>NC_133539.1:18655000-28655000 GCF_048773025.1 Camelus bactrianus
ATTTTTTACATGCTTGATTGAGTGTATTCCTAAGTATTCTGTTCTTTTTGCTGCTATTATAAATGGGATAAATGGGATTGCTTTCTTAATTTCCTTTTCAAACAGTTCGTTGTTAGTATATAGAAATTCCTCTTATTTGTGTGTGTGTGTGTGTGTTGATTTTTATATCCTGCAACTTTACTGAATTTGTTGATTAGTTCTAAAGGTTGGTTTTTTTGTTGTTGTTGTTGTAGCTTCTTTGGATTTTCTATACATAAGATGTCACCTGCATACAGATAATTTGACTTCTTCCTTTACAATTTGGATGCATTTTCTTTCTTTTCCTTTACCTAACATTTCTGGCTGGTACTTGTAGTACTATAGTGAATAGAAGTGGCAAGAATGGGCATCCTTGCTTTGTTCCTAATCTTAGAGGAAAAGCTTTAAGGTTTTTTTGCCATTGAGTATGATGTTAGCTGTAGGCTTTTGACCTTTACTGAGGTCAAAAATTAAGATACAATACTTCTATACCCATTAGCGAGGGTTTTTTTTTTTTTCATCAAAGAATGTTGAATTTTGTTAGATGATTTTTCTGTATCTATTGAGATGCTCATATGATTTTTATTCTTTATTCTTTTAATTTGGTATGTCATACACCGCATGTAACAGTGCATTTGCAAATATTGAACCATCTGGCATTCCAGTGATAAATCTCTCTTTGCCATGGTGTTTAACACTTTTAATATGCTGTTGAATTCAGTTTGCTAGTATCATGTTGGGGATTTTTGCATCTGCATTTATCATGGCACCAGCCTGCAGTTTTCTTTTCTTGTAGTGTCCTTCCTCGCCTTGCTTTAATAACTGGATAATGATGGCCTCATAAAATGGTTTTGAAAGTGTTTCCTTTTCTTCTTCTCTTGGAAGAATTGAAAAGTACTGGCCTTAATTCTTCTTTAAATATTTGATAAGATTCACCCATGAAGCCATCTGATCCTCCTGTTTTTTTGTGTTTTGTTTTTGTCTTCTTTTTTGTTGTTGTTAGAGGAGTTTTTGATTGCTGACTCAATATTCATACTAATTGTAGTTCTATTCACATTTTCTATTTCTTCATGACTTAGTCTTGATAGAGTATGTTTCTAGGAGTTTATTCATTTCTTATAGGTTTTCCACTTAGTTTATTCTCTTTTAATGCTTAGTATGTCTGTGTTATCAGTTGCAGTGTCTCATTTTCCATTACTGATTTTATTTGAGTCTTTTTTTCTGAATGAGTCTATCTGAGGGTTTGTGAGTTTTGTTTATTTTTCAAAAAACAATTCAGCTCTATTGATTTTTTATACTCTATTTTATTTCTGCTTTAGTCTTTACTGTATTTTTCCATCTGCTGACTTTGACCTTAATTTATTCTTTTTCTATCTTCTTGAAGTGTAAATATAAATTATTTGAGATACATTTTTTTTGAAAATTAATAAAGACATTAATTATAACAAACTTTCATCTTACTGCAGCTTTTGCTGCATCCCATCAGGTTTTGGTACGTTTTGTTTTTGTTATCATTCATCTCAAGATATTTTCTAATTTCCATTTTGATTCCTTCTTTGACCCACTGGTTGTTGAAGAGTCTGTTGTTTAATTTCCCCATATGTGAATTTTCCAGTTTGCTTTCTGCAGTTGATTTCTAGTTTTATTCTATTGTGGTCAGCAAAGATACTGGATATGATTTCAGTGTTCTTAATTTTTAAATAATTATTTTGTGACCTATTGTGATTTATGCTAGAGAATGTGGTGTGTTTACTTGAAGAATGTATATTCTGTTTGGGGGTGGAATGTTCTGTATGTGTTCATTAGGTTTCTCTGATCTATATTGTTGTTCAAGTCCACTGTGTCCTTACAGATTTTCTGTTTGAAAAGCCTATCCATTATTGAAAGTGAGGTTTCAAAGCCTCCTACTATTAACTTAATGTCTGTTTCTCCCTTCAGTTCTGTCATGGTTTGCTTTGTATATTTAAGTGCTATGATGTTTGGTGCATATATATATTTATAATATGTCCTCCTGATGAATTGACTCTTACATCATTGTATATTAACCTTCTTTGTCAAATTTATGAAGAAAGAAAATTTTATTCATTTCTATTAATGCTCAAGTAATATCCTAAGAAACAAATGTGAATTTAGTAATATGAGAAAAAACATGTTCCTATAGCTGTATTTTAATGTGGTTTGGGGGGGGCATCTGACAGTATATATTATAGCTGCTTTTTTAAAAAGCAACTTACTGGTTAAGTAATTTTAAGAATATATTCAAGCAACAAATTTTAAATCAGAAAATAGATTTTGTTCTACCTTGTGTTAAGATGTGAGAACAGATCTGTCACAAGTGTTGATGTTTTCATTGTACAGTCTTACATTTGTTTCCTGGCGAATATCATCATAATTTAAATAGCACTAACATAGTAAATTATCTGATTAAGGATGCATTTAAACACTAAAATGTAAAATATAAAGAAAAAAATATTATGTGTCCTTTTATGTGATGTGAAGCATTGATACTACCAATTACAGATTTTAATCAGTATGATGATATCCTATATGGAAAAAACTCTATAGCCTATTCATAAAGCTAAAGAAAATATTTTGCTTCCATCTTAGCTAGTCAGTGCATTAATCCTGCCATACATATATACACACACACACACACACACACACATATATATGTGTATATATATATATATATATATATACGTATATATATATAATCTGACTATTTGTACTACAGGTTTAATTGATTAGTTTTCCTCTTTGTCAGTTGTGTTTGAAGACTAAAATACTTTTCAGGAAAACTGACCCTAAAAATCTCTCCCAAGTTTTTCTATAGAAAAATAAACAGTACGACAAAGAAATTGGAGCACCAATCAAAGGATTCCCAACACTACTTCTGTAAAGTGTTGCCAATACTTCAGTCACAGAACTATTTTTAAGGTTAAATTGGATGATATCTATAGCTCTAAAAAAGAATACAAGCATCATTTTATATTTCTTTCCTGGAAAATGCTTTGATCTAGTCTTAAAGGAGCTTTGGCCAAGTATGAGGTAGGAGTTGGGAGGCCAGGGTCAGAAAAAGACATAATATCTAGTTACATGCAGAGATAGGACTCAAAATCTTTGGGATGTATGATGTCCACAACCTTTTGGAAGTTATTTGCTTGCTAAATTATGTAGAGCTTCTCGTCACCACTCACCCATCTTCCAGTTGTTACATTTAAGAAGGATTATTTGGAGGGAGTCCCAGACACACTTGGGAGCTGATGTTAGTGAATATCTCTTGAAACTGAAATGAGAGAGGTAGTCCCCAGAATGCCTGGGAAGATGTGACAGTAGGATAGAGGAATAGCTCTCTTTCAGTGGACAATCTTAAGATCTCTAGAGAACATTTCAGATGAAGAAAATGTGTGTAAACTACTTATTTAGAAACTCATTACAAACCACAAAAATGACTTTCTCATTCTATTTAGCAAAATAATAGTTACTTGGATGAGCAAAGAATGTAATTGCAGTACCAATTCTGGACACTACTTTCCTTTAATCTATTCATAATGTCCATTTATCTAATGACAAGACTGCTCACATAATTCAGTGTGACCATAACTTTAAGCATTTCAGTTACGGATACATGACATCTGGTTGCCAGGTAAATGCCCATGAAATCAATCTCCCATGCCTTCTTTAAACCGTTTATGCAAGTTATCATTTATAAAACTATAATTTTTATGTTCACCTGTGTTCTAAATAGAATAAAGTCACTCCCTGAAGAATTGTTAGTTTTCAATTATAACAGCCATTGCTTGATGTTCAAACTATATGCCAGATATACTGATAAGACAATCTGTTTCTCTTCTCTGCTCTCTTTTTGTATATGCTTTTTAGATCAACAATATATAAATTATTAAAAAGAGAAATAATCATTAAGATGCTCTAAAAGACAGTAAATAGGAGAAGGTCTCTGAATCTGGAAATGCACTATTTAAAAACTAAGTCTGAAACATAGCTCTACAAAATGCCTGCCTTTTGTTGTGAGAAGTTACTATGAATATTATATAAAAGTGTGCCTAGACTTTAATAAGAGTAATATAATATTTAGTAATTCTTACATCCATTCACCAATGAGGGTGTCTCAAAATGGCTTGACACTGGTATATCCAGTTTCAGAGGACTGCATAGAGTAATGATTTTCATAATTCAGGTCAGAACCTATTATTGGATCATGAGAGCAATTTAAGGAGTTACAATCTCTATTGTTTTTTAATATCTATGAAATAGAATAAATTGTAATTGAATAGGATGGAAAATAGTTGATGTTGCTTAAAATGTAGGTATTATTTTTTCCTTCCAATTTTATTGATATATAATTAACATGGAGCACTGTGTAAGTTTAAGTTGTACAGCATAATAATTTTGACTTACATATTTCATGAGATGATTACCACAATAAGGTTAATGAGGATCCATTGTCTCCTCAAAAATACAAAAGACAGAAAATATTTTTCATCGTGATTAGAATATATATATATATATATCTCACAACTATTTTATCAATTTATCTATCAATGGGCACATAGCTACCTAGCTTGCTTACATATCCTGGCTTTTGTAAATAATGATGCAGTAAACAGATGGATGCATGTATCTTTTTGAATTAGATTTTTATTTTCTTCAGTTAAATACTCAGGAATGGGATTGCTGTATTATATGGTAGTTCTGTTTTTAGTGCTTTGAAAAACCTTCATACTGTTTTCTATTGTGGCTGAACCAACTTACATTCCACCAACAGTGCATGTGTGTTCACTTTTCTCCACATCTGCACCAACTCTTGTTACTTCTTTTTGATAATAGACATTATTACAGGTGTGAGGTGATATCTCATTGTGGTTTAGATTCACTTTTTCCTGCTGATTAATGATGTTGGGCATCTTTTGACGTGTCTGTTGGCCATCTCTATGTCTTCTTTGGAAAATGTCTCTTCACATCCCTTGCCCATTTTTTAATTATTTTTTTAATGTTTAGTTGTATGAGTTCTTTCTGCATTTTGGATATTAACCCCTTATCAGATATATTTTGCAAATATCTTCTCCCATTCAGTAGGCAGTATTTTCATTATGTTGTTAGTTTTCTTCTCTGTGCAAAAGCTTTTTAGTTAGATGTAGTCCCATTTGCTTATTTTTGCTTTTGTTTCCCTTGCCTGAGGATGTGTGTCAATATATATATATATTTCTAAGACTGGTGATAAAGATCATACTGACTATATTTTCTTCCAGGAATTTTATCGTTTCAGGCTTTATAAATAAGTCTTTCATCCATTTTGAGTTTATTTTTGTATATGGTGTGGGACTATTGTCCATTTTGATTATTTTGCATGTAGCTGTCCAGTTTACTCAACATTGTTTATTGAAGAGGCTGTCTTTCCCCATTGTATATTCTTGTATCCTTTGTTATAGATTAATTGAGCACATAAGTATGGAATTATTAATAGGCTGGCTGTTCTGTTGATGTACGTGTCTGTGTTTTTAGCTGGTACCATAGTATTTTGATTACTCTGGCTTTGAAACATAGTTTGGCACCAGAGCACAGTGCCTTCAGCTTAATTCTTTCTTAAGATTCTTTTGACCATTCTGGGTCTTTGTGTTTCCGTACAAATTTTAGAATTGTTCTAGCTCTGCAGAAAATGCTATTGATATTTGATTGGGATTGCACTGAAACTGTATATTGCCTTGATTAGTATGATCATATTAGTAATATTAATTCTTGCCAATCAGTGAGCACAGAATATCTTTCCATTTGCTTGTGTCTTTGAAAATTTCTTTCATCTTATAGTTTTCTGTGTATAGATTTTTACCTCCTCAGCTTTATTTCTAGGTATTTGATTCTTTTTGATGCCCTTGTAAATGGGTTATTTTCTAAATTTCTTTCATCTTCTGTTTTCTGTGTACAGATTTTTACCTCCTCAGCTTTATTTCTAGGTATTTGATTCTTTTTGATGCCCTTGTAAATGGGTTATTTTCTAAATTTCTCTTTCTGATAGTTCATTGTTAGTATATAAAAATGCAACAGATTTCTGTGTATTAATTTTGTATCCTAAAATGTACTGAATTAATTTATTAGTTCTAATATTTTTGTGGCATCTTTAGCATTTTCTATACATAGTATCATGTCATCTACAAATAATCACAGTTTTACTTATCTCTCTCCAATTTTTGTTGCTTTTATTTCATCTCTGATTTCTGTAGCTAGGAGTACCAATACTATGTTGAATAAGGGTGAGATTGGGCGTCCTGGGGTGTTTCTAATCTTAGGGGAAATTTTTCAGCTTGTCACCTTTGAGAATGATAACAACTGTGGGCTTTTCATATATGATCTTTATTGTGTTGAGTTGTGTTCCCTCTATGCCCACTTTGTTGAGACTTTTTATCATAAATGGATATCGAATTATGTCAAAGATTTTTCTGTATCTATTGAGATGATCATATGATTTTTATTCTTCAATTTATCAATATTATGTATCACATTGATTTGTGGATATTAAATCAACTTTGCCTCCCAGTGATAAATCCCACTTGATCATGGTGTGTGATCCTTTTAATGTCTTGTTGAATTTGGTTTACTAATATTTTGTTGAGGATTTTTGCACCTAGGTTTATTAGTGATATTGGCCTATAGGTTTCTTATCTTGTGCCTTTTTTTTCTTTTAATCTGAATGAGGCTGGCATCTTAGAATGAGTGTAGAAGCATTAGAAGCATTCTTCCTCTGGGATTTTTGGAATAGTTGGAGAAGGATAGGTGTTAACTCTTCTTTAAATGTTTGGTACAACTTACTTGTGAGGCTATGTAGCCCTGGACCTTTGTTTATTGGAAGGTTTTTTTTTTAATTACTGATTCAATTTCATTACTGGTAATTACTCTTCATATTTTCTGTTTCTTCCTGAATTAGTCTTGGAAGACTACATTTCTAGAAATCTGCCTATGTCTTCTAAGTTGGGTTGTCCATTTTATTGGCATATGCTGGTTCCTACCAATCTGTTATGAACCTTTGTATTTCTTTGGTGTCAGTTCTTTTTTCTGATTTTATTTATGTGGGTCCTCTCTTTTATTTTTCTTGATGAATCTGGCTATAGGTTTATCAATTTTGTTTATCTTTTCAAAGAACCAGCTCTTAGATTTATCTTTTCTGGTTTTTTTTTTTTAAGTCTCTATTTCATTTATTTCTGCTCTGATCTTTATGGTTTCATTTCTTCTAACTTTGAGTTTTGTTTTTCTAGTTCCTTTAGGTGTTAGGTTAGGTTGTTTATTTGAGATTTTTCTTATTTTCTGAGGTAAGCTTGTATTGCTAAACTCTCCTCAGAGAACTGCTTTTGCAGTGTCCCATAGATTTTGGATCTTTTTATAGATACTTTTTCTTAAATATTTTCTTTCAGATTATATCTATGCCGTAGGCATTTATGACATATATAGTTTCAGTGTAAAAATATTTTTTCTTACTGTGGTCAAATCTAGTTAAAATTCACAGGTCTAAGTTAAATCATCTAATGATCTAATTTTAGAAATATTTGATATTCTTCTTGAAACTTTATTCTCCTTGAAGTGAATTAATTTAATTTTATCTTGAGTATTTTTTCTAATTAATTGATAATAAAGTGTTAATATCAAGAGAAATGGAAGAAAATTGAAGATACTTCTAATGTACATCTTTAATATTAATCTATTATTATATAATACAATGGTCATTTTCAAAAGGACTAAGTAAATACTGGGAGAGAGTAGCAACAGAAATAATTTCTAAAACTTTCTGTTAACTCTAATGGAAAATTTGAAAGTATGCATTGTTTTCTATAGATTCTGCTAGCTTACAATTAGATTTATATGTAATATGTTTCATATAGTTGAGAAGTTTACAGTCCATATCAACAACTTTTAGATGTTCCAAAGTATTTATCTTATTCCTTTTTTTTTTAATTTACCTTTAAAAGAATTTTCATTGATACTATTTGAGAATAAAAGAGCTAAGGCTCAATATTTTAGAGTCAACTAGATTTTTTTGTAAGAAGAAATTTCTCTTTTGATGGTTCCTTGTAAATGGGATTACTGCTTTCTAAAGATGTCTGTAAAAAATAAGGAGAAAAACTTTACAAATTATTAATCTACAACTGTAGTGTATCTAAATAATTTGTGAACCTAACACTGTTCTAAGATACAAAGTTAATTTTTAAAAAATCCACAACCTGAAATGACCCAATTGAGGCCATGTAACTTAATTGCATATCATTAAATATAAAACATTATTTAAGCTAGCACAACAAAACCCAACACCCAACATGAAATTTGATAAACAATTGAAAATTCAAGGTGTTCAGACAGTAGGAAATTATGACCCATGTACATGTAAAAACAAATAATAAACCAGATTTTAAAAAATCCAAGATGATGGAACTAGCAGGAAACGACTTGAAAATAACTGTTCTAAATATGGTACTTCTTATGTTCAAGAAGATAGAGGAAACATGAACATAAAAGTAGTAGTAGAAAAATAATAACCCAGAGGAAACAATGATTAAAAGTACAGTTTCTAAAATTGAAATATGATTTGATGCTAGTCATGGGAGATTAGACACTGCAGATAAAAGATCAATGTACTTAAGTAATTAATAGGATCCAAAACTGAGTACGGAAAGACAAAAAATAGAGAAGTCAGTGACCTGTGATACATTATCAAGCGTCTAAAAAAATGAGTAATGGGAGTTCCAGAAGGAAGAAAAGGGAGACAGCAAAAAATTGAAAGTATGTATATTACAATTTGATACAAAGTTACTAACTCAAAAATCTAAAAGCTCCATGACTCCAAACCAGAACACACCTAAAGGAAGCTCTGCTAAGGCATATTGCAATCAAATTGGAGAAAATAAATGCTACTTTAAAAGTACTGTTAAAGACAGAAAAATTAAACATATAGAAGAGCAAAGAGAAGGTTAACAACAAACTGTCAAAAGGTACAAACAGGAGAGGACTGGCATTTTTAAAGCTCACAGAAAGTTGAAATAATTCAGGTCTTTATTTGCTCAGGCTGCTATAACAAAATCCTTTAGAATGAGTGACTTAAACAACAAAAATATGTTTCTCATATTTCTGAAGGCTTAAATTCTGAGACCAAGGTGCCAGTATGCTTGGGTTATTTTGAGAACTCTGGCTTGCAAAAGAAAAAAAAAAAAAAAAAAAAAAAAAAGCCTTTCTTTCCGCTGTCTCTTCACGTGAGATAGGGGAGGAGGGAGAGAGAACTCTGTTCTATGAAAGGGCTAAACATCATGAAGACACCAACCTCATGACCTCATCTAAACCTAATTACCTGCCAAAGGCCCCAAATTAATTGTGAATTCTGATGGATGTAGTCTTCTTTTTACACCATTAATAGACCTATTTTTGTTCATTTCTGGTATTATTACATTACTCAGTCACAATCATGATACCTCTCTAAACTCACTCACACTCTTCCCTTTGCCTGCATTCAGATCTTAATGACCTTCTGTTGTTGCTCCTCAAACCCCCGAGCAGCTTCTGATCTGATGCTTTCTCCCTTCTCCTGGATCTTGCCATGGTGGACCTCTCCTCATTAATCAGCTTATCAGCCTCTGCCACTGAGGTCTTTGCTGCTGATGTTACTCATGTCCAATCATTGTACTTCCCATTTACAATAATTGCTAATATCTGTATGTCTTGTTCATTTATTTAGTAATGTTGTGGTCTCAGTATTTGCCCTTAAACAGGTATCAAGGAAGCAAATGCCTTATGTATATTCCTGGTACCTAGAAAAATACTTGGGAAGCAATTGTAGTTCAACAATAATTGTTGAAAAGGTTTTCTTGAATTACTTCAACACTACTGTTTCCATTAGTTTATTTTTTTTAAAATTTTTGTTTTCTTTCTATACTTGACTTTCATTTCATATTTCAGTCAGACTGACAGGTTTGAAACGTACATTTGGTCATATCATTATAATGTCATTGGATTGAGCTGAGCTTCATCTACTTAGAAAGCCTCACCTGATCCACAGGTGTGTATGTGTGTACACACGTGTGTGCACGCGTACACACACACATCCACACTTAGGCCCACACGCTATTGATTATCACCTCACCTTCCAACTTATACACCAGGAAAGACTTCCATAAACCCTGCCTCACAAACCTGTCCCTTCACACCCGTCTCCATATGTAGAGGGTCATTCTTTATGCTCTCCCATCGGATACTCTGCTTTACCTTCTTGTAACACAAATCGCTCTGTAGCGTAATGAGTTCTTCAAGAATGGATCTTTCTTATTTTCCTTTTCCCCTCATTATTCTTTGCACTTTGCATGTTGTAAGCAGTTAGTGTATTCCCAGTGTATAAAAGTACTCTAAAGTTCTCTGCTCTCATCTCCTATTACTGATTATAATTGATTCAGTGAGATCTGTTGTCTTTTTAAAGGTATCCTGCCTCCTTCCCTCCTTGCCATCATTGATGCAATTCCCTATATAGAATGCATCCCTGTCCTTGCACTCAGTTGTTTAGCTTTCTGATTTAAAAAATGAAAACTAAAAACTTCAAGCAAGCCTGCATCCTTCCTTCTTTCTGTCATTTAATCTAGCCATAACGTCATGTTTCCGCCTCTGAATTCTTTACATAGTAGTACATCATATCCATCAGTTATAAAGGAAGCCTTCACATTATAATCCATTTTTATTTGAAATTATATTAATGTATAGAGGGGTCATAGTTCCCGTATTTAGCATAAATAACAAACATTCATTTGTTTTAACTCTGGTACTATCTAGTGCATTACTTGCATACAACATTCTTAATGAATTATTTCCATCTGGTTTTCCAGTTTTGGATGATGGTACCATTGATTGTGGTCCCTTAAAAACAGATTTCTGGGCAAAGTTGCATATGGAATCAAAATCTTCCTGAGAATCTCTATTTCCAGTAAATACTTCAAGTGAATTAGAGCAAGAGAAAAATTAGGAAACCCTAGATGATTGCTCTGCCACCCCAGTCAATTCATATTCTGCTCTACTAACTGTTTCATTCATTCTCTTCATAGTTTCCCAATACTGTTCCTCCATTTCTTATTCTTAGCTAATAAACGTACTTTGTGATTCACTGAAAAATGGAAGCAATTAAAAAGAACCTCCATATGCTCCTTCTTCCAAATTTTGTGATCTGCTTTCTTCTTACCCATTTATTCTCTGTCTTCCTTCCTTTTACAGCTGTTGGCTGCCCGTGCTCCTGAGTAAGTCAGTATCTCCACTTGATCCTCTTTCCAGAATCATCCGTTCTCCTTTCTCTAAAAACTAAAGCAAAACCACTGGATTCTTTTATTTTCTGCTATTGACAGAATGAAATATATTCATTTAAATACAAAATCCCACACAACACTCTGCTTCATTTATAAGTGTTTGAACTTATACGTGTGAACTCTATGGGAAGCATTGTTTTGAAATGTATTTGCTTTTTATACGTTATATGTAGTTTACTTTTTCTGTTGATCCTCTTATCTGAAAATACATTGTGCTATTTTAATTATCAGCACACACATTCATATTGCTTCTTCCAAAGTATGACAAAGTAAAATTAACCTCATTTGAACTCTAATTTGACATTTTGACTACTTGAGATAGGATGAAAAAGATTTTAAGGTAATTTTCCAATTTTTTTGCTCTTTTATTAATGAAGAAAATGATCTAAAAACATAATACCTGAGTCTCCTGAACATAATTATATGATGCTTTAATATTACTGTGACAGAAGCACTGGTTTAATAGAAAGGAAAAAAGATTTCAAATAAAATTCAATTTTTAACTGCTCTTGTTTCAGCACGCTTTACTTGGTGCACATATAAATGAAATAGCAAGGGCTTGTAGAAAGAAGATACTGAACTTAATAACTTTGAATTCAAATTAATAAAAATTACATCAAAGACACCATTTCATTGTACTGAGTATGTCCAATCCTTTCAAACTATCCATTAAAAAGATAATGTTTAATGAACAAGAGTTTTGTTTTTATCAATTTTTAAAGCTTATTAAAAGCCTTGAAACAAAATTTAAAAATAAAAATGTGTATCTATATAGAATGATCTGGACCGCTAGGTCCCCTGCATTGCCTGAAATGCTTCAGCTGAACCTGTGAGCAGGCAGCCCTCAGGCTTGAAAGAACATCAGTTAAAGCTATTGTGACCTCATCTGTCAAAGTGATATCTCAGTTACACAAAAACTTCCATCTACATCAGAAATCCATTAACCACTGATCCTAAATAACAGAGCTCACATAATGGATGGCTGAATTTCTGTTTGGAATGGGGGTTGGCTTATCAGGCTGACTGAGCAAGAGTGGTAAACTGAATGGCAGGAAAAATAAGATAAAGTTTACAACAGACAAAGTAATCCAAACAGTAACAGGTGAAATATCACTTTAATATTACAGTCAGTTTATATTTTTATCAAAGAGAATAGAATTCCATGTGGTTATTTTATAACGTGTTAAATTATTGCTTAAAATAAGAGTGGTACTACCAAACCTTTGTACCATACTTATGACTGTTCAAGAGCTTTGCAAGTATGAACTAGTGTAAACCCCACAAAAACCCTTTGAGGTGGATACTTTTACTATCCTATTGCTCCACATGGAGGAACTGAGACCCAGAGGTTTGAGTGATTTGACTTAGTTCACACAGCTAGACAGTAGAGGGGATAAGATATGTTCCCGGACATTCTGGCTCCAAAGACTATGCCCTTAACCTACCCACAGTACAATCTTTCAAATCAGTCACCAGTAAAATGTGTTTGGTAAAACAGTGTCAGATTATGTTTCATCCAAAATAAAGAATCAACTGGGACACTGTGTGCATGCTTTTTGTAAGAATGAGCTGAAGTTTTAAATCCTTGAAAATGTGGGGTTCTGATATCATATGCTGTAAGACGGCAAAGTTTGCAGAACATATGTAGTAGTAAATTTGGCAAATGAATCTTCTAGCATGATTGAAAATAAAAATGGGAGTTAGATATTGCCAAATAAATTGACATGAATTGAGGATTTACATGAACTGGTGATCCGTACATAGCTTAAGGCCTGGTAAACAGTGAATACTCAATAAATGCTTATTAGCTACATTGTCATGCTTATTAATTATAAGTTGTTAATAATCCATATAGGAGACATCAACTCATATGTACAATAAGACCATAAATGTAATGATTAGTAATATTTATTGGTTTGATTCTTATTTACTCAAATCTTTTTATCTATATCCAATATATTTCACAGATACTGTATTTAATTACATTTCACCAAAAACCTGATGCAATAATGACAAACCTGGCAACGATACCAGTTAAGAAGTTAGCAAGTGTTAAGGTAAAGTCAAATGTTACCTCTGTTTTGGAACCCAGTTTTATTATAGTTTTCTAGAAGCTCTGTGTAAGTCCCTGTATTAGTCAGGATTCTCCAGAGAAACAGAACTGACATAATGTGTATATAGACAGAAGGAGATTTATCTTGAAAAATTCGCTCATGTCATCATGGGGGCTTGATAAGGCCAAAAACTGCAGGGGAGACCAGAAAGCTAGAGACCCCGGGAAGAGCTGCAGTTGAAGTCTGAAGGCCGTCTGCTGGCAGAATTCCTTCTTGGTCTGGCAAGGTACATCTTTAAACTGACTGGATGAGGCCCACCCATACTGTAGAGGATAGTTTGCTTTGTTCAGAGTCTATTGACTGAAAGCTTATCTCACCCCAAAAATACCTTCACCAAAACACCCAAAATAAAGTTTGACCTGGCATTGGGACACTGTGGCTCAGCCAAGTTGACACAAATACAAATTCTGGATGTTTGTAGACAACCTGATAGCTTAAAACAACAAATAAATCGGGTTTGCATAAAATTTATCTACAGACATCCAGGAGGAAAATAACAAATGCAGAATTCATTATTATCTATGGACATGGTACAGCAGAGTGAGACTGCGTTTAATGCTGTAGACAGATAAAAATGATTTGCAATGAGAGTATGTTTAAAATCTTGTGAGTGATCATTAAAATTTTAATTGGCAAATTTCATATATAATACTCTCCACTGTGGTCTATCCTAGAAATGGAGGCAGTGCCAAAACAGACTGCAGTGGATGAGAAATTCAAACTGAAATCTAAATTATCACACAAAATAGAGGCCTAGTCTAATATAATGGTGGGTTCTGAATTGTAATTATGGTAATTATTATACTTAATTAAGGACTATGAATTGTATTCTATTCAATATATGATTCCTTCCTTCTCTATTCCTGCTGCCTCTATTTATATATAAAAGAGCAGGCATTTTAGGACAAAATATTCAATGTCATCTTTTTTCTAAGTCCACATTATCACTGAGAGCTCAAAGTGGAGTTTGATGGTGGGTTTTTACACATCAAATAATGATATTTGTTTAATATCCAGGTTAAATAAGAGTTTAATTGGTTTTTTTATTCCCATTTGTATTCTCCAACAAATTTGTCTTTCCATGAGTGTCAGTTTGTGTGTGTGTGTGTGTGTTTAGAGAAACAGTCACATTGCACGACAATTGACTGCATGTAATACTAATTCACAAAAATTTCTGGGCTTCTTCATTAAATGAATTATTTTTCAAATTTTGTATGTTTCTTAGAATTATAACATTCTAATTTGGTTGAGTTTATATAACAAAGCAAGTATTTGTTGGATGGAATAAATGTTCCTTTGTAAGTTTCAGGTGGTTGTGTAAATCCTATAAATGTATGTTCCCACTTTTGTTTGTTTTCTCATCTTTAATAGAACTCAGCTGCAATAAAAAAACTATTTTTAATTTAAATTAAAATTTTAAAATTGAAGTATAGTTGATTTACAATGTTTCAGGTGTACAGCAAAGTGATTCCATTATATATATATCATATTCTTTTCCATTATAGCTTATTACAAGATACTGAATGCAGTTACCTGTGCTATATAGTAGATCCTTGTTGTTTATCTATTTTATATATAGTGGTATGTATTTATATATAGTGGTATGTAATTCCATACTCCTAGTTTATCCCTACCCTCCTTTCCCCTTTGGTAACCATGTTGGTTTTCTATGTCTGTAAGTCTATTTTTGTTTTGTAAATAAGTTCATTTGTATCATTTTTAAATTTTCATGTATAAGTGATATAATATGGTGTTTGTCTTTCTCTTTCTGACTTGCTTCACTTAGTATGATAATTTTTAGATCCATGCATGTTGCTGCAAATGGCATTATTTCATTATTTTAATGGATGAATAATATTCCATTGTGTATATGTAGCACATCTTCTTTATCCATTCATCTATCAAGGGACATTTAGGTTGCTCCCATGTCTTGGCTATTGTAAATAGCACTGCCATAAACATTGGGGTGCATGTGTCTTCTTGAATTAGAGTTTTATCTTTTCCAGCTGTATGCCCAGGAGTAGGATTGCTGGATCGTTATGGTAACTCTAATTTTAGTTTCTTAACAAACCTCCATACTGTTCTCTTTAGTGGATACACTAATTTGCATTCCTACCAGTGATGTAGGAGAGTTCCCTTTTCTCCACACCCTCTCCAACATTTATTATTTGTAGACTTCATGACGATGTCCATTCTAACCAGTGTGACTGTATGTCTTCTTCAGAGAAGTGTCTATTTAGATCTTCTACACATTTTTAAAATTTTGATTGGTTTTTGTTTTTGTTTTTGTTTTTTGATATTGAGCTGTATGAGCTGTTTGTGTAGTTTGGAATATTACCCTTTGTTGGTTGCATTGTTTGCAAATATTTTCTCCTATTCCCTAGGTTGCCTTTTCTTTTCTTTTATGGTTTCCTTTCCTGTGCAAAAGCTTTTAAGTTTAATTTGGTCCCATTGTTTATTTTTACTTTGGTTTTCATTACTCTAGGAGATGATCCCCCCAAAATACTGCTGTGTATGTCAAAGAGTGTGTTGCCTATGTTTTCCTCTAGGAGTTTTAGTATGCAGACTTACATTTAGGTCTTTAATTCATTTTGAGTTTATTTTTGTATATGATATTAGAGAATCTTCTAATTCGATTCTTTTACATGTAGCTGTCCCAGCACCACTTACTGAAGAGACCCTTTTCTCCATTGTACATTTTTGCCTCCTTTGTTGTGGATTAATTGATCATAAGTGTGTGGGTTTATTTCTGGGCTTTATATCCTGTCCCATTGATGTATGTGTCTGTTTTTGTGCCAGCACCATACTGTTCCATTACTGTAGCTTTGTAATACAGTGTGAAATCACTGGAAGGAGTGTGATTCCTCCAGCTCCATTCTTCTTTCCTAAGTTTGTTTTGGCTATTCAGGGTCTGTTGTGTTTCCAAACAAATTTTTAAAAAATTGTTTTAGTTCTGTGAAAAATGCCATTGGTAATTTGATGGTGATTGTATTGAACCTGTAGATTACTTTGGGTACAATGGTCATTTTAGCAATACTGATTCTTCCAGTCCAAGAACATGGTATATCTTTCAATCTGTGTGTTTTCTTAATTTTTCTTTTTCCATCAGTGTCTTACAGTTATTGGAGTACAGGTCTTTTGCTTCTTTAGGTAGGTTTATTCTTAGGTATTTTATTCTTTTTGGTGTAATGGTAAATGAAATTGGTTTCTTCATTTCTCTTTCTGATAGTTTGTTATTAATCTATAGAAATACAGCATATTTCTGCATATTAATTTTGGATCCTACAACTTTACCAAATTCACTGATGAGCTCTAGTAATTTTCTGGTGGCATCTTTAGTATTTTCTATGTACAGGATCATGTTTTCTGATTTCCTCTGATTTCTTTAGTGATCCATTGGTTGTTCAGTAGTATATTTATCCTCCACATGTTTGTGTTTAAAAAACCAACATTTTAAAATAGGTAATTGTATGATTTGTATCCATATTTGCTAAGGTGTTATAATCTTCACTCTTTAGAATTCCAACAGGATGCTTACTAATAAGAATCTAAAACTTGCTGTCATAGCACGTGCCATTCATAACATGATAAAGCTCAGTGATGAATATGAGAAAGCACATTGGTTTTCATTAGAGGACCTTCTGACCTCACTTGTATGCAAAGTAGTGAATCATTAAACAGTATGTCCTGCATAAATATTTTCTATTTCTACCACTAATGAGGCCTTCTTTTTGAGACCAATTTAATAGGGTAGCAGAATAAATGAACTTGAAATTACTGTCCATCTATTTTACATGTATGCAAAGATAACAAATATTCTTAAACATTCCACATGATTTCTTAAAGTTAACATTGTAACCTTACCTGCATTCTTTTATTTTTTAAAGATTCTTTGAGGATTCTATAATGAGAGTTTTTCATTAAATATTGAAACATTTCTGAAGTTATTATTTTATATTCTGCTCATTATAAAGAGTTTGGAAATACAGAGACAAAATTTAAATCAAGGAACAGAGCCTTCTAGCTATCTAAGCATATAAAAATAAAAACTTTAAACACATAAAGAAACACACATATTTATACTTACACATATTAATTGGTATGAGAAGTAGGTAGATGGCACTCTAGGAACAAGGAGAAAAATAACCAATTTTGCTTGGGAAAGGAGTAAAAGACAAGAGATACAGAAAAGGAAATTTTTGAACTTAAATTTTATGTGCAAGTTTTTTTGATATGTTACAGTTTGTAGAGGATATGTAGGAAAGGAGAAAGAAATTAAGCACATAGTTCAGTGTAAGGAAAGTGCATAATCTGTAAATTTAATGATCTTAGTATAAAATTTGGTTTTATTGGACAGCTTCCAATGACAAACTCTTGTTGAATTATGAAAGGTCTCCTGTAACATGTAAAGATATTCATATTTTACACCTATAGGCTGTGTGGACATGTTGAAAGGGGGACACACACATTCACACATAAATTTAACATATTCATATGCATCTGTGAATGTATTATATGTCACACACACATAGATGCACTTACACTCTTTTTTGCTGAGATATAGTTGAGGTACATAAGTTACAGGTATATAACATAGTGATTCACAATGTTTAAAAGCCATGTTCCACTTAGTTATTATAAAATCTTGCCTATATTCTCTGTGTTGTACCATGTATCCTTGTAGATTGTTTGTTTAGTATATAAATAGTATAAATTCTTAGTAGTAGCAGGATAAATATGGTAGTGGTGTGGATAAGGAAATAATAATCTGGCTATGGTGAGTTGTTAAGATGCAACTGAGAAAAGATAACAAAGTCCTGATTTAAAACGGTGATAGTGAGGATGAAGAATTGGACAGAATTTGAGGAATTTTGAATTGGAACGTCTATCAACACTTGGTTCTTGAATGAGAGGGGAAAATGAAAGAAATATGAAGAAAAATGCCTGCTCTGTTGATGGAATGTTACAGGTATATAACATCAGTCTCTCTGTCCTCCTGCTCCCTTATTTACTTTCATGTGCTTTTCAACTATATAAAGTTACTTAAAAAGCAAGCTAGATATTTTTGATGATTTATTCATTAAATAAAATTTATGGAACATAAGCAAGTGCTCTATTAGCATATATATTTACTGTTTTGTAAAAGCAAACTTACTGATTTGAGAAAACTACTCCAGAATCATTATATACACATTTATTTATTATTGTCCTTGACACTTGATATAGAAATAATTCTGTATGAAAGTGATCAACTTTTAAATTATAGTCTTCTTTTTTTCTTCTCATTGATCAGTACTGTTTTCCTTATATAATTTTGAAATAATATTTCTTATTTAAAATAGTTATATATTCTTAAATAACACAGCTTAAGATCATTTTCCCTTACCACATTACATAACGTAATGAAGTAAGTCATGGCTGAATCGATTTGAGGTAACCAGTATCATATTTATTAAATGCTCACATCATAAAATACACAGAATGAAATTATCTGCAGAAGTTAGGACTAGAGCTTAAGATAAATATTTTAGAGAGAAATACTTGTGAATAAACTAAGTAGGATTTAGAATTCAAAGTACGGGCTAAATATACCAAACTTACTTCCAATTATGTAAAAAGGGGTTAAGGAGGAAATTCTCCCTAGTCCTTTTAAATGTGATAAATTATTGAAATTTGCTCATTCAATTATTTGAGAAATAGGAATAAAGCACTTCTGGAAGGCAATCAGGTAGCACAATTAAAAATCTATTGGTTACTGCCTTTCAACATTTAATATAGATAGAATTCAAATGTGAAGATATTTTTATTCTGAAATATCACGCAGAAGAACAGTAGGTTTTTTTAATCAGAGCACAAAACATTTACAATATTCAGAATGGAAAGAAGAGAGTAATTTCCATCAAAATTGTAATGTCCAACTTCATGCAGAAGTCAACTCATCACAAATTAGAAATTAAAGGACAAGGAAGTATCATTTTAAAGAATTGATGAGAAATAAAAATAACTCTCTGCACCAAAACTATGTAATTTTTGCCTTTTGGAAATCTTATAGAATGGAAGGAAGTTTTCTGATTACCTGGGCCCAAGGAGTGGAGCTGAAGACCTCTTCTGCCAGGCGCTGTCTTCCTTGTTGATTTCTATTTTCAGAGTTTCTGTCACAGCCTCTTCCCTTGTCTCTTTCCTGTAAAAAAACATTCACTGCATTGTACAGCAACAAAGTCGTTCAGTTTTTATATAACAATCCTAGCGAATAACTGGTTAACATCGAGCGTTTTATCCACTTCTTGAAGCAGTTGCTTTGGTCAGAAGTTTAAATATCCACATTTTTCAGAGAGGTTGTTTCACCATCCCCAGCATGGACAGGTTGGGGACAGAGACTGAGTGCACTGACTGAGAGTTTAAGAAGACACAGTTGAGGGAGTAAAATCCCCCAAACAAGAGTAATGAAGATAAAAACAATGAGACTATATGATGCGCTGAACTATTGTACAAAGGTAAATACCAGGTAACAATAAAAATGACCTTGGTGGGCACAGTAGTCAGGGTTAAGTTGCAAGGCATATGATACATGCAAGGTGAAACAGACAATGAGTCAGTATTGGGCATTAAATCACTCAGAATCAGTAAGAGGGGATGAGCAGATAAACTCAGCAAGCTTCCAGCAATCATCCCCTAAACTGTATTTGCTGTTCCTTTTGCAGTGGGAAGGGCACTGCCTTTTGAAATGGGATCCTGTCAATATAACTACAGTCCTTGAAAGCACCTTCCCTGCCACAGTCCATACCCACAGGACCGTCTCCAACCCTTCTTCTCTCCTCAGTTACCACCCAATGAATTCCAAGTTTCACAGCAATACTAAAATGAAAATCAAATCTAACACCCTAGCTGTAAGCAATCATTGAAATGAAATTTAGATTTCCAGCTTTAGCAGTGTTATTGTCTTCTCTTTGTGGACTTCTTTTTAGGAGGCATCCTTTGGAAGATATATGAGTGGATCTTGGACCAAATGCTGAATAAGCTCATCCACATGATCTGCCATATTGAGCAACTTGATTCATCTTTAACAAAATTGCTTAAGAATATAATTTACAAGATAAATTATCTTTTCTTCAGAGATGACTGCTTGCCATGATTATTTTTTTGAATATTAGAAATGGCAGAATGGCTTCCAGATTTTCTTTTGTACCATCTGTGTTTATGGCTATCAGATAATTTCTCATCTTTCCTTCTGGCTTAGGCAGAATATTATTAAAGTCAGTATTCTATGTATAATACCCTATCTTCATTAATTATTTTTTCACAGTAAAGACTGAATAGAATAAAATATTAATGAATATTTTTCTTTAATATTAATAATCTATTATAGGAATGAAAGAATCACTTCATAGTATTTTGATAGCAGACAGCATAATAATTTGAGGGATTTTTAAAGACAAATTGTGAAATATATTTATGTATATTTTTTTTACCCAGAAATAGAATCCAGAATTTTCATCCTGGGTCTGTGACCACCACAAACATTTAAAAAAGCACTGTTAAACAAAGTACTTCTTAAAGGAAATTCTTCTATATTTTTGTGCATCGTGAAGATTTATTGGTGTGAAATGTGAAGGAAAATTTTCTTGGTCACTTGTGCAAATGAAAAGTATAAGAACGACCATAAATATAATGGTTTGTAAAATGAATTTGAAAACATTTAGAATGATTTAATTCTACTAAGAATCACACAAGTTATATTTGAACAAGGGTTTGGGAAAAAATCCTCACCATATTGTTGATAACTTCATTTAATTCATACTTTTGAAAATCAAAAGGAATAATATCCTTATATGATTGATTCTAGATAATTGTCATCTTTTACATAAATACACTGGCCATCCATCTTATTTTTGTAAAGAAATTATGTACATATTCGGCTGAGTTCTCATTTCTTTCCACAAAGCACTGATGGATACACCGTGCAGGAAAAAAAAAACACAAAATATTGTAATTATGTTGCTGATTGTATTTATCTTCTTCTGTATTAACAATGATTGTAATAATGACATATCAAACGAAATATGTACATAAATTCAATGCACATGTATAAAAATATGTAGAAATTTATGTTAAAAACAAAGATAACCTATTATTAAAAACAGCCATCAAATTAAAATTTCTTTAGCTCCAACTGGAGAAAAATAACTAGATTTTTTTTTTACACAAATATATACCTTTTAACAATAATGTAACTTCATTTTAAAAGGTATAAATAGTTTTCTCCTTTTAAAAATACCATCTATAATTTTTTAAAATATTGACACATGTAAGCAATGTTTCATATTGTGTCAGGTGGTTCTGTTTTGCAAATCTAATTAACATCTCTTTTTCCTAATGGACTGTCTTTTATTCTAGGCCAGTCTGGCAACAATGCTTTCATTTTCCACAGTGCATATGATAAAAATTTAAAAATCTGGCATTTCGTGGGGAGTGTAAATTCAGACCTAATTCTGCACTGATCAGGTAAAATGAAAGACGCAGCAATTTTGGAAACTGGAATTGGAAAGTTAATAGGAATTTTGAACTTTAAATGTTTCAGTATTTCTGGGTGGCACATTGTATAACCTTTGGTTCATGTGTTTATGTTGCATTTGAGAGGAAAAAGATAAGAATGTAGTAGGACATAGCAACGATATTTAGTAAAATGGTCATGACTTTAGGTATACAATCAATCAACAGTAATTTCACAGGATATCAATGCACTCAAATGCTTTTTTCCTTACAAGTAAATTTTAAGTATTAAATATCAATATTATTAATTAAAATTTATTTTTAAATCTGAATGTTAGGTATTGTATGATTTAACACCATTTAGATAACATGTTTTGTTTGTTGAATTCAAAGCTCTTGACATTGTATATTTAAAGGGATGATGTGTTTCTTTGTGTGCTATGTGCTATCCCTGTATTATGACGTTGTATTTTCTCATAAATATTTGAAAACATGATTAACACATGCCAAGTGTATTATATAGCTGGCAGTTTATTTGAAGTTCATGTGATCATTATATAAATGACATAAAATCATAATATGACTGATAGGTCTAATACGTAGTGTAACATCAAGACCATTATGTTCTTTAAAAAATGGTGACATCAGAATTCTAGGAGTGAAACACAACCTTTCAGACCTAAATCACAGTGTATTTTTATTTTCATTAGAATTTTGTTAGAATATTTTTTGTCAGAAAATTGTTAGACCATTAAAATTTGTCCCTAAATGTACCAACTACTTGAATATTTATCAAGCTCAAAATATAAATCCACAAATCCTGATACTTTATTGAAGTTTGTTTTTTTTTTTTTTCCTGTCAATGCACTAAGTACTAAGACAGTTGTATAAAGAAGCCTTCTGATCTCTGACCTGGATTGTGTTCAGCTCTTTGGGAAGTAAAGCAGAAATGGAACTATAGAAGCTGGAATGCATCTCAGATGATTCTAGAGGTTAAGTCAGAGAGTGTAACAAAGATTGGATTTCTGGCATGTTGCAGGCATCACTGTGTAGTTAATCTCACTTAGTTTTTAGTATATCCATTTGAAAGCTACTACATACTCTATAGATTTCAGGAAAAGCAAAGTGAGAGTAAGAAGCTGTTTACAGTTATTTTAATTTACATTAAGATTATCTGAGGAAACTGACAAAAACCCACCAAGCTAATTTGGACAGATAAGTTACAGAGATTTAAAAAATCTCTTTAAGTGAATTTTTAGAAAGAGAACAGTCCCAATCTGGTATCATATCATTGGACAGTAGGACAATAAGGCAAGACAATAACACTGTGGTTACAATGTTCCATGAGATTTTAGAATTTGCCTAAATCTGAAATTAAGACTCAAGCTTTCATTAATACATAATCTATTTAACAAGATTTTTCACTTGTTTCTATTACTGTTTTTCCACAGTGGACTAGCTCATGTACCTTTCAGTGGCCAGGAATATTATTACATATTTACATGTATTACAGTAATCATCATCTTAATATTTTGTCACATTCTGGTTGTCAGATACAATGTTGGGCATTTTATCTTCCATTGTGTTTATTATTTCCAAACACTCTGAAAGGAAGGGTTACTGCCATTATTTTACACATGTGGATGCTGATGGTCCGAGATGTTGCTTAAAATACCACACCTATTTTTCTCCATTTATGGGGAAGCTGGAACTTATTCTTAGTATATTCAGTCATAACATCTGTGCATCTTTTCAAGTCTGTTTCTGTAGTGAGTCTCTGAAAGCTAGTTGGAAAAAACTAAGACAGGAAGTAACAAAAATGAATTTTACTATTTAGCATTAGTTACATTGACTCAGCAAAAAAATTAAACTTCTAGAAAAAGAATTTTAAAAAATTGAAAACAAAATATGGTGAAACATTAAAGAAAAATATTGCATCTTGTATTGAAGAGCATGTTAACTCTATTTGATTACCTTGTTAACATCCCACTTTTCTTTAGATGAAAAAATAATGATGATGTTTCACAATAAGGTAACTATTCAGTCTCCTTTTCAATGTATTTTTTACGAAAAAAGAGAGCTTGTATTTCAACATTGGCAAAGTTTTTAGCCTGTGTTAGATTGTATTTCCAGGTATCGGTAGTCACACATTTCAATATATCTAATGGGATATTGATTTTCAAATAAAGTGCTATGAGGTGAAAATAATGTCACGTTATTCTAGGAAGTAAAACAGGGGAATGAAAACTGCATAAATTGCTTGGATGTATATGAATTTACATATGGATCAAAAACTACTTAAATCGCCATAAAGTAGCAAGAGTTAAATCATGTTAAAAAATGCAAGTCGATTAGTACAGGTACCCCAAATTATAATTAATGTCAGGTCATTCATAATATTGATTGCAGAAATAAGCTCAAACTTAAAAATAGCTACTTTGTGTAATCTTTTTCAGTAATATTGGACCCATTTATCCATTTATTTAATTATCTTTAGCAGATTTATTGGGAATATAATTAATATATAGTACTAGTCACACATTGAACCCTCCAGTTAATGGTTTTTAGCATATTAACAGAGTTGTGCCACTATTACCATAATCAATTTTAGAATATTCGCATCACCTAAAAAAGAGACCATGTAATCATCAGCAGTTGTTTCCCACCCCACCCCATTCCTCCATCCTTAGTCATGAAAAATCTACCTTCTTTCTATTCATTTGCCTATTGTGAGCATTTCCTAAAAAACAGAGATACAATAAGTGGTCTTCTGTGACTGGCTTATTTCACTCAGCATACCGTTTTCAACGTTCATTCATGTTGTAGCACTTTAACAGGACTTCCTTTTTGTTGTAGAATAATATTCCGTCATAGACTTACACCGCATTTTGTCTATCCATTCATCATTTGATGGATATTTCAGATTTTTTTACTCTTTGGTTAATATAAATAATGGTATTAACATTTATGCACAAGTTTTTGGGTGCAAATATGGTTTTATTTCTTTGCAATATATACCTAATAGTGGAATTCCTAGGTCATAGAATAATTGTATGTTTCACAATACAAGTGTGAGTTTTCCAGTTTTTTCATATCTTTTTGAACACTTGTTATCTTCTGTCTTTTGGTGATAGCTGTTCTATGGGTAGAAAGTGATAGCTCATTGTAGTTTTGATTTGCATTTCTCTAATAATTAGTGATACTGAGCATATTTTCATGTGCCTGTTGGCCATCTGGATGTCTTCTTTGGAAAAATGTCTATTTAGGTCTTCTGCCCATTTTTTGATTGGTTGGGTTGTTGGATTTTTGATATTAAACTGTATGAACTGTTTGTATATTTTGGAAATTAGTCCCTCATCGGCCATGTCTTTTGCAAATATCTTTTCCTGGTTTGTAGGCTGTATTTGCATTTTGTTGAAGGTATTCTTAGCTGTGTAAAAGCTTGTAAGTTTAATTAGGTCCCATTTGTTTATTTTTGCTTTTATTTCCATTACAGAAGTAACAGAAATATAACTGTTAAACTTTCACCTAGAGAAATTCTGCTTAACACAATGCACTTGTAGTTTTAGAAAATCAAAATACATTTTAAACTTCAATACCATGAAGAGAGTTTATCTTATAAAATGTGTAAATTAGATTTTAAATATAGTTGCTTAAATATATACCACTACAGATGATTTCAATTGATGGAAAATATCTAACTTAAATCAGCAAACTACATTGTATTGTCAAAATAGACTTTCAGTTATGGAAAAAATTATCTGACTTTGTTCTTCAATTTATATAAATATATCACAAACAAAACCTAAGTCATGAATTCTAATTTTGAAATAGATAAATCTTAAACATCTTTCTGTTACATTCATTCTCTTGTTACTGGATTATTCTTATAAGCATGCAAACACATTCTTACCTCTTCAATATTATTTAAAAAAGAACAAAAAAATCTTCTCTTGACCCACATCCCTCTCTGTTTCCCTGTGATCCAAATTTATCTCAGTAGTTGTCTATAATAGTGTAATTTTTATTCTGCTGGTCCTCATTATTCAACTCTAATCAGAATACGGCCTACATCAGTGAACCTGACCTTGGCCTAGCTAACAGTGCCTTCTGTATTAAATAAATGCTCATCAGTTTTGAGTTTTTTTCTTACTTAATTGAGTATAATCTGATACTATTGATCAACTTGCTTTCTGATTATATTTGCTTCACTTGTCTTTCACAGGCAAAAATAATAATAATCCTGGTGTTATTTCAGCCTCATTGACTTCTCAACATCTACCTTCCTGATTACAGTCCTCTCCTAACTCTTCTGTATGAAATGTCAGGGGTTACTGAGTTTCTTCCTTAGTCTAACTAAATTCACCACCATAGTTTTTTTTTTTTTTCCACTCAGTCTCATGCCTTTAAATACTGTATAATTTCTGATGACTCTCAGATGTCTTCCTCCCAACTAGAGATCCTTCTCAAAATACTGTTCTCTATATTCAGCTACTTCGCTGACCTCTCCACTTGTATGTCTAAAAGACATCTCCCATATTCAAAATATATATTCAGTATCTAATCTTATTAATATCACTGTTATGACCTTTTCCAAGTCACCATCATGACTTCCCAGGAACATTGCTATAGCTTCTGTTCAAAAACTTATATTTAACTTTTCTATGCTACCTAACAAACCATTTAAAAATTTGGTGGTGTGATACAATAATTCTGCTATGTTTATGGATTCTGTGGGTCAGGACATCAGGAACATCTCAGTTGGGCAGTTTTAATGCCTCTTTTCCTATCTTCATGATGCTTTTGCATGTCTCTTTGCATTGGCTATGTGTTCAAATATAACGTTGAATAGAAATAATGAGTCTCTGTATCTTTGTGTTGTCTCTAATATTGGAGGAGTATCATTCAGTATTTGATCATTAAGTATGGTCTAAATTGTACGTTTTTGTTAGGGACTTCCTTAACCTAAGTAAGGATGCTGATGTTTTTAGTTTGCTAAGATATTCTTACCATGAATGGATGTTGAAATATCATATTTTTAGTCTATTGATACAATAAATCATACTAATTGATTTCTAAATGTCATATCGACTTAAATTCTTCAGTAAACTCCATTTAGTTATAGTGTGTTAGTCTTTATCGTTAGATATGATTTTACTACAGTCAAATGTCTACATTTATTAAAATATGCACCTGTACTTTCCTTTTTAAGTAATGTCTTTACCTAGTTTTGGTATCATGTCAATGCTTACTTAACAAAATGAATGGGAAGATTTACCACCTCTGCTGAAATAGGTTGTATAGAATTTGTCCTATTACCTAAATGTTTAGTAAAATCCACTAATGAAGCTGGATAGATCTGAAGATTTCTTTGTAGAATGGTGTTTATGTATAAATGTAATTTGTTCAACACATACATCATTATTTAGGTTATGTGTATATTCTTGAGTAAACATTGAAAAAAAGAACAGAGTTTCACCACTTTCTATAATTTGTGGAATACTCTGCCATAAAATTGTTCATCATGTTCTCCTGTTATCTTTTTAAAGTTTATAGTATTTATAGTGATATCCTATTTTTCATTACAGATCTTCATTCAAGATATTCTGAGTTTGGCTAAAGATTTCTTCCAAAAAACTGGCTTTGGATCTACTGATTTTCTCTATTGTTACTTTCTGTTTCTATTTGAATAATGTCTTTCTGTTCTTTCAGTTTTATTGAGATATAATTGACATATAGCACTGTGTAAGTTCAAAGTGTGCAACAAATAACTTTAGTGAATATGCACCATCTCATATACATAGGAAATAAAAGAAAAAGACAAAATATTATTCTGATGAGAACTATTAGGATTTACTCTTTATAACGGCCTTTATAACATATAGCACTGTTAATCATGTGAATCATGCTCTACCATTGATAAGTACATCCCGGGTACTCAGTATTTCTGTGACTTCTTGTATTCATGGTAACTCTGCTTTATGGCTTAATTCTATTTTGGCTTTTGTGCTCAAATACACTCCAAGGACTAAACTTTGAGTTTATAATATCGCATTGAACCAATTCATCATTCTTTCCCCTTCTCTTTACAAAATTTGGGTACAAGATTTATTTCTTCAGATTGGGGTTTAGTTATTTTTTTTAAAAAAAGCATTTGTAGCTGAACATTGAGATATATATATATTTCAATCCTCTTCAATTTACTCCCCATTATTCTTTGATAATATCCTTTATTTTGTTTTCTTTGTTCTCTCTCTAAATATTATAATAGATACATACTGAATTTCTCAGTTCTCTAATTCTCTCTTTCTCTTTCTTTTACTCGGTGTTTTATTTCACGTTGAGGTATATCTTTCACTTGAAATTCCAACTGTAATTGTTTTATGATCATTGGTATTTTATTTTTCTCCTATTGGAATCCCTGTAGTATAACTTTAGTATTATCTTGGGAATTGATAAATACAGGTGGTCAACAGCCCTTTGTAACTAAAAGCCTTATGTAGAAAATAGAATATGCAATTCTGATGCATGAAGATGGATATCTAATGTATAGTAAAATGGAAAATGGCAACAGGCATTAACAGTCATAAAACAATAGACATATACTTTATTGCATTTGATTCTGGAAAGGTCATCTGAAAGACAAAAGAATATAATGCATAAAATAATAACTTTTTAAAAATTATGGTTTTTGCATCTTACAGAATTGATCAGCAAATATAGACTATTTCAAATATTTGCTACTCAGGGGATAAATTAATGAAATTTCTATTTATTTATTTAATTCCTGAAAAACACCATTGCATTGACTTGTCTTGGCTTCTAGTAAATGGAAATATGTTGTATTAGTCATATTAGGTATACAGTAATACTTTAATGTGTAACACTTTATATTCATTTGATACATGATTTTGTAAATAGAGGATATACAAAGTAAAACTGAAAACTAATAATAACATGTTGAATCACCTTAATAAGTAATTATTTTTGTGACCAATTTTGCTTATATTTATGTTGTGAACATTTCCCAACATCAGTAACTTTGAACATATTATTTTTAATAAATATGTACAGTTTTGCCATATATAACCTTATACTTTTGCCAAGACTATTTTCACATTTAAAATTATTTTCACATTTCTAAATTCTTGCCATGTCCAAATTTTCCTATTTTAAGTAACAATCAGAAATACAGAAACTATAATAAAACATACCTGTAATATTCACAAACATATTGGATAAAATTTGTTTCATGTATATTTGCTAAAGGGTTTACAGAATAAAGGAAATGTTATCTTGCTTTAAATTTCTTGGTGTATACTCAAAGCACCAGGTTATGCATACTTCTGTGGCACCACACCACCATCAGAATTGGATATAATTACATGTAATTGTAGTAGGAAAATAATGCCTTAATTTAATTCATTTCATTACACTTTATCTCTATGTTGATATAAAATATATTTTGAGAAAAACATATAAAAATACAATTTTGTCACTATTATATACTGAAAATAATTTCAGAGAAATAAATATATATATATAATACCTAACCCATACTATTCAAAGAGAGTTCTCACCAGTTTTCTTACCTGAATAATCATGAATTTAGTCAGGAGTAGAGTAAAGCTTATGATATGCTTTGGTGTACAAGGCTTTTTAAAATAACTGGGCATGAGGTTTCTTGGTTTGTTTGTAAACATTTATATTAAGGATGCAAAATCTTGTAGTTAAAATAGTTAAAGACTTCTGCCAAACGGATAATGGAAAACAATAGCTCTCACATGTCTCACCTATTTCACAATATCCAGAGGTAAAGTCTTTATAATCTTTAGCTAATCTCTTTTTGAGTTTGCCTGTATTTTGCAAAAATAATATATTTATATTTTTTGGTTTCTCTCTTTTGAAATATTTCTACTAAGGGAAGGAGTTTCTACTAAGGAAAAATACAACCAGTTTCCTTGTATCTGTCCCCACATGCATACAATTCCTTATATATTTATTTTTTAATTGAGGTATAGTCAATTACAGTGTGTCAATTTCTGGTGTACAGCACAATGTCCCAGTTATGCATATACATATATAAATTCATTTTCATATTTTTTCATTAAAGGTTATTACAACATACTGAATATGGTTCCCTATGCTATACAGAAGAAACTTATTTTAAAAATCTATTTTTATATATAGTGGTTAACATTTGTAAATCTCAAACTCCCAAATTTATCCCTTCCCATCCCCTTCCCTTGGTCACCATAAGATTGTTTACCATGTCTGTGAGTCTGTTTCTGTTTTGTAGATGTTCATAGTGTCTTTTTTTTTTTTTAAATTCTACATATGAGTGATATCATATGGTATTTTTCTTTCTATCATATATTTTAATATAATTGTGCCATAATTTTGTGCTACTTAGTATGACATATATCAAGACCTGGTAATTATTACTTATAGTTGTAAATCTATCATATTACGATTTTATTCCCTTATGTGTATATACTTTGGGTTAATAATAGGCTCATTCACTTTTTGCTTAATTTTCTATGTATCTATGATAAAATATACCTTAACTTTCCACCAGAAGTGTAACTCTCCTCTCAGGACTTTCAGCTAGTTTAGTAATTTTGTCTATTTCTTGGAGAAAGTCCTATTGAAGTCCTTCTTACTGTTTCTTTGTAGTGCCTACTGGTGTTTTGCATGGATGATCTAGTTAATATTTTAGAATGTTAATGTTTAACAATTGACTTTTTTTTTCTTTTACCCATATTTTCTCTTTTTTGTGTGTGTGTCTACTTGCTTTGGTATCTGTGTTTCATGGTAAAGGATTTTTACAAATGTCTGGTAAGACTAGGCTCTCTTCACATTAAAGAGCAAGGCTGTATCTAAGCTAATTGGAAGTTCTATGCAGGTTGATGGAATTTGCTGATTTTATTGTGGCGTGATCTTTCCAGACCCTTACATAAAAGGGTATCTCAAAAAGGGAGTATCTCTGCATGGTTTTTCTCTTAGATAAGTGTTGCTGGAGAGGAATTCTTCAGTGTCTTGGGTGAGATTGCAAGCCTGGCTACCATGTTCTCACAGCTAACGGGAGAACGTGTCTTGGGAGGAGTTGTCACCTCTATTCTGAACACAGACTTTATCATTATTTCCATGTCTGAAGTAAAGCACCTTTAATCTCAGCTGTGTCTTAGGATCCCTTCTAAGTTTCTCTTTTTCAGCAGTCCCAAAGAGGAAATTTACAGTCTACTCTTAAAGGGACAAAGGGTAATTTACCAGTTGAAAAGATGGTGAAGAGTCACATGAGTCTATTTTCTGTTTTTACAGATTTTGTATGATTTCTCCTGTCAGCTTCACAGGCACCCGAAAATTTCAGAAGTACTTGGCTCATCCAATTCCTTAGCCACTCTGAGAATTTCGGCCTTATTCACAGTTTTGCATAATGTCCGTTTTCTATTTATCTATCCATCCATCCATCCATCCATCCGTCCATCACCCCTCTGCTTTCCTGTTCCCAGACCTTGTTGTTGTTGTTGTTGTTGTTGTTATTGTTGTTGTTGTTGTTTTTAACCTTCCTCATTTTCTTGATATTTGGGTCTATTTATTGTTTAAACCCACTCCTTTCATGTAAATTTGTTTTTAAAAGAGCAGCTGTAAACTGGCATGCTCATTCCAGAATGTTTAACTAAGGCCCTTGTGCATACTCTAAGAGTTTTTTTACTGATTTTTTAAAACAATATTAATTTGCGTTATTCTAAGATCTTAGCACACAATAAATGGAGATTTTTATGGAAGAAAATATACTTCTTACCATAAAAAGACAGTTATTAATTCATTTTGAGGTTTAACATTAATTACATTTCCATATCTTCCCAAAATCAAGTGAATGATAAGGTAAGAAGGTCTCAAGTCATCATTTGATTATCTTCTATCTAGCAAGCACTAAAGAAACGCTGTAGATGTACTGGTGTGCAAGACATATCATCCTTTATTTCCTAGGGCATATGCTCTTCTGTGTTAGTCAAATAAATTAAGTATGTTATACATTTTAAAAAGTGTAAAATGCAGCATGCTGTGAATCCATATACTCTGACTACTTGATCAATTTTGGAAGTCATTAGAAGCTTAACTACAAAGTAACATTTAACCATATACTGAAATTAAAAATTAGATTTAGCCAAAATAAAAATACGGAAAAACTATTTAAGACAGTAGGTAAAGGCTGTTGAATCCAAAAAAATACAGCATATTTTCTCATAAGGAATACATGTAAGTCTAGACCATGGAATGCAGATGTGTGACAAGGGTGAAAATGCTGGGAAGGTACGTGGTATGGAATGATGCTCATGTAATAGATTATTTTTAAAATTATACTTTTAAAATAATGGGAAGCCCTTCTCCTATAATAAGCACAAGGATAATAAAAATACATTTTTACTCAGTGAATATTGAAATTGTGTAGCTGGGAGAAGTGTGAATTCATTGGTAGAAGCCAGTAAAAAAAAAAAAAAAAAAAAAAAAAAGGCAGTTATAGTGGCCAGACAACAAAATATGGTGATTTGGACCAAAATAGTGTAATAAAGAAAGGTAGATAAGAACTCTATAGATTAATATGAAATGGAATCTACAAGGGCTTGTGTTTACTGGATATGGGGGTGAAGGTGAAAGTGTCATCAAGGGTGACTGAGTTTTCCAGTCTGCGCAGCGGTGAGGGCAAGGATGTTGTGAAGAAGGAGCAGCTAGGGAGGCAGTTAAGAGCAATGACACCAGTTTTGCACAATCAAATGACCAACTATGAATTCATTTTCTACCTCCTATACTTCCCCTGTCTCCAGTGTTTTATATGAGTAAGTAAAACACAACATGTAATTAAGAAAATTTAGTAACATAGGAAAAAGAGGTTGATGCTTGAACAACATTGTCTGCATGCATCTTAGGCAAATGTGGAAGATGTTAATACTATTTTGGCTTATTTGCACATTAATGAAAGGCCTAGCTAGTTATTTCCTAATGACCCATTTTTATTAATTGATCAGCCCTGATGAGATTATTAAAATGCTGTAGTTTTAGTCTGAATGCTAATATTCCTTTCAGACACTGGAACACTGTTTACACGATCATTTCTATTTGCTTAGAATTATTACAAATAATCAGCTCATTCCTGAGTATGAGGGAGCTTTGATTTTTGCCCCTAAGTAGGAAGATTTTCTTTGTTTAGAAAAAAACAACAACAATAAAGGAAACAATCTACTGAGATATCACTTCAAAATATGAACACCTAGAAACGCAGTATGAGATTTAGTTAATGTTCGTAACAACGAAGTAGGGAAATCATTAATCAAGCCACCATTGATGCAGATAGATCCAAAATATAGACACCTATCACATCAGGTTTCCAAATATGATTCTCTCCTTAACCAGCCACTCCTTGCCTCGAAATCCAAGAGGGACATTTATGAACAGTTGATGAAGCATGTAAGCATCCCATTTTAATTCTGTCTTGTTATTTGACTCCCAAATTCAATATAAAACAAGTGGGCTATGGTGTTGCACGGAGAGGCTTCATGTCATGCAAGCAATATTAATCCCAGTAAGCAGGTTGCTTCATCTGCTTCAGGCCCACAAGTTTAAAATGTGAGTCAAATTCCATTGTTGTAAAGAAAACAAATCCTAAATACATCAGACAGGCAGAGAAGGCTTAGGAAAATGCGAGTGTACAGCAGTTGCATTCAAAAGTCAACCTCAATGAGAAAGTCACCTCAGAAAGAGAGAACACCTAGTAAAGGCAGAGAGAAAGACCCAGATCCTGGCCCATTATTGGTGCTGAGTTTGTTGTTGTTGTTTTAAGGGGATGCATAAAATAGGGACCTTAACTATATGCCAAAACACATCCTGACCGACTGTCACATTGATAGCTGATTTGTGTATCTTTTTTTCTCTTCTGTAACTCTAATGAAATTAAAATCTGAGCCTGTTTCTTCTAGGACTGTAGCTAATTTCTAGGATCTGAGGTGGTGGAGGAAGAATTATGGGATGTCAGAGAATCATACACTTTTTTGGAGACAGTTTCTTGTCTGAATCACTGTTTCTCTTTGATTTAGGTCTTTTAAGAATCAATTTTGATGTTGCTTCCAAAAGCCTCTGAAATTAATTAGAGGAAAGCTATGAATGAATTAATCCTAAGGCCTATTTGAGCCAAGACAGGAGCTCTTCTAAAGAGTTACACAGTGCACGTCAGATAAAACAAGAGCCAATTTCTTGTCCCTAGAAAGAAACAAAAGTCCTACAAAGTGTTTCTCCCTTTCTTAAATGCACCCTAAAAGTCTCCATTCTCAGTGTGAATATTCTTCTTTAGTAATAAATCTACTTCTTCATTTTCAAGGTTGTATCACTGCAGGAAATGTTGACTTAAAACCTTCATCCTACTTCTTTGCGCACATAGTAAAAGGGAATATAAAAAGCTGCTCTTTATAGGCAACATTTGAATATTTTTGTTATATTCCTTTTAACTTTCAAAATGAATTTTAAAGTCAAAGGTATAAAAACATTGAATTTCCTTGCTAGGAGGCCTTTTATTTTTCCTCAGAGATTCCTTTTAGTCTTACCTTAGTGTTCAGGATCTCCAGTGATAAATGTGGTCACTCATTTCCACAGTCTGTAAAGATAATTTCCCCATTAATGGTATTTGGCTAAACTGGTCCAGCAGCTTGCTTCTCAGGAAGTCTCATTATCCAGCACCTGATTTGTTGGCAGGCAGATGTTAAATACTGTAGTTGGCTCATGTCTATGTAGTCCTGCAGAAAAATACCCAGTCTGGGAAGATGTGAGTAGTCTGATCACAGAATGCAGAGAATAGGGTAGGTAGGACTTGTGATCACCAAACTAAATCGATCTTTATATCCAGAAAGAGCTTGGTATTTTCATATTTCCACTTCACGCCTTCATCATTTGTATTGTGGCACCTTGAAAAGCTATGGGGGGGTAAGAGTGTTGGTGGAAGTTCTGCCTGTGGATCTGAGGTAGCAGTTAAGCTCTTACAGTTGATCAGAAATATTAGCCATGGAGAGGTGCTGACCGCTTTCACCAGCACAACAGGCTCGGGTCTGTAGTGCATTTGTACCTGATGTTTCTCTTCACTCAGCTTGTGTCCATGTTCTCTGTCGTGTTTTTAAACTTTATCTTTCACTCCCATCTCTTCCAGCAGGAAAAACTACTTCTTCATCTTCATCACTGATTGCTAGTCCCTCCTGTGTCCCGAGCTTGTTCCCTTTGCTGTCTTGTTCTTACAGCCATTTTCTTTTATTAAAGGCAGAGAAAATTCAATACCTTATTTCCTCATAGCTCTACTCACACCTCGACTTGTTGGAGATAGGAGAATCATGATGGCATCATTTCCTACTATCCTGCTGTACGAAACAGGAGAGCAGACTGATAGGTACACACATAGACATAGGGGCAAAGATTATACGGAGAAGTGAAGCACACAGACCAGTCAGTCATTTACATGTGTTGCAGGGTTTCATCATTTAACTGAGGGCTTGTCTTTCCAGCCATTTTTCTATCAGCTCCAACACGAGGGAAGAGAGGTGGCCAAGGCAAGGTGGCCCTGGGGGTGGACCTGATAGGTCAGGCTCTGATCAGGACACACAGTGGAGCTGTGTGGGAGTTTGGGATTCTGTACACCGTAAGGCAAAAGAACTCTGCTGCCCTGCAAAGCTAGACAGGACCTTGAGCCATTTCACGTGCTTTCAAATGATCTGCCCAGGCTGCCTAGGTAAAGAGTTGAAAAGAAGGGAAAAGGAGTCAAGTTTTAATACTTCAATCCACAAGTAACTCGGTACTTGAAGATGGGATATCAGATTTGGAGAAGTAGGATGTTTGTTGAGTAATTCAGTAATTATCTAATCTGAGGTCTATCTGTAAATATTTGGAAAGTAAGCTCTCCATGGAGCTCCCCTCCTCCTTTTTTGTTTTTGTGTTTGTGTTTGTGTTTTTGTTTTTGTTTTTGTTTTTGTTTTTGTTTTTGTTTTTTGCGATCTACTTTCTTTCCAAATGGCTTACATTATATTCTATGGACTTTCAAACTTATATCTCAAACTCCATGACTTGTGTATGTCCTGTCTGCTACTTGATATATTTAAATGAGAAATTTTAAGCTTACCCAGATTTTTTTTGGCAAATGATCATTTTGGTTAATTGTACCCACATTCAGCCAATTGCTATAGCTAGAAATAAAGTAATTTTTGAGATATTATTTCCTTTCTCTCACCAGCCCATAGTACCTTTAATTTATATTCTAACTAGAAAATATGTCCTGTTTATATGTATTTATCTCTCTATCCTTTTCCACAACTAAGTCAAATACAGGCTTCCTTATGGATTGCTATAGTAGCCACATAACATGGGTCTCTTCTTTCTTTTTCTTTATAGTTAGTGGTCCACCCAGTGAATAAAGAAATCTTAAAAATACACGTAAGATAAGTGTGACATAGAAGCCAAAAGAAGAATCGGTATAGGGGAACTTAAAAATTGCATCAAATGAGGCTGACAAACTGATAAAGATGTTCACAGCCTAGCAACTTTGAAATTCAGCACTGTAAGGGTCCTTAGTGATCCCGGTAAAGCAGTTTGAGCGAAATGGTTTGGAATGAAGTGAGATAAGAAGAGAAAAGATAAACTTGAAATTTGAGTGAAAGAAATACGGAAATGGGTGAATAGCTGGAGAGGAATGTGAAGGAAGAGACATGTTTTGCATGAGTGCATGTGTGCACACATATGTGGTTGTAAGAGACATCCATGTATGTCTGTAAAATGATCAGACAAAAATCCAGTAAAGGGAGAAACTTGAGATGCAGAAAAGAAATGGGATGAGGAAACTGAGATCTGAGTTTGTGATAAAGCTTCAAAATCTAGAGGATGGAATCATGGAGAGGAGAAAACTTTGATGAAATTTACCTAAAATTATGATGGCTCTCCTTTCTTCAAATATTTGCTTATGTATGAGTGACTCATATGCTTGATGAGACACCAAGAATTACAGCAGAAGGAGCAGGGGGGCTAAAGGCTTAGCAAAAATAGCTACACACAAAACATTGATGGGTTTCACAGATACAACATGGAATGAAAAAAGTAAGAAATTCCAAATCAGGCATAACTAATCACTGGTGATAGAAGTAAAAATAGTCATGACCTGCGCCGGGGGACTTGACAGTGCCACAGAGGGATCATGAGATTGGATGCCAAATTGCTTAAAATGTTCCTTTTTTTTTTTTTTTGATGGTGGGGTGGAGCATCATGTGGGTATATATCAAACATCAAACCATACACTTCAGATTTGTATACTTTCTGCATATTTGCCATGTAACAATTGAAAAAATAGACAAAAACACTTGCAGATAATATAATTCCCTTGGATTAGTCAGGCTCTGATCATTATTTAAATGAAGTGTAGCTAGATAAACTGGGTTTATTCCTCCTTTCTTTATGTGCAGCAAGTCACTAAACCCTGGGCCCCAGGGGAGCAAGAAGTTTGTCTGCTTGACATATTCCAGTTATTTAGCTGTAAGATTTAACAGGTGTTTTCAAATGATGAGTGTTTTCATGACTCAGTATTTTGGGCAAATAACTCTGCCTGTTAATCTCCCATTTCAGTCTATATAGTGTGACTATGAATAACCTTGAAGATGTTTTAAAAAGAAGTTTTCTCAGGAGTTCAAATTTATCCATTTATTATGTCTGTGAATTTAGGGACACTCACAAGAAACAGAAATCTCTCCAGTTACCTTAATTCCAGTTACATAACTGGCATATTAACTGGTAATCTGTCCTGTGATATCAAAATTAGTGTCTTTTGTAGGGGAGGGCATAGCTCAAGTGGTAGAGAACATGCTTAGCATGCACAAGGTCATGGGTTCAATCCCCAGGACCTCCTCTAAAAATAAATAAACCTAATTACCCCCCTGACAAAAAGATAAGTAATACAATAATAAATAAAATATTTAAAAACTAGTATCTTTTCATAATTTAGGATAAATTGTCTATTATTGTAATATTAGTATGTTTGCATGATCTTTGAACATCTAATGTTATAAACTTTATTTTCATGAAGTATATAACTTACCTAAAATTTAAGGCTGGAGGTGCTCAAGTTTAGGGCTACAAAAGATGGAGAATGAAAGCAAGAAGGAATTCCTGAAACTTCTCTAAATCCAACAGTCCCGCATAAAGCAGGAGTCGAGACGGCAATCTATAGATCTATGACAGTGACTGGGCACAAGTCCAGGGCTCTGACTTATAAATCTAAGTCTTCCCTGAACTACAGGGAAGTTGCCCTGCAGCGTGAACCCTGAAACACCCATCAGCATGACATTTCTGTATGTGCTTCTCCCAGTCATGAGCTACAGAAAGAATATGTAATAGGAATGTAGATGTCTGTAGGTGGGTAGGACTGAATTGCACATTAATAAGTGAAAAAAAAATCACTGATCTTCCCTCTGAGCTGTACAGATGCTACCATTTCTTGCCAAATCATGAGGATTTAATTTTCTTCAGTAACAAATCAGCGATTGGAAGCAACAGTATTGAGAAAATTAGGCAAAGCTCATGGGATTTCCATTAATTCATTTCCAACTCAAAGTTCTGTTTATGCACTTATCACAGTCTTCAAACTCCTCTGACACAATTGCTGTTTCACTTCTCACTCGAAAGTTTTCCTCCATCTTTTGGCAGTGAATGTAGGTACCCCCTCAAACTCACATTCAAAATTAATATAATTATTTTAGACGTAAAGGATACTGACCCTGAGACTTTAAATCTTCATCTTTCTTAGGTTCCTTGGGTTCCCTTACCTGAAATAGCCAGCTGATGTCTTTTATCTAGAACAACAGGTTGTACTATGTGTTGCCATCATCTGTGGTGGGATTTAAAAGTTAAAAGTCATGCAAGCCTTCCCAGAGTGTCCTTTGGGAAGTGTTCAAAGATGAGGGAATTATAAATTATACTTGAATTTGACCTATCCTGTCTCCTGGATTTCCTGACTCCATCGTCTCACTTTACTACAGGTCTGCAACAGCCCTTATGTGTTGCTAGAATTGGTCATGTTTCCAAATCTATGACCAGGGTGCCTTGCATTTCTGTGATTCTAGCTTTCTTTAATCCAACATGTCTGCCACAGGGGATACCTTTGGCTATCTCATTCCTAAACTTGCTTTATGCCTTTTCCCTCAGTGCCTCTCTTTGTGCCTTAAGAGAAATGTGACTAACATTTGCTCAAGTTTCCTTGGGGAGTCTTGGGGACTATACCTCCCAGACGTGCTCAGTTAGCCTCCCAAGTGTAACAGTCCCTCCTGTAGAACATTTTCCAGGTATGTTCTAGGTGTGCCATTCTCGTACCAGTCGGCATCTCAGCCTCACACCCTCATGACCCTCAGACTCACGTAATTAAAAATATTTTTCATTTGTTTCCTCCTATAATGGTTTCGTCTTGTAGACTTCTTATATTTTGTTTTTAATGTGTTTTAAAATTATCATCTTAGTCAAAATTTGAACTTCCTAGGTTTAGAATTTGTATACTAGGCTTTGTAGGCTTAAATACTCAAAATTCCAAGACGGTGTGCCATTTTTAGTAAATGTTCCTCATTTTCTTTACTATTTCCCATTTTGCATTGTTCTCCATGGCAAAGAAAGAAAGAACCACGAAGAAACAGAGGGAGGAAGAGAAGAAGGGAGGGTGGAAAGAGGGAGGAAGAGTGGAAGCCATTGAAGCACGAAGATGTCCATGCTGTTTATCAGTTGTCGATCCCTTTGATGGTTGTGACAAACATGAGCTAGTGGGCTCTGACAGCAGTGGTTTTAAAAGACTTGAGGAAATAATAGGTTGGCGGAGTTGTAGGGGGCCATGTGCTTCCAATTTATATTGGAAAAGATAACATTTTATTATGTAATTTCTACCATCGCCACAATACAGCTTTATCTGACCCTTACAATATATGGATTTCAAAATACAAAAATAAAAATAAGCACTACTTAGGACAGACTGACTATACAATTTTCTCCAGTCTTAATATCAAAATTAGCTCATTTTTATTACAGGAAATCAATCGCTCCGAGACTTTGAAAAGCATAAAACAAAAGTAAATCAGTGTCTGCACATAGAAATGACTTCAGTTGGAAGATAACGTAGCCTCTCTAAAGTGCATGCTGAGCAATTACCCATTAATTTGATGAATGTAGACAGTAATTCGGGATGATTTAAGCTTCAAAGTTCTATTTTTCTCTCAGATGCATAGGGTTTGTTTTACTTTAATTATTTGGGTCACTGCCTTAATTCCCCCATTTAGTGGTACTTGTAAAAAAGACCTTCCCATTTTGAAAATGTGGCCTTTTTAATGAAGTTCTTTCTACTACTGACTTTAACCTTTAAGTGCCCCATGTTATAGCCCTTATGTAAATAGCCACCTTAATAATGACATTTGGCACAACTCCGGAAAGAAGAGTAGCAGGAAATTAGGGAACTAAGTTTTTGTTCCTTCAGTTTTAAATAGACATTGTACTGTATCATCGTTTCTCTTGGAGCTGAAAAAATTATTTTTGGATGTTTTTCTTGTATTCTCTCTTTCTCTTTCTCTCTTTCAACCCCCTTCCTTCCTTTCCTCCCTCCTGTTCTGTTTTAGAATGCAGTTTTGAAACAGCTCAATTATACACAATTTTTGACTTTTATTTGCACATGTCTTAGTATTATTTCCTGAGCAATGTTTTAGTAATTATATATATGAGTTCATAAACTGGTGTTGTTGGACATGTAAGTTTATTTCTTTAAAATAAATTTAAAATATGATGTTGAATTTTTGCTAGTGTTGTAAACTAAGGCACCTGCACGTATGCATTTTTCAAAATTGAGGAAAAAAAAAAAGTAAATGGAGCTCAGTAATTTAATAAATGTGAGTTTTGAGGTCAAGTTAGTATTCACCTAAAAAGAAAATTTTGCTTCATCTTATGTTCTGTTTTAGAGTGGCATACTTAGGTACCACTGTTCTTTAATCATATTCAGTTTAAAATTTTTGTCTTAGAAAATTCTTACTGCTCTCTTTTTTTGCTTTTTTGATTGATAGGTGTTCATGTCTTGAATAGAAAAACAATGAATTAATTTTTACATTTAATTTTCATATAATTACCAAATAATTAGGTTGTCAAAGTTACTAAGCTAAATTTTACTTTTAATGTAGTTAAATTTGGATTCTCCATCTTTGTTGTGAGATGAAACAGCAGGATAATTTAAAGTCAGTCAGAAAGATTTTGCAATATTTTAGGGTGATATTTATGTGTGAACGTCCAAGTTGATCACTTTGGTGTATTTTTATGAGAGACTCAGGAATCTTCTGGGAAGAAATTTACTCTAAGCAAAATAGAAACAAAGAAAGCTACATTTGATACAGTTACACAAATTATGCATCCTCAAATAGTTGGATTTATCTTCAAATATCTTTTCCTCTTGTCTATCCATCCATTATTCTATGGCGAAATCCTAGATCTTGTCTTTACCAGTAATAACACCTTCCATAGTGTTCAAGTGTTCCACACTCCAGGTTGCACCCATGACTCTCCAGTATGCTCGTCCTGTAGTGTTTCAATTTCAGAGGTTTTTGGATAAAGGTGGGACCACATTTAAACACACAGAAGTACCAAAATTCTCAGCTGTCTTCCTCCCCTCTTGACTGAATGATGAACCATCTATTGTCCTGTGTAAGGACATATGCTCTTGTGTACTGGATTCAGTGTATATTTGATTATTTAATCTTATTCCATATGTGATTGTTCCTTTGTACTTTTTCATAATTGACTGTTCCATCTTTACTGAATCAGTCCTGTCAGTGTACTACCCAGTACATAAAAGAGGAAAAAGCAAATCCTTCCAATGATCCTTTGTCTCCTTCAAACAGTGACTTACTTCTCTGCTTATTTTTACAGCTATATTTATTCTTTTTTGAATACAGACTAAACAGATTTTTGTGGCCACCATTCCTTTCAAGCATTCACCTCTAAATGTTGAATGTAATTATCATTTTTTCAGAACTCATCTGACTTAACCTATTAGCAATATTTGTTGCAATTTTTTCTCCCAATTAAGGGAACACAACCATTTATAACAACATGTCTTTGTCCAAAGCCCCCTTGTGGAACAAAATATTCCTGTCCAATTACCTCTTCATTATGTCACGAGATATATTTAGCAAATTTCCTTTCCAAGTCGTCTTCTGGCATGAGATAGACCAGTCTAATTGTGTTCTATGGCACAAAACAACTCTGCTTGCCTGTATTAAAAGGAAGCTTGAATTTCCATCTTATTCAGACTAGCCATACCAAGTCCTAAAAGTCTATGATGGATTTACCCCTGATCTCATAAGGAACCTTTGGTAGGAGTCATAGGAAAAGATTTTTGATGTAAGAATCAACACCTGCTTGTATCAGGTGATAGAAGTTAAGAAAGATGGCTAGAAGCAGACAGCATGGATTCTCTAGCACTCAGATTCTCTATGACCATGGGTTTCCACTTGCTTCTGAATAGAACTTTCCTATAAACATATAAGGAATATTGAAGATTCTAATGCAAGGTCTCAAATAACCCTATTTCTGACACGTTAGTGGCATTCCACATATTATCCATGATATCCAGGAACACGGCTAATTATGGCAGATGGCACAAAAGTATTAGTTATCATGAAACAAAGCTATTTTGAAGTTACATAACCAAGCAGAGAAATAGTGTAAAATCCTTGCATATGATGCTACGGTTATAAAAATAGATTAAAATCAGAAAAGTGTTATGTGTTTTATGAAGATCATTTTGTCAGTTAATCAGGGAGATAAATTGAAAGATCTAAGACTAATTATGAGAAAACAGCAATCAGCTGGAGAAATCCAGCTAAGAAATAATGAAGATTTGAACCCCTGTACCGCAGTGGTGTTTTAGGGGGGGTAATTGATAATAAAGAAGGAAAATTATCAGGATTTTGTGATTCGGGGAAAGATGAGACATTGGACAAAAAAGGAAGGAAGTGACTACAATAAGTAATACTAGCAGTTTTTGGAAATTTGGTGACCTGAGTAATCATTATCTGACATAGAGTTTATAAGAGGTAAAGAATGTTTTCCCATTGATATATTACCAAGGATCATTTTAACTTAGATTGCAAAAATCAACTTGAAAATTTAATTGCTGCTCATAATTTGAATTGCAGTGGAGGCAAATGGAAATTGGTAATATATATGGTCTGAAAAACATTTTACCTATTACAACTAATTTTTTTCTTATTGTTCTAACCACATGAATGAACAGCTTAATGTACCAAAAAAAGAAAAACACAATATTGAAAGAAACATCATCTGGCCCATGATTCTAATAAAAATTGGATAGTTGTTTTGTCTATAGCTTTTAAATTAAAAATCTAATATATTTTCATCTACATTTAAGTGCGATTCCTAGGTAAAAATGCCCATAGTGATGTAACAGCTGATTTTGGGCATACACACACACACACACACAAACTTAAACATTTCAGAAAGTATTTAGCCTTACATCTGGAAATTGCCTATGGAAGATATAAGTCAGGCCTCTGTCATATAGATGGAAACGACTGTGAAAAACAAATTATCTAAATTCAATCTTACAATCATAGGAAAAGACTGAAACTAACATTCTCATTTTGTGAGATCTGGGCAACACTAGGTTACCTTGATTTTGTTAGTACATAATAACAATTAGTATCTTTATTCATGAGTTAGCTCCTACTTCTCTCAGCTGGCCACAGGGCCTCTTTAAAGCTATATAATCATTTAAGAAATGAAAATAATTAGGCAAATTCAATTTAATTACTCTTGGACATATGCCTTCTACAAGAATCAGAATTAAAAATAAAACACCTTGAGGTGATAGCAGAGCCCAACAGGAAGAAAAAAGACTCCTCTTCTTTCCTGGCAAGAACTCAGCCAATAAAATGCCATGTTTGTTTCCTATACCCACACCCACTTCCTTTCTCCTCTAAAAGAGTTCTCCTTCCCTGCTGAGCTGGGACTGCTGTGTGGTTTGCCGTGTTGGCTGACCTCAAATTAATCCATCTTTGCTGGAGAATTTCTGACTGTTTTTTTTTTTTAAGATCAATGGGTTTTTAATACTGCTATTATAACTAGCATATTGAAAACTGTCTAAAGGCTAAGTGTTCTAAGTAGTTTATGTTTATTATATGATGATTCCCAGAATATCTTTAGGAGGCAATTTTTTTGAATGTGGAATGGAAGGAAGATGTAATTGACTTCAAGGACTGTAACTAGCCATTGGGGAGCTAGATTTCAAACCCAATGATAATATACTTATTTTCTTTATTTGGGATATTTCTAATGTTTTATTGATAGAAAATATTTCTGATTTTGGTGTTGTGACACTTGATATTAATGATTTTAAAATTTACTTCCAAAATAGGCCTCAAAGATTTTATATGGCTGTTTAATTGTTCCTTCAAACAATTAAAATAAATGGGAATCCTGCCTCTTGCGATATGGCTGACATAGTGTTGATATCCTACAAGTTTTGTTTCATCTACTATAATGATGCCCAGGCCCATTCCCAGAAATTCTGATTCAGTTTGTTTGGAGTGAGGCTTATGCACTGGTCTGTGTGTGTATGAGGGGCCGAGGCGGGGCTGGGTGTTAGGTGATAAATGGTACAGGTATTTTTTTTAAATCCAGAAAGTTATTTATATACTTATTAATATATATGTTATATATACATATTAAATTATATATAATATATATACATAAACTATATGTAATATACAGTGTATACAGTTGATAATATAGTTTAGTTATATAGTTATAACTATAAATATATAGTTAAGTAGTTAAATATCTAGATATTAATTCAGCCAGGATTGGGAATCACTGATTTGTAGGTTTATTTGAATATTTATTACACTGTTTACATTCTGGCAACAGGATAATGGCAATAAATAAGTAAGAGATAACATATCTGAGAGTGACATTGGTGATTTGTATATTAAAAACATGTATATTTATAAGAAACTCTCATATGTCTTCCCAAAGTGGTTATATATTCTTAAAATTCAACCAGCAATTTGTGAGAAAAAAATATTCCATATATGTGCCAAAAATAGGTACCCTCAGTCTTTCAGATACTATATGCGTGTTGAGTGTAGTGGAATCTTTTTGAACTTTAACTGACGTTTTTCTTAAAATGAAATTAATGAGGATACTTTTACATGCTTATATTTCTACATATTTAGTGAAATGTGTTTTCAAAATATTTGCCTGTATTTCAAGTTCTTTGTCTACTTATTACTGAGCCATTGTGTTTTTGTGTATTTTTGATACAAATGATTTGTCCCATATGTACTTCAGTTACTCTCTCCACAGTAAAGGACATTATGTTTATTGTCTAGTGTAATGTATACAGTACATCCCTCAAGAGCAAAGGACTGGCGTTTTTCGGGCCCATTAGTAAAGATTCAGATTCCCTAAGTTCAGTGTTCCTGGGCAGCTACTTAGAACGTATTTAAATCTCTCCATCAACCTTCTCTTCTGGCCTCAGTGATTTCCAACAAAAATTTGCCTGAAAAACAAACATACTCCAGTCTTAGGTTTTAGAAGATTCCAGTACTAGTTGAAGAGGTCTGTCCTACATTATAACCCCATACTTATGTCATTATGTAAGAAAACTGGGGTGGGGGGGGATTCTCCCAGTGATAAGAATGTCAGAAGTGGATCTTGCTGAGTACTTTCCTTGGTGTAGAATGTGAGCAGAGACAAAATACACATTGATTTGTACACAGTGGGTAATGGTTGGGTGTATGATTGTGGACTTGTTGACTCGTAGATCTGTAACAGGTTTATATTGATAGTAGAATTGAAATTTCAAGAGTATTTTATGTCCTACTTGAATAAACACCAAAGTTAACCACCACAGAGGAGCATCTTGATAATCAGGAGGACCATACATCCAGTTGTTTGTATGATTGTCAGCTTCCTTCCCCGGCCGTACCTTACTTGTTTATTGTCATAACTAGCCATGACATATTTCTGAGTACCACATCTGGCATGATAGATACCAATACTGAACTACCAATTTGCTATTTTTCCAAGAAAGAACAATCTGGCTACCTGGTAGCAAACTGGTTACACTGATTTTTTTTTCCCCAAAATTGACAGAGCAGCAATTTTTTTTTCTTTATTAGATAAGTGAATTAATCTTAATATTGATTTTCTTCCTTACTACTGAAGCTCCTGTCCACATTGTCACATGTGGATTTAGTGATTATCGTATTCAGTGCCCTGCTACCTCACACAACACTGCTTTTGACAAGTCAATAATTGTACAGCAAGGGAGGTAATGAGTAATCCCTCAAGGAAGTTTGTGGTCTTACCTATTAATTAGTAAGAGTTGTAACAGAATATTAAAGTATCAGTCACAATGCCAGCCAGGTATTAATAGCTTACACGTTTAGGCACTCATCCAGGAAGTATATAGAGCACTTGGAATCTGCAATGAAAATACAGTACTTTATTCAAAGCCAGAACTCGGAACAAGAGAAGCAAGGCAGAATGCTATCTCAATACGACCCCTAATTACACTCTCAATTATCCTTAAATCTCCTGTCTCCAGGTTTACCCTCTTGTGATTTAGAGGTATTGTTTCTCCAGGGTAGTCGTGTTTCTACCATGGAACACAGTTATTGTCCTACTTAACTAGAGATTGATGCCATCTCCTTTTCATTTTGATCTCTGCATGCCATCTGGCCATTTCAGGTTCTGAAACATACACCATTGAAACATAACTGGTAACCATGGTGATTGATCTTCATTATGATGATGGAGAAGAGATGACACTGCTCTGGGGTAAGGGGTGTATGTTTGGAAGACAGAAGATTCTCAAGGGCACCCAGAGTTGGCTCCAGTGATGGGTGGATTTTGTCTCTTCCCTTTTGAGGAAAAGGGTGACCATCTGTTTACTTGTGCAGTGATACTTGCACCATACAAAGTGTAGACGCGTTTTTGGTTATTATTGTTTCTGTACTTTCATATCTAAGACGGTGTATTTGAAACCTGAATATCCAAAGGAACAGATTGTGTGGAATATTTTCTTTTTGTATCAAAATCTACCATTGCCCCTCTAGTATCTTGCTGTTTAGCAAGGACTGGAAACGTAGTGGCTACATTTCCCAGACTCCCTTGACTGCAGGATTCCAAATTGTAAACACACATGTGAGGTTTGAAATTGGAAGAAAACCACAGTTACTCTTCTGCACCTGCAGAAATGGATCAGTTCTTGGGTAGGTGAAAGAAATGTTTGCAGTGGCTTCTAGGACATCTGCAATGAGTCACCTTATGTGATGCAGGCAGCTGGACCACTGGAGGTAGCTTCTCATGACTTCTGTACTACCAGATTTCCTCCTATTGGTCTTCATGATATCTGTTCCCCATCCCTTTGCAATGGTTTTGAAAGCAACACATTTCTTCTACAAATCCCATTTTAATAAAATACCTGCAGTGTTTTCTGTTCTCATAACAAAGCCCTGATGTACACATCAATCATCAATTTTAGGGAATTAATATTTGCCTTTTGATTTATGCCTCAGTTCTTTTTAGATTGCTTAGCAGACACAAATACTCTTAATTCTGATGATCTCAAAGCTATAATTTAAGTTAAAATAAAAATATAAACAACAAATAAAAGCCTAACCTTCAACATTTGCTGAGTGGCATGCTGAGTTCTATGCACAAAAATTTCTATATATCACTGATTTTCAAACTCTTGAGTAGATTAGAATCACCTGGAAGACTAAATAAAACAGATTTCTGGGCCTCACTCTCAGATTCAATATCCATAGGTTTGGGGTGGGCTATAAGAATTTGGATTTATCACAAGCCCCAAGTAATGTTCATGCTATTGATTCATGGACCATATTTGGGAACCACTGCCCTCTTTTTATTTTAATACTTCACTGATTTCTCCTCCTTTGCAAATAAGTAATATATCACTTTAAAATTTTCAGCAGGCTTTATATTATATTTTTTCTTTTCTAATTTAGATTTACTATTTGTCACTAATTTCTCAAGGTCTACTCAGCTAGCTTATTTGCCCAAACCTCATGGTCTCTGATAAATCTCTTCATTATCAACCAGTTATTTTTATAAAACAATCTTGTAGGCATTCGAAAATATGAAACTTTCATGTTAATATGAATTTTAAAATGATTCATGATGAAAAAAATCTAAGCGTAAGAGAAGAAAATTAAAAACTCAGTACACTGGAATTTGATACAACCTTGTAAAATGATTATAAATCAATAAAAATGTTAAGAAAAAACTCAGTTTGGAAACCATGTGCGTGTCAGTTTTCAAATCTGGCTCTAATATTCTTTGACACTCTCCCTGTAAATCTGGAATTTGTGATTTTTCTTCAAAGATGTATTTTCTGGAAGCCTAATCAAATACTTAAAGGGGTCAATTCAGTACAACAGTCAGTAAAATTGATTAGGTGGTCCTTTGAGGAACTAATTAATCCTGTGAATGTACAGTCTGTCCTAGAGCAGTTCATAGTCCTTTAAGGAACTTCTCTAATTGATACTTTAATTGATAGGTTTTATTTTGTTTCAATGTGGAACAAAATGAACTGATCAACTTTGTTGATCAGAGGCAATACGATATGGCGTTCAAAACATAATCTTTGACACTCCCATCCACCAGTTGCCCATTGGCCCATTATCACACACAGAGTAAAGTTAGTTAATGTATCTATTTCAGTTTTATTGTCTACATGATAATTATTTTAATAATTAATAAGCATTAATCCGTATGCTATGATTCTATAAAGTGAGTAGATATGAAATGCTTAGAGGATTCAATAAACAGGAGTTGCTAGACAAAACCCAACCTGATCTGCTAAGACTATAAATTTAAAATATCATCTGTATTGTATAGTTTATTTTCTGATTATAAGAAGGAAATACAGAAATGTAATAGTGGAGCCTGCATGCCGTATTAGCTTGTAAACATTTTATCTCAAATATATTATACCTTTTTTAATTACAGGATTTGTCAAATAAAATCATCACATGTTTCACATAAATTAAATATTTTCTGAATCTATTTAAAAAAATCAGACATCTGGGAAAATGGAGCCTGGATGCTGAGTTCACACCTGGCTGCATTCACCTGGAACTACTCCCTCCCTAAGAGGTCCTCAATTCTCCACTGCATCATTTGTGATCAGCATCATACATTTTCTTGAGTATCTCAGCTTTCTATGTATCTGCATTTTGGAAATGTGGTGAGAGAAGGTTAAATGTTTTGGGCTAGGTTCTATAAAAGCAAAGTCTGAAGTGAGGATCCAAGTGTATACAATTTTCTGGGAGAGGATTTTTCAAGACATGCGTACAAGGGAGGAGTTAGGCCGAATGGGAAAGCAGGAGACAGCTGAGCAAGGATTTAGTCTCAGATAAAGCCTAGCCTTGGCCTTACCCACAGAGGGAACCCCCTGGAGCATCAGTTGCACCACAAGTTTATCCCTACTAAAGGTCTGATCCAGCCCTTGTAACCACACATCAAGAGCCATTGACTGAGGGCTGCTGGTGGAAGTGGAACTTCCCTGGTGAGGCAGCTCCATTCAGCAGAGGACAGTTCTCCAATGAGGCACCTACGAGATTTAGCAGATGACAGGATGAGAAAAAGTAAACTGCTGGGATTATGTTTTGTTTCCAGATTGCTTTATTGCAATCTTTTGTGGTGACGAAGTTTTGGTATAGTATTGAAGAGCACGAACAGAAGCAAATGCCTGAATTAAAATTCAAACTCTAACACTTACGGATTGTTTGGGGCAAGTTAATTAACCTTCTGCATCATACATTTTTGAATCTGAAAAGACACAATTGACACTGGAATAATATCTTTATCATAGGGCACTTGTAAAGGTTAAATAAGATCATAAATGTTAAGAATTCCAAACTGTGTTTGATCTGAATTAAACAGTACATGAATGTAATCCATTATCATTATTTTTAATTCTTTATGAAATTATGTGGGAAGATAGGCAGATAACCAGAAAGTATATTAGATGTTCTCTCTCCCCAAAATAGGAGACTACTGAGAATGCTTTTTTTGCAACCTGTTTTATAAGCTGTATCAGGTGACTTTAAACATAACTATAATAATTTTGTATACATAGATATAATAATTCTGATCAATTTCCCACAGATGTTAACTTTGATTATTTTATATTTCAGCAATTGTTAACAATGTTACAATAAAATGTTATATGTAGTTATTTTAGAAATATTAATTTTTATTAAATACTTAGAAGTAGAATTTCTTTGTCAAAACATTGTAAAATTTAGATGACTTTTGTCAGGTAGTCTTCTGGAATATTTAATAGTATTTTATTATAAATAACTATCAGAATACTTGTTTCTCCTCAAAATAATACACTTTTCCTCCCATATACACATACACACACACTATATATATATATTTTTTTTTTTTTTGCAAATCTGATGTGTTTAAAATATATTTGACATGTTAGTGTTGTTCTTGATCTTTTTTTTTTTTACCATAGTAATATTAAATATTTCTGGCTTTATAGTCTGTTGTATAAATTGGTAAGCTTTCTAGTTCTATTGTCTATAACTAGTCATTCTCAGTCTATTAATTTATAAAAAATTCTATATGTTCATATATTGACTATCATCCATCCATGTTGTAATGCCTCCCCCCACCAAAAATATATATATATTTTGGCTTTTCTTGTTCCCTTTTCCCCATATATGTATCAGGTCTACTTGTTAGGTTTTCTGTTAAGATTGAGTTGAATCAGAATAATTTTGTGGCAATGAGAATAATTCTAATACTGAGTTTTCCAAGCCATATACGTGATGTATGATCTCTTTATAACTTGCTTATTTATTCATGTTTTAATATTTTATGGGGGCTATTGAATGTCCTCATTTTGTTTTCATTTTTAAATAATTTTGGAAAACTTTATTATCTCTCAAGAAACTACTTTTACCACATTCTCTATTGCTTTTTAGTGGCAATCCAATTCCATGTATATTAAGCCTTCCATAACCTTCTCAGTCTCCTCATGTCTGTATCACCATTAAGAATAAGCTCAAATATTACCTTTAGAAAACATCCCTCCTACTCTTATTTATATAAGCCCTCTTCTTAAGCTTTGTAAAATTTTCTTGTTTATTTTCTTGCTTAATAGTTCAAAGCTGTAATCCAGTATCAATTCTATAAGGACAGAGATTTAGCTTGTTTTGTTTTTCAGTGTATCCTGAGAGCCTAAGAAAGTAACACTTACAATGCACTAAATAAATACAGGTTGGGTAAAAAATATATAATCATTAATTACTGTTAAAGGGTAAGCTAATTTTAGATCAAACAGGCAGTAAAATGCAGTTTCTTCCAAAAGACCTTTCAAATCCCAGCTCTGCCACTTAATAAATTTGTGCCATTAACAATCCTGTGTTCGGGCTTCAGTTTCTTTATGTGTGAAGTGAGGGTTAAATAATAATTACAGCATATATTGTAGAAAATATTGTATTAACTTCTGTTCATATTATTATTTAATATAATCTACCACAAAAGTAAGGTTTTACTTAATTCTGGCCAACACGATAATAATATTACACAAGCATATGCTGAGACAAAGTTGTGATTTAATAAGTGTAGAGATATGATGAAAGTTGACTTTCCTACTCTTAGAGTTACAGATTCTTTTTGTTTTTTTTGAAATGATTAGTTTTAACCATTTCATTTACTTCTTACACAGGCATAGTTTGTTTTATTGTGCTTCACGGATACAGTGTTTTTTAATTGAAAGTTTGCGGCAACCTTGTGTCAAGCAAGTCTGTCGGCACCATTTTTCCAACAATATTTGCTCACTTCCCGTCTCTGTGTCGCATTTTGGTAATTCTTGCAATGTTTCAAATTTTGTTATTATTACGTTTGTTTCAGTGATCTGTGTTCAGTGATCTTGGATGTTACTACCATAATTTGCTGAAGGCTCAGATGATGGTTAGCAATTTTTAGCAATAAAGCATTTTTAAATCAAGGTATGTACATGATTTTCTTAGACATAATGGTGTTGTACACTTAGTAGACAACAGTATAACATAAATATAACTTGCATATACACTGGGAAACTAAAAAATTCACATTACTTGCTTTACTGTGATATTTGCTTTATTGTAGTCTAGAACCAGACACGCCATATCTCTGAGGTATGCCTGTATCTATTCCAGATAATAAAATAAAGGATTAGGACTATTTTTTTAAATTAATCTTGGCAGTTTCATGGGCTTTTATTTTCACAAGTGTGTGATTTTGTGATGGACAGCTCAATCACATGTTGTATGCCTTCATTTATTTTTATGCCACAAACATTATCATTCTAAGCAAGCTTTTTAATAGTGTTCCAAGACTTATTCGTGAGATTAGAATAATAGTATTTAGAACTTTGAAACTGCATTTTAAACAAAAAGCCATATTAACATTATCTGTATCTGTAGAGTTCAAATTTCATAAAGCAAGATCGAAGTTGGTATTACAATTAGATTCTCCTTCAGTGTTTTTGTTGTTTTGGGCTGTTAAAAAAAAATTAATGTAGCACAATAGAGATGTGGAAAAAAGCATTTGATTACTATCATGCAAGTTATTAACAATGTCAGAATAGTAGCCATGAAAACTATGCCTCAGGGAAAAGTAAGTCAGTAATGGGATTTATCAGCTCAATAGGCATGTAAAGCCTATTTGTTTTAATGGCATATTTTAACACAGACAAGGAAACATATTTTGTGGCAATAATTTAATTAATTTGTTTTTGGTCAAGCTGTATTCCTTCCCAAATTTAAAAACAACAGCAATCAGAATACTTAAAATTAATTATGATGGTTTATATGATTCACTACTCATTTTAAAATGCCAACCATCTTAATCACTGAATCATTTTGTGCAAGTCTAGTCATGCTGAGAAATTTCATTTATAACAATTTGGAGAGCCTTATAACACTCATTAAATACACTGTATGTGTGGCCCTGTACATTTATATATGCTCTTGCTAATAACTATTATTTGAATCTAAGAGAACACTATGTTGATTAAATTGCTCCATGCCTATCAGCAATCATTTAATCGTAAAGACCTATCAGTGGAAAATTTTTTCGATTTGGAAAATCACACAGTTCAGCATCAGTTTAAACTATGTCAGACAACAGGAAGTTAACAGATTTGTTATCAGTTATTATAAGGATATAGGTTTCAGTGGAATGTATACAGTCTCTTTCAGATAGTCATTCAGTAAAAGATAGTTCAACCAACCATCATCCATACAATCACAGTCTTATTGGCAGACTAAATACTGAAATCTGACACTAATTGAGATGAAGTTTTACACTTATTTCATCTCCTATTGCCTGGAGCTTATTTCCACATTTATCCACCTAGATTTTAAATTCCATCGTGATAAATATTAGTTTCCCTTTACCTTTTAAAACCCTCATATAGCTCCTTACATTGAAATTGTGTTTTCTAAAGCACTTGGTTCAATTTTTATTGTTTTAATAGATTAATTCACATCGTCTTTGCTAGTTCCCTTAAGTTGTAACCAAGGTTATTCAATCACTAGTTGAAAATCCTGTCTTTATTATCCTAAAACTTCAATAACCAATTTTCAAATGATAATCTCTTGCTCCCACATTGAATTAATGGAAGTCATCACCCCTTAAAAAGAGAAATGGAAAAATTCAATCAGTAGACCACAGTAACAGTATGCAGACTTCCCCTCTGCTTTATTTTTCAAACCCTTTGAACCCCCTGATCCCCAGTGTTGGAGTGTAACAGTCTTCTGCAGTGCCGTCTACTTTCTTCCTCTCCCTAGTCCCTCAAATCTGGAAAGGCAAAACTGAGAACTAGTGAGAGGTTTCATTTCGTGTGCATTTCCTCTAGGAGTATCTCTGCCATTGTCACTCTCATACATCCCCTTTTCTCATGGGAGAAAAGATTTTCTCTTCCATAAAGCATGTTCAGCCCTTCACAGTCCTCAGATTTTCAAGTATCTCAGGCTTCTCTGATACGGCCTTTTGCCAGTGTCAGGCCCATGGTTCTATTTTTGCACAACTTTTGAGATTTCGTAGAGAATGAAGCTGAGAGGTGAGACAGTTTCTTCTCCATGCACCCAAAAATAATGGTATCTGGAACTCTCTAAGCATCCTTTAACTGCCGTGGAATGCAGGAGCCAGCTGGCACTAGCCTACAAGTGATAAGAGCCAATTTTCAAATGTTACGGAATTTTGTGAGCCAGTCAAACTGGGAGTATTTACTCCATGTGAATCACTACCCCTGCCCTTCAAACTAGTTGTTGAATCTGCACTGACTTTCGGCTGTGTAAGAGGCTACTTGGGGCAAGAAACTTAAGGTTCCTGGAAGTTCCTTTATCTAGCTGAGACTATATACTAGAAAACACCAAAATTCTTTAATAGGTCTTAACAAAGAATTTTAGTTTTAGTTTTACCCTTAACTACTGCACTGTGGGCAGCTCCTACTTGGAGATTTTTTTTTTCATAGACTGGGAAGAACAGTTTTATTTTTTAATCCAGTTGGTCCTGCCTGCAACTAAGAAAAGCCAACTACCATTTCCTTCATTTTGCCAGAACTGTCTTTAGCAAGGTATATAGTCAACTTGGTAACGTTTCTGTTTGTCCAAGTTATACACCAGGCAAACATTATTGCTACCTTTTTTTTTTTTTACCCATTGTGTGGCACGTGTTAGCTTTTGATCTAACTTTGAATGCTGCTGTTCTCACTATTCTGTCTGCCTGTAACTATGATCAGTGTGCTGCCCTTTCCAACTCCACCTGCTGCACAATCCCAAAGTCACTGACACACATTTTATTCTGAGAACAGCACCAAATTCAGTTATCCATTGCTGTGTAACAAATCAACTCAAAACCATCGTGACTTGGAAAAGCAAGTGGTTTATTAGTTCTCATGATTCTGTGAGAAGTTAGCTGGGTGATTCTCTGTTGGTTCTATCTGGGCCCAGACAGGTGGCCGGATGAAAGTTTCAAGATGGCTTTACTTACAACTTCTGTAGTTTGTGCTGCCAGCCAACAAGGTGTGTCTTGGTTCTCTTCCATGTAGCCCTTATTCTCTTGTACGTGATTCAGCAAACATTTTCTGTGAAGATCCAGGTAGTAAATATTTCAGGTTTTGTGGGGCACAGGATCTCTGGGTCATCAGATCTCAGTCCTACCATTGTGGTGTGAAAACAGCTATAGAAAATATGTAAACAAATTGAGCATGTTCTAATAAAACTTTATTTACAAAAACATATGTAGCAAACTAGGTTTGGTTAAGAGGCGGTACTTTTCCTCTTCCTGTTCTAGGAAGCTATTCTGGCCCTACTTGACAGTCTCAGAGCAGCATTCCAAGAGAAAAAGCTCTGATGTACTTCTCAAACCTCTGTCTGTTTCATATTATCCTATTGGGCTAAATAAATCATATGACCAATCTCTGAATAAGATATGAGAGAACTGAAACAGGATATGGATACAGAGAGGCATGCTTTTGTGAGGACCATTAATAAAATAGTGGTCTACCAGTAATCAACCAAAGGTAGTTATTTTTATAATTTTATTTAAATTATTCTTTATATAAATTATTGTCCTTAAGATCTCCATCAACATCTATTGCAGCAATATTTTATTCCATATATGTGTGATATGTGTTTTAATGGCGGTCTTTACAAAATGGCAATACATAATGTTAATATTCATCCATATATTAAATTTAACATATGCTTAATACATTAATATATGCTTACTGTAAATTCCTATTTAAGCATATATATGGCAAGCTATCATTGAGGACCAACGTTCCTGGATAATGTACTGTCGTCATTGTCTAAATCTCAATAGTATGTCTACTATGAAATTAAAATTTATGTCGATTAAACTTATAAATTTTTTTCTCATTTTTAAGTTTAAATAATATATTATCACCTAAGACAGGAGTTGGCAAGCTTTTTGTGCAAAAGGCCAAAGAGTAAATATTTTAAGATACTGGAACATATGGTCTCTGTCACATGTTTTTCTTTGTTTTTGTTTCGTTTTCTACTTTATAACCTTTTGCTACTGTAAAAAACATTCTTAGCTTTCAAGTCATACATAGCCAGACCACAAATGAAGCCTTTCAGACTATAATTTCTGAACCATGGTAAAAAAAAAAAAAAAAAAAAAAAATTCTTCCTCTCCATGTCTAGTTATCTCAATTTTAAGCAATAAAGGAAGAATGATACCCTACTTATTATAAATTGATTATTTCTATTTCATAAAAGAATATGTACACATACATATATACATATGCATATATATCATGGTTTTATTTAAGCTTAGAGATAAGTGTTTTTATCGAAATACTTACTTTACAGAGTAAGTCTATTAAATATTCATTTAAAGTGATATATTTTGCCTTAAATTAGAATCTGGAAAATGGCAACTTTAGATGTTTCCCTTTGTGTGTAAGTTATTTAAGTCTGTGTCTGCTCTTATTACACTCCAGAGTCTTTTCCTTGACACCTCACGTATTTGTGGTAGTCACTCGTCTTATACAGGCATTTGAATTTGCAATTCCTGCTATAAATGGGCAATAATTCCTCGCTTGAAACAATTTGATGCCTTTCTATTTCTCTCTGGGTAAAACCACACATCCAATTTGTTTTTTCCCCATCTGATGTCCATTTGAATCTGTCAAAGGCTTCTATCCATTCTTGTGTTTCGTCCACACTGGAATTCCTTTAGTTTTTCTAATATGCTTTGCAACCCGCATTCCTGTTGTCTTCGAACAGTCCTGTACCTCATTTGATTTTCTAGTTACATTCTACTCTCCATATCTCAGCACAATCCCCACAACTTCAGAAATAGTCCTCTGATAACCCAAAGAATGTAAATCATAGTAATATTTAATTATTAATAGCATTAGTAAATATTCATTTCCTCTTACTAAGGACCGGTGTTTGCAGTACTATATTTGCATGAACTCATTCCAGCAAAATCCCTAAGCAATTGACACTATAGCCTCGTTTTTCAGGAACTGAGGTTAAAAAAAAATGTGACAAAGTTCTTTCCCAGGTTTTGTGGGTGGTAATTCAAGTTTTGAGCTAGAGGTCAGGTTTTGGGGTTCATGATCTTACTCCTACTTGGGCCATCCTCATCTTTTTCTTTATCTTCAAAGCAGCAGTAGTGCACTTTCTAAAAAGCCAAATGATAACAATAACTAAGAGAACTAATATAAATCAAGAGCTTACAATGTTAAGCTCCCAGTGATAAGTACATTCTATGAATATTTTACTTCGTCTCTACAAGAACACTCCTGAAACTGGTTTTTAGTAAAGGGAAAAAGTAATGATCCTTTGGTATCTTGGTAATTTTCTTTTTTTTTTTTCTCAAAGACTTCACATCATTATAGGAAAGCAAAACACTTCATCTCTGTATTTTTGTTTTGTTTTGCTTTCTTAAATATAGTGATGTTTGCTTTTAATTCACCTTAGCCACTCAGATTAATGTCACATGTTAGATCTTATCCTTACCAATAACTGTAGCATCTTTTAAATCTCAAATTCTTCCCAGTAGCCTTAAAAAAAACTCTCCAACTCCAGAAGAATATTTTCTTTACTTTCTCCATACATTTTCCTAAGCAAGTAAAATTTGATAGATTAAAGCCCATTTTAAAGCTGACAGTTTCACCCTAAATTTACAATCACAAAATTCAGCTTAACATTTGGTACTTATACCATATTACATGTGACATAGTATAATATCATTTGAAAATTGTTTCCTTTAGTTAGGCTTATTGCAATCTCTAGAGTTGTGTGGCAGCCATGAATCACATGTGTCTGTTTAAGTTTATATTGGTTAAAACTAAATAATTTAACAATTCATTTTCTTAATTGTTTTGCCACATCCCAGTTGTATAATTGCCTATGTAGCTGGTGGCTATCATACTGAGCAGTGAGGACTGTAAAACATCCCTGTCACCACAGAAAGTGTTTCTGGATAGCACTGATCTAGGATAACTACTACATAATAAATTAAGGAATTATAATTTAAAGCCAATAAAGATAATTTGTAAAGAAACACTTAGAAATTCTCAGTTAAACCAAGAAGTGCCAAGGAAATTAGTAAAAAGAATCCAAAAATATGTCCAAATAATTGAATAATCCTTCTTAAGTAATTGAAAGAAAAAGTAAAAAACACAAATGCATAAAACATATCAGCAATAGTCTCAAAAACCTAACCCAGTTCACATTTATTCACTAAATGTAATGACTTCTGACAACTCATTCATTTCACGAATATACGCAACATTCACCAAAATAGATAAATATTCCCCAAGATAGACTACATATACTAACTAGGACATCAAAACATGTCTCAATGCATTTTAAAGGACTGAAATAATGCACCATATGTTCTTGAACAATGATAGTAACAGAACAAAATCAGTATCAATATGTAGAAATATCCCCAGATAATAATGCATTAGTCAAGTAATAAACCACTCTGGATATTATAAAACGTTTCCAACTGAATGGGCATAAAAATACAATCTGTTGAAAGATGTGAGATGCAGCAAAGACAGTGCTTATTGGGAAATGTATGGATTTAAACAGTTGTACCAGAGGAAAAAAATGAATTAAATAATAAAGTTTAAAATCAATAAGATAGTTTTTCATCTTTAGAAAGAGTAAATTATGCCCAAAATAAGAAGACAAGAAAGAATAAAGATAAAATTTGAAAATAATAAAATGTTAAACAAAAAAAAATCAGTGAAAAGAAAACCTTAACTTTTTGAAAAGAAAAATGAGATTGATAAACTCTAGCAAGATTATTAAGATTTAGAAGAGAGAAAACAACACATATTTCCAAAATCAGAAGTGAACCAGTAACTGTCATTCGATAAGGTACAGAATTTTAACCATTTTAGTGTAAACCACACTCACAAGCACACACACAACATTGTGCCTAAAAATTCAACATCTCTGAGGAAGAAAGTAAATTATTTCAAAAATACAACTAACCAAAAAATTACATAACAAAACCTAAAAATCTAAGTAGCATTTTATCTTCTATCATATAAACTTGAGTTTATAGTAAAAAAAATTCTTCCAAAAAGAAAATTTCAAATCAGATGAAACTACTGGATGCTACCTAATGTTTAAGAGAAAAGCAAAATTGAGCTTACACAAACTCTTTCAAAAAAAGGACAAAAAGTGTTTATCAAGTAATTTTACTGACACAGTCATAACTCTACCAAAGCCTGATAAGCATATTACAAGAAAAGAAAATTATAGACCAGTATCTTTCATAAACTTAGATGTGCATAGCAAAATACTACCAACTATATACCTGCAATATAGAGGATAATATACTATGTCTGTATAAGGTTTATCCCACTCAACATTGGTTTAAAAATGTTTTAAAGATGAAAGAATATAATTGAGTACATTAAGGAAAATTTGTAAAAGAAAAATTATAAAATATAATTATCTTAATAGGAACAGAAAATAGAAGGATAGGTAAGAATCCATTTATGATTAAATATTGTTAGCAAATCAGTAATAGAAGAGAGCATTTTCAATATAAATCAAGGGTGTGTAAGAAAATCAGATACCCATCATCATCCTTTATGTTAAAACTTCACACTTTTCCTATTTATTTGAGCACAAGGCAAAGAAATCTGTTTTCACCATGCTCACTAATATTTTACCAAATGTCATAGTGCGATTCAGCAAAACAAAAAAAGGCAGAAAACACACTGTCTTTATTTTCAGAAGGTATATTGAGTAGATTTGACACCAAAAGCGCAGGCAACAAAAACAAACATAGATAAAATGGACTACGTCAAACTAAAAAGCTTCTGTGCAGCAATGGAAATAGTGAACAGGATGGAAAGGCAGCCTGTAGAATGAAGAAATATTTTCAAGCTATATATATATAATAATGCAAGTTTCAACTATGTGATATCATTTATACATTCTAACATGGATGCAAATTAAAAGACTGACAATGTCATGGCAATATTAAATAGGGGCAGGACTGCAAAGCCAAATGTAACTTTGCATACATAACTGAAGTGTAAAATGGAACCAACACCATGAAAATGCTTGTCATTTTCTTATCGAGTACATAGACAACTACTCTAACAATTAGCCATCTAACTTCTAAATATCTGCTGAATGAAATGAAGCCATGTATCCGTAAAACACTTGTATAAAAATGGTGTTAACATCCAGTTCCTTAAAATAGCTCAAATCTGGAAAGAAATGTGTGCGTCAACAGGAGAACATGTATCAACAGGAAGATGATTAAATGGGTACTTTCCTACCATGCAGTAGTGCTTAGCAATGAAAAATAATAAACAAGTGAAGAATATAATGATATTCATGAATTTGAAAAGCTGTATGTTGAGGGGGTAAAAAAAGCCTGATATAAAATGTATGATTCAATTTTTTACGAAGGCCCAGCAACTATAACACTTACCTATTGTGACAAATCAGAAATTGAAACCGGTAGCTTCTGTGTGGGGATTCTGAAGAAATGAACTAAAAAAGAAATGCGAAGAAGTTTCTATAACTTAATTTAGGTATCGTTTAGATCAGTGATTCTATAACTTAATCTGACAGTTGTTTACATCCATAATGATAATTATCAAAAGTCATTGTCCATTTTAATTCTGTGCATCTCACTGTCAATTATAATACCAGGAGTGGTTTTAAAAGTGAGAGTGTTTCCAGCATCACCCTCCAGTTATTGCTTCATTTTCTGCCCTCCCCATAGCCAAATTCTAAAAAGAATCTTCTAAAAAATGGCATATTTACTATCTCTCATTCACTAGAGAACTACAGTGAGCTATCAGACTGGTCCGTAATCTCATATTGCCACATCTTCGTCTTGCTTGACCCTTCATCAGTATTCTTCACAGTTGACCCAACCTATTTTTTTTTTTTCTTAACATACTTCTGCTTTACTTAACTGGTCTTCACCACAGTCCTCCCACCCCCATTCCATCCCAGCTCTTCCTTCTTTGGTTACTCTTTGTTTTCTCCTACATCAACCTCTGTTCTTCAAAATTTGTCCTCATTGTCCATAGAGTATTTATTTTAATTTTTATATTCTGTTTAAATTTCTTCATTTATTTTTCTGGCTTTAAAAAATACTCTCTATGAAGATGACTACTGACTTGCATTTGTAGCCTAGATATTTTAGTTATAGATCTTATAGATCAGCTGGCATGTTTGGACATCATACTGATATCCCAGTATTTTACCACTTAAAATTGAACACTTGTGTCTCTCTTGAATGGACTTTCTCCCAATTACAACATTACTTTAAATATATCATCCAGATAGTTATTCAGTGGAGGCAACCCAAAGTCATCCTTAATTTCTTCATTTATTTCACCCATATTTATCCAATCATCTTAGTCATAGATATGAGAGAAATACGTGGATGATAGAAGAAAAAGTAGGTTTTTTAGTCATAAATAGGTTGACCAATAAAAAAGAGAAAGAGACAGATGTTTATGGGTATAAAGATACATTCTAGTAAAAACACAAATATTTTAATAGCATTACCTAATTACTATATTTTATTTTCAGTATGATCCAACTTGAAGGTATTTAAATGTGATATGTACTTAAAACCAAGTTGGAATCACAATGTTCCATTCAAACACTAATAGTACTCAGCTAAGTCCAAATGCAGTTTACCGGATTGTTCGTATTTTTGGAAGAAGTATAAAATAATGTGGCATGCTTTCAACGTAGTTACATAAATAGTACAAATATATCTGTACCTTCGTATTCCTAACACAGAAACTACCTGTATAGACTCGTCTAATTTAGGATTAATGGAATGATCAGCTTCTGTTTTCTTAACACATGCAATATGCCACGCAACTGAGCATACTTGTAGTTCTCATGATAACTAGAAGCCATTTCAGATGAAAATAAAACTTAAAAATATTGCAATGACATGTGAAGCAAGATAATTGTTGCCCGATAATGCAGAAAATAATGCCTATCACCAGCACAAATTTTCTACTAACACCTGAAGCACATTCCTTCACCCTCTAATTTATTAGTACAGTTTGCACGTTATGCCATAGTTAAATAACATTAAGAAAATTGCTAGGCTTCGAAACATAAAAATAGATTTAATTTAAACCTGTGTTACAGGCCCTGTATGTTTGCTTCTATTTAGTATGGTTGAGAACATGGAACTATGCAATTATCCTGTAGTACCAATTTTTATGGACTCAAATCACATCAGGAAAAAAGTTACCTTTTTCTGAAATTTAAAGTTTTATTTTAAAAAAAAGAAGATTTTAAGGCCTTTTTTTGATACATATTTTGTTTTCATTTGTCATATAAAGAGTTACTATTTTTCATATAAGTAGCAAAAAAATAAATTATGAAAACTAAATGTATTGAAATTGCAAAACTAATGTATATATAAAGTAATGCCAGACTATGCAGTTAAGACAAATAAAAGCTCTTTTATATCTGTGGAACATATTATTCTGCAGGATGAAAATTAACAATTTTTAGTCTTTTCTGTTGCACTAACATTAATCCATGGAAATATTTAAAACACACTTAATTATTACTAATTTTTCACACTTAGATATTCATATTTTCATGAATTGAACACTTTATAATAATTATTTGTTATTTGAATATTTCCTTTAAGTAGTATAATTTTATTAGTAAATGTTTTCCCTTTTTTCTCCATTATTAGTAATAGGACATATTATTTAAAGGAGATGTAGATGTCTTTTGTCAATATAGAAAATTAGGATTTCTGTCTGGCAAAAGTTATTAAAAATATAGTACCTTAAAAATAAATTTTAGGCCATAGGGAAGAAATTAATTAGAAAAAAAAATCCAATTAGGGAAATTAAATAGATGAGCAAAATTTTAGAGTTTCCTAATTTTCTATATTTTAAAATAAATTTTATAAATGTATTAATTAAAAGAAAAGTTACTTAAAACTCAACATTTTTAATAAAAAATAAAAACATTAATGCTTCTTATAATATCTTTATATCTTTGTGAAAAAATAAATTTTAAAGTAAAAATAAACAAGTGAATAAATGAATGAATGAGTGAATAATATGTTTCTAATTCTTCCCTGTGCAAACCAGGTTTCTCACTCCTGGTCTTGTTCCTGCATTTCATTTTAAGTGCTGGAGCATTAGACTGCTAAGTGCCATACACTAAATGAATGAAGAAAATTAGGTAAAGAGATGTATAAATAATTTCAAGTCACAAAATTAGTGAATGGCAGATAATTTTTCAAAGACATGACTAATTTAGGCTCTTTAAACACTGCACTATATCCTCTCCATATTCAAGAAAGGGCTTAACCTTTGGTGGTCATTAAGACTCCAGCATGGTTTTGATTATTGTCAAACTTCATAATTTATTATAAATATCCTAAATTTTACAGCTGAAGTCAAGCTTGGTTTATAGGCTACTATTGTAAGGTAGACATTTCCTTATGAGTAAGTGATGACTCCTGAAAAAACCTAAAAGTAAAATTCTCATGGACAAGAACTATAGAAACTAATTTCCACATTACATTTATTTCAAAAAAAATCTTCATTTTTGGATTAACATATATACATTACTATATATAAAGCAGATACCAGAGACCTACTGTATAGCACAGGGAACTTTATGCAGTATCTTATAATAACCTATAATAGAAAATAATCTGAAAAAATAAATACATATATTCATAACTGAGTCACTTTGCAGTACACCTGAAACCAACACAGCATTGTAAATTAACTACACTTTAATAAAAAATGTTTAAAAAGTGAAAAAATTACTATGCTCAGTAAGAAAGAATCATCATAGGTGATTATGTTTAATACAGTCTGATGACAAATGTATTTTGTTATTAAACTTGATGAGTAAAGTAAAGCAAAAATTGTTGAAAATATCAAATTTATCCAGTCACTTAGAATCATGTAACCCTAAGCCTAAAAAAGCACACTTGCATCTAAGAAAGATGAAATGCCATGACACTTCCTAAAATATTCGAAGTAAAAAAAACCATGAAAATTTTTGTAAGACTGAGATAAAAAGAGAAAATTATATTCAATTACATAATAAATATTGACCTGAATGGTTATTAAACAAAGAATACATATAACCAGCTTCACTTTCGATAGGCAATCATTAATTTACTAATATCCACTTACTGACTTGTCAAATAAATATATATGTATAATATGTATAATTTATGTGTGAACCAGTGAACAAAATGGAGAAGGTACAGTGATTCATTTCAAAGACCTCTAAGTCAGTTCTGCTGTTCACTACTAAACAAAATATACATTATTGCCAAGTGTTGATAGGTCCAGTACAATTTACTAAGTTGAAATTTATTTCAATACATTTTATCTAATAATCATACTTAAGACTATACTGTTATTAAAATCAAAAATGGGAAAAATTGGATAGTTCTTGGACTTAAAATGAAATTTAATTGGACATTTAACAAATAAGGCTTATGAATTAAGGGATTTGCTCATATTTGTAAGCTTTTCAATTATTTGTAGGTTGAGTGAATAATATGTTTTCCTTACATTTATTTTACTGCTATGACATTGTCATGAAAACAGTATCTTCTGAACTCTATTTTTTTATTGCTTTGAAAAGTCCACTTAACATAGTTGCAAAAAATATCTGATTGCTTGTGAAGATTCTGAGAACAAGTTTCCTGTATATGAAAATTCTTTCAAAGTATGTTCATTCACGTGTCCCTCCCAAGTTAACCTTTTCTAAATCATGACGCAGCACTATTAACTTTGTCATCTAAATCAATTTATAAGCCAGTTTACAATTAAAATCCCTCCATATGTGTTAGTATTGCTTTAATGGAACTTATTATTGTAAGCGTGCACCTCTGTAGATTTCAAACTTTTACATTTCCAGTAGCAGCAGTTGTTTTTACAAATGTAATCAAACCTACATAATACATTTGAAGACAGTGACAAAGCAAAAGAGACACTGCTTTCAAATTTAATAAGTGTAACTCTTTGTTACGCTATTATCCTTATGACTACTCTACAAAAGTTGAAATCTGGCTGTGTATTGACACCAAATTTAAGTGTACCCGTGAAAGATGATGCCAACTCTTCTGAAAACCAGGTTACAGCTGCTACTGTGGCTTCTGCAGCTGCTGACCTGCCATTACATTGCCTTGAGATCTGCAGGTGGTAATTATTACTGTGCAAATACTAATTCAGAGGAAAAAAGTATCACATAAAAATATATTCTATATAGAAGTTGTATTTTTAGATATATGTAGATGTGTGTGTATGTGTGTATGTATGTGTGTGTGTGTATATATACAAAATTATATACATATATAACCTCCCTGAATAGAAACAAACTAAAAAATGCATAATCAGCATTCCTGAATTGTCTATTGAGGGTCCCCAGATGGAGTACATTCAGCTGTTCGGCTGTTAATTTTTGAATACATTTTTTAGATGCCTTGAAATGACTGGGGGGAAAAATTTTTGAATGACAGCAAATGTTTATACTGTAATATTTTCCAAAAATTAAGTGAAAGGTGAAGAGATCATCTGTGGTCTTTAAGTCTCCTGGTCTTTGGCACTCATCTTTGCCACCGCTCCCGTTTGCAAAGGAGTACAGTTGAGGATGCTCTGTTAACATCCTTGGCCAGAGGCAGGAAGAAGAGAGTGAGAATGATGGGGAGAATGGCACCAGAAGTTACCCTTTTCCCAGAAGGAACACATTACTGTAAAAGGTGCTTTTAATTTTCAGCCGTACTGTTGATTTTGAAGTCAGCATGAGTCATTCGTGAAAATATTTGTAGTTTAGGTATTTATTTAAAATTGAAATAAGAAATGTGGGCGAAAAAAGGCAAAGAGGAAAGGGAACTAGAAAATGTCATTGCCTCTTGTCTCTTTCACTTAGGCAAAAATTACGTAGGAATGTAACCATTCTTAGTACTGAAAATATTTTACTTTATATTTCTTTTATCTATTGATATACTTACATTATTTGCTACTTGAATTGTGATCAGCAGAATGAAAGCTTTAGTGTCACCATGGAGTTTGAAATAAAAGTCTTCCCCCTCCTCTCCCTACATACTGAATTAGAATTTGCTTTTTAACAGGATCCCATGTGGTTCACATGCACATTAAAAGTTGAGAAACACTTTCTGTAGACCTTGAGGGGCCTGTAATTGAATTATAAACTTTATAGTTATTTATACCATTGTTCTCATAAGGTGGATTAAACATTGTACCTGTAAAAACAGACAAAAACACCTCAGTACCATGTTATTAGGGACACAGTTATAATTGGTACATATCATCGATGATAGACAACAATGAAAATGATTTTAATGATAAAAACAAAATAGACTTTTCTAACCCATTATAAGCTTGGTATGTATTACTGGCCTTCATTCATTCATATGTCAATACATACTGTATGATAAAATAATATATCACATAGCCAAAAAAAAATCATGGCTAATCTATAATTAGAGAATTGCTAATAGTGAAAATTTAGCACGTGTTTGTGCAAGAGGTGAAAAATAGACATGATTAATGCTTACTGGCTTTTTTCTTATTTTTTTTTCTTTTTTTTTTTTATAGGTTGTGATATTAAGTATTTTTAATCAGACAACCATTTAGGAATTTTTTTAACATTTTTTTATTGATTTATAATCATTTTACAATGTTGTGTCAAATTCCAGTGTTCAGCACAATTTTTCAGTTATTCATGGACATATACACACTCATTGTCACATTTTTTTCTCTGTGAGCTTACGGGCTTTTTTCATCCAGTTATTGTGACTCATTTGCCCTTGGTGTCCATATCCATGCTGACCCCAGGAATAAGTCAAACTTCACTCTGGCAAGGTGAATGATTTGTAGTTTCCATCCTGAAATTTAATACCTGAAAGTGATTGCATTGTCACAATAAACCATTCTCAGACCATCCCTCTCATTGAATGCCATCTACCAATTATTTATTTTACAACAAAGCCATTTAAAGTTTTGACTCAACTAATAACAGTTCTCTGAAACACTGAATCTAGGAAGGAGGGTCCTCCGGGTTTATAGTGGAAAGTATTAAGATTTGAGAGAAAGCCCTTATTTTAAAGCACCATTTCTACTCTAGAAACCGTACAGCTATTATTATTTCAGTGATTGGAATGCAAATGGACAAAATGTTAACCCTCAGTCTCTCATTTCCTACCCTCAGTAGAAAAGAGTAAATCCTCACAGATGAAGTGCTGGAGGAGATCAGTGATCGCTTCCCCCCTGGAGGGTAATTCATCCACCTACACTCTGTCTACCTGAACATTCCTAGCGAAATGCAGGTTGCTTTGACCTTGTGAAAGGAAAAGAATGATGTTTGAAAATATGAACTTTATTATTACTGTAATGGTTTTCCAGCAAGTACACTTCAGAAAGTACGCAGCTCCCTATCATGTTCAGGAAGGTATTTTATTTATACTGAATGATAAAATGGTCACTACCCTCCATCCCAGCTGCTAGCTTCCTCTTTTTTATCAATTGTAGCCATACCATTAGCAAAAACTTAAGCCTCAGTTCATCAATTTAAATATTTTTAATAAAAGTTTTACTTTCTCAAAAACCGTCCTTAATCTCTATTTGAATTAACAAGGTTTGAAAAGAAAAATTAGCAGTCATTACCAACAACAATTATAAGTGCCTTGATTTGACAGAGCATATTTGGCAGGTGGAGAGAATTTGGGTTTGGGTGGAAACATCTGGAATTAGAAACCCCATCTCCATCCAGGGCCACTGATACTGAGGCCAACCCTTGAAGCTGCAACTTGGCCCAAGATCTTTGAAAACATCTCTGAGCTTACTCTTCATAACTCACTAAACCATAGTTTGATAAACCATCCAGCCACATTGGCTTTCTTTCTGGTCCTTGATTGTACTGAATTTTTTTAAATCACTTCAGAACCTTCATCCTATTTTCTTCTACTTGAGAAGTTATTCTGTTTAAATAGCTAATTCATTCCAGCAGTTGCTTAAATGCCACCTTCTCCAATTGGCCTTCCCTGACCATCCAACATAGAGTAGTCCTCAGTTCTCTCTACATCAATTAGTTGATTCCATTTATCATAGCAATTATAAAAACTGGTTTTCTCTTGCTTACCCAGTTGTTTAATTTGTACATTGACTATCTCTGTTAACTAGATAGTAATGTCCAAGAATAGAGTAATTTTTCTGTTTTGTCCATGGCTGTGTCCTAAATGTTTTGAAAAGACCTCTCACGTACTTAGTGCACAGTAGACATTAACTGAACACGTGAACAGAATATACTCCGTGTTTGAGCTGCATACACTATTATTCTGACTGGGAACATATTTAGCCCACAGTGAAGGATTTATCCAGCTATGAACAGCTATCAAACTCACAAGAAACCAAAATCAGATAACCTATTCTCTAACTGGTTTAAATTTTCTTCGTAGCATATATATTCAAGTGATACTACAATTCAACATTTTTCCTGGTAAAAAATAAAATTATCATTCCCCTTGTAATGAGAAACTCAATCTAAATCATGTTATTTGGGGTCCTTTCCTAGCTATGTAGAAAAAAGGAATAACTAGATAATTTGAGAATTTCCTGGGACTTTATCATGGTCAATTTTGCTCTTTTTTCGTGGCAGTGTCCTTACAAATAATGGACACTGAAAGCTTTTGTAAGTATAGGAGCTGTCCATCACAAGAGTCTTCTTAAATGAATGCAGGTTCAAAATCGAAACTGGGTGGTGAGGAAATATTCCCCATTAGTAGAATTTTCAATTTCCCATTGTGCAACACAGAAGCAATTAGTAACTCCTAAATCTGTGCCCTTGTATTTAAACACCGAGGCTTAGCCACTTTTTTTACATAACAAAGAATAAAAAAAAACTCATTATTTCATATTTATATAGCAGAGAGAAATAAATAGTGACATGTATATAAATTATAATTATTAAAATGTCTAGATGCAATATCCAATCGAATTTGGTTAATAAAACATAAATTTCTTAGTTTTGCCCATTCGTAATAATCTTTTCACTACTTACTCTTCATTAGCAAAATGTTAATACCCCAGTCCTTTTACATGTATTTTTACCCGTTTCATTTTACAGTTAATACATTACTGATGCATGCTTGAATGATGACAACTATGATCTACATAGCTTTTTCTCCAAGTAACTGTTTAGAGCACATGAATACAAGCTGCAACATAGCCAAGTTTTACTGGGGCTGCTGCTACATCTGTGGATGAGGTCAGTGGCCTGTGAAAAAGCATTTAATCAGTAGAGATCATCTAGGATACTGGGGACCATTTCTAGTTATCACTCAAACTGGAAGTATATCCTGTTCTACCCAAAAGCCAAAGACGCTCAGTAATGACACCAAATTCCTATCCAGAGTCCTCGCAGAAGAAGAAAAAGATGATCCCATTACGCAGCTGGAATGGAGATCAGTAGAAATTTATGTGGGGGCAGGGACCACCTACGCCTACAAGGATAGCTGGTACTTGGCGGACATGTAGGTAACATTTGTTCAATACAGGAATGTGTGCGTCAACAAGTGAACAAATGAATAGAGGACAAACATGTATCCGGCACTTGCAGAAATCAGAACAGTAGGAAAAAGTGAGCAAAAAATGTGAAGAACAAAGAAAGAGCATAATGGGTATGTGCTTGGCCTTATAGTCCATGAGCACCTACGCCAAGGCTCCTCCTCCCTAAGACCATACTGTATAGGAACTTCAGTATGCTGTTCATTTGTCTTGTTTATTTCTCCTTGTTTTCATATATTTAAACTTTACACTTTTCAGTTTTGCTTTTCATTTTATAAATTCTTTCAGAGGATTACCATATAATTTATAAGTTAATAATCTCACATAAAATCGGCCTAAAACATCAAGAAAGCACCTCAAAAATAAGTTCACTTTAAGCACTGCTGCATTATGGACCTGCAATACAATAAGTTCCATAAATGATTTTTATCTCTTTTAATATATACAACATCCCAGTTATCTTATGGACTTATATATCTGTCCAGTTATTAAAATTATCTATATATGCATGTCTAAAATGCATCACCTTTCAGTATTAAAGTTTAATGACTTTTCAGTATTATAGAGAAGTGCTGATTATTAATCACTTGGAAGAAAGATGCAATGTAATTGATTAAAAGTAATAGTTACATTATAATTATGAAGGTTTTAGAGAAAGTAAACAAACACTGTGGTTTAAACAATGTCCAAAGCCAAAAACTAATATAGACTTCTATTTATTTTTTAGTGATTTCCTTTTCATCTAGTCAAAGAGACATGCATTGTTATCTTAATGGCATCTTTGGAACACTGTGAATCACTGTCTATCCTTATTAACTCTATTTTCACTTAGCGTTTTATCTAATTCAGAGAAATTGATGGGCATGATTAATAACTGAATAAATGCACTTTTGTGGATATATTAGATATAACAAAGAGAGGTCATGATTGTTTAGTAAGCAGTGGAAACAAAGGGAAAACACATCAACAATGCAAGGTTAAGGGAGCTTGTGTGAAGCAGCAATATTTGCTTGATATTGAATGCTGAAATGAGAGTTAAATTACTGAAAGAAAGCTCATATTTTTATACATGCAATATTAATTCATATTATTTTGTTCATAAAAATAGTCCAATTATATATTCATAATAAACTTAATTTTAGAACAGTTTGAAATTTATGAAATTATTAAGAGTATAGTACAGAGAGTTCCCATATATTCCACATCCAGTTTCTCCTGCTATTAATATCTGACATTAGCATACTTGTCACAATTAATGAGCCAGTATTGACATACTGTTTTTAATTAAAGACTACACTTCATTCAGATTTCTGTAATTTCCCCTAATGTCCTATTTTCGTTTCAGGATCCTAGCCATGACACAGTACTGCATTTAGTTAACACATCTCCTTAGGCTACTCTTGGCTTTGACAGCTTCTCAGACATTCCTTGTGTTTTATGACGTTGACAGTTTTGAGGAATACTAATCAGATATTTTGAAGGATGCCTCTCAGTTGGGGTTTTTCTGATGTTTGTCTCGTGATTAGACTGTAGCAACGGTTTTGGAAGGAGGACCAGGGAAGTAAAGTCTAATTCTTACTGTGTCATTCTGGGTACCCACTGTAAACGTTACCTTCACTTTTGATGTTGACTTTGATCACCTGGATGAGGTAATGTTTGTCAAGTTTCTGCATTATTGAAGGTACTCAATCCTCTTTCCATATACACTCTTTATATAGAAGTCATGTTGTGCAGCCCACACTTAAGGAATGGGAGGTTATTCTCTACCTCTATAAGGACAGAATATCTGCATTCAGCATTTGGAATTCTCCTACACAGATTTGTCTAATCCATTCCATTTATTCCATGACTTGACTTTATTTCTTTTCAAGGATCATTATTGATTGATTGTTGATTATTATGTGTAGTGTATTTGACCTACATGTCTATTCTTTTGCCAGTGATGCTATATTTATTATGATAGTAGTAAAATCTTGAAGTGAGGTAGTGTGAATCCTCCAACTTTGTTTTTCTTTAGTATTGTGTTGACTGTTCTAGAGCTTTGCCTTCTCATGATTTTTTAACTTCTTTCAAATATCATCTTTAATAATATAAATTTCTCTCTAGGCACATATTTTGCTGCATCTGACAAATTTAGACAAGTTGTATTTTCATTTTTGTTAATTTTTTAAAAATTTAATTTGAATTTGCTTCAACTCATTTGCTACTTAAAAATATGCTTTTTGACTTTGAAAAACCTGGGTATGTCCCAGCTATCTTTTTTAGTTTTTACTAATTTAGTTCCACTGTAATCTGAGAAAATACTTTATGTAATTTCAATTAAAAAAAATTGAAGATGTGTTTTATGTCCCAAAATGTGGCCTATCTTGGCAAAACTGTCATGCAAACATGAACAGTATGAATTCTGCTGCTTTAATGAAAGAGTTGTCCACATGTCAATCAGATCAAATTGAGTGATAGTGCAGTTAGACTATACTCTTAATGATTTTATACATCCTTGATCTATCAGTTAGTAATAAGGAAATACTGATGTCTCCACCTAAAATTGTAGATTTTATATTTTTACTTTCCATTCTGTCAGTTTTGCTCCACATATTTGGATAACATATTTTTAGGCATCATTATAACTTGTAAAATTAATCTCTTTATCATTTTGTAGTATCTTTTTTAATCCCTGATAATTTTTTGATTTGTCTGAAATTAATATAGCTCTCCCAGATTTTGCTGGATCAAGGTTAGCCTGGTACATCTTTCTCCATCCGTTGACTGTTAACCTTCCTGAATATTTAAATGTTAAATGGGTTTGTTACAAACAACATATAGTTAGGTCTTCTTATTTAATACTTTGTGCAATCTCTGTTATATATGGATCCATCTACCCTTCTTTCTTAAATGGTTATATATTAAGATCAATATCAACCAATTCATAATTGTATTCTCTTTGTTGCTGAAGACTTATTTTTCTGCCTTCTCAAGCTTTATTTGTGCCGTCAGGTTTTATTTTACTTCTTGTGTTGTACAGGAAACATATAACAGAATATTCTCAGTCCCTTTCCCATCTCTTACTATATTGCTGTCATTCATTTCACTTAATATGCACTATCATCAAGCAATACATTGTTACTGTTACTACTTTAAATACAGTTATTCTTTAGATATACTAAAAATAAGACAAATGAGATTGTTTTCCCTTCATTTATTCCTTCATCAACCCTCTTTGTTTCTCTATTAAGATATGCTTCTGACTTCTAACTTTTCCTTCTGCCTAAAAAAGTCATTAACATGTAATGTCAGATGGCAGTGAATTCTGTCAGTTTTTCTCTGAGAATATCTTTATTTTTCCTTCATTTTTGAAGAACAGTTTCTCTGCATATAGATTTCTAGTTTGGTGGATTTTTGTCTAAACACTGTAAATACTCCAATTCACTTGCCGCTGGCTTGTATGATTTATGACATAAAGTCTATGATAATTTTTATCCTTGCTCCTATTTTCTCTGTAGATAATTTAAAAAATAATGTGGCTTTTTAAATTGTTTTCTCTTTGTTTTAGTTTTTTTGCAGTTCGAATATTGCATACCTAGGGGTAGGGCTTTGGGGGGTAAGGTTTGCTGTTTTGTTTGACTTATTCTGCTTGGTTTTCACGAGCTTCCAGAGTGGTTTGATATCTCTCATTATGTTCTGAAAGTTCTTGTCCATTATTACATCTAATATTTCTTCTCCATTTTCTCTTCTTCCTTTTATTTTGCAATCAGCACACATTTATAGCTTTTGAAATTGGCCAATCTTGCTTCAAAGTTCTGTACTTTATTTCATTTTCTTTCTCTTTGCAGTTCAGTTTAGTAAGTTTTTGTTGGTCACTAATTATTTTCTTGGCTGTGTCCAGTCTACTGGTGACCCCATCAAAGACATTCTTCATAGCCTTTATATAGCTTTTGATTTCTATCATTTCCTTTTGATAATTTCTTAGAATGTATATCTCTCTATTTGTGTTATCCATCTGTTTTTGTATGCTGTCTAGTTCTTTCATTACAGCTTCTTACATATTAATCATAGGAACTGAAAATTCCTATCCTATTAATTCAAATATCTGCGTCATATCTGAGTCTGACTCTGCTGCTTGCTCTGGGTCTTCATATTATTTTCCCTTTCCTTTTGGTGTATCTTGTATTTTTGTTGCAATTGTTGTTATTGAAAGCCAGACCTGATTTATCCAGTATTAGGAACTAAAGTAAATGGGCCTTTATTGTAAGGAATTATATCAATCTGTCTAGGAGTAAGTTGTGTATGGTTAGTTTTTTTAATTTTACTTTATCAGTATTTTCTGTTGCTAAAGATTCTTCTAGTTGCCATATTTTCATCTCCTGGCAACTTTGGGCTTCCCTTAGCAGTCCTCTGCAGAGATAGCCCATTTCTCTTTCCCTTGTTTTAATAGTGTCTTAGGACTGCTGTAAGAAACCAACACTATTTAAATGACTTAAAACAATAGACATTTATTCCCTCACAGATCTGGAAATGAAAAGTCAACCCCCAGTCTTGGAGAACACATTTGCAAAACATATACCTGACAAGTGATATGTGTCTATAGCGTATCAATTTCTTTTACCTCTTAGTCTTAAAAAACAACCTTGCTGAAATCTGAGTAATTTTGAACAGATAATTCATCAAAGGAGATGTCCAGATGACAAATAATAACATGAAAACGCTCAACAGAATTAGCCTTTAGTGAAATGCAAAATAAAATCAGGATATATCAATACACGGCCTCTAGAAAAGTGAAATTAAATGATTCTCCACACCAACTGTTTGGGTGTGACTGGTATTTTCTCACCCTCAGGTCCTCAGGAGAAAATCTTTGGGTATGAGGTGTCAAGGGATATCAGTACTATCTTTCCCCAAATAGGTCCACATACATGCTCTCAAACTGAACATTCCTAAAGAAATACACTGACCAGCTTTTCTGTCAGTGTGGAATCAGTTGTTACTTCTAAATTCTTGATGAATGGAATCATACAGTATTACATTGACATTGTCTGTTAATTAAATCGGTATCTTTCTGATAAATGACAACACCCAGAATATATAAAGAATTCCTAAAAATGATTAATGAGGAGGAAAACAATACAGTTCAAATTGGCAAAATATTTGAGCACATACTTCATAAAAGAAGACAGAGGGATTGCCAGTTACATGAAAAGATGATCAACATAATTATTTGTTGACTCACCTTTGCATGTTAATTCTTTTTTATTCCTGATACTCCACTGTGTAGATACGAAAACATTTTTATTCATTCAAATTTGGTAGGCTTGTGAGTTGTTTCCTGTTTTGGCACTTATGTGTAAAACTGCCATGAACATTTGTGACCAACTATCTTTGTGAATATACAGTTTCATTTCTCTTAGGTAAGTTTATTAAATGTGATTAATTTAAATATTATAGTTTTGTGCACTTGGGTAGTAATTTCTTCCTTTATCAAGTGTTGAAGTTAGTATTGATAGGAAGATTAGTTACTTGGAAATCATGTTGATCCTTTCAACATTTATATTAAGGTCTGATAAGTAATGAATCTAGAGTAGGCATTACTGTAAAGCTGCTTAAGCCCTAATATTAATGACTAGCTTTGTATGGTCTATGGTTGCATTGAGTGTTTAACAAGGTGTCTCTTCTTCAATTACACAGAAACCAAATGTCTTCCATTCCTGCGTGAGTTTGAAAAATTGTTTCATTAATATCTCTTCAGCATCTTGGCTAGGCTTCTTGGAATTTCCCCTTATGTATATGAAGTTTAATATTCAGCCAAAAGACTCAAGAGGATACCTATAAATATTTTTGGAGCTCTGTACCTTCATAGATTCTTTCTCTTTAGTAGTTCGCCTTCAAATTTCATATCCCTCAGCTTCGAAAAATAATTATATATATGTATATGCCCTCAAGTCAGTGGAACAGCAGTGCTTTGTTTTAATTATTTCTCCATGTGCTGCAAAAAATGAGTACAGGCAGAAAGCCTTGGTCAAAGCAGGGGACACTTTGTTTCCTTTTCCTCAGGAATGCAGTCCTGCAGTGCTTATTCATTTGCTAGGGTTGCAGTAACAAAGCACCACAGATGATGGTTTTAAACCAGAGACATTTGTTTTCTCACAATTCTGGAGATGAGAAGTCTGAACTCAAGGGTAGGTAGTAGTTGTGGTTCTTTTTTTTTTTTTTTTTTTTTTAGAATCGATTATTACTGTTTCATAACTAGCACAATATTGTAAATCAACTAAATTTCAAAAAAATAATAAATAAAACAGTATTGGTTTGTTTTAAGGCCTTTCTCCTTGGCTTGTAGATGGTGGTCATTTCCAGTGTGATCACATGGTCTTCCTTCTGGGGCTGTGTCCTAATCTCCTCTCTTTATAAGGAGAGTGGCCATATTGTATTAGGACCCACTCATTTGACGTTGTTTTACCTTGATTAACTCTTTAAAGCCCTATTTTTAATCACAGTCACATTCTGAAGTACTAGGTTTAGGACATCAACATGAGAACTTGGGGGATAATAATTTAGCTCATAACAAATGCCTATTTTCTAAATTTTTGAAAATGGTTGTTTTACATATACATATTTATATACATATAAGTATATATGTATATTTGTATGTTTCTAATTGTTTATTGTGGTAGTGAAAGTTCTTTACTATGTGGTACCTTCACTATGAGGCATATCTTGGCCTTTTAAAATATGACAAATGTTCGTTTTATTTTTTCTTAAAAAATATATGTACCTAACTGGTATATCATCTTGAAATAGTTATAATTTCATACGAGTTAAGCCATCCCTTCCTGGATTTTCTTTGTGGAAACTATTTTAATTATTAAATTATTTTATTAGCAGGTATAGGATTATTCTGTACTTTTTTAAATTTTGTTTTTCTTGCTTCAATGTTGGTAAGAGGGTATGTGCAAAAAATTTATCTGATTTGCATACATTGCCAACTGTATAATATAAAACATTTAATAATTTTTTTCTTTTTTGATTGTCTATAGTAATTGTTTATGATAACGCATCCTTTTAAAATTTTGACATTAGTAACTGAAGTCTCCTTTGTTCTATCTTTTTCTTAACCAGTCTTGTGAGATATTTTTACATTTATTTTTTATGATATACTTTTATATATCATATAAAATAAAATTTTTTAGTTGTATAGCTTATAAATCATTGGGAAAAATGGACATAAAATAAAATGACAACCTATGTAGTGGGAGAAAATACTTGTAAGTGATGTGACTGACAAAGATTTAATTTCCAGAATATATAAACAGCTCATACAATTTAATAACAACAACAAAAAAAGCAGCCCAATCCAAAAATGGGCAGAAGATCTAAACAAGCAATTCTCCAATGAAGACATACAAATGGCCAATAGGCACATGAAAAAAAAAAAAAAAACGCTCAATATCACTAATTATCAGAGAAATGCAAATCAAAACTACAATGAGGTATCACCTCACACCAGTCAGAATGACCATCATTAAAAACTCCACAAATGATAAATGCTGGAGAGGGTTTGGAGAAAAGGGAACCCTCCTACATTGTTGGTGGGAATGTAGTTCGGTGCAGCCATTATGGAAAACAGTGTGGAGATTCCTCAAAAAACTAAAAGTAGACTTACCATATGATTCAGCAATCCAACTCCTGGGCATATATCTGGAAGGAACTCTAATTCAAAAAATAAGTACACCTCAATGTTCATAGCCAAGACATGGAGAAAAACTAAATGCCCATTGACAGATGACTGGATAAAGAAGTTGTGGTATATTTATACAATGGAATACTACTCAGCCATTTAAAATAATAAAATAATGCCATTTGCAGCAACATGGATGAGCCTGGAGAATGTCATTCTAAGTGAAGTAAGCCAGAAATAGAAAGAAAAATACCATATGATATAACTCATATGTAGAATATTAAAAAAAAGAGGACACTAATGAACTCATCTACAAAATAGGAACAGACTCACAGACATAGTAAACAATCTTATGGTTACCAGGGGAAAACGGATGGGGAGGGATAAACTTGGGAGTTTGAGATTTGCAAATGTTAGCCACTGTATATAAAAATAGATTAAAAAAACAAGTTTCTTCTGTATAGCCCAGAGAACTATATTCAGTATCTTATAATAACCTTTAATGAAAAAGAATATTTGTATGTATATGCATGACTGGGACATCATGCTGTACACTAGAAATTAACACACTGTAACTGACTATACTTCAGTAAAAAGTAATTTTTTTTATTTTTGTGAAGTTTGTTGATTTTTTTTTTTGTAAAATTTGTCTTACCTAAAAAATCTTTGCCAACCAGTTAAAAAGGATTATCTCCCATGTATTAATCTAGATATTTTATAGTTGTATATATTGCATTTAGATATATGATTCATTTGAGGTTTTATTTTTTCAAATGTGAATTATGGGTGGAAAGTCTTATTTTCTCTTATGAATACAAAAATCATCTCAAAGCTGTATCTTGAAAAGATCATTTTTCTTTTAAATCAAATTGCCTTGACCTTTATTAAAAATCAATTGACTGTGAATTAGTTTCTTTCTACTCTCTATTCCATGTGTCTCTGCTTTTGCCAATATGACACAGTCTTAATAATTGCATATTATGGGCTCTACAACTTTTTAAAATCTAAATTCTTTCAGCTATTCTAGTTTCTCTTCTTCTTTTTACATTTTTAAAAGTTCCTTGATCTTTACAAAGAAATACTACTGAAATATGCTTTCTTATTTCCTAGCATTTTTGAAATTTTATTTTTATAATAATATGCACACATTTAAAAAATACAGCTTGGTGAATTCTGCCATATGTTGATAGTAAACATGCACATCGCTACAAGCAGTTTGCTTGTGGTTCATACCTCTTTATAATCAATCTCTCTCTCTCTTACCTTCTTAATCCAGGCATCTACTGGTCTGCTGTTGTTTCTATGAATTAGGTTGTATTTTCAAGATGACATAAATATAACTGTGCAGTACATGCATTTTTTAAGCTTTTTAAAACTCAACATAAGTATTTTGAGATTTAACCTTGTTTTGTGTATAAATTGTGTATTATTTTTCATTGCTGAGTAGTATTCTATTGTATGGCTAAACCATAAGTTGTTAGATTTCCAGCTTTTTGCTTTCACAAATAAAGCTGCAGTGAACAAAGTTGTTTCATGGACATATGTATTCACTTGTCTTGAGTAAATATGTAGAGTGCAATAGCTTAGCAGTTTTGTAAGTGAATATTTAAATTTCTAAGTAACTATAAAATTGTCTTCCAAAGTGTTTATGCAACCATCCCCACAATACATGTGTCATAATTGTTCCACATCCTTACTAACAGTTGGTACAATCATTTTAATTTTTACCCTTCTAGAGGATTTGTAGTAGTATGCCATTATGATTTTATTTTGCATTATCCTAAAGACTAATTCTGTTGAACAGTATTTTACTTGCTTACTTGCCACCCATATATCTTCTTTGATAAAGTATGTATTGTAAAAAAAATTCCCCTTTTAAGTGGAGTTTTAAGACTTTTTATTGAGCCATAAGATTTTTCAGTACATTTTCTAGGCACAAGACTCATAGGACATATATATTTTACAAGTAATTTCTTCCATTCTATGAGAATTCTACACTCAATAAAAATATTTTCCTTTTAAATAAGGGATATATAAATTTTTATTTCATATAAACAAAAGCTGAGAGGATTTATTACCATCAAAGATGGAATGTTAAATAAAGTTCTTCTGGCACTAGAAATATGATACAGTTAGAAACTTGGGTCTATTAAAAAATGAACATCTTAGTAAATGATTACAATTAATTAAAATATTAATGGCATTTATTGTTTGTCATTCAAAGTTAAGTAAACATAAGGAAATAAATATTGATGGATTATGTTACATAATATATAAATATAAAATGCCACAAAAGGTAGAAGAGAGGAGCTAGGAGCATATGATTTGAAGTTCTTACATTACAATAGAAGCCTTATCTAAGATGACTCAAAGGTACACTCTAATTAATAATATACGTATCTTTCAGATATCTTCAGAGTGTAATTTTAAGAGTGTATTCATTTCTTTGAATTCTTTCAGTGGAAGTATTGGCCTGCTGTGACTACTACCACCTTCCTGGAAGTAGATATTGTCACACTTAATTTGGCCTTGTAACATAAGATTAAAATGATACTGAAATATTATACTCAAACAGTACAAAAATAATGCAATATGTACACCTTAGAAATCACGTTTACCACAGTAATCTGGTTTTACAAGGTAACAAAAATTCTTATTTCAAAAGAGCTAAATCCAACAATGCATTTTATAAAATAACATAAATGAAAACAAAGCAATAATTTAAGAACAGATAGAATACAACTAAGTGAATATTGCTAAAGCTGTAAGTTGATTTAAAAGTTCTTTCTGGAATAAAATTTGTAAATATAAATCAAGACTGTTATAAATATTTTACCTGAACAGTAGTAAAAAGTCCTACATACAGGAATTTATATCAAAATAAAACAAAATAAAGCAAAAAAACAAAAAGAAGAAACCAAATTTGCATAAAGGAATTTTTCATTGTTTTAGCTTACGTCATAATATATTTGAAACTATAGAATCTTTGCAGAGAATCTGTGTAATACTCAAAGTGTATTAGTCAAATGGAATATTAAGTAGACAAAACATTTTATGCAGTTTCAAAAACAGTGTTCTACCACTTCAAAGAAGAATATTTTGGAAAAAAATCACTTTCAAATTGAATTATAACTATATGTATGACTGTGTATTGTATAGTAAGATTTTCAGTTTAAAAAGGATTAAGAATTGTGTAAAACAAGTTCATATTAGGTACAGCACTAGCAAATGCACTTTGATTATAGTACTTATTATAAATTCAATTAAGTAATGATACATGAAATTAAAAAAAGCTGTTACTTGTGGTAGTCTTTAGGTTATCAGGAAAATATCCAAAATAATTGTTTGGAGTAATGTCTTATCCTGCTAAATTTTGGGTTTGTGCACTCCAGTCACTCTACTACATAGGTTTTAAAAATAAATTATTTCAAACTCTTTTTTCATAGTAAACTTCTCTACACTAGTAAATTATTTATGGATTCCCAATAGCATACAGCTTTTATTATGTTTCAATTTCTCTTGTCTCAAAAGAAAGAAAAAATATTGCATTTGTTTTTAAGCACATTTTAAATATCATTAGTATAGGTAGAAACTCTAAATTGGGAAATTATAAAATGATGAAAACTTGGAAGCCCTGTGTAAATAACAGGTAATCCTGAGTGTAACAAGATATGGAAAGAGTAGAAAATATACTCAAATCTGGACCTCATTCCTACATTGGTAGGATAATATCAGTGGGCATATTATGGGGCTGAGTTTTTTTTTTTTTTTAAAGGAATTTATATAATAGTGGAGTTAGACGATATTGTAGTTTTCCATGCAATTTGGTATTACTAGAGTTGTGTTGACTTATGAATGGAATTTCTGGCATTTATTTCAATGGAAAATGTTTCATAGAAATTGCTGTTCTGAATGGAAACACTTTTGTTCTCTGAATCTCAGTAATGTTATATGCCTATTCATTGCATCAGTTTAATCAAACAATGGAGGTGGCAATAAATATTTTCATCTGAATTTTTAGGGGCCTAAGATTTTTAAAGGATTGGAGATACAATCTTTGGATAGAATAGTTTTTTCCTAAAAGTCCAGTAAAAGACTACAGCACACATATACTTACAAGCATCCTAAATCACATCAGCAAGTTTCCTTTGAAACTATTCCTTGTCAAAGATGAATGTTTTTCTAAACAAAAATGAATAACACAGTTTAACTTAACAAACAATTTTTATGTCAACGGTTTTTTAATATATTACAGAACATCAAAATACTTTGAATAGTAGGTAAAGTTGTTTGAGACTTAATGACCATCATTTCCTATCTGCAGTTTTAACAGTTACACTCTTTAAAATTTTGAGTATATGAGTTTTGTTCTGAGTAAAATTGAATATGTTGAGTTGATTTCAATGTCCAGAGGAGCCAGTTAAAGGTGTGATATTAACATTAACAGGAATGTTTCACAAATGATGAAATTATTTACCCTCTATTTTTTCATGTTGTAAGATAGATTGTTTTCCCTCTAAAGCTAAAAGCTTTATACATTTTTTGGCTTATTAAAGTATGTTTTTTTTTAAGTGAGGATGGAATAACTCTACATCCTAGTTGGAAGTAGAAGAAAATGAACCCTCTGTAAAGTCATATTTAATCTATCCATCTCTTAGAATCACGCAGAGAAGTATTGCCAGTGGAAATTCAATCAAAGAGAGCTGCACACTGGGACCAAGCTCCTCTTTAGAAAATAGCATTTCCTGATTATGCATTTGGGACCACATTTTATAAAGGAAATTATATAAATGGGATTAATCTCCCTGAGTTCCCTATTTGAAAAGTCTGGTATTCATTGGTTTTCAAATGAATATAAGTAATACAAATGTAAATTTATATATTTATATAGTTTTAAAGAGGATTTTAGTTTTTGATACCTAAATACTCCTAATTATAAGATATGTCTAATAAGATAAATAAAAGTGAGGCAGGTAATTCTATGAACATTTGTAAGAAAATTGAAATAGGTTTCTAAAACTCCTATACTGGGTATTCACTAAATCAACAGATTCACAATTGTTCTCTTGCACTCCTGCCCTCAATACACTCATTATTTAAATGAATTGAGAAAACTGCTTGCTTTGCTCTGTTTTTTGATTATTACAGAAAACCATATATTGCTAAGTTACTCAATTTTATCAGCTCAGTATAAAAGCCTAAAATGCCATTGATCCACTATTAAAAGTTAAAAATCTGAATTGATTGAAGGAAAGTAAGATTAAAGAAATTGAAAAGCATTTTAAAGTGACTTTAAAATAACATTAATTTGGGATGCATTTAACAAAAAAATTCTGCTTAATAGCACTAAAATCATGCAAGTAATTTTATAGTCAAATACAATGATGGCCAAAGAAACAATTGATTCAGCTTCAGTATTATGCTAAAGTTGTATTCTGTTTAAGCTGTAATATTCCTTTTAGTTGTATCTATTAACAGGATCTAAGTATTACATACCATCCTTAATCTCAGTTTATTTCATGTTATGGAAGTATCCTTAAATACATTTCATGTTTCCATATGACTTATTACTCTATGGATCAGCTGGATGTTTCTTCCATCAGTTACTAATGTCAGTGGTTAAAATAAGATAGTTTGGATAGGTTCTTAGAAAATTTCAAAACACCAATTCAGTTGTATTGAACCACTCTTTCCTATGATCTTTTCTAAAAACTATTTCACTCATATACACTTATAACTTTTTCACTGTGTAAAGACTTTTATATTTAGTTTTGTAAATACAAAGTTTCTAGAGTCTGAAAGAAGTAATACATTTTAAAATCACAAGTGTCTTATTAAACATTTAAAATAATTCAACTATGTGTTGCTATGAAGCTCTTCTGCCATTCCTTAAAATTACTAAACCAGAAGTACCAAACGTTCATGGTTTATAGCACTTTCAGTTTCTTAGTAATTGTTTTTCATTGGTGCCCCAGTCCAAAACTGTTTGTGAAATAGTTACGAATGCTATTAGAACACACAGTATCTAAGGTGCTCACTGTATTTCACTAAAAGTTTAAAACATTCCTTAGTTCCCTATGAGTATGCTGGGAGGTCTTGGGACACTTTCTGGGAACTGTATTATTAACTAGTGAATTTCCTACAATTACTAAGAAATTATTGCAAAACTATGTTTACTTATTTTTCATAGATACAGATGGAAAAATCGTATATAAAGGGTTTGCTAAATATACACAAAATGCTTTTTAAAAATAATGCATCATTATGAAGTAAGGTTTAGTTCATAAACTGAAAGCATTATCTAAATATCAAATAATTATTAAGCATTTCAGTATTTTAATGAACTAAAATGTGATAAAATTATATGATCTTAAAGCAATCCAATATATGTTTTTAATTTAAAACATTTTAAATTAGGAAAATTACACATTAACCTAATAAGAAATAAGTATAAATATTATAAGAAACCATTTAGTTAAACTTTGAGTAATGACAAAATAAAAAGAGGCAATACAGTAGAGTAAAGACAATTTCTTCAAGAAATGGTGCTATAAAAACTGGGCATCCACATGGAAAAAAAATAAAAAATTCTGTGGTGTATTTGTGACTTTAGATGTAACACCAGAGTTACCACCCATGAAAGAAATAGTTGATAAGCTGGACTTATTTGTTAAAATTAAAATAAAAAACATCTGCGCTACATGTGACAATGCCAAGAGAATAAGAAGACAAGCCACAGACTGGGAGAAAATACTTGCCAAAGACATCTGGTAAAGTACTGTTACCCAAACTATGCAAAAACTCTTAAAACTCAACAAGAAAACAAACAACTCTATTAAATGATGGGCCAGTGACTAACAGATGTACCTCACTTAAGAAGGTGTACAGATGGTAAATAAACATATGGAAAGATGCTCCGCATCATACATCATTAAGGAAATGCAAACTAAAACAATGATATACCACTACACACCCTTTAGAATAGCCCAAATCCAAAACACTGATCACAACAAATGCTGGTAGGGATGTGGCACAATAGGAACTCTTATTCATTCTGGTGAGAATGCAAAATGATACAGCCACTTTGAAAGACAGTTTGGCAGTTTCATACGCAGCTAATTATACTGTTATCATACAGCCCAGCAGTTTTGCTCATTGGTACCTACCTAAAGGATTTGGAAACTCAGGACCACATAAAACCTGCGTAGGGCTGTTTATAGCAGCTTAATCAAAACTTCGAAGCAAATAAGATGTTGTTCAGTGGATAAATGGATAAATAAAGTGTGGTATAACCAGACAATGGAATATTGTTCAACGCTAGAAAGAAAGAAGCTATCAAGCAATGGAAAGCCATGGACTTAGCATATAGCTCAATGAAAGAGCCAATTTGAAAAGTCTACATACTGTATGATCCCAAGTATACGACATTCTGGAAAAGGCAAAACTATGGAGAAAGTAAAAATGTTAGTGGTTGCTAGACGTTGGAATGAGGGAAGGATGAATACACACAGCATAGAATTTTAAGGCAGTGAATATAATCTATATGATTCTATAACAATGGATACGGTGTCCATTATGCATTTGTCCAAATCCATAGAATGCACAGAACTAGGAGTGGACCCTAAAGTAAACTATTGGCTTTGGGTGATTATTTGTCAGTGTAAATCCATCAATTGTAACAAATGTCTCACTCTGATGAGTGATGTTTATCATAGGGGAGGCTTTGCTTGTGTTGGGGTAGAAGGCATGTGGGAAACCTCTGTACCTTCTCATTATATCTACTGTGAACCTAAAGCTGCTCTAAAAAAAAATTAAGCCTTAAAAATAGGAATTTTATTCCTTATTATTTTTGAACATGAATCTGGCAGTTCTTGCCAAAAAAGTTATATAAGAAAATAAACTAGGGCATATTATAGGAAATGTAAGAGTTGGGAAGAAATTGGAAAAAAAATACAGGAAAAGAAAAAATAATACATTACAAAAAATTATTGCATAAAATATGTTAAAGTAAGTTGTTAAAGGCAAGCTTGTTACAAATACAAATATTTCCAGTGCAATTAAACTTTATTTGGAAAAATAAATCTGAAGTTTATACAAGTTCCTTTGTGGGAGCATACTTTTTTAACGTGTACAGACACATAGCTTAAAGCAAATAAAACTTAAGTCTGAACGCTATGAGCAAAAACAAAACAACAAACTTGTTGCCTTCATTGGCTGCGAAGGGAGTGTTTAAATATTTTCTAAATGCCAATTAATTACATCAAAACTACTGAGATAATTTATTTAAGGAAAAGCTAGACCAGTAGCATATGTCCTTCATGTGTTGTCAGGGAGAGAAATAAGTCATCAAAGTCCTAAAGAAAAGTCTCTAGTGTCCACATAGACAAATTTGGCCTACCAACTTTTAGGAGGCACTGTGACATAGGGTGGCTATTTATGTGTATTTTTAAAACAATACTAAGTTAAAAAAAAGTTTATAGTACAGATTTCTTTCAAATAAGAGTGGCAATTATGGTGCCTTTAATTATTTAAAGGCATATATATTACACCCTATGAAATTGTACTCAATCATCGATTAAGAAATGCATAATGACAAGATTTTGCTGCAAGCATTATGTTACCAAAAAAAGGTTAAAATTTTCATGAGTTTTAAAATATTTTAATGAAATATTTACATATTTTGATGACTAGAGAAACATACATACATAGACATACAATTCTATATACTTGTATACATCTCTAAAATAGCAACTCAAGATGTAAGTAATTTTTCATATCAGATCAGAATCTGTTTTTAATGTCTTCAATATTTAATTTGAACAATCATTATGAAATCTCCCATTAGTAGTTCTTTACTCTTGAATTTTCTTCCTTTTTTGTCCAAAAGCACTTATTTTAAGTAAAACATATTTCCCCACACGTTTTTTTAATGCAATTTTGAAAGGTTACTTTTGATTTACAATTATTACAAAATATTGGCTATATTCCCACATCCCTGAGCCCATATTACACCCAGCAGTTTGTACCTCCCACTTCCCCATCCCTATATTGACCCCACACTGGTAGCCACTAATTTGTTCTCTGTGTCTGTGCCTGATTCTTTTCTGTTATATTCACTAGTTTGTTGTATTTTTAGATTCCACATATAAGTGATATCATACAGTACTTTTCTTCCTCTGTCTGACTTACTTCACTTAGCATAATGCCCTCCAAGTCCATACATGTTGATGAGCTCTGGTGGTTTTCCTGTGATGCCTTTAGGATTTTCTATGTTTAGTATCGTATCATCTACAGATAGTGGCAGTTTTACCTCTTTTCCAGTTTGAATTTCTTTAATTTATTTTTCTTCACTAGTTTCTATGGCTAGGACTTCCAAAAACATGTTGTAACTTTTGAAAAGTTCTAAGCTATTAATACCTTGAATATTTCTTCAGCTCCATTTTCCCTTTTGTCTCCTGGTACCTCTAAATATTGCATATTTTACATAATTTGAAATTGAATCTCAATTCTAGACCTTTCATATTAATTAGCCAAATAACCTTGATAAGAAGAGCTAAACACTCCACACACTGTTTATTTGAGTCCTTATCTAAATAGGTTCCAACTGAACTCACTGTCTCACTTGTACATAAAGTCCAATTTCAACAGACATCAGTTTTTAGTCTTCATAGACTGATGGGAATAATGTTTTGAATGATTTTCTTTTACTATTTTTATTTCACTTTAAAAACTTCCGACCAGATGTTTACTTAGATTTGATAAAGTTTTTATAAATGAGATATTAAACTGTTCCTCACTTAAATTTTGTGCCTTGGATTGATCTCATTTCTTCAATTCAAATGTAAAAAAAAAACCTAAAAATTACAATTTTCTTATTTAAATATTTGTAATTAATCAATAAAATTACTTTCTCTGAAAATATAGCGATTCTTTCTTTAATTCTAACATTGTTTCACCTTATTTAGCCATAATTTGTCTTCCCCAAATAGAAAAGAAATTCTAGTAAGAAGTTCCTCTGTGTGTGTATGTGTGTGTGTGTGTTTGTATGTGGGATTGCGTGATATTATTTAGCTAGAATAATCACTGAAGGTAAGGCATTTTTAATAAATAATTTGTAATTAAATGTGTTTCTTTTTATTATAGCAATTTTAAGGCATTTGTGTTGTAGGAATCCTAGAGATTTATTAATTATTGAGGCCCATCAAATTTTTTTTTCATAATTTGAGCTGCATCTATCAATAAATTTATATTAGAAATTAAACTGAAACTTTCTGTGTTATTTACTATTAGTAGTAATATTTATGTATTTATTTAAAATAACAGTAAATTCATTGCATGTTAACATAAATAATATACTTTTCAAATATCACTTTATTTTCTAAATCAAACTAAATTAAGGAGAATACAGTATTATTTTATAATTTTTACAGATCTCTTTAATGTTTAGCTTAAAGAAAAGACCTGTGTTCTCATATCGATTTTTGCATTCATTCTATTTGCTTCAAAAATTTCACTTTTTACTCATAACAAGAAAAAAGAGTGGAAAGGATGTATAATGTTTCAGTGTTATTATAAAAATAGTCTTGACTTCATGGACATGTTGAAAGGGTATTTTGAACCCCCTGCATCACATTTGAAGTCTCTTGGTATAGAAAATGAGTAAATCATTACAAGGGTTTTGATTTTATTTATATCAGATTTATGAGTATAGAGCAATGCCTCTCACATTGTGAATGACTAATATATATGTAATATTAACTTACTATGGAGCCCTGACATATTTATAAACAACTTTTCAATTTAAATGCAACTGAAATTTATATTTATTCTTACCATGATTACCAGAGACTAATGATAAAAGCAAGATCAAAACTAGAAGATACTTGTGGGTTATGACTTTTGATTTCTATAAAGTAATAATTGATAATCTACTATGCATCATAAGCAAAAATATTTCTATTATTAGACATCTTTCATTTTAGTTAGTGATTTTTCCATAATTTCTTCTGATATTTAGTTCATCTGTGGGTTTGATAACTTAGTTCGGTCTTCCCGCCGAAAAATTTATTTTTCAAAATATTTATGCATAATAAAAGATGTTCGTTATAGTACTGATCATAATTTTTAATGCAATGGTTTCTGCTCTGGGGCTTCTACTGGAAACATAGAAAGGTAAAATAGGAAAGAAAAATGATAAATCTTACACATATATCGTTAAAATTAGCTATGGCTTTCCTCAACATCATCAAATCAAGATAATGTCAATATCTATTTCCCCTTGATAGAATGCCCTCACATCCATTTTTGGTGATTTTCTGTCTTCCAATTTACCTGATGTTGGGCTGAGAGAAAGTTAAGTAAGGAAAAGGAAATACAAAAAAAGAAGTTATAAGGGTGTTCTCTGCAATAAAATCACCAAGTACAAATAAGAAAATAGTAGTAAAATCCTAGGACATAAAGAGAAGATCTAAAGCCTCAGAGGCACATGCTCTTAGAGTAACTAATTTCAGCTTTTCACTGCTGAATATGTTGGCTGTAGGCTTGTCATTATAGCTTTTATTATGTTAAAAATATTCCATCTACACCCACTGTGTTGAACGTTTTTGTCATAAATGGATGTTGAATTTTGTCAGAAGTTTTTTCTGTATCTATTGAGTTGATCATGTAATTTTTATTGTTCAGTGTGTTACTGTGGTGTGTCACATTGACTGATCTGCAGATACTGAATCATCTTTGGATCCCTGGGATAAATCCCACTTCACGGTGTATGATCCTTTTAGTGTATCGTTGAATTTGGTTTGCTGATATTTTTCTGAGGATGTTTACACTTATATTTATCAATGATATTGGCTTGTAATTTTCTCTTTTTGTTATGTCTTTGTCTGGTTTGGGTATTAGGGTGATGCTGGTGCTGGTCAGAATCGTTTCTCTCGTCATTTTTTGGAATAGTTGGAGAACACAAATTGAGACAGAATGTGCTCATAGTGTCAGTAATAAAAGTGGGTGCATCACTATAAATGATACATATTTTTAAAAGCTAATAAGAGAATATTACTTTATATAAATAATACTTTATTAAATTATAATATAAAGTTGACTCTATAGATAAAAGGGACAAATTCATTAAGACATAAATTAACAAAGCTCACTGGAAAATAAGTTATAAAAATTCCCCTGTATCTTTTATAAAAATTTGAATTTTAGTTAAATATATTTATATATACACACACACACATACCCCCTCAAGCCGAGGTGGTTTCAATGGTGAATTTTACCAAACAGTTAATATGAATATAATACTAAATCCTATACAAAATCTTCCAGAAAATTGATGAGGAGGGAATACTTCCCAGATCATCTAAAGGTTAGCATCCCCGATACAAAAAAAAGACAAAGACATGAAAAGAGCAGATGCCTACATACCAATATTCTTCATAAAAATAGACATAAAAATTCTCACAAGAAATAGTTGAAAATCCAATTTAACAATATATTAAATGGATAATAGAGACAGTCAAGTGTATTTTCTCCTGTGAATCAAAGCTAATTCAACATTCAAAACATCAAGCAATGTAATTCACCATATGAGCAGACTTACCAAGAACAACCACAAAAAATTCAGAAAAAAACTTTTGAGCAAATTAAACATCTATTCATGACAAGAATATTCAGTAAACTAGAAATAAAAGAATATGTAGTAAAGCTTATTAAATGCATTAAAGGAAATTCTAAGCTAATTCCATCCTGAATAGTGAAAGGCAGTGCTTTCTCTGTAAGATCAGGAACAAGAGGAATATCTAGCTATTCAATTTCATACTGAAGGTGCTGGAAAATACAGAAAGACAAATCAAAGCCACAGAGACTCAAAAGCAAGATACAAAAATCTCTGTTTACTAACGACCTACTTCTGTACATAAAGTTTAAAAGTCACAAAAAGTTACTAGAACTGAAAAATGAGCTTAACAAGTTACTAGGATATAAGGCCAATACAAAATTCAATGTGATATTAATACAGAACTGAACACCATTTTTACATAGTAGTAATAAACTATTAGAAATTGAAATAAAGGCAAACACTACCATCTACAATAATAGTAAAAAATGAAATAATGAGGTATAAATCTTCAAATCATCATAAATGCAATACAAATATGCTAAAATCTGTAAAATACTGATGAATCAAGAAAGACAAATGGAGATACCATATTCGTTGACTGGAAGATCGATACTAATTATCTTCATAATGATCTAGAGATTTGAGGCATTACAAGGACATCACTGCAACATCTTTGCATGTATATAATATTAGTAACTTTAATCTAATATATTTGCAGCAAGGCAAAGAAATTATAATACCCAAAACAACTTTGTAAAAGAAGACCGAAGTTGGAGGACTTTCACTACCTGATGTTCAGGGGTCTAAATCAAAGCTACATTATTTAAATAGGTTGTTATTGGACAAAGGATGGACATCTAGATTGAAGGAATGGTGCGGTGAATCAGAAAATACATTCACGTATATTGGGTCAATTTATATTCAAAAATGCAAACTCAAATATTAGTAGGTAAATGCCTATAAATGCAAAAAAAGAACTTGTAATTTTTTGCATTGAATCAGTAACCTGAGTGTGAAGCCTAAATCTATAAATCTTTTGAAAGAAAACACAGGAGAAAATTTTTGTCACTTTAGGTTAAGCCAAATGTTGTTACACATAATGCCAAAAGACCAATCTATAAAAAAATGATACTATGGACTTTATTAAAATTAAGAAATTCTGGCCTTTTGAAGAGACTGTTAAGAGACTAACAGAGAAATAATAGACTAGAAGAAAAATATTGTGAATTATATATCACAGTAAAATGTGTTCATCATATATAAAGAAAACATAATGTTTAAATATAAGAAATAAGTCAACTTTTAAGATGGGACAAAGATCTAAATACGTACTTTGCCACAAAAGAGATGTGATTTAATAAAAGAGAGACATGGATAGCAAACATGGAAATAAAAAAACATAAGCTGTTCAACATCATTAGTCATTAAGGAAATGCAAATGAAAACCACAATGAGTTATCAACATACAGCCATTTTAGTGAATAATATTTAAAAAATGTTTAAAAATCATACCAAGTACTACTAAGGATGTGGAAAAAATTGAGTCTACATACATCAGTGAGGAGAATGCAAAATATTATGACCACTCTTAAAACTGGAAGATTCTAATGAAGTCAGGAGCTTACCCAAGTGAAGTGACAATCTATGTTGACACAAGTTACAGATGCAAATGGTTATAGTGACTTTAATGGTAATTTGTTAAAACATAAAAACAACATAAATTTACCTCAATTAGGGAATAGATAAGTAACAAACTCATAAAATAGGCAACAACATGGAGGGATCTTAAATGCATTATCATTAGTTTAAAAAAGGCAAACAAAGTGATACATACTGTATAATTCCATATGTATGACTTTCTTGCAAAGGCAAAACTTTATGTGCAGAAAATAGAACATGATGTCTCATGTGAAATCTAAAGATATATATTATGTAAATCTATTTATATATCTATTAAATATGAATATATAAAATATATAAATATATATTATATATATATGTTTTATTTTAAAAAGCAGATAGATACAGAGGATAAATTAGTGGTTGCCAGAGGTGGAGGTGGGGAGGAAATGAATACTGTTTTTTTTTTTTTTTAAGTTTAAATAAATTGAATTTTAAAATATTAAACAGATGGGGAAAGCCTACGCTTGGGGGGAGGTGTTTCTCTATAAAAGGGAGAGGGGAATTTGGGGAGTGATAAAAGAATTCTTTGCATCAACTCTGTTTCTAAGAGTGGTATCAAATCCTTAAGATAGTCTTTGATACATATGTGTTGGACCTGGAATCTACATCTGCTGCAGTCAAGTGTAGCTGGGTGCAAAATAACATATCGGTATTTTTGACTGTGAGAAGGAAATGTTCTATAAAATATACCTCCCACTTAACAAGATTCATGACTTCATTAAAGCTCTTTTCAAGGGAAGAAAGTAAACAATCTAGTTAAAATTTGAAAATATTATGGTAACTGTGGCAATGACATAATTTCCCACGAAAATTACAATGAGAAAAATTTGAGACTTTTTTCCTACAAGTACAATCTCTGTAAAATATTTATGGAGTGAGTTTAGAAAAGTATCTAAATTTGGTACATACAAATCAGTCCTTACATATTTCTAGTTTTTATGCTAATTTTGAATATATTAACTATCTATCACTGTGCAATACGTTAGTTATTTAGCAGTTTAAAACAACACATATTTATCTCACAGTCTGAGTGTGCTTTAGCTGGATCCTTTGCCTCAGGGTCGCTCACAAGGCTGCAGTCAAGTTGCTGGCTAGGGCTGCAGCCATCCCAAGACTCAACTAGGGGACAGATCCTCTGCTACACTCGCTCATGTGCCTGTTGGCAGACACCAGATCCTCATCTCAAGGGCTGTTTTTCTTTTGTTTGTTTGTAGCCATCAGTTCTTTCCCTAGTGAACCTCTTCAAAGGACTGTTCGCAGCATAGCAACTTCCTCCCCTTAGAGCCAATGCTGTGAGAGAGGGAGAAAATCACACATTTTATAACCTAATCTCAGAAATAACATCCCATCACTTTTTCTGTATTTTATTCTTTAAAAACAAGACATATGAAGTCCAAGTCCTGAGCATTACGCAAGAGGCAACAGGTCACTTAGAGCCTTAGAAGCCATTTGTTTACCACATGCTAATATTTGTTTTCAGAAATATGTAATCCTCAAAAATAAATTCCCAAAATATAAATAGGTGTCATCAGACTGATGGTGATCCCAGAAAAAATCAGAAATGTATAAAGACAGAAACATTTCATCAGTTTTGAAAAACCGCATGCCTTGCATCTGTCAGAAAGCATACTTGTAAAATCAGGTCCAGGAGAAGGGATGATGTTTCAAATTTTCTGGGTAATGTTTTAACGAGACAACATGTGGGTATCTTTTAGAGCTATTGCTACCAGTATGAAGATGAAGAAAACATTTATGATGGCAGAGTGAAAGGATTTTGAGACAGGAAATCCAAATTAGATACTATTGAGCACAAATTACTACTACTATTACTACTAGTATTACTATTGCTGCCACCTCACTACTATTACTTCCACTACTATGAACAATGAAAATAATAGTCCAAATTCCTGAATTACATGAATTCCTGTTCCAAATGCTTTACAGAAATTCTAAAAATGTTTGCATGTGAAGTAAACTAAAGAAATTGCTATTATATCAATATCATAGAAAAGAAAACTGACACATGAAGCATAAAACACACAACATATCTTATGGATAATTATTGATTCACCTTGGAAATACTCATATATACCGTAATTTTAATTATTTACCATCCCTTATGAATAAAATAACTTTTTGAGTTGTCTCTACCTTTTATTTTCTATAAGATAATTTCTATGAGGTATGAGATTTCTCTGCCTTTTAATTTCCATGAGATAATAGTTAGTGAGTTTGCTTTGTAGGTGAGACTATAACTACAAAGGGGAAATTGGTTCTGTCTGCCCTTCTTGTATGTTGGCAATGCCTTTAGATTTTATGACAAGAATGACTGTGTTCCACCTCGTCTCACCTGTGTCTACCAGCCCCTCTCAGACTGATCTCTGTCTCAGTTCCCAATCAAAAACAACATTGTACTTTTCCAAGGTAATTTTTCAAATTTCTTCTCAGACTAAATTGAGACATTTTCTACTCCTGTTTCATCGGCTTTATTTATATGCTTTTGTTATTCCTCGTACTTAATTCTCTCTTTTTATAGTTATCTCCCCAAGAAACTAAATCCCAAATGAGAATATACTGGAACATAAGTTGTTAAAATTTACAAAACTGTAATCAGAAATCTAGTAATTACATTAGAAAATCTTGCAAAATTTATCTATATATAACATCATATAAAATTTGTGTGGCACAGGTATAACAAAGCTAAACAAATAGATATGTAATATCTGAGAGATTGATTTAAAATGTTGAGGAGATGAAATTATGTGTTTATATAATCTTAATTCATTTGGATAGGTAGATAACTGTATATAGGTTAATTCTTTATAACTATTTTTATAGTCTATGGAAATTCAATATATCATGATATTATATGAAACAGCTACTTTAGAGTCTATCATTGTATTCCTAGGTTATTTTATTAAAAAATAAAGTGATGGTTAAATTTTGTTAATTAAAAACATATTTTTAGTATGTAACAGAATGATATAAAGACAAAATAAAAGTTCTTCTAATCCAACTGTCAAAATAATGTTGTTGATTTAAAAGTAAAAGCAATAATATACACTGAAATCCAAATAAAATGAAAAAATTCTTCTTTCCCTCCAGTAATACAATTCCCAAGTTTGGTTTTCATTAATTCTGTCCTATATAATTTTCCATGAACAAAATATGTCTGTAAATGAACTGAAGTACAAATTTTGTTACTCTTGGTATTATTACTTTAAATGAGTATTGATAGCCAAATAGAATAAACAAGACCCAAAATCTAGTTAAGACTTGAATCTATATTTTTTTCTAATTTATATATTTATAAGTTCATATATTTATAGGATATATTTATTATTTTAATGTTAAGGAACAAATATATTCTGCACATTATTTGCCTCTATTTTTAGTAAATAATGTAGAGATTATATTACCAATATATTCTGATTTTCATTATTTTATGGCTGCATAATATTTCAATATTACATTGTATTGATATTCAACTATTTAACTACTGAAGGTAGAAAGTAAATTTAAATACTTTTAGAAAGTGTTCAGAATAATTATGTCTCTATTGTAGTTATGCTGCTGTGAACATTTAGGTATATTTAAAGCATGTATATAAATCAATGTTTAAGTTAAATTTTTACCGATTACATTGGTCTGTAAAAGGGCATGAGAAACCTAATTTTATACTATTTTTTTAATTATAAAAAGTATAAATTATCCATGTATAATTATTTTATAATTGTTGGGGCTTTCAGTATTCTACTTTAAATGATACTGCATACACATTAAGAATATAACCCTCCTACACTGCTGGTGGGAATGCAGTTTGGTGCAGCCACTATGGAAAACAGTGTGAGGATTCCTCAAAAGACTAGGAATAGACTTATCGTATGACCCAGGAATCCCACTCCTGGGCTTGTATCCAGAAGGAACCCTACTTCAGGATGACACCTGCACCCCAATGTTCATAGCAGCGCTATTTACAGTAGCCAAAACATGGAAACAGCCTAAATGTCCATCAACAGGTGACTGGATAAAGAAGATGTGGATGTGGTATATTTATACAATGGGATACTACTCAGCCATAAAAACCGACAACATAATGCCATTTGCAGCAACATGGATGCTCCTGGAGAATGTCATTCTAAGTGAAGTAAGCCAGAAAGAGAAAGAAAAATACCATATGAGATCGCTTATATGTGGAATCTAAAAGACAAAAACAAACAAACAAAAACAAAGCATAAATACAGGACAGAAATAGACTCATAGACAGAGAATACAGACTTGTGGTTGCCAGGGGGGTGAAGGGTGGGAAGAGATAGACTGGGATTTCAAAATTGTAGAATAGATAAACAAGATTATACTGTATAGCACAGGGAAATATACACAAAATGTTATGATAACTCACAGAGAAAAAAATGTGACAATGAGTGTGTATATGTCCATGAATGAAAAATTGTGCTGAACACTGGAATTTGACACATTGTAAAATGATTATAAATCAATAAAAAATGTTAAAAAAAAGAAATTCATATGAAAATTAATTGAAAAAAAAGAATATAACTTTAGAGAAAATTGCAAGTTAATATTTCTTCTTCTGTTATTCAGTGAAAATACAAATGAAAGGTGCAGTGAAAGGGTCAGTGACCTAAAGTTAAAATACAATAAGCTTTCAAGAGGAGAAAATAACAAGCCTAGCACTGCGTAACCTCCTAACACGGCCATGGCCCGACTGGTGAGATAAAACCCCAAGTAGCACTCAGGGTAGCTCCCATTATGCTCTTCAAATTGTGTTACGCAAGGAGTCATGGATTTTTACATGATGGCTTGACCTAAAAACATTTTTAACAGCTGACAAACCATGTTCCAGTGTGTCATTTAATATTTTGACGGAATAAAAAGGCAAATCTGATATTTCAAGGACCATTTGAAGCATAATTTTTTTTAATTTTACTTATTTTGCTCTCCATATTCCACTATTGAGTATTTTGTTGCCAGGTTTGTTTTTTAGGGAAAAAAAATGTGTCATCAGTCTTCTTACGTAAGTTTTTCTCTTAAGAAAAAAAAAAAAAACCCAAAACTATAGGCATTAGGCTTGTACTTCATTTAAGTGAAAATCTTACATCCTAAGTATTTGTAACATTTTACTTTCCAATTAGCAGTAGATAAGAGTTCTCGACCCTCCACTTTCTCATTAATATTTGGTGTGTCAGTCTTTTTTTAACTCTTCTATTTATTGTGTCCTTTATTGTCTTATTTGTGTATTTCAATGTTTTAGTTTTTCAAATTGTTTGGGTTATTTTCTTTCCATATTCTCTCAATGAATATTCTCTTGCATATTCATGCAATTTTAAGAAGCAGCTTTTCTCCTATTTTAAAAAGGCTTATTGGAAATTTATTAGGATTGTGTTTAATCTATATAAAAGCAAGAAAACTAACATCTTAATTAAGTGTTCCAATCCATGAACATGATACATGATGTTATCTTTCTATTTGTCGTCTTTAACTTAAAATTTTAGTACATTTATATTTATCATTTTGTATTGTTACATATATATTTTATTTCTAAGTCTTTACTATTTGTTGATGGATTGTAGAAATAAAATATAATTATATATACAAAGTAGTATGAATATATAGAGTTATCTTGTATATGCCCATGGTGTAGATAATATGTATGCATTTGTGTATGTGTGTTTGTGTGTGTGTGCGCGCGCACGGAAGAGAGAGGGCACGTGGTTTATCCATAATTGTATGCTATCTTGGAGCTTGAAGAAGGATAATTAAAAGTTGAGTTTAAATGCAATTTGCTAAAGTTGTAAATTCACAGACCACAAACCTTTTTGGTAAACTTTTGAATATTCTTCTTAATAAATTTGTCACTTAATTTTAGAAAGAAATATTTGAGCAGAGCAGAGCCTGTTCCTGAGAAGCAATATTTTGCTTTTTCTCAGTACACGTGCTTATAAAATGCATTAGAGGGATGCATTGAATGAAATCATTCAAAAAAAAAGGGGATATGCTATATTTTTCTGTATTTTTCAATATGCACATAATATTCATGTGAAACATGTTATAGTGCATATTTGATCTTTGTTTCACTTCAGCTTGTACTAATATCATGTTAAGGAAATACTGTATTTTAATTTCTGTCCTCTTTTGTCCTAAGCTGATGCTTACTCTCATATAATTTTTGTTTCTTCTTGTAAGAGCTTCACGATGACTGTCAGTGATTACAGCTCATGGTTTGTACAATTTCATATTTCTGAGGATGCCCCAGCTACCAGCATCCTATTTTCTGATAAGCTGAACATGATCAGTTGCTCTTCGTGTAGTGGTATGCTCTGTTAGCCACACAGAACAGCACCACTTTCCTACAGACATAATTATTGAAACTTCTATCAGGAAGGTATTTTGAAAGTGTGTGAGCAGATAGACAAAATTACCCCAAAAGTTTTCTTATGCCATTGTTTCCTGGTTTGTTTCTCACCTGGGTTATTCCAAGTTTCAATAGTTTTACTCTTCGTCATAGGCAACGTATTTGGAAATGATGAGAGAATAAAGAGGAACAAGATGTAATATGTGTACTAGTTAAGATCATTGCCTCAAAATTAGACCTGGGTTTGAATTCATTTGTACATCTAATTGTAGAACCTTGGACAACGTTTTAAATCTCTCTCAACAGTTCAGTATCTGTAAAGTAAAGATAAGTACTAAATTTACTACTTTGAGGATTATTAGAGGCAGTAAATGTAAATTATTTAGCTCATTACTTACCAATAAATATTAGTTACTATTTTTATTATTAGCTGTTATTCAAAGGAACTATATCAGGGGCTCCTGGACAGTTTTAATTTTATTTCAGAAACTAGATGTCTTGGAGATTTACCAGTCATCTCTTCCTGTATAACAAATTACCACAAGATCCTGTGGCTTTAAACAACCAATTTATTTGCTCATAATCTTGTATGTCTGCATTTTGGGATGGGTTTAGATGGGCATTTCTCCTGCAACCTTGCCTGAGGTCACTCATCAGGCCATAGTCAGCCTCTGATTGTACTGTTGCTAGATATTCTAACATGGGCTTACTTGTTTTGTGTTTGTGGTTGTCTATCAGTTGGTAGTTAGATAGTAGGTTTAGAGGAACTCAGCTAAAATAGTTCTGCTTAATATGATCGGTGATCCTCTGATAGGATGAAAAGGGATTATTTATATAGCAGCTTCAGAGCAATTTGCCAAGAGGGTGAGACTGGAAACTTCCAGTGCTCTCCACGCCTAGCATCTGAAATCTCACAATGCACTTCCACTGCATCTTACTGATCAACACAACTCACAGACCAACTCTGATTCCACAGGTAGAGAAAAATCTTTTTGTAAAGGGGAAGGATGAATTTATAGCCATTTTCTATTTTAATTTTATATATTTTAATTTTATTTGATTTCTCCATTTTCGCTTTTTGTCGTAGACTATTGCCTAGAATCTGTCCCCTGGACTTATGCTAAATAAATATTTGTCAATTCTCTATCACAATAAAATCTCTATTACATTTTATGGAAATGGTCAAAAACTCCTGAATATCTTTTCTCTAAACTAGTGAAAGAGTGGTGGTTGGTACTGGTGAAGTATTAATAAGAAATTTTAGGTTTTATGTTTTCCTGTCAGAGAAATAATCTCATTTGTATCTACAAGGATTTTTTCATGGAATTATTTTTGCCAGTGTAGTTATAAACAACATACACATCTGAAAATCAATGAAATACTTTATATGTATATTGTAATAAATCAATACTATCTAAAATTTTGACCTGGTAAATTATGTTTTAAGTGTTTATGGAAGTGCTTGCTTCTGTCAGGGAATAGGAATTACATTTTTGTGCTTTGTGTGTTGGTTTTTGATTTTTCTAGTATTATCAAGTTACTCACTTTAATAAGAAAAATAAAACATACTGTATTTAAGATATTTACTGCATTTCACATTTTAAATACAAATCATTCTTATTAAAATTTAGAAAATATAATAAAAGATATAAAAAAATTCAGTAACTTAATCATTTACAGATAGTCACAGCTGGCAGATTATTTAAATATCCTTTAAGTTTTTCAGACTCTGGGTTTATCCATTTTATTCACTTGAGGTTGTACCATATATTAACTTCTGTATCTTGCTGTTCTTACTTAACTTTAGCATACTTTTACTATTCCATACACTTCTCTGTTATAGCATGTGTCATTGTAATTTTGCATTTGATTAATGCCTCTACCTGTCACTACATTAGAAGATCTCTCTGTCGAGACTGTATTTACTATATTACCATCATTGTTGCCTTTGTCATGAACAACACTAGCACATAGTAGCACTAAATTTATATTTTTCCTGATAAATGTTGAATGAAAATGCAAACTGAATACTTTAACCCCCATACATCTATTGAAACTCAAAAACAACTTTTATTTTCCTAAAAAAGAAATGTTTGCTCATTAACAAATACCTAGTGGTCATGGAATAAAGGCCACAGTTCTCTGTGATGAAGGAATAACGAGTAACTAAATGGTTTAGGATTGTAATGTATTTCTCAGTACCAGGGGACTAAAGGTACTGATTGTTTTCCTACAGTTTAGCAGTAAATGGGAAACTCAAGAGGGCAATTGGCTTTTTCTATCTTCCTCTGATAATAGGACAAAGTCATTACTACCTTTACATTCCTTTTCCTCTCTTGTCGAGCGCCAGCATCCTGACTCTGTACATTTGCTACCTGTCCTATTTAGCCGTTGTGGTCTAGCAGAAACCAGGCTAGGCCTATCTTGTGCACTTGAACTTTCCATACCCTATTTACCAAAACACAGACTGATTTAAGTAGCCTTTGACATGCTTTCTTTGCTCATCCAGAGATGTGAGAGAATCAGCCACTCTAGTGAGCTCTAGAGGTTGCAGCTTGAGAAGACATTAAGGCCATAAGAGACTATATCCAATTTGAGCATCCAGCTTTGAAAATTCCTACCCAAAGAGTGAGAACGTGCTTTTGGCTTCATCAATATTTTACAGTTGTTATTATGTCAGGCAACAGTGCCTATGAACTGTAGAACAGACTACTCTTTTTTTTGTGAGTAAAGAGGAATAGGATAAATGACATCTAGGATTTATTTTTAAAAAGAAAAGGAGAGACTCATTTTAGAGTTGTGCATCAGCCACATGGGCCACATGTCAACAGGTGTGTAATCCAGTGAAGTGACTTTCCTTTGAATTTGTTTTAATGAAAGCAGTCTGCTGGAGAGGCAATGCTGGATACGGCACTATGGAAAACATCACCCATTCTGCATCCCTTGTAATATTTCATGATCTAAACACAGCAAACAGTCTTATGTACCATATATGCAGAGAATACGTGTTTGGAGAGAAGTTTTCCCATCCATGTTACCTAATCATACATGATTTTAATTTCGGCATTTCCTGGTGTAAACAGTCAGCTCCTTTCATGTACCATAAGTGAACCTATCCCCAGAAACAAAAAGAAGGAAATAAACAAAAACAAACATGAACAAACTCTTGAGTTAATTTGATATCATGGATAAATTAGACCAGATAAGTTACAGAGGCAGAGAAACTTTATTCAAGACAGTTGCAGTAGGAGAGAGAAGACTAATTTAAATCATACTCTAAATCAGCAGTCAAAACAAAATGAGAACCTCAGTTGTTAACTTGGCAACGTTACATAAAATTACTTCATGTAATTACTTTAAGATATTTAAATGTAATTATGAGACGTGATACAAAGAGACTTAAAAACATTTTAGTGCCAAATTTGAGACCTGCATAAACACCTTAGTTTAAATGTTTAATCTACAAAGTAACAGTAATTCATTTATTCACAGGGTTTAGTTTTTATTTGTTCCTGAAATTCAACTGAATATGTTTGGAAGTATACTACTGCATTATGCATGTCTACATAAATATATACATATCATTGATATCATCTGTATCTATATCCACATCTGTATTTGTATCTACATCTACATTTTTTGTCTGTATCTGTAGATATATATTTTGACAGTATGATAATTCTTGTATTACCTCACACTTTTTTTTAAATGTTTGCTTTCTAAAATTCTGGGGAAATTTGTGAAAGTGATTTTTAATCTATGCATTTATCTGTCCTTTTCCACTTTATCATTACCCTGCATCTCTCCTACCGTCTTCCATTCTGTCATGACCATAAAGGTTTTTTTGTTTGTTTGTTTGGTTGGTTGGTTTTTCTTTCTTTGTGTGAGCATAGATATACTTGTTAAAATCTTATGCAGCCATTGATTGAGAAGCATTTCAACCAAGAATAATTTAAGGGAGTAGTTGTTTTTTTTTTTTTTTTCATTTTTAACATTATGTAGTTTTGTTTCCTATCACATGCACCATTACGTTTTATAGCTTTTACTTAACTGAGGAAATGTGAATTTAGTTTTTAGCATAAATATGCCAAATTTTCCTATGAGCATGATACACCCACGAGATATGAATTTTTAATGTATTTAATGGTACAAATAATCTAAGTGGGAAAATCATGGTTTCCAGAAGACCCATGTGGTGTTTCAGATTAAACCACCTACAAAATCTTTACACAAATAAGACAATTTTTAGAATATGCATTGAGGTACTGATAACCTTTCTACATGAGAGCACTTACTGCTTGGTGTACTTGGGTATCCTTCCAGGGGGCCAGAAAATGGGGTTATTTCTGAGAGTAAGTGCTAGTAACATCTAGACTGTAGGATGTGACAGTTCATCAGCAGAAAACAAGTTTCAGCCTAAACTCTGAACACAAATACCTTTGGAGCAAAGTGCTTCTGAGGCCTTAATGTTTGATGTCCTTAATTGTCAAGTATTTTCTTATTAAACTTTTGATAACATGAAGGTTGGGAGAGAGAGGGAGAGAGAGATTGTGGGAGGTTGAGAAGGATCTGAATTTTAAAACTTTAGGTACCTTACCCTGAATATGTATTCTTGTTACTCAGTTTTGTTTGTTCATTGCATAAAATAGTTACCTTGTTACTCAAAGTTAATAAGTAATTTGATTCAGTTTCCCAACAGTTGACAACTGATTTCATCTTATCTGGAAGTTGAGAACCTCTTTGATGTGTTTGTTTTTTTAATAAAAAAGGGCAATCATGAATTTTCAAATTTAAATTCAAGTATTTCTAAATAAATGTAACTTACTAAATTCCACTTTTGACTAGAAAGCAAACAATGGAGGGAAAGATTCTACAGTCTCCTGTTCAGTTTCTTTTTTTCTTGACATCATGTTTGTTTCTTGCTTCAGTCTTCAAACTTTCTCATTTTTATTGAAAAAATTGAGCTGGGTCTTTTTGCAAAATAATTTCAATGTGAGAAAAAAGACTTAATTGCAAGGATATGTTTTAGAAGCATATTGTAATTGTCTATGAATTTATGATGGATTGATTGTGGGGATTTAGAAAAAGGGATATGGAGCAGAGGACAGGATGAGAGAAAACAATGAAAAAATGAACATAAATTGGAGAACACTGAAGAGATTTGGGGTGAAAAAGTAGGAAAAATAATTTTGAAGAACAGATACAATATTTGAAATTTGAAGAGATATATAATGACTACTAAGAAATCTAGTTTTAGCTTTTTTTGGAAAATGTCAATAGAATTTTAAGTTACATGCCTGTTTTGAACGGTAAGTGTCTAGATGATACCAAAAATTAAGAGCTTCATATTTACTTAATTATATTTATTATATGACATTTCAAGTCATCGATATGTTTTGGTTTTTTAAACAAGTAATAATCTCCAAATAGCTTGTATAAAAAAAGTCAAACCACTCTACATTAAATATAATGTCAGGTTTTAAGTTACAGTCTCTGATCCTACAGTTGCTTTCAAGATCTACAAAAAAAGAAATATCATTCATGCTGTATTCTAAATTAATTGCTATTTTGCAAACAAAAAAATGTGGAAAGCTTCTCCTTTCCAATGGCTTAACTGCTGAAATATTTAAAAGTACAAATTTAAACAATCACAACTATATAATTATATAAAAATTATATAAAATATATAACTACATGTAAAACTGTATAAATATAACCTTTTTTCTTTCCTCAAAGGCAGGAAAAGTCTGATGTCCCAACCCTACAGTCAGGCAGGAGGAGTTTACTCCTGCTTGAGGCAGGCTCAGTCTTTTTGTTGCATTCGGTCCTTCAACTGACTGGTTGTGGCTCACCCACTTAAGGGAGTGCAATTCTTTTTACCCGTCAGCCTATTTAAATGTTAATTGCACCCAAAAGAGAAAAAATAACCAACGCTCACAGACACACTTAGAATAATGTTTGATCAACTATCTGGACACCCCATGGCCCAGTAGGATTGACACGTAAACATACCTACCGTATACATGTCAGAGAGTACAAATAATACTTAGTGATTAGAAAGGGAAATTATAGCAACCATCAGAACCATCAGATATTTTCCACTGTTCTTCCCTACCACCTTAAAATTAGATGTGGCCATTTAACTTGTTTTGACCAAAGAATTTTTAATAAAAGTTAAAAGTATTACCGACAGTTTGAAGAGCCAGTATGCAGCTCATTACTTTGTCTTTCCTTCCATTATAAAGATCAGTAGCATCCCAGAAAGTGCCTGCATTGTGTCTTGGGTCCTGAGGGAAGATAAGACATTATAGGGTTCTCAGACTACTCATGATGGACGCGTGACATGAGAGAGAAACTAACTATTGTTTAAGTCACTATTTCTAAAACAATATTGTCACGATTTCTTTTAGACTTAAAATTTTCATTGAAGATAAGTTTTTAATTTACTTTTTTTTGTAGAAAATTGCTCATTTCATCCAGGTTTCACAATTACTTCAAAAAAGAAAGTAATTATTATCTTATATTTCCTTATAGGTTATGATTTTTGCCTGAATTTTAATTTTGTTTGGTCTAAGTCATGATTTACCTTTATCACTGCTCATCTAAAAGGTAGATTTTTTGTATTTGTTATTAAATCTATAAATTTCCTATTATCTAATCCAGTAATTTCTGTTTCCCACCTTTATTTTTTAGGGCTCATTTTATTCATTATGTAATTTCTTTTTATGATTTCTTCTCACTAAATTATTTAATTTCTTGAAATAAATCCCTTTTCAAAGTTGTATTTCTTTCTAGCTTATAAATATAATTATATTGAAGCTATGGACTTTTTCTCAAGAAGTTGTGTCATTTAATAGAATCTACCGTGGGATTATTTTTATAAATCTCCAAGTAGCCTGTAATTTTCATTTTGATATACTTACATCAATGAATTAGATTTATCAGACTATGTTTCATCTACAAATTAGGATAAGTTTTTAGTATATATTACACTGGTGTAATATATTTGAATGTGAAAAGAGATTAAATGTTGTGTTTCAGTAGTTTGATGAAGTAGAAATTAAAATTGGCAGTCTTAGTTCAATAGTGCATACGTGGTAATTCTATTATTGTTTTTGTGCTAAAGTTCACTTTGACTTTTGGATTTCAAAAAGTGGTAACAGGGACACAAGTTGTAGATTCTTGTGGAATGTTGAAAGGAATTTGATTTTACTCTATTGAGTTAACAGGCAGCTGGGTGATGCTGAGCAGAGGAGTGACAGGAGATCTGGATTTTTCTATGATTAATCGGACAACTGGCTATTCAGTTGGAACTGACTGAAGAAAAGAGGATGTTTTCAATACGGAAGGAATGACTGGAGGGTTAACATAATAATCCAGACAAAAGACACTGGTGGCAGCAGAGATGGTTAGAAGTAGTCCAATTTATGAATATATTTTAAAGTTAATAATGACAGAAATTGCAATCAGTGCATTATTTTATTGATTATCTTTTGATCCATTGTTTCTGTTCTTAATTTTTTTTTACCTATTAGTGTTGTGTTGAATCTCATGGTTTTAAACTGTATGTTTTACTTTTCATTGTGTATGCTCTAAATATTTTATGTACTTCCGTGGTCTCTCTTCTTGAATTTGATGATCTTCTGTCATCCATTATTTATAAATAATTTTAACCCATTTTTTTCTCTTTTTCTATTTCATAAATAGAGCAGTTTCATGCTAGGTCTCTTAGTGGAGTGTAAATTCTCACTGAAAGATCTACTGGAAACAGGAAAGCACAGGGCTTATAAGTTAATAGGCCTTGCTAAAAACCTTCCAGCTGAGATGCATAAGAAGGTGGCCTTGCATGCAGGAATTAAATTTCAACACAACAAATCAATCCTTTCCTCTGCCTTAACAAATCACAGTGAACCCAGAGCTTCTTCGCATTTTCTTCAGGTTTCTGCTTCAACCTCTACTGCCTCTTCTAGTTAACACTAAATTGTGTTTTTCTAGCTTAACAGTAAATCCTTCCCAGCTGGAGAGAGGTCAGATAAATTAGTGTGCTTAATTTGGTCTCCTGTACATCAAATTACCCGTCCTCCATCACCTAAATCTCTGTGTTAAGCAAATTTAATTCTCCCCAAGGCAATAGTTCTGATAAATATTGAAATAGGTTATGTATAAATTAGCTACATTAGTGGAAACACATTTTCATGTTCTGCAATTGTCTATTATAAATGAATTTATGATGTATACGTATATATTTTGTGATCAAGTGAAATTAACACTTTAGTAATTTGGAGAGATCAAATTGAGTTTGTATTGCTTTTGCAGACATGAACATACTTTCTATAACTAATTAGTTCTAATAATTACTTATTTTGTTATTTCATGTGTGTTCAGATGGTCCAAATAATGTAAATAATAAAATTGTGTAGCTTCAAGGATGTACACCGATTACTAACATCTTCAGTGATCTGGATGTGAGCGACTAATTGAAGAATTTTTCATTCCCAGTGTGTCAAACAATAAATAAAGATCCTATTGTTCAGGGCAATTGGACAAAGTTAAAACATAACGTAGCCTTCCTCTTTCCCATCATTTCCAAAAATGGGCTATTTCTTAAGACCAGCCCTTCTCCGTGCGCGTGGAACGTCACGTGCAGACAGTGTGGACGTTCTGAGGCATGTTCTCCCTGATAGATTCCAGATGCACTGTCCCTGAGGTGTCATCACAGTTACTTTCCTTGGGAGGTACCTGGTAGAATTAAGATAAAACTGATCCTACAAAATTGTGGTAGTCAAAAGGACATCTGGCTTCTGCCCAAATGGGCCCGAGTTTAATGGCTCTGTATTTTTAACTCTTTACATCAAAATAGGAACCAGTCCCAAATGATTCCCATTCATAGTATAATGTGGTAGGAATAGTGAGTAATTGCCAGTTTATTTGTTATCATTCATTGAATTTACACAAATCACTTAATATTTTCCCCAGATTGTTCTAAGTACATAAAAACCTTTCTCAGAATGTGACATTCATAATCACATAATGGTTCCTTAATAGTTCTCTAATTATTTCTTATCTATGCATGTCATTATATTTACACGCAGCTGTCAGAAAGAGACCCAAAGCCAGACAAAATATAAATGCCATTCTCTTTCTTACAAAATTCCTGAACTGGACAGCCCAGGGCAGATCTGTTAACACTGTTCTGCGTATCACCTACAGAGGGACCCTTAAGCCAAACTGGCAGCTAGAGCCCCAGCCGTCAGATAGGGTTTCTAGGCAGCAGGCGGGAGAAAGCTTGATGAATAAAAGGTTCAATGAGTGTGCATTAACGATCTTCTGGAGACAATTTCACAAACTTTCACAAGGCACTTCTGCTTATATTGGCCATTACTTAATCACAGGGTCATTGCTAACTGTAAAGGAGACCAAAAAACATTGCCTTTGTAGTAAGTAGTCATGTTTCTAGCTTCTCACCTGCTGTTTGATGGCGGTTTCAGCTAGTCTCTCAGTTGCAGAATTACCCAGTGAGAAGGAAGCAAGACCTGCCAATTCAAAGGTAGTAAGTTACTTAATTAGATGCTCTGCTCATATACCTGTATGCACTAAAACCGATACTTGTATGTGTCTATCTAGTTGGATAGACACGTATATATACACATATATACATTTATATATATAAAATGTTTTTACCTGTCATCTTATGTATTTCCTGCACAACCAATTGATAGTAGTTACCCAGAAAAATTCTATTTTAGTTCTCAAAATAGTGCTGTTTATCTGTTTATTGCTTTTGAAATCTATCTTTTTTTTAAATTTAGTATTCTCCCATCCTCTACTTCCACCCCCATCAGATAGGAACAGAGACTGTATCTCTTGTAGTGATTGCTAAGAACACATCTTGGCACAAGTAGATTTTTAGTATATAGTTTAGTACATGTAAAATCGAATATATGTAGTCAAACTTGGTAGCTTGCCCTTCTATATCCATGCTATATCTTCTTACTGATCTGAATTTGCCCTTGTCCTTACTTCCTGGAGTATTACACATTCTTACTCAATCAACACCCTGGCTAACCTAGCTGTGACTTTTCCTGCCTAACTCAAGTTCTCTCTCTGTGCAGGAATCAAGATGATCCTCATGACCACTACTTCTTTACTGAATTATTCTTATAACTAATCTTCCCTGGATATTATATGTTTTACATCTATTTAGTCCTTTTCACTTTTATAGTCATTCTTTATTGACCTTCCTGTGATTTGATTCCAGTTTCCTGGAAAAGTGGGGCCATACGCATTTAAATCTGAATTGCCACCCTGTCTAGCATACTGTATTGAAAATAGGTTGTGCTTAATTTAATTAGAGATTTGGATTGAATATAATATTTCTATTAAGCAAAGACACATTTTCAATGAAGCACATGTTATTTTAGCAGGGAACATTTTACTTTTATGAGTGGATCTAGTTGTCTTAAGTTGCATTATATTATTTAGGGTTCTACAGAGAAACAGAGCTAATAGGATATATTCATATATGATATATATAATATATATACACATATACACAATGCATATATATATATATGGAATTGGGTCACATGATTATAAAGGCTGAGATGTTCCCACCTGCCGTCTGCAAGCTGAAGACCCAGGAAGACTGGTGGTGTAGTTCTAGTCTTAGTCCAAAGGCTTGAGAACCAAGAGAACCACTGGTCTATGTCCTAGACCAGGTTCAAAGGCACGAGAACCAGAGAGTTAATGGTGTAAATTCCAGGCTGAGTCTGAGGACTTGAGAACTAAGAGCACCAGTTGTGTCCCAGTCCAAGGACAAGGATCAGTATCCTGCCTCGTGCAATCAGGCAAAGAGAGAAAAATTCTTTATTCTTCTGCCTTTTTCTTCTATTCAGGCTCTCAGTGGATTGGATAATGTTTATCCACACTGGGGAGGGCAACCTGCTTTCGTCGGTCTGCTGATTCAAGTGCCGTTCTTACCTAGAAACAAACTCACAGACACACCCAGAAACACTGTTTAGCCAAATACATGGGGACCCTGTGATGCAGTCAATTTGACACATACAATTAACCATCACAAGCATTTTCAAACGTTTACTTTAATACTTGCCCTCATTTTCTTATTCCTAAACTTTAGCTCCTGCCCCTACCTTCATGAGAGTACCCAATACAAGAACATTTTTTGTTAACAATGCCTTTTGTGGTTCAATTGTTCAACAACCCTTCCACTACTACCTCCATTAGAAGTATTTTAAGGAGTTAAAAATGTGTACTATGTTGTTCTTATTATATTTATATTATGATATTATCGCTACTTACTTCAGAGTCAAACACTGAGATAAAAGATTTTCTTAAAAGTTTACAATAAATTATTCATCAATTGTAGTTTTAACTGTTTAAATCCCAAAGGTATGAATTGCAGGAAATAACAAAGCAGCGTAATGATTTTATTTATATAATCAGACTAATAATTATCCAATTTGAAATTAACACATAAAGCATGAGACTCTGACATTGCTGATGTATTTATCATGGGTTGTGATACAAGAAAAAATACTTAAATTGCAAGTTAAGTATCCAGTTTCATATCCTAAAAGAAACATAATGAAAGGAAACTGATGGGGAAATTTCATCATTCTGACATGCACCTTCCCAGTCTTCATGGGAAAAGATATTTTTAGCCAAGTATTTTAGTTGTCTTTTGTTATGATTCAAAATTTAATTGAGCCATGGATTCTGTTAAAATAGTCCTCGTTGTCAGTATACTTAATAATTTCTCGGTTTAAAATACTTCTATATTTCAAGTTTGGCATCACTCTAAGTTGCAGTCAGTTAGATTTTCTGATATTTTACTTCTAAACATTATTTAAAGAGGTAATGAGGAAGAAAGATATACTCTTAAGAAGTCATCCTTTAAAAAAGTCACAATAACATGAAGAATTCACATTTTTTTTTAAGTTACTTCAGGCACTGTGCTGTTTTAGTGGCCACATTTAAAACATAGGCTGCTGTCAAACAGTCATAAAAGCAATAAAAAGAACTAATCTGATAAAAGAAACTCAAAAGCTCAAAAAAAAAAAGTGACAGTCATCACAATTCTGAACTGTCTTTATATTCATCTCTTCATTTAACCCATATTTACTCAGTGTTTTCCATGTGCTAAGTTCTGTGTCAGGAGAGAAACTGTGGAATATTAAACAAATAATTATGCAAATAAGAAGCATAACTACATTTTGATAGCTGTTATGGGACATACAAAGGTGTATAATCTAGACTTCAAGGACAGTGATGGATACCCTGAAGAAAGGATACTTAAGCCAGAGTTAGAATAATGAAGAGCAATAAGAAAAGGAAGCAGGAAGAGGGAAGGATAAGTGTAAGGTCTAGGAGAGATGAAGCGTGCTGCTGATGAGGAGCTGAACCACGAGAAGAATATTTGAGCGTATGTGATGAAAGTAAGAGTAACATGAGTTCTGGGCTGGCTGTCAGGGTTTTAGTTTTCTCCTTAAAGCAGCAGGCAGCCATAGACATGTTTATAATAGTAACCTAATTATCAACTTTGCATTTTTAAGATAATTCTGGTTGCTTAGTTGAGAATGCCTTTAAAAAAGTTAAGAACAAATACACAGATATCTGTTAAAAAGCATCTAAACTGTTCAGACGGCTGGAGCTAATCTGACAGCAGTGATAATGAAGAGTGACTTAGGAATTGACTTAGAAGGTATAATAGTTTATCTCTGGAGTGGAAGTGGGAAGTGAGGGTGAGGGAGGTAATAAAAAATGTTGGGGTAAATTTCCCACCTGTCTGGGGAGATTTACTAAGTAGGTAGTTGTAAAACAGCGAGTCATTCTTTCAGGAGGAGGAGTCTGGGAGTTGTGGAAAATCCAGAATTCTGCTGCTTGCATTTCTCTGTCTCTGTTCAGTTTTAGAAGCATTTAGATCATCCACCTAGTAGTTTAAATAAGAAAGGTGAATATATTTGTTTTGATCCTAGAAGAGACATGTAATTTGAAGGTACACATTTGAAAAATGTTTGATACTTAAGTAGCACTTGATTTCATAGGAAATAATAAAATCACCTTGGTAAAGAAAGTACAGTAAGCCTTGGAAGGCAAACTCAAAATTTTAATAATCTCCAACAATTGAGATTAGATGGGTTAGGTAGAATTGATACTATAGATAGAAAAACAAAAATGGTCAGGGATAAACGCTAAGGTATGCTTGGAACAATCTGTTCCCAAATCTCTTTAATAAACTGCAAGTTCATTTGTTTGTAGTCTATGACTCTAGGTGCCACAAAAATTTTATCTAATGTTTTGGACTTGTGCCTAGTGTGATTCCCTATGTCCTGTCTCCACTAACAATTTTCTTACTATCTGCTTGCTGCCTGGCCCTGAAGACAGTGTTACTTGTGTTAGGTTGCAATGATTGTAACACCCCATTCCTTAATACAATCTTCATACATTTAAACTCTTATCAGGTTTTATTGCAGTAACAAATAACTTCAAAATCTCAGCGGTTTACAAGTGATTTATTTCTCTCTCATGTTACATTTCAACTCTGCTTTTCCCTGCTCAATTCTGTTCCATGTATCATCTTTATTCAAGAACTTAAACCAAAATAAGAGCCCAAAATTATGCCATGCTGTTACTCTGGAGAAGTGGATAAAACAATGGATTACAAGGATTTTAAAGTCTCTTTCAGAGTAATACACATCCATTGTTCTAACATTTCATTGGTCAAGGCAAGTCAGGAGCTCAGACTTGATGTCAGAGAGGTAGGAGGCTAAGTTCCTGCCATGGAGATTTCATGCAGGTCACATGAAATGGAGTGGAGAGGTTTATATTCCATTACAGGGAGGGCAGTCAGTAACTGGGAGCAAGAACGTAATCAACTAAGCAGGTGTTCATTTAACGTATAAACTGCGACTTACTTTGAGTCTTACGTGAACTCTCAGTAAAACAATAAATACCAAATATTTTCATCTTAGTTTTCATTTAAGAAGCCATTCTTTCTGTCAAACAAACAAAATAAGACTTGTTTATCCTTTATTTCCTCACTCCCACCCACTCTCCTCCCTTTCCTATTTTTTTTTCTTTCTTTCTCTCTTCTTTCTTTCCTTGTTAACTGTTTGTCAACGCTTGATCCACGTACATAGAAAAATGATTCAAATATAGAGGAATTCATAGTTTGGAGAGAAAGAGAGCCACATAACCATGGAATTTTACAGACTTTCCAGAGAAGCAAATCATTCAAATAACTCTGTAGAGAATATTTTATACAGAAACTTTGTAGAAAATACCTACCAAGATACACTACTGAGATTGAACTGATGTACTTGAGAAATTGAACTCAAAGTCAGGAAAATATTTGAGTATTTTCAAAGAATATTGTAGCAAATATATTCCAGTGAGGAACTCAATATGATCATTACAATAAGGATGAAAAATAGGAATAGACAACCCAGGATTTTCACCAATTTTAAAACTTAAAGGAAACAAAATTAACATCAGAAACTCACTAAATATTAGAATATATTTTTCTATCATAATGTATTAGGTTAAGGGTCAGGAACCTATAACCCATGGGCCAAACTATCTGCCTCATGTTTAAAAAAAAAAGTTTTATTGAAAGACAGCCACACTCATTTATTTATGCATGATTTTTGGATGTTTTCATACTAAAATGGCAATTGAATAGATACCACAGAGACTACATGGCCACAAAACCTAAAATATTTACTATTTAATATTTTACAGAAAAAGTTTGCTAACCTCAGGTTTATGTAACTATATATTCACACATTCCAAAAATAAATTATCAACTTAGACCTTTTTACATTATAAGTAAATAATTTCTTTATATCCATGATGCTTGGGTATAAAAGTAACCAAAAATTAAAAATTAAATTCTTTTTTTATTCAAGTGTTGTTGATTTATATTATGTTTCAGATGTACAGCATATTGATTCATGAATTTTTTGATTATATTCCATTATAGATTATTACAAGATATTGAAGATACTTCCCTATGCTATACAGTAAATCCTTGTTGCTTATCTGCTTTATATGCAGCAGTTTGTATATTCCTAATTTGTCTGTCTCCCCACCCTTTAGTAACCATAAGTTTGTTTTCTGTCTGTGAATCTGTTTCTCTTTTGTATAGATTCATTCGTATTATTTTTTAGATTCTGCATATAAGTGATATCATATAGTATTTGTCTGACTTACATCACTAAGTATAATATTATCTGGGACCATCCATGTTGCTGCAAATGGCAATATTTCATTCTTTTTTATGGCTGAGAAATAGACCTTTGTATGTATATACTCCCATCTTCTTAAGCTGATCATCTGTTGATGGGCACTTGGGTTGTTTCCATGACTTGGCTGTTGTAAATAGTGTTGCTATTAGGGTGTGTGTATCTTTTCAAATTAGAGTCTCTGTTCTTTCTGGATATATACCCAGGAGTGGAATTGCTGGATCCTATGTGTTGGTGTCGCAATATCAATGTACACATACACACCGTGTGAGGAGAGAGCTGATGGCTACTCTAAAGCTTTATTAAGTTACACAGTCTTATATAGCAAAGAAGAATGATAATAAGGGAAATGGTTAACAGACAGTATCTGGCTCAAGGTCATAAGACCCTTGATGTTTTGGTAAATCGTGTTCATCTTGGCACCAGCGAGCTTTACAGCTTATCAGGGTGGAACGTATGAGAAACAGCTGCTGAGCAAGATTCTGCTTGGACTCAGGTGGCTGTGCCTGTCTTAGGTTGCCCCCCTCTGGGGATCTTACCCGTCCTTGGCTAACCAGCCTTCTCACCTCTGAGTCTGCAGCCTTTTATAACTTGTTTACCATTCCAGCCCAAGGCCCATTCCTTTGTTTACACAGTTGGGGGACTACGCTATGGTAGCTCTATTTTTAGTTTTTTAATGAACTTCCATACTGTTTTCCATAGTGGCTGCACCAGTTTATATTCCCACCGATATTGTACTACGGGTCCCTTTTCTCCACATCCTCTCCACAATGTATTATTTGTGGACTTTTTGATGATAGCCATTCTGACCAGTGTGAGGTAATACCTCATTGTGGTTTTGATTTGCATCTCCCTGATGATTAGCAACACTGAACATCTTTTCATGTGCTTCTGTGCCATCTGGATGTCTTCTTTGGAAAAATGTCTATTTAGGTCTTCTGCCCATTTTTGGATTGGTTGTTTTTTCGATATTGGGTTGTATGAGCTGTTTGTATATTTTGTATATTAATCTCTTGTCAGTTCCATTGTTTGCAAATGTTTCCTCCCATTCTGTAGGTTGTCTTTTTGGGGTTTTTTGATGGTTTCCTTTGCTGTGCAAAATCTTTCAAGTTTTGTTAAATCTCATTTGTTTATTTTTGCTTTTATTTCTCTTGCCTTAGGAGACTGATACAAGGAAATATCACTTCAATTTATGTCAAAGAATATTTTGCCCATGTTTTCTTCTAGGAGGTTTTTGTTTTCGTGTCTTACATTTATGTCTTTAAACCATTTTGAGCTTATTTGTGTGTATGGTGTGATGGAGTGCTCTAATTTCATTGATTTACATGTGGCTCTCCAGCTTTCCAAACATAACTTGTTGAAAGGCTCTCTTTTCTCCATTGTATATTCTTGCCTCCGTTGTCATAGACTAGTTGGCCATAAGACCATGGATTTACTTCTGTGCTCTCTATTCTGTTGCATTGGTCTGTAAGTTTGTTTTTGTGTCAATACCATGCTGTTTTGATTACTGTGGTATAGTCTAAAGTCTGGAAAGGTTATACCTCCACTTTTGCTCTTTTTCCTTAGAACTGCTCTGGCAATTCTGGGTCTTTTGTGGCTCCATATAAATTGTGGGATTATTTGTTCCAGTTCTGTGAAAACTACTATGGATATTTTCATAAAGAGTGCGTTAAATACATAGATCACTCTGGATAGTATGAACATTTTTAACAGTTTTTTCCAATTCAGAAGCATGGGATATCTTTCCATTTATTTGAATCATCTTCAGTTTCTTTATCAATATTTTATAGTTTTCAGTGTATAGGTTTTTCACTTCTTTGGTTAAGTTTATTTCTAGGTATTTTATTTCATTTTATTTTGTTTTATTTTATTTTATTTTTTGATGTAACTTTAAACAGAATTGTCTTTTACTTTCCCTTTCCAATATTTCATTGGAATGAAATGCAACAGATTTCTGTAGATTAATCTTGTATCCTGCTACCTTGTTGAATTCATTTATTAGTTCTAATAGTTCTTGCATAGAGACTTTGGATTCTCTATATAGAGTATCATGTCATCTGCAAATAGTGACCATTTCACCTCTTCCCTTCCAATTTACATAGCTTTTATCTCTTTTTCTTATCTGATTGCTGTGGCTAAGACTTTCAATACTATGTTGAATAGAAGAGGTGAGGGTGGGAATCCTTGTCGTGTTCCTAAATTTTGTGGGGAAACTTTCACCCAGTACTGCACTGGCTACGGTTTTATTATAAATGGCTTTTATTATGTTGAGACATGTTCCCTCTATAGCCACATTGGCAAAGGTTTTTATCATGAGTGGATGTTGAATTTTGTCAAATGCTTTTTTGTGTGTATTGATTTGATCCTGTGGTTCTTGTCTTTCCTTTTGTTAATGTGGTATATCACATTGTTTGATTTGTGTATGTTGAACCATTTTTGTGACTCTGGAATGAATCCAACTTGATTTTAGCGTGTGATCCTTTTTATGTATTGTTGGATTTGGTTTGCTAACATTTTGTTGAGGAGTTTTGCATTTATACTTATCAAAGATACTGGACTGTACATTATATATATATATATATATATATATTTTTGGTAGTACCTGTGTCTGGTTTTAGTGTCAGGCTGATGATGGCCTCATAGGATGAATTTGGGAGCATTCCCTTCTCTTCAGTTTTTTGGAATAGAATGAGAAGGAAAGGTATAAACTTTTCTTTGTATATTTGGTAGAATTCCCAATGAAGCCATCCAGCAGGGAGTATTTTTATAAGAAATTCTATCTCACTTCTGGTGATCAGTCTATTCAAATTATGTTTCTTCTTGACTCAGTTTTGGTAGGCTATATGTTTCTAGAAACTTGACCATTTCTTCTAGGCTGTCCAGTTTGTTGGCATATAACTGCTCATAGTATTCTCTTAGGCTTTTTTGTATTTCTGTGGTACCAGTTGATATTTCTTCTCTTTTATTTCTTATTTTGGCTTTATTTGGGTCCTCTCTAATTTATTCTTGGTGAACTTGGTCAGAGGTTTGTTGGTTTTGCTCATCTTTAAAAAAAAAAAAAAGCTAACCTTGGATTAGACTCTATGAGGGTCAGGTTTGATCAGGCTCCATTGCCCTTGAGTGCTGTGCCCTGCCCCAAAGGAGGACTGCTGACACAAATGACACCCATGTGGTCACAGAGGACCTATTCACCTCCTGCATAGGCATCTGTTGTTCTGCTCAGAAGCAGCCCAAGATTGCACCCTAAATCCAGTGCAACACTGTGGTGTGGAGTGGGCTGGGGCTAGGGGTTGGGACATTGTGGCTCAGGATTTGAGGTGGCTGTGCCGCTGCCTGACATCTGAGCTGCCTCTGTCACTGTCTTCTCCCAGAACCTGTCTGCTCCAGATCTAGTGCTAAGCTGTGGTGTGGAGTGGTTGCAGCCAGGGTGTTCTTGCTGGGAGAGGAACTCCTAAGCTCAATGTCAATGGCCTTGGACCACACTCCAGGCCCTCCAGGCTTTCCCTGCTTGGCTAGAAGACTCCTTTCTCAGTGCCTGCGTGCCTGAGATTCAGCACTTAGCCGCTCAAGCTCTTGTGGCACTGCTCCCTGAGCATGCTGACCGTGACCTCCGAGACTCCACCTGGATCACACCCCAGGTGCCCTGGTCTGTCTCTGCACAGCTAGACCAAATCTCCCAGAACTGGCACCAGGCTGTGGTGTGGAGTGAGTGAGGGCAGTGTGTATGCCCCTTTGGATTGAGAAGTGTGGTGAGCTGACAGTCGCCAGTGCAAGGTGCTTTCTGCCTTGATTGTTGGCAGGCCAGTGTGTGCAAGTGTGTTCTCATATGTGGAATCTAGACTTCTCTAGCTCTTCTGTCTGCCCCAGTGGGCTCCCCATCAGGTGAGGTTTATTTCTTCTGAGCAGGAGCCCAGGCCTGGACGCCCAGTTGGTGGCTCAGTCTGCTCACTCCCCAGGGCAAGGGCTCCACCCATGTAGCCCTTTTGATCCCTGCCCCCCTAAAATTCAGTTATTCTTGGCAAATTTTTTTAGCTAATCTAAATATTGCTCTTAAGATCCTGATTTTAAGACAGGACAAGGAAACAAACCAAAGCTGCACGTGTAACATCAGTTGACACAGAATTATCTCTGTCTAATCATGCCACATACTACTTAGCAGATAACCAGTTAATTTACATGAAATTCAACACCACAAGTGAAACTTTGAAAAAAAAATATTGAATATCAAATGGTGTGGGAAATCTGAGTTTAATACATACTTGAATATCAGCATAGAGACAGTCTAAAAAAGACTAGAGCAATATACAAAAAACTAGTAAATATTTGTATATTTTTTTTAATGTCTATGTATAGGAAGGAAATTTAACTGATGGGATTAGTGACACTAAAAAAAAAAAAAAAAAAACCACCTCAGTAATGGAGCTGTTGTTTGGAATGAGTCTCTGGTTAGAGACTCAGTAGAGATACATGATTTTATTTTGTGAGAAAAAATGGTAAAGTAAGAAAATTATAGCATTTTTTCTGATTTTTTATCTGTGAAATTTAAGCTAATGTCAAAAGTTTGCAATCTGTTCTCATACTGATTGCTCAATGTTGCAACAACTAAATCATACTGAATTTCCACCCCTTTCTCAACAGGAGTTTTTCTGATGAGAAATTAGCAGATGTTTAATTATTAAATATTTCAAGGTGGTTTTCACTCACAGACATTCCTAAAATGATGATGACATTTCAGTTTTAAAGGAAATGTCCTTGAAGATGTTTGTCTACCATATTTTAAATATGTATGTATATACACAGAAATAAAAAATCAGAGGTCTGCCATTTCCTTGTCACTGTGAATGAATCTTAGCTAGATGTGTGCTGCCTTGAAGGAATCCTGTGTTATGTGAGATATCTAAGCTTACTAATTGGTCATAAACAAATCTACCCTGTGTGTGGGTTTTCTTAAACTATGAAAGATCCTTTACACTGTGAAGATTCAATGGCATTTTAAAATGCCAACCTTAGCCAATGTAGTTAGTTAGGCATATTTAAACTTTCAGAGAGTGAAATGAGGTTGAAAAGGGGAAAAAAAAATTTAAAAACCACAAACTTTTTGCTGTCTTCTGAGGACATTAAAACTTCAGAGACAGGACCAAAGTACAGAGTGTGACACCAAAATATACATTTCTAACTTTAGATTCGAGTCAAGATACTTCAAAAGAGGCTTCATGTAGTACCAATTTCTTGCATGATAGATGCACGTACCTCAGTCTCTGGTTGGCAGTATTTGTGAGAATTGAGGTGATAACCCAGCAGAAAATGGAAGAAATAAAGGCAGAGAACCTGAAACTGTTTGTTTACAATCCTTCTTTTACTTTCAAGTTTCTTTTCTATTAAAAAAAAAAAAGTCTATTTTGCTTCCTGTTTCTTAGTATGTGATTGCCATCAATTTTTTTTGAAATTTATATATAAATTCTTTCCATATTTCTGCAATGCAGCAATTAACATTGATTGCTTTTTCTTTCAGTAATTTATTTTCTTCTATTAAATATAATAGCAATGAATACAGAGAAAAAATATTTTACTTCTTTTCTTCTGCAAAATAAATTATGCTGAGATACTTCTGTCTCCCTCTTCTCCCTGTTCCCCCTCTTCCCAGAGTGTCACTTTGAAACATTTGTCATGGGATGTTAATTTGGGAATGTCCTGTGAATGTCTGAGATAGCATAGGTATCAGATTCCAAAGTGAGGTGGGAGACTGGCCAAAATGAAAATTTTCAAGGAAACAGCCAGGTATTTCATTTTCGAACACTTTAGGATAACCTTCATTTAGATCAAGGGTATAAAAAGGCTCAAGAAGATTCTGTTTTTGTGTTTGTTTTTAATGTGTGTTGCTAAAGATATGTCCTTGAAAAAAAAGTATTGTCATACTCTGAAAGTCCCTCCACACCCCATATCAGTTAGCACCCCCAAGAAATGAAGGGCGCTGGTGACATCTGAGCTATAGCTTGCTGGGAGGGCCTTCAGGGAGATCACTCAGAGAATTAAAACGAGGTGCCCTGCAGTGACGGGCTTACCCATGAATGACTTTGGATGCTTGCCTGAGGGATCTGAAGATACTAGTCTGTGGCTGTGGAATTTAAGGATTCTGTCTTTGGCAGTAGGTTGGGTAGAGAGATGGAAGGAATGAGGGCTCTGTAGGGGTTGTTGCTGACTTAGTAAATAACTGCACTTCCTTCTGACAACCGTAAATAGTAATTGAAACATGAAACTCAGGGCTGCATGACAGAACTCAATCTAACTGTGTATGACCAGGATCCTTTAAAAGGGATCTTGCTTCAGACCGTCTTCTAGGCTAGGATGGCAGGACCATGAAGCAGGTCTATGTGAGGAAGAATGTAAGAAAATCAGTCACTGAGAGGGAACAGGAGGAGCCAGAGGAAGGAGAGGCACTGCTTGTTGGGGAGCCTCTGCAGTGCACACGGAAATACCCACCAGAAGGAGCAGAGGTGAAGTGACAGCTTGGCTGTGTCTTTCTCTTCCTACCCACTATCACCAAGTTTAAACTCTGGCAGAGTATGAAACAGCTTTCGTGAGTGGAGGAGGAGGTGGGTAAGAAATAAGACCCATATTCCCTACACTGAGTGCACGTGGAAACCTCAAGCTTTTGGAGGTGAAATGAGTGAGAAATCGCATCAAGGACTGAAGGGAAATGAACATAGTGGAGGAACATTCTCACTTCTTGGGAGACTCTGGAAACTTAACTATGAATATATTCTATCACCTGATATTGATCAAAATGATGTTAATAACTCCCTTTACTTTCATAAATAGTAAGTTAACACCTTGAACTGATCACTTAATAGCCTTTAACTAGTTCAGTCAGATAGGCTGTCATTTAACAGTAAATCAAGAATACATGAATCATATGTTTGATAATGAAAAAGAGGGCTGAAGTCTTAATTTAAACAAAATACAATACTTTAGCTTTATATCTCCATGAAATGATAAAATTAAGAAGGACAGAATATGTTATTTAGCTGGTGTGTTTTAGTATATCTGAGAGCCGTAGTGACTGGTAAAGTATTGAAATGCTTTCATTGACCGCTGAGTGCTTCCTTCTTCCCCAGCTCAGGCCACCCTAGCCATGCTGTTTTTCCTCCCAACTCCCAAGGACCTCTGTACATCAAACAATAAAGAATTAAGACCTTTCCCAGCAGTGGTCCGCCCGGAATCTTCCTCTAGGCCAGGCAGCGTCTGTTTTGACTGACTACTGCTCATTAAAATATTGTGAATATAATCTCATATACAAGGGCTATTAAAACAAATGATTTTGTAAAAGTACATTCACAGGCATCCTCCTGTCTTCCTCACAGCCAAAATGAACTAAGGCAACTTGAAAAAGAGAGCCAAACTTTAATTACCAAAGTAAGGCAAAGACTCATATTTTCTAAAGAACATAATTCACAGTCCCCTTCCCCCACTTCTAGTTGTACCGTACATCTCTACCTTTTTTTTTTTTTTTTTTTTTGGTCAAAACTGTTCATTCTTATAAGAGTGTAAAAAAATGAAAGAATTTATTAGTCAAAATCATGCCAAAGTAATTACTTTGATTATATGTGAATTTCAAAATTCTGTAACACTGTGTGTGATAAAACTTAGTTTTGACTAAACACACATTTTAAACTGTAGACCATAATTGATTAAAATGTGCTAGATATACTAAAAAGTTATAATGAACTAGATTTAATAAAAAGTAGCAAAAGGTTTGCATCATACATGACGAAGAGTTTGTTCCCAATATAAAGGAATACATAAAAATGAACAATAATAAAAATGAAAAACTGAGTAAAGATTTTAAGCATTTGTATTTAAAAAAATAAAAAAATATATATATATAGTTGATAAATTCATGGTAAGTTATTCAACTCCATTAGTAACAAATAACATGCGTAACAAATTAGTATGTAGTTTTCATATTATACTTAAGTTATACAAGTACTTAAGAGGCTGAGAAAGTCAAGTTTTGGAAAGAGAGTGCAGAAATATTCTACTCACTCTCTCGGAGTGCAAATTAATCTAAATATTCTCATGGTCATTGCAGGTGAATACTCACTGTAAGTATAAGTAGTTATTTTTGACCAAACCAGATAACTGCTATGAACTTTTCATAATGATACACGTAAAGTACCATATACATAAATTTTAAACATCACAATTATAGTTTATTCAAATTATAGAAAATGTGAGAAAAATATATTCATATGTAGAGGGCTGGTTAAATCAATCTTTATAAATATTTATAAGGATTTATTAAGCAGCTGTTAAAATTATTATGGCACTCTGTATTTAATGATTTGGAAAGACGCCCATTATATATGTTGAATGAAAGCTCTGCGTGCATTGAATTTCTTGTTTTGTAAATACACAAAGTGAACGGGTATCATCGTGCTTACTACATTGTAATTAATTTGGGATGATATTTACTTTCTTTGTTGTATTTCTCTGTACTGCTAGATTTTATATATATATATATATTATGATAGCTCACTTGTGCAATCAAGAAAAATAATTTCTTTCAATAATAAAAAATTTGAGAAAATAAAATTCCTGTATTTACAAGGGAAAAAAAAAGCCTTTGGCATGCTGGCCTTTTCCACCAGTGACACTGAAGAGGTGAGGAAGCGAAGATATTTTAATGACATTAATTGGTCAACTCATGGAACCTATTTTGTGTGTGTGTGTGTGTGTGTGTGTGTGTGTGTATGTAAAAGAACTTGGGTATGTATCATGTTTACATATGATAATGTGAGTAATATAACTTTTCTTTTATAAGTATTGTATTTAACCAAATAGGGAGAATTTAACACAGATTGAAGCCAAGTTTGACCAGCAGACGATTTGCCTCATAGGTTAGTTATTTGTCCAGATAAGCAAACTGTTGCCCTGATAAGGCAATATATGACTAAAAGAGAAAATCATTTACCCAGAAAAATTGGTTTGTAAAGAGTTTTCTGAAGCAAATGAGAAATTATTCTTTTTTTCTTTTGCAGTCTTTCTAGGCAAAAAATATCCTGGTGCTAACAGCAGAGTCATGCAGACTCAGGTGATCTCTGTCCTCAGTCCCCTCCTGTGTATATTCTCATCCTGAGTCGGAGGATAAACACTGCCATCTGCGGGAGTGAGTTGAGGTGTACAGACTGCATATCAATGTCTCATTGCTGGTATTTCTTTCTCTGTGAGTGTCTGGTTTTCTCTTTTTTCTTTGTTATTGTGTAATCCTTTGGACAAAGATGGCAAAACAGCATTTAATGACACTGGAAACTATACACTTGAACACTCTGACACAGTCTCATACTTAGGGGATGATGATGACCAGAATTTCTAGTCCAGAGCACTCAAATTAAACCAAGACATGCATACCCATCCCTAATCCAGAAAGACCACAAAACTCCATAAGGGGACATTTTCCAAATTACGTTAATTTGTGTGTGTGTGTGTGTGTGTGATTTCCTTGTTTGTTTCATGTGTGACTTTTACAATATTAAAAACCACAGAAATAACTATGATGATATGAGTGAAAGCTTTGTCCGGCTGGATGAAACACATTCAATCTGGAGAGGACAATTTTATATCCAGGGCTTCTGTCTTTATCTGGGTTTGTCAACTCCCTATGACCCTCTCAATCAAGGATTTTTGTGGCATTGGGGCTATTGATACCTTCCCCATTAGTCTCTGAACTACACCTTGTAGGATTTTCCTACCCTGCTGAGCCTCTTCTGCATTGTGAAATAAAGGAGCTTAGGCTCAAAAGAAAGAAATTTAGTTCAGAATTCCCCTTCAGTTGTGAAGACACTATAAAATCAGGGACTAGCTTTTTGTTTGTTTGGTTTTTTCTTTATTTTGGGCTAACTTCTCACTGATCAGTTTTTCCAAGAGGGAAAATTAATAGACCAAACTCGTTCTTTAACTGTGAATTATGAGGGGCTATGCTGAATTTTGGCATTAGTTTACCAAGATGATAAATCCTTGTTTATCTTTCTGGTAGAAGACAATTGTTTGTTTGATTTTTGTAAGCTTTGTTGAAGAATATTTGAATTAAAAAAAATTGCACATATTTAAGTGAAGAAGTGATCAGTTTTGATACATATATATTTCCATACCTAAAAACATCACCACAATCAAGATAACAAATGTTTTCTTTACCACCAGCACTTTCATGTGACTTTTAGTCTGAGTATCCTTCCATCCCCATCCTCAGGCAAGGAAGTCACTGACCAGCTTTCTTCTAAGTAGTTTGCGTTTTTTATAACTTTATGTAAATAGGTATGCATTTTTGCCTGAATTTTTTGACTCAGCATATTGCTTTTGAGATCTACCTTTATTTTTCATGTATTAAAATTTCCTTCTGTTTTACTGCTAAGTAGTTATGCATTGTATGAATATGCCACAATTTATGTACTTAAGTGTTGAGGGGCATTTTAGTTGTTTGCATCTGGGGGCTATTGCATAGAAAGCTGCCATGGACATTTGAATATGAGGCTTTGTGCATGATACAGGAAAAAAAGATATGGGAGAGGATGGCCATGTCCCAGGTCTCAGTTGAGTCCCTAGGACATGACCCACCAAGTATGGGTCCTTGGCTTCATGCAGGAAGGAATTCAAGAGTGAGCCACAGTTAAGTAAAGGTAGATTTATTCAGAGAGATACATACTCCATAGACAGAGTGCAGGCTGTTTCAGAAGGCAAGGGAAAGGTCATGAGGTGTAGGGCTTGAGTGCTCGGTTTAAAGTAAGAGTAGATACACACTCCATAGACAGAGTGCGATCCATCTCACACAGAAGGGAGAGCAGCCATGAGGTGTGTGGGGTTTGTTAGTTTTTATGGTCTTAGTAACTACATATGCTAACAAGTGGGAGGAATATTCCAACTACTTTGGGGAAGGGGCGGCGATTCCCAGGAATTGGTCTACTGCCCACTTTTTGACCTTTTACGGTTAGCCTTGGAACTAACTGTCATGGCCCCTGTGGGAGTGTCATTTACCATATTAATATTACAATGAGCGTATAGTGACGAACAGATCTGCTAAAAGTCAAAACTCCCCCCATCTTGGGCCTCAAGGTCTACTGGGAGTTGAATCTTCTTCCATCTTGATGTTAATTGCTGTGTCATTCTTGACATGACCATACCTTGCCCCCTTCCCTCCTGGCTCACGTGGATTTATGTTTTGATTTTTGGTGGGTAGAGGTAAGAGTGGACTGGCAAGTCATGTAGTAGGCAAACAACAATCACTTAAAAACCTTTTTTCGGAAGAAAGTGTGTCATCTCATATTCCTACCAGGAGTACACAAGAATCTAAATTGCTCCACAAACTCATCAACACTTAGGATGATCAGTATATTTTAATATATTGTTCCAGTGGTTGTGCAGTGCTATCATATTGTGGTTTTAATTCACATTTTTCCAAAGGCTAATGTTGTTGAATATATTTTCATGGGGTTATTTGCTATCTGTGCATCTGGTGAAATGTGTGTACAAATCTTTTGTTGTTTTGAAATTGTGTTTTGTTTTTTGTTGTTATCCTTCTCTATTATTTAGTTGTGTTTATAAAATATTTATTCTGAATATAAAACCTTTATCTAGTACACAATTTTCCATTATTTTCTCATCCTGTTTCCTGCCATTTTCTTTTCTAAAAGGTGTCTTTCATAGAGCAAAAACTTTAATTTTGATGAAATCTAATTCTCATTTTGTTTTATGGATCACATATTTTGTATCCTAAGAAAACTTTTTTCTGCCTCAAAATGGGAAATATTTTCTCCTACTTTCTTCTAAAAATTTTACAGGTTTAGGTTTTTCATTGAAGTCAATGATCCATTTTGTATCAAATTTTTTTCTGTGGCATGAGGTAAAATGTGATGTTTGCATTCTTCCCTATGTATATCTAGTTGATTCAGCATACTTTGTTGTCTTTAACTTTTCCATTAAATTGCGTTGGAATCTGCTTTAGGTAAATTGACCCTGTATGAGAAAATTTCACATTCAGGGATATGGAATTCTTATTCTTTTCCACTAACGTACAGGTCTATGTTTTGGTCAATACTAAATTATTTTGATTAGTACAGATATATAGTAAATCTGGAAAATAGACAACGTTATTAGTCCTCTAACCTCTTTAAAAATTTTTCTTTGGTTATTCTATATATACTTCAATTAAATTATAATCAGGTTGCCAATACTTACCAAAAAGTCTGATGAAATTTTGAGAGGTATAGGAATGACTTTGTAGGTGAATTTGGGAAGATTTTCCATTTTAACAAAAATACAGCCTTCTAACTCTTTAGCATTGTGTATCTTTTTATTTATTCAGGTTATATTTAATTTCAATATTTTTTGTTTCAAGATCACATGTTTTAGTCATCTTTTGATTAAATTTATCTCCAGGTAGTTATGCCATCAGTCCTATTATAAAAGAAATAGTTTTAAAATTTTCTAATAGTTTGCAACCAGAATATAAGAACAATCTTGATTTTGGTTTTTTGTGTGTGTGTGTGTATTATCCTTGTATCCTATGACCTTGCTAAATTCATTTCTTAGTTCTAGTAGGTATTCTATAGACATTCCGGAATTGTTAATGTTAACAATCATAAATAATCAGGAAAATTTATATTTCTTTCCTCTCTTTAGGTCTTTTATTAATTTTTATGACCTTTGTACAATAATAGAACCTCCAGTAAAATACTGAATAGAAGTGATGAAAGTAGGGATCCTTGCCTTATCCTTAATCTTAAAGAGACAAAATTCAGGTCTTTCACTATTAAGTATAATGTTGGGCATGTTATTCTTTGTCCACAGGTGTAAGGTTTTTATAGATGCCATTTAACAATCTAAGAATGTTCCTTACTATTCCTAATTTATTAAGCATTTTGTCATGAGTGAGTGTTGTAGTTTTTCAAACATTTTGCTACATACATTGGAAGGAACTTATGCTTTCTCCTGTTAATTATACTTGTTTTGAAAATGTAAGACTTGCTTTTCATCCCTGGAATAAACACTACTTAGTACTGATGTGCTGACCATTTCATTTATTTTATTCAGTTCAGTGGTTCAATTTGTTACTTTTTTATAAGCATTGTTCCATCTATAAGACACACTGATCTATTGTCTCTCATTTTCTCTCCCTGCCTCTTATTCTTTCACCCTCTCCCATCTCTCTCCTTACCTTTCTCCTCCTTATTTTTGATATATTTATCAGTTCTTGGTATTAGGGTAATACCAGCCTCCAAAGATGGGGGTTGGAGAGATAGTTGAGCTGTAATCCCTCATCTTCAAGTTTCTGAAACAGCTATTTAAGATGAGTTTTTTTCCTCCTGTTTTCTCTAATATGTCATTACAATGAACACTTAAAACCACCTGGACCTGAAATTTTTATTTTTGGAAAAATTTTGGTAATGTGATCAATTTTCTATTTTTAAGATTTGATGTCAATTATGATAAATAGTTTATATTAAGATATTTGTCTATTTAATCCAAATTGTTGAATTTGGGGGCATACCTTGGTTCATAGTGTTATCTTGCTAATCTTTTGATGTCTATAAAATCTATAATAACCTCTTTTTCATTCCCAAGAATGTCAATTTGTGTTTTTTTTTCCTTTATCAGTTAGAGGTTTTCCTTTATCAGCTAGAGTTCAGCTAGAGGTTTATCAAACATCAGTGTACCCATTTTAACTTTGATTTCCTCTACTGTCTGTTTGTTCTTAATTTCAAAGATTTCTGCTCCTATCTTTATGTTTGCTGTCTTCTACTCACTTTGTATTTACTTTGCTTCTGATTTGGTAGTGTTGAATGTGAGTTCACAAAATTTAGCTCATTCTTTTCTTACACAAGCCCACTTTATGATATATTATAATCATTTGTCATTTATCTCAAAATATTTTCTAGTTTCTTTTGTAATTTCACCTTTGACCCATAAATTTATCTGTTACTAGATTTTGCACTCTAAACTTCCCAAATGGATTGCTTACTTGATACATTATTTTATAGCTACTTGCATTCTATGTGTCTGTGTATTAACCAAACCATATTTAGAACCACTATGGACCACAGTTGTATGAAATCCATTTGTATTCAGAACAACCATGATGCTCACTCAGGTTCTCATCCAGATTTTTCATTGATGGTTTTATCAGTATTATGCTGTTGACATAATGAGGAATGCTCTAGAGACATCTTCACCAATATTGAAAGATTTTCTCACTAGGGTTGACTGAGTACAGTGGCCAAGTTGACCGTGTGGTAGTGGGTAAAGTCACGTAAAATATAAAATATTTCTATTTCAGATGATCTGGTGCCACCACATGGGCATCATATTGATAGAGATTATTCTTGTATAATTTGCATCCAGATATTTTCCCATTTTTTTCGTATTCTGGAACTGATTGGCGGCTTCCCACTGCCTCTTTGAAATTCTCAAAAGTTGTAGTTTGGAGGGTAGTAAAGGGGCCAGGATGTTAGTGAGAGTTTCTTCTGACACAGTGACCGGTGAGGGTATTTTCTGCATTCTCCATATGACTTCCTCCCCCTGCCTTCATACACTGCATTGCTGGTTTTCTTTTTCTTTTTCATTTTTAATTTTTTGGGAGAGAATTAAGTTTATATATTTGTGTATTTATTTATTTTTAGTGGAGGTACTGGGGATTGAACCCAAGACCTTATGTATGCTAAGCATGCACTCTATTACTGAGTTATACCCTCCCCTATCATTTTTTAAAAATAACATCCACCTCCATTAGAAGTACTGGTATACTTAACAGATCTTTTATTTGTTTAGTATTATTTAATTAAAGTTCTTGCTGAAGTGAAGAAACTCTCTTGTTTTCAAAGTATTTCAAAATGTTTATTTATCTTCAGAATATACATTTATCCCCAGATTTTTGGCAATCTCTTGTGAATGAAATGTTACAAGTCTGATGAAGTGTCTTATTCTAGGGATGAGTTGAGACATATTATGGTATAACCAACCTAATAAGATCTGATTTTGGTCATAAGATATACCAAGACAGGTCTTATTTTGGTAGTAAGATAGGTCACCAATAAAAAAAATCAGATTTTTAGAAGATGTCTATTAAATATGTTTGGTGTATGGATAGCTCTTGGAGTATAAACAGCCATGATTTTCATAACAGTATTTAAAATACTATAGTAATGGATAGAAATGTGTGAAGGAGATTTATAATCTAATTTCATTGGAGATGATTTTACTTGAGGTGAACGCTGTGTCTCATCAGTGAGCACAAAAGATTACACAATGTAAGAGGCCATTAGGTTTAAGGGACTCATTAAAATCAAGTTGGCAGAGAATTGCATTAATTTAGCTGAAGCTGATTTTGTCCAAAGATAAGGTTAATGAACTTTTGCCACAAGATCAAGAGAGAGAGTGTTAAAAGCTGTTAGTTTCTGATGACTTCCATGAAATTAAAGCACCAAGCAGTTACCTGGGACATTCATTAACAACAAATTAAGATGTATGATAATTATGTGGGCCCAACATGGAAGATGATTTACAGCTAATTTTAAATCACAGAACAGTTCACTGATGCTCAGATAGCAAACATTCATCTCAAATCTGTTTCCTAGGTGTCCAACAATTGACATCTTTTTTAAATGTTTACTTTTTATATAATTTTTAATGGTTACACTCCATTTACAGTTATCACAAAGTATTCTCCATCTCCATGTTGTACAATATATCCTTGTAGCCTGTCTTACACTCAGTAGTTTGTATCTCCCACACCCCCATCCTTATATTGCCCCTCCCCACCTCCACGGGTAACCACTAGTTTGTTCTCTGCATCTGAGAGTCTGCTTCCTTTTTTGTTATATTCACTAGTTTGTATTTTTTAGATTCCACATATAACTGATAGTATACAGTATTTGTCTTTCCCTGTCTGACTTAGCCTAATGCCCTCCAAGTCCATCCATGTTGCTGCAAATGGCAAATTTTCATTCTTTTTTGTGGTTGAATAGTATTCCATTGTGTATGTACACCACATCTTTTCCATTCATCTCTTGGTAGACACTTTATTTACTTCCATATTTTGGCAATTGTAAATAATGCTGCTATAAACATTGGGGTGCATGAATCTTTTTAAATTAACGTTTTTGTTTCTTTCACCATGTATTCAGGAGTGGGATTGCTGAGTCATATGGTAGTTGTATTTTTAGTTTTTTGAGAAACCTCCATACTGTTTTCTACAATGGCTGCATCAATTTACATTCCCACCAACAGTATACAAAGGTTCCCTTTTCTCCATATCCTTGCCAATGCTTATTATTTGTGTTCTTTTTGATGATAGCAATTCTGACAGTTGTGAGATGATATCTTATTGTGGTTTTGATTTGCACTTCCCTGATGATTAATGATATTGAGCATCTTTTCATGTCCCTGTTGGTCATCTACATTTCCTCTTTGGAAAAGTGTCAATTCAGTTCTTCTGCTCATTTTTTTGTTAGATGTTCACCCCTTATCAGTCATATCATTTGCAAATATTATCTCCCATTCAGTAAATTGTCTTTTTGTTTTGTAGCTGATTTACTGGACTATACAAAACTTTTGCATGTAATTAGGTCCCATTTGTTTAGTTTTTGCTTTTTTTTTCCCTTTAGGAGACAGATCCAAAAAAATATTGCTGCAATTTATGTCAATGTTCTACCTGTGTTTTCCTCTAGGAATTTTATAATATCTGGTCTTACATTTAAGTCTTTAGCCCATTTTGAGTTTATTTCTTTATTTGGTGCTAGAGAATGTTTTAGTTTTATTCTTTTACATGTAGCTGTCCAGCTTTCTCAGAACTACTATTGAAGAGACTGTCTTTTCTCTATTGTATATTCCTGCCTCTTTTGTCATAGATTAACTGACATAAATACATGGGTTTATTTCTGGGCTTTCCTGTTTCATTGATTTATGTGTCTGTTTTTGTGTTAATACCATACTGTTTTGATTAATGTAGTTTTGTAGTATAGTCTGAAGTCAGTGAACATGATTCCTTCAGCTCTGTTCTTCTTTCTTAAGATAATTTTGGCTATTCAGGGTCTTCTGTGTTTCCAAACACATTTAAAAATATATTGTTCTAGTTCTGTGAAAAATGCCATTGGTACTTTGATGGGGATTGCATTGAATCTGAAAACTGCCTTGGGTAGTATGACCATTTTAACAATATTAAGTCTTCCGATCCAACAATACAGTATATCTTTACATCTGTTTTTATCCTCTTCAGTTTCTTTCATCAGTTTCTTATAGTTTGCTCAGTACAAGTATTTTGCCTCCTTAGGTAGGTTTACTACTTGGTGTTTTACTCTTTTTAATGAGATGGTAAATGGGATTGTTTCCTTAATTTATCTTTCTGATGTTTTGTTGCTAACGTATAGAAATGAAGATTTCTATATGCTAATTTTGTATCCTGAGATTTTACCAAAGCCACTGATGAGCTCTAGTGGTATTCTGGTGGTATCTTTAGCATATTCTGTACATAGCAGCATATCATCTGCAAACAGTGAGTTTTACTTCTTCCTCCAATTTGGATTTCTTCTATTTCTTTATCATCTCTGATTGCTGTGTCTAGGAATTCCAAAACTATATTGAATAAAAATAGCAAGAGTGGGCATCCTGATCTTAGATGAAATCCTTTCAGCTTTTTACCTTGGAATATAATATTAGCTGTGGGTTTGTCATATATGGCCTTATTATGTTATGTTCCCTCTATGCTCACTTTCTGGTGAGTTTTTATCAAACATGGATGTTGAACTTTGTCAAAAGCTTTTCTATACATCTGTTGAGACAATCTTTTTTTTTTTAATTCTTCAATTTGTGAATGTGATGTATCATAGTGGTTAATTTGTGGTTGTTGAAAAATCCTTGCATCCTTGGGATGAATACCTCTTGATCATGGTGTGTGATCCAACATTTTATACCCTAGTGAATAAAATTTAGCTTTTCTTGTGTTTTAATAAAAACACATTAGCAGATGTATTGATTCTGCAATATCCATCCACCTTATGTGGCAATAATACAGTTTAAAAAATTGAAATTAGCTCAAGAGTTGGGCCTGATTGATCTACTTTGCCACAGTTAGTTAAGGAGGGCGGGCCATTTCTGGCTTGCATTTTATTCATTAATTTTGCATGTTATTAAGTACAATCATTAATTCTTGCACTTTATTAAATGCAAGAAATATTTATTTAAGTATTCTGCACATTTTCCTTAGTTGGAAATATTTTTATTGAAAGATTAATGAAGAAAACCCAGGTATTGCTACTGAGAGAGAAACATATTCCAGCACTCATTTCTGTCTATCAAGTAAGACTATGAAGTAGAATGCTTCCCCACAGCCATCAAAATGGAGTTTTGTGGCAAAAATAAATAACGTTTTAACAGTGCTTGAAGACTGACTTTGTCACTTGTAAGCTTATCTATTCTGGAGAACATACAAATGTATCTTTAGGACCAAAGCACGTGCTATTCTACTTGACACTTTGACTTCAATACATATTTGTGTTTATTTAGCTTTTATACTTCAGAGAAGTAGATAACCCATTATTTCTTGAAGATCAGCATTAGCAGCATTCGCTTCTTCACCAAAGAAAAAGACAGAGAAAATGTTTAACGTTGTTGTTAAGGCTGCACGCTTTTTTCTGTGAATTCACCTTTGATAGTCTTTCTCTTTGTAAAGCCACTAAATGTGCCTTTTATCTATACAAATGTAAAGCAGATGTTCTCATTTGAAATGGAGTTATTGTATAAAAATGAGGCCTGTAAGAGGTAAAAGTGCTTTCATGAGATTGAAGATAATTTTTCCATGTTGAAATGTGAAATACTTCTCTTGAAATCGTGAATCATTTTGGGAACATATACACATATATAAATATATACATTAATATATGTCTGTATATATATATAAACATATGTAGATCTTGATGATACCGTGTTACAGCTTGTTATTTCTGCTTGCTGGGTGTTATTATGTGCATTTGCAATTCCTCATGGTATATGGAAGAGTTATTTTCATGAAGCTATGGGCAAGAGCTACACAGGTTAAAGTTCAAGGTAAGAAGAGATTCAGTAAACTTTGCATAGAATTGAGAAATGTGTTGGTACTTAATATAATTATTGGAGGATGACACTTGTAGTGTGGCCATTGGCTCTTACTAGCTTTAAATATGTGATTTCTCAGGCATTGAAACTTCAAGGAATTTGAAGCATAAAGTAAATACATGGTGATGTAACATGGGAGATAGCATAAACACAAATAAGAGAGCGCCTCTGTAGCTTTTTCAGGAAATACAGGTTTTGGAAATAAAGGAGATCCAAATAGGGATGGAAGAAGATGAATGTATCAGTGTGAATATTGCATTATCTGTATTTAAAGAGCAAGAAGGTCTTGAAATATTTAGGATAAAATGAAATATAGACTAACTTGTATAAGAATGGTTTTGAAATTCTAAACCTGTTTCTTAGGGATATCACTATATGCCTTTGCTGATGTTGTTATTAATTTCACATCAAAGTAAGGATGATGAAGTTTATATGCCTCCTATGTTACATTTTCTTGAATCCCGTGAATCTAGGTCCACTACTCACGAAGATCTATCTATGTTGAAATTAAGAACAGTCCAACTCAGTTTTTGAGCCTGTGAAATGGAGCTAATGTAACTACCTCATGTATTTGTCATAAAAATACATATGGCAGTGTCTGTAAAAAGCTTAGCAGACTGTATTTTTTTTTGTTCATTTTATTATTGTTCTTTGTATTATTGTTTTAAAATGATTTGTCTCTGCCTGTGAGGATAGTTTAAGTTAAAAACAACCAACCATCTATATATATGTATTGTGGTTCTAAGACATGGTACAAAGACAAAGTAGCACGTTTCCTCTTGCATCTGAATGACTATGAAATATAAACACTGGTGGACCCTAGAAGGAAGCACTGGGCAGGAATAAGGCTCAGTGAGATTGTTGGAGTGGTACTTCCTCTAATGTCAGAGACCTCACACAATGGCAAACCTCATTCTACTCTGGGAACTTTGTGCAACACACACACACAAGCTTTCCTGCAACTCTTTCCGTTAAATGAAATCTGTAAGGGGATTTTCTGCTGCACAGAGTTTTATGTAGTTTTTACCTATAATCACATATTATATCAGTCACTTCGCAGATCCATTGAAGGCTACTGGGAAACTCCGTTCTATTTCTGTAACTTTTGCTGAGCAACATACAGGCCCAAAAACTGAGGATCAATAGTGTGAATAAACAGCTCTTCTATGGATGTCAGTGATACTCACATTTTAAAGATTATGATTTTTTTTTCTGTAAGTGACTTAAGGATAAGTCAGTTAATGCATGAGATGATAGAATTCAGGAAAGACTAAACTATGGACTAAGAACTCATTTAGTCATTAAGGACCTTTATGGTCCCAGCTGCTATCCCACATTGTCTGTAACGTCATACATAGCACGATTAAATTAAATGATTTGATTAAAAAGTGGAATAGTCAAAAAAGGACAAGCTGTTAAATTTACAGCATATTTTGACAGCTCAGTAAAGGAATGTTTGCCTGTACCATTTTTAAAACAACAGAATTTATCTGATTAAGTTCTAGTAATGCTGTAGGCAATATTAATGCTTTCTCAAATTGGGCATTTAATAACACTAATTGACCTTTACTTATACAACATTTTCAATATCTAAATAATTAGCATGTTGTCTGTATATTTATAGATTGTCTAAGAATGCAAGATAAATAGATCATTATTTTATAATCACTTTATGCATCCTTCCATTTAAACATGGCAAAGGCGTTTGCTGCTTAAAAACCGTGGTATTGATAACACAGACTATCATGATCAAGTTCTGCCAAGAAGAGATAATATCTATCTGATGGACAAATTTATATATTTCCCCACATATTCAAATGAAAATTGATATGACCAGTTAAATAAAATCAGGGAAAGTGGCTGTACGTTTGATATATGGATTTTTAAGAGCACTGTTTAAAATAATGTGAAATGAGGCTCTTGGAGAGAAGTCAGGACTCCATTCAAGTCCTACCTTGTGAAATGTGAATTATCCAGAATCTGGCATTTCCTAACGTGAGACCCAAGGCAAGGTACTTAAATCGCTTTGAGAAATATGTTCCTAATAATTAAATAGGTGCAATGATATTAATGTCTTCCTTATGGGGATGCTTTGACGTTTAAATGGTATAAAGTTCATGTAAGTACCTATTAAAATGTGCTGTACATTATAGATGCTCAATATGCATTTTCTGTTTTTGCAAATACCAAGCTGTTTGATTCAGGTAAACTTCTTGAATTCTCTGGCTCCCATTTTGTCAGTTGTGAAATGAGAAAGTTGGTCTGTGGGTCTCTGAGCTCTTTCTCATTTCAGCTATAAAGTTCTAATTCATATTACTTGTCTATAGTGAAGTATTCCATCAACAGTCCTCACTTCATTAACTGAAAATGTGTGTGTAAAGACGTGTGTTTATACAAGTGTATTTTAAAATAGTAATTTCAAGTAAAATTAGAACTAATATTTCTGACATAAAGAGTTTCTTTTCTTTCATAAAGACAGGTTTGTAAGGGAGAATAAACCCAATTCTGTGATATCCTATGAATAGAATTTCCAGGAAATATTTTCTTATCATTGGTGTTGCATTAAAACTTTATTTAGAAACAAAAACCATTATCCTGGGCTATTAGTCTAGATCCTCAGAGAAGCAGATGCCAGGAAGGGATTAAATAAATGCTGAAGGAATTTATTAGGAGAAATGCATGTTTGAAGGAGACTAGATAGGGCACCTTCAGTTTGCACAGTGAAATTCTGACCCCAAATAAGGGAGGAAAAAAACGAAAGAATGTGGTGGAGACTACTTTTCATTCTAAAGAAGGTTCTTCAAAGTTAGGAATTCCTCTAGCCAAATTCTGCTTACAATGTAGGCTTTAGTCTCCTAGAAAGAGTCTGTTTTGGGATGGCCACTGTACTCCATTATGGGAGTTGTAGACTTAGCAATAACATGACAACGGATTTCCAAAGTTTCCTTGGTCAACTCTGCTCCTTCTAAGATCCAGTCTGTAAGAATGCTCACGTGGCTGCTCTGCCTGTGGTTCCTGCTTTCCAGAACTTTTTTACTGGTGGCAAAATTCCGCTAAGATCTTAAAGTAGAGATGAGGTCAGAGACTGGGCTGTCTCCTCCAGCTTATGAAGCCTTGTTAGACTTTTGTAAAGCTCCTGTTGTCCACTAACATATAAGTAAGGTACATGTCACCTCAATCCTAATTCAAGGGGCAGGGACTTTCTGAAGGCTGCTCTTGATTTTATTAAGATTAAAATATCTCCCCATGAAACATTCTCAGTAATTTAACTTATCCTGTAACTGTAGCAAACCCAATAAAAAAATCAAAACTAGCTTCCCTGCCTGTTGAATAGCACCCTATTCCACTACAGCTATGACTTAAATATATTTTTCTTAATGTCCAACTCAGTCTTTATTAACTGTTTCATCTTGGTAACCAGTGGTAACACATGGTGCGGTGCACCTTTATGCATGTCAAGGACCCTAGGGTACACCCTTGAGAAGAGAGGATAAATCCAGTTGCAGAACACACATGGCAGTTTGGAGGGTGGGAAAAGGGGCACAGTATTTACAGACTTAAGGGGTGGTGGAGAAGATTCGTCAGCAACAGTGCAGGATGGTGCTGAAGGGAAATGAAATGAGGCAGCGTCAGGCACCAACCTGGACCCCGTCAGCCTCAGCCAGAGGGGTGTTCTTTTCATGATGTTTTCATGTTATGCCACTTATATATGTGACCTTCAGTTAATAACTAGAAAGTCCTAGACTAACTAAATCTAGTGAATCATTTGTCAGACATTCTAGTAGGAACAGTTCCTAAAAGGATGCATGAGGTACAGTGTCAACCCTCTACATGTTTCCATCTGTTGACTACACAGAGCTCTCAGACACCTTCAATCTGTTTTTTTTTCTTTTCCTAAATCGTAATATTTTAGAAATAACATATTTTGCCATTCATGTCCCCTGTGTTTTTTTAAATGATGGTGTTTAAAGATGGCAAATATTTGATATAATTGGACTGGAAACATTTAGAACACTTACACTTGATTACACTTAGCTGTAGCTACGCTTTAAAAATTTAATAGTGTGATATTTCTAAGGTATTTCTAAGAACAGGATATTTCTAAGAAGAGTAGCGTGATTTTTTTCAAATGGAGTTTTTTTCTAGTATCGGTTTATTTTAACTATAGAATATATTCTAGACAGTATTTGTAAGAGCTATTATGAAGTATAAATTGCTCAGGGTCCTGAAGAAGGCATAAAGAGTAAAATACAATGGAATAAGTCAATACATCTGTTTTGTAACAAAAATTTTCTTTACTCTGATCCTAATGTCCACTATTAAGTAAATAGATCTGAAATCCATGCAAATGGGATGTCAGCCTTGCTAATTAACTATTTGTAAAACAATATATGTGCACAGTGAATTGGCAAGATTACTACATCATAACTATAGCTAGAACATATTAACTAATTTATTATAGCAATCTCAACGTCACAATCTTTCGATCTTAATTTCTTAGTAACTTGACATCAGAGAAAATTCCACCATGTAATGAAAATTACTTACCACACATTTTAAAACCAGTAGTTTTTAGGTAGTGTGAAATATAGAGTATAAATTTGAGAAAAACACAATGCAAGATTAATTAGAATACTTAGAATAGTGGCACAAATCCTTCATAATCTTCTAAAAACCAAGTCAGAAGTAAAACAGAAAAGTAACAATGAAATCCTTAGATATATACTTCCATGAAAAATTAAATATAAACTATATACAAAATGAGTGCTCTGTTGGTTCAATTTATTTCAGCCTTGCACATTGATTTGTATTAACTTCCATTTCCTCCTGCCTCCTTAGTGGTGCTTGTTTTCATGGGTGGTTTATAATTCATCATTATATTCAGTGAAGCATATGGCTCCTTTTACATGCAAAAAATGAAATGCATGTTTGGGGACTACATAACTAAATATGGCCCTTTCCTTACTATCAAGGTATTATTTTCAGAAATCTCCGTGAGGCTGCAGCTGCAACCACGTCTCTCACAGATCATCAACACTGTCAAATGCGTTTAGGAAGACAGTCAGATGGGCACAGCCAATTTCAGCCGCACGGAATGAGTTTTGCCTGTATTTTTAACCACTAGAAAAAACTTCAGGATGTTTTAGCAGTAAAGAAAGCCCCAAAGGATTAAATTCATTATTTTCTCACTTCTTGGGGTTTAAATCTACCACAAATAAGAAATATGATTCTACATTCTTCATCTTGCTATAATCAGTGTAGGAAAGATATTAAACTTGCCTATGAAAAGAATAAGACTTGCACATTGAGTGTATGAATATTCCCAACTCAACAACGGATACAGGAGACATACGTAAAAGGAGATAATTCTGTAAAGCTGTATACAAAGCCATGGACAAAGTGTTATGAGGCAAGTCTACGCAAAACTAAAACATAAATCATAATTCTGTTGTCAGATAAAGGGAAGGCATAAAATAAGACAAATCATTAAATGTGAAAAAGGCCTTTTCTAAAATTAATGGAAACAAGTTTAAATAAAATACAATAAATTATGAATCAAAAAACATAGGAACAGCATTAATTTCAGAAGTTGTAAGAGAAAACAGAAGTATTAAGATAGTTTATTTTTAAAAATTGAGATGTAGTTTACATACTTGAAATTGGCTTTTTGTGTTCATAGTCCTGTGAGTTTTTACAAAAGAAAACAGTCATGTAGCCACAATCTCTGTCAAGATATAGGACACTTCTAACCACCAGTTTTGCTCCTAAATCCTCACCCATCAATCCCTCATGCTCCTTTGTCGTCAACCCCTCCTCACTCCCCTAGTCCCTGGCAAATGTTGATCTGTTTCTGTTTCTGTAATTTTGCCTTTTCCTGAATGCCGTCTAAATGTGATCATACAGAATGTGGCCTTAAAAGTTGAGGCTTCTTTCACTTAGAGTAGATAATGCCTTGAGATTCACACATGTGGTTGCCTGCTTGTATTTGCCAGTGGGGACACTAATCTCATATAAATGGATGCAGCCAAGATCCAAAGAACCTTGCCTAGAGATTCTTTTTCTATAGGTTGGCTATAGGGCATGGTTAGTACACGGTATCAGATTATTTGATGCAAAAGGGCTGTAGAATATACTGTGAGAATCCCTGAAATATGCAAAAGTAAACTACCCCAAATTAATTCTGAAGTCTCTTTGCAGGTATAGTTAAAGGGGTAGAGACTTCAGCCTCCCAGTACTTACCCATTACCAAGGCTAATAGAACCTAGTTTTATTGATAAAGGTCTCATGTACTGATTAGACACCCCACTCTAGAACAGATGGTAGATCATTAAAACACAGATCCCACATTTGGCAAGATATGACTGTCTCTGCAGGGAGGCAGTGTTCATTGGTTACAGGCCATAGGAGTCCCTATAATTAGAGAAGTGAAGGAGGTGAGTTAGAATTGTTTTACTTGTAATCAATGAGTGAAACAAAATACAATGCATCCGCTCTTGTATCTGAAATGTTCAGAATTACAGTTGGCAACAGGCACAATGGGACCTAGCGATCAAACATTTCTCCTTTTATCTCTACCTCTTTGTCTCCTTGCAACCATGTTATGGGTTGAATTGTGCCCCCACCGCCTAAAGAGAAAGGGTATGTTGAAGTGCTAACCCATAGTACCTCGGCATGTGACCTTATTTGGAAATAGGGTTATTTCAGATATAAGTTAAGAAGAGACTATACTGAAGTAAGAAGAACCCCTACTCCTGGATGACTCGTATCTTTATTAGAAGATGGCCGTGTGAAGACATGCACACTGAGAGTACCATGTGATAAAGGCAGAGATCAGGGTCATGCAGCTGCAAGGGAAGGAACTGCAGAAATTGCTAGAAAGCTACAAGCTAGGAAGAGGAAAGGATGGATTCCCCTATAGATTTCATAGAAAGCACAGCCTTGAAAACATCTTGATTTCAGACTTCTAACTTCCAGAGCTGTGAGAAAATAAATTTCCCTTGTTTGAAGTTCTCATTTTGTGGGACTGTGTTACAACAGTCATAGGAAACTAACATATCCCACCATGAATAACCTGAGTTTTTTTCTTTTTAAAACTGTGTTAACTTTATTCTCATGCTCAGAAAATTGGTTTCCTTCTGAACCAAGGAAAAGGGGTCAGGAAGCATGATCACAGACTGTCCCAGGTTTATGTCACCTCTGTTTCTTCTTTTGTTGTGTTGTGGTCTCCAGAGAGAAGTAAGAATTTCCTGCATCTAGTCACTATATATAAAATTCAAAGGAAGAACTGTGATTGTCCAATCAATGTGATTGTTACCAGCAAGACTGACTCTCGCTCTCTTCCGAGACGGGAAGGGAAGGAAGGTGGAGTGATTTACAGGTCCTCCAGAGCCACATGGAGTGGAAGTGTGTCAATTTCGAGAGGGATTGCCATTCTTGGTTCAGAGGGGTTACTGAGCATTCAAAGTAAAGATACGTAACTAGACAGATAAATGTATATGTTTACCTATATAAATCTACGCACACATAAACAACAGTAAGACAAATGCATTTTTACACGAATTCTATGATACTGTACGCATTGTTCTAGTGTTACCATATATTAACAAAGTGGATGATCAAATGTGTCATTATCTACATTTGTAGAAAGAGGATTCTCTTTTACCCTGAGGCAGAGCCTGGTGATTATAAGCTTTGAAGTCAGAGAGACTTGGATTCTAATCTAAGCTCTGGTACTTGTCACCTGTGTGATTTTCATGATTAATTTGCACTCTTCAAACTTCAGTGTCTTCACCATGCCAGTGGCTATTGGGGAGGTTAAATAAGGTACATAAAGTATTTAGCAGAGTGTCTGGGATTTTTAGTCAGTGGTTGCAAATGTTAAATTTGTTATCATTTTAATTTCCCCTTTCCAGATGAGACAGCTGCTGCCAAGGGTCCTATGTTCTTATTACCCTGATTATGTGTGTGTGTCTGACGTCAGAGCACAGAAATAAGGAGATACACCTGAGGGGGAGGAATTGGTCTCAGGTTTGGGATAATGAGAAAATACTACTGTGAGGTTGATGATACAGAACAACTCTCATACCTGTAGAAGTTTGGTCAATTAAGGTTCAGATTGTTCTTGGTAGACCTGAAGAGCTAAATTTTATAAAGGACAATTTCATGTCAGAGCCATTATCCAAGCTTCACGCCAGAAGCCATTGTAGCAGTGGATGAAGTAGCTTGTGTGCCCTGCTGACTCCAGTGACTTCCCAGTGTCCAAGAGGTGATGACACTCACTTAAACTGCCTCCTCTTGCTAACCGTGGGTGACACTGTGATGCCATGGGAACCCAGAGACAAGAGGTTAATTAAAACAAAACCTGTTTAAATGCCAGAGAAGAATTTGGGCTTATATCCCCAAGACCTTTAAGTCTGTATCCATGGCTATCCGAAGTTCTACCCTCTTGTCTTTTTATTTAGAGTGTCAATACATTTTCTGTGTAGCTTAAATGCTAGATGACCCTACTGACTATAAGACAATAATTACAAGGCATGCAATGTTTATAATTATGATAAAGTCACAAATGTAAAGGGAACATATGTTATTACTCTTTACATTTCCATATAGAGAAATTTTCCTTAGGTAGCTTCTCTTTTCTCTTCTCTTAGACAATTACTCTGAGATGTCAAAATGCTCATCAAATCTATGTTGTTTTTTAAATTGCCTGGTTCAAAAAATTATAAATAAGCAAAAATATTTAATATTTAGAGATATCTACACTTTGTGTTCTTAGCTGAATTTTTGCTTAAATATTAATTTTCTTGATTTGAGAGTACACTGGAAAAAATTATAAATTTGATCATATCTATAAATATTCATTTGCTTAATTTTTATATTATAAATTTGTTATTTATATGTTTTTGGTGGATTTAAAATAGTCCATTATGCCATTTTATTTCCCAGAAAGAAATGCCATTTTAATTCAAAGCATGAGTTGATGTAAGATTTATTTCTATAGCTATTATAAATATATGCAGTGTACAAAGAAAATCAGTTGCTCCTCTCTTAAATCTTATTTTTCCTCATTTCCATGTATCCTTCCTTGCCTTCTATTTTTACTTTTCATCTCTTTGTCCTCACTTATGTAACTTAAAGTTTGGCACACACATAAAGAGGCTTTAAAAAAGAAAGGAGAATAAGATGAGCGTATGAGTAAAGGAATGGGTTTTTAAACCAAGCTGACCGAGTGAGATACTCAGCTCCAACACTTTTGGTTGAAAAAAATTTAGCCAACTTTCTTAACTTCATTATGAGTCCGTTTGTTTTGATAATTGAGTTAATATGTGTTCACTTAGAAAAGTGTCTGAGGTACAGTAAGTGCTAAGTGGTAAGTCTAATTTAGCAGGAATAAAGATTGTTTATCATCAAGAAATATAAGAAGATGGCTTGATTTTGAAAATTATGATAATTAAAATGAAATATTAATTTACACACAGTAATATATTTGCATAAATGATCAAGGCATCATCAATTCATAGGTAAGAAATAAAAATTAATTTAGAGGATGTTTTGGATAAATATATAAGAACAGTTTCCTAAATGTTACTAAAATACAGGAATCGGTGACATATTGCTAATCATCCATTTAAAATGGGTGAGTTATAACAGTTGATATAATTATATCAAGTATCTGTGAGTTTATGAAAACACCAGAACTCTCACACCATTATAAAATGGTGCAACCGCTTTGGTGCATTTCTTGTCAGTTTCTATTGTTACAACATACTGCAATTCCACTCCTAGGCATTTAACAGAGAGAAATGAAAATATATGTCCACAAGACAACTTGTACATAAGAGTTAATAAAATTTTTATTCATAATAATCAAAAACTGGAAAAAAAAACTGGAAATAGCACAGTTGTCCATCACTATTAGAATGGATAAATTGCAATGAATTTCTATAAAGGAAATAATTCTCAACAATAATATGACAGAAACCACTGACATACTCCGTATGAATGAATATCAAAAACATTTTGCTGGTGATGACAAAAATTTAAACAATTTTATTTCATTTGCTTGAAATTTTCAAACAGGCAAAACTAATCAAAAAGAAGCTCACTGACTGCCAGGCCCCAGAATGGGGAAGAATTAACTGGAAATAGGAGTGAGGGTATATTGAGGGTAAAGGAAAAACCTACATTCTGCTCATGGTGGTGGTTATATGGGTGCATTTGACAAAATTCGTTGATCTGTACATTTAAAATGGGTGCACTGTATTATACATAATTTAAACCTCGAAAAATGACAAAAAGTAGGACTATGCACAGTATTAAAGATTAACTAAGACAAATATTTGTTCTATAATAGGCAAGAAAAAACTGGGCTTAATGCAAGTGGTTCTGACCCAATAAAGAAATCAGTATGTGAGGTAAGTTAGGAATACATAAGCTTTCGTTTACTTTATTATTAAAAATCTCCTGGCTCCATAGCATATTCCAGGTATTTCAGAACATGTTTTCAGAACTGTTTTAAATACTTCAGGAATTGGCCCATATTGTTTTCCATTCCTTGCTTTTCTCAGGCCACACGCTATTTTTCTCAGGTTGCAAGATAACCACTCCATATGGAGCACAGTGATCATCTCAGGGTTGGTGTTGCAGTTTGCAACCTTTCTGCCTGCAAGGAAAGAAAGCTGGTTGCATATTCCTGTTACTACTCCATTTCAAGTTTATGACAAAACTTTTCTATTCCTCCAAACAAAGAAAAAAAATAGATTATATCTTCTGTTGAGAAGGCTGAATAATATGGCAGTGAAGTACCAAGAGAGTAACTTCTGAGCACTGGAGATTCCTAAGGGCCCCCCAAGACAGAGCATTTCTGTTTTCTCCCCAGATGCTAAGCAAGCTGAGATATGAAATAAGGAGTAAATATCAAGGCCAAAAAATTACCTTTATTCTAGATAAACCCCGATACAGGAACATGCAGTAGCAGACGAACAAAATCTAAAGTAGAACTGGGGAGGCTTCAGCCAGGCTCTCGGAGGTGGTGCTAATATAGATCAGCGAGGCTCAGAGACCAGGATAGCAAATGGAGAACCCATCTTCTCCTTGGGCAAGCTGGATCCCCAGAGAAAAAAGCATCAGTTATTCATTCCAAATTTTCAAATCATATATCACTTTCCACCACACAAGGGACAGAGTGGAGAAAAATGAAAGTAGAAGGAAACACTAAGGGTGGTAAAACAGTATCCTCCGAAGGAGTGTGTGTTCATTTTCCCCACAGGATCAAGTCTCCGCCTTTCTCCAGCCTCATCAGTATTCCAACAGGCTGAATGTAGGTACTGAATCAACAGGATTTGTGACCTCTGAACCCACTGAGTTTAGCTAATGGGAGATGCTGGCAGGAGATAAGGAGGTACAGGGTGAAGGTGGCCAGTGGCTTCATTTCTCTGCAGAAGTCTAAAGCACTTGTCACCTTTTCCAAAGTTCCAGCTGCAGTTCTTTCCCTGGATTAAACCATATTTTACCCTTGATTCTTCTTTCCTGTGGATAGCAACATCTCCCATGGTTTATCCTAACCCTGGACACGCTGGGAAATAATCCCTTCTTTGAGTACTTCATGGTTGCCTGTTAGAGCGCCATTTTTTTTTTTTTTTTTTTTTTTTTGCCAGCTACTATATTAAAATGCAGTTGGCTCCCAGTTCTCCTCATTACAACACAATTGAATCCTAGTATCCAGGTTCTTTCAAGATCCTTTTATTCAAATGACAGAGAAAATTTTAGACATGACCACAGATATTTAGCAGACACAATATAAATTTGAGTATTTGACGGAACATAGTGATTTGCCAATGGAGAACCGGTTATAAATATGAGTAGCTTATTAAGTATTTGGTGTCAAATAAGGAAAACTAACAGTTCTTTTTAAAAGTCAGTTTGATCCCCTTACAGTTGGCCCTTTAGTCATGATATCTTGATAATTGACAATAGCAGTAGACTATTAAAAATATTGTTTTCTGGATGCTTTAATTTCACCAGTGCTGTAAAAAGAAAACAACGTGACTTTAGAGGGTGTTCTAGATTCATTATTGTCTGTTCCAAAAAATATGAACATCAGTCACTTAAAACCAGAAATTCATTATGATACGTTTTTCTTTGAACCGATTTATAAAGAATTGCCTAGAAAAGGTCACTTCTTGTGACAATTTATAGTTCCTCAGATAAGCTATCTTATTTAAAAATAAGCATTCTCCTTATCAAATATTGTTACTATGAAAAGAAAAAAATGTGATATACGCAGACAGAAGGCCAATAAAGCAATGTATCTTATCTTTGCCACACCAATTACGATATGGTTAGAATGATTAAAACTTCAAATGTAGACAACAGTAAAGCACATTTTTATTCACAAAAAGACATTTTAAGTACTTTGTAAATTTTCAACAACTTTAGATGGTGTCAATTGCCATCCCCTAAAGGCAGTTTCAATTTGAACATTGTCAAGTCACGCAGGGTGTGTCTCCCTTCTAGACTGAAGTTAAATAAAATTGTTTCATTACCATAGCCACCGTTAAACTGCATGAAACATTAGCATCTGTTCAGAAGTGAAGCTCTCCCTGGGGCCATGTGCTGGAGAATTCTGTGTGTCCCAGTGAATCTGAGAGAAGACTTCAGATCCCCAAAATGTCTCCAAAGTAATTTACTTTTTAGCAGCGGGAAGCCTTGGTCTGAGGAAGAGAACTCTTTGAAATTTTTTCAGTTTAATTACAAAGATAAGTTATTTTTATCCAAGTCACCATTTAAAGCAGCAATTTTTTTTTCTCTTCTATAATTGCAACCCTGAATTATTCACTTAAGAGGTGAGATAGACTGAATGTGTATGTTTATTGAACAAGTTATCAAAACAGATCAAAGAAGCAGTGTTGTAGACTAAGTTAAGTAATTTTTGTTTAATTTTAATAGTTAAAAGAAAAAGATAGTACCCTGGAGAAGTTTTTAAAAAGCTAAATAATGTGCTAACAGGAAGTAAAAGAAGATGCAGCAGAAAGACAGCTGGCTAAAATATATTAAATACCACTGAAATTGAAGTCAGAAAAGCAGTTTCTTATAAGTCTGAGTATTAATTAATTATATTATCTTTGGCAAATCAGTTTTTGCATTCTCCGAGTCTGCTCTCTCACCTACATGAAGAGAAACTGTTCTGGATTATTTCTCAGGTTCTGCTTCACACTTACATTCTGTAATTCTACTGATAATTAAATTATTAAAGGATTAAATATAATAATAATATATTCACTACCTTGTTCTCTTTCTCTTTTTGCTTTGATTTTCATGGCGATTGATAGTGATGAAAGTGTATACATTTTAGAATTTGAGGACATACTGTTGCCGGTGGATCCAACCAGTGTTCCAGGTTCTTGTCCCATCCCAGAAAAAATTCAAAGACAAGACTTAGAGGTTAAAAAAAGTAAAGCGAGGATTTATTAAAGGATGGATAGTACACTCTCAAGGGGAGAGCAGGCAGGCCCAGGTGAGCAGCTGCCCTGAGTTTCTTTGGCAAGTTAGTTACATTGGGTGTAAAAATGAATGGGTGGAATGTTCATTGAGGAGGGAAGGGCTTGGGGTCATACTTCCTGATTATCATCTCAACTCCACCTTCCCAAAGGGAGGAGGGATTTTTGTCTTTATTTAGTCTGGATCAGAAGTGTCATGGCGTCGGTGCATGATCAGTACTTCTGACCTGCAAGGCTAATTTTATTGAAATAAGGACATAATGAGCAAAAGGTCACATTCGGACACTGGAATTTCCTGACTTTTCTGACCTTTCTTTGTTGGTTTCCAGGCCAAAAGATGTGGCCCCTTACCAGCCCAAAGATTCCAGCTTTTCTTTCTCCGCTTGGGGACCCCTGGTGCTTACATGATGCATGGTTTCCTGCATTTGGCTTGTGCCCCTCCTTTCTGCCCAGTTACTGCCATTTGGTCTGTGTCTCCCTTTCTCTGCTCATACCTAGCTATCTGCCTGCTGTAACAATGATTAAGTATTTAGCACATTATTCATTGAATATAATCAGTTGGTCTAACCACAGTGGTTGCTTTCTAGTTCTGGGAAAGTATACTTTTTATCGTCTTACCTAGGGGCACTCAAACTGTTACTGAATTGCATTCTCTATAACCCTTCTTTACCAATTAAAAAGTTAATCCATCTTCAAGTTATGTGTCTAAATGCCACTTATTCAGGAAAAAAAATCTGCAGTCGTACTGAGACAGGAGGGAAGAGGGCAGGACACAACCACTGAAGGAATGACACAGCCATTGATGACAGGACACACTGGTTAGAACCAAGATGGCGGAAGATTCAACTTCAAGTAGACCTTGAGCCTCATGACACAGCCACAGGCTCCATGACAGTTCCTAGACTCATAAAAGCTCAAAAAGTGGGTAGGGTCCCAATTCCTGGAATTCCCTGCCCCTTTCCCAACATAGTTGGAATAATCCTCCTATTCATTAGCATATGAAATTACCGAGCCCATAAAAACTAAGAGCTCTGCACCTCCTGATGATGCCCATGCTCACTCTCGCTTGCGCGCTCCCTCCCTCTCTCTCTCCCCCTCCTTCCCTCCCTCCCTCCCTCTCTCTCTCCCCCTCCTTCCCTCCCTCCCTCCCTCTCCCTCCTTCTCTCCCTCCCTCCCTCTCTCTCTCTCTCTCTCTCTCTCCTTCTGAGTTGGCCTGCACTCCATCTATGGAGTGTGTATCTACTTTTACTTTAAACTAAACATCCCCACACCCCGCGGTCTCTGCCCCTCTCACCTTTTTGAGATGGCCCGCATTCCGCTGATGGAGTGTGTATCTCCTAAGCTGCCCTCCCTTTGAATGGAGAGGGACCACACTCCATGGAGTATGCATCTCCCTGAATAAACGACTTTCACTTTACTGTGCCTTGCACTTGAATTCTTTCCTGTGTGAGGTAAGAACCTATCCTGTGGCCACAGGATTATCTTCTTCCCACTGTTTATAATAGTCAATCCATTCATATATTTAGTATGTATTTATAAGGAAAAGTTAATCATATCTGCATGAGTTTCCTGTCAGTGCCTTAGCAAATTATCACAAGCTTAGTCGCTCCAAATAGCACTAATTTATTATCCCAGAATTCTGTAGGTCAGAAGTCTGACATAAGTATCATCCCAGGGCTGAAATCAAGGTGTCTGCTGGACTGTCTTCCTTCCTAGAGGCTCTGGGGTAGGAACTGTTTCCTTGCCCATTCAAGCCACTGACAAAATTCAGGTCCTTGCGACCATCGATGTTAAGTTCCTGTGTCCTGCTAGCTGTCAGGTGAGGACACTTCCCAGCTTCTAGAGGGCACCCAGACTCCTTGGCTCCTGTCTCCCTTTCCCCATCCTCCATCATGAAAGCCAGCAAGGAGGGGCCAGTCTCTCATACACTTCAAATCTCTCCTTCCACTTAACCTTTCTTAATTATGCAGGAAAGATTCTCAGTTTTAGGGACTTGAGTGATTAGATTAGGCCAACCCTGGTAAGCCAGGATAATCTCCCTCTCACAGTGTCCTTGACCTTAATCACATCTGCAAAGTCCCTTCTGCATTATAAGATGACATTCTCACAGGTTCCTACGACCTGTGATATCTCACAGAACATGGAAGGACAAGCATTAATCTTTTTATGATACTTTGAAATGGGCAAAAAAGATTAATTGATAACTTGTCAGTAGAATGCTGTGTCCTTTGGAGATTTTCTTAACCTGTAAGGATATGTTATTTCCACTAACATTATAACAATCTAGTTCAGATTAATAGCCGTGTAATTTCACTAATATTTAGACATTGGCTCCTGTAGAGCTCTAGTCCACCACTCCTTTATGCTATTTTTAATCACAATTCATCTTCATACATTGTTTTTCCATCAACATAGGTTTGTAATTAATATTTTACATAGTTTTCTTTATAAAATTAAGAACACTCCTTTCAGAAATAAAAATAGTGAAAACTAGGGAGGTGTGACCTGTCACGTTTTAGTGAAAGGGCTATGGAACTTAACATTTTTATACCTAAAAAGTGTTGAGTTTCTAGATTGAAAAAAAATCCGTTCATTGCTAAAGAGAATGGATGAAAATGGCTGTATATGTAGAAAGTTATCATGATATTTCACAGCATGAACAAAAAATGGCCTTAAATGGGGGAGGAGTGCAGAAGAGAAAGAAAGAGAGAAAGAGAGGAAAATAAAAAGAAAACAAGACAGCAAGAAGACACAAAATATAATAAACCAAAATAACTTCATGGGAAATTCTGAAAGCCAGAAAATAGGAAGCAATACTTTTTAAATTAAAAAAACACACACACATTTGGGTTTAAACTCAATACCCAAGCAGTCAATCAAATATGAAAAGTTAATTAAGAGAACACAGCATAAAAAGTATTAGGACTCATACAGTCTTTCCCAAGATGCTATAATGGAAGCACCAAATTAAGGATGGCATGGGATAAAAGAAAAAGGAAATAGGATATTTTATCCAGGAAGGAGGTTACCAAAATGAATGGAGTTACCAAAAAACAGTAATGTGCAAGACCCAGCTAACCACCAGCCCAGATAAGAGAGGATAAAGATGCTTCTTTAAAACTGATACATTATTTGATGAAAAACAGCTTTACAAAAGTTGATACTCTTGGCTAATGATTTGCAAGTCCTTGTCTCTGGGAAGGGAGAAATGGATGAAGTGAGGAAAGGAAGCTATTGTTTTCATAACAAACTTATTGAAGCATTTGACTCTTAAAATAATGTGCATATGTGTATATGAAAAAATTAAAAAAGAAGAAAGCAGCATAAGCTCTTAAATAAGAAAGTGTTAGTATGTCCCTTTTTCAGTTAAATAAATCTGTAATTGCAAAGTGAGTATATTCATATTGCAAAACAAAATACTGAAGTACTTTAGCAAACCATTCTTACACTTAAGTGAAATGTTGGGATGATATTGCATCTAACAAGTACAGCATTACAGATAGAATGATTCTGCTCTCAGTTCTGAGTGCTGAATAAAACCTTCCTAATTGCATATACAGTATCTGAGATTTTTGAGGCAAAATATTAATGAATGCATGATCTTTATGTCAGCTTGACCCAGAAAGCTGAACTGAATGGTCTCCTCAGATTTATTATACTGTAATTCAAACAAAATTACAAAAAAAATGCTTAGGACAATTTTTGAGTAATAATTATGATACATTTGGGTAAAATAGACTCATTTTTCTTTGATTTTGGAAAAGTAAAATATTGGAAGGTTTACAATCAGAAGAGTTTGCTGAAATAACAGTGTGTTTTGTTTAGCTGTTTGGATTTCTGTTTATGCATAGTACTTATTCTGTTTACTCTATGAAAAAAAAAAATTCCTCCAAAAAGATTCTCTTAACTAGCTGTAGAATCTGAAATCAATGTTAATGATTTAGTAAATATTCGAAGTAGTTTTCTTATACCAAAATGTTATTTTTTTCAATATAGAGATCTCTCTCTCCTTCAGATTTAAAAACATCCTCAGAAAAATGTTTCTGGGAACCTCTGTGAATTTTCTACTTTCTATTAGAATTTCTTTGAAATTGTGATACAGAGTTCGATGAGGAAATGTTGGCATAATTTGCAGTGAAACTTCGTCCATGTGCCCGATACTGTGTCCATCTTTTTCCTTTCATAGATGTTGATCCATAATGAATATTTTGTGCCCTAAAATTTGTTTTAAGTTCTGCTCCTAGAGAATCTGATCTCTGAATCTGTCCTATCAAAAGTAGTATCTTCTGGCACTTTCTATCTCTGCAAATATTTCCATTTTTAGGGTTTATCAGAAGCACAAGTACCATCTGTTAATATATCAGTGTGGTCAGTTGCTGTCTGTAATTCTATTTGCCCATATTATTTATGTTACAAATTTTTGTATTCTATGAATCTTTAGAATTAGCTGTTAGCTCTATGAATCTTTTTATGACCTTCAATAGATTATTTCATGTTTAAAATATTTTCTCATACAAATTAAACTCACATAAAACATTATCCTTTGAACGTTTTTTGATGTGACAGCATCCTTAAAAACCAGTTTTTAAGGATCCTTTTGAATTTTTTGGTTCACACCAAATTTCTAGTGAGACCCTGGAACAAATTAATGTAGACATTAACCAATTTTATGAGGATTTTTGTGGAACTGAGTTTTTCAAAACTATTCTACACTGTGCTTTCCATTCCAAGAAAGTAATTACCAATCTCACAGTTTTTCAGTATTTTGGACTTGTGAAATTCAACTACTGGTATGCATTTAGCTTTGAAATTACAGTAAATTTCCTGAATGTTTCTCAGTTTATGGGTTTGTCGATTAATGTCACAGCAGTTGTCTTTCTCTGTAATAGAGGACATATTTCCCACCTGGCACAATTTCCAGTTTTGTTAGGCAGATCACTGTTTGGTCTCATCCAAACCTGACCTCTGCAGAAAATTCATTTTCTTGATTCCTCTCGATGAAAGATTGGCAAATGTTTTCTTAAAGAGCCAGAGAGTAAATATTTTAGGCTTGTTAGGAGAGAAGTTTTAAGATATTATTTAGGTACTTATGTAACCGTTTATAATCACTTTTAAAATTATTGTAAAGGAATTTGTATTTTTGTAGACTGTACAAAACGAAGTGTTGGGGCAGATTTAGCCATCAGGCCGTCATTTGCCGAACCCCGCTTAGAGGACAGTGACGTTTATGGTTATCCACTCTCTGCTAGGCTTGGAATCCATTCTGAAGGGAAGTTAAATACAAATTTTGTAGGTGAGAAAATGTAAACTGTTATAAATACAGGCTGCACCTATCAATAGTCTTCCTCTCCTTTTTCTTTGTTCTCCAATTAAAATATCATTTTACTTCAATTACTGACTCTCCTGGATTGGTCTTAAATTTTATTTTTCTATTTTTTCTGTGTTTTGTGCTTTTTTTCCCCTTCTGATTTATGGGAAACACACTTAACTACATTTCCCAAAAGCTTGTATCAATTTTTCTTTAGTTTACTGTATTTCAAAAAATATATAATTTCAAGTGATTATAGATTCATGGGAGCTTTTTTAAAAAAACAATACAGAGAGGTTTCATATACGTTTGACCTCGCTTCTCCCAATGCTAACATCTTGCACAGCCATAGTACACTATCAAAACTGGTGAACTGTCTGTGTACAATCCAGAGTTTATTCAGATTTCACCAGTTTTACAAGCACTTTGTGTGTGTATGCACTTGAGCATGCCCGCTCATTCATATATGTAGTTCTATGCAATTGATACTCCAGGCAAGTTCTGGTGCCCAACATACCATGACGCCAAACAAACCTTAATGCTGAAGTTTGGAGCAGAGAAAGGTTTACTGCAAGGCCGAGCAAGGAGGATGGGGTGGCTCATGCCCAAGAAAACCCTGAGTTCCCAGAGGGGTTCAGCAAAGTGTGTTTAAAGGCCAGGTAAGGGAAGGAGGTCACAGGGTAAGTAATCAGCTCGGCTCAATTCTCTGATTGAAGTGAGGTCAGAGAGGTCAACACTATCAACCCCTAGGCACCAGAAGGTCTGGGGGCCAAGTGCTCACAATCATCAAGTAGTTAATTTCCTCCTTTTGGTGGTGTTTTATAGCATCTGAAAAACTCAGGAAATATACATGAGATACTATTATCTGGGTACTTCAGAGAGGAGCTACAGCAGAGGATATGGGGGGAGGGGGTCTGTCCCAGGAAGTTCCCACAGGGTCCTGCTCAGTTACACAATTTTATCACATATGCGGCTTTGTGTAACAAGCATCTTAATCGAGACAAAGAACAGTTCCATCACCACAGGACTTTTTTGTGCTATTCTTTCATAACCACACCCTTCCCTACCTGTCCCATCACTAACCCCTGAAAGCCATTAATCTGTTTCCATCTCTATAATATTATTTCATAAATGTTATATAGAAGGACTCATATAAATATTTAACCGTTTGAGATGATTTTTTTCCCTCAGCATAATTATTTTGAGATTATTCAAGTTGTAATGTGTTTTAGTAAGATTGTTCATTTTTTGGATTCTGAGTCGTATTCCAAGGCATGGATGTGCCGTTGCTTTACTAAAAGACTTTGGGCCTGGGCCAGTGTTGGATTATTATGAAAAGAGCTTCTATGAACAACTGCGTATACATTTTTGCTTAAATGTAAGTTTGCATTTGTCTGGGATAAATGCCCAACAGTGGTAGGCTGTCATACTTATAATATCCAAGAACTTGTTTTGTTCTCTTAATCTGTCTGTTTTCTAACCTACTGCTTCTTTTCATTGATCACATTTTTTCCTCTTTTTATTCCTCTGAGGACATGAATGGTACATTTGTGAAAGTCTCCTTCTACTAGAACTTCTTTTCTTCATGTTGCTTCTATCCATTTACTTGTTTGATTTTTATCTTTCATCATTGTAGTTTTCCAAAGATACCTGCCGATGCTTGTTTTCTACTTGTATTTAAGGATGGATTTCTAAAAATTAATTAATAGAAGGCTCTGTATCCATGCTTTTGGCATGCTGCCTGTATTTTTTTTATTTATCTTTTTTTTAACATTTTTTATTGATTTATAATCATTTTACAATGCTGTGTCAAATTCCAGTGTAGAGCACAATTTTTCAGTTATGCATGAACATATATATATTCATTGTCACATTTTTTTCTCTGTGAGCTACCGTAAGATCTTGTATATATTTCCCTGTGCCATACAGTATAATCTTGTTTATCTATTCTACAATTCTGAAATCCCAGTCTATCTCTTCCCAATTCCCACCCCCTTGGCAACCACAAGTTTGTATTCTATGTCTGTGAGTCTGTTTCTGTTTTGTATTTATGCTTTTTTTTTTTATTTTTGTTTTTTGGGTTTTTTTTAGATTCCACATATGAGTCTGTATTATTTATTGTAGTTCATCCTCAGGGGCATTTCATTAGAGGGTGCCCAATGCTACCATCTTCAGTTATCTCTTGTTGAACTTGATAAATTCCCAAGAGTATTTTCTTCTGATTATTTGTCTGTAGAATGTCTAGAACTGGCTGTTAACAGCTGTGGAAACTAAGTATGAGGAGTGAGCTGGGTGACTTACCATTAAGTATGTATTTACTAAATTCAACCTTTTCACTATTTTTTATTCAAAATATGCAAGAATTCCTCAGTTCGGAGAACTTTTTTTGACATAGTATTGCCAGAAGTTTTCCATTTTGTTTGTGTTTATAAAGCTTTAATTTTAGCTTTACTTTGTTAGTTCTCATTATTTTACTTTTATTTTGGGGGGGGGGCAGGGGTGGTGGTAATTATATGTTTATTTTTAGAGGAAGGACTGAGAATTGAACCCAGGACCTTGTGTATACTAAGCTGCTCTCTACCGCTGAGCTACACCCTACCCCCCTTATTCTTTATTTTTAAGACAAAAAGTATATTGTAATCACTCTGTGTTGTAGCTATATTGTCTCTGTTTTGATTTGACTATTCATAGGGAATAGCAAAAAACTGAAGAATTATTTTTTCAGTCTTTAGCAATTATCATCAGAGAAAAGGATGGGTGCCAAATCAGGATACATGTTCCAGTTTGCGTGTAACTTAATGATTATACTGCTGGTTGGGCTCAGTGCTCCATACTGATTCTTCTTAATAAGACAAAGATAAATAAGGACATGTCATCTGAGTTACTAATACATGATTAGTGAATGAATATTAAGCTCATACTCTAAAACATTGTGTCATTCAGGTGGTAACTGATAATTAAAGACTTAGATGTATTAGTGCTAATAATTATATGACAAATCTCTTTCTATAAATCACAGCTTCTAAAAATAAATAATTCTTTATATTCAGTTTAAAAATCTAGACTTTTAGATATATCTTGGAAATAATTAAGTTTAGGTATTAGACACTCCCTAAAAGGTAAAAATGTTAGGCAGTTAGATAGAAATGAGCACTGGGCAGGGGGAGAGGCAGGGGAAAGGAGCAACCCAGAAAGTAACAGCACGCCTGCACTCAGGATAAGGGGCTCCAAAAACTTACTTTCTCTAAATGAGGGCCAGCAAAGAGGCCGGCTTGGATCGAACACTGCAGCTGCACAGTAGGGAGAAGGACCCGGCTTAACTTGACCCAATGCTCATTATAATGTAATAACATAGCAGTTTGAGCCCCCTCCTGCAGGTTTCTCTGTGTGCATCCTGGGTAAGAACGTGCACAGAAGGGATGGGCGTGCCTGAGCACAAGGAACTAAGCTGTCAGTCAGCCTGAGCACTCAAAGAACCTGAGCCGTGAATCAATCAGGAAAACACCCCCTAAGCCAGGATATAAACAACAGGAAAAACAAAGGAGAGGTGTGATTTTTCCTGTCCTGGATTGGCCCGCTCCCAATTCTCAGGAGTGTTCCATATTTTACTACCTTTTTACTTTACTAACAAAATCTTGTGTATATCATACTTTGTCTTCTGTTAAAAATTATTTTTTTCCGGGTGACTAAGAAACGAAGTAATTCTTACCTCCCTCCTTCCAGTAACAAAAAAAGTAAAATGGCATCAGTAATTTAAAATTGTATTTAACACATTTATACAACCCTGTTGGATTTTAATAGCAATTCATGGTTAATAAGTTGAATTCATAGGGATGCAATCCAAATCATTGCTATTACTAAGAAAATTAATTCTTTATATATTAGACATTCACTGTCATGACATATTATCAGATTGAATATATATCAGTAAATAAAATGTGTCTTTCTTAATTCATGAGCCTAAATGTCACCAATACCACTTTCAGATTTTTGCAGTCTATTAAAACTTTTAAGATACACTGAAGAATACAATCATATGGCAAGTCAGTGTTTTGAGCTTTAAAAATCAAAGCATATTTAAAAAATGAAATATTTGGTGACAGAAAGAACAATAGCTACTTTTACAATCACAGGCTTTGTCAAAAAATAGCTCACTACTGTTAAATGCAATTTTGTTGACCTAAATATTTTTTTCTTTTCTCAAATTCAGAAGTCACTCAGTATGTTCAGAATTAACACGAGCTTTGTCTGAGAATATTAATTAGTTTCATAGAGCATTTCATTGCAACTGGTTAGAGATTGAATAATAAAGTGGAATAAAATTGAAATTGTTAATGTAGCCAATTAGATCATTTCTTATTGTGTTTATGAGACAGTGTTTTTCCTGTAATGAGATTTTAGCATTGTTATTTGGATAAGCTTTGTTAAAATATCTGTTGGCTCTTGAATTTTAAATTACTTGAATGCACATGTAAGTCACTTGTAAGACTAGGAATCACATGTGATACAATAATCACATGTCTGGGTTTTATTACATCTAATTAAACCTACAAAAATTGGTTTTGAAAATGTTGATTTTTTTTTTAGTTTGTTTTTTTTTAAAGACAGGGCAGCTTGTATTTACATATAAATTGTTAGCAGAACAAGTTATAAAATACACTTGTAGGCTAGTACTTGATAATATGTGGAATAGAAATCATTTCTGGTGTAATCCTTGTAATTCCACTGCTTTTATCCCCACCTGTCTTTAAGAACCAAGGTGCAGGGATCTTGTATTTTCTACTAATTAAGCCCAGCTTATGGGCCTTACACAGTGCTTGAAAATAGTAGACACAAACATTTGTTAAATAAACAGATAATCTCCAATACATACATATTTTCTCTTCCTCAACTAACATCAAATATTCTAATGTGGAAGGTTAAGTTTTTTGTCAAGTGGGAAACCAATACAACCTTTAATAAAAATACCATAGAAATAGAAATAAAGGATAAATCTTTCTCCATGATTTTGTTGCTTCTACAGCTAAACAGTTTTATTATTTATGTGTTTATTTAATCATTCTTTTTTTAATTAGTAAGGGAAAGCATACCATGGTAGTGGTTCCCAAGCAAATCACAAAGTTCAATAACTTTATTTAATTTATCTATATTTCTTAAATACAGACTTGATGCATATCATTGACGTAATGTTCAGTTGCACTTCTGAGATTAAACAGAAAAATCCCAGGGAAAGAGCTGTTAAAACACATTGCATGTAGTAAGATAAAGAAGCTTTGTCAGCAGAAGTTTAGGACAAATCTCCATCCCTTTATATGATGTGTTGTTTTCAAGTCTACACTAGCTTACCAATTTTCTCCTACATACATTTGGACTGAATTAATTACATTACATCAGTAAGAACCTACCTATGATACCCCAATAAGAACTTAATGATATACAAAATAATATTTCTATCATTGCAGGAAGTATGACATAATGTGCTCAAGATAATTTATTGAACAGTTTTTATTTTCTTAAAACTCTGAACAAGAATCACAAACTAAAGATGTAAAATACAAAGGGGATATGTATATTTGAAGCATATAATTTTGATATGTTAGAGAATTCAATGGTATGGTCCAGTACAATTTCTTGGAGACATTAAAAAAGATATGAAACAAACTGGATCCAAATACTAGTTCCCAAATTTTAGTGTTGTCTTGGACTGAAAGCGGGGATATTAATTATGCTTCTGTGATTAACAGCAAACATAATAATAACAGTGTCATATGGTTTATATACTTACTAGCAGTATAACCTGAGTATCAGCTGAGCCCTTGTTAATCTCTGGAGAGTAGTGAGGGTCAAGGATCCCCCTCATAAAATTTTTAATCACACTTTACCTGCTGATGCTTCTTTTTGCCTCCTTGCTTCTATATCAGGACATATTGTTTCTGTTTTGTTTTCATTAAATTAAATTTTAAACTCAACCCCTTCATTGATTTCCATAAGGAATTCACTTCCATAAAGTATGATGTGATGTTTGTAAATTTTTTTCTCACAAGCAAGGATAGCTTTTGCTTTCACCCCATTTATGGGATTTGATGAGTCTCAAATCAATTTTGTGGTAAAAAACATAAGAAAGGACTATCATAAAATTGGAAAAGAAAGAAAAGTTCAGTAGAAAATGGCTAACTACGTAGATTTAAGAAAAGCAGAAGCAGGATGGGGGTGGGGGGAAGGGAAAGAAAAAGAAATGGCATCTTCCATGCTAGAGATCAGTGATGTCCTACATGTTTCTTCCAACGAGTTAAACATGCATGGGTCCCTGAGACAAAAAAAGCAGAGCAGCAACATTTGGGCACTGTGTATTGATAAAATATTTTCCTGAACCAATCAATGAGTTCAAACAATCAATTTAATAAATTAACCAGTCCTTTTAAAGACTCCATCGGTTACAAAAATCAAAATGATGGGATCAAACAGACATAAAAATATAAAGAAGCAAGAAGATCATCATTACATAATAATTGACTATGTATATTTGGTGTTACTTAATTGGCTTGAGTATTTTTATTCATTTCTTTGTCTATTTATCAAGTTAAAAGATATTTTCCTCTTTTGCCTTTGTGGTGGTTTTGATTGAAATTAGGTCTCTAAAAACCTACTTTGTAGTACAGACATCAGGTAGATAATTCTTTCAATTGAAGGCAATTCATTCTTTTATTTTTTGACTTTTTTTTTGTAATTAAGGATCCCATTAGTATGAAAGATGAAAGAGGCAAAATCTTTTTTTTTTTTTTTTTTTTTGTAGAAGCTTCTTCCTCTTCTTTTATCTTCTTTCTCCATACATATAACTCAAAATGCCAGCAATTTTTGTAGGCAATTTATTTTAATGAATTACATAGTTAATCCTATAAGTGAATTATATTCCATATACTGCTGTCAAAGGTGTTCAAATCATTCCAGTTAACTGTGGATATTAATATGTTGCTGATGTAATTTAGCATCTCCTGGAAATTTTGTCATTTGACATCTCTTCCAGCTATCAAGATAGTTAACAAAGGAGAGTGATATCACTTCTTCCATGAAATAGCTAACTTCTGTGCTTTGGTTCCTGGTTCATTTCATATTTGTGTAAAACTGCCAATTGCAGTTACATACTTCTTAGCTGATCATAAATCCAAAGCATGCCCCCTGCTGGAAACTGGCCTGGCCATGAGAAACACTAACAAAGGAATGTACTGTAGACCCTTGGACAACATGAGTTTGAAGTTCACAGGTCCACTAAGGCTTGAATTTTTTTCAGTCAACACTATTACAGCACTATTTGATCTGCTGTTGGTTGAATCCTTGTATGTGAAGTCACAGATACAGTGGACCAACCATAAAGTTAGGAATTTTGACTGAGAGAGGGTATGGTCAGGGCTGGCCCATAACCCCTGTATTGTTCAAGGGTCAACTGTAATTACCCCAGTGTTGCAGGGAAGATATTATTTTATTCAGTTCAGCCCATCAACTGTTTCATATAGAAGCAAATTTATTTTAATTAACATTATAGTTTTAACTAAATCTTCAGAAAGGAGCTCTGCTCGTGAAGAAACGTGTACTTTTAGAAGAGACTTGAGTAAGAGAGTTATTATAAAAAACTTAAGCTCATGAAATATTGTCCTCTGATTTATTACTCCCATTCATGGAGTTAGAAGATGTCTAAGAAGATAGGTAAAGGACTTTCACACTTCCCTTTAAGTTGTGTGAGACATATGGGAAAGAGTTATTACTGCTAATTATTGTATACCCAAATCTTACATTACTTGAAATACTAGATCCCATTTCATAGGCTGAAACAGTTTAAAACACTCTTTCCTTTCTTTACTATTTATGGTATCTATACCAATTTTTTAGGACTACCCTCATTATAATAGACATAGGTGAAAGAAAAATTGCATCCACAAAGTAATGTTATCATTTCTTTTATTAGAGATGTATCTTAAGCATCCTAGTCATTTTAAAGTAAAACAGATACAATTTCCACAAATGAGCTATATACACAGCAAGAAACCCTCAGTCCTAAAGCATTAACAAAGTGTACGTCCATACTGCTCAAATTGTGGTAAGATACAGTGCCTCCTGCAATTATGCATGTCCTTAATGAAATAATTATCAAACACTTACTAGTGAATATTGATTATGGTTTAAATCAGTAGTCAGAGTGTATTAAGCCATGAATATTGAAGAAGAAATTCACTGAAAAATTAAGAGGAATTACTCCAAGGCACATGAACAAAAGAGTAAAGAAACAAGAACTGAATACAGAATGCTCAATGTACTTGAACTTTCAAATGTAGGTACATATGGCTTTCCAACAGATTTTTTTTGGTACATTTAAAATGTGTGCATTTTAAAATATGTAAATTATACATCAATAAAGTTAATTTTAGAAACTTAACTCACATTGAACATACTGTTTTTCACCTGATAGTAACCTAAAAAGATAGCAATATTTTCTGTATCAATACTTGTATATTTCTGGCATAGTTTTAATGGGTTCAAAATATTCCATATTGTGTCTATGACACAATTTATTTTTGATTTTTAATTATTTTATTTTTTATTGAAATATAGTTGGTGTATAATATGACATAAGTTACAGATATACAATATAGTGATTCACAGTTTTTAATATTTGTACTCCATTTATAGTTATTATAAAGTATTGGCTGTATTCCCCATCTTGTACAACATATACTTGTAGCTTTTTTTATACCTAATAGTTTGTACCTCTTAATCCTCTAGCCTTACATTGCCCCTCCCCTCTTCCCTCTCCCCACTGGTGACCACTAGTTTATTCTCTATGTCTGTGAGTCTGCTTCTTTTTTGTTATATTAACTAATTTGTTGTATTTTTTAGATTCCACATATAAATGGTATCATACGGTGTTTGTCTTTCTCTGCTGACTTATTTTACTTAGCATAATGCTCTCTAAGTCCATTCGTGTTGCTGTAAATGGCAAAATTCCATTCTTTTTTATGACTGAGTAATATTCCATTGTGTGTATGTATGTGTGTGTGTGTGTATATATATATACATATATATATATATGTATATATATATATACTTCTTTATCCATTCATCTGTTGATGGGACAACTAGGTTGTTTCCATATCTTGACAATTATAAATAATACTTCTGTGAACATTGGGATGCATGTACCTTTTTGAATTAGTGTTTTTGTTTCTTTTGGGTGTATACCCAGGAATGGGATTGGTAGATCATATGGTAGTTCTGTTTTTAGTTTTTTAAGAAATCTCCGCACTGTTTTCTAAAATGACTGGACCAATTTGCATTCCCACCAACAGTGTACAAATGTACCCTTTTCTCAACATCCTTGCCAACATTTGTTATTTGTATTCTTTTTGATGATAGCCATTCTGACGGGTTTGAGGAGCTATCTGATGGTGGTGTTGATTTGCATTTCTCCGATGATTAATGGTATTGAGCCTCTTTTCAGGTGCCGGTTGGCCATCTGCATTTCCCCTTTGGAAGAAATGTTTGTTCAGTTCTTTTGCCTATTTTTTAATTGGATTGTTTGCTTTTTGGTGTTGAGTTGTGTGAGCTGTTTATATATGTTGGATATTTACCCCTTACCAGTCATATCATTTGCAAATATTTTCTCCCTTTCAGTAGGTTGTCTTTTTGTTTTATCAATGGTTGCCTTTGCTGTGCAAAAGCTTTTAGCTTTAACTAGGTCTCATTTGTTTATTTTTGCTTTTATTGCCTTTACTTTAGGAGACAGAGCCAAAAAAATATTGCTTCAATTTATGCCAAAGAATGTTCTGCCTATGTTTTCCTCTAGAAGTTTTTTAGTATCTGATCTTACATTTAGGTCTTTAATCCATTTTGAGTTTATTTTTATATGGTGTTAATGAATATTCTAATTTCATTATTTTACAAGTAGCTGTTCAGTTTTCTCAGCATTACATACTGCAGAGGCTGTCTTTCTCCATTATGTATTCCTGCCTCCTTTATTGTAGTTAAATTGGCCATTAGGGTATGGGTTTATTTCTGGGCTCTCTATCCTTTTGCATTGATCCATGTATCTCTTTTGGTACCAATGCCATACTGTTTTGATTACTGTATCTTTGTAGTATACTCTGAAGTCCCGGAGTGTGATTCATCCAGCTCTGTTCTTCTTTCCCAATATTATTTTGGCTATTCAGGGTCTTTTGTGTTTCCATCCAAGTTTTAAAATTATTTGTTCTAGTTCTGTGAAAAATGCCATTGGTATTTTTGATAGGGATTTTACTGAGTCTGAAAATTGCCTTGGGTAGTATGGTCACTTTAACAATATCAATTCTTCCAATCCAAGAACGCAGTGTATCTTTCCATCTGCTTGTGTCATCTTTAATTTCTTCCAATATCTGAAGCCAGATAAATGTCAGTAGAGCCATTGGTGGATCTCAAGAAAACAGAATGGGCAATATTCTGGAGTCATAGGTAGTAACTATGAGACTAGTGATACAGTGTTTTGAACTTTCCTATTGTTTATTTTTTTAAATGGTATAATGTTAGAGATTGTATTGATTTGATAATGGCTAAATGTTGAAATTCTCTCCCTCTCTCTCTTTCTCTCTCTATTTCCCAGAGAGAATTATAGTTTAAAAAAAAGGGGGAGGGTGAGTGGGGTCATCAGTTGAGTGGAAGTTTGATCAGATGTTGCAGTAGTGCACCTTAAACTGTTCATATCCCTGCATTCACATTTTCAGTTGGTCATACCCAAACTGACTAGGCTGGAATACACTTACTTGGCCCACTGATAATAGTATCCAACGTGACACAATCAGAAACTGGAAAAAAGTGCTAAAATATTGGCTTCCCCTTGCTGTTTTTAGAATCTCTGACACAATGTCCATGAGCAGAATTCTGTAAGATCATTACAGAAATATAACCCCATTGTGTGAGGCACACTAGCTGATAACTGATGATTCCAGAAGCATAACCTACTACCTATTTTGTAGCTCACCACAGACCAAACATGTAAATGAGTTCACTCATGAGAAGACCCAACAAGTTGAGCCCAGTTCAAATTGCCAAATTGAGAGATTCATGATCAAAACCAGTGGTGGTTGTTTTAAGTCACTAAATTTGGAGGGGAGTTTGAAATGCAGTCTTAGACAATGGATGTAGAAATTGGTATCTAGAAGGTAGATGCTATTGTAACAAAACCTAAAGTGAGTGACACTGGCTTTGCTACAAGATAGCAGACAGAGATTTGCTAGGTATTAAGGAGACTGTCATAGTAAGCAGGTAAAATGCTAATACATAGTGGTGAAACAATTGGAAAAACTTTGCTCCTGATACTTAGAAGATAAAAATGGACCATCTGAACTTTTGAATTTAAGCAATAAAAATCTCCAGACAAAGTATTCAAGAGGTAAGCTGCTTGCTTTTAAGTATGTCTGATAAAGTACAAAAAAAGAGATAAACTAAGCTAAGTAATGACCAGTTAGCAAGTAATATTTTAAAGAAATATAGAGACGGTAGGTTTTGATTAGCTAAAAATTGAAATTTTTTCTTCAGTCCAGTTTATTCAGCATGAAAATTATTATTAGCTGAATTTCATTTCTTCCAAATTGACATTTTGAAGTCCTAAGCCCAAGTACCTCAGAATGTGACTGTATTGGATGATAGGGTTATTAATAAGACATAATTAAGCTCAAATGAGGTCATTATGGTGGGCACTGATCCAATTTAACTGGTATCCTTATTTAAAAAAAAAAAAGAAATTTGGACACAGGCAATACAGAGGGAAAACCATGTGAAGACATAGGGAGAAGATGGCTATTTGCAAGCCAGGGAGAGAGGCTTCAGAAGAAACCAACCCTGCTGGCTCTTTAGTCTCAGATTTTTAACCTCCAGGAGTGTGAGAAAAGAAAAAACGTTATTTAAACCACTTAGCCTGTGGTACGTTGTTAGAGCAGACCTAGCAAGCTAAAACAAAGATGAAAAAATGAATAAAAGATTCTTAAACCAAAATACAATCTAGTGGAATGTGTCTAATCAATGGCTTAGCTGTGAAATTCTTCTGTTAAATCTCCAAAAGAATTAAATCAGGACTCCTTAGTGACTCTCAGTTAGACAGTAATTTTCTAGACCTCTTGACAGATTTGATCCACTGTAGATTAAATCTCCAATGTACCAGTTATAGAGTTACGCCAACAAACATTTGACTGTTCCTATGAAGAGGTATTGAGACTGTTCAAAGTGAAAAACGTGTCTAGTTCTCCATCTCTGTGAGGAGGAAATAGGTTACAAATGTTGCTCTAAGGGCTATTTTCCAATGACCTATCCTGAAATTAGGTAAGAAGGATGAAAAAGGAAATCTTGGAGGTTAGAGCCAAGAATCGTGAAGAAAATCTGGAAACAACAGGGCCTGATCAAGGAGCATCCTTTTCTTTCAAGTTGGCAACTATGACATTATTTGCCCACTTTGATTTCAGAATTGCTATGGGTCAGGAATGCATATGGTTCCTTTTTTTTTTTTTTTTTTGTCCTCCTCAAATTGAGCATTTCCTGTGATTACTCCATCTTTGTATCATCATCATAAGTTATATTTACATAGAGCCGATACCATGTCTTTTCAGTGTGGTGTCTGAGTATGATAGCCTATCATTAGATTCAGGACTGTAGGTCCAGTGCTTTGCTTAAGGGAGAATTTTGGTGTTTTTGTGAGAAAGTGAGTATACTTTACCAGTGGGAGAAAGGTGAATTCTTGGTGCTAGAGGCCGACTATACTAGATCATCAGAGTAACAGCCTCTAGTTTATTCATGCTTTCCTGTATGTACTATGTGGGTTGTGCCTTACATGTTAAATATGGGCTTTCCCATCTAATCTGATTTGAACAATGAGACAGTAGTAAACATGGCATAAGCAGAGATTTGAGACATGCTTATGTTTTGGGTCCTGTCTTATATGTTGATGTTCCTAAAACCTGTTCTATAAGGTCCTATAAGCACCATGTGATGATAACCAGGTTGATTTGCTAAATGAAGAGAGACCATTGGCCCAGTACCTCTTGTCATTTTAGTCAAAAGTTAGAAATTGAGCCTTGAATTGGCCAGCAACTTACCATTGTGTGGGTGAGCCCAGTTGAGACTAGTAGCCTAAACTACCAAACCACGGAATTGTGAATTAAATTAATGTTATTTCAAGGCAGTACATTTTGGTGGAATTCAGTGGGTAGGAGAGAGGAATTGATAATGTTTGGAGAAGAGAAGATATAAAGCACTTACCTTATGTATTAAATAATTTAAATAATTGATAATTTTATTACATTAAATATTATATTAGTTTTTTATTGTGGAAAGCAACATTATTAACAGAAAAATAAGTTTTACTTTGAAAAAATTGGGGAAAGTAGACATTTGTCTTAATATGTCCTGAGCATCATTCAAGATTAAATTTAAATAAATGTTGTACTAAAATCTTTAAAATTTATACTGCTTTAAAATATAGTTAACTTAAAAACATTTCTTTCTATAATATCAACTTAAAATGATGAAATACTTTAAGGAGGTTTAAAAGATTACACATTATTGGAAAAGGTTTTATTAGGTCAAAATGTATTGGAGAAGAGCACAAAAGACATGTATTTTATTCCGAGCTCTGCTTTTAGACTCTCTGCATTTGTTCATTCATTTGTAAAATTAGGTAGTTAAGTAGACATTTCCTACCTTTGCAGCATTATTTTTCTTGTATTTTTTAATGAGATAAATTATGTTTATCTCAAGCATATGTGTTGTTTAAAAAGAAATATTGTAAGTAAATATGCTATATTAGTTTATGGAAGACAAATACATTCAAACAGCCATCAAGTATTATTTCATGGTTGGTAAATAACCTTGTAAGACAAATTAACAAAAATAGGATGAAGGGAGAGATACTTATTTTACTTGTCTCAGGTTTTAATTAACCATGATAATCATAATAGGAATATTCACCTTCGTTAATGTAGTACCCACCCTCCCACAGACTCACACTTATGTGGACACATATATACACATAAATTCAAGTTGAACGACAAGAATAATTAACAAAGTCTAAGATAGTTTAATTAATGAGCCGCGGTCTCAGCACCAATTCTGAAAGTTAATGAGTGAATGGATCCACTGTGATGTGTTACTCTGTGTTTTCTTTAAAAGGACAGAATCATGGGAGTCTGCTTACATTCTGTTCTACTCTGTATCTCATTAATTTAGCTGTAAGCAGGTACCACCCGACACTCTCTATAGAGATACGCTTTTATACCATCTATGCTTAGTTAACCTGAAAAATAGTTAATGTTCCAGCCCACTTAAAAAGAGAAAGTTCAAGTGGAAACAAATCCTAAACAATTTGTTCCTGTTCTTAAAAACAAAATGTATCTGAATGTGAAGTTCAAATAATACACATTGTTTAGTGTGCATAACCTTTTATAGTAGATATCACATCTATGCTTTCTCTTAATTTATTTCTACTTTTGAGACAAGAACCTAAGATCCCAGAGAAGGTTAGCTTTTTCTATATAAGACTGAAGGTTATCTAGCTTATAATTGGCAGTATTGGATCTGTTCATGACGTTCTGAATCAGTCTGTATTGCCCCTTTTCTCTATGTGATGGAAAATATATATGTATATGACATTTGTCTACCAAATTAAACAAGCAGAATTTCAAGCATGAAATATGCATATGCTAATAGTGCATTCATTTACTATATTTCCTGATTTTCTTGTTTGTAATGAGTTTATCTAGGAATACACTTTTTTTATTGAAGTATAGTCAGTTACAATGAGGTAGTTTCTGGTGTACAGTACAATGTCCCAGTCATGCATATACATACACACATTGATTTTCATATTCTGTTTCATTAAAGGTTATTACAAGATAATGACTATAGTTCCCTGTGCTATACAGAAGAATATTTTTTTCAAATCCATTTTTATATATAGTGACTAACATTTGCAAATCTCACACTCCCAAATTTATCTCTTCCCACCCCTTGTCTCCTGGTAGCCATAAGATTGTTTACTATGTCTATGAGTCTTTCTGTTTTGTAGATGAGTTCATTAGTGTCCTCTTTTTTTCCCTTTTTTTTTTTTTTTTAGATTCTACATGTGAATGAATTCATATGGTATTTTTCTTTCTCTTTCTGGTTTACTTCACTTAGAACGACGATCTCCAGGTCCATCCATGTTGCTGCACATGGCATTATTTTATTCTTTTTTATGGCTGAGTGGTGTTCCCTTTTATAAATATACCACAACTTCTTTATCCAGTCATCTGTCAATGAACATAAAACAAAATGACAACCCATGGAATGGGAGAAAATATTTGCAAATGGTGCGACTGACAAAGGCTTAATTTCCAGAATACATAAACAGCTCAGACAAATTAATAACAAAAAAACAAAAAAGCCAATCCAAAAATGGGAAGAAGACCTAAACAAGAAATTCTCCAATGAAGACTTGCAGATGGCCAATAGGCACATGAAAAAATGCTCAATATCACTAATTATCAGAGAAGTGCAAATCAAAACTACAATAAAATATCACTTCACACTGGTCAGAATGGCCATCATTCAAAAGTCTACAAATGGTAACTGCTGGGTAGGCTGTGGAGAAAAGGGAACCCTCCTACACTGTTGGTGGGAATGTAGTTTGGTGCAGCCATTATGGAAAACAGTATGGAGATTCCTCAAAAAACTAAAAACAGACTGACCATATGATCCAGCAGTCCCACTCCTGGGCATTTATCTGGAGGGAACTCTGATACATGTACCCCAGTGTTCACAGCAGCACTGTATACAATAGCTAAGACATGGAAACAACCTAAATGTCCATCGACAGTTGACTTGAATTCACTTTTATTTTACCCTCAGATATGTGTTTCATTTGTAGAAATTTCAATTTGTAAAATAATTTTCACAAGTCATTTCTTCATCCTCTATGAGACACCTGACCCATCATAATCTTCTAACACAAAAGTGTGATTCCTGACAGTGCTAACTGCAGATAGCTAAGTGACATATTTTCTAGCCATGGATCTAATGAAACCTCTCAAATTAAATCACAGAGTCTTATTTATTTAGACTATATATGATGATTTATTTTTTTAACCAATTTCCAGTTAAAATTCTTATAAACAATTATAAGAAGAATGGATTTAAAATTTCCAATGACTTCTGTAAAAATTTTGTGACCATTGATTTTAGATTTTAAATAAATTCGCTTTGTAAAAGTGACTCAATCACCAGAGCTCTCTCCAGATAGTAACAGCTATCATTCTTACTGTGTTCCTAGTATTAAATCAAATAGTGGCACGGCATTACCTACTGCCTTCCAAATATCCATTCTCTCCTTCCTCCTTTTTAAATTCAATGTTGGACAGACCATGGGCTCATCTGAAAATATTCACGCCAAGCTCCATTGTCCATTATGGTGCATTTGCTATGTGTAGAGTTCCAGTCGAGGGCTAAATGGTTCTGATAGAGCATTTACCTTCGTGATACAGGCATTTTTGTCTAATTCTCCTTCTTTCTTTCTGAAACATGGAGATGTATAGCCATCCAGAAATCATGACTTTATGATCATGAGTATGAAAGTTAACCTAGAAAGATGAAGCATGGAGCTGGAGCTCAATTTTACAGTGTTTGTAGGGTTTCGTAGGCCTGTAGAGTTTTCTCTTAATTGTTGCTAATTAATAGAGCTAAGGATATCTTTTTACATTTATCCTCACAAAACAACATGCGTTAGATATTTTACTACCAGTAATTTGCACATGAAAGAAAAAATAAACCAAAGAAAAGTTAATCATTTAAGTTGCGCCCTGAAAGTGGTTGAAATGGAAATTATACATACACATATAAAATATATTTATATACAAATATATAAACATTTTCTACATTATATTTACATATAAAATTATGTATATGTTTGCACACAAAAACACATAACATTATGATTCCAAACAAAAGTCAACTGACTTTTATAATTTTTCTTCATTCATCTCCCAAGAGGGAGAAAAAAAAAAGTTTTTGTGGTCTTTAATGCAGAGTATTTGAAAGCAAGAGGTTAGGAGAATCATAGATTTGTGTAACTATGTAGCTGGGAAATATGAACTCTAACAGGGTCAAATTATACATGTACATATATATCAAATAAGCAAACATCTAAGATATGACATAAGAGGGGTTATGCCCAAATGTCAGTGTGCCAGTTACTCGTAACCAGCGCACGAATTGGACAGTGTGTAGACTGTTTAGCAGCACGGGCTTAGAAGCTAGGATAATTTCTTTAAAAATTCCATCTCTATAGCGTACCTTCCCTGAATTAACCTCTAGGTTAGCACTACTAAATCACTTTTGCTCCGATTCCTCATATGCAAAATGGAATTAATTAGAATATTCATCACATGGCGGTTGGGAAAAGTAAAATGAGCTCATATATATGTAAAAATGACTTATTAAAACCTGTAAAATTATGGATTGAAAATGTTCACTTAATTACATATTTCACAATATATTCTTTAAAACTCTAATATGTGGAAATATAAATAAATGCTTTTAAAGGAAACTAAAAAGGTTCTGGGGCAAAATGATCATGACAAATACATGGTGAAATAGTTAAATGTATGTAGTTTGTGGCATTGCCCCAAATGATTAGATTGTACATTCGTTTTTATCCTGTAACAGACATACCAGTGTAGGAGCACTGGTGTTTCTTTAGAAAGTAAAGATTCACTGGTAAAAAGCACAGTAAGGAATACTTCCATCTGTGACAGAATATATGTTGGTCAAATTATTCTTCCTGAGGTCCCCCTTCAGAGGAAGATAGAGTACTTCTCTACAACTCTCTCCAAAATGTTTAAGAATAGAACTTCTTGGCTTGTGGGAACTGAAATTTGTGGTAATAGCACAGGAAATGTTTGATTTGCCTACATGTAAAGTGTTTTAGCTCTTTTTTAAACATCAGCTGTCAAAGTACATTTTAATTGGTTGGATAGTGATTTCAAAATGAATGCCTAAGTTACAAAAATAAATAATTCAGGCATGATATTTGAATAAAAAGAGCTTTAAAAACAACCAAGTCGAGGGCAAGAGGATTATTTTAATCATTTCATCAAGTCATGTATTCTCTTAGAGAAGGAGCCAATTAAATGTGAAGTTACAATGATCTACTTGACACATAAAAAATTGAGTTTATCTATTTCACAATATTTATTTTTGGTTATAACCAAGTATGAAGTTTTGTTTAAAAAAAAATAGGCTGAGAGATCACCTATAATTTGTAACATTAAAATCCATGCTATATATTTCTAAAGAAAGACATTTTTTATTAATATGTAAGAATTATAGAATTTTAAATATTAAAGTTTAATGAAGTTTCTGTGTGTCAGGACTTTTCCTCTATTCTGCAAATTTTAATAATACAAAATAAATAATGTGACTAATAAAAAATAATTATTCCCCTCCAGATAATTCACTACAAGGTAATAGTAACTAGTTTTATGTAGCCTTGGTCTTCATAAAGGATCATTAGATAAATTTGTACCGAATTCAGTTATAATCACCTATATCCTCATTGGTTGTTAGCATCACTTACAAGACTTCAAATGAGTGCAGATTCACGTTACACTCATTTACTAGATGTGTAAGAATGGAAACTGTAATTATTATGATCAACAAAAGGTGGTTATAACAGATTTACGGAACTTAATAGAATGTAGAAATTCTATAATCTCAGTACCCAAATGGATGTTCAGAACCCTAGAGATCCATGAATATGGAACTTTTCAAGCTACTTTCACTATTTCCATATTAAAACAACTCAATGAAGGTATTTACTAAACAGGACTTCTGAATAGTTTGTGATAATTGGTGCAATTATATTGAAATGTAAAATTCTAATCAAAAGCAAATAAAAACATACTTGAATTTGCAGTGTTCACATGTATAATGTATATCCTAATTCACTGGAAAAAAAATAAGTTGATCTATTCTTAAATTCAAAAATAAAATTTGTGATTATTTGATATCTTAAGAAAGAACAAATTTAGAGATCAGTGTTCTTCACTATTGTGGTTTTATGAACTCAGAAATTGTATTTTTAAAATGCTAACTTTTTGGAAAAAAAAGTAACTTTATTTCCCCCCAATGACAGGGTATGTATCAGCAATTTCTGAAAGCTTGAACTGCAACAGTTAGTTACAAAATTACCTATGACATCTTCTCTGAGTCAGGAGTTTTCAGCAATGAAATAATTATCTGTCAGTGCTGTGACAACGGAAATGGTTTTTACCCTAGAGGAAAGAGCAAAGAAATTGTTCTCTTTCTAAAAGCCTTAGGACTAATCTTAAAGATATACCTATTACCTCAAAACTCATTGAGTGAAATCTAAACAAAATGTGAAAGTCACATTTTTATCAGTGTAGCTTTGAAATATTGATTCTATATATTAATACTATCTTAGTTGATGGTAAGTTAAGCTTTCAGATTTACTTGTTTATCATATTAAAGCCAAAGGCCATCAGAAACATATTTGTAATAAAAAGTAATTGGATTATTGTGCATGGAGCAGCAAGGGAGAATGCTCTGTGGAAGAACTCTGGGCAACCCTAAAGGACGTAGTGGAAGGAAGTTGTTATCTTTAAACTAGGCAAGCTGCTGTAAGGCCAGATTGTCAGCAGTTTTATTTGAAACACATAGGTATGAAAGAGCTGTGAGTTTCTGTTATTGCTTATTTCTTATTTGTTTTTATTTAAGTATAGTAGATGTATAGTATTGTGTTAGTTTCAAATGCACAGCATAGTGATTCAGTGTTTTTGCAGATTATGTTTCATTGTAGGTTGTTACAAAATCTGGTTTTAAGAGTTCAGTCTTTGATAGTCTGTGATGCACATCATGGATTAGTTTGTTATGGTTTAATCTGTTTTGAGAGTCAGGGTGTAGTTCTATTTGACAATTGTGGTTTTTCATTCAATCCTCTGTTGCCTTTCACAGTCCTATTGCCAGCAGATCCAATTCTCACTTGTTTCTGCCATGCTCTTTCATAATCCTCTAACTGAAGCTGATGGATAAATCATTATTTTTTGAAGATCTAAAAAATCCAGATCTGCATTGCAATTCAAAGCTCTTAATCATGTATCATGTTTTTACTCGCTCTTGTTTTGATCTTTATCAGCACCTGACTTCATTTTTATTTCTGTTGGAGGATCATATTTTGAATCATCTGGCTTGATAGCATTTGTTTGTGACTCAAACAAGGGTTGTTATTTAAGTTTTCAACATGGCTCACATTAGCTATAATCTATTTAGATCTTCTTTATATCCAAGTGATATTTCACTTTGATTTGGTATCAGTTGTTTAATTTGCCACATTATCAACAAAAACAAAACAAAACAAAACAAAACAAAACAGTCCCAATCTAGTGAATGTCAACTAGAAGAATCTGGAGTCCCATGAGGAAAGGGCAGGGATGTCAACTAATATGACAGAACCTTGACACTTCGCAAAGGGAAATGGTGTAAAAGTCAAATAACAAAAAGGAAAAAGAGAGAGTGAGGCAATCTGAGGAGTCTTTTCCCAGTGACCTTGAATATGACCTTGGGTAAAGCGGTCTACTTCTTAATACTTCTTCCCCCTCTAAAGATCCAAGGTTGTTTGTGAAACGTTAGCTTCTAGAGATTTTCTAGAAAAATGGAGTTAGTTTTACTGTTCAGATGTTAGCATTCCCTGATAAGTTTCTCTCTACTGAACTTCAAGCTCATTTTGTCTCTAGAGTTATTTCCAAAGTACTCAGTAGCCAAGTTTAAGATCATACAGGGAGGGGCTGGCTAGGCTTGTGAGGAATGGTGATCCATTCTTCTTGGTAAGTGGTAAGTCTGAGCAGCTTTAGAAGTTTTATCACTTTGTCAGAATGGGAGGGAACTGAATCCTCTAGTGGGGCATCAGACAACATGTAAGATTAAATCTGTAGATGTTGAATCTGTGGAATAAATTATACTATCAATATTTCTAATGTATAAGCATATTCAATAAAGAGTATTTTTAGATAGTATTTAACCTATCTTTGCATATAAAATTGAGTATACTTCTTGTAGCCAAAGAATACATTTTAACTAAACTTTGACTAAGGTTTCCTTTAACCAAAGGACATAATCATTTTAACATAGTTATAGTAATATTAATGTATTTGAAATATATGTAATTAATCTAGGATTTTCTATTTCAAAAATGTCTGGTTTTATTCTTTTTTGTCATAATTCAGTAAACAAAGGAACCCCCAAAAGGCCTTTGCATTTCTGAGATACGTAACATTTGGAGAGTGCCCAGCATATTTAACCATTCTTAATGTAATTCCTTTTATAAACTGAAGTAACAAAACTTTGCTTCACCTAATACCTATTCAGGAACCCCAAAGATTTTTAGGTGTGAAAGATGTGCTGACATTTTTACTATTCTGCATTCAGGGCCTGAATTTGGGAAAGGCAAAATGCAGACAAGACATTGTGGTCAGAGGAGATAGATGTACTTAAGGCAAGAGTTACACTGTGATATTTTAAAAATATAGCAGTAAATGACAATGATTATTAGAAAATGAAACTTTAAAAATGGAACTTCAATCAAAATTATTTTAAAGTATGTAAAAAACAAAGTGTTAGTGTATTTTAGCAATTGAAAGAATTACTTCTCCCTGAAGACAGGATGACTTGTTCATTTTTAACAGGAAAAAACCCCTAGTTTTCCACTTTTTTCATTACCATCCATGTTAACAATTTGTAGTAAAGTATTTATAAGCCTTTTTCCTTACCCATCATAATTAACTATTTTTAATTTAACTGAATTTAATTTTTCCTCATAAACTCAGCATTTATAGGTATTACAGAAATAAGCAAATTAGAACACTTCTATTCAGATATTATCCCTTAATAGGATACTGTCCAATATAATTTTTTAATGTCTTCTTTTATTGTCTAGAACAATGAAAGCATTTCTCACTTTAGGAAAATTATTTCTCACTTTTTAATAAACAAAAGATAAGGAACTTTCACAATTATATTACCATAATGTTTATTTTTTACATTCTTTTAAATAGCATATGCATTAATATAACTTAAACTTATATATATCCATTTAATATAATGTATTAAATAAAACTACAGGCATATAAAAATTATGTTGTCTAGATATCCAGAAGTAAGTGGTCAATTAATATTTTACTTTAAGGTCTTAGAGTTAATTATATTGAACTTACTCTGTAAGGTGGCTTTAAATCCTCCTTGTTTGTAGTGTTATAAGAATTTATTTTTGAAATCTGTTAAAAACTGTTGCTATTCTAAGTCATTTGCATTTTAATACAAGTTTTAGGAATCACCTTGTCAAGTTCCAAAACTTTTGCTGAACGTTTTAATTGAGATGCATTAAAATCTTTGGATCTATTTGGGAACATATGACATCTTAATGAATTTTGAGTCTTGCAATCTTAAAGCAAAGCATATCTCTAGATATTTACTTTTCTAAATATTTCAAAAATATTTCAAAATTTCCAGTGTACAGGTCTTGTAGATGGTTTACTAAGTTCATCTGAGACTATTTCATGTTTTTGGAGAATGTATTTTAAATGTAGTTGAATTATTGATTTTGTTTTTAAATTGCTTATTGTTATTTTATAAAAATACAATCAATTGCTTAATTTATTTATTAGTTCTGGTAGCTTATCTAATACAGTTTCTTGGGATTTTATACAAATAGTAATATTCTTTGGAGATAAAGACATTTTTGCTTAAACCATTGCAATCGTTTTGCCTATAGTTGCACTGGACAAGAACTCTAGAGTAGTGATAAACAGAGTGATCGGTGTGGTATTTCTTCTTGTTTCAAGTTTTAGGATTTCAACGTTCGTCTTGCCGCATTAGTCTCAGTAGTCGACAATTAGTCTTTCAACAGTAAGTATTATCTTGCAGCAGGCTTTTCATAGATGGCCTTTATGTGGTTGAGGGAAGTGTCTTTTATTATTAATGCTCAGATTTTTACCAAGAATATGTGGTGATTTTTTTTTTCAAATTTATGTTTTCTCATCTTTTTTACTGATCAGCTTAACCAGAGTTTTGTAACTTCTTAAAGTTATCCTTTTATAAAGCTTATGAAATAAGTATTTGAAGCCATAAATTCACATATAAGGATGTTTTAGCTCCCTTCTGTTAATTTTGATATGTCAAGTTTTCATTGTCATTTAGTTCAATATTTCTACTTCCCCTTGTGATTTTATTTATACTTGAGTTGTTTAGAAATAAAAATTGCTTAATTTTGAAATATTTAAATATTTAGAAATTTTCTACTTTCTAGATGTTGTTAGCTTATTTAATTTCATTGTGATCAGGAAACATATTCTGAAATATTCTCATGTTGAAAAATCTGTTGAGACTTGTTTTATGGCCCACAATATAAACGTTTATAAACGTTATTAACATTTTATGTGTGTTTTTAAAAAGTTTAATCAGTTATACTTGGGTGCTGTGTTAGAGTTAGTTGAATTTTCTACAAACTTTCTGGATTTTTGTCTAATTCATCTATAAATAATTGGAAAAAAGTAATAAAACCTCCATCTGAAGGTACAGATTTGGCTATTTTCCCTTTAATTCCATTATTTTTCCATATACTTTGAAGTGGTTTTATTAGGTACATACATATTTATAATTGTTATGTATTTCTAATACATTGACATTTTATTGTGAATAAGTGCCATTTTCTTAGTGTTTCTACTTTAGTGACAATTTTTCCTATCATTAATAAGGCCATTCCAGCTTTAATATGATTAATAGTTACTTGAATATCTTTTTCCTTTCTTCTATTTACACCCTGTTTGTACCTTTTACTTTTAGTATGTGTTCATCTTGCAAACAGCATATAGTTGAATCTTGTTGCTTTTATATTCTAATCATCTCTGCATTTAATATAACGTTTATTCTGTTTACACTTAATGAAATTAGTGACGTGATAGTTTGTCATTTGGATATTTGCTTTCAATTTATTTTATCTGTTTTTATTTGATTATTCATCTGTTTGTTTCAACTATCCCCTTTATTAGTTTTTTGTCACTTGAATTTTTTTTTGTATTCTAGTTTGATTTATTCCTTGGCTTTACTTTAACTTAATATTTAGTCATTCTAAAAAAGACAGATTTCTGTTTAATGTGAAGCAATATTCTTGTATTTAACATATGATTTCTTCATGTTTAAAATGGGAAACTTGAAAACTTGATAATTTATAATTCTATTTATAAACCACCAATTTATAATTCTATTTATAAACCACCTGTGTTCTTATACAATGTATATTAATTCTATAAATGTTATAAACCCCAGCATAAGTTGTCACAATTTTTGCTTTCAAGTCATATGGCTTTTAAAAATTTCATGAAAAGAAAAGACAAATTTGTGTGCATGTATACTTTTTTATTTACCTATGTATTTTCTACTTCTTTTTCTCATTATTCTTTCATTCTTGTAAATTTGCAGTCCCAACCAGTGTTGTTTCTCATCAGTCTGAAAAATTTTCATCATTTCTTATAGGTCAGGAATGCTTGCTTCAAAGTCTTTCACTTTTTATCTGAAAATTTTTGTTTTCTTTATTGTTTATGGGTAGTTTCACTGGATATGAAATTCTTGGTTCAGTTTGCTATTCTAATGACTTCCAGCTTCTATCGTTACTGTTGTGTCTGCCATCTCCAAGCTGTTGAGAAAATCTACTGATTTGTTTTTCAATTTTATTAGTGTATATTTTTACCAGAATGCTTCTACTGTTTATATTTTATATTTCTTTATTGACATTCCTTCTTTGTAATTCATTAAGACTGTTTTTTCCCTTGAATTCTTTCAACACATATTTCTTTACTTTTGAACACATTTCTAATAGTTGCTCTGGTGTTTTATCTGTGAAATCAAGCATTTAGTTCTGCTCAGATGCAATTTTCACTGATGACGTTTTTCTTCTGTGTAGAGGGTTATTTTCCTGTTTATTTGCCTATCTAGTGATTTTCGGTTGAAAATTGGCCATTGTGATTAATATACTGCTGAAGGTCTGGTTTACATGTGTTCTTACAACTTCCTTGGGCAAATAAACCTTTTTTAGCTTTTATGCTCTCTGTGTATGTATAGTTTGGCTCTTAGGCAAGTATTTGGACAAAGTATATTTTCAGTAATTTTGTTGTCCACTTTCTCAGTAATTCCCTTACTACTGGTGAGCCCACCCTGGATTGTCAGTTGCTCTCCCAGGATCATATTCTGTCTTCTGACACATCCATTATGCATGGTCTCAGCTTTCAGTCTCCTGAGCTGAACGCTGACTGGAGAATCTATTAAGATTTAAGTTACAATAGACATTCACAAATATGACCAGGTTTCACGTTGTCAGTGGTAGTTTCTTGTCTGGTCCCTTCCAGGTTTTTGGTCTGAGCCTCTGGCAATGGCTCTATACATTTAATGGTCACTTACAGATCTAGGCAGAGTTTATATTCAGATTTTGGATATTATGTCTTCTTAAGGGCTCTCTAAGACTTCTACATGTTTGATTGCCCTATCGTTGATGAACCATATTCTTTGTTGCTGGTAAGTCTGGCTTTTTTTTTTTAACAACTCTAGTCATTGTGATCTGGAAGCACCATGAAATAAGAAAACCACAGAAGTCCATTTTTGTTGTGGTTTTTCGAGATAAATTATTCTCTATCTTCTGTCTGCTTGGGAGACATTTATTAATACTTTTAAATTTTTGTATTTATATTCAGATTTCATAAATATTAGCTTCAGTTGGTTCCTTTAACCATTTCACTCTGTTATATTTCAGTATAACTGCCATTGACTCTGCCTAATATTTGAAAAAAAGAAACATGAAATTAGCTTAACACTTCTCTGGTATGAACTCTCCATATTTTGATAGGTCAAACAACTAAAAAAAAGCAGAGTTTGAAATATATTCTATGTAAAAATATATAGATTCTTTATAAATCTGAGTTTTTAAATTCTATCACTTTTTTCTAAGGATATTATTTTAAACTAAAGTATAGTTGATTTACAATATTAGGTTATATTGAAGTATGCAACATAGTATTTCAGCATTTTTATAGATTATACTCCATTTAAATTTATTATATAAAATTATTACAGAAATTGACTCTATTTCCTGTGCTGTACAATACATCTTTGTATCTAACTTTATTCATAGTAGTTTGTATCTCTTAATTCCCTACCCCTGTTGTCCCTCCCCCTTTCCACTGGTAACCACTAATTTGTTCTCTCTGTGAGTGTGTTTGCTTTATAATAGTGATTAATTTATAAGTCATTCATTTAGATTACTTTTTATATTCTATATATAAGTGATAATTTACAGTATTTCCCTTTCTCTGTCTGATTTATTTCAATAAACATAATACCCCCCAGCTCCATCTATGTTGTTGTAGATGGCAACATTTTATTCTTTTTTTAATGCTGAATAATATTTCACTGTATATGTATAGTACATATTCTTTATGCGGTCATCTGTTGATAGACACTTATGGTTGCTTCCACATCTTGGCTATTGTAAATAATGTTGCTATGAACAATGTGGTTCATACATCTTTTCAAATTACCATTTTTGTTTTCTTTACATATATACCTAAGAAAGAAATTGCTGGATCGTATGATAGTTCTATTTTTAGTTTTTTTAAGGAACATCCATATTGTTTTTCGTAGCAGCTGCACCAATTTACATTCCTACCAACAGTGTACTAGGGTTCCCTTTTCTCCGCATCCATGCCAATATTTGTTGTTTGTTGTCTTTTTGACACTAGCTGTTCTGACAGATGTGAGGTGATATTATGGTTTTAATTTGCATTTCCCTGATGATTACTAATGTTGAACATCTATTTATGTGTTTGTGGGCCATCTATATGTCTTCTTTAGGAAAATGTCTATTCAGGTCTTCTCCCATGTTTTAATCAGGTTTTTTTTTTTTTTGATGTTGTGTTATATGAGCTGTTTATATATTTTGGATATTAACCCTTTTTATAACACAAAGTTTGCAAATATTGTCTCCCACTCAATAGATTATCTTTTCATTTTGTCAGTAGTTTCTCTTGCTGTGCAAAAAGTTTTAATTGGATGTTATTTGTTTATTTTGCTTTTATTTTCTTTGCTTGAGGAGATAGATCCAAAAATATTGCTAAGAATTATGTGAAAGGGTATACTGCCTATGTTTTCTTCTCAGAGTTTTATGGTATCTTGTTTATATTTAAATCTTTAATTTACTTTTAGTTTAGTTTTTGTATGGTGTCAGAAAATTGTAATTTCATTCTTTATATGTAACTGTCCAGTTTTCTCAGCACCACTTACTAAAGAGACATTTCCCCATTGTATATTTTTGCCTCTTTTGTCATAGAATAATTGACCATATGTATGTGTTTATTTCTGTCCTCTCTATTGTGTCCAAGTGATCTATATGTGTGTTTTTGTTCAAGAACAATATGGTATTGATTATAATTTAGTCTGAAGTCAGAGAGCCTAACACCATCAGCTTTGTTAATTTTTCTCAAGATTACTTTAGCTATTCAAGGTGTTTTGTGGTTCCATATAAATTTTAGGATTATTATAGTTCTGTAAAAAATGTGGATACTTTTGATGGGGGTCACATTGAATCTATAGATTGCCATGGTCATTTTAATAATATTTTTCAAATCTTTAAACATGCAGTATCTTTCAATTTCCTTGTATCATTTTCAGTTACTTTCATCAGTATTTTACAGTTTCAGAGTATAGGTCTTTCAACTCCTTGGTTAAGCTTATTTCTAGGTATTTTATTTTTTAATATGATTTTAAAATGGGATTATTTTCTTTATTTCTGTTTCTAATAGTTTATTATTATTATGTTGAAAAGCAACATATTTATGTATATTAATCTGTATCCTGCAAATTTACTAAATTCATTTATTAGTTCTAATAGTTTTTTTGTAGAGACTTTAAGGTTTTCAATATATAGTATCATGTCATCTGCAAATAGAGAGTTTTATTTCTTCCCTTCCAATCTGACTATTTCTTATTTCTTTACTTGTCTGATTACTGTGGCTAGGACTTGCAATGTTATATTAACTGGAAGTGGTGAGAATGGCTATCTTTGTCTTGATCTTGAATTTATAGGAAAAGCTTTTGGATTTTTAGCATTGAATATGATAATGGCTGTGGGTTGGTCACAAACGGGCTGTATTATGTTGAGAAATGTTCACTTTATACCCAGTTTTCTGGGAGTATTTATCCATGAATGGATGTTGAATTTTGTCAAATGCTCTTTCTGTATCTATTGAGAAGATCTGGTGATTTTCATCCTTCATTTTGTTAATGTGATATATCACATAAATTAATTTGTACATATTGAACTAGCCTTGCATCTCTGGAATAAATCCCACTTGATCATGGTGAATGATCCTTTTTTATATATTGTTGAATTTATTTTGATAATATTTTATTGAGAATTTTTGCATCTATATTCCTCAAAGTTACTGGCCTATTATTTTCTTTTGTGTAGTATCTTTATCTGGTTTTGTTATCAGGATAATGGTGGCCTCATAGAATGAAATTGGGAGTGTCCCATCCTCTTGAATTTTTTAGAATAGTTTGAGAAAGGTAAGTATTAGCCCTTCTTTATATGTTTGGTTGATTTCCCCTATAAAACATTCAGTCCTGGACCTTTGCTTGCTGGAATTTTTTTGATTACTGATTTAATTTCACTATGAGTGATCACCTGTTCAGATTATCTGTTTCTTCCTGATTCATTCTTGGAAGACTCAATGTTTCTAGGAAATTTTTCCATTTCTTCTTGCTTGTTCAATTTTTTGGCATGTAACTATTTGCAGTCTTCTCTTATGATTGTTTGTATCTCTGTGATATTGTTTGTAATTTCTTCACTTTCATTTCTTATTTTGTTTATTTAGGTCCTCTGTCTTCTTTTTCTTAATGAGCCTAGTTATAGGCTTATCAATTTTGTGTATCTTTTTGGAAAAATAGCTCTTTGTTTCATTGATATTTTCTGTATTTTGAAGTCTGTTTTATTTACTTTTGCTCTGATCTTTATTATTTCCTTCCTTCTGCCAATTTTAGGCTGTGTTTGTTCTTTTTTTTTTTTTCTAATTTATTTCAATGATAGTTTAGGTTGCTTATTTGAGATTTTTCTTATTTCTTGATCCTGTCTTTATACAATAGGCCTATTGGTCTGTATTGCTATAAATCTCCTTTTTAGAACTGCTTTTGCTGCATCCAATAGATTTTGAAAATTTATCTTTTACTTTCATTTATCTCAAGGTATTTTCTGAGTTACTCTTTGATTTCTTGATTTATCCATTGGTTTTCTAGTAGTGTGTTGTTTATTATCCATGTTTGTGTTTTTCCCATTTTTCTTCCTGTGATTGATTTCTAATTTCATACTGTGTGGTCAGAAAAGATGCATGATAAAATTTCTATTATCTTAAATTTGTTGAGACTTGTTTCATAGCTTAGCATGTGATTTATCCTGGAGAACATTCCATGTGCACCTGAAAAGAATGTATATTCTTCTGTTTTTGGATGGACTATCCAGTAGGTATTTATTAAGTCCTACTAGTTTGATGTCTCTTTTAAGACCACTACTTTGCTTTTTGTCTTTCTGTCTGAATGATCTGGCCATTGATGTAAATGGGATGTTAAAACCCCTATTATTATTTTATTATTGTCAATTTCTTCCTAAGGAGGATTTCTGAACCTGTGATCTCCCCCTCCTCTTCTGTATTCCCTGTTAAAGGCACAAACCTAGAACTTGTCACCACTTCTCCCTTCCTACTTGACTCCATATGGATGTTTCTTTATGACCTTGGTTGTAGAAGAGCATTTTTGTCAGGTTCCAGATTGTTTTCAGCGAGTTATTCTGCATGTAGTTGATTATTTGCTGTTTTTGTGGGAGGAGGTGACCTCAGCATCTTCTGACTCCCCTATCTTGATCTCCCTAATCTCAGTACATTTAATCTCACAAGAATGCAATGTTAATTAGTTTTTTTATGTTAATTAGTTTTAAGTATTATATATAGCTCCATATTTTTCAATTTTCTGTTTCAAATATCACTTGACCTATTTTAACTTCATGCTTTGGTTACTGATTTCCATTTATTCCACTTATTTTTATGTGATAAATTTAAAAAAATGCATTAATGCATATTGTTCATACTTCTTCATTATTTCCCAAGGAGTAATTTTTCTCACTTATTGTCCTTACACTATATACTAGAGATTGAAAAAATTGGAAGTCTGTGTCTTGGGACATTCCCCAGATAGGTCAGTCATCTATAGGAAGTGGATGACATTCCATCCATATTATAATATCTGTGGATATTGGAAAGGAATAATTTGGCCTGATTCTGATTCCATCATACAGATTCATATTTTGATTTCTAATATATCAGATATCTTCCACATGGTCAGATTTATTGACATGGAAAATTTTTAGTCTTGGAAAAGGGAAGAAAAGAAAAGGTTTTTTTGAGCACTTCCACATGGCTTCACCATTTTTCATTCCTCATATTGCTATTTTCTAGAAAATCATTATTAAAATTCTCTTTCCAAACACACATCACCAATGTAGACTTCAGATTCAGTGATCAGCTGAATGTCAATGATAGCTTGAAATATTTATTAAAATAAAACCAAACCAATACTTGATTCATTCAGGAGCATCCTTATTCAGTGCTCGAGTATGTGAAAAGCAGAACCTAAAAACCTTGAGTTCTAGGGAGGTAAAATCACTTGTTCTACGTCACAAGATTATACGATTGATTTATTAGGAGATTGAAACACATTTCTGCATATCTACAGGTACTATATCAAGTTGTTGGATTGTATTTTCACAGTGCTACATTATATCTTATTATAGGTCATTGCTCATAATTTTATGCCTTACTTTTTAAACAATTATAAAGACAAAGTGAGTAAAAATTTCTAACCAGCAAAATATTCTAGGTACTAAAATTGTCTTTTGAGATATATATTTCAAATACTTGAGCTTTTTCTACATAACCTCCTCCTTTTCCAAAAAACAATCTTATTTTACATACCCATATGAAAAAGACCAGATATAAGATACAGTCTAACAGTTAATGGCGCCATATATCCTGAAATTAAATTAGTAGTAAATGGATGTTACCAAATTATATGACTTAAATTATTTAAAATAAAAACCTGTGCTAATGAGATAGAATAATTGATTCTGTGATAAGACAAGATAAGCAATGTTGATTCAGAAACTAGAAAATAGCACATACATTTTATTTAATACTTGCACTATTTTTATAACACTAGCTGATAATAAAATAATAATAGTATATTTATATCACCTTATAATTTTAAATAATTTTATATGGATTGTCATATTTAATGATATTTCTTTGCATGGAAAATTAATTCTAAATTTAAAGGTCTAAATTTAGTCTAAATATTTAGTTTGAAAATTAAGACTTTATGTGGTCTTAAATTAACTTATAAAATCCATATTGGCAAGTTACAAACAGTACCTTATTTAATGGAAATGAACCAGTGACATACTATTTTCTATGGTATTCATTTTCTAGGATGATTTACTTCTAATGTATAACCACAGATAATATTTTTCATGGAATTACAGAGGGTCTCTCAAGATGCATTAACCTAAAGTGAACTAATCAAGCTCCACCATCTCTAATTTATATAAAGCAATTCATCTTCCTGAATATTTTACAGTTGCTGTTCAGTGCACATTATCTAATTGTGCCTATTAGATGCAGAAAAGGATAAAGCATGTGCTGAAGATAGAACCCATGTATTATCCGAATTGTAATAGAAGTTTTTAAACTATAGCAAAGCCAAATATCTTCACTTGGGAATGTTTGATTTAAACCTGTTTGTTGAGCATGTTATATATTTTAAAATAATGAATATAACTGATTTGGATAATGTAGTTTTAAGACCTTGAGGTCACTATTAAAAGAAACTGTATCATTTAGAATAATTTTCAGCATGAAAAAAACATTTGTGGAATAAAATTTAAAAGAAATATATCAGATTTAAATTACCTTGAAATTGTGAAGCTATAATTTTGTGTGCTCACATCTTTTATTCTTTGCCAGCTCTGACAGAGTAATCTCCTGATAATATTTTAATAGATAGATTTCTAAGCCAGTTCTGAGCAGAAAGTAAAAATCCATTTTGTGGTTCAGATGCATTATAGTTTAAACTCCTGGAGCTTTTAATTATCATCCTATTTTTGCTAAAAATCTGCATTTTTTCCTTTTTCTTTCCATTTCATTATGATACTGAAAGGGCAATTTTGGGTAAGCGAATGTTTTTATGAATATTAACTTAACTGGAAAGTATTTTTACATTTAAATAAAATTCATTAGGTACTTTGTAAATAGCAATGAAATCTGTTTTACTGGACATGCATTAAATATCATTCCAGCTTGATAATTTTAAATATGTTCTAAAACTTTAGTTCTGGAAAACTGTAAAACTTGCTAACATTACATAATAATATTTTGAGATTTAGTTTTCCTATTAATGTGTTTTTATGTCTTTTACTCTTAGCATGTTTTGCAATTTTGTATACATTATTTTACTTTTTTTCTGAGTCAAGCAAATTATATAATGCAACATGGAATTTGAAGTATGGTGGGAGAGGAATGTTCTTATTTCACCTGATAAAAGATACTTTGTACTTCTCTTAAGTTTTCCTTTTTTTGTCAATGACTCCAATAAATGGTCTGTGACAGAAAGCAGAAGACTATTTTTAGCTCTTTCTTCTCATTTACTCCTGAATCAAACTGGTTGCCAAATATTTGCTGATCCCAACTCTTTAGTAACTAAAAAGTCTGAAGTCTCCTTTACATTTCTACTGCCATTGCCTTGGTACTAAGGCTTATCACTCTTGCTCTGGATGACTGGTACTTCTGGCCTCTGGTCTTGTCACCATCCATTAAGTTCTCTGCATTGCTGCCAAGAGTCATTCTAAAAAGCACCTAAGATCATCTCACTTCATTGATATCATCTGGATCTAGAACTTTATTATATGATACAAGGACCTTCATATGTTATCCTGAACCTGTTTTAGTAGCCTTGTCTTCTGCCAGGTTCTCAGGGTTACTCAGTATTCTAACTGTATCAGTAATTTGTTACCACGTTTCTTATTTGCTATGCATAACTGAGTCCTTTATGCACATAGTATGTGCATAAAGAAATGTTAAACAATTTTATCCTTATCAAAATACATATTCAAAATTACCTTTGTTTGGTCCTTTTCTGTATCATATGATGCTGAATTTGCACTCACGAATGTGTCATATCAATTTGGATTCATGGTCTTTGCAAAATCAATGTTTCAGTGAAAGAATTATGAATATCCAACTCTTTACTACAGAAAGTAGGGGAAACATGAGACAGATGTTTGTAATCAGAAAAAAAAAATCTGAATACATTCCAAACAAAGAAAGTATCAATAGAAGCAAGGGGTTAGGTCAACCCAATAACAGTGAAGAAAGAAACAAAGTCAGAGAAATAAGTTACTTTATCAGTGGGGTGTAGCAGATACATCAGAGATGACATAACAAAATGCCACATGTATGTTTTCAACAACAGAAAGTTATTTTTCACAGTTCTGGAGGCTAAAAGTCCAAAATCAAGTTTCTGGCAGAGTGAGTTTCTCCTGAGGCCTCTCCTCTTGTCTTAAAGATGAGTCTTCTTTCTGTGTCCTCACATGCCTCTTTCTCTCTGTGCATACATGTCTTTTCCTCTTCTTAGGACACCAGTTCTGTTGGATTAGGACCCTACTCCTATGAACTCACTAAACCTTAATTACCACTTTAAAGGCCCTATCTCCAAATACAGTAACACTGAGGTGTTCGGGTTTCAACATTTGAATTTGGAAGCTAGGAGAGGGGATACAATTTAGTCCATAACAGTAGGTTATAGTGGACTGTACGGTACCAGGAGTAAGTTCTAGAACATTTTCCACTATTACCCTGTTGCGTGATACTAGTCAAATACATTTTGTATCTGATATCAGTTTCCTCAGTTGCAAAAGGAGAGATTTGAACCAGATGATTTGTCAACTCCCTTTACTTGCCAGGATTAATTGAAATTAAAAAATGATCGAAGCATAAGAATTTAATCTTGATTGATTGATTTAGTTTTGGAGGTAGCAGCTTAAAGCTGGGCATCATGTTTCCTCTGTGGTCAATGCTCTAGTGTTTACAGAACTAGTAATATCTCCTTTTAATTACAGACTATTATTGAAACATCTGCCTCAGTGGACAGAGTTGGCACAAATCTAATGCCAGCAAGACTCTGTTGGTAGTGACTACATGATAAACATTATCATTTAAATCAGTTGGTCATGACATTCTGTCATTGTATAAATATCCCAAGGAAATCTGAGATTTTAAGAAAGCATTACAATAAAATGTTAGACAGTAAACATCTGCTGGTGCGTTGGCAAATAGCCACAGTATTATGTATAGTATGTACTTAAGACTGAGTGATTGTGCTTAATAAGACAGTATTATTCAAAGAATGCCCCTATGCCCAGAACACTGAGAAATCTAAAATAATGAAGCATGCATTAGTCAAAGAGATACACATTGTGATATTCATGTATGATGACACAATTTTTCACTTAGGAAAATAATTCAGATTCATTTACAGTGCACATTCATTCATGGCATGTAAATTTTTTTCAGGAATTTGATGTATGCATAATTTATCTTGAACTTGTCTGTTAAGTAAATTTAAACATATTTCTACTATTACTAATTTCCCCATGAGGACTTGATACAATCTTTCACTCTGTAAATCACTTTTTAATATGAGTAATCACTAAATAAATATTTTGGGGGAATTTTAATGATCAGATAGTATTCAGTGCACTTACCATCTTGTTAATAAGCATATCAATGGGATAAGCTATTATAATGTTAATGACAGCAGTAATTTTTACATGAGACATAAACTAATTTTATACAACATAGTCTATTTTGTTTGTGCAATTATGAATTTACCTTTGAAAGGTTAAGTATATTGTCTGATACATATGACAGTTTTTCATGTAACTATTTCTATTTTTAAAATAGCCTTGCATTAATGTCCTGACTCTTCTGATTCTTTGTGATTATAGTTGGAAAGGATGCAGTTTACTTCAAAACCTATAAATGTGATGGCACAGATGGATATTTTACTTTCCTAAGTTGTATAATTAATCAAGACTTCTCCAATTACATTGTTGAGTGGTTAGCATAAATATTGTTAAGTTCTTTTCTAAATCTTAATCACTGTTCATCTGGCCAATACACACATGGCATACAGGAAAATTTGCATCACAAATAATAATGAATAGCTGATAAAGAATAGTTGTAAAAGCTGGTAACTGCAATACTGAAGCCAATTTTGGTTTTGGTTTTCATTTTTGTGTTTTGTTTTATTTCTCTGTTTCTTTTTTAAGCTAATACCACTAACCTGAAATATGAAACTATCTCTGTCTTATGTTAGGGATTCTGTGATATTACTATTTTATGTTACAGATCTGTTTCATACAATTATTTTGCCTCTTGCTGTTGTTGAGAACAATGATTAATATTTAGACTTTCAGAACAACTACAACCACCAGCGTGGCTTTTTAAAGGCCCAGGTCCTTTGTTAAATTATTCAGTTGAATTTTGGAGCAAGTTATACAGTACCGGTTTGCCTTTGTTTCTTCATGTGCAATATGACTCAACTTGCAAGATTGCTATATTGACTTGAAAAAAAGAATAAGATTTTAAATAATGAGCATACTGCCAAGAATGTAGTGTATGCTCTATTATTACTAATTATTTTGTAGAATTGTGTTCCTCTTTTTTTTTTTCTCAAGATAAAAACTACATACCTATCTAAGTTTTCCCTACATCTATATGCCCTGCACACCCATGACATAGCTGTTACTATTTGGGGTTTATCCTTTGTATTTTTTTTCTTTTCTTAAGGGTAGAAAGAGGATATAGATGTCTGGATCTGCTATCACATATAACTACAAAAACACATGTACAGAATTTTTTTTGATGCATCATTATATACATGCTATTTTGTAGTATTATGTTCATATAAAAGACTATCATTAAAATTTTTTCCTGTCAATGAACAAATACATCTCTGTGATTGTTTAGAGGTCACATAATATCTCTGAAATGGTTAAACAAATTTCTAATGATTTTTCTATTGTTGGATGTTTTAGAGTATTTGAATTTTGGTTCTTCTTAAATAACACTGCCATTTTTGTCTAATTTTCTTAGGTATTTTAAAATATATTTTTCTTGTGGATTGTATGGCTATTATTCTTGCTATGGCTATGACTTTTCAGGTATCTTTCTGACACTGTTTGCCTTTCACTTAGTTAATACCGTATTTTTGAAATACACATAGTGTATTATATTATTTGATGATTTATAGTTTAGCCATATCTATTCGTATTTTCCTTCAGTTATACAAACTGGTTTATTGCTTAAAATACATTTATTCCAAAATTATATATAAAAGACAGTTCAGTTTTTCCTCCTTTTCATTAATGATTTATTGTTTTTCCTTTTTTTTTTTTTTTTCTTGGTTATAAGGGCATTAGGAACACGCTTCTGATTGTGTTACTGGGGGATAACATGTTTTGTGGACTGGATGTTTGCCCTCCCCTCAGATTCTTATGATGAAACCCTAATCTCCATGTGAGTGTAGTAGGAGGTGGGGCCTTTGGGAGGTGATTAGGACATAAGGGTTGAATCCTTATGATGACATTTAATGCCCTTAGAAGAAAGACAGAGAATCATGTTTCTCTTTTTGCCATGAGTTACAACTGTTCTGGGCCTTTTGTCTCATTTTTTAATTTTGAACTTACATTTGGTTGACCTGAATTTGTAATTTGCTTCTGCTGAGTGTTTCTCACCAGAAATCACTTTAAGCTTAGTCCCTGGACTGGGATTGTGTGGAATCCAGATAGTGTAAATCCAAACCCCCAAGTATGAGTAAGGGTACAAATTCTCATGGGAGATATTTCTTAACCTTGAGATAAGACCAGGAAAGATATTTTTCTTTGATTACCATATTTAAGGAGTGGATTTTTAAAAAATCTGTTCTTTTACTCTGTGTAGAAGGCTTTAAGCTCCCCTACCTCTCCTTCGTAATGTGTCTTGGTTTCACTTCCTTAATTTATGGGAACATGGTTTGTTTCTTAAATCCTAGGCTGCTAAAAACTCCAGTATTACCAAATTACTTTGGGTTTTCACCAGTTTTTTTTTTTGCTCATGCACGTGACTTTCCTCATCTTTAAGTTTTGTGAATTTATTTCTGTAAGCTTAGCCTAACTATATGTTTAAAAGGTTATTTATTGCATTTTGTACAGCATGTTAAATGATTCTAAGAGGAATGTGTTTTAGAATATATAAATTCTCATAATGCCAGATGAAGTCCTTTTATTTTTTTTAGAGATTTCTCTTTGTTTCCCATTTAAATTTCTCCTTAAGTGAGTGTTCGTTTTTAAATAGTGAGTTTGAACTTATACTTGCATGGATCATATATTGCTGAGCAAATACATTTTTCTAATGAAAGTAATTAACATTTGCATACATGTTAATTATGTATTATATGTGATATATAATAATAATGATATTAATTATCTATACTATAAATGTAATATACATTATGTATGTATTTATATATCACTTATTTATATTTATCAATTATGTAATAGCTTAATATGTCTTTATATATGTAAATACATATATGTGTGTTTACCTTAAAGCATCAGAGCTTAGAGTGATCCATTGATAAACACAATCATGATTTCACTAGTGCTAAATAAGAGTACTAAAATGCATTAATTTGTTGTACAGCCATGTTAAGACTAGTGCTGCATCTTTGTAAAACAGAAAATGAATTTGAAACAAAATTCTCAGTTTGATCCCATTTTACCATTTAGGTTTTAATGTAAACCTGTAATTGCAGATGGCAATAACTGTTTACACTGTTAAAATATTTTCATACAGGGTATCAATAAACTTTACATGTAACATTTTATACGAGGAATGTTACATTTATATCTTTGTACCTGTTCAAAAGTTTCATTATTTAATGTAGTTTTAGTGATTTTTACAATATTATGATTTGTGAAATACTTTCCCTTTTATTTAGTTTTTATTGTGCTAATCATTCCAGAGGTAGGCAAATTGAAGAACTGTTACCCTAAACTTAGAGGAAGGAACTTAGACTCAGAAATTAATGTGAATCATGATTAGTAAGTATGAGAATTAGAACTCAATCTGGATGTTCTTATTCCCTTCCAGTATTTTTTTAGTTCTGATTTTTATTTTTAATAAAATTGAAGTATACCTAAAGGACTCTATTTTTAGTAGATCCTTTCTGGTGTTTTTGCATTATATATTACAGTCAAACAGCCAGTAGTCAAGGTACTGTGAGCTATCTGAATAGAAAGTACTCCTTAATCTTTAACAATATCCTTATTCACAGAAGTGTGACTCTTTTCTGAGAGGGAATATTTCATCAAAACAATAATGCTCTCTATTTCAGTGTGCTTTGCTTGTGAAAGCTTTAGCTGCAGTTTATCTATTCTATAGACATGTAGTTCTTATAAAAATAAGTTATTTGCAACATAAATAAGGTTTCTGAGTGCTTGATATTTCCTTTGTCCCCTTTAAGTGTGTCAGGTATTTCTATAACGAAGTGGAAAAGATTTATTGGAAATTTGGCTTCTGTTTTCTTTAAGATTTTCCTTTTTTTTCCCCCCCCTTAAAAAGGAATTATAGATACCCGGTGACAGTGTGACTACTTCTGACAATGTTATAACAGCAAAACCTACTAGGAGAAAACTTTGCAAAAAGAATATCTATCCCATTGTAGAGAGAAACCAATGGAATTGAGCCAAATTCTTAAGTTTAACCCCTCAAAGCTTATGGGCATCAGCATTCACCCTAGCTATCTGTACAGTCCCTATTTAAAAAAGGAATCTGGCAAAAACGTGTGTACTATTGAGCACAGCCTGATCACTAAGATTGAAAAGTAACTCTAATATGCAAAGTTCATGCTTGTGATAATAGCAGGGTTTTTTTCCCTCATTTGTTTTCCTCTTCGTATTCCTGCCAGGCTGCTCCGACTAGGTCATCTGGTGTCATGCTGAGTAGAAGTGGAGAGGCAGGGCCTCCATCCATTCCTTTTTTCTAAACCTCAAGTGAAAACTTTCCATTTTTTATCAACTAAGTTGTCTTCTTCAATTTTTTGTAGACCTTCTTTACTCCAGAAATTAAAACATGAACCTCTGACTTACTGAAGTTTGTTTTCTTACCTTGCTTTCAAAACTATAACAATTTAGAAGCCTTTGACTTTTGACTTCATTGATATCCTTCCAATTTATATACCAATTACGTCAAGTACTTTAAGTCTGTACATTAAGTCCCATAAAATCTTTGTTTTATGCAAGGGACATTCACTTAGATTCCCTTACATATGCATTTTTAAACCGATTTATTTATTTAATCTTCATAATTTGTTCCACTTAAGTATCTTAGTTTCCATCTTGAAATTTATTATATATTTTTGGTGGTTACCATAATTTGCTTTGTTCATCTAAAAATATCTTTATTTGCTCACGTTCTTGAAAGAAATTTTTCACAGCTAGATGGAGTTATTTTCATTCAATACATGAACTAACTAACATGGGTCCATTGACTTCTTTCACTGATTCTGTTGCGAACTCAGTCATTGGAATAGTTATCCTTCACTGAAACTAACCTGTCTTTCCCCCTACTCCACTTTTGGCTGTTTTTGGGGTTTTTTTGTTTTTTTTTAGATAATCTCTTTGTCTTTGATTTTCTGCAGTTTTATTATTAAATTTCTAGATGTCCTTTATTTTTCTTCATGCAATTTGGGCTTTAGTGATCTTCTTGAATTGGTTGGTTACCCCATTGCTTAGTAGGAAAAAGTAAAATCCCCTCTAAAACAAATATGGAAATAAAAAAAGAATGTATAAAAATTTCAATAGAATAGTTATGTTTTATTTTTAAATGTCTAATATAAATTATTGCCCAGGTATGACTTTGAATTTAATGTCTATGAAAATTATAATTAAGAACTTGAAATGTAGGATCTAATTTTTTAATTTATATAATTTGAATCCTTGATGTAAGTTATATAATATAAATTATTCTTTTATAGGCATGAGTCTTTTTTTGGTCTTATTTGCATAAAATTGGTATTGGATATGGGATACAGGAAAAAAAAATCTTGTGATGAGAATGTCCCAGTGAAACAGTAGCCTTGGAGCCAGGAGTTGTAGTTTTCTCACTTTTTAATGACATGAAATTGGGCAACCCGTATCTCAGTTCTCCCTCTCTCCCTCTCATTCTCCTTCCTTCTCTCCTCTCTTCTCTCTTTTTGTCCCTCCCTCCTCTCTCTCTCAACTAAACATCCTACTGGGTTGCAGGAATTCTTCCAGCTATACCTGACAGTAACTGAGTGACAAGGATCATTTACATAGTAATATTTACTCTGTTTTGCTTTCTTCCCCTCTTTCCTTTATTAATGGCATAAATCAGAACTACTTTCATCATGAAAAGTTCTCAGTGTCAAGATAATGTATCTCTATAAAGAAGCAATTTATCTGTGGTTTAAATCAAATAATAAGGTGATGGACAGAAGAATGGGGACTCTCAAGATACCGTTTCTTTTTTCTTCCACTTTTATTGAGATGTAGTTGACATACAACATTGGATAAATTTAAAGTATACAGCATAATGACTTACACACATCATCAAACGATTGCCACATGTTTAGTGAGCATCCATCATCTCACATAGATATCAAATTAAAGAAATAGGAAAAATATTTTTGTGATAAGAACTCTCAGTATGGAGATTCCTAAAAAGAATAGGAATAGACTTACTATATGACCCAGGAATCCCACTCATGGGCATATATACAGAAGGAATCCTACTTCAAAATGACACCTGCACCCCAATGTTCATAGCAGCACTATTCACAATAGCCAAGAGATGGAAACAGCCTAAATGTCCATCAACAGATGACTGGATAAAGAAGAGGTGGTATATTTATACAATGGAATACTACTCAGCCATAAAAACCAACAACATAACGCCATTTGCAGCAACATGGATGCTTCTGGAGAATGTCATTCTAAGTAAAGTAAGCCAGAAAGAGAAAGAAAAATACCATATGAGGTTGCTCATATGTGGAATCTAAAAAACAAACAAACAAACAAACAAAAAAACAAAGCATAAATACAAAACAGAAATAGACTCATAGACATAGAATACAAACTTGTGGTTGCCAAGGGGGCAGGGGGTGGAAAGAGATAGACTGGGATTTCAAAATTGTAGAATAGATAAACAAGATTATACTGTATAGCACAGGGAAATATATACAAGATCTTATGGTAGCTCACAGAGAAAAAAAATGTGACAATGAATACATATATGTTCATGTATAACTGAAAAATTGTGCTCTACGTTGGAATTTGACACAACATTGTAAAATAATTATAAATCAATAAAAAATGTTAAAAATAAAAGAGACCTGATCTCAAAGTACAGCCTTTATACTTACAGTTTCTCTTAATAATTTTAATGGATGCTTACTGTGTTATTCAATGATGGTTAAAATTTATGAATTGACAAAATACTATGCAATTGTCAATTAATTTTAACAACATTTTTATTAATTACACATTTATTGATATTCTAGTAGAAAAGACAAGCAAATATAAAAACAGAAGACAGACAAATACAAAATGGTCAACAATGACCATATTATTAGAATAGAGATACATGAAATAGAAGTGGGCAAAATTAGATGAGTTTATATTACTAGTGGGTAATCTGTGATTTAATAGTAATAGACCTAACATATTTTAAAATGGCTTGGCCTTTTACTCATGATTCTTACATATTTCAGATGTCAGCAATCAGGAACTGGTGAGTACTGGGGCAGCCACCCCAAGGAATTTGATTGACAAAGATGTGCTTCCAAAAAGAGTGATATTGATTTAATTATAAACAGCTGCCAAATTTTTTAATATCATGCAAGTCTTGGTAACTTTACTTCTGCAAACTGCTGGTGTAGTGTATTTATAGCATGCCAAAAATTGCCTTACATTTATCAGAAAATCTTTTTGAATTCCAGGAGTGACATCTGGGAAAAATACAAGAGAAAACACTTAAATATGTTTCTTACATGATTTTGTTTGTAAATGTCTTTCATCAGGATGAAGAATGATTCCTCTAAACCATAAAATCGGTATTGTTTTAATCTGAGTTTGTGGTCGTGCTCATTTTGTATGATCTTTGTCTTTAAATCATTCCATTTATTAGCAGATAAAATGCTATCGTTGTATAATTTTAAAAAAGGAAGAATAAATCTTTTAGTCCGTGGGGGGTGGGGGGAGAAGAACTCTCCGGATTTACTCTCTTAATAACTTCCCGTTATTATATATAGCAGTGCTAATTATAGTTATCATATTGTACATTACATCCCTAGTGCTTATTTATCTTATAACTGGAAGTTTGTACCTTTTGACTGTCTTCATCTAATACGCTGTCCTCCACCTGTGGTAACCACAAATCTGATCTCTTTTTCTATGAGTTTGCTTGCTTCTTTTTGAAGGTAATTAACTTACAACACTATGTTACACAACATATCGATTTGGTATTTCTATACATTTCAAAATTATCACTACAATAAAGTCAGTCATGATATGTCTCATAGGAAGATATACATAGTTACTGACTATCTTGCCACACCGTATATTTCATGTCTGTAACTCATTTATTTTGCAACTGGAAGTTTGTATCTCTTAATACCCTTTTTATGTCCTGTTTTTTAATTACTTTGTAATATACATAAAATATTATATTAGTTTCAGATGTAGAACAGTGATTTAATATATTTATATATTACAAAGTGATCACCACAATAAGTCTAGTTACCATATGTCTATACAGATTTATTACAACATTATTGACTGTATTCTCTGTGCTATATACATTGCATCCTCATGATTTCTTTATTTTATAGCTGAAGTTTTATACCTCTTAAGTCCCTCTCCTTATTTCACCCATCTCCCCATCACTCTCCCCTCTGACAATCAACAATTTGTTCTCTATATCTATGAGTCTGTTTCTGTTTTGTTTTGTTTGTTCACTTGTTTTGTTGTTTAGATTCCATGTATAAATTGTCATATGCTATTTGCTTTTGTCTAACTTATTTCACTTAAAATAATACCCTCAAGGTCCAACCATGTTGTTGCAACTTGCAGGACTTCATTCTTTTTTATGGCTATCCAATATCCAATTGTATATATACACCACTTTTTAAAATCTATTCATCTATCAGTGGACACTTAAGTTGCTCCCATATCATGGTTGTTGTAAATAATACTGCAGTGAACGTAGGCATACATATATATTTTCAAATGTGTTTTTTTTTCCAGAAAAATACCAAGAAGTGAAATTGATGGATATTATTGTAGTTCTATTTTTAGTTTTTTGAGAAATCTCCGTAGCGTTCCCCATATTGGCTGCCCCAATTTAGATTCTCACTAACATTGCACTAGGATTTCCTTATCCCCATATCCTCACCAATACTTGTTGTTTCTTGTCTTTTTGATAACAGTCATTCTGACAGATGTGAGTTGGTACTGCATTGTGGTTTTGATTTTCATTTCCCTGATGATTAATGACGTTGAGAATTTTTTTTCATGTGCCTATTGGCCATCTGTGTGTCGCCTTTGAAAAAAATTCCTCTTCAGTTCCTTTGCTCATTTAAAATTTTTTTAAAGTACACTCAGTTACAATGTGTCAATTTCTGGTGTACAGCACAATGTCCCAGTCATGCATGTGTATACATATATTCATTTTCATATTCTCTTTCATTAAAGGTTATTACAAGATATTGAATATAGTTCCCTGTACTATACAGAAGAAATCTGATTTTTTAAAATCTATTTTTATATGTAGTGGCTAACTTTTGCAAATCTCAAACTCCCAGACTTATCCCTTCCCACACCCTTTCCCCCAGTAACCATAAGATTGCTTACTATGTGAGTTTGTTTCTTTTGTAGATGAGTTTCTTAGTGTCCTCTTTTTTCTTTTTCTTTCTTTCTTTCTTTCTTTTTAGATTCCACATATGAGTGATATCATATGTTATTTTTCTTTCTCCTTCTGGCTTACTTCACTTAGAATTGACAATCTCCAAGTCCATCCATGTTGCTGCAAATGGCATTACTTTATTCTTTTTTCTGGCTGAGTAATAGTCCACTGTATAAATATACCACAACTTCTTTATCCAGTCACCTGTCGATAGACATTTAGGTTGCTTCCATGTCTTGGCTATTGTAAATAGTGCTGCTGTGAACATTGAGGTGCATGTATCTTTGATTTAGAGTTCCCTCCAGATATATGCCTAGGAGTGGGATTGCTGAACCATATGGTAAGTCTATTTTTAGTTTTTTGAGGAATCTCCATACTGTTTTCCATAATGGCTGCACCAAACTACATCACCAACAGCAGTGTAGGAGTGTTCCCTTTTCTCCACACCCTCTCCAGAATTTATTGTTTATGGACTTCTGGATGATGGCTGTTCTGACTGGTGAGAGGTGACACCTCATTGTAGTTTTGGTTTGCATTTCTCTGATAATTAGCACTTTTTGAGCCTTTTTTCATATGGCCATTGACCATTTGTATGTCTTCATTGGAGAATTGCTGATATCTTCTGACCATTTTTGATTGGGTTGTTTGTTTTTTTGTTACTAATTTGTCTGAGCTGTTTATATATTCTACAAATTAAACCTCTGTCAGTCTCATCATTTGCAAATATTTTCTCCCATTCCGTAGGTTGTCGTTTTGTTTTGCTTTATGGTTTCCTTTGCTGTGCAAAAGCTTATAAGTTTAATAGGTCCCACTGTTAATTTTTGCTTTTATTTCTATTGCCTGGGTAGACTGCCCTAGGAGAACATTGATAAGATTTATGTCAGAGAATATTTTGCCTATGTTTTCTTCTAGGAGGTTTATTGTGTCTTGTCTTATGTTTAAGTCTTTAAGCCATTCTGAGTTTATTTTTGTGTGTGGAGTGAGGGAGTGTTCTAACTTCACTGATTTACATGCTGCTATCCAGTTTCCCCAACACCAGTTGCTAAAGAGACTACTTTTCTCCATTCTATATTATTGTCTCCTTTGTCGAAGATTAATTGTCCATAATTTTGAAGTGAATTTCTTGTAGGTAGCATATAGAGGGTTTTTTTTTTTAATTCAGTCAGCTACCCTATGTCTATTGATTGGAGGGTTTAGTCCATTTATATTTAAATAAATCATTGATAGATATTAATTTATCACCATTTTGTTAATTGTTCTATGGCAGTTTTTTAGTTCCTCTGTTATTTCTTTCTATCTCCCTTTGTGGTTTCAATGCTTTTTAGTGTTGTGTTAAGATGCCATTCTTATTTCATCTTGTGTATTTAGTATAAGTTTTATCTTTGTGGTTGCTGTGATGATCACATACAATATCCTATGTATTTAACAGTCTCTCTTAAGTTGACAGTGACTTGATTTGAACACATTCCACAGCTTTATAATTTCCTCCTTCCCTCATGTTTTATAATTTTTGACTATATATTTTACATCTTACTTTATATACACCATATCATAGTATTTTATTTTTAATTAATTTTGCTAGTTTTGTTTTTTATCCTTTGCACTTGCTTTATAAGTGATTTGTGCACTACTTTTATTATTTATTTTCCATTCTGGTGAGATTTTTACTTTTGTAGGAGGCTTATTTAGTGGTGTTGAAGTTCCTTAGCTTTTGCCTATCTGTGAAACTCGAAATCTCTCCATTTTTATTCCTGAATGATAATCTTGCTGGATAGAATTTTGGGTTGGCAGTTTTTTGTTTTTTGTTTTTTGTTTTTTGTTTTTCTTTCAGCACTTTGAATATGACATGCCACACCCTTCTGGCCTGTAAAGTTTCTGCTAAAAAAATCTGCCAATAGCCTTGTGGGATTTCTCTTGTGCATAAGTTGCTTTTCTCTTGCTGTGTTTTAGATATTCTCTTTATCCTTAACTTGTAAAATTCTAATTATAATGCATCTCAGGATGTTTCTCTTGGGATTCACCTTATCTCTCTGAGATTCTTGGACCTGGATGTCTATATCCTTCCCTAGAGTCAGCAAGTGTTCAGCCATTATTTCTTCAAAAAACATTTTTTTTTACTCCTTTTCTCTATTCTCCTCCTGGAACTCCCTATAATGCAAATTTTATTCTGCTTGATGATGTCCTTGTCTTCCAGCTTGCTGATTTGTGCCTCTATAGCATCCTTTCTACCTGTTTACCCCTCTAGACTATTTTTCAGTTCAGTTATAACTTCTGTTTGATACTTTCTTATATTTTCTATCTCTTGATGTTCTTGTGGTGTGGACTGTGAATACCCCCCTAGCCCCAGCTTTAGTTCATAGCTTGAAAATGTAGAGGATCCCCCTGCTTGCCCTCCAATTCAGGAAGGAGAAAAATAACTTGACTGTGCATGCCTACAGACTCAGCAGTGTAGCATGAGAGTGCCTTGTCTGGCACAGGATTGGCGTTAGGGTAAGAGTTGGAGAAAAACAGGACTGCTTATGCTCAGCAACCCCAACCAGGGGGTGGGGGTTGCTGTAGTGACCCACACTTGCAGATTTTCACTAGAGAACAAGAGAAAGTTGAGCCCACTCACACCTGCCTTCTCCAGCATGAGCCTGGGGGCATGCTGCAACACTGGACCTCTGTGTCTTCAGCAGTGTGGGAGGGGCTTGCTGCTATCACTCATCTACCTGTGCTGGCAGGTTAGGCAGGGAACACAACAAAAGTGTCTGCTATTGCCTCCTCTGGGAGCATTTCCATCTTTCCCTGTCCCTCCTGCTGATTCTTTTAGATTTGCGAATGACACTCCTTCACATATAGTTTCAGCACTTCTCAAACCTTTATTTCACTGGGTCTCAGGGTGAGTGTTACCACGTTTGAGCCTTTTAGAAGGGGCTTAAAGTTTATATGTGTTTTCTATAGCACTTTGGGACCCTTGGGCCTCAGCCCTATTGGTTTTCTAAAGCCAGGCATTTTTGGGGCTTGTCTCTGCAGTATAGATCCCAGGAACTGGGGTACCTGCTGTAGGGCCCAGCCCTTTGGTCCTCTGGGAAGAGCACATCTGGTGAGATCCCGCCCAGTTGTGTGCTGTCTTACTGCAGGAGGGATGTTTAGTGAGAATATTTCTCTGCCTCTTCTACCCATGTTGATGTAGTGTTTTTTTATTATGTGTTGTAGAGCAAATGTCCAGCTAGTTCTCAGGTTCTTTTCACATGGAATTGATTCACATGTAGGTGTGTATTTATTGTGTCCATGGCAGGAGATAACTTCAGGCTCTTCATATGCCACCATCTTACCACTCTCTCATTATATTATAAGTTTTTTCTGTGGAATCTTTTTCATTTTAGATTGGTTCTGAGTAGTAAACAAATAAATACTATGAATTTTCCATGTGCAAATGTTTTTCAAACTCACAAGGAACATAAACCAGTAAGAGGAATTACAATACAAGCCAGTGTATATTGTAATAAAAGTACTGATAAGGGAATGTAAAGCTCCACCAGAGTTGATCATCTTGGTACAGGAAAATCACACAAGATTCCGTGTACAATGCTGAAAAGATGGGATGTTATTTCCACAGAAAGATAAAGCTAATTAAAATTCCAGGAAAAATAACAGAAGCAAGAAATGGCTGAATCATGCCACAGTTTACATGATGTGCAAGAAATGGCATGTCATATAAAAGTGTATCTAGGGCAAAATGTAGGAATGGAGAGACCAAATGGCGGGCATAAAGGCATTTGGTTTTGAAGGTCAGAAGACCACAGAGAAATTATTGAAGGTCTGTGAATAAGTGAGTAAACCAGTCATATACTTAGTCTAAAAAGTTTTATCTGGTAGAGAGCTGAAAAGAGAGAGAGCCCGGAGGCAAAGAGATCAGTTAAGAGGTCTATTTAATAGCTCAGGGTATAACAAGGCAGAACTCAAGAAGGAAGTGGGGCCTTCCCAGGACCGATCTCCCCCATATCCTCTGCTGTAGCTCCTCTCTGAAGTACCCAGATAATGGTATCTCATGCATATTTCTTGAGTTTTTCAGATGTTAAATACCACCACCAAATGGAAGAGATTAACTGCTTGATGATGACGCGCGCACAGCCCCCAGGCCATCTGGCGCCTAGGGGTTGATAGTGTTGACCTCTCTGTTACCTCCACATCAACCAATCAGAGAACTGTGCCCGAGCTGATCATGAACCCTGCGATCCCGTCCCTTAACTGCCCTTTAAATGTGCTTTGCTGGAACCCTTCAGGGAGTTTGGGCATGAGCCACCCCATTGTCCTTGCTCAACCCTGCAATAAGCCTCCCATGTTTTGGTCTGTTTGGCCTTAAGGTGCATCAAGCACACGAACCTGCGTTGGGTAACAAGGGGAGAGCTGACATGTATTTCAACCACGTTTATACTTTAACTTGAAAAAAACTTTGCTTGTAGATGATTAGATTGAATCAAGAGGAGGCTTGAGGTAAAAAATTAGCCTCAAGTGTTCTTTTCACATGTAACCATTTATTCACTAACAAAACAAATGCTCTGAAAGCTCCTAGACTAAATTTAGAAGGCAGTTGCTCTGAGGTATTTCCTATTTTAAAGTGGAGGTCAAACACAATGGCACATACACAGAATACAGCCTGCGGGCTTTTTTTTTTTTTTTTTTTGGCCCCATATTACAGAAATAAATAAATAAATAAATTTGAATATTTTTGGAATAGAAATGATCTCTCTAGTTCATTAACTCATCAGCTCTCTATTGCTCTGTGTGTCCAACTCATTATATTTACTCAGTGAGTTTTATTCTTGTTAGGCAGTTAGATAGAAATGAGCACCAGGCAAGGGGAGAGGTGGGGGGAAGGAGCAACCCAGAAAATAACAGTACACCTGCGCTCAGGATAAGGGGCTCCAAAATACTTTCTCTAAATGAGGGCCAGCAAAGAGGCCAGCTAGTATCGAACACTGCAGCTGCACAGTAGAGAGAAGGACCCGGCTTAACCTGACCCAATGCTCATTATAATGTAATTAACATAGCAGTTTGAGCTATGTTACCTCCTGTAGGTTTCTCTGTGTGCACCCTGGGTAAGAACCTGCACAGAAGGGATGGGCATGCCTGAGCACAAGGAACTGAGCCATAAATAAATCAATCACAAAAGTGCCCCTAAGCCAGGATATAAAAACAGGAAAACAAAGGAGCTGCACCATTTTTCCTCTCCTGGACTCACCTGCTCCCAGTTCTCAGGAGTACACTATATTTTACTACCTTTTTACTTTACTAATAAAATCTTGTTTACATCACACTTTCTGTCCCTCGTTAAAAATTCCTTTTTTTCTTGGGTGACTAAGAACTGAGGTAATTCTTACTTCCCTCCTCCCAGAAACATTCTGACTCCTCTAATTAAAAGTGCATGCATTCCCAACTCTGTACTTTCAACCCCACACACCACAGTATGCATTTTAAATTATTTTATTATTTTTAAATTTTATTTTTAAATAATTACTATCTCAGAAGAAATTGCAGAAAACAGTATACAGAATTCCAGCTATATCTTGCTCAATTTTAGTTCAGTTTTTCTTAGCACTTACACAGTAGGTAGTATGATGTAGTTATTTAATATTTTACTGCCTGTATTCTCTTTCTCTAATACGTCCACCTACAAAAACTCCACAATGGGAAGAATCTTTGTTTTATTCACCTGTGTATAATGTTGGAAAGTTTTCCAGCCATAGAGGAAATTCAGTATATAGTCACTGAATGTGGTTAATAGAATAATAATAGCTAATGCTGATGGGATGATAATGATTTTTCATATAGAATTCAATAGCATATGTATATTGACTCACACCATAATCAAACCTTGTGAGGACAATACTAACAATATCCTCACACTCATTTTGGCATCTGAGCTCAAAGTCAACTGAATTTCATATCTCTGATCAAAATGCTCATCATATTTGCTGTTTTAAATTTGGTATGAAATATTGAAAAGGCTAAGAGCTCCTTCCAGGCAATGTAAGGCATTCAGGTTTTGCTGGGCTTGATAACCTCTGTACATGTACAGTTACATACCATGTGTGATGGTAGATGGTGGATGTGCATTTTTTCCCTCATATTATTTTGGCTTGCATTAATATGTTCACTGCTAAGTCATGTCAACTACTGACGGTACATGCTACATACTGATAGGTAGTAACAGGAATGACCTGTTTCCCTGTTTCTTGGAAATGTATTATATACTTTACAAACAGGAAAAGACCAACTATAATACAGCATATAATCTTTTTAAAGTAACGTGTTATAGAATTAAGAGAATTAAATAGACACACTTACATGCATTCTTGATTTTCAGTTGCTATGTGGATATTTTGCTGCCCTTAAAATTCAATTTAAAGAGTATACAAAGATACAATTGGATTATGGAGTACTATTTCTGCTTGAAGGAATTTTGGTTGTATATTCGTTCACTGAGAAACTATGTCAGCTCATGTGCTCTATGTAGACTGTATTTTGGCTGCTTGTTCATTAGAATATCAAAGCTGAAAATACTATTTTCAATTTGCAGAAGTCTTTACGACACCCTTTAAGATCTTTCCAGCCTACTGGTACTGAAAATTATCCTGGAGAAATTTAAGCCCACTCTGATAGTTTCTTTTATGACTTGGGTGAACATTTGATTTATTATCCAAATCAGGAAAACTTGGATTTAAAAGGGATATTATTTATGTATTTACTCTGGACAACATTTATGAACCTAGATCTGCCCTATATAATTTTCACATATGATTATTGTACTCATGAGTTATTTAAACATTTTTAACATAGAAAGAGGTGCCAATGATTTATTCTCTTTATTTTCAGTATCTCATGAAAGGTGATACAATTTTATTTCTGTTTTTACAACTAAGAGCCAATAATTCTTGACATAAGATGTTCTCTTTCAGTTAATAAAGCCAGACCTGCATATATTATTTTCATCTTCGTTATTCCTTCTCTTCTTCTCTGTGTTCTTTCATGTCTACTCTATGATCTTCATTAAAGTGACTTCATCGTTAAAAACTCATTCTATAATATTTAGTCACAAGTTTCCTTTGCTTTAGGACAGCATTTTTCTGGCGAATATTTTTCTGCATCAGTAAGTTCTCTTTTTCTTAGCCTCTTTTCTCGTTATAGTGTATATGTTTCTCAGGTGGTTTAACTTTTTAAAAATTATTCTATGGTAAATCCTTAAAAACATAAACACATAATTACTGTATAATTCAGCATTTCCATTTTTGGGTTTATAGTCAAAAGAAAGCAGGGATTCAAGAGATATTTGTACATCAATGTTTTAAATCCTTGAAAGCTTAAACACATTAATTACCATATAATTCAGCATTTCCCCTTCTGGGTATAAACTCAATGAAATTGAAAGCAGAGATTTGAGGGATATTTATACATCAGTGTTCAGAACAGCATTATTCACAATAGCCCAAAGATGGAAATAATACAAGTGTCTACTAAAAGATGAATGGATAAATGCATATGGTAATTACATGCAATGGGGTAGTATTCTGCTTTAAAAAGGAAGAATTTTGATGCATGCTACAGCGTGGATGAATCTTGAAGATATTATGGTAAGGTAAATAAGCCAGACACGTATTACAGGATTCCACTTATATGAGAGAAAGAAATTATAATGGTGGTTTCAAGGGCCTGAGGGTAGGAGAATGGCATGTTATTATTTAGTGGGTATAGAATTTCGGTTTGGGAATAGAAAAGGTTCTGGATATAAATGGTGGTGACTGTTGCACACCAGCGTGAATATACTTAATGCCACAGGACTGTACGTTTCAAATTGTTGAAGTGGTAAATCTTTGTTACGTACATCTTACCACTGTTAAAAATACTTTATCATTAAATCATCTGAATTTCCTAGACAAAGCATTTGTTCAATGAAAAAGTGATGAGAGGTCCAAATAGTTTCCTAGCTAATCAATTCATTTTTGTTTTAGAGCAGTTTTAGATTTACAGAACAGTTGCAGGGAAGGTTCAGGCCCAGTTCCCCTTATTATTAACATTTTATAGTAATACGTCCATTACAGTACATGAACCCATATTGACACATTATTGTTAAAGTCCATGCTTTACTTGGTTTTCCTCATCTTTTACCTAATGTGTTTTTCTTTCTAGGATCCCATCCAGAATACCACATTACCTTTAGTCATCCTATCTCATAGAGATCCTCAAATTGTGGCAGTTTCTCCTACTTTCCTTGTTTTATATGGCCTTGGCGGTTTTGAGGAATACTAGCGAGATATTCTGTTTAATATCCCTCAATTAGGGTTCATCGGATACTTTTCTTATTCTTAGTCTGGGATTAGGAGTTCTTGGGTGGAAGACCACGTAGGTAAAAGCCATTCTTACCACACCGTATCACTATCTCAGTATGAAATCATTGATGATGTTAACCTTGATCACTTGGCTGATGTGGTGTTTGTCTGATTTCTCCACTGTAAAGTTACCTCCTTCCCTCTACTGTGCTTTTTGAAAGAAATCAGGCCACACTTCATGGGTTGGGAATTATAATTGACATTCTTAAAGATGGTGTGTATAAATACATTTTTTGAAGTTTTTCTGCATGGGAGATTTGTCTATTGTCTCTCATTTACTTATGCATTCAATTATTTCTTTATAGCAGTATAGACTCATGCAGTTTGGTTATAACCAATACTACATCATTTACTTTGTCTCAAAATATTTAAGCTTTGCCTGAGAGCTCTTTCTGTTGTCTCTTGTGTCTTTTTGACCCTTATTGTGTTTTCTTTTGAGCACTTCCTTACTTTCTCCACTGTAAGAGGCTCCAGCTCATCTTGTCTTTTCCTTGAAGGAGCCCTTGAAACAACCGTTTCCTAAAGAATTCTGGTTCCTTTTATTGGAGGAAGGTATTAGAAACCAAGATCTGAGCACTGAGTGTGCTTGTTGCTACAGGATGTTATTACTTCTAGATTCTTAACAGTGAACAGAGCCAGCAAATGCTTGTATGTTTGTGAACTAGTGTATATATGCAAACTGTATTACTAGTGTAGATATATTTCTGTGTTAATATCAAGCTAAACATGAGTTCATATTTATGAATCCAACATGAATCTGTACCACATTGTTCTAGCTAATTCCCTTGCTTGTCATTAAACTTGCGCTCCAGTAGTGAGAAACCTGTCTCCCACCATTCACCACCCATTTAGTTACTTGTCCAAGTATAGGATATTCATATAACGATTTCAGAATTTCTTACCCATACCCTTGTGGGAAACAGTATTATCAGACAGCGTATAGTTCTTTTCTGCTATTTCTTTTGCCTTGATTCATTCAAACTCTACTCATTTCCGTGTAACTTATGTCATTAAATAATATAGTTAGATTTTTTGTCACTATCTATATTCCATTCTTGGAAGCCCTCAAGCTCCTAAATTATTTTTATTGAATTACATATTCACATTCACTCTTTGTGCTGTAAAGTTCTATGAGCTTTGACAAAGCCTTAGTGTGTCCACCATTTCAGAATAATACGGAATAGTTTCATTGCCCTAAGTAATCCCCTCTGCTTCACTACTCAAGCCCCCTTTCCAAACTGATGGCAACCATTGATCTGTTTACTGTCTTTGTACCACTTTGCTTTTTATACTGCCCTTATCTTTATTTACCATTATGGTAGTCTATATGTCTTATGTATTGAAAGTAAAATATCTATTTTTTTTCCAGCTCTTAAAAAAATAAAATATGTATTTCCTCCAAATTTTAAAATAAATATTTCATTTTGCATTCATTATTTATTTAACTCATTAAGGTTTGTGGATGTTTTTACCTGGCTTGAGACCTCATTCTTTGTTTTATTGCTGACTAGTATCCCATTGTAAGGATGTACCACAGTATATTTTTCCATTTACCTCCCGAGGACATCTTGTTTGTTTTCAGTTTTGGGCAGTTATGAATAAAGCTACCATAAATATACTTGTTAACGTTTTTTGTGAACATAGTTTTCAAATCAGCTGAGTAAAACTTAAGAAGTGCAATGGATGGATTATATAGTAAGATTATGTTTATCTTTGCAAGAAACAAACTATCTTCCAGGATATCTGTACAATTCTGCACTCTCACTGGCATTAGATAATAGTTCATGTTGCTCTATATCCTTACCCACAACTGATCTTGTCAGATGTTTTTTTTATTCTAGTTATTCTAATAGGTGTTTATTGGTATCTCATTGTTGTTTTAATTGGCATTTCCCTAGTGCAAGCCTATGTTGAGCATCATTCATATGCTTATTTGATGTTTGTTCATCTTTTTTGGTTAGATGTCTCTTCTTATCTTTTGTCTTCTTTTTAATTGGGTGGTTTCTTATTTTGTGTTTTAATAGTTCCCTGGATATTTTGAATACATGTCTTTTTGTTATATGTGACTTGAAAATATTTTCTCCCACTCTATTCCTTTCTACTTCATTCACTTAACAATGCCATTTGCAGAACATATTTTTTTTTTATTTTAACAATATTCCACTTAGTTTGTCTTATGCAAATTATACCTTAATATACATGCCTCAAAAATGAAGGCAAAAACCTAAATTATTTCGAATTATTAAAATAAAAATATGTTCATTCCAGATTTTAAATTATTGTATCTGTTCACGTTCACTATTCCTTTATCTCATTAATATCCTTTCAATCGTTTGTTTCTTTATTTGTTCTTTCAGCAGTATTGCCAAGTACCCAAATTTGTTTTATTTACTGTTTTTAAATTCCACTCCCAGTGCCTGTAATTTCATGAATATGCAATTAGTTCAAACTATTTTTGTCTCATCTTCTTACTATTATTCAAGTACATACCACAGCTATGTTGTTGACCCTTCCAACAAATTGCTTTGCAGCTAATGACATTCTTTCCTATTTAAGTTGGTCTGGTATAAAGTTTTAAAATAGGAATATTTAAAAGGAATTGTGTTGACAGCATTCTAATCCTGTGGTGATATTTTTAAATTCATTTTTGCTCTGATAATTTGCACAGCCCATTTGTTAAGTTTAGAAAGAATATGAGATATAAAGCAAAGTGAATACGCCAAAGTTGGTCCTCAGCCCACCACCTGTGAATGCATTACCTTACTTGGTAAAGAGGATTCTGTGGATGTGATTATATTAAGGATCTTGAGATTGGGAGGTAATTCTGAATCATCCCAGGGAGCCCAATATAATTACATGGGCCCTTATGAAAGGTAGGCACAAATATGAGAGTCAGAAAGAGGAGAGGTGATACTCTTTGAAGATGAAGAAGAGGGCCACAAAACATGGAATGCAAGAAGCCTCTAGAAATTGAAAAAGACAAAAAAAAAAAAAAAAAAAAGGATTTTCCTTCAGAGCATCTAGAAGAGATGCAATTCTCAGACACATTGATTCTGGCCCATAAGACTCATTTCAGACTTCTGACCTTGAGAGCTATAAATCACACATTTGTATTGTTTTAAGTCTTTAAGTTTGTAGTAATTTGTTACAGCAGCAAATAGGAATCTAATACAATTGGTATTACTTAACTTTACAGGTTTTTGAATCTATTATGTATGAAATTAGCTCTGATTTTTTTCAATACAAAAATATGGATTAGGAGAGAATGAATATGAATTAAAATATTATTCCTTGTGATGAAATATAAAATAATATTTGAATTCTTCTGGTAACTCATTGACGTCTAATTTCTCAATGTTTAATAAAAATATACCGTAAAATTAGTAAACTCCTTGATGAACCTGGAAGAGGAGCTTTATAATGTCTGCTTTCTTGAGTGGAACAGAATAGAGTCCAGAAATAAGCCCACCCATATATGGTCAATTAATTTAGGATAAAAGAGCCAAGAATATACAATGAAGAAAAGCCAATCTCTTCAATAATACTATTGGAAAAACTGGGCAGGCACATGCAAAATAATGAAACTGGATGATTAACCTACACCATATAAAAAAACAACTTAAAATGGATTAAAAACTTGAATATAGACTGCTAAACCATAAACCTCCTAGAAGAAAACATTGGTGGTAAGCTCCTTAACGTTGATGATGGTGATGAGTTTTTGGATATGACACCAAAAGCAAAAGCAACAAGAACCAAAATTGAACAGGTAGGACTACATCAAACTAAAATGCATCAAAGGAGAACATCAACAAAATGAAAAGCCAGCCTATGGAATGGGAGAAGACATTTGCAAATTGTATATCGAATAAGGGGGTTAGTATTCAAAATATATTAAGAATTTATGAACTCAATAGCAAAAAAAAAAAAAAAAAAACCCAAAAAACAAAAACCAAACAATCCAATTAAAAAATGGGCAGAAGATCTAAAAAGACATTTTTCTAAAGAAGATATGCAAATGGCCAACAAGTATATGAAAAGTTATTCAGCATCACTACTCATCAGGAACACACAAATCAAAACCACAGTGAGTAGTCACCTCACATTTGTTAAGTGGTTGTTATCAAAAGGAAAGTGAAAACAGGTGCTGGCCAGGATGTGGGAGAGAGGGAACCCGTGTGCACTATTGCTAGAAATGTAAATTGGTGCAGCTACTTTGAAAAACAGTATGGAGGTTCCACAAAAAAGTTAAAATATCCTTTTTATAGTCTTTCTTCAAGTAATAAATAAAGAAAAATATTTGTGTTCTATTTTCACTATTTTCCATCTAAACTCCACATCCACAAAGCAGTATAACAGTTGGAGTAGCACCTCCCTAAAAATCACAAGATAATTTATGGGAATAATACAATTCAAATCAACTTTGGAAAGTATAGAAAGTGGTTACTAAAAGAACATCATGTGCAAAGGAAGAGTTCTATCAAAAGTTACCAAGTAGAACAATTTACATCTTAAAGTACTTGGATTTCTGGCACTTTATTTTCTCATGCATTTCACAGAAACATTATGTAGTATATTATTCATAGTTGTATCTAAAATACTAAGTCATGTAGCTAAGTTTTAAAAATACAATAATTACAAACATTAAAATAAATAATTTTTAGATTATTGTCCAATATTGGGCATAAGAATGAAAATTAGATCATTTATTTAGCTCTGAACTAAAAAATTAAGGATCAAGAGAATCAGGCAATTAGTCAAAAATCCCAAATAGGTAATAATATATACACAAACTAGTATATACTAAACTATATCAATTTATGCTAATAATTAATACTATAATAAGCTAAAACTCTTAATACATATAAATACAACATTAACATTATAATACAAAATTTTTAGGGGTGCACTCTAGTAATTTTGGTAATCTATCTTCAATATACCTTGAGTTCACTTTAGACTCCAGACATATCTGGGAGATGATGGTCCTCTGGTCTCTTTTCATGGAGGAGTCACAGATTTTCTTGAAAGAGGAAAATAGAGAAAGGGAATTCTGAGAAGAGCGTCCCGGCTGTCTCTCATGTTTGTTATTAGCTTAAACTCCTTTATTATGCCTAAATTTTAAGTCTAAATGCTGCAAATAAAAGTCAGACCAAAGGAGATGTCCCACTAATGGCATATGGTAAAAGTTATTGGATGAAGAGAGTGTTAAGTTTGAATGTACTGAGACTTATACAATTGGAAAGAAGGGTGGCCTGAAGGAGAGCACAGCTGAAGTGAAGTGTCAGCAGAGGCAACGGTGGCTTCATCAGTTATCAAGATATATGTACGTACAGTGGTGGAGAGACTTGGCAAGAGCAGCAGCTGGGAAAGCAGCACAGGCTGAGGCCAACATCAGTTGGACCCATATCCTGGGTCTGCCACTTGTTATCGGTATGATCTTGGATAAGCCCCAATTTCTTCCTCTATACATTGATGTAAATTGATGACAGAATCTGGATCCAAGGGCCGCTGTTAGGAGATCCTGGCAAAGTTTTGAACACAGTGAAGGATACACAGTAAGTAAAGTAAGTTCTCTGCAAATGTTAGCCATTAATTTTTCTCCATTCCCAGCAGTGCCCTTGGAGAAGATAGCATCATTGTGATAGTAACTAGTTTTCTCAGCATCAGTGCTTCATCAAATGAGGAGCACCTCACCAAATCCTGGCAGCTTTGTGCTTTCAGTAAGGTGCCTTCACAAGGTCCTGAGTTGCAGATACCAGTGCAGCAACAGAGATCACACTAAGACCAGAGAAAGAAACAAGTAAAAGTAAAAGGAGCAGGAAACACCCAAGTTTCTCCAATTCAACCGTAATTATCACTTTAAAAGTTGAATCCAATGGTCTATTGTATTTGCTACTACTACTTAATCATTTTATACTATTTGAAATTTGGAAGTTTTACATTTCTATAAATCAGAGTTTTTATTCCTTTGTGGTTACTTTTATTCTGAATTCTAAAGTTTCTAAGTTTGATTTTTAAATATTTCTGATTTTCTTTCTGAGTTAATTTTTTGGGTCCAACAGTAATACTTGCTTGTTTCTGATGACACACTGCACATCTAAATCAATCATTTCCAATAAATTTTTCCTTCTTTATAACACTGATAGTAAGGATATATGCTGGCCATCGAATACTAACTCATTAAATGAATGACAGCAACATTTTGGAATAGAGTATATATATTTAGTTTGATATAGTTGTTTATATGTTTTTCATGGACCCACCATCACACACACACACATGTATACTCATCATCAATGATTTAAAGTATCATTTCCATAACAGATATTCAAATATATCCTATTTTTATCATTATAGTTTTAAATAAATGTTTTTTCATTTTATATGGCTTTATAGATCCTTAAAGGAAATATAAGAATGTTTTCCAGGTGTCTATATTTTATCTTCCTGGATGGCTGCATGCTATTATTTTAGAAAATAGAGTGATTTATATCTGAATATTTTATAATCTTCAAAGTCACTACCTCTAATCATATTTAAATATATAAATAACACATATTTTAATGTTTTCCCTCAGAATTAGCATCTATAATCACATTTTACAAATTAACATATGGCTATGAAAAATGGTACTTTTATTTTTAAGTGCAATATTGTGTTGAAGGCCAAGTCGTTGTCTGTGGTCCATGGAAGCATCCTAGGATCCTCTCATGGGAACTAAGTAGTTTAAGGGCAAATACAAATTGAAAAGAAGAGGCTGAATACTCTCTGTTAAAAAAAAATGTAATGAAATTTTCCCCCACATTCCTCTCTTAGAGCATTTACTTTAGAACATTTGTAAGTTATTTTTTCATTTCTTTGAAATGTATGTAAATTTTTTAAAAGCAAACTCTTGCCAGCTCAGAGCCCAGAAATGTCTTTTTCAAGGACCTGGGAACCATCTCTTTCAGATTTAATCAAAGAAGAAAGTGACCCAGTTTCCCAGTTTCTTGGTTTCTCTGCGAGGTTAGGAGCCTAGCTTCATGTGGCAACTCTCCCAAATTGCAAAACTACCTCTTGTCATAAAGATAGGAGAAATTTATTTTTCATTTGTATAAAGCCAGTTAGCTAACACAGATGGTCACCTCAATTTCCACATATTTTTGGGATAAGCTATGTGTGATAAATGGGGCTACAGAGTCCTTACTTGAGAAATAATTAACTTGAGTACACGTATGTAATGGGTTATAACTGCTTGGCCATATGAAGGGTTGAGATTTCTCTCTGTCTTTGCAATCTCTTAGTGGATTTGCCTGAGATGATTACAATATTCTGGCTTAATGCTAATTCAGTACTAAAAAATTATTTTTGTTTCCTATTTACTACTTTTGTGGAAAGGTTTTCTGGGTTGGGAGAAGTTTTTGTTTTTTAACTATATTTCCCCAATAGGAAGCAGTCTATGTTTGATGAAGTAACACAGAATAGGAAGAAGAACGGATTGAAGAAATGAGAGCCTAAGAGAGGAAAGGCATTGTAGAACCAATCTAAATATCAAAAGTAAAAGTGAAATATCCTTGATGAGACATTTTTCTCCAACATTCCTGAATTCATGGAGTGCATAAACATTAGTCCGTTGACATAGCTAAGAGAAATGAAGCATCAGTGTTTGTCTGTACCAACGATCATAACTACCACACATCAGAAAATTTTAAAGGCAAATGTAATCAGCATCAGTTGGTTAATATTGTCCAAAATATAATAAGACAAAAAATTAGAATGTTTTGGATTTTTCAAGTACATATAGTGAGTTATTCTGGGAAAGTAACAGTACTCAGCGCTGTCATTCCTACAAAGTAATGGTCTAAACGTGTTCTTTAGCCAATCAAATTGCATTTAAGCAACCAAGCAAAGATGACTAGGATACAACTGAAATTATCTAGGATGCTCTTCAAATGTCTTCAAATGGACTCCTGGGCTTAGAAGTTGTTTGCCATCTTTAAAAATCATGAGCTTTGGAGAAATTTCAACTATGTTCCTACACCTAGAAATATATTAACTTTTTTTTGAAGATAACGAAATCTAAAATGAATGATTCTCTAGAGCTTTATGCTTTATACTTTGATGAGTATGTAATTCATATGTTTATGTCATTTTTAAAAATAGGTAGGGGCAGCTCCATCCACCATGATGCAAAGTGGGCTGTTGAAAAAGCTACTGTATGGTTCACTAGCTCCACTGTTTCCAAGGTACAGTTAGAAGGCCCATTAAGAGCTAAGACATAAAGCATTTTCAAGTATGGTTCAATTAGCTGGAAACAGGTGAGTAAAAAAGAAAACAAAACAAATTTTTTAAATCCTTCCCTTTGATTCATCTTCAAACAAGAATTTATTTTACATAAAAAAAAGTATACTGCAGAAGACATATCTGATACAGGATCATTATCCAAACAAAGAACTCTTCAAACTTGACAATAAGAAAATAAACTAAATTATAAATGAGCAAAATTCCTGAATAGATACTTTATCAAAAAAGATGTACAGATGGCAAATAAGCTTATTAAAAGATGCTGAACAGCATGTGTCATCAGGGAATTGCAGATGAAAACAACAAAATGCGACTCTGTACCTATTAGAATGGCCAAAATCCAGACCACTGGCAACACAAAATGCAGTGGAGGATATCGAGCAACAGGAACTCTCATTTATTGCTGGGGGGGAATGCAAGATGGTACAGGTACTTTGGTTGACAGTTTGATGGTTTCTTACAAAACCTAAACATATTCTTAACATGATCCAGAAATCAATCTAGTTGGTATGCATCCCTATTCAGCACTAAAAAGAAATGTGTTAGCAAGCCATGAAAAAACATGAAAGAATATTAAATACATATTTCTAATTGAAATAAATCAAGCTGAAAAGGCACTTACAAAATCACTGGTTACCAGACGTTAGGAGGTAGAAAGAGATGACTTAGCAAAGCAGAGAAGATTTGAGGTCAGTACAGCTATTCTGCATGACACTGTAATGGTGGATACGTGTCATTATACACACACTATACATTTGCCAAAACCTATAGAATGTACACCAAGAGTGAACCTTAATCTAAAGTATGAATGATAATGACGTATTGATGTAGGTTTAATTGTACCAGGTATAACACTCTGGTGGGAGATGTTGATAGTGGGGGATGCTGTATAGAAACATGACAAACATAGGGGAACACTTTCTATTCAACTTTATTGAGCATCTAAAACTGCTCTAAAAAATCGTCTGTTAAAAACATTATATGTACACAATTTTATGTGAATCTGTTAATTTAACATTATTAATAGGTTTATATTTAAATGCAAACTTTTCTTTCCATTTTGCTCAACTCTCACCCTTTGATCTACTGACTAAAAATACTGCTTATATAATTCCAAGTGAATTAGAAAAAAACTCAAATTTAATTTTGAAGGCTGTATAATATTTGGGAGGGTGTACATGCCATATTTTTTTCAGTTATGCCTCTGTTATTTGGCATTTGTTTGCTGCCAACATTTTTTTCTACTACAAATTATGTGGCAGTATATATCCTTTGATGAGTCCTTTATTTCTAAAGGTTGCCAGGAGTGGGTTTACTGGGTTAAAAGCCATATGCAATTTTAATACTAAAATTCGATGCCAAAATGCTTTTTGTAAATGTTATAATGCCAGCACTGTATAACAGTAAGTTTTTTTCATCACATTTATTCATTAGAGCCACATATTTGCTTTATATCTATAATTCTCTTTTTTACTTTAGACTCTAGTCATTTTTGAATGGCTCAATTATGTGAATTGCCTCTTTATAGCCTTTGTCTATTTTATAGTAGATTGTTTATGCCATTCTTGTTAAATTCTGAAATTTCTGTAGAAATATTAACCTTATGTCCATCTGCTTTAAGTTTTTTTCCCCAAATTGTTTATTAACAAACTGGGTTTAAAACTGGGTTTAAAATTCTTTTTTTTTTCCATTAAGAAATTTGGCATTTTAATTAAATATACACTTCTCACATTTATTTTGTGGAAGATCCTTTGCCTTATACATGAACCTCCTAGATATTCTTAAAACATATTGCTGTTTTCATATTTAATGTTTTAATTTGAAATTTACTTCCATATTGTATATAAGCTTTACATTCACCTTTATTTTTTTCCTGATGGGTAGACAGTGATGCTAGTCCTAGATTTTAATTGCTAATATTGCCATTTTATGTAAAATCCTAAACTGATCTTTGTATCAGAGTTTGTTTTTGTCTATTTTTAATAGTAAACTTATGCTAATTTCATCAAACAACTTGAGATTCCTTTCACTTGTTTCCTGTGGTCTGAGTAGTGTAAGAAATATTGGAATGTTGTTCTTTAAAAGTTATACACATCTTCAGTTTCATTCATGTTGTGGCAGATGGCAAATGTGGAGATACTTGTCAAAGGATACAAACTTTCAGTTAGAAGACAAATAAGTTCTAGGAATCTCCAATACAGCAAGGTGACCATAGTCAATTATACTACATTGTATACTTGAAATCTGCTAGGACTGTATTAGTATTTTCAACCCCCATCCTCACCCCCCACATACAAAACAATAACTATGAGATGTGATAGATGTGTTAATTAGCCTGGTTGTGGTGATCATTTCATAATACATGTGTGTATCAAATCATCACATTGTACATTTTAGCTATATAATTTTTGTCAATTATACCCCAATAAAGTGGAAATTTTTTTTAAATAGTAAAAATAGCAAAAAAAAAAAATAGAAAAAGATAGATACATCTCAAATAGTAGAATCTATATTTATTTTCGACCACTGCTCCCCCAAACTAATGATAAATAATATATTTATGCTTCCCAGAAAAAGCAAGTAGTATTTAATATTTAAAGTAAATATTACTTATAACTGAAAAGTTAGATATATTAGCAGGATGATGATTTTAAAAATTCTTGAAAATATAAAAATGTATACCCAAAAATACATTGAGTACTTGTTTATTTCATTCACTGAAGTTAAGAATTTATCAAGAACTAAATGCTCACTGTCCACTAAACTTTGGGAACATTGAAATTATTGAAATGTTATTCCTACCATTCAGTTCCTTTCCCTGTGCTCACAGCAATGTGAGAGGAAGCAGATATTAAGACAATTGATAAAATTATGTCAAAGAAGTTATGGAGGAACAGCTAAACTATCAACTGGCTTTGATCTAGTGAGTCTAAGAAGAATCGTCTTAATCTTGTTCTCAAGGTTATATGACTTTGTCCTTGGCAAAAATGTTGAGTTCTATTTGCTAAGTTGGTATTTATAGGGATGAATTTTATACCAAAAAGGGACATACAACTTAAGAGAATAGTTACATCTGTTGTCTACATATAAGAAATTTAGTACAAATTATAATTTCTCACAGCTTTTTCTGATATCTATCTCAATAATATGTTAATGTTCCTGAGATTGCATACTATGGGAAACTTACTTCTAGTTCTGTCTTAAAATGTATAGTATTCCTGAAGTTTAATTCTTCTTTGTACATTTTCCCTTTATTCAAGCTTGTGAACATGTGTATATGCTTGTATATGTGATACACACACATACATATGCATATGTCTATATGCACAGAATATCAGGGAAATATCTTACAGATGGCAAAATTTATAAGTATTCAGGAATTTATAGTCATCTAATTAAAATGCTAATCTTTCATAAAATAACAAGGAGTGACAGTTTAAACTAAACTTTAAAATTAAATATTGGCATGAAGAAAGGAGGTAATATTTCTAGAAGTCAACAGCATACTTGAATTGTTACAAGTCCTTTACATAATAAATAAAATAAATAATTTTGCTGGACTCACTCTATTAAATATGCTCAAGTTTATTGATTATATATTAAAGGAATGAGTAGAAAATTTTAAAGATATCTAGAGGAAATAAATGACAATAAAAATGGACTTAAAAAATTCTTAAAAGGAGAAAAAAATAAATTTAGTCAATTATCTGGAAAAAAATCTATTAGAGTATAAATTAAGAGTTTCAAGGAATTTTCATTTCTAATTATTTTTTAGTATTTTAAATGGTTTCTTTTTCATGGAATCCTTCCCAGCACATATACATACTCACAATTTCAATGGATAAAGTAGGCTGCTATCTGTTTTTCTTGATTTCAAGAAATAACAAGCATTTGCAGTTAAGACGTCTTTTTAATTGGATGTAGTGTTGGGTAATAGGATGGGAAATAGAGTGATAGAAAGTTTATGGAATACAGATGTGAGAAAAAAGTTGAACTTGAAGAAGTGTCACATAATTCATTAAAGTATCTTAAAGATGTAGTAGAGAAAGATTGTTCGGTTATCTTTCATAACTTTCAAAATAACTCATAGAATGTAAATAAATAGAAATATAACATTTTGAATGAAAGATAGTTTTGTAAAAAGTCATCCAGAAAAAGTGGTTAAAATAGATTTCATAGGAAATATATAAAATGAGGCAGATTGGTTGAAACGGGAAAGTTTAAAAGAATGATTAACACAGAATAATAATATAAAATATATGAAAAATAAATAAAATATGGGAAAATACCAGAGATTAACCTTAGCATAGGATTGAGTACCTGGATATGCTCATAAATACAAACATAAGTACAAGTACACACATACACATAACATGTACACGTATCTCCTGGCACATATGTCTTACTGCCAATCTCTAACTGAATGTAGGTCTTACAGTCATGATAAACTGATCACTTACCATTTCTTAATCCCCAAACCTGCTGTCTCCCATTGTTCCTCTCTCAGGGGAGGATAGCACCTTTCCCTGTTAGCCCCAGTTACCCAGTGATTTCACCGGAAACTGAGTGCCCGTCTTTGACTCCCCCTGATACTGCTCTCTATAGCCAATAGGTAAATTGTGAAGATATGGAGATCAAGGAGTATAAGGAGGGGTAACCCCATTTAACTATCACTCCTGGTTACCTGCTTGGGGAACCTGTGTCTCCATGCTTTCAATTTTCAGCCTGATGGGTTTAGAGGTTCGACTTAGAAAGCTGGATGGCTTCCATCAGGGAGCAGAGTAAGAGTTCCATTAAACATTAAGCTTTAGCTATTACTCAGATTTTTCGAATTCTTTGTTTTCATAGACTAACAGGCAAGGGAAGGAGTCATCTTCCTGGCAGATAATTGACTCTGATCAATTTATCAAGATTCATTATGAGGAAGCAGAATTGCTATTATAAAACTGATACTGGAAAGAATATATTTTCACTGAATTAACCCACTGGAGTCTCTTGGCACTCCTTTATTTTGGTGGTGGATGGAGACGTGTAAGAGCCACCACCTGAAAAGGGCATGTTGAACATGGGCTCAGAACCCTCATGGAGAAAAGCCTGGGTTCCTCAACCAAATGTCCCTCCTAGACCATGAGCAATTTTAGCTAAAAGCGAGGGGAATCTAAGATGATGAATATTGGTTGTGATTTCAAGACAGGAAACAGTAGATGCGGCTGCAGTTCATCTTTCTCTTTCTAGATTCTCCTGGAAAAGTGAGGAGTGATAGTCTTGGAAGAACTATTCTCAGATAGAATGTTTATACTAATTGAAAGTGGTGGATCTTAGCGGTGCAAGCAGTGGACTCTGGATTCTGCATCATCTAGATATGCCCTTTAGAGTAGAGGTACTTTTATCCTTACTGACCAGGAGAACCGGCTAATGATGTCTTACAGTTGAGTCCCTTTTAGGAAATCGTTCACTGGGGACAGTTGATATCTATTAAGTAGTTGATGTCATGGCACGAATATCTGGCTTCCTCGCTTCAATTTAGGACAGGCTAGATAGAGCACCTGGTGAGATGCACTGAAGTCTCTTTTGCAGCTGGATCCAGTCACTTCTCATTCTGTCCAGAGCTACTTCTCCTGTTTCCTAGAAGCACCATTACCAGAGCATTCCTTAACAAATGCCCTGCATACAGATATAAACACCTCAGGATACACTTTATGTGGACACATATGAAGAACACGCATGAAAATAACATCCTACTGCTACTTTCACTTCTCTGAATTACCCACGTAAGAATAAACGTGAGTTCTCATAATTAAGATGATCTATCCTTCTAACTTTTGGTTTGAAATTTAGGTTAATCAGGATATAGTTAAATATACAAAACAAAGAATCTGTGAAAGACAATACAAAAGGATGAAATTTTATTTTTCTGTCTTCTAATGTCCAGAGATTGGCTATTGAGGTAGTGTAACATTTTCCATGATGACCTCCAGTGACTAAGATTCTTCTTTCCTCGTGTTCTGCTCTCAGTAACCCATGGTTTCCAACTTATGGTCTAAGATGGATGTTCTGGCTACTTCCTACCATGACTTTTTCCCAGACAGCAGGAAGCAGTAAAGGGAAAAGGGAAGGCATGTCCTTTCTCTTTAGGAGCATGATTCTTAAGTTGCAAACAATATTTCTTCCCAGTCCCACTGGCTAGGGCTTAGACAAATGGCCTCATTAAGCTGCAAAGAAGTCTGGAAAATGTAGTGTTCCACTACATTTAACTAGTCCTAGGTAAAGTGTCTATTATTATAGAAAAACAGATGTAAACCAACTTATTGAAACAAGTGGTGGTCTTGTAACAGATCTCATATTTGTAACTATTGCTTCTCTAGGCACCTTCATGTTTATGGCATTTCTCTTGATTATTTGCAGCCTAGGACTCACAGCATACCACAGTTTCAGCTGCTCTGGAGAGTGGTTGCTCACATACACAACGCCCTCCCCTACTTATCCATTCAAAGTTAATTTCAATATTTCATTTAGCTTATGAATTAAATTGGGTGGTACAAACACACCATCCAAAATCATAGAAGCTCATTAACATTTTTTACCTGTGCTTATCGGTGATTTCATTATTATATAATCACTAGCACTCATATTTAGTTAAATGGAACATACCCATTTTGATTAAAAAAATTAAAGGATAAGTGAGACAATTTTTTGATTTTTTCCAAATATTTTAAAATGTGATAGACCTATAATTGTCAGAACCTCATTGTATTTCACGGGGAAGACTTTTAAATAAGGAGGAGCTCTGAAGTAGATTTGTGCTCATATCAATCAGAACATATTCATTGATTTGATTTATTTGTGTGCTCTCTCCATGTTCAGTTAATATAATAATTAAAAACATGTCTTAAAGAATTAAAAATATGTTAAATGCTTCTGAAGAGGTTTTTGCAAAATGCTACTTCTAAATGCATTCATTCATTAGGCAAATATTTACTAGAGACCTAATATTTACCAAGAATGCTTCCAAAAACTGGAAATATATACAGCAGAGAGCAGGAACAAGTCCTTTGTTTCACTGAAGTTAATTCTAGTGAAGATAAACAATAAATCGAGAAATACAGTTTGTTTTAGGAGTTGAAGTTGCTATGGAAAAAGTAAGAGGTAGAGAGTGGGAGGCATTTATTATTATATATGGACAGGGCAGTTAGTAAGTCCTCTCAGAGGATGTGATATTTAAAAAGGGACTTGTGTAAATGAAAGAGATCATCATCATGTGAAGTCAAGTTCCTTATCTATCTAACTGATCCTACACCGTAGAGTGCATTATTTTTCCAAAACATAGATTTAAAAAATTGATGTGTATAATATTTGACTATATGAGGGCTTCAGCTCAAGAACAGATAGACCAGCTTTTACATAGAGATTTTTTTCTGCTAAAACTACCTTGCTGTCCAATTAAGCTTAATTTAAACAAACAAACAAAAAACTAAATACACGATGCTTTGTAAAATCTTTTAATGATGGAGTCTGTGAGTGCTTAATGTCATTGTTGTCAATAAAGGAGATAGCCAAATCCACTTTCTTTTTAAAGCTGTTAAAATTTTTCTGAGTTTGGATTACTTCAAATTATAAATTAATTTATGTTTTCATAGAATTTCATGTTAGCAACAGGTATCTCTGGTTTACAACAAAAGTGGAATTAGGATTTTCACATAAAATTGTTTCAGACTTAAAATGATATGTTTCATACTAATTCATTGATGGCATGTCTTTTTCCCCATCCAAAATTCTTGATTCTGAATCTAAATCTTTGAAGTTAAAAAAATTAGGTTATAATTTTTTTCTTGTGACAATAACTTTTAAGATTTAAAAGATGACCTAAAAAAAGAAATTTGTAGCAATGTGAGTTGATGGATTTAACTAAACCATAAATGATTAGTGTATAATCATTTCTCAATATATATACATATATCAAGTCATCATGTTGTGCACCTAAAACTAATAAAGTAATACAATGTTATATGTCAATTACATCTCAATAAAACTGAAAAATAAGTACCCTTGAATATCAGCTTTAAAAGCACACCTTATATCTGAAAATTTAAAAAAAAACATGTTATAGTTTTAATTTAAAATAACACTCAACACAGATTAAACATAGCCTGCTTCTGATTCTCAAATAACTTGTAAACGTTTGCAGAGAGAAGACTAATGTGTGTATTAGACTGAAAGATCTTGTCAGAATACAATGAGGCTTACTAGGGGAGAAAATAAAGGTCACCAAGAATTCGAGTTTAACAATAAAATAAGAAAATTATAACAAACATTTATTCAAAATCTTCTATGTGTCAGCATGTTTATAAAAAACATTTCATGTTTTAACCCATGTAGTTCTAACAATAACCTCATAAGATAGGTACTGTTATTTTCCCATTTTATGGATGAACAATTAGAGATTTAGAGATATCAGTAATTTGCCCAACAGTGTGTAAATAATGCATGGCAGAGCTGGGCTTCTAGCCAATAGTCTGTATTTAAAGTCTGTGGGAAAGAATTATCCTCAATGCTAGATGAAAAAACTTTTCTGTTTAAAAAGCATGTGTATGGGCAGTTTTAGAGCCAGAAAATACAATAAAAAAAAGGGAAGATCCTGAATGATATAATCATCCTAGTACAATGTAGATATGAATTGTCTTGTGGGGCAGTAGATACTAAACAAAAATCTGCAAGAGAAGTGAGAATATACGTAATTAGATTTGTTTTAAGTGTCTTAGATACACATATTGAATCATCCTTAATTGCACAGCTGAGTAAGCTAGATGAGGAAAGTTTGTAAAATGAATCATACAGAGGTTGAGGTAAAGTACTCTATCTGGAGCTACGTTTTTACGCAAGTAAGACCACATAGCAGCAAAGGAGACGGGAAGAAGAAAAACTGAAAATACTACAATCTCAGATCTTTCTTTTGCGTCTCTAAGGAAAAATTGGAAATCAGAGAAGCAGAGCAATGGAACATCCCTATTTATCAGACATTTCTCCTGGTTCTTGCTTTATCATAGGAAATGGTATAAGCTGCTTGAAGATAGCACACAACTTTATCAAGAACTTAGAGTAAGAAACAACAATAAGATAGCTACAACTCATGCTGTAGGCTTTGTATGAATTCTCAGGAACAGAATGGAGAAAACTGATTAACACTCTAAATTCTGGAATCCAGGGTAGCAGCTCACAAAACTTCTGACAATATAGCCAGAATATATCCTTAAATATAATTAAAGGTCCCAAATATCTTTTTGTGTATCTTATATCTGTGAAAAATATACTAGGATTAAACTTTAGAAATATTTAAGCCTAATTACTCTATCTTAGTTATTAATTCACTTTAAAATAGTATAATAAACATAACAAAAATAATATTTAGAAATACATTTTCCAGAGCAAAAATAGTTAACAAAAAAAATAACTTTATTTTGTGTTTTTGCCCATCTCTTTAATGTCTGGCAGTATAAGGCAGCCAGATTCTCATATCTCATATCCAGCCTTTTGTGGTATCCGATATCGAATAGCTCCTGGTAGACTTCACTGTACTCTCCTGAGAGATTTGAAAAGAAGAAGACAGATACCATCTTGGTATTATTATGAAAAGTTTTCATCTCCCGGACCCCTGAATTGTAGAAGAGTCCATAATTCTGGACCGGAACTGCTGAAACAATACCCTGGCAGAGAATAAATGTTTAAAGAATTTTTGAATGTGCACCTGAACTGCAACTTACCATGAAAGTTCATCCTGAGATCACATTAAGTGCCATATTGGGGAATAATAAATTAGACAAGTATCTGTGTTCAGACTGCCGTGCTCATCAAAACCCTTCAGCCTAAGAATCCTTGAGGGAACTGATTACTCTCTCTTATAATGACCTGAATCTCACAGTAAGAAAAAAAGACTGAAGGAAAAAATAAGTAACTCAAAACTTTAACACAAATACATGGAAAAGAATGTCACTCAGCTGAAAGTTTTTTGAACTCTTAATAGTAAAACTCATTAGGATTCTAGCCTACAAGATGTAACCCTCCATGGCATTAAAATGTTTATTCTGATACAAGCAAGGTTTTATTGGCCATCTACTATATGCATATTACAGTACATACTGTTAGGCATTATATTAAAGTTTGAGATACATATTGCCAATAAACCTAAAACCTAAAATAGAAACACCAAACCTTAATATATGTGTCTATACACACACACACACACACACATATATATATATATAAAATTTAACTGGTCTTTAATAAATTTAACTTAAAATTATGACAACAATGTTAATATTTGAGACTTAAAGAAATCAATTTTCTACTGTAGACTCCTCATGAAATAGCCATTTAAAAATAATTTCTTTTTGTTGTGCCATTTTCCTTTCCCAATGTAATCTCTGCACTAATATAAAGTATCAAAATCTTAATGTCATATATCCTGGGAAAGGTGCTTTATTACTTCAACCTTTTCAATATTCTGCATTTTGATTGCCCTGCCCTTCCACTCCACTTAGAGTTTACAGCCTCAGTGAACTGTGGGGATGAAAATAGATTGCCAAAGGAAAAAAAAAGTTACAAAATGCTAAAGATTGAAGTTGTCATCTGTAAGTATGAAATTGTCTTATTTTATTCACTAAGGATAAACACTGATAATGATTTTGGTGGTCATACTTTGGGACAGAATTTTGAACTAAACACCTGATTCTGTTATGATTTAAGTTGATGCGTTATATGCTGCATGTCTGTGTATGTGCGTGGACGTGTGTATGTGTACAGAAATAGTGTTTTAGAGGATAAAGTCTATTTTCTATTTGGTTGTCAGGCTTGTGTGATATTCTCAGAGCAAGGATTCAGATTTACATGTACCGAGGAGAAGGCACAATTGTTATGTTGAAGACACTCTACATCTAAACCTATCCTGTCATGATCAGAGAGATGTAGGTGGCCTGTAAGGACTGTTAATAGCAGCTGTATTTGAGTCAGTAAAAAAGAAAGTGAATATGGGTGGCAAACACCACTCGTTAAAATACAAGGCAATTTCATGGAATGTAACATTGATGTTGATTGCTGAGAAAAGGCTGTTGTAATTAGATCAGAAAATCAGACGGAGAGGGGTTTGATTTGAATAGCTTTACACTAGGCTGAAAAGAAGACAGGATAGGAAATTGGAGTGGTAGGAAAAGTTGCTTTGCAAGACGAGCTCTGCACTTACGTCCAAACTCGCGGGTGACAATCCTATCAGACAAAGAAGGCCCACAGGTTCTACTTGCTCGTAAGTGCGTTCACTTGGATTCCATTTCCTGCCTTCTCCCTTCCTCCCCTTCTCCCTTTCTCTCTATGCATTGGCAGGTGTATATATCTATCTTCATTAAAACTCAGTCAAGAAGAACATTTGTGTTTCTAGCTGAGAAGCAGTTTTCATGGCTTGGTAGGGAAACTGCTTTCCTCTGTGCATATTATTGTAACGTAACTCAGGGAATGGTATAAGATAAGACATTTATTTCCATGTTTTGTTTAACCCAAGAGATTTAAGAAACGGGTGAAATAAAATGGATATGTATGAGGACTTAAAGACTGAATAATTATTGCTTCCAAACAAACTTCAGTAACTCCTGCATGGAAAGACAGTGCTTTCTGGTAACTGTATGAATTCCAAAGCATATTTTTTTTAATTCCCCCCCAAAACAATGACACGTTTTCTCAAAAAAAAAAAAAAAAAGCATGCTTTATGAAATTTTTTATTGTAAAAAATTGTGCATTCCAATTTGTTTGCTAAAGCACAACATTTCTCCAAAATACAGTAACACATATTGTATATCTTTGCATTTGTTTGCAAAAACATGTATGGGAGGAGGGGTATTTATTAAAGTATAAAATCATTCACTGAGATTTTATGTCAGGATTGTGACTAAGATTGCGGAGGAAAAAGGTGTCACTTTTGAGTATTGTCAGCAGCGTCCGTCTCCATTGCTTTGATACAGACTGTGCCAAAAAATTCATAGACTCTTGATAGCAGGTTATATTGTCCAATGAGAAATTAAATATATAATTATATTTTCTATGCACTATTTTTAGTTCTATTACTTTTGAAATTTTAATGATAAAGAGAGCGTCCATAATTATAATTTTTAAAAAATCAAGCTTTTTCTTTGAGAATTGATCACAAACTTTTCACTGTAATTTATAACACTTTAATAGAGCCCAAAATATAAACACAGACTTCTTTTCATTAAAGGCATGGTATAAATATTAATTTATATAACTGTCATTATTAGATACATATTTCATTATAGATGGACTATAATACAGTGAATCTCTCCATGTATAAAATGTCATTAAAAAATTACTGTTATCTCTAAAGCGAGAATTTGACAGCAACACAATAATAATAGAGGAATTTAACACACCTCTAACACACATAGAAGGAATGTACCTCAACATAATAAAAGCCAAATATGACGCACCCACAGATAACATCATAATCAAGGGTGAAAATCTGAAAGCTAATCCCTGTAAGACTGGGAACTAGACAGAGTCCAGTCTTGCCACTCTTACTCAAAATAGTATTGGGAAGTCCAGGCCAGAGCAATCGGGCAAAAAGATAAATAAGAAAGATAAATTAAGGAGACAATCCTATTTACAATGGCAACAAAAAGAATGAAATACCTAGGAATAAAACTAAGAAGGTAAAAGACCTGTACACACTGAAAACAATAAGACATTGTTGGAAGAAATTGAAGCCGACACAAATAAATGGGAAGATAGTCTGGGCTCACAGATTAGGAGAATGAACATTGTTAAAATGTCTGTAGTGCCTAAAGCAATCTACAGATTCAGTGCAATCCCCATCAAAATCCCAAGGACATTTTTCACAAAAATATAACACAAAATTCTAAAATTTATATGGAAGCACACAAGACCTCAAATAGGCAAAGCAATTCTGTGACAAAAGAACACAGCTACAGGTATCACATGCCCTGATTTCAAACTATATTATGAAGCTATAATGATTAGAATAGCATGGTATTGACAGAAAATCAGATATGTGATTAATGAAACAGAAGAGAGCCCAGAAATAGACCTACACATATGTGGACAATTAATTCATGACAAAAGAGCAAAGAACATGCAATGGAGAAAGTATACTCTCTTCTATAATTAGTGTTGGAGAGAAACTGGACAGCCACATACAAAAAAATAAAATTAGACTATTCTCTCACACCATATGCAAAATCAACTCAAAACAAATTAAGGACTTAAATGTAAGACTTGAAATCATATAATTCCTAGAAGGAAACAGATAGTAAGCTTTTTTTTTCATTGTATTTTTAAAAATTTCATTTATATTTTAATTTTTATTGAATTATAGTTGGTTTAAAATATTATATTAATTTCATAGTGATTCAGTATATTTATAGATTATACTCCATTTAAAATTATTGTAAATTATTGGCTATATTCCCTGTTCTGTATAATATATTCTTGTAGCTTATTTATTTTATGCACAGTAGTTTGTACCTTTTAAACTCCTACGTCTATCTTTCCCCACGCCCTTCCCTCTCTCCACTGGTAACTACTAATTGTTCTCTGTGTCTGTGAATCTGTTTCTGTTTTGTTATATTCATTTGTTTTTGTTTTTTTGATTCCACACATAAGTGGTAACACAAAATATTTTCTTTCTCTGTCTTGGCATTTCACTAAGCATAATATCCTGCAGGTATATCCATGTTTTGCAAAAGGCAAAATTTTATTCTTTTTTATGGCTGGGTAATACTCCTATGTCTGTATATCTACACACACACATACCCCTCACATCTTCTTTATGCATTCATCTGTTGATGGACACTTCTATTATATTACTCCTACTTTTCTGCTCCTTTGAATCTTTAGCTTCCAAGCACTCAGATAACTCTGTAGTCTCAGTTGAGGAAGGTTTTCTCAGAGTGAGCTTGAGTAGAGAGAGATATGGTTGTAAAAAATAACTTCCCCCAAGATGCTGTGGCTTCTATATAAAAACCTAGAAGCTGTCTACCCTAGCCCACCAGTAACGTATCAGGCACTGAATATTCATCACCTGTTGCCTCTTCTGCCAACATCCTGATAGTCACTCTCATAGCCCTATCAGACCAGGATATACAGCCAAGAAAGCTTAGGCAGAATACACGTCATGGTCCCAGAGCACAGAGCCCAGTGGAGGAGAGTGCAGAGGGAAATGGGAGGGGGAGGGTGGAGTAGGAGGAGAAAACGGGAGACCAAGCCAGAAACAGAAACACTTTGGCATGAACATTTAGTTGAGCTTTCACCTGTGTTCCTCTTTGGGGGTACACAGGACTCTGGAATCCCTTTTATGGTTGGTAAGAGCAGAACAGGGTGGTAGTGAGCACAATGGAAGAGGGGAGAAGAGTCAGGGAAGGATGTGGAGTTTACCAGCTCCAAGGCTCTCTGTCCTGCTTGTTCTTGACTCCTTTATATCTCCTAGAGTTTTCCATTTTGAAGATGACTTCCCCCAGGGTTCCAAGGGAGAAGTGGGAATTTAATCCTCTTTTCTATTTGAATCCATAAGTCTATGGATGTAAAGATATTTTTCATAACTAAGACTTCCAAATGCTAATATTCCAGACCTTAAAATGGATTAGTGTCCTTTCAAAGAACTTCTCTACCTACAATTATTTTGCAAACTCACATGGCTGTTTCCTTGTCAATTATATATTGCCACACTATTGTTGCATAACTAACAATCATGCAACTTTACGTACATAGGGCAGTAAACTTTTACTTAGCTCAGGATCTGAAGGGATTATGTTGTCTAGGGGGCTCTGCTGAGTGTTGGTAGTATTTTTATCGATCTGTGATGGCTTTACCTAAGACACATGCTAGTTCATGTATTTCTCATACTTCACCTGGGACTAGTGTGGGTATAGCAAAGGGCAGGAGCAGAAGCAGAAATACTCAAGTGCTTTTTCTTGTCTCTATTGTGTTCTATGTATTAACATTCCAAAGTGAGACACTTGACTTTGACTGAACCCAGAGACCAGAGTTGGTGCAGAAGACTCTGCCCCAGTTTAGAGTACGTTTAAGGTTCCATGCTGAATGATGCAGGTTCAGGAAAAGGTAAAGGGTTAAATCCAGTAACATAATCGATTCAGCAAATCTTTTATTCTTGGGGTTAGGAAGATGTCTACTTCTTGAATTCTTCATCCATAATTATTCATTTTAAAACACTATGCCCAGTGTTGTTCAGTTTCTTCAAATAAAGGAAAGTCAATAATTCTGGAGAATGTGTGTTTTTCCCTTTTCCTTTTCGAAAAGTTATAGTTTAGCTCTTGCCAGTAATGTGACTTTTTGTGGGGAGAAGTGTGTATATGTATTTTCTCATCCATCATTAAACTAATTCAGTCCTGTGCATTCCCCTGCAGCGGCTTCAGACCAGTCTTTATGATTCCACTCTTCCTTTTCAACATTCTCCACATAGCAGCAAGAGTTATCTTTTTGAAATATAAACCAGTTTTGTCACTCTTAAGTAGCCCTGCATCTTTGCCCATTTGCTACCATTTAAAATCCTTGCCATAATTGAGCACATCCTTCAGGACCAAGTTGATACCCACTCCTCCACCTTCCTCCTCTACTAACATCCCTCTACCACTGCACTTTGTCCCCTCTAACTGTCTGATTTCTTCAATCAGACCAACTTATGTAATACAATCATACTTTCACTGTCCTAGCCTTCTCATTTTTTCCTTCCTCCTTAATGGAATGTCTTTTCCCAAACATTCATGAGAAAAAAAGATTTCTCCCAACTGCTATAGAAAAATAGGTCTCTGTCATCTCTGTCTCATAGCCCTAGTTAAACATTTATGAAGACTTAAGATAATTATGTTAATTATGTCATATTTGAATCATATGGATTAATCACAGAATTTTCTTCTATTTTACTTATGTACTGATTGATGATGTAGACTTAAGCATCGCTAGAAACACTGTAAAGAAATGTTTAAATAACTGCAGTCTAATAAAAATTCAAAAAGCAGGCAATGATGAGCAAAGGCTTGAAAAGTTAGATAATTAGAAGAATCCAAAAGATATCATAACTATGATATTCCAAAGCAATGGAGAGCAGCAAGCAAATTAAATGATTTGGGAGTGTTATTTTTGCAACATCTATTCTAACATTAAGGGGATTCATTTCAAAAGAATGTTATAGAATTTGTTCATGAGCAAGTATGGGTAACTCTGGAGATGTCAGGAAAGAACAAAAGGCTGTGTGTGATTTTTATAAGAATATCATGTCTACAGTGATGAAGATAAGGTTAATCTTAAGCTGGCAGCTATGACTACACATTGTGTGTGAACTCTTTTGTATCCACAGGCTTATGAAGACCAGGGAAAGCGGAGTTAAAAAAGCAGAGAGAAATGGGTGTCTTATTTTTCTCGCAAGAGTGCTAGCTTAAGAGGCTTAGAATTTTGCCTGATTTTTGGAGATGAACATTTCTTGATAACAAATATTTGTTTTAAAGTGTTATATATAAGTATGGAATGAAATATTTTATTTATTTTAAAATTAATTTAAAAAATTAGGTAGTTGGTGGAAAAGATTTGAACAAAGAATCAAAATGGCTGTACCAGTGTCTCTGTGATTCCCTCACTTCCTTCTCACAAACCAAGGTGAAGAAGACTATTTGCATATCTTCTCTTCTGTGATCTTGCATCTTTCAGTGATTCCCATCATTCTGGATTGTAAGGACTTAGAACTGAATATGGCAGTTAAACATTTGGATGTGTTATCTTCCTTTTTGGGTTGATGAATACATCACCTGACATATCGGAAAACATTGAAATATAGTGACTGTTATTTCAAATGTTAAACACAGTCAGAAAATAGTTTGACTTTTGAAACATACCTTACCAGCTAGAGGAACAGCCTGAATGTCAGGAAATGACTTAATTGCAAGTAGAGACAATAGCAATGTCAGTAAATCCTAAAAAACAAGATTCGCTCCAGATAATCTATAATGTAGTAATCCCAGGAGACAATCAAGAGCCGACTATACCTAAAAAATACATTGGGTCTTGGCAAAGCACTTGAAGAAAAAACTCTCTCAGGTGGAAAAAACAAGTAGACCATTAAATGAGAGGCCTAGCAGACACCTGGTCTTAAATAAACTCAATTAAATTGAATATGAAAAATTTATTTAAGTTCAGTTGAGTTTTCTAAAAAAAACTGAATAGCAGTTAAAAATATATTTGTCTAGCAAAATGTATTTTTCTCTATTTCCATATTTACCATATTATAATCCTTAGCTTTTGTTCTGACTGCAAAACTACTCTTTTATAGCAATATATAAGTTAACAGAACCTAGAAAAAGTATTTACTGAAATGAAAAAAAAGATGAGTAATAATTATCACTATCCTATTACTTTTATTATATGTATTATAACATTTCTTATAACCATTATACGATTACTAAAGAATGTCTTCAGTAAGGGCAGGGGTTTCGCATATATATATATGACTGAGGCCTTTTGTGCCTAGAAAAAAATCTGATCTTATTAGACACTCAAATATTTATTTCTGTATGAAGGAATTTGCAATTGAAACACAGCAGAAGACAACCTGTGTGAGTCACAAACAACGTTGGGTGCTCTAGTAATATAATTACTCCTTTCTAAGATTAAAAAAAATTAACTTGTTCACTTTGGAGGGAAAACAATGACACTGTTTTCTGCTTAGTGGAGGCAGGGAGGAAAAGAAGAATTTGTGAGAAGAAGATCCTTACAGCACTTCTGACTGATTTTTGACCGCTGCATCTGTATCTTTATATTTAACAAATGTAGTTTTAAATATAAGGAGATACGGTTTCATTTCTCTTATACATATATATACTTTTTCCTCATACTTTTCCTCATTTCATCTTGGCTTTCAAATGGCATCATGCAAAAGTTCTTATTTATCTACTTGAACTTTACAGAAAAAAAAAAATAATAATCCATTGATCTGCTTTCCTTGTATCCCTACCACAGACTCAGATGACATCAACTGGTCACTTAGGGCTTCTTAGGACTTTGGTTTGTCTCTGTCCATGATGACTCACTTTAAGATGGAAAAAAAAATCAGATTTCTAACAACTGTAATGATTCTTCACGTTTTTCCCAAATTAGTGTAAAATCCAATTATAATCTCTGCCAAAATAGATTTTTTTTTCTGGGAATAAGTGAAGCTAGTTATTGTGTAAAAGCTTTTCTATGTTTAATTGCTTGATATTATATACAGATACATAAACACTGTCACAACAAATGCTGTCACCGCTCTTTCATAGAAAATGCTTCTTCCTTAAAGTGCTCAAAAGTATGTTCATCAAAATGTTTTTAGAGTGTCTTTAAGCACAAACTATATTTCCATTCTCATGGAGAAACTTCATCTGTTGAATCTTTCTTATTTATTTATTTATGTTGGTATTATTCTCTCCACTACTCCACAGGTGCACAGGAAGAATGTATTCCTTTTCTCCTTAATCTGCACAGCAGGTGCATAATATCCACATTAGCAACGTTCCTGATATCCCCTCAAACTGAACGTTTACTAATGGAACCGTTCCCATTTTCCCCCTCGCAACACTACAAAATGGCTGCCTCTTCACAAATTTTCAAAAAAAAAATGCTGTTACTAAGATGATTTATTACCTCATTGGTGTACTATATTTATCAACAAAACAATCGATGGCTTATCCCCAGTATTTAACAATGGGGATTGTAGGGGAAGAAAATATTTACCTCCATCCTCAAGGTTCCTGGTTGGATGTGAAAAATCAATTGACAAAGACAGGTGAACAGGAGAAAAGTGTACAAATGCTTTTAATATTAAGTTTTAAGTGACATGGGAAACTTCATAAGGAAATGATGGCCCAAAGAAAGAGTTAAGCTTGAATATTTCCTGCTAGGTTTGATGAATATTGGATAGTTTTGAAGAATATGACAGGTTAAAGAGTAGAAGGTAAATGCTGTAAGCTGGGGGAAATTTAGCAAGCCCGGTTTGTTAGGATTCTTCTCTGTGTCCCTTTGCCTTCAGAGATAAGGGTGCTCCTTTCTTCCAGTATAAGAAGGGCCCCTCTCACATGAGGGTTTTATGACCTGTTTCAGGAGATAAGGAGAGAGGGGGCCAAATCAACCTTCCCACTTTGGCAGGTTTGTCAAACTCCTTCAGCTTAAAATATTCAACACGCCAACGTGCCGTATTAGGCATCCTGTCCTGAGACCGTCCTGATGACTGCTTTCTTTCTGTAACCGCCTTCGATTGCAGTCCTCTGCTATGTCCTGGTTCTCCTCCAAAGTCACTGATAGTTCCTTTTGGTGAGGCCTTTCCAACTCCTTGGAAGATTATACATTCTCTTAAAGACCTCCATTCCTGTTGCTCCAGCCATCATGGGTGCCCTGCTGACTTTCAGGTACCCTGATGAACATGCCCAAACCCAGATTCTTGGCCTCCTGCCTCACCCACCTCCTTCTTTTTCAGTATTTCTTTGTTTTAATGAATGATGCTGCCATCTGAATAATTGCTGAAAATTTAGATTTTCTACTGATCATTTTTTAAGTGAATGCCAGGTTCTATCCATTTATCTTCTAAAATATCTCAGAAAACAATTTTCTCATCCTTATCATCACTACCAATTTAAACCTGATTTCCTGGCCTTCAGTCTTAATCAAGGTTAATAATTGTCAGAACTGTCACCAGTATGCTGCTCCTACATTGCAAAATGTATCATACTGTATTTGTTCAAAAATATTCTGTGTTTCCCAATTGCTTCAATATAACCTGCAAAATACTTCATAATTTGGACCCTCCATTCTAAAAATTTTATCCTTTGGATTCATTGCTAGATTCTATTTTCCTGAGTCATTGTTTTCTGCTGCACATTTCTATATTTGCAATTGTCCTTCATGCTTGGAATGCCCTCTGCCATCCGTAGCCTCTATTTTAGCCACGTGAATCTGAACACATGTTTTCACCTTTAGATTAACCGTGATATTTTGAGGGACGAATACTCTGATACCCCTTTTCCTCCAGAGTAATAGAATAACACATAGAGTATTACACTTTTAAAGTCATGTGTTTATCTGTCTTTCTCTCATGAATTCTTTTGGGCCTCACCTATAATTTCTTGTTTCCAGAGCATAGTGATATAATACATTCTTCATAACATGCTTCTTGATTTTATATATATGTGTATGTGTTATTAAAGAAAATAAAATAATAGTCTGACGCTTGTTAAGAAATGGTTAAGGCAGACTTTATTTAAAGGGCCTGTTGCAGCAGGTGGAGGGAACACTGCAATGGAGTTCTGCAGTCAGTAAGGAGAGAGACTGGGCTCCCCTCCAGTATAACAAGAAAAAGTGGAGATTTTATAGCCAAGGAGCAAGATGGGGTAGGGGGAGGTCAGGGAATAAAAAACTATTCAGAGGAAACATCAGAGGTAACAGGATTTTGGCCTAACTGAATTCACAAGATTCTTGCTGAAGGCAGGTCAGGGTGATCAGATGTGACCTGGAAGATGCTGGAGGATAAGAAACATGATCCGATATCAATGGTGATAAGATATTGAGGAAGAGAGATTCTGGCTAAAATGATTTAGCAGGATTTGTGCTAAAATGTGATAAAATTGTATTTACGTATAACCCATGCATGTCTTCTTGTATACTTCAAAATCATGTCTAGATTCCATATAATATCTCATACAATGAAAATGCTGTGCATATTAGTAGCTGTAAATACAATGTCAGTGCTATGTAAATAGTTGCTAGCCTGCAGCCAATTCAAGTTTTACTTTTTGAAACTTTGGGAATTTCTTTCTTTTTGAATATTTTCAATTTATGGTTGGTTGAACCCATAAATGCTGAATCTGAAGATATGGAGGGTCAACTATATATTATATAAATATATTAGATATGTTGTATCTAATCAATGTATATACAGATCTATCTACATGTCTTTAATATATATGTATATATATTTATATTATATATGCATATGTATAATGCACTTAGGGCAAAATTGGTAATTCTAAAGTGACATTAAAAGGAAGAAACATGTAAATATATATTCTGAAGCAAAAATATTCTTTCAATGACATTTAGGAGACAAACTAAATTAGTATTTTTGTAGTACAGTTTCACTTTATATAAAAAATACTATTGTTATAGCCATTTAATTTTTAGACATTCTTTAAAATATTCTATTGAATTGGGAACATGAGTCCCAATTAGTGACGTTTGCTAGTAATAGATATTAACTCAAACCAACTTCTAAAAACATTTGAAATAAAATAAGACCAAAAAAAAAAAAAAAAAGCCACCTTGGCTCATGAAGGAAAGCCAAAGGGGCTTTATTCCAAATGAAATTCAAATCAAATAGTATCATTGAATGTTTGCCCTTCAGCTAAACTTTTATACACATTTATACATACACGGACACACATGACTACCTACGCATTCTCACAAAGGCACACCCTAAAACTTTTCTCTGTTTCAGCTCTGAATTTTTCTGCACTGTTCTCTTTCAGGCAATTTGTTCCACATTGTTTGTGAAAGTGTCCTTTGTCCCTTTAGACATATGGCATCTTTAGCACTCCATCAGGAAAAGAATTCTGGCCCTGCCTGACTTACCGGTACAATCAATGTATCCAAGGAGATAGGATGCACACAAGATAGGCCAGCCTGGGTTTCATATGCATCTTTATGCCATGAAAGGCAAGAGCATGAGATTGATAGCATCAGCCTAATTACATGGAGAAATGGAGAGGCAGTTCCTCAAAGGATGCAAGGAAGCCAAAACACAGACAATATATACTTCGTGTATTTATTTCCCAATTTCACTTCATGGATGAAACTGACAAATTGATAGATTAATGTTACTGCACTCAATGACTGTAGGAACAGGTTATTCCCAGGTTTGATGAGGCCAATGCTGCTTGTATGAAAATAACTTATTACACATTCTCTAAAAGATTTTACCTTCTAGCACATAGAAAATAATGCTATAATTCTCATATCCTTGAATCCCATGTGATTAAAATAAATAAGGGTAGTATTTCAGTCACTCAATTAAGCTCTTATTGAAACTGGAGGGGTGTCTAAGATTTACATAAAATACATGGAATAGCTTCTGACAGATTGTCTAAATTATTGGTATGTCTCAACTTAAATAATTATTTCCCATTCTCAAATCATTCCTAAAGAACAATGTGGCATTCAGCTAACGGGTCCAGTCACTTTTCATACACAACACCCCCAGCAATCGGAAAAATATCAAACACCTGAAACAATCACATGCCTGAAATGATCACATCTTCCAAAAAGAAGCATATTATATATTTGTTATTAGTTTTTTTTAAGACTAAGGAGCACTAAGCAGGTAAGTAATATTAAAGCTAAGGAGAAGCTAGTCAAATTTAATAGGAAGCACTGTGTTGGTTAAAAATGAAAGGGCCATTTGTTATGTGCCATGTATGAAAAGAAAGGCAGGTGGTTTAATTATGAATCTGAACTTCTTGAGCTTGACATTTATCTCCTTGGTGCATAATTTTTTAAAGCAGTAACCCATGCAGTATAATACAAGGATGCTAAACTATGTAAACTCGCACACACACAAGATACCAACTAAGAGCCCAATTCAATTATGGATAAATTACCGAAAGAGTTTTGTCATAGAGAAAACTTATTATCTTTACACTAAATATGTAAATAATGCAGTACACTTATTGAAAGAGGAACGAATAAAGGCTCCTAGATCAAATGTCTGTCACAAAATGTCATGCATTTCCATATTCTTATCAAACTGCCTTGATGTCATTATCAAAAGTAATAATACTATTCATTTTTATAGCTATTAATCACCATAGCACAGAAAAGCAAAGTAGAATGCAAGGATATGGTCACATGTGTGACCTTGGATGCTTCTACCCGACGTTCTTTTTAACCTGCACGTTTTCTCAGAAATGACATTTAAAATATAAAATATTCCTGATAAAATAAGAAGGATAGTATAGAAGAATCCTTTATGGTAAATATTTCAAATAAGGAAATTATGTGGCTTTAAAATTTTTTTAAATGATGCTATCTCTTTACCATATATCCATGTTTTCTTGCCAAGGAAATAATTTTTAATATAAAATAAGTAAAAAAAGTAATACGCCTATCTTGTTAATTTGAAATCTCGTATACTTATGTTGATTTTCTTCTTTTGAGATTTAGCTGGCTTAAAAGCATTCCTGGTCACATTATTCTGCATACAAAAACCTGAAATAGCTTCTATATCTAAACTCAGTAATCTAGTGTGTGGGGGGGGTGGGTGTGTGTGTGCGCGCAAGTATGGTCTTATTTTACCTTTCATTCCTCTTAGCTTTTTCCCAGCTGGATTTTTTTCTTTTTTTCTCCTCTAGACTTAAATTATAGGTTCAAAATCCTTTGCCTTTACTTGTTTAACTAGTTGGATTATGATTTTATCTATTGAAATATGTCTAATATCAGAGAGGCAAGAAAAGAAATAATGCCACATTCTTAATTACTATTAACTGGAAATGTTTGTCCTCTGAACTCTCATAACTCTGTATCTGTACTTATGATATCACCCGTCCTGAAACTGTATTTTATGGAGTAGCTACTGTTTGCCAGGCCATGTACTTGGGCACTTCTGATACAAAGATGATGGGAATTTGAATCTGATGTGCTTGGATTAAGAATTGACTAGCCTTGGGATAGAGACAGACAGCTGTAGAAATAACTGATAGGAATGATTACAATATGCTTGTAAGCCTGCTAGAAAGGAAGACAGTTATGTCTGACGAGGATCTCACAGATGGCCGAGAGGAAAGGTGACCTTTGTGAAAGAAATGCCAACCAAAGAAAAGTACGTGGGTAGAAAAATGGAGGCCTTGAACGTCAGAATGGGTGCTGGGAAGAGCATCCAGTGGCTGTGGCTGGAGTGCAAAGTAATTGGTTGTGGCTGGGAGAGGGAGGCAGCAGATGGGACTGAAAACATAAACTGAAGCAAAAATGCAATGAGCCTTATTCTTTATACTGAAGAGAGGAATGACATTATTATAAACACCAAAATTGAGAGCCTCTGTAGTACTTGGCATAGAGAAGAGACTTGAAATCATCTAGAAAAATTAACTGTGGAAGCCATATTGATGAAAAATTAACTGACAAAAAATGTAAAATCAAAGCAGTACATGAGAAAGGCATTGGTTGCCTTTATCCCACTGAAAGATCATGAGACCATAAAAAGAACAGAATGGAAATAATTACAGGCATACCTCATTTTATTACACTTTGGTTTATCGCTCTTTGCAGATACTGTGTATTTTACAGATGGAAAGTTTTTGGCAACCCTGCAACAAACAAGTCTATCAGCACCATTTTTTCCCAAGGGCATGTGCTCACTTCATGTCTCCATGTCACATTTTGGTTATTCTCACAGTATTTCAAAACCTCTACCAGCAGAAGAATTACAACTTGTGGAAGGTTCAGGTGATGGTTAGCATTTTTTAGCAATAAAATATTTTTAAATTAAGGTCTGTGTATTGGGTTTTTTTAAACCATAATGTGACTGCACACTTAATGGACTACAGTATAGTGTTGAAATAACTTTTATATGCACTGGGAAACCAACAAAATTCATGAGACTTGCTTTATTGCTGTATTCACTTTCTTTCAGTGGTCTGGAACTAAACCCTCAGTATCTCTGAGATGCGCCCGCAGTCAGCAGATGTCTTATCTGTCAAGTTAATAAATTTGCTCCTTGATTACTTGGTAGAGGTTTCCAAAAATAGGACCAAAGTCTCCTCCTAAGGTTTCTTGTTTCAAGATTTGAGGAGACAATGGTATGACTAAAACTTCACAGAAATTTGAACTGATGTTGCCACATAGATTGGCAAGAGACTAGCGAGAAGAATGGGTATGTTGCAAGCTCTCACCACATAGAGTTTGAAGTACCTGCTCGTATTTTTGTATCAATGACTGATAGATAATTCTTAGTCTATCTCACAAGAGGATGTTCTGATGAGAACTTCATCAGACTTAGAACCATTGGGGATTCTTTGTAATGAGGGTGACTAAAGAAAAAAAAAAAAAGCAGAACTAGGCTAACACATTATTGAATGTGACAGATACTCCTTTTCTACCTCATTTCCATTTTCTTTCTAAAATAATCAGGATTTTGTTTGGAATATACATTTTCCAGATTAAAAAAAAAAAGACAAAGAACTGATTCCCTGGGTCCCTCCAAATTACAGTAACTGTGTAACACAGTTCTAGCTCATGATAATAATGAAGTGGGTTCTGGATGGGGATTTCAGAAGAATGATTGTATTTCTAATAAAGAAGGCTGAAGTCATCTATGTAAAAATGTTGCCCTTCATACTTGTCTCTTAGATCCTTCTGAAATGTTAAAATGGAATTTGTGTAACCAACTTGTAAATACTGAGAAGATAGCCACATGGTACGGATTATAAGTAGAAAAGAGGTGAAACATAGGAGCTTGAGATCATCAAAGATTCATTGTACATGTGAGTCATCAGCATCTAATTTTCTGGTTATGTGATAAAAATTCCACTGGGGTCTTCAGGATAAAGGTAATGGCTTCTTCCTCTCCACTACCTGGCTTTCTTCTTCTGACAGGAAAGATAAGTTCTCTGAATCAGACAACAGACCATATATTACTCACAGAGCATCTCAATGTGGATTTCTTGAGATCCAGCTCCCACAAAGTGATGTCATGAAAGTATGATGTCACCCTCTGTATGTAGCGAGGTTGCACAGCAAAAGAGGACCTCCAAAATTATAGCACTCTGAGTTTACATAACTCTCTGATAATGTAGCACAACTTCCCCTGCTTCTTGCAAGAGAGTGAGAGTGAGCAAGACATTGAACATTTTACTCTGCAAAGTAAACAAATATTCCTCAAGAGGAGAGGAAGAGACCTCTGGCTTCACCAACATAGACTGTAATACAACAGATCAAGAGGAGAATATTCTTTCATTCTCTCCAGAGCCATACATCATCTCTGGATTCCTAGGTCTATTAGTTTTCTCTTTCTTCTGTAACATATTATCATACATTTAATTGCTTAAAATAATATAATCTTACAGTTCTGTAGGTCAAGTTCTAACGCGGACTTAACTGGGCTAAAATCAAGGTGTCAGCAGGATTACATTCCTTTATGGAGACTCTAGAGAAGAATCCATTTCATTTTCTAGTGATAAGTCTGCCCACATCCCTTGTCTCATGGCTGCCTTTTATCTTCATATTAAAAGCAATGGCTGGTCCAGTCTTTAGTTTATTGCATTATTCTGGCCTTGATCTTTTTCTTTTCCTACTACACATTTTAAAGGATGCTCAAGATTAAATTGAGCCCAACCAAATAATATGGAATTATCTCTGTATTTAGAGATCATCTGATTAGCAACCTCAACTTCATCTTTAATTTCCATTTACCATGCAGCTGAACATATTCACAAGTTATGAGGATTAGGAAATGAACATCGTTGGATGCCGTTATTCTGCCTACAACACATGGCATCCTTACTATCTAATCATCTTTAAATCAAGTTTTCCCAGTATCCTTTAAGCAGAAAGCCCAGACTAAAAAAAAATAAAGGTGAAAATATTCATCAGCATATATGGTTTATAAAGCTATAAAAAATGGTGTTAATTGAAGAGTCATTGCATGTGGAATTACTGATGAGGCCCTTTAATAATAGAGTTTACAGAGATGAAGAGGAGACAACAAAAGAGGTAGAGGTAAGGGAGGGAGTGGGTAGTGAAGGTTAAGGATAAGCAAAAGAGTATTGTCTTTGGAAGCTAAATGAAGAAAGTAAAATAGAATGGAATGATTAAGTTTTTCAAAGGCTGTCAGTTGGTCAAGTTAGATGTGGGTTGAGAGATAACCATCAACTTTGGTAGCATAAAAGTAATACACCACTTAATATAGGACATTGGAATATGCCACAGCTTCAGTTGTCCATATAATTTCTTATCCTACTCATATTTATATCATGCTATTCCTATTAATTTTGGCTTTTTAATGACAAATGAGTAAAGTTAAAATGTTGAGTGAAGCCACATCTATATCATATTTCACATTAATATTGTAATTCAAAGCTCACTATTTAGGGAGAATATTTTCACAGCCATATGAGACTAGTAAAACACAAAAGTAATTGAGAACCATGAATAAAGCTTTAAAAAAAACAAATCACAACTATGATGATTGCACAATTGCAGGAATAATATAACAGAAATCTCACAATACAAAACTTTAAGCCATATATAGATTTTAGATTTAGTTAAATAGAAATTCAGACAGCATATTTTTATTGGATAAGTTGGGGAAAATCTCTTTATTGTTTACATTTTATTAGCTTAGCAATGTTTTGACAAAGGCCATCACTGATTCAGTGATTAACTAACTATATATATATGACCTTTCTTATTTTATTGAGGTTATTGAATATTGTGATGAAATACTTGTCATATGTTATTGCACATGGAAGTATTTAAATGTCACACATGTACTTGCTTACAAATAAATATTTTCGTGATCTCTAAGACATATTCAAATAACATTTTCAAAAAATGTTATTGTAACTTAGATTTATAGTAAATTTAAAACCAAAAGAAAATCATATTCACTGATGACAATATTCAGTGAGTATTTAGATGATTTCTCTCTTTTTTCCATTAATTTGTGGCATTATTTTAAATGAATTTCTGAAGGTATTTTACAAGTTTTAGCAGGAAGCATTTGTTTTAACTATAGTTATTCTATTTCTTTAAGAATTCAAATACTAGCAACAAGAAAAGGACAAACAGATCTCTCTTTGACTTCTTCATGGTACTGTTTTCCACAAATCTTCTGCAAGTATTTTGCTAAATTTTTGAATCATTTTCCAGATGTATTTTTACATGCTCTGAAAATATGCTTCTTTCCAAAGCTGAGTGATTTTGTAATAACATGATAATAGAAATAAATTAGTGGATAATAACATTATAATACCTTCATTTTTTTTCAGTTTTCTTTTTGTGGTAAAATACATGTAACATGAAATTTATTATCCTAACCATTCTTAAATATACAATTCCGTGGTATAAAGTACATTCATGTTGTGGTGCAAAATCACTACCATCAATCTCCAGAACTTTTCATCTTGCACAACTAAAACTTTGTCCAGCAATAAATCCACCAGTTCCGCCATTCCCCAGCCCTGGCAACCATCATTCTACTTCCTGTTACTATGATTTTGACTATTCTAAGTACCTCATGTAAGTGAAATCATATGAAATTTGCCTTTTTGTGACTGGGTTATTTCACTCAGCAAATTATCCTCAAGGTTCATCCATGTTGTTGCTTTGTAAAAGAATTTTCCTTCCAGCACTAAGTTGACTGGAAGTATTAAAAAAAAGGCACCCTTGTCCTGTTTCTGATCTTAAGGGGAAAGCCTTTAGTCTTTCACTACTGAATATGATGCTTGATGTGTTTTTTCCGTATATGACTTCTATTGTGCTGATGTAGTTTCTTTGTATTGCTAGTTTGTTGAGTGTTTTTATCATGAAAAAGTGTGAAATTTTGTCACATGACTAATTATCATAAATTTAGTTATTAAAATAACATTAAAAAAATTCTCAGTTTCTGTGGGATCTGTATCCGTTACTGAGAGTTCTCACCAGATGGAAATTTGAGTACTGAAATTTTACTGAGGCTTGCAGATTTCTTCAACGTTCACTGGTTATTCTTCTTATGGGATGGTTGTCCCTGTTTCTGTTTTACCTGTTGATTGTTTCTGGGGAACTGCTCGCAGGTCCTGAAAACTTCCTTGCTGTGTGTCCTCATAAACGAAGCCCACATGGTCGTTGGCTTCCTCCCAGTCCATCCTGGTGGTGTCTGCTGCTGCTTACTGTCTCTTTTAAGGGTTGCTCACCAAGTGTGACTTCCATTTTTATTAACTCAGTCAACTAATTATTGACTTAATTAAATCTGCAAAATGCCATTTGTAGTGTCTGATATCCCATCATGTTTATAGGTCTCACTAATACTCAAGAGGAGTTCATACAGGGCATACAGGCCAAGGTATTGGAATCTCTGAGCCATCTAAGAAATCTGCCTGTCAGAATTTGAGCAGCAAAAATGAATGCCTACAGTGGATTGGCATATATCAAACAGCATATCAAAATCAAAACCTTAATTATACCTTAAAATCTATTTGTCATCACTGGAGAGTCCTAGGGGTTCAATGAATTCTTTTAGATATTGATTAAGTATCATTAATAAATATCAAAAGACAATCAAATTATCAATAATAAGAAATAATCAAGCTTTTATTTTACCTTCCTTATATAGTCTGATTTCAAGGTAAGCAAATAGCTGGTGATGGAAAATTCTTTATTGAAGACTTCCAAGTAATAAATTCAGAAAGAATGATAGCATCAGAGAGTTACCTTTTTGCAAATGTTAATGAATTAGTGGCTCTAGGAAACTATCATCAATCACTGTTAGTTGGTGAAAGATTAATGGGGAAGTTGTCAATAGATAAAGCTGACAACATCTAAACTTACTGATCCTCATTAACAACACTAAAATCACGATGACCAGACAGTATATGTCTCCTGAATGATGCAATAGGAAGTTAACAAATTTATTTTTCCCAGTGAATTGGATCCAGTGAATCTAGACTCTAGGTCTAAATGCCATTTTACAGAATTATAGGGATTAAAAATATTGGCAGGGTCCCTGTGAGCCTCCTGTGTGAACTCATCTACAAAACAGAAATAGACTTACAGACAGTAAACAATCTTATGGTTACTGGGCAGGAACAGGGATGGGAAGGGATAACTTTGGAGTCTGAGGTTTGCAAATATTAACTACTATATATAAAATAGATTTAAAAAAACAAATTTCTTCTGTATAGCACAGGAACTATGTTCAATATCTTTTAGTAACCTATAATGAAAAAGCACATGAAAATGAATATATGTATGTACATGTATGACTTAAACATTATGCTGTACATCAGAAATTGATACACTGTGACTATACTTCAATTAAAAAAACATATAAAATATATATAGATATAAAATATAGATATAGAAACAAATGGCTCTCAAGAGACAGACAGACAGAGACAGAAACAGCACTGTAGTGATGAAATCGCCAAATCAAGAATATGAGTCAACAGAATGAATGACTAGTTTCTTCCACAAAGTGACAAAAAAATTTAAAGAATCGAGGATTCCTATGAAATGGAAGAGATTGAAAAGACACAGCAAATAAATGCAATAGTGGGTCAGTCTGGATCCTGATTCAAAACCCAAACATAAAAATACATTAATGACATAATGAGAAAAATTTGAGCATGGACAAGAATTAGATACTAAGAAACTGTTTTTAATTTTGTTATATACTTTATGTTAATAATAATCTTATCTTTTAGAGCTACTCACTAAAGAAATTACAGGTGAAACAGTAATATAGGCGTTGCTTTGAGATGGAGATGGATAGATAAAACCAGATTAGTAACATGCTGACAATTACTGAGGTTGGATGTTGGGATCTATTATTCCCTCTAGTCTTAAGTATGTTAGAGAAATAAATCTATAGCCAGTGATTTGCTAGATTTGGTCCATTGGCCATAGTTTGCTGAAATCCACAACAAAATAATGTTAACTCATTGGTAAAGATTTATGAAAACCAATGCTAGTAGTAATTCATGTTTTTAAAGTTTCATTTGTACAACCTCATGGCAAGATTTCTTGAAATTTACAATCATAAAACTGACGATATTATGACTGCCCTGAAGAATATTGCAGATAAGAAGTGGTGTAAAACAGACACTCACACTTATACAAAAGTGAACAGTTCATTTAGTTTTTTGTATATAAACAGCCTCAAAATATTCATACTGACTTGTCCTACAAAGCTATCTTATTTTTTTTTCAGATTTGAAGACTCATAACAAGTAAAAAAATTGACATTTTCTTTTAGATATTTCTGGTCATTGAATGAAGTTTAATTTTACTGCCTCATGATTATGGTTCAGGCATTATAATTAGTTTTTCAAGTGTAGCAACTAAAAAGGAAGAGATGTTTTAAAATTCTATTTAGCTTAGGTTTTAAAAAACAAATGGCTGTTAGGCAGCACCAAGGACAATTAACCTCATGTAATCAAAGTTCAAAATGAAACACTGGTCTTGTGCCAGTCAACTAATTTCCACACAGGAGAGTATGTGGTTGCACAAGAGTTGAGACGAGATTGGCAGAAAGGATCCAAGCACCTGCCAAACGGTCCACACACCAGGTGAGAGGAACATTGTGGCCACAGGGAGTTTGAGAAATTGGTCCACTAGCCACCCAGCATGATTCTTGTCTAAGTCTTAGATAGGAAGCCCTTAGGAAGAGAAATAGAAAAAAAGGGTCACTCAGAGAGGTTTGAAATTTCAGGCCATCACTTCTTTTGTTTAGCTAGACAAATTGACACTGCATACACATATACGCTTTAAATGAGTCTAAGATACTGGAAAAAGATTCTCTACATCTGAGCAGGGTGGTTTTAGTATGACATGTCGGTGATAAAATGTTATTTGGGGAGGAATCAGTAACATGCAAGAAGTAACACTATTGGTAAGTCCTCTATCTGTGGCTCTCCCGACCATATCAACAAAGGTATCCTGAGAAGAAATGGAGAAAAATTGATACAGGATAGATTTCAGATGACTGTACAGCTTAGTCATTTAGAAATAATTAGGGGAACCAGGATAGAATGTGGGAGGAAAGGCAGAGAAACATGGAATGTTATATTTAAATTACTCAGTTTCAACATTCAAAGAGCAATGAAGTTTCTAAATAGCATTTGCTGCATTTAACTATTTCATCTTTGTTGTCTGTTGGACTCGTTTATGGACTATGTCAGTTTCTTCAGCATCCATCTATAAACTCTTTGGGTAAAATGTGATTTGTTAGTCTACTTCATTTTTCTCTTTAGACACATAGTTCTACCCTATCCAATTCATCTTTATTCTCTGATTACTCACCTCATAGTTTTTTTTAATCTTCCTCTGAAACTCCTTGAAATTGAGAAACATTATTACCTTATAACTTGAAATATTCATTAATGAAAAATACATATTAACACATGCTTTTAAAATATTCGTTCAGTTCTAATATCACTCCAAATTTTAACCCACCAACAAAATTGAAAATTTAGTTTTTCACTGTAATTGGAAGAATTTATTATAGCTGACATCTTTGCTAATCTTTATTAATATACCTCGGTAAGAAATATTGTTTATTTTTATAATCCATCAAACAAAAAAGATTTAAAAAGCCCTAATTCTATTAAAATGGAGGCAGTAACACATTTTTAGAACTCTGCCCTAAAGAACTCTAATTTTGAGAGGTTTTGTTTGTTTTGCTTTTTTCATTTTTTGTATTTGTTTGTTTTCTAAGTCTAGAAATCTAGATAAACCAACCATATTTGTGGCTGAAATTTCTGATGTTCTCTGTCCCTGAATTCTAGTGTAGACAGTGCTCAAGCATATTAAAACGCTTCTACGTAGTAGGACTTAATTTCACATAAACCTTACTCTTTAGTTCTGTTTTATTCAAAAAGAAAAATAAATATTGCAACAACTGTCAACCCCCACTGTTAATCTATTTTCAAAAAAAGCTCATCATACTGTCCAAAAAGAAAAAAAAAATCTACTCAATTTATTGTCACTTTAAAGTTTTCAAAGTACTTTTAATATTTTACCAATATGCTCACTCAGTTCCTAATTATTTTTGGATCCTGCTGAGTAATTTTCTCAGCTTCTTAGTATGGTGATTTGCATTCCTTCTCACATCTGGGTTCTTTTTATGCTGTTTATTTTATATTGTTTGGATTGACATATGAGCCTTAATTTTTTCTTCTTTAGACGACAAGACAAAACTTTTCTTAAAAATGAAAATTTCCAGCAAACTTGTAAGCTGTCTCTTTACGTCTTGTGTTTGCATGCTTAAAAAATGCAGCAGTAAGTATTGCCTTGTTTTTCTTTGTCAGAGAAAACTGGCTCTTGGATTTTGAAAAAAACAAAGTACATACTCTCAGTTTCCTTAAAAGGGGAAATTCATGTAATTTATTTTTAGATTAGACAGATGGCTTTCAGACAGTAATGGAAATATCTAAAGAAAATTCATAAAATTTATTTATCTTTCTTCTGAAAGCATTTCCAATGAGGCTATCTTTTCCAGTGTAAGGTTAAATTTACAAAATTTTCCATCATTTTCCACTGAACTGCAGTGTATTTTACCACAAAGGGTTTTGAGCAATAAGATGTCAGCTAAGATGATGATGACAATGATCATGATGATGTCTACCTGCAAAAGGCTTCTAACGTTTCCATTTGTTATGTTTGATATTTAAAATCTCAAAATTAAATAAGACCACTATGATTCAAGTAATAAAAAAATTGAACTAGGAGTAGTCAGGAATTTTGACCTTGTATCTAGCTAAATTGGGGGAACTACCACCTTAAAATCAACCCATTATTTATAAACTTATAATTAGTTATATACTTTCTCACTTATTTCACACTTTTCCCACTGACTTAGAGCTCTCAATGGCCACGAACCTCTTTTTTCTTCTTTTTTTCCAGCAATATTTAACTAGTTCCTAGCACAGAGAGAAAGGAAATTTCAATTAATGGTTGCTGAATGAATTAATGAATCTCTGAAACTGAAGCATATATTTGACATCTATGGTCATTACATATAAATACTAAACTGTAGCAACTTCTTCAATATTTTAAACATGAAACAGAATCTTCTTTAGAAGAATTTATATTTAAAATTTTTAAAATTATTTCTTATTGAGTTATAATTAACATTAAATATTATATTAATTTCAGGTGTACAACATAGTGATTCAATATTTTTATACAATATAAAATAATCACCTTATTAAGACCAGTTACCATCTCTCACTGTACAGAATTATGAAAATCTTATTTACTATATTCCTATTTGTATATTACATCCCTGTGACTTAGTATTTTATAACTGGAAGTTAGTCCCTCTTAATCCCCTTCATCTGTTTTACCCATCTTCCCACCCCTTTCCATTCTGTCAATCGCCAGTGTCTATGAGGCTATTTCTGTTTAGTTTTGTGTGTTCATTTTGGTTTTTTTAGAGTCAACGTATAAGTGAAATTATACTGTACTTGTTTTTCCCTGTCTGACTTTTGTCACTTAGCATAACATCCTTTAGGTCCATTCATGTTGGAACAAGTGGCAAGATTTCATTCTCTCATATAGCTTTTATGTAGTATGTGTACACACACACACATACACATATCCCACATTCTCTTTATCCAGTCATCTGTCCATGGACACTTCTGCTTTCTTCTGATAAATACTCAGAAGTGGAATTGCTGGATCATATGACAGTTCGAGTTTATTTTCTTGAGAAAGAACCCTCCATACTTTTTCATAGAGGCTACACCAATATACATTCCCATCTAGAGTGCACCATTTTTTTTTCCCCACCTACTTGCCGACACTTGTTTCTCATATTTTTGATAATAGCCATTCTGACATGTGTGAGGTGGTCTCTCATTGTAATTTTGATTTGCATTTCCCTGATGATTATGATGTTGAGCTCCCTTTCATGTGCCTATTGGCCAGCTCTATGTCTTCTTTAGAAACATATCTATTCAGGGCCTCTGCCCACTTTTAGCCTGGTTATTTATTAATTTTTGTTACTGAGTTATGTAAGTATTTATATATTGTGGATATCTACTCCTTATCTTGTACATCATTTGCAAATATACTCTCCAGTTTAGTAAGCTTCCTTTTCATTTTGAGTATGGTTTCCTTTGATGTGAAAAAGCTTTTCAGTGTGCTATAGTCCCATTTATTTATCTTTGTTTTTGTTGCCCTTGCCTGATGAGACAAATCCAAAAAAATATTTGTAATACCAATGTCAAAGAGCTTACTGTCTGCTTTCTTTCAGGAAGTTTATGGTTTCAAGTCTTGCATTTAAGTCTTTAATCTATTTTGAGTTGATTTTTGTATATGGTGTATGAAAGTGATCCAGTTTCATTCTTTTGCATGTGCTGTCCAGTTTATCCAACACCATTTATTGAAGAGATTATCTTTCCCCCATTGTATACCCTTGCCTCCTTTGTCATAGATTGATTGATAATATTAGCATGGGTTTATTTCTGGATTCTGTTCAGTATCATTGATCAATGTGTCTGTTTTTGTGCAAGTATCACATTCTTTTTTTTTTTTTTGAAGTATGGTTGATTTAAAATATTACATTAGTTTCTGGTGTACAGCATAGTGATTCAGTATTTTTGCAGATATATTCCATTATAGATTATTACAAGATAATGGGTATAATTCCCTGTGCTATGCAGTATATCCTTGTGGCTTATCAATTTAATACACAGTAATTTGTATCTGTCCCATACCCCTAATTAATCCCTCCCCACTGCCTTCTCCCCTTTGGTAATCACAGTTTGTTTTTCTATATCTGTAAGTCTGTTTATGTTTTGCATGGACATTCATTTGTATGTTTTTTTAGATTCCTCATATAAGTGATATTATACAGTATTTGTCTTTCTCTATCTGATTTATTTTACTAAGCATATTCTTTAGGTCCATTGATGTTACTACAAAGGCAGAATTTTATTCTTTTATATGGCTAATATTCCATTGTGTGTGTGTATAAAATATGAAGACATCTTCTTACTCAAAATATCTGTTGATGAACATTTGAGTTGTTTCTGGGTCTTGGCTTTTATAAATTGTGCTGCTATGAACATTAGGGTGCATGTAGCTTTTCAAATTAGTACTTTAGTTTTTTCCAGATATATACCCAGGAGTGGAATTGTTGGATCCTATGGTAGTTCTATTTTTAGTTTTTTGAGCAATCTCCATACTGTTTTCCATAGTGACTGCACCAATTTACATTCCAACAGTGTACAAGTGTTCCCTTTTCTTGATATCCTTTCAAACATTTATTATTTGTAGACTTTTCAATAAAAGCCATTCTGATAGGTGTGAGGTGTAACCTCATTGCTGTTTTTGATTTGCGTTTCTCTAATTAGCAATGTTGAGCATCACTTTACATGCCTGTTAGCCATCTGTATGTCTTCTTTAGAAAAATGTCTATTCGTATTTTTGGCCCACTTTTTATTTTTTTTTAATTGAGTTGTATGAGCTATATATATATTTTGGATATTAACCCTTTGTCAGTCACATTATTTGCAAATATTTTTTTCCCATTCTATATGTTGTCTTTTCACTTTGTCAGTGATTTCCTTTGCTGTGCAAAAGCTTTTTAATTTAATTAGGACTAATTTCTTAGTTTTGCTTTTATGTCTGTTGTCTTAGGAGACAGATCCAAAAAGCATTGCTATGATTTATGTCAAATTGTGTTCTATGTTGCCTTGTGGGAAATTTGCAGTTTCCATTCTTACATTTAGCCCCTTAAACAATTTTGAGTTTATTTTTGTATATAGTGTGAGGAATTGTTATAATCTCATTGTTTTACATGTGGCTGTCCAGTTTTCCCAGCACCACTTGTTGAAGAGGCTATGTTTTCTCCATTATGTATTCTTATTTCCTTTATCACAGATTAATAGACCATAGGTGTGTGGGTTTATTTCTCGGCTCTATCCTGTGCCACTCATCTATGTGTCTGGTTTTATGCCAGTACCATACTATCTGGATTACTGTAGCATTGTACCGTATATAGTCTGAAGTCTGGGAAAGTTATTCCACCAGTTCAGTTCTTTTTTTCTCATGTGGCACTTTGGGGTCTTTTGTGGTTCCATCTTAATTTTAGGACTGATTTTTCTAGTTCTGTGAAAAATGCCGTGGGTGTTTTGATAGGGATTCCATTAAAACTGTAGATTGCTTTGGATAGTATGGTCATTTGAATAATATTAATTTTCCCAATCCAAGAGCATGGGCTATCTTTCCATTTCTTTGTGTCATATTCAATCTTCTTTGCTTTGTTTTATATTTTTCAGAGTTTAGGTCTTTCACCTCTTTCGTTACGTTTATCACTAGGTATTTTATTCTTTTTGATGCAATTTTAAATGCTATGTTTAGTTTTTACTTCCTTTTCTGTTAGTTCATTATTAGTATATAGAAATGCAACAGATTTCTGTAAATTAATCTTGTACCCTGCATCTTGTCTGAGTTTATTTATTATTTCTAGGAGTTTTGGGTTGGAGACCTAAAGTATCATGTTGTCTATAAACAGTGACAATTTTACCTCTTCCTTTTTAATTTGGATACTTTTTATTTCTTTTCCTGTCTGATTGTTATGGCTAGGATTTCTAATACTATGTTAAATAGAAGTGGCAAGAATGGGCATCCTTTTCCCCAGATTCATTGGGAAAGCTTCAGTTTTTTACCCTTGTGTATAACATTGGCCGTGGGCTGGATATAAATGATCTTTTTCTTGTTTATACCCATTTTGATGAGAGTTTTTATCATGAATGGGTGTTTAATTTTGTCAGATGCTTGTTCTGAATCTGTTGAAATAATCATGTGATTTTTATCCTTCCTTTTGTTAATGCGGTGTATCACATTGACTGATTTGGGAATGTTAACCCATCCTGAGACACTGGAATAAATCAGACTTGATCATGGTGTTTGATCCTCCTCATATACTACTGGATTCAGTTTGCTAATATTTTGTTGAAGATTTTTGCATCTATAGTCATCAAAGATATTGGCCTGTAGTTTTGTTGTGGCTGTGTCTTTGATTTTGCTATCAAGGTAATGGTGGCCTCATTGAATAAATTTATGAGTGTTCCTTCTTCAGTTTTTTGGAATATTTTGAGAAAGATAGATATTAGTTCTTCTTTATGAATTTGGTAGAATTCTCCTGTGAAGCCATCCTGGACTTTTGTTTTCTGGTAGGTTTTTTTTTTTTTTCTTTTAATTGCAAGTTCAATTTCCTATCTAGTGATTGGTCTGTTCAAATTGTCAATTTCTTCTTGATTCAGTCTTGGCAGGCTATATGTCTAGAAACAATGTGATAGGTTAGCCTAGATCTCTCTGAAACTGGTAAAGTATGAAGAAGTAAGAATATCAGTAACTTGCAGAATATTATCAACTAATTAATACAAAACAAATCCTTCAAAAATGGAAGTATATACATTTTTAAAATAATCGCACGTAGACTTCTTCAATTGTTGCTCACAGACTAAGTCAGAAAAGAAAACTCAGTGTATTCCAAAGGAACTGGATTACAATTATTCTTTGACATCAGTGAAAATTATCATTCCAGTTGTCTCATAAACTGTGAAATATTGAAATATATTCATAAATAAATAACAGGACAAAGATTAAATTAAAATAAAAATCATGAATAATTTATAATTTAAAAACAATATAAATAAAACAGTTCCTATGGGTTGAAGTAGTGGAGTAAATGGAGGCAGTTTGTACCATAAAAGTAAATATTTGGAAGGTAAATTAGGCAACTATCTCAAAAAGAAAGGGAAAAATGATTGAGCCAAACCAAGAATGTAAAACTAAGAAAACACTAAATATAACAGCAGAAATGAATTAAATAGAAATAAAAAATATAGAAGATCTACAATACCAAAAGTTGTTTATTTGCTTTGAGTAACAAAGTAGGTACACTCTGATATATTTGACCAAGAGACAAAACAGAAAATGATACAAATTATGCAAGACAGAAATTTTGAGTATAAATATTTAAAAAAATCAGTGGCTATTGTGGAAAAATTAACAAAAATCTTAAAACTAAGTTAAAATTATAATTAAAAGTATTTGAGAAACATAAACCATTTAAAATTAAACAGAAAAAATATATATATGTTCCCTCATATATATAAAATATATAAATAATTTTTTAAAGTGTAAATATACTTGTAAACGTATTCTTGTATACATATATTTGAATCTATGTAAATATATTCATGTCTACATGTACTTATGAATACACAAAGCAATATACATGAATATATTTCTATAAACATGTATATTTAAATTTTATATATAATGTGATATGTATACATTTCTCTTAAAAACATCTAGTATTAAACAATTTCATAGGAAGTAAGTACTTATCCAACAACATACCATACAGATATAACAATGAAAATTTCACAGAAAAAAAGATCAATTAGACAGGATAGAAAATGCAGACATATAAGTACAAATGTACAGAATCTTCAGATATGACAGCTTACAATGAACATCAGTCATAAAAAAGGATAGAATAAAGAATACTATGGCAACTGCAAAACTTATACGGCAAAGAGTTATTGCATAAATTACATGGGTCTTCAATTCTAAGTAGGTTAAAGACTGAAATGTAAAAAGCAGAAGTATTGGGATAGAAATATAATGTGTTTTTAATACTAGGATATCAATGTATTTCTAAAGCAAAATGATCATAAAACAAAAGGAGTACTTGATGTGTTAAAACATTTAAATAAATGTTAGAGTAAAATTATGAACTAATTTTGGAGACACACTGGAGACTGCAAAAGGCATTTTCCAAGCAAACATTTCAAAAACTATTGACATTGCAAATATTAATCCTATGAAATATAAAGTAAGTGAGCTCAACAAAAGAAAAAAATGGCCAAGTATATTGTGACCTAGAAATTCCCGAGATAAAAACCTAAATTGGTAATAGCAGGCGAAATTTGCACATCATGACAAAGGAGGGAAATGAAAACTACAACCAAAAAATAGCATTTCACACTGATCTGCTGTTACCTTTCTGCTGTGTACATGTTGCAAGTGTGAATTCTCATGAACTGTGGGAGCGTGAATCATTACAGCAATTTAGGAAAGCAACTTGGCATATTTTATAACTTTCATTTCTCAGTTCCTATCACAGTCTCAAAGGGAGATGTACAGTAACAGTATTATTGTAAGCTTGGAAATAGCAAAAAAAAAAAAAAAAAAAAAAAAGCAATCTAAAGGGATGTTGGGAAAGGAATGGATAAATAGATTATGGTATATTTATATCATATTAATATTCTATGAATGTACCACCATCATGCAGAATTAAGAAAGAAGAGCGAGCTAGGTTTGGATACATAAAAATTGATGAATTCTGAAAACCATGAGTGAAAAAAGCAAGTTGTAAAGTGATGTGTACAGCAAAATTGTTATTTATAGATTATAAAATTACATGTTACAAATGGGAAAAAACTGTGCAAAAGTATAACATCATAGAAGAGTACGTACCCAATAAATATAAGACAGTGACTCTATCTCAATAGAGATTAGAAAGTATGGTTTAATATTGACATTTGTTTAAATCTGCATAAATGTTACATTATTGGTTGCTGTTATTCTTTGTATATTTGCAAATGTTTCATAAGTTTTCATCTTTAAATATAGAAACATTTTAAAGAGAAAGGAATTGCCTTTCTGATAAATAATTACTCTGTTGAAAGTTTCTTTCAGTTTAGATGTTTATTCAATTAAAGAATTTTTAAGCTCCTCCAATTCATGTTTATAAAATTTTCATGCTTGTTCTTCCTAAGAGTAATTTTATTACTTCTAAATAATATCCTTAAAACTTTATACCTTCTTTCAATAAGATTAGACCTTTTAAGTTGGCAATCCATCATAGTCACAATTTTTCTAACTCTTATTAGCCCCATCAAATTTTCTAAATTATAAATACATTTTACATTAAGTTTCACAGTATTTACATCTTTTGCAAATTTAATTGTCATGAATGATTTGTACATACGTTGATTCTAAAAACCTGAAAAGAATGATCATAATACTTTGAGTATGTAAATAATTGTTTATTGTCCCAAGCCATCATTTGTCCAGAATCAAGTTAGTGCTATGAGTTTCTTTTATAATTTTTCCCTTCCGACCCTCATACACTAGTATATCAATTCTTCTCTTTTTTATGATTATTACAAGAGACATATGAACTTTACAATTTTTCTGTACTACTTTTAATTATATTACTTGCTAAATAATGTAACACAGATGACTACTGTGCTAAGCTTTTGTACAGTTGACATGTTGGATTTTTTTCTCTCTCTCCTGCTTCAGATATTTTTTTAATTATATCTCATGCCTTCTTCTATCTTAGATTCCTTCTTTTGCTTGCTAGAATACATATATAATGTTTTTTCCAGACAGTGTATGTCATGTATACATTTTCTTTATATTAGTCCTAAAATTATAAGTGCATTTCTCTCAGAACTTAGAGAGTGTTTTCTAGGAACTTCTAGAGTACATTTTTGTCATGAAGAGATCCACTGTCAATCATATATTATTACATTGCTTGGCAGCTTACATATTTACTTTTAAATTACCATCTTGCTTTTGAATTATGTCTTAATATTTTAAGGCCATTTTTTCTGTTTGTTCCTTTTTTGTCCTTTCCCTGTTTCGTTGCTTATGAAAAAAAAAACTGTCTTGTAAAATTTAGGTCTGTTTTTACTTATATGTGAAAGGCTATGTAGATTAATAGAGTTCCTGACTGTGATTTCCATTTCTCTGCTAATTCTCTGCAGTTACGACATCTCACTTTCCGCTTGCGTTGTGCCTAGGGCGTTTTCATGATGATTCATTTAAAGGTGTAAATTGGGTCACAGGTAAACAGATGTGTCAAAATGAGTAGAATATAGCTCAGGTATCACCTTTCCAGCAGGAAGACGCCAATCCAAGTTAAATCTCTTCATAATTGTCATGCAGTTATTTTCCAGTCTAAACCTAGGGCTAGCACAAATTTTATTGACAGTTCTTGAGTCACTTACGATTTTGTCAAATCTTGCTTCCCTACGTGGCCATGCAGATTATCCTTCTTTATAAGTTCTGAAATGAAGCTCTCTCAACTTGAGTTTATTGATCACCTCGTCTCATATTTCTTCTGTTGTTCAAAAAGTCTTGTCTCTGTGCAACCGATGTCACTCATTTTCTGCTCATTTTGAATGTTTTTCTTTTTGTGTGTAATCATCATATTATGACTGTTTTGACAGAGCAGGAATATAAATCCATTTTATCAATCCATCATTTTTATTTGGAAATTTATCCTTTTAATTTTATTTTGGAAAAGATCATTAGTATCTTCTGTCAGTTCAAACAATATATATAAATACTTCCAGCTTCTAGGTGAATGGCTAACTTTTACCATTATGTTTTATTATTTCTTAATCCAAAATTACACACAGTATTTGATCCATGCGTCTAAGCTTTTGAAGTTCTCCTCATTTATCACATGTTTGTGACCAGATCATTTCTAATCCAAGAATAAAGATATAAATAGATTAAGTTTTAACAACCAATACATACATATACCAGGTTTTTGGAAAATGATTTATAAACCAAAATTATTACTATGACATAGAGATAAGGTTCTAAGTCTGTATGAAATGAGAAATAATTTTTTTAACATTTTTTATTGATTTATAATCATTTTACAATGTTGTGTCAAATTCCAGTGTCCAGAAATGAGAAATAATTTTAACTACTTAAGGTAGCTCTAATTTCTTACAGAAAATGTGGAGAAATCACAGTAAGTATTGTAATTTTTCAGACCAATTCCTGTCGTAGAAAAAAATAAATACCAATAGAGCGAAAAGGGTCAGATTTCAATTTCTTGTTCTCAAAGTTAATTGTACATGGTTTGCATTAAAAGAAAGCTCATCCTTTATTATAAGCAACGTAACCAATGAAACAAATACGGGAAATGCACTAAAAGAAACGTAAGAACTAAAGAAATTATTGGTATACATTTTGTTTAGTCACATAATGACTGTGAAGGAAAAAGTATTTTTTGTACATTCTATTCTATATTGAACTCTGGATTTTTTTTTAGCAACCATGAATTTGGCTATTATTTCTTCTAAATTAAATTCAAGCTGGGCTTATAGGCATGGTTGAGCAGTGAAATTTCAGTCTGTTATACAGTGGTTAATATATATTACTCAGCTATAAATTAAAAATGTGTTGTTTAAATTAAATTAAATCTTCCTTAAAAAAATAAATCTTAGAGTATATCTCTAGTGCCAGCTCGTGAATACAGAGAGATAGCATTCCAACATGTTCAACTATTCTAAAAAGTTTTTCTTTGGTTTATCACTGTTAAAATGAATTATGGTTGCATTTACATCTTAGAAAATATGTGTTTTGCTTGTTAATGTTATTTTAGAAGTTGAATTTTAAAAATACTCTTACATTGCTTCATTTTTTTACAGAAAGATTTGTTAGTAATCTTATCTTTCAACATTTAAACCTGTGCTTCCTTTTGGCTTTAAGACTTCAATTGGTTTGCAAAGATGTGATAAATTGATTTTTATTTCTACTTAGAGTATTTAGATTTACTGATGACATTTCCTACCTTCTAGTCCCCATTTAGTGATTTCCCTTTGTTCATAGTGGAATGATTTAGAACCCTCTCCTGCAACACTGTGCTCATTTGAGATGTTGAGGGGTTAGAAAGCACACTTTAATCCTGATACTTTGGTTTTCCACCAGCACATCACCCCACCCATACATCATTTGCCAAAGCTGAATATTTTTCATAACATCGCATTTTAAAGAGAGGATGGCACATTATATTTTTTCTACCTTATTTCTCTTCTGAAGGAAGATATTTAGTTGGAGTTAAAAAATATCTATATAAACTTAGCATTTACTCACACTCCACGTGGTGTTAGTATTTAACCTAACACTTGTCTGATTTTGCCTTATTCATCAAGGTACACATGAGCAGATTCAAGGGAAACATCAATTTGCAAAGGAAGAATTGCTTTTACTATCCAAAGAATTTAATCACTTACATATTTTCATTTTACTTCAGTTGCTCTTAACTAAAGGCAGTAGTGTTTTAGGCATATGTTTCAAAATTCTTCTTCCAATACCATTATCTTTTTTTCTTATCTGTCTTACATCTCTGCACTTCTCTCAAAGCAATTGTCGATACTACATCTGACTTTTAACAGCATACTATATAGGTACATTTTGGTCATTTGAAAGAAGTATTCTGACCTCTGTCCCATCTCCGCCAAGAGACTATTGGAGCCAAATATGTCATGACTTTGATCCCTTCATTTCCTACTGTGGAAAATGCTATCCATTCTTACTTGGAGTAAGGAATTTGGACAGAGTTGACAGCTATCGTCTGCGGTGGCCAGAACAATCTCAGGGTAACACACGTATGCCATCCAAAAGGACTCCAGCTCCTGAAGTGGTGTTACTGGGCTGGGATGGAAAGCTACCTGAATCGGCTGATCCTGAGTTACATGTACGGATCTGTAGTCAGGTCAGCCAAAGAAACAGCAACACTTCTTTCACAGGCAGTGATATAGGAAGGGAGCGTGATGTCAAAGCTTGGGGGCCTCGAACATTTGAATGTGAGCTCAACTAACAGAAGCCAGGATATGGCTGAGTCTAAGCCATTACGCAGTGTCCTCGTCAACTAGTGGAAAAGAGTCGAAAGAGGAGTTTATGCCACTAGATGATGTATAAATTCATGGTCGTGACCGGAATACATGGGAGAAAAAACTCTGTAGTCTTTCAGATATTATCAGATGCAGGTATGCAGCTTTGTAAAGTCATAATAATAATAATAATAATAATAATAATAATAATAATAATAATAATAATAATAATAATAATAATAATAATTCTCTATCTCTATAGATTCTACTAGATTCCCACTAGTACTGAACTTTTCCAGGATCGTCCCTATTCCCTTTGTTACCATTTTATTTTAACGTGGGTAGAGTTTTTTGCCGTAGGCAGCCTTGTTTACTGCCTACTCGATCTTTTATTGTCCTTAATGCCAACTGTTCTCCTCTTACATTTGTACAAATTATAATAGTGGTCAAAACTACATAGGATATTCTAAATTTAATTCCTATGAACTAGACTCATACACACACCAAGTAGATTAAGTCCTCCTATGTGTTTCTTACTGTCTTTAAATCTGGTACTATTGTTTTTTTGGAAGATTCTTTTTGCTAAAATAAATCAGTCTTACTATGTGGATACTATTTGTAATTCAATGAGGTACAATGCAAAAAATGAAACACACAGCGATGCAGGTCTATTCTCTACTGTATTAGCATTGGCAAAATATTCCATATTATTATTATTTTGCCCCATTTCTAGTTGCTCTCTCATCTTGTCTCCATCCCAAATTCTTACAGTGTGGCTTTTGAGATTGCTACTCCATATCCAGGAAAGACAGTAATAATTTAAGCTACTATTTTAAACTAGTGGTGTTCCATTTCACCTTAACTGAGATTTAGCTCTTTTCCAAGGAAGTGTTTTGCCCTGAAACCTTCCCAAATACTATTTTCCTGTTTCCCCTCTCATGTAACTCAAGATTGCAAGGTGGGCTCGGTATTGTTCTTGCTCACTAGTGTTACATCATGACTATCACTCCTTTATCAAATTAAGAAAAAAATAACCTATGTCATCCTCTCTACCTACAAAAATCTCTCTGCTACTCCCTCTCGTTTGTTACAGACTTAGGGAAATGGCTTTTTTTTGTTTCCACTCCAGGCACAACCATCCTGGTAGGTGATGTTCTGTCTATGCGGATGACCATTCTAACACTTAAAAGGAACATCCTCAAATTCTGGTCAACTTACCCACCTGTCCTCCATTTCACATTTTGAAAAATTGTGTCACTTAAACTGGGATAACTCATATCAGTCATCACCTAAACTGAAACAGTTCTGAGAGTGAAAATTGGTAATAGTCATTATCAGGAGAACACTAAAAATGAGTAATTTTCTGGACAGTGGGGATATGTAGTCACTCTCTCATTAACTGATGTATCTCCAGATATAATTGATGTTAACATGCCTTCTATTTGTAAATAATTTCTTATCTTCATTAACTATATAGTACCCAAATAATACATCAAATGAGTATGTCATTTGAATTTAAAAAGACAAAAAGTAACAAAAATTTTATAGACATGTAAAAGCTTACTTGGATTATGTAGAAATTTAAATATGTATGTATGTAGGTATGTATGTATGTGTTTATGATTGGGCGTTACTGGAATAAATGCATCTGTGTGAACCTGGAGTCACCTGCTACCACTCCATTATCTAGTTGTCACTTTTTAACAAGTTTAGAGTGAATATCGGGTCATCATAAAAGCAAACTTCAGTTGTCCCATGATGAAATAAGATAAGCAACAGTTCAAAGATAAAGGCTGTCTTTTCAAGTTTTCTTGGTCAATAAACCAAGTTAGCTGTTCCTACCTACCCTCTGGGTCTGGCTGATGGTGTTTCTATGCCTAACAAGTCCTTCCTGGAACTAATCTCTGTAGCTCTCAAAACTCTGCTAAACAAACATGTTGTGTTTCTGAGTGATTAAGTGGACCCCAAAGCGGAGTTAGTCTACGCTGACTTAGCTATGTTTTTGTCATCCTGTCGGAGAACTTCTGTTTCCAGGCTGTAGAATAATGGAAAGGCAAAGATGCTTTCAGAAGTAAGGGTAACAGGAAACCAGCCAAAATAGCTTTCCTGACCTCACTTTTCAAACTAGGTGATTTCTATGTCAGAAAATCTTCGTAGCACTTCTCAAGCAGCCACAGCTTCATGGTAGGAAGGAACATACTCTAGAAGGCGGGTAGTTTCTTTATGCAGAAGGAGCTGTATTTCTTTGCCAAACTTCTGAATCCCCAGAGAGGCCCTTCCCACCCATCACTGGTGTAGCTAAATCTGTAGAAGGGAGACAGTTGACTGTCAATATCATGGTAAAGTCCATGACACGATCATTGGGGATAGAATGGGTTACATTCCTTGCATGATCGACAGCATAGAGGTTTGTGCCTCACATTTAAATAAAGAGGGAGCTAAAGTCTAGAAATGAGAAAATTATGTGAAGATTTCTTTGTCCTTTGATTCTGTCACGGCTTGCAAGTTTAATGAGAATCCCCAAACGATCAAACTCCTATGCTTTCTGGAGTAATCCCTGGATGGGTGGACTTAGACAGAGATCTGGAAAGCAGCAAGAAATCTGTTGATGCTGGACAAAGTAGACTACATGGAATGAACCCATGGGGTGTATTTGAATTGGAAGCCATTGCCAGGGAACTTGAGCACTTGTGGATAAGATAGGGGCAGACACTTCTGCATGCTGCATCACCATCTCAGGTGGTAGAGACACCGTTTGTTGTACTTAATAGAAAAGGGCAAACTTAATTATGTGAGTGGTAGGGATGATGCCCATCCAGGGAGTCTGGGAGGTAAATTCTTCCTCTCCTGCCTCCTGGTTCCTGTGTATCCCCTCTAATTCAAATTAATGATTTCTGCATCTCCGCTTGGCTTTAGTTAATATTTTCACATCAGTACTCAGCTAGTGGCCAAGCGATGTAGCACCAGGGACTCGTAAATGACATGAAGCATTTCAGTGCTCTGAATTGGGCACACCTTGAAGTTGCCTGTAATTTTCAAAATGCCACTTGAACTTCTTGGTGTATATACTCTACTGTGCTTTCTGGAGTACATATATGTATTGTCTAGATTTTAAAAAGGATAATGCAGCTATAATTCTTTTTTAAGTTAATTTTTTCGTATCAGCTTTAGATTTAACAATATAACATGGGAACAAGATAAATTCTAGCTGTGGGTTGGGAGGATCACAATGTTGACAATGCATTCAATGATAACAATATACCTTTAATGATAATTAAAAATTACTTTAAAGTAAATTATCTATGTACTAACATGTGATTTATTTACCAAAAAAAGTGATAATAATTAGTAGTCAAAAGACTTAAAACTAAAATAACATTTTATAGAGAAAGTCTTTTTTCACTATCTGTATGACCCTGGCTAGTGATGATGGCTACAATCTTACCTGAATAATTATTGTCAGTAAACCTTCATTTATTTCTTTTAGGAATCAACTTTATTACTTCCATTATATTATATTTTTAGATTTTAATATAGCCATAATGCTGTCATTATCACTGGTAGCTTCCTTTTATTCATTAATGAAAGAAACCTGTTGTTTCAAATTAGAACACTAATGGAGATGTTATTTGCATAGGCAGAGTGAAGGAGTGATTAGATTAATCAAAATTCTCTTATTAGGAGAATACGTCCTAGTTTCAGTCCATGGTAATTACTCAGAAGCCATCATATTACATGATATTTTAATTGAAAATTTTGTTGCCTGTGTTTTCTCAGCTTCTTCACTTCCTATATTGCATCCTTGCTGCTTTATTTTATGCATATTCTGAATTATTCCTGTCTCTGAATTGTTCAAGCAATGAATCTGTGTTTATACATAACCTCAAGTAATTTGACATATGCTTATTAAAATTAAATGCATTTCTAAAAAGTTTTTGACCCAGCAGAAATACATGAAAATACACATAGAATAATTCTAATTATGAAAAATCATGACAATTTTGAAGAAAAACAGTGGAACAAAGTATTGAAATCATCAGACTCAGAAGAATAAATGACAAGTAAATTTGCACTCTTCAATAATTAATTTGCTCGTTAGAATAACCTTAGAAATTAATAAAATTGTTTAAGGTAGAAAACCCAGAAATATTTGAAAATTGTTCAAATGTAGCAAATACAAGCATTTAAAGGCTACATTCTGACAGCTATTCCTCAGATTTCTGTCTTTTAACTTGAAAATCAAGAGTAATACTTATGTTTAGATGAATCTATATGTGAATGAATGTTTCAAATTGAATTTATAATTTAAGACTTACCTTTATATTAAAATTTTATCTTTCATAATTCATTCATTCTACAAATCCTTTCTGATACTTACGTAAGAAAAAGATGATAGAATTTTTTTCCAAGGAAATCTTATAATTTTGGACCATTTGGAATACAATAAAATGTAACCACTGCTCTGTGTAACTCATTTACTCAAATACATATATACACATAATGCTAATTTCAAGAAAAGCAAACAGAAAAGTTGTAAAACAGAGAATCTTTACAAACATAAGGCCATAGAAGCAGCCCTCAATCAATGATGGAGAATAATTCTTGGTGGATGAACATTCCAGTTTTCTTTCTCACCCTGTGCCTTTCTAGATAGTACATTTTAATAAAGTGGTTGTAGAACAGGTCAAAATCAAAACATATTTCATAGTAAAAAAGCTGAGATGAAGGGATATTTAAGGAAGACTTTTTTTTGAGTAGTTTAATAGATTATAAAGACACCTGACAGAAGTATTGAGATTTTATAATTTTCTTTCTTTTATAATTGAATTTGCTTCAAATTAATAGGATAAATGAAAATTTTATATAAATAAAATTCAACACCAAAGAGCAGCAGATTTGAGATAAACATTTGTGTAATGTAGAAAAAAAGTATAACTAAATGAAATTCTGAAATTTCTGCATAATCAATTTATATAAAAAATAAACTTCAAATTGTTCATTAAGATATATGAGTAAAAATAGCAAGAGAATAATAAAATTGTAAGTAAACCTGATGTGCATTGTTACATGTCTAGTAAAAAAAAAATAAGAAACGTAACCTTTTACTAATAATATTTAACAGTTTAAATTTTGGTTCATATGTCTAATCTACATTTGAACTTAATCATTGAATTCCTTTTTGAATTAGCATTTGTGTGGAAAATCTCATCTTTAAAAATTTTTATTAGTATCTTAGTAAAAAAATTGCAGATTAGGTGGGAATTACATACACATACACATACGTGTGTGTGTATGGTTATTCTAACTCACAATATAAATGAAAGCAATATTTTTACTCTGATTTCTCTCAATTTACTTATTACTAATTCCAGATATTTTTATCAGAAGTAACATTAAAATACTGCCAATTTACAGTATTTCTTGTTTTACTTTTTGAGTATTACAAAAATGTTCACATTCCCAGTGTCACTCATGGCCAGATTTATTGTTAATCTGTTCACCAATAACAATTTAATAAACAGTTTTTTTAAATAATGGATTAACTTCTTAGTTATAAAACCCACAGGAAATTATACATAAAAAATGCATTTAAATTAACATTCTCTGATTACTTGATAAATCTCCCATTTATGCTGCTAAACATGCTCCAAGCAGAGCAGACATACTCTAACAGTGAATTTTTTGTCACATTTTTATTAGTTTCCATGTAGATACATAATACTTTATGACAAAAACTTTTTAACATAATATTGGGAATCCATGACAAAGTTGTATTGCTTAAAATTCCAAGTTTAAGATCATTGCCCACATGGGTTGGAAATATATAACATTAATTTTTTTTAAATTTCCATTTGTTTGGGAAAGGGAACTTAAAACATAAATACTTGTTTTATCCTGAAATGTAGAAATTCTTCTGCTACTAATAAAGTGCAGTTGGACTGAATTATTTATGTGTTTCATTATGGGAAACACTGGATAAATATCAACAAAGAAGAGTAAATCTTGCAATGAATACAGAACCTCAACACTGTCCTACGGCACCAAGAAGTGCCTCATGTTCATACCGCGTTAGAATGCACTTGACATCTATTCACTAATCTCCTTAATTTTTTTTGGTTTGTTGGTATAGATTGGTTTCCTGAGATTTTTAAATGCATCGAGAATAAATAAGCTCATAAATATTATTGTTGAACAGTGACAAATGGATATTAGCTCATGAAGGTTAAAATTCAACGTGGACATTTAGTATAATGGTAATATAAGCTTATTTTTTATATCATTTGTTTTGTTATGCCTGTTTAACCACCATATGAATAATGCTTAGTATTTCCGTTCCTATGGCAAAACTCTAATATATTCAGCAAATTTTAATTGAAACTTGGAGAAGAAAATATATGAAAACTTAAAATATGGGTTGGTACTTCACTATTCAGGCCAAATACCCATAGGATTTATTTTTACTAACTGTACATAGAGTCTCATACAATACTGCCATGGTTCTAGGCACATTGAGGATCAAGAGACCTACTTTTGACAAATATCTTAGAAAATGCATTCGTGAAGTATCATTAAGTCCTCCTAAAAGCCCTGTATTTCCTGGACTGATACATCATTTGTACATCTATTTTTCAGGTCCTTCCACACAATCTAAGGCGTATAAACTCTGCTTTAAAAAAAAAAATAAATAAAGTCAATACCTACTAATTGCTTCCTGAGTAGATTTTGGTGTTATTTCAGTGAAAGGTATAATTTAGCAAACAGATTTAGCAAGCAGCAGATAAAACAATTAGTACAAAGATCTTTCGTGAAAGAAGTGGCTGGCAGTACACCTGCAGTGAAGGCTGAATTTGTAATTTAGAAAACAGATTCAGGAAGTGGCCGATACATCAATTAGTTTAAAAATCTTTTTGTGAGAGAAGTAACTCACAAAATAGGCAGACGGAAGATGCATTTGCATACAAATAATATGTCAATTTCACTGAAAGGCAAATAATTTTCCATTTTCACCTCTTAACCTTTTTTCTTTCCTGATGATTTTCTTTCTCTTCCTGTATTACAGATGGTTAAGGCACTAGGATATTTCAAAAGTCATGACGTTAGCAGTGTTGTCTCAGGTAGTAGCGCAACTAAATTTTTAACGAATAATAACCACCATTCACTGGATCATAGTATCTACTGGATTGTGGAAAAGAATGAATTTCTTTCACTTTTCTCTAATGGCTCTGTGCTTTCTTGACCATAGCTTGGGCTTCACAAACAGAAGTGCCATGTTAGGCACAATTAAAAATTTTGGGAAGCCAAACCAACATGGACTTATAGTAAGAGTATTTAGGATATCATTCACTATTAGGGTCCTGACACAGAAGCAAAGAAAGCATTAAAATGGTACTAATGAACCAAGGAATGGAGTCACAGTAAGTTTCATTGGATTACATTAGCTTCAAATTTCTTGCTCTTACTTACAAAAGGAAGTTTGTAGTGTAGATATCGGGTCCTCAGGGGTAGGCCCTGTTCATCTCAGTTACACTGCTATCAAGGGACCCAGGTTAAAAACCAATGAGATTCACTAAAGCAAGAGCAGCTGCTTGTTGAACCTGAATTACCCTGTGTAAAGTGATGAGAAGTCCTCTAGAACCCATGACTGTTGCCATGAATCTCACTTGGTATTTACAATTATCAAGTCCTTGAGAATTACAGTATATTAAACAACTTCCTGATTTCAGAGATGTTGTCAGACTTTAAACTTTGGAACTTCTTTGTTTAACTTTGATGTGTTCATGGCCAATAAACAACCACTCTTGTCTTCCCTGTAATATGTAACCATCAAGCCCTCATGGTGATTCTGCATCTCTTTACCCTAAGAAGCTTCAGCTCACCGATAATAGGAGAGAGCTCTGCTTTGTTTAAAAGAGTCTGGTTTGTTTAAATTAAAATTTACTCAATTTACTCAGTTCAGAAAAATTTCTTGTACAAAATGCATATTCTTATTCATTTTCCAAGTTCCATTTGTTACTCATGCTCTCACTAGCATTTTGCTTTTTGTTGTTCAATGTTGCTGTTTTATACATTTGTTTAATTCTTCACTATTCTGAAAGGAGAGGTGAGCAGATTTTTTTCTCTACAGGGCTCTGTAGGCAATATGGCCTCTGTTGCAACTACTTAACTCTGTCACTGTGGTAGGAAAGACATCTTAGACAATAGGTAAAAATGAGTGTGATTGTGTTCCAATAAAATATTATTTACAGAAAACAGGTGGTAGGCATGATTTGGTGCATGCTAGCCCTGCTTTAGGAATTATGAATTAGTGTTGTGTGCATTTACTCATACTCTTTTCACTCTGGAAGAAGCTTCATGAATCATGTGCTTAAAGAATAATTGCTCAATCTAGGACAACTCTATGAAATATGAATTTAGTATTGAGTAATAGTAGATCTCTCAAAACATTACCTTTCAATTTAGTGAAAAATCTTCCAAGAATTGTCATATTAAGTGATAGTGAAAAAATACTTTATCCATGAAACAATTGGTTATAAAATATAAATTTATATCATATATGTCATATATTAACTCATATTTATATGTAACACACTTTCAATTTACTTTAAATTTTAATTATTGTGGTATAAGCTCTATCATTAAAACTTTGAAATAGAGAATTGGAAGTAAAAGAGATTATAAAAATAAGTTGATACAAATTCTATATTCCACCAACAAGAAACTGAAACGAACAATGCCATATATTTCATGGTTCTAGGAAAAACAAGGTCGGGATCTGATTTCATTGACTCCCTACTATTATTTTAATATTTCTTGAAAAAGTTGCCTTTTTTTTCTTCTAAAAAATTGATCAACTTCTGATGTAGCACAAAGTCTATCAATCAATGGCTTACATGATCAAATATGCTACTTACTCAAATTGACCTAGTTATGCAGATTTTTCTCTTAAGTGTTAAAAACCATAGCCTATATTTTAACATAAACATCTTTAAAGAATTAATGATCATTAAATAATGAAAAGCATATATAGACTTCATTCAAATTAAATTCTCCCACCATGTGATTATAATTTTCCTTTGACTATAAGATATTGTAAACTAAAAAGGATTCTAATATAGCAAAATAATCCTGTTGTAGCCAGTTTATTGTTTATATAGTGTTTTGAATTTGAGTTTTTTATAAGTAATATATGTTGTGTACATATCTGGGTTTTCAAGGTGATAAGATTGTCATCTAAAAATGGCTGAAGCAATCAACAAAAGACTTAGAAATCAATCTTGGAGCATTATTATTAATTAATATTGAAAATAATCAGCTGTTCTGAATTTCCATAATCAATATATTAAATAAACATAAGAAACAGTCCTTCATTTGAAGATCACACAATTAAAGGTTAAACTGTAGATGATATTAACACTTAATAGTAACTGTTATTTCATTTAATTGATTCAATCTTTTTAATTTAAAACATGGATAATATCAAAGATTAAATAGTGCCACAAATCATATACAGCATTAATCATAGAAAAGGAACACACAAGTAATCACTTTGAAATGTACTTGGAATGAATTTTCTAGATCAAAAGAGGGATACTTCCCAAATGACCATAATTATAATCTTTGATTATAGTGGAAATAATATATTTATGTGTTCTTTTATCTGAATAGTGGAAATAATATATTTATGTGTTCTTTTATCTGAATTAGCAATTGCTCCATTTCTGCAAGTCCAAAGTCTACCTGTTTTTCACTTATAGCACAAATTTATGAAGTCATCATTTTTGCCTCATTGCAAATACTAGATCCATTTTCAGGACTCCTACAGCACTTTATCTTTACTATTCTCACATGATAGCATTTGTGTTTTGTTATGCATATTCATATATATATATATATATATATATATATATATATATATATATATATATATAATTTGTACTGCTAAACTCAAAGATTTTAGAGATCAGTATCCAAATATTGTATTTACATCTGTACATCATCTAATACTTCTATTCATTTATTTCAACAGTTATTAACCATGGCGGGCTAAATAATGTCCCCCACTCCCACTAAAGATGCCCATATCTTAATCCCCAAAACCAGTGAATATATTACTTTACCTGGTAAAGGGACTTTGCAGATCTAAGATAAGAGTATTAAGATGAAGTGACTTCTTGGGTTATCTAGATGGGTTCAATGTAATTACAAGGATCCCTATAAGATGGAAGTAGAGGACGTCAGAGTCAGAGAGGTTTGAAGATGCTATCCTATTAGCTTTAAAGATGGAAGATGCAACCACGGCACGAGGAACGAAGGCAACCATTAGAATCCAGAAAAGGCAAGGAAACAGATTCTCCCCTAGAGCTGTAGAAGGGACACAGCCCTGCTAGACGATTGATTTTAGTATTTCTGACCTCCATGACTATGAATGAAAACTTTGTGTTGTTTTAAGCTACTACCTACTACCTTTGTAATAATTTATCACAGTAGCAATAGAAAATTAGTACATCACCTTTATTTAATTTGCATTTCTTTATATATGTATCAGCCTTACATACATGTATCTTTATTATACATCTATCTATATTATTTAATAAGTAGTTTGAATCAGAAACTGATTTTCATTTGGAATGGGTTGTATTCCAGATTTCTTCTGAGTAAGTAGTGTTGAGTGGCTCACAGTACTTATTTCAACAGTAGCAGGAATGCTGTGATAAAACCTGGGGCAGATGCATATGTTAAGAGGGAAAGAGGAATTCTCTGTAAATCAGACTCGAGGGTATAAAATGGTAAAGAATGGGGTACCTTTGAAGAATAAGAAATACACACTAGATCAAGATGGGAGGCAGAAGAAAAAGTTATGACAGAGAATAAGCCTTGGGTAAATGTAAATGACCATTCACATTCAGGTAAACTCAAAACTCAAGTAAAGCGATTGCCTTGGAACAAGTGGTACATGGAAGGGATTGTACAATCTGAGCTACAGAGTTAGAAGAATGTCAGGCCATTGCTCACCATATGCACTTATTTAGAAATTTCAACTTTACTCTGAAAGTTTTGAGGGTCGTTGAAGACTTTTTATCATAAATTAATGCAAAAAAAAAAAGAGGCAGCAACAAGTCGGAAGCTTAATTGGAAAAACAGCCTTTTTAATTCAAACGGTGGTGTCGCCATTTATGGAAGTCATGAGAGTGAGGGATTCTGTGAGATGAATTTTTTTAAAAATCTAGTTTAAACAGAAATTTGAGATATTACTTTATGAAATAGAAACATTTAAGTATGATAGTCATGCAAGGGATGTGTTTGGAGAATGAGAAATCTGTTTGTCCTTAAAGGAAATCTCAGAAGCGGCAAACGCGGCTGTGTTTTATGTTTGCTTCGCTTGGAGACGTACAAGATCATCCGCCTAGTAGCAAACTCTTTCAATGACCAAAGGTTCATGACCTAAAGAATTCCAGACACTAAATTCACATCTATCATGAAATGTTATAAACTCTATTACAACTGAGCAATGAATTCTCACCCTACTACCCAGAATTGGCTTTCATATCAAGAAGCAATTGTGGGGGAGGGTATAGCCCAGTGGTACAGTGCATGCTTAGCATGCACAAGGTCCTGGGTTCAATTCCCAGCACCTCTGTTTAAAAAAAAAATTTAAATAAATAAATAAGCCTAATTACCCCCACCAAAAAAAAAAAAAAAAAAAAAGAAATCACATAAATAAGAAATCATAAATAAGATTTTTTTTTAAAAGAAGCAATTAAATACCTATTAATGGCATGCATCTGTGCCTGTCAGGAGCCCCTTCCATTTATGAACAGAAACACTGAAAAAAACAATGAAAATAAGATTTGATTGTTTCTACTTTCAGATGAGATTGGCCAGCTGATGTGATGAGGAACAGAAATAGGCATAACTGTCTCTTTATCTTAATAAGGATTCTGATCTCATCTTTTATTTCTGCCCTCTGATCTGTCACACAAAATGCGAGGTCAGAGGTAAGACATGGATAATATTGTATAATCACTATGTCAGATGTGCCTTTACAATGCCACATAATGGTGCAACTCTGTCATTTGATTTAAGCAATTAGTCAGTGAAAAGATTGGAACCAAGTCTCTGAACCAAGTCACTCAGTTAAGGAAAAGCTAGGTGTTTTGTTAATCCAATAGATCTAAACAGGTGCTGAGTTTTGAATTTTTATTAATTAAAAGGAGAGAATAATATTGATAGAACATTTAAGAAATAACAGGGAATAAAGATCAGCAAGGGGACATGCTGCATGAAAATGTAAAATCATAACATATTGAGAGACAATAAGAATTTTTTATTAGTTCATTGAGTTATAACGTTGGGCCCACCAGACATGTCTGTAACAATCAAACTCAGGTGACAAGAATAGGTTTAGCAACATTGCCAATTCTTTCTGAAAATTCTGTTTTTTTTTTTCTTTTCCAGTTAACTGATTCTTCACATTTAATTAACAGAAGATTTTATAGAGTGAAAAAGTCAAACAGATTTAGACATTTTTGGACTAGTAATAATCAAAATTATAATCTGTATTTGCTACTGTGTTAAATTTTGCTTGTTTTTTTTCTATTTCCTTCTTTGCCTCTAGTGAAGTCTGTTTTTCTGTGTGTTCTTATGTCTTTTATGTACCTTAGTACCTACCAAATGCCTGCAGTATTGTGTGTTCACAGTCTTTTGTTTGAATAAGTTGAATGAATTGTGTGATATTTAATAAGCTCAGGCAGTTCCATTGCTCAGTAGTAGTCTAGACATAGATATGCGTGAATTTATGCAGTTTGGAATAAATCATAGCTCACGTGAAAATTATCTGCCACGAGCACAAAACCAGGCGTCTCCTTGGCATTTGTCTCTGTACATGTTAGATAATCCTGCATCGTGTTAGGGAAACTCAGCTCATCCCTAGAATACTGGTGTGCTATGTAGGGAGGATAAAACATCTTCCAACTGTATGATGTTCTTTCCTTGGATTCACTCCTTGAGGATTACTTCCATTGACTTCTTTAATGGATTCTTACCAAAAGAAGAAGGAATGAACTAAAACAAGTCTCGTGTGCTTATCTACGGAGGTCTCCCTGCCCTGGAAAAGTATAGATTTGGGTGTGTTATGACAACTCTTCTCTGCCATTAAGATTTTTTATTTTTTGATTCTTTTGTACTCTTTTATTTGGCATTTGTGTTTTAAAGACAATTCACTTTAGGAAATGGAAGCATTGATTAATTAGTGAACAATTTTTAAAAATGTAAGTTTAACATATGGGTGGGAGTTGGAATAAGAGAGATGACAAGTAGCAATACTATGATAAGAAAAGAGGAATGCAGCTTAAATTCTTTGCTTTTCACTAATTAAGATCATGCCAATCTAAAAGGAAGTTAAAATATTATTGTCCTAAGGAGTCTGAGGAATTTGAAAATCAGAGACTCAAAAGAGTTCTCAGTATAGATATTAACAACTGTGGATGATTGCCAGAGTCTGCGTAAAGAACAAGATTCTACAGCTTCATATATATATCTTTACAGAGTGTACAAGAGAATAAGCATTCAGGATAATTAAAAAGGGTGAGAGATACAAGGTCTGGAGGTCAGATGTTTATGTGTGAAGAGAATCTTGGGTCCATGATCTGGAAGTGGCACTGGCAGGCAAGACACAGTCAACATCATAACTGCTGTCACTGAAAGTCCAGGAAGGTCGAGAGCCAGGCCCACAGTGGAAGCATCAGGGTAGAATATCTGAAAAAAATACCCCTATTTTTGTACCCATAAGAGCAGTTTCACCACGGGTTATGGTGCATTAATTATAGGCAGAAAAAAAGAAGTGAAAGTAACTTTTAAAAGAATAAACAAATGTGATTTTTGTATAAGGAGCTTATGTAAGCCGAGAAATGAGAAGTTCATTTGCATAGTGGTAGATGTGATGAGCAGGGATGATTGAAACACTTGATTAGGAGCAAAATGTATTCTGACATTTTAAGTTTGATTTACTCGATTGAGAAGAGAGGGTTTATTATCACCTGGGTATCTAAACTAGGATAGGGCCATCTGACTTAAATGATTTTCTAATCTTCTTCTGCCAGAGTTAAAAAAAAAAAACTAAAATGCAAATTCAAGTTGTCATGAGACAGGATGAAGTCATTTATATAATAACATGTACATGGTAAAACTCTAGTCAACCTTCTTGTCTCAGCTCAAATGATTCCTCTTTTATGAGAATTTCTTTGATCTTTGTGCATAACTGTGCTCACATTTATATAAGGGGCATAGAACATCAAATTATCTGACAAAGAAGGAGGTCATAAGGAGTCAGACAGATGTTATAGAACTAAGGAAACAGATGAAAATCCAGACAGAGATAGGCAAGGAATTGGGGTACTCCTGGAAACAAGAGTGGGAGACCATGAACATGACTCAGCACTATATGGAGTAAGGAGAATGTTGAGGGGAGACTGGTGCCTTGTCCATTCATTGAATTGAGACTTTTGTTAAAAATAGATTATTTGAAAGAAGAGAAAAAGCAGAGCATAAACTTCAAGAAAACTCTAAAATTCTCTCTCGTAAGAAGTATTCTCTTTCTGAGATGCAAGATTCTGTATACGAAAACTAATATATTTATTAAAGTTCCCCCTCGTTATAGTAATGGAAACATACATGAGTCCTTACAAACATCGTCTCCTTGAGTGAAGGTCAGTAGCTTCTCTTTTAAAAGTCTGCATCGACCTCCTTTGCTGGTTTCTCATCCCTTCACCAATCGGTGAGTGTTGCAGTGCCATGTGACTTAGTTCTTTGGGCTTCTCAAGTTGAATTCACTCCCAGCATTACTTTATCTCTCACCTTATCTTTAAATGCCATTTAAGGCTGATGATATCTGCAATACTTCATTTAGTCCTTAGCGCCTCTCTGAACCCAAGATTCAGATTTCCAAAACAAATAATCAGCATCACAGACTGGATGTCAAGAAGCATCTCAAAATTAATTTGCCCATAAGTCTTTGTTTGGATACATGTTTCTCCAGATCTTCTCCTCCCATATTTTCCATTTCAGCCATTGATACTAGCATTTAACCCAGTGGCTCAAACCAAAAACCTAACTATCAGGCTTAACTCTCCTTTCCCTCTCATTTTATGTTATATATTTCAGTATTCAATCCATCAGAAAATCTTTGTGCTCTAACTTCAAAAATCGTTATCTCCCATCCATTTTTCACATTTCTGATACTATCAGTTTAGTCTAAGTCTAAGCAAAATTGCCTCCTGCCTATTTCAGTTGACTTCTGTCTGCTCTGCCTAATTCTACTCTTAGCTCCTTTTCCATCAGAGTTGACAGACTCAGCCTCCCAAAACTGGAAATCAGAGCAGACTAACATCTGCTTTCAAAATAGCTTTCAAACTCACCCTTGTTTATGTCTGTATCTTTTTGTGATCAGGCTGTTTGCCTACTTTTGGCATCATCTTCATCTCAGTGCTCTTATTTCTGTTTATCAAGCTTATTTTACAACATCTAACACATTTGATCACACTCATTTTGGATTTAAACTCTGAGCTGTATGTTGAAATGCTTGATTGTTTCAAAAATTTAATATTCCCATGACCATGTGTGCCAGTTGTGGTGTTATTTGTGTGAGTTGTGCTTTCCTTCTGTGTGTACTGTGTATGGAAGCTATATTGATCACAGTGTAACTCCTAGAGATGATTCTTGCAGGAGAGGCTACAATCTGCTCTCTAGCAGTTACCTTTGTCTTTACATAAGAAATAAATCATGTGTTACAACCATATGCCAGTAATATATCTTTCTTTTAATTTTATTCATGTATTGTTTTTTAAAGTTACTCAGAAATAGTAAAAGAATTTCTATAGATGTTTCAATTTCAGTACCAATACACTTCTTGTAACCTTGGGGCATTATCTGAATATTAGTTTGGCATTGGTATTTTTGACATACGACTTTTCTGAACTTAGCATTAACTATAATAATGATGAGAAGTGACGACTCTGATAATGTGCAGGTCATAGTGTGAAAATTAATGGTGCAGTAAATATTTCCTGAAAGGGTATGCCAGGTTTTTAAATAAATGCTGTGCATTTCTGAGAGAAATTTTTTGTAGAAGAATAAATGCAACAGCTGTTTTTTAATCATATGTAGAAATTCTGATTCTAATCTGTTATATTTAATAGCACAATGCATTTGAGAGAATGCACTACTAAGTATTCATGTTACTAAGCATTTTTTGCACAATAAGCATCACTAAAATAACTCATACTCTGTGTTTTTGAAAATAGATTGCCGTTTTCCCCCACTAGGCTCATTTCTTTCCCTAACACATGGCACTAGCAACTAACCTTGAGCTTGGTTCAATAAAAGGCCTTCACGTTTGTTTTTTTGTCTCTTCAAGTTAGCCACCCATGTCTCTATACGATGGGTGGAAGTCTTCTAGGGAGAAGAGACACACCTGGGAAAGAAACCAGGGATTAACACCCTCTTTCTTCGAACACTTCAATAAGAGGACATAATCAGTGTCACTAGAGTAAACAGCAAATCTTACTACATTAAGTGTTTAAAACAGTATTGGAAATAGTGGCACTTACTGACAATAGCTTACAATTCATGCACACATTTGTGGTTATGATATTAGTGTATCTTATTTTGAAACCTTAATTAACCCTGAGAATTCCAGTATAGTTACTTCTGTTCACCATCTGAGTCCAATAAACCCTTTAGGAACAAATTTGAAAGGAAGAATAAAGAGATAATGAAAAGCAAAATTGTTAGAAATTTTACACACCATTTAATAAACACAGATTTTTATTCCAGATGTTCCTGATTTTAAAGACTTATTGCAATGAGGCCTAATGAGAAACTTGGCAATTCCTATAAAGGAAAAAATAAGCAATAATACAACTGGAGAAAAATGTCTAAACCATTTAAAGACTATGAAAATCAAGAAAAGACCTTCAACAAATTGGGAAGTAGTTATTTATGAAAACTACTGAAACTTTGGATAAGAACAATTGGAATCTGTTATGTTATTTCCGACTTAGCTCTGTAAAATGGTAGTTTAACCATAGCAGGTTGGCCATGATCTACATCTTCACTAAAGGTGGCCTGTCACTAAATTAGAACAGAGTGCAAAACACACTATACCCAGAGGAATTATTAGTAATAGTGGTAACCTCAGTGGTAAATAAGGAGAACAATGAGGGACTTGGGGAACCTGAAATCTGCTCCTGGTTGGGGCAAGCAGTAGCCAACTAACCTGTTATTTTCCAGGGAGATCCAGAAAATATGACAAGCTGATGAGAAGGATTTGCTAAGTTCACCAGACATCTCTGGCTGACTGAAACAGCTTCATGTAGGAACAGGAGAGGCTGGGGAAGTCACAGTTATCAACACATTGGACACATTGCTGTGCATCCATGCAACTTTGTGACACATCCTTTTATAGGCAAAGTTAATTTCTTAGCTCAAGGACAGTACTTTGAGGCTCTGTAATTCCAGATGTAATATATTCATTTAACCAGTGATCATGACGTATGCACCTAACAACAGATTAAATGAGTGAAAACAGGATTGACTCTTCCAACCATCTTCCAGTATCCCAACAGATGAATTTCATCTTTCTGCCCTTGGAGTCATGAGCGCTGCTAGATTAGAGGTTCAGTCTCCCAGAGAGAAAAGATAGAGTTATAGCTAAAAAGTGTGGGAAGGGAAAAGTATATCAGGAACATTTCCTCTCAGTGTTTCAAGGCTCTGTAAAAACTATTAATAACAATTTTGGCAACTACGGCCCTGCCAAGGATAATATAGAAGTCTGGTTTCTACCATCTGTAATAGCCAATATGAGAAATCTGCAGTTTCCTGAAGGACAGAGTTGATGAGTCTCAGTGATGGTTCAGGATCAATTACAGCATCAGGGACTGCTCTAACAATCATCTTGTATTGAGTCTCTTGAAGAATTTTCAGTTCGCCACTTTCTGATAGAGGAACAGACTTAATGTAGGAACTGAGGGGATTTGAGTGGTAAAAGGGGAGGACTGTGGTGCCCTACATCACCTCCACCTGTGCCCCTCTCAGTTCAGGAAACAGCTCTGCCTAGCTCAGACTCTCCTCAGGCTGACAAAATACCACTTCATTTGTGCACCATTCCTTTCTTCGCTTTTGCCTTGGCGCTTCTTTATCAGTGTAGAAGTCCACTCATCATGAGCATAACAGAATCTGGTAACAGGGAAGAGTTAATATTTCACAAACATCAGCCAATGGGGTAGAAAACAGTAAATGCTTCACATTTCTTGCTTTCAGTTTACAGTCAAAAGAACATCATCGAAGTCATAAATATATCACATTTCATCATTAACTACAATAATCAATAGCAAAGGTTAAGACAATTTATGCTTGAACATTCCTTTTACAAAAAAATAAATCCAGTATTGTATTCTGGTAACTCTTTTAATGAGCACTGCTATATAAAAATAACTACAAAACATAAAATCCAAAGGCCAGATGCAATTGAATTTATTTACTGCAATTGCTAGTTTCATCCTGTGGGGACGTTTTATAAATATAAGTGATTGCATGTGAACACATCAGTGTTTAAATTTGATGTCATCCCATTTGTCTACTTTTGCTTTTGTTGCCTGTCTACTCACTATAAATCTTATAATTTCATAAAATAAGATACTTAAAATTACAAATAATCTGATCATATTGAAATATAGTAATCAAAATGTCAAAACTATTAAAAGCACAGTTATATATGTGTTCATGTTAATTCATAAAATGATTAATTCTTGTGGCAGGATGAATAATATAAAATATGTAATATTAAAATAATAGAAATAATCAAACTTATATAATAAATATAACAAATATATAAAATAATATGAAATATGGAATACAGATATTATATTATATCATAATATAAATATTATAAGTATTATAATAATAAAATATAGAGTTAGTGATTATTGTACATATATTTCAAGCTTATCTAAAGTGACTAATGCTTTATGAATACATAAGCCATTTTAATGGATGACAAGTTATAGACACTCCAATACTACTTTTCATTGTGTTTATCTATTTAAGATTTGCTAAATTTCAGTTATCTTTACAAATGTGTGTGTTTTAAAAGAGCTTTGCTAATGTTCTTTTCCTATAGATTTTGATAACAAGAAGCGTGAAGATTTAAGGCCATTCAGTATAACAGGTTTCCACATTAGGCATACATCAATACTTAGCTTGGAAAAATCCCGTTATTGGCAGTCGAAAAATAAGTTCTTGCAAGAAAGGATATTGATAGAGGAAATGTTATGCATTCACATATCTTATTCCTTGGAAACTGATTCAGTCAGAGAGCCAAGAAAAATGCTGAGTAAAATCAAAGTTTTCATGGTTTATGAACCAGGGAAAATGAAGTGACTTAAGCACAAAACTCCAGGAGCTCCATCTATTGAAGAAAGCAGCAGGGATTCTTCAGTTGGTCAGTCACCCTGATGAATGCAGTCCATTAATTAAATCAAGACCCTAACAAAATGACTTTTATAATGAAAGAAAATGGTTGACAGGCAATAAGAAATGTGTTGAATGTGTCTTTAAAAGCTTATAAAACAAAAGAACAATATTTTCAAAGGAACTTTACAAAAATAGAACTTGGAGGAATAACTGAATTATGAAGAGACATATTAAGAAGCCAATTTAACTACTCTTGACCTGCTTTAGCCACTGAGACTTGCTTGATATTATGTCTAACCCTTCTAGAGATTTCTTTCCATTTCCTAGAATTTTTTTCCAAAATAAAGTAGCTAAAATAAGTTACACTTTATGATTTTTGTTTGCAATTTAACAGAAAAGGGTTCATAACACTCTAGTTAACACCATCTACTTATATATTCACACAAAAGTATACATTACATATATATTACATACATATAAGTATATATAATTACATGTATAATTTTAAAATCTTACTCCTCCAAGTCTCCCCTTTCATTGGGGATGTCAAATTCTCAGAAGTTAACACAGCTTCACAATAAAAATAAGATAGTACTAAAGGTATTTTTAATGTCCTTAAAATAGTAGCTTTCAATTTCCACAGTCTTTGGGTAACAGGCCAATTTATTTGTGGATTCTATAGCAAAAGCAAAAGTAAACATGCATACTTTAACCAGATATATTTAAATTATTCAGGACAATTCCTTTGATGTAAATTTTGTTGGATAACATTTATTTCACTTACCGTTATTTGTAATATATTTCCTTCCTATGAATGATAATTCCCCTACATAACAGTTACGCATTACACTTGGTAGATAATATTTCATATACACTGGTAGAGCTTCTCCTTAAACAGAACTATTTGTTACATAGGTGTGTAACTTCCATATGCTTATACATCAAATATATCTTGAGCGTTGAGTGTCTGCTCTTAAGTGTGTGTGTGTGTGTGTGTGTGTGTGTGAGAGAGAGAGAGAGAGAGAGAAATGTCTAATAATCACTTTTACAAGGAAACATATTTGCTTTCTAAACAGATAGCTAATCTTGATTTTTGTGTATTGGCTTTTTGAGTCCCCAGCAGTCCTCATGACGTAATATCCATTCAGTTAATGTGGGACCCCATTTTATTAGAGTTATATTGCTCAATTGCTCCATCAATTTTATCAGTTGGTGATGCGGAGGGACATAGAACTATAAACATACACAAAAAGTAGATGTATCGGTTGATCAGACTGATAGGATGATAAATATGTAGATAGACTGATCAATGGGAAGAAAGATGATATAAATATGAGTGAGGGAGGGAGACAGCATAAGAAGGGAAGAGAGATGCCAACATGGCATTTTAAAACATAACTTTCTAAAAGCAGATCTCTGGATTCAGATTGCCTCAGGTAGAGCCCTAGATTTGCCTCTTACTGACTTTGTGCTTGTTAATAAGTCATTAATATGTTCTAATGCAATTTTCTTCTCTGAAACATAATAATTTAAAACAAGAAACTAATAAAACCAAGCTAACAAGGTATATATGTAGTATATATACACCTACATAGAGAGTATTTTAAAGAAAGGGAGACTATTGGAAGTGGTGCACATCAGGAATTAATTCATTTTTCACTTATGTTCTTAACTTGATATGTCAGAGAAGTAAGCAGGGATCAAAACAGGAGAATATATATTTGAAGGTCATATGTTTTGAAAAATTAACTTCCTTCAGAAATAAATGTATAAAAATATTCAAATACGGGTTATTTATGAAGAACAAGCTTAGGAAAAAAAATAAGGGTATTCAAGATTAAAATTACTGTCTAGAAATAATATAGGGAAGATTTCAGACATTTTTAGAAATTACTTGGCAAATATTCCTGCAGACGGAGTCTCCGTTTCCATGGACCCCTCTTTCCATGTGGAAGGAGTTCGTATAGAAGAATGTTTCTGTCTTCTTGCCGTGCTGCTTAGTTGTAGAGTTGAATAGCATCTTTGGTTCACATTTCTTGATTGGATGGAGAAAATTTACTAAAAGCAGAACGCATTAGTTATCACTCATGTTCTTGTTTTGTAACTCTTTCCTCTTTGTCAGTAAACCTGGCTAAATGCACCAACCCTGGAGATACCCACTTCCCCAAGGTGAGAGATCCCGGAGTCTAGAAAGTTATTGAGGGCAGTAACGGAGAGGGACAGTTTGCAAACACTTTGGCCACAGATCTAAATAAACACACTTCACTAAATTTGTTTTTCTGCACCAAATGTGATACTTTAATTCCTTATGAATGTCTTTGTACCTTATTTCTCAGGTTGGCCCAGACTTGAGATGTGGAGAAAAGTACATTATTTTTAACTGTGTTTATGATATAGGATCAAAAAATCACCCAAGATAACCCTTGATGAAAACACAGTGCCTAAGATCCAAAGTAAGATGAGTGGAACACAGAATTATTGTCATGAAAATTAGAATGCAATAAACACTTAATTTAGAATAATATAGAAGTTATGTAAAATTGAACTTGTAAAGAAGAATAATGCCTGAAATCATGTTTTCATAGAATATAGAGAATATGTAAATAAAAATAAAATAAGCAATGATATGATGGAAAGATAATGGCAACCTACTATAATATTAATAAATACATTTGGTTGGTAGGATGATTTAGAAAATAAGCATTCATTCTTCACTAATCAAAACAAACATTTTTATGTAATGGAAAAAAAAACTGTTAACATACATAGAGAGGAAGCTGCATATTTAAAAACAAACAGCAACAATAAAAATACAAACCGTAAACCAAAGCAATTTCTATACCTTGGCAACTCTGGCAACTTTGAATTATGGAGAAGCATAGAGAAATACAAACCAGAGTAATTAAAGCCATATTAACCTAAGATTTCTTTGTTGCAGGAATAAACTATTGAAAACACTGAGCCAACATTTTAAAATTTTAGGGTAAAAGATTTTGACTCAATACTGTAATACTGAGGTAAAGTTACTTTTCGCATCACCTCGGATAATATCAGATATCCAGTATCTCAGAGAATCTGAGGAATATTGACTTAAGTGAGGCCCCTATAAGGAAAACCTGAGATAGGCCTTCTTGTAAAGGGAATTCTTTAAACAAGCTTTTTTTTTTATTGCACTGTAGTTGATATATAATATTATGTAAATTACAAGTGTACAGTAAAGTGATTCACAATGTTAAAGGTTAACTCCATTTATAATTATTATAAAATACTGTCTATATTCCCCATATTGTACAATATATGCTTGTAGCTCATTTTATACATAGAGTCTGTGCCTCTTAATTCCTGACCCCTATCTGCCCCTCCTCCCTTCCCTGTCCTCACTGGCGACCACCAGTTTGTTTTCAATATCTGTGAGTCTGTTTCTTTCATTCTTGCGGTAGCATCCTCGGAAGGGGAGTAGAGAAGCTGGGCAGGAAGGGCCAGACCATTCAGCAAGAGTGAGATCTCAGCTAGAGACAAGCTTTAACCTGGCATTGTGGGGCAATCTTGAGCATGGATTGCACCACAGAGTTGGACCCACTTCGAGGGCGCATCACTGGCCTTTTGCATCCCTGTGTCAGTTAGAGAGACATTGGATGGATGGCTGTCTTGGGCAGAGGAGCAGCATGACTCCTGGGTGAGGCACCTCTCCTTACCTGAGGACCAAACTCTGATGGAGTTAACTGGTAGCCAATAGCAGTCAACAATCAGAGCAGCCAGGAAATAGGTGCGACAGCTCAGTGAAGGGGCGCTGGGTGGGGTCCAAGGCACCCTCTTGTACAAAGCTCAGATTAACTGGTTTATCAATAACACAATTATTGACGATTTCTGTGAAAAATAATGAAAGAAACATTAGTGTGACCAGTTAGAATCTCTGCAGCTTTAGCTGGCCAGAGGCTAGACCTGGTATATATCACCCTCCTATTCTCGTAAAATTTAGACTCCCTTTCCATGCACCTAACCCTTCTCCTGAAATCACTGCACAGCTGCTGGATGGTGGTTTTCCTAATGGGATAAACAGAATGGAACATTATCCTTAAAGGGTCTGAGCGCCTGATAACCAAAAAGCTCTGAAAGGCTCTATCTCCATGGAAAATCTTTACAGCTAAATGGGTCATAGGAAACTGAGAGCTATCCCACTGAATCAACCTCGTCATGCCATCCTGCTGGGAAGTTACTGATAAATTCTAAAACATTTAAAATAGAGTCAACTTAAGCATGTGTCATAAAATTGAGCTAGAAAAAGAGATTGAAATATACACTTCAAGGACAACATATATAATGTAAAAATAATAATTTTCAGCTTGTAACCTGTGTTAAAAACTCCACAGTATATTTATGCATTCTTGGGAAAAGTTTGGGAAGAGAGAAGAAGTCTATTGATTTCTCTCCTTTAATTGGGGCAGACTACAGTGTATCAGGGATACAGGTTGACATTTCAAAATGCATAGTAACTTAACAATGCTTGTTTTTTAATTGAAAGTAAACAGCGGAAGATTTCTAACTAGGACAACAAATATAAAATACTATTAAAAAGTTATAACGAATCTATTTCACCATAGAAAACTAAAAGATATTTTTAAAGTAATCTCACTAAGATGAAAGAATTTTGTCAAACATTCCATTTCTGCAGAAGAGGTCCAACCTGCACATACTGAAGCTTAACACTAAGGTATTTTAAACGTTTATCAGAAAAATAAATGTATTTTTTTTACATAAAGCAACTCATCAAGGTGAAAAAAATAAGTTAAGGTTTATGAAAAGACGCTTCCATCAGAAGCAAAAATAAAGCACAGATGGCATTAGCAGTATCAACATTAGCAGTATCTAAGGCATAAGACATGAACCACAGCAAAGAGGATAAATTTATGCCAATACATAGTTCAAAAGTGAATAAAGCTACAGCTATCAACTCTTGACCTTGACTAAGTGTGTATGATAGGTAAAAACAAAGCTTATTTGAAACCCCAGGAGAAACAGAAGGAAAAAAATTATCTTTCTCCCTATGATGGATAAAGAATTCCAAGTAAAAGTAGGGTATATAAGATACTAACAAGAGTATCATTTTGATTCTAAAATATGAGTTTACATATATTTAAAAATCTTAAAATAGGCATCAATGCACTATTTACAACTGTGTCATTTTTGTCTAAAAGCTATATTAAATCAATGATGTCTTATAATTGATGCTTTAGAAGTGATAAATAGCATATTTAGTAAACATTTATACCACTTGGGAAACTGATTTAGTTGTTGTGACAGGGCAAAAATATGTATGACTGAAATTAAATGGAAGTTTATTCTTTCCTTGTATCATATTCTGAGCATAAAACATCCTGGGCTGATAGGATGTTGCCATGATATTAAAGGATCTGACTCATTCTATTTGGTTGCTCCACTTTTCCTAAAATTCACTTTCCTTTTTGTATGAGTTGGTTTTTCTTGTTTCCATTCCATTTCACATAAACTTTAAAGCAGGTGGGAAGTGTTGAAGAGGGGAAATATATTTATATACAAACAAGGTCCTAAGAGTAAGTTTTAAAAGAAACCTTAGATTTATATCTTAAAAATATAAATACTGACTTAATTGAGGAGCATGGAGAACAATTTCATATAAAAATGAAGCACTTTCAAAAGCATCTACTCATTTTTCATACATCCATTGGTCATATGTATATTCTCTTTGGAGAAGTGTCTATTCAAGTCTTTATCTCATTTAAAAAAATCGGGTTATTAGATTTTTTGCTATTGAATTGTAGGAGTTCCTTATATATTTTGAAGATTAACCTCTTATCATACATATGGTTTGCAAATATGTTCTCTTCTTTTGTAGTTTTCCCACTTACTCTGTTGATGGTTTCCTTTGTTGCAGAGGAGTTCTAGTTTGATATAGTCCCACTTGTCTACAGGCTTTTGCTGCCTATGCTTTTGGTGTCATAGCTGTAACATTTCTACTTCACTAATTATCAGGAAAATGCAAAGCAAAAGCGCAACGTGACATCACCTCTCACCTGTCAGAATGACTATTATTGGAAAAACAAAAGACAAGTGTTGGCAAGACTGGAATGCTTGTACACTGCTGGAGTCAATACAAAATTGTGCAGCTGCTATGCAGAATAAGATGGAAGATCTTCAGATATTAACAGAACTACCACGTGATCCTGCAGTACCTCTTTGGGGTTTTATTCAAGATAATTGAAGTCGAGATTGCAAAGAGATAGTAGCACTCTAATACTCATTGTAGCACTAGTCATATTAGCCAAGAAGTGGAAACAACATAAATGATCATCAACACATGAATGAATACAGAAAATGTGGTATACACAATGTGACATATATTGGAATATTACTCAGCCTTAAAAAAGAAGGAAATTATGTAGTATGCAAACAATATAGATTAACCTCAAGGACATTATGCTAAGTGAAATCAGCCAGTCACAGAAAGACAGATACTGAAAAATCCCACTTATATGAGCTGCATAAAGTAGTCAAATTCTTAGAATCTAAGGGCAAAATGAGTGTTGCTTACACCTAGAGGGATAGGAGAACAGAGGATTTACTAATTAACAAGCATTAACAAGTTTCAGTTAAGCAAGATGAATAAACTCTAGATCTGTTGTACAATAGCAAACAATATTGTACTGCACACTTAAAATTTTGATAAAAGGTAGATCTCATAAGTATTCTTACCAAAATATTTTTTTGCATCTATTTAGCTGGACAGAAATGGAATCTTCCTTGTATTCTTATAGCTGCTCTCAAGCTGCCATTTTCTTCTAGTGGTGGGAAAAAAATAACATTGCTCTAAGTGGTAACTCAAATATTTATCTTTTAAAATAATCCCTCTAAAGTAATTATTGGCTTATATTCCTCATCTTACAATTTTGGAGCCAAATGTGAATATGAAGTGAGAATTTTGTCAGATTTTGGAGAGGTGACGTCATCCAAATTTTTCCTGAAATGTCCTTTGGAGCCTTGAACAGTGGACCATAATCAAAAGCATCCCTATTTCTGCCATAAAATCTCTGACAGTTCATATGAAGTTAAATCAACAGCGACTTGCAGTATTTCATTGTCATCAAATTATATTGAGAGCTATTTGCATATTGGAACTGTTGGCACAAAATTGTGAACCTGGAACAAGTCTTTCAGTGATTCTCCGGTATTTCTTTTCCTTTTATTTTCTGCTGGGTTAATCTGAATTCCTGGGGAACTTGCTATTATTCCAGATTTAGGGGAAAGACGGGGGTACTCTATGCTTTTATCTTTAGTTTGGTCTTTGCTGCAAATAATTTTGTATGTAACTGTGTAAGAACTCTATGATATATCAAGAAAAATAAAGTAGATAGTGCTTGCAACCCCAGGTATTTGCTATTTAATCTCTATGGTCAGAAACTACCCTGACATTTTTTTGTGCATAACCACAAGTATTTTTATAATATTATAATGGTGATTTTTTTTTAGGTTAGCTATTTAACATACGTTTAAAAAATACCATAAATAATAGTACAATAAGCATGTAAATAGCACCTACTATGTGCCAGGGAATGTTATATGTGCTTTATAAATAAATACTTAGTGGGTGTGAATATTTCACTAATGTTACCTATTTTTAATAAGAAGTCAACTAAGAGAACTTAACTACATCCCAAAGACCATATGATTATTAAACATTTTGATATTTCAGTATTTTGTGTTTTAAAAATGTTATATAATAATATTTATTACTTATGTTTTCTATATTACAGAGACTTTACATACTCAGCCTTAAATTCAGCCGAACCCTAAGTTACTTAAAACTCCATGCTTTTTTCCATTCCATATGCTTCTCTCATTCTTATAAGAAAAATACAGCCCTTATTAAGAAAGAAGATATTATTCTTGTCATTTTCTACACCATCTTTTTGAAATGTTCTACTCTTTTTTTGGTTGGTCTCTGCTTTAAATTTTCAAATTATGTCTTCTTTAACAAATAGCTAGAAATGGCAATTAGGTCTTCAATAATAACTTTTAAGGTAAAAATTACATTTTTGAAGTATATTTTCCATGTAAACCACTGTGAATACTTTTCATTAAAAATTAGGAGAATAAATAATAAAAATAGATCTTACCTCACCCAGCAGTGTATTTTGGAATTCAACAGAAGAGGTGAAGAAGTAGAGAAAATTACATGATTCCTCAGCTAATAACCATTTTTCTAAATATGAACAACGATGGCTTAGAATGTTCTTTTTAAAAAGCATAACAGCTGCAAGTTTATTGCTCTCCTTGAATTTAATGTGCAGCTTGTAATATGCTCTAAGTTATTTTTTTTTTAATTCTTATTTTCAAGCAGCTCAAGATTCAGACATTAAAACAAAGATGAAATTTTTGGTTTTCAGATCAATTAAACAAGCCACTATTCTTTCCATAAAATACACTTCAGAAAGAAAATCAGGAAAAAAATTCCCACATCTATTAAACTTGAGACAAGAGCAAAAAAACAGGACAAGGGGAGGCTCTCAAAACCACTCTAGTCCTCCTGTGTGAAACTATAAATTCACTGACAGGTTATTTTGTACTACATGCATGGAACCTCTTAGATGTCAGCCAGAACTTAAAAGACCAGGGCACAAAGACTATCTTAGCCATGTCTTTCAACTGGGATTTTTGAGCAAAAAAGAGAAAAAAAAAGTGAGTCTTCCTGTTACCCAGTCCAAACTCGTTCTTCTCACTGCATGACAGGCCAATAAGTCAGGAGGTAAGGTGTTGGGGCAAGGAATATGACTTTATTCAGAAAGCCAGCAAATGTGGAGAATGGGGGACTAATGTCCTAGAGAACCATCTTACCCAAGTCAGAATTCAGGCTCCTTTTATGCTAAAAGCGGGAGGGAGTGTGGTTGGTTGTTGCAAAACTTCTTGGTGTCACAATCCTTTATTCTTTCAGGTGTCCATGTAGGTCAGGTCATGATGTTCCTGTAAACCTCCAACAAGAAAAATACTGTTCTCTTTTCTGCAACTTTTTATCTCTACACGTGTGAAAAAGTATTATACCCTTAAAGGTCCGAGCCTTGCAAATGGCTGTCCTGTATATTTCAGGCTATAGATAGTAGTCTTTCGCAAAAGGTGCAGAACCAGCATGACTAAGCACAGGACACAGGACACAGAGCACAGAGTTAGAGCTAAAGGAATAAAAGAACAGGTCTAATATGCAGTCAGATGTGTTCTTCCCTATTACACTGTGAAGTCTGTTTCTCTCCCCAAGGCCAATCCCCCTTTGTTAGTGCTGGTGATTCTTTAAATTATTCTAAGAAAGTATCTCTAATGCATCCATTAACCTTGCTCCCCACTCTGGATCCTTTTTCTCCATTGAGAGCTCAGAAGTGTGGGGCTGTCAGGATGAGCAACTGTGACTTCACCTTCCTCAAGTTTTATCTTGTAGGAATAAGAGTCTTCATATCATATCTGAACTGTCAAGTTGGGGTACGTCCAGGCTCTAGTTAGCAAAGCACTAGGTTAATTTTCAGAAACTGTCTGGAAAACAATTGACTTCTGTTTTTGTGTATATGGAACTTTAATGAGCTCACACTGAGAACTCCATTTTCTTGTTTTTGTTTAGAATTCCTATAGGGTTAGGCCAATTATAAGTTAGTTCCACTCATTAAAGTAGCAATAAAATCTTGTTTTCCTTTGTGACAAGCCAGGTTTTAGTGACTTTCAGAAAACTATTTCTAAATGGCACTAAAATGTTTTACAAAATGCAAACATTGTGGAATATAGGAAAGATGAAACCATTGATTTTCATACGAAAAATATTCAGTGTAGAGAAAAAAGTACGAAACTGGTATTTCTTTAGTTTGATATTTTGTAACAAGACAGAGAGAGTGACACTTTTTTTCTTAGATCATCACATTTTAGATATAATGAAACCCAGGGAAGTTCAGTTAAGTACAATTAAATGACATCCGCAAGCAATGTGGTGTATTAGTTAAGCATATGGTTTCTGGAGTTCAGCTCTGGATTAAAATACTAATTTTACTTTATCTTAGCTGGGTGATCTTAGACAATTTAAAAATAAGAAGAGTGATTAAACTGAAAAATCAACCATATATAACATTTTAGGCATTCTATTATCCAAGAAAATATTGACATCAAAACTGCAGTATGTGAAAAAGGATATTCAGTATGAAAACACTAAATTTCAGAATCTAATCAATATCATTAAAATAATATTCAGCAGGAAAAAAGTCTCTATTTTAAACAAATATTGCTGAGAGAGATGAGCAGAGAGAGAGAAAAATAATGTGAAAATAAACTATTGAACCCCATCATGTTTAAAAAATAAATTTGTATTTTAAGAGGAAAATTAAGGAAATACAATTAAAACAAACTAGTCTTGATTTGGGACTAGCATATAAAAATAAAAATGTATATAATTGTGTAAATATAAATGTAAAACAAAAAATGCAAACACTGCAAGGTAACTTAATTTTTAAATTAGAAAAAAGCAAAGATGCACAAAATTACAATGAGAAGAGGGAGATAACTATAAACCCAATAAATCAATTTATAAAATTAACTATGTTAACTAGATTTGCTGAATTAAAAATAAAACTACATCTGAATGTTTTTATGGCATCTTCCAGTTTCTAAAAAAAAAAAATATATAATTAAACAAAATTTATCCAAGAAACATCCAGAAGAGAAGGAGAAATAAATGAAGTCAGATGTTGCTGTAATCCTTCAGTAGCTACTTTCTTCATGGTTTTAAGCTAAGCACAGAGTTGACTGGTATATAGATTACATTTCCCAGCCCCCCTTAAAGCTAGAAATAACCATGTAACTAGAAACCTGGACAGTGAATATTAGTAGGTTTCATGTGCAACATACAGAAAGTATCATGAAAGAAAGGTATCCGGAGGTGGGGTGTTTGGGAGGAAATTAGGTCAAGAGGGTGAAACCCTAATGAAAGGGATTCATGTCCTTATAAGAAGAGACATGAGAGACTTTCTGTCTCTCCCACTCTCTCCATCTCTTTCTCTCTCATGTACGTATACAGCAAGAAGGCAGTCATCTGAAAGCCAGGACGAGGGCTCTAACCAGATGTTGGTCATTTTGGTACCCCAGGGTTGGACTTCCCAGCCTCTGGAACTGTGAGAAATCAATTTCTGTTGTTTAAGCCACCCAGTCCATTGTATTTGTCATAGCAGCTCTAGCTGACCAGTACAACTGGCCATTTCCTGATTAAGAGCACATTGTGGAGCCAGTCTACCTGAGGTTCTGTCTTGGTTCTTCTGCTTTTTGGCTTTTTTGTTTTATTGTATTTTTTTGGTGTGAAGGGGGTGCTGTTTCTCAGCTCATGTGTTCTTTATCATAGTCTGTGAAAAGTCTGGGAGCATAAATCAATGATGTTTCTTCCAATGATTGTGTTTTCTTTTACCAGAGCCAGGGTAAAATTCTAGACCTAGGACCAGCTTGGGTCCCTTCCTTGTTCTCCTTAATCCGGAAAATATGCTGGTTTAAAATTCATTGATTTAACTATTGGCACTTGGCCTCAGAGAATCTCCTCCTCTTGCTAGTGACTTGTGCTTACTGTTCTGGGTCTGTTCTGTGGAATTTTTCTTTTTTCTTTTTCATTGGAGATGTCCTCTTCTAGCTTTGTCTGCAATGCTATCTACACCCACACCCCCACACACACACACATATACACACTTTATACAAGATCTATCTTAGAGCATGAAAAACTCACCCCTCACAGTATCTAAATTCTACCTAATTTGTACTTTAACCTAATTTTAACTCATTTTACTATAATTTTATTATGTTGAAATAATAAAGAAATGATCATATTTTTGTTGTACAAGTTTTATAATCATCTACTGTGTTTTTGCTTCCATTTTTTCTTATTTTTTCAGTAAAGTTTAAATCATTGCAAATACTTACATTTGCCGATTTTTTTTCTAGTCTTAAGTGATGAATTCATAAGGACAGAGGCTTATCTTGGGGTGGGAGAGTGAAGTATTGAGGTTAGTTTGGAAGTTCTACTCTTTAGTGATACGAGGGAGAGACAAAAAAACCAAATCAAACTGATTGTGGTACTCTTTTTACAGAACTTTTTCAAAAATATATTTTTGAAAAGTTCATCTTTACAAATGTTTAGGTGCTTTTTTGTTTTGTATTCTTAGGCTATAAATAAGCCTAATTACTCATTTAATTGATGGGTAATGAATTTTTTCCTTTATAGAGAAAAATAATAGCACATGTAATCTTAGAGCTCAGTTCCTAATACTTTCTAATTGTAATTAGAGTATTCTACCTTCCAATATCATTAAAATAGAAGAAAAGCCTCATGTATTTCATCTGTTTTTAATTGCATTTTATTATACTTAGTAAGCCATAGTTTTCTCTCAATTTGATTTTTATAACACACATGTTATGATAAAAACCAATCATATTCAATGAATAATAATGTACAGGAACCACTTTATATTGTCATTCTTTTAAAACTTAGTTTTACACATTCCCTATCTGAGTTTTACTGCAATTTTGAAAATTTGCAATACTTTATGAAGTTTCAGAGGTGCAGAGGCTAAGTCACGAAGCAAGTGTATATAGCAGAATTGGCTTTTGAATCTATTCAATGAGAATTGCTGAGCTCTTGTACCTTTCGGAGATACTTTGAAGGTTGCTCAAATTATTCATGAGAAAGAGGACCCAGATAAGGAGGTGGTTGAGACTGAAGTCCATCTGATGCTCTCTGCATCAAGCCACGACCCCCAACAAGTTGCCTTTGCTCAGGGTGTCAACTTTTCTGACTTGTTATCAAAAAAGTGAGAAACTGGCTGGTGGCAGTCCATGCCAATATGAATACTGTATTAGCATATCTTCTTAAGCTGCTCTACATTAGGAAGACTCCAAGAAGCTGTTCTTTATTATTAAATATATTTTACTTTATTTCCTTCATTCTCATGAACGAAAACTGGGCAACTTTGGTATAAAAAATATTCAGGCTTGAAAAATAATCATTTTGAAAAAATTACAGTAATAAGCTTTTAAATACTTTCCAGGTCCTTAATTTTATGAGAAATTTAGTTAAAGACATATACATGAAGTAAAGGGGGTTGTGGAGATAGGATTTCATTTAAATAATTAGGCTTTAGTTACATGGATGCACGAACCCCATTTTCATTGCAGATTCTTTTATCCTTCAATGGGTATAAAAATTATAAATTCAGCAATGATAGCTGTCGCAACTACATAGACCACCGAGACCTTGCCTCATTTTTATAAATTAGTTTTGTTTGCATTTCTTCTAGTTTTCACTTCTCTGAGACTAACGTCACATATTGAATATGTATTTATTTTATTTTTGAGTATTTGAATAAGCACATGAATATCAGTTTTTGATGGGGTGTAGCAAATCATATATCCATTACAAATAACTGTATCTGTTGAGTGATTTTTTAAATAATAACTTGTATTTTTTTTTGAAATAGAACTATTGATTTAAATTTTCCAGAAAATAAAAAGGCTGAGTCGAAAATGACTTTTAATAGCATCTTATTCTAATAAAAACCTAATCATATTGTTAACTTTTTTAAACCACACAGAAGAGCAAATGCTCTAGTTATTCTGATGCCCTGATAAGAAAACTGATTTGGCTCAGTTAAAATGGAGAAAAAGCTGGCAGCTACTGACATACGTCTGTGTTCTTCAAACGGCTGGAGATTCCGACCAGGAAATACTTATTTGCATAGCCTTATCTCCTTAGTGCTGAATCCTCATCTATTTTGTTTTAGATATTGCCCTAATACAAAATATCAAAATTGTACCATGTAATTAAAATGCAGACTATCCAAAAGGAAGAAAATATATTCATGTCCTGCAAGTATCAAAACAATAGTTTGAATTGGATATTCCCCTGAAAATATTTCTGATAAAAGAAGATCAAAAGTGAAACTGTTCTTAAATTTTATATATATATATATATATATATATTTTAATTCTGGAAAGTACTTTACAAGATAATTTACTCTAACCCTATTACTTCAGTAACAGAGATTTAAAACTAACACTCAAATCAATAGAATTTTTAAGGCTAAATTTCAAAGATTTCTACCATGTAATTTTCTTAAGACATCAATGAAACTATGAATGACAATAAATTAATCATAAACTGACTAAAACTTATGTCAAAGAGAATTTGTTAGAAACATAGCTGAAACTGTACCTTCATTAATATGATTTAAACAGGAAAGCATTAGAAGTTTTATAAAATATTTTCTGTTATTATTAACAAGCCTTTTATTTTGCTTCACTATTAAATAAAGGTGACCAAAATATAAATGAACATAAAATTGAAGTTCCTCTTCAGTTCTTTGATATAGAAGTCAATACTTTGTCTCGTGACTGTTTATATTATTCTGTCAATGTGACTTTGGTTTAATCTCAGAACTATGGTCTCTTTCCAAGTGTCCACAATAAGCTTTATCCATTTTTACAAAGAGGATATAAATTGGCAAAGAATAACTTGTTCAGATGTTCATAGGAGACATCTAACAGTGAGGAACTATTTCAGTAAAAACATTGCTTAAACCAGTGTATTCTCCACCCAGCAGAGGAAATTTCGCTGCCAATCTATTTCTCTCCTATCAAGAAGAAATAAAAAAAATAGGCAGCTAGATGTGTTATGAATATTTTCTAGTTGTATTTTGTTCATTTTACTTGTTCCTAAGTAATAAACTTGAAAAATATACACTAGGATAGGTAAATTTGCAATGGTTTGCTCAAACTTGTACATATTTTTCAATTAAACAGTTTTACTTTTGAAGATGGTTTAGAGTTGTGAAAATGTCTAATTCCAAATACTATTTTTTATACAGTTAAGAGAAGAAGAAGACATTTCCTCCTTATTTAAAATTTAAATTTTCATTTTCAGTCTTTGCTTTAATTAAGAGTTCCTTGTTGCAAAAATAGAAAACTATTCTGGGTAACTCAATTAGATGAAAACATATTAGAAGGCCAGAAGATAGTTCTTCAAATATATGGAAAGGCCAAGAAGAGAACTGGAGAAATAGGGAAGAGCCTAGAGTGAGTCTAGGAAAGAAGGACACAGGTCTCCTGTTTTCCCAGTGATGCCTATAGACTCAAAGACCCACGCAGAAATGTCTGATGGGTTGAGATTGTTTCTTTCGTGCTTGATCTAGCTCCCAGAATCTGTGCAGGACTGACTTGCCCACACTTTTTCTTTCAATAGGGATTCCTCAAAAATATAAAGAGAGTTCAAATTCTAGACAAATATTTACTTTAGTCTACTCCTTTAGAAATCTGGTATCAAAGAAACATTGGTTGGTGTACATACTCCTCTGTGAATCTGTTAAAACCGATCCTTGTCTGGTCAACATACATTTACTCCAAAAGGAAGCCCAGTCTCATCAGTCATAGTAGCCAAATTCAAATTTAGGACTTCTGCTTTGGAATCATTTCTCCTATAATTTTCTTTTATCAATTATTAATATACTGTGATTTTGTGATCTGGGTTGATTTAACTATAAAGTTAATTACCCTTAAAGAATACAAAGTGCACAGTTGGTGGGGGGAATGGTGGAATGGAAGTATATAAAAGAAATCTAATCAGTAATATTTTGAAGTGTTTTTGACATCATTAATATCTCATTAAATATCTCCATTGATTACACAAAAGCTATTATATTAAAAAAAAAAAAAACTTCCTATTAAAAACCGGAGCTCTTTGAAAGGCATGATTTGCAACCCTGGACTGGGTATAGTTCCACTTGTGCCATGATGATATCTCTTATAAAACTATAAAGTCTTTTTTTTTGGTAATTTCAGTGTAATTCTCATAAATATATTATTTAATCTTACTGTATTAAATTTACCATTTTAAATGGAAAATTAATTAGGGTTTGAAAACCAGACACCTGAAGCAAAATATGGAAACTTCTCCCTTGACCACAGGAATGGAAACAGAAAGAAAGAGGTAGAAAATTCAGTTTTTGTCACCGTATCGTCCCTATCTTTTTAATAAACTTTTTACTTTAGGATACATTTATACTTCCAGAAAAGTTATAAAGGTTATACTGAGAGATCTTAGGTCACCCTCTTCTAGTTTCCTCCATTGTTAACAACTTACATGACATGATTCATTGGTCAAACTCACTAATTCACTTGCTAAACTCACTTATTAGCTCTAGGAGTTTAGTCTAAGAAACTGACCCTTTATACTACTATATTTTAAAGTTAAGATAATGTTTCTAATAATAGCAGGCATTTCATTCCTTTTCCCTTCCCCATAAGTTTTAAGAATCTACCTCTGCAGTACTGACTTGATTGATGTATTCGTACTGTTGAAATATGATACTCTCTGCCAACAGTCATTGCCTACCATGTGTTGGGCAATGCTATAGCTAAAGCTGCTTCTGCAATCTCATATCATTTCTCAATATCTTACCATTTCCTTTTCTGGAGATGCTATCTCTTGCTTTCCAGATACACTGTGAACTTGGCACACAACATCCTCCAAATCTATCAGTGCATTTTATACATAAACTCAATGTCAAGATTCCCTGCCTGCCTTTCAGCAGGCTACCAAGTAAGAGAGAGAAAACCACCTATGATTTTTAAATGCAATTTTCTTGCACTAAAAACATAATAATTCTCACAATGGTTTAACTATTCTTATGGGAAATATCTTCACTAATCTTTTATAAACACTTGAAAATCAATATATATTCAGGATCATTCCATAAATAATAAATTAAAAATCCTATGCTACTGTGCCTCATCACAGCATGGTGACCTTGTGGTGGTCAGATTTATATGACAGTTCTAGTTCCTAAAATTGAATGACCAAAAAGAACCATATGGAAGCTGTATGATGTATCCTCAGGAGTCACGGTATCATTTCTGTCATACTCTATTGGTGAGGGAATTCACACATCTTCTCAAATTGAAGAGGTCTGGAACCAGAATCAGTTCTTTTAATAAGAACACACCTCTTAATTCTTTGCAGATAACTTAGAAACGTGTTTTAAATATGCTCCCAATAAGGTGGTGTTTAATTACAAATTGTCTAAAATTCTAACTCAAAAAGCAATAACTTTCTTTCCTAACAGGGCATCAAAAACACAGAGTTTGGATCCAATTATTGAAAAGTCAGTTTCAGTGTATAGAGGCTCTTGACCGTTGGATTACCTGAATTTATTCCAATATAGTTATGTGTAACTTGTAACAACTATCATACCACACTTCTTTTAGCCATTCTTTGTTTTGTACCATATTTGTTCTATAGCAAAGGCAAATTTAGGATATGTAGCTTGTAATCATATCTGTGTTTTTATTGTATCAATCTAAATATATTTTTGTTTCTATATAGAACATAAAGTCATTTAAAAACTGTCTCATAACTTGGAAATATCATATATATACTTTTAAAGCAATAACTACTGCTTTAGAGAACAAAATCAAGAAATAGATCTATAAAGTTGCAGGTGGTTACCTGACTAACATCTATGGAGAGTCTGATTGAGATTTGGAAAGATCCTTTCCGCCACAAATCCCAAAGAACAGGTTACTTGACAACAGATTATTTAAAATAACACTTCAGCCACCCTAAAATGCTTTTAACTTTTATAAAATTGTAGCTGTTTGGGAAATAAAGTACTATATTAGATACTATTTTAAGAAACTTAATAACTTTTTTCTTGCTCATTGTCTCATTAATTTCAATTGATAACATTTTTGGTTTGTCACAAATATGTAATCATTTACTGAAAATGTTAGCAGTGATTAATAATACTCATTTAAGCCCATGAAGCATGTTGATTTCTTTAGAGCACTTTCTCACAATTCAGTAAATGATTTTTTTCTGCATTATTGGCAGATCTACATACATAATTATGTTTACTTAGCTGATGAAATATCAGAACCTCAGCTAGGTTAAGTGACTTTGCCAGGATTTTCCTGTGACCAAGTGGGCCAGCTGGAACAGAATATTCAAAATCATAGACTTACACTTTTCTCCATTCACATCTGTAAAAATAATGTGAAGTGTTTGACAAAATTAAATAAGATAAAGAATAGGAAAGATACAAAAGAATAGAAGACAGAAAAAAAGATTCATGGCATACAAAAGGCCTTAAGATCTGGTTAGGGGATAAAATAACCTTGTATGAGACTACTCTGGTTGCACTGAAAAATTTCCAACTCTCCAGACCCACAGACTACTCTTTGTCACATCCACATTTTGGCAAAAGCCCTTCTTGCTCTCTGATAGGTATTTTTCCCCTTTTAAGATTTTTCTAAATGGCTCTCATTCTTTAAAATTCACCTTACATGTCATTATCTTTCTCAATTTGGGGTCATTGTCATTCTTCTGTGTTCCTACAATAGCTTGAACATGTCTTGATATCTCTGCCAAGCAGAAGTCATGCTATTGGAGATCTTGCTAACTTGACTGGGGCTCCCTCACTAATCTACCAACGATTTGACAGCAAGATCTGTCTTTAAAGAGTACTTTTTAATAGATTTCCTAGGCTTACCTAATCCATTAATTAGTCCATAGCTTATTCAGAATTACAGAGTTCCTAAATTGAAAAGGGACTTACATGTATTGATGATGTCTTTATTTGGATACTGTCTTTGACTGTAAATAATTTGAAAGTTAAGTTAAAAGATACTTTGTTGTCTTATTTTTTTTTTCTTAAAGTCCTTGTACTAATCAAAGATTAGGCATTTTAGTAGAATAAAGTATAGCTTATCAAATACCATGTGAGCATGTTTAAATTACACATTTAGAATTCCATTTGTTTTTCTCTCTTTATCCGTATAAAAATGCTGGATGCCTAAAATGTATGTTTCCAGATTTATAAGAAAAAAGGAAAAGAAAAATAGGACAACCAATTAGATTTGAATTTCAGATAAACAGCAATTTTTATATAATTATTTTATGTTTGTACATAATTTATTACAAAGTATGTATTTTTTATTTTATTTTTACTTATTTACATTTAAAGTGTTTTTCTTGTAACAGCATCATTTTGTCTTCCTGTTTTTATTTAATATGATGATCTTTGACTTTTAAATGGGTTACTTATACTATTTACAATTAATTCAGTTACTGATGTGATTAAAGTCTATCATCTTTTTTTATTTTTTAATTTTATATTAGTCCTATCTGGTCTTTATTCCTCTTTTCTCTAGGTTTTTGTCTTCCTTCTTTGAATCAATATTTTTTTTTACAAGTCCATTTTTTCTCCTCTTTCCTTATTAGCTGTAACTCTTTAGATTGTTACTTTAGTGATTGTTTAAGGGTTTGCTGTATACATTTTAACTTGTCACAGGCCACCTTTAATTGGTGCTATAGAACTTCACATATAATGTAAGTACTTTAATTTTTCCCCTTTAGGTCCTATGCTGTTACTGTCTTAACATTTTACTTATGTGTAGGCATATATTGTCACTGTGTTATTTTAATTTAAACAGCTATTTTTAAAAAGATTTAATAAGAAAATGTCATATGTATAGTTATACATACAGATGTACTCATATATTTATCATTTCCAGTGTTCTACATTCCTTAGTATAGATCTGTATTTCCATAAGTAAAAAGATCAGTTTTTCCCATGCTCATTTTGAAATACCTTGGAGATGCCTCATAGATAGCCAGTTACGTATGTAACAGAAAGAAGCTATGACTGAAATAATTGTTTTAGGAGTAATAGGACTATGGTTTATTCTGTACAATAGAATAGAACACATGATTTCAGAAGATCTTTGAACTGTTTAAACAAAAGAAGAAATGTTAAGAACTAGGCATTTATGTGCTTAAGAAATAAATGTTATAACTATAATAATTAACTTTATATATAATTACAAACCCATTTTTATATTTATGATGTTAGGATGACATGTTAGTTCCATCCACAATTTTCTATAAGGATAAAGAGAGAAAAACAAATGGAATTCCAAATGGTTCCTCATATGCTAAATATAAAGATAGACAGAGTTGCTATAAGTGATAATTGATGCTGGAAATAACTCAGTCTTCTCAGAAACCTTAAAGATGTTTAATCTTGGAATTATACTTTGGTTTAAATTTAAGATAAAGAAACGACTCTGTCACAAACAATATGCTGTGATTATCCGTTTTACATTTGTAAACTTATTTCTTTGAATTTTTTTATAATAGGTATATCTACTGAATTAATGCTTGTATTAGTTATTGGGGTTAGAGGTCTTGGGGGAGTAAAATATAAGTGAAAGAAAAGTGGGAAATTTAAATAGCCTTCATTAACTATAATTTAGTTGCTTTAGCCTGATTTTTTTTAACTCAATAATCACATTCTCAGTGTGGATACATATCTTAAACATAAAGATGAATAAAGTAACAGGACAAGAAGAGTACATAAAGTACAATTCCTATTGTATACATTTCAAAACCAGGCAAAACTATTCTATGTTGTTAGAAGTCAAAATAATGTTTATTCTTATCTGGGAAGTGAGTAGGGAAGTACTGGAAGAGGACAGGAGGAAAAAATTTGGAACTCCAGTAGTGATCTGTTTCTTGATTTGTATACTAGTAACAAGTGACTATTTGTAAAAATGCATCACTAATAACATGTCAACTTTTCTACTGTATGTTACACACTGTGGTGGTGAATTTTTTCTGTCAACTTGACTGGATCATAGGGTGCCAGATATTTGACTAAACAGCCTTCCTGAGTGTGTCTGTAAGGGTGTTTGTGGAAGAAATGAACATTTGAATCCGGAGACTCCTAAAGCAGTTTGCCTTCTGAATGTGGGAGAGCATCACCCAGTCCCAGCCCAGGGCCTGAATAAGCCAAAAAACAGGGAAAGGAAGAATTCCCTCCTTTCTGACCGATGGCTTGAGGTGGGTCACAAATCCTCTCTTGTCCTCAGCACTCCTGGTCCTCAGGCTTTCAGACCCAGGCTGGAATCTCCACCATCAGCCTCCCTGGTTCCCAGGCCTTAGGACTTGCACTGAATTACACCACTGGATTTCTGCGTTTCTAGCTTGCAAATGGCAGACGATAGGCCTCTCAGCCTCCATGATTGCATCAGCCATTTCTTAACTTAACTCTCTTCATCTGTATATATATACATATATATTTTATTAATCCTATTTCTCTGGAAAACTCTGACTAACACAAAAATAAAAGTTTAAAAGATTCTTAATCCAAATACTGAGAAGCGTTATAAGATGTAAAAATGTTACCATGTCTTTGATTACCCTCCATCTGCCAGTTAACTTAAAGCAAAAGATTCTATCATAACCTATTTCTGTGATGTTCCTAATCTCCTTTTGCAGCCTAAGGGGCTTCTCAAACCTGTGCTGAAAACAAAACAAAACAAAGCAAAACATTTTCTATGTTTGTACCAAAGACCCAAACCTAGGAAGCATATTTTCTCCACTCCTAATATGCCAGTGTCTTAATAATTTCACCAACAGAGCACATGGTAAATTCGACTGCTTCTTTCTGTCACTACTCCTGGAATCCAAAATCAAGCCTGCTAACACCAGTCGAGAAACTGCTGCTATAAGCTCAATTTTTCCTCCTTGTTTTAAATGTTTATGTTCTAAAGTCCACTGTCTGCACAACCAGAATGATATTTTTTCCCTGTGTCACTTTACTGTCTAAAACTCTTAGATGACTTCACATTATACACGGAATAAAATGTACACTGGGATTAAAAATTACTTCTCTGCCCTGTCTATCACTGTGACAGTACCTTGAAAAGTGCCAGTCAGGCTTTAGTGTCTTGGTTCTAAACATATATGCCTGGAGTGAACAGCCCCCAAGCCTCAATATTTTCTTCTTATTCTTAAGATGTCCATGAGATTTTAATACTTAAGTTATCCACCATGTCTCTATCACTTCTCCCTATATTAATTCTCCTTACTCCTAAGATATATTCATTTGTTTACTATTTGTCTCAAACCAGTAGAATTTAAGTCCTAAAAGAGCCATGACTTTGTCTGTCTCACTTACTGTTATAGGCAAAATATTTTTAAAAACTAATACATGGAATATAGTAGATGTTCAATGAAAGAATGGATAAAAAGAAGTTATACGTATGGCCACTATTCAATTAACACTTACTTAATTTTTGCTTTTGTTATTGGACATGCACGTATGTTTATATTAAATTTAAATTTACATCAAAATGACTATTGTTTTCTTTTTGTGTAAGCTACTAAAAAAGTTCGTGAATCATGATAATAACATTTCTCTCTACAGTGTTTATTAGCTCCTTAAATATTAAGCAAATTTATCACTTTTAAAGATAAAGGCTTGCCTAATTACACTAAACAAGAAAAAGTAACATTAAAATAAAAATGTGTTACTTTGATCTTTATTATAGCATCTAGTGTTGTCAACTTGATTAAAGGGTAATTACTAGTTCAGAGAGTTAAAAAAAAAAGTAAGGATGATTTTGATGAGATTCTTTCTAATTAGTTTTCAGATAAAGTTCAACCTCCACTATTGCATGTTTAGTCTTGGCTAGAAAATAGGAAAATCATCCTTTGTGTCATTATATATAACTGCATTATTAGTTAAAATATTTTTCTACCAAAATAGGTTTTGAATTGTTTTTTTGTTTGCATTTTATGTATACCAAGGAATAGTAAATTGGAGTTAACTTAGTGGAGGCATTATATTTCTCTCAAATTGTCATTTGAATGAAACATGAATACATTTATATAAGCAATGGATTATCTTTTGTTTCATTAATCGATGTCTTTTATATACATAAAAATACATACAAGGTACTCTTCCCCTTAGGAGTAGTAGACTATTAAAAGTTTAATTTTGTGTAATCACTTATCTGGAATATAAAATACAATATATGCAAATATAATTTTATTTTATAATGATAAAATTAACACTTTTATAACTATAAATATATACAGTATTTATATATATTTGGAGTTTTAAAAGTCCAAAATGGGAAATGAATTCATGGCATTACAAACATAGTTTTTAAATTAATAACAATATAATTTCAGTTATGTGAGACATCTCCATGTCTTCTTGCTGTATGATTTTAATTATACTTAAAATATTGAGCATCCTTCATCTTTTAAAGAAATATTCTTCAATTTGTCCTTTTTCTTTTGCTCTTGGTTTTGTAAAATATTTTTAAATATTAAATAACAGTAAATAATGTGTTAAACATATAAGAACACATCAGTATAAAAACTTTTATTTTTATTCAAATGCCAATGATGTTAATAAGTATAACATTATCATTTTGTTCTCATATTACTAATTTTGATGATGATATTGTGACGTTTTCCTGATCCCTTTATATAATGAGGTAAAATATTCAAAATATTTATTTAATTTTTTAATACTAACTCATATATTTTTATTAAAAGGTAAGCAAATATCACAATTTTAATCATTTTATTATCTGTAATCAGTATCTATATTGATTTAAATTCTATCAGCCATATAACATATTTTTTATGTAAAGTAGCAAGCTTTTTAATTTAAAAATGGCAATAAAATTTAAAAACTGTTTTCTAAGATTTCCATCCATAAACTCTTCTCATAAGTTAATTTAAATAGTGTTTAAAATAAAGGTAATTCATCTAACAGGAACTGATTTATAGAAATCATATAAAGCATTCTCAAGAAAGCATTAATAAATTAGGTTTAGGATAATTCTGATTGAAACTTTGTTACGAAAATAAAAGTTTTTGATAAACCCATTGAGAAGCTGGTAAAAGCATTTAAACAAATTCTATTTCAACATTTGGAGAAAGACATTAGGAACCACAGATAATGTTTTTTTCTCTCATGTTCAACATACTTATTAAGGAATCAGACGAGTAAATTTAACAGAATCCTCAAGGAGACAGAAAACAAATGAGAGGAATGAATCAGTGCAATCAGTGATGAATATTCAGTTATCTAGCAATAATAAATCAAAAAGTATTTACTTAGGATTCAGAAATTATCAAGACACTTGATGGTTCAGGTGTTGATCATGGAAGAGATTAAATAGTGGAGAGGATTATATGGAGTCACACATTGCTATGCCCAGGGTATAGAAGAAAGACAGTTACTATAAATGAAGAATAAAGTGGTATGAATAGTCAAAAGAAAGATTATATGTCATTAGCAAATCAGCAAACAGTAGTAAAGAGAGTTGTCTGAGATAATTCTTGAAAGATTATTCAGTAGTTTTCACGGAGTTGTAAAGGAAGAGGCTTTTGGATGACGTGGGTGGCAGGAGCCAATCCATGTATGACATCACGAAGCTTATTAGCTGACTTCAGGTAATTTAAACTGACTGGAGTTTAAGGCACCTGAAAGCATGTGATGTGACCCAAGACAGCTCAAGTATATTGAGATAAATCTTGGATTGCCCTGAAGAACAGCATTAGCACACATGTTTCAATCTGAAGGAGATATAGAACAAAGGATTGGATAGTCATCTGGAAATATCTGTGCATTAAGTTCTTTATGGAGGGTTGCCCATCTGAGGCTGTATCATATGGTGTATTTTCTTTCTCTCCACATTCTTACAGAGTTACATTTCAACAATTTATAATGAAATCAGGAGAAATTTTAGTATTACTTTTCTGAGAATTTGACAAGTTCATATATCAAGTAGGTTGCTGAAACTGCTTAGCAATGCTTTTCTCTGTGTCAATTTAAAGTTAAGTGGTGACGGGGAAGCCAAAGAAAGTTGACTGTATAGAACTAGACAAATATTTTAAAAAATGACTTCCTCTTTCTAGAAGCCTGTTCTTTTGTCTTCTTGATGCTACCATGCAATAGGTCCAATTGGAGGTTACACAGATATTAGAATCAGGTGGAATGGAGCACAAATTCCTGTTTCATCATGTATTAACTGGATAAACTATCTTTTTTCTTTGAACAACATTGATTCATGAAGCTATCGTGAGGTTAAAGCTAAATAATGCTGATCATGTGAATAGATTGGTGACTTTCATAAATTAATTTCTTAAATATTCCATTCTTAATTGAATCTCTAACTGTATTTACATAATCTACTTGCATAACTCTACCTCTAACAATGACAAATCTTCCTTGGGATCTCTTCAGTGTCACCCTCTCCTTTTGTCCAAGATACTTGGCTGCTTAATCAGCTGATGCCTTTTCTCATCTTACTTTCAATTTCCTTCCTGATTGATTGGAAATCTGAAAGTATGGTTACCTTGTTTTTATGCACTTTTAATTTAATTAATCAAATCATTGATGGCAATTATACTGATAGAAAAATGGCATGCCACAGCACATCTGAACAGAGGTTCAAAGAGTTTTTGCCTTAAAACAAAGCAATGATGATTAATTTTGTAAAGTACCAAATAATCTAAACTACATTACTTAATATCTACCTGTATCCTAACCCAAGGAATTGTGAAATACAGTCAAAACAAAAATTCTTCATCAATAAAAAAGTGAGTTGGAACAAGTCCAGCCATGTGATCTATGGCTCTGAATGAACACAGGAATTTTCACATTTTAATTTAATCTAATGTTGAGAGTCAAGTGAGAAGGAATGAGAAGATGAATACAGAAATCATGATGGACTTTGTAGTTCAGCACAGGGATTGAGCTCTATATTTAAAGAATGTTATGGCTTAAAGACTTACAAAATTGCTAATGCTGTCTTCTTTTCAAAATCAGAAAACCAAGACCACCAAAGGATTCAATAACTCACCAAATGCCATGTATTTAGTAAAAAAAAACACAAACAAACAAACAAAAAACAGCTTGAAATTGTGTCATTTGGTTAATCTGAGGTGTTTCAAATCATGCAACATACCCAACCCAGTAAACTGTGAGGTATAGTTTATTTTGATTTTGATATAAAATAATTTAAAGAAGCTGTGTTTTGAATATATGTAGAGATGCCTTTTCAAGACGTTCATTTTTCTCGTCACACTATTCCTTAAGCCAAATGAATAATTTCATAGCACCATAGAAGTTTGATTATTTTAGGTTAGTCAAGCCATATAATTTCTCATGAATTGAATGTCTTAGAAAAAAACTGTGTTACCCAATGCTGGCCAATGAAATGTGAGAGAAAGTCTGCTATTGTGGGATTTGAAGAAATTTTCCTTGCCCTTAAAATGAATGATTTTTTTTTTTGGATTTGTTTGTTTGTTTGTTTCTTTTGGAACTTTGTGTCTGAAGATATATTTGTTGTTCCTGTAAACATCTTGTAATCTTGAGGGAAACTAAATAACATAATGGGAATGACAGAAAAGAAATAGGGACTATACCTTGGTCTTTGATGGTTGCACTAAGCCACTAAACTAACCAAATCTGGAGTCTGTTATCTCAGAACCTGATTTAAAGTGAGGAAATACATGTTTCTGTCTCAGAAAGCCACTTCAATTTGTGTTTTCTGTTGTAAACAAAATCATTTCAACTGACCCTGGCTACTAAAACCTGAAAAGGAAGGTAAATGTAGGATACAACAATGATCGCAGAATTTGAAAGCCACTAGAGCATAAAGAGAAACCGAAGTACCTAAGAGATCTAAGAAGGAAGAGATACCAAATAATATCATAAAGTTTTAATCGATAAAGATGAATACATTTATTTTCTATTTATCATTTGGCTGGACATAAAGAGTACAGAAAGGGAAAATTTGCTTATCCTAACTTCTGCTATATGTTTACCTTTTGGAAATAAAAAATTACCTAATCAACAGTCCCACAGGATTGTATCTAAAAGAACAACAGTATCTCCTTTAAAACTGAAAATATTATTGAAGATGGTAAGATAGATAATGTGCAACAAAATTAAGCAAATTTTCATAAGTTCTTCCAGCGTGTGAGAAATTATGCTAAGCACTGGAATTGTATTAGGGAGTCACCAGTTCTAGTATCTATGCTCATGGAGCTTAGAGTCAGGAAGGCAGATGACATATTGCAATAAGTTCCATAAAAACATGAACAGAATACAGAGGTAGATAATATCGAGGGTTCTTTAATGGTCACAATTTAAATGCAAATTTCTCTGACAAGGCAGTATTTAACTGTGAAAGGTAACCAAGTCAGCATCATGAAGACTTGTGTCAAGTGTTCCAGGCAAAGGAAAAGGTGCCGATTAAAGACTCTGAACCAGGAAAGTTTTTAGTGTATTTTAGAAAATGAAAGAGGCGCTTGGGCTTAAATGTAGTTAGATCAGGGGAGAAGGGAACAACATGTGTTTGAAACTTATAGAGGATCCAGCTTAAGCACAACTTCTAGAGAATAGTAATGAGGTTGGATTTTATTTGAGGTTGTTGGAAAGCTTTTACAGGATTTTATTCAGCGGAATGGCAGTGGCCCAATTAGTTAAGTATTTAAGGATATCTGTAGGTGGCAGAACAGATATGAGAGGACCAGGAGTGAAATCAAGAACATAAATAAAGATGTTATTTGATGCTCTAACTTGGAGGCATGTAATGCCATTTTTGGAGATCTAGGTAGGGCCCTTTTGGAGGCTGGATTAAGAGCTGAGTTTGAGAACACTAAATTTGAGATGATGTAAAATGCCTGTATATAAATGTGTGCATATTCAGTATTTGCACAGCATTTAAAGACATGGGAGTATATTAATAACTAAAAGGAGAAAGGAGAGGGAGATAAGACTCAGGAGAAATTTCAATATTCAGATGTTAACACATAGAAGGAAATGTCAATATAAAAATTATTATCTGCCAGACTATTCAGAGGACGATAAAAAAAATGTGATATCAGTGAAAGTAAAGAAAGGATAGTGATACAAAAAGATGGTCATCCCTGGCACTCAGTTACATTTTGCTCCCTTACTCTGACTCATGTCTTTCATCACATTCTGGAATATGACTAAGAAAGAGAAACTTTTGACTGTCTTCCTCTAAATGACATGGAAAATTTTAATACACTATGCCTGTGGTTCTTGTCAATTTTCTTTTGGAAACTTTCAGCAGGGTTTTGCTCAATTTCTGTGCGGTAGTGATCTAGTCCAAAATGCTGGACTGAGTCCAGTTTTCAGCTCAACATTTAATTAACCACCAACTGAAATTAAATATTAGACATTTATTAAGTACTAAGCTAATCTGTGTGTAATTGTACTAATAGAAAGAATAGAGAGGCATAGGGTGGGCCTCAAGTCCAGCTAAACTGATATCCAGGGATAGTCTAATTTAAATGAGAATATTAACACATTTCCCCAGTATGCATTTAAGCACTCTTTACTTCATCATCCAAACATATTTATTTTTCTCTTTCCATTCCGATTATCAAGCATCTCCATCCCTTTCCAAAGTCAACTTTCCCTTTCCCTCTTTTATCCCTTTGAAGATATTAAAATTCTATCAGACTTTCGAATGAAAAATACCAAAAGTAGATTTGGGTTGCAAGCTTTTATTGGTGTTTATGTTTACATTATTATATTTTATTTGGTTAAATAAGCCCCATCCATAATATGATTTGTGCCAATGCATCTACTTTACCTTAATAATTCTATGTGCTTTAAAACAACTTAAAAGTGACAATATACAGAATTTTAAAAATAAAAATAATAGTTATATTTAACATTCTTTTCAAAAATCAGAGCAAAAGTGCGTTTCTATGGTTTCTGCAGCTAAGTACAACATACCCAAGAAAATGTGCAATGACAACTTTTCAACAGTCAACTCTTCAGTTAGGAACACACTGCACAATCATCCCATTTTTGTCATTTAATTTTAAATGTGTTGAATCTCACAGCTTGTCTCATCACAATGCCAAATTAACAATTCTGGAAGAAATAAGTTAGTATATGAGACCATAAATAGACATTTGTCAAAAGAGAATAATGTGGCTTGCTCTTCAAAGCATCTCATCAAAATACTTGTTTCAAACCAGTGTGTTTTATACAGTAAAGTGATGTTTTCCTTCTATAGTCAATTTTTTTTCCCTATTTTTCTTAGGAATGACTTTCACTGTGTTCTATTAGAGAGTATCCTATCTCTGCATCTTAAAATGAAGAAAACTTTACCCAGTATGCATAGAATTTATTAACAATTATACAACAACGTAACTCCAGAGATGATCGGAGGCAATGCTTTAATTCTGTGACTAAAATGTATGTGTTTTTTTAAAATTTAAAAACTCCCGTTTTCTTCAAGTTTAAATGTTGACTCATCTCTGTGAAGTGTCCAGAAAGATTATACAACAAAAACGGAGACCTCAACCCAGTCACTTAGTACTTGTGAGACTCAAATCCAGGCACTTAAAATCCTAAGCTCTCAATAATTTTGTTGAGAAAATAAAAAGGTTTGGGCATAATAACTTTTGAGCTTCATTCTAACTCTTTGATTTTCTCATTTTGCTTTATAATCATTAGCAAGTTCTAATAAAATAGTTTCATAGTCACATTTTATATGCACATATGTATATAAATGTATGTGTATGCACGTGCAGTATGTGTACATAATGTATATTATATATACACTTCTGTAAACTCCTATTTTATGAGAGCCCAGTTCTAGGTAGCATTATAGACAATTCTACTAATTAAGATTTAAGATTACTTTGCAGTTCTTTTTTCCCCAATTACATCTTACTGAGGAAATTCAGAGTACCATGTCCAAAAGCTACTTGACTCAATTTAGTTGTTGTGTTTGTTCTGTCACCAATTTGAAAGCTGTGTACATAGCTGTCATGTTTGTATTTGATCATAGTACTTGTTTGTAATTGTTTTTATTAGATTTCTATTTTGATTATATAAAATATTTATATTTTTCTTTTACTAGGTTCAGTTGTAATGTTACTAACTGATAGCGTTTGAGGGGATTGCTTTGCTTCCATTTAATCACGCTTTATGTCCCTTAATTTCTGTCACCTGCTTCCCTCTTTCCCTTCCGTACCATGTGTACAAAGGATGCCTTCTGCTTCCAAGTGACTTCTTTTTGCCAAGAAGCTATTCCCTCCCAATATTGCTGCCTCTTGCCTTTCTTTCAAAAATACATGCACTGATTCATTAGATTACAGATTTCTTCTCAGCATTTCCCCCTCATGGCAGGCTGCTCTATATCTGGGGAGCTTATTTTTTTGTGTGTCTGATCACCAGTGGGCCCTCTCTGCACTTATTTCTATATATTTGTCGATTCATTGAATGTATTTCTGCCAAGCATGCATCTAGGCATTAGTAATGCCTTAGTGAATAAAATAGATGAAAATGTCTCCCCTTAGGGAGATTTTATTACAGTTTATATATATTTATACAGGTATAAATGCATAGATAAAGTCTGCAACTAACCAACCTGATAATAACATTCTTCCCCAACCCCAAAAAATGGTCAATGGATTTTTGCTTTGTTTATTTACCTTGATGTTCTAACAACATTATACTTTTTGTCCTATGTAACTGAAAAGGACAGAACATGGTAAAAAATAATGCTTGGGATAATAAAAATAACATTTTATTATAATTTTAGGACAATAAAAATAACACTTTCATAACATTATTAGTTTAATACAGAGCTTTCATACAAACATAAGTATGATAGGCATTTTAATTTCATACATTAAATATGTTCTAAGAAAATCAGTGTATTATTTGTGTTGCCATTTTAGATATTGTAATACTATGTATAATGATTAGCACCCATGATATCAGTGAACTCAAATATTTTTAGGAAGTGAAAATATATGATTTTTTTCCTAAGAAAACTGTTAACTACTTTTCAAGATTCTTATAATAATATTGCTAAACTCATTCTACAGGTAAGGGATGTAAGAAATAGATATTTAAAAAATTTGCCCAGAATCTCATAAGGAGAATATACTTCATATATCTGGGGAGATACAAGTAGAATAAATATAATTGTGTGATGAAGTCTGAACAAATAGCAGAATTTATTTAGAATCCCCAAGTAGTAAAAGTGCCTGGGGTACGTGACTTTGCTCTTCTCCCTCAGAGACAATGCCATCCAGAAATGGCACCTGAGCCTTGGCTTGTTCATCTGTCCACATGGGGGGAATGTTGCCTGTAATCATGACCATAATATATTTCACAATATTGCAAGAATAATTTCCCCTAATGCTCTTTGCCAGTGTCACCATTTTGTTGGCACATCTCATTGTGTCCAGGACCTGCACAAACTCCTTCCAATCTAATTCTCATTCTTGCTTCTTACTCATTCCTGTGAAAGTCTTCCCCTCTAATCAGGTAGTGAGTGATGTTTATACTCCCTTAAGTATGACCTTAGAGCTTCAATTCTCTCCCTAACTGCCAACTCTCTCAGTGCTCCCTTCTTGACTCCTAAGCTTTCTGCAAATTCTTGCCCAAATCCTGCTCCCCAGTGATGTCCTGTCTTTTGCTTTGTCCATAGAGATGTAATTGACATATAGCATTGTGTAAGCTTAATATGTCCAATGTGTTGGTTTGATACATTTATATATTACAATATGATGACCAAGCACTTTTAGCTAGCACCCCTATAACATCATATAATTATCATTTCTTTTTTGTAGTGAGAACACATAAGTCTCTGATCAACTTTGCAGTATATAAAACAGTATCGTTGACTATACGCACTAAGCGGTACATTAGAGCTCCAAGATTTATTCATCTTCAAATTGCAAATTTGTGCCTTTTAACATGTGTTTTCTAAAAATTGAGACAATGTCTTAAATAATCGTGTATGTTATTTTTATCCCTGGTGCTCAGTACTTCATGATTTCACATAAATAATAGATGAAGAAAAGTACAGTTGATCTCAGTTATAAATTTTGCCCTTCTAACAATCCAGTTACCCCTGAGCTTTCTAATGAGTGAAGCCCTAGGAATTGCAAAAGGGGAATCAGACATCACATCTTTCAGGATATGCCTGGTTGGAGACCAGCCCTTTTCTGACTTGAAATAAATGCATAAAATGCATAGCTACTGCTCAGTAAGAGGGATCAGTCTGCCCCAAATACCATTTTGCATTAAGAGGATTATGTTCATCATTTTCTAAGAGTTATGTTCACCATTCCATAAAAGAAAATCAATAAAAATCAATGAATAAAATAATCTTTATTATAATAAGTAAAACTATAAACCAAATGGTTTTTATGCTTCTGTATTTGCTGTCCTAATACTTACATGCCCTGGGCAATACTTTTTGTTAATATCAGAAAGTGCTTATTTTTAATCTAGCAAAAAGAAGGATAAAATACAAGCTGGTCTAGTCTATTAAGAATTAGCTGTTTAGGTAATGAAATTCTCTCTCTACATTGGATCTGACCCTGTCTGTCATAAAGACTCATCATGGCATTTTTCATTTTTATTAATCTTGAATAAATATCAGATAACTATAAAATGTATTTTCTGTCATCAAAAAGCCAATGATATTTTTAGTTGTTTTGAATTGTTATTTAAGATGCCATTTTGAGACATCATCTCATACATTGCCTGATGTTTCTGAATAAGTTAACAGTGTGATATCTCTTTCTAACGAAACTCTGGCTTCCTGCTGAATGATGTATCACTGTGTCTATTTTAGAAAGCTTACATAAGGTTTTATGTATTATCTGGAAACTGTTTATTTCAGTGTGTTTTCTTTCTTGTCATTTATTTGTTTTAAATTTTTGATAATGTATGGATTCAGTTGAATTTATTTATGCTGCCCAAAATTTCCAACTAGCTCAACTATTAAAAATCTCAAAGGTAATAAAGCTAATAATTGATTTATATCATATATCTATATATCACATACAATATCATATACTGATTCAATCATTCAATTTCATTAAAGAAATAGGTATAAATTCATGAGGACTGGATTCAGAGGAATCCTTGTTCTGTAAGTTTCAGGCTAGACTTCTCTAGTTAAGCACTTATTTTATCCTTATATTAAAATGGTAATGAATAGAGGTTTTTGTTTTTGTTTTTTAACTCTCAAGCAGAAGGAAATACGTGTTTGTAGTCTATTCGCCTATGTCAGAAATAAAGTAAGCAACCTATGGCTTCCAGTATTTAAATGACTTCTCTATGTCTGATACAGGAAGAAATGGGGGCAGTTACCTATCAGTGTCTCACTCCAAAGCCAATACTCCTTTACCCTCACCAGCTCCAAAATTAATATCTTTTTTAATTTCAGTGCCTCACAGTACTACTTATCAGAGTCATGGGAAACCCAAGCCCACGTGAAGAGGAGAATAGAAGGACCAGTATTTAGTTTGCTTAATCTGTTAAGGTTTTCATAATCTTTCTCTTCACTTTTGAGCCTTTTTTAATGTTATTAATAACTCTTTAAGTTATTATACATTATCAAAAACATACTTGTTTCACTTTCATTTCAGTTTCTTCTGTTAAGATCAAAAAATATAACAACTGTATTGGAAAACAGGAGTAGTAGTAATAACCCCATTTAAATAAAACTCATTCTTTGCTTTTTCCTACCCATGATTCTACGTGTACGTACGTGTAGAAAATGCCTGGAATGTCTTTCGTCTAATTCTTATGATGATTTGGACCTGTTAAAGAACAAAATTTAACTGAGTAATTTTTAAAGATCTCATTGGCTTTATTCAGTGATTCATGAATCTGGAAGCATCCAATCTAGCAGACAGAAAGGAGCTTTGAAAATCTGTGCAAGCTAAGAGATTTCTATACACCAAGTGAGCACTGATTGGGAAGTTATACTGGATATTTGCTGATTGGTTAAACAGGGCTACTTTCCTCTTATGGCGCAAAAGGTAGTCTCGGAGCTCAGTCAGGTAACATACTAAGCAGCAAGGGCTGATTGGTTGACAGAGGACTTCCTTCTCTAGGGAGCTGAGATTAGAAATTTAGTTGAGTTTTAGTTTACTGATGTGGGACGTAGTATGAGTGACTCCATCTTGGGCCAAAATTGGTTACTGTTTTTTGCTTCTAGCTTTATTGAAATATAATTGACATACAATACTGTGTAAGTTTAAGGTACATAGCATAATGATTGACTTACATGCAACATGAAATAAATATCGATAATTTTGGTGATAACCATCATCTCATATAGATATAAAATTAAAGAAATAGAAAAAATGTCACTGTGATGGGGACTCTTAAGATTTAACTCTCTTAGCAACATTCGTATATAACATATAGCAGTATTAACAATATTTATCGTGCTGTATGTGACATCCCTAGTACTTATTTATCTTATAACTGGAAGTTTGTGCCTTTTGACTGCCTTCATCCAATCCCACTTCCCCACTTCCCCACTTCTGGTAACCACAAATCTGATCTCTTTTTTTGTTAGTTTGCTTATTTGTTTGTTGTTTTTGAAATACAATTGACCTACAACACTATCTTACTTCCTGTTACACAACATGGAGATTCCATGGTTCTGTATATTTCAAAATGATCAGCTCCATAAATCTAGTTACCGTCTGTCAACATAAATATATTGCACAATTATTGACTATATCCCCCACACTGCATCTCAAATCCATGTCTCATTTATTTTGCAACTGGAAGCTTGTACCTCTTCATCTCCCTCACTTATTTCTTCAGTTTCCCCATCCCTTTCCCTCTGACAAACACCTGTTCATTCTCTGTATCTATAACTATTTTTCTATATTTTTTGTTTGTTCGTTTTTCTTAGATTCCACATATAAGTGAAATCATATAGTATTTGTCTTTCCCTGTCTGACTTATTTCACTAAGCATAATGTTCTCTACATCCATCCACATTGTTGCAAATGGCAGAATTTCATTCTTTTGTATGGCTAAGTAATATTTCATTGCCTATACATACCACATCTTCGTTATCCATTCATCTATCGATGGACACTTATGTTGCTCTCATATCTTGGCTTTTGTAAATAGTGCTGCAGTGAACATAGACGTGCATATATCTTTTCAGTATTTATGTTTTCTTTGGATAAATACACAGGAATGGAATTGCTGGATCATATGGTAGTTCTATTATTGATTTTTTGGGGAAACTCCATACTGATTGTCATAGTGGCTGCATCAATTTACCTTCCCACCAACAGTGCAGGAGGATTCACTTTTCTCTACATCCTCACCAACACTTGTTATTTGTTGTCTTATTGATAATAGTCATTCTAACAGGTGTGGTGGTATATCCTGTGGTTTGGATTTGCATTTTTCTGATGATTAGTCATGCTGGATGTCCTTTCATATGCCTTTTGGCTATCTGTATATATTCTTCATAAAAATGTCTCTTCAAATAATCTATCCATTTTCTACTAGAGCTATTCATTTTTTGATGTTGAGTTTTGTGAGTTCTTTGTATATTGTTGATATTAATCCCTTAACAGGTATATTTTTTGCAAATATTTTCTCCCATTCAGTAGATGGTCATTCTGTTTTGTTGATAATTCCCTTTGCTGTGCAAAAGCTTTTTAGTTTGATATAGTTCCATTTGTTTATTTCTGCTTTTGTTTTCCTTGGCTGAGGAGACATATCCCAAAAAATATTACTAAGGCTGATGTGAAAGATCATACTGTCAGTGTTTTCGTCTAGAAAGTTTTATGGTTTCTGGTCTTATATTTATGTCTAAAACATTTTGAAATTATTTTTGTGCATGGTCTGAGAAAGTAGTCCAGTTTGATACTTTTGCATGTAGCTGTTCAGTTTTCCCAACACCATTTACTGAAGAGACTGTCTCTTCCATGTAGTACATTCTTACCTCTTTTGTCATAGATTAATTGACCATACAAATGTGGGTTTATTTCTGGGCTTTCTGTTCTATTCCACTGATTTATGTGTCTGTTTCTGGGCCAGTAGCATAGTGTTTTGATTACTGTAGATTTGTATAATAATTTGAAATCAGAATATGTGCTACCTCCAGTTCTTCTTTCTCAAGGTTTTTTTTTTTTTTTTTTTTTTTGCTATTCTAGGTCTTTTGTGTTTCCATACAAATTTTAGAATTATTTGTTCTAGCTCTATGAAAATGCCATTGGTATTTTAATAAGAATTGCATTAAATCTGTACATTGTCTTGGATAATAAGGTTGTTGTAACAATATTAATTATTCCAGTCTGTGAACACAGTTTATCTTTCCATCTGTGCCATCTTCAGCTTCTTTAGTCAATGTCTTAGAGCTTTCTGAATAAAGGTCTTTTACCATCTTAGTTAGATCTGTTCCTAGATATTTTATTCTTTTTGATGTGATGTTGAATGGAATTGCTTTCCTAATTTTACTTCATGATAGATTGTTGTTAATGTATAGAAATACAATAGGTTTCCATACATGATTTTTGTATCCTGCAATTCATCAAATTCATTGATGAATTCTGGTAGTTTTTGGTACTGTCTTTAGGGTTTTCTATGTATAGTGTCATGTCATCTGCAAACAATGATAGTGTTACTTCTTCCTTTCCAATTTGGATTCTTTTATTTACTTTTCTCTTCTCATTGCTGCATCTAGGACTTCCAATACTACGTTGAATAAAAGTGGCAAGAGTAGACATCTTTGTCTTGTTCCTGGTCTTAGAGAAAATGATTTCGTGTTTCATCATTGAGAATGATGTTAGCTGTGGGCTTGTCACACATGACCTTTGTTATGTTCGGGTGTGTTCGGGTGTGTTCCCTCTGTACACACTTTGATGAGAGTTTTATCATAAATGGATATTGAATTTTGTTAAAATCTTCATTTACATCTGTTGAGATTGTATGATTTTTTCCTTCAATTTATTATTGTGGTGCATCACATTGATTGATTTGAGGATATTGAAACATCTTTGCATCCCTGGGTTAAATCTCAATTGATCATGGGGCATTACCTTTTAAATGTATTGTTGAATTTGGATTTTGTTGAGGATTTTTGTATACCTATTAATAAGTAAATTGACCTGTGATTTTCTTTTTTTGTGATATTTTTCTCTGGTTTTAGCATCATGATGCTGGCCTTGAAGAATGAATTCAGAAGCTTTTCTTACTCTGCAATTTTTTGGAATAGTTTGAGAAAGATGGGTGCTAATTCTCTGAATGTTTGCCAGGCTTGTGTGAAGTCTTTTGGTCCTGGCTCTTATTTGATGGGTATTTTTTTTAATGACAATTTTATTATTGTATATTGGTATTAATATTTTCCACTCTTCCTGATTCAGTCTTGGGAGATAATATATTTCTAGAAATTTGTCCATTTCTTTAAGGTTGTTAATTTTATTGGTGTATAATAGTTAGAAATAATCTCTTATATTCTTTTGTATTTCTGTGGTATCAGTGTAACTTCTCTTTTTTTATTTCTTTTTTTTATTATTTGGGTCTTCTTTCTTTTTTTTCTAGATGTGTCTGGCTAAAGTTTTATCAATGTTTATTTTTCCAAAGAACCAGCTCATAGTTTCAGTGATCTTTTCTATTGTTTTTTAGTCTCTATTTTATTTATTTCTGCTATGATCTTTATGATTTATTTTCTTCTACTAACTCTGGGTTTTCTTTGTTTTCTGTTTCTAGTTCTTTTAGATCAGGTTGTATATTTGAGGTTTTTCTTGTTTCCTGAGGTAGGCTTGTATCTCTATAAACTTTCCTCAGAACTGCTTTTTCTGTATCCCATAGATTTTGAATCATTCTGTTTTTGTTTTCTTTTTGTCTCTAGGTATTTTTTCATTTCTTCACTGATCCATTGGTTGTTTAGTAGCAAATTGTTTAACCTCCACTTGTTGTTTTTGTTTCGTTTTTGGTTTTTTTGCAGTTTTTTCTTATAGTTGAGTTCTAGTCCCATAGCACTAGAAGTTCTTTGATATGATTTAAATTTTCTTAAATTTACTGAGCCTTGTTTTGTTTTTGTGCCCTAGTATGCTATCTGTCCCGGAGAATGAGTTCCATGTGCACTCGAAAAGCATATGTATTCTTCGGATGGAATGCTCTCTCTGTATCTCTCTATACATCTATTAAATCTACGTGGTCTAATGTGTTTTTAAGGCCAGTGTTTCCTTATTGATTTTTACTTGGATAATATGTCCATTGATGTAAATGGGGTGCTGAAGTTTCTTACTATTATTGTGTTACTATCAATCTCTCTATGTCTTAATATTTGCTTTATTTATTTAGGTGTTCCTACATTTGATGCATATATCCACAATTGCTAAATCTTCTTGGCTTGATCCCTTGGTCATTATGTAATTCCTTCTCTGTCTCTTGTTACAGTCTTTGTTTTAAAGTTTATTTTGTCTGATAAAAGTATTGCTACCCTGTTTTTTGGTTTTTGTTTTGTTTTGTTTTGTTTTGTTTTGTTTTAGTTGCATAGAGTGTCTTTTTCTATCCTCTCAGTCTGTGTGTGTCTTTGTGTCTGAAAAGAGTCTTGTAGGCAGCATACATAAGGGTCTTCATTCTGTCTCCATTCAGCTACTCTGTGTCTTTTAATTGGAGCATTTAGTCCATTGATATTAAAATAATCATTGATAGTTATGTATTTATTGCCATTTTATAAATTGTTTGGGAGGTGGTTTTTTTTGTAGTTCTTTTTTTTTGTTGTTGTTCCTTTCTGCTTCTTTTGCTCTCTTCTCTAGAGATTTGAAGATTTGATGGCTATCTTTAGTGTTATTTTAGAATTTTTCTGTCTTTGTGTGTGTGTACCTATGATAGATTAGTTTGTGGTAATCATGAAGTTTATATGTACCAAACATTATATATAGGTAGTTGTTTTAAGCTGCTGATCTCTTATATTTGAGCACATTTTAACAACCCTGCATTTTGACTCCCCACTCCACATTTACTGCTTTTGACATCATATTTTAAATATTTTTGTTTTGTGTATCTCTTAACTACTTCTTGTGGATATAGATGGTTTTATGACTTCTGTCTTTTAACTTTTGCTTAGCTTTCTACATGGTTGATTTATAACTTTTACCTGGTTTCTTTAACAGACATGAAGTTTTGGATTTATTATGACATTAGTATGTTTTTCCTCAAACTTGAATTCCAGGTAATGATCATAAGGAGGTCTAACACCCTTCCCCTAAATTTACTTTCTTTTATATTTAATTTTTAAATATTCAACTTAATTAAATATTTAATTAGTCTATTTTAGAGAGAACATCTAACTTAGAAGACTTTATTGATCTCATATCTTAAATTGAGTATATCAGTTTTATGTTCAGTTAATAATTTCTTATCACATTTCTCCTCTTTGTATTTTTCTTGTGACAGCCCAAGGTTGTCAAGTAATGGTTAACATTTTTAGCAATAAAATATTTTTCAGTTATTTTTTAGACATAAGCCTGTTGCACACGTAATGGACTACAGTACAGTGTAAACATAACTTTAATATTCACCAAAAAATTTGTATGATTCACTTTATTGTGATATTCACTCTATTGCAGTCATCTGGAACTGAAACTCGAATATCCCTATATTTGAGGAGAAAGAAGCAGAGAGAGAGAGGAAGAGAAAGAGAGAATGTCAATCTTCAAAAGTAAAAAGACAAATGAGAAAAAATTATCCTCTAATGATTTAAAAAGCATGCTCTTTTAAAAACAAACAAAAAAACCCAAAGTTTTTACCTTTGTAAATTTCTTATTTTGAACACAGGCTTACTAGGGGTTAGGACCAATTAATTGTTTGGCAAGTGAAAAATAATTAGGGGATGAGTTGACTCATGAATAATTCCACTGACTTGACACTATGACCCACTGCAGTTGTTTGGCCCTCTTGATAACAGCACTGTGAAATGCCTGCCACTAAACACTAATGCATTTTGCATTAGATCTAATCAGCTGGAGATCCAGAATCTCAGTTTTCAAATATCAAATATTGTTTTTAAGAACTACATTTTATTTTGTTATACTAAAATATTTCTGTGTCAAAAATCTCAACTATCCTATGCTTTAATTAATAACCACTCAAAAACATGTTAAATTGACCCAAAATTGTAGATTTAATGAAAGTTACTAATTTAAAGAAAAGCCTGTTGATTACCTTCTCATTGTTAAAGCCTCCTTAAACCCTTGTCTAAATGTAAATAAAATAAATTATTTCTATAAGGAATCAATAAGAATTTGAGTTTCTAGAAACTGCAAGTTTTTCTTTCTCTTAATTTAAATTTCTAAATAAAGTTTAGATAAAGTGCAATTTTAGTATCAATGAAAATTAAATCAATCAAAATTAAGATTTATTAAGAATTTTGGTGGTGGGATTTTTCTTCTGTAAGTTACAGAATTACAATTCTTTAACTTATTATTGTATAATATTTGTAAAATTCAATTGTTAACTCATTCTGTAGTAACATTTTTGTTTTCCTTTCAACATGTCCACATTGGTAATATTGTCAAAGATGTATAGTACTAAAGAGGATATTTTCATTTGAACAAAGTAAGTATGCTATTATGTCCCATTATTAAAAAAAAATTATTACCAGGAATAGAAATACAGAACTGATGGAACAAAGTAGAACAAAGGTATTACTCCAGTCAGATAGTGTGATTTGTGGATGATTCTCTCCTCTCCTTTGAGCTTGTTTGTTTAAAAAAAAAAAAAAAGATATTGATTGTAAATCATTGACCTTTACCCAGCTTGGGGCACAGCTGCAGCGTTCCTCTAACTAAGGCCACAATCAGAAGAGAATTGAAAGGTGATTCCCCATGTGTAGTCATCTGAATGGGGAAAATTATAGTTTATTAACTCAATTTCGCATGTTTTCTTTAGTATTCATCACAAGCTTTCGAACTTGGCATTATCCGCATTTGATAGGTCACCAAAACGTAAAAGAAGGAAGGTAGGTTATTTGTCAAATATCCCTTGAGTAGTCATTTCCAAGGCTGGGTTTGCATGTTGGACCCTGCTCCCTGCCACCCCACCACTGCATGTCCCAGCAGGTCCCCTCCTGGTCAAAGGCCTCTTTCTAACATTGATATGTCTACCTGACATACTTCTTTCCTGTTCAATGATAATGTTTTTATTTAAAGTCAATAGCTTTAACAAATGTACACACACATACATATTTGTGTGTAAAACAGTTTATATAATAGATATAACAATTTTTTAAAAGTTTGAGAAATACTCAAAATGGAAAGGACAGTCATGATAAAAAATTTAAATTTTAATGACCAATGAAAATCATAAGTCAATGCAAGTTTTTCAATAAGTAACACACATCACAGCATATTAGAGAGACTTCCCATAAAAATTATATTCTACCCTGTATGGAAACAAAATCACAAAGAATCAGTGGTCCCACTGCAAAATCTGAGAGATCTTAGAGAGGAGAAAAGAATACAGACATGTGAAATTAAAAAGTAATTTTTTTTAAATCCCTAAAGAAATGTCATGAAAATATTACTACTTAAAAAGAATATACTTTGTCTCTTTTAATTATTTATTTAGAAGACAATTGATAGGTAAAATGAAAGTTTCAAAATAATTTGTTTAACCTGATGACACAAAAATTCATTCCAAAAAAATTAAAAGTAATTACTCTAGTGTTATACTTAGTATCTATTCTTTTTTCTGCCAAATAGAGTATTTAATTTTACACATTTAAAAAGAAAAATCTCTAATAGTATCATATCCTAAAAGTTTACATGATTCTTATTCCTGTGATTCCTGTGATTGATTTTTACATTTTATTTACATTTGAAAATAATTTTGAATGCACAGAAAAAATGTGACTAGCACAAATGACCTTTTTCCTCCTGAACTGTTTAACTTAAGTTGCTGACATATCTCAATGTTTTTTTGTCTGACATTTATTCAGGATTAGATTTAAGGTATTTAATTGATTTTTTCTCCTAATATAATGTGACCTTGAAGAAGCTTTTAAAGGGACAAGTACATAATTTTCCTCATTCTTATGATAAGATTTTATGATGCTTAGGAAAGATAAAATAATTTAAAATCATTGTGATATACAAAAGTCCCTTTGCAAAGGGCCTGATAACATATCATTACTCTAAATCATTTCTGGACTGAAACAATGGACTAAATAACAACTTAACTTTTAATCTAGGTGTTCATACATTGTTTCATTAAGTAAGATTTAATCAGTTGTATCCATTTAAGGCATACACTTTGATTAATTTTGACATATTTATATATACACAGAAAGTCACTGCCATAATTAAGATACAGAATGTTGTCATGATTCCCAAAGATGATTTGAGACCCTTTATAGCTAATTTCTACCCCCTCACTTTGGACTCAAGCAATCACTATTGATTCGTTTGCATTTTATTAAACATTATGAATTTAAGTCCTACACTACACATGTATATATTTTATTGTTAATTGAAGTATGGTTGATTTACAATGTTGTGTTAGTAGCAGGTATACAGCAAAGTGTTTAAGTTGCATGTATTTTTTATAACAGTATTAAATTATAAGAATATAGCACATTGAATTTATTTACATACATGGATGGACATATGGGTGGTTTCCAGTTTTTGATACATTATTAATGAAAGTCCCATGAAGATTATATGAAGTCTTTGCATGCTGTCATTTTTCTTGGTTAAATATCTAGGAATGGAAGACAACATTGTATAGTGTGTAAAGCTTTAAGAAATAAATAATTTCCAAAATAGTTTCTCGAAGCGAAATATTTTACATGCTAACCAGTAGTATTTTAGATTACAAATTCTTATCAATGCAGGAGTAGTTTTATACATTTTAACTATTCTGATGGATACAAAGTGACATTTTACTGTGATTTCAATTTGAGTTTCCATGATGCCTAATGATTTTGATCTTCTTGGTATTTTGAGTAACTTAAATAACTTCGGATTGCGTTCTGAACATTGTGGATATGATGTTGTGGCAACTGGGTTCTTTTAAATCCTCTGAAAGAAGTTGATATATTTGTTTTAGTGGGCAATTAATTCACTTAGATTAAATGTACTTTGTCTTGTCTGTGGTATGTGACAACTCAGATCTCAGTCCAGAAAGCTTTTAGCTTACTGTGCATACATATGTATGTACGTTTCAGAGGTTATTCAGTGACTGAGTCATTTCTAATTTGAGATTCCCCTTTTAAGACTTTCTCCTTTCTAGGGTAACCCCTTATATTCCAGCAATACTTGTTGCTACAGGTTCCTTCTTCCAGTTTCTCTGGTCAAAACACAGTAAAGTTTCTGTAGATGATTCAGCTGAACTGCATCATGCCAAGATGCCTTTGACCTTCAGGCAAAGCCACAGAAATGTGAAAAGCTCCCTGGGCCAGTCTTTTCTGAAGTTTTAAAAATACCCCAAATTCTGCCTACTTTTTTTTTTTTAACATTTTTTATTGATTTATAATCATTTTACAATGTTGTGTCAAATTCCAGTGTTCAGCACAATTTTTCAGTTATTCATAAATTTTGCCTACTTTTATTCACTCTTCAGACCACTCAGGTAATTTTCTTTTCTTTTCCTTCTTTTTGTGTTTTTTTTTTTCCCCCTCAAAGTTTATAGTCATTATCTCTGAGTGAATGACTTTATTAGGAGCTTTCTCCTCCTCCACAGGAGTTTCCTTCCACATGAAAATCAAAACTCTGTACATATTCTTGCAAGGCAGTTAGTATAGTTTTAAGATAAATAAAATTAAATCGATTGCCTTAAGACTAGTAATGTTGTCTTTCTGACCTACTAAACAAATAAGTAGAGCTGAAAGAAATGGCTTCATCAGGCAATACATGCTTAAAGGGAGTCAGAAGCTATACATACAGAAGATAATACGTTGACATGACTTCAAATTGCCAAAGAAGACAGGAACCAGTCCTCACCCCCTCTGTTGTCAGACAACAGTGGTGATGCCAGTTGTCCCCTCACCACCATCACAGCTATGGTTGAATTTCTGTGACTTATTTAGCCTTTATATTTATCTCTTTAATTTTAGGTATGCATTTTCATATGTGAGTTGTGTTAGGGGAATAAATTCCACCATATTTAACTTTTTTATGACTTGGATGTCTAATTTTGGGTTGTCCTTGTGCTCTAAAGCTTTAGAACATCACCTGATATTTAAATAGAGTGGTTCAAGGACATACACTTTGAGCCACAACCTCCATTAATTAAAGAAAAAAGAAAACCAGTAGAACTGGAGAGCATATGTAAAGTAATTATTTTTAGACATTTAGACAACAGATTTCACAGGACTGCAGGCCCTAAGGAAAGGGAACTGTATGATATGAGCTCTATAATTGTCTTATATTTCTGCCTGGAGGCATCTTTCCAGAATAGTGATTTAGCAAGGGGAACCCAGATTGAGTCCAGCAGACCTGTTGTGTAGAAGAGAAAAATATCAGGGCTCAGGAAGGCTGAGACTACAGGAAGCAGCAAGGCATAACACTGGAAATGAGCATCTGGGCAGAAAAAGAGTTATAGAAATCCACATGGGGCCCTCCCTTTACAGAAAACAAATTACAACATGGTAAGTTGATAGCCAACTATATTTTAATTCTATTAAATATACATGTTATAAACAGTACAGTTTAAAGACAAGTTGAAACATTGGAAAATGAACACAAAGAATGTCCCAGATATGTTATATACAAAATAGAATGTCTCGTGCCATCATCTTTTGTACTGGAAGTTGTATTCAAATATTACTTCAAATCTTTGGAAAATTATACCTAATATTTCTCATCATTATGGTGCAATTTTCTGACTATTCCATTCAATTTTAATAGCCAGTAGACTCATCAAGGTATATTCATTATTATTCTCTCTTTAAATTTAATATCTCATCATAATGGAAACAGAATTATGGGCATTATCTTTTTTAAAATAAATTGCTTGTTCATAAAGTCATCAGAGATAATTTATGTTGTGTCATAAAGTTTAAAAAAAAATGCAAAACATATATATGTGTGTATATATATATATATATATATATATATATGAATACACTTTACTAAATTGACTGTGTTTTTTCCTTTTTTATTATCTTGTTCTGGTTTTGTGCTTTAGCACATAGTTGGTTGAACTAAGGAGTCAGAGAGATGGCGGCAAGATGATTTTGTGAGAATTTGAGATACTCTTTGACATATGACTTAGACTTTGCGCTTTCTCTGTGAATTCAAAATGTTTATGTAAGAGGCTACTAGTTCCGGGTCAAGGAGACAGTTATAACTACGCCTAGGAAAGTGTAGAAATTAACAAATAATGACAAAATATCACATCGTTTTTTCATCCAAGCATTGTATATTGTCAAGCATAATGAAGAATATCAGCCAACAAGTTTTTTAAAGTCTGTACAAATTTACTTATGTTAATATTATGTCAGTTAGAAACACAAAGATTTCTAATGACAAATATTCCTCTCTTAATTACAATCAATTTTTTGAAGACCCTTGTGCTTGAACGTAAAATAAATGAATAATTTTGTTCTTTATTGTCTTCCTGTTCTTTTGTCTCAGTACATTAATTTATTTGTTTATATTTAAAATATCTTCCAATACCAGTCAGGAATTCAAACTTGCAAGAACAATAGAACACCTATAATACTAGCTGGACATGAGCTATAGGGCTCAGGTAGCTACAATTACAGGTTTGATAAAGCACAGGACAAAGAAATGGGTTCTACCATTTTTAAATTATTTTCCATGCTTGAGTACCCACTGGAAATGTTCAGCCTTACCAGTGTTTGCAGGCAAAAACCAGGTTAAAAGAATTCCTTTTCACCTCAGTATTTTAAGAAATTACATTATCATGTAAGGTACTCCGTAGGAGAATGTCCTGTTATCTTTTGTCAGCATTCTCCCTTTCATGACCTTTGAAAACATTTTGCTTTTCAGACATATCTTTCCTCCAACTGTTCTCTAGAAAATAAATTGAAAGTTCACCTGATGGTGATCACCTAGTAAGAAATACTTTTCAATGTCAAATTGAAATTGAAGAAGCACATTAAAGTGTGTTATGATTTTAGATATATTTTTCCCCAGAAGCAAAAGCATTTTTCTCAAGGATTTGGCTTTTTCTTCTTAAAAATTAAATTTAAAAAAAAAAACCTCTTTTCTCACAGGATTTTTGAGTGGATCCTTCCTTCCTAATATAGGCCTTGATTTATGGTTTTAGAAATAAATAAATCAATAAGGTTGATTTTCTTCCTTTCCTTACACTAAAGTCAAGTGTATACTTTATCTTTTCTATAAGCGTGTAATCATGAGGTTAGGCATCATGTCTGTTTTATTTGCACAATTTCCCAAAGCTAATGAAATGATGCATTTCATCTCTAAAGCACTCAATAAATGTTTATTGGTGAATGTAGCATTTTACATTGGTTATAAGTTTTACTGGTAACCAGGTGGTCGTAAATTTAATATTTATGTTGATATATGATGAAATGTTGTGAGGCAGGCACCTATATTCCCATTTCATTGACAAATAACAAAGACTGTCAAAGGTTAAGTGATTTGCTAGATGGAGTTTGTATGTAAGTAGTGTTTTAATGTTTAGAATGCCTTTTCCCATCCTATAATTATATGTTACGTGAGTTACGAGAAATTAATATAGACACTAGTGTGTCATATACTATTTAAAAATAATATCTCATGAATAGAATGTCATTTTTATTCATAATTAATACCTGTAGTCTGTACATTATTTTATAATGAATCATAGAGCAGGAAAAGCCAGTGGTCACCTTATCTTGTGACATCAGAATGTGGTGAGCTTGTTAGGTTTTTACTAATACCACTTTATCTAAAGTTCCAATAAAGGGGCTGGTACAGAGTTGATGCTCTAGGAATAGGTGTAGAATTAATGAATAAAATTAAAATCTCTCCAAATTTCATATTCTGATGGAAAATATTTAAATCTGCATCATTAGGGTAGTCAGGTTTTCAAAGGCCTACTTTACCACGCTGCCCACAGAAATATTGTCCTCCTTCTTTGAACTTAAGAAGTTATTAGTATTCACTCTTGATTTGCTCTTTATTTCATACTGCTGAATGGGGTTACTTTGCTTCAGATGATGTCTATGAGCTAATCACAGTCAGGAATTTGAGAGGATAGAGAAGACGCACATCTGCATTATATTGTCATCAAACATATTACATTATGATGGCAAAATAAGGCTGTTACTTGGAGATACACAAATAAATGTCAGAGGACTGATTCCCATACACATATAGTAAAAACCTATGAAAGTTTACTTTTCAAGAATAAGTGAGTTAGACATATCATAAATATATGCTAATTCACTTTATTAACTGACAACAAAATATAATGTTTTTTCTTGTTTAGGCTTTACTGTTCTTTGTAGTTATTTTAAAACTGGATAACATGTGAAAATATCTGTAGAATAATTTGCCCTTGCATACCTGAAGATCAGGAATTCTTTTCTATTCTGTTCACTGCTCTGTGCTCAGTATCTAAGACTTCTGGTTTCAGCTCCAGTATATAAAGAGCTTGGAAGTCATTAATCACATCCTTACAACAATAAAAAGCTTATTTACCTCAGCTCCTATTATCTGATACAACATGCTTGACTTTCAACAAAACTTGCAAGATATACTAAAAGGAAAGAAAAATACTATTTAAAGACATAGAATAAGCATTCGGAGCAGACTCAAATAAGACCTTGATGTTGGAGTAATCAGACAGAAAAATTTAAATAATTATATTTAATATATTAAGGCTCTAAAGAAAAAAGTAGACTGAATGAAAGAACTGACAGGTAATGTAAAAAGTGAGATGGAAACTCTAGCACAGAATAAAATGTAAATGCTGGAAATCAAAAATACTGTGATTAAAAATAAGGAATGCCTTTGGAATTTTCAAAGAATCAATAACTCTTAGATTTGTCAATAGAAACGTCCCAAATTTAGATTCAGAGACAAAAATAATACACACACACACAGAGACACAAAGAGAGCATCCAAAAAATGTGGGACAATTCCGAAATTCACAAATTCCAAAATATATGAATAATTGGAATACTGGGAGAAGAAGAAAGGGCGAATGAAACAGAAAAATATGTTGGAAATGATAACGATTCAGAACTTTCCAAAATTAATCACAGACACCAAACCAGAGATCCATGAATTTCAGAGAATACCCAACAGGATAAATACCAAAACCAAACTAAACCAACCAATCAATCAAACAAACACACAAACAATCTAGACCTAGAAACATATTCAAACTGAAGTAAACCAATGATGAAGAGAAAACCTTGAAAGAAGCCACGGGGTGGGGGTGGGGGAACACCTTATATAGGGACGAATAAAGATAAAAATTACTGAAAAAATTTTACCTGAAATCATGCAAGCAAAATGAGAATAAAGTGAAATATTTCACTGTTGATAAGAAAGCATCAATCTATAACCAGTAAAAAATATCTTTCAAAAATGAAGGAGAGAAACAAGACTTTCTCAGACAAATAATTTTAGGAATTAATTCCCAGCAGTCCTGCCCTGAAAGAAATGTTAAAGGAATTTCTTCATCGGGAAAAAAATAATAATATAGGCGATTATGTCAGATCTATATAATGGAAGAAGAAATACCTGAGAAAGGATAAATGAGGGCAAGATAAAATAGTTTATTTTTATTATTATAAATTAGCTTTTAATTACCCTTTAGAAAAGTAACAATACAAGGTAGTGGGTGATTATAGCATACGAATGAGTAAAATGAATAATAACAAAGTTATGAGGGACAAGATGTAGAACGAGTCAGTCACTAAGCAACCACATGGAAACAATGACTTGGCAAATTGTCACTAGCCAGACTCTGTCATTGGCCACCACGTAGGAGGCTCGGGGCAACGCAGAATAGATACAGCACAGTGTTCCCAATTACCATCACTCCCAATAACGCACTGGATTTGTGTCTCCTGTTTCTACATCTAGTGGTTCTGCCAAATTAGAGGTCTTGGTCTCCAAAAGGGGCACATTTTTCTCCAGGATAAACAGCAAAATTTCCATTTAATTATCAAGTATGACTAGTGCCATGAAATTAGGATTCCTTGGGTACAGAAAGCAGTAAGCAAAAGAATCACTGACGCGGCAGGGATAACTGACTGATCATCAGGAGGAGGTGGGGTTGCTCTTGCTCAGAGGGAGTAGGAAGGAAGATGTGTGGAAACCAGGTGGTCCCTCAGTGTTTTCCCTTGGCCAAATATGAATGCAAAAGGACACATTAAAACAACCACTATGGACGTGATGACCAGAGACTCGGGCACCTCATGAATCAGTGTCTACATCACCACAGTAGTTAAGCAATTCCGGTCAGAAAAGAGAGTCACCTACAGGTAAGGGAATCTGGAATGAATGATCCAAGAAGAAGATAAACAGAATCAGTTGCGATTCTGAGATTGGCCGCAGTGTCAGAGGCTGAAGTCAGTCTCTCTAGCTCCCTTCTTATAAATCTCCCTTAGGAAAAGAAGCTCATCATATTCATGGCAGAACTGCTCCTTGAAAGTTGATACAGAATTGGAAACGATTGGTTCAGGAGTTAGACTGCGGTAGACAGAGTGATGCGGTGCACTGCCGACATCCCACTTCAAGACTGGGGAGTTCAGACAGAAGCCTCCAGCCATCAGTCAGTTGCAGTCAGTTTGGAATCTTTCAAGATTTCAGAGAGCTCTCTTGTCCGGGGTTGTAACCCATCCCCCAACCACCAGAGTATGACCTAAGCGGGGACACAAAGGCCAGCCAGTGTAGCCTCATGGAAGATAGTTATTATATGCAAATATTCATCTGTCCTGTCTTCTGGTGGTCTGACCTTTCTCACTGCTTAAATATTTTCTCTACTAATCTTGCTTTTCCTTATTTTTTCACAGGTGTTGATCCTAACACATATCTTAAGACTTAAATATTGTATTATTTTCCACTTCTAGAGTACCCTCCATGAAGCATCCACTGTAAAGAATGAAAGAAATCAGAGTTTTCTCTAAACAGTTTCTGTCGCAACAAGGCAAAATGCTGTACTCATTGTTCTGAGGTTCCCTAGGCAAAAATGATTCCAAGTAAACATCAGATATTTTGAGTTTTTAAAGGTAAACCTGTAACTTACATATTTTAGAAATAGACTACAGACATAAATTTGCTTGTTTAACAAAACACAACGTTCACTTCTAAAGTGGCTCAGAAAAATAAAGCGCTTGGGAGGAAAACTTTAACATGGTTGCTGAATTCAACAACATAAAACTGTATGTTGTTTAGCACCAAATATCAACCTTGATACTTATCTGAAAAACATAAATGTGTTATTTCTTCAAAATACTCCCTATTCATTCTGATTTATTCACAGAAAAATAGAAAATCCTTGCATTATGAAAGTAAGATTCAAATGTTAAATTTAACCAATGTAAACATTAAATTTAACTTTTTAGGTGATTTTAGTACAATTTATTATATTTTTGTAGGTATAAGAAGACACGTTACTTCATGAAAGTGATTTTATAGTTAGTACTTGATTATTTATCTCAATTGTATTTATTTGTTTAGTTTTCATACCAATATTGCTTATTTATGAAGCAAAAGTTTGATCTTTGTGTTGGACCTCCTTCTAAATATTTATGTTTACCAAGTTATTTATTCTTTAACTAACCAAGCTGTAAAGATGAAACCAAATTGTCACATCTTAAACAAGCCTACGTTGAAGAAGGGAAAGTCTAGAACTCAGTGATATTTTTCAATATCACATTTTCTTTTTAATATCTAGCTAGGTACACATTTGTCATAGCTTTTTTTGGTATGTTTCCAGTGTATTTCATCAATGAATCCCAAAAATTTTAAAAAATATAGTAAAATTAGTATTTTCATTAATTTTTAGACAGAGAATGACATTGTTATTCAAACTATTTTTCCTGATCTCTTCATTCTTTTCTTATTTTAAATAGTATAAAACTAAAGTCTCATTTTTGTTCTATGCAGTTCACATACACTATAAAGGTGAACACACACTTAGACAGAACATTCACAGAATTTCAGCTTCTAATTGGAAACCCCATATCACGTTGTTCACATGTGTAAGGCAACTTGATGTTCAAAACAACAGGTTTTGTAATTGCAAAAAAAGAACAAAACTTTGATATTTGTCAATAATAGAAAGGAACTACAGGGAATGAGACTAGAGTTTTATCAGGGCATAAGACCTTGGAGCAGGCAGTGATGATAGACTTTTATTTATCTGAAATATCTCTAAATGGTTAGATTTTTACTTTGTTTTACTATTCTTCCTAAGAAAGAATAAACAAACATAAAAAAAAACCCTACAGTATTTAGATGAGAGAGCAGTAAGCCAATTACCATTTTTCATGATTTATTTTGAATTGCTTGACAATAGTAGACTCATCCAAAAAGTTTAGACAATTTAAATGGAGAAATACTGCTGCTGAAAGCATATTTAAGTCCCCTAGACTGGTTTCACCTGGGATTTGTCAGGCTTTTTCATGAGTATCTCTGAGGACTCCAATATCTCTGATGTTCATTGTGACCAATGTTTTGATGTTCCTTTAATGTCTGAAAATTATAAATCACAATTAAGGAAACAAACTAGGCAGACTTGAATTAGGCCTAAATTTTGAAAGAATATACTCATGAAAAAGTCCACATATAGAATAACAGAGTGCCCATTCAGTATAATTCATGGTTAGCCAGGTAATTGTTTTAAAGATCTGAGAAAAATATTTAGGGTGACACAAATGGATTGGAAATTTTCAAAATGGACTTGAAATTTAAAATAGTATAAATGATGTCACATGTTAACATTTGTAATGTATGTAACATAAGGTGTAATATAACGTTGCATCATGTAACATGTTACATGATACAACATGTTACAGTTTCTCTATCAAGTTTAGGATGTAAGTAACTAGTTTTTTTTTTTTTTTTCCCTGAGATTTGACAATCAAAACCTAGTTCTAAAAGTCACATGTTTCTTTCTTTGTGTACCTTACAAAGATGTAGATTAGCAGTTAATGCCCTCAACACGTTTAGAGAGGCTAATTTTAACTAACATTCCTTCAGCTGTAACCACTGTAGTTTGGGTGATCTCTGAGTACTTGGGAATCTTAAGAGGCATATGTAGACATAATTGTCAAAAAAAAAAAAAAACCCAAAAAACTTAAAAAGCTTCTTCACACTATTAGAGATGTTAATTCAATGAGCTATTTGGAAACAATATGCTGGAATATGTCAAGCTAAGAAGCTATGAGCTGATGTTTATATTACAATGATTGCAAACCTAGTCAAATAATACAAAAGCTTTACATTGTCTCAGCAGCAAGTTACTAGGAGTGTATAAAAATCTTGCGTTTGAACACAGACAATATTGTGAAGTTACTTTGAAGTGTTCAGTTGTGAAACATATGTGTTCATCTTCCTAAGAAAGCTGCATTTGGTTATCAAAACTCTAATCCAATGTGTATATCAAGTTTATTCTCTTCAACATGTTGTTAGATTTTTTAAAAAGATTTTAGAATCTATGTTGTGGAACTTTTGTAGGAAAACTATTATCTTGGTAAGCCATGCTATTAAACTTAAAAAACATAAAGAGTGAAACACACAGCCTTTAAAAAAATTAAGATTAAAAAAATACACTTTTTCAGTATAACACAGGACTAAAGAGCATCTTCAAATCACTTTTAATACTTGTACATTCCCCAGGCCCTGCCTGCTCCAGAGATTACTGTTCTCCTTCCCATCCTGTAGTTTCTGAAGGAACATCTGAGCCAAAAAGTTCGAACATATTAATTTGGAAACTAGCATGATTATTACTTCTCTGAATTAAAGCATAAATTGTTCCTGCTTTCCAATTCCTTGGAACCCCAAGTGTGATTTTTCGTCTAAGTTATTGGGATAATTATCTCAGTTCTTCATTTCCCCTGGTTATGAAAATTCAACCTGGGTGTTTTACATGAATAAGAATATGCAATTGAGCTGTTAAATGAATATGAGCTCAGGCCATTTAAAAATTTTAATAGAATTATTTGGTGTGTGCACTTAGTACCAGCAGACCTTTCCATCCATTTATATAAATGCAACTACTAATAATTTATATTAGAATGAACTGATATGTCAATAGCATTATCTTTAAACTCTTGGGGCTTCCATCTTCTATATGAGGTACTTAATTTTATGCTCTAATAAAATTGCTGATTTATATTCTCTACTAACTAATCCTTCTAACTTTGTCCAATAATAATGAAATTGTCGGTGTTTTCCAAAATGACAATTTTTAAGCTGTTATTAGAAAGAATTGCTTGCATAATATCAATGTGTAATGTAAGGCTATAGGATCTTAGAAACTTTTCAGAGTCAGTTTATGTTCTATACTTTCACAGTGATTTGAGTACAGAATTCAAATTAACCAACTGAGAGCTTCCATTATTTTCTTTGGCAAAACAAATCACACCATTTGCAATTGATGATGCTTTTATGTAATTTTGCATAACTCCAAACAAACAAAACTACTTAAATGTCTAATTTATACCCCCATTTTTATCTTTTATTTTAAATCCCATAGTAACATTGTGATTGTTAACTTAATCCCTTGATGCTTTTCATTTTTGAGTTTATAGATTTCTGGCTCCATTATAAGCTTTTAATAAGACCAAAATGTGTGCTTTTAAGAATCTAATTTCGAATATGTGTTGACAATATAATGAAGAATAGTGAGTGAATTACTTTTCTAGAATGTAATTTGTTAAAAAGTTTTAGCTATGTTGTGTACCTTACTTCCACTTATAACTTAAATAAATTTGATTGAATTATGGAGGGAACCACTGATGTTTGTATTTGAGGAAAAAGACCGCTTCAAATACCTGCTTTAGAAATAATTCAAACATCATATCTACCTTTTAACCTACATCAATTTTGTGTGTGCTTTCCCTGGGGCATGCTGTTCTTCTTTTATCTTGGTCAAGATATTGACTTTTTACTATACTTCCTGCTTTTTGTTTGGACTATCTGCTGCAATTTAAGATTTAAGATTTAGCTTAATTTTATTTTCTTTTATAATGTTTTTGTTTTCTTAATTTCTGGGGATCTGTAGCAGCTATGAGAGGTGGCTTTGTCATAAGAACTTGAAACGATCTTAAGTTCTACGGGGCACTCAGGGGACATCCGAGCTTCCTGCTGATTTTTCTCTTTGCATTCTCAGTCTAAGTCAGTTATCATTGATCTATTTGCTTGTCAACTTTCATGAAAAATGTCATTCTTTTTCCCTGTGAGATTTATGCTTCGTCCTTTCTTAGAATTGAGAAGGTATTAAGGAAAATACATGTTCAAGCCTCCACTGTTAACTAATATTCTTTATTTTAAACTACTTAAGGAAAAAAAAAACAAGGAAATTATTTCACCATTTTTAGTTTTAGAAGATAAAATATAGTAAATATTACATATATATGTATGTATATATATATATTTTCTCTCAATTAGAAGGCTTTAATGCATTCTTTCTGGAAAGTGACACCACAAAAGGATTGTATATCCTAATTTGATCAAGGTGTGCCTTTTTGGAAAGAGGCTAATTTCTCGCTTGTCTTTTGCAAGAAACCTTCATTGTTAGTACTAATATGATCCTCAAATTTCTAGGTTCTAAAAACACAAAAAATGATGACATGATTTCTCCCCTTAAGAGGTATATAGTAAGAAGTGTAACTGTCTCTAGAAGCTTCTTTTGATCTTAATTTTTGGAAATGCTTAAAAACCACCTGGCATTTTCTCTAAATTTTCTGTTTAGCGCTGATTAGAAATGTAGTTACTTTTTAAAGTTCTAAGAAAAATTTTCAACTTTGATTTTTTTGTTATATATACATATATAGTTCGACAGATGGTTTTCTTGCCCCTAGAAGTTTCTTAACCTCTTTGGGGAGGAAGGGGGGATTGTAGACACTTGATGTCTGCTAGATAAAATGGAGTTGAGCAAAATGTTAGGTATTGAAGGTATTAATCCTTTCAGAGTTCACATCCAGTTCTCCATTATCTCAGCATCCTCATGAGTTAGCTGAGTATTAAACAGATCTCCTAAATTTAAGGAAAAATACTACTTGATATCATTAGGTCATTTAAAAAATTTCAACGAGATCCTATCTAACTGGTTGCTATAATAGATTAAAATATTCTTTGTTTGCTTATTTTGCATTGTTTCATTACTAACATTCTCTCAGATTTTCTGGATATCACATGATACTTTAAAAAATTGTATTTGGTTGAAGTTACTTTTTAATTTCTAACAAGATATCTACATTTTGTAGGAATATTTTCAGATTCCTCAACTTTGGGAAATTGTTAAATGATTCAGAAATAATCCACATAAAACAAATGACATAGCATGGGAAAATCTGTTAAAGAAAAAAGACAATGTAAAGGGCATTCAAATGAAGTGTTAACATTTCCAGGAAGCCGAGGATAACATTTTATGTAGCTACTCTGTTTTAGGCTCTCTTTTTATAATAATTTTATGGTTAAATCACTTGTGTAAAGTCATCCTATTCTCTGTTCTTCCTTTGCTGATATTTGCCTTTTAAAAGTTATCAAAATAGACCACTGCCTGTAGCCATAACATGTTCAGATGACTTTAATGTAGAATACTGCAATGTTGTCTCCTGTGGTTCAATGTGACTCATCCATTAAATCAAGTTAAGAATGGAGGGGTTTCCTCTAGATGATACAGAAGAGGTCATGTCACATGAGAACGAGACTGAAATGGACTGTTAAGCAAGGTTTGTTCTAGAGAACAGATAGCTTTGACCTCTGTTACCAACATGGAATGTTTATGTATTTATTTGCCTTTTTATTGTTATAATTAACATACAATATTACATTAGCTTCAGGTATACAACACAGTGATTCAATATTTTTATATGTTACAAGCTGATAACCTCAATAAGACCATCACCACACATCACCATACAAAGCTGTTAGAATATTATTGACTGTATTCCTTATGAATACATTATACCCACTTATTTATTTCATAGCTGTAAGAGTGTACCTTTCATCACTCTTGTAAACTGGTGTGGCAACAATGGAAAACAGTATGGAGGTTGCTCAAAAAACTGAAACAAGGACTACCTATATGATAACAATTCCACTTCTGGGTATGTATCCAAAGGAAATGAAAGCACTAATTCAAGAAGGTATATGTACCCCTCTATTCATTGTAGTGCTATTTACAGTGTCTAAGATATGGAAGCAACCTAAGTGTCAACGTGAAATTCTAAAACCCAACTGTCACTTGGGCATTGTCTTCACCAACATGCATACTTTGGAATTGTGAAAACAAAATGAGGAAATAATCTTGCCCAAATCACAGAGCTTGCCATTAACATGTCAGGTTATGAATCCAGAAATTCTGATATACCAGTCAATTGCTCTTATGTTTTTAGTAATTGAAATTTTATGTTAAACAAAAATCAGTGCCATGTAGATACTTTCAGATATAGCCATTATGCCAGTGACAGATTAATATTCCTATATTAAAAAGGTCTTTAAGCAGAAATATTTATAAATCTCTTAAATAGAAGAAATAGTACATTACTTAGAGGTGATTCAGACCTTTATTGTATAACTAACTTTCAAATTTATATCTTTTCAACATACGATGTATAGGGATGTGCCAGATGTATCAAAGGAAAACTAAAATTTTTATATTATTATATTATTATTATTATTATTATTATTATTATTATTATTATTATTATTATTATTATAACAATCTTTTTTCCCATTGATTTTTTAAAAAAATACTAAGTAGGGATTTAAAATCATAGAGACCAAAACCTATTTATTGATTTTCTTTCATATTTTCTCTTCATATATAAAATACTTCCTCCCAGGATATATTCCTCATTTGTACTCAGAAACTGGATTTGCTCTTTCTCTCAAAAAAAAAAGTATATATATATATATATATATCCATAATTTTATTTATATATATTTATATTTATAGAATATTTAGAATATATATAAATATACTTTGCCATCCTATGTCATGTTGATTCAATTATGCATTTTAAAACATATCCTTAATTTGCCTAATTTTCTATTATTTTTTACTTATATTTGTTTTAGTTTTTTTTTCCTTTTCCCCTTTATTATTTAGATATCTACTTCCTGATGTCAGTTATTCAAATTGCTTAAAAGAGGCCTTTTTCTGTCCAATTTAGGCAATTTTGGATATTCTCTATGTATGTAAAGTATCCAGATTCATGCCCCCCACCTCCATTTTCCCATCATTTATTAATCCTAGCAATACAGGTAAATGGCTTTTATAAAATAAACTGTAGCTTGAATCTGGAGATTATGATTTAGCATAGTCTTCTTTTTCTGGAGCTAATAGCCTCCAACATTAATTTGCATATAAATTAATTTTGGTTATATAATTTTAATAGAATAATCTCCATAGATGTATGTTTTTCTTTCCCTGAAATGGTACAGAAATAAATAACAAATTTGTGACCTCTAGATTTGGCAAATATATTACTGAAGTAGTATAGAAAAAAGAAAAACAGTTCCTTATTAGCTGGAAATTTAGTATCACCCTGAAACAGAAGTCCTTGTAATAAAAATAAATTAATTTATCCCTTGGAGTAAATTCTGAGATCTTAAGTCATTGAATGAAAGATCAGTTAATCTTTCTGAATTAGAAATGAAAAGGATTGAGCAGATAGAATAAAGCAGACTCAGAAAGAAAAAGCAAAGGATAAGGTACAGAAAGCATCGATCCCAGATAATTCCATGTAAAGCTATTATAAAATGTGACAATTGGGAGGCAATTCTCCATAGTTCTCTCTTGTTTCTCTCTCTCTTTTGAGAGGAGTCATGGACAGCTTTTGTTCTGGACTACCTCTTCAAGGTTGTTTGTATAGCAAAATACTGTGGAAAATAGAGAGACTCTCTCCCTCCAGAGCAAAGGACTGATTTGTTCGCTGTCCAGGATAAGAAAGTTAATATTTTATTGTGTTGCAAAACTTGGGAATGTGTGCTTGCAGTCCCTTTATAGCAATTGGCATTTCTCAAGTGTGGGCTTCCTCGGTCAACATTTGACTGGGACAACCTCTGCATCACCCCAGTGGAACTTGTGGGGCAAGTGGAATTGATACAAACACGAGGCTCATACTTCCTGCTCTGCCACGAGTGATACTTTCTTTTTGTTTTTCTGAACCAATAAGCTCTTGTCTCCTGCTGGCATCCATGAAACTGTGTGGCAAGTTAAATTGCTAGTTTGAAAGTATATAAAAATCACAGACCCTTCACAGTTTTTTAGACAGTTTTCTCTTTGAAGGTCTTTTAATTTCCGTGATGACTTAGAAACTCCAAAATTCCTTATTGGATTTTACTAACATTCTTCTTTTTTTTCTTTTTTTCTTTTTTAAAGGCTTTTAAAATTTGTGTTCTTATCTTTGGTGGAAATCAAAAAAGTAGTCTCAGTTACATTTCTGAACTCAGATGACCCAGAAGGAAAATCCTTGGGCCAGAGTGATACAGTAAAATCTATTCAGAATTTTGCAAAGTAAAATTCTGAGGTCCAAAGTGAACACGAAAACCTAGACTTCATGAAACACACAAACATATTGAGAGGGCTGTGGAATTTTCTCACAGAGAAAGAGAGTCCAAGTCTAACATACTAGATTAATACACTTCGTATCTATGGTTTACTCCTTTCGCACAAATACTGAAACACTATGTGGAGGTGTATTATTTAATAATAAATGTGCACTTAATTCACAGATGAGATTTAGAACATGCCATACTTTTTTAATCTATAGTTCTTAACATTGATTTGCATATTTTCTGGGGCTTTTGCTTTAATCTGTCTTAAGTTGCCTTCAAACAGGAAATCATTTAATATTGCAGATTTTGCCTGCTTCACTTTTAATAATTTTTCTCCCTCAAATTGTATCTATGCATTGATCTGGACTTAGAGGACAGAGGGTGGATTGCTTTTTTATAACAACTTGTAAGAAAAGCTACAGCACTAATATAAATCAGATAAAACACTCCCTAGGGCCATTTCTGGCTTCCCAGATCATTCCAGTCTACTACTGTTCATTGTCAGAAACAGTTATGCTAGTTGTTAGATGCAGAATTATCAAAACACATACTGTAGAACTGTTCAAATTAATTGATTTATTTGCAATAAGATTTTATTAGACTTGGAACATTAAAATAATACAAATATACAAAAAAGACATTTATAATGGCCTATATGAAGGCACATCAAATGGGAATTAGTAACTGAAGACTTTCAGTAATAACAGAAAAAATCATTTTACAATTTAACAATGATATCTTTCCCTTCCCTTTTTGTCATTATGCCCATTGAGATCCCTTCAATACAATATTACTCATTTAAACTATTCAGTGTAACTTGAAATAGTATTCATTAGAACAAACTCTGATTTATTTTTAAATTGTTTTCCACTAAAATTACAAAAGCTTGTCACTGGAGTAGACCCAAGAGAAGTTGCTGTCCAAGTTTCTTATTGTACAGATAGTAAGATAAAGGAATTGAAAGTTGAAGAAATATTCTCTAATTTCTTTCTCCACACCAAGAATACTAGAAGTTGTCATTAGCATTCAGTCTATTGCTCTTTCTACCATGTCATCCTACATTGGAAGTTGTTGTGAGTTCAGGAAAACAATTCGTGGCTTGTTCCTTGGAGTACTGTTTACCCTCAGGAATTTTTTTTATGGTTCTTATCATTTTTCTCTGCTAGTTACAGTTAAGCGAAAACATATTATAAAAACATATCCTAAAATTTCCAAGATTATATTCACTATGTTGAGTAAGAATCACGATAATTACTCGTTTAGCAGCTAATTTATGCCTTGATGTAACAGACTTGCAAAGTTACACACACACACACACACACACACACACACACACTCATATGTGCTCCCACACAGTCACGGGAAGGCTAGATCACAAAACCATTAAATAGATTGTAAACACTTATTAGAATAAATGAAGTATCAGGATGAATACTAGGAAGAAAAATTATCTTCACAGAGTAGGCATAGATTTAAAGACTCAAATTAAGTGAGAAAGTATCCTGGCACATAATTAGCTCTTAATACAGTTTTTAGTGTTACTGTAATTGTTCTGTTATTTGGAGAAAGACAGAAATTTAAATAAAAGGAATTCTTACCTTTGGGAAATCATTAGTTTCTAAAATACATGCAAACAAAATAGCTATTTTATTAAAATGAATTCTTATAAAGCATTGCTATATCTGTGTAGTAAAAGTTAAATCCTGGTAAGTGTTTTAATTAAAAAAAATAATAAAAGTCTGGTCCAGAATGAGATGTTTTATAACCTGGAAAGTCTAAAAAATAAATAAATAAAGCTTGAAGTGAAGCTTAAATGCTAATATTTCATTATGAGCTGCAATCTTGTGGCACTTACATTTGAAATCCAGGTCTTGACTGATGAAAAAATGCCTCCTGTCCCCTGGAAGCAGAGTTGTGTGGACTTCCCCTGAAGAAGTTAGCAAAGACCGTGGTGCCGGTGCAGGAGGCAGTTAGAGCTCTCTACTAAGCAAGATGCCAAAGCCCAGGGGCCAGATGAGACCAAGGTGATTTGGACCAAGGGGAAGCAGGCACAGGAGCACCAAAGTTGGATCCAACACAGAATTCTTAGTTTGATATTTGTTTTGGTTTATCTTCACATTTAACCCAATAGTGTTTATGTATCCCCCCAACTAACTGAATAATTTCTAACCAGTTTACATGACGTCTCATGTTTAGGGGGTACGCTTTTGATCAATGCACTTTAGCGAAGTAATTTTATATATCCACGTAGTTACGTCAGTCATACTGGGTCCTTTTGTAAGCTCCTGAGTTTGTACGTCAGGACCCAGGATAAAATCAGTATCACTTAGTGTGGAATAAGGATGAGCAGGAACTATTCCATCCTCTCTCCACTCCAGGGAGAGCCATGCGGGTGTCTGGGTGACAGGCAGGCAGTTTGTTTTCCAATGAAAGGTCTCTTCAATCCTGCTGTTCTTCAATAAAGGTAGAGCTTATAAAACTGCACAATTTTTGAATGTAATCTAGAAACTAAAAATAAATAAATAAAAAGTAAGTAGCACTGAAATAATTATGTGAAAAAAGGTCTTAAAGATTTAAATCTCATATATATAGAAATTATGTTTTTCTGTATTTTTATGAAAAGATGAAAAAAGAAAATACATTTTCTTATGAAAAGTATATACCTACCAATGTCTTGCCATGTTTAGGCCATGTTAATAAAATATTATGGAGAAATTATTTTGAGTGAAAAAAATAAAGTTAGTCTGTGGCCTCAGTAATTTGAATAGTTTTATAAAATCAAAATTTGTGAGTTTTAATTTAAATGAATTTATATAGATTATCTTTGTCAAAAATAAAATATTTTGTGTTTTACATATGTAATCTAAATGAATTAATGTTTCACTCTCTATTGCCAAAGTAAGCTTGGCATTTATCTGGTTTATTAGAAAGTTCTGTCTTTGTCAATAAATATTATAGTCAAGTACACAATAGGTTTTCTATTAATAGAATTTTGATTTGTTGTAAGATAATTGTGTTAGAATAAACTCATAGACACAATTGTAAAATATAGTGAGTATATTGCAAGAATATATACAAACTCAATGTATTTGTATAAAATCATGCAGGCCACAAAACCTCAATTTTTAAAGTAAATGAATGAAAAGATTTTTCTTAGTACAGGACAGAAACTAAAGTTTAATATTAAAATAAATGTTAATACAAATATAAATGTATATTTGCATATGCAGAAACATATTCCCTTATTGAAGCCAAAATTTTCCAAGTAAGAATATTTTATAGTATATTAGTGATTGATATTATGTGATGTAGAAATATACAGGACTTAATGCACCTGAAGTTTTTTCTTTTATAGTTACGTTTTTTACATTATTCACTAATCAATAGTTTACAAAATTGATTACATGTGTTGTGTACCTATGTACATTTCAAATCTTATATCTATCTAAATGTTTGTTGTGTTATTAAAAGGAAAATACATTCTTTCTAATAATAGCTATATTCTTGGGAAAACTATATGACCTAGAAATATCTTACATTTTTTGTTTCAACGAGAAACCAAGGCGCCAGACATGTAATAGCTAATTTTTTATTCAATAATTTCAGTAATAGTCATTTCATTATTATAAATAATTCCAAATTATGAAGGTCAAAACTAGAAAAATAAAAACTGAAAAAATACATTTTCCTTCAAATGTAAATACATCTCTGTCACCTTTGGACCTGACCTTACTCTATTTTTATTACAGCCTACTTTACAACTTCCAAAACAACTCTTAAGTTTGACAAGGTCAATGATGGAGCTGTGAATTCCTCTGACTTTTCTGACTTGTAAGGTGTAGTTTCCTTTTACTAGGTTTTAAAACCAGTAGCAGTTCTGAAATATATAATTGGTGATAGGTCATTGATCAGTCACTCATATTCCATTATTTAAAACTGAATGCTGTCTAATAAAGATCTATATCAAGCCCAGAAGTGGAATCTATCAAGTTGCTTTCAATATCACCCCCGATTTGTGGACCAGGAAATCATGACTTCTTTGAAGAGTCTGAATTAACTTGGAGCAAAGATAAAAGTTATTTGAGGAGGCCAGACAATAGGAAACAAATAATTTCTTCCACATCTAGATTTTAACAACAGCAAATGTCCCTGGGGCGTGGCTTCGTAAACCAGAAGCAAACAATGATTTCTCACTTCTCTGCCCTCAGACTTATCCTCTGTCTTCCTTTGAGCCACTGTCATACTGCACAGGTATTACTGCATTTATCATGATGTATTATAATTTATTTGCTTCCTTGTTTATCTTCTCAACAAGAGGATGAATTATTTCAGGCAATGAAATTAGTTCTATCCTGGTTTATTCACAGTATCTTATACCTGGGCCTTCCCTGGAAGAGTGAGGTTCCCTGAGGCAACTGAACCATTTGAGCTGGCCCAAGAAAGTTGCATGTGAAAGAAACCAAGCACTGTTGGCAATTTCACTGGGCCTCTTGGATGTCATTAGAGAAAGAAATTTTGGAATCACAAGCAAAGCCATGTAACCCACCCTTGCAAGCTTTGAACCTAGAACAGGCATTCCAACTGAAGTAGACAAAGATAAACCTACCAACAGAGATTTTAGCACACCTCCAGATCCACAATTTGGAAAGTTGTAATATAAAAGTTGGAAATTCTGTTATTTCAGTATTTCCTCTTACTCTCTTCTGTGAAAATAAGTGTCCGTATTGATTTTCATTTTTGTGCACTCTGTATCAATTTCCTCCACTGAAACTCAAAGTAGAGAGTTGCTAGATGGAAATGTTGACACAAAAATTACTTTCTTCCTGTAAGGGGAATATAACAAGCTCTCACAAAAGAGTGAATTGGAAAATTGTCAACCAAATGTCAGTGAAAGTTGAATAAGGCTGTATCACTTGCTAGGGCTGCTGGAACAAAGCATTACACTCTGGGTGGCTTAAACAACTAAACATGTTTTCACAGTTCTGGAGAAAGACAGGAGTCCAAGATCACGGTGTCTGCAGGATTTGCTTCTTTTGAGACGTTGAGGAAAGGATCTCTTCCCAGGCCTCTCTCCTTAGTCCAAAGGTACTTATCTTCTCCTTGTCTTCACAGCATCTTCCCTCTGCATAACTGTCCAAATTTACTCTTTCATAAGGACATCAGTCTTACAAGATTAAGACCCACCGTAGAGACCTAATTTTTACTTAATTATCTCTGTAGAGACCCTACCTCCAAAAACAGTCACATCTGTTGACCTACAACAAGTAGACTGCCAGCTATTTCTCCCATAAAATTGAATTTATTCAGAATCAGTAAAGAATTGTAATTCAAGGTCTTCAACTGTGGCAAGCCACATCAAATCCCCCCCAACAACAAGGAGAAGAGAACTTCTTTAAAGAGGGTAAAAGGAAGTTGGGAGGGCTATGGTAAACAAAGAGCCCATTGAAAGATTTGAGAGTTCAAGTATAGTGGCTTTTCATCAGCTGATTTGTGACAGTGTCTCACTGGCTGAGCTCTTGCCAGGGGAGAAGAGGAGGTCATTTTCCTTCCTGTTGGGTTCTGCTAGCATCCTAGGGCATTCAGGCTCCCCTGTTTGCTCTCCTGACTCTATTTTAATTGAGGTTTCTGTTTATAAATTTTTGAACATCTGAGCTACTGGAGGTTAGGACTTCAACATATATGAATTTTGGAGGGTCACACTTCAAAGCCCATAATAATGGCTAAATCAGTCCTCTAAATGCTTTAAGTGGTGGACAGGTTTTACTAAAATTATCCAGAAATTTGCAGATTTTTCTCTTCTCTGACAACAGAGCCCCAGTTTTACTAGTTGAATGCTAAAGAAAATTATGTGATTTCTTTCCCTGAAAAACTCACACTTATACAAATATATTTGAAAATGTTTATTTTGGATGGCTGTATTAGCAACGCAAAGCTACTGTCCCCTTATAACACCACATTTTCACTTATTCATGGGGAACAACATATGCAATATGGTTTTAGAAATATACTCACTTTGGGTGCTAAAAATTCACAGCAACTCTACCAGTCGTGTTGGCTGAAGAGAAAGTCTATTCAGCTCATCGTCATTCTTCTGAATACTTTATTTTGCACATTAACATCTGGTAATTTGATAAATACTGACAACTGCTTTTTCCAGAATCACCTATGCGATGTAATATAAATAGTAAAAAAAAAAAAATCTCACATCAACATCTGGCTAGAAGAATGTGATATACATGTCCAGACATCATTTGTGACTACACTTGTATTTTACCTTCAGCAACATTAAAATGGAATCATTATATATTTTTTCCCACCTGGATGAAAGCTACTTAAATGTCTTAGAATATTAATTATCTATGTATAAACAAATGCAATTATTTGCTTAAAAACAACTAAACTGCTAAATAAGCCAGGCAATCATACAAGCCTGCTTAAAGTTTTCAGCCTTCACAATGAGGAATCTTAGCCTTAGGAAATGATAAGGCATGCTTACCATTTGCCTGGCACAGTTGAAACACTTGAAATATATATTATCTATTAACATAGGCCACTTTTATAGCTATCTTATCAAGGAGGTCTTATTATTGTCTCCATTTTATAAATGAGGAAACTAAGGCACAGAGGAAGTAAGTAATCTATGCAACATCACCGTAGTGATTGTAAATAGTGCAAGCAAAATTCAAACAAGGCAGGGTGATTCCAGAATTAAGACTCTCAGCCAGTGCACACACTATCATCTGTCAGAACCAGTGAGAAGGTATGAGATTTCAGCACATTGACCTTTGATCATGAGATTTAAATTCTCTTACTAGCACTATCATTCATTATATGTGCAACATTTCTGAGTCTCAAAACATTCTTACCCCACAGTCTTAACCACACTTCCCATATCTGCCAAACACAGATACTCTTCTCTGATGGTGCCAGTGTCTTTAATGCTCATTCTAGATGCACCTCTTCAAGTAGATTATTGCTCCCCATAAATGATAATGTCTCACATATTGTGATTGGATAAAAAGTGATAATAAATTCAAAAATCTTACTGTGTGGTTCCAGTCAGAGTAACCACCCTATAATCCATGGCTAGTATTCTTACTAATTTTTTTTATCAATATTGCTGCTATGACTATCTTACTAACAGTACTGATGTTATTACTAACAAAATTAAACTCTGAGACTTAATGTTTTCTAGTGCAAATCTACTGTAGTATAAAGTTTGATAGAAATGTGCATATTTACATATAACCATAATACTCAGTTTTGTTAAGTCAAAACTTCAAAAGGAGTACTGTCATAGTTTAGAGACAAAGGAGGGATTTCCTTGTACCTTCTTCTCTCACCTCCCTCAAATTCGCCTACATTGCTTTCCTGGAGTGAGAGTTTCTTTTTGGACTAAGAAACATTAAGAATGCTATTTTGACTGGATCTCCAGTATTTCACTTATAAATACATTTATTTTACTGATAAATACAGATAAATAACATTTTATTTACTGATTCATTGTGAAAATTTATTCACTACCAAAATTGAAATGTTAAAAAATTTAGCCAAATTTAGGAAATCCTCAGGTACTATCATTTTTGTACTTCTTAAAGTTAATTGTATTATTTTGTTTTTTCACAGCTAACATATAACTTAGTTCATGATGACAGTAAGGAAGTCTAGGGATATAGATTACTCTTCATTTTGAATTTAAAAAAATTTTCCCATGTCAGGGATAGAATCTGCAATTTAAAAATAATGTGAACAAAATAAGTAAATTATTAATGTTGTCACAGTCACTAATGATAAAATCTATTTTATAGTATGATTACTTGGACATTTTCACTCTGTTCTAAACAATTATTATAATCAATAGTAAAATTGATGATAAAAATAGTCTGTTAATATCTTACCATATGAATTTATTGTTGTTTCTGAAAAAGAGTTTTTATCAATTTGTGTTCTTTAGATTATCTTGTTATGTTACTGAGAAAAATCATAAATAAAATGAGTATAAATTTCTCTTTAGAATTATTTCATTAGTTCATGTGGTTCTAAATAGTTTACTTGCATAATATCCCTAACTTTCAAAACTATATCTGATGAATTTAATGCTTAATAGATATTTTTAATAAATAGGTATCTAGTATTAGGAATATATATACATATGTATATGTTTGTTTCATTGACCACATCCATGGTTAATGAAGGAACAAAAATAAACAAGGTAACCTAAACTAATTTTTAAGTGGTCAATATTATAAAATAATACAAAACTTAAATATTAAAGAGTATTTTTACTTCCTACAATTTCTTAAAAATAAGTAATATCTGAGTTACCAGTTGGCAAAAGAGACCCCAGTGATGACGAACTCAGGAACTATTCTGGAATGCCTTGATAAGTACTAAATAAAATATACTTTCCTTTGCTCTGAGTGTATGTCTGTGTGCAAACCACCTGCATACTAAATGTGGAATTAAGAATAGCATTCTTATTAGTGTTTGTTCTGCAACATTAAAACATACAGTCCAAGTAATTTTGCTTGTGGATCAAAAATCCTCATGAAATAGGTAGGGGACCAAGAAAAATAAATACTTGAAAACTATATGTACTTATAAAGTTCATTTATATGTATGTCCTCATATTGGCCCACATAATAAATAGTGAAAGTCTTGTTAAGCTTGCACTAAGCATGAACTCCAAAGTGAAGAAAATAAGTTCAAGAATGAATCAACTGATTACACCAGCATTCCTGGCTTTCAAGCACCTGTTCCCTTTTCTTGATACACCTCTTATCTGCTGACAGGTTGGTGTCTTGACAAATTTGAGGTCTTGACCAAGTCTGTCACTTAACAGTTTTTCAAGGCAATGGCCTAGACAAGTGCTATCTGTGATGACCAAAAATCGTACATTTCCAATTCCACATGGGCCATTACTTTTGTAAAATACAATAATAGTAATTAACTGTAAAAATTAAATTTAAAAAACATAAATATATAATCCAGACATGTTAAAAATTATTTAATTCTATAGCCGTAAAAGTACTCCATCCTATTGCTAAAAATGTTCTAAATGTTTATTATTAGTGTCTGTACTCTCTATATTTATGTTGTCACAGATTGATAACAGCTTGAGAATTGACTTCGTGGATCAACCACACTGTGAGTAACACAGAGCTAGACGAGGCAGCAGGAATTGCATATGAACAACAGAAAATCTAATTAACAGAACATTTACAGAGCAGGCATTTTCATTGTTGCTTGTGGTGCTTTCTTTGCTTTGATGGACATCTAGTTTTGTTTTGCAGTTTCTGTAAACCTAATCATCTAGGGAAAGACATTGATTAACAAATCAAACTTTTATCCTGCTCCTTTTTCAATTTCCCTTCTCATTTACAACCTGACAATGAGACAAGACGCACATGTGTGTGATAGTCAACCAGATACATGACACACGGTGTGTAGGCAGTGTTCTCCTCTGCTGTGATGAAGTCACGTGCAGTCTTTCATAGGAGTGGAGGCACACCCTGACCTCAGTAACTCTAATGTTTATCCCGCCAAGCTGAAAATACATCATCAGAGTGGCACAGATTTTTTCTTTTACTTCAATTAATATAACATGTTCATTGCAAGCTAGGTTAGCACCATAGAACAAGCAGCTCACACTTGGCAATTTATGTTTTCTAGAAAAATGGGAACTTCATCTCCTTCTATTAGCTGTAAGCTGTATCTGCATTTTTTTACTGCAGTCAAGTAGAAACTGATATCCTTCTGTTTGCTTCCTAAATTGTTGCCCAAATTGCAGCTTTGTAAATGCTTTAGAAAATTCATGATAGTAACCTGGTAAAAAATAATTTTAGGTTTAGGGTACCTGTTTTTTTTTTTTTTTTTTTTTTTTTTATGTAACCCTCTCTTACTTCCATCTTACGCCTAATCAGTAGCTACATGAGGAAGTAACGCAGAACAAAGAGATGAAGTACAGCCCCCAGGGGACCTGCATTTTAATGGAGTTAACTCCTATTAATTTTTGGAACAATAATCTGAGTTAGACGGCATGTGGTTGGGGACAAATTCGGGAAAGGTCAAACATTTCCAGACACCAAGTGAAATATCTACTGTGAGGGGTTTTACTGACAAGTTGTCCTTTAATGCTTTGATTTAAGCATCTGTTATTTCAATGACATTTTGTTTCCCTAATTAATGGAATGAGCAACAAATTATGAAAGTAGATCACCATATTCCTCTATGTTACTGATGACACTTATTTTAAATCATTAAAAAGATTCTCTCTTCCAGAATTTGTACTTGGAAAAAATGTGAAAAGATTTAATATTCATAAATTCATATGGTTTACAATATATTATTGGGCATTAAACACATGAATAGTTTATTTTTACCCACACAGAGATGTCCGGAAAAATACTAACCAGAACATTAACAATAGTTAACTGGTTCTCTTTGGTTTATGAATAGTCACTTATGTTTACTTTCTCTTCATATTTTATATTGGTTTATTTTTTTTCCATTGAACAGCAAGAAAAAAATTAATCAGCAAAGATAATGCTATTTTTATGTTGAAAAACACAAATACGTTCCTAACAGGTTGGGTAATTATGACAGATTAACATCAACAGTGATTTCACTCGGGGGAAGATAGTTAAGAAAATACGGCTTGTCACACTCCATTATTTCTTCAGACAATTATTGATGACCTCCACCAGTAAATAGCTGTGCTGTCCAATACTGTGGACACTAACCCCAAGTAAGTGATAAACACCTGAAATGTTGCTGGTCAGAATTAACATATGCTTTAAATGTAAAATACACACTTGATTTTGAAGACATGGCATGAAGTAAAGAATATAAGTTATCTCAATAATTTCATATTGATTTCATGTTGAGATAATATTTTGCATATATTGGTTAAATAAAATTTATTATTAAGATTAATTTCTCTTGCTTCTTTATTACCTTTTAAATGAAGCTCCTAGATAATTTTAAATGAACATGTGGTTTACATTATATTTCAATTGGACAGCACTGTTTAGTGTTTATAATTCTCTCAATCTCAGTGTTGGACACCATTGCTATGCTGTTGAAACTTGACGTTGAGTTAGGGTGGCTCACCATTCTTTCTCCCTTCCTTTCAGGAAAGGAGATGGTTCAGAAGTGTTCTGTATGTTAAGCCTGGACTAATTTGTCACAACTGCGCTCTGCTCCATGTCATTATATGTTTGCATATTGAGAGGAAAGAAGTTGGTGACAAGGCTCTGCTTTGAATCTATTGATTAGATCCATGAGCTAATGGTTTTATCAATACTCCTTGGCTCTTTAAGGTTACAATCTGGATTCATCACATGAAAATATATTTAAAATACATTTTCTTAGACTTCATGATGTGCAGAATTATTGGACAATGTTGTTCTCTTTTCTTTTATACTCATTTTGATTTAAGTTCTTGGTCAGATAGCACTATATTAAAGCAGTGCAAAATGGTTTCTATAGACCTATCACATTGATTTGGTTTTCATGAAAGAAAAAAATCATGATTGACTTCCTAAGTTTTGATTAGTCTCTGACAATAAGGAGTGAGGTTTCAGTGCTATGAGCATCTTCCTCTTCCCCTCATGGTGTAATATAGAAAATACATTATTTTTTTAATTCTCAAAGTTGTCATGCTAAATCTGTTTTCAGTCTGTGTCTTTCAGAACCTCTGATCTTGTCTTAAGTTCCTTATGTCACTATTATATAAATATGGATATATTCATTTGCTCTATTTTCAATGGTTGTTACGTTTTTTAAAGCACGATTTTCATCCAAATCTCAATTATAGCATTACTGAGTGGCTTGAGTTTTAGAAGTTATAAATTGTTCCAACTGTGGGAAGTGTGTTATCAGCACTTGTTTATAATTGGTGTTAACTATTTATGTAGAACAACAGGTAAACATATAAATTAATTTGAATCATCTCATACACATTTTCCCATTCATTTTAGGGTTAATGTTGCAGGTGATATTCCATAATGTTGTCATGGGTGAATATTGCTATTAAACAGTTTAGCACAATATGCAAAATAAAAAAGCTGAAAATAACATATCCATCCAATGAGAATATATTCTGCTACGATTTTTTGTTTGCACTTACATACAGAAAGGTTTAGGAATAAGAAATAGTTGGAACACATAAACATTTTCTCATTTTTAATTCTAAATTTTAATATAATCTTAACACTTATGTATGTATATGCCTACAACTCCAAAAAGTCGTAAGACATTAATATGTTAACTTATACTTAAATGGAAATCATCTCTTAAAACTAAAGCTGTGCTGAGGACATATTCAGGAGTTGGTAGAGTAAACCTCTCCTTCATTGTGGCAAAATAATTTGTTTTATAGCATAAAGCTTTTGTTTTGTTTACTACCTTATGGCAGAGATATATGGTTCTGTATTTAATTGTTCAAAGTCCAGCTTCAAAATGAAAAAAAAAATCTGACTTACAGAGACAGGTGAAATCTAAAGTATTTGTACTGCTTTTGCTACTTGAGAGTTAATTAGCTATTTTAAAACTTTATGAAACCCATAAAGGGTATATTTGTCCAATGAAAACACACTTGGCAAACACCATCACTTAAACATCTGTCTTTGCTATTAAGTAAGTTTTAGATGACAACAAACAGGGAAGTTGTTTTTTTTTTTGAGGCTAAGCATTAACTTTAGTGTATTCAGCACTTTGTAAAATACATTTTCCTTTATTACTATCTTTCACTTTCAAATATAGTCCATGCTTTTATTACTAAGGTTAAAAAAACTTGTGTATTATGTCTCAGTGTTTCTCCACTTTACATCTACTTAAAAGAACACAAAAGTAGATATTACTATTCCAAGAGCAACATTTAATATTCATTTATTCAAATAACCAAAATAATCTACTAGAAATTATACACTGGGTGGTCAAATGGACATACTTTGAAAAATTCATTGAGCTTATGATTTGTTCATGTCTCTTCTTGATAGGCTACACATCAGTAAAATTTTTAAAAATCTATTTTATTTCTACATACTGGCAACATAAATAGAACCTAAAATAAAAAGATATCACTTAACAACAGCAAATAAACATCTAGTACTTAAAAATATATCTAACAAAATATGTGCAAAACATGTACACCAAAAAACACAAACATATTTGTGAGAAGTTACATAAGACCTAAATAAATTCATAAGTTGAAATGCTGTATTTTAAAGACGTCAGTTCTCTTAAACAGATCTCACGATTCAATGCAATTCTAGCCAAAATCTCAGAAAGCAATATTTCAATCTACTAAATGGACTAATTAATTATTTGAAAATATGTGGGAAATAATACGTATCTTCTAATTTAAAAGCTATATTTCTCATAAATAAATTGTATAACCATTTACTTGATCAGATTTTATAATCAAAGAAATGAACTTCACCTCGTCCTCACCTCATCTCATCTAAGCAGTTTCATGATGCTTGAATTTCTACAATTGTTTCGTTTTTCTAACTTAAGAATTTTATTTTACTAACCACCTTTTATGCCCATTCAAATCCTGCAACCCCTGAGAACTGTAGCTATTTGAACTGTAATCATAATTTATACCTAACAAGGAGAATAATTTCTGAGCAGAATTTTTATGAAGAAATAGGAGTTAGGGAATAGAAGAGGATAGAAAAAACAGTGTAGATGCAGTTAATTGTGAGCTGAAAATTTGCATTTATAGCAGAGAAATTAAAATGCTGATGCACTGAAGATAAACTTTGACTTTTTAACAATTGTATTCAGTGACAACGTTATTTGACATCCACTAATTATAGTTGCATAATGTGTTATTACTGTATTCCATTAAATATATTGTTCTCCTTCCTCTTGGAAGGTTGAAAGCATAAAAAGAAAATACCGTTTTTTTGGCAAAGGTAAAAGTTGTCAATTTTCATTGTCACAAAACTGTTGGATAAAACATATTTTACTTATAAAATAATAAATGATTAGCTCTCATATTTAATAATGTTTTCCTTTTGACTCTTCTTAACATCAGTTGTACACACTTGTTCATTCTTCTACCTTGGAAATATTATTTATTGATCTGCATTAACACCATTGTTATATTTTTGCTTTATCCTTAAACTGTTGTTTGAACTAAATGCATGTAATTGTAATTTATGTACCATTTATTCACTATCAATAGAGGATCAACTATATTTTATATATGTATTTATATAAAATTAGAATTTTAATTCCAATAGAGGTACAGTTATTTGCCTATCTATAATTTATGTATAAATATATAGCATTTATAGATGAAGTTATATGATTTAGGGATATACACATATTTTACAATTATTCATTTATTTTATAGTAATACAGCTACACTCTAGCCTCAAGATTATTCAGATTTTTAATCATGCTATTTCTATTTAATCACTCTTTCTAGTGAAATTTTTTTTGGAAGAAGTTGACATTTTCTTTTAATTTGAATGGACGACTTTCTAGTCTTGCTAGGCATCCTTCAACCTATCAATTAATTTCACGACCCTTTTGAATTAAGTCCACACTTAAACTCATGTTCATTATAGTAATTGTGTTAGAATTCTGATGAATATATTCTTGAATGATTCTTTTAGATAGAGTAATACTTAATTAAATTACTATTGACTTATAATTTAAAAACTTTATTTAGCTTTGGCACTCAGCTTATAGTTTGACTGGGATTTTTTTATTAGGAATGAATTCAGTTGAGATTAAGAGGAACTCCCCTCAAATGTTTTAAAGAAATGAAAGATTTATTTTGGCTGAGAAGTCTGAAGATGATTTGGCAGTTCAGAGATACCAGCAAGGAAACATGTGTTGCCCACCTTCCAGCACCTATATCCTCAGTTACGCAGTTTTGATTTTCATGTTCATAAGATGATGATGCCTGTCTAGCTGTCATACCCTTTCCTAGAGGGGAAAATGTAAAGCAAACCCTTCCTCTAGTGCTTACCCTTACTATTAAGACAAGACTCACAGGTTTCTCTATGCCTACCCTAAGTTGATTGCAAGACAGACCAGCATATCAAGTATATTTTATTCCCCCCACTATCTACAGTAAAGACAGCAAACGTATAGAATTCAAATAGCTCCTATGTTATTGGGTGAACTGTCACGTTATCTTCTAACATTCTGTGTTTTGGGAAAAATATCAGTGATTTCTTTTCCTTAAGAGATAACCTGTAGTTTTTCTCTGAAAACTTTTAAGATCTTGTATTTCACTTGGAGTTTGTCAAAATTCTGAAGGAGGTGTCTAATTGTAAATAAATTTTAATTCAGTTTCTGAGCACTTGTCTAGATTTTTCATGTTGAAAATTCATTCTTCAGGTCTGAGAATTTGTAGAAATCTCTGATTATATCATCTCATTTTGTTAATTTTTTTTTTCTTTTCTGCTACTATATTATGTGGATGCATTACCACTTGGACTGGTTTTTTTATATCTTTTCTATACTTTATTCATCTTATTCTTCTGTCTTTTGGTTCCTTATTCTGGAAGAATTCATTCCTTTTCTCCTGCAATCTTGTAATGATTTTTTTTAATATTATATTTATTTAAAAAATACTGTGTTGTTAACTGCAGTGAAATTATTAATTTTAATTCTTATTCATAAGAACATTTTCCTCTTATATAAATTCAGTATTATTTCAAATCTTTAAGAAGACAGACATTAAATTTTTTAGAGTCATTTATTTTCCATGAATTATCATCAGTTATTTAGGACTATAATTCTGTTTGCCTTATTTTCTGTAACGTTCTTACTAGATTTTCTTAAATGTTTGGTGATCCTCTATTGTCTATTTGGTTTTAAGACTTGTCGATATAGGTCTAGAGCAGGACTCAGTCTCAGTTGTGATCTTTCCCCGTGTAAATTCTTTCTGCCTATACCAATCCTAATTCAGTCCATAATGACTCAGCAAATGATCCTTGAGAAAGGAATACATGGCAATATCAGTGTAGTAGACAGAATCCTAAAATCTCCAGGATTTCCCTTTCTGGTGTGCATGATATGCGTAAAATGGATAGTTAGGTGGATTTTACTCCTGTAATTAGGTCGTGTATATTACATAGTTGCCCTTAAGATAGAAAACTCATGGGTGGTCTTGACATAATCACATGTCTCCTTTAAAGACAGCATTTTCTCCCGTTGATTGTAGAAGTAGAAGTTAGAGATTTCAACAATAGGGAGAATTTGAAATGATGTTTGCTTGAAGTTGGATGATCCATATGGCAAGTACAGCAGGTAGCATTTAAGAGAGAAAAGCAGCTTCTAGACAGCAGTCTGTGTGGAACCAGGGATCTGAGTTCTACAGCCCCAGAAACGTAGTTCTTCCAATGATGCAAATGATGTTGGAAGTGGATGTTCCCCAGAACCTCTAGAAGAGAACTCAGCCTAAATGATACTTTATTTCAGGCTTGTGGTATTTTGTATGTACTGAGTCACAGTGGCTAGACATCAGATTTCAGACAGTTGGGAAGAGGCTGAAAGAATTTTTGAGGCACAAGATAGGAGAAGAAAAAAAAAAAAGCCTAGGTTGCTTTGAACGAGTTATTAGAAATATGAATACTAGACATTTCCTGTGAGGGTTCAGTTGGAAGTGAGGAGCATATTATATAAATACTAAATCATCTTTTTAAAAGTCTAAATTATATAGAAAAAAAGACTTTTAGTAGATATATGACTTTCAGAAGCCAGTGAGGGCTCAGAAGAAAGTGAAAAGCATGTTATTGGAAAACATAGGAAGGTAATTGCAGAAAGGTAGTGATCATACCTTAGCAAAACTGAGTCCTAAACTAAGGCAAAAAGCAGAGCTCTTAAGCAATAAACTTGACTATTTTGTTGAGGTTACTTCCAAGGAAAGTGCTGAAGACAGTGCCTTGTTTATTGTTGCCTAGATACATTGAAAGAACTGTTAAGAAAAAGGACGTATAGAATTTTGATTTGGGAAATTCTGAGACTATCCAGTTGGCAAAAATGCTAAAATTAGTAAATGGCTACAAAATATGAGACATAGAGAAAAGTCTGAGGGTATACCATATTTTGCCGAAAACACAAAAGAATCAAAGGTTAGAGTATTAGATCACTTTAGATTAAAAGTGTGCCTTATAGATCTTTTTCAGTCAAACCAGAAGGTATAAAAAAGCCAAGGAGTGTTATCCGTGAACCATCTAAGCAGAAACCCAAAATAGTGAGATTTCTATAGATGTTATCTTATGCCTGTCGTAACATTTTATTTAGGGATGTTGGAAGCTGATAACTTATCTCTTTAATTCTTCTGGTCCAAAGATGGAAAGAAATTTTGCTCCAAGAGGCATGGTAATCAAATTTAGTTGAGATTTGAGTGATGTTACCAAAATGGTGAAAGAGGAGTTTTCTACAATCTACCCCTGCCAAGAACACTGATTTAGAGTATCACCTACAGATGAGAGTGTCTGTGGAAATCTAGGAGTTCAGCAGAGAAGTTTCAACACACCGTTGGAGCAAATAGGGAAATGATAAAAGTATTACAAAACAACCAGACAACAATTAAAAAGATGGCATAAGTAAATATTTACCTATCAATAATTACTTTACATGTAAATGGATTATTTTCTCCAATAAATTCTATACAGTGGCTAAATGGACAAAATAACAAGACCCAACAGTTTGTTGCCTACAAGAGACTCACTTCAGCATTAGGGACAAACATAGGCTCAAAGTAAAGGGATGGGAAAAAAAATTCTATGCAAAGAAAACCAAAAGAGAGCAAAGGGAAATCAGAGGAAATAGGTCCTAAGTCAAAAGAATTAACAAGAGATAAAGAAGACTATTATATAATAATAAATGGGTCAATTCATCATGATGATATAACAATTCTGTGTGTGTGTGTGTGTGTGTGTGTGTGTGTGTGTGTGTGTGTGTGTATAGATCATATATATATATATATAGATCATCCAGACAAAAAAAAAAATCAATAAGGAAACACTGGGCCTGAACTATACTTTAGACCAAATAGAGTTTATATACATATCCATTTGCTCTTTGGTATCTGTGGGAGATTGGTTTCAGGACCCTTGTGGATAACAAAATCTGCAGATATGCAGGTCTCTCATATAAAATGGCTTTCTTCAAATCACATGTCTTACCTCTTTTTCTGCATTCAAGTACACAACTACAATTATAGGTCATATCTTCTTGATGAAACATAAATTAAGAATGCTAAGAGTAATAAGCCACTTAGCTTTTACTGGAAAAAAAAATGGTAGTACTCACATTCTATTTTAAATTCTTTTGGAGCTGATGCATTTATAAATTAATATTTACTTCACAAAAACATAGAGAAATTTACTAGGTATGAACTGATAGCATTTCATTTAAAATCCTAATATAACCTTAATTTTGTTAAGAATATAAATAATTTTTAAATTGTGGAAATGTTGGGGATGCAGCCCAGTTCTCAATTCTGGAATATGGTTAAAAAACTTTTTTTTACATAGAATTCAAATTGTATAACAGAGAGTAAAGGTTGTATTTAAAAATGTTATAAAAATAAAAATAAAAATAAATATGTTATAAGTGTAGCCTAGAGAGAAACAGAACTACACAAGCATGGCCCGCAAGGCATTCATACCTGTAAGAGGGCACAGCTTTTTTTATGGTCAGGATCCTGTCAATAACAAACAACTTACAACTTATGAATAATGATCAGTGATGTTTGTCCTCAAAAAGAGGGAAAATAGTGAACTCAATCTACATCAACCTTTTCTTAATGAAAACAGTACCCTATGCCTGAATAAGCATTCATGTTGAAAAAGGCTATTTGAATTAAATTACCAGGTATTTCAAAAATACTTGCTTTCATTAACTCTAGTACCAAGGCACATACAAATAATCCAACATCATGGTTCTTGGAAATGAACAAAAATATAGTGTGTGTCAAGCACTAAATATATTTTAAGTACTTTCATATCTAAAACTACAATTTACTGTTACAACACTACCATGAAGTAAATCGGATTATGTTCTGAACATTACAGTTGAGCAGGTAAGAGATTAAATCAAATATCACTGTAATTGATATTGACAAGCCAGGCTGGCTGTTTTTGAAAATGTGGAAGCTGTGACAATGATAAAAACAACATCTGTATCCTAGTGGTTTACACGCATTATCCCATTTTACCGTAATATAACAATCAGTTATGTTACAGTCTGTGAACCCACGGAATGTTTAACACCCAGTTCCACGTTGTACAGAGGAAAAATAAGATCAAAATAAACCCAGTGGTTCCTCTAAATCCAAATAAGCTCCTTGTGAATGTTTTTGTTCCCTGAACTATCACATAATTATTGATAATTTCTTTCAAATTATAAAGGAAAAGATTAGTTAAAATTCCTTTTCCATTGGAGAGTCCTGTCATACGCTTTGAAAGATGACATCCTGCATTAGCTCCAGGTAAAGTACAGATTACTTAAAAATTTTGCGTTTAAAAGTTACCATATTCTAGGAAATAATAACATTTACTAAAAAAAAAAAATCAGTGAAAATGAACCATCCTCAAGCTGATTAGATTCTTTTCTTGTGACTTATGATATATTGGCTTCTTTTAGAACAGATTCCATCTATTTCCAGTCATTTGTTCAGCTTTGAAAATAAATATAAGCATTTTGTGTCATTGTTTTCTAAAGGGCAGACCATGCCTTTTCTATTTGGTATACTATTTTTTAAATGTCACAAAATGGCAAAGCGTAAAGAATCCTAGAGACCAAGAGAAACACATTTTTGCATATTTAATTGCAAAAGAGAGAGCAGAAAAATATTCCCAAGGTTTTCAAGCAACTTTTGTCTAAAATATATGTGAATATTTTATTGATGACTGTATTAAATAGGGAAATAACTTTCTCTTGATTACCTGTGCACAGATAAAATGCTTAAGCATATTTATGATTGAAAACATTTAGAAATACTCTTCTAAATGGAGATGGTTAGAATGAGCGTTGTTTCCAAGTTTGCTTCTCCACCCTCCCACCCCTGTATCTATTAACATAGATGATACTGACTGATTTGACTTAAAGTTAGGATCAGATTGAATTTGGGGGAAACATTTAGCAACTTTCTTTCCTCTCCTTGATTAAAAATACCTTTTTTTTTTCCTGTGATCTCAGCCATTTTTATGTTTCCCGATACAGTTACTCAACTCTTCTGGTGAGACCCAAATTTTAAGGCCCTCTAAGATCCACACATATGTCTATTAAACTACTACACATTGTTGAATTATTACCCTACATGTAACACAAGCCAAATATAATTCAAATTGAACTCTTCAGTTCTGCCAGGATTTTGCTATTTACTGGAATTCAGTAGACCATCTATGGCATAGCCATTTCCTTTCAAATCAAAGCCCTCAGCAACATGATTGATTCATTCACTTCCATTATTTTAAGACCAATGCATGAGGAGATGATGGAAGTAAGTGAAGGGCATCTCAGATATGCCCTTTGCTTCTGTCTGTGTGTACCCTTTATCTTCCCTGGATTAGGATTGTGTAGTGTCTTGTTAATATTAAAATTCTTTCACTTGTACTCAAAGACCCTATCATCTATTCCTACCTCCACCACATCCATACTGGATTTATTTTCTGCCAATAAAACTATGATGCAATAGTAACTACCTATCTTCTTTAACTTACTGTTGCTTTTAGTTTGGATTACAAATACCTTAGCATGACGTAAAAGGTTCATCACATTCTGGTCCAACAATGCTCTCAGATTTTATTTTCTGCTTTGGCCACATACCTCATGAAAACTGCACTCTGGTCCTTGTAAACTTCTCATCTGTTACTGAGTAGTGTATGAATAATATATTTTATTATTATTTCACTCCACGTGTGTTTTCCTTTTCCTGAAATGGCCCTTCTGCATTCTTCATCCAACAAACTTCTTTTAAGTTCTATTTACCGTTCCATTTTATCTTCCTATTGACCTTTCTTAATAATTTTTAAGAAATCAACATTTACAGAAAATGTGCAAATATATTGACTTTTTTTCCTGAACCATTGAACCAGTAATGTGCATCATTCAGAGTTCAGCCAGAGAAGCAGAATCAGTAGAGGGTAAAGATATTAGAATATATGTTACAAGGAATTGCCTGTGTGATTTTGGAGGCTACCTAAGGAAGTCAGAGCTCCACAAGGCAGACATCAGGGAGGGAAGAGCATGGGCACGCTACAATTCCTTAGGCAGGCCTTAAGCTTTTGTCCACAGAATGGGTATCTCCCTAGACTAAAGTTAACCGATTATGGACTTTAATTACATTGCAAAATTCTTCATCAACCATTTTGTATCTTTCCACATCTGTTATTGTCTTCTGCCAGATGTTTGGTAAAGATCAAGACCTGAAGTAGCATAAGAGAATGGTTGGATCCAGTTTGACTGAATGACTGAGAGAAGGAAGTGTGGCTGCAGCAATCCCTTCCATCCTGGTGATTCATTTAGCTTAGACAAGTTGACTCAAAGAAACCATCAAAGGTAATGACTTATTGCCAAATACCTTAGTGTTTATTTCTAATATCAAGATTAAGACATTAACATCATTACATTACTAACTTCTAATTCTCAGACCCCACTTAATTCTGTCAATTTTCTTAATAATGACATGCAGCAAAAGGAACAAGTTGAAATGTACCTCTTTTGAGGAGGTTGGTACTTTAGGATGATAACTGGGGAGTCTATGCATGGGTGGATGTAGGGGTATTTGGGAAATATATTTTCTTTCAATTTTGCTGTGAACCTAAAACTGCTCTAAAAAACAATGTCTTTAATTTTAAAAAGCATAAATTTACAGCAAATCTAAAGTCAAAGGGTTCATTCTACTTTTTTTCTTCCTATTTCCAGTTAGAAATATGACCCTATCACTCTTAATAAATTTAATTATTTGATCAAACTCTCCAACATGTAATCAATATACTACCTTCAGCTACTACCCTTCTCCCTGTGTAGATTACTTTATCCACACTCATGCTCTGACCCCCTACTTGCTCTGCTCACTTTTCAAGACCCTGCACCAGGCCTCCCATGAAAATTTTCACCTCACCCTTCAGGGGCTCCAACCGCTCACTCAGAATTATCAGCCTGTCGGCATGGATGCTTTTCCCACCTTACTTGAGATCTGACATCTGGGGCAAGGTCATCTTACACTGATGCCACAATGATGATCTTCTCACCCTGCTTACCTTTAGACACTACCTTGAGCTGCATCCATTTGTGGATGCCTCCTTACACTGCTCTGGCTCTAACATCTTACCACCATGTCAATGTCCTTCTCAGTCTGTGACACTCTGTATCCAGAACCCCCATGACATGCATGCCTGGTTCTCAACACTTAGCTTCTGCCTCCTCCCACTCGACCATTCTCCAGGTGGGGCTCTCCTCAATCTCTTACTTTGATATCCTATTCTAGGTCTCTCATTTGGGTTCCGTTACCCATCCTGCTCCAGCTCACATTCCCCAAGTGAGAAATCCCCCTACATGGAAATCCCTTCCATCCTTTTGGAGTTCCTTTACCACACTGAGAATCACCCCTCTGCATCCTGCTTGATTCTCACTCATCATGCCAGCCAAGGAAATGCCCTATTTACCCTACTTGGGTCCTAACACTGCTCTGTGCTCCATGGCTTTCTTAGGCCCAGACAGAAAAGGATACCTGACTTGCTCTGATCAAGCTAACAGCTTTAAGACTAAATTGTTTAAGAATAAACTGCTTACTAATGGAAAGGAAGAGAATAGGAAGATGAAGAAACTCTACTCACTTTATAGCAAAATCTTTTCTGGTATGTGTGAGTGTTTTGATAGATTCTCTTGAGTTTACAGTATTCACCTGTAGGAAATCAATGTACATCTTCAAATAATCTTGTACTACTTCATAAATAAGGTGTTTATGTTCCTGCTGTTTTTAAAATACATGTCATAAACTTTCTAATACATTGTTATTATATTGCTTTAAATGACCGATATTCCTTTAAATAAAATGAAGATAGATATGTGATAAAATGAGCTTTTATTTATGCCCACACATTTACTCTTTTCTGGTGTTTATTCTGTCTTGTACCATCTGGTATATTCCCTTACCCTGGAGAGCTTCCTTTAGCTTTTCTTATAATATGAGATACTGGCAGCAGATTATTTTAGCTTTTCATCCGAAAATCTGCTTATTTAACATTTGTTGTTTAAAAAAAAATTTTCCTTGGATAAATATTTTTGAATTCACAGTTTATTTATTCCTAGTCATCCATTGTGCTTGTATTTACCCCTAATTTCTCTTCTTTGTATGTATCCTAAATTGATTTTCCTTATTTTCCTATATTTGTGAGTTGCTATTTTGATCACTTTGGAATCCACCTGCTATAAGGTTTTAAACTGTCACATTGTGAGAATGTGAGACTTCAATACTGTAAGGTCAGAAGTTTGTAGAACATGGTATTATGGAAAAATCAATTACAAGAGAATAAGTTTGAGACCCTGTGATACCAGAAGAAGTCAAGATGATGAGTCTGTGATAGTGACAGACTCTGAGAACACATAATCGTTTTGATTTTCTAATCCTAATCCCAACTTCTGCTTACTCTGAAGATTCCCATAAAATAGAATTACTTGTTGAAGCAGATTAACTGTGCATTTGGAGTTCACTGAGATTAAAATCTAACATACCATAGCATAGAGTTGGTCAACGTGTGGCTATTTTTCCAAATACTATCTTTCTGGGGCTGCACGGCTCCCATATCTGCTCTGATCCCAACCTTAGCAACTGGACTCCTGGATAAAATTGCTCCTTGTGCATTCATCACCTAGGAAGGGCATCTCCCAATGAAATGTAGTATTTTTAGATTTCTTTATGTCCACGACTCTTTGTTACGGCTTTAAAGAAAGCAATTTCTTTCTCAATATTGTGATTTCTTCTGTAGAAGTGAAAGTTATCCATGGTCTTGCCTTCTAAACCTAACCGTGAGTGGAACTTCTCAAATCCCACTTTAAGATGTATTTCTGAGTTGGATTCCCTGATCCTATGCAAATAGGATGAATATAAGAAGGGATTGTCCATTTCCTTTGTTCTAAGAATTTGCTGTTGACACTCATATTCTTGAGTATATGTTATGATATCTAACATATCATAACACCTATCCATCAATTTTTAAATTTCTATCTAACTACCTCTGGATCTTTCTATGTCTGTCTATCATAAATAAGAGATGGTATATTATTTTTATATTTCAAGTTTGTAATGCATACAGTAGGCTCATGAATTGAATAAGCAGATAAATGTAAAACTGAATAAAGAAGGTTCTATAAGATGTGTTTGCAATGAATCCATTTAAGCGCCTTAGATGTATGCTTGCAAATGGGGCATTTTTTAAAACTATACATAATGTTTTATCTTTGATTAAAATGTTAGAGATTATTTTATGTCATTATGGAAAAGCTAGGATAGGAGATAAAAATGTTATCAAAGAAGAAACTTTAACATTAATTTTTGTCCTTAGACTCCACACAATACCCCTCAGGGTGAGGCATCTGCTGTGATGTTTACTTTAATGTACTAATTTTTACCTACAGATTTTAATCAGAACTCAGCAGGAAGGAACTGTAGTTTCTTTTCTGAGAAAGAAATTTCCTCAATTTAAGGTTTCTTTTTACTGATATCTAATTTTTTAATCTGACTTGTTTATGCAGTCATCGACACCCTTGCTTTGCATTTGTATTTCTGATATTTTTATGGTTCCTGCCTCTTGAATTTGTGAGTTCAGACTAATATATTAGTGGTAACATGTTAGCACTATTCAGATGAATCAGGGTGATGTTTGTTAAGAAAGGAACTCGTGTATTCTAAGGTGCCAGTAATATCACAATGTTAGTTCTTTAAAAAAAATTAACTCATTTTTTAATTGAAGTATAGTCAATTTACAGTGTTAGTTTCAGATGTACAGCAAAGTGATTCAGTACATATACACACATATATATATTTTGTAGATTCCTTCCATTACAGCTCAGTACAAGAAATTGAATACAGTTCCCTATGCTACACAGTATGTCCTTGTTCTTTTTCTATTTTATGTATAGTAGTGTGTATCTATTAATTCCAAAATCCTAAACTATCCCCACCCCCCCCACCCCCCCAGTAACCACAGTTTGTTTTCTATGTTTGAGAGACTATTTCTGGTATTTCTGGTTTGTAAGTAAAATCTGTATCTTTTCTTTTCTTTTTTATTTTTTTTAGATTCCACATATAAGTGACATCTTATGATATTTGTCTTTCTCTGTATTACTTACTTCACTTAGTATGACAATTTCTAGGTCCTTCCATGTTGCTGCAAATGGCATTATTTCTTTTTTATGGCTGAGTAATATTCCATTGTATATAAAAAGATGTGGTATCCAATGTTAGTTCTTACACAGTTCCTTGAACAGGAAGAACAAGAAATAACTTAGAGGGGAAGAGAATGTCAAAGGGATGACTTTTAGTTCTAGTGAAATTGCTATTGATAAATTACATAGACCACACATCAGCTGTCCTGAGCCCCTGGCACGTATTCACCAACATGCTTGTTTCATGTCATTTCTGATTAGTTTTGAACACACAACTATTTCTGCATAAAACCATTCTGTATCTTTCCACATCTGTTACTGTCTTCTGCCAGATCTTTGGTAAAGATCAAGGCATGAAGTAGCATAAGAGAATGGTTGGATCCAGTGAAAATTCCAAGTCTAGTTAGGGCACAGGTAAAAGTCCAGCTGAGACAACTGAGGAGCTGACAAGAAAGAGGCTCAGACATCCCACCCAGAATGAGGTGTACGTGTTATACACAGTGAAGTACGACAGCAGTACTGAATAGGCCTCACTAACCTGACCACTGATTCTAGCATCATGACCTGGCTAGCTTTAGTCCCATCTGGGTGGACACATGGTTAATTTAGCCACAAAATATGTTTGGGGCTCATGGGAAAGTTCTTCCTCGATTAAGACCAACAGAGGTGCTGTCTAGTGTCGAACTTTATTCCTAAACTTTAATTCCACTCTGAAAGAGTTTCTGGTCACTGCTAAAGAGGAGTGTGGTTTATGGCTTTCATGTGCTATGTTGCTTCTGTGTGCTTAAAACCTGTTTTTGGACTCACAGATCTCCCAGAGCATTTTGTTATCACAATTTCCAGGAGGGCCCTGGAATGTGTCATTAGATGAGCAGTAAGATTTAAAGGGTTCTATTAGTGAAAAACATTAGTAATATTAAGTCTGCAAATGGGAAAGCTATGGGTATTATGACAACTCTTTCCTTATACAGGCAAAGTTACTAAAAAGGTGGCATCATCCTAGCCAGCTATTTTCCAGTTCCACTAGTGGGCTGAGATGTGGAAAGGCTATTAGAACAGAAAAATGGGTGAAAATTAACTATGGAAGAAAAGTACTGTAGCAGTAAGTGCCTTTTAAAATGTAATGAACTAAGACATTTTCCTTCCATAAGAAAGAGGCAGACATCACAGAAGTGGAAGAATCATTCTCTGAGTGTTTGATTAGATGATTATAGGAGAATCTTTAAAATTCCTTAAGAAGAACCCTCACCATTGTGAAAGGAATAACTAATGAACTGAATGCAAAGAGCAACACACAGTCTAATGCAACTGGAAAGGACTATTGCCAGTGCTACATAAGTCTTAAGGTCCTTTTATTTCCCAAATGAGTATATGTCCACCTGACAAAAAATATTTTGAATGTTATATCTGGATATTGAAAGACAGGCTTATTTTGTATTTATAGATAATTTAAATGTATAGCATACTCACAGAAGATTAAATATGATGCGATATGTTCACAAATGTTATATTTTACCAATTTGAATATCTTAATCAATAATAGTAATGTTTATAAAAATAGTAAAATTGATATTTGACATTATCTCAGATCTTGCCAGTTCTATACAAATAGCATTTACTAGGAAACTGTAAAGATACATATTAGTTATTTCCTTCTAAAAACATGAAATTATTTATATGAAATAGAAATACTAACAAAAGTAAGGTTGTCTTTCAAAAGAGTAGAGAATACGAAAGAATCTAAATGGATATTTCTACAGAAAAGTAAAAGCTATAAAAGAAGATAAATAATGTATTAGACCAAATTAACTTAAGTTTTACTGTAGTTAGGGCAAATTGGAAAAGCTTACTCTTTTGAATGCTATTCTTTCTACTCCATAACAACTCAGGCTTATTGAAATAGGTTAGCAATGTTTTTCAGAATCAACATTGTTAATCACATGATGTGTAGACATTTATGTATGTATTGTTCTTCTATGGAGTAAAAGTTACATTCTAGTTACTATATTCCAAACTAATAAAAAAATATGCTTTGGTATGCAAATGAATGAGGACTTCACATTGCAATGAGAGATTAAGGGTTTTCTTATTTGTTGTAATAACATTTAGCTAGTGGAAATAAAAGCATTCTATATAAAGTTTAGATCAAGTCAATCGATTTACAAGTTCTTTTTATGGAGGTAGCAGGAAAAATAAAGAAGGGTGGTTTAGACCCCACAGAAGACCTTGGTGCTTGGTTCTTGATCCAAAACTTACAAAATATGAGATTCAAAGCAGTGAATTTAATTCACTGAATCTCAATTTGGGGTCATGAATAAGTAGGATAAAATATTTTCTAGTTACATCATAAGACTATTCGTAGAAATAAGTGAAACAATAGTGTGAAAGCTTTTAAAACCAGTAAATTCATTAATAACTACATAATGTTATTATTAAATGCCCATTCTACTGTATAATCCTCATTAATAACTCAATAAATATTAAATCAAAGAAAGATTTTTAAAGTTAAGGTTAAAATATATTGTGAAAAACATACTATATGAAAGAGTAATAAATATAAGAGTAATTGAAAACAGCATGGAATATCAGGTGGCCATTGGAGAAAAAATAGAAAAATATACATTTTGTACCACTCATTTAGAAATAAGCTTCATATAATGTGTAAGTACATTGAAAATCATATTATAGACATATTCAGATCACTAGAAAATTATAAGTATATGTCAAGAATATGTCCATGCTCGTATCAAATTTGTAAGTTGGAAATAGAAATGATAGCATTCCAAATTTTGATTTAATAAAATTAACCATAATGTGTTTAATAAAAAATGAAGAGACAAGGCAAAATATGACTGATAAAATAGGTTTGCTACAAATGTAAAAATACTTAATCTCAACATTTCATTTGAAATTTCGTATAAGCTAATAAGAAAATAATTTAAATTCCAAATATAAACAGATAAGGAAAACAATCAATTTACATAAAGTGTTCTAAGTAATTAAAGTTAACAAGCAAAGATAGAGAAATAATAATACAATACAGGAAGAAGTATATAAGCAAATTAAAATAAGAGAGAGTAGGACACACTCAGGAAAATTCAACTAGTTTTGTGGACGCATGTAGACTTAAAGGGTATGCCGTGATGAAAGTTAAATTTGCAACATGAGCAGCTGTATTTCCATGAAAGTGCTGGTGTGTTATGATATTCTTTCTGTGAAAAGAGTGGATTAATGTATCTGAAAAACTAGAAGGAGAATCATGTGTGCAATTTAAAAACTTCACCAAGGAAGTTTATACCAAGCAAAATCATAGGAAAATACAATAACCCAGGAAATTGACTAGCATTCAAAATCAATAGTTCCCTAAGGGTATTTCTAATGAGAAAAATAGTTGCAGAATAGCTTAAGCAGCTCAACTGCTTGAAAGGAACAGAAGTCAAAGCCCAAAAGAACTCCTAGGTAAAGACTCTGATAAGAGTGTCCATGCATTCATACATACAAAACATAAACCCATGACTCTGAAAGACTATATACTAAGGGTAAGACAATGAAAACGAAGTTAGTCTTCCCATGGGCTTGCAGGCTTAGTCCTCTGTGATCTAAGGAACCTAAATTCTTAAACTTGGCTTCAGATTATTCTGGTCTAGTAGGATACAAACTCCTAGTAGATGCTGGACCACTGACCAACAGCAAATGTAAATTCTCATCAGTAGAGGAAACACTCATACCAGTCTTCAAATTATTTCTACAAATGATTCTTCAAATGTCTGGAATAAGAGCAAAGAGAACCAGGGACACAAGGGGAAATAAAATGAGGAAGAACCACAGAAACAGTCCCGCACTGGGTTCCGATTTAGGATTATTATACACAGACTAGGAGAGAACTATGTTTATAATATATAAAGAAATATAAGTAAGATTAGAAATATCTTCAGGAAAGAAGATGCTATGAGAAAATTTACAGCAGATTTAAAATAAATATAACTACTTGAAAGAAAAAACATAACTAAAATTAAAGAATTCAATACTGTAATCAGTGGCAGTTTAAACAGAAGAGGGACTTAATTAACTAAATATAATTAAAAAATAAAACACTGACAGCTCTGCTCTGATGACTTAGCCAGTGTTCTTGGAAAATAATAAGTCTCAGTTTGTATCTTATTATTAAAGTATTTATTTATATGTGAGTGTTATGTATCCTAAGTATGTAATTTCTACAGAAGAGTCAAACATCTGTCAAAGAGATTTTTTTCCCAAATACACAGTACACGTATAGAAAGTTAACAAAACTAAGACACAAAATGGACTACATTTGTTAAGATTTCATTTTTATTATTTCAAACAGATCTAAAGTGGAGATAACAGCTTATCCAGAAAGCAAGAAAACCAAAAAAAGATATTGCATCAGATTCCACATTGCCTATTTTTCCTAGATATATAATAACAAGAATCAAAACACTAATATTTGTTTCCCTGGTCAAAATACACAGTTCTGACATGCTAGAAGTTATATAAACACAGGGATATCGAATTTAACAAATAGATAGAATTTTATGTCACCAATCAAACTTGCAAAGATGAATTTCGGCCCATGCTGTGTGTCTGGGGATTTTATGGAACTCCAGCGATGAACTATGTTTGTTGCTGATCACATCTGTCTCCCTCTTGCCATGGATAGGAAGTTTTATGACTGTTAAACTCTTGGGTCATTAATGATAATTGTCAAGACTCTCAAAGGTGTCTTGTTGTTCTCATATTTGTGACTTGTTTTCTCATAGAAGAAGGGATATTTTACAACAGATATCATGGCTATGTTTTCTTTTCTCATACCTTTCTTCCTTTAGCACAAGGGCTTCTGTAAAAGCAGGTTTTAAAAGTCAATGTTTTGGTGACTCTCCATATGTAAAATAAACTATTTCTTCCCATATGTATTTGTAATTCTAGAACGTAATTTGTTTTAGACATTATAGCTATCTTATAAGAATTTTTTATCTGAACATTTACTGATCATCCTTTTTTGTCAAAAGACAAAAAATAAACTATTGAACCCCCTGAACATAATGCATTATTAAATATTTTAAAAGTGGACTGCCTCCACTTCCTCTGTTCTGTGATATTACATGTTGGTGTACTGAGGACAAACCATCTCAGCACTTTTACAGAAGTATTATGCTTGAGTTTTCTATGGATTCATTAAATAATATAAATTCAACCGTTTTTACATAATTTTGAGGGAACTGATTATTTTGTCTTGCTATCAACATCTAATTAATGAGAAGCACGGCTGATAAACATTCTGATCCTTTCTCATCTGATTTCTAGAAAGAAAATCATGAAGAGAAAATAAAAAATTATTTCTTTTTTGCTTCAGCTTCTTCTTTACACAAGATTATCCCACCCAAGTAGAAACTGTTCAGTTCCTTATGGGATGGGGATGGGTTTGTGTGTGTGTGTGTGTGTGTGTAAGCTAGTGGTTGAGGGTGAGCAGGAGGAAAACTGAATAAGAATAAGCTTTGATTAATATTCTAAGAGTTAGTATTCTCTATCTAACAATGAAAACTCATCCATATGTTCTTCAGTTAGGAAAAAAAAGTGACTTTTAATTTGAAAAGAACCAAGCATCATTGAGAAATGTAGCACAATTACTGCATTTGAACCTGACTGCTTTGTGACATCTGAGGCAGGGTTCCTATACCTTGGTCAGGAGGTCAATGAGTTATACTGAACAGACATAGTGCTCTAAAGACAATGATAAAGTATTTAACAGAAATTGTCCCAACTCTATAAAAAGGACGTTTGGATTCCAGCTCTGTCTCTAAGCGGGAAATATTCCTGCTTGGCCAAAGATATTTCAATTCTCTCTTTACACAGCTTCAAGATGAGGAAGACCTATTACACTAGCCCTAAAGAGTAATTACAGAAGCAGTAACTACACATCCCTCTTGAACGCTAGAAACAGTGGGTCTCGGATTTAATGAGCAAAGACTGAGAACGCTTTATGACAGTTAAGAACAGACTGGATACCAAACCAAACCAGAACTACGATAAAGACACGTTAGTTAAAGAGTACAAAGCTGCTTATTTTAACATTGCTAAAATGGTTTTAATATAGACGTGTAAACTGACATCATAACTTAATCTGTAGTTCTGTGCAGAAAGAATGCTGGGTGCACTGGCCGAAAGTCAGACACCTGTTTTGAAACTCTTATTTACCTAGTTGTCTGATCTTGCAAAAATTGCTTACCTCTATGTTCTTTTTAAAAGCCAGTACAAATGTAAAAATTAGATACAAGTGCTTAAAACAACATTATAAATTTTGAATTCCTTTTATCCATATAGGTATAGCTAAATTGACTCGCTATTATGCTGATACTTTGGTACCAAATAGTTTATAAAACCCTCTCCCAAACCACATGGGTTAAGCACTATTACAGCATCTACTGATGTTATAGGAATACAAGGAACCTGGATCAGAGAGAGTTCCTGTGACTTGCTCAACTCACATAGTATGAAAGTGACAAAGCCAGGATTTGGACTCAGAGCTTGACTCTGCTTTTTTTTTTTTTGTTAATTTAGAAACTTCTCCATACTGTCTGTTATTTTGAGAGCTATAATGATCAGATGATACATAGATTGATAGGTAGGTAGATAGACAGATGTTTGATAGATTGATAGTTAGACAGATAGTAATAGAACAGACAGACAAGGACAAGACCTGGTTAGCAAAACAAGGACAAATGAGGAAAGCAGAACAGAAGTCACTCTAGTACTGGTACTAGGAGTCTATCTAGACTCCTCTCATAGATTTTAAGACACTATATAAAAAGAATATATTTTCACATTGCTAAAAAGATAATATTTTCACCATTGCTAAAAATTATGGAGTGTTCCTTGTAGCCCTAACTAATAATTTTATTGCCTTCCCTTTTTCAATCATAGTGTGACTTTTTTGGGTTATTTGGCAAAAAGTAACTGGAGGTACACTGATATCACCATTAAATTGCTTGTCACAGTGGCTGTAGATTAATACAAATGTCTCTCCCCCAAGGGCACGCTTCTGAAAACCCGACACAAGAATTAAAAGCCAGGAATTCTGTATGGTCTGTAGAAGAAAATATGAAAGATGATTGTATCAACACCCTTGACAGTAATATTGACACTAATATTGGCACTGACATTTCAGTTCAGATAGGAATTTTACCCTATAAGGATTCGGAAATGATTGGTAAAGAGAATTGAAGATTTTGTTCCAACTGATTATATTGAGATCTTAATGTATCAATTGGCATAAATAAGATTCAAATATTTCATTTATATTTTTATGTATTTTCCCCCTATTGAATACACTCATGGGATGTGAGAGGAGCTTTGCAAGAATAAATGATAAAAATGATCAAACTAGTACTTAATTACCATCAAATGATAATGAATAAATGAATGGATGAACGAACAAAAGATCTAGTGATGATGCAGTCATATAACCTAATCCGAATTTCCTCTCTTGAAATTTGTTATTGTTATCCTAAAATCTTGAAAACCTTTACATCATATAAAACTCATGTTTAAGATCCTTATATGAATATGGTGGGGACAATTTCAAAATTAACTTAGCCATGACCCAGTTGTTGTTGTTACTTATTTGTTTTGTTATGAGTTTTATTGCTTTTTTTTTTTTTAGGACAGCCCAGGTTTATAACAGTTGGGGTGGAACACTAATAAAAAGCATTACTATTTCTAATAATCTAATCAATAATGGAAACACTTCCATTTACACAAGTGTGGCTATGTGGACAATAAATTACCTGGTCACTCTATTCTTTTATCTAGCTAGCTAGCTAGCTCGCTAGCAATTTACCTCTCTGTTAATTATCTGTCTGTCTATCTTTTCATCTGTTATCTCTTCAGCTCTCTATTACGTGTCTATCCATTTATCTACCAATCATATAGTGAACTGTTTTATACATTGCTTGTAGAAACAGATTGGCAATGACTTTTAAAATAGAAAAATCACATACTGCCTATCTCAATACTATTTTAAGCATATATCTAAAAGGAATTTGTTCCCAAGTTTAAAAGGAAACATACAAGAATGTTCAAGGGAGTAAATTTTAGAATAGGTGAAACCTGAAAACAACTCAGTTACTCATAAATAGAACAGTGAATATTTAAACCATGGTATAGTCTTGCCATGTTATATAATAGTTAAGATGAATAAATTCTGTCAAAATAATCTTTTAGAATTTCACCATAGTCTGTATGATTATTGTTTAGAAAGTAGAAATAATTTAAATGAGAAAAGTAGCCTTTATAATTATATATATATATATTTGGATACTATAAGTTTTATTTTTTAAAAGCACCTAAGATAATTATTAGTATTAGCTTTCAGATAATGATCCTGTCAAAGTTGGGGTGGTGTAAGGAAACAGGAAATAGAAAAAAAATATATTCTTTCACCCCAATGTCTCAGCTCTTGTGTGTGTGGGAGGTGGTTTTATAAGTCTTTATTACATCTTTAAAATAGTCAAACATAAAGCAGATTATGCATAGACTTATGATGAGAGTGATTTGACTCAAGAATTATGATAAATTCTTTTCTATGGAAAAGGATACCCCCAACACACACATATATACAGACCACAGACACACATACACATATATACCTAATGCCAGTTAATACTAACAACACATTAAAAGCAAATGGAAACCAGTTACACTAAGTGCGAATTATAATGAGAAATGTTGGTATGATCAAGCATAAAACATTTAAAGGTTGACAAGCAAATTATCTTCCTGAGTTGCGAAATATTTCTAAGTCATGTCTTACATTGAAGTTATAAAAATGAAAACATTTGAGTTCATTTTTAGAAGTAAATAAATATTCAAAGGGTTTGCTTACTTCTCTAGTATAAGTGTAATGTTCCACTTTACAACAAGCTGTTGGTCAGAGTCACAGTGATAAAATGGGTGAGTTAGCCACTAGTGTATTTAATTGGTCTCTTTTCATATAAACTATTTCTATTCTTTTTAAAAATATGTGTTGGATTTGACCAATGCACTTTCACTTTCAAAGCATTTGAAAGTATGTATCCTTCTCAATCAGTACTCTCTCATGGGAGAAACTAGGTTGCATGGCCTTTCTTAAATATGCAATATACAACCGGCTTCAAAAAGACGTTTCTCCTTTATCGTTTAGAGCACAACAAAATGTAGAAACATTTATGTAGGATACTATGTCCTTTAATTAACGGAAGTAGTTATAAACTATCACCTATCAGACACATGAATGAGAAGATAACTAATTCAAATAGGTATCTAGGATTCAGGCTATTTTTTTTAACATTTTTTTATTGATTTATAATCATTTTACAATGTTGTGTCAAGATTCAGGCTATTTTTAATTGAACCTTACATTATTTATATTTACCCAATGCTGACATAGATATTAGTTATTTAATGAAAAATTAAAATATGTAACCTGATTTATTTTTATGTGGTAACCAGAAAAACAATCAAACAAAATATGTCTTGTATGAATTGACTTTTTTCATTTTTTTCCTTTTTAATTGTGGTAAAATTTACAAACTTAACTATGTTAAATGTACAGTTCAATGGCATTAAGTGCATTCATATTGTTGGGTAACCATCACCACCATCCATCTCCAGAACTATTTTCATTTTTCAAAACTGAAACTCACATCTATTAATAAATAACTCTCCATTACCCCCACCCCCAGCACCTGACAACCACCCTTCCCAGTCTTCCATAGTGGTTTGCCCACAACTAATTTCATAGCATCTATCTATCTTTCTATCTCTGTCTATCTATCTATCTATCCATCCATCCATCCATCATTATATCTCCTCCTGTCTATCTTTCTTTCTATCTAGCTGTCTGTCTGTCTGTCTGTCTGCCTGTCTATCTATCTATCTATTTACCTGTCTATCATTTACCTACCTATCTGTTTATTTACTTTTGTTTAAGGGACAAGCATTTATTTCTCACAGCTCTGGAGGATGGGAAGTCCAAGATCAAGGCACTCGTAGAACAGGTGTCTGGTAAAGACACTCTTCTGGTTTGCAGGTGGCGGCCTTCTCCTTATGTCCTCTTATAATGGAGGACAGATTGAGAGAGAGAGAGAAACATTGTATTCTTTTTCACCCCTCAACTTTATTGACAATTATATATATTTATATATTTAAGGAATACAATTTGATGACCCGATTGTCTGGAATTCAAATAGAAACACAATTATTTTCGTTTAATCATGTTGCTATATTCTCTTGCCAAATAACTTAGTATCTACTTTAAAGTCATTGCTATAATGAGAAACTTTTACAAAATTTGTTTCAGAAACATTAAAATATATTATTTAAAATGCATTTCACACAAATTTTTTCAAAGTAAACAAATCTACAAATATAGAATACTAAAATGTGTATAAATGTTTCAATATTTTTTCAAATTGAATAATAGTTTAGTAACAAGTAGTTAAGTATTTTGTGTTAGAAAATAGTATTTTAAATAAAGGAATAACAGTTTAATCATTTCCTCTGATGCTAATTTGAACCTAATTTTTTTTCTCTCTCTGTTAACATTTAAAACAATTTGATGGGAGAATATAGGGGGTGTTTGATGGCAGAGGTTACAAATAAATTAATGAAAGAGTACAAATCAGACATTTTGAAAAATATCTATAACTGTGAACATTTTTACCTCTGTTTTAGAGTTGAAATCATAAATGTCCATTTATTTCTAAGGTTTTCATTCTGTGACACCTCACAAACTTCAAGCTTCACCTAGCCACATATCTGTGAACCGATATTTAATCTGGGTGTAGGATTCTACAGCCAACTGTGAGATATACAAGACTCAGTTTTCTTATTTTCCATTTTAAATTATTTTGTTGATTCTTAGATTAGTCTTCAGGAAAGAGTGAAATTGAGTCTACGTGAGAATGCATCTGGTAATAAAAATAACAGCAAGGCAAGAGGTAAAAATACCGCTGTGAATATCCTGCCTTGTCTCTGTTTTAAAAAGCAAACATTTTATATTTTGAAAGAACCTCAGTGATCAGGAGCTCTGATAGTCTCTTGAGGCACCAGGATATTTCAAATGCATCCAAATTGACATCAGTGTCCTCTCAGTGGAACCTCTCCTCTGTTTATCATTTGGATCATCTTTGCACCAACATTCTTTGTTTGTTTGTGTGTTTGTTTTTGGGGGGGAGGAAATTAGGTTGATTTATTTGTTTGTTTACTTAATGGAGGTACTGGGGATTGAACCCAGGACCTCATGCATGCCAGACGTTCAGTCTTCCACAGAGCTATACCCTCCCCCTGCACCAACATTTGTATAGACAACAGTCCTTATAGTTGTTTAATGACCCACATTTTGGTGCCAAATGTCAGATATTTGCTACCAGCTCGTAATAGAGTTGATATAGTAACTACATGCAAATTCCTTATATCCTCATTTTATGCTTTCAAAATAAACTTAACAACCTCTTAAGTGATAAAAATAAGGATTTCTTACTCTATTGCTTCTTGCAGAATTTTCCTAAGAACACTGTCTCTACCATAAATTCCAGCTTTAATTAGGAGGCCATCAGTCTCTTTTATGTGTTTTGATAGATTTATGGCTCCCACTGTGGAAGTGAACCAAACCATGCAAAGCAAATCTTCCTCGCAGAAATTGGTACAGGACAAATGAAAGACACCTAAGTAATAGAGATTCCCTATGTTCTTCATCAAATGTGTGGGGAAGTGTTTAATCAAAGAAAAGCACCACACAATATTAAAGAGGAGTATTCTTTTATACATCAATTAATGCCTCAAAATTCCTCCATTATAGATGTACATAGAGTAGGTAGGGCAATTCAGTCTTGGCACTTACCCTTTAGTTAATTAATTTTCTCTGCATATTTTTGAGCATTTCCAGTTTTTTCAACTTTTATAAAATAAGTTTTCATAATAGCCTAGCAGAATGGCACAGTTTCTTGGCATTGCATATTTATAAATCATGTTAAATCATTCATAAACATTCATTTCTCTTCCCTTACATAATCCCTTAACTATCCCTTAAACGGGCAATGAAGTGTGAAAAATAGACACTCCCTTGAAAATATTTTATGACATTTAAATACTTGAGGGGAGAGACAAACTGGAAATAATACTGGAGAGAAGATGCATAAGTCTGATGCAAAGTGTAGCTTTAGAAATTTTCTCTCCTTAAATACTTTGTTCTTTTTGGCATCTTCTCCATATTTGACCTTGTCTTCCCAAAATCCTATATGAAAGTTACATGATATTTCTTCTTTATGCTCATAAATATTGAGGTCACTGCATAAGATCAGTTTATATCTTTCTCATTCCACTTAATTCTGCATATTCCCCACCATAGTTCTTTAATTAAAATCCCTATTACTGACTCTTACTTGAAACAAAGTTAATGTTGCCAAAGTAATATTCTTCAGTTCCATAAACAGATAAATATTTAATTTTTTTTTTATCAATCTTTACATCCTAAAGTTACCACTCAACTGACTACTCTTTAGAAAATAGTTGTGTCTAATTTAGAAATGTAGGTAATTGGGATAGCATGGTCTGTACTATTTCGTGTGTGGCTCTTCTTGCTCAACTTCATTTGTATGAGTTTTATCCTGTGTGTGTGTGTGTGTGTGTGTGTGTGTGTGTGTGTGTGTGTGTTCATGTCTGTGTATTTTTGTTTCCATGTAGCAATATGTTTCTCTCGCTTATTGGCATATGGTATCAGATGGAAAAGCATTTTTGGCAATAATTATTTATTTTTATTTATTTGTATTAATTATGAGCAATCAATCAATCAATCAATCAAGTTGCCAGGTTTATTTTGCTTTATTTTTTTCCTAAATTTTGTTTTAAGAATTCCAAATTTACAGAAAAGTTGCAAGAATATTGGCCACATTTTTCTGCTTTCTCCCACTCTTTCATATATACGTCTGTTTTGTTTTATTTTGCTGAACCAGTTAAGTATATATTGTGGACACCATTCCATTTTAACCTAAAGATCTTAACCTGTTTCTCCTAAAAGGGGAAATAAAGTCTCCTACATAATTATAATAACATTCTCACACACAAAGTGTTAAAGATATTACAGAACTCTTAAATAATATAATCTCCATATCCAAATTTCTCCTATTATTCCGTACTGTTAATTTCCTTTATAGATTTCTTGTTGCTGTCATTGTTGTTTTATTCTCTGTTCTCTAATTTTATTTTTGGAGATGTGGGATATCATTTAGGATAGGACCTTGCAATTAAATGCCAGAATTACTCAGTTCCCTGTAATCTGCAATGCTGCCTCTGACTTCTTTTACCATTCACCTTTTGCAGGGTGTGCCCCACACATTTGAGAACAATAAAATAAAACAAAGCAAAAAGGAAAAAGAGTGTCTGTTGAAAGCCAAGTCATTTTGTTTAAGAGAGAGTTCCCAATTTATCCCTTCCCACTAAATTGGGAGTTCAAGATTTGCAGATACTAACTAATATATATATAATAGACAGGCACGTTCATACCGTATAGCACAAGGAACCATCGTCAATATCTTGTAGTAACTTATGGTGAAAAAGCATATGAAAACGAATATATATCTGTTCCTATATGACTGAAGCATTGTGCTGTACACCAGAAATTGACACAACACTGTACACTGATTATACTGCAATAAAAATATATTAAAAAGATTAGAAAGAGTCCCCAGATAAAAAGCAAAGTCACTATCACTACTGAAAAGTAGTCTTTAATCTCTCTAAGAATAAGAGAAGATTTTAAAAAATTAGGGGTTCACCGTTACTTGACATCATCTGCCAATGTGGTAGCAGCAGTGTTAAGTCCCTGTGTGTCATCAGGGTTCTCTGTCTTGACACAAGTTCCTTCTACAGCCTCCAGGCCCTCAGGTCCAGAAACTTCAGGGAAGATTAGCAAACTTTCAGAATCGGGAGAGCAGGCACTTTCTTTTAAAGGATTTTAATATGTTTGTAACCAAATATCTTACAAAATATTAATTCAACACATTTAATGTTAGAACAATCAATGTAAAGTCTGATCTTGTAATTACTTTGTCTTTGTATCATTAGTATGATTATTGTTCCCCACGGCACTGGCTCCTTTCACAAGGAAAACAGAGGTCCTTATCATTTTCTGATAATCTCCAATTTTTATATGATGAGACAGGAGAATTTAGGGCATGCTTGTGTCAAACTACTGTAACTGTGATAGGTTTTGCCTTCATTCTGTTTTAGCGTTTTTCCAAGACATATCATTTATTTTGTTTCTTCATAATTGTTTTCTATTTGCATATAAGGATCCTTGTTATATTTTTTATTTCTGATTTCAAACTCATGTTCCAGAGAGTAAAAACAAATTTGAGTTCCCCTAATGAAAATTCATGGGAACAGTTTGTCACAAGTAGGATAAACACAATGGTATTATAGTTCTCCAGAGGGGGGAACAAACCCTTCCCAAAACATTGACTATTTAATAGAGTATGTTTGAGTTTTCTGCATTCACTTTATGTAAACTTGGCTGTGAATGCTGTTTATTTTTCTGTCATTTGAATTACAGATTCTGTGTTAAGTCAAAATATGGGGTAATTTACCATATAATGTTAAATTCTTTCTTCATTGAATGATGCCCCAAATGTTAATATGAACTACATGATATTTCCCGCTGTGAGCATCAGAGAGGAAGCAGAAGTTCAGGCAGATAAACAGATCTCTTCCAACTTTACGAAGTAATGATGGTCCTTTTTCAGGCAAGTCTGTCATTTAACCTGTGCATGTATTTGGCTATTTTATATGACCTATATGTTATTCACTGAGGAAGAAATCTGTGTGTATATTTCCAGGTAATTCAAATTAATTATTTTACAAAATAGTAGGAAATACTTAGGTAATCTGTGGTTAAACAACACGTTGTCTTAATATTAATAAAAACTATTCTATCAAGATATTTATGGAAGACGTGATTTGATATCTGGGATTTAAAGAAAAATACAGCAGAGAAGAGTGGTAGGTGGGGGGAGGGGGTGGTGACCCTGTAATGACCTTGCACTGAAGATTGCTGAAGCTGGATAAGAAGTACGTAAGGATTCACATAGATTTTCTTTATTTTTGTATATGTCTGAGATTTTCTATTGAAAAAAAAAGTAAAAGGTTAAAGGAGAGAGGGAGAAAGAGAGAAAGACAGGGAGAAAGAGATGCTGTGGGTTAAGAAAAGGTCTTTTCTCCATGAAAAACTGTATATAAAAAGTCCTTGGATCATTGATGCTCGCCCTGAATCCAAGGTGTGTTTTCACTGATAATGCAAAATCCTCCCAACAATTATTCTCAAAATAAGTCTCTGTCTTTCAGTGCTGCTCTCTGGTATGGCCATTTGGCTAAAATAAAGGACGGGAATCTGTGCATTAATGGGAGCTTATTCTCCGTGATAATACACAACATCAAGTTCTTCAGTGAAAGATCAGGAGGGCGTGGAGCCGCAGACAAACAGCCAAGTGCAGAGATTAGAGGAACGGGGTGCAAGAGAAATCCAGAGAAAGGAAAAACTACTCCCAGAATGCAAAAATAAGGAAAAAAGTAAAATTGGACAAATTTCTGCTTTTCTGTGCTTGTCGAGTAGTAACAACTGGCTCCATTCTGCCTATTTTGAAGACTTGCAAATAAAGCTTGTTAAGGTAGATGGGAGATTGAATGGTCTTGTGAAAAAAATCGAGCTTACATTATTTGGGTTCAATTTTGTAAGAGTCTCTTATTAAAATATATCTTGTTTCTATTAAAGGTTCAATGGAGTAAAATATCCTCCAGTTTGGAGGGGATTTTTTTAAAATGCAGCCCTCAGAATCCCAAAGAAATTGGTCCAAGGAATAAGAGTTTCATCTTGCTTTTGTTGGCTCTAACTCTCAGTAGTCTGCCAATTTCATGTTGGCCCCAAGAGACACTGACTCCCTATTCACCTTCGGATTCAGACTAGTTATTGGCTTATGGTAGGTGCTGATTCTAGGAGAGGGTCATGTCTGTTTGAGAATATATATGCTGTAGCTATTAAACTGAAGGCTAATGTTCCAGGCTTTCCAAGACATCTGCTCACCTTATTAAAATTTTCTTTTCCCTCGCCATGTTAATAGTTGCCTTGCTCCTGACCGGTACACAGTGCAGGTCCAGCCTCCTCAATTTATGTTTAGACAGCACGACTCCCACGGTGGTGTCCTGGCTGCCTGCCCAGAATGTGTTATTGGTGACCCTGTTGTTCTCTTCCTTAAACACAAAGTTAATTATGACTTGTTGGAGCCTCTAATGATATCTGATGACCTCTGAGACATCGTACCCTCCCTCGCTAATCTTCTAACAAGTAGACCAGATTCTATGTGAGAAAGTACCCGCTAAAAAGTGCCAAATAGACCAAAGCAAAGCTAAATGATTTCTTCTGATGAAGTGACACTGCAGAGAGCATATTTGTGTGAACGTACATCCTTAGAACCAGATTGAATTAGATGTTATTCCAACAGAATAGTACACCCCCTTTCTCACCTTCAACTAGTATGCACTGGATTAAATATGAACTAAAGTATTCAGGTTGAGCAAAGAGGATTTTTACAATACTGGCTAAATTTTCCTAAGGAGTCTGGATTTTTACAGGTTTATTTAATACCCCAGCCCTAGTTAGATTCACTTTTTTGATTAATTTTTTCAATTTATATCTAGTTGCATTAGATATCAGAAACAATTTTTGAAAAAATGTATAAAATTTCATTTTAGGCTTACAGTGCTCCATGAGTATGTATTTAAATATAATATGTGTATATTTGTCATGAAAAATAAGTTTTCTAATAAATTAGAATATGTATAAATTACAGAATCCAACACAGCAGCAAGGTTAACAGATGACTCATGGTCATGTAATATTCATAAGTATATGATTGGAGAAATTTGGCAAAATATACATCATCTCATTTAATATTTTCATACAAATACTCATAGTATTTGCTATGGCTATATGAGGATTTCTTGATATGGTACATCTTTTCCTTATAGTAAAGTAAAATTGATTTATTCAATAGGAATCTATTTTTATTTATTCAAGACATCCCTGGATAATGGAGTACAACTATTTTATGTTGAAATTATAAAAAATAGAAAAACTATTTTGGACTTCTTCATTTTATTAAAAAGTAAGCAAACAAACATATATTAAAAAGAGATATGCCTTCATCCATCAAAATCTGAAATTTATTTATATTTACCTTATATTTATGACATTGATAAATCTGAATGGATAAAGAATAAGTATGAACTTAGTTATTTACTATAATTATATTATTATTACCTGAAAAAAATGACCTGTAATGTGACTTTATATTTTTGAGAAATCCCTTGATAAACCTGCTGCTCCAGAATATGACATTTATCCTAAAATATATATATATATATATATATATATATATATATATATATATATATATATATATATATATAAAGTTTAGAAAATGCATAAAAGGAAAAATAATACAAATAAGAGAATTATATTATGACCCAGATAAGGACAGTTAACAGGCTGACAGTAGTGGAGATAACAGGTAGAAAAGAAAAAGAGGTGGGTTTAAAAGACAACTGAATACTGAGCTAATAAATGCTGTCATACACCTTCCACCAGGAAGCAGTAACGCTTTCTACTTCAAGCAGTTACTTGTTGGGACAAAATTCTCTGAAGAGAATTGGCACTTTCTGTTTTCAAAGAGTTCCTAAACTAAGTGAACTGTAGCAGAGGTGGCCCTTGAAAGCAGACCCTCAGTTTGGGACACTCACCTATCAGTTGACAACAGAATCCCATTACTATTGGGAAGTAGCGGGTGTTAACCTAGCATCATGGTCCTGAGGTGATCACTTTTGAGGGATTAGAATGGAACACAGGTAAAAGGGAAATGATTGAGTTATACTCTCATTTTAGTCCTTATTTTTTAATTTTTTAAAATTGAAGTATAGTTGATTTACAGTGTTGTGTTAGTTTCTAGTGTACAGCATAGTGATTCAGTTTTACATTTTATATATTCTTTCACATATACTTTTTCATTACAGGTTATTACACAATGTTGAATATAGTTCAATAGGTGCTATACAGTAGGACCTTGCTGTGCATCTATTCTGTATACAGTAGTTTGTATCTGCTAATCCCAAGCTGCTAATTTAGCCCTCCTTGCTCCCTTTTCCCCTTTGGTAACCATAAATTTGGTTTCTACGTCTGTGAGTCTCTTTCTGTTTTGTAAATACATTCATTTTTGTCATTTTTTTAGATTCCACATGTAACTGATACCATATGGTATTTGTCCTCTGTCTGACTTACTTCACCTAGCATGATAATCTCTAGGTACATCTGTGTTGCTGCAAATGGCATTATTTCATTCTTTTTATGGCTGAGTAGTATTCCATTGTATATATAAACCACAGCTTCTTCATCCAATCATCCATTGATTCATTTTAGCCTTTAAACAGAATGAAACAGATGAAGATTTAGAAGTTGATTGGTTTCTGTGGTCCTTGAAGGCCTTAAATCAAAAAGCCTTTTGGGAGCCAAATAGCACTCAAGACATACAACGGAAGCCAGAAGGCCTATGTGGCATCATTTATTGAGGTCCTTAACTTTTGTAGCCACTGTCTAAACTGCTACAAATCAGGCAACAGATTTAACCATAGAAGTGAAAGAGTAGTAAAGAAAACAACATAGAGATTCAATAGCTCTCCTGTGATAAAACCAGTGTCCCGTAGACAGTAACTGAGACACTTGTATGGCCATAGGTAGACACTTGAACCCAGAAATTCCCTTAAACACTCAGGGCTGATACAAGTGGCACACACCTCATTGCTGGAAGGCAGTGGCCTCCCCTGCCTGCACACCTGAGAGAAACCTCACCTGATGCATTTGTTTTAAAGAGGATACTTGTCTTAATCTTGATCCAGGCTTCCACTCACCATTGTCTCCTGATGAATAACCAGGTGTAGATCTCAGCAAGTCTCAAGCTGAAAAGCATACTTCCTGCTGTGGAATTAGGCAGCTTATTTATAGAAAAATATTGCAGGACTTGGCATTATGTACCGAGAAAAATATTTGTGAGAGTAGATCTTCAGGTTGTTGGACCGGGAGGAAAGGAAAAGTATGGCTGAATAAAATCGAACTGATGGATGTTTGATCACTTTCCCATTAGTCAAGTTGTGACTTGTTCTCAAGGACAGCTGGACCTGGTCCTGATAGTACTGTTAGGATGGCTGCTTGAAGCTTTGAAACAACAAGAGCCTAAACCAGGTGAGGTTCTATCCATTGCAGCCTTGCCAGAATGCTGTGGTAGGGCACAAGAAAATGCAAGTAAGACTCTTGGAATAATAGATTTTCTTACATAGACTGGAGAGCTCATTATTTGACTATGTTCTCCAGTATGTCCCAGGGGGCATTGCTTTACACAAAAACAATAAAGACTGCACTGTACAGAGGACACTGAAATCATGAAGATCAGCAATAGCTGTGCTCTGTAGCAGAGCTGACAGTAGAGAAAGCTGCATGGAAGTGTGCTTCTTCATTTCGATGGGGATGATAGGGTTCCAGAATGGTACAACCCAGGTGACTGCATTTACCTGTAAGAGAAGAGTTCAAATAATATCCTAGTGGTAATGGAAACAATTCCGGGGTAACGACCAAGGTGCCTTGCTGCCTCCATGGTGAGCTCTCGTGCTCACTACTCCCTGGTAGCATTCCAATGGGAAAGACGGATGTCGGTACGTCAGAGTGTTATTTGATGTCTACAAGCAGAAGAAACTCAAGATCTGTTCTCACAACCACAATGTAAAATCATGATCCCTCATGCAGTTTCCAAATTCAAACCTATTCTGCAAACCAGTATCAACCATTTAAACAGGATTATTATCCCGGGAAACTCTTATGCAATAAATATTCCTCTAATTCTTTCTGAAAGAAAACAGTAGCTGTTTACCAAATTATCATAAAGTAGGGAAAGACAGATGCCTAGACTTCTTGAAAGAAACTAAAAATAGAGTTTTAGGTGACACAGATACTAAAATCTCCAAAGTGTCATCACTCTTCCCCATCCCCCAGTTAGATTTTGGTTTTAAGGAGGCCAAAAGATAGATAGATTTCTGGCCCTAGGACAACTCATGGTGTGTTCTGTTGTGCCTGTGGTCCTACTCTGTAACCATTTTCCTGATTCTTGAATTCATAATTAGTGTCAGTTTACTCAAGATTGGCTAAACCCTCATAAGGCTCCCTGATGGCTGGCAGTTATGGCAAAAAGGGCCAAGTGATGTGGCTGACACTTCACTCTCCAGCCAGAGGAGTAAGTCAAAAGCATCGCTGTCTCTGAGAGAAATTCATAGATCAATGATATCCTCAAAGACTTCTTATGGTTGTTCCCATTATGTCCCTACTTAATTCCCTGGCCTCCAGGAATTTCCTCGTATATAGCACTCAACCGATCATGCTTGAGTAAGACTCTCCAGGTCTCTGGGGTCCTCCCTCTGTGGAATTCTCTTTTCTCTAGTACTCTCACCTGTGAATGCTAGCTGCCCTGGCTTCTCCAGGCTGGCAACTCTGTGGAATAAATTCAAGGAGTGATCAAGATTCTACATGGGTTCCCCCTTCTTGTGCTATGACCCAGAAATTTTCTCCAGCTAATAAGTTGTGACGATCGGAAAATCTCACCTCTTCAGTCTCTCATGGGTCACTGTTAAAATACCTTGAACGTTATTTCATATTTTGTCCACTTTTTTTTAGTTGTTTTTGTTTCAAGTGGACTGGTGAATATGGTGTTTGTCATTCCCTCCTGACTAGAAGAAGAGATTGATGATGGAAGTGATTCAGTGTGAGGTATGGATGGCTGTAAGTGGTCTGGGTGGTGAAGTACAGCAGAATCTCTGAATGCCCTGATAACACGGCCCACTGGCCATGTCTTTAATCACTTGCTGTGTTAGAGAGTTCTCGTGCATGCTAGAACATCTCACCTCAGGTGGCACTTTCACTGCTGTACCTCAAAGACTTTTTTCTGAAGTCACTCAGTCCACAAACAGGACAGCTGAGGAATAATAATAGTAAATAATAACAGTAACAATAATAATAATAATAACATAGAAAAGAATAATAATAATACGGCAACTTATTCTCAATGGAGGAAGTGAATCAGTGGAAAAATGTCCCATTTTTTTAACCCCAAGTCTGTGGCATATTCTACACAAGATTTGAGTCACATTCCCCACAGTGGGATCTGGCTCTCTCCTTTTCTGTCTTACTCTCTTAGTAACTTCCTACCTATTTCCTTATGTCATCTCCCAAACATATTACTTACACCTGAATCTTTGTCTTAATCTCTGCTTTTAGAGAGATTTCAAACTAAGATACCATATAATTGTGTCTTTATGTTACAGCCTATAAAAAAGGCTTGGGACGTCACTAGAAAATAAGTGAGCATCACTCCAAAATGGATACTGTGGTGTGTAGAACTCTACACTTTCTTGTTTTGAGGAGAGAATGATCTTTATTGTACTCAGGGAACCACACCCCATATCATAGACTGGAAATAGTTGCCTTACGTTAGGTTGAAGAATACTGTTATTACTGTTGTTTCCTAAACTTTTTAAATCGGCAAAGGTGGTGTATATGGACCCTCAATTGACAAAGGAGTGAATTTTCCTTTTTTGTCTGTTGTCAATTCAGTATCGCCTCCACCCCTCCTCTAAGATATCATGATTGTCATAGGCAAAGCCAGAACTTCATTTTCCAAAGTCCTTTCCTCATACAGTTTTCCTCATGTGGGAGGTCCATGGGACGTCCTCAGACAAGGTTTGGAAGTCAACATAGAGAGACCATCGTTCTCTGGAGGCAACTGTTAGATTTACCACAGCTTCCTGTCAGGCTTCTTGAGAGAATTCATGTTGGTGCTTCAGACTGAGATCATTGGAGCCCTGAAGTTTTCTTAGGCTTTGCAATCATTTCTGAGAACCACCAGAACAAACTCCTCTGGAACTGCTGACAGAGAACATGTGTGATGTCTGTGCTGGTCTTTTTCCCAACAATAATGGAGTAAAACTATCATTTTTCTCCATTCAAGTCTTTTATGTCTGGAACACCTAGAGGGGCTTCTAATTCCTGACTGAATGCTACGAGGGGCTATTCAGTAGTAGAAATGAGTTCACTTCCATGCTTCTCAGCCCTCAGAGTCCACAGAAGTCAAATATCTCAGCAAAACAGAATTTTGATCAGGTCACATCCCTGATGAAAAACTACCTCATGACATGCAGTTGATCTGGGGATAGAGTTTTGTAGGTTCCTCTGACCAGCTCTTCTGCTCTAGCGAGCTACTCTCTGAAAGCTCTCAATGATAAAGCCACCACATTCTCTTTCAGTATTTCTTAAATATACTGAACTCTTTCCAACCACAATACACCACCCAACTGTACTTTCTTTTTGATATGGTTCTCACCACCTCATGTCTTTTATGGACTTAATTCCTACTTACATTTTCTATCTCAAGTGATAAATCACCTCCTTAGAGAAGTCTCCCTAACTCTCCGAAACATGTTAAGTCCCTTTACTGTAAAATCTAATTGTGTTTATTACAACTGTAATTAAGTCTTTGCATGTGTATTTCTACAAAATGATTATAAGTTTCTTAAGGACACTGACTATATCAGTCTGACTTATTTTTCAGTTTCTATCATATGCTATATTTTCGGGTGTTAAAGTTTTAATCAATAGAAACTTCTTAGATATTAAATGGATAAATCATTGTCAACGCACACCATTACATAAAGGAGGCCCTTTGAAGTGATGAACTTAGCCTAAGAAAATCTGTAGATGTAGAAGTAAAATCAGTGTATGTAGTCGGCTCTTAGGGCAGCAAAAATTAAAATGGACAAGATAGGAGGTAGAGGAAGAAGAGGCATGAACAGCAAGCTGAAGAATCTGAATTTGAATGAAGTGCAATAAGGATCAAAGAAAGATATCTGAATTAAAAAATTACTCTAAAAGAGTAAAAGCACATTGTATGTAACTTTACATTTTTATTTCTCTGATTTTTCTGATATTAAGTATTTTGCATTATTGTAAGGCAATCTCTCAAAAATGAAATAAAAATGCCATTATGGCTCATGCATTGGGAGAAATATTACTTGTCTGTTAATCCATATGTGTTGTAACAAGAAGAAAAGTGAAGGAAATCTGCTTGGATGAGGCAGTTTCATGTTTAGTTCTGTTTTACAAAAATCCAAAAATAAGGAGAAAATACCAGATGGGTGACAGAGCAGAAACTTGAAATAAATAAATATAAATGGAATTTAAGAGTTTTTTCCCATCAAGAAAAAAAAAATGATTTACAGGTTAAGGCAGTTTGGGAGACTGTGAGGACCAAGTAAGAGGCAGCTCTGGAAGCTCCTGCATCCATCTTCTCCCAGCCAGCCATCATCACCTTCATCCCCATCATCACAGAAAGGCTGAGTACTGTATCACCAGTGTCTGGTCATTGATGACTGGAATGCCAGCTGTATTAGCTGACCCAACTATTACCATCAATGATCCCTTTCCTTTTCTAAATTTCATCTACTGAAATGAGCTAAACCTAATTAAGATAAATTACCAAATTTATTTGAACCCATTCAAATAATTTTTGATTCCCAGAATGCTATTAAGTCAAGTTAATACTATTTGTAGATATTGCAAAAAAGAATTCCTGCTCATTGGTTTCTTCTTTTTTAATTTTTTCATTATTTTTTTAATCTTTTCCCTTAACAGAGGCCCTGGGAATTGAACCCAAGACCTCGGACACACAAGCACATGCTCTACCACTGAGCTATACCCCCATCCCCAGATTTCTTCTTATTTTGATGTGTGGTTTTACTAACCAATATTATGCATTACTTGTGATCAGGATCAACATTGGACGCACATTGAACTTGAATTCTGAAATGGCCGCAGTGGTACATTTCTAATAGAAAAGTGAGATAAAGATAAAAATACAGTCACATGTGTGGGAAATAAGATGATCTTTAATAAATAAGTAAACACGTCAGGTAAGTACTGAATCGGGAATAAACGAAAAGGGATTTAATAATAAATATAAGGTGACACGAGTTAGAAACCTTCTTCTTCCTGACCAGCCCAGATCCATTACAAGTTAGAGGGCTTCACTTAGGGGCTTTTGAGGTTATTTATCAGGAAAACTAGGAAAATAAATTGAGTTGAGTTGGTTAAAATAAAACCAATAAATAACTATACAGTATTTTTCTTTTCCTAAGAAGCAACCCTGTGGTTTCACTGTCCTCCGAAGACAGACACATTACTTTGCTAACTGCATTAGTTTCCTATTGCTGCTGTAAAAATTTACCATGAACTTGGAGACTTAAAACAGTCGAAATTGATTATCTTACAGTTCTGGAGGTTGGAAGTTTTATATGTGTCTGATGGAGCTAAAATCAAGGTGTTGGGTCCTGGCCGGGTCCTTCCAGCAGTGCTAGAGAGAAATCTGTTGGCGAGCGTTTTCCACCTTTCAGAGGCTATCTGCATCCCTTGGCTCATGCCTCTTCATCTTTTAAACTTCCATCTTCAAATCAAGCAAGGTAGTACCCTTAAGTCTCCCTCTGACTCTGCCCCCCTTGCCTCTCCCTTTCACTTATAAGGACCCTTGTGATTAAACAGAATCTGCATGGGTAATCTAGGATAATCTCCCAATTTTAAGATTCTTAACTTAATCACATGTAAAGTTCTTTTTGCCACGTAAGGTAACACATTCACAGATTTGGGAAATGAGGCTGTGGACATCTGTGGGAGATTGTTAGTCTGCCTACCACATCGCCATTATTTATTTTGAATTATTCATGTTTTTTTCAGAAATATACATAACCTCAATTAAAAAGCATCCCACTTCAGTGTCCTCTTTCTTCACCGGTCCTTCCAGGACCATAAGCAGTCAGTATTTACACCTTTTTAGTTTTAAAATAGAATACCAGGTGGCTCCATTCTTGCTAGGCTATAATTCATTTGTTCAAAAATTATTTCAACAATCATGTATTGATGGCTTACTTCATGCTACACACAGTGATAAATGAGGATAAACATTGACAAGATAGACTGTGCTTATATTCCAGGGGAGGATGTGGTCAAATATGACAGTGTAATTCTATGTAATAGGGCCGTGATGAGTGAAGTTCGGGGAGCTGTGTTTGCTCATATGTGAGAAAACTGACCCAAAATTTGTATGTCATTTAAGGCTCCTCAAACCTTTCACTTAAAACAATTTGTTCAAAATTTTTCAAAGTAAAAAGATTAAATTGATTCTCTAAATACCTTTAGATATGTAGCTATATACTTATTAATTTGAAAGCTCAAAAGCAGAATTTTCTTCTAATATATCTTTAATCTGTTATGTATTTCACTATTTTAGCCCAGAACTTCAAATAGTTTATACTGGAAGAGTTTTCTTTGCTATATTTCTGAGACCTTCTGGATCCATGAAAGTATGTTGCTTTCATTCAAGGCAAGACATTTGACTGGTTGCAGCATATTTTGGTTGACAATGTGTGATTTTTCCCCTCAGATTTCTGTAGAGGTCCCATTGCCTCCTAACATTTATATCAGAAAGAAAAATCTTAGGTCAGTCGCATTTTCTTCCTTTTTCATACTTGAATTTTTGTCTGAACATCTGAGTATTTTTAACATTTAAAAATTATGACTTTACTGTTTTCTTCTTTCATGTCTACTATTAAGTTTATTTTGTAGTAGGAGCATTTTCTGTTACAAAGAGAATCTCTGTTCTGATATGTCTGGAATTTAAATTTTCCATAAGATAGGTCTCCTAGATTCATTTTCTTCTTCTTGCAGATTTATATTACTTTTTTCATCTATTTTTCTTATTTTTTCATTTTCTTCCTTTAAGTTCATAGGACATCTTTTTAGTTTTTAAAAAATGTGATTATATTATTGGCATAAAATTAAATCTAATTTTCACTGTTTCCAAAGTGAATTTATTCATTCTTCATCATTTTTATGCATTTTAGTGTGTTGGATATGCCTTTTATGTTCAACTGACTTTACCTCATTTAAAAAGTTCTCAATAGCATTTGTCAAGGTTTTTCAATGTTTTTGATAGCTTTTTAAATACCACATTAACATTTTTATGAGCTGAGACACATAGCATATACACTGAATTGTGTTTACTATACATTTCATCTGAAATATCTTGCCCAAATAGTGCATTTTTAGGGGAAAATCAGAAGATCATCAGAACTATGCTAGATATCTTTAACAGCTTTATGTCTCACTTGGTTTGAAATCTAAAGTCTTTACCTGGCTTCAAAAGCCTTGACAATCTTGTTCTCTCTTAATTCAACAACATCTTTCAACTCTTCTCCTGAAAACCCATCACTTTCTCACTGTGCTCCTGTGACCCTGGCTCCCTACAAAGCCCGCACCTGCTCAGGGTCTTTGTATTTAACTAATTCTCTACATAGAACACTTCTCTGTCTGATATCTGTGCTTTATGTCCCTATATTTTTCAGTTTTCTGCTTAAGTTTCACTTCAAGAGGGATCTTCTGACTATCCTGTCTAATCTAGAATTCCTTCTTCCTGACCCTTTAGAATCGTCACTCTCTAGCTGCTTATCTTGTTTATTTTTGTCAGGCAGTTAGATCAGTGGGGACACCAGACAGATGAGGTAGAAGAGAAGGAGGGTGGCCCAGAAGATGACAGTATGCCCATCTTCAGCATAAGAGGCTTTTGAGCACTAGCAAGAAACTGGTTGGGGCTAGACAGCCACACTGTGCGGTAGCAACAAGCACCTAACCGGACACGACCGAGTGCTCACTGTAATATAACTAGCATTGCGGTGTAGGTCCCCCTATGAGTTTTTCTATGTGCATCATGGGTAAGGACATGTGCAAAAGGGGGCGGGCATGACTAAGCACTCCAGGGGCAAGAGCCATCAATCAGTCAAGAGACCACATCTAAGCCAGGATATCAGAAAAGGGACAAACACTGGAGCTGCTCTTCTTCCTTGGATCAGCCCACCTTCCATCCTTGGAGGCGTACTTTCCCTTTGCTAATAAAATCTAAAATATTTTGTTACACAATGCTTTTGTCTCCTGTCTGAATTCTTCTTTTTTGGGCAAGACAAGAATTGAGGTCTTCACCTTTTGGGGGTAACATTTTTATTTGGGGCACTTTTCACAGCTTGACATATCATGTACCTTTTACTTTGGTTGTTTATGCAACCCACAAAAATATGAGCTAGGTATAAAAGCACTCTTATTTTGAACATCTAGTGTTTCTCCAATGTTCAGAACAGTGTCTGACAGACAAGAGTCTCTTAAGTAATATCTGTGAAATGATTGAATGAAAAAAAAATGCATTTTACTTTGTATTCCTAATATCTAATTACTTTGTTCAGATCAGTATGAAGACAATTTAATATTAATTAATTTAACAAAAATATGTGTAAAGAAGTTATTGAAAAATGTATTACTGGGCTAAAGCTGTTCTTTTGTTCTGGGTTAATAAATAAGTTACGACTTCCTAGTGCCTCATTGAACTGTCAAAGTGTAATCGTGGTTACAAGAAAATAACAGAAGCTTGTTTAAAATTAAACATTGTGTATTGTATAAATCGAGAGAGCCGTAATAAATTCCCTATCCTCTATACCACAATATAGCAAAGAGGCACTTTCTAAATCAAAGCTTTTACTATGTAAGTGGTAAAATAAATCAAGCCATTAAGCAACACAATGTAAATTATTGAATCTTTGTTGAAGAAAATGTCACTTCAGTTAGAAACCTCCTTTGTAAACATGGCACCATCAGGGTAACTTTTACCAACATTAAATACAGACTTTCAGGAGCACTGAGTGGATTTATAAATAGTGTTCCTCTAAAGGAAAATTTCACTTTATAAAAACGACAACACTAAGCAAAGTAGCAGCTATTCTGTATCACTAGTCGTCTAAAAAAATAATAGAATTTAGATGATGAGCTATTCAAAGTAGAAAGGGTTTTAATGTGACATTTTTATCAAGAGAAACACACCCAAATATCACAATAAAGAAAACAGGCAATGACAAATCAAATCCTTTCCTCTTGACTATAAGATGAATGCTGGTGAATCATTAATCTTTTTAAACTGTCTTTTGAAAAGAAATTACATTGTCAAATGCATTGGTTACACTACTTGGTGTTGCACTGATGCAGTATTAATACACCACACATTGAGTTCTCTCTTCACCCCAGCAACTTTAATTGCTGCTGCTCATTTTCCTACTGTGGCTGAAACTGTTATCCTGATGAAGGTGTTACAATATGAAAGGAATATTTTCATATAGAAATGACAAACTGCCCCAATATATCACAGTACAACTACTTTATTCTAAAATAGGGTAGTTAAGGCCATAAAGAAAGTCTTGCTTCTGCTAAACAAAAGAGCCTCAATGGCATTAACTGTGCAGTTGGAAGATCACAGAAGTGAATATTCCCAAGGGACATTTTAATGACTAAAAAAAAAAGGCGGGGGATCATTCACTTCTTAAAGACTGTAATATGAGTTCAAAATGCGTCCTTACAATTGTCAAGGTCAATGCATTTCCCCTCCATAAGTTTATTTGTTAGATAATGCAAGTCAAGAATACAAAGTTGTATTTGCACATGCTTTTCTTTTAATACATCTCAATATAGTAGTTATTTTCTGTACATCTACTCACTTGTTTCTTCAAATGTCATTTGCCAAAATGAAAAATAAAAGTTGTCATTAGTTGCATTACTACTTTTGCTTTATCTATCTGTGTGATTTCCTTAGCCAGTAAGATACAGAGGCTTAACATGGTAAACTAAAAGAAGTGCCTGAGTGTTTATTACGTTTCTCTTATAGTCAATCAGATTTTTTGATTAATTTCACCTTGCATTAATGTCAAATACAGCAACATAAAAATCAAATTGTGTGTAATGTTATCTAATACTCCACCTATGTATAGACTGTCTCATTCCACAAAGATTGTGAGCATGCTACAGACAAGAACAGAGACCAAAAAAAAAAAAAAAAAGGAAACTTATGAGTAGAAATACACCACTAGTACAAGGGAAAATTTAAGTACAGAAAGTTAAAGATTCGAGAAAAACACATGTATAAGATTAGAGAATCAGTCAAATAAATCCTCTTTGACTTTTAGCTTCCTGAAAGCTTAAGTGAAATGGAGACGTGATCATTTCACTGGTTTCAGTAAAAAGAGAAGAATACAGAGTATTTTAAGAAAAGCCAATAATGAACCTACTGCAAAAATCTCAAAACACTATTCCCACAGTGTACGGTGACAATGAGGAGTGCGTTGAGCACTGTCATGTGCTCAAAGTCAGGCATGGATTTCATTTGAATTTAATATAATTTTTGATCACATAAAAATTATTGCAAAGCTATTTTGAGAGAGCAGATGATAATATTGTTTTAGTAAATTGCTTTTGTGTGAAGAAAATTCTTACAGTACCTGTTAGATAGGGACAGACTCCCTTATTGCAAAAGATTCTTGATTAACATCCTACCTGGACTTATTTTTATGCTTCTTAAGAAACTGAATAGGAAATAGCTTTTCAGAAGCCCACTCAGAACTGGGGCCTAGGAGGAGCGCTGGGGCTGTTTGACTGAAGATACACCTTCAGACAAAGTGAGGATTCTTTTTTCTCAAAAAGAAAATGTGGACCTAATAGAGCATATGAATGATTGATTAAGTAAAAACCTAAAATTACGAACCATACAGGATGTTTGGGATAATTTTACCTTGACCATTTTCAAAATTCATGTCATAACCAGCTGCTTACCTTGGCATAAGAGTGAACAAGATCAATAATCCTTCCATGGAAATTTAATTTTATGCAACGTTGTTCTTAACGATTCCTGGGGAAAAAAAACAAAACAAAACTAGTTGCAAAATACATCCAATAAGTAAGTGAAAAATTTGACCTGCTATGTACAGTCACTAGCAAAAACAGTATATATGGAAAGTATATTAAAAAGGAGGTATCAGTTTTGTGTAGTTAATAATTTCATATAGTTAATAACTTTATATGGTTTTGTTGACATTACCTATTTTAACTGATAGCTGACTGTATTAACTCCTTGTTAATGACTAGTACAATACATGGGGTTTACATATCTTGGTTGTCTATAATGAACAGGAATACTTTCTGAGAGCAACGTGCTGGTAATTACTCTGTGGAGGGGACTGGTAAACTCTAATTTGTACGGTTGCCAATTTCATGGTGTAAATACTACCACTCTAGCCAGTGTCAACCTACCAATGTGATGTCGTTGAAAGTGGAGTTGGGAAGAGACATTCAGTAGCACTCTTTTCTGTAGTATTTTCACCATATGATCTATTTTTAAAAATCGGAAGGGTTAAATACGCATAAAATGTGATCAAATAATTAGGAAGTGATGAGTTTTGAGCATTTATTTATTTGTACATTTACATTGTTTAATTTTTAACAGTAACTGTGTTTAAGAACCTGTTTGCAAATTTCCTGGAAATTTAATAATTTTGTCATCTGAGTTTGGAGGAACAGGTCTTAGCATGCCTTAGACCATTTAAAAGCAATAGAATATAATTAAAGAGGTAATTTTAATAAGAGGGAGGATGCACAGGTCAAAAAAAAAAAAATAGGGCAACATATATTGACTCTTGACTTCACTTAAGCAGAACTGCCAGGCACATTCCTCCATTACTTTTAAGAGTTTCTAGAACCCACATGCTACTTCATGAAACTAACACTCACCAATTATGCATGCAGAAAATAGAGGAACTGAAGATCAGGGTTAAGAGTTGTACATCTAAATCGTGCAGTACTAGTTCTCCTACAACCTCAGCAACCTTGGACCAATAGATATGTGGGGCAAGCCAACCCGACATTGAAGGGGAGACAGACACCAAGCAGGGGAATAATTTGCCAGCATCCCCTTCTCGACGGGAACTCTATTTTCACAATCCCTTGCACTGAAGGCATAGAAAAGAGCTCACATGTTCACCCTCACCCTAGAGATAACTGCAGGAGCACTAATTAGGCAAAGCAGCAGTTGTCTCTCCACTCATCTTTCCTCTCTGCTATAGAATTCATATGTTGAAATCCTGATCCCCAGGGGGATGGTATTTGGAGGTAGGAACTTTGGAAGGTAATTAGGTCATGAGGGAGTTCGTGCCCTTATCAAAGGGCTACACACTAAAGGACAGTGATGCTCTCCAATATTTGAGACAACTGGAGACAGCTGTAAAAATTGGAATTTTTTCCCTACTAGTAGTGTAGTAGCAGTACATCCACTAAAAACCACTGGTAGTGAGCATTTAAAGGAAATCAAGGTACCTGGGCGGTGGTCCAAGCTTATTAAATAGCAATAAGAGCCTCAGTTAACCTCTTACCTGAAAGATAGTTCCTGGTGTTCAAATTATGATTTTTGATAACCTCTAATTAATGAAAATTAGAGTATCAACGAATTGTAACAAGCTTCTGCTTCCTCCTAGTAACTCTCAAATTTATTAAATTAAAATTTGCATATGAATATCATTCAACAAAAACTTCATTTCATCATCCATGTAATACTTTTATTAAAGACAGCTGTGATACGTGATGGTGATTGTGTTCCTACAAATATGTTGAGGCTATAAACCACTTAGAGCCAAAAAACACATAGGAACTGATTTCTATAAGTAAATTAGATTTTGAGTGTAAAGTTTCTGTCCATGTGACTGCTCACCCGCTTAACAAATGACAACTTGCCATATGCTAATTGCTGCCTTGGTTAATTCAGCTCACATAGATATGCTGTTAACTCCCTAAGGAAACGAGAGAAGTACAGGACATAATTGCATCTTAAAAATATAAGTATAACTTTCTGTATCATTCTAAGCTTCTTGGAAGCTTACAAAGCAAAACATGTAATTCGCAATAGCTTTTAAAGCAATGGTGCTTTCCGAACAGGCAGTTACATTCTAGTAATATTTTCCAATGCTTCACATAAATTAAAAAGTAAACAAGCTGTTTTCTTCATCATGGAATATAAATCAAGGGCATCATGGAATAAAAATTAAGAGATTATGTAAGTTAAAGAAACACAAGTGTCTGAGTAAGATAAATTCTGGAGTGTCGTATAGATGTGTTCCCCATAATAAAAGTTTGTTTTTCACTTACTTGATGTTCAAAAATGATATTCCTGGTCAGAGCCCAGGACAGTCAGAGGTGGGGTTGTGCTCTGCTCTAGGGTCACTCAGGAACCATGTCTTCACCACTGTTTCTGGCATCCTACTGGTGGTGATTTCAAGCCAGCAGAAGTAAAAGGGAATGAAAAGGCATACCTATTTCCCTGATAAGGTTGGACTTGAAGTGACACCCTTGATTCAGTTTGTATTCCATGGTTAAGACCCAGTCACTTGGGCATCCCTGACTGCAAGAGAGGCTGGGGAATGCAGTTTACATGAGATGAGACAGAAGGTGATGGACCGCACCCCACAGGCACACAAGGTCTTTACCTACCCAGCTTCAGGACCGAAGAAAGAGCCCAGAGTCAGTGCCAGAGACATCAATGGTTTAATGGATGGGGGAGCTTACACGTCTGAAGCAAGATCCTGGTGCAGTGCCCCACTGTGTGCTGTGGACAGCAGGCAGAGACAGGCGGGTGGAGGTTAGCAGTTATTGATTGGCTCATTTGTTACCAGGGAAGCCGGCAGAGGGGCTCACCCCTCACAGCCCCTTTGATAAGAACAATCCTTAACTAGGGCAAGTATGTAGGAAGGTCAGTCATGTGAATAGGGTGGAGGTGAAGCAGGCACTGGGGGAGCAGGGGATGCACAGAGAGCAAGAGAACAGCCACCTCGAGTGGCCTGATGATAGAGAAGGAGAGGCAGAGAGAGAGGAAGGGGAACAAGGAAGAAAGGAGGGAAGCGACGGAGGCAAGAAGGAAGAAAAATTAGTTTTGGAGATTATAATGCATTCTCTGCTATTTTCTTGTGTGTTTCAACAAAGAAACACAAAAAACACAGCTATAAGCAATAGAGGAATTTAAAGGAGTTTTAATCAGAGAAGGGACAAGATCAGTTTTGCATTTTAGGCAGCTCAGTCTGGCACCCGAGTGTAGGAAGAAATTTAGGGGTGGCACATTTCTGGAAAACTGTATTTTCAGCCATCAATTAACAGAAAGCAAATTAATCAAACCCAAGGAGAGGGTCACGGGAACCTCTGATTTATAGCTATTTATAGCCATTTAGTCAGAAGCCCATGTGACAACCTGGATTTGGGATTAGCCTCTATTGTGGGGACAGGGGTGGTCCTGTAAGACTGAATCCTTAAACAATGGGTGGAATCCGATGCTACTTCTAGGGAGACAGATAGTGTTAAACTGTAGGACACACAGCTGATATCCTGAAAATTGCCTGTTGGTGCTCTCCACCCCCACGCACCGTATTGGAATTTCTGGAATCAGAATCCTTTCACTCTGACTTGTTTGCACGTTCCTCAAAAAGTCCAGCTGCCCTAACTCATCCTGTATGACTCTTCTCAGAGATTCACTAAAATAGTAAAATTGGAAGGGATCTGCTGGCTTAACAGGTTAAAATTTTCTCATTTATCTAAGGCTTAGAGAGTTGGTACTTGACAGACAAAAAATCAGTAGCAAATTTTGGTGGTAGCAAATACACATAAGAAATATAGTTTAGCCATCTGAATGACCATATGTATATATATTTTATAAATCACAATGTCACACAGTAACTGAAATGAATGGTAGCAAAATTTATGATGGTCAGTACAATCTGAGGTGGAGGGTTTGAGAAATAAATATTTGATTTGCTTTTAAAATATATAAAAGCCAGGAAGAAAGGAAATACATGAATCAAGTGACCTGAGGCAAGTTGTTAACAGAATGTCTTGTCAGAGTCCTCCTCTGTAAAACGGGGATGAAAACAACACTTACCAGAGTCGTTGTTTTGATTAAATTAGATCCTCTATGGAAAGCAATTTAGCGTATTTCCTAGTATATAGTAAGTATATAGTCAATAAAGGCTAATTACTGTCTTTATTATAAATTAATTACATCCGGCCTCCATGTTCACCAGGCCTAAAGGCAAGGTAGTGTGTGTTTCGCTCCTCCTGGCTACTTCCAGACCGATCTTCTTTCCTCTTCCCAAAATTCCCGGTTTTAGAGCCCATGGCAGTACACCATATCAGTGTCCTCAATTTTAATGTGCCTCAGAATCACCTGGAAGACTTGTTAAAATAGCGATTGTTGAGCCTACCCTGAATTTTTTTATCGGTAAACTGGATGCACCCAGAATATTGCATTTCTAATCTGGTCCCAATGGCGCTATGCTGCAAATCCGGGGACCACACTTTGACAATCGCGGCCCTATAGCATGCGCAATCTCTCATCATTACCAACAGTCACGAAGCTCTAGGTCTTTCTTCATTGCCTAAGGGTTTTAGTTCCTGGCTCACATTCAGTCCCGTCAAAATGTATATGTGATATAATCCTTAGTAGTTTCAATAACCACATAGATAGTCTTTGCAACTCTCTGGTCTTGGAGCTTGAACAACTGCTCTTTCAATAATTTTTTTTTCCACCGTACCCCAAACTTTCACTTGTATGACCCTGCACAAGAACATGTCACTAGCAATGTCTGCCACATCTCCGTTTTCTCAATTTCATGCATCCCCCTCACAGATCAATACTTCTCGTATTTTCAGCTCCTTCTCGCTAATGCTCTAACCTTTTTTGGGACCTACATTCCACTGATGCCACACTTTTAAACTGCCTGCCATTTCTGTCATTTACTCATTTGCTTCTTATCCAGGTTAATACTGTAGTCAGTTATGATTGTATCAACTGTCAATTTCATTGCTTCTCTTTTCTTGAATCATACTCTCCTGGAAAATTCAAAGAGGATTAAATATGACACACATTTGCAGCCCTGGACACAAATGAAAAGAAAACACAGACATACTGACTGCTGCATTTTAAATTCATGACCCCCAACCTGAAAAGTGCCCTTCATATTGGTTGTCAATCAAATTACCTTTTCTGATTCAATTTACTCTCTGAATGATTAATTCATACTTTCCCCTCTCTCATGTAATCCCTGCTCTCCTCTCCCCATTCTTAGCAGTCTTTCTTATTTTACTTTTCCATCACCAGAAGCTACCCAAGCTACCACCTACCCTTCCGTGCTCCTGGCAGAATCTACCCATATAACCTGCCCTTGTGATCCATGAACTGTCAGTTCTACCCAAAGCCAGCATGAGAGCTCGGTACTCTCACCTACTCCAGGACAACCCTAGCAATTTGCCTGTACTTCTCCTGATTATTAATATGTCCTCTCTACTGGCTTCTTTACTTCAGCACGTAAACATGTTTTCCTCTCTCCTGTTTTAAAGCAAACAGAAAACCTCTCTCATGATCACTGTTTCCCTCCTGCTATGTTATTTCTCTGTTCCTTTTACTTCAAGATTTATCTAAAGTGTTGTCTTTACTAGCTGCTTCTAATCCTCTCCATCAATCTTTTCTAAAACTCTTTAGTTAGACTTTTACTCACACCTTTCCATCAAACCTGTGCTCAGTAATGGTAATGATGATCTCCACTTCATTACTGCAATGGCCAGTTTTCAGTTTTCAGGCCCTACCAAAAACATATAAAAAGGTCATCAAAATTTTACTTGGCTTGTAGAACACTGTTCTTCATTGGTTTCCCTGCTACGTCTCCAGCAGCTAATTGTCAGTTCCCTTTGGTGGTTTTGTCTTATCTACTTAACATCTAAATATCTGTTTAATTCTGTTACATCACCAACATCTAAGAGAGGCAGTTAAAATTATTTTATTTGGCAGAGGATCAGTGTATGGTTCACACTCTAAAGCCAGACTTGGATGGAATTGGATCATGCCTATGTTGGTTAATGGCTATTTGATTGAAACTATTTAGTCTTTCTATAATACAGTTTCCTTATTTGTCAACACGTATGGACATAATAAGAATTTGGTAATATTCTCATAAAGATTAAATGAGATAATATAGAAAAAGGATTTAGTACATTAGCTATCAGTAACAAATTTGTTTTAATTATTATCCCCCCAAAAAAGTTTATTAGGTAGCTATTATTGCTTCTATTTTTCAGATGAAGAAATCTAGATTCCAAACGTGATTGTACAGATTTACAGCTAGTAAGGGTCATTTTATTTTTGAATTCAGATCTATGTGATTTCAAAGCCTATGGTCTTGCCACATACAGTAATGATAATAATAATAATAATAATGATAATAATAATAATAATAATAATAATAATAATAATAATAATAATAATAAAAAACACTTTGTCAGCACTTTATATGCACTAAGTGCTTAAATTAATTCTCTCTCCCTCCATAGCAATATTATTACAAAATTAGCAGCTTAAAGCAACACACACTTATTGCCTCACAGTTTCTGTTGGTCAGTAGTTAGGCCATGACCTTAGTGGATCTTCTGATTCAGTGTCTCACATCACAAGGCTGCAGTCAGGTGCTGGCCGGGGCTAAGGTCTCATCTGAAGCTCAGCTGAGGAAGGACCTGCCTCCCAGCTTGCATGGTCGCCGGTAGCACCTAGTTCCTTGTGGACTGTGAAACTGAGGGTTTCAGTTTCTTGCTGGCTATCAGCAGAGGCTGTCCTCAGTCCCTGGCCAGGAAGCCTTCCCAACCTTCCCTTCTGCTTCCCTAAAGCTGGTGAGGGACAGAGAGTCTCTTTGCAGGAAGAGCATTACACATAATCACATACATCCTGTTGCCTTTGGAATATTTTACTGGTTAGAAATGAATCACAGGCTTCATATACAAGGGGAGAGGACCACACAAGAACTTTAATACTAGAAGGCAGGATCACAGGGTTACCAGAGGGTCTGTCTGCTTTACTGCTATTCTAAGCAATTTAATTGTATTAAGTTGACTTTTTATCCCCATATTAAAGATAAGAAAATTCTATCACAGAGAGTGTAAATAACCAGCCCAATTCCACCCCATTAGCTGTGTTAGAAGGGAGGCAGTCTGCACCTCATTTCTAGTCCCTTAATAACTTCACTGTACTGATTAGACCATTTTATAGGTAAACAGTGACCTGAAGGTTTTAGAAATTTAGTTTTATGACAAAATTAAATAAAAAACGATTTGAGAAAAAAAATAAAGTTTTGGTGAAATGATAGATTCACGTGAAAACTAGGCATTTTTATTAACTCCAAATCATAGGATAAGAAGATTACAGAGAGTATTAGGGCTATTCATTAAAACATGTCTGTCCTATTCAATATATTTATTAAATACATATATGTTTATTGCTATTAAGATCATTATTTTAGGCACTGGGAATGCACTCACCAATAATTGTATCAGAAACGACTAATGTTTCCCATACTCCCGATATAAGAGTAACTTTTCATTTTTGCTGGACAGCTGGGTGACAAAAAAAAAGATGGCATTTCTTATCCTTCTTGGCAATTAGCTCTGGCCATTGAGTTAATTCTGATCTGAAAGATGTCAGTGGAAATATTATATGTAAATTCTGTAAAGTGTCTGAAAAAGAGAGAGGGCTCAGACTTTTTCTACCCCTTTCTCCCTATCACTGGCTGAAATACTGAAATGCCAGCTTCAGTTAGAGCAAACATCCTGGACCATGAGGTGGAAGCTGCATTCTGCGGATGGCACCCCCAAAACACAATAGGAGCCAGAGTCCTGGAGGTTCATGGAATTGCATACCTGGACTTTGCTTATGAGAGAAATAAATTGCAATTTTATTTAAGCCACTAATATTTAGGGCTTTTCCATTGGTCAAAGCAAAATCAAATTCACACCAATACAATAAAATAAAATGTAATAGCTGACACCTGGCATTGTTCTTACTGTGATGGAACTGTTAGTTCTCATTTACAACCTATTTTAAATAACTTTTTTTAAATCCTAGAGAAAAATCCCTGTTGATAATTTAGTACTAGAAATTATTTAAAAAGAAGTTTATATTTAGTTGATGGATTTGCATTTCATAGACATTATTCAAAATAATACTGGCGCTGCTTCTCAGGATAGTTTATTAGAAGAGAATATGGCTTACTGGTAAATATGCTGTGAAATATTCTATAATTATATAATTAACTATAATATGATTAACTACAAACAATTCAAGTAGATTTCCAAAAATTTAAAGCTGTTAATAATGTAAATACATTCCAGTGGATTGTATCTGTAAACTGAGCATAAAATTAATTTTATGTCAACAAATTACTATCTTTAGCAAGTTGTACAACGGATAGAGCCATATAATTGTCCAGCTTTTGAAATATGCTTTCATTCAAGTAGAGATAATGAAGATAACTAAAGAGCAATGCAAGAAAAAAATCTCACATTATCTGTTCCAGTGAATTATACTTTACAGGTGGTTGGCTGGAAAATTAGTAGGCCCTATTTTCTGTGGTAATAAATCCTAATATTTGAAGAAAGCAAGTGCAGATGGATTACCAGTTCATTGCTACTTGCCACAGTACAATGAAGATTTAATCATTATGGTGAGCAATTCGGTCTTTATACAACTGCTCTAGTGATATTTTAATACAAAATGCCGTCATTTCATTTATAATGTGGATGTCATGTTCCCTCTTAAGTTTTGCGCAATGAAGTTACTGGCATTTTGGGTAACACTGCAATTTTAAATAATTGCAGCAGTGCTTGCCTGTGAGTTATACACAAGGTTTTTGAACGGAAGAAGGGAATTGTGATTATCAAATAATCATAACATGTTTTCAGTAAAAACTTATAAAACCATTTAAAAAAACAACTACATTTATGTTGTGATTATTAAATAATCACATTTTCAGTAAAATGTATAAAACCATTTAAAAACAACTACATATATGTTGTGATTACTAAATAATCATAACATATTTTCAGTAAAAACTTATAGAACCATTTAAAAAACAACTACATTTATGTCAAGACAAGTGAAATATCCCAAGCATGCCACGTACGGGGCTAAATGATAAGTCAGCTATTCTAAACATTCTCCAATGTCTGATCACAGAGTTCTATTGCCCAGTTGTTCAAGACTGAATCAATTTTCAATATTTAAATGAACATTGCTTACTCTTTCAAGCAGGTGGATTTTTTCAAGCTGTAGTCAATGTCTGACTTCTTGAATTAATGAATAAAGAAATAGTTTCCTAGTTTGAAAGCCATCTTTATAGATGAAAGATTAAAACAAATTCAGAAGAGGTTGAGATTCTTTACAAGGTTTGGCTGGGGGCCATGGAGAGAAGGAGATATTATAGAGGCATGGACCACAGCAAATATTTTCACACCATGTATTTTACACAATATATTTTGTTAAGAAATGGAAGGTGATGTTTGTTTTGCTAAAATATATTTGTCTACCAATATAAGCTTTCTGTAATACTATGTACCACATGAGAATATTTCACCTCTATACAGATCATAGATGAAATCCTAAAGCTGGTCATTTGGATGCTGAGCATTGCAACATCTCAAATTGAATTTTGCTTTTGCTTTCCTTCCAAAGATATCTCTCTGTATCTATCATTATCTCTCAATCCATCTTTTTGTCTCTATTTCTTTTTTTTCTCCAGCCTCCTTCTCTAATCAATATGCTTGTAAGATTTCCAGGTAATCACACAGTCTTTAAAGTTTTTTTTTTAAATGTAAAACTACTTCCATAAATTCTTCCAAATAAAATTTTTCATGCTGTTTGCATCCCAAAGTCCTGTTCTTCATACATCACTGCCATCTGCCTTGTGGATGTTTCTCAGGACATCTGCTGCCTATCAGAGTCATTGTCCACCTCCTCCCCCCGTTCTATTGTGTAAGGAAGTATTGAAGTCTATTTCATAACTTCACTAAAAATATAAATTCAGTACTTAATTTTCTGGGCTAGAGGACACCCCACATCTCATTGTCTATCTTTGCATCACAGATGTTGGTCTATTTGGTTACAGTATTGTTTCTTCTTCAAATGAGTTAATCAGCTGAGGCTCTTTGATTGACAAAATCATGGCCTAGATTTATTCTTAGCACCCATTGAAACTTTTTTTTTTTTAAACAGAGACTAAACATCTTTAAATCTCCCTTGACCTGTTTCTCTGTTTCATACCTAGTGTAACCATGCAAACTGATTGGCCTGGGGCATGCTTGCTTGGTTTGTTTCTGTTTTCCCAGTGTCTTTTCCAATTTAGCTTTTGAGTAAGATTTTTATTTTAAGTAAAACAATATAACTTGTAGTTGCATTAAATCAAGGCAAGGTTGATTTTGTTCTGTATGTTTGTTCATACAGATTCTGCCATGAGCTCATCTATTAGCGATAGAGATGCATGTGCCGTGAACAGGGTTCTCAATTGAGCATGTGTTATAAAAGGTGTGTAGTCATAATCCGTCTCTCCTTTCTTCTCAGAGCTTTCCTAACTAATCATAATGTTTTTGAACATACCACACAGGTTGCTCACTGATACAACAAGCAGCTCTTAGGCTCAAGTAGTGAGAAGCAGTCAAGACCTTCCATCTTCTGGTGGTAGAGAGAGAATTATGTCACTCAACCATCCTTTCTAGTCCCTTGTCCAAGCCAATATGCCATGGTTTGTTCAGTGCTCTGTTGAGTCTTCAGGTTGTCAGTTGGTGAAAGCCAGAAGCAAATGGAAAAATTATCAATTAAATTAACATAGTATATGTGCTGGAAATAGATGATGTTTCGTTCCTGTGGAATATGAAGAGACTACTCTATAAATACGCCTTATTTATATGCCTTGTCAGTTACTATATATTCTGAACTTTTACTAGTTTACTGTTAAGTATGCATTAATTTTTTTAAAAATCCTTAGGCAATCCTTAATCCAAAAAAGCTAAAGTGCAGGTTAAATGGAAAATTAAATATTAGCTTTGTTTCTGAAGAAAGCGGATGTTGAATATCTAATCTGCATAGTATCTTCATTGATATTAATCATACACCTGGGATGCCATACTGACACCACAACAACATAAAAGCTAAAAGGAACAAGATATATTGGTTTCTGCTCTGAAAGTCAGTATTTTAAGTTTATCCTCACAAGGGACAACTTTAAAAATTTTAACCATGTGAGATACATTTGCATATCATTTTGTGAAGCAAAAACTTTCATTTAGATCAAATGATTGATTTTGTAAATTAATTTTTCTCACTTCTTTAATTTACTACCCTGTTGCACATAGAGAAGTGAAGTGATATGTATTAATGTGTTAGTTTCTTTAGCAGAAGAACCACAGGGTGAAATGAAGCTCTTACCATCATCAGGTGCTCCAAGTAGAAAATCAATTAAGTAAATTCCAATAATGGATTGATTTTTTTAAAAATTCAATTCAGTGAATCAAAGTAAAACCTTTGGAGTTTATTCTATTAAAAATTACATGTTTGACATTGCATTGAATGCGATGGTAAATTATAAACAATGTTAAAATTTCAGCATTGAAGCTAAAATGATTAGTTCTTGCATTAGTAATACAAATACTAGATTAAGAAACCTGTACAGGAGGAACGTACTTCAAATTCATTGTAATGAACACATCATTTTTAGTGTCCAAACAAGCATCAATATTTTCTTAATCAAAATAAAAGCTGTAGTGGTCAAAATTTCTAACTTAAAAAAAATTGAATATTGAGCTACAAATTTTTTTTGTGATGAAGGTGATGATGAATGCAAAAAGTCTCCAGCATTGCAAATATACTTTCTTTATTGTTCATTGTCACAAATTTTAGAAAGTCTTCGAAGTATTACTTATAAATCAACTTACAAGTCCCATTTACGGTTTCTAACGTTATTGTAAATGAGTCCTCAAAATTGAGTTTTATTTTATTTTTGTAAATTATTTGTGAATCTTCAATCAAAATTTTCAATAAGTGCAGCACTCAACACTTCCACTTTTGAAACTGTTAGGAAAATTCAATTAGTGAAAATAATGATTGCAAATAAGAAAAATCAAACTTACATCTATAAAAACAAATAAAAAGGGATTATCTAGACCTGTGGGAAGAATCATTGACTGGAGCTCCTATTTTTATCTGGAATAATTTATATTCTGTTTGGGAACTAAATGAAATTGAGAATTATTTTAGCACCTTTCTGTAACAGTGTATTCAAATGATAGAGATAACTTATTTGAGGAGTTTCATCTGAAAACCTGTTTTTTGAAAAGTGGTACCATTAATAAAGGAAAAATGACCTACTTAACAAAATACTTAGACTGAGATACTAATATTGTCAAATAAAGTAGAATAGAGAATATCTTCTAGCAGAATTCTCTGTGAGTTTATTAAGTATCTTAGCTCCTGTAGAAAATGATTCCTTCATTAAGCTTGTTATGGTATAGGGAGTAGTATCGTCAAAATTTTAAATTTCTTAACACGAAGAGTGTAAATGCAAAGCAGATTGTAGGTGATATTATTAAAATAAAATATATTGTTAAAAAGATATTCTTAAAAAATGCAGGTGATATAGTCTTACAAACAAAAATGACTAATAAAATATATGATAATGTTTGCAGAATAATTATTTTGCTTATGTTATATTTTGAAGTTCAGATAACCAATATGAAGTTCTTTCTTTATTTTAGCTATGTGTATAAATCTGCTCTATTTGTTTAAAAGACATTTTTACTTATTTTTTTAATACAACTGTAAGGTCCCAAGTATAATACAAACAATTTGTCACTCAATAAAACAATTGCAAGTAAATAAGTGAATAATTCAGTATATTATTTTAATTATTTTACCATCCTGTTCCATTCTCAATGGGTTCTAGTGTGGTCAAATTTTTTATGGTGTCTTTGTTCGTATGGATTCAGGAAATTCCTGCATCAGGAAGTCATGTTGGCTCAATTCTCAGTATCTGAACCCTTCTCTCCATCTCTGATGCTCCCATCCCAAAGCCACTCTGCTCTCTCACCTAGATTTCTGCAGTAGCCCACTGACACTTCTTCCTCTTTTTATCCTTGTCCCCCTAATATCTGTTGTCCATCTAGCAGATAGAGTGTGGCTTTTTAAATGTAAATCTGTTCAAAAAATTATAAATGCCCTTTATTTCATTCATAACCTTTTCTGTGCCCTTCATGGCCCTATAAGAGTTCATCCCATTACTTCTTGGGCTTCATTATAACCTGGTCCTTGATTACTTATTTTGATCATACTGACCATTGACATCCTTGCTGTTGCTCAGATGCAATAGATCCGCTCTATTTAAGAGCTTTGTTCTAGCTGTTCTCCCAGCAAAAATCTGGTTGATCAGCTTCTCACATCCTTCAAGTCTTCATTCAAATCTCACTCTGTCAATGGTCCCTTCTGCCCCAATCTCATCTCCCGTACACACTCTGCAGGCCAACTGCTCTTCCTCGGGCCAGAGCATGTCAGGTCCTCCTAACCCTGTTTCCTCTCATCCTGCTTCTCCCCCTCCCATTTTTCTATTGCTCTTTTCATCTTCTAATGCACCATATGATTTACTTACTTACTATATGTAACAATTATAAACTCTCACCTCTAAAGTGCCTCACGTTGGGTGGGGACTTCTGATTGTTGTTCACTAAGTCCCACGTACCTAGAACCATGCCTGCAATATGGTAGGTTCTCAGGACATGTGTGTGAAAAAGTAATTCACAATTTTTGAGCATTGAGAATCAGAATTTATTATGAACATATAGTGAAACTCTTTTGGATATACAGAGATGTAGATATCTGCATATATAACCTTTATATCTGTGTATGTCTCCAAAGCCATCTTTTGTGCTATCAAATCTCAATCTGCAGTCCAAGAAAACTGATTTGGACAAAATTTAGAAAAATATCAAAACATCTTATCCAGTTTGCAAAAGTTCATAATTCACCAATAGCAATGTGTTTAATAATGTAATAATTCAGAAGCATGGTAGAGGATTCTTCCTTTTTGATAAAAACATTACTGCACTTAACTTTGACAGTCTCAGAAATAGCTCGAAGTTGTGTCGTTGTTTGTTTGTTGTATTTTAATAACAATTTGAAAGTTTATAATATGTGATTCAATAATTGAAAGATTTCATACAAACTATAAAAATCAGAAATAGAGCTCAGGAAACATAATGGTTCAAATTACATATTTTATAGTGATTTAAAATTTTTTCCTACTTGTAAATGCAGCACATCCAGATAGAGCTGTGTGTGGGGTGTGGAGAACAGAACATTTAATTACATTTTTTTCCCAAAGATTTTAGAGATTGAGTTTTAAGACTGTCTTCTTAATACTTTAAGCTGTTTACTATATGCATTGCTGTCACATTTGTTAAATTTCAATTCAGAAAACATTGAAATATCTTACATACCTGAATATTCCTTCTGCATTACATGAAGAATCACACATGTGAACAACAGAAGACTTTTTTTTTATTATTAAGTGACAAAACGTATTTTACTCTTGTCTATTTGAATGCACTCCACTTTTTTTTCTGTGAATAGAATGTTCATTCCCTTGATTCAAAGTGATGGAATTCCAAAAGAAAAAGTGTCCTGTAGGTTTATCTAGATATTTCCTCCCTCTCAGAAGAATTTCCCTCAGAATTAAACACAGCCCATCTACAGAACATTTGAGCATGATGATTTAGACAAAGGAGTGAGAATATATTTTCCACTGAAAAAACTTTTTTTTCCTAATGTGAAATTATCCTGAAATATGGAGAAATTTAAAATTGAATTAATTGTTAAATACTATAATCTACTATAATAGGAAAAGAAGTGATTATAATTAATAAAAATAGGGAAATTAGGGATATATTTAGCTACAAGCAGAGAAGAGTCTTAGGAAAGTTCTCAACTCAATACAGGTCCTTTCTTTCCTTTTCCCCTTATCATAATGTGGAGTGCTACGTTAATGCAGTTCATAAGTGTTCATTTTAAATGGAAAAATCACAAATTTGTATTTTTATATTGGTTAGAACATAGTAATTTCAAATTCTTACATATCCAAAATATAAGAGAGAAGAATGAACTCATTTTTAAGGTAGTTATTAGTGCTAAAAGTGCTCTGTTAAGTTGGAGATAGATTTGAAAGACAGGAGTTTGTGAGTTTAGGATCTGATGAGGAGAGTGGGCTTCCACTCTGGACTGAGTCCAATGAGCAGATTTCCTTGAGCAAAGACTTCAGGTCAGTACTCACTTGAGTGGGTAAAAGTTTTGCCCAAACTATGCCAAGATGCAGAAGTTTCTTCGGCCTCATCCATCCAGATAAGTTTTAGGAGATCTCTACTGTCCATCTGCCTCCAAGTTCAAAGCAACTGGCAGAGAAGCTCTTGTCACTCCCGACCTTGACCCTGCCCTCTGTCTCCCTTCTCTCTTGGCCCCAAAACAGCCTATTACTGTGAGAAAGATAAATTAAGGTTTAAAATTTAAATCAAGTGTAATTTCTTGACATTATTACATTTCAATCTGAAGGAAGACAAAACTCATCATTAGGAAGAAACTTCTCATTCTCAATTAAAATTTATTTTAATATGAAGTGAAGTGAAGACATATTCAAAAAAGACGCAACCTCATGGCTGGGAGCTAAAGTGAAACTGGCTGATTGAGATAACGTATTCCTGTGGCAGAGGGAAGATGAGTCCCTCAGCAGTCCTTGCCCTGCTTAGCATTTGGAAAAAAAAAAAAAGAATCTGGGGGCTGAAACATGAATTGGCTAAAGACTGACAAAGTAATACTAAGGAATAATAACTTCAATACATACATACATACTACTGAGCAAAACTGCACTCACTTGGCAAATATATATCTGACATTGTCCTTATTGTCAGTCACATCAAACACCAATAGGTACAATAATTATTTCAATTTATTTGAGTGTGTCTGTGAACTTTAAAGTGGATATAATTGCATTTTATGAAAGGACAAATGAAAAAATAAGAAATAGTATAATAAAATTAATTTTGTTTATTCACAAGGTAATTTCTTTAATGTGATTGCAAAATCCCCTGAGGACTTCATATGTTTGATTTGATAAGAGTATTAGTTCCCTGGAGCTGCCATAACAAATTGCCAAAAACTGGATGGCTAAAGACAGCAGAAATTTATTCTCTCCAGTTTTTTCAGGTGGCTAGACGTGCAAAATCAAAGTGTAGGCAGGGCCACGCTCTCTGTCAAGTCTCCAAGGGCTGATCCTTCTTTTCTCTTCCTGGCTTTTGGTGTTTGCTGGTAATCCTTGACTTCCCTTGGCTTCTGGATGTGTCACTTCCATCTCTATTTCCATCTCACATGGCCTTCTCCTCTGTGTCTCTAAGTACAAATTTTCCTCTTCCTACAAGGACATTAGTCATTGAATTCAAATCTTACTCTATTACATTGTGAGCTAATCCTATCTAGATCACATCTGGGAAGACTCTATTACTAAATAAGGCTACATTCACAGATACCTGGAGTTAGAATGTAAATATATGTTTTTGGAGACAAAATTCAATGCACAACAACAGGGAAGACAGACCAGAATGAGTAAAATGGAGAAAAATACTAAAAAGTACATTGTAGGAAGAGCTGAGAGTACACAAGCAAGAGTGGAAAAGCAGGAAAAAGATGGATATTCCAGGAAGATATGAAAGATTAAAAAAAAGCCAAAATGAAGATGAGAATCTTAAGATTCATGGATTTCATATACATAAAGACAAGTAACAAAAGTATAAAAAAAAATAAAATCCATCTTTATTTAAACACAACCATTGAAATAGATAAGCCAGTAGGAATACACTGGTATTAGTGCCTCTGTCCAGACTTAGGTTCCCGTTACTATTAACTGAAATTTTGAGAACCTGACCTTTCCTAATTAAAACCCAAAACAAGGGGTTGTTTACTAAAATATATTTGATTTATGAGAAATATCATCAAAATATTTTTGTTGCAAATTTAATTGTGCTTCTTAAATTTAAAGGTATCTAAGGGACCATGGATGATATCCTTTTTCTCATCCAGCTCTGTTAATTCAGTTCATTTCAGTTAGTCTAGTGCAAAAACAGCTAATGAAAAGGTAGTGATGATGGAAAGGTAGCGATGTTTGCATACAATGAACTTCTCACTTCTTTTGTGGAAATGCAGCTGTCAATACCAATAGCAGAAGTAAGGTAACATACAGTCACAAGTTTAACTTCAAAACATAAAAGGTAGTGTAGGAGCTTGCTGGAATTTAATGCAATTTTTTCCATAAAAAAGCTTCAATGTGACATATGAAAAATATGCTATACTTCTTTAATATATTAATCTATATTAAGCTATGGATTTATAGAACTTAGTGAAATGCACTTTTTAAAAGGTTATACTAGGATTGGAAAACATGATACCATTATTCAAAATTAATTTATAAATTCTAAAGACAAATATATATATTATAAAAATATGTTAAATTTTAAGTGAATTATTATAATAAATATTTCTCATATATCCAGAGCACTCGTGTCAAATTAATAAAATGATAATTCCTATACCACCTGATGAAAAGATACCAAATATAGAAACATATGTATCAATATTTCAGAATATTTTATATAAATCCATATTTCTATATAAAACCATATGTACTTGTATATATATGTATATGTATGTATGTGTATGTCTGTATGCGTGTGTGTGTGTTTGTGTGTGTGTGTGACTATTTTAGCAAATATTTGACTTCTTTTTAGAGAATCCTGTTTACCTGTAGAGAAGGGAAGTTTTGCTTTGCTATGTATTAAAGCGCCTGCTTGAGGGGAGACAGAAAAAGCCTTTTCTTGTCCAATTGAACCTAAGACTAGATGTATGGGTACAGCAGTGTAAGTCAGGGGGGTATCAGAAGATTCATTTGCCCCATATTTAATGTTGCATTTTAACTAGTAATAAGAATAACATGGTGATTTCCATCTTTTTGACTTGGGGGTCATTATCTCAATAGATTCTTACCTTGTGTAGAAAGAAGGGTGTAATTTCCGCATCCCCTGGAATTTCAAAAATATGTATATACATACTCAGCACAAACCCAGATACAAAGATTTATCTAAAGCAGAAATCTAAGAGTTCTCCCAGAATTTTTTCTTACCTTCAAATTGATGAAGCTCATTATTCAGTCACCAAATTGTACTGATTTGCCCTCCAAAATAGATTTTTTATTGTATCACATTTTCTCCCCACTGCCATTGTTTTGGCTTAGTTTTCATCATCTGTGGTCAGACTATCAAAATTGCCTTTCTGCTTCTAGTATTTCTCTTATCCACACAGCTTACAAAATATTACCCAAATGTAGTTACGCCACTTTCCTACTTCAAATCTTTTGCTCACACCTCTACTTAAAGGATAAAGTTAAGTCCAAGCCTCCTGGAGTGATATTTGAGGAGCCTCAGGAGGCCTTCCAAACCCATCTCCCATCACTTTTCATAACTCTGTGTAGGCCTCCCACATAGAATTCCTTGCAAATGTTACACCTGGAAACTCCTTTCTCCATTAATTCATCTGTCTAATTCATATTCTCAAAACTCAAGTCGAGATGTCCACCGGCAGTGACACCGCCTCCAGTTTTCTCTCTAGGCAGAAGTATGTGCTCCGTCCCTGCTCCCATACGCCTCTATATATAGCTGGAGTTTCCACATTTGTTATATTCTAATTATCAGCTTGCATTCTGTTCTCCTCCAGGAGACTGGTAAACAGTTGAGGCAAAGAACTATGCCTTATATAAGATCCTATTCTAAAATATAGCATGTCATATGAGGTGGCCTATATTATAAATATTTTGCAACTGAAAGGGTGAAACAAAAATTTGATTCCAAATGTGTGGTTCAGATCTAAAAAGTATTCATTATTTTCAAATCCAGAGAAAGCACTTAATGAACTCTTATTTACTGAAAATTTAGAAAAGGAAAATCAATATGAACTAGAGGGGGGTTACATTTTCAGAATTCCACTCAGTGCCTAAAATAGGACACATCCTCAACTATGCTGAGCAAGCCCTACGGTTATACTGTGGAAGAATGAAAGCCAGAGATAAGAGGAGAGCCTCACTTATACAGTGAACATAATGGTCACAAACTTATTGAATAATGCCAGTCTGTACACAATGAACATAATGGTCACATACACTTTTGAATAAAGTACAGATGCCTCTGATACAACATAATTGCTTGGGGTGGGTAAGGAGAATGACTGTTTCCAAGACTCATACACACACACACACAGACACACACAATCAGGGGCTCTTGAATACACTGAGCAGTAATAGTCCCAATGGTAATGTTCAATCAAAATGCACAGAATCCCTTTAAATACCTCAATATTTGAAGATATAATAAAGCTATTTTTAACTTGAATGCATTCTCCAAGAATTACTCTTACTTAAAAAAAGCAACTTTAAATTTCTGACATTTACCATCCTACTATTTTCATGCCAAATTTTCAGTTGATAGCAGTTTCCAGTGTGACTCACATTGCAGTAAGACACAGGATTTTGTTAAACGCTTTTCCAATTCCCAGGTACAGATGCATGTTCACGTACCCAATACAAGAGCGGGCTCTCACACACACCGTGACATCCCAGTTTCCCCTCTGACTTTCCATCATCCTCTGGTCAATCATTATGTACTATTTCAGCTTTGCTCACTGCTCTTTCTTTTACCCTTCTGGGACACAAAAACCAGTTAGAATACTTTCAGAGCAGAGTATCTGTTTTAAAGTATATACCAAATGCTAAATGGTGCCTTTTTAAGAGCTATAAGCATTGTGTTCTCGTTAGAAGACAGTTTCAGTTTTCCCAAGAGCACAGTAATCTCAAGGAGGTCTCTCACTTTGTCCTCTGGCATAAAAAAAAAAAAAAGTCTTAATGATACCAATTAAGAGGTTTGAATGTCATTTCTACATCTTTGTCCTGTTTCAGGTCATCAAGTCCAGGGCTCAAAACAAAGTCATAACAATTCTGTTGAAGCTTATAGACTTTTGTAACATTCGATGAGGAAGGCAGGTATTTCAAAATAACTGCAAGGATGTTTTATGGTATTTTCAGTAAGAGAATGCTTTATTTATACTCTATTTTTATTTATCTTTTACCTTCCCTCTATAAAACAAAAGAAGAAAACTGTATGAAATGTGTCACTCTAATCTGGTCCAGTGTTCTCCTGCTTAGTTACTATCACTGGTGAGTTTAACTGCAAGGTATTAACTTTTCTTTAATCCCTTTAAGAAGTAATACAATTTTTATACAACATTACTTTGATTACTCTTTTCAAGAGTGACAAGGATAGTCATTCTTTAGTACCTTTGGTTGACCTCCCATCCAAACTGTTGATTCCCTCCTTCTTAATGTTTACATGTGACTATTCAGCAATCATTTGTCACCATTATCTGGATCAGTTTGAGTCTAAATGCCATTCAAAGCCAGTTCTGCTCAGTGAAGCAGCAAAGATCTATCTCTTCTTGAATACTCTAGTGGAGAACTCCCAAGTGGAGTGTGGAGGAAAGAGAGTAAGGTCATTCTGCAGGAGGCATATTTATTCTGAAGAATCAGAAAGAACCGTGCCCTTTGTGGTAAACAGTCCTGGTTCCCTTAAACATAAAACTAATGTTTCCTAATGATAATTGAACACAAATATTGATAGTGTGAATTTTAACAACTAATTTGGTGTATTAGATTTACACACAAGATTTATAGAACAGACTTTGGTTTAAATATGAAACATAGTATTTCTTTGCACAACATTTAAATTTTTGAAAGTTTTTTTTATTTTTTTCTTTTTTTATTTTTAAAAACACAAGAAAGCTAAAACAACAATATGTTTGGAATCATCATTACCCTAGTTAAGACTGCTCTCAATAGTATTAACTGTCCCAAGCATAATAGCTCAAAGAAACTCTAGCAAAGAGTTCTAGGTAGAGAGGATACCATCTTATTTTCTCGGATGGGTTGAAATATGTAGTCAGTTTTCTGAAGTAGGTTTAAAATTCTATAGCTTATATAATCAACCCTTCGCAGTTTGAAGTGTATTGGGTTACTGTCCCTATCTCACATGTAAGCAATTAAAAACCTATTAACAGTTGTACAATTTTCCATGATCACTAAGGAGTAAATAAACAATTTTGGGGCCCAATGAACTATCAGAGCCATAATTATATTCAGGGTCCCACATATTATTTCTCTCAAAACACAATGAAATCTTTTCTGAATATTAATTCCAGGGGATAGGTTGAATATAATGAAATTCTTCAATATTCTTCCAAGAAGCCATTATAACCAGGTCAAATCAAATTTTGTATGGGGAGTTACATTCAATTTTTTTGGCAGAACTACTGAGGAGTATACTTATATTTCCTGATTTCTTCAGCTTTCTTTTTCATCATAAAAATCATTTCTCTTAAAAAAAAAGCATAAACATAATAAAATGTATATATTAAAAAGAAACGTCGAAGTTTTTTACCACACTAGAAGCAAGCATTCTTAAAAATTTCCTTGAATATCTCTCTATAAATTTACGTACAGAAATATACACGCATGTGTATAAATGCACATATATATGTAATATATATGTATATAATGTTATTTACATATTTACATATATACTTAGGGTTTTTTCCAGTTAATCATGTATCTTGAATATCTTTCCATATGGGAACATGTAATTTTATTTTATTTTCTCTAATGATAACATAGTATTCTATCATCTTTAAAATATTATATAGAATAATTATTTACTCAATCATTATTTTATATACAATATGTAACATCAGATTATACAAATTATCATACTGGTAGTTTGTTTTTCTTTTCTTCAATAATGAGCAAATGTCATAGTAACATATAAACTCCCTGTTCATGTTCTAGGCCATATCTCTGTCATGTTTTGATGTTTTGTGGAGGTTAGATCATTGTCAACTTTTGCAGTTTCTTTTCTGGTCCTTGTCCCACATAGAAATTGCTCACTGTTCTTCTCTTGACATAGATGCTCCATTAATGACTAAGCTTCATTTAATTTTTGCATTTTGTTATTCCCTCTCTTGCCTCAAGACATTTGCTGATGCAGACACCCATGAGAACATCAGTGACTGGAGCAGTCTTCCTGCCCATCAGTTTGCTGCCATCTTTCTTCAAATTTCACCTTTCCCATCACTTTCCAGAAATGATTTTAGAAAACTTCATACTAGATTATATGAGCCCTTACTCTACCATAGCATTTATCATATTTTACTACTTTTTAAAAATTTAACTATTATTTTCCAAGGCTAGAAAATGTAATAAATGTTAGGAACGAAGTTCAGAGATGCTTCTGTATCCCCAGCATCTAAGGTAATGCCCCACACATAGTAGGCATTCAATTGATAATTATTTATCTGAGTAAAATCTCCATTGGATTAAATATATCCTGAAGCTTTTGTAGAGTAATTAAAAAGAAAGAGTAGTATTGAGATGCCATTATCTGTTCATTCAATTATTCATGCGTATAGTCATTCTATAAACATACATAATCACCCACTGTCAATGTGACATAACAAAAATAGCAAACAGTAACACTAAACTATTGAGCGAGCACTTTTTATGTACTGAGACCTTTGCATGCATTTTGCAGTAATTCACACAAAACCCTGAGAGGAAGGGAAGAGTATATTATAGAAATTTTACAAAAGAAGGTGAAATTAAGATAGCTTAAGTAATATGTCAGTATTGCAGACCTCCCAAGTAACAGAATCAGGAGAACTGAATTTTAGGTTTCACTGACTCTGTTGTCTAAAGTTTTTAACCATCTCAATGAAAAAGACATTATTTCTATCTTTTCAAAGCCAAAGAATACCCAATTACATGTAAGACAACTGGTAAAATATTTCCATTATATCCCTTTCATCTCCAATATTGAATGTATTCCTTTGTGATTTTTTTTTCTGTTTCTGCATTTATTGAAATAATGCTATAATTCATTCTTAAATTCTGGTAATGTATTCAAATAATGTGATTAATTTTAGAATGTTGAAATTTCCTTGAATTTCTGGTATAAAATTTCTTGATGGTAATTTATTACAATTTTCATTTGTTCTTAGATTTTATTTGCTAGTATTTTGTTGAGGATTTCTGCATTTATGCCTATACAATTTTTTTTTAAAAAATTAGTTTTAAAAAATATTTTTATTACGTTTGTTATTGGGGTTATACTGGGTTTTTAAAAATCAGACAAAAGTGTTTCCTCTTCCTCTACTTTCTGAGAGAATTTGTAAAATGTTGGTATTATTTCCTTTTTAAATGTTATAAAAACAAAAGTGTAAATATGAAGTTACAGTCCAGACAAGATGGTATAAACTCATTTCTCCCTGTTCCTCCCTGCTTAGTACAGTCATAAAGCCTGGAAATAATGCAACGGGTAACAAAAGGAGAACTCTAAAAAGTGGGAAAAGGAGGGCAGACTGATTAGATATTCCAGGACTGGAGGGATAAAATAGCATCAGGATGTCTTGTGAACCCTCACCCAACAGAAGAATGTGGCTCAGGCTTCCTGTTTCCCATTCTTTAATTTAGCAAAAGGAAATGGCCAGGAAAGCTCATCACCCATTAAAATCAAATGGGGGTACTACCAACAGTACCAGGTGAGCCTAGCAGCACTGGAAAGAGGGACTGACAGAAACTCCACTGACAATGATCAACCAGGGAGAGTGCTGTGTTTTTCCATATGATATGCATCTCCCTCCTCGACCCAGAAACCCCTGGCAGTTGGTTTCACCAGAAGTTGGAATCCGCCAAAACAAGCACTAAGCCAGAAAAGAGCTCTCTGTCTCCTGCAAACAAGGGAGATCCTACCACAGAAAGAGATCTTGCTCAGGGAGACTGTCCTTAGGGGCCTGAGTCTCCCTTCCCCAACCTAGAGAGATACCCAGCTGCCAGTAGACCACAGCAAAGGAGATCTCCCCGCAAGAGCAGTCTGACACCGGAAGTATTTTCCATCCTCAGATCAGAGATTCACTTCCCCTGCTGTGGTCCAATCTGGTTAAATACCTTTTGTTCACTCAGGCACCACCAGCTGCAACCACTGTGAGCCTCAGTGTTACCAGATCAACCAAGCCGATAAAACCAGCCATCCAAAGACTATAAAAATAAAATGGTCTTTGGACCCATCGCCCACAAATATGGGCCAGAACCTGTAGAGTAAACCTAAATGGGGTGGCTGCCTGATAAAAGAAAAGATAAAATAATAGAGTTCTTAGTCTTCAAACATAATTCTTAAACTGTCCAGGGTACAATAAAAATCACTCATCATGCAAAGAATCAGGAAAATCACAAGAGAAAAGGCATTCACCTGACACCAACATGAAAATGAATCAAATGTTGGAAATTCTCTGCCAAGCCTTTTAAAGCAGCACTAATAAAAATGCTTCAACAATCAAATACACATTCTCTTGAAACAAAAGAAAAATGGAAGACATCAGCAAAGAAGTAAAAGTATGAAAAAGGACCAAATGGAAATTACAGAAATAAAAAAATACAATAATAAAGAAAGAAAGCCTCCTGGAGGGATTCAACAGTGCAGAGGAGATAATACAGGATACGCTCATTGAGCTTGAGGACAGATCAATAGAATTCACCCAATCTGTACAACAGAGAGAGAGAAAAAAAAATGGGGAAAAAAATGAACAGAGCTTTAAGGACCTGTAGAAAAATAACTTAAGAACCAATATTTTTGTGGGATATTCTTATGGAAACCCCAGAGAGGTTAACATGGATGATTGGGTACATAAGCCATACGACTAATTTCTTTAGCAAATAATTTTCCCTTGGTCCATCTCCAAGCACGCTATGTGGATAGGTGGAGAATTTTCTAAATTATCAAGTGCTTGCTCTGTTTTAATTAGCAGGCCCTTGCTCAACATGTCTTTTTCCTCTTACATGTTTCTATACGTACCAAGGTGCATGCTGTCTCTTCTGCAGTTTGCTTGGAATCTCGTCTAAAGATCTAAGTTCCTCACTTTCCACCCAACAGCAGAACCCAATTTAGCCAAGTTTCCTGTTGCTTCATAGTGCCAGTGCTTGCAATGTCCAATGATACCTCCCTCTTTTCCTTCTAAGGCATTAACAGAAGCACCTTTAACATTCATATCTTTATTAAAATTCTGCTCATGGTGATATAGGTATTCTGTAAGATGACAGAATGTTCTCAGTAACTCTCCTCTTGTTTAAGCCTTCACTAGAACTACCTTTAACATCTATATTTCTGTCAACAGTTCCTTCAAGGCAATCTAGGCTTTTTCTGTTAAGCATCTCAAAACATTTACTAGCCTCTATCCATTACCCTATTCCAAAGCCACGCTCACATGTCTAGGTATTTGTTGCAGCAGCACCCAACTTCTCTGTACAAGTATCTCCATTGGTTTGCTAAGGCTGCCGTAACAAAGTACCACTGAGTGGATGGCTTAAGGCAACAGAAATGCATTTTCTCACAATTCTGGATTTTAGAAGTCCCAAATTACAGTATCATTAGGCCTTTAATCTGTCTTATACTTCCTTGCCTCTTCCTAGCTTCTGGTGGTGGCTAACAATTCTTGGTACTTCTTGGCTTATAGATACATGACTCCAGTCTCTGCTTAGATAGTCAGCATTCTCTCTCTGTTTGTGTCTCTTTATTATTTTCTTATAAGAACACCAGTCATTGGATTAGGACTCACTTTAATCTAATATGACTTCATCATAATTTAGCATCAATCCCATCAGTAAAGACCTAGTTTCCAAATATGGTCATATTCTGTAGCTGTGTATATTGGGAGCCACTTCCAAACCCAGTATACTATACCTCTTATGAGATTATAAATCATATTTAATCAAATTACAGCACCATTTTATACTCAAGACAATATAATGTAAAAGTGGTGAAGGTAAGAGGAACTAAGTGGAATTAAAGTCTCTACACTTCACTCCAATTGCTAAATGTCATAAAGAAATATTTTTGAAACTCTCTAGGCTTGAAGTATTTTTTTTTGTGGGAAAATTTTGATTATCAATTGGATTTACTTAATTGATTCTTGAATAAGGTCTTCAGATACCTTATTGATCTTGACTTAGGTTTGCTAAGTTATGTTTTTGAGGACATTTTCCATTTCATTTAAGTAATTAACATTATAATGAAGTCTTTCTTTTCCTTTTAATATTTGTATAATCAGTAGTGATATCACCTCTTTATTCCCTATGTTGATAATTTGTTGTTTCTTGTCTTGTTTCTTTTTAATCCTGATTACTCTTGTTATTTGTTTATCAATTGATTAAAACCTTGAAAGAACCAACTTTTTCCTTTGTCTTTTTTTGTTTACTCTTGTGTTCTACTTCATTGATTTCTGTTTCCACCTTTATTCTTTTCTGCCTGTTATTTTACAGTAAATTTGCTCTTATTTTTTGCATTAATTAGGTGGGAATTTACATAATTGTCAGGGACACTTATTCTTTTTAAAATATAGACATTTACTGCCTCTCAGTACTGCTTACACTATGTCTGACAAATTTTGATATCTGTGATTTTCTTCATTTATTTCGCAATTTTTTTTAATAATCCATGGGATGTTTCCTTTGACTCATGGGTTGCTTGGAAATGTGGTTCCTGATTATTTAATATTTAGGAAATGTCTGCTTCTTGTTTTGTTGATGTCTGATTTAATACAGTTTGAGTCAGGTAAAATACAGCATATAACTTGCATGTTTTGAAATTTTTCAAACCTTATTTTATGGGCCAGGATGCATATTTTTCCATGTGTATTTGTAAAGCATGCTGGATTTTGAGTTGCAATTGTTGGGTGCAGTTTTCTGTAAATGATGATTGGGTCAAACTTAGTTAAGATTGTTCTGATCTCCCATATGCATATCAGATTTCTGTTTGTTTGTTCTATTAATTACTCAGAGAGAGAGAGAGATGTTAAAATCTCAAATTAAGTTTAAGACTGTCCATATTTTCTTTACTTTAGTAACTGTTGGTTTTTCTCCCATCTATTTTGAAGTTCTGTTGTTAGATACAAGCATATTCAGAACTGTTATGTCTTCCTAATGAATTGCCCCTTTATCATAACAAATGTCACTCTTTGTTTCTTATTCACTCTTTTTTTGTGAAGTCTATATTGTTTGATAATAAGATAGTCCTAGGCCTTTCTTATGCTTACTGTCCTGTGATGTATCCTTTTACTTTCATCCTAATTGTCTTTAATTTTCATGTGTATCTTTTGGACATGGTCCCTACTCCCAAATCAAAGCGATTCTTTTGTGTCTGGCTTCTGTCCCTAGGAATTAAGGAGTCAGGAATAAGCTCTCTTCTCTTAGGCTGGCTGATTTTTTAAGGCCCTTCAACACTATTTGACCTCTCTTATTCCTACTCCTTTGTTCTCAATTTGGTTACAAATGCTCTGCTGTAAGCTTCATGCCATCTTGTCCTGCACGCTGTCAGCCAAGCGTTCATGAGTGATTTGCAGGATGCTCTCATATGGATTTCTGCCTCCCCATTCCCCCACCCTTTGAGCTACTTTCCAGAGCCTTTCCCTTCAGAATCGAGGTTGCTGGTCTGAACTCTGACTTCTGCCTTTGGTGGTTCAGGAATACCACTATGCTCTGCTAAGACTCCAGCTTGCAGTGCTGGTGAATTTTCCGCCCGATAAGGAGCCAGGAGCCACGGTGATCTTGAAATTCACCTCCTGAGTTTCCCTTCCCTCAGGGATCAGGCTTCTGTTATTTCTTTTCCTTTGACTGATGGCAGTTTTCTCATATGTTCTGTTCAGCTTTCAAGTTGTTTACTTTGAGATGACAAGTCCAGAACCAGTTATCCCATCACAGTCCAAAACAGAGGTCTCTGAATTTTGTTGTTTCATCCTTTCAAACTTAGATTGCTGGTGGAAAACTAGCTTTGACTTGCTAGCTTTATGAATTCCATGACGCTTTGATATCCTCCAGGGGGAGCCAGAACATCAGTCTGCAGGTACACCGCCCCTGGATCTCCGAGGTGCTGCTGACCATGAAGCTATTTCAGAGGAAAATCTTACTAAGAAACACACTGAATCTTTAAATCACAGTAGTTACCTTCACCCAGATAAGGACACACACTTCTTACTGGAATATTCTTTCACAAAAATGGCCATCATATTAAAGTCCCATCTGTGAAGATGAACTATAGCTTCAGAGGAGATTCAATGCCTCTGAAGGAAGTACAGTTGATTTACAATGTTGTGTTGGTTTCTGGTGTACAGCATAGTGATTCAGTTATACATGTATATATATATATTTTTTATTATAGGTTATTATAAGATACTGAATGTAGTTCCCTGTGCTATTATATAGTAGGACCTTGTTTATCTATTTAATGCATAATATCCCTTATCCGCCAATCCCAAACTCCTAATTTATTTCTTCTCCCACTTTTCACCCTTGGTAACCATAAGTTTACTATGTCTGTGAGTCAATTTCTGGTTTGTAAATAAAAGTTTATTTGTATTTTTTTTCTTTTTTTTTAGATTCCACATATAAATGATATTATGTATTTGTCTTTCTCTATTTGACTTACTTCACTTAGTATGACAACCTCTAGGTCCATCCACATTGCTTTAAATGGCATTATTTCATTCTTTTCTATGACTGAGTAATATTCCATTGTGTATATATATATATATATATACACACACACATACATATACATACACAATGTATATATACCGTATCTTCTTTATCCAGTCACCTGTTGATGGACATTTAGGTTGTTTCCATGTCTTGACTATTGCAAATAGTGCTGCCATGAACGTTGGGGTGCATATATCTTTTCATATTAGAATCTGTGAAGATAAATAATGGCAAACCCATTATTTGATAAGTTCTTGAAATCAAGCCATGGTGATGATTTTAATTGTTTCATTTGAATATTTGCTGCAATAAAAGGATAAGCAGGTTGTAAATATGGTGAGTGTGCATAGTTTATTTGGTACTATTTCTTAGTTAAGAGTATGTGATCATAATTCTCTGGAGGTTCAATCTATTTACATTGACTGAATTTCACACTGATTTTTAAAAACTCCAAGTCACTTTTCATATCTTCTTCCTGATGCTGCCCTTCCCGTTGATTTATATATTTATTTATTTTGTTTGTTTGCTTGTTTGTTTGTTTGTTTGTTTCAGTTACTTGTGTCTTCCTCTCACTGCCAAACTCTGGCTCTATGGATGTATTCATTCAAATTGATTGTGAACAGAAGTCAAGATACATATGGTTAAAATCTGGGTAGAAAGTAAGAAATTTGTGTTAAAAATGAAATTAACTCATTAGGTCTCCTGTAGTCATTTCCTAGCCTGTGACCACAGTGCTAATTTCACCTCTTTGTGATCCTTTCTTTGTATTTTTCCTATGTGTTCTTTCTAAATACAGCCCTAGTTAAGTCCCTCCTTGCATTAAATCTGTCAGTAGCTGACTATGGCATAAAATTCAAAGTTGAAGAAATTAGGAAGGCCTAACGGATCTCCTCTGCACACAGTCATCTAACCTCTAACCCTCGCCTCTTGGCACATCCGATGCCCCAGGCATTCCATGCAGTGCATTAAATTCCCTCGTGGTCTGTTCTCTCAGAACTCCATGTTTTTGTTCCTACTACTCCTTCACCTAAAATTCCACCTCCAACCGCATCCATCTGTAAAGTGCCCATCATCGTCTGAAAATGTTTGTCCTTCCAAAATTCATATGTTAAAATCCCAATCCTCAGAGTGATGGTATTAGGGAGCAGGGTCCATGGGAAGTGATTATGTCACAGGAGCAGAGCCCTCAGGATTGAGAGTACTGCCCATCACGGAAGCCCCACTGACCTCCCTAGTTCATTCCACTGTGTGAGGATATAAGGAGAAATCTGTGACCCAGAAGAAGGTCTAGACCAGGACTCTATCAGGCCATCACCCTCTCTTAGACTCCTAGTACCCAGAACCTTGGGAAATAAATTTCTGCTGTTTATAAGCCACCAGCCTATGACACTGTGTTGAAGCAGCCAGAATAAACTAAATCAGTGCCTACTTTTTTGTGTGTTACTTTTTCATGTGTTACTTTTTCTTTAAGTGTTGCCTTTTATTTTTAAGCCTTTCTTGACATCCCCTTCCTCCCTCAAGGAGTCCATCACTCTCTGTTATAAACTGCATCCTATAGACATCACTACTATAGTAACGTGTTATATTTATTTGCATAATTAATGTCTATATTCCTTATGTAATTTGTAGTGCTTATATTCTTACAGACTGAGTGCTACATTATTCTAAAATTCTTCAAATTGAGAACTCAGTTTTATTTGTTTTCTGTCCCCAACACCTTGCAAAATGGCCTGACACATAACAGATGACCTGAACCTCAAAAAAGAAATAAAGAAAAGATGGAAAGAACCCTATTCCTATATAGTCAAACTAATACCGAACTCAAGGACAGTATAAAACTCCTTTGTAATATACTAGAGGTAAATCAGTACTCAAACAAAAAAAATTTTTTAACCAAGATTTTGTTCTTGATCATACTAAGAAATGCAGGCGATAAATAGTTGTATGATCATAAATCGGTCTTAATGGCCCAGGAGGAACATTCTTCCTGCCGTGCACAGCTCTTCTTGTAGTTGGCATATAGACTTGGTCCTTGCTGTGTACATTCCCTATATCCCTGGGCCTGGGCATTCCTTGATATATTTCTTGTTTCTTAGGAAAAAAAAAAATTGTGTTATCTAGTGCCTCTTGGCACATACTACAGATACAACCTAGGCTGTAGAATGATGAGAGTTGGGTCAACAGCATCCATTCTGCTACTTCTCTGCCAGTACATTTCCCATGAGAACCCCAGGTCACATTTGCATCACATGGACCTAGTTGTCTTTGTACATGACATCACCTTGCGCAAAAATATGCAACCAAATATGTATACATTTTAAAGACATTGCTTTCCATTTAATATATATGAACACATATGGAATAAATTAGACAGTCACTCATATTTATACAATGTTTGCAAATCTTTGGGTCAAATGGGAATCTCATTCATGTTTGGAATAATGTGACATGGCAGATGATTAATTTTAACATATCACCTATCATCAAGTTAACAGGCTAGAGCAGTATATGCATTTCCATGTTTTAATTTGACTAATGTGAGAAAATTACATAGCAAATTATCCAGACACATGACCTGACAGGGTGTGATTAGTTAACAAGTGTTTATCGATGATGGGCGTTGGTATCCACGCTCTGGGAAGTGCCCTGAAGTATGTCAGTTGTGAGTTCTGTGCAATACTGTGCAGCCTGGGAATGACACGGTCAAATGATTTCTTGTGGCTATTCAGTGAGAAAAATTAACTGTGACAGCAAATCTCAGTAGTAGACATGCAATCTTCACTGATAAAATACTTCTTGGCCTTGGTAACACTTAGTCCAGGGTTTTTGAAGTCATATATTTCAATTGCTGGATCACTAAACTAGAACCACCCCTACCAGATGGGGAAATTATGTCATGCTGGAGCTGAGATAAAGGTATTTCCTCAGAGGTGTCTCGAGACCAGCTTGCACTTGGAACAGTCCTCGGCAGAGGGGAACCATGTAATAATGCTGTATATGTTGGGATAATGCTGTGAGATCCAAGAGAACACTCAATAAGTAAATTCTAGACAGATTCCCAGTTGTAAAAAAAATCCCATAATCCAGTGTCAAGCTTCATTGATTTATTGTATAGTTTGATGGCTTTGGAATTTCCATAAGTATAAATATTTATATTAGGAATTAATCATTATTATCAATTTCTTCAACATTAATTGATCACACCTAATATGAATCAATTCAATATAATTCATAATATTAAATATTAATAAATGTTATATAAAGTCTAAAATTCTGTTTATTGTAAGGAAAAAAACACAATAAATACATTGAGGAGAAAAGAGTATTTTTATTTAGTTCTTCAGAAATAGCCTCCATCTACCTGTAAATCTAAGATGGCTATGATCTTCTTTTACACATGCAGATGGGAACAAGCAATTACATTTTTCTCTCAGCAATCCTTGTTCCTAAAGCTTTCGGGAACCCAAGCAGCATCTTTTTATTGTCACTGTGGCTGCTACAGTTCTGCCATTCTCCCTTTGAAAGTATCAGGACGCATATAGAGTACACATCTGGATTTACGATTTTAAAAAATGTCAAAATCATTGATAAAATAGCCTACACAACATTGTGAAATGATAAAAAGGCTAAGGGTTAGTTGCGTCAAAAGAAAATAAGCGTGTCAGCAAGAGCTGCTCGTTTTCAGTAGAATCACATTTGTCTTCGCCTTTAGCTTCTCTTCTTGTTTTTAAATCCCCATTATGTTCCAACTGGAACAAAGAACAATTATGCCAGGAGGGATTAGGGTCTCTCCCCAGGCTCACTGCAAGAAAGGCCCCCACACCGTATGACAGTTACCGCTGGATTTACTGCCTATCAGCAGATGCTCACTGAGACGAGCATGCTCCCTGAATTCATGTTGTGCCTGTCTCCTCTGCTCCCCGGTGCCTCTCCTCCTTGGAGACTTGTAGGGATAAGAATCTTCCTGTCCTATAACTAATGTTTTAGAGCTCTCAGAGCAGTATGTCTTTTGCCCCTCTCTGGGGAGTCATTTATCTCCTCTGAAGCACACTTTGATTATTTTGTTTTAAAGAGCAAGGTTTGGGTGTGCGTAACCCATTCAGTTATCAGGGTCAGATGCAATTCTTCCCATCGTCCAGGGGGCCTGCTTTCCCCACATGATGAGCGGTTTATAAATGCTGCACTCTGTGATTTCTGGCTTTGCTACCTGCCCACTTAGAGATAATCATTATTCATTCAAATGCACACTGCATGCATGATAAAAATCCAGTGAAAATTATTCTTACTGACAATATCCCAATTAGATGGGCTGGTGGAACAACAGGGTGGCCTGGGCAAACTCTGTAAACCTCTCCAAGCCTCTGTTGCAGCATTTGTCCAGAACTGGTGTGTTCAGTCTTTTGAATCTGTTTGATGGTCCGTCCCTGTCTCCCCCTCTCAGTCTCTCTCTTCCATTTTGTCCATCCCCTTTATATTGACATGTCCGCTGATTAAGATGGATTAAAGAGAGGATTAGGTGTTAAAAAACTTCGTGGTGTTTAAAATACAACTTCCCCATGGTAATATTAGTCATACTTCTACTACTAGAAGTACTCTTGGCCTTCATACAACTCAACTGTGACTAGCAGCAACTAATAAAAATTCTTAATATATACAGCAACCCTGTGATATAGACAAAAAGTACAGAAAATTCTTATCTCAGTTTTATAGAGGAGAAAATCAAGCTTAAAATACTTACAAGGTCACAGGGTGGGAAAGAAGCAGAGATCTCTTCTTTTTAACCCAGGACAACTTAAACGGATTTCTTCCTTAAAACCACTTGTGTTGACATGCATTCTCAGAGGGACCAGGAATGTATTCTTTGACTCACATGCTGAGGTTTATCATGGCTCTTTTTTTTTTTCATACTCCTAACCCTATTATTAGACAGAGATTTGAAGGAAAGGATCATATGCATATAACTCATTAAGCACAATACCTAGAAGAGTGAATGATTCACAGTGGGCTTTAAATGCACACCTGTCGAACGTGTCCATCAAAGGCATCAGTGGTGCCAGACACCTCTTGAAAGTGTTCATAGAACACGTAGGGGCATGGACACTTTCACACATCACATCGTTGCTGGAGTTTGGTTGCCTAATTGAATGTTGGTCATCTCCAAAATATATACAGGTTCTGTTCAAAAAGAAAAGAAAATGAAAGAAAAGAAAACATGATGTAAGTGGGTTGTTTTTGTATTTCATACATTTTCCCATAAGATGTGTGCTAAATTGTAGTTAATTTCCCAGACCTGAAAAACATAACTTTAAATGAAAAGCACTTACTATGACATACACACTACTCTTCCAACTCAGGTGTGTGCCTAGATTAATGCACATTTTTTGTGACGGTTGGTGGGTGTTTGTGTTTGTGTATTTACCAGATAATTTTACATTTTCTTTAAGACACATCTCTATTCTGAAATGACTGTTACCACATATTTCAGTGCTTGGGCTCTAGTTCAGTGGTACAATGGAGATGGTAAGGGCATCCTTACTATATTCGAATTTATTTTGAATATCAGTTAGGGTTTGGAATCCTCCTCCTACCTAGGATTACTCATAAATTGGGACAGCAAACATTATTTCAGTACAGATGTCACCAGAATGCCCTGTTTCCTCAAGAATGAACAATATAATGAACTCTTTTGCTTATATAGCAGAGCATTTGGATTTTTTTGTTCAGGAGACTTTTATTCAGTAATGCCAACTTGATTACAATCAACTACCTCATCAACCAAATACATACCTACTATTACAACATATGGGGTGCCATGGTTAACAGCATTTTTCCATTTCAATTCCTATTGCAGAAAAAGATAGGTAATTATAACCATACTGAAGAGCTTACCCAGTGCTTGTGAAGGCGTGAACATGAGTAGTACACTTACAATTCAGACAAAGTTTTGATCAAAGGAGGTTGTTTTCATATCTTGGGTTATTGAGAATGAGAGACTTTTCTCAGTAAAGCCACCAGTTTCTATTGATGTCCCTGTCACATTCACATTCCTCTGTCAAATCAGTCATAATATGATTTTATTTTAAATAGGCTTTGTTCTCAATGCAATTTAAACTGTCAGAGAATCACACAGAGCTTTGGTAAAATTTGAGAAGAGGCACAAATGAGAATATGAAGGACCATAAATCATTCGGCTTTCAGTTGACTAAAACTATTAAGGGAAAAATATACATTGAAATAATTTGCCATTTCTTCCTCTTTTCTAGAAATCATTCTTGTATAACCACCCCCCGCCACCAGCCTGAGAGAAATTATTCTAGTGTGGTGATGGACAAGAATTTAAAAACTGTCACCAGGTTGTTACAAATGTGTAACCAAACACCACTCCCATAATTGCTGTATCTTTGTTTGTTAGGGATGCTCTGGGCAGATGATGGGTGTGATCTCTTTGTTTGTTCTTGTTCTTGCAGTGTCTCAGAAACCATTGCCCAAATGATAGAATTTTGTCAAACATTAAGCAGTTCTTCAAGATTACCTAAATGAAGTATATATCTGTATATATATATATGTCACCAGTGGTTATCTTATATTTGCAAATGCTTATATTTTTAAACTCTTTAAGGGTCTAACAATTTACCCTCTAAAAATGTAAAAGGATCAAGAATCAGAATCAGTCTTGGTATTTACCTTAGATTCATCCTATTACACTTGGACTCCGTCTTAAACGTCAATATACTTCTAGTTTTTTGTTTTTGTTTTTGTTAACCTACCTAAAATCCTTCTACCTCAATTCTGCTATAAATTCCAGTCTGATGTGATCATTTAAGTAATGATCCACAAAAGTCACTTCACACCGTTTAGATAAATAAATCTGCATATGTGAGTTTGTGTGTGTGTGTATGTGTGTGCGTATGCTTTAGGATAAATACAAAATTAGTCTTAAAGTTTGTTTGCAGACACAACTTAAGGCTTCAGTTTTCTCAGTGAATCTAAGCAAATTACTGATATACAATGACCTTGGAAAACAAAGGAGGAGGGAAACTTCTGACAAAAAAAGAAAAAAAAAAAGAATGTAATTAGAGATACTCAGAGAAGCTATGTAACACCTTGTTGAATTAATATGTTTTTTAAATGTAGCTGTTACTTTAAATTTTTATTAAGTTTTAAGAGGAAGGAAGTGTAAAAAAAATGAAGAATACTATAAAGACAGTTTTACCCACTTTGTCTCTATATAAAGTAAGAATTTTTAGAGTCATTAGTAAATGAAAAACAAATTACAAAATATATTTATTTCTAAACTGTATTAGTTCATGACTGAATTTCTTTTGAATTAGCCTCTTTTTCTATAAAAATATTTTAAAAGTTGACTAAAACTTAATTCCAATCCAAAGCTAGGGCAACGTTTCATTTCATTTTGTTTTGTTTGGTAATGTTTTGTTTCCTTTAATGACTTCAAGTGATCAAGGTTGGATTCTTGCAGTGTCTTTGTAAGGGGCTCTGGTCTTTCCTACTTCATTTCGTGGTTGCTCGATGTCAATTCTTTATTGGCAGGTAACACAGCCTGTTTATTACCTAGAAATTATTAAAGAGTTCTCCTCTTTCTAGCTTTCAGAGAAAGCTATTTTTTTCTACAAACCACCTTAATGCTCTTCTGTTCTATGTTAAAAACCATAGGAGAAAATTACACTCTTTTTAAATTTCTTTTTTTCTTCTCCCTTTCACTGATCCCTTGCCATGACTACTTCTCTGAAAGTATAAAAGTGTACTGCATAGTTTTGGATAAAGAATTATGATTGCTTTTGTGTAAAATTGCTCCCTTATAATTTGGAATATTTAGAATAGGTTTAAATGTCTTCTGTTCAAATTGGTTGTATTTGGAAATATTTAGGCTAAATTTTGTGATGGGTGTGCTGATGTATATATTTCTTATAGCCTACCTTATAGAAAAATACTAGAAAGGGAATTTGGGAGAATATCATTTAGCCTAACAAGCTGATACTGCAGCCTAAAGTCATCCCAACATGATACCAGACTTGTTTTTTTGGTAGCATGGTAGCTTTTTCAGTGTGCCGTTCTCACATCTCCCATACCCCGATCCCACAGCCATCAGAGTAAGCTTGTTTCCTTGTCTTCAAACCATTTTCTTTCTCCTTGGGAAGTTAGGTTGAAGACAGAAATAAAACACGTTTTTAAAAGTCATTTGTACAGCAACCTAGATGTCCTTCAGTAGGTGAATGGATAAATAAACTGTGCTACATCCAGACAATGGAATATTAGTTGGTACTAAAAAGAAATGAGCTATGAAGCCATGAAAAGACATGGAAGAACTTTAAATGCATTATTACTAAGTGAAGTAAAGCAATCTGAAAAGGCTACATACTGCATAATTCCAACGATATGACATTCTGGAAAACATGAAAGTATGGAGACAATAAAACAAAAAGGTCAGTTGTTGCCAGGGGCTGGGGGACCAGCCATGGATAAATACTAGACACAGAGGATTTTTATGGCAGTGAAATATTCTGTATGATACCAAAAAGATGGGCATGTGTTATAATACATTTGTCCAAACCCATAGAATGGGTTAACTCTAATGTAAACTGTGGACTTGGGGTGATATTGATGTGTCAATGTATGTTCATCAATTATAACAAATGTACCACTCTGGTGGGGGATGTTGATAATGGGGGAAAGCTATGCCTGTGTGGGGGTAGGGGCTACATGGGAAAAATCTGTACCTTCCTCTCAATTTTTCCATGAATCTAAAACTGCTTTAAAATTTAAATCTTTTAAACAATAACAATACCAACCACAAAAACCAAGTCATTTATACCAGAAGTTCTCAAAGTATAGTCCCAGACCAGCAGCATTGTAGCACATGGAAACTCTTTAAAGAAGCAAATTTCCAGGTACCACTCCAGTCTTACTAAATCAGAAATTCAGGGAGTGAGAACCAGGAATTGCTGTTTAAGAAGGCTTCCTGATCATTCTGACACACGCTAAACTCTGAGAAACACTGCTGTCAATGGAAGAATTCTACCTCTATCTACGTGCAAGTCTGATTTCCAAACAGTTCACTCCGTATGCTCTTGATATTCTATCCAGGGCTGCAGCTTTTACTCTTTCAGGGAAAGAAAAATTACTATGTGTTTTTTAAAAAATACTCCTGTATATAGTTTTAGAATTGCACTTTCCTCACTTGGCAGAAAATTGAGTATTAGCTCCTGGTATCTTCTCTCAGCTTCATCTAAATTTCATCGTATCAGGTTGATATTTCAGAATGTGTGGGATGATGATGGAAACTTGTCTAGTTTTCCTGTAGATAAAGTTTTCATCTCTAGTTTATTGTGATTTATATCACTTTTAATGTCTGTCAAACAATTTTGGAAATATGTACCAACTCTCCATCTTTCTTGGAAGTCTCTCAGTGCACTGCATACTTATTAGACACTAACACCTAATGGCATGTAACTTCTTTGCTTTAAAATATAAACTTCCTTGCAATGTCGCAGTTTCAGGGACACCTGAGAGCTATTTCAGTGCATCGTTGTCTCCACTGAAATGGAAAAGGGATCTAGGGGTTATTTCTCTGTAGCAGCAGAGAGGTATACCAATCACGCTGGAAAGTAAAGCAGGTTGTCCCCAAGCATTGACCAAAAAGAAGCTGATATTTCAAAATAGCCTTGTCCCACTGCATACTGGAAGCACTGAAGAACCATGTATGTTTTTTTGTTTTTTTTTTCTTTCTTCCATCTTGCTAAGAATTCAAGTCACGTATTAGTTTTTCACTGGTGCTCTTAGTAAGGAAAAGGGTGCTAAAGAGAATCTGGAGAAAGAATCTACTTAGATTAGATAAAAAGAAATCCACATAAAATGACTGAGAGGCAAAGCCTAAGGGATAGTTACCCCGAATGCCATGGTGGTCAGCAGACACCTACCCTTCTCCCCTTTCTCCCTCTTTGTCCTTTCCTAACAAACTCCGCTTTCCTCTTACTAGGTGTGGCCTTGGATTAACTGTCATTGCTCTTTATTCATTTCCATATTAGGACCTCTGTGGACCTCATCAGGAAGTCCAACCAAGTTCTCACTTTTCTCATAATGACATATTGATGCTTTTACTAGAATATTAATATGAAACATTTTCCAACAATATTTGGTTTTTCTGCACATGCTTAAGCCATTGATGGTACAATCCAGCAGTGACCATGAGTAATATTTTTGATCCTCTGCTCCAGATCTGCATGGACACTGGCCACTGTCTTTATCCAGGAACCACTGACCTTTATGTGAAAATAAGGGGTGTCCATTCTGGAAACACCACATTCCTTGTGGAAAAAATACAAGTCAGAGGACAAACTCATTTTAAATGTGGGAGATAAAGCAGTAGGGGGTGAGGTGAAGCACCAGCATAAGAAAAGGTAGATGAGAAAATGTGTTTTATTTTAGATGTGTTTTAGGAAATGAACTTCTGTAAAGTAACAATAATAATATTGAACATATTAGACTATTTTGTATATTATTTTGTTATTTAAACAATTAATTAATATTACATAAATAAATTAATACATTATGCTCTTCCTTGCTCCTGCCATGTGTTTACAAACAACTTACTGGCAATTCTTTAATTCTTTACAAACTTTAAAAAAAAATGTTAATTATTCATAGAGAGTACCACAGTCTCATAGTTTATCAGAGATCCATTTTTTGATAATTCAGTATTTTCAAAACATTTTATTTATCATAACAACTTCTTAGGAATTAATTTTAAAGACAGGATATTTCAATTACAAATGAAAACATTCTCTGTGTAAATTAACTCCTAACACACAATGATCCAACTTTCTTACAGTGAGCCAAATTGTTAAAACCAACATAATATGAATAAAATTTACATGCATAGAAGTTAATTAAATAAAAAGGATAATGTGCAAAATTTAAACATGAAAATTTTGGTATAGCCTTATTTAAATCTTGTACTAATACCTAAAGATTGACGACATGTTAATAAAAGGTTTCATGATAATTATTTTTATACATCATCAAATACATTTCCTTTTGAGAACTCCTTACGTGATAATGTAACATACCACCATCCAGTGTAAAATTTCCATTTTAATGATATAATATGATATAATAAGATGAATATGTCCTTGTAATCCATCAGAAATGGTCATAAAATTCAGCAGTGTATTTTGGTTATGTGATTTCATGCAGTTATCTTTCTGAGCCTCAGTGTTCTCATACAGATATCAAATTCCAAGTGTGTACACATGCATGTGTGTATGTGTGTAAGTGCATTTGTGTGTATGTGCATGTAAGAGAGAGGAAGAGAGAAGACTGAATTACATAACATTTCTGAAAGCACAGATACCAGATTTTTCAGTTAGCTACATACCTTTATTTATAAGTTCAAAGACCAAAATAATAAGTTATATGATAAAATTCTGTTTTTGTTTTTGTTTTTGTTTTACTTTTTATTTACCTTCATTTCAGGTGAAATGACACTTTTGGCCTGAATTACCCACATGAAAGTCTCTGAATTCCATTATGATTTACATACACAGATTTGCTTATATAGAAAGGCACTCTGGCCCTTGTTTGTCATTTTTAGATTGAAAACAAAGCAGCAAATTCATGAAGTAATCAGTGTCATAAATAACAAATGCCCTTGCCATAATTTTTCACTTGAATAGGTGCATTTATTTTTCATCTGATGTTAGATAGTGCTTTGCTTATATACCCTTGGGAGACAACAGAGTTATCTCTCTGTAAGTAGAAAACAACTAGACTTTGATAAATGGATGAGGCAAAGCTCATGTTCCATAGATTTCATATGTCACTTTTTTACAAGAGGTTTTTCATTTTTGTTTTTTGTATATTTAATATGTGATATCAACAAAATGTGGGGTTTTTTTTCATTTATCATGACTTGGTATGTTATTCAAGATATTAGTTCCTGAGTACAAGTTTTGGAACAGGTTGAGAATTTTTCAGTAGAAACATTTTTAGTTGCAGGCAGGAGTTTTCCCAATTGAAGTCGAGAATACTTCTACATGTTACAACAATGTGGTGGACAAATTATACTAAACAAAAAAATCTTCATGTGTTGCTATTATAACCTGGTTTTCCACAAATGAGTTACAAGTGTGCCCAAAAGAGTTCAACGTCTGCAAAAATATTTATCCCCCTGGTCACCTACTTAGCTGAACAAGACTCGAAATATTAAGCTAGTTGCCACCAACATTAAGAACTTTCTTTTTTCAATATGTCATATAATTTTAGCATATTCTATGAATGCCATGATATGAAATATTTTAGGAGCGCTTGATTGAAAGCAAATTTTAAAAAATAACTTAATGGTAAGATAAAATATTTTAAAATAATACTTGAAATAAACTACTGATTTTTTTTAAAGTAAGGTATTCTCTGAGGCCAATAATACAGCAAAAGCAGGATCCACAGAAGGTAAGGAACTCCCAAAGGAAATGCTCTGCCTGTGGCTTTTGGCAAACCCTGGTGAAATATAGCCTGTGCAGAGCAGGTATGAAAAGGGAACACCCAAGAATGCCTAGGAAATGCCAAAGGAACTCTAAAAAAGCAACTCGTATACAGTGGGGTACCAAAGGAATATACCACCAACTTGTGTGAATGTATCTACGAAACAAAGGAGAGTCGCAAAAAAAATCTTGACCTTACTACGAGGCTGAAAAAAAATATATATCTTCTCAGAAACTGTAAGCTAGCCCTACACAGATTTTTGAACTGAATTTATTCTACTTTGCAGATCTGAAAATACCAACTGAAGAACTAAAATGTTACGTGGTTGACAATACCTCTGGCAACAGGCAGAAACACAAATTCTATTCTATTTTAATGCAGGCCTCAAGTAAATGCCAAAAGTAGATAAGAAAAAAATAATCAACATGAGTTTAAAAATTACCAATGAAACACAAAGAAATGTCGTACCTTAATCACCAGAAGATGTGGCAGACATGAGAATTAAAGCTATGAAGCTTTTAGAATTCAGACTTATTAGAAACAAAATGTAAAATAAACATTTAATTAATTTTAAAGGATAATTATAAGGCCTGAACTTATGCAGAAAGAAGTAGAACATACAAGAAATAAAGCAACAATTTCTAAAATAAATAACAATAGAATTTTTGAAGGAATAACTATAAAACTAAAAAGCCAAGCTGTAGTGGATTGGTTCATCAGCATATTAAATATTATTTAAGAGGAAATTATTGACCTAAAAGATAGACCCAAGATGCAAGTGTACGCCAAAAAAGACAGATATCATCATTTTGCTTATTTAAAAAGATAAAATAAATTACAAGGAAATTTGGAGACTAAATAAGTTTTAAAACCATGGATTATTTAAGGGAGTTAATGAAATAACTTAAATTTAGACTGTCTTAAGATAACTAAGTACGTTAAAATACAAGACAAAATGAAGACACAAGAAGACAAATATGATGTTCAAAATAAGACTAAACAGAGCAGTAATCACAATAAAAGTTAACAGAGTAAACTTGAAAAGTAAAAAAAAAAATCAGAAATCACAATAAACAAACTAAATGCAGTAGTCAAAAGAAAAAAGATTTTCAGAATGTAAACAAAGAGAAAATTCAGCTATGATTGTGAGGGAAACATTCCAGAGTCAAAGAATTTCAAACCAAGTTTTCAAAAATACAGCCATCCTTCTTCCAGAGACTAGGGAACATCCATACTTCATAGTCTTAACATAAAATTTTCAGTTTTTTATTTATACATGAAAAGAACCTAGCACCCACTCCAAAAATTGCTCTCCAGGCAAGAGTTGAGGAAGGATCTTGTGATATTTTGGCAGGAAAGGTGAGAACTCTGGGAGTTCATAGCATTTTCAGATCCTGTCTTTATTTAAAATTTATATTTTTTTCTTCATCGTGGATTTTTGTATTAATTTTGATTTTTTAAAAAGTATGTGGCATTAAAGTATTATTTATCGAGTTAAATAATTTGTCTAAATTTTTTGGCATCCTCTTAAATTTTGCCCCCAGTGCTCATGCCTCACTTCCTTTACACTACCCTGCCCTGCTAGTGGATCCAGGGTAACCAACTCTTTCCTCCAGGCTAAAGCTACCTGAGGGTGGTGGCAACATACATGTGCCTTTCAAAGCTTCTTCAGTCTCAGGTGGTGTCCTTGATGTGCTGAAGAGCCATGCACGTTTTTTGGTGGTAGTGGGTCTGATGTGGTTGTGGTTAATGGTCCTCTTGACTCAAGCTCCGAGTGCAGGGCAGACTTATAATAAAAGTTGAGTATCTAAGGTATTCCACTGCAATATTCAGCCATGGGACTGCATGAGATAACTTTAAATGGCCTACCAAGCCCACGTGTTGGCATGGAACCTACTGTATTATGCTGGAATTCCTTTACATAGACTCAGTCCTCCGGCATAGTACTTAACATTAATGTGGAGTCCGATGTTAGCTTATCAAACAGGGAAAATGCTAAAAAGGATTTTGATATTTTGTGATTCCTTGAAAATAAGATATAAAATTAAATCAAAGTGGGTAAGAGGCCTCTAACTTTGGTTTTACTCTCCAAGTTATGTGCATGGGTTTCTTCCTATCACCAGTGGCACCAGTAAGGCAACAGCAACCATAAGAATTTCTATTGACTGTGAAAGTCACTATCCTCTCTACTGTATTATGTATAAAAGAGTCACACAAAACATAAAAATGAAGAAAAGTTAAACATAAAAAAGACTAAAGATTTTAACAAGCAACTATCCATGTAAAAGAAAAAAAGTCAAACATATTACTTTTCTTGAAGAGTCTTTATACAATAATGAAACGTTATCAATCCCCACTGAAATAGTAGAATGTATGGTTATAAAGCTTAAAATATTGTATTTTAAGTTAAAGCTTAAAACATTGTATTATTTCTCTTTAAAAAAAAAGCTCTTTAAGCAATAAATAATACCCAAACACACAATAATAAAGGCAGTCAAAAATACACACATATTTAACTAATGAGTCTCTAAGACAGCTGTTTAAGCTTGGCTTGGTTATGTAGTTTTTCTGGTCTCAAATAGGTTGACTTATATAACTCATCACCAACTAATTGCCAGCTAGTCTGGATGGTCTTGCTACTATGTCTCCAAAAGACTGGCCAGGGCATGATCTCATGTTAATCGGCACATGGCAAAAAACAAACACCGTTGACTAAGTACCGTTCAAGTTCATGTCATGTTTGCTAAGCCTCCATTGATCAAAGAAGGCAAAGGGCAGCGTCAAGTGGGAGGACACTCTGAGACACTATGAGGCAAACAACAAAGGGTGGACTCGGGGAGACGTGAAGAATCATGGTTACTAATGCATCCAATCTACTATAATTATATAAAGCAACTACAAGGGAAAATCAATAAGTTCTCCATTATGTGCAGATATTTTAATATATTTCTCTAAGTAATCGTTAGATCCAACAGGAAAAAAAAAATAGAAATGAAATACTTGAATACCACAGTTAAACAGTTTGGACGTTTGTAGAATATAGAAGCATTCATATTCTTGCTCAGCAAACAGGAAACTACCCAAAATTCATATACAGGAGGCCATGGAGCAAAGCTAAACAGAGTTCAAATAATCCTGTCTATAATAAAATTTACAATACATTTAAAAATCTACAAAAATATAATTAACTAAACCAAATAGGTTGAGATTTTTTATTGCACTTCAACTAATTTATGATTTAAAGAAAAATTCACAATGAAAATTAGACATTACTTAGAACTAGCATTAAAAAAATACATCTGTCAAACCACAGGAGATGGAGCCCATGTGTACTTAGCAAAAAATTTACTTAAAGATTTCATTTAGAGAGGAATGAATTAAAATGAATGAATTAGATAACTAAATGGAAAAGGTTAGAAAAGGATCCAAGTAAATGGTCAAAAGAAGAAAGGGAAAAAGAACAACAAGCTAAAAACCTAAAAAAGGGGGATTGGATATTAAGAGGAGAAACACAAATGAATTAAAAGAAAGCAAGGAGAATTGTAAAACATTAAAATTTGATTATTTGAAAAACTGGCATAAATACTAATCTCTAGATAATTACTAAGTAAGAAGAAAATAGCACATATAAATTATTTAAAAGTAGTGAGTACAGCAGAGATTTAAAATATAGCAGACATGGTATAAACTTTATACATTATATTTGAAAACAGAGATGAAATACATAGATTCTTAGAAAATTAAAACTCCACCAAAATCAGACCCAGTATTAAGTAATGTAAACATTCTGACAATTTAAAAGTATTAAATCTGTAATTTCAAATATTCCATTGAGAAGGAAAAAAAGTCACATTCAGATGTGTTGCAATTGAGTTTTACTTAATATTCATAGAATTGATAATTCCAATCTTACACAAACTCTTTCAGAAATTAGATCAGAGGGCAGCCTAAGGGGGAAAAGCATGGACATTAAGCTGCAACACTTATCCTTACTCATCCCCAGGTTTATTCCATCAAGTTTTATACTGTATTATCGAAACACATTACTAAGAAGCTGGCATGTTATCTAAGTTACAGTAAGCATTTTTGCATACTTTTGTTTTTAAAGTATAATGACAAATTTGTTATTTTTAAATACTGTATTCAACTTACATGTTTTTAAACTTTATCTTATATGTGAACACATGTTTATTTATTTACAGTATTTTAAGCCGTCACAGATAGATTGAGCAGCAATATGATTTTATTCATTTCTATAAAAATGTCCCAACAGGAGTAGATTGTGATGCAGTAAACATTGCTAATTCAAACATTTTATTGATTGCATTATTTTGATACTTAGTCTTGATGATATAATTCTATTTAGATAATTAAAGAGATAATCTGAATTCTTAAATGGATTATACTCTGCCTGTTTGCCATTTATTAGGTACATCTTTTATCCATTTTAAATAAGTCAAGGTTGCTACTGACATTATGTTTACTCAATAGACAGAGAAGTGGGGCTTTGTAATTATTTGGTTAGCCGACAATCAATAGGAGATTACAGGCACTGAAGTGAATTGAGGGAGAAGGTGGTGCTAAATTGTCCGTTTGGTTATGTGTATTGATCAAGTTAATAACATAACAGCAGAACCCCTACTTCCTTTTCTAATATACATTCAATTCCAAATGTTTTAGTTCATTTGCTCCCTCAAGAAATGTACAAAGGCTTATAACGATCACTTTCTCTTCCAAAATGCCTGTGTATCTCTGTATCTGTTAAGAGAGGCATCACACAGTTTTATTCGTTCTCTTTCACTTTATCCTTACCTCATTATTTACTCATTGTTCAAGACTTTGCTTTCATTTTCCTACTTTTCGATGACTAATGTCTTCCCTGTTTGGATTCCTTACCTTGTGTATCTTGATTTCTGTCATGTTATCTTACCATTTTCCCACTATGCCTGAGGTCTTCATTCTCAGGTGATTATTGCTTGGTGGGAATTCATCGCAAAGAAAGTGAAGAGACGGATACCTTGGCTACTACTAAGACCAGCCGTGTGGTTTGGGTGTTGGCTAAAGGCAGAGCTAGCCTTGAAAATGCAGGTCTCTGCACTCTTGCCACGTTCTTCTCCACTTGTAACACAAAAAGGCAGAAATCTCCCAACACTTAATTAAAACGGAACTTCAGGTTCCTAGTTAAAACTTCTGTGGGCCTCATGATTGACTAACTTACTTAATGCATGGGTCCTGCTGTAATATACTCTATATCTGCTCCGTGATTTCAATTTTCAGCTCTTTCTGTGGCATTTGGTTGTTGTTGATTTTCCAAATTTTCCTTCCCTGCTTCCCAAATACCCAAGAACAGAAAAGCCTCAGGTTTCCTCTGCTTGCTTCAGGCTTTTCCTCTGCTTTCTTCAGGTTTTATTAGAAGGTTGATGAATATAACCTTGGGGAAATAAAAGTACAGTAAACGGAAAAGTCCGTTGGCTTCAGAAGTTTTAACATTTAAATCGATCTTCCCTTTATTTCTACACCGCCGGATTGAATCCCTGATGTCTCATTTTTACCCACATGGAATTAGAGCTTAGGATGTTTTAAAAGCCTTATTATCTATCTACAGATGTTAAGTCCAAACAAGGAAAGTATGTTCCTTCACTTGGTTCATAAATAAGTTGCTTCCTTTAAAAAAATTTTAAACATATTTATTACAATAAAAATGACATAATCACAAAATTAAGAGGATATGGTGAAAAAGTTTAGCTTCATAGAATAACATTCTCAAACATCTAACAGTGGCATGTAGTTCTGTAACTCTTGGGAGTAGAATATTCTACCCAAAAATGATATATTAAAATAAGTCTTGAGTCTTTAGATTTTTTTTTTTGTCTTAAGGACTTACGATCTTTACACTCTGGTAGAAAAAGCAATATATTAGAGGTTATCTGAACAAACCTTACAGCTTAACAAGATATTATATTTTCCTTGAGAGAGAAAGCAAGCAGTGTGCAGAATTGGGTCTTCTTAAGTTCATTTTTCCCTTTATATCTTGAAGAAGTTCTCTTTTTTGTGGATTCCATTATAATTCATCCATAAATGTACGAGTTTCCCTAAATCCTTACCCACAGCGCTGTTCTGTGCAGTACAGGTTCTTGCTGCGTAAAACCCAGAATTAAAAAACTGTATCTCTTGGTCTAATTAAAACCCTGATCATAGTAGGCTATTAATGCTTTGGCTAAAATTGGTTTCCCCACTGCCATCTAATTTTAAAAGTGAATGATTTCGTCACCCGCTCCTCAAATTTGCAATCTCTGGTGACCAATGCAACTACTCCATCTTTTCAGTTGAATCAACTGACAGCTGCTATGACTTCTTTTTACGTATCTTTATGGATCTTGTCCTTTTATATCACCACTAGGTGGAGCACACACTTCAAATCAAACATCAGTGAGTTCAAATCCCAGTTCATACACTTCTTCTTAGCTATGGTAGCAGGGGAGGCTGCCATTAACTTGACTTCTCCTAGTTTTACAAGTTTAGGTATTCTGCAGGAAAAGAAGAAATCAGCATAATGAAAAAGATTGCAATGTTCTAAATTTATCCTCCCATTTCAGCAAAGATTTTATACAGACCCAAGACATACAAATCTAAAAGAATAACCATTTTCACAGAGAATACTTTTTAAAAAATAAAACAAGTAAGACATTAGTAATTGTACATTTGAATTCCAGTATTTTTCTTAAGAATTTTGAGACAGATGTCATATATCACTATGAGTGGTAAGTGACTTTGGTCTAAGTACATTTTTACCGCACTGTTGAATCTAGCCCTAGAAGTCTTTGTTGATTAAGAAGATAACTTTATAAACAGTAACAGTTACCACAAAATACAATGTTTTCCTGGAGAAAACTGTCCTTCAACAAAGAAAATCTTGCTTTCTGAAACTGTGAGGTATCATGCAAGTTATTTCTTCTCTCTAAGCCTCAGATCCCACCTAAGTAAAATAAATATAAAAATATTATCTATTGCAATAAGATCTTGTGAAGTTTAAATGTGATGACACATGAAAAGTGTTGGTGACTAGCAAAAATAAGGGTTTAAGAATGGTTAGTTGTTATTATTATATGAGTTCTAGTTTTATTATTTAAAAAAATGTGGAATGATTAAATTTACAAACCCACAAATGTTCTTTTTCTTGAAGAGCTTTTGCTTCCCTGTGATAATTTTAAGTTATACACTACAGAAAAGGGACCAGTTTCTTCAGAAAGTACACCATGAATAGCCAACATCTTTGATTATGAAGACTCATTGCTTCCAAGATATCTCTTGTTTTGTCTGGATTTGTTTGGCAATGTGCAGTTAAGATCATCTTAATATGAATATTACTTAGATCACATCATAAAAATTATATTACATTTGTTATCTTACTGCAGTACTTTAAACTCCTTGGAGAGATGGAATAAACAAATCTCTAAAAAATATGAATTCCTTGCCACCAAATATAAAGATGCACACCCTTTGGACAAGTTGATTTTCAGCTGATTGCTTGTAAAGAAATTTCTGTTGTTTATTCTATTAGCAAGAGAAACTGAGTCATCCCTCCCCACTTCTCACTGTAATGCAGAAGAATGAGTCAGATGCCCCTTTTCAAACCATCAGTGTTTGCAGAGTCAGCAGCCCAGTCATCTTCCAAATGGGAAAGTCAGCACTTGGAAATCTGGCAATCTTTTTGACATTTGAAATAAAATTATTCTGAACTTTATTTTTTGAAAACATAAGCTGAGCACGTTTAATCAGAGAGAACACATAATTTTGCATTTTGCTTTGTTTTACTTGAAATTGTATTTAAACATTTTTCATGTGATAACAGTAGTCAGTTATAATTTTAAATGCTGTGTAATAGTCTATCAATTTATTAAAAGTCATTTAAATGAAGCTATTTTTCCAGCCTTTCACGATTTTGATACTGTAGCAATTAGCACCTTTGTCCACATCATTTTTACTTTCTTAAAATTTCCTTAGGATAATATCTCATAATTATAATAATCAAGATAGTATAATTTTTACTACTCTTATTAAAAAATATTTTCCAGAGTTAATGGAAACATACATCACATATTTTATTGTTTAACAGCTCATTTTATACTGTTGCCAAGTCCTGGAATAAACATATCTCTAGCATTTTATTCTATTTGACCCCCAAGAGATACTTAATACTATTCAATGCTACTTTCAATCATTATGTTTATTTTATTTAATTTTTTTAATTATCATGTTTAACAGATAGAATGTAGTTGAGACCAAGCGTATTTGGCAGGGTCACACATAACGTAGAAAAAATATTTTTTATCTCATATACAGGATAAGAAATTAAATTGAATTGAATTCTCATGACATATTGAGAACTGTGCTAAGATACAATATTGTTTCAACTCTTATGCCACTGTGACTATGGATGACTCTCCACTTAGTTTAATTTAAATATTGTGTCAATTAACCACCTTGTTTGATTTGTAAAGGCATATCCACCAGGGTGCTGTTCACACATTATTTCCTTTGTACAACATTGATTGATGATAGTGGACCAGAATAGGGAAAGATTTAGCTGTCTAGTAACTCTAGAATAAACGTTGTTAATTAAAGTAGTAATCTATGTATTTATCCAATACATGTTTATTGAGTACCTATTATGTGCCCAAATCTGCACACTAGATTTATTAACAAAACTGAAGGAAAAACAACCAGTGATGGTATTAATGTTTAAGTATTAATTTATAGCACTGTAGAGTATATTGTAATGGGAAATACATATATATACCTAAGAGTGGACTGGATTAAATAATGAATTTGACTTGAATCTTCAACATGTCATGCCATAACACTGAGAGTTTTGAAAGGGAAAAGGAGAGAAGTGACAGCAAGAATAAAGCCTCAGAAGTGAGGGGTCAGGTTTATGGGTGGACAGTGAAACACTGGTTTAGAAATGAGCATGCTTGGGATTAAATTTTTATACATCCAGATGTATACAGATACAAGTTGGGAAATAATAGAAATAATAAACAACATTTATGTATTGAGTGCATATTCTGTAATAAGTGCTACCTCAAATATTTTACATGAATTATCTAATTTATTCTCACAGCAACCTTATGAGTGTGATATTTTTCAAGCCCATTTTACAAATGAGGAAACTGAAGATCAGATAGTTGAACTAACTGTGCCTGAGATTATATCGTTGAAAAATGACAGGACTTTGCTTTGAACACACTCCTAATATTAGAGACTGTAGTCTTAGGGCCACCACCTGGACATGACCAGCCTTCTCAGAGGCACAGGTGCTGGCGAGACTGACTTATGTGTGGACGTTAGCAGGAAGTCCATTCTGCTCAAGAGAGAAAACTCACTGAAGACTAAGGAAAAGGAGGCTCCCTTTATACCTTGGATGAATTTATTTGAAAATGTGTTTGTAGTATAATTGAATTTATTGTTGCTTTAAATATACGATCATCTTTCTAAATTGCTAAATTGTTAACCTCTCCAAAATAATGTATCATTTTGTGTACCAGGAAGATTTGGAATTGTCATTATGTTTCTTTGCCATAATTTTGTGCAAGTTACAGTTAAATAAAGAAAAAAATAAATAAGCTGGCTATGAGAGTTTAGGCATGACCAAATTATAATTAAACACATTTATTCTGCTTTATTTTTTCCCTGCAGAGATAAGTCCTTTAGGGATATTACTTAATTATCTAGATCATAACTTTCTGTTTCTATTTACAAGTAAGAAAGTTAAGTCAATGCCGTGTGCAATGGCAGGACTGTTGTACTTACAAAATTGAACAGTTGTCTCCAAAGCCCCACCAAAGTTGACTCTCTGTCATTGCTGCAATGATAGAATCATGTCATTTAATTCTCCACTGAGATAAGAAAGTCACAGTAATGCCTCTGCTATGCTCAAGTAGGAAGGTCTTTTTGGATCTCTCCAATAAGTCATAGAAATTAATAGGTGTGTTTGAACTTGTTTGGGAATTGACTAGCCCATTCTGGTTTCGTTTTCAAAATTAATATTTGAAAAGTTTTCTTAGGTTGTATATGTGAGGTATTTGATTATATGGCAAATACTGTGTGATTAGGTTTGTGAAATAATAATTTTCTGAATTTTTTTCTTTTAATATAAAACTGAAATACAAGATCATAAATTTCCTTAGTAGGGAATTCATGATGAATACCCTCAGACCACAGATAAAAACTATTTTCTGAGATCTCATCTCCTTGGTGGCAAGTCTACAAGACAAAACTTTTCTTAAACTTAAGTTTGGGAATTGTGATTGGAATTGATATAATATTGTGTTGATTAAAATTATATTACACAAATCAATATTAATATTAATATCACATCTGTAATAAACTACTAAAAAGCCTGATTATTCCATCGAGCATATTTGCTATTGAGACTTAAAATTTTTTTGTTAAAAAAAATTGGTAACTTGGAGAGTTTTACTCAGTGAAGTTATAAAAACCTGAAAGTGTGGAAGATTCTATACCACAGGGAAAACTGGAGTACTCCATATTATATAATGCAGTATAAAAGATTTTAGTAGAGGAATAAAGCTGTACTTTTACAAACCAACACTAATGGTTGTGGTAAAAAGATGTCTACATGACTCAAAAATACTGTAACTTTTACTTTATACTAAGTTAATGAGTATCAATTAGGAAACGTAATCTCTTACCATTTACTAAAATCTGTTGCACTTATGATTTGAATTAAATTATACATTTATACTTTATTAGTAATAAAATGTTTAACAAAAAAATGGAAATTGAAAGGAAAAAATGTGAATGTCATACCACCAGCATTTTTACATTGTATTATATTTGGTTTATAAGATACTAGAAGGGTTATGCAATTTATCTGGTGGTGTTGGGTACTTTCACAGTCATCTTGGTTTTATCAGGGGATATGACAACATCTAATGATTTTGATCTCTTTCACCCGAGAGTGAAAACATATAGGGCACAGTTTTATCACAGCCATTTTAAACTACTGTATTTTAAAAACAGACAGTTATTTTATAACCCAGTTCTGAAACATTTTTACTACATCTTTAACTTCTATTTGTATTAACTGACAATTAACTCTTAACAGAAACAAAGGATGAATTAAATGCTTTATTTAAACTGGCAACCAACTTCTTTATTTGAGATTGGCATGCTTTTTACTTATTTTTATATGCATAAGAAAATATTTTCTTTCCTTTGATAGAATTAATTATTTTAGAATTTTCTCTTTATCTTATTATTTGTTTATTTGTTTTTCACCTGATGTGGGGCAACCCTATGTAGAGGAAAAAGTATGGGTCTTGGGGACAAAAAACTTGAATTACTTAAACTCAAGGTTTATCATTGAGTAGCTAGGTGGCTTTATACAGATCTTGTAAACAACACAGAAAAACCCAGGATCTTTCTGAATACTAAATGAGACAGAACAGATGAATGTAGTTTATAAAATTAAAAGGCACTACAGAATTTTTTATTATTAAACTCAGGAAGATATATGGTTACTTGTTTTAGAGTTATGAAAAAATAAGCTAATTAAAGTAGTTCAACATTAACAATTAACTTAAATTCCCCACACATCAATCCTAAGTACTGTCAGTGCTTTGATGTGTTAGCCAGTTAGATTTTGATTTTTAGCACTACTCAGCTAAGCACTCTGCCATATTTATGCAGGATGATTTTTTGTGTGTATTTCTAATGTTTGTGAAATTACTGCAATCCAGTATCAATGTTGAAACCAAAAGACCCAAATCCCTATATTTGTAATCTAGCTTCAGAGGTTAGCAAACTTTCTGTCAAGGGCCAGAGAGTAGATATCTTAGGCTGCAAAGACTGCGCCTAATGTATATGCAAAGGTAGTAACTATCTTTGCTGGCATATACTCTCTGTCGCATATTCTTCTTAAGATTTATGTGTTTGTTTGTTTGATTTTTTTTACAATCCTTTAAAGTATAACAAACAAAACAAAAATAACCTTAATGCAATGACAGTGGAAAAACATGAGAGCTGGATATGGGTCAGGGGTCCCAATTTGCCAATCCTTGGTCTGGTAGAGCTAATGCCATCTGGAGTGACAATACCTTAAATTCACAGGAGCAAAACTGCATTATACTTAAGCAGAGTTGACCTGCTTATCCAAGGGCAGAATATTTCTTAAAAGACCAGAGCTAATTCACATCTCTGGATATACATTTATTTGGGAAAAATTGTTCCTTAGTTTTTTTTTTTATTTGAAAATTATATTCAAGGTGAAAAATTTCAGGAGCCAGTGAAGATGAAATCAAATTAATGTTAATTGTTGAGAGCATATAACAATAGTTTTCATAAGGCAACGATCTAAGATTTGTATTAGAATTGATTACCACTTTGTGGATATATACAAAAGTGTTTTCTCATTTCAGTTTCAAGTACTTTTAACAATATCATCCTGACAGAAGGCAGGTATCCAATTTCTGCATGCACATGGGAAAGAGCTACAATGATCCTATGCATTGTCGCCAAAGAGAAAAAAAAGCGGAAGTTGGAGAAGAACACATTGTATCTGGATTTAACTGCCCATAGATGCTAATTTTCAACTATATCCCAGATGGTGGTTAAATTAATAAAATCTTTCATGTGTATTTTAGAACATCAGAGAAGCCATCTGGCTATTGACTGTCACCTTAATTTTTAGTGTCTCTATTGTGAATTTTACAGTCCAGTGTACCATTTTAATGCCAGGGAATGTTTTATCATCCATATTTAATTATTAAGTGCTTAAACGCAGTGACATTTGGAAACCAGATATGATAAGACTGATTAAGATCATGCTCATACATGCCAAAGAGTGTGTTGGAAAAATTTTTGCAATTCAAGCCAAAAGACTATTGACCTGAAATAGGCAGGTATCTTAGTTGGAAATACTATGTAATTTGCATTATATCTCTCAGTATGACAATTCCCCAATTCGCTATGTGCATATAGACTCAGTTACAATATATTGTTAAGTTGCTTTCATAAAAATTCATGAGCATTAATTGTTGTGTGGAAAGTATAATAGATACACTCAGGGCCAAGAACTGAGAAAATTTACTGACTTGAATACAAGTTTGTTATTTGAGGGTAAATTACAGATAATGAAGAATTCATCTGATGCTGTTACTATGCTTAAAAAATGAAGGATGCTGTATGCTTTGGATACTAATTAAAATGTAAAATCTGTCCTTGCTGTAGTTTATGATTCTTACTTTTATTCTAGAAGTTAGGAAAATATTTAAGAAGAATATCTCCCCCATCTCCTAGGTACAGTTTAAAGAAGTATAATTCTTTAATCACAATCTAGAAAGGGGTATAGCAATTTGGAATTTTATGAACTCATTTAAAATTTTATTTTGTTTATGTGAAAATACAGTTCTTTCTTGTGGTGTTTAGTGTTTGTAAAAAGCTGATGCATTTATTGATTTATTACATAAAGAAAGCATTTCATAAACATAATTTTTTAAAGTGGTATATGCAAAAAAGCAGTCTGTTTTATCATCTAGATCCTAATGTCTACTTTTAGGCAGAGCAGAGCAAGCTGTCAATACTGTGTAGGATTTCCAAGTGGGAAACAGTAAAAGATGAGACTCAGATGATCTGTCGGGGAGACCAAATACCAGGACCTATTTTAGCTAACGTTAAAATATATATATATATTACCATGGTCTAGATTGTCCACAATGGGTCTCTGTAAAGGTAAGTGCTGGAACCAGAGAAGCAATAGTGAAATTGTTGGTACTATTAAGTAGCACTTACATTGATTTGCAGTTTCCTTTCTTCCGCCCAGCCAACTGAATAGCTCCCTAAGGGCTGAGGTGGTGTCTTACTTGTCCCTGTTTCTCCTACACTTACTGTGCTGGGTACTATTCTGAAAGCTGAACATGCTTGGTGAACTAAGCTGACCTAAGAAGCTATAACCCACATGTGGCATAGGATTCACCCTCAGAAGTTGTATACTCTCAGCAAATGAAGCCATACCAAGAGAAAGAGCTAAGGCAGAAGAAATAATCAGAGCAGAGCTCCACCACAATTTATAGCAGAATAACTGGAACAAGATTCAAATTTGTGGTGTTGGATTTGAGGGCAGAAGCAGCACTGGTGACAACAGGTGACCCAAAGAAGTAGAAGGTGTGGAACCAGAACAAGATCCAGTGGAAATGGTGACATTTTGCAGCAGCCCCAGAAAAAAATAAAAGAAGGTAGCCATGACTACCAGCAGTGGCCACAACACTGTGAAATAAAATTCCTATTTTATGGGAAGACAAGAAAAAATTAAATATAAAAAAGTCTTCTCCCCTCACTGGACGTTGTGTATTCACATTTTGCATCAACCAAACCCCCTTATTGGCAGGAATACTTGCTCAGCCATAAAGAGCAACATTCTCTTAGCATCAACAAGACAACTCCTTAAAATATAACGTTCCTTCTTGAGCTCGTAAGGGGTCACATTGTTGCCAGCAATTTAGTTTCATCTCATTGCAGAAAGAATTCAGAGATGAGAGATGGAAGTCAAGAAAGTAAAGTGGGGATTTATTAAGGGGTAGACAGTATGCTTTCAAGAGGAGAACGGGCAGACTCAGGTAAGCAGCTGCCCCCAAGTTTCTTTGGCAAGTTTGTTACATAGAGTATAAAAATAAATGGGTGATTCACTAGAGAGGGAAGGGTTTGGGGCCATATTCCCTGATTTCTATCCCAGCTCCACTTTCTTAAAGGGAGGAGGGATTATTGTCCTTATTTAGTTTTGATCAGGAGTGTCATGGTTGGTGCATGTTGGATACTTCTAATCTGCAAGGCTAATTTTTTGTAATGAGGGCATAATGTGCAAAAGGTTACATTTGGATGCTGGATATTCCTGCCTTCTCCCACCTTTCTTTGTCAGCCTCTAGGACACTTATCACCCCAAAATGTGTGAACACTTATCAGCCCAGAGGTTCTTGCTTTTCTTTTTCTGCTCAAGGAATGTGTTGTTCGCAAGACGTATGGTTTCTTGCCATTTGGCCTGTACCCCTCCTTTTTCTGCCCATTCCTGCCATTGGCCTGTGTCCTTCTTTCTCTGCTCATATCTAGCTATCTACCTGCTCTAACAAGATCCCACCAGGATGACACTAAGATCCGGATTATGTACACTGTCAATAATATATCAGTTATTCTAAAACTCTCTATCTCAAAAAAACCTAAATAACTGTGCCTTGATTTCTAACCAGAGGAACAGTTGTTAGAGCTTTCTGAGATGCTCTTCTTGGGTTATAATCCTCAAATTTGGCTCAAATAATATTTTCCATTTCTTTCCTAGATCAACTGCTTAATTTTTTGTTAACATAGTAGTGGAGAATTAGACTGGAAGGGGCGACTCTAAGAATTCATTACTCAGGATTGGGTTGGAAGCTTCCTAAAAATTATGCCTTTTTAGGAAGTGGAGTAGAATTGGGCTAAAACTGAGTTAGGACAAAAAATGATTAGAACATTGTACAAAGACCCAAGATTACCTGACGTTGCCCAATTAAATCAGTAGGCAAGGCAAAAGGAGAATATCACAGACAATTTTCCCTCCCAAGAGAAGGTTGAACCTTGGAAAAGAATAGACATTACTCATTATCAAGGCCAGGAACTGGGAAATTCTGACTCAAATTCTGACTCAAATTCATTTTTATGACTTTGAGGCTGAAATACAAATGCCAACATGAGATCCAGAAATCCAGAAATAGAGTCAGAGATTAAACTGGAACATATAAAATTATTTTCTAAAAATATATTTGCCCCTAGAATATGAGAATAAATGCAGAAACATCATTGTTACCTCTTCCTACATATTACAGATAATTCAATTTTCTCAGCTACATGATGCCAATTAGGCTTTTATAATAAATGCAGATGATTACAAATTCAGCATTTGGCTTTTCCTATGAATTATATTCAATTAACTTTGTTTATCCACATGTGACTTGCCTGTGGCAAAAGTTGGATCAGATACTATCCTTTCCCAATCTGTCAATTCAAGCCTCAGCCACTTACCTCTGCCACAAAAGTGGAGATTCAGGTAACATAAGGTAACTTACTAATATCCTAAGTGAAATATAATTAGGACCATATACCTGCCATAGTAAAACAAATTCACACTATGATTTTCAAATTCAAATAAAAATTATTTTTAAAATACTCATAAAACATCTAAAAGAACATTTATGAGACAACATTGACTTAATCAAAAGTGGTGGAACGTAATCTGAGACTATTTCCTTATACTTATGACTTTGCCCACATTATTTTTATTTCTTTAACATTCTGAGGGGTTAAAAAAATGCATGTAACAATAATATCAAAGTCAATATTAACTTAAATTTTAATTAGCAAGTCTTTGTGTGTTGTGCATTTGTGTGCATACACACCATCTGAAAATCTAGTTGAAACAGGAAATGATGTAAGTGATTAGAAAGCGATGTCAAGAAGGAGTCATGTCAATCAGCAAACATAGGTTTTGGAGGCTAGAGTATGAATAAACTGCAACTAAGTATTCCTGTTTATAAATATGGAGTTCATTGTCTTCCTCATTGAGAGTCTTGGTCCTCTCTTCCTTCCACAATGACTGGTACAACAGCTGTGGTCCATTTATTTCAGTTGCATTGGGTTCTTCCTACTGATCGTATCCTGATTCTGTTGCCACCATATTATAGAGTGAATTCAATACACCAGAAGACCTTTGCTAAAAGTAGTTTAAGGTTTTCTGTTTTAACCTTCTTTTATAATGACCGGACCCCCTCAATTCAACTGTCTTTGTTGCAGAAGGGACTTCTTAAAATATTTGTACACAAACATTCCATATTGAGGTGGTGGCTGTAACATCCCCAAATGAAGCATTTAAGAATGTGACAGAGTAGATAAGCTGGCAGACCGTTAAGTTCTTAAGAGGTTATCCCAATGCCTTCTCAGTTTGAGAACATCTCAAGTCCCAGGAATATAGTTTTTCTTTCTTTCACAGAGTGCAGCTCTTTATTTTATATACAAGCTAAACATCAGGTATATAAAACTTAGTGAATAATTAAATTATATCCTTTCGTAACTATTTCTATAATCTGCTCCCTTAAAAAGGTGTTTTATGGTGATCGAGCGAAATGTTTGAATGGCTCTTTTTTTTTCCCTCCAGTGTGGACACACACTAATTTGAAAAGACGTATGAACCCCCATGTTCATTGCAGCAATATTTACATCAGCGACGATATCAAAACAGCCCAAGTGTCCATCAAAAGATGAATGAATAAATAGTGGAATGTTATTCAGCCATTAAAGAAGAATTAGATCTCACCATTTGCAACCATGATGGGCCTCGAGGGCATTATACTAAGAGAAAAAAGTCAGAGTAAGACAAATACCATATGATCTCTTTTACAGGTGGAATCTAAAAATATGTAAGTTCACAGATACAGAGAATAGATTGTTGGTTGCTGGGGTGGGGTCAGGCAGAAAGGTATAATATACATTTATATTTTTTTAAAAAGGAAGGTGTGCAAGACAGCATACGTTGTATGCTACATTTTATAAGAAGGAAGTGAACCTAAGACAATAAACACTTATATGTTATGATATTGTGATTTATAATGAAAAATATTTATATTTGGCCTTTGTCCCCAGTCCCCTACACATCGCTCTTAAAACCCTTGTAAATTCCTAAGTGATAAGAGCACTAGGGATGTCTTTTGTTTTAATGAGGTGACTCTGGGTGGGCTGCTGGATGGCTTCCAGAAGGGGGCTGGTCACAACGAAGACCAAGCCGTAATTAGAAGCATGGAATTTTCAGTGCCCCCTTATCTTCTCTAGAGAGGGAAGAGGGGCTGGAAATGGAATTAATAACTGATCATAAAAAATAAGCAAATACGTATTGAGTGAATACATTCATGACTAATTAACTTATAAAGTCATGAATGTGGAAGGGGGCAGGCTCTGGGGAGCCAAGAAGACATCTTACACATCTGGACTGGGGAGGCTCAAAGAAAGAACAGCTGGATCCCCATTCACTAGTTTTTCTTTGCACTCTCAGAATTAATACTTAGGTTTTGTTCACCAGAGATTATTTGATAATCTTCTCCATTAAAAATCATACCAATTTATAGATACTATTCTCTAAAGGTGAAAGAGACTGGGGCATACCTCTCAAGTGCATCTTCTTCAGGGTCTGTGGTAAAATTCTTGAACTAAAACTAACTCCCAATTGTAGTTTATTAAGAAAGGAAGTATTTGAAGACCAGCACGCTTTCTAAGTCTTAGAATGTTAAAGGTGGAGAAGCTTTTATCCTTCCACTTTTGTATCATTGAAAATCAGGGGTTATTTATTTATTTACTTATTTATTGCAGTTAAAAAATAAAGAATGAATCCTCTTTGCCTTTAAAGTGCCTTTCACCTTAGAGTGAAAAAAATTTTCTTTCTTTAAGCCCATGTAGTATATGGATTGTTTTAAGTTTCTATCAGATATAACTTGAATCTTATCTTTTACATATGTCAGCACGGTCAATTTATATATTTCTAGGTGATATTGAAGCTCTGTGATAATCTCATATGTTATTTATTTTGGCATTGTCTGATTATTTATAATCATTAACCTGTTATTTCTAAAATAACTTTTATTAAAACTATCAACATTAAATAAACGTCTTAATGGAGACTTCTAGGCGGTTGTTATAAAACGGAAAAGGAGTAAACATGTAAACATGATTTTCGAGTCTCTAATTGTTTTCATTTGTCATGCATGTCTAAGGTAAACTGAACTCTCACTGATTTGTCAGATGTATTATGTAATTTAGGATGACATAATGCATATCCATCAGGGAAATGTATTTATCACACATTAAATTAGACTGTCTCCCATTGTCTTAACAAAGCATTAACTAGAATCAATTAGTGAAAATATCTGTGGAAAATATGTAACAATGTACACAGGATTAACTCAGCCAAACTACTGTATTATGCTGTGTTATATATATTTTAGCTAATTTTGTGGTTTTCTTCTTTTTGTAGCTTTCTAGATAGGGAAATCTCATATTGTGAAGATCTGTAAACACAGGGCAGATTTTCTGTGTTGTACAGTATAAATATCATTTGTCACATTTTTGTTGGTCCAAAAGGTTTAGAAATGCTTCCTAGGTTGGTGAAACTGACCAGGCGGAGAGTCTGTCCCTCCCCAAGGTAGAAACTCATCTAAGAAGACTTTCTATTGGATGTATTCAGCTATGTGACATGAGCCCCAACAATCAGAAATCCAGCTTGAGCCTTATATTCTTTAAACTAGAGACACCAAGAAATGGCAGCCCCCCCTCCCCGCAACCGACCCCCATGCCTGCTCAGTGGCAGTGGAAGCAAAGCTTCCAAAGGTAACACACCATATCTAGTGTCTGTGACAAAAACTGAGCTGTTTCTGCCCAGCAGCAAAAGTGGTGGATTAAAAACAGTCCTGCCATATGGTTTGAGTGTAACCTCTGGTTGTATAAACTCCAAACATTACTCTCCAGCCCTTCTTGAGATATCAAGTATTATTTTATAATTTGTGTTTTCACTAAGCCCAGTTTTTTGTTTTTGTTTTTTTTTAATTAACAAAGAGTCGAATAACAGTATTTAAACAGATTTGAAACAGTGTTGTTCAAACTGATGGCTCGTGAAATCAACTTAAGTATAGCTAGATATATTTTTTTGATCAAATAGAACAGAAATATCAGAGTCAAACATATGTAATAATATTATAGTTTCATGAAATATTTGTTTCATGCATGCCAGTATTTATATAATATATACATAGGTGTGTATATATATGAATGTATGTGAATGCATACATATATTAATATATGCATGTATTTGTGTATACACACACACACACACATCCATTATATACATCCTAGATGTCAAGTAAAACATTTTTTTACTGAACTTGTGGAGAAAAAAAATGACCACTGGTTTAAATGTATTTTAGATGGAGACTTTGGGTGGTATAGCACAATTTTAAAATAAATTTTGAGATACAGTAGTATGTAATTGGTTTATAATAATTAATCACCCGATGAGGCCTTTATACCTTCACTTCCATCTCAACCAATATCTGGCTATACCTAAATTACAGAGCAAAAGAAAGCATTCTCAGCAAATTCCTGCAGATTTTAACTTTTAAAACAAAATAAAACACCACCTCCAATATCCAAATATTTCAGTTCTGCTTCTTGTTCTAATGACTTTTCACCTTCCCAGTAGTAACCTAAAAATATGTAATTGTGCTCATTCTAAAAACATGGTTTCATCTGCTGGCAAGATCTTGGCTTTTACTCTGTCTCAGAGATAGGAAGCTTTTAGAATTCTCTCTTAGAATGATAAGAAACTATTGTACACCATTATATAAAAATATCAAGAGATTCCTTCAGTGAAAAGGTCATATCCAACTTGTTTGAGCTATTTTCTTTTATCAAATTCAATAGTTTATTTCCTTTGTTGGGTTCTGTGGTTCTTTCTGTTTGTGAAAAATCTCTTGACAACTGTGAATATACAACAATAATTCTGGGCAGATGAAGTGCCAAGGAGCTTCATATCTAGAAAAGATGCTGTCTGGTGGGATGTGGATACAAGTTAATAGCATCAAAATAACAGCAGCAACCACTGAAGGGAAAAAAAAAAAAAGAACAGATTAACCCTCTACCAACTCATTCAGTCTGAACAGAAAATGGATGATTGAAATGTAATTTGTTTTAACATGTTAATTTGGGTTTTAGACCAACAGTAATCATGAGATGGAAGTGCATTTGCAATGATGGAGATCAGTATTGTCAATTTTGACTTTTTGGGGTGATTTTATTTCTGGAAGGGAAGAAAAAACCTAGCTTAGAAAAAATATTTGAAAATGAAGCATGCCATTGGTTCACATTTATTTATTTCCTTCCTACTCTTGTCGTGCTTCTTTGCAGGAGTATTTTCTCGGGCCCATTGACTTTGGATTTGGTCAAATAAGTTGATTTGCCCAATGGAATGTTGATATGCATGACATAAGTCACATTCAAACGAGGGCTATAAACACCCTTGTGTGTTTCAGGTCTGTTCCTCCTCCCTTTCCCTTTCCAGCTTCTGCCTCAGTCAGAGTAGTTTGCTCAATATAGAAGCTGCTTCTTCCTCCTGGGTCCTAGAAAGAGACGACATAAAAACCTTGGCCCGGGCCCACTTAGCCCAGCTGCAGATTAAGCATTTCTCTCACTGAATATGAGGAGGCATATAACAAAATCTACTGACCTTCTGTGGCTGTTTATTGTCGAATCAAAAGCTTATTAATGCAGAATGTAAACACCTATCCAGCAAGCCTGCTCCTGCGATCAGTAACATCTCAACCACTGTTTACTCCATTATTCTGTTTGCTGAAGCCACAGGCTTCAGTGTCATCCTTGATCCTTCTCTTTCTCACACATGTCTAGTTCTCAATGACTCACGTTGACTTTACCTTCAAAACATACCCCAAACCTGACAACTGCTCATCTGTCTACTCAGTCATCACCATCTCGGTACAAGTCACGTTCTCTCTCACGAAGATTATTACAAGGGTCGGATAACGGGCCTCCTTCCTGTTTGAGCCCTTGTGCTCTTTAGAGTAGTCTTAACACAGTGATCATAGTCACCATATTAAAGCATAAACAGAATCATTTCCATCTTTTGCTTAAGGCTTTTCAGTGGCCTCCTGTCTCACGCAGGGCAAAACTCCAAGTCCTTCTTAGAGCCTACAAGACCCACTAGTGGCATAGGGTGCACCTCCGCCCTCACCCTTTCACTGCTCTCCACCTTCCTAGCCCACCTCAGTCCACTCCATTGATGCTGGCTTCTGCCAGTATAGTCTCACCTCAAGGAACCTTGAACATACTGATCATTCTATCTGGAAAGACCTTCTCCCATATCACCAAGGCTCATCGTCTCTCCCTGTTAGCTCAAAAACAGTCACAAGTAGTCAAAAGTAATGCTCTCAGGGAGGAGGCCTGCCCAGGACACCCCTGTCTAAATCTTCAGCTCTACCCACTCACCTGCACAAATATGCTTTATATCATCTTTCCTGCTTATTTCCCATCCTTAGCACACTGAATGTTTAATCTTTATTATGTTGTTTAATCTTTATTATGTTTCTAAGCTCAAAGAGGGCAGAATTTGATTTCTCTTTTGTTTCCTGATATATCCCCAGTGCCCACTGTTAACAGGCACTCAAGAAAATGTATTGTCGAAGAAATGAACCTGTGTAGAGCTTGCCAAGAAATGTGAAAAAATTAGTATTGGCACTCTTACCCCATCATGCCAGTAAAAATTAAAAAGGAACAGAGGGTTAAAGAGGGAGGGAGGGTGGTTTGTGGGGAGGGGCTCTATCTGTGTGTCGTATCAGAAAGAATCTTGCTAAAAGGGGGATTGTAAATACCCAGCCTTGGGAAAAACAGCTTCCTTATGGAGTGGTTATCAGTTGGAATTTTGGGGGATGAGGGATCTGAGAAAGCTGCCAAAGGGTCTATGAGAGAAAGAACCAGCTGTAATTACCCACCACGGCAACACCAGCTCCTACATCGCCTGCCATGTAAAAATGTATAATTTTTTCTAATGCTCCACCTATGAATACAATGGGAACACTGGTAAATTTCTGAGTGTGCGTGTGCGTGTGCATGTGTGTGTGTTGTTGTTGTTTTTTGGGGCAGAGCTAGTATATCTTGGATGGAGTTCAGAAGTTGACCGTGCCCACTGTTCCATTTCCCTATCCCTCGGCTGACGCAGTAGCAAAGGGTGTGAAATGATCTAAAATCTCTGACTCACAGCAGGTGTTTAGCTCTATTTCTGGGAGAATTGGTAATGCCAGCGAGATTGTAGATTCTCTGCCAAAAGGAGAGGTACAAACAATATGTACTATGGTTGAGAAAAAGACCTATCAGTACTAGCTACCTAGAGGGGAGAGAGGTTTAATGGAGAAAGAGATAATGTCACTGATAACCTAGACAGGAAGAGAGGAGTTTGGGTTTCATGGGGGAGGAATGGGGATTAGGAGAAATGGACTGGTTTTCTTAAAGAATACAGGCACAGAAGGAAGAAAAATGTGTTTGTGGTGGACGGAAAAATCTTGATGCATTTACGCTGAATTTCTGGTGACTGTGTTCAACTGCCTCATAAATCGGAAACCCAGGTGTTTATAGTTGCCATATTTGAAATTAAAAAAAAATAAGTAAATCAATGTTAAATTGACAACTCCAATAATGTTTGTGGTGTTGATAAAAAATAGACTATGTTGATTTATAAAGTGATCTGTGTGCTGAGGCTGGCTAGCTGTTATATGCATCGTATGTTAATCAGGCTTTTGATGTGTAAAAAATATAATTTAGCACTAAAATGTTTTTTTTTTAAACAGGGTTTATCTTAATTTTTTTTTTTCCTTGTGAAACTAGGGTCTGAACTGAAGCAATAAAAGGAATCTCTTAATATCATTAGCTCACATTTGGGAACCAAAGTTAACTGTCACTTGTGATCATTCACAGAATCAGTTGATCAAATGATGCTCCTATGCAGCAGTATATGCTCCTATGCAGCAGTATATGTCAAAGTGTAACTGATCTCTGTAAGTTTGCCCAGGAAACATGTACCACTTTCTATGAAGAGAAAGACTAACCTCTAGCTTAGTACATGAGAAAAGTAAGTATGCTAATTAGAAATAAATTAAATCTCCTAGTTTTATATTTCCACCAAAAAAAATCCTACAATACTATCCCATTTAGAATGTTAATAATTGGAAAACCCATCTTACAGAACAACAGAAATAAGAGCTAGACTCCTAACTTTATGAAGATTGCTTTAAATAAATTATTAGTGCACCCTGCAATAGGTTGAACACCTTTATATGTTTATGGTAAAATGCCTTTTTATATTTTTACTTGTCACTCTGGGTTGCTAAGCACATATTGTGCACAAATAACCTTGAGAAGAATTTTAAGAGAAACTCATATTGTGTGATAGTGATTGAAGAGAAAAGTGGCAACTTTAATCATGTCCCATAATAATAATTTTACCTACATCAGGGAAGAAGCCTTAAAATCCTAAGTTATTGTAGCTGCAGAAAATTGCTCTCACATCTATATGTTAATAAGAAAAAGTAGAAATGTAAAATTTGAATGCGCAAATGTAACTCTCCAAATTATAATAGAATTAAACATGAAGACATTATGTTTCATGCATATTTAACATTAAGCACTAGGTATGTACTGTATCCTCAATTCTGCTGGCATATTTGCATATTCAGTTCTTCTTAGAAATGGTTCATGGGATGTGATGTATCACAACAAATCACATTACCATACATAGAACACCTTGACGGAGTGTATTAGGGACATTCTAAATTTCTGTTCATTTGCATCTTTGGGAAGGTCTTATTCTTCAGCAGCTAAACTGGTTTGGTCACCAGTACACACCATAGCACGCTGTGATGGCAATTGTTCAGGCCCTCTCTGCAGTTGTATCTCTGAGGAATGCACATAAATTCTCATGTTTACATCGAGGGCAGTGAGTTATTTTCTGTTACCGACTCTTGTCGGTTCTCATGACAGCAGGTGGATGATGAAACTCAGTTGTGGGGCCCAACTCCCACGCAGAAAGCACATTTCTTTGATCATTGCTGAATCTGACAAGTATTTTCATTTTTTAAAAAAACACAGCAGGTTTCCTTCTACAGTTAGTTGGGGGAACCAGTAGAGGCAACAACACAATTGTAATCATTCTACCTCTTCCATAAATTAACCATCCTTAAGTTGATCCATTCATGTTTATATGGCGGAGTCTGCATCCTTCAGGAATTGCATTATTAACCTCATTTCTAACAATCTAAATGCTGTCTTAAAATTTTGAATGCCATTTATCTATTATATGACAGTGCACCTTCAATTTGGGGGAAAATTTTTGAAGAGAACATGCTGAATGGATTAAGATGGTTACAAGTAAGTTTAACAAATCCTTAGAAACTGCTGATGCTGATATGAGTTTTGTCTGTGTTCTAGTGTATGAGACACATATCTTTGGGAGTGAAGAGAACTAACTTTTGCAGAATTACTTAGCTTTAAAACAAGATTTTAAAGTTTTTGAAATAGCCTTGATGACAATAGTAAGCCATGGATTTTTATTTAATGAAGAAGATGTAAAGGTGCCCAGATTTTGAAATACTAAAAAGTTTATTATGCATCTATCATTGTTTCTCAAACAACTAAGTACAGCTGGAAGAGATTTTCTTTTAATTTAAAAATTTTGATCATCACCTTTAAATATGCTGATATAGCATGTCTAGTGCAGTGCCCAGGAATCTGAATTTTTAACCTCAGTGAACTGGTATTCAGGTGATCAGTTTAAAAACACCAATGGGGACTATACTCCAAAACATTCTGTATCGCCCTTAAATTAATAGAAAATGGAAAATACATTTATTTTACATTAAAAATTAGAAAACCATGAATAAGAAATTTTTCATCCTACTAGGCATACCCGGGTAGGCATCAAGTGGTATTTATTTGCTCATGTTTTTTTTTGCTCATAAGCATACTTTGGGCTGCAAGTAAGAGAAAAACCCTACTTGTCTGGCTTAAAACTTAAAAAAATAAATTACAAGCTCCAGGATTTTAAGTTTAGCTGCTAAGTTACTTCATTAAGGACCAGTGGGCCTTTAAAATTTTGTTGGCTTAGAATGTTGGCTTGTTCACAGGCTAGCTCTTTATAAGGCCAAGGGAACCCTGCAGTGGTTCCAGCCAACATTTCCAGCCAGAAATGAAAAAGGCCAGCAAATGTGAAGGGAAGATTTTTTTCTTTAAAGATGATGGAAACATATTCTAGAGTTTCCTGAGAAACAGGATTAAAAATAGATAAAATATCAAATTTGATAGAATTGCTTTACAAGCCAATGCCTAAATCCATCGTTGGAAATAAGAATGGAGTCTGAATAGCTGGTTCTAACTGATCAAGTATGAACCCTGGAGCTGGAGATGGTTGATTCTTTATTGAGTTGGTGAAGGATGAACACAAAAATTTGATTCTGCCAGAAAAGAAGTTAAGTTTCTATTGGTCAGGTAACCACAAGTTTCTGCTAGTAATTATTAAGCTTTTCTTCACATATTTTCTAAAAATTGTTTTCTTTTTTCACCTGGATCCTATGAAGCATTAATAAACCAGCTATCCATTGTGTTTTGCTTCGGTTTTTGAATGGATAAGGCAAATATACTTGCAGTGTGAGTAGAAGTCCTGTATTCAATTGGAAGATTTTTTGTAATCTCATCATTTACAAAGTTTAATTTGAGGAATTTTAAGATGCTCCTTAAAAGGAAAACTTGCATTTGTCCTAAGACTATGTAATTTAAGTTCATCATGCACTTTTTTTTTTTTTCGCATCACTGTTTATTGTCCTGGGAGAAGGGAAAATAACTGATGAAGACAAGAATGATGAATCATAAAGAAAATAATAAGGCTCTCTATTTTTAATATAATGTGTCTTAGTCCCACTAGATCCCCCATACGTCGGGATTTTCTTTATGCTGTCAATCTCGAAGGATATAAAACACTAGTTAATCACGTTGCTTTTTATCACCCCCTAATAGATCAGCATGCATTTCACACTGCACTAGGCCGGCATGATAAGAATATGGAATCAAGGAACTTTCTAATGTTCTGCTGTCTCAGCTGGTACCTATGATTGATGCTGCAGTTGCTAACATGGAATCTGTGCTTGCTCCTATCAACGTAAGGCAACTGGAACAGAAAGCTGAAGTAATATTAAAGTGATAAATAAGCCTGTCACCTAAAAACCACACCTTTCTTTAAAATCTATTCCTAGTTTAACACACCTTGTTAAGCCACACTGGTTCGGAGACTCAGCATGGTTCACTAAGATTTCTTTCCCTTAAAATGTACACATTGCCCAAGATGATAATAAATCCACATATTCAGATTGATTAAGATTGGATCAAGAACACATTGAATTAATTTTAGCAGTTAAGAACAGCATCTGGGCGAGAGAAGCAATGAGCTCTAAAATAATGGTTTAAACCAATGAATTTTTTTCCTTTTAAGAACTTAAAAAAAAGTCTGGGACTGATACTGTGGCTCCAACAAGTTTTGAAAGCAAACCAGTCCCATTCTGACGTCATTTGTCTCCATCCTTTTGGTATGATGCCCATGTTTACATTTGCAATGTGGCTGCCAGAGATCTAGCCATTAATTAAGCTGGTATTTCCTGAAGTTAGAAGTCCAAACACAAATGAGGTGCATATTGAATTAACCCTTTAAAGGGTTCCCAGTGACTTCTGCCTTTATCACATTGATAAAAATTGTATTGTGTGGTGACAAGAGCTGCAAAGGAAGTTAGAGAGATCTTTTCTGGGGGGAGGAAGGAGAAACTTATTAAAGCCACAGCTAAAGTAAGTTCTATACTTAGCAGAAAGGAGAAAATGGATACTGAGGAAAACTAGCTGTTTTGTCACATTTATCAGAGTGAGAGAAGCCTGCTTTTAGCAACTTGTGTAACTGACTAAAAAGGGAAGAATTAAATAGATGTAAGAAAGGTCACAATCAAGCAGATTTTTGCCTGGGATGCCCATACCGTTAGACCCAGAAGAGGGCAAAAGAAAGTAAAACACATCCCAATCTGTTCCCTTCAGGCCCACTGGAATCTCATACACTTCCACATTTCCAGCTATTTTTTATGTACTGATAACTCTCAAATATGCACAACAAATCTTTCTCTCCCTTCATTCATTATCTCATGGACACAGACACTTAAATACCCGAATGTTGACTAATTCACATCGATGTGTCCAAAGCTGCATCTGATGCTTTTTCTGTTTCTTAATTTCTGTTAATGGCTTGATTATCCTCTCTCAACCAGGATTAAAACTCTCTAGTTAACATTTATTCTGTATTCCTTTTCACTTGCTTTACACAATCAGCTCCCAGTCCTATAGATCATATCTCTGAAATGTCTTTAAATAACCCCTTTATCTATCCTTACTGCCTTCATCCTCATTCGTATCCTGGGTTTCTCAAGGACAAACTATTTTCCCAGCTTTTTCTCTTTCTTTTCTACAATCTTTTTTTTTTTTTTTAACAACAAATGGACTGATTTTTTCAAAAAGTTGTGCATTAGTCAGAGTTGTCCAGAAAAACAGCTAATATTATATACATATACATATATATGTGTGTATATATATATATACACACATATATATATATATATAATTGGTCTATGCAATGCCATATATGTGTATATATGCCACCTGTAAGCTGGAGATTCAGAAAAGACAGTGGTATGATTCCCTGAGTCTGAAGGCCTCAGAACCAGGAAAACAGATGATGTAAATTGCAGTCAAGGGCAGGAGAGGATCAATGTTCCAGCTCAAGTAGGCAGGCATGAAGAAGTAAAAGGGGCAAATTGCTTTTTCTTCCCCTCTCCACCTTCTTTTTTTTTTTTTTTTAATATATATACATTTTTATTGAAGTTTTATTTAGGATTCAGCAGGTGGACAATGCACCCCCCCCCCACCTTGGGAGGGCTAGCAACATTACTGAGCTCATCAATTCCAATGCTAATCTTATCTAGAAACTCGCTCACAGAGACACCCAAAAGTATTTACTCTGGGCACCCTTGGCTGACTCAAAATGATACATAAGATTAACCATCACACCTTGATTCTATCACATTGGTCCCTTAAAGAAAGTCATTCAAACATCACAATACCTCATATAGTAAAAAAAAAACCCTCAAGATAGGTTCCTAACCTCTTAATAATATCACTCCAATTCACTTTGCCTGTCTTAATTTTTAACTCCTATCATGTAAGACATTTCAAGTAACAGACTAACTACTTACTCACTTAAAAACCCTTTCTCCTACATCTGGACTCACGCTCTAACCTTCCATCTCAGAAACAAGTTCCTAGCTACATTTATTGGAATTTTATTCTTCTTCAATTCAAATTTAAATGAAGCTTGCCCCATAATGATTTTTTTCCAAGTGGCTGTTACTTAAAAAAATTTTTGAGACTCTAGTAACATTTAATATTTTACCTCTTTTAGTTATTTAACTTATAACCCCTCTTATTCAAGAGATTCAATATTTTTATACTCTCTGTTGGATTGTATATTCCAGAATACATAATTATTAATGATACTAATTAATAATATATCTTCTGATAAACATATCAGGAGTATATCACCATATAGAAATGACATATTTATGTGCTTATAAAAATATAGACAGATTTATGGATTGTGAATCAGGTCTGTGATATGGTACATGGTGCATGGTTCACTATCAGAGATCAATGTTTGTCTTCAGCCCATACAAAGATTACCTCTGCTACAACGTGAAGGTAGTCTACATCAGTGCTATTCCAACTTTAATGTCCATATGAGTCATTTGGGAATTCTATTTAAAACGTAGATTCTAATTCAGTAAGTCTTTATAAGGCCCAAGAGATCACATTTCATTCAAGCTTCCCAGTGACTTGATCCTGCAAACCCTCTAATCACACTTTGAATAGCAAGGGCAATAAAGAAACAATTCAGAAGAAGGACATTTGAAAGACTCTGTGTGTGTGTGTGTGTGTGTGTGTGTGTGTGTGTGTGTGTCTAAGCCTACACACTACACACTATAAACGGGACACTAATAACAACAGCGTTCACTTCACACTATTGATGCAGGTTAGATTCAGGCTAAGAAAGTGTTTTAGGGATGCCATTGTGTTATTCCTTTGATCAAATATCAGTGTGAAAATAGGTACACAATTTTCTTTAGAGAATTGAAATTACATATGTCAAAAATGCAAACATGGCAGTTGTTAATAAATAAATCATATATGTCTTTAATTGTAACCAGCATCAACTGAATTTAAGGTACAACTTAAAAGTTGAGAGTTATGTTTTGTTAGGTGGACAATTCTGAAGACTCGAGCTGGGATGACAGTCTCTCAGATGGCTCTGAGGGACTGCTCCGAAGAGGTAGGGGAGGAGCTAGGATATATAGGAGCTTTACAACAAAGACCAGGTAGTTGGAACAATAAAAGATTACTTGTTGTCTAAAGAAAACCAGACATCTCAAGTTAAAGAATTTAGTGCTTTTCTATGTAGGGAGGAAGCAAACATTTGGGCTTATTGAATTCATTCCTTTGACAAGCACCTAGCTCTCTAGGTCCAGTGTCCTGTCCTTTCTTATTCTGAGTCCCCTCAGGGTGCACCATTGTGAGTGGCTGCAGAGGCCGGGCTGCAGGCTTGTCTTCACTGGGGGTTGGGGCAGCAGCTGATGACTTGATGGCTTCAGCAGTCTGTTTACTGATATGGTTGCAGTATTTTCATTCACATTGCAGTATTTTCGTTCACATAAGTAATGAGTTAATTTGCCTTGTTTTTCATCTCAAAGGCATTTTATGCTTAAAAAAAATCCCTCTAAGATGTTTTGTTTACATTTGTTTTAAATAAATGAAGTCATATACAACACTGGCTTATTTATTGGTAACTTGATGAATAAAAAAAATTACAAACTAGCCCTAAGTTTATGCTGATAAGTTACGTTGACGAAAAGTTCAAAGTAAAGGTTTACAAAATTATTGTATAGTGTTCTTTTTATATAATTTTGGTATTCTTAAGTATAATTCACTCATCTGAATTTTTCACACAGACACACACACACACAGATAGATACACATACCTGCTCAGTCATTCTCTTCTGATTTTACTAGATGTTTCAAGTAAAACTTCCAATTTACTTCCCCATATAAATCCCAGAATGTATTAGAAAGTAACTGATCAAAAAATAGATTATTTTTGATCCTGAAAATTAAAGGTGATTATATACTTTAAAGCAGCCACGTTGATTCTGATTTAGCACTCTATGATCAGCAGATATGGGCCTAAAATATTTAACACTACATTTGTAAAATCTGTGTTTAATCCCAAATTCTATTATTATATCAGCTAAGGATAGTATGGCAGCTCAGATAAAATATATATTTTTAACCTAATTTTATCATTAGTATTCTGTCAGTTTTGCTGAAAAAAAAAGATTAGCTGTGATTTGCTGTGATTATAAATCTTAAACTCAAAGATTGCACATTTTGTGTGTGTTCGTTGTTATCTGAAAACAGCAGGAGGGGTGCTTAAACCTGTGAGGAACGTACCATTAGTCTCATTGGATCTATTATCTGAGGGCAACAGTGGCTGCTGGCTCAGTGAAGCAATAAATTTAGAAAGCATGCTTCAACTCTCTCAACAAGCCTTATTATTTTTAAAAAATTTTAGTAGGTCAGTGTTTTGAGGTCTCAGTGACAGTCAACATCATGTTACGAACCTATGTGTGAAAAAAATAGGAGGATTATGAATCGTACAAAATATTGTGATAAAACACAGCATTCATCATTCTACTTGCTATTACTCTGGTTACTAAAAATTAGTTTAATAAACAGTATGTAATTTTTTTGAACTCAGAAAAATCATGCTGAGCATTTGGACCCTTTGAGGTCAACTTACTCCAGGAACAGTTGAAATTTTCTTAGGAAGCCTGCAGGAAAAAGTGAATGATAATGGAGCAACTGTGACCCATGAGGAAAGTAATTATATCAGCCTGCTTTGAGGAGGGCATTCAACTCCCATAGTATCATTTGAAAGTTTCTTGACATTGGAATTTATACCAATATAGAAGAGTTTCTATTAAACATGTTAATTCTTGATAGAGTGAAAATAGGAGACAGGAAATTCTATTCATCTGGCCATAGAATAATTTGAGAATGAAATAGTGAGAAGAACTGCAAATTGCCAGAGGAAGAATCACATAAACAAATAACAATATTTACTGAACACCTATTATGTGCTAGGAATCTTCACGTGATTGGAACAGAAAAAGAAGAGGTTACCTTGTTGTGAGAAGAGCTAAGGCAAGTGGTACACTGAAAATGGAATAACAATGAAGGAGTTTTTGAAGGATGGGGAAGATGGAATCTGATAATCAAAAATTCTAATCAATTCCTGTCTTAGATTGGGTTCTTAAAACAAAATACAATCTAAAGTATCAGGTATTTATTTCTGACAGTTCTAGATGCTGGGGAGTCCATGATGAAGGTACCAGCAGATCTGATTCCTGGCGAGAGCCCTATTCCTGTCTTTTGAATGGCCGCCTTGTTACTGTGTCCTCACAGAGAACAAATTCTTCCTGTTCTTATAAAGACACTAATACCATGGCAGGGGGTATACCCCTATGACCTCATCAAACCTAATTACCTCCCAAGAGTTCCCCTTCACATATCATCACAATGAGAGTTAGGGCTTCACATAGGAATTTGGTGTGGGAGGGTCACAAATGTTCAGTCCGTAACAGTTCCCTTCATTGTGAAGAAAAGAAATTTAGTGTTGATTTCACATATATCCTAAATCATCAAACTTTGTTATCTGTCTTAATCCCAATTTTTTTGAGTAGCAGGAATCTCTTCTATTGTCCTCAACCTCAGAGGCTCAATCAGACTAAGTCTAAGGGGATGATAATGAGTATGTGTTTTCAAGTCAGAAAAACCCTGGTTAGAACCCTGGTTCTACCTCCTACTAGTTGGATAATATTTAGTACATTACTAACTGCTTTGAGACCTGCTTCTTTCTTTGGAAAATATATATAATGATACTTAGGAGAGATTTTTTTTGAGGATTAAATGAGCTAATATATGCAAAGCATTTCAGAAGGTTCCTGGCCCACGTAGAGGTTCAAAATAAGTTTGTTGACAAACAAACGAAAGAAAATTGACAGCTCTTTTTCAAACTTAATAATAAGATAGAGAAAACAGGTGTTTCTATGGAGTGAAATGATGAAGATATATCTACATATACATATGTATACATATATATACACACATATACAACGAGTAATCCACTCCAGACCTCATTTCACAGTACTGGACCTTGAAGAATTTAATGGATTTTGTTTAAGTCCTGAAGAGTCCTCACATTGAAGAATGAGTTATTGAATGATTACTCTGTGATAGACATAATTCTATTGCTTTATATAGAGTTTAATTCCATTGTCTTCAAAGAATCCCTTTGCAGATGCTTCTTTTTTTTTTTTTTTTTTTTTTTTTTCTGTTTTAAAGATGAGGAGATTAAGTCACAGAGGGGTTAATCTATTTGACCAAACTCACACAACCAGTAGGTAACAGAGTCAAACCGAAACCTTGGCAATTTGACTCTGGAGCTTGTATGCTTATAGTTCTTTATACTTCTTCTCAAAATTCAGAGTGAATATTAACAGTAGCATCTCCTATTTTGTTAGTTTGTTAATATTTCTAGAATATTTGGATATCATATACTATAAATGTTAAAATATTTCCATAAATGCAGTTTTATTTTTAAATTTAGTCAGTTGGTTCCTATTTGGAGAAATAGGCATATTTTCAATTTTAAGCTTTAAACATCACAATAAATATCTAGTGACATATAAAATTTAAAGTTGAAGAAATAGCAGCTCCTTTCACAACAAAACATACCCAAAGTTTATTGTTAAATTTTCAAATACTTGTAATAAAGGTGTAACTTAAAAATCAGTTTTATAATGATGATATACTAATTAAATATTGTGATATAAATTCTACTGTCTGTAATATCTGTAATCCCAACAGGCAAGTTATTCTTTATATATTTGGATTTATATTTAGTATTAGAAAATAAATTCAGAAGAATTTTTTTTTCTTGAAACCTTCCCTCTATCCTATCTTAAAGCTATCCAAAGACCTAAAATGCCACTAAAAATAGAAAAATAAGAATAAAGTCTGGGTAATCACTAGATTTTCTATAACCAGAAAGCCTTCCGATATCTATAGCTTCAGGAACTCTCTCTGTAATAAATCTTAAAGGTGGAGGATTTAAGAGTGATCTACTAGTTTTATCAGGATTCCTCACTCCATATATGTTCTCTACCTTGTTGGCATCCACCTCAAAGCAAGTGTTAATATCTACATCAAGATAATATCTGATTTTCTTCTTAGGCTTTATTAGAATGTGGAGCTAGGGCTTATATTGACAACATAGAAATTAAAATAGTATGATTCTATTAAGCCTTTTGTTTGTAAATAGAATTTTTATAAACATAATAGGCACCGGAAATATGATAGCATGCTACATATCGCTGTTCCTTATTTTTATAAATTAACATTTGTTTTAAAAATACAAGGGCTGTCAAAAACTAAATATATGGCAATAATTTTGTTTCCTATTTGCACAGCATCCTATTACTACCATGAATCTTAACATCCAAACTACTGATTTTTTCTTATCTTGGTTAATGTAATTTCTCCTTAAGAAAGATTATTCTAAGAAACATGCTTTTTTATTTATGTTTCAGAACAAATTTAACAAACTATTAATCACTTCCACAATCACGTAGTGTATGTGATTTAAAAATCATTTTTTAAAATAATGAAATAATGGAAATAGCATGGGGTTTTGAGAGGTACAGTATTATCCTAAATGTGTGATAATGAACTGATTTTGTAACTTCTTTTAGTCTCGATTCCATCATTTGTAAGATGAGAATTAAGACATATATATATATATAAATTCAAATGACTTTTTATCAAATAACTACTTCATATAAAGTATTTAGTATAGCTTTTAATACTAGCAGGCATCTGATTTACATGTTAATGGATTCAGTCAACAAAAAATATTTATTGAGCATCTACCACATGCCAGACATTTTTCTGGGTACTAGTAACATGCAATGGGAACAAAACAGACAAAGCTTATACTTCATAGTTGTATTTCACACTTCATACATTATAGATTGGAATATCATAAAAATAGAATATCATCTTAGAGTTTTATTTGGAGTATATCTCAATTTTCATTAGAATTTAGTGATGCCATGAATTAAAGTCATCCAAAATCCATGTCGTGATATCCAATATTTGTTTGAATTGAATGGCAATAGTTTCTCCACAGTTATTACAAAAATGAAACATTTTTTATTACTTAATTCACAGTATTTGTAAAATGAAAACCCATGCATTTCTGAGGACAAAATGTTGAGGACTAAGTTAAATTTTCCAAAGAGTGTATATTTATGTTATAAGCAATACTTTTTAGTTATTCCAACAATAACTACAATGGTAAATTTCACATATGAATTTGTATGATGTCCCTGAATAGAATGTACATTTGAGTAAAAATGATACTAAAAGATTCTTAGAATGGTGAATGCATAGGGCTCTGTGGCTAAAAGTTTCTCTTCAAACATTGTTTGGCCTATTTAAAAAGAAATTTAGAATTAAGCTGCAAAACTTGAATCTCTAGGGAAACTAACTTACTATCCAGATTTCAAACTTGTTTGAAAATAAAAAAAATGGAAGATATGATAACCTTCGTTTCACCTAGCAACCAGACACTCCTTCCTGGAGTACCTGCTATCTCTTTAAATAAGGTATAAATTCTCCAGTTAGAGCTACATACCATAGCCTTACATTCTGACTGCTTTCCTGTTGGAATATTCTAGAAACTGAAAGTAAATTGTCCTCACTTTGTCTATGGAAAAACTTCAGCATTGTAAGTGATGGGTTTGGTTTTGTATTTTTCAAAATTTCTCTTATACATTTTTTTAACTTTTGGGTAACATGAGGAAGCCCAGATTTGGAGCTTATGCATTCAGTCAAATAATTTATCCATTTTATCAAATAATTGGATTAATGGTCAGATGACCTCCATTTTAGGTTGTTATTCTTTGAAATGGGAAGTCAGGTAGCTTAAGACAGACTGATTCATTTCATAAGGAAATATGACTATGCTGTGATCTGAACATTTGTGTTACCCCAAAATTTATATATTAAAATCCTAAAATCAAAGATGAAGGTGTTAGGAGGTGACTCCTTTGGGAGGTGCCCAAGTCCTGATGGTGGGGGCTTCCTAAGTGGGATTAGTGCTCTCATAAAAGAGGCTCCAGAGGTGTTTTTAACCCCCTTTACCATATGAGGAGACGAACAGGAGGGAGAAGGTGACAGCTCTGCACAAAGAAGAGAGCTCTCACCAGAACACAGCCATGTTGGCGCCTTCATCTTGGGCTTCCCAGTCTCCAGAACTGTGAGAAATACATGTTTGTTATTTATATGTTACCCAGTCTGCGGTATTTTGTTATAGCAGCCTGAACTGTTTAAGAAACACAATGTCAGAGCATTAGTTTAGACACAAAAGTAGAAGAGTTTATATCTTTGGGTGGTTTACATTTGGGTGGTGAGATCAAAAATAAATCAGTAAAAAGATTTACTTCTAATTTAAGATAACAAATGCTATTTTAAAAAAAATTAAAGATAGGAACAAAAATGATAAGACATGGGGATATGTATTGTAAAATTACAAATATAGAAAGTCCTCTCTGATGACAGGACACAGTGACATGGAAGAATGTGAGGGATAAAGCTTGTTGCAGGAGGAAAAGCATCCCAGGTGGAGTTCTCAGGGTAACTTAATATTACCCAGGTGAAGTCCCAATCATGCTACAAAGACCTGGGTTATTGCCTTCAGATCCTTCCCACAATGTGACAGAGCATATAACAAAAATCAGTGATAGAAGTGGCTGGCCTAAATCCTACCTACTTCACATCCAGAATATGTAGAGTTACTGTCATTTTTCAAGGAGAAAATGGACGTTATTTTAGATGAACTATTCAGTACACGATTTGGAAGATGTCACTGTTTAAAACTGGTTACATCTCACTCTGGAATGGACAGTAATTGATATCAACCCAGAAGAATGCAAGATGGAAAACAGTAAACACTAAAGAGTATAACCCTGAACCCTTATTTCCCAGCATTGGGAAATGGAAAGTCTAGATATTAGGATCATATAGTGTGAAATCAGGACTATATTTATTCATTGTTTCAATGGATATTAACTGAGTGACCTTTGTGTATAATGACCCCAAATCTTGGAGGCAGTGCAGAAAGAAGTTATAGAGATAATGTCTAAGTTTCTGTCTTTGATCACTTGGAAGTGCTAGTCAGGAAATTCAGGAGAAGGAACAGCTTTGGGAAGGTGAGAAGAAACAAGGGGAAAGATGTGTAAACAAACCATTACTGGGTTTTGCTGGATACACTTTTCTTATATTGACCTGGCAGAGGACAGAGTGATGGCATTCTAGTAAGAGTTTGCATGCACTGAAGATAATGTAACTAGTGTTTCCTTAATGGTAGATTAGGGGATGAGAATATGAACTTCCAAAATGTTTTCAGCAGCTATTTGATTTAATGTATCAATCAGGCAAGTGGGACTGGTCCTTGCAGTGGGATGTGAGGGACGCTACATGACTGCCCGATAACCTCGACAGTTTCTTGATGCTGAGATGACTTCAAGGATTTCTTTAAATCACATGAGAGATTATGAGGATTAAAAAAATCGTATGCTTTTCCTCACATTATTTCAAGTCCACTTCAAAGCTCAAAGAAAATAACATTAAATTATAATAACTTCTTTGGTGCCTTCAGCAGTCATGGCCTGAAACACAAAAGTTATATTAATAAAATACTATTCAATAATTTGTACTGTGTTTGTTACATGGTAAAAAAATCAGAATACAAAACTACAAAACATGCAGTGTGCCCCCTTATTTTTAAAACCAGGCCTTAGGAAATTGGTAGTAATTTATGAAATATAACATTTGTATCAGCTTCAGCCACATAATATAAGATTAGCACTAGAATCTTTGTGTAAAACTGCCTAGTGAAGGGGCCAACTGCAGAACTAGTTAATGTGTTAAAATAAAATAAAAGCTGATCTAACTATTCAAAATTTATTTGTTTCCCAAATATAATGTCAACAAAGAGGGACAGAGAGAGGAAAAAAAACCAAACATGATGTTCTGTCAACTGTAGCCTTATATGATTTTGGAAGATGTACATTTTTCTTCATACAATTGTGCTGTGCCTTTTATAAATCATATAACATAGAAAGACAAGTGTAATCCTTGACTGAATGCAAGAGGAAAGACTTTAGAGCTAGTTGGGCATAACTTCTTAATATTTAATAATTCCACAATTATAATAAATCACTTCATTATATGAATTATAATGAATTATAATGAATCACAGTTTCCAGTCACTGACAACTTCGGCAAAATAAAAAGTCAATTTCATAAAATCTTTATCATAGTTTTGCAATTTTTATATTTAAAATAATGTGTGGTTTTGTTTTCTTTCTATGATCCATTATCATCAAAAATGTTATTTGTTGGATTTTATTTCACTATTCTGACTTTAAATTAAATCCACTATGTATCTGAGAAAACAATATAGCATATAATAATCTGCTTTTCATACATTTTCTGAGAAACATATATGGCATAAAATTAAAAGTTCACAGTTTACATACATCAGTTAACCATCTGTAAGTACCTGATTCACCTGATTGTATCTTTCTTCCAATTGCTTCTGTAGAACCTTAAATATAATTGGCATTATATCTTATAGTAATAAATAACAGACCTACCTTAGTTCTAAATATATTTAAATTATCCTGAATATTATAGCTTGTGATGTAAACTTTCTTATGAGTGTTTTATAGGGCCTCAATATTTTCTATGTAAAATACATTATAATAATTTTTTTCAAAATTTATTTTTCTCTCTGACATTATAAACAGCCTATTATTTTTGAAACAATTGTTAAATTATAGTACTCTGCCTTTTTCAGCTTTTCCGAATCTCCTACCTGGGATAAAACCCTCAGTTAATGTATCTGTAAAAACATAAATTAAAATATAATGAAAAATTTCTTGTACATGAATCTGGGTATAATGCAGTTTCAAATAAGACATGATTGTTGATTGGTACCAGTTCTCAGACCCTCCCCTTTAGATATTTATGCTCTTGTCTTCTCAAAGTACTGTGTACAAGTCTTGTCAATAAAGAAAAAAACAGACAAATTTATCTGACTTCAAAATGATCTACCTCATCTTGGAAAGATACTCTGAACTTGAAACAATGTCAAATTCTTATTGCAAATCTTTCCTAAGTTGTGTCCTTATTTTTTTTTTCTTTTCTTAAACATTAATTGGTACTAAGTGAGATGCATTCTTTTTTTTTAAAATGAAAATATAGTACATCCACATCTTACACAAATAATACTTTTTCAATTTTTAGTAATGTTTCATTTTAGAATAGTAGTATATTTACAGAAAAGCTTCAAAGAGAGTATAAAGTCCCTGTATGATCTGCACTCTATTTATCTTATTGTTGACATCTTACCTTAATAAGGTACCTTAGTCACAGCCAATAAACCAATATAAATATGTTTTATTAGCTAAAGCTAACACCTATTCTATTGTTTTATGTTTTACCTCATGTCCCTTTTCTGATCCATGACTCCATATAGGATACCACATTATATTTAGTTGTCATATTTCTTTAAAGTCCTCTTGACTATTTCTCTTTCTTGTTTTTTTATGACCTTGGCAGTTTTGAGGGGACCTATGTGGTATTTTGTAGACTGTCCATCAATTTTGCCTTGTGTGGTATTTTTCGTATAGTTAGACTGGAGTTACAGGTTTGGACGAGAAGGTGAACTTCCATTTTCATCATATAATTTCAAATATTCATGGTACTAACATGCCTTACCACTGATACTGTTAACAGACCCTGTTTTTATAATATTTTATATTTACATGTTGTAAAAAAAATTGAAATATATTTTACCTGGCACATAGTGATTTAAAGGGTAATTTGGGCACACTAAGAGGGAATGCACCTCTCAAGGAAAACTAATTTTTCAAGTATCTGAGACCATAATAAAACAACAGTGTCATTTTACTTAAAATTAACAGGAAAAAGCTTTTATATATAAGCATATAGGTATATGTGTCATTAAACAGTTCACTTTTCTATACTGGTTATGTGAGTGATCAGATAACATTCAGTAAGTTATTGGTGACCATAAAACAAAGAAGAGTAAACAAATTAAATATTAGAAGGAAATAATACACTATAGTTGCCTTCTCTGCATTAAGCAGATTCTTGCTATGAAGCTAGATCTTTTGCTATGAAACTAGAATAATCGAAATCTCTTGTTTCAAGTCTTCTGGACAGTGTTTGGATGGGTTTCAACCTGACTTTGCTGTAATAATGCAACATTACAATCCAAGTTTCATTGGCTTACAACTGCTGTCATTCATTTCCCTCTCACATATATGTAGTTTGGCTGTGATGGTTCCGATCCAGATGTAAGTTGATTTGCCTCTGGTCCTCTTGTTCCCTCATTTCAAAACTCAGGATGTGGGAGCAGTACACTCGGACTATTGTCTTCTTATGGCAGAGGCAAGAGGCTCAAAAGACCAAGACAAACTGGGCACACCACTTAAACGATTTACTTAGATGCGGAGTGTGTTATTCTTGTTCAGGGTAATTTACATTGTCAAGTTCAATGCCTATAGGTGGAAAAGTATACTCCTTCCCCAGAGGGCATGGGGGTAGTGAACGTTTGTTGAAAAAGTACACAATCTACACACAGGAGTATTCACATTCTCCTTTGCTTCTTTTGTGTCTGTATTCAAAGGCTGCATAATCAAGTATATTATTTACAGAGTTTTATTTTGTATTACTCTATGTTAATGTATCCAACTCAGTCATATCTAATTTTATGCAGGTTTGGGAACCATTTTATTTCTTTAAAAGCACGCTGAATTCATTATGTTCATTATGCATCATACAATCTTATTTTCCTCAGTTCAGGTTTTTGGGTTGAGTAGTGCCTAATTTTATCTCTCAAGAAACAAAAACCTATGGTCATGCCGTGATACTTTTAGGATATATATTTTGCTCCCTTTGTCATATGAAAAGCAATTTCAAAGTCAAGAGATATATTCAAAACTTATAATGTGAATAAATAATATATGAAATGTATAGACCAAAATTTACATTGCATCACACATCTTAAATTATCTGTAACCAAAATAGCTGATCTCATTGTCCAAAGTCTGACTTGTACAATAATGTCATTCTAAATTTATGATTATTATAAAGTTGTGCCTATTTTATGGAAAACAAGCAGAAAGAGCAATTCAAGAATAACATATAATTCATTGTGAATAAGCTAAGTCAGCGTAAAACAAGAATTTCTATGAAAATAGAGAATATGTGTACATATAATTTATGTGTATATGCTAATATATACATATATTTATATGTTCTATATTAAAAACTCACTGGGTTGGTTAAAGTGCTCATTAAATGAAGTTGAATTGAAAATTAATGACCTAGAAGACCAAGCTAAAATTGCTCAAAATACTGCATAGATACTTAAAGGCATGGGAAATTAAAATAGAAATTAAGAAATATATAATATTAAATGAGAATGTCTAACATACATAAAGTTGGAGTTCCAGGTGTGTAACATATTCAACCTGGTTGGATACATGGCTATATCTGCTTCTTTCCACCTCATTAAATGTCCATTTTATCCAAGTCATAACACCAGCCAACAATCCATTGCTACTTTATTTGTGATCTCTGTTCAGAATCCCATCTCAGACCTTGATTTCAAAGAGTCAGTAAAGTCTCATATCCCAGGTACCCCTTTTCATTCCTATTACCCTGAGAAAAGTCTTTATTTTCTCCTTTCTCTGCTTGTTTCCTGATTCTGAAGCTGGCAGTACTGCATATTTAAACCCATGGGTTGCTTTGTGTTTATAATATATTTGTTTTCAGAAGATATTTTAGAATAAATTAGGTAACAGGTTTATGGTTTATTCCAAAATAAAATTTCTTAAAAAATAAAGAAAAATAAAGTCATTTTTCTAGTACAGAAAAGCTGAAATAAGTTATCTTCAGTACACAGACTACAAGAAATGTTCAAGAAAATTTGTCAAGCAGAAGGAAGTTGATACTGGATGGAAATAAGGATTTATATCCAAGTAATACAAAGCACCAGAAATTGTAACTACATGGATAAATGTATGAGATGTATTTCTTTTTATTTAAATCCCTTTAAAAGATAATTGGCTGTTTAAAATAATAATGTATCATGGGATTTATATCATTCAGACATACATACACATATATATGAATACATAAACAAGTGTGTAATATAAAAATGCACCCACATATATACAAATATATGACAACACTTTTATAAAGAGTAGGAAGGAAAAAAATAAAGCATTCTAATTTATGGTTCTTATAAACTCTGTAGAGAGGTATAATATCTCTTGAAACTAGATTGTGATTAGTTAAAGCAACCAATTGCTAAAACAGCAAAACAAAAAGATAAAGCTAAATAGGCTATTGAGGTGATAAAATGCATATATAACAATGCTCTATTAATCAAGAACAAAGCAGAGTAAGAGGAAAAAGTGAATAAAGAAAAGATGAAGCAAATAGAACACAGTGTGTATAAAATATAAATCTTACTGTATCAATATCATATTACATTTAATTGTCTAAATATTTCAATTAAAAGGCAGAGATTTTCAGATTAAAAACAAACTCTATATACTGCTGATGAGAAAAAATACAACTATAAAACTGTAAGTATATTAAAAGCAAAATGGTTGAAAATGATAAACCACACAAACACTATTCAAAAGAAAGGTGGAATTACCATATTAATATCAAACAACATTGAATTTAGATCAAAGACTATTACTAGATCAAAGACTTATACTATTACTAGGTATAAGGAAGGTCATCTTATAATAATAAAAGGATCAATTCATCAAAAACAGGTAATAATCCTAAATGTTTATGCTTCTAATAACAGACCTTTAAAATATGTGAAAGTAAAGCCAATATAGTTCAAGGCAAAATAGAAAAGTCCACAAATATAGTTAGAAATTTCAACCTCCCTCTTCCAACAACTGAGAGAACAAGTAGAGAAAATCAATGAGGACATAAAAGACTTGAACAGCATTGCCAACTAACTTGACCTAATTGACAATTATTGAACATTCCAACCAACAACAGGAACACACACATTGTTTTTAAGTAAAAAACACTTAACCAAGTTGGACCATAAATCAGGTCTCAGTAAATTGAAGAGGGCTGTAATCACATGAAGTATTATTTTCTACTACAGTGGAATTAAGTTAAAAGCAAATAACATAGATTTACGGAAAAATCCCCAAAATACATGGGAAGAAAAGAACACTTCTAAATAACCCAAGTGCAAAAAAACCCACAAAAGTGTTAGAAAGTATTTTTGACAGGATAAAAATAAAAGCACATGTGTCTAAATTAGTAGGATGCTGCTAAAGCAATTCTAAGCAGAAAATTCATGGCAATAAAGAAAAATCTTAAATCAGTGCTCTCAGCTTTGACTTCAAGCACTAGAATAATAAGAATAAATGAAATCCAAAAACAAAGCAATGAGAATGAAATAATAATGATCAGAATAGAAGTCAATAAAATAGAAAACACATAAACAGTGGAGAAATATCTGTAACACAAAATTGGTTCTATGAGAAAACAAAGTCCATAAATCTCTAACCAGACTGCTAAGGAAAAAAGAAAGTCACAAATAATTGTAAAGAATCAGAAAGGTAACAAAATTCTAGATGCTAACAAGTAATTAGGGAATGTTATAAACAACTTTATTCAAATAAATTCAAATTAAGTTCAACATTTAAAATTCCTGGAATGACAAATATGACCAAAGTTCACTGAAATAGAAATAGACTTGAAAATAAATATACCTGGAAAAAGGGGTTGGCTTCATATAGCCTGAATATTCTATATCATTTTATTTCCCAGAATATTGTAAAAGCAATAAGATCTGCTATTGCACTAATTTTGAGGAAGCAAAATGAATTGTCTGGTAAATAAAAAGTCAGAGCATTATAATCTGAAATTAGTGATATCTGAGGAATAAAATTTTTGAATGATTTGGACGTGTGTCCAAACTTTAACCAGAGAAAATACAGATATTATATCAATGTCTGAATTTTTAAAAATCATAAAAGTATTTTAAAACCTATGAAAATTATACTACAAAAATGTAATTTTGAATGGGTCAAGCAAGAATGAAAATGGAAATGATTTCATGATATTAACATAAAATTTCAAAATTAACATATCTAAAGGGTGAGAAAAACAGAAAGACAGTTCATAACTAAGAAAAAATACAAATGTCAGGAGTCCAGAAATATAGTGTTAGGGGACTTAAAGTTGAAAATATAACTACTACTTGCAAAAAAAGCAGAGAACAGGCACAGAACGTCTTGGCTGTGTTGGGAGGGAAAAAACAGAGAAGCCGTAGATCTGATGTTTAGAAAAGATGGTCAAAAAAAGACTGAAACGTAACAAGATAAAGTCCTCAAATGTTATTCTGAATCCATTTTCTCTGTGTTTGGGGATGAAATTAAAACCAAGTTGGTAAGAAAAACATTGATTAACAAAGTAAATCCAAATAATAAGGAAAAATATGTAAGACCTCTAATTAACTAAATGACTTTAAGATTCTTAGCTCAAATTACATCTCCAGGCACCGAAGGAACCTGATGATCAATTTATTAAATTAATGCCAAATACCTGTGAGAAGGAAAGAATGACAAGGAGTTGGTGAAGATGGGAAATGTAGACTCAACGTTTCAGAGAGGAAGAAGGTTAAGTCTAGACTCCAGACTAGATAGACAGCTTGATATTGATCATGTCCAAGATAGCAGAACTCAGCATCAGCTGGTTAATTTGGGGGAACTTAGGGAAAAAATGACAAAAATCTAGAATGCTACAAAATAGGAAATGTTTGGAAAGGTCATGGGTTGAATTTAATAAATTACAGTATGCATACTGTTTTCTGTGCTGGTTTTACTCATTTGGAATATTGTATTAAATTCTTCATGAAACACACTTAAGAAAAATACTGACATGCTAGAGCAGTTCATCTCTAGAAGTGTAAGAAGAGTGATGTAGATGAGTACAGCCATGATATTTATGAAGTTGTGGAGGTAATGAAAATATTTCATGAGAAGAGACACTTAAGAGTGACACCTACAGGCACATATTTGGAGGGATGGCGTTTGGTCAAGGACTTGGAGGTGTTCTATGTAGTTAGATGAAAACAAAACAAAACAAAACAAAAACAAAACAAAACAAAACAAAAAAACACAACAAAACACAGATGCCACAACAAAGCACTTTCTCATAATTATCCCGCATTCCCTCATGGATCATTGTGGTATAATTTTACTAGAAAATGTGGACACTGAAGTTGGATGACCCCTTATTGGAGATGTTGTATAAAGGATGCTAGAAATATGGAAACAATACAATTGCTGGCCTTAAGACTTTCTTCTAAATCTGAAGTTATGAGTGATGGATTGTATGCTGATATCCACAAGTATTGTGCAAATCTATGCAATGGACAAAGAAAGTAAAATCTGCATATTTCTATACCATTACAAGATATACCATCATAAATATTTAAAATATGTATATATATACTATAGCTATGGAGACATTTATGAATATGGAGCTACTTACGAAGAACTATAGCTTATGTCATTTAAAACTGAGGGGAAAAAACCCTAAAAAATATACTGTAGATAAGACCCTGCATGTCAAGATGAGGACCCAGATGACCCAATAGGTTTTATCTACCTAAGATTTCTTCATCACTGCAGAAGAATACCTGGCACAAATAAAATATGTAGTGCATCACCCCAAAAAATCTATTACAGTCACTTCATTGCCAGAAGCAATACATTCTCTCCCATTAAATCTCTAAATCTCTATCATTAACATCTTATTCATTACAGAAGCTATGTCTCATACATCATCCAGTCCACAGGATTAAGTAGCAAAGGTCCCCAGGGTAATTGCTTCACCTATCTATAAAAGAAAACAGAGCTTTGCACATCTTTATTCATGAAACATTTCCTCTTAATAAGTAGAATAACATTTAATTTCATTACATATGTATATATGAAGATTTTTAATAATCGTATTTCACTTTAAAATATTAGCCAATAAACAATAAATCAAGGATTACAGTTTGATTTCTATAGCCCTCTGTCCCAGTCTAAGCACGTAATGATATTAGAAAAATTATAAAAAGAGAATATTTAAAGGAACAAAGCTCAAAACAAACATCTTTTAGGACCAAACAGAATATAAATATAAAACAAGTGGACTTAAATATGCAGGCCTGCTAGTTTGAGAGCCAGGAAACAAGCAGAGTTAAAAAAGAAGTGGTCTCTTACGGGGTAGTAGAAATTGAAAGGATTCCTTGCAAAGCAGGACCTGGTAACTCTTTGAAATAAAAATTTTAGATTGATTTCCTACTGTGACTGGAGGTGGAAAAGAAAAGTTGTGAGGAATCTCCTGACCAGGACTGTGACAGATAAAGTCGGCACTTAAGGAGGTGGCGGAATGAACAAAGCGGATACAGCCATGCAGCCAACCATGTTTGACAAGCTATGTATGGATATCAGCATGGGGCAGGAACCCTGAAGCAACTGTGTAAAACTGTTCTGGTCCTGGTTGGGAGAAATAAAATTATGATACACAAAATCACATGATAAGGAAGGCTGAGTATGCACACAAAAGGGAAAAACAAAAACAGAAATAAATGCAACCCCTACTCAATATGAACTTACAAATCAAAATCTGGAAATTCAAAACGATGCTAAGAAAGATAATGAACTGAATCAATTGGAAGATAAATTTACACTAGATAAAGTGACAATAGAGGAAACTGAAAATGACACTAATCTAAAAATGGAAGAGCATCAGTAAAAAGAAAAATCATAAAATCTGGAAATCAAATATACGTGGTTGTCAAATTAAGTTATTAAATATCTTGAAAATGAGAAAATATGATCATTAAATTAAAAATGAATTAGTAGAATAAATTATCAGACACATATAATTTTAAAATAATTAATGTATCAAAAGGTGATTCTGAAACTAACTCAAAATTGTAAATCAACTGTACTTCAATTTTTAAAAAAAGACAGTTCTGAGGAATTTGCCCAGAAAGCAACACAATGAGAGAACCTGACCAAAAACTAAACAAATAAAGATAAGCAAGATTTAGAAACAACAATGTAGGATTTCCAGAGGATAAAAATAGAGGAAATGTCAGAGTATGCAAAGATAAAGCAAACCTAGAATTTTCTCTGATTTTTTTATTGATGTATCATCAATTTACAATGTTGTATTAATTTCTGGTTTACAGCGCAGTGATTCATTTATACATATATATGGTCTTTTTCATATTCTTTTTTCTTATAGGCTATTACAAGGTATTGAATATAGAATTTCCTCTGATTTTAAATGTTATGGAATCTCAGATTGAGAGTATATATTGAGTACTGGGAATGTTAAATACAAATAAAAACATACCAAGACCCTTTGCAGTAAAATTGAAAACCATCAACAATAAAGGGAAAGGTCATAAGAATTGACAGAGAAAAAAGAAGACAAAATCCTGGGAAGGAAATGATAATTAGATTGACAGCAAACTTCTCATCACTGATACATGCCAGAAGTCAGTGGAGAAAAATCTTTAAATTTATGACAAAAATTTAAAACTGCCAACAAAGCATTCTTCATCCAGGGACTATCACCCATAATTGAGGGCAAAATAAAGACTTTTTTCCAATGTATAACTATGAAGAATGCTCACATACAATGTACTCTCACTTTAATATACACCGGAGAACAGACTGTGTCAGATGTGAACGTATATGAACGGCGTGAGATGCTAAAAAAGGTAAACACATACACAAAAGAAACCCAAAATATATTAGTAATTTAACTATTATTATGTGCAAAAACAATAATTGTTACCAATGTTCATTAAAACATCAGAAGTTAATTTCTAGATAGAAACAGTAAGGGCAGTGTGGAAAAAAAAAATGCTTGTTTTTCTCTTAGGAAACTTGCTAAGGTTTTTCCCTTTCATAGCCAAAAGTTAGAGACACTGATTATAAAAATACTTACTTAAATTTATACCTTACAGGTAACCACTAAGAGAGTGCAATAGCAATGTTTAAATTCCAAGCCATCAGAGGAAAAACTTTTTTCTGAGTTTGGTATAGTGTGATGTGGTGGTAGAGAAACACACCACAGAATAAGAAGATAATGAAGAATTTTAAAATGATCAAGACTAATCCCATCAAAATTACACTGGGGTTTGGAGAAATTAATGACACTGGCAAAGGAATATGGGCGTGAATCAAGCCTTGCCTTGTTTGATATTTATCAAATACTTAGCAATCTTCCCAACAATATTTACATAATTTTATATATATGTAATTTTGTACATATATGGAATTCTGTGCTCTTAATCTAGGCTTGGAGGCTCATTTTCTTCTTAGAAACTTTTGCCATTTTAAAACGAAATTCTGTAGGTAGTTTATCGTCTTAGTATTTACATGTCAGAAGACAAAACATGGTTCGCTATCTCTAGAGCTGTAAACTGGCACACCAGGCATGGGGGCAGAACAGAGGCATCTTCCCTTGAATTCCTTGCCATGTGGATGTTTTACTTGCTGTGCAGTGGATCTTCCCTTTGCTACTTTCAATTCACTGGCCACCTGTCACCTACCCCATGGGGCTGACCTCTGTTATCCACATCCCTGGGCTTCCCCGTGCACTGGGGTTCTCGTTGGGCTCAGTCAGTGAGGTGCTCTGACAGGAAGTAGAGAGGTCAGGAGATTCGGGCCTCTGGTTCCCTCCCTCTGAGGTTACTTGGAACTGTCTGTGTGTCTTAATTGAATGTCCCTGCTCCTCTCAAGGGAGACTCTATTGTACGATTCTCTCCATCAAGTTATTGTCAAGGCCTTCTCTCCTTCTCCGCTTTGGGGTTGTGACTTGAGGATTGTTCCATTCCAGCCCAGGTCACTGGACAGTCACTTACACTTCACCTACATCTGGGTGAATAAACAACTCAAATTATCCTGACTTAACAGTGCCATCTGGTTCTTAACAGAAACCCTGGTAGGTACACAATTCAATGAATACATTATATGTATATATATTTTAATTGACACAGTCTTCATATACGAAATGGAAATATTTTTGGCCTTTGCATGTAGGGAGATGGAAGCTTCAGGGGATTGTAGACGAGTCGTCATCATCCTTATTAAAATCTCTTTCTCCCTACCTCTTTGCAAATCTTAACAATAAAGGACTACTAACAACTTAGTATATTATCATACAGTGGCAGATATCTGTCTCCCTAGCAGCCAATTTTCTCCTTATTCTTTCTTCTTAACAAAAAAAAAAAAACAACCTTCCATTGCAGAGGCTGAAGATTGTTCAAGTTTGTCTTCCCAAACCTCCTGCAGATAGTAGTGGTCATGTAGCTCACATCTCACCGGTGAGCTGTGAAAGATGACTATATGGGATGAGAAGGATTTGGAGAAAGATTTTCACTTCAATAAAAGTGAGTGTTAAGAGAAGAAAACTTCAGCTCTCCCATTCTTCTCCCACCTGCTTAGAATGCTGCCATGTTTTGATCTGATCCTTACAGTCACAGCCCTTGACTTTCAAGGATGAGAGAAGATATTGCTATCACACAGGAGGATGGAAGAGTGGTGGGCAGAGGGGAGGGGACAAGAACAAAGGTGATTTAAGACTCAGGCTCTGTGTCAATTTTGGAACAGCTATTGTCTGGCCTTCTTATATATTGTTGAATGCTGTTATTTTTTAAACCACTATGAGTTGTTCATTTTGTTACAACTAAAAAAAATGTTTTGTTGTTTATAAATGATGACTTGAAAATGGCACAAATTCCAAATTAAAATAGATAAATCAAAAACAAGGATTTTGAATGTGGATTTTGGGGACTTCCTGGGAACTCAATGAGATACAAATGTTTCGGTCTCAGGAAAAGCTGGAAGAAGTTCCCTCAGCCTGCCTCTCTCCTGTTCACTGTTGCTTTGTTGCTGAAGAGACTCTTTTCTCACGTGACCGAAAGCTTGGTTTCCAGCATCATCCGCCACCTGCCCCTGCCAGAGCGTTTGTATTATAGTATGAGCCATTCAAAAGATATTCTCAGTCCTAGTTCGAAATTCCACGGAAAGAGTATGTTGTATCAACATACATCAATTTTTCAGCCTGGAAGAACCAATGTGAATTATGGAAGGGTTGTGGAGTGAAAAGAAGGGGGGGGGGGGGAGTGGCAACATTTTGCTCTGAGGGCAAGCAATAGGGCTTTGCATTATAGAGAATTCATAAATAACAGTAAAGCAGATAAAAAATTATTCTGCTTTATTTCATCACTACGTGCCAACAATTCTGAACAATGTTAATGATAAAATAATCCTCTCTGTGGAGGCAACTATCACCATCCACTTTCGGTGGGCCACTGAGTGGTTCTAGAAAAGCTATAGCAAGCATACAATCCCAGAAGTAACCTCAGTGTTTAGCTAAACCATAAGCATCACCTGCTGTCTTCTGTATATAGGCATTGTTTTAGTCACTAGGAATAGAGTAGCATTTAAATTAAGCTATGACCTGCTCTTATGGAGTTTACAATCTGGTGGCAGACAGACATTAACCACCTAAACACATGTTTTACATTATATTATAATTATAGATTATATTACATTATACAAATACAATATATAATACTGTATATTATAGTTTATAATTGTACTCAATACACAAGAAATAATTACTAACACACAAATTATCACATTTATATTCTATTCTTCTATAATGTGTAATCATTATCAGAAGTGCTATGAGAGAAAAATTTTAAAACTAAAGCAACTTGACATACATTGAGGTCTCAGGAAAAAAATATTGAATTAAAAATTTTTAAAGTGAAAACTGAATTCTAAACCAGGTGAAGAAGGGTAAAAATGTTATAGATAGTTAGGGAAGAACCTGAAGGAACAGAAAACTCGTTTCTGCTCGGTAACACATAATAGTCTTCAGAAAAGTGGGAGAAAATTAAAAACAGCAACAACAACAAAAACTCTCACGGATTTCCTCAGGGAGCTGCCATCAATTATCTGCATTATGTTTCTCATTTGAAAAATGGGCATCATAACAGTATTGAATATGTTGGTATTTGCAAAGCTCTTAGGGCAATGCTTGCATATGAGTGTTCTGTGAATATTTATTAAAAAATAAATTAAAATGATGGGATAGATGAAAGAAAGAAGGGAGGAGAGGAAAGAGGGGACAAAGGGAGGCAGGGAGGAAGGAAGAAGAAAGAGAGGGAAAGCCTTCTTGTGTATTTGTTCAAGAGTTTCTAGTCTATGATAAACACCTAGAAGCAGAATTGATGGGTCTTAGACTACGTAGATGTTTAACTCTTCAGATTATTGCCAAACTGTCTTCTAAAGGTTTTCTTTCATTATCTTCTTTTCTTCTCCAACTTGAACAGATAGTTTTGAGGGTTTGCAGTGCACCATATCTTTATCAACATTTGTTATTATAGGGCTTTTAAAGGTTTTGTTAGATATAAAATGATTTCCCCTTGTGGTTTGTATTTGCACTTTTCTGCTTACTAAGCATATTTGCATTGTTTTTTTATCCTGTGAAAGGTCTTTTGTTGTCTCTCTATCTGTTTGAGGGGGTTATCTGTGTGGAGATCCTTCATATATTTTATATTCTAGGATTTTTGCAGTTTTCAACAAATGTATAACAGTTTGTGACCTTATTTTCAATCTTTTAATGCTGTCCCTTAATTAACAATTTTTTATATTTATATATATTTTTATATTCAATATATATAAAAATATATATAAAATATACATAATTATACAGATAATTATATATATTTATAAATATATATATTTTATATATAATATTATTATATATTCAAAATTATCAATTCTGTTTATGGTTTTTCTTGGCCTTATTTTAAAGTATTTTCCTAGAAGGTCATGTCATTAATCACCTATATTTTATTTATAGGCTTTGAGGTTTTGTCTTTCATATTTATGTTATTTTCATCTGATGTACATGGGAACTCAATATTTTTTTTCGTGTTATAATCAGTTCCACTGCCATTGACAGAAGTGTTTATTCCTTTCCCACTCATATATTTCTGAAATAACCTATTCCATTACCTTAATTATTTACATATAACTTACTGATGTCTAAATACAGTTTAGACTAAATAAATCCATTATGTACCCATCAGCCTCAAAATTAAAATAGCCATTTACTCTACCAGCAAAATGGGCTTGTTGGGGAAGAGCAGAGAATTGCAATTTGGGACAAACAAGCTATGAGTGATCATAGGGAAGTCCAAAGAGACAAAGCAAAGTTCAGTTTTTACTAGGTTTTAGGGGAAACCTGGGGAGGCTTGTTCTCAATGAAAGGTCGTTGGAGAAGAACAACCAATCAAAGCCATGGCAGTTTTTCATTGGCTGTACTTGGTGGTTAGCACACTGTTGCTGGGGCAAAGAGGAATCTTCCTTTCTTAAAAGCAGGAGATGAAACTCCCATGTGAAAAATGTTCTCCCTCATTAAAATAATTCTTATCTTTCTTCTTCCTCCTGGTTATGCAGGCTGCAACAAGTGGTACACTTGTGAGAGAGCTCCTTTCAGGGCTTCCTGACTCCATCCTAGGTGAGGTTTTCCATTTATTTTCACACGCTCTGTTCCAAAGAGTACCTTGTTCTTTTTTGACTTGTGAACATCCCTATAAATTTTTGAAACATTTTTCATTTGTATTCATGAATGGAAAGTGTGGCTGTATGAGACAGTGTTCCAAAAATCTATAGATTATAAAAGATAAAGGTTTATTTTTCTCTTACTTAAAATCTTCACCCGGAGGTGGCCTTAGTCCATAGTATAATCAAGGATTCTGAATTCTATACATTTTTTTTTTTTTGGTTCACCATGAAATAGATCCACGTACCCCAAATGACTCAACAACACATCCTTATTCCAGATGAAAATAAGGCAGGGAAGTCAAAGTGAGGGGTCAAATCCCATCACTTTGGTGAGATAACCCTTCAATTGCACACTTATTCATTTGCTGGTTTATTTACTTACTTATTTGGAACTTCCATCTCATTGGAGAAAATTTTGTCCTATGAATACACCTACTTGCTTGGGATTATAAGAAATGTCTTTTTTTTTTTCTGGTTAGTGAAATACTCAAACTAATTAAATATCAACTTCTGTTACTATAAGAGATCAGAAAAGGGCAGTGGCTTTTTTTTCTTTTTCTAATTTCTTTCTGTGGTTATCCAAAGATCTATATACTCACTTCTCATTCTTGATACAGATTCTTCCCCTCTCTAGCAAGAAAATTCTAAATCAAAACAGTAACTGAAAAATTGATAATGTTCAGCAAGTTCCAATATGGGCACTTAGTTTAAACAAGTAATATGTTTACACACCCCATCTTTAAATAAAATGTTGGATTAGGAATAGGATAATTGTAGTAAAAACTCATTTGGAAGGAGGCAGAAGAAGAAACACAGCAGTCCTTTTCCAAACCATCTATCAAATGTCCTGGACAGGAGTTAGCACTTTTGAAGCAATTCCTTTGTGCATTATCCTAAATGCATTCTGGCTCTGCTTTGGGGAAATTTTTCCTTGTATGGTAATTTTGCAGGTTTTGTTTGAGAGGAAATTGGAGAACATTTTCCTGGAGATTAGTGCAGATTGGCCTCCTGACAATGGTCAGTGCTTCCACCTACCATTGATTGACTGTCTTCTATGCCAATACAACTATGTGGACAACTTCAAGTCCCTACTCCTTAAGTGTGTGATGTACATAGTGACTTAACTGACAAGGGGTACAGTGGGAGAAATTGTGAATAAAAGAGTAATTCTACAGTGAAGAAACCTGACAAATTCTCCTCAGCCAGGTGATCAAAGATCACACCAACAATGAAAAATTATATTGATAGTACATACTCTTAAAATGATGTGAAGAAAATAGCATTTTAGTGATATTTATCTCAAAAACCCATAACTCCCGTCTAACCATGAGAAAAACATCAGACCAAACTTTTAAATTGATGGAGAGTTTAACAAATATCTGACCAATAGGCCTCAAAACTGTCAAGGTCAACCGAAAACAAGGGAAGTCTGATAAACTATTCACCATCTAGAGGAACCTAAGAGGACATGCTGACTACATGTAAGATGGTCTCCTAAATAGGATACTAGATCGGGAAGAAGACTGTGAGATTAACAAGTACAAAAATCAAGTCTTGACTATAGTTCATAAAAAATATCAGTAATATTTCATTAATTGTGACAAATGCACCCCATTAAGATGCTAACTACAGAGAAAACTGGATACAGGCCATAGGGGAATTGTCTCTACTGTCTTTGCAGCTTTCTCTAAATCCAAAATGATGCTTAAATAGAATTTATTAAAAGAGTCTGAGCAGGTCTCTTGTCTAGCTGCTTCCAGTCAGTTCCATTTGTGAATAGTAATATCCAAATATTTCCTCCAGACATAATTTGAATTTGGAGCATATGGTTTTCAATATATTGCTCTCTGCTCTGTCTCTTATCCCTTGCCCCTCCTGCCCTACAACAAAATGATGGACGGCATCTTGTTTTTCTTCAGATGGGTTTGAATGTCTTCTACTGGGCATCTATGGACACTACCCACAGGGGATCATTGTAAATTAAATTCTAGGCTTAGGGTTTTGGATCACACAAATATGGGACATTGTAGTCTCAGAAATCTGTGAAGGCAGGCTTGTCTGTGTTTTCTCCTTTACCCTAAAGTATTTTTCCAATTTTTAATTGGCAATCATGATTGTTACTTGTCTTCTTTAATGTAAATTATATTGGGAAGACCCGAAGATCTATATCTACATATTTCCACAGTGCGTGGGCTCTGTCTCTATCAGGAAGTAGGCTCCCTTTGTCAGAATACAGGATCCCTACTAGAATGTAATTGCATAGCTATGTTTTTAATTTGAGGAAATGCTTTTTTATAATTCTTCTTGGAGAAAACCTACCACACGTTTTTAAAAATACTAGAATCAGCTAAGATTGGTCTCATCCTCCCAAAATTATCCCTTCCCACTTCCTTTCCCTGGTAACCATAAGATTGTTTACTGTCTAGGAGTATGTTTCTGTTTTGTAGACAATTTGGAAGTTTGAGATTTGCAAATGTTAGCTACTATATATAAAAATAGATTTTTTAAAAAGTTTCTTCTGTATAACACAGAGAACCATATTTAATATCTCATAATAACCTTTAATGAAAAAGAATATGAAAACAAATGTATATGCATGACTGACATTGTGCTGTACACCAGAAATTGACACATTGAAACTGACTGTACTTCAATTAAAAAAAAGAAAAAAAAAAGGATTGGTCTCATGGCCACTTATACATCTAAGCATCTTGCTGATAAAGCAGAAAATGCCCTAGCTCCAAAATTCCGTATGGCTGTTTAATTCCTTTTAATGAAAGCCAGGAAAATGTGGCCTAAATGTAATGATTCTATTTACTTTTCCTCTTGGACACCATTAGCAAGGGCTCATTTATAGTGGGTAAGGGGCCATAACAAGGACCAGTAGTTAGGATGCTGATGTCAAAGCAGAGGTTTAGACAGGGTATATTAATGAGGGAGGGATGGTAAGGGAAGAGATTCATTCTGGGTTGAATCTCATGGATACATGATTTTGACTACTACACACCTTTTATATATAGGGTGATCAATTCATTTGGGGCTGAAGCAAAACCTACAAAAATGGTTACCCTTTGTTAAATTTGTTTCCAATTTTTATTAGGATGGCATATGTTCCACTGCTGCTTGCCTTCAAAGCAACCCTATTTTTAGCTTCCTATACTCACAGTCTCAGTGAATTCCAGTGTTCACAACTACCTTCTGTGAATTTGGTGAATCTCATTGGAATGACAAACCATAGTCATCTCACAGTGATCCCAGAGTGGTACTGACATGATTAGCACATGAATGAATGAATGAATGAATGGCATGTGACTAAATGATGGACAGTGAGATATGAGAGCAAGTCTGCAGTGGTGAGAAGTCTTCTTGGAATAGTCTTTAGTTCCCAATACAATAAATTCAAGGAAGTGATGTTTCCTTGATTGGCATAGATATTGATGTGTAATGTGATGCCTGGACCTGCTGCAATCATCCTGTGACCATGAGAGAAGCTAATTAATATTCCCAGGATGTTAGCATAAAAAGATAAAAATAAGCTAGGAGCTACTGAACTACCAACCTCTGAACTGTTGTTACTTAATATAATAAATTTCTTTAATATTGAAGTCATTTTTATTTAGATATTTGTTTCTTACAAATGAAAGCCTCTTACTAATATGGACATCCTATTATTACAAAAATTTTGATACACTGTGGAGTAAATAAAATTCAACAAAATATAACTATACATAATTAAAATCTGCTCTAATGCCATTAGTTTAAAAGAAAATTAGTTTTTTTAAGACTACAGCATAGAAAATGACTTCTTAGTATTTACTTCTTTGATAAATTTAAAATATTGCTTACCTAGATTTAAGTATTTATATGTTTTGTTAAATTTAAAGCTAACATAAGGAAATTGAAATTCATATAATGATTTAATACATTGTAAATTTAATATGTGAGCAAAAGAAAATCCCTTTCTTCCCCAAGGTAATTTTTTTTGCACTTTATAAAGGGGGCTATCCAAAAGATATTGTATTCCAAATATCTCAATACTACTTTTAAAACTAGTTTATTTTTTCTCAAATTATACTGACACATTTTCTCTTGTTCATTTAATAAGTTTTAAAATTGACTCACTTCTAACTCTATGTAGCTTAGCTGTATAATAAGACTGATAAAATAGAAGACGGCAGCGAAGTTTTTACATAACAGTCAGTATTGAATATTAAGAATAGAGAATGATGCTATTTTAATAATATGTGACACCAGCATAAATTGTATCCCCAATTATGTGATAAGTATAAGATGATTATATTATTTTCTCTAACTCATATAGGGAAATTTTTTAAAAGTCCCACCAGGAAAGGTAAGGTTGACACAAGCAATAAAATTTATATATATTTTTTCTAGTCATTGAAACTCTTTCCTCTGACTTATGAGAAACACACTGAAATATTTTTGGCAGTGTAATGATAGTAAAGTCTGTTGTCTGATATTTTTATCAATGTAAATTACTTCCTTCATATGTTACTTCGAACATTTTGATTTTGATCATCATCCATTTTGGATCTCAAATCATTTTATATTTCAAAATCCTTAGGAATTTTTATATCAAATCCTAATTCACAGATAGTATATTAATTATTTTGATTGCATATCCAGATAACATCCTTTGTAAATTCAACTTTGTGCATAAGTACTTCTTAATAGCTATATTAATGATGATATTTAATCTGTTTATAAACATCTTCTTGTTAGTCTAGAATAAGAATTTATTTCCAAATGAATGCATTTGCTAATAATTGAAATGGTTCTTGTATCAAAAAGCTTTAGCCTAAAAAATTCTGCAAAATCTGAGAAGGTCTTTTTTTGGAAACACAGTCTAGCTCATTTTACAAATTGATGCAAGACCAGGTTTGCATATTCATGTTGAAGAAACCATCCCAGAGATGGTAATGAATAAAATGAGAAACACTTTATTTTCCCAAATCAAGAGACAATTCGGCTGATTAAAAGTTAGGAGTATACCAAGTCTGATCCATGATCTTCTAGTGCAATGTTCCATACAATATTTTTTTCTGTAATTTTATTTGACACAAACTGTAACTGCCTGGGATGCCTCTCAAATATAAAACAGAGTTAAAAATCTTATGAGTTTTCTCTGAGTCAAAAAGCTCATCTGCTTACAAAAAAAAGTATATGAAATAGTTTCCATTAACTCTGATTTTGGAAATTTGATTAGACAAAGATCTGCTTTACAAATTTTTATCTTTTGCGGTTTTATATATTAATTCTATCTATCCATTGTAAATGGTGTTTACTTTTCCCCCTCAAATTCTTTAGGCATTACTCTCACCCTTGAGTCAATTTTGTCTTCTTAACACAATGAGTCTTTCGAGTACCTTTTTTGAGGATGAAAATTATAAATTGAGAGATACAGATTGATGCAAATTTATGAATAAATGAAAATAATGTGTGTTTTTACTTGTGGGGTTATGGTGGTTATTTATTAGATAAATTTTATTTATAGTCTCTCCTACTCTTCTATATGTTCACTAAATTTGTCTAAATTTTATGTCAATCAAAGCGAGAATTGTGATTACTCAATAGAATGTGTATTTGGCAATATATCTCTTTATATTTTTATCATTGCTTTACATATTTTGAAAATATGAAATTAGATGTATAAAAGCTTGGAGTGTTTTTAACATCTGTTATATTGAATCTTTAATATACTTCAAAATCTTTATTACTAGTTTTTTATTTTAGTTATGATTGCTATAACAAATTTATTTTTGCTAGTATATTTCCCATGTTTCATTTTTAAATTTGTGCAGTATTATCTTCTGAGTTTGCTGTTTGCCTGTATTACCTATAGCATATAATAACAGGTCCCCCTCCCCCTCACACACATACAATGTAGCTAATGTATCAGATTCAGCATCAGAAAACTTTGATCTACCCATATTACATCTCAAAGAAAACTGAAATTGGTTTCCTGGATATGAGGAATGAAACACGCCCTCTCCAAATCCAGTTTCAAAGAGTGCTCTGTGCCACTTTCCAGAATAAGTATGTGTATATATATATATATACACCTAGTTCCCTCAGCACTCCAGTAATTCTGATATATACGTTTTATACAGGTTCCCCAGAGTTTTCCTATAGGATTACTTGAGCATTGTATTAGCAACTTCTGCATACTCTTTGTTGACTTCTTCCCCAGTCCCTACTTCTCTGAGTATGTTCATGCAAACATCAAAATAATTACATTTACTTAAACCCTTGCCTCCAGGTCTGCTTCTGGGAGAACCAATAGAGATAACCAATTTCCCAATATTCATTTGTTAATTAGATAATTTATTGTAAATTTTGATATATTAGAGTTTATTTTCACCATCTTATATGGTCTTTTTTATTTACCCCATTTGATATACACACACACACACACACATATACATACATACATATATATATATATATATATACACATATACAGACATTTTTATCACTTGGAATTCAGAAAGTGACAAGATACTTTATTTTGGAACTTACTTTTATCTTTATTTTAAAATAAAGTAAGAGAAAGGGAAATTCAGAAGCTTGAAGTTAATTCCAATAGAAAAATGTATTTTTAACACATAGAGGAAAAATTCATCCATATATGTTAAAGTAGAACAAGTATTTAACAAAAAAAACCCTAAATCTAGGATATGATTTCAAATTACCTGACCCAAAGACATGGGAATAATTGTAAGTTGCTAAGAAATAGTTTATGCTTGGGCGTGGGCTTTAATCATTATAAAGCAGTTAATGTATCAAAATATTATTTATTTTGCAATTTGAAGGCAGGAATAAATTTGCAGAACAGAAACAGACTCACAGACATAAAAAACAAACTTATTAAAGGGGAAAGGTGGAGGGGGAAGATAAATTAGGAGTTTGGGATTAGCAGATAAAAACTACTACATTTAAAATAAATAAATAACAAAGCCCTACTGCATAGCACAGGGAACTATATTCGATATCTTGTAATAACCTATAATGGAAAAGAATATATATATACATATGTATAACTGAATCACTATTCTGTACACCAGAAACTAACACAGCATTGTAAATCAACTATACTTCAATAAAAATTTAAAAATCAAATAATTATTACTATAACAGCAACCATTTCTGAAGTCCTTGCTAGAACAAAGACACAGTGGTCAGAACGTTACATCCATCCCCTCCTTTACTCTTCATCATGACCCTGGGAATATACACCATTATCTCTATTTTACAGAAAAGAAATCTGAAGTCTTGAAACATTCAATACGTTGACTGCATAACAGATAGAAAGTATTCAAATTATTCTGAAGCTTATGGTTCAAATAGCAGGAAAATTGCAACACTCTGGAAGAGAATGAAGTTGAAACTATTTTCCTGAGGCCAAAAAATAAAATGTTTTCAAGTACTTAATGCTAACCTGCAGCATAATGCTCTATATCATATAGTACAGTAATAAAGATACAATAATTTTAAAAAGCATCTATGCTTTTTAAATTATATAGAAAATTTCAAAAGAGATGATCTTCATTGACTCATAAATATCCCCTTTGATCTAGAGTCTATCTGCCAAAATGTACTTTGCTTCACCATGGAATCTTCAAGAGCGAATACACTGAATTGTATAATTGTGTTGGAATGTGATAAATGCTTCTACGTATCTTGAGGTCAACGTACTATAAAATATAAACAAATATCGACAAAAAATGAAATAGGCATAGTGCTTCAGAGCAAAGAACATTGCATTTACTCGGAAAACTTTTGAGCGTTCCATTTATTTAGGAGTCATAAGCTTTGGAGCTAAACTTTTAACATCTCAAAGCCTCATTTTTTTCCCTCTATGAGCACAGCACTGTCTCCACATTCTTCACAGAGTTGTCGTAAAGGTCACATGAAATCAGGATAAAATGCTGTAGAAACTGTCAAGTGCCATACAGGGGAAAAAGAATTAAGGTATTATTGTTAATAAAGTTACCATTTACAGGAATTTCCCATTTATATCCTCCTCTAATGTCTCTCTGATGGAATGTTTTGCCTTAGCCACTTCAACATGTCCACCATAGCCTCTACCATCTTGACTTTTTCTGATGCCAAAATGATAAAATTCCCAGTTCTCCATCTGTCTAAATGACAGGAAATAACTCAATTCACTGATCCTGACTTTATTTCCCAGATGGTTTCTGTATGAAGACATAGCACCTGCCCATTGTCTCCCCAAAAGAATTCTTGCTAAAAGTTTTTGGTGATTTCAGTGCTAATATTAAAGATTCTTTCCGTTCTATAAACCCAAAAGTTCTTTCGCTGTTTCCCCTCCAATGAATTTACCCTTCAGTCACTCATTCTGTGTTAATGCCCAAGCCTTGTTATTTCTAGCACCCACACCCCCCACCAATATCAGCTTCAACTATTCCATTCACCAATCACCACCTCTATCTTTTAAGTCCTACTTTTTATTACTACAGTTCTAACAACACCTTTTTTCTACCTGAGCCTCCTTCAGTCCGTTGCTATAGGACCCTTTTTCACCCCAGCGTGTCTTTATTTTCCTCATCACCTGCTTTGGTTTCATAGTCACTCTTTTGCATGAACTACAGTTCACTTCTTGCTCTCCCTTTTCTTCTGCATTTTACTACCTTGGAGACATCCCAAACTTAATTAAGTCTACGTGTTCTATGCCTGCATCTGAGCAACTCTAAGTGGCTGGAGAAAAGCACACATGCATAGTGACTGATCACACTTCTAACTCCTGGCCAGTAACCTCAACTTCCTTCCTGCTCAGAGATGCTCCTCAGTGTTTCTTGTCCATTAACAGCCCCCTCCCCGTTCTAATCTCAAGGACCATATCACACCTTCCTCCTTCTTCTCAAACACCATTTTTTTTTCACCTGGGAAGGTATAATGAATCAAAAATAAAATATAACAAATTTTTATGATCTATCTACCCATCTACCTGCATTCATACTTACATTCTGATTTTCCTCCTGATTTACGGTTCTTATCTAACCAGGCCAAAAAGCAAACCTTACACTTATGAAATGAAATTATCCCCTCACAAACTACTTTGTTGCATGATTTCTCTGTATTTTTTAATCATGTAAATTGATTACTAGTTTAAAAACTTAAATGCAGAATACATTTAGAAATGTTTTTGATCACACACTCTCTGTGCTATCACCAACCACCCTTTTACAGAACTTCCCAAGAGTTGTCTATATTTTGTGTCTCCAATTTATCTCCTCATTCTCTTTTAAACTCAGTCATGTCAGGTAACTCAATAATTACAGCTAAAGTCCCCAATGAAGTTTAGTTGTTAAATTAACTGGACAATCATTTGCCCTCGTCTCACTTAACAACAGAAGCAATCTGCACAGCTGATCACTCCCTTTACAGATTCTTTACTTACGATCCAAGACCCATGCCCTCCTGATTCTCCTCCCACCTCTTCTTTCAGTCACTTTTGCTGATTCCTTTTATCCATTTAGTAATGCATACATCTGTCCTCTTTTCCCCAACGATAACACTCTCCCAGTGACTGCACCCAGCTTCGTAGCTTTAAAAATCATATAAATGTTGAAAATTTCATTTTTTTCCCATATGTTACCACAGAGAGGGGAAAAGGCCTCAGTTCTTTTAGCTTACCTGAGAGAAAAGAATTCAAACGGGCAACTGAAAACATTGTGTAAACAGAGAGTTTTATTAGTAAAGCAAAAATTTGCAAAGCAAAGTATACCTTTGAGAATTGCAGGTGGGCCAACTCAAGAATGAAAACAGTGCCCCTCCTTTATTTCTCCTGTCTTATATCCTTATGGGCATGCTTGTGATTGATTGACAGCTCGTGTCCCTTGAGTGCTCGGGCACGCCCATCTCCGTTGCATGCTCTTACCCATGATGCACGCAGAAAAACCTACAGAAGGGGGCCCAAATCGCAATGCTAATTATATTAAAATGAGCATTGGATCATTTAAGTTGGGCCCTTCTTTCTACTGTGCAACCCAACACCGAGTTCTAACATGCTTCTTTGTCAGCCCTCATATAGAGAAAATAAAACTCTTTGAAGCCCCTTAGCCTGAGTGCAGGAGTACTGTTATCTTCTTATCTGCTTACTGTTCCCCCACCTTTCCTCACCCCTTGCCTGCTGCTCATTTCTATCTACCTGCCTATCACTTAGTCTGGATCTCTCATCTCAAATATACTTACTCAGAGCATTCACTTTTGTGCTTCTGGGTCATCACAAACATAGCATATCTAAATCTACATTTTTTATTTGCACTTTCCCTGGAACCTCTCTTTAGTTGCCCCCATTTCAGTAAACCACAACTCCATTTCTCTTGTTGCTCATACCAAAACCTTAGACTCATCATGAACTTATCTTTTCCTCTTCCACCTTTCATTAATAGCAAAACCCAATAATTACGATGTGATTACCCTCTTAGCTGGTATAGACATACGCACACATGTAAACAGTGAGTTTTTACATAACTAAGGTAGGTAATACTCTCATTCATTTTTGCACCGATAAGGTATCATAGTAAGTTTAAGTGGTATCTAGCTATATATCATAAAACAGGCCGTTCTGGGATTTAAATCAAAATAGTCTGACTCCAGTGTACATGTCCTTAACTAGTCTGTTATGCTTTCAAAACATAGCGTGACTCCAAGTCAGTCAGTTCTCAAGGTCTTCACAGGTACTGACTTGCTCTGAGCCACAGTGCCTCTTAACTCTGGTACGGCAATGTCCCGCTAACTAACTCATCCCCAGACTACTGCTCCTGCCCTTTATAGTTCAAATTCAAAATGCTTTGTTTTTTTAACATCCATATACTATCATACGTTTCTTTTCAAATCTTCTAAGTTTCTCCTCGTATTTCTCTCTCTCTCTCTCAAAATAAAACCAAACAAAATCCACAGTCCTTACCTACAGGCCTTGCTAGACCTGTGCCCCAAGACCCTGTCTTTCCTTCTGGCTTCACACCCTCTCTAGCCTCCAGGCTTTCTTTCAAAGTTCACGTGGGCCTTGCTGTATTTGCATTTGCTATTCTTTCAGGTTGGAATGCCTTTCTTCTGGATACCTGCCTGTCTTGCTCCTTCTCCTCCATCAGTTCTGTTCAAATACCACCTTATCTGAGAAGTTGTCCCTCAGCACCTTGTAAAAAATAACACCAATCTCTTTCCTTATTATTCGACCCTGTTTTCTTCATAGCTGAGTGCTCTGTAAGGTCAGGGTGGGTTTTAATCTGGGTTTGTTTGTTTTTTTTCCCTTTTTACAAGAGGAAAAAATACTTTTTTTTAATTCCTAGAAGGATAATAGACATTAGTAGATACTCAATGAATTAATTGCTTCTCTGAGTGATAAAATACTGTCATCTATTATTGAATACTTTGATGTGAAGTCTTCCAGACCTCATTTGCCATATTTTATCCAAAGATAAAGGTAGAACAGAATAACTAGTCCACATCCATAATAAGTACTAGTATTTAATATATAGATGAATACTGAACTTCTCACCCCATCCTAACAACAGATGGAGGATTGTTCCACATGGTATAAGACGGTCCTTGAGGGAAGGATGGGAGTTCAACCAGGAGAATGGATTTACAGTGACAGACTTTGTTTTTATCTCTAACAGGATGTCAGATGTTGTGACATATCTATTTCAGGGTCAGTAAACATCTGGATAGTGTTATCTGGTTTAAACAAAAGTAAGTCATAAAATGGACAAGCGGCTGACAAATATCCTGACAGCAAACCATGGACTGAAGACATTGCTAGTAGTACAAGCGCAAGCAAACTAAAAGTAGCACAGTGTACACTTTTCTTACGGAGCAAAGGACTTACATTAGCACTGGAGCGGAGGCGGCAGTAGCAGTGGCGGCGAAAGACGGAAGCGAAGCCGGGAGCGTGGAGGCGAGCGCGGGGGCGGGCAGCGCGGGGGCGGGCGATGCGGGACCGAAGCTGAGGCCCACAGCGGCAACTACAGGATAGAAACAATGCCAGGATAAGAAGATTTAAAGGGAAGATGACAAAAATTGAAAGAGTCAGAAAACAATTGGCAAAGAGCATTTAATTCTCATCTAAGTATGTGTTATAACTGGAGATATTGGTTAATGATAGTGTTAAGCCATCATGGCTAGATAAACCATTAAGAACTAAATGCTGACAAAAGTGTGAATTTTTATTGAGCAATAAATATCCATAAGTATTTTACTGAGAGTTTCCTGTGTCAATAACAAATGATATAAAATAAGATATCAGAAACATGCAGAATTGTTGCATATTTATCATTATTCCACCTTCTAAATTTTTTCTATTTTTAAATTTCTATTATGTGGATATTTTATAACATACATATCAGCATGACAATATAAATATATAAACTATAAACAAATAATATCTATATATTGGGAGTAAACTCAAAATTTTTAATAATAGAGGTGCATGATTGAAATGGTTTAGTAATAACTGTCTTAAGATATGAATGGCCTGTTGTCTACACATTGAGTTCATACAAATCTAAAACCACTAATGGAATTTGTTTATTCAAGCAATTGGTTAATTTGATAAATATTTAAAATCCATTAAACAGACTGGCACCATGCAGAAAAAGAAAATGTTGCATTAATGCACAAAAGCCTGTATTCAAAAATGAGGATTTTGATAAAATTTTAGCTAGGTTTTCTTACAACAAAATTAGGCTAGTTCATCATATTACATGAACATGAGCATAGAGCTCTAAATACGATGTGAAGAAAAGGCTTCCAAAAATACAAATAAATAAAAACAAACAATAAAAATTAAAAAGTATAGTAGCAGTTAGACAAATTTAAATGAAAATAACAGCTGTGCACACTTAAATGAACTTCTATGGACCTGCAACACAAAAAGCTTGTTTCCTGTATAATACATTGGTACCTTTAACATAGCACACTATGTAATTGATACTATCCACCTTTAAATATTAAATATTTTAAATAAAACTGCTTACATCAATGTGAGTTATAATTGTTTCTGATTAATAGAAAATAACAAACATTTTTTTACAGAAATGCAATTGTTTATCTAAGTTATTAACAATATTGTTCTTTGAATGTACAATATCTTAAATTTGTAATAAAATAGTAGCACATATTTTAAAATTTCTGCACATGCTCATTATTCATATGTTTTTTAAATATAAAATCAATCATCTTATAAAGAAGAGAAAATCAGCTAAGTTTTGTATTCCACTTGAAGTTAAATATTTGAAATTCATTCAAAATGTGTTTTTGAGAAATAATTTGTTCTTATATGCTTATTTAAAAATTAATGAAATGTTAGAGAGAACTGAAGAAATAGCTACAGGAATAGTAAAGCATACTGCCACACATTTTAAATTGTATTTGCCTAAAAAATTCCTTAAATTATCCATTAGAATTAATGTATCTATTGTTTTTTTCTTATATCTTTCAAATGAAAGAATAAAATGGAGCTATTGTACTTTAGAAATACCAAACTTTTTCAAAAGTCTTTGAAAAACTCTTATACCATACTAACACATATAAAATTTAAATTATGATTTTAATTCTTTACTTGGAAAACAATGATTTACATTTTATTTGCAAACTGTCATTTTTATTTTGATGTTTGGGAATGTTGGGAAAGAAAACTTCAGGGGAAAAAAGAATCCCCTGAGCATTAGTGGAACTTTATTAAGTCCACTTTATTTTTTCTCCTCTAATATAGAAAGTAAAAGAAAAAAAAAAAAGGAAAGAAGAGAAAGAAACTGCCAATCTCAAAGAAAAATACTTTGAACAGAGAGAAATACACAATAGTTCTACTTCCAACTCCCTGGCTCAATTGGTATTTCAGTTAAATATGAGGTAGTCAAGTAGAGTAGTCAAATATGTAAGATAATGAAACGATGAAGTGCTCTTAATATAATCATCTTCAATTTAGTGTGCGGATAATAAAGTGAGCTAACTGATGACAAACCCAAATGCAAAGCAGTCCAGGCTTTGAATATTTATCATGTTCAAGGGAAGTTCAACGATCGAACTAACACATAAGTAGAGTGAAATTTTTTAATACCTTAGAGACACAAATTGCATTTCTGCAAAAATGTTTGCATTATCTAATGATCAGGAGCAATTGTATTTCACATGGTTGTAAGCATTTGACCCTAGGAGGAAACTTAGCGAAAAGGGCATGCTGTGCTTTGGGTATTAAGAGATGCACTTCCAACATCTGATATGCCAGCTTAAGGGGTCCATTTTACCTTCAAAACATCTCTCTTCGTATCTCACTTTTCTTTCCCATCTGCAGTATATGGTAGTTCCATTTAGGTGAGATGATGAGATTTCTCACCTTTTCTATTAAAATATCCCCCTTATTCTTTATCTTGGATTCACATCAGCCACCGAGACAAACTATATTTTATTCCTTAAAAAAAAATTGCTACTGACATCCTCCACTTAAAATAAGAAAAATTACCAAATAATAAGCAAATAAGTATACCCAAACAACCTCTGTCAGATACTTTTTGCCTGTCAGGTATGTTTATGATCTCAGCTTCTTAACTTCTTTTAAAAGGTACCACCCAATTTCCTGTAGACTAATTGTTCAAGGCGCATCACACTCAAAGCTTAACCTCCTCCCAGAGCAGCCTATGATCCTGCCACTGTAAACTCTTTGATTGTCACTCCTGGACACACTTGACCTGTTCAATGCACTGGACCTTTACAGATTTAAAGGTTAAAGAAGTCCCTGAAAAAGAGGGTTTTTTATATAATCTAAAAGTGTCTTCATCAAAATACATATTTCTATTACTGTTGTGGATTTTACTTGTGTTCTTGTATTTGTTGATACTGATCCTTTTGGGAGCTAGAACTTAATTATCTTCCCAGTGACATTTGATTATGTACCTAGTTTGTGCACAGACAACTTTAGAAGCTTATGGACGTTGACAGAAAGTTTAGGTGTATTTGTGAAGAGGCAGACTTAATCAGATCTGAATTTCCTTCATGTTCTAAAAATGCCTACTTTGATTTGAAAAAGTTCATATTTTCCTATGTATTTTATAAAAGGCAAAATCATAAAGTGAGCTTGTAAGATTACTAGAAAATTTATTGAAAATTCTCTTGTTTAATAATATATTTTTAAGAACTGAATTTTGAATTTTTACAGTAGTAAGATAAAAAAGTAAAGCAATTAATAAACTATTTTTGCTTTTCTCCCAGATTTAAGTCATACTTTATAGGAAGGTTATTGACTTTAAAAAAGCATAGTGGGGGAAATAGTTATATTATTTTACATTAATTTTCAGAGCAAATCTATGAAATAAAGTTGAGTCTTGCAAATTTTTAAATTCACAGACCCATGAGCACAGCTAGTTCACCCCACCCTAAACTCATAAGTGACCAGTCAGCGCAGACAGATGCTCATGGATTCAAAAGACAGTCCCATGGAAACCTATACAGATTAGTACACTATATAGTAAGCTATATAATAGTTTATTTACAGTAGATTTTAGAGTATTCTTTTCATTTACATCTGAAAATAAACACGCTGTTGTATGAAAGTCCATTTCCTATTGTTGGTTATCTGGAGACACAGAAAATTGCATCTCCCCCCTAATTACTCTATGTATGACTCATTTCTATAATCAGATCAACTTTGTCCTTCTTTTCTCTAAGCTAAACAAATCTAGTTCACTTAATTTCTATTTGCCAAAGGTTAATTATATCTTTGCTTCTCTTCTCTGACCATCTCCTGCTCTTCCACTTTTTTTTTTTTATTTTTTAAAGTTCATTATTGAAAACTGGACATGATTATACAGACCTGACTGATGTAGAACAGTGAAAGATTACTTTCTACTTTTTCCATAATTATTTTATTTAATATTTCTCAGTATCTTATTGGATTATATCTTATCATGTCATTTCACTGTAAATTTCACCAAGGCTATAGGTGCCTTTTTTCCCCCTTAATCTTATGACATTTCCCCCTAGAAGTTCTCTTCCCAATCATTCATACATCAATAATTCTGAGCCTCTGACAGTGCCATCTGCCTCTGTGTCTATCCTCTCCAATCTATCTACCTTAAACCATCAGATTAACCATCCTAAAGTAGCATTACATCACTACATCCTAGGGGAAGTCACTCCCTCGTAATTGTCACATTAAGCCATAGCCCTTCTGTCTACTTTCAAAATATTCCTTACTACATCCCTGGACATAGAAGTGAGCTGGCTACCCTAGGTTATACATTCCTGAAATTTTTTTATAATGCCTTCTTCCTCCTCTACCATAGTATTTATAATATTCTTCTGTAATTATCTATTTAATTCTTTGTCTTCCCTGCCCTACTCTAAACTCATTGAGAACATTGACTATGTGATGCGCTATTTGTCTTGACAGCCTGGTTTTGTGTACTGGCACCAGGATTCTCCATACATTCTTGTGATCAAAATAAGTATGTAAATGAATTAATACTCAAATAATTTTGTGAAAATATTAAATCAATGTATTTAAATACTTCCATAAATAAAATTTCTCTGTAACTCATTAGACATGTCTGAATCTAAACTTTCATCTATCCTAAAAAAGAGGCAAGGGTGAATGTTGTCTTGGAAGGAGGAGACTGTGACAAAGCGGCAGCTCCTGGGTAAAAAAATTCTTGGACTAGAGAGAGAGAAAGAGGGAAGGGGCAAGCAGTCAGAGTTGAGGTTCCTGAAGACTCCCCTGGGTTACAACTTCATAGAGAAAACTACAAAATGCCCCAAATAGAGGAGAAAGTTGAGTCCCACAGGGCTTTTGTTTATCTTCTTATTAGGGAATCTGGACCACCTTGAGGAAGGTCCTGGTACCTACAGAATTGTAGAGGAAGAGAAACGATGCTTGATTTATTTAGAGCCAGAGAGGGTTTAAGAGTACTCCTCTTGCACTTAAATCGGTTCTTGGGCACCAAGGAAAGATAGTTGAGAGCCAGTAGTTCTGTTGTATTGAGAGCGGAGCATGACCCCATGGCAAAGGCTACACTTAAAGCACCTGGGACAAGTACTGAACGGAGGACATGTTGGAAGCCCCAGATTCAACAGAACCAGTAAGAGCAGTGGTGGGGATGGGTCCACAAGGAGGGCTCAAGAGGCTGACTGGGGCCAGGACAGAGATGAACTTACCCAGCTACAGTTTGCACCGTGACCGGCAAGTGGACCCCCAATGTTACAGAGTATCAGTGCATGAGCCAGTGAGGATGCAGATGACAGCTGAAGGACCTCATGCAGAGCTCAGGCTTATGGCCTTGTCACGATGAGGACAACAGCAGTCTTCTACACACCAGCCATATAGAGGAGCAGAAGAGTCCCTGGACGACGGGGCATTTCCCTAAAGGAGACTATTGAAAAAAAAAAAAAAAAAGGCTTCTTTACTTTTAACTGTAATTTTTCAAAGCTCCCCTGTCCTGAGCAGAAAGGGAAACTTTTGAAAAGTCTCCTAGAAAATAACACTAATGTGTTTTCTAAAATACCTAGGGGGTGCTATGAAAAAATTCTACCCAGCAACAGATAAAGGAAAGGACCATTTACCCCACTGTCACTGGGGTCGTTGCATGACAATTTTTTGCCCCTCAAAAACTCTAAATAACCATTCTAAAGCTGCACGCAGAGTCAGAGTATAAAACCTTCCCACAAAATCCAGCTCTGACATATTGGTGTAAGCCAATCATCTGCTTGGCCTTAGTATCTATACCCCCTTGCTATAGGCTGAATTGTATCCTTCCAAAATTTCCATGTTGAAACCATACTCCCAATGTGACTGTGTTTGGAGACTGGGTTCTTAAGGAGATAATCAAGGATAAATAAGATCATAAGGGTCAGTTCCTAATCCAATAGGATTGATGACATTATAAAAAGATCAATAGGTACCAAAGCTCTCTCTCTCCTTGCACACAGAAAAAAGGCTATGTGAGAACACAGGGACAAGGTGGCAGTCTATAAATCAGCAGGAGAGGTCTCACCAGGAAACAAATGTTCCAGCATCTTAATCTTGGACTTCATGTCTCCAGAGCTATGAGAAAATTAAGTTCTGTTATTTAAGCCATCTGATCTGTGGTATTTCGTTACGGCAACCTGGACAGACTAATATACCACTCTAAATAAATTTTCTGTAGTCTTGTAAATTTCTTCACTGTGTTCCGTAGTTTCCCATTTTTGTGCATTTATTCATAGCTCACCTCACCTTTCTCTTCGTTTTTTTTCTATTCCTTCTACTACTGATCTTGAAGAAGTAGGGCAGCTTCTACCTTCTAGGTATGAGCATACTTTCTTCTCTCTCTCTCTCTCTGCTAAGATCTCAGAGCTGCACAATTTAGCTCTTCATTGAATCTATATCACTCATGTTTGTTTATTAGACTTTGTTCAGCAACTGGACTTTGAATTTCTTGGGAAAGGATGAACATTTATGCTTCTTGAATAAATCTGACTATATCTAGCAGGCTGTTCCATTATTGAGCTTTATGGTCAGCATGGACCTCCTAGGTCTATTTCATTTGTAGTTTCATGAGGTTATTTTATTACCATACATTTTAATCCCCTACTAATAGTTAATTTCATTTTAATGAATGTGCTTTTCTTATCAATTGTATATTTTGTATAGTCAGTTAGACAGATTTATGTTTTTAGTTTGCTTAATTTGTTGCTTGTTTTTTTTTTGTTTGTTTTTACGTTTTATTTTGTGGCCCCTTATTCAAAATAACTGTATAGCTTTTATCTGAACATCACCACAACATGTCTAAAATATTGTAAAAAAAGCAAAAGGCATGGAGTCAGAAGACCATTAAATAATGATCTCTTTTCCCCTGAGCCTCTTAGCACCTTCTTAAAAATATGGGAAATCTAGTCTCTACTTGACTGTAAAGAACAACTAGAAAGTGTATGAAAGGGTTTTTAAACCATGAAGAGCAATAAAATTGTTACTCTTTGGAGAAGATCAGAAACTTTAAAATTGTTTAAGTTCCAACTAATTGAAATACTTTTCAAATAAGTTTTTTAAAATGCTACATCATACTTTGCATACTATTACGAATGCCAAAAGTTTGTCAAATTCACTTAGTATTTTATTGTTTGGTTAAAATATAATTAAACTTTTAAATGCCTAAATTAACATGGCAACTATACTGATAGTTTGGGTACAATTATTCTCAGATAAATTTCCTATATAGGCTATAACCGACTTATGGCACTTTCATAGGTCAAAGTATTCATCATGGTCACATCTTTACTGGCACTATATCTGTAAATTTAATTTTACTGCTTCTTTATGTCTTCTTTTGAAATAAAAGGACCGCAAGGAGTTTAAAAAAAAAAAAGATGTTAGATATTTGATAATGGCCTTGAGAGTAAAATCAAATTTACATGATAATGTTGCCTGTGTTCCAAGGGAGCCACTTTGAATGGTGCAAAAAGAGGTGGTGAGGATCCAAGAAAACCACCACTCCTTCTAGTTGGGATATGAAAAATGTGTGTACACAGATACACATGAACATGCACAAGCACACACACACATATTTAATAGTTTCTTTTTTTCTCTATATACAATATGTACTCAATGGTGCTCAAAGTGAGGGCCCTGGGAGATCATTTACTCTGCCATGTTACCAATCACCAGCCCATCCCAGCTTACAACTGCTATCAAAAAAATTCTTCCCCTAAAATCATCTGGTATCTCAAGCTGAATTTACATATTTCCATTTTATAAACATCCTCAGATAATTATGTCTAAACAACAGAAACTTTTACTGTATGAGTCATTGTATTATATTGCCTTTTTCTTTTGGTGTTCTATCATCTCTAGAATGTCTACTTTTCCTTGCATAGCATATTTTTAATCAAAATAAGAAACTGCTATGTTGTTCATAGAATACACACAAAAAATTCATTATTAAAAGCAATTACAAAGTACAAGTATCATTTCTATCTGGCTATTAATTCTCTGATCAATATGAAAGTAGCCAGGAAGCATAGGAGGTAATCTAGTCTCTAATAAACTGTAAATGAAACTCTGTGATTTATTATATTTTTAGAATTTAATGTGCCCATAAATATTTCAATTCACTCATTTCAAATATATTCAGAAACATACTAATAGGTATTTGGATAACATCAAAGTTATGAATTCTGAGGTTTTAAAATTGAATTATTTATATTGAATGGAAATAACCAGTGATGAAGGGTCATTATTCTTATAAAGTATCATATTCTCTAGTTTTAATCATCTACTCATATACATTTTTCCTACTGCCTCCGCTGTCCTGAATCCTACAAATATAGAATAAAGAATGCTTTTGAACCTTAAATTTCCATTGTACTTTACCTGTATCTCTTTTGTGGCACACCACTTACTATCTGAATTATACTCATGTACCTATATACCCACATTCTATAATAGATTCTATAAAAGGTATTTGAGGGTATAATATGTTTATTACCATCTCTTTATTTTTTACAGAATATGGTACAGTATCTTTCACAAAGTAAATATTCAATAATATCTCCTGACCCAGTGAATCTGTAACAGGTTATTAAAGTTTAACTCATTTTTGTCTGAGACATAAAATGAATAGATGTTACACTCCGAAGTAGCTTGTAAGACATAACTTCAAGCAGACATTTTATAGCAGGTGATTGAGAAGCAGTTAGAGGATTCACTCATATCTAACACATAAAACGGTCAGATTTGTCTGCAGAATTTTCTGAGGAGCATGTAATTGAAAAGACCTGTATTAAAATTTCAATCTCCAACAAGGTGGAGAATGCAGGCCACTATCCCAAGTCGCTGGGCTTCAGTGCCAAAAGCTTACTGTTTGTCTTCTGCCACTGGGGAGATCCAGACAGCTGGTGTTTGAACCATATCGACAAAGCTAAGGGTAAGGACCTGACTAGGGCGGGAATGCGTCAGGGAATAAACTACATTCTTCTCTCCAGCCAGTCAAAGGTGCATGAATTCCAATGGCTTCTTTAAAAGGTTTCCAGTTTCTGATGAATTCTGCCGAAGAGTGAGATGTCCTCAGAAGAAAGAGATGGAGTCTATCTTCAGGTGCCAAAGTAGCAAGGGCTTTTTGGGTGAGTGCAGACGAAAGCTGGGTGTGGTCTAAACTGAGACAGTTGAAGTTGAAGGAGCCCAACACAGGACATGGGACCACCGATCACAAAAACTCACAGACACTTTAAGATGATACCTGTTCAGTAAAAATTTGGGCTTTTTCTTCGCTCCCTCTCTTGTCTCAGACCAGCTCTGCAAAGGCCAAAAATTTTGTATTAAAAGGGAAACAGATACAAGAGAGCAGAAAAACCCCCTACTCTACTTCTAAAAATAGGATCTCGCCTGCCACAGGTCTCAGCTGGAGGTGAAGGAGACAACGTGATTGTTTTGTTTTTAAAAGCGTTCTTGAGCTATAATTGACATACAATATGCTACATAAACTGAAAGTATAAAATCTAATGATTGACAGATACATGCATCTGTGAGACCACAGCACAATCAAGAGAGTGAATATATCCTTACTCCCCGAAATTTTCTTCTTCCTACTTTGCAATCCCTCCTTCTTATCCTCATCCCACCTTGCCATCCCAAAACAAGAATGAATCTACTATTATTAGAAATTAGTTTGCATTTCCTTGAGTTTTATGTAAATGGAATTATATAGGGTCTATTCTTTTGGGGAGGAGCAGGGGCCTGGTCTTTTTGTCAACAAAATTATTTTGAGGTTCATCCATGGTGTTGCTTGTATCAATAGTTCACTCATTTTTATTGCTAATATTTCATTTTTTAGGCATAGCACAATTTATCCACCTGGTAGTGGACATTTATATTATTTTGTCTATTACAAATATCTCTGCTATGAATAAATATACAATGTTTTGTATGGATATATCTTTTTTTTTCCCCTTGGGTAAATAACTAGGAGCAGAATGGCCAGGTCATATGGTTGGTGTATAATTAACTTTTAAAAAAGAACAATCTGGCAAAATTTTCCCAAAGTTGTTGTGTTATTTAATATTCACACCAGCAGTGAATTAAAGAGTTCAAGTTCCCTGCCATCCTCTTCAATACTTGACATGATCAGTCTTTTTTAATAGGCATGTCATGGTATCTCACAGTGATTTTAATTTTCATTTCATAAAAAACTAATGATGCATATTTTAATGTGTACATTTATAATTTACCCAAAACTGAATATTTCAAATTACAGAAATTAGGCAGTTTTTATGACTTTAAGTGACTCCAGTTCTGTCTATTCCTTGCATAAACAACATACCAGTCTTGACTAAATAAACTTTTTTCAGCTTTTAGTTTTTTAGTTCAAGAAATGTCTCCTGATTTAGTAACTCAGGAAATCTATAATAGTTGTTTAATTAGTTAAAAGTTGTGTAGTCATTAATGTGGCATAATCTTAATTAATGAAAGCTGTTTTTGGAAATAGCAGGGCAATTTTTGATAGTTATAGCACTAAGCACAGCATCTGTAAGAAATTAAGCATATTACCAGAAATAAATGGGGAAACTGAAGGGTGATATGAGGTCCACTGGATGTCTTTTAAATGTTTCAGAACAGGTTTCAGACAACTGCTTCAGACTGGAAACACCATGCCAAATATCACCTAACTAACAAATGAAAATTAAATGTAAAATCAATAAAATATGACCACAAGGTTGATTTCAAATTATTCACAAAATATATACACAGAAATGTGAACTAAACACCAATATTATATCTAGTAAACTATGATTCAGTAGAGGCTTCAAATCCATCATATATGTGTTTTAAACAATCTTATATATATTCAATTTTTAAGGGACAGGAAGGCACTTGTGTCATGTAATCTTATATTTATTATATTTTATTCTATTAACCAATTATCCATACATATCCTCCAAACTGTTTGCTAACTTCGCTCATAAAATCTCCTACAGTTACTCATTGATTCAATATAATTTTTCCAGTAGTTATTTTTTAAAAAATGGGGTGGGAGTGGTGATCCTGACAAGCAGCCACAAGGTATTTTCACTTTGATAAATGCAAGTCCTTGACATCACATTAGACCTTTTGCATTACCGATCTAATGAGGAAGAGGAATATAAGAACAGTGATTTAATATTAACCCCCAAAAGTAAAGGTTGCTATCAGTCTGTCAGGATGATTGTAATAGATTGGGAAGAAATGTTACTCTAATAGCTGTCCTCATACTAAAAAACAGAACAATCACAAACTCAAAGAGGTTTCTTTTTCCAATGTTCACATATTCTGAGAAAACGTAATTCATTTTTATAGAATTTTCAATCAATTTTGACTTTGAGAAATGGAAATACTAAGGGAAAAAAACATCCTCAGAATTGTTCAAAACATTTTATCAGTGAAACATTCAAAATTGAGGATAAAATGAACTACTCTTGTTGGGTAGGAATCTAAGAAACAGTGTCCTCTAATTAACTACAATGAACTGATACTTCCTGTTTCAATTCCACATGAGAAGATCTATTCTGTTATCCCCACCCCTTTCTGTACAGTTACTCTCTTTCCCAACAGTGAAATATCTTACCAAAATTGTCCACAAAATATAATCTCATTTGTCAGCCTTGAAATACATTGTTTCAAATTTGCTAATCCATGCCAATACAGAAATCTTGCTTAGATCTCAGAATCTTTAAAAAATGTTTTTGTCTTCATACTGAAGGCATTTAGACAAAATACTGTGATAACATGTTTAAAACTTACTTGGGTTATTTCTTTGTCCCACTCTTCACCTGGTTGTGCTATTCATTTGAAATTCAGTTAAGTTAACTTGTTTTCCTTTTTAAAGATTTTTTGTCCAACCTCATTTATTTTATTTTATTGTCTATATAAAACTTTACTGTGTATCCAAATGTCAAAAATGAAAATGTGTATTTTCATATAATTTGAGGTCATCTTCATTTTTTTTTATTTGACCTTTACAGTAATTTCAAAGACTTGACCTTATCCAGAACTAGTTAAGCAGAATTTATAAATCTGTTTTCTTGTGTCTGATGCTGGATCTTGAGGGACACAGGGACAGGCCACAGAGAAGAGAGGACAGATGTCGGGGAAGAGCAAGAACCAATTGGAACCCAAAGCACAAGCCATAGCCCAGGAGGAGAAGTGAAAATCTCTGTCACTTGTCCTTATCTCTGCCCTGAGTGGCATGCGTGTTCTACAGAAGCTGGGCTCCATCACAGGGCGAGCACGCACTGACTTAGGAACTGATGAATCCAAAAAAGAAACAAGGGCAAGGTGAGGCAGTGGCAGGCCTGGCCTCGCCCTTCATGAGAGAAAGGAGTTAAGAGATCAGCAACAAGATGTGAGGGCTACAAAATGGCTGCCACTCCACTGTCATCCTCCGAATCTTCCACAAGGGTCTCCTCTGTAACCCACCCTAACTGGAAACATACAGAAAAGGGAACCATAGGAAAGGTATTTAAACTTAACCAAGTTGACACGTCACAAAGCCACATAAGGATTCAATACCAGCATTTTCTGTTTTCAAACTTAGTTCTCAAGTTCTGTGCTAAATGATTATCATCAGAAGAAGATGAGAGACTTCTTCCCCTGATTTCTGAGTGTAAGGATGTTAGAAGCTGCCAATATATAGGCAATTGAGGGAAATGCATTTTCAATGAAATTACATCTAACCAGAATTAGTAATATCTAGCATGGCACTTAGCACAATTGCCTGGCAAAAAGTAGGCACTCAATAAGCTCATATGAAATGAATGTCCAGATTGGGGAAGGTGGGGAAAGGAAGAGAAACATGGTCATAGTGGATATGAAGGAAGGACGAATGGGGCCAGAAACTTGATGGTCCTGGGGAACCAAAAGAATGTCTGGAAACCAAATATTCTGAAGTCATAGCTAAAAGCCTGGTGAATCAAACTCTGGATTTTCACAGGGTTACTTGTAATCTGGTAAATAGGTGGTCTTTTTGTTTATTCATTTAAAACTTCCTTTTACATCTTTAACAGAAATATTTACAAAGTTTTGTGGTCTTAGTGTTTTCTGAAATTCACACTGAAAAATTCTTGTCTGTGTTTCCTACACCATTCATTTGCATACATTTGTAAAATACTCAGATTAGTCAAGAAATTAAATGTCTTCTATTTGGTAGACATTATGAAGTGAGCAACTGCCCTTTTAGATATATCGCTTTAATAGCAAAGAAAACAAACTTCAAGAAGGATTTTGACTGAATTCTTAAATCTATAGTTTTCTTTGTCCTGTATTTTCTTGGAAAGCATTTTTAGAAATGGTGCAAACATCATAGTTTATCTAGGGAAATTTTGGGTACAAATAAAAGCTAGTAATTCTTAAAATTTCATTGTCATTATTAGATCAGCATAAAAGACTAGTAGATATGATCAGAAGCCCTTAATTGTTCTAACAGAAAAGAATATGAGATATCACTCTGACCTGGATTCCTGTTTTGATGAAGTGTAAAATCAACCTGTATTAGAGCAAAGTTATTTTAAAAATCAATAGTGATAAGTGATGGATGAAAAGTGCAAATCTATCTTTGTGAGCAATAGAGTTTTTAATGGAACTAACCTGTATGGTCCAAAGACTATTATGTGTCCCAGTAAGAGTTCATGCAGGGTGGAAGGTGGGAATTAGTTTTGCAAAAGACATAAAGAAAAAAAAATGAAAAGCTAGTCATTTTTATCTTAAATACCATAGAGTATTCTATTCATTTGCCTTTGAAGTTTCCTGTTTTTCCATTGATTATTCAGTGTAATTATAACCATGCATTAAACAAGGTCACCTAGGACATAACTAAATATTTCAGCTTGAATTTTAGTTTTGGAGACTCACTCCAAAGTGGAAATGGATGTGGTTATTTAGAAAAATAATTTTCAAACCAATTAACATATTCCCATTCTTTCTTTTATGATGCAAATTGCCATTAAAGCACTGTGCAACATTTTACTGCACATCACGTAATGAAATCTTGCCATCTAACTTTAAGATGTGGAAGGTTTATCATTATAAGTATTTTCAGCATTCTGAATTGTCCCTTAAGTACTTCTTACCAAATGAACCACATGAACCAGTTATAACTGCCAAGCACCCAATTATACCTAATATGTTAATATTCCACGAGGTGGAATAGTAGCATTATTACTCATAAATGCACACACAACACATCAAATTTTTGATCCTACTTCCTCATTCACTGAGAACTCAGATGCTTACTTGAGACTTTCTCACTTCAATTATCATTATTCTGGAATGCCAAACTCCATGTGGGCTGCCTGTCCAATATTAGGTCTTTAATTTTATGTCAGTCACCAAAACCCATTTCACTCTTTAAATCTTAGTACCAGCTGGAATATTTCAGTCTTACAATTTCACTTCACTTTCTTTGCAGCCTAAATCATACGTTCAAAAACTTAAACTGCTACCACTACCATCATGCATCTCTAGAATTTTTCTGTCCCACTATCTAATCCCTAACAGACTCCATCTCCTTTGAGATCACTCTCTTTCTCCTACCTTCCCTCATCCTGTACACAACTGAATTTGCTGGAGGGAAAAATAATACCATACAATGAACATATTGTTGCCATTTCAAATACACCATTGCCAAACACTGACAAATCTAATGGAACCGTGTCGCTTATTACCTTATTTAATCTCTCAGCTGCATTTCCTACAGCTGGCTGTTCTTTTTTTCTTGAAATATTTTCTCTTACGTCCATGACAAACACTTCCTTGTTGTTTTCCCTTTTGGGCACATTCGCTAGCTCTTCTACTACTCTATCTTTTAATATTGAAGAACTCTGATTGTCCTAGAATTTCCTTCTATTCTTAAACTCCATTCTTCTTAAATTATTTCACTTATTTCTATAGCTTTGAATTCAATGGCATTGACAGTGGTGCCAGTGGTAGGAGGAAATATTGTCCCCAGTTACTCAACTGACCTGCTGTGTGGAGGATTATGTCCTTCCGCAAACATCTGAGATTATTGTGACTTGCTTTGACCAATGAAAGGTGAGCAGAAGTGACATATGCCATGTCCAGGTAGTCTAAGTAGAAATGTTAAGAGCCATCACATGCTACGCAATTTTCTTTTCTTTTATTTCCTTTTCTCTCCCCGCCCCGCGCCCCCCCCCCCACTTTTTACCATGAGAATGTTTTCTCTTAGATAGAAGCCTTCATCCAACCTGAATTCAGAACTAAAGAAGACAGATGACAGGATTATAGAGACATCAGCTGACATCTAATTGAGCAAGAAACTAACTTTTGTATCTATACACCAGCACCCTACTTAGAATTTTATATATATACAATAATAATGTAATTATTTTATAAGTAATGTAAATTACATTAAAATATATATTATATGCCACATTCTTTATCCAATAATTTGTTGATGGACACTCAGGTTGTTTTCTTAGCTTAGCTATTGTGAATAATGCTGCAATAAACATGGGAGTGCACATATCCCTTCGAGACAATGATTTCATTTCTTTTGAGTATATACGCAGAACAGGGGTTGCTGAATCATATGGTAGGTTTTTAAAAAATTTTTTGAGGAAACTCCATACTGTTTTCCATAGTGGCTGTCCCAGTTTACATTCCCAGCGACAGTCCACAAGTGTTCCTTTTACTCCACATCGTTGCCAATACTTGTTATTTCTTGTCTTTTTGCTAATAGATACACTAATAGGTGTGAAGTGACATCTCATTGTGGTTATGATTTGTGTCTCCCTGATGGTAAGTAATATTGAGCCTCTTTTCATGTACCTATTGGCCATTGTTACATCTTCTTTGGAAAAAATGTCTACTCAAGTCCTTTGCCCATTGTTAAATTAATTTTGTTGTTGTTGTGTTTTTTGCTGTTAAGTTGTGTGAATTCCTTATATATTTTGCACATTTAACCCTTAGTGGACATATGGTTTGCACACATTTTCTTCCATTCCATAGGTTGTCTTTTCGTTTTCTTGATGGTTTATTTTGCTCTGCAGAAGATTTTTAGTTTGACGTAACTCACTAGTTTATTATTGCTATTGCTTCCTTTGCTTTTGGTGCCAAATCCAAAAATATTGCTAAAAGCAATGTCAAGGAGATTATCACCTATATATTCTTTAGGTGTTTTATAGTTTCATGTATTATGCTTAAGTTTTCAATCTGCTTTGAGTTAATTTTGTGTATAATGTTAAGATAAGGTTTTGATATTTTCTTTTGTATGCGGATATCCAGTTTCCTGAGCATCATTTACTGAAGAGACTATCTAAAAATGTATCCATTTCTTTCTGGTTATCCAATTTGTTGGTGTACAGTCATTCATAGTAGTTTCTTATCATTCTTAGTATTTCTTTGATATCAGTGTTAATGATTCATCTTTTATTTCTGATTTTATTTGGGTCTTCCCTATTGTTTTCTTTGTCAGTCTAGCTAAAGACTTGTAAATTTTGTTTACCTTAAAAATAAAACTAGCTGTTAGTTTCATTGTTATTTTCCATTATCTCCCTCATCTCTATTTCATTTATATCTTCTCTGATCTCTTTCATTTCCCTCCTGCTTTATACATTGCACTTTTATACATCTTCTTTTTATAGTTCCCTGAAGTATAAAGTTAAATTGTTTATTTGAGACCATTCTGAGTATGTTTATCACTATAAACTTCCCTCTTAGAATCGTTTTTGTTGCATCCCATATGTTTGGTATATTGTTTTTCCATTTTTATTTCTCTAAAGATATATATTTTTTCATATCCCTTTTGATTCCTCTTTGACCCATTGGTTTTTCAAGAGCATGTTGGTTTAGTCCCTACATATCTGTGAATTTTCCATTTTTCCTGTTATCGATTTCTAGTTTCACACCATTGTCTTTGGAAAAGATACTTGATATGATTTCAATCTTCTTTAATTTTCTAAGATGAATTTTATGGCCTACCATATGCTCCATCCTGGAGAATATCCTATGTGTACTTGAGAACAATATGTATTCTGCTGCTATTGGATGGAGTGTTCTGTGTATGTCTGTAGGACATGTACATATAGCTGCAAGAAGTACTCACATACCTATTTAAACACTGCCTCTATTTTAAGCATGGTCCTGTGGAACTCATGAATGCCAAGCCCCACTGGCTTTCAGAGTTAGGTAATATGGGGGGTTATTCCTCTGGTAGCAGCCTTATTAAGTTAGGATCTTGATGTGTGGACAAGTTCCTTCCAGGGAGAAGCTGGTTATTTCATTTTTTGTTAGATTGAGACAGATAGAAAAGGCAAGGAGAGTGCCCACCAACTCTTTCAGGCTGCCAGGAGGATCTCAGCCAGCTCTCAGAGGTCGGCTAATTAGAAGCTGGACCCTCAGGCAGGTTCTTGTACATTTGCATTTAAACCCTTCCAGGAAAAAATTAGGAGATGGGCATTTTTGGTTGCTCCCTCTCTCTACACTGAGCCTGGAGGGCACAGCTGCACGAATGGCGTGAGTGCCCATTTAAAAACTGCTTCTTTACCAAGTTCCTGTGGGACTCATGGATGTGAAGCCTGTTGGCTCTCAGATATGGATGTTTTGGGTGCCACTTCCTCAGGTGAGAGTCTTGAAAGTTTGGGCTCTGTATGTTTTGCCCAAATTCTTTATTCCTTGGGGAGAAACTGAGAGTGTGGTGTTCCCTCCCAATTATAAGGCTCTGGGCCAGAGGTGGGGTTTATGGCCAGTCCTTTCTGCCTACTTCAATGTGGGTATTTTCTCAGTCATCTGACATGTAGGAGTCATTCAATTAGTTTCTGGATTTCTCTCAAAGAAGTTTGATCAATGTGTAACTGCCTATTTGGCAGACCTACAGGAAGAGGGAAAATCGGGAGACTCCTATCCTTCCATTCTTGGTCCATGCCCAAAGCAAAACAAAAAAAACCTCACCTCTCTTTTTACGTTTTCTTTGGTAGTGCCTTCTCACTCTGATGCTAGATGTGGCCAAGTGATTTGCCAATGAGAGAATAACAAAGGTGATTCAAGTAGGGCTCTCCAATTACATTTTCCAACTCTCTCTTTTGTGACAATTGGAATCATTTTGACTATTCTATCACATGTAAACAAAACCAGACTATCTTCTTGGATGATGAGGGGCATATGACCAGATATGCTGTTACCTTAGCCAACAGCCCACCAATCTCCAACCATGTGGGAAAGACCATTCAAGATAGTCTGTACCCCTGCCAACCCTCTAGCTGGCTGCAAGCACATGGGAAAGCCCAGACCAAAAAACAAACAAACAAAAACATACATAGAGATTTGAGAGAAAAAGAGAAGGTTGTGGTTTTAATCCACTAAATTTGGGGATGGTTTGTTATGAAGCAAAAGCTAACAGTTATATCAGAAAGTCTTTTCCTTGCCATCCCACTAGAATAGACTCTCTCACACTCTTTAAAATGTCATCTCATATTAAATTATCTTCATAGCTTTGGCAGCGCCTGATTTGTTTGTTTCTTTCCTTCCTGTTGGCATTTCCTCCACTCTGTTGTAAGCTCTCAGAAAGCATAATCTGACCTGGATTCTTCATTCATATCCCCCAGAGCCTATGGCATGTTTTGACAGATACTAAGAATTCAATGACTATTTTTTGAAACAATGAAGAAAGGAAAAATCTATTTGTAATCATAACTACACTGTCAATACCATTCTTTAATATATTTGCTCATTCTTTATGAATTTTCCCAGAAATGATCTTGAATCTTTGCCAGATGTAATTTAAGGTGTTATAAATATTATTATCTTTATTCTTCTATAGATGAATTTATTTTTGTTTTGAAACACCCAACTCTACTGAATAGTGAACACTACAGTTCTTTTAATTTACAGTATCCTGAGCCCCCGCATTTTGAAGAAGACTGAAGGAGACTAAATGAATTTGGGCAGTACAAGGTTTTCTGTTTTTTAGTTTTTTTTTTTTTTAAGTTGTGAAAAGGACAAGCTTTATTAGACCCCCAGCCCTAGTTCTCTTTCTCCTGCACAGCCTTGGTTCCCCAGAGAAGCCCAGTCCAGCAGGCAGCAATGAGACCCACTTTCCAGCCAGCAGGGGTATCTGTATGGATGGTAGAAGGTTTGCTGATGTGCTGGTGGTTGCCACCTCCGAAGGGATGTTCCACAGTTTTCATGGCCACACCCTGCTTGCACAGCCAGCAATTCCTCTTTGCCTTATACTTGTGGTGGGCACGGCCAGCTTTCAGAATGGACTTGTCAGTGTGGCCACCTCCAGCCACCACACTGACCACAGATCTGGCGGAGGAGATAACCTTCTTGGAGCCTGAGGGCAGCTTCACTCAGGTCTTCTTTGTCTCTGGGTTGTGAGAGGTAACAGTGGTCAAATTCAGTACAATAAAAAGTATATTTACTACCCAGTCTTTATCTTCCATTGTTCAAACATCATCTGAGAAGTCCCTTTTTAAAATCTGATCTTTGCGTATAAATCCGTGCCAGTCTCAGAAGCATCCTTCAACTTCTGCCATTAAATTCTCTCTCTCATTCTCTCTTTCTCACTCTCCCTGTCTCTTCTGTCTCTCCTAGTTGTGAGAAACTCTGGAACTGTAGAAAATTAGAGAATTCAGCAGGGTTGTCTTAAACTTTACACCCTCCCCAGTTTTACTTTGCTTTACATGGAAAATTATACTCCTTATGTAGTCATGTTGCTGGGATGTGTGGAAAAATACATAAATTTTTCTAAGAACCCACTTTAGGGAAACCCAGTAACACTCTCTACCCTATTCACTTGAGCCACGATTATGTAAGCAAAATCTCTAGGATCATTCCATTACCTTGGACATAAGTCTGTCCTGTGGTTCCGTTTCCTGTAAGTTTCCCAGATTCAGTTGTTCCCTTCCAGGTGCAGCCTCATGAACAAAGCTCTCCTTAGGGACAAGCTTCCTTGCCTAAATCTTCCATTTTCCCTATAATATCCCCCTTCCTCACTTAGTCCAGGGGCAAGGCAGAATCTCTCTTTTTATCATTCTAATCTTTGTGAACACACAGTAATTAGACCCAAAGATGCAAATATTTTATTTTTAAGGTATATGTCAAAGGTGAAAATCAAGATCAAGTCAAAGAACTTTCCTCAACAGACTCTAAATCTTTAATCAATTCAGCCACTTCAAAGATCAGGATAGGTTTATCTTAGCAAATTATCCAATCTAACTAAATTATTCTCAATACCAAGGCATCCCAGAAACATATTTATAGTTATGTGTGTTGGAAATTACAGAGACTATCAGTGTATCTCAGAGTACAATACCTGATTAACCTGTAATCACCTGGATATTATTTAAGAACGCAAACTTCTGATTCACATCCCAGAACTACTTGGTGAGAATTGCAAGGATGAAGGAAAAGGGATCTGATTTTTACACACTTTAAAAATGAATGCATTGAAAACTGTAAAATGTAAATAAGAGCAAGTATTTTCAAAATGTTATGTGATGCAATTAACCCACTAACAATTACACATGTACTTGAAGTTGTTTACGTGTTATGTAACTAATCTAATTCTAGTTTCTCCTTCAGGGTAGACCAGTTGCTTGCCCTAACAGAAATATTATCCAAGTGTCAGGACTATAATAACCACAGAGTACAGATGTTTTTACCTTCCAGAAGTAAACCAGACATTTGAACATAATATCATATTGCTGTTGCTTTAAGGAATTTGGAATTTCAGACACTATTGATTGCATCTAAATAATTCAGTTTAGCTAATATGAGAGTTTTTATATTAGCATACATGGTTAGCTTCAAGATCCTGACCCTGGCTTTACTTCCCCAGACCTCATATTTTAGAAATAGATTGAATTTATAAACTTGTTATAAACAAACCTGTGGCTGAAGTAACTCCCAAGTAGCTAAACAACTGATTCTTAAAGTTAGTAGGTTAATTGATCTGTTTAGATTACCAAATGTTCAATATTTTTTCATTGAATTTTTACACAATTTACAAAAGGACAAGAATGTGCTTTTGAAAGCACATTACACATTAAATAAAATATTTGTTTTCATTTTGGTTAAATCATCTGTAATATTTTCCGCTTGACTACTAAAAAAAATTAGTGAAGACATCATTTAAGAATGCTTCCAATCAAAATATACTACTAATACAATTATTTATGCTTTTTGTACAAATTGAAAACAGGTACACATACTCAATAACTCCCTGAATTGACATTAAGCATTATTTTATTTCTGGAATTGTCTTAAACACGTGTGAAACTCAGACAAAAGTCTTTGAATAAACTAGACAAAGTAAAATGGTTATTGAGCTTACAGTATTAATTATTTAGCCCCTATTATATAGTGTAAAGCCAGTCAACACAGGCTATTAGGAAATGGTTTCTGGATTCAGTGTTCCTGGTTGCAGACTTCAGCCATGTTGCAGTATTAAATGTCTCTAATTCTCAGTTCCTGATACAGATGGCTTGAGCACTAAGTGAATTATTAGTGAACTGCATTAGTTAATGCTCACTCAGTGATAGCAATTATTAGACCCTAGAGGTGTTTTCCTACTTATATTCTTTATATATTCCAAAGTAGCTAAATATTTTTCTAATGTGGACCCTTCTAGCTCTGACATCGTGTGTGTGCCATACACATATCTGAACTTAAAATTCATTAACTATATTCCCTTCATTTGATGCAGTAAGAGACCAAAATGAAGGCTTTTCTGAAGGATAGAAGAGAATTTTACATAAGCCTGTGATGTCAAGATTTTTTAGGGACACAATGCTTATTAATTATTGGAAGTATAAGGATCATTTATAATTATTCAGATACAGTAAAACATCTCAAAAATTGCCACCTCTGTTTGCTTTGTTTTCCATTTTTCAGATGAATGCCTTATCAAACAAACAGTATGTTTTATAAGTCTGTCGGGGCTGAGCATCACAGCTGTGGCCACAGAGCCGACAGACACAATGGGCTGCTCTGTGACCAGATGAGGTGCATATTCCATTCTGAAGCGCTGCTGTGTTATAATAAAGAAGAACATGAAAAAGTACTATGGATTCTCAACCATTTTATTAGCTACACTGAAAGAAGAGAATTATAATACCAGGTAACAAGAAGGAAAAATATCTTATTCTGCAGTGAATTATATAAAATCTGGTAGTGTGTATTATAATGTGAATGAGATATGTTTCTTTAACAAAGAACAATGCAGACTTCTAATTTTGTAACCTGTGACTTAATGTAAAAGAAATCCTATTTTTCATTTTCCTCAGGCTATTTCAACTAACTTCTTCTTCTAATTTGCCAGCCAAATTGGTTTCCCAAATTTGAATGTCTGCCTGTGCTAATAGAATCTATAGGGTAATGTAATTACTTAATCCATTCATTATACGGGGTAAAGATAGTCCAGTTAAAATGTCAAATAGAATCAAGGCTATATGAATGAGAAATATTTTCAATTGTAATTTTTCCTCTCCCAAAAGAGACATGAAGGTATAATTTCCTCCATGCATGGAATGTTTCATATTGGCTTCTCAAAATAAAAGTCTCAGGAGCCATTTCAAAGTACAAAGTACTTCATATTCATGACCTTGGACAAGTTTCAGAGCCTCAGTTTCCTCATTTCCAAATTGAGAATCATGAGACAAATGTCCCCTCACTGTATTATTAACCGAAAATTTTGTAAGTCCAGAAAACAATCAGTTTTTATAGAAGAGAATTCAGTGGATTTAGCAATTTAAAGGGATTGATGCAATTATTATATTAGATTGATTGACTTTGAAAGCTGAAATTTAATTTAAAAATGTTTTATCGAAAGAAAGGTAAAAGCTGCAACTCAGTAAACTTACATTTTGCCCTCATATGCTTGGAGCAACTCTTCTTTTGTCTCCCTCAGAAACCAGGCATCTCTGGGAAAGGATGTGACCCACAAGCAAGGAGGAGTCAAAAGGGAGACAAGTTTTTGGAATCTAATTAGAATAGAGCCCATTCTAATTATTCTGTGAAAGTTTTCAATAGCAATGTATCCATCCAGGATGGAGAGCGAGAATGAGATAGAAAAGATAACCAACATTTTATCTGCAAAACACCCACAAACATACATACACAATGTGATTTTAGTAATCTCAATGGGTCTAAAATAAAACAACTTTCTGTAAAACCCATACAATGTGAAAAATCTGAAGACAGAAACCTACACTTTAAAGGACATAGAGTATTCATTCTTTCAACACATATCTTTGAGTGTTTAATACATTAGACACTTGACATACATCTATGAACAAAACATCAAAGATCCCAGCTCTTGTAAGGATGTCCATTTTAGGAAAGGAGCTAATATATAAATAAATAGTAGTTACAATATACAAATTAAATATAATGTTGAAAGTGAATAAATGCTTGGAAAAGAGAGAAAGAGAGAGAGAGAAGAATGGGAGAGAGAGAATGGGTAGATAAAGGAGATTGAGAATATCTCTTTGCAAACTACTTTCCAACCACAATCAGCTGCATGCAGTATAGACATGGAACAGTCAGGGAGGTAAATTTAATCAGATTTTTCAAAATGAGTATGTGAAACCAGAAAGGGAACGTGACCTGGGGATATATGCAAGAGATGATTATCATGACTGTCTATAGGATTAAACCCAGTAAGCAAGACAGAGAAATCATCAAATGGATAAAGAAGACTTGAAAAAGAAATGTTGTGTAGGTTCCTTGAAATGTATGTTTGATGGGCCTAAATGAGGGAATAAGAGAGAATAAGTTTGTTCTAAACCTGGATCCTTACATGAAATGAAGCTTAAAGATATTGGTAATGTGTAATATAACATAATAAAGATTCTAAAAGTAAAATTGTATTTCTGTAAAACAATAATAAAATAATATGCTTTAGTATTCTATTGAGTAATTTTACTAAGAAAAATAAAGTCATTAAAATCATGTCAAATTAAATCCAACAAATGATATAAACATTTTAGTATTTTATTTGCAATTTGACATTTGTCACTGAGATGACATTGGAAGCTTGCATTTCTTTCCCTTGGTTACATTGGCTGGCATTTTTCCACTGTGGAAACAAAGGCACAGATAAAGATATGGCTTACTGATAGACAGAGGTTCCAAGACTTAGACTCAGATATTGACTCTTGCTAGTACTTTCCAGAAAAATAAGCAAGCCTCCCTGATAGACATGTTTAATCATGTCTCTTTATACCACTGCTAGAGAAGAGCAACAGACATAGGAAAAATTCATTGTTATGTCTAATGATAGGAGTTCTCCTATGCAAATTATTTAACTATTACTTATGTTACTGTTTTATGTAATATCATAATTATATGTAATATTTAGAGACATACCAAAAATTAATAAATAGAAAATTGACAACTTGAGGGAATAAAATTCTGAATATGCTGTTGTTTGTTATTTTGGATGAAGAGGGAGGAACTCTCAAATACCTTGAAATTGACTTTTGATTAATTGCATTTTTTGCCAATCTCCATAACAAAAAGTGCAATTTTTCTTATAGCAGAGATGTCAGTGCTTGTTTTCCTAACAGATGCAATGGTGTCCAACTTCATGCTATCCTGACACCCTCCCTGAATACAACACAATATATCATTTTGCAATTTGAGTATAATGAAGATCCTTCAATGTCACTTTTTCTCTTTGTAATGTGCTCAATAGAGGTTTTATTTCCTAATCTACAGTGAGTTTGCACTTGAAAGACTAAAGATTAATATTAGACCTTCTGATTGAAGTGTAGTTTAACCTTAGTGTCATATTTTGAAACATCCTAAAATCCTCTGCTGGAATTGATATAAACACGTATTTTTATTCAGTCCAATAATTTTTAAAAGAAAAAAAAAAGTCTTTTTTTAGTGAATTTCCAAAAAAAAATACTAAAATCGTCAATGACAAGGTTAACATTTCAGGGCATTCAATCTGTCTTTTGAATATGCATTGTCAGACAAGCCCTAGATACCACCAAAATATGTTTCCCCCACAGTAAATCATCATCATGATTGCCATTATTGATCTGTAGAGTCAGTAACCGAATCTATCCATGGGATTCAGCACCATCTATCTTGATATTATATTGCCCCATCCTCCTGCCTAAACCCATTAAACTGTCATCTGTGGGTTTACATCATTTTTATTTGAGGGGCCTAGTGAAACTTTGCACTTTACTTGTTTTCTAAAACACTTCTAAGACCAGACTATCTCATCAGGAAATTTTCATTATTTCCTGTTAATATCTGTTACCAAGATTGGAGGACATAATAACTTTTAATGGAACTATAACCATCATCACTGAATATAGCTTGGCATTATAGTGTGTATGGTTTTTTTTTACGTCTATACAAGTACTTATATGAATGTATAATATGATGAAAATTTACATATATTGGAACATGGGAAATATTATGTAATGATATCTGTCTTGGGATACATAAAGAATCAATTAAGAACTGGTGAATTTAAATACTTTTCACCTATCTCTACTATTAGAGATTACCTATCACTCCAGTATAATTAAATAGTAATAAAGAAGATATTATGTACAAAGTATTTAGTTAATATATTTTCCTAGAGTTAAACTGAAGATTTTGTAAAGTATGAAATCAGAGATTTTTTCCTACCTTCATTTTCAAAGACTTTTAAGGATTCATTAGTGGATTTCAGTGGGTATATGGATATCTTAACAATGCATGCAAAAATGTTTACCTCTGTGCATTTCTGCTAATTGATGAGGAAAAGATCAATAGTTTTCAGTGTCTCAGGAGATGCCAGGATCCATAAATTATTAAGAGATATAGGATAACTAGAACACATATTTTTTAATTTAAAGGATAATTATAAAAATCAATTTGCTGAAAATAAAAATGTGGCATAATTTACTTAGCTTACACTCAAACCTTTGAAAGTAAGCATTGACTATGGGTTTAATATCAAAATGAAACACAAAACACTGCACATCTGTAGCCTAAAGCTTATTGTGTGAAATGTGTTAGATGAATTCAGAGTAAAGCAAATACATACTGCATGTAAAGAAGAAGAAATATATCTATCTCTCTATATCGTCTATCAATCTATTTATCTAAAACATTAATATAATGTATAGCTTTTGGCTTATGAGTTACTTTTTATATTTTTGCCTATATTTTCTCTATTCCATGATTATAAATTACTTTTTATACTTATAAAAGTATAAAATTTGCTGCTACAATATAGTGCATTTGTCAATTATATTTCATAGGTGACAAAATTTTGAATTTTTAAATCATAGAAGTTACGTGCAATTGAACGGCTATTCTAATTGTAACATAAGAAAATAAACTACAGGTAACGGAAAATAATTATTCTCATTTTTGTTCTACATTTTTCCCACATCAATATCTCTGGGGACAATTTGAGAGACAGAAAAACAATTTTCCTTAACTTGATAGAAATTACAATGTTCAAACAGAGGAAAAACAAAATGTTTTCTGCTCATGGTCACAAAACTTCACTGTTGTTTCTCAAATCCCTGAGAACCAAACAGTAAAGTTTTAACTAATCTTTTTTTTAAACTTTATTTTGGAAAATACAATCCTTTACATTAGGGTAAATTTTCCAGAATTTGTGGAAGGACTAACAAAAGCAATGCTTAAAGAAATTAAAACTCACACACACCACATCTTCTCTAAGAAAATTCGTGTAATACAAAGTGCTTACCACATACTTAGAAACGGATTTTACAGTCATACAATGAATATACAATGAACTGGATTCTAGGCCTCAGAGAGGGAAAATGATGTCTATCTATTATGCCTGTATCTTTAAGGAACTCACACCCTGGCGAATTATATAATTATGATGTAGCACAATGAGTTCACTGCAGTGATGGCGATTTCCCCTGAGTAGTATAAGAGTACATCCAGTGATGCTTTTCCTTAGAGAACTAGTGGGGGGCTAGAAAGATTTTCCAGGGAAAGTGACAGCTACACTACAATGTCAACAGTTGCATACTGATCTTCAACTGGACCATTCTGTGAGCTCCTCGGTCACAGTCATACTGTCTTGTATAACTGAATTTAACACATGGTAAAAATATATCACATGGCATATATCATATGGCATACATCATATCACTTGGCAAAGTATATTGTACTCATTGGGTTCTGTATGAATACTTGACAGGGAATGTAGTTAAGGGATATATTCATCCACATTTTATCATTATTCACTCTAATTAGGTCTAATTTTTTTTTTTAAACTGGGCTACTCTTAAGCATGTTTTACAGACAGAAGTTAAACATTGGTGTAAACGTTGCATCTCAATATTTTTAGGATTTCTAACATATTGGCCATTGAAACAGTTCCAGCTGTGATAAATTTTGCAGTCATAGGCAAAATTCTATCACAAAATGCTATCCCTCTTTCATTTCTATACCTACAAATAGAGACATATAGAAAGTGATGAGGAAACCAGTAAAGCAAATTGCATAAGCAGTACAGTAAGATAGAGACTGCTGAAAGGGACCTCAAGTTATTTGCGATAGCCAGAACATAGCAAACAAACTTTTTAACAATAGATGAGTTTCATATATTCAAAACATCTCTAAAGATGTAATTAAGCTTGGTTACTGATTTTCATGTTTAAATTATCTCTTTGAAATTTTTTGTAACTAATATGAATAAATGTGTTTTGCTCCAACAGAATCTCATTTTATACTTTTTTAAAACCAAAAGCATTTACTGAACAGACGGTGGACACATTCTTTCCACCAGATATTTGAAGAGGGGTAAGAATAGCCCTAAAGCTGTGGGCCCGGAAAAATTCATTCTCTGTGATAGATGTCTGGAATATTCTCAGATGAACAAGTATTTTTTCTGGGCCTTAAATTTTAAACAATTTACCCTAATCCCTCCACTCAAAATTACTAAGAGCTTCCAAAAAAAAAAAAAAATGAGCATACGTGTGAGAGAGCCTGGGGCACTGCAGACAGGGGGAGAGATTGTGAGGATGAGCGAATGAGGACTTAGGGTGAGGGTGGGGGAATAGTCAGGAGAGATTTTGTAGCAGGTTTAGAAATTCAAGTTATTATTCTGCAGGCAGACACAAACAACTCGAGGATTTGTGTATAGATTTGTTTACAAAATCTAAGCTCAGTGTGAGAAGTGGACTCAGCACACAAGAGATGGGATTTTTCCAAGGCCTAATGAGAGAGATGCTAGCTGCCCTGATTCAACCTTTCCAATTCCACACACTGAAAACAAGTGAAGGCTCCTGTAGCCTCATTCAATTGTCTGCCAAGAGTAGGGCGGCGAGAGCTGTCTACTTTGGGTAAAGGCAATAAGGGTGTGGGTACATTTGTTTGTGGAGAAATTGAAAACAATAATAACATTGAATAAATGTCATTGCTCTTTGTATTATCATCATGCTCTAACAATGCTAAACTGTATCAGAAACTATCTTTTGTTAGCCTAAGTTCTAAAAAGTTCTAAACAATTACTGAGGTTAATGTTTAGTTTCAGTAATATAACTACAAGCTTCAACTTACTACATTTGTATTATTTACCCTTTAATAAACCTTAATACAAATCATTTCTTTCTATGTGGAAGTTAATGAAGAGAATTTCTAGTTATACAGACAACCCTCAGTGCTCTGAGACTTAGTTACAGCAGTTCATCTTGAGAGTAAATTCATAATGATTTTACCTTCTTTCAGTACATTTTGTGTCTCCAATCTTAAAAGTATTATGTAATACTTTTTGCAAGAGCTGTATGTAATTTTTTATCGGTTATCTGTTTCCCCCATGTGAAGTTTTAAATGAGGTTAATCAGAAGCAAAATATATTCCCAAACAGCCAGAATTGGCCTTGAAAAATGCGCTGTGAAACACTATGGTTTGAAATCATTCTTTGAAAATCAGTGCATGGAAATTGTGGAGTAGGCCATTAATTATGCAACCACAAAAGTAAGGAAATGGAACCTTCCAAAAAAAGTAGATTCAAATTTCAAAGAAGAATGCCTGGAGAACTGAAAAAAGATGCTCATACTGGCAAAGACTTCAAAAGAGAAATATTTTACTTCCTTGATTATTTTCATCAAGAACTGGATACTCATTCTGAATTAATGAATCAATAATGTCAATGTTTGCTATCATTTAGCGTTTTTAATAATTTTTGTAGTAGAAAAATACCTTTAGAAGGTTTTAATAAATATAATTGAAATTTATGATGCATTTTTAAAGATATTTTAATGGAAAATTTGTGAGAGCAGAAAAAATCTATGATAACAGATTCCCAGGAAGGATTTTTATGAATCTCTGCAAAACTTGTATTTAAGACTTTTCTTAACCACCTATATACATTAATTTGTGGGAGAGAATAAGTTGAAAACTAAAATGCTTTTCAAAATTAAAAATAATAAGAAACATCCTTGACCAATAAGGAGAGAAAATAGATGGACAAATCTGCCTATAATAGATATTGGACATGAAGAGAATCTCTTTAAAAAAGTAACTAACAACTTTGTACAAGGTAAGACTCAAAAACAAAAACTGTAATGTTATCTGTTAATGCAACAATCAAGATAAAGGCATTTTTTTCCTCCTTTCCAAAAATTATACTTAATGAAATTAAAAAGTAACAATCTGTTATTTTTCTCTTTGCTTGATATTTTAATTTTTTGTCATGACTTCAAACATAGGAAGTTTGATAAAATTCTCATTGTGCTTTTTTCTGGCCATTATTGACACTTGTTTCATCTTATCATTATTCCTAAAAATAATTGTGTCTTATAGATAAGGTGGATGTTAAAATATGATTTACTCTGGCTGTTGAATAAGCCAGGAATACCACTGCCTTTATTAGACCTCCAAAAATCTCATTTGAAGTCTAACCTTGTGCCACCCTCTGAGAAAATTTAAATAAATTCTATGAAAAATTCATTGTATAAATCGGATACTAAGGAATTTTGTTAGATATGATAATGGTATTGAGATTATTTAAGAAAATGACTGTACTTTTTATATCTGCACAATGAGTGAAAGGCTAGGAAGGACTGAGATTTGCTTAGAAATACTTTATCATAGAAAAAGAAAAGGAAAAGAAAGAACGGAGAAATTGAAAAGAGATGAAACAAGTTTAGAAAAATGTTAATCATTTCTATTTCAATGATGTATGTTTGGAGTTTATTCTTTTCTCTCTACCCATAAAATTGATGGAATTTTTCATAATAAAAAATACTCAGAGAAAGAGTTTATCTTGATATATGGACTTGGATTGACACATTATGTCATTATATTTTCTGAGAGAAGCTGACCTCCAGTACGACTGAGTAAAAGAAAAAGTTTTACTTTCTTGTCTTGCTTCAAAGACCCTAGTTCTACACAAAAATTGTGTAGTTATCCTTCCAGAAGAGAGATTCAGAGATGTGTATGTTACTGACCAGGGTTCTTGGCCTCCTTAAACAATAGAAATTGATACCGGGACAGGAGAGAAATTCAGGCAGGGCTCTACTGGGACTCGTACTGTAGCAGGAGGTGCCCTTGTTTGTTCCCTGAGGGGTGCGGGGCAAGCTGGTCCCTTAAATGGGATAAGGGTAGAGGCAGGTCTAGTGGTTGGGCTGGAGAGTTGGCTTTGGTGGTCTGCCCACCCCCTTGGTGGTGCTGTGTGCAGGGATCATGCAGAGTGTCCTATTTCTGCTCCTGACTCCTCAGAATGACAGTTGGGTTTTTGGTCTTTTTGTATCTTATTGCTCAAACTCACCCCAGCTGCTGCATGTACACAGTTATTTTTAGTCCCTTACAGTTTCTTTGTATCCTGTTGCTAAGTCCTGGTGCAAGCATTGCAGCCCAGGGTCCTAGGTCCCAGGCTGTGCAAGCAAAGCAGCAAAGGGCTCAGGTCCCAGGTCCCAGGCTGTCTCACTTATTTTGTCAGAAGAATAGAATACTTGGCTTGGTCAGTCTCTCACTCTCTCTCAGCAGTGCATCTTATTCTGCCTCCATTCAGAAATTTCAACTTGAAAAATAAGCAGATCTGAAAGTGAAAAAAACATAGTAAGGACGGAGAGAGCTCTTGTAATGCATAATGAAAATTATGAATTAGTTTTTTCATCAGGTCAGAGATTCACAGGAATACTCAGTGGAATTAAGCAAAAAGTTTAACTCAAGGTGGTAATATCCCACCAATGACATTACTGGCCTCGATTTACTACTTTTTATAAACCAGAATCTCTTCCAACTGGTTTGTGCATTCCATTTCTATTTGTAGTTCATGAAAAAAAAAAGTAAAAACTCACTAATCTAAAGAAAATAGACCCCCAAAATTAGGAAAATGTTTGTAATGAGTAGGCAAACACTTACAAAAAGTGACGCCATGAGTTTGGGAAAAGAAAGTGAGTGTTTTTAAAAAAAGAAGCTGAATCCAAGCATCTCATCTATCACCATGGAAGCCCCAGGTCAGCTAGCACAACTATCCCTACATAAATAATACATGGAATTAAGGTGAATGAAGCAACTAGTTGACTCATAAGGACAAGAGCCACATGGAAACATAAAACTAAGGTGGGAAAACTTATGTATATATAATTATTCAGCTCAGCAGAGCAGGAGCATGAAATCTGGAGTCATGAAGAGGCAGATTTCATGGCTGGCTCAGATATGTAAGGTCTGGCAAGAGATGGGCAAAAATCTTGACAATACAAGCCTGTTTACAATCCCACGAGTTTGATCATACAAGATGGCCTTGGTGGACCTTGAAGGTAGAATTGGCAAGATCAGTGGATTTAATCAGCTTTATTAGAATAGATCAAAAATAAAGAATAAGATAATATGAATAATTAAAACCAGCAAATGCCTGAGCAGCAAATAAATAAGAGGTAGGACCAAGGTTTGAGGCAAAAATTGGGAAGATTCCCAGGCAGTGGCAGGCAAAAAAATGAAAATGACAAAGTTAAACAGGAAGGAAGAACAGAAAAGACTGTCGCAATAAAGAAGACAAAACAATTCACCTCCAATTAAAAAAAAAAATTGTAGAGTTTTTAAGATGCGGGGTGAAAAATAGTAAATAGGCTGCTCTGCTTGCTAATTGATCTAACCTAAGGAAAAGTCAACTATCTTCTATCTTCCTCGCAGGAAGGAATTTTACAACTTGGAATTAGACTGGAAGGCAGTAGCTCTTTCTTTCTTGATGATTTCATTTCAAAAAGATGGCTCCTAGGTCCTTAAGAAAGACAGTACTTGATTGCAAAACCGGCAAGAGGCTTTTTTAAAAAAGATTTACATTTCAAAGGGGCAGAGAGAGAATTTTCACCTACAGGTTTTCTAACATAAATATTCTAAGAAAAGGGAGCTCAGGAGTCTATAGAGTCAGGGAGAAGCCTGTCTGACATTTAGTCAAGCCAAGGGAGATAGGAAGGCCATCTTGGTCAGTAGGCTTTGTTACAGTGGGGAACTGAGGACTAGAACTGTCTCAAGTTAGTAGTTACCTTTGAATTTTTGGGAAGTCAATCCTTCTATACTTTAAAAGAACCTCAGTTGTTGGGTTCTAATTACCCTTCTTCATTTAATACTTTTTCTTGTTCCAAAATTATTTATTAAGGATCTAATATGTACCATGCTATGTGCCAGATTCTACAAGAAAGGCAAATAACATATGGTCCCTGCACTCAGGGACTGATAGTCTGGGGGAATCAAACAAACAGCCATTTCAGGGTAACAACCAATGTAGCAAGATTCATGTTTCTGCAGAAGCACAGAAAAGAGTCGTTAGATTATAAGGCCCAGAGGAACTAACCCTTGAACTGAATTTTAATTTTTTTGTTGTTGTTGATTTACAATGTTGTGTTAGTTTCAGTTGTACAGCAAAGTATTCAGTTTTATATATATATATATATATATATATATATATATATATATATATATACACACACACACACACATGCACACACATATATATATATATTTATTTACATATTTACATATATATTTTTTTCAGGTTCTTTTCTGTTACAGGTTATTACAAGATAGTGAATATAGTTCCCTGTGCTATACAGTAGGTCCTTGTTGTTTATTTTATATATAATAGTGTGTATATGTTAATCCCAAATTCCTAATTTATCCCTGCCTGCCCTTTCCCCTTTGGTAACCGTAAGTGCTATCATATGATATTTGTCTTTCCCTGTCTGACTTACTTCATTTAGTATGATAATCTCTAGCTCCATCCATGTTCCTATTTTTTTTAATCAAGGCACATTTCTCTTAAGATTTTGGCAGAGTTATCAAATGGTCCTTCACCAAGGACTTCAATAAATCTAGAAGCCCAACCATAACTAAAAGAGAACGAAAGTATGGTCAGTATCAGAGGACGTCAATATTTGACGTAAAACGCTTTCAGCCAAGTTCCTAGTTTGTATTTCCAGTTTGAAATCATCTAATGAGACTAGCTTGTGTTGTACAAATGGGAGAAGGTAATGTAAGCATTTGGCTCTAGTACAGAACAGATAGAGAAGGACAGTTGCTGATAAGCAGCTCTTGCCAGGAACAGATGTTAAAATACTAAAAAAGATATCCTAGGTCTGAGTCAACTAATATGGGAAGGAAATGATTAATTAATGGGTGATAGGGCAATGCTGTGTAGAATCTCCTGTGTCCATTGAATCTTTCTTTTCTTCCTGGATGCAAAGTTAAATTATTCCTGTCCCTCCCCGCAACCTTGTAGGAAGGTAAGACAACGTGATCAGGTTATGGCCAATAGAAAGTAGACAGAAATGATATACTTATCTTCCGGGTCTATTGTTTAAATTTTCTTTCTCTCTCTCTCCTTTTTAGGACTAGGCAGGTGAAGATGATTCAAACATTTCTGAAGGAATTTTTGTTTACTTTCATCAAGCTATAGTTATAGTTATACTGAGAGGCAAAGGATGCTGTGTCCTGTACATTAAGCTCTTAAAGCTGTCATTTTCTGTTGCTGCCTCAGTGAAGATGTTTGGAAACCTTTCTAATGAGCATAACCTTTAATGTGTTTGAGTATGGTTATTAAATCTGTCTAGGTCTTTCAGGCAAGGTATTCCCAATTCTTCAACTCTCTCTTTACATATCATATGTTCCATCATTCTTGTATTTGCTCTCTTATGAAAATTTCCCATGTCTTTTCCATGCATTTTTATGTTCAGTAAACACAAATAGAAGATATGGTAAATACTCTAGTAAAATACACAATTCATGAAGCATTTTCTATTATTTATTCTCCACTTCTGTAGATATTTCACTTATGCAATTATTTTGATCTCTCTGAATTTGAAAAAGCATAAGAAATATTCACATAACTGAATGCAATACTGCATAATGTCTTAACACAAGCTTTGAGATTTTTTTATGAAATTTCATAGCAGTATAATGTAGTTAAAGAGACTAGGCTATGGAGTGGTTTTAAATTGCTTTGAAATCCTCTTTCTAACAATTAAATGTGTAACATTGAGTATGTTATTTTAGTTCTATGAGTCAACATATTATTCTTAAAATGAAAGTATTAATATAGAGATGGAAGATTTTTTAAAACTAAATGTATTAATGAATCAGATATAATGGATTTAAATTTCCTAGAACTCTCCTGAAAACTGTACTTCCTCATTAAAACTTAGTGTATCATTTGAACTATATATGAGAATCTTTACTGAAGGCTATTGATTTCTACCAAATGAAGGCACAACACTGGTATTTAGATTCATTTTATCCTTTGTATAGATCCTACATTCTCTTTTTTCCCCCAGTTTTTACAATGTTGATGTTGTATTCCACAAATAACATATTTCAGTGTTTCTCAATCTTATTTAGCCGTGAAACTCCTCGTTCACAGGGAATCCTTGACGATCAAAAGGTAAAATAAATAAGATCAAATCTGCTCTCAGGTAATCATGAGTTGATAGTTCAGTGTTTCACCTTCTCATTTTACCTTCCCACCCACTGCTGTCACCCTCCAGAGAATTTATTTTAAAAAAACAGTTACTGGGGATATACCTATTTATAGGAGGACTATATCTAAACTATCTTTTCTTAAGTAGAGGTTTTATTTTCTACAACATTGTAATATTTTTAAGATATAAAGTTGTGTGTGTGTGTGTGTCTGTGTGTGTGTGTGTGTGTCTGGTGGATGGAGATGATGCTGTGTGTCCATCTTCAACCCTAACATACAGGAATGATAATACTGATTTCTTTCAAAAATTATTTTTAGTTCTCACAACTCACTATTCCATTTCCTTTGCCTAATGATTTATCTCTAAAGAATGTATTTTTTTTAAGTTTTGCAAAGAAAAAGCAAAATGGCTTTCCACATTTACACTATTATATATCCCTTCCCCCCAAGCCAGAGGAACACAGATGAAAAAGAACTGTAACCCTACTGTACAGTCAGTGCTTTATTAAAATAACAGGTACACATGTTTCAGAATCTCATCAACTTGCAGCTCTTTGCTTATTTTATTTATGTATTTCCTTATTTTCACAAGTTAATTTAAAATATGTTTACTAGTATATTATGAAGAATCTCAATAAATAATTGAAATTACTACTGTGGAAATAGATCTATTTTGTAGTCTGAAATATGCATATTACATCTTTTGCCGGAAAAGAGGATACTACCTTTTCTAGATAAGGAATAGTCATCACATACGTTACTGTCTGAATTTCCGTGTGATATAGCACAAGGTAGCATAATATGTCACAATAGCAACACTGGGTACCATGCACTACTGTGCTATAAACTTTGAATTGTTTTATTGATAGCCAGGCACTGTAAGCATGAGTATCTGGTTATAATTCAACATGAACAATGTTTCTGCAGGCGTTTTAACAGTGCAAATTTGTATTGTTAGTAAAATCTAGGCTTATGCATGGCAGGTAAATATAAAACAGCAAAGACACGCTACTTCATGTTTTTGTGGCCAATGCATTAAAAAAAAAAATTCCCAAATGCAAAAAACTTTTATTCTCTGTTATGCCAAAGAGATACAAATATTTGTCAGTGTTGAGTTGAATGAATGCTGTGTTTTACTTGTGATTTGCTTCTCTCTTCTCTAAACACATTGATTTTAACAGATTTCACACTTCATGCTTAATATATGTATGTATAGAAAAATATGTGTATTTCACTGAAGTAATTCTGAATTAATCAAAGAAAACATCATGGTTCTTAGAGGCTTATATGAGTTTAAACATATTAGTAACCTAGTAAAGTGCCTGGTACTCAAAGGAAACTTATTTCTTTCAATTTCCTGTTTTCCATAATTTTAAATTTATAATTTACTTTCTCCAATCTTCAAAAATAATTCTTCATATCTAATCAGTAATCAGATTCAGCTGATTATAAGGTCTTAATATTTTTTGTGTCTGCTCTCCATACCAGAGTTGGGTATTATCTGAGTTAATATTACCAGCTACATATACATTGACCTCTCAGCTTTTAATCTTTTTCTCCTTGAAATTTTCTTTCTAAAATGTAAATCCAGACATGCTATGTCCTGCATTGTCTTTTGTAACTTTTAATCACCTTCAATATCAACTCTAAACTTCATAAAATGGGATATACATGCACCTCTAACCTGAGATTTCAGATTTTGCCTCTGGCCTCTCTTTTACTATGTCCTATCTAGGACTTCCTACTTCAGCTATTCTAAATCATAGAGCATGAAGCTTGACCAGTGAGGCAGATGGAGCTGGAAGGATGCAAGGTGGGGATGAGGCAGGAATAGGCAGCTTCCAATGCAAAAGCATATGGTGAGCAGGCATCAAGATTAACAACCAGAGTGACATAATGGCACCTGCATTCGGGGTACATGTCTGATTCATACTCTGCACTATGGTTGGCACATAGTAATATTCTACTCATGTTATATACATTAGTAAATAACAGAATGAAGGAAGCAATGGGTTATATTCTTTATTATGGTCATTATGAAACTGGGAGAATATTGTAAATAGAGTTCATGTCAACTCTTACTATAATGTGAAATCATGCTGTAAATGATGAAAAGTCAATTTCCAAGCACTAGGTCAGGCACTTTCTGCACAATGGAAAAGAAATGATCTATAAAGCAACTTGCTTGTATGTTTCATTAATCAGTTATTTAAATCTATCCTATATACATATCATCAGAAGATGTGTGTGCTCTAACCTTCCTATTAAAGGAAAATATTTCAAGCTTAATAGGTAATCAGGAGCCAGGCACAATACTTTTCACTTAAACACTTGCTTGTGAATGGATAACATGAATTCGCCTGCACACAACACTAAAAGACTGCAGTAGAAATTCAAAAACAAGTTTTGGGACTATTCCATTCAATTCAGATACATACTCTATTTTAAACATTTTAAAGCATATTCATATTACATGGTTATCTTAGTTATATATGAAGATAGGGGCACGGAAGAGTGGGAAAGGCAGGGTGGGAGAAGCTGGTGGAGATAAAATGACATAGATAAGTTAGGAATATTTATTTTCTGTAGTTAGGACCTGAAAGGAGACATAAATAACATCAGGATACAAAGAAACAAAGTTTTTTCCTGAAAAAAATGATGCACATTTTTCTCTATTATTTTTCATAAATAGGATTCTCTAAGTGAAACATGAAAGGGCCATTGAATGCAAATTATAACAGAGAAATAATTTGCTTTAATGCTTCGTATAAAGATTAGAATTCTGTCCCAAATTAGGCTTTACACAATTGGATGGTGGACAAGAGGTGGAATCCTTACCCACAACACTATAATTGCAGATTCAACATGGAAGCTGTGCTTCCAGGAGAAGCATGAACAGCTCTAGCTTGCTGGTTACAGTTTTGCAGATATTGACCCTCCAGTGAAAATTAACTTTAGTGACACAGTATTTCCACTGATGCAAAACCCCTATAAGTCCCAGAATCACCTAATTCTAGTCATAACTACTATCCATCCTGAAGACTGGAAGACATTTATCATCTTCTGCTGTGCTTTTCTCATTGTGAAGTGACACAGTTTTAGGTGCTATAGCACATGAACTGTTTGCTGTCAGGGTGCCTGTGAATGTGATCATTCTACCAAAATTCAGTCATCCCTGGAGAGACTTGGAGAGATGGAAATAGTTGCCATCCCACAGAGAATTTGAGATTGATCCATTCAATTTACTGTACAAAAACACAATGTGTGGGATTATCATATACCCCGCTTTGAATTTTCTTATGTTTAATGCAAATCTGTGTAGTCAACAGTTCAACATAGAAAATACCTATTTACCTACAAATAAAGTCTCCATCTTGGTGCTTTCAAGCATTGAAAAAAATATATATATATGCACACACATGTATATATGTGTGTGTATATTTTTAAAATTTATTTACCTAGGCTATTTTACATAGTTGCATAGCCTGAAGGCCAATGCAGCTTTCAATGCCACGTTGAAAGTCAAGCTATTCAACAGATATATTAAGAAGGCTGACTTATCTAAAATAGCTTAAATATGACTCAGGAAGAACAATGTTTATCTGTGGTTCAAACCCCCTTTGATTATTGATTCTTGTTGAGTTTTTTCTAATAGAAAGTTTCATTTTCATTCTTTTCCTAGCAATTTGATGAATGTAGTGTTTGGGGCATTTTTTAAAAACATAGCTTTTAGTGCATTCCGGAAATAAACTGTACTTGTTGATCTGGAATGTTCCAAGAGTGGAGACTTTCAAAAGATTTAGATATGACCTATTGGTATATCTCATTGTGGCAGACCACCCTGGGGGGACCTTCAATAATTTCCACCTCCTGGTGTTCACACCTTTGTATATTCCCTTCTCTTTGGGTGCAATGGGATCTGTGACTTGCTTCTAATAAATGTGACAGAGGTGAAGGAATATTACTCCTGGGCTTAGGTTACACACATAATATGGCAGAGATAGTGGTATATCTTCCCCATGTTTTTAGCAGGCTGAAAAGAAAGATCCATGCTGGATTTGAAAGTGAATAGCCATTTTTGAGAGGGTCTCTGGAGAGGGTCATGTGACAAGAAACTACAGACAGCACCCAAGAACTGAGAGCAGTCCCTGGGTGGCAGCCAGCTAGAAAACAGGAAGGTCAGTCCTACAGACGCAAGGAGATAAATTCTACCAACAATCTGAGTCTGGAAGTGGTTCTTGTCCTGGTAGAGACTCCGATGAAAATACATCCATGGCTGGCACGTGGATTGTGGCTTGATGAGACAGAAACTCTTATTTATCAATTTCTGATTTACAGATTTCTGATTTATAGAAACTGTGAGATACTAAATGTTGTTTTAAAACACTAAATTTGTGATAATTTGTTACACAACATAGCAATTAATACACTCATACATGAGTATGTGTCTGTAGCTTCCATAGAATAAATACCACAATACATTGGAACCGTATGAAACCAGCCACGATTTTTTTTTAAACTGCTATATTTAGAAGTTATTTAATAGTTCAAGGAGAAATATTTAACAAGAAAATTATTTCATTTTTATATTTTGTGCCCTGGATCCATTAAAATGAGCATCAAAGTAGGCTGGAGAAAAAGCGCTATTCTCCCCTGACTTACAGTCCTTAAATGCTATGGTTCTAAATCAGTATCATCAATCAGAATCATCAGTGAAAGTTATTAAAAAGCTTCAAGAATGATTAAAACTGATTCTCAACCCCTTCGTATTTGGGCCAACTGAATATATATCTCCATATTCTCTATCTTTAGACACTTCGGCGAGGGAGCAAGTAAGAATTGGGATGGCTCCTCAAATGAAAGTAGCCTTTTTAAGGACTGCAAAGGGAAATCCGATGCACACTCCTAATTAGCAGCCACTAGTTTAATGGCCTTCTGGTTCCTGCAAGACAAATATGGTCTGACATTCAAGGCTGTTCACAATAGGAATCTAATTCCCTTCCTAACATCCTGCCTTGCATTCCGGATGCACTAAAATGTTCTGTTCTCCAAAAAGACAGTGAAATCTAATGTCATTTGGTCTATGATGTACCTGTAATGCCCTTTTCCTACTTTGTCACCTAGCCAGTTTCTTCAGTTCTTTCAAGCATGACTCCCTAGGCCTGCGTCAATGGACACTCCTTTCACTCTGCAAACTTGCTGCCGAGTGCATACTTCTTTTAGCACAAAGGCTGTTGTACAGTGACTTGTACATGTATTTATCTTTTTCATTAAACAACTATTTTTTAGCTAAGGGTCAGTCTCATTCATTTTTAATATGGCCAGTACTTTAAATATATTTTATATTTATATATATATATGTAATATAGTAAATTTCTATGTAGTAAGCACTGTATAGATAGATAATCATTGAATCAATAGATTTAATTTGAAGATGTCTTTACAAAAATAATGAGTCCTTCAGAGGAAGCTTTTACTCCATAGTAATTTCCAGAAATGGAATGGTTTACTTTGCCTGTCAGTTTGGATAAGCTATAGTACTCAGTTCTTCAATCATACACTAGTCTAGATTTTGTTATAAAGGTAGCTGTGGATGCTGTTAACATTTACACTCAGTTGACTTAGTAAAGCAGATTACCCTCTATAATGTAGGTGGGCCTTATTTAATTAGTTGAAGAGCTTAGCAGAAAAGATTGAATTTTCCTGAAGAAGAATCAATTCTTCCAACACTACTGCAGCATACAAACCTTGCCTGAGTTTCCAGACTGCTGGTACATCCATCAATTTTTGCATGCAAGACTGCAGTATTAACTGTTACATGAATTTCCAGTCTGCTAGCTAATACCGCAAATTTCAAACATAACAGCCCTCCCACAATTGCTTGATCCAATTGCTTAAAATATATCTTTCTTTAGGCCAATTTATAGACAATAGAGAGAGAGAGAGAAGTAGATAGAAATATCTCTCTTAATGGTTCTGTTTCTCTGGAGAACTCTGATTAATACAGTAAATAAATTTTGATTGATGACGGCTTAATATTTACCCTGTCCTGAAAATGATCACCTCAACAGGATAAGTAGATGCATATTATCCTGAATCATCATAGGATTTTGAATCGTAAGTAGGATTTATCCTTTGAAATATTTTTTAAACTTTCTTTTTCAGTGAAAGCAAAGTGAAAATGTCATATCTGTAAAATTTGCCATGGTTAAAAGAGGAAAAATATAAAGGCAAGGTAAATCTTACTTCTTCGCTTTCCTTAATGTATCCATAATAATGTCTAAATCTAAGCCTTGGTTTAGATAGAGGATTAGATGACCTAAGGATGTCGTAATGAAATAAAATGCTTTTAAAAAGCTTTTTGATTGATTTATGGGCAGGAATTTTTTATACCTTTGCAATGTATCTTTTGGCAGGATTCTTTTATGAAATTAAAGGCAAATAATTATTCCTTTTAATAGATATATGTCCTGTAAAAATACTCAGAGCAATAGAGGTTGCAGTCTGCAGAGAAATGCACCCCTCCAAAAAAAGATGTTTACCTTCTAATCACCAGAATTTGGTATTGTTTCCTCTCTATGGGAAAAGGGATGTTGCAAATGTGGTTAAGTTTCTTGAGATGTTTAGATTAGCCTGAGCCCAGTTTAGTTGCATGAATCCTTAAAAATGGCAGCGCCTTTCTCATGTGTGGTCAGAAAGAGACATGACTAAGGGAGAATGGTGAGACAAACACAAAGGCGCTGGCTTTGAAAATGAAGGAAGTTGGCCAGGCACTAAGGAACATGGATGGCCTCTAGAAGCTGGAAAAGATGAGGAAACAGATTCTCCCCAGAGCCTCCAGAACAAAATGCAGTAGGTGTTGACACCTTAATCTTAGCACAGTGAGGCCCAGGTCAGACTTCTACAGAAATGTGGAATAATAAATGTGTGCTGTTGTAAGCCACCGAGTTTGTGGTAATTTATCATGGCATCATTAAAAAATTATATAGAGGCCTTCAAAGTAATTGTGATATGAAGACATATCCATAAAGTTTAAATATAAATGAAGAAACACAAGGTTAAGTTCTAAAGTAATTTTCCTATATTCTGCAACATTGAGATCCCAAAATGAGTGACTTATTTGTTCTATTAAGAGTCCGTCTAGAACTTCCATTTCTCTGCATAGTTCAAGGAACATCATCTAGCACTTGAGGTCACACCACTGATATCTTACTACCAGCAAGCAATTGTGGGGACAATTCAGATGGTTTAGTTGGTGACTGTGCACAGCCTCAACTTCTGTATTATTTTCATGAAGTAGACCTCAGTTCAGAGCCGTAGCCAACTTATTTGCTGCATGAGGCCTTATTTGAGGAAAGAAAAATTTCAGACTTCATAATACTGTCTCCCTCCTTAGCCTACCATGGGCTGAAATTCTTGTCCTTCATGTTTCTAAAAAGTAGTTTTGCAATGGCATTGTCTCCCATGGGCCAGAGGTGTAATTTCCAAAGTGAAAAGATAATTTAAAAAGTGAATTCATGTAGATGCACAAGAAGTAAGTGGAGCTGCTAAAGAATGATACAGAGGACAGCCAATTTTTCAAAACTGTCTCAATTTTATGAAAATAAGATAAAGAGATTTCTTGACTCTGAGCACTGAATGAATGACTAAACTAGGAGTTTTTCAATGAAGAACTGTTGTTCTAAGCTGCTCTGTTTCCTAAATAGGGGCAGATGAGTCAAGGAAAGATACCGATAAAATGGAGATAATTTCTGTCCTAGCGCAGGGTGATTACGAGGATAAAATTAGATAAAGAAAAAAATGTGAAATAAAATACATGTGGAAAGACAACATTTAATTAAAAACAACAAAGCTACTTAAGAGAAGCAGAGAGGAAAGAAAAATACATCTTTTGTAATGGTAATTTATAAAAAAAATTGAAAGGATTCAATAGTAAAAATAGCTCTGAAGCATTTTCTTCTTTAAAAAACTTTTGGTTCAGTCTTTTAAATATTGAGAATTTGAAAACAACCAATTGCCACCATGCTCTTTGCAATGTTACCTTTTGATACTCTTTAAAGCTACCTGAGAACCAGCATCGTCCAATAAAACAAAATGGCAGACACATATTCAATTTTAAGTTTCTAGCAGCTACATTAAAAAGGTTAAAAAAGGTGAAGTTAATATAAATGATATATTTTAGTTAATCTACCATATCCAAAATATTTTTTCAATGTGGAATCAATACTAAAATTACTACTAATGTATTTCATCCTTTCTTTTTACTATGTCTATAAAATATGGTGTGCAGATTGTATTTTGCAGTCAAATGCTCTACCCCTGAGCTATACCCTCCCAGACTGCATTTTGAACTAGCCACCTTTCAAGTGCCTAATAACCACATGTGGTTAGTGGTTACTATATTAGAAAGAATAGTTCTAAATGTGATGCTTTTACCATCCTTAGTTAAGGGAAAAGAAAAAAAATGCACTTGCCATCCAGTGCAAAAGTTTATCCACTTGATTTCTCAGAAAATAACTTGATACACTCTCATATAGTGATTATCAATCCGTATTGGAGTTATGAGCACTGACTTTCCGTCACAGCTTCACAGCTTCAACCAGAACCATCTCAATTTATTCCAATTTGTTACTTTATGTTTCTACCTCATTCTTTTTGAATACATTTTCTTTTATTAAAAAAAAAGAAACTCAAACAATAATGTTTAAAGGCAGTGATCACAAAATAGAACCCATAAGCAGAAAGAAACACATGGATATCATATACTTTGGACCTGGACAATATTTTTATTATTATTTTTTACATGAACAGGTACATTTGTAGCTTCTTAAAACATGACACAGTCCTTGCATGCCCATTCCACAGACATTCACACACTCCTCTGCACCAAGTATCTTGTACTAACTCTCAATATTTATTTGTGTCACTTACCAGTTTCCTGTAGAAAATGAATTTTTAATTTGTGCTCTAATTAATTTAATTAGAGGTAGCTCACAAGACCAGACACCCAGAATATCTGCTCATATACAAAGAAAGTCTTCAAATAGTTTTTTTATCCAAGTACTTGAATAATAGTAAACACTACTGTTTAATTGGTCAGGAAATCTCAAATTTTATCACAACCAAACATGAATCCCCTTATAAACAATTCTGATAGGTGTACCAAAGATAGTGATCCAGATATATGCATCAGATTTTAAATGAACACTAAGTAAAACAATGTCATTTACCATCTAATATTACTTGATAAACTGAATTGATAAAATCAAAGAAAAATAATTGTCACTTAAAGGTAAAAAGAATGACGGTCTCTAGGTCCATCCATGTTGCTGCAAATGGCACTATTTTATTTCTTTTTAATGGCTGCGTAGTATTCCGTTGTTTAAATATACCACAACTTATTTATCCAGTCATCTGTCAATGGACGTTTAGGCTGTTTTCATGTTTTGGCTATTGTATACAGTGCTGCTCTGAACACTGAGGTGCATGTATCTTTTTGCATTTGAGTTCCCTCTGTATATATACCCAGAAGTCAGATTGCTAGATCATATGGTAAGTCTATTTTTAGTTTTTTGAGGAATTTCTATACTATTTTCCATAATGGCTGCACTAAAGTACATTGCCACCAGCAGTGTAAGAGTATTCTCTTTTCTCCACATCCTCTCCAGAATTTATCACTCATGGACTTTTGAATGATGGCCATTCTGACTGGAGTGAGGTGATAACTCATTGTAGTTTTGATTTGCATTTCTTTGATAATTACTGATACTGAATACTTTTCATGCGCTTATTGGTCATTTGTATGTCTTCACTGGAGAATTACTTGTGTCATTCTAAGTGAAGTAAGCCAGAAAGAGAAAGAAAAACACCATATGATATCACTTATATGTGGAATCTAAAAAAAAAAGAAAAAAAAGAACGCATGAACTCATCTACAGAACAGAAACTGACTTACAGACATAGTAAACAATCTTATGGTTACCGGCTGGGAAGGGATAAATTTGGGAGTTTGAGATTTGCAAATGTTAGCCACTATATATAAAAATAGATTTAAAAAAAGTTTCTTCTGTATAGTACAGGGAACTATATTCAATATCTTGTAATAACCTTTAATGCAAAACAATACAGAAAATGAATATATGTATGCATATGCATGACTGGGACGTTGTACTGTACACCAGAAATTGACTCATTGTAACTGACTGTACTTTAATTTAAAAAATTAAAAACATAAAGACTAGAAGAATAAAAGCAGGATGTTCACAAATCCCAAATCTACAAATTTCATCCATTCTCAGTCCTTTCTACAGGTGTCTGAATAGCACAACGGTCTGAAAGGTTAGAAGTCTATATCTGTCCAATAAGTTGAATAAGTTCTGTTTAATTAGTAAGGGTTGTTTTTACAGAATTCTACCCTGAAGGCTATTCTTTTCAGACTAGCCTTTTAAAATATCCACTCAAGTAGAAAAAGAAGTAAAGCATTTCTTTGTGAAAGACTAAACAAGCAATGATTTGAAAAAGTAGAATTAATTAATTTTGCTTATGCTCAAATGTTGTAAGGTAACTGCAGATAAATTTTTGCAGTTACTTAACTAAGTTTCTTGTGAACATGTGACCTGTTTGTTCATGTGTAATGCCATGTGACCTACATTTCTTGTCATATTAAATATGCGCTGACAAAATTTAAAAAAAACAAACAGCACTCTCTTATGAGCTATACTATTTTGACGTAGTTCTGAAAAAGACAAGGATGTTTCCAGAAGTAAGAAAATAATTCATGGTCTAAGCAAACAATAGCAAATAGACACTTTCCTTTGGTGATCTTTTCTCTCCTTTTTAAATGACGTCTCCCACTTAGAAATCCCTCATTTCTACCAGCACCTAACTGCCAATCATCCCAAGTTTTATTTATTTTACTTATCTAAATCATTCATTACCTCCTTTCCTTTAGTTTCGGAAATTATAGTTTTGTTTTGTTTTGTTCTTTAGATTTGAAGTTTAGTATCTCCATCTATACCCTTCATCCTAAAATATCTCATCGCCTTCAGGTCATACATTTTATTATCTCATTTATTTTCTTATATTTTCAAATTATTTTTCTCTCTACATTCTTTTTTTGGCATAGTCTTATCCATATTACATTTCTGTTCCCTAGCTAGGAAATGACAGTCTTATCTATAATAATGGTGGGTACCCAAACTGGGCTGGATGTTGGGCTCACCTGGGGATTACAGCTGCTACCAAAGATTCTGAATTAATTGTAAGGGGTGTGAACTCTGTACCAAGAGTCTTAAAAGTTGTTCCCAGATGATTCCAATAAAAAAAAAAAAAAGTTTGAGTATAATTTTGTAGCCAGAACCTGATTCATCTTTTATTTATGCTCTAACTACACTAGTCGTTGCAATTAAAAACAACAAAAATGTCCTGTTAATCTCACTTGTTAACTATCTGTCAAATTTATTTCCTCTATATATTCACATTATCATTTCTTTATTTGAGGAATTCATCATTTCTCAGGATTATTTTATTAATAAAATAATAATAATTTTATATTATTTTATTAATAAAATTAATTTTACTAAACTTGATCTGCTTCCTGCTTAGTAAAACCTACAAACTGCCATCAGACTACCGTTTATAAATCACACCTGCTCAAAAAACATTTGGAAATTCACTATTGTGTTCAGTATGAAGTCCAAATTCTTCAGCTGGATATATAAAACTTTACTTAATCTGGTACCTGCCTAGCTGTTCAGTCCTCTACTGGCGCATGCTCCCTCCATACCATGTTTTACCAACCTAATTCCTATGCTCCAACTGATTAGTGTAAATTCTTGGAATTTAAGCATTTAGCTAAAAGATCAACTCCTCTATCCAATTATTCCACTTTTCAACTTTCCACTGCATAGTCCAACTCAAGTAGAATTGTTATTCTCTGCTTTTATGCCATAAATACACTTCTTGTCTTTTTGCATAAGATCTGTAAGTTTTTTTGCATTATTTCCTTATAGGTTTAGTTTCATTCCCTAGATTTTAAGCCCCTAAAAACCAGGGGCCATATATCATTCATCTTTGTATTACACTTGTGTTCACTAAAGTGGTCATAGCTAGATGAATACACAATATACCTTTTAAAATGTTAATTCCACTTCAGAAGAGAAAATATAATAGTGAAAAGTAATGATCTTCTAACGATGAAATTTCAGACATCAGGAAATGTTCTGTCAATGATATTCTCAAAACAGATGATAGTCTGCCCTCACCCATGTGTAAGTTGCACCTATACTTCATTCAATAAGGCCACATTATAACCTTCATGGGTTTCTTCACATAGAGGGTCTAGAACAATTGTTCTCCAAGCGTGATCCCTGCAAGAGCGGCACCATTGACTCCTGAAAATTTGTTAGAAATGCAAATTCTTGGGCCTCTCTCCAGTCCTATTTAATCAGAAACTCTGGGGAGGAACCAGCAACCCATCTTTAAGTAGACCTTTCAACATTTGTAATGTCCCAAAGTTTGAGGACTACCGTTAAGGTCAAAGAAAGAGCTAATGTTTGTTGCCTGACTTATTTCTTCTTCCCTTTACATCATGTATGCTAACTGGGAAACCAAGTTCTAACTGTGAATTTGAGCCAACATGCATCATTTGGATAGCAGGAGGAAGTGGCTTAATCTTTTGAACCTAAATTTTCTCATTTACATGGCGGGGTAAAATATTGCCTACCTCCTAGTTGCTATGAATATTAAATGCGTTAATTCCTAGAAAACGCCTAACACAATTCATGGAGAAAATGCTTCGCACAACGCTTGCTTAGAAATTGTAGGTGTATTTTTTTTTCCTTTTTGATACTATTGCTTCTATTTCTACTATTATAGCTTCAGTGCTATTTTTAACATCACTACTACCATTATCATTAGTTTTACAGTCCTTAAAAAACAGCTGTGAAGTGTTATATTTAGTCTCATATTAAGAGAGGTGGAAACAGGCTGGAAGAGGTAGATTAATAAGATCACAAAGCAATTATGAAGTGAAAGCAGAATTAAACAATAAGTCAGTCTGACAAAACTAGAGAACACAATTCTTGTAGAAGATATTACTACTTAAATAATTTTCATTTCAAGTGAGGTTGAAATACTTTAAGAAATATTCATTACCTAACTGAAAGGAAGTTTGGTCATCTAATAAAAGCTACAGATACTGTCAAATAACATCAGGTTAGTAGTGTCTTTTCAACTCGACGTGTCAAAGTGGAAGCACAGTTAAAATAGAGCAAGAAATACACAGTCCTTAAAGGCCTATTGATTTTTTTCTTTTGACATTTGTAGGTATGAATGTCAACACAAATTCAAGTGTGTAAAAGAAATAATGTATTTTCCCCAATGATTCAAGTTAATTTCTATTTTGAATGCCCATAGTACTGAGTTGAAGACTTTCACTCACTCAACCTGGGGTTTTTTCCTCAATTCTGAGATGTTGCTGGGATCACTTAATTCTTGAGGTAATATCTCCATATGGGAATCCTGAGATACTTCTTCATCCCATCTGATCTTCATTTATTTTTTCATTTATTCAGATGATCATTGAAATACTCCTCTGCTGACTTTATTCAGAGTCTATTGTTCTTGTGCTATTTCCACACCAATCCTAATGCCATGAGCATCTTCTCTGGCTTCTTTGTCACCCTGAGGATGGAAACCCAGGAAATGTTATTTGTCACCTTTATCAACTTAATGTTGAAAGCCTCCATTCCCAGTTAGGGTGGACCATTTCCAGTTAGGATGGACACAGATTAGCCTAAATGCTTTGGCATGACAGAGAGTGAACCACCGAGGGAAAAACAACAACAAAATCAACATTTATCACATGCAAAAGAAAATGCAGCCACATTTTGAAACAGCATATTTTCTGTAATATTGCAAGGCTTAAATCATGCCCTTAAATTCACCTTCAGTCTGCGGTCACCTAAGCCCTTTAGCTTTCCTTCGTGAAGCAAATGGATAAGTAACCATTCAGCTGAGAAGCTAATTCAATTCACTGAAACACCAACCACGCACAATTTTAATATCAGTAATGTGGTTGGCAACAATGAGGAAAGTTTGTACGCACTAGCACAGACGCTAAAAATTGTACCCGGGAGAAAGATGAGGAGAAACATATGGTATTCACAATGTTAGTGATTAAATCTCAAGGAGCATAGAAAAGAAACATTAACCAGCCCCACAAAATGGAATTAAAGAACATCAATAATGGTTCATACATTCATGAGGAATTACGTGGGGGGAAAAAACAGGTTTAACAAGAAAATGTGAGTTTAAATTGATAAACTTACCCCAAAAGGCAGAAATAAGTTCCAAATGCTATCAAGCCCGAGTCCCAGCTGTTAGGAAGAATTGACTTGTCATATAATAATTAGCTTTGGGTCCCTGAACACCCACCAAACACACCCATACATATAGACAACCATGCACACATGCTTTACTCTTTTTATATATGATTGTAATAAACTTTAGGTCATAGACTGTTTTAATTATGCAGGCTTATTTGTGGCACTAAATAATTCATACACTTATTTCAAATTTGTCTTAATAATGAAGTTGATACTTTCATCATCCGTGTAAATAAAATGGTAGTTTGTCAGATTGAACAAGGTGACATCATGGTCTGAAACTCAAATATCTAATCCCAGTGTTAAGCTAACTCATAAGACTGCTAATGACCCAGGAAGAAAACAGAAAATTTTGCAGAATAGATGCTTAATGAATATTTATTTTTTAATTAATACATTTAAAAATAGTGAGCAAAAGAGAAAGGGAGAGAAGGAACCACGGAAATGAAGGAAAACAGGGGAGGGAGGGAAAGGGGCAAGAAAGCTGAAAAGGAGGGAGGGAAGGAGACAGAGAAAGAAGTAACAGAAAAGAAGAATTTTCAGAAACTCCAGTGATAAATATGCAAAATTCCTCCTTACACCATTCTTACTATTACCATTAGTACTTTCTTCTTTAAACTTAAACATAACTTTGTGGCATCAATCAGTTTTTCACAGCAGAGATGGAGAATCCTATTCCTTTCAATATTACCATATTCTTCCACTTAGTTTAAACCCAGAAGCCATTTTAAGCAATTCACTTTCCTTTGACACAAATTCCAATAGCTCCTTATAAACTATAGATACTTCCTTCTGAAGCATCCATAGTTCTTTTAAATACCTGTTTCTACCACCAGATTTAGATTGCTAACTCACCATTTTCATGATTTCCAGGCATTAGTCTCTCTCTGTAGATCAACCCAAAAGTCATTTAAAAACTATCAGATTAATTCCCCTTAAATGCTACCTGCTTGCTATTACTCCTTTCAACAGTTCTTCATTTTCTACAATATCATATTCACATTTGTACCCTCACACCATTCACAATCTTTTCCTCAGTGACTTTTCCAAACCTACCTCTCACAATTCCTAGATATAAAAATCCTTATTCCTATAGTGGTTGGCCCCTCGACACTTTTTTTCATATTCCTTCTTTGCCGTCTTTGTTTGAGAGATTCCCTAAATGGAATACCCAGGGTCCCCTTTTCCCTAACCTTCTTTTTATGAATATTATCCCCATTCCTGTTGCAAGCTTATCTACCCAGCCCGGCCCCTGGTATGACCTGTTCACTGACCACAGCTTCTGTCAGCACACTTATCCAGCACATGTCACACAATGTTCAATGTTTTTAGTTAACATTTCCCAGAGGATAGCAACCCCATCCTTATTATAGGTGACAGTGGCAAACAGATTCGGCAGACAGGCGATATTTCATAGTGGTTAAGAGCACGGATAAGTTACTTAGCAACTCGGGGTCTCAGTTTTTTCATCTGTTGAATGGAGATAATTATCATATTGACCTGATACGTTGTGAAGAGTAAATGAGTTAACATGTGTAAAGCTCTGAACAGTGCTTGGGTATAGTAAATGATATACCGAGGTTGACTATAATACTACTACTACTAATAATGACCATTATCCTATTATTATTTGACAATAACCACATTTTCTGAGAAATTAGGCATGATATTAACCACTTTACATATATATATACACATAATGGCATTTAATACTTATAACCTTATTTTATTTAAAAGTCAAATGGAGCTTGGGAAAGTGAGTAACTCTTTCTAGAACACTACTGTTAGGGGTGAAATTTAAATCTATCTTACTTTCAAGTTCTGTTAATAGCCCCTATATTACATAGTCTTAGCATTAGTTCCTAATAAATGTCTTTTGTTTTTACTGACATCATCTTTTGATTAAATAATACTTAATATAGTAGAAGACAAATTTTAAGGCCCTTTTAGTCTTTGATGTCCATAGCCCAACAGTTAGTTTTGTGGCTAATTATTTCTAAGTCAGACTAATTATTTTTGTGATTATCCACAATATTATTTCCAGTTTTTAAAGTCTTCAAAGATTTGTTATACTCCAATTTATCTGTTAATCTCAGTATATGTTGAATTATTCTTTCTAAAGTAGGAATAGAGAATAATAAAGTATATTAAAATAGCTGGGTTGCAAGTCAATAAAAAGTTAAGTATACAACTAGTGACAATTTGGTTTATAGAGGAAAAAATCCTCCATAATTTGTCTGTTTAAGATATTCCCACACACTAGAATATGCTTTGTGTATATAAAGAAGGGACAAGAGTAAAATGTGATCCTAAATACATTGCTACATGTGTGTTATGTATGACTTCTTTCCTGTGAAGGCATTTGTGTTTATGTGTAAATCCAATATGAAATCAGGTCCACAAGATGCAAAGATCTATGTTGCCCTACTATCATGTGACTTCAGAGATCTACAAATATTGAAAGCTAGCCAGACTACTTCAAGAAATCAGACTGTTAACATATAAAGTGAAAAAGCACAATATATAATTTGAGAAACCTTGAGATACTTAAAACATCTGTTAAGACTTTGAAATAATATTTTACCTAAATTATTGTTGTTCAAACTATTCCAAAAGAAAATTTTACTAATCCAAGTGCAAAAATTATAAAACATGTGTTTAATAGGACTAAATTTTCATTGGTCATTAAACATAGTTTTATTCATTGTCACAAAGAAATAATGGACTTTTTACTTACCATTTTGCCCTGATTTAATCACACATTAATTCCTTGAACTACTTCAGATATTTCTCTCAGCAGCATTCTTTTCAGCTAAATATATCTGTTAAAATCTTCCTATTAATCACGACCCTTCCATCTTTTCCAACAATCTGGCTCCAGTCTTAATTTGTTTTCCATACCCTGTGGGTCTCAATTTTGAAATTAATGAAAACCAGCATAAAGATACACAGTTTCTATTGCACAATTTACAAATACTTGCGTTTTATTAACTGTTTTCTTAACTGATCATGCATTTATCTCTTATCTCCCTAAACAAAATTTTTTTTATGTTCCAAAGAAAATAATTTTACTCTGCCTTTTGTTTAGATTAATAACTGAAGGGTGGTTTTCTCAATGATTTTTTAGTTTGATTAAAATAAGAATTCCATTATTTTCCTTCATGTTTAAATACTATAATATTAAATAGTATAGACAATACCTGAAGAGACAATATCTGACTCAAAATTTATCTTCAAATTAAAATGTGCAGAAGTTATAAATTACTTTTTAGCATTTAAACTGTATTCTAAATGCAATAGGAGCCAAAAACACTTGTATTTCAAATGGTGATTTATAAAGGAATTGTTAAGCATAATTATACTTAGTTTATAATATTTCTATATCAACTGTGTTTTGTGCATCAATTGTATCTTCTAATTATAAGTCTCATGTATTAACTATATATTTTTTTTAAATTTTCTATATTCCTGATCCTCTGGCACTAACCAGGGAGAGACTGCCGTCCAGGGTTAGTTCTTTTTTAGAAATAGCAAACAATTTTTCAGGAGTGCATTTTTCACATACAAACCAATTCAGAGCCCATACTCCCAGCCCTCTATATCCTCTATCTGAACCTCACACTCTGGTTAATATCCCCCTGCCCTAATCAGGCTTGGGCCAGGAATCCCAGAGCCTGCAGAAATTATTCAAAATAGCCAATCCTAAACCTGTTTACCCTACCTCACCCATTCCTTCCCATGGAAACCACAGTAAAGGACGTTTCCAGGTTCTCCTCCTGGTCCTCCTTCACCTCCTTTCTGAGCCTGGTGTTTCCCCATGTGACATGACATGACATCTTCGAAACTGTGGTTAACGATGTTTTCAATGATTGTTAATTCTTTTCTGATCCTTTGGCTTCATCCTATTTGAATAATAACACCTACATTTCACAAAAATTGGCACGTTGAACAGGGTGGCTTGGCCTTAGAATGGGATGGTATGCTGCCATACTGCTCTTGGCTTAGATTGGGACTTTGATGGTTTTTGGTTGCAGATCTGTCTTTTAGATTGTGCTGTGATTTTTACATTTTGGGCAAGATTCAGAATGTTAATGCCCTTTTCTTATCGATACAGCATGGTCCAGATCACATGGTGCTATATAAAAGCAATTCATAAGTTATAAATTACCAGAAACTATAAATTATTAGTATCAAAGATTAAAAAAATACTAAAAAATATCATTTTACTAGACAGGTAAACCATCATTTGAGATACCATAAATAAATAAGGAATTATTATTACCAATTATATAAATTTAGGTCATGTTTTTAGTTAATTATTTGTTGTCACCCTTGCTTATTAAAATTATTTGTACACAAGTAAATAAACAAAGCTTAAAATTTTTATGAAATTTGTCACAACCTTCTGGTGGTATATGAATAATTTACTGCATATACATAATGACAATTTTTATTTGAATCAAATGGCTTGACTTAAGCTCACATAGAATCACATTTCAGCTAGAACCAAAGATGGGGCCTGGATGAATAAGAATAGTTAACCTTATTTTAAACAGAAATTTCCAATTTTTTTTCAGTCCCTTAAAAACAGTTATAGATATAAAATGCTTTTATAAATTCTTGTTTTATTTTTAACTATCTAAAATTTATATGAAAGAATATAGACTAAATATGTCTGTTCTTCACCTACCAATATCCAGTAATTTTAATTGTTTGCAATATTTGATTTATCCCCTCCTATCTAAATGCATATACACAGATGCACATGTATATCTGAACACACACAGTAACACACATGTTGACATATGTAAAAATAACTTGTATAATTTACCCCAGAATACTCTATGTATCTCCTATGAAATTAAGCTCATATTTTCATTTTTTAAAGATATTAATATTTTTGAAAGAGTTCAGGCCAGATACCTTATATATAGAAATGAGAAAGACCACACAAATGAGAATGAGCAAAGCCTTATTATACAAAGGAGTCAGTCAGCCTCTTTTGTGCCTTGGCAGAGTCACAGGCAGGTAGAGGAGTAGAAAAACATTATTAGAGTGGAAAAAAGAGAAGGCTTCAGTTATGCCCTGACTGGAGGCTGTTAGCATGGAGAAACTGTTTTTGAACTAATTAGATGTGTGGGGCATCCTGTGTGATTTGTTAGAAGAGGTATATCTTTGACTTTCCAGATTTCATCATTATAAAAAAATCTTCTACTTTTTGCCATCAATAAGTACTTTGTAAGGTAATACTCTGAGATGCTGTGAATATCTTATAAATAGCCTATTCCCCAGAAGCACTTTACCCAATCACTTAGCTTTGTTGATGATTATTGCACAGAGGGTGGCAAGACAGTGATCTTTCCAATTCCCTCATTCTTTCTCTGCATGGTAGCTTTCGTTGTTAAGTAAATAAGAGCCTTTTCTTTACCCATCTCCCTTCTTTGTGAGAACATCCCTATAGATCCATGGAAATTTTTTTTTTTGTTATTTGAATTTTTGTAGTGAATTACAGTCAATCATTTTCTTATAACTTTCTTTCTGTTTATTTTTTAAAAATATTTAAAAATAAAGTCCATCTCAAATTTGGCCCATGGGAGCACCTTTCAACCAGGTTCTTGTTCTAGTCACACATTCACATCAGGATTTGAACACATCCCTGCTTCTTGGAACAACATATTACGTGTTCATATTTTACTTTGTCTTAATACAGAATTAGCCATTTCACCAAAGAACATTGATCCCTTTTATTGGGAACACATTACTGCTTTACTTTTAATATGGATAAGACTGGAATAATATTTTTTTTATTGCTGGGAATATTTATTAAGAAAAACTATGTAAAATATTAATAACCTTAACATTAGAAATTCTGTAATGACTTAAGTAACCATTATCAATATATTATATATCTCCAAATTATTTAATAATTTTCTGAGTCACTAGTTTATTAAGCCACTTTGATCATCGTACCTATCTTTTTATATGTAAATACACGAGTATCATTTGACTACATTGGTATATAAAATAGTCAAGACTTGGAAGGGACAAATTGTGTTAAGTCAGATGTTTCCTTACCAGGGACTTACCTTTTGCAATACAGCAATAAAAAAATAACATTGTCAAATTTTCTTTCAAATTTTGGGATGTGAGGAAAAACAAACGCAAGGGAAGAAGGAAAAAAGGAAGTACATGTAAAGGTTTTGAACTATTCCAGGCAGAAAAAATATTTGCTAGTAGTCATACTAGGAAGAAAACTGAAGCTCAAGTTAATAAACTAACTCACCTGTGATCACTTAATCTTGGATGATGGAGATGAGACCCCCATATCAGGCAATATCACCCCACAGTTTCTTGTTCTAAAGTCATGAGGTAATAAGCCTTAAAAATAAGTTCAGAACAATTTATTTAAAAAGGAGATAAATGCAAGTTATAATGTTGAAATGACTGCACATTCCAACATAAAATATTTTGTTTGAAATTTATACAGAACCTATACAAACAAATTTTTCTTTAAATTTAAGTGATTTACCAAAAAATCCAGAGAGAATTGGAATTGGGAACAGTTCCAAATTTTTTAATTAAATCCAGTTTTACTTTTGTAAGAACATAAGGCCTACTATTAAAATTATAATTGATGAAATTAAGAGAGACAAGTATACTAATAATACAGTCATATAACGCTTACTGTATGCTACCCACTTTCCTAAGTATTATGTATTTTAATACATTTGATCCACAAGACTACCATGTGAGATAAGTTTTTATTATTAATCCCACTGAGGAGATGATGAAACTAAAGTACAAAAAGAATAAATACACGTCTCAAGGTCACAGAACTGACAACTAGCAAAGCCAGGTTTCAAACTCATAAAGTTGGGATCCAGAGTTCTGGCTTTTAAGTCCCAAGAAATGCCCACATTTCAGCTTTGTGTCTGGGCATATTTCTGTTAGTAGAAATGAGGAAGGCAGAGAAAGCAAACGCTATTTCATATTTTTCTCCCAGGAAATGGGGGAGATGAGCAAAAGTTTTACATATGCTATATTTGAGTTGTCAAAAGGAAAGCTATTCAATGGAAATGCATCTGAAAAAAAAAATGTGGGACTAAATCCTAGCCCAGAAATCAGAATAGAAATTTATAATTCAACTATTATAGGGGTTATTTAAACTGAGAGAGTAGAAATAATATTAATAATAATAATAATAATTGCTATTATAATGTAATGTCTACTACAATAATTTATTTTTATATGTATGTTGTAGTTTATAACTAGAGTTCTTTTCACATATATTATGTTACTTAACCTCATATATTATTAAATTTAATGTCAGAGATAAAGTTCTTTATAGAACAGAGAAGACTTTCAAGACATCTCAGGAAGAAGAGTCAGTCAAGGAATGAGAAATGACTGTAGAGAAGAAAACTGTTCCAAATATAAACCAGATTTCAAGAGTTTGAGAAGTGGGTGGATGATGAGCTAGTGAAAGTGACAAGGTATTCTGCACTTTCAAGAGGTTTTCGGAAAAGGAGTTTAAAGTGTTGGTCAGAGCTAAAGAAAAAATAACTTTTAGGATAGGATAAACTAGAACATATTTAGAGATAGAGAAGAAAACTAATGGAGAAAAAGAAATTAAAGAGCAGAAGTGGAGAGGAGATGGTGAACGGATCGTGTTCCTTGAGACATGAGGATGAAATCAGAAACTGCCATCTTTTGTTAAAGATCATGGACAAAGTAGTAGATACGGAAAGATTCAGTAAAAAATATGGGGTTGGGAGCTAAACATTTTGAGCTGAGTGGCTTCAGAAAGGAAGTCGATAAATTAACATGTTGAGAATAAGTAATGGGAGCAGAGTATTGAGAAGAAAAAAATGGCCTAAACATGTATGGAAGTGTACTGGGGATCAAGAAGAGAAACATTTTCAATAAAGTCTGTGACATCTACTGGTCAACTTTCTGTCTCAAGCACTTTTAGTAAGAATATAGTTCTTAATCACTTCAGTCTTTTAAAATTAAAAAATAAGGCTCATATTTCATTATCATAATATAATTATTAGATGTTCCTTTCATTGTGCTAAGTAGGAGTCATGGTAAAATCTAAGACTGAATGAATTCTCAACTGGGCCAATAAAGGATTTCTGTCATCATAAAATGTTAAATGGAAAAAGACTTTTAATAGTAATTACCATAATCTACATTGGAGCTCAGAGAAGGCAGTAAAGTCAATCACTAAATGATTTATCAGCAATTAATGTTTCAGTGTCCATAGGGCTCTCACTGTTAACTCTGCTGAATTCTGAAAGTTATATGTGTAACAAATTAACTTTTAAAAATATCATTTAATTTCTCTAATAATTTTAATTCTATTTATTTTAGTCTTTAATTTGTGAAGCTCTTTTTCACCCACTTGAGTGTCCAAAATATGCTACACAGCTCTAGATGGAAAACAAAATAAGAAAATCATTAAAAATAAGAAAAAAACAATTGAATTTTGTTCCTTGCAACATATAATTTCTTTATGAATTATGAATTCTATGAAAAATACCAGAAAAATGTAAGCCCATAATTTTTGAAATTTCTATAGAATCTAGCCTTACTGTAGTGCTTTAGCAAAATCTCCTGAGGAGTCTAAAAATATCTAGACACAAATCATGCACAAAAATTAAAGAGATGAGATGAAGAGGAAAATCACCTGAAGTTTTTGTGCCAGAACCACACTTGCATTGTTGTTGTGCAATAACAATTACTTTGTCCATTGCTTCAGTATAGAATTATTCTGTTTACTGGATACTTATCTGGAGTATATATGAGGATTCTTTATCAAAGTTTTAGCTGGGTATTGTCTGAAAAACTGAGGTAACAAGCAAGAAGAACCCTTTAAAATCAAAGTAAAAATTAATTCTCTAAATACAATATGGCCCTCAGGGACAAGATTCCCAGAGTCAATTATGACACCGCTTGCAGTTTTTATGCAATTTCTTATGTCTGCTGTAACAAATTACCACAAACTTCATGGCTTAATGCAATACAAATGTATTGCCTTACAGTTCTGGAGGCCACAAGTTCAAAATCACTTTCAGTGGGCTGAAACTAAGATGTGCTCCTGGCCAAGCTTCTTTGGAAGGCATTAAGGGAGAATTTGTCTCCTCTCCTTTTCCAGCTGCTAAAGTTGTACCTCTTGACTCATGGACTCCTCCTCCATCATCAAAGTCAGTGACAAACTCCTTTTCTCTCTGCCTCTGCTTCTCCCTACTTTCTTCCCATGGCTTTCTTCTTCTGTAGCCTGTGCCAAATATCTCTTATATAAGGATACCTGTGATAGCATTTAGAATCCACCTGGATAATTCAAAATAATCCTCCTATCTCAAGATCCTTAACTTAATATCCACAAAGTCCTTTTTGCTGTATATGGTAACATTCATAGGTTTCATGGATTAGGATGTGGGTATCTTTGGAGAATCCACTATTCAGCCTACACAGCATATAAGGCATACAATAATCTATAGCATGGTGTCTAATGTGTTTCCCTTTATCTGATGTATGACAAGAAAACTGTCAGGAAAACCCTTAATAATTGAGAACTTGCATACTGAAATGAGCATATGGTATCAGAAAGTCATGCTTCTACAAATCTTTGGAAAGTAGAGGCTGAGCTCCAGCTCTGAGCTGTCACTTGCTTCACCCACAGATCTCCAAGAACTGACAACTGTAAGGACATCTCCCAGCCACAACATTTTTCTCTCAAAAACATTACTTAGCAAGTGTTTGCCTATGAACAAAAGAGGAGAAATATAACAATGAAAGCAGAGTATCATTAGATCAAATGAAAACCAAGAACCAGGTATATCCAAAATGCAGTGAGAATAATGTTTGGGAAAAAGAATTCCAGACAATTGGTAGAGAGAATTATATATATATATATATATATACACACACACACACACACATATATAATATTTTATATTTTTATATAAATATATACATATATATTTATAATATTACATATATTATATATACACACACATACATATATATGTATATACACAATAACATATGTTATATATATATAATCGATGATTGATCATATAACAAATATGTGGGATATGACAGTCTGGATTAAAGGTGTTGACTTAATGGTATCTATCAGACAGCACATGGCAGAAAATGTAAGCAGGGTATAAAATATTTTTGTTAAAACTGTAGATCAGTCAGAGCATATGACATACACTTAGTTTTAATTTTAAATGAGAAAGGACAACTGTGCCTTAGCAGAGAGCTAGACATATTTTGACATGGCTTATTGTAGCATCAGAAATGGGTGAATTCAGATCTTCACAAGTTCCTAATCCAGACATGAGGCTCAGTGTCTGTGTGCCATTAATTGGGGTATTATGTGCTGTCATCTTTGTTAGTTAACTCTTCATATGTTTATATAATATATATTCAACTAAAATTTTCATCCCTAGTGGGATAGAGCATAGTTTAGGCATAAGACATAAGCACACATAGCAATAAATACTCTAAGAAAAATATTATTTCCTTTTTGACAATGGCAAACCCAGGTACTCAAAGTTAATTGTGTTTTGAAGTCACTCAAGCAAAGCTTTTTCATCTATTATAATGCCTAGGATACTGCCTGATATATAGTATGTAATCAGCAGAAACATACTGAACAGAACTCATTAACATTATTTGTAAAAAATAATCTGTACCCAGCTAAATAAATTATTTTCAAAACAAGCAAAAAAATTATTAGCCAAATAAGATTTTTTCTGTGGAAAAATAATAAGACTTAGCCATGATCTGAAGAATGTACCTTCCTCATCTTTCATCTGTCCTTTGGAATCATGACTTGAATTCATAGACATTTATCAGATGATTTACCAGGGCTTAAGATAGCTTCTCAGAGTGAGAAAAGAGAAGGTGGGTGTTACAGAGATTGTTCCATCTGGGCACAGAGCCAACCAAAATAAAAACTACATTTGTAAGTCTAGTTTGGGAATAGGTATAGTTTTGAGACTAAGTCAGGATGCTGGGATATAAGCAATCATAACTTTTGCAGCTATTGAAATGTATAAGGAATGGGTCAAACTCATCTCCTTTTTTCTTCCTTTTTGCTGGTTGGAATGTGTACATAAATGGTTGTAGCCGGGAATACCATCCTGGACCATGGGAAATCCTTGTGAAGGGAGGCTGTCGCAGATTGAGTCCTTGAAGTGGACACTGAAATGGAGTTTGGCATGGATAATATTTATTAATAGTGCCTTTTGGACCATCCACAGTAGAAGTAAGGAAAAGGAAACAAGGTTAGACGGGAAGAAGCTGAACTGAGATGGAGCTCCCACAATATCCTCCAGCAACCTTATGAGGTCTGTGGAGCTATAATTGCCCCTCAAAATAGTCCCATGGTGGGTTAAAGTAGGCAAGGCTTTATGTTCCTGTGTTGATCAGTCACTGGCTGAGGGCAACCCTGGGAAAGCATAAGACCTTGGGAGAGGCAGCTCTTTGCAGCTGAAGCACCTTCTCAGGGGCTGACAACTGTATGCTCACAGATCATCAACAAGTAGGAAGACAAACCCTTCAATGCTGGCATCAGATGGTTCAAACCATTGTTCAATACAGTGGCCATACCCAGTGGGTAATAAAATAGAGAAGCATCATGAATCCTGGAACTCTGACAGAACTTTCCAGTCTTGGAATGCCAACCTCTGGACCTTGACATGAGAGGAAAAATTCGAACACACTTACTGTAACATCTCCTCCACTAGCATATCTTTTATTACCATCTTTATGACCACACCTCCCAAAACGTATCTCTAATCTAGATCAAGTGCCAGAATTGTACAGTATACGAAGTACTTGGCATTTCCAGTTGAAATAATGACTGCAACTTTATTTCAGTTTCACCAAATTAAAATCAACATCATCCCTCACCAAACACGTTTTCTTTTTGTACGACTAATCTCAGTATATGGCACAAAAACCCATGTAGATGTTCTTATTTCACAGTCCAGATTCTTATCTCAGCTCACAAAGCACTTCATGAGTTGACCTTTTTTTATTCCATTTCATGACATTCCCATCATCAGTTTAAAACCCCCCTTAGTTCTAACAAGAGGCTATTTTCTCTCTATTCTCTAATCCTTTGTCCACACCATTTCCTCTGCCTATACTCTTATAATCTTTTCCCTTCCAATTAACTTGTAATTCAATTGCATTTGCAATTATTTATTTCCAAACAAAGCATTGTAATCTCATTATACTGCTGTGTCTCCAGCACCTACAAAATGCCTGGCCCACACTAGGTCTGTATTAATCTCGAGCAGATGAATGAGTACATGTATGAATGAAAGGAGTCCTTGGTTTCATCTACCCCAGTTTTCTCCTTTTTCTATAGAAGCACGCCACAGCTCAGTCTTCAGATTCTAACAGTAGTGAAATAAAAACCTGAAAATGTATTAGGATCAAATAACGGACAATGACAAATGTTAGAAAAAATAAATTGGACTTAATTTGTTAAACAGTGTAGAGCCACTGAAAACTTTTAAAAAGCCTTCAGGCAAAACTCTGAGTTTAAATCCCAGGCTCTAGTCAATTAAAGATAACCAGAATGATCATTTCATTAATTAAAGTCTTACTATTTGTGTATGGACGGTGTTAAGCTGTGAATCACTTAACAGAAGGAACTCTGAAATCAAAATGATAGAATATCAGCTGTGGTCATTAACTCTTCAGCTAGCATTAAACAGCAAGAGGGGAAAAGGAAGTGGCTTAAAACTAAGAGGGTATGATAGCCATTTAAAGTGACCTCCAGGAGTGTAAAAGACACAGAACAAAATGCATTAAAGATAAGATGAGGGAAACATAACTGAAGAGGAGAATAATTTTTAAAATGCAAAAATACAGGATGTGCAGTTGTGGCAGATACATAGCTAAGTGTCATAGCAGATAACAAACTAGCCATAATCACTGATGTAGCTCCAGGGAAAGCAAATACAGCACTGAATTCTAAGTAGAAGCAGTGCACCTGGAGATGATGCAGTGGCTCTTAGATTACATTCTCAGTGTTTTGTCTCTTTTTTTAACACTCTGCAATCATGAAGCTTTGTAGAAAATGTGGGGCAGGTTGGCAGAAAGGAAATATACTCTATTAAATGGTTGATTAATTAGTTCAATAAAGGAAGAATAAATAAGTGACCATGCTGAAGGGTGACCAAGAGTTATGTTCTGCAGAGGGTGGTGTCCAGGCAACTTCCACCAAACTCTATTCTTTAGAAGGAATTAAAAGAGTAACATGGTAGACACCTATGATAGTGGATTTATTAATACCTTAAAATATATATCAGCATGAATTGCTTTCAAAACAGAAATAAAAATTGATTATAACTTTCTTTGAAGGATTTAAGTAAAATTCTATTAAATAGGAAATGATATATTAAATATCTTTTTGATTACTCTTATCCAATGTAAACATTTTGACACAATCATTCTTAATATTGGTTTGACAAACTGATTTTGAAAAAGCAACATTGTTCAGTGTATATACTTATACATAGAGAAAATGACAGTGGTGTGGGGAAAGAGAGAAACTAACACTGAGGCAAACTTGACACAATGGAATGAACGCCAGCCTCGTAAGTGATCTTAAAAATGGTGATAATGGGTGTTACCAGTGGATTCTCTGCTGGGAACCATGCTGATCACTTTTTATGCTTAATCACAGAATTCTCTTGGTGATCCTATGGATAGACAGTATCATCATTCTCAATTTTAAATAGGGAAATAGGCTTAATATGATCAAGCAGCTGGCCCATACTCACATACTAGGATGTAACCTATTCTATGTTGGACATCAGAATATATGTTCTTAACCATATATTATACTAGAGTATCAGTCTCAAGAAAGCAGCAGAGTCAGGTTGTTTTATTTTTTTTCCCTATATCCCCAATGTTAAGCACATGATGTTACTTAAATATTTGTTGAAATAATGTTACAAATTGAAAATTTTGGAAAAACATGTTGAGATAAGATAAAGATGCTAAAGAATCTATGTAAAGATTATAACACATTTCTTAGTGGTATATGGACTGAATTGTTTCCCAGAAATTCATATGTTAAATCCCTAACCCTCAGTGTGACTGTATTCGGAGACAGGCTTTTTAGGAGATAATTAAAGTAAATGAGGTCACGAGGCTGGGGCCTTACCCCAGTAGGACTGGTGCCCATTTAAGAAGAGGCAGGGACACCAGAGATCTTCCTCTCTCCACAAGCACGGATATGAAAATGTCACATGAGGACGCAGCAAGAAGGCAGCCATTGGCAAGGCAGGGAGAGAGCTTGCACCAGGACCTGAACCTTGCCAGAACGTTGAGCTTGGACTTTCCAGCCTCTACAAGTGTGAGAAAATTACTTTCTGTTATTTAAGTCACACAGTCAGTGGTATTTTTTAATGGTGACCTGAACGGACTAAGACAGTAGCTTTAATTGAAAAGGACTGTCCTAAAAATCATATAGTTTATAATGTCAGGTTAATAGGATGGGAGTTAAAATGCAGACCTTAGCACCACAAAGGGTAAAGTCAGAGAAGAGGTGATGAGGATACTGGCTGTTTGGAGAGAGTGTGACTTTAAAGACGTTCTTCCCTTTGTTATTCACCTCTTAACAGACAGGGGAGCTCTGTTATTGTTGTTGTCATTATTGTCACTGCTGTTTGTTTAAATCTGGGAGAGACATAATTCTGAATTATCTCTCTGTGTTTTTATTTTTGATATATTGCCTTCTGAGGATGCTAAACAGATCATATTTTTCAATATTCATGTATAATGTATGATGATTGCATATTTGCAGGAAAAAATAGCATAGAATTAGGACCACAGAATATCTATTGAGGTGGAAACACTAAGAAAATCCCGTTATAGAAGTGTCTTCAGTGTCATTTTTTTTAATATTCTATTTTTTTCATTTCTGATATCATTTCAGTCCATGGTCTTAGTTGAGAGAAACTAGCCTTCATTGTAAGAGACTAACCTGAGGATTGGCCTTCTTTAATTCAGTGCTCAAATAGGAATTTGATTAATTCAGAATTTTTTTAAAAAAAGTGAGAATTGGTTTGTGTTTATTTAAGATTATACAATGACCTAAAAACTGGAAAACACAAATTCACCATAATGTCATATCCTTGATTAGTCTTTTGAGTTATTCACTTTCAGTTGCAAAAGGTTTAAATGAGAAAACGACAACAACAAAAATTACATTAATTTCTTTTTGAAAAAAGCACTGAAGAATTAGAAGTGATTATAAATTAAAAATGTAGTAATAGTTTACATGGAGAAAGATTTCTCTAAAATCTGAATTTATTGATATTTAGTTTTATATTCTAAACTATGATTTGATCTTCTATGTCCCTCATGCATAATTTATTTTTTGAGGAGAAAGACTTATAATTATAATGTGCTATCTGATCCAACATTTTAAAAAATGTTCCTCATCATTTCCTGCAGAAATAGGGTGAGAATAGAGCCTTCACTAATTATAACTATGGCAAATAATATTTGATTATGACTTTTTAAAATGTTCTATTTTAATTCTTAATTATTTAACATTATTGGAAATTTTTACTGTTTTCTGTCTTTAACAGTTAAGCATCCCTGAACTTCATTTCCTTATGTATATTTTGGAAAAAAAAAAAAAAAACCTAGCAGCAATATGGCAGACAGTACTGACAAGAGAAGTTCCCCTTCTGTTCAAACACATAAAACCCTTCATAGAAAGAACATATTTTAGTGCATAACAAAGTTTTCAACACATAGCAACACAATATTTACAATTTCACTACAAGAATAATAAAACATGTGCTACTAGAAAACTACCAGAGCTTATCAATGAATTCAGTAAAGTTGATAGGTACAAAATTAACATACAGAAATCTGTTGCATTTCTACACACTAACAAGAAAATATCAGAAAGAGAAATTAAGGAAACAGCCATATTAACCATTGCTTCAAAAAGAATAAAATACCTAGTAATAAACCCACCTAAGGAGGCAAAAGACCTATACTCAGAAAACTATAAAATTCTGATGAAAGAAATTAAAGATGACATAAACAGATGGAAAGATACACAATGTTCTTGGATTGGAAAAATCAATATTGTTAAAATGATCACACTATCCAAGGTAATCTACAGATTCAGTGCAAACTCTATCCAATTACCAATGGCACTTTTCACAGGACTAGAACAAAAAATTTTTAAAATATGTATGGGAACACAAAAGACAGTGAATAGCCAAAGTAATCTTGAGAAAGAAGAATGGAGCTAGAAGAATCATGCTCCCTCACTTCAGACTATACTACAAAGCCACAGTAATCAAAACAGTATGTTACAGCATCAAAGCAGACATATAGATCAATGGGACAGGATGGAAAGCCCAGAAATAAACTCACACATTTATGGTCAATCCATCTATGACAAAGGAGGCAAGAATATACAATGGAAAAAAGACAGTCTCTTCAATAAGTGGTTCTGAGAAAACTGGACAGCTACATGTAAAACAATGAAATTAGAACATTCTCTAACACCATATACAAAATAAACTCAAAATGAATAAAGGACTAAATATAAGGCTGCATATTCTAAAATTCCTAAAGGAAAATATAGGCAGAACACTCTTTGGTACAAATCACAGCAATATCTTTTTGGAACTGCCTCCTAGAGAAATGGAAATAAAAACAAAAATAAACAAATAGGACCTGATTAAATGTAAAAACTTTTCCACAGCAAAGGAAACCATAAAGAAAACAAGAGGACAACCTATGAAATGGGAGAAAATATTTGGGATGGATGCTACTAACAAGGGATTAATTTCCAAAATATACAAACAACTTACACATCCTAATATCAAAAACAAACAAACAAAAAACAATGAAAAAAAGGGCAGAAGACCTAAGTAGACATTTCTCTAAAGAAGACATACAGATGGCCAACACTCACATGAAAAGATACTCAATATCACAAATTATTAGAGGAACGCAAATCAAAACTACAATGAGGTATCACCTCACAACAGTCAGAATGACCATCATCATCCAAAAGTTGATGAATAATAAATGCAGGGGAGGTTGTGGAGGAAAAGGAACCTCCCTACACTGTTGGTGGGAGTGTAAATTGGTGCAGGCTCTATGAAGGACAGTATGGAGGTTCCTTAAAACACTAAAAATAAACTTACTATATGATCCAGCAATCCCACTCCTGGGCATATATCTAGAGGGAACCTTATTTCAAAAAGATACATACACCTAATGTTCATACCAGCACTATTTACAATAGCCAAGATATGAAAGCAACCTAAATGTCCATCAACAGATGAGTGGATAAAGATGTAGTGTATGTATACACACACACACACACACACGCATGCACGCATGCACACACACACACAATGGAATATTACTCAGCCATAAAAAAGAATGAAGTAATGACATTTGCAGTAACATGGATGGACCTCGAGATTATCATAGTAAGTGAATAAGTCAGACAGACACAAATATCATATGATGTCACCTATATGTGGAATCTTAAAACATGATACAAATGAACTTACAAAATAGAAATAGACTCACAGACATAGAAACAAACTTATGATTAGAAAAGGGGAAATGTGGCAAGAGAGGGATAAATTAGGAATTTGATATTAACAGATACATGCTACTATATACAAAATTGGTAAGCAACAGGTTCTACTGTATAGCACAGGGAGCTACATTTAACATCTTATAATAACCTGTAATGGAAAAGAATCTGGGAAACTATATATATATATATATATATATGTATAACTGAATCGCTTTGCTTTACACCTGAAACTAACACAATATTGTAAATTAACTATAGTTTAATTAAAAAATAGTTTAGAAAAACATGTCCTTTTAGTCTTATACATAAAACACTAATTATTTTTCAACTTATTCAGTTTGAAAATGTAGTGAGTAGTGGACATGTAAAGATTGAAACATAATTAAAATATATTCGTTAAAATATAAAATGCATATCATACTCTCAAAAATTGAGATAAAAATTAACAATTTTATTTTAGAAGAAGGGATTATACACAGATTTCATAGTTCATCACAAACACACTAGAGACATATAAAGTCTGGAATATCATTTTTATAGCCCAAGTAGAATATCTTAGTGTAAAATAATTTTAAATAGCACACTATGCTACACTCATGGGCTAAAAAAGACCATCTCAATTTTTATTAGCTGTGTAGCCTGTGCAAATTCAGAGCTTATTTTGAAAATGTCATTTTCAAAGTGAACATTTTTTTTTGTTTATTTAAAACCACAACAGCCAAATTGTCATTCAGAAATGAATCATTTCTGTAGCAAATTCCATTTTTGAAATGTGTATCTGATAGAACCCCTACAGTTGAATTTCACTGAAATTTTTGAACTCTTAGGTTGCATTATTTGAGTCTCTGAATCTTAGTAAGCTTTTACAGACACATTTTTTGCTGTTTGAGTAGCACTTCCCATCCATGTTAATGAATATCTTTACAACATAACTTGTAAAGAACCATTCCATCCATTAAATTAGATGGGACTTTTTAGCATCATCTTGAATAAAAAAAGATGCATCAGCTGTTTTCAAGCACTTTTAAATATCAGATATATAACTTCTAGACTGCAGAATGAAGTTGGCAGAACTCAAATAAAACTGCTCTTGATATTTTCAGGTAGGCTTTTCTAAGACTAGTGTCACTGGAGAGGGCAAAGGTTAAACAAAAAAGGAAATGTTTACAAATTTGAGGAAAAATAAGAAACACTTAGTAAATATGTTTACAGCCAAAATGTGTGGAAAGGAATATCAAACACATCTGTTTAAAGGATAAAGAAAGTTTTAGCGTAAATACAATGACCTTGAGCAGATTCAGGCAAAGGCAGACTTAAAAATATGTGCTAAGACGTATCTTTCATAAAGTGTTGCACTGCAGTTTTTCCAGGAACTTGAGGAATATTAAGAAAAATTTTAAACATAACTAAATTTGAGAATTCATCTTGCTAAATTGAGAGGGCTCTGGGAAGTAAATTTATATAACTGGAAGAAAAAAAGATCTAATAGTTCCTGTTGTGTAAGAAAATGCTACTTTCAAGTATTTTTTATAAAAAAGAGAAAAATTTTGCAGAACATTTCTACTTCTTCAATATTAATAAAGATATTGTGTTTGAATAATAAAAATGATTGACTCTTAACATTTACCAAGTTAAACTAATGGAAAAATTAATAGAATAAATATGTTATTACACCATGTTTTACGAATCTACCTTCCAAATATTTAAATTGAATAACAATAGAGCCCAGAATGTAAAAAAATTGAATACAGGTAATAGACAGCTTCTTTCCCTCAGTAAATCTAATGACAAGTGAATTATGTTTTTGTGAAAGCAGCTGAAATTTCTCTGTTTCAGAGGCTTTGGAATAATGCATCAGAAAAGTGATGGAAAACAAGTGTCTCCCATACCATAAACTTATGGCAACATAAAATACATTGTGAAGTCATCCTCTGGACATCAATAAAAAATATATCAAAATGTCTGTATGTGTTTTATGTTCCCAATTCTGCCAAAAGCACATTCTGCTATAAACCACCAAAATGTGACCAAGTTTCAATTAAGTATGTCTTATATTTTATGTACATTTCATTATTCAGCTGGCGTTGAGATGCAAATTAGATATAGTCAATATATTCTTCCTAACTCTATCGATTTTAAAAGATCAGATAAAAATATGAGAACTTAAACGATTGTATATAGTTAGCCTCATTTTAGACTTGACAACTAAATCTCTAGTCTCCTCAAAGTATTTCTATTCTAAAAAAACTAAATTGCTTTCTAATTCATCATAGTAGCCTGGTTTCACCTGATATCAAGACAGCACATAATATTAGGCATTAATTTAAGGCCTTACTCCACAAAGCACATTTTACTTCTTTTATTAAGCTATTTTTAGATTAAGTGACCATATTTTTGCAGTAACTGAGGTAAAATGCAGATTCATAGACATTTATCTGTGATTACAAAACCCAAAAACTTCTGAAAGCTGAAAATATCTTCGCAACTCAACGAGCAATGACCTTCTTTGTATTCACTTAGAAAATGAATAGATTTGAGGTTATTTATAGTTATTCTTTCCCATTTGGTGTGATACTAATAGGAGTTTCTGTGAACGTAAAATTATGCTTGATCACAGACCCCACTAGGAGTGTTATATGTACACATATGTGCATAAAATATCTCCAAAATTCTAAATTTTAAAACATATCTGGTTTCATGATTTTCAGAAAAGACTATGGATATGTGTAAAGATTTAAGAACGTTGATTGATTTGCATATGTTTGACTATGTTTGCATCCCAGAGGTAAATCCTTCTTGGTCACTGTAAATCCTTTTAACGTGCTGTTGAATTCAGTGTGCAAGTGTTTTATTGAGGATTTTTGCAACTATGTGCATCAGGGATATTGCCCTGTAGTTTTCTTGCAGTATCTTTGTCTGGTTTTGGTATCAGGGGGCAGCCAGTCTCCTAAAATGCGTTTGAAGGCTTTTTTCTCCTTCCATTTTTTAAAGGGTTTAAGAAGGATTTATACTAATTATTCTTTGAAAATTGGGTAAAATTCACCAGTGGAACCATAAGGTCATGTGTTTTTCTTTGTTGGAGTGCTTTTGATCACTGATTTAACCTTTTTATTGTTACTGGTCATTCCAAGCTTTCCATTTCTTCTTGATTCAGAAAAATGATGCATACACAATAGAGTATTATTCAGCCTTATAAAAGAATGAAATCCTGCCATTTGTAACAACATGAATAAGCTGGAAGGACAATATATTAAGTGAAATAAACCAGATGCAGAAAAACAAATATTGCATAATCTCACTTATGCAGAATCTAAATTAGTCAAAGGTCTAGAGCAAAGAGTAGACTGGTTCTAGTAACTGAGGGTGAGGGGGAAAAGGGAAAATGTTGGTCAAGCTGTAAAAAGTTTCAGTTATGCAAATAAATATGTTCTAGAGCTGAATGTTGGAATATAGTTAATAATACAGTGTTGCATACTTGAAAATTGTTGAGAGAAAATCCTGTTTTCTTACCACAAAAAAAGAAAATAGTAAACATAGGAGGGGATATTATGTTAATTAACTTGATTGTGATGATTATTTCACAATGGGTTGGCTTACTAAATTATCAAGTTGTACACTTCAAATATATACAATTTTTAATTGTACCTAGAAAAGAAAGAAAACATAGGACAATATTCTGGAGTAAGTAAATAAAAGGACCTAAAGTGTTTCTCATAGTCCTCCATTCTGAGCTCTTTGCAGCAACATCAAAGCTATAAAGAACCTCTCTGAACTTGGACCTGCAACTCCTACTGCCCTTGCAGGAAGTCATATCTGTTTGGATGTCATCATACCTACTATTTCACTTGTTGCCTAGTCTCATTCTCCAAATTTGGAACCTGGGATTATACCAGTGCCCTCTCTTCTGAAGTGGTAGAAATGAGCTCTTGTGCTGTAATTTGTTGGAAGGAAGTGTTGCCCTGTACCCATAGTCAGAATTTTCCAAAAAATGTAGCTCATGATCTGACCATGCTAGCCTGAGCTTGGATCACTGCAGGAGCCATCAGACTGGTCAACCTTTGTCAACTCTTGTACCCTTACATTCCCTTCGTAATAAAGCAATTGATATGCCATGCCATTCTTTTGCTTAGAACCTTGCAGTGGTTCTCATGTTCACCCAGAGTAAAATATAAATTCCTTCTGATGACCCAAAGGTGCTTTTTGTCCTCATGCATTGCTTCTAAGACCTCCTGTCTTTTGACTCAGTCTCCCATCCTCTCCACTCCAGCTAAATTGCCCTCTGAAGGGCTGTTTTTTCACACAGATTAAGGATTTGGCTCAGAAAACTTCCTCTACCTGAAGTGTTGTTTCTCAAAATATCCACCTGGTGAACTTCCTCACCTCCTTCAATTCTTTGCTAAAATGTCACCTTTTACATGAATGCTGTTGACTACCCTTTCCAAATTTCAGCAGCCCCTAAACTCATTCTCTGTACTCCAAGTCCCCCTTAATCTTCTCCATTTTCTTTTGCATAGTACATAGAATCATTTGACACACTACACAATTTATTTAATAATCACAATGATAATAGGAAACTTTATCTGTATGTCAAGTTCATGTAATAGTTTTTATTTATACAGTAGGCATCCACTAAATACTTTTTGTACAAATGAATGATTAATATATGATATTGGTGTTGACTTAATTCAGCTGTAAGTTTAGAAAATGTTGGATTATTAGGGAAAACTTTGAAGAAAAGGAAATCTAGAGTTCTGTTTACTGTTCAGCTTGTAATTGACTATCTAGCTTTGGACAAATTACTTAATATGGGCTTCAGTGATATAATCTACTATAACAATAACATAAAGAAGAGAATTAGACTAGTAAATTTCTGGTTTTCCTTCCGTCTCATTTTCCATACACTCACTCCATAATTTCCCATAAAAAATATAGGAAAAAGTGCCCCAAAATCAGTTTACAAATATTTGCAATTCATGGACTACAGCAGGGATTGAATAAATAACTGTTGAATAATTGCATGTATGTATGGATGAAAATTGTTATGTGTACCATTTTAAATATTCAAATGTTAAGCTTATGAGTGTGGAATTCCGGGACTACATAGAGATTAGAGAGGCACAGCCAGCTCTCCCATTGTGTGAGCATAGAAAAAGGGCCAACAACTATGTAAAAGTCATTGATGGATCGCATTCTACTAAGTGCGGTGAGCAACAATGCTTGTGGGACTGTGGAAAGGACACTTATGGAAGTGTGCCATGCCTGGGAAATTCTTTGTCTTGTTAGTCTTAAAAATGCATCTGTAGTTGGAAATGGATAGTGACCTTCAAGAAATAAAAGGTGACCTAAGCTTTCACTATCTTACTCTGAGGAGACTAAGATACTAGTCCAAGCAGATATTTTGCCAACAATTAGTCCATGTGCTATTTTTCTAAAAATGTCACAGTGTCTGTCTTTAAAACAGATGATGACACGATAGCACATGAATTTGTATTTTCACAACCAAGATGAAAAATAATTGAATTCCACCTGCCAACAATCCATAAGACCCTTGAAAAGTTAGGCAAATGTTATTTTAACTATATTGATAAGTAGTCTAAAAATTAATTGGACTTGTCTAAATACTATAATCAGAAATATCTTGATTCAGAATTAGTGGTTTTGTGTTAATATGATTAGCCCTGCTATAGGTAAAAACAATCACTAGAGATAAATTCATTTAAATATATTACATTTATTCACATGGGTCCTGTCAACTTTGTCAAATCAGAAAGAAAGGGGAAAATCCAAGGCAATTTGAGACAATAAAAATGCAGTGGAAATTTGAAACAAAATTTGAGTTAAGCCAAGTCCATAATTTATGATTTTATTGTATCAGTGGGATAGAAAGTAGTAGGGGAAAGAACACTGAATGAAGTCAAAATATCTGGGTTTTAGAGGTTCAGAAAGGACAGCAAGGCAAGTGATTCAGAAATAGATATGAGCCACCTGAGGATAAAACAGAAGTGATGCGGGCAGCCCTCTAGTGGGTCTGTTGTATGCTATCACACGCAGCAACCTAAAGGACCCGTGGAGAGCTGTTCACACCCACCCACCACACAGTGGGACAGGAAACCAGTCAGAGTAAACATCTATCTTCCTTAAAATGATAATAACCCTGGAGAGAAAATGTATTCAAAGTCAAGAAACCTGTATTCTACACTTAAGAATGTCCCATATAAAAATGTATCATTAAACAAGCAACTTAAGAATTCAATCCCTTTTTCTAAATTAAAAAAAAAAAATCTTAATTTAAATGTTATTGTAGACACCAACAGTGCTTTTTATGCATAAACAGTGATGACTGCCATGGGCCCTAAAGTACAATAGATACAAATAGAAATATTTGATTCTTCTCTATGGAAGTAAGTGATCAGTTGATGATAATTAATTTACAATGTTATTTTCCCAGCTCTCCACACTTTCCAATATCTCGGCTAAAAATCTTTTCTCAGGCTCTTGAAAAGCAGACTGATTTCTTCCTTTAATCCTTTCACACCCAGAACAGTGCCAGACACCAGATAGAAACTCAATAAACACATGTGGAACTAAAGTAAACTTTGATTATCCTCGGAATGTCCCCCAATGTCAACGTCAGAACTGCTTCTGCAAAATAGCCAGGCGTTCCCTTTACATGGTAAAAAATAGAAAGACTTTAGCAAGTCTGCATGAATATTTTTAACTGTGTTTCTTAGTTTGGGTTCCCAAGGATAATGCTGGAAATAATGACTTGAGTGCAAGCAGGTGTTGGGGTGACACTAGAGCAGCAGTGAAGGACAGGCAGATGGAGACGGGAAAGGAGGAAAATTACAACAAAAGATGAACGATTAATATCATCATTGCTGTAAGCATCTGGGACCAGAACCCTCTAGAGACCCTCTGAAGAATGGTGTAAAATAGACTTTAGATTCGTCCTGCAAAATATAGGAAGTTGGGACATTTATCCATCGACTCTCATCCTTAGTGCACAAGTGTGTTCCCGGTAATCTTAATGTTCTTGAACTTCTGTGAGGGACATTCAGGAGGGTTGAGTGTCCCAGTACAACTTTAGAAAAATGCATAAAGCAGAAACACAGAGAAGTAGCACATAGCACTCTTTAGGTGGAACAGTCAGCCTACAAGATACGTCCACCAAGGCTGTCATGCAAATGAACATATGCAGAAGTGATGTGATGTGGGTCATAAAAAAGTATATGCTGCACCAAGATAGTTCATAATATTATACTTTTAAAATATTATAAACGTGTGAATGAAAACATAGTCTTAGTAACTTAAATGCTCAATAATGTATTATAAAATACATATAAACCATCTCTATAAATGATGGACTTTCAAGTGTGCTTCCTATGTGTTTTTACATAAAGCACATTTCAGAAGATATATAGTGCATTTGTTCATTAACTTATTCATTCATTCAATCTATATGTATTGAGGAATAACTATAGTCAGGCACTGTTCCAGGCAAAAAGGAAAAATTTAGAAATACAACAAATAAGAAACTGTCTTCCTTATCTAGGTTTCTATTTGATGGGGAAGGGGTCCCAGGTCTTATGCCACACAAGAGCCAAGGAAAATTGGGTTCTAACCATTAATGTAATCTGGTGACTATTTACAGACTGGCAAGGCTATGTGAAATCCTGTTTTCCAAAATAAAAATTAATATATCTCATGTTAAATTTTCTGTATTCACTTATAAATAGAGCACAGTGAGTGGCCAGATCATGAAATTATATTGGATGGGTTGCAACTTCATTCTATTTTTAGCTCTCTTATCCAGTATATCAAATTCAGTGCATTCACGTGACACGTCTGATGCCAATAGTTTGAAGGCAATTGAGTGAGGGCTCCTTGAGTTCAGTTTGAACACTAATTGTACTGGCAATGACAGCATCACCAACTGACTGACACTTGTTCACCAGACAGCTAGGATAAGAGAATTCATATATTGAGAACTGTGAAAGAGGTTAGAGGAAATGAGAGTGGAAAAAAATTCAGTTAATAATGAGATTTAAAAACTGATCTGTAAAGCTTAACTCCTTACTTAGACTGACATGTTATATGTCAGGCTACCTCTGTAAGAGCCGTCTATGCTGTCGCTCAGAAATAATTTCACGCGCAAGGAACTTAGTACAGGAATTAGACATCAGGAAATCTGAGGGGCAGAGGGTCTGTCTCCCCAGGAAGGGTAATTATGAGTCATTTACTGTGCTTCAGTTGCTCCCTTACGAAAGCAAAATGCATGCACTCAAAACAATCTCAAAGTTTCACAATTAAAATGTTCTCCCGAGAGTCCCTGTTTCCATGAATAATTTTTGATAAAAAAAAAAAAACTAGCCAAATCATAGTTTATGTTGGTGGGATTTTGTTGGCTTGTACATAAGCTACAAAAATCAGTTTTAGTTAGCAATGGTGATACATTTTTTAACCCTAAAAATATCACTGTATCTTTTTCTTATTATTTATTTGCAAGGTATTTATGGATCAAGATATATGGAGGTGACATTTGAAATCCTCCTGATACGCACATCAGAACTGGTCAATCAATGTAGCTTCTTAAAATATATATACATGTATTTTTTCAGAATGAAAAATCGTATTTCATAACAAAATAAAAATTGGAAATTACAAAAATGATACAGTACACTTTTACAATATCTCTTATGTCTTTTCTTTACAGTAGTAAAGGGAGAGAAAAAACTCTAAGTTCATACATAGCTTATGTGCCAAATAAAACATGCTTTGAAAAAATCCAGTGAGCAGTTTCATGTCTTCTGAGGCTTTAATAACTCTTCATCCTGGAAGAAGTATTTTTACCATTAATCTCTATAATGGAGTTTTACGGTTCAGTGTTTAAATCACCAAAAGATGGTGCCATTCCTTCAGCTACTGTCTTTTAATTCCAAACATAGAACATTCTATCCCTTGTTTTCTGATACTGCATCTTAGCAAGTCCTTTCCTTTCTTTCTGACTTTCTAATAATTCTCTTGATAGAGGAAACCAGATGGAGATAGGAAGAAAGACGGGTAGAGAAAGGACATAATCTGGTTAATCTGCATGCTTCCTGGAAGCAGCAGAGAGCTGTTGGTTCCAGTTCCAGATTCTTTCAGTCCCCCAAGGGCTAGCGTCACATGACCTTCCTCCCAGAGGTACCAGGCTAGCCAAGCAACATTCTATCTGGAGAGTTCCCTGCCTCATCTTCAAGGAGTCCCTCTAAAATTACCTAAATGTCCCTAATCCCAGCTTCCTCTAACTTGATATCTATGCCACCCAAGTCTTCCTCTTTCGCTTTTCCAACCTTCCAGCAACCATATAACAAATTGTCCTATGTTAAATTCCCTCCATCAAAATACCTAACTTGACATTTCTGTTTTCCTGACTGAATCTTTACTGATACAAAATATTCTCAATAAAGTACTTTCCTAGAATGCATTGTCTATATCAGTGAATCTGACAAATGTAAAGAATTTTCAGAAATTAAAAGTTTAAGATAAAAAGTTGCATTGATCTTAAATATTTCTCTAGTTGTGCATACCTCAATGTGGAAAAAAATAGCAAACTAAAATATTATAAGAAGAGACAACAAAAAAATTCCAAATATTTTGGTTATTTTGATGTATGGCATCTCTGTGGCTGTTGACTGACAGGTTATTTAAGAAGTTTATTGATTAGCAGATTAATTACGAACAAGAATACACACACATACACACATACAGAGACATACTTAATTTATAGTAAGGTGGTTTTTCTATGGTTTGAAAATTAATATGGTTATAACAATAACAAGTATCAGTGTGTAAGGCTGTTTAATAAAAATAATTCATCCAGTGGCTAGGATTTATTAGTTACCTTTTAGTATTTTAATAGAAGAAAAATACTAATTACTGAATTTTCAGAAGAGTATAGATTTCAAGTTTCAAAAATAAGATAGAATGTACTGTATAACACAGGAGTTATTTTTCTTTAATGCATACTTAAATGTCTTTTAAGTATGATCAGATAAATTTGGATTCCCAGGTGAAATCTGCAGAACCATTGATTTTTTTTTCAACAATCATTATATGATATTCTACGGAGAAAATGAGGATTGCATGAATTCAGATTGTGCTCTCTACTTTCTAAAATAGGAGAAACTGTGAGCACTTATGCTGATGGGTGGGGAAGGGAAAGAATTAAAAACAGAGGCCATATCACATATTAATATTATAATAGGGTAGAAAAATGAGTTGCTTTAAAATTTTTGTGAAAACCACACTGGGTCAGATAAACTGCTACATTTTGATGCCATTGGCCAATCTTTTATCAACGACTGCACGCAAAATTACAACAGAGATGATATGAATACTATATAAGTAATTCTTACAGGAACTTCCCTTATGATATACAGAAATTGTGCTGGAGTTATAATGCACATTTGCAACCAAACAACTAGAAATGAATGTTATAGGAACATGTACATGTGATTGAATAATCTTAAAATATTATATTTTTCAAAAGTATTAAGGTAATGTAAAGTATGTGCTACAGGGAAGAGCTCTCTCCAGTATTTCCTAAGAGATACTAGGTGATGTTAGATGTTAGATTCTTATTGCAAGTACCTGTATGTATACACTGTTGGATGGGCAATGGACACAGAAGAATACTGTAGTCTATGAACAGGTAATGGTGTGAATAGAATATGATTAATACCATAAAAGTATACTAAGAGAGAACAAAATATTCAATTTAGCTTCTTCTAAAGCTTTCTAAACTCTGGTTTCAAAGTGGAATTTGGTTCATATTGTCTTTTCCATGTATATTTAACTTGGTTTTGGTTTTGGAGAAAAGTCCATATGCACTAATAATCTAATTCAAAGAATTACAAATATGTTTTATAAGCAACACATTGATAACTAATATTTGATTTAGTTCAACCATGCCTTTTCCTTAACAAAAGTTAGAGGCATAACTTTCATTGAACACATTTCCTACAATACTTCTACAAAAGATTTGGGCAGTTGGATTTTAAGAAATGTAATTTATGAAAAATTGTCAACAAAAACTTTTCTCTGTATCTTGTTGATAACAATTTAAGTTCAATTAACTGGTAAGCTCATTGTATGGCATATTACAGGTGCTTAAAAATAAGAGACCTAAACTAAAGATCTGCCAACAAATGTTCTTATAGTATAAAAAGATGAAATAAATTCAAGATGTTATTATTTTTCATCAAATCTCATAGGATTTTTTTTCTCCCAATCATAGAAAATAAGGAATGCTGGGAGATAGAGGAGGAGCAGCGTGACAAGCAGGTGGACAGGAGGGGGAGGGGAAGGGGAGGGGAACAGCAGGAGGGGGAGGGGAAGGGAAGGAGGAAGTGGAGGAGGAAGGAGAGGAAGAAAAAGAGAAATTTGAATATCATTATATCCTTTTGCTAACCAACTTTTAAAACTGTCTCTTCTTTCCTACACTCTGTTTTGAAAGCTGCCACATCACTTTATTTAACTAAATATTTGCATACTTTTCAAAAATTTTGTATCAGTACAAAAAGTATTTCAATTTTCTGACAACACTTTACTCATAAATATGGACCTTTAGACTGTCATCCTTTGAGACAATAAGGTGGAGAGCAATGACTACTCCCAACATGAATCAAAGATAGGATCGTCATGTGCACAGGGAACATTAGAAAAATGCTAATGCTCATGAATTCAATATTCATAGCACATTTCCAAGGCAGCTTATTAAGTGAGCATTGAGAATTGGGGTTTTTTTAAGCTCCATATCAATGTTCATGGATAAATCAGATCCACAGAATCTTCAGTGAATTTATTCTTCTTAATCCATCTCATTCCACCAAAGTTTTTACAGAATTTCTTACATGTGGGATGAAGACAACATTTAATTTTAAAATAATGTAATCTTATATATGATGTAAGAAAAAAATTGATTACTTGAGGTATTATTTGAACAGTAAATTTATGTATTCTTCTAATAAATATTTAATGAATATCTATAATGTACAAGGCACTTTAACAGGTACCATAAGGGAAGCAATTTTAAAAATGGATGTAGAATCCAATGCATAGCTATTTTACATAAATAAAGCCTTTTTATATATACTGTTTTCCTTTTTCATAAAGCTTCCTTCCTTCCTTCTTTTCTTTCTTTTTTCTTTCTCTCTCTTTCTCTCTCTTTCCCTTCCTTCCTTCCTTCCTTTCTTTCTTTCCTACTTTTCTTTCTTTCTTTTCTTTCTTTCTTTCTATACCTCTGCTTCAACTTCTACATAAGTCACATCAGAACCTGGAAAGTAAATGATGAAAGCAGCAGATCTAGCAACTGGTCTAAATTCTGAAAAGGCATTAGCATCCTCAGGAAAGAAAGTCAGGTGAACTGATCTCAGGCCTCAGTCAAGCTGACATATAAAATTAACCATCACACTCAATATTCATTTTTTTCCTTTGTTTTTAATCTTGAAAAAATATACAGCTTTTTCTGCACCCTACTTTTTTATCCAAAAATGATATAAAAAACTCTCTCAACTAAACTGAAATAATGCAGATTTCTTCTTTACAATGGCTGTATAATTTTCCATGGTGTGTTTATATTTCTATGGTATATATATGTTGTATCTTATCTATTTTCTTATTGATGACAAGAACTCCATTTAGTTTTATTTTGCCTTACATCTTTTTTTCCTACCAAATCAATTTTTTTGGTAGCTGATTTCTGCGTTGTTCTTATTTTTTGTTCTTTATTATAAGAAAAGTTACCAGCGGGTTCAAACAATTCACCGTATGCTTGATTGTTAAAATCTTTTCTCACATATATTTTATCTGAGGACTAACCACAGAACAAATTCATGAAATCAAATAGAATTTAATATATATACAAGTATATATTTACATTTATTCATTAAGAAATGTATATTAGGAAAAAATCTTTAAGATCTTCATACTTTTTGAAGACCTTTACATTTTTGAAAACGTTTAAGTATTTACCTGTAGTTTTTTAGAGGATATTTTTAGTATATGCCATAAATATCATAGATGTTATTATTATATTCCTAAAGGAAGTAGCTTTAAGCTATGTAAAGTCACCATACATAAATTAATATTTCTTATTTTTTGCATCATTTTCATCTTTGATTTTCAAGTTTTCTTTCCATAAAAGCAATTCACAATTTTGTTTTCATTTATAAGATTTATCCCTTTCAATTTTGGGTTCTCTTTAGGCCCTGTGTCCATATTCAACACGTGGGCTCTGAAAATACATGGGAGCCCTGTATTTTAAACAGAATAGAATATGTGGCATGGTTCACACAAATAAAGCTCTAGAACTAAATAAATTTTCTTTTTTAGACCATCAGCTGGTGACAGCTCAATAAATGGAATTTATGTGTTTTTTCTCATTCTAGATTTTTAAAAATTGATGTACAGTTACAACATGTCAATTTCTGGTGTATAGTACAATGTCCTAGTCATGCATATACATACACATATAGAATTGAATAAACTTTGCCATAAACATTTTGTATTCATTACCTGTTAAAGATTGATATGTGCATCATCTTAGATACATGGTGTTACAAAAACACATATTTTAATAAAGGCTATTTATATATTATACTATTACCACTGATGCTTGAATATAAGTAATAATGAGCCAAGTGTTAGTATTCTCTGCAGTTGGGATCCTGTATTAGTCAGGGTTTTCCAGAGAAATGGAACCAAAAGATTTTTTTTTTTTTTTTTTGAGAGAGAGATAGATGTATTATAAGAAATTGACTCATGTGATTATGGAGGCTGAGAAGTCCCACCTTCTGCCTTCTGCAAACTGGAGTCCCAGGAAATTTGGTCATCTAGTTTTGAAATTCTGAGAGCCAGAGAGCTGACGGTATAGCTCCCAGTCGAGATCTGAAGGCCTGAGAACCAAGAGCATGGAGGACAGGAGAAGTGCCATGTCCAAGCTCACTCAGCCAGGAAGAGAGCAAGTTCAGTCTTCCTCCACCTTTTTGTTTATTCAGGCCTTCTGTGGGTTGGACAATGCCCATCCACATTGGGGAAGGCTATCTGCTTTATTCAGCCCACCAATTCAAATGCTAAGCTCTCCTGGAAACACTCTCGCAGACACGTCTGGGAATAATGTTCAACCAGATACGTGAGCATCCTGTGGGCCAGGCAACTTGACACATAAAACTCATCATCAAAGTCCCCATTGACATTCTTCATCAGCCCAAGATCACTCAGTGAAGATCTTAACTTATTAGAATTCTGGATCGTAATAGGACTGTAAATATTTGGTCTCTCAGTTATTTCTGAATAACCAGTCATCTAGGCATCTGTTTTTTTTTTTTCCTCTCTTTTGTTTTCCAAATCCTCTAAAATGACTTATAATCACAGTTTGTTTCAGAGCACAAAATGTACCAAATTTAATATTTGAGTTCTACTTCCACCTGCTAAAATTACAGCAAAGCAGTAAATCAAAGAGTTGATACAGGTCAAAGTGATTCAGTACACTACAGTTAGAGTTTTGTTCAATTGTACATTAAAGGATGATATGTGTTTCAATCCATTATTAACATAGTTATAGAGATTTTTTAAAGGCTCGTGGATTTATTGCCTTAGCTGAACTTTAAACAATTCACAAAAAAAGAAATCATATCACTGATGTATTTTTGAATTTTACTTTTCTATTCACGACTAAGACATTTGATGTTACTTTTTTATTGTCCTTGGCCAGGCCAAATATATTTGTTAAAAAGGGACTGTTTCCATCCTAAGAAATTGAAATTGTATTAATATTTGTTAGGATAACTATATTGCTTCTACTTTCCAATCTGTTTTTATGAAAGGAATATTTTTTATTTCCCCTGTACATTACTGGTACAAGCTTAGCCTAAACTGCGACTCAAAACTGTCTGATGGGTAGGGGAGGATGAAAAATTAGAATTTTCTTAAGACAATGAGGAAAATCCTGAGACAAACTCATCTCAAGGGATAAAAAACATGGATATAATGAATCCTAACTAAGACTTTGGAAGAAATGGTCATGGTTTCTGTCCTCAGATTTTTCTGTAGGCCCTGGAGCAAATTTAACTAAATTCAGAAAGAACCATTTCTCTAAAACTATTCTAAGGTATCGAGGCTGAAACAGCAAAATGTCAGAATAATTTAAGTCAGAATAAACGGTTTAGTTCGTCAAAAGCAGCTGAGATTTCTAATATGCTACAGACTAAAAAGTATTTTTTTTTTTAAATTTAGAGATAAGAGAGTTTATTTTTGACCCTAGGACAAAGTCCCTTTAGAATAGGGTGAGTATTTAGAGGAAGTGAATGGTGACAACCTTTTCAAAAAATTTTGTAGAAAATATAGGAGACATTAGGAGGACTGTGTCCTCTTGGGTATTGAATGACTACATTGACTATAGAGAAACCTCTGCTTTATTTTGTTGAATGTGCGCCTGCTTGTTTTAACAATAGGAGAAAATTGATCCATGTTAAATGAACGGAGAATTAAATAGTAGAAAGAGGAAAGTCAAACATTTTTGGAGAGAAGCAGATAAGTGTCATGGCAAGATGCCAAGAAGGAATATAGGAATAAAATCCATAACAGAGTGGAAGGTTAAGCCTTTGTCAGGAACAGATCCCTCCCCATGTGATAGGAGAAAAGAAGACATAGCTAAGTGTATATGCACATATCTTTATAGAATGAGTGTTTGAAATTTGAGGTTGCATCTACTACATGCCTTCAATGCTCTCTGGAAAGTAAGAAGTGATCCTTTAGAAGAGCTATGGTGTACAGATGAGGAAGGAAAAAAACAGTGAATAGATGGCAGTATTTTAAAGAGGGACCCAGCAGTATCTCCCATGTCACATGCTTGAACACTGTGGGATTATCACGCATCAAGAATTGAAGTCTACATACATCTCAACCTTCGTAAGTCTAGTGACTGCTTTCACCAATAAAATATAGCCCAGATGACTGTGTGCCAGTTCCAAATATAGCCTAAAAATGGGCTTCAGCTCCTGCTTCTTCTTGGAAGCCAGCTTTACAAAAGAAATGCAGCGCTCCTGAGTCCATCATGCTATGAGAAGACAGTCATGAGGAGGAGCCATAGGAGATACCAAGGGAAAGAAACACCAGAATACAAAAATCTGAGTAAGAATGCCGCTTTGAACATCCAGCACACTTAAAAATTCAGACTGCTCTATCCTCAGACAGTATCTGTCTAGCTAGCTGTGTAGAGGCACTCCACAGAACCACAAGACATATTAATGTTTAATTATTGATTTAAACCACTAAGTTTTGGGATGTTTTGATACATAGCAATAGACAATTGGGAAGTGTAGACTGTTGTTTTGGCAGGTGCTAAAGTGAGCTAAGCAGAGAAATGTGGTAGGCTATACGGAGCAGGGTTGAATGCCTAAATAAAGTGTTTGACTTAATTCATCTTGGTACACAATAAGTTCAGTTGAGTAACTCCATCCAGCAGGAGTCATGAGTGAAGTATGAGAACTGAACATGAAGGAAAAATCTTGTGGTTGATCTAAGGTTCACATGGAGCCAGGACAGTTACAAGGAAATGAAAATCAGTCAAGAGACTAGAGTATCATAATAAAAATTATTTAAGTTATTATTACAGCCTAAAATTGATATTTCATTGTCTTTGATGGCTTTTAGCATTTTTCCTCAAACTGTTCTAGAGTCTTGTGTCTCCATCATCATCACCATCATCATCCTCCCATCGCCCCCAAAATATGCTCTTTCATAGAATCTAATCATGGTTTCTCCTCATGAAAATGGTGGGTGGAAATCACTATACTTTTCCTTTGGGCTGCTGTATATAGTTCATAATCTTTCTCAAATGTTTGGCTTTAATTATAGATCATTATTCTTGGGAGGATATGTGCTTTTCAGTGGTCTGATTTGAGCTTCTATTTGTTCCTCCTCAGGTTGATGCTTATAATTTAAAATCTAGAAAATTGTATTGAATCTTGAAATTGCAGGCTGGTCCTCCTAAGCAACAGTTTTTGCTCTAAATGAATTTCTTTTTTTAAATGTTGTTTTATTTTTTTTTTAAGAAACACGTCTTGTATTGTGTTACTTAGAATTATATCTGAAGATTTTTATCAGAAGTTAGGAAAACAATCTAGGACAAGAAATTGAGTTCCTCTAGATTTGCTTTCCTTTTTCTTTCTTTTTTCCTTTGTTCTCTTTCTTTCTTCCTCCCTCCCTCCCTTTCTTTCCTTCTTTCTTTCTTTCCTTCTTTCCTTCTTTCTTTCTTTCTTTCTATCCTTCTTTCTTTCTTTCTATCCTTCTTTCCTTCTTTCTATCCTTCTTTCCTTCTTTCCTTCTTTCTTTCTTTCTTTCCTTCTTTCTTTCTTTCTTTCTTTCTTTCTTTCTTTCTTTCTTTCTTTCTTTCTTTCTTTCTTTCCTTCTTTCTTTCTTTCCTTCTTTCTTTCCTTCTTTCTTTCTTTCTTTCTTTCTTTCTTTCTTTCTTTCTTTCTTTCTTTCTTTCTTTCTTTCTTTCTTTCTTTCTTTCTTTCTTTCTTTCTTTCTTTCTTTTCTTTCTTTCAGCAGTCTTGAGTACAGGAAATTATTGATGGTCTTAAACAAGCGACTTTACAATTATATGGCACACATGTGTCACACCTATATTTTCACCACACTTCTGAACTGTGAGCCAAGAAGAAAAAAAAATTAAATTTTAATAACTGATTTTCCCTGTTTTCTGATTTGCTGGTTGCCAGAGAGGACCTGCCAGTCCTTTTTTATGCCAATGGAAAATAAAGTAGAATGACACTCCTTTATAGTGATTGTGCCAAAGGTGAAGGATGTGAGAAGCTGATATAAATGAAGTTGAAATGTCCTTTCTAGTTTTATTTATCCTTAGGAAAGGGATTTTCCTAAAAAAATACAAGAATTACACAACAGTAATCATTTTGCATTAACTTTAAAAAATGAAATAAAATCGAATTGGCCATCAATTTGTTCCCTGGGTTCTTCAGCAATGCACAGGGGAGATACTTGATGAAGAAATTTTAACACAGTCATTCAAAGAAGTATGTAGAACAATAGGCTACTATCCACTGGACAAAAATGTGTGACGCCACTTTTTGTATTCAGTCATGCAGCTTATGCATAATTCATCACCATTCTATTAAGTAGTGCAGCCATGTTCAAGAAAATAAAATGGAAGGGAAGCAATTTGTCTTCTGAGATAGCTTAGTCACTAGAATTTATCCCCTTCCATTTTATAACACAGTCCCCATAGATATTCAGATTTAGTTACATTTTACATGTTACTTACATACTACTTACTTACATGTTAGTTACATACTACTTACTTACATGTTAGTTACATAATAAGGGATTAGGCAAGTCTGCATTGATACTCTCTTCATTTGCAAATGCCCTATTTGGTCATATGTTATTGTGTAACATTTTTCCCATAAAACGAGGACCCCATTCATCATTACTTTGTGATTTCAGTACTACTGTCCATCCTATAAACTATGACTTTCATTCATGGATGGAAAACATGAGGTCTACACGATCTGTGATCTGTGTTATAGTAAAACCAGGGGTGCCAGATAGTTCATTCCTTTCTGTCTTGGTAAACTAGCTTTGAAAAGTTTTAGACAAATAGATGGGTATACACACTGATATTGGTTACCTTTGTGTTTAATGTTAGCACCACACTGGCCAGTGTTTTTCATTAAGACTCTGGTTGTTGTCCATTGAGTGTGGTTGAGCTCCTATTTGAATAATAAACTCCCACAGGTCTGAGGCATTGCTCAGATAGAGGTTCTCAGCCTCTGACATTTGAGTAACAGTCTCACCTGCCACCTTTAATTGTTCTCCATTCTTTAATCCCAGACAGAGAGCAAGGCTGATGGAAGCTGTCATTCTGATTCCTAAAGAATTTTCCTCTTGCTACTTAAAATGGTTTCACCATCACCTAATATAAAAGAGCTGTTTGGAGATTCTGCTGCCTTCTGTTCTTCACACAAACTTGTCTCCACTTTGTTGAGTAAACACATTTCACACTGCAGACTTGTTGTACATCAGACTTTTTATTGGTGACCTTTGCCCCCCACCAGAGTTAAAGCTCCTGACACTTTGGGAAAGGTCAAAGTCTTATAGTCCGAAAGTTGGCTACAGGCTAGCACTGTCTAAAACACCACAGTTTTGTATGGAATATCACACTGGTAAAACAATCTTTCAAATTCATATTCCCAACAAACCACAATAGATAATACGGTCCCAGTGTTTTACAGCTGCTCAGAACCTGGGCCCAGAGGGTCAGAGAACTTGCATAGCGCAGGTAAGTATTAGAATTAGGATTCAGGCTCAGTTAATGCACCTCCATGCCCAGAGAAATAGAAGGGGAGAAGGAGTAACAAAGAAGGAAGATGAATGTTTTTGTTTTTGAGAGGAAAGACTTAAAATTAATTTTAATGTAGGTTGATAACATGAAATAAATGATAGATGATTAAATATGTGATACTCAGTTTTAGTCAATTCAAAGATTTTCTTTCATCTACATTAATTACTGGTAGTAATAACTTAAAAGTTCCTCTCTTTGCACAATAAAATAAATGGATATAATCGAAGCATTTTTCTTTTTAAACCCGTATGTGTTGCTTTATTTTTATCCAAATTAGCTTTGCATTTTGTTTTATGAGAATAAAATTTGCTGATTAACAAAATTTCATCTTAAATGGTGCATGCAGTACTTCTGTCAGGTAAAACTTAGGAGAAAATGTTAAACATGAAATGAATTTTTCAAAGTGATTTCAACATGAAATATTTAAACATAATCTTTTAGCCTTAGGATATTATGATTGTCACAGTGATACTCTAAAATACAGTAAAACTTCCCCAGTTAAAATTTTGATTATGCGTAATAACCATCAATCATTCTGTAAATAACAGTTAACAAAACTATTTTGTATTGTTCTGCACCTAATCAGTTAAATGACAGCATTCAGGAAATTATGCTCAGAGAGTATTCTATTTTGAACTTTTGAATTCATTTATTATTTTCATTTCTCTGTTGTACATCCTGCTAGCTGAATAAGTAATTTGTTGTTTGTTATCGTTGATTTTCTTGATAGCTTAGATACCTTAACCAGTTTTAATCATCTGCATATTTAAAATCAACTATATTTTTACACTAGAGCCGATTTTTAAAGGGCCCTTAGTAGTATCATTTAGCTTGACTTTCTGTATTATCTCAAACAGCACCGTACAGTACAAACATCATGCAAGTGATGTATGTAACTTTAAATTTTCTAGTAGCCATATTAAAAAAAATAAAAAACAGGGAAAAATTATTCAATATGATATTTGGCATAAAATCTATTCAAAATATTATTTCAATATGTATTCAATAAAATTTAAAATGAGATATTTTACAGATTATACTAAATATGAGACTTACTGTGTATTTACATCTCAATTGGATTTAGCCACATTTCAAGTGCTCAGTGTTCACAGATGACGAGTAGATACCGTGAGTGGATACTTGAGCAGTTAGTTTTATTGTTAAGCAACTTTGTATGCATTTATTTGAAGCAATTTAAGGACACTGCTTCTCCTTTCTAGAGTTGCCTGTGCTCCATTCATTTTGCTTACTTATCTCCACCCACTCCCACCCTCTACTTTTATTATAAAACAAATTAGATACATCAAAACATTTCATTCATACCACTAAGCATGTATCTCTAAAAAGTAAGCATTTAAAAATATAACCATAATATCATTAATACACCTAAAATCTGTGTTAATACTTTAATATGATCCAATCTTGAGTGTCAGGGTTCTAATTCCAAATATTTCATACGTGTCACAATTTTTTAACAATGCTTTAAAGGATATTTAAATTAGTATTTTTTTAGTTTCTTTTCCTTTACAGACTGTCATTCATTCTCTCTCTTTGTCTCTCCTCTCTTTCCCCTCTCACCCCTTTTCATTCACTCATAGAATAAACTTTTTATTTTTGTTATTTTCCTTTGGATTTATTTTATTTTTTATAATTTTTCTTCCTATAACATTTCCTGCATTCCAGATTTTGCTAATAGTACTGCTGTAGAATTATGAAACTGTTTTCTCTGGTGATTGTTTTTCCTGTATATTGGTAGATGAATCTAGATTCAGGTTTGATTTTTATGGATAAGATTATTTTATAGCTTATCTGTATGCTGTTCTGTCTTTTCAACAGAAGACACAGTTTCTGTAAGGCAACACATATAGTCTGATTGTTTTCTTTTTATGATACCAGCAGCTATTTGTGATTAATGCATAGATCCATTGCATAATTAAGAATTGCAAAAAATTATTTTTTAAAATAGTTTTATTGAAGTATAGTCAGTTTACAGTGTTGTGTCAATTTCTGGTGTACAGTACAATGCTTCAGTCATACATAAATATACATATATTTACTTTTATATTCTTTTTCACCATAAGTTACCACATGATACTGAGCATAGTTCCCTGGGCTATACAGTATGAATTTGTTGTTCATCTATTTTATATATATTTGTTAGTATCTGCAAATTTTGAACTCCCAATTTATCCCTTCCCGCTCCCTTCCAATCCTGGTAACCATAAGTTTGTTTTCTATGTCTGTGAGTCTGTTTCTGTTTTGTAAATAAGTTTATTTGTGTTTTTTTTTTCCAGATTTCACATATAAGTGATATATGGTATTTTTCTTTCTCTTTCTGGTTTGCTTCACTTAGAATGACAGTCTCCAGGTCCCATAAAAAAAAAGTATTCTAATCCGATGGTTCATTTTTCATGTATTACCTGGAAAATTTCTATGAAAAGAAATTCCCCGTCATTCCCTACTTGATTACCCAGTAGCACATATAATTCCTAAAGAAAAGACTTAAATACTTCTTTCCTTTGACTTTATTAGATCTCAACATAGTTTTTCCTCGAGCTTCAAAAATGAATGTTTAAAAAATATAATTAATTTATGATTAATTAGGTATTGAGTTAACTGGGTAATTTATGGTTAGTATGGGTATAAATGTATTTGATGGATTTATTTTTTGTGATGTCAAGCATATGCCATCTTCAGCTATTGAAAGCTCTTTCTAATAGGTTCCCATGTCATTTTGACATGATCCTAATCCTCTCCAGAGCTTCCCTGCCATCTGATTTTAGGAGATTACAGACTCAGCTTGTGTATTATCTTGTCCAGAGCTAGAATGTGACATTTCTCCATCTCTTGGTTCCTTTTTTGTGGAAGGCCTATCTGGACACTAGAGATGCTATTGCTAAGGAATAGCCCATTGTTTTGGGGTCTTTTTAGTAGAAAGTGCTAGAAAAGCTTTGTCTGCTGGTTTTCAAAATGAAGCACATAATGAGTTTATAATAATATTTTTAATTTAAAATGCAGATTATAGGATTTTTACTTAGCCTGTTTTATCTTTTATTTGTATCTCCCTTAGCATGCTTAGAAGCTTTTTTCTCTAGGACATTGGGAATGAGAAAATTAAAATGTTATATAATAATTCAATTTTTATACCTTACAAAAAAATATAGTCACCTCCAAAATTAAAATATCACACTACTTAAAACAATATAATTTTTTAAGTTAATACTTCTGTAATACTTATTTTTATCCCACTATAAATTTATAGTCAAATTACTGTGTTTTAAATTTATTTGGCACAATATTGCCTGTGTGGATATGACCAACTCTGTGCATATTATATGCATTTTTAAAATTTTACTTTTGATTATATAATTTTGGATATTTTAGTGTAATTTTGTTTAATAAGTGTATGAAATATTTACATGACTCTAAAGTAAAATTTACAAAACAAGGACTGTTTAAAGAAGCCTAGTTTTTAAGACAAGGTAGTCCCCTCTATCTTATTTCTTCCATTATATATAACCTTTATTTTTACTTCATAGAATATTCTTTCATAATTTGTTTATTATAAGCATATATTTTTGTATTCTTCATCTGTCTTAAAGTGAACCATACTGTAAATCACTTCATTATAATATATAGACATAAAATATATGATTTTAAAAATTCAGATGTATTTTAAGAAAAATCCTTAACATTCTGTGTAAAATGAAGGAGTAAGAGACTATCTTTCATATTTTGAGCTGCTTATTGTAAACTTTCTTGTATTGTAAATAAGGACTTCATAGGTATCCGAAAAGATATAAACTTTGTCTCCTTATGAAGGGAAGGCTACACATTTTCTTATGTATTGTAGAATATTTATTGTGATGTATATTTGAACTCAGAACAATCTTTCAGAGAAGGGGGACAAAGATACGTTAGGGTTGGTTGTCACTTGGAGGTGGGGAAAAAATGCCCATTGTGTTTGCTTCATTTTGGAAATTGGAGCATGGTTTCTAAAAACCTCTAATTTCCTCTGAGTCTGAGAATAACCTTTCCCAGCAGGCAGTAAATACTAACTTCAGCAAGATGACGCTATCTTCTATAAGAATCTTAAAATTAAGATCTGCTTTTTAAAATAGTATTTATTAATATATCTCATTGAATGGATGAGAGCTCCAAATGAGGACATTTTCCTTTAAGTAATGTAAACCAATTTAGAATTGCCATTAAGTTGTGATTTTGAATTGCTCCAGTCATGGCTAATTACCAAAGAACTAGTTTTAAATTCTTCCCATTTGTCTTCTCTCTTAAATTTAGAAAAGAGAAAAAATGTTGATGGCTGAGGTAAGTGTGTGATTTGCTCCAATCAGAGAATTTTGTCAGGTGTTCATATTTACCCTTTGCAATGAAAGTTTACATGCCCAAAATGCCTGGAAACAATTTCCACGTCACCTTGAAAACACATCTTGGAATTTTAAGTGTGTTTGCTTTAACCGAAATTAATACTAAAAACAAAAAACAAAAAGCAAAAAAACACATAGAATTCCTGTAATAACTCATTATGGTCAAAAGTGGATTAATCTTTTGCATATATGCAATATATGTAAGTTTATTTTAAAATTTTTTATTGAAGTATAGTTATTTTACAATGTTGTGTTAATTTCTGGTGTATAGCATAGTGATTCAGTTATACATATATACATATTCCTTTTCATATTCTTTTTCATTATAGACCATTACAAGGTATTAAGTATAGTTCCCTGTGCCATATAGTAGGATCTTGCTGTTTATTTATATATAGGTATATATATATATATATATATATATAGGTTTAAAAAATCAAATACCTTACCAACTAGACTACACATTTTTAAAGTAAACACCTAGGGAATCAATTCTCTCTCAACTTTCTACTCTTTTATTTATATTTTATTACTCAAGAATGTGAACAAGGACTTTTATTGTTCAAAATAAAGGGAAAACTCACCTACTGCCTGGAGTGTTGCATGCTTGTGATGAGAACATACTGAGCAAAGGGCATTTAATGTGGGAGAGGAAAACATTCTGAAAGGGAAATTGAGGGCATACAAAATGCAACTTTTCTTTAGTACAGTTAACTCTGATCTCTAATGCGTGTTATACCTTCCAGCTGCAGAGATACATATTTCATTCAGTAAGCCATCTTCACAAAACACTGGCATGTTTGAACATGGACCCAAAGATGGCACAGATGATAATGATGGATGGATTATGTTTTGGAAAATGCCCTGAGCTTATATTGCTTTTGAGGAAAGCTGCTTTTACAATGACCTGATTTGGGGGAATCCAAGTAAAGGAGATGGGTTAAAGGCAATTAGGAGTCAAGTACAAAATCAAAGCAATGATTAGCTGAAAGTGTATACATAGGCTAGGCAATTGGATGTTGTGTAGAGTCTCTACATTGGAAATTTATGGCAAAAATTTGATTCCTTCCATATTATAATTTTTAAATTATATGTGACTATTTTTTCCATTGCTATGGCTAATTCAGAGCTGAACGTAATTCAGTTCTTTTTTATATGCACCAGTAAATTATTAAAGATTTTATGATATACAAGGAAAAAAAATACCTCAAGGCTTAAAGATAATCATAACAAAAGAGATCCTTGGAAATTGGGGGAAAATGCAGGAGTCAAATATATTATTTCTCCCCATTGCCTCTCATACATTGCCCTTCTAGCAATTAAGCTCCTTTTTATTCACCTCTTGAAGATATTGAATTTTAAATATTGAAGAAATCACATTTCATTGAAAACTGCAACTTTCATTTTGGAATAAAAGATTTAGTTTATAAGAGATGAGACTTTAATCTGAATTTCCTTTTTTAAGGGTATTGCATTTCATTATCTGGAAGCCCTACATATAAAAGGAATAGAGAGATTATTTTTTTTCCAAACTCAGGATGTTTAGAGATCCCTTCAAAAAATGTTAATTTACTTTTTAGATATGGAGATTTGATTTTTGAACTGATGGACTGTTATTTTAAGGCTGAAAACTGTGTATCAGTCAACCTAATGTCCCATTCTGTATCTTCAAATGAATCATCGCCTCTTTTCTCAGACGTTATTTCCAGATGTGTGGGAGGTGGCCAAATTCCTTTTTATAGGAACTTTATGATGCCTCCTCCAAGGAATATATGAACATTGACAATTGTCTTCACTGTTTCAGCTCCTAGCTTTGTCTATTAAAGTAACTGGGAAAGGCACGGAGTTCACTAGTGACCCACCTCAGCTTATCTACACTGTGTTAAAAGTTCCAAGATAAGTGGAAAATGTAAGATAAGTGGAAAACGTAATTTTTTGTCAAATTACCCCATGAAACCTGTATTTGTATATCTCTGAATTAAGTGCTTAAAAATACAACCCTAATTTTTAACTTACTGTTCATAAAGAAAGAAAAATATTTTCACTTTACAAATAAGGGAACTCAAGTCAAAGAAGAGTTATTAAATAGTGCTCAAAAAAGAAGCAGCTGATAAGATTGAAATAAGGATTTAATGCACAATCTCTGGCTCCATATCCCAGGTTCTTTAACTTACAGTCTCCTCGTACACAATGTGAGGACCAGGCTTAGTAACTGTGAGTGCCTTGAAGGATACATAGACACTTAATTTCTCTTTCCATTTTTACCTCCCTGTGTTGAGCATCCTGAGATTAACCCTTAGCTCATTTTTCCATGCCTATATATATTCATTCCCTCAGGCACCCCACTCCCTACCTCAACATCAACAACCCACATCAACCCCCGACATCAACAACTACCTTTAAACTTATAATGTACAAATCTGGACCTCAGCTCTGTCTTCTCATCAGTTTCGTTTTGTTTTGTTTTGTTTTGTTTTTAATCGCATGTATCCCACTCTGCCAGATGTCTCCTTATTGATCCCCTGCTAATGTCTCAAAAATACATTCTTTATTTTTGTTTTTCTTCCCAATTTCCCTACAATGTCAGCAGTTCTGCCATTGCCATCAAACCTTTGTGATTGTCCTTTCCCCTGAACACCCCAGTTATTCCAGTTTCTAGGATTGTAGGCATTTTTAATCTCTTCCTACCATCGTCATCCTATGCTAGCACATGGAAACCATGTGAAATAGGAAATTAGAGACATTTACCAGTGTGATAAAAAAATACATTGAAAGTAATTTTAAAAAATAACTAATTTTCTTGCAAAATTTGTGCTAAAATGTTATGAAAAATTATCTTGTACTGCAAATAATATATATATACACATATATAGAGAGATACAAATGAACATAATGTTGAAACAATTGTGTTTCTAAGAGATCACTCTCTTTGAGATACCATCTCTAGATCATTGAGATTCCTCTTATGACTGAATGGCATATGGCTCTTCCTAAAATGAAATTTGAACTCAAATTAGCTACTCTTTTTTAAAAAAATTTGTAACCAAAATCAAGCAAGAAAATAAATAGTTTTAGCAACATAATTCACTTCTGGTACCTTCACAGTTTTCATCTCTCATTTTGTGGATTTTATTGTCCTAATTAGAATTATTTCTTATCACCATCCCTATATGGAACCTATTAAAAAATACCCTAGTCTGACACTAAAAGGACATGATAGTGAATAGTCAAGCTTGCCTTATTGCCAATTTTAAATATTTTTTTCTGAACACTATATTCTTTTGACAAATGATATTGTGTTGCCATCTTCACTTAATGTTCTTTGTCTTGTAGACACATGTTATTATAACATTAATGATGTAAGAAGAAAGAAAAAAAGAAGGAAGGGAGAGAAGAAAGAAAGAAATCTCATAATCTCTAGCCTTGTAGACTTATTAAGATAATAGATTAAAAGTTCAAGAGAGATCTCTTCCCACTCTTAAACAGGAAAACAGTACTAGTTCAGTTTCTACCCAAATATAATACCTAATTTAAAGGAACGCGTAAGAGCATAATATATAGGGAAAAAAAAGAATCAGATAATTAATATGATCTAACTTTTATTGAGTCTGTCTACAAAATCTGTGGGGCATAGAATAAAAGAAAAATATATCCCGAGGACAATGAAGGTGAAGAAATTTCCTATTCAGACTGAGCTTCCGAAGGTCTATAACAGAAGTATCCAAATAACCACATTCATTACCATGCTTCATCCCAGAAAACCTAGGGTGGAGAACAAATTACCTTGTACATCCTCTTTCTTACAGTGAGTAATCTTGCATTATTCATCATCATCAAGGAAGCATAGTAATAACCACTAACTGAGTCATTAGAAGCCAACACTCACAGGTGACCCAATGGGAAATACTGCTCCGTGAGTAATGATGTAGCCAGCATTAAGCAAATGGTGTCAAGGAACTGTGAGGAAAGACGATCTATACAGTTTTAATGCAAACACATTAAATTCTCAAGATCCATGTCCTTTTGCAATACGGATGATATGAAATTAGCCAACAACTACATGTTTGTCAATAACACATGCACACCCACAAACATATACACAGTTGGTCCCTGTACCAGAATAGGAAAAGACATTGCCTGGACACTGGAAAAAATCATCACAGCCATTGATTGAGTAAGAAATAAATATGTCAGTGCCTCTTCTCTATTTATTATTTTAAATCTTCATTGATAAATCACTGTAACTCACATTAGTCATGCATTTTGTAATAGATTTTATAGTCAAATTGTTCATCTAGATAGGTCCTAGCAAACATTTGCCCTGTACATCCTGTATGTGACTTTGACCTCATCACAAGTCTGGTCTTCTATACTTATAGACAGTTGGGCTCCTTAAGGAAAATACTAAGATAGCAGGTTCAAACTAAACCCATCTCTAGCCAAAAACTCACTGTTTACATTAAATTATATTGACTAATGAAAACCTATGTCAAATTAATTTTACTATTCCCAAAAATTTCCCACCCAGAAAGATGAAGTTGCAGATAACATTGTTTATTTTAGAAACTTGCCCATTATCTTTCTATCCAAACACAAGCCTACTGCAGTTGTCAGGGAAATAGAGCTCTTCTAAGAGCAATTGATTACTGTACTCTTTAAAATTCATTTCAAAACTCTCAACTCACTCTGAGCACTGTAACTAAACTATTTTTTCACAGATCCTGATTATGATTCCACTTTGTAAAATCCACCTTAAACCAATCCAAAACTCGAATAAATATTCTGCCTTTGAACTCTCCTCCCATGTGCTATCACAACTCAGCAATGTAGTAGTATTTCTCACTGCAGTAAGCAATAAACTTGCGGTGATTTTAGTGGTGTCTTTGGGAAATTGCCTGTTGATGTACACTCACAGTTAAAATTCTTGAATAAAAATGTGAGCAAATAGAACAGGAAGCATTTATCCTCTCTGAAAGAAAAGAATTTTAAAACATACAATAATAATATATTTTAAACTATATTTTACCGTATTTATTAGAGACTACCGTAATTGAGCTAGTGAAGGGTCTTTGCCTTTTAAAGAAAGCATTTATAAGAGAGAGGTGTCCTATATGAGTTCTATCTCTATAACTTATATGTAAAAATAAACTGGCACAAGGAAAGAAGCACTTTAAAAAAATGTACTGACAAACAACCACAGAAAAGTCAGCCCCAGGCAAAATGTGTATGTCAATTAAAAAAAAACCTCTTTATTGCATTATAAGAAAAAATAGGCCCCTTTTTATGCATAAAAATTAATTCCAAATACTGACCCGTCTTCTTTGAAGCTATTTTAAGAACTGATTTCTAAAGTTCATCTTTCCAGTTTAATATCATGTTAATTAACATCTTAAAATGTAGAGCTTTCAAAATATCACTTCTTCAATATTAATTTTCCTTCCAGTAGACTTTCTAATTTAAAAATGTTCTAGTACTCCTGTTTTATAGATTGACATGATTTAGTTTGTCAAATGTATGTGAAATGTCTGGCCTCAATTTTGCCAACAGAAAACTGTGTAGCATCCATAATTTTTAGCTTCAGGTTTGAGCAACCAGGGGGGAATGAGACTTACTCTGTGCCCTAAAGAAAGTTTTACTCAGATAGAATTCAGAAAAAGTAAATAGGAAATTATAATACAATTCCTTAAGTGTAAAAATTAAAATGGACATTTGCAGCCAGAAGAGAAACACCTATCCAAGCCTTGGAGATACAGGGTCAAATTCTCCTTAAAATTTCTAGAAAACTAGATATGGCTTGACCATATTTTGTCATATGGGAGTTACGTCATTGACATATGCCATGTTTTCTTGCTGCCCAGTAACTAGGGAAAACCTCTCAAACATAATCAACAGAACCTTATGATATCTGTAACTAAACTATGAAAATACATCTTTAACAATGTTTACTTCTGCAATAGTATATTTCCTGCTTTTCCTCCTAAAACATTACCGTGACTCACTTTGTTTTCACATGTGTATTTAAATCTCTCAGATGTATACTTCACTTTTATTGAACTTCTCCTTTTACAAAAATAAGTACTTAAGTAGTTTTCAGATGTAGCTTTACCTTGTTGCCTTCTTTCTCCACTCTTTCTAAAATGTAAAGTTAAATTGCTTTTCAAATATGTGCTATTATGCATCAAAATTTCCTTTACTTTTGTGTGCAAGGGCTTTTCCTTCCCCTTCAAATCTCAAAATAATAATTGATAAATGTGGGACAGTTTTGAATTGCTCTCCTAACATTCATGGGTTATAACTGGTATGATAACCTCCTGCTTCTGGTTGGTGGTCAACATCCCTTATTTCTTCCCTCAGCAGATTCTCCTTAAGCAACAAAATACATGCTTCAGAACATGTGCTTTCGTTTCTTTAAAGCTTGGATTTCGTTTCTTTAAGCACTGCTATATTAGAGGAATTTTCAGCCTCCTAAATGCCATCAGCTCAAGACTGATCTCAAAAAAAATCTAACAATATCAACCTCTGTTGGTGTCAAGATTCAGATAAAAGTGTTGGTTTGCCAATCAGATGAACCCACACGAGACTGCAATTTGGAGAAAAGAAGCACATGTTCAACTTGGAGAAGCGGTAGATTGAGTCCTTCCTGCATCGGCTTCTGTAACGATGGGAGCTTCCTCCAGAGCTTGGTGGGGTCAGTAGGAGCTGGAGTGGTTTCCTTAGCAACCTGTTCTGTATTTAAGGACGCTTTGTTTCCAGCCTGGCTCTCCAGTCCTCTCAGCAGATACATGGACCATCAAATAAAAGCAAAAACAAAACTAAAAACCTCTCTTTCTGTTTAGTCAGTAAGAGTTAGACCTGTCACAATCAAAATTGATTATTTTGGCCTCTGAATGGTTAAATCATGAAACCCCTATGATATAGCAAGCTTATCTTTTAAACCATCCTTGCACTCGGCGAAGTTTAAGTGGAGGAGCACCAAGAAGTAACCACAAAAGAAAGAAGTTCTAATTGATGTATTATCAGAACATGTGTGCTTGTCAACAGTGGCTGAAGAGCACATTACCCCAGAATTTTTCAGTTAACACAACACATGAATATTATAATTTCTGTGGGTCAATAATCCAAGTATGGCACAGCTGGGCCTTCTCTTTCAGTATCCCAGTAGGTAGGCTGTAATCAAGGTGCCAGTCTCACCAAAAGTTTCAATTCAGGAAGAAACCATTTACTAGCTCACTCAGCCAATGAATATTAAAACAAAACCAAGAGCAAATAGTGAACATTATTATGATTATAGTCTGTCACTCATTCACTACTGCAAATAAAATGCCAACAGTGAGTATTATTCACTGGTCCCGTAAGAGGTCTGACACTGAACACCACCCCAAGGATGATGTCCATTACTCCCATATGCTTCTCCATTGTAATGGCGCCGTCCTTCCTGATTTGGGTCAAAGTCCACTAGTTCTACCTGGTCCACTTCATCAGTCTCTTCTACCTCCTTCCTCTCAGGTAGGAGTTTTTCCAGCAATGGAAGTTTATCAGGCGAGAGTTCACTCAGTGAACATTCCGTACCTTAATGTTGGATTGAGGGCCTTAATTCTTCGTTGGCTCTTGGCCTGAGGCTGCTTGAAGTCCTTGCCATGCAGGTCTCTCATGGTTATTTCATCAATGCATGCAATTTGAGAAAATAATTTGGAGAGTGTGCTAGCAATACAGAAGTCACGGTCTTTTGTAAATTAATCTGAAAAGTGAAATTTCAACTTTGCTGTGCTCTGTAGTTTAGAAGCAAGTGTCTCAAGGGGAGGGTATTACCCAAGGCCATGAACATCAGGAAGAAGAATTACTGGGCCCCTCTTGTCTGCCCAACACAATTAGACTTTAATCAACCTACAGATAATCTTTCTTATGCTTAGCCAAAAAATAGCTGAAAAATAAGTCTTTATTGTTGAAAGCTATGCAAGTTATTGCCAGATAGGTAAAACAATTCCATTTGTTAAGGCATTAACACAGCATTATTTGGGAGAAGATTTAAACTTCAACTATTTGTGTGGATTGTACAGTTTGAAATGGACAATCTAAGACATATGACACGAAATTAAAAAATTAAATCTGTAGCAGAGGGAAAAGATTGTTGATGAGGTGACACTTGGAAACTTCAGAAGATATGCACAAACTGTCTTTAATTACTGTTTCAACACTGATACTAAGAAATTATTCAATTATGGACTGCTGTTAAAAGTATTTGGCTAAAAATGGTTTGCATTGTAAAAATGAGACCAAAAGCAGAAGTCCTTGAAAATAAAAGAGAAAGATCTGTAACCTGGTGAAGGATTTTATCACCAGCAGGGAAAAATTAAAAACTGTATGTTATTTGACTTACAAAGTTTTGTTTTGTTTCATTTTTTTTAACATTTATAGTAAGGCTGTGACATAGAAAATACAGATTTTTGACTACCCAAAAGACCATCAGAATAGCTTGTTGATCAACCAAAGCTGAGTTTATTACCTGCTGTATTAAGGGAAAGTGTCAACCTGACAGTTACAGTACTGCCTGGGAAAAGGGAAAACAGGAGCAAAACAGTGTCATCATAATAGGATGTATTTCTACCAAGGAAAAAAATGAGCAAATATTGCTAAACAATCACAGGATTGCTAGAAAGGGTTTCTTATCCCCAGAAAACAAAACAAAACAAATTAAAAGAAAAAAACCTCCAATTTTGAGAAATGGATAACAGGCAATTAGAACTCAACTCAATGAAAGTCTTAAATCACTATTACATTTAGAGAAACTTCTGAGTAAAGTGTCAAGGAACCTCAGAGGAGCAAGCTATTTCTGAAAGGGGAGAACTGAACAAAAACGGTAAAGGGACCTAAATTCTATCTTGCTAAGATTTTTAGGACTGCTGGCTGTAGATCTCAACCAGATCACCAGAGTTGATCATGCAAAGTTGCATTTTTCATCCACTACTGCAAGGCATCCATTTGATAAACATCTTAGTGGTGTAGCTATGAGACAAAAAACAACAGGTTTTCAGTGTCTGGGGATAGGGATTTTTAAGGTGAGACTTTCAACCTGGGAATCTGATTGGAATGAGCAAATTTCATGAAATAACTTCTTTTTAGGATTAAAGGACACAGTGAGAGTCTTGATAATTAGTGTGAATAAATACAAGGTTGTTTCAAAATCAAATGGTTTGCTCATCTGAACCAAGGGAGCTTTTTGTCCTGAAATAGGGGCTTTTGGCTCAGATGAGTTAATGAATGTCCCGAGAGAAAGAGGTTACTTGGGTAGGTTAGCCTTCAGATAAGTTGATTTCTGGAAAGTTCTGATGCAGATAATGGATGTGGGATATGAGGAAGACCATGTCCCAGGTCTCGGTTGAGCCCCTGGGACGTGCCCCGCCAAGTATGGGTCCTTGGCTTTGTGCAGGAAAGAATTCAAATGCAAGCCACAATTGAGAAAATGTAGATTTATTTAGAAAGGTACACATTGCATAGAGTGTAAGGCAAGAGAAAGGCAAGGAAGGAGGTGTGGGAGTTGGGTGTTCAGGATAAAGTAAAAGTAGGTGCACACTCCATAGACAGAGTTCGGGCTGTGTCTGAAGAGGAGGGAGTGAAAAAAGGACCCCCAAGCGTGGTGTTGCCAGTTTTTATGGGTTTGGTAGCTTCATGCGCCTGCATGTGGGATCATTCCGACTACCCTGGGGAAGTGGCTGAGATTCCCAGGAATTGGGCCACCGCCCATTCTTTGGCCTTTTTGCAGTTAGCCTTGGGACTGTCATGGTGCCTGCAGGCATGTTATTTATCATGCTGTTACAGTGAAGCTCAAGGTCTACTAGCAGTCAGACCTCCCGCCATCTTAATCCTCAAGGCCAACTGGGAGTTGAATCTTGTACCATTTTGGTGTTAAATTGCTGTCATTCCTTGAATGGCTGTGCTCTGCCCCCTTCCCCCTGTCTCAGTTCCAGGAGTAAACAATGAAATTATTTACTGATTTATAGACTTGTCTTTCAGGGAAACAATTTCCTGGAACAAACAGTAAACATGTAGGCAGCTTTAATTCTTAGTTCTAGTAGTCATGCTGTGTGTCTGCAAGGAATATTAGTTCTCTATATTGTTATTCCCCACACTTTCAAAAAAGGGAAAATTAAGCTTTTGAGAGGTTTTAGTAGATTTATCTCACATATTCTAAAATAAGACCAAAGGGAGACGGATAAGAAAAAAAAGAATGTTTTAATTACTGCTAGCAGAAAAATTATTCTGAATGTGAGACTGCATCTATTTGTTTGGCCATGAGTAGACATTTTACATACTACACACATTTAGGTGGTCATGAAAGAGGGGACAGAAAAGCAAAGATTTGAGTTGGTGAGGGATGGTGGTAAGGTAAAATGAATGAACAATTCTCAGTTCTCGGAACCACGTGTTCTAAAGGTAAATAAATGGGGAAGAAGTACAATCTGAGGATTGGGGTTTATCAATAAAATTGGTGATTTAGTCCCCATGCTTGCAACTTTTGCAACATAAGCTTTACAGAAAACATCTTAATTATATCACCCAAATTTATATGATTAGAATGTGGTAGAATGTATATTGGTATCCAACACTATCTTCTTTAAAAATCTATGCTTTTAGGCAGAGATCATGTTGTCTTATAGATCGTTAAATCAAACACGCTCATGTATATATAGTAAATGCTTGATGTATATATTTACTAGATACTTGGTGAGTAAATAAATATGCTGTGACATCTCCAGCTTCATATATTGATGACTCTTTGCTATTTTAGTTGTTGTATTCGTCTATTACGTATATATGCATACATGTGCCAAGGAGGTAAATATGCAACAGTTTATTCTACAGCGTGATATTTAGAAGACAGTGTAATCATAGATACATATTCTGATGATATATTCAGATGATATAAAATTACTTCCTCTTTCCAATCCTTTTGTCTAATAAAGAGAAATCAGAGAATTTTTTATTTTTCTTTAAAAAAGAGAAATGTGCAGTGAATGTCTGTTCTAATTATTCTTTATCCAACTTTCTTTAAATGTTACTACTTATATACGTCAACTGAAACCTTGTATAGCCACAAACAAGAACGAAGTGCCATAGGGCAGGAGGAACTAACAGACATAACACATTCATCTATTGGTTTGTTTTTTCGTTATATATTTATTAATGATTTCCATGTGCCAGATGCTGTTGAGAACAATATAATTTTGATTTCAGGACCCTTATATTGGCTTAATGTCAATAATATATGGTAGATAACATATTGCTCTAGTTGCTATAAAGAAAACTAATAAACATTTGTAAAGATACGTAGTCTTAGGAGTAGCCAAAAAATAAGGATTAAAAAATGGTTGGTTGTTAATTGCTTATGAAATCAACTTTACAACATTTAAATATGTTAATACATAATTCTGGTAAAATTAGCCCTCATGAGCACTGCTACTAACAAATTAAATAATTTGACAATAATGTTAAGATACCATTATATTCATAAAGCTTATAAGATTTTCTGTTTCAGTAAGCTTATCTTTAATAAATTCTCAAATATGGATAAAATATATATAATAGATAAAATGAGTCATATTACAATGATATATAAATAGACATGCTATGACTTCATATATATGTATATGTACAGATGCTTACATTATGTATGTGTATATGTATGTACACATGCATACATATATAATCTGTCTTCTATTAATAAGTCTGGAAAATACTCTTTAGCTTTGAGCATTAACATTTAAAAAATAGGAAAAAATTTTAAAATCTTTTTATGTTTTCTTCATTGAGAATATTGGAATTGTTTGTACTTTTACAACAAGCATATATTGCTTCATAATAAAAAATAAAATTAAATATTATCATTGAGCAAAGTTCTTATTTAGCAAAAGTATCCTTAGAAAGATGTTCGAAAAACACTAAAGTAAGTATCAGTAGACCTAGTTCCAACACTAGAACAAGTATTATACACAGCTAATTTTTAAATTAAATGATCTTAAATAAATCACTGCTTTTGCAGTAAAAGGCATGTATTTTTCCAGACAAGTTCTTCATGTGTAAAATGAGGCATTTATTTATTTTTATTATAAATGCCCCTTCCAGTTTTAACGTCTTCTGATTCTAAATAATAATCAATCAGATATCCATGAGAGAAAAATACAAAGCGTAGGGAGGATGAAAAATAATCTGATACATTATAGCCACTAATTAAAGTTTACATGCAAAAGCAAGGATGCTCAGATTAAAAAGTATGCCTTCATTTTTCTCCATGATTTTTTACAAGATATTTTGGCTGTGTCTGCAGATTTCAATTCACGTGACAGATAGGAAAAAGAGTGTCTCAGGAGAGGGATCCCAACTTAAATTCTCAAATAATTTTTCTTAAACCCAGATCTTTGGAAAACTAGAAAAAGAATAATTAGGAGAAGTTTCTTAAATATGCAGAACTCTGGACTACACCTAAGATCTATTGAATTGGAAACTTGTAGTGGATCCCAATGATTGTCATTTTTGATACCTTGCTCCTGTAATTCTTATAATTGATAACATCAGAGAACCACCTAGAATTAGAATTAGGAAAAATGGCAACCAGTAATAAGTACAAAATAGAGGTAACAGGTTAATTGCATAGTCCATCACATATCTGAGTTGATTTTTTTTTAATAAACCTGGCATGAGTCTTCTATATCTGGATGACCACTGGTTCCAAGTTATAGGAATTTGAATTAATAACCTTAGAAAGATGCAGCAGTAATACGATTGGAGTGAAGTTAATGAGAGATTTCCAGGGTAATACAGAGCCAGATTTTAGGCAGTGTTAGCACTTCAGTGGTACAACAGTGAGTTCAGGTAGTTCAAAGGGACCATAAGGAAACTTCACAAGTTACAATCATTCCCACAGCAACTGATACAAAGCTTTTAAAGATGGTGCAATTATACTGACTTTCTGCTTACTGACTGGGAGGGAGCATGATTGCCCCACCACATTTCAAGAGAAGGTATTAAAAGACAAGGTGGATATTTCCAAATGCTCCACAATGCCAGGTGAAGGGATGACTTACTATCTCCTTAAGCAGAAATGACGGAAGTATAAATGCAAAACATAAAACTTACAACAACTTTTGCTCAGTTGCCATTAAAGCAAACTATTCCAAAGGATTTCATGTCAATAAACACAGTCAACAATCTGAAGAGATACAAGTGAGTTAGATAATGGTATTTGGGGGGGGGGAATTCTGAGAAGAATATGGTTATTAGATTCTTTCATGGGAGCAATACATTTAGAATATGTTTTTGGTAGGGTCACTTTATTTGTTTCCCAAATGCTTCAAGTGTCATTTAAAATAGTGACTGTAACTTTAGCAAGGTCAAAAACTTGAAAATATGGTGAAAGTTTTGGACTTCTCACAAGCAAATCACATATATACAGAAAATGTCCATGTTCTCCAGAACCTTTTGGAATCTATTCATGGATACCTAATTTTTACTTTAAAGGATGTTTCTGTGAATATAGTCTTACAAAGTAACAAATATAAATTGATCTTATTAAATATTCCGCTTTTCCAAGTTGGAAGAGTAAAAGATACTTCATGATGTTTTTAGCTGTCAATCACACCACAGCATCGGGTAGGTTGATCTGTAGATTAGTCATTTAATTTTGTCTGTCAAAATGGAAAATATGTGGGTAGTCACTTGAAAGTTCAAGCAAATTTAAATGAATTAAAGGTTCAAATAAGTAATTACTGTCATAGGATAAAAGGTTACTTAGGACTAAACCTGACCACTCCATCTATTTTATAGTCTCCAGTCAAAGTTAGCTGGCTATATATCATTGCCACTCTTTTAGAAAAGCTGACACAGGCATTAGAATGCTGACATTGAAACTAATTTTACAAGATATTTTGAATGAAACTAAGTATGAGACCTGAGGTCTAAAGATATCCTATTCTTGTTTAATTCTAAGGAGGAATCTCTGACAGGTTAAGTGCTGTAAATCTCTTACAGACATTGTCATGAGTGCCTTCAAATGCCACTCAATGTCCCCAAGATGCTGTCAAGAAAGAAAGATCAATTATGGGTAAACATAAAGGAGAAGTAGCAAGGAAATCAAATTTTTCAAAGAACTGTAATGCTGATTTGAATTTCATAAAATATTAGTCAAAATCCTCAAAGACAGAATTAGTAGTACTTGAGGTCAATTATGAACTCTAAAACTTTGACAGCAAAATATTAGAAATGAAAATAATAATTTACATTAAGGAAAAGTATAAATAAATTATATTAAACCTGCATAATGAAATGCAATGAATAAAAATAATAATAGTTTTTTGAGCATCTACTATGTCCTATATATTATTTACCAAGTTTAATTATCCCCCAAATTGGACAAGGTTGTGTCTCATATTTTCTTATGGTCAAACTAAGGAACAGCATAGTTAAGTAAGCCTGAGGGTCACATAAACAGAATGTGTCACCGTCCAGATTCAAAGCCAGATCTTGCTGGTTCCAAAACTTGTCTTTTTTCTAATTAAATGGAGATTTAGTAATCAATGCTGTTACTAAATTAACCTGAATGACATTTATATCAATTAATCTTTGCTACATCACAGTCTCATGCACCCTTTTGAAAAATTAGTGGCTCAAAACATTTTTCCCCCTTGAGTCTATTGTTGGGCCCGGTGGTTTGCTTGGTCCAGGCCGGGTGGATCTAGGGCGGCTTTACTCTCATGTCTGAGGCGTTGACTGGGCCTTGTTCACAGAGCGACAAAAGGCTCCCCAGGGAGAAGAGTGGACAAACCCCAGTGGGCAAGTGCTCTCCAAGCTTTGGGTTACTTTATCTTTGCTTCCATTGCCAAAGCAAGTCACATAGCCAAGCCCGGGTCCAAATGGTGAAGAAAGAGACTCCATCTCTTGATGAGAAGTGATGCAAAATACTGTAGACTTTAAAAAAAAAATTAATCCACATAAGAATCATTTAGTTATTTTTTGCCCGCTTTTATAACCAGAAAAATGTGAAGATAATCACCAAATGTTCAGCTCTGCCTAGATTTAGATTCAAATTTTCTTTGTTTAAAATAGAAGAAATCACATATTTAACATCATGAATATCTTATTTGACATATGTTTGAGTTTCACAGTATTTAACTGGCATTTAAATATATTATTTAGTCCTCATGGCAATCATGTGAAAAGTAAGAATAATGGAAAATTACTTTCCCTATTGAACAAAAGAAAAATCTAGGAAATACTGAGTTTTAATGAACTACTTAAAGTCAAGGCAATTTTGTAGCAGGTGAGGGACTGGAACGAGTGATTGATTTTCCTTCCAGTTCTGTGCCGAATACAGTACTCTGGAAGAAACTGAACTGATCCTATGACTATATTTAATTTTTTTAAAGATGTTTAAAAGTAAAGCAAAACAAAACAAAAACAGAGTTGTAACCTATCAAGAAAAAAACCTACAAAACTGAGAGATCTTTTAAGCCATTCCACTAAGCGTGGCACCATTGCTGACCACAGGGAGCTTTTTCTAAATCAGCTAGCTTGTTAGGGACAAGACAGCTGCACCCTTGCATTCAGTAGGGATGACTGTATACCTCTGCAGTAAGAGGAGCCATGCAAACCTGAACTGATCTCTTGTTAATTAAAGTAAAAAGAAAGAAAGAAGATAAGAATGACTGCTACTACCAACTGAGACAGTGAGAACTGACAAGATTTAGTTGGTAAGCTCCAAATCATAATTTTCATTTTAAAAAATATTCTGTGATCCTATCGATGTAACTTGCATTTGTGTTACAGAACACTCTTACAGGAGAAACTAACCTGTTGATAGTTATTAAGACAGACAATAATTTTTCAAATCACTAGTAAATGAATTCATAAATAAATTGAACTTCATGATTGAACTTCATGCTGCATGGTCTTTTACAAAAAGTATCTTTGACTAAAATGTCTATATCTGGGTTTCAACAAGCAAAAGCAAATGACAGCACTAGCCAAATCATCTGTGAATATTTTGATTTTAATTAGCTTTACTTAGACTGTTAGTGGCCCAGGAATTCTTTATCAGGTTTATTAACAACGCATTTCAATAATGCTCATTTGCTTTTAATTGCATTTTCATCTATAGTTTAGTAAATCTCTGTTATATGCAATATCCTTGTATGTGCATAACTACATATATAATTCTGCATAATCAACACTGAAGCCATCTTACAATCAAAATGTTTAAGAGCGTTACATTAAAACTCATCACATCCTCAGATTCACACTTACTATTAGAAAAGCTTTTTCATTTACCTGTGTTCTGGGATGGTTAATGTGAAAGAGTAACTAGAATCATGGCAATATTTCTGTAGAAATGAATTAGCAATGAAGTTAGCAGGTACTTACAAAAAAAGTATGTCAAATCCAGAGACCTTTGTCATTTTTTATGCTACCCACAAACACTGCAATTGTTTTGTTTCATTTACATGTTCAGTGCCTACGTCCTATATCTCCCTCCTGATGAACTTGTTTAAAGTCACATCAGTAGGCTGGATTGAAAGATCACTTAAGTAATATTCCTCAATGATGCGCTCAAAATGCACCATCAGCCTGTATGAGCAGCCTCCACCCTGATTCACCCTGATGCCATCTTCTGGGTTGGGAATTGGGAGGAAGAAGGGGGGATTCCTTCCAAGTTCAATATGCTGCCCAGGGTGTTAAGAGAAAGTCCTTGTCGTCTGTGTCTTCCTGGGATTCCAGGCTTTAAGGCTGACTGTCAGTCTCAACATGTGTAGTCATGTGTTTCCCACTAGTTTCATCAACCACTCAAGCAAACTGATGATTTTAGTTGACGAAGACCTATGTAGAAATGCCTGAAATCACAGAAATCCTGTAAACTGAGCTTCTTCTGGAGTTCTTACCATGAGTTATCCACAGAAAATATACTTTGGGCTAAGTACTTCAAGTATTTTATTTAAGGAGATATTTAATTTGCATTTATTTATACAGTGCACATAAAAACAACCCGAAAGACCTTTTAAAGACACATTTCTGCTGAAGGTCAAAGGTGGGTGAGACAGTGTTTGAATGTGAAATACAAAATGCATGCAAGTTTTGAATAACATTGACAGAATAGCTGGTTAATTAAGTAAGTGACACCTTGGCACTACTGCAGCTAAGTTCATGGGTCCAGTTCTCGTATGGGTCAATTAGCATCACTCTATCCTGTCCTCTGACTGCAACACTAACTTCAACCAGACAGTTTGTGAATACGTGTTCATAGCTCCTCGGACGCTGGGCCAGATAATACAAATGATTTCACACCAACCACGCATCCTGCAGGGGGAAATAGTTCAAAGCCTTTGATCTACTAACAGAGGGTATTCTGCTGTATTTTCATATGGGGCACTCATGCTAGGAATATTAGCTTATAGATACTGTAGTTACTACATTTACAGAGAAGCTTAATTGGCATTCCACCAATTAATGCAAGTTGAGAGCAAGAAAACATTGATAATGACAAAATAATTTTATCAAAATGTCTCTTTTAAGCTAAAATTTATATTAATTGCTATATTGAGCTTGGATGAACACACACACACACACACACACACACACACACACACACACAAAATCGAGGACTATATTAAACCTAACTGAGAAGAATTCAGTATTCTGTGAGATTGGATAAATGGCCAAAACTGATCTCTAGTTTAGCAGTGGAATTAAATCACAGAGATGACCTGATTTAGTCCTTATTTAATATAAGAATAGGAAGGAAAATCAGGTATCTTGAAAGCTAAATCTCCCACCACTTGAAGAAACTGCCCACATAAATTAAACAAGATGAGTGTATTAAAATCTGTATGTCAATAACATTACAACCTCACTGCACCTTGGAAAATATGTTCACTATTCACATCACTGAGAAATGAACATCAGGCGTTCATTGGGAAAATTAAAATGAATCTTACTCTGCTACATTTCTAAGAATAAAGTAGTTTTCTCTAACTAGAGAAATGCCAAAAGTTAATCAAATTTGCAAAGCTGAAAATGGCAACATTGTATAATATTATAGAGACATTTGTTCCACATTATGCAGCAGAAGCTTAACTTTCACACAGGTGTGGCATGTATGAGTGTTAAGTCCTCCAGAGTAGATTTGCAAGGAAACTAACAATGCTGTTGATGAACAAGGATTGGGTAGAAGGGAAGAGTAAATGTGTGAAACACAATACTGGTTAATACCTCAAAACACTATCCCATAACACATGGTGTCTTTTGAGAAGTGATTTATACCATGAATCATATTTTAAAGTAGATTAACTCATTCCACTAGAGATATAAACCAAAAGATAATATGTCATTTAAAATAGCTGAAAAAGAATACCAAAAGTATGCATTAAATATAAATGTAAAATTTTTAAAGTCACATGCTTCTGTACAAGGGGGAAGAGAAGGGGAGCAAATGAGTGTCGCATTAGCACGGGCACCTGCAGGAGTGCGATTTAGGGCCTTTACCATGGGCTCACATTCTCATGCTTAAGATAAAAAAGAATGGGGAACTATTTAAATGAATCATGTGATGTGGCAAAAAACAGGTCAGTCATACTTCAAAGCTGGACAAACAAACTTGAGATTCATGAGACTAAGATGATCTTTTACTTTTCTGTATGTGTGTGTTTGTGTATTAGAACGTGGTTCTGCGACTATTACCCAGGATGGAATTTAAACTTTCACTAATTTTACTACTTTTAACCCTTGCTAGTCAAATTTTTAACTCAAGAAGAATTAGCTGTGTTTAGTGGTCTGTTGAGAGGCAGGGCAGATTTGTATTAAGGAGAAAATAGAAATTCCAGACAAAGAGAGAGATGAAATACCCAACTTAGAAAGCATCTTCATTGGTTCAGCATTTATCTCTCGAGGTTCTGCTCCAAGGCCAGCACTAATTCCAGGAGCTGAATATTATTAGTTAGGTCAAGTCCCTGCTCTGGTAGAACTCACATTCAAGTGGTCTGAGGCAGGCAATGAACAGAAGATAAGACAATAGAACATTGGCTGATGATAGTTTAGTAGAGAACAAAAATAAAATAGTACAGAAAGAAAGGGAATGTGAGAATGGAGAGGAAAAGTGCACTAACTGTTTGATAGGGGTAGTGAGAGAAAGCTTTTCTAATAAGGTAAAAATTGAGCATGAAAGAGGTGTCAATGTAGTGTGTGTGCAAGTTCATTAAGGCTGAGCAAAGCACGTGCAAAGATCCTGTGGCAGGAACAAGTTTGGCGTGTTTGCAGAAAAGCAGAGGCCAGCCATTGTGGGTACGGGGAAGCGAAAAGAGGGGGCCGGCTTGCATCTGCTCTCATGGGACCTAGAATACAAAGGAGGCTCAGGATTCCATGTCTAAATATGTAGATGTATACATCAGTCTAGCCAACTCCTATATAAAATGCATTCTAACTTCCTGTATTGACGAATTTACTTTCTCAGCAACTGAGAAGGCTACCTGAATTTAGAATTCTTGGGCTCCTTAGTGTTATCACAGAAATCCAGTGACACAGAGGGAGCCTGCTAGGAGACCAGTTAGGATCTACTGCAATAATCCATTTGAGATAACGGTGTTGTAGGCCTCGATGATACTAATGGGCAGTAAGACATAAGATTCTGGATGTGCCTTAAAGGTAGATTAGATAGGATTTGCTGATGGACAAGATATGTGACCTGAGATGAAAAGAAAGGCCTTGGATGGATGCAACATGTTTAACATAAGGAATTGGGAAAATAAAATTGCCACACTGCCCCCCTCCCTTTTTATAGCATGGAGATTAGAAGGGGTCTGGACACACTAATTTTTAGATGCCTCTTAGACATCCAAGTGGATATTACAAATAGGCTTCCAGATATATTAGTTGGGAGTTCAAGGGAAAGTTCAGGGTTAGAGTTAAGCATTTGGGAGTGCTCAGTAAACAGGTGGTATTTAAATCTGGAGTCCTCACCCTGTGAGCAGGTGGGTGACCTTCGTAGTCAGGGTGTATAGACGTTCTCTTCAGATCATCAATTCTCTCAGCGAAATAGGAAGCAAGATCATTTTCTGTGAGTAAGAATGATGGGGACACTTTGGGAAGTTTACGAAGAGGGGGCAAACTATGAAAATCATCCAAAAGCATGGAACAGAGAATGGAGTAGGGAAATGTAGAATTCCCACACAGCATTAGGGGCTGATATCTACAAATGAATGCATCTCTCTAAGGACAGAGGCTCTCTTATGTACCCACAATATTGGTAGGTTATCTAGCACGTAATATTTACCAAGACTTTTTAATAAAAATTGAATGAAAATAAATTCTGTATCATTATGAACATATCCCTGACCTAGTATACGTCTCAATCTTGTCTATGAATCTATCACAGGGAGAAGAACTTGACATTAGATTCCTTGTTTCCTCTTCAACTAATGTCGGGGGCTTAGATTAAGAGCCCTGGTGTTTGACAACGTTTCACCCCCTTTTACATTATTTTGTTGTGTGTGTTGCTGCCCATTCTCAGAGAGGGATCTCCAAACTTACAGTGATGGAGGATGTCTTTGCTTGAATCATCTCCATGGAAGTCAACCGAGGTGATTCTAGGAAACACAGCTCAGCAATTTGTCAAGCGTTTCCTTCCAGAGGCTTCTTCTTGTGTTTGCACTGGGGGGGGGGGGGGGGGGCCAAAATCTCCAGCCCTTTCCATCAGTCTTCTTTCTCTTCCTTCTTTAAAATATTCTCCTTTCCAAACCTCCTTGAACATTAAAATGCCCCTCTTCTGTAGACTATTTCAGTTGAGAGACAGCAAAAAGAATCAAGAAAGGCTGCTATCTTTCTGTCTCCATTTTTCTTGCTCCTCCCTCATTTCACCTGGAGCACTCATTTTATGGAACCAGAAACCTAACAGCAGCTTACGTAGGGGTCAGGGTATAATAATTATCCTTCATTTGTACCCCCGGGCTTTTTTTTTTTTTTTTTTTTTTTGGAGCACCCCTGGTGATGGCTAGCTCATGACAATTGAATCAAATTGAATTGTAATTTTAAATGTCACCCTGAACCTAATTTAATGTAGTAATTAAAATGACTTATAGCTCAATCATTTTTCACTGTTCAATTTAGATACCCTCCCTCGTTCTTGCTTTTCCTGAATGCCTCGCACACTGCACTGTGCTTAGCAGTGAGGAGGACAACATTGAGAAGTATCATATGAGATTCTTTCCTTGGGACATTTACAATGTTAATAGGGAGACAAGAAATGTATGCTTAAGATTTTTTTTTTTTAAATCACTGTCAAATTTCTGTATCATAATAAAGTCCAGAGAATTACATTTTTGCTGTAGATGAGTTTTAGTTTAAATAGTGTCAGTTAAATGATGTCAGATGATGGAAATGCATTCACATGGAAAAGTCCCGCAGGCAGTTGAAAATGCTGGGCTGATGTTTAGAGAGTGGTGAAAATGAAAGATAAAGATGAATTATTCTATTTCATAGAAGTGGGTGGATTTTTTTAAAGTCCATCTAAATACAGAAAGGAAAAAAAAAACAGTAGAGGATTGGGATGACTGAACATATTTGAAAGCTTTGACTAAAGCTATGGGTTAGAGCCTGGTTGTGTATCTTTCACCGTGGACTATGGGACAGACCACTTGTCTTCTCTGAGACCCATTTCATCCTTAAGTGGTAAAATGATACATAAACATGTGCAGTGCATAAAATAGATGAAAGTTGTCAAGCTATAAAACAAGTCTTAACTGCTGATACTGTTCGGTAGTTATATAAGTCGGGGCACCGGGCAGATAGGTGGAGGAGAGCGAGGGTTGTCTGGAGATGGCATTATGTCCACCTCCAGCATAAAGGGACTTTACTTCTTCTAAATGAGTGCCAGCAAAAAACTGGTTAGAACCCGACAGCAAAAACTGCTCAGTAGCAAGAAGGACTTAACCGGACACGACCCAGTGCTCATTGTAATATAATTAACATTGGGGTTTGCTGCCCCCATCCCAGAGTTTTCCTGTGTACACTATGGGTAAACACATGTGCAAAGGGGCCAAACACGACTAAGCACTCCAGGTACAAGAGCCATCACTCAAAGACCAGTCTAAGCAAGGGTATAAGAGAAAGGGCAGACAGAGACCACTGCTTTTCCCCCTTGGATCAGCCCACCTCCGACTCTTGGAGGTGTACTTTTCCTAAATACATTCTTTAAAATGTTTCACGTTATACAACACTCTCCATCTCCTGTCTGTAATCTTATCTTTCAGGTATGTCAAGAACTGGGGTCTTTTCCTTTTGGGGTAACAATACCATCAAAAGACCAAGAGAATAATCTTTTAATCAAGCAAAGAGAAGTTTACTGGCCCTACTACAACAAGAGAATCTTAACAGGGTCTTTGCAGTGTCTCAGAGAAGGCTACTCAGGATTTTGGGGTCTGAGATAAGCAGGTTATTTCACATCTTTCAAAGAGGGAAAACTGGGTTTGGGCAAAGACTGTGACATAATAATTTAGGACTAATGGACACAGTGAGCTGAGGGTCTTGATGGGTAAAATCTTGTTTAATAAGCAAGATGTTTGTCCAGGTTAACAATCTACACTCTGATGGAAGACTTACCAGCCCAACAGAGCTAACTGCTTGGGGAAAAAAATAGCTTGTAAGAATTTCCTGAATAAAAGTAAAATTGTTTATTGCTTATTTTCCTGGATAAAAATTTCTGGACCATATAGGTATGTCATGCACCTTGCCTTTAGCTCAGTGAGACAGAGTTTGGACTTCTGACCTCCAGAATTGTAAGATAATATATTTGTGCTGTTGTAAGCCACTGCATTTGTGGAAACTTGGTGCTGCAGCAATAGGAATGCAGACCACTCCTAAGCTCTTCCTGTGTCAGAGTGGAAACCAGAAGTCCCTGATCGAGTTGTATTTCCTCCCAGAGGGAGGAAAGTGCTTGGGATCAGGTAGGAGGATATAAGGGGTGCATTTCTACAAATGTTTTTCAGCTCTGACTGCACATTAGAATTACTCAGAGAATCTTAAACAAAATGCAGTAGGCAGGCAGAATTTTAACAATATCCCCCAAAATTCCAGTCCCTTGGTTATTCAATCAGATACTAATCCAGGAAATACTGTAAAAGGAGGTTAACAGGTGAAGGTAAGGTTACTACTTAGCTCACCTTAAAATAAGAAAATGGCCTTGGATTATCCAAATGGGTCCAATGTAGTCACATGGGCCTTCTGGTTAGAAGAGGGAGGAGAAAAATCAGATGGATGTGGAGGCAGAGGCAGGAGAGATGAAGCTGAGGGCAAGTCAGAGAGATCTGAGTACAAGAAGGATTCAATCCAGAGATAACAGCTTTGACAATGGAGTAAATGGGTCACAAACCAGGGATATGGGTGGACTCTAGGATATGGGAACAGTCCAAACTTTATAGCCTGCAAGGACACAAGGACCTCCATCAAACATCTGCAAGGAACTGAATTCTGCCACAATCTGAATGAGCAAGGAATCTGTCCCCAAAGCCTCCACATATGAACACATACCTGCTGACACCTTGATTTTGGCCCCGTGAGCTCTAACTAGAGGGACCAGCCAAGTCCCACTGTACCCATACTTCTGATGGACAGAACCCTGAGATAATAGATCTGCATTGTTTTAAACCACTAAGTTTGTGGCCATCTGTTATGACAGCAATAGAAAAGTAATACAGAAACAAATAAAGCAATATCTGAGTCCAACTCCAGATCAGTTCAAATGGAATCTGCTGGTAGAAGCTTGGGCATGTGCTTCTTTTTTTGCAAAAATCCCTGGTTAGTTTGCCTAAAAAGTGAGAACCATGGCTAGGGTGACCAGCTGGTCCTGCCTTGGCTGTGGATTTTGCTGGTTTGGACACTCTAAATTCCTTGTCCTAGGAAAGCCCTTAGTGTTGGACAGAGACATTTGGTCAACTCAAATATCTTCCTACGTGAAGCTGAAGCCATATAGAATGTATACGAGAGAATTTTGGAAGCCTAACTTTTAAATCTTGCAAATTACTGTGAAAATTGTTACTTTCAAAACCATTCAAACAATTATCACACTGCCTTGATGGAAAAGGGTCATTTGAATGTTGAATTTCTATTTCCTTAAGCATTTTCATGTGGGTGCCTGGAGCCTAATATATCTTTCACCAAATACACTTTGTGTCCTTGAAGAAAGTTCAGTATTGTCACTTGCATGCTTTTGATCAGCCATTAGGAATTGGAACTGTTACTACATTGTAAGCATACTATGCTGGGCATTTCCACATATAGCATCTCAGTTAAGCTAAGAAGCAATATCACTTCATATTGCCTTGAATCTCCATTCATATGTTTGTGAACTGTTCTTAGAGGATCTGAAAAAAAAAATCAACATTCAGTCTTAGCACATGGGTATTTGTACAGTATAATGTGAATGTATCCACCTTTTTCAGTTTTTGGTGACTGAACACTTAGTTTATCTTAAATATGAGTAGGTATTCATTTGTACTCATTTGTCTTCAAAAATCATTTTTATAGAACAACATATCATAAAAGCAACTATTTCCAGCTATGCATATCATGTGCTCCCCTCAAAAATATCATTCTTCACATTTTCTATTAAAATTTTCAAAGAGGCAAAGAATTTACTGCAGATGCATCAGGAGAAAAAATACATACAAACATGAACACAGATTATAATGCAAAAGTACTTGATATTGCTAACTGTGTCCCTAGCAGGAAAATCACAAATATATTGGGAAAAAAAAGCTTATATGTTTATATATTAAAATTAAATCCAAGGAAAAAATGCAAATTGAAATAATATGTTAAATTGATGACTTTGAGCTAAATAATTTAAATAAAATAAATATAAAACATAAGTTCTATAAGAATGTATTGTTGAGATTTTTCCCATTTAAAAATGATAATAATTAAGAAAGTGTTAGAAAGTCAAGTTGTTTTTGCTAAAGCCACCAAACAAAACTTTGATTAGAGGAATTCAAATTTAATGCATCAATGCTTCATTTTTCTTTGAGTATATCTTAACCTATCCTTGCTTTATCAAGTTCTCAGCTAGTTAATAGTATTTTACGCAAAAGTCCTTAAGGCAGAATATATGCATCAAGAATTGTTATACTTCTTATTAAAGAGTAGCTTTTTCAAATTTAGGTTCTATTTGTATATTTTATGCTTACTCTTTTTAAAAAGTGAAACATGAGGTTAGGAATTATATTTTTGTCTTTATGTCATATCCTTCATCATGTATAAATAAATGATCATTTTGGCTAAATTGATTTTTAGCTCAGGGAAATATAAATATAGAAATGGCTATGAATATCCTGTATTATTTTTACCAAAATCTCCCTCTAGCCTCAATTTAGATTGATTAAATCTTGTCTTTTTTAAAACTACTTCCAAAAATACCTCAAATTTTGTCCTTTTTTTTTTTTTTGAAGGACATTTTTTATTACACACTTAACTAAGTACTTTCTGAACAATTCAAGAGTTTTTTTTTTTTTTTTCCACCTTAGGAAGGATCATGTAAAACGAATATCATTTGTTCATGATGGTTCACACTTTTGACCAATCTCCAAATTTAGTATTTCATATTAAGTTGGAGTCCCTAAGTCAGATTTCCCATGCCTGGTTTCACAATGACATTTTCAAATGACCTGAAAATATTTGATTTGTTCACTGTGATCAGCTTGGTCAAATTGCAAGACTGAATAGAATATGAATAAATTGGACTTTGTTAACCCTATCCACCAATTTGGTTCTTTTAAAAGCAGGGTTTGTGAGATTTTGAAACAAGGAATTACAGAGTAACTCATTGCAGCAGACATCCCTATGTGTTACGCCCTTGAAAAATCCCCTCACCTTGAGTGTGCTGGAGCCTCTGACTTGATCCTGCAGATAGAATATGGTAAAAATGTGCAGATAATCCCTCCTATGACTGTGCTATGTTATATAAAACCCCTTGTTAACAGAGTAGAGCCAGCGTCTGCTAGTCTTGAAGAAGTAAACTGTCACAGTGTATGAGGTCTGTGAGAGGACCTGAGAGAGGACAACATGACAGGAAACCATGGGTGGTCTCTGGGTGCCAAGAGCAGCTCCTAACTGACAGTGAGCAAGAGAAACAGGACTTTACTTGCACATAGCAAGGAGATGAATTGTACCAATAATTACACAAGCTTGGAAGAGGATTCCTACTCCATAAAGCCAATTTAGCCTTTTTGACACTTAGATCGTGAGATGGAACCTGAGCAGAGGACTAAGTCACGCCTGGACTATGAACACACGGAAACTGTGAAATAATACACCTTCACCAACTGTAGTTTTCAAATTCTATTATTTTGTCAATCTATTGTGTATAATAGATGTCTCACTATTTTATTTTGTAGTTCTCTATTTATAAATGAGATTGAACATCTTTTGTATACTTATAAGGCATTTAGTTGAAATTTGTACTGAGATCATTGTAGATTCAAATGCAATTATTAGACATTTGATGTCCAATATTTATTATATTTCAAGATAAACATAAGTATATGTTGCAATTATTTGTATTATATTTTATTAGTTAGTATTAATAAAAGTATGCTTATTTATTTGGAGAACAAACACACTGAAAAGAAAAAATTAAAAACTGCAATCACGTAATACTGAGTATGTTATGTTGAGGTTTCTTTTCATAATCACCAGTATTTGGTGACCATTTTCCCACGGTAAATATACATATATAATATATATAAATTATATCAAGTTCTCTGGTGGCAAGCAACAGAAACCAAAGGAGAGTACATTAAGCAAACAAACAGTCTTAAGTATACAGACTGGCTTATAGAATTTACAGAGAAACTAAAGAAACATATCCTACTTAGAACAGAAACTGGATGAAGTCCAAGGACAGAGACCTAACAGAAACCAAGGGACAGGCAATTTTAAGTGCCCCTATTGGGCTTCATCGGCTCTGATTTTAAAATGTCCATGTTACACCACTGAAGATCCAGAGGTACAGGGTGCCTTGACACTTCGCCTCAGGACCCTGCTCGTTAAGTGTGTGCTGGTGAAGGGGGTGGTAGTTCACAGAGTCCAATTAGCATGGCTACCGAGAGAAAATGGTCAAATTGATATGGTTCCAGCAGCTACAACAGATGTCCACTACATCTGTAATGCTATTTTAATGGCTTATTAGTATTATACCCAATTGATGACTTAATCAATCACCTTATTCTGGACATTAACTGCCTTCTGATTTTTGTCATTGTATAAAACATTGTGATTACTATACTAGTAGGCAAGGCTTTCTAATACCTTCCCAACATGCTGGTTCAAAAGAATGTAAACATTTTTCAGCTAACCGTCCATTAGAGAGTTTACATCAGTTTGAATTTCAACTACTAGTTCAAGGGACTAATTTCTAAACATATGAGACTTTGTTTTATTGTTTTATGTCATTGCTATTATATTTGCAGTTCTTGGGTCACGAATTAGAAAATTTGGATGTGCTAATCATAATGAGTTTTCCTTTTGTATATCATCAGGTCTAACTATAACTCAGTTTTTCCACTAGAAAATTGTCTTTTATTGATTGATTTACAAGAGATCTTTAAATGTTTTGATTGTTAACTCTTCTCATGTACGTTGCAATTATTTTCAGGAATTTGCTGCTTCCTGTTTACCACTTCTTATAGTATATTTCATTAAACAGAGGTTTTACATTTATATGTCGTCAAACTATTAAGTTGTGCTCTTGTAATTTCTGCCTTTTGTTGTTGCTTAGTATGTTTTCTGGATGAAATAAAGTTGGACTCTGTTTTGTTTTTAATGATCAAATTGTTGTACCTTTTGTAATTCACTCTAACATTAGTTAGCTGAGATATTACATTCATCATTTCATTTTTAATGTATATATATGGAGTTGGTAATGAATTTTATCTCAAAGACATTTTGATTTTCCTACAGTAATATTTTCATTTTCCAGACTTTCTAGTCAAACTGAGGCTCAAAATTAGATGTAAAAATAATAATAGTGTCCACTCTAAATCAGTCTAACTTATATAACAAAACTCACCCTGTAACTTCAGTGTAAAATCTACTCCTCTTAATATTTATAAGTCTACATAAAATTGAACCCTTGTAGGCTAAACATTAAGTGACCAAAATTTTCTTTTTTGTCTCTTGATTTTTATTATATATTTAAAGCAAAGTAGATCACAAGTTTAAAATGACCATAATAGATATTATTTTTTTAATGATTTAGAACTCTATATTTTGGCACTTTATCCCCCTAAACTCTTATCTGAATATAGATATGTTATAAGGAAGTTCTGCAAAATAGCGTAACTGTTACTTGCAGGCAAGATACTGACAGAGTACATTTAGCAAGGCAGACTGCATTCTGGAAGTGATTTATAGAGATTTAAAAGTACTTGAAGCACAGCGGCCACAGTGAAACCAACATGTGAACTCCTTTGAATGTACTGACTTTAAAAGATTATGGATATAATAATTTTCATTGTTGAAATATAGAAATTCTGATATTTAAATATTAATGGAGAGTTTGTCTATAGAGTTTCAGCACAACTTATGCAATCCTTGGTATCACAAAGTAAACAATTCAATTTTTAAAATTTTTCTTGATATTGTATTAAGGAAATAATAGGGAGTATTTTTAAAATTTTATTTTTAAAAGATAATTTAAAAATAGCAAGCTGGGGAATCATTAGTGAAATTATCTCAATATATTTTCACAAATAAGAGAAAATATGAAGTTACCAAAGTTCATACAAAATACATAATTTTCATACAGTTTTTTGAATGAACACAAAGGTATAATGTTTATCTTACAAATCCACATTAATACCATATACGTTTTTTAAAAGGACATATTGTCTCATTTCTCTCTCTGAACCAATCTGATATCTATTTTGTCCTAAAGTTTGGGAAATTTACTATGTAGGTCAGGCTTTTACTGTACTTACTGGTTGGCTTTGGCTTTTGTGATTCCCTATAGTTGTAACAGAAGTGATATCTTTTCAGCCTACACTCTGGAGTCTTGATAACAAGAATAGACTTTTTTTTTTTTTTTTTTTAATCCCTGAGCATTTTTTTCTTCTTTTACTCTCACATAACACAACAGCACTTGATTCTGAGTGTAAACTTTGAAGCAGCAAGTGAACTGATTTTGGAATCAGAAGGTCTTGATTTATGCTCCAGCCCTTTTTACTAAAGAAGTGACCTGTGGTGAAAGGCGTGTGGGACAGTGAATTGAGCACGGGCTTTGGAGGCCATGGGAATTCATTCAAACCCAAGTCATCTCTCTTTATAGCTGCGTAAACTTGGCAGGTTAGTTAATCTCCTTGAACTTTGGTTACTTTTCTGCAAAACAGTGCTTGATGTTTTATGCACATCATTGCTCTACATCTTAACCAGGAAAACTTTCTAAAAGAAGATCAGACCGCCCCAAAAAAGTTCTCAAAAAAATGTTCGGTGTCTGTCACTTCCCTCACTCCTGTAATTCGACTGCTCTTCTGTACTTAACCCATCTGTATTTTTATACGGATATACCCAACTGCCCCACTGGCATCCCCTCAAGATTACTGCCCAAGTCTTGTCCCCTCGAGCACAGGTAGTACTTCCTGAATTCTCATTTTCATAAAGGAGACATTTATTGTGTTTCTGTGGGCTCCACCTGTCTCCACTTTCCCCCAACTCCAGCTCTCATACTCCGTGGGCTGTGCTCTCATTTCTATCCTACCAAGTTTGGTGAGTTTATATTCCATACTGAAATCATAGTTATGTTTACTAGACTATGTCCATGACTATTCTGAAAAACACACACCAACAGAAAATACTTTTCCTATGACTACGCATACTCCTCAGAGTTGATCAGAGAGTGAGCATGAATTTTCCTGTTACATTCTGTGTCCAATGTCATAGCTCCTGTGCCACTCGTGGAGAATGTTTATCACACCAAGTTTAACTTCTATCTCAGCTTCATACAACCCGCACATTCCTTTCATCAGTCCTCAAGATTTCCAGACTGCTCAGTCATAGAGCATCTCCAACAATGCCCCATTTTTACCAAGAAGCCTTATTTCAAATTGAGACATCCAGGGACTTTTCTGCTCTACTTTCCTGGTTCTTTCCCTTTTTTCCTATATTCATTATTTCTATTTTCGTTATAAAAATGTCCTCATTTATGAATTTTTTTTCTGTCTTTGCGCTACTTCAGTTGTTTGGAGGGGTATAAAAATTTAGGAAAAGATATTTGTCCAGGGGTCATGGGAGGCTTTGCTCTGCTCTCTTCTAGCTGCTGGTGTTGCTGATAAAATACCTGATGTCAGTGTTGGGGGAGAGTATATCTCAGCGGCAGGTTGCATGCCTAGCATGCATGAGGTCCTGGGTTCAACCCCCAGCACGTCCATTAACAAGTAAATAAATAAACCCAATTATCTCCACCTCCAAGTGCTTTTTTTAATAAAAAAAGAAAGAAAAAACTTGACATCAGTATGATTATTACCACCCTTTATAGGTCTTTGGTTTACTCTCTGAATATGGCAAGTCTTCCATTGGTCATTAATTAGTTGGAAATTTCAGAATGTTATGCACTAACTATAGGTGTTTTTGCTATTGTTTCAGTCATTGTTTTGAACAATCAATAGGCCATTTCCGTCAGAGGCATGTATCCTTACTCAGCCATGGGGGAAAAATAGCTTCTATTAATGTTCGATATTTTTCTCTCCTCTGCTTTCTCATTCTCTGTTTTGGAGACTCTTTAAAGTCTGTTATTGAACCTCCTTATTTAATCCCTTATGTCTCTGCTCTTTTATTGTCTACTTCTCATTTCTCTCTCTCTCTCTCTTTTTTCCTTTGTTTAATTTAGGAGATTTTCTTGGCTTTCACTTCCAACTCATTTGTTTATTGTTATTGTTAATTTTGGTGAATTGAAAATGCCTTTTGCTGCTACTGTTCTTCACTTCATAGGGAACAGTGTTGTTTTGTTTCATGGATGAAACATTGTCTTTATTATTTCTCAAGTTAGAATTAAGCTTTTTTTTTTCCTAATTATATTTTGTTCTTCAATTTTTTCTAATAACACTAAGGTAAAATTTCTCCTTTATTCTTCCTAGCTTTTTCTCTTTCCTGTTCTAAACTATTTCTACCTTTTGTTTACCACTTCACATTTGAAAATAAGATTATAGAAGGCCTGTTGGTGACTGCTAGCCATTTTTCTGAGGAACCTTTTTTCTTTTCTTCTGGAATTTGAAGTGGGGAATAAAGTAGATGGAGATAAATACTCTGTTTATAATTTTTCCGTTAATTCCTATGATTTTGGCGTCACGTCTCACTACTGCCATGACTGGTGCTTGCTTTCATTTCATCCAGAATTTCTCCAGCATTTTACTGGGAGGACTGTCTCCCTCTCTGAACAGACCCCCATATCTGAACTTGTTCAAGCTATGGCTTCATTTTTCTCTTTTGTCTTCACTTTCAGTCAACATTCTTCCGCCTCCTCTTAATTTCACTTATTTGTTTAGACTCTCTCGTATGCTATTCCTTATGCCAACACTGATCTTAGAGCTCTCTTGCTTATTCCTTTGCTGTCGTTTTAATAAATTTTAAGAAAAGAAGAGAAATGCAGGTTTTCAAAGCAACATCCTGACTTAGCTGAGGTTTTAGAAATAAATGAGAGGAAAAAAAAAAGCTGTTTTTGAGTGAAGAATTCAATGATTTGACACCCTGCAGTGATATTCTCTGAAAGGCGTGGTCCTATCACAACTTCCGGGAAAGCTTGGACAACAAGCGAATGTCCAGTTCCCCCTTCCTTTTACCATGTCCTCTGAGAGAAGGCACCCCACAATTTCCAGAGAGAAGACTCTGAGCAAGTACTGAACTGAAGCAAAATAAGACTTGTTCCCAGAGCCTCAAATAACAATGAAACTTGAAAATCACTGAATGTAAACATTATTTTATTCTATCTGCTCAGCCAAACTTATCTAAGCACATTCATGCCCTCTACTGCTTTCTCAAATATTTAGTCTGTTGGCCCTTTTTCAGAGTTCTAACATCTAATATCTATTATTAAACTAAGCAGAAGGAGCTATGTTGAAAGTGGGGTGTTTAGTATTTATGCTCCCTTCCAGGGTGCCCCAGTCTGAGACCTGCTGAAATTAAGCCAACTTGCTACTTCCAGTAAGAAGCTTTATAGTTAATCTATTATCTACTCTACTTCTTCTGCTTCCATTTTGAAATCTGTAACATTTATTGTGATCATCTCACCACATGGAGATAATAACCACTTTCTGGATAAGCTTTAATTGTTGATATAGTAAAGTCATTGAAAATAGACTCTTCTCGTAATTGAAGTTGGCTTTGTTATTAAGAAACAAAGGTCTACAAACCCCTTTTTATTCCAGAAATATTCTTGGAGACCTCTGACCTAACTATCTGGCATCAAAATGGTTGTAAAAGACCATCTCTCTTCATATCTGTGGAAATTCACAAAAGACCAAGCCAGCAGTGAGTGGCTGCTTTAACACTTTAGAAATGCTGAAAAGAGATTGTTTAAAAACTTGGAAACAACACAGCAGTGATTCTGAAAACCTAGGCAGATATATGTTAAGCTGAAATGCTAAAACTGAATGAGAAGCAAAATGCGAGGCCCCGCGAGGGAGAGGAGAGGTCAGATACCTGGGCAAACAAAGGGAACGGTGTGACTGTAGACGGGCTCTTGGACACTAGCCTTTCTCCCCTCCCACATTCTAGTAGGTGAGTATCTGATAACTTGATCAAGTCGCAAGTTTATCCTGAACTCTGAAACCTTGTTTTGATGCTTCCTTTGCTCACCTCTGCCATAATCTCTTCTTAGAAACCCTATTCTTTAAGGCCCATTTAATTCTGTTTCTGTAGAAACTCCCTCTATTATTTCAATACACAATGATCTGTCCTCAGAACTACAGATGTTATATTTCTATAATACTCTAGATATTATAGTTTTATAATAAGAATTGCAGAATTCTTACTCAGTGCTGAGTGTAAGTTACCTATTTTTGTATGTCATAGTTTTAGAATTATAGGTGGTTACATTTCCAAACTGAATGATAGATTCACTAAATAGAGGTCTTTTTTAATGTGATTTTTGTGGTTAATATGTGTAACATGGGATGCTAAATACTGGTGGGTGCATCAAATGCAAGGCCTGCTTCTCTTCATAGCTATCATAACATTAGGTGCTTGATAAGCTGACATTATAAACGGAGAATTCAACCTTAAATCTGTTCCACTTGTTCTTCTGTAAACTTTTTCCATGTTTTGGTTCTACTTATATCCAATGTCTTATTTCACAGATTGTCAAAAGCCCTCCCTCCACACCCAGTTTAGACTAATTTAGTGAAAAGTGGAAAAGCATGTGAGCTTTGGAGACTTGCACAGAGTAAGGCAAATGCATGGTGAGGCCTCAGCTGAGGCTCGCCCTTGGTCTCCTGTTCATTTCTCTCCATGCCCAGGGCAGGAAAGAATGCAGACTTTTCCAGCCTTCAACTCTGACTTCTTGGAAATGTTGGGCCTGCTATGGTAATAATATCTAGACTTTGACTAGAAGGAAAATCAGGCAAAAATAATTTATGTGGCAGCTCACCCTGGGTGAGCTTTTTTTTTTCTCTTTCTTTCTTTTCTTTTTCATGGAAGCAAGAGGGAAATTGACTGACTGTTTTGGGTGTGTGTGTGTTGGGAAATGGATGAGTTTACTTTTGGAAATGTTGATTTTTGAGGTACTTTCAGGCTGGTTAAAGAAAAAGATGTCTAGTAGGTAGTTGAACATATATTTACAGATTGGAAAGATTTAGGAGTCATTAAGCATGCTGCCTATGAAACCACCCAGAAAATAAGTCGATTAGCAGGGCAAAAAGTTGACCTCTGTGTAATGGAAATATTTAGGAATAGGCAGAAGAAAATAAACCTTTAACAGAGGCTGTACAGAGTGTTCTCAGTTACGTCAAATGCTGCAGAGATGGCCAGTAAGGACAGGATCTCAAATGATGCATCGGCTTTTAGTCACTAAGTTGCTAAATGTCTTGGAAAAAGAAGTCAGAGGTGAAGACTGGAAGTAATATAAACACCCAATTCCACATCTGCATCACTACATCCTCCAAATCAATTCTATATTCCCAGCTGCTTCAAGTTGTGCTTATTATTTCAGTGTCATATAAATGTAAAATAAAATTTACTATCCCCATATATTAATTTACTAGCTTTCTTCTTTTTTTGATGGTTTATTTGAAACAGGGCCATATAACTAAAACCCAAGACATAAAGCTTGAGTAATATTTTTTTAACCTTTATTTTTTTTTCAAATACGATTTTCCACATACTCTTTTGTGAAATATGTAAGCATACACATAGGTGGAAAGAACAACCTTAATTGATACTACAAATGAACTCCCATTTTTGTCAGTTTTGTTTTTTCACTTCCCCTCTCCACCTGGCCCATGGACTGTTGTGAGTATATGGTTTATGATTCTTAAATTCCAACTCTGGTTATCACTAACCCCAGGATGAGCTGCCACACCTGTCAGCATTCATAAACTGTGCTCGCTTAATTTTCCTATTAGGAAAAGCCTAGATAGATTATTATCATAGCAGGCCCAGTGTTCCACTTACCATGTCCAGGGCAGACAAAGGGAGTTGGTAATTCGCATATAACCAATCAAAACAAGGGTGTAGACCAACATGCCCTAAAGTAAACCAAGAGGAACTGAGGATGAACGTAGAGCATTCACTACCTGCCTTATACAGGCTACTAATTTCCAACACTAGTCTCCCTGAACTCTGCTTTTTCATCATTATTCATTTTGTTTATTCCACACAATCATTGTCAGGGTATTTCTACCTGACTACAAGTTCCTTTGGGTTCCAATCCCCACTTTATTATATTGGCGTATTTTTGCCACCATCCAGTAAGCTCTGGTCAGGGTGGAACTCTCCCCCAACAGGAAGATAGCATAGTTCGTAGATTGATGGCTTTAAATTTATCCTAAGCTCCTTAAGAAGGTGTTGAATATATTTTTTTTTATTGTATGAAAAACCTTTATCTTTCCAGGAAATATTTTCTAGGATTTCAACCATGGATGAGGAAAATTATCAGCAAGATTTGAATTTCAGCTTTATTGCACACCGAAAGCAAATGTGCGCTGTGGAAAGCAGACATTTCACAACTATACCCAACTGCCTGAAAAGATTGTCTTGTCACAAATTCCGTATAATCTCCTTTTCTTTTTATGATCTTCCTGACCAAAAAAAAAAAAAAAAAATTTATCTGAGTGTGCCAGCACCTTTGTTTCATCTCATTTCTCTTTCAATCCAGCTGTGCTTGCTATATCAGTAGCTACATCAATTGGACAAAAAATGGTAATTGTATAAAAATGTAGGTCCTAGCGAAAACCCCATACTTTAAAACATCATCACTATATAGACACTTAAATTTCTTAGACAATTAGTAAGTGCTTAATAATTTACCTATGTCTTGGGAAAAAAATCAAACCATCATTAATTTTAATTATAATTGTAAAGATTTAAGCACATCAATTAAAAAAAAAAACTTCAAGTTAAGTTTTTTCAAATACAATGATAAACTCACAGCGGTTTTCCCTTGCTGGAATGATCTGTAATTTCATAGCAACCATGTTCTGCTCTGTAACTTTTCTCCTTTGAATCACTCAAAGCAAAAGTGCTACAGCAGAGAGGATTTTGTTTATCTTTGTAACATTGTTCTCTCCTGCTTCAGGTCATGTTTAATTTCTTCACACCACTGTTTGAAAAATCAGCTTCCACTTCAAGGGTAGAGCAACCCTGAAGGATTCTGTTTGTTTTACAGCGATGTAAGGACATGTTTAATCTTCAGAGTTCTACAAGTTCAAGATGACAATGGAGTATAAAACACAAGGCTGTTAGGTCTTAATAAGAGTGTTGATTTCACAAACTCCTTGTTTTCCTTAACAACATGAAATATTTATGACAATCAGATTTTAATTTCTGTGCTAGCCATGTGTTTCTACAAGATAGAGTTTCCAGACCAAATTTATCCCTTCATTTATTCTCTTTTCCCAGAGGCAGCTCCTGAAAAACTGCTCTGTCCTTAGAAGTCAGCCGACATAATTGGAGACAAGTGGTGTAAATAATTTGCCCTGCAAAAGTAAAACTAAAAGATAGCATGTTAAATCTTTTTAGTTCCAATTACTAGCTAACACTGCTATTAAATTACAGAGCTCAAGGTTTCTGAAATAAATTTAGAATTAGGCTTGGTATGCAATACCATTTTTGAAAACGCGAAATCTAAATCATTACTCTGTCAAGATGTAGGTTTAGTGATTGAACACGGATATGATCAATTTCTTGCTCTGGTTGAACTTCAACCTTGTGAGAACTACGGTATTGGCTCAGATTTCTCCTAGAAATATAGTGTGAGAATTTAGGCCAAAATTAATAATCACCCTAATTTTTAACTTCTCCATAGAGGCATGTATCTCACCTGTGCATGAAACACCCTTTAACTTCAAAGGATATTCAAAGTTCAGGGAAGATGTGTGGGAGCACAAAAATGGATTACAAGGGGGTGGAATAGCATGCTGTGTTAATGCAGCATTCTGAATTAAAATAACTTTTCTTTTTTTCCTTTCCAATAAAACCTTTACATATCCATGGTTACTTTTTTAAAAAAGATAAGTGAGATAAATGAATGAATGCAGATTTTGTATATTGGTTGCATGGTGAAACGATGGCGCATAGGAGTCAGGTTTCTATCTACATGGAGATGTGTTGTTATTGTTACTTATCAGTATACAGAGAGGGTATTTGTATAATAATATTTCCACTCTCCCATTTCTCTATTAGAGATTAGTTAATAAGATGGTAAATTATAGGTCAGTGGAAAAGAGTGGGTTCTAAAGTCAAACATGGTTGTGATTACTGGATTCTTCAATACTAGCATTTTATATAACTTCTTGAGCATCTTTGAACTAGGCTGTTAAAGGTAGAGTGAAAACATAACTCACATATATACTGAACACCAGGGTAAGTTGTACTACTCAGTACAATTTATGTTTCTTTCCTGCTAAACTCTCATTTGATGGATACAAATTGTCAGTTACCAATAAAGCAACTAAGCTAATGATTCATTAAAATCTCAGTTGCAGAGTCCTACTGAATATCTGATTTTGAATGACATGTGAGCACATTCTGGTCCTGAACACCAGCAGTCCCTACTGCATGACTGGTCTTGAATTAATTATGAACATGACTTGATCTTTGGCACTGAAGCTCACAAAAAAACAGCTGTTGATATTTTGCAATCTTACCATCTCTGGAATGGGATAATAAGCAACCAGCAAGGTGTTCTAGAAACCAAAAACAAAAGCACTGGCTATCTTTTCATTAGAAACCCTTATCTTACTACTTGTATTAAATATTATTGTGCAGAATAGTTTTAGACTTTTTTATTGAGTTATAGTCACTTTACAATGTTGTGTCAAATTCCAGTGCAGAGCACAATTTTTCAGTTATACATGAACATACATATACAGAATTTTTTTCTCCAAGATTTTGAAGGACAATAAAATTTCAGTGTATGAAAAGATGTCTTTGTAAATAGAGTAAATAGATTATATGTTTCAGAGGACAGAAGCTTTGCTTATATTTTGTCTGGCATGATACTCAGCAAATGGCACTTGTGTGATTGACCATCCTGGTTCAAGAACAGAGATGGATGTTTTTGATGAGGAAGGGGTTCTGGCATAATGCTTCTCTGATTAGGTTTTTAGGACTCATCAATTTCCACAGTGTCTGCCTCTGTTAGTCTTTTCCACTATCAGACCCAATATTTGTGTTAAAGGCTTGTAAATTCCTCTTTCCTGTGCCTAAAGCTTCTCATACATGCATATAATCTGCGGAAATCGCTGCCATTATGATTCTACTGACCCATCAACTTTATGCCAACTTGGTAAGATCATGATTTCTCAAATATAAAAGTAGTGCCCCAAATCCTAATCCTAATCCAACCAACTGGATAAATTGGACTGACATTCAAGAAAAACATCTAAAAGTATTGTCACTGCTGCAAATCAACCGATCATTGGGGGGTGGGAGGCAGCTTCTCAAGGAATAGATCCAGTCATCACGTATTCTCTGTTGCTAGTTTTCTTTTCAGAGAAGATGCTTTTTGTTTTTCATCAGGGCTGATATAAACTTTCAAAAATCTGACAACCTATTGAATCATTATAGCATTGAATTTGTAATGGAGGAACTGCTCCCCAGACCTCTTATGCTCTGTTACCAGAACACCTCTGTCAAATGCCAATAAAAGGACATGCCTCGGGGGGAGGGTATAGCTCAGGTGGTAGAGAACATGCTTAGCATGCTTGAGGTCCTGAGTTCAATCCCCAGTACCTCCATCAAAAAACTAAATAAATAAATAAACCTAATTACCTCCCCCCGAAAAAAAAAATTAAGAGAAAGTACATGCTTCATGGAGTTGTAATGATTAAACAGTATGAAGTTCTTAACCCAGAGCCCAGCATATAATAAACACTAGGTAAATCCTACTTACTGTTAATTATTATTTCACAATACAAATGAAAATTGAAAATATAAATTATTCACATTGCCACTGACATGGGTATTTTCTTTAACATGAGGTATCATGGATTTTTCATGATAAATATATCACGATTGTAAGATGAATATGATGTGACTGCTTAAACTTTCTTCTTTTCTCTTCAATGTCAATAATATAAGCCACAATCCCCTTAGATACTTAAAGCACAAAGTATGTGCAAATTATCAGAACCTATTCCCCTGAATTAGTAAGGAAGAAATCCCTTGGCTTTTATTTTTAAGAAGAGGCCTTGGACTATGGTAATTCACTTATTACCTGCCCCTTTTAAAGGATGCTCATTTGAATGGAGACCTAAGCTACCTACAAGAACAGTAAGGTCACGGGACAGGGGAACTGCCTCTTGATTTTAGAGATGGACCTTTGCTTTCATCAGCTCTGTGCAGCCATCACTTGATGGTAAAAAACAGCAGCTGATGTTTAAAAACTGCCCCATATGAAAGGCATCAGGGTGGGCAAGGTGAAAATCAAGAGCTTGTGAATATACTACAGGCTGAAAGAATTTTTGGAAACTCTTTCCAAGTATGTATGATGCACAACTTCTAAAATGAATAGAAGTTTGAAATAAGCTTTAAATAAGATGTTGAGATGATGTAAGAAGTATAGCTACTTTAATCTTAATCAAGGCAACTTGTGATGAGGTAACGAAGAGCAAGCAATCAGTCAGAACCCAATCTACTCGCATGAAATCTTAAACAACAACAGAGGATTTTTTTTTTTTTTGCTTTAGTTTGTGTTAAGAGAAATGGGCAACATAAGTGCTATGCAGATTCAATGTGCTAATGAAATCAATTCATCAAGTTTTAAATTATGTAGGAAATTAAAATAAGAAGCTGTTCTGTACACAAAAGAGACTATGTCCCCCAGAGAATAACCAGCCTTGATAAAGAACAGACCTAACACATTTTAGATAAGCTTTTTTAAAAAATGTTATATATCAGCTGCATTTAAATACTTATCTCTCTTTTTTTTTAAGTTCCCCAGTGAATCTTTAGATTTTCTATTTAAAAAGGAGCCTAGGAATGGAAATCAGAAAGAATTGGCCAAGAGATCCATTGTGAAGCTGTTTGATAATTTGTTCCTCAGATCAGCGATCTGCCACCTGGATTTTGGGTGCTCTTGAGGTATCTGGAGGCATCTAAGGGTACGTGAGGACAGATAGTTAAGGGAATTTATTTTTCAAGTAAAGAGTTACATCTTTTATATTAAATCTCTCATAAGAGCCTCTGATGGAGCTCTGGGTCCTAATTTTCTACCACCATATAATAAACTCTGACTTTTAAAAATAAGCTACCTCTCACTCAGCACTAAACTCGAAGTGCTGATTGTTCCAGAATATCACACATCTATGAGTCATCATTGGAGAGGTCAATCAAAATATAGTTATTGGCTTCAAGAAAATTAAGAATTCTAGTGACAAGATAAAAATTAATTTGGAAGAACAGCATTTTTTAACTGTTTTCAGCAAAATTGGACTACTTACTTAAATTGTGAGCTGATAAAACACTTTAAAAGGATACTTTCTGAAGAATTAGAACAAAATTTTTGCATACATCCTAAAAGGAGTTCAAATAATTCAATGACATTTCTTGAATAACACTTTTCCTATCTACTTGTTTATGTGCACAAGATATTTCAATACGTATATTTATAAAAATGAAGTAAAAAATAATAATAGAGTTTATGGTATGCCCAGTCTCATTATTAAAATAAATAATTTGTTCAGAGATATAAGATTCAATATAGTAAAAAAAAAAAAAAAAATCCAGCACATCTCATAAATATATTTTTCATTAAATTCAGTTGAAGTTGTTTATGAGAATATATAATAAATTTATAGTGTCTATGTAATTATGTACTAATATTCACTGTAATAATGTATAGGTATTGCACAAATGATTTCTATAATAATAACTTACTCCTGAAAGAATTTTTCAATATTTAGAGAGGATTATGGCTACAAAAATAAATCAAATCAATAAAAATATTTCATCGTAAAATATATTACCCTATACTAAAATTTAAATTTGAGAAGTTGAATGAAATTGGTTTGAGGAGGGAAAAGAAAAATATAAAATTTCTGACTCAAACAAAACAATGTTAATATGTATTTTTTAAATAGATAATATAGGTATCAAATTATTATTTTATTTCAATCCCACTGAAAATGTTTAAAGGAGTAATGTAATAGCTTTATTTTAAAATGCCAATATCTATTTTATGCTAGAAATTAAACTCTTTGTAACTATTAAAACATGATAAATATTGTAGCTGTCTGCTGAAGTATATATATGTGTATTATTTATATAAATTCTTGTGTAAATTAAGCTGTCAGATTAAATATTAATTAGGTATGGCTTGCACATGCCTATGGTAATTTGATGTGTAGGAAGGGATCCAACATTGGAAATGCCTATTTCAACATTATGAAGTAGATTTTCATTGGCTCAATATCCTTATTTACACTGTGTCTTTCAGCAAATATTTAAAGAAGTCAAAAAATTTATTTTTATAATATGCTACATTAAAATAATATTGAATACCAGGTCTCATTTAAATTCTCAATAGCCTTGTGACAGCATTGTACTCAGTTCTGATTTAGACATGGAGAATCTAACATTTAGAATGAATAAGAAATTTTTCTATGATCATTTACCTAAAAGTGGAGGAGTTGAAATTCAGATCAAAGGACTCTGCCACCATGAATTGTGCTCTTACCCTTTAGCCTTTTATGTCTTGGAATTCCTCAATTGCTTAGACAGGGAAATAGAAAAAAATCTACCCATCTTAATTGAACTGATTTCTTTCTACTTATATACAATATATAATAGAGTAATTATACAACTAAAAGGCAGATTTAGTCACCTTTCCATTATGCTACAATAATTTTTTTATGGATTTAAGAAAAACTATGGTCTAGCTCAAATTATGCTCAATTATTTTGTACATTGGTTTATTGGGAAATAATTATTTTCTAAATAAAAATAACATAACTATTTTCTCCTATGATGACTACAGATTATACATAGTTCTAGTAAATAGAAAAAAATACAAAAAAATTAGAGTCAAAAAACTGGTGAAACTATACATGTTAAATAATAAAAAAAAATCTATTTCCTTTTTCACTTAAATTTCTCTCAAGAAAAAATATTTAAAATAATTATTGGAATTGAGAAAATGTATTAAATTCCTATGTTATAACAGCAGGAACTAGCTAAGGTAGTAACAATATAAAAATACTACAAAAAGGATCAACATGTTTGTGATTTTTAGTCTTTAACTTAACAATTAGCTTGTCATAGAACTGTAGTTCATTCTCATTTTGTTTTATTAAGAGAATCAAACATTCTTTTTTTCTTTTTTAACAAATGTGGATGTTCAGAGGGCTAATTTGGGCCAACTAACTACAGATGGCTTGGCAATGTTTGAATGTAGAAAATAAACTCACAATTTCTGACTTACTATTTGTAACTTCAGCTATCATCAGACAAAAACGGCATAGAGAAATTAGTAAATTTTGGTTATGTTTTACAGTTCATAGCCTGTGAAAGAGACTGCTTTCTAGATAACGATTTGTTCAGAAATTATTTCTGATTTGTTTCTGTACGACATTTCCCAGATTCAATATATTCTTAGAAAGCACTTGATCACTGAAGAAAATCAAAAGAAACAAGTTTTCCTCCCATAATCTATGTATTAGGCATATGTGTATATGTATGCATGTGTGTGTGTATGTGTGTATGTATGAGTAGTGTATATATGTATATATACCTTCACACACCTACACACTCTCTCACACACATAGACATAGTGGCTGGTTGATGACAGAGAGACCTGTACTTTTCTTAGACATGTCTAAAGAACAATGCATTTCATCTAATTGGGAATAGTTTCTCTTGCAACAGATAAATGGTCTTTCCGCTTGCTCAAAAGTCTGCTCTCCTACTCACTGCCATACCTTATTAGCCACTAAACATCACACTGACAATTATTTACTTACCTAACTCTCCTTTTCATTTCTATTAACATTCACTCGTCTCAAGGCTTTAACATTATCTTGACACTCCTAAACCCAGATCTTCCTTCAACCTAGGCTCTTTACTAAATATCTTTGTAGCATAAATCTGATAACAATACTCAACTTTACATCTTTAACTTACTGTCCATTGTCTTTGACATCACACTGTAAAACATTAACAACATATGAGAGCATAGAAAAATAATTTGGAAGAAGGAAGCAGAAATGAATTCAGAGAAAGCTCGTTAGTGGATTACTCCTGGAGTCTAGTAAGAAGTTGCAATAGCATGAACCAGGAAAGGAGTGAAACATAGAGAAGAGTTAACATGTTTTAAAGATATTTTATGAATAAAATAAACAGTGCTTGATAATCAAATTCATAAAGAGGAAGAAAGAGAACAGTTAGAAGAATTAGAAGAATCTAGCTTTTCTGAAGTTGGTCATTGGAAGATCAGTGATAACGTAAAATCTGGACTATGACAATCTGTAGATGAGACTTGATGGGTCACTTCTGGGTGAGTTTAATTCAAGGTGCCTTTGCTTAAAACACATGGGGATGTGAAGTGGGCATTTGAACATATGAGTACAGATATTTGAAGAGAAGTCAATGCTAGAAGTCAAGTGTAGAGGAAGAAAAGGAGACGGTTGATATGGGAAAATTGCTTTGAAAATAGAACATCATTAACAAATTAAAAGGCCACACTTATGAAATACAAATAGTTGATGTCTACATACAAATGAATGAGACTGGATTAGAGAAGGTGGGGAAGTGGGAGGAAAACAGGAAGAAATGTATTATCATAAAAGCCAAGGGAAAAGAGTGTTCAGGGAAGATTTTAGCAAGGATCAAACTGGGATTCTGTCTCCAATGTTTGCTAACAATTATGACAGTACTTGCAATGCAGAGTGATGAGAATGTAATCCAGACTAAAACGGTTTATTTAGAATGGAGATAGTATGTATGTATATATGTATATTTATGTATACATTTCTCTCAAGTTTGTTTAACTTGAAAAAAATGAGAAGATAAGAAAGACCTGGGCATATATAAATATCAATTGTAAAGAGCTGGAGAATTTTGACCTCACAATCAAAATTAAAATAAAATAAGGAACTAACAAGCTTTTGACAATGGGTCATATTTCACTTTCTTTACATTTTATTTCTTTTTAGTCCCATCTTTCTATTTTAGTTGATTTATGGAACACATCTGCATGTCCTTAGTATGTGTAGAGTGCTCTCAGCCTCCTGTTGTAAGAGGGAAAGGCAACTTGAAGAGGATTGGTATGTAAATGCTGGTACCCCAAAGCAAACAGAATGCAGCAGAAACAGAAAGATGGGAAACATATTGCTTCATTTTTTTGTAGAACTATTGTCATAGACTGTTCCAAACTTAACTACGGTTCAAAAAAATTTTTTTTAATTTTACAGTGGTGCAAAAGCAACATGCATTAAGTAGAAACTACATTTCAACTTGGATTTTTGATCTCTTCCCAGGTTAGCTACATGTGGTCCAATTCCTCTCTGGTGATGCTGGGTAGCTCCAGGTAGCCATAGCTCACATTCAGCCACGTGATCACAAGGGTACACAGCCTCTACACTTACAACCATCCTGGACCCATACAACCACTCTGTTTTTTACTTTTAGTACAGTATTCAATAAATGATATGAGCTATTCAACATTTTATTACAAAATAGGCTTTGTGTTAGATGATTTTGCCCAACTGTAGGCTAGGGCAAGTGTTCTGAGCATGTTGAAGGTAGGTTATGTTGGGTAAATTTGGTGTATTAAATGCATTTTTGACTTACTGAAAATTTTAAATTATGATGGATTTAAATTATCAGGACTTAACCCCATCCTAAGTCGAGGAAGATCTGTAGTGTTAACACAGGTAAATAACTGAGCTAATTTAAATAACCTTAGTTATTTATGTTAATCATGAGTTTTTCCTCCTGCTCATTTACACACACATGCACACACACACCTGCCTGCTTCTATGCCAATAAAAGAGCAAAACAATGAAAGTGATACATAAGCACATTATGAAACAGGTTTCAAGAATGCCTGACATTTATATTCAAACTTTCATTCTAAATGATTGGTAGGTTCTTTACATAATGTATGCTTAGCAGGTGTTTCAACCTCTAAAAAAGAAGCGCCAGTGAGGTGGAAGTAAGGAAATGTTTCTGCTTCATCAACCAGGAATATTTTTTAAGGGGAGAAAAATAATTTTGCAACCAAAGTAGAAATGGGGAGGCAAGATAGAGTCAGTCTTTCTTTAGTGATTGATAATGGACCCGAGAGGTTAACTTTCTAAGGCCTGTGTAGTTTGCAAGAGTCATTTAATCAATATTTGTATGTAAAGTTTTAAAAGAAGAGAGACTCTGATTTGAATGTGTTGAAGTGAGGTACATGAATATTTATAGTTAAATATAAAAATTTCCAGATGGTTGTCTGAATCACCAACTTATTATCTATAGGTTAGCCTGTAGTTTATTTTACTGAATCTATAATTTTTTAGAAAAAATATCAGAAGTTGGCAAAATAATGTGAAATGTGAAGATATAACCTGTCTTATTTTAACTGAAATGACCATTTGCATATTGCAGATGGATTATAACAGTGAAATGCATTCAGGTTGTGAGGGTATAGTCAACTAATAGCATATTTTGTATTCAATATGTTATTGTATACACTTAAAATTAAGATTTTTTTTAATCATTTAAGAAAAAGACAGAAATGTGATAAAGTTGAGCTGGTTTCATGAGACACGTAACTCAGAATTTTTCACTGAAGCAGATAAACAACATGGTGTTTGGGGTTTGAGAGTTCAGATATTGCCATATTTATAAGGACCATGGAAACAGGAGAAACAAAATTTTAAAGTTAATTAATGAAGGTGATTTTATAAGATTGTGCTTACATTAATGCCATAAATAAGAATAAAATAAAGCTTTAATTTAACAAAAAATACTTGAGTCATTCCTTCCTTTTTATGGTCCATAAATGTGAACAAATATAAAGAAAATAGAACAATTAAGTTAATTACCTTGAATCTTAGCATAATAATATTACCTGAGGGCAACCTATTTCTTCATCTTTGACTTGAAATGGCAAATCTACATACCATAGCTTTCATCCCAAGTTTTCCAAATTAGAACAAGCATCCAATATGTAAAAACAGACTATTCTCTTTATTTTTGGTGGTTATGTTTTATGAAATTACTATGAACACTGATTTAGCAAACACTGCACTTTGCTCCTAGGGAAAATACAGAGTTAGGTTGCTGGGAGACTCTGTCACAACATTTTCATCACCCTTGTACATAACCTTGGTTTATGTGTGTTTCCATTTAAAGACACTTTATTTAATATATATTGCTGATTCATTAGCATTGAACTCATGGCCAACAGTCATATATCTCAGACCTGAATAAAGCTTATCTAACACACATATTTTCTCAGGAAGCCACAGCCCCGTCTTTTGGCACTTAGGAAAATTAGACAGCATTTCAACACCATGCTTGGAGGCAATTTTAAACAAAGAAATCAGTGACATGAAAAACAAAAGATGCAGAAAATGTGGCACTAAATAGACCTCAAAAAGGGCACTTGTTTAGTTTACAGTATGAGAACTGAAACCAGAAGTCAGAGCGTGGCTTTTGTCCATGTCAGCTTGGAAGGTACATGCTGGGCAACTCGAATTTTTTTGTACTGCTCTGGGCATGTCTGTGAATGACTTTGGGGGTTACATATAAATTTTAGAAAGAAGGCAAATTTGAAAATACAGACTTTATGGATAATGAGGATTGGTTGTATCTCTCCCTCTTTGCTGCCTGTCCCTGATAATAGCACGCTAATTGTTAGGAAACCACACTTGGGTCCTCTCACCCTGGCATAGTAAAGGCAATCTACTGACACCAGGTTGTGCTGAAGGAAAGTGCAGAGTTTATGCGAGGCCAAGCAGGGAGAATGGGTAGTTAATGCTCAAAAGATTGCAAGACTCATGGACAGACTTCAGGGAAGGGTTTTTAAAGGCAAGGTGAGGGAGAAAGTTGCAAGGTCTATGATCAGCTGGTGCACAATTTCCTGTTTCATTGATGGTGATATAACTAGATGATGTCATAGGGGTTTACATCATCAATCCTCAGGCTCCAGCCAATCTGCGGTTACGTGTACATGGTCATCAAGCAGTTGATTCTTCCATCTGGTGGGGGTTTTAGCATCAATAAAACAACTCAGGAATGTGGGTCAGACACATGTCTATGTCCTTCAGAGAGGAACTAAAGTCTGTGACTCTACTATACGGCTGATCTGTTGTTGAAATTGTTACCAGTTCTCCTGCCCAACTGCTACCCTTGTCACTACATGTTCACAATCATCCAATCATTTGTGACTCAGAGGAGGCCTGGGAGACTGAAGCTTTTCTACAAACAAGAAGCAGGTGGAGGACATTAGGGAGTCTGTTCTGGGAAGGCCCCATAGGGTCCTGCTCAATTACACAATGAGCACAGCCAGCTAGAATTTAAGTAATTGTCAAAAGCACTTGAAAGACTTCAAAATTTTTTTAAAAATGAAATGCTTTAAAGTTAAGAGTAAGTTACTGAGAGCTGTATCATTAATAAAGACGTGCAAAATCATTAGCAACTAAAACTAAGCTACGCTTCTATAAACTTTTTGCCTATTTAAATTAGATGTGAGTTTTTTGTTATTTCTTTCTTTCATTTTTCTTTTTGAATTCATTGGGGGGGCAGGAAATGGAAAAATTAGGGAAGGATTCATCTAAAACTTGCATTTCTGGGCCATAGCAGGTCTGTGGATGAAATCAGTAACTATTGTCTTGAACTGGGGCTGTCATCCCAGCCTAACTAATGGTGAACCTATTTGGTGGAGTGGAACCATCAGGGAGACTGCAAAAATGCTTTTGAACCCACTATTGCCCAAGTTTTCCTGTTTCAACCTGGCAGCAGTTAAAGTTACAATATGCTACAGTCTTCTGCTGTGAATATTTCCTAAGAGCAGATGCCTCTTAATTTATTAAGATACCTGTGTATATTTGCAAGCCACTGATTTTAAAGAGATTCTTATAGTGTAGGCATCATTCTATAATCAGTTTTCAAAGTGATTGATGCACCCTTATATGGGACTATAAAGCAAGTCAAGAACATTATTACTAAAATCTGTTAGCAGAAGCCTGGGGATCTGAAAATCATTTCTGAGTTGTTTACTGTCCTTAATAAAAGTTTAGGAAATGCAGGGACTGTGAGGATTCTAAGTGGTGAATTTAAGGGGCAAAAATTAGTCCATTTGGGGGTAGCACTAAATATCAAGAAGTGACTTTAAAAGAAAAAAAGAATATTTTTTAAAATGTTTCAAAGATTATTTGAAAAAACATCTTTTCATATTCCAAAAAGAATGTGGAATATAAAATTGGGATTCAGTGATAGGAACAAAAGGGATGAAAGTGAATGGGGGAATTTCCAGACAATCAAGGCAGTTTGACCACGTGCAGTGATCTCCTCTCCTATTCAGTACTGAAATATAGAAAAGAAGGTTTAAAAAAGTGAAAGTCAACATGTACACATCCTAGCGGGATTTCAGCATGTTTGCTGAAGTTGGCTACCTTAGCAGAGAAAGGGAAGGAACAACTTAAGAGTGAACCGATACCATCAAAGCCCAAAGAGCTTCAACATTTGTGGACATCAGGTAGCTTGAAAACAGGACTGAAGGCAGGGAGCTTGAAGTTGAGATTGAAAAGAGAAGATGGAGGACTCCAGAAGGATCAAGAAAGAAAATTGAAATTGATACGTTATCTGAAATATTTGAGCATTTGGAAAATGGTATTCCTAAAAAGTGTTAGACAGGTTTGAAGAAACAGATTAGAGAAACCTATTTGATTAGAAAAAAATGAATCATAATTATTGGCCTATGTGACTCATTGAGGAACAGCATTGACATAGTCTAAATATTTACATTGTCCAAGTAAATAAGGACCCATAATTTGACCAAAATTCAAAATTCTAGCTGAGGAGAAGTGGAAGCAGGTGGTAAGGAGCTAGCCTCAAACAACTTAACGGGAAGACAGCAGAGGTCTGAAATTGACAATTTGAGATGAGACAGCATAAACACATTATTCAGAAATGGATCTACTATATGGAAAAAGAGATGAAATACTTGAAAGTGTTTTTTTCCACTGCTAGAGGGCTGGGGTGGAGACACACAAACATAGAACGTGCAGAAACAAAGTAGTTTTTGCTATAAGCCTAGTAATATTTAATTTATTTAAATACACTTGAATGTGTTATTTTGCAAAAATAAATATGAAACAAAAACAATAACGACAGGAGGATGCAATTGACTATAAGTGGCCCATCACTGGTACAAATTTACACATCCAGTGGTAGGACAATAACCAAGTCTTCATATACATATGTACACACACATATATACGTATATATATATGTATTTCTCCTCCATTTTAGGCTTCTTTCATTACTTCCAGCTTTGTATTCCATTGTTGAGCTATGAGTGCCCTTAAAGCCATCTACTAACTGCTTCCTCTGCTAAATCAAGTCCTTTCCCCTTTGTGAAAATGCATCTCTTTTCCTCTGTGAAGCCTATATTATACCAAATTGGACTCAAAACTTCCCACTATGGATTTTTTCCCTCTGCATTTGCCATCTTAAATATCCTTTTTTAATCATTTTCTCTTAATTGAGTCTTAAACACTCATGATTCCATTCAAATCACTCCAAGAAGCTCTCTTGGATCACGTCAGTCCCTAAGTGACTATTCCTCCTCTGTGAACAAGACTCTTTGAGTGAATAGTGTTCTGAATCCAATTCAAATGGGTTTTAGGATAAAAGGGATTTATCAGTTGATGTCCCTGAAGAAGTCCAATAGTGGAAGAAACTCTTGGCATAGCTGGATCCGGGAATACCTCTCTCTGCACGTCTCCATCCTGCTTTCATCAGTCTTAACTTTATTTTCAGAGGGCTCTTCTTAATTGAGTGGCAAAGATAGGCACAAAGGCCTCCACAATTCATCCCACCAGCCTATAACCCCTACAAAAATAATTCCATCTACCTTGTAAATTAGGAAGCGGATTTTAATTGGTCCAGCTGGAGGCTGTGTGGCTAGGGAGAAGGATATGGTAACTAACCAGGCAGGAGTCACTTAGAAACCACTGGACTTGGGGGTTCTTTGTGTTCTTATTTAATCACATGGTCCCAGGTGGCAAGACGTACATTCCCAAAGGAAAACTGAGCTGGAAAAAAACAAAACAGATTTCTACCATAGATCCCTCCTCTAGCTTCCTATATTTTGGTCGATAGCATCTGACATTTAACATCTACCTTATATCACTGTAACCACTCTGTATCACCCACATGTGTTAAAGACTGCATATGTGTTTTCTCATTTAGAGCAGTAAGCTGTATTTTATAGTTTTTTTTTACACCTAGCATCCAGTCCAGTGATCTGTGCATAATAAAAGTTCAATAAACATTTGTGGGTAGTGCAGAATTATAGGCAAGGATGTCTAGCGATTAATCAGCATATGCTGTGCCAACTTGTGTGCGAAAGCCCATGATGGGAAATGTTTTAATACATATCACAGCCCTCAGTAGAAGGATCCGTTATGAAGAAGTGTTATGTACAGAAAGCCTAACCTATTAGGCTGTGGCTCTGTTCTCCTAAAGACCAAAAATTGATTTAGTTTGTCAAACTGCATATAAACAGGCAGAAAATAATTCTGACCTTATGCAACAACAGTGCATGGTATTTGCGAAACCAGAAGTTTTAAAGAAACACATCATCTAATAAACTGGAAATAGTGGTGACATTTTATAGCTTAAATGTGAAATGAAAGGGCATTTCATCAACATTTATGATGTTTTTAAAACAAAGGAAATTACATTGTATAAACTGCATTAAGTAGCCAACCCGTGCTTCTCCACATTGTTGATTATTCATGAAGCCTCTGGATGGGTCTCAGCTGGCTCATACACTGCCCTGCCCTGATCAACTCTACACCCGGCTCAGTGGCCTTCTCTCACTTGGTCACATCAAAGCAGCCAACCTCATCCTCTAGCTTGGCCTCGGCCATCTCTGTGGCTTCTGAAGCCTTCTCAGAGCTCAGGGTCCTCTGGCTCTGCCTTTAGCTGAGACCCGAGTTGTTTCTCATCCCAGGCTTTGCTGTATGTGAACTGAGCTGGAAGGTTGGTGTGAGCAGAAAGCTCTTAGATTCTATGGCCTGGTCTCACCCATTTAAACCCAAGGGAGGATATGCCTATAGGAAAGATATCAATGGACCTGGTGGAGAAAGAGATGCAGAAGCTGTCTAGTGTGAAGTTGATGATCCTGAGAGATGATTGGGAGAAAGTGGGAGAATATCTCACTGCTAAAGAGGAGGGAGACTGTGAGGCAGCCAAGCAGAAGGACTGGAGCCACCATGCATGCGGTGGCCTCATGGCATGTGGTATGATGCACATGTTCTCAAAGTGTGGTCTGGGGACCTTGGTTGGTCCAACGCCCTTGCCTTGGCATCTAAGAGGTCAAGTCTAACTATTTTCATAATAATACTAAGATATTGTTTGCCTTTTTTCACTTAGTCTCTCAGAAACATATCATGTAGTCTTCTTGAGAGTCATGGCATGATGATGTTATCCGTTTGAAGATTCATAGATTGTGTGCTTATGTGTCTTGTGTTTTAAAGTTTTCTCATTTCAAATGCCAAATATAGCAAAAATCCAGAGATACAGACTACATAAACAAAAGCTCTTTGGTTTCCTCGATGCTGACAATTTTGGAGACTACTGCCTTGCCTAGTTGGAATAGACCAGAACACTCCATAATTGTATCTCAGGAACAGCATAAGAGATTGCCCATAAAAGGCCACTGAACAAATCCCCACAGATTCACAATGTATTTACAAGTACCTAAGAAATTAGCTTAAAACTCCAAAACTTCTACTAATTATGTAGAATTTGTTTTATGATTTTATTAGTAATCAAGGAGGAACTTGACATAAAGTAACTTAAAGAACTTCGGATACCTGACAGTGATTCATGAATTCAATGAAAAAACAGATTGAAAAGAATGAGAGTGAGTAGAAACATTCAGACTGCCTTTCTTTGGTCTATGAAGTAAGACATATGCATTGTAAAAGATGCCACAAAGTATTTTTGAATACATATGAAATACATAAGAATTTTATAAAGCCTTTTCAATCACTTTCATTTTTTTTCATTTTGTATTTTTATGCTTTTGACTTTTCAGTAATATATTCTGTGACAGCTGGAAAAAAAGAACATAAAAATGATCCTTGTCTTCTCTCTTTTCTTCTCTTTCTCCATGGAAATATAGATAAAATCTACAAAGGAAAATGAATTTTAAATATATTTCTGTTATGATGTTTGAGGAAACAATGAATTCCAAAGGTAGCCCCACTGGCCCCATCTCATCAATCACCCTCCACTCCAACACAGAAAAAGTACTAAAATTTGGAGGATTCTGAGTCTGACTTAATACAATATAGTTGTTGGTGTCTAATGGCCTTTTCTATCTGTGCTAGAAGCTGGAGTTCTGTGCTAGCTGTTCACTCTCTGTAAGAATTGGGAAGTAAAAGACTATGCCTCATTCCCAGATTTCTTTCTCACTCCGGGAAGTTTGCCTGGATTACTTCTGGTTTACACCTTTCTCCCCAGCATTTATCCTGCATTTTTCACATCTGAATGAAGCAGTTTTATTAGTGGTTGCCTTAAAATAAGGCAAAGAGGTTTGGTAAGGCTTCACTTGTATTCCCATTCCTGCCAAAGTCTCCTCTAGTGATATGTGAGGTGCACAGTCAGTGAACGGACTAAACTAACCAGTGGTTGAATCGCATCATGAATTTCACAATAACCTATAACTCTTGTCCTAGAAGTTTCCAGTGGCAGGGTGATTAAGGCTTCCTTTTCAAGGCAAAGAGTTACACAATTTCTTTTAAATTGTCTAAGAAAAATTATACCAGACAGATTTAAACAAGCAAGGAAGATTTCATTCAAGACTACTGCAATACAGGAGAGAGACTGAACTCAGCTCTACTGAAACAGAAGGCAAAGATGTTTCTAAGCACTGGCATAAACTAGTGGAAAAGTACTGGGGGGGAATTAGGGAACATGTGGCTCAGTGTGATTAGGGCATCTGTGTTTGCTCATTGTCTCCTGTTGGAAGTTTGGCTCCCAATTTCCCATAGAGACTGATGGTTAAGGACACTATCTTTCCTGATGATTACATTTTAAAGAAATGGCTACTGGGCCTTTGAAATAAATTATTCCTGGGCTGTAAATTGGGCAAGAAGCTGGGAGAAGATTTACATCTCAAAAGGGTTGGGACAGAATTACAATAAAATTTTCCTTAAGTAAATGCTCTAAGAAGAGGTAGATCAGAAGCTTTATAGGCAGGAAGAAAACCTGTCTGAAGTTCAGTCAAACTGAGGGGAACATTAAGGTCATGTTGGTCAAAATAAAGGTACAATTAGCCATGAATGGCTAGGAACGGCTAATGCCCTTTGGTCTGTTAGCAGAGGGGAAAGTGTGCGTCGCTACTTTCCCTGCTGGTCACTTGATTTCCCAGCTAGTGGTACTGTTGTTCATGGCCCAAATGCTGACATGCACCAAGGGCCAGGACACCAATCAGTGAGGTCAGTAAGAAATACGACAAATTATAGCTCAGATATATGTGAAGTAAGTGTGGAAAATAGAGGCTGGGCAATCCTCCCATAGAGCATATAGAGAGTAATTCATATGTTTTATTTTTTTATACTTTTTAAAAAAATTTTATTTTATTGAGTTATAGTCAGTTTACAATGTTGTGTCAATTTCCAGTATAGAGTACAACTTTTCAGTTATACATGAACATACATATATTCATTGTCACATTCTTTTTCACTGTGAGCTACCACGAGATCTTGTATATATTTCTCTGTGCTATACAATATAATCTTGTTTATCTATTCTATATATACCTGTCAGTATCTACAGATTTCCCAGTCTGTCCCCTCCCACCCCCTTCCCTCTTGGCAACCACAAGCTTGTATTCTATATCTATGAGTCTGTTTCCGTTTTGTGATTATGTTCATTTGTCTTTTTCTTTTCTTTCTTTCTTTTTTTTTTTTTAGATTCCATATATGAGCGATCTCATATGGTATTTTTCTTTCTCTTTCTGGCTTACTTCACTTAGAATAACATTCTCCAGGGACATCCATGTTGCTTCAAATGGCGTTCATATGTTCTTGATGCAAGTGTTAATGTTTGATGAAAATTTGATTTCTGAATTTCCACATCTTAAAAAACTTCAGGGCAAATTTGTAATTTGCACAAAATATCTGTCAACATTTTCCATTCACCATAGGCAAGTAATGAAATCATGGACCATTAGGGAAAAAAAAAGATGACATCAATTCACTAGATTATCACCAACATCTCTCAAAAATGAGTAACAATTTTAAGAAGTTATGGCTGAAGAGGTTGATGCAACACTGCTGACTGCATTTTTACTTATCATTTTGTGAAGTATGTTTTATTTTAACCAAATGCCTATTCTTATAAACTAATTCCACTTAAATCCAATTTTTCTTAAACATGTATAAAGACTGAAGGCAAAGTATACATTTTTTAATTGGGCAAACATATTTTTTCCTGCAATGGTATGTGTTTGAGAAGATGCAGAATTTTACATCATCAAATTTGATTTTAAAAATTAAAAGACATGTAAATAAAAAGAAATAGCATGTCAAATCCTGAATTGCAAATATTTTATCAAAGAAAGGTATTCTATTTGCAAGAAAAAGACAATAATTTTGAAAATGTTGGGGCTGAAATAATTACACATTTTAAGATCAAACATTTCAGAGTATCTATTTTTTAGGAGGATTTGCTGAATTTTTCCATTATGTCAGCAACTTCTAATACAGCTTTTCTCAATTGAAAACATAATGATCTGCAGAGAACAGTCATTTATCAGTTAGCTTTTGCATAGTAAAAGGTTAACTCCAGAACACAGTGGTTTAAAACAATTGGTCTGTTTAGCTTGAGATTCTGTCTTGGGCTGGCTTAGCTAACCTCTTAGAGATGTGCTCATAGAGTTGCTGTCAGCTGATGATGTGGCTGAGGCTAGATGGTCTAAGACAGCCTCACTCACATGCCTGTATTTCACCTCAATGTCAACTGAACCAGTGAGGACGATGTGGTCGTCTGTCTCACAGCATCCAAGAGACTAGCTTGGGTTCATTAAAATGGTCTCTAAAATAATTTTGCTTTAGTCCATTCAGACTGCTATAATAAAATACCACAAATAATAATTATTCAAGGAGTGCTTCAAGTATGTTTTTGAAAAATGGGAAAGATAATAGAAAATAAAGTACACATTTAAACAAAGATTCAAATATGCATTTGAAAATAAAGAATGTTTGTAAACCCAGGAAAGTTTACATCCTAAAGGGGATCCGTAGTTAGATAGATGGACAGAGATATGGATATATAATATACAGTGACAGTAACATATAATATATTAATATGATATATTAATTACAAATATAATATATATTAATATAAAATGTAATTTTTATATACGTATTTTAAAAGGTAAAGTAACTCTTCAGAAGAACAAAGAGGTCATACATTTTTCAAGGGAACAAAACAATATTTTTTAATTAATTGAGTTTTTTACTTTTATAATTTATGACGAAGTTCTGTTGAATAGTGGATGGATTTTTTTTAAATCATAGACACAAAATGCAGAGAAAAAGACAGCGTTAAACACATCGAGCTAAAGGGTTCTAGATGAATAATGATCTCAAAAATGTTGTACATATATGGAAAGAGATTAATTAACTTTGGAAATTCTCAGTCCAAAAATATCTACAAGATAGGTTGTTGTGAGTATGTACGTATAGAAAAAGTATGCAAGTATCTATGTATAAAATACATATTTCATTTACATATTTAAATATATTTATAATATATCTAGATATAAATATAAAATATGTTTTAGGTAATATAAAGTATATAAAGGAAATATTCACGAATGTATGTATACACTGACTTCAGGGAACAACATGTTTTCTGGTTCCTAAGAAGTCCAACGATTATATTAATTTAGAAATTGATACTAATATTTAAAGCCATCATAACAATACTAATATTTTGGCAAATTAATTTATAGTTTTTGTAAATATTTTTTACTGAGAAGTCTGCCCCAAAAATGTATGAAATAGAGGTTCCAACATTAAATGTAGATGAATAGCTCAAAATATTTTATTGAAAAATATAGCTATTATTTATATAGTATTTTCTATATGACAACTAATATAAATTATTTAAAATTAACTTATTTAGTCTTCATAGCAATTCTAGAATTCATTTTCTAATATTATTCATGTACAAAGAAACCAGGACACAGAAAGGGTAAGCAACTTGTTCAAGGTCACACAGTGAGAAAGTCAGAATCAAGATTTGAACACAGACAGACTGGGACCACAATCCATGCTATTACTCATTATACTAAAATGTCTATTACACAAAAGAAAATAAATAAAATGGGGGGGGAGGAAGGTATAGCTCAGTGGTAGAGCGCATACACATACATACACAAGGTCCTGGATTCAATCCCCAGTACCTCCATTAAAATAAATAAATAAGCCTAATCACCTACCCCCCTCAAAAGTCTATAAATAATAAAGGTAATTTAAAAAAAAAGAAAATAAATAAAATCAAAGTGCTTTATCCTAGAAAGAGAAAAGAATGAGTTAATGACAATTTTTTTTTCCTCAAATAGGTTTTTATAATAATGTATCTTATGGGCACTTACCAATTTTGATATATCAGGAATATACTTTGTTGGAAAGCCAGTAACAATAGCCAAAATTTAGGAGCAATTGCAGTGCACCAGTTTCTCTACCAGCTGTTTTAACTACATGATATAATTTAATTTCCATTCTACTGTCTAGGAAGATGTCATCATTCTCCTGCTGCAAATGAATAAAGCGAGGCTCAGCAATATGTAGTGAGCTCATCTGTGAGCTGTATGTAAACTGTAGGGTCATGCCTGTAACCCAGGTGGGCCTTGGTCTGGGGGGCATTACTTTTGCACTAGATTGTCCTCTTCCCTTTCAACATACGCTTTGATGATCAAATTCTGCCTCCTGGTGGTCTTCATTCTTTGAATATGTGTAGAGGTACCTAGTCTTCCTGTTTACCTTTCTGATGTTCAGGCCTCTGCTTCTTGCTGATTCCAGACACTTTCAGTGGGCCCGATACCCTTTCATTCCCAGTATTTGTTTATTTAAAGAAAAAGTAAATAGCAAACATTGAACCATATAATTGGCATAACCCTCAAATGAATAGATTCCTTAATATCAAAGCCCAGTGATTCTCAGAGTAAGATAAGAATGCTAACTAAAAAACTGGTTGTCAAATAGTGTTTTTCTAAATGTTACTAGAAGGCATATTTTTTTTCTGTGGAAGGAGTCATTTAATTGGTCAGTAGTCTTCCCACTGATGCCAAGTCCTTCCAAGTTCCTGAACTGGCTTTTAGGGAAACTGATGCAATCCACATTATTTCCATCACAAAAAATCCAGCCAGTAGGGCCAGGTATGACTGAGGCATTAGGACCCCCATCACCACTTTAAAAGAATAAATAGATATTCCAGGAAAGAGATTTAAATCATCATCAAAATGCCATACCCCTCGTTAGTAAATCAACTTTGAAGTGTATCCTTGAATCCACTTTAGAGTCTTTGAAATATTTGTCCACATAAAATGCATATCCGAATATTTATATTCAAGTGTACAGGTAAAGTTGAAATATGATTTTGCTAATCAAGCTGATATGCCCATTGGAAAAGGATCACTGTGTTGTGTTTCCCTAAAAAAGTGTGCATTTAGAATATTGATCTGTGACAGGTTGTAAAAATTTCTCTATATCTCTCTGTTCCAACTACACACCTGTAGGCTCCTGACTGAAAGCAGTAATGAGAGTTTCCAAGAGGTCTGTATTGTTTCTTGTCTATACCCTTGTCAGTTTAACAGTGCTTGACGTGGTTTCAACACATAAAATTCATGCCTTGCACTCATATAATGAGATAGTGAGTCTAAAGCTCAATTTGGATGCTGAGCAATGTTTACCAATATTTCAAGACAGTTCATAATGGAATAGTTCTTTGAGCTCCCGTTAATGGCCTTGTGTCTGAGCCATTTCTAATTTCAATAAAGTGAAACAGGTCTGTATTATACACCCAGTTCTAATCAGACAATTTTACACAACCGTACATAAGGTCATAGCAATGGCCTAAAAACTGATACTAAAAAATGTGTCCTATTTCTTCAATAAATTTAAAATTACCACAACAATGATTTAGAGTCTGTATATCCCCTAACTGTACACTTTACAATCTGCCATATTCTATGTTCAGATATAAAGATAAATATTATCTGAGGTTTAAAACCCTAACAGTGACTAGATTGTAAACCTCTTGGAACCCTTTGTGTTTTACTTACATTTTTATATCAAGCACCCAAGAACAGTACCTTTCTTAAGCCCCATTCAATTCAGGTGCTTCTTTAGTCCTCTAAATAAAACGTTCTGGTTCTGAATGTGAACAACTTTCATTTACCTGCAATTGTTCCAGTAGCTTTAGCCTTCACTGTGATCTTCAAACAGTGTTTTGTTCATATGTGGGCTCTTTAGGGACAGTGGGCATCACTGTCTTAAAACCAGCTTCTCCATCTCTGCCCAGAGGAAAGTGAACTTTTCTTCCCCTTCAGCCCACACTTGTACCAGATCAGCTCCACTTTTAATGGCTGCAGAGAGGGTGGACTTCTGCGTAACACTTCATTAGGAAGCCAAAAAAAAAAAAAAGAAAAAAAAGGCTGTGGGGTTCTACTGCTAAAATAAAAGTTTGCAATGCAATTTCTCAAAAATATATCAACTGCTAATTTAGGGAATTGGAAATATAGAAAATTTACCTGATTGGTTTATACCTGCCCTCATCAGGAGCCAAAACCTCTCAACTCATTTTAAACCATGAAACCACAGCCATTACAAAACAAAATGAAATGAAATAACAAGTGATTTTTTTGTTCAAAAATTACTAAGAATTTCAAGACAGTGACAGCTGAACATAAAATCAGGAACAAAGCCCTCTAAGTGCACAGGCTGCAAAACCATGAAGCCCACCCTCCTCGACTAGAGGAGGGAAGCTTGTGTATTGGGATTTTAAATTATAATTATTTGAAACTGTTTAAAATAGCCTTTTCTTGCTTGGATGAATTATAAAAGAGTCTTTGGCAAACAAATAAAATCAGCCATTCAAGCACACTTCTGCATTGAGAGCTGTGCCCCTGAAACTCACGCAGAATGACATGAACCACATCGTGCAGCTTGGAGTGCCAGCACAGCACGGTGTTGACAATAAACTTGAAGGAGAATGAGGTCATTTATCAGCCAGCTTTGGCAAATTGCCTCTTTAAAATTCTTAGTTCCTTAACTGCAATAAATATCCATGTTTCCAATCTCTAGAACTGTAAAGGAGAGTTGCAGCACTGGAGGTGATTTCTTTGTTAAAAGTAAGGTGAATAGGAAATAGCCCTATCAGAAATAACACCCCGGCTACTAAAAGGAATAGGATGGCCGTTGCTTGTTCCAGAAGGATCATCCTATATTTTAGAAGCAACTATGTCAATAAGGACTTTAATTAAACTAAAGTCATTTCTACTCCAGTAGATATCCAGCTAGAGAGATCATTGCCAAGGGAAGATTCTGAATGTGTTTAATAACCAGAAAAGATCTAAAGATCTTTGCTTGTCTTTTTGGATAGGTGGTATTAAACACTTATTTTCTTCTGTGCTTCTTAAAACTCATATAGTGGTCATTATAAATAAGAAATTATATATATACATATATATGTATGGTTTTATGAAATAAATGGATAATATATTTAATTATAGTAGTCATTCTTAACTGTTATTTTTGAATTAAATCATAGAATATCTGTGTGGACTAATATCAAGGTATAGTTACAACTAAGCAGAGTTCAAATCATGAAAGCTTTTGGACTCCCAGACAAATTAATGAGCAGTAAATTAATCTTGTGGAACACTGCATTCAACTAACTCACCAATTTTATGTAATTATTATGTTTAAGTCTTTTTGTTATTCCCAAGGAGATACAAAACTACTAGTCTCTGACCTCAAGGAGCTAACATTTTAATGGGTGAGGAAGAGAATATACTAAGTACATAAGGTTTACATCATATATGCACATAAATATTGATACATGTAATAGCACCTATAAATAAAATGTATGGCAGAGAACACATGGAAGTGATGAAGAATTTATCATGAACAAGCAATAGGACAATCAGGGTATGTTTCATAATAAATTAGGTACTGAAATTTAAGGAGAATTCAGACATAGAAAAAGGAAAGCAAATTCTAAACATAGAGAAATAGCAGAGTAAAAGGCACAGATACAACACTGTGTTTGACACATATAGAAATTATGTACACAGCTTCAAGGACTAAGGCAGTTTTGCTACAAGCATGTATGGGTTATTGCAAATTTTCTCCTGTTACTCACTTCTTTCTTAATTTCTCACAGTCGTTGTATGTCATTCTGTATGAAAAGATACAGAGAAATCTAAAGAGGGGGGGAAAAATAATCATTTCATAAAATGGATGGCTCAGGGATGAGCATGTGAATTTCTCATTCATCTTATATTGTTTAAAGCTGAATCTCTCCTTATCAGATGCCCAAGGGGTAAAGGTCATTTGACATGGAGTACTTAGCTACAATGACTTTTTAAATTATTCATTAATCAAGCCATTTAAGATGCTTTAAAATATGTTCTTCGGCAGTTATATGGTTTCATAAATGCTTTCACTCTTGTAAAATCTTATTGTTTCCATTTACTCATTCTCCAGTGCCATTTTAAAACAATATAATGTGACCTCAGGAAGAATCACTTAAGAATTAGTTCCAGAAGTTCAAGCACATTGCCTCTGGATAGATAGTTTTGTTTAATTTGTTTGTTTTTATTTAATTATCCTACCATGTTCTGTAAGAACTTCTGAATAAAGGCTCTAAGATTTAAGATATTTGAAATGCTTAATAAAACTTTTGGACACTAACCAACTTCTCACTATTCAAGTGTGAATTTTGGATTCAAATTTTATACATCCTTAGTAACATCTTCATGATTCAGCTTGTTTGTGCCTTAGAGACTCAAATTAATTCTCATGCTTATTTACAGTAAGTGAATATGTTTTTTATATAAAGGAAATTATTGCTTCGTTTTCTTTTCTTTTAACTAGGAAAGCCACTTATTAATGAAGTTCCCTAAGATGGAGATTTGAGTTATATCAACATTGATTCAATAAGGGTGGGAAGGAAAGAGAAATTTAGGATTTTAAGTTGAGCAAATAAATCATGAAGTTAATTTTAATGGAGATAGGAGAACTGAAAAGGAAGTGAACTGAAAGTATAGAGAATGAGGTCACAATGAGACCCACTGAATTTAAGCTTCTTGGGGACATCATATCGGAAATACTAAAGAGATATAGTGAAAAAGGATGTTTGATGAATACCTTTAAAATAAGTATATGATATGAATAAATGCATAACTGAATAACCACAGTTTTAGATCTCAGGACAGACTTTATAAACTTCAGTATGAAAATCACGGTTGAAACTGTGAGATTAGATCATCAGACAGATCGTGAAAAGAGAGATGAGAACACTAACGAAATTGAACCTGAAAAATATCTGCCAAGTCTCGTGTGTGAGAGGAATAAGAGTCAGCAATTGATTCTGAGAATGAATAGCCAGAAAGGAAGAAGGAGAATCAAAGTAAAGGATGGTTCAGAAGCCAAAAGGCATCAAATAATATGAGAATATAAAAGCCATTGAGCTTGCCCTTATCAGATGTATGATTGTTCTCAGCCTTAGAATACTAGAAATTTAAAAAAATCATTTTACTTCGAGGCATATTTATTCATACTCATGTTGTGAAGTAAAAAAAAAAAGATATATATATGCATATATATACATGCTATATCGTATTGTTTAATTGCAGTTTATATTTATTGGGTTTGTTCTAATCATGTCTTGCTGTATTCACAAGCTAAACCTAACCCACTATTCCAGCTGCCTGTGGTCCAAGTCCTGGTCCAAATTTTACAGCTAAAGATGAGCAGAGACTTGGGAAAGTGCTTAACATTGAGTACATGTAGGCAACTGAAACTTAATTTTAAACTATCCACCACCAATATTTATGTTTCCATAACTTATTAAAGCCTCAGGAAGACTAAGAGAATTGTATAATTAATGGTTATGGTCCTTGGATATATCCTATGCTTGGTGTTATAAGAATTGCCAGGGAAGTTTTGCCTAAATATTGAGTCTATAAATTCAAACAGACAAATCCAATTAGAGGAGGCTCTGGAAAATGTGCTGACAAGGAGAAATCACCTATTATGTGTTCAAGTTTTTGGTTCACTACTTAGGAGTGCTGTAGATCAATTTTGTCTCTAAGCTTAAATTCCCTTATATGTGATATAAAGATAATAGTAGCTTCCCCACCAATCTCATACAGCTTCTGAAAAGCAAAATGTATGGTATTATTTCAGTATACTGGGAACTTCTCTGGTGTATGAACAGTCTGTTAAGTGTATATCTGTGTACTATGAGTATCATAAAAAGTTTAATATGCCTTTTAGTGCACAGTAAGCTATTTTCCATACCACAAAGTAACAAGCTTACCATTTTTAGGCCAAAAAAAATTGTTGTGTCAACTCTGGGTAAACGTTTCTCTTACAGAGAAAAATGTTGGGATATAAAGATCCAAACTCTGATTTTCCCACAGAAACATCAAAAAACAACCAGAAACTGGTTGTAATAGGCTTACAGGATCCCTGGAAAACAGTTGAAGATCTACAACAATCAAGCTAATGCTTAATCAAGCAAAAGTCACCTTCAAAACAATAGGAATTTTTTTGTGGTTTTTAATCACCCTGACCCCACTGATATTTGCACAACGATGTTCAGAGCAACATTATTCACAATAGCCAAAAAGTGGAAACAGCCCTAATGCCCAGAAACAAATGAATGGATGAATCAACGCGGTATATACAAATAATGAAATACTTAGCCTTAAAAAGCAGCAAAATTCTGATACATGCTTCAACACGGATAAACCTTGAAGACATTACGTTGAGTGAGATAAGTCAGACACGAAATAACAAATATTGCATGATTCCACGTATATGAGATACCAAGAATAGTCAAATTCATAGGGAACCAAAGTACAGGAGAGGTGTCAGGGCTGGAGGGGAGTGGGAGAATGAGGAGATATTGTTTAATGGATACAGAGTTTCAGTTGGGATGATGAAAAAATTCTGGAGGTGGATAGCAGTGAAGTAAATGCAATTAAGGAGACTGAATAGTATGTGTAAAATGTTTAAATGGCCAATTTCATGTTGTGTCTGTTTTAGCACACCAAACATCTTCCTAGCCTACGTTTTTCTTTTGAAGTGTTAGTGCTTCCTCATAGAATAGTGGAAGTCAATTTTGTAGATCTATTAACAACCAGAGGGAAAGAAGCCGTCGATCATCTTGGATCCACTAAGGAAGTATTAGCTGTTTCTATTGAAAAGAAGTTCACTTTTTCTCACCATATTCTGTTAGAGAAAATAAAAGTATGGGAGTATATCAAGGTTTTATTTCGTTTTTAATGAAAACTGCCCATATGTGTAATTTTGAACATAGAAAATATTATTTAGATGTTATCTTTTGGCTTTATAAATTAATATTCATTAGATATCTAAACACAAATACTTAGTTTTTTCTAAAGGTTTTAGAAATATTATTCTGTTTATAAATCTGGCATATTTTAAACTTTAATGTATTTCCAAATCCTGGATGCATTTTCTTAACAATGGAAATTCAATTTTATTACAACTGCAAATAATAATTGTGCCATACCAAAGCAAATTATGCTAATTGAAAACTGTTCAAATATTTTAATGTAATTTTAAGAGTAAAACCATGGTCAAATAGGAATTGTGGACTTCATATGATTAAATGAAATAAAAAATATATAATTAAGCAGTAGCTTAGGAAGTTACTAGTGTTTTAAAATTTTGTATTACCCTGGTTGCTCAAAATTTGTTTATATAAATTTTGATGATTAGAACATTCATTTCAACAAAGTTGTTTTTGAAAAACCACGGAGTGGGAAGTAGTATTTAAAATGTCATGAAAATATTGCCATAAAATAGAGTAGACATAATTGACTGAAAATACACTTAAAAATTTAAATGATAAATTTGCATACATTAAAAAATGGCTTAAAAGGCTTATGACAAATTAAAGAACACTAATTTCCTCTGATATTTAAAAGGTACCATTAAATAAAAGCCCCAAAAGTATGAGTATTCTATTTTGACCAATTTGTTATTTTGATCAATTTGTTTGCAGTCAAATAGTTTTCTACAAATTGAGTTTCCACCAATTCTCCTGGAGCTGGTAGATGCCGGAGAGGCTAGATATTTTAGCAGGTAGTGGTGGTGAGATGGCTGGGGTTGAACTATTCCATAACTCAGAGTTTTTCCTCTTAGTGAAGTGGTCTCTAAGAGTATCTGCTAGGAAGGTGAATGATTTTTTTTTTTTTTAGTGGAGACACAATTGACTTCTGCTCTGTAGAAAATATGACCTCAGTTGTTGCATTTGTGTTTTATTCCCCTAGAAGATATGAACCTATTTTACATCTGTTAGCAAACTTGCCTTGGAATTCCATATATATATCATATATACAAATTTATATTTATATTTTATACATATGTTCTTCAAATTCTTCTTTGAACTGATTTCAACATCTTACTAGTTTCCACATTAATTAATGGGTTAAAATATTTGATACACACAAATTTTATACTTGTATGAGACCCATACTTTATCTTCTTAAAAATGATAACTCAGCAGCACTAATAACTAACAGATAAGTTACAGATAAGAGCTTTCTTGATCCTTCCTTCACAGGCCCTGATCTACATAAAGGTAGTTCAGAAAGTAGGTGTTCCTCAAGGAAAGAATTCTAGACTACTACTTCAGATAAATCATGGGGACTCTCCAGGAGCTGATAAAGTGGGTACAGCACTAGAGGTACTTCTGCCTCAGAAGTTTGTACCTTTTGACTACCTTCCTCCAATTCCCCTTTCCCCTACCCTATGCCCTTGGTATTCACAAGTCTGATACCTTTTCCTCTGAGTTTGTTGGTTTGTTTAATTTTTACATATAAGTGATATTATACACTATGAGTCTTTCTCTGTCTGGCTTATTTCACTTAGCATAGTGCCTTCAAGGTCTATCTATGCTGTTGCAAATGGTAGGATTTCCTCATTTTATGGCTGCATAACAATCCATTGTATGTATATACAACTTCTTTACCCATTCATCCATCCATGGACAGTTAGGTTGTTTCCATGTCTTAGCAATTGTACATACTGTTGCTTTGAACATAGGGGTAAAGAAAACTTTTTGAGTTATCACTATTTGAGTTATTGAGTTTCTACTTCCTTTGAATAAATTCCTAGAAGTGGAATTGCTGGATCATGTGGTAGTCCTATTTTTAATTTTTTTAAGGATCCTTTGTACTGTTATCCATGGTGGCTGCACCAATTTACAGTCCCAACAACAGTGCTCAAGGGTTCCCTTTTCTCCACATCTATGCCAGAATTTATCATCTCTTGTCTTTTTGACGATGGCCATTCTAACAGGCATGAAGTGATACTTCTTTGGGGTTTTAATTTGCATTTCACTAGTGATGCTGAGCATCTTTTCATGTACATGTTGGCCATACTTTTATTTTCTTCATAGAAGTGTCTATTTAGGCCCTTTGCTCATTTTTCACTTGGGTTATTTGGGGTTTTGTTGCTATTGAGTTGAATCAGTTCTTTATATATTTTATATATTAACCCTTTATTAGATATATGGATTGTAAATATTTTTTTCCCATTCTGTAGGTTGTCTTTTCACTTTGTTGATGGTTTCTGTGCCATATAGAAGTTTTTTAGTTTCACGTGGCCCCACTTGTTTATTTTTTATTTTGTTGCTTGTGCTTTAGGTGGCATAATCCAAAAAAATCATTGCCAAGAACTATGTCAAAGAGCTTTATTCCTAAGTTTTCTTCTGGGAGTTTTATGGTTTTAGGTCTCACATGTAAGTCTTTCAGCCACTTTGAGTTAATTTTTGTGAGTAATTTTGTGGCGTAAAGTGTGGGTCCAGTTTCATTCTTTTATATATGAATAGTCAATTATCTCAGCACAATTTATTGATGAGATTGTCTTTTCTCCATTGAGTATTCTTGGCTCCCTTGTCATATATTAGTAGAGAAAATATGCTTGGGTTTATTTCTGAGCTCTCAGTTCTGTTCCATTGGTCTATTTGTCTGTTTTTATGCTAGACCATATTGTTTTGATGATTAGAGTTTTATAGTATAGCTTGAAATCAGGAAGTGTGATGCCTCCTGCTCTATTCTTTCTCAGGATTTCATTGGCTATTAGGGATTTTTTTGTGGTTCTGTATATATTTTAGAAGATATGACTTCTACTTCTGTGAAAAATTCCATTAGAATCCTGATAGAGACTGCCTTGAATCTATAGATGACTTTTGGTAATATGGATATTTTAACATCAGTTCTTCTAATCCGTGAAAACTGATACCTTTTCATTTATTTAGGTCTTTGATTTCTTTCATCAATGTCTTATAGTTTTTAGAATAGAGATCTTTCACCTCGTTAGTTAAATTTATTCCTGAATATTTTATGGGTTTTGATGTTATTGTAAATGGGATCAGCTTCTTTATTTCTTTGTCAGAAAATTCATTGTTGATATATCCAAACGCTACAGATTTTTTTATGTTACTTTAGCACTTTTTTGGTTGGTCTAAAATCATGTCCTTTGTAAACAGAGACAAGTTTACTTCTTCCTTTCCAATTCTGATACCTTTTATTTCTTTTTCCTACCCAATCACTCCATCTAGGGCTTCTAGGACCTTGTTGAATAGGAGTGGTGAGAGTAGACACCCTTGTCTTTTTCCTCAGTGGTTCAACACTAAGTCTGATGTTGGCTGTGTGCTTATCATTTATGATATTTATTATGTTGAGAAAAGTTCCTTCTATGCCCAATTTGTTAAGAGTTTTTATTGCGAAAAATGTTGAATTTTTGTCAAGTGATTTTTCTGCATCTATTGATATGATCATATGATTTTTTGCTTTCATTCTATTAATGTGATTTATCACATTGATTGATTTGCATATGTGGAACCATCTTTGCATCTCAGGGATAAATCCCACTTGATCATGATAGATAAATATTCTTTTAATGTGCTGTTAAATTTAATTTGTATTTTATTGAGAAATTTTGTATCTTTATTTGTCAGGAAGATTGGCCTGTAGTTTTCTTTTTCAGTAGTTTCCTTTCCTGGTTTTAGTTTTAGGATTATGCTAGCTTCATAAAATGAGTTTGAAAGTGTTCCTGTCTCTTCAAATTTAGTTAGTAGAGTTTGATTAATTTCCTTTGGTGGTGTCATATTTACCTTATTTTTTGTGATCCTTGACTCCTTATATTGGTATCTGTGCATTTGAATAATCAGGCTTCATTTCCAGACTTTACAGGTTTGCTGTGGCAGAAACAGTTCTTCACCAGTAAGCTCAGTTTGGATTTCTGGGTGTGTCTGCTGGTAATGCCCTTGGGCAGATGGGGCCTGCTATTATGTTCTGTTTTGGGATGAGGTAATTATTTGAGCTCTGAATTTGAGCATGGGGTTGTGCCACTGGCTGAGAATAGTTCTATAGGGCTGTAAGCTTGATTCCCTACCCAAGTTGGGCTGTAGGATGGTTTCTGTGGTTGCCTGGATTCTCTGGTCGGTGTTATAGACAGTCAGGACTGGATACTATATTCAGTAGCAGATGAAACTATGAATTAACTTCCCTACTTTGCCAGGGCAGCAGAATGGAAACTAAGGTCTATATATCTCATTGTCTGGGGACCCAGCTCAGGTAGAGTGCACTGAATTCCCTGCTCGGATGAGATCACAGGTTTTGCTCTACAGATGGGGGAAGCCACAGACTATGTTCTCTGTTCAAGTGCCACTGTCCATAGGGTTGTTAATTGTGATATGTAGCTTTCTGTCTGCTCTTGATAGGTTCCCTGGTGGGCCTGGCTGGAAGCCGTACTCAGTGATGAGCTGGGCTATGAACTGGATTCCCTGTCTGGGCACAGTAGGAAAAGCAGCCCTAAAACTGGTAAAGCAATGTGTTCATTGTCTTAACTCAAGCTGACCCACACCCTAAATTTCCTGACTGAACGGGGTCACTGGCTTTGCTCTGAAAATTAACCCTGTCTGCTCACCTCTCAGCTTGAGTGCTGGAAACCACACATCTTCCAGGAGTTGTCCTCAGCTGTTCTGGTAAGATAGGGTCAGAAGACAGTCTCCATAGCAGGTGGGGCCCTCAGATCCCTTGCCTGGGTGGGTGGAGGACAGACCTCTCTAGGATACTCCCAATTTCCCAAATAATCTTTCCAGTTGGGAGAGATCAGCTGCCACTCTCAGCGCTGGCTATGAATTAACCTCCTCCCTGTGTGTAGCACAGGAACACTCCATGCCAGGACTGGCTTTGCTCCAGGGGCTGTCAGCTCTGCGTGCCCATCTCTTGGCTCCAGTGCCACTGGGTTGCACAGCTTCCTGGAGTTGTTGCCAGCCCTTCTCTGATTAGATGGGGCTGGAAGACACTCTCCATAGTAAGCAAAGCTCTGATTCAGCTCCTTATCTAGGCATGAGATAACCAGGCTTTAGGGCCAGCAAAGTCCATGTGAGGATCTGTATCAGGCAGATCTGCACCCCTTGAAGTTCCCTGGTCTTAGTATAACAGGGAAGAACAAATATGACTCTATATTATATCTGTTCCTTTAGCTCTAACCTCATGCTCTGTTTCCTATGCTTAGTCATGGTGATTCTGCACCTTTTGTAAAAGACTGTTGTGTATAGCCTATAATATACAGGACAGCTCATTCTCAAAGCTCAAACTTTTAAGGGTATAACATGTTTTCGTTCATATAAAGATAAAAAGTTGCAGAACAGAGAATAACAATTTGTCTTGTTAGAGGCTTACAGAAACATTGTGACCTGATCTTCATGGACAACTGCAAGAACAAAGTATTCTGACAACTAAGAAGTTTGCAGCAACCAACCACATCGCCTCCCCTTTTAGAATGAAAGAAGCCCGATTCTGCCTTGGGTAGGATGGTTCTCTAGAATATTAGTTCACCAACTTCTTCTCAGTCTGCTGGTTTTCTGAATAAAGTCATTATTCCTTGCCCCAACACCTCATCTCCTGATTTATTGACTTGTCCTACAGCAAGCAGAATGAGTTTGGACTCAATAATGATAGTGTGCTCTTGACTTGGTTCTGCAGATGAACAAATCCACCGGTTGGGATTTGGGCACTGCAGGTATGAACTCTATCTGTCAAGATCTCTCTGCTGATTTTTGCAAGCCCTTTCTTCTTTCTTCATCATAGTCAGATTCCTAGGGGTTTCCCTGCAGTTCCAGTGATGCAAGATCAGAGTAGGGGCTCTCGCAAAGTGATGCACTCTGCTGGGAAGCTGGGTGTCCCTCCTGGGTTCTCTTTTCCCAGTGGAGGAAAAGGAGGCTCAGGTCTCTCTGCCTGATGCTCTGTTGGCCTGGGGGAAGGGCAATGTGGTCAACATGTAGCCACTTCTCTTACTGCTAATACAGTCTGTCTTGATCCCTGAGATGCAGGGATGTGCTTCAGCCTCAACCTCATATTCTAGGATTCTTTTAGTGGTGTCTTGTTCTTGAATAGTTGTTATTTGTTCTTCTTGTGAAGGGGAGCAAAGTCAGGAACAATCTATGTTGCCATCTTGGTGACGCCACTAATCCATAAAAGTCTGACAATCTAACCATATTGACAAGAATATTGAAGAACTAAATATTAAGAAAATCCTGGTTATTTGCATACAAACAGCTTGTTTAAATAATAAAGAAAACATTTTCAATTGTCCAATATGAGTAGGTGGTTAAAAATATATTATTTATTCATTTTTCTAGGTAACAAATGTTATAATTAAACCAATAAATAAATTACAGTATGATGAAACATGATTTTCATGTATTTTATATTTACTGCAAAATAGTTACCACTTATAGTACCTGAACATTAATAAGATTATATGCTATCCCATTTAATTCCATTTCAAAACAATTTTATAGGATTTTTAAATTACTAATGACATTGATAATAATATAAATGATAATGTATTTTATAACAAGAGGGAAATTAAGTATATAAGATTTTAAAAATATGATTTTAGAGATCATGAAATATGGGCCAAGTAACTGGTTTTGAACCACTCTTTTTGGTGTACAAATCACCAGTGAAGATGTGAACTAAGCCTATAATATGCTGTTAAATTATCAGATCTATTTGAATTGGGCTGGAATAAGAGTCTTTATTTGAACCTGTAGTTGCCACAAAATTCTGTTTTCTGCCCGTTCTAGTTTCCTTTCTGGAGATAATGACACTTTTGTGTCTTTCATGAACTAGAGACTATTTTAAAACACGTGTTGAAAAGCCACTCGGGGACTATGGCCATACAATTGAGTTTGGAGTGGAATTACTCAGGCCTGCCTTTCACACTGTCCTCCCTAAATCCACTTTACCCCCTGCTTCAGTTCTAAGGACCTCTTTTGTTATGTGCAGAGAGAAGGTATTAAATTATTTTTCCACATAATTTTTTAAAATAGTAATACCAGAAGTACAAATTAGAGTGGAGGATACATTTCCAGGACAATTACTTACAGAAGGAGAGGGATGGTGTCCTATCAAATATTTTTTCGAAGCTTGACATTCTCAATAAACATAATTATTTCTGAGTTTTGCTTTCTTGCCTTTGCTAGTTCAACAAGGTGTCAGCCTTAACATTAAATTCAATGCTTCTTCTAATTTTTTATACTCTTATGATTCTGCACTGTTGACATTATAGGGCCTTCACCAGTATTTCTGAAAATTCAGAAAGCTCTAAGCACTAAAATATTTTTTAACTCATTCAAAAGCCAAATCTGACCTAAATTTTATAGTCTTAATTTATTATTCCTAATGTGAATAATTATTTGTTTTATTTCAAAATAATATATTATCCTAGACCTTGCTAGAACTACCAAATATACTATGTATGCATTCTGAGAACTTCCTAAAGTCTGAAAAATCCATACACATCTGGTACCAAGAGTTTGGATCAAAGTTTATGGAACACATTACTGTATGTAGAATAGATAAACGACAGGGACCTAATGTATAGCACAGGGAAATATATTCAGTTTCTTGTAATGAGCTGTAACAGTGAAAGATCTGAAAATATATATACATATATACGTACATGTATGTATAACTGAATTGCTTTGCTGTACACATGAAACTAACACTGTAAATTGGCTACACTTCAACAAAAAGATAAGAATGTTTTAAAATATTATGGAACTCTATAGTTATTCTCTTTTTAGCTCTGTAAGTGCTTTAGTCAAAACTCCATCTCTTCCATCCCTTGTATCTTTTACTTTTTTTCTGATTACACTTTCTCTGTGTTTTCCAGTGGAATCCTGTCCTGCATCAACTTGCTTGAGATGGCTGTATCCCTACTCTTGTATGTGTTAGCTATTGCTGTGTAACTTACACAGAACTCAGGGGAGCAAAGCAGCCATCACTTACCATCACTCACATATCTGCAAGTTGATTGCGCACTCAGTAAGATTGTCTTGGTCTCTGCTTCTCACTGCAGCTCTGTGAGTAGAATGACAAGGCCCAGATTCCACTTGCAGTGAATGAGACAATCCAGTTCCCGGGTTCTTCATCTTCTTCCAGGAACCATCAGGTTAGCCTCCTCCAACAGGTTAGCTTTTTCATGGTGATGCAGAGGTGCAAAAGAGCAAAGATTTACAGATAAGCTAGGGGGATAGAGGAAGTGAGTGTTGGAAGGAGACAAGAGTAGAAATGACAGGAGCAAGTAACTGGATCTGATATATTTTTTAAATACTAAATTTCTGCTTTTGTGTTCCCTCCCATCCATCCTTATATCCCTTTGAGTGTAGAGGAGATCATGATGGCTTAGGTGGCCACTTGTTATAGGCATATGAACACTGAAAATTAGAACACAAATAAAACCTGAAGAATAAACTACCCTATTTCATTACAACCAGTCCCTATTGTTGGAAATAAAGACATAATGACATTTTTCCCATCTATATAAATGCTTCTTAATATGATCATTGTAAAGATTACTCCCAAGTTTACACACTGGAAATTTATTTTTTATTGAAATTCTTCCAAGTGGGGAACAAGTATTGATTGCATTCTGAAAGTCAACTTTGTATATTATACACAAATTTGATGTAGGAACACAGTCATTGAACATATGAAAAGATTCCTGTGTTTTAAATGTCCCATTTTTTCCCTTCTATTTTAAATGCATTTCACTATTTTATTTACTTAAGCACTACTCAACAATTTGCAATTTTTTCACAGGTCTATGAAATTCAATATTTGTATTTGGAAGTGCAAAGTAATAAACACTTTCAATTAGAATTATTCAGAAACTGTAGGTAACAAAGTTATTTAGCGTGGGAAAATCTGCCATTGGTTTCAAATGATGGAAGAGTTACTTCTTCAGGTTTTAAAAAATAAAGTCTAATTTCAATTCACTGGGTTTTGGAATCTGTCTTTCGCTAAACAAAATTCCCAAAACTATCAGTTTGGGGGGATTTGTTAAAAATAGAGACACCCAGCCTCTTCTCCAACCTACTGTAGAAGGGAATCCTAATGGTGGGAACTAGGATTCTTCACTTTGGGAGTACTTTGGTGACTCTTAATTGAATTAATGTTAGAGGGCACTGGAAGCTCTATAGCACAAAGTGCTTCTGCCTAATGCTGCATATTTACTGGGTGGAATAAATGCATTATGGTTGTTTCAAAATAAAACAAATGCTGATTAAATCAAGGCAAGATTGCATAACAATTTTATCTGTATGAAAATTACCTTTCTCCAAATATATTTATAATTGTAATAGGAATAAAATGAGAATTAAGCAATCAATTATACCAGCAAAATACACTACAGCTATGTCTACAGAAGTTGTCAGTCATTCAGAAGAGTTTTGCTTTAGTAGAGAGCAGCTAGCCCGGTTTGGGCCAAAACATAAAGATGTTAAGAACTATGTAAGTAAAAATACTCTTTACTTCTTAATATGTTTATATTTCATAGATAAAACATATCTATGACAAAAACAGGAAAGAAAACTCACTAATTTTCAGCAATTAGATTGGCACCTCTGATAGTTTTTTGTGTAAAATTTTAATATGAATTCAGAAAAGGCATCAGGTGTTCAGTTCTCTGATTTGGAACAGTAGGTAAGATTAAAAATGTTAGTTAAGTAAATGTGCTGATACTTTTTCCACTTAGGACACATGGATTAGTCATTTCCACAATTATGGCAAAATGATTAAGAACAACTGTATAAAGAAAATCTTAAGAAAATGGGTTTAAGCTACAGTGTAGCCTTAGGGACAACTGTAAGTAATGGTTTCTGCTGTTTGGTTAATTACAGTGAAACATGACCATCAATTTTTGTTTTCACCATCTTTTTAGAGGAAAATCAAGAGTAATCCTTTTCCTCTTAATTGCCCTTCTTATTTTCTTTTCCACTTGAAACAGCAAAAATTGGTATGAGGAAATCTTTAATAATTGCCAGATATGATATTAAAGTTTTATTACAATTTTTTTAGGTTTGCTCAAAGTTATTGTACTGTAGATATTATGTGTCTGAGTCAATTTCTATTAGAAACACCAACTAAAATGTCTATAAATTAAAGAAAAAGAATATCCATATTAATCATTGTCAAATACTATATATAAAATTAAAGGGGCTACTTTCTGGTATGAATTGTAGTAGACCGAGGGATATGTGAATGAGTATTCACTTTTTTCTCCCTTCAGTAACTTCCTTTTTCCTTAACTGAAGTCCATTTCCCAAGCCTGAGTCTACTAAAATTCTGGAAAAATATGTGTTTGCTAGTGAACTGCAGAAACAAAGGCAGAGGAGCTCAGGGAATGTGTTTTAAGTTTACAAACAGCACAGCTCTGATCCTTCAGAAAGAACTCAGTGACCTGGAAATTTCGATTCACTTATTTTTTCTTGTTCTAAAGAAGCTAAAATTGAGAGATAGTAAATAAAGAGAATTTGAGATGTAACTAAAGAAGTTTATTAACTTTTTAAATATCTTTTTCTTCTGTAATTTAGTTTTTGGAAAGATATATTAGTATTCACTGTAGTGTTTTCATGTGTTCTAAAGTGTAAAAACTGAACAATGCACTGGAATTTGGCATTCTAGAAATATTGCTACTATCTTGTATGACAATGGGTAGTGTCAGGATGTGACAGAAGTGACTCACTTGAGGCAAATGTGACCTAAAATACACATCTTCTCAAAAACACAGAGATAAAAGAGATGATACATTTTGTCAAGCATATGGTGCCTGCTGGTCTTGCTGGAGAAACTGGGATGTGGTGGTGCCTGAGAGCTCCTTCTTTGTAAATTACAGTTTGGCACTAAATTTTAAAGAGAGTCCATCTTACTTCTTTAGGATATAGATTAGCAATAGACCATATAGGGTCTGGACCAGAAAGATAACTTTAACAACTTTATCAAATTTCTTACTTTTTAAATTTCGTGTCAATTATGTTTTTATTTCCTACTTTTACATAATGATTAACAAAACAGTCTCAACAAAATCAGTCTGGAGACTTCCTTCCTTTAATCACAGTAAACAGCAGCTGGAAGTCTTGGGTCTAAAAGAACACTGAGAATTAACAGCAGCAAGTTTCAAGGGGAAAGGATATACCACTGAGACTCGGGGGCCAGCTGCAAAGACAAAGGGAGTTGACAGACAGCAGGTTGAGCCCAATACTGGCTCTGGCCATGAGGAGCAGAAAGTGTCCTATGAACCTTCTCTGCCACGCCGGACAGATGCAATTCACATTTATAGGACTCAAACCTTTCCTTTTTCTACCTAACAAGCAAATGACTGAAAGCAGTTTTACAGTATAGAAGACTCTTGGAAGGAAATAAGGAAGGAAGGGAGGAAAGAATGAAGGATTGACCTTTAATAAACAGATTGCCAATTATTTGTCTAGCAAAAATGGGTTTACATGGGATCAGAGAAGAATTGCAACTCAGGGTCTGCAACCATGGAAAGCACGTGCCAAGTCTTCCATAAAATGAAGAAGAGAACTCTTTTAAAGAGGGAAAAAAGGAAGTTGAGAGGGCATAGTAAACAAAGAGCACTTGGAAGAATTCAGAGTTCAGACTATAGAGGCTTTCCATGGGCTGATGTGGAACCGTCTCTTTGGCTGAGCTCTTGCCGGGAAAGAGGAGAAGTCTTGCTTCTTCCTGTTGGGCTCTGCTATTGTCTTAGGGCATGACAGCTCCCTCTTCTAGACTCTAGACTCTATTTTAGTTGAGGTTTCTATTTATTAATTTTTACAGAAGAAAAGGAGAAATCAAGACAGGAAGGAAGGAAACACCAATGTCATAATTAGTCATAAATGTCCTGTGGCAAAGAGATGTGATGGGAACGTGGAGTTGCAAACTCTTTGCCCCAAGGGAAATCCACTTCATTTTTTTGGTAACTCAATCTTCTCATTTTAAATGAGGCCAACTAAACTATCTCTACATTTAAAAAATTTGAACGTCTGCTACCATCCTTCAGTTCTATGCCAACACTCTACCTACCTAACTATCGAGCCCCAGAAACAAGGGACTAACCCTCTTTAGATGCTGATTTCTTCTTCTATAATAATGGGTTGAGTTACCATTTATCAAGCCTTTTAGGTCACCAGAATCACTTGAGGTACTAGTTAGAAATACTAATTCCTTGACTCAAGGCTACTTTCGAAACAGTCTTTTGGAATTCAGGGAAGCTTTAGGGCCTCAACTTCTCCTTTGGAAACACATTCTAGTCTCCATGTGGCAACATCATAATCCCATCAGAAGACATGCCCGTTTTAAACATGTATTTATGACATTCACCTCAGATCTATTCAGTCCTGATCTCCTAAAGTGATACCAAAGATTTATCTTCAACAGATGCTACAAGTAATTCCAAGGGGAAGTAGGGAATAGAAATCACTGGTTTTGATGTTTTCCTAGGTGTAATCATGGCAAAAAGATAATCCCCAGATAACACTCAATGCTGCGATCTTTTGGAGTGGCACTTGTCTTTAGTAAATAAGGGTGGAGTCCTCGGAGATTTTCTGTGGCTGAATTGGGTTAACACCAGACACTCATAACTTGATCCTTTTTTCCTTCCCCTCTGTTCATAGAAGAGAGAGTTAAGGTCAGGGAGATGAAAGAAAAGAATGCCTGGAATTATGTAAGGTCCATGAGATGGTCATTATTATGGTTCCAAATATTTCTGGTTCTCCTTCTAGAACATTGCCTTTTTCTACATGAAATTAGGTAGGGCCACATCATTTGCTTTAGACAATGTAATCAGAAATGGTGTGTGTGTGTGTGTGTGTGTGTGTGTGTGTGTGTGTGTTTTCTGTGCTGAGATCTAAGAAGTCAGTATTCTTTTCAATTCTAATCAGAAACAAGGTGACAAACCAAGACTAATATTTCCTATTACCATTGCATATAGTAACTGCGGGCTTCTTTTGAGAAAAAAAAAAACACCAAACTTTGCTTATGCAAGTTCACAATTCTTGGACCTCAGATCTCTGGTACGGTGCTCGGAAATATCTTAGGGGATCGTCTCATCATGCACATACTGACATTGGGAAAAATGAGCTGTAAGAAGTCAGAAAAAATACGTGAACAAACTCACAGAGACGGAAAGTATTTACATAGTGCCACTACCTACGGCTGCTTTTGTCCTCGGGAGAAATGTCCCACAGTGAGTATGAGATACAGTATGGGAATTTCTTCTTCTTCTCTGTTACTTATTTATGCATTCATCCCATAGTGCCGCATATTATAGCTTCTTGAAATCACTGCTGAACCAAATAAAGATTCTCTACCTCAGGGAGCTTATGTTCTAGTGGAGAGAGATGCAATAAATAGTAAATCTAACAAATAAGTAAATTATGTGGCATGTGAAAACTGACAAGTGCTATTGAAAATGGGAAGAGTGGTGCAGAATGAGGAGGAAACAGTAGCATGGTCCGACAGTCGGAGAGCAAGTTACAGCATTAAATTGTGGTTTAGGTAGACTCCTTTGAGAAAATGTGATCCGAGAAAAGACAAGAAGGAGGTGAGGGGGTTAGCTAAGCACACGTCTTTGAAAATAGTGTTCCCAGCAGACAGGGTATCTAAAACAAATGCCCTAGAGTATTCTCCTGCATTTCTGATCAGCAAATTAGTAAGAGATGAAGTCAGAGAATTAACAGAGGGTCTCATGGCTCTTATATGAAATGTATCTGTTACTCTGATTAAAATGGAAACTGATTGCAAGCTTTTGAACAGAAAAAAAAAGACACAATCTTACTTAAATATTTGAAGAATGAATGGCAATTTTTAAAATAAAATAGACAATATTAGGGAAGGGTCAGAGCAGGGAGACCATTTGCCAGACACAAGTGCAGTGATACAGACAGGAGTCGGTGGTGGCTCAGACCAGGGAGGTGAGGGTGAGAGGGAGTTAGGCATAGCTCACTCTCTTTCTTCTATGGCTTAGAAAAAAACAAGAAAGATCAGAGAATAAAGCAGCAATCACACAATATGCAATCCATAGTTTTTCAATCATAAAAAGTATATCTGAGATGGAAAGCCTTAGAGAAATATAAAATGCCTATGTGCCCACCTGTGAGATAAATTATTCCAGAATCAAATGAAGTCTTGTGTACCCCTACCCAATGGCAGCCCCCTACCACTGCTCCCAGAAGTAACTGTTTTTGCTATTTATAAATGCATCCATACACCACGCACAGGCTTGCTTTGCTTGTTTTTAGATTTCATGTAAGTGCTATCCTACTACATAGTGAGGAGGATATATAAATATATATACCTTTTTACCAACATTTTAATTTTTAAAAAATGTCCATGCTGATAACATAGCTCTAGTTCCTCTGTTTTAATTGTACTGTTTTATTCCATTGTATGAATAAAATTTATCTATTCTTGTGATCAAGGAATTTTAGGAAATGTCACAGGAATTCAGGGAAGTGACAGTTAAAACCATAAAACCACAATGAATCCTTGGTATCACATTTTGTGAAACAATTTCAAAATTAAGGTATCTATAATAATTTATCAATAATTAAAATCTGGACATGTAAACAACCCAAATGTCCATCAACAGATGGCTGGATAAAGAAAATGTGGTGTGTGTATTTCTATCTATCTATCTATCTATCTATCTATCTATCTATCTATCTATCTACTATCTAAGTATCTGTATAGATAGATATTTCTATCTATCATCTATCTATCTATCTACCTATAGATAGATAGATAGATGATAGATAGATAGATAGATAGATAGATAATGGAATTCTAACCAGCCATAAAAAATAATAAAATAAGGCTATTTGCAGCAACATGAATGGGACTGAGGGTTGCCATTCTAAGTGAAGTAAGCCAGAAAGAGAAAGAAAAATACCATATGATATTGGTTACATGTAGAATCTAAAAAAAAAAAAAAAAAAAAAAAAGGACACAAATGAACTTATCTACAAAACAGAAACAGACTCAGAGACATACAGAACAAACTTATGGTTACCAGGGGTTAAAGGGGGTAGGAAGTAACACATTGGGAGTTCAAAATTTGCACCTCTTGGGGAGTGATGGAGATGTTAGCTATCTTGTTTGTGGTGGTGGTTTCATTGGTGCATACATCTGTTAAAATTCATCAAATTATACATCTGAAATATGTGTAGTTTACTGTACAGAAATCATACCACAATAAAGGTGTTTAAAATAAAATAAAATGAAAGTGGAAAAAAAATCTAGCAATACTAAACATTAAGTGTTAAGCTATGGTAACTATCATTACCACTGGGTGGAAATATACACTGGAACAAATGCTTAAGACCAAATTTGGTGTAATTTGTAAAATTCAGATTTATGTATGATAATTTTATATAAATGTGCATATATATGTATATTTGGTTTTTTGTGGTACCAACATTTTTAAACTCAAATTATTCAACTGTCCTCAAAATGTGACAAACTAAGTAACTCAAACAAGTAGTGACAGTGCAGGTCAAAGGGGACTGACCTGAGGCACATTCTCTAAAATCGTCTCCAGAGCAGGGCCCACAGGGCCGTGGTGTCAGGATATCCAGCCCTCTTCTCTTAACACCTAAGGAGCTGGGAAAAAGATTCTTGCTTGTGCAGGGTTCCCCTTTCGATCCTGGCGAATGGTCAGCTCTGGAACCAGAGCCCTTCATCAGGCCCAGCGTCAGCTCCTGTCCCCAGGACAGTTCACATGGGTTTCCTTTGAAAGAAGAGAGAGATCTGCAGGAGTTACTGTCTCAGTTCTTGCTGCCTCCCACCAGGGCAGAACTGGCCAGCAGCTCCCTGAAGGTGGCGCCCACGCAGCGAGGGTAGATGTGTGGGCGGTGGATGGTGCGCTTCCACCCGTGCCTGGCGGCTCCCCTGAGCACAAGGGGAGAGTGGCGGGGGAGGGGAAGGGCACCTCCGCCAGCTGGCACAGGACAGACCCGCTGGGGGCATCACACCTTCCACCAAGGCCTCCAGGAAGCCAGGCCGGCAGTAGCAGAGCAATATATTATGTATATATAAAAATATACATATATATCATATGTTTACATAGATATATTCCCAATTAAACTCTTGCACACAGGCACATGAAGACATATACAAGATTGTCCACTTCAGTTTGTTCGTTACAGCAAAATATTAGAACTCTCCTAAATGTCCACTGACAGAGGATTCCATGTACAACAGCCTCAAAGATGGATCTTTAAGAGGAAAATATGGGCAAAAGGTAGGTATCACAGGGAGGCGAAACAGAGTAAGCAAAGGCATAAAATTAGGAAAATACAGAAATGTCTTGGAAAGAATCCACATCAGCTAGAATGTGAGATTTAATATGTGGTATATCTATAAAAGGCTGATGAACAGCAAATTATGGAAGGCTTTGCATAGCATGGCAAGAAATACACCTTTTGTCTGCTGACAGTGGATAATAAAAGCAGTGAGTCAATCTATGAGAATCACAGAAAATAAGAAGACATATCTATTCATGTCTTAAAGCAAGAAGAGCCCTCACAAATACGAGTGAACAAGTATATTTGCAATGTAGTGTCACTTTAAGAGAAGTAGTAGAGGGAATTAGTATTAAGCAGTGACTAAAATGATATGCAAGTTTCAGGCAGTGATCTACAAGGTGTAAAAAAAATGGAAACAATTTTAAAGGAGCACATGGCCAGCATGATCGATGAGCAGATGAGATCTCAGAGAGTAACGGCTAGAATCCTGGGCCTCTGACCTTGTGATTCGCCCGTTATTCCCGGTGTGATGGACTTGGGCGTGTAGCTTGTTCATCCCCTACTTAGAAAGAAGTAAGGGGTCTCAGATGGGAGACGTCTGCTGAAATCGTGAATGCCTTGTTTGCCAAACTCAGTGACAGGAAAAGCGTGCTGTAGCTCAGCTGTGGCTGTGCTGCCAGAATTAGAAAATAACATCTGATTTCATGGGAGATCAAGAAAACAAGGGGAGCATGAACAACCAAAATGGAAAAGTGATTTCAAGCATAATTGTTCTGTCTTTTATTCAAATAAGTAACGAAAGGGTCATAATCAGAGAGGTGGGTACAGTTCCCCCCCACCAGGAACAACGTAGTTTAGCCCTGAATGGAAATATTATGCCAACGCTAAGCTTCATCAAAAACAGTATTAAACATTGGGAAACATCTGCTCGCAAATTCCCAATATGTTTTAAAATATTTTCTTTGACATTTAGCCAAATATGTCTTACTCTGATTTGCTATTTTTTGTAAGCTAGAGCAGAGCCAATAGTTATATAATCAACAAATATGTTCCCATATGTTTTTCCAAGTGCTCTGTTTCTTTGGTAGCATGTAATATGAACTTAATAATATTAAACATGACTTAAGAAGGTATAAATCACCATCATGACTGTTGTTAAAAGCCATTTATTAAGCTTCCATCCACACAGCTGCTCTCCCACGCACTGCATGAATTGGCAGTACACTTCTTTTTCCTTAACAATTAAAGACTAATAACCATAAAACAAACAAACAAACAAACAACAAAAAAGAGGCAACTCTTTTTTGGCAAAAAGACATAAAGAGAATGATGCTAACCTTTATTCAAAGTTAGTGTTTTCAAACAATTAATTAAATTTAACTCTTACCAACTTTCTAATCCGTTTGGTATCTCTCTCTGTTTTGTCAAGGTAGAGAAATTATAGTTTGCAAAACTGACAGAGCCAATGCAATTAGTAGAGGATTCAAATCCAGATTTCTTTGACTCAAAACGTTGGCATTTTACATCAATGTCAATATACGTCAATGTAGAGATGTTTGTAGCTTTGTGCAACTTTGAGTCCTTTGTTCTTGGAGACTAATCATCTAAATGTTCCCTCTTATTTTGGGGATTTTGAACAAGCGCCTTCCCAGATCCGTTCCCTTTACTTACCCAACTTAAATTCTTGAAATGATGGTTCCATAAGCAAACTGCTGAATAGAAAGCCAAAAATATTCATACAGTGGTCGTAGAGTAGGTCAAGCAAGTTAGCATGTTCAAGCACCAGCAGGTGACTCTAATGCACGATGAACTGTGAATCAGATTGGAAAACATTGTTTCTTCTCAGAAGGCTTCTTTGATCTCTCAAGCCTAGCAAAACCATCCCCTTTTGTATTTTCGCATATCACTGTCTCTGAGTACTTATTTATAATCCCATTCACCACTAGTACTGTGATTATCCATTGATTCATCAGTGCCCTTGACTAGGTTTCAATATTCTTGAGGCAAAGATTTATGTTATTAGTCTTTGCTGATGCTGCAGCCAATTCAGTTCTTGCCATATAGTAGATGATAAATAGGTATCTGAATGAATGATAAATGCCATTTACAAATGCCATCAATAAATGGTAAGCTGGCTGAATGAATGAGCATTTCTATCAATTCTATCCATCAGGTTCTTTGTTGTAAACTATAGAATCAACTCACTGGTTGAAGAAGTAACCCAATTAATTAAAAGTATATTAAATGACATATAGAATCATTACAAGACCTAGAAAAACAAGGTTGAGACTCTGCATCTAGGAAAAGGTTCTGAAAAAATAGTTCTATGAAAATACTGTTGATGTTCCTACTGCTACAACCTAGCACTTAATGCAAGGAACTTGACTCCTCTGCAACCACAAAAGCCCCACATGGATCTTACTTCGGGGTAGGGAACTTAACCTTGAATACTGCTATCCCCCAAACACCTACACTGCAAAAGGATGGCTTGATACCGATCTCTTATGTTCTTCTGTTGCTCACTTAAACCAAAATCTCATACAAGTGCATCTGACTGGGGAAGCTTGCATTGCATGCCCACATCATGGCTGTAAGGAAGGCTGGAACTTTGAATTATTTCTCTTCTAAGTTGAATAACCTAAGAGTTTAACCAAATATAAGAAAGGTAATAAAAAGATGATAGGCAGATGCACATTTCCACTGGAGCAGTCAGGTGTTTTTTTGGCACCTATTATGTATGAGACATTGCACCAGACTGAGGATGGGTGGGAAGAATCCCCTTTACATTCAAAGGCTCAGGATTCATTCAGTTCAGTAATTGCAATGGCTTTAACACTGTCTTTGTGGTGCTGAATTTTAGAACACCTATATGTTAACGAATTGACACATTTGGATAATCATAAGAGAAAATAAATCCTCCAAAACTTTTTGATTAACTTTAGGAAATAAATTTGAGTGGCAAGTTGGTATATAAGGGTAAAGCTCTTTCTTGTCTCCTGATAGCATTCATAAAAAGGTGAAAATAAAAACTTGGAAAGACGGACAATAAAATTTTATTGCTAGAATGAACTTATTGGTATGGAAATGAAAGTCAGGTGAAAGTTATTTAAAATGAGGAAAAGTGGAATATCAGATCTTCACAAGGACAAGAAAATGCCTAAAACCTAGCACACAGAGCATGTGTAACATTCTCAGAGCATTTCTGAATAAAATTCAAAATGCAGCCACAGCAGTGATGCACAATTTCTTACACTATATTTTAGGTCACACACACATCAATATGTTATGCATTAAATTGATATGGAATACATTCCTAAACATCCGTGCCAGTATTCATAAGGGTAAGAAGCTCGATTGTCTGTTGCTGAGTTCAATATTTTTTTTCTAATATTTTATTGTAGTCAAATACATATAACATAAAATTTACCATTTTAACCATTTTTGAGTATAAAGTTTGGTGGCATTAAGTACATTGTTATTGTTGTGCAATTATCACCACTAACCATCTTCAGAACTTTATCTTCCCCAACTGAAACTCTACCCTTTAAACACTAACTCCCCATTACCACTTCCCTCCAGTCCCCGGCAACCATCATTCTACTCTCCATCTCCATGAACATGACTAGTCTAGATAACCTCATATAAATGAAAGTATACAACAGTTGTCATTTTGTGACTGGCTTATTTTACTTAGCATAATGTCTTTGAGTCAACCATGTCCTGAGTTGAATTCTCCCTGAAAAACCTATGCCAATTTTCCTAAGAGCAGTGGAAATATTCAAAATAAAAGATGTGCTTCACTGTGAACATAAAAGTCTGCAGTGCTTGACATGTATGTTTTCTGAACTCCCATATTCAATCAACCACCTTGTATCATTCTATCCCCAGGTAATTACAACCTGAGTATAATAATAACAATAATAATAAGTGCATATGTCAAATTATTTAGCTAAATAAATATTGCTTCTGCCATTATGATAACTTTTTTACCTTGTTTCTTCATTCCCATTCTCCCCAATCACACAGCAGCCATGATATATGCTCCATATAGCAGCCATGATAATCTTTTAGAAACAAATTGGATCATGTCACAGTCACTATGGAAAACTATATAGAAGTTCCTCAAAAAATTAAAAATAGAACTACCATATGATCCAAAAATTTCACTTCTGGATATTTACCCTAAATAAACAAAAACACTAATTCAAAACGCTATATGCACACCAATGTTCAGTGCAGCATTATTTTCAATGGCCAAGATATGGAAGCAAACTAAGTGTCCACTGATAGATGAATGGATAAAGAAAATGTGGTGTTTGTGTGTGTGTGTGTGTGTATGGTGTATATATGTGGTGTATATATATGGTATAAATATTAAGTGGAATATTACTGAACCACAAAAAAGAATGAAAGTTTGCCATTTGTGATAACGTGGTTGGACCTTGAGGCTATTGTGCCAAGTAAAATAAGTCAAAATAAGTCAGGCAGAGAAAGACAAATACCATGCGATCTCAGTTACACGTGGAATCTAAAATACAAAACAAACCAGCAAAACAAAATAATAACAGACTCATAAATACAGAGAAGAAACTGGTAATTGCCAGAGGGGAGGGTGTGAGGGGGTGGAGTTGAAATAGGTGAAGGGGATATAGAGGTAAAAACCTCCAGTTATAAAATAAATAAGCCACAGGGCTGTAATTTGCAGCATGAGGAATATGGTCAACAACATTGTATGAATCTGTATGAGGACAGATGGTTACTAGACTAGACGTGTAGTGGTGATCTTTTCACAGTGCATGCAAATGTCAAATCACTATGTAGTACACCTGAAACTAACATAATATTGTACGTCAACTATATTTCAATTAAAAAAAAAAAACTGGATCATTTTACTCCTCAAGTTAAAATCTGAGTGTTTTTCCTTTCTCTTAGGATAAACCTGAGCTCCTCACCTTGGTCTTCCAGGCTCTCTGTGCCCTGGCTTCTCCTCCCCTCCCCACATTTATCTCTTAGATGCACTCACTTCCTTTCAGCAGCCCCTCAGGGCTGCAAGCCCCCACCCATCTCTCAGACTTTGCTTTTCTATTTCCCTGGCATGCTCATCCTTCCTTTGATTCTGTCTAAATCCATACCCTCTTTGTTTCCTTACAGAGCACCTGGTTGTTCTTTTCCATTTATTGCCATTTCAAAATTCATACTTGTCTGATTATTTGTTAAAAATACGTGCCAGCCACCATGTTGGTTTTGTTTACTACCATATAGCCAGGACTTAGCACGGCACCTGGAAGACAGCAGTCACTCTGTCTGTGAATACTGATTAAATGGACGAATGAGTGATGTCATGCTATGAAGGTGAAGAATGATTTTTCTCTAACACATGTGTCTGACAATAAGTGAGTAAAATTGCATAGAGTTCCGGAAACTTCCAGAGTCACCTCAGGCTACAGATCCCTTTAACTGACTCATTTGAAAAACAAAGAGGTGTGCATTTTTCATTACCTTTGCCTTAAAGTTGTTTAGAGTCATGGGTAATGATTTTCTTACTGTGAAAAAGTTGCTTCCTTTGGAAATCAGGTTTAGAAGTTTCCATGACTCTCTTTTATGCCCTAAAGTTAAACTTCGAGTCAAATAAGTAAACTGGCATTCAGTGGTCAAAGGAAGAAGAAAGGAGGGGATAATAAAAAGACTCATATTTTTTAAAGAAAAAGCAGGAAAAGACAAATTTGTTTTGGTCAAAAAGGATAATGATTTTGAAGTAAAAATTTGGTTCCCATTCTGATTCTCAACTACTTTGTAAAATTCAACACATTGATTCCTGGTGCTGCCTGTAATATTGAATGGAATTGTAATTCTTGCTGGAGCTACCTTCCTGGATTGTTGATCATTAAAACCAAAACGGCATTTTACACACTTTAAAGTCCTTTACGAATCTATTATGATAATAGATCTGAGTGGATGCGTTTAAGTGCCGAGCCCCTGTGGGATGGTAACAAATGTAAGATACAGTTTACTCACATCACAGTTGCTTAATTGCTAACATCTAAGAAAGTTAAAGAAAGAATGCATACATTTGGATTTTGAAGAGTAACGCTGTCAAATACAGGTTTGTTAAGGAGGTAAATAGGTCAATTCATTGATTTTGCTGTTGCTTTATTTCCGAGATAGTAGCTGAAAGCAATGACCACATTCTGTTTTACATGCTCTATTTCACAATATAATTCCCAGTTTTCCACTTCCACTGAGAGTTAGCAGGACTGTTTTTCATTAAAATCATGGCATATTTTGATTTTCCACTTCAGTTTTCCAGGGAGAACATGGCTCTGAAACCAGCCATGTGTGCTGCACTCCCCTTGAGAAGCACCACTATTAATTGGAACAAAAATGTTTGAATAGCAAATGTCACTGAATCTCTCAGGATGTCTTAAGCTTCTGCAGCTATGAGAAAGCATAAAGGAAGTCATGGCTGCATTATCTGGAAGAGCTAAGGAAACAAGAGGGATCTTAAATTTTGCCAACATGTTACAAAGTTCAGCACTTTGAATTCATCAGTTAATAGCATTCACTGCGTATCTTTTATGTGTCAGGCATTTAACCTAGTTATATGGATACAGAGATGAGTAAGAAATCCCTGTCCCTGTGGGAAATACAGTCTACAGAGGAAGAAAGACATTATCAAGTCAAAGAATAATGTGATAAGTGGCAAATGAAAAAGTACAATGTGCTGTTTGCACACCAGAGGGAATAAATCTGCGATAAGGAGTTAGGGCATGTGGGCTAGTTAGCTATTGCTGTGAAACTAATCACTCCAAAATTTAGTGGCTTAAATCAACAAGGATTTATTTAGTTCTCAAGTTTGCAAAAGAGCTAGCAAGCGGCTTTGCTCGTGTGTCTGTGGTGGGACATGCTGATCTTGACTGCACTATCACATACATACCTGGGTCTCAGCTGACAAGCTAAACTGGCTCAATTCTGTCTGGTCCATGTGGTCACTCATCCTGCGGTGTGTTAGCCCCGGCTTGTTTATATGGCAGTCACGCAGCGGGGAAAAGTGAGAATCAGAAATGTGAAAGGACTCTCGAAACTTAGGCATGGAACTGGCATTGCATCATGTCCACGACACCCTGTAAGTCAAAGTGCATTTCAGGTCCAGCTCAGACCTGAAGGAGTATGAAAATGGACTCTTTGTCTTGATGGGAAGAGCTGCAAAAACATTTTGCAAAGAATCATGGATATAAGGAAGGAAGTAATTGTTGCCATTTTTGCGAACAATCTACAACAGATAATAAATAACAAGTGATTTTGACCTGTCTTGAAGTTTGTCTACAAACTGGAGAAGGATATAATATTCTTTGATATTACTAAGGATAGGGATTAATCTGAGTTTAATATACTTTATAGAATGTTTCATTTCTTCATCTCACCAGCACCATTGAGACAGTACAGATATGGAAACTCTGCCACCACCAAACTCTCCTGTTTCAGTCCTGTGTGAAAAACTTGACTACTCCTGTTTACTAAACTAATGACTCAAGTTTATTCAGGGTGACTGCTTTTTATTTATACTATTTACAGCTTGGATAACCCACCCAATATCTTCCTAGAAATTCAACTTCTTATATACTCTACAGTTGTTGATTTCTCAAGAAATGATGCAAACTCAGTACTGCTAGTATTTGCATTAGAGGGATAGTAAGAAGGCTAAAATGGAATCTTAAGATGGAGATTAGATTAGTAACTTCAGGCTAACTTGTGGAGGATCTTCCTTAACAGTCTTAGGAATTTTTACTTCTTTCTGAAAGAGCGATTAACATTACCATTAATGTGAATACAAAGAGGAAACGTGATCTGACAATGGAGTGAAATTTACAATCCCTGTAAAATCAGAAGAAGAAAAAAGCAATGTTATAGCATCAGAGAGCTGTAACTAGAGATGCTGATGGGTGATATGTAGAAGGTGGATGATACCCAAGTCTGAGATAAGATGATCAGGAAGGAAGCTACAGCAGTGAACATGGACATAAGGAAGGAGATTGGATCAGTGATTGTTACTACTTTCGTATAAGATGAAGGAACTTCATAAAAATGAAATAACATGTATGTATTAGTTTACTTTACATATATATAAATCTGCCATATAAACTCAAAACTTTCCAGATTATATTCCATTGGGTATTTTCAGTCAAATGTAAGATGGCAACAAAGCTTAGATTCATGATTTACATCCTACACAAATTATTTATCATTATATCAATTGTCATTCAAATAAAATTTCTATGTGATAGGACAAAATGATCTCATTTACCGCCTATGAGTTTGTATTTCACATATTTGTTTTCTACAATTGAGGATCAAACTAAACATCTAACTGCATTATATTAACAAAGATGTAATTTAACATTATGACTTTCAGAAAAAATCCTGATTGATCTGCCTACCACATGTTGCAATGTTATAATTAGAAAATATCAATTTGATGAATGAATAAGAATGGTTCTGATACTTTGAACCACAGCAGTCAATAAATGTTTTTATGCACAAAATTTCAGAGATTATATATAGTTTATAAACCAGGAAAAATTTTTTAAATAAAACAAGCATACATACCATTTATTTTATTATCACAAAAATAATACAGTTTATAATAATTTGTTTTCATGGAATAGGTACAATATTATTAGAATTATGATGGGTATTATGATAATCACAAATTCAAAATTATATATTTAAAATACTCTGGAGATTTATGATTGTTTTGCTTTAATATTAAATCAATGTATAAAGTCAAACTGAGTTTCAACAATAAACTAACTTAAAATAAAACAGAAGACAGTAGAATCCTTGGAAGCAAGAATTCCTGTGCAAAATTTGTTTTTCAGTGGATCCAAATGTCATTGTGTTTTACAAATTTGTTTTGGGGAAAAAAATAAAGCATCAAGAGTTCTCCACTTTAATTAAACTTGCATGCATTGGTAGAGAATATTCAAGCATAATACATCATTTTCAGAAATAAGACTTTCACTTTGGGGCAAAGAAAGTAATTAAAAACTAGAAGAACTGATACAAATAACTTTACAAAAGTGAAATATATTATAGTGGGAAGGGGAGAAATTAAACAAGAAGCATGATTAACATACTCATTATTTGATTGTATGAATAGTTAGGCTCACTCAGAGAATAGAAACTACCACCAAAATGTACAATCAGCCAAGTCAATGATTTATTAAATAAGTATTTCTTGAGCATCTATCATATTACAGCCCATGGCTTGTTTTCTAGTTGGAGAGGCAGATAGACTTTCTTCTAGGTAATAAATGCTCTGAATAATAACTTTTAAAATGATAGAGCAGTGGACCCAATAGGACCACATCAAGGTTGCTTACATGTAAGAAGGTAAATAAAGTATTTAAACATAAATTAGGAATTAACCAAAACTGAAAAGAATAAAATAGCTTTGTTTCACCAATGTAATTAAATAATACAATCAACTTATTGATTAAAAAAGCTAATATGATTCCCTTTCAAGGATTTCTCAAGCTCAGCTGATACATAAGCCCAGAGGCTATTTTTTGCATATAAATTAGGCAATCTTTATATATATTTGTATTTGTTGAAAATACAAAGTTTGTAGAAGGAATTTTGGAATTTGATTTAAAAGCACATTTTAATAGCTTAACTGAATCATCTTTAAGGTTAAACTAGTTAGTTATTGGAGTTATTCTCAATCCCCATTGCATGCGTAGAAAGCATGAGCTTCCATTTTGGCCCATCTATCTTCCCTACTGGGCATTCACATCAAGAAGAAGGCTCCTTAACTTTAGGTTGGCAGAGTGATTATTTTCACTAACTGTGAATAAGTGTTATTCACTAAACATAAATGAATCTATTATCAATAAATGCTTTTGAATATATTCACCAATGAATACAGGCATGAATGAATAAACAAATTATGACATTGTCTTGTATGGCCAGGGGAAGGAAGGCATCTAATTTCTTAAAACAGCACATCAATACACCTGTCTGCTTCACTGCCATGCAACTTTTCTAGCTTTTTAAATTAAATGACATACACTTACATACAATTCCCCAAGGAAGACAAATGCTCAGGGTGTCATATATATATATATATACACATACACATATATATGATATTTACATACTGTATATGTATAGGATTTTGCCAAAAACTATAAGTAGTTTTTAGCATATACCCATACACACACACACACACATACACACATACATACATATCTATCTATATCTATATATACAAACATAGATAAAAGCCAAGCTACCTTCAGTCTTTCCTACTTTGTTGAGTAATTTTGGAATCCACAGAAAAAGCACTTTAACTAACAAATATGTAAACTTGAAAGGACTGGCAATAATATATATTTAAAAAGTGATTGAAGTATACACAGTTTGACCACATGAGAAGCATCAAGAAATGAAGTCAAATACTTATGGATTTTTTAAAGATATTTTATATACAAATACATACTGAAAACAGAGAAGGCAGAATAAATAAGGTCAGATACGTGTTTGAAAATACATTGAAGGATATTCTTTGAAAACAAGGCACTTCAATGTTGTAAAATTTACATTCATTAAAAAGAGAGACTCAAATACGTGCAAAAAGGAGATCCACATTATTGATTCAAAAGAATAAAGGAGACTTTAACGTCAAGGGAGAAAAATAGCCTATGTGTTAGAGGAAATTTAAACTGTTCAATTCAACAACATAAACTTCTACTGATTGTGGAAGGATGTAAATATTACTCACCATTCTTCCCTTTGTGTATGTATAAATCCACACATTTACAGCACATTTTGATTAGGCTGAAATAACTTTGGATTTCGACTGGATTACACTGTCTTTCAATAGTGTCTTTCAGGATCTCCAGCTTGCAGACAGCAGAGCATGGGATTTCTCAGCCTCCATAATTGTGTGAGTCAATTCCTCATAACAAATCTCTTCTAAGTTATATATGCATATATCTAGATAGATAGATAGATAGATAGATAGATAGATAGATAGATAGATAGACAGACCTCCTGCTGGTCCTGTTTCTCTAGACAACCTGGCTAATACAGGGAGAGATTATTATACCACTTCCATTGATTCTGGTTATTCCATCTGGTTCTCCTAATAGAAGACTGCAAATCCCAAGTTAATATTTTAATGTTTTTTTTTTCTTTTAACTCTAAAATTTTTCACTGAAAGGGGCCCTGAGTGTCTTTTTAAAACAATTTTAATTAGATTTATTTTACAGAACATACAATTGACCCATTTAAAGGTACAATTCAATTTTTTTAGTATAGCCACAGAATTGTACAATCATCACAACATGAATAATTTTAGAATATTTGTCACCCCAACATGAACCCTCATACTCATTAGCAGTCGCTCCCTGTGTTCCTGCCACCCCCTGCAAACACCTAGCCTTAGGACATCCCCAATCTACTTTTTGGCTCTACAGATTTCTTTATTCTGAACATTCCAGGTAAATTCTATCATACAGTAAGCGGTCTTTTGTGACTGGATCCTTTCATTTAGTATAGTGTTTTCAGGGTTCATTCTGGTCATAACCTCTATCTGTGCTTTATTTCTTTTTATTGATAAATGTTACCCTTATACAGCTCTGTCACTTTTTATTTATGCATTTATGAATTGACAGACATTTGGGTTGTTTCAAATTTCTGGCCATTATGCATAGTGCTACTATAAACATTCATGTACAAGTTTTTGTGTGGACATGTCTCTTGGATTTACTTGGGAGAGGAATTGCGGGGTCAAATGGCATGTTTAACCATTTGAGGAACTTCCATAATGTTTCCTAAAACCTTTTGATTTTCAAAGCTTTTATACATTCCCACAAAGAATGTATGAGGGCAACAATGTCTCCACATATTCACCAACATCTGTTATTTTCTGTCTTTGATTACAAACATCTTAAAAGAGATAAAACACCGTCTCAAAGAGGTTCTGATTTACATTGCCCTATTGACTAATAATTTTGAGTGAGTGGTTTATTTGCATGTGTGTGTGTGTGTGTGTGTGTGTGTGTGTGCGCGCACGTGTGCACTTATTGGCTATTTGTATGCCTTCTTTAGAGAAATTTCTATTCAGATTTTTTTGTCCATTTTGAATTAGATTCTTTGTATTTCTACTACTGAGTTATAAGTGTTCTTTATAATTCTGGATACATATTCCTTATCAGATATATGAATACTCCTGTTTTGTGGGTTGCCTTTTCAATTCCTTAATAGTATCATTTGTAGCACAGAAATTTATAACTATGGTGGAGTACAAATTATCTTTTTCTTTTTCCTTTTTTGGTCACTTTGTCCTTTCAGTGTCATATCTAAGAAACCATTGCTTAATGCAAAGTCATGAACATTTATGAAGTTTTTTTCCTAAGAGAGCTGTAATTTTAAGCTATTATATTTAATTCTAAAATACATTTTAGTTAATTTTGAAGATTGGTGTATTAAAGGACTTCCGTATTATTATTTTCCATGTGTATATCCAGTAGTGTAAACATCATTTTTTGAAAAAACTATTATTTTCCTGTTGAATTGAGTTTGGCACCCTTGTCAAAAATAAATTGACTACAAATAAAAGGGCTTATTTCTCTAATCCCAAGTCTACTTCATTGATCTACGTGTCTAGTCTGTAGTAGTTCACACTATCTTGGCTGCTGTAGCTTTGTAGCAAGTTCTGAAATCTGGAAGTGTGAGTTTCCACATTTTTTATTAAGGTAGTTTTGGCTCTTTTATGTCCTTTGTTGTATTAGTTTGCTAGGGCTTTCATAATAAGGCACCATGGGCTGGATGATTTAAACAACAGAAATTCTATTTTCTCATGATTCCGGATGCTAGAGTAAAAGATCAAGATGTCAGCAAGTTTAATTTCTTCTAAGCACTTTCTCATTGACTTGCAAATGGCCATCTTCTCCCTGTGTCTTCACACAGTCTTCTCTCGATGTCTGTCTGTGTCCAAATTTTCTCATCTCATATAGACTCCATTCATATTGATTTAGGGTCCATCATAATGACTTTATTTTAATTTAATTACCACTTTAAAGACCTTAACTCTAAATACAGTCACAGTCTGAGTTACTGAGGCTAAGACTTTGGCATATGAATTTAGGGAGAATGCAATTCACTCCACAACACTTACATAACCATGTGAATTTTAGAACCAATTTGTCATGAAACAAAAAGAAACCTAGGACTTTGATATGGATTGTGTTGAATCTGTACATAAATTTGGGGAATACTGCCATGTTAATATTGTTTTCTGATCCAAAGCACAGGATGTGTTTCTACTTATTTAGATGGTCCTATAATTTCTTCCAATAATGATTCATAGTTTTCAGCATACAAGTCTTGGGCCTGTTTTGTTAAATGTTTTTCTAAGTAGTTTATTCTTCAAGCTATTGTAAATGATACTCTTGTCCTAATTTATTTTTTAATTTTTATTGCTAGTCCATAGAAATACAATTGATACTGTACATTGATTTTTTTATATAATCACAATTATTTATTAGTTTTAATTTGTGTGCATCTGTTTAGATGTCTGTGTGATTACTTGTGTGTATTGCTTAGAATATATCCTGTCATGTCATATGCAAGTAGAAATAGCTTTGATTCTTTCTTTCCAATTTGAATGCCTTTTATTTCATTATCTTACCTAATTTCCTTGAGGAGAAGTACCAGTACAATGTTGAATAAAAGTCGTGAGAGCAGACATCCTTGTCTTGTGCCTTATCTTAAGAGGAAACCAGTGTGTCTTGAAGCCATCACCCTAAGTGGGAGCTGTGTCAGGGTGATTGGAGTCCAACATTGTTGGACTGCCCTGTTTTTGTGGGCACTGTTTGGGAAGTGAACCCTGGTTCTCTTAACTGCATTTGCTGTCATAGAGCTTCTGCAACAGAGCTACATAGCATAAGAGTTTCTGGTGTGCTGTCCCTCCCAGGGTGACACTGTAGCCCTAAGACTGAGAGCTACATGGAGAAAGGGCCCCATCTTCTCACCTATACAAGCATGGGGCACAACCTCCATCACACTAAGCTTGGTGTAGAGGGGACAGGTTGTGGTGAGACTGTACAGATACTGGCTGTTTTTACTACAGTAGATTGTCTTGAATAATTGTTTCTCCACTTGATATATGCCCTTAGTTACATTTCCAGAGACTTCAAATTGTTGTTTAGGATTTTCACCTGTTAAATGGCCATTCTGCTGAAAGAGTGTTCACTGAGCTCCTCACATGGCCATTCTGTCATTCCGGAAGTTCTGGCCCCTAAAAAAATGCAAATATAAATGCTCTGAACTTGATTAAATTTCACTATTCTTCTATAATCTTAGGATCACTGAATTCTTAAAGTTACTTAAAATTATATCCATTTGATCTGAGGATATCATGCATGTCTTTTTTTATGGTCCAAGATGATAGTCAAGAGTCATTCCAAATCAGTAGTGTTAGACAATGCTTTCTGTTTTATTTACATTTACTAATTTTTGTGTTCTTTGGGGGTATAATGAATTAGTGATAACAAATTAACTGATTAGCAAGACTCAGCAGAATGCATGCTAGTATCTTCATCTTCATGAATATGTGGCTAATAGTTTCTTTTGTGTTTTTCCTTATGGGTCAATGATTTTTTCATGGCCACTGTAAGTTAGACAAATTCAGTCAATAGTCTTTTCATCCAAAATTCTCTCCTCTTGGCTGTTATGATTGACTGTTAGTTTAGTCTCCAGGTATTTGATATGAACCAATTAAACTTGAAAGTTGTCTTGCTTCCTGACACAGAAATGCATTTTAAGCTTACTTTGTACATTTAAGCTCCAAACATGATGAATTTATTTCTCCAAGGACCATGATTCCATTTAATGGAAATATAGTGTCAAAGAACAAGAATCTGGATGTTTGGATAATTCATGGGGTTAAAAATTACTCCTAAAACTTTTCAATGAATATAGCTAGAAAAATATTTTAATGTAATTTTATTCTATAATATAAAATTGACATTTACAATACAAGTGAAAGGACATGATTCTGCTCAAATTCTTGATCATTATACTTCTCAAAGTCAATTTTCAAATAGATGTGGGAAAGCAAGAGGCAGTTTTTGCTCTGGAACCAGTTATTAAGCAAAATCATGTTTTCATGTTGTAGAGGTTCAGTCTCCAATATTATTCCAGTGAAAGTCACAGAAATAAAAACCTGGAAAAGGAACTTAACTAGTTGCAGATTTACAAGAGTGCCTAGCAGAAGATGTTAAATAATCCAATGCATTCCTTAAGAATTGTTGCTAACAATGAGAATTATTAGACCACAGTATTTTTCTTCATGACAAGTTTACAATTTTTTTTCTAATCTTCTTCCGATCTATTAAAACCTTTCCTGAGAAAATATGGCTAAAGACATTTACAAATGTTAAAAAAAAGACAAACTTGTGCAAAAAACAAAAGCTTGGATAAAGTATTTGACCGAGAGTGTTTATCGATCATAAATATCTATTATTAGCAGTTACAGTTTAAATTAAGATAATTTCTTTGGGAAAAGAACACTTTAAAAATCAAATTAAACCGTGGCTATTTACTCTGAATATTCATATAAAGCATAAATCACTAAAATGAAGATTTATAGAAGCACAGGAAATGATTATAAAGGGGATTGCTCTTTCTTCTACTTATATTTTGTAATAAGAATTTGCCTCCATTGTTGTCTGATGGAGGCTGCACCAGATGTGCTCCTGAAGGTTCTTAAAACATATGAGGTTCCTGGGGGTTAATTTCTGCTTCCATGGAAACTACCCTGGTGTGCCCCAGTTTTAAATGACTTCCTGCAGGCTGACACCTGGAGGCACCTGCTCAAAGAAACATCTTTCTTAGAGCTGGAGCAACACACAAAATGAGAAAAAAGTTTCACGTTTATCTACCTCTGCTTTAAATATCCCAATTAACATTTTCAATTTTTTAGGAAGTTATTTCTTTGGAATACACTTAGTTACAATTTTTTTTAATGGTCATTTAATTGCTTAGCCATACTGGTAGTTTAAGAACAGCTCTTCTGACATGTAAGAGGTATGCTATACCCACTGATAAAGGAATCACTAATGGGTCATTTGTTCACTAATTACATTATTTGGCAAATGTTCATTTGATGTGCTTACAGAATAAGAAATAATTAAGACACAGATGCTGGCCCCAAGAATCTAGCAATACATTTGGAAAACAGGTCTACAAAAGAGATTATTCTAAGACAATCTGGAAAGTTCAATGAGTACAAAGCATACAGGGTAATTTGTGGATGTGAATATTTAAAAAGTTTATGTTATCAAGCACAGGGAAGAACCAGTCATGGAGATCTCTTTAGAGCAGGTTAGGAGCAAAGAAACAGTGAGAGAGCAAACAAGGCATGCAGAGCAGAACCATTTTGGCATCTGGATATAGGTAAGATATGGATAATTATCTGGTATAGTAAAAATGGAAAGTACAATGGAGGGAGTTTAAAATATGCCTGAAAATACAGGTAATGTGGAGGATCACAAAGTCTTTACATTATGGCTTTTAACCCATATATTCTGGGTGAAAAAGAGCCACTGAATGTTCTACAGCAGAAAGGAAACATAGTCAGGTTTGATTTTTAGATAGGTCTCTCTGGTGGCCACGTGGCAGATGGCTGTGGGCCAGGGAAGTTTAAAAGTAGGGAAGAGGGAGGGGGCACTACTGTAGGGATCTAGACCAGGAAACGTGAAAGCCTAAAATAACACAGTGAATAGAGGGGTGTAGAGGAGAAAAGATTAAATGTCTACATGAAAAAAATTCAAAAAGATTTGATAAAGGCTTTGTACTGTGGAAGAAATATCAACTGAGGCCATGTCTTTTACTAGGCCACCGATCATTCCAACAGCTGAGAGACCCAATATTGGATATGATGAGTTGGAGATGCCTGGGGGTTACCCAGGTAGAAATGATTAGCAGGGAGTTCTGTGTCTGAATCTGAAGCAGAGGGATACTACTGAGCTAGACAAAGAGACTTAGGGATCCCCCTTACCTACAGGCAGTTGCCAATGTAAAACAGTGGATATAGTCACCCAGCATAAATGAGTGGACAAAAACAGCAGTGAACAAGTAAGTATAAGATCCAGAGAATGTTGAAAGAGCCGTGCTGCTCTACTTTATGGATAAGGTCAGTACAAACAGGAAAGCCAGGTCTCAAACTTTTGGTGAAAAAATATGAAATAATTGAGAGGTCAGTGGCAACAAGAGGATTTAGGATTATCATAGTTTATAAATAATGCATAACATATACATGAAAATTAAAAGTATTTCTTCTTTCATTCTGTCTTTAATCTTAATTCATGGAAGTGACTTATGTTAATGGCACTGGTTTTTATTAACTCTGGTGGATAGTTTTATGACTATTCGTCCATTTCTTAAAGGTTAATATATAACCTTTGGTCAGGATGCACTAACACCCCCCTATAAAAGATGATTAAATTAGCACCTGAGTCTTTTTTTCTATTTTTATATTTCCAATTCTTATACTCTATGTTCTCAAAGAGTAAAGTATTTATATCCTGTTCTAAAACTATAAAACTATAATTAAGAGTCTGTTCTCATCTATAGATTGTTTCCAACATTAAAACATATCACTGGTACTAGAATACTAGGATTATGTAAATATTTATTATTTTAAGATCAAACTGTAAGATTAGATCCATAGTAAAGGAAAGGCAAACTTTAAACCTCTATCTATGTCACTAAGAGGAAAATATTCCAGATGTATTTAAAACAGAGCCAGCTTCATTTTATGAGTTAGGAGAAGGTGACACAAATCAGAATAGTCAATTCAATTTTTAATTCATTGCTTTTATTATTTTCCCACATCACACTCCTGCTTTTTAGTGTTTACTCTGAATTGACATGGGTGTTAGTTCTACTGAGAAAGAAATTACTTTTTCTTTCACTGTTTTGTGTCACAGTTGATCTAACAGTCTGATCTCTTTTAATTCCTATTTTTCTCAAAATTTCCAAATATCGGGTCAGAATCCTGTGAAAGACATGTAAGATTGGCTCAACAAGAGGAGAAGCCCACACTCTTCTAATGTGCCTTACTTGGCTGCAGAAGCTGGAAAGTTCAAAATACAGCAAAACCAACAAAGCCTAAATTTCCTGTATTCTCTTGGAACTTGGGTTCTACAGATCACCTTCAAATGTGAGTCGGAGGGGCAAGGTAGGCTGTGTGCTCAAGCCTTCGTTTTGTTGTTGAGGATTGTGGCATAGAGATATTTGCTCTGAAGCCCTTAGTTCTGGTCCTTGCTTCGGAATGCTTGGATCATAGCAAGGGAGTGTGTGCCTGAGGTCGACAGGCAAAAGTTGCTATGCTGAATTCATTTGCAGTCCTGGAGTCGATCAGTGGCACAACCTAAAGCCTGCTTTCTAGACCTTCCAAAATTTTTCTGGTTACCAAATTCCTTATATTAAATACTTTCTGCTTGAGGTACATAATACGATTTTTTGTCATCTGCAAATAACCTTTGCTTGACACACCTTTTGTATTTGTTCAATAAAGTAGAAATACATAAGTATATCACATTTATATATATATATATAAATATATTGAAAATGTATCTAGTATAAATCGTTTTATCTCCATGAAACTTTAGAAATTCTGATATTTAATCAGACCTTAAGAACAGAAGATATTTATACTCAGTAGCATTTGTTATCTATAAATATTCGTGTTTTTACTAATAATTATGAAACATATAGAGCTAAAGGTATACATATCACTATGAACAATTATACCTTACTTTTATGCATTCTTTGCATAATATGGATTTAATATTTCTTTTTTTAAATACATGTCCCATATATTTCTCACTATGAAATCATGGTTAAAATTGTGAAGGAATTTGACAGAGAAATGTTACCCTTACATATATACAGTCTGAGACTAATGGCTTACACTCCATTCTAAATCTGACACTTTAGACTATGAAGCACCTATGTGCCCATTGTCACTTTAGTCATCATTTAAATACAGTATCTTGACAGTTGCTGGAGGCATATGCAAGGCCAAGGATGGTCTTGATTAAATGCTAATGAGTAATTTTGTCTAGAAACTGATGTCGCAATAGACTGGTTTGAAAGGTGCAATTTGTTAAAATGTTTCATTGGGTACTATCAGTGCCCTTCTTACAAAAGCATCACTTACTCTATGGTATATTTGTTTAGTTTTCCTTGCTTTTACCAACAGGAAATTTGGTTTTAGAGAATATAGCTCAATATGAAAATCTTACCACCTGGAAAAGAAGCACATGAGAGAATCCTTGGGTTGTACATAATTTCACACTTAATACTAATTTTGAGGTAGACACAAAAACATATCCTAATAAGTTTCAGAAGTCATAGCAAGAGAATTAGAGACATAACAAAAGATTTTACAAGGACTTGGAATAGAAGCTAATTCTTATTAATGATTGTCTCTGGTGCCCAGGGCTTCAGTTGAAAGGTTGAGCATAACAAGGTGATTGAAGAGGGCTGACACATTAATAAAACACATGTACAGACAAGTGCAAACACACAAAATAAAGTGGTACCTAGGAGGTTCAATTTCCCTAAATAAAAATTAAGTCTTTTATATTAAAATTACATTGACTAAGTTTTGTGAATTCCCATTTCTAATTATAAGCTGGGAAAATACTGCTTCAGAAAAAGAATACTTATATTTAAAGGGATATAAAACTTAGTAGATGAGACATTGTAAAATTTGCATCAGATAAGTAGAGTCATATTTATCATTTTTAATGTTTATTTCTTTCCCAGTTTGGGTATGAAAAAAGCTAGTAAGTGTTCGATAGGAAACCTGGGGATAGAAGGCAGCTTATGGGCAATGGGATTGCTAAAGATGGAATACTTCAGTTGAAAGATATCTGTCTTCATTAGACTTTGCTTATTCTTTGTGCTGTTTCAGCCTCAAACTATTTCTGAATAAAAGAACAGGGGCTGAAATCATGTCATAATAACATAGGCCCTTTTGGAACACATCCATGTCCAAACCAGGATTGCCACTGCCTGCATCCTAGGGACCACATCAGAAAAAAAAAAAAAAAGTTAAATATATTCGTACAGAAAGGAACCAGAACAGGGGTGTGTGCATGTGTGTGTGTGTGTGTGTGTGTGTGCGCAAGAGAACAGCATGTATAAGGAGCATTGGACGGGCAGGTGGAAAGGGAAGATGTCTGGGTGACTCCACATGTGTTACTGCACTCAAATACTCATCAGAAGGCACTGGCTATCCTCATCATAATGGGACAAAAAAAGCTCTTCTCAGCTCCCGGGATCCCTTCGTGAGACTAACACTGGTGAAGCAGTAGTGGTCTTAAGAACTAAGATGAACTTCTCTTTCTAATATAAGCAGCTGGCAGTTAAACCATTAGTAAAATGAAGGCCACTAATCAAGCAGCCTTATTATATAGAATACTAGTTTCAATCTGATTATACACAGTTAAATAAAACCCTACATGGCATTTTCCTACCACAATCATGAAAAGAAGCTATTTCCAACATAATGCACATTTAAAGGTCACATACCTTCCAAAAGAAGAATGCATAATTTAAATCTGCCTGGGAGCAGCTGGAACTTGCCCTCTAGCTATATAAACATCTTTTCATTTTAATATTTACTCAAGTATTCATTATACATGGTTAAACCCCCATTTTATCTCCCCCTCCCCTAAAATTGCCCACTCCATGCCTGAAAATACTGAGTGGTTCTATTTTGAATATTGTTTGAGATTTATGAAACTTTTACTACTGAAAGAGAGTAAAGAGGAAAATTATTTTACTCAGTGATTGCACTTTTGTATTTTTCAATTTTCATATGCGTGTCTAGATTAATTCAGTTAGTGAGTATGTACCATAACTAGATAATAAACGCTTTTTGTTAACAGATATCCTGAGACTTACCATATTTCATTTTTCCTTTATTTTTTTCACTGAATAATCTTCAAATCCTATGAGGAAAAAATTGCAAACACAGTACCAAGTGAAATTGAAAGTGGATAAAACATGCATTTAAAAGAAATTGCCAAAGGAGAAAACTCAGCATCAAAAATGAACAACATGGAGGCTAGAGGGGCAAAACTCAGTGGGAATGCACATGCTTAGCATGAGCCAGGTCCTGGGTTCAATCCTCAGTGCCTCCATTAAGGAAAAAAAAAAAAAAATTGAATCCAGACTTGTTTAAATAAAAGAAAAATCCTGTGTTAAATGAAAAATGATCAATGACCTAAAACATGTAATGAACTGACCTTTATTGAGCATTTAGTATGACCCAGATTCAGTGCTATACAATTTCTAAAATAATTCTGTTTAGTCCAGGCAGTACTTCCATAAGATCAGCTCTCATACCTCTGTTTTAAGAGACTGGGGAGACTGGAACTTGGAGAGCCTCACTGATGTACCTGTGATCACACAGCTGAAATACTGAGCAGTAATGACTACTTCTGCTCACCATATCTGCTCTCTCTGCTTCTGGGTTCTGGGAAGACTCCCAAGCTATCCTAGAGTTTCCTGGGGCCGTGTGACTATCCTGACTTACGGACCGCGAGCCAAGGGAGCACGTATCACTTCTGGCGAAAGTCAGTTAGGAGCCCTTGTGAGTTGTCCACATTTTCTTTCACCTGTGCTGTGTCTATTGTGGCCATAAGATGACTCAGCAGAGCTGTAAGATCAAAGTGGTCTCCAACACTGAGGCTGCTGTGGACATCCACCCAGCAGCACTGGACTTAGAATGAGACAGTGAACACTTGCTTGGTTAAGCCACAGGAACTTCAGAGTATACTGGTTAAGCCAACAACCTAATCTCTCTGTCTTGACAAAAATACAAAAAGTAACTTAGTACCTTTTCCTGGAATTATTAAATAACAATGAGAAAGGTCACCTTATAGAGCAAGTATATTTTAAAAGCAACATTGCATACTGCACTGAACGATAGAGTAGCAACTCGCTTCCTGTAGCAATTTTAATTTGAATTAATTAAAATGACAAAATTTAACTTTTACTTAACTGTAAAAGTCACGTGTTTAATAGTCACACATGGCGAGTGTTTCTTGTATCGAACAGCACAGAACATTCCTGATATCACTGACAATGTCACATATTACGAGGGGCTGATTCCCTGTTTATTGTCTCATTGTAGGTGTAGGCTGTGACCCCAGTATTAAGTGGACATTGAAACAAATGGCTTCTGAAATTCCTTTGAGTCATGAATCCTTTGAAAAAGGACTATAGACAGCTACTAATAATAAAGTTGTTTGGGGGAAAAATAAAAAAGAGAGTCACAGGTTTTCTTTCCAAAAATGTCCCTGCTTTTTAGAAAACATATGTATTTAAAATCTTGACTCTCCCTATATGATACCTAATTGTGCTGGGAACTATTAGAATTTATAGAGCTTCCCGAGTAATACAGCACTACTAAATGACTATGGGTCTGTGCACACGGCCTCAAATGCACACATGCCATGTCTCTGTCCATCAGCATCTCTGGTAATAGAATTTCACTGCAGGTAGAAAGAAAAGACATAGACCTTTTTAATTAAAGCAAAATCTCAAAAGATATGTTTCTTATTACTACTAAATCTGAGCATGTGACTTTTTTCCTCGTGTGAAAGAAAAGAGGAAAATAATTAACACAAGAAAAGAGTTAGCATAAATGGAGAATGGAAACTTCTGAGCCAAAGCAAAGCCATCTAAGGCATAAATTACATCTGTAACATTGAGGCACTTTGGAAAGTTATCTCACCAAAAATTCAAGCTTTTTTCCCCTTACTTTTTATTCAGCTCTCCATCTCTAAATAAAAAAAACTCAGAAATAGACTTTCAGAAATTAATATTTCACGAAATCCCCCCAGATAAACAGTAAGTTCCTACTGTGTAGCACAGGGAACTATATTCAATACCTGTAATAGTCTGTAATGAAAAAGAATACAGAAAGGAATATATATATATATATATATAAAACTGAATCACTAGGCTTTACACCAGAAACTAACACAACATTGTAAGTCGACTATACCTCAAAGAAAATATAAATAAAAGAAATTTCCTGGAGAAAAAGTTCTCAGTGTTCCAGCTTCAAATTTTACAACTATCCATCCTTATCAAGAAAAACTGAACTATTATGAAATCCATTTAAGCGATACCTGGGGAAATACCAGCAGTTCTTTCCTCCTCAACCCATGAGAGTGGAAATGAGAAAAAAGAAAAATGGCCACCCGGCCCGCTGGATCCACTCTTGTTCTGAGCAAACGCATTCTCGCAGCACACATGACAGGCTCCATTCTTGACCCCTGATCAGTGTAATGCCAAGGGAGAGAGGCCGTGGGCGCAATCTGGCCTGTCTCCAGGAGCATTTTATCACTGACATTGTTTGAAATTGTCAGTATATAATGATGATAAAATGTAGAACACATTTTTGTTGGATTTCTTTTTTTTTTTTTTTTAATTCTCCATGGAAACCTTGTCCCCTAATTGCCCACACCACAGGCACACCACCCTCACTGACCTACCCACATCTTGGTTGTTCTCAAACTGGTCATACAGACATACTAGTGACATAAGTCCAGGACTGTGCTTGTGGAGGAGGTCAAATATTTACTTTTCTTGCAGCAAATCTGTGATCCTATGAGAATTCAGCAACATTCTTCTCTTGTAATGACTCCCCTGTTCTCAAGTTATAAATCGTGAAATAAATTCTTTCCATTTTTTAATGAACTCTCATTTAGTCTCAGATATCCTAAGAAATATTTTAACTTTTTGTGTCTATTTAATACTTCCTTATTTGTTTGTTTTGTCATTTTGGATTACCCTAATATTCTTTAGGGCAGAGTTGGTATAAACCACAGCAGCCGAAGTAAGGATCCATTATTTTATAATTTGGTGCCAATAAATTTTAAAGAAATGAATTTTCTAACTTTAAGAAAAATGGCTCACAGCAGGCTGAGGGTGAAGTAAAAACAAAACTAAACCAAAACCTTTATAACTATAGGTAAAAAATAGTTAATAATACCCACAGTCTAACAGAATATATACTGAAATTCAGAAAAGATGGGATTTTATTCAAGTCATTTTTTTAATGTGAAAAATAAATTAGAGGAAAAACTAATGATGGAAAACATAGTAATTCACTTTAAACAGAAAATGTCAGAGTTAGGAATGTTCAATTATTTTCCATTAAATACGAGATATCAAATTGAGTGCCATTGAGATCAAGTAATATCTCATCACTGTTTTCTGCCTTTACTATAGCTTTCTCATTGTATCCACACCATTTCAGATTCACCATCATAACTCCCATTCTAATGGTGCTAAACATTAGAGAAATTGCAATTAAAATACAGATACAGATGGAAGAATAGACTGACTGACAAACTGATGAAAGAGAATAACTCAAAGAACACTATGCTGCATTCTTGGAAAATGGAAAAGACGGGTGTAATGATTAACCACTGGGTACAATGATTATTCAACAGGGTAAGATGAGTAATCAAAACTTGGTGATAAGCAATCATCTTCCCAATGTTAAGTTTTCCTTCCTTTCTCTTTCTACTCTGTCAGGAATTCGCAAGCCTATTAATCATAACATATAACACAGAAAGCATAGAGATTTCAATGAGCTTTTTCTTTATCTCAGGCCTTTCTTTGAGGTTCAACTCAATAAAGTTATAAACTAGAACATTGTAGAACTAAAAAAGGAGTAAATGACTGAGATACTTAGAATTACTGAGTTTTTTTTTTTTTTTTGAAGGGTTGCAGCAGACAATCAGTGGCACTTGGAAAGATTTTAATCAGTTTTATCTTAGAAATTTAATATAATATTAGCAAATATTTGGTGGCTTGTGCATAATGCTGAGCTTTATTTATTAAAGTATTGAAGTAAGCATTCCTGAGTATATATTAAAATAGATAACAGGAAAAACTGATCAGCAAAACATAGTGATTGAGAGTGAGAATAAAGGCTGTGGCATCAGATAGAACTGACTTTGAATCCTAGCTTTGCATATTATTACTATGTGATATTGTTACATACTTAACTCTTCCAAATCTGTATTTCAAAAACTGTAATGTGAGGCTATCATTACATTTCATAGGATTTTATTAAGTATTTACCTTATTAATGTACACACAGTGCTACTTATAAGTCTCTAAAACATTTTGGGAATCTACAAAATTCTAGAATATTTTTAGTCTTGGCTTTTGAATTGTGTAGTAATCTTGAAAAAATATGAGGGTCAAAATATTCTTTGTCAGCTAGATGCAAACTTCATAAGCAAATGTGTCCATATGATTTTCATATTTATTTGCTGTTATGTAGGAGACGGTGTGTAGCAAGTAAACATAAAAATCACATTATGTTTCAGAGTTTTTAAGTAGATTTCACTGTGTTTTAAAATCAGAAAAAAAAAAAACAAAAAACAAGGAGGGGGTGAGGGGAGAGAGGTAGGAGATTTAAGTTACCCTAAAGTGCAAACTAGTTTAAGCATAATGACCTAAAACAAAACAAAACAAACTTAACAAATGAAAAAAAGCAGGCTGCAAAACATTTATATTTCAAGTAAAATATTATCTGACTGTAGTTTTTTAACTCACTAACTTGTAACTGTTCTTTAGAAGTAGTAAATCATATATTGTTACGGAAATGACAGGCCAGTCAAGAAACAAGCACCACTCGGAGGGTTGGAGTACTCAGATGTATTACGCCAGTGGGCTCAGAGGGGCTTCTGCTCCGAAGCTCTGAGCACCTTCAAGACGTGCACATGAGGTTTTATAGGGTAAAGTACAAGCTTGGGGTATTCGGCCAATAGGCATGGAACAACTTTAGCAGCATCATCATCACAAAAGTGGAGGCGGGGAGGCAGCAAACCAACATTCCAAAGCCAGATATGTATCTTTGAAAATCCAGCTGGCTAGCAAAAAAACATGAACAGCAAACCAACACTAATTAACCTAGATTTACAAGTTAGTCTAGCAGAACTCAGATCAGTATTCCAATACTTAGATTTGTGAGTTATCTTGTTAGACCAGCCCAGCCTCTCCTTCACATTCCCAGACTTATGAGGTATCTTGTCAGACCAGCCCGGTTTTTCCTTCACAATATAATTATTGCATTTGGTAAATGTATTATCAAAGTGATTAGTCCCTTAAAATATTGGCAACTGATAAAAAAACTAGTTATTTCTTTTAAAGGATTATATAATAATAGTAACAATAGAGGCATCTCAAATGGGGTATATTATGTACTGAATAGCAAGGATCAGGGCAGAAAGTGAAATGCGAAACCTGCACTTTCCTGCCAAAATCAACATTAAGAGTACAGTTTCAATATATCAACAGTATCTATTACATTAGTATAATGTTACTGTGTCAAATTTTATTGACATTGTCATTTTGTTTGTTATTAATGCATTTGTTTGGCTGTGTGTGTGAATAAGAACCTTAAACCTACCAAGTTTTCATTGTATTTTGCAGCTAAGCAAATAACATTGTATAAAAACATTAACAATGATCTTCAAGATTTTGGTATACAGACAAATTACTTTCTAATAATCAATAATTAAAGCAACGACACGATGTCATAATTGATTTTCAGCACATTAAGAAACTATGTAACATGAGGATTTTAAATGTTTATGTTTGTTAATTTTTGTTTAGGTTGGTAAGATTCACCTTTCTGTCAGTAATGTTTTTCTCACCCTGCATTTCTGTGGCGTAAATTTTGTTTTTGTGTCAAGGATTTCCAAACCCTCAGGATAAAACAATCTAGCGTCAAGTAAAATAAAAAAGAAAAAGGAAGCATAATTTTCCATTTTAGGAATAAAAAATAATACTTACAGCATTTATCTTATCTTTTGAATAATTTAGTAGAGAGACAAAATTACATTGCATAACAATAAGATGTTGCATATTCTGGGTGTAAACAAAGAGGAAGCAGAATGGCCTCTTTTACAATTGGAGTGTGAAATACAATTTAGGAAGAGTGCATCCAGACAGGAAGAAAAGAAGGTTCTGAAGGAGATTAAAAAGAAAAAAGAGAGAGAGAGATGTTAGAAACAGAGAAAGAACAGAGCAGAGGATGGGTCAAGATTTGCTGAGTGAGGAGAAATTAGAGGCAGGAGAGAGGAATATGGCAAGCCAGGAGGAACCAGAAGGGATGGAAAAGAATCATTTATTCATCACTTTGAGAACGAAAAATATTGCAAACCACATCAGTAAACAAAGAATGCTGAAACCATCAAGTCATATCAGCGACTGCCGCCACCCTGCAGTGAAGACAAGCCTGCAGCCCGGCCTCTGCAGCCACTCACAATGGTGCACCCTGAGGGGACTCAGAATAAGAAAGGACAGGATACCAGCCCTAGATAGCTAGGTGCTTGTCAAAGGAATGAATTCAATGAGCCCAAAGGTTTGCTTCCTCCCATACATAGAAAAGCACTAAATTCTTTAACTTGAGATGCCTGGTTTTCTTTAGATAACAAGTAATCTTTTATTGTTCCAACTACCTGGTCTCTGTTGTAAAGCTCCTATATATCCTAGCTCCTCCCCTACCTCTTCAGAGCAGTCTCTCAGAGACATCTGAGAGGCTGTCATCCCGGCTCGAGTCCTCCAGCCAAATAAAACATAACTCTCAACTTTTAAGCTGCACATTTATTTCAGTCGACACCTTCACTCATTCAGTCCTATAGCATATGATAACTAGTTTACCAAGAAGACAGTGAGCTCTGGTTGGGTGCTAGGCTCTGAGTTAGACACTGTGTCTATGGCAGGGAATAAACTGAACAGTTTGCTTACAGTCTAGTAGATGAGATAAACATATGGATAAATAAATTTAAATACAGCATTAACTTTAATCACTATAAGAGAAAACAGAAAAACAGGGTACCTACTCTTGGAAATCTTGCTCACTCAATATATATGTACACCATCAGGTAAGAAAAGAATGTTTACCAAACTATGCCTTTAAGCTTCTTCTGTAACTGAAGGGAGCAGAACCCTGCACCCCCACCCCTGCTTCTTGTTTACAGAAAATCCCTGAGTCACAGAAGAGCAGGCTCAAGCAGTTGATTAGGACAAGCCCGCAGGCACTGGGGGATGACTCTGACCTCCCATCTCAATGAGTGGCTGAGATTATTTCTTCATTTCCCTTTAAAACTTTCATGGCTGAACAGAATCCTTGGAATTTTTTGTTTTGTTTTGTTTTGTTTTGTTTTTGGTGGGAGGGCGGTGCTGGGCCCGCCACATTGTAGGCATTCTGATTAAAGGCAACTTTCCTTTTTGTTGCCAAGGCTGTTGTCCCCAGTTCATACCCCTGCCCCTCCCTCAGCTAGAAACCAATTACTCTTATCTAATCTCAGGAGGCAGCTGCAGAGAAGAAATAAGAACTGGTTAGAACAGAGTCCAAGATGGTGGAGGATTTGACTTCCGGTGGACCTTGAGCCTTATCATATGCTCATTGTAATGTATCAGCATGCTCAACGACACACCCGCCAGTTGACAAATGTCATTACAGCCACGGAAAAGCCCATACAAGGACTGAAAAGCTTGGACAAGGAATGATAGGTTCATCACATCAGGAAGGAGGGCATGATGGCAGAAGCCGCTCATAAAAGTCCACGTGGCCTGACATGGGCCGGAACTGTCTCTACTGGCCCTCTTGGCTGACGGCTCCCTGCTCGAGTGCCTTTTCCTCAGTTAAGTGCTTTTTTCCCTTCCCTTCTCCCTGCTGGAACACATTCCCTCCATTCCCCCTTCTGAGCAATAAAGGATTTGTTCACTTCGTCCCTCTGCTTCTGCTGTGAGAATTTTTTCACTGATGGTGGAAGAACCCACACTTTGGTGGGCTTCCTAATTTAGGGGTCCCTTCATCCACTAACATAACCACACAAGTATAGCAGTTTATTATTTTCTATACTTTTTTTTTTTTTAGTTTGTTTTCAGTGTGGGGCAGAAACTGATGCATTAATGATTTAATTGGGGATGAGATGTATTTCACATGCTGATTTGCCTTTGCAATTTCCTTTATCTCATTCAAATTGCAATACAGAGAATACAGAGCCTTATACAAAGAGCATAGGATGGCTGGTCTTATTTTAAATATCCAAGCTTATAGTTGAACTACAATTTTATTTTTTTCTTTAAGAATGCCGATTCATGACAACATTTCTGAAAATCATATTTACAGTTAGTAACAATATAATTTTTATGGTCACTTTGTTAGCAAATTAAATAAAGCATTATAATCTAGTTTGATCTCTGTGGAAATGTTATAATAAAAAATTTAAGATACACAGGAATGTGAATGTATTTAATGCCAAAGATCCACTCACTTTCAATGGCTAAAATGGTAAATTTATGTATATTTTACCACAAGATAAAAAAGAAAAAAAAAATTCTAAGAAACGTGAAAATGTAACAGAGAGGATTTCCCTACTGTTCCTTGATTTCAGCTTTCTTTCCTAATCCCTCAGAGCTGCGGTCCCCAACCTCTTTTGTGTGTGGGAAGTATTTGAGAATCTCTCTGTTCAAAGGATGTTCTCTTTGTGCGCATGAGCAAACATACACAATGTTTTTAATAGTTTCATAGGTTTCATAGACATCTTTTAGTCTATCTTTGAGCCTTAGAAAGGGTTTAGCCCCTAGAACGATCTCAGAACCATTTTCAATTCATTAACTCATTAAAGAAAGAGTTCTTGTGAAAACAAAACAAAACAAATCATGTAACAAAAACTATGCCATTAAGTGAACAACTCCTTTTCTTACCCAGTTCAGTTTGTTGAGGAATTAGAACCAAATAAATAAAAGAAAGGCATAGATGGGTTACCGTGAGAGAAGAGGGGAGTGACTGAATCAGGACAGGGCGTGACAGAAGCTAAAACAGAGCCGAACCATCCAGAATGTAAAAGAGTTTTATAGATAGAAAAGAGAGGAAGACCATTTTGATGACAGGCAAGGTTATGAGGGCATCCGTGGTGTGGGCAATGAGAGCAGGGATTCCCTCATGAATGGAACATATTGAGGTTAGGACAGTGGACAGAAGAGAGGCTGGGAGGGTAGGATTTAAAGCTCTGTATGTATCAGCCTGTGGTATATGGAACCAATCATGGAGGTCACCAGAGAAAGGGACAGAAATGGGCAGGCTGAATAATGAAGATTACTGTCCTTGGCATGGAGCTGAATCTCTTCCAAGTGAGGTCACTGCTGACAATAGAAATCATGTACTTGGTTTGCTGCTCAGCACATCTGTAGGATAACCACTATGGGAAATGTGAGCGTGCTCATTTAGTTCCTCCGTGGAATAAAAGCCTGTCACAGGGTTCGACGCTGCTCTGGCTGTGTGACAGTATAAAGGCACGTAAAGTCTGAGAACGCATCAGGTATTTGGTTTTATTGGTGACCTATCTAATAATAAGCAATATCCATTCAAAAGCATATAACTGGAGCCCGAAAACAGCTACATGATAGGTTTTAAAACGTCTTTTAGTTATTTTAGAATTGCAAATTTGGAAAGGCTAAGAATTTAAACAGCCTAATTGTCCTTTGAATGCTTCAATTTTGGCATAATGTATGTTGAGGCAAAATTTGTGTGGTTCGTAATACAAGTATATGCTCCCTCAGCCCCATTCCCATCTTGGATGTCCTTTGCTTAGAGTAAAACTTTAAACAGCAAAATCTTAATGACTCATTCATGTTCACTATCATTTATGGCCATTATAGCATAGGTCACTCACAGCACCTGTTATTATCAGAAAGTTAAAGACCCTGTCAGGGTTTCTCATTGTTATTTGCTTGACATCCACTTATCACTTACCATTGGGAACATCACAGATGGCCCAGTTTCCTTCTGATCCTCTTAATGAAGAATGATCATTATTTTTATGGGTCCTCCTGGGGTATCTATCTGTAAGTAAATAGCCACCGGAAGGAGAAATTATATTCAGAGAGTTATTAGCAATTGACCACACCTCACAAAGAAACCTGTGCTGTTAAACTGAACCCAGACTCTTTAAACTTCACCAGAGGAGATGTGGATAAAGATAATGAGTTAAATAGTTGTGAAAGCATACTGTAATTGTCACGTTACTTGGGAATATTTAGGATACAGAGGATAAAAAAGACCTTAAACTGACTTATACTAAGGAATGTGTCAACTTCTATAGTTGAAAATTCTAGAGAAAGGGATGGCTTTTGGAGATTCAAATGTCATTAAGTTTGTTTTCTCTCCATCACTTGACTCTCTTACTCTGGGTTACTTCTTTTTCAGATAGGAAATTCCATGTGGTTGCAAGATGGCTGCCCAACTTTTGGGATTATAGCCACATGTAATAGGAAAGAGTGGATGTAATTCTCCTGACATTCCCCACCAGCATCTAAGTACATCTCTTTGTACTTAGGATTGTATCTCATGTCCAGCCTTGAAGATAGAGCAGGGTTCTTGGTATTGTGAAAACTGATTGTTCTACTCCCAGCTCACTCAGTGCATATGTGCTAAAAGATGAGAAAACGGAAAAGAGACCAGAGTTAGCTAAAGCAACAAATTACCACAATAATATAGTTAGAACATAACCTTGATGTGATTGACATCAGTAGTGGATAGTTTAATCATTAAAGTTAATTCAAGCTAATGCCTTTAAAAATCATAAAACCATATCCTTTTAAAAAGTAAACCTTATAAAAGAATATATTTTCGCTAATATTTTGATCTAGGCCCACAGCAGCTCTTAAAGTGTGGTGTTCTCCAGAGCACCATTCTTTCCTAAAACACACTCACAATACATATTTTAATTTCCACTTGTACTTTTTTTTTTTTAAAGTAAAGTACATATTTAAAGAAACTTGCAAAATAATATGATGGCACATTTCTTGGTTTTAGACAATTTTCCCTTCAATATTACAGTTGTCTCCAATACTTGTGTCAATATTCACTTTTTTTAAGACACTCATAGAGCATGGTTGTTTTCTTTTCCTAAAGCACACCAAAGCACCATGCTTAAATTTCCAATTTTGCTTTCTTTCAAGTACAGTAAGAGACTTCCAATCCAGACAATGTGATGTAGACTTGTTTATCCATGGTCTTTCCTATTCCTCTTGACTAAGTACAAACATAAACTCAGATATTAAAGATACTCTACAAATATAATAGGTAAAATGTCCAGGATTCAATTGAAAATCTCCCCACCATTTAAAAAATAAGAAAATTAAGGCTTAAATGGGAAAAGATGATCAACTGATCCTAACACTAACATGAAGCAGATGTTAACATAATCTTACAAGGATCTTGAAGCAGCTATCATTTAAAATGCTTTAGTGATTAATTACAGATTCCTTGAAATAATTTTTTTAAAAAGAAAATCTCAGTAAAGAATTAAGTTATAAAAATAATCAAATGGATATTATAGAACTAGAAGTTAGCATCGAATTGATACTATGCAACTAAAAATAGAGTAAGACAAAATTTTATAAACTTACTAGATGTGCACAATAGTAGAAATGAGATGACAAAGGATAGAATTAATAAACTTGAAGACAGAGCAATAAAATTCACCTAGTGTTAACAATAAAAGAAAAAGTAGCTGAAAAAGATTGAACAGAGCCACAGGGACTTGTAGAACAATCATAAAAGATCCCACAGGTGTTTCTTCAGAGTCCCAGAAGGAGAGAAAGAGAATGGGGCTAAAAGAAAATGTGAATAAATAATGGCTGAACACTTTCTAAAACTAGCAAAATATACAAGCCAACAGACTTGAGAGGCTGAGTGAGTGAATCTTTAACAGTATAAACCCCAAAACAATCTAGAACAGAGTATAATTAAATTTTGGAAAACTAAAGGTAAAGAAGCTAAATGAAAATGAAGTTTTCATACTTCACACCAAGCGGAAAGAGGTTGATAACAGTAGATACATATGTGATATATATCGCATACATATTTTGTAATACCCACAGCAACAACTAGAAAATTATAAAAAGAGATACATCTCAAAACACTAAATAAAGTGAGAACTTAAAGGTGCTTTCAAAGCAATCTGATTCAAATATTTTTTTCTTAATTTTGATATTCCTTTCCCCCATTTTTATCCTTGTCTCTTCCACACATGTTTTGACATCAATTTTTAAATTTTTTAAATTTTTTAAAAAGTATTTTTATTTTTAATTGAACTATCATCTGTTACAATGTGACAGTTTCTGGTTTACAGTGTATTATATCAGTCATACATATATATACATATATTCATTTTCATATTTTTTTATTAAACATTACTGTAAGATTGAATTTAGTCCCAGTGCTATACAGAAGAAATTTGTTTTATATATTTTTATATATAGTAGGTAATATTTGCAAATCATGAACTCTCAATTTATCCCTTCCTACCCTCTTTCCCCCTAGTAACCATAAGATTGTTTACTATGTCTGTGAGTCTGTTTCTGTTTTATAGATGAGTTCATTAGTGTCTTCTTTTTTCTTTTTTTAGATTCCACATATGAGTGGTATATGCTATTTTTCTTTCTCTTTCTGGATTACTTCACTTAGAATGATGATCTCCAGGTCCATCCATGTTGCTTCAAATGGCATTATTTTATTCTTTTTTATGGCTGAGTAGCATTCCATTGTATAAATATACCACAGCTTCTTTATCCAGTCATCTGTCAATTGATGTTTAAATTGTTTCCAGAAACTACAATGAGGTATCACCTCACACTAGTCAGAATGGCCATCATTAAAAAGTCCACAAATGATAAATGCTGGAGAGGGTGTGGAGAAAAGGAAACCATCCTACACTGTCGGTGGGAATGCAGTTTACTGCAGCCATTATGGAAACCAGTATGGAGAGTCCTCAAAAAACTAAAAACTTACTATATGATCCAGCAATCCCACTCCTGGGCATATATCCAGAAAGAACTCTAATTCAAAAAGATACATGCACCCCAATGTTCATAGCAGCACTATCGACATTGATTTTTTAAACCCATAAGCCCCACAGGGAGCCTTAGAATTCATTGCTGAAAACCTAGCTAACTCACGGATAAGGTATTTGAAGCTCTAATGGTTTCTTTTCCTAACATACACTACAGCTCTCAGTTCCATTATCTCCAAATCTTACTGTTTATCATCATGACTTAAAGAACTTTTAACTGTATGAGGCCATACCCCACAATAAGTAAGTCAGATAGTTAGGTGAAACTTGGACATTACAACTATTAAATTTTTCCAGGAGATTCTAATGTGCAGCCAAGTTTGACAACCAGTGATCTAAGTGGCTACTTACAACCTTCATTAACTTTTTGGTAAAGAAATTCTACATACTGATTTAGCATGTGGATGCTTGGAATTGGAGGAGGGTATATACATAAACACACAAGAAAAAAATGACTGAAATGTTCAACAAGGCAAGTCATCACTTACTTCAAGAACAGGCTTTTCTAAATTTTGGAGATTTAAGTTTTTTGTTCTGTTCATTTCTCAAGCAACTGTTACCTCTCAGCCATCAGTGGTTTAACCTGAAACATTGTCAAGTTAGTCTATAGCATCAAAGTAAACCTTAAAAATAAAATTACCTAGACAGTCTTAGTGAATCAGAAACATATGTAATACTTTGGGGTGGTAACTGCCATAATCATTCAGTTTTTTGCTTTGTGCTGCCATTTCTACTTATGTTCAACAGTAATTGAACATTTAAAGAGAACCTGTTAAATTTTGCTGTTGATAATATTTTTCTGTGGTTGCATTGTTCCCTTCTTTTATTTTTATTCAAAAATTCTATATATTTATCACTTTTATTGAGGTAAAAATTTTATACAGATCAAGGAATGCATAGCTATTAACTGTAAAATTGGGTGAGTATTAAGTGTAGCATTACCCAAATAAAACAGTTGCATCACCTTAGAAAGTTTCCTGACTGCTCCTTTCAGTCAATTTAGTAAGTAACCTCTGTATTCATTTCTGCCACAATGTATTTGTTTTGCCTGTTCTTGAACTTCACAAACATTATAAACTTGACTGTGTCTATCTTTTTGGCTCAGCAAAACCACTGTGAGATTCATCTATTTTGCTGTGTATGTTAGCAGGTCATTCTTTTGTACTGCTGAGTAGTATTCCATTATTTGAATATAACCTAATTATTTTAGTCACTTCTATGTTCATTTGATTTATTTTTAGGTTTTGGCTGTTACAAAGACTCTTGTAAGAGTCTTTTTGTGGACATAAGTTTTCATTTCTCTCGGGTGCATTTTCTCCCAGGAGGGCAATTGCTATGTCACACCTTAAGTGTGTAACATTAAAAATGACTTTTTTAGAAGTTAACTGTACCATTTTTAAATCTCAAGAAGCAGCGTATGAAAGCTCTAGTAGCTGTACATCTTCACCAACACTTGGTCTGGTTAGTTTTTTCCTTGTAACCATTCTTGTGGGTTGGGAGTTGTAAGGTTTACTATTTTTGCAAATCACTTTTACATGTATGGTGACATGAAATTGTCTATACTTGAGACAAGTAATTTAATTTCGAGGTTTATATATGTAACTTTTTGGAAAGAAATTTAAATTTCTCAAATATAGGTATCTCATTGTTAAAAAAGCTATTTTTTGAGTTTATGAAGATGTAATAAACTCAATATAATTATGCTTTGCTTTCTCTGTTTCTTGTGTTGAGATTTTATTTATTTTATTTTTTAATAAATGGTGTCACAGAATTTGGCCTTTTGTTTCTGGCTTTTTCTTTTCCCAGAGGAATAATTTTGAGAATGACCTCTATTGTTTGTGTCTAAAGTTCATTCTTTCATTTATTCAGATATGATTGATATATAACATTGTGTAAGTATAAAGTATACAGGATGCTGAATAGACACACTTATATGTTGCAGTGTGATTACTTCTATAGCATTAGCTAACACCTCTTTCAGGTGGTGTAATTATTATTTCATTTCATGCTGAGAACATATATGATCTAGTTTCTCAGCAACTTTGCAGTATATAATACAGTACTGCTGACTATAACCACAATGCTCTGAATTAGATCCCCAGAACTTACTCATCTTCCAACTGCAAGTTTGTATGCTTTGACCAACATAGTCCCAATTTCCCCACTCCCTAGTCCCTGGTAACACAATTCTACTCTCTGTTTCTAAAAGTTCCAATCTTATAAATTCTACATATAAGTGATATCATATAGTATTTGTCTTTCTCTGTCTGACTTATTTCACTTAGCATAATACTCTAAAGGTTTATCCATGTTGTTGCAAATGGCAGAATATCCTTCTTTCATATAGCTGGATAATATTCTATTGTGTGTGTGTGTGTGTGTGTGTGTGTGTGTGTCTGCATGTACACCCATATTTGTAATCCAATCATTCATTGACAGACTTTTAAGTAATTTCCATATCTTGGTTCACATAACTCAATTATAAAAGATGAACAATCTGATTAAAAAACAGCCCTGGAATTGAATAGATATTTCTCCAAAGAAGGCATACAAATGGCCAACACATACATAAAAAGATGCTCAGCATCACTGATAATCAGGGAAGGCAACTCCAAATCCAAATGAGCTATCACCGCATACCTGATAAAATGACCGTCATCAAAAAGAGAAGAGATGGTAAGTATTAGCAAGAACGTGGAGAACAAGGAACCTTGTGCACTCACAGTTGGTGGAAATGTAAATTGGTGCAGCCACTGTGGAAAACAACATCAAGGTTCCTCAAAAAGTTAAAAATAAAACTACCATTTGATCTAGCAATTCCCCTTCTGGGTATATATCCAAAGGAAATGAAAACAGGTTATTGAAAAAATATCTGCACTCCCATGTTTACTGCAGCATTGGTAGCTGATACAATGGCTGTCTTAATATCAGACAAAGCAGACTTCAGAGCAGAGATTTCCAAGGGATAAGTAGGGCCTTTTCATAATGATAAAGGGCCCAATTCATCTAGAGGACACAGCGATCTTAAACATTTCTATATCTAATAATGAGCTTCAAAACAAAAGAAGCAAAAAACTGATAGGAGTGCAAGAGAAAATAGATAAATTCACAACTATAGTTACAGATTTTACACTACTCTCTGAATAATTGATAGAACCAGGAGACAGAAAATCAGTGAAGATATAGAATACTTAAATAGCATTATCAACCAAATTGACATAATTCACATTCACAGAACATTCCATAAAACTGCCAGCAAACATACTCTTCTCCACTTTAGACTGAGCATTTGCCAAGATACTCTGGGTCGTAAAACAAGACTAAATAAATTTAAAAGTATTCAAGTTATACAAAGTGTATCCTTTGAATATAATTTGTTAAGTCATTCATCTATTGATGTACAACTGAAAATCACAAATATTTCTCAATTCATGAGATGTAGGATATATAAAATCTGCATAAGTGATAAAATGACTAGTTTGAAATCCCTCAGAAACAGGGATTATTATAAATTTGTGTCTTTGAATCAGTGACTTACTAATAATCTCTTTTAAATAGGAGGAGATAGAAGAGAGATAGCAAAAAAGAAAAAAGTAGACAATTGCTTTCTTTTAAAAGTTATTGATTTTCTACTTAAAAGTAATCAGTTTTTCACACATTCTTATACTGAGGAATTAGACTTCAAATGTTCCTTGTGAAAACAAGGTAGGTGATTATCCGAATTAATTTTACTTGAAGCTGATACGTTTTTCTCTGATTTTAAATAGCAATAATTTAATACATGTTCTATAATATTGTTCCTCATGTTAAGTAGTTAGATAAGTGAGGCGACGGACAGATAGGTGGAGGGAGGATGGTCCAGAGGATGGTCCAGAGGATGGCGGTATGCCTGCCTTCAGCGTAAAGGGGCTTTACTTTCTCTAAACGAGTGCCATCAAGAAACCAGTTAGAACTTGACAGCCTCAACTGTGAGGTAGTGACAATGACCTAATAGGGCATAACCCAGTGCTCAATTTAATAAAATTAGCATTGAGGTTTAGGCCCCACCCATGGGTTTTTCCATGTGCATCATGGGTAAGGACAAGCGCAAAAGGGGATGACCATGACTAAACACTCCAGGGGCAAGAGCTGTCAATCAATCAAGAGACTGCCTCTAAGCGAAGGTACAATAGAAAGGGGCAAACAAAGACCATTGCTATCTGCCCTTGGATCAGCCTGCCTCCCAAGCTTAAAGGTGTACTTTCCCTTTGCTAATAAATCCTTTAAAATCTTTCATTACACAATGCTCCATCTCCAGTCTGAATTCTTAATTTTCAGGTATGACAAGAACTGAGGTTTTTTTTCCCTTCCCCTTTGGGGTAATACTTATATTTACTATATATTAATACACATTTTATTTCTTATACCTACATGTATCATAATTAAGTATATTTTTAAATCATGTAGCTGATTCTAATAATACTGCTTTATTACCAAATCTAATGTATATATGGAGAGTATATTAAACCAGTATATTCTGAGATTAATTTGAAATACATTATTCATCTATATTGTCTGTCTATATGTGATGCTTAATGGAAAAAAAAAAAAACTTGAATAAAAGTTGCTTGACCTGAATTTGAATCTTGTTTCTGCCACTTTCAAAATACATAAACCAAGAAAAATTATTTCTGCTTATCAGAATTTTAGTTATAAAAATAATGGAAATAAATGATGAGGTACATAGTATTATGTAAGCCCTGTTATTTATTCTTTTCTATTTCATGATTTCTTGATTACAGTACCTCTATCTATTGCAGTTTTGATATTTTGAGCCATTCCACTGCTTGTGTAAAATATGTTCTTTTTGCTGCTGCTAGTAAATCATGCCTCTTAAGTGAAATTCTTTCTCACAGTAACTAAGTGGTCACCAAATCTGTAAGTTGTCATATAACAAGAGTGATGTAAGCAAAGACTTGGTAAGTAATTGCATATTGGAACCTTGTGCTTCTAAAAATCTCTTTTTTAAAAGCCATTCACCACATTCTAAAGACCTTTGTATTTTGCTACAGAATGGCTTGAGGCCATGTGAAGAAACCTAGAGGGTGAGGGGCCATCTTCCACATTCTATTTTCTTCTGGGCTTCCAGCTGACTGCAACTGTATAACTGACCTCCAGACATTAACGAGCCAAAAGCAAAACAAAGCAAAACCACATCACATTGGGCAAGGTCAACACACAAAATCATGATATCATAAAGTGTGGCATTGTAGTTTTATATTTTGCAATGGTTTGTTAAGGCTGGTGGGCAGAACAGAATTGTGGTCCCCAAAGAATGCCCAGGTCTTAATCCCTAAAACCTTCAAATAAATTGCCTTACATGAAAGAAAAAAAAAAAAAAAAAAGACTGCAAACTTAATTAAGAACCATGAGAAAGGGAGATTATGTTTGATTATCCAAACAGACCCAATGAGGCAAGGAGTATGAGTCAGAAAAGAAGGTATGTTGATAGAAGCAGAGGTCCGAGGAATGCAATTGTTGGCTTTGCAAATGGCAAGAGACTGAGTCAGGGAATGTGGGCAACCCTTATGCTGTGGACTGAATATTTGTATCCCCTAAAAATTCATGTTTTGAAACCTAATCCCCAACGTGATTGTATTTGGAGGTAGAGCCTTTGGGAGGTAATTAGATTTAGATTAGATAATAAGGGTGGGGTCTTCATAATGAAATTAATGCCCTCTTAAAAAGAGGATGAGAAATAAGAACTAGCTCTCTCTCTCTCTGTCTCTCTGAATACACACACCAAAGAAAGATCATGTGAGAACATTACCAGGAGGAGGGCCTCACCAAGAACTCAGCCATGCTGACATCCTGATTCACAGACTTCCAGCCTGCAGAGCCATGAGAAATAAATGTTTGTTGTTTAAGCAGTCCATACTGTGGTGACTTCTTATAACAGCCCAAACTAAGACATTCTAGAAGCCTTCAAACTAACATAATCCTGCTGACTTCTTGATTTTAGCCCAGTGAAGCCTACATATCTGAGTTTGACCCCAAGAACTGTAAAATAATAAATTTGTGTGTTAAGCCACTTACCTCTTGTACTTTCTTACAGCAGCAATAGGGCATTAATACTGATAAGACACAGACAAGTGAAACAGAAACTGATAAACTGCAAGTGAACTACCGTCGTACGTAACAAAAACCTAAAACTTCTGTCCTGGGCTTTCTAACCAAGTAGGAGATGGAGTTCTGAATGTAGGTAAGGAGACTGCTGGTGAAGTCTGCTGGAACAAGGAGGAAATTGCTACTAGAGACCTGAAATAAAGAAAACCATGTTTCGTACAGGCAGAATAATTCAGAAATTTAAAATTTGTTGCCTGTGATCAATTGGAAAACAGAAAATCTAACAAACGAGTTTGTGAACCAGTCAGATCCACAGGTAGCATGTTGAAAGTGGTAACTGTCTTTTTTTTTTTTCTCTCTCTCAGATATAAGTAGGTGTTGCAAGAGAAAAATGTGCTACAGAGATTTTCAAGTATATTTTAGAGGGATATTTTTTCTTTCAGATTTTTTTTCTCTCATTCCCACAAATTCCAGCTGTCAAAAGTTTCTCAAAGCAATACATGACATAAGGACAAAAATCAAAGTCAGAGTATTACTAGTAAGACAGAGTTCTGAGATGAAAAATCAAATCAAAGGTGTCTTTTGTCCAGGTAACAGAAATTTAAGAAAGTGTTTTATAGAGTTTCTTAACTAGATAAATGAGCTTTTAAGAATCTTAAAGGAATTATGCAATTCAGATCATTTTGCTTCCATATAGAGAGTGGACTAACAAAGAGATTTGGAAGTGTGGATTTTGTCTGATGTAGTGGATTACAATTTAATACATACAAAACTCACACATTTTTAAAGGACTTGTATCAGTTTGAACCTAATGGGCTTAGACAATGTAAATGAAAATAGATTTCTAGGTACTAAATAGATCCCCATTTCTTTCCTCCTTACTTTTTGAATGGCAGCATCTATTTGTCTATTGGTATTTTCCTGCTTCTGTCTCACAATTGTCTGTAGGGTCTTCTGGGATTAGTTTAACTGTGGGTTTTTTTGGTTTTGTTTTGTTTTGTTTTTTTCGTGCCCGGGTCTCTGCTCTAAAGAAGTGCACCCAAGGTAAACTACCTGAGGAGGCTTATGGGCACCTGGAATTCATTTAGTTGAATAAACTCTGAAATTTAAACTTGATCCTGACAACATAATGAGATAAGACTTTGAACATTTTGGGAAAGAGATGAGTGAATTTTGCATGTGGAAAAGATGGGAAGCATTAGGAGACAAAAGGAGGCTGGTGCCATGCTATCACATGGGTAATATTCAATAAATCATACTCGTGTTTACAACCCTTCTGCTCACACTTTAACTATGTGTTTATTCACATGACTTTATTTAACCAGTTGGACATTACGAATGTGATGAAAAAAGTCGTGGTAAGTGTGTACACACTGGGGCTTCCATTTTTTAGGATTTCCTCTTAAAAACCAGTAGACACATAGAGTTCAACTACACTATATGGAGCAAAATAATTGCCAAGTTAAGTCAAGGTAACATATAGGCATGAAAAATATTGTATCATTGATGTTTTAAGCTGCTACATTTTGGTTTGATTTGTTATTCAGCAATAAATAAGCAAAACAGGAATAGAAGTAATAAAAAAGAAAGCCATTCTTTCTACTTTTTCAGACTCAAATTTAGCCTATTAAATATTTTATGAAATTATGTATTATGAAACCACTGATTTTATTTATGGTTTGTCTCTAAAGGATATGAAATAGCTGCCAAACACAACTTATTAGAATCAGTGTTGAAATATGGCAGGTTAGGGATAGAGATAATCATGGCTACCATTTTTGGCATTTCACGTGGCAGGTATTGCCTAAAGAACTTTGTAAACATTTTCTCAATAAATCCTTACATCGACTCCTGGAGATAAATATTATTCACTTTAGAATCACCATTTTATTGATAAGAAAGTCAAGTTTTAAATAAATTTATAAATTGCCCAAGTTCAGAACTAGCAGTAAGTCATAGGAATTGGGTAGTGAACCTGATTCTATTCTAATTCCAATACCTGGGTTCTTATCTATTTACTAATATTACTTCAATAATCCTATTTCTATTCCCACTGTGACTTTATGGGAAATTCTTCCCTCATTTTTTTTAAGGTGAGTAAAGATGTGAATTTCTTGGTTTCTGAGTTAGTGAAAATTTCATTTACGCTTTTCAGAGGGTGTTTCCATTAGAATTGGTAGGGGAGCATCACATAATCAAACTTGATGATAAAGCTTCTGCAACTCCCATTGAGTGAGCTTGAGTATATATTTCATCCCATTTACAAAGTTTGTGTCCTTGCTTATGAATAAAATGACTATTTTCTGCTCCCAGGTAATGCCTCCAAGTATAAAGAAAAATTCAACTTCCTTCTCTAAAACTCTCCATTTATAAATGACTCTTACAAGAGAATCTGGAACTGCTTGATCGCCAAATGCGATAGTATACACATGTTTTGGATTGGTCTTGATAATCATTCTTTTTTCTATATGTTCTTTATTCAATCTTGTCAGTCAGTACCAGATATTGATACAGTAGTCCGATAAGGAGCGTGGAAATTGGAGGTTGAAGAGGAGACATCAATTTGAACTGAATCATCATGTTAATTTTTTTCCAAATACTAAGATATCTTAATGTTAGAAATATCTGCCTTTATAGCCTGTTGGATTAAGAAAAAATTCTCAGCAAATTAAATTTTGATTAAGTTGCATGTTATTATAGTACAGTAGTATGGTTGTCTCTCCCATATAAAAAAAATGCTATGTATGGAAAATGAGTTAAGTTATTCAGGAAAGTTGAAATACTAAAGTGTATACACTTTGTTTTGGAGAGCTAAGTTCTGCCAAGGATAAATACATATACAAGATACTTTTTTTCACCCTTCAAACCCTACTTAATATTATTTTTATTCTATACATGTATGCACTCTGTGTAAAGTTTATATGGAAAATTGCCCTCTTGTGAAAACCTGGCATATACTTTTTTTTTTTAATTTTAAGAATGAGTTAAATGTTACACTGGTTATAAAAATAAAAAGAAAGAAAACATTTTGTAAAGGCTTGTGAGGAATGATTAGCGGCTTCTTTTAATTAACTCACGAAATCCTGAAAGTAGATAATCTACATAAAAATGAGAAAGAAAATTCTAACATGAACTAGAAGTTAATACCAGCTTACTGTGAAAGTGTGTCTCCACCCAGTGCCCATCAAATTTCTGTGTGCATCAGAATTCCCAGAAAGGCGTGTTGAAAGACAGGCTCCTCTCCCTGGTTATTCTGGCTGGCTAGGTCTGTGCTGGAGTCCAGAAGTTTATATTTCTAACAAGTTCCCAGGTGGTGCCCGTGCTGCTGGGCTGGGACCACGTTTTGAGAACTGCTGCTCTTACTGACTGTTTACTCATTAACCTCTCTGATGGGGCATCAAGTGGAAGCCCAGCGATTATGACTCAGGGTGAGGCCAGAGGACAGAAGGCATTCTCTCCTTTTGAATATTTAGAGATAGGTTTGAAAAAAATTTTTAAGTGAAAAATGTTTCTCAAGTCATAAGTTCACTCAGTGCAGAGATAGTATTCAAAATAAACATAAATGCAACACTTTATTAAAGTAAAAGTATCTTTACTATTAATATACAAATGGTGAAGAGTGACAATTTTGATATACTGTAAGCCATACTTTCAATGTCTCTCATAAATACAAAACTTCAACATTTGCAGTATATTTTGTACAGTTTAGACATATATATACACAGCATTTCATAGGGACGTACTATATTGAAACAATAAGAAAACTTTGTGGTAGCCAACTTAAGAATATAGAATTTGAATGGCATATATAAGTTAAAGAAAATAAAAGACAGCATATTTTAATGCATACTGAACACAGCATAGAATTCACGTACCAAAAAAATATGTTTTTTTAACCTTTATTTCTAAGTTCACATATTTCTAACAGAGTTTAGAGGCAAATGCTAAACCATGAACATTCCTTTAAGAATTGGAACAAATATGTTTCCTCTTAACAGTACCATTTACTTTATACAATGCTTGTTGTTCTCTAAAAACATCCTATTTGCAAAATGGAATCATAGGTTCTATCCAGGTTAACTTTCTCCTCTGGATTTCACTAAGTTTTCTCCTTCGCATCAATGTAATTGGTCTCAATTTTTATCTATGCAATCTTCCTTGTCCCTGCTCCAGAACTTCTCACACCAAGGTCACCTATTTCCAACATCAGAGTTTAGTCTGCCTTTCTGGATTCTTTCAGATCTTTGTTCCTCTATTATCCTGTACCTGGTTGTGATTTGAAATGCTCCAACAGTCACTGCTTTGCTTATGTTGTTCCAAGGAAGACTAAAACCAGATGCTAAAAGATATACATTTTAATTTTAGGAAAACAATTAAAATAAGTGGCAACATTAAATTTATATGGGTGATTTTTATATTAATTATAATGAACATCATGTAACCAAAATCCTGAAAATTTTATTAAAAAATTAAAGTGGTGGTACCAACTAAGGTAGCTAAGTTATTGATAAAATCCTATAGTGAATAATAAACTATTTTTCTAGGAATTTTTAATATGTTATCAAATAAATATAAAGCATTGTGTATAAGAGTCTATGAGGGGAAATCATTAATCTATTAGCATTCTGTATAATGTTAAATAGATACATCTACATGAGAAAATGCTATTTTTAAAAAGGAGAGGACAGAGTTGGAAGGAAATTACATTTGTCCAGTAACTACTACATCTAGGCTCTTTTATAACTTTCTCATTTATGCATCTAGTCATTTCATCTCAGAACATTAGTAAGCCTGTGAGTAGAATACTTTTTGGAGAGATTTTCATTTTAGGATTGAAGTACTTCACTTCTGGGATCTTCCACAGTGAAATTCTGGCATATGCTAATACATCCATATGTGATTTCAGTGTGAAAGACAATGTAATAATGCTTTAAAGGGTTAATAAGAAGGTGCAAATCTTTTCTCTCTAAAGATAAATAATGCAAACAATCTCATTTAAAAGTGTATTCTCATCTATGCATAAACTCTATTGAATAAGCACTCTATTTATGATTATGAAAAATAACTCCATGAGGGGTTGAAATTGAGCATTTACATTATTCTCTGTGAAAAAGAACATTGCAAATTTCACAAGTAATCGTAAGAAGTCATTCCAACATTTCTTAAATTAAGAAATGGAGATTATTTTATCACTTTAGTTGTAGATATTTTCATGAGTGATTATTTTATCATCAACAGTAGAGGATGATTTATAATCCCAAATCAAATACATAGCAGGAGTGATGTAGACCCAAGTGACACCGTATTAATTTACCCTATTTTAAAAAGTCATCTGTTGTCTTTGTCTTACAACTAGTAAAACTCAATGTCAATAATATCTGGAATATACTTATTGTCTAGAACAACAATACAGAACAAATTAAGTATATTTTGTGTGTGCATCAAAAGAATTGCTTTGTCATGAGTGGAAATAAGTTACACAGTATAATTTGTTTTATTGAGATTTTGTTTTCAAGGTGAAATCCTTTGAACTGAGCTTATTCACTAAATGTAAGTAAGACAGTATCATTCAAGTTTCACAGTTACAAGCAAAATATATCAATAAAGATTGCAGCTGTGTTTTTTTCTTTTAATAAAGCAGAATGTCATGCTACTCCAAAGGCACAAATACATCTTAATTATTTAAAATAAGATGCATAAAATTAAGGTATAATTATAAAATTACACTTAATGGTTGGCACTCAAATAAATAATTTGATTAATAAAAACTTTCTATTCATATAAATTAATTCAAAGACTAAGATTCATGTAAACTTTGCAGGATCAAATAGTCTTCGAAAAATGCTTTTATAGGTACTAATAGTGAAAAAATAAAGGAAAGCTTGAGAAACATTACATTAACGTTAGAGGTTAGAATGGCCATAGATCAACCCACAAAAAAATAATAAATAAATCTCTAGAAATCAAAATTTTTAAATTGCTTTGCAGATCATTGTAAAATATGTTGACACATTAATTTGTGCCAGTTTTAAAAACCAAATGGGTCTTAAAATGCTAATATTACTGTTCCCTCGTATTTGTTATTGAATATAGATTGTCATTGCCTAATTGCACAAAACCTATCAAGAAATACCAATATTTTCAATGATATCTTTGCTTCTCTGTTTAAAGTAGCATAGGGCTCTGGTTATTTAACAGTACCTATATTCAGTCAACTCTTTGACATTTTATACTAACATTTAAGAGTACTCTTAGACAGTAAAAATAACATTTATACAGTCATATGGATATGTTTAGTCTAGAATAAAAAAAGAAAAATAAGAAACAGATTATTTCAATTCTACTCATATTTTACAATTTACTACAAGCCATCTCTTCTGGAAACTTTTACAAGGAGCATTCCATTGGAAAGAAAAAAGAAAGAAAAAGAAAAGTTTATCACAGATGACAGTATTGCCTTGCTCCCACAGGGCATAGATTTCAAGGACAAGAGATAAGGACCACTGGACAATTGAAGCAATGTATTGAAACAGTCTGTTTACAATTAGTTTCAGATTATCTGTTAACTTCAGATCATTATTCCACATTAGTGGCAAGAAATTTAACAACATATTGTGTGTATATATATATATATGTATATAGAAAAGAAATATTTAATTAAATTGCTTTACATGAAAAGTCCAAAGAAATGAGAGAAACAGAACTTTCAAACTGAGGAAACAAAAATCTTTGTTCTTTATTATGATTTCTCTGCTCTTGAAATATAGCATGGATAGAACAATAGTAAACATGCTAAATCACTTTCTCAGTTTTCCTAATTCTTTCACCATAATTACTTAAAACCACGTAGCCCTAGCCAGGAAAAATTAGCATCCACGGCTATTGCTTCACGGACACTTACCTAAGCCCATTTAGTCTGCACAAAATAATTCAAGTATTCTGACTAGTTGTAGCACATTGGAACAAAAGGGCAGAAACAGTAAAATAAAGCAAACGGATGATCAGACAAACGTAAACTCAACAGCAACAGTCAAAGTCATCAAAAGACCAGTTGTATAATTTCTATTCAAATTCCTACGTAGGCACAAGAATGCTTTTCTTCAGAATATGCCTGAAAGGAGAACAAGGAGAGATTCCTGCATCATATAACCTGTACATTTTGGCAACGACACTGTGGCGATTTAGTGCCTGAACATGTAAATAGGCACATTCTGTCCTATAATAATCAAAGTTTTGGAGAATTAGTTAGCTGTCTTTCCTTGGCTGACAGTTCCAAGCACTTTGTAAATGAAAGTGTTTATGAGTGTCGTTAGTGTTATATTTAATATTCATCAAATGATCTCTGTAGAGAGACATCCTAAAACAGGTCGCTCTGCACTGTTAAGACTTTCCTCCAATGTTCTATTGGTATGCATTCCCCAACCAGTCAATATTTGAGAGATGATACCACCTGAAACACGAAAGCTTATGAACATGATGGGGCCTAAAGAAACCTTTGGCTCTCTAGGGTAAGGGATAATCTAAAACCTGCTCCCAATTGGTACGTATATTTATAATCATAAATACATTTTTTTTTTTACCTTACATGTAAGTGGAAATCATGTTTCATCCTTTTACCTCTGGGAGCTTGCATAGCTTGGAAGTTAATAAGTATTTTATTCTGGTATATATTACTAACAGGTACTATTAGAAAGTTTGTGTTGAATAGTTAAGGAATTTCTTCAACCAGAATTGTTTATCAAAATTTTAAAATGACTTCTAGCTACAACATCCAGAATAAAAACAGTTAGTGGTAATTCAATCATTTATCATTTACACTTTCATTACAATGTTTAAATGTTAATTTCTCCATTATTTAACCACTAAGGATTTGAATTCCTATTAGCCAATTACGTATAATGATTGACCAATAACACTGGGAAAATTAATTTTTAAACAAAGATTATTTAAAACAATGGGCAAAAATGTGTCTGAAGATATGATCAAGTGTTTGAACATGACTTTTTTTGATAAACTTATTTAAAAAGTAAAAAAAATCACATATTTATAAATATATCAAGACAACATTGATATTGTTCCCATTTCAATTTATTTTATTTGAAGCTGAGGGCAGAAATCAATATTATTTTCACTTGCAATACATTTTTTGTGTGTGTAATCCACTGTGAGTGAATATGGCATATATAAAGAGATCGAGATTTACGGAATCTTTCTAATCTAATTTTACACACAACTAATATTTGCTCAAATGGGTAACAATTTTGATCTGGCACTTCAGTCTGTCAAAAATCCATGTTGTAATTATAACTTAAAAAGAGTTTTCCAAAGTTTCTCTCAGTATTTAACGTCTACTAAAGATAACTGGCTCCTTCAAGCCTAAATTCCCTGAAATTCTCCGAATGAAAAGTGTAAGCTTTATTAAGTGGTTTCATCTTAAACTGAAATTCACCTTAATAATCTTTTTGCCCACGACTGGATTAAAAAACATGCAGGGCTTTCTTATGCATTTAGCTCACAAAGACTTTGTTTTGGTTTTTCTTAAACCCCTATTTGTGTAGAGGTTGTGGTATGAAGTATAGTTCTTAAGAAATAGAGCACTTTAGCCATATAATAAATTGCAGGACTTGAATCATAAGGTCAAATTGATACAAAGAGTTGGTGCCAGTCAGGTCTCTATACTGAAATTCATAAGAAAGTAAACAACAACAGTAACAACAACAACAACAACCAAAGGAAACAGACCATGGGCAGGAGTATTTGATCATATGTATATGTATACAAGCTATTCCAAGCTAGAAGTTTCCCGAGAAATTAAGGTCAGTGGAATAGTTTTGGTCATGGGGTTCACGGCAATGCAAATGCTCTTTGTTGCGTTGATCATGACTCTGTAATCTTGCTGTTACGCTTTGCTGTCGTCTTCTTTTGATTGAATGATGTCATTAGAAACCTTAATTTCTATAGTTTCTGGATTTAGGACTTCTTTCCCATTTTCTTCTTTTAAGGGCAATTTTCTGGAAGAGAATACAAAAATAATCAACTTAATTTGCTAAGGCACTTTGAAGTGGCAGATTTAGATGTACCAAATCATTCATTATGGGGTGGCTTAGATTTGATAACCCACTGATGTATTAAAAATATAATGAAAGTGTTTTGGAATGTAAAAGTCAAAACAATTTTATATGTTTAATAGAAGATTTACTAGTACTTAAGTTTTTCAAGTAAAAATAATCAATAGTTGCTGACATATTATTACATAAACTATAAATGCTGAGTGAATTAGTAATAATCTTTGGAACTTAATGCAAATAAATGTATTTCAGGACTTTCTCATTTTTTTATATTTACTCTATTTCTTTTCTTTACCTAGTCTTTTTTCACTTTTTTTTCTTATTACTTTTGTATAATTTATGAGCACTTGCTTGGGAGTTGTTTCCAATTTTAAACTCTGAAACAACCTTTATTTCTTAATATTAAGACAGTTTTACAAATCATACTATGATGACAACAAATCAAGATTTTGAGTTTTTTCTACCAGTCTTAGATTCAGTGTTTTACTACTATTTCTGTGCACATGGCTTCAAGGATAAAATTTCTTCTTCTGACAAAATATTTTTTCACATCAAAAAAAATTAAGTTACACACAGAATTCCAATTCACCTCTGTGACTTTAATCTCAACATTTTATGAAGCAGTGAATGCTACTATGGTATTTCCTCTGAAATTCATTTGCAATTTCTTTTATATTTCTGAATGAGAAGAGTAAGAAATATTCTGCAAGTCAAAGCTATTGTGTGAAAACTAACCAATCAAAAGTAAGTCATGGGCAGAAACTATGATTCATTTCTGAGAACAAAGAAACATGTACTTTGTAACTACTAGGGCAAGCTACATTTATGTATATTATAAATGGTGCATTCACACTTCTTTTCTCCCATTACCAAGTACTGAAAATATTGATAATAAAAGATTATAGAAACAACGGGTTATTTCTAGCATCAAAATGTACAGAGATTTAAAGCTTGAATGGGAGCTTAGCATAATGCTTAACACCGCTTTTAATCACAGAACTATGTACTGAATTTGTAATTAACCAGTGTTTATAACTAATTCGTGGATAGTGTACTTTCGCATATATATTTTTTCACTACTTATATTTATGTTAAATTATATTTTTAAAGAGTACTATTAATTTGATTATTTTTATGTTGAGTATTCCTTTTCTTTAACTGAGAACCAGAATAGTTATTAAACCACCTAGTTTTGTCTTGTTTCAAAATATAGTCCTGCTTTATATAAGGGCATTTTCTTAACTAGTTTTCATACACACCAATATATTAGAGTAAGTGTTAATTAATAGTTAGGAATTTGTTTTGTTGAAAAGGCTTTTTTGCTTCATTGAAAAGGCTTCTGATTTCTGAAAGGGAGTACACAGAACCCACCTTGTGAAAGCTGCCTCTACAAGAGTTAACGTCAAGCTAGAACATAATAATCTCTAAACGCAGTCACTAAAAAGGGCCTAAAGATTTAAGCCAAAATTTAAGCTACAGAGTAGAGCTTTGTATTTGTCTAAATATTAATCATTTCATTCCCCTGAGAGCTGAAAAAGGACATTTCTGAAACAAGTTACTTTCTTCACCTGTGACAACACTCAGCCTTTGATTTAGTACGAGGAGCCTAAATCAAATTTCTCTGCAAGAGAATGCTAGCTGGCCGAGGAAGAGATATTTGTTTTGAAAAACAATAAAATTTCAAAGTCATTTTGGTGAGCAGGGTTTAAAGAATAATATGATAGCCATGGTTTTGTTAGTATCAAATATACTCAGTAGAACACTGGTATTACTACTTAATATAATGCCTATGGTTTTAATTATTTTAACTTTCCTAGTCATGAACATCATCTTTGCAGGTTTAGTTGAAATATTTATTATGGTTTTAATGGGGTTCTGATGGGTGCAGAAAGAAGTAGACGACACAATCTTGCATGGAGACCAAACATCATGTACTATAGAGACATTAAAATGATAGACTATTTACCAGTTCTTTGTCTTCTTGACCAATATATATACATATTTTTTTAAATAGATTTGTATATATTTCACACTATTTATTTCTATTTTAGGCCATTCTATGCATATCCAAAGCAATGACTAATATCCTGACACATCTTTATCTCAGCAAAAATCAATTGTATTTTGAAAGTATCACTTTCTTAAACAGTAAGATTAATGTAGGAAAACCCAACTCTGTAACATGCTTCTATCATCTTGATATTTTTACATAAAATTACGAATATATATTTGAATAGTAGATTTTCTCTGACATTGATCCAAAATCTTCATATGAAATATCTCAATTTTTGATACTCACATGTACTTTCACTGAAGAAGAAACAACATGGTTTTAATAATGGTGTTATTTGTCAATGCAAGCTACAAATAATGATAATGTGTTAACCACTTTACAAGCACTTATCCAAAAATAATTAAACATTTCACGCTACATACTCAGGTTCTGTTAGTGGCGTGGTTTCATTTGGCTCATTTACTGGGCTCCCATCTTCATGATTAGTAATTCTTTCATCCTCTGTTCTCATCTCCACTATAGGTTCTTTTGATCCATCTTTCCTAGAAAGAATAAATTTAAAAATATTATGTATGAAATGTAAAAATGGATGCATTATGGAACATAGTTTAAAATATCCACAAAAATCCCACCACCCCTTAAATAAATCCAATACGGTCAGAATAGGAATATCATTAAGAATTTTTTAACATTTAAATTCATCTAGCCATATATTATTCCCTCAGAAAAAATAGAAGAAATTCCATTTTGTCTAGAATTCTTTTTCTTATCAAAATTGTGTTAAATATTTTGAAAAGTAGTTCAAATTTTAAATTTGATAGTGCAGTTTCTTTTTGGAAATAAAGGAAAATATTTTGTTAAATACAGTTTATGAAATGAAGTAGCTTTTCCCCACTAACTAGCCATGCACTTTAAAAAAAATTTTATTTGAAAAATAACATCAGAAACTTTGGTTCTATTTAAAAATTTTGAAGATAAAATTTATATATAAGATACATTTTATTGATTTAAATGTACGTGTGAATTTATATGAATTATTTTGACTATAATGCAATAATTGACTTTTAATATATTTATGTTTTCACCAAATAGTTCAAATAAAAACAATATTGTAACATATATGCATGATTATTTTCATTTATGATTTATTATCCATGTTATCTTTACTGGATTTCTAAAATCTGAAATTAAGTATAATTTATCATAATTATAAATAGAAATTTTACTGCAGAGTTTCATAGCACAAAAAAATTAAAAGAAGGGAAAATAAGAAAGGCATTTGCTAATGATAAAGAGTGAAGTAAGATATAAGGGCTGAGAATGATGTACTCTTCATACAGATTACTGGTACAAATGAAAATTAGGAAGGGATGGGGTTTTCAAACACCCAGGAATATAACCTTACCATACAGTCCCATAATTGCACTCTTACGTATTTACCCAAATGACTTGAAAACTTATATCCATTCAAAAATCTGTATATGAATCTGTAAAGAAGTTCTATTCATAATTGCCAAAAATTTGATCCAACTGAGATGTCATTCAACAGGTGAATGGATAAACTGTGATACATCCATACAATTGAATGTTATTTGGTAATAAAGAGAAATGAGTTATCAAGCCACAAAAAGACACAGAAGAACCCTAAATGCAAATTTCTAGGGAAAATAAGCCAGTTTGAAAATGTTCCATACTGTGTATTCCACCTAAATGATGTTTTGGAAAAGACAAAACTGTGTAGACAGTAAAAAGATCAGTGGTTGCCAGGGTGAGGGAAAGAGGGCAGGAAGTAATGGTGGAGCTCTGGTCATATTAGGGCAGTGAAAGTTTTCTATTTGATACTGTAATGGTAGATATATGACAGTGAAATTAGGTCTTTAAAATCAAGTTAACTAGGATTACATTTAAAAGAAGGCAAACAACAGAAACCCAACAATGGCTCAAATATTTAACAGACCTCACAAATGCTGAAACCTAAAAAGAAAAATACTGAGGAAGATAAAACACTTTTGATCAGGTGGCAGGTGTGGTGTTGTTGCTCTTATTTGAGTATGTAGGTACCTCACATAGACACAGATAAAACTTTGAAGAAAATCTAGAAGTCACTAGTGAAGAACTTTTTACATCTCTCATGTTCAATTGTCCGTGGGACCTGGTGATTCAAACATTTTTAACAACATTCTCTGTTCTGAGGCTCCAGGTCAGCAAGATGTATGTAATAATAAAGAGAATTAAGAAGTTGGTCACCATTAGATTTTAGTTTTATGTTGTTTTCTTTTAAATTTGTTTGTTTGCTGTTGTTGATATTCTTCAACTGATTCCTTTAAAAAAAGTCTTCATGACATAGAGGTTAATACTGTTTGAAAAAACATAGATATTGGTTATTCTGAGCAGAAAAGTGATTTTTAAAATTGGATTTTATTTTTAATTATTTTAATGATAGGTAGAGATCAAGATGAAATAAACAGAATGCAAAGAAAAGGTAGAACAGATAGTGATCTTGGATTTTAATTGTATCCTTTCTTACCAAAAATAAACAGGTAAGTGGACAACTTTAAACTAGAAAGGATAAAAATAAACATTTTTGAAAGGAAATAGAGTAACAAGAGAAAATGGTGAGTTGTCCTAAAATACTTATTTTTGCTTTTAATGATTTTTTAAAAATTTTTAACTAGCTAGCATATTCATATTGTAGCATAGAATACCACAAAATGGTGTAGAGGGAAACATGAATTTCCCTACCATTTTCTGTTTGTAGGATATTTAGGATATTTAGTTATTTATCAGACAGAAAATTGCCTTGTTTTCGAAAGATTCTTTAGGCATATGCCAGCATATATGTGTGAAAATGCATTATTTTTACACAAATGGTAGTACACTAACTACATTAATTTTGCCTTCTCAATTAACACTAGGTATTAGTTGGAGCCCATAAAAAACCATTAGAGCAGCCTCAATCTTTTCCATGGTGCAAACTATCCCATTACATATTCCATTATGGATATTCACCACCATGTATTGAAGTCACCAACTGACAAACATTGAGATTGTTTCTGATCTTTTCTATTACAATAAATACTGCAGGGAATGCCAAGTGCATAGTTTACTTACCCTTAGGTGAATATATCCAAATCACACATATAATCTACATGAGTCTAATTCCTGCCTGGTATAAATTACATTTAATTATACTTTAAGTGACATCAGAATCATGATCAATATTGCCTACGGAATTCTAAAGAGTGACAAGGCAATATTTTGTTTAAATTGGCATAAAATTTATGCCAACATTTATAGAAAATTTTACAACTGACAGACTTCTAAACATTATATAAATTCCAGCACGATTTCTAGAACTGATTATTAAGCAGAAAATGATGACAAGTATAGCAGAGCAGTTAAGAGGTTGTGTCTTAGAACCCAACTGGCTGACTCTCCCAATAGCTCACTGCATAAGCATTTTTTACAATTCATCAATTCTTAAATAAAAATGTAAAGTTCATATAAATAATGGCATAATTAGCAAAATCCAAACTTTGGGATAGATTGGGAAAAATATTTGCAACAAATGCAACATCCAATGATTAAGGGTCATGTTATGTAATCAACAAGTGAAAGAAAAGTTAAATAACTCTATGAAAGTGTGTAAAGAATATGAAGAGGAAACAAAATCATAAAACAAATAGACTCAACACAGATCAGAAAAAACAAAATTTAAACGATATTTTTCATTTATTGGATAAAAAAATTGATAATATTCAATGTTTGAAAAGCTACAGGAAAATTTATAATCTGTGATTATTTGGAAGTGTGAACTGGTGTTGTCTTTCATGGGCAATTTGCCAGCATTTTTCAGTTTTGATCTTCCATCCCACATGTAGGAGTTTCATGTATATTTACAATAGGATTTAGGTAAAAATGAAGTTCAAAACATCATATTTACTTCAATATTATAAAGATACTGAAAATTTCATCTAAATTATAACAATTATAACAATATAACAGTAATTTATAAAGATATTGAAAGTTTCATCTAAATTAAAACAATAGATAAATGGATAAATACATTATGGTATACATGGTATACAATCTATAGAATACTACTTATACAGAAAGAGTGAGAAATTCATGAACTGAAACGAGACATTACTGTCGTGCATTGTTATGTGAGACAAATTGCAATAAAATATATACATGCATATATATGAATAAATATATATAGATCAGTTTGAGATTGTTTCCAATCTTTTCTATTATAATAAATGCTGCAAGGAATACCAAGTGCATAGTTTACTTACCCTTAGGTGAATATATCCAAAGCACACATATAATCTCCATGAGTCTAATTCCTACCCTGTATAAATTACATTTAATTATACTTTAAGTGACATCAGAATCATGAAGCCATCTTGTATGCCATTGACTTTAATCTTCTTTTTCTGCAATATACTGTTCTTTAAACGTGAATGCTCTAAGTGTGTGATTAATGTGTTTTGTAATAAACCTACATGATCTTATAACTTGTGATAACAAGAAAGGACTAGTCTCAGAATGCTTGAGATCATGTTTAGAAGCTAGTGTAAATCCAATTATTCAAATCAATTATATCCTTTTTCTGACTGATATTTTATATAATTTTTTTCCAATTTGAACAATGAATTTTCAAAAAAGAGTTGAAAACTCTTTTCCAAAGGCAGAGGAAATTGTGACTTAAAAAGCTATGATGGATAACAAGATGGAATGAACCATGTGTTTTCATCTTCCCAAGTCTTTAAGGTTAATTAAACTCGGCAGGAATTACAAACAGAAGTGTTTGTGGATAAATTACTAATTAATATTCAAATAAAAATAAACAGCATAACTTGGGTATATCTTGTTGTTTTGCACATAGTCACCACCATCCCTCTGGTTAATTAAAACAAAAACATGAAGGTCTTCTTTGATTTCTCTTTCTCTCCAAGGCAGATCAGTCAGCAGTAGCTGATGCTACCTTGATTCTATCTAATGCTATGCACTTTTCTATGCCTATAGTACCACTAGCTTGGTACAAAAGACCATAATTTTTCATGTGGTGTATCTCAAGATTCTTCTACCCAGTCTCCTTGATTTTAAACCTTCCCTCTACATATACCAACCTTCCAGTAATCCATTCTTCACTAGTAGCTAAAGAAATCTTAGGGGAAAAAAAAATTTAGTAGCTTTCTATTTAAAAAATACTTTTCCTTACTTTGACCCAAAGAAGATTAAATACTTTCGTATTAAGATAATTCTCCTGCCTGATATTTATACCTGTTTCTGTCTCTGCTTCACTCCATTCAGATCCATCTGGCCTTTAACAGAGTAAGCTTCCCCCTGTCTTAACAATCTGTGTATATATTGTTACAAAAATACTTGCTTAGAATTGCCTCCCCTCATGGTTATATTTCTGGGTCTTTATCACTCACTCTTCAGCTTAAGTTTCACCTCCCTTGAGAGGTCTTAAATGATCCACCTCTAGTAATGGTTTATCACTCTATTTTTTGTTTTTCCTAGTGCTTATCATTACCAGACATTTTTACTTTTAATGTTTATTATCTGTCTTCATGCATTAAAATATGAATTCCATGTGAACAACGTTCTTGTTTGTTTTGTTCACCACTTGATCCCTAGATTATATAACAATGCTTATTACCTACAATTTATTCCATTTAGTGAATAGTTGAGCAAGAATGAAGATATATAAAATTCAGTTTTGAGTTATGTGTGTGTATATTTATATGTATCATATATATATAAATGTGTAACTATGGTATATAGTACATAGTTTTCTCACTATGTGAAAAAGAAACTAAACTAAATTTGATGACATGTTTGTTTAGTTAATAAGACAATTTAAAAATACAGCAAGTTATTAGGAAGTAAAACACGTTCCTATGAGCAAAATAAAATATACCGGATAGTGAATTGTTTCCACCATATTTGCTATGTGATTAATATCTCTTTCAAGCATGAAGTAGAGTCTAATTTTGGTTTTTTCTTTGCTATGTGTTGTGTCCAACAAGTAAGAAGGTGACATTTTGATTGTGAATTTAACCTGCTTTTTTAAGATTGAAAATGTAGGCTATCTAATTTATCATCCCATGAAGTGAAACTATTCCTTACAGAATATCCATAAGAAATATAGACAAATTGCCTAGTAGGAATGAAATAGGCTTGGAGATTTAAAAAAAATGCAGCCATGCAAAATGGATTCTCCTATATCTAGAGTCTAGAAAATAATTTATGAGACCATACGCTCCTAAATGTATACAGGAAAATGCATAGAAGTGACTCAACAATAAAAAGATGTACGAAATGGCTACCATTGGTGCAGATGTGTGATACTCACAGGTATGCAGCTTTTCCCTCTTCAAGTTCTTTACTTTTGCCACTGGAGCCACTTTTCTTCCCACACATTCTCCTGGTGATGCACATCAATAACCCACATTGTCGGATAAAGAAGCAGCTGACATCTGTTACCACAAGGATTAGCAAGAGGGCGGCAACTCCCAGACCAATGACCGCTCCAAGCCCAAGACCATTAAAAAGTGTGTCTTAAAAAATAAAAGAGAACAATTTTATTAAACCCCAAATTAGAAAAGATTATACAATTATTTAAAAAAGAAATCATCTAATCCTAGAAACACTTATCTCAAGAGACAGGAAAAATAAATTCACTGGCAGACTTCGATTTCATAATTGTTGAGAGCTATTGTCTGGTTTTCAAATACCATTTTAAGCAACTGACATGTTAAGGATTTGAAATATTTTTTACAAATTTTCCTTAGAATAAAAAACTCTAAGTGACTCTTCTTACTAATATACTTCTTGATTCCCTTTGGGAAAGATAATGAATATTATCATAACCCTAACTATACTCTGTCAAAAAGTCACAGCCATTAATAGATCATCACTTTGTTAAAAGAAAAATACAGTCAAAATTCCTCAAAAGAAGTGTTAAATGTTCCATACAGAATTATTTTAATTTTAAGGCTTAAGCTTGCAAATGATGGCCTTACCAGTTTGCTTTGACAGATAATACACTTTACAAGTATCTGCTTAGAAATATTTTTAAAATTATCATTTTTAGAATAAATGGTTTACTTGTATTTTCCAGTTAATATTTTAAGAAATCATATTAAACTAGGGGCAAACTTTAAAAGAACTATGGTACTTATGACCTTTCTGATGTCGTATCATGAAGAGGTCAGGGAAGTTGGGAGACAATTTTTCTTGGCATGTAGTTGCAGGAAAATCATATGCAAAGTACCCAGGAAAGAGATGATTGAGACTAGGGTGGAATATGCTGACTGAGAAAGTAGACATGGCAGAGGGGCTGGTATGGAGAAAACGGATCAAATGTTAAATGCCTGTAATTGAATATGAGGGCAGACTACTGAGCTATAACAATGTAGTTAGGAGAATGAGGGCAATGGAAAAACACAGGATTAAACTGGCGATATTGTGTTATCTAGAGGGAAAAAAAAAGACACTTTTATAGAATTATTCAAAGATGACTCAACATGATTAGGTAAAAATTTGCTTACATAACATTATAAAATTATAATGATCTTTTCTTAAAGATGAAATACACTTATCACTCAGCATCATAACAGCATGCTCAGTATGTGAGTGATGTGTATTACAAGTGACAGATACAGGGACAGATGCAAATTTTGGTTTTGAGAAAACCATTTCTGAAAAAATGTATATGTAAAACAAAGATTTGGTAAGTCATGTGTTTTAAATTAGGTTTAATATATTTTAATAATGACTTGAAGAAATTGTGATCCAAAGGAATCGATATAACTATTTTTTTTAAACATCTTGATGAGTTTGGGCTACTTATTTTTTTTTTTAATTTTTTTTATTGAGTTATAGTCATTTTACAATGTTGTGTCAACTTCAGTGTAGAGCACAATTTTTCAGTTATACATGAACATACATATATTGATAGTCACATTTCTTTTTCACTGTGAGCTACCACAAGATCCTGTATATATTTCTCTGTGCTATACAGTATAATCTTGTTTATCTATTCTACATATATCTGTCAATATCTACAAATTTTGAACTCCCAGTCTATCCCTTTTCACCCTCCTCCCCCTTGGCAACCACAACTTTATATTATATGTCTATGAGTCTGTTTCTGTTTTGTATTTAGGTTCTTTTTTTTTTTTAGATATAACTATTTTTTTAGACATAATTATTCTTATTTTGAATCTTCCACTAACAGGCTAGTCTTGAATATATCACATCTGTCTGAATCCTAGTTTATTTTTATGAACCTCATGTCTCAATTTATTTTATTTTTTTCCAGGAAATACATGTTATTTATATTTCTTAACACTCTCAGAGCTTGAAAATAGATTAATAAAAACCATTCTATTTGTGACATTGGTGCCTGGCACTCACCAGGCAACTCTTGTTCACCTGTGCTGAAATACAGCTGTACTTCTCCAGCGTCCCATGATGTTGCAAATAAGAATTCTTTAAGTACTGAATCAACAAACTGGGAACTCACATGCCCAAGAAAAGTGTAATTTTGATTATAATTATTTTATTTCTGATAATGAGAAACAGGTAATAAACACAAAACAATGTTGGAGGAAAAAAAAATATTTTCATGCCAATTTCAGAATCTCCTTCCACATCAAAGTTTAACACCCTATTTAGATGGTTTTAGTGTAGCAAAATTTCCTAGCTCATATCCAAAGAAATCATTAGCTTCCACAGAACTATTCTCTTATCACATGAACCCACTTTAAGGAAAGACTAGAGAAACAAAAGGATTTTTCAGCCATGGAAATTTAGTGGGGTTTTTTTTGGCCAAGTTCCAATATACAGATAGGCAATGAGATTCCAAATATGATTTATCATTCTCAAAGGTGTATTTATTTGCAAGATTAAAACAATGCTATAAAACAATGTATCAAGAAAATGATTTCTTTTAGCAATTTAAAAAATCATTTTATACATTTGCTTCCATTATCTATTTTAAAATATAAATGATTCTCATTTGAATCTAGGATTGCAATATAATGAAGACAACTCGCCTGTGAAATACTTTTGATTGTATATAAGGCAAAAATACACTTTTTTCAAAATTCATAAGAAATCATTTTGGGTGTTCTGTGCATGATTCAATAATCAAAGCTGAGACAAGCATAGTAGAAAAATACATATCCGATTGGGCTTTAGCCGCTGTAGATATACTGACTCAATGACATTCAAGCTTTAAACTAATCACTTCTTACCTACTTCGTTTAGGCTCCTCTCACATGCGGACGTAGTCCTAGGCAATAAATCTCATAGCTCAGTGATGATATATCTGGTCCAGTATATAAATCTCCATTTATCTTTTTAAAATGTGAAGACTCTTGCTTTGTACTAAAATACACTAGAGCTGGTGTCAGAAAATCCGGGTTCCATCACTTACTCCTGTGTATCCTTGGCTGTGTCAGCTAACTTTTCTCTAAGCCTAAGATGCCTCTTCATTGAAATGGGGACAATTAGGAAACAACCACCACAAACTGGGTTATGAGGTTGTTGGAAAAATTGTTGTGAGTATAATAACGTATTTAACATTTCAAACACTTACTGCCCAGCACTAAGCAAAAATTTAACAATTTTATTTTTTAAACCATTATTATTATACTCCTACTATGCAAATTTTTATTTTATTATTATTGTACTATGCAAAATTCTGGGAAAATCATATTTTGGTGAAAAAATAGACCATTTAAAGTTAGTCCATTAAATATATTTCTTCATCAGCAAACTTCAGTATCTCTTATTAAGCATTGATTATTCTCCTGAGAATACAGGAGACTTAGGGTTTTTTTTTTAATGACTTAGGTTTAGCTAGTTAGCTTTTAGATGATAAATATTTTATTTGTGACCTTTTAACATTAAACCAGTATATCGATCTCTTTCATTCCCAAGTTAGAAAAAGCTCTTAGAAACATTATATTTCTAAAGCACCTTATGGTGAGGGAATATTGATGCTAAAGTAGCTATTACTTTTTTTCTAGAGAAACAAAATTATACCTTTTAAGCTTATGATTACAATATTGGAATATTACTTGAAATTATTTTTATGAAAAACCAAATATAATTTTGTCACTATGGAGGATAGGCATGGACATCAAATAGGTTTATGCTATAAATATATAAGTATGTTGTCTTTTGAAAGTTATGTTTTTTTTTTAAATTTCAGCTTGAGAATGTATATAAATGCTTACACTTTCTCTTATCCCATGAAGTTAGGCTACAATAACTATACAAGCTAAATATTCTAATGTTTTCTCTTTTTTCTGCCACCATCTTCCTCCACTGTGAAAGTTCATTTACTTGTTTTTGGACTTTTCACAAACAAAGCTGTAACTCTATGTAACATTACATCACTAGGATTTGTGCTCTAGCAGTAATTTATTTTCTCAGTAATATACAAAAAAAAATTTCTTGATAAGTTAATTATGATTTTAATTGTATAACAAATAGAAACTGAGCATAGCAACCATTTACAGGATTTTTAAATGCATCTTTTCTTTTATAGCTTCCCCAAATACTTACATGTGTGTTTTATGATATAATTTTTATTACAACTCTATAAATATGTATTTTCAGGTCTACCTTCTACATAATGAAAATGAGGAACAGAAACTACAGTGACCTAAGTCACAAGAGAACCCTTACTTAATATTAGATCTGTACAAATGAAGACTAGCTTCAGGTTTTATTTTTTTATACCTGTATTCAAGTCATTATTTTGTATTTGATATTCAGCATCAAATAATCAAAAGACAGCAATAAAATATAGAATAAATTAAAATGTATAATTTGCTTACATAAAAATATCAATATCCATTTCTCCTATACTACTAGTGGATAAACAGCTATTTAAATAAAGTATAATAATACAAACAATTATTTCTTGCTTTTATATATTTTTGATTCTTGCTTTCAGCTCCTTTATTAGTGATCTTTTCTATGCTCTTTTGAAAAGAGATTTCATATTAGAATTGTATAAGAATAAATAATTTAGAAATCAAAAAGTTCAAACATCTATTTTTGGTAGACATTTTATTGTCAAAAAAAAAATGAGAGTCAATCTAAACGAATTTGTATAACCTCCCTCAACACTGCGCCTCCCACACCATGAAATTTGTTTAGCTAGGCAATTTCTAACTTTTTCTAACAATTTAGATATTGGCTAATTAAACCAAACCAACCAAACTAAATTTCTAAATTGGCTAACTAAACCAATACATATCCCCAAACCTTTATGTAATTGCATTCTAATTGTCATCAAAATATAAAATCAAAGCACTAAAATAAGAAAAAAAAATTTATTCCAAATATGCCACCTGCATGTCTTTTCATGTTTCTGTTGCATAAATTAACTCACTGCCAAAACACTGAGTTAATTTTCCAAGAAAATTATACTTGATATTAAAAAATCAGTATCCTTTATTCATAAAACTAACATTGCTTTTTGACTCCTTAAATAGTTCAGGATTTTATTTAACTCTTTTTCTATAGATTGAGAACTACTTTTAGATGTGGAAAGCTGTGATAAAGATATGGAGAAAAAAAATGCTTTTTTAATTTGTAGGGTCCTAATGGAGATTTGTTTGTTGCTCCCAGGATAGTGGTTCTTATTTTCATAAGAGGTACTGCTAAATACAGTAAATTTAAGTGTATAAAAGACAACAAGAAAAACTCTTTTTGATGTTTATCATAACATGACTAGATATGATACCTGTCCACAATAGAAGTAGGTCTATTCGTCTCCTGTTTACCTGTTCTTCCTTCATCCTGCCTAGTGTGACACACCTTCAAATATCAAATGATCTATGGAAAATCGAGACACAAATCTATACACACGTATGTTTCACCCTATGTGGAAAGAGATGGAGTGGGCAACTCTGCATTTGAAATCCATCTAAGCCACAATGGTCAGCTACTTTAAAATCAGACATCTAGATTACCCAAAGATGTTTGTGTCCACATAGTTTCATTATTTTCTTAAAGGATCATTAATCCACTTATGTTTCACAAACCTTCATTGAGTGTTACAGAATTATTACAGAATTAGAAAGGTTTCCTGTTATGTACTAAGATGGAATAAAATTAACAGAAGTCTTTATTTAGGCTTATTCTATACATCTATTTAAAATTTGAAACAACACGACTTTCAGATCATCTAAGTTCATTTTTACTTATGAAGCATCAGTTTCCCAAATTTAACTTCACTTACTGGATTCCAAAAAACACAACAAAGGAACAAAGGGATGAGATTTTTAGATTAAGAAGGACATACAGTTAATACCTAGAGCTTTTGCTAGGATTATGGTAATCGCCTCGCATTGCAGAAGTTTCATTCTAGGGTAATACATGCTTTTAAGAGAAAACATATTGCACTAATTTAAAAGCCAACTACCATCCTTAAAGATTTCACATAGTTTCTTTTGTTATGTTAGACAGCTGTTTTCTAAAATCACCTGCCATTTATATATTTGAAAATTATTTTAAACTAATAATGTTCTGTGATTTTTTTTTTAGGATCCCCCAAATCAACTAAGAATAAGGAAGTATAATAGAAAAAGCCAAAATACAAAAATAAGGCTAAAGTCTAGACTATGCCAACAGAAAAATATATTTTTAAAATATTTTAAAATTTTAATGTTTTACAGCTTTTAAAACAGTGGGGATATTGAAAATCAATTACAATCCCAAGATTCCCCCAGCAAAGACAAAGCTGCAGGCTTTGCATTTCTTGGCATAATCCACTTGTCAAGACAGAAAATAATGTTTTCCAACCCTGAGGAGATGTGTAGGGAAATGCTGCATTTATAAGACTTTCTGTTTCCTACAGAGAATCTCTGACCTGCTAAACACAACCTACATTAGTTATGATTTGTCTTTAGACTACATAGTCTTCTCACTTATACTAAATGAGGAATCAGGCATAATGACATATTTAAATATTTTAGGTATTTAGAAAAATGATTCCAAATATCTACTTTTACATATTTGAAACAACATGAATTTCAGATCATCTTTTGCAGGTATAATCACAAACAGAGGAAAAAAACTGATTTGTGTACGTTGTAAAATTCACCGTTATAGAGGGAAATGTTGAAACTGCTGATATTAACAATCTAAGCACGATGCCACACTATTTCCATTTCTCCAAATACCACATTACTTTTGTTATGTCATGACTTGGGTATCCTGCATTTATGGTGACTGCTGTTCATCCCTGAATTGATGGATCTATTGAGTTTTGATTCATGTTTGAACTTCTGAGGTTTCCAATGTCTTGTCAATATCCCTTTAATTGTATTAAATAGAAAGAAGCAAATCATTGCAAACTGTATCATCAAGGATGATTGAAAATATCATTTTCCATTAATTCAAATATTTTAAATATTCAAACAACAAACTCAAGAGCAACTATGATTGGAGTTTATATTCTTCTTCTAATCCAAGCCACTTTTTAAATTGCTTCCCCGTACAACCCCAAAGGAAAATTATTTCATTCTATGATAATGTGATTTTCTTTTAAGTTTTAAACAAGTAACATTTCATAATATATTGATCCTTTGAGGAAATTGCAATGTACAATTATAAGACATAAAAATAATTATAAAGATGATAAAAATAAATGTTGATGGAAACTCTAATTTTTTTTATGTCCACTGTGGTATTGTTCACTCATTTTGTGGCCCACTTACTATAATTCGACATCTCTAAATCATAATTGTAATTTTATTCTCTTTCCTTACTGATGAAATGTGGATAATAATTCCCATGTGTCCTAGCTAAATATTATTTGAGAATCATAGGAAGCTACATTGAAAATTCCAAAACACTAAACAAATACTTTGTTATTGCATTTACTACACCTGTTACTCACAACTTTGTTTCTAGCAACTTATTATTCTTTGTTTATAGCATCTTCTTTTTAAAAATGAAAACTTCTCTACTTTTACCCAAAACTCCTAGATTTTAGCTCAAATATTTGAGCATTCATGAACTATGATTCATAAAAATAATTGTAAAATGCATGTTTATATTTTACAAGTGTTTTTTCATGATTGTTTTTGATAAACACTCTATATTAAGGCCTAAGTTTTAAGTATATTTTCATTCTTCTAGCTTTCAATGTGCATTTCATTGTGATCAGAACTCAAGTTTTTTTGTGTAATATTTCTTTTTTATTTATTCATTATTCATATAGTAAGTTATTTTTTTGGTTAGTCCCTTATTTCCATATGTCAGATTAAAAGCCTTTTTGATCATGGAAAGATGTTGAAATGAATGATAATGCTCTTACTGTTTCTGACGGGTGACACTGACTTTTGCTCAGTTTGGGGACAAGAATATATATATAGTTATCATTTTTGTTAGTTTTATTGTTCTGATTATTTTGCACAGTATTTTAGACACATTTATCTTTATTTAAATAAAAATAAGATGAAGACTCTCAAAAGATGATTAAAAAGTGGATCCAAGTCTCCTTCCTAAATTAAGACTTATACTCCCTTTGTGTTTTAATCTTTTACTTTGTCATCTGTCTGTTCCCTTTTGGACAAATCATAGCATTTATGAGATAAAGCATTTATATCATCCAGCTTCCTGACAAAATGAACTTATTAGCAATTTTTTAAGTGCAATCAAGTTCATTTTATTCAGATATTTAATTGCTTACTGAACTAGTTGTAAGAAAACCATGGATATAACATAATCTCACACATTTTTCAGTGAATTATTTAAAGGAAAAAAAGTACATAATGCTGGTAAATCTGTGATGGTGTGAAAAGAGTACTGTCATCAGTGAAGAGAAAACTGCAAAGAGTCTTTTATGAAAAATTGCATTTTGGAAAAAGAATACTGGAATTTTGAAATTGAAAACCTTAAAAATATATTAAAAATCAAAACTATTAGAATCTTGAGGAAATAGTTATATGAAATTATACCAATTTCTAAGTGCTTTGTGATCTGTCTGAGGGATTTTTAGTTTTTAGAATCACATAAAAGTAGCTAGCTGTGTTTTAAATGAACATGTATTGAGTTCATCTGAGCTCCTTATGTACCTAGAAACAAATCATGAAAGTCATGTTGGAGGTTAATCCTTACGTGAAATTTCACTGTGTATGATTTTTCACCTTTCTTGTTCTTCGATGATACTATTTGTAGTATTCACACATTAATTTAGGCATTTGAAATGATCAGATTTTAAAAATTATAAGGAAAATTCACCAACATTTTCAACATTACTCAAATATATCAATAAAGCCTTATGTTGTTATTCATACATGTTTAAACCTTCAGGCTACTTTCAGTACATGTTAAAAAGATGATCATGTCTTTTCTGTGTGTACTCTGTTAAACAGTATTGATGTAGACAGTCAATTGCTTAATACTAAATTTCTTTTCATACAACCCTACTATTTTGGGGAGCGGGGTAAAGATTGTATTTTATATCACCTGTTCCTTATTAACATGTCTCTATTCTCCAGTCATTTTGATTTTTCTCTCAAAATCATGTTACACGTATAATTATTTTTTAAAAAATATAAACTCAGTGTTAATCCAAAATTTCTCTTCAAGTCACTTTTTCCTTCTCAGAGGTATTACATGGAAGATGGTGGGGTCAGGAGGCAGCACTAATAAACCAGACTCTTTTTTTAAACTAAATATTTGATTTGGGGCAAGAAAAAGTGGCTAATTGAGGATAATTGGTTTAGTAATGGGAGGGGAATTATAAACATGTATATTATATAAATGACATTTATAATTGTAAAACACTATACTCTTTTCTGAGTGTCTTTTTCTGTATGTTTCTCTAGGTTTGTTTAACAAAGCTGGAATTATAACTTAAATATCTTTTCAAAATATCATCTTGTCCTTTATATTACAATAGTGGTGTTTTTGTTCAGGGATAAATTGGTCAAAGACATGTGATCACACTTTCATTTATCACAATGTTATTAAACTAGTTTGTTAAGCAGTTGTAAGAAAAAAATAAGACAAAGGCAAAGGACTCTTGGTGAGTAAGACATGTACCTTAGAAACTGAAATTCAGTGCAATCGATTGCTTTCCCAGCTGTGAAAAATAATGCGACCCCAGCAGATGGGTGGAAGAAGCATGTAAGTTAATGGTTAGTGGTCAAGGAAGGCTTGCTAGAGAGGGTAACTTTCAAGATAATGTTAAAAAATAAACTTTCTACATGCCAAGAGGAGTCCATTTCAGTCAGAATGTCATGTGAGCAAAGATGGAGATGGTAAATATACAATGTATTCTGAAATTAGCAGTTATATAAATGGATATTAGAGGTGTGCTATTGGGGGTAACTGGTGATAAATGATGAGATTAAAGAGAATAGACCTTGGAATAGAATAGATAAACAAATGAATCAATCAACCAAAACAAAATAAATGAACATCACCAACAACAAAACCTGTGACCTTTTTCTAAAAGATGGTAGGGAGTTGGCAGAGGTTCACAGACAGGGAACAGAGCCTGCCGCGATGGCTAGGAGGGAGCTGGTAGAGGCCTGGGCTACAGCTGTGGAATGTCTGTCCAGTCTCCCCTCTCTCCCATTCCACACCTGTTTCCATAATGCACACAGGCATGTCAACCTCTGCTTGATGTCTGCATTCAAGAATCTAGTAAATAGACTCGTCTCTTAGATGTGATTAGTGATTACATTAACATTAGATAATTAATGCCTATTAATATATTTTAAAAAAGACACTGTATAATACAAAACAATACTATAAATTTGTGTAACTATGTATAATTATTCTGTATACTTTTAAATGGAAAGACAGTTCATGTAGTTCACTAACTTTCACCCTTTTTTTTTTTTAACTATCCACCCAATCCACCTTAAGGTTTTAGTATCTATCTTTTTAAAACAATTCCCAATAAAAAGTAAACAACCTAAAATATAAAGATATTATTCTTCTATGGGAATGTTGATGGAAACTTGTTAAATTCTCAGTATGATTTCTGGCATAATTATAAAGCATGAAAAATTGTGAAATATCTCAAAGTCCTGGCGGAAACAGAATATCTATGCTCTTATCTTCACTGACATTTCAAATTTTAAATATGTCAGAATGTAGACCACTTGCCACAAAACTGTCAAATAAATGGGACAAAGAGATACAATATATTTTTATATGTCATAATTATCTACTCAAATTGCTACATTTGAAGTTCATTAACTGTATACTTTCTTCATTTGCAGTTTAAATCTTACGATAAATGTTTAGTTTGCTTTGGGGTGGAGTTGATTTAGCTTTTGCCCATAAGATAATGAAATTTTTATTGGCTAGTAGGAAAGGGAGCTTCTCAGATTGAAGTAAATATGATCAAAACAAGACAGTGTTAAAAAAGGAATAAATTAAATGTCAGTTCCCTTAATTCAGTCATTAACTGGTCAAGTTCATTTTTTTCTGTTAATATTAAAAGGCTTTTCCATACATAAATTGGAAATTAAAATTTTTTGCACAAGCAGAAAATGCTTTTTTTCTTAAAGATTATATGATAAAATTGAATCTCACCCACATAAGATTAAGCTACAATTGATATTTTATAAACTGCTTATTGAAATTCCAAACTGTTTAACATGTTTATTATAAAATTCTTTAATATGCAAATTTTTGAATTTTCTAAATGTATAAGACAGTAAATGGAAAATATGAACAAATATATGGCTGGTATTATTATTTTCCAAGGAATTTATAACATATTAGGTTTGAAAATTTTCAATTTTTATACACTCTATTGTGTCTTAGAGACTCCAATTTCTGCATTAGGGTTATATAAAAATCAGTATTAAAACTAGCCATTCAAAACATGTAGATCCACTTATATATTATTATATAGTGCTTCTGAGTGAATACATTGTCTACTATCGGCTCTAAAATAGAAGTGTAGATATTCACTTAAAAAAATAGAACCCAAATATTCTTCATTTGGTGAATGGATAAACCATAGAACATCTAGGCAATGGAATATTATTCAATGCTAAAAAGAAATGAACCATCACATCATGAAAAGACATGGAAGAACCTTAAATGCATATTACTAAGTGAAAGAAGCCAATCTGAAAGGGTGCTAACTGTATGATTCCAACTCTATGACATTATGGAAAGGACAGAACTATGAAGACAGTAATAAAGATTAGCGGTTGCCAGAGATGAGGCGAGAGGGAGGGATGAATAGGCAGGCAGAACATACAGCATTTTTAGGGCTTTGGAACTATCTTGTATGATAGTATCATGGTAATCCATGTCATTATACATTCATCGAAACTCATAGAATGTGCAATATCAAGAGTGAACCCTGATGCAAACTATGAACTTTGGGTAAAAAATGATGTGTCAGTGTAGATTCACTGATTGTAACAAACAGATCACTCCGCACGTTAATAATGGGGGAGGCTACGCATATGCCGGGTTAGGAGGTATGTAAGAACTCTATACACTCCTCTCAATATTGGTATAACCTAAAACTCCTCTATCAAATATAGTATATTTAAGAGCAGGCAAAATAAAATGTTAGTATCTTTAAAATCTTCATGGGACTGGCTAACATACCTGGATTGGCTGAGAATGTCTATAAATTAAATATTCAACCTTTTATGTCCTTTAACAAGTAAAAAAAAAAAAAGATGACATGTTATGTTATGAGTAACACACAGGCAAGTCAAATATTTTCAGCTTCCTGTTTTTGTATGAGAAAACTCAGTATGAACTATACTAGACTCTACGGTAGAGAAATATTTCCATTTCCTTAAATAAACTTTCCTTCATATCTGAGCCATTTGGTGGTACGGTAAGTCTCAGGATAGTATATGAAAGCCTCATAATTTTTGTTTTCCACCTATAGCACCAAGAAACAGAGTATTTTTCTTGTCATTTTTAAAGTCCATCAGAGAGTTTTACATTTAATCGTCCATGAAACATACATATCTAATTCAGCCTTTGAGAAATTATATAGAAACAATAGCAATTTGAAGTTTGTCATTCAGAGATTCTTTAAAACAGAAATGCTAGTTTGAAGAGAGAAGTTTTATTTTTGTTTCAACCATATTTAAACAGAAACAGGCTAAATTTTTAAACAATTCAGTATTTCTTTTTGTAATAATTAATGAGGAATCAGCAGAGAAGTATACAGCCACTGTATAAATTGTGTATTGAAGCTGTTTGTTTTGATTTCTTAAAATGTTAAGAAGAGATGCTGAAATGGAAATATCTATTTTAGTTTTTACTAGACAGTAATCATTTTATATTAATAGAATATGACCTATTTCTAACAAAAATGTAAATAGGTTATTTTATAAAATATTTTTAGAAAATATGTAAAAATCAGAGTGATAAAATTTAACTTGATAGTCTTTTAAGACTATAAACTCAATGTGATTTTATTACACTGACTGTGGAAGCGCAGCTATATGTACAAGTTGAAATGAGAAAGATAACAGCTGCCTAAGAGAAGTACCACGATTACTGAAAGGAATGGTAGTTGGTAAATGAACAGACTTTCCTTTGCCACAAAGTTTTTCCTATAGTCCAGAGAAGAGGAAATCAAAGGAACTAGGTCAAAGATAGAAGACTGTGTAAGTTACAGACTAGAGATTTAGTTATGCCATCTTTGTAAACTGATAAAACAAACATGAAGAAAACTGAGAGTGTACGATGCTCAACTTTGTCAATGACTAGTCATACTTCTCTGAGCCTCAATTTGTTGATATAATAAAATAATGGCATTTAATTAGAACATTAGGGTAAATTTCCTCAAATCTCTTTAGTTTCTTAACAGTAGCCTCTCAAAATAAGTTAATATAAAGTTAAAAATGTAATATAAATTTACTGCGATAGTCACTATGAAAGTGTCCAAAAATACCACATATTTCCCACTGATATCATCTCATTCTTAAGGGGTTTCAGGAAAAATAAAAACAAGGACAATAACAAAGAAAAACAGCTGAATTTTCTCTCTCTCAATATATAAAACTTCTATAACTACTGTATCGATTGAAAGAAGTTCAAATATTATAACAGTGTATAGATATCATTAAAATTTTACTTTGAAATGTATTCAAACATGTTTTAATGGGTACTATATATATAAAGATATGCATTTGGGAGTGAGCTGTTCTGGAGTAAGAAAGATTAAGTGTGCCTTAAAATAATGCAAATTTTGAAAATGAGTATATTTTCTCTGTTGTAGTTTCTACACTATTTCATTTTTATCTGGCAATGCAACACTTGGCTGTGTTTGTAGAAGAGAAATATATATTGATGTCTAAACCAGAGTTGTTTTTTTCACTTTATAAAAACTAATTGAATAATTTACATGTTAAAGAATTATCATTTAAACTCACGTTCAGTGCTAAAACAAACAAAAAGTGATATAAAGTTTTATGAAAAGTCTGTGACGTTTTACTACGTAAATTACTCAACCTCTTTAGGTCTCACTGTTCTCATCCAGAATTTGGGAGAAATGATATTTACTTCAGAATAAATAAAATATTGCACTCAAGGCCTTCCATACAGTGTGTAACACAGTGGTATGTCAAAAAAATAGAAGTTGCTCTGTTTCTGCATTATTGTTACTATCTGTAAACTTCCAAAGCCATTGTTGTTTCATGCTTTGGCTGTGCATGAACCAAGAACCTTAATGATTTTCTACAACTTTATTCCATGATGTTCATACTTAATTATAGTAATATATTAATCAAAGGAACTGGAGAAAAATCATTTTAAGCATTTATGTCTGTTTTTATAAACTTTTGCTGGCAATACAGACTTTTCTTCTATCATTACATTACTTAAACTATTAACTATATTAATGTGCTTTATTAATATGATATCATTGGACTATTTTTGCTTCTCACTGGTAGTAGAAGCTTCTAAGAAGACCCTAGAACTAGTTTATTATGAAAGTAACAGTATTTGGTGTTGTTTCTAAATTCTTTTTACAATATGAGTCTGCTGATGATGTGTCATTGACAGCAAAAGAGAAATCACTCAGTGATCATATGTTTATTATACAGAGATATTGAATTTGATCGAGTTAGAAATGAAAACACACAACAAAGACAAAAGGTTTGTACCAGTAATAAAGAAAACACGTATAACAAAGCTTTTCCTCAGTTTTCTTTATTACAACAATGGAGACACAGAGATACAGAAAATAAAATGACATTTAATATACTATGAAACTCATGCATCGGATTACACACAGTGCTGGATATTATGTCAGGGGTTTTAAATAAGAGATGATACCAAGGACAATACATTTATAACGTACATTTTATTTCAAGAAAATAAGCTATGATGAAAACAGATGCAATTAAAATGATCAGAAATAGTCACTTTAAAACAGAACTGTTATACATAAAATCAACGTAAGAATGAGATAAAAATATTCTTGAAAGAAGTTCATGAATTGTGGATGTTATTTAAAAGAGTAGTTTTTAGTTGCTTGCTCTTAGAAAAAAAGGATTTGCTAGAGATTTATTTCATAGTGCCCATTTAGTACATATACTAAATAAAATAAATATGGTGTAATTTTAAAAAAATTATGCTACCTCAATATAATGCAATGTTTGCAATATGTAACTATATTTCTATTAAAATGGAATGAGAAAGAATAACTGAATTTAACTTGAACATAAAAAATTAAATTTTGCAACATACTAGGCTATACAACCAGTATTAGATTAGTTCACACTTAAAATAAAATTTAATTCCACTTGAATGAACGTTATCTTTAAAAAGTTGATCAAATAATAGTCTACCAACAAAGACATGGGGCCATCAGTTGCAGTTCAGATCACCACAGATAAACTAATAGGACTCCTGAACATATTTGCTTTCCTTGGCTATTTTTTTTCAATTTCACTAAATAGTAGCTAAAAATTGATGTTACAGAATAATCCACTCTTTCTGTAACATTTAGATACAGACATTTTAGGCTTCCACTTAGTTAAAAGCCATGAGGGAGGGTCCGGATTACTACCAGAGATCTTGATCTGGCTGATAATCTTAGGTAAGATAAGGAAACCAAGGGTATTTGAAAAATACAGCATTGATGTAAATTCCCATTCTGTGTTATTTCAGAATGATTAAAGTAAATTTAAACTTACTGAATCTTTGCATAAATATTGAGATGCTGCTTACTTTAATAATCTTTATGTAGTATATCACTTTTAAGTACCATTAAAGTAAAAAAGACACAACTTTATATTTAAAAGTTAAAAGTGTTAACTTTAGAAAAAATACTCTAGTTTAGATAATAACTTGGAAGTGAATATATTAATTAGATGTTAAAAAGTTTTTTTTTTTCATTTACTTAAGACCTAAAATTTACTCTGCTAGTATATTCTGAATTCTAAGGTTTACTATCAAGCAATAATAATGATTAAATAATACTCTTTTTTAATGACATAATCAGCTGATTTAGATATAGGCTTTTTACTAATTTCAATTTACATTAAAATTACTTCAGTGGCTACTTGTTGAATATTTGTATCTCCAATCATTTTAAATACATAAATTAAGCTCCCCATTCAATGCATTAGCCTTAGTTGAAAGTTTCATGACACATATCTATACTACAAATTCTGAGATTTTAAACCTTAACAGTGATTAACATAAAAAGAAGAGATACTTCCAGAAATTGAGAGGGAGGAAGGAAGGGAGAGATAGTGGGAAGGGGGAAACGAGGAGGGTGGGAGGGCGGGAGGGAGAGACAGAATATTAGAAAGAATTAGAAGGAAGAATGGAAGGAAAGAAAGCAACTAAGAAAAAGCCTAATTAATCTGCACTTACTCAAAGGTGGCTTCAAGGATATTACATTATGCCTCACAGATCTGAACCATAATAAAATACACAAAATGACACATTCCTATATGAAATTTGTGATACTGTATCTTTATTCACTGAGTGGAATCATAATATATAAGGGCAAAAAACTTATACGTGATAATATTCAATTTAGGGAGTATCATAACAGATTACTTATTTAAAGCTCTTAATACTGCTAATATCATAACCAAAAAACAAACAGGCAAAAATCTTCAGATAACTGCACATATCTAGATGTATTTCTTAATTAACTACTACAAACTAAAAATATTATACATAATATTAGCTATTCTTGAAAGCTAGACCCAAACATACTTAACTATTGTATTGATAAATATCCATCTGGAATTACTAAAATAATTTGTAATTAAATTTTTTTTATTTCTTTATTCTTAGTGTAGATACACCATATTAATGAATAATATATCTGAAAGTACTTATCCAGATCCAAAAGCACATGGCCTAATTTTCTCTTGCACCTATATTTTGTTGCTTACAAATGAATAATCAGACCAACTAATCAGACTTAAAAATATTGCGGAATTTTCCTTATTTTAGTTTTGTATAATTAATATAATTAATCAATAAGAACTCTTAATATAGAAAATATTTGAATTGTATAATTATTTCCAAGTTGACCCGAACTGTCCATGAACTACTATGCGTACTTGTAATTTTAACTATTTATTTTAAAAGAACTGCTGAATACTTAAAAGTCAAAATTATCTGCAATAAAATTATCTGTTGGAACAAATACTTGTTTTATATATAACTGACTTATACATACAAAATGTTAATCCAATGCCTGGAATTTATTTATTTGCTTATTTAAAATGGTTAAACACTTGAGATACTTGAGGCTAACAAAAAACAGGAAAAAAATTAAGAAAAATGAAATAAGTCATTAAACATTTCAGTCTTGCTCATGTCTACCAGCAATGAATGCATGTGCACATAAATAATGCTTTTGGAAAGAATATGGGTATAGATTTTATAAAATATACATATTCCCAATGAATAAGAGTATTAGGACAGAAAGGATCAAAAATGGCAATTTACTGAAGGTTCTTGCCTGTAAGAAAAAATTTCATAGGAAAAAAGAATTTATTGCTACCTCCTCGGCATACTCTGTTAGCATATCTGAAATGTAGTCTGGTGGGCCTTATAGCTATCTGATAAATAAGTATTGAGCTTGTATTGGGGTAGGGAGACCAGTAAGACCTAACGATAAATGGAAAATAGAAGACAGACTTAGAAAAGGTTAGGAGAAGAAAAAACGAGATACACAGCTGTATATAAAAAATTAATCCTGATACTCCACATACAGATAATGGCCATTATGCATAAGCAAATCAATTTAGCTTTATAACTGGTATAATACGGTCAAAACAAACTTTTTAAATGATTTAACATTTGATGATAAGACATACACGTCGATAAACATAGAAACATACTTCTGATTATTTATAATGAATAAAATAAGACTCACCTTACACAAATTTACATTTATACATTTTAGACACTGATTTTTATTTAAAAGTCCACTGAATGAAAAAAAAGCACTGGATGATAATAGGAAGAATTTTTATGTATGGCTTACCAATAATCTCAGTTACTTAGACCTATAGACAGACACTAATTATACAAAAATGTACTGCCAGTTAGACTTCATGATTACATATAACAAGAGTAAAGTTCAAGTAATAAAAATGATAATTCAGCAACAATTACATATTATTAAGATGTTAAAAATATCTGAGAAAGTAATTTACAATCTCTAGGATCTCATTTTTCAAAATGCAGTAGTTGCATTGTTTACAGTTTGTGCTTTCCCATTTCTTACGGAAGTAAGGCAAAGCACAGAGTCTATCATTTTAAGATGTATCAGAATATTTTTTAAATGTATGCGTATCTTAGAACTGTATAATAACTGCTCATCTAAGAATGAACATGGGGCCAAATGATAGACTGCTCATTAATTTTAGGATTAATAACTTGATCGGTACTTAGATGCTTATAAAATCTAAATGAACAACTCATTAAATGTAAACACTTCTGCTAAGATATCAGAATTTTAATTTTAGGTTATTTTCTGAACTGTTCAAATGTCAGTCTCGGTATCATATAAACCAGACTGAGTGTCCTTCATATCATTGTTGGTGACCTGGTAGTTATAGAATGTAAAATTAAAAAAAAAAAATCTCTTATCTTACTAAAGACATATTCCATGTTTTCCAAGAAAGCATTTGTAGTCATGTCCTGAATCAAGATAATTTCAATATGATTTCTCATGGAAATATTTACAACTTACTGGAGAGATCTAGTCAGGTTATAATGAATGAGAAAAATTGTTCATGAACGTGTTATTTAAACTCCTTTCTTTCTCAGCACTTGCTACATATTAGTATTCAACATATCTACAAGTCTTATCCAAACTCATGGAATGTAATATGCAATCATGGAATGTAATATGCAATTATAATCAGTTCTTTATAATAAACATAACATTAGCTATTATAATTTTAAAACAGAACATTTCCAATAAATAGGTTAAATTCCTATACTGCGAGAATTGCAATTAGGAAATCCCCTTTGTCTCTGCAAGGGAGAAAGAAAAGCAGAAGTGTGTTTACTTTGTGGGTGAGTCCCTTCTGCACTCTACAGGTCTGATGCTAGCTCAGAAGAAAGACGTACAGCAGTGAACAGCAGAGTTTGGAAAAGACAAATTTTAAAGAATAGACTACCAAAGGCAAGTCTACTTTTAGACCTTACATGATAGAATCCTGTAGGTATTTCTTTAAAATAAAGTCAGAGAATACTTTCATGCAACAAAACAAATTGTTTTTGATGAATGAATCTCGAAGCCCAGAACTCAGTAATTTGATTTACCATGTAAGTTATGGTCACTCATGGGAATATATGTAAATCTGACAGCTTTCTAATTGTCCTGACTGAGTAGTAAGAGTCACCTTCTAGAGTGCAGCTGGGAGTGAAAAATGCAAAACACCCTTTTCTCATTTTGTAATAAATGAAAATGTGAAAACAAAAGGCATTAATCATGCTACTCCTTCAAATCCAGCTTGCTCTGAAAGCTGGAATCTAGTAATACCTTCTCCTCTCAATTTCATCTTCTTGAAAATGGCAGCTAAAATATTTACTTCTATCTCTGATCCTTGCAAAGAAATTGACTCAGGAAAAAGTAATAAATAAATAAATATACATGTTGCTAGAACATCAATACTTGATACCATCTCAAAATAGTATCCAAATCTAGTACACAGGTGCAACTTAATAAACGTACTCAAATTTAATTTATCATTTACTTTGGTACAATTGCATTAAGATATTTTCACTTCATTAAAAAAATGTCTGGACTTTCAAAAATTGGTGGTCAAACTGAAGAAAATTAACTCTGCTTCACTTTTACTCCTTATGACATTTTAGGTCAATAAAAGGAAAATAAGGCAGCAAAACAGGAATCACATCTAACATAATAAAAATTATCAGGTTTATGTCTCATGTAAATGGTAAACACCATGAAATATGATAAATATTTATAAAGTTGAAACTTCTATTTAAAAGAGTAACAATTAAAACCAATATAAAAGATCCACAATTCAACATAATAAAATTTCTATTTATGCAACGTATGTCCATGAACATTGAGTTGTATTTGCAAAATAATCAAAGAAAAGATTAGATGTAGCAAATAGTTAAGTTCCAAGTAAAAGTGACATGATATTTAAGGTTAACTTTAAGAAACTGAAGAAAACTTTAGAATGAAGCAAGTTATGCTGTGAACTGGTACCTGAAAGAAACAATCCTGGTTCAGTTTTCTTCAGTGTTTTTCTGACAAATTATCTACTTTAAAGGTTAACAATTTGGGGAAGGGAAAAGAGGCTAACTGTTGACGGGTGAGGATACATGCATAATTAGTTGAACCTTAAAAAATATTTTATTATAATTTTAGATTAGCCTTGTAAACTTGCAGATGATAAAAGGGAATACCATAAGATATAGCAACGACATTAAAACATGCAAGACACACTTATGGCTAGAATGAAAGAAAACCCAGCAGCATTCAGCTGCCATGACTGGCTTCCATTTTCGCCTTTATTTGCTTCACAGCATTTATCTGTATGATGAAAATTGTTTTTGAAAGTAGAATAAGAACAAAACAATTAAGAAAAAAAGCAGAGTTATAAACATGAAAATAAAGGAAAAGAGAATAGTGACAGTAGGAAAGAAAAAAAAAGAGAAAATAATTAATACAAGATTTACACAAAGCCATTACCTACAAAAAATTACTTTAATACAGGACAAAGAATAAAAAAATCTAGTATAAAGCATTTCTAAATAGCTGTCACATGTTAAAAACATAACTGAGGCTCAATATAATAATGTTTATTTCAATAACTCAGACATTTAGTTCTATCACTGATTCCTTTAATGTGAACATCTTAAATATTTTTTATTGAAGATAAAACTTATTAGAGAAAGGTCATCAACCATTCTACCGGGCTACTGGTAAATTCACACTGCTACTTAAATATGAGTTCATCATATTCTGCAATGTTTACTGATAGCCTTTTTTTTTTCCACCATATTTTCTTAGAACGTATTTAATAAAAGTAGTTTTACTTTTAATAATGAATGAGGTACCAAGACATATAAGTGAAAATTTTAAGTTCACACGATAAAAATTTGCAATAAGAAGAAAAGAACATTAATTCAACTGGCTGTGGGCACACTCTAGACATATGTTATTGTTACTCATTTAAAATAATTTTGAGAACCAAAGATCATGAAAATAAATTTATTGAATTACTTTGGCATTATGTGCTAAGCCAAATACATATTGTTCTGCATGTATTATTGATATTTAGATTTGACTGAGATTTCCAGATGGTTAAACTGAAGTTCTTCCCAATTAATTGAACTTCAGTTTCACCATTGTTTTGAAATTTCTTTAATTTATATTCCAAAAACAATCATAAATTTAAATTTAAGAAAACATTTTAGTACTTGCCATGTACTTGAATGTTTTGTTTTCTGTTCATGTTGAGTTACTCAGAGATGAAAGGGTATACTAGTTTTGTTGAAACTAGAAATGAATGTCATCAAAATAATTTTACTATAAAGTTCACTTTAAGTATAATAAAAAGTCCATGAAAATACAAATTAATTAAAAAATTTTTAGCAATATGTTTATTAGTGGCAACTCATGTCATTTCTTTGTTAGCCTGTTAAACTTGAAGAACTCTCATGGATGTAGTACATGCTCGATTTCAGCTGGTAGAATTATTTTACCATTGGATCTTTAGAATATATGAATGGAATTATTTGTCACCAAATTATATTGAGAGTAAATGTTAAAATTAGACATATCTTCAATTCATAGTAACAAAAGAAGAAAAAGGAGCAATTACTTTAAGATAATAAGTGTTATTTCTTTTTTTTTTGGTTAAAACAATCAATACTAAATACATTGTAAGCCAAAAGAAATGGTGAAAAAATTTTTTCAAAATAAGTTTATCTCCAAAAAATTTTAAAGCATTAGATTATATTCATTCCACCATGTTAATAATATTTTAGTTATTAAAATTACAAAGTAAGTCAGTAAATATAATTTTATCAGCCTCTAGTTCTATAGGTGATTTTGTAATCATTTTTATAAGACTTAGTCATCACTAGTCAATATTTTCATTGTTTATAAAATAAAGTGAGGTGGAATTATGCTGTATGAATATTACAAAAGGGATCATGATTGTGATTTTGCACACTCTATTTCTATGCGAATCAAGAAACACATCTTTCAAAATAAACATGTCTCTAAATAAGTGAAAATGAGAAAACATTATTCATCACAAAATACTTTTTAAACCAGAATCATAACCTATGGAGAAATGTGGTATCCACTATGATGTATACATAGAAAAGCCATTATTATCAATAGAATATATTATATATGAATTTAAGGTGAGTCTATTGTTAAAAATAGCTCCCTTGTCCAACAAATAAATGTATTCTAGATTTAGTCTGTTGCTTACAAAGGTTAAATATATCTTAATGCACACAATTAATGGAATTTTTAATTCAAAGTCTGTAAACTTTATTTGGACAGTCTACAATGAATGCTATTTAAAAAAATACAAACTAAATTAACTTTTAAACTCCTTATCTTCTCCAAAGACTTAAGGTTTGCTCATTTGTTACATATAACTAATCTGAAGCCTAAGTTTGAATTTATAATATTTATTTTAAAATGGAGTGAGAAATTATATAATTACATGAGTAAGTATAATGAAAGCATGTGAAAAATATCATTTTTTCTTATTTTGCTGATTCATAATTTTAACTCCTTAGGAAATTGTGAGTTTAAAGGCTCACAAATTCACCATCAACCATCACAGCCTTTAAAATTGCCCCCAGGAAATTTTCTAGAGCTAAATCAAGTAATTCTTGATCTATAATGGTGTGTCTTTGATCTGGCTTTCCATGAGACTTTACCAGTCTGTGGATTTAGTCACAGTAAATTGGACATTATTTTGTGACTTTTTATAGATAAAATGAATATTTTATTTTTTCCCCCTTTCCCAGTGAGCTGCTCTGGTTTTGTATTAGCATAGTTCAGAGGGGATGAATTCTATCTCCTATCTTCTCAGATAGCTTCATTTGTACATCTGTGTGTCTGACTTTTCCTTGACTGCTTGATCCATTTCATCAGCTGTGAAACACGCTCTAGCCCTTTTCATCATAAAAGTCCTTCTAAAACTGACTTTTTTTTCCCTGTGCTAACCTTCATAGCAAAGTTTCTTGAAAGCACTAAATTAACATGGAGTCTAAACCTGCTAACCTCCCATACAATTCTCAGCCCATTCCTAACTAATTTCTCGTTCATCCACTTCAGCAAAGCTGTATGTAATTAGTACACTTCACGTCTCTTTCAATTGAGTTTTGTTGACCTCTCAGCAGCATCAGAAGGGTCAAACATGATTTACGCCTTGGCTTCTGGAAATATGACTGTCTCTTAACTCCCAAGATACTGCAGTCTTGTATTTTTCCAGGAATTGAAAAATATCTTAGTCTCACCAAGGGTAGTGGTATGGTTTCATCTTTCTCTATACAATTACATTTCCTTGGGATGCAGTTCTTAACCCTCTACTCTTCAGTAAATCAAGAACCGCCTACCCCTTGAACATTGATGCTGCACCAGTTGCCCTTCTAGGTACTGGGGAACATCTGTGAGTATCACAGACATCAACTTCCTTTCATAGAGCTTAGGTGTTACTCATTGCGTGGTTTTATTCTCACCCAGGCTTTAAATACCAGTCACTTGTTAAGGCTGACAACATCATAATATATGTTTCCAAGCCATGGTTGTCTTAGCTACATACACACATATCTAACATCTATTTGACATTTCAAACTTAACAAATACCAAACTGATCTTACATTTAATCCTTATTCTTCAAACTCTGCTTTGTTTATAAGATTCTGTAGAATCCTGAGAAATGATATCAATAGTGTTCCAGTTGCCCAAGCAAGAAACTCAAAAGTCATCAGTATCTACTGAATCCCATCTGTTACATGGGCAGGTTACTCTACATCTACAATGTGCCTAGGATTTATTCATTTCCTTTTTCAACTGTTATCACATTTTTTCAAGCATTCATGTTCATCCATCTCTTGCTTGTACTCAGGTGAGCAAAATTAGTCTATCTATAATGTCTATCTTTTCATATAACTTCCCTGCTTCAAATGATTTCTTACTACTTTTAAAATCTGTTTTAAAATTATTTACATGGTTTTGAGAAGACCTTGGATTGTATGGGTCACAGGTCCCTCTCTATCCTTACTTTTGTTGACTTACCTACAGGTTCTCTGCCAACCATAATTTTTCTAGTTCCTAAAACAGTTAAATTCCTTCTTCTCTCAGAGACTTCTTCCATATAAGACACTTTCCCTGGAAGTTTCATTCCCTACAAGCTTCTTTTAGAAAGCAACTTTCCAAGGGAATCTTTTCGTTACCCCCAAATACCCCCATTAGTTAGGTACACTTGCCAGAGGCGGCACACTGCACCAGCACAACTCTTCGTTTTAATTACTTGGTGGTTATTCTAACTCTTGTTTAATATCTATCTTCCCTACTAGATTGTACAATCTTGGAGTGCTGGAACCAGCTCTGCATTTTTCACAGATAATTCCTCTGTACTCATCACAGTGCTTGTCACAAAGCCAGATCCCAATAAATAACTGGAATGAATGAATAAATCAATAAATCTTAACATTGCAAAACCAGAAGAAACTAGCTTAGAGCTAAGGAAATACATATCAAAAGAAGTTAAACACAAGAGCAAAGCTGAAGCTATAAACCATTTTCCTTCTGGGTACTGCTCACAAGCTGACTTTCCAAAATTGATATGAAAAGTGTTTTTCATGGGAAATGTATCATGACATATTTTAGTTATTTTTGTTCCACATATATATATATTTATTTATATATTCTGTTTTTATTTATTTACCTTTTGGTCTATACTTATTATTGGCTTTATTAACAACAATTTCTTATAAAATAGCAAAGATTCTGGGAGTATAATATAAAGCAGTCTGCCTAAAATCTTTTATTTTTTTTTTTACAGTTTGGGTTTTATCTATAAAATATAACTAAAATGTTGCCTTCAGCTTTATAAAGTATTAATTTTCCTTTTGATAAACATAATTATTTCCTCCAGGTATATGAGCTAAATTAAAGATTTAAGTAGATGGAATTCTTTCTTGCAACCCTCCTTTGAAGATTCTGGCTCATATTAACAATCATTTATCATATTCCTGTTATCTGCATAGGGGATAATTACTACAGACATAATGCATTAGAATTGTAGAAGCAGTTATTGATATTTTAAGCTCACAGAAACAATGAACTTGATTGTTCATTCAACTATTCTTATTTAGGTGTATCATCTTGTAAGGGCATGGGATTTGTCATCTGATTTAAAGTAGCTCTGACCTTGAACAGATCCTTTAACCTCTCAAAACTGTGAGATGAGGATAACTCTCCCTTGTTCAACTCCGATTCAAGAATAAAATGACATAATAAGTGCAGAGGTACTTTGTAAATTTTTAAAAATTGACAGTACAAAGCAAGATATCCATATTATTTCTAGATAGTTCCAACTTCCTAATTTCAAATTATAATTGGAAGAAGTTATTAATACTAGGAATACAAAGCCATGATATCAATTACTTTCAAACCACATAACTAACAGTAATTACTTTTTAATAGAAAGATGAATTATATAAAGTTACTTTCAATTAAAAAAATGATGTATGATATAACAAAGCAGTAATAATGAGATTAATTTCAATTTGAAATTACAAGAGGGTTAAATAGCAAGACTGAGCTGACAGATTTTATTTTTCCAGTCTCAAAAATACTATGGAACAACACTGATACTCTATTATAGTATGACTTAAATCAGCCATGTTTATGAATATGCAGTTCACTTATCTAAATAGAGAGTATATGTGTATATATATTTATGCATGTACATACAAAATTTACCATTAAATGTTAAATATGATATGTAAAGAGCAATAAATGTTAAAATATGACCAATATGACAACTCACTAACAGAGTTAACTGACTTTGAATCAGAATACATTCTTGAATGTTCACCTTTATAGCACATATCTGAAAACAGTTTTCGAATCCCTCCTGTGGACTTTGATAGTATCACTAGCATGTAATGATGTAAGCACTATTACCTAACCAAGGTAGAAGCTCCCAGTGCGCTGTGACTAACGATGAATGTCCTGCGACACTATGAGCTTCTTTGGAACTCTAGTCATAGTTCTTTCTGGGGCTATGTCTGTGGGTGCTTCTGCCTCATTATGTGATAGACTGAATCTTTCCAAGCAGCTTGTTTGGTCAAGCATAATGGGCTCACCATTATCTTTGGCCATGTCTTCCCAAAAGTGAAGGACTAGACTTGGTGTGTTTGGCAGAGAAGTTGTCTTCTTTGCTAAGGGTTTTTTCTGGTCTCAACAAAACTTTTCTATGTTGGTTTTCACTCTTACCCCTCAATCCCCTCTCTGCTCATCCTCTCCCCACCATTTCCACCACTAAAGCTGTCAAAGTGCACTTACAAATGAACCAATCTTCCATGGCAAGACAGACTGAGAAATTTTGATACATAAATAATCATGAGCAGACCCTAGAATTTATGCTTGCTTCTGTAAAATTATGTTTTCAATATTAAGAAAAAATTCAGAGAGGCTATAAAAGATAACACGATATTTATTTTCGGCTTGATAAGGCATACGGTTGGCTTACCTTTAATAATGTTGGGCTTTGGTGGCATGCTGAACTCATAGACAGTTGGTTCTGAATATCCCAATCTATTGGCAGCTGTAATTTGAACTTCATACCCCATTGTCCACTGTAGATGCTCCAAAATAATGTGGTCTTTATTTCCCTGAACTTTTTTCTCTAGCCACTGGTCTTCTTTATCTTTCTATAAAGGAAATACAAATATATTTTGTAAATACACAGGCACTAAAGTTGTGATCTTTTAAAAAAATATTTCATCTACCTTGAAATGGAACAGGTGGTTTTATTAAATCAAAGAAAGATATTTTCTCATCCACAGGGATAAGTGAAGTTATATATAGATGAAGTCCTTTCTAAGATTTTTCACATAAAAATTACAATGGTTTTTAAATTAGCTAAAGAGTGGTAATTTCATAATTAATCCTTGATGAGTCAGCAATTGATAATTCTCTATCAGGATTTTTTTTTATTTCACAAACATCACTTTGCTGTTTAGCCACTTTGTTGATTATTAATAATCATGTGAACAGGAAAAAATTAAAATATTATATAGGAAAACCTAACATATCCATTAAAATAATTGCCAGAGACTATTGTTTAAGGTTTGGGGTAGGTGAGGGTAAAGTGTCTTGCAAACAAAATCTGGATTATTTTTATAGATTCAAATTACCACTATTCTTTTTATTATTATTATGTTTTAGACATACTGAAACACCATGGAAGAAAAAAATTATTACCTGTTAAATAGGTTATAAGCCTAAGAAATTTTAAAATGTTATCTTATCCTTGAACATTCTACACTCAAATCCTGATTCTTCTTCTAAAATAAATGTTTTAGACCACATGACATTTTAAATTACCTTTTGTTTGAAAAAAAGTAGTAAGACTGCAATTAACAGAAAAATAAATTGATATAACTTTATGGATTAAACTATCCTAAACAATGTGAACATTCAGCTGCACCATATGTTAACCATTTAAACATTTTCCTATGTTTAAATGGTAACCTCTCTGCCTTGTGTCCCTCGTCTCTACTACAGCTAGCAGCTGCCTCCATTAGCTTTCATGAGGGATGAGTGAGGAAAATTGAGTACACTGTATATTCCAGGGCATTAAGAATCATAACCACTTAGCAAAGACAGCTATTACTAAGGAGAAACTATTTCTACAATAACTATACAGAAATGAAATGATATTTTCTCTGAAATCACATATCAAATAATAATCCATCACCGCAATTGCAAATCTCAATTTCCCAGAGGTGTAATTCTAAGTAAATTGTAACCAGGCCATAATGATAGATAGACAGATCAATAGATAGATGGATCAATCTTTTTAACCTCAGAACTCAGCCCAGTAATACTTTATGTTGAGCCAGTATTTGACAATGTTTCTCTGACTACAAAGAATAACAATGTTTTCTCCATTTATAGTGAAATTTGAAGACTTATTATTTAAAATTAAAGTGTGGAAGTTAAATTCATGACTGCTTTAAATTGATGTATTATAAGCACAAAGTGTTCTTCAAAAGAAGACAACAATATGGTTTTGATACTATACTGTGTTTCTCTTTTCTTAATTATTTTTGGTTACATAGAACTTTTATTTCAAAGGATATCAGTTGGCCTGTTTTATTATTTCTTCTAAAACTGAAGATATTAACAGCTTAAGAAAGCCATGGGTTTTGGACAAGCACAGAAAGTTATAAACAAGAAGTATTTCCCTTGCTTTTTGAAACTTATAAGTATACTAAATTATTAGACTGGATTTGTGTCCAGTATTAGTAAAGGTGTTATGAAGTGTACTGGAAAAGCCACTGGAAAACAGGACAATCCGGACCAGAATCCTTGTAAGTTGTCTAAGTCACTAACTGACTAGTAAAGTTAAGAAAGGAACCAAGGTTTGCCTTTGAAATGCTTAGGACAGCTGTACTAACAGACACAATTGTCCCAATGTCCCCTTATGTCATGGATGTATCCATCAATTATTTATTCAGTCTTTATTGGGTAGTAGGTTGTTCTAGAACTATGAACACAATGGTGAACAAGTAATGTGCCTTGTTTTGGAGTTTACAAATCAGTACAGAAGAAAGACATAAGTTCTTTGAAAAAGCAGAAGGTGCTTTGGGAGCATGTAACAGGGAGAAAAATATATCCAGAATCTAGGAAGGTTTCCTCTGGGGAAGAAATGTCACCAGCACTGAAAATAAGAAACTCCATTTCTATTTTTCTTTGCATTTGTCCTCACCTAGTTAATGAAAAGAAGGTGTGATTCCTTCACAGAAGTTTAGAACCAGAAATAAGCACAATGATTGAAAACCTTGGAAAGATGTCAAAACAAACACTGTAGGTTTATTGTTTTAAACAAATGTGAAAAAATACTTCATAGGAGTTGACCAAAAATATAAAGCTTACAAAAATCTCCATTCAAAAATAATTTTAGATGATATGATATATGACATATATATGCAAACATGCATTTATAGACAACAAAATACACATATACAAATACTTGTTATGCAGTATATTGCATATTCACACACATACAGGAAGTGGGGTGAGGAGTAAGAGGACTGAAGGGTTAGATAAGGGCGAAGTGACACAAAGCAGTTGCGAGGTGCCTCTGTAGCCATCCCCTAACCCAGTAAATCAGAAACTTCTATTTAACTATCAAGTGCTTTGTGAGAGTGAGTATCTATTCAGAGCTGAGTTTTGTTTTGGCTCTGAGTAGAGATATGGGTGAAAAAGCCAGAAAATAAGACAAGAGCTGATAACTAGATTACCCCAGGATACAATTTATTATTCAGAAAGACAAAAGGACTTCATGTCCTTCAGCTAATCCTCCAAAAATATTATTTCTGGGAATTGAGCATTTGGGGTGAAACTTCCTGATGAGCCCAAGATGTGCAGATAGTTTGTCTAAATTGACAATCACTTAACTCTTAATTGTTAAAGTTCTTAGCATGGCAAATTAAAAGCCCCTCCACCATATTAGATAGTTGGACTGATGTGATATAAGGGTCTAAAGGGAGTTCTATTATTTTCCTCAATTTAAATCAATTTCATTTCCCATTCACCATTAGACAGGAAGCTTTTTAATCCCTTAATTGCTATAGTTAAAAAATAGGAAAAAATTAAAGTGGGTGTTACCAAATACTCCCCTAGGCATCAAAATCTCAACTATTCATTTGTAGAGTGCCTAATTTGCAGAACTTAAATGCCAAGGGAACAATTTAAGATAATCTAGTTGCTAAATGTTCCCTTAGGTACTTAATGAGATGATTTGCTGAATAGGGCCATTATTAATAAGCCAATTAAATGTTGAAGGGCAGCTACTGAAAAAAAATGGTCATTTTGTTTCGATATAGCTTTTATTAAGCATTCCTTTTTGTCAAAACATAGATAGCAGGGCCATGTGACAATTAAGGGGATATCTTAAAAGTTATTCTAAAATCATGATCTCAGTCCATAGGGAAATATTTACTATCATCTGTATGGAGGAAGAGTGGAGGAGAGATGGAGAAGGTCTTGCTTTTCTTATCTATGGAGGGCTTCTTGACTGTTTTTATTCATTCAAAGGAGAAATCCACTAACTTTCTTTTCAAAGTCTCAGGGTAGGTATGTATAGTCAGTATCATCTTACTTGAAAACTGAGTAATTATAAAAAGAGAGGACAATGGAGGTGGTGAGCTCCTACTAATTTGATTAATTTTAAGGTTCTTATGATTCCAGAGTGTTATGATTTAAGACTTCACATTTCCATGTAAGGCAGTTCCTGGCTCCTGGACTTCCTGGTAGCCTGATTCAGCTATTTATTACTTATGTGACCTTAAGCTCCATGTGCTACTCTAAATATGAGAGAGGGGATTTAGCACTCTGGATAATTTATACACACAAACACACACACATTCCACTGTGATTGAGAAAGATGTGAGGTTTGGAAGTTTTTAGGAGAGTTTCAAATTCTATTATCTTTTCTTTTTTTTTTTTGGTATTATTATAGCTGACTCAAATCATTTTGTTTCAGGTCCTGAAGCTTGGTAAAATTTTGTAAACTGGACACTACTTTACCTACTTCCTAGTCTCCATCACCCACGTACTACTTTAGGGAAAAAAATGATCTAATTTTTCCTATTCATCATCTTCTGTGTTCTCACAACTCACAAAATTAACACAGTGCATGTTATTTCTTGTATTAATTAATTCTCGTATTTATTAGTCTAGTTAGGATCATTTATAATTGCACAGCATAGATTAACTTATTCACTGAATCACTGATGCATTTATTCATTCAGACAACAGTTTATTTGATGCTATTAATACACAGATAAATAAAAATCACTTTTTTCCCTAGCAGCAGAGAAAATTACCAAAAATCATAGGTCTATTTATGTCCATAACTATTCATTGTTGGAAAATATTTCAAAAGTAAACTGATGGCACTTAAAAAAATGTGAGTGTACACATCTAGATATAATTAACTTAAGTTTAATAAATTATCAATCAATGTGACACATCAACGAAAGAAAAGACAAAAACTACATGATCAATTCAATAGCTGCAGAAAAAAGCATTTGATAAAATTCAACATTCATGTTAAAAACTCTTTAACTAAAGTGGGTATAGAGGGAACATATCTCAACATAGTAAAAGCTATATATGACAAACCCATAGCCAACATAATACTCAGTGGTGAAAAGTTGAGAGCCTTCCCACTAAAATCTAGAGTAAGTAGGCATATTCTCACCACATCTATTCAACATTAGAAGTCCTAGCCATAGCAACTGGACAAGAAAGGAACAAAATTGGAAGAGAAGATGTAAAATTGTCACTATATACAGATGATACGATACTATATATAGAAACTTTAAAGACTCCACAAAAAAAAAAAAAACTACTAGCTCTGATAAACACATTCAGTAAGGTAGCAGGGTACAAGATTCACATACAGAAGTCTGCTGCGTTTCTTTATACCAACAGTGAAAGGTCAGAAAAAGAAAGAAAAAAAATCCTGTTTAAAATTGCATCAAAAAAATGAAATACTTAGAAATAAACCTGGCCAAGGAGGTGAAAGACTTATATGCGAAGAACTACAAAACACTGATTAAGGAAATTAAAGAAATGGAAAGATCCCATGTGCTTGGATTGGAAGAATTAATATTGTAAATGGTCATACTACCCAAAGCAATCTACAGATTTAATGGGATACCTATCAAATTATCCAGGACATTTTTCACAGAAATAGAAGAAATAATCCTGAAATTTATATGGAATCACAAAAGACAAAGAATTGCCAATACAATACTGAAGAAAAAGAATAAAGCTGGAAGAGTAACTCTCCCAGACTTCAGACAATACTACAGAGCTACAGCAATCAAAACAGCATGATACTGGCACAAGAGCAGACATGCGGATCAATGAATCAGAATAGAGAGCCCAGAAATAAGTCCACACACCTATGGTCAATTAATCTTCAACAAAGGAGACAAGAATACACAATGGAGAAAAGACAGCCTCTTCAGAAAGTGGCATTGGGAAAGCTGGACAGCTGTATGTAAACCCCATGTACAAAGATAAACTCAAAATGGCTTAAAGACTTAAACATAAGACATGATAAACCTCCTAGAAAAACATAGGCAAAACATTCTCTGATGTAAATCTTAGCAGTATTCTTCTAGGGCAGTCTATCAAAGCAATAGAAATAAAAACAAAAAATAAACAAATGGGACCTAATTAAACTTAAAAGCTTTTGCACAGCAAATGAAACTATAAATAAAACAAAAAGACTATCTATGGAATGGGAGAAAATATCTGCAAACAATGCAACTAACAAGGGCTTAATTTCCAGAATATACAAACATCTCATATATATAGCTCAATAACAAAAAAATACACAACCCAATCAAAAATGGGTAGAAGATCTAAACAAACTTTTCTACAATAAAGACATACAAATAGCCAATAGGCACATGAAAAATGTTCAATATCACTAACTACTAAAGTAATGCAAATCAAAACTACAGTGAGGTATCATACTAGTCAGAATGATCATCATTGAAGAGTCCACAAACAATATGTACTGGAGAGGGTGTGGAGTAAAGGAAACCCTCCTACACGGTTGGTGGGAATGTAGTTTGGTGCAGCCATTGTGGAAAACAGTATGCATATTCCTTAAAAATCTAAAAATAAACTTACCGTATGATCCAGCAATCCCACTCCTGGGCATATATCTGGAGGGAACTCTAATTTGAAAAGATACATGCACACCAATGTTCATAGCAGCACTATTTACAATAGGCAAGACATGGAAACAATCTAGATGTCTATGGACAGAAGACTGGATAAGGAAGTTGTGGTATACAGACAATGGAATACTACTCAGCCATAAAAAAGAATAAAATAATGCCATTTGCAGCAACTTGGACAAACCTAGAGATTGTCATACTAGGTGAAGTAAGCCAGAAATAGAAAGAAAAATACTATACAATATCACTTATATTTGGAATCTAAAAAAATGAGACAAATGAATTTACTTACAAAACAGAAACAGACTCACAGACGGAAAACAAACTTGTGGTTACTAGCGGAGAAGGGGGGAGGGTAAATTAGGAGTTAGGGATTTGCAGATAGTAACTACTATATATAAAATAGATAAACAGCAAGTTTCTTCTGTATAACAAAGGAAACTATATTCAATATCTAATAACAGCCTATAATGAAAAAGAAAATGAAAAGGAATATGTAAGTGTATATACATACAACTGAATCACTATGCTGTACCCCAGAAATTAACACATTGTAAACTGACTATACTTCAATTAAAAAAAAAATGACCTAAATTTCCCAGGTTTGCCCAATGTTGAGAAAAACAGGAAACATTTCTCAATTTCTTTTGTAAGGCCACCATTACATAGACACAATTAAAACAACAAACAAACAAAAAGTCATCACGCTAACTGGAAACCAGAAAAAGTTTTAAATTTGGCTGCATTTCAAAAATTGCAAGAAATGAGTAGGTGTTAGAATACAAAAATGATGTATGTGAATTAAAAATGACAGTAGCATGTTTTTGTGAAGGAAATACATTTAAGGGAATTTATTAAATGAATTAAAGTGAATTTGGGGATATGAAAAAGGAAAAAAGTTAAAAATAAATAAAATTGACACAGTGTAATGGGGATAACCATAATTATTAGTAAATCACTTTACAAAATTTAAAATTTTGTTTCACATTTAACATATTCCAAACTAGACACAAATACTCAATGGTACTTATGGTAAAGTTGTTAACAGAAATCCCTTCTAGTGGACTTTGGCATCATTTTTAGTTGAAGGCAAAGTCAATCAGGTGACTTTCTTCATCAGTCTGCAGCCAAAGGACATCCTTCATTCCCTACACAGATGACACATCCCAAGACAGCTTTGAGCTGTTGGAAATCCCCTGTTAGTTACTGGTAATTAAATGTGAAGAAATCTATTCCCTCTTTCTCAAGTTCAGTGTGGCCATTCTTTGCTATATGTTGATTAGAATGATTTATTTTTAAAAATCCATATTAAACAAGTATATTTTGAGTTGTTAATAATTTATAAAAATGAATAATTACTTTTGAGGTGTGATTTTCTAATCCTACCTACAGTAAAGAAAATTGAGAAGAGGGCTTAGCTTGAAGTTACTAAAATCAAGCAGAATGGAAGGTGAAATATTCTGCTAAACTTGTCAGAAAAATGGGGAAAATATACCTTATTTCTGAAATGTTGCTAAGTGTAGAAATCACAAGATGAAAACCATGGCATTATTTGGATGATCTATGCTTAGACTTAACAAAAAACAAATAAACAAGCAAACATTTTACAATTTATAATGATGAATTTCAGCAACAGAAAATTATCTGATTTCCTTTTATCATTGTTTTACTTAATATGCATTCTCTGCTGATATATCTGTGATTCAACACAAATTTATTGCAGCTTAAAAACACTGTACCAAATGATAATAAACAGGGTACTTACACTTCTGTATTTCACAATATATTCCAAAATGGGGGCCCCTCCATCATCCTGTTTGGTGATACTGAGTTTAAAGCTCTTCCCACTGCTTGGCTGTCCATGTATGGATGGAGGACTTGGTTCACCTAAATAAGCAATATAACATTCTTGATGTTTGCACACACCTTGTATGTGTAGAGAAACTGCATTTAAATAAAAGCAACACTGTTATGTGTCAGATTCTATGATATTATCCTTGATGTATCGTTTCCCATTTGCTCTTTGTTGTGATCCAACCTCTGAGCCTCCTTTTCCCCATCCAAGAAACAGCAACACTCGTAAATCTAGAAGTCTCACGCCAAAATTGTGAAAACTCAGGACCGAATATATTATTTATATTGATGTGAAATCCTCTGAGAATAGAACTCACTGCATTACACAAGTGTTAAACTTTATTTCCTGTATTAATAATGTGCAATCATTTATTTTATTAATGTAAATTTATTCTGTAAACATTCTGCAAACATGGATTAATATAAACATATTAAACCATCAAACTGTATGGAATATATCCTTACCAGGAAAGCAAATAGCTTAGCAATTAGTTATCTGATTTAATGAGCATTTTTTTAACTAGATGCAAATTTGAATAAAGAAATTTTGTAGCATCATCCAATCTATAGGTGGGTTAATATCTTTTTAAAAAATTCTAGCTTCATGAAAGTACCTGCCTGTGATGTCATTCTCCACATAGAGATGGTATTATATCAAAGATACTTATAATACTTTGGGGGGGTAGGTAGTTAAGTTTGTTTGTTTGTTTATTTAAAGGAGGTACTGGGGATTGAACCCAAGACCTCATGCATGCTAGACATGCACCTTACCACTGACCTATCCTGGAGATTATAAAAAGAAGAAGAATCAAGACAGAACGCACAGGACCTTGGGGGAAGAAAACAACATTACCAAACTTTAGTTCAACCCACTGATGCAGAGAGCATGGTGGCAGCTGAGGGAGGAGATGTGAGGACGGCAGGCAAAGATGTGTGGAGGTGGAAGGTGTAAAGTGACTGGCGGTGTTGCTGAGGACTGACTGTTAGAAGAGAATGGAAAGATTTCCATTTAAATTAAGACTAAGTCATTCTAGAATCATTTTAGTCTAGAGGCAGGATTACGAGTCAAGATGTACTTGCAGTCGTCCTGGTGACAAAATAAAGAAGGAATGAAAAAGACACTGGCATCGGGAGTGGAGAAAAGGGAACACATCTGACATTTTATGAGAACCAACAGAAAAGAATTGGTCAGAAGTTAGGATAATTATTGCGATCAATTTGACTGCTTTCTGTAAGTATATATAATAGGCAGGGTTATGCATTGATTTCATAACAGTATTTATTGAGTCATGTTCAAGTTTTCTCACATTTTTTCACAAGTTATTCAACATGAAGGAAATGTAAATTGTTTAATTTATCTTAACTTCATGTAATGCAGTTGACTTAAAATAACCCAGAACAGGACAGTAATGACAGTAATGACAGTAATGTGGAGGTTGCAATAGTTACTCTTCTGCTGTCACCACTGCAATGGATTCATACAGTGGTGCCTTTTCCTCCCACTCAGGGCCTACGGAATTCACGGGCTAAAGGCAATGGTTATGCCTCAGACAAGGAACAGAATATTACATGTTACATAGAAACGTTTCTACCCTTTCACAGAGTATAGTCTGAGTGCTACAATCTAATTAATCAGACTATAAATAAGTAGGACACCTTCCTGACTGGAATAATCTCCTGAAAGTAATTTTAATGTACAAACTGTACTTTTCTTTCCCCCTTGCTCCAGAACAAAGTTATTTTTAATAAAACCATCTTCAGAAACCACTTCAACAGACACATAGTTCACTCCCTCAAAGTGCTGAAATGTCTCCCTGTATTTCAGTTTTGTTCTTTGTTTTCTTTTTGGAGGAGGGAGGTAATTATTTTTGTTTGTTTTTAGGGGAGGTACTAGGGATTGAACCCAGAAACTCTTGCATCTCTTGCATGCTAAGCAGGCACTCTACCTCTTGAGCTATACCCTCCCCCTCTCGCCTGCATTTTAAAATCCCATTTAAATTTGTAAGTAAAGAGAATGGCAACAGTACAAAATAGAGAGGATTACTTACGAACTGGTAATGTTTGGAAAATTTCTATTTTACTGTAGTCTCCTTGCCCTTTTCCATTTACAGCTGCAACCCTGATTTCATAAGTTGTATTTGGTTCCAGGTTGCTCAAAACAACCATTGCTAAACGAAAAAAAAAATATGCCTATGATTAATGCATTTTAATGAGTAAAACAAATCAACCTATTACAAAGCTGTGTGAATAATATCACCGTAAATTTTCCCATGAAATATCTGAAAAAATAAGAAATACACATAAGAAGAGAATGATTTGTGAACAATCCTCTTCTTCACCTCTGTTTTAGCTTTCTACACACATGCAGTAACTTTCAAAGAAGAAAATTAATAGTTCCGTTTGTGATACTTACACTCACAAAGTAGAAAGTAAAATATTCTCTTTCATCTTTTTAATATTCAAGAAATAAGATAGATTTAAATAAATACTTTATTGCATGCATCTCAAATATTTTATCTACTCTAAATGTATTATTTCTATAGAATTTAATGGAGATATGCCATTTAGTATCTAGAACTCTGGCCTCTAGTATAAAGTGTTTGAGTCATGTCCAAGTGTCACAAAGTTGACTGCTGCAGCAGTAGATCATTTATTCAATAATCTCAAATCAAATCAAGTTATTTTTAATGCTAGCTTGAAGCTTGTCATCTCTTGTATTTTCTTTCTGAATGTCTTCTCAATTATACACTGTACCAGGTCTGGATTCAACATGACACAAACGAGAAGAAAGAATCTGAAAAAATACAGGGATATAAAAGTTATTAGAAACATCTCCTGGGTCATGCCAGCGCTGTTAGTTTGCTGGAGAATCTTAAATACAATTTCAGATTTCAAAATTTTTCATTTTGAAAAATTCCTTTGACGGAGCTAACAAAATTCCATAGTTGCCTTTATCCTTACTGCTTTTGCTAAACAGAGTAAAAATTAACCAGTGGAATTGACAATGCTTTGATGAATAATCAAAAGAAAGTTATGTCCAGTTTACATAACAACTTCAAGCCAAATAATCAATTCATAATAAAGGATATAATCAATCACAAAATAAAAAGATTAAGTCATAAGTAATCAGGGTCATATTCATAGGACTATTGATTAACATGAACCATGACTGAAAATGGTACACATTCAATAAAATTCTAATGTAATTTATTAATTACATTATAATATACATTCACTAGATAACATTTTCCATTTTACACCAAATGAACATATTTAATAAATTGGTTTTGATATTTCCTTGTGCTCCCTTCTTTTCCCCAATATTATCATATATATCAGATAAATATTACCAGAAAAATATATGTTTTGGATATCAATCAGACCTTATTTAATCCAGTACAGATGTTTCAAAATCATTAGAAATGATAAATTTCCAATTAGTGAAATTTACATTTGTATTTCTCAGTTTCTTGTAAATAAAAACTGAACTTGTGCTTGAGAATGCATTTCCTTGTCAAAGCCTCAGATGAAAACACATGGTGTCAAAGTTAAGGGAGGCCAACTGGGAAAAGACTGATTGGCAGGGAAATCCAACTGATTAGAAGCTGCAAGAATAAACTGGAAAGCCAAAATTTGAATCCAATTATTTCCAACAGGCTAACAACCAGTGAGCTTCTTCAGGAAAGCCAAACCCAGCTGGCTGGTGACCTGGAGTAGTGAAATATATAACAACAGCTTGACAAAAAATACAGCTAAATGGAGAGAAGGCTCATGCACAGATGAAGCTGGTCATGAAGATTATGGAAAGGGAGAGGGAATCAAATGAAGAGTTAGGCAGCTAAAATGCTAAGAAGTTGGAATCCTATTGACCTTAAGAGAGAAAGTTTCTGCTTTAGGTCAGCATAGCAAGGAATTCAAGAGTTAAAAATTTATAATATTTTATCATTGAATCAATTAATAAATATAGCAAATTTAAAGCCAAAGTGAGATTAATGCTTTACAAAACCATGTTTACTCTTCATGGCTTAAAACAAAATGCTTGCACCCTTGGACAATCAATAGCGTCACGGAGTAGTTTGTGTCTGACTATCCTCTTCTTTAACCTAATAAAGAATGACTCGACGTAGCTTGTAGACATATGAGAGACTCTTGTGGGAAATGGTCAGACTGTAATGAGCTCTAACGAGACCCTAAAGTGATGCATGCTTTAGACTCATGAAAGGAGCCATGTGGCTCCGGGCCTGAACCCACCACCGACTGCGATTCAACTAAATCTTAGGGCTGAGTTGGTCTCTCAACTTCTAAAAAGAGACATTTTATTAAATATCATAGAAACAAAAGTATAAAAACAGGTTGAAAGAAGGTATAGAAAAAAAATCGTGATCTGTGAAATAATCGCTACTATGAATCAATTATCCATGCAAATGGGGATATTATGTGGAGGCTGAGAAATAATACAAAACAAAGGATAGTCTAAAATGTATTCATCTTTGACTCTGGTTAGTGGAAAAATAGTTTATGGGCAAAAATAGTCAGTGATACTTACGAGTATCAACATTTACACAGATAATAGAGAAAGAGATTATGTTACACAAGAATATGAGATGGCCATAGTTGCCTGTAACGCTGCAGACAACTCTGGTATGTGACATCCTTTCCATACTCTGTGCCGTGAAGATGTAGCTGCTACCATCGTTTTATGAGGCAGACTGTAAGCTCAGCTGTGTAGGTGAGAGCAAATAGCAATGTTTACATTCAACTGTTTGTCTTCATACAATCAAACAAAAAAGCAATCGAATTTAAAGCACACAACTCTAACTGTAAATAAAACTCTTCATTTCATCAGAAGTGTAGATCATGCTATTTCTCTTTTTAGGTAAAAAATGGGTAACAGTAGAGCTATCTAAGTATCAGAGCATATGAAATCAGGGAAAATTGAAGATACTACTTGGATTAAACAATTAAAACAACAACACACATTCACACAAAAGCAACTTCACTATTTATTTGAATTATCTGAGTAATTCCAGTAAAAGCTCTTTCTGGCTTGGATTATCAGCATTCTTTCCCCAACATTCCATAGGGATTACGAGGAGCTTTGAATGTCCCTCTACCTCTGCCAAGGGGAAACCTACTTCTTTAATTACATTATGATCAATTCAGAATTGATGTTCCCCATGTTTCCCCTTCTTCTCCTGTTCTCAGACTCTTCCCTTTACTCCCTGAGTTTCACAGCAGAGCGGTTTATGGAGGAGAGGAGAAAAGGGGGTAAACTTTTCTTACATCGCTGGGCTAAACCACTCAAGAGGTAAAGCGGATAGGGGAGGTCTTACAGAAGACTTTCCAAATTATAGGGGAGAGGCCTGGAAGTAAACCTACTGATGCCAGTTTTACAAAATTTAAATACAAGAAGTCAGTCTGTTTTTGAGTTTTGACTCCAAAGGTTTTGGCACAATAACCTTTATTATGAGCCTTATTAGCATTGTGTGAACATAAATGTTACTGCGTGACAGAAAGAACTCTGTAAATTGGGACCAATTTAAAGAGAGGGAAAGAAAAAGAGTCAGGGGAGGCAAAGCCTGTATCTGTAATTTGACTTGCCTTTCTTAAATGGGAGTATATATATACATTAAATCACCTGTAATGTACTGGCATATTACCAAACATAGGGCTTCTGAATACACAAGGTAGGGCTCGAAAGCAAACCACCACTTGAAATCCAAAGGCTGTGTACTCTATAATACAGTGCCTCAAATTATGAAGTTAGTTAATGGAAGACTTTCTTTCTCCAAATGTGTCCATACAATAGAACAAAAGAACCACAAACTAAGGTGTGAGATGGGTTCTTTCTCTATAATTTATTAGAAATTCAAACTCAAAAATGAGGTGAAAGTAGGTCTGATTACAAACCACTGACAGTTCTCTAAGGACAAATGACATACATTAAGGTTTTTTTATGGTTATATTCAGTCAGCATGATGTGGAAACCATAATGCAATTCTGAAAATTATAAACAATCATGAATTTTTCTTTGGCATGGCAACAGGGGTAAGTTCTGTAAAGAATCTGGTTTCCTTCACTAATTTAATGTTCCTGGTTGATTTAAATATAACTGAGTTTCATAAATGATCATTTTGTCACCTGGCTATAAGTGCAAAATACTATAGCAAAATATTGAAATACATTAAAAACAATGACATTTAAACTGGCAAATGATAGGAAAATAGGAATTTTTTTTTGCATTATTTTTACAAGTATGGACATGATATTACTAGAGAGAAAAATTTGAAGTTGAAGTCTCTCTTTAAGAAGGGAATCAGACTTTATTAAAAGAAGTTGAACAAAGTAAGTTCTGTTTGTTCAGATAACAGATTGTAAATTCCTCCCCTTGGCTGTCAAGAGAAGCTGAGGCTATAGAATGTTTACAACCCTTGGAGCAACATAAATTACATGTTTGCAAACTAATTAGGCTGAGCGAAGGTCTAAAGTGATATTAAACCTTGCCACGCTCTCTTCACTCTCAAACTCCAGATCTCTCCATGGGTTTTTCCTGCCTTTCAGCGTAAGCAGATAAGGGCTCCCTCGGTGCAGAACCGCTGTATCATCCACCTAAAATGGAACTGTTCAGGTTGTCAAGAACTGTGAAACATGTCAGATAGCTACGAGAAATCACAAAGCATAGGCAGGAAAGAACTAATCATTCAAAATTACACTTGCTGTTAATCTCCTTAGATAAATCTGAAAATATAATGAAATCCCTGAAGTTTCTCACCTAAGATTCAACTTTTGCTCTCTAAACAATTAAAACAAGCCAATAAAAAGCTATTTTTCTTTTCATTTTTCCTTTTTTTTTTAACAGAGAAAGAATTCTCTGACTCCTTTCTGCAGAAGTCTGTAACAGGCTTGAATAAAAATAAAAGTAATTTTTTATCTGTTTTATCCATAACGTAGATTTTTTTTTTAATACTCTGACTTCAGTTAGTCTTTATATACACAAGAATGACTTCAGGGACAATTTCATTATTAACACAAATCATCTTCAAGTTTACTTAAGAAGTTTATGTAAATAATAATCTCAGTTCAATTATAGTTTCATTTATTATGAAAACATAAATTTGTATTTTTGTACAAATTATATTGTATTTCAATAATCCTTTAGTTGCAAAAGAATATGATCTCATCTCTCACCTTTCTAAAATAATCTTAGAGACGTTTATGGATCGTGATATGTAATTGTATGGATGTATGCTATAATATAAATAACATTTATGGATAGATTCTTTGGAATAAATAATTCCTATGGATACATATTTTGATAAACAGTAGAAATAAAAATTAATCAAATGATTTAGTGCTGTTTGTGTGGGGCTTTGAGTCAAAGCAATACGTTGTTGACATTTTTAAAATCTGAGTTCATCATTTCTGAATTTTCATAATTTTCTCTTTACGGTACTGCTTTTTATGTTCTTTTTCATCATGAGTATAAACTATGCATAAAAACAATAAAACAACTTAACAATTGAGTTTTAACTGATACAAGATTTTACACAAGAAGTACTTAATGTCACTTGAAGTTAAATGGCTTTTCCTTGAAATATACTATCTATATAAAAACCTTGATTTAAAAATAGAAAAGTTCCATCAAAATTTTTTTCATAAGCTATTCATACATTTTTTCATTTCAAATATAACATTTGTTAGCATATAAAAATTATTTATCCAAGGAGAGTTCAATTGTTTATTTTTAGGATCCACTTAATATGTAAAATATGATAGATATATAATTACCCAAAATTTTCTTCTAGTCTAAAACAATAGGTTTTTATAAAATACTCATAAAACCTCCTGATGATTAAAAGTAATCAGAACATTATTTTTCACTCACAAATATGCTAATTTCTTAAAATGTCTATGCCCACAAAATTCTTTCTGTTATAAGCTCTTTTACCCCCATTTTTTGGGGGAAAGCAGGAATTGAGAGCGTAAGTTTAGCTTTTGTAGTTAAATGCCCCTCCCTGCACCACAACTATAGAAACTCGAAGCTTCATTTTAGCTATTTAACCTCCTAATAGCATTTATATATATTTTTTCTATTATTGATTATGCTCTCTGTTTTTGTATTTGGCTGTTTTACGGTGAAAAGCTTTTTATTGTAAGAATCTTCTAAACAGAGCACATGTCATACATATCATATATATTGTCTCCAGCCCTCACAAAGCCTACATATTTCAAAAGCAGAATAGGAATTCAATAAAGGGTTTTTGAATTGACATTTTAAAAAATATGCCAAACAAAACATCATTTTCAAAAAGCTGACACAGAAAGGACACTTGCTAAATCTATAGGTGTTATCTTTAATTACTTAGTTAATTCTATTCTTGTGTTGCTAAACATTTAAAGTAACATTTTACTTCTTCAAGTAAAAGTTTTTGTTTGTGCAGAAAATCCACCATTTAAATCTCATTTGATAGTATATCATTGAATACTTAGACTAAACCAGTTTGGTTACAGTCTCCGTTTCACAGATAAATAAATGGAGGCTCAGAAGGATCAAACAGCCAAGAAGTAGCAAGCTTGGATTCTGTCTTAAAGCTTTGCATTGTCCCACAGTTGTATCCTGGCCTATTAATCCAGAGCACAGAAAGCCATTTGTAAAAAAGGAATCTAAAAAGTCCTCATTAACCTGAATGTAAGGAAAATGTATTCTCTCTTCCCAAAAATATTAATTACATATACAAATAAATGATAAACTAATAAAAATGATAATTCTGTATATACTTTAAAATATTTAATTTAAGCTATTAGAGGGCACAACCTCTTTCTCAGAATATTTTAATTAAGAGTTTCTGGATTCTCATTAGAAGGAACAATGTAAATCCATGCTGATGATCTCCTTAAAATCCCAGCACTATAAAATGGATACAACTCTGATTTTTCCTGTAGTTCACAGGAGCACATTAAAATTACAGTAATTTGCATTAATGAGAGATTCAGAGCAAAGTCAGATTAAACTATCTGATCAGTAAGCATTCAGATTCTTAAGATTCTCACAGTAGAAGATACTCATTACTAGCCGCTTCTGCCTATTGTGCATTTTGGCCAATTTATTTGGTCATTTTTATGTATTTTTAAATACTGTATCAGTCAGTTTTTTTCACGTATCCCATTCAAGGTTCCCAGCCACATTTCCAAATGAGGAGGAATGAACCCATCTTGCTTTATCATTTATGTCCTCTATTATGCAACACACCAAACCACACAGCCCAGAATTTCCCTTTGAATGTGAGTAAGATTCTGAACCAACGCACCAATGCAACTTTGGCCGTTTTTTGCACCCTACCTTCTTTAATTTTTTTTTCTTTCTCCATTATCAAGGAAGTACATACTATTTTTTTAAAGTTCATATCATTACTCAGAATTTCTCCTGGAGAGGCCATGATTTTCTCTATAGTGAATCCAGACATCTCCTTTAGTTCTATTCATGCTTGTTATTTTACAATGAATTTCAGGACATGGAAACATTCTACTTCCTCTAGGTATTTGGGATCATATATGTTCCTTTCTGTATCTTGTTTCAAATAAATTAATATGAATGCTTACCACTCATATTTTAGAGATTTTCATATCCCGAAAAACTAAAGATAAAAATGTATCTGTAAATAATACTTTCAGCATTTAATAAAAACATTACATTATATTTTTACATAACTACTTTGAATGCTATTAAACTATTTTGACCTGGAGTATTTTAAAATATGTTTTTTGGAGAATCTAAATTATGAAACAGATAATTCCATGGTTAAATATTCATGTGCTTAATTCTTTTCTTATGAATACTTCATGTAAACTGAAGATGCTCATCTGAACAATTCCACTGGAATCTCTCATAAAAATTTTTAAAAAATGAATCTTAAATTTTAAAGTGCAAAGAAAGAATGTCCATAAATTACAGTTTCAGTAAATACTAAGATATGCAAATGTTAAGGGAGGAGTCTAGGCAGAGTAGGAAGCATCAGGAATCTGTCTCCCCACTTGGACAACAGTTGAACTGGAAGAATCTGTTTGATGGAAATACTTTGGAATTCTAGAGCCTATTAAAAGCTTGCAACTTCCAGAGGAAGAAATGGCCAGCAAATTAGGGTAAATTTTAGTCATTTCAGCTGTTAGTGGCTACCATCCCTACCCTAGCCAAGTAGTAGGCAACTGTACATACGTTCCTGGAGCAACCTGCACATAGCTTGTGGGAGCCACATGGGTAAAAAGGATTCTATCTTCCAAATATCAGGGATCTTGCTCTGATCTTTGCTGCTTTTGATCACAGAGGTGCCGACAAAGAGGCGGGCAGCCATTGCTGGTGCACCTCTCCTCATCGTTGCTGCCATCCTCTGGATGAGATGACTCCCTGGGAGTCTAAAGGACTGGCACTCTGAGAAGACTTTAGGTTATGTTTTAGTCTGATCCTTGACAAAAACACAGCCTACAACAATATTAAAAAAAAATCAAAACAATAAATAAGAACAAATAAGAAAAAGAGTACACACCAGGGAAAGAGGAAGCATCTAATTTTCAGAGTCACCACATTATTAAATTCAAATGCCCAGTTTTCAACATAAAATCACAAGGCATGCAAAGAAACAGAGAAGTATGGCCCATTCAAAAAAGAATTAAACCAACAGAAATTGTCCCTGAAAAATACATCATGACAGATATACTAGATAAAGACTTTTAAACAACTATGTTAAAGATGCTTAAATAACTAAAGGAAAGATGTGGACAAAGTCAAAAAAACAATGATGACCAAAATGGAAATACCAATAAAAAGAGAAACCAAAACATAATTCTGAAGCTTAAAAGTGTAATAAGTGGAATGAAAGATTCATTAGAGGGATTTGCAGGCAGATGTGAAAGGACAGAAGAAAGAATCAGTGAATTTAAAGATAGGACAATGAAAATTCTTAAATCTGAGGAACAGAGGAGCAAAAGATTGAAAAAAAATACAAACAGAGCCTAAGGGACCAGGGGACACGTACACAACCAACTGAACCAATATCATACTATAAAAGTTCCAGAAAGAGAAGATAGAGAAAAAGGGACAGAGAGAATATTGAAGAATTAACACCTGAAAGCTTCAGCGAAGAATGTAAACATTCAAGAAGCTCAATGAATTTCAAGATAGAAAATGTATATCAAGCCTTTGAAAATGAAAATAATGGTACTAACCACCTGCTTAATAACAAAGGCAAGTGCAATCTGTTTCTGTTATATAAATCTTTTTCTTTATTAAGAAATTTGAATACTTGATATTTGAAACCACAGGTGTTATCTCCTTAAAACTGAATTTTTTAAACTGCTATAGGTTAGATGATTAACTAGACTAATATTTATATGGAGGCAGGTTCATTTGAACACTGACATTTTTGAAGCTATCTTGAACATGCTTTTCTTTTCCCCCTTGAGTTTCTAATTAATTAATTAAATTTCCAATTTTATTGAAATATAATCAACAGATAACATTGTGTAAATTTAAAATACACAGCGTGAAGATTTGATATACTTAAATATTGTGGAATGATTACCCTTGAATAAGCTTTTTAACTTAGAATCACAAAAGTTCAGCTTTACTGAGATTACTATCTTTTGAGAGAGGGACAAATTCAAGGAGTTTCCTTTTTTCTTTAATTTCAAGGTGTAATACGTAAGTTGTAGGACAGACGTTCATATTTATTAGCTGCACCATATATAAGGTGAGGATAATAACCTTAAAGAAGGAAATTATATCTTGAATCTATCATAAAGAATAATAAAAGCAGGTGGAAGAAACAGCTAATGAGATGTGGGATCCAAAAGTATTCACTGACTTTATCTGCTATAGTGCAGTTGGCAAAAAATCAGAGGAAATAAAAGCCCACTGTGTAACAGACAGACAGACAGACAGACAGACAGACACACACACACACACACACACTCAGTTTAACAAGAAGGACTGGGAAGGATTATTTTTGTTTTCATACTCTCACTATATTGAACAGTGTTTGGCGTATTGTAAGCACTAGTTGTTTAATATATTACAAATTGAATGCTACTCTATAATTTTGGGATTAACATATCAAAAATCTGATTTCTGGCTCTGTATTTGTATTATAAAAGGGAATGTGGCCCTATTTCTACAAAATCACATCAGTGAATTTCCACAGTGTGTTGGTAGGAATCTTAGATAGAGCAAGTAATAACTTATTTTCATCATACCATTTAAAAATTTTTTAAAAATCCCACAGCATGATGAATTGTCATAGATTTCCATATAGTGTGAATCAAAACATCCCACCAAAAAAGAGAAAATCTAACAATAAACATATTTTTATAGTTTAAAGAGGAACTCAAAAAGATATAGAGCAGAAAAACATATGTTAATATTTTAAGACCTACTGAAAACTGAGGATTTCAAAAACAGCACAAAAGCATTCACTCAGTCTAGAAAAAGAAAACAAAATTTATATAAAGTAGTACAATACACTGAATATTCTCTATACTTACTAAACAGTTAATAAAAGGAAACAAGTTTTACCTTAGTAACACCAGAATTTTGTTTCATGTAACAAATTTTGTTTCATTCAGGACTCCTCAGAGTCCTACCCTGACCACTCTTTCTAAAATTGCCCTGGACTCCCACCTCTAGTCACATTCCATCTGAAGCTCTTTTTCATTTGTCTTCATATTTCATATCACTATCTGTTTTTATATCTAACATATATCTTTCTATATTAAATGTTATGTAATATACCATAATGTACTATACTACACAATAATATAATGTTATTCACTAAATATAGCTTCTCCCACTAGAATGTAAACTCCATGATGACAAAGACTACCATTTTGCACTGGTGTATATCCTAGTACCTAAAATCTTCCTGGATATAATTGATATGTCCAAATATTTTGTCAGACTAAATGAATGAGCACATATTATTTCAATTAAAATGATCAAGCAGGAGTCACTCATGTTAACCAGAATGTGTATGTATATATACATACCAGAGGTAATAAATAAACTGCCCCAAATAACAGTCATAAGAGATGGAGTCATCACTAAACTCCTACTTCATAAAATGAAGGAAGAGGCACAGTCACTAAAATAACTATAATTTGAGCATCAAGAAATAGGAAATACAAAACAAATATTTTTAGGATTAAGAGAGAATCATCAGTTGAGGCAAAGAGTTGAAGATACAGAATGTAGGATGAGAGATCTCACCAATAGGTAAGGAGATAAGACAATGCGACCCTGGACAGAAGATCACATGCCTTGAATCCCAAATCCAAAGTTCTTACTTTCTATGTGTTCCTGTGTGACAGCCATATCCAGTTGTGGGGGTTAAGACATCTGGCAAAATATTCCCAATGGAAGCAGCTTAATGGAGTACATTCATTTTTCTGTCACTTGAGAAATACCCTGTCCATCGACACGTCCAAGTCACCAGAATCGTACAGACATGCTCTGTCACCTAAGGAGATTATCTTCCTTCTTTAATGTTAGGTGAGCCAGTAGCAGCAACATGTGTCTGTCATACGGTGACTGAGTGCTGCCTTTTGGTATAAAGAGTGGGGGAAAAATTAGGAATAATTAAGACTGCTTTTTAGAGTGGGAGAAATAGCTATCTCCATTTTATCAATAGTCTACTTTTGTCTAGACTTACAATATTTAAAAAATGCTACTATATATATATATATTTTTTAATCTTAATAGGTGGCATGAAGGTTTATTCATATGAAGTGAATTAGGTTTTATATGACAGATTATTACATAACAGTAGTTCCCAGAAAAGCTTGTGAAAACTGAAAATTCCAAGGAAAGAAGAAAACAAACCCGCACTTCAACAATGTTGGACCAAATATTTAGGCATCCTTGGCCCAGTCAACTCAACACATAATATTAACCATCACACTTCCTGATCTACTTGTTCAAGAATTCCTCCAGGAAATATATACAGGAATATAACTGAAGAAGCATTGAGTATGTGCATATTAAACTTTGATCTGTTTTTCAAAGTGCTTGTACCAATGTACATTTCTGCTTGAAATCTACATCAGTTGCAGTTGCACCACATGTTTACCAACATTCTTATCAGCCTCTTTGACAATGTGATGCATGTGAAGTGGAATCTTACTTCATTTTTGACATGCATGAGCTAAGCAGCCTACAAAGAAAGTAGGAAAACAGAAGCGAAATATGTCCAAAGAAAGTAAAAAGAAGGAAATAATAGAGACCAGAGCAGAAAACAATACAATATGTTTTGAAAAAATACAATAGAGAAGAAACAAAGCTAAACGTTAAGTCTTTGTAAAATATTCAAAAATATCTTCTAGCCAACATCATACCAGAGTCCCTGACCAGCAGATAAGAAAAGGAAAAAAAAGTCTCAAATTGTCAAAGGAAATAACTGTTATCATTCACATATGATTTGTCAACATAGAAAACTGAAAAAACTCCATGGGACAATTTATTAAAATTAATAAGAGAGCTTAGCAAACTTTCTAGATGTAAAACTAACATAGAAAAAAGTCAATTGTCTTTCTGTAAGTTATGTAAAAATATCTGGAAAATGCAATAAAATAAGAAATTACTTAGAAAAAAAGAAGAAAACAACCAACTTACTTAGATGGTTTTATTTAATTTAGCTTGGCCATGGTAATAACTCACAGGTGTTTGGAAATAGTTAATCACATAATTTTATTTGAATATAAGCAGACTTAGTAATTAAGTGATTCATTCATCTCAGATGATACAGAATATTCAATGATCTACACAACATGGTACCTAGGTTCTCAGCTGTGCAGTAAAGACAGAGAGATGTGGTTCATGTCTTAAGACTAGTGTAAGTAATATTTACTAAAGAGTTGGAAAAGAATGTAAAATATTTCTACTAAAAGATAATTAAATAAATTTTTACAAAGTCGCTCAAGTTTATATTGGGCCCTAAAGGATGGATAAAAAAGAGTGGAAGGAGTAACATAAACTCAAGCATGGCCATAAGAAAGTAGGATGCTTGCCTGGCACAATGAGTGGGCTGGCTCTGCTGTCTCAAGTGTTCATCTAGGGGAATGTTGTGAGATGAAGAAGAAAAGACACATGAGGCACACACATACGTACACACAGTACACACTTGCATATTCATATATACTTAGTGTTTTTCACGTATTAAATGTGATTATTTGAATCATAATTTAAATAATTTGACTGGAGAAATGGATTTTTTTTTCAGTTTACCCTTATGCACCCTAATGGCTGATCTTTTACATATCTTAGAATATGAGAATCCTATTTTAAATATCACAGCTATATGAAATAGTAATTTTTTAAAATAGTGACAAAAATTAAAGCAGTGCATTATTAAAGTGTCAATCAGACCTTGATATGTAGGAAAAGAGCACATGGAATGGCAACAGTAAGAAAAAGTAAGGACATGATCCCCTTGTGCCACGCATGACATTAAAGAGCTGAGAAGCAGAGGGGTGCTAGTCTCTAAAACCACTTCTGATCAAGTCAGTCCATGGTGTTCATCCTCCCCTCCTAGAATGGTACTGTTGAAGAAGGCATCCAAACCTTCTCAATGAAAGAATCTTGAGCCACTTGATATATAAAGGAAAAGCTCTATATATTCTTTTTAAACTTTGAGATTATTTATATACAATAATAGAGAAAATAAAGTGTTCACCATAATAAACTTTACTAATAAAAATCAAATAATTTTAAATAGTGAAATATATTGGGCATGATTTCAAAAAATTTAAGGGAACAAAATTTAAATATGTCTTCTAAAGTTCCCTGTAAGTTAAATTCACTATCCAGATAGTCATGAGGTTCAGCCCATAGGGATTCCTCACTGAAATTAAGAAAAATTTGGAATTCTTTTTCTAGGAAAAATCATATTTACACTGAATATTCAAGTGTCCAGAAGAGTGTAGGTTTGAGCAGTGAAATGGGTTCTATTTTTGTTTTTAATTTCTAGGAGCTATGAATACTTTCATTTTCCTGTAGATTAAATTCTTATAAAACACTCATGAAATATTCATGTTTTTTTCTCACACTTCACAAACATCTTTCCTATATACATTCATTTCATTTTTATACCATTTATTTCTATAATTCCACACAGAAAGCTCATTAATTTTACTGAGAAAAATTTTAATTATTTGTATAAAAGCTCTATCATTACAACACAGATGAGGCTGAGTACAGAATTTTGTATGAATTTTGTCTTCTTCTTGACATACGTGGGAAAGTTTCCAGCAGACAAGTAATTTTATTTACGATTGTTATTCCACTCAATTTTCCTCTTAGATTAACTCTCTGTATACTTTGTTCTATATAGTTTAAATTCATTAAGATTGCAATTATATATAAATTTCTAATTTAGCTTGGGGTTTTTTGGTGGGCACAATGAAAACAGTCCAAGATATTATTGTTTTGAATTTTAACACAGAGAACTCTTTCCACTACACGCAAATTAGAACACATTTCCTTTAACTTAAAATATGAAATTAGTGGATTACCTTTTTCCCCTTTCTTTGCAATTCATAAGAGTTTACTGCACTTGCATTTAACATAGGCAGATTATTTTTGCAGTCAATTTCTGTTTAATCTTTCACCATGTGAAATATAGCCATTTAGAAATTATAGCCTTTATTTAGGCGTATTTATGTTTGAAATAGTACAATCATAAAAAAAATGTTTGTTGATAATCTAAAAAAGCACTGGAACTTATTAAGTTTTTTAAATGTGTAGCAGTTTAGCACTAACACTAAATAATGATTATTTCAAATTGCCTCTAAAATTGTGAAATAGAATAGTCTGATATGTAGAGGGAAATTCAGTTTCACTCAGGCAAGTGTAAGTAACATTAAAAGAAACATTGGAATAAACCTTAAAGTGTAATTTGAAATGATGTTAACAATAATTTTCAGCTATTCAGAAACCATAGGATTACTTAAACAACAAAACAGACAACTCAAAAAACACTTTTAGACCCATTTCATCACAATTAGCAGCTAAAGAAGCTTGTTGAGAAACGTTATATTACAGCACTTCAAACATAAAGTAACTACCACAGGTTCATGTCACTGGACCACATGAATCCTTTACTCATTATGTATAAAAGGTACCTACTAATGTATCATAAAACAAAAGAAAATATATAGTAATATATGTTTCAAGAACATAACACACACGAAAACACAGACAAGAGAAAAAGAAAACAGGGAATTCCTTTTTGTAGTTAAAATAAGCCATTGTGTCTGTATGGTTCGAAAGTAGGGGAAACGTAATACCTAAAAGTATGATCATGTTATATATTACGCAGGTGTAATTTCTGAGGTGCAGTCCCCCACAAATTAAAAAGGAACTTTTAAAGTAACATAAAGACTTATCAACTATCTCTTCACTTTTGATTGCACCATAACACAACAGAGAAAACTCCCCACAAATTTAGGGAAGTCACAACTTAGGTAGCATAATTACATGGCAACACATGTCTGAAAAAATACTGGTATGGGCTTACTCTAACTTTAGTTGAGTTGTGATGCTCAGTCTTGTTATTTTTACTCTGTGTTTTAAGTAACACTGGACTTCTTTTTGCTTATTTATTTTTTTAATTTGTTTTTGGGAGGGAGGTAATGAGGTTATTTATTTATTTATTTCAGTGGAGGTACTGGGGATTGAACCCAGGACCTCATGCATGCTAAGCACGCACTCTACCATTGAGCTATATCTGCCCCTTATTATTTTGGGGGGGCCTTCTTTTCAAATACTAACAAAAACAACAAGGTTTCATACTCAACTGTGATCATGGAAGAAACAATTACAGGCAATAATTTAATAAAATGTTTTCATTAGCAATTACTTACTTTCTGAGTTTTATACTCTGATTAAAAGAAGCCCAATATTATGTATTTTTATTAAAAAAAAAACAACTAACGGACAATTTAATAGAAAGATATATGCCCTCATACATTACTATGTACTCTACAGACATAGAACTATACATATACAATGAGTTCCTCAATTACCAATGAAGAATCCAGGAACTGTTGAATAAACTGAAATCTTTTGCATAATGAGTGGATTATTTTAGCAGTAAAATTTTGAGGTGAACATCAAGTAGTATGCTTCCCAAATATAGAACTGGTTGGATCAAACTATCTTGTCAATTCTAATAGGTTCTTTAATGCAATGCAAAAATACCTACCAATAAGCAGCTGCCATATTGAATAACCTCAGTAGGTGCCACTCACCTCATAATATGTGTAAATAGCTCTTCTTTAAGATGTATATTATACAATATACACAACTCCACACTGTCCATATTCAGTAGCCTTTGTTATTCTGGTTTTTGTTGGGAAAAACTAGCAAGTTTTGGAACAAATTTATATTTAAAATTTCCACCTAGTGTGCATATGGGACTAGCCAGTTTCCAAGATAAATGTGATTTTTTTTCTCACAAGCCACACAACAAAGCAGGAAGTTTAGCTTATTGTAAGTACTAATCATTACTCAGTACAAAACATGGATACACTCATTTTTCTAAAAGAGTAATTGTCAACACTATGGTTATCCATAAATTAATAAATTCAATTTAATATTGTCTGTGTTTTAAAAATTGGAAAAAAAAGTAAAAATATAACAAAACAATAATAAATATCTGTATACAAAGATGAGATGGCAAGTGGAGATAAACAGATTAGACCTACAGAACTCAGGAAAGTCTCAGGAATTTTAAATCCAAAAACATGGGAACCAAAAAAATGGGTGGTCATCAAACAATTTGAACAATTGTACTCTCATGTTCTCTTCTCAGATTTAAGGCAACATAAATTCCTGTCTCTCATCTCAACAGAAGATGAAGTCTATTTTCTAGATAAATTGAATCAAGGAAGCTTTAGACTCTAAGCAGTTATAAGCATGAGCAATGTGGAGTTGATGTACAGGGAAAAAAATCATGGGATACCATCTGACTCAAGCTGTTTTTCCACAGAGCCTTGGTATCCAGCTATGTCAATAATAACTAAACAGCTTCAAAAAAAAAAAAAAAATCTACAAGTAGCCGACATTTCATAGACCTTTGTGGATGGGGAAATTATATACCCATCTGATCGCAAATCCTTGCCTTTATGAACTGAGCCATTGGTGTTTTCATCTCACTTTTAAATATAAACACCCAGACAAGGGTCACCAAGTACTTGAGGAAAGTTTCCAATGTGAGTGACAGAAAATGAAACAAATAACAATCACAACAACAAAATAAGTCAAGGGAAAAAAATCAGGGAGCAAAAGCAACTCTGAAAACAGACTATCATTACAATTATCAGAGAGATAAGATAATATATTGTGCTCATGAAATAAATGATCAGAGACTAAAAGATTTAGAAATTTTAAAATTGATAGGCAAATTGAAAAATATAAATGTTAAATTGAAAAAAAAATAGAGGAGAGTAGTATTAATCTTCTCTCTATTCCAATTTAAGCTTTTTTCAAAATGAGTTAGCTAATCTATCAGACACAGGCATATATTTCATAAACCCAAAATTGTACTTCAAAACAATCTTGGAAAAGATGTTTATTGAATGATTCTTTTCTCAGTAATTGAAAATGGCTTTTTCTTCCATATAAACTGATTTTTTTCTTTAAAATTTTAATTAATATAGATCTTTTGTTGAAATAAAACCTAGATGAAAAGTTTGGAATTATATGTAATAATGAAGCATGAACATAATCTTAATCATAGTGTTTGCAAACTAAATACTATAATACTAAAATTACCATCTATAAATTAAAATATCCATACTAAGACTGCATCCTGCAAAGACACACTGAAGGTTTAGTGGAACTATGTGATGAAAGGGCTGAAAAACCCAACTGTGTCGTTATTTCCAATTTGTAGTCAATTATTACATTCTTTGATTCGTGAAAAGACAAGAATTTGAAAAAATAAATTTCCAATGAAATTCTATTTAGAAAATACTCTTATTTTCAAATAAAATTCTTCTCTCTTTTCTCAGGAACAAAGAGAAATGCTACTATAAGCTAAGACCCAAATAAAGCAGAGAATATAATACTGTTGGTTGACACTGGAAGGACTTCTATGTGTGATTCTAGCTTGCTAAACGTTTCACAAATCAAAAGAAACAGCTTACGATACTTGAGAGAATTGTTTTATGCTATGTTAAAAAGAACTTGATATTTTAGAATATTAATTTTTCGTTTTGATTTTGAAGACTGAAAACTGTGTAGCTGTTTTGCAAGATTATTATTTTCTCTCCATTTATGCCCAATGAGGTGTGCAGAAGACACTTACAAAGTGTTAAATGATATAGTAATGAATACGTCATGTAGCTCTTCCAACCAAAAAGTCTTGCTACACCTGTGATACATGTTTTCCACTCAAAATTAAATGTCAGAATGACTCACATTCTATATTTGAATAGTTCAAGTATTTTATATCAGATTTTTTCCCCAATTCTTCATGTTTTGAAAATTAGCTTTGTGTCACATCAATGATCAGTATGATTAGTAAGGCTACAGCTAAACCTTGGAGAAGAATTTAGTAATAGGTCCAAGCTTTAATTGTCCCCTATGATTACAACCAGGTGCAGAGTGAGCAAGTAAAATTTGTAGGAAATTAATTAATGAGTTATTTAGAATCAGAATTTACTAATTTAGAATTTTAGCATTAAAATATTCCTGCTAAATGACATCACAATCAAGTAAGAGCAGAAACTTATTTCTAGGTGTTGATTATAGAAATTAAAGCATATACATGACTATTATATAATGAATTATAGATATTTATGAACAAAGAAAAGTAACTAAACATCAACTAAATTCATGTAAATTAAAGAAAAAAAATAAAGCTACTCTGAGAGCACAAAAAAGTAGTAACTGAAATGTTCATGATCATACACACCTGTCTTTTCCATAGATAAATCTAAATCTGTCTTCTAACAAATACCTCAAAGGCAATGAGTATAATTATGTTTACAAAAATCGCTTAAACTTTAAGACGAATGGTTAGCACAAACTATAAAACAAATACACAAAAGAAGCATTTCTTCACTATTTGAGAATGCATATGTGTTTTAAAAAATATCTTCAGATTTTCAGCATAGGATCACCTACATAGCCAGAAAAACAAGTCTCGTAAAGACACTTACAGATCATACACGTCATTTTCAAAAATCTTTTAAAATGCACATATTATCTGACAGAAAAGGAAAACAAGCTCTAAATCATCAAAAAGGAAGGGGATGTGGAGACATGAGTTAGGGGAACAGGCAAAACCGCATTTCTGTCAATTACTGCAGTCCTGTTGAAAACATCACTGGTACTCAGACAACTGAGAGCTTTCTGTATCTCTGATACAGAAGATTGGTTTTTAATATCCTCACTGGGGAAAAAGATGCAAGAGGGATATTTGAGTCTGGGACTCCTAAAATGTGAGCCAGAAAACACACACACACACACACACACACAAGACTACTAGCAACTAAAATTAATCCGACTTAGCATTGAACCAAATCCTAATTTAATAGGGGTGTAAGATAAACACTTCTTTGAAAATCAGTAACTATAAACCTGCTGTCATAGTACAGAATATCCCAAGTCATGAAAGTAACTTAGGGTGCTCTAGTGTGTCCAGCTTTGTAATACTCCTGACAATTAACAAAAGCAGAGGACTACCTTCTGTGGAACAACACACCCAAACCTCAGGCCTTGCATGATGCCCAGTAAATAGAATAAGTAAAATATGACACTACAATCTAAAGCCATAAAATATGCTAGCGCATTATCCATCATGAGTGACAGTGTGCTGAAAAAAGACCCATGAGCTAATAGAACTCACATAAAATATAAATGTGATCATTAGGTTAAAAGTTTAATAGAGGGGTTGAATGAAAGACTAAACATAAGTGAGCAAGGAATTAATGAACTAGTAGCCAGAGCTGAATAAGATAATAAAAGAAAGAAACAATAAAATATTTGTAAGAGATATATTCTAAGTTCTAAAATAACAAGATTGGCATGTGACACAGACTTTCAGAATAAAGGGATAGAGAGAATGGGAGAAGACACAATATTCAAGAAGGTAATGGTATAACATTCCCAGAAGTGATGAAAGATATGGGTCTTCAGATTCAGAAATCAAACTGAAACCCAAGTACAGCAAATATAGAAATCCACATTAAGATATGTAATATTTACAAAAAATTACAACTCACAGCAGACTTCAAAATAGTAGCAATGGAAGCCAGAAGAGAGTAAAATGTTTTTAGATTACCAAAGGGAAGTAACTATCAAGTTTGAATTGTACATTCAGCTAAACTAAAAATTTAAAACAAAGTTAAAATAAAAACATTTTTATGATAAACCTTTGGGGACATGAATGAATGCTATGGATCTCCTCTCCAGAATATGAATATACAGACAATGAAAAAGTTGAGTACAATTTTTGAGATGCTCACTATCTCTCAAGCCTGTCTTCTGCTCCGTATCATCTAACTTTCACCCTTGAATCAAGCTAAATAAGCTATGTACTTGGGCCACATTCTTTAGCTTCCTTATAATGATGTTTTTAGTGAATAACCCTGATTCTTATGTCTTCATAATGCATTGAAGCACAATGGAATGAACCTATTATGTCATAATTTTTTTTTCAGTTGTGGTCCTTCTGAAATCGCCAACGATTATATCATGTAATCTCACAATTCACATACACACAATAGTCATCATACATGTTCCATGTCATGCTGTAGTCTAGTCAACCATCCATATATGGAGTGGAACGAATAACCATGTTTAAAATGCCTTCCTTTTTCTTCTTTCCTGCCTCCCTCCTTTCTCTTCCCTTCCCTCTCAGATTTCTTCTTTTCTAATAATAAAGTCTCAAATAACAGTGATATTTCAATGTTCAAATTCATATTTAACTTGGTCAGGAAAATTTTTCCATAAATTCTCTATACAACTGCCTCCCACTATCTAAAACACACTGAAATAGGCACACAGACAGAGGCACACACACACACACACACACACACACACACACTAAACATTATGCATTACACATACACTACACATTATGCATTTTATACGTGTGTGTATGTGTGTGTGTGTCTTAGTCTAGCTCTATAAGGCAATAATTTGTGTTCCCCTTTCCAAACTCTTAACTGAATAGAAGATAAAAAGTACATAATAATTAAAAGTACAGTCTTTGGAATCAGATTACTTGTCTGGGTTTGAATTTTAGTTTCATTATTACTTATCCATATGACCTTAGGAATAAGACATTACACTTTACAGTCTTAGCTTTCTCCTTTATATGAATTGTCCTCAGATTCATCCTCTGTAAAACAGAGAATACTGATACTACCTAATACTTCAGTTTGTGGTCAAAGTCTGTTGACTTAATTTATTTTCAATTCTGAACACATTAACTGCAATGAAATGAATATTTAGGAAACTGTTACAGACTGAAGTGCCCCCCCCGCCCCCAATTTATATGTTGAAGTTCTAATGTGATCATATTTGGAGGTGGGGGCCTTTGGGAGATAATTAGGTTTGGGTGAGGTCAGGAGGTTGAAGTCCTCATATAAGTGTTCTTATAAGAAGAGGACTAGAAACCTGAGAGCTCTGAATGCTCTCCCCCTAACCCCTTTCTTAATCTCTCTATTTTTCTCCCTCTTCCATGTGGGAACATGGTGAGAAGGCGGCCATCTGCAGGCCAGAAAGAGCGACCCCACAGGAACTAAATAATACGGTACCTTGAAATTGGAATTCCCAGTCTCCAGAACTGTGGGAAATAAATATTTGTTGTTTAAGCCTCCCAATTTAAGAAATTTTGTTATAGCAGCTGCCTGCTAAGACAGAAATGTTGGCTATCTTTAATTTTATGTTAATTGCCTGATCACTGGTATTTTGACTCAATAGGGAGGAACATGGTCATTTTAGAAGATTTTCAATATAGAGGGTGGGGTGAAGTGAATAAACTTTAAGGGTAATTTCACTCCAAACAATACATAATCAACAAGTCTTCACGTATGAAATGAGAATTTGCTCAACTTAATATATACCAATTTTGGTTTTTGAATAAGCTAGTAGATGACTCAGAAAATATTACAGAAACTGTTTGGCACAGAAAAAGCAATATATTTAAATGTGTTGATGATTTATTTAATAGAAATACTTTGCTATAGAAAAATGAGTAATAGAGCTAAATAAATGAAGGTTATAAATTCTGAGGTTTGTGTATACACATATTCATAACTATACGTAGACACATGCATTGTAGAGCTTATTAGATCTCACAAAAATTCAAACTTCAACACAATTTTAAAGTCTGTCAAATTAGATCAGCTTTTTGGATGTTATTTAAAATATACACATACTAAAAATATATATTATGGTGAATTGTGGAGATTTCAGCTAAGATCCCACTTTCTGCCTAGCTAGAGGTAATTCAGTCAGCTGACAGGGTCCACCTCAGGTGTAGAGAGCCATTTCTAACACAGCTGAACTCTTCCCAGAGGAGCTTGCACCTGAGTAATGGAGGAAGCAGGGGTATAAAGGACTGGCCATTTTAGCCTGAAGTAGACATTCTGTAGGGTAATCCTTGAGAGTTCCTTGATGAGGCGTCATCATGCCCCCAGCAAAGTCCAACTTCCCTTCTGCCTGATCCAAGTCCTGATTCTTTTTATAAGACATGATGCAGTCCAAACTACATCTCTGTGTCTGCTACTGGATAATAAAATGTAGAGATGTTTATATCAAAACTAAGAGTCTCTGATAAAGCAGGTGATAAGAAAGGGTATTCATCAGTAAGTGAGAGGCACAGGGCTTTTGAAATGTACACATGGAAAAGCTGCCTAAGCACTGAGTGGTGCACAAGGCTGTCGTGCCAGCACTGAATGGGGGCAGCAGCAGAAGAGGGCACTGCAACAGGTCTGAGCAGTGGTTCAAGCAGCCCTGCCACTCGGGCCATGTGATTGATGCACTGAGTCTGATGCCATTTGATATATTAGGGATGGGAAGAAATGTTGAGTGGAATCTGTGGTCACCCCCAGTAGGAGAATCACAATGAGGTCCCCTGGTTTTGTGAACATTGCAGTACAATATGCAGTACAGAATTAAATATTTTTTTAAAAAATCCTGGTATGCTACTGAGCAAGAATTAATGACTGGCCAGGGAATCAGGATCAGACCAGGTGGCCATGTAACTGGACCTGCCCACTCAGACCTGGCTACTGACCATCACAAGTTCATGCTGCTCAATAACAAGTTATTACAAATGAAGTGGTTCATACAAGATGGATCATGTTCTCTTGAGAGCCCCTTATCCGGTTGATTGAGATTTTGTGGCACCTGCATTACAGTTCAATTACCCCATATTCCCAATTTTGCTTCCTCTTCTCCTTTCAAAGCTGTTTATCCCTAATAAACATCTTGAACCTCGGTCTCCCCTTGAAAACTGCTTCTGTAGACATATAAGTATTGAAAAGGGATCTATAATGAATTCATCTTATAAAGACACATCATAAGGTATGCAAAATAATCCTTCCCAGTCTCCCATCTCTACCAAATTTCATCATTCCCTCTACAATCATATGCTTCTGCCACTTGAAATACTGCAAAGAATATCCATGCTAGGTCCACTCAGAGGGTTTATAAGCTAGGAAAGAAGAGAAATCAGAGAGCTATAATATTAAAAATACAACATAATATAATATACTAAAATATAAATACAGTATAATGTAAGACATATGATGTTGCTTGCTCATTCTAGGGGAGAGAGAATTTTTGTGTCAGAGCACTTCCAAGGAGGAGTGACTGTGAGAGCATGTTGTAGGTTGACCAGGTTTAAGAGAGTAATTCTAGACAGTGTTGAAAGTACTTAGGCCTATCTGATAAGGAAACTGTGAGCAAGATTGAAGTGTCACTTTTAAAGGAAATAAACCATGGGGCCTCAGTGAGAATATGTGTGCTTAGGGCAGAAAGTTTAAGTCAAAACTATGTTATAAAAAGTCCACAAATGATAAATGCTGGAGAAGGTGTGAAGAAAAGGGAATCCTCCTTCACTATTGGTGGGAATGAAGTTTGGTGTAGCCATTACGGAAAACAGTATGGAGATTCCACAAAAGATTAAAAATAGATTTACCATACAATCCAGCAATCCCATTCCTGGGCATATATCTAGAGGGAACACTAATTTGAAAATACTCATGCACCCCAATGTTCATAGCAGCAGTATTTGCAATAGTCAAGACATGGAAACAACCTAAATGTACATTGACCGATGCCTGGATAAAGAAGTTATGGTATATTTATACAATGGAATATTACTCAGCTATAAAAAATAATTAAAATAATGCTATTTGAAGCAACATGGATGGACATGGAGATTGTCATTCTAAGAGAAGTAGGCCAGAAGGAGAAAGAAAAACACCATATATAATCACTTAGATGTGAAATCTAAAAAAAAAGATGAACTTATTTACAAAACAGAGACAGACTCATACACATAGAAAACAAACTTATGGTTACCAGGGAGGGATGTGGGTGGGAAGGGATAAATTGGGAATTTGAGATTTGCAGATACTAACTACTATATATAAAATAGATCAACAACAAGTTCATGCTGTATAGCACAGGGAACTATATTCAATATCTTGTAGTAACCTATAATGAAAAAGAATATGAAAACAAATATATGTATGTATACATATGGCTGAACTATTATGATGTACACCAGAAATTGACACAATATTGCAAACTTACTATAATTTAATAAAAATTTTTAAAAACTATGTTATTTATCTAATAGTCAAATTATTGATGTACATTTTATAGTAAACCTAATTAAGATTATTCCACATTTCATACGTCTGTCAGCATAAAGCATTTGTTATTCTGGTAAATATCTATACAATATCTTTAAAAAATGGTACATCTCTTTGACAAAGGAAGAACAAATGCCAGAAACACATTCTAAAGTGTTAGGATTGGTCCCAGTGGGGTTACCCAGCTTGTCACCTGACCACGTTTTGCTTTTATGTTTTTCTCTAAGTTACATATTTACATTCATGCCTATCATCCAAATATTAGGGCTATGCAGTGGAACACTTAATGACAAGGTGATTTCATTTCATAAAAAGTCAAGTCTTAAGTGTTCCTCTCCATAGCCCTAATGTTTGGATAATGGGCAAGAATGTAAATATGTAATTAAGAGAAAAACATAAATGCAAAGCAAAACCTAACAAGGCAAGGGTGAGGAGGTCAACTGTGCAGTGTTCCATCCCAGGAAACTGTCTCTCCAAAAAATCTGATGTGCTTGCACTCCACACATGCATCTCCAGAGGGCAGCTACTTTGACATCTGTCCCACAGAGAGCACACAAGGCAGGGACAGCCCAAGAAGAATGACAGCACCAGAAAAATGAGAGGTATCTGACTCCTTTCCTCTTTCCAAGAGAAGATGTAGTTCATGCCACCTCCCCACTCTCAGCTCCCCAGGTTGTGGTTCAGAGAAAATGGGAGAGATAAAAGTTGGACTTTGTAAGTTTTTTATTTTTTAATTTATTTTTTTATTGAAGTGTCATCAGTTACAATGTGTCAATTTCTGCTGTACGGCACAATGTCCCAGTCATGCATGTACATACATATATTTGTTTTCATATTCTTTTTCATTAAAGGTTATTGGACTTTATAAGTTTTAAACTGCACAGGACTTAACTGAATGTATTTGTACTTGAAGGTGACCATAAATTTATAGTGTTTGCTAAAGATGTTAAATAACAGAAAATGAGATTCAAAAAATGAGTAAAACCAGTCACTGGATTAATAAAATCACGTTTGTACTACCCTGAGTTGATATCATGAAGTAGTCTGGCTACATAATTGTAATCTGATTCAAGGAACTCATTAACATATCTATGAAAGAAGAGTAAGTCAAGGAAAACAAAAAAAGTTTCAGTGCAGGTATTTTCCTCATGTAAGGGGGATAAAGCTCCAACCACAGGACTTTAAGTATTTTGGTCTTACTGGCAAGCTTTAAGCTGTCCCAGTCTGAAGCCACTAAATGTCATATTCATGTGACTTTGGTTACTGACATTAGAGACTCACCAAACAAGTTTCTGACTCACAATTTCTTTCCCACATGATATACATACAGATAAAGAATGTACTTACCATGTAGACTCCAGAAAGTCTCATTCAAATACAAAGAAATTCAAAAATGAATGCCTCATTTTTGGGACGGTGATTTTTCATTATAAATTAACAAATGTTCTTTGTTATTATGTATCACTTTTATAATCATGGAAATCTGCTTCTGAGAGATGTATACATGGGGCACAAAATCACATTTTTGAACCTGAAAAACTCGGCCAGTCCAAGGCCATTATAAATCCTCCCTGGTGTTGCAACTATGTATGAAGTCTTGGGAAAATACATTCACCTTCTCCCTCTCACCCAGCGTGGAGGGGTGGGGTGTGGCAGTACCATTCTGCCAAGTGTAATTTCTGCGATGTTCAGACTTCATACTTCTCTTCTTCATGTTTGTGCTTGAATAACCACTCTGAGTGTTCTGCAGTGTCAGAAAGACTTTATTTTCTCTTTCTGTCTCTCACTTTTCACCCTCTCGTCTTCTCTCTCTTAAAAAAATATGCCTGCATCTAGGATAATGATTTGTTTTACTAGAGTTGAACTCACTCATTACTCTTTTGTGAGTGATCTTTGTAAGTCTTCTCTCTTGCATGATATAGCATGTGCACAAAGAACATTAACTATCTCTCATCATTAAAAGAAATGATAAGAGCTGACCTGTTTGGGGGCATTATTTGGAGAATGTGGGGGATGATGATTGATCATATTTCTGACACTTCTATCAAAAACCTATAGCTACTCTCAGTCAAAACTGAACAAGCAGGTGCCAACACAGGTGAGTTTAGAATTTTATCTGTTCTGTCTCCATTGTCCACTAGGACAGTTCTTCACAGGAGGGCTCATACCGCTTTTAGAACCCTTACACCATATATGTTAGGGTCAAGGCAGAACCTCAGAGCAGGGAAACTATGCGGTAATACTTCCTTCAGTATTTTATACTGTCTTTTTGGGCCACTCAATGTAGTTCTGTCACAACTAACATAATAAAAATCTGGTAATTTATTATTATTCCCTAATTTAGTTTCTTCTCCAAATAATGGGAAAAACAAATCACATTTTTACAATGTGATGAAGTTCCACATGAGTGAAAAGAAGTGTTGTAAATTGTTTTAACTTCTCAGAATTAGCTAATTCTACTATTCAAAATGCCATGATTCGTTGTAAAATTTTGAGTTTTCAAAACACAATTGTGAAGTAAATTTGGTGTGCAAGGTCAATTTTTATAGATGGCTTCATAAATACATACACAAGACATCTACATTTTACATTATGATTTTCATACATCCTTATGAAAGAATTACTATTAATAAGTGAAAAACAAAACCAAACGCACATTTGACAACATTCAGCCATCAAATGTAACATGTCAGCAATTTATTTTCCAACACGGAAGTTTTAAATACTAACTTTTTTCCTCCATGGGATTAAACTCTGGTAATTTTGCTAAGCTCTTTAATCTTTACTAAAGATGGGAACTTTTCTATGCTTCATTAAAGCTATTCTCAAGAATCAGACAGTGGAAGTGTCTTCCCAACTTTATCTTATTAAAAGAATTTAAAAAGCACATGTTGAAGGAAAATAAAAAGCTAATCACCCAGGTATATTGAAGATCAGGCTGAATTAGCCACCGCACTTTGGAATCACTGACTTACTTTGAACTCCATGGGAGCGTACTATTTTCCAGGTTTCTGACGACACCTCTTTGACGTCCACCTGATAGTGGTGAATAGGCACACCTCCGTGGGAGTCCGGCTTGCTGAAAGAGACCTTGGCTGTGGTCTGTGACAGCTCTATAATCTTCACTCCGTAGGGACTGGATGGCACATCTACAAAGGAATGAAAAAAAGGAACTATAACCCAGGTAACGTGGATGGCCACTATTAAGACGGTGCTCTGAGGAACAGGAACAAAGGAAAACTGCTGCCTACATCACTTAGCATATTTGAATTACAAAGCTTGCATAAACCGCTGAATGATCTCTTCAGACTGCAAGAAAGTAGACACTTTATTACCATAGCAAATAAAGAGTAAAATATTCAATATCAAATTTCATTTATTGAGGGAATAATATGACTTCTGTCTTTACTATGCAACATAGTGCTTTATTTGCATTCAAAACAAGCTCGTGAGTCAGTGTGTGTGTGTGTGTGTGTGTGTGTGAGAGGGAGAATGCAAGTACAACTAAAATATAAGACGAAATAGAGACTTTATTTAATCATTAGCATAAATAATTATCTTTTGTGAAAATGTGAGATTATTTTCTTTTTGTTCATTAAATTATATCAATAATTTGGCTGCAAGTGTTAAGTTTAGAGAAATTGTCATTATGAACCAAAAACAACTGTAAGTTATGTTCTAAAATTTCATTTATGTATCAATTAATTAAAATAAATCTTTAGTTGAGATATTTAAGCTTTAATTCCTGTATTTAAAAAAACAGCTATAAAATCTTCCTTTTGTGTGTATTTGTATTAATCCATTACTCACACTATTTCAAACTCTGAAGATATCCTGGGTGAAACTTCATTTTATTTTCTAGTACAGAAAGCTTTATAAAGAATTAGTTGAAAGGCTGAAAAGGCAACAAGAGACAGTAAGCGAGAAAAGAGTTTTGATGAGGAAAATCAATGAAACCTCTGCTCGAGAAACATGAATAATCAGAAGCATGTTAAACATTAAAGATCTCTCAATCTCTCCTTCTTTCGCATTTGAACAAAACATAAAGATTGGAAATGTACACATAACTTATGTAAATGATATGCATATATTACATAAATATATAAATAAATACATAGTTCCATGTTTGGAATTAACCTTACAAAAACAAAAAGAAAAAGATACTTGATTGAAAATAAAGTAACAATGGTATAGGATGATCCAAAATAAAAAAGAAAAAGAAAGAAAAGAAAACAATACAGTAAATGTAAATTTCTGTTCCGATACAATCAAACATTCATATAAAAATCTCTGGTTGCTGTCAAAAGTCAAATGTGTCTTATTTGCTAGAGTTAAAAAGAACACTGTAGATCACATAAAAATATGCCTTATAAATGGTCCTGGGTAAGACCCAAGAAGGCAGATTTATGGCCTTTTGGATATGAATATTGTAAAGAAATCTAACAGTGTACATTTCAGTTCTAATTAGTAATTGTAAATAATTTGGAGATTTTTATGAAGTGCAGTATGTTATAATTCTAAAGTTCAGAACTAAATGTGCAGTATACGGTGACATTCCAAAGTCATATTGCTATTAAAATCTTATCTGGAAATAAACATTTTAAATTATCTTGATAATTTATTTAAGCTGTCATATACAAACATTATCATAGTTTTCATGTTTCTTTAATTCCTAGGTTATAACTGTAGGTTCTTTTCATCTGCAGATTTGATCTAAAGTTTGCAGAGAAAAAAATACATGCACATTGGTTGTTCTAAATAAAACTGCCAATTCTTCACCCCACAGAGTGACTCTCTAATGCCAACTAGGTCTAAGTTGGATATCACAGCAATCATAACCTTTAGTTTGACGATACATTTCAAAAGGAAAGGTTGTAAGTACTGGAAGAGGAGGCAGAGATGTATTCTTCTGCACCCCAGCCTTTGACCTTACATGTGTACATGGTTCTGGGTTCTTACCCTGAGTGCAGAAGTAGCCACCATTTGCTAAGCTGTACACCAACCACGAAATAAGAGTCTTTATTTCTCAGCACAAAAGTACCATCACCAAAATATCAGCCAGAGGGTATCTTTTTCTAGACATATAGATTATTTTCAGACCTGCTGACTCTCATTCTGTTTTTTCATTTAAATGTATTTTTTTTGGCTTGTCCTTTCTGTTACCTGACTAAAAAGAAAAGCATGTTTATGACTATAGCTTTAGAATCTTCCTTAACATTCTTTTTTATATTCTGATTTTATATGTCCAGCCACTTACTGACTACCAAATTATGAATTTTTTTTGAAGAAGGGGACAAAATATTTGACGTACAGAATTTATACACACATACGTCCATACATGTATCACTGAAAAAAGTGACTAGAACACACTCAGTCCTCAGGAAATATATGATGAATTAAATATTTCAGTAATTAAAGAGAGTTTACAAAGGAACAGAAAATGTCCAAGTGAACAGTGTCCGATATGTCTCGATCCAAAATCTCTCTTCTCTGCACTTTCTCAATTGTTCTGTAATAACATTCATCCTTGATTCTACCTCTGATATGAATCAAAATTAGTCACAAAGTTATTTTCACTTTCCTGCATTATAATTTTTGCATTCATCTTTTCCTTCTTGTTTCCACTGCTAATTCCCTAGTTCAGGCTCTATCTGCTTCTACCTGTAATGCCATTAGTGGCTCTCAGCTTCCTTTTCTATTGGACACTCCACCAAATTTCAATCCATATGGCACATAAATGCAAAATCAATCTAAAGCACCACTCTAATCACATTACTTCCCTGAGGAGGATATTCAGGAGCTTCCTCCTCCTTACAACATCAAACTTAGACTTTTCAGTCAGGCTTTCACAAGCCTGAAATGTCTAACCTCACTGGTTGTATGCAAACAGAAGATCATATAGTAAAAGGTTATTAAACACAGCCCAGTGTTTCAAAGGGGGCTTGTGGATGCTGAATTCCAAACACAACGCTCCCATCATTAGCATATTTTTCTAAATTATTTCTCAGCACTTTCCATCTCAATAATTAATGAATGCCATCAATCACTGAATACATAAATAGAACAATCATGCAAACATGTTTATTTACTCTTTCTTTTCACCTCTGCTAGTACAAATATACAGTTGGATGAAGAGCTTGGATGTATATCACCAGAATCTATGGATCCAAAGTCTGGTCATGTTACTTTTGTCAACTGCAACCTTGGACACATCTCTTAACCTTTTCAAGCATTAGTATTTTTCTCCCTAAGATGGAGATTAGAATAATATCACTTCTCAGGATGCTATGAGGATTAATTAGTGCTGAACACTTAAATCAGAACCTGAAATATAGTAAGCATCTAGTAAATGTCAGTCATCAGAGTTTTTGCTATCCTTCCCTGATAACTATCCTCTTACTATTTATTTTTTATCCATTGACATCTATCAATGTTTTAGTCAAATAGTAGGTAATAGGCACAATATGGAGGTTCAGCTTAGAAACATTTGCTGTGTATGATAGCAAGGAGCTGGTGTCATAATCTAGGAGTCAGACAGGAACAGCCTATGGAGTTGCTGTATGACTCCGGGCAAGTTAGACTTACTGGGTCTCTGTTTCTTTATATGCAAAATGTTAATAATAACAACACCATTAAAATTGCTGCTGTGAGGGTAACTTGATGGATATAAATCACGGGACATTTACAAATATTATTCTCACTTATCCTTTCTTTAAAAAGGCTGTCACTATATAAATAATGCTGATAAACAGTTTGATGTTTAAATATATGCCTGAAGTCATAGTTTGATCAAAGCATAAATGAGAAAACTTATACAAAGTCTGCCTTGGTAATTTTTTTTCATCGTGTAGTAGATAGAGGAACAATAAGAGGAGTTGCTCCTCTGACGTTAATTATGATAAAACAATAAAATTAAACGGAAAGGAACTAAAAGTGAAGTGGAAGTACAAGAAACCTGATGAAAAAGGCAGAGGGCAATAGCAGATATATACACAGATGTTCGGAAACAAATTGGAAATGATACATCACATATGATGTGCCTCTGTCTAACAAAAAGGCATCCCAAAGTGAAGACACCCCTTTTATAAAGCAAAATTCTGAGAGCACATACCCAAAGATATTCATGTGGAAGAAAAGAGAGTTGAAGAATATAAGGATATGCAAAGGATATCTTGGATGAGCAAGCTTTTTCAAAAACATTGTCAAACTGAAGATGAATCATAGGACTACAAAACAGTATTTTCTCAGGATTCAGGATAAGGTGAGAGTCAAAAATGGAGGTAGACTCCAACAGTAACAGAAAAGATGAGTTGTGGATGTGTGTGTGTTTTTGATTTTCAAACTCTTTTCCTCCACTGTGTCCTCAAATTCTCAGGCAATAATAGACCTTAATACCAAAAGTGAAAAACAGAAATCATCAAGCAAGCTCACTCCAAGGGTACCTGTCACTTCTGGACTAACCTATAATGGAAGTCTGCCCTCCTCTTTTCCGAGACTAAACCCTCTATTTCTGAATGGCATTTCTTTTACTCTTCTCTTCTGCACAACACTGCCTCATCAGGTAGCTCTTTTCTTCCTTTTTCTTCTCTTCTGAAGTTTCACTTTCTCTTTCTTCTCTGTTTTATTGCCATGAACTATAAAGATCTCCCAAATGACAAACTTTCTTCAGTCCTCCTCTCTTCCCAGGCAACAAACTCTTCTCTGGTTTCCCTGTCACACTGCTTGAATAGGTTGTTCCTACCTTCTGTCCCAACAGCTTTATTTTTTCTGGAAATTTGGTTTCCTAGAATTCTGGGAAGCTGACTACTAAGACATGGTTCAGTGTCAGTGACTCAGTTCTTTCCCCACAGATGAGGAGATGTGATATACCTGAACTTAGATAATCGGAAGAGTTTGATAATTGTCAGCTTTCTTAAGTGAAAGTACTTAAGTGAATATTTATATTTATTTATCCAGAATCGTGTTTGAAATCTTATCTTAAATATTTTCTATTGATACTCTGCACCCATTTCTGTCATCTAAGCTAGTCCTCTTTATCATAAGGTATGGGAGGCAAACATTTTTATTTCCAAGACTCACTTGCTGCTATGGTTGTTAGCACCATGAAGGTACTTAAACTGAGTTGCACCTGTTGGTGGCTTAAAATGCTAATGGAAAGTGAGTACCATCCCCACTTTTCTGAGGAGGTGCACTTGGACAAGAGAATCTAGAGATGTGGCTGATGGAAGCAGCTGTATTCCCTACTTCATAGTCTAGTCACACAGTTTCTGGTGCCAGGTAGCTCTGATATCAGCAGAGGGGCAGCTTGGCTCTAGCACTTTGTGACCTTTGGTTAGTAGCTGCAGACTTGACCTTGGACTTCACTTGAGGTATATTGCGACCTTGAGGCCTGAGGACTGGTGGCTGTCTCACATCTCCTCTGCCCTCAGCCTCTCTAATGACTGTATGTTGAGTCTCTAATGACTCAACTGTCTATAATAAATTATTTTCTTCTTGGTTTCTTCAGCAGTCTCCATCTGATAAAAGTCCCAAATATTAAGGGAATTACCAACCAAAGAATTGAATTTCCTAGATTTATGAAGACTCTACTGTGTAGAGCATCACTATCAACTGCATGCACTTCAGGGACCATTCTGAGATGGGTTCCATCTGCTTCTGCTCAGAGTGGTCACCTTATTTCCAACAAACATTATATTTTTATACTGACATAGCTATTTCAGTTGTAAACTTAATCTGACGTTCTAGCCAACCTGTGTCACATCTGAAACCCTGAAAATTCCTTCTCATTTCTTTGCCCATCTGGTTTTCTCCAAATGCCAAATCAAATCATTATCTATTGATTTTTTTCACAACGTTTGATCACATATGTTTAAAATTTTCTTCTCACAAGTAGTTTTACTAACTCTGAATAATTCTTTTCAATTTTATCTGTTCATATACTTTTAAATCCATCAAGTAAGCTGAGGTACTCCAGGGATCTGCCCTTGATTATATCATTTACCTCTAATATTCTCCATTCATACGCTCATTTAATCCCAAGGTGCCAATGGAAATTATTTCTTTAAATATATCCAAGTCTTGATCCTTGTCACAAGTCATGGAGTCCCACGTCCCATTACTAACTGAGCATTTCAACTAACACTCAGAAGCAAATCAAATCAAACACACTGAATCCTTTGTACATTCAATAATTCATCTAAATCTGCTATGAGTCAGGCAATTTTCTATGTTCTAGGATAAAAATTGAGACAGCAGTCACCTCTCTTACAGAGATTATATGCTAACTACATAAAAGTGACTATCACATATAAATTATTTATTATAAGTACTATGGTCAAAAATTAAGCAGGCAAGGGAGATCATTTAGGTGGGGATAGGGAGCTGACTTGGCATGTTGTAATTTTAAATTACGCAGACAGAAATACCTTTGTTAAAAAAGTAATATTTGACCAAGGACTGAAAGGGTAAGAAAACGACTCACATGAAAGTATTAGAGAGAGAAAAGACTAAGTACAGAGATGAAATGAGTGTTTGAAGAAGGGGGTGGCCTGTGGAGAGCAGCATGAGCAACGTGCAGCGACAGGAGACGGAGTCCAGGGAAGGGCAGTGGGGATGGAGTGATGGGAAACCTCGGGAAGCCTGACAGACCTTTATAATCACTATGGCTTCACCTCTGAACAAAACAGTAAGCCACTGAAATGCTTTCAACAGAAGAGAATTATACTTTATTTATTTTTTAATAATAATAAGCCCTCTTGATTTTTTATTTAGATTCCACTCTAGAGATGGAGGCATAGACCAAAGCAGGAAAGCTAGTTGAGAAATTTTTGCAAAAATCTACATTAAAAGCAAAGCCAAACCAACCAAACAAAAACTAGAATATAGAACTTGATTTCCTGAGAACAATGAGGCCCTGGAAATACCTTGTTGGTAAAGTCAATACCTGTTAAAGGGTTGGGTTACGGGCAAAGCAAATAAGCAGACCAAGGATGACTGGTTGTCTCTTGACCTGAACACCTGGAAATAGACTGTTGCCATTTACTGAGATGAATAAGAATGCCAAAGGAAGGTATGTAGGGGTGAATATAGGAGATTAGCTTTTCCCTCTGGACATCTGGACATCTGCATTGGCTATAGAACATCTAGGTGGAGAGGGAATTTAGCTTGATATAAAAGTATAGCATTCAGGGAAAATATCCAAGCTCAAGATACATTTTGGAGTTTCCAGAGTCTAGGTGGTATTTAAATCCAAAAAATTTAGAAGAATAACAAGGGTGTGAGTATAGATAAAATAAAAAGAAACCTCATAAACTAAAGCACAATGATTTTTAAAGTTCAGAGAGATGTGGAACAACTAGGAAAGAAGACCAAAAAGAGCCCAGTGGGGAAGAAGAAAATCCAGGAAAGCATGGTGACATGACGGCTGTGATGGGGGCTGGGGAGATGATTCAAGGAGAAAAACAAAACACTCAGTTGTATAATATTCTGTTGCTGGATCAAGAAGTATGAGGATTGAGAATTGACCACTGGGTTGAGCATGAAAAGGTCAACGGATACCATGATAATAGTAGGATCTACAGATCAGTGGAGATAAAAACCAGACTGGAAATGTTTGTGACAGAATAAGATGAAAATAATTAGATGTAGCAAATACAGTCTGTTCCTTTGTGAAGTTTATTAACAGAAATGATGCAGTAGGGGAGAACTGTTGCAGTAGCCAGAAGGATTTTTAAGGTCAAGACAATTTTTTGAAGATAAAGTTATGTTCCACTGCAGCAAAAAAAGATAAAAGAAAAAGAAAAGAAGGAAAAAAGACATTTTTTAAAATATTGACACTAGACCAAAATAAAAGCAATCTATTTGTCTAATTATATGTGTGTATATATATATATTTTTTCTGGAACAGTGAACATTACTTTAGAATGAGTTAACATTTATATATATTAGGCTGTTCAGAGAAACACAGAAACCCCGTGCTATGTTGAAATCAGTCTCTAAAATGCTATGTTATTTCATGATAAGTGGATCATAATGCTTTAAGACTAAAAACTCCAAACATCCCTTCTGTATACACAGTGAAACAGAGTGTAAATAAGATGAACATTTTTAAGGAGATTCATGATTTGATTTCTCACTAACCTTCTATTTCTATCACTACCACTGAAGCCCTCCAGACTTCGATTCAATACTCATTTCTTTACAATCCATGCCTTTTCACAGCACTTGATTCTTTCTAGTTTTCTACTCTTCATTGGACCTGTTTGTACTCACTCTTTCAGAATCCGCTCAACAGTTAACCTCTCTGAAGGCTTCCCCAAGAATTATAATCAGAATTCTATTTTATGTTCCCCAGCATTTGATTCATATTTCTAATGCAACTCATATCTTTTATTCTCTAACTTATTTGTAAAAATCAAGTGCTATGTATTATTTATCTTCAGATTCTCAAGGTCTAAAACAGTGCCTGGCACCTACTAGAAACTCACTTTTATACATGGAGTGAATAAAACAAATGATTCGCAATTGATGCAAGCATGGATCCCTAAAAATAATATCCAGTTATACCAGTTTACTTTTTTTCAGAAGAGTATGGGAATTAGGAGATTAAGAAGATGTCATAAATAGTTTTTACAGACAAAGAAAAATGTGCCTTATAGTATAGGAAAAAAGAGAAAGGTGTAGATTTTCCAAACTAGATCATTAAACGTATTTTCAAGCAAACTAATTTTAAGCTGTTTTCAAGTTTTATGGAACAAGGGATAGAATGTGGTCCAGGTTCAAGTGCATGTAGAGTGACTATAATTCTGTATCTACAGAATTCTGTTCAATTGATACAGCTTAACCTGTAGGCAGGTCTCTGTTCTCAAAAATGACTTGGATAGGCCTACCCATGACGTAGGTGAAAATACAGATAACTGCTTCATGATATTTGTGAATTAAATCAGTCTTGGAAAGAGAGCAAAAATATTGGATTTGACAGGGTCTCCATAGGTTAAAATGACAAGTTCAACTGGACAAGATGAGATCTAACAGGGGTAAGTACAGAGTCCTGAACTGAGGTTTTAAAAAAAATCAACTGTGAAGCATAGTGCAGGAGACCTTACTTAATAGCAGTCTGTGTGAAAAGACGTAGGAAAAAATACTACATGGAAAAAAATGGCAAAATCAAATGAAATTTTTAATAAAAATGTGGTGTCCAAAACAAACAGGTCACTATCCCATCATTAGAGTTTACTGTGCTTCTGTCTGTGATGTCTGAAGCTATGTATTACGTCTAAAGAGACAACAACATACTTACTTGTACCTAAAGGAAACGTGAACAATATGAACTATCATTTGGCTAGAACAGTAATTATGTAACATTTGTTAACTACACACACTGTGTGCTGGTGCTTGACTACATTTCCTCACTTAGTCCTCACAGCAGTCTTACAGGTACGTTTTGTAAAGGCTGCTGTGGCACCTTGGAAACCCTTTCAGGACTGAGGCAGGCTGTCCCCAGTTACTAGCAGACAGCTTACAGCAGACTTCCACCCCTAAAACTGTCCCGGAGAAGGTGACTTGATTAGAAAAGTATGTCAATTAATGAAGAAAAGGCAAAATCATTGTATTAAGGTTTAACATGAAAAGTTTACAGTTAAAAGTTAAATATGGCAATGATGAAAGAAAATTACAAATAAAATCATTTGATGAAGTTTAAAAGTTAAAATGTTTCAAGAAAAACGTCTAAAAATACATGTATAAATACACAGAATGTCTTGTCAGATCATGATGTATTGGAAGAAGAAAACTTTAAGGAAGGGATGATAACTGTTAACTATATAGTTGCAATTTCATTTACCTTTATTTGTTCTACATTTTAAAATTTGCTCCAACATAGGTATTTAAATCAAAAAACAAAGTATGCTTCCTACCTAGAAAGTAAGATTCTTACTAGCAGGTACATTCGAAGAAACATTTTTCATGATGTAATCTTTTTAAAAAAATCTGTCTCTATCTCTAATTTTATTTGTATTTGGCATTTTGATAAAAGGTATTTTTAAAAGTATTTAGTTCAGTTTTCTAAAGATGGGAAATAGACCAAGAGGACAGGACCAATTCTTGCCCATGAGTATGAAATCACAGTTTAATAGAAAGACCTTGTTCAGGGTTTTTCAGATTTAATCAAAGCACAGTGAAATATCTTCTATTAAAAAAAATAATTCTAGAAAGGAACAGCTGTAGGTTCTTTGGTGTTACTTGTGAGAATGTGAAAATAAAAATGCTCTTTAAAGAAAAGGATTTGACCTATTAAGATCATGTGTAGTAAATGGTACCATAAAAAGAAGATTCTGCCCTTGGGAGTGCTTTGATTGAGTCAATATTTGATCCCACTAATTATTTAAATCATTATCATAAAAATAGATACAATAATAACAAACTGTGTTTTTATATATTACTTCATAGCTTGTGAACATAACTTTCCTCTATAAAATGGGTATAACATCTCATATACTTCACTGAGCTGCTAAGAGAATTACGGAGATGAGTGCTCATGCTTCAGTTTAGCTAATCACTCCCCTCTTCTCACTGGAACTTTATTGCAGTAATGGCAAAAGAAGTGGGAAGTGGGAACCATGGAGGTGAAACATCCCCCTCATGAGTATGAGGGGCATCTCTATGCCTATTTCTATGCCCTATTATAATTTCACTGTGACCAACTTTATCTCCATTGTTAAGAACTATGCTGTCATCACACTTATTAAGAGATCAAAAGAGATGTCTGAATAAATTGTTATATTTTAGAATGAAAATTATACCTGCATATTTGAAAATGCTAGTTGCATATGAATAAATGATTATTTAACATGGAAAGTGTTGTTCTTAATATTTTTAAAGCCACTGACAGCATCATATATCAAACTATGCATGCAAACACCCAGAAGACATTGATGGTATTTATCAAAATGTCTCCTATGTTCACAAGATATGTTGCTTTTCTTTTCTTTTTTTTTTTTTTTTTTAATTTTAAAGACCTCACCTTGTTGGAGGGGAAAAGGTAATTAAGTTTAGTTATTTATTTTTAATGGATATACTGGAGATTGAACCCAGGACCTCGTGCATGCCAAGCAGCACTCTACCACTGAGCTATACGCTCCCTGCTATTGCTTTACTAAAGTAGCTCTATCTTATACATATTTGGTTTTGGTCTTAGTTTCTTTCCTTTTTATTTTTGTTTCTTTAAAAAAAATTGTATTTATAGAAAATTTACAAGAAGAGTGCATGAAACTTTTCTTTTTAACCTGAACCATTTAGAGTAAGTTGACCTGATGCTAGATTTAGCATTTATTTACTACAGCATAACATTCTCCAACAGAAGATCTATGAAACAATTAAACTGCCATCTAATCCAAAGACCGCAACTAAATTTTATCCTTATCCAAATAATTCTCTTTATAACAAAAGGATGCATACATGGAATTTATTTGCTATGTGTCTTTACTGTCATTTAGTCTGGAAAGTTCCCTTAAACACTCCTGTTTTTCATGGCTTTGACACTTTGAAGGCTATTTTGTAGAAAGTACCTCAATTTGGATTTGTCTTCCATTTCCTCGTGCTAGATTCTGACTATGCATTTTTGGCAAAAAATATCACAGTAGTTATTCTATGTGCTTCTCATCGCCTCTTTCTGGAAGTGTGCAAGTTTGATTTTCTCACTGCTGTGATACTAACTTTGATCACTTAATTGAAGTGGGATCTGCTAGTCCCAACAACTGGAAAGCTATTTTTTTTTTAATTTTGTAATTAATTAATAATTTGGGGGTAGGTACCTTAAGACAATTTTGATTTAATTTTTCTTGTTTAATTTTCACACACCTGTTAGCAACCACTGATAGTCCCTAGCTGGATTAATTTACATTATGTTTGTTAAAGTTGGATAATGAATGTTTTTAACATACCCCATCCTTTTTTTAAAATGTCCTTTCTTTATGGCACAACACATTATTCCAGGCTTATCTTGTACTTTCTTTGTCCCACTCCCAGAGTCAGCCATTTTTACAAAGAGCCCTGGTTACTCTCGTGAAGGATGGTATTTAAAAATCAAGATCCAGCTGTCAGGTGCGCTCTTTGTTATTAGGATATTGCAGCTCTTACGTCCTCTGAGTGGGTAGAATTAGCTTAGAATTTTTTTTTAAATAAAATTCTTGACAAGAAGAAACTCCTTGTAGAAATGGCTGAACACACACACACACACACACACACACACACCACTACCTTTATTACACACATTTATTTCTTTTCTCTTTTCTCTATCCATCTACGTATATAAAACCAGAGTCCACACCAATACCCTCAATACCCATCATTAGCTTAGGCTCATTCTAATTTGCCCATTCCCTACCTGCATCTCATTTCTCCAAAGGCAAGATAACTATGCCTTATTATACCCTATGTTAGTGACGATAATCTTAACCACTTTTGAAGAAATGACTTAGCTATCACTGTCCCCGCTCCTTTATTTGGAACCCTCCTTACTCTGATCAGGTTCCAACACTCTTCTCTGGGTTGCTGATTCTGTTTTGGTACATGGACATCCTTTTCACCTGACATGGGCTCAAACACCTCACACTGGGCCACATAAGTCTCCCTTTACTCCATCCACTCTGCTCAGCGTCTGACACTCCATGCCAGGCTGCTGTGCACCATCCCACCCAAATACAGATGTCGACATTGCTCAGATGTAGAACTTAATTATTCAAGAGAGAAAAAGAGGAAGAAAATAAGGAAGAAAGAGAAGGAGGAAGGAAAGATTTTTAAAACAAAAGAAAGTAAAAAAGCTTTTCCTTTTTTTTCACTTAATACATAGCACAATATTTCATGCTAAATTTTGACTGTTTTAATTTATTGCTCTTTGGAACCAAAGTGATCTGTTACAGTGTCAAATACCATATGTCAAATGGTTGACCTGTTTTACTAGGTCAAATAGTGAAATGAAATATTTAGTTACAGTATTAACATATATTTTGAAATATTTAAATTTCTACATAATGTTTCTCATAATAGTTAATTTGAAATCACATTACACTTTCAGTGTTCAGATTCTTCAGGAATGACTGAATTTTATAAGCATTAAATAAGGAGGTCTTATCAGAGGAATCACATTTATAAGTTTTGATGCATGCTTCCCACCTCAGACATTGTGCCTAATTCATTTTATATCTTCATAACAATTTCAGTTGAATTTATCTTTTTCTGAAACAAAGTCTTATCCTGTATTTGTCACAATATTTTGGATTATATGGAGAATTGCAGCTTTTGAGAAATATTTCTGATAACGTAATAGCTCTTAACTTGAATGCACATTTTGTATTTTTTTATTATGGTTGGAAAGAGGGAAACCCACTAATTTCCAATCTTCACTAGAAAGTTATGTACCAAATATATTTTTAATAAAAAATTACAGTAAGTAATATGAGATACAAAGATGTATAGACAGTATTTCCTATAAATTTAATAAGATTGTTTAAATGTCATCAATGTAATGTTCTATTTTGCATATTTTTCTAGAATTACAGACCCTTAAAAACTATACAAATAAGTCTTGGTCATTTATCAAATTTTACCTTATAGGAAACTGGGTAATTTGTAAGAAAATGCAATATATAATAGTGTATTGGTATTAATGTAATTATAGATAGATAGACAGACAGACAGATAGATAGACAGATCCATCGATCATGTATCTAGTTACTTATAAAAGGTTCCTACTAATTACAAGGAAATTCGCCTAATTTCCTAAGGCTTGGGGTTCATATGAGTAGCAATTGCTTCTTATTATTACAGATGATACTTCAATTTATTATCAGTCAATTTGATATGACTTAGTACATTTCATTTTCCTAGAATTTAGTTGGCTTGTATAATGGTTTATTCATATGCCTAAATGCATGGAGTCTATTTCCCATGATTTTCACTGAGATTAGTTTCTTATGACTTCATGAAAGACAACACATACTGGTTTATTTCCTTCCTTCCTTCATCCCTTCCTGCTCCCTTTCCCTTCTACCTTAACTCCCTCTTATCTTAACCTTTTCCTTCTTACTTCCTTCCCTAAAACCCTTTCACACAGTCCCTCCCTCCCTTCTCTCCCAGAGTAGTAAAATAAAAGTTAAATTGGAGAATAGCCAGGTTTTCCAGTTACATAATGATGTGATTATTAGCTTTGTAAATGTTTAAATTTTCCTTTTGATCTTTACAATTAATGACATTATTTTAATAATGTATAATGTATTTTAATAAGTATATACATAACAATATAAAATTACAGTTATATATTAGAACTCGACTTTGAAAATGTTTTAAAACATTTTCATGGAATCTATTTATTCTATTAAAATAGATTTTTTATTTATTCTATTAAATAATTATTATTCTATCAAATAGTAATTAGTCTATTAAATAAATATTACTCTATTAAAAAATTTATTCTATTAAAAAATAACATAACAGTAACTGTCTATTTCTCTACCTAGACTTAAAAGACAATAACTCATGTTTTTGCATCATCTGAGCTATATAAAGTATAAAACATATATACTTTCAGATTTATAATCAGTCCTGTAAAACATAATGACAAATTCTATAATATATATGCTTATATATATATGTGTGTGTCTATATATATATATATATATATACACACAAAAATAAATAAAAACATAGCAAATTTCCATTTAAAGTGAATTTTACTTTACATGATTATTATTTCTATATTGCTAAGCTTTAGGTAAAGAGCTAGAATGTTTTTATATACATAAAATAAAATATATCTCAGCAAAAGTTATATAACCAACATTTTTCCATTTGCCTTTGTACTTTCAAATTTAAAATTTTAAAATAGATTAATTTTACTTTCTCTAAATGTCTTTTATTTATTTATTTTTTTGGACAGGATTCTTGCTTTACGTGACATGTAAGATGACTTCTTAGGACATATATTTCCTACCTCTTTCCTAGATATATCACAGATAAAGCTGAGGGAATTAGATAAAAGTTTAAAATGAATCTTGATTAGTGAATACAGTTTAAGTCCTCACTATATGTCAGATACAACTGTTCCAAATTTTTAAGCGCCAATTCTTTCTTTCTAATCATAACCTAGATCAGACTTATTAAAATGTAAAAGCTATTGCTTCCAGAAATATTTTATGAGATCACAGAAATTACTGTGCTATACTTACCAGCCAAAGCAAGAATATATTCTTGAAATCTTGTTCCTATACGGTTAGTTGCTGTGCAATTATATCGTCCAAAGTCATTGTCAGATGTAGGTGCAATCTAAAATTATTATAATAAGAAAAGTTTAACAATTTTAAAACAACATCACGGAAGCTTTAAAATAGACTCCTTAATGCTTACTATCTTTACGCATATTCAATTATTCATAACTTCTTGCTAAAAGTCTTTTTCTGTTTCAAGTGAGCATTACCTCCTTTACAGATGTAATCCATGGACCTATACTATCTATAGGACTAAGTAAAATAGAGTTTATCTATCAATTTATTAAGTAGATAAATGTCATCATTTTGTTGTATCTACTAAATAGAAAATCACTAGATATTTATATATGATTAGCACACAGTTTGAAAAATATATACTCTGCAATTGCTGCAGACTTGACTTTGAAAACAGGAATCCTGTACCAGAGACATTGATACCTATTTGTTTTCTGAGTTTCAGCCTAAAATTAGGCAGATTTAAAGTTCAAGAAAGACTCAAAATATGTCAGCTTTCTCTTCTTTTTATGATTGTATTGAATATAAAATATTAACAAAGGATGAGGACACACTCAAGAGAAAAATATTTCCAGGAAGAGATTTTGTAAGAATCGCCCTGTGTAGCAATCCCTGTAGACAGGGACATTATCTTGATACCTAATAACAGTATCTTGCCTCTACTTCTGTTCAATTCCTATCATTCTCTTTCAGTTTAGGGGGAAAATTGCTGACCTCAATCTTTATAGATTGGAAATCCATAATTAAGTTAACCTTCCATGATTCTCTTGCTGAACTGTGGGACCAACCCTGTAATTCTAACGTACCAAAATTCTGAAGTATCAATTCAGAGAAGAGATTTGATGATAGTAATAGATATAATTTTCAATCCCAGTAACTATAATTAAGAGAGAATATGCTTACAACAAGAGTTGCTGTTAATTTCAACTCTATCCAAAAGGGGGAAGATGATTTTGTGATAATGGGAGGCTATTAACTAAACGTGCAATTTTGAGGTCCACTGACGATGATAATTCTGAAAGAGTACAAAAAAGCTGTGTCATTCATTCTCTAGTCAGTTGTCCATCTAGGAAGAGATCATACGTTTGAGGATTAGGAGCTTTAACAGCTCTTATATAAGTACTTCTAAGTGATTAAAATATTAATTTTCTTACATTCAGGTTTCAACATACAAAGCTATTTTAACTCTAAAATAATCTTACTAGTGAGAAAAGAATTTGACCAAAAAAACACGTTATTATACAGATATATGAGAGAGCTATTTGTATGGTATACCACTAGGGAAGAATGTGCATTGAATCAATGCGATGCAAAGATGGAGAGCCATGTCAAAGAATCCTGACTATTGCACAGCTCCTCAGGAGTAATAAACTAATTTAAATGTATCTGTCTTCAGTGGAACAATTTTTAAAAGTCTCAATTCAGTTTTGTTTTGCTTTACTGTTCCTGGCAGTTCACCTCTCAAGAACAAAAGTTTAATAATTCTCTCTGAAATAAATAATACCTTTATCATGCTGTATGATTAACAAATACAGAAAATACTCCTAGTAGCACAGACTATTAATAAAATACAGATCTCGACATAACCGGGCCAAATCACGTGCCCTGCAGAATATCTGGTGCGTTATAGAGAAGCTGTATGAAAGTAAAGTCCAGTAGTGGTTTTACATCCAATCCCAGCACAGTGAAATAATAGATAATTTTATCAAAATACATAATAATATACAACAGAGATATATGTTGTTTGTTTTAAAAATACTTAAATGTTAAAATATGCAAATTATTGTTGATATTTATCCACAAAGTGCTAGGAACATCTACTTACGACACCACTTCTTCATATTTAAATATGCGGTTAATATAATTCATTTTACTTAAGATGCTGGACTTTGATAGAATATAATAGATTAACAGACACAGTTTCGAACACCAAAATATATGCTGAGAGTACAATGCTAATAAAGGAGTTCTTTAGTCTCTTTCCTAAATCTTCCAAAACTTGATTTCCTCTTTCTGTGTATTCCATGGTGAGAAAACCAATTATTTAACAGCATCTTTACTTGGACCAAAAGGAATAATAATGCAGATGATCCAGAGCAGAATATTATTCCAATCAACCTGTTGGAAACTTCTGGCATCAAATTTTGCTCATACATTGAAAAGTTATACTATTCCCTGAGGAGAGTGCTCAGGAAAAACAAAGGAACAGATTTGAATGAACCTCAGAAGTGCATTTATTGGCATGGCAGGAACCCAAAAGATTCAAAAAATGTTTTGCTATGTTTTAAAATTCTTAAGTTAAAAATGAATACAAATATTTAATCAAAAAAGGGAAAACTTCAAAAATTAATTCAAGACATCTATTATTGACCAATTTGTTATTAATATTAAACTTGATTTTTTTACAGTTTTTATATATTCTTAAAAATTAGCAATTACATGACTATTATAATAAATAGTAAACAAAAATAATTACCAGGTACTATCCAGGCAACTGTAGATGCTAGTAATCAAAATTAGTCACAGTTATTATTGCTTTTGTTGTTGTTGTTGCTGTTGTTGTTATTTTGTTTTGTTTTATCTTTAAATTGGGTTAGTTACATGTCTATATTATTTACTCTGGATTTGAATTTAATTTTTGAAAATAGTATACACACCCACAAAAAACAGTGTAGCTCAAGGTCAGTGCTTTAACCACCAGATTACCTAGCTATGTATAAAAGTAACAACAATGGCAGTTTTCACTTTGGGGTGGGGAGGAATGCCGTTTAGGCAGAAGATTAAATGACATGAGAGCTTTATATGAGTAAGATATTCAAGTGTCAGTTCATAAAATGTTACTTGACATTGATTATGGAGAATTATGAGCTATTCTAAAAACTGAAAAGTGGCAAGGTGAAGTAAAGCACGGATGACGGATTAGTCTGTCATTTCAACATGAACTTACACCTGCCTGTTATGGACTGCATCGTGTCCTCCCACAGAATTCAACTATTGAAACCCTCATCTCTAATGTGACTGTATCTAGAGATAGAATCTTTGGGAAGGTAATTAAGGCTAAATGCGGTCATCAGAGTGGGGCCTGACTTTCTTATTAGAAGAAAAGACACCAGAGCTCGCTCTGCAGGTACAGAGGAAAGGTCACAGAGTGCACAGTGAGAGGGCAGTATCTACAAACCAATGAGACAAAATTCGCCAGAAACACTTCTGGCACCTTGAGATTGGACTTCTAGCCTCCAGAAATGTGTGAAAAAAAATGATTTCTCTTTTTAAGCCACCCAGTCGGTGGTCTTTTGTTATGGCAGTCCCCATGCTCAAATAAACTACCCCAAACTGAAGTCAAGTCTAACCTCGATTTTTCACTGTGGTTAAATACCTAAAGTTTAGATTAAATCTGCCCAAACGTCTCTCTAAAATTGATCTCCCTGTCAATTTGCCAATTGATAGTCCTTCTAATACAGATATTTAAAAAAGCAATTTAAATTGAAATAGATTTAGACAAAGTGGCTTAATTACCAAAGAGTCAGTCACCCAAACATTTGGGGGAAATGATAGCTAAATCCTTTTATCAACCAAATATTTTCCTAAGTTTAATTACTGGGTAGAAGAGTCAATATGGCACCAATGAGAATATCTTTAAGTTAATGCAATATGGCTATCAAGTGTTATTCTAAAACATGTGTTTTTAAAATGCATGTATATGGAATTAGTAGAGAAAATGTAGCATCTTTTTAGCTAAATAAGACTGAAGAAAATTCCCAATTGTTCTGAAAGCATCATAAATTGGAAGGACTCCTGATCACTGTCAAGTAAATCTGGTTTATTTAGTAACGTGTAACTATGTAGCCAGTAGACAGCAGTTATATATGCCACTCTAAGGAGCAGGAAGGTGTAATCACAGAACGAATGGCTACTAGCAACACTGAAGTTGAACTTTTGGCCTTCAATAACTGACAAATTTTTCTTTCTCCCTATATTTTCCTCTGATATAATTGTTTATTTCTCAAAAATAAATTCATGAAAAATAATGACGTTTGCTATTTACCCATATTTCTATAAAAGTAAATAGTGAGACATTAATGGACTATGATCCAAATGTATAAAATTTCTCTTCAAATTTCTCTTCATGAAATACACAATATGGTACACATACACTACAGGATAAAATATATGTTGTATACTACATTTATATATTAAGATACTGAAACGCATTCTAAAATAGTAGATAACTGCTAAAATAATAAAATTTGTTGATATATACATGAAGACTTACCTCTAATATCATTTTTCTCCCTGCACTATAAGTCTTTAAATTAGTGGTGTTTTTAGCTGGCAAAACTAATTTCTCTCTTCTCCAGTGGACTGATGCTGGTGGATTAGATTTCACATCACAGCTTATATTGATTGGATTTCCTTCCCAAGAGTAATAAATTGTTTGGTTTGATACGAACTTGGGAGCATCTGTAAAGCAATATAATATAACATTATAGACCTTTTCTTTAAGGTAAATAGTCACTTAATTAGTGAAAACAATAGTAATTATTGTTTGACTACAAAAAGAAACCACAGCAATTCTAATTTCATATATTTAATATGTGATATCAGAACTCATAAAAATATACTATTTGACTGTTTCATTAAAGCATTTTAATATTAATATAAAAACATTCAAAGTTGGTCAATTATTAAACTAGTTTAATAGTTGTTTGCTTTTAATAATCTGACAAAAATTTCTATCTAGTAAATTAATGGCTCTCTATGTAAGTGGAATATATTTCTGAAAACAAGCCACATTATAAAGTGATAATTCAAGATAAAAGTTAATAAAATCAGTGATCTTGCATCATTTTTTAAATCTTATCTTAGTTATATAATTCCTTCTATAAAATATTTTAAGGCAGATATAAAATCTCAATTGAAATAGCAATACCACAACTAAACAACAAATATTGCACTGAAATATCATTTCTAGTTTTTAATTACTAGACATGATTTAATTTAATCAATAAGTTAATTTAAATACTGAGTTCCTATAATGCTCTGTGAATCTTCAGGCATCTGGATCAGACCTCTTTAGTGATAAGTAAGAAAAAGTAGAAAACACATTATATAATTTTATTGAAATAATCTTATTGTGAAGACACACAGACATGGTTTTTCGTCTTGTTCCATGCTAGGACACAGACCGAATGCCAATCAATCATAACGTCAAGTCTCAGTATCTTGACTGTATAATTGAGAGGATTCATTTAAAAAAATTTACACAAAAGTATAACCCCAAATTAAGTGGTAGCTAAAATGTTGCTGATACTTATACTGATTATTGTCATTAGTAATATTAGAACTCAATATCCCTCATAAATTATCATTTCAAATTGTCTAAATTAAACGTTTTCTTTTACTACTCAAATTACTTAAAAATGACTTCCTCCCAGTTTTGTTACATCAACAGATTATATATCAGATATATAAGAATTATAATCCCCAGTACAAATGCATAAATGGTTATTTAAATATTCTTGTCCTATATATGCTTTACTGTATGTTTTTAATGCCAATCTCACACAGAAGTATAAAGTGTTTATTGAATGCTTCCTATACAACCATAAGCTTATGTATTTTATTCTATGTATCTTTTTAATAACCTTGTGAGGAAGATGTTATTCTGTTATAAGCATGAAGGATCTGGAGTAAGAGCTGTCAAGCTTATTGTAGTACTAAGTTGTAGGTCTGGAATATGAATCTGTGCAATTTTAACCAGAGTCCATTGTATTTCTGTTCAACCCAGCAACAAAATTATAATATTCAGTACTCGCAACATTTTAGTGATGTGGACTTCATCACACATTTTGAGAGGAATATAATTGGGACAATTCCTTAGGAGCATAAAAAGCCTTTAAAAAAAACTTCATAATCTTCATTCTACAGACCTGTCTTAGAAATCTTTCCAGAGAAAATAAGTAGAAATATTATCAAATGTTAATAGAAAGGACTTTCAGTGCATTGTCATACTAATAACAAAAACTCAGAATAACTTAATGTCCCCAAAAGGGAACTGGCTGGATAGTGACACCTATTGGCAGAGGTACTGAATATTACACAGACATAGTCGCATCTGGTTTTCCCTCAGCTTGCAACGTGCCTGCCCTTACCTTCACCTGACTGCCTCCAAAACTAGGCTCCACAGTAACCAAGCACAGCCTTTCCACAACTTTCAATGGTCAGTAAGGTTCCCTACTTTGTGCTCCCTCAGATTCTATGCTCTCTTTCAGCATAGTCATAGGAATTGGAAGGATCCATATGATTGCTTCTCTACCAAATCTGAATCTTATGTGTTAATGGATAAAGAAAATGATACCATATTTATTTTCTTTATCCATATATATATGAATATGCACAATGAAATATGACTCAGCCATAAAGAAGAATGAAATCCTGCCATCAGCCATTTGCAACAACATGGATAAAACGAGAGAGTATTATGTATGCTAAGTGAATTAAGTCAGGCAGAGAAAGACAAATATCATATGATTTCACTTAGATATGAAATCTAAAAAAAACCAAAACCAAATAAATATAAAACAGAAATCAACTCATTGATAAAGATAACAAACTGCTCTTTGCCAGAGAGAAGGGGTTTGGGGTAGTGGGCAAAATAGAGAAAAGAGATTAAGAGATACAAAGTTCCAGTTATAAAATGAATTAAGTCAAAGGATGTAATACATCAAGACCTGAAGAACACAGTCAATAATATAGTAACGACTTTGTATGGTGATAACAAGACATCCTGGTGATCACTTTTTAATGTATAAAAATATCAAATCACTATGTTCTAAACCTGAAAACTTATATAATTGTGAGTCAATTATACTTTAATTAAAAAAAAAAAGGTTTGTCTCGGTCATAAGCGTGTATCTGAAGATACTTTGTGCAAGATTTGTCTTGGTCACAAGCATATACTTGAATAACATAAGGTGCTTACTTGGTTCTCAGAACCATATGTCACATTTACTGGACATTAAATTGTCATTTAGTTTTTAATTCAATGGTTCAGTTAAATTGAACAGAATGTATTTTCAAGGAGAAAAGACAAAAAAAAGCTTTTTCAAAGCCGGTAAGATTAAGTGAAAAAAATCTAAGAACATAGAACAAACTAGGGGTGCAACTGTAAGGAAAGCCAAACTTCCTGATATTCAAAGTCAAAAGCTAAGGTACGTCTGCATCCATCTCTAGTTCTAGCTCTATCTATAAAATTTTTATTACTGCTTACTATATATGAAATATAAATTCTTTAGCATTATAATATTTTAGAGAGAGGTTTATGAATAATGTATTTGCATGTAAATATAGCCCAATATGAAAATCATACATGTTGATGTAATGATTAATTCCTGACTCACAGTATACTCTGTCCACAATACAGCATCTGTGTGTATATGTGTATTATTTATAATGTAACCATAAACTTAGGGCATGATTTGGCTTTTTTATAAAAGCAAGCAATTGCCACTAATTGCTTGCCTGATGATCTCAGTGGGAATTTAATTTGGAATTACTGATGCTGAATGCCAACGTGCTACAGGCAATACGTGCTATACTAAAAGCCACATTAAAAAATGTATTTGTGGTGTCAGATGGGAAAATGTTGACAACTCTCATCTACAATAAAACAGAAACCAAATTCCTGTACACTGTACGCTCTGTAAATATCAAAACAGTAGCAAGGCAGCAATATCCACTGGCACAAGACTGGCATGTTAATGAAATTGAACAATTGGTTTTGGGCTGCTTGTTAGAAAAAGGATGTGACTCTGGCAGAGGCAGCACACGAAGACTTCAGGCTAAAAAAATGCAGCCATATCTCATGTTGATAAATCAGAAATTTTAATTTTCAGAAAATTAGGCCTTTTCAGAAAAGTAGGGCTTTCACATCATGAAAGCCTTCAAAGGCTGTATGGAGGAAATAAATTTTGGCATCACCTGGAAATAAGTGAGTGTACAAATATGTACCTTTTTTTTTTTAAGATTTTGCATATAAATGGTATCATAGGATATTTGCCTTTCTCTGAGTCACTACATTTAATATGATAATCTATTTTGAATTTTGAATTAGTAAGAAATATTAAAATAGTGTATAAAATAAATCTGGTTACTGCTTATATAGATAAGATTTGTATTTCAAAGGTAATTTTAAAATAGCGCTGTCTTGCCTCCTTGTGATTAAGAATCTATGAATATGCTAAATCAGCACTTTGCTCTTGATCATCACAAGTGAATTCTTGCATTAAGAAAAAAATTGCCTGAAGTAATGCAAGATATCATTTGACATCTCAATAAAGAATAAATTTAATCCTCAAATGGGCATATTTACTAATATGTTAAAATATAATTGCCTTTTAAAACACTTCTTAATTATATTTTTTATTTAAAATGCATTTGCTATATAATTTTCACATCAGGAAAATTCACAGAAATTTCCCAAGTACAGCTCAATATTCAGCTTCCTATTAGGACATTGACGAATAAATTAGGTTGTTATCTGTTTCCAAATCACCGTTGAAACATTAAGACGTGAAACTATATCACATTGCTTCCCTCATTGTTAACTCTAACATACGCTGGGCATATTTTGGATATTGTGTTTTTATATCTGAACCTGATAAATGTAGATTAATAAGTATTTTGTTAAGTTATATTCACATATATTTTTCTTGAGTATATATACTGTCTCTAATAAAAGATTATTCTGGAATATATGAAGACTAAAGGGAATTGTTAATAAAAATATAAATAGGACATAACAAAAATACTAAACATAAATGCAAAAATGTCTTCTATATTCTAAAAATATCAAACATAAATACTGGTATCTTTCTCATTCTGTACTTTTTTCAACAAAGACATTCCAATTTTGATCTTTCCAGAAATATATATTATATATATATAAATAAACACACACAAACACATGTATATGCATATATGTATATACTTGAATTCATTCTACAGTGGACACATATATGCATCGTTTCAGAGAAATTTCAAGTTATCTGTTTTACTTGTTCGGAGGCATTAACTATTTGGAATTAAATTTTAAGTACCTTAATTTTTATTTTTTAAAAGCACAGAAAGTAATATGCTTAAAAGTTAAAAAAAAGTGTTATTTTTTACTCATATTTTCAAGGAAGCAAAACTCATTTTCAATTCTGACAGTATAGTGGTATCATATATTGTACTTGATCCCTTAAACAATGTCCTTATTTTATCTGAATTCTAAACTGAATCCATGTTACCATGAAAAGGATGATACAATTCTGTTTTTTCTACATACCTTACTCCTACAATAAATTGTTTAAAAATTAAATATATTCTCTAAAAGATTGGGATTGATTTAGCATTTTGTTGATTTTTTGGTTATATTTGGTTTGATACTTAAACCGTTTATCTATTTTTCCATTATTGCATCATCAATTTCAAACACTGCCATCATAAGTTACCTTGGGAAACAAAATATTACATTTTTCTAAATATTAATGATTGAACTGATTGCACATCTCTGGTTAAAATAATATCAAAGTTTACGTTTACTGACACGAATCCATTTGCAAATGCTGGATGTAATTGCTTAGTATAAAAGTTTTGCCACCCTTGCTATTCATCAACATTATATTTTGAGCTCATAAGAGGAAAAGAATCAGATGTCTAAGGCTTCCTCTTAAACATTCTGATGTGCACCTCTGGGAAGGGCAGCCACTGCACTAATTATCCAAAGTTATTACTGTGTGTCTCCTTAAGCTAAGCGCTGTTTAAACGTGGGGGATTCATGTCAACAGGAAATCCTTTGTAGTGGATCAGGCCGATGCAAAAGTAAATACTTCTACTGCAAGGCAATACATGGTACAATTGAAGTGGAATGGGTAAGGTTCCTGCCTCAAAAGGTATCAGCACTGACCCTAATTAGGATGTGCAGGGAAAGCTTCCCAAAAGAGGGTGGACTTTAACCTCTTAACATTTGTGAGCACGTAAACTATGTTAAGCACAGTGATAATTGCTTCCCATGGATTGTCCCAAGTCTTACAATAAGAATCTGGACACACACACATACACACACACACACAATAGTGGACAAACTACACTGGAAAACAGAATTTTGCAGTTGCTGTTTATAAGTAAAATATTGTACTGGAAATTGCTTTAGGTCTGCCATTAGATTTAAGTTCCAACTCAGCCAGATAGCAATGATATGATCTTTGTTTTTTGCTTATTAATTTGGATTTTTTATTTTCTTTTCCTTCTTTATAGAATTATTGAATTGAGCTGGTTTTCTTTATCTCTAAGACTTCACTAACAGAGAAAGCATGAGTCTGGCACAAGTTTTTAAAAATATAAAGAGGGTTATAATATTTACCATATAAAAAGAGGCAGCAGATCATATAAAAGGTGACATTTACTTTTGGCTAAAACTATATAAAACCCTTGAGTAATACTAATTATTTCATGTGTTTAAAAGCCTCTTGTTGGTAGTTTACCATATACACATACATATACTTACATGACTATATATATGTATTGAATATATTGAATATATATATACCTATTCATGAATATATAATGAAAATGAAGAATAATCTCTCTTTAATAAATGTCATTTTACTAAGTTAATATCTTTAAAACCAGAGAATTCACAAGAAAAAATAATATAAGAGGTCCTAGTTGGTGAAAAATATTGGAAAGTATATTATCTTCAGGCTTCCATGTCTAGTTAATGGTTACATGATTAATAAAAATGTATATATTACTGCATAGACTGTAAGAAGGGGATTTTTTAAACTGGATGTAAAGTGACTACAGACTTTAAAAATCAAGGAACTATGTTCTCTTAGCTATTATCACAGTGGACAGATCTCTAAGGAGATATTATTTAGATTTAATTAAATGGCAGCTGTTACAGGCAGAAGGCTGAGCTAGACCATTTCAACTGTACTTACACACATGACCTTGACTGAATTTCTGGTTTAAAGTGGCCAGCCTAAGAGGAAAGAGAAAGGCTTGCCAGGATCTGATTTTGTCACTTCTTCAATGTTGGGTCCAGGAAAAATATACTTCCAAGCATAGCAGGAGACATCAAAGAAACTTTAAGGACTTCCTTCAACTTAATGCAAAGTTGCTCCTGTCCTGATATTTAATTCTTTTCCTTTGGTTTGTTTCCTTTCCTTCCTTCCTTCCTACCTTCCTGTCATTTTACAAGACTTCCTGACTTGATTAAAAGCTTTTTACTTTCTCTTGTCATTTGCTCTAAGGCTCTGAAGTCCTTTTCTTTTTTTTTTTTTTTTTCCTGAACATGATTTATTGGTGGTTGGTTCCTGTGACCTGAGTATAGTCTCACTTCTTGTTGAGGGCTGGCCTGGATTCCTGAATTCTGAGTACTTGTGAGAAGACTGGAGCTGATCACAAAACACAGCACAAGCTGTGGGAACTGACGTAGAAAAATCTTTGACTTGAATTTTTACAGGTTCATGATTAATACAATCAGGCAACTCACTATTCAACCTCACTATACAAAGTACTATCCATTTTGTGAATAAAATTGAAAAGCCTTGTTAGGGTAAGCTTCACAATCAATGAAAAATAAATTTAAGTCTTTTAAACTGATACTGATAACACAGTATGTATTGCCCTTGTAAACAGTATTGGTATTATAGTATATTTGTCTTGCTTGCATGCTCTCCAAATTATTTACATACTGTGGTGAAGTACTATTCTTTCTTCTAGTCATCATATTCTATGATATAAACTTTTCAAATTTTCCTTTAATATTAGATCTTAAGAACCACAAATACTAGCAACAATAATTTTATTGTATAATAGAATATTCAATTTTAAAAGCTTTGGCATTCATTCCTCACCATAAATCACAGTATAGAAAGATACCGTTTGCTTCTGTCTATTACCTCCCCATCAAAGCCATAATCACTACCTGGCCAATTTTAGAAGTGCTGTCCTTACCAGCTTACTGGCCTACCAGTTTCTATTTTAAGATAATGTTATTATCCTGTTTAAACTTTTCCCAAAATTCTCTTCACACCTCTTAAATCGAAAACTTTTATGATGATTTATGAAGTTTGAAATTAGCTAGCCTATGTCTATTCCCGTGACCTTGACTCCAGGTTAACTCTGTTCCTTAAACCCTAACCATCCCTAACTCTCTCCTGCTCTCAGCCTTTTGCACTTGCTGTCTCATCTGTCGAACTACTTTTTTTTTTTTTTACATATTTCATATGAATATAGTTGTGTGTGCTCCATCCCCCTAATTAAAACATAAATTCCATGAGAGCAAAGGTGATGCTGCCTTTCTCACAGTTCTGTACAGCGCCTGACTTTATATTTGACACTCAGTAGATACTCAGTAAACGAGAGTTAATTGAAATGAATGAAAACATAGGAAAGTATGTATTCTAGATAATATCACTCTACTTAACAGAGGAAGCAAAGTGTAGAGATGTTTGCTTGAATTTCCTAAAATCACAGAACCTGGTACTTCAATCCTGTATTAAACTCCATAATCATGCATTGTCTTCCACAGACTCCTATTGCCTATTTTGTGAAGAAGCCAACCCCTTAACTGGCTAAGAATTAACTGTACATTTTTTAAAATATATCTAAAACACCTCGACTCTTTTTTCAGTCATTAAGTTTTCTCATTTGATTTATGCGGAGGGCAACTACCAAGGGAATATAAACTAATATATCCTTTGGCACATTTAGAGGGTAATTCAATTAATAATTTCATAGATTTAGTTCTGCTGTATGTTCACTCATATGCAGAATCAGCTACGGCAATTAACTGAATTCAGTCCATGTGTCATGGGAATTCTAATGGCTACATGGAATATGAAATTAGATGTGTGCTTACTGCCAACTAACCATACACTAGGTGTGCATTTCCTGTACTAAACTTGAACAGCCAAGTTATGAATAAAAGCTCAGCATATTTTATAGCCCTGAAGTCATAAGCATCATTTATATTAATATATTCCTATATGTGACTTCAAAGCATATGCTGAGTTTCTCTTTAATTTGACTGTTATTAGTGCCTTAAGTATTACTGATCACAAGAAAAGTTTGATCATAAGTAAGGTGAATTATTCCTCTTTCTATTATTCTTCTTTGCCTTGTCCTAATCTCTCTCCTCCTTAAATCATTCATTCAAATACTAATAAAAGTATTGCACCACCTATGGCTATTCTGTTCTCTGTTGTTGCTTTATATAATTGAATTTTCCAGAAAAGGCTACACTATTTTAAAGACTGTATTATGATGGTGATGATGATGATGATAATGCAGAATTTCACATACAAATTCAGGATACAAAGCTTAAGCGAATCTCTTTCACAAAAATTTCCGAGTTATCAAAAGAAGAGTGGCTGCTCATACAGATAAAGCAGTGTGAAAGTTGTTTTACAAATAACAATAATGTTATTTTCTTCAGAATTTGATTTAGTAGTAGTACATTCTGTAACACATGTAATTTGTGCTTATTGATGTCAAACAGCTTTAAAGTTTGCCCCATTATTAAAATTGAAAGGAAAACTATCATAAAATGCAAATTGCTTATCTAGTGATTTAACTTGATGTCTAGATCATTCATTTTATATGTGGTAAAAATAGCTCCACAAATTTAATTAATTCCTTAAACTCCCCAGCTCTATCAAACCCTGATGACTTAAAAAAAATCAAAAGCAAATTAAAACCTTTTCACTAGTATATCTTCAAGTCCTTGGCTGCACATCTAGAATGTTGCTTATTTTATGCATAATGGAGTGGCTGGGTCATAACAATGGAACACAAACAAGAAAAACTCAGTATTATTGCCTGCATCATCACTATCATCATCATCACAGTAGTATAAACAATGCTGGAGACAATGATGATGATAATAGCTAATGTGATGCTTATGACTGGCCATCAATATTTTAAGCATGTTATATAATTAACAAATTTAATAGCAATTACATTACCTTAGATAATATTATTGACACCATTTTACCTTTATATTTATCCCCTTTGAGCTGAAAGACTGAAATGTAGGAATTACGTAAACTTTTTCTACATCCTTTTAAGTCTCTTAATTGAAAACTGAACATTGGTAACAAATTGTCACATATTTGCAACTTTCAAATAACCAAAGTATTATTTAATTGGATTTAGATAATTTCTTTCTCCTTAACTACTGTTTATGTTGACATATATTGTATATATTTAATGTGTACTTAGTTAGAATAATTTTTTAGTTAAATAGGTGATAAATTATCATCAAAATTTAATGCTTTTTACATAATAGGGCAAAATAATTTGAGCCAAGTAGAATAAATAAAGCAATTCAAGTTATGACTAGAAATGAATCACATGTGATACATTTTGGAGCATTGCATCATAGTAAATGAAAACCAAAAAATGTACAGCCTCTCTTAAAATGATAGTTTATTGACATGGGTTTCCCCTTTTAGACAGTATTTTTTAAGCTAAAAAATGTGTACTCTTTATTTTTGTTTCCCTAGGGTGAATATACTTTAAGCACTAATAACTATCAATTTAATGAAAGAATACGGCAATAAATATAAAGCAGCTGGTACTATACTATTATGTACAACATTTATGTTACAAATATTTGATAGTTTTATAATAATATTAATGGATTTAATATTATCGGTTAATTTAAAAGTATAATTAAAAGAAGCAAGAACCCATTGAAAATCGTAGTCTGAATGTGAAACATCATACCTAACAAAATTAATCAAGGAAGCAATTTTTAACCTTTTATGTTTATTTAAAATTTTTTTTATTGTCAATTTGATTAAATAGGTAACTACACAGTTTCTCAGACACCTATAATTCTAATTCAGCCAAGTGAACAAATCTGTGATAGTGCCTTTGATTTTGATTTTCCAAAATAAAACTCTAAATTTAGGAAGAAACAAAATACAGATTTTAGGATATCGATTACATGCAAAAATATCTTTGGGATTTCCCAGAGAGCTTCTGAAAAATCACAGATATGTGTATCTTCTTCTCCTCAGAAAAAGAGAGATGTTAGAAATAAGCTTGTCTCTGTGGATATAACTTCACAGTGGAAAAGTTTTTACTCATTCTAGAAAAGAATATCTAATTGTGCCAAACCAAAAAAAATTAAATAAAATTTTAAAATAAATGTGCAAATATCCAAATAACATTGTTATCTTGGTTTATTAAGATATGATCTGGAATTTTTACATATCTAATTCTTATTATTAGGTAAAAACTAAAATAAAGATCTTTTTTAAATAATTAAAATAAGCAATTATAATGAGAAATATTGCACAGGGCAAGAAAAATTTTTAAATCAATTATTTTAGCATTGATGACCCAGAGTATTGGTAACAAAAATTAACCATAGTAAGAAGTTTGAGAAAATCACACACACATACAAATAAATGCATCAAAAAATAGGATGTATTTTATGGTATTAGACTGCCTGCATTGATAATTGCTCTTATAATCACAGGAGACTTTTCAGCAGGCCCAAGAAAAATCAAAATTTCCTAAACATGATTATCATTGAATTATTTGTATCTATAGGAACTCTCTGAAATCTTGCTATTTATGAAGCATTCTGAGATACCAACAGTTATAAAAATCCAACAGAAGATTTTTTTCTCTATTACTGCTCAGCTGTATAATCTCTGTGACACATATTTAATTATAAGTGCATTAAATTATATGTTATTTTGTACTTTCTATGTTGTTCCATATAGGTAGACTCCAGTTTTCTAGATACAGTGTAATATTTTATGTCCTTTCAATCATTTTGCATCTTTGAAAAACACTAATAATATACTATTTCTAGCGTCATACAATGAATATTATGAAACTAGGTAATGATTATGAAGGTTCTTAAATGAAGATACAGAAGTATCATTTACTTCTTTAATGTCCTTAAAACAACTTATTGAAAATTATGTTGGTTTTTCTTATTCAATATGCGATGATTATGTAAGCAAGTCTAAAGCAATTTAGAGAAACATGTAAACGTAACTATTTTCACAACCTGAATATTCTTTTTAAATTAACTACCTGAAATTTCACTCATAGGCATGTGCTTCTGATATGGCTGATTTTATTCAGCAAATATTCTCTCCAAAAGCCCTCCCAGTAGAAGAGGGGTGTATTTCCCTGCTGGATTGATGTTAGGCTTAACCACATGACATGAGCAAACACTTACAAGTTGCTTTCATTATTGAGTTGTTCTCTCATGTTTCTGCCATCACCGTGATATAGCTTCTTCCCTCTAGTGGCCACCTCTGCAGCCTGGTTTCTAGTGTTACTGGACTGTCACATGGAGTTAAGCATTGCTGGTTGAAGCAGAGCTCCCTATTCAAGGGCCGCCTGGGTCAGCCAATTCCAACTGAGCATGAGAATTAATATTGCCTGTCACTGACTTTGGGAGTGTTTATTATGTACATTTATTGTGACATTAGCTGATGGAATACCCATTTCCCTGCCCTACTTTATTTATTTTTTCCCTTAGCCATTTTCCCTGATTCTTATACTATATAGTTTGCTATTTTGTTTTATCACTGGTTTTCCTTGCTAGAATGTAAGGTCCATAAAGTCAAGTGTTCTTGCTTGCTTTATTATAATTCTACATAGTTAACACCTGGAAAAGTGCTTGGTGTGTAGTGCACGCCTGATAAATACTGTTGAACGAAAAAAAAATGTAATTAAGATCCCAACCTCAGTAGGCTTAAATTCATAAAATAAGTTTAGACCCATCTCTTCCTCTTTACATATCAGGAAACTGAAGCTTGGGTAATTAAATGATGTGACCAATGACTTAGAATCAGATCAAGCAGATTCATTAATATCTAAGACCAGCTGCTAATACTAAGACATTTAAATATTATTTTAGTAAAGCCCAATATATATATGAACTATGTATATAAATTTTATGTGTTTGTGTATATATATATGTATGCAAGTATATGTGTATGTATATGTGTGTGTGTGTGTATGTATGTGTGTGTGTATATATATATATATATATAAACTAGATAGCAGTTTAAATCATCACAAACTGTGAGCTGGCTTAAGTCCATGGACAGGTATCAACAATACATTCACAATATTAGGAAAAGCTAGTCCTTGCCTTTGCTTCACTGAAATTAGGTAACAACATTGAGAGGATTTAAGGATTTATGGCTACAGAGCTCTGGCTGCTGGGATTCAAGTTGTTAGAATGGTCTTTTTCAAGAAAAGTACCTTAACTTTGGATGGTCATGCTATTAAGGACTAAGGGGTCAGGTAGTAACTCCAACAAGGTAAACCTGCTGGCACCACATGCTAAGGAAGAGGAGGATGTGGTCCCAGTGTGCAGCCTCATCCTGCGAAGTTCTGTGCTAGTTCCCTCTGTGAGGTGGTCCTCTCTGTCAAATCCAGAAAGATCATTCCCAGAAATGAATTTTTGTGTCTCCTCCAAATTGATATGTTGATCCCCAATCCTCAGTGTGACTGTATGTGTAGGTGGGGCCTTTGGAAGGCATTAATTTTAGATGACGTAATCACCAGGATTAACACCCTTGAAGAAGGAGGAAGAGATTGGAGGTGTCTCTCTTCCCACCTTCATGCCCCAAGGAAAGGCCACGTGAAGACATATCACCAAGACCCTGAGTAGTCTGGCATCTTGATCTTGGCCTTCCAGCCTCCAGAGTCATGAAAATTAAATGGCTGTCTTTAAGCCACCCAGTTTATGAGATTTCGGCATAGCAGTCCAAGCTAAGACATTCACTGTACCAGTGAGAACTAGGATCCCTGCGACACGGTCTTCATTCTAGAGGAGGGGCAGAAAGCTGTGGCAAATTGTAGGGAGAGTTTGATATTTCTGGACAATTAAGTTACGCAGGTGCCAAGAGCTAGTGATAAATCCAGTAGTTACACAAAATGACTAATATTTGTTTGTTCATGTCTAAGATTTATCCTCTAAAAGGGTATTTCCTAAAATTCCTTAACTTTTCATCGTCATAATCTCTGAAGTACATTTTAACATGATTTAATCTAAATCAAATGATATCTGTCAGAGATAGACAAAAATGTGCTAAAACTAGAGTAAATTATAGTATCTGTGCACATGAAGAATGTGATATTTCAAATTTTCCCAAAAGGCTCATGTAAAGTTTGGGTTAAAAAAATACAGCTGAGCAGTAAGAGATTTTTTTCACCTTTCTCTTTTAATGTCCTTGTTCTTCTTATCTTCTGGATGTAGAGATACACTTTATATTTCTTTCAGATGCTGTCCTTGAAATCATCATGCTGGATATAAAATCTAAATAGTTGCTGACATTAGAATCAATTTACTTCTGCAAATGAGCCATCTTCTTTAAAGTCTGAACAATTTAAATGTATTTTGGTGAATGGACAAGGTAGGTCATAAGACAAGATTTTAATCACAGGTATAAAATGTGTGTCTGCTATCAATAAGGAATTTTTCTTATTTCTAAGAGTATACTGAGATACTTTTTTTAAATGTTAAAATCGTGGTCAGATCTTCCCTCTACTGCATCCTGTACATGCAGCAGAGCACGCTATTGGAATTAGTTATTTTGAGAGATTGCAAAACGTAAGAAAATAATTGTGTGATAAAACAAAGTTTTATTAATTCTATGGAATCCATATAAGTATGGAAGTAACATGAATCTATGTTATAAGAGTAATTCATATCTCTATATCCTTAAAAGGTTTTTGACATTTTGCTAATGACTTTCATACCACAGAAGAAAAATTCATTTAGATATTGCTATTTATCTAGTAAGAAATAAAAGCAGGTGCAGAGAGCTCAATGGGAAAAAATGTAAATGAAAAGTTCAGTATTTCTTAACAGGCATTGTTACCACGTAGCTGTTAAATTAAACTTATCACATAAAATAATTAAGTCTAATAGGTAATAAGTAATGAGCACCTAGTAACACAACTTAATGATATTGAAATTGTAATCAAACATACTATGTAATTGGTGCTTACTGTATTAAACTACATGTCACATGCCTGTTATCTCCTTGGTTTTATAAATTGGAACTTTAGTTCAACTTGTGCTTCTTAGAAAGGGTAATGCCTTTGAAATGTTGAAAATTAAATGGCGGGATGCCAAGGAATCTGCCTAAACTGAAACACAAAAGAGGTTTTGAACAAAAAAAAAAAAGTGCAGTCTAAACACCTTAAGTTCAGTGCTATAATAATAAATGTGGTTGGTATCAAATTATAAATGGCTCCATTCTTTTCTACTCATTCTTAGCAATAATACAGTGTAGTTTCCTGAATCACGTAGTAAAGACTATCCTGGTAAAGTTTTTGTCACACTGTATAATTTCTTTGTAATCCTCATAATTTCTATACTGTTTTGAATTAAAGAAAGAGAATAAAAATATTCTTACCATTTCTAACATATCAATGTTTATTTACACTAATACTTTTTCATGATATTACATTTCATTACATTAAATTTTTATTACTATAATATTGTCACTAAATAAAATATCCTATTTTATAATGACACAGGCTTTAATTACCAAGAAATAAGCTTATCTGATAGCGCCAGTACTAATCATGGTTGTTGTGTTACATTATCCCACTAGAATTTCTATTAATCTTCATAAAGGAAGAGTATAAGATTTATTACAACCAGTAGTATTGTAGGTGTAAAAAAGTGTTCCGACTTTCAAAATATAATGACACCAATTCACAACAAAGTTACTTATAAGTGAAATTACTTTTAAGTTTACTTACAAATGAAAGAGAGAAAACTGCTAAATTTTAAATTATAACCATGGTTACATATTCTAAATGATTATTTAATTCCATACCCCCAAATAATAACTATAGACAAATGATAACATAGTGGCATTTTTCTCTGTTCCTACCACATGAATAAAGTCTGAATTTTAGCAATGAATGCTATTGAGATGAATAATTATTTTATTTTCTACTTAAGTATGAATTATCTTTTCATATTTACATGACTTACCATAAGTTCTCACCATTATGTTCATCCACTTTAAACATTTTTTACATGACTCAGTTTTAATAAATTATAGTAAGTACCTAGAAGGTGATCTCATATACATACAATAGAGTTTGAGCACATACATGGGCAAATTTACATCTTGCCAAAGTTAAAATTTATGCTTAAATGTAGTATAAGGTTTGAAAAATGAGCTGGGTTCCCAACATATTTAGTATTGTCCTGGAGTTCATGAGTAAATTTGTGAAAAAACAGAGCATTTTGATTAAAGCATATGAAGACATACTATAAAGAATCTGGACTAATCAAAGAGGAAGCTAGACTTCAAGAGACTTATAAATAATTTGTAACAGATATTTAAAAGGAATTCATCATGGGGAGAAAAAAAGAGATGGTAGCTTAAGTACAGAATTCATGTGTTTTTAGATCTGCAAGAGAAACTCCTTTTATTTAGAGATTGAAAAAAAAGGAAATATGTCAATTAAATGCATGATTAAAATCTGATAGTGTATTTATTCATCTTAAAATATAAAACATTTTCCTTTGCTTTACCTGAAATTCAGTCTACATAAGGAGAATTATTCTTCTTACAGATAAAGAATACTATTAAAAATCTGAACATCTAACTTTAAGCCTCAGCTAAAGCTGAGGTAGAGAAACAGTGTCTCACAGATCATTGAGACAGAAGTTCTAACATATATCTTATTTCTCATTGTTCTTCTCATTGATCATTGAGACAAAAGTTCTAACATACATGTGTCTCACAGATCATTAAGACATGTGAGTGGAATTCTAGAGATGAGAAAGAGATTAGGACAGGACAAATATTTGAAGACATAGGGTCAAAAACTGCCCAAATATATTGACAAGTATAAAACTACAGATTCAAGAAATTCAGTACACTCCAAAAAGGATAAACTCAAAGACAGCCACGTTTAGACACATCCTAGTTAAAGCTATGAATAACTTAAAGGTAAAGAAAATAACTTGAAAGCAGCTTTAGAAAAATGACACATGGCATGCAAGGGATATATATTTCAAATTATCATGGATTTATCATCAGAAACCAAGGAGGCTAAAAGACAGTGAATCACATCAACCCAGATTTCGTTCCAGGGAAAAAAAACCTTCAGGAATGACAGAGAGGGAGAACATTTTCAGATGAAAAAAAAATTATAATAATAGACTCTGTCCTGAAAACTATGCTCTACAAGAAATGGGGGAGAATCTTCTGGCTGAAGGTCAATAATAGCAGAGGGAAATCTAGATCTTTGGATGCAGGATGGAGGAAAGACAAAAAGAAATGGTAAAGGAATAAATAAATAAATAACAGTTTTTTCTCTTCAGTTCCTTAATATATTTATAACTCTTTAAAACAAAAATTATCATCATTTCTAGTGAGATTTTCCACGAATATGAATATAGATGTGATACATATGACATCAATAACAAAAACAGATCAGTGTGGAGCACTTATAAAGGTACCTATATGGTTGCAAGGTTTTTACATTTAATGTAAAGTGTCAGATTATTAACTCAATATAGACTGCGAAATGTCGAGTTTGTATATTATGACCCTAAAGAACATAAGCAAAATAAAACAAGAATAAAACACAATCCAAAGATATACTACCAATACACAAATTAAAATGAAATATTGAAGTTTTCAAACACCTCAAAAGAAGGCAGGAAAATAAGAGGATAATATGGGAATACAAGGGGTAAAAGCAGAAAAAAATGAAATTGTGGACCTAAATGAAATTATATCAATAACTGCATTAAATATAATAATCTAAACATAATGGTTGGCAAACTATGGCCCATGAGCAAAATATAGCCAAAGAACCTGTTATATGTATTATTTACAGTTAAGAATGACATAAAATTTTTTCATGGTTTGTAAGAGGAAAAAAAATCAACAAGTCTTTAAAATGGTTTCTAGGTGACAAAGACCACATAAGGTCTAGCAAAATCTAAAATACATATTACTTGACCCATTTATTTCTAACTCCTAGTTTAAACACTCCAATTATAAGGTAGAGATTGACAGAGTGGATTAAAAAAAACCACTATTTTATCATACTCTGTCTAAAAAGACACATTTTAACTTCATGTAAAATATAACTGGGTGAAAAGTACATGAGTGGAAAGGGTATACAAACAATAAGCATCTGAGCACTTGAACAGCTATTTGAATATTAGGTAAAATATATTGAGTCAGAAATTGGTGGAGAAAATCAATAATTCATGACGAAAACATACATGGGAGAGAGGACAATGATCCCCTAAACATATTCACAGCATAATCTCCAGATCCGGTAAGCATGTTACTTCACATGGCAAAAGGAAATTTGCAACAGGGATTAAGTTAAGGGCTTTGAGTTAAGATTATGCTGGATTATCCAATGTGGGTCCAATGGCAGGGAAGTCAGAGAAAGAGATGTGAGGAAGGAAAGAGTCAAAGTGATGTGATGTGACAGACTCAATCTGCCATTGCTAGCTTTGGAGATGTAAGCAGGCTGCCAGCCAGGAAGGTGGGCATATTCTAGAAACCGAAAAAGACAAGAAAAGGGAATCTCGCATAGAGCCTTCACAAAGGAGCACAACCCAAGGGACACTCTGATTTTATCCCAGTGAGCATCACTTCCAACCTGTGACCTCAAGAAATGTAAAATAATAAATATAGTTGTGTTTTTTTACAGCAATTACGTTCATGATCATTGGTTACAGCAACAGTAGGAAACTAAGAGAAGATACAAACTACAAATATGTATTGTGTCACTGAGCCTCAAAATACGTGATGCAAAAAATCAAATGGATTAACAAGAGAGAAAAAACTTGCAATCATGGCAGAAGATTTTAACAACCCTCACTCCGATAGAAGAAAACAAATTCAGTAAAGATATAGAAGATTTAAACAACACTGTCACTCACCTTGATCTAATGGATATTTATAGAGCACAGCATTCTATGACTGCAAAATACATATTTTTCTCAAGTACAATTTATGTATTCACCAGATAGATCATATTCTAGGATTTAAACCTCAATAAATATAAAAATCAAAATCATACAAAGGGTATTTTCTAAGTACAACTGAATTAACTTAGAAATAACAGCAAAATAGCTAGGAAAACACTAAATACCTGGAAGTTAAACATATTCTTATAAATAATTATTGAAATCACAAGGAAAAATAGAACCTAATTTTGATTGAAAACAAAGAGAAACAAAGCATATTACTATTTGTGGGATGCAGTTAAAGTGCTACTTAGAAATTCCAGACAAATTAAAGCTGAATAAACAAATTTGCAAGCCTAAAGCAAAGGAGGACTGCATCAGAGATCAAAAAATGTATGTTTGTATATGTATAACTGAACTGCTTTGCTACACATCTGAAACTAAAACTGTAAATCAATTATACTTCAATAAAAAATTTTTTTAAGTTAAAGAAAAAAACAACTGTACTTTGTTAGCAATCAGTCCTTGAAAAATAGAATATCCTAAGTATTGTATTTAAAATATTATACAATAACTTGTGAGGTATGTAAAATAATTCAACAAAACTTGAATGAGAAATGAAATTCTTACTACACCTGTGAAACACAGGACCATTAGAATTATAAATACGAAGATAAAAATCTAAGGAGGTGTTGAACAACTACTGATAACTAGTATAGTTCAGTTTATCTTGTGTTTTGGGTTAAATGTTGCGTAAAAATAGTCACAATTTTCAGGATAAGCAATACCAAGGCCATTAAATACATAGCACTGTGAAATCTACCACAGCTGCCACTAGATGTCTCTGATAACTGCCTTTGAATGGCTACCTTCCTTCCAAAGTTATGCATTAAATACTGCAACATGAACTACATACGTATTTTGATTTTCCTACAAAAATTCGTATTTTTCAAAGCAGAAAAAGTTGTTTCAATAAAAATACAAAATGAGAACTTACATTCAATGTCAAGGTACATGCTTTTTTGGTGCCCTCCAATTCTACTTGCAGCTTCACAGTCATATCTCCCTGAATCTGACAACTTCACATCTTTAATATGCAGCGATGAGCTTCCGTGCTGCCCTTTGACTTCGATACGGCCGTCTGGGCTCTGTTTACATGGATTCGAGGAAAAGAAACATTTTACACTTGTTTTATGACAAATGATGATGAAACATATGGCATTTATCACAGACAAAATACTCTTACCTGGATTAATTTTTTGTAAAAAATGTAGTGTTTCTATATATATACCTTATTGTTTTTAGCTTATCCATTTTATCTGCCCACTTGCTTACAGCAACACTAACAGTTACATAGTAAAAACTTACACATACATTTTATCCACCTCTTTTATTTAGTATGCTCTTTGCTTTTTATAAAGTATGTTCTTCTAGGAAGAATTCTGTTGGCTTCCAATTGTGTTCCTTGCAAACATAAACAAAACAAGGACAATGCCTATTCAATTCAGGCTAAAACCTACCAGTGAATATGATATGCCTGTGGCACTTTAGTTTCATATTTCACCACGTAAGGAAAGGTACCAAGATGTATGAAAATTAAAGCCTTTAAGAGGAATTTACAGTTTTCATTTTTGAATGAATGCAACAGCATTGCTCATAAGCACAATGGGTACCATATGCATCACAGACACATTATTAAAACCACAGCACTACCTTAGGAAGTCAATGGAAACAATGTAGAAATAATCACTTACTCCACATTATGATTCAAATCAAGGAATTGCTTATAATTCAATAGTCTACAGATTATGTTTCAGATAAGAATTGTGTACAACATAATTAGCATATCTAAAATTGTTTTCTTAAATCACTTAAACAGCTGTATAGCACACACATTAAAACGTAGACATTTTACTTATTGAATCTTACTCTGTACTATCAGGAACTACAGTGAACTTTCAACACTCTAACTCATTTGAAACATGTGCTCTCATATCACTGAATTCATTGTTTTTATATTTGAGGTTTTAGTGTTCAATAATATATTGTACATCATACATTTAATTGAAATATGTATCCTATTATAAACAGTATAATGGTTATTTAATTTTCTATATGACTGAGATTCAAATAAGTTTCAACACATGTGTGCACTTTATCTCATTAAAACTTGGTGTTTAATTATTTCTCCTTTATTAATATCAAAAGACTGACTATCATAAAGCTGTTTTTCAAACATGTAGTTAATTGGGGCACAATATAATTACTTTCCTTGCTTTTTTAATTTTATTTAGGAATGCAATCATTATATAATCCTGTCATTCTTAATTTATTTACCATCTGAAAAATGGTCTTGAAAACAAAGAAACAAACAAAAGCATCTTAGGGCTATATTATGCAACTTAGATCAAGATTTCTAGGTCAAAAGTGTGTTCCCCAACTCCCAAGTATTGTTAAAGAAGTAGCAAGGTGAGGCTTTCAAACAGAAGGGCATTCTCTTCTGCCAATTTTTAAGATGTTCAGCTGCCAAACCCATTTACTTGAGAGAAAAGAAAAGAAAAAAAAAAAAAAGCAAGAATTCACAGAAAATCAGAATGAATAAACCCGAAAGTAAAATGGCCAATTTGTTTTACAAGGTAACTGCCATTCAATAATTAAACGGGTATTCTTTGGTCCTTTCCTTACTGCTCCTCAGTTCATCCTTAAATCCTATTAAACTATCCTTCCTTTCTTCTGCACTGCCATCCCTTGGCTTTCAGAACACTCATGTAATACTGATTTTTCTCCCAGTATCACCTCTTAACTATTCCTTGATTTTGGTTGCAGCCTCCTCCTCTTCCTGCAGACCTCCACATTCTGTCCTGGACTCTAGCCAGTCAGTACAACCCACTTAGGCGCTCTTATCCCACCCACATCTTCTCTCATGATCTCTAGCCAGTCCTTCTTCACCAAGGATCACCCTTTCCCTGGAGCTTCAGAATTAGATATATTGCACGCAGGGCAAGTCCATTTGACGCATATCTCAAACAAGCACGTGCAGATGAACGCATCACACCCTTACCCCGCATCACCTGCCTTCTTTCTCCCAATTGCCTTTCCTTCCATGAATGATATTAATTCATATCTATGCCCCACGACCTCAGTCTTGGATCAGTTTCTGAACTTTTATTTACCTATTTGTATTCTAAATGATGAGAAATCTCAATTTATCATATTGCTTGGCATTACCATTTCCAATCTCCAGCAACTGTGTTTCCATAGATCTAGCTGCTCTCTGCCTCCCCATTTACAGTCTTAGTTGTGCTGCTGAGTTGGAAGGATACTGACAGGCATCTCTGGATTTCAGAATAAACAATCACATTCAAGCTGAACGTGACCGAAAAAGACGCCCTGACTCTGCAAAAGCTACCAACATTATGTTATCTCCTACATTTCTCTAGCAAAAAATCATTCCAGCTGCGGAAATTATTTCTTGTGTAGCTAGAAGTTTTTTTAAAGCAAACTTTTAATTCTGATAACTTTATGAAGGTTTCACATCCTTTGTGCTCTACAATCATAAATAACATTGTATCACCTCACAGATAAAACCACAATCCCTCTGCCCAGTGTTTAAGGACTTCTATATGTACCTTTCTGCATAAGCACACTTTACAATTTGGATACTGTTAATTTGGATTCCAATTAATTTGAATTACTTGTACTGTCATTCTTGTACTTTCTCTAAGGAGCCTTCACATATCCATCTCAGATTCCCCCCATGACCCTCTTTATCCCTGGTTGACTATTTATTTATTTATTTATTTATTTATTTATATCTTCAGAATTTATCATGTAGGTTGACATCATAGTTGTACAAATGTGAGAACTTTTTTTGGTACTTCATGTGAAAGTCACTTGGACTAGTACTTAGGACAGAACCATTACATTCTAATATTTTGATAAAGCAAAGTAAGTCATAGTTAAATTGAATAATGGAAATATAATCCTTCAGCTATTAATTACTATGGGATAAAAACTTGCATTTAATGTCTTTATTATTATGTGGCAATATACATTATTAATGATGCAAAGCAAATTCTTCCTTCTTTCATTAGGAAAAAATGTTGTTCTTTTGCAGTATTAAAAAGTAAGTTTGCCCACTTTAAAAATAAACAGGTCCTTTAGTTATTACCTGTTACAAATGATATGGTTTTTGACTTGTAGTAAACTATCGGTGTATATAAAGGTAGCATGTTATTAGCAAAAAATGTTGGTATTTAAAAGTTAGTAACATATCTGAAATTAACAGAAATTCTGGAAGAGTAGAATTTCTTCTGGAAGGTGTGTGATTCCCTAGGAAACTGTAAGTCATTTTCAGAGTTGGCATTGGCTCTGTAATAGTGCACAATATGCTTCTGACCAGAAGTCCAAAGACATTCCTTCTCATATCTGACATTCCAAAGGACATCTTTTTCTTTGTGCTACAAAAAAGCATTACACATTTCTGAAAGAAAATTCATTTATATCTTGGCTTTGATTCACCACCTACTGAAGATTCATTTAGGACATTGGATATTTGATTGAGACAGGTTAATGGGTATATTAGCTGTCCATCTAGTATTTTCAGGTTCTATCTCTACATTAAGTAAGATGATTAGAAAGTGAAGTGTCTGACTGTTCATTATTATTCCAATCCTTCACAGAAAGGCAACTCTAAAATTTGACTTGATATTATATCTTTGCCTTTCCTGAAGGTCAGTTTAAGAACTGCTTATTTGGATAGTATTTTAATATTTTTATAAAATTATTACTGATAGAGTTTATTGTCTTTTCAATAATTCCTTAATCAAACATCTATGTGATAGCTACCTTCTTGAGTTTTGTTCAAACAGAAATATTTTGCGGTAAATTTTAATTTTTGGACATTTGAAATTACATAATGTATCATGTTTATTTTTGTGATTTTGCCTGACTAGATATTTATGGCCAAATTTTGGATCCAATGGTAGTGCACAACGCCTCTGAGGTGGCCAGTATTCCCTGTCTTTCTTCTTCCTCACACTCACATCTTTGAATCTTTTTAGTCATTGATCAATAGAGAGAATTGTGGATCACATCAGTTACTCAACAATTTTTATTGTAGGTGCCATTGTTCTACAATAGGCATCCAGGCACTGGGGATACATGCTGAACAAAACAGAAAAATTTCCATCTTTTGTGGAATTAGAATGTAACAGAGAAGACAGATACCACTTTTAAAATAGAGTACAAATAAACTGAAAAATACCATGTCAGACCATCACAGTTCTATTTTGGAGGTGGGTCTTGAGGACAGGGGTGGGTTTGAGTCAGAGGCATGTTCCTTAATAACCAAAGTGTGGACTGGGATCTGAAAATGGTGAAAGAAGAGTAGTGTTGTAGAGAGAATTCTACGCATATGCCACCAGGAGGCTTATGGAAGAACTGAGGGAAGCCAGCAGGTGCAGAGAAGAGACTGGGGCACATAGGATCTCCTGATACTGGGCAGGTTAATAGAGAACACTTGCAGAACCCAAGACACATGCAGACATACAATAAATTTGCACCCTTGGATTGTGTATTCTTTTGTTTCTCATTGTATGTTATGCAGTTCCAAGGAGGATATTTTGTATTATATATTCTGCTTGCCTTATTTATAATTGTATTAATTTTCTATTGAATATAAATTAAACTTAGCTTTAAATACTCAAAGATAGCAGCAAGGCATAACTGCTAAATGTATAAAATAGGAAACAGACTCTCCCCAAAGGTTACTGGCATTAATTTACCCAAACTGACTTCCCCAAACCATGTTAAAATAGCATGAAATTGACTAGTTTGTGCAAAAAAAATTTAAGCAGAAATATTGTCTTCCTTTCTTATAAGATCCCTGTATTTACTCTTAGTATTAATGTCTCTTTCCTCTGGGCTTGATCCTACCTTCCTAATTTTCTCCTATTTTGATATCATGAAATGAACTTTTGCACAATTATCTGCCCTAAAAGCAGTACACGTTTGAAGGAATAAAGAGTAATGGATGCAATAAAATTTCTTAACTTATGTAGTTTCTTTACTAGGTTCTACGGTCCTTTTCTTCTCTTTGCACATATAGGCAATAATTTATTCAACATATAGGAGTGGAATATAACAGTGGTTAACAGCTCACACACATAACAAATGACAGTTATACACTATTCTAAATAGTTTACATTCATTAGTTCCCTCAATCCTCATAATACTGCTATGAGATTGGGACTAATATCATCCTCATTTTAAAGATACGCAAATTAAGGCACTTTAGAAACATTAGATAACCTGCCCAGGTCCCACACAGCTTACATCCTGTGATAGCGGCAGAACACCCAGGCCGTCTGGCCCTGGTTCATGTTCTGAATTACTTTTGTCATAATGCTTACCGTGTGAGCCATAACTATGTGTCTAAACTACATACTGTACAACAGCTACATGACCAGCACTACACTGGGTACTGAGGACAGAAAGATGAATCAGAAAGGCAAAGCCCTTAGTGTCATAGGTCAAAAGACTTAGAAACAAATCATAAATTTCATCTGGAACATCTAATACAGTCCACAGAGGTGAGGACCAAGTACTTGTAGATATTTCTGTCTAAACAGGGACCTGACGGATAAGTAAGGCACTGGACTGGCTGCATAATTTGCGGAGCTCACTGAGAAATGAAACGTGGGGTCTTGTTCAAAAATTATTATGAATTTTAAAGACTGGCACAGCAGCACTTTAAATCCAGCACAGGCCCCTTTTGAGGGTTGGGCTCCATGCAGTTGTTCATGGCACACACTCATGAAGTCAGCCCTGGCCAGGCAGACAAGAGGAAAAGTTAGGGAGGAGATGGGAACTACATGGGCTTGGACTAGATGGGAAAATGGCATGTTCAAAGAGTGGAAAGAAGCTCACGGGAGTTGGCATGGCCAATATGAGGTGGAGAGAGATGAAGTGGCTGGAGAGATAGACAAGACTGCCAAAAAAGAGCCTCAAAGGTCAAGGGAAGACCAGTAAGAACATGAAAGGATGCTCAACATCATGAGCCATTGTGAAAATGCGTATCAAAACCACAATGCCACTTCACACACTCTGTGATAGCTATAAACAGAAAGACAGATAATAACAAGCGTTGGCTAGGATGTGGAGAAATGGAACCCTCATGCACATGTGGTAGGAATGTAAAATGGTGCAGCCGCTTTTGATAAAATGTCTGACAGCTACTCAAAATGTTAAAGACAGAGTTACCATATGACACAGCAATTGCATTCCCAAGAGAATTAAAGATCTATGTCCACACAAAAAACTCACACATGAATATCCGTAAGAGCATTATTAATAAAGCCAAACAGTGAAAACAACACAAATGTCCATCTACTCACACATGGATAAATAAAATATGCAATCTCCATGTAATGGAATATTATTTGGCAATAAAATATGTGAAGTTCTTACACAAGCTACAACATAGATGAACCTTGAAAACATTATTCTAAGTTTAAAAACCTAGTAACACAGTCCACACATTGAGTGCTTCCCTTTATATGTAATTCCCAGAATGCACAAATCTATAGATATGAAAAGTACAAAAGGAGTTGCTTAAGGCTGACAGGTGGTGGTAAGGAGATTGTAAGCTAATGGCCAAGAGGGGCAGGATTTCTTTTTGGCATGTTGAAAATGTCCCCAGATTTACTGTGTTGAATATTGCACAACACTATGAATTTACTAAAAAGCAATTTATTTAATTTTACCCTTCTGCAGGTAAAATGCATGCTATATAAATTATATGTAGATGAAAATGTTAAAAATTAAAACCAAAAGAAGGAATATGGATGTTCTATGAAGAATTGGAAAGGACTGTAAAGGTTTCATGCCAAGGAGTAAAGAGAGTGCATTTGTTATTTGAGAGGATCACTTCTGCTGTAGGGTGAAAAATAAATTTGAAAGAGGGAAGTAAAAACCCCTAGAAACATACTGCACTTAATAATGTTCTGGGAAAAGGTAGAGGTCGTGGAGATGAAGAGAAATGTGTGGATTCTAAAAATACATTCAGGAAGAATCAACAGTGTTTAAGTGAATGATTGGCTTGGAAGGTGGTGATGAAAAAAGGGAGGAAAAGAGTATTTTCAGGTTTTTGTCACAAATCCCTCGATGGGAAATCTGATCTATCATTAGTAGATTGTTGTAGGTATATACAATTATAGATACAGAGGCATATATTCACATTTGACTTAACATCATATTTTAATAACCTTATACATTCTATTTCATATTATCTCAGTACTTTAATATTTGAAATTATAATGCTATGATAATCAAATCAAAAGCAGAATAAACTTTCAAAGATTTGAATTAAAAAAATTAGATACGGTGAAATCTAACTGATAATTGACAAAATGCTGGTTTTCAGAATGTGACCTGAATGTTTTATATTAGTGCCTGGGTGTGCTGTCTACTTTAGCATAACATAGTTGCTAAGATCAGAGACTGCAGAACAGATGGGAAAGTTTACACCCTGTTTGTGCTACCTACAAGCTTTGGAGTTGATTACATCAGTTAGCTATACCTCGGTTTCCCTCTCTGTATAACGAATATAAATGTACAGCCTTTATAGTATTGCTAGGGTGGCTAAATGATTTGAATATTTGAAAAGAGCTTAGTACCTATTAAGTACATGATAAATAAATTGGCACAAAACATCTGATAATTCAGAGCTAAATGTTCCATGTATGAGTTTACACAGTATCCGCTTTACTGTGATGTCCAAAGGCATTCTACCTCAAGGGGAAATAACAACTCTCCGATTTTCTTCTTACTCAGCAGTTCTTTATTGCTGCTAGACTTCTCATGATCCCATGAACCACATGCCAATTTTTTTATAATAGTTTTTCAATGAAAATATGTAAGCTATTCAGTGAAAGACAAAATTAAAATTCGGATGAAAAACTACTATTTGGACAGCAAAATTACTAAATAAATGATAAAACGTTTCACATTTAATGGTTAAATTACCAGATGATGTGATTTATATTTTATTTCATCCATAATACCAATAATAAAACCCTATATATTAAATTTATCTGTAATTGCCATTACATTTGTGAATGGCTTTGATGTATCCTTGACCCTGCTCTTCATCAGGAGGACCTTCCCTGCTCAAATGCCATGACTTTGGTGTCAGAGGCCCAATCCTGTAGGCTTTATACAGACGTAAGCTCTGTGTTACTATTCAATGGTTTTAAATTTGTGGATTATAATGATTATGCATCACATTCCCAAAATGTATACATTAGTCAAAGCCGTATTAGATATCCCAACCCCATGTCTATATCACTATTACTTATTATGGCCATTCATTATGATTGGAGCTTTAAGCAAATAAATTAGAACGAGGGAATGTGCTTATAGAAGGCTGGTCATAATTTTGGCATGACTGTCAGCGACTCTGAATGACAAGATACCTATTTTTTGTTGAATAAGTAACAATTTTAATCAAATCTGGAGACAACAGAACAAAATATTTGACACTCAGGGCATTCAAGCCATAAGTAAGAGGACAGTGTAGAAAGCCAGGGGGAAAATCCCACTGATTCAAGCTATCAATCCATGTAAAACTTCATTGCTTTCTCCAAGATTAAGAAACCATGAAAAACAGGATGATCACTATTGTTTTTGAATTTCCAATCTTCCTGTCTGTCCTTCATAGTGGAAAGTAAGCAAAGTAAGAACAACTACTTACTAAAAAATCAATAAGTGATCAAGAAGCCAGGAGGATACTGAAATCTAAAAATTACATTTTATCTTGAGGTAAACTTTGGTTTTATGGCACACAACCAGAAGAAAGAGAAGAGATCTGAAAGAATGAGGCACGTTATACCCTGAAATCCTTCCTGTTCAGCACTTATTATAAGATGGCCAGATGCACTGTGATGATTTATGCAAATAACTGAACTTACCTTGTGAATAATGATATCACAGTATTAAATCACACTGCTTGCTCTGAAGTAATGGAATGACCAGTAAGTACTGGCTTCGTTGCCCCAGGGCTTTGAATAAGTCATAGGTTTGGTCTGATGTTTTTTTAATCCAACATTTAAAATATTTTGCTCTATAACATAAACATAACCTATTGGAAAACAATACTAGAAAATATTAGAACTGGAATGAAGTAATATTCATAATGACTGAAGCTGAGCGATAGAATGTAGGATTCAATGATACTGTTCTACAGCTTTCACTTTGTTTTACATTTACTTCATACATTTTATCATGGGAATTTTTAAATATCGTAACCAAGATGGGATGTGTTCCTTTATCTCATTTCCTGAACTGTTAGAACATACAGAGCAGATTGGAATTAAAATTAATGTCTAGAGCATGCTGCTGCAGCCTACTTATAAACCCATACATTTCTGTATCAAAAGTCTCTGAGATTTTGGTGTCATTTATTTTGCAGTTATCATAGTACAAGTTGGCTAATATACCATACATAATGTTTGTTGCCTTTTCCCCATGTCTGGTAAGAATTACTTAAGTTTCTGTAGGTTCAAAAAACAAACAAACAAAAAATGGTTGTGTAGGCTCACCGCTAGATACATGATAAATGTTATTATAATCAGCGTTGTGCTTAGTAACCAGTGTCTATGCAGTATGATAATCTTGTTCAAACTATAGACAAATGAAAGATTTTTGAAAAGCAAGAAGCACAGTATTCAAAGTGAAGTAGCACAATAATGTTGCATGAAATGTTTAAAAAAATGCCTGACACTTAGCATACATTCCATAAATGTTAACCATAGTCATTATCCTTTTCCTCTAGTATATCTTTATACAAATCCCTACCAGACATCCTATAAGAAAACGCAGTATGAAGAAATATAAAGCATTCTGAGAACATACTTTCTGTGCTTTATCTAATGAGACAAATGAAGACCCTCTTCTGAGCCATTTTTGGCCAACACTTACTCAAAGCATGAAAAAGACCCAGGACTACTCTATATTTATATTAGTCTTTTTCCTGTTTATGTTTTCTTTGGACAAACTGTGTTTTTCTGTCTTTGATTTCACAAATCTTTCATTCTGCAGTATCTAATCTGCTGTTAACCCCATTCAATGCCTTTTTTACTTGATATTTTTTAATTTCTAGATTTGATTTAGTCTTTTATATTGTCATGTTTCTCAGTTTTCATTCTATCTTGTACATATGCAGTATACGTAAAAAAATTGGTATGTGAATGCTCTTACCTATTAATACTGTTATCTGTGACAATGGATCTGTTTCTTTTGATTGATGTGGTCTTTGCAATTATGGGTTATATTTTCATGTACCTTGTATATCTCATAATTTTTACTGGATGCCAAAAATTACGAATTATGTATTTTGAGAGCTATATATTTATATATATTTTTAGACCTTTCAGTACGTTTGGTCTCTTTCCTGAGATATTGCTAAGCTACTTGAAAACAATTTTGTTTTTTTGAGGCTTTTAAACTTAGGGGAATTGGGAGCAATCTTTAGTTTATGACTACTTTGGCCATACTACGAAAGCAGCATTCCTCAGTATTCCAGTGGTTCCTTCTATGGCCTTGGATATTCTCCTCAGACACATACACTCATCAGTACTCGACTGAAGACTCCTGGGGAAAGCACTGATGAACTCTGGTGTTCTCTCTCTTTCTCTGTTTGAATTTGTCTCTTCTCCACAGAGCTCTGCCCTGTCTGGTGCCCCATCCTGTGATTTCTATCACCCCTAGTTACTCAAATTCAAAACACTGTCTCCTCAACTAAGAGAAAACAATCAGTCTCTTCATCCCAGCACTGCAACCTGGGAACTCTCTACACAGTAGGCTCGAGCAATCACACGGCTCACAACATTTGTTTCTCCTGTCTCATGAGTCAATGTGCCATCCATCATGACATAAGTTTTGTCCATTGTTGCCATTGTTTAAAGTCAGAGTGTAAAGCAAGTCCTTCTTTATCCATTATGCCTGGAAATATAAGTTCTACAGGTATCTTAAATTGCCACTAGTCCCACACCAAACATCAGAAAACGGAATGCATTTACCATCTAGTGACCATCTTTTGTCACATACATGAGAATTCACATGGTATACAACACATCGCTATTAACAGCATCACTTTTATCAGACTGATACCATGAAGTAGAATAGCACCTAGAAACATACATGCATATTTTTTCCTTCTTTTTAAAAATTATATCATTTCAAATACATATTCAAATATATACATCACTGGCTATATAGAAATTTTATTAAAATAATGTATATAATCATTGTCAAATGTGTTGGTAGTGCTATAGCAAATATATGCTCCTTAAATACACAGCTATGCTGAATGAGTCATATACTTTATTTCAACATCTCATAGCTACATTTTGGGTGTGAGGTTCAAAGAGTAAAATGCATTTCCTTATATATGTGTTTTGAACTATTCTGTCTTACTATCTGACTCATTGCAATTAACATAATCATTTTAAATAAAAGCACTGTCATTTATTTTTATAACACATGAATGTAAACACCAAAAACTACTCACCATACAACAAAACACGAAAATCAGTTTCATCAAATCATTTTGTTACACAGACACAGAAGCAAGCTACCTCTAAGAGATGGCTTAAAATTAAAACTGTGTTTAATATACATTAACTCTAGTGAGTTGCTTTGGTTGGTTTTGTTTCTGAATTTTGTTTGTTTTGTGGTAAAATAAAGGCAAATTAAAACAAATACTGCATATACAAACTACACTTTTTGTAATTGTTAGAAATCAAAATGAATATATGTATGTTTCTATATGACTGAAGCATTGTGCTGTACACCAGAAATTGACAGAACATTGTAAACTGACTGTACTTCAATAAAAATATTTAAAAAAAGAGAAACATTTTCCAGAAAGGATCTGAGTTATTAAGATAATAAAATAATTAATAGGAGAAAGAGGAAATGTCAATGAAATGTTATTTATTTTTTACCAAAAGCAAAAAGGTATATTAAAACGGTTCTAAAATAGGAAATAAATGAATCAATGATACAAGCCTAAACTGTTGAAAGGAAAAGATACAGTGTGGACTTGTCAAAAACATTAAAAGAGAAGGTAAGGCCTATATTTCTGTATTATATTCCTTTTTATAAAACAAAAAAATTGTGGCTCAAACAGGTCTGTGATGAATCTTTACATTGAGATATATCAATTATAATATGCCCAAAATTTATGAACATTATTATTAGAGGGATATCTGCTGGAACTAGAGAGCCAAGAAGCAGAGACAGTCTGGGGAATTATATTACCTTTGCTACAAGAAACAAAAATGATAAGAAACAGCCTTCATCAAGCTATGAATTGTGCATTGGGATACAGAGGTATAAGATGTGTTCAAATAATTATACTACAGGGAGGATGGATGTAAATTTTATGAGAAGGTATTAGAAGAGTAGTCTTCATAGTGGATAAATATGCAATGTGCTATCTCAAGGTGCTGATCAAAACACCTAGCAGGCATATAAATATCCCAATATATTTTCTATGGTACACACAGGAAAAGTGTACCATTCCACTGTTTCCAAACCTCCCGCTTCTAAAGAACTTGTCTATGGGAACTCCTTAATCATCATCATTTGGACCCGGAGGAGATTTTAATTTATGAATAAGCAAATTATTAATTCACTAAGCAACATTTATCAATTTGAATTATCAATTTACTCAAGTTGTTTGCCAATGGTTATGCTACTATTACTTCAGCATACGATTTTTTCTTTTAAATTTTTGTCCCAGTATGGTCACAACTCCTGTGATTTGGCTAGATACAGTAAAATTCAGAATTGAGGACAAATAGCCATACAGTAAGAAAATGCTAATGTCTGGTACATAGTAAACTCTTAACTGGCTTCAGATTTTGTAATTAAAAGAAAAGTGGTCAGCAATTTATGTTTAGTTTACCTAAAGAATTCAACCATTAACCTAAACCTATTCATAGTTAATACCTGTTAAAAATCACGTCTTCTCATACAGACTTCAGTTTGGTAGTCAAGGATTCTCTCAGCAAACTCAAAAGTAAATGGAAATTGCAATTATTACATCAAAGATTTGTAGTAGTTTTCACTACCTTTTGACTCACGATGTGCATTCAATGTTGTAGACAGATGAAGCACACACACTATTGAAAAGATTTAAATGCCAAATACAGATGGAGGAAATTATCATTTAGAGGTCAATTATAAGACAAAAGACTGGTAAGAGAGAAAATAGGAAAGTATGCTGCATAAGTCAAAGACCATGTGACAAGCAGGAAAGATTATTTAACTGGATCAATGCCTCTCTTAGGCAGAAAAGAAAATTTAGGATTGCTAATTTACCATTAAATTTAGAAAAGTAAACATAAGTAAACTTCCGAAAGAGGTACAGTGGAGTGATGTGGTCAAAGCCTGCTTGAAGTGTATTTAAGATAACTCGAGGAAGAATTTAGATAGAGCTAAGATTAAAAAACATTTTCAAGGAATTTTGCTATGAATAGAGGATAGATGTCAGATGGATCTGGAAGCCAAATGTAGTAGCTAGCGATTGGTCTACATATTTGCACACACATAAATATATAGGCATATATGAAGGGTATGTGGGTATGACTATGTTACCCACACTGTGCATTGAATACTCATAACTCACTTATTTTGAGACTAAGTTTGTAGCTCTTAATCTCCCTCACCTATTTCTTTCCTCTGCCACCCAGTTCCCCTCTGGCAACCACTTGTTTGTTCTCTGTATCAATGACTCTCTATTTTATGATGCTTGTTCATTTGTTTAGTTTTTTTTTTTAGATTCCAACTGTGAGTGAATTCATACAATATTTATCTTTCTCTGTCTGAATTATTTCACTTAGCATAATACCCTCTAGGTCAATCCATGTGAGCAAGACATGTATTGATGGCACTTAGATTGCTTCTGTATCTTGCTATTGTAAAAAATAGTGCAAGGAACATAGGGTTGCATGTATCTTTTCAAATTAGTCTTCAAATTTTCTATGGATAAATATCCAGCAGTGGAATTTCTATATCATGTATTATTTCTAATTTTAGTTTTTTGAGAAATCTCCACTTGTTTTCCATAATGGCTGCACCAATTTACATTTTCACCAATAGTGTATGAGAGTTTCCTTTTCTCCACACCTTCACAAACACTTGTTATTTGTTGCCTTTTTGAGAATAGTCACTCCAACAGGTGTGAGGTGATACCTCATTGTGGTTTTTTTAATTTGCATTCCCTTGATAATTAGTGATGTTGAGTACCTTTTGATGTGCCCATAGGTCATCTGTATGTCTTCTCTGGAAAAATATTTATTCAAGTACTCAGCCTATTTTTTAATTAGTTTTTTTTTTGATGTTGAGTTCTATGAGTTATTTGTATATTTTAGATATTAACTCCTTATTTGCAAAATATCTTCTCCCATTAAGTAGGTAGCCTTTTTGTTTTGTTGATAGATTCCTTTGCTGTGCAAAAGTTTTTTTTTAGTTTGATGTTCTCTCATTTGTTTATGTTTGTTTTTGTTTCCCTTGCATGAGAAGATATATCCATAGAAATATTACTAAAACCAATGTCAAAGAACCTACTGTCTATGTTTTTTTACCTAGAAGTTTTATGGTTTCAAGTTTTCCATTTAGACTTTAATCCATTTTGATCGCTTTTCATGCATGAGGTGAGAGAGTGGTCTAGCTTGATTCTTTTGTATGTAGCTGTACAGTTTTGCCAACATCATTTATTGAAGAGGCTGCTTTTTCCCATTGCATGTTGTTGCCTCCTTTGTTGTAGATTAAATAACCATGTAAGTTTGAGTTCTTTTCTGGGCTCTCTGTTCTGCTCAATTGATCTATGTGTCTGTTTTTGTGCAAAAACCATACAAGTTTGATTACTGTAGCTTTGTAGCATAATTTGAAGTCAGGGAGTATGATCCCTCCAGCTTTGTTCTTCTTTCTCAAGATTTCTTTGGGTATTCGGGTCTTTTTTGTTTCCATACAAATTTTGGAATTATTTGTTCTAGTTCTGTGAAAAATGCCATTGCTATTTTGATAGGGATTGAATTGAATCTGTAGACTACCTTGGATAGTATGGTCATTTTAACAACATTAATTGTTCTAATCCATGAACCCAATATATTTTTCCATCTGTCTGCATCATCTTCAATTTATTTCATCAATATCTTATAGTTTTCCAAGCACAAGTGTTTTTATCTTCTTATATACATTATTCCTAGGTACTTTATCCTTTTTGATGTGATGGTAAATGGGACTGTATTCTTAATTTCACTTTCTGATAGTTCATTATTAGTGTTTAGAAATGAAACAGATTTCTGTGCATTAATTTTGTATCTTGTAATTTTACTGACTTCATTGATGAGTTTTAGAAGTTTTTTGGTGGCATCTTAGATTTCTATACATAGTATCATGCCATCTGCAAACAGGACCATTTTACTTCTTACTTTCCAATTAAGATTCCTTTTGTTTTCTTATCTTATTGCTGTGTCTAGGACTCCCAAACCTACGTTGAATAAAAGTGACAAAAGTGGGCATCCCTGTCTCGTTCCTGATCATAGAGAATATGCTTTCAGCTTTTCAGTGCTCACTATAATGTCAACTGTGGGTTTGTCATATATGGCTTTTATTATGTTGAGGTATATTCCCACTGTACCCACTTTTTTGAGAGTTTTTATCAAAAAACGGATGTTGAATTTTGTCAAAAACTTTTTCTACATCTATTGAGATGATCATCTAATTTTTATTCTTCAGTTTGTTGACGTGGTATATCACATTGATTTGCAGATACTGAACCATCCTCGCATCCCTGGCATAAATCCCACTTGATCACAGTGTATGAACCTTTTAGTGTATTGTTTAATTCAGTTTACTAATGTTTTGTTGGGGATTATGCTCATCAGTGATACTAGCCTATAATTTTCTTTTTTTGTGTGATATCACATCATTTTGGTGTCAGTGTGATGCTGGCCTTGTAGAAAGAGCTAAAAAAGTCCTTTCTCTGCAGTTATTTGGAATGTTTGAGGTTTGAGCAGGATAGGCATTAATTCTTTAAATATGTGGTAGAATTCATCTGTGAAGCCATCTGGTCCTGGATTTTTGTTTCTTGGGAGTTATTTTATTACTGATTCAATTTCATTACTGGTAATTTGTCTACTCATATTTTCTATTTCTTCTTGGTTCAGTCTTTGGAGATTGCACATTTCCACAAATTTGTTCATATCTTCTACATTGTTTGTTTTATTGGCATATAACTGTTCTTCATAATCTCATATGCTTGTGTTTTGGTGGTATTGCTTGTAACTTTTTTCATTTATTTTACCTATTTGAGCCTTCTCTCTCTCTCTCTTTTTTTTCTTGATGAGTCTGGCTAAAGGTTTGTTAATTTGGCTTATCTTTTCAAAGAACAAGCTCTTAGTTTCATTGATCTTTACATTTTTTAAAATTCTCTATTTCATTTATTTCTGTTCTGATATTTATGACTTCTTTTCTTCTACTAACTTTGCTTTTATGTGTTCTTTTTCAAGTTTTATTACAATTAAGGTTAGGTTATTTGTTTGGTTTTTTTTTTTTTTTTCTTTATTTCCTGAGGTAGGCTTGTATTATTATGAACTTCCCTCTTACACTGATTTTGCTTCATTGCCTGGGTTTTGGATAATTGTGTTTTCATTTTCATCTCCTTCAAGGTATTTTTAAAAATCTCTTTTTTTTTCAGTGATTCATTAGTTGTTTAGTAGTGTACTGTTTAGCCTCCATGTATTTGTGGTTTTTTTGCAGTTTTTGTCTGGTACTTGATTTCTAGTCATAGAGTTGTGGTCAGAAAGATGCTTGATATGACTTCATTTTTTCTTTAATTTACTGAGACTTGTTTTGTGTCTTAGTATATGATCTATCACAAAGAATGTTCCATGTGCACTTTAAAAAAATGTATTTTCTTCTGCTTTTGAATGAAATGTTCTATATGTATCTATGCAATACATTTGGTTTAATGTGAAAATGTAGGCCAGTGTTTCCTTAACGATTTTCTGTCTGGATGATCTGTCCATTAATCTAAGTGGGGTGTTAAAGTCCTCTACTATTATTGTGTTACTGTTGATTCCACTCTTTATGTCTGTTAATATTTGTTTCCTGTATTTAGATATTCATATGTTGGGTGCAAATATATATTTATAATTGTTATCTTTTTTTGTTGTTTTCATCCTTTGATCATCATTTAATGTCCTTCCTTGTCTCTATCACTTTTGTTTTAATGTCTATTTTGTCTGATATAAGTATTGTTACCCCAGCTTTCTTTTCACTTAAATTTGCATGGAATATTTTTTTCCATCCCCTCAATATCACTATATATGTGTCTTTAGATCTGCAAAGAATCTGTTGTACATAACTTGTTGCTGTTCCCTTGCTGATTTTAGTATTTTTTCCTTATTAATTTTTGCCATTTTAATTACAATGTGTCTTGATGTGGTACTCTTTGGGTTGATCCTGTTGGAGACTCTCTGTGCTTTCTGGGCCTAGATGTTTGTTTACTTTCTCAGGTTAGGGAAATTTTCAACTATTATATCTTCAATATACTCTCTATCCATTTCTTTATGTCTTCTCCTTTTGGAATCCCTCAAATGCATGTTAATACACTTGATGTTGTCCCAGAGGTATCTTAAACTGTCCTCATCTCTTTTTATTCATTTTTCTTTCTCTGTTCAGCTTCAGTAATTTCCACCACTCTGTCTTCCAACTCGCTGATGTTTTTCTGTATCATCTAATCTACTATTGATTCCTTCTACTGTATTTTTCATTTCTGTTTCCTCACATTGTTTATTCTTCTATCCATCTTTTAACTCTTTGTTCAAAACTTCTAACTTATTATGTTCGTCCAACCTTCTCCCAAATTCTTTGTGAATATCTTTAGAATCATTATCTTGAACTCTTCATAGGCTTGATTGCCAATCTTCACTTCATTTAGTTCTTCTTCTGGTGTGTTATCTTGTTCATTTGTTTGAAACATATTCCTCTGTCACCTCATTTTGCCTAACTTGCTGTTTTATTACTGTGTATTTGATAGGTTGGTTGCATTTCCTGACCTTGGAAAAGTGGTCTTTTGCAGAAGACATTCTGTGTGTCTCAGCAGCACACTCCTCTTTAGTCACCATAGCTATATGCTCTAATGGTGCCTCTTATGTGGGCTCCCTGGTCCTTCTCTTGTGGTGGGTTGACTACTGTAAGTGGTCTGGTAGGCAGGGCTGGCTCCAGTCTGATTGGTCACTAGGCTCTGCCTTGTGCATAGACCTCTGCCTCTTCCTCTGGGGCAGAGTGGATCACAACCTGGCTGGCTGCAAAGATCCCATAGTTCCTAGGGGTACTGCTGACCTACTGCTTGGAAGAACTGGGTTCCAGAATGAGTAGTTGTCAGGCCAGGGGTCCAGGATGTTTCTGTCAACCTGCTGGTAAGTGAGGCCAGAGGCCAGTGGGTCCCAGAACTGGTGCTGGCCTGAGGTGGGTGGAACCATGTCCTGGGGGCTTTGGCTGCAGGTCCCTGGGGGTCTCAGAGCTGGTTTCAGTCCTCTGGTATGCTGGGTTAGAGTGAGGTCATCAGCTGAGCCTTCTTAGGAGAAAGGAGGTTTGTGAACTAGAGGACAGTGAAAATGTATGACATAGTTATCTAAAACTGGTGAAGAAAATGGGCAAGGAAAATGTGGGGAGAGTGCTTCACAACACAAAGAGTATGCATTAAGCTATGGGTCACAATTTTAAGAAAGACTGTAGCTTTTCTCCAGCTATGTTGAGCTGTCCTGATACATGTGTAAAATAGGCATGGTGGTTAATTAAACCATGACTGGCATTTACCAGAAGCATTTCATGAAGAACAGAAAGACTGAGACGTGCATATGTGGTAGTGATTATAATAGAGAATAAAAATTAAGCTAGAGATTAAAATAAATGAACAAGGTGGGTCATTTGGGCCAGGGAAAAGATGGTCCACAAATAATAAAAGTGGATCCATAAATAATAAAATTATTTCATTTCTATTCATTTGATAAAGTATAAATACATTTTCTTACACATACCCTATTAGCATCCAAGAATGAAAGGCTTAGAAAGTCTTATAATAATTGCACTAAGGTGCTTCTCATTAAAATATATTCAATTTTATCCATTAATTATTGTGTGACTAACATTCTTTTATGCACTTATCTTTCCTCCATGCTTAAACTTGAAAACATAACTCATCAAATGTATTCTTTTGCAAGTTTTTTATTATACTTACTTACTCAAATATTTTCAGATATACTATGTCTACTTGTATAGCAATTCCTTCAAACTTAATTCATTTTGTCTCTTGAATTTAGTTATTATTTCCTACTAAAATATCATATAAGTAAATAAAAGTTACATTAATCAGAAAATTTATTACTTTGTTTAGTCTATTAACATTCACTATTTCTATATTTATGACTATATGATTTTATATTTTCCTCAGGGGTAGTAGATTTCTTCTAAGAAGTAGTAAATATCATATGAAGTCTACAATATGATATGCCATTTACAAGAAAAAGACATATTTTCTACTACAAAGCCAAAAAAAATCACTTTCAGTATGTAGATTACTTTCAATATGTAAATAATGTAATTGTCTCCAGAATAATTATGGTAAAATTGTGAACTACTATCATATCATCCTACAAACATGATAAAAAATTCTTTCAATTGGAAATATTTTTAATAATTTTAAAATAATAGTTAATAATGTTTTTAAAAAGAACAATGATACTTTTATTTTTTAAATATTTCCCAGAATTTTCTCAAAAATAGTTTTTGAAATTACATGTTGAACTTATGATAAGATTTCTTTGATCATCACTACGCAAGCTGTGGGTTGGAAAAGAAATTCTAAAAAGTTGTAAATGATTGAAAACCCACCTCTCTATGAGCTCTGAAGCATCCAGGAAGATTTCCAACATGCCTAATTATATTCTACCACCTACATCAGATGAGGTATAGAAGTATCCATTTTGCCTATTGCCCAGCAGGGATCTGTAATATTGCTCTCAGAACACTAGCACGAAAAAATGCATTAGGAGGACCTTAAAAATGTCAAATACAAAATCCTTCAGAAAAGCCCACTATCTCTGGAAAGAAAAAAATACAGGCATTAAAATCTACAGGTGCCAAGAGAATGCTCTTCAGCATTCTTCTCCACAATCAGAAATTGACCTTTTTTTTTTTCCAATGTAAAGACATTATCAGAGTTCTCTTTGCTTTTCTTATAACTGAACATATGGAAAAGCTATATAAAAGAAGGAAATTGCAAACCCACTGCCTCTCTATACTAAGTTATTTGAAAATCATGAACTGAAAAATGAATAAATATCTTAATTTAAAAGGGGCTCAGCATGGGGACAAAAACTATCTTAAAACATGATTATCTATTGAATCCATAGAAAGATTTAGAGAATTGAGAAATGTAAGAGTTTGAAGGAGCTTTATTTTATCAGTGATGGAACTGAAAGATATGTCAATTTATCTGAAGTCACAGAGCGATTAAGTGGCAAACCCAGGAACTGAAACAAAGAATCAGTGTTGCAACTGCTACATCATTTCCATTCATTAAGCTCTAATTTATATGAACTGAGGATACCAAAGCTAACATGATTTAGAAATCCACGAGTTACAAATGAATTCCTTTTATATATTTTATTCTATATCTAGCTGTATTGAGTATCAAGATCACATTAGGTTGAGTGTTGGTGTGTAGTTTTATGTGTGTGTGTTGGTGCATTTGCAATGAAAGAATATAGTCATTTTAAAGGTAGGGGATCTCTATAGGTTATACACAAAAGAACAATTTCAAGGAATTTTCAAAATATACCTCATTATTCCCTGTCGAAGATACTGGCTAAGAGTATCTAAGAGCTAAATAAACCCCGTCAGAATCCTGGGAGAGGGGCTCAGTCATTTCCCATGGAGTAAGGCTCAGTCAGATATACGTGTATACACTTTCTTACGTGATTCTGGTGTACAGCCTTGGTTCAGTATTATCCACTGCCTTCCTCAAATATTAACTCAAAGACTTAATCGCACAGCAAGGCAGATTATCACGGTAACAAAGATTATTTGAGATCCTCTAATGCAATGTCACATCAAGTGAAAGGATTTTCTTTTAGACACTGATGATCTTACAAATTATGATAGAGACATTCAAGGGACTGGACATTCTGTCACTTTTGAATTTAATACATTCCATTATCTGTAATACTTGACTCTTGGAAAGTCTCTGCACTTCTGTAATTTCCACTCTTTTGTCATACTATCACCCACAGTAAGAAATATGTCTAGTTCAACTATACTATGACTGTCTTTAAAATATGTGAACAAACATACCATTACTGTTGCTTCAGTTGCTTATTAAGCAATTGAAATATTGAAATTGAAACAATGAAAACATTTGTTCTTGATTGTTAGTGGTGGTGGCCATGTTTTTATCAGTCTTGCTGTAAGTCACTAAGAACTGCCTACAATTGCATCTCAGAACGCACTTTCAGGTTTTGGTACAGAAGTACAAATAAAACTCCTTATGAAAGTAATAAAAATACAGCTGTAAAAATTTTGCTCAGAAGTATAAATACAATGACATATTGAAAAATGCCTATATATCATCTTTCATTCTTTAAAGACGATGCTATAAATATGCCATCATATTCAGTATTTTATTTCACTAGAGCTTGTAAAATAAGAGACACTACAGTCTCTTCTTAAATCAGTAATTGTGGACTTGTTGGTCTCATTTAGTAATTTCTATTTAAAGAGGAAAAGGAAGTTGAAAATCTTAAGTTGTATCCTATACTATAAAGGTGTTGCCAATTATACTGTTAAATATTTTTTAAGACTTTTTTTTTAATCAGAGTCTAAGCAATTTTCATCAGCCTAGAGCAAATTGAGAGGAGATATTCTGATGACAGTAGATACACTTTCCAAAATGCATCAGTAGAGAGGCCTGTCAGAAGAACAAATTGAACTGGGTCTATGGCAGTGCAGAAAAATACGCCAAAGCTGTATTTGTAGCCCTGCAAAAGTCCACTTACATACTGAAAATGAATGTTTTGAATATGAAAATTGCATATTTCAAAATTGCATAGTCATATAGAAAACATTGCTGATTTTAAACATGCTATGATTCCATCTCTCCTAAATTGTATGTACTATGAAGCAGAAAAGTCTTTTTCTACAGCGCTGTATTTTTTGTGCATAGAATAGTACATGCAAACATAAAAGTCTTCAATAATATTTGTTGATAGTTGTAAATGAACTTAAGCAAATGATAAAGGAAACATTGGTCACATAAATTTCTGTCACTTTAAGGATTATTTTACTGCTTACATTTTATTAAATTTAATTTTCAAGAACTCATATTTGCTTTAGGGTGAAAAAAAGTAACACAAGAGAGACTAATGTAATCTTCACAGTTTATGGATAAAAAAAGATCTAAGAATTTATAGTGGAGATTTTCATATGATATGAAAAATTCACTTCATTGTCCTCTGTGGTGGTTTAATAAAAGTGATTTAAATAAATCTTTTAAAAGCATTATGTTTTCTTAGGCCCAGAGCTGTACCTACACAATAAAAATAATATAAGAGCATAAAACAGTATAATAATGAATGCAGTAGTATAATAATAAATATTTTACTCTAAGAATTTAATGTTATAAAATTTAAAACATTATATTTTATTCAGATAGTTGTATCAAAGAACTGCTTATCTTTATTATTACTAGAAATCCCTTTTGACTTGGTACTTTATTCTGAAGGAACATTTGAAGTAAGTATTGTCCAGATCACAGTGCCTCAATTCATGGAAAAACATGCTTATCAGTCTATACAATTAAAATAGAAACACTTTGGTACAACTATGCCTTCTGTATGTGAGTGCAAAGTTAAATATTAAAGTAGATTCTTCATACTTGTATTAAGGTTTTTTAACCTTAAATCTCAGTTTAAATACATTTATTTATTTGAACGAACAGAAAGTAAAATGGACTTAAAAGTAGTAAAGCTAATCAGTAGGGTTGTTTTCTTGGACACTGAAAAACACATTTTTCAAATGAATGTTAAAGAACAGAAAGTTTTATAATTTTAATCACAAAGTTTTAGTTGCTCTAACTCAGACGATGGCCAGCATTTCATATTTTATTTCAGCAAATTGGGAAGAAATTATTTTTCAATTTAATCACTATACCTTTCTTACTGAGTTTATTGGCATCATTTTGAAAGGACCATTTGGTGTTAAGGATTGAAATTAAATGAGTTTCTGTTTCTATGATTTGTTAACTCTCTACACATTAATTAACAATTTAATATATTTATTGGATAGAAGTGCTTGACCACACAAATAGAAGAAAGGATGAGTTCTGACCTCCAAATTTTGTAGTTAAACTTCGTAATTCAAAGTATGTCTGAAATAAAAGCAGTGTTTTGAAATGATGTGTGTACCAGTGAAGGTGCACATGCTGAGTTTAGATATGAATATGAAAAAAATTTTATTTTACAGTTTTATATTTATTTTAATGTCCCTTTTAAAATGTAACTGATATTTTAGGTTAGGATTAGAGTAAGTGGAAAAACTAATTCAATTCAAAGAAAAAATTAAGTGTATAACAATCTAGGCAGCACATGAGTATAGAAAAGAAATTAAACTGATGATGAAATGACTGAAGTTTGGGAAATTCTCTTTTAAAACAGTTAGAACTTATTGCTATACATTTCAAATGCGTCTTGTCCAATGTAGAGTAGGATTAATTTCTAGTGGAGATAGGCCTGTAATTTACTCTGCAGGACAAGTATAACAGGAATAAAATAATTATAGATTCTGTATCTAAAGAGTAGATACACGATTTATGTGAGGTATTATTCACCAAATGATTTCATAAGCACTTTAGAATTATTATATAAAACAGTCTAGTCACACAGATGAGACTGGTTACTCTTATGTTGACATTTTTTATAAGAATTTTAGAGATAAAAATCACTTCCTGCACATCTTTTACATCCATTTAGCCCTAAAATGGCAAGTAACAATATTTCTAAAGAAATGTTTAAAATAAACCATTTTTTATCATATGAATATAAAATCTAATTTTGAAAGCTGATGGAGAACAAGCATTCTTAAGCAATCTGGCTTTGTGGTGCACAGCATTTCTCTTTCTTCCTACCTTAATGGCCTGTCTAGGTGCTTCTTAGAATGTGGAAGAGTCTATTCCAAACCAACATTTATTGCCATATTAATACAGGAGGTAAAAAAGGGCCTGAAGGAAGCAATAAATGACTTACTTCCTAGAGAGGAAAATGTGGCGGAGAATGGGAGAAGGTAGACCAGAGAGAGAGGGAAAAAGAACATGATGAGGTAAGATTTGTGAGATTTCTTTCTAGTCCTGATTTTGTGTCTCACAGGTATAAGGCCAGAGTTATCTGAGAATCTATGACCAGGATAGGAAGTTAGAGTCCTCATCTACACTTCTCTGCAAGGATGGAGATGGACACCAAACACTGTGACTAAGATGACATGACTAAGATGACACTCAAATGCAGACTCTCAACATTGTAAACTTCCAAGAGGAATGCGAAATTTAATTACAAGATTTAGAATCTAGTGCGGCAAAAAGAGTTCATATCTGAGACACTGAAATGATACTGCTAGAGATTATGTTATAGTAAACTTCTATACATCACTATGTTAAAGAAGCACGATCTACAACAACTTCAACATTTTATTGTTCTGTGGACGATCTTATTCATACAATACATATGCCTATTCTCCAAGTTTTTATCTGGTTTCTTTGTGGCAGCTGTTGTTGACACAGAATTAACACGATCATTCTGTCTTCTCATGTATAAGATATCTAAAGACTAAATACCTCCAAGGAAAAGAGAAATTAACACTTCTAAGTTCAATTTGTGTCTGGGATGTTATGCATGCTCTCGTTTCATCTTTAGAAACTTTTCCAGGTAGGTTTTATTATTACCCTGATATAGACATGCAGAAACTGAAATCAGACAGAAGTAACATGGTAAATGACACACGAAAATGACAAATTTGGAATTAAACTTTGACTTGCATGACACTTCAAGATTTCCCATACTAACTTATCAATACCTATAAGCATACATCTATTATATTTATTGATCAATAAGAATGATAAGAAGGGATGATTTAAAGAAAATGGTTCAAAATAGATGACGGGTGTTCATGCCAGGGACTTCAAAACATTTTAATTATACAATTTCACATAATCCCCAAACCAACCCTATGAAAGAAGCATGGTTTTATTTAAAAAACAAAGATTTTTAATGTAAAAAAAATTAGATTGTTAAGTTTTTAAGTTGTGAAACAATTCACAACTTTTAAGTCTTAGCCAAATTAAACACATTCCACAATGTGTTTGTGTAGCTTTAGTTCTGTCTTAAACTTTATTGTATCCATTTAACTATTATTACAGTTAAGTATATAGCATCTATTAAATGAAGAGGCTGGAGATTTCTAATTTTTATACACAAATGTATCTTAATATGACCTCAAAAATAATGTGCTAAAATTAAGCTATCAACTTAATACATTCTTGAATAACACTAGTAAATTGATATTTTAATGAAAAATTTTCAAAAATACTCATTATCACTAAAATAAATTGCTCAATTTTTTTCCATAAATGGATAATTAAAAGTTAGTGACAACTGTGAAATTTAAAAAAATAAAATAAAGAACAAAATATTACCTTGAAATAACAATGGATATTAAGAAAATACTTCTAAAGTAAGTGTGTGCTATATTTTTCTTACATATAACATGTATTTTTGAATTTTTAGAAGAGTTTTAAAAATTACATATATTACTTTAAATATAGGGAAAATGCATTAGGTTATAGATAAAATAATGAATTTAAAAGAGTTCTGTGTTTAACCACCAAATTTTTTGTTGTTGTTTCTGAAGAATATCATATTATGCAAGGATATTTTATGTTAAGTCATTAACATGCATAGTTCCACAGTTCTACAGAACTACAGGTACAGAAAATACATGTGGCCACATTGAGACACCCTCCTTCGAAAATCCACAATGATGAATATATCTGCTAAATACATTTTCACATTTTTGGATGGAGTAATTAGTTAGAAGTACATACACTGATGATATTTCACTGTGTCAATTGTGTCTGTGACCTACACAATTGTCATTTTCATCAACAGTGATGAAAAGTTTTGATTAAAACAAACTGTAATTTCCAAGCCCCTATCAAGGTGCCAAAGTAATCTCTCAACAGCATTTTTCTGTTGAAAGGACTAGTTGTTAAACGTCATTTGACTTTAGAGTTTGAGAATTGTTTTCCAATTTATGGATGGCCTGAAGACCATCCATATGACACCAACTGATGAGTTTATTAAACATGCAATCCTAGGTCCTGTGCTAGACATTCTAAATCAACCTCAGGGAGTGGGATTCTAGAATCTGCATTTAAACAGGCTCTCCAAGTGATTCTTATGGCAAATACAATCACATGCTACTTTTCATGACTAGTGATATAATCACAGTGTTTAATCAAATTTTAGTTATCTGCCTTTATGACGCCTGTTAACAGAGTTTACTCAAAATCAGAGAAACAAGATAAACTACACTGCAATATTTATGAAATACGATAGAGAAAAAAGGTTTATTGAATATTTACAATATGCTGAAGACTTTGATATGCATTTTACAATGTACTCCTCGTCTTTCCTATTATCCTCACTAAAGATGAAGAAACTCATATTAAGAAGACTTCAGATAGTATTGCCAAAGCTAAAGCATCATAAATGCAGAGCTGAGATTCAAAACTGGATTTGATTAACTTCAAAGCTCAGATCAACCATTCACTTTCTGAATTTTGGCTGTTGAAGAAACTAGGAATGTTAGGAGAAAGACACTTACCATCCAGAAAGTAAGACAAGGTTCTTAAAATAATTTTGGAGAAATATCAGGATAGAAAGTGAACAGTCTTAATTTCTTTATCCACTGGATAAAAGTTGTATTTAGAAAAACAAAAGCATATTAAGGTTTCTATAATTGTTTTCTAACAAATAAACTGGATAAAAAAATAAAAAGATGTGTACTTCAATAGGCATAATCCTTAGCAAACAAAAACTAGGTGATTATTTTTCACAACTGTTGTAGAAGTAATTTCTGTATGTAGTTTGGGGTGGTATGGGGCAAATATGATTTAAAAAATCATGGGCCTCTGGCTACTTGACAATTTTTTATTGATAAAATAACTGAATATAATGTATCCCTCATTACTTGTATGTTCATAAGGAAACATCTATTAAAAGAAGAGTAAAATCTATATTTGAAAAGAGAAATTTCAGGAATTTTACAGTACAAAAAAATAATGAAAGCGTGAGTTAGGACTATGAAGGTAAATTAATAAGGACTTACAAACATGAAAACCATGATTTTTGAGTAACCTCATCCAAAGAAGTGTACTAAAATTGACATGAAAACAATCACCTACAGATTTATATATCTAATTTTCTGGACAATTTTTTAAAAATTTATAGAAACATAACTCCTTTAAGATTTGTCAATGTGCCATAGCAATATCTATCATTATTTATTAAGAAAATATTAAAGCAGATTTTATCATTTTTCTGGGTTGCCAGAAGCATGCACATGTCATTCATATTTTATAAATTTGATTTTCAACTTCCACATATAAAATAAGTATATCAAAATAGTATAACTGTTGCCAAAAAGAGGTATATTCTCTTAAAAATGCCATCATGAGGAGGAAATGGGGCCAAGAAGGGTGATAAATGGTAATACATTCTTTCAAAAGATAAATAGTAAATGGCCAGGGAGAAGCATGTTTTGCCAACTTATGGAGTTAATGTGTTGTTAAAATTAAATGATGAGTTGGAGAGATAGAAAGTGAATTTTGGATAAACTGATTTGAAATTTTTCTGCTATCAATGTTGGTAAGTCAAAAGTACTTGTATTTTAGAAATAATTTTATTTTACAGAAATTGATATAAATTAAGGAAAGAGGTTTAAAGGAGGTTGCTTCAACACTGAGGAAAAAAAGAGATCTATATGCTTAATGTCATAATCTTTACATGTGTAAAAATGCCAATTCCATCATATCATTAGTTTACTACCTGTTTCACTTTTGTTTATACTGGGATTTTTACATAAATATTTACAAAAAATAATAATGATCATCTATGGAGTGTAGTGAAACACATGATAATGTTTACTTGATTTCTTAGGAACTTGAATGCATTCTGATGAACACTCACCAATTTACATGGGAGAAGCATTTACCAAAATGCTGTATTTTGTTACATTTGTACTTATTTGTCTTTATAAGGTTATAAATGAAATAAAGGCGGAAACTACTGTCCTACTGCATTAAAAATTAATCTAAAGAGTTGAGTTAAGTGACAGCCAGAATTTTGTCAATTTAAATTATTTTCATTTACACAGTACAAGGCAGGGGGATTGACATCGCAGTAAGATATTTTACAGATGCAGTGTATACCAAAAGTTTGCATGCAGGCAAATTTAAGAAAGAGTGCCAACAACCTAAGATTTTGTGGACAATGAAATACATCCTTAAATATTACACTGTGACTTGATTCTCCTCCGAATTTATTTTTAGGCTGACTGTGGTAGGGTTAACTTTTTACAAATTAAACCACTTACTGCATTCCTACAAGTTACTTGTTAACTTGGAGTCCAATGTGAGATTTAATTATATGCAAAAGACTGAAAATATAATGGTTTTGAAAGTCACTATACATTAAATTGCTGTTACCTTATCGCCTTCGGAAAAAGTGACGCCATCCACCGCTCTTTTCCAAGTGATTTCTGGAATAGGCTCCCCTTCTGCTTCACATATGAGTGTGACTTGACCATTCTCAGATGTAGTCTCATTTTTAAGCTGTATTATGTGAGGCTGTACTGTAAAAAATATATACATTGCTCAACCTGTATTTGAGGAAAATATTACTATGTGTGGTGGGCATCTAAGTACATACTAGCATAGTGTAGAATTATTAGTTTTGCAGCAATTACGTTGTCATACTTTGCTTTAGAAAATTGCCAGGAGAGTTGCAAAGTACAGGAGGAAAAAAATGTTAGAAAATAATGGTCATTCATTATCATTATAAAAATAAATTGAACTGGTTTAGAAACCAACATAAAAATTATAATTGCTTCCAAAATTTTGCCAATTAAAAGTGACTTCATTATTTTTCCTCTTAAAGCTACAAAATTAAAATTTCCTCTTTTAAAGCCACATGTGCATGTATGAATGGGTGTGTCTGTGTATGACATCTGGTTATCTCTTAAACTTTAAAAACAATTTCACCAAAGAGGGAAAATAAAGATGCATCCTGAATATATAGCAGGTATAATCTTGTACAATATTTAAAATATTTTTAAGCAAACATATAAACATGCTATTTACTTATATTATTCTGATTAATTTGAACCTCAGATTATTTTAATTAGATAGTATAGCTAATTATTTCTTTACAATTATGACTTATATAAAGAGCAAAACAACATGTCTACTAATTTAAATTATCATGTCTACTAATTAAATTATCTTAATACTAAAAATTACAAATTTACATATACCACAGAGATTTAAGGTTGTGAACTCTGTATTATCAGCATTGCTTAAATTTTTACTTGTTTGAACATAAAAATGATAAAAGCCAGCACTTGTTATTTCAGGACTAGTAACAGGTTTTTTAAATCATTAAATGCAATCAATTATGAAAAATAATTTGTATTTATATGCATTCTTAATCTTAAAAAATTAGATTCTTGATATCAGAAACATGGTATGCACAATTTTTTAACAGTTCAGTGTTTACTCCATTGACTTTAATGGATTTAGTTTTATCTCCACTATATACACATGATTTGTATCAAACCCAGTACAAATCTATTGTGTTACTCTTCAAAGTGATTACAACAATGATACAGTATATCATGTTTCATTCATTATTTTCTAGTTGAAAGAATGGAAATATTAGAAACCTTCTTTTATTTATCTCTTTGTTCTCACTCACTGCCACCTTAATTTTTAAAAAAGTAATTAAAATAGCATTTCATATAAGCCCAATGAGATAGATTGAGATAATCTACCATTTGGAATTATCTCAGACACTATAATTTCTAATTATTAATTCATTTTTATACTGAGTTATATTTAGCATCACACATTTTAAAGAAGACAACTTTTTTAAGTGGGGAACACTGCTGGAACAAGTTAGATGCTTTCTATAATTTCTAATAATTTCAAGTTTGTTTACTCTTCTTTCTGACTCTTAGCTTTGCTGATTTCTCATCGTTAATGATTTTTGTGTAAACATATCTAAACATCACCCTTCTAAGTAACTTTCCAACACCATGCTATCCAGAATAATATCTCTTTTTTACCCAACACCAACTGATTGATCTAGTTTCACTTTTTTCTTAGATCATCTTATTATTCCAATTGTATTTTTTTTATTTTAATGTGCTTTGGTGTATTCTTTATTGTCTGTCTCACTCTGCTAGAATATAACCTTTATGAAACTCTTCCAGGTACAGAAAATATTTCTATTACAGTTGCTACAGGACCAGCTGGCAGAGGGTGTGTCCACACTTGAATTACCATTCATCTTTTGATCTAAGTACAGAGTTCTCCCTCCTTCCTTCCCATCTCTTTGTTGTGAAAGCATTTTGATAACAATATTTTTTTATGTGGAAACAGCACAGGAAATATTATTAGTGCATATAGTTTTTAGTGTTTGCTTTTTAAAGAGAATAATCATATTTTAAATATCCACCAGCAAAACTGTTTTTCCTCTGGCAAACATAATGAAAACTAAATCAATAATCAAAAAAAAAAATCCTTACTGATTTTCTACCCTCTGTAAGTTCCCCAAGGAAGGCTGTATGGCTCTTGGTAAATACAGAAGATATTTATATTATATTTCCTTTCAATAAAATGAAAAGGGGATACTTAACTATAGTTGCAGGTCAATGTTTCCGAACTATAGATGAGCTCTTTTGAAGTACAGTAAAAGTAAAACAGATCCCAACACATGTCATTTAAAGATTTATGAAGATCAACCCATACATGTAACATAATAGGTCCCAGGATGTGTAATTTAAATGGATTTTATTCCAGCCTTTGTTATGAGTCAGCAAATATTTTACAGAAGTCTACATGTATAATTTTCTGTAATTCTTAAAATAATTCTATCTGGTAGCTGCAATTTTAAAATCTACTTTAGAGATGAGAAAACTGAGATTTAAGTTTGGAAAATTAAGTAGCTCATATGAGTGACAGAATTTGACGTAGAATCCCCTCTAGATTGTAACTACTATGCTATAATACTTACCAAAGACTTGGAGAAATGCCTGCTTTTCATCTTCTCCTGCCTTATTTGTGGCCCTGCAGACATACGGGCCCCCATCACTACTGATTATGTTCCTGACAGTGAGTTCTGTATTGCTTCCTTTCAATGTGTACTTTTCGTTTTCTTCAATGAACTTCCCATTCCTAAAGAAGAAAACAGAGGTTGATCTTCATAAATCTGACTTCATCATCACTCAGGAGCAGATCATACTCAGCTTTTTAATCTGTAATTGTCAATCATTTCATGGCTACTGTCATTGATAGATAAGGCTATATTCCAATCAAAAGTACATTTGTATTATCTCAATAAATATATTGCATACGTATTAACATTATACTTCAAAGTGTTTTGACTTTAGAGACAAAAATAACATTTGAGCTGTGTGGAAATCTTGACACTAATCTTAGGCAAAAGGCACTTTTGTTCAATTTGCACTTGGATTATTAGCAAAAAAAAAAAGGTTTTTAATTTTAAATCTACTTTTTATGTTGGCAAGACTACACATATTTATGAAACATTTTTATTTATCAGGTTCTGGGACACTTTAAAATAACTTCTATGGAAACATGTTTCAAAAGTGTTTCAAAGTAAATGCAATTTAAATACGTAATGAATTCATATTGCACATAGGTACTGCCAATAAAAGGATAAGAGATACGATTTAATTCATTAGTGAGGAGAAGAAATTTTTCTCAGACGTATTTTTAAGCAGCTTCCAAGTTCTTTCTGGAATGAAACAGCGTTCATTTTTCTTCGATTCTAGTTTTGCTGTTCGCTAAAACAATGTCTTTCAACTTGTCTTACAATAACTTACAGTAAAAATATTTTAAATATGCATTTAAATCTGAAACAGCTTCTACAATTTCCCTTAATATGTGTGAAACATTCTTATAATACAACATATTCTTTTCCATTCTATCTTATTCTCCTCATCTCCTCTTCCTTTTCTCTTTCCCTTTTTTAATTTGTCTTCATATATGTGTATGTATACACATGATGGTGTTTGGGACGGTAGCATTGATTTTAAGACCCACTAATGTAAAAATTTAGGATCTACTTTTAAGGGGTGGGGGAATTTCTTATCCATGCACGTTTAAATTAAAAAAAGAAATATCTAAAAGGATCATTAAAAAAACTTTCCTAGAATCATACAGAATATTTCCCTGATATTCTAAATGATCTTTCCAGTGAGTTCTGGTTCTGCTCTCTAGAAAGTACTAGCATGTATTTTAACAGTTCTTATTTTTCTATGACTCAGTAACATCTATTTTTCCAGTTTTTATTGACATGTCAAAATATATCATAAAATAACAAAAATTCATGAGTGGTGTGAAATATTAGGCCTTTTTAAATACTAATGGCAAATGCATATAGGGCTCTGTGCTTTTATGTTTTTAAAATGTTTAATAATTTTTTTTCAACTATGAATAATGACAGTGCTTCAGCATTTTTGTCTAGAATTTTATGTATAGATAAGGCTTTCACCACAATTAGTGACAATATATTTCATAATCTATTCCATGAAAAAGAATTCATTTGTCTCATCATCTTCATCAACTAGAAATTTCAGCAATTTGTGGCTTAAAAAACACTTTCCCTATATTATTAACATGGTTAAATTAGCCCATAGATGTACACTTTCCCTCTCCATCCTCATTCACAGATCAGAGAACTAAACTTTTAAGTGTGATTTCCCAACCCCTCAGTTCACAGATGAAAAGATTTAGGTTTACTCAGTAATGTAAGCAGCAGGTTAACTAAGTTCTAGTGTTTTTTAAGATAAAGAGATTATTTCTCTACTTCACGTGAAATATTGTGCTAAATGTCTGCAGTATAGCAAATGAGTGAGACATGGCCACCTAGCTTGAAGAATTAATAATCTGACTGGCAATGATGGGGATGATATCAATCCCATTGACACATTTATTCATGACTTTGTGTGTGTGTGTGTTGGGGCAGGGTGAGGAGGGATCTGTTATAGCAGAAGCGAAGGGAAAAGATGATAGCTAGGAATACTCTGGGAATTTTAGTGGGAAAAAAAATCCATGATTTGGGCTTTGAAGTGGATGGGTAAGTCCTGAAGAATTTAAAGGAAGTCAGTTTTTAAAGATTATGTTCCCTTAAAGAGCTCAATTTAAAAATATCATTAGGGAAGACTACCTAAACACATTTCTTCAAAGAAAACACACCCATAAAGATGGCCAGTAGACACATGAAAAGAAGCCCAACATCATTGACTATCAGAGAAATGCGAATCAAGACTACACCAAGGTATCATTTCACATCAATCAGAATGGCCATCATTAAAACATCTACAAATAACAAATGCTAGAGAGGGTGTACAGAAAAGGGAACCCTTCTATACTGTTGATGAGAATGTAAATTGGTGCAGCCCCTATGGAAATCAGTATGGAGCTTCCTTAAAAAACTAAAAGTACAGTTGTCATATGATCCAGCAATCCCAATCCTGAGCATATATCTGGAGGGAACTCTTAATTTCAAAAGATACATGCACCCCAGTGTTCATAGCAGCACTATTTAAAATAGCCAAGACATGGAAGAAACATAAATGTCCATTGACAGATGAATAGATAAAGAAGAGGTGCACAGAATGGAATAGCCATAAAAAATAATGAAATAATGCCATATGCAGCAACATGGATGGACCTAGAAATTACCATATTAAGTGAAGTAAGTCAGAAAGAAAAACAAATACCATAGAATCACTTATATGTGGAATCTAAATTATGATACAAATGAATTTATTTACAAAAGAGAAACAGACTCACAGACATAGAAAACAAACTTATGGTTACCAAAGGGGAAAGGAGGCAGGCGAGGGATAAATTAGGAGTTTAGGATTATCAGATACAAACTACTATATATAAAACAGATAAACAACAAAGACCTACTGTATAGCTCAGGGAATTAGATTCAATATCCTGTATTAAACCATAATGGAAAAGAGTATGAAAAATAATATATGTATATTCTATATATGTATAACTGGATCACTTTGCTGTACACCAGAAACTAACACAACATTGTAAATTAACAATACTACAATAAAGAAATAATTTAAAAGATCATTAAAGAATGATAACTCAGGTAATAGTTCTTAATACCTCTCTCCTAACAAACCTATTATACAGAATGTACCCATTGTTATTCACAGTACGCTTCTGTGGAATGTCAATGTAAGAAAAAGACTCTCAAAGGATCCTGATGAAATTCTAAACCCTTCACTAATTGCCACTTTTCCAGGCAAAAGAAAGAAAGGGTTGGGATTAGGGGATTAATGAAATGATAAAAGGAGAATATTTCCACTTTTGACCATAATGGAATAAAAAGACCATATTTTACCCCCTAATTTTAAATGACACAAACATTGGACACAGGAATTAAATAACGATTTTCAACCATTGATCAACAGTTAGCACATGACAGTGACCTCTGAGGACCAATACAGCTTACTACCTGAAGACAGTTTCCAGACTGCAGCTCAGAGAGGAAGGTCCCAAACAGAGCCAGGCAGAGTATCTGCACTGTAAGACAAAGCTCCTAGTCGGGGGAAATTGAAACGGCTAGAATTTGCAGGCAAGAAAATGTGACAAAAGGCACAAGTAAGAGGACTACAGAGATCTGCACAGGCCTCCCAACCAATCTTTAACTGAGCACTGATTAGTGCGTGCCAGTAAGGCTTTCCCAGACTAAGGAAAGAACCATTGGAAAAGACGAAGCTCAGCAATCCCAGGAGCTCACAAAAGACCAGGAGTAATCTGTATCCCTATCTACTACGCAGAGTAGAAAGACCTCCTAAAACACAAAGCATTAAGTTACCTCCTTACAAGACTACTGCATCCGTAACAAAGCCAAATTCATCCTAGACTGAAGGTTGTTCTGTATGCATCTAAAAGAGCCAAAAAACAAACCAAACTTTCCCCAAGTAACGTAGCTGCATCCAAAGCCAAAATAAAACAGCATGAAAATATCCAGCACCCCAAAACATAAAACTCTCAATGTCTGGTACCCAATAAAAACTTGATAGGATAGTAAATAAGTGGGAAAATATGACCTGTAAGAACAACAACAAAAAATCAATCAATAAAAAAGATCCAGAAATGATACATATGATAGAATTAGTAGACAAGACCATTAAAATAGCTGTTAGAATATATTCTATATGTTGAAGGAATTAAAATATAAGCAGGGTAAGAGAGGAATGAAAGACAAAAAAAATGGCCTCCATCAAACTTGTAAACATAAAAAATAGAATAATGAAAAATACTTGGTGGGATTAAGAGACGATTAGACCTTACAAAAGGGTTTATTTCAAGGAGTGAAAGACTGTTTAAATATTTGAAAATCAATGGAATTCACCAATTTAAAGGGCTAACAATAAAACTCCATACGGTATTCTCAATAGAAGTAGAAGAAACATTTGAATGGAAAGGAAGAGATATTTGGAGTTTCCACTTCTACTCCCACTTTGGTTTCCCTGTCACGAAGTGCTCCTGGTTCTTTTTATGAAAATGTCTTATTTTTCCTCTATGTTTGGTCTTCAACTGTCTTCTTTACTGGCTTCACTCATACCTCTTGGAGATACTATCTCTGTGTAACAGATAGTGTTTGGATCTTTCTCTCTCTGGGTTGCTGCCCTAATACATACTGAACTTTTTTTCATGAAGATAATATGTCTATATCTACAGGTAAATATGTCAAAATAAGTGTCCTTTTAATGTCAATTTTACCTCTGTTAAGGTCATTATATATATCCAATGGCTGGAATAATTACTATTTTATTCCATTCAAAGGGTGAAACTAATGTCATATGAAAAAATGGAGATGAAAACTTATGGATTAAATTAATCAATTATATTAGCCTCTGAATCTGATTTATTCTAGGCTGTATGATAATTGTATTTCCACTTACATATGAGAATTTTGAACAAATGTTTAACTTTGAGGGAAAAAAATCTAAACTCAAAGGTAGTCTCTCTGGAAAGATAAAATGATGAAAATAAAATTCTGGAACATGAGTTGTCTGTTGTAATGAACGATCCAGGAGCTTTTCTGTGCTGCAATTAGATCTAATATTGGCCGTTAAGGATGTGCGCTAGAAAGCAGAAGTTTCTGAGATAAAGATAAGTATCTGGGGTAAATATGTTAATTCCTGATGTGTAATCTCTTAAAAAATACCAACAGTGTGTCAGAAAGGAATTACTGTCTGCAAAGAACATCTAAAAACAGTTGTCTGAAGAAATATCTTGTTCATCGCTACCTGCAATGTTAAACAGATAAAGGTTTGAAACTTGAAGATAATATCGGCAAATGCTCAGAACGTTATAAAAAAACAGTTTGAATTTCAATTATTCTCCTTAAAATAGTTTTTTTGACACGTTTGTCAATTGGAATATATTTTTCTATTTTTTTGTGATTATTATCCTACACAATTTATGAAAAGTTATTCTAAAAATAATTTGTAGCTTTGCTTGAGTAGTAACCTAAATTAATAACTAATATATACTTAAAAGAGTGTTCATTTTTAAGCTTTCACTGTCTCTCTTTTAACACTGTGATCCACAGTCTAAAAGTATGGAACATTTTGATATCGGTTTTATGTTAATTGAAATAAAAAATATTTAAAAATAAAAAAAATATAAAAGTAAATTGTCAAACAATAGATTTAGAATAGAGAATTTATTCATTTGAACTTTTTTTACATAACAATTTATGGAAATTTAACTCTACATAACTAGCTTTTTTCTGTAATAATATGATATGCAATAAAATATACAATTATATTTAACAAAATATCATTTTGTACTCATACAACAGTAGTGTCATCTACACTAAAATTCCCACTTCTGAGTACTCTAGTATTAACAATAAAGTGGTTGAATCAGTCACCGGGCTCCTGGGCCCATTTTGGCCAGAAACATGCCTTTTAGACAAAATGATCAGGACTATGAGTGCCTTTGACTTGTGTTAAATCACTCTGTTGTCATCTTTAATTATTTAATTCAACCAACTTAACTGAAAACAAAAGCATCATTATTTTTAAATGAAAATCTAAAACAATGTTATCCTTTGAGACAAAATGATAATATTGTAAGTATTTTTCCTGAAGCCTGATTATGGACACAGCTAGAGAGACATGGGTGCATAACCTACCTGTACCAGGAGATGGTGGGCTCGGGAGACCCAGAGGCCCTGCAGGAAAATGTCATCTCTTCTCCTCTTTCTGCTGTGGCATTAAAGGATTTCTGAGGCATTGTGATTGCTGGTGGCACTGAAAAAGTTGCATGTAGATTAAACAGAGATGAAAAACATTTTACCAACACCATTGGGACTTTTTTACCATTTTTTTTTTAATGCTGAGCTTTAAAACTTGGTAGTTCACTTCTGTACTTACATCAAGAGGACTGACCTGACTGCATAGTAAAATGACTTTAAAATCACTGATCAGCCATCTAATGTACAATAATTAGATAATTCACTGTTATGCTATATTAGTATTTTTAATCTATTAAACTAAACAATAAACTATTTTAGCAAATATATATGTATATATGTATATGTACACACACTTTAATGAATTATTTCTTGCAAAAAGACAGAGTATACCACCCTGACTTACATCAATACTGAGATCTACTTGGAGCGTAAATGGATTTCCTATTTGGGTTCTCATCAGTGTAAGTAATTCTATAAGCAATCACTCACTGCTTCAAGACAGGGCTTTCAAATTAAGTGTCAAACCATAATGTTCTTTCTGATTAACTACACTTAATTTCTTCAAACAACTATAGAACATTTTACGTAGAGAAACTGCTTGATCCATAAAGAGTATGAAATAGATTTTCATGAACAATTCAATTTTAAAATTAAGCTTCCTCAATTTCTAACTAATTACATTGCAAAAACTGTATATGCTGCACATTTTGAACATGTTGAAACTATTACCAAAATGCACTGTTTGCAATAAACAAATCAATGACATAACAGAAGCTAAATTTCAAAGCCCAACATAAATTCTGATTTAATGTACACTTTCATTATTTTCAATTGAATATGATGATACAATATGCCTATAATTAAAGATTTAAAATATTTGATTTTTACATATCCTAAACATGACCAGACAGGCATTTAAAAGCCTGATTGTAATTAAACATCTCTACAATAGCATTCAGGTCAGCACTGATGCTGCATTACTGCAGTTGATGGTGGGGTAGGAACTGATACGTACCTTAGTAATTAAGCACTATAAGTCAAGTTTCTGCCTTTATGAATTTAGATATAAGGGGCATGACTTGACATGCTATCTGTAAAGTAACATAATAATTACTAGTATTACAATAGAATAGACTTTTTTTTCAGATGTTAACTGCATCTTAAGTCACTGAAAACTGACTTCCTGTATCCTGTTCTCCTTCTCTTCTAATTATGAAATAAAACATTTTAATCAACATGTATTGCTTTTCCTTTTGTTATTTATATATGCAGTTGCAAAAATACTATGACTATTTTTGTTATAATAAAGATTTTAACTTAAGGAATTACAATGAAAATAAACTATTAGAAACTCTCTCTGTAGTGTTTTTGAAAATAAAAACATTTCCAAATGGAGAACCACATGCTCCAGTTCTTGTGCTGCTTCTGTTACCTAAATAAGTTATTTTTCCTTTACCATAATTTTCTTATCTATAAAGTAAACTGAATATGCTGGATAATCTCTAAAAATTGACAAATCTTAATCTCAATGTTTTATGATGTTAGTTCTGCTAATGATATACGTGTTCTTACTTGTAGCGTAGATTAGCAGAAAAATGTTAATACGGCATATTTAGATACTTTGAAGTACTTTGAAGAGTAATTCCAGAACTATTCCAGAGATTAATAGCATCAAAATCTGCAGAGGTTTTCACTAAGTTAGATGTCAAGATGTTCAGGAAGTTTGTTACTCACTGTTTAGACTCTACTGTTTTTACATATATCACCTTATTGTTTCTGAATTCATTGTTGAGTTGGAGTAAATAATTTTAAAAGATATTATATTTATCTGAATTAATCTTTCTCCCACAAGATCAACATCTATTCTGATTTTTAAAAATATATTTTTTGCATTTCATTATATCTGAAAAATCCAATTTTAATAACTTTATCAAGATTTATATTCCATATCTGCTAAGTAATCAGTGCTTTCTGGCAAGCTTCTGTTTTCATACTTTAGCTACAAGAAACATACGGGTGTGTAAGGAAGTGGCTCCATAACTCACTTATATGGAGGCTCTGGTTCAACATCAAGTTATAATTTCCCTCATTGGCTGCTTAGGCACCAAAGATATCACTAATTTAACACCTTAATTTCCTTTCATCAACAGTGGCATTCTATGTCTTCTGGGTCTTACAGTCTTCCTCTATCCACTTTCCCTCAAATATTTCTTAGAAAATGATGAATATGGTACTAACCATGAAATACTTGTATGGTTCTGATTAACCAATACTAATAATCTCTCCAACTTTATTCGTGATCAGGATGACAAACTCCACCCTCCCACTGTCAGGGAAGCAACTCTTTTTTAATTCACTGATTATTCAGATGTATCCTAAATATATATCAGCAAATGAATTCACATGTAGATCCTCTACTTTGCAGAAGACTGCTAATTTTAAAACTCACAGTGTTTTCTTATTTACCTATCCTTGTTTTTACTTTTAAGGCTGCAGGGCACTTAGACATTCACATAAGAGAGGATATGAGGAAGACAGCAGAGCAGGAACCAACAGGTATCTGTCTTCACACTACATGCAACTGCACTGGCAGAATCTGTCTAATGTAACTATCTTGGAACTGGGGTCTATTGAATGCTTACAACTTCCAGACAAAAAAAATGGAAGACACACTGTGCTTAATACTGGTCAATTTCAGCTGGCAGTATAGTAGCAGCTACCTATCACCCTCCCCATCTAAGGCAGGCAGCTGTGCACATAATCTTGAAGCAGGATGACCACAGAAAGCCAGGATAAGCAAAGAGGACTTTGTCATTCATATATGAAGGATCTGTGCACTGATCACTGACTGATGCTTTTGATCACAGAAGTGCAGATGAAGAGGTAGCAGTGGCCACTGTTGTTGTACCCTGCACTGATTGCTGTGACAGCCACAGGCTGACACTCTTTCATACCCTCCCTTCATTTTTCCTTCTTACCATTTTAAGAGCCAGACATTAAAGACCAGGGCATTCTAAAACAACGTATATACTGGACTTATTAGAAAGTGATCATGCCTGCTGAGGGAAAGGTGCAGGTTTAGAGAATACACAAGGTTACCTTAAGTTTACACCTCAAGCTGATCTTTGGCGTGGAGACAGACTACAATTAAAAACAAACAAACAAACAAACAAACAAAACCCCCAAACCAAAAAACAGTTAACAGTAAACCCTAGGGTTGAGAGAGAATCTGATTTCCACAGTAACCACGTTATTAGGTTCAAATACCCAGTATCCAACAAAACGTTACAAGGCCTACAAAAACACAGGAAAGTATGGCCCATTGAAAGGAGAAATTAAATAAACAGAAACTGACCCTGAAAAAGACCTGAAGGTAGAGAAAGAGTTTGAAAGAATTATCTTAAAGATGCTCAAAGAACTAAAGGAAGAGGTGGAGGAATTCAAGTAATTTATGAACAAGCTAGAAATATATAAAGAGATAGAAAACCTAGAATGAAACCAAAAATAAACTCTGGAACTTACAAGGACAATAATTGAAAATGAAAAAAATCCATTTGAGGGAGCCACAGACAGATTTGAGCAAGTAGAAGAGTCAGTGAACATGAAATAGGTTAACGAAAATTTTAGCATTTGAGTAGAAAAAAAGACAAAAAGATTGAAAAAAATGAATAGAGCCTAAGGAACCAGTATGAGACACCATCAGGTAGACCAACAATCATACAGTGGGAGTCCCAGAAGGAGAAGAGAGAGAGAACATATGAAGAAATAATGGCTGAAAACTTCAGCTATAAATACAAACATCCAAGAAACTCAACAAACTACAACTAAACAAGTTCAGTGAGGACCAGGCCAAGACACATTATAATGAACTCTTCAAAAGCCAAAGGCAGAGAGAAACTCTTGAAAGCAGCAAGAGAGAAGTGACTCACAACACAAAGGGAGCCTCAATAACATTATCAACAGAGTTTGTATCAGAAACTTAGAAGACAGAAGGCAGTGGGCTCATATATTCAAGTGCTAAAAGGAAAAAAATTAAAAAACAAAAAAACTGTCAACCAAGAAAACTATATCTGGGAAAACTGTCCTTCAACAGTGAGGGAGAAATTAAAATATTATTCTACTTTTTATTTTCTACATGATTTAAGTTAATATATTTTAAAAGAATATTAGTCTAAAAGCTAATATTATTTTAACTGTGTTTTGAAACTCCTAATTTTGTTTTCTACATAATTTGGGACCAATACATTTTAAAGAATTATCAGTTTAAGTTTTTGGACACACAATGTATAAAAATGTAATTTTGTGACATCGATAACCAAAAGGGATGAGGATAAGCTATAAAAAAAGAGTAGAGTTTATTCATGCTATTGAAGTTAAGCTGGTCTAATTTCAAGTAACAGCTTTATAACTTTAGGATGTTAAGTGCAATATCACCAATAACACAAAGAAATTAGCTATGAAATATACACAAAAGGAAATGAGAAAAAAATTTTAAGTTTCACTACCAAAAAAACACTTTTAACAGAATACAGTAATATATGAAATAATGACAAAAAACTGTAAGACATTTAGAAAACAAATAGCAAAATGACAGAAGTCCTTTCTTATCAATAATTACTTTAAATGTAAATGAATTAAACTCTCTAATAGACAGAGATTGGCAGAATGGCTAAAATTCATAATAAAATTATGTGCTATCCATTAGAGACTCACTATAGCTACAAAGACACAAACAAATAGAAAGTGAAAAAACAGAGAAAAATATAATAACCAAAAGAGAGCCAGGATGATGCTACAAATAGACAAAATAGACTTTAAATTTAAAAAAAAAAGTTTACAAGGGAATAAGATACTACAGAGTAATAAAAATTTAATAGAGCAAGGAAATATCACAAACATAAACATATATGCTCCTAATTATAGACCACTGAAATATATAAAACAAAAATAACAAGTTTGAAGGAAGATGTAATTCTACAATAAAAGTTGGAGATTTCAATATTGCAGTCTCAATAATGGATTGAAATGACCAGACAGATGACAAGTAAGGAAGCAGAAGACTTACACAACACAATACACCAACTAGATCTAGCAAACATATACAGAACACCCTACCCCAAAGTGAAAGCAAACACATTCTTCTCACGTGTACATAGGACATTTTTCAGAATAGCCCATATGTTATGCCACAAATTAATCTTAACTTAAGGAACTAGAATTTAAAAAAAACATAATCAATCCAAGCTAGCAGAAGGACATTAATAATAAATATTAGGACAATTTTTTTAAATTAAGAACACAAAAAATACAAAATTAATGAAACCAGAAGTCTTTCATTAAGATCAACAAAATTGACAAAACTTTAGCTAGATGGACTAAGATAAAAGAGAAAGCTCAAATTACTAAAATCGGAAATGAACATGGGGATATTATTAACAATTACAAAGGAATAAAAAAGGATTTTAAGAGGACACTATAAACAACTGTACACCAACAAATTGGATACTCTAGAAAAAATGGACAAATTCCTAGAAACACAAAATGTGTCAAAAATAAATCATCAATAAAAATGAAATCTGAATAGACATACAACTAGTCAGGTGACTGACTCTGTAATCAAAAAATCAATAATTGAAAAAGAAGAGGGCATATTCCCTAAGTTATCCTATTCAGGCCAGCATTACTCTGATGACAAAGTCAGAACAAAAGCACTACAAAAACAAGCAAACAAAAAATCTACAGGCAGTATCCTTTTGAACATTTATGTAAACATCTTTAAAAAAATACTAGCAAACTGAATTCAGTAGTATATCAAAATGATTATACACCATGACCAAGTGGGATTTATTCCTGGAATTCAAAGGTGGTTCAACATACAAAAATCTATAAACGTAGTACATCACAGTCATCAAAAGAAGGGAAAAAAATATATGATCATCTCAACTAACGCAGAAAAAGCATTTGACAAAATACAACACCTTTCATGTACAACCTTAAAAATGTCAGGAATAAAAAGAAACTCTACCAACCATCAACATAATAAAATCCATATATGAAAAAGCCACAAGAAACACCATATTCAATGGTAAAAGGCTGAATGTTTTTCCTCTAGATCAGGAACAAGGCAACAATACCTACTTTTGCCGCTTCTATTCAGCATGGTACTAGAAGTTCTAGCCAGAGTATTTAGGCAAGGGACAGAAATGAAAGAATCCAAATTGGAAAAAAAAAAAGTAAAATTATCTCTGTTTACAAATGATATGATCTTGTATGTAGAAAACCCTGAAGAGTCCATAAAAAATTTTAGATGTAAAAGATGAATTCAATAAAGTAGAAGACTACATAGTCATCACACAAAAACCAATTGCATTTTTACACACTTACAATAAACAATCTGAAATGGAAGATACAAAAACAATTCCATTTACAATAGCATCCAAAAGAATGAAATACTCAAGAATTAACCAACTACGTAAAACTTGTACAATGAAACTATAAAACATTGCTGAGAGAAAAAACATAAATATGTGTAAATATACCCCATGTTCATGGGATTGGAAGATTTAACATTAAGATGTTAATACTACCCAAAGTGACCTACAAATTCAATGGAATCCATAACAAAATCTCAATGGCATTTTTTTGAATATATAGAAAAACTCATTCTAAAATTCACCTGGCATCTCAAGTGACTCCAACTAGCTAAAGCAATCTTTGAAAGAAGAATAGAGTTAAGATTCACACTTCCTGATTTTAAAACTTAACAGTGACCAAAACAGTGAAGTACTGGCATAGAGACAGCCATAATAGATCAATGAAATAGAATAGAGAGCCCCCAAATAAATCATCACATACGTTATTAAATGATTTTTGACAAAGGTGCCAAAACCATTCAACAAATGGTGCTGGGAACACTAGATACCCACATGCAAAAGAAGAAAGCAAGACCCTTATTTAAAACCAAATACAAAAATTAACTCAAATGGAATGGAACCAAACATAAAAACTATAAAACTCTCCGGAAAAAAAATACAGGGCAAGAGCTTCATGACACGGGATTTGGCAATGTACTCCTTGAATATGACACCAAAGGCACAGGCAACAGAAGGAAAAATAAAGTAAAAGCACAGCCTACAGAATGGAGGAAATATTTACAAGCTGTATATCTGGTAAGAGATTAATATCCAGAATATATAGAGAACTTTTAAAAATCAACAACAAAACAACCCAATTCAAAAACGGGCAAGAGCACTTAAGTAGACATTTCTCCAAAGTAGATGCAGAAATGGCCAATAAGCACATGAAAAGATGCTCAACATCACCCAGGGAACCGCAAGTCCAAACCACATTGAGATACTGTCTCATATCCAGTAGGAAGACTACTATTAAAAAAGTAAAATAAAATAGCAAGTGTTGGTGAGGATGTGGAGAAATTGAAACCTTTTGTATTGCTGGTGAAATGCAAAACAGCACAGCTATTGTGGAAAACAGCATGGTGGATCTTCAAAAATTTAAGCATAGAATTGCCGTGTTATCCAGCAATTTCACTTATGGGTATACACTCAAATGAATTGCAAGCAAGGTCTCAAAGAGATATTTGTGCATCCATGCTCATGGCAGCATTATTCATAATATTTAAAAACTGGAAGCAACCTAAATGTCCATAGATGAAAAAATGGATAAGCAAAATTTTATACATGCATAAAACAGAAAATCATTCAGCCTTAAAAAAGAAAGAAAATTCTGACATATACTACAACATGAATGAACCTTGAGGACACTATGCAACGTGAAAGAAACCAACCACAGAGAGACAAGCACTCTATAATTCCACTTACTATGCACTTAGAGTTATCAGAATCACAGATATAGAAAGTGTAACGGTGGTTCCTAGAGGTCAGAAGGAGAGGGGAATGGGAATTATTGTTAAATGGGCAGAGAATTCCAGTTTTGCGGGATGAAAAGAGTTACAGAGATGGATGGTGGTGAATGTCGTGTGATGTTATGAGTGTATGTAATACCACCTAAATGTCCACTTAAAAATTGTTAAGTTGATTAATTTCATGTTATGCATATTTTACCACAAAAGTGAAGGAATAAAAAAGGAAATCTATCTGAGTCTGTGGGCAAGAGACTAGATGGACCAGATTAACACCAAAGTACCTTGTAGTTTTAACATACTATAGTGTTATTCTCAGTGTACATGGAAAATAATTTAATTCCTTTCTTCAGGTCTTTCCATGACTTCATCAACACATGGTTCTTTCCACTGCCTATGAACACTGAAGAGAGAAAAAAATGAAACAACTGGGAAACTACATTTGCAAAGCTGATTTATATTGTGCAAGGATGCAAGAAAATTGCAGTATTTTTCAGTTTAATTATGTCTCCTCCTTTGATAAAGAAGCAAGTATCTTCAGTTTGCAACTTAACCTCCTCAGCAATTTTTAATATACTCAACTGGTTACATAATATTGTGTAGTAATAATATTGGTATTTTAATATTATGCAGACACTCTTTATGCAGTAAGATATTTCCATTATGTAAACTGCATTCCCTTCATGATTTTGATGTTTTGTTACTTTCCAAAGGTCATACAAGTGTCAAAGATGTCACATGTGCATTGTTCTTTTTTTCTCTATTTTTTTTTAATTTGTTTATTTTGCTCTTCACTGCTGCCTCATAGGCTATTATATCATTTAACATGTCTCAGTTTTTATTAATATTGGTTCTGGTTACTTGCATTAATCTTTCATTTCATATTTATGAAGTTGGTCAATTTAAAGTGCTATTTAATAGAAACAAGGTTTTTTTGGAACTCAAAACAGATAAAAACTTTATCATATGCAAAATTTTAAATGACTGACATAAAGAAAAGCCAGTTGTATAATTTAATCTTGAAAGAAGGTCTAGCTCATTGGTTATAGTAAACTAAATACATTAGTCAGTTCTTTCCAAATGTGGTTAGTCATTTCCAACCTTGAGCATCAGTATACTTGGTAATACTGCCTTGCTACAAAATCTAATCAATATTTTGCATGTTCTTAATTCAGAATTAATAACTAATTGGCCAATATTTTCCACATTTTTGTTCCTAATTTGTGAATACAGTAAAGTAGTAGCAAAATTACAATTGTCTGATGAGCACTGAGTTTTAAAATTAAACCTGAGTAAAGCAGAGTTTTGTTTTATACCATCAGATCACAAGATAGTGAAGATCAAATTGGCCCGTCACGTTGCTTTAAACAAAATTCATGGGAAAAGTTTCCATGGCCATCTCAAATTCCATTCTTAGTGAACCCTACTATGAAAGACCTCAGAAATTCAATCAAGTAAATATTACCTTCAATGGAAATAAATACAAAAGAATGAGAAAATGTTAACTGAAGTTTTGGTGCAGTATCATTTTGCTTTTCTGTGTTTTCCAACTTTTTGTCAAATAAATCTGATTTTTATGTTCTTTTAATTTGACTTTTAAAATAGATCATATCCATAGGTTCAAAAATATAATGAAATATAAAGATAGACACACAATTCTTCACCTAACCCCTTTCCTCTTTAACCACTTTATTAATTACTTGTATTTCTTCATGCAACTATTAATACACATTTTTGTTTCCTTCTTCCTTTTGCAAACTGTACCCTTTTCTGTGTCATGCTTTTATTCTCAAGTTAATGCTACATGCAAGGAGTATATTCATGTCACTATGTAGAGAATTTCTTCACTCTTGCTCAAATTGCAGTCTTTTGTGGATAAACTACTGGGTATGTATTAGGTCACCTGTAGATGGCTACATAGTTACCTATTACAGTCTTTATTCACTGCAACCAATGCTGCAATTAATTATCTCAAAGTAAAAATGATAGGTCAAATGGTAAATTAATATAAAATGTTGACTGAAGAGGACTAAATTAGATATTACTAATAGCTCTCAGTGGTAAATATGCAATATTCTATTTTAACAATGGATTACTTACATAACCAAAAAAATATGAACAAATAACAGAATAAAACAACAGAAATTGAAGTTAATAATTTCATATAATTTAATAAATCTAATTTATAGCTGAATATCTACAACCAATAAACCTCCAAATAAAATCTTATTAAAGTCAAGCGCAAAATTACAGTTGAGAGCATGGAAAACATTACTTTCATTTTCTCTTGTTTCTACAGTAAGAGGGAATAATTAAATAAAAGGCAAAAATTAATATAGAAAATTCTTCAGGTCAAAAAAGAAACAATTTGAAGCTTTTAGACATCTTAAAGGATAATTTTACCATTAAACATGGCCATTTTTATACTTTTTCACAGTACATTTTATAATTAGCAATATTTTATAGCACAGGTCCTCAAAGTGTGTTTCAAGGACATCTGAGGTCCCCAACACCCAGTTACAGGATGTATAAGGCCCTCTCTTTTCCAAACACATACCTATGTGAGGATAGGTTTTCTCCTGGAAAACTAAGTTATTGGATTAAGCTAATGGAGGAAAAATTCAATAATCTTCTTATCTGGAAGATTCCTTTTCACATTGGCAAAAATGTATCACAAGAGATTGAATGCAGCAGCAGACCTGATAATAAGCCTGTCTTCTGTTAACATACACATTAAAGTAACTTGTGAAAATTTTTAAAAAAGGCACTATTCTAGTATTTTTCAAAACGTAGTTATTTTTAATATGCTATTTAGAATAGCATGCTTATTTTGACAGATTAATAAATTAACACTTTAAACTTAAATATGACTATGCTTCAATAAAAAAGTTTAAAGATTTGAAAAAATTAAATTAACCAAATATTAAAAAAAGTCTCAGTTTTCATGTCTAATATGATATATATAAATAGGTATTACCCACATAAACAAAACTTTTGGAGATTTTCATTTTTATAAGTGAAAAGAATTCCTAAGACAAGTTTTCTAATCACCTGGGGAACAAAATGAGGTAGAACACAATTTAGTAACTAAACATTTAGAGAAGTCATATAAAACTGCAAAAAGAAATTTAAATATAAGCCATAGGGTGTGTTTAAGATTATTCTAAATGGATAAAGTTTCAGACCGTATTCCTTGAGAGTTAGTAATGATCACCTTTGGGAAATTCTGGAGAAAAGTATCTGTTGGGAAGTTTGAGTTCAAGGATTTCAGGACTGATCGAGGAAAAAGACACAACAAGGTAGCAACAGTATACGATGGACTTTATGTGGGTCGCACGTGGACAGGTTGCATAAAGGGTAAGCTCTTTACGGCAGGAGACCTTCCGGAGACAGTGTGCTTGGGTGAAGGGTCACCGCCTATACGAGGTGGAGAGCAAGAAGACTCCTAGGAGAGAGGGGAGTTGAGGGGTGGGCTTATTTGTCTACGTGAGTGATGTCACTCAGCAGCACAGCATGGAGTCTTCCAGCTGGAGCACTCCAAAGAGCAGCAGCGACTTGGGATCCTGCCTAGGCCCAGAGTTTGTCTTCTCTATGGCTGGCAGAAAATGGATACAGTTTTGAAAGGTGTGCAAAGCAAGGTGATTCTAAGTGGTTAAAACTATGCTTATTGGGGCTATATTTAAAACAATTGGACTTTAAATATAAAATACACAAATTTCTGAATTTGGTGCTAGTGTGGTTTTTGAGCTGACAGTCCCAGCTTGCTATGAAGATACAACAACATAAGGACCAATATACAGGGCCCTTCTTTGACTCCTTTACCTAATAGGAATGAAGGTACTGTTGGATGTAGGTGGAGATGTCAGAGGAAAAGGGTCTTCTTGGTATTGGAAACTTGTCAGTTTACTATAAAATCAGAGTACACATCAGAATAAATCATCAAATGATCATATAGCTCATAATTTTTGGAAGTTACTATTAAATGTTTTTTTTTAAGACCAACATAATTGTTTTGTAAGATCAACAGAATCTCCATCTATGATAGCAGAAAGGAAGAAGAGTTGCAGCCTCTTTTATTTTCTCCCCACAAAAGTCTTTTAATTTTGCTCCATCAACTAAGTTAGATATAGTTGCTCTTAAATACACTACTGTCAAAAATCAGTAAGTAGCCTGAGCTTATCCTAAGTGTGAGCTAAATATTCAGAGTCACACTGGAGTGATAGAGGAATGATCAAAATTGAGTTCTGTATTTCTTTTCAGTTAATATCTTTATTAATTCCTTAGAGTTAAAAAAGAGGGAGAAAACCCTGATCATATCCATTTCAACAAGTTTAAAAAGAGTATTACAGAGTTCTAGTTCTGGGCAAATTGGCATAACCACACCACATCTTGTCTCTGTCACTTAATGCGTTTGGAACACTAAAGCAGAATGCATGGGTAATCTGAAGATTTTGAAATATAAATAGGATCAGGCATATTTCTCTGATCTTACCAAAGTATTCTGAAGATACTTTTACTTCTTGTTGCTTCTTGTTATCAATCATGAACTGCAGATTCCTCTGAGCCTACATTCTGCATGTTTCTGAGACAGCTAAAGTGCTGGCCATGCTTGAGTTTATCGCTTTAGTTCTTTCAAGGTAGCTTTGTAATATCCTGCTGTCAATAATCCAGTGTCGAAACTGGACTACAATTAAATCAATTAATTAATAAAAATAAATGAACCTAATTGCAAAGCAAAATGTGTGGACAAAATAAGCAGAAAGTAAAATTTAGACATAGATATGTATAGAAGTCAGAAATTAGTTTGAATTCAGTAAAGAATAAGAGACTGAAATATTCTGAGGTCAGGATTTAGGTAAAAGCAGGCAACATCATGCAAACAAATCATATTGCTATGATATGTTATTCAAATCCTTAGAATACAGTGTATAATTTTGTTCATGACACTGAAATACATATGCAAGAATTCCATCCAATATATAGAAACAGGTACCCAATTTATCCTATCACTTGAAACAACTGAAAAATCAGACACATTGTGTAAAAGAACAGTTTTCAAGACATTGTCAATCAGTCAAGAAATCAGTCAACAATGATCCCTGGAATATGAGAGGAAATGAGATGAGTCCTATTACTGCCCCAGCTTACTGTCTGAAGGAAGTGTCTAATCTGTAGTGTAGGGAGGAGGAGCCCAGGTGAATTCTAGAAGTCTCCGTGAACTGTGGACGCAGGGCTGGTAGTCCAGGAAAACAAAGGTGTCTGTTGTTCACAGGGCAGAGTGTCAGACAAGACAGAGGTGGAGAGTGAGGACTTCCTGAGACTTGCAGTGAGTTCCCCTGGGTTCTTCACATGAAACTGATTAGTACAAACATGATACTAAATTGCTGAGGCCAAGGAAAGAACTACTCAAATTAGAAGGAAGAATTTTCAAAGTGCAATTGGAGCAAAGGGCATGCTCTATTCTCATAAGCCATAATAATAATAATTTTAAAACGTCATAGTGCATGTCAAATACAGTATTCTGAAAGATTTTATCTCAGAAATGAGGCAAAACAAGCTCTGGAAGATTCTGATCCCACCTAAAAAACTTGAAGGCATGAACTGAAAGGATTAAATTATTTGTAACTAACTTATCCTGAATTCCCAGACAAAGATCTGAAATATTTAAAGGAACACAGAAATATTCAACACACTAAAAGAGGTAAAATCCGTAACATCTGGCATCCAATTTAAAACTATTAACTATGAAAAGAAACAGGAAATATGAGACATGATGAGAAAAATATATAATCAACAACGACTAACCCAGAAATGACGTAGATGATAGAATTAGACAAAAACATTAAAGCAGTTATTATAAATGCATTCCATATATTCAAGAATCATCATGTTAGAGGCTTAAAAGATATTTTAAAAATAAAATTTCTACACATTAAAGCTATAGTGTCTGAAGTCAAAAGTATATGAAATAGGATGAAGTAGATTAAACATTGCAGATGAAAAGATTAGTGAACTTGAACATATAGCAATAGAGACTATCCAAAAAGTAATACAGGAAGGAAAAAAAAATAAAAGAAAATAAACAGAACATATGACAGCTCTGGGATAAGTTCAAATGGCCTAAAATATGTGAAACTGGAGTCCCAAAGGAGTGTGAGACATAAAATAATATGTGAAGAACTAATGACCAAAACATTTCTAAGTTTGTCAACAAAATCCAGGCAGAAAAATAATGAAAAAAATCATACCAAAGTATATTATCTCCAAATTGCTTAAAACCAGTGAAAAAGAATCTTCAAGAATCTGGGAAGACTGGGTAGATGACACACTTTACAAACACAGCACAAAATAAGAATGAGAACAGACTTTTCATCTGAAATAACTCAGGCCAAAAATAATGGCTCAGAGTTTTTAAGGTAGTGAAAGGAAAAAAAAAAAAAAAACCTTGTCCATTTAGAATCCTATAACCAGCAAAATTGTATTTCAAATATGAAGGGGAAATAAAGACCATCTCAGACATTCAGTAGGTGATGTTAATCATCCCTTGCAGACTTGCACTGTAATAACTGTTAAAGGAACTCATTCAGGCATTTGGAAACTGATACCAAATAGAAATCTGAATATACACGAAGACATGAAGAGCCATGGAAATGGTAACCATGTGGATAGAAATAAAAGCCTTTTTTAAAAAAATTAAGTCAAGTTAAGAGCTAATTGACAATTTAAAATGAAAAATAAAAAACAGCAAATGAAGTGTGAAGATACGGTAGGCAGAATAATGCCCTTTCCTCTGCAAAGATGCCAATGCCCATGGCCCAGACATCTCTGAATACATTCAGTTACAAGGCATAAGAGACTTAGCAGACATAACTAAGATCATAGACATTATCCAGGTGAGAAAAATTAACAAGCCTTCAAAACCAGAGAACCCAGGTGGAAAGAAGTCAGGACATGCAACAGAAGGGGAAGTCACAAATATTCCAAGTCTGAGATGGATTTAAGGCACCATTGCTGGTACTGGAAGAAGAAGCCCAGAGGGTGGCCTCTGAGAGTTAAGTACCACCTCCTCCAGGTGACATGCAGCAAGGAAAAAGTACCTTCATTCTATAGAATGAGGATAAATTCTGCCAACAACCTTAATGATAGAAGAGATTCTTCCCCAGAGCCTGCAGCAAGGAGCACAATCCTGCCAACACTTCGATTTTATAAAAATTATAAAATAAATAATAATATTATTATATTTCTATAATACCCTGAACAGATCCCAGTTGACCCTACTTGGATTTCTGAACTACAAAAACTGTGAAGTTATAAACTTGTGTTGCTTAAAGCCACTGAATTTGTGGTTACTTGTTACTCCAGAAATAGAAAACTAATAGAGTTTATAATTTACGTAGATGCAAACTAACTGATGATAATAGCACAAAGGCTGGAGGAAGGTATTGTTATTCAATATGTGTAATAATATATCACTTGAAATATGATTTGAAAATCAACTACTAAAATAACACATAACAATGAACTATGATCAGTGAGCCAAAGTAAAAAAAGATTGATAAAAAATATTCCAAAATCTAAATAAGTCAAAAATAGAAGAAAAAGGGAACAAAAAAGATAACAAAGAAAACAAATAGAAAGAATTAATTCCAACTAAATCAATAAGATATTTAATATAACTTTTGTAAACATTCCAATACAAAGGTGGAAACTGTTAGAATTTATATATATAAACAAAATAAAACAAAACAAAGACCCAATGATATACTGTCCTTGAAAAACAATTAGTCAAAAATAAAAGGAAGGAAAAGGTATACCATAAATAAAATAGGGATTAAAAAATAGTAAATAATTATTTTTATATTTTTTAAAAGAGCCAACCAAATCAACAAACCTCTGGACAGAATCACCAAAAAGAAAAGAGAGAGGACCATAAAATGAAACAATATATGAAAGAGAAGATGATACAACCAATATCACAGAAATACAAAAGAAAAATGAAAATACTATGAACAACTACATGCCAACAAACTGGTCAACCTAGAAGAAACGGACAAGTTTCTGTAGAAATATAGTCACCTAAAGCTGAATCAAGAAGAAACAGATAATTTGAACAGACCTATTACTAGAAGTGAAATAGAATCTGTTAAAGAAAAAAAACTCTATAAAGGAAAAATCCAGGATCAGATGGCTTCACTTGGGGATTCTACCAAACATACAAAGAAGAACTTACACTATCCTTCTCAAACTCTTCCAAAAGACTGAGAGGAAGGAACACTCCCAAACTCTTTCTACGAAGCCACTACTACTCTGATACAAAAGCCAGACAAAGACACTGCCTAAAAAGAAAATTAAGGCCAATATCTTTGATGAAAATAGATGCAAAAATAATTTGCAAAAATTAGCAAACTGAATCCAAAAACACATAAAAAAGATCATACACTACAATCAAGTCAGATTCATCTCAGGGTCAGAAGGATGGTTCATCACATGCAAATAAATTGATCTGATAACCACATTAACAAAAGAAAGGACAAAAATCACATGACCAATGCAACAGATGGAGAAAAAGCATTTGATAAAATTCAACATCTATTCATGTTAAAAACTCTTACCACAGTGGGTACAGAGAAAATGTATCTCAACATAATAAAAGCTATATATAACAAACTCACAGCCAACATAATAATGGTGAAAGGTTGAAATCTGGAACAAAACAAGGATGTCCACTCTCACCACTGCTATTCAACATAGTATTAGAAGTCCTACCCACAGCAATCAGACAAGAAAAATAAATAAAAAGGGATCCAAATTGGAAGCGAAGATGTAAAATTGTCACACTATGCAGATGACATCGCTCATGGATGACTGTGAGGGATTCAAGACTTCAGTGGAGGAAGTTAACATCAGATGTAGTGGAAACAGATGTGACTGAATTGCTGCAATCTCATGAAAAATGATGACAAGTTGCTTCTTATGGGTGAGCAAAGAAGGTGGTTTCTTGAGGTGGAATTTACTTCTGTGAGGATGCTGTGAAGGCTGTTGATATGACAACAAAGGATTTAGAATATTACATAAACTTAGCTGATAAAGCAGCTCCAGGGTTTGAGAGGATGGACTTCAATTTCAAAAGAAGTTCTACTGTGGGTAAAATGTTATCAGGCAGCATTGCATGCTGCAGAGAAATTGATTATGAAAGGAAGAGTCAATCGATGCAGAAAACTTCATTGTCTCATTTTAAGAAACTGCCACAACCACTCCAGCCTTCAGCAACTATCTCCCTGATCAGTCAGTAGCCATCAACATCAAGGCAAGACCCTCCACTAGCAAAAAGATTAGGATTAGTACTTTTTCAGATGATGGTTAGCACTTTCCAGCAATAAAGTATTTTTTGATTAAAAAAGCAGCTCGAAAATTTCTCTGGGGATTCTTGGATGTCTGTCAAAGACTTTCGGCAAAGATAAAGGCTTTGGAATTTATGATGGACAAGAAACTCCCTTAGCAATCAGCCAAGCATTTTCTGCACCTAGATTAACCAATGTGTCAAGCTTGCTTTGATTATTTAAGGGCCCTCAGTGACAGCTTCTTTGAGATTCCTCACTCAGATCTTGGTGGTTCAAGCTGAAAACAGCACCCACCTTGTATGTGAATAGGGTCCTTGGAAATCTTTCCTGATGCTTGCCTGCATTCTTTACAACTTGCTGCAACATATATTTTTCCCTTAAAACAAAACATTTACATGAACACACTCTGTGGAATTTGGTGAGTCCTTTTCAACATCTGAACTTGAGAAAACTTTATAGAGACGAAACTAGTGCTATGAAATATCATGGGGGGAACTCATGTAATAAGGCAGATGAAATAGAGAAGCTTGAAAGAAATGATGCTTGAACTGATAAGTCTTATAGGCAATTGGAAATCAGCCTGGTTAACAGAGAGAGAGAGCATAGTTTAGACAGAAAGTGTGCACTCTTTCATTCTGGTAAAACTAAGTGTATCTGCATAAAGGAGAAAACCATATTGTATTTAAAAATGTAATATACTAGATTTATTTAGAACTGGATGATTACTTGTACCTAACTTAGAATGAATTCTCTGTGTCTCTTAACTCTTTTCACTATTAAAAATTCACATGATCTGAATATCGACACTTTTATTCAAAGCCGTGGGATATGATGCAAATAAACAATAAAGACAAGAGATACTGATCATAAGAAACTTGCAATGTGACTAAAATACTGATAACTGCTTCCTAAGTTATCCTTTTGGGCAGCCCGTTTTCAAGAACAAAACTCATGAATGTCTCTCTAAAGTAAATTAGACATTAATGGTGCTGAAAGTCATTCATTTCCACAATGTGAGGTGGCAGCTTGATGACTTTTCCTTACTGATTGATTCTATGGAATGTTAAAATTTTGCATTATTGCTGTATTTGTGGCCTCATACAGATTTACTGAAGTTTTGTTGTTGTTGTTATTCATGTAGTGTTGTTATTGTTTTTGCAAATGATAGGATTTGCTTCTGTATTTAACGACCAAATATTAGAGAAAAAATACATTCCTGGGTTACCAAGAGGTGCCATCCAGGGGACAGGTGAGTTCAGAGTATGGTTCTGATTCAAACAATGAGAAAATTCTGCTTTCCCTTTTAATCGGGAATTGAAAGTAATACATTGTAAAATAAACACATACTTATCCATGGTCTTTCAAATATGACATTATTCCACTTTAAATGCACTCAGGAAATTCTGGGCAGAAGAGAAATACAGACTGAAGAAAAGGCAAGAAACTATATAAACTTCTCACACCAATTAATGACGTTGAGGAGAAAGATAAGGATGTGCCCAGATCTTTGTAGGTAGGTGTTCTGTCTACTATCTCTCTGTCTATCTAATTTTCTATTATCTGAAAATTTCAAAATAATGTTTGGATAAGTATTAAGTATAATCATGCCTTGTAGTTATAGACTGCTAATCTTTGAGATTTAATGGGATCATTAGGAAGAAAAGTATTTAGTAAATTTAGAAAATATTCCTATTTTGACAAGTGCTTACTTACTGACCATTTGGTGAATTATGTATTGTATAATATACAATATATAAATGTATAATGTATAAATTACAAATTCTCTCATAATCCACAGTCATTAAACTGACTTAAATATCTCTCTGCATGATTGAGTCAATTGTATTATTGACATACAAAAGGGTAGTTCACTATCTTTAATGTTTTTATATATGTCTTGCATTACATAACCTTGCATAAAATTTAAAGAGAAAAATTCTTACTTTCCACTTTTTATAGAAAGAAAAGTATTTTTTCCTAATTTTCTTAACTTTAAGAAATGGCTAGAAACAGGCAGGAATACAAAGTCACTGCCTGAGGGTCGCTGCAGTAACAAAATGCACAAAATGCATTCAGATACCTACTTGCACGAATATGTCTGGCCATGGTCATCACTGGTGCTTTTAATGTTCGGAGGAAGACTAAAGATACAATTGCTTTAAAATTACACTACTAAGTGTTTTTCATCCACTCTCAATTGTTCCTGCATCCATTATCCCAAGTTTCAACCAGCAGTTAGTGGATCATTCTTTACAAATTTACAAAAGTTTCAGAAAATAGTGATTGTTATACCTTAGAAGAACATCTTATAAAAATAATCCTCTATTGGCTATATTTTAAATTTAAAAGTTATTCCCAGATCTTTCACCATTTCTGAGTAGTTTTGAGAACATTTTATTTAACTAAGGGCTAGGAATCTGAGGGGTTAAAGCAAGAGAAATAATTTTGATCCTCTTTTACAGAATGTACCTATGATTTGTGTATAAGAGAGTCCATGCGTGTGTGTGTAGTATAATTATATAGTAAAAGGAGTTCAGAAGTTTATAGATAAGATGTCCTACAAATTCAGCAAATAGATAATAAAAATGTAATAAGGGATAATAATAAAAGGAGGACAGCCACTGGTAGGTTAATGAAAAGTTTCAGCCATTTAGAAAGCCTATCGGAAGAGTCAGTAAAGAGCAGGTGTAAACACATATAAATATGTGGGAAAATATTGGAGATATACCAAGAGTACCTCAATGTTTGGTAGATGAGGGAAACCAGGTGACTGGAAATAGAATATTCAAGTCATGTGGCAAGATTTCTCTCAAATTATCGACTGGACCTATCTGTGAACTTACTCACATCCCCACCCATTTTTGACTAATTTCCTCCAGATTCAGCATAAAATACATCCTCTTTACGTTCAAGGTAAATCTTCCTTACACATGTGTCATATTCCTGGTAGTACACAGGAAACTAGCAAGGACATCTTTCAACTAATCATTGAAAAAACAGAGTATGTAGTGGAAGAAAGGGAATGTGAAGGGAAAGCTGCAAAGAGTAAACAGTGGAAAAAAGAGAAGAGCTCCCTCCAGAGCCAGGATTTGGCAAAAAAGTGAATGTGAAGGAAGAGTTGACTGGAAGTGTTTGGTTGGGACTTCAGTATACTTTGAGGTGGAAGGAGATGAAGCAGGTCCATGATGAAGTCCACATCAGGAGGAATAAAAATTAGTAACAATTGAGAGAGCTGCATGATAACTTGGAGGGGGAAGCACATGATAAGTCAAATTTTGTAATTAAAAAGATAGATCATGTGGATAAAGGTAGTGCTTTTATTTTATTGAAAAAATTTTGCAGCCTCAAAGTTTTCATTGAAACAGCTCCAAGAGGTTTTATAAGGGAGACATAATAAAGGATACTTTTAGAGAGAGTTCAAGATTAAAAGGAGCCGTAAGCAGGGCAACAGTCAATAAGACTGGAGCAGAATGATTTTTCTGACCTAAGTAAAGGCAAAATGTGAGAGAAAAGCACAGTTATCTGGTGGCATTAGTCAATGCATTCCCTTGGCAGGGTCCAACCGCATCATCCAGAAAGGGAATAAATTGATGGTTGATTTTGTCAACACTGTTACTTTGAAGAGAAATGGCCAGGAATTTTAAGGTATGAGAGTTTGTGACCATAATGGGGAAATGTGACTAATTAGAAGAACTGGAGATAAGGCAGTGTTCAAGTAAAGGTCAGATCAGGATCTGTTGTCAGTTCTGTTAGAGGAAGAGTGGGGTGTGGAAGGAGGATGATTTGCTTTGGGAACAGTCGATGTGATGTAGACAGAAGGGGACATTTCATACACGACTGTACCGGTGTCACAAAGGAACACACTCCAGTGTTTATCTCCGCATGAACCCTGACATAATAAGCCTAGACGTATGGAATTAAATAGTCCAGTTTGAATGACAGACTTGAAGATCCAAACTTTGTTAATGAAAACACTCATATCCAAATAATCCCTCCTTTAAAATAAACGTAATCATATGTAAACATCCACAGATCATCTAGGATGGAAATCGACTCAAATAAGTTATAAATGTGTTACAATAGAAATTACAATAGCAGAACAGATTAAAAGGCTTAACATCATGCTACGTCTGCCAGAAGATATTTCCTTTTTAAGATTAGACTCAAGTTAATGTTTTACTCTAAAAATATGTGCATAAATTTATGTATACATACATATATAACATATAATAATAGTGCATATTTATACTTCTTCCTATAAATTTAGCCCTTTTCAAAAAACTTTACATGTAACTAATATAACTCCCATTTTTACAAGAGCACACTGAGCACAAGTTCTTGCCCATGCCAAAATACACTTACATTTCCTACCTTAAACTTATTTTAAAACGAAAAATAAAAGTGCATGTATATAGTTTTACTACTAATAGTTCCATATAGTTAAAGCATAGGTTACCCATATCAGAATGGTTGGGGAAGGGGGCTGGTGATCATTAAAGGCTTCCTATGCCACAAAAAATGCTTTTATTTTTGTCTTGAAGGTAATGGGAAACACTGACAATTTTAAGGGTTGAAAGGTTTGATGGATAGAAAGTTGGAATTGAAAGATTGACAGTAAAGGAAAACAACTTGCAGCCTTTCAAGAAAAATACAAAAAAAAACCCAAAAAAAAAACAAACCTGAAAGGGCAGCACTCTTATGGAAAGCATGACAGGGAAAGTAGAACATATTTGATAGACATTTAAAGAAATAAAATGGGCATCTTGGTCACATATTAGATTACCAAAGTGGAGATAACCAGGATAACATTCATGTATCTTCTGACCTCACAGAATGTCACGTTAACACAGGCAGGAAATATAGTAGGAGAAGCCAAGCGTGGAGGAAGAGATGCCATTGTGAAGCCATCAACTTAGTTATTCATGTCCACTAATATATGAAAGGGTAAGCTAATGTATTCTATATTAAATTTGAGAACCCTGCGAATACTATTTGATAGATAGTTTTATGCAACAAGTAATCATGTAATTTAAAAGTAAAATCTAGTATCAAACTTCACCATATTTCATTTGGCATATTTTCAACAACCACAGAGTCAACAAAAGGCAACAACTACAAAGCCATCAAAAAGCAACTCCCTTATAGACTCCTTGTAAAAGAGATTTACAATGTTAAATAAGTCATGGATTCTGACCTTGAGACTGCAGTACAATGTAATAGATGCCATCGTAGAGGTAAGGAGATTTCCTCCTGATATAGAAGAAGTTTCATTAGGGAAGTCGTGAATGCAGAGTTTCCACGGTTGCCCTTCTAATAAACATATTGCTCAAATGTGACCATAAAATATGTACAAATTGTTATCGACTTACCATTAACAATAACAATGATATCACGGAAGTCAATTTCTCCCCTGGCTTCCACTCTTCCTTCACACCTATATATACCTTCATCACTTTTATTGATGTTGAGAATCTGCAGATTATTGTTAGCTAACATGGCGAACCGATCTGGAAAGGAAGCAAAGGGGAGGAAATGATATCAGTAATTGAAGGCCGAGTCCAGTGTGCTCTAAATTGCTAAGAGTTAAAATATAGCACTTGTCTGACACTATCATACTTTTCATCAACAAACAAATTCAAATTTGAAAGTAAAATGTAATTTCATGACTTCAGTTTTTCCACTCCACACTGCCTTGTTGCACCTTTTTTCTAAAATACATTCAAGACTTTATTTCCACATAAAGTGGTTAGGCTATTATTTTCCCCCTGGTACTTTGAATGCAGACATGGTACACAAAAGAACAAAGCCGAGAGATTAAATATTGCAGACACGAAGACATTTTGACTGCAAATATGTAGCAACTTGCGTACAGAAAAGGGTTAGAAAATTGATTGAATATCCTTCCTCACACAATAATTAAACTAATAACTGCACATACCCTGAGGAGGCAGCTAAATGATATAATATTCAAGTCATGCTGAGGACATATAAAATGGTCATATCTCAAATTTATTTGAAGGATTTTTTTCTAAATGCAAGATAATCCATTTTAGGAATGAATAGATTAGACTTCATTAACTTTGTTTCAAGATTCCACTTTATGTGTGAGTGTATGCACATGCATATATACAAAAATAAGCTGTTACAGGGCATGCACTAGCTGATGGCCTAAATATTCTGGCTACCCGAAGCAGCATTTCAGCCTGACAACATTTTCCATAATGCCTGGCCTTAGTTTTTAATCATCACATTTTTGTTGCAGTGTTCTTACCAAGTAAAGAATGTCTTCCCATCTAGTCCTATTTTGAAATGTGTTGTAAATACAATGTTCTAAATTTCATTAATTAATTCATCCACAGATATCACTGAACATCATCTGTTTGCTAGGTACTATATTTGTATATACTGGTGAATAAGAGAAACAAATCCTTGACCCCCTTGGGCCTTTCGGTAAAGTAGAAATGTCAGTATTTTAAGGTACACACCTCTGGGATATCTACTGTTAGAGGCTGCTTTTTGGAACTGTTCCAATAAATATTTACTATTCTTCCCCTATCTACTGGCTTAATAGAGAGGTTAGGGCAAACACAGAAGCCACATGAGAAAATGGATCACTGAATGGATGCAAGGAGTAGAATCCTGCCTCTTCCCCTGCTGCCAACTGGACTTGAGAAATTAACTGCTATGACATTAAGTCATTCAGATTTGGGGGGTTCATTTTTCATGGCAATTTCTTAAATCAAATGAGAAGTTTGGGCTAGAAATACAAACAAGGGCATTACTGATAATAATAGCTCTTTAAAACAGAGAAGCATGTGGTTACTTGTCGTCTGAGAGATCGTTAATAAAGAATGGAAAAGTGTAGATTCTGAAGCTGCTGCAGAGAGAAAATACTGACTATAAAGCTACAAACACCTAATTATCAGCCCACGGGATACAAACTTTTCCAAAAGACTTATTCCATCTTTTGGTTGACTCTAAGAAGAGATACAAAAATGTTTATGAAGATGTTTTCCCCTGGTAAATTTTATCAGCAAGGGAGAGACTGGAGAGAAAGAAAGTCAATGATCAAAAAATTTTGAAGTGTAATTCACAATAAATCCTACAGTAATTCAGAACTCCTAAAAATTCACAGTGTTTCAAAGTAAATTAAAAGAACTCTAAGTGTGCTGCTAAAAATTAGAATGAGAAGCAATTACAGTTGACCCTTAAGCAACCTGGGTTTGAAATGTGCAGGTCCACGTATGTGCAAATTGTCTTTCAGTAGTAAACACAGTGCTACACAATCTGCAGTTGGTTGAATCCAAGGATGCAGAGCAGCAGATCTGGAGGAACTGCAGAAAAGGAAGGCCAACTATAAGCTATACTTGAATTTTCAACTATGTGTAGAGTTGGTATCCCTAACCCGTGTGTTGTTCAAGGGTCAACTGTATAAATCAAAAGTTAAAGTTTAGAGATGGATGTACCAAATCATACCTAAGACATTGTAATATTAAATTTTCTGATTTACTAAAATATGTATCATCCTATAACTGTAATGTTCTTTAATGGCTACAGTTTAATTAATAAAGAGTAAGGGGTAAATCAACTATACTTCAATTAAAAAAAAGATTAAAGGGAAGCATTATTATAATCAGGAAGGCAATGTCCTATATAAAAAAGAGAAAAAAATAAGAATCTGCAAAATACATATTTTTAATGAAAATAAATGTTCCCTCTGATGGCAAAATTTCAGTTTCAAACAGCAAATTTAATACATCACTTCTATGGCTAGAGAAGGAAACTAAAGCCACTACATATAAATATATGCCATTATATATGTTAAAGTATATAAAAATTTTCCATACAGAAAACAAATACAAGGAAATTGCATATCAAATTCTAAATATATATGTAAAGTCCATGGAATGATGTTAGCAAACTATCAAACCAAAAAACATCTTTACTTTGTGTTTACCAAGGACCTTTGAAGAAAGCACTGCTTCAAACAATCACACGTAACTATGGGTATCAGGACAATTTAACCATTAGAGACTATTTCTCTCAGTTTTACAAACACTGAGATATTCATCATTGCAGTAAGAAAAATAAATGAAATCAGATGATACCCAATAAGGTGTCTGTTTTATGATTCTTTAGGTGGGTTATTTTCTAAGTTCCCTTTTCTTCCTGTTCCATAGCCATTATTGAATGGTTTGCCTCGTCTACTCTTATGGGTTCAATTACCAACTATATTTTGATGACTCATTTTTTCTTCAGACCAGATGATTCCTGTGAATTCCAGAACAGTGCGAGTCTACCAGATGTACATACCTGGAAGTGTTGTAAATATTTCGATCTCAGCATATGTAAAATTAGGTCACTATCTCTGCCTGAAATTTCTCAGAGAAATTAGATCATGTCACTGCCTTGATTAAAACCCTTTAGTGATGTCCCTTTTGTATAGATTCTAAACTCAACAGAGACATCAAGGCCATGTTGACTTGACCCAAACTTCTTTTCCAGATTCCTTTCTTGTTAGCACTTTACTTACAAATCCTAGTTATATTTATCTGTTATTATAAGTGTTCTAGTTGTACTTATTCATAAATTCTGGTTATCATCAGCTTACTTCAGTTTCTGGAATGTGCCACTCATGCTTTCACCTGTAGGCCACTGCATATGTTGTTCTTGCCTCCTAAAAAGTCTGCACCACTCTACTTGGCTAATTCCTTTTCTTACTTAAAGGCATTTTTGTGTCTCAGCAGGCATCTTGAACATGTTCCTCTGCCCCAACTAGTTCCCTGTTCTTTCTTTATCATCCTCTATCACTGCACTTTCCTTATCATAGACCTCAACATACCTTGTTTTCACTGATTTATCTACTGATCTCTTCCACTAGATTATTAATATTTTTAAAATAGTGGTGTGAAGGAAAAGCTGGGCTGGGATAACAAGATAACTTATAAATCTAAGTGTAATAAGTGACAGTTTACTGATCTAAGTTCTGCTGGGCTAACTCATAAATCTGAAGTTTAGTGTCAGTTTACTGGGCTAACAAGCTAACTCGTAAATCCAAGCTCAACAAGTGTCAGTAACGTGATCTGTTCCTAACAGATAAGCTCCAGTGTACCGATTCCTTGGTTTTGCTGTTCGAGCCTTATTGGCTAATAGCCCCAAGCTTGTAATTAACCCTATAAAACCCCATGCACACATCTTGGAGGTGCTCAGAGCTTCGGAGCAAAAGCCCCTCTGAGCCCGCCGGCGTAATACATCTGAGTACTCCGACCCTCCGAGTGGTGCTTTTTCCTTGGCTGGCCTGTCATTTCTGTAACAGTGGATTGTTTATCATCTTAAACCATGAATCATCACTGTCTAGCACACCAGATGGCATATACTAGGTGTTCAGTAACTGTTGAATGAATTTTTATACAGGAAGTCGATTAAATAAAAATGTTATTGAACAAGATGATTTTATCCATAGTTTTTGAGGCAAAAAGGGTATTTCATTAGACAATGTTCAAAATATTTAGGAAGTTGTGGGAGCCCATGATTGGGTTAACAAATTGTAACAGATCCCAGCCGCTTATCTCCTTAAAGAAGATGTGCTTAGTAACTGCCTTGAGGTTTTAGCAATGACCCAGGCCCCTGGCTATAAACGCTGAGCGTGCCTGCTGTTAGTCTTCTATCCCCAAACAGCCTTCGGCTGGAATGGTAAATAATTTATAAAAAGCTGCAGACTCAGAGGTGAGAAGGCTGGTTAGCCAATGACAGGTAAGATCCCCGGAGGGGGGCAACCTAAGACAGGCACAGCTGCCTGAGTCCAAGTTGTCAAGCAGCTGATTCCCGTATGTTCTGCCCTGATAAGCTGAAAGGCTCAACAGGAACATGATTCACCAAAAAGGGTCAGAACCGAACACCAACAATAAACAAAGCCTTTGTACTCATTGTGATCCCACCCTGTCCTTCCCTAAATTCCTGCATTCCTCCTTTGACTGTACTCAATAAATATGGGAGATTTGAGAGGCTTGTGGAGTTGGCTCCCGACTCCCTCTCGCTCTCTTGACTTTTCCTCAGAGTCTTGAGTAATTCATTCCATCTCGGTGGGACTTCTGCTGGCCAGAACCCACAACTGGTGACGAACCCACAGGAAGTTTTAGAGCTAACATTCAAACTGGCTGAGGCTGAATGGGCATCTGCAATGGCATGTCCCTCCACCAGGGTGACACTGAAAGTCAGGATAATCAGCCTTTATAAAAAATATCGTCTGCACTTCCTGAACACGTGGGTTCTTTAGCATATGGATGGCCTTTCAACAAACAGCATGGAAAACCTCCACTTCGAGTAGTCTGTGAGAATAGTAATTCTGAATATTTGTCATACAGTGGCTACCAAAAAAGCATGGCTAATAAGATGGACATTTCCAAACTGTCATTGTTTCACATGGAGCCTCTAAACTTCACTCCTGTGCTACGTTAAGGCTTCAGAAAGCTATCTGGACATACTACATTATTCTAAATTCCCATAAACATTCCTTTCATGGTTATAAACCTAACCTTTTTTCATTCATTTTAATAAAAGGATCATTCATATAAGATATAATCAGCTGAAGAATATTACTTCTTATAACTCCATTATGAATGTACAAATTGTTCAGTAATGAATATGTGGCAAGTTTTTCAAATATTAAAAGGTAAGAAAAGTTGGTCCTTCACATTCACCTACATCCTTTGTATCCCCAAATAAAATCACATTTTACATCCTTTTTTAATAATTCTATTTTGCTTGCCACACAACTCAGTGTTAATTTTCTATGTTTAACTGATTCCCAAGAATTAAAAGTTCAATGAGAAAAATAAATGTTATTTATTGAGAATCTGATATATGGCCCAAAATTTCATTCATTTACTTAACACGTATTATATGCCTGTCTTATTTAAGATTCAAACCACTGTTTAAAATGCATATGACATATTGTTTACAGATGAAGAATCTGAATTAGGTGCAGAGCAATTAGAAAAGTTGTTCAAGCTTCAGGGCCAAGGAAAGGAGTAGAGCCGTTAACAGAATTCCAGCTTCACATCATTCCATCCTGGGATACCGGGGAAACAATGCGTAAACTGAAAGCATGGAAGCATCACTCCTCCAACAACACTGCCCTTGACCATCAGTCTTTGCTTTTGAGGCTTTTGTTCTGTGTGTCTTTTTGAAATACAACTCATTTCAAAACCTTTTGTAATTAAGGTTTACAATAAATCAGATGTGCACTTGAAGCCTAAGATGAGGTAATCTAAAAATGTTTAGACATTGTTATTTAACTGCTATAAGAGTTGCCTCTTGTTTGTTATTGAGAGGAATAAAGTTGAAAATATACTGTACAATTTACCCATGCAATTTATTTGTAAAATCTAAAGCAGTTATCTGAAAATAAAGTAAGAGGAAATAAAGTATTATGTCTCATTAACTTATTATGATAGAAAAAGTTTTAGTCAGTAACGGATAAGCAGTGAAAAATGTCAAGTTCAGGAAAATTCTCTCAAAATTTAAAAAAAAACTATTAAACATAATCATGATACATTTTCTGCATATATTCAAAAATAGAAATTATCTGCTTTTTCTCCTTTATGTTGTAGAAGTTTCATCACTGAGAAGCACAAAACAAAATCATCCAAGACGGAAAGTAGTTTAAAAGATTCAATTATTTTGTACCTCTCTGCAATGCAGGTGCAATGAAAAATATTCTAAACTGAAAATGCTCCCAATTCACAATGCTAAAGGAGCATAATGTAAGCAAATTATGCATTCTATTTCAGATGTGATACTATTCTGGAATTTCAGATCAGTCTAAATCAAAATCATAAAGACAACTGGAATGAATGTACTTTTTTGTCTATTATCCACATGCATCTCACCATAATATTTAGAACATGTAGTTGTCTCTGAAATAGCAGTGCCAGAGTAAAACGCAGGATTTGCATAGATATTATTTTAAGTTTACATCTAGTCAGCCTGTGGGATCATGTTTTAATTATAATATGCAGAAGTTCAATGTATCAGGATTCATTTCTTATTTATTTAGCATCCTTGTCCTGTTTGTATATAATTTCTTCTCGACTAGAGGATGGGTCAGCAAACTCTGTAAATCTTCAGACAATAACTGTGTAGGCTTCACAGGCCAAACCATCTGTGTCACAGCTGCTCAATTTTGATCCCAAACCAGCTGCAGACAGTATGTAACTATTGTGTTTGGCTGTATTCTCAGAGCACCTTACACAAACAGCAGAAGGGCTGGATTTAGCCTGAAGTCCATAGTGTGTCAACGCCCAGTTCAGAGCTTTGAGGTTCTCAAAACAGTTGACGCTTAGGGTCAAAAAATCCAATTGCTATATCTGTTCAGGTAGATTCAGTCTTTTTTAAAAAGTGCAATATTGTTAGAACATATAACGTAGGGAGTTACCAAAATACTAACTGTCGGAAATAGCGGTGACTTCCTCATTATGATATAACCAGCTGACAACAGGTGCAGGTGAACTGCTAACTCGGCAAACCACTTCTGCATTCTCTCCTTGTTTGAACTCTTGAGGAGATACCACTTCTCTGAAAGTGAGTTTTTCTGCATTAAGAAAGTAAAACAAACCATAAAAGTGTTATTGCTTATTTTTCCCAATAACATATTTCAGAATCTGTGTTTATTGATGCTGTAATAAAATGAGGTAAATTTAGATCCTTTAAAACCTTAAACCAGCTCATCTAATTCTCCTACCTGATAAATTCCCATCTCACTGAGAATAAAATTCAAAGCTCTTACAATGCCACACTAGGTTCTATAGGAACTGGCGTCTGCCCCACAACTCTGATCCCAATTTTTCCTCTCTCCTCCTAGTTTCTACTCCAGGCAGTTCCTTGAGCACTCCAGATTTGCTGTCATTCTAGGGCATTTGCACTTTCTTAAATCCCCTCAAATTTCTGCCCAACGTCCACATGCAAAATAGCCATCTCCCCGTATCTCTAAACCACTTAATTTCTTTTCTGTTGAATTCTATATAATATATCTCTAGCACTTATGCATTTGTTTCAGCTTACCTTTTGTTTGCCTGTCTCTACCCATTGAAATTGTTAGCATCAAGTGGCCAGTGATTTCTGTTTTAGTCACTACTGAGTCTCTGGAAATTAGAACATTGTCTGCTAGGTAGTAGAAATGCAATAAGTGTATTGAAAGAATGCATGAATGTGGATATTTATGCGTGATGAGAAATTTTTACTCATTGTCCTTGCTAAGAAAATACAAAATTCTTTTGCTTCACAAAACACCAGGAATCTTCCTTGGTATCATTTCAAATGAAACATCTTTCCAGATACTATGTCTATGAAATGACCATTTCAATTTAATATTTTGCTATTTATGAAATTGGTACAGTAGATGGTCAAATATCTTTCCTTGAGAAACTTGGAAACTAACAGGGAGAAAAAAGAAGGTCAAATCAGGAAAAATGAGGGTAACAATACACTAACAAATTGCTCTGGTCACCCAAGAGGAAGTCATGCTGTGGGACTGATTTAGCCTTTTTTTTTTTTTTCATCTCCTGTTTCTAGAATAACAAAAACAAAGCTGTAAGGAAGAGATGCCTTATGAGCTGGTGTTTTAAAACTGTTTATAATTTTTCACTGGTAGAAATACTGACTACCACAAATTAATTGTTAGGCACTGTTCTAAGCACTTTATGCATGAATTAATGTAGTTCTCAAAGTAACTCTATGTATAATGTAGGTATTACTATTATACCCATTTTATTGATGAAAGTGACAAGACAGAGAGATTATGAGATTGCTCAAGGCCACAGGGTAAGTGATAGAGCCTAGTTTCAAACCCAGGGAGTCAATGAGTTTCCTAAACAGGTTAACAATTCCTAGAGAGAAGGGAAAAGGAATGTAGGAAGCAATCAATCTCAAATCATAAAATAAAGTGTAAATGTAGAAAACCTTGTTACTGAAAATGCCTAGTGGTAAAGAATCTGGTTAGATGTTATTCTTCTGGTTAGATGTTTTCAGATTGTTCTCTGTCTAAATCCTGTTCACTGACCCTTCCCCAATTCTCATTCTAGACTGGTCGCTGCTATCACATATGTAATTTTATTTACAACAAATAACAAATAACCTTTTCTAACCTTTTCTTTCAGAGCGAAAAAAGTACTCCCAATAAATTTTATATCACTACTTAAACTACTGTTTTCTATTTATTCAAAAATTCTTAATGACCTCAGAAAATTAAAACATTTTCATCTATATTATTTGACCAACAGAACTGGAGCCATCTATATATTTATAATCCACTATGATCTATTATCTATTTTATTTTAGAGGTGCACTACAGTAAAATATAAATAAGCTGATATCTGTAAAGGTCTCAGCACATTGCCTAACACAGTTAGTTCCTAATGAGTATTAGTTTTTATTGTTCAATACATTTTAACATGTTCAAATTTTTTTATAAGAAAGTACAATTTCAACCAAGTAAAATTTATAAATCCGTGACTTACGGTAAATTTCCAAAACAACTGTAGCTTCTTGTGTCTGTCCTTTGGCATCTGTTGCTTGACAACGATATATCCCTGCATCTTCTATATTTGCGTTGTAGATGGTTAATCGTGACCTAATACCTTCCTTTTGCACCGATACTCTCTGTGTTGAAATTATCTTCTCTCCTTGAGGATTATACCAATCTATACTCTCAGGTTCACCAATTGCTGCAAAGAGCCACGGAAAAGAAATGTTTGAAAATATGTTTCAAATGTTTGTTTTGACATTGGCATTTACTATTGTGTAACAAATTTGACAATTTAGGAAAAAAATGTAAACAGAAGACTGGAAATCTGAAAATCTTACAAAATTGAAAGTAAACACAAATGCTAGCACACATGTTCATCCTTATTTATCCAACATTGAGCATGCAATCTCATTTGAGTAAGCAAAACCCAAAAGTTCCTTAGGGAACTTGAAATAAGGTATTTAAGCTATGATAGCTTGAACTTTACCATGTTAATCTACGGATTATGACTACACTTAAGTACTGAAAGCACCTTGGCTACCAAGTCCAACATAAACCCCCTTCATAGACATACTTAAACAGAAACATGCTAACACAATTGTTAACACGATTTCACTTGCGCAAGTCTTTTTGCTAGGGTCAGGAGATAGCACTTTTTCCTGTCATACAGTAGAGCTCATAAAAATGTAAATCTTTTACGAAGTAAACTTTGGCTTTTGTTAATACAGAAATTTGAGTGAATTTCCCACGTTGTTAAACTTGTATAGATAAGACCAATGACTATTTTTAAAACAGAGCCCTAATCTCTTTTCCCAACTGAAATCAGTAGTTTCATCATTTCAATCTAAAACTGTTAACTATTTAATCATATGATAATTAGAATGCATTGAAATGATACTTATAGTGCTAGGCAATCACAACCAAATCATTACAGGGTAAACATTTATTTACGTTTTCCAATTCAGAATCTAGGTTATTATCCTCTTCGTGAAAGCTGAAGCTTCCCGTGTTTACTTTTAGTCACCAAAAGGATGCATTTCACCTAATTACTTGAGCGATAACTTGTGGAAGCAGTATACACTATTAACTCAAAAGTATCGGGGGAAAATGCATACAGTTAACTAACATCTGTAGGACCTTTTTGAAGAAAATTGTTCCATCTTATTTTTTCCCCAAGAAATGGCTCTGGAAACAAACTGCCTTCCTTCCTATATAAAATTAGACATGCTTGAGAAAAAAATATGTAAGTTTAGTTAAATATTAAATAGATCTTAGTTATATTATCTTCAGGTTTTTCTGAACATAAAACTATAGTCATTACAGGGTGACTCATTCGGGGGAGGTATTAGCTTTAATTCCCTCCTCCACTGAGAATTTACAAAAGAATAATTTAAATATGCATCACTTTAAATTTGAGCAATAGAAAACTCCACTTTACACAGTAAACTATAAAGGATATTCTGTGAAGTATTTTGGATACTTTCATTCTTAAGGCTATGGAATAAAATTTCACTATCATGGACAGTTTATTCTGGATTTTCATAAAGCAGTGATAATTCTCTTTTTTCTGACAATTCTAATACTTAATAATTCCCCATAAAGCCTTCCATGTTATTTTACTGATAGGACTGAACTATTGGATAAATTAATAAATAGCATTAAACTTCTTTTCTTGAAAACATAGATTTTAAATGCAGTATAAAAATTCGTTTGCTATACATGACACATTCGTATTTAGTTCTGCGAAGGTATGACTGAGATAGGCCGGGACCTGGGACCTGGGACCGTTTACTGCAGTGCTTGCACCTGAACAAACTCTAAAAGACTGAAAACAACTGCATGCATATGCAGTTGGGGCAAATTATGAACAAAGATACAAAAAGGCCAAACCCCAACTGCCACGTCTGAGCAAAAGCAGGGTACTATGCATGATCCCTGAACCCAGCACCACCAAGGGGGTGGCAGACAACCTATGCTACCCTCACCCCATGTAAGGGATCAGCTCGCCCCGCCCCCCAACCCAGTGAGCAAGCAATGGAAACAGTTTCTTGTTTTCACTCCCTCCTGCTGCAGCATGAGTCCCAGTAAAGCCTTGCCTGAATTCCTTATCTGGTCTCTTGTCAATTTCTATCCACTAAAGAGTCCAAGAACCCAGGTCGGTAACATGGTTACCCTCTAGTTTAATTTTAAGACATACTTATTTGATTGAGTTTCAGATGTCTATGTTCAGGAAACTTTAGAATCAACAGAGGCACCACTGTAACAGAAAAATACAAGCAAGCGTTCTGATTTGCATAGGTTTCCCACATTTTCATTTTTAGATTCTTGTTTTACTACTCTATTTAACATATAGGTAAGGCCACTTCCACAACTGTATAGCTCTTGGTTATATGTCTTTAAATAAAAGGAAAACAATGTTTAATTATTTTTGCCCTATTATTAAGAACAAAACTCAGTACCACTGAGTGATGTTAATTCATACTTTTAAATTATGTCACTTTGATCTTATGAATTATATAGAGGCAATTAACATCATATAATTTATATCATTAAAATATGCAAAGCCAAGAAAATAATACAATTTAATTTTTAATTCATTTTAAACTATTTCATTATTCTGTGATTATGCGATACAATTGAGCTGGTTAATAATAATTTACTTTAAAAATAATCACTTTTCATAAGGATGGATTTGACTTGCTTTGTCCTAAAATTTTCATTCAAATGTAACTATAATGCAATGTGCTACATCTAATTTATTCATTTCCTATTAACAAAAATGGTTCAGTTACAACATTTATATTCATCCTAATATTACTATTTAGATAAATATTTAATTGACTAAAAGTTATTGTGTATACATTATATCTGATAAATTATTTTCAAAATAAATGACCTAGTTTGGCACACAAAGTTAGTAACTTGAAAGTAACAGAAATAAAGTTCATAGTGTTTAATATGTAAAATATACTTATTAAAACTTTTCTAATCATTATAAGCCCAATGATAACATACAATTTTATTTCTAAAGAGTTGATTTTTTTAAGTACTTAAATTTAGCCAGTATATTATTTGAATATTTAAAGCATGAAACAAGTTATCTGAAAATATTTGTAGAAACACATACCTGTACATGTGAAGAATTTAGATTCGCCCACGCTAAGCTCTACTTTGCTAAGTGAAATTGTCACTTGAAGAAGAGCTGAAAAAAAGATTGGAGTAAAATTAATTATGGTTTTAAAATGAATGCTAAGATTTTAATACATGATGTCTATACCACATGATCTAAATAGCAATTATTTACCCCCAGTGCTTTTATTACCTGTAAAGAGAAATTAAAATTTTGTAAAACACAATGTAACAACATTGTATCTGTTATATTCTTATGCAGCTTACAACCAGACCAAATACAGAACTTATTTAAGCTATGCTGAAATTTTTAGTTAAGAAAATGAGGAAATTCATACTCAGACAGCTGTTCCATATTCCCAGGCTAGGCCTTACGTGTGCTACCAGACTGGGCAATAGCTAAAGGAAATTTTTGCTCAAAATTTGGAAACTTGCTTAAAAAGAGTAAATCTTATATTGTTACTACAATAATTAAAATATGAATTAAACATTCTGACTACCTACTAAAATATTTCCATGGTAGGAGGCATACACAGAGGGAAGAGAGAGAGAACTACATAAGGAACGATGATTAAACATTCATTTTCACAAGATTAATAAGTAAAGGAACCAGGGCAACAGCGGTAAAATAGGCAAGATGTTCAAAAAGTCTGTTGTCAAATTTGAAATAAAACATCTGAATATTCTAAAACTTCAGAAAATAATTACAATTATCTTTTAACATTAATTGAAAGATTTATGGTATGGTGGACATTGTGGTGTGTGACCACTCCCCAAAACCTTGTCCCACCACCCTTTGCTCCCAGAAATGCAGAGATAACCTTTCAGGAAAGTAACAGTGTCTTGAGGGAAAATAGTGGAGACAAACTTAAAAACTAGAGTGCAAGCCTACACTGGGAATTTGTGGATGATGGTAAGTGAGAGGCTCACAGATTGCAGAGAATGGATCAAGACTGGCATGAAGAGGGGATGTTACAGAAAACCACATACCACTGGACCAGAATTAGACTCACCCTTAGCATAAGAATAAATCAGCCCACTGGCAAAAGGTGATGTCAAGGACAGTTGTCCCTCCTGGCCTGTATAGGGGGAAAATGTTTCTCCTTAAACAGATTAACCACTGTTCTGCCATATCCCAGGTTTGAGATTTTAATTGTAAATACATGTTCTTTGGGAAACCCCAAGATGCAAATTAAATTAAAAAGCCATCTCACATGTAGGGTTCACAGCTATGTGGCAGAAGCAAACATAAATCCCCTTCAGAAGAGCTATATAATCAGCCCAGACTCCCCACGATTTTCATAAATGAAGTTCTCTTTAAGCTAAACTCACATTCTGACATTATAAAACACATGGTGAAATAAGGCACTGTGAGCAAGAATCAGCTGAAATAACCTAGAGGAAAAAGAGACCCATGAAATGCCAAAAAAAAAAAAAAAAAGAAAGAAAGAAAGAAAAAGAAAAAGAAAAGGAAAAAAATGGAATTAGACCAAGACTTTAACACAGCTATGCTGATAATGTTTAAAGAAAGAAATATGAGAAAGGAAGAAAATATTTATCAAGGAAGTCTTGTCAAACATGTTATTTAAGCTCTTTAAAATATTTCCTTGTACTTCCTATACTTGATTGATGAATTCCTTCTTTTTCTGGAAACCTCCATGAGAAACTCAGGTTGAGCTACATGGCTATCTTTTTTTTTCCTGTCAGTCTTGGGCCTGTCTTTATTCATAATTTCATCAATGCTCAGAGAATACTTGGCACATTATAGGGGCTCAAAAAGTGTTCTAGTTAGCCTAATATTTCAGAGAGAAACCAGTTAAGAAGAACAATGAATTTAGAAAGAATAGGGAGAAAACTTAGCAGAACCAAGGAACAAGTGACTATCTACTGTAAACAATGTCAATATTAGTGAGAATTCACAGAAAATAACTTTTTCTTTTGAGAAGCAACTAATCCCCATGATAAACTTAGTTTAATGTAATGGGGACAATAGATGAAAGCTGCAGAAAAAGTCAAGGAAGTTGAGATTGCTCTCGTAAGAAACCTGAATCTGAAGAGATGTTTAGAGTTTTGGGGATTCACAATTCCAGGTATGTAGTCAGGAATTTTATAAATTGAAGAAGGTTTACTCATACTTATGGAAAGAAGGGAAAGAGGCAGAAAAGAGGTTGTATGTTTGAAAGAAAAAAGAGAATTGGGGTTCTGCTCCTTTTATTTCTCCTTTAAAACCTCATCTTATTTCATGCCCTCAATTTCCTTTTCTCTTTGGCTCTTCAGCCTGTGCTTTCCCAAAATTTAATCCTGCAATCTCCAATCCTTAGATAGGATTCAGTTGAATAGCATATTTTAATTTCAAACTCTTCAAGTGCAAACTGAACCCTTCCCCTTCTACCAAAAATTGCTCACTGTTCACCATTTTTGGTCACCACCAATCAATCGAAAAGTCTTGGACATATAACCTCTGAAACATAATTTGTACACATTCTCATGTATTTCCAACAATGTTTCCCTGATACATGCACTCATTAATTTTAATCTGAGATATTTATTTTAATCTGAGATATTTATTTTAATCTGAGATAATGATGTATCAAGTTCTACATTTCTTTTTCTGACTTTTATCTCTTCAGTGTTCCTTCCCATGAGAGTATTTCTCAGGCTGCTGCAAGCGTACGTTTCTAAAACTGTTTAGTTTCACCTGCCGACTCAAAAATCCTCTAAGTGCATTTGTTTTGTCCAATTAACTATTATATACATTTTAATTGAAAGAAAATTAGGTCTTCTAGGTTTCTTTCCAAGTACTCCGAATGCTTCTGTAGCTATAGACAACCACAATTAATTGTCCCCTCTTCCGCACTGACTCACACTTCCTCATCAATGTGCATTTGCTCAAACTGTTTCCTTTGCCGTCATCTCCCTTACTCACATCTCTGCATGGCTGGCTATATTCTATCTCCAAAATGAAACTAAAATATCAATAGCTTTGCAAAATATTCTCTGATAGCCCCATCTATAATATCAACAAGTAGAAATCTTTGATCCAGAGACAAGTTCACTAAACAAGTGAAACTCACCATTGTGGATGATACTCACTTCTCTACCATATATAAATGTAAATTTCTAGAGGTGAAAGCTCATCACCTTCATTTCTATTTCTCCTAAACTGATAACATGCAAGTGCATAGCAGAATAATGAACATTTACCAAGAGCTTACTGTACACTAGGTACAGACTATTGATGGTATTGAGAACATATAGTTTTGTAATTGACTTAAACTGAATTTAAGGATATCAGAGATTTTGAGAAATGTCTGCCAATTATTACTTTGACCTTTGGAGTTTATAGAAAAGACAAAACTTGAAAGATATAGGCACTTTCAAAGTCAAATAAAGTTCTGAACAATTTTGCACTGATTTGCTGTTGGGTATAAGAAACATTCATTGTAATAAAGTGAAATTAAGCCTGAAATTAATTAGCTAATTTATATTAAAATACTTGGTTAATTTTTTATTCAGTACAAACTAGTAATTCACTCATTAATCAAGATCATATTTTTATGGACATTTTGGTGACTGGGCACATGGCTATAAATCAGGAATTAAAAGTATATAATAAAAAGAAAACACATAATTCTCTAGTTAAATACATTTCCCGAAGGCTAGATTTGCTCTAATTGACCTCTACAGATACATTAAAACATATGCATATTAGGAAAGACGTGAAGAACTAAAATTTAAGGTCATGCTTTAATCATTACTCTAGTGATTTAACATGCAGAGTTTCTTGTGGTCATTCTTGACCTGTGGCCACCTCTAATGGACTCATTTTGGACTCAAATGTCAGAAGAAAATGAAACAGTTTTCTAATGCCAAATAGAAATTTGTGTTCAGAGAGAACTGGACAAAACTGGTATTTTCTATCTATCCAGTTAATCTTGCCTTCATTTCTGACATTTCAATTTAGAGACGAAACATGAAAGTGGATACTGATACGAGTCCTTGATGTCATTTAGGACAGAAACGTAGTAAACATTTCTAATTAAAATTTCTATTTAGAATTGGACGGGATTTTAAAAATGAAATGGCATTCACTGATGCTGGAAAATCTAATTTTTATGTTTTAGTCTTCTTAAGTATTTGGAGAAGACATGATAACTTTGAAGAAAATGGAGATGTGTATAACGTTACATAGACTGATTCACTTGATTTGAGCAGCAATTTGAGTAAATGATGGCATTACTTCAAACCAACCAATAAACCATACTTTTGTATTAGAATTGGGGTTGGATAGTCAAAAACGCCAGTATCTTCACAAGAGATTCTCATTTAAAGTAAGAAAACATTTTAAACCCACGGACTAAAAATTGGCACAATGATAAACCTATGTCCTTTTTGAACTATTCTCAAAGAAATACATGCAATAACAATCTGAAATGTAGAGTTGGGTAAATTAAAAATTTGTTTATCAAAATCAGTACTTATTTATTGAATATATGAATTCTGCAAATTGCTATGGTATGCAAAAATATTGTCATAGTTCCTAATGTCAAAGTATTTCTAATTTATTTGGTATGACAACAGCACTGCATAAAAAGATGAATAATAAAGCAAGATGATGTTTATCAATTATGGCCTTTAAGAGATTTATAATCAAGAAGGCTGCACAGAGGGCAATAAAACTTGAAAAAAAAAAAAGTTGAGACAGATATTACAATAAAAAGACAGAAAGAGAGCAGACTCCAGGTAAGGCATGTATGTTGGCGGGCATTCCAGTTAAGACAAAATTTTTTGTTCAAGGAAGATTCAGGGAATAATTAATAGATCAATATAGATGAGGTTGATCTCATGTAGAAGAATATTGGTAATATATTATCACTGGAGAAGTGGTTTTGAAAACACACTGGAGGAACTCAAAAGCCGTGGTAAAATTTCTAGACTTAAATGGTTGTCTGTTTATTATTTATAAGTAGAAATTAATATGACAAAATTGGTATTTAGTAAAGATTAATCAAAAGATAGGATGACTGACAAATTAAATTTAGGGAAAAAGCATTTAGGATAGATTATGATGAGTGGGCTGGCTGGTGGCAAAGAATATGGAAAGGTAGGTATAGATGTAACAAAAAATATCAAAATAGGAGTTATCTCTGGATTAATTAGGACATTACTGAAAAAGGGAAAAAGTCAAAGATGTTAAGATTTTCTACTTCTGTGAAACAAGTGTCACCAGCATAAAAAAGAATTTTAGAAGAGCTAACAGAGGGAAAATAAGAGCTGTAATTTATATCGTAAGTGAAAATTACTTCTCTAAATGCAACATAGCATTTTAACAAAGATAACTGCTATCATAGCAAGGCTTAAATTAATATTTATAATTTGAGTAAGTGTGTAGATTAAATAGCAGATATTCAAAGGGGACTTTCTTAATTTACAGGCATATAAATATAATGAAGTCATTGGCATTTTTAAGTTCCATCAGGGGACCAAGAGAGCCCGTTGCAATTTGACACAGTGGCATTTAAAATGGCCAGTTTATCACCTGCAGAGATTTTAAAACTGACAACTTAGTCTACTACATGCCTGACACAAAGCAGAGTTGGATTCACTTACAATTCTAACTGGCATGCAGGTAACTTAAGGCACTGGTTTATCTTGGTACAATGACCTGTAACATTTTTCAAGTGCTTTTTCTCTTTGGCTTCCACATCAAGGGAGTTAAGAGAACTAAGATATCTAATAATTATAAAATCTCTCAGGGAGTCTTACTCAGTGAAGGTCCTTATAAATTATTGATTATACAAAATAAATATAATTTCCTCATTTTTTTCACTGGAAATGTATTGTTTAAAATTGTACCTGCTTCAAGAGAATTATGTACATAATTTAATTATTTACATTTTTATTATTGAATTTTTACATCAATATAGTACAACAGTCTATGTGTAATCTAATTTAGTTTTTAAATTGCTACAATGTTGAAGAAAAATCAGAACTTTTAGAATGTTGAAGAGAGAAATACTTCATCATCAAACATTTTAGGAATTCTGATGGCTGAAAACATTTGATTGAATCTATGTTTAAATCTATTTTAAAACATTTGATTGAATCTATTTTAAATTTTAAAATAATTTTGTATGATTTTCTATCAGAACACAGGTCTTCAAAAGGGATATAGACTCTCCTCCACTGAGGTAATACCAAAAAAGACTAAGCCTTCTGCCAGTCCTTGATTCACCTCCTGAAGGCCTTCTTGATCTCCCCCTAACCTGCTTCTACTGTCCCCTCCCTACCCTCTTTCTTCATATATCCCAGTTTGGGCCACAGGTAGAAGAGGCCACTTCCATACCAGCCTCCTCCCCTAGAACCCAGTCCAGCAAGTCCACAAAGCAGGACGAATTACCAACCAGGGTCCAACAACCTGCCAGAAAAAATACTCCCTGTGAGGCAGGCCCTCAGTGGAGAAGGAGGGCTCATCCCCTTTATTACTTCTGATCTGTATAACCGGAAAAGTCACAGCAAAGGACTGAGGGAAGATCCAAAGGGTTCCTGAATCAAATTAGGGGAAACTTTCAGACCCATGACCCCACCTGGGCTGAGATCCAGAGCTTCCTCATTGTACTCCTAACTGGGGGAGAAAAGGCCATGATCTTTTCAAAAAACCTAAGAGGAAGCAGACAAAGAGGACAAAAACAATGCAGATCGTGCTCTTTTCAGACCAGAGAATCAAGTGGTCCCAGATAACAAACCCAACTGGGGCTATTAAGACAATGAAGAAGGGGCTGGAAGAGAGAGGCTGACCCATCATAAAAACATAATCCTAAAAGGAATGCAGGCAGCAGGAAATAAACCTGTCAATTGGAATAAGACAAAGGCAGTCAATCAGGAGCCAACAGAAAATCCTTCAGCATGCCTAGGGCTCATCAGGGAATGCCTCCAAATCTATACTATCACTGACCCTGAGTCACTGGGGAACTCAGTCTTGAGGTAATATTTCATTTCCCAAAGTACCCTTGACATTAGGCATAAACTTCAGAAACTGTAAACCGAACCAGTTACCCCTACCTCTTGCCCAGTTGAAATTGTCCACTTGTGTTTAATAACCATGATATAGAGGAGGAAAAGTCAGGGGATAAGAAGGCCCAGAGGCAAGCCCACCTACTGGCTGTTGCCCCCCGCTGTCACTAGGTTGGCATGGGAATCTGCACTAACCATCCAGGGAGACTTTCAACTCCAGTGAGCAACACCCAGCCCCTGCCAAGGGATAACAAGCCAAGGAAACTAAGACCCAAAGTGGGTCATATGCAAACAAGAGGGACACTGGAAGGAAGAATGCCCTCATTACCTCCAAAGGGGGACAGAAATCGCAGATCTTGGCCACTACTCTCAAAGACAGATGGTCCCAACAGATAAAGAATGACAAGGCCGAGGGGCTCCTAAGCTGGCACTCCATCTGACCCTCAAGGAGCCCTGACTGGCATTGGACATAGAGGGGAGACCCTGTTGAATTCTTAATCAACACCAGTGCCACTTACTTGGTTCTGAACACCAGATCAAGTAAACGCAGTCTTAAGAGTTGTAAAATTATGGAGGTATCAGGTAAGGCTCAGGAATGGGCATTCACAGAGCCACTAATCAGGATGCAAACTGGATGGACACACTCTCACCCATTCCTTTGTTACCGAAACAACAGGCCAGCCAAGAAACAAGCACCACTCGGAGGGTTGGAGTACTGATTTATTACGCCGGCAGGCTCAGAGGGGCTTCTGCTCTGAAGCTCTGAGCACCTCCAAGACGTGTGCATGAGGTTTTATAGGGTTAATTACAAGCTTGGGGTATTCAGCCAATAGGCATGGAACAGCTTTAGCAGCATCATTATCACAAAAGTAGAGGCAGGGAGGCAGCAAACCAACATTTCAAGGCCAGATATGTCTCTCTGAAAATCCAGCTGGCTAGCAAAAAACATTAGCAGGGAATCAACAAACCGACACTTATTAACTTAGATTTACGAGTTAGCCCAGCAGAACTCAGATCAGTAATCCGACACTTGTTACACAGATTTACGAGTAGGCCCAGCCTGGCTTTTCCTTCATGCCTCCCATACGTTCCCTAATGCCCTAGACCCCAACTAGCAAGGAGTATCTTACATAAATTGGAAGCTACTTTCTGACTAATAGGAGACAAACTGAAGACTGGTGTTCCTGTGGACAGGGGGTACAAGATGATAATGTTAATAGCAGAGGACAAACCTTCCAGGACAGAGCAAATTGAGTTCCCAGGAGTAAATCCCGAGGGCTGGGCCTAGGGACAGGTGGGAAGAGCACAGGAGCCAGTCCCATGATAGCCCACCTAAAATCCAGACATACATGGCCCAATAGAAGACACTATACTCTCCACTGAGAGGACTTGCTGGGCATTGGCCCTGTTATACAGGTCTAATCGACCAGGACCTTATTAAACCATGCCCATCAGCCTGTAATACCCCCATTCTCCCCTTGAAGAAACCTAGTGAGGAATATCAGATGGTACAGGACCGCAGGGCAGTCAGTGAAGCCAGCCAGGGTTACATCCAGTAGTCCCTAATCCCTACACCCTGCTGGCCACTCTACTGTCCACCAGGACCTGGTATTCCATACTAGATTTGAAAGATGTATTCTTCTGTATTCCATTGTCCCAGAATCATAAGAAGTTTTTGCTTTTGAGTGGCGAGACAAGTCTGCTGGACAGTCCTGCCCTAAGGGTTCAAAAATTCCTCCACTGTTTTTGGGGAAACTTTAGCTAAAGACCTAAAAGCTCTACATCTGGAGGAGGGCTCGCTCCTCCAGTATGTAAACAACATTACGCTCGCCAGCCCTACTAAGGAGGCCTCTGATAAAAATACTGGAACCACCCTGAACCACCGAGCAGATAAAGGGAGTGCATAAAGGATACAAGGTGTCCAAGAAAAAGTTTCAAATGTCGCAAACTAGGATGACCTACCTAGGCTTCATTATCACAGGTCAGAGAAGTCTACCCCAGGACAGGAAAGGAGCCATCTGCAGCCTCATTTCTCCTAAAACTGGAAGACAGCTTAGGGTGTCCTGGGGATGGAAGGGTTTTGCCACACCTGGATACCTAACTGTGGTCTCATCGCTAGGCCTTTATATGAAAAGTTGAAACAAAAGGATGACGATCCTTTTGAATGGAATTCAGAATGCGAATGAACCCTTCAAGAAGTGAAAAAGCAATTACGTCAGGCCCCTCCCCTGGCCCTCCCAGGTTTAGCTAAATCCTTTGACTTTTATATTCAGGAGAGGAGGGTAGTTGCCCTTGGGGAATTAGCTCAGACACTGGAAGCCCCTTACTTGGGAGGTTGCTTATTTCTCTAAACAATTAGATTAAACTGCTAAGGGATGGCCTGGCCTCCTGGCAGCAGCAGCTACAACAACCCTGCTAGAGGTGGGAGAGTTAACGTGGTCAGCCAGTCACTACATAAAAACCTGCCACAGGTTAAATCCCACAGAAACAGGGCCCCTGGAGCATGACTGTGCAGAAACCACAGATAAGATCGATTCCAGTTGCCCCTGCTTAGGAAGTGAACCTCTCCCAAATGCCAAAGAGAAATAAATGGTTTAAAGACAAGAGCAGTTTTATGAGAGAGAAAAGGCTGGTCAGATAGGCAGTGACCTCCCAGATCCGAGTAATAGAAGCAAGAATCCTAGGCACAGGGATTTCTGCCCAAAAGTTGGAGCTTAAAGCCTTCACCCAAGCCTTAGAGCTCGGGACTGGGAAAATCTTAAATGTTTACACAGATTCCCAGGTTGTGTATGCCATCCTACAGGGACATGGGGCTATTTGGAAGGAAAGGGGTGTGCTTACTGTAGAGAATAAGCAGGTAAAACGTGGCTTAAACATACTGAGACTCCTAGAAGCAGTGCAGCTTCCAAAAACAGTGGCAGTGATTCACTGAAGGGAAATCGAAAAGAGAATGCAGAGGTAACAAAGAGAAACAACAAAGCTAACACAAGTGCCACAAGAGTGGCCCAAGGCAACTTGGCAATTATGCCTCACACTCAAGAGCCCAGATCCATCCAATTACTCCCTAGTCTACACAAAAGAAGAATTAGACAAAGCCTAAAAATGGGGTTTCAGTAAAGATCTAGGAGGCCACGGGTGGCTATTTAATGAATGTGAGTAATATTTCTTTCCCCAGACCAGGTTCTCTAGCCATCGAGGAGGCTCCCCAAGGAACTCATTATGGGAGTTGAAGCCCTGGTTACCCCTGGCTTGAAAAGTATAATCAGTAGGATAGCTGAGACATGCCTCATCTGTATAACCAACACCAGACTCCGAGAGGCTGCCAGATAAAGCCCATTCAGAGGCATATCCTGGAGAAGACAGGCAGATTGATTTCACAATCAGGTAGAGAGTACTGGGCAATTTCAGTATCTCTTGGTGCTAGTGGACACCTTTCCAGGGTGGATAGAAGCATTCCCCACAGAACTGAGATGATCCCCAGGTTTGGGCTCCCAGGGTCCCTACAGAGTGATAATGGCCTAGCGTTCATGTCTCAAGTGACAAAAGGGACAAGTGCCCCAGGCATAAAACGGACCTTGCACTCAGCCTGGAGACCCCAATCATCAGGGAAAGTACAGGGATCCAATAAGACCTTAAAACAAACCTTAGCCAATCTATGCCAGGAGACTCAAGGAAACTGGATTAAGTTGTGGGAGCCCATGATTGAGTTAACAAATTGTAACAGACCCCAGCCGCTTGTCTCCTTAAAGAAGAACAAATGTGCTTAATAACTGCCTTGGAAGCAGGCACCTGTGCATCCGCACTCCGGTCTCCTTTCTGTAAAAAGCAGAGACAATGCCTTGCTTGCATAGTTGAGGTTTCAGATAGCACTCTGCTCGTTGCGAAGCAAGGACCCAGGCCCTCGGCTATAAATGCTGGGCGTGCCTGCTGTTAGATAGCCTTCTATCCCCAGAACAAGGAACTGGCTGGGCTGGTGGTCTGCTTTAACATTATCTATAAGAAGGTACCTTGTTCCCCCCTCCCCATGACTTTCCTAAAGATAAACAAAGCCTTTGTACTCATTGTGATTTCTGTAATCTCAATCCCACCCTGTCTTTCCCTAAATTCCTGAATTCCAAGACACAACTGTTAGTGATTTCTCCTTTGATTGTACACAATAAATGCGGGAGCATTTGAGAGGCTTGTGGAGTTGGCTCCCAACTCCCTCTCACTCTCTTGACTTTTTCCACATTAAATTGCTCCCAATTGCCCTGTTCTGCAAGCAGTTAGCTCCAAGAGGTAAGTTAAAGTTAAGCGCATTTTACCTCATGTATGGTAGACCCATTTCCCAAGCCCCAGAGAAGGGGCTTAGCCCACCTTGAAATGGAACAACTCAGTGTGCCCTCCAGATAGGAGAAACCATGAAAGCGCTCATGGAATATGGTAACTGATTGCTGCCCACATCCACCAACCTGGCCCTAAACCCCTTCCGGCTAGGAGTCTGGGTGCACTTAAAATCCTGGAAAACCAGCAGCCTGCAAGGTTAGCTCCTCCTAAGGAGAAGGAACCCCACTTGGTGATCCTAATTACCACTTCTGCCCTGAAGCTGCAGGGATCACTTCATGGGGACATCACACTCGACTATCTCAGCCTCCAGAGAGACAATCTGGGGAAGTGGTCCCTTTGACTACCCACGTGAATCTCTAACCTGCAGCTTCTCTTCCAGAAAATAACCAAAATTCAACTGTTAGGCAGTTAGATAAGTGGGGGCACTGGGCAGACAGGTGGAGGAGTGGGAGGATGGTCCGAAAGATGGTGGTGTGCCTGCCTCCAGCATAAAGGGCTTTACTTCTTCTAAATGAGTGCCAGCAAGAAAACAGTTAGAACCCGACAGCCAAGACTGTGCGGTAGCAGAGAGGACTTAACCAGACACGACCAATGTTCATTGTATTATAATTAACACTGCAGTTTAGCCCCCCCCCCCATCATGGGTTTTCCTGTGTAAACCATGGGTAAGGACATGCGCAAAGGGGCCAAACGTGACTAAGCACTCCAGGGACTAGAGCCATCAAGCAGTCAAAAGACCACCTCTAAGCAAGGGTGTGAGAGAAAGGGGAGAAAAAAAACCACTGCTTTTCCTGCCTTGGATCAGCCTGCCTCCCACTCTTGGGGGTGTACTTTGCCTTTCCTTTTAAATATATCTTTTAAAATCTTTCACTACATAACGCACCATCTCCCATCTGCAAATTTGTCAGGTATGACAAGAACCAGGTCTTTACCTTTTGGGGTAACACAGTCAGGGATATTTATGCCACTGCAGTGAGCCTCGACATCAGGGCACACTTCCCTTCAGGCAAATAGACCTAAATACCTTCATTTTTAGGAACAATTTGACATGTGACGACAATTCTTGCTACTATTCGGGCCATGCATACTAAATTGTCTGGTGTCCTTTCTTTCCAAAAGGTTAGACAAATAGTCGCTCAGGAATAGGGACATTCAGGGCTGAAGTCTGGTGACCATCAAACATGTCTAAAGGCAGCTGGGGAGAAGTTCTGCTCCACTACCCGGCGTTACGACATCACTCACACTCAGCCAGAAGGAGTTACAGAACAAGGACCTTCGACCTTCAAGACTGAGGAGCAAACAAAAGACATGAAGGATTTGTCACCAGCAAAGCCCACGAACTAATTCCTAGTAAATAAAAACCTGGGTAGTAAAATAAAGTCTAACCTTTTTTTTCCCCCTCTTTGTGCTTAGCGTAGTTTGACTCGCTCCTAGGCTGCCGCGTGCGGAGGCCCTGCACCCACACTTCAAACCAGAGCTCCTGGCGTGGAACGGCCGCGATGACAAGTCCGCTTGCTCCAGGACGCTGTGCACAACAGCGCAAGTCAAGATGGCGGGGGCGGGGGCGGGGCCTGTGCAGAGACACTGCGCCTGCCCGGGGAGAGCTCTGCCCCTCCCCTCCCCGCCGCTGAGCCCTAGGAAGCAGCCCCGCCCACCGGGGGGTCCCCCTGGCTGGGAAGAGCCTGAGCTCCAGAGCGCAAGCTCCCACCTCTCCATTCTCCGATCAGAGAATAAAGCTTTCCTTTGCTTCTGGCCCAAACTTGGTCTCATTCTATTAGCGAGAGCAATACCAGGCAGAAAGACCCTCGTTGGGAGCGTAGGTAACATTCATACCCCGGGAAAAAGGGAGCATATTTTATCCATCTTACTCTGTCCACCCAGCAAAGGGTCTGGAAGAGTCCTTGCTAAAATAGTGTGCATCAGTGAAGTGACACTGTATAAACCGAAACAAAAACAAATGAAAACTCTCTTACTCGTACTGCTCCATGAATATTTCTGTGGGATGAATCCAATAAAAAGCAGTTTTAAATCAGTTTTATTTCCTCTAAACTACTCTATTTCTGAGAATGTGTATCTTGCTAAATTTATAAACATTTGCATAAATTAAATTAGTGACATATTAAGTAAGTTTTGAGTAAAAAGCTTTGCTACCATGGATTGTTCAGTAATTGTGTGTGTGTTTCAAACATGCATTTCCCATGTGAAAATAAAATGTATAAAAATGTCATCTAAATGACCAGTACTCAAAAACTAACTGATGTTCAAAAGAGACCATGTGAATGAAAATAAAGCGCAAATAAGGGTAAAAAGAAAGAAGGAACTAAAAGTGAAGGTGAGAAGTTCTGTAAAGAAATGTCAAGAAATTATGAACTTGGGAAGACCAAAATGGTGCAGCAATATATTTCATGATCATTACGCTCTCATCTGTCATGGAACCACAGCACTGGGCAAAAATCAGTCATTTATATATTGAGAATTTCCCACATGTCAAGCACTTAAAAACCTGGGCTTACTAAGAAATTAAAGTTAGTACATCATAATGGAGAGGAAACGTTTGTGAGGTTCATATAATTTTGTTTTAAAAACTGACAAAATAATTTGTTTCTTAAAATGCATTGTTTGAACATTCAGTGAATGTAAGAAGAAAATAGAGAATGTGAAGCCCAAAACCTAATTTAAATATTTTGTATTGCATAGAAATGCTCAGCAAAATAGTTTATTAATAAAAATAGAATAACTATGCATGATACTTTAATATTTATAAAACAGGAAGCAATAAGACCATCTGCCCCATAGTTAAAATCAATCTTTTTTCTTAATTCACTTAAAGTAAATAAAAGTAAAATATATCCCTTTCTGTCAGTCAGGCTGGAGAATGTCCGCTGAGTGATGAGTGAAGCAATCTGTGCTTACAAGGCAGTTGGACCCGCAGTCTGTTATAAGACTAGGAACAGCTCACTCATCACTTATTTTGAGTGTGACACTTAATTAAAACCAAAATATTGTGAAGTAGCAGCTAAGTCCAAGCCTTACATCCAATCCAAGTTTATTTCAACAGACACCACTTAGACATGTAAGCTATTAGCTGCCTGATGAAACCAGCATAGAACATCATGTGAATTTTGAATCATTGCTAATACTATGCAGTAACAAATTTAATTAAGGGAGAGTGTTTGCATTGGGCTTACATCCTGTCTCTGGATGGCTGTGTAAGGGCTTTCTCTGTTCCAAGTGTGTGAAATTTCTCCACTAATTAAGGCCAGCCTAAACTTTATTTATAAACCTGGCAAATCAAAACTCGAACATCTGTTATACAGCAGTTCAGCCAGAATGTTTTTCCTTCTTCCTTTCCTGAGTGGTATAATATCACTAGCTACCAGCATACCTTGATATACACTGTGAGAAAATGTGAAACACATCAGCATACTGGGAATGCTCCTATGAAATAATGCAGAAGTAAAGAAGAAACACATCTTCCTCAGTTCTAGGGACAAAAATGTTTTAAATTAGAAGCACTGAAATGAGGAACCAATGAAAGATGTCACCCTTAATGTGAGAGGATATTAATTTTCTCTGCTCAGTGCAAATCATAAAACTCCTATAACATAAGAGTCCAAAATATTTCTCCAGGAATACACTCTTTTAAAATTAACAATTCTGAAAGAATATTACAAGATATGAGCCATAATTTTTTTTAAAGATTTTCAGTAGCCCTTGGGAACAATGGTTACAAGAATAAAATTGACATAATTTGAAGATACACGCAATGATCTATTCATTAATTGAGTTCTTCACTCAATAACCATGTATTGAATCACTGAGCAGATTTGCCTGAGAACATATACGAAGTTTGCTATTATGTAACTATAGGAAAATATTTCACTAGGTTGACAAATTCCCATTCATGAAATAAGAGGTTTATATGTTTTAAAAAACCAAGAGCAATTTTGCTTCTTAGGCTTTCAAATCAATTGTAGCATAACTTTATATTATGGCCAGGGGGCATTTTTGTTTAATAATAAGATTAAGTATTAAAAAAAGAAGGCATATTTTACAAATGATTTCTCCAAATGTGTTCATAAAGATGTGGAGAAAATGCCAGAGAAATTTTAAAAGGGCAAATTAGTTTTGATGGTTAAATATAGAGAGCCTTTTTTTTTCCCCCCAAGTAAAAGGATTTTAGGCATCCCAGAATCTTATAGTATTGTATCCTGGAAGTGCCTATTAAATTTCTAGTCTAGCGATCTCAGATTACAGGTGAGAAAAGGGGCCAGAGGTTGATCTGTTTCTGAAGTTCTCATAATGCAGAGGTGGATGTGTGCTTAGACTACAAATCCCTCAGCCTAAGCTAACTTTACACCTCTAAATTCTCGGTGCTATTTTGTTGAAGAATTTGAGTGAAGGAGCAGATTGGGCACCTCTTCAGAATGGAGGAAAAGTTGACTTGGGGAAACCCCAGATAAGAAGAGAGCAGACAGCCCACCCCTTCTGCCATGGAGCTGAGTCAATCAGAAGAGGGATGAGAATTATGTAGTTGCCAGGATGCATAGTTATACAGCATGACTTCCTAGTTTGAGCTAAAATAATAGGGTGAGAAGTCTTCCCCAGGTGGAGAGGAAGGCTGAAATCCGAGAGATTAGATCTCACCATTGTGTGTGCTCTCTGTGTGAACAGGAGAAGCAACTCCATAGATGGATAGTATGCGTCAACCTAAGGCAACAAAGAGAAAAATCAGCATGGCCACAGTTAGTACAAAAGAGAACCAGAGTTAGCATTACCCTGACTCCTGTGTGGTGTGGGATGGTGTAATGCCCAGAAACCCACACACGTCTCATGCAGCAGAAGGCAGCTCCTGCCATTAGGCTTGCTGTGGGGGTTCTCTGATGAGAGGTAAACCCAGGAGTGGAACAGAAAATGTAGGTTAACTCAGAGACACCATCAGGACCGACAGCAACAGAGACGGAGCTGAGGCAACATGCCAGAATCCCTTGTCCCTGACCCAGTCACCACCTAGTCACCAGCCGTTTATCTAAGGACACTGATTCAAGAGATCAAGAGGTCAAGAATCCTATCACAGCCAAAAAACAAAATCTGTAGCTGAAGCAAGGACCAGAGGATGAGCACGTATCTCAGTGCCCCCTCCCCCTCATCAGTTAGCTACAAGTTTACATAAGTAGGTCTCCCCTCCCCATGAGACACATACATGCTATCTGGGGAAGATGATATTAAAGACCCAGAGCTTACTTGAAAGATAATTGAATTAACTGTATATAGTGGAAGAAACCAAGAATCTGTCTTTGGAACTTTATATATATATACGTGTATATATACATATATATACATAATGTGGGTAATAATAATAGCTTCTTTATATTTGTGAGAATTAAGTGTAAAGCATTTCTGTTATATGAATATCTGATCCAAAATAAACGTGTAATACATGTTGATCTCTATAATTGTAAACTTTCCTCTTAATTAGCTCTGGAGGTGCTCACAAAGACAAATTTGGTATCTTTGTTTTACATGAGAGAACTGTTCCGTATTTGTACACCACTGAGTTAAGATTTCCATTTAAAATTGTATCTATAGTTTTTCTTTCCAAAGAAAGTGAAAAATTCTTTACTTGATATAAATTTATTTGGAATTAATTTATTCACCTCTGCCTTAGTCCATTTGGACTGGTGTAACAAAATGCCATAAATGGGGCACCTTACAAGCAACAACCTTTTATTTCTCAGTTCTGGAGGCTGGAAGTTCGATATCAAGGTGTCAGCACAGTCCTGGTCTGGTGAAGGCCATCTTCCAGGTTTCAGACTGCCTATTTCTTGTTGTATCTTTATATGATGAAAAGAGAGTGAGAAAGCCCTTTGGGTCCCTTTAATAAGGGCACTAATCCATCTTGAGAACTCCACCCTCATAATCTAACCACCTCCCAAGGGCCCCACCATTTAACATCATCACATGGGGCATTTGGGTCCCATCATGTGGATTTTGGGCGGACACAGACATTCAGAGCATAGCAACCTCCATTCAGTAATGCTGACTGACATGCTACAAATTTTGCAGCCCTGGGAACATTGCACAATAGGTTGGAGACTTTGCTGACATAGGCACAAATAATGTGAAAATGTCTGGTGGTCATTTCCATGATATTTCCTTACCCTGGTGAGGGGTAGGAGATGTAGTACACAACTTGAAGTTTTATCCTTATGAACAAAAAAGGCTATTGCCTCAGTCACTATTTGCAGAAAACTGTGGACTAGATAAAGTTCCTTATAATGTAATAAATACACAAGAAGTAACCAAATTTCTAAGCCAATGCTAAGAAAAATGATAATAGTATCAATGTCATTCATTTCTGCCAAACTCATATGGTAATAAACACAAATATTAAAGTGTATTTTGTGTTTCAAATTGTGTCATATGTAAGTACGACTCCTTCTACAACTGGTTCCCCTGGAGAGTTGCTATTCACACATCAGAAATCTCCGCAGACCTTGTTTCACACAGCCCTTCTTCTCTAGCATGGCAAGCTGACAAGCCTCCTGTTCCTTACCTTCTCTTTGATTTTCCAGAATTAGATCGTCTTCCTTCCTGTCTCTGTCTTTGCATCCGTGGCTCCTTGAACATATCACTCTAATTTGTCACACATAGGGGGTGATTATTTGTTTATATAGTGGCATCTCCAATTAGACTACAATTTGTGCTGAGAAAGAACAATGCGTTATTCAACTCATTAACCCCCTGGAATACAGCAGGCCTCTAGTACATTTCTTAAATAATGAATGAATACATGAGTTGAATGATTTTTTAAATCAATATATTTAAATCTAAACTTTCCAAATAAAAATGATGCCAATTCATTTTTCACTCTCATCCCCAGGAAAGAGAAGGTACTTATTGTAATTATATATTTTAAAGATTTCCTAGAGTCAGCCCATCTTATTTAAATGTCAAGTTAATCATGAAAGAAACAAATAAATCTATATGTATATTATTTGATTGACTGGCTGACTGCAAAGAAAGATGAACATTACCATTTCAGTGAGTTCTATGATCAATCTCAGAACCAAAATAACCCTCACCTATTCATTAATACTTTTCATTCAATCATCTCAAGGAACTGAGCTGGTGTGTGGATAAGAATCTTACATTTAATAATTGTTACTTAGTTTAGTACCTTAACAGACGTTAAAACAGATTGTTACTGCATATTGAATATATATTTTAAAATAGAATGTTGAAAGTAAAAAATGCACATTCTATAACTTGTAAATAATATTCAACTTTATCTATATAAGTTGCTTTTCAATAAAATTAAATTATGTGAATCTGCCTTATAGTTGTGCTTTTAAACGTCATCAGTTAGTCCCTTTAGACATCAGTCCAAGGGATAGGAAACTGACCAGACCAAAATGTGCAGCCAAAGCAAGAACAAGAGGATGACATATGTATCTGTGGTTCCCTCCCAATAACTGAAAGTGTTCATACATGATTTTCATCTTCCCACCACACACATGTATGTGTGAGTGTAGCTGCTCATAAAAATCAACAGTTACATGATCTCTCTGTTACATCTCTAGTTCCTAGATTCTCAATATTATTTTCGTACTGTTTGGTCTGGTAAAAATTTAGAAGACACTGTCAGATTTCCTGGGTCCTTATGGTCTCAGATGACAAACAATCTGCCATAATTATAGCATGAAGATTCTATAGGGCATTTTCTCTGCTTTTGAATGTTCCTAAAGTTTCTGCCTCACATTCAGAATGGGGGATAAAATTATGTAAATAGCTACCTCCCTCTCCACTTAGCTGGCAGAAGGGAGTGCTTGGTTGTCAGTTCTGTGATTACTCCAGCGACCAGCCTTTGTTGTTAACCTCCAGAGAAATTTGGTTGTGTTCCAGCTCAGTCTATCACTTAATTTTACAAGCCAAAGTGTTTGCAGTTTAATTGCAATCCCAAGCAAGTGGTTTCTTTTTTCACGACTTGTTTATCTGAAAGACTGAAACAGTGCAAAGTTCTCTTCTTACATACAGAAAGCTTATAATAGTGACTCATAGGACTGGACATCCTGAATCACTGCAGAGTAACATTCTACTGCAGCAGGTTGATTAAAAAGATGAATGGTTGCAGGTTCAACTCAGGAAACCCAAAGAAGGGAATGCACGATGACCTCTTCAAACATGGCCTTGGCAAAGAACGGAGGACTATTTCTTTTCTATGTTAATAAGTAAACACCATTTAAGGTCACTGCCCTTTCTGTAATGTTTCATAAAGTTGGGCTTCCGTGATATTAGAATCTTGTCTGGATGGTGATTGCAGGTGTTTTCAACACAGAGAACGACTTCTTCTAGATGTCCATTAACAGTACCTGAATCTCTAGGCTGAGTGACTATAATATATTTGAAATATATTGTATATTTTTCTTTAGATTGGACTTATGTGAGTTTCTGGTCTCTGCATTTGGATCCATGGCACTCCTCAAGATCCATGGCACATGACTGTATAAAGGTGGAACTTTAGGTCATCAACAAATGAAGAAATGATTCTGTCTAGTATCCAAGTGTGGGAAACTCTCCAATAATCAAGAGTATCCAACAGCTCACTGTGTGTGCAGGAAGATATAAGCAATCCATCACCAACTTTACATTATCCAGGTAAAATAATTTACCTCTACATGCAAGGAAAGGAACTAGTCTGGCCCCCGGTAACATCTATGGTATTCTAGTAATTGAAAATATTAGTTATGCCGCCATACTGGGCTACCTTACAAGGGACCGAATGTATGTGTCCCCTCCATATTTATATAATATTGAAATGCCGATTCTCAGTATGATGGTAGTAGGAAGAGGGGCCTTTGGTAGGTAATTAGGTCATGAAAATGGAGCCTTCATGATGGGCTTAAAGACCTTATAAAAGGGATTCCAAGGAGCTCTTTTACTCTTTTTTTTTTCCTGCTATCTGAAGATGCAGTAAGAAATAGGAGGTTTGCAACCTAGAAGGGGGTGCTCACCAGACCTGACCATGCTGACATCCTGCTCTTGGACTTTCAGCCTTCAAAACGGTAAGGAATACTGTTTGTTGTTAAGCCACTCAGTGTATGATGATTATAGCAGCCCAAATTAAGTCATACCCTCACCCCGTCTACCTTACATGATTGAAAATGTGCTTCAAACATGGGCCTAGGAAGGGCTATGTACTTATATTAAGGAAGAAGTTATCTCAGTGCTTCCTTAGCTGGTGTCAGCTAAAACCAGGGACCATGTTTGAGAGCAAACTTTTCAAGGAAGCAATATTCTGGGGAAAAAGCAATTGCTGAAGGAGTATGGCATCCTGGAACATTCAGGCTCCACTGCCACAGCCTGCAGTAAGCAGGGCACAGCTCAGCCTGTGCCATATACCATGGGCCACCTTCATTCAGCAAACATTTATGGGAACCAGCTACATGTCTCGGACTATTCCAGGTAGTAACATTACTTCTTTGAAGAAAATAAAGATCACTGCCTTTGTGAAGTTTACATTCTAGAAAGTGTGAGCGAATCAAACTTGGAAAATAAGTAAATTATATATTATAAAATGATTAGCACTATGGAAAAAAAAAAAAGAAAGCATTCTTCAAAATACTTTGACAGTGTTTAGAGTCAAATGCTTCCAAAGGCATCCTGTCACATAAGGATATAACGTAATGCCAGCAGCAACTCCCTCCCAGCCACAGTGCTGAAGACGCGGAAGCAAGTGGAGATAGTTTAGGGGGGTTAACAATTCAGGTGTATCTTAGCCATGTTGTCAATATCATTCAGATGGCTTGGAGTTTATTCTATACAATATTTCACTTGGAACTACATTTTGACTAAAAGCATTCTTGAAAACTATTAATATAATAGATATACTAACTACTACCAAGAAATAGATTGAGTGCACACACTTAATGACCTAGCTTGCAAATAAAAATCCAAGCCACAAGTAACAGCTTCAATTAAAACAGGCAATTGACCTAGATTCATGAGGCAGAGTTACGAGCAATTGGATGTTAGGTTTTGGCATCAGACTTATATCCTAGCTAACAATAAAAATAAAACACAAATAAATAAAAGGAAATGAAAATGTGGACTGCAGACTGATTCCTGTAGTTGAACCCTTGTCTTGGTACTTGCTCCTGATCAACACTTTTGGTTTGGCTAATCTTTGTATTCTTCTTTTTGATTCTTGGACTTGGGCACCCTGCAAAGGTCTTAGATTTTATAACCCCTATGTGTTTTGAAATTCCTTATATCCTCAGATGAGAATAAGATATCTTTCTGAGGGCTTATGTCAAAACTTGAGTTCATAAGCACTAATAACTCGCACAGAAATCTCAGCCAATGGATTAGATTCCCAGTGCGTAAGCTAGTTCCCTGATATCCGTAAGCTCAAAAATGCAGTCATTTTAAGTTTTAATAATTTTCTGGTATAAAAGCACAACCGTTTTCTAAAAATTGGTTGATTTTAGTATAATTCTATTAAATAGTATTTACTGGGGACTTGCCAGATAAATAAGAAATTTTTCTAGGTACTGTTAGGGTTACAAAACTAACCAGCTTGAGTTTGAATTAAGTAATTGGCATCACTTTGTGGACTTCAACACTAATAAGTGAAGGATACATCATAAAATGAAATATTCACATTTCACTAGGAACCTTTGTAAAACAATTACCATGAACAGATTCTTTGCTACTCAATGTTTCTGGACATTCTCCTTGATAACAAAAAAAGGTTTTGTTGTGTTTTGCTTCTTTTAATAAGTTTTAAAAAGGGGAGAATAATGAGATGATGCTTAAGCTAGTTTAGCTGAGAACATGAGACATACCCATCCACATTGACATTCAAGAAAGAACGTAAGGGGAGGGGGCAAAAAAAAAGAATACAGGAAAAGTTCATAATCAAAATGTGACAGTATGAAAAAGAGACTTAACAATCCTGACAGTGCTGTGGAATGACTTTAATAGAAGCAGTCCAATGATCTAGTTATTCAGCAATCGGAATTGGAGAGAAGGAAGAAATACCCCTAGAAAATGGGAAGAACACAATAAAGAGAAAAAAGAAGAGGGGAAAAATAAAGTCAGTTTTCTGGTGGTTTTTAGTACTGGGAGATTTGACAATTTTGAGCCAGGCTGTGGCAAATCTTCTAATACCATAAATAGGTTGAGCGTGAATATACACGTGAGAGCTTAAATGGAAGTCCTGGACCTGGCCGAGTGGTGGGAAAATGATATCCCTCCAAGAGGACAGGGAAGGGAAAAAAGTGGGGTGGGAAGGAGAGGAGAAAGAGAAAGAAAAGGTTTGGAAGTTTGGCAGAAGATGACTTCATTCTCATTTTAATCTATTTTTGCTACTAGTTTATCCGGTATAATTTCTCAAGTGTTTAAGAATACAATTAGGGTGTATGGCAGTGAGAATTTTTATTTGTTTAACTGCTTGATATAAAATTGCATGATACTTAAGCCATTAAGCAATTCTATTTATGCCATTCACTTTATTTGATCTCATTTTGAAAGATTTTCCTGTGCAGCTCTCTTGTGTTTGTTTTGGCATATTCTATAATATAGGAGTTTTGTTTTGATTTTTTCTTTAAAGAATATATTTGGATAGCTGGTAAAGCGAGATAGAATCAGCAGTAGACAAGATTATCTTGTTAAGAATATTTCTAGCTAATGTTAAAGAGAGATAGCACTTATTTAATAACATAACATAAAAAGAAAAAAATCACACCGCATTAATTATTTTCCCATGAGACAGAATAGATGAGTCAGGTGTTAAAGATTCATGTACTAGTTTAATCCAGTTCTGCACTAGTGGAGAACATATTATTTCATAAACAGTAAGCAATTATAATCATGTAATATTAGAATAACTGTAGAGAAAAACCTATGATCCATTTGTGTGTGTGTGAATGAACTACAACCAGACCAGAAGGGAAATTTATTAGTCACTCATACATCATCTAAAATAATCCTTACAATTATACTAGGTGAAATTTAATATACTTAATAACATACAAATTAATTGAAAATTTGGAGTTGAAATTTTCTATCGGGGGTTACAAAGTGGTGCTTTGTAGATATAGCATGGCCATTAGAAATGTTTTGTTTGGTCCACAACATTGTTTAAAAATGAATTTGAATGTCTTCTGAAAAGTCACTCACACTCAGGTCCGCAGGGGTCTCTCTGCCTTTCTTCAGTAAGGTAGTAACCTGCCAGGGTCTATATAAACATTAAACTTTCTGACCCATGTGTTTTATTTATTGATAATATGTTTGCTTAATTCTTTTTCTTTGTTAGAAAAAAATGTGACAAAGAAAATGATCTTTTTTTTATATTTTTAAATGATTCTTTCCATCACATGCAACCTTTTAAAATACATGCCATATGCCATTACATTATCATACAAAGTCACCTAGAATTTCTCTTCCAATTAGCTAATGAGCAATGGCAGTAAAACGCCAAGGTAAAGTAAGCAATCCCATAGGCAGCACGCACTGATCAGGATCAGAGTGCTTGCATCAAATTTCATGAAAATATAATTTTTCCTAGCATCCATTTAGATTTTTGGCAACTCTGAATATACCTTCTTCCTTATAAACTTTGTCTTGCCCAATTAGCTTTCAATGGTGCTTGAAATTCCCACTTGAAATGCCTTATGTTGACCTGTCCATTTTAATCAAGTTAAGTACTACCCGGGAGGAAGATATATTAGCTATCACTTAGGCACAAATTAGTCTATCTGAACCTATTACTTCACATTATCAACCAGCACAAAAGAGGGCCTTAGGGCACTGGTTCTTAAACTCATTCAAATGCCAGACCATGGAGGGGCATGGTGCACTTGGTAGAAAACCACGTAGTACTAACCTATTACTCTTACAATGATTAAATATCTATGATTCTGTTAACTCCGACGTCCATTTATTCTGTAGTCCAATGCAGCAGGAGAAATCACTGATTTAAGGAATGTAATAGAAGAGAAAATTCAATTATGACCATTTCATCTAATTTAAATTTTAACAATGGTTACAATATTTATCTGCAGAAAAAAAATATTGTTTCCTACAAAGACACTTTATCATAGTCCTTAGGAACAGGGGAAAAGTAAGTCTGTAAGGGAGTATTGATGGGGTGCTAAAGTATTCAATTTTCTTGACCCTGCTAAAACATCTTTTTGTAAGGCAGATCATCATCTTTGTAAAAATCAACCAGGAAACAAAGAAAATACTACTTTACTGAATGCACACATTGGCTTAAAGACACATTTGAATTTCAGTAGTGTGTAAACATGTCTGTAATGTAACTGAAGATGGAGTTCTTAATGAGGAGTTCCAGTTATTTGCCTTGGTTAGTCAGATAAGGGGGGAGGCGGGGCGGGTGGATACTTTTTCAGTATCTTGGGAAAAGAGCAGCCCTTCCTCAGGAAAATCAAGCTCCAGCGTCCTAAGGCACTGTACGCAGTGTATTAACTTCTCTCTTAGGCATCAAGAATGGCATTAGCTCCATACCATGCTTGAGAGAATTACTCAAATCATTTTTTTATAAAACTTAATTCCCTTGTGGAATCCCAGCTAAAAATGTTGGCGTATTGGGTTAATGAGGAAACGATTGGTCCCAGATGTAGAAAAAATAAATCCACATTTAAAAAAATTCACCTCCTAGGTAAAATTACTTTCTCAGTTTGCTTTATTATTATTATTAATTAATAATAACAACAACAATTATTATTATTATTATTACTTTCTTTTACCACATATTGGAAAAGATAAAGGGAGTTAGAGGATCACGGGAAAATAAAGGCTTTCTCAGAAATTACCATTATCTGATCTTCTAGATACTTTTCTATTTCACAGATTCAACCAACCCAGTAAACACCTGGATATTTGGTTTAGTATCTGAAAAGTTTTTTTTTTGTTGTTGTTGTTCGAAGTATACTACATGCTATTATTTAAGATGAAGTACAAGTTTGAACAAAGTTTTATGTTTCTAATTTGAGAGCAAAGGATTCTGGTAAATGAAGAAACCCGTAATCTTAGTGGATGCTATACACTCAGCAGAGAGCAAGGACTCTTAAGCGTGATAATTTGTCCTGGGAGTCAGGGAACATTTAGAGGAGCACTGAAAAATTCTAAAAGGAAAAAGTGAAGTTACTTAAAACAAAATAATATCCTTAAAGTGGTAAAGGACATTAATGACTAACACCTTAAATGGACAGAAAGCAAAAAACAACAGTGACTTGAAGATTGTAATTTTAGTTACCGGTACACATCTCCTTGGTCTAAAGAAAGATCACTGTTTTATGAGATGTCAGAGCTCAGGGAAGAACTAAGCTTATGGACCAAAAAGGCAGTTAGACTCTCAACTCCTGAGGATTTATAGAATGGAAATAATGTGTTTCTTCACCTCAGGGAAATCTATACGCACTTGGGAATATATTTTTATTTAATTGCATTAACAAAAACTCCAAGATCTCTCTCTCTGTCTCTGTCTCTCTTTCCCTTTTCACACGTCTTTTCCTTCCTATAATCCTGTCACCCCTCATTCTATCCTTTCCTTCACAACTCTAGGATTTTAAAGTTAAAGCTTATATTTTAAAAAATGAAATGCAGAGAGGGACAGGAAAAAAGCCTATGGTGCAGTAATGAGCATTAGTAGAAAAAATGTATCCTTAAAGTTAATCAAATTGAACTGGACAAAGAAAAGCAGGAGTGAATAAGAATGAATTTGCATGTATCCTACTTTATACTTTAATACTGTTCTTACATGGCAGTGTGAATCTACATAGATCAGGCACTGGTTGTGATAAACAATATGATCATGTGATTACTTATTTCATTCCACCCACAGTTCCTTAGGGGCTGAGAAATAATTCATTGTAAATTATAGGGTAGTTATATTTCACTTTCACAGTAATTATTTTAGGAATACCTAGATAGATTTTCATTCATCATAAACATAGCGAAATGCAGACGTTCCAGAATGAAATAGATTTTAAGTTAAATTTGAAGATTCACTTTCAATTTTCTTCTTGCCTTTAATAGATTTCTTTAAAAGAATCAAGCAAACAATCAAAATCTGTTTGTTTACGTAACATTCTTTAGTATGTTAAACTCTGCTATAGAGAGAGCAGTGGAAAGCTGGCCCAGTATTCAGACTAGTCACATACTAGCTATGAGGTCTTAGAATTCTGCGTCTCCCACGCCACAGATAAAGTCTGCATCCATTGTACTCCAAAAGGTACATGGAGTGATGCCTAAGTCAGTATCAACTAATAAATGCTGTAGTAATTTTGAATGTAGCATGGAAGATAAAACAGAGAGATTGGACAATCCAATGACAGAAACGCTGATATTAGGTAGATAACCTAAAGTGGCTCCAATGGGTGGTAACCATGATGGAGTCACTAAATGTGTAAGCTAGTACTAGAAATATCAGTCAGTATCAGTCATCAGTCACAAGTTTGAAAATAATGCTTTTCAAATTAAAAAATTTGAAAGAAATACTGAGCAAGGAAATTACATTGGATGAATAACTTTCTATTGATTTATTCTGCCTTGCAAGTCAATGTAATTATTGCGAATATCCAAAAAGGGTAGGAAATATGAAATAGGTGAACAGAAGAAAAATCATTGCAGATTTATGTGAAATTAGTTATTATCAAAAAAGGAAAGACAGAGAATACACTGCGTTACATGTAATTTATATAAAGGGAAATATACAATTCTGTCCTTACATATATTTATAAATTTACAAACATACTTCTGTAATACCATATCTTCCTATTTGCAAAGCTATCTGTATCTTTCTGTATCTCTACCTCTCTCTTATTTATAATCCATGTATTTACTTCTCAGCTTCAGTAATACTTATCACTCCATATCAAATTAACCCAAACACAACAGCTTAAAACAACAGAAATGTATCCAGTAGTTTCTGGGGTCAAGAATTCAGGAGTGGCTTAGCTGGGTCATTTTGGCCAAGATATTTCATGAGTCTGTAGTCAGGGTGCTACCTGGATAATTCACTTCCAAGATCACTTACTCACGAGACTGGAGGCAGGAAACCTCAGTTAGTGATTACATGAGCCCCTCCAAAGGCTGCATGTGTGCCCCTAAGTCATGGGGCTAACTTCCCTCAAAGTGACGGATCCCAGGGAGAGAGTAAGTGAGAAGAAAACCTCAGCGCCTCTTATCACCTCGTTTCCAAACCAGCACATTGTCATTTCAGCTCTATTCTGTTTGCTAGAAGTGAGCCATGAAATACAAGCCACTCTAAAAGGGAGAGAATTAGGCTCCATTACTTGAAAGGAGAACTATCAAAAAATGTAGGGGCATTTTTTAAAGCCATCAAATCTACCATCTATTTACTCAAATCTCACTTCCTAACCTCTACTGACCTCCCTTCCTCCCTTTCTTCTTATGCTTCACAAACCATCTACCGTTTACCTCTCCCCCCATCTTTCTGTCTTCCTAGCCCTCAGCTAATATCCCCCCTAACCTTCTCTCTTTCTCCCTCTCTCAAAAGAGAAAGGAAGAGTGTAGCTGAGGTTTTCATAGGAACAATAACTGACAAATGAAGATATAAAATAAACAACTAATTGTTTATCATAATCTCTGATATTTACAACATAATTTTTGGCAAGTGGTGACATGAAACATTTAAGCACATACTTAAGGAGGCAACTTTTGGTAATTTGGGATTAAGGAAAGAGATAACTTGATCCATATTATTTTCATGTCTCTTTCTAATAATCTTACCAAAAAGATGGTATATCAGACAACTGGAGCTTTATTCCATTTATATGTCTCTCTGGATGATGAAACAGCAATAGGGAAAAACATATACTTATGTCAAAGGAAAAGGCACATTATTCATGTTCTCAAATAACTTACCAAAAATAGCAAAAACAAGAAGGTTCAGACATTTAACATATATGCTATCACTTTGATACAAACATACAATGTGATAAAACTGAGAAAATTCATGGAAGCAAAAAGGAGTTACTCAATTATCTTGACCATGGAAGTGGTGATATTGCAACATACAGAGAAGGGTTCATAAGTTTGTAATATTTGATCTCTGGATGAAGAATGAGACTATGGGGAGGAAAAAGGTATCTAAGCAGAGAGAATAGCAAAAGCTTGGAAGAATGCATGCCCACATAGTAAGGTAGTGCTGAACGGTATGATTGGCACAGAGAAAAGTGAAGAAATACATTAAGAAATGGTCCAAGATGTTTTTCAACATTCTTTCAATCTCCAGTTCACTGTCCTTGCAAGCTGTACCTTCCATGGATACTGGGTGTTCTCGATTTATTTTACTTTAACTTCTGGGGGGAGGTAATTGGGTTTGTATTTATTTATTTAATGGAGGTATTGGGAATTGAACCCAGGACCTCGTGCATGCTAAACATGTACTCTACCACTGAGCTATACCCTCCCCTCAACTTATTTTAAATGATGATTGAAGAACTTTGACTTCTGGCTCTGCCTGTCACTGAAAAGGCACACTAGTTGTCATGGATTCAGTACAAAGGAGGAGTTGGGAAAACAGCTGATCAATAAAGTTAATAGAGATCACAATGAAATATTGTGATAGACCATGTCCTTTTTGTGGCATTTATATGTAATTTTGGAATTTCATATGGAGGTGCTATGTAATTTAATTCAAAACAAAATTTTAAAAGGTGATACTCTTCCCTGAAAAATTCATCTAGGTCATAACAAATCCTATCTTCTTCAAAGAAGTGCTTAAGAATATACAGAGGGGTACTGGAACATGCACAGATTGTGTACTTGTCAAATTTCAATTTGTCAAATGTAAAGTAACCAAACATTTCTGATCACTATGGTTTTTGGTGTTTCTATTTTTCCCACTAAGTTTTTTTTTTTTTATAAGTAGAAGTTAAACATTTCCTTTCATATTGAAAGAAATTTATTCTTCTGACTGGCTAGCTGAAGCCTTTAAAAGTGCAGAAAATAGGAAATTCTGTGCCCTTCTAGGACTTTCCACTAGCTTTGATCTGGTCTCACGTTAGTATGGGTAGTCAGAAAAACACACCTTCTAATCTAGACCAGTGATTATCAACTCTGGTTGCACATTAGATCACTTAGGAAGCTTTTAAAATACACCAGTGCTTAGGTCCCACCCCAGATCGATTAAGACAGAATTTGGGGAGGGTATGTAGACATTAGAAAGCATTCTCTGGGTGATTCACTTGGCGCATCTTAGAATTAGACCATTGCTATCCATCTTTCTCCGTGCTGTTTTATTTATATGTAAGATAGGCTATGTCTTTCTTTGAAGAGAACCATCTCCTCTTCTATTTTAGGTACAGGTGTCCCAAATACATGAGTGCTCTGTTACCTGTTTTAGGGACCAAGAAATGGCTTTTGCCAGTCATTTACATTTCCATCTTCCAATCAGCATCTTCGTGCTGGCAAATGGTCCTAGACTTCTTAAAAAAACAAATGGTTGCAGGTATTTCTTCAGTTAGGTGGTCATATGACTGCACCACTGAGGCCACTTATGTCAGGATCCCATGTGAGGACCAAAGCCAAAGCTAGCTAGCCAACTGTAATACAGAGAACAATTCTGAAGACTTAGCTTAACAGTAAAATAAATTCTCATCATCATTTGGTTGGCTCAAGCATGCCTGTATTTCTTAAAACCCCCAAAAGGGTAAAATAGCACCAAATGCATTTCAATCTGTAGTATTTGAACCTCCTCTAAACTTCATGAGCTATAATATTTCCCCTAAAAAGAACTAATAGTGTTTCATGATTTTTTTTTTTTTTAAAGGTGTAACTCGATTTCTCAGATGGCCTGGAACATATCTATGCATTCTAAATTATTTCTTCCCGTAGTTCTAAGACTTTTGCTCTTTATTAATAGAAATATTGAACCTCTGGAATACTGAGTTTCATGCAACCATTGCCTGCTTTGACATTAAATTTTTTCCTTTGGTTTTTAAAATCTTGGAAGCATCTGATTTATGGGTTTTTTGTATCTCTTTTCAGAGTCCGTGGTTTATCTCAAAAATACCTCTTTGTATGAAGTATTAATGTAGGCATTTATGCTTCTGATAGTTCATCTGCTCTTATTCTCTTATTTATTTAAATAAGAGGGTCTGAAACACAGGAAAAAATTATCTTTCTATATGCCTGTTTTTCAATCATTTCTTCTATTTTTACTTCTTCTCTGATTGCCAAAGTTTCTCTTACTTCCTATACATTTCTTTCCCTTGGTTGTTTTTCCAACAGCCTTAACTCTTACTTAAATATTTTAAAAACGAATAACCTGTAAGCATTTGCCAAGATACTTCTTACATATTGTCTTTGTGTCCCTACCACCCAACATAGTTCCAGAACTCAATGGATGCATAAAATTGGAGTATAATGGCTGTCTGACTGATAGAATGAATGAATAAATTTCTACAGTCTTTTTCTGAATTTTATTTATTTATCATTATTTTAATAATTTCTGAATCTTTCTTTGATGATATTAGCCTTTAAGCTCTCAACCTAGATTTCTAGATAAACCTTAGCTTTACGATTAGCAATATTTTTTCTTCCTCCTTGTAGCATCAATTAATGTAGATGCTAACCAAGTAATGAAGTCAGTTTGTGAACCCTCAGGACCAAATTTAATTGACCACAAATACAACATACTTTAAGCAGGTATTGATCAGCAGGATGCCCAGAAGTATGTAAGTTTTTCTACGAAACCATAGATTATGTTTGAAAAATGAAATCAGAGCCTCTGTTTTAGTTTCTTAAATTACCTGGAATAGACCCTTTACAACCTGACACATGCTCCACATGAATAGAGTTGGCAGGATTTCCCAGACAGCTTGTCATTAGAGCCCTATGAACCATCTGCCCTACCGCAGTGGGGTAAAGCATGTGCGACTTGGACTGAATAAATCTGGGTTACAGCCTGAACTCCCTCATACATCCTCGGTGAACTTGGCCAAATTAATTAGCATACATGCATTTTAATTCCAAAATTTATAAAATATGAAGTCACAGCTATATTCTATACATTTCATAGGAGAACTTAGTATACAACCTATAAAAATACTACACAACATTTTTATCATCATTAGAATGGTGTAATTCAGGTCTATTCTCATAGGAAAATCATCAGGAATCCATGACTACTTCATAAATTGTTTTATAAGTAATTTCCAAAAGCACAATACATTTTTAAAAGCCATTTTTTTTTGTAGTTGTCATTGTTTTTCTGACATTTTAAAAGTTACATGATTTTTTTCTTTGTAACTGAAGTTGTTTGGGACACGTAATAATCCAAAATGTAATTTGGATTTGTTATTAATACTAGACAGACAGAATATTAAAGTTATCAAAATACTTTCATATCCTTTAATAAAGTTTGTTTTCATCAGATCACTGTAATGTGGTTATAGAAGAGATGTCGCCCCAGTAATTTTAACTGTATTGTGACAATACTAATGATGATGTTGCTTATAACAACAACGACAGTAATTGAGATATTTATTTGGTACTTATTTGTGAAAAGGAATATTCTAAAAATTGTATAAATAGTAAGTCAGCTACTCCTCACAACCCTGCGAAGCAAATATAATGATCCCCATCTTTTCAGAAGAGAACTGAAGCACATCAATAACTTGCCCCAATTCACTGTAAACCCTTAACAAGTCATGATACTTTCCTGGGTCACGGCTGTTCCTGTGTGATACGAGGGGTCCCTGATACCTCCCAGGATCAATGTGGGGAAAACAGGAGATGGGAGACACAAAAATATAAATTCACAAACTATTACAGATTGCACAATTTTCCAGGAGAATAGATTGGCCCACAAATAAGTCAAAGGATTTCCCCAGAGACAGGTTAAGTATTTTCCATGACACCAATATGGCTCTCAGGTAAAGAGGTAGAAAAATAAAGTAGCCTTTCCAGTGACTGGATATGCAACAGTGTGGCACAAAAATCAGTTTTCTTTTGGGGAAGGAATTCATGCAGAATACAGGTTTTTGCTTTTTAGAAAATATTTTAGCAGATCAATCTGATACATTTTTATATGTGGATATTATTTTAGTCACTAAAATCTCCTAAAGATTTGGGAGGGGACATTTATGCTTTTGAACATTACCTTTTAAGTACGTATGCCAGCACCCATGGGAATAGTTTACAATTCATGAATGGCTGAAAGAAATCTGTTGGGCACTTGATATACTCCCTTTGAAAATAATTTAATGTTAATCTTGCTTTTAACCTTTCTTCAGTAGAGGCATTCTGCAGCACTAAAAATATATATTTAGCCCAAACACAATTTCTTCTAGAAAAAACAGAATGCGGTAATGGTACCATTGTTTAGGTGATAGTGTCACTTTGTGTATTTCTCTGTGTGTGTGTGTGTGTGTGTGTGTTTATGTGTGTGTGTGTGTGTTTGAGAGACAGAAAGAGAGAAAAATACCTAAAGATTTTCTTAAGGCAATTGCTATTTGGAAGGAAAAAAATGTGAGCTTACCTAACGTAATTAGCGTATATATACACACACATATATATGATTTTAAAGAGTCTCTGACCTCAATCTTTAAAATGCTATTCCATAAAATGCATTTAAATTAAATTAGATGGTCTGCATGATACCAGAAAATTTAATGCTTAAAAACAGAAAGCTTTATCTTTTACCAATACCACTATAATGTTGAACAACCACAACACTGAACTAGTATCCAAAGTATCTAATAATTTCTTCAAAGGAAGATATTTAATTTTATGCTCACTGGCTGGTTGCAAAGCGTAATACCTTATATGGATTATGAGTAACAGACTGTTTGCCCACTGTTCAACCACATTTTTTCCCTCTTAAAATTTTCTGCTCCAGATGTCTCCTTGGATGAGCATCGCCTGAAGATGACTGCGGTGGTATGCACTCTCTCCTTTTCCAGGGACATTTTAATTTTTTTTAAAATATAGGTTGCAAATGCCTCAGGGAAAAATTCCTTACCAACCCTTTTAGCATCAGGTTTACCCAACATCTGAATTTAGTTTGCATAAATGTTTCATTTAAAGAGTAAAAATTCTACAGGCAAAGCTAAAGGAGATGAGGAATCTCTATGCCTCTCTCTCTTTTGTACAATGTCAAACCCCCAGTTTATTGGTCAATAAATACTGACAACATTGGAAAATATTCTCATATGAAGGAAATTGAGAATCCAATTTCAAGTTAGTCCAATTGTATCTAGAGATTACAAATGCTTCCATTATTTGCTGTACTGACCCACCAAGGGGAATTGCTCTGAGAAGATAATGCCATGTGATTGAAGCCTTTTTCAGTATTATAATACATATTTGAGGGGCTGACACTTTGCAACCCTGGGAAATTGAGGTAAACAACTCTCTGAACTCCCAGTTGATTATGTCAGGGGAAAATGGCCATCTTATTACAACTCTTCATAAGAAAGAATATTGCCTTAATGTTTGTCCTAAAATGACTAAAGGTTCAAATTTGATACATTTTACCCTCTTGAAAAATGCTTTGATCTGATGTAGGCATCAGTTAACAAACGTTAATGTTAAGAGGAAAAAATATTGAAATACTATCATTTTATTCAATTAAAAAGAAAAACTTTACTCCTAAAATTAAATTTACAACTCAAAACAAAATGTTCATGATTATAAACGTTTCTGTGATTTGACTTTGATCTGCTTTCTTATTTTCATATATAATATTTAGTTTTCTATAACCTTTATTTTCAAAAATAAATTCTAATCCATAATTAAAAGGTAATTTGCAATATCTCTAATGAAAAATGTCAGAAGAATACTTCTTGGCTAAGAAAAAAAATGACTTTAAATATCATTTTGAAATAAAAAAATGTAAATCCAAATAGTTTTTATATGTTTTGTCCCAATGATGAAGTTTTACAGCAAACTTCTATACTAGAAAAAGGCAACTCATACCCATTTTGTAAATTTATCATGGCATTGTGGTTTTTAGTTTTAAGGATTGAAATGAATTGAATAAATATTTCAAACTGTTTCAGATAAATGGAAGATCTTTCAAAGGCCCAAAGGCTAATATTCTTTTAAGAATTCCACGTTTAGTAGTGTCTAAAATTTTCAAGAAATACTAAATATAAATATTGTTTTAAAAATCCCGCTTAAGCCATAACTGTATTGTATGACTTGATGAATAAGGTTTATTTTTTATTAATGCTCTTTATTAGGATAATATAACTGTACAGCAAATTGAATTTATATTTGATTAAAATTTCTTAAAAGGGAAGTCTCAAATTAATTTGGAGAACAGTAAACCTTGAACAGATTAGTGCCCAGTTGAACATGTGCTTGACAAGGAGAAAAAAATGTATATAAAATAGATATTCTTAATCTGGAAGAGAAATTCTTTTTATTTAAACACAACCTTGGGGTTGTAAATTAAGCCAAAAGATCATTTAAATGGAGACTTTTTCAGAGGTTAGGAAGTTAGGGTTCTGATTTTATCAGGAATTGAAAATTCTGAGTTGAAATGTTAGAAAGATAAAAAGTAGTCACAATGTTCATAATTATGCCATCATTTGCTATGAAATATTTAAATATGCTGAGAGTTTCATGGTCCATCTTACCTATTGCCGTAGCTTATTATAGAAAGCAGTTAGGTAGAACTTCTCTTCAGAAGATAAAATGATATGAAACCTTAAAAAATTCGAAACCACAGTGACAGTGTGAGTTGATCCCTCTGGGCTCTCTGCAGGATTAAATACTCTACTAAATGGGATGCCTGACTAATGAAAGGATTATGGAATTAGGTAGTCATGCCCATTACAGCTGTATTATTTCTGCTCATTCTCCTGAAAATACCAACCATGTGCCTCCAGAAATAGGATTAAGTATCAATCAGTAATTAATGACTCAGAAAGCAGAGAAACCAGCGATAGAAACATAAATAATGAACAGAATTCTCAGGTTAACAGGTTTGGCCTTAAGGAAACAAAACAAAGAATCATTGAAAATGGACAAATATGATAGAGAAATTGTATTAAAACAGGGTTGTCTGCTTAACTCTAGTTTTCTGTCTTAAACCTCAAACTCTGCCCAGGTACCTAGGTTAAAGATTTTGTTGTTGTTCTGATATTATGGGTTATCGAGAAAACACGGAGGCTCCAAATTTGCTTTGCAAAATGCATACACACACACACAAATGAAATGATGTTTGTAGATATTGCTTGAACCTAAGAGTTTGCTACTAAGCACGTTTATTTGGTCATCTCATAGCTATGACTGAAACAATCCTGAATAAGGAGTTTTACAAATACCACACTGCCTTAAGTTCCCAAATTTAATAGATTTTATTTTGAAAATACCTACAAAAATAGAAAACAGTTATCTTTCAATAGTTTGTATCAATAATTACTTTGCCTGAGCACTGTACTCAGATAAAATTATACTTTAGTAGTTATAAAATAATTACCAAGTTTCATAAGTGAGAGTAAAACTATTAGGTATAAATATAAAATATAATATAATTTTTTGGAACCTTTTTTCTCATTTATCAAAATCAACACTTTTACTTCTTAATGGTGATATGTATTTTTTTAGGTATTAAAAATTTCCTACAAAATATATTTTTATAAGGACCATTGTTGGAACATAGAGTTTCATTTTCACTTTATATCTTACTGGGCTTAGCAACTACTTTATTTCATCTATTATTTAGCTAAACCTTCATTTTTTAGATCTTACATATCTATTGATTTGAGATTCCATCTCACGGGAAAGAGAATCTAAAAAGTTGCCTAATATCTATCTTCACATGAAAAATTAGTAATCACAAAAGAGAATTGAGTTTATCTCACTCCATTTTACTTAGAAATGGGTATGAGGCCATTATGTAACAAAAATTGATCAGTTTTTTAGAAGATAATTCTTTTAAAAGCAAGCATTCTTTTGTATTATTTAATTTACACAAATTTGATTATGATTTTGTAAAGCATTAACTGTCCAAACCAAGATACAAGTCGCTTTCACATTTACAAGGAAACACTGATAACTGTGAAAAAAAATAATCAAACATTCGAACCTTCAAATAAGAAGAGCACATCTTGTATTTAATATATTTATTAATTCAAATATATTTACTGATAGCTGTTAATTTCCCACTATGGAAAATTAAAAGATGAGATAATTCATGCTCTCTGAATTAAGTGACTCAGTAGACAATATTAACACCCATCCCTAAATAACTAGACTATATAAGACTATGACCAATGCCAAAAGAAGGATATCATCTCCCTGGGTTTCAAAGACAGAGAAGACTTTTTTTTTTGGACAATCAGGAAAGTTTCATGAAGGAGGGCAGAATTTCATCAGAGAAAGATGCAATGATGGACACCAGACAAAGTCCAAGAGAAAGTAACAGAGTATTTATGTTCATGGTCACTTTATGTGTTAAGAATGGTGGTAGATGCTTGACTTCATTTAAGTATTCATTAACTCAGTAAGTGCAGATTACATGCCTATAATAACCCAGGCAAGAACATAATCATATTAATGTAATATTAATTTATATAAATAATTATAATCCTTCATAATAAGTATATTGCTATTACTAATACATTTTAAAAAACAGAGGCTGCTATGAGGACATGTAACAAGGGGACTTGACCTAGTGCAGTAAAGATAGAGGTTGGTGATGGGTGGTCTTCAGTGGGATGAACCTTTGAGCTGAGATCTGAATGTAGAGCGGAAATGAACTAAGCAAACAAACAGCTGTGGGCAGATGGAGGTGTGAATTGTCTGTGGAGTTTGAGCTGCTGGATAAAGCTGTGTCTACATCCAATCATACCTCTACACTTTACAATTAGGTGAGTCAATTAATTCCATCATATAACCATCAAAAACTGTTTTTTTGAATTTTCTGTTACACTCAGTATAAAGGTCCTAATTGATTTAGGAGTGCATTAACTACTTGACTCACACCTTTTCAATTTATAATTTTAGATCTCTCTGGAGAGTTTCATGATGAATGAATTTCATGCAATAGAATTTTTAGAAATAATAAAGTGGACTAGGTGCATCTACTAAGGCTATTTTTCAATACTCGTCAACTTAATTTATATATAAAATGATAAATAATTTAAATAATATTCAATCAGAGAATAAATAAAACTGTGGATTTAATTTCCTTGCAAACTTGTTGAATATTCAAATCCCAGGTATTTCTTACTTTTCAAAATCTAAACTATACCATACGGAAACATTTATATCTCATTAAGTTCTAATGAAAATTTAAATAGACTAAAAAAAAAAGCTATTTATATATCTTCATTACCAAAGCATTTCAATACTTCATCAAGTTTTTTTTTCCCTGTATGCCTGTCATAAGATTATATGAGTCTAGAGATGTTTGAATAGTTGGATTTGATGTCCTATTTTGACTAACTGGATGGATATGTGGAAATTACTTGAAAACTTTTTTTGCTATAATGTTTCACTTTTAAAAACTGGAAAATATTATAGAGGATGTTATGTTGTTATCAAAGTAGACACTATAAAAGTAAAATATGGAGCTAAAATACCATTAGCCACAATTTACTTATTACTTAATATCTGTATTGGAAAATAATCTGCTGAGCAATTTATTTATCATACATTTAAATTCTCAGCACAATAACAACATTAATGACCTGCTGGTCTCACATTTCCCATAAGGTAGTGATTTTATGGATCAAGGATTCTTAACTCTGCTTAAAATCTCCTACTACTCCAAACACTCATTAACCCTTAGGGAAAGCTTGGGTTAAAAGGTGAATAATGCTGCAAAAGAAAGTACACATACAGTTCGCACCACAGATAATGTGCAAATGAGAGATGTCATCACTGAATAGTGTTGTTATAAAATTGAAAATCAGCATCTTCGCAGAGTGTTTTAGCAGAATAGTTCTCCTTGAGAAAAAAATTAATACTTCAAACACTTTCTAGGAAAAAGAGTTTATTCAAATTCGAATTTAAATTTCTTTCATATGCATATGTCCATTTAAAAGATATGTCAGTGCATAATTTGTTTTCACAGAGACTACCCTGATCCTGCCTCCAGCCTAAGTTTGATACTTCCATTAGGTGCCCACACAGTGTCTTGTTCTTTTTCCTATTATTATTCATTTTAGCCTATTTTCTTTTTGCTTGTTTTCCCTGTTAGACTGCAAGCTTTATGAGGGCAGGGGCTGATCTTATTCCTGCGCTAATCATGGTACCTACTGGGCAAGGAGTTTTTCTGGTATGTAGTATAATGTTAATAAATGCACAGATAATTACTGCAGGAATGATCAACATACATTTTATTCAAGTACTGATTGTTAATTTTTCCAATATTAGTAAGTTTGCTTTAGGCTGATATTAGTAAAACCTCTATGACTATTTTATAAAATTACTCAGTACCCCTTTTCTTCACTAATGGCTGTACGTCAAGGGAACATTAATAATTAGCATCAAAATGTTATGATTTAATATGAAATAATGAATATACAATGCTCTAAAATATTAAACCTATGTATAAATTTAATCAGAATTTCTAATTTATTTTTCAATGTGTATGTGAAAATTATAAACCTACATTTGCTATTAAATACAGTATATAATTTCCATCACTCTTTATAAAAATTATACCTTATTTTAGAAGGTTGGGTATGTATATTGATAATGATATTTAGTAGGATCACCAGATTTAACTTCTTTTACTGAATACTAAAAAAAAAAAAAAAAAAGAAATGATTATTTTTGGTTGCTATTTCTACATAGCAAAGAGAATATATATCATGACCCAAATTATTAATTTCATGAAAAAAGAAAAACATATAGCTTCTTGTGGTGTTACATTTTATTCTTGTCCCTAGTTGGTGATGCCAAAAGGTAATTCGCATGGACAAGGTACATTAAAACAATTCCAATTTAAATATAAGTGCACTTGATACCAGTGTCCTGGCAGCAAAAGAGCAAAAATAGAAGCAAAAGCTAATTTGTTGATTTTTATCCAAATAGTATAGATAATTTGATTAAAATGTCTATATAGAAAGAAAATTATGTCTATTATCAAAAAGACAAGAGATAACAAATTTTGGCAAGAATGTGGGAAAAGGGAACACTTGTACATTGTGGGTGAAAATGCAAATGGCACAGTCACTATGGAAGTTAGCCACTACAGACGATTCCTCAAGAGATTAAAAATAAAACTGATCCAGCAATTCCACTTCTGGGCATATACCCGAAGGAAATGAGATCATTATTTGGAAGAAATATCTGCACTTCCATGTTGATAGCTGTATTAGTCATTAACAGCCAAGGTATGGAAATAACCTAATGAATGAATGGATAAAGAAAAATGTAAGATACAGATATAGATAAAAATAGATAACTACTAGTGTTTATATCTATATATTCACAATGGAATACTATTCAGCCTTTAAAAAGAAAGCAACCCTGTCATTTGTGACAACATGGATGAACCTGGAGGGCATTATGCTAAGTGAGATAAGCCAGACAAAGACAAATACTACTGATCTCATTTATATGCGGAATCCTAAACAAACGAAACTCACAGAAACAGAGTACAATAGTGGGTGCCAGGGGCTGGAGCAAGGAGAAATAGGGAAGGGTTACAAACAGGCTACAAACTTTCAATTAAGGTAATTAAGATCTGAAGATCTAATGTATAATATGGTGGCTATAGTTGATAACAATCTATGTATAATTGAAATTTGTTAAGATAGTAGAACTAAAATATTCTCAAAAAATAATTATGTGATGAATGAGGTAATAACTTGCTGGAGGGAATCCTTTCACAATGTATAGTTAAATCAAATAATCACTTTGCATACTTTAAATATATTATAATTTTCTCAGTTATACCTCAATAAATCTGGAGGGAAACATGCATGCAGTATATGCTTACATAACTAGCAATAATTGGTCCTGTTAATGAATATTATTCACCCCATAACATTTTAATTTGCCTAAGATCATTGACTATACCTCTAAATCATCTAAACCCCATTCACCACTGAAGCAACCCAACACATGACTGCCACCAAGTGGCAACTCAAGCAATATTGAAACACTGCTGTAGAATTCATGCACAACAGTAATTACTGACTGATTCTTCTAACAAGGGATATAAAAGTTTTTAATTCAGAGACCTTATAATTAGATTATTAACATTAATTTTATAATTCAAATATTTCTTATTTTAAGTCATTAATCTCAGTTTGTTTTCCAGTGGTAACTTAAACATGAATATATATCTGCATACATTTTCTTCTCAGTAATTATTTTCTTACATTTAAGTCATATAATTTTAGTGTAATAAAAAATTCAGATATCCACGACTGGTTTATATTTAAGTAATGCTAGCATTACTTGGATGATAGGACTCTAGTACCCTCAACCACCTGAAAACTTCTTAGGAACCTTTCTATTAACCAAGTAGCATCTTAGAGTTTCACTCTACTTCAAGGTAAGTGGGGAAGAAAAGCTTGCATTTATCCTTAAAATTATGCATATAATAAGGGTGAGGTAGACATGCAGAAGTGTATTTCTGACTTACAGGCTGAAAAACTGAGAGCCCTGAGGGAAATAAAGTCAGTTTTAAGAGAACACAAATGAACAAAGTTGGTTTTCAGAGTGACACAAGATCAGTCATTTCTGTGTTCTGGGTATGTTGCTTGGGTAGGCATAAAATATACAAGTACCTTTAAAATGTTTGTGAAAATGGTAATTATATATCCCTCTCAATAAGGTTCGATACTTAAAGAGAAAGACATCAGATTTTTTTTGTAAATCTCCACCCCCTCAGTAGATGGAAAAGAGACACATAAAGGTATGATCTTTTTGGTTCAAAACAGTATGAGCCACATAATATCAGTAAATAATATTCTCTCATGGTTGTTCCTCAAATCAAAAAAAAAAATTCTATATGAGATTTACTTCAGTGGATAAATGTTTTCAAATTTTCAGAAATAAGATACATTAAATCTCCTAAATTTTACCCCTTTAATAATTTCTAACAATGCTTAAACCATGAAAACTATGCATAAAACACAGTGAAGTAGATAGAGTCATTAATTAGCAATAGTTCCTACTAATATGCATTCATGGTATAGTATAGCATTGCAGTTGAAATAATCCAGGTCTTTTGGCACTTATGCTCAATTTTATACTCTGTTACTTTCTCAAAAAGTGCATATCTCAAACTTTTTTCCCAGGAAGTAGATGATAATGATACATATATTTCTGTAAGTTTTTTTTGTCAGAACTTTGCCCATTAAATTATAAAAGGGAGAACTGTCATATAAATTCTAAAGTAGTTCAATTTATTAGGCAATATTTTGGATGTTCCATGTGCATCTCTGTTTTATGAAAAGTTCTGTTAAATTTACTGCCCCTTCATCTACTAAATCAGCTCTATAGCTGCAAAAGTTATGCAACCAGGTATTTTTGGAACTGTACTTTTACATTTTGCTTAATGCAAATCAATATAGCACTTCAAGGATTTTAGCGATGATTAATTTCCAATCACTACTCTTGCTATCATTCTTAATTGGTAATTTTGTATGTCAAAATTTTTACCTCTAGAACGCACTGGACTAATGTCTTCAAAATATTTTATAATTGCACAAATTATTACTACACTTGTCTCTCATTTCTCTTACTGTAATGGAATATTCTATTCACTTACTACAGGCAGGTATAAACTATGCCCTGTCCATGGTTCTGATCTTCATAGGTCTCAACAGGAATGTTACTGAACCAACAGCTAAACACATTGTATGTACTACTTATTCTTTTAAATAATAACCCCCAAAACAAAGCTTTCATTAAAGCTGCAATTCTCCAATTTTCTGGTTCTAACATAACGCGGGAGCATTTTGGAGGATAACACAATTCATTTTTGACAAAATTCTTAAAGATAGATTGAGACTAAGCAGCTTATGAGCAACAAAATTTTTACGAGGATCAATAAGACAAGAGGTATTGTTCAAGAGTGAGATGAGGAGAGAGTGAGAAATAAAGGGGTAGATGAGAAAAAAGAAATATCACAGAATAATATTTCTCCTTTTAGGATCAAAGCACATGGTGATTCAGTGGTGCTTCATTATCTTTAGGTCTCAGGCTTGGATTTCATGGTGTATTAGAATCACATACTGGGAACAAATAAAAGAAACAAACAGAGAGAGAGAGAAAGAGAGAAAATGGTTTTGAAACAATCTTTAAAAATATTTATAGATGAAATAACCATATAGGATATTTTTAATTTATGAATTATGGCTTAATTAAAATAAAATGAAAGCAAATACATTTTCTTTATTATTGTTTACTACGTTATTATTATTTTGCCAAATAGTGGCATTTGATGACTACAAATAGAGCCCAGTCCAATCACTCAAATCTGGCACTTCATGGCACTTAGACAAATTATCTAAAACTCTCTGTGCCTCATATTATTCATTACTAAATGGGGATAATAATAATTATGCCATACTTGTGTGTATGTAGGTGTGTTTCAAATAAATCAATGTATCTAAAGCTTTTAGAACAGTTCTCTTGCATATAATAATGCTCAGTAACATTAGATATCTTTTTATTGTTGTTATACAGGATTTGATATGATTTCCAAAAAACCCAACCATGTGATGATTCAGATAAGCTTAAGTACCTTGATTTGTAAACACATCTGGGATAGTTTATTTAATTTGAGAGGGGCATTAAAAATCCTTATCATTTCCATATAACCAGCCCAAGAACAATGACTGATGAAAGAATACATTTACTAAATATTAAATGAACCAGTTATGGAATAGATTCATATACAGTATGAACAAAAGGGATTCATATGCAGAGTAAATGAGATAATGAGAGAAGAGCTTTTCTCTGAAGACAGACTATCAGAGTGCAAATGCCAGATGTACCACTTCACAGCTATGTGCCCTTGGGCAAGGTACTTGACACTCCTGACTCTGTTTTCTCATCTGTAGGAGATGCAGCATAGAGTTTTATGAGGATTAAATAAATTTATGCATGCTAAACACTTAGAAACATCCATAGAACTGAAAAATCTAATAGAAAAGTATTTATTAGTATTATAATGCCTAAAATGTCAGCTAATCAAGTTTTTGGTAAAAATGATAGCTTTTTACAAACACTTTCATAGTTTGCTATTCATTACCAGTGGTATTTCAGGTTTAATTTTGACAAGAACAAAGTCACTAGAAAAATGGAAAATGTGCCTACAATTTTAAATTATTAGGATCTACAGTAACCAGTTGATCTAATCAAACACAGGTTATTAAGACAGTAAAATAATAATACATTTGAGAATGCATTCAAATATATTTTACTATTTTTAAATTGACTTGGTAACATAAAATCCCCTCAGATACCCTCTAAGCAACTTCAATATGTTTTGTGGGCAGCAAATGGTAGGGAAAGTGATCAAAGAAGCAAATAGACACCATTATTATTAATCCAAGCCTTTTTACAAGAGCACACACACAAATGTGGCACATACACATATTTTGAAATACACAAAAATTTTATAATTTAAATCATATCTAATATTTGAGACACAAAAATTATTTTAACATACGATGAAAACTTACTGTAAGCTTAAAAGCACTAATAAAGTGCTTCAAACATAAAGTACAGAATAAGAATATAACACATAATTATGACCTAGTACTAAGATTCAGTATTTTGCTATATATTATCTATATTGTTCTCTTTAAGAAAAACAAAGTTGCAGCAGATACAATCTTTAGTACTCGTCTCTTCTCCTTTCTTCCTAATTGGGATCAAAATTGTGAACAATTTTGTCTTTAGTCTACATATAAAATTTAAACAACACCACATTCTATTTGGTGTGTATTAAAACATTACATGGATTGTCTTATTTTAAATAGCTTTTTTATTTCAATAACCCTTACCAGCTTTTAACATATTGTACAACTTACATATCTTTATTATTTCTCAACACTCAGTAGAATAGATGCTCCGTGAGTACAAGTAATTTATCTGTTTGTTCACCAAGATAAAACCCAGAGTAATATACTCTCAATGCATATCTGTTGAATAAATGAATGATCATAAATAATTTTAACTAGCAGCCTTCTCATTTTTTTTTTTTGTAGGACAGTGTATACGATGAGAAGATAACCAAAGAGCATCTTCTAGTTGGATTAACTCCTTACAGTCCCCAAAATGCCACTGTATCACTGTACAGCTCTTAAGGCACTCTGCAAATATTGCTGAATGACCAGCATCCAGAGACGGCAGCTATCACTCAAGGTTTACGAATTTTAGATAGGTGCAACTCCTTGGAAGATAAATTACAAAGAGTTGCCCAATCCTGTTAGCTAATGTGGCCCTGAATCATGTCCTAAGTTTAAAGAGCACAACAAGGTATGAATTTTGCCTCCTACAGGCTTTCCCTAGCCAAGATGACCTGTAAAGGAAAGACTTGTCCAACTGGCAGCCAAGCAGAATGCTCTTTCAAACACTGCCTGGCTAGTGTGATAGTGTTGTAACTTGGAAGATCTGAAGTTTAGGGGATAGAAGATAAAGATGCTATGGGATAGTTTATTCTGGATGAAAAGTGTAAAGATATTTTTTCAAATGTCATTGAGATGAACGAAGGATGTTCTGGGATCTGTGAATTTATAAGAAAATGTCCAAATCTACCTGACAAAAACGAACAGTTAAGTTACTGAATAGAAAATTGCCATTTCTAAAGTGATGGAATTATATTTTGCAGAGTTCCAAATGCTCTATCATTTATTATTTTCAGGTATAAATATTTTTTCTTTTTGTTTTTAAGTAGGCTTTTCTTTCTGAATTACAATCGCAGATACAGATAGCTCCAGACAGTCCTGGGCGGATTCACAGGAACTTCACCAGGGCACTACCTTTCTGCTATTCTTAAGGTTAGATGAAGCTTTATATATCTTTATTTTTTGAATATGTATAGTAAAGCTTGTAGCATTCAGTTCGCAAAATGGCCTGTCCTAAAATTCTTAGGCTTTCTTATCTTTTGAACTTTGCAGTTAGAATTGTATCAGAAATTTTTAAGCGTTATTCTGAGTTGAGGCTATGCATAGTAACACATTTTATGGGCACCTCTTTCTCGGTTTCTTTGTGTGTTGCCTATTCTGAAGTCCTAGACTAAAGGTATTTTAAATGTTACTATGGATGATAGTAGATAGTATCCCTATGAATTAATAAGCGTTTTGACCTCATTCAAAATCAACAACATTAGAATGTTATTATTGCAAAGTAAGAACATTGGAGGTTCAACTGAATTTTGATTTGCTGTATATCTTATCATATTAATGTTAAATTAAGTTTAAGAATAAGGATTAAAAAATTAAACAGAATATACTGTGAAAAGAGATTTTAAAGAAAATAAATGGACATAGCTAGTATTAGTGATATAATATGCATATGTATTCTGACACCTATAATGGGTAGTTTAAAATTACTTTAATTAACTACTATACTAAGGTGAAAAAGGCCAACTGTGACTTTAACTAACAATGTGAGCTTGAGTGAATCTATAAACTTTCTTATATGTGAATTTCATCGCCTTTAAAATAAGTAGTACATCCTAGATTACTCTAAGTACTTTCTAGAATTTTTAAAATGATTCACCCTGCTGTGTAAAGGAGCTGGCCTTTCACAGACGCCACCGCAATGTACGATGAAGCAGAGTTCTTCTTACAATTCTATTGTAGTTGATGATGTTTTATTATTTTAATTTAAAGATAATGTGCAAGGAACTTTTCTATTTCATCTTCAGCTTTAATCGCTGTAAATACCTTTAAGAGAAATGATATTAAAATCTATTAATTTTCAAGAGGCTTCCCAAGATAAGGACATTGGTCTGGGTTCAGCCTTTGCCTGCTAATCATATATTAAAAATAGGATTTTCCCAAATGCTGTCTCTATGTAAATGTTAACCTTTTTATTTATTTTTCTTTTGGATTTAATGAACATTTAAAATATAAAATGAATACTGTTAAATAAATTTTATGGGCAAATGTATATATTACCTCTAAAAACATATTTAGCACATGTTTGTAGGCGTTTCTTCAAATATTAGAAATACTTATGTAATAAATTAATTTTTTTAATAATGCCTTGAAGGACCTCTATTTGAAAATATGAGCTTTAGATAAAAGAACAGTATCCAAATGTCTATTTATAGTCCATCCAGATTATCTTTAAATATCACATTTATTGCAGGTAGAATTAAGCTATCTTAAGCACAGGAGAAATACAGTAAAATCTGAAGTAGAATGGAAGGGGCCATTCTACGCCGGTCACAATAAATCGGATTACTTTTCTCTTTTGGAGAAGTTCATTTCCTATTCACAGATGAATACAAATGTGAAAAACTTTCAAGTCTTAAAGGCTTTGCAGTATTTGATAACACCCATGGGGGAAAATTTTGTCTTTAACTTTCTGTGCTGACTCTCAAATCGCTGCACATTTGTGTGGCTGGATGGAAAAGTCAGTGTCAGTGGTTTCATAAGAAAAGCATTTACAGGGCCTCACTATGATAATAACTGTTCTAGAGAGCTCTGAACTCTCCACTCCTCCATGCCTGTCTGTCATGCACTCTGTTCAGCGACTGCTTTCTCATTCTTATGGAATATATTTCAGATCTCTCCAATTGTGTTTGAAATGTGATGATTGCAAATGCTTTTTCTGCTTTATTTTATGTTTCTAGACTATGCTTTCTTCTTAAGCTTGTCACTTTATCTCTATTTACATTGTATTTAGTTTGGCAGTGTTTTGAGATAAAGCATTGGTTTCTGAATCTTATTAACACAACTATTTTCTCTTTCAAACATAATGCCTCACTCATACTTTAGTCTGAAAGGAACTTTCAAAGCAATATGGTTTCCAGGGCACTGAAAAAATTTGCTAGATATCATATAACATTGCAAGGCACATTAATTCAAATTTTATGTTCTCCTGTTTTATAAATTCTTTAGAGGTACTGCATGGCTCACAAAAATCTAATACCAGTACTCTCTAGGCCGACTATTACTGATCTGAAGACATGTGTACTTGGTTTGAGAAAGAGAAGGGCAATATTTTCCTCTTCAGTTCTTCATCATTTCCTTTGTATTGCGAGCTTTGTTGGCAGGTGAGAAAATAAGTATATCCTTCTAGAAAACATAACTTAATGATCATGATTTAAAAGTGCAGTATTGATCACGCCTAGTGGTTGTCATAGATCTAAGATTAAAAAAATCAGAACAATAAGAGAATTTTTTTTAAACTAGTAAATGTTACTGAGTCTGTCTTTACTGCTTGGTTATTTTTATGATTCTAGAAATTTGCTAACTAATTTTCAATGTCATTTATATAATAATCAAAAACCTTGTATGAAGTTACATAAAGGGGAATGAGCACAAGTAACATCTAATCAAGGCACTTTAGTGAATAGCATGGAAGCTAAGAATGAACATGGTTATAAATATACATGTGTTATGTAAAATGAAAGAATTAAGGTAAGTTCTAGGAAAGTTACCAAGTGAGTATGTAATAACTGAAATGTCTGATGGAAGACATCAACTGTCTAAAAGGATCTCTAGTAACTTGAATTATGGGGAAGCATTTGATTTAGTCTTTGAAGAATGAGTTTGATTTCAAGAATAGACAACATAGACAATGTTTACTAGGAAGATAAGTTTCAGAGGGATCCTCAAGTCAATTTAATGTCTTGATCGATAATTCTTAGTTTTTTTGTATCACAAGGGACAGCCACTGATCATTTTGAAATTTGTATGTTAAGATAAGATGTATGCTTTGAGAAGAATCTTTTATGAACAGAGTGCAGGGCTGACATAAAATGAAGGAAACTGAGCAAAGCAACCGTCAAGTATCAGAGAAGATGGGAGAGGAGTACCTAGAAAATAAGAATGCAATAATTATAGGGAGTCAAAAATTTTAGAAGCATGAACATGGATGAAATGTACAACAGAAAGAAAACGTAGAAGGAGAAGAGGGTTCAATGGCAGAACTTTAGAAAACCAGATACATCTGTGGCCACAATTTCAAAAATAAATTAGTAAGGTAATGCAACGAAATTATGAAGTGTGATTAACTATATTAGGTGCTTTATAAATGTTATCCATTTACTCTTCATAACAGCCCTGCAAGGTAGGTGTCATTATTATCCACTGATCCACTGATGAGCAAACATGGTTCAGAAGTAGGTGACTTGCCCAAGATTACAGGATTCTAATCCAAGTCTATGTCTATACTCTATTCCCTTTCTACCACAACATAATATAAATTGATGGGATTGCCAATGAGAGAGTTGGAGAGCCAAAGGGATGTAGGATAGCAGAATGTTTAAAAAGCAGAAGGCAATTAAAAAAGGGTCACATAATGCCATTTGCAGCAACATGGATGGAACTAGAGATTATCATTCTAAATAAAGTAAGCCAGAAAGAGAAAGAAAAATACTATATGATACCACTTATATGTAGAATTAAAAAGAAAGAAAAGAAGGGAAAAATAGGACACTAATGAACTCACCTACAAAAGAAACAGAGTCGCAGACATGGTAAACAATCTTATGGTTTCCGGGCAAAGGGGTAGGAAGGAGTTTGGGAGTTTGAGATTTGCAAATGTTAACCACCGTATATAAAAATAGATTTAAAGAAATTTCTTCTGTGTAGCACAGGGAACTATACTCAATATCTTGTAATAAGCTTTAATGAAAAAGAATATGAAAATGAATATATGTTTATATATGCATGACTGGGACATTATGCTGTACACCAGAAAATAACACATTTTTGTAGCTGACTATACTTAAATTAAAAAAAAAGAAATTTAAAAAAAAGAGAAGGGCTTCCAGGGTGTCAATGGCTTTATGACATAAAATAAGATTTTAAAAAATCTTGGGATTCTGTGATCTTTCAGATGTTGGCAATGTTTGAATGAGAATGTCAGTAGCATAGTAGGAGCAAATGTCATGTTGAGGAGGGAAAAACAGCTATCATATAAAAAAGAAAGTATTGCAGGATGCTGCAATTCAGGCTTTATCTTCATACAGCCTGGCATGTGAATTCTCACTGCTACTAAAAGGGACCGGAGTTGCTTAGTGTATTTGAATATTGGCTACTTTATCATTAATGGAGAGAATAATGCCTGCCTCACTGAGGTTGCTATGTGTATTGAGATAATGTATATAATGCTCTAAGCACAGGTGATTATGTGATATATCATTTGATATATCAGCTTATAAAGATATTTTTAAAAATAATAATCTGAGAGAAGGACACACAGGTATGTAGAAACGTTTGTATATATGTATGTGTTTATGTGTTGATGCTATACCAATAGTATAAAACAAACATGTCATTTTTATAACTATTAGCACGGGCACCACAGATTGAATATTTATTATATGAACATGAATATACAGTCTTTGTCCTTAATCACAATGGTATGAAAAACATGCTATTTTCCCTGTTTTATAGATGAGCTTTCTTAAAGTCTGAGACATTAAGTCATGGTCAGTGACTATCAGACAAAGCACTTAAATTTACATTTGCCAGGCTCTTCTCTTTTTTTCCTGCTTAATTAGTATTGTAACAATGATATCACAACTTAATCAATAAAAAAGAGATTATTACTAAATGTCAATAGATCTCAGTCAAAAAGAACAAGGAAGAGATATGAACAGGGTTCATATGTTTAAAGACCTAACACTATTTCTTTCATTTTTTCTTAATGATATTGAAAACACATATGATTCTGACTGAAAGTGCAAAATATGAAGTTTTGCTAAAACATTCTTTAAAGCTATTCCATTTAAAAATCTTTCAGCTTCAGTTTTACTAATGATTTGCATACCAATTAGCTCATTATATTTTCCTTCCACTGTATTCACTCAATTAGATTTTGTGCAATTAATATTAATGAAAAAGATTTTATGATGTATTCTAATAGGATATGAAGAAATTTAATGTTAGTGGATAAAGTTATATAACTATTCAAATCTATGCATTAACTTATTCACCACTACAAAATCAAACTTCAGTAAAGTCAAAGGGTTAAAAATATGAGTGATGCTAAAGAAATAAGCCAAAATGAATAGAAGCACCAAAATATAACAGGGGAACAATACAAAGTTGAAAATCAAATATACTCAATATATTAAATAGGAGACCAAATGTATGAAGAGCTAGTTGACAATTTATTATAATAAGACTATATCAAAAATAAACACATTATAGCTATTCCAAAGTCCAATGAACACTACATAATATAATCATGATGTTTAAATGAGGAGACAAGAACTTTTAGACTTTAGAGCTGAAATCATACTATGCGGTTTCCACCTAGCTGATAGACTGTCCCTCACCTGGATTGTATTTCTTTTCTGTACCTATAGAGTATTCCAGAGTGACATCTTCTTTAGTATTATCTGTATTCTGTACTTCCTAACTGGTAAACTATCAAAAGTATATGATTGTTACCAACAATTCTGTAGAAATATTACATTTGTAATGGGCTCATTTCCAACAGTATATATTAATTTATGAAAATATTAATTTATGAAGTATATATTATTTTATGAAAAGTAAAAAGTAATCATAATTGAGTTTAATTTTATTCTCATACTTGCTCAATGATTTAGAGAATGGGAGAATAGAATTATGTATTCTCCACGTAGGGTTAGTATTTCTGTGATTTAAATTCTTCTGGCTCTTCAAAGACTCAATATCTCTTTCTCTCTCTCTTAGTGTGTATGTGTATATGTGTGTGTGTGTGTGTGTGTGTGTGTATGATTAGATATCTTTATTGTGTAAATTTTTTAAGCACTTCAGAAAATAGTCACTCTATTATATATCTTTCACAGTGAATCAAGTAATTCACATATATATATACTATATGTGTGTGTATGTGTGTGTATATATATATATATATATATATATACACACACACGTAATTTTACATGTCCATTTGGCTAGCCTTTGGTGCCAGTTGTTTGATCAAACACTAGTCTAGACATTGCTATGAAGGTATTTTGTAGATGTAATTAACATTTACAATCAGTTGATTTAAGCAAAGGAGATTACCCTCCATAATGTGGGTGGGCCTCATCCAATCAGTGGAAGGTTTAAGAATGAAAACTGAGGTTCTTGGAAGGAAATAATTCTGTCTCAAGACTATAACACAGAAATTGTGCCTGAGTTTCCAGCCTGACAGCCTGTTCTACAAATTGCAGAATTGTAGCCTCCATAATCACATTCATTAATGCCTAAAAATAAATCTCTTTCATTTACATACACACATATATCTTGTTGATTCTGTGTCTGTGGAACCATGACTTAATACAATGTGTGTGTATGTGTGTATATATATTTGTACCTAAGATGTTCACTATTTTGTTTCTTTGTATGAATATATATATATACATATATATATGTATATATTAAAAACTCCAACATTTCATGTATCAGTTGAAAAATACTTTTCTAACAGAGAAGCGTAGAAGTAGTGAACAATACAGAGACCAACTGCCAGGCTTCACATGGATCAACAAAGCATCATATTCCAAAAGAAAGAGTGCAGAAAAGAGTGAAAAAGCGAATTAAAGCATGTATACTCTTTTCCCTGGATTTTCTCATAAAGTGAAAGGGGGCTGATTGAGGAGAAGATCCCTTTCAGTAAAAGGAAGAATAACACAATTTGTTCAGTTCACCTGATAAAATACAGTCTTGAAAGGTTTATATTCTTCTAGTCCTCTACAAATATGAACAAGGCTAAGAATAAAGAAGAAAGGGAAAGTCAGATAAAGAGAAAACTGGTCAGAGCACATGTAGTTACTCTATACATAATCCCAGATCACCGTATTCCTCCTGAGGACATGAAGCAATAATCATTTTCCAAATAAAGGAGGTCCTATCTTTCCAACTTTATTTCACCAGTGCTTAATAGTCAATAATTCTCCAATTGTTATATTTAGAGTGAGGTTTTCTCCTGAAAAAATTTCTCTGTAGGATATTGCTGTATATCATACTCAGATATGCAGTGAAAAATTGTAATGACCATAACCAAGAAAATAAATAATGATTTCATCATTTTTGGAGCTCACATATTATTTGAGGCAAAGAAAGAAAAGAAGTTCTACAGGGAAAAGATGTTTGTCACAGCTGACTTGCTTTACCGAACGTCTGGTAAAGTAGCAGGAGGATGGCTTGAGCATCTAGCAATTTGAAATGCATTAAAAGGAAAAGTGAAGTAACAGCAGAAGAGAGAAGTGCTCTGTGAGTTAAGAAGTTAGAGTATATGACTTTCTAGACTAGCATTGAATATAAATATTAGGCAAATCACAAGTGTGAGCCACATAAATAATTTTAAAATTTCTAGTAGCAAATTTAATAAAAGTAAAAAAAACCCAGAATATATTAATTTAACAACGTATTTTATTTGACCCGATATATCCAAGTTACTATCATTTCAACATGCAATGGGTATAAAATTACTAAAAAGATACTTTACTTTCGTATTCACATTAAGCCTTTGAAACTTGGTGTGTTTTTGCATTTACGGAACATCTCAATTCAAACTACACATACAAGTGCTCACAGTCACAAGTGGCTTGGTGGTTACTGTACTGGACAGTGCGGTGCAATGAACCTCAACCTCGACATGACAGACTGCCAGGATCACCTGGAGAAATAAATAAAAAAATACTAGTGCTTTAAGCCTACCACTAAAGATTGCACTTTAGTTGGTCTGGGAGGAGGCTTAAATACTGGTTTTTAAAAGGTCCTTTGGTGATTCGAAACCATGATACGATGCCCACTGGTCTATTTAGATCGTCTCTTGGAATTACTGTTTGTTTCACCATCATCTAAGTTTAGCTCTCCTTGGAGATAATGACTGTGTGAAGATGAATGCTGACTTTCAAAGGGAAGTGATGATCTTTGCACTTAGTCATAATAGCAGGCACATTCAGTCGATTTTTGTAATCTGTACTGAATTTTGGAGAGCACATCAATTAAAAAGGAACAATGCAAGAGAAATTTCATGTTCCAGTACATCGCTCTAAAGATCAATCACTAATTATCAAAAGGTTTGTTTTATAAACAATTCAGAAAATACCCAAACTTTTTTTCTCCCCCTAGTACTGTGGGTACTTTGTAGCGCAATGCTTTGGAGATTCTCATGAGCACCATAAACCTGACAACATTACTTGTATTTCTTTTCTCAACATGGAAGTTAGAGTTTCTAGCTTACACAAGAAATTTCCAAATTATGAGCCTCTGCTTCAAATAAAAAAATACACACACACACACACATACACACACATATATCACACACATATTTTAACTGGTCCTTTACAAAATACAGAAAGACAATTGTGTAAGAGTCAACTCACAAGTTGGAGGTAGCCCACTTGTGGCAAACTCATTGTCTCAGTAGCAAAGTATGTTCTGCGAACCAGGAACTTGTTAGAAATGCAGAATCAAGGCTTCACCCCAGACTATGTGCTTCAGAACCTATATTTCAACACAATGAGATGGCAACCCCTGTGCATACTGTATTTCGAGATGCACAGAGGAATTCTTTTGAAGGATCATTGAAGGGAAACAGATTTGGCGAGTAAAGTAGAATCAACAAAAGGGTGAACTGATATGATAGGAAAAAAAGTAGTTTGGAGGGACTAGAGCAAATAAGTGTTTTAAATTGAGTAAAACCAAATTAATAACATGAAACTCTTCACTTTTATATTAGTTTTCTGTTTGTTGCTGTAAGAAATTATCACAGACTTGGTGGTTTTAAACAAGATAAATTTACCGGCTGTAAGTCAGAATTCTGACGCAAGTATTACTGGGCTGAAATTAAGGTGTCATCAAGACTGTGTTGCTTTCTGAAGGTTCTAGGGGAGAAGTCATTTCCTTTCCTTTCCCCCATCTTCAAGGCCAGCAAAAATGCATCTCTCCATGTCTTTCTTCTGTGGTCACATCTCCCTCTATCTTCAGGATCCCAGTGATTATGTTAGGCATTCCCAATTATCATTCAAGGTGATTTTTCTGTTTTAGAGTCAGCTGGTTAGCAACCTTAATTCCATCAGCAACTTTTATTTTCCCTTTTCCATAGAACATAACATATTCACAGGTTCCAGGGACAAAGACATCTATGAGGGGCCATGATTCTCTCCAACACAACCTTCAGCATCACCATTCACTCTTTAGTTTAGCAAACTATGTTGCCCAATCAAAGAGCTGTCATCTGCTACCGCTTAGGAGAAAAGAAAAAGTGGAAGATCTTGTGTCCTCTCAAGGAGCTGTTTCTCTTGATTTCCAGCAGAAGCAAGTTATAGATTTAAAATCTTCACATATTTGCTAATGGGCATTCCATTTAGAAGCTACTATGTGAAAATTCTCACTTCAATCACAACTGCTGTTTGCACACAGGCATATTTTTCCTTGTGAGCCACCCACATAAATGTTGTTATTCTCTTTTTTTTAAGATGTCATGTAGACCAATTTGGTGAATATTACAGTGGCAAAAAATATCAAAAAGGAAACCCTCGTGATACTGATCATGGGCAAACCACTTATAATCTTTGGGACTCAGTGGCCCAGCTATAACTGGTAGTTTGTAACAGAATCTTCAAAGATCTGCCCCCCCCCCATTCTTTACAAGTTGATGGCACGTGGTATCAAAAACAATGGTTTCTTCTAAAGATCTTGTCTTATTTTCTTTACATATCAATGAGTCTAATGCTTCCAAATTTGGTCTATAATCTGGAATTCTGGCATGCTGGTGTATGTCTGGGAAAGGCAAGCAGCTTACAACTGGGTTCACAGAAACAACACAACATGATTCCTATGCTTATTACTGTTTTTCAACTTTTCCCTTGTTGAACTTCTGGAATCATCTGTACTTTCAAAACTATGCTAGATATTTTAGTTACTATTAGGATTGCTTTGTGCCCTTCTTTTAAATGCAAATTAAATGATACAGGAAGTAAGGCAACACAGCTGAGCCAGCCCTCCCTGAAGACTAGGCTTAGGCCATGTATTTGGATGATCTCCATGCATCTGAAATCCTTCAAAAGTGAAAATCCACAATCTGAAGTCCTTCAAAGGTGCAAATCCACAATTTGAAGTCTAAACAGCAATGAAGTGGAACCCCAAGAGGGCTTTCTGAAAGTATACTTGGTTACAAACCTCTAAAGACCTAATTCTCTTATTAATTAATACCATTTCAATTTATTATTATTATTCCAATTTCGCCTCTTGGTTCAGCATACTTGTTATGCTTACAAGCACACATAGGTCCCACCTAAGAGAATGTTCTAATTGCATTTGAGCAATGTATTAGGTTTCCATTGCTGCTGTAACTAATGGCCACAAACTTAGTGGCTTAACTAGCACCCATCTATTATCTCTCAGTTTCTGTGCTTCAGAAGTATTAGCAAAACATGGGAGAGCTGGTTTCCTGTGTGAGTCCAAAGTCAAGATGCTAGTAGGGCTGTGCTACTTTCAGGAGGTTCTAAAGTTGTTTACAGAATTCAGTTTAACTGGTTGTAGGACCAGTTTTTCCATTTTATTCTGGCTTTTAGAAATAAAGGGGTTGCTGTCATCTTCTGGAGGCTTGCCTGCATTCATTGGCTGTGGTTCCTTTCTTCCATCTTTCGTGCCAGCAAATGAGGTTGAATCTCCTCGTGCTTGAATCTGTGACCTCTCCCCCTTTGCCGTATCTCTTGTCTGCCTCTCTTTCTGGCTCCATCTTCTGATTGACACATCTGTCTTCCTCTGCTGCTTTTGAGGTGGGTGTGATTACACTGGATCCAGGATAATCCTCCTATTTAAGGTCACTTGATAAGTATTCTTAATTCCATCTGCAAAACCCCTTCCTAGCAGTATGTAGACTCATGTTTGATTGAATAACCACAAGACGAGAATTTTGGGGGATCATTTTTAGTATTCTTCCTACCACATGCAGGGACTATATTTAAGATTCTATTTTCATTTTTACAGGGCCTCACAAACTTACTTTTGCAAGAGAGACATGATAAAATAAATCAGAGAAATAAAAATGTACACCTAAATACTGATTTTTTTTTTTTTTTTATCAGTAGCGGATACTTCGTTGGGAATTTTTATTTCAATGCTCCAAGGCCAGATGATTGCTTTCCACATTCCTGTGTTCAGACTTCGTGCTCTAGGTTTTGTGCACAGACTCAGACCACTGTACATAATTTACCTCAGCACTGATTTTCCCCAAATGTTTAGACTGGGCCACCAACATCCTGGTGGCATGCTACATTATTTTTATTGTCACTGGATGTCAGATATATTCTTCTCCACTCCTTTAACTCTTGCCTGGCTGTATTCACACCCCCTCATAGCAGACGTTACTGTTTCCACCCAGAATAAAACTGCTGGGCACCCTCGACTTTCTCCTGTGCAGTGGACACCCACTACACCCTCACCTGTCACACTGGTAGTCCTTTTAACTTTAAAATAACAGTTTTATTTCTTGGGAGAATTTCTGCCTGTAAAGGTTATCATTTGCCTTGGATTTGTGGGTCAAAGTTCAACCAAGGTTTTCGAATTACTTCTCCCACCAGTAGACGCTTGCTGAACACCCTCAGATTTCTCTTTTCTAATCTGGCTCCTGTAGCCCTGGCCTGTGTTATCTAGGTTTTTCTAAAGAAAATTTCCTGACAGAAGGACAAGGTCATCTCAGATAACAAGTATTAGGGAGCCAGATTGTGGTCACATACATAGGTCATGTCCTCTAAACCAGTTTTAGCAGTAATAAAGTTGACTTTTTTTTCTCCATCTGCCCAACTCCCTGTTTATTTTCAGTGGGTTTGTAACTCACAGGGGAAGAAAAATGGTGATAAATTATGACCCCTCAAAACCCAGCAATATCTTACATATGCTCTGATTTTGTATTCACCCACTACCCCACACTCTGTTTATTTTTTTTTTTTTTCCTTTTCTTTTCCAGGTGTTGTAAACTCCTACTGCCTGATAATTAAGCATCTGGCTTTTGTACTACCTGATATTTTCCTGATGCCTGGCACAATACCTGACACGCAGTCAAAATCCACTGAATATTTCTAGACTATCTGTTAAAACTGAAAGTCCGTCTTGGGTATAGCAGGCCTGAGACCCAGAGGCCTGGGATATGGACAGTGTCTGTTATCAAGATAATTATTGTATTAGCCTTTGACCTCCGCTTAGTTTGAATTTTAGCCCTCTTCTTGCCAAAGTATTTTAATTTCTTTCCAACCAAATGAAAAGAGGTGGGAAAAAGAGATCAGAGATTGTGTTATCAGGCTAACCTTCTTTCCACCGCCCCGCCCAAGCCACCATGGGAAGAATCCTTACCAAAAAGCTGAGAAAACAAAATTTTAAAAATATATATATACATATATGTACAGATATATAAAATATATGTGCGTATATATATATATACACACAATATCCTTTTTAAGAGCTTGAACAAATATGAATTCTCTTTCATTTATTTCTTAGAGAAATATTTAAGAAACACTTTGTTTAATGAACTGTCTACATTAGAAAGAAATCCTCACTTGTGTTCTTCAAACACCTCCTTCCAATGCTGTTGCTTTAACATGAGCACATCTCTATGGCTCTGTTCCATTTGTCATTGCTAAAATCATTTTATCCTGGAAGTTCTTGACAAAGCACGCATTGGTCTTTGCAAAAAAAATGAACACATACACATATAGAGAATATTAAGCATATAACTGCACTAGATTCATGAAGTTTCCCTCAGTAGATCCTTAACTTCTGAGGTTGGTTCTATCCTATACTGTACCAATCCACCATCTTTCCATCATCACAGATTTTTCTTAAGGCTTTGACCATCACAAATATAATGATCAGTAAAACTTTAGTACTAGCTTTTCACTTTCAATGTTTCTTATGCTTAAATGTATTCAAAAGACTTCTGAAATCAGCATGTTTCCAGAATTACATCATTCCTCTCGCCAAGAGTTTCTTTTAGTGCTACTTCAAAATAAAATTAGTTATATCAGCATTTAAGTCCCTCCAATAGCCAATTTCAATTTCATTTTTCCTTCTCTTCACATATTTGTGTGCTTTATTTGAGACTATCGTGATTTTGTTCATTCCCTTTCATGCACATACCCAAATATACTTCAAGGTCTAAAACCTGACTGGAAGTATTTCTCCTTCTCCAGAGTGCTTTGTGCCAATAGCACATGCGGTATTTTCTCAAGAAATAATACTCCCCAGGAAATTAGTCAAAGACAATCATTTGGCTTGGGGAAAAGAAACTTAAATCTTAAGGCATGGTAGCTAAATAACTTATCCTCCTGGGACCCATATTAAATATGTGACTTTACTCAAATTAACTTTACTCAAATTAACATTTCACTAAGCAATGCATAATTTAATAAGTGCTTCACAGAAATGACATATCAAGGAAAGAAAATTGGAGCTGGATATTTAGAAATACTGACATTACTAAAAAATGCAAAGTATGGGTAATTACCATGCTTATTTCAACAATCTGGACCCCACAAACATTTTTTCATGAAATGCTTTACTTGGAAAGACTGTAATTCTCAAAAATTTGAAAGGTACATAAAAATTAGTGGAAAGCACACACAAAAAAACCCACCCACATAGCACCATGATCTTCACGTCCTACACATCTTTAGTGTAAGTAAAACTCATTCACAGAAGCAAGGAAAATAAAACAAATGCTTAGAATTTAGTTTTGGTATATCTTAGAAGGTTGAGCTTAAAGTAGAAATTGATTTTTCAGACACTGTCTTCAAAAATGAATCATAAAAGATTTCAGGGCCATATGTGTATCTAGTGGCAGCTGTCAAACTGCAATTTTCAGTTACTCAGTTCTGTTGATCTGAATTGATCAAGAAGTTCATTTGCAGAATATCTGAAATGTCCTTCAAAGCAATCACCCTTAATATTGTTTCTATGTTTACATTAGGTAGCTTTTTAAATAAAAGATATCAAAGAGCAGGATGTGTACTCTTTCCTTGCACTTGGAGAGCACGTTGTCAGTTTGTGTTACATATGTACATTGATGTGACATTTTAACATCATGGGCAGCCATTCTCATATGAAATCTGAAGCTTTACTGGATGTTTTTCAAATTGGGATGAGCCTATGGAGAACCTTGGACAGAACAAGCCTCTTCTTAGGTAAAAGGTATAAATATACCACAATGTGAACAGCATCTCAACATGATTCTAATAACATTGCTTCAGTGCTTTTAACTTAAAATTTTCTTGATAAAGCAAATGATACTCAAAGTTTGAACAATATGGCTCCCTAGTATATTTTATAAGAGATCATATTACATTTTAAAGAGGTAAAAATATTAAAAGTATTAAAATATTATTTATTAATCAGTTGAAGACTGGGAAGCATTTACCAAAAACTGTGCATTTAGCTTTAAAGTAGTTAAAATGCTAGCTTAACCTTTTGTCAGGAATTGGCAACTTCAACTTAGTACTGAAGTTATGTTTGATATACTAAATCCATGCCATTAACATTAGAAGAATGCTTGCCTTTCTATTTGCTGTATCTGTCATAAAAGTATCTAGGAATTCCAAAAGTCATGAATAACCAAGTCAAAAAGAAGGCAAGACATAAGTAATTATAGATTCACATTCAGTCAGAAATTATAACTGATTTATCTGTTAATTCATGGGATTATTTATTTAGTTATCTATATTTTTAGGTTGAGATTTTAATTGAGATCATTAAACATTCACACAAAGCAGGAAGAAGGAATACAGAGATATTCCATGTACACATTGCCTAATTTTCCCCAATGATACAATTTTTAAAAAACTATAATGTGATATTCCAACCAGGATACTGTCATTGATGTAATCTACCTGTCTTATTGAGATTTTCTCAGTTTAGCTGGTATTCATTTCTGTGTGTATGCATGTGTATTTATTAAGCTCTCTACAATTTTATCACCTGGATAACTGTACAAACCCACCACCACAGCCATGATAACAATGCTGAGTGCTTCCAACACCACCATAATCTGTTCTCTTGCCTTTAATATTCACACACACTTTCCTCTCACCTGCGCCTCAATACATCCCTACCCTGGCAACCAACAGTCTGTTCTCCATTTCTAAATTTTGCCACTTCAAAATTTTTAGATAAATGGAGCTCTTTAGCATACAACTTTTTTGGCTTGGCTTTTTTCATTCTGCAAATTCCCTAAAATGCATCCAACCTGTTACACATTTAGTCATTCTTGTTTATGACTGAGTAGTATTCTGTGGCCATATTTATTTATTTAACCCTTCAAATGTTGAAAGGTAGCTGAGCTGACCCCAGTTTTTGGCAATTACAAATAAAGCTGCTAGGGACATGTGTGTACATGTTTTTTATGCATGTAAGTTTTCATTTCTCTGGAATACACACCCACAAATGCAATTGTTGGGTCATATTGGTAACTGCATGTTTAGTTTTATAAGGAACTATAAAACTAATTTTGAGAGTGGTTGTATCATTTTAAGTTCCCATCAGCAATGTACAAATTGTTCCAGTTTTCCTGAATCTTCACCAGTATTTGGTGTAAGGAATAAAGACTAAGAGGTGAAGAGGCCTTAACAGGCCCTATCCTCAGGGTCTTATAATCTAGCTAGACCAGCATCGTTCAGGTTGTATCTCTACCATGTGGACCATGCAGCCAAGGAAGTCCATTTTCAGAGAGAGAATACACTGAAAAGAACATAGGGCAAGGAGCAGTGACTGCAGCAGAGAGGACATTCACAGCATTTCAGTCTTGGACCCAGATCCTCTTTCTGTAAATGTGTCACTGCCCTTTCTGAAACATGGACAATGTATCTAGGAGATATTTCAGTATATTTCCCCTTTTTACCTAGTTAGTTTCTGCTGCTCAAAACAAAACAAAACAAATAATCCTTCCTAATACGCTAGGTGGTAAAGAATGTAATAGGGTTATGGTACCTAAATGAAATCTATTTCCTGACACACACTGTACATGCCAAGGACTCTAGAGGCAGACAAATCTGAATTGGACTCAAATCCTGACTCTTAGCATATGTGAGTCACCTTCGGTTACCATATGGATTAAATGAAGCTTGTTCTTAAATGATTCATCACAATTCCTGCTGCATTTAACAGCAAATAAGTTCTAATAGTAAAAATGCTTTTCAAGAAATCTGATGTGCTATTGTTAAGCAAGACGTTTTCATGCATTTTGGATGAAATTGCCCATCAGCTGCTAAATCTGTATTTGGGGAAAAGATGATGCTGACCTTGGAGATTAACCCCCAAAAAGGTATCATTTAAAAACAGTATTTAATTTTTAAGTTTACTTAGTGTAAAGTTTCATGTTATTAAAATTTATTTAGTGATTTACAAAGGAATGATTGCAAAGAGCTGCTGGTAGCAATTTCTGATATTCCTAACCCACTGTGCGTGTGTGCGTGTGCGTGTGCATGTGTGTGTGTGTGTGTGTGTTTGGGGAGAGTAATAAAGAAGCCTTGTACCTCTCCTATGGAGAAGGCCCCTTAGTGTACAGTGTGCTGTTTTCTCCCCTTTCCCCACCCTCCTCACTCTCCCTCTACTCTCACTTATCTCACCACCACTAGTGACTTATCAAAGGATCCCGTTCAACTATAAAACATTCTCCCTCTAGGACGATTCTGGTAAATAAGATCTTCTCCACCTCATTGCCTTTCAAAGACATTCTGACAGTCCCTATAGATGACAGCCCTGGGCAGCTGTCCAGCTGACCTGTCCTGTACTCTCTCTCTGGGTTCCCTTTTTCAAGACAAAATGCTTCACTCTGTTTCCAGCCAACAAAGAGATCCTGCCTGTTGATTAATACAGGCAAACTTGCCCCCACAAATCAAAGCCCCCCATTCATGGTACTTTTGACATAACTCTGGAAAGAGAAGGCAGTCTTCTTTCTCTTGTTCTCTTATTCTCCTTGAATTTTTAAGATGTCATATTTCATGAAGGATTTTTACAGTAAATCAGTCATGGCCTGGTATTCTTAAGTGTCTCACTATTTGAAAAAGTGTTAAAAAAAATTAATCCTCAGTTTTTGAGCTTAGGTGATGAAAGCTTTAAGGTACGACCATCAAATGATGTAACAGTTTAGGATTATTACAATTTGTAAATAAATGTCACATTTAAAAATTTTATGTTTCTAATTTATGACCTAGTTTAAGGATAGTAAGTACAAAAATGGCAATGTTTGGCAACTGATAACATCTTATCAAGTTGGCCTGTTTTCCTAATAATATTTCTCAAGACAACATCTACTTGATTGGATATAAGAGAAAGCAATGAATTGCATGGTCAAGTTTGATCTATCACAACATCTCTACTATTTTATGACAGAAGGAACAACTGTTGATTTTCTATGTCTATATCTAAATATATGAAAGTGACATGAGCTCTTGAATTTAGAAGTGAAAATCAGCCAGCACTTCCAACTTCAGCTGACTCCTCAAGCAACACTGGGAAATTCCCCAGAGTCTATGCTCTGCCCAGGTTTCTCAGCATCTTCTATTCCCACCACTTTGCTATAATACAGTGCTGATTTTTTTTTTTTTTTGGAGGAGGGGAGCAAAAGTGTGGCAAGCACTGTTTTGCAGCATAGTAGGCCTCTAGTGTCTGCCTCTGCCCTTTCCCTTCCATCTTCCAGTGAAGAGACCCTGCCAGCTCATCTCCTATGTGGGACACACATGCTGATTTAATTTTTCAACACAGAGGAGAGAGTCAGAACTTTTATGATAACAGGCTACATCACAGGGGAATTAAGACAGACAATCTCTGCAGTAACCTCATACATCTGTAGATGCATCCACTTCCATGACTGGCTGCAAGTCTCTCCGTTCTTCTCCCAGCCTGCTTCATGTGACAAAGACCAGTTCCCCCACCACCTGCTATGTCATCAGGCTTTATAATGCAAGCTAAACCCATTATGGGAATCAATCCTAATCCATGCCCATTATCATTTCATGCTCTCAAATGTATCTCTTAGTAGGATATTCAGAGTAGAAATTTCAAGGTGTCAATAAAGCAATCACGTGGAAGTACCACATCAATAGATTTCAGAGTTAGGGTTATTTTTATATTAAACCACAACATAGATAAGGCATCAATGTTCCAAACCAGCTTTAAAAATAAACAGTTCAATCTCAGCTTATTAAGGGTAAAAATCATATAGTTCAATCTCACCTTGATTTACCTTACTAAACATAAACCACAGTGAAAGAAACATGCTTATAAATTTAAGTAAATATTTTCAGCTGAAAATAAAAACTTACTGGGCCTGATATGAAATGAGGCAAAGACAAAACCTGTGCTGGGAATTTTAAAAACATGAATAGCCATTTATTGTTCTATGATTATCTTTGCCCATAAGCTAAGCAGGTACAAGGCGAGACTATCGAAGAATTTTAATTTTTTTTTTCCTTAAGGCCTTTTCTAAAATAATCTCCATGCAGGTAGTGCCACTTTTCAAGCATTCATATTATTCTATAATCAAAATAAGATTTATTAAAAAAAAGCTGGAACTTACATGCATTTTGTCAAAAAGAAGCTAAAAAAAAAAGATGCTAAGTATTTTACCCAAGGTCATCCTAATTCAACCTTGGACCAGGAATAAAAAATGATATTTAGTAGATGTCTGACTAACTGGGCTCTTAATATTGCAAAGTATTTTAATTGGTATTAATATTACAACAGAGACGTCAATTCCATCATCCCCTGCTGCCTAGTACAGATTGCATTTTATTAGTCTAAAGACATTGAAATGATTTGAAGTGATAATTAAAACGTTTCTTCAGTATATACTATTTTATTCCCTATCAGTTGACTCAAGGTCACATACTACTACCCCCAACAAATTCCACACTTCATTTTTTTATTCCAATTTATACTTTTATACCTTGGAAATATTTATGGCTTTTTATATTTTCAATATACCTTGGGAAATTCTTTCTACCAGCTAATTGTAATTAACTTCCAAAAGCTTATGATCTAACAGAGCATTTCCGTTAAATTGGTAACTCAAGTTTACAGTCATGAAAAATTAACAACGTATTAAATGGAGTTATTTCATAATTCAGAGGCATAGTTTTACTTGTTTTACTTGGAAAAATGTCAGTCATACCTTTCTTAAGGAACACATTGAATAGTACAACTAACCTGATATATTATAGTTTTTGGTTTAATTATTCTTGACAAAAGATATGAAAAAGAAGAGACTGAAGCTTGTGTATCTCCTTGATGACATTCAGTTTTCCTTTAACTGGAATAATTTTTCAGTCAATAAATTTCCATGTACATGAGTTATTTATCTCTAAATATTTGGGGAGGGTCCTCCTGTACTGATAGGCTTAGCTCTCTGCCCTTACAAACTCTCAATCTCCGACCAGCTGGCAAGTTTTCACACTATCTTTGACTTTGGAACAGGCATTTGGAATCAGTACCTGAGTAAGCCTACATAATGGACAGCTAAGGTGTACATTGCAGGATAGAGTTATTTGTGGATTCATAATGATCTTGTATCCTGCTCCTAATAAGTAGGTTCCCATTGAGTTCCCTATGGGCAAGTGCCACCTGACAATCTAGTTCAAAAACTGGGTTCTGGTTTTGCTCCCTTTTGCTGGAGTCCCAGCCTTGATTACCCTGTTTGGCGTGACAGACTCAATAGAATAGCTTTAATTTTCATCAGCATTGCAGCTCCATCTCTTAACCATTGCCCTAGTGCCTAGTCAGGAAAACTGGGCAAAGACACAGACAAACATCGGGAATGGATAACACTCTGCTTCTTGATTGCCCAAACTCACCCATCCCTTCCTAATCTAAATTAAAGCTCAACTTTACTAAAACATTCTCCAATAAATAGAACAATTTATGTATTAACATAACAATATCCTGATTCACTTGCGAGTAGTATTATTCACAAAGAACAATATTCTATGTGATGTATGCATGCAAACAAATATAAATATATGATCGATGTACCTGTTTTTTCTGTTGCTCCAATTTTACCTTATTTTTTAAAAAAAGTTATAGGGCAATTTATTTTTATTATAAAAACATTTACATTACACTTCCAAGGGGTTCTTATCCAATAGGGTTCTGATGCTCTATAAAACATGATTTCATTTACAAGAAGTCAGTATGCACACAATTGAATTACAAAAGTTCAGTTTCTAGTCCCATGCTTTTTGGTTTTGGATTCACGTTGACTGCATAATAAAATCCAAATCCTCTTAAGTAGTACAAAAGGTTCTTAACAATGATCTATATTTCTATCAGTCCCTCACACAGTAATTTTTTTGTTGTTACATTTTTAGATGTCTTAATGTCTTTACCCTTTCTCTTGCCTGTCTTTGCCTAACATACCTGGACGCATGCACTAAGGTGAAGCTAAAATGGCAGCATCCTGGCCAAGCTTACCAGCACTCCTCTGAGCAAAATTAATTGCTTCACCCTCATGACAGTAGGGTCTGTACCGTGAGTTTAGTACAGTATAATATAGTATGACTGTACAGGAAGATACTTCCAAGGTCTCCTGTTAGTAAGTTATAATGCTTGAAAACACACAAATATCAAATCTAGAGTTTATAAATTAAATACAAGGAAAACCAAAACATGATAAAATTCAAATACCAGTACTAATTTGATATGCAGTTAAATCACTGTTCACAGTGATCTCAGGGTACTTACTATGGTGGTCCAAGTTCCTTTGAATCATAAGAAGACTTAATTGTTCCAGAATCTTTGCTTTTCAAATTGGTAAAATCAAGTTTGCTTCATTAAATGCATCATAACATTATCTGAACTTTATTTGGTATAAAGGCTCTTATTTTAATAATCAGTAATAATCACAGTGTCTATAATTGTTTTCAATTTTATAAAGACAATGTTAAAATTCTGAGAGATGTCCATTAATACGATTTGGATTTAGATAGAGATAAACACCTTGTATATTCTCTTCATCCAGATGCAAATTATTCCGTCATCGTTTTAATGAGACATTATTTAATATCTATAATAAATCTGAGTTACCCATAAATGTTATAGATGTCAAACCAAGCAGTATTCTATGTATTATTCCACTAGGTTCCTACTGAATGAATCAGTACTTTTATCCTTGTATTTAATAATTATTTCAAAAATAATTACATCATCTCCAATTCATGTACTGAAAAACTAAGACATAAATTTTAAATAACTCGAATTCCAAATTGTGAAGAAAGCAAAAAAAATTATTAAGCATGACATTTATGTTGCAGAAGAATATAACAAAACACAACATGAAGTCATTTAAAAAATTAGTAGTTTAGAAATAAATTCTTAAAAACATTTCTGTGTCATAAGAATTTACTGATGACAGCATTTTTGATGCCATTAAATGTTCAAACTTTGTAGGCTCGTGTGGTATTTTACTGTGCTTAAGGGTCTATCTGTAAGGTTACAGCAGTGTTATGGAGTGTAATTATCATAGAATAATTAGGTGAATCAACTATAAAGTAGGCTGCCTTTTATATTGTTCCATATATAATAGTAATTTAAATAGTTGTTGAATGGAGGTTTAGTAATAATACAAATTTCCAGAAAGTTTCCAAGACCTAATATTCAACTTTATATTATGAAAATTTATCCTATCAAGATGTAAAATGAGGTTTATTAACATATACATAGAATGTATAACTACAATATGGAATTTTATGTGTTACCATTTAAAATATTATAAAATGCAAGATAACCATCCTACATCCTCTCTTCTAAACATCCTTCATTCATTCAACCAACAATTGTTAATTACCTACTATATCTAAGAAAGCATAGTGTTTTCAGTGACATGAAATTGGCTAAGTTGCTAAGAGTACTCTTAAAGTTTCATAAAACTTTAAAGTTTCTTTAAAGACTAAGAATCCTGGGAATACTTTTGAGTAGTCAAATACATAAATACAGGTACTCTACAGTGTTGACTGCACTACCTTGTCTTCTATTTTAAATGAAAGAAAGTGTAGGATTTATAACATCATTATTTAGTCAAAATTCTCTAGACTTGAAACAAGGTTTAAACAAAATATAATTTACATAAAAGCAATAGGTCTCAAGGAAGTTAATGCGTATCAGAAGGCCTGGAGAAATTTAAAGGAAATTACAGATCTAGACCATATTCTAGCATATTCTGACTCATTCTGACAGCAGTGGAGTCCAGCACTAGTATAAATTAAAATATTAAGATTCACAGTTAATTCTGACATGCTGAGTATTTATAACACCCAGCTGTAAATTCCTGAGCACAGTTTTATGAGAAAATTATGATTTGAAAGTTAGAAGAGATATACAGAAAATAAACCACTGCTCAGTTTTAATATTAAAATGTATTTAGGTTTCATAAGCAGGTGAAATATTATAAGATTTGCATCATTAATGGTAGTTTATGTGAACAAGACATTGATATTTTCCCATCAGAGTTTTTAGTTCATGTGTATGTGTGCATACACCATATATACACATATACACACATGGATGTGTGTGCATATATATATATATATATATATATAATAAAATTTTTGTAGAAACTTCCATCAAATATCTCACGTCTTACAAAAGATCATATACGTGCCTATAAAAAGGAAAGTCAGAATTAAACAAAGGAGATAAATGAAATACAGAGATAACTATTATCAGAGGATAAGTTCCATATTAATGTAGAAATTGTAGTCAAGAGAGCTATAGCAGAGCCTTGCTGTGCATGACATCCCGAAAAGCAATTAAGAAAAATATTTGCCAGATGGCTGTATGCAATGATATGAATAAACTGGCAACAAACCAATTTTTCTAAAACCTTTCCCTATATGTTAGAGAACAGGAGTATCAACAGTCTGATAAAGGTTATTTCAAGAAAAGTGGACAGTTTCATTTCAGTCTATGCAAATATTCACAGCAGAGCCTAAGGAATCCATTTTAATTTTAGTGACAAGGTTAGCTGACTTTTGTCAGAGTATTGGCTAGAATCCATATCTGTTTGCCAGACTGGCCTTCTGTCCAGCCTTTAAAATTATCCTAGGTCTGAAAATGTTATTTTAGGGGAAAAAAAATGAACAAAACAAGCTTCCAAAGAAATTTCTTTGTCTTAATTGATTTGTATAACTTAGGTAGCACAGAGGTATGGAGTATGTGTTTATGATCAAATATAACAAAGCTATTGGAAATCTCACAGATAAAATATGACCATAAAAATAATTTCAGCAGCAACTATCTTGGGTACCATAAATATCCACTTTATATTTTCATTATGTTGGCATGGCTCTCTATAAATAACTGTCATGCTTAGATGTGAGTAGTAGTGAATGTCAAGGTCAGAGCTGAAAGCTACAATTGTAAGAACCGAGGAAGACCACAGTAGAATCACTTTTAGATGAGAGTTCTGACCCAGTAAGGACACAGATTTCAAAACTGAAGATGGAGCATACGTAGTAACCAGAAGTCAATGCACTCAGGCATATCAGGAGCTACTTGTTAATACTCGGTAGACACTGAATGAATGAATGGATGAATTGCAGCGTTAAAGTGTGAACAGTATTTCATGACATTATCAAAATCTTTTGTTGATTAATAAGAAGAAACACAAACAAATTTAATACATATGAGGAAACTGATTTTAAATTCACATGGTCTGAAGGAAGAACTCATATAAAATAAATGCTCAGTGAACTTAATTTCTAGATAAGCTTCTACATTTATAAGTTGACCAAATTCGAAATCACAATGATAAAACAATAATAGATTTCTCAACACCAATGTATTTTCCAAAGTAATCAAGAAGACCTTTAAATTCTATTTATTTTAAATACTAAGAATTATGTCAAGGATAGTCACCTGTGAAAACTTTCACACTGTTGCCTAGTCCAGCTTTTCCACAGCAAAATAGCATCATTACAAGTTTTTTCAGTCCTTCATTCATCAAATATCAATTGAGCGTCTAATATGTGTTAGGAAATGCTCTCCACCTGGGGACTTGGGAATGAATAATACAGAATTTGTGCACTATAGGAAATCATATTACTGGGGGATTTATACACAATTCGAAACTTAATCTGAGATCAGTACTATATAGAAACAGAATGAAATCCTGAAGGAATGTGAGACTGGCAACATACATGTCATTAAATCCACGTGTGAAAAATTTGTGCAGTTGACTCTTACGAGCTTTCAGCAAATTATTATAGAGTAGAGAAGCTAGTTTTCCAGATTTCCTAGGTGACATATGTAAAAACAAATAAATAAACAAATAGGAAGATCTAGAGCTAGTTATTAAAGAGAAAGAGACAAGAAAATACGAACAATACAAAACCAAAAAACAAAGACCATATCTATAAGGAACCAATTAATTTAAGAGTCAAATTACCTTTTCACAGAAGTTCTTAATCTTTTTATTTTTTTAATTTTAAAATTTTATGTGTCAGTGACTCACTTGAGAGTCTGATAACTATGCCTCAAAATTATATTTTCAATAAAATATGAAATAAATATATAATATGTAATATAATAATATGTATTACATTAAAGTATGTATTTATATATTATATATAAACAAACACAAAATAGATAAATATATATAAAATATAAAATAGAATAAGTGTCCCTAAATACCAATTTTATTTCCAGTTCAATCCATAAAATCATTGGTATTCTTGGACCCCATGTTTAAATTTACACAATTTAATAGCCTCTGTAATTGGAGGCAAACAACTGCTATTCATAATGACAATCAGAGAAGCAAACAATTAGATCTAATATACTCTGATAAAAAAGGTGGGGAAATACGCATTTTTAGAAAGTTGTCTCTCTGAAACTGATGGAGAGCTGCTGTCCTCAACCAATGAAACCAATGAGACCAATGAACTGAGGGCAATGTATCTCCTCAACAGATTAGAACATGCTGCCAGTGTTGAGAACCACAACTTTACCTACACTGAAATTGTTGGGAAGATTAAAGAAATGCATATTAAAAACAACTGGGCATGAACTGCATTGTGTATGCAGTTTAAGGATCACAGATATACATTTAGTGGGTATTTCAACTGCCTGAATCTTTTGGCTTTTCTGTTTCTTCTGGATAGTGCTTTTCTTTCCATTAGTTAACTGTACAAAGACACCATTACTATTCTTTTTCTATCAAAAAAGGTCTGTGGTCATTTGTTGTTATGGAGCCATATTTAGATTATTCAAGTTAGGATTTTTTTTTTTTTTTTTTTTTTTTTGCTAGGGTTAGATTTTCTCTCTCTCTCTCTCTTTTTACTAATTGAAGCATAGTCAATTTACAATGTTGTGCTACCATATAGTATACAGCATTTATACATATCTATTTATTTTCATATTATTTTTCATTATAGGCCATTATAAAGTATTGAATATAGTTCCCTGTGCTATACAGTAGGACCTTGTTGTTTATCTACTTTATATACAGCAGTTAGTATCTACAAATTCCAAACTCCCAATTTATCCCTCCCCACCCCTTTACCCCCATGATCACCATAAGTTTGTTTCTTCTGTCTGTGAGTCTGTCTCTGTCCATTGACAGATGGCTGCATAAAGAAGTTGTGGTATACTTATACAATGGAATACTACTCAGCCATAAAAAAGAATAAAATAAAGCCATTTGCAGCAACATGGATGGGCCTGGAGATTGTCATACTAAGTGAAGTAAGACAGAAAGAGAAAGAAAAATACCATATGGTATCATTTATATGTGGAAGCTAAAAAAAAAAAAGACACAAGAAAGCTAGAATTCTTAGTTTGTAAACTTGCTGTTTTTGTTTTATAATTCAAGCCTTTCCCACTAATCACAGAGGATGGCATCTATCTCATCAAGAGGCATTCCTTGCTAAATGGAAATGAGAGCCACATAATGTCTTGAGGCACTGATCAGCTATTTCAATCAGCCCCAAAACAAGTTCCTCGGAACTGGAGGAATTCACAGCCTTACTTTTCATATCTTTTAACATCAACTCATAAAAATAAACAGGTATGGTAAAGAAATGGGATGAAAATGGGAAAACTGTTTTACTATGGAGATGAGGTTAATTATCTGTGACTACAGTATAAGCAAGTATCAGTAAAGTCTTTCTCATCACATTCAGTTTTCATTATGTTATCCCAGAAAACTGCTTAGGAGGTGAAAATACACATTAAAATCATAAATATGTATTCTTCAATCATTTACTCATTGCTAGGCACTCTGATACAGGTGGAGAAAAAAATATCTATAGACACATTATCACTGCACCCAAGAATTTATACTCTAAAGTTAAGAGAGCGTAAGATAAGAACACACACACACACACACACACACACACACACACACACACACACACACACACACATTTATTACTTGAAGATGGAACCAAAATGTTGAGAGGGTTGAGGTTTAAAGAAGTAAAGGACCACATTAATTAGAATTTTTTTAGAACAATCACATTTTGAGCCTTGTCACTAATTTATCTAAATCATAACATGATAAATAGAAGATAGCTTTATAAATTAAACATAAAATGCATTTTTTAAAAGATGTAATCTGCATTTTCTATGCATCTGAATCTCCGATTCATAATAATTATAAAATTCTAAGGCTTTATAAATTATACATGACAATTTTATCAGGCCACTTATTGTTTTCTATCTTTTTTATCTCTTAGGAGTGGAAAAAATAATAGCCAGAAAAACTACTAATGAAAGACAATGAAGATGTCAGTTTTCTTACTGATACGGTGTTCTCGTATTTGGAATTCTCAGAATCCACTCTAGAGGGTTGACTGACTACATGAGTCACACCACTTCTGAGAACCATCACGCAGTGTTTCCTGGTATGAAACAAGTGTTGACTCCAATATATTGCTATCCAAAATAAAGTACCCTTTTTCAAAATGTGTTTTCTATTTATCTTTTTATGGCACTGTCACTTGGAGTCAAGCTAGGTTTTCATAGGGATAGTGGATCTGTCAAGTCAGTCCAGTCTCAGCTTTGCCTTGATATGTAATTCTGTTTCCTCCCCTTTTAGGTCTGTCTCCTTGAAGATAAAATACAAAACTGAATTAAAAATTGAGACTTTTTAAATCAGAAACCCCTCAAATTTTGGGTGTAGTCTTGATGTAGTGGCAAAGAAATATACTGAGTTAATATGAACACCAGTTAAGATTATTAACAATTGAACTATACTGGAGTTTCAGTTTCTCTTTCAATGGTCATTTATTAGAATGTATAAGTCACTGCATAAATTCTATGTAGTATTCAAAGTTAGAGCTTCCAGGCTCTAACCTTGAAATGTTTTGTCCAACAGGAGACAAATGATAGGACATGACTAGCTCATGTACATAATCATTTTATGGAAATTTTGGACAATTATAACACAGGAAAATAAAACTTATATGATAAAGCTTTTACAGACTGTCTGACATATGCTTTATCCTATCATACTGGAAACAATCTCTGTGCAGTAGTGTATGTGTCTTTCTTGCATAGATAATTTTATTTTAGTATTATCTTGTTCTCTAGTGAGGTCATGAAGTAAAGTCATCCACAATTGGTTAAGTCCATCTTCTGAATTAGGTTAGTAAGCTCAAGGTTAAAGGAGGAATGTTAATTTTTTATTTATGTTTATATTCCTTTTGTTTTATCCCTGAAATGATAGTCAAAACACTTTTTAATGCTCTATTCTGGTTTCTGACATTTGCATTCGTTAAGAAATTATGTTCCAAGTATCTGTTATGTGTCAAGCTCTGTGCTGTTGATTTGGGTACATCGTATATTAATATACAGAGAAGCACATGCAAGTTTATAGCCACATTGGGCAGGAGCCTTGGGAGACACAGTGCCTTCTTCTGCTCCCATATCCTTAGACTAGTAATTACTATTAACAGACCTTGAGAAGAAAGTTAATCTTGAGGACAAGAGTCAGAGTGGTAAAAATAATTTTTCCTCCATTGCTAGGCGTGGATGCTCAACATTTGATTTTATTAAGTGAACCAGCAGGTTTCCTTACAACTTCTAAAGCATTTTAATTCATTATTGTCTAAGGTCATTCCCTATTCATGGCATCAAAGTGCTCATTCAATGCATTTTTGATATAGTTCTTTTCTCAGTAAAATACATTCTGGCCAAACTGAAAGAAAATATATATTTTTTCTTTGTACTCTGCATGGTTATTCTAAATCAAAGTAAATAGAAAAAATAAACCTATACTAATTTTAATTGAATTAAAATACAAATAGAATAAACAATATTGAAAAATTTTAAAAAACAGACTTTCAAAGAGAAATACATATTTAAAAAATTCAGTGGATTATCTTTGGGTAGATGGGAAGCAACTGAAAAATGTCTAAAGAATTCATATATATATATATACACACACACATACACACACACACACACATATAACTGATAAAGTGTTTTCTTATATATTATTTCTCATATTCCTCACAAGAGTGATATAAAACAGGTAAAGTGAGAGGTGTTAATAATAACGTAATTTAACATAGGGAAAGACCAAAGCATGGAGAATATCACTTAGATCTCTAGTCATAGTACCTGTGGAGACAAGCTTCAGACCCAATCTTTTGTCACAATTGTGCAATGCTTTCCATTTCACCATGCCTAACTGAAATTTCAGTTCCACATTAATTCAGTGTAAGAGAGCTCTTATTTTTCTCTCAGCACTTTCCCGGCAAATTCCTCAGCCAAGTCCACTTTGAGTTACCTATTCAGCTCAGTCATTTCTATACTGACAAATGTTTAGTCTTGGAGATGGAAGGAACTTGGCAAGGTGTATTCCTACTATAAAAAAGTGCAGAAATAATTTACATTAGATCTTTTACAGCCATATTTTAGTGAGAAAAATGTATATTTTAATCAGAGTTTAAGCTTTGAAATCCCTGAATATTGCTTTATTTCTATTGTTTTTCCTCTGCTACCCATGACTGGATGCTTTGAAGATTTAGCAACAATGAGTTTTCTCTTTTGGTTCTAAAATACATTTAGTTTGCCTCATCATATTTTATTCTGAATGAATTTGATTTTCTTTAGAGGGGACTTTTGCTCTCCAGTTTCTGGTCCCCACAGTACCACTGCCACACTCACCATTATTTTATTTTTAGTGAAGTATAGTTGATTTATAAAGTTGCATTAGTTTCAGGTGTACAGCAAAGTGATTCAGTTATACATATATATTCTTACATCTATTATATAAGATATTAGATTATATATATCAAATAAATATCGATATATAAACATTAGATATCTATTATAGATATATCTATTATATCTATATGTGTATTTATTCTTTTTCAGATTCTTTTCCATTATAGGTTATTACACGTTATTGAATATGGCTCCCTGTGCTCCACAGTAAATGCTCGTTGCTTATCTATTTTATGTAGAGTAGTGTGTACATGTTAATCCTAAACTGTTCATTTATCCCTTTCCCCCTCCCCTTTTGGTAACCATAAGTTTATATTCTATGTCTCGGAGTCTATTTCTGTTTTGTAAATAAGTTCATTTGTCTTATTTTTAAGATTCCGTATATAAGTGCTATCACATGATATTTGTCTTTCTCTGTCTGACTTATTTCATTTAGTATGGTAATCCCAGGTCCATCCATGTTGCTGCAGATGGCATTTAGGTGGCGTCCATGTCCTGGCTACTGTAAATAGTGCTGCTGTGGACACTGAGGGGCATGTATCCTTTCAAATTAGAGTTTTCTGTAGATGTATGCCCAGGAGTGGATCATACGATAACTCCATTTTGATGCTGAGACTAATTCACTCAATAAGATAGCCACTTGGCTCCTACTATGGGCTGAATGTTTGTGTTGCCCAAGAATGTACTTGTTGAAATTCTAGTGCCCAATGTGATGGTGTTAGAAGGTGAGGTCTCTGGGAGGTGACTAGGATATGAGGCTGGATCACTCATGAATGAAATTATAGTCCATAAAAGCGATCCTACAGAGCTCCCTGCCCTTCTTCCATGTGAGGACACAAGGAGAAGGCTGCTCACCCCACCATCAGGACCACCAAGTCCTGATGTTGGACTTCCAGCTTCCAGAACTGTGAGCAATAAATTTCTGCCGTGTATAAGCCATCTCGTCAAACTAAAACAGCTCCTGCAGAATTCGATCTTGTGACCCTAGGGCCTAGATGGTCCATTTGTTGAGCTCCATACTTCTGAAGCTGTAACTTCGATTCTCTGTGAAGTGGACTCCTAGAGATACTTAGTGCTAAGGAGTCAACCCCGTTAGAAGGGAACTGAGAGATGCAGGGTTGGGTGGAGGGAAAAAATCAACTGCAAGGCAGAAGGAGGATCCAGTGGGTTCAGTAATCCTCAGAGAGAGCCATGGGACTGAAAGGGCCTATGGGAATTATCTGTATTGGGCTAAAAAGCTCAGGTCTTTATTCCTACCTCAATTAGTCATCAGGTGCAGGCTGTCCCTTGGGTGAGGAGACCCTCTGCTGTTGAGGCAGTCCCTAAAAATGGGCTGACAGCTGAAGTCTGTCTCTTGATAAAACCCCCAGAAGCAGGAGCAGCAGGTCCTTTCTGGAGGGGGACTCAGTGGTGCTTCTCCCTTTTCATCACACCATGTGACCTGACTCAAGCCACAGTGTTTGGTTAGAATTTAGATCAGGTAGGTTCACAAAAACTTCACACTCTGATCCAGCTTAAGATGACTGGGAATGTGAAATACACATTTTAGAGGTGATATTGTATTAATAACTTGAACTCAGATATTAACTGATCCTATCAAAATTTTAAAGTCTTCCCACCCCCACCCTGAGTACACAAGCACACACAGTTTTATTTCACATTCAGTCACTTCCTGTGTAAGTCTGGTAGCTATGAAGGTATAAAATTGAGAAAATATGACTGGAGTCTGGCTAATATTTCATCTTCACACTTTGAGTTGTTTATTACAGCTACAGCAGTAATATCTGCGACACTGCACACACTGTCAAAATATGTGTGGAAGGGTTAGTGGATCAAACACACGTCAGAATAATTTTTAATCAATATTTTAGCATTTTTATATGAAACAGAAAGTGTCTTCCAGATTCTAGTCCATACAAATCTAGTTGTTGTTAATGATGTATTAATGTTCAATTTTAGAATTCCAGGCCTTTGGGAGGATTTACTACCGAGTCCCATGTCATAATAGAAGCAAAAATATAGTAATCTTGAAAAGAAAATATGCAGTCATTATAATTATTCATTGACTTTGTTTTTTAATTGAATATGTTAGGTTTTTAATGCATGCACTTCTGTATACATCATTCAGAATAAGATAAATACCTGGATATTTTTATGTGGAACAATGTTACTTAAAGGCATAAACATTCAGATTTATTCTTTTTTCTTTCATTCTATACTTCTAAGTGGTATAGTTGCTACATAACACTTATGTATTTTCTACATGTAGTTTCCTTGTTTTCCTACTAAAATATGACAATAAAAAGCCAGGATGTTTGCTAATGTTCTCCATTTCTTGTTTCAGTGGTAGCTGTAAAATTTATTCCCTCACCCTAAACTTACACTATCACTTCTTCCCCTTTCATTATTATCAAGTACACTTTGAGTCTCAGTTTTCTTATCTTCAAAATGGGGTTCAGCTCTAGTTATTTACATCCTAAAAATATTTAAATCTATTGTATATAAACTTTTATTTCTTATGTTAATCTTGTAAATTCTCAATATCACTACTACCAGTAAGATTTACTGCTGTTATTGGGCTCTGCAGAAACACATGATTATATAAAAAAGTAGTTAGATTGACACTGGGTTGGCCACTCACTATCCAAATCACTTTGGACAAGTTAATTAAACTCTTTGTCTCTCAATCTCAGTTTTCTCATCTTTACAAAGGGAGATATACCTTTAGTGTTTATAAAAACTGATATAGTCTTTATAAAAATTGGTAAGTTAACAGATGTAAAGAGTTTAAGTCAAGTTCTAGTATATTATCAGAACTCAACAACTCTGATTTTAAACGGCACCATGTGTATATGTGCCCCCCCCAACACACACACATTTAAGTCACTCTAGCCTGGGATGCTCTTCTAACAAATTAGAAATGATGAGCCACACGGTATGTATAATACAACTATATTCTAATCAAAATTCTGGTTTTAATTTAAAAATTAGAGCTATTCACTAAGGTCAGAATCAGTCCTATTATAGGTCAAATTTATACAATGGTAAACTATCTCAAATGATATAATTAAATGTAGGTTGTTTTATTATCATATATTATTCTTTATCTCTCTCTTTTTAATTTGTTTGTGTAAAACTGTGGTCTTCTATAAAAGAGAAACACGTATCACATGTAACATAATTTACTACAAAATGATTACTAGGAAAACTAAAGATGTTTCAAATTCAATATTTAATTTTGACAACTATATTTCTCTTTAAATTTTTCAGTAATAACTAAAGAATTTCAGCATATTGAAAACTTCTATATAGGACTGTGATATTACCTTTCATGGAAATAAAAAGAATATATCCATCTTTTCCACTTATTTTAAGTTGTCCTTTGAAGTTTCTCACTTTTACTTTCATTTTCATGGTCACAGTTTTTCCCCAGACTGTACTTCATTTAACTTTTCTTCCAGTGATAGGTAAAAAAGATTTATCTATTTTTCTTCTTAGCATTCTTCAAGCAGGTCAGATTTTACAGAAAATTTTATTATAAATATATTATTATAAATAATAAGGAAGGAAGTAACCTAATAAGATATCAATATTACACACCTAAAATCCATTCCTTTATCAATTGAAATTTAAGTGTTCATTATAGACCCAGACTGGACTGGACATGAGTGATACAGAGACACTTCTGTAATGATGGACTAGGATGCAAAGACAAAGATGGGTATAAGATAAATAGTTCACTTAATCTGCATAATAAAGAAAAGGAGCTTAAGTTTAAGGTCAATATCTATTTAATACAAGACTAAGTATTTTAAATAGACAAACTACCCAGAAGAAGAAACAGAAATAGCCCATTACTTATAAATATGTAAAACATTTCTTGTACATTCCTTTAAATTGGGTACCTTGGTCGAGTCTATCAATCTACTTCACTATCCATACAACACTGTTACACAGACAAAACTTTTAGTCAGTTAACAAACATTTGATCCTGTCCAAAATGTCCATAAGATATTCGGTCCACACCAAAATATCCTTGATATTTGCAGGACTATTTGGTCCTGTCCAAAACTTCTGTGGAGACATTTGGTCCATGCCAAAGGCCCTTGATATTTAGTCCTTTCCAAAACCATTTGGCATGGGCCAAATATGTTCGTGGACATTTTGGATAGGACCAAACTTCAAGAACCTTCTGGCATGGATCAAAGTCTTATGGACCAATTGTGTTATGGCCCAAATATCTCATGGACATTTTGGACAGAACCAAATGTCTTGTAGGACCTAGAAGCTGATGCTCTGGCTCACAAAATCTCTTTCCTTTCAAGTCTCTTCATTAGATTTTTATTGTTGATATCAACCTTCTATTTCATTATGCACTCCTCCCATGCTAGAACTAGCTCTTGTTCATTCAGGGGTTTCTCACATGTACCATAATGTCAGCCCTCCATGGGTCATTCAGCCATGCTCTAATATCTTCTGTCTTCAATATTCTGTGAGCCCATATCCCTCTTCAGCAAACATTCCAATTCTCTGCATCCCATTAGATAAACTTTTATAAGGAATGTTTATGTGTGCTTTCTCTTTCTTTGTTTACTGAAGTGTAGTTGATTTAATAATATTGTGTTATTCTCAGGTATATAGCAAAGTGATTAAGTTATATATACATTTAAATATATATATTTATATATAAGATCGATGATGGATTTCCTTAACTTCTTTTCTTAATGTTCTCCAATCCTGTTGTGACCTTATATATACATTTATTTCCAGATTATTTTCATTAAAGGTTATTAGAAGATATTGAATATAGTTCCCTGTGCCATACAGTAAATCCTTGTTGCTTATCTATTTTAAGTACAGTAGTCTGTATTTGCTAATACCATTCTTCTAAATTATCCCTCCCTTCCCTTTCCCCAAAAAGACAACCTATAGAATTAGAGAAAACATTTGCAAGTGATGCAACTGACTAATGTCCAAAATATACAAATACCTCATAGAACTCAATACAAAAACAAACGAACAAAAAAATACCCGATCAAAAATTGGGCAGAAGACCTACAGGCATATGAAAAGACATGAGTGATACAGAGACACTTCTGTTATGATGCCAAAGAAGACATACAGATGACCAGCAGGCATATGAAAAGATGCTCAGCATCACTAACTATTAGATAAGTGCAAATCAAAACCACAATAAGGTAGCACCAGTCAGAATGGCCATCATCAAAAAGTCTACAAATAATAAATGATGGAGACAGTACAGAGAAAAGAGAACCCTCCTATACTGTTGGTGGGAATGTAAATTAATGCAGCCCCTATGGAAAACAGTATGGAAGTTTCCTAGAAAACTAAAAATAGACTTACCATATGATCCAGCAATCCCACTCCTGGGCAGCATATATTCAAGAAAAATGAAAACTCTGATTGAAAAAGATACATAGCAGCACTATTTACAATAGCCAAGATGTGGAAACAACCCACGTGTTCATCAACAGACAGTTGGCTTAAGAAGATGTGATATATGTATATCACTCTCTTTTCTTAATATTTCGTATATAATGGAATGTTACTCAGCCATGGAAAAGAATGGATTATTGCCATTTGTAGCAACTAGATGTACATAAAGAATATCATACTAAGTAGAGTAAGTCAGAAAGAGAAAGATTAATATTATACTCTACCACTTATAGGTAGAATCTGAAAAATAAAACAAAATGAATCTATATACAGAATAGAAACAGACTCACAGATCTAAAAAACAAACTTATGGTTTCCATTTCTCTTTTTCTGATTCACTCCTAAATCCTATTCAGTTTGGATTCAACCTCTGCCATTGCAATGAGCAGGCCCTGTCAAGGTTTTCAATAATCTCCATGTTTCTACATCACACATGACATGCTAGTGCCATTGCGTGGCCTTTAGCACCACCTCCTTTTGGAAACAGTATCTGCTGCTCTGTTTTCTGGCACTCTCGGGATTTTCATCCCCCCCTCACTTGTTCCTCTTTCTCAGCCTCCTTGGCTGCTTCTCTTCTCATCAGGTTTAAAATCAGCCACCTATTCAACTATCCCCAGGTGAGCTAATCTGTGCCTCCTGTATGCGCACAAGTGTCAAGTGTAAGATTGTCCATGCTCTGTCCTCACACTATTGTAAGCATCATGAGGATAGTGTCGATCTGTCCTGTTCACATTTGTATCTCCAGGGCCTGGTTTTACGCCTATAGCAGTAATACAATAAATACTGAGAATGATTAATAAAAATAATTTTACAATAATGAAGACAAGTAGATGCCAGTATCTTTTATCCAGAGATATCAAAGGTATGCCTGACTCAGAGCTTCTAAATCCTACCAAAAACAAGAGAAATTAGGTAATCCTTAAAACTGCTTTCATTACACATTTGTTTAAACAAATAGAGAGCGTACTACGAGGATTAAGGCACACATAAAAAGATTGATTAAAAAAAATGTAAGTTTATCCTGAGAAAAGAAATATATATTTAAATACATAATTATAAAACTTTTAGTTGTTCCTGAAAACACTTTTCCATGCTTGAATATGAAAAGGTCACAACAGGATTGGAGAACATTAAGAAAAGAAGTTAAGGAAATCCATCATTGGTCTTACAGCCTGTAATCAGAACATCATTACAAGCCAAATGAGCATAATTTGTCACTTTGAAAATTCTCAGGTTGAGACTCGGGTCATTTCAAATACCAATTTTCACAGGGCAAACAGGTCAGACAGTCCACCTGTTCTGTAGCTTTCTCCCAAATAACTTTCAAAAAGGCTGACTCTCTATAAACTATCATTCATTGCTAAAGGACCTCCTGACGTTTCCCTTCACACGGCCTCCATTAATATGCAGCTTCTTCTTTTAAATTTAGAGAGAGTTTTTTGTAAATGGCTTTTAGATCACAGCTTGACACTGTCTAATAAATTTGTAAATATGCATGACCTTTGATCTAACATTGTCAGTAATAAGATAGCCAGCTTACTGGACCTATCATTTATAACAATATTAGCAATAAATAATTTTATGGAACTTTACATACACTGAGAATTGTTCAACTCATTCATTCCTTAAAAGGGCCCTATCAGATAGGTACTACTGTTTTTTATTTTAAAGCTTTTTTTTTTTTAATGGAAGTCCTGGGGATTGAATCCAGGACCTTGTGCATGCTAAGCACATGCTCTACTGCTGGGCTATACGCCCAACCCCTCAAGCAGGTACTACTGTCACAAATATTTTACAGATAAGTAAAATAAGGCACCAAGAAGTTAGAATAAGTCGCCAGAGGGTCACAAGTTTGGTACATGGTAGAGCTGGAACTTGATCCCAGACAGTCTTGATCTAGAGTCTGGTCTCTTAACTTCCTGCACTAGGCTGTCTTAAGAAACACACACACACACACACACACACACACACACACACACACACACACACACACACATTGAATTCAGCTTTACAATCTTAACTAGGAATGTGCATTTCATCCTGCTCCCAAGTGTAATGTTAGTACCGATGGTAAATTCTTACGTCAATAACTGAATCACGAAGAAGCAGGATTCAGGGTCTAATATTAAGAGAAAATTAATTTTTTCTCCCTTACTTCATTTTTAATTTGTTTAGTGGGGAAATGTCTTCTCTTGTCCCTGGATAAAACTTTAGGGGTTGAAAATGGATGGGTAGACAAGAGAGGTCACCATCTTCTCACTTCATTGGTACTGCGTGAAGGTGGTCCTGTGCTTTCTGGAACTGGGAGATAGTTCAAACTAATTCATTCGTTTGCAGAACACTTTTGCATATATTTGGAGACCTCCCTTCATTTGCAGAAAATCTTCCCTCTGTTGCTTGCTTAATACCAAGGAATCCAATGGTCTCTTTCCAGCTTCTGTCTGGTGAATTTTGATTGCTCAGTTGGGTAGAATCTAAATCAATCCTCTTCCCAAATGTATTTTTCTGCATGGCCCAAATCTGTTCAATATTAACACATATTCATCATTCTCTTGGATAATTTTCGAAATTTAGAATGACTGCATCTTAGTTACAATGTCCTTTGTTCTATCACCAGTACAACCAACTTGCACATCTTTCTTCCTACGGACTAGTCAGGAACTAGGTGGACACCATTTTACTGTGTTCCTCTGATTGTAGGAAACACATCTCTAAGTGGTTTGGTAAAAGGCTGATAAGAGGAGACAGGTACATCAACCCACATCCTTGCTTTGGTTCAAAGAGGAATAAATCTCAGTAGTTTTTTCCAAAGAAATTTACTTCAAAGGTACACTTTCAACACAACATTGAATAATTCATCACTTTTATATCATCCAGTGGATGAGGATTCAAAAGCCACAGAAAAGTAGCCAGGTTTAGAATAAGTTTTTAAAATGTGAATCCCACTTAACTTTGGTTTATTATACCTTCTAAATCTTAAGGCTTCAGTCAAGATCTGGAAATTTTAACATCCAATTACTAATCTTTGATACCTACATTTCCACAAATTTTAAGTCTTATCTAGACATAAAGGAGTTTTATATTTCCAGTCATTATTAACTTCAAAGCCACTCTTTAATATGACCCATTTTTATTCTTATTTTTACCACATATTTAAAGCTCCTCTTAAAAATATTTGCTACTCAAATAGGGGCCAGTTGAACAAATCTTTAAGAACAGAGTGATTTTAATATCCTTGATTTGGTTTTAGAAGACACAGTCTGACTACTTCCTGTGGGATTAAAGGCAAACTCCGAAACCTGCAAACTTTAACATCTCATTTATACAACACAGGAATGGGACCAGATAAATGCTAAAGTTTTATTGGGTCTAATACCACAGAACCTAAAATGCACATGTGTTCTGCTGACTGCTTGGCATCCCTGGAGGCTTCTGAGTTTCTGGGCTGACTTCCAAGACACCTGCCCCATTTTAATCAGCTTTCCTTTTTATACTTTGTTCACCATGGGACCCTACACAAAATTGTACTCAACAGAAAGGTTCTGTAGTCTGAGGTTTAATGTTTTTAACTACTGCTCAAGGGACACAATGTATCTAGCCCTTTATGTGTGTTTTTCAAGTGGAGAAAACCATACGCCACTAGATGGAACCTTTCACCTGTTGTCGTGTGTCGCTTGTGATCCACAGGACCCGTATGACACCATGTCATCAGCCTTTCCTGCAGTTCACTGGTTTTCTTTACTTTTGCCAACAGCTACACATACAAATGTGGGTACTACTTCATGACTGGAAAATCCAAGGGTCTTTATGAAATTATTTATCAAACACTTGTTTTAATCCAGAGAATTTTAGCCTGCTTTTTTTTGAGTAAGAACTTCCTTGAGAGATAAACACAATGAAATGAGCATACTGGGTTGTCTTTTTTTGTAAACTCTAGCCAATTACAGAAAAATTTTGATTTTATATGAAATAACTCATTTTATATATTAAAATATATATGTTAAAGAACTTTAATGAGTAGTAATTATACCTCTATACCATCATTGAACATAAAGAATAATTATTTCCAAACTCTGCTCAGATTTCCATACACAACTGAAATTTGTTAAAACCCACAATTATTTATTGTCTATTAGCAACTATACTAGCCAATATTTGAAGAGGTATTTCCTTCATATTTTGGTTTTTCTGTTACTCTAAGTTTAGAGGTCATTTCCCAGTCCCTTAACTTGTGCTTCTGATGGGGAAATCTGCTTGTACTACATCAAATGTATGATGTAGAAATTTGAAAAAAAGAAAAGGAGAGAGCTTCTTAAATCACTTGTATCCAAGCTATGTAAAGTTATAATCACTTCATTTTAACCCTATAAAGCACCCAAAACTAAGTAAAACTTAAGTATTTATTCTTAATAACACAGTGAAAATTACATGTATCACACACATTTAAAGTTATGACGAAGTTGTCTAGAAATATATTTTGCATGAAATTTGAAGTCTAGAAGTTCAGAAATGTTATCTACCTGACCTTGACATAATCTCCCCTACAGATTTCAAGTCTCATGACAATCTGATGTGTTATCTCACTAATGTGCTTATTCACCAGGGAGTAAGGCTTAATGAATACCCAAAACATAACAATCACACAAACTCATATGGTGGACTCCCAAGGAAGGGATCAAGTTTTAATAACCAGAACCACTTATGTCATGACCTTCTGTTTGCTTGATTTATGTCATAGAAGTTATTTTCGGCTTAAAATAATTCATTAAACCCTTTAACATGGTATCATTTTTAAAAAAAGAGAGTAAATGATGACTTATCTTCTCAAAGCCCTCTATAGCCTAGATATTACTGGTGATGAATATTTGCAAAATACAATTGATGCTGAATTTCCTTTTTTCTTTTCTCTTTTTTTGGAGGGGGGCTGTCTGATGAGAACAATATGGGTTGGAAATCCTGTCTCATCAGGACAATAAGTGTTATAAAGATACAGTATGACTACTTAAGTATAATTTTAAAATGCTATTACCCAGTAAAGTGAAATAGTGTTCTATTTTAATCAATCTGGCTATAGAGATTTTTAGGTATATACAATAGTAACTAAAAAAAGAGATTTTACAATTCCACTTCCCTTTCTGAGTTTTATTTTTACCATCTTTTAAATCAAAAAGAATCAATTTGCATGTTTAGCATTAAAATAGTCCTTTCACCTGCACTTCTGTTTCTGGAAGGCTTTTTACAGAAAATTATACTTCTGTCCTCTTTTTTTTTTTGACTTATTTCAGGGAAGTACACTAGGTCATAAGCCTTATTCCTAACAATTACACAGATAGTGTTTATATATGAAGGATGAAAAACACAGACAATTTTAAGTATAGCATATATTGAGATAAATCAAGATTAATGTCCAAGTAATAACCCTTTATACATTATAACCTCATACTAGAAATGAAGGCATATTCAAAATTTTTACAATATAATTTCTTGACATTTACATGTGTTGGTTTCATATAGAGGGAAAAAAGATAAAATGAATTATTGCCACTAATCAAATAGTTTTTTATATATTAGCAGTGTTAGATATCACAGTCATATGTATTTTTTAAGCTATAAACTTGAAGTTATCCCTGAAGTTGTGAAATATGTCATAGAATTCAGAAATTTGGATTTTTGTTTCTTTTATTTTGTTGAGTTGGACTATTTTCAAATATAATCCTGAAATGTTGTTTAATAACCATCTCATTCTGTAAACTCCTGGCCAATCTGGGCACAAGTTTGAAGTTAATCAGAGCAAGAGAGACTAAAGAAATTAGAAGACACAGATTCTGGTCTTTACTTAAACAATTCTTACACTCGTGACCCTTGGAAAGTCACCTTTTGGGTTTTAGTACACTTCTCTTTATAATGGGACTAATAATAATTTGTTTTGCATACTCTTTAAGTTTTCTCCAAAAATAATACATTTAAGGATATAAGAGAACAAATGGAGATCACATAGAAAACTGTGTATTATTAAACCCATGGAACACATTATTAACTGTTTCATGTAGCTGTTCTTAAGAGAGTAGACAGCATTTGCAGACTTTAACAAATATTTAATCAGTGTTAACAAACGCTCTCACAAATACATACTATATGATAACTAAAGCTTAACCATGTCTAATAACAATATTTTCTCATTTTCATGATAACAAACTATGCCCCTCTCACCCTCATCATACCTAGTTACTGAATCAGATCTGTCCCAAAATGAAGGAGATCAATATTGAATAAATCATATTCAAATATTGTCCATATAGCTTTGCTTATTAAAACAAATTACATTATTTTACCATAAGTATTTGATACAAAATATGAGCCTTTCTTGTGAAGCAAATAAATAGAAAAGCAATGAGTAAAAATAAGATAAGGCAACATGAGAAGAGGAATTGACTGAGTTCAACTGTCTTTTCATCATGATGGCTTGAAATACAATCATCAAAAGACACAAAGATTTCAAAAATTACATGTATCTTAAATTTTAATAGTATTAAATATTTAATAGTATTTTAATAGTATTAAAATTTTACTTTTAAATATTCATTTAAGTTAGTAATTCACACACACACGCACATATACACACACTTTCTTGAGAATGTTATGCTCCTGAATCCTGAAAATATATTGGGATAAATTTATAATACAAGAACTATTGTATATTTTTGACAATAGAAATAGCTGAATTTCTAGGAAAAACTTTGAAACCAGAAGTTTCTAATCATAATATTATTTATGTGCATAATTATCATACTTGAGAATCTCTTCAATTGTCATTTGTTCTTTAAAAATTACACTTAAATGGTACTATGTCTTTATAAGGCTGTCACATGTCTCTTTAAAAAGACAATATATTTTGCTAGGATTAGCTATTTCTGGGCAAATCTGTAGACAAGATATATAAATAAGAAATAGGCAATTTTGTAATAACTCTAGTACTTGAATTAATTAGCATGATTTACCCTTTTAAATGACAGTGATAATAAGACTACATTTAAAAACCAGGAACACATTTACTTGCTCATATTAATGGTTTTAAAATTGTAATAGTCTTAAATTCCATTTAATACTTTTATAATTTATTGATTATATAATGTAAAAACCACCTGAATTAGTTACTAAGACACTGAAATTGAAATAAAAATAGGGACTAGAATTTCTCAAAGAAAACTTATCTTCCATAATCCATAATCAGTTTCAAAATGTCAGTATTCTTATTTACCACCATGTGAGTTGAGTTTTGAATCTTTTAAAAAGTATACACACACACACACACATAAGATACTTAAGTTCAAAAGTTTAAGAAACCTATTAGAAGGAAAAAGCCAGATAATTGTAGACCTGGAATAAATCCTACTGGGACACATAAATGGCTAAAACTCCCATTGACCAGTATAGTATAAGTTCAAACTCACAAATATAAAAGTAAGGGAGTGGTTGTTTTTTAACTTATGAAAAATACTGGTGTTTTAAAACATGCAGAAATATGTTTTGCCCTTTACAGTAATGACAAATTCCATCTTTTTGTATGTACTCTCAATTATTTTTAAGAAAAAAGAAAAAGAAAAAAAGCTATCTTTTATGTTTAGTATTTTTAGAGTTGCAGCTTGGATTCTGGTAATTTATTTAACATTTTATTAAAGTGTAATAGGTATGGAGAAAAATACATGTATTGCAAAGCTATCTCTCTACGAATTTTCACAAATGAAAATAACTAGAGTCTAGGTCAAGAAAGACAATGGTATCTGTGGCCCAGAAGCATCCCTTGGATTGTCTTGTAGTCACTGCCATTGCAACATGCCAAGACCACCATGATCTCTCTCTTCTAAAATAATACATTAGCTCTGGTTGTATTTTCACTGTATATCAATGTAATCATATATTATGTACTTTAATTTCTTTCATTCCTTCTTCTCAACATGATATATGGAAAATTCAACCATATTATGCCTGACTCTAGATCTCTATATATCTCATTTACATACAGTAATTATCGTGTGAATATACCACAATGCATTTTTTTCCACTTTAATACTGATTGGTGATGACATTGTTTCTGATTTGTAGCTAATTGAAACAGCGCTATGAAACATATCTTTTTCATTTCTATTGTCAACAGATATAAGAACAGAGAAGCTGGGTAACAGTACAACACACATAAAACTTTGGAAGATAAGGCCAAACAATTTTCCAAAGTGGCTGTACGGCAAATTTTCAGAAGAAAAGAAAGTGATAAACATTGATAGCTACATTAGCACAAAGAGTTAGCGAATATAAAGAAAAAGGTGATTTTCTATAAGTAAAAAAGAAAAAATTCTGGAAGGAAGAGAGCAATTTTAAGAGTCAAAAGGATATGCTTGAAATTGACTATAAGAAGAAAGTTAGTCAAAGATGAGGTTACTGAATGAGTATCTTCAAGAGAAGATGTCTCATGAGTACCTGGCACATGAATTTAAGGACCCTCCAATGTGCGCCTTCCCTACCCCTTCATCTGTCATCAAAAGTAAAAGTGCGGAACAAAACCACATCAAGCACACATTAGATGAATTTGATTTTCAGGCTGGCATTCTTATTGATTCATAGGCATAAATCTAAAGCCAAAACAGTAACGGTAAACATCGGTATGTATGAGTGTTATCTGTTATTCTTCACGACTGTAGAACGTTAAGCTGTCATATTAACTTGCTCCGTGGTCCTATCAGATTTCTGGAAAATGCATCATCCTGTTGCGTATGCATATTACTCTCCTCCTACTGAGAATATGGTGTCATTGGTCCACATGGACTAAATTAGTGCTGACTCCTCTATCACCTCTGACAAATGTATCTGTAAGTGAAGTCTATTCACAGTTATCCTTCTCGCTCTAAATCATAAGCTCTGTTTGTAAAAACAGGCTACACAAGTGTTAAAATGACAGCAGTTGGTGAACAGTGTCCTGAAGAATGCATTTTATTTGCTTTTCTTAGAAACAGCCTAGGCTTTTCAATATTGATTCATTTTATTAGAAGTACCTTGGGAACACGGAACAGTTTCTTTAAATATTAACATTCTACGTATTTACTGAGTGAAAATTTGGCAAGAGGCTGGGACATGACATAAGGACACTGCTATTTGGATATTAACTTTTCCACCATCACCCCAAATTTATGTTGATATAGAGCCCTGGATTATTTATTCTCAACAATGATTGTGCATTAGAATCACCTAGGAGCTTTCAGAAATGTACTCATGCCCAGGTCTGCATCCAGGACCAATTAAATCTTAACCTTAAGGAGGAGCCCAGACATTAGTCCTTTAAGCATCTTTGCAGGGATTCTAAAAAGAGACCCATTTTGAGAAACACTGTATGATGCCATCACCCTTTCAAGTGCCAAAATCATCTACCCTATGGTAAAGGCAGAGCATGTTCAAGCATTCTTTCAAGTTAATGTAAGACGACTTTCTTTGTTTTTTTTTTTTTCTTTTCTTCTTTTTTTTTTTTTTCACAAATCCCAACTTTAAAGTGTTCCCTTGACATATGAAGTCATTAGCATTCCCCATGTCTCATAGAAACTGATGTCCTGGTTTTATTCTTTTCTCCCCAAATTCTTAACCTTGACTGTATGTTTCTGTCAACAGTGCGACACCAATAAACTAAATTACCTCTCTTAAAAGTATTTTAAATAAAACAGACAAAAATTACCCAAGAACAGTAAAAATTCTCCAGAGCATTGGGAAAAAAATACTGAAGCAACCTCTCCTTGTAATATTTTTCTGGGTATAAATGTATCAGACAGTGAATATTTTTCTCCTTTCTCATATTTTAATATTTTAGCTAATTAATATTCTGGTAAATTCCTATTACGATCATAAACATTAAAATTTGCTGATTAACATTAAATTGTATATCTCTATTAAATTGTTATGTCATTTAAATGAGAATGTGAGTTTATACTGTTGGTAGGACTGACTTTGGTTTTTATTTACTTTTTTGTTACTTTTCCAATTTAGTGCCATTATAGTAAACTAGACTTTGACATTTAAATCTTCTCGGTCAGTAGAGAGTGTGATAAAGTAGATCAAGAATATGACATGGCCTAGAACAAGGACTCTCACCTCATCTACCTTTCATCCACATGAAATTCTCAAAAGAGAATCCTCCAGATTCTATACTTTGAGGATTTTTAGATTTTGCTTAGATGTCACATCTGATCTGTGCCTTTTCCTACAAAGTTTTGCCAATGCCAGGTTGGGAAATACAATGATGAGAAAACAAACCAAGTCTCTATTTTCATTGCGCTTCCTGGACTGTTGTCTTACCACTCAAAGGTGGTCCACTGTGTGCTCACGACATCTCCTCCTTACCCTTCCCATAAAATTCACCTCATGGTAAAGACAGATCTGTTCGTTTCTCTCTCTCATAGACAGTAGCTGCAGTGGCTCTGTTATTCACAGTTGTGTGGGAGGCAGCAAAGCACTGGGATTAAGAAACTGGATTCTGAAGTCAAACCACAAGCATTTTCATCCTGTCTTCATAATTTATCAGTTGTATGACCCAGGCAAATTATTTAACCTTGGTGTCCCTGCAATTGGAAATTATAAATTAATGCCTGTCTCATAAGGTTGGAGTACAGGCGATATAAAATAATTTACGTGAAGTACTAGCACCATGCCTGAGGAATAGTAACTTCTCAAGACCTGCTACCTATAACTCCTATTGTTCGTACCAAGTGTATCATGAAATGTATGCACAGTGGTTGCTGCTTGGATGAGTTATCATCTGTATTGCACTATTTAATCTAAATATCATAAAAGAACTTCCAAATTTGATTTTAAAGATTATTGTAAAAATTATCTGCTTTATCTAGACAATTTACCTTTATTTCACAGAAGAGCGAATGTTCTGTAAAACACTTGGAGCAAGTGACTGAAGTGATTTGGACGAGGCATACAGACAGCTTCACATGAGTAAGGCTGCCCAGCCTGTCAAGTTGTCAAGTGCCAATCTCCATCAAAAGCATACGAAAGTTTATTTTGACAAAGATATTGGCTTTCCAGGACATTAGGAGTATGATAGCAATTGTGTGTGAAGTACTATCCTAAATTGAAGAGCTAAAATAAAATTGGGTTGTTGAAGGCCTCTAATATAAATTTTATCAAAGCCATTTCAACTAGAGCAAAGCACTAATGAATCCTTTAAGACATACACATGACAAGATTTATAGATGTTATTCAGGATCATGAAACACATTAATGATTGGTATAATGGGGATGAATATCAAAGTTGAAGCCACTGTCTCTACAATCCAAGATCAGAGTGAAACCACAGGGACTCATGTCACCTGAAAATATGTATTCTGAGCTTACTATGAAAATAGACATCACACTAAATTTTAATCGAATGTTAAAACATTTTTTATACCATTCAAAGACTTCATATTAAAGGTATTTGTTTCTTACATTTGTTGGGATGTGTCCAAGTACAAACTAATGTGTATTTCCTACTGTTGTTGGGAACTTCAACCTGTCATAAAGTTACTAAAAATCCTCTAAAAGAATCCACATAGGAAAGTATATATCAACACCAGTTAAGATGAATTTGTTAAATAAATATTCATTCAGATTAATGCTGAGTTATCATTTCCTCAATAATGCTCCATTCATTTATTCAAAAAGATTTCTAAGTGACTACGATGTATCAGTAGCTATTCTAGGTGCTGGGGATATAGTTAGGAGCATTATTTAAAATAAAGAACATTCCTATAGTCACAATGGTTACATCTAATGGGGTGGGGAGTCAGCAGACTGATAAATTAATACAATATATAATCTGTCTCTTGGTGATAAATATTGTGGAAAAAACTAGAGATGGAGATAAAAAATATTGTAGGACTGAGAGGGTTGTCACAGAGAAGTAACATTTCAGTAAAGATCTGAAGAAGCTATGAAGAAGGCAAGCTATAACAATTTCTAGAGAAGAACATTCTAGTAGAAATCTCAGAAAGTGCAAAGATCCTAATATAGGAATGGACATAATTGCTGGGCAGTTATCCTAAAAAGGGTGTGTGGCCATCACAGTCACCAGCACATTCATAAAATGTATTTTTTAAATTATTTTTATCATTGCAATGTACAAAGCAATACTGTTTGATAAGGTTTAGATGAATCTGAGTACATTAATTATTGTAAATTACATATTTCTGCATCTATATTGCATGTTACACTTCTACTAAATAAACCTTGTAAGATGAGAACGGAATGGGTTTTTACTTGCATAAGATGCTGAGATTACATGTGACAAGTGGTAACTCGGTAAAGCAATATATTCAACTATGACCTATTTACAGAAGAAACTATATAGTGCATCCCATAAAAAACTATATGAAATGAGAAATCAAATCAAAAGCATTTTCCTTCTATCAACAATTCCCTACTTCATTAAAATTCAACACTAGGGAATATCTAAGAAAACATGCAAAACTGAGTTTGCATCTTTATAAAATATAACTCAATCTTTTTTTTCCCTAGTGTGGAAATGTACAGTTGTATCAGTGACTTGGGTTTGAGATTATAGCTTGTTTTGAACAAAACTGAAGCTGAAATACCCATGAACAGAGGAGGACATGTAAAAGAAAAATGTTACTGTCACATACTTCTTTTAAAGTATTGCAGAAGATCACAACATTCTTTTAAAACACACACGTGCATACACCCACCACACCCTTCTAAGAAAGATAACATTGATAGCTTTATAATAAAAAGATGTTCCTGAAATATGCACAGCTTTGCTAAGTTTGAGAATTGAGACATGTATGAATTTTTCTACATGACCTTTTTGTTTCCTAGGATAAAGCTCCCTATTTTATGTTACTCTGTTTGTGATGCTGTTTTTGAGTGTTTTACACAAACCACAATAAATGTTCATCTTTTGTGAGACAAGTAAAGAATTAATGAGTAAATGAACGAGCAAAAATGCATCTTTAAGCATTCAACATCTACAAGATTTTCAACATAGCAAGCAATTAACTGACATTCATTCAATAAATAAATTGTATTTATTCACAGTCAAGGGGAGGCAAATCTATTTCACTTCCCTTTCTATGATTTCATCCTACAAACTCTTTTGAAAAATTAAATGTGGCAAGAGTGACACTGTGAGACTTTGAGATATGAGTCTTAAGAGATGCACAGATTTCATCATCACCCATTGGCGTATTCTTTGTTAGAACATAACCATCATACTGTGAGGAAGCCCAATTAGCAACGAGAAGCCAGTGTGGAGAATAAATAATGTCCCTGCCCAAAATGCCACCTGATCTCTACTAAGAGTCAGGCATTTACGTGGGCTATTTTGGACCTTGTAGGTATCCCAATGCCCCATTTGACACTGAAAGAGAAGCATCCCCAATCAACCAAAAGAATTATGAGGAATAATAAATTGTTCTTCTTATTAGTTATGAAGTTTGGTCTTCTTTAAATACACAACTAGATAACTGAAACAACAGGTGAGTGGTCCCTCTGTGGGAGATACTGTACCTCTTTGGGAAGAGGTCTGACACTGAAGTTCGCACACATGTGCATACGTTAGTCCAGAATGTCAGACACCTGCATAAGCAAAACTGACTGTAAAGTATTACATACTCATCACGAAAATGACTCGTATAATAACCACAGTTATTTATTTCTAGAGTGAAGTAAATACGCTTTCTGGTTTTAACAAAATAGTCCAGATACACCATGATAAGCTGAAACTATAAGGATGGCTTTTTGACAAATGTCACACATAAAAGAAGACAAAAGCTGTTGGGATTAATTATAGTTCACACCCATAGCATGTTGGGAGAATGTCATTTCTGAATTGACTGAAGTTTCTTTGAAACTAGTATCTTCATACTAAAAACTTTTCTTAAGGCAAACCAGCTCTTGAGGGGAGGAAAAGGGAAATTTACATGACAAATTCAGTCAGTTTCCGGTATACCTGACTTTGCCTTGCTTTCAATTACAGTCTGAGAAATGTATCAAGTAAACTATCAGAAAACATTAATTTAACAGTGTAATCAGCAGCTAAGGTTAGCACACTTTCAAGTAGCCATGTAAAAATATCAAGTTAAAGGTGCTAATGATTGCTTCTATTTAAGACATGAAAGCTCCTAAGCTTATCAAAGGAAAAGACAATCAAACCTTACTCTGAAAATATTACACAGGAATTCAGAGGCAGCCCTGAAAAGCACTTATCAACGTACAAGAGAGTGCCTCAGCATGGAGCAATGAGGGACCACCTCTCAATCTGCTCTCACCAGTTCTAAGACAACTAGTAAACAAGTCCGAGGGTACCACTACCTTGGTGACAAATTCTCAACCTGCTCTATGCAAATATTTGACATCGATCTTCAATCAACATGTCTGGTCTTTTCATGCCTCAGCTCCAAGCGTAAGAGGGCCATTTCATAGACTGAAAGCCTTTCAAAATTTCAGCCTTTTAAAATTTAAAATATTAAAACTATATTATTTGAAACAATGTGATTATAATACTATTCGTTTTAAGTGATGTCTACCACTGTCAAAGAATTATATAAAACCAGATTGAGAGTTTAAACCGAGTAATTACATGATATAATGCAGAGGAAGGTAGATTATAAATCATAACACACTTTAAAAATACACATTTGAAAATCTTAGACTATGATGTTGCCAAACATGTCAATTCATCTTTTTAAGCCCCAGAGATTGTCTTAAAATATGTACTCTCCATATAATATTCTATTGTGTTGAAGTTCTGTCATGGATGTCTGTCTCTCTGACAAAAAAATCAGAAAATTAAAAGTTTTGCTAAACTTGCTAAACCTATAAAACATATAAACTTACATAAGAATTGAAATTGTATAGGGAATAATGGAGCAATCAGAAATTAACTGAATAAATATAATCTTTAAATTAAATCTTTAAATTAAAATGAAAACAGTGTTTACTATATTTGATATTTGATAAACTGAACTAGATCCCCACACACCCTCCCTCCTCAGCCCTGTCTCTCACTTTCTTTAAAAAAAAAAAAAAGGCACTAAACAAATTCAGGTTTATAACTGTTGAAATGAAAATAAAGATGGAATAATTTATCCAGACTAGTTGCTTTGGCAAGAAAAACTTTTTGTGAATCATTTATCATCATAAGAAGAAAGCAGCAATAATAAGCCTTTTAATATGTAATTTATTTGCTAATATCCTTATGTTCAAATTAATAAGATACAAAAGACTGATTTTCAATTTAAATTATTAATTTCAAAACAATGACATTAAAAATGTTAGAGCTCAATTCCTAATCTACCAAAATAAAATAGAAATACATACAAAATATTTTCCCAAAATATATGCCAGGCATTATCAAGCAAAATCCCTCTTTTGAAATTACAAACTTACCTATCAGTAATATTATCCCATAGCAAAAGCAGTGATGGTCAATACGACAAGGGAGATGAAGTACATACAGTTCACTTCATTGAGGGGAAAAATGTCCCGGGCATTGTTGGGAGGGAGGGAGGAAGGGAAGGAGAGAGGAAGGGTGGGCAAAAGAGAGAGAAAGAAACAGAGAAAGAAAAAGAGAAAAAGAAAGAGAGAAAAAGGAAGAAAAAGAAAGGAATATGTTATGCTAATATATGTTATATAGAAAAGTTCTTCATAAAACAGGAATGTATGATTTCCTTTCACTTTATTGGCTTTAAAATATATGTAATATGTATGACAGATAACTTACATAAAATAATATGAAATAAAAGCAGCTCTGTAATTCACTTAGTATTACTGTCATTATTGTTATTTGTTGCTAATGTGAAATGGTAAGCACTACCAAGGTATTCAGTAATACCAGTTAATAAATATTTTTAAAACTATCTATGACAACCCTGTGAAGGAAATAATAATTGTAAGTTTTAGGATATTCTATAAAGTTATTCCAAAACATCATCGATAAATACTGATTTTTAAGTCAGAGATACATGATAGATGAAATGTTTAAGCAAACATGTCACTGATATTTAGAAAGTAGTTACAGAAACACAAAGGAAAAAATAAATTGGGCTTGATGCTTAACAAAGCTAGATTTCTTCAAAAAAAGAAAAGAACAAGAAAGTTGTTTGGGAGGTAATTTCATAGGTCCTATAATATGTATTGCATTCTCTCTCTATGTGGTTGGCATTGTCTTTTTGGAATGCATTACTGTTGTAACTGGAATTATTCTATGAAAAAAGGCATTGACACAATACAGATTAGATATCTCTATTTAGATGCACTTTTTGGTTGTAATAGATAATGATGCTGGGAAGATTTTAATTTCCAGGGCTTGTTATGGTTTGTTTGTTTGTTTGTTTGTTTGCTTTATTGTTCCATCAACAAACAGCTCTATTATCCTGAGCTGTAAATAAATAGTACAGCAATTATCTAGTACAGATAAATGTTGATTATGTAAAGAAAAATATATCATGGTAGCCTGCCTGTTTTAACAAAACCATACGTGGTTTACTATAATTTCATGATTTTATGAACCCTAGAAACTAGATTATATAACACTTTCATTTAACAATGAATGTATCACAAAGTTCATAAATATATATTTAATATATAAAATTTCAAACAATCCTTGTGGAAAGTGAAATTCTGAAAAAAATACGTTTGAAAATATTTTTTAATTAAAAAAAATTAAACAGAAGTGTTGCAAATATGTTATTTTCCTCCTCTAAACATGTTTGCTTATATTTTGATCATTTAAAATTTTTCTATTGTTAAAAAAAAGACAACAGTCCCCAAATTGAGTCACTTATGCTATGTCCTATTGTTACCAAAGACTTAACTGCAATTGTGGCTCTCCCAGAAATGGACTCAAATGAGGGATCACCTGGCCAACACTAGTTACGTTATTGGCCTGAGAGACTCCTTCTATCCTCGAAGGTAACCTTGCAAGAATAAATGCACTTTTTTTGTTTAGTATAACTAACTTCCTTGTTCGTGCTGTTTTCTGCCTATAAAAGTCTTTCACTTTGTACAGCTCCTCAGAGCTCCTCTCTATCTGCTAGACTGGATGCTGCCCAATTCAAATAGAATTTTGCTCAAATAAACTATTAAAATTGTTAATATGTTTCAGTTTATCTTTTCACACTATAGTACATTATCAAAATGTGTCAAGTGTCCATTTACATTTTGGTAGAAAAATTCTAGATCTGATGTTCTAAAGACCTGATTGATAATTACTTATGACTTTATTAGAAAACCAAATTAGCAAATAGATGTGAAAGACAGATGGTTGATAATGAAATTCAATTATGATTATCCATCACCATTAGAATAATATTTCAACTATATATAGATGTTTGAAATGACACTCTCATTTCTCAATATTTATGGTTACAGAACTTTCTCTGAATTATTCTGATAACTTTTAGTCAAATAAACTGGAAATGGCACTGGAGTTATCAATACAGACTTCAGACTTCTGAAGTATGATTAATTTGATCTAAGAGCTCTAGCCAAATGATTCAAAAAAAGGTAACCGAGTGATACAAATATCCCAGTTGTTTAAAATCAAATAATTCACAGGTATTATCTCTTAACTGAGAAAACTGGTCTTTTCTGAATGATTTCACAGTCACCTCAATGTTCTTTCTTTTAGAATAGCATGAACTACCTAAACATGTTGCATGTTTCTGAAATGTAAGGGAAAGTTAACTTAGATATTTCTTTCTTAAACCAAAGTTTCTACAAGCAATTAGTCTTCTAGAAGATATGGAAAAAAAGCCCAAAAGTTAAACACATGAAATGGGTTATTTTGGCTATTAAATGGAAATATTGGGCTACTTTATTCTAGGAATCAACCAAAAAATAGAAACCTACCAGAGCACACATCCATTTGTCACTAATGGAAACTGACACTTAATTTTACTTTGCAAATTCTTTCTTCTATGACCTTCCTTCTCTGAGTAAGTGCACTTACTACCCCTAGTTAAAGTGCTGACTCATCCTTCATTCTCCTTTTCTGTTAGTCCCAACAACTAAGCCCTTAGCAGGCCTGGCACACCCTCATCACTACTTCCAAAGCAAACTTTTACTTTCTTAATTTCTTGCCATCTTTAATGCTACCACGCTCGTTTTTCAAGTCTACCATCACCTCCCTCCACAACCTCTACACCTGGATTACTACATTTGCATCATAACATGTCTCCCAGTTTCTATTCTTGCCTCTCCCATTTTTTCTCCCTATGTTAATTAAATACATCTATAAATACAAACCAAATGTTATTTTTCTGCTTTAAGTCATCCAATGGCTTTTGAAATGGGGAAAAAAGGGAAGGGAAAGGAAAGGAAAGGAAGGGAAAGGAAAGAAAGGAAAGGAAGGGAAAGGAAAGGAAAGGAAAGGAAAGGAAAGGAAAGGAAAGGAAAGGAAAGGAAAGGAAAGGAAAGGAAAGGAAAGGAAAAGGAAATGAAAAGGAAAGGAAAGGAGAGAAAAGAAGAGAAAAATCCCAATTCTTACTATTTCTTGCAGGGTCCTATTTAATTTTTCTATAAAACTTTTCACTATATTCCAGAAAAAATTTGCCTTTACACTCCACATTGTTTTCCTTGATTTAGGGCATCATTATATATAGACTCCCAGTCTTTAGTATCTCTTTTATCAAGTTTCGGTATGACTAATTCAGATCACTCTTAATATTCAGGGCTCAGTTCAGTCTGTCTCCTCAGCTAGCCTTTCCCTGGCTGTTCTATTTAAGGATGGCCATCCTACAAAAACAGACATACGGATCAATGGAACAGAATAGAGAGCCCAGAATTAAACCAACACATCTACAGTTAATTACTCTTAGACAAAGGAGGCAAGAATATACAATGGAGAAAAGACAGTCTCTTTAGCAAGTGGTGGTGGGAAAGCTGGACAACTGCAGGTAAACCGATGAAGTTAGAAAACTCCCTCACACCATACCCAAATGTAAACTCAAAATGGCTTAAAGACTTAAACACAAGACATGACATCATAAAACTCCTACAAGAGAACTCAGGCAAAACATTTTCTAACATAAACCATAGCAATGTTTTCTTGATCAGGCTCCCAAGACAATAGAAATAAAAGCAAAAATAAACAAATGGAACCTAATCAAACTTATAAGCTTTTGCACATCAAAGGAAGCCATAAACAAAGTGGGCCAGAAGAAGATATTTGCAAAAGATGTGACCAACAAGGGCTTAATTTCCAAAGTATACAAACAGCTCATACAACTCAATAGCAAAAGAAACAAACAATCCAATCAAAAAATGGGCAGAAGACCTAAGCAGACATTTCTCCAAAGAAGACATACAGAAGGCCAACAGGCACATGAAAAGATGCCCAGTATCACTAATTATTAGAGAAATGCAAATCAAAACTATGAGGTATCACCTCACACTGGTCAGAATGGCGATCATTAAAAAGTACAAATAATAAATGTTAGAAATGGCGTGGAGAAAAGGGGACCCTCCTACACTGCTGTGTGGGAATGTAAATTGGTACAGCCACTATGGAAACCAGTATGGAGGGGCCTTAAAAAACTAATAAATGAGTTACCATATGATCCAGCAATCCCACTCCTGGGCATATATACAGAAAAGATGAAAACTCTAATTCAAAAAGATACACGCACCCCAATGTTCATAGCAGCACTATTTACAATAGTCAAGACATGGAAGCAACCTAAATGTCCATTGACAAATAAATGGACAAAAAAGATGTGGTGTATATACACACACACACACATTTATATACATATTATATATATATATATATATATATATATATATATATATAAAATGAAATATTATTCAGCCATAAAGAAGAATGAAATAATGCCATCTGCAGCAACATGGATGAACCTAGAGATTATCATACTAAGTGAAGTAACTCAGACAGAGGAAGACAAATATCATATGATAGCACTGATATGTGGAATCTAAAAAATGAGACAAATGAACATATCTACAAAACAGAGATCAACTCACAGACATAGAAAATAAACTATGGTTACCAAAAGGGAAAGGGAGTGAGGGAGGGATAAATGGAGAATTTGGGATTAATTAGTATCACATTACTATACATAAAATAGATAAATCACAAGGACCTACTGTATAGCATAGGGAGTTATATTTAATGTACTGTAATAACCTATAATGGAAAAGAATCTGAAAAAGATATATAAATATATATATGAATATATATGATATATATTTATAACTGAATCACGTTGCTGTACATCTGAAACATTGTAAATCAACTCTACTTCAATTTAACAAAAAAGGAAAATAAAAATGGTGTTCCTTTCTTTTGCATTACTGTTTTATTTATTTCATAACATCTTTCTTTGCTTATAATTATTGTATTGATTTATTTTGTTTAATATCTGTCTCCTAGCTAAACCGTTCTCTCCCTAAATGCAGTGATCTATTTTTCACTGCCAAGCATCTTGCAGAATCACTTACATCCAGGAGGCACTTAATAAATTTTTGAATAAATGGAATTAAAAAAAAGAAATTCATGCTTGCTGCCTTCCAGAACTATGGAGTCTTGTAGGAGGTTCATTATCCCTCAGACAGTACTGGTGATGTGACAGAAATGATGACCATCCTTGTCTGCCCCTAGATTGTCTCAGTATACAGTTGCCAGATTAGATATAGAAAACCCAGTTAAAGTTGACTTTTAGACAAAAATTGACTTTTTTTAAGTATAAATGTCCCAAATATTGCATGGAAGATACCTATAGTAAGAAAATATTTGTTATTTATCTGCAATTCAAATTTAGTCATTCAGTATTTTTATTTGCTAAATCTGGCAATCCTATGACAGAACGTACTGTATACAAGCGGTGAATGGCTGATTCTTTAAGGAAAAGCTTTGCTGTAACCTCTCATTTTCAAAATTCTATGTCAAGCCTAGGTCTGGTGACTTTTAAAGCCTACAGATGTGCTACTTATCAGCCACATGTATCCATAGGATCTAGGCTTGTGAAAGACGACTGTAAACAGACCTCTGCTTAATTTTCATCAGAAGTCTGGTTGATACAAATGAAATTTATGACAGATAGTTTGAAAGGTATCTGGGATATTTCTTTATCTAAGCATACTAATTATTATTCCAAGGATTCAGAAAGACACAAGATTTAATATACCGGGATATCTGTGTCAAACTGCCTTGGCCTCTTACAAAGGAAGTTTCATGGCGTTGCTTTTGGAGTTGTGTTCTTAATTTACTCCCAAGGGAATCTAAAGAAATAAAGCCAACTTAGCATGTTTCCTAGTAATATTCTTCAGGTCATCCGCTGTTGAATCTCTCAGTGTTCACTAAATGAAGGTTCTTACAATGCATTACTTCTGACTTCACTGCCATCATACACATCTAACTGAATACCACCAGGCTCACTGCCATTGACAACCTTTGTAAATTGAAAGGAAAATTTTTCTATTAAAATGTCTCTAAGCAAGTTCGTGTTACTCTGATATGTTGCTACTCTGAAACAGAGTACTACCTAACTCTTCATTACACTGTCATGTTTAATTCATTGAACTTTGTCAATTCCTTTCCACTGAAGAGCAAAGAATTAGCACCTGAGTACAGACAGTTCCCCTCTAGGATGCATTTCTATATCAATAGTGAAATTTTCTTGCATGTTAATAAATACAAAACACAATATGTCTTCATTTTTATAATTCATTTGTACAATTTTTGAATACCCTCTCTGCTCCAGGCATTGTGTTACATTAATTATTTACATTACTCTGCACTCTCAAATCCCCATGCAAGAAAGCAAAGTGAAGATACATTTTTACGCTGTAACCATCAGTCAAGTGCACTATTATTGAGTCTCATAAATAATATTACAAGGTAAAAATCGAAGGCAGCAAGGATCAAATAGAAGTGAATTAAACAAATATATTTAATTTTTACTATTTATTTATTTCTTCCTTATAAAATATGCATTTGGAAAATAATCTAAGTTATGAGATATATAGGGAAAGGGATTTTCAAATGTCTGTAAATTTTAAGAAAAATCACAGCCAATAGCATGTTTGATACAGTTAATACCTTCAGGTTTCAGTTAGATAAATATTTTAAATGTCATATATTCATCTGCTAAAGTATTAATGAATTGCCTGCAGCTCTAGGTGAAATTGATGGTGTCATTTAGTTAAGGAGAGGAAACACTTTACCCAGTTAAATGTTGAAATATTTTTAAAGCAATATACTTGCTTCTCCCATATAATTATGCCAAATTTTATAAATCGCAACCAACTGATCATATATTTTTACATAACTGCAACTGAGCAGTATGCAATGGACATGGGAAGTATATACTAAGAAGAAATGGTTTTATTTGTATCTTTTTATAGAAGAATTTTCCATGCTTACAGATAAATTATTACTAGGAAAAAAAAGTTTTAAAAAATTCTTATTTAAAAATATCTCCTAAAGATTAAAATCAAGCTAGATCAAAATGACATAGATGTATCTAAGAATAAAGGGATTTTATTATTGGGTGATTTGCAAGACATCACAAACTATTATGATAGTCTTAAATAAGAGTGTTACTGATGTCTAAAGATTTCTTTTTTTAATTTTAGCCTGAGGCTCCAGCATGTGGAAATCTGTTATTTTTTCCTCCTAATTTACCAAACTGATGACTTTGTCACTATTCCGTCAGAAAACAATTGGAAACAAATGCAAGCTTGCTAAAAAAGTTTAAATAGGGCACTACACTAGGAAAAGGAAAAAAAAAAAAAAGACCGTCTATATATAGAGATCTAGTGAACGAAAAAAATAAATAAAGAAATAAGTGGGAAACCCACACTCTGTGTCTGCTATGCTGATTTATTAAGGTTATTGGGAAATAAAAGACATAAGTTTGATTCATTTGCTTACAGGGATTAGACTTTTTCAAAATTGTAGAATAGACTACACTGTATAGCACAGGGAAATATACACAAAATGTTATGATAACTCACAGAGAAAAAAATGTGACAGTGAGTGTGTATATGTCCATGAATAACTGAAAAATTGTGCTGAACACTGGAATTTGACACAACATTGTAAAATGATTATAAATCAATAAAAAATGTTAAAAAAATGTAAGGAGTAGAAGTTCTTGAAACATAGTGTATAAACCTGTTAGTACATACATTAATTAGCACAATCCCATTTATTCTGTAGCTACCAAAGTAACATTCTGTTGATTCACATTGACCTTTCTGTTGCCCGCATTAGCATTCTCAGGTAAACTAGTTATCCCATGTTTTAATTCTGTCAACTGTATTCCACAACCTTGAATTCATAGAAGATACTTCTGAGATATTCCTTGTTGTGTTTTGTGTCTCTTCACCTAGTGATCTTTGCAGATGGCTACCGACCTAGAAAATGGGAGAATGAAATATTTTCTTTAAAACTCAAGAAGTGAGTCAAGTAAAAGTCAAGAGTGATCATGACAGGCAAAAGATGAAGGTGGGAAACAATATAGTAAAGTAGCTACAGGCGATATCCTGGAAGCAAGACCACTTCCTCCAAGACTAACATCTCCTATCTGTGTGACTCTGAGCAATTTACTTTACCTCTGAGTGCCTCACAATTTCCCGAATGCCAAAATGGGACAAAATGTACCCTACCAAACAGGGATATTTGAGGAAAAAACTAAATTTATTCACGTGATGTCTCTTACTACCGGTGTCCGGCATACAGAATGCTCATTACAGTTCAGTTTTTTATTACTATTAGGCTGTTACTAATGCCTCACCATTTACTAGGCATTTGCAATTTGAAATAAGAAAACATACTGCAGGTCTTCATCTTCCCCCAGTTTAGAACCCTTTTCAAATAGTAATAATCCTATGATCATTACTGAGTGTGGTTTCTCAGCCAATGTTTAATGCATGGTAATTAATCATACCAAAGGCTGAAACTGTCACATTATAAATGTATTACCACACCCTTATCTAATTGACCATGTAATCTATTACAATATCAAAGATTAAAGCTGAAATATGTGTCCAAGCACCCTTATGATAAAAGGAAGGTGGTCAAAACTGATCCTGTAATTTTTTTTTTAATATATAAACTTTCTTTTAGAGCACTTTTAGGTTCACAGCAAAAATGAGTGGGAAGTACGGAGAGAGTTCTGACCCGCAAATAACCTCCCCCAACGTCAACGTCCCCCAGCAGAGCAGTATATTTGTATCAGTGAACCTACATTGACGCATTATTGTCCAAAGTCCACAGTTTACATTAGAGTTCATTCTTGGTCTTTGACAAACATATACAATGACATGCATCCACCATCCATTATACAGAAGTTTCACTGCCCTAAAAATTCTCAGTGGTCTGCCTATTTGTCCCTCACTCCCCAACTTCTAGAAATCCCTGATATTACTCCAGTGTCCATAGTTTTGTTTTTTTCCAAAATATTATATACTTGGAATAACTAAAATATGTAGCCTTTTCAGATTGCTTCTTTTCACTTGGTAACAAGCATGTAAAATTTCCTCCATGTTCTTCCATGGCGTAAGAGTTCACTTACTTTCAGCACTGAAGAACAGTCCATTGTCTGGATGTATCACAATTTACTTACCTATTCACTTACTGAAGGTCACTAGTTGCTTCTAATGTGCAGCTATGAATAAAGTTGCTATAAAAATCCATATGAAAGTTTTTGTGTGGACATAAATTTTCAATTCAGTTGGATAAGCATCAAGGAGTGTGACTGCTGGATCATATCGTGAGGCTATGTTTAGTTTTGCAAAATACTGCCAAACTGACTTCCAAAGTGCCTGTACCTTTTTGTATCCTGCCAGTAAAAGAGAGTTCTAGTTGCTATCCATCTTCACCAGCACTTGGTGCTGTCAGCATTTTGGATTTGGGCCATTCTAATAGGTGTGTAGTAATATCTCATTATTTTAATTTGCAATTCCCTAATGATCTATGAGGTTGAATATCTTTTCATACACTTACTTTGTATCTGCATATCTTTTTTGGTGAGGTTTCTGTACATGTCTTCTGACCATTTTTAAAAATCAGGTTGCTCATTTTTCTTACTGTTCAGTTTTCTGAGTTCTTTGTGTATTTTGGATAACAGCCCTTTGTCAATTGTGTCTTTTGCAAATATATTCTCCCAGTCTGTGGCTTGTTGACAGTGTCTTTCATAGAGTGGAACTTCTTAAAATTTTAATGACGTTTAGTTTATTAATTCTTTCCTTCAAGGATTGTGCCTTTGGTATTGAGTCTAAAAACTCACTGTCATGCCCAAAGTTGCATAAGCTTTATTCTATTTCATTTTCTAGGAGTTTCATAGTTCTGCATTTTCCATTATACATTAAGTCTGTGATCCATTTCGAGTTAATTTTTTGAAGGACATAAGGTCTGTATCTAGATTCATTGTGTGTGTGTGTGTGTGTGTGTGTGTGTGTGTGTGTGTGTGTGTGTATGTGTGTGCGCGCGCGCATGATAATGTCTGATAGTTTCAGTACGTGTAGAAAAGGCTCTATTTGCTCAATTGCACTGCCTTTGCTACTGGAAAGGCAGCCACCAGCGCCACTCTGTCATGATCACTGTAGCTTTATGGTAAGTCTTGCAAGTTGGGTTGTGTCAGTCCTCCAACTTTATTCTTTTCCTTCAATTGAGTTAGCTATTCCAGATCAGGAAGAAATGACCTCTTGATCAAATTGAGTTTTACCATCCATGAACATAGAATTTCTCCATTTATTTAGCTCTTCCTTGATATCTTCATCTTGATAAAGAATATCTACAGAAAACCTACAGCTAACACATACTAAATGGTGAGAAACGAAACTTTCCCACCAAGGTTTTTGGTAGATGTTCTTTGTCAAGTTGAAGAAGTTATTCTCTATTACAACTTTTCTAAGTTTATAATCATGAATGGGTGTCAGATTTTATCTAATATTTTCTGTATCTATTAATATGACTAGGTGATTTTTTTTCTTTAGCCAGTGATGTGTTGAATTGCATTGATTTATTTTTAACTGTTGAAAGAGCTTTGAATATCTAGGATAAGTCCCACTTGGTCATGGTGTATAATTCTGTTTATACATGGTTGGATTCAATTTGCTAGTATTTTATTGAGATTTTTTTTACGTCTATGTTAATGAAAGATACTGGTCTGTAATTTTCTTTTCTAATAATGACTTTGCCTGGCCTTAGTCATGCAGGTCTAATAGATGAATTAGGAGGCATTGCTTCTAATTCTATATCCTGGGAGAGACTGTTGCAAAGTGACGTATTTGCTTCCTTAATTGGTAGAATTCACCAGTGAACCCATCTGGGCCTGGTGCATTCTCTTCTGGAACTTTATTAAATATTGATTCAACATCTTAAATAGATTTATGCTTATTCAGATTGTCTATTTCTTCATGTGTGAGTTTGAGCAGATGTGTTTTTCAAGGAATTTGTCCATTTCATCTTTCAAATTTGTGATTATAGAATTTTTCACAGTATTCTCTTATTATTATTTTAATGCCTATGCAATCTGCATTGAGGATCCTCTTTCATTTCTGATATTAGCAATTTGTGTTTTCTCTCCTTTTCTCTCTGCTTGACTAGAGCCTTATCAACTTTTTTTTTTATCTTTTAAAAAACAGCTTTTGGTTTTGCTCGTCTCTATTGATTTCTTATTTTCAATCTCTTTGTTCTCTGCTCTAATTTTTATTATTTTTCTTCTGGTTACTTTCAATTAATCTGTTCTTTTTCTAGCTTTCAAAAGTGAAAGTTCATAAGAGTTTTAAGGAAAATATATTGAAAATGTGGTATCTTTCTTTTAAATTAGTCAACTAAAAGCAGACTCACTCATCATGTGAATTTAAATCATATGGCTTTCAGAAATATTCCTTTTCTCTGTTTTAAAAACTGTATCTAATCATGATTTTGTTTTTTTGAGTATCTGATAACGATACAGATTTCAAGAGAGAAGTGAGAGAGAGAATACCACTGCTGTTTTAGGTAAAATTGGAAGGCCTCTCTGGAAACTAAACAAGAACATTCAATTTAATTCCCATTTACCCATCCAAAAGTCCCTTTTTCCACCTTATACCACTTCCCCCCAAAATGAAAACCATTGTTGTAGATATTAGCAATATATGAAAAAAAAAGAAAAAGAAAGAGGGAAGACATAGAACAGTAAAAGTATGAACATCAGTAAAAGATAAAACAACAATTAGAGCAGAGTACTTCACAGGTTATGACAAATGATGTAAATATTTTTTACAGAGGTATCAATACAATTTGATGAGACAGAACTCAAGTCTGAATATTATAAATAACCAGAAAGATTCTATTACACCCAACGAAACTTTTAAAAAGAGATGCAGTATGGTGAAGGATAAACTACTGCTTGGAGATAATGAAGCATTAAGGAAAGAAACAAAATACAATTTTGTTGTGTGGATTACAACACCTAAAAACCTAACCAGGTAGAGGATATTGAAACAGATTATAAAAGAAGCAAATTAATGTTAAAAGAAGAAAATCAAGTTGTCTGGCTCTAATGCTACTTTTTTGGTGAGACCACAATGACCACTCAACTGAATGCAGTATATCTTTCTTATCCTCAACTCCTAATCTCTCTTACCCTGTTTTATTTTCTACATTACCTACACCTGTAATATATAAATTGCAAGTTTGTTATATTTATTGTCAGTAGTCTCTTTCAAACAGAATATAAGATCAGTAAGGACAGAGCTTTATATGCTTGATTTTTCACCAGTGTATCCTAAGCATCTCCATGGTGCTCTGAATTTTACCTCCAAAATTTAACTCAAAATGCATGTCCTGCTGCATTGGTAACAATCACCCTACCTAGAATACTGTAATCTACTTTCAAGCATTGTCTCTTCTTTCCAACCATAATGTAACACTTACAGAGTCATTCTAATTTCTTACTCACAAACACTTGTGAAGCCCTGCATAATCGAGCTCTGACCATTTCTTAAATTTCATTTCTCACCATTTTCGCCCCACTCACCCTTGACTATGTTATATCCTCATTTAACTTTCCCTATTTCCCTGAATTTCAGAGATTTCCCCTGTTTCACACTGATTACTCCTTCATCTGGAGTGCCATTCTATTATTTTTATGGTTAACTGTTCCATTCTCTTGGCTTTATTTAAATGTCACCCCCTCAGAACCTTCTTTGACTAGCCTTTATGAAGTTGAGTCATTGGACATTGAGGAGGTTATCAACCTCATGTCCAAGTTTCTCCAACTGTCAATTGGAGATACAAATAGTAGCTAGCTGGGTAGTAACAGGTTAACTCTACAGGCTTGGGTTGTTCAAACTCTGCATATTCCAAAGAAAGGCCTCTTGGCACAATTCTACCAGCTGCCCAAAAAGGTGAAACCATAAATTTGCCAAGACATCCTCTACTTTCAGAACCTGACAGAGTCAAATGATAACCTATAAACACAATGTTTCATTCTGGGAAACATTTTGGTCATAGAATATGATGATGATCTGGACTAACTGCGGATGACTGAGTGGAATTCTAGTAGTGTAATCTTTTGACGCTTGTTTTTTTCATTACATCTACGACAAACGCTATCACTTGGGAAGAAATGTCTGTAAACTACTCCCCGGTACACCACCAGACTGTGAGGTGGTGTACAATTCCACCACGTGACTTTTAACCTTGATGAACCAGTGCTTAGCGAGGCCCCCGGTTGTGATGAACAAAATAGGTAACTGCATGCCCACTGTGCCACAGCGTGGTGTGCACAAACACATATCATCTTTGTGTTTACGGATGAAAAGATTTGAAAAAGACAATGAGTTTCACACGGCAGTAGGCAGCACAGAATGGATCCTAAATGCCCTAGGGAATGACCCTATCTTAAGACAAGAAAGGTTATGGGAGGTCTTTTGGCATACTCAAACTAAATTACAGCTAGGTGTGATCACCTGCCTCCAGTCTCAGTACAAGCCTGTGACTAAGAGAGAGTGACTGGTTTCGTTCCCCAACTGACTTGGAACCCAGAAATAACTGAATCATGGCCAATGTCAATGATGTTTGTCCATAATATATATATATATATGATATAATGTCAAGGGCTGAGTCTGTTGAGAAGGCATAAAAATACATTCTGTAATTCTTACTGATTTTTTGTGCGAAGGAAATATAAAAACTATACTCAATGTAGGTGATCAAAAAGATATGATTGTTTTACCGTAAGAGAGCCTAGGCCAGGGCCAGGCAGGCAGACTAAAATGTAAAGGTTTAACTCAGCAGATCTGGGTTGTTCTACTCCTTCACATTCTAAGAGAAAGAGGTTGGCTGGTTCTTTAAAGATAACCTTCTATCCTTTGGAGATAATTTGCTCAATAAGAAGAGTTTTGAATCCCTTAGGCCTTTGGCCACTGGGTATCAGTTTGGACAAGCAATGTGATTTACGCTGCATGTCTGGTTGTGCTCTGGGAAGGTGCTGGAGTCGGAGTAGCTAAGGTCAGTCATGAGGGTGCTATACGCCAATGGGAGTGATCCCAGTGCATCTCCTGCACACCAAGGCTTGGATGAACTTCCCATATTAATAGCACTTTGCATGCGTTGCCACGCATCACTGCTGGGAGAATTCAGTGTGTCCCCAGGTGACACCAATGGGGGGCACACTCTGAAATTATACCTGGCTTCTTCTGGACTTTGCCCAATGCACCATTCCCTTTTGCCAACTTTGATCTACATCGTTTCACTATAATGAACTGTATCACAAAAATAGGAGCTTTCCTGGGTCCCCTGAGTCCTTCTAGTGAGCGATGCGGCCTGAGGGTAGTTGAAGGGAAACGCAAAATACTAGCTAACCAGCTTGTTATAAGAATGAAATACAGTAGTGCAAAAAGAGTACTTAAAATAGTGCCTGGCACATGATGAAGACTCAGTGATCTTACTTTATTACCAACTCAAATCTTTCTCTGCTGTATTCACAGAATTTAACATAATCTATCAGCACAATGTTTATTTATCTGGGAACTGTCCGTCCCTCCCATTACAGTGGAGGAAGACAATGGCAGGGATTTGTCTGTTTGACTCAGCACTTGATCCCTCACATCTCACACAGTGCCAGGCACAGAGCAATCTCTCAATCAATATTTATTCAAAAATGAATTAATGAATATTAACATGAATAAGAAGTAAAGGAATTATGATAAATTAGCTTTGGAAATAGCTCTAAAGGAGTATATATTTTAGTTAAATGTCTGGAGAAAAAATAGATTGGAAAGGCCTCTTTTCATGTTATAATACCCCCAAAATGAGAACTAGAAACAGTAAAAAAAAAAAAAAGTTATAAAAATATAGATTTTGGCTTAATTTTTATAAAGCACTTCCATCATTTGAGCAAAGATGCACAGGTATTGTTTGGGGGTTGTGCTTCTCGTTACAGAGGTTCAGGCAGTATGTCTACTTTTTTAATAGAGCCATTGTCAGAGGAATTCAATCATTCTGGGTATTTAGAATTATAGCTTTTAAGCTTCCGTGCAAGTCCCAGATTCTGTTTCAAAAAGCCAAAGATAGTTTTCTCTAGAACTTCACTGTCATTCATAAAATGTTAATATTCTTTCAGGATTTGTTTTTCAATTTCAAACCAAAATATAGAATATTCCACCATAAGATATGTGGAGTGCAAAACATCTCAGTACTGTAAACAGAGAATTGCAAAAATGCTAGGGATGAACTTGTCTAGGGGAATCTCAGGGATGCTAGCATTTCCATTTCTGGTTGTATTTGGTGCCACCTGGTGGCAACTGTCCACTCTAGCATAAGTGTAATTAGAGACTTTCCTAGGTACTGGGGAGCTAGCTGACACTTCCAATATACCTGCAGTGATTCCAGGAATCATTTTTGTGTTTATTCACTGCATTGGCCCAATCCAGGGAGACTGGGCCAGGAGAAAACTGGGATCACCAGGACCCTATCTGGTCCCACTGCAATAATTAGACAGCTAGACCACAAAATGCTCGGAGCAGAATGTCAGGTTCACATCTCAGCCCTACTACTCATTAGATGTGAAATCTTTTACTTACCTAAGTTTACTTGGCTTCCATTTATCTGTAAAGAAGAAGCAATATTAATTTCTCCATAGGGTTTTTATAGTGATTAAACAGATAATCCATGTAAGTTCTTAGAAACATGCCTGACACTTAGCCAACCAAAAAGAAATTATTTTACGTCAGGCTGGTAGCTCTACAGATACTCTAATCAAACTAAACCTACTGATAATTAACACATGTGCATTATAAAAAGTAACATACTTAAAAGAAAAACAGAGCATGACAATGAAATGTTTTGACTATAAGAATAAGTAATATGCTAAGCAAATTAAAAACAAAGCCAACTAACAATATGTGAGGATGTTGGGTTTGTGAAATTGTGTCTGTGTGTGTTATGTTTTTGAGAATTGTATGTGTGTGAGAAGGAAATTAAAACCTTAAAAATATCACTTTGCAAGACAAACTGTCATCAGGAGAGAAGAGTGCTGATTAACCCACAACACTGAGAACAGTAAAGAGAGCCAGGCAGACGGGCTGCGTTCTTAACAATGAAAAAGCTTCATTCTCCCTTCTCCCTTCCTACGTTGCTCTGCAGTCTCCACTCCTGGGGTAAACTGCCTTTGAAGTACTTCAGTCATGCTCTCTCCTACAGGTAATCACTGACCTCGATTTTGGCTGCCACTACTGAAAATAATGCATTTATCTTTATTTTTACTAGAGTGTAAGCTTCTTCTGAGGAATTGCTGAGTTTCTTAGTCTGTCTTCCGGACATCATTAATTCAATGCCATACATCAAGGACAGAACTATAAGATTACATAAAAGTCTCTTTTTGCTTCATCATTACTATTTAGGAAAGGGGATGAGAGAATATGCTAATCGGATACTTCATTATTTTAAGCACAAGGACTGAATAAGAAACTGGGACTTCCCTTTTTTATCTATTCATAAAAGCAGTTTAATCTCCTCACAGAACTGCCAAAATTTCTTCCAAGTGACAAACTTAAACTACTTATTCATGATACTTTGGGACAGATTAAACGTCAACCTGGTTTCTTCACAAATAAAGGATCTATTTCAGATCAGTGTTGATGCTGGTAACATTTAGGTGTAAGGATGATTTGCTTCCTCGGATTTGGGGTAATCCGACAGGATTTTTACAGGCGTTCGTCTATATCTTGGTACATGCCAATCATTACTAAGAATGTTTTTTCTTCTTTTCATGCCTGTAATCATTTAAGTACATATATCAAATGTAAGACTGAGACAGAGGAAAGCAAAATTGGGGCATTTTCACTAAATATAAAGAGGGAAAACGGTATGAACTTGAGAGGACCTTTCTTCTTCGTACAGAATTTCTGCAGATCTAAATATATTCTAATCCCCCTAACAGCCTATAGTCGTTATGTAAATTGTGATCTTTAATGCTTATAATTTGCTGAACTGGTATTTAAACAAAGTTTTTAGCACAACTGCTCATGAAAATTTACGATCTGGTGAATCAGCAAACATTAATCTCTATGTTTTATGTATATTTTTAAGACACATGACCCATTTTTTTCTATTTCACAAGAAGAGTTTTTCTTAATTTACATGTAGATTCGTCATTCATTATACATAATGGTTCTAAAATCATGTCCTAGAATTGTATTTTGTGAAAAATATGATTCTATTTTCCAATGTGTTACGGATGACTGTCTGTGTGAAATAAATCATTTTCTGAATTTGCTTCTGAATTGGATGTGGGGTAATAGAATTTTCTTAAAGTGGTATAAGGTACATATGAAGATGCAAATATGAATATTGTAAAAAGTTTCCCTAAATGTATTATCATAAGTTCAGTGAGACACACAATGAGATTCCAGGCATAGAATTCCTCCTGCCAAAGTCCCCATCATTTTTTAGAGACATAATGCAGAGTGCGAATGAGAAACAAATGGGAAATGAAATATTTTAACTCGTTGTATTCCATCATGATTTTTCATCAACTGAATCATTCCAAAATTGTCTAAACTGTACCCAAATACTACATACTTCTGACCCTCATACATAATGGATTTGTATCCAAATATGATACAAAGGGTGGTTATTATATAATAATAATAAAAAAGAATTTGGCTAGCTTTCTTCTGTGGTTACTGGGAGGGAGATTCTAACTCCTTGCAATTTCATAAGTGATGGGAGGGTCTCTATTATTCATGAATTCCTTTGACCACATCCGATAGTATACGCTAATAAATTCATTCATGATAAGCCCCTAAAGGCATGATGGGAGCTGATTATGTCAAAAAGACTAGGCATGTGCTCAGAGGACCAGGACTTGGAGACTTCCCAACCTCGAGAAGGCTGAATATTAAGTTTGGTCCCAACACCAATGATTTAATCGATCATTCCTATGTAATGCAACATCAGTAAAAACTTTGGACCTCGAGTTCAGGGGAGCTTCCTGGGTAGTAAACATATTGTGGTAGGAACATGACAAGCCTTAATTCCACTGGAAAAAAAGCACTAAAACTTTGTGTTGGGGACTCTCCTGGGTCTCACCCTACCTGTCTCTTTATTAAGTTCTTCTTGAGTTGTGTCCTTTATAATAACCTGGTATCCATTAAGTAGAGCACTTTTCTGAGCTCTGGGAGTTATTCCAGCAAATTCTCAAACCTCAAGGAGTCATGAGAAGCCTTTAATTTGAAGCAGGTCCGTCAGAAGTGTGAGCGGCCTGGAGGCCCCACTTGCAGCTGGCGTCTGATGGGAGGGGCATCTTGCGGGGCCCCGAGGCCTTAACTCGTGGGGTCTGCACCACCTCCAGCTGGTTAGTGTCAGAATTACACTGCAGCACACCAGCTGGGATGGAAACAGAACAGTGGACAATGATTTAAAACTATATATCTTAAATACACATGTCATACAGTAAATTTAAAGTTTTCTAAACTTGTATATACTAATCCTAAAGGAAAAAAGATTCTCATTGCATCCAAAATTGACTAACTTGGTAGAAACTCCTCAAACTAGCTATTAACTAATTATGAAACCCAAACTGATTGTAAAATATTATTTAAAGTACAAAACTAATAAAATTAAAGACGCCATGGAGACAAACGCTTTTGCGTTTGTCATATAGACCTAGAACATTGCTTGATTTGCACTACTACAAAATCTCTGTTGATTTGGCTTTCCTTGGTCTGAACGCATCAATTATCAATTATTCACCGGGTGCACCTCCAGCTCTTTAGCTCTTCTAATTGGCTTAGGGTCTTCATGTTTATATTTGGCCCTTACAGTAACAGAGAGATAAATAAATAGATACAGATAGATAGATGATAGATAGACAGACAGACAGACAGACAAACACTGCTGTCAGATCACTCAACAAACCTCCATGATGAGACTGTCATAAATGCACATACTGGTCTAACATCTCAAATAAGCTTTTATTGATCATCTGATTGTGAATGTAATAAGAACAACTCTACCTTCTAATAAATTACTCTAAAAGTTGAACACTGTAAGTACTTAATTTCCGTTTGTTGAACAAATGAATGCAATTTATATAAATAAAAATGCAGCAAATACCTTATAGGTGCTTTATCCCTAACTTAGTCCTTTTTTGTTTCAAGATTATTGATCTTTCCCCTTCCTATCTAAACAGCTGCATAGTCACATGCTGTAATTTTGTTTTCAATGATCTAGCTTTTTCTGGACTGATGTAATTCATAGGAAAATGTCTTTCTGTGTGTTGTAATGAAGGTATGCTAGATAGCACTAGAAAATCCACATAGAGGTTGATAATCCAAATTTCTCACTCAGTATTTCAGAGAGTTCTTTGTTACAGCATGAAGTGATCCTATACATTTGGAACTGAAATTCTTTTACTCAATAACCTAGGCTGAATCAAAATTCTTTCCCAGTATTTTTCAATGCTTCACTGCTCATCTAATATACTATATATCAAGGCCAAACAATTAAATGAATAACTGAAGCAAAATGTCTTTTCAAATCAATACTAAAAAATAATGATGTTGGAGCCTTGTTCTTGTCCTTCACTGTGTATGTGGGATGCACATGTCCTACATAATAAAATCCTATTGTCACGTTAACCTTCACATCTTCCAGGATGTCCTGGAAGTTTTACCTTATCCACTATTCCTCTAAATACACAACACTGTAATGTGGAGTTAAAGTTTTGAAAAAATAAATAGTAAGAAATTAGGAAATGTTTGCACAGTGAGATTTATTCAGTTTTACTGATAAAGCTGCAGTATAGTCCCTAAATCTTTCCACCTTTACATTTTTGCTTCCCTAACTGTAGGCTGGTTGCTGTTTTATACTTATGTCTAGCACAGTTCAATGTTTTTTTGTTTTTAATGCAAACAAATATATGGGAAAATACTAAGGTTAAATTTCCAGAGATTAGATGGCTAACAAGTGTCAGAGGCGAGATTCAAATCTAGATCTAACAGAGCTCAGAATCCAGAACTTTCTCCTAAATGTCTCATTCTATCAATGACAAGTAGCTTCTATGTCAGAAAGAATGAGAAACACAGCGAGGCTCTATATTTCTGTAACTGGAGAAAAGCATTGTTATAACGGATGTTCAATTTAGCTAGAAATCAAACAACAAGAACAGCAACAAAGCTTCAAAGACTTCACAGTTTTGTCAAGAGCGGGTCCATCTAACCTTCACCTGGCCTGGTGCAAACAGAAACCGTGAAGCGAAGTATTTCTGTCCTGCAGCTGCAAGGGCAGGCAGCTGTTCTCTGCATGTTTTATGAAGATCTTTTTTAAAACCGCAGAAGATTCCATATCAAGGAAGTTGTCACTTTAGAGATTTTATAACAGGGCACACATTATAAAGTGTAATGCCCTTAATTTTCTCCTTTCATTTACTTGGCAATGTACACACATGATGATTGTATAAATATGGTGATATAGGATTACTTTCTAAAGCGTTAAACATATAATCGCTTTACAATCACAAACCTACACAGTATCCTAAAGACTACCAACTCTCCTGTGTCTAAAATAATCTGTGGAAGTAACAAAAACAGCATTTTAACCAATTCTTAAAACTACTGCAATCCATAACACTGTGTGTAAAATGTAAAGACTAAAACCCACAATCTGGTAGGGAAAAGTGTTCGTAACAAGATGTCCCTATTTCCTACCAATATGGAAGCTAATTTTAGCTCAGATTCAAGTGGTGAATTACTCTTCCGGCCAAAATTCGGGGCAGGAAAATAATTCCTCTCCATCAGTGAAGCCATAAGTGACACATCAGTTAAGTGAAAGATACAGCCATGAGTCCACAGATGAATAAAGAAGTCATTCCATGGGAATAAGGAACACATGGCAGGCATGTTACAGAATCCATTAGAGAAAAGTTTAAGAAAAAAAATCCATAGGAATACAGCTGCTCCTCCATGTGAATCGAACAACTGCGGGTATAGAAATTTGGAATGCCAGTAATAATTTGGATTTTGATACAAAGGAGAGAAATTAGGACACTATGATTGAAGAGAGAGGTGAAACTTAGACAACGAATGAAGAGACATTAAGCCCTTATTAGAACAGATGCAATTTTCCTAGCCAGCCCTGCATCCGATTTTCTCGTGTCTTTGTTAGAAGATAAATTACAACTGCTTTATATCTGTAGCTTTGTATACAGTTATGATCGTGGTTTCTGGAAGAAAGTTGTCATTCCTTTGCAAAAGTTCAGTTATTCTGAGCTCATTTTCTTAGTTTCTGAAAAATATCAATAAAAGAATACCATCTAGGAAGTAAGAAATGTCCATAGCAATGGCCATGTCTACACTTATACCTAAATCTATGTATCTATGCATCCATCTAACTACAGCTGACTTCCAGAGTTATGACTTGGTGTTTATTATAGACAAAAGACTTCCATCATAAGTGATCTGGAACCACTTTCAGAGGATTGTTAAGCAATTCTTGACTAGCTTTATTACATTTGTATTGTCATATATCCTCCACATATTCAGACCAAATATGGAGGGCAAACATTTGTTATAAAATAATTTAATGATAAAATATTGTTGTTCTTGATGAGTACATCCCCTTATAATCAAAGATGTTTGTGTGCGTCCAAAATAAATTTACTCCGCTGGAATTCAAACACTGCTAATTTGGAATTTACCTTATTTTGGTTTGTCTCTGTTGTTAAACAAAAGAAAAATGCTTAGTCTTTTATAATAAGAGACAGAAATAATACAGAACCAGCATACCATAATAGCAAGTTCATTTTAATTTCGACATTCTTGTGCACAGGTACCTGCAAAGAGTGAAGGAGACAAAATGGGCTGGAGTGGTGTCTGGACATTCTCCAGACATCAAGTCAAGGGCAGGAAGCAGAGGGTACTGATTGCAACAAGCTCAAGCAAGAAGGACCTTCTTTACAGATTAAAATGAAGGCTTAAGATGGTGGCTCCACATACCAAATTAAACTAGACTAATTATTTAGTAAACTATTTTTTAAGAGTGTTTACTAAGGTTTTCTGGATAGTTCATGTATTTTCACTTGGGATTACAATCTTAAGGAAAAAAGTACCCATGGTTGCATAAGATAGAATCAATTTCTGATTTAATTTGGGAAGAATATAATCAAACTAAATTGTGTTGCAATTATAAGACTTAGGTTTAAGTGATCTGAAATTACTCAGCATATTTTGTATATTACAATACTTTTTACTAAAATTATATTCCTTTAAAGATCTTATTCCAAAAGAGGACCTCATACCATTTATTAAAGGCAAAGAAAACTCCCAGATTTCATCATATCATTAATAAATCACTTATTTAATCTGAAGTTGAAAAATAGAGTAAAATGCAGAATATCACAGTGATGCGATGAATAACCTAGGTTAACTAACACAAAACTGGACTGTCCTGTACTCATTTTTTTTTTTAAAAGGGAAAGGAAAGTATGAAAGATCCCCAAGACACAGACAAACGTATAAATAATTTTAACATTTTAATGAATTGCTATTAAAACGTCAAAATTTAAATGAATACAATTTTTAAATATATTTAAGTCAAAACATTTCCACAGCAGCATCAAGCAGACTCAAAAACCAGAGTGTGTGGAAGAGACAATGGGTGTCCCTCACTGTTGTGAGGGCTGAAGTGCCTTTTCTTTAACGTACTGTCTTACAATTAGATCACATCCATCATACTTCCTCCTAAGGCTACATTCATTCTCTGTTTGCCATTTTGGTTGATGGCATCACTAGAGTAAAGAACAAAACTGGTTTCAAGATTGAGTTCGTTCCCCTGTCTTGACTTCAAACTGAAGCAGTTGCCAACTCTATAGATTTTACCATGACCATGGTGCATCTTGCATCTTTCCTTTCCTCATAATTTTTATTTTCATTATCATAGTAAAAGCCCACCCACCCATACCACCATACTTTTCCAGATATTTCTATGGCTCCTATATCTAATCTTTCTCCAGCTATCTAAATTACTATTAGCTCCAAGATGTCTCTTTTTGGTCTTCTAAGTCTATATTCTATTCTATAGCAAATTTATATAATTTATAACTAAAATTATCATATACATACATATATGTATATTTCCACAAAATCTATATTTTTAATCAGGAACTTTCTTTTAAATGGTGCACTTCTAATTTTAATATAGGAACTGTCAAACATAAACAAAGGTAGATAATGTGGCTTCAAGAATGATCCAAATTCTTCTAATTTTGTTGTACCTCCTTCCCTATTGACTTTTGCTGTAGTATTTTAAAGCAAATCTCAGATATAATACCATTTGATCTATAAATTCTTTATGTATCGCTTTCTAACAGAGACCTCTTTTCTAATGGAAACACTATGCCATTCTTTTACCTAATATAATATTCTTTAATATCACATACTATGCCATCTATATTCAATTTCCCTGAAAAATATCTTTTAGTTGTTTTGTGCAAATCACTATCCATATATAGCACTGTTGCAAAGTGCATAAAACTTCTTATTAAATAACAATTATATATATATACATATATAAACAGATATTGTAGGTAAAATGGGTCATTTTATTTATACAATTTCCCACATTAAATTGACTAATTGCTTATTAACACAGTGTTATCAATCTTCTTTTTCTACGTTTATATTTTTGTTATCTGGAGAACCCATATCCAATGGCTAACTGCACATACCTGAACTTGAAGCAGGCAGCTCTAACTTTACATTCTAAAAATTACATAATCTCTTTCTCCAACTTTTGATGCATTGTGCAGTCTCTGCCTCAATTAAAAGCATAATCAGATATTCAGGCAAGGAAAATAAAAATTGAGAATACACTTTGAACATTACGCCTCCCTCACTCCCACACATCCATTTGAACATAAAATCTTGACCTCCCTCTGTAACAGCTGCCCATTAAGTATGCCTCCTCTACCTTCACACAATTATCAAAAATATCTGAACCTGTAAACTTTTGATGAGTTGAATATAAATTGTTCAGTCATTATAGTAAGCAGTATTCAATATCCTTCAGATTTTGCCCTGAGTTCTATTTACATACACTTTTGTGTTTTCAAACTTTAAAATTTCTGCATCTTTGTTCATATGGTCCCTTATATCAATAATGTGGCTCTCTCCCATTCTATATTGCTCACATTCAGTCATGTCTTATGAAGGTCATGATGTTTTCTTCCCAGCTTGAAATTGATCTCTTTCTCCTCCAAATTTGAATTTAATTATTCACATTTATGGGACTAAATATTTCAGTCTTTTCCCATTATAATACTTCGGGCATACTCTCCAGTTATGCATATAAACAACTCAGTGGCAAATAAACGTGGTGTAGTATAGTAGATGCACAGATGGAGAAAGCACAGAATACTGTAGCAGCAAATAAAACAGAGATATAGACATGCAGATTCCAGGGAACTTCCTGGAAAAAAAAATTAAATGACATTTAAGCTAAGATCTGAATGAGTCACACAACATGACAAGGGGACTGTGTTCCAGATTGAAAGAATAAGGTTTTGTAAAGGCTTCTAATAAGAAATATGCTATTAAAAAAAAAAGATAATAAACTTTACATTGCTGGCCATGATGGCGTCGTTGGTTCTAGATAATCCCTCTTATCTAACAACTTAAAAATAGAAAAACATATTTAGAAAATATATTTTTACAATTGGCAATGGGTCACATAGAACACTGATCCTTGAGAAATGGCAAATTAGATAAGACTTATGATCACTCTTGACTTTCTGCTTGAAGGCATACGTACACCATTTCTATGATTTCTGGAGACAAAGTCAAGCTCAGAGGCGTTAAGGTGACTAAACTCTGTGTCACAGTATTAGTGAAGAGGAGGCTATACAGATAAGCAGCCCTGCAAGTCTGCATAAGTCCCTTTGAGTCCTTGGTTGAATACTAAGCTAATTTTTCAAAGGAAAAGAACCACCACTGGGGAATGATAAGCCTAAAAACCACCACAACTCACAAGGCTGAGAGATTTCCAAGTTCAAATGAGGCAGAATAATTTGTTGAGTAAATGGGGCATTCGGTCGGGACTTCAAAAAGGCCAAGACTTTGTAGTCGAGCTATGCTAGTTCTAAAGTACTGTCTACTCAAAGATTCCCCCTAAAATTCTTTAAAACAGAGCTTAAACAGATCAATTTAATCCTCAAATAAATCACTTGTCATCACAGCAAAGCACAATCTTCTCTAGAGGGAAACCTCAACATCCAGAAACTCAACAATGTGATATTCACAATGACCAGTGATAATGACAACAAAAAATAGTACACTAATGAAGAATCATGACCTATAACCAGGATAAAAATGTATCAATCAAATTAGATACAAATGACAAATAAAATGGAATTAGCAGACGTGTTTAAGGATTCAAAGCAAAATAAGAATTATAATAAAGAGATAAATGGAATCATAGAAAAAGAAATCAAAGATCAAATGGAACTTTAGAGCTGTAAGTGCAGTATCTAAAATCAAATATTCATTGTGTGAATAATTAACAACAGATTAGAAACTGTAGGAAAAAATGATTAATGAACTTGAAGACATGACAATAGACATTAACCAAACTGAATCACAGAAAATAAATAAATAAATGAGCAAAATATCAGTGGTCTGTGGGTTAAGATCAAAGAAGTCTAGGCAAGGGTATAATTCAGTGGTAGAGTGCATGCCTAACATGCACAAGGTCCTGGGTTCAATCCCCAGTACCTCCATTTAAACAAACAATCCTAATTACCTTCTCCTCCCTGCCCAAATAAAGAAGTCCAACATACATGGAGTTAGAATTCCAGAAAAGGGGGCACAGCATATTTGAAATGGTAATTTTTTTCCTCCAAATCTTACGAGAAAATGCAAATCCCCTAACTCAGAAAGTTCACCAAACTTTAATTAGGATAAACATTCAAGACATCACACTGAGGTACATCTTAACAGTATTGCTAAAAATCAAAGATAAAGGTGAGACCATAAGAGCAGCTAAAGAGTCAGTTTATGCACAAAGGAAGAAATCTAAAAGCACCACTGATATTGCATCAGAAAAGATACAAATCAGAAAACACCAGAAACAGACATTTAAAAATATGTGTAGAGGAGGGGGAAATTTTCCCCCTACCCTGTTTGAGTTCTTCTGGCTGGTCTGATAATTAAATTGACCCAAGACACATTGACAGGAGAAAAAAACAATTTCATGCATGGAGGTCTCATAGAAATACACGCTGTTTATATATCATTTTTAGAGAAATGTGAAGATTTAACAAAAAAATGGGGTTTGTGTTTGGGACAGCAGACTAATGAAGAAGTAACAAAGTTTATTTATACAGCTTTCTTAGCCTTGAATTCCCTAACTCATGATAAAAATGCTTTCTATCCTGGTATGGGCAGGATACCTTTGCATGGGAGATTTATTTCTCACTTCCTGGGGAAAGGAAGGGGGTATGATTTTTTTTTAAATAATTGTTTCTATCAGCTGTTTCTCAAGTAATTTTAATTAAAAAATAATTGTGTATCAATGAGGCACATCTTGGGTCAGTCTGATCTGAGCCCCAACATAATAAGCATGGAAAAATATCATGCAACATTAATCATAAGATGTCAAGAAAGGCTTCATTAGTATCATGCAAAACCAAGTTCTTTACAACATGATCAGCCATAGAGGGTTGTTTCACTATAAAAAAGAATGATTTCACAGGAAAGATATAAAAATCCTTTTTGTATGTGCCACTAATAACAGAGCTTCAACAAAAATGAAGAACTGAAAAGAAATACCTGACAGAACTGAAATGAACAAATCAACAATTATCATTAGAGATTTCAACACTCTTCTTTCAGTAATTTAAACAAGGAAACCAACATAGGAAAAGATTTAGAAGATGTGAATGACACTATTAACAAAGTTAATATAATAAACATTAACCGTACTCTACAACCAATCATTGTTGAATAGTTATTGTTTTCCAGTACACACTGAATATTCTCCAAGCTAGATGATATTCTAGGCCATAAAATAAATCTTAGTAAGTTTAATACAACTAAATCATCTGAAGTATATTCTCTAAACATAAAGTAATCAAATTAGAAATAAGTAATAAAATATTAGGCATATTCCAAATATTTTGAAATGAAATAACACTTCTAAATAACCCATAGATCAGAAAAAATTGGAAACTATTTTGAGTTAATGAAACATATCAAAATTTATCAGCTGCAGAAGTATTTAAAAAATTAGCTTAAGTCATAATATTAGAAAATAAAGATATAAACTTAAATATCCTATTTTCCTTGAAAGACAAAACCTACCAAAACTGGCCCAAGAATAATATCAATTAATGTACATGCAACTACTAAAGAAATAAAATTTTTTTAAAATCTTCCCACCTTTAGAAGGATATACTGCACAACACATAGAATAAAGCCAATATCAAAAAAAAAAAAAAAAATCCCCAAAGCAAAGTCCACATCAAGATAACTTTTCTGGTGAATTTTATCAACTACTTAAAAAAAAGCATCAAACTCATATAAATTTAGGAAACAAAAACAGAGAACAGTTCTCAACTGATTTATAAAGACAGCATTACCCTTATACCAAATGCAGGAAAAAAAATTACTGAAAATAACAGTAGTCATGAACATAGACATGACAATCAAAAAGAAAACATTACCATAGCAAATCCAACAAGATATTAAAATGAATAATATTCCCTGACCAAGCAGAATTTGTCCCAGGATTGGAAATCAAACAATGTAAGTTGTCACATTTATAAAATAAAAGAGAAAAATCATATGATCATTTGCATAGCCACCAAAAAAGCATTTGACAAAATTCAACATCCATTAGTGATAAAATATCTCATTAAACTAAGAAGAACATCTCAACAATCTAAAAAAGGACATCATCAGCATACCTACACTTAACATTGTATTTAATGGTGAAAGTCTGAATGCTTTCTCCATAAACTCAGGGACAAGACAAGGATGTCTGGTCTCACCACTTCTATTCAACAGTGTCCTGGCGTTCCTAAGCAGTGGAATGGGAAAGAACATAAATAAACAAGGAGAAAACTCTAAAGATTGGTAAGAAGTAAAACTAAGTCACAGATGACTTGTAACGAACTCACAGAAACTACTTACAAAACTATGAATTTTAATAAGTAAATCTGTTTGCAAAGCATAGATCAATATACAAAATATTATCTTCCTGTTATCAGTAAAGAAGTATATCTTTGCTATAAAAATACCTTTTATAATAAAATAAGAACATGAGGCATTTATGGAGAAGTTTAACAAAATATACGTGTAAACAGTTAATAAACAGAAACCTCAATTAAATAGAGTTGGGACACCAGAAGGGGGCGCTCTCAGACCCCTCTCCATTCCTGGCAAGGACTCATCCAATGTAAAGCCACAGACTCCGTTGTTTTTACAGCCCTCTCAACTTCCTTTTCTTTTCTATAAAAGTGTTCTCCTTCACTTGCCATGTTGGGACCCACACTGGGCTTGCCATGGTTGCAGACACTAAACTGCAATTCTCTGATGATCCATCTTCACTGGAGAAATACCTTGCAGTGTATTTGTTTCAGGTCAACATATGTGAGAAAAAAATTTCTGAGATAAATTTAAAAAGAGCTAAATAAATTGAAAAAATTGATCTATAAATTCAATGCAATCCTCTCCAAATTTCCTGTAGACATTATTTTTGTGAGTAAACTGCCATGAAATCTCTAAATTTATGTGAAAAATGAAGACCTAGAATAGCCAAAACAATTTTGCAAATAGTACAAGGACAGTGTGTATTACCTAGTTTCAAAAATGTATATAAACCTATAGAAATCAAGATACTTTGGTGTTGGAACAAGAATAGACATATAGAAATGAAAAATACTAGAGTTCAGAAATACACTCCAATATACATGGTTAGTTGATTTCCATCAAGGCTTTGTGATATTAAATCTGGAAACACAGATTTTCAATAAATGTTGCTGAAAGAACTGGATACCCATTTGAGAAAAACAGAACTAACTAGCTATGCATCTATTAATAGTAAAATAAATAAATATAGTAAATATTATATGAAATAAACAAATTTAGAACCACAATTCTTTTATTTCTGCTCTAATAACTATCTTTATATTAGTAAATCAATTCAAGCCAACTGGAATTTATACAGATTCAAACATCAACTGAATTTACTGGGAAGTCTAAGGAAAATTCTCAGAACTATTAATAACTATGACAACTTAAACACTTGTGAATACTTCTTACTGCAGTTACCAAAAAAGCTTCCCACAAAGAAAACTGTAGGCCAGAATTCTTTACTTTTTTAAAGAGACCAAAGAGAAAATGAAAGTTTTTCATGTTAAATACTGTATATTTGCCTTCTTAGGTTTGTTTAAAAATTTCCATTTTTAACAGTATCTTCTTCTTACAGGAGAAATGGATTTTTTTGCAGAGAGACTATCTCTTTAGATAGCAATCAAAGAAAAAAGAAGTCTCTCCCAGTGAAAGCTATTTGATAATCTGCTTTCTTGTCAAACCATGATGTACATCATTTCTGTTCAACAATATTTAAAGTAGGGAAAGTCTTTATTTTCTGTGGTCCTAATATTTAAGCACAAACCTACAAGTAATTTCAGTCCATATGGAGTATCTAAGATCACCCCAGAAAACTTAAACATCTATGCAAAAGAATCAGGTCATATTCAAGTCAGGAAGACAATTAGCTATTTTGAACAGTTAATAGTCAGTGCAACAACAACAACAACAAAAAATCCAACCCTGAATATAAACTAAAAGTAAAGAAAGGCTGTGATTTTACCAGCAGAAATAGAAAAACAGATTCTCTTTCTAAAATATATTTGTATAAGAAATAATATTTAAAATAATTTATTCAGCAAAAGTATTATGAATATTTAGTCATATACTTTAATTCTTATATTTTAAAATAATTTTATAACAGCACAGAGTGATAAAAATTATTCAATTCATATTTTCACTTTATCCATTATTACTTTTGAAAACTATAGGAAAAAGTACCTTTTGCAAACGTTTCCAGGCACAACAGCTATTTAAAGATACTGCCATCATGACTGCCTAGAAGCCAGCTCCTCTGTGAAGCTTTGTTGGGGCTCCTGCTTCCCTCAGGCAAATTCAATCAGTCTTCACTACTTAACCAAACTCCTTAAGTACACTGCTATTGTTAAGTGCTTAACGCTCCACCTGAGTCATTGCCCGTCTTTTCTACAAGACTGAAATCCTTGGGTTAAAGAAAGAATCTTATTTATTCATCTTTTTATCTTGAGTGTCTTGAATTGCTCCATGCATACTGGAGATCATAAACCTCTTATGGATAAATCTTTATGTGAAAGATTCTCTTGTGTTAGCCATATTTTACTATCTCTATTTCCCTTTTGCAATAATCCTCTTACCCTTTTCTATTTTGGTTTGTTTGTAGCATACAGACTTATAAACTCTCCTAAAACATTGGAGAATAACAAAAGACTAAAATTACCTTACATAACCAAATCATTATGCATGGTCATCTGTCATGAGCATCTAACAGTTTTCATCAATATTTAATTCTGTATAAGACACACTTCATGATTACATGGGAAAAAAAACATAAAGACTGTTTTCATAATTGTAATTACACAGATAAATTTCAGTAAGTTGATAATTTATATTCTATTCCATATTAACTATTCAATTTAAAAACATCTAAGTAATGGTCAAGGAGATGACAATATTACAAACAAAAGCAAATAAATACAGTTCAAAATTTTTGTTGCAGTTTCTCATTATATTGAATGAAGCCATTGTAAAAATAATTTGCAATTCATATTAGCATGAGCTTCAAAGGCTTCCATTCTGCTTTTGCGTCTTCATTACCAAAGGATTTCTTGTTTTTCAATGATAAGAAACTTTGAAAAATTTGGTGGAATAATCAAAAAATAAAATGACTTTGATGTATCAAACTGCATTTGTTATCAATTTGAATTCTCTGCTAGGATTTCATTCTTTCAGAGTTGTATTGCTTGAAGGATATTCATACCAGTGATAATAAAGTTATTCAATCCTCAGTGATCATTCTTTCAACTCATCATACAGTGGTTTGCTCTGCATTTGCATGCTGATCCCTGACTTTTCAAAGATAAGTTTCACTAAACGTTGACTTGTTCTCTACCTATGTTTCTCTATACTTCCCTACACTCCATTTATTGGTTAACCATTTCATCAATCAAGATATCTTAGATTTCCTAGTCTTGTTTCTTTTGTCTCTAGTTAAATCTGTGAATACACAAAGAGGGAAGAAGAAATGATGAAGGCATATACTGAGTATTTGTTGAGCATGTGGAAGCAGGGATGTTTGATTTAACTTGGGGATGTGTCATGAATAGAAGTCCTAAATTTAAAATGTCTATACATATAGATATATATTATATGATAACTGGGATTGACTGGGATGCATGGTTCAATTTGGGAAGAAATGACACCTTGATACTGTTGAGTCTTCCAACCCATGATCACAGTGTCTCTCCCCATGTGTCTGGGTCACACTTGATTTCTCTCAGCAATGTTCTGGTTGGCCATGTATAGGTTTTGAACTCATTTATTAATATATCATTTAAAAATGTAATGTTAAATGCCTTTTAAATGTTTTTTGTTGTTGTTTTTTGCTTTTCAGTTATAGAATGCTGGTATATAGTAAAACAATTTTACTTTGAAATATTGAAAAAAATGATCACAGAAAGGCACAAAAGGAGATACAGAGAACTAGAAAATGAACATTATATCTTTGGGTAGAAGACTCAACATCATAGATATAGCTTCTCTGAGCTAATTTAAGCATTTCTGGAAATGCCAATAAAATCATACTTCTTTTCATTGTTTGAAACATAAGAATATGAATGAAATGTTTATTTTAAAAAACTACAAGTAATTATTAGCCAAAATATCCTGAGGAAAAATAAAAAGAGGAAAAAAGAGAGACCTATGAGGCACCAAATTCTAAAATGTGTTTTGGGTGAAAGAATAGATGGAAAAACCAAAGGGTCAAAATAAAAAGATGGCATTTTATAAAAGTGAGGGGGAAAATGTATTTTTTAAAAAGTGGTATTAGGATAACTGGCAACCATATGGAAAAGAGGTAAAATTCTATCTGTTCTTCACAATATACATGAGGATAAATTCCAAATGGCTAGAGATTTAAATATAAAAAGATAAAACAATACACATAACAGAAGAAACCTTGGTTGGCTTTTCTATAAGTAGGAGAGAAAAATATTTTTAATGTATAATTCAAAATCCAGAAGCAACAAGGAAAAGTTAGATAAATTTGATTACATTAAATACTTACATGGCAAAAACACCATTAATAAACAGACAAATGTCAAACTGGAAAAATATTTGCAACTTAAAATATCAAAGGTTAATATGCTAACTAAGAGCCATCTAAAATTAGATAACACTTTCAACAACCCTAAAAAAATAGAAAAATGAACTTAGGCTTCATAGAAAAATAAATGGAAATTTAGAAACATATTTAGCTAACTGAGGGGGAGTTAAATATGAACCTTCATATTTTGCTATAGGATGAAAATATGATAACATCACTATAAATATTAGTAATTTGGCATATATGACAAATTTTGTAATCATTTACCCTCTGACCCAGCAATATAACTTCTAGAACTATTTTTAAAATGTATACTGGCAAAAATATTTTTTAAAAGAAAATTTTTTGAAAACTAAGTTAGTGATTGCAACACTCTATGTGATGGAGTGGGACCCCCCAAAACTAGCAAAATCCAAATTTCTGCCAGTGAAGATCCGGTTGAATAAAGTATGCTATATTTACAAAATCACAGCTCTACTAACGAACAATAAATGCTCCTGTGTATAACTATGATTTGATATCCATGTATCATAAATGAAACAAGTGGAGAGAAGTATGTATATTATAGATGTATGTGCGTACATGCACCTATATTACATATACATCTGTATTATATACACTTACTTTGCTTTTTGACCTGGAAATCCACACAAAATATTTATATTGCTATCTGACTGTTTCACGTGCATTGTGGAGTAAAGCTAATGTTAATTTCATTCAGTGATTTCCAATGTTGTTGAAAAGCAGAAGAAAGGAGACAAAGATAGAAAATGAATAGATTATGCAAAAACCATTAGCAGCTGAATTTGAGTTGGAGAACTCAGGATGAACTCTTGACTTATTTCATCTGTGTAACTAACTAGTTAGCTGTCACCTGTTTTCCTAGCTCTGTTCTCTGAAATACATAGAAACAAAGCTCAATGAAGTAGTAGTAAGCTTAACTAGCACCTAGATTATAGCATGCAGATGCAATTTCCCACTAAAAATAATTAGTTCATTTTGGAGAAATGATTGATTCCTTGTCTGTGGCAGGAGAGATTCTACTTAAGCCTGGAACACTAATGTGTCAGAGAGCATGGGTGCTACCAAAGATGGCCAGAGCTGTGCCAAAAGGACTTAGTTAAATTGAAGAGGCTCCTATGAGCAAAAGTTGAAAAAAATCTCACCAATAACTAGAGTGTGTTGAAATTCATCAAATCCATTTACATCTGAGTTAATAATGATGTTTATAAAAACTACTAATTGTGCATTGATGAAGATTCTAGTGAAGCAAATCTTGATTTTTGAAAACGAGTAATTGATGAGAAAGAACCAAGCATTTATCCTGACTTTCTGATACTACTGAATTTGATGAGGGGATGTCTTTACTTATAAAAATATCTGCTAACACGTGAGGAAAGAGTGACACAACTCAAATACCACCATTTTTAACTGCTGGTGAATTAATGGATCTAGGCAAAGATCCCCAACAGCTGCTAACATCGTGAAAGGTGACACCCAAAAACCTGTGCCCTGGATGGAAGAGCAATTTACAGGAAATAGAGGAGTGTGTTAAATTACATCACATCATGTTTACATACACACACTTACAGCCACCCTACAAATCTTCTAGCAACAAAATGTGAAGAATATTTTTCTTAAGTATAAGTTTTGAAACCATGAAATATGTCCTCCAACTTTATCAGGATCAAAAAATTAAAGTTACAAAAATGTGTAAATATGGGAAGATATTTATGTAAATATGGGAAGAGTTTAAATACTCTCTCCTCCTCGATAGACAGATTTGCTTGCTGCCTCTGAGACTAGAGATACATAGTCCATTTTGATAGTTATAAAGGCCTTCAGGGCAGGGTACATCTCAAAGCAGGGTTAAATGAAGAGATTATTTTCTCTCCATTCTTGCTGTTCTGTATAAACCGTCCCAGGGCACCCTCTGCACCCCAGCTGCTGAGCAGTTTGCAGAGATTATTATTAACAAATTAATTTGACTCCTTAAAATTGCATTAGGGATCATTCTTGAAAAGTAATCTTTGGATTCAGGAATTGTAGCATGTTGAAAGTCATTAAAAAAAAAAAGATAAAGTGATTTTTCAAGATTTTCTCCACGGTGGTTTGAACAAAAGTGAGAAAAAGAACACTAGAGAATAATGTAAGCTCTTGCTGAGCACCTCTGAGCGAAGTAACAGCTGTAAATCAGAGCACAAGATTCTGCACCCTAGAGATCCTACTTCAAGAAGGTAGCTGATAAGACAGGCTGAGAAAAAAATCTGTCAATCTCATGTGATTTTTTATTCTGTATTTTCAAAATTATAATGCAGTTGCTTGTGAACATCAGTAGGATAATTTATTGAAGCCCAAAAGGAAAAGAACACGAATGGTGGAATTAATATGATCATTTTTTTTAATAGTTTTATTTTCACTAAGAATCGGTTACTGATGCTGTGGCTTACTGGAGGTACCTGCTGTGCCTAGAAGTCCCAATGGGAGTTTTCAGATGTTCTAGCCAACACTACTGAAATAGAACCTTGTAGCTTCAGTGCCCAGGAGTGAGCAAAAATTTGTCTTTATACCCCACAAAACTGTTTAAATTTTCAGTACTATTTATTTTTCAAGACGTTATTCTTTGTACTTATTATTCTATGAATTCTGAAATGAATACAGAGCAATAACAATGTACCAATTCTAATGATTTAAAAGTGGACTTTCATATTTTCTCACTTTCTAAATAGTAACCTGATGACTTATTCTAGCCATAGGAAAATACCCGAGACAGAAACTCTAGATAAATCTTAGGAACCATCACTGTTTCATGTTCTAAATTCTTACAGACACTGTCTTCTTCAGTGAGTAAATTGTTCATGGTAAATACTTTTTTATAATGGAAGTTACTGGTATATTTCTAACAAAGGAACGCTTTATATATAACATATGAATTGTAAGTAATTTTATAATTATTTAGGCTAGATAACTAAATTTTAATAATTAACAATCTTAGCACATTGAGTTTAACAAACAAGGGTATCTAGTGTTTTTCACACATAGAACCAAGTAGTTATGAATTAATTGGCATTTTAAATACCTTGTTATACAAATTAGGCATATATGAGTTATTGGCAATTCTTTGTAAATGTATATTGTAGATTCTTTTCTGTACACAGTTTCAAACAATCTCTTTTTTTCCTCTAGCATCTTGAAATTCTAAAAATAGGAATTTAAAAACCTGTTTGATTATTTATCCTACATCAAATATAGATAGGAAATGAAATAAAAACATCTGTAGATTGTTGCAATTATGTATATGCAAGTGTATATATGTGTATTTAACTATATATATGTACATTAATTTCCTTCTTGCATTCCACAGACAAAACTAAATGGGTCAAGGGTGTTTATGAAAAATCATTCTAAATCTTCACAGGTGCCAAGGACTAGAGACATGAACACATCTGTGTTTGTGTTCTATGGCTGCCATAATAAATTACTGCAAACTTGGTGGCTTAGAACAACAGAAATGTGTAATCTCACAGTTCTTGAGCCTACAGTTCTGAAATTCGGCAGGGCCATACTCCCTCTAAGGCTCTAGGGGAGAAGCTTCTTCCAGCTTCTGGTGGCTGTCTGCATTCCTTGATTTGTGGGTACATCACCCAGTCTCTGCCTCTGTGGTCTTTCTTTTCTGTGGGTCTCAATTGCCCCCTCTATCTTTTTCTTAGAAGGACACTTATCATTGGATTTAGGACACACAGATAATCTTCATATCAAGATCCTTAATTCAATTATATCTGCTTTTATGCGCTGAATTGTGTCCCTGCAAAATGCATACGTGGAAAAGGTCTAATCCTTAGTACTCAGAATGTGACTGTATTTGGAAAGAGGGTCTTTAAAATTGAGGTAAAATGAGGCCATATGATTGGGAACTAAAAACCTGACTGATTTCCTTATAAGGAGAAGAAATTTGTACCCACAAAGAGCCACCAGGGATGTGCACACCCAGAGGAAAGCCTTTATGGGAGAAGGTGGTCATGTGCAGGCCAGGAAGAATGGCCGCAAAAGGGACCCAATCTGCTGACACCTTGATCTTGGACTTCTAGCCTGAAGAACTGTGAGAAGATAAACTTCTATAGTTGAAGTCATCCAGTCTGAGATATAATAAACCTAATAAACCTGCAAAGGATATTTTTCTAAAGAAGATAATTTGTACAGGTTCTGGCGGAGGCCACAGTCCAACTCATTACATTACATAATGATTCTTTACTGAGAAAATATCCTAGCATATACACACTAATGAATTAGTAGGAAAAAAAAATTACTACAATGATGGCATTGGAAATGTGGAGGTATTTAATGTCACTTAAGTCAACATCCACAATGTCAAATCAATGGCCAGTAAAATACTGAGACATGAAACATCGTTTGGCATGAAAATGTTTGATTATAAAATTGTGCTTTAATTAGATTGGGAATACTTTTCAACATCATCAAAATGTTGAAACAAAAACATTATCGAAAATATACCAATGTTTTAATATGTCTATGCCACTGCTAAAGCAATTATCTGTTGGAGTCTAATGGTACTACATATGGTCATCTGTTTATAACACTGCTGAAGATTTGGTGATAATATGACAAAGATGCAACCCTTGTTTTCATTTAATTCACAAAATGGTGGGGAAGACAGCCAGTCAATTGATACGAACAGGTTTTTATTAATTGATTCCTACTATGTTGCAGGCAACAAAGACACTAAACAGAAGATTTAGCTTAAGATTTGGGAACTATGATTATCATTATCTTTCTCAGTTTACACATAATGAAAACGAGATGTAGGAAAGACAAGTCAAACACATCTGTCTTGTTCTAAGATCCCTGTTTTTGTTTGTTTGTTTGTTTTCTTTGGTTTATCTTGTTTTGTTTTGTTTTTCTACTATCACATCAAGGCTTGAAAAGCACTATAATGGCAGTTTGCACAGTGGATTGGAGAGAATTGGAATGCCCGGGTCAAGGCATACCAGTGGGAGAAATTTTGCTCCTATGTTTCAGGCCAAAAATTAATGGAGTCTGTGCTTGGGAAGATAAAATGCAGCTGTTCCCAAGATAAGACTTTAGCATGTGGTAGGGCTTGCTTTTTGAAAGGCCTTGATCAGAGCTTGGAAGTGAGACAAATACATGTTTCTCTGTTCTAGAGAGATGGACCCTAGAGGAGATGGCTATCAGCTGGTGTCTGGAGTGAGCTGAGCTTAAGGAAGCACTGTTTTATAAAGACAAAAATCAGAGCAAACTGTCTTTGCTCTCAGATCACATAATTGTCTATGTATAAAATCCAAAAGAATCAGTAAAAACAAACAAACAGAAAAACCCTGCTTGAACTAATGAGCAATAATAGTGTGGTTGCAGGACACAAGGTTAGCATACAAAAGTCAATTGCTTTCCTATATAACAATGAACAAGTGGAATTTTTAATTAAAAATACAATGCCATTTTTATCAGCATGCCCCCAAATTACCTAGTTAGCTAAAAAAAAGTGTACAAGATCTATATGAGAAAAACTACAAAACTATGATAAATTAAATCAAAAAATTACTAAATAATTGAAGAAATAGTCCATGTTCATGGATAGGAAGATTCAATACTGTTAAAATGTCAGTTCTTCCCAATTTGACCTATAGTTTCAATGCAGTCCCTATCAATCCCCTAGCAATTTATTATGTGGATAATGACAAACTGATTCTGCAATTTACATGGAGAATTAAGAGACCCAGAATAGCCAGCACAATTTTGAAGAAGAAAAACAAAGTTGGTGGATTGATGCTACACTACTTTAAGGGTTATTATAAAGTCACAATAATCCATTCAATTTGGTATTGGCAAAAAAAGAAATGCATAGATCATCGGTATAGTATAAAGAACCTAGAAATAGATCCACATAAATAGAGACAACTGTCCTTTGACACAGGAACAATGACAAAACCATGGAGCAAAGATAGTCTTTTTAACAAATGGTGCTGGAACAACAAGATACCCACTTGCAAAAAAAATCTAGATACATACCTCACACTCTTTCAGTAACTTGAAATGGTCATAGACCTAAATGTAAAATGCAAAACCATAAAACTTCTAGAAAATAACATAGGAGAAAACCTAGACAACCTTAGGAATTGTGCCTTTTTAGATACAACATCAGTGACATGATTTAAGAAAGGAAGAACTGATAAGCTGGACTTCATTAAAATATTACAATTAAAAAAAATTGCACCGTCAAAGACGCTGTCAAAGGAATGAGAAGCCACTTTCAGGGAGAAAGTATTTACAAAGGAACAAATAGCATAGGAGTATAATCCAAAACATGGAAAGAAATCTTAAAACTCAACAGTAAGTAAACAACCCAATTTTAAAATGGGCTAATGACCTTAAAAGACACTCCACCAAAAAGATACACACGTGGCAAATAGCATATGAAAAGAAGCTCCTCAATATATGTCATAAGGGAAATTCAAATTAAAACAATAATGAGACACTACTACACACCTATTAGAATGGCCAAAATCAAGAACACTGAATACATCAAATGCTGACAAGGATACAGAGCAACGGGAATGAAAAATGGCATAGCCACTCTGGAAGAAAGTTTGGAGGTTTCTTATAAAACCAAACGTAGTATTACCAAATGATCCAGCAGCTATGCTCCTTGACATTTACCCAAAGGAGCTGACACAAAATCCACACAAAATTTTATACACTGATATTTATAGCAGTTTTATTCATAATTGCCATAACCTGGAATCAACCAAAATGCCCTTTCAGTAGGTGAATGGATAATCTGTTACATTCATACAAAAAATATTGTTCAGCATTAAAAATAAAGAGCTACCAAGCTGTGAAAAGACACGGAGGAAACTAAAATGCATATTACTAACTGAAATAAGGCAATCTGAAAAGGCCACATACTGTATGATTCTAACTATTCTGGAAAAGGCAAAAATAAGGAGAGAATAAAAGATCAGTAGTGTTCAGGGGTGGGGATGGGGAAGGGGATGGTGGGTAGAAGGAGGAATGAAAAGACAGCACAGAGGACAGTGAAAATATGACATTATAATGCTGCTACATGTCATCATATGTCATTACATTTTTGTCCAAACCCACAGAATGTACAACAGCAAGAGAGAACCTCAAACTACAGGCTTTGGGTGAAAATGATGTGTCAATACAGGTTCATTTACTGTAACAAATGTACCACTCTGAGAAGTGATGTTGACAATGGGGAAAGCTATGCATGGGAGGCAGGGGGATATGGGAAATCTCTGTATTTTCCAGTAAATTTTTCCTCTCAATTTTGCTGTGAATCCAAAACTGCTCTAAAAAAATAAAGCCTTTCAAAAAACACATTTTCAACCACTTTTGACTTAATAAGTTAGTATTTTTAAATACTGTAACAATTTGGTAATTCACATATAAGCAAAGTTCTAGCACAGAAAGCAAATAAAATTAAAGGACTTGCTCAGATATGATGATTTTCAATTGCAATGGTATTTTTAAATGTCTAATTAATATACTATATTAATTAATTCCTACTGCTTACCCCCTACAAATGATCAGTAAACAACTGAGGTTAGTTATAATTATAATTATATATTTTTTTTCTTTTTTATACATTATACTGAGGCTTTTACATTAATAAAAAAGTATAAGAGAGGTAATTACTCACCAAAATAAGAGTCTGGGGTACTGAGGGACAAATACTTTATTCAATATTTTAGAGGCTGCTATTATTGACTAAAAATCTTTTTAAAAAAGAGGCATCCCATTAAATATTTTATGAAGCATCTTTAATAAAATCCTGTTGAAAACGTTTATTTCCCAGATAAACAGGATAACTTTTGCATGATTTCCAGTAGTACAAAGCCTTGAGTTACAAAGTACTAGATAATCACAAATTACAACGTTAGCATTATTCCAAAGAGCATAAAATTATAAGAAACAATCCAAAAGATATTTCATTCACAGTTTTCCAGTTTAAAATATACTTGGACCATGTTAACCATCTTAAGTATTTCTTACTTTATATATATCTTTATTTTCTAAGTCTTCCTCGTTTAAAGTTTTTATAAATGTGCACATCTAACAATATAATTTAGAAAAAGAAGAGAGGTCCATATCTAGAATGACATTTTCATCCTTCTAAGGACACTGGTTTCGCGTTCCTATTTAAATGAAGTGATGCTTCTTCAAGTAACATCTTAGGCAAAGACACATTTATTCTTGTGCGATGATTGCATTTTGTAAGTCAAAATCCTTGCATGTCCTAATATCACTGCCACTAGAAGCTGCAGGGTAGATTTTTGTAAAAATATGCATATTCATCATACAATGAATTTATCAAACAAGGTCATTTCTTATACTGAACTTTCTACTGCCTGTAGATTTATAAGAAGCTTAAAATTTGGATGGACCACTTAAATCATTATTTTAACCTTCTTTGCTCTAATTAAATTAATACAGTGTTTGGTAAAGGAAAATACAGTAACTAAGCTAATTGATTTTCAATCTACTAATTTAGAAGATTGTTAAAATTGTGATATTATCAACATTTTCATGACAATAAATTTGTCTTAATATGCATATATAAATTAAAATATGTTAAAATTTGTTTACCTACAAGATTGATAGTTATTATTCAATAAACAGTTTAAACATATTTTAAAAATTTAGTATTTGTTACTTGTTTGTGGTATTTATTGAATTTGTTTTAAAATCATCCCTACCAATTATTCTTTCTTTGGTGATTTTTACCTTGGTCTTGCACATGTATACTCTATTAAAATGTCTTTAATCCTTCTAACATTTTCTTATTTCTTGTATTGTTTCTGATGTAATTCTGATTTGATTTTGTACAGCAGTAATTATGTTCTTTACAATCTTAAAGGTAGATTTATTTAGCTATTGACCTTTTGTTTCATTATTATCTTGTTATACCAAACCATTTTTATCTTGAAATATGCTTTTCAACTCATCCTTATCTCTTGCATTAAAAAGATCAAGCATTTTATGTTTAAATTTTAGTTTACATTTAATTCAGTATCAGCTCAAATGATGTTTACAAAGTATATATAAATCATCATAAACTGCTTTTGCTGTTTCTACAGGCTCTTAGAAATTCCCTGCGTATAGAATACTCAACTTTGATTTTCCCTCATTCTTTATCCTTCATTTGTCTTAATAAACCCTTGATTAGGAAGGGATCTTGATCTTTTCAGTACATGTCCTAGTAAGCGTTCACTACATCAGTTACTGTCTCTCCATTTGTGTGCTGATAAAGTTCTCCTATCAGACGCTAAGTTAGAAGTCAAGGTGATATGTGCAACACTTCATAATACCAGGCATGCATCTATTTTAATTCTGAATTAAAGAGAGACTCTATCTTACTCTTGTGACCTTGTCCTTGAAATATATTACAAAAAGCATTGCTGAGCAAGTCTGATTCATCCTGTATTTCTTTTTTGACCAACACACAATCATAAATAAGCAACCAGATGTAGCCCATTTCAAAAAGCATGTTAAATAAATATTACATTAGGACAAGCTTAGGGATTCTGTGGCATAAACAGAATAAATGCTAAAGTGAAAGCTTTGCATAGAATATTTGTTGGATACATTTGATATAATGCTTAACTCCCCTTCAATCACTTCTTTCCATCAAATCTGAAAATGAATGGGATATGAAGTTCATTTAAGTTCAGTTTAGAGACTATTTTGCTGCATTGATTTCATGCCAGCTGAACAATTTTTGGAAACTACATTTGTTTGGAGTGAAGTGGTTCACAAAGAAAAGAGTATGTGGTTTCTACTTTGGTTGAAATACACTGATTCTTTTTTTAATATATTATTATCCCCATAGAGAAATTTCAACACAAGTTTCCAAGAAGCAGTTAGGTAAACTAAATCTCACCTCAGGGTATAATATAGTTGAAGGAATATTCTGTGTGGAAAACTGAGAATTCATTTGGAAATAACTTCATGGTAGGTCCCCCACAAAAGCATGGTTAAACATGACATTACTAACTGTGGTATTTAGTTACAGAGATGTGTAGTAAAAACAGATGTGGAGTAATGCTGGATTATATAGTATTTTTCCCACCATATGTAAACAGAAGATGTAAATAACGTAGAGAGCAAAAATCACAGCAACATGCAATAAAATAATTAAAAAGTGATGTTTTAGTATTTGTCATCTTTGCTTTTAATATAATATATATTTTTAGTTTCTAAATTCTTAATAACGACTGTTGTTAACAATCAACTCACCAGAATACCTTAGCAGCAAACAAATTCTGGAACGCTGGAAAGGATCCGGGGAGCAGCAAAGTCTTAGTTTAAGATCAGTTAAGAACCTGGCACTGTTGGAATTTGGTGTGTCAGGACTTCTGGGGGGAAGATGCCCAAATGCCCACTTTAAATTTTCCCTTGTGGAATGGTGGCTGAGAACGTCCAAAGAGCCCTCACACTGCCTCATTATCTACCTTTGAGTATCAAATACCTTCTTGTTGTAAGTAAGCTGTGTGCCCTGGGTTACTGCTTACCAGCCCTGCTTAGCAAATTTACCTGATGGGGCAAGTTGGTACGAGCAGGCTCCACACAGCCTCACCCTCTAGTTTTAAACATTCCACTATATTTTTGAACATAAAAACGGTGACAGTCATGACCCAATGAGACCATGCATAAGAGAAGCAGGAGCAAGTTTTATTCTTGATTGTATTAAGACGGCGGAGGGGTACACAGATAACTGAAGGAGTGGTATCATACCCTAAGGAAAGGGAGCCTAGGAGAAGGAAAAATGTACTGAAAATTATTATGATACGACTCAAGTTTTAAACTAACGTCTTAGGTTTGGTTTGCAGTTCATAAATTTAATGTAATGGGTTTTATTTAAATTTCAAAGTTTTCCTGAGCATAAGTTTTCTTGCCTGATTCCATTTCCTTGATATTTCCGCAATTGATTATTCAAATTCAGTTAGCAAATACATTCCCCCAAATGATGGTCAGTTATCATTTGAGAAAACTACTCTAACTATTGAAAAGACAAAGTATCTCACGTGACTAAGATATTGCCACAAGAGAAAGATATTCCAACAAGAGGAAGATATCCCACGATGCTTACGGCATCCAACAACAGCACTGCAGGTTAAACTTAGCAACCAGTGTGTTACAATCCCAGATCACCGAGTGTAGGATTTAGAGACAAGAAAGGTAGAAGATAAAATCAAATATGTGTTAAAGGAGAACAAATGTAGACACCATTTATTGTTTATTTAAAAAAAAAAGACTTATGATTTGGAGCAGTTTTAAGTTCACAGTAATTTTGGGCAGAAAATAGATAACCATATACATCCAACCCCTGTACATGTGTAAATTCCCCCATTATGGATGTTTTCCACCAGAGTGTTACATTTGTTATAATTGATGAATCTACATACACACATCATTACCATCCAAATTCCATAGTTTAATCCAGGGTTCACTCTTCAAGTCATACATTCTATGGGTCTGAACAAACGTATAATGGCATATATCCACCATTATAGCATCATACAGAGTAGTTTCACTGTCCTAAAATTCCTGTTTTCCAACCATGCATCTGCCCTTCCCTCCTACCCCTGTCAGCCACTGATCTTTACTTTATCAAAAGTTTTGCCTTTTCCTTTATGTCATATACTTGGAATTAGACAGTGTGTAGCCTTTTTAGATTGCCTTCTTTCCGTTACATGTTTAAGGTTACTTTATGACTTCATGGCCTGATAGTGCATTTCCTTTTAACGCTGAATAATATTCCATTGTCTGGATGTGCCAGAGTTTATTTATCCATTTACCACTGAAGGACATTTTGGTGACTTTCAAGTAATGGCAATTGTGAATAAAGCTGTTATAAACATGTGTGTGAAGGTTTTAGGGTGGACATAAATTTTCAAATCCTTTGCATCAAGACCCAACCAACATCCAGTCAGCCTCCCAACCGACGGCATATACCTGAACAAGGTCAGCCCAGATTAGCCACTGTGGGCTCGGATCGGAAGAACCACTCAGGCAACCCATAGAATTGTGAGAAATAATAGTTGATGTTTTATACCAATAATTATTGGGCTAGCTTTTTGCATAGCAGTGGAAATTCATAACTAGTATAAGAAGAAATGATGAATTATGGGAAAAAGTTTTCAATACTATCTTTCTTCTGCCTGTTAAAATTAAGGTTCTGCGTTGCATGTTTTAAGAAACTCAGGCTTTATATAATATGTAGAGTATCTAGGTCTTTTTTTTTCCATGTCAATCATGTATCATTCCATGTTATCACCTTACCAGATTATGTTAGGAAGTTAAATTGATGAATAATAAAATGTATCATTATGAATTAAATTGGTGAATTATTATTAAATTACACATGGACAATCACAGGATGAAATTCCTCTAGCTAAAATGTTGACTCCAGTTTCTTTTCCTAGCCTAACAGTGTTTACTGCTTCTGGTGTAGAACTTCATGGCTTCTAAGCATTTCCAGATTTCCACTAATAATATTCATCAATTTAGCTTCTTCTAAAACCCAAGCTGGCTAAATCTTCATCAGAAAGCACTGCTTATTCTTTCTTTACAGCCTGTATTCTTACATTTCATAGTGGTTCTTGGAAAAAGGTAGAATAACTCTTTTGGATGCAGCTCAATGAAGGTTCCTTTTCCCTTGAACCTGTCTCATCACTTCTGAAGCCCACAACAGTGCTATTAGCTTTGTGATTTGTCATTACCCCCATCATGACAGAAGCAGCAGACCCATTGGTGGGTCACTTGAACAACATGATTCTGGCAGGCATTCCTGAAGGCTCAGCCTATATATAGCCTTTTCCATCAGCGCTCCAAACGCTTCAGTGAGCAAGTGCTAAGCCATGATAAAGCTTTTTTTCCGTGTAAACTGGTTAGAATGGATGCTCTCTTTTTTTAAGAGCTCTGAATTTAAGGAAAATTATTGCTCAGTATTCTTGATCACATCTGGGTGCATTTTAATTGATTAATAAATGTAACAGAATAAACGCTCATAACTTTACTATTCATAATCAGAGCCCAACTCAAAGTTATTCAAATTTCCAGCTATGATATACAACTAAATGTAAAATTATGACACACAAAAGATTCTTCCATCATTTGGAGTTCATATCAAACAGCAAATACCAAGTAGGACTGGTATAGTAGGGCCATTAATTTTGTCCAATCTCTCCTAAACATCAATTAATGTACCCAGAAGATTATAGCACTATCTTAAATAAAATTTAAAAAATAATTCTTAATAAATAGCTAAAAGACAGAAAGGGTGAAGGTCAGAGCAAAAGAGGAAGAATTCTTGACGCTGATTCCACTGCTCATGAGCTGTTGAATTAACATTGTCAGAGTGTAAGCATTCACACCTTTATGAAAATAAGCTAATATTTGAAAGACACTTCTGAAATATTAATATACAATATTATAAATAATGATCATATGGAATATCAATGAACCACAGAGAAATCCAACAGGCATATAAAGAAAAAATGTAAGCTCAGTAAAGTCCTTCACAGGACAGAAATAAACATCAATTTCTTCTAAACGTTCACTGCCTTTAAAGATGCCACTACGTTTCGTCTTCCTGTCGGATCAAGCTGGACTCTTCCCCATTCTGTAGTACTCAGCGCCTTGTCATCACAGGTGCTCTGAATAAGGAGCCTCCACTACTTGTAAGGACACACCCCCACCTGCCATCTATCCAGATCTCACGCTTCCAATATCATCGCAAAATCATGTCCTGGGGAGATACACACACACACGTGTCACTACAGAAACACACACACGTGTCACTACAGAAATTCATTTCCTATCCCCAAACTGATGTTATTTTCTCCTTCACTGAGAGTCTTTGGATTTTTAATCAATGTAACATATAATGACTGCCAACAGTTGCACTGTCATTTTCTTTTCCAACTTTTCATTTTAAATAAAATTCTGGAAACTTTTGAATTTATCTGTCATTATCCTTGCATATCATTGATAAAGCTGTTAATATCAACAAAAATACATATATTTAGAAAATGCATTGTAATCCCCTCTAATAAAATAATGAAACCTAAGAAAGCGTCTCTCAGTCTCTATAGCTCACAAAGATCAAACGTAGGTGGGAAAATTTAACTAAACGAGGCAGCATATTAAAGCAATTACCAAAACAATGAGGGAGCTTCCATATAATCATCACTACTAACTGGGCAACAAATCAGACACTGAGGTAATAGAGGAAAATCAGTGCTTAGGGACGAGAGCAGGTTAAGGTGACAATGGGATTTTGCAAAAATTTAAATCGAAGTATAACCATTGTTCTTGAATACAAACAACACAGTTTCTTTTAACAACCAACTATCTATTGATGTTGTGAGATTCAGAATTTTCAATGAAATAAATATAAACATTATGATTTCTATATTCATAAGCAATATTTAGAATTATTTTTCTAAAAGTTTAGAAGCAGAATTAATAAGATGTCTCTAGGGAACGTCTTTTTTGTTGTTGTTCATAGATGTTATTATCAAAGAAAAAAATTGAGTTCACAAACAAATCTTAAGGCTTCTACGAAACTTGCAATATTTTTCATATTGGCTTATTAAATAGGATAATAATAAATAAAATAGTTATTTTAAAACACATCTGATTAGTTTTTGTGCATTTTCTGCCATTTTATAATCTATGAATGATTCTAGCAATAACAAAAATATATTAGCTGCAGAGCAATTATTGCTCAATATTCAATTTAAGGCCATGAAACAATACTGCAGTTCTTTTAAAATCAAATACCTAACAGAATAGCAGAAAATTCTTCATTAAAACACTACTTTCTTCTTACTGATGGGGACACAAAATAGCTGTATAACTATCATAACTGCCAGAAATCTGAGCTTATAGTCAGCTAATTTAAGAAACAAGATATGAAATTAGTATCCTGGGGCTGAAAACAAGCACTTGGAATTGAGATGTGACATTAATTAAAATAAGGAAAGAACTATAATATTACTGTGAAGTAATCATTATGCTAAGGAGAACATATAAAAAAGAATTAGAACTGAAGGATAATGCCCAATTATCTTGCTCTGAATGAAGTTCAAATGCAATATAACAATCTTCCAAATGAGAAATTACAGTTGAACTTTTGAAAAATAATCCACAGCATGCTTGCTCAAATTGAAATAAAGTGAAAAACAAGCAAACACGGAAACCATAAAATGAAGCAAAACACAGAACAAAATGAAGCGAGAAGAGAAGGACTGTAGATGACCTTCCATTAGTGCTCACTAGTCCAAAAAGCTAGGAGTGGACGTAGAATTCAGAGCCTTCATAATAAAAACGACTGCATTCTTGCCCATATTGTCTTAGAGAAGCACTGAGGAGTGGTAGTTAGCCTTTCATGAGAAATCAGGAAGTGTGATGAGAGTGCAAGAGCGCTATCGCAAACATCTTAAATGCATTGGTGCAAAAGAGCGTGTGTGTTGGGAGTGTAGACGGAGAAGGGGATATAAATCAGTGAAAACGCTGAGAAGGGAAGGAGAAAGAAGAGATGGAAGAAGAAAAAGAAAGGAAAAAAGACCAAAGAAGAGGGGAGGAGGGAATGAACACAAGAAGGGAGAGGAAAGAAAAAAAGAGAAAATAAAACAAAAGCCTTTGTTTCAGCCTTTACACTAATTAGCAAGGCTGCTGAGAGGTTCAGATGACACACAGCCATGGAAGAGGCAGCATCCTTCCTTACTGATTTGCACCTGCAATGCCCCTCACTCTTTCCTCTTAGCTTGTCTGAATTGGCTAAGCCTGTGAGGTTCAGTTTGGATCACCCATCTTGCAGGAAGACAGGATGACCTCTCCCATTCCTGGACTACACAGGCCCTTGTTCTGCAACTTATTGTGAGATTGGTCCAATTCCTGCCTCTTTTCTGTCTTGTAGTTGTTTGTAACCAATAATGTATTAAGACAGATAGTTAGGCATACGCAATGATGACTTGAGCTCCTTTCCTGCTGATGGAGGGATCCCTTTAACAAACCATGGGTCCTGAGCAAGTGAAAGGAAGGGGATGGAGCCTCACTCTGAAGAACATCCAAGAATATCAAACAGCATCATCACAAGAAGTGCATTGTTTATTTCTTATCAAAAGTCTTGGTAGGCGCTTTAACAGGCAAGCCCTGTTAAAAGGAAAACTGGGGAGTTTTCCTCCAATTTAGCATTTCTGAGAGATTTTTCCATTAAGATTTCAAAAGTTATTCCTAAATAAATACACAGTTATTCCTAGTTCTATCAGTAAAATTAAGCCATGAAAAGCATACAACTTAATTTTATTCATCTATTCATTAGTCCAGTCATTAAACAGAACTGGATTAAAGTTTCACATGTACCTAACATCGAGCCATGTCACTATTTTAATTGATCTCCAGGTAAGACATGCAAGAGATATGGTCTCTTCCTTTGGACTTTATTAAGTCTGTGATGATGCCTAGAATTGCTACATCCAAACTGGAAATAGTCCAACTGATAAAAAACACAGCCCATTAAAATGGACAAAGACTCTCAGAGAAAAAGAGCTGGAACCTCGAACTTTAGTGCTACTTATACACTTCTTGTTATCTCAGAAAATATATTTTAACATTCTAGCCAATTTGAATAGATTTTATCTCTCCATAGAAGACACTGCAAATGCACACACATATACCCCCACGCACCCCCACAAATACACACACACACACACTTTCCATAGTTCTGAGCTTATAATTAAACATGATCTAGGAAAATAATGTATAATTGTTGAGAAAGAGTTTTTTAGAAATAATGAAGGAACTTAAAGCAGAATATGAAGTATATAAGACAGTGATCTGGGAAAGGTCATGATAGGAGAGATTTCCTTAAAAGACTCTATAACCAGAAAAAGAATTATTTGATACATGAAACCATCCATGAAAGCTGGTAACAAGTCTTATTTATCTCTGAGAATAGCAACCACTGACCCAGCGACTATGACCAGAATGGACTTAATACTTTAACTGTCAAGAGAGATGCAGAGAAGAATTAAGTGGGGAGAGGACTTAAAAATAAACTTGATTTTTTAAATGTTTTCATTTAATTTAACTAATTTCTACAGAATCTGCACCCTGAGTTTCTATTTTGTGGTAAATAAATAAGAAGGATGCTAAATAGTGACTGAGCACTCAGCACTGGGACAGACACTGAAGAGCAATGACATAAAGATAGAAGAGAAAACGTTCTCATAAAATGTCTTTCTACTTGCTAGTTAATAGCAGTGGTCATATTCCCAAGAAAATGTAAAATCAACCTGGAGGAGTCATTCATTCCAACTTCCTTCCATCTTTTTTTTTTCACATTTTTCCTGCAGACAAATTTTGTCTTTGAATGAAATTAATAGACAAAATAAGTAAACCAGGTTATTGGGGAAAAAGTTAAAAAGCAGAAGTGAGGAAGCCCTGGGAAGCTTGGAGCTCTGTTTGGTCTGCTAGTCAGTGTCTCACTTTCACTCCAAGAAGTCACCGCTCATTGGTTCACTGGGACACCTTTTGATAAACAACTTTTTCAATACTCTTAGCATCGTTAAGATAGGCTAAGTCACATCTTCTGTCATGCTCTTTAGATTTAAGAATCAGCTTCTGGCACAGCTGACACCTCCACTTTTGTTACTAACCTGTTCCTACAACGGAGAATTAACACCGACCTTTGTAAACTAAGGGTTACATCCCAGGAGATCCATTAGCACATGATTACACCTGTATTCCCAATATTAGACACACATGCATGCAAAACCACTTGCAATTAACAAATGATATTTTTAAAAATACCATATAGAAAAATGAAATGTTGCTTATAAGAGTCAACATTCTGTTTAAAGAATATGGTTTTATACAGAATAACTTTAAAAAAATAGTATCAGAAGAAGAGTAAAAGATCAGATCTTTTATGTCACTTTCAAATTTGTACATGCCTGGAGATTCTCAAGGGAAACCTTCTCTTGTCCCAAAACCAGGGTGGAGAATCAGGATCTTGGGGAATTAAGTGTAATCTAAAAGACATACTTAAAGTATTTACCATTTTTCTAATAAATATCATGGAATATAAACTAAGAGCTTTTGGGTTCAGAGGTATTCATAGATTATATAGTTGGAATATATTACAGAAGCATAGATTAAAAGAGGGAGAGAAATGAGGGTTAAAAAAGACAAAGCAGAATTAGCTAACTTAACGTGAGTGATTACAACTCAGTGGTAAAGTCAGAGAATTATGTGTTACGTTTACACTGTCTTTACTTTAAAATAAAGCAATTAGTATGAAGTTGAGGTTACACAAATTTAAATGAAGACTATCTAACAATTTTATTACTCATAGTAAAAACCAGCGTTAATATTGAATTTCCAGAAGGTCAATCAAAGCAAAAGAGGCATTAAGTCCTAAAATCTTAGGTAAATAACTGAAGAAAAAAATTCCACATTAAATATTCACAGTGCAGTATAAGTCTCACTATATAGGACCAACTGATTAAAAGCACAAACTATATAAATTACAACAAATGCTGACAATAGTTTTTCTTGAAGTGATAGGTTTACTTTATGCATTTTGGAAAAAAAATATGTTTGCTAAAAACTCAAATCTGAATAACAATATTTTATCAGTAATTTTCTAAGTAAGAATAATGTTCCATATTTAAACAAAAACAAAACAAAGTTAGTTTAGTTCACAATTCAGTCTACACTGGCTTCTTCCTTAAAATAATTATCGTATCTTTGCAGCAGAACAGCTTTATGCATAGTTTCAATTTTCTCACACTAAATATTGAAAAGATGTGTAGACAAGTATTGAAATACAAAGCAAACTGCTTCTTGAGGGACATGCTTAAATGAAATTGGTTATCTTCTCCTGAAGATTGTGTGAGAGTCAAGAATCATGTGACCACTAGAACAATTTCACATCACTGTTGGGATTCTTGCTAAGGGACACCAGTTTTGCCCACCACCGCTTTGCATCACTAGTGCAAAAATCAACACGCTGAACAAAAGTCCAACTACTGTACAAACATTAGTTTGAATATAGCTTGTTTAACTCACAGGTCCCCTGAAAGATTTAAGGCATGAATCTGGGGGGTAGTCTTACTTTGAGAACCACGGGTATAGGTCCTCAATTCTAAAAGCCTCGATGCCTTATGCTAACACTTAGCAAAGTTCTGCAGAAAAACGATTATGTGCAGGAAAGCACCGTGTATCCCACGCTCAGGACTGTGAGCAGGACAGCAACAGAATACACTGCATTATTTTTAATCCTATTAAGCCAAATCTGAACATAAGTAGTTTAAGGAGGCCTCAAGATATATTTTTACTAATATCTACTATTGATTCTAGAGTGTACAAATGACTCCTGGGCAACGTGGTCAATCTTTCTGGCCAATCTCCTATAATAATCTGTTTGGGGGCATTCTGTGATCTGCCCGATTCTTTTAGCTTGACCACTCGCTTGTGGGGGATAAGGTCTTATGGTGACAGACTGATAAAGTTTTCTCAACGCACATTTCTTAAATGACATTATCAGGACTAATATCATTGGTCACAAAATAACTGCCAGAGAGTAGTGACCACAGCCCTTGAAGTATGAAAAGGAACTAGACATTTCAGTTCACTTGGAGGGGTATTTAAAGTACATCCCGGCTGCCTGTTACAGTTCAGTTTTATTTCAAATAGGAAATCAACATTATAGAGGTTGGAATAGAAACAGGTGAGTAATAAAACAAATGAGAAGGATGCGTCCAGGCCTTTAGAAAAATAGTCACTTTTTTCAAACAGCTTTATTCTCCATAAGCAAAAACATTATTTCTAAATACAAAAGTTAGAATTCAGAAAATAAAAACAAAATACATTTTAGGGAAAAAAGAGGGAATTAGAAATAGTGAGGGAGAAAACTGTGACACCGTAAAAATAAAACACAATGAATCATTATAGAATATTATGTCTTTATTGAAGTATAGTTAATTTACATACTTCAGGTGTACAGCAAAGTGAGTCAGTTATACATATATATATTCTAGAACATTATGTCTTTAAAAAAGGCAAAAGAAACTTCAAATGTTAAAAATACAGTATTTTGTTGTAACAGAGAAGATAAAAAAATTAAATTTTTGTATGACATGGAATTATGGTAAATAAAGGGATAGCAGAATGTCTATACAAAATTAAAGTTGTTCAACTATTTAAAATATTAATAAAATATTAATAAAAGTCTTTAATGAGACTATTATGTGATTCATTAAGTTAATGGTTCAATAATTCACACAATAAACATTAATCTACAAAGCCAGAAGACATCCATCACACTTTATATCCAATGATTGTAAGACTCAGTTTTTGCTTTGGAAAATGCACAGACCAATGAGAGGACAGCTAGAGCTCTGAGTCTTCCAGTGAGTGGAGTACTCCACTCCTTCTTCACTTTCCTCAAAACTCAAACAACTCCCTCCCACCTCCTTACAATCACCAGATGAATGGGACACTACTGTTGCAAATTAAAAAAAATAAATAAATAAAATAAAATCAGGAGAAAACTTTTACCTTCCCCATCCACCCAATCTACCAAGCCTCTGGTTTCTGTAACCAACCACTTTGGTTTTCTTCTTGCTCCAGTGAGTGGATTATCCCTGCTCTGTATCTGATCCACTTTGATCTGTAACATGATTCAGTCAATTTCTCCCTCCTGGAATCACTTTTTGCACTTGACTTTTGGAGCAATCCCCTCTTGCTTCTCCACCTTAGTCTTCAGTCTTCTTGTGGAATTATCCTCATCTTCCAGACCTCCAAATGGTCTTTGGTCTTCTTGTGAAATTATCCTTTTCTTCTGTGATCTCCAAATGCCAGGATGTCCTGACACAGACTGGGATCTTTTCTGCCATCCATTTTCCCTCTCAAAGTGCATCACGTCCAATCCCATAGCTTTCAATAACATCTCCATGTTTAAAATTCTCAGTGCACAATTCCAGTCCTGATCTCTCAACTGAAATATGGATTTATATTTAAAAAGAGCAGTTGTGTATGAACAGAAAATTAAATAGAATACTCAACCCTTGCAAAAACATAGTTACTGTAATTTATTATTTAATTTAGGCTTGAACTTCTTCAAAATGTAGAAAGATTCATTAGAAAGAAAAACATGATGTACATTATAATTTCCTTTGTCAGATAAAAATAAGTATACTCTTCTGTTTGGAGAATAATCCTTTGCCTGGAACTATACTCTATAAAGAGTTAACTTGGTTGCCTTTTAAATAAAGAATAGTACACAAAAAGTGTTCCCTGAAATAATTTATATTTGTATGCGATTTCCTTTTTGTGTAGGACATTGATAGACACCTTTGTTCAGCTAACGATGTTATTAAACACTGTAAATAACAACAGTGTTGTTATTAAACACACACTATACTCAGGCACTTTTTTCATCTAACTTTGTGATAATCTCATTAATTCTGTGATTACTGGAGTATCTGTAGTATTTACTCAAGTAAGAGCTGAGGCTACTAGTTTAAAGGACTAAGTTTGCTCCACCTGTAAGTAGGAGAGCCAGTATTTACTCACATATTGTTTCCCCTCCCATGAAGGACAGTGTTCAATGATCATTTGTAGTAGGAAAACATGCAGTCTCCAAATAAATGTTTTAATAAAGTCCCAGGATAGAATGTTTTCAAATAGAACTCGCAGAAGGCATTCTCTGGTACTTTCATGAAAAGTCCAGATTCTTGATAATTTTGTCTATTAATCTGATATACCATAATGTATAAAACATACAGAAAATTATTTTTCATTACACATCTGACTTTAAATAATGATTTTGTATGTGATATTTCACATTTAATTTGAACTTTAGACAGGAAATACATACTCTATTTCTCCTTTACCTAACTTGACTGGCAGTTTGTGTTTAATGCTGAATAAAAGTGAGATGCCACTACATGCCAAACATTGCGCAAACAGTTGGGGGATAAGGAGATGCATTCCTGTCCTCAAGAAGTTAATAGAAATGGAAAATAAAATAATACTAGATGGAATCAACATATTGACTATATATTTATCAGAAAATTCCAGTTTAACAAGTATGCTTTTAGAAGCTCAACAAGTTGTTAAAATCTTACAGCTATGTAAACATTGAGATGAAAGAAATAATTCAGTGGAAGAAGTATTTTCACTGAACTTTAACAACCATTGTATTTTAATTAACACTAAAATACATTTTTTAAAAAAGTCCAAGGAATAGAATGTTGGGAATAGTAATAAGAATATAACTATTATAATTTGCCTCTATGCAGGAAAAAGTTCACTTCTATCCTATGAAAAGTAATTCATGAAATTAGCAGACTTTTATGTTAACAGTATCTGTGATGTGTGTATAACACAATGCATGCCAAATATTTGAAATGAATTTTTTCAAGAATTTCCAATAACAGCAGAACCATATTTAACATTCAAACTATTAGTCTTAAACAGTAGAATCATATCTCACTTATACTAGGCTTATCCTTAGAAAAGTATTTTAAAGGTAAGATGGTTTCTTTCCAATTAAATTTAAATATATATCCCAGCCATTGCAAAAAGCATTGTTAGCTTTTCACAGTAGAGCTTTTCACAGTGAGCCTAGCAACTAAACAATCTAGCATATGTATTATGTTATTTTAACAATTATTTAGTCGCCAGATACATTTACTAAAAATAAAACTAGAAAACATTACCACAGCCATAGTCAAAGACATTCGACTCTTACCCAAACACAACTTTCAGTGACATCTGAGAGTCAGCAGTGAGGCTGACGTACCCTGTATTTTCTTATGTATGATCTGATTTAGACAACAAAAGTGTATGGTTTCTGAGTTTGGTTGCACATTTCTGAAATTCAGTATTTTATGTACTAGGCAGTCCTCCAAATCCAACTGAAGACAAGGAGATTCAACGGCCTTGCCAGTCAAGAGTTTTAGATCCAGGTGGAAATGTCCTTATTCCATATTCTATGCCATCTTTACAACAAATTAGAAATTGGAAAATCTATCTACTGTAGGACTTTCAAATTTTGGCCCACTGCTACAACTTGATAATTCAATTCACCTTAAAATTCATGTTTTTTTTTTATACAGTTCTTATCTCTGCTTGATAAAAACTGCAACACTTACATTCATAGCCAGAATTTTTCAATTAGCATAGTCATTTTTGACAACCATTTGGACGGTAGTGTGACAGCTTCAGTATATTTTCAAAATTGAAAGTGCCATCGATGGCCAAATGTATTCTAGATTGCTGTTTTTCAAGTTTTACAAGAGAAATTAAACTGTGAAAGTAATTCCGTTGTCTGAAAATATGGCCTCACTTTGCAGAATTCCTGAGTGAGACTTAAAGCTTGCACACAGTACATTTTAATGTGTTCATTGAAAAAAAATTAAGAATTTATGAGCCAAATTACATTTTAAAAATATTTGCTTATTAATGAATTGAACAATTTGACTTTTCAAACAAAAAGCTGTTTTTTGTGACATAATATACAAATAATGCACAAAAGAAGTAACTAGGATTTTAAAAAACTACATGGTTATTCACAGACTGCAGGTGCCTTGTTTAGTGAATATATATTTCCACTCACCATGTGCAAGTATTCTAAATCCCTAGAACGTTTACGGGGAGCATTCAAGTGTTTGTCAAAAATATGAATGAACAGTAGAACGATAGTAGATAAAAGCTAAGCAGTATATGATGAATAAGCTTCTGAAGTGATCAGATTAAAGAAGAGAAATGTACAACTCTTACTGCAATAAATATTTATTTAAATCTTAGCAATGACACCAAGGTTGAAGCAAAGTCAGCTCGTATCATACCCACTGGGGACTGCCGAGGCGATAAGACCCAAAATGTCAATAATGAATGCACTTGATTAAGAGTTTGCCCAGCTTTCGGCTCAAGATTTCTCTAAAGTGCTTTATATCCCCAGTCACCTTTGAAAGCTCCTTTAGGACTACAGTCCTGCCTTAAGTGCCTAGCTGAAGCAAATACAATGTATTGGGACTTTTATAATATGTTATTTTTACAATGAATTAATGAAATAAGTGTACTCAACACAAAAATTAGATACGTTTGGTGACTGAGGTAGTTATCATGTAGGGAGAAAAATGTAGGTTGAAAAAATGGGGTGAAAAGTCCCTTTTCAGACAGAATTTCCTGTCCTGGTTGAAAAGTGAAATCAAATGGGCCACTCTGGAAGTGGTATAAGTAAGTATTCAAGCCTCGGATGGAAAAACAAATCTGATGCACTTTTTAGAGACATTATTTCCTTATGGGTTTGAGAGTTATTTTCTAGTGCCACTATTCAATAGATTTTAATGCTGGACAAGTCATTTAACCTTTCTGAGCCTCAGTTATCTTATTTTTCAAGGGGAAGCCATTAATCAAAGCTGCTCCCCATTATGGTCAGGATAAAATGAAACACTGGCTGTGAAGCACAAGTAAGACTAGTAATTACAAAAGTAACACACTGTATGGCTGTTATTACCTGATATTTTAAGACTTCCAATAATCTCTAAACAAGATAGATTACTATAAAATAAACATGGAAAGCAGAAATGTCTTGCTGATTTTAGATTTTATCCTTAGTCACGTTCTAAAGCAAAAATTACAAAGCAGCATTTCAATGGATAAGATTTTCTTTTATTACTATCTCAGAGCTTGAATAAAGTAAAACTCAATGTAAGAATAATTTTTGAGAAATCGTTTTTATCCAACCACATTATTTGCTAAGATTGACTCAGAACAAAAACATCATTTTAGCAATTGCTATGGAACATTTGTGAATAGTCCATGATTTACTTGAAAACCAGGGAATTTGATACTTATAATAAGTCTGTAGTAATTTATCTTTATTCTTTTTTTAACTACAAGGTCCTGATGTTTTATTTTCTCCTCAATGATCAATTCGGTCTTTCTTTTTTCCTTATGATTCTTATGATATTTTCTTTTGCTCTAATTAAAAGAGAAAGAAAGTTTTCTAAAGACCTGAAGAGATAAACAGAAATAGAATATCCAAAATTATCACTATAAGGAAATACATGGACAAAATGACCAGTGCAATAGTTACTCTGTAGTTATTTTTTTATAATAGAAAGTCATGATACAGGTAATATTTTAAAATATTATTCTTCTCAGTTTCTTTTTTCCTTTTTACATTTTTGTGAATAATTTTGGATTATTTTTATTTGTAAAAATAACATCAGACCAAAGGCACAATCCATCAAAGAAATAATTGGTAAAATGGACTTCATTAGAACTAAACTTCTGCCAAAGATAATGTCAAAAGAATGAGAAGAAAAGCCCCAGACTGGGAGAAAAAAATTGCAAAAGACATATCTGATAAAGGACTGTTATCCAAACTATACAAAGAACTCTTCAAACTCAATGATAAGGAAATGAATAACCCAGCTAAAAAGTGGACCAAACACCTTAACAGATACCTCACCAAAGAAGATATGTAGAGGGAAAATAAGCATATGAAAAGTTGTCCACCTTCCAGGTCACCAGGCAAATGCAAATTAAAGCAATGAGATACCACGACACACCTACTAGAATGGCTGAAATCTGGAACACTGACAATACCAAGTGCTTGAGAGGATGAATGAGGAGCATCAGGAACCCCCATTCATTGCTTGTGGCAAGACAAAACGGTACAGCCACTTTGGAAGACATTCTGAAGTTTCTTAAAGAACTACACATACTCTTAGCATTAGGTCTAGCAATCAAATCCCTTGGTATTTATACAAAGGAGTTGAAAACTTATGTCCACACAGAAAGTTGCACAGTTTATAGCAGCTTTATTTATAATTGCCAAAACTTGGAAGCAACTAAGATGTATTTCAGCTGGTGAATGGATAAACTGGCACATCCAAAAAATGGAATATTACTCAGCACCAAAAAGTAGTGAGCTATCAAGTCATGAAGTCATGGGCGAAAATTTACTACATGTTATTAAGTGAAAGAAGGCAATCTGAAAAGGCTACATACTGCATGATTCAACTATATAACATTCTGGAAAAGGCAAAACTATGGAAACACTAAGAAGTTCTATGGTTGTCAGTGGTTAGTGGGGAGGGAGGCATGACTAGGTAGAACACAGGGGATTTTCAGAGCCATGGAAATACACTTTATGATACTATAATGATGGATATATGCCATTACACATTTTTCCAAACCCACAAAATGTACAAACCCAAAAGTGAGCCCCTAAGGTAAACTATTGATTGTGGGTGGTAGTGATCTGTCAATGTAATAAGTTCAACAATTGTAACAAGTGTACTACACTGGTGTGGAATGCTGATAACAGGAAAGTCTATGCATGTATGAGAGCAGTGGGTGTATTGGATATCTCAGCATCTTCTGCTCAATTTTGCTGTGAACTTAAAATTTGCCTAAAAATAACATTTATTAAAAACATTTTCAATAACATGCTGGCAAAAATTACCTTCTAATAGAGAAAAATCTAAAGAAAGAAAAACTCATCTCCAAATCCAACATTCAGAACTATTCACAATTGCTAAACATTATCCCAAATAGTACCCCCTCTCTCTCTCTTTCACACACACACACACACACACACACACACACACACACACACACACACACACAAACACACAGGAATATGGCATGAATGGATAGTTTCACACACATGGATGAATGATAAACCTAACATCTTAAAACATTTATTTTACTCAACATTATACCATAAGGATAATTCATTACATATAGCAATGAAGAGCCTATAAATTCCAAATTCTCACCAATATAAATAACTTTGCAATGAAAAATGAGTATCCCTTAATACTGCAATTATTTCTTTAGGGCAAATTCCTAGAAGTGGGATACCTGGAATAAAGTGTATGGACTTCACAGACTAACTCCAGAGAGTTTGTCAATTTAGACTCACATCTACAGTAAATGAGAGTGAATAGTTTTCCAGTCTTGCCAATGAAGAGTTTTCATCAATCTCTTTAAATCTGCTGGATGAAAAATATGTCATTATTATTGATTCTTTTGTCAATAATAATGAGATTGAGCATCTTTTTAGACGCACTTTTTGTCATTTGTAAATTCATTAGTTCCTTCCTTTTTTTCTCATTGATTTTAAGTCCTGATGTACATTAAGGATATCCCCATCTTGGGCATTTCTTGCCAATTCTATCTCCATTTGTATCCCAGATAGCTCTACCTGCCACGGGTTTTTTTGTTTGTTTGTTTGTTTGTTTGGTTTTTTTGGTTCTTCTCTAATCAATGTCTCAAGTACATCTGGATTATTCCTATTAACTCGACATCCTGATTAATTCTTATGACCCTTTAAACTACTGTGTCCTAAGAGTCAATTCATTTTCATTTGTAACAAAGTCAAGTCATGTAATGTATGTATTTCATAATTTCATATTACTTAATAACTTAAGGTTGTTTAATAAGTTAAACAAAATTCAAACTCTACCAAGGCTTGTGAAGTCCTATATTACAACACTTCATTTCTAAGTAGTCTTCTTTTGTGTATTCATAATTTATTGCTGCACAAAAGTATCCCCAAACAGGGGACTTTTTTTTTTTTCCAAATTTTCTATATTCTTGTTGGTTTTTTAAATTGAGGTATAGTTGATGTAACCAAATGGGGCCTCAAGACAATAAGCACTTATTATTCCACCCCATTTCTGAGGGTCAAGAATCTGGGAGGAGTTAGCTAAGCAGCTCTCTCAGGGTCTGTAATAAAGTTTCAGTCAAGCTGTTGGCCAGGGCTGCAGTCTCCTAAGAGGTTTGGGGTTAGAGGATCCACTCAAAGCTCCCACATGTGGCAAAAAGTAAGGATCTTTATTAAAGTGTGTGTGTGTGTGTGTGTGTATATATTATATATATATATATAAAAAATGAGAAAAAAATAAATAGATGTTAGGAAACATCTTCATGCAACATGTAAGGCAAATAGCTTCCTTGCTCTTATTTGCCCATCTTATTTATTTTGCATTTGAGACACAGATATACACAATACACCAACTAATATATACGTGTGTGTGCATGTCAAATTATAACTACTAGTTAAAAAGACTTACTTAAGTCTCTAGGTAATAGGGGAAGATGATTGATAACATTTACTGAAAAGGTAGCATCTTGTTAAAAAAAAAATTCCAAAACTCTGCTGAGATTTATAGTATCTGTATTTTTCACATAAAGAAATTGAGTCTCAGAGAAATTAATTAACTTCCCCAAAGTCCCAGAAATAACACTGAAAACAAATTCTAATTTAGATTTGCTGGATGGCAAAGACATTTCTCTTTGTTGTCTTAGGGCCCTGTGGCAAGCACGTGTCAACATGCTGAAAATTCCACACGCGTGTTTACTTCCCCAGTTGTTATTCTTCTTGTCGGGGAAATGGTTCTAAACTTTAACTTTTCAGTCTTAAACCTAGCTTGTTTCTCATCAAGATCCATGGGTAATGAAGGAGTCATGAACACACAAAAATAAAATGACCCGCTTTAGGCAATGGTCACCAAATTACAGAAACTTAATTTCCCCAGGAAAGCAAAATGCATGAGCATCTTCCATAGCAGAGAGGCAGTGTAAAGCAATGTCCCCCGGCACCGTTCTTAGCATCTGTAAGAGAACATGGCCAACAAACTGAGAGTGACAGGCACTTATGGAAGAATGAAAGTATCATGCAATTTTTTTTCTCTTGATAGCAATTCTGAAGCTCATGTAGCTCAAGCTCTTAATTTTATGGAGAGAAACTGACTATTTCATGTATTATTAATTTGTATATTTTATATTTTGAAATACATACTTCTCTGGGTTGTGTATGTATTTTTCCTAATTAATTGCTATTTTACTGCCTCGTTAATTATTCTGTTTCTGTTTACTGGATTTGTATTTTTTTCGGTGCTTGTTTAATGACCATTCCCTTCAAATAATCAGCCTTTTGTTAAGTTTCCCGAGTGTATTTGTAGTTCCACACAGATCAAGCGAAGAAAGTGCCCAAATCTGGGTTTTGTTCATTTTTTTTTTATTCTTGTAAGAGATGGCTAACCATAAGGACTGTGTAAGTATTTCTTAGACTAAACTTAAAAATAAGGTGAGATGGCAGGATGTGCTTCCTTGGAAAATTTTACCCCCAATAATAGCCGTTTTGTAAAACTTGGTCTTTCTACAGCTGCTGAATTTCTGAGTTTCCTAGGAGACTGTAAGCTAGCGTCACTTTCTTAAAAACGATGAAAGCTCTCTTCAGTCTGGGTTTATGCCTTGTTGGTTCACAAGAAAGAATCCTTTGATAAAAAGACTAGACAAGAATGCATGCATTAGATGATGAGACTTAAAATTATTTATGACAAATTATATAGAGTGGTGAAAACACTAAAGTATGGTAAGATATTCAGGTACACTATGCAATTATATATGAGAATTTTTTTTGCCTTAATCAACACCTTTTAGGAAAATAACCACATAGAGAGAACGGTGCATACCCTTCCCTTGCTCTCTCTTTCTCTCTTCCTTTCTTTCTTTCCTTCTTTTTCTCATTTTAAATAAATTCCCAAAGCAAAGACAGGTTGCTTTACAGAAAGGTCTTTTCAAACTGCTTCATAAGATATTTGAATGATAGTTTCTACTGGAATTCTTATATCTCAGCATCAGTAAGTTAAAAATTATCACATATGAACATCTCATTTCAGGTATTTTCGTTTATTTTTTTTCCTCCAAAAACTTATCGCAGTGCTTTACACACACTTGGCGCTTGACAAATGTTCCTGAATTTCATCCATGTTTTATTGCAATTGTTTAGATTTATATCTGTAAGTTATTAGTTAAGTGCCAAAGAATCTTATTAACTGCCCCATTCACTTTCCTTGAACACGCTGCTCTGTTTAAAGCTTCCTGCCCTAAGCTGGATGCATACTGCACACCAACCTCCACCTGAGAAGAACTGTATTTTGAGGAATTGAAAAAAAATGAAATCAGATGAATAGTCAAGTTCTTACGACCTTAAATTGATTACAGGTACATAGTGTTTCTAATGAAAAGATTTCTATTCTATTATACACTTTTATCACTTTAAAAGTAAAAAGAATTGAATACAATGATTCAAAATCTAATGAAATGTCTTGACAGTCAAGATAGCTTAGGCAAGTTGTAGTTACCTACAATCCCAAAGTGTCGGATTTTAACACCACGGTTCGTTTTTTGCTCTGGCTTGAATTCCAGTGAAGGTCAGCAGGGGGCACTCTCATCATGGTCCACAGAGACTCTGGATGAGGGAATCTTTGCCTTGACCAGTGCTTCCTAATCAGAGTAGTTCAAGGGGGAAAAAAAAAAGTGCCACTGCCACTCCTCCCACTTCACTGGCCAAAACTTGTCACATGCCAGGCCTAACTTCAGAGGCAGGTAAATAGAACTCTATCACATACCCAAAAAGGGTGAGTGCTGGAAATGTTTGGTTAATACCACGGATAACTCCCAAAGCTAGGGTATCAGGTAGCAGCCTTGTGTCAACTCTGAAATAAACATGTGATCACAAAACTACAGACCTTAAACTAATTTTCTTTCTTTTGCTCATTCCATTATTTATGCAAGAACCTAAATCCATTCTTCATGTCCTTCCACTTTTATTCTTCTGATTACTTCAAAAGCTGGAAAACACCACTCTGACTTTTCTGAAAAGGATTACATTGAAATATGTTATGTGTCATTATTACCTAGTAAGCCATAGATAACTTTTACCTGTCCAAAAACAGTGCCATGTTTCCCTCTAAGGCAGAATTGAAGGCTGGAAACAAGAAATTTAGAATTGTGAGTATCTGTAACAAGAATGATTGTAAAAAACACAATTATTTAGTGCTTACTTTGGGCTTCACATTATCCTATTTAATCCTCATAAAACTATAAATGATATACCACTGTCATCATTTTTCAGATTAATGAAACGAAGGCACAGAGAGCTTTAGTAACTTGCCCAGAGTCAAACAGCTGGCCCTCAGTGAAGACGACATTCATACACTGGCAGTCTGACTCCAGAGATAGGAAACCAAGTCGTTACACTGAGTCTGTCTAGACTCTTTTGAGACTACACATGTGTCAACAGAAGCGGGGTAGTGTGTGTATATAGCTTGTGCTTCCAAAAATAAAAAGTTGTATCTAAGTAATCATAATCACAGAATGAAAAACACAAGAGAAATAAAACAGAGTCTCTGTTTTATAATTAGCTATGATTATGTGTTTGTTATATTTTTCACACCTATTTTCCCATGTTCAATCAACATATACTTACTGCCTATTATCTGTACAGCTTATGGCTATGTCTTCCTCTGAATATTAGATTTTAAAGAAAACTAACTGATGTTATTTATTTGCATAAATTCTAAGATGAAAATGAGATGCGTGGGAAAGTATTTTTTTTAAAAGTAAATACTATACACTCATATTAGATACCTATTATTATTCTCTTTGTCATTTCTCTGAAAAATGATAGTATGATATGTTACACACACAGTGTGTTCTCATGCACCACCACGTTATGTAGATTTCAGCAAGCAACACTGTGAGGAACATTTAGGGTATAGTCAGTAAGTCAGTGTCACAGATGAAAACCACTAGAACATAAGGGACTAGCAAATTGGATCCTAGGGAAGTGTGTCTGATAAATTAGGACAGAAATGAAGTGGCAAAGAGATTCCTGAAGGAAATAAGCTCCTGAGAAAATAGATATGTCTCTACGTGTCTGGCTCTCACATCAGTGAGGAGGAAGACAAGGGGAGAAGCCACAGGCCAGAAAAACTAAACAAGATCGAGGAGAAGAGGGTAGTCTAAGCAGAATGAAAGGTCAAATATATCAAAAGCCCATATTTGGGGGAAACTGGACTAAAATTTCAGAAGTGGAAAAATATTTTCTATTACTAGATTTATTTTCTCTTGTAATATTCCATTCTACGTGATAACAGCAAACTTAATATAGGTAAACAGTTGAACCCAGTCACGTCCAGGTTCCTGTGCTCATATCAGAAGTGTTCCCTCCTCCCTGTGTCTACATGCCATCACGGTTTGGGGGGTGAACACCTTCTTCTGGATTTGTCATTCAGTGAGGGCATCCATGGAGATATGCCTTGTGGAGACATGCTTTTGGAGTGTCACAGACATCTGTCCCTGCTGTCTCTAAGGACACCTGAACAGCTCCATTGTGGTTTCTGTTCTTCAGTAAATGCATTCCACAAACTCCTGACCTCTCTTTGTTTATCTCAGTAACTCAATGTCTAGATTTCTCTGGGGCTTCTCTTTTTATTGATCAAATATAGAACACAGGAACTTTTCCTTTCTCAAAAGCATGGACATTATAACTCAAAACCCTTTTAAAATATAGTCTCTGCCATGAATTAAAAACTCTTATTTTACATTTGAAAGCTGATAGCTTAATACTGTGTTCTTTGTGCCTGGCTGTGCAGGTCCTCTCCTGAGGCAGAAACCGTTGATCAGTTTTGATGTGAGAAAGGCTCAAAGGGTAAAACGAAGGAACGAAGGGAAGACAGAAAGAGGAAAAGAGGAATAAATTAAAAATATAATAATAAACAGAGAAAACATTGCCTAATTCCTTATTCTGTGCTGGTGATCAGAAGACACAGAATGCTAGGAATCATAGCAAGTGACAGCCACAACCAAAGAATCAAGTTGGAATAGAGGCTAGAGAGATTTTCTGGAAGAAAGAAAGAAAGGAAAGAAAGGAAGAAAGGAAGAAAGAAAGGAAGAAAGAAAGGAAGAAAGAAAGAAAGAAAGAAAGAAAGAAAGAAAGAAAGAAAGAAAGAAAGAAAGAAAGAAAGAAAGAAAGAAAGAAAGAAAGAAAGAAAGAAAGGAAACAAAGAAAAGGAAAGAAAGAGAGAGAGAAGGAAAGAGAGAGAGAAGGAAAGAGAGAAAGACAGACGGAGGGTGGGAGGGAGGGAAGGAGGGAAAAATGTGGCAAGGTAAGCAAAAATGTCCTGACTAAGGTAGTCAGTTGTGTACAAGTAACGACGCTACAGCAGGGTAGTGAGGTGTGTTTGGATAGCTATTACAAATCTTAGTTCACGGCCAGAAGGGAAAAGGAGCAGCACTGCCAATGTTGCTTCTGGCACTTGAAAATGACCTAAAGCTATCAGCCTTCATGTTTTTCTTAGAGCCCATCTCATTACCGTTACTTTATACCTTTAATGTAGCTTGGCTGAGCCCTAAACCGATGATCAATATATACTTTACTACCATTCAAGGCATCATCCAGGAGCTACCTTCTAAGCTCCAGGCTTCTGATTAGTGATCTCAGGTTTGTTTGTTTTTCAATTGAAGTAGAGTCAGTTTACAATGCTGTGTCCATTTCTGGTGCACAGCATGATGTTTCAGTCATACATATACGTACATGTATTTCTTTTCACATTCTTTTTCATATAAGTTATTATAAGATACTGGTCACAGTTCCCTGTGCTATAAACTTGTTCTCTATTTTATATAAAGTAGTATCTGCAAACGATCTCAGGTTTGACTTTCAGGATCACTCACTTTGTTTCCTTTTTCCTCCCAACTACAGTTCTTGGGATAATGTCTAACACATTGTCTGAAAGACAGCGGCTTATCAATACATATCTACTGACACACAAGTGAACAAATGAATCCACGGGTGGTCCCACCACCTGGGCTTGGGTTCCCCGTGAGAGCCTTAGAGTTTCTTAAGTACTTTCACCAAACCTCATCCCCTGGCTCTTCCTGTGGCTCACTGCTTCAGGAAGGAAATTATCCCTTCATCAGCCTGTCATAATTGCTCAAAATTAATACTCTACATGAGTTCACTTTAGGTCTCTGAGCAACACTGAATTAAAAAAAATTTTTAAAAAGTTTCAACATTGATGTGAATGTCAAAGGTGCTTCTTTGTGTCCCTCTTTACATCCCAGGCAAATATATAGTTAATGAACATTCATGGAAAGTCATGTACTACATTCCTTTACATTTTAGTGCATATCACAGAAAATGCCTCGGCTTTGGAATCAAGTGTAATTAATTCCCAGTCCAATCCACTGAGTCTCAGTTTACTTGTCATAAAATAGGGATAATAATAACTCCCTAATAGAGCTAACGTGAGCAATAAATGCGATAACACATTTAAAGTGTTTAGTATAATACCTAACACATGGTAACACAGTAAATAAATGGATTGTGCCCCGTCTTTTCTGGAATCCATTTGACTATTTCTAATGTAATATTATATGTGAGTAAGAATTATAAGACGAGTTTTATAAAGATACACCAAGAAATGCATCACATTACAAAATAGGTCTATTATGAAGAAAAGGCTAATAAGCCCTAATTGCTTGAAAATACAGTGATATTATTGAAATTATGACATTATATATCTTCAAATTTGCATTTACATAATGACAATATCAATGCAGAGCTTTACAAATATTAGGTTTCCAAAAATTGACTTCAATACTACAAAAGCCAAGAAACTACAAAAACCAAAACATCAAAATGAAAATATTTGGCAAAAATTTTATTCATATGAAACTAACAAATTAAAGAGTTTATAACTATATGATGCGAAGGGTACTTTCAGTTTTATAAATTTAAAACTCCACAGGCTGATATCATAGAAATCGTCATTTTTGCTATATTCAGAATCACTTAGATTTGCTTATCTGAAATATATCATACTAACTGAATTCAATCTTTTCACTGTGTTTTGCCGTAGCAAGAAGGAAATCTCAAGTAGTTCACTTATTATTTAGTTGGTCTTTGTCATTTGAACAAATCAGATTTTAAAATGTTATAGTTCTAATAAATATAAAGATAATGAGTATAAATTTATGTTAATCACACTGTAATCATTACTATCTGAATATCTGTGTGCTGTATGCTTATTTGAGGCCAATATCATAGACAAAATGATTTATGACGGCCTTAGAAAAAAATAACACAGTTGTGATTCCAATCAAGAGAACTGTATTCCATTTTTATTTATTAAAAATATCTATTGAGTAATGTTTAATAATGTGCATTCAACTGATAAGGTACTTATTGCCTCCTATAAATACATGCAAAATAATAAAAACTGCAGGTTTCATACCTGTCAGGGAAACAAAGGAACATTTATATATATCATTTTTTATCAAGAATTTCTCTTTAGCCTGTATTTAAAGTATAACATTTAATTAGATAGTATCTTGTTAATTATATCTTTATAAAATAATTCTGATTCTATAATTAAACTTAGTGTCAGAAATATTTTGTATGATTTTTTAATTTTTAAGACCACATTTTTTTATTTCATCATTTGCACCTGCACTAAGATAGCAGTTTTAAACAAAGTATTCCACGTACTGTTTAAATTACCAAGGAAAGGGGATAATTTTTCCTGTGCTCTTAACAGTTCCCATGCTGCAAAGCCCAAATAACAATAATCTATAATAATATTAAAGATTGATCACAAATGTCATGGTGCCATCTGTCTAGCAGATGATAAATATCTTAAATTATTTTCTTTCCTTTAGAATTAGAAATGTTTTAAAATCTGCTTTAGTTTTAATTCACTTCCTATTACTTGATGACCCCAATGCATAGGTCAGTGATAAACTATCTTCTTCCTGGGATTGATTATGATAACCTTTCCATTTGGATAATTGTTACTATAGAAACTCTCTTTTGTAGCCATGATTAAAAACAAAAAGAAAATTGAAAAATTGTAAAATGACCTTATAAAACTTGAAATACGCTATATTTTATACTAACCATTTCTCATATACTCATTGATTTTAAGAATAGAGTTTAAGGATATAGTTAATAGTAAATTCTTTTAGGGACCCCAGTTAGAATAACTAGTAAGTTCAACCAGAATGAATAGTCTATTCTGTTATTTAATGAGTATTATTAGTTCATTAAATGGATATTTAAATGACAGAATGTCCTAGAAAATGAACAACAGAAGATGAATCAAGAGTGACAAAGGTTAACATCTGCTGTAGAATTATGCTCATGGAAACGTATTTAGGATCATGGCACATGCACATCTGGTAGAGCATAATTTGATTAATTATAGCCAACGTGAATCCAGGCAGGAGAGGTCAGCTTAGCAAACCTACTACAATACTTGGAAGTTATTACCACCACAATACATTCAAATTTAATTCATAAAATATAGTAGATTCTAAGAAGCTCTAACGAAGTTTATCACTTGATATTAATAGATTAAAAAAAATAGCCATAGAAGTAGAATGAGTCAAGACAGAAAGATATCTTTACAAGAGAAAGCAGTAACACCAGGATGTAAATATTTCAAACTGAAAAGAAATTCATAACTGAGATTAAAAAGTTTACCAAAGCCTCATGTTCTCATTGACCATAAAAGATGAATGTAGTTAACTATGAATAACATATTGTTATGAATGTATTACAAACCTAGACATTAGAAAAATAAAAAGACATAGAAACACCAGTGTTCTATAATCGGAAGCCTGTATTTTGAGGACTAGCTATTTTGGATTATGATTATTCTAGTTGTAGGAGTACTGCTCATTAAATAAAGCACAAAGGTGAAAACTGATACAGCCCATCACTTGTGATGAAGAAATGCAAGATTATATTACAGATATCTAAATGAATTGTTTTCTCAAGATATCTGAACAACAGAGAAGTACTAACACAAGGCAGAAATGAATGCAATTTATCCTTCCTTTGCCAGAGAAGTCTAGTCAATCCAACTACATTTATAAATCATTTACACACTAAAAATATTTTTCACAAATATATCTAAAAGTTAAATCCATCAGCCAATAAAACCTTATAAACTATAAATAAACCTCTATGGCTAATAGAACATCTGTAGTTATTTGGCACTGTAATAGGAAACACAGAGCCCCATACTTGCATTAAACCTTAGTTGTTATATTTAAAATTCCATTCAATATTTATATATTATAATTTACTTTTATATTAAATCTAAATTTTACATTATTTTTGATAATAAGTTACAAAATAATTTAATCATTTCTTAATTAACTAAGAAAAGGGCTCGCATTATTTGGTCGTACTATAAGAAAAAGCCACCCTAGCTAAAGAAGGTCATAATAATTAAAACACACATGCGCACGCACACACATACATCCTGAACACAGTTAGCCATTTACAGAAGTAAACTAAAAAGATACAGTATGTGAATATGTTCATGATGAAATATAAACATGTTGGTGATGAAACTGGGCTGTGTTTCAACTCTCTGTCAACAGTCCTGTGTGTATTCTTAGGAAAACAGGCCTTGATTTGGCTGATGCAAAGAAAATGTAATCTGACCCAACTGTACAGCAATATGTCTGGAAAGACTAAATGATACTGATTGTAAGCAAACAAAAATACAAAAAGAATTCACATGACAGAATATGTTTAATGTATTTCCTATACGATCAACATTCAACAATGATAAACACACAGTGCTTAACTAAATGTCAGGCAAATATCTAAGGGCTTAACACTAACTGATTTAAATTTAGCTTTATCACTATTTCTAGAAAGCATTATTTTCTTCATTTGACAGATATGGAAACTGAGGAACAAAGGTTTTAAGTGCCTGGTCCAGTGTCACCCAACAAGTGAAGCTGGGATTTGAGCCTAGGCATTTTGGCTCCAGAACAGTGCTGCCTAATAACATGATGGGAGTTACATGAGGCAATTTTAAGTTTTCTGTAGCCACATTAAAAAAAGTAGAAAGAAAGAGGTGAATTTTCTTTTAATATTGTGTTTTATTTAAACCAATATGTCGAAATAATATCATTTCAACACATGAGCAATACCCAAATTACTAATGAGATTTTTACATTATACTTTTTCATAGTAGTCTTCAAAAGTCAGCATGTGTTTTACACTTACAACACATCCCAATTTGGACTAACCACACTTCAAGTGCCCGATAGCCATACGTGGCTAGTGGCTACCATATTGGGACGCACTGCTCTTGGATATGTGTTTTAGGAATTAGGCACGGGAGCGTCTTAAGAGCCCTGGTCAATGGAAACATGTACCTACTTTATCTTTGAAGGTAGAGCCCTCTGATTCTAGCTCTTGGTCCCAGCCCACCACGTGATCAACAAAAAGTAATGTGGAGATTCCTATCTGAGAAAGAGTGTATTATAAACCCGCTGTGACAATTTTCATCCAATTCATGGTCATATCTGTGATTATCAATTCAAACTTTTTATTTGACTTACTAATTGCTTTTTTGCTCCTTTGGTTAGAATGAATCCATCCCAGAGGTCTGGTAAACACTGAGTGTTCTGCTATCACAGGGTTTCTGGACCTATCAAGCTTCAGACTCTTCCTCACAGACACTGGCCTTGGCTGGCTTGAAACAGTGAAACAGGCTTTTTTTCTGTTCACTCAACTGCTATCTATTATGTGTTCAAGTTAGTGCAAAGTAAGTAAGACCACATACGGAAATCTGCATGTAATTTAAAATACAGATGGACTATACTTAAAATAGTAACCATATGAGAGGTTGCAAGTGGCATTTCACTGTTAAAAAATGGGTAATTTTACATATGTGTCCACACAAATAATAAAATCATCAATATTCACACCAAATAATAAAAATGCAGGTAGTCTCCACTTTTCAGAGTTCCAAAGTGCCTGAATTTTGATTGCCACAGCTCAGTTAAATCACATCACCCACTACAACGTGCATGATTCAGAGTGTATTGTTACTGTGATATACTGACTGTTGCATAAAGTACCTATGTGGGTGCTAGTTTGCAGGTACATAAATTACTATGTAGATAATGGTTGTGTATCATGACCATTGATTGGCCAGCAATGTCATTTATTCCACAGTCTGTTAATGATTGATCACGGTGAATCTGTTCAGTTTATGCAGCAAAAGCAAAGCCAATGACTATACTGCTTCTTTGTCTCCCAGGATATTTCAAAGATGGATAACACAAATGAAAGTTTAAGGAAGAAATGAAAAGTGATAATGTTGGAAGTGAAATTCAAGTCAAAAGTAAATGGAGTTACAGAAGGAACGATGACTTGGGATTGTTGACCCTGCCACCCTTTAAGAGGCTCTAGATATGAAGCCAAAAGACTTTAGTTAAGGCAAAAATCAACACAAATGAAGAAACTTGACAGTGACAAAAAAAAAAAGGGAAGATATTCCAGAGGAAGTGATGCCAACAAAAATTTCATATTAAAAAAAAAAACTCTTGGAGGTATTTCACAATATTGAAAGAGCAGAGAATAAAATGTTGGAAGCTGATCCAAACTTTGAAAGAAATATGACAAAAGATGCTTGCTTATGACATTCACCATGAATTATACAGCAAGAAGGCAAGCGCTGCTCAAACAACTCTGGGTAAGTATTTTACCAAAGAAAGAAATCACTTTAATTCTCAATACGCCTAAAGTTTTAAATTAAACAAATATTAGTTTTACTATTTTTCACATCTTTATGCCTTTATGACCAAGAGTAAGAGATGTTTAATGTTTTGACAAAGATATTTAAATGTTACAGAACAATCCTAATTTTCCCACTGACTTGTTTGCATAGTTTCAGCTTGGGCTGTCGTCTTTGTGATCCCACACTACCATGCAAAATGAGGACTGCTTATATGCACTTTAAGACATCATTAACACTGGATTCAGTGAAATGTAAAAAGAAATTCCCATCAAGCACTTGGGCATTTAAAGAGAAGTGAATTAAAACATTTAAAGTCAACATCTTATCTATTCTGAGATAAAGAAAATTGGAACAAGCTGGCAAGCACCCTTGTTGATAAGAATTTGCTCATTGTTATCTAATGTATTAAATACAATTAACAGTAATAGGTAAGGCATTCTCTGTAAGACAAAGACAAAGTGCAAGAGGAAATGAGGAATCTCCATGGATGTTCCCAGTGGATAATTAAGGTTTTCTCTGTTTCTCATAAACAGATGTTCCGCTCCCACTGCCTTTGATACATATCTGCCTCATTAGTTTCTTCCCTCTTGTCTCGCACTTCCCATTTATTTTAAAAAGTTCATCTGTGAGTTTCTGATGGGAAAGTGTAATATTCAACAGCCAGCCCTTAATGAGTTCTACTATATGTCAGACACTGTGCTAGATTAGATTAGAGATAAATAAATCACATCTTTCTGAAAAATACTATGGGAAAGCTGATACTTGCATGAAATGTGAGGCAGAGAATAAAAACTAATATGATGATCTTACTTAATACTCAATTTTTTAATATTTTCTTTTTTACTTGTATTTTTCTTTATAGCACTCATGTTCCATTGCTTTCATTTATATATTTCCACATGTACGTAATACAGTCATTCTTTGTAGAAATAGGCATATTTGAAAAGTTTCTTATCATTCGTCCTTAAAAACTACTTAAGTAACTTCACTCTAGTTTTTCTTCTATATTTAGTTTTTAACATAAACTTCTTATCTACATATTCCACGATTTTTTTCCTTTTCTTATCTTTTTTTAAGGTGAAGTTAGCTGTGTAGATAGATAGGATGGATACGTAACTTGAAGAAATATTTAGAATATTTTCTATGCTTAATATAATCAATAATTAGTTACACTAGTGCTTTAATTTTATTAACAGTCTTACGTATACATGTGTTCTTTTTTTTTCCTGACTAATGGATCACTCATGTGATTTGCACCAAAAATGCATCCTTCCAAATGAAAAGATTAAACTGGAACATACATGCTTTTTGAAGGAACTATCTATTGATTTATAATTATGAACAATTAAGTTGCACTTTCATTTTAGAACTGGTATATATTTTACCTTCTAAAACAGACATAATCTGAATTGACTTTATATTTCTTAAGACATGCAAAACAACAGTACAACCTCAGGAAAATGATTACATTTAACTAATCAACTGTTAATAAATCTATACAAAGAAAGCTAATGAACTAATTCCTTTCTAATAGTAAATATCAATATTCAGAGAAACTTAAAACTCTTAGAAGTCAACAATTATGTCTCTAATATGCACCAAAATTCTTCATTATTCACTGATTAAGACTGATGTCTCTGTGGAAATTCTGCCAATTAGAAGTGTTTAATTTGAATTTTCTTAAATCTTTATAGTTAATCTGCCCCCCTAAGAATAGTCTTTTTAAACATTTTCACTTACATCTGTACATAAGCCTTTAAAAAATGCTGTGCCTAATATCTTTGTAGAAAGCTACCTTGTAATATACATGATTTGTAAAGTTCCAAACAAAACACTCATTCAGTCATTCTGAGAACACATTTAGAAACCCTGAAATAAGTGAAATTCATAAAATCACTTTAAATATTGTTTTATCCATGCAAATCTCAGTTTCCTGAAATACACTTGAAATCCTAAATAGTATATTTAGAAGAGTTATGCCTAATGACAGAGCATATTCCTAATCTTTCAAGTAACAAAACATGCCCAAGGTGTAGAATTGTCTTTATGTTACCCTTCCTGAAAGCTTTTTTAGGGCACACCATTTCCATCTTCTTCCTGAGTACCTTTTGTTTTTCAACAATCTGCTTAATGATTGGTTTTCTTTGTTTTTTGTATGCTTTTAAAGCAATAAAATTTCTCTGTAAATTACCTTCAAATGTGCATTTGTATATGCAGGTTTGACAATAAACATTTGAATTTCATTGTTATCTATCAATAAATTTTAATTGTCAAGTTATGATTTTTTTCCCAACAGTCGACCTATACAGCCAATCATAACAATAGCGATCAAGTATATAATCTAGGCAAAACGAGGCACTGGAGCCCTTCTCACAGAGTTGACAAAAAGAGAAGGGAACATGAACATATCCCTGAAAACAGAGATACAAAGGACAAGTACAGGGTGGAAGGAGAGCTTACAGAAGAAGCATTCAATCCACTTAGAGAAATTTCCTTGAGAAAAAGGTCTCCTTGAGGTCATTACACTATAAATGAAATGTACAAGTGAAGAAGTGAAGAAGGAAGGTAAGAACTTCCTAGGCAACGAAAGTGCAAATGATGGAATTACAAAGAATTGAAATAAGGACAGCTATTTGGAGCCTAGAGACTGACGTCAGTCACAGAGAAAGATGCTGCTAGGTGGGGAGACCACAAGAGTTGAGGCCACGCAGAAGCAGACTAAGGGAATTGTCACTACCATAGTGTTTACACTTCATCCCAGAATTAATGAGAAGCCACTGAATTAATTTTTGGGGCAGTATAAAAGTATGTACATACCTCCAATTTTAAAAGGATGCTCTTTCTAGAAGAGGGACTAGAATGGACGTGAACAATTATGATGTGATGACAGCATGATGGCTGGCGTGGCCCATGACGGAGGTTGTGAAGACAGAAACCAGTGGATGATATCTAAGATAATTTATTGAAGTGACCAAACCTGCATGATTCGTCAATGGATTGTGCTTAGGTATGGGGAATGAACAGGAGATGATTTTAGGATCTCATTTGGGCACTGAAAAAATGTCACAGACATGAAATATTACAAGATGGGATATTTTCAGAGGGGAGTGTAATGAGTCTGACTCAGAGAAAGCCATCTGACTTACAACCATGAGTGGAGCCAACATATAGGGTTAAGCAAGCCAAGTCTACCTCCCTCAGACTAGTGAAGCAGGGCCCCCAAGGGCCCTAAGATTTCTAATGCCTTCTTGGGAATTTTTAAGCTCTTCTTTGTTTCCTAAGACTGGGCAGAGTTGGGAGCACTCTTTAGATGAGATCCCCTGAGCTAAGACCAGGACTCACAAGAGTCTCATTCCTGCATTTCTCTGTATCATGCATGATGCTCTCATCCAGCCTCTTTAAAGGGTCAGTCTTATGCCTGAAGATCTCTGAAATGTGTGTCTCTGGGATCATCTAGGGACCCAGGGGTAGGGCAGGTTTCAGGAGGGTGGCTTGATGAGCACCTCACTCTCACTGGCTAGTGTGTAAATTCTTTTGTGAAACTGTGTGAGATTGGTTCACCAGAATTGTCCTGACATGCTGAGTTTGGGTGACTCAAATTACTCATATAGACAAGAGCCCTGCAAGATACTTGCCTGGATCTCCTTTTCCCTCAACATCCACATAGTTCCAGGGGTGGGCCTATAGCCAACACTAAAGGGACAATTTCTTTTTATTATTATTTAAAAAATTTTTTTTAAAATTTAACTTAATTTAATTTTTTTTTTTTTTACTGAAGTATAGTCAGTTACAATGCATCCATTTCTGGGTACAACAATGTCTCAGTCATACATATATATACATACATTTGTTTTCATATTTTTTCATTAAAGATTATTATAAGATACTGAATATAGTTTCTGTGGTATACAGAAGAAATCTGTTTTTGTATCGACTTACATATATAGTGGCTATCATTTGCAAATCTCAAACTCCCAAATTTATCCCTTTCCACTCCTTTTCCCCCAGTAACCATGAGATTGTTTACTGTCTGTGAGTCTGTTTCTGTTTTGTAAATGATGAGCTCATTAGTGTTCTCTTTTTCTTTCTTTCTTTCTTTTTTTTTTTTTTAGATTTCACATATGAGTGATATGATATGGCATTTTTCTTTCTCTTTCTGGCCTAATTCATTTAGAATTCAGAGAAAGATCCATAAGTTCATCCCAGACCAAAGCCAGGGGGGAAAGATTATTGAGAAGAGGGGTTGACTGCTAGGCTAGAAGGAAAGAGATGTATCTTCAACCAAAGGATTAAACAATCACATCCTGAATCCTGGTTAGAAGCTAAGTTAGATTTGCTGAAGAAATAAGCATAACAGATCTGGATGGATCGAGACCTAGGTAGAGGACAAATCTTGGTCATGCATGTCTCCTTTTAACTTGGTTTCAGGATCCTCCTAGACCAAGAGAGAGTCCTGAAAGGAGCAGTTTTCTCTGAAAAGTTGTGGGATTCCAGATCTGAGACTTAATATGGTGATTTATTAACTGAATGAGCTAGAATATCACTTATTGAAAATAAGACATTGAGGGCATTTTTGTTTCATTATTCATAATAACGAATACTGAACTTGATGCTTTCTAGCATCCTTCCAGCTGCACATTTCAATTTCCTATATTATGTTTGTTTCCTGTTTCTTCAGTACCTTAAACTGTGGGTTCAGTGCTCAGCCCATCCTAATATATAATCTGTCCTCAAATAGCACTTGAAAGAGGTGGGAAGATGTATTAGTCAGAGCTCTGGCTGAGAATAAAAGAATAAACCTAGTTTCAGTCTATGCAAGAAGTACTGGCTCATGTATAGCTTCCTCACAGGAAAGGGAGGGTGAACCTGAGAATCAACTGGGCAGGTACCTGCATGCTATCAGGAATTACATAATCTTTTTTGTTTGTTTTCCTTGAAGGCTAATCTACAGAATCTTTCATGTTCACATCCTATTAGCCCATGATCCAAAGAGGAGCAGTCTCTTCCCTGATATCTACACTTTGAAGTATCTTTAACAATGATTGGATGAGTTTACAGCACATGCCCATTTCTGGATTGATGACAATGTCCAAAAGCATCCGTCACTTGGATCTCTAACTAGGGAAGGTAGAGGGGCAGTTCCCAAGAGAAAAGTATGCTATTCCAGAGGAGGGGAGAGTGAAGAGAGACAACAGAGTAAGTCAGGAGGCAGGGGGCAGAATCGTAGCCTACTTGTCATTTGTCCCCTATGCCTGCATTCAGACAACACTTCCTTTAAACTTCGACCCTAGTGATTGATTTTCTTGGACGTGACCAATTATCTTCCTGATCTTCCTCTAATCCCTGAACTTCCTAATATCTCTGGACTTGACAAAGTTATGAGACGTTATTAACAAGTTATGAAGGCACCACAGGTGATGTCAAGTCATTGATCTACTCATTGCTACAAAAGTTCTGTGGTATATTTGTAACTGATATTGTTATTTTTATTTTAATATTTTGTATAATATTAAGTAAAACCACATATTATACAGGGAAATAAAGTATATTTTCTACTGCATATTACTTGAGTTCTGTAGCAGTTCAGTAACTTTGGAGCATGCCAACAATAAGTAATTAAAAGTTAGATGTTTATACATGGCTTAGGTGAGAATCAAGGAACTCAAGTTCTTACCCCAGATTTCCCGATTTATAACATTCCTCTAAACTCATATTTTTTCCACTTTTTAAAATGGAAATATTATGTTAACTAACTGATGTTCACTTAAACTAATACCTTTATTAGTAGTCTGAGAAATGTTACTCATTTATGTGTCTTAAAGCGAGTAGCTACTATGCATTGTCATTATTCGTAAAACAAAAATAACTATACACGCTAATGACTATTTCCACCAAAATTGAAAGCTTAAATTAATTAAATTATTAGTGCAGTGAATTCTTCTAGCGTAATCATACATTTTGTAGTATGTAAGAGTAAATATTTAAAATTAAGTTTAATACTCAAATTGAAATTCAATTCCAAAGAAGTTATTCTAAAAAATCTATGAAATCTCCTAAGTTGTTAAAGCAGATTAAAGGATAATTCAGAAATTTCCTCCCTTTAAATTTTTTTTGTATACTAAATGGAAATATTGAATAATGCTGCAGAGAGTATATTTTAATCAACTCTTAGTCAAAAGACTTCCTCATCATTTTATAGACAATGTCAACAACCCTTCTCATCACAGGCAAGTTCCCTACCTACCACCAAGAACTTGGAGCAAGAACTTAACCATTCTATACACAAACATGTCTAACATAAATTCATTTTTTAGTTTATTCATCTGTTAATTATCAAATATTGATAGACAGTCTAGTTGGTTAGGCTCTCTTTTATGTATTAAAATAAGGTATCTAAAACCAATTCCCTAATCATGGAGAGTACATAAATCAATATTAACTTTCAAGATGTTCCTGTGTACATATTCACAACACTTTATAGAAAGAAAAAAAATGGAGGTTCTTTTTAAAAAAATATCATTTCTTGAACATTGAGACTTAATTATAGTATTGAATTACCTTCTCTATTTTAAGATACTCTATAGAGAGTAATCTTTTTCAGTGTCAGATAATTATGAGGCTAACTAGTGCACTTAAGGAAAGAAACATACAGCCTCAAGTCTTTCTTAGAATGATAACTGAGCAATACTCGTAATCACATTCATTATTCTCAGTAAAATGTTTCAAGAAGCAGTTATCATTTGCACTGCCCTTTTGATTTGAAAAAGAAAACTTTTTTAAGGATAACTGGATTTTTTTCATTATACTATGTGGGACTTTCTATTTTATTTTAAATTTGTATTTTGTTCAAAGCAAATAAAAAAGTACAGCTCAATTATTTACTTTAGAATAGAGTTGGTAATAAATGGTTAGCACTTACAATTTAAAATTATTTTGTTAAAGAAAATGTTATGTGCCTCTGATTAAAGATATTATGTTATTGACAGATCTGGAAGTAAGGTAACAGAGTTGTAAAATTTCCAAATGGCAGTGGAGTAAATAGCCCAGAGATATACAGTGTATCTGAAAACCTATAGAATAAAGAAGACTCTAATCATAAATTATGGAATATATTAAATGCACTTACATAATAAAATCACCCTCAGTTGTGTACTATTACCAAACAGACCAAAAAACCTATAGATAAGTAAGTAGGGTCACATAATTTTTAAGCAAGGATATAATTCATTAATGCCACATCTACTATTAAGAACCTACTATATATGTGCCAAGCATTGTACTCAAGTTGGGGATACAGCGTGAACAAAAGACCAAAAGCCCCTTCTTTCACAGAACTAACATTCTAGGGGTGAGAGACCAGTAATAAACAAATAAATAAAACAAACTAGAAAAGTCAAATTGTTAAGTAATTAGATAAGTGGGGGCACTGGGCATATAGGTGGAGGAGAGGGAGGACGTTATGCCCGCCTCCAATATAAAAAGACTTTACTTCTTCTAAATGAGTGCCAGTAAGAAACTGGTTAGAACCGGACAGCCACAGCTGCGCAGCAGCAGAAAGGACTTCCCCGGACATGACCCGAGGTTCATTGTATTACAATTAACATTACAGTTTAGGGCTTCTCCCGCCACGGGTTTTCCGGTGTCCACCATGGGTAAGGACATGTGCAAAAGGCCCAAACATGAGTAAGCCCTCCAGGGATGAGAGCCGTCAATCAATCAAGAGACCGCCTCTAAGTAAAGGTGTAAGACAAAGGGGAGACAAAACCCGCCGCTTTTCCTCTCTTGGATCAGTAAGCCTGCCCTTCTTGGAGGGGTACTTTTCCTTTTTAAAAATACATCTTTCAAAATCTTTCACTATATAACACGCCATCTCCCGACTGTAAACTTATCTTTCAGGTATGACAAGAACTGGGGTCTTTACCTTTTGGGGTAACAAGATGATGACAAACGCGCTGGAGGAAAAGCACACAAGAGGGCAATGCTGGAGTGAGGATGGGGGGCTACTGATTTCCAGTTTCCATAAGAAATGGTCTCATGGTAAAAAATGACATTTGGCTTTGTTTGTTTGGTGCGGGGGAGGTACTTACGTTTATTCATTGATTTATTCTTAGAGGAGGTACTGGGGATTGAACCTAGGACCTCAATGCATGCTAAGCATGTGCTCTACCACTTGAGCTATACCCTCCCTCCTAAAAAACATTTGGGACAGCACTGAGGTTGGGGGAGGGCAAGCCATGCACACACCTGGGTAGAGAACATAGAGGCTTTTCCTAGGTGGCTGAAGCAACAGCAAGCAGGGTAACTGGACATAAATTTTAAAAGGAAAAACTGCAGTGAGAACCTTTCAAAAAGCTTGCAAGGTTCTGGCTTTTATTCCCTGAGTAACAAAGAAACCACTGGAGGAACTGATAGTTTCAGCTTCTGTTCTTAAAGGGTCACTGTAGCTGCTGTATGAATACAATACACTGGGGTGGAGTGGTGACAGCAGGCAGCATTATATGTAAAAAGAACCAGTGGCATTTATTAAAAACTAAATTAGGCTTGGCATATCTACTGATGGCAATACCTGATTTTTTTTCCATGAGTAGTTTTGCTAGGATATTTAAGATATCACTGTTTCCTGACAATACAAGATGAAGGCTGCCCCATTCACTTTTGACACTGCGTGTTTTACCCTTTGCAAACTGGTAGCCTCCCAGAACTAATGGTATTTTCAGTTTGCATTGTTGGCTCAGAAAATATTAAAAAGTGATAATAAAAACTGAACTTGATTTTTTTAAATTAAGAACTATCACATTAAAAATCCACATATATCTTAAGTATTAAAAAATATCAAGTGAACAGAGAATAGACAGGAAGACACAAGTAAAGTAAAAAAGGGAAGAAAAAGCAATGCTTCTCAAATCTTAAATGTATATACATGTCATGTGGGAAATTGTGAATGGCAAATTCTGACTGAGTATGTCTGGAGGATGATCCGAGATGCTGCTCTGTAAATGACCTTCTAGTGGCTGCTGAAGCTACAGGTGCTTGGATCAGATCTTGGGTAGAAAGATGCCCGAGGCAGGAGCAGTTTACACTGCCCTCCTGGAATTCTCACATCCCTACTCATTTACTGCTGTTGAGGCTGTCTGTGTTAACTGCACTGACATTTGTTGGCTTTGAGTGTTTATTCTCTGTTTCAGAAGATGGTCTCTTGGTTAAACTATGTAAATAGGTTGGCTGCTTTTAAACTAGGAGTTGCAATTTAATGCACACAGGGGATCTACTTACAAATTCAAAAGAAGAGATATTATCATGTCTTACCATTCAAATATAGTCAGTGGACTGTCAGAAACACGTGGACAGACAGTTTAAATATATTATGCAGAAAGCAGTGATAGATTCAGTGGAGGATGCGATGAGAAGTCACAGGGGCAAAATAACTAAGAGACATAAACAGAGAAAAAGGAAGAGAAATCGGAGAGCAGTTGTTTTAGATGCCACGGGCATCCATGCTCAAATCCCAGTTTCAGACAAATTCATTCTGGCATAGGCATCTAGCTTCAGCTAGAAACTGATGTCCAGGGAAATATTTAGCCTTGCTGCACTAATATCTGTAGTGAGAGCATCTCAGGGAACTAACAGAAAAAAAAAGTGGTGCTTTTTAATGTGATTCTTCACTGTGGTTTGATTGCCACTAATAGACAGCAGATGGGACAGATACTTAAGGGAGAGAAAAGGCTCATAGAAGTTTTCTGATCAAAATACGCAGCGATACTCTAAATTGCATCATAACTTTGAGAATTCTATTGTGCAACATTTTTCAGAAAACAAAATTATTTTAAGTGCTAGGTTTCTTTATTGATAGTAATTATTCCCAAATACTTATTTTAGGGTAATTTTAATTGCATCTTCAAATAAAGATTTTATTTTATTTTTTGCAAAGCATAACTTCTCTAGTTCTAAAGTCCTTGTATTGAGTGGAAAGTTTCTAATGGCCAGTTTTTGCTAAAAAAATAATAATAGAAACAAAAAACTCACAAAACATTCTCCTAATATGGCTCACTACCCAAATTATAAATCTATGATCCCTGCAGCCTAAAAACTGCCACCTGTAAGTGTCTCTGGCTGTGAATGGATGCGCTCAGAAAATAGTTCTGTCAAACACTGATCACTGAAATCATAAATAAGTCCTGGAGACCAAACACACAGCATAGTAGATACAGTCAGCAATACTGTATTAGACACTTCGCAGTTTCTAAGTGATTAGATCTTAACTGTTCTCACCACAAAAAAGGAAATGACAGTTCTGAGATACAATATAGTGGTATTAGCTAACATGACGGTGCTAATCATATTGCAATCTATAAATTTATCAAGTCAACGTGTTGTACACCTTAAACTTACACAATGTTATATACCAATTAAATCTTAATTTTAAGAAACTCCCCAAAGCTGATACTGAAGAAAAAAATTAATCAGACAATGAACCTCTGGGCTATAAGACTCACCAAAATGTGTCTGTATGCAACATGACTGATTATGGGGGTTGTAACATTTAGTTTGGGGTTTCCCTCTCATATGAAGGTTTGAGGTAACAACATTGACGTTCTTTTTTTAATTTATTCTCAAAATGTGAAGAATTTCAACACAACTTTTTCTTTACAGAAAGAAAATCTGTATTCAAAGAATAATCTTTGAAGATTATTTCATTTAATAGCATGGATATGAATACATTAAGCAATTAACTATGAATCATAATTTTGGCATAATATAGTATCTATTATTCTGGCTTTCCATTATTTATAATTTTATTGACACTTACTAGGCTTGATAAAGATATAAGGTTCCCCCTAAAGTGACCTAGGTAATGTCCTTTCTTAATAGTTGTATTGATTGCTAACCTGGATTGTATTTAACTATTTGAAAGGTATTAATTTCATATACAATTTAAAAGCACTTTATTATTATTTAATATAGTGTCATATACTTGGTATAACACAGTTACAGTTCCACATCATTTTACAGAATTTCAACATATAAAACAAGTAAGAGATTTATTTCAGGATAAATTTAAAGAGCTTACATGTATTTGAAAGATGATACTCATACAGTAAGAGTAAATTCAATGACATGACTAATTCCTGATATACTAATCTTAGTTAGATTTAGTCCCTATGTGATCACACAATTGCTGAACAGATTTGCCAGAAATGATGCTAAAGCAGACCTTCATCATTTTGACTGTCCAAAGGTCAAAACCAAAGCTAAACAGAAGACTGTCCTCCACATTCTGAGGCCAGAATCCAAATGGGATGCATTCTTAGTACTTAAGCAATATTCTCACCATTTCCCATCTCACTAGATTCCCAGTCCTGTCTGCATCATGCAGAATCTGTATCTCCCCAGGTCCCTATAGAATACAGATGTACACGCAAATTAAGAGAACACCTGATTTACAAAGAGACTAATTACAAAGCTGTGGGTGAGGTACAGGGGGACCACAAAGGAGTGCTGAGGGACCAGAGCTAGCAGCAGAGGAGCTGTTGTCATTGGTTGGAACAAGGGACGGATGGAAGGAGAGGTTATGGGGTACAGTTAGGGAAACAGTGGCACTCAGGCAGGACACAGCCTCGAGGAGGAGGAAGTCAGGGGAATAAATAATCAGACTTCCTCCTCTTTAGTCTCTTGACAGAGTTTCCTACTGGCTGAAATACATGTCAGTTTCCAGGACAAGAGCAGAGCGCAAAAGAGGGTGGAGGGGACCTGAAAGCGTAAATGAAAGACAGCCAAGGTAAATCCCCAGTGGAATATGGAAAGGATGCTTTGGTGCTTGTCAAACCTGCAATTTCCTTCCTAATGCAAGCAATTATCAACAAAGGATTTAAGGAGAAAAGCAATGATGCATAACCTACATCTTAGAAACAACCAGAACTCACATGTAATTGTTGTCATCTTCCAGGGAAGACATGTGACAACGTTAAGTATGTCCACAAAACAGTAAACGTCATTATTAAAAGGATGGATTGATTTTTGTATTTGAAAAAAAAAAAACTAATTTCAATTTGAAAAAAATCAGTAAGACATAAGCACACACAAAACAACTTTAAGGACTAAATATAGGAAGAGCATTATACACACTCAGGCACACGTTTGAACTGGGAAATTGTGGAGGCATAAACTGTAAAGCTTTTAACACAAATACAACTGCTCTGTTCACATATTCTAGTTAAATTAACTGTCCATTTTATTTAGGACTCACATTTAAGCACCGCCACAACCACTGTTACACATCTCATTATTGAAAAACTTTCAAAATGTCTAATTGCCCAGTTTCTGAGGTGGTGACATTTTGCTCCACTGAAGCATCCTCATGGCTCTTTGATGGTTCTGATCCTTACAGCACCTCAAAATCAACATTATGTATCCAAGCATTGCATTATACACAAATGAAGCAGTGTAGGAAGATGAGATAAACCTGCTCTGACCTTACAAGATACAGCATATATTTTGAAGAGCTTACAGTTCTGCCAACTGTACATTTCCTTACAAACAGAATGGAAAGTGAGTAATTGATTTAGCTCCTGGTTTAGGAGTAAACCTTTCTTTCTGCAAAATGAGTTGTTATATCAAAAGAGGAAACATGCTTTGGCAATTTTTTTTTTCTTCTCTTTTCCCTCTGTGTCACCAAAGTCTGCTTCTATTCTGTTTTGAGATTCTCTTTCATAAGTCATGGCCATAAAAGGCATCCCCTGGTGTTTCAACATCACTAATACCATTTGTCACTTCAATCTTCACTCATTCCTTATCTAACTTATAGTAAATATGTTGACTGATTACAAACAACACTCTATCTCATTTAAAAAAATGTGTCCTCCCATTTTCTCCTTGGGTCCTTTGAGAAAGCCTCCAATGTATTCCTATAGGAAGGTTATTCTGCACTGGAACATTAAAACTCCCTTAATATTTTCCTTCAAATAAATTAAATCTCAAGGTTTTATTTTATATAGTTTCCATAAACTGCATGATAAATTAATTTCCTCCTGTGAATTTCTATAATAAATTCTATATACTGAGTAATGGATCTGCTCCCAGATTTAAAGTAGTAAGCTGATACTAACCTACAAGAAAACGGCAATAAAAATGAGAAACTAACCTTTATTCACAGCACTAGATGTCTTCAGAACTGCCTTCAGGTGCCTGTAATCCTACCTTCAGAAACATATCCTCACCCACATCCTAGCAGAAAAGGCACATCTGCATCAAGAATCCCAACTCTCCTGCTATGACAGCTCAACCTGTGGTGAACATTTCACCATAAAAGAGCCCATCCCCACAGCCTATGGCTTTTAAGCTCAACTGAAAGTAGGAGAAGTCAGACAAAATGGACGTGAGATACAGCAGGAACTCTTGAGAGGCCAGTGTAAGCTGAGGAATCCAGCCAGTGATGTTTCGATATTTGTCCTCAATCCTGAAACTGCATAAAAGTCCAGAAAAAGTGGAAGGGCGTTTTAGGAAGTGGCAGCTGAGATGCAAAGGCCCAGAGACGTGAGAAACTTGGTGAATCTATGAAAATATAAGTGTAGGTGGAACACAGAATAAGGGATGGAAAAACTGTAGTTCTACTACAATGAAACACATGACACAAAGATGACCAGCCCAGCAAAGACTTCAGTGGACACCAAAGACTCAGATAAGATCCAAAAGTACTCTTTACTGTGGATGGAAAATTCAAAGCACCTTGGCTATTAATTGTAGTATCATTTGGTGTAATAGCAGTGGTAATAAAAGCAAAATTCGTAGCAATATTTAGTATCACTTTTAACAAAGTCGTCAATAAAAAAATCTAATTTTTACTGAGCTAGCTACTTTTCAAAGTAAATTTAATTACCATTAAGGTATTGGATTAAACATTCTGTGAAACAAGACAATTAAGTGCCACACGTCAATGGTTAGAGGATGGTCCACATTTTATGCTTAAAAATCAGAAATTATGACCTATTCTTCCATACAAGAGTAGGCTGAATCTATATAGTACCACACTCCTTATTACCATCAAGTCTTTTTTGATCTCCGACAGGAGTAAAACATGGAGAATTCTTAAAAAATAATGCACTGTCCTTCTGAGTTCCAGGAGCTCAAAGATAGTGACAAGGGTAGAAATTTACCTAAATAACTTCAAAATAATTCAAAAAGTAATAAATCTAAAGGGTACGAATCAATGTTTTATCTTGATTTAATTATGTTATCCATTCTGACTTAGGAAGTCTGAGGTGAAATTTTAGTGGCATCTTCAAAAATAAGCATTATGTTTCCAGGAAGGGGCAGCAACGGAAGGGTGTTCTAAGCACAGGGAAAAGAAAATGGATGAAGTTAGAAACTGGATGTCTTATTTCGGGAACAGTGAATAGCACTGAATGTCTGTTTGAAAAATGCAACAGACACCGTGTGCCCACTTGGCAAAAGCATATTTGTGGAAAGCCGGTGAGCATGGTCTCAGTGTCAGACAGATGGGAAGCCATCAATATTTTCAAGCAGATGAGTCTTTTAAGAAAATATTCCACTGAGAGTGTGGGGGATAGACCAGGTCAATAGGGAATAGAAATAAGAGTGATGTAAAGGAAACTACAATAAAAGGAGAAAGATGATGATGACCTGAATAAGAATGCAGTGAATAAAGAATTCAAAAGGAAAAAGAGCAAAGCAAACTAAAGCAAAATTGGTAACATATGGTAGTCATTTCCTACCAATTACTGCAATATTTTGTTTATCCTCTTCAAAACACTTGTGGTAAGCAATCCTGATAGCATCAGGTGTTGCTGCCTCAGTCTTATTTCCCCTCTGAACATAAATTTATTGAGGTCAAAGACGTATTTCTATCTCTAAAACACCCATCAGTGCTGTCACAGTTTCTCACTCGTTTTAGAGTCTTGCTAAAAGTGTAGTGAAGAAATGAAATTCTCTATTAACAAAGAGGAAAGTGAAAATGATCTTTAAGATGAAACAAGAATTCAGAGTAATGAGTTATATGCAAGTCAATCCAAAAGAAATACCACAAGTACATGTCTTAATATAACAGCCTTGTTTCAATCTACAAAGGAAAATCACCAGCGAACAGTGAGTTATTTGTTAATTTCAGACTCTTCGTCCCCTTTGCCCGTATGTAGGAAAAGCAGGGTGACAATACAATAAACTCATTTATCTATTTAATTATTATAACTATTAAGTGATTAAAAAAAAACAATATATACCCAAGCCTCATATTCACACACAAGCACTCAAATATATACATATGTGATTTTCCCTGATAGAAAAGTTGGGTCTAAGCTAGAGGTAATAATACTAAATACTTCTATTTTGTTATATGTTTACATGCAACAAAAATCCACTCCCCTTAAATATGAGATAATATATTTTACTTAAAATTAAGCCATATTTATGGTATGTTATGATTTTGAATTTCACCGCCTTCAGTTTTACTAACTATAGATAATTCTGTTATCATTCCTGTTAACTTAAAACCAACATTTGATCACAGGATTCTCTAAATGAAGTTATCTTCAAAATTCACTGTCATACCTCATCAATACCTTATTTTGAAGGGTTAGGTGCAACTTAGCCTGTGAAAGTCATATGAAATTTTTCTCCCTAAATCAAGTAATGAGTAAAATGGCATGCCAGTAAATGAATAAAACTGTGCCATAAAATATTTGCCTATAGTCTGTTTATTAAAAATTAGTTAAAATACACCTGTAACTTTTTTTTGCAGTGGAATCAGTGAAAGTTCATCTCAAATTCATCTTAACATTTTGAGTTCCTGTTTCTTTTATGTATATGAACTATTTTATTTCCTCTTGCAGGAGAAACAGAATTTTTATTCTGTACTTCTCTTCAGTTTTCACTTATAAAATGTGCATTTAAAATATGAAAGTAAAGGCGTTGGGTTACTTTTTAGGGTATTAATTACATAAAGGCATTATCATTTACAAAAGGTTATACCTTGAGCCTCATTAATGTAAAATTGAGAAAGAAGATGGAGAAACAGGGATATATTATTTTTATTCCTATACAGTGACCTATAGATTATTCTTTCTTAGTAATCCTTCATTTATCTTTAAAAGGTAATTGAGGATCTATCCTATTAAGGGGAAAACAAACAAACAAACAAACAAACAAACCAAACCTAAAATCTATAACAGAAAGAAGAATGTTTTCTTTTTTTTTTTTTAGGTTTAAATCATCTCATGTGGAGATACTGGGATGAAGTAAAACATTAAGTCAATTCCAATGCTACATGTAATCTTCCTTAAACAATCATCACCCGGGTTGCAAATGATGGCATCACTAATCAATGACTAGTGCTTCATCTCAAATGTCTTGTCATAAAGTTTTCTTGAAAAGGAAGTGTTATCCCCCTTTTACCTAAATAAAAATCTGAAACTGAGAGAATTTGAGTAACCTGCTCCAAACTACAGATCCTAGGTAGGGCAGAAATAGATTCAACATCTTACTTCTCTGACCTCTCCACTCAACACACTGCCTCCTTTTCTCTGATAAACAATCTCTGATAATGGGAAGAAATCAGCCTCAGCAATTTGGCCAAGGTTGCAGTCACCTCACACTCTATGTCAATGTACTCACTCTGAAAAAAAATAAAAAAAAGAGTCCTCCTTCAATGCCCTGACCCGCCCTGGCCGGAGGAAGGAGGAAAGCTGAGAAAGGGTTTGTGCCTTGTGGGAGTCTCTGCATTTTGCTCCAAGAAAAAGGCTATTTTGAGCAGAATTATGTTGTTTTTCACTGGGCATGAAAAAAAAAATATCCAAGTAGATAACCTGTACAGTTTTTCATACTCACATACTTCATTGTGAGGACTCTAAAAACTGTGTTTTGTGAATCATATGCAATATCGGATGTCAGGGGGCGTCTTTATTTTAGAATCAATAATCTCCCAAACGGAAGGAAATGAAATCAAAGTAGACTGACCCAGTTTTAAAACAAATGATAGTTAGGGAAGAAACAACGGAAGGAAGAAGGAATGACATGTCTCAAACTTAACTGACAGAACTATAAAGATCTTTAAAAGAGAAAACTAGACAAAGCGAAATGTGCACAAAAGAAAACAGTAAAAAAAAAATTAAATGACTCTAATTTTCTAACAATTTTTTTTGCAAGTATAAGCCTGAAATAATTACTTAGCAAAGCATTCAAAGAGATCAGAACAGAAACTAAAGACATCCTTTCTGTTTAAGTGTATTTTTTTAGCAAATTATAAGGGTCCAAGTTTCATTATGTGCTGCATTAAATGCATAGTCAGCTTTTAAAAATCCCATAAAAGCAGTACAGAGGATGTTTTCAGTTCATTTCCCTTGTAACACAAATTATAATTCTGTCGAACTTCTTTTGAAAATGCTGATGTTCGTGATCATGTTCTTAAACTACCTCATCCTATACAATAAAGTTTTTCCTTTTTTCAAACAAAATTTTTTCAGTTTCTCTTTAGAGGTTTTTCTTTGAAACAATTTTTTTTTCATTTTATATTTCTGTATTGAATCATGTTCAAATGGGATTTATAGATTGAATACTCCAATAAAAGACAGTCAACAAATGTTTAAAACATGAGCAATTATACCAGGTATTGTGACTTTGGGACAAAGTAGAGATTTACTGGCACAGGATGCTGAGGATTCATGGAATTGCCATAGATAGCCACCCAGGCCTCTCAACCTTGCAGCAAAGCCAAGCTTATCTGTAAGCCTCCGATTGCATTTGGGCATTAACAAACACGGGTAGATACAAAGGTACCATACCCCGAACTGATTATGGATTAACAGTAACTGCCTTTGAATACATTCTTGTTTTTATCACCTCCGGTCATCATGGAGAATACAGATTTGTAGTGTCTCCTAGGCTTTAAACCTATCCATGTAATCCTGTAGAATATCCACTTACGTTAACTGGATACTATCCATCAGCTACTGTGTCCATCAGTACATACTGGTTTTATCCATCTCAACAAACATCCCTGAAACCAGCCTCTGAGTTATCAGAGTCCAGAGTTCATTTATTTTAAATTCATTTAAATATTTTAAACTATGCATTGCATCTTTTTTGTAATATAATCAAATTGATGACAATTAATTACATTTCTTTACATTTTATACCTTGGACAGGGATATTGCACAGTTGGATATTTTTCTACGGAGATAAGATATTAAATGTGGTTTTAATAGTGACAATTTCAATACACAATTATGGAAGTATAATTATATCAAACCAGGGCTAAGCAACCAAACTTATAATAAAAATAACACATTAGAAACTATAAAGAACACAGTACTGTAGAAAGGGCTAGAGAATCAGGATAGCTTAGTTCTATTCCTGACTTGCTGAGAATCAAATACTTTTGCAAGTCATTTAAATCCACAATCAGAGTTTCAAGTCCCTCTTCTACGAAGTAAGAGAGATGAGCCTGACATACATTGTGGTCACAGAGAACAGAAATATAAGTACGTAGTTGACTTATCGATCATGTTAAGTGACTATAAATGCTTGCATTTGACAAGCGAGGGGAATGTCATCTGAAGTGGTTCCAACAAAGTAGTGTACTATCCCATTATGCCAGAGTAGTGAGGGAATTATTGAATGATAACTTCCAAAGCTGTCCTGAACAATGTGGTTACACAGAGTGGGTATCAAGCTCATATGAATGCCTTAATTATTTCATCCTTGGTTATACTAAAGGTGCAGTGAAAATCAGAGACACAACACTTCTGTGGTGCAAGAGATAACTTGGGCAGAGTCTTATGGAAATGCTGGGTTATCTCATCATGTTCATTGCAATTTTGCATGATATATTGAATTTTACATTATAATTGAGGACCAGCACGCTGGACATAACACATTATAACTCAATGTCAATAAACTTTAAAATTTTATAGTTACCCTACGACTTTATGAATGACCATCTCCGAATAATATGCTAAAGAAATAAATACTGGATTAAATATTGCCATCTCTATCTTATAGTATTTTCAGTTATCTTTAGTCATGGATTTGTAATAGTATACCAACAGCTATAAAATTTAATCACTTGAAAATCTTCACAGAGTGTTTACGGTGGTAAAAATGGAAATCTTATAGAATTCAAAAGGGAAGGCTTAGTGAATAAAAATTAAAAATAGGGTGATCAACAGATGAATGGATAAACAAAATATGCATATACATACAATGAAATATTACTCAGTCTTAAAAAAATGAAAGCAATTCTGACACCTGCTACAACATAAATGAGCCTTGAAGACGTTAAACTGAGTGAAATAAGCCAGCCACAAAAATCAAATATTGTATGATTCCACTTATATGAGGTATATACAACAATCAAATTCATAGAGACAAAAAGCAGAACTATGGTTGCCAGGGGTGAGGGGCAGGAGGAAATTGGGAATTACAGCTTGATGTGTACAGAATTTCAGTTTGGGAAGATGAAAAAGGTTTGGAGATAAATGGTGGTAATGACTGCACAACAATATGAACAAGGTCCCTGAACAGTACACATAAAAATGGTTAAAATGGTAAATTATATATTATATATATTTACCACAATAAAATGTTATAAGTCAATGTAGAAAGCACCTTTATAAATATTTTGTATTCATTAAAATGAAATAAAAGTCGACATATTAAAGTAAATATGATACAAATACATTGCACGTAACCTAAATTAGTAATAAAGAACGTTTGTTATCAAACGCAAGTTTCTGTGCCCAATGCACAGTGAAGCCGAAAAATACTGAAACTTTGGAGTTTGGAGCAGAGAATGGTTTACTGCAGGGCCAAGGAAGGATAAGGGGCAGGGGCTTATGCCCAAGAAAACCCCGAACTCTTCGAAGGGTTTCAGCTAAAGCATTTTAAAGGGAAGGTGTGGGAGGGGCGTCCCAGGGTTCATGATCAGCTCGTGCACAATTCTCTGATTGGTTGATGTTGAGATAACAGGGTGGTTAACATTATCAGTCGTTAGGCACCAGGTCTGGGGCTATGTGCTCATAATCATCAAGTAGTTAATTTCTTCCCTTTGGTGGCGGTTTTTAGCATCTGAAAAACTCAGGAAATATTCATGAGATATGATTATCAGAAAGGAGCTACAGCAGAGAATATGGGGGAGGGGTCTGTCCCGGGAAGGCTCCACAGGGTCCTGCTCAGTTACATATTCAACAACTTAAAAGGTATTTAATGGCTTCTTTATATGCATCATGAAGACCACATTTATTACGTGTTTTTGACCAAAATATGGTCCTACTTCCGTATTCTGTCTTTAGTTACTGTCTGCATAATGACAATTTCTCACTTCAGCATTCTCAATTCCACTGCCTTCTCCCCACCTCCCAAACACTGATGATCTCTACTCCTTCTGTAGTTACTGTTTGTAATATTTATTAATCCATTCAATTTTATAGTATTGTGACAGTCCCTGAAAGACTTTTTGCATTGCTACTTAACATTATACTTGTTTATATCTTCTATCCTCACCAGGATTTTCCATGTACTATATATATGATATATGGTAAATAATGTATAATTTCTACACTCTCATAGTTCTTGATACAGGACAGTTTATTGTTCAGTGTTATTATTGATATGAATTGCCACTAGGGTGGCTATTTTTAAAGACAACTGAAGCCCACGAATATGGGAAATGATATTGAAATTGACAGAGACTTAAAAGATTAGACGGGTAGTTAGAATATAACACATATAAAGAGGTAAAATAATTCTATTTTAGCTTGAGTAACTATCTCATAAATCAATAAGCCATTTCCCAAGCTCACTGGTTTTACCTTTACTTAGAGGAACACATATAAAGTAACTTTTAGTACTTTTCTTCCACAAACTTCTTAACCATGTTTTCTTTTTCTCTGTCATTGTTTGATATTTGGTATTTCAACTGTCTAGGATTTGATTTTTGTTAAGTTCTCCCAAGTTCCATGAAATTTAATGTCACCATATTTTCAATCAGAAAATTACTGTTCATGAAAATAACTTTGTTCATTTTGCCAGTTGTGATTTTGTGATATTTTTAGCATCCAAAAAGACCGCTTTAAGTCCCTTAATTCACACAAACACACACACACACACACACACACACACAGAGGCAATTGCCAGAGTTCACAGTGTATGTGAAAAAGTCAATTGCAGAACAATGTGTTTTAACAGAAATATTAGAAAGATAAGAAAAATACAGGACACCATAAAAAAGAGACTGGTGAACTCTGTCTTGGGATATCAGAGAAGATCCCCAGGGAAGGTGTCATTGGATCCTTTAAAGATCAGAAAATTCTACAGGTAGACATAGAGAAGGACTGGAAAGAAGGAAAATAAAACTCAATCCTAATTTTCTTCTTCATCTGTTTACTCCTGGAGAGATTATTTTATCACCCATCGGTTCCCAGCTTTTAACAATAGCAGCAAAGTGGAATTAACTCAGTTCCATACTTTGTGTCTTTTATTCCTGAAAACACTGTTGAAAAGACTCATATATTGAGAAGTGTTTGAGTACACAGGTACAGAACTATCGTTAGATACTAGATCTCACTTGTAGCTAAGAGAAATAATTATACTATGGTTAGGCTAAAAGGGAAACATCCTCTTTGCTATGGGGAAGATAATAAAACCTCTTTGGGGTTTGCAATTATTACTCTGGCTAAATGTTTAAGTTAAGAAAGGAGATAATGTTGATAGCTAAAGGATCCTTAACGATAAGTATCATTCTGTAATTGTCAAGGTTGAATAAATATTTTATTCGTATATTATGTACATTCTCTTTGCTCCCAGAAAGCGATCTGACACAGTGCACAATAAAAGACACATTAGTATTGATTAAGTAGTACTACATCATCCAAATTTATTTTTAGATATGAATCAGTGAATTCAACTAGTTTTAGGTGAAATCAGGACATAGGGACATATCACTCAAAGCTTGAAAAACTCTCCTGAGTTGTAATGAGTTTCTGAATATTCTCCATAGTGAATATTATTACAATGGTATCTTAACTATAGGCAATTTATTTAGAATATGTCATCCAATGAAACCAGTTTTTTAAAAATCAGATAAAAGTGCATCCCTTTTGATATCACAAGGTATATATTTAGCGGCGTGATTTGGGAATAGCATTTGGCCATGGAAATATGGTAGTATTTTTATCTTTCATTATGAGCTACATGTTTAAACTAGTGGTGAAAGTAATGCTGAATGGAGTGAAAATGAGTATGTTTTAGAAATACATAAAGAAAAGTTACTTCATGAAGTAAAATATTAACAACTTTAAGAAGAACTTTTGTAACATCTGTTACCCAGATGATATAAAAGACTGCAATAAATGAAGTCATTCATTCATAAAATAAAAATGCAATACCATGAATATTACAGGACACTCTTCAGTTATTATTTTGGAAGTAAATAATGATTTAACCTTTCTTTGGTCATGTAGTGTTTTTTTTCTAGTGTATGCACCTTTATGATGTGAACTTTATCCTATTCATCTTTGCACTCCCACCTTGGAGTACTCTGCACTATACTGTAATTGCTGAATAAAAAAAGTAACAAATCAATATCCATTTTATCAAGGTGAAATGTCCTCAGTATTCAAAATATTTTCTAAGGTTGAACTTCAAATCATAACTCAATCCATTCAATCCGTTTTTCCCTTTCCCAAAATCTTCATTTTTAGGACTAGTTCAACTCATATATATATCTATGTTGGTACTTAAAAATGTGGTAGCCAATGCCTATTATAATACTTATAAATTTTTAAATTTTTAACATTGAAGGATAGTTGATTTACAATGTTGTGTTAGTTTCAGGTGTGCAGTAAAGCAGTTCAGTTATACACATATGTATATAGATACTCTTTCAGATTCTTGTCCGTTATAGGTTATCACAGGATATTGAATATAGTTCCCTGTGCTCTACAGTAGGTCCTTGTTGTTTATCTATCTTATACAGAGTAGTGTGTATATGTTCATCCCAAACTCCCAATTGATCCCTCTCCCCTTCCCACTTTGGTAACCATAGTTTGTTTTCTATGTCTGTTCACATGTAAGTGATACCGTATGATATTTATCTTTCTCTAGCTTAATCCTATATAATTTTATAGGATAGGTTCTACTTTGAGTTGAAATAACTGAAAGGAAATGAGCAATTATGGCTGAGGTCATTTCAACTGATGCTGTGGAAATCAATCAATCTCATGTATTTGTGAGTGTTTCTCATTGATCAGCTGTGGCTTGGTAACCCTGATCTTTTCATTCACTATATAATTGAGTGCCTGTTCTCCAGCATATCTTATGTCATACAAATAACTTAGGCCTGTGGAGTGGAACGTGTTTATATGCTTTTGTGAAACACTCTGTTTTGATTAGCCCCTTTCATGAAGGGCAGAAAGTGGTCATCTTGCTTACCTTCATAAAGGGTCAATTTTAAATTTTTTTTAAAAATTGAAATAAAAATAAGTCATATTAATTATGACCAACCATTTCCCTTATTTTTGAGAAGGAAGTATTTCGGAACAAGCCATCAAAGATTCAAAATTCTTCCCTCCCAAGGGGGTAAAATTTATCTTATAAATTCTAAATCCCCCTTTTCATGCCCTCTCCACCTGCTTTTCTCCAAAATATTAAGTTCTTGGTCCAAACCAAGTCTGTGATGATTTATAATTTTTAGTGCCTTTCCTGATAAAAAAAACCCCTAAGTTGTGCTAATAAAATATAATTTTCTCATATTTAGAACATACCATAAACATGATTTAACTAAAAGCCAAATGAAAAAAAAGAAAGTTTTCCTATATTTCTTGAAGTATCTCAGTAAAGTCCACTGCATACTACCTTCACCATTACTCAAAGTGAAGGACTTAAAATGACAAGTGAATTGGTGCTCATCTGGGTGTTTATATAGGTACCGTTATAATTAACAGATGTCTCATTCCTCAATTAATAATCCATATTATGGAAAGTAATTTTGCCAATACAAAAGCCATGTGATCAAAATAGGTTGTACAACTTATTCATATTGACCCTAAAATCCAGATGGTTGTTGATGTCTTGGAAAGGTCATTGTAGATAAGCTTATACTTGAACAAAGGGAAACAAAACAATGACTTGGGGAAGTCTTTACACACTGACTATGTAAACTCCGGATGACAAATGCTTATCCCACTGTAATCGCTCTTGAAAGTGAAGAATAATAGCATGTGGATGATGGAAATATACACTTTCATCTCGCTATCATTTACTTAAGACACTTACGCTGGGAATCTTCTTTTTAACCGTGATGATGGGGAGGTCTGAATATGTGGAAACATTAGCTTATCGTATTCTGGAAAGCTGGAGGAAGACAACATATACATGAACACCAAGTTCCTCAGTTAGAGAGTTTGTTTGTTTGTTTTTTGAGAAAGTGAGTTTTACAAAGATAGCACTTTTTGAAGATAAGAAATGAATGTGTCCTCTGACACAGCTCCACAGCTCTACCCCAAAACCCTATTATAACCAATAGTAACAAGCTGATGTGCTACAGTCCAAATCCCCATAATCATACAAACATATACAAACAAAATAAATATAAATACATATATTGACATTGTGTTTATCAAAATAGAATTATTCTACAGATACATTCACTTAATTATTTCTCTTCTATATCATGAATTTGTTTTCAAGTAACTTATAGAAGTCTACTTTTTTCTTGCCCAAAAGTAATTTGATATTTTTATCTAATTAATGTAATTGGGGAATTATATTAGATTTATACAAAGAAGGGTTATCAGTGTTTGAAAAGTGGCCTGCAGAAAGGTATTATGATGAAAGGTTTATACAGAATGTTTTAGATTTCAATTTCTGAGTAAGAATAGGTTTTGGATTTTCCTAAAGTTTCCTAGACACACTGAGAAGAATTCAGCGAGAGATTTTTGGAAAATGCTTATTCTTAAGATAATCCCCATAATTCCAACATCTATGTGTGTCACAAACATAATGGAAAATTCATTCTCATAATATTCATTTACTTAGTTCTTGTATTTTACATGTAAATATGGTGCACAGTTCCCTTTTGATGTATGTTTATAAAGAGTTCATTTTTTCCTATAAAAAGTATTTTTCAGCAATGAATTTTTAATCAAAGTATTATTATCCCTCGCATGCCAGCTTTAAATTTTTCTTTTGGCAGTGGAGGTAATTCAGTTTATTTATTTGTTTGTTTGTTTATTTATATTTAATGGAGGTACTAGGAATTGAACCCAGGACCTTGTGCATGCTAAGCATGTGCTCTACCGCTGAGCTATCCCTTCCTCCCACCAGCTTTAAAGATAATTACATCTGATAATTAAGTTTTATATTTACACATATTGCCTAATAAAATACATACTCTCTAGTAAATTTTCATGTTTAAATAACTTTGGATTTAAAAAATATTTATAAAAAGTTACTAATAACTTGTACATGCAGATAACTCCTTTCTTGATAATTTATATTTGAGATGTGTATAAACCTACTTAACTCGATGCACATATTTGTAAAGATTTCCAATAGCAAGGAAACATTTAGATAACATTAAAATACCAAGCTCAACAGATAAGGTATGTGTAACATATGCCACACTTATGTTGTGGTTCTCTCAAAGTGCTAGGATCAAATGAGTACTTTCAATCAATAACAAAGTAATTTGGGATGTCCATGGAAACATTAAGGTCCCCCCAAAATGCTGTGAGTACATTATACACTTACCATAAAATTTTAGCTTCCTTTTCATACATCTATCATTTCAATGGAATATACTTGTAACATCTTTAAAACGCAGCTGATTCTAAAATCATGCTTAATTCCTACATATTTTTAAGTGAAAGACTCAGACAACTGGGAAAGCCAAAAAGTTAAAATGAACCATTAGGTAATTAATTTTACAATGTTACTTGGTATCTATATTGAATTTTCCTGTACACAGAAGCATCATTGCTAGCATGGCTAAAGGTTATGGCTTAACAGCTACATTGTTTCTTAACGGACAGAAAACTACCACCAATAAAGATAGCAGAAGCAACAACAACGGTAACAGCAAACAAATAATTGTTTGCATTAGACATCTTAAAAACATACATACGTTATGGGAAAACAATGCATTCCAAGTCATGAGTACTACACGCAGAATGGTTCAAATCAGGATTCAATTCAAAGCGTGCTGATATTTACAAAAATGAAACCAATCCCACTGTCAATGAAGTGTATCCCCACGAAAAGAAACATGTTCAGAGACTGGAATTTGATTATAGAATCAAGCATGCATTGACTTGTAAAGAAGATGATAAACTTATCAGCAAAAGGTGAACATTTTTAACATTTTGAATTTTGCCAAACCGCATTGCGAACATCCCATGAGGAAACATCGTCCTTGTGCCCCTAATTTGAAATTCACTTACTGATCATGGGGACACTAAAACAAGGACACTCCCTGCTCAGTAAATCTGGAGACAGGTCACAGAGGCATCTGTTCTCCATATACCTATTTAATGAGGTCATTTGGTACACATGCCATGCATTGGGGAATGCTTAATTTTTATTAGTAGCATTAATCTAGCTAAGAGTTAGTGAATTAAAATTATCTTTGAAATGAAATAGAACACTCCTTTGTCTAATTTGCTCAAATTTATTGATCTATAACTCTTATGCATAAACCACTTTGTGACTGGCTAAGAATAAATATATTAGTCTTAGTACACATTCCTACCTAAATAACCAAGCACTTTTGTGCCCTTGAACAATAATTAGAACTCAACAGATTTTGAAGTATGAACATTGAATTGCCTAGTAATAGCCATCCTCGATGATTTGAGAATCTGGAGACTCTGCTGTAGATGGATTCCAGGAATAACCTTTCAAGCTATCATATTTAATAGCGAGGGATATTTACATGAATAGAAACATCATAAAGAAGAGTCACCTATTCAAAAAGGAAGAGAATAAAAATGTTCCTGCAATGCCATCATGCTTACAGTTTATGTTTTGACCGTGGACTTTGTTTAAAGTATCTGTTGCTTTGGTGGGTATTTTTTAGGGGGCTTTTGTGATCCACAGATCAGGTATAAATGGAAGCAATAAAGCTTCAGTTTTTTAAGCCTGGGGTTCATCTGGCTGATTGAAAAAGCCCAGTCCCATATAATTTGGGGTTTTCATGTCAATGTTTGCATTAAATGGAACTCAAGGAACAGAAGTACTGTTGGGCTATTATTTCCAAAATTTCCTATTATTTGGAAGTGGGATTTGACCCTAGAAAAGAGGTGATGGTAGAGTTAAGTAAGCTGTCCATTGACCAAGTTCTTATCTGATTTAATGTCTAGGTTAACATATGGGAAACTATAGTAAAAGCCCGCCACTACACAAAGTTGCAGTAAGCCAAAAGCCAGGTCTGGAGATCTGTGATTAACGTTTCTCAGTTTTGTGGAACACAAGGCAGGGATTTATTACCAGAAACTGTCAGTATGAATTCCTAGTAAACAAGCAATCAAACTGACAGAAAAACTACACTTCTCAGAGGGTTCTGAACCTACAGTAACTCCTAGAACGACTAGCATGGCTGGTGACCACTTGCATGTGGGAGGCAGGATGCTCTTGGTGGAGAAAAAGGAAAAAAAATGAAGACAAACAGTAACAGGGGGCTGCACCAATACATCAATAAAAGAAAATAAGTGCAATTTGTACTGAGCACTGTGATTGGGAAGCTTTGGAGAAAAAAACATCTCAGAAGCCTTCGGCCAAGCACATTCCATAGACGTCCTAGGCCAGTCTTTTCAGAACACACAGAATAAAGACCAACATTGTTCTTCAAGACAGATGGACTGGATCTCCTTTTATTACACTGAAGCTTAGAGAACGGAAGGCTGATTAAGGTTATGTACTTGTATTAATGAGACAATTCTTAATATGTCCTTCAGGGGCTGGTGTAGTGTTACCCCTGTGTGCATTGCCAGCCTCATAGCCTCCACATGCACCATGCGGTAGCCACCCGGACTTTATTGTATTTCCAGCAGGTACTAAAATCTCACAACTCAGGACCTTCATCAGTACTGCTCCTTCTATTGAGAACTGTGTCCCCCCATTATTCTTTACCAGGAATCTCCAAGCATCCTTCAGGTCTCAGGTGACATTATCACTTCCTGGATGTCCAACACTCCCCCACTCCCCCACCAAATGACCCTTGTTATTACCTCTCATTATATCCTTTAATTTTGCTTCCTTCCTGGCTGATACCAAAATATCATTATCTGTATAAATATTTCATGCCTATATTCAGACCAGTAACCACTGATATAAGAAGCTTTTTACTTTTTTATTATTTTATCCCCCCAATTTAGCAATGTGCTTCAAATGACATTCTCAATAAAACTATTAAAATGCAAGTATATATGAATCAGAATGAATACCACTGATAAATACTATGAAAAGTGTTGATAATAGTTTACTAAACACATATTTTACTAAATGAGATTTGATCTTTTTTTGTTTTGTTTGTTTCTGGGTTCTTTTTTTTTTAATTTTCTTTAAAGTATTTCATACATGTTAAGGTGTGTATTCTATTAACTGGTGATTTATTCTTTCCTCTGACAGTTAAATTTATACTTTTTTTTTTTTAAATTTCATTATTATACTTTTCATTATTTCCATGGTGCTAAGATTGTAAAGATAAGTAGTTTTCTGACTTGAGGGGCAAGAGTATTCAGCACTGATTTACAGGAATTCTAAATCTACTCACCTGTACTACAGAACTGGTTTTGCCAGTGCTAGGTAAAAAAAAGAAAAAAGAATAGCAGAGTGAAATGGACTTTGGACTAAGAATAAAGCGCTAAGGTTATTTTGTTATGTTCGTGTTCTCTTTTAGAGCTTTTTTTTGCAGCGTAGATTTCAGTATGTTAAAATATAAGACTAAGAGTCACTGCAAAAATCCTGAAAATGCAAATGCTTCACATTTGGAGAAGTCATGCCAATGTTTTACTTTTTTCATATATATTTTTTCATATGTATTTTATTTAGGATCATCCTCATTGCTTAACAAAGAACACAGTTTTTAAATGCTGATAAACTTACGAAGACTTTGCTTTTTGAAAATGATCATCTTAAGTGATTATTTTCAGTCACAGATAGGAGGGTTTTCTTTAGTAGGCAAGCTGTATTTGATCTCTTTACTGGTGTAAAGTTAAAAACAAACAGTGCATTTTTGCCTTTTAAGACACTCAACAGTTAATGCGTCAGTTTGCTGGGGCTGCCATTCTAAAACACCATACACGGGGTGACATAAACAACAGAAACTTGTCTCCCAGTTCTGGAGGCGAGAAGTCTGAGATCAAGGTGTCAGGAGGACTGGTTTCTTCCTAGGGCTCTGAGGGAGAATCTGTTCCCAGCTTCTGGTGTTTTTCTGGCAATCTCTGGCACCCCTGGGCTTCTGCAGAATCCCCCAGATCTCTACCACCTTCTTCACATAGTGTTCTCCTTGGGCCACACCCACTCTCTAAATATCCCCTGTTTTTAAGGACACCATTCTCATATTGGGTTAGGGCCCATCCTAATGACCTCATTTTAATCTGATTATCTCTGTACAGACGCCCATCTTAAGTCAATTTAAATAGTATGAAAGCTCTAAAAGGGTACCAGCTGTGCAACCAGACATAGTTTTGAATTTCAATTCAACTTTTTAACTTGCCTAACAACCTAGGTGGAGCCGATTTCTGTCTCTGAGTTCCAGTTTCCTTGTAAGTAAAACAATATAAACTCTGCTCCTACTCATCACAATGTTCTAATCATTTATGGATTAATTTATCTCCATCAGCTTCCTCTCTAGTTACTGAATCCTGAAAGAACAGGCAGGCTGTCCCTTTCACTGCCTAAGACTTGACACTGAGTAGATGCTGACTGTTTCCTGGGGGTATACTGTAGTGGAATAACGAATGTGTGTTGAAGTGGTGATTTACCATTCAAATGCCTTTTGTATGTGATTTTATTACTGTAGTTAAAATATACGGCCCATGACTGTAATGTTCTGGATGGAGATGATCATTTCTATATACTCAGAGCAAAAATAACAGAAAAGCAAACAAAAATACTTTGAGATACTGCCATTAGTCAGCTTTCTTCAGATGGAGTAATTTTATGTCTACCCAACTACTATCCTTCACATTTGTTTATATTTCATTTATAGTTAAAAATAAAGCAAAACCTCTCTCTCCTTTAAGACTGTTTCCTCACTTAAAGCCCTCCTTCCTCCAAATTAAATGGTGTGACTTCACATGGGTCCACTTGTGATAACCAAGTAAACACAGGAGTGATATTTCACTTTATCACCGAGGTGAGGAGAGCTGGAATATCTGGATTAAAGTTGCCTACATGGTCTGTATTTTGTTAACTTTGTTCTATCCTATCCTTTCTACTGTGCCTGCTTTCCAATATAGAATATACGATGATAACCATCACTCCATTAAAGTCCCAGAATATTTCTGTGATATTATAGAATTAAATATCTGAACACTTTTAAATAACAATTATTTTTAAAATTCATTTTTAATATTTAATAGCCAATTAACAGAACTCAATAAAAGCAATGCAGATTCTGTAAATAGGTGACCTTTAAGGCATAATCAGTTGTCCAACCAAATACATATTGTAAACGTCCAATGAATCCCAACAACAATTTAACTTCTATTCTTTGGCCATGATACAGATTTCAAAAGAAATAGAAAGTACAAAAAGTGGATTGTGTGATTCAAGGATAAGTGGTAACATCTGTCTAAACTCCAGCTCATCATTGAATGGATTAATTAAGTGTTTCCACTCAGATTCTCTATTGAGAGTTTCCTTTTTTTTTTTTTTTTTAACATAGAAAGCTCTCTTTCAATACAGCTAAGAAAGGGATCACAAATGCTTATCAAGTCTAGTGGCATAAAATGCATCTAAACCTAAATGGTCTTCTTTTTTATCTTTAAAACAACAAAAGCACACCTTACAATAGAAAAGAAAATGTGTTCAGTATCCATAACTTTGGTTGTTAACAGGAGCCAATTGACAATCAACTCAAGCCTCAGCAATAACTTGAAATGACACCTAGGCTACATTTTTAAGAACACTTTGAAAGAGGCTGTTTAATATTTAATATGGTCTTTAACTCTCTTTCAGAACAGAAACATCATAGTGCCTGCAGATTATGTAGATTGGTACCATTCAGGTGAGCTCTCCAGCCTCCCAGATAATGTCTACAGCTGGCTTCTTTGCTACGATTAACTACTCTGAACCTTTGCAACTTTTCAAACCTAATACTATGTTTACTCCCTTTCCACTCAGTGTCTTTATACCTTAGAGAGAAGAGGAACCTGTCAGCTGAGAAGATCTCTATGTACAAACTTAGTCTAGGGCCATCCTCACTTGGATTCTGACCTTCCCCCCCAGCACTTGGGGTTGCATGTATAATGCATGTATGATAAAGTCTCTTTACTTGGGCCCTGGATAACTTGCCCTCCATTCAAGGGCCTTCTGCATTCAGTTCCTCATCATTTCATAGCTCCCACTTCTCCTGCACCTGCTGTAATGCTCAAGTTTGTCGCATTAAAATATGCCAAAGAACAGGCAAAAACTTTCTTCCCTTTCCCAATAAGAATATATAAAAATACATACATATGCATGTATATATACACATACATACATATATATACACATACACTACTCATCCCCCATTAAAGTATGATTATTAAAAAAGAGACGCATCGCAGTATCCCAGTTTTATCACCTTCTACCTCTGCTTAACACTGCATGATAGATACATATCTTGCCATGACCATTTTAATTGGCATTTAATATTAATAATGCACCTCTATGTCTTAAAATTCTTGTTTCTGATAATCTTTTGATGCCTAAAATTGTCTGTTTAAGAATATATTTAAAATATCTGTGCAGAAAATCAAATGGGACAAATAACTCAACATATATCAACTGGTATTTTTTCTTCAAAAAAAATAATTTTTTAAAGAAAATGTTCCACAATCTAGATGATTTAGGTGAAGAAAGTACAGGTACACATATACAGATATGAGTATGCATTTATAACATAGTACATTTATATATCACTGAATGCCAGAATGGGTGTTAAAATGGTTTGACTATCAGTGATTATTTTCACCGATGGTATGATTATTTTACTGTTTTTCAATAATGTGTTAAGTTGAAATGTATCAAAATGTCACTATTTTAAACTTGGTATTATGCATAAGAAATTATTTAAATTTAGTAGCAATGGAATAAACATACAGTTACTAGCATATACACAATAGCCATTCATTTACAAATATATGTCAAACATGTACAAACACAACCCTCACTGTGTAATTAGGTTAATTCAGACATGTGAATGGCATATTTCACATAATTAATTACAATCATACAAAATCCATAAAGTTGGGCATTTTCATACATGAAGAAACACACTGATACAAACAATTGTTCAGGCATTACAACCTTTTAACTTCCAGAGCAGAATTTTGTAACTCTGGCCCTACCGACAATTTGCAGCAGATAATCCTTTGTTGACGGCAGTGGTGCTGTGCATGCCGGAAGATCAGCCGCATTCTTGGTCTCCGTCCACTATCTGCTAGTAGCACCCACTCACTCATGCATAGTTGTGACAGCCAAAAATACTTCCAGACACTGCCTAACATCCTCTGGGGAACAAAACACTCCCATTGGGAACCACTGTTTTAGAGCCTGAGAACATGTATTAGTTTAAAATCAAAGAGGATACTGTGCAAAACCATTTTTAACTGGTCAATAAAATGTGGCTTGTAAGAGAAACGCTATGTAAGAGATAAAGGCTACATTAATACACACAACAGGATTTTGTATTCTAAACATAAGAAGGTTCTTAGGTTAACATGGTCCCTAAATAGTGCGTCATTTAGTCCAGTGTTTCTATTTATAAAACACTCAGCCTAGACAACAGAAATAAAGTCTAGAATGAAACAGTACTTCAATTTAAATTAAGCTTTTTAAAAACTGTCATTTTCTTGTTTTAAGAACACATAGTATGAAATTTGCCTTCTTAACAAATGTTTCAGTCTATAATACAGTGTTTACTACAGGTACAATGTTGGACAAAGAGATCTCTAGGACTTAATTCATCACGCTTAACAGAAACCCATGATCCTTGATAAGTAACTCCCCATTTCCTTCCATCCCCAGCAACTAGCAATCACCATTCCATTTTTTTTTTGATTCTATGATTTTGACTTAGATACCTCATATTAAGTGGAACTATGTGGTATTTGTCTTCCTGCAACTGGCTTATTTCACGTAGCTTAAAGTCCACAAGGTTCATCCATGTGGTTGCATATTGCAGAATTTGCTTCTTTATTAAGATTGTCTAATATTACATTGTATATATACATATACCACATTTTCTTGACCCATTCACCTGTTTAGGACATTTTCACATCTTAGGAATAACACTACAATGAATATGGGAGGGTTAATATCTCTGAGTTCCTAATAGCAAGTCTTTTGAGATAAACACCTAGAAGTCAGACTGCTGGATCTTACGGTGGTTTCATGTTTGATTTTTTGAGCAACCTCCATATTATTTCCCATAGCAGCTACATGATTTTTCATTCCCACCAACAGTGTATAAGACTTCCAATTTTTGCCAACAATTATTGTCTTCTGTCATTGTATTTTAATAATAGCTGTCCTGACAGGTGTGAGGTCATACCACATCATGGTTTTAAATTGAGCTAACCAAAAGTCACATCTTCTGAAATTCTGAAACCCTCTATCTCTGCCCACACTATTTTTGTCCAATACCATGTCTCACTCATTTCCCCAAATCTGACTTAGTTAGCTTCAAACCTTAGCTTTAAGTATTCTCTTCTAGATCAAGTGTAAGGATCTTTTCCTGGCTTAAATCTGGCACTGTCCCTCCCTGCCTTCAGCCATAGGTCTCTTCTATTTCAAATAATATGCATTAGATTAAAAAATACAAACATGCAAAAAATTTGATACACATAAGATAAAAGGAACTTCCTTTCAATCATAAAAAAGTCAAATATGTTACCTAGTAAATGAAACAGATAATGAAAACTAAAGTTGTTTTAAAAGAAATAATGTTCATGCCACAGGAAGAGAGAGTGATGGAGACTCACAAATTTAAACTCAGTTTTGAATGTCATATTTTAAACAACTATTGGAAATTGGTGACCATGGGTGGTCCTTCAAGCAGAGCACCAAAAAGTCTGAAAATAGTGTCATGCAGATTAATGTGGAAACAACAGTGTTTAGTGGGGTATGGTGGTAAGAAATGCAGTAAAGAATAAAAAGTTATCTTCAAATACTGAAAAAAATAGACTGTCAGAGGAAAAAACTTATTCTTTTCTTTATTTATACACATGGAAAAACATGACCCAATGGGTCAATGCACAAGTGAAATGAAAACAACAAAAAAATTGTGTGAATTTAAAAGTAAGGCTGTTTCCACAAAATCTGAATGTAGGACTGACAAAATTATTTCAAAACCCATGTAAATCACATCCTTGACATAGCATACTTCTGATCAAAGCAGTTCACTGTATGTTCTTTTTATTTTTCTTTGAGTGTATCAGCAAATGTTTGGTGATGTCTTTATATAAATTAGACAATAAAACAGTGTTTGCGTTATTATAGAATAGGTAAGTATTTAAAGATCTCAACATAATAAATGTGAAAACTGCTCTTAGGTATCCATGAGTACAGTGAAATAACATCACACAATACATAGACACACACACACACTCAGCAACTGCATCCCAATATTTTTGAAAAACTACTAAAAGTGGGAACAAACTGCCATATAATCTTTCATGTTTTTTTCTTCCCTTTGATTCTTAGTGTAAAAGCTAGATTTTAGTGGTTTTTCTGAGGAAAATACTTGGGAGCCACTTTTGTACATTCTTTTTGTTAGGCGTTTGTAAACAATCCACCAGAGTTCCTGGGCATTACCACTGATGCAGGTGGTTCTTGATGAAGTGTTAAGCATTATGTCCAACTGCATAGAAGGTGTTTTGATTGGGAGCAGGGCATTCTTTGCAAGAATGTCACGTTCTTCTGTTCCCAGCGGCTGAGGTCTGAATGAAGGAGAGAGGAGTTGGAGCTTCTGGCCTTGGGTAAGTAAAGCTAACATCTGAGGTGCAGCCAATTTAAAAAAAAAAAAAAAAAAAGTTCTGAGGAGAGAAATGGCTATTAAAGGACTCCCAAGGAAATGAAAGGTCTGAAGTCTTCAGGAGCACAGGCAACTGATACCTAGTTTCAGCTAATCAATGTTGTCATTGTATTATTTTATCTTCAACCCTTATGAAGAATCTTCTTAAAATGACAATTTTAAAATGCTTGGTTAAACGTAAGAGCATCACTTAAATGGAGAAGTTCCCAAAGAGATCAGTTATGACTGGGGAGAAATTCTGAGACCAGATGAGAGATGACAAGCCACAGTCAGGAAGGATTTGTAGAACCTGTAAGTAGTTTGTCCCAACGAGGACCACTTATGCTTGTGAAATTTAAGTGTTCAGACATTAGGCAATAAAAGTAAGGGCTACTCCTCTGAAGTCTGGAAACCTTGAGAATAATAGGGCTATATCCATGATATCTTCAAAATGGATGGTTAAATCATTTTAAGTTGTAAAAGCAGAATATATAACTGCTTCACTCATTGACAAATAATTGCATCTCTTTATAACATCACAATAGTTGTTGCAATCATGCTCTCTCCTACCCAATAATCTTTCAACTTTCATGTAACTGCTGCTGTGAATTCTTTATAATATTTTCATCAATGTTTAAAAGGTGAAATCTAAAGCATTTATAAAGGGAGCATTTTAACTCCTTCTAGAAGTGTGCTTTTAAGCCTGGATTTAGACAACTGGATCTTTCTTTCGATATTATAATTTGTTATAATATTAGAAAGTTTTCCTCTTTAAGGCTGTTTTCCTTAAAAGGGCATTTTACAAAGGAGTAGGATTATGTATAATAAACCAAAAATATCCATTCCAATATATTATTAAAGAAGTAGACTATAATGCCCCCAAAAATAGATGAGGGGAGGGAAGGAAGTAAAAAGAGTCAACAGTTTGGCTTCTTTCCTGTTACATGATTCCAGCTCTAATTACTGAAGGGTATACTTCCCAAATCTGCAGGTTCCCCTTGACCTTTTCATCATGATATCCTTATCCATCTCTGTTAATTCTCAGTTTTAAAACATTTCAATCAAAACTACACTCTGACTTTTCTGTAGCAGCAACAATTTGGTGAGTCAAGTAACCTTGGACGGAACTGACCCTGTCTTGCCTTTCAGAGCAGTTTTTTCTTTAGGAGAAGTAACAATAGGTCTTTTGTGACAAAAACAACAGATCTCTTTGTCACTTGGACCTCCACTGGCAATTACCCAGTTCCTTTAGTGCGTCTCTAGAGGAATTTCTGCAACTTGATAAATGAACTAGAAGAATGGGAAACATAATCCTACATATGTAAAATAATATTACACCATAGGGGGAAAAAAGAAAAAAATCAAATAAAAGAGATTTCCTCATTAATTTCAAATGAAAGTCCACAATGATTCTGCCACTTCTGCTCAAAAATTATATTCAACACACGTTGTTAATCAAGGTCTATAGTCCTGGAAAATTTCATGATTAAATATGACAATCTGACTCCATGTTTAGATTTTAAAATGAATCCTCTCAGTACTCTGTACCACTTTTAATATATAAATACACACTGGGTTTTGATCTTTAATTTTTTTTATTATGCTTACAGACAGTAGTTGGTTCATTGCAAATAAAAACACTTAAGCCTGAATTTCTGTCCCCAGAGAGAAAACTTAAATTCATCGGATATAAACTATTGCTCAAATGAGGTACTTTAAGAAGAGGTGTACATTTTATTTTTATTCATCTTAATGGATTTCTAGTCCCACAGAAACGAGCAGTATACATTAAGGGATGTGTAAGTGCAATGATAATTGTGATAAGAGTGGATAATTACTGAACCTGGGATGTACCAGGCATTGTATTATCAGGGATTTTCTCTTTCAATTCTTGTATTGTCTGTGAATTAGTCCCCATTATTGCTATGATTTTACAAATGAGGAAATGAAGGATCAGAAGTGGAAATGACAGCTACAGGGCGATGAGGTTATAAGTTTAACCCCATGGGTGGTGCTCCTGAGCTTTCTCCTGACCATTAACCTCTCCCAGTGTGTTCCATTTTGTTCTGAGATGTGATGTGCTTCTGTATGCACACACTGCTAGGGAGCAGTCCACGCTTCTGAGAGTTCATTACACCTCCCATCAACGAGCACAGACTCGGGAGGCAGTGGCCAAACAGGACTGCTCTCGAAGTAATTCAGGTTCCACATCATTACTCTCTACTTACAAATGTAACTTATTAATACATCAAAAACTATCATTATTTTTGTAAAGGAAGTCGTCACTGTGGTTTCCTCTTTATGGCTTACTGCATACTAACTTGCTGGATCAAGAGTTGATAAAGTTATTTTTAAATTATTCTTCCAAGTAGCCCAGTGGGTATAGTCTCTCTCTCTCACTCACACACACATACACACACACACACACACACATATTATTTGAAAGGTTTCACAGCACAATCACATCATCAATTTCTGAGTGTTTTGGAGATAATTTAACAGACTTCAGCATATTCTCTGTTTTAACCTCCTTTCTCAGTTTATCCAGCAACATCAAAAATATAACAATAGTTAACAGGTAACAAAATCTGGTTGTCCAAAAATTAAGAGATGTTAGAAAAAGATATGCCATCCATGCATTTAATCCCTGTAAGCTTATATTATTATGTTTAATTTCCTGTTAAGGTACTTGTGATATAAATTTTTCCTGTGAGTCTCAAAATAAAAGAAAATGGTCCCAAATTAGGGGCATAAGTAGTAACTTCTTTATTTTTTGTGTTTAAGACATTTCATTCAAAGAACGTTTCTAACTACAAAGATTTATGAGGTAGACACAATACCACGGATTATTTCCTCAGGGCTGGGAGAGACACATCTAAAGAAGGGCAAGATTAGTTTCAAGGAAGCAGTACACCGACCAGGTTTGGTCATGCTTTTCTCGACCTCACAGGTCTCTTCAGGGCAAATGGACAGAATCTGAATTTAACAGGCTAATTCAATTAATTTTTACAAAAATAGAGTAAGTCAAATTTTCAATTAATTTCCTCTCCTAACCATTCAGAGTGGAGCTTGATATGACTTCTTTGGGAACCAATTTACTTGTTGTTTTTTTTTTTTTAATTGCTACCACAGCATTGCTAGCTAAAACTAACTTGGAGACATTATTTTCTCTCATATTTTGACACTTAGCATCGGTATTTATTTCTTCTTATGCACATACTTGCAGGTCGAACTGTCAAATATGTCTAATAATTAATTGACTGAAATCACTAACCATGAATATGTGAGGTATTAATATATGTTGATTCTATATGCATGTATGTAATAGTAATATTGAGTCCATTATTCTTTGGTAGTCTGTCTTAATAGGTATCATCAAGTGTTGATTACAGACCATGCCTCTAAATTTAGTAGTCTGCAAGAAATTATATACACATATCCTTAAAGAGTGACTAAATGGTGAGAAGTAGTAAGGAGAACAATGAAACACAGCAAAGCACAAAAAATACAAAAAAAATCCCCAAAACTTTAGAATTAACTATGTCCAGGCTTATGAACTCTTAATTTTCTCTAAATTTCCTTAAAAGGCCAATGGTTCTGCGCTACATGGCCTAATACTACCTACTTGTATTTTCACTTCTGAGGAAAAGAGTAAGCCAGCTACTCCACATTAACTCCCTAATTATAATGGAAGCCCAGACAGAAGCCTAAATTGTGTTCATTATAAGGTTTCTAACCTGTCTGAACTTGTCTGGTTGCCAGGATTATGGTGTGGGCCACCAGGGGTCTGTTTGCCTAAGGGACTGAGAGTCTTCTGGAGAAAGAATTCATTCTAAGGAAGAGAGAGTTTATGGATTTAAGGGAAGGGATGACTTTCAACGCTCAGTGTTTGGACAATTCCCTTCATCACAGGCCCCATAAAGTCTTTACCATGTGCTGGAGAGAAACGTGCTACAAGTCATATCTCAGACAGAACTCAGCCTCAAATCTCCGGAACGCACTGAAGAAAAAGGCACCATGAATTTGAGTTCCCAGTTACAGAGTTTACTAAGATGATAGTTAAAACAGGCTCTCCATCCTTTGGAGAACCTAGCCTGATATCAACCATAATAGTGGTGGAAAAATCAACTGCTTAGAAGTTGATTACCTGAGCAACTATTTCATCAGACACCTTAGCCACTGAGAGCAGCAAAACAGAAAATTAGTTAGCAACTGTCTTGCAGTAAAAGAGATGAGGATATTCCTACACTTTCGTGAGAATTCAAAACGTTGACTTGGAAGAGCTGGAGCAAGCGACCGAAGTTGTGAAATAGCAAATGTTACAAAATTACAGAAACTTCCCGCCTGCTCTTTCACACAGCAGTGTTTGCCTCGGTGCCAAAGCCGCTACGCTGCGCCCAAACACCTATTATGATTGATCTTATCCTCAGCCTAACACAGTCTAGGAGACCTGAGTTGTAAATAATTCGGATTCTGAAATGGAGTTCTTTATATTTCGCTCATCAGCTCTATTTGATATCCATTTATCAAGCATCCACTCTGCGGAAAGCTACAGCCCTGTGTGGGTACCTCAGGCTGGTTTCCTGGAAACAGGTTCTGAGAGGTGTGAGCACGTAGGACGTTTATAAAGCAGTACTCTTGGGATCCCAACAACTATGAAAGGGGAGGGAAAGCTGCAGCATTGAGAAGACAGAGAAGTCAAACTGCAAGAGACCCAGTGACAGCCTCAGCCAAGCGTGGGGAGCTCAGGAGTTGGAGGGGTGCTTCAGAATTTTTCTGAGATGTACAGTGAGCCGCCTCTACTGGCCATTGGCTGTGGACAAGCCCAGGGAAGAAGTGTGACCTTAGGAAGGGGATCATCTAGAGCTGAAGCAATTCCTGAAGAGACTGAAATCTGCCATTGACAGTACCCTCTGCAGCTCTGTCAGACCGCTCTGTCATCCGCACCATGTATCACAATGGACATCAAGTAAACAGATTACTGAAGAGTAGCAAATTTAAAGTATCTTCATGAAAAAAAAAATTAAGATTGTCAAACTGTTACCAAACAAATATTTAACAATTTCCATTGTCAAATTAATTTGTATACTGCTATCAAGTTTCCTACAACCTCAAGAAAAAAGACGTTAATGATGGCTAACAGTAGCTTACATTCTCAGTACCTGTGGGTGCCAAGCACTAACTTCGGGGCAGTGCAAACATTAACTCAAAAATTTAATTCTCACTCACACAGGGGTTTAGGCAATCAATTCATTTTCATTTCTCAGATCATGAGAGTAAGGTGCCAAGACGGAATACCCTCAACACAACATCTTCAGGCCCCTTGCTAGACTAGTGATGGGCCCTGTAGGTGACTAAGACACGGTCTCTGACTTATTTTTCATTCTAGTAGGACAAACAAAAATGTTGCACACCTAAAATTGAAGAACAATACTTAACTGGGGTTGGCCTAACATAAGAGCTAGGAAAAAAAAAAATAAGGAGCCACATAGGGTCAATGTGAAACACAGCAAGCAATGTGAATCAATGCACCTTCTTTCTTTATTTTGGCCAAAATGATGACAGTGAGACACTAGAGTTCTGTTAACCCTCATAACATGCTCCCCCTCCCCCTAAAAATAACGTATGACTGGTACATAATCTTGGATTAACTCCTGCTAAATGCAGATTTTAGTATAATTAAATTCTAAAATAATTGTTTCTCCAGTGTGTCCTTAAGGAAATTGACACCTTTCACTTATTTTTAATCTCTATTATAAATTGGGGGGTTTGTGAAATACAAACAAAGGAGCCGATCAAATTAAAATGGATTCATGAGGACTAAAACCATTTTTGTGTTTTACAGCACTCAGTGTTAATTAGATAAACATCCACATCTTGCAAGTTCTACTAGTCTAGTAGTGATCTGATCTGTCACTTTATCTGAGACAGACTATAGGATTACTGTGTGTCTAATCATCTACAGTAATAAATCATGCTGTCTTCTAATGTTCCTGCCCCAATGATAATATTTCTACTTGCATACTACGTACATTTTCAAAAGCCCATTTATACTACTTTCAAGTAATATTAACAGCAATATTAAATGAAATCCTTAGCATATGAATCCCTTATGGTAACCTGCAGAGAAAGAAGTGGCCATGACAGTCAGTGGCTGAATCCAATTCTCATGCTCTTTTTATTAGGCAATTTGGAAGGGTCTTTGCCACCAATTAGAAATCCATTTAAAAGAATCAAACATGTAATTAGAAGCCTAATGTAGTGGTATTTTATGGACATGAAAAATTACATTCAAATTTGATCATTATAGGGTAATTAATCTGTATAGTTTAGTTGCAATAGCATATAAGTGTAAGAGTAAAGGAAATAAAATACAAACCTAATACTGCACAATTTCCACAATGACTTTAGAGATAAATTGTGGGATGAATTATGATTAATTCAACTCCATTACTCCCAAAATATGTTCCATATTTAGATGGGGGTGGGATTTAAAGTAAAACAGTTTGATTTCACTAGTAGAACATGAGGTAAAATTCAGAGAAAAGCTGTGATCACTTTGGTGATAACTCCAGTGAAATACAGTAAAATTAAAATACCTAATTAATAAAATGTAGTGCTTAAGGGCTCCTAAAAGGAAAATATTTTCACAAATGGACCAGTAAAGAATTTTATTAAGGTAGAGGCCAAACAACTTGCTTCTTTGAAATTTTTCACTTAGGAGAACAAAATTTAAGAATTCTGTACCTGAAAATTAGTTTTAAACTAATAGGCCAAAAGGAAGAAAGGGAAAAAATAGCACTTTCAAATGGAAAAGACATTGGAAAATTGCCATTTCCCTCCTTCATAGAGTGCAAACTCATTTAAAATATTTTTTCCAAATATTTAACCATTAAGATGTATACAAATTGTTTAATGCTTTTTAGTGCTTTATGATTATCTTTGAGAGATGCACAGTGTATGAGAAAACTCAGGTCAGTAAAATTGAACCCAGGATGGAAGAATCCATGATTATACAGAATTTGAAAAGCAAAACAAAACAAAAAGCCACAGAATTTTCTAAAGCCATAAATGAGCAGTAAAACAACCATTAGCAAGGTAATGAGATAAAAAGAGGATAAAATTTGCATAATATATTAAATATGAATTGATAATATTTGTTTCAGTAACTATTGCTCTTATTTGTGTACCAATCAGAGTTAGCTCTAAAAATTATCTCCAAAATGTATCAAAACCTTTTCTACAATGTTAAAGCAACTTTCTTCACCATATTCAATTCTATTATTATAACATGTTTCCATTAACTCTCATCAATTTGGATAATTTTTAGATTTTTTTTGTTTCATCAACCACATCTATACCTTCAGTCAGTTTGAAATAAACAAGCAAAAACCTGTCTATTCATTTTTGTTGCTCATTAAACATCTGCTCATTAGCCACCTCCTGGTTAATGAATACTTTGAACCAAATGGCAACCCATTAGCAAAACTAGTTCTATTTTCAAGCATATTTTTCTATTTTTCAAATAACTGTTACTTCAAAAAATGTATTTACCCAAAATTCGTTTAATCATATCAAAGAAATCACTGAAGAATTACAAGCATTGTCTTAAACACCCCAGTAAAAACTGAAATTTCCTTAGTGCATTTTAAAGTATATAATTATAATTTAATGCAAACCCAACTAAACTATTTAGTTATTAACTGCATAGTGTCCCTAACTTGTACAAACCCAGTGATATCACAAATCCATTACTGAGAAAGGCTTTAAAGTTGTTTTATAAAGCAGCTATATAAACTTAGGCAGGTTCCCTTTTTGCAAATGGTTTTAGGAATTTGTAATATGTGCTAGCAGTATATACTAATTTTATTCTTTTAGAGGTAAGTTTAATAAAAATAAAGCAGATATATAAATTAAGAAGAAAATCACTAAATAAACACAATTTATATACCAGAAAATGCTGCATTCTCACAAAGTAACTATTAATTTGTCTTAGATGTTCGGCCATCATTGTTTTTTTCACTTGTAGTTCTTCATCATACTTTCTTCTTTGTCCAACAGCAGAAACTAGAGTTCAGCATCTTTACTTTGATTACGCCCATGTAGACATTACCTCTAATCAAACTGAAAAAAAAAATCAGTAAGAAGACAGTTCCCCTAAACTCCAGTATCAGTATAGACACGCATCTGAGAAATGAACCACAAGCACATTCAGGTGCTGGCAGAAAAATCTCAACCACGAGATGATGCAAAAGTAGCTGCTAAGAAAAAATCGATACAATATCAGATGGGACTATGCTGACAAGGGCTCGAGGGAAAAAGTAAAGAATTTTAAAAGCTGTTTTATGAGAAAAAAGTTATACATATATTTCCCCATATAATCATATATATGTAATTTATGTATTATTGTATTTATGTATGTAATTATATATGATTTCCCATAAATTATCTACACGTGTAATTATATAAATCCCTTGAGAATATCCACAGTTCAATGTTTGGATTTGTGAAAAGTGAATCAGATAGCATTATGAACACCTATAAACAGGGCACCTAAATTCAAGGAAATTCTTTTAAAATTAGGTATAACAACAAAATAATAATTTGCTGCCATTTGCTTGACACTAGGAAAGATACGTAACAACATTTTCCTTACTGACAGGGAGCCCACAATCTCCTGTAAGAAGACAGACATAAATTAACATAAAGACAGACATAAACTAGATTCATGAGATATTGGTATAAATAATGTAGAAAACAAAAGGTAACATCTACTGAGATTGGAGCTTTTCTGAGCGCTTTTACATTTAACCCTCATGCCCATCCTAGGAGTAAAGAATCATTTAATTATCTTCCTTTTCTAGACAAGAAAACCAAGCCAAAGAGAGGTTAAGTAACTTGCCCTAAGTCAGACATGGAGTAAGTGATGTAAATTTTAAATCCAGACAGTGTGGGTCCAGCAGTTTTAAAGACTTTATAGCTGATATCAATCTTCTGTATACCAGATAGGTCACAGAGAATGGTCTTAAAAGAAGACAACACTTCTGCAGACAAACAAGAAAGAAGGGAACATGGCTGACATCATGTGCTATATGGTACCGTGTTAAACTGAAAGAAGTTGAGGGTTCCAATTATTATTCTTAATACGGACCTACTTTAATTTTCAATGAATGTACATCTGAAGTCAGAAACACTGATACATTCATTGCCACTAACATTTAGTTTCTACTTACTCTGAGGCAGGTCTTGCATACTGACTTTGCTTTGTATCAAATCAGCTAATATCCATAATAATCCCATAAGCCAAGTATTACTATACTCATTTTATAGAAACAGAAACATTCATCATTAAGGTATTTCTACTGTTTCACTCTTCTCTGTGGTTTAGAGGCACACAACTCTTAACAGGAGACTGAAGTGGCATCCACAGTGGAATGGAGTAAGCTTGCAATTCCTCATTATGATCGTCATTTGAAGTGTACATGTATTAAATTTAATACTAAAATATCAATATACCTGCAGAGAAGTAGGAGCTGTCTATTACAAACCCTGCTCTTCTGTTGCTATTCAGGATACCCACAACCTTGGAAAGGAAGATCAACTCTTCCCAGCATAAATCTGCCACTAGATTATATTTTTAAGGCTCATAGTAGCTATGAAATATACCCTCTGGGAATATTGACTGAAATTCATATTTTTGAGTAGGCAAAATATACTGATAGGTTTTGTAGTGAAATTTCACATTAATAAACAGATTCTCTCTGTTTCTCTTTTTTCTCTGTCTCTCTCTCACTCACACACACAGACACACACACACATAAACATACACATATACAGTCTATAAATATTTTTAAAAAATACTTTCCATGGCTAAAATAGTCAAAATGTCAATTACCCAAAATATATGATGAGCATGTTCCAGCAAATCCTGTTGTAAATTTCATAACCTACATTTGTTGGATTGTTTCACCTTCTCAAAGATTCATATGCATATTTCACCCTTTTAAATTAAAATAAAATTTGATAGCTTCATCTAATAAAAAGATAAATTACTAACATTGTATACAATATTGTTTCTTCACAAATAATTTTTTCCTCTAAAAGAAAAGCTGTTTACAAGGTGCCAGATACGGTACGATACAATTTTTCTATCTTATCTCATTTAACTCTCAAAATAGCCCCATGGTATGGACAGTATAATTGTTCTTATTTCATAGGTAATTAAATTACTCATCCTAGATTATTCTCTGTGATACTGGAATTCTTTATTAGTTATACTGTCCAGAGTCCTGGTTCTTAACCACTGACCTATATTTCCCATATGGACCCAATTACTATTTATGATATTGGTATGAATTTAAACATAGACCTTTCAGAGGGCATGGAGTAGGGAAAGTAATAATTTTTGTTTCCTTAGACCCAATTGTGTCTTCATCCACAAAAGTTTACCTGGATACAAGTCATATTTATAAATCAGTTACAACTTGACATGGTTTTAATTATTAACGTGATTAAACAAGGAGGCCAGTAGACCGAGGTGGCTCTCATGCCTTGGTACCCTACTCAGCAAAATAAAACCAAAGCCAGAACCAATGAATCCAAACCCCAGAAAATGAAATATAAGGACCACCAATCACAGACAGCCAACCAGGCTTTCCCAAAGAAGGCCACTGTTCAAGCTATGGCTAAATAAATAATTTTCTTGTTTCTTTCTGCATCTTCTCTACAAAAACCCCTCCCCTAGCTCCTGTTGGCAGGGTGCTCCTAACCAATTTTGGTTTGGCCACTGCCCTGTTTGTGTCAATGTAGACGCAAACTCTTGAAAACTTTAATGTTCTTCAATTTATCTCTTAATGAAAAGAATGCTTCCCATTTCTTAGTTTAATGATTTAATAGGCATAAACAATAGGTAAATGATATTGAAGGTACATGTTACAATAAAACCAAATATGGATACTAATATTTGGATTTCAGGAATTTTGCTTCTCTGGCCTTTTTATAACACTTTCAAAGAGATGAAATGCAATAATGTGTTCTGTAAAAATGTTTGTTGTTATTTAAACCTATTTGATCAAGGACAGCTCTTGCAGAAAGTAAGATTTATATAAAGCTTGCATTCCATTTACCGGGCCAAATCTATTCTTCATTGTTTTAGAACCTCTAGTCTAATTCAGGTGCCTAACATCAACCCTGTAAGACAGTTGCTATGAGGAATGAAGGGTCTGAAAAGAGTAATTCACACCTCATTTTTCAGTTGGCACATTCCTCATGTACAGGTTGAAAATTCACGCTCAAAGAATCTAAGATACATGAAAAGAATCCCTGAGATTTTTGCACATTAACACTTACTGGTATATTTAGAAAGATGAATCTTACTTCCCTGTTAAATTAATTCCTAGAAATATAACATGATTGCCCCAGAAACCAAGGAGAGATGTATATCTATTTGTCCCCACACAGTATATTTATGTAGAGTCAGACTGAATAATCTCTAGACACTTTCCAAATTTTAGATCCTTAATTCTGTTTAAGATAGCATAATCTTTGTCTCTGTGCATGTGCTATGGTTTAATAAAAAAAAATGAAGAAAAATGTTAAAAAGTATTCCACTGAACTTGAAATTAATGGAAGTTTGACACAGTCATTTAACCTGTTACAGACCAATTATCCTCTCCACATTTCTCCATATTACTAACAAGGTAAGCTTCTATTAAATGCTGGGCTCAAATTCAGATAAACCAGGCTTATAGAATTTCCCTACTGCTCAGTCCAATGACTAACCACAAAGTTAAGCAAGATCTGAACAATTAACTCTTCCCCTTTTTTCAGTTAAATGTTTATGAGTACATACACCAGACACAGACACACAGACACACACTCATGCCCTATCCAATTCTGGTCTTTCCCAGTATCAGTTAAATTCACAAATCTATGTAGTTTGCTGTATGTACTTATGCAAAACTCAAAAGTTCACATTCTTTCAGCAGCATCATTGTGCTTTCACAACTTCAAAGACTGCAGAATAAAATGTCCTCACCGAGGTTCAGGTGTTGCTCCATGATATAGTCCACTGGGATAAGGAAGATGGAAGGCACTTAGACGAGGTAATTGTTTTCCTAAAGACTCTTCACCCGACTCTACTGTCAGTGCTCCTGAACTGTCTCCTCTGAAAATCATCCCCGAAGGATTGAACAAGAATTGTGTATGCACCTTCTCTCTGACATCAGCTAACCACACAGTTGTTTTATTTAAACTTTATTTAAAATTGACCCAATTAATGAGCAATGGCATCTTTTTACATAACACGAAGGCTTCCCCAAGTTATTTTCTATTGTTGTCAACATTTTCTATTAGCCTCATCTTTTTCTCAGCTATAATAGTTTTATATTATTTTTATAGAAAAATAACATGGCTTTGAGGTCTTCATTGTTCTATGTTACTCTTACAGCCCTTTGTAAATGTAAGTCCTTTTCAATTAATACTTCTTTCTTAACTTTATGTTTTTTATCTGAAAAATGACATTAATTTTGTGAGATACTTACTGTAGAATACTGTACTACTTCTACAGGGATGTTTCCATTGGTTTAATGCAAAACAACACATTAAGACTGGAAAAACAGTTTTTATTCCCTGTAGGTAACAGTGTATTCGAGACAAAAAGAGACAGAGAGACAGGGAAAATGAATGAATGGATGCTAGAATGAGATAAGTCAGTTGCGTAATTTTAAGTAAGCAAGTTAAACACTTTCTCTGGGCCAGCCCATAGTAAGTCCCCAATAATGAAAAGGCATCTGTATCTTTAGCAGGAAAATAAAGATTCAGATAAGATACCCTGTCTAGTTCCCCCTACCCTTTCTAAAATTCTGTAACTCTATAAAAATGTACGTGGCTGGCAGCTGTTAGCTTGGTAAAGGGAGTAAATAACTTTGTGGTGTGACAAGAATTAAAATGGAGGACTGCAGAGAGAATTATGACACGCTCGCCGAGGTTGCCCTTAACAGTAATAACTGGCAACGTGTAGCCTCCTTACCGGTGTGAAATATCTATCTGCAGCTGCTCAGCACAGAGTCCCCTCTCTGGGAAGCTGTCAGAATAAAAAACACTCCTAACTGTTTTGAAATACAGTAACTCTAGTTAATATGCTTCCCTGATCTGACAAGTGCTGATTTATGACGTTAACTGAGGATTAGATATCAACAAGCAATCATAACGTTTAGTGCTGCACTTGAGAGAGAATCACACAAGTGACCCTCCGGCAACTTCAGTGATTTGCATACGTCCAAGGCAGCAACTTACGGGATTGCTGAGAAAAAGTTTTCTCATTTTAATTTTTAATGTTTTCACACAACGAAAATCAAAATGATTATTATAATGTTAGTTTAAAATATACATACATTTGAATACATCCCTGCTTTTTTCCCCTAGAGTTTCATGACTTTTTGACAGGATTTGCCGTTCCCTCTGAAAAAGATACCTGTTATTAATCCACTGTTGTCAAAAAATGAATTTAGATTAATGTACCTGTTACATCTACTTTCATAATTAACTGAAGTATCAGAAACTGTACAGACTAAGTGAGGGAAATATATTTCTCTATGGAGATTATTTATGGAATAAACAGACTTCATGGTTATAGATGTTGGTTTCTCTGACAAAGAAACACATCCCTTAGTGGTGTGAGTGGAAAGGTGAATGGTCCGGTTAACATTCCAAGATGATATATATTGCAAGATGTCTTTAGGTAGAAGTTGTGCCTTGCTAAGAGTTTTCCCCATGTGAAGCCATCCTAACTGAAACCTGCAGAGCATGAAGACAGCTTGTGCATTCAGTCTACAGTCAAAATGGAATTAAATAAATCAGTAAATTTTAGGAGTGACAGCAGAAAATCAGGATTTGGGTTTTCTTAGCAAAGAGCAATGTATAGTGTTTATTTCTTTCGGAGAATAAAACAATTTGAAATATCTAACTCACCTATGAATTTTCTTTTGTATACAAAAATCTCAGCTGAACCAATATTTCTATAGATCTATACATATTCTTTGAGAGGGGAAAATGACTAGACACTTCTTAACAGGCCTATCGATCTGTTTCTTAATCTCTATGTTCTCAATTAAAATCAATATTGTCAGTCATTAAAACAAATTCAGATTTGGATCATGATGACTGGTAATTTAAAAGTTGCAGTAGGAAAATTCTTAAAGACAATTGTAAATGGAAGCAACTCAAAGTAAACTATAAATAAAGGCTAGAAAAGAAGAGAGAACTCTTCAATAGCTTTTTCTGCCATTTTTCATAATCCCATGAGCAGATAAAACAGAAAATTAATTTAATGAGATATCCTAAAACAAATGACATTATCTGCATTAATATGTCATTAAAACGGGCATTCTGCCTATCAATGAAGGTTCTGCCATCACAATATCACAATTATTAAAAAGTTGAATCATTCCACTCCATGATTTCCAATTTGAATCAAGTAAACATAAAATATCAACTTTAAATACATGATCTATAAAGGAAGTAAAAGTCAAAATGAATTAGTTAATTCAAACCGAAATTCTTAGCTCCCACCCACTTTACTTTCAGGTTTGAATATTTGACAAAATCTGAATTCCAGCAATATCTCCATTAACGTTTCATTACGCTTTCATTTATGGTCATCACAGAACGTTAACAATTAATCTTAGGTTGAAAATCAGCAAATCACTGATTATCTGTAGTCTCTTACTGAATACATGGCCTAACATAGAGCCCATAAATGAAATAAATCCCTTGCATTCCTTGTTAAGAACTATACTGAACAGAAACAACGATGAGCCAAATAATTAATTTTAAGTCAGTCTCACTCTCTCATTTTGAAGAGTTTAAATATCATCTACAGAATCACTTTTCATCTTGGAAATGCTTAACTGGATTAGTAGCTTTTAGGAGAATAACAATATACAAAAGAATATGAAGAAAAATGGACTACTACTGAAAATCATGTTTTATAATCAGTATCATTCCATATCTAAGAAAGACATAAACATTTTTTTCCCTGACACCATGATCTTAACAACAGTCACCTGACACTTTAGCATCCCCATGTGCCTGAACACAATGTGGTGTATATTTTGAATTTTGTGTAAAAACGAGACATCATGTGCTGTTAGGAATTAGTTACTACCAGAAACAAAATCAAACAGCATCTTGCCAAGGTGTGTGTATGAATTTCTAAACACATATTATGAAACAGAGGTTCAGGCCACAAAAAAGTACTGATGGGTCTGTTCCTAGTTACCAGTAACCATTAATTTACCTTATGAAAAAAAGTAGTAATTGTCTCTCTGACTATTCTATTGTTTGACTAAATTAGTACTTGAACACTTCAGTGAAATAACATTTTGTTTTAGATTCATAATGCACCATAATTATTTTCCTTAAAAAAAAATCACTGAGTGCTAATCCATATTTTAACATTAAGGCAAAATGAAGAAGGCAGATGTGAAATCCTGAGAGATTTATTTTGATTTGCTGTAGTCAACACATATTTTTCTTTCCAAACTGAGCTCCCATAGACATTAGGACTATTTGCTGATGGGGTTTCAGGAAATTACAGTAAAAATTTTCTGGTATTATGAGTAGCCATCCTGTAATTTATAGACTACTGTCTGTGGTTCTCCTAGAAGAAGGAATTATAGACACTGATTAGCCTAGGTGACAAAGGAAATCTCATAGAAAACTTTAAAATAGCTGTTTTACATAGTATGCTTAAGTAAACACAACTTTCTTTACTAAATAATAAATAAAAATGTTTTAACTGCTGTAACTTTATTTCCTTTTCCACAATCGCTGGCTACAGCGTGCTGCCACTAGGCAAAAATCACTTCCTCAGGAAAATTATCTACTGAGTTATTCAGAATGGAACTGATTTTTTTTAGTAAGTTAATTTAAAAGGGTCAAAGCACACAGATATTTTTCCTAGCTTAGTACGTTCATTATCACATTGATATCACATCAAAGATGGTGAGGGATAATCTTTGCTAAGTTTCAAAATATCTAATCAATATTGAAATCTATCAAACCACATCTGCCTTGGTGGGCCCATCCTAGAAAGCATTTTCTGTGTTAATATCTCTGTATGAGGATTATAAAAATAAAATTCTTACCTGAAGCACAGAAAGAATACACGATAACATTCAACTTGGTAAGTTCTGTGTTAGAATTTGGGAGGTGGTTGAACCCAGAGGTAACCACTGTAGAGTGCAAGTCCAGTGAACAAGGCAGCAGGCCAGGCTCTATTACCAATTAGTGCATAACTCTGAAAAATTAACTAAAACTCTCCAGGTCTCATGGATGGTATTTTGTTTAGTAAGATTAAAACTCTATCTAGTCTCTAACAATCATTACAGCAGGTTATAAAGCATCTAACCATAAAACGACAAATGCAAAATTTTAAAAGGCAGAAAAAATAAATAGTAAAACCAATGATACATGTTAGTTATCGGGCCTTAAAAGAGGTAATATATTTATAAAGCAGTTCTAAAAGCATCAGTTCTATAACTCCTAAGATTAATGTGGAATCAAATGGGAACATGGATTGAAAAAACATTTGCAAACACTAAAGTGCTATACTGTATAGCTCAGGGAACTAAATTTAATATCTTATAACCTTTAATTTAAAAAATATGAAAATGGATATATGTATGTATATGTATGACTCAACTATTATGTTGTATACCAGAAACTGACACAACATTGTAAACTGCCTATACTTCAATTTAGAAAAAGAAAAAAGAAAGTGCAGTTAAAATATTTCCTAATGTAGTTTTTTTTCATTCCACAGAAAATGAAACATTGAAAACGAAAAACCTTCTCTATTCACCTTAATCCTGGTCATTATCTTTTTAGATTGTTAAATTCATAAATGGATCAATATCAGTTACAAATATTGTCACAAGTTCCTTGTCATACAGTTTACACAGCTTTTCAAGTCCACTACATCAATCTATTTCTGCATTATTTAACATTTAAATGTTAGTTGCTGCGTTTAAATGTGTTACCATTTGTCTGACTAATCAATTAATACTGAATCAACCATTTTGAGATCTTCACAGAGGAGAGTAAAACATTTTCCAACTTAGTTCCCTCAGCAGCACATATTCTAAAAGATAATGCACTGCCAACAGTCAGTTGGTAGAGTATACTTGTGGTAGAAAGAATGACTGCCCTGAAAATGTCCACTTCCTAATGTGCAGAACCTGTGAATGTTCCCTAACACAGCAAGAGGGACTTGGCAGAAATGATTAAGAATCCTAAAGTGTGGACAGTATCCTGGATTATCTATATAGGCTTGTTATAATGTCAAGAGTCCTTACAAAGAAAAAGGGAGGCAGGCAATTCAGAAGGAGATGTGATAGAAAAAGAGGAAACAGAGACAGAGATAGAGAACTCTAGAGAGAGACAGAGACAGAAAGACAAAAGACAAATTTGAAGATTCTAAACTGTTGACTTTGAGGATGGAGCAAGGGGCCAGGAGCCAAGGAATTACAGATGACCTTCAGGAGCTGGAAAAGGAAAGGACAGTGATCCTAAGCTAGAGCCTCAAGAAAGAACACAGCCCTAATGACATCCTGATTTTAGCCCAGTGAGACTCCTGACCTATTGCACACTGAGATAATAAATTTGTATCATTTATTTCACTAATTTTTTTTTTTTTTTTTTTTTTTTTTGTAATTTGATGCAGCAGCAATAGGGTATTCCTACAGCAGTGGTCAAAGACAGGCCCTTAGAAATCAGGCTACCTTGTCTTGAAATTTAGAAGAGTCACAGAGTTTCTAAGCATTGCTTTCACCATCTGTAACATGGCTTAGTCATAGTATTTACCTCATAAGATTATGCTGAGGCTCAGGTAGATAGTACATGTCTAATAAATTAGCATAGTGTCTGGGATAGTAAATGCTCAGGAAATTATATTGTATTTCCAAGGACTTTTCCCCAAATATTCAATATTGCTCACTCCCTCCCCTCCATCATCATGAAGATGGTAAGAAATGGGAGTTGAAGTTACAGCCACAGGTACACAGAGTCAAGGTTGTGTGCAATCACATGAACAAGAATTCTGAAAGTAGACAATCGTGGTTTCTGAATTCCACATTCCTCACGCATCAACTGGACCATCTTGGTCAACTGAGTCACCTTCTCTGAGCCTTAGTTTCTTAGTTGGTGATTTATATAAAATGAACATTTCTTACAGGTTTGCTGTTAGGTTTCATTCAAAGTGTCTAACACAACTGGTGGTTGGAGGACACAGCTGGCAGTGTTCATTAAATGTGAATTTTCTTACCTTTCATTCCTACTCAGCCTTATTCATTTGAATACCCAGAAGCATGTAACAAAGGTATAGTACATTTACATGGATGAAGACATGGAAGCCCAGAGAAACAAAGTCAATGCTTGATTTAAATTTTATTTTCAAGCCAACGGGTTGTTGTTTCACTAAATCACATTTGGCTAGAATATTAACCAATCATCCAAAGAATTAAGGGAAATCAGTTAAGAAGCGCTCTTGAATGCTGCTGATTTTTACCTCCTGCTAAAAACTGGGCTATTTTAGATAACTGTTATACCATGAATAATTATGTTACAAATTTCTAACAGATTTTTTTAAAAAAAATACTATCTATTTATTGAAGATTTCAATTAAAAACATAGGCTAGTTCAAAACAGCAAATGTGATGCCAAGCAAAGTTTTAGCCTATGAAGACAGTTACTTGTTTTCTAATTCCGAAAGCTAGCACTATTGTTAAATATGCATTAAATACAAAGCCACTGTCCTAAGTTCTCCTGCCCCTACATTTGTTTTGAGCTGACAACCTCAAAAGTTAATCACAGACATAGATTTGGCAGGCATCCCAGCACAGAAAAAAGGATGTATGGATTAAAACTACTTTGCATTCTGCTCACAAACAGCACACTAGCAACATGACAACTAAGAATTTTACATCAGAAAGAATCTATTGTTCTCTGAATTGCATTAAATGCTTGTGATTAAGTCAGAGTATACCTTGACCAGTGTCACAATTTCATCTGAAAAATATAACAAAGTTTGGGCAATGTAGGAAGTCAAATGGAAGAAAAATGAAAATTGTAAATATCTGTGTAAAAGCACACCTTTGTTAATGAGAAATCCTATTTTTTTTAAATGAAAGTGTGTGGATTTGTATTTATGGGTTTTGACATAACCTTCAACAGAAGCTACATTTTATTTAATTCACTATAGTTTTAATTCCACATTTCAAGATAGCCAAAAAACAGCTATATTTTCATCCAAATGAATACTCCCAGAAATTTGTTTCATCCTTCCTGAATCTTAATAGTAAAACTAATGTTAAACACTCATATGTATGAAAAATATGGATTATACATCTCTGAGGGTAGATTATATATTTTTAAAAATTTTATTATAACATTAAATATCACACACACACTTATTTTGTTTCCCTAAACTCCAATAGAATATTAAGTACGATCAGGTAGACGCATACAAAAATACGGATTTATATATAACAGTACTAGTATAGATATGTCATAGATACGTTACGTATTTGAACTGCAAAACATAGAAGGCTATTTGGGCATTTTGTGTAAAGTTGAACATGTTTGTCTGGCGTAAGTCCACATGTTGCACCGCACCGCCTCATTTTAATTCAGTTAAGGTCGTCTATGCTGCAGTTGTCTGTCCCTGATTACATGCAGGCTGCACACCAAAGTTTTCTGGCAATAACGATGAGATGCTGGGAAGATGAAACACAACAGCAACAGCAGAGTGACCTCAACTATGACTCAGAATCACTTAGATTGAAGGGCTGCTTGGGAAACGTGAGTCACTGTGTTTGGTTTTCCCTCAAAAGAGCTGGTCAGGCCTCATAAAGAATCTGATAAATAAGTATGTTTCACGCAACATAAATTTTTGAATCAGATTATGATTTTAACGTTATTTGTTCAACAGCAAGATGATTGGAATTGGGAGACTTGCGTCATTTCTAATGAGAACCAAAACAACGAATTTGGTACATGTGAAAAATGTCAAAATTGTAAGGCAATCAACAAGCCAATGAATGTAAGAAATATTTTAGCAAAGACCTTACTCACTCTAAAAACTTAAGAAATAAATATAATTTAGAGACAAAGCCATCTCAAGGAAATTATGTATCACATATTTAGAACTCACTTTGGTGTATTAAAAAGTATTGAAATAACTAAGGCAGCAATATACATAACACAGGATATGCTCTCTGATTAATTAAAAGGAAGTGTAGAGGGCTCAATGTGCCCATTTGTAATATGGCATATTTGATACACCTGTAATGTGAACTCACTATGTGTGTTAAAACTGGTGAAAATATTTATATTCACAGCTCTTCCTTTGAGATAAAGGAAGCTTGAAATAAAGCTTTGTTCTCATTTTCACAATTGATGAAATAATTTTAAAATTGAAAGCAGGCTAAGTCAAATAATATGATGAAATTATGTTTCAGTATTATTTCATGTTTACAATTTATTCCATATATGACAATTTGGCTACAAATAGAATATTTTATTGGAACAGTCTGCTTAAGTGTTTTCTCTAGAGAAAACCTAAAGTTCCTTGGGGGAAAAGACAAAGTTTTATTCATCTCTATGAACCTGATTCATATCACAGTGCTTATCAAAATGACTGGTAAAACAGTTGATTCTCCAAAGATGTCCTAAAATAAGTAAATACAAAAGTGAACTCACCTTATCTAGTGATGGGAAATATAAACTAATACTTACCCAGGACTGCCTGTCAATTCAAAAATTCAAACTCATTAAGAAAATGAGAAGGTGGTCATGGTTAAACATTGCTATAGAATGAAAGCTTGTGACCTCCTCTTAAGTTCATGTTGAAATCCTAACCACTCAATGTGATAATTTTAGGAGGTGAGGCCTTTGGGGAATGATTAGATCATGAGGGTGAAGCCCTCATTAGGGGGATTTGTGCTCTTATAAAAGAAGGGCGAGGGAGCTTCCTAGCCCCTTCTAACAATGAGGACACAGCAAGAACCAGGAAGAACCTGTCTATGAACCAGGAAGCAAGCTTTCACCAGACACTGAATCTGATGGTGACTCGATCTTGGATCTCTCGAGATTTCAAGAGAATTTTTCATTCTGAACATTTAATTTCACATCTTAAAATGCTTTTATACCTTCTTCTGTAATATCTTCCTCCCATCCCCCCCGCACCGCAAAACCCAGCTATCTTCAAACAACTATTCTTCTATTTGCCTTCAATATAATGTTAGAAAATCATCAGCCTAGATGTTCCTTCCAAGTATCATGTTAGTCATATAGGTCCCTTCCTTCCCCATCATCACGATGCTTCTGGGATAAGTCCAGTGTTACACCAACAGTCTGAGTTCTCAATACTCCATCAAACTGATTTCTTGAGTTCGACCTTTTAAATGACTCTATACAGAAAACAGCTTAGGTTATTCTCTACCCATCTCCTGTTATCATTCACAATTTAACAAAATGTATAAGCTGTTCTTGAACTTACTCAACTCTATCTTCACATCATTTGCCCAAAGACATTATCAATTTGCTCAAAACTCTTTTGACCAAAACCTGGCATACACTTGTAGATGTACTTTGCAGGTCAGCTCCTCTGGACCCACTCTTTCACTATGATTCACAACAGCTCATAACTCCAGGATAGCCAGTTCATGATTTCCATTCTACCAACACCACATTCTTTGCCCTGGAAGTGTGGCAATATTACTATTACGCTTTTTCAGACAGTATAATAAATTCCTGGAAAATAAAATACACTAGTTTGATTCCAAGTAGAATTAACACACTTCAGATGCAGTAATGACTCTCACTTTTAATAAATCATTTCAGTGTTTAAAAAGATAGCAATTGAATTCCTCCAATTAATCACAAACTATTAAAGAAACAGCAGTGCACTCAGTATGTTGGAAATGTCCTCTCTGATATATAGGTATTGCCACTCCTGACGAGATAGAACATATTAATACAGTTCACCTCTTTAATTTTTAAATCCTTTCCCTTTGGAATAAAATAATGCATATTTGGATAAAGTATTGGAAAGAATAATGTGACACATTTAAAATAATTTTTCAAAGCACAAGAAATTCTGACCTAACACAAAACTTGATTCCTCTAATATGAACGATTTAAGATTTCTCTACTTGAGTAAAAAGTTGATCTAGACCAAGCAAGCTACTTGCTAGCTGTGAATAACTGAACAAGTCACTTAACCTTTAAGGAATTTTTTTCTTCTCTTTTATGAAATTAGGATGTTGATTAAAATGATGTGCAAGTCCTTCTCTTATAAAGAAATATTTCAAGTTCCTCTATTTTTTTTTTAGTAGGAATCCTTGGAAAACACAAAACCTAACCATCTTCTTTGCTCCAGGGGAGAAGGGCATGAGCAAAAGGAAGGTGTCCGACCCCAGCAATCGTGGTATCATAAAGGCACTGATATGTTGTAAGTGGCGAAATGAAACTGGTTGATTTTCTAGCTCTTACTGAGTCAGAGACCGATTTTCACTGTGTTGTTTCAATCAAATTCTCAGCACTTCATGGACACCCGTATAATCAAATTGCATTCACAGGCTGATATCACATTTTGTCATTTATATGGAAATAGCACATATTCTTTGTATTATTGCTTTGGGAATAAGTGCATTATTGCTGATGCTAGATGGTAAATCCCTTGAGAAAATGACCCAGGACTTACATATCTTTTTATTACCCACAAGGTTCAATGGCTGCACAAAGAAAGGATTTGACAAATACGAATGAGTGAATGAAACAGAAGCCCAAATTTTCAAGGATACATTTGTGAATTTTCTTTTTATTATTTATCACTTTATGCTTTAACACCTTGTTTTAATGTAAAATATCTAATATCACTCAAGTATCTAAAACATATAAACTAAATCATAATCACTAAAGAGTAGCTATCTCTTTGATTTTATATATACATAATATATATGTGAGTAAATGACATTATAGATTATTACAAAGTGCTATGCCCTCGGCTCTCTCCAAGGATGGCTATAAAGAATGTACTATTAAAAAAATATTCTGGATTTTTCCTAAAACTAATAAAAAAGCAATCATTGATTATGCTGTTAAAAATTATCTGATTTGAAAAGCCAAACAATAAATTAATTTTAATCTTCCTTCTGGATAAATAGTATGGTTTCCACTTTTGATTAAAAAAACTGTACACCCCATTTTCCCTTTTTTCCCTTTACCCAGTAAACTCTGAACTAAATGTAACGTTAAAGGGAGCAAAATAGCTAGTTTAGATTTTTATGTCATTATCTTTTCTGTCTTCCATATTCTTCTTAACATTTTTAAGAGTACTGTTGTACACATGTATCTTTCACAGTATGGCCACAAATGCATTTTCACATTTGCAGATGAAAAGTTGTCATCCATTCTAAAACAAATTAAATTTTTGGAATATTTTCTTCTAAATCACAGGCATTTTTATGATGGTTGACTTCTAATTTAGCTCATATGCTTCTGTTATTGTAATGTTTTGGTTATTTAATTATTGTAAGATATATATTCATGTATGAATCACTTCTGACTTTCTGACCCTTTCCCTGTTAAATTAAACTGAAAAATGGTAAGAGTTGTAACATTTGTTTCATCAGGCAAAATATTAAAATTAATCAACAGTAGATTATTCAGAAAGGATTAACACTTTATAATATCACATGAACATAAATGGACTATTTAAAAGAAATGATGCTAAATTTTGCAATTATTTCAAAATATGTTATATATATTATAGAGTATTCTTTTGACACAGAATTGTTGGCTAAATTAACTGGGGCTAAGTATTCATTAATATAACAGTTTAATAACAAAATAATTTAAATTACACTTATCTGGACAGTATCATTTGAAAAGTCATTCCATATTTTTTATGAGTGAAATTGATTTTGTTATAGAGCATTAACAGCCAGGAAAAAATTGAATATAGGCAGAAAGGACATGCAGATAACTAACTAAACTATATATGCAAAGATCAACTTCTAGGTTTTTGACAATTACATTTACTTGCTAGCTTCTCTGAAAATTTTTAAGAAAAATTATTGACAAGGTGAAGTGTACATATCCCTTATTAAACTGCCAGTAAACCACTGAGTTGATATAAATAAAGAAGGAAAAATACAGAAGTTTCATTAATTTTAGGTGTATATTTTCAAAGAAATTAGATGCAACTTTGATTATTTAATTTATATTTCCAACAAATCTGTTCTAATCAGATACAAGCGCATTTTCACCCTTAAGGATTTTAAAAGAGTAAATATTCTATAACTTTTATAAGTATAATTTGCTTATTTATAACAGCTCCCACAGCCAGATATTTATGTTTTATTTAATTCAAATTCTTTTTGTTACACAAGTTTTAAATTCTGCTTTTAAGTGTTTAGCAATATGAGAGCATCATCCATTTTTTTTAATAACTATTTACTGAGCAACCACTATGTCTACCACATAATATAAAACTTTTGTCTCTAAACTTGAAACTGATTTAGAAAGCAAGATTAATGAAATTAAAACACTTAAAATGACCCAGGACAATATGAGATTACATGTCAAAATGAGTAGAATGAATTCAAATTCTAGTGGTTTATACCAGACAAAGAAAGGTGGTTTGGGGTAATTAAGAAAGGTTTCAACGAATGGTATATTTCAAATATATCTCAATAAAGCTGGGGGGGTGGAGAAAGGTTTCAAAAATGAAATAGGATTTGAGTTTCATTTTACATGCTAAACTAAGGTAAGTGGAGAGAATTTGAAAATGCCAGCCTCAGGAGGATCTAAAAAGCTACCTTTAAAAATTATTCTGGAATTTCATTTGGGGGATCAAATCAATCCTACTTTTTGGTAAACATAGTAACCACTATTTACTCAATATTCTCTCCTCTTATGTATTTCCATTTCTTTCTTACATGTCAACACATTTAGTCTTTATCACCTTGCAGAGTTCTAAATCTTGCTGCCTGTCACTTTCCACCCAGTGAACTGAGTCAGTCATCCATTGCAAGCATTGAGAATCAAAAAGCCATTACCAGCTTTGACTCTCAAACAGTACTTCTAAATAGAGCATGGCAGAATGGACAGCCTTCAATAATAAAGTTTTAGAATCAAAAGTCAGTCAATTGAAAGAAAGAAGAATTTTCATAACAAGCATCCCTTTCAATATCAATGGCTAATGACTCAGAGCAAAGACTTTACAAAAAGTGATCCCTAGGGAAAAAAAGAACTGTGAGCCTGCTGTAAGAATATCTTCTCATTCTCTAAAAAGGGAGAAATGCAACAAGTTATTGAGAAAGCTAAAAGGAGGAGATTCTCAAGTATCTCTTAGAGGGTTCTCTTTTCCTTCCTTGTGTTGTAATTCATGGGGGACTCAGTAGGCAATTGGGCAGCTCCTCCTATGATCCCTACCACCATAATCTCTACCACCACCATCACTGACAGATTTGAGAACATCATGTCCAAGAGTGGAAGGAGCACCAGCATGACTGACTCTAGTAGGGAACAAAGACAGAGAAGTCTAGTTGACCACGGAGAGCCCAACTTGTACCCTCCCCCCACGTCTCCAAGGACTACTACAATGTGGAAGTGATGTAACAAGCATTCCTACAATCCCTTAATTATGATGCAGATTCTAGAGAAGAATAAATTGTCACTGAACCACCTTGGTCAGGGGAAGAGGGTGCTGAAGATCACTAAAGCTTAAACCGGGAAACCCAGTAACATAGGCTATAAAGGTCGGGGACATTACTAGCCAGCTCATGAGAGAGGAACTGCTAGTCCTCTGAGCCTAACCAGACCCAGTGGGAGCGCGGTGGAGCCTTATCCAGTAATGTGGGAGCCACCAGGCATTGATCATGCTGTGGAAACAGACCATATGGAACACCAGTAGTACAGACACTGAGCAAAGTCCACACAGAAACAAGAGTTTCACTGGAGTTAAGGATGGAGAAGAGTAGAGGGAAAAACAAGGACATAGGCTTATACCCAGACCCAGACAAGAGTCTGAGGAAAGTTGGGGGAAGAGGAGGGAAGTCCTTGAGAATGGAGGACACCCTGAGAGGGAGACTGAACTTTGCACTGGATTCAGGATTTAGACAGTTCTGTGCTGGTCAAGTAACAAGGTGAATAATTAATTCCTCATTCTGCCTCAGCTATGAAGCCCTGAACCATGATGGTAACAGGTAACAAAGCAGAGCAGAAATCCTAAATACCATCAGAACTCAAAATACCAGACTTTCCAACTGTCATCTGCTCTTAGCAAAGTCTGGGAAAACCAAACAGAATGTCAGTCAATGGCAATGCGATAATGTAGTTTTCCAAAAGCAATAACCACCTCCAAATAAACATTCTGACATCTTACCAGAGCATTGTTTTTCATAAAGCTAAATTCCTTTTGGAAACCTTTCAAGGCATGGTGAATAAATTATCAAGAATATGTTAATTATAACTTGGCTCTACAGCAATGTGATGAGAGCTAACGTGAATTGAACAGTTACTATGTGAGCAGCACTATTATCCCCATTTTACAGATGAAAATAATAAGGAATGGAGAAGTGAATTACTTGCTCAAGATCCAGATGAGCATTGGCTCATCAAACGAGTGGGTGAGCAGGACTGAAACTCAAATCTGCCAGATTCCAGACTCTGTGCTCTTAGTCATCATACAGCCACTGGCGTGGAAGCACATTTTAAAAGCTCAAAGTGTTTGCATGCCCACAAACCAAAACAGAAATTTGTACAAATAAAATGATCAAAAATGTTGCTTTGAAGCTAAAGGGGATGGAAAGATACTGAGATACTGAGTAGAGATCTGGGCTTCATTGAGTGTGGAACAGAGTTGGAAATAAAACACAGATGTTGACACAATTTGGGCCACAGGATCCAGATTTATTCACAGGAAACCACCAGTGACTTGCGCACGGGAGTTTCGCCCCAGAACTAAGCAGCCATTGGCCTCAATGCCTGGAATTGACACGTGCTGGCATGAATTCACTTAGTAGCCGAGTATCCAGCCAGAACGCTTCAACAGCCAGCCACGTGATGTGAATTCTGAACACTCTAGAAACAGTTTTGACTGGTGTCAAACCAAACCAGGAGAAGTAAAAGAAAATCAAAGAGATCTTTAAAAATGAGACCATTCACTACCATTTACAGAAAAAGGAAAGCTCAAATACTTTTTATTTCCATAAAAACTGCAAACCAGTCAATGATAAAGATAATAGAAACTATCTAATCTGAACACTATTACTTTACTGCAAATAAGGGAGCTCAGTTGCCTGGAATCCCTGCAAGTAAGGATATGCTTTATATGAAAAACATTATCAACGTATCTCACAAAAGCTTTTTATACAAATGAATTTGTTCTCTGTCATCAGAAATAGAAGCAGATTATCTACTTAGTAATCCTCAAAAGGGACACAGTAATCAACCACTGAGATACAAGAGAATTTGTAGCTACAATTTTATGATCTAATGCTTATTGTGATATTACAAATACGCTGGACAATTTTTTCAGCAGCTCTGTAACGTGAAATGTTTTAAGTCGGTAGGGAAGTGCTATGTAAAAGAAGGTATAACGCTGTTAGAAACTTAGCAGCCTTCTCTCTTCAATTACAAATCGGGGAAAATGAAAATGAAGGATGCAAGCCTGTGCATGCATTTCAATCACAGTCCCTGAGCTGGAACCAAAGCACCCATGCTCCAAATGTCAATTTTAACTATATTCAGGGAATATGTTTTGATGAAAAACATCATAAATTATGAATACTTGTGTGCTGGGAGTTTGTTTTTTAAAAAAAAAAAAGTTGAGAGAGCTGTTTAGCTGTTCATTTTGTGTCACAGAAAGACAACAGATACTGTTTCATAATCTTGAGAAATTAAACACTGGCTAATTAGTCTTCAGTTACACAAAGTGTGAATAATAAGTCCAATGTTTTATCATGGAGCACATTTTCTTCTTTGAGGCAAAAAGAAGCAAAGAACAAATCACTTAAAATATTCGTGACTTTCACCACTAATGAGAGTGATGAAACAAAGAGCAAACATTCTGACACAGCATGGAATAGCGGGATGGTTTAGCAAAGCTTTTACGTATATGTGTATATACACACACTCCTAGACACACAAATGTAGTTAAGTTTACATATTTGACCATTCATAACACACACAGTTTTTGTGAGAGTACCTGATATAGAAAAAAAAAATGGCTAAGAAATAGTGATTATACAGCTGACGTACAGTTTTATACTCTAGCACCTCTATCTCTATCCTGCCTTTTAATTCACTGTGTAGTCTCACGAAGAACTGTCTAGAAGTGGGAACTGATGTAGTTCACGTCGTAGCCTAGGTATGCACTAGATCAGAACCCCGATTAGTGCGTCTACATAATCACCCACATTTCAGTATTTAACCTGTCTCAGGAGTCAATTTCAAATCCATATGCTTTTTTCTTTCAGTTTCAACTTCTCCCTATAAAGACTCTGAGCCCCATTTCTATTTTTGATCCAACTTTTCCAGAAACCAAATGAGTTTTTTCCTTTGGCCTCTTTAAACTTAAGAATGCTACTCTCCTGTCTAGCTTGAAAAAAAAAAAAAAAAAAGAGCAATTAAATATACATTCCGTTAAAAAATTAGGTTCTTGGAGGGCTAGCCAGGTTTACGCAATTTGTTTTATTCCAAATGAATTACCCTACCCCTGCTATTATTTGACGACAATCCTCGAGGATTGTACAGTAGGAGGCACTTAGGCCTTCAAACTCCAAGTAAACCTTCCTTCAAATTCCACTTTGGCCACGTCACAGCCACGTGACCTCAGGTAAATTGCTTTATCATTCTATCTCTTAATTTCCTTATTTGTAAAATTTAAAAATGACAGTACAAGATGTGTAAATAGTTACGTGAGAACACATATAATAGTTTTCTTAGGAGACTGCCCAGGACGTAACCTGTTCACAAAGGAAGTTCGCATCCTTACCGACCATTCTTAAACTTAACAACAGTAAAACGATGAACAACGTTAACAATTTCCTTTTATGGGAACCTGGTGGGGAAAGATGACAGTTGCCAGCCAGCCTAGGTTCCCATCCCAACTTTGCAACTGAGCAGCTTTCTTAGTTTGATAAGTCACTTAAACACTTTAAAATCTCTTCGCATCCCCTTCTATAAAAACAGAATCAACCTCATAAGGAAGTTTGAAGAATTAAATTAGGTCACACAAAGTACAGAAAAAATGGTACACTGTAAATACTCAGTAAATGTTGATTTTTAGCACTGCTTACATTTCTTTGTCAAAAAGGGCCCTTTCAACATCCCTGTAGCAAAAACACTTAACTTCCTCCCTCATTCTTCGTAACTCCCCCTCAGCAACAGAAAGGAGTTGATTAGTCAAGGGACACAATGGTGATGTCATTCTCCTCACCACTGATTGGTTTAGGGAGTTCATATGAAACAATTCTAGCCAATGAGAATTGAGGGAAGTCTGCTGGATGACATATGGGGATTTTCCCATTACTATTAAAGTGAGGCCAATCAAATAAATATTTATTTTTCATAACTTCAGGTTTTATGGTCTAACAACGTGATAGATAAAGCTGTTGCAGCCATGTTTCTTCCATGAAGGAAAAACAGCCAAAACTGAGGAGAAACATGAAATCCAAACCTACCTCTGTGTAGCTCCTTACATATTTTAATAGATGTTTACTTTTAAGCCATTTTGAATGTGTTCTTCTCTTCTTTGCCCCTAAAAGCATCCTAAACTGATGGAATTTCATTAAGAAAGTATTTAATAAGTTAAGACACAGCTGATGACTTATTAATCATTATAGCGTTTTACAATAAGAGAATCCATTTTAAAATATAGCTGATATTTAAATATTAACGTCATATAGTCCTTAATGAATTACACTAACATGAACAGTAGAACTGCCCCACCTTGCAGTCACCCAGACCCTAATATCTCTAAATCCGGTTGGTTCTCCATGCTCATAAATCTTTAGGTCGGTAGAAGATTTACTCGTTTACTAACCGGTCTTATCTAGAGTCTAGCCATTCGAAAGAAATGGCCAGAAAGAATGGTAAAAACCTGAACCTAGAGCTGCCCCTAATGTTTTCTTTCTCCCTCCAGCAATTCCTTGCTACTTCAAAAGAACCACGTTTCAGTCAGTGGCAGGAGTAAAGTTTCAGAATCAAATATTAACTGAATTTGAATTTGAAGACCTGTGCTTATTAGATGCTACTTAACTTTTATGAAATTCAGTTCCCTCCTTCACAACTCCCAGATATGCTGTGAATATAAAGACGAGGTAACTCATATGAAAGTATATGAAAGGACCCTGCAGGGTGACTGACAGATCTTCTTCTGAGGAAGATTCTCTCGCTGACCAAGCTCTAGCCAGGCTCCACTGAGCCCTCTTCTTAACCAGGCCTCAACCTTGGCCCATAAAGACCTGAACAAAACACTAACCTAATTTTTAACAACTCAAGGCCACATCCCTAGGATGACTCTAAAGTACCAGTGGGAGAAAACTCAAGGCTGCCAAAATAATTCACTGTTTGTTGCAGCCAACGCGTCAAGGTAGGACTCCCGTCTCCTAGACCCCGTGGGAGGGAGGGAGCCTAACTTTGATAAGAAAGAGCCAGTAAACAAACTAGATGGGATTCACAGGGACCAGCCCCCACCCTTTTTGAGTTTTTACAATTTTTCACTTCCCTGACTCTATGGAGTTCACTCACTCACCACTCACCCCCTCCCTTTTCTCTCTTTCTCCCTTTAAAACTCCCAGTCACCTGTGTACAAATCAAAGTTGAATTCAGTTCACCCTGAGTTATTTATCCTATTGAGTACAGTAATGTACTATGCCCAATACAGTATATTATTGATTAACATCTGTCCTTACCATATTAACTGTCTGAATTTAGTGTCTGGATTTAGTTATCTTCCCTTGTTCAATTAATTCATCAAATACTTACAAATGGCATTTGAGGAAACAAGGGTACTGGTATCCTTCTATGTTTTCTTGAGTGTCTTCTTCTCCTTCTCCCTCCCCTATGTCAGACTTTATCCCAGCTCTTCAGATTCTGACTCCACCATTCACTCCCCCATTCTCTTTTAGCTGATGAATTATCCTCCCTGAAACAAAGCAGTGATTGATCTACTAGTAGTATTTACTTCCCTTTCTCAGTCCAAGCTCTCTGCATGCATTTCTGCTCAGTGGTTAAAATGTAATCTGGAGCCACGATCAGTAAAAGACACTTGATTTCTGAGGACAACTTCACTTCTCCCATCACATATCCACATCCATGTTTATAACCAGAGATATTAAGACTTTTAAATGAGGTATGGGAGTGAGAGGCAGCTAAACAGGAAGAGACAAGTGAAAGTTAAGTAACAGATAATTCTTTTCTACCAGAGTCTATATATTTAATCATTTGATTTTCCTAGCAAGAAGAAAATAACTTTCTGCTTAAAGAAGTCACCATTTATCAAACAAACTGTATTAATGCACAGTGTAGGAAGTAGGGTATTTTTAATGAAATGTTTCACTACAATAGAAATAGAACAAAGACTTGAAAGAAAACATACATTAGTAACTTAGGGTATTTCATAATTGCTTAGAATTCATTACTAAGAAGTGTTATTTTAATATCATGAGAATACTAAAGTTGAATATTTCATATCCATTTTGGATATGGCTTTGCAAGTTTTCAGAAAAGCACAAGGGATGGCATAATATCATTCATTTAATAACCTGTGTGGAGTTTTCTTTCTAAATTGCAAACCACATGCAGTCCCCACAAAGGCAAAATGCATTAGCGTGGGGCTTAAGAGGGGGCTTTGAAATAAAATGACTCACGTAGATAGCCAATTAAAGTGATTATAAATTATGTGAAATTTAAGGGGCGAAAGCAAAGTAAAAATAGATGAATCAGAAACAGTTGTTAGATCTTTAATTGCAAACTGTATTTCAAGTTAAAAGTGACAAGCATAATAACGGTAACAGTGGATAAATGGTAGGCAGACAAATAAGCAGGTGATAAAGGTATTTTGGAGTCTGTGAAAATGTATTCTGTCCCATTAATTGAAATGCTTTTATCACTGAAGTTAGACCTAGAGAATATCATAAAATCATGACAAAACATGGCTACCAGACAGGAGAAAACTGTCTGAGGTTAAACTGAATTTTTAAAAAATCCAAGTGCCTATGAAACAGTAAGACAAAAATAACTCTTTTCTTGCTTGTCTTTCTATACCTACAGTTTAGAATCGGCTTCCAATAACCATTGATTGAATAAGCAACTTTTAATTAACCCTAGGGGATTATCTTGACGTCTAGGACTTTAAATACTTGCTCTATTGACATATCATACATTTACTATTGATGATATGGAATCTGTTTAATTATACCATCATCAACATATTATATCTCCCTAATTTATGTCTATATTTTGAAGACTTTGAAACCCCAACTACATAATCATTTCCCGTGCCTCAAATAAGGCTTCAGAAGAACAAACCTCATAGCAAGATTTAAAAGACTGCTTTATTCCCAGTCTAATTAATTTTCAGTATAGGAGAGAATATCAGAGATAAGGCAGTTCATCTTTGCTATTCCTCCTGAATTAAATAATCACTGTGATTTGATTATTTTATAGATATTACTATATTTATTATAGGTCTATCATGTGCATAGCAGTCATATGAACAAAATGTTTATTTCAAATACTAGAATGACATATAGTATAATTCCAACAAACCACATCACTACCCAAATCACTATATATTTCCAGTCAGCCACTGTGCTTTACTCCTGCTGGGTAATCTTCAAATACTCATTCAACACATACATGCTAAGCATGTTTCAGGAATACAATAGAATTTACAGGAAACGCTCTAATCAAACATATTGCATATAATGGGAAGCCAGCATGGAAAGACATTCTTGCTCTCATGGAATTCACATGGAAGGCCATAGTAGAGTATCATGACGTCTGGGTATGCAGAATTCAGATACGTTACCACCTTGTTTGGATTTAGCATGCCTTGCACATTGACCAGTATGTAGTAGGCGATTAACGTATATTTTCTGAAAGAAAGAAAGATGTCTTCAATGATGAGATGCTTGAGCTGAATCTTGAAGAAAAATAGGAAGTGTCCAGGCAAAGACGTACAGAAAATATGTAAAACACACAGGCTCTGTATACTCAGGGACCAAGTCTGGGGATTCTAGGAATGGTCTGTCATGTGCACAGTGTCAAACAATGAGGCTGAGAGAACAGGACTGTGCAAATGAATACAAGCGAGAGTCTTAACAGTTTTAAGTCAGGAACTTCTGAACAATTCAAATGAAAGGTAGACCTCCAATTAAAATTAACAGCCTGTGTCCCATAAACACAGTCCAAAAGTAACTTTAAAGAGAACAGTGGCATGAATCATGTACTCTACTAAGAAGTTATTTTTGAGCATTACTTCAAGGATATGAGTAAAACATATTTAGGTAAAAACAGAGACCTTATAATAGGAAAATTTGCTGTATCTAGAGTAAAATATTTACATCAAGCCCTGGTCTTACCATGTTTTAAATCTTTTTCTTGGGCAGATAATTTTATCTCTTTGAGGTTCATTTTCCTCTTTTCTGAATCAGGCATAGTACCTACCTTTCAGGATTATTATGAGACTTCAAATAGGTAAATTAAAGGTGACTACAAAAGGTTTTCTCAACTGCTATGTCTCAGTGTATCCTTAGATACATTTGGAAATATTAAAGTTTAAAATATAACTCTAACTCTTTGATAATTACAAAAGTTTAACTTGGCATGATGCATTAGTATATAATCTATAGCATAGGTAGGGTGAAGCCAATTATTCTAAGGTAAAGATTATGATGAAGTGAGCAAGATTGAAAATGTGTTTAGCTTCAGTTGGTATTAGAAAGTTATAAGTGGTTTATCTAAGTAAATAAAGTTAAAAAAATCAGAAACATGTAAATGTCATGGATAAGTCCTGTGATAAAGTATGTGGCACATTCCTCAAGTTATATGTTTTCATCTTCACATAATCTGTGTATAGCATTTCTCTCATGGATGAACCAAAGTTACTGCTATAATATAAAAGTGCAACTTCTTGGCTCCGACAATATTGAACATTTGCAATTGGTAGGAAATAATAATCAAGAGAGAAATTAAGAGAAACAATAAATATAAATTTAATCAGAAAGCCTAATATAATTATTATAAAACTGGTTGGGAATGGACAAGTTATGATAATAGAAAAAACTGCCCACAAGCCCTCTCACTAATACTTAAGACAAAGTATAATGTGCTATTTTCTTAAACTGGGAACTATTCTATTATATTATAGGTCTCAGCCATAATACGTTGGTTTCCTTTACAAATAGTGACAAGCGTTTCTGCTGTAAGACCATATTTGCATCCTTGAAAATGCTGGTGTCTGCAAAACTGTGCAGTAAAAAATATCACGGCTTATGGAAAAAGACAGGATCAGAGGTCAGAACATTTGAAACCTACAGAAATGTAAAACCAAGCATTAACAAAAACCATAACAATCTTAATTAAAATACGGATACAGTTAAATCTCTATTGGTATTTCTGCTTAGTTTCTGCATCTTCTTTCAAGACACAAACCTGAAGGGCATTCGCTTTAAAAAGAAAACAATGATCCAGGGTATAGCCTTTTAAAAATGAAAACAACCAACAAGTAAACAAACACATCATTTTAACAGAGGAGAAACTATTTCCCAGTTTCTACAACCGCACTCTCAGTGCTGCCAGATGTGTGTGTGTGTGTGTGTGTGTGTTGTAGTGGAGATGAAGATAGTTCTTAAAGCCACTACACAAACTAATACTTGCACTAAAGAAAGGCACTTGAGTTGATTTTTCACATTTTTCTCAACATCTTCATAGACTGCTAAGGTTTTCTCTTCAATTATGAGAAAGCTTGCTCTTGACCACTTAATAATTAACGACTTGAGGAAATCACATACTGATCAACACAATTCCTACATCATCCCCCTATTTGCCAATTATGTATAAGGCACATCAGAGAAATACACACTGAAGCAGAAAAGACTAAATTTTATCTTAAATGCATGTGATGCTCTTGGCTATCAATTTGAGTGTCAGCAGGCAGAACATACTTAGTATCTCTATGCAAATCAGACACTTTCGATCTCAAAATATCATCTACCAAATGTGCTTTTATCAGGGTTAAATGAGATAATGGGTGAAAATACCCGGCACAGATCTCTGGCATAGAGTAGGCATTCAAAAATATTAGTTCCCTTGGTTACTAATAAAAAATATTCAACTCTATATATTCAATATCAAAGTACTTTTTTAAGTTTAGTTTTGGGGGTTTCTATTTTGTTTTTTTCTTATTTTGTCATAGTTTTTTGTTTGTTTGTTTTTAGTTTCCCCAGAAAAAAATTTTTTTTAAAACTATGGATAAAGCAAAGAAAATGAATAAACAATATATAAGAAAAGGAAATTTGACCTACATGTTTGTGAGATTTAATTCAAAACTCCAGACATAATAAATAATACTAGAGTACAGACAATGAAGGAAGAATGAGGTAAATACAGAAATTAAATGAAAGGAGAGAAAGATTCTAAAGAAATGATAGAGATCAACAGTCTGTATTTCTAAATTTAATACTGACATTTCAGTCTTCATTTCAGTCAGAAAATTCCGTGGATTCCTCAAACAACATACAGTTTTTAAAACTTACAAAGAAATAGAAATCTAAAAAAAAAAACCCTTGCCTAAAATAAGCAGTTTTCTTTACTCACATCCCTATTTCTTTTAAGATATAACCATTCTCTCTATCCAATAGGCTTAAAACATCAGGTGCCACCTTCCTCTTAATCGCCCAAATTAAATGTGTTATTAAGATTCATTAATTCTTCCATAGAAATACATGTCATGTCCATTCACTCCTTTATCATTTTCCTCTGGTCCACCCCCTACGTGGCCAGTAGACTTAAAAACAAAACAAAACTTCAATCATGTCATTTTCCTGTCTAAACAATGGCCCCCAAAGATCTACACAACAATCTAACTCATCTTGGCCCCAAAGCCTGACTGGCTCTCAGATCTACCAATGTTTCCATGACTGAGTCCAACAATTCACCTTCCAAACCCTTAACTTAATCAAACTGGATTATTCTGTCCTCTGAACATCTGCCTCCTTCCATACAACTTGTTCCCCCATATTTTTTTCTCCTTGTACTATTTTCTCTGTTTAATATCACCATGATGATGCCCTCTCTGCTTCAGGGAGTGACAAGGTGGTGTCCTGTTAAAGAGGCAAATCTTTGCACATGTCCTGAGTTCAAATCTTTATTTCCTAGCTGTGTAATCTTAGTTCCTTCAACTACTATGCTTCACGGCCCTCAAGTATAAAACGGGAATATAATATGATAATAATTAAAGGACTGTTGTATATATTAAGCTAGTTAGTATATGTGATATGCATGCAACTGAGCCAGGCAGGTAGCAAACACTGAACAAATTTTAGTTCTTTCTAGGTGCTGAATTCCTAAGGACTTATTTAAACCATTTAATTTTCAATTAAGTATATGACATCTTTTGTCATTTTGCAACATTTAGTTGAACAGTTTATTGATCTCTCATATGCTGGTTTGGCTTTTAAAATTTACATTTTTTGTCTTCTCAACCAAAAACCTTGAATTCTGTGCACCACCACTCCCCCTATCACACATAAATTTTCAAACAAATACATTAAATGCATTAAAAATAGGCATTGAACTAGATGTGGGAAAATTTAATCCTAATTCCAGATAACAACTAACTATAAAAGATATAAAAAATCAGATAATTCCTCTCTATTTCTTCACCCATAAAATGAATACTTCTCTGGAGTCTTGCTATAAGGTGGGTGACAGTGCTTTGGATTAGTGATTCACACTGTTATAAGATGCTGATGTTATCCTGACTGTATGGCCTCAATAAGTGTTTGTTATTTGATTCACCAACAGAATTTAGATATTTACTTTGAGCTGAAGAATTGTTAGAATTTTTTTTAATTTATGCAAAAGTTTGGTGTTCAGAGAACTGAATTAAGATTTTAAAGACCAAGCTCTAGTTATTAACCCTTTGACTTTTCTATTTGACCTTTAGTAAGTCACTTATCCTAATTTTGTGCCCTTCTAAGACTCTCGGTGACTCATACTAGCCTAGTTGTGGTCATAAAAGGGATTAATGATACCAAATAAGAAATACATACATCCCTTAGGATGATTTACTGCCCTTTGCTGGAAAACTGTGAAAATAAATATGTATTCTTTCAACATGACAATGAGTAGCGCCCCCTAGAGGTGTTCATCACACAACCTATATAATCATTCCTAGGAATGCTGCCTAATAAGATATTGGAGACACTGCAGGCATGTAATGAATGTTTGATGAATGAGCCACTCTCATCAATGAATTAGATTATCTCTGCTCCCTCAATATTTTTCTCTAATCACAGAGCAGCTTATAATAATTTTTAAATTAACAAATGAGATGTTTTAAGCCATAGGCAGATTTTTATGTATGCATAGTATGCCAAAAATATAAACAATGTCCGTCATAGTAGGGTTGGCATTTTACAAGACGCCTATACATGTCTTTTATCACAATTGCTCCTCAAGGCAGTACAGCAGGGCCAACTAGCCAAATATTTCTATATCCAATTTTCAAATAAGTAAATAATGGCTCTGAGAGCTTAAGTTGCTTCTTCAAAGTCAAGAGACCGTTAGTGGTCTGGGTCTTCTGATTCCAAATCCAGTGTTTTTTTTTTTTTTTTTTTTTTTTTCTTTCTCTGCTAGTTTCAAAAATCAAATTGGAGCCAAGAAAATTTTCATCAGTTGACCTGAAATTCCACAAAGGCTCATCTGTTGATTGTTATGCTTATAAATACTCTCCAGATCGCCCCATCCGCCTCTTAACTATTTAAATTCAGACAAGTTTGTCACATGACGTCATAGCTTTCTGAAATATCTCAAAACATTTGATGAATTGTTAGTGGCACAAGTGAACGTGTGAAACTAGGAAGAGTGTCCACAGCTATTTGAGATCAGCTCTATTATGATAACTGTAAATAGTTAAAAGTTATTAAAATATTTAAAAGAATGCCATACAGAAGCACTTTTATTTGCTGAACAATTAAAGATAACTTGGCTCTATGAAGCTCAGGAATATTACACTTAATAAAAGCATAAAAGAACTGGTTTCATTTTAAAGTGTTCTCATATCATATAATTTGGAAAGTTAAAACTAATTTATAATCTTTTTGTCTTCAGTGTAATTGGGAGAATGTAAAGGGCACATGGAATTTGGAGTCACAATGCTATTCCCTTTAAAGGAATATTAAAATTATTAAATTAACGTTGCATATGCCAACTCCTAGAGGATTAATTTCACTTTAGACCAAACAAACAAACAAACAAAACAAAAGCAATTCAGATCAGCTCTGACACTTAAAGAGCACTTTCTTCAGGCTCTCAAAGTTCACTGCCACGAGAGATGACCCTGAAAACAGATAAAATCATTTCCCAAATGTCAAAAGCCGGGGAAAGTGGCAGGACTAGCTCCAGAGTCTTCAGATGGACAATTCTGTTTCCATTCTCATTGCTCCCTCACAAGGAAACAGGCAAAAACAAATGACATCATTCAGCTTGTTACTAACCTCAATCTCCGTAGCTCATTTCTCAGTCCCATTACAAACTCGTTTTATGTTTGGGAAAAAAAAAAAAAAAAAGTGCCATTTAATTCACTAAATTATATGAAGTTTGACTTTCTTCTACTTAAGGTTCTTTTATTCCATTCCTTTCTTCTTTAATAGGGCAGGGCATTACCTCTGGGAGACCATGAGCCCCCGGTGTCATTGAAAAGACTCCGTGAACACTCAGGACCCATCAACTTCCCTCCGTGTTCCAGGGCTTCAACTCAGCAATAAAAACTAAGGCCACCAAAGGCTCTCCTTAACCCCTCTGACACTAAGCAGGGAAGGGAATCCTCTGGGTGCCTCATTGACAGTTAACGATATTCATTTACACAGTCTACCTTCTCTAAGTGCAAACGAACATGGAGTCGATAGAAACCTTGCAAAAAGAGGCTGACATCAAAGAATGAGAGCAGGCTAGAAGGAAAAGGATGTGAGAAGGGCTGTATCTGTTTACCAGTCTCCAAAGAAGATAGGTTTGAGGAGACCCTCCTATAGACCTGAAGCTGGTAGACACCCAGACACCGGTGCTTTGTTTTCGGAAGGTACACTTCTCCAATGAACAGTGACTTACTAGCCCTTCACCAGAAAGAGTAATTGTAAGCAGATGCCTGCAAGCTTAACTAATTAGCTGGGCAATTCACGATTCTGGCTTAGGTGACTGTTGGACGTATGTTCCCTTGTACTGGATTACAGGAGAGATGAATAGCTCGGTGCCTGCTTATGTTTTCTTACCACAATGCTTCTATTTTATGTATGTGAACATCAGGAACAGATGTTTATTAATCACATTTAAGTAATTTTAAAAGGTAAAAAAACAATTATTTTACAAGTTAAAAAGATTCAGGAACGCAACCCATACATACTAGAGTTTGGGAATCCAAATTTACATAGATCCAAACAGCAAATGCATAAGTTATCACTGGAGATTTCTGATGACAGAGGCTGTGATCAAGTTTTAAAAATAATGGGAAAATAATTGCAAAAGTTGGAGTTATAGAAGGTCCGTTCCATTGACAACTGATTCAGACTTGACAATTAAATCCCAACCTCACTTCATTAGATATTAATCTCACAGTGGAAATGAGAGAGGCTTTTAAAGGAGCATTTCTGCTACAATAAAATAAGGCTCTCACTACAGTAGAACAATAATGTTGTGTTGCAAGTTAGAAGTGGAACTATTAGGCCTTGTTAGCTAATTATGGTATTGGCATCCACTTAAGTTAGTCAGTTTTTCACTTCTGTCATTTTCTCCTATTCAACTGCTGCAGTTCAAAACGTTTTGACTACTTAAAAGGGAATACATCATCGTTGCCTTTCCCCAGTCTAACTGCACACCACTTTCCAAAGCAATAGCTTCAATCATGCTTCATAAAATCCCCTGCAAGTATATTGTTGGAAACATAAATCAGTAGGCTGGGATTTTAGTATTTCTAAGGCAAGCCCAGGGATCACCGACTGGCGGCTTTTCCGTGGCCTCATTTATAAAACAATAAACAAAACAATGAGTTACACTGGATGCATTTTTTTTTTTTAAACTGCTCCCAGTGGTGTTTCTGATACTTGCTGCTGCATCCTTAATTGGAGAACAAAACACTAGCATAGAGGAATTGAACCCCAGGATCAGGATTGCTGTTTCCAAGCATCTCTGACTTCATCAGGACACACGGCACAGAAGAACCACATGTGCGATTTCACAAAAGCTAGGTCTCTCTTAGGCATCTATGCCTCTGTGAGTGCTGTGCATTTTTAAATTGTGCTCGATAGAGAGGTCTTTAGAACGATGCTCCCCTCCTTGCCTGCTTCATTTCAGTGAATATGGGCTTCCCTTCAGGCATGCTTCAGCGTTAGATCTCCTCTTTATAACCAGCCTGCGTTCTGAATTATACATTAGGTGAATCACAATTTCAGATAAGTGTTACACACATAGATCCACATTATGTGTCTGTACGCACTATTTAAACATTCAAAGATTTCCCTTGGATTCCCCAAATTCCAACACACTTAATGTCTACAATGGTAAACACACAGACTCCACGACTGAGACATTTTTCCTTCTCCAAACCAGTCACCATGTATCCTAAGTCTGCATAAACTTGCTTCCTATTATGCCCCCATTTTGCTCTACACTCACTGTCTACACTTGGTTAATTGCGGTGGTATTTTAACTGCAATTCTCAGGGACTGCTTCTTACTATTTGGAAATACCTGTCTATTTTATAAATGAACAGTTAAACATAACCAGCAGCTCTCCAAAAATTGAAGCAGTGTATCTGTAGGGCACTAAGTATATGTTGATCTTTGCTGTACTAATGATTCAATTAACTGGGCTAATAGGAGATTCAGATGGACATATCTGCAATTTCGCTATCAGTGAAATTTTGCACACTCTGTTGTTAAGGGGAAATGAGCATCTTACCCAGACACTTTACAAACTATAGCAACACCCAGTGTTTGCGTTCTGATTTCTGCACACAAAATTTGCATCCAATCGTGTTTCAACCGCCAGTAACACTACAGCTTTAGGGAGGAGAAGGGTAGAGAAAGGAAGGTTTCACATCCAAAATGTCAAGTCCTGCTGAAGAATGATAGAAGGACCGAGGGAGTGTGGAAGAGCAAAACCATTCTGAGCTTAAAATGGAGTTCTACCGCCCCCAGCTGGACCAAATGAGCAACACAGAAGAGGCTAAAAAGCTTAGAATAGAATATAGTGGAGATATTTTAAATTGTGCTGTGATTTATATATTCTCAAAAAAAAAAAACACAATTTCATGCTACACTAATAATATAACATTCTCTGTGATTATTACACATCACAAAATTACTGCTATGTTCTATTTTTTCTTTAAAGACTCCCACCAATGCACGTTTTAGTATTTTGTGTCCCCAATTAAATGTCCAAACTTGTCTGAACAGTTGAAAATACCTCCATTTATTATAAACATATTTTATGTGACTGTATACTAAACAGAGAAAGATAAATCCACATCTGTCTCTATAAAGATAAACAGGAAGCTTCCACAAATTCTCTCTCAGGCTGTTCTAATCAGCTCTTCATTTTTTTTTTTTTTTTCTTTTCTAAGAGATAAAAATCCCACCAGTTCTCCACAAGCTAAAACATCCCTTACAGGTGTAATTACAATCTAATGTTATAAAAATTTTCAACCATGCTGTATTAACGGGGGCGGGGGGTGGTGTGTGAAAATGAATGACTGCAACACATCCCTAGTTTTATCCATTTGCTTTCTTACACACACCATCCATGGCCCCTCTCTTAGTCCTCAACAGAAATAAGCCATCATCGTTCACTTCATAGCAATTGGGGTCTTGGTAAAGGGAAGAGGGGAAAAAAGGAGTCTCTAAGAACTGAATTTCTTGTTCACAACAGAGGTATTTCACAAACGAGTTTAATGCTGATAGTTTCTGCTGCTTCTTTAAAACACCATCGTTCCCTTTCCTTCCGCAACCTCAGACAGATATTTTAACTGTTCACACAGATCAACATACTCATCCAATTTTTTGATAATAAAAATCAGAGAAAGCCAAGATCCCAGAAAAAGATGCAGTTTGCCTCAATCTCCTGCTCACTGATGCCCATCTCTCATTCTGTATTTTCTCTTATTTAAGGTTGTCGACAGAACAGATCTAATTTTTAGCGGCAGCTAAAAGGAAGAGGGAAAATTCCAACAACAGCAATAACTATAACTTTAGTTCGTTCATTTAATTCTTCTTGTGCCACCTCTGCCTCTCTTGGTTGGGGGGAAGGGGGAAGGAAAGTAAATGCAATAAAGCACCACACTCCTACCTTGCCCGCTACTGACAAGCAACCCGAGCAGGTAGAAGGAGAGGAGGAGGCTCATGTTCAGGACGTGACACTGGCGGACAGTTCCAAAGTTATTAAGTCCAGCCCCGGAGAGAGAACCTTCCGCTGTCACGGCCGCCTGTGCTGGAGCCGCCGCCGCTCCCGGAGTGCCCCAGCCGCCCGCAGCCCGCGCGCTCCTCCTTGCAAAGTGACTGCAAGCTCCGCTCCTTGCCGCACTATATCCAGGCAGCGGCGGCGGCGGCGGCGGCGGCGGCGGCGGCAGCAGCGGCCGCCGCGGCGGCAGCAGAGCCGGGCGGGGAGGGAGGCGGGGGCGGGGACGCGGGGAGGGGAGGGAGGCGCGGCCGAGGCGTATCCCTCCGCGCCGCACGGCGGCCGCCGCCGGCAGGTGCGCGGACCCGGGATTCGTCCGCAGTCGAGCTTGGAGGAGCAAGTTCGGTTCCCGGTGCCTCCTGTTAGAGGGGCCTCCGCGGTCCGGCTGGCACGAGCGCGTCCGCGAGTGGCGGCCGCACGCTGAGCCTGCCGGCGAGCTGCACGTTGACGGACGGCCCTGGGTGGAGGAGGGAGGGCAGCCCGGGGCTCCTGCACCGCCGCCGGCCAGTTCGCGGACGCGGACCGCTGGAACTGGAGCTGATGCTGTAGGCGGTCGCCCAGCCCCGCGCTGCAAGCGCTCCCGGGCTTGGCGGGAGAGGGGAACTTGGGGACGGGTGGTATATTCTGCAGCTCTCATTCCTACATGGGCGGGCGGGCGGGCGGGGTCGGGGGTGGGGGGAGTGGATTCTCTCTCTTCCAGGCCCTCCCTCTCTCTCAAACCTTGTGCAGGCTGCCCGCTTCCTACGCTTTCCACTCTGCCCTGGCAGAGGGAAAGCGGACGTCCTCTGGCGTCTACACTGCCTGTGTCCTCGGGCTCTACAGGGTAAGCGGAAAGATGTGCGCGATGTTTCTTATCCACGTCGACCCACTACTGTTGACAGCAGATACCTTAAGGGAGAGAGACTGGGGAGGAGGCAAGATGTTAGAGGGGCTGCGTTAAACTTCGTTGTCAGCATTTACTGCGTCCTTGGAGAAGTCCAGAGCCTCCCCTAGACACATTCAGCGCGTTCTGCCCTTGGTCCCCAGCGCACAGGTCCCCGCGATGATTGAGATGTGGAAGGTCTTTGAAATATACGAAGACCAGTGGCGCGGGGATCTTTCTCCAGGCCACCCCCACCCACCTAACCCACCCATACACACACCTGCGTTGTGCCCGCCTGTAAACTGAAGTGACGGAGCCATGGCAAGCGTCCAGAACTAACTCTCCTACTCTGAGGCTGGGACGTATCATTCTTTCTCCTGGATAGGTAGGAAAATGTTTGTCATTTTGATGCCAGATGTGCGACAAGGGCGAGCAAAAGGCGGAACACCTGGCCCTCAGGGCCACTGACGGTCTGCCAGGGCCAAAGCAACCGGCTGGAACTGACAGTGGATCCTTTCCAAGCGAAGCCCTTGGTTGTTTCTTTATCAGCGAGGACGTGGCCGTAGAAGGCGTTAGAAATATTACAGAGCTCTGAATCCAGCCGCAGCCCCCGTTCTGGCGCACACACCCAGACTGAGTGCTGAAATGGAGGTTGCATTGCTTCAGGGAGGGCAAGGAGTAAGAGTGGAAACAAGCTAACATTGCAATTGGTGTTCCCCAGGCAAACACAGAAGATTCACTTACTTGTCATCCTGGGATTGGGGTTATAACAAAGAATGGAGGAGGGGCAAACACTGCACTCCACACAGTCCGGCGTTGAATTCGCTAACCCATGGCCCTCTCAGCATCTCACAGCTTGAGAACCTCTTCCCTCTAGATTTGGTAGCAGTAGACTTAGGACAATACATCTAGAAAGTTCTTTTGCTCAGTCTCCCTCCCCACACTTTTTCCTCATTCTGGGTAGCACCAACTATACTTAAGTCAGCTCACAGTCAGTACTTTGCAAGAAAGAGAAGGCATAGCACATTTATAGGTGTGAAAGACTCCTTTATTTCACCAGTTCTTGATTTCTCTAAGGAATGAAAAAAAAGCTACACACACGCACACACAAGTCACAAAAGCTGTTGAAAGGATGCTGCCTGTGCCAAATAGCCTCTTCACCACAAAGCTGACAGTTTTTCAGTGTGACACCAGGAGTGGCCAAGTGTCTCTGACACACACACACACACACACACACGTCTGGTAATCTTGGCATGTAAATGTTCCTTTTATCAAATTACTTTTATCTCAGGCAGGGGGTTGAACTCTGCCAGAGAAAAATTTGACTGGTACCCCCTGAGGTAATTCGACAGTAGTTCTTCTCAGGGTTGGGTGGAGGGAGAAGTAAGGTGGCCCATCAGAAAAGAGTAGAGGTTTGTATCTTAAGACTGGGTCAAGCTCTGTGTGTATGTGTGTGTTGGGAGAAAGAAGGAGAACACCTGTGTGTGTGGAAGCAACGAAGGAACAAAGCACTGGGACTCAGGAACAAAGGTGATACGGCTTCTGATCCTGCCCCCAAGTTGCTAATAGTATTTTTGAAGCGAACAGTCATAAACACAATATTTGACAGTATCAGTCAGGTTATAAAAAGATCGTAAGGAAAGTGGAAACAAACTGCTCTTGTGACATAAAAGGAAGGGATCATTTCTGAACAGGGGATTAAGAAAAGCTTTAGGAAGCTTGAAAGAAAGTGGAGAAATTAGACAGAGAACGTGGGCAAAACAGAGAGGAGCTTAAGCAAAGCCTGGGGGCGTGAGAGCACACAGCTTGTGTGGAGAACAGAGAGGAGTCTAATTAGAAAAAAGCATCGAGTGTAACATATAAAGGTTGGATGGAGTTGGGAAAGGGGTCTAGGACCATGTCTTGCCTAAAAAGACATACAAAAAGAAGAAAAAAAAAAAAACTAGTATTTACTACCTCTCAGTACAGAAGTCCTGATGTATGTGACCAAGAACAGCCAGAATGGCGGCCTCCATCCCCGGGGGTAAAGGTCTGATTGGGAGTTGTAACGCATAGGAAGATTATCAACAGGAAGTCTCTTGGGGTTTCTCCATGGCTAGTGTGAATTTATGTTGCTGTGAGTTCTCAGCAGCAGGGTGGCGCACATTGAGAGAAAGCCTTCCCCCACTTGTCTAACCTGCTTCTCAGCCAAAGGTAAATCTGCCTCTCCCAGGCTCCATTGGAAGCACGTTCATTCCCCACTGCGGTGATGAAGTGATAGGCAGCCTGACACCAGCCTTGGTCAATTCCACTGCATAGCAGATGGATGGTGTGAGGACAACATCGAGACAAATCACCTTTGCCCACAGTTCCCCTCCCCACTCCAAAGGCAAGCTGCCCTCCGGTGGTGCAGACCTTGAGCACTATTAGCAAGCGTGCCAACTCTCTGAACGTGACGAAGGCATCTGCCCTGGGTAGGGTATAAAAGGGTAGAGAAACGCATCCTCCCTCGTGTAGGTGACTCAGAGTTTTTACATTTAAGACAAATTATCACATTCACCATCTACCTGAGGAAGTGTTTCAGAAGCTTGGTCGGAGCTTTAGTTACTTCATTTATAAAATTACAAGAAAGTTGAATAGAAATCAGGACTCTATGAAAAGCTGAGTAGTAGGAAATACCGACAGGACTGGATGCACGGTTAAATGGAAGCAGATAAATTTGTTTTAAAAGAATCAATAAAATAAACATTAAGGAGTAGCAGAGAGAGAAAAAAAAAAAAAACCGGTAAGGAGCATCATATGGGAAAACTATCTTCTCAGGGAGACGCCTCCTCTTGGCTCCGCAATCTGTCCTTGGAAAAAGCATGCAGGTATACAGTCCACACATAGATCCTGCACATAAATGGTGTGTGGGGGCAGGATTTAAACATTATTCTTATTTTTTGTAGTTCGATGTTATTTTTGTTTAGTCTCTCTGTTGACAGGATTCATGTGTGTTAGAATCATACTACTAAGAAATGGTAAATTCCGTGTGTTCATTTATATTTTTAAAATGTCACAAATCATTATACCTATTCATTTACTTGTCTAGAAAATTGCCTGTTTTGACTTTTTTTTTTATTAACACAAAGGAAGAAAAATATCCACAGTAGATATATATAGGCAGATAGCCTGAAACCTCCATAAATAGATGGTCCTGCAATGGCCTTTCCTTCTCCATTAATGCCACTTTCTCTAATGATCATGTCTCTGAGAATAATTTCCACTTTCTTGATACAACAACACTTTAGATGTTTTACCAGGCTGTTTGTGAGCATCTGACAGTAGCTGCTTTAATGGTAGAATTTAGATTTTAACACCTTCCTTTGTAAATTCTTTGCTTGCTTAGCCGTTTTATTTGATTTTAAGAAACAGAAGAAAGAGATTTATGGGACTAAGGCACCCTAATTGTCACAGGTTCTTACTTTTTAATTTCTTCCAAGATACATGGGGTCATTTTCCTTCATGGCTACTTCATGTTCCCTCTGGGCAAATAACTGCTCACTTCGCTCTGAAATTAAGCAATAACTGCCTATAATTTGCCACTTGCCTGAATAATATTTTCTTAACTGGAAGGGATATTATATTTTTCTTCACCAAGACATCCCTGGCAAATATCATGATGGCCAGAGCAGAATATGTAACGAACCTATAACACAGGGACTAAACAGTGATTGACATAACTTTGAGAATATATTCTGGGTGACATGAGATCCGAAAAAGGAATCACGCGGTGGCTAGCCATGAACTTATTTGATGTGATGAGGATCGTGATGTGAAGGGCAGGTCGCCCAAATACCGATCACAGTGCTCAGAAATCATATTTTTGTCCATGGGTAGTATTGACCAAAGTGATGTCCGCACAAATCCTGTCATTTTGGAGGGCAGTTATTCCACACGGGATAACAACAAATCCTTCCTATCTGGCAAGTGATCCCACACAAGTACAGGTTTGAGAGGAAACGTTGTTAACTGAATGCATCTTGTAGGACAATATAATCGGAAATTAAACTGAAAAATTTCTTATTGCGTAGGATCATTTGGTCCTTTCCTTAATGGACCTATGTTGCTATTAATTTTCAAATTAGATAAGCAAATAATAGGCAAGCTGCTGGCAGCAATGGGATTCCCTTATATATCCACAAGCCATTAATCTTCTGCCTAATAATTGACCAGTGCATGTTATTGGAATACACACATGCATTTACTTTAATGTTACATTACTTAGGTTTTTTAAAAAAACATATGTTTCACATTTACAAGAGATGATCCTCACTCATTTTAAGGAAAATAGCACATTTTCCCTGCCACCTTTTTAAATGAGTGCTCATATTTAAGTAAATATGTATTTAGTACCTGTTAGTAGTTTTGATTAACTTCCTAAAACCGAGGAACTTAACATCTATGAAAAAAATTGACATGAGAATAGATAAATACCTGGGATATGTAAAAAAGTATGGGAACAGAAATGAAACCAAATATCTGTACATATTTTATTATAAATTAATATTTACTCTTTCAAATTCCTGCATTCTAGCAATAAAAAAATGCATAAATGTCTGTACCCTGTGAACCAAATGGAGACTATTCTTTGAACATTTTGGCATATTTTCTCCAATGTTTTATATATATATATATATATATTTTAATTAATAATATATATAAATATTTCTTAATATGGCTTGAGATAACACTATTTAGGATATGTTTACCTTGTTTTACATTGGAAATTAATATTTTACATAGTCATTTTGCAAATATAAATTTAATGACTTCATTTGATTACATGGATTGCACTCAAACACACTTAACAGTTTCCCTACACTAGGCCATTGCTTCTCTGTAATTTTTATTATTATGAATAACACTGCAATATGTGTATCTTTGTCCGTAGAGCTTTGAACATACTGTAGATTGCATCCTTAGGCTACTAGAAGTTAAATACCTGGTTTAAAAAAACAGCCATTTCTAGGTACTGAATTCATAAATTGTTCATAAATGCCTAAATTGTTTTTCAAAATATATATACTCTCAAATCAGGAAGACCTCACTCATGCTAGCATTGACTGTTTATTTTATTTTAATTTTATATTTTGCATGTGAGTTTCATGAGTTTCTGTTCTGTGGTTTCTTCCTTTAATCATCTTCAATTGAAATGTCAGACTCTAGAAAATGTGTATATACATATTTGTGAAATTTAAGATGTAATGAAAGACTTCTGCTTCTTAATACTTAATACTTTTTAATCCTATTCTTCTCTGGGATCCAGAAATTGTCATTATACTTATTAGGATAACATGTTTAAAAACCGTAGTTGTCAGCGACCAAATGTTCTTAATTTCTAGTTTATCAGCATTAAACTTTTCCTTTTGTTTCCACATTGTATCCACACAAATAAACAGAAGTCTAAGTAGCCCAGTGCATTTGCTACTGTGGATATCTGAGGATGCCTGAGGAATCCTGGCGTGTTTCACAGCAGATCATAAGCTCTAGTATTTGTTTATCATTCCAACCTCATCTCTGCTCTCCTCCCTGGAGGTTAACATTTTGCCATCCTATAAATGGCTACCCAAGGATGTATCTTTTTGCTGTATCAGTTCACCTGAAGCCTAAATCAGTGCCGCCTGTCTTAATTTCTCAGTACTAAAGCACAGATGTTTAATAAAGCATGCTGAAAGTTTGAGAATAAACTCAAAACATAAAAGAGAAATCCAGCCTGAAATAATAGATACCACAGTGTAGCCACTTTAGAAGACAGTTTGGTGGTTTCTCTTACCGTATAATCCAGTAATTATGCTTTTTAGCATATACCCAAAGGGGTTGAAAATTTATGTCCACACAAACCCTGCACACAGATGCTTATAGCACCTTTATTCATAATTGCCAAAACTGGAAGCAACCAAGATGTTCTTCAGTAGGTAAATTGATAAACTGTGGTTACATTCACACAGTGGAATATTATTTAGCACTAAAAGAAAATGAGCTATAAAGCCATGACATGAACTTTATGTGTTACTAAGTGAAGAAAAAAGCCAATCTGATAAGGCTACATACTGTTTGATTCCAATAATAAGACATCGTGGAAAAAACAAAACTATGGAAGTGATAAAAAGATCAGTGGTTGCCAGGAGCAATGTGGGAGAGATGAATAGATGGAGCACAGAGGATTTTTAGGGCAGTGGAAAAACATTGTGTTACAGTCTAATGATGGAGATATGTCACTATACATTTTTCCAAACCTACTGAATGTGCAACATCAGGAATGAATCTTAGGTAAACAATGGCCTTGAGTGATTATAATGCACCATTGTAGGATCACCATTGCTAAAATAAAATGTACCATTTTGATGAGTAATATTTATAATGGAACAGACTATGCACGTATTGGTGGGGCAGGGTTATAAGAGAAATCTCTTTACCATCATCTCAATTTTCTTGTCAATCTTAAAATGTTCTAACAATAGAGTCTTTAAAAATAATAGACACCAGTTCTCTTAGAGACTATTGGCCACTTCTCCCTCTCCCCCACATAAAGTCTTCTTAATGGAGTCTCTTTCTTACTGCCATGAATTTTTTAGGTACCAATTACCTTCCAAAGAAGAATTTCTCTAACCTAATCCTTCACAACTGAGGGCTATTTTGCTCCCCAGGAAACAACTGACACTGTCTTGAGACATTTTTTGATTATTAAGAATGGAAAGATGGTACTTAGGGCATTGAGTGGGGAGAGGCCAGCAGTGCTACTAAGCTTCCCACAATGCACAGCCTGTTCTCCACTGTGAATAATTATCCAGAATATCAGGTGGAGAAATTCTACGCTAAATTACCTTTCTCAGTCCGAGTCTAGGAACAACTCCCTATCTCCCTAGGAAATGAGAAATCTATTTGCTTCTTGAAACCAAAGCCTGCCCCATTTTTCTCAGAATTATTCTTGATGATACAATCCTCATCTTCCAGAACAAAAACTGACTTTAGAGAGGGTATGGTGTGACCTGTTATGGTCCAGAAAAGGCAACAATTATAATGGAAAATTAATTTTCCAAAGTTTGTTCTCTCAATTTAAATAACATGTAGGGGACACCAAAGGGAAAAATGCATGGGTTAGAGCAACCCCATGGGTCTCCAAATCCTTTACATAAAATGTTTTTATGTAAGCATACACCTGTAAGTGGAACCACCTGTAAGAAGACCATTCTGCCCAGTCCTATTGACCTGCAAACTATTAATTTTTTCCCTATAAACAAATGTTTGGGAATGGCATGGTTTGGGGGCAGAGATAGGAAGGCAAGCTTTGAGAACCAACTCCTGTTTTAAAGCAGGAAAGGTTTTCTTCATTAAAATGAAAAAATAAGTATTATGTATCTAGAAAGACTGAGCCTTCCTAATCATACACTCAATTTATGGTTCAAAATAATGTCATTAGCATTTAAGGTGAAAAGAGCTACAATACAGATGACTTCATTAGGTCAGAGAGAACTCAGAAAAATGGGTGAATATAGGCCTTGTATCTCCATATTGAAATGGACTTATCAATGGATTCCCTTCAAGGAAAAAAATACGTCTGACCCAATCTCAAAAATGCAGAAAGTGCTTACAGCCTTCTGTAAAGCATTAAGACCCATTCAGCAAACTGCTGTGTATCCAGAGTGCTAAATTAATTTCATCAGTGTATTTTACTTCAACTCGTAAATTATTGAGGAAAAAGTTAATAGAAAAAGCATCAAGAAAGAGTATAAGCCACAAATGACAAATGCTGGAGAGGCTGTGGAGAAAGGGGAACCCTCCTACACTGCTGGTGGGAATGCAGTTTGGTGCAGCCACTATGGAAAACAGTGTGGAGATTCCTCAAAAGACTAGGAATAGACTTACCATATGACCCAGGAATCCCACTCCTGGGCTTGTATCCAGAAGGAAATCTACTTCAGGATGACACCTGCACCCCAATGTTCATAGCAGCACTATTTACAATAGCCAAAACATGGAAACAGCCTAAATGTCCATCAACAGGTGACTGGATAAAGAAGATGTGGTATATTTATACAATGGAATACTACTCAGCCATAAAAACCGACAACATAATGCCATTTGCAGCAACATGGATGCTCCTGGAGAATGTCATTCTAAGTGAAGTAAGCCAGAAAGAGAAAGAAAAATACCATATGAGATCGCTCATATGTGGAATCTCAAAAACAAAAACAAAAACAAACAAACAAACAAAAACAAAGCATAAATAAAGGACAGAAATAGACTCACAGACAGAGAATACAGACTTGTGGTTACCAGGGGGGTGAAGGGTGGGAAGGGATAGACTGGGATTTCAAAATTGTAGAATAGACTACACTGTATAGCACAGGGAAATATACACAAAATGTTATGATAACTCACAGAGAAAAAAATGTGACAATGAGTGTGTATATGTCCATGAATAACTGAAAAATTGTGCTGAATACTGGAATTTGACACAACATTGTAAAATGATTATAAATCAATAAAAAATGTTAAAAAAAAAAAAAAAAGAAAGAGTATAAGCTTGGGCTGGTTTCCAGAAGAACGAATCAGAGATTTATCTATGGAAAAATTGTTTGTTTTCTTCATTGCTATGTTTCCAGTGCCTAGAACAGCCCCTGAAGGATGATAAGGATTCAATAAATACCTGTTGAACGAATGGGTAAAAGTAAAAACCATAGAAAAGTTTTGATAATTTAAGGGAAGAACAATGAAAATAAGCATTGCTTGTATTATTTATTGCCTTTTGATTAAAATTTACATTTAAGATCAAGCCAGAATTAAAAGTTCATTAAGTCATCTTCTGGACGAATTTTATCTTCCTACAAAGATTTATTACTTAAGTCGTATTTTACCATTAAATGAGATAAGCTCTGGTTCAGTATACTTCATACTCTGTCACATATTGACTAAAGCAGAGGATAGTGTCACTCATACTGACTTGCAACCAACCAAGTAATGCCAACAATAGAAGCATCTTGTCCTCCTTAAAAAAGTACCCAGGTAAGGCAGATTAGGGGCACATGGGGGCCTTGGACCCTGTATGGAATTTCTCTAGACTCACCTAAAACCTGTGTCTTCCTTGTTATTGTTGTCTTCCTTGGTTTCTCAGCTCCATGTTTGGCTTTATATCCCGATTACCCATCTCCTTTCAGGATGTCAGATTTGCAGGCCAGTTTTTCACTATCTCTTCCAGCTTTGCTATTGACCCCATCTGTTTCTTACCACTTCAAATCATTGTCGTCTGATATTTCACAATGACCTCATGCCTACTACAATGATAACTGTCCCCTACCTGTATCCTATACCAGGTTAGGGCTCAGTCTCTTCCTTGCCTTCGTAACTGTTTCCATAACAACACTAATAAACAACCATCGAGACCAGCTCCCAGAAGTGTGAACCTAGCAGTCCTCCTACTTTAGTTACAGCACTCATACCAAAGAGCTGGGGCCATTCTGAAATGAACTGTAGTTATTTAATTCATTAGAGTTAAAGCAGCCTTGTCTTAATACCCTTGAGGATCTGTTCTTTAACTAATTCGTGATATAGAGCATCTGTATTTAAGAATCTAATGCTATTTGCTAAACAATGCTAACACAGGTTGCAAAGTAGGGATGGAAAAATTCTGTAGGAGGAACCGGGACTATGACAACTTCCAAGAAGTCTGCAACTTGAATAAACTCTTTACTGTTGCCCTCAGTAAAAGAATAATTTTACCTAATGCATCTTAAAATTAGCAAATGGCAATATTAAAGGGTGGTCATAAAACATAACTTCAAAATTCACTGTTCATACAAGAAAGGAAATCAATGTCCAGAAATTTCAGTCTTTTAAGTATATCTCCCTCAAATTGCAGGTGGTGTCTCAAGAAAGTATCACAGAAACCTAAGTATAGTAAAATTAGTTTCACTCAATATTGGAGAGGCCAAAGTGTTGTCTAATTCACTTTTTCTGTCTTAACTCTGTTTATCGGAATAAGTTATTTGATAGATTTGTAGGAAGACAATTTTCTTCTTTGAAATCAAAAGTCATAATAATCACATTTGTTTATAAGGCTCTTATGCCTGAATTTCCTTTTACTTAAAATCAAATATATGGCAGTAAAATAAACATTTTGTTCTCCATACCATCATCATTTAAACTCCATGGTCAATTATTCTGAGAATGAGAGGTTTTAGATGTAACATATGAGTCTGACTGTCTAAATTTACAAATGAAAAAAAAATGACACTGAGAAAGATTAAATGACCTTCCCAATTTCACTGAGCTTAAAGAGCAAAATTATAACTTGAATCTAGAGTAATAATTTTTGTGCTACAGAATGCTTAAACATGGAAAAATGCAAGATCAATTTTCTAATCACTACATAATATAATTCTATAATTTATTTCCTAAATGAAGTGTGAGAATATTGCCTGTTAAGATATTTTTTAAAAGTTAAATTCTATTCTAGTGATTTCAGAGGAGCAGTTTTATTTATTGGTGACTCTAATGCCATTATTGTATATTAATAGATTCCTTTCTTAATTCAGCTTTCATCTCTAATTACCAAAGTGACTATAGCTACCAATGCCAAAAACTGATTTAAAAGTGAAAAACTGAGCCAGATCATCACAGGATGACAATTTATTGGCTAAAGTTCCCAAATAACTGGCTTATATATATTTTTTCCAAATGTGTCTGATCAACAAAATAGATGCTCAATAAATAACAAGTAATTGGCTCTAATCAACTCTTTAAGCATAAGACAGAGAGAAATTAGGAGTTAGAGTCAGACTGAATGCAGTAAGTTAGTTCAGAAAATTTCCTATCAGTTCTTTATTATAGACCTCTTTTTTCTGTGTTGTTCATAACATACAGAATTGTTTTCTTGATTGTGGGTGCTTACTAGATGCATACTGAAAAGAAAAAAATAAATTTGAATAGCCCATAGTTAAAATGTCTAAGCTCTTAACCATGATGGCTATGCTACAATGAGAAAAAAAATCTCTGTTAAATGTATTTATGTTTTATAGTATAATGTAAAGCATGTGCCACATCTAAAGCCGGAGAACGCAGTCATATCCACATTTGTTGGTTCAAAAACTTGGAAGCTTCCTGGGTCAAATCTGAAACTGAATCAATTCCCAGAGGGCAAGGAGAGACTGAAGAAAGTGTCAGGTCACTACAGCTTAGTCTGTGTCAGGTTTAATTAGCAAGGGAACTTAAAAGGAGGCTTGTCTTGGGTGGCCCACAAGATGAGTAGATCTTCACGCCAGCTCGCCAGAATCTTAAGAGCTTGTATAGAGGCTGTAACTGGGTTCCATTATGAATTCAGTACAGGTGGTCTCAACAACACCTTGTTCTTTCAAGGCTGTGTCCTTGAACACAGCCTTCACTGTGAAGAAGGCAGACAAGCGTACGTTTCGAGGATGGGGAGGAGTGAACCTCAGGCTGCTCGAGTTTAGCTCCAGGGTCAGCTGGCAGCCACGTCCTCCTGATGACCTACTCCAACAACATTCCTTAGCAACCTGGTATATTTTGAGTAGCTAACATGCTCTGCGTACTGAGTTAAGTCCTTTATATGCATCATCCAGTTTATTTCTTGCAGAAATTTTATGAGACACATGGCTCTGCCCATTTTGTAAATGAGAAACCTGAGGACAAGCTCTAGCAGCTGGACAAGGTCACAGAGTCATGAGGCGTTGGAGCTGTGGTTTGGACCCAGGCATCCTTCACTGCAAAGGCTGGTATGTCAAAAGTTTAAAATATCTTTTAAATAATAGTGCACTTAAAAGCCTCTTACTAGAGGCTCTTAGGAAATCAAAGATGTTTTAAAAAGAATTTTTTAAATTTCAAAATTTTCTTCACAGATTACAATTTTGATATCCTTAGATGATCTAAATGAGAAAATCATCCATTAAACTAACAAAAATTCAAGATGGATAACTTAATATTAAAAAGGTTCACAGTGTTCACCTGTTGATGCCAGACCGTTATCACGTTTTGAAATATTAATTACGACATAAAATATATATCTTTACATAAAATTATGTAAAATTTGCAATTTTAGAAACTATTATCTTATTGTTGTCAACAATTATTAAAAAATGAGAATAATGTACAAATAAATAATAATACCTAATGTGCTGTTAAATTCATGACAGTTCATCTTTATATAGAGAGATGGCATTTAATAATTTTATTTATGTGCATGCTGGATTTATTTATCACCTACAAGTATCCTAGCATATATTTAATTTCCCCTAAATCATAACATTCATAATTTTTCCAGTGTATAGCATAATTAATTGTACGTAAAAAAAGGAAAATAACTGATTCCCTTTTTACCAAAAGAAAGAGCACTCTTATGGACATCTTAAAAGCACAGAAATTCTTAGAATTTCTTAAAATATTGTAGTGGAAAGAGGATGAAAGAAGCACTTATTTATATTTTGTAGGTCTGAGTGTTTGCAGGAAATTCTCTTCTTGCAACATTTTGAGTAATTTTCTGAAGTGTTCATGAGCCAAATTACTGATCTTCACGAAGATGTGTAATTATCCAAACAGAATGCTTCCTTGTGAATACTGCAAACACAATTAAAGAGGCACTAACATAAATTACGCTAGAGCATACCACTTTGTTGGGGGTTTTTTTCTTTTTCTTAAGTCGGAAGAGAAATCTTGAATATGGCCACAGAATGTATTATCGGTACTCTTTTAGTTCTAACATCTTGAAAAAGCAGTTGCATTCAAGGTAAAATTTGGCCTGATAATAAAGTGACAGGGGCTGGGCTCTTACACAGTATCAACTTAAGGCTTCGTTCACTCTCAGGGATGACCACTGCGTCTGGGAAAGCTGTCAGTGTTTGGGTTGGTTTGATGTACCTGTCTAATTTGGATCGTAATTATGCCCACTGGGTGGGGAATGTGACTAACTTTGTGTTCTGACAGCACCTGGTGCACAGTTGGAGTTTAGCTAAGTGTTGAATAATAATCCACAGAAATCAATTTAATAATTGCAAAAGAGGCCTTTATGCGGTGAAATTATTTTTTGTATCTCTAAGAATTATTGGGAAAAAAATTCTAGCTTAGCAAAGAATTGCTATACATGGGGTCATCCTGTCCTACGGGAAACTGCTGTGTGTCTCCTGACTGCATTTTCTGTCTGTAATAGACAAGAACAAGGCAGTGAACTCTGAAATGAATGAAGTGCACAGAGATGAGGGAAAGGGCCTGGTCCCCATGCCACGCTGTTTTGGTATGTTCTTGGAAAAGTCTGGCTTGGACGTTCACGAAGCAGATGCAGCCCTCGAGGCAATCCACGTGCGGCGGGCTGGCCTCTTACACCACGTAGCTGAAGAGCTGGTCCACAAAGAGCGCGCCCTAGGATCGTAAGACTCCAGTGCTGCAAAGCCTTTCTGCAGAACTGATCCAAGCCCTTAAGCTTGAGACTGAAGCCCAGAGATACGAAGGTAAGCGGCCTGCTCAGCGTCACTCATGCATATACTGTGTTGTGCCTTTTTCACTATGTTACCCTCTCCCAAACCAAAAAGAACAAGCATACATTACCGTCACTGGCATAAACAGAAAGCTCCGTGCTTAAAATGCTACTTGATACACTGCTCTTTTATCTTGATCCGTACTTGTATTTAGTTAAGCAGGAGATAGGTCAAGCAAAGGCTACTACACTACTGTTAAGTGTGGAAATGAATGTAAAGGTGTTATTGGTCACTGGATACCATTCCGTTATCTGTAACAAAATCTAGTATTTTGTTGTGACCTCCATGCCCCTGTCTTCTTTCCTTTGCTATTTTGAACACGTGTTTGAAGCAGTTTCTGTCCTGCGTTCTTCCCACTGGGGTTTGAATTGCTCGTCCAAGGCTCATAATTGATTTGCTCCTCCACGGCTGTTACTCTGACACATGAAATATCAGAACGATAGCAGCATTAGGTGCATTAACAGCTGCATTTCAACAGGTCTGTTTTTGGGTGATGGATTCAGAGCAGAGTGCTTTTATCTACACTGTGATACCATGATGGGAAGTAGGTCTTTTCCTCTTTTAAAAAAATAAAGCCATGATGGAAATGAAATAATATAATTTTTAAATCTTGGAGATCATATAAACTGGAAGCCATTCCTTGTGTGTTAATTGCTATGTGTGATAAACATCCTCTGCCATCTGTGCTGATTGCTGTATTATAGGTAACACTTTGGAACAAACGATGGAACATGATTTTATAGTTTGGGATCATATATGACTTTTTAGGATTGCCTAGAGAAGAGGGTTTACTTAGAAATAAAAATGCATTACAGTTTACCACTCGTTTGCCTAACAAAACCTACTGGACCTTTTCTTATGCTACTTTGAAATAAAAATAATTAGAATAATTAGCAAGGCATGTATTTTTGCCTCTGTACTATAGCCACATGCTGGAGTTAGGTATACCCTCCTCTCAACAGACGTGCCATCGCTTAGTCTTACCTGAGGATTTATTAAATTTAAACATTATTTTACCCTTATTTGGCACTTTTTCTTTTCTTGAAGTTAGAGAAAATGCATTGACAGAGTTTATATTAAAATTCTTACTTCTGCCTTGAAATGTGTTTATGTCTGATAAAAAGCAGTTAGTTTTCAGCTAAATAGAATTACAAAACACACAAAAATTACACTAGAAATACAGGCAACGTTATAATGACCGCCAGAGCTACTAAAAGTAATGCAATTAAATATAGTATATTTTAAACTCATATTTTATGTTTTTCCAGAGAAGTGAAAAATTAGTGCCACATTTATGTCAATGTCTAGATGGACTGGAGCATACTAAGCAAATTTTCTTTCTGCCCAAGCGGTGGCTTCTTGCTCATGGTCAGGGAAACCTGTTTCTACATCTGTATTCCTGTCTCTCACCTGGACGTGGGAGAAGTATTGTTAAATTGTTCCCTTCCACTCTTAGCTTTTGTCTCTGGTGATTCAGCATGGTAACCCAGAGGGAAAGCAGAAATATTTTATCTATGCTCCATGAAAGATGAATAAATTACTTTTTCTTCCCTTTCTTTCCCTGAGAACCCAATGCTCTATGTATTTCCTCTAGTCTAAATACATGCAAATCCTGAGTCCAGGTACATAAAGTTGTTTACTGCAGTGTCAGACTTCAAATGAGCAAAAGAACGTGTGGGAATTAGAGATTAGAGTTTGCAGCTCTGACAGAGAAGTTTCTTTTACCATAAAAGGGTAAAGCTTTTAGAGCGAGGCTTTTAAAAAGATTGCTTCACCAAATAGACTCTCCCTCTTTCCAAAACTCTCTCTCTTTTCAAATCTCTCAGCATAATCTCCCTGTCAACTGAGCACCTCAGACTCCTGATGCTAAAAAGAGCTCTTCTTTGTTCGTATGTGCTGCTATTCCTAGAGACAGAGGGTGACTGGTGTCATAGGAAGAGGAAGGACCAATGGAGATATTCAACTCAAGTTTCTTCTTTCTACTAGGAGAAACGGGAGATGGTTTTTCTCACTAGCTGAGTTAAGATGCAAACACGCAAACGCATTTTACTGAAAATTTGTGTTTTTTTTGTAGATAATTACATATTCTCAGAGGAAGATAAGACATTCTTTTTTTTTTTTTTTTTTTTTTTTTAAAGCAGGGTTTCTTAAGGGCAGCAAAAAACTAAATAATGTCACTGTTTTACTAAGGAACTTTCGATTTCTGCCTTGGCCAGGCCTATTTTACAAGAATTGGCTCAAGTTCAGATTTGGCTTTTTTTTTTTTTTTGGCTTTTTTTTTAATTTCAAGTATCTCCTAACCTTGATTAGAGGACTTGTGAATTATTTCTATTAAATGAAACAGCTTTTGCATATGTTTAACCCTTTTAATATAGGAATCGAGTAAGTTATCCAGCATCATGTAATATAATTACAAAATATTAGTAAAAGGTATGTACTTATATAGAGAGCACATGTCTTTCTTAGGGTCCATGGGTCAAGTGGCTAAGCCCAGAGTGGTCAGTTCAAACCAGAAGAGGAAGGTTTTGGTACATTACACAGAGCCCTTAGGTAAGGGGCACACTTGGGGAAGCACTTGGAGACAGGGGAGACTGTTTGTCACGAGGGCTGTGAGGGAGTCATAACAAGAACTTAATCTTTGCTTCTGACTGAAGGCTGTCGTCTGATACAGGCACTTGGCTGAAGGGGCTAGTGTCAGCTTAAGGTCCCTGTAGGCCACTTGGCTAAACAAAGTTAATACCAAGGCACCAGTACCATGAAGCAGCTTAGCTAAACTCTAGACAGTCATCATCCAATCATTACTTTCCTAGTTTTTTTTTTTTTTTAAATCTTTATCTTCTTTTTACTTTCTGCTTTGGAGTTGGATTATTCTGTAAGCTAATGATAGTCTGAGTCTTACAAGAGAATTATATTTAATTCTAGAGAATCTTTGTATGCAGAAAATTACATTTTGTTTTCTCTATATTTTATCCAACTTTGATTATTTACTTTAAAAATAGCATTGCATGAGCAATAATCACAGATGAGAAAATATCAGTGGCTAGTTTTATGTATTTTATATATATATATTTATATGCATAATTTATATAATATTGGTAATCTATACAAGGGTGCATAGTTTGTATAAATATATCATCATATAAATAGATATAATTTATATTAAATATTTATTTATAATTACATACTACATACATATGGAGCAGAAAGTCCTAGCACTCTGTAACTGGTGAATTAAGACAATAAACATTTATCGAATATTAAATGTATGGGAGTGTGTTTTTAAGGAAATAGTGAAAGGAATGAAACTTTATATTCTACACAGGCGATTTACTAGGTATATTTTTTTAATTAACAAAAATTAAAAAAAATAAACATTGAGCAAAATGTATTTCCATGTCTAAGGCTTGGGGTATCAAATCCTGTTGAAATGTTCAGAACTAATTTTACAACATTAATATAACAAAGTCGAGGAGGTTTAATGTTCTCATTCACACCACAGTTTGATGCAATAAGGTAAAATATCAGGACATAGAGTGGCCTCCATGTAATTTATAAGCTATCACCTTCTCTGTTACTTTCCCTAGATCACATAACAGCCTTTTACAAAGTTTATAAAACTTGTAAAACCTGTGAATTTTTTTTCAGTGTTTCCTGAAATTTTCTCTATACCGAAATGAAGGCTTTCTTTTTTGACACAAATATGGTTAAACATAGTGTGTTTTTTTTTTGTACAAATAGTTTTAATTTAATATGGTTGATAGTGATAATAACAAGCTAACTAGTAGATACAAACTTAAATGCTGACTTTTTTAACAATAAACAACTGATTTCTACAGAGTTTAGAGATTTGAATGGCAAAATTTCTAAGGATAATTCCAAGATTACATTTGTCTTATGATCTCATTTTCAATAAAGTCTCTGGATATTAATAATGTCTATCATAAGAGGGTTCATTTTCTTGTTTCAAATTAATTTAAAAATTGTGCTCACTTCATATGGACAACTATATAAAAATATAAGTTATTCTTCCTATTTTTATGGTAGTTTTTATTATAGAAGTTGATATTTTAACACTGATTTTTCTCTATCCCTTTAAGCTCCTGCAAAAAGGGACTAGACAGACAGCAGAGGGAGCCCAAGTTACCTAACCCTTTTCTCAAGAGCTAAAATGACATCATTTGTCACCTTACTTAGAAGCAGTAGAGTTAATATTCAGAGTCAACACAACACACCTAAAAATAGAAGAACAAATAGCTTAACTTATTGAGGTTTATATAGAAAAAAACAAACTGCAGGATGGATCTTCACCATTTAACTTGATAGTTTTTTAAATTACTTAGAATGTTTCTAGCAGAATGCAAAAGCACAAGCAATTTCTAAAGGAACCTGGAATCTAGAGCAGGAGAATGAAATGTGAGGGGCAATGTAGATCCTCCAGGATCTGAATTTCCATGTGGTTGGGACACATAGTCTATCTCCCAGCCCAGCTGTAAGAACATACAGGTGTGTAGTATTCACGGTCCATCATTTGGCTTTATTATTTTATAGGTGATGAAATTGCTCTCTAAGCCTCTTTTCCACTTCTGCTTTCTCACTCCTCAGACTTCATGTTTTTTTTCTTAAAAAGAGTACATGTAAAGAAACAATACCCAGCGCTAAGGCAATTCACTTTTTATCAGGGCCTTTGGCGGTAACAAAATAGAGATTGCAATATTTCACCATACTCGTAATGTAGTGGTACAGAGGCTCTTTGAAACAAGCACACCAGGCAGAAGACAGGGCGAGCCTGTGTCTGGGTTGATGCTTGCTGGCTACGGTTCAGATATCTGGAGCTTCCACCTTTGAACAACAAAAAGAACTTCTAAATTGTGTCTTACAGCTTTATTGAGTTCATGTTTTTAAAATAATTCTAATGCCACATCATATGAAAATAATATTCTATTTGCCATGAATGTTCAGTGCTCGTTGGGTTTGTTGGTTTCTCTATGTGTTTGTTTTGCTTTCTTGGTGAATACTGTCAGAACAAATGGACAGTGTGTTTCATAGTGGAGGAGGGGGAAAAAAAACCAAACTCTGCCTTATTTACAATTAATCCAGACATGAGACTCTCAGAACCTCTTTTGGAAATCATTATTCTGTATTCCTGAGTAAGTTTTAATTACTGTTGTTAAATCCTCATTTAAAAATTATTTTGTGAGTGATTTTGAAACTTAATATATTATTTGAATAGACCTTTTAAAATCAATTTTATAATCATTATACTGCAGATCTCTTTTATAATGATTATAATCCATATCTCCGATTCTTTTCATTAATCCATTTTCCCTCTGGTCTTTCTGTTCCTGGTAAGATTTATCTTAATAACCAAGAGTTTCCTTTTACTGCCATCATTTTCCCCTGGTAATGTGGTGAGTTTCTTTCTACCTTCCTTTCCTTAGCATCACTACTCCTCTCTTCCTTCTCCTAAAATAACCTTCTTTAAGAAAAGGAATATAGATCAGCTACTGCACTGAATAGCACATTAAATCTGTGTGTTTACGTTCGAGGGAGTATTTTCATTTCTCTAATGGCCACATTTTAAAACTGATTAGGGCATTATCAGATGGGAAGAGGAGATCTTTATACGTGAAGATGTTACCTCTTGTCTGCACATGATATTTTATTGTGGACAAATATTAGTCCATCTGGAAGTAGCAAAACTTTATTAACAAAATGTGTACACTCACTGTCACTGTGGCTAGTGTACGTAAAAATCTCTATGCTTGTCTCAGAATTATTCACTTGGGAAATATTTACATGCGTATTTTCAAAAAAAGCAACCTGACCTTTTTTTTTTCCCTAACAAAATATGACAATATTCAAATACATTGACGTTTTATTAAACTAGTGGCAAGTGGGATGGTATCTGTAAACAAAATGAGATCATCACAGATGCTGACACCACTCACTCTCAACTCTGTGGTCTTGATCCCATGTCTTAGATCTTGTTATTCTCAGTTTCTTTGTTTGAAAAATATTAAAACTGCGATGTATCTCATTAAAATGCTGCCAGAATATAATGGATAATCTATATGAAAGACTTCATATACTATATTTACTGGTAGCCTCTGAATAAATATGAGATACCTTTAAACATTTCTCCAAATGAATACTGTAATTATACTGGAAATGAATTTCCACCTTTATAAGTTTTCCCTCCAATATTTATTGAACTTTTACCAAAATAGATGATAAATAGATAGATAGATAATATATTGATAGGTAGATAAAGATATTATATTGAAATCAGTAATGTGTTACAGTTAGTCAGAAATGTGTTTTACATGCCTCTCCCCCCAAAAAATTCTCTTGTGTATTTTTGTTTTTCCTTGGCAGTAAGGGAATAGGGAGCAGATGTCTAAGTTAGTAGGATATTAAATTCATTTACACTCTATAACCTGGAGGGAAAGGGATGGGAAAGGATGAACTGGGAGTTTGAGATTTACAGATACTAACTACTGTATGTAAACTAGATAAACAACAAGTTTATACTATATAGCACAGGGAACTATGTTCAATATCTTGTAGTAACTTATGGTTAAAAAGAATATGAAAATGAATATATGTATGTTCCTGTATGACTGAAGTATTGTGCTGTACACTAGAAATTGACACAACATTGTGAACTGACTATAGTTCAATAACTATTAAAAAAGTAAAGTAACACTAGTCAAAGATATGAAAAAAATATATTAGCTGGAAAAAAATCCTAAGCATGTAGCAGGTGTGCATAAATATAGAAAATCACTGATATTATAATATAAGGAAAAAATCATACTTATTCATCATAGCTGAGATATAAGAAAACAGGAACAAAAAGCAGATCTATAATTTTGCAAATCTGTTAGTTTCCTCTTGTACTAACCATTGTACATACTTAGAAAGACTTCAAAGACTATGAGCTGCTTACATCAAGCAATCAGTTAGCGTCTCCGTAATTTGAACATGATTTTGATAACACTCTATTTTAAAAATCCTGTGGAAAAATAATTTGTACATTCCAAACATCTTTCAGAAGGTCTGACAAGCTCTGAGCAAAGAGGCATTTCTCCGTCTTCAGGTGCATTTGCTACATACTGATTCAGAGACAGGGCATTCAGTTACAGGGAAGGGAGCTATATGTCCAGTTCCCTCTGCACAGGCTGAGCTTGGGAGTTTCCTCTGCTTCTGTTCTCTCCATCATTCAGACAGAACAGGTAGTTTCCACGGGCAGCAAACATTAGGGGAAGCATGATCGTTTAGTGACTGCTGTGTGAGCCACTGCAGTCCATGAGGACCCGAGTTTCTGTGTTTACTTTCAGAATGAAAATTCTGGAACTATTTATGCCTAAACTGAAGAGGGCCTGCTTTCCAAAAAAATCTTTAAAAATTTTTTTCCACCTTGAAAAAAGCTTAGCCAGCTTCTGTGTAGGTGAAATAACAACTCATTTGGAATCTTGATCGTTAACACTGAATTAACTGATACATTGATATTGGGAAGTCATGATACAGAAACTAAATGGAGTTGTTCTTTCTCTCTCTTTAATTTCTTTTGTGGGTTTTATTATGCCTTACAGTATACCTGCATGAAATGATTTGTCTAAAAATAGCTAATTTACATCTCCATTTAATAAATTACATTTCTTTTCAATTGTTTTGACTGATAAACAATTATTCAAAATTCAGTATTCAGTAAAATTTAGTTTATCAAAAGGAATGGAGTGTAGCCAGAACATAGATAATCCAAAGTAATGAATAATATAAAATCTTTATTTCTAATTAAATTTAGCTTTGCATTTACCATTTGAAAAATAATCTAGCACAATTTAACTTTTATTTATTTATACTTTATAAAATAAAGCTATTTTAATAACTGTTTAAAATGTTCTAACCATTATGAAATTTTATACCACATTTAAAATTTTTAGATACTTATAAATACTCATATACACATTTACCTGCATCTTCCTTAAATATTTTTCAGCAACATTGGAACCTTCTTCAGTCACTTTTTGTCATACCTACCACAATAAGAAAGCCTCATGCAATAATTTTTTAAAAATATTTTCTATGTCTTACTATGTAGCAACTCCTAGTAGAAAAAATATATACACACGGAAACAAACCTAGAAATGGATAATGAAAGTATACTGAATACAGCCTGGAGCAATTATTGTATTTCGGTTATATATATTATTGCTATATATTGTATATAATAGATTGTATGTTATATAATATTATATATAGGCTACATATTATTAGTACTTTGTTTATATAGTTGTTTAGCGGCTTTGATGGAAATCTGAAGGCACATCATTTATCTCCAGGTGCTCTCAGCCATAGACATGTTTCAAATTATTAGCTAATATTAAAGATAAGTCTAAAATCTTCCAGTAGTGATGGAATCTGATATGCTTCCCATTGAAGTGTTTCTCACTTTGAAACGATGGGTCTAAACATAAATATGTAGCATCTCTGGGATTTCCTTTGAGGCTTTTCATCCTACAATCCAGTGATTGAAACTGATAATGTGTGGGCATTTGACATATCTGAAAAAAGCATATTCAAAAAAAAACTGTCACTAGTTTAGAGAACATCAAAAAGCATGATAAAATATATAAAGGAGTAAAGAGTTTAAATAACAAAATTTGAGTTTACTAACATTATCTTTATATCTAAAATTCTGTATTAATGGAGCATTCTAAGCTTTAAATCTAAAAAAAAGATAGAGTTTATATATTTTTTAATATAATTTCTCTATCTTTTTATGATTACAGCCCGCATACTGAGAGGTTCTACCTTCTTTGATTTACAAACAAGCATGGAGATAATTATGCATGTTCCTTAAATGTCTCCTTCTCATGGAAATAAGGAAATTTTCATTTGTTTTTAAGCTGCACAAACTTTATAGAAAAAAAAATTGTGGAGGAGTTTTAAGTATATGAGGTCATAAACCTTTATGATATGTTTGGATTAAGGGATTAATTAACAGCAAAACTAAGATTATAAAAAATAAATTTAATCAAAACATATGGCAAATTATAGGACAAAATGAAGAGAATTTGCTGAAAAGAGAAGAAAGCATGTGGATTGCAAAAATATTGTAAAGATGAAAACATTTTATTAAAAATTAAGTACTGCCATCAAGGAAATAGACCAGTATTGAAGAGCAGGAACATATAAATAAGCACAAGGCAAACATTTTAAGTAATGACTCAGATTATTTTAAGAACAATTGAGATTCACTAAACTATAAAATTTGAAAATACAAAAAAAAGTGCATAGAATAATGAAAATTTTAATGGCAGAAATGAAAACCTTTGCAATAAAAGTCAACCAAGGTGAAAGGATTATACAAAAGTATATTCTTCTCCTGTGTGAAAAAGTCTCTGTGTGAGCTTTGGATGGAAAACAGGATTACAAATTTAAAGACTGTTAGATTTTGTGATGTTAAAGTCTACTTTCTAAAAATGTGCATCCAGATCTTATGGGAAACATGACATATACTGAATTATCTCTGTCAAAGATGCAGTATTACACTGGGTACCAGATCTTATTCACTGTAACAGGTGTCTCTGTAGACCCTGGACTCTTCTTCTGGTCATTAACTTTGTATAGATCAGAGGCCGTATGCTTGTGGGGTCTCTAGAACATTTTACATTTTCATTCAGGCCATCCCAGAGCTCAGAAATGCCATCAAAAATTAATCAGTGGTGACACTCAAGCACTTAATCATTTATTTGAGAAATGATTTCACACAGGGTAACACGATGTAACCTTTTCTATTCCAGCCTTTGGCCAAGAGCTTTGGGGATCTTCCAACACATCAAAGACATATGCTAAGGCAAGTGCCCTGAAAATGCTCTGTGCCTGACAGTCAAGCAGGTCCCTATTCACCACCTTTAAAAAGAATGGAGGGAAAGAGCTGGCCTGGACTCCTCTTAGGTGATTTAGAGGGTTCCCTCTTCTGGCCTTGTCTTGGCATGAAGAATTTACACTTTCAGACCCCATTTTTAGAAGACAAAAGTGAAGGGATTTCTGAGATTTGTCAGTTCCTTGTTCGTAAAGGCTTGGTAGCAATAGGAATTGATTACTGCCTCTGTCATTCATTTTTTTCATTATGAGAAACATTTTGGCTCTTTATTCCTGAATCTTTTTTTTAACTATAGTAAGTGTACTGCATATCTACGATTGTCAAATAAGTGCCCGATGATTTGTGAATCTTAATTTTGTTCAAATGCATGACAACTATTCATATATGTATAACAGGATGCTATTAAGAGAGAGAGAAAACACAGTGCCCTTTTATAAGAGTGTTTAAAATGCCTCCTTCTCCTTAAAGTGCCTGAAGCTGGTTAGATTTAGAAAACAAATAAATGAAATGATAATTTATAGAGGAAACTTTTTTTTTTAACTTAACCTTGTGGCAGTTTCTGTTGGGATTACTCGTTCAACTGTCATAACAAATCTTTCAGGCGAGTGTTGTTTTAATTCCCATTTTATGTATAAGGATTCTAAGTCTTATCAATATTAAATGCTTTGCCCAGAGTCACACAGATATTAAATGTGGAAGCAAGACTCAATGGACTTTATTCTTTACAGCAATTCCATAGTGTATAATAATAAAGTTAATAGGTGATTTTCATAACAGGTAAATGTCTGCACTGGACTACACAGTCCAAGAATAATATCCAATAGCTTCATGTCAGGTGAACATCAATTAGTGAGGTGACTTAATCTCCATTGATAAGAGACTTTATAACAATGTAAAAAAGTTGAAATTATGTTTACACATCTATAGATTTACCTTTTCTCTTATATACCAAGGACATATTAACATTTTTATGATAATGTGAATTGTTTTCAAATCAAATCAAAATTTTACAAGCCAAGAATTTAAAAATTAATGAGGAACAACATGCACATTGTATTAAAGAAATTATCCTGAGCTTGAATTGTGTACCACCTAAGAATATAATAGTTGCAGATAAAGGATTACATACTTTACACAGATTTGAGATCCCCATTGGCTTTATTCCAGCTGTCTTCCCACCTCATCCCCAACTCTTACTCTCTGCATCTTCAGTTGCATGCTGTGAACTTGGCCTCCTGGACCCTAGAATCTCCCCAAAGCTCCACAGGACTCCTGTTTGTAAAAGATAAAGTCAAGTGTTGCAACTGGCTGCTTAAAAAGACGCCAGGATTGAACATGCTCTTAGTCACAGGTGCACAGAGCATCAAGTTTTGGATTTTCCTACTGCTCATATTGTCTTCAGGCTCTGGAGAAGTGTGACCTCAGATCTTGCTCCAACGGGACCACTCTCTAAGACTCAAATGAGATTGCTTGTGACCAGCATTGATGAGCCCATTATTCCTGGCTACCCCAGGCTCCACCGGGATGCCCTGTAAGCTGAGAGAATCAATTCCTCATGGCTCACCTCTTACTAGGTTTGGGTCACTGCAGGATGCCATAGCCTACCATTTAGAAAGCTCCTCTCTTGAGCATTTTCTGGAGAACCATTGTTAGTCTGACTTCTAAATGCAAAAACAAAATACAATAAAAATACAGGCTAACTTATATCTGACTTGGATATAAAACTTAGGATAAAATTTAATTTATGACATATTAGGAGTTGTTTTGATTACCACCTATGTATGTTCAATTGGAAGTTACTATTGCTATCAAGCCTTGTTAAAAACTATAGAAAAAATATTTTTACTCCAATGAAAAACTATGTACTGTCTACAGTACATGCTTCTGAGTTATTGAATTCTAGCCTTTTATTACCTTTGAGCTATTTTACAAGTTATTTTTAGATAGTTGATTAACATGAAGATTTCACTCTGTCTGGTAGAAGTTCATTTGACTTTTCTCTCCCACCCTGTGGAAAACTCAGTTTTGCCTCCATGTACATATTTTGAATATTCCTGATCTATAAATGTGTCTACTTTTATATTCTTTTTTGAATCAAGCATAACATTTGCCTGGCTTTTCATTAAATAAATTAAATACAATTGTTAACAATTGTTCATTTTTAATGTATTTTTTCTGAAAATTATTCTGCCCCTTTCTGAAATTATTTTTTAACAAAACTGAGAGCCTCTATTACTATTATAAGCAATATTAAAAAGTATCAATTTAAATGAGATAATGTATGTGAAAATGCTTTGCCAAGTCTGAAACCCTTTCAAACCTAATGTAGAGTTATTACAATAAAAAGCGATATAAGAAAATTTATTACTGAACAAAAACCGACTGTTTTTACTAGAAAGGAAAGGAAGTTTTTTTTCTTTCAGAATAAATTGAAATACACTGAAAATAATAGGAAATGCTAATCAGAATTGAGAAAACAAGGCATTCAGGGAGTGATGAATTGTTTAAAGAAAATCAGCCTGGATCACAGGAAGAGGACCACACCTGACAACCCTGATAGTGTTTGGCTTGATAAAATAATTCAGTTGTCAGATAAAATTGGGGACATAATTTTCCTACAGTACAAATTGTTCCCTAAATGACCAGAAAGAAGACTAAATCTACAAGGTCACCCGTTATGGAGAGATGTGGCAGACAGCTACTTGGATAAAGAACTGTCTCGAAGAATGAAGACAAATGATAACAAGAGAAGAAAACCCGCAGTTTGGAAAGAAGTGGCAAGTGTGATGTATCAGAGACCCACATTAGCTCCAATTGTGGAAGGTTAGACGCCAGTGATGTGAAAGGCAGAATACTCAACAAGATAAACAAGTGTTCGTTTGATGAAACTTTGAGTCTAAAGTCAGGAATTTATTCAAGGATTAAGGTCACTGACTTTTCAAAGACTATGTTGGACAAAGTAAATGTAGTGACTGAAATGTTATTCGTCATAAGAAGACTAGGACAAATAAGGCACTGACAAGGAAGGAAAAGATCATTCCAAATTCTTCAAGGTTATAGCATATTAAAATAAAAAAATATGTTGGGTGTGTAGTGTGTGTTTGTGTGCCCATACGTGTGCTAGTTTGAGCACACGTGTTCATGCACACATGCAAGGAAGGAATCTTTATACCTTTCCCAGTGTCCTTCACCTTTCACCTGGACCAATAAAGCTGAAAGCTTATCATCATCTCACATCTCAAGAAAAAGTTGCCTATTCATTTTAGCATATTGGACATATTAATAAAAAAAATAGTGTCAGTGTCAAAAGCTTCATGAATGAGGCAGCGAGCAGCCAGACTGAAATTGCTGTGTAACCTCAGTGTCTGGGGTTTTGAAGAGAGAATTTCTGAATATGGAAAGGTCTTTAGCTAGCTGATTATCATGCTACTTCAATCTGATAATTGCACAGTTGTGGAAAAATGTTAAAACTAATAAAGAAAAATCTCTGTTCTTCTATAAGAAGGAAGTGGTGGTGGAGGGAAAAAAAAACTGTAGGGAGGATATTCCATAATCCTTTCAAATGAACTTACATTATTTCACTTTTCTTGATCTAAATGTAGTACATAAATATTATGAAAATATAGGGAAGCATAGAAGAAAAGGCTTTTAAAGAATGGATGTTTGATACTTCACTGGCCATATGTATAATGTTAGTCTCATTAGTTTTATTGTTGTTGTTGTCATTTGTCTTATTTATTGAGTGCCAGCATTGTATTAATCACTCCTCTATGCATATTTTTTACATAAACTATCTCAACTTTTAGAAAATACTATCGGTAACCCAGAACTAAGATACATACTTTATTTCATGCACACAGAGAAGAACTGAACCTATGTTTTTCATATGTAATAATAAAAATATGTCCCACTTTTTTCTTTTTTTTCTAGCACAATGAACAATGTACAGTATTAATAAATGAGTAGAAATTTAAATGTTTAAGGTTTTAAAAACTAATATTCTGTATGAGACTATTACAGACTTATCACCTGATAACTGAATGGAAATGATGAACATTGTGTGTCTGTTTACCTTTTTTTTCCTAACTAGACCAGCACTGTCTACCAGGACTTCCTGCAGTGATAGAAATGTTCCATAGTTGGCGCTGCTCGTACCATAATCACTAGCCACACGTAGCTATTAAATACTTGAAATGTAGCCAGTGATGCTGAGGAACTGATCTTTACATTGTATTTAATTTTCAGAATTTTAAATTTAAATAACCACATGTAACTAGTAGCCATCCTATTGGACAGTGCATGTGTACACGATTATACTTTTCCCCTTTAAAGGTATATATTATTTGTGTTTTGATAAAGCCATCCACACAGAGATGAGACAAGCACCCACGCATATTTATGACACCCAAGAAGTGATCAGAGCCTTAATATCTGTGTTCTCAAAAACAATCTTACTCCCTATATACAAATTCTCACACTGTACTCAATTTCTTTAAAATGACAAAGCATCGATAAATGTTTATTATTTCCTTTGATGAGACCAGTACGAATGGGAAAAAATATAGGTGACCTGGGCTAAAAAGAAATGTAGAAATAATCAGAAAGGAAAGATCCAAGTCATTAAAATTGCTTGCATCACACTGTTTGCAAAATTTGTTGTCTGCATTCCTCCCATAGCTCAGTCCAAGGTAAATTCATTGAGTATATTCTAATGCATATCATTATGCTTGAGTCTAGGTAGAGGTACAAATATTAACAGGAGATACTTCCTTTCTAGTGTTTGTGTCCTATGAAATGTACTTTAATCTCTCCTCTTGTTTCATTTTCAGCTCATTTCTGTTGGTGATTGTGGTGATGAGATATAGAATATGCATTGCTCAAAATAGTTAGAAATTTTCTCAGTATATTCATAGGGCAAAGACAAGCCATGTAAATACAAAACTGCAATGAAAATACTAACTTAAGCTTGTAGACTATTTTGGGATTTAGAAAAAACCTTTTATGTATCATATTTGGTCTGTTTTGAAATTCATAACTTAGTCAGGTAAAGCCTTAACCAGTGAGAAAACTGACTGCAGGGAATTAACTGACAATTGACTAAGTAAGGACTTGAACTACCTTTTCCTGATTTTTTTATTATTATTTATATATTATTTAATTATTTTATTTTGGCAGATGGGTGGGTAATTATGTTTATTTACTTTTAGAGGAGGTACCTAGGAATTAAACCTAGGACCTCATGCATGCAAAGGACCTCATGCATGCTAAGCACATGCTCTACCACTTGAGCTATACCCCTCCTCCTTGTCCTGATCTTAAATCTAGGATACATTCTACTTCACCCAAAATACAGTTAAACCAGAATTAATAACACTGTCACTACACTAGAGGGCCCATGTTTGAATGATGTTGAATTATTACACAGTGATCTCAGAGACACTTGAAAATATTCAGATAAACCATGCCATATGAAAATAAACTCTAAATATTAATGGTTCAAATGAAAAATACATTTTTAAAACCAGTGGAGATGAGTTTTATGGGCCAATCTGGAGGTCTACACATTGGCAAGTCCCTGCAGACTTGCTTTAAAATGTTGTCTCTAAATATAATATATAAATCACCACACATACGCTTTCAGGTTGACTTGTTAAATGATTTCAAGATGGTGTATCTTATTCATAATGAATCATATGGATATTTGCAATAAAAGTATTTCAGTAAATAAAATTTAAAGTCTAAGGCCTTAATCCTCCAATTTATGGGTTAAGGAAATCATTACCAGGACCAGAAGTCAAAGAAATGATAAATTTCTCTGACTCTGAGCTCGTTTCACTAGCACAAGTAATAAGGAATTTTCATAGAGCAGCATTTCTCGAAGCATGTCTTGTAATACAATAATGCTTAGGTTGTTAATTATTTTTTGCATTAAAACAAATGGAAAATGTGTTCATTATAATAACCAAGAGGTTGTACCAATTTGAATGGTACTATTTACTTCAGGATATCGCTGATGCCTTCAAATACTATTGCAAATGATGGAGAGGGATGTCAAAGAAAGCCAGAGGATGTATGTTAATGCGGTCAAAGCAGATATTACTCAGAAAAACCGTTGGAGTAGGAGGAAAGAGACCTCAGCACTGAACTGAGCTCTATTTCCAATACAAGTGAGAATTTATAGCCACGAAGCAGGGTGGGAAGTCGGCGGATGGAAAACTTACTAAGAGGGAACTTCAGGGGTAAGGAGGGATTCTGGCTACACTGACTTAATAGGCTTCTTGCTGAAGACAGGCCAGGCTAATCAGATACCAAGGGTGAGGGATGAAACATCTGATCAGATCTTAAAGGTGGAGATTCTTACCAAATTGTCTGAGCAGGATTCTTGCTGGAACTGGAATCCACAAGGAAGGGCATGAAAGCCGGAGGTGGAGCCTCGTCTAGAAGAGAACTCTGAAGAGTCTACCCAAAATTTGGCCAAGGAGAGACTCTGTTGAGGATAACTCCTGTTTCCTAAACCTTTTAGATGCCAAGATGTTATCATTGTTTTCTATTAAACCTCCCACAGGATCTGCTGTCACTCGGAACATACTTTGAGGAATGATGATGTAGCGTCATTTCTGTCTATATTTCCTAGACTTGGGTTCCCCGGTTTTAGAACTAAAGGCAATAATTGGATGGCTTAGTGGCTTTTGCTGTTAGACAAATTTATTTCCTCTAGGACCTAGTATTTGTCTCTCTTTTGCCGACTTTTAACATTTTTATTTGACTGAGGCATTTCCTTGCTATTTCTTTGAAAACTGTTTCTATTAACTTTCCTTACTTCTTCTTTATTTGTCTGGTTTTTTACACAACTGTCTACACCCTACCAGGATAGAATAAAGGTAGCTGAATCCTTTGAATTCTTATCATCACTGTTTCCATCTTTTTCTAAATTGGGGAAATCATATTCTAGCAACAATCCAGTCTTTAATTTCCAAGTGCTGTTCTGAAGGGTTAAAGAATATCTCACAGCTAAGAGGCTTAAATTGCTTCTCCCGAAATTAACTGAAAACTCTGCCAATCATTCCAGAAAAATCCTAGGGGCTAAGTCTCTGAATGTAAAAGCTTTACAACAAAACAATTGCCCCAAGTTTTAAAATAGCCTTCATTCGCATATTTTATATTTCATTACAATTTTCACACCATATAACATAAGGAATAAAGGAGATAAAATTTAGATAGTTGAAATGCTAAGACAGGGAGGTAAAGGATGAAGGTAACATTTGTTAAGAATTGCTTGTTTTTAGGCAACATGCTAGGGAAAATATACTAAAAACTCTTGACAACTTTCAGAACAATCTAATCGGTTATATTCTGTACCCTGCTTTTACTCATGGGAGAACAAAGTTTCAGATCTTATTGAAGAACACTCATCCAATCACTTGGAGACACAGCATTCACACAAGGTCTTCTGAGAGTCCACATACCTTAAGTGCAAAATTTTATATCACACTGGAAAACAAGAACAAACAGAGATAAATTTGAAAACCAGATTGGGGGGTGGTGCACTGAGAGAGAGAGAGAGATTTTAATGAATTTCGCTAGTCAGAAAAGTAGATTCAGGGCAGTAACTGAATAACACATGTATGGGGGTGGATCCCTCCAAGAGTGAACATCAGAAAAACATTCCTGTTACAGTGATTTCTTGGTGGGATAGGCCATCCCAGAAGGGATGTAAATCATAACCCTAGCTGGGGAAAGCTAAGTCCCAGTCCCCAGATTATGCTTTGACCTTCTACACCACTTCAAAATTGAAGTAGAAGCTTAATGTGTGGTTCTCAAGTCAGGGTTACACAAATTTTATTTCTCTAAGTCAAGATAATGAAAGTCTTGAATTATAAAAATATATAGAACAATACCAATTTTTCCTTGCTTATTCCCTTGCAAAACAAACAAAAAAAAGAAAGGTATCAAGATTAGGAAGATGCTACAATTCTAGAGTCTTAAAGGTCCTTAAAAATAATAAGTGTAATATGCTCAATAATTGTATTCTGTATCTTTCTTCTTATCTCTGTCTTATTAGTATAAAAATAGTAAGATAGAAAATGCATATGTTTCCTTGCATGGCTTTGCATTATAGAACATAGGGGAACCTATCCTTGGTGTAAATTTGCAAATTTGCAGGGGGAACATCCTACCACTTCATCTGTTATCAAACACATAGTTTCCTTGTGATAAATTTAAATTTCTCTAAAGGCTTCAGTTAGTGAAAGTCTTTTGTACCAAAAGATACTAACTTACATTTTTTTATTGTTCGTGAAAGTTTCAGCAATTGGGGTGTTTTTGTTTGTTTCTTCAAAATAATGAACTATAAATAATCCTATAGATTATGAAAAAGACAAACATCCAGAATTGGAGGCAAATCTTACCTTGAGATTTCAGAGATTTGCTGAAACTGAGGAAACAAGATCTATGCTATGAGACAATTCTGTCATTTTCTAACTTTTCATTTTTCTAGAGAGGGTCAAAATTTCTTGTCCCAAGTTGACTGAAATTTAAAACAAATGGGAGAATTGTTGTAGGTCAAAAATTAGAACAGTTAGTGAGCTGAAGGCTGGTGGTAAAAGTTTGTATAAATCTGAATAAATTTTCTGTTTGTTAACAGCATTTATATCACTGTTTCATGTGATAAGAATAATATTTTTTGCTAATATATGAGCTGAACAAATGTCTTTTTAATGGGAATCAACAATACATGAATTCTGTGTAGTTATTTCTTATCTTTTATGATGACATCTGTTAAAATTTACCCACCACTTTTCACATTGTGCACACACAGAAGTGTGTAGTAGGAAACAATGAAGAAAAAAAAAAAAAAAGAGGGAAGTGGGGTAAAAATAAATGTTTACCAGAATGTTATTCTAGTTACTTTTATTTAAAAAAAAATAAATGTAAGTTTTTGGTCTCACAAAATATAGTTTGTCACATCAGTGGTATGCTATGGATTTTAATTGCCATTTTGACTAATAATTAATGCTTTTGTCTTAGATGAGTTATAAAAAAAACTTAAAGCAATTCCTGCAGTGAAGAAATAAATTAAATTTTTGAAGCATGATAATTTATTAAAGTTGAGAGAAACTGAAGCTTCATATATAAATGTGTTGGCAAAATTTTCATCATCTTTATAGTCTGTGGTCTTTTCAAGTTTAACATAATAAATGAATAAATGTCATGTGAAAGTAAATTGAATTCTCTTTTCAGTCAGTGTAATCTTCGATTCTTTTGCTATAAGATATTGTTTATCACTTTGCCATGGGAAGCTATTTATAACTTGTAAAAAGTAAGAAAATGACTTTAACTAACCTGCTTATAATGCCAATAACAGATATACTATCCTATGTTCAACTTGCTGAAGATTCAAAGTGCAAACATATTTAAAGAAAAGAAAAATTAAAACTTTTAAAGAAGAAATTTAGGGGATATTATATTATCTGAATGTTTTAGGCAGTTTTTCTATATACTCATAATAAGAAAAAGGAGGATAATTGGCACAGTCAGGGACCAGAAATAAGAGATAAAATTAGTACCTGACACAAATCCAGATATACTCAAGTTGTAAGGTAAGAAAGAATTTAGAATATTGAATCATTTAAAATCTCGATTTGTTAGAAAAGTCAGCTTGAAATCTTACTGGGGCTGATTCTATGAGATGCTAAGATTATTAGTAACAAGTACTTGGTTTCTAGCTACATTTTTATTTTAAAAGGACCCTTATAGATTTTCAAAAATATAAGATAGGTAGAACTTCATAATAAGAAGAGCCAATTTTACAATATTAAATTACAGAAAACAAAGATCTACCATCAAAATAACTATCAGGGAGAGTCCTCTCTTTGTTTCTCTTGTATTGCAAAATTTTGAATTTTCATTACAGATAAGTTCAGGGTGACCACACAAGTAATTTAAACACAATAAGATATATTGCTGATCAATAAGACATATGCACTTATGAAATTTACAATATATGGGGGAAGGGTATAGCTCAAGTGGTAGAGCACGTGCTCAGCACCCAAACGGTCAGGGGTTCCATCCCCAGTACCTCTTCCAAGCGGAAATCAATGAAGAAACTTAATTACCTCCCCCTCATAAAAAAAAAAAGAAAAGAAAAAGAAATTTACAATATATGGTTGAAATTCATATGATTTAATTAATTATGAATTAATATGATATGAATTAATTATTTTAAAGAAATAGGAAAATGGTACTATTAAAAACACTATTGGCTACATCAGTAAAAATAGCAAATACTTCATTAAAGTATTACATTAAATACGTCTTTAAACAAGCAGCATTCAATCCTTGATAGGTGTTGAGAAAGATAACTTGAATGAAGAAAAGTAAGAAACTGATTTGGGAAGCTCCTAATTTTCTAAGAATACAAATAACGAAGATAAAAATTTTAAAATATTTCTTATTTGGCTAGATCTTCTTTGCTTAACTGATTTAAACTTGAGAAGCTAATTAGATATTAGCTATACTTGGGTTTCAAAATAAATGCATTTCTTGGGACTTATTCTTTGTCCCTCTTTGCTTCTTTCCTTGCCTTTTGTCTGACAGCCATTTTCTAGTAAAATAATTATTTCTCTTTCAAACTTCTGGAAGAAGATTCAGAGGGAAGTTTGATCTCTGGTCCCTGGTGATCATTGATTTTAGAAAGTAATCATTAAATCTTAAAGCACTTGTGAAGTGAAAAATAAATGTTCTGGAAACAAAATTGTACTAAAAGCAAAAACGATGACTTAATAAGGTGATTGATTACTTTTCAGGAGAAAATTACCTTGGAGAAGTAATAATAAGTCAAGAATTCATGTTGTAATCATTAGTTTCACCTTTGAAATTTTTAAGTGACTGTAACTAACTAGTTTGTAAAGATAAGAAGGAAATACTTTTTAGTGCAAAAGAATGAAGGAAGAAGAATAAGAAAAAATAGAACAAAGATGAGTGAAAAATAGAAAAGAGGGCATAAATGTCAAGTATGCCATTAATTAATTATCTAAATAGAAACTACTCAGAATAAAGGTCCAAGATGATCAGACTTGAATAAAAACAAATACACCCATAGACTGCTTTTAAGAGCTTCACATCAAGTGAAGGCCATAGAAAGATTTAAATAAATGGGTGGGTGGAGAAGTATATATTATATCGTAATGAAAAAATTGTATCTATATGTAATTAGGATACTACAAAGACCAAGTGAGGCTTATTTCAGTTACAAAGAAAAATGGCTTAACATTTAAAGATCAACCCTGTCTCATTCACAGAAAATCTATGACAAAATTCCCATACAGTCATGAAACAAATTCCCAGTAAACTGGGGGATGGAAGGAACATCCCTTAATGAGTTAAGGAGCACACACACACACATACATACAACTAGAGGAAAGGAATATATCACTAATGAAAAATTATTACAAATATTCCTTCAGGATATTTTGTCTGTTCAAGATTTTACTGGTTTTCAACCTATAAAACATTAAAAATAAATAAAAAGTGAATAATTATAAAAGATAAATTAGCATAGCAATTAATTGCATATCAAAAAATTTTGTCCATAGAAAATCTTACAAACAAAAATTTAGGGCTAATAATTTTACCAAAGTCAACATATATTAGGAAATTTACACAAATTAAGTGAATTAACTGTACTTCCATCTACTGGCTGCAAAAATACTAATTATGTAATTTTTAAAAATGATTCTCACTTACTGTGTCATCAAAAAACATCAGAGGTCAAAAGGTGGCCAAAACAGCAGGGTAAGAAGACCTTGAACACATGTCCTCCCAGGGGTACATTGATATTACAACTCCTTACAGAGCAACTGTCTAGGAGAATGACCTGAAGACTGGCAGGAAAGATTTTCCATAACTAAAGACATAAGAAGAAATCACAAGATGGGTAGGAGAGATGATCAAATAGTATAGCCAAGACCCACACTACCAAGATAGCAATACACAAACAGAAGTCCTCTTGAAGGAGCAAAGTGTCCAAGTACCACACTGGACTCTCCAGCCCAGGTCTTGCACTGAGGAGATAAGCCCGCAGAATGTCTGGCTTTGAAAAATCAATGTGGCTTACATTCAGGAGACCTGGAGGGCTGTAGCCAACAGAAAGTCCACTGTTAAAGGGCATACACAAAATCTCACACACTCCAAGTCCTAGCACAGAGGTTGTTTGAGAGGAACCCAGTTGCTTGGGTCAGACCCACTTGCTGATCTTGGAAAGCCTCCTGCAGAGACAGGAGGCAGCTGGGGATCTCCCTGAGACCCAGACACTTGGGGCAGCCATTTTAGGGAGCTCATTTTACTGCTCTCACACTAGTACTGATGTGCAATTTTGGAAATTTCCTTCTAGCCTGTAGCACTAGGAACTTGGCCCCACCAACCAGTGGGCTGGCAATATCATCAAAAAGACAAGAGATAACAAATGGGGACATGGATGTGTAGAAAAGGAAACCCTCATGCACTGCTGGGGGGAGTGTAAATTGGTACAACCACTGTGGAAAACAGTTTGGAATTCCCTCAAAAATTTAAAAATAGAATTTTCATATGATCCAGCAATTTTACTTCCGGGTATTTACCCTAAAGAAATAAAAACACTAATTTGGAAAGATATATGCACAGTAATGTTCATTGTAGCATTATTTCCATTAGCCAAGATATATATATAGAATCAACCTCAGTGTCCACTGATAGATGACTGGATAAAGAAATTGCAATATATATGTATACATAAATACATATATATATATATATGAGTACACACACACACACACACACACACACACACACAGTGGAATATTACTCAGCCCTAAAAAGTCTTCCTATTTGCAGCATCATGGATGTATCTAAAGGGCATTATGCTAAGCTAAGTGAAATAAGTCAGACAGAAGAAGACAAATATATGATCTCACTAATGTGTAGAATTTAAAAAACAAAATAAACAAACAAAACAAAATGAAAACAGACCTATAGATACAGAGAACAAAGGGATGGTGGCCAGAGGGAATGAGAGTGGGTAGATGAAGTAGGTGAAAGGTGTTAAAAGGCAAAAACCTCCAGTTATAAAATAAATAAGCCATGATGATGCAATGTACATCATAAGTAATATGGTCAATAATATTGTAGTAACTTTAACGGGGACAGATCGTTACTGGTCTTACTGTCGTGATCATTTCATAATGCATGCAAATGTCAAATCACTATATAGTACACCTATAACATAATGTTTTACATCAACTCTATTTTAATAAAAAAGCAAAAGAAAAACAAAAAACCCAAATGTCCAGGAACAATGAAAGATGTGCAGGATATATACAATAAAAACAACAAAATACCACTTGAGTAAAATCAAATTTGACTATAAAAAATGGAGGCAGAGGGAGATATGAATAGAGGAAGCACAGGGGACTTTTATGGCAGTGAAACTACTGTGTGTGACACTATAATGCTGGATCTGTAATATACCACATTTGACCATATCCATGGAATATACATCACGAGTGAGCTGTGAGGTAAACTGTGAACTTTGTGGGATTATTATGTGCTAATGCAGATTCATCAGTTTTGTCAAATGCACCACTCTGATGGGGGACAGTGATAGCGGGGGAGGCGGTACATGTGTAGGGGCAGGGGGAATACGGAAAATCTCAGTGCCTTTGTCTCAGTTTTACTGTGAACCCCAAAAGTGCTCTAAAAATACCTTTATCTTAAAAAAATACATAAGTACAGAAAGGATCAGAAAGCTTAATAATGTAAATATGTCCCTTTTCCATAAATTAATATGTAGGTTCAATGACAGCTCAATTAATATTCTAGCTGGTTTTGTATTGTCTGTATGTATCTGTGTGTCCATAAACAAGTTGAATCTAAATTTATGTGGATCTGCTCAGGCCAAAAAAAAAGACCAGACAATCTTGAAGAAGAAATAAACAGAGAAATTACTTAATATAAAATTCCAGTTATTGAAACAGCAGAGTAGATGCAACGGTGGACCAGTAGACTAAGTGAAGTATATTGGATATTCACATGGAAAATAAAATTTTCTTGATCTCTATTTCCCTTCATACTATTTCCTATCTCCTAAAAATACTTGGTGGAGTTTAGATCTAAATATAAACCAAAAAATTGAGAATAAAAGAAAAAACTTGTATGAGAGTATCTTTCAGACATTCAGTAGGCAGAGGACATTTTGAAAAGACACGAGTGCTAAATTTGAAAGAAAAAGGGAAAGTGCTTGCCTTAAAATTAAGATTTTTATTTCTCAAAAGTCAACCTAAAAAGTGAAAATGAATGTCACTTTGTGAGAGAAGGTATTTACAATACATCTATACAACAAAGGATGACAATCCAAAATGTATAAAGAACTCCAACAATTCAATGAGAAAAAATGCTTTAAGAATATAAATTGGTATCGCCTTTTAGAAAATTGTTTGCCATCACCCAGTAAAGCTACATAGAAATGTGTAAATTTTATGATCCAGGAGTTTCACTCCTAGATGTACACCAGAAATGCACAAATATTCAGAAAAAAAGACATATCAAATAACATTATGCCTAATAACCCAGTATTGGAAACAATCAAAAATTCCCCTCAGTTGTCATATGGATAAATTTATTCACAAAATAAAATACCATAAAGCAGAGAATGAATGAACTATTGCTCCGTAAATGAATGAATTTCTTCAATATAATGTTGAGTGAAAGAAACTTAACATAAATAGTATGAAGTGAATGGTTGTAATAATATAAAGTTGGAAAATAAGCAAAACCTCTTTGCTGTTAATTAAGGTCATTATCATGTTGTCTCAGGGTGTAGTGGCCGGAAGAGGATCTGGAGGGGGTTCCTGTGATGCCAGATCTGTTGTGTCTTTCATGTGACTGATTGTTACATGGCTGTTGTACTAGCCTTCTGTTTCTGCGTGATAAATTCCTACAAATGTAGTGACTTAAAACAAGATAGATTTGTTATCAGTTTCTGTGGGTTAGGAGTCCAGGCATGGCTTAGCAGGGTCTGCACTCAAGGTCTCACAAGGCTGCAGTCTGGGTGGAAATGGACTGTGTTCATTTCTGGAGCTCAGGGTCCCCTGCCTAGGTAACATGCATATTAGCACCATTCAATTCCTTGGAGAAGGAGCACTGAGTCTTTGTTTCTTGTTGTTTGTTGGCTGGGGTCTCCTCTTGGCTCCTAGAGGCTGCCCACAGGTCCCCCGTCAGCCTTGACGCAATGGGATTATTTGACCCTTTAAAGCAGGAAAATCTCTCTGACTTCAAGCATCTCCCTTCAGGGAAGGTCTGAACCCTCTATAAAGGGTCACTTGTTTGAGTTATCCCACCCAGATAATCTCCTTTTGGATGAACTGAAGTCAGCTTATACTGGATTTGGTAACATCAGCTTTGCTGCTTTACGATGACCTAATCAAAGGAGTGGATCCAGTCAGCTTCACAAGCCTTTCTCACATTCAAGGGGAGGGGATTATAAAAAGCATGTTCACTGGAGGTGGGGATCTTGGACGCCAGCTTACTGCTATAGGAGTGTCCACTGTGAACATTAATCAAGCTGTATGTTATGCATGATATATGCATATTTTTGTCCATATGTTTTGACCTAAAAAAGAAAAGTAAGATAAAAATGGGAAGTAAACTAGTCAAGCAAGGCAGAAGATAAGAAGATAATGAATAAAGGAGATGCCATAGGTTAACCGTGAGTGTGTATTGATAAGAGACACTACACACTAGAGATACTAGAGTGTGGACAACATAAGGAAGGGGGTTATTAGGAAAGAAACAGTTCTAGGGTGACAAGATTTTGAGTCAATACTTTATTACAGCCAGAATCATATTGTTTGCTTTCTTTTAAAATAGAGAGCAACCTCTGAGTTTAAGAGATGAAAAGAAGTTGGTGACGCATATACTTATACCTAAATGAGCTATGCATACTTATAGCAGATATTAACCACTGAATATTCTCATATAAACCAGAAGAATAGGAAGATTCAAAAAGACAGGCTGAGTGGAAACAGTTCCAAAGAAGCCAGTTAAGCTGGGGTTTCAAGAAAAGACATTTAATTTGTCTGAAATAATTCATTGCTAATCTTTGCAATGACAGAGTCAATGAAAGTTTGAAAAAATAAACTGCTGTAAAAGAAATTTTACAGGTCATTCTGGAGATGCAGATGAAGATTTAGACACTTAATAGTTCATAATTCTACCACTTTAAAATGTAAAATTTAAAGAAATGGAAAAATACCTGCAATAACTGAAAAGGGATAACTTAACCTGTGGTGTACCTATAGAATGGAATATTATACAGTAAATTTTAGGAAAATTATTTTTGCAGTCATATAGTAATTATCATGGAAACAGAGATAGTGGATATCCAAAGATTTAAGAATTTTAATTATGAAGAAACAAGTTGCACAGAACATACGGGAAATTTTTTATTTTGCATTTGTATTATTTTTAAAATGTTTTAAAATCACAGGTGAGTGTAATTTAAGGGAGAAATAAATAACTGTATAAAGCATAAATCTTGAGGCATCCCAGGATGGATTGCACAGTCCTTAGAAACTGAGAGACGAGTTAGAACAAAAAATGCAGAGAACAGGCTGAATGCACACCGTCAATAGGCAGCATGGCCATTTCTCTGGTCTTCAGAGAAAAATAGGGAAAGTGATGGGTCCCCAACCCCATCATTTAGTCATTGAGGATATGTCAATGTAACATTTAGGAATAGTTAGGTGTACAGTAGGAAAACTTCCTTCAATTTCTAGCTGTTTTTAAACTTGAAAGTGCTTCCTTCACAAATATCTGTACACTGTCCCTCAACAGCCCTAACAAATGAGAACAGTGAAGCAGTCTTTTGGAAACCTCATATTTTTAGATGGCATTTTCCAAATTGCATGATTTAATTAATAAAAAAAAAACTTCAGGGCTTTATGCCATTTTATACCTCACATATGTACTGTTTTGTAACAATTCAGATCATATTTTTATTTCTTAAAAGTGATCTTATTTTTAATATTTTAATAGAAATATGGACAATTGTCACTCTAATTTTCTACTTTGATCTTTCTTGCTAATATTAGGGTCACATTCCCACACATTCTGTTATCTCAGTAACCTGCACGTGTGATGAATCCACTGTTCACAGAGGGATTTCCAGCAATGTTTCAAAGGATGGCTTAACAATGCCTTTGAAGAGTAATGCAGTCATGGATTATTTTTAAATTTTCCTGAGCTTTATTTTATCCCCCTTCCTCTTGATATGAAGTATTGAGGATGAACTGAATCTGCATATGAAAAGTATGTCAGATGCAGAATTTTGTTTAAATTAGCAGTGGTATTGTGGATTGAGGGGGGAAATGTGGTACTGAGTATATGGACAAAAGTGATGAATTATTGAGCTAATCGAGGAATATATTAAAGACTGCATGGGCTTAAATCTGCCTAGGGAATTACTGTAGCTTTGGACACGTTTGCATACATAAGAGTTAGAAATAAGGACCTTTCAACAAATGCCTGTCATATAATTGGCATCAGGAAATATAAATCTGAATAAGGACTCAGGAAAGAGAATTCAAACTCAAATTAAAACCGTGTAGGTCAGCAAAATCATTAGCATTTTCTTACTTTGCTAAAAATCATAATGATTTTTAACTGAGACAAATGCTTTATGCAGGAAGAAATAGTTCAAATGGAAAGTTAGGTTTCCTTGACCTTTCATTTTGTAGCTAAAATCAACTCAAGAACTAAATAGAGATTGACCCAAAACCCAAAAGATGCTTCTTTCCACAAGTCAGAATCACCTGATTGGGGGCTCGCAATGAGTTTTAAAATCTTTCACCTCTATGTTACTAGTCGAAACACCATCAAGATTGGTCAGGTCTAAAAGTTGTTGTAATCTGATGCATTATTAAGTGACTCATGAGGATTTGCTAGCGGTCAGATTTCAAATCCTGGAAGGCAAACTGCCATATCTCAAAGCCATGCTCAGGACGGTTATTAAATTAATGCACCAGGCTTCACTAAGGAGTCCTCTGTAGTGAACTGTCTGCCCTCAATAAGGTAAATCCTACAAAAATTATAGTAGGGATTTATGCCTTTGCACATCTTGAATGAATAAACACATCACTCTACGATTTGCCTTGATTTGAATAGCACTTAAAGAGTGTTTTGTATTTTAAAAACTAATCAAATAAAATGGGGCCAATGTATCATTAAAAGCAATAGATGAATGTTTCCATTAACATTTTTTTACATGCTCGGGTTAGAAGATAGCTTAGTGGGCAGTTTGCCACGATTTATTCTTCAGTGAAAAGTACCAGGGCAAGCGAAGCATCTCAACATGCCCATTTAACTTCTGCTTTCTATCTAAAAGCTGAACACTTACTCATCAACCGCCTCAGCCTTGGCGCTTTGAGCTGCTTAGAGTGAGCATCTGTATTCAAACATATGCTGTGGGTAACTACCAAGATATTTTAGCCAGTTTGGTTTAGCAGCTGTTCTGTAAAAGTGAGATGAGTAATTTAATAAGCAACTCTGCTTGACTCGGCCACTATCCCCTCAGTGTGTGCCAACCGCAGCCAGAAATACAGCCGAAAAAGGGTTCACTGCTTGGGTGACGGAAAAACAGAATAATGATTTATGCAGAGGACCATCTTAGAGGCTCTGACAAGTGCTCACTGTCCCACACAAGTCATCGCTGCCACTCTAAAGAGAACAGATGGCTTTGCACACACCACTAAAGAAGGAATTCTGCACGGATAGCATGAAACTTCACTACTTTTCTAAGCACATCTTGTTATAACCAAGCAATAAAAAGAACTTGCCAAAATGCTACAAATACGAACCTTGGTCTTGCTCCTAGGAAAACATAAATCTACTTAAAAAAAGATATTTTCAGAAATGGATGAAGATAAACTATTTTTTATCTGTTATTTTCTATATTAAACCAAACAGATAGTCTTATAATATGAAACCAAAGCAGATGCTTTGATATATTTGACAATTCTGACTGTGAAGCTATCAATACAAGACAAAATTCTGGGTTAAATAATATTATGCCCAATATTTGTTCACAGAACTGTTTAAAATGCTTCAGAACTTTAAATTCAGTTAAAAATGAATGCGAGTTGTGTATATTTAAAAGAGAAACCGGTAGACAACATCCTGATTGGTGATTTTTTTTTTTGATGTTTCATGTAAAGATTCCATTATAGTGATTATTTAAGCAGTGTATTCCCTAATGGTCCCTCAACAGGCTGTGCTTCTGTTATGGTGCATCAATCAATTCCCATTATACTATTACCTTACAGCATATTCAATATTTGGGGTTTATAATATATTCCAAAATTTATACATAGGAGTGTTTATTTCAAAAGCATATTCTTTCACCACTGGATCTTAGAAAAATGAGTGCAGATAAAATGAGTGCAGATAACATAAACAACTGTGAGCCAATTTGGCAAAGCATCTTAAACCTCCTTTGGCAAAACAACCACAAAAAATTTGCAATAGGAAATTTTCTATTTCAGTGTTTCTGTATGACACAATTCAACAGAAGATCGGGCATGATAGCCGTGGTTAAAACTGGGCCATTTTGCTGAGTCTGCAGTCTTGGCCACCCTGTCTCCTGGCCCCTAACGACCCAACATGTAGTATACACACCATCAGCACCAGAGTCCTCTAGGAGTTTTGCAGAAGTCCATACTTCCAGGACCAATCAGTACCTCCAAAATCAGGGTCTGCATTTTAGCAACATGTCCAGGGGATTTCCATGCACCTTACAAATTTAATGGCACCGCTCTAGCCCTGTGGTTCTCAACCTTGACTCCACGTTAGAAGAATCTGAGGAGCTCTGAAAAATTAGCTGTGACTGGGAAGCATGCCCAGGCCAGTCGCATCAGTCTGTGAAGTAAGTATGTACAATCAGGTCCAGACCCCTGATCCTTCTGAGAATACATTCTAGTATTTTCACTCCTAGGTACCCCAGAGTCCACATGCAGAGCATAGCCCAAAAATGGTAATCATTGGATGGTACCAATAAATGTAGTTACTGCTAACATTTCAAAAGCCTAACCGCTTTCTTGAAAATATGAGACATTATTTGATTTGGGTCATGATCTCTTTTTTATTGAGCAAAACACTCTCAAAAGCTCTCTATTCTCTTCCTGCTTAACAACAAATAGAAACCCAATTTCATATTTCTGAGGCACAAATGGAACTGTATGCCATTGTTTCTCTGAACCATATCTTTATCAATATATGAAAACATGCTTTTCCTCTCTTTTTGCCATTGTTCGGCTGGAGGTCAACTCAGGGTAAACACAGAGAGGCCTTCGTAAAGCTGGATAAGTCAGCCAACCAGAAACCCAGAACAAAACAAAGACAAAATCTCACAAACAGCAAGGGAACCGAAGAGGAGTCCTAAAAATGTCAAACATCTCCTTTGATAATGAGTTCCCTCAGGACAGAAAATGTGTGTCTTCTTCATCTTTGAGTCTGGCACAATGCTTAGAACATCGTAGGTTCTTAAATTATGTTTCTAATTCTAAAGGAACATGTGTTCATTATAGAAAAAAAAATGAAAACACAGAAAAAGGAAAGAGACAAAATCTGAAATAGCTTGACTTTGAACTCCAGACACATTGTACAGATCTATTGCGGCTGAACTGGAGTGCTTAATAAAATGAAAATGCCATCTGGTATGAAAACATGTCTTGTCTTTGAAATCCAACTACAATTGTTCATGTAGAATTGAGTCAATTATAGATCAATTTTGTGACATTCTGGGATGTCGGTATGGGTAATATGTTAAAATATGGGCATTGCTGCATATGAATGCATATATATATGTATGTACATATACATATATGTGTGAATATATATCTGTATGTACATATATATGCATATATAGGACAACAGAGCAGGGGCCACATTTTACCTGTAACTTGGAACGGAAATTATATAATGGAAGCAATTATCTATACATTAGCCTTCGATGTTTGTGTACAGAACTGCCTTTCACTTTTTTCTCACTTCAATCACTTGCATCTATAACCTAAATATCCCTTTAGACCGATGTTTAAGCTCCTTGGAAGTCTTCCTATGAAAAGAAAAACCTGATTTTTAAGCATCTCCTGTGCTGCGGAATCTTACGGAGCAGGGTTTATATTCAGTCCTGGCAACTTCAAGGGTCCTGCCATCATCTCTTCGCTGTAATAATGGAGGGTTTTGTCACCTGGAGCCTCTGCTGCCCAGCTCTTCATTTCAGACGACACCACCCATCCATGAGCACCATTTCTCCCTTCCCAGGTCCTGGACAATATTTGGTGATTTAATTTCTGGTTGTAAATATAACCACACCTGGTATGGATGGTCCCTTCTTGTAAATAAACTGAGGGAGTGCAGTCACATCTGAGTGGCCTAGGTCACAGAAACTGCTGACAAGGCTCTGCTAGTCTCTGTTACAACACAAGCTGGGTGGGAGCTGACAAAGCTTTCCAACCCTGAATGTATTCATTCCCTTGTCAGGAAGCGTTGATTTAGCACAGGGCCAAACTCTCTCATGTATCCTTAAGTAGGTTTGAGTCACAAGATGGAAAGATGATGGATCCTGAGCTCGCAACGCCAGGTCTGGATGATGTATTTGTGACAGAAAAGGCCCTTGGTGTTTAGAATCAAGGAACTTTTAAGTGGTTAGACAAAAGTGCAGCGATCAAGTTCAAAGCCCTCGAAAGGACATGTGATTCACTGCCTTTCCCGCGTTATAAAAGAGAAGACTGTGTTCGGATTATTCTAAAACCTGATATTGGAAAAGATAGTATTGGTCAAAGCAATGGATGACTGGGTGACTAATGCTGAATTGCTGACTCATGGACATATGCTGATGGTTGTGGTCTTTGTCAAAACAGTTAAACTTATTAACATTAGAGAAAACTTATGGCAAGATGCTAAACTCCTTAAAACCATCTCTTATTCTAGACCATACTACATCTGGATCCTAGCATTGTGTCTGGAGTAGAATAGGTACTCAGTGAATATTTACTGAATAATGTTTTACTTGGGTGTTACTATTGTGGATTCTGTATCGGCTTTAGACAGGTCCTTCAGATAAAAAGATTATGTTTGTTATCTCTTGGACTTTAAGAGAACACAGGGAGTTCTGTAAGAGCTGCAGAGTCCAGTTGTGCAGAATGTGTCAATATCATACTTGATCTCATAAATGATGCAAGTTCTCAGTTTACCCACCAAAAGGAGAACAGGGTGCCTGAGTTCACGAACAACATTTAATCAGCTGCCAGCCTGGCAGGCTTTCCTTGACAACTTGAATTTTAATATTCAGTGTTCTTTCAGGCAAATGCAAGCCTCTTTGTATGAGTAACTAACCATCGACAAATTCTAACACTTTCACAAAGGCCTGGCTGATAAAGAAAAGAAAGGACAAACTGGAGGTAAATTGCAGAAACTAAAACCAAACAGAAGAGATGAGTAAAACAAGAGGACAAAATTAGAAAGCACACAGTAATTGGGAACATCTTTTTGGTCATTTTCTCTATTGTTAAAAGTATAGTTGCAAAGAATAGTTATTCTTCTAACTCTTACAATATTTGTTATTCTGCATGCACGCTGTTGCAAAATATAGCTCTTAGCCAAAATGTTTAAGATCTATCAGAATCAATTGTTTTTTCAATCCCAGTGATACGTCTACGGTGAAACACAAGGATAACAGTAGTTATCCTTTTTTATTTTTCAAGAAAGCTCATTTCACATTTTTTGAAGAATGATATGATGAGAATCTTGGGTGAAATCTAAGTCCTTACACCAATCTGAAAAAGCCATAAATAATATATTACACTTGACTTTATATTTGCCAATTCAAGCTTCTTGATGTAATATTATGATTAACAGAGTACAAAATGTTCTAGCTTTCCGGGCAGTAACTTTTAAAAATCTGGATGTCTCAACTCCTAAATGCCATGTGGGATGGTTTGTGTGTGTGTGTGTGTGTGTGTGTATGTGTGTGTGTATTTGTGTAAAATAAACACTTTGTGATTGTACTCTGATGTGTGTGAGTAGCTACCAAGCATACCCCTAGTGATCCAGTTAATGAAGTGTGCACTGTGCTAAATTGTAAGGTGTCCCTTTGCCTTGTTGACTGCCACTCTGGGGCTCCTTGAAGAGTATCTGTTATGCGTTGCTAGTCTAGAGAGGGTGACCCTGTCACACACACTGTGGAATGAAGGGACAAGCTTTCATGTCATTTTCTGCTAAGCAGTTTTATTACCTCTTACTTGAGATCCTTTCCGAGGTATTTGATGACTATGAGAAATGTCAAAAGAAGATGAGTTAAAGTCTGTTACAAGGCCCCCATCTTTATCAGATCTCAGATGTGTAAGACATCAGTGTGATGATAATGCATTTTCTCTAAAGGTCACTACTTTTATTAGAAAATAAATAAGTGCTTTGACAATAGGTTAATCAGCGTACATGTTTTTGGAAAACAGTTGCTTAACATCATCATCACTTATATCTCAGAAAACCGTACGTTCATAGAGTTTCCTTGAACTCAATTCTATATTCTTTCATGTCACAACATGACATTATTTTTTGCAGGTGTTTTCTTGTTTGTTCATATATTTATTTGATGTTTCATATGTTTCTGATCTGATTTATAAATGTTTCACCACTGCTACCATTTTTAAGAATATTTTCTATTTTATCTTTGGTGAGCTCTAGCAAGGAAAATCCTAGGTATATCTCTGTGTAGGAATGTCTGTTGGTAACTGAGCACCTTTCCCATCCTCATCTACACTTTTCCCTGGGAACCCAGGGCAATCCCTTTAGGAAGATTCTAGATTAGATTCTGCTGATTAAAAGCACTGAAAAGCCATAATTCTTCAGTGGGTTCTGCAAATAGGCATGTGGAATGGTATGTACATTAGATGTGAGACTTCGCGATCTATTTCCAGATGAGCAGATTACTCATTTTAGCTCCACAGGAAGTTGAGATAATAAGCCAGTGTCTTTCAGGTCTATGTAAGTTAAACATTTGCAGCATTATATTCCCTCCTGTTAAATATACCCAAAGTGTTCTTTGTTTTGCCGACCTACACACTGTTTTAATATTTACTGCTGATATTGAGATCTACTATCTAATTGTTCTTCACATTAATATGAAGCAGGCATCAGATATATTTGCTACTTGCTTTTCCTATTTATGACCCAAGTTACTATGGCTGGCTGTAGTCTCTCGACAAATAGGAAAATGATCAAGCGCTGGTAATATAATGTTTGACTTCGGTCCTCCCAGCCTGAGTTTTAACTGAGGAGCCAATACCTGTTACGAGAGTCAAAATGAATAAATCAACATGTGCAGAGTTTTAAAGGACATGCTTAAAAACTCATTTTGTGACTCTTGAACACGACTTTCCCATTCAAATAACATTTTAAAAATCAGAGGCATGAATGTTTCAGGAGGATATTTTACAGAAATATATGCTGTTCGTTCTGGCCCACCTTCCATAAAAAAGAAGTGAGTTCTGCTCCCTCCTTCCTTCTGCTCAAGGTTAAAGGCTAGAGGGCTTCTCCAGAGCTCCAGCTGTTTTATGTGCATTGGGGTCACTCTGGCCCATGAGTCTCCCCAGAGCAGAGCCTAGAGATTACTAAAACTGTAGGACTGACCTGATGCTCTATTCTCCAGAGTACTGGGGCAAAGGATATGTGTTTCCCATGATTCAGATGTGTGCGAAGTTGGGGAAGACAATCGTGAGCAATTGCTTTGTGTCGTGTCCAAGAAGGCTGACCAGGTGGGTGGGGAAATCTCAGCCAGAAGAAGCTGCAGGTAACTACCAGATACCTACAGCCAGGGGAACTGCTGCAAGCAAGCGACTACCTTTATTAAGGATGTGGAGATGCCTCCATCCAAAATGAGATAACTGCGGGAGAGAGGATCCTGAGCAGGAAACTTTCAAAGAATCATTTGCCAGCTCCAGAGAAGGTGAAGTCAATTCATAAAGGCATCTATTCAGAAAAGATCCTTCCTGTCCTCTTGCTAGTTCTCACCCCCATTCACCTAATACTGGTGCACAGACAAGCCAGCCAGTTAGCTTCCGTGAAGGAGGGAGCAGAGAGGAAGATCAATGCAAGGAAGCTGAATGTAAAACGCTGACTGTCAAATCTGCCTGTGTCACTCAGCAGTCTCCCACCATCAATCAAGCTCTGGTCTCAAAGGGAGAAAGATTTTATTCTAAATCAAGTTCATAGTATTGATTATTATCTTGGAGTGAATATTCCATTTCCTGAATTAAGATGTGCTAAGACAATGGGAAGCCATATGTGCATCTATTATTGAGAGAACATTGCATCTTGATTTAATCCATTACATCTCCTCTTCATAAGAGGAGAATTTAAGTCATTTAAGGGGACTTACTCCCTCAAAGCATATTGGACCATTTCTCTCAAAGTCATCCTGTAAGGAATGGCTCCCAGAACAGTGGTCTAGTAAGATAAAACATATTTTTTTTCAATAGAGGAAATTGAACTGATAGCTTTGGAATCAGACAGACAGCTTTGAGTAATGATTGATTCCATAATTAACTTCCCAGAGTTTCACTTTCCTGAACTTGCATTAAAATTGGGAGGGTGGGGAGAGAGAGAGGCAGAGAGGGAATACCAATATTTATCTCACAGGGCATTATCCCAAGAGTTAAACTGGGTAACATTTGTAAACTTCTCAAAATCAAAATAAATCTTAAGTTCTTTTTCTTATCTTACCTTCACATGGAAACAGACTCATGACGAAGCTTCCTCCCATCTGAATTGAACAGCTCACCCTTCTGGTGTAATTTAACATTTAGATAGAAGTAGAACCCCATCCACCCCTAGCACAAGGAGATTAAGACACTTTAAGTGGACACTGAATTCACTGGATGAGAATCGGGCTATAGATCATTTCACATTTTGTAAAAATGAATGGCAATATTTAAAAAAATGAAGTTTTCCTCAAAACTAAACTGAACATAAATGAATAATTATAATGTGTCAAAGAATTTAATTCCTGATCTGAATGCCATAATTCCTCATGTGCAGGTCATATTAACATACCTACCAGGTTTAATATGAATAACAATTCTTCCCACTGTCCCCTAATTACTGAGAATGCATCTCTCCTCTTTTTTTTTAATCCAATTTTATTTATTTATTTATTTATTTATTTATTTATTTATTTATTTATTTATTTAGTGTTAGTTTCAGATGTACAGCGAAGTGATTTGGTTATACATATATATATGTGTATATATATATGTTCCTTTAGTCTATTCTTTTCCATTATAGTTTATTACAAGATATCGAATACACTTCTGTGTGCTATGCAACAAATCCTTGCTGTTAACTGTTTTATATGCGGTAGTGTGCGTCCATTAATCTCATACTCCTAATTTATCCCTCCCCCACCAGGATGCATCCCTCTTCTTTTTTTTTTTTCCTAAACAAATAGAGCTTTTAAAAATATTTTTGACTTATAATTAATATATAATATTACATTAGTTTCAGATATGTGATATAGAGATTTGATAGTTTCATACATTATGAAATGATAAGACCAATGACCACCCATTACCATATAAAGTTTTTGAAATATTATTAACTATATTCCCTGTGTGTACATTATATTCCCATGACTTATTTATTTTATAGGTGGAGAGATGGATTAGGTGAAGGAGATTAAGAAGTATACACGTCCTCCCCCACCCCAATTATCAGCAAAAGTAGCCTCCAAATGCCAAAAGCCATAAAACACTGCACTGAAAATATAACTTTTACTTACAAACTCCAATTCAAACCCCAAACCAAACCCCTGTCTTGAAACTTTAATGGGAAAAAAATCCTGTTTGGAACTCAGCTGAATGACTTAACGTCTCCTTAGGAAGCTATTGATTAACTCGTACAATATAGCATTCTTTTAATCTTGAAGGTTCCACTGAGATCACCATTTCTCTTTGCCAGGCTGAAGCCACATTTTGAGAGTGGGTGGGTGTGAACATTAATTTTTGGAGCTGGCAGCTGAGGTCAGCTTTTAATTTTTCTTCCTTTGATCTTTTACTATTAGAATATAATCCATAGTCCCATGGGGCTGGGTTTGGGTAAGGGGGTTTGCACAGACAAGATACATCTTCTAAAGTGCATAGCGCTGATTTATTTTATCAGTGGTTGGGGGTTGCTCCAGTATGAACTTACAGCAGGTTCATAAGAGTGCATTCAGGTTCTAGTTTCCTCAACTTCATAGAAATAGATTATTCATTTAGTCGTTATAGGGTGTATATTTGGTTATTACTTATTGCAGTTGGAAGGATAAAGCCAAGTGCAAGCCCAAAAGTGGTATACAACTAAAATACCATGAAAGTTCCCCAGTTGGAGACATCTGTGCTATTGGCACACAGAATGGCTTTAGAATCAGAAAATGTGGAAGAAAGTCTTGCTTATTTAGCTCTTCATTTATTTAGCCCTTCAAAGAATACTTTCTAGGTGTTTACTGCTTAACAGACACTGAATGAAGGATTGAGGCTCCCTTGAGGAATAAAAGAAAGCGTCCCCTTCCAGGACTGTCTCAGAATAGTGACATCTCGCTCTGTTTCCTAACCTGTAAACTAGGGCTAATCATTAGAATTAATTCTCATCTCTTAGGTTGCTTGTGAGGATTCAATTAGATGATTCATGTAAAATGCTCTCTGTATCACCAAGCGTTCTATATATTATGTGTCTATACTGTTGGTGTTGCAGGATTACGTTACTCTCTGAATGATCAGTGTGGGAGAGGCTTGCCAACACTCACCTTCTACATATGAAGCTCTGTATACTTTATGTGGGCATTAATAACTGAAAACAATATTGGGTCCATTAGACTTAACATTTCCATAATTTGGCACTAAGGTAAAATGTTGGCCCCAGGGTTAAGTATCTTATACCCTCCTAGAGCCATCATTATGAACATCAGTGAGTATTGATCACATGGTACCCTAAATATGGATGGTGGGAAAGCCAAGTCAAATCTGTGTTGAATTCAGATTCCTTTTACAAATAAATCACAACTAGAATTTTTTTTTTTTTTTGCTTATAATGCATGTCTTGTAAAATGAACTGCAAAAAAGATGGGAGAGAAAATCCATTTATTTTAAGTTTCACAATAGATGGGAAATTTATATGACTTGACCCACCTCTTTATACACACACACACACACACACAGCCCCAATACTCACATACCACTTGTTTCCAGATTACCTTATGATTCAAATAGAAAGCTGTCCTTATCAGATAAATGAGCTGCTATCACAAACAGTCCCAAATATCAATGGATTAACATCATTTAAGTTTATTTTTCAGTGCAATATGGATGATCTTAGTCATACAACTCTCCTGGGCCTCTCTTCTTCAAGGGATAAACTGGGGAAGAAAATTTCTTCCATTGTCTTTGTTTTGTATGGCCCCTGGGCTCTTGTCATCCTGCCAATGAAAATAAAAAGATGAAGTGGAAACTTGTATGATGTTTTAGGGCAGGAGGAAAGTGCACTACAGCATTTCTGCCCATCTTCCTCTGCCTATCACTTGCCAGTTGGCCCCATCTAACTGATAGGGGACCGAAGAAATGGAGTCCTTCTGTGTACCTGGGAGAAAATTAAAATAGTCCAATCAAACTCTGGCATTGCCTTTATCATGGAAACCCACTACTACAACTGTGTAGGGAATTTTAGAAAAGTACACACTATTTGTCGTTGTAAATAATTGAGATATTCTCTAAATGAGCACCTCATATTTGCTTACTATGTGCTTGTAAAACTAAAGGAAGGGGTAGCTAGAATTTGTAATTATGAGATTCCTTTGCCAGATGTTAGAATCTGAGACTGTAATAAGAAGTAGACAGCTCAAATGACTAAAGATGTATTGCCACATTTCCCTTTATTCACAGTTTTTGGTAGAATGCCCCAGATAATGATATTCTCTAAATAACTTTGCCTACATGCAGTCTTGAAAACAAGACTTGTATACTGGAACTCAGGTGTTTTCATATAGCTAATATAATCTCATTTTGCTTTACTGAAATTGAAAAAATACACCTGCATAGAAAACCTCTTTCCTTTTCTTTTCAGCCATAACAAATTTAAATGAATATAACATTCAAGTTGTTCAGTGGTTATTTCTTCTTCTGACATGGCAAATAAAATATATTTCATTGTGATCTGGAGTAAAATTTCATGGGGTGAGGCTTATTAACAACAAACACATACACTTAAATTTTGTTGAGTCTTTTTTAAGTTATTGTATAATTCTGTACCTGAGATAGTCCATAAAAAGGAAGGATGGAAAATCACTTATAATTTCACATTTATCTTCAAGTTGATTACTGATGAACTGCTGAATATATTGGGATGGGTTATATGTATTTGCTGTAAGAGGTGATTTTATATTTGTGTCAGATAACCTCTCATCTCAACATCAAAAATGAGAGCAAGGACACTATATGCCATCAGGTTATCTGTCTCAGACTCTACATCACATATAATAATATCTACTCCATGCTTTTTAAAAGAATGTTGTCATGATAGATAATTATTTGGTCAATGATGTTTGAATATTTAGTCAAGTAAGTGTTGTGTATAATAGACATATGATATCACTGTGATGCAGATAGCTAGTTCATTATAAAGTCCTTGGCAGAGTGAATTTAATACATTTTCCTTTGGATTGCCAGCTTTGGGTTAACCAGAGAAAAATTCTAATTTTTCCCAACTAGCATGTCTGTTAATCTAGTCAAGAAATTAGAACACTAACTTTATGTTCAAACAGAGGTATGCATAGTAAAGGATTGACATAGAAATTATCAGTCCCTAATTGCTATCATAATTTTATTTTAATAATATATTCTCCAAGAAGCTATGAGTCACTTTTATCTTTGTTTTGATGTAATATCAAATGTAGTAAAACACTGCAAGAACAGTGCAAAGTAGTCCCCAGAATCCTTCACTGAAACATCCCATTGAAGTCCACCAACCGCCCCAATAATGGCCTCTTGAGAAAAAAATCTAATTCTCAATCATTCCTTGCATTGATCACCATGTTTCTTTAGTCTTCCTCATTCTGAAATTATTCCTCAAGGCTTCTTTGATCTTCTTGGCCTTAAATTTTGAAGAATACAGGCCAGTCATTTTGTAAAGTGTTCCTCAATTTGAGTTTGTCTGATGTTTCCTCGTGATCAGATTATGGTTATGTATTTTTGACAAGAATATCATAGAAGTGGTGCTGTGTTCTTCTCATTGCATGTCAATCTATCACATTCCTGGGGATATTGACTTTGATCACTTATTTAAGGTTGTGTGCTAGCTTTATTTAGTGTAATGTTACTCTTTCCTCTTTTTTAATTAATAAAATTTCTGCTGGGAAGTATTCTGAGATATGCAAATATTCCAACACTCATCTAACTTTTACATACTAGTTTCAGCATCCATTGATGTTTGAGTTAATTATTACTGTGATGATTAGCAAGAGGAGATTTACTATTCCAATCATTCCTTCTACACTCATTAATTACAATTCAGCTTTGAGGAAGAACTTTCCTCTTTCTCCATTTATAATTAACTTGCCAATTTACATTGGTGTAGACTCAGAGATTCCTGTTTTATTCAAAAGGATGTAACTTGTTATTACCAGTACATTGATGCTCACATTGTCCTCAAATACGTAAATTTTGAGTTGAGAAATATTGGTAGGTTGCTCACAAATGGCAAATTTAGGGAGCAGTCCAATATAGATTATATTGGATTTTAGGAAGACAGTATATCCCTGAGTGAGTAACACCTGAAAAAAATGTTTTGAAAAGTCAACAGTATTATGTTTCCTATTTTATGCTACTAAATAATTTCTTTTGAGAATCCCAGAGTTTCTTATTCTAACCATTCAAGAAAACTCAAGAATGGAACCCCAAAGATCAAAATTTCTAAATTTCCTAAGGCAAAACTGTCACTTACTTCTACCATATGGAATATGTCAGTAAAATGTGTTGCAATAGACCTGATAATCTGTGAAGTCTCATTCAAATAGTAATATTCATATATCCATCCCCGTGCCCAGATAGTAAGTCCCCTATACTCTGCTCAGTGTATTTCATAGAATTTCACATGTGAGTATAATCATTTGTAAAATTTTAGCCATAAAGCAGAGTTATCCATAAACATATGAGACTAATATGGCTTATAATCACCATACTGCAAAATGCTACTTTTTATGCAACCAAATTTTACATAAACATAGCACTCTGTAGAACAAATCTGGATTTCTACTTTGATGAGTTGAGATAATTACCAATAAATGCTGCACCAAAATGAATTGATGAGTATCCACAAAATGGTGAATTTAAGCTCTTTATTTTGCAATCTCATTCACTTTGGCCATTGAATGTACTAAACCTCTTTAAGGATACTTCCATAAATAATTTTAAATACATTCAAACTAAAATTTAATACTTGGCTTCCCTGATTCACAGAGATTTCAGAGGATATTCTAGGTCAAAGAAGAACACTCTATTAAGAAAACTGGGAAGCTAAAGTTTATTTGTAAGTTGTATAACTCTGTACTTCATTGTGGGCATGAAGTTACTATATTGTTATATATTTTATAATCAAAACTATGGGTGAGTTACAACTGTTTATTTCACTGTGACTCATTTTAATTACGATAATTAAACAGATTAGAAATATTTGTAATAAAAAAACTCTTTTTGGGGGGATAGAGAAAGAAAAACTTGTGTTTCAAATGTGGCCATAGACATTCCATCAATTACTTACCATAAAGAGCATCTCATAAAAAAAGCAACAAGCAGCTTGAGAGAAGTAAAGACAATGTGGAGAAGGTTGTAGAATTTGAGTGAGAAAGTAGCACAGGGTGATAACCCTGACCTGGTGACAGAATAAGTTTAGTATCAGAACAATTTCATCTTTATCTCTATCTTCAAAATTAGTTTTGAAAATAGCTCAATGGGAACTAAAGTGTGAAATTTAAAGTGGCAAGTGCATACCTACATAAAGATCCAGAAATGTAAATTGAGTTGTTTTTTTCATTCCACATGGAGTGGTATCAGTTATAGTCTCTTCGGTTGGAGAATATGCTCATTGATTATAATCAGAGAGGAATACTTACCAAAAGTTTAATCTGAAGGAATATTGTCTACTCAAATTTATATCAAGATAATTTTCTATTTGTGTTTTAGAAAATGGAATCTTTGTAAAATGCTATGTTACTGTGTTATGTTATTCTCTTATAATATGTGAATTAGATGAAGTATTTAATATTAATTGTTGATGGATACAGAAAAAGGTTTATACACACATACCGTGCATGTATACACTGTGTGTTTTAATTTTCTATATATTTTCATTAAATAAAAGTTTTTAAATATTCAACATGTAAATTTTTAGTATCTTATGTATTATTCCTTGTTTACTTTCTAATACAAAGATCAAATTATTCAAAATGTGTTCTATTATTAAGTTTAACTTATATTGTGGTGAAGAAAATTGTTGATATTATACATCATCATCTTCTTTTAGGCATATCTGATTCAATCAGTGGGGAATCCCATCCTTCTGTGCCAAAAATCTGTGTATGTAGTTAATAGTTTACTAAACTTATGACTGCTAAATCTGCACATATATTAAAACTGCCATTGTAGGAACTGTTTCAAGAATACTGACATTTACCCATTGCTCCTCTCCAAGATGAACTATTTTTGAGTAATCTCTAAAAGAAATGCATTACTTCCTACAGCGTTTCCCGTAGTCAGTGCTTAATATTTCAGTCCAACCTCCATCTGCTGCCTATTTCTTCAACAGCTACCACACTTACTGCTTCCAACTTGCCCTTTCTTGCCAATCTATCTTTTCTGGAGTGATTGGAATTCCACTAATCCTTAAACCTCTAGTAATTTACCTTGAATTTTAATGCCTTAACTATTTTATTTGCTTAAAAATAATTGATGTTTGTAAGAATCTTCAACGGAGTAAATCCCCCTGCTTGTCCAAAGGGAAATTCCTACAGATATTACTTTTACAAAGTGACTTGACCAATGTATATATTAATTTACCCACACACACAATAGTGATCATTACAATAATATTCTCGGCACATAACTTGCATTCAAAAATTTTTTGTCATGTAGACAATATAGATGACATAATGTAGACTAGCCTCCGGCTTTTATAACTCCCATTTTTATTTGCTGACACATTAGGTGCATTGACATTGATAGATATACACATATCCACATGGTGTATTGCTGTACATGGATACAGTATTGTTATCTCTACTCTTAGTTAGAGAAATTGAAGTTGGAGGGTCAGATACGGATTTAATCATACAGCTGGCAAAACTCTCTGGACTCATCACTTTGGACTTTCTATCACACCAGTTCCTTTCATAATATTTATCTTCTCATACATTTTCCATATTTAGGGGGGAAAATCTGAGTAAAATAGGAATTAATTGCTTATCCTTTGAATCTTTAACTCTCCTGAAGTATCCTTGTGAAGTAAGGTCCTGAGAAGGGACTTTATACATTCAAGTTTAAATACAGAAGTCCATGTGTTCAAAATAAACCTCCGTTTTCTGAGAAAAGGATGTGTTATATATGCTAAGAAGCTTAGAACCCAATTTATAAATTAATCAGAGAAGTAAATCTTAGGGAAGTTACCTCTGTTACTTTCGAGTGTGCCCTTGAAACAATGTATTTATGAAGGATGTTTTGTTTTCAGCTTTAACCACATCCAGTTGATTCCCATCTGATACAGATTTTGAGTTCCTTTTTATCTTTACTCTACAAATAAATCAGTGATGTGAAGAGAACTCAATCACAGTAGGAAAATACTTTCACAGCTGCCTGCCTTTCAGTAATTAACACTTGCTTCTCAGTATACAAAATACTAGGCTCACACATGCAAATGTTTATAAAATATTTCTTAGGTGAATAATAAATATGATTTTTCTAATGCATTATATCCCAGATTGGTATACTTTACATTCATTCACATGGTGTGGAAAGCAAAGAACACATCCCCCCTCAAACAACTACACATCTTCCTTGACTTACAACGAGGTTATGTCCGGATAAAACCCTTTATAAGTTGAAGAGATTCTTAGTAAAATACATTTAGTACACCTGATCTGCCAAACCTCATGCCTTAGCCTAGCCTGCCTTAAATGTGCACAGAACACTTCCATTAACCTACAGTTGGGCAAAATCATCTAATCATCTAACGCAAAGCCTATTTTATAATAAAGTGGTGGATATCTCAGGTAATTTATTGAATACTGTACTGGAAGTTAAAAAAAATAGAATGGTTATTATATGGTTACAAAATGGTTGTAGGGCTATAGATTGTTTACACTTGTGATTATGTGCCTGACTGGGAGCTATGGCTTCTCACCCTGCCCAGCATCAAGAGAGAATTTTACTGCACGTTGCTAGCCTGGGGAAAGTTCAAAATTCAAATTTGAAGTATAGATTCTACTGAATGTGTATAGCTTCCACATCATGGCAGAGTTGAAAAATCATAAGCCCAACTCTCTTAAGTTGGAAATCTATACACGCTTACCACAGCACAATATATTTATATCAAGAATGAAAGGTAAATGATGAAAAAAAATTCATGCATTGGGAGAAAAGTCATTTGATGTAAGGAAGATTTAGTGATTTTTCTTCCATTTGAGTATGAAAGAATAATATCTATTTAGAGAAATTATAGCAAAACTCCAGGCAGAGGTACATATTTTAAGGGCCAATTCTGAAAACCCATGGAATGTTAAGCTATTAAAAAGGCTTTAAAAACATTTTTATATCAGTTTTTTGTTTTTTGGGTTTTTTTTACCTTGAAATAGCAAGATGTAAAGTCTTTAGGACTTTAGCAAGATGTTTGCTCAAAGTGTTGCTGGTAGATGTACCCACTGTCTAGGTTTTTATCTCATCTCAGGAAGAATTCAGAGACAAGACACAGAGGTTAAGGAAATAAAGTGAGGATTTATTATGGGATGGATTGCACGCTCTGAAGGGGAGAGCTGGCAGGCTCAGGAGAGCAGCTGCCTTGAGTTTCTTTGGCAAGTTGGTTACATAGAGTGTAAAAATGGGTAGGCTATTCATTAGGGAGGGAAGGGTTTGGGGTCATATTCCCTGCTTTTCATCCGAGCTCCACCTTCCCAAAGGGAGGAGGGGTTTTGGCCCTTATTTAGTCTGGATCAGAAGCGTCGCAGTGTCTGTGCTTGATGGGTACTTCTAAACCGCAAGTCTAATTTTATTATAATGAGTGCATATAGAGCAAAAGGTTGCTTTGGGACACAGGAGATTCCTGCCTTTTCCACCTCCAGTCCTCTCATCACCCCAAAATGTGTGACTGCTTATGGCCCAGAGGTTCCTGCTTTTCTTTCTCTGCCCTGGGACCCCTGGTGCTTACATGATGTATGACTTCCTGCATTTGGCCCGTGCCCCTCCTTTCCACCCAACTCCTGCCATTTGGTCTGCGTCCCCATTTCTCTGCTCATATCTAGCTATCTGCCTGCTCTAACAAAAGGATGGATGAATGGTTGATCACTACGAAAAGCATCCTTAGGAATATGGCTCTTATACCTGATTATTATTGTCTGGCAGTTGATGGAGAATGTCAGGTTGTCTTCTCGAACTCTGGCTCTCATCCCTTGTGCTACTATGCTTCTACTGCCTGAAGGATTCCTGACCTTTCGGTTTCAGCTCTTCTCTGCTCTCCTCTGTCTTCTGTCCCAGGTCTCTTACTGCTCAGACTCCCTGGGTTCCACATCAGACGGCTTGACTGCCTCCTCTGTGCAGTGAGTCAGCTCTGAGATCTAGAGGTCAGCATGCCTACTCTCCGCCTCACACGTCTCAAAGTGATTCTCGATCTCCTTAAGTCAATCCAACATCCGCAGTTGCTGTCTTTTCCTGTGTTCCAATTTGTGCATTAATTTCTAAGAATAAGGCAAGTGAAATGTTAGGGACATCGTTTTGTTACAATTAAACGCATCACGTATCATCAAATGATAATCTTTGTTGGAGATCATCTATATTATATTTCATTAGCAGTCAGTTTAGAAAAAACAGGAAACAATCAATAAAATCTTTTGACAACTTTCTTAGTCCCTTTTCCTGATTTTAATGATGTAACACAGTAAAATTCAAAAGTTCAAAAAGTATATAATGACAATACTTCCTCCCACCTCAGTGAGGCATGATTTGAAGTTCTCACTGTATAACCTCAGTTTTCCCACACTACCCACCAATCCTATCAGTCTTTTATGTTCTTCTAGAGGTATTTTATGTGCTTGGAAGGAGCGCGGAGTAGCTAGCTAGATATTTATATTTTTGTGTAAAATGACTATCACATAGAATAGTGTTCACTTTAACATTTTCCTCTAGTAATGTTTTTGGAGCTGACTTCTTCCAATTTTCTCTTCATTTCCCTCTGTTTTTCCGGGGCTGTGTGCAGCCCATGCTTAGATCCATCCTACTTTGTCTTGACTTTTATTGATGTGTTCATGTGTCATTTCAAAATTTTTGAATAAACTTGAACTAAACACTCAGCAATGGGGTTTTACTGATTTAAAGGGTTCTTGTTTTTCTAAGAGACAAGCTATTTGAAAAGATACAATATCTGCCCACAGTGCACTTTGTAATCCCACCAGCAGTGTGTGACAGTGTCTCATTTCCCGTCTTACTGGCATCTTTGCCCATCTGAGAGGGGGAAAATCATACCTTAGTGGGTTTTTTTTTTCGCTTATGTATTTGTTTTCAGATGGCCTAACATCTCCTCTTATGCTTAACAGCTATTTGTATCTGCTTTTCTGTGAACTCTTTACCCTTTTGTTTGTTGTTTCTATTGTGCTATTCATTCTCTTCAAAATAGATTTTTATAATTATATATTTGCCTTAGTGATGTGTTGCAATTACTTCTCCCTGTTTGACAGAATGTCTTTCTAATGGTGGTCTGTTTTCTCATCTAGAGGATTTCTAGTGTTAAAAATGTGAATGTAGGCAAATGTCTTTTTCAGTTTCACATAATTCGGTCAGAGTTAGGTAGGCTTCATGCACTGAGTGTTGGTAAAGCAATCTTCTCCTGGTTTCTTCTGTCACTTTTATGAATCTGTTTTCTACCTAAAGTTTCTTTTTTTTTCCATTTTGAAATGAATATGGATTCAAGTTTCTTTTTTTCCCCAGATAACTATCACTGATTTGTCAAATCTACGTCCTGACCTCTACTGTATACTTAATTTTTTATAATATTTAGGTGCATTTCTGGACTTTCTATTGTTTTACATCTACCTGTCTGCCATTTCACTATCATGTTTTTACTAATAATTTTTTTAGTACAGAAATATTTACCTTTTCATATTTTATTAATGATTTTGTTTCACTATAAATAGATGTTTTCTACTTAACATCTGTTTATAATATCATTATGATATATATTACATATAATATATGTGATATATATTATTCTATATAATATAATATATAAATTCTTCACCAAATATCAAATGATTTTAGATTGCTGAGGATGGAAAAACTATTCCTTGTCATTATTTTATAATTAAAATTCCTTGTCCTTGTCCTTGTTTTATTCCTTGTCCTTATTTTATTATTAGTTTACTATGTTTTTGATTTATGTTTACTAATAGGTGGTATTTTTGTAGTATGTTAATCAATTAAATTAGTTTATTGTTTTTCATTTTTGCATCATCTTTGACAAATTAGGGCTCCATGCTATGCAAGCTTCAAAAAAAAAAAGAAATCTTTCTTTTTATTTTCTGGAACAATTTTAATAGATGTGGAAACTTATGTTCCTTACAATTTAAATTCTCCATTATACTATCTGGATCTTGGAGTTTTTTGAGGGTTTTAAGACAAATTTCTCTCTTTTTTTCAATGAGCTATTTGCTTAATGCTTTCATATGTACTAGGAATATTTACAGTACTATATGTTCATACTAAATCATCTATTTCAGTCAGTATCTCAAAGTTATCTTCATAATTTTGAGCAAAATTGCCCTCGAATTTATAGTTTTGAACAAAATTTTTCCTAAGTGTCTTTAAATATCCAATGTACGAATGGTTATTTTCCCATTATAATTATATATAGGTGCCATATATTATTCCTTATTTCTGATTACTATAGCTACTTATTTTCTTCCTGTTTTACTGAGATATAATTGATATACAGCACTAAGTGTAAGGTGTACAACATGATGATTTGACTTACACACATTATGAAATGATTACCTCAGTAAGCTGAATGAATATCCATCATCTCAAATAGATACAAAAAGCAGAAAGAGAAAAAAAATTTTTGTCCTTATGTTGAGTACTCTTAGGATTTATTTTAGTATTTTATTCACAGAATTGGCTTTATGGTTTAATAACCAATTATTATAGTATTTTACTTCTAATCCATTAATTTTTGCTAATTAAGTTTTTAATGCCATCTTCTTTATTTTGTGCTCTTTCCCTAAGCTTTTAAGTTATATGCTAAAAATGTTTATTTTTATATTTAACTTAATATAAAAATTTAGAATTATCAATTACACTTATGATAATTACTTTAGTTGTATCCCAGATGAAATTGTAGTTTGGATTTCCTTTTGACCTAAGAATTGTTTGAAGAAGAGCTTTGTTGACATTGTTGCCTTGTTTTTTAATTTCCATGTATAGTGTGCTTTTTCATTTCTGATTTGTTATCTATGTCTGGTTTTATCCTATTGAGATCATAGAATGTTTTTTGTACTATTTTTTTTCTTTCTGGAATTTATTGAAGCTTACTTTGTGGAGAAATAGATACTCATTGTTCGAATGCTCCATGTATAAGACAATCATTTTTAAAATACTCTTTGTCCAAAAGAATGTCAAGTCCCCGCTTTTAAAAAATACAATATGATATATCAAAATTAGATTTACTTGCTCTCATGTCTGTATATTCGTCTTTATCTCATTCGGCTTGACTTAAGATGATGGGAGTATAAAGTGTTTCTTCCTATGCTCTGTCTTCATCCGTTTTTCTTTGTTATCCCATGTGGTGGTTGTTATGGCTGCAGATGCTATGATATTTTGATGCTTAATATAGGCATTTTTATGGTACTTTGATAGAAATCTTAAGTGCTTGGGTAAAACTTTATTTTTAAAAACTGTATTGTTTTTCAGTTATTCGGAATAGTTCCCAGAACCACCTCCATCATCTCTGCTAAATGTAGAAATTATCATACTATTTATTTTTTGGTAATGAGCTGGGTACATAGTGATGTTTCATTGCAAATTCAATTTTCACTTCTTTGACCAGTAAGAAGATGACCACGCCATTTGACATCATATATTTAAATGGTCATTTGGTTTTGCTCTTTGTGACTTTTTCACATACTTTTTCTGTTTATATGCTAACTTAGGTTTAATTTTGTAATTAATTAGCACATTTGTTTATAGTAGAGATCTTTTATTTGATATCCAAGTTTCAAATATTGTTCTTAATTATTTTTGTATAATAAATTTGTCATATCTTTTGTCTTATGAAAGTTTTAAATTTTATATAGCCAAATGTGATTTTTTTTCTTTTACAATGACATTTATGGTTTCTTAATTTGCCTCTAAGAAACTGGACCTCTGTTTCCATGATAAGCCCCAAAATTTAAAACTACTAAAAACATTTATTTTTGCCCCCTCAAAAGTACTTGGTCTATCCATGGCCTTTTGTTGTTGTTGGTCCATATTAATCTTAAAATTATCTGATCAAGTACTACGATGAGCCATGTGTGACTTCTATTAAATTTAAGTTAATTTGTATAGTTTTTACTTAAAAGTGTGTTAAATCTAACCATTGACTTAGATTCTCTTTTAGTATGCATGCACTTCATATGTTTTGTTTCCATTCTAAACTGTCTCTTAAAACCCTTAAAGTAGAACCTTGAACATCACCTTTTAAAAACTAATGATTCTAATTGTGTTTGAGAAGACTATGAACTCTCAGATTGTTGTGTATAATATTCTATGTATATTCATTAGACAATTTCCAATTGTTTTCTAATTGTGTTGATTTTATTATAATTTTATTAGTTTTTTCATTTGTTTCATCAGAAAAACACTGTTAAAAAACATGGTGAGATTCTCCATTTTTCAAATTTTTCATTTTCAAATTTATGTTAAATTTCATTTTTATATTTTGGAGTTATGTCATCATTTGCATAGAAATTTTGCATTCTTATCTCATCACCATTAATTGAAAATGATCATTTTTTTTACATGACTGAACACTTGTAATATTTTTCCCTACAAAGGCAATTGTTTTGTGATATTAATTGTGTTATTAATTAAGCCAAACTAGATTTCTGTTTGTTATTATTTTTTGGCATGTATTTTCTATCCTTTCTGTTTCAATATTTATTTCCTTATAATGTCAGGATTTCTTTACACAGCATATTGCTGGATTTTGTTTCTTTATGCAGCTTCATTATATTAATTTGTAGTTAGAAATTTAACCATGTAATATACTATGAATTCTGACCTATATGGATTACTTCTAACATCTTATTACATGTTTTCTCTTTGTCCAACTTTTTCAGCCTCATTTTTGCCCACTTTTTCTTCTCATGCTTTCTTTTGGATTGACTGGGTTTTGCCATCCCCATCATTTCATCCCCCCTTCCCTTTTCTGCTGGATTCCTGATTCTCTGTTTATTTTACAAAGTATTATTAACAGTTATAAAATTACTTTACACAGTTACATCTCAAGCAACACAAGGACCCAGTCACTCTCTTCTATCTTAGATACTAGTGTTTTGCCAAAGTTTCTGCTGGGTATGTTATTTTCTTTGCCGTCACAGTGAGGCTCAGCACTAGCTGGTAGGGATGTCATAGCAATTTGTTATAGTAAGTTTAGCAGGCAGCCACATTTTCAGAGAGGATTCCACTATCCCTAATTCCATCATTCCTCTAAAATATACACACCTGAGCCTACTTCACAGAGCTTTGAAGATCAAGGCCTCCCCATAATCTATTGTTTTATATTCAACCCTCCCCTAGGTTACTTCCATAGACCTCTTTCCTCTGATTTTTCAGGAATACCTAAGTATTTCTTTAATTCTAAGGGTACAGAAAGGATAAAGCATGCGTTAGAGGATTGGGGGCTGCAGAAACGTTTTAGTCTAAAATCTATCCAAAACTTTTCTATTTCACTGATCTCTAAATAATTTACATTAGACTTGTATGTTATAGACATTATAATTTGTTTATTAAGAGCATGTGCTCAAGTAGAAGTAGCTTAAATTCTACATTCACTATTCACTTTCCTTTTGACCTTGGCATTTCCTTCCTATCTCTAAGTATTAGTTCCTTATGTGAAATAGAATTAAGTGTCAGCCTCATAGGACTGTTATCCATAAAGTTTTCAGAACACTGAGCAGGAAGTCTGACACCAAGAAGAGTTCAAGAACTTATAGATTCTGTTTCTTCACATTTTCTCTTTGCAACTTCATTAATTTATACATTTTAAACATCACATCCTAACTATTGCTTCTCTAATACTGGCTTTATTGTTTGTTGGCTTTCTTGAGATAAGTGTCTTCATTATATGTTTTTAAAAAATTTTTAATGATAAAATACTTCAAAGATAAAGAGTTTTCCTTTGACACAGCTTTGGTTACACCTCTAAATTTTTACTGGTAGTATTTTCGCTTTTGCTATTTTTTAAATAGATTTGTTTAGAGCAGTTTTAGGTTCACAGAAAAATTGAGCAGAAGATGTGGAGATTTCCCATATACCCCCTGCCTCCACATTTGCATAGTCTCCTTGATTGTCAACTTCCTCCATCAGAGTGGCACCTTTGTGTCAACTGATGACTGTGGACTGACACATCATTATCACCCAAAATCTGTGGTTTACATTACGGTTCACTCTTGGTGTTGTACATTCTATTTTTCTCAATTATCTATTATTGTAATTTTTGCACAATGTTACAGTAAAATTATTTAGCATTATATATATACATTACCAATGTTTGCCAATTTCACTTTGAAATTACAACCATGAGCATAGTTAGGAATTCAGCTCTCAGATTCACAGCAGCTTTATTCATTATGATGTAGGCTGGACAACCAACTAAATCACCAATAATTCTGGATTGGTTTAAAAGAGATCATGTAAAATATCAATTAAAATAATAATGACGTATCACTCATTAAGTTGAAATTATATGGTAATGTATTTTCAAACCTTTATTAGTACTGTAACATTTTTCATGTTAATTTTTATGTAAAACAAAATATTTGTATATTTGTGTACACATATGCATGAATGTGTGTGCTTATAATATTGAAATGGAGCCAGTTGAAATCTGAGAATGAAGGATGCAGAGCTAGCCATTTCATTTCCCACAAGAATTCTAAAGCTGCCCTATGGCACCTCTGAAGGGTTATTGGACCATGTGGAAGTGGAAAATCACTATTTTACTAAGTATTTGCAGAAGAAGATGAATACTCATAATATATTGTCCCAATTTAAAACAGTAAGTAGACATAAGAAGAAAAACACTATGTTTGAAAGATATAGCAACCAATGTTTTTAAGGGATTATACATCATTATATTAACAGTTTTTAGAAATTTTTGTAAGTGAGTATGCCCAGCTGATAGAGTCTTCTCTTCAACCCAAGCTCCAGAGGAATATTGATTCAAACTCTGAGTTCTCAGTTTTTTGAAAGACCACAGGCTTGGTATATAGCCCTGGCAGTGCCCCACATATACACTCTTAGGTATGCTGTTCATATTTGGCTCAAGATATGAAAAATCCTAGAATATAATATATATCTTCTTGAAAGGAAAATTGTGTGGGCAGTATTTCTATGTTAAGAAGAACTTTTTTTTAGTTAATCCTATTCTTTCAATCAGAACGTATACAATAAATGACACACATAATATGTAAGCACAATGTATAAGACATTATAATGGAAATAGAGTAAAATTTACATGAATGTCTGTAACTAAGGGAAATTTATCTATAGACTTGTTTTGGTAAAATAGAGAGATGCTTTTTTTCACCTAACGTGCCTACTGTCAAATAAATTCCATAAGAAAAAATTTGTTCTTTTTCTGGGAAAAAAAAAAAAGAATAGATAATTAGAAATTGCAATATTAATGGACATAGACTCCTTGAAAATATGTCTTATGAGAAAATTGGAAAGCATAAAAATGACAAATAACTATCTTGTATTGCCTATTCCTTCTGCCATGAATTAAACTTAATTTGATTCTTTCTGGATATACTAATCAAATGCTATTTACTGCTACACAGCAGTTTGATGTTAAAGGCAGGTGAGACATTACAAAAAATGTCAGCTCATTTTTCTCATTATTTATTGTATGCTTAGCACCATACCTGACACACAATTAAGCAACTAAAAGATAAGTGAATAAATGTGTTAATGAATCAATGAATGGACAAAAGAAAAATATTTAATACATACTTAATATATATTACAGTCCTCTGATATAGCAGTATTTCTCAAATCTTATGGAAGTTATACAAAAGGTATATTAATCTGTCTTCTCTCTTTCGCTCACATACATGTGCATGCAAACCCACTCCCCTCCATACACAATCTTATACAATCCTCAGTTAAAACAAACATTGCTTTGACTGCAGAACTTCGAGAAGAATTGCCACATCCAAATGCCTCCTTCCCTCAGACTGAGGCATCTCTTGGGGAGCAGCGGGGGAGCTAACTGGGAAGACTGGAAGAGCTAATGTCACCTTCATTTCTCATTCTCCAGACTCTCCTAGAGTTCGTTGCCATTGTCACTCGTTTGACCCTTCAAATAGATGCAGCTTCATGCAGGTATAAATTGTTTTATTTCTATTAGTTCTAGATCCTTCTCTAAAAGGGAAATAAACCTAATTCCAAGGGAGGTAACACCATCTTTCACATAGTGGGTACATAATTTAATTGCTCAGAAGTCTGGAGAAAGCACTACTTTCTAAGTCAAAGGCAGGGCCAAGCCAGCCCAGATTTCACACATAGAATTTTGAAATCCTCATCATATCTTTATAGCCATGTACCTTCTCCTGACATATGGTTAGCACTTAAAATCCTTCAAGAACTCTCTCGTCTTGTGTGAAAAGGTGTCTTGAACTAGTTAGCACCCTGCAGAGATGTCTTTCAGCTCAGATCTGAACTTTTACCTTCCACTCTGAAATCCAAAAACTTAACAATGGGGATTTTTTAATGACTCATTTGAATGACAGAATATGATTGGAATGATCATGAGACTATTTAGGTTTATGTTGTGCTGTTGTTACTGTTTTTAATTGCAATTAATGTGTGCATGTTTCATCATTTTATTTCAGCAGTGTTGTATATTGTCAAGACCCTACTGAAGTGTTAAGTGATGCACCGTATCTGTGCCAATCTATCTTTCTAAAATATAAAAAAAAAAAAAGTGAATTCTGAAACACAACTTGCCCCAAAGATTTTGAGTAAGGGACTAAAAATCTGTAATAATTATTGAGAGCATACCTTGGGCCATGCTGTCTCAAAACAGTACATATACAAACAATTGATTAAAAAAGCAAATAAAATCTACAATAAATTGGACTGAAATAATTCCTGCATAGTGAATTTGAACTCCCTCTATAGAAAATAGAAAAGAATTTTCAGAGTCAGTACTTAATAAGAATCCTAATGATAAAAGCATTCTTCTAAATAATTCAGATTATCTAGGATATGTTTCTGTGGAGCAGAGAAAATATACAGCGAGAAAAATAATCCATATATTTCTTGCATCTTGTATGTGTTCTCATATTGGTAATTCACTTTGAGGGTTAGCACAGTTTATTAATATTCAGTGCACCTAACTCAGTGCTTTGCATATTCACTTGAAAATACATGTTTTGGAAGTAAATTTAAATGACAGTTTAAATTAAAACAAAATTAGAAAATATTTTAAAAGGAGCATACAGTAAAATAATTTTATAATACCTATTAAACAGAGAACATTGGAAAATACTATTTTTTCCATAGCTAAAATATACATGTTTAGATTCATATAACTCGATCTAGTGACACTTAATCCATGGCATTTTTAGTTTACCAGATTTTTTTTGTCAGTATATCCAAATCTCAATATTTATTCTCTCGTTATTTATATACTCTTCTTCATTCTTTGCAATGCACATGCCATCCTTGAGAAGTGGGAGAGGGGAAGAGAGCGAGAGAGAAAGAGATTACATTCACTCTTTTAATGAATACGGTCTTTAAACGTTATATAAAATTGAATTATATGATGGACTTCAAAAAGTCAACAAAGAGACTTTGGTGTGAATACAGAGGAAATTTGTTTGGGATTCTTCCTGTTTTCCTCCTTTAAACCACGCAGAATAATTTGAAGAAACAGAAAGCCAAAGCCTTAAAAGCTGAGCTGCATTTCTGGCTAAACTCAAAGACAGAATATTCTCATCATTCCCATCACCTGAAGTCACGACACAGCAGCTCAGAGGAGCAGAGCCCTGTGGGAAGACAGAAGTTGTGACCAAAGCACAAAGGAAGAAGAGGTCAGGGAACTTCTCAGTGGTACAACTCAGAAAAAGCCAGCAAAAACATGATCCCAGAAGCAAAGTCCTTCACCCAGAGGGGGAACTGCTGTGAAGAGGGCCAACATCAACCAGAGTAGGAACACTGGGCAAGACAGAGAGAAAAGGTTCATGAAGTACCCAGGTAGCCTGGAGGTGAGAAATCCCAGAGCGTACCAGCAAATCTATCCATCCTAAAAGACAGGCATGGTCTGTGCCTTGGTGTCAGTAACCAGTGAGGTCACGGGTCATCAGGGCGAGACTCAGAAGACACTCTTAACCAACAGAGGTGTGGAGGGAGGAGTGAGACCACACAAAGCCACCATCATGTATTGATACAGTCAAGCAGAGCAGCAACAGAGAGGGAGGTATTCATTCGCAAGCCCTGAAGTCTACCCAGCCCCTTCTAACTCCACTTTTCCAGACATCCTTGAAATAAGAGGACAAGTAAAATCCAACCAATTGAAACATGAAGTTTTGAAAAGGATTTGTCACATCTCCTGTATAAAGGCACGACCAAAAGTTGGAGGGTAGGGAACAGCCAAATATTCCCACAAGTGAAAGGACATTAACCGCGAAACCCAAACCAGGAGGGAGGGCAGAGGCTCTGGCCGCAGGCAGAGGTGAAGTAGAAAGTACTGAAGTAGAACTTGGGAGAGGTCTAGAACTTTAATTTGAAGGGTAGGAACATGAATGAGCAAGAGAAGATGAGATCAGATTGCTGGGTGATAGGAAAGGCCCGAGTTTCCTTGCTATTAACTGGAAATGAGGTCAGTCATCCTGGCTTGTGCAAAAAGTGCATTTTTCTCATCTAGTGATTGAGTCAAACTATTGTAAAATATTTCCTGTAAGAGAAATCATGTTTGCATTGTGAAATGAAACAAAGCCTAAATATTTAGACCATTTGATAGTTTTCATTTCTAGTTAAAGGACAACAAAATACAAATCATGATTTTCAAGACTTAATTTTATTATTAAGCCTTCCAAATGTAAAAGCTCCATCATCCTGAAAAACAAATAGCAATTAGAACAAATTATAGTTTTAGTAAAAGCTATAGTTCAAAGCAACATAGAACAGAAAAGAGTTGAAATTATAGTAGACTAAAAGTAATTTTTTCCTGTGATAACAATACAAAGAGAATTCTATTTGTAATAGAATAATAATCCTTTAAGAAATATTTTCATTGTTATAAATATAAAATATTTAGATAATATTACCCAGAAGAACAATGTCTCACTATTTTTTTCTAACCAGTAAAAAAAAAACCTTGAGTTGTTCTTTACTGATCAGCATTAAGAATTGCTTGAATGGAAAATAATTTCTTTCATACTTTAAATTGTTGAGGAAGAGAAGATATGTGATGAAGGTAAACTCATGTCTAGGATCATAATTCTGATAATATTTTCACTGCTTATCACTGCTCTTGGTCTATGGAGATTGTCTTCTTTATCAAATACAAAGTACGTTTTTTATACATTGGCTATTTTGGAAATCAATAACACTTTCCTGCAAGATATATTTCACCTTCTACTGGCAGTGCTGTCTAGCCCTCAGAGATATGGGAGGTGGGAAAAGTGATGACTAAGCCCTAGAAATTAGGGCCTTCGGGGAAAAGCAAGGACAGATACATTTGCCAACGGGTAGGGTAAAGACAATTACCAGAAAGCACTATGTCCAGACTTGCTATCAGCTTTCCAGAGGATCTAAGATAATTCAAAGCAGTTGTATTGCTGGAGAAAACACGCTACCCTTGGGTGTGAACCAGGGAACTGAGTGAATTCTGAGTGTATCTGCGGAGAACCTCAGGTCCATTGTACCAGAACGACTTCTACAAGCTGATGCCAAGAATTTGAAGATTACTTCCTGTTATTCTTGAACTCTCCAGAGCATTACAATTAAAGTATGCTCTCCAACACTTTGAAATTAAAACTAGACCCACTTCCTGAATGTGCAGGCATACAGGACAAGCTGTAAATTGCTCCTTCACTCAGTCCACATGTTGGCACCCTTTCCCAGGGTAAAAGACTCTCTCGGGCCATCTTTAGTTGTATGTGGCTTTTAGGTAACGTGACCAATTTTTCCCTGTTTGTCAGGATAATATTGTTTAAATCTGTTTTCCTAGTGTAATTATTAATAGTGTCCATTTTGACTTTAAGAGTGGTTTGGTTTGGATAATAAATTGCAAAACTGACCTCTTTGCAGAGGGTGGATAGGTGTGCTGTGTACCTTGGCTTCTTTCCTGTCTGGGGATGCGGAGAGGAATAGAGGGTCTCATGGCTATACTTCACACTTGGTAGCAAATTTGCTTCTGAAGGGACATTTGGCAATTTCTGGAGATTTTTTTTTTTAAATGTTACAAATTGGGAGTGGGAGGAGGAAGGGGGACTGCTGTACTTGCATGAAGTGAGAAAAGACTAGAAATGTATCTCAACATCCTACAGTGCTCAGGAAACCCCTTCAACAAAGAATTATCTGTCCTAAATTGTCCACTGTGCCGAGGTTAAGAGCGCTGTTTTAATGGGATGGATGTTACACTAACCACGGAACCCCCTCTGCCACCAGGACGCAGACCTCTCCTTATGGGTGCTTCCCTACTAGTGTCTGTCCATTAGGGCAAAGCCAGCTCTCACTGGTTCCTTGCTCCCAAGGATGCGTCCTAGGACTGGCTCCATAAATGGGCGGGGCCTGATGGGAAGGAAAAACGCAGGGCTCACTGCTCAAAAATCATTACGAATTGAATTTCAAAATAGCAAGAGCAGAGTATTAAACTAAGCTGAGAATCTCACCTGACTGCCTAGGTTGTTCACCCAGAAATTGGCCGTGATGCCTGTCAACAGTAGAAGGCTAATTTATAATGAGTTAATTTTATAAAGACCCAGTTAGATGGTTGAATGTCTAATTTTCTTTAATTCTGTGGTAGTGTCGTTTAGAGAGAGAACTTCGGAGATTTAAAACATTCTGCTGATTGGGTCAACTTGACCAGTTATACACTATGTTTTGATTTTTAAAAAGGTCTGAAACATTTTGAAAACTAAAAGCATCGATGTACACTTTCCTTCTACTTCTAAGGAGAGGAAAACTCATAAAAATATTTAGCCTAAGAAACCCCTAATAAACAGACGCTTGTTTCATTATCTTAGCTGGTCCATCAAGGTTAGAGCCTCTCAGACAGACCATTAAGGACATCCTTTGGCGCCGTTTACACTAGTGCTGCACTGAGGTGGTGTTAGAATGCCGATAGTTAGAAATAATTAAGGTATTCATTCTCCTTCACATCCCAAAGCATATCTATATTAACTAGTAGTTTCAACTCTTTTTTTCTCTCAAGGACATTAAGGCTTAAGACGTTGGATTATGGTACCATCAGCTTTTTTTTTAATCTTCGTTGTATTTCCACCCAGTACATGCTTGCCACCACTGTCACCCTTTTCAAAATGTTAAGGAGGTGTCTCTCAAATGTATTGTTTCGTCTACTTTTGTACATCCTACTTACCCTCTGCCTTACCTAGTCATAAGCACTGGCTTCTTTACAAATAAACTTTCTTTACGTTTGGCTTACAGCAATAGTTCAGCACTTTTCAACTTTACCACTAGATCATAATTTGGTCACAGAACAAAAAGTCATGTAATCATTTGTTTTCTCAACACAGATCCATAGAGATTTGAGGTAGGGATACAGTTTGGATTTTAAAGTGATATAGCCATCTGAGCACAGAGACAACAAGGGTTTTGAGAAGAGACATGTTTTCACATTCCATATAGCAACATTTCTTTCTGAAAAGGTAGGGAACATCTTCATTTTTGATGCCTTTAAACAGTGTTTCTCGACCTTATGGGCTGGATAATGATGGGAAGGCAGTTCTGTACACTGAAGGATGTTGACCAGCATCCCTGACCGCCTTCCACTAAATCATAGTAACACCTTCCCAGTAGTGAAAACTGAAAATGTTTCCAGACAGGGCAAAATGTCCCCTGGAGGGAAAAATCAGCTCTGGTGGAGCACCACTGCTTAAAAACAAATCTAAAACAAATATATCAGATTTTCAGGTTGAATTTCTCTTTATATTTCCCAAAGGAGCTCTGTGAATTTTCATGCAGTGATCTATAAAGCTACTCAGACAAAGCGTATTAGACAAATGAAATAGAGATTCTATTTTATTGATGTAATAACAAATCTTCCCAATACAATGAATGTGTTTATCTTTATATTAAATTTAAAAAGAAAATGATGTGGCCTAGAGTTGTGCTTTGACATGTTAAACTCAAATAGTACTTTCATTGTCATTGTACTAATATCACAAATTGTAGTAAGGTCAAAATGTGCTCATCGCATACACCAAAACAGGGCAACAAAGGTGGCATTGACTTTGCAACTGGACATGTGTTCCCTTCTCACACATATTCCCATAATCATGTCATTTTAGGCTGTCTCTACTTAACAATACAACCATCTGAACAAAGAAGAAAATCAAACACTGCGTAAAAGATGAACCATAACTATTTTCACTGATGTTTTTTTTACTATGTACTTGCACAGATTCCCTGGATCTTTTATGTTTATGATTGTCTTTATCCTCAAAGGGTGAAGCAATCACACTGTTGTACATGAATAGTAGATAAAGGATGAATTAACTATCATTGGGATGGATTCCATTCAATTGATTGACCTAGAAAATGTGCTTAGGCATACTTCAGTGATCGTTAAATTACATACATCTACAAGTTATGTACCCTATTTTTTAAAGTATCTTTATAATTAGCCTTTATTTAACATCTCCCTATTTTCTGTCATTCCAGATAAATTCCAGAAATTTGAATTCCAGAAAATTCAAAATCATACACACACACACACACACAAACACACACACACACACACACACACACACGAAAATGTAGGTTAGAGCAGGAGAGATGATTATGGGTTAACACTATTCCTATACATTGTCCATTACTGGAAACTAAAAATGATTAAGACAGAATAGTTGCTTCAGCAAGAGACTAGTAAGCTGAATTTAGTGAACTAGTAAAATTAGATTATAGAAAACTTAGCTTATTTTTTAAAAAATCAATTACTTTAAAAATCATTCTACCTATATTTTTAGGTTAATTGTTTCGTTGTTTTCCTCCTAAATTGAAAATGAGAAGTGAGACATGTTTAAGCTATCAATGAAAATATTATTTCTCTATCTTGACTTTTATTGCATGATTATTTATTTGCATCATACTGTAATTAAAATTTGAGGGGAGGTAGCAGTAGTTTAGTAAGCATGCTTAATACTTGACTAAGCATGAGCTTTGCTTTTAAATGATGTTTATATTTCAGGGAGGGTCTGGAGTAAGATTTAGTGAAAGCATTGATTTTCCAATATTACCAAGAGAAGAAGTTCTGTAGAAAAGGGACTTCCTTAATGTCTTGTAATCATTTAGCAACTAGAAATGCCTCCACTTTGTAGTCTGAAATGAAAAAGGATTTGAATATGCAAACATGAAAAACCTCTAGCATGTAGATTTCTAAGTCACTCTTGGTATTATAGTCCTACCACTTAAAAGTGAATTATTTCAGAAAAATATTTCAATCAAGGCATAAAATATAATAGACAATCAATATGCAGAATGCCAGCAAAACAGCATATAAACTATGCATTTTTCCTTGTTAAAGTCTTATGTGAGCCATGAATTATGCAAAACAACCAAGAGATCCTATTAAAAAGGTGATATATCTTCAGGATCCTAAGGCACGAAAGACCATTTGAGCTTTCCTCTCAAGGTTATGACAGAGTTATCAGAAGTCCTCAGAGTCTGAAAGTTTTAAATGGGAATAGGATAGTGAGGATATATTGCAAATTATATGCTGGTGAAAGAGAAACACTACAGAAAAAAAAAAAAACAATTTAATGATGTAATCAAAATCATTTATTTAGGAGGTCACTCATTTGTTCAAAAGCACAATTTACAAAGTAACAGCCTGACTACAGCAGTGATGTCACTGGTTAGTGCATAGCCTTTGAAGAAGTTTCCATTAATATGCAAAACATATCACCCAATAAGAATTGATATTTGTTTGTCAGAATTCATTGTATTCTTAGATGTCTCATTTAATGCTTAAAACATGCTTGTTAAATTATTGGAATTATTAGTAATAACACTGCCACTCAAACATGACTAGGAGACCCAGATTAGTTAAGAGAGATCACAGAAGAGTAGGTTCAGATGGTCTGTTGCCGGCAAGATTATGGATTTAACACTTTAAACCGCTGTCCTGTTGGTAAGCCACCTAAACTCTTGGATCAGATATGCAAAATCTGCATAGTCAGCTAGTTTTTTTCTTCACATAATCCTCACCAGTTTATTAGTTTTTCCCCTTAATAACCAATTATTTTGGCAAAAGTAAGACGGATGAATTTCAGCCAAATGTGTCTACAGAACCAAGAGTTTAGACAATCTTATTAGCCAATGAAAGGAATGACAAGATGCCTTTGGCACCTTTCAACAATATAATTTTTACCCCACAGTTTGTCTGATTTCAATAATCTATTATGGGCTGCTGTTAAAACCCTTCAAACACAGACACACACACAGACACACACACACACACCCCCACCCACACACCAAGCAGTTTCAATTCATATAAATGCATAGTAGTAACCATAGCATTTACAAGATAAAGGATTAGAAAGAAACAAAGCATAACATATAATGCTATTTTGAACACTTGGAAATACAACTTAATTGAGTCCATTTGGGAATACCTTCCCTTGGTATCCTCCAGATACTGGTTCCAGGACCCCAGAGGGCACCAAAGCTCAAGTCTCTTACATAAAATGGCATAGTATTTGCATATAATCTACTCACATTCCCCCACATACTTTAAATCATCTCTAGATTTCTTATACCTAACATGATGTAAAAGCTATGTAAATAATTGCAGGTGTGCAGCAAATTCTAGTTTTGCTTTTTGGAACTTTCTGGAATTTTTTTTTCTGGGATATTATAGTCTCCAAATAGATGACAGTATTCACCTTGGGAGGCAGAGATGGGGGGCCGTGGGTCCAGAAGGAAGGAGAAGCCAGGGTACATCCCTCTCCTCTGTGTATCAATTTGTTAGGGCTGCCATAACAAAACACCACCGACTGGCTGGCTCAAGCCACAGGTGTTTGTTCTCTTACAGTTCTAGGGGTTACAAGTCCAAGATCAAGGTACCGCAGGTTTACTTTCTCTGAGGCCTTTCTCCTTAGCTTGCATGTGGCTGCCTTCCTATGTTTTCTCCTATGACCTTTCCTCTGAATGCATGCATCTCTGGTGTCTCTTTCATGGTCCAAATTTCCTCTTCTTACATGGACTCCAGTCAGATCAGATTAGAGTCCATGTATATGGCCTCATAATTTCATCTCTCAAGGCTCTGTCTCCAAATACAGACACATTCTGAGGTGCTGGGGATCTGGGGGCTTCAACAGATGACTTTTGATTGTGGGACACGATTCAGCCCATAGCATTCTCTCTCTCTCTGTCTCTGGAGGATATCCTAACAAGGACGGCATATCCTTCATGGTTTCATCACCCCCCGGATATGTCTGCAGCTCTCCAGGGACAGTGGCTGCAGCTACCACTGCATAGATCCTGTGTTGCTCCAGCTTTTGTTTGGGGTGATTTGGGCAATTCCTGCTCCTCTCATTTCTGTCTCCACTGGAAAAGGGGAAGAGGTTTCTGCTGTTATTAACTGTGATGCCACAGCATCTTCTGTTTGGTTGCTCACTCTTCCATCTGTAATCAGTTCCCTGGAGTAAATTCTCTTTGTTTTCAAAACAAGGTTGAGTTTCTTCTCTTGTAAAAGAGAAAGTAAATAAATACAGACACAGAAAGAGTAAATGAATCAATGCTTGAAAAGTCGGGAGAACAGAGATCATTGTGCAGTAAGCACCACACATGTTTAAATAAGTGAACAATGTTTCTTTATTCTGTGAACATTCTGTGAACAACTTCTCTGCCTCCCAGGAAATGATAAACAGTTTCAAAACTGCACCACTCAAGCTCTTTGCTGTGACTCTTCTCTTTCAATAAATTGTTGTTCCTAAAAAGTGAAGATGTGGAGGAAAACTTGGGCATTTTGGTGGATATGTAAAATTTTATTTTTCAAAATGTAAAGAGAGACTGAATAGAACAGGTTTTCTGGACTAAGTTATAGTCTTAGTTCTGTCGTTTCTAAAATGGTTTTCTCTCTTTTACAGTGATGCATGGGTTAATATGAGGGAGCTTTCATTTTAATTTGTATTCTTAAAATCTGTGTTCTAATTCTGGCTGTGTTCCTCTATAGCCACTCACCATTTTCTCATCTATAGTTTAGAGAGGGTGACATTTACTGGAAATTTTGTGTAAAGATTAAATGTGAGTTGTTTTTCCAACCCCACTCCTTTCTTGTCTTTTCCCCATCATCATTTTACTATAACTTGAATTAATTTACCCCCTCTCCGGGAACAATCTCATTATGCCATAATTCTAAATGTGAATTAGACCTTACCCAGAAAGATTTACAAATTTGACAAAAGGAGAATTACACCACCAAGAGACATTTTATTGATACATCTTTTTGGTACCTCACTTTGTAATTTCAACTGTGTAACCCCACTGCTGTGCGCGCGCACGCACATACACACACATAATTCTCAGCACTGCAGCATCCACTCATTCTTTCTTCCCTCATTTGGTCCTTTCCAATGGTTTCATTGTCTTTCTCAGTTTGTTCTCTAGTGAAAATTAACTGTTTAGATTCTCCTCCTCTTTCCAGGGCTTTTCTTCTCTCAGCCCATGATCCTCCCAAATATGAGTCCAGAAACAAAACAGCACCAACCCAGCAAGATGCACTATGACAAACGCACTGTAACGTTTTCGTTCCTAGTCAGTATACTCACTACCCACCAGCAGAACAAAAAAATCTACAAACAAGCAAGCAAAGAAAACACACACACAAACATGCACACACATGCACATACAACCAGACAATCCTTGTATTTTTGCCTCTATGATTCTGGACATTAAACTACAAAGGTCTGTTTTGCTTTATTGCCAAACTTCTTGAGGAAGTGGTCTATTTACACTGTTCCTTTTCTCTTATCAATTATTCTGACCTCAACTCCATGAATTCAGGTTTCTTTCCTTGTCATTGTATTCTAAATATTCTTGCCAATGTTCCCAATGACTTAGAGATTATCTCTAAGGATATTTTGTCAGTGTTGTCTGCTTCGACCTCTCCGTAACCTTTAGGGTTCCTGGCCATTGAACTCGTGCTTTTTCTTATATTTTCTCCAACAGATTTGGTCTTATCTGCTCAGTCTTTTCAGAGGCTTCTTTTTTTTTTCTTAAATTTGCCTTGTTTTTATTTTACTTTATTATTAAAGTATAGTCAGTTTACAATGTTGTGTCAATTTCTGGTGTACAGCATAATGTTTTGGGTTTTTTTTAACTTTTTTATTGATTTATAATCATTTTACAATGTTGTGTCAAATTCCAGTGTAGGGCACAATTTTTCAGTTATACATGAACATATATATATTCATTGTCACTTTTTTTCAGAGGCTTCCTTTTTTATTGGACTGAAAAGCTGGTTTTCTGGAAAATTGTATCCACTGGTTTGCTCCTTATAGCTTGATGTGTAAGACCTTACCTACAACTGTGGCATTATTGACTTCCTAGACACAGAAACTCACAAACACTGATGTTTGAAGTTGATCTTTGTTTCAGACACCCCTGGGTGATCATCTAATTAACTCTATATGAAATATTTCCCAGTGGAAGATCTTCAGGCAGGTCATATATTTAAAGATGTGGAGTTGAACTCACCACGTTCTTCCCAGACTTGTCCCCATAGCCATGAATAGTTCCACAATCGAAAATTTTTCCTACTCCTAAAATCATCTACTTCCAATACTCTCTCCATCTAAGTATAGACACATAATTATAGCCCCTGAATAGATAAACTCTCCTTGCCCCATTAACACTGTTACAAACTTTCCTCCTATTCTCAGGGGTTTCTATTTAGTGATCAGCAAATTTCCCCCCATCTCCCTTCTCTTTGTGTTGCCCACCTTCTGCCTGGAACACCTACTCCCACCTCAAACCACATTTCCTGCAGCTCTGGCATATTCTTCCACAAACACAAATGTAATTAGTTGTTCTCTACTTGAAATAGTTCCTGTAGCACCCTATTAACTACAGGGTGCAATGCACATCCTGACTATGGCTGTAAGGGTGGTTATGACTTGGTTTCTTCTCACAGTCCCAAGCTTAGTTCATCATTTCATGTTTCATGTTCTGCTCTCTAACCATACGAACAGCTTGGAAATCAATGGGTCTAACCATAGGATCTTCATTCAACAATGTAACTCCAGTTTATCTCTCCGTCTGGTGTCCTCAAACACTTTTTCTTTGCCCTGCTAACTCTAGTCAGGGTATGTTTGTTCATGTGTTTTTGAAAATTCAGTGTATATGCATCCACTGTTAGGAGGCCTTTTTTGATTACTCAATCAGTGTAAATTTTAAAGATGACAAGAATCTAGAAAGGAATCAGCTCCTGCTGTATTCACTCCTCAGAGCACGCTGTGTCCTGCCGCCTGTATTACAGAATCTGGGAAGCTAAATTTCCTTCCCCAGTCTCCCTTGTGACTGGAACTATGGTTATTTTGAGATTCTATCAATCATATGCAATCTTAAAAACCTGAAGTTGAAGCCCATTTATGAAAAGACAGAATGCTACCACGTTTTTGTACATGAGCCATCCATTTGCAATCGGTGATCAAGCAGAGAAAGTGTGGTCTAGAGTGAAATATGGAAGCAGTGGGTCTCGGATCCATGGGCAGAAGCGGTAATGGTGTATTTCTGGAGACAACAGCTGTAGCAATGGCTTACTGATTCCCCAAATTCTTGATTGTGTTACAGAGAAACAACTTTTCTGGAGGCCTCAACTAGATCTTAGAATGTGCTACTCTGGGTTTACCAGTGATTGTGTAAGCACCACTCTGTGTTGTGAACGCCATCCTATTTAAAATAGCAGAACACCTTCACAGAAATTCTATCAGGTAAATAACATAATTGTTTCCATTATATAGATGAAGAACCTGAGGCAGAGAAAGTAAATCTTCTAAAGTTTCACGGAGAGTCAGCAGTTAATCCAACAGATGAACTCAGGCATTCTTTCCCAAATTCTGCCTAAATCTCTACCATCAAGAATCTCTTCTGTATTGTCAAATTTGCTGTAGTCTTCAGTCTGGCAAACACTGGGATTTGATTTCATAAGAACATGTTGGACCCATCCAATCCTAGTTGTAAATTTGTATTAAATCAGCTCACAGCAGAAGGCCACTTCTTAACAAAAAAGAAGTGGAATTCCCACAGATATGGAAATGCTTATCTAGGCCTAACTAGCACGACTTTTTCATCCTGTAGGAGACCTATAGGAGATGACACATCAAAATTAAAATGTGTTTGGTCAGCATGAAATAATAAGCAAAAATTAAAGGAATAAAAAATTTAATGGCTTCCATATCTATAAAGGGTGTGGTCTTGAATATGGGAGTAGATTCTTGGAAGTCATTTGCTTTTAACTCCTTGCATAACTCTTAATGATATAATTAAACTTAGCAGCAGAACTGGAATAATCAAAAGCAATTTGGCTAAGAGCCCCCCTCCCATGGGCTGCTCTTTGATTAAAACTGTATACATTTGATGTTCTGTGTCTTAATCTTGTGTCTTAATCTTTTCCATTGGCCGACCTCTCTTCTGAGTCGCCCCTTTCTTCCCTAGGTCTGATACTAAAATTCAGTAAATTATTGCTTATGTCTTCAGGCTTTGGGACCATTGTTTCTTTGTAAATTTGTTTATCACTCAAAAGGTAATGTTGTTTACCTTCCCTTAAATTTCTTAGGGAAACCTCGGTGGGCCCTTCTCTTATCCCAGTACAAGGTCTGTACTGCCTTCAATGCTTATCATCCCTTACAGGTTTTTCCAATTAGAGGGAAAGCCCCAGGGGAGTCGAGACTGTGCCACATTCATCTTCGTAGCCTCAGTTCCGTAGCATAGCCCTGGGCAAAATTGAAAAATACCCAACATACTGTTCTGAATGAAATGATAATATATTTAAAGGGAATTTGTCCATTTCAAAATGCATACTGACTTAAGATATTAATATTATGACATTTGTTGTTCAAAATAGACTTTTCGAATTTAAAGATAAGTTAAACTTTGTTTGCCAAAGAGAAGATTATTAGCAAAGGCAAAAGTTTTATGTTCTTTATTTTTTATGCATTTCCATAGTGCTAGCTCCCAGAAACTCAATATGGGAAATTATCATTTTGAGCACTGAGATAAGAGGAAAAAGATAAATGCATATTGTTTCAGCACTTCACGCTTCAAAATCGCTCCTAAAATGCATTCTGAAAAACGTGAATACTTAGTTGCCTTATTTGGCATATCCAAGGATTAACAAACTAAAGAAAATGTAAGACTGATTTGAAATATCTCTACTGAGGTAATAACTTATTTCCACTATTGTATCATAAATATGCCATTGCAATCTTATTAACTGATACAATCTAATTAGCATCAAAGGCAAGGTGCATGTTCTGAATGAAAGACTCCATTCAACAGTAACTATTAGGGCCAAGATATACGTAATGAGACACATTTTTCAAAGAAATGTTTTCATTGTGAGAACTTCTGCGAAGATTTTATGGGACTCCGGCTTAATTTAATCCAACAAATATTTCCTGAGAATTTATCGTGGGCCCAATATACTAAATTCTAGTCAAGTGCAAGTGAATTAAAAGCAAGCTCATCCAAAAGTTTACGGTAGGAAAATTAGATATTCAAAAGGAAAATTCTAATTACATGCGACAAGTGCAATGAGAAAAGTATCAGAAGAGTTAGGGAAGGAAAGAGATGGATATTTAACCTTGCCTTGAGGACTGGCTTTGGGCTAGTGATAGTGATTATGGTAATACCTGAGCTAAATGCTAAAGATTGAATCCAATAGAATGGGAAGGGGGAAGTCTTTTTTCAGACCAAGGGACTTGCGAAGTTGCAGAGAAGTTGAAACTACCACCAAAAGTAGATCATCAGAGTTAAGGAGTAAACTGTGATATAGGGACTAGTGGAAGATTACATCCTTTTTTAATGACAGAAAGCATCCATGTCATGGAAGCCCTTGTTTGCAAGGATTAAGAGTATTTGGTGGAAACTGACCAAAATATCACTACAGATACAGTGTTTTGTAGAAAGGAGATGTTTTATGCATGTTATTGCCTTATTGTAAGTCATGGAAGCATTTAGCAATAAAGACAGAAGGGTACAGTTAGAACCCACTTCATTCGATTGTAATTAGTTATCTCATGTGAACTCAGTTCAATATTGAAATAATATTGAATCTAGTAAAGTATGGTAGACAGTACTTAAACCCGAAGAGCATAGAATCAGTGTGATTTCCTGCATCCATCATTTGGCAGGCTTTCACTAGCAGGCTGCATTTACATTCTATTATTTTATAAAATGTGTCCTTCTGAACCTGGGCAAAGTTGTAGCAGTCTAGCATCCAGGCTATCAGGTAGTCTGAAAACCAAAGCTAGAATAGTAAAGTTACAAGTGATATGGTAAAGCAGAAATATCTTTCTAACTCCCTCCAGTTGAAACAAATCTCACACAGACTATTGCAATTGCCTCCTTAATCTGTCATCTACTGTGTACACGTCTCCCCAGAAGATTTTTTTTTTTCCAAACTGTGGTCAAAATACTCTTTTGAAAAGATTAGTTTTATCCTCTAGTTCCGCCCTCAGTTTAAAGCCCTTTAATGAATTAGCAGTGCATTTAAGATTAAAAATGAAATCATAAACATGGCCAATCAGGCTCTGCATATTCTGTTTCCTTTAAGAATCTGTAGCCTCATGTTTTGCTCCCAGGAACCCCTTGTTCTCTAAAAAATCAGTTGTGTTGTCCTGTTTTGTTACATCATTAAGCTGTTGTATAAGAAGTTCTCTCTGCCCAAGATAATTTTTCTTCCAACACTCCGTAAACTCCACTCTTCTATCATAAGTTCATTTATAATCAACTTTCAGATCTCAACTAAATAGTCACTTACCCAGACAAACCTCCACCAACCTCTTTGCTGGTCCAGTAACTATTTTGCATTTTTAATATAGAGATATCAAAAGAATAGATATATACCTGACAATCACAGAGCTGAACATTTAGCTGAAGAGACAAAAAATAGATAATTGTAATATACTTTATAAATGTCATGATAGAGCATGGAATCTGAAGATATCATTTGAGACATATTTAGCCCCTTTAAAAAATAGATGTTGGCTCTCAGTATGCCTAACCTTAAAACCAGAATTATACTCAGGATATCAAAACCTTCAAAGTGAGCCCAAATTTAAAAACAAATAAATACCTTAGTTTATTTAAAATTAAGAAGGTCCTTTTTCAGCAACAAGTTTTATAAAATAGATTTGTTTCTTTGTTTGGTTTCATGAATTGCTTTGTTTGTGTGGGCAATTGTGGCTTAATAACATGTTCCTAGCATCTTTGAATGCTTGAACAATTCAAGTACATGGGTTCAACCCACAAGGGAAGGGCATGGTGTGAAATGTCTAATTAGTTGTACAGGGCAGTGTTTCATGAGTCCCTAGGGAATAATAAAAACTCCATATCTTGCATTTACTTCTGAGAAAATAGAACTATTTGAATCTTTCTTATTGCTTCCATTCACATAAATTCCAATAGTTTATTTCAGGGTTGTTCGTATCACATCTTAATCTTACAGGTATATATGATTAACATTATAAAATGTTAACTATGAGACTAGAGGTAAAATGTTAAGTGGTTTTATATCATGAGTGAATTTTATTAAAAAAAAATTTGTGAGAAAAAGATCCAACAAGATTAAACTGAAAAATGCAATAGAGTCGCTATCTTAGGAAAATAATATGAGAACAGATTTTCAGTGGGAGGGAGCAACCTGGAATATTATAGTGCCAGAAGATGCCTAATAGTCATAGACAGTGACTTAGACATTAGACATAATGTGAACATTAAAAAAAAAAAAAAGTTTTAAGTATTCATGTTTTGTTTTCTATTCACATTTATTTTGAAGCGTGTAAAATTTTAAGTTCAACTACATGAATTTATTTAGAGATCTTATTAAAATATCTTATTAAAAATAACTGCTAATTCACATGGACCTTTGACCCAAATGAAGGTCCCCATTTGAATTGAGAAAAAAGATGACACACAAAGTTCAAATTATCTTAAAATATTTTTTATCTTTTTAAATTATCTGAAATCCAGAACTGCATTTTTAGCAGTAGTAAAATTTAAAATGTTCAGTTAGCTTCAAAAATATTTACAAAAGTAAGACATAAGTGAGAATGGCTTTGTGAATAATACGTATTATATTCGACACACATTTGGGTACACATTTAAATTTTGATTACATATGTAGAGCAATAGTCTCACTAATATTTCAGAATGACAGAGACAAACCAAAATTTTAAGAAGTTTGACAATTGAGAATCAAAAGGAAATGCACGAGGTTTTCTGTAGTCCAATCTGTTGGTACTGGGTAGAGTTGGGAAAGTTAAGCCTGAGTAAAACAGTATGTAAAAGAGATCAAAATGGTGGATAATATTGGTAAGACAGAAGGTTGGCCGAAAGAAATGTTTCTCTATCCAATATACTCTTTCTTCAGAAAAAATCCTTCCGTATGCTAAGAAGAAAAATATTTGTATAATATACCATACGTTACACTTTAAGGTCTTTCTCTTCAGCACATTTTATGAGTCTATGTAATTCTTTGGACATTGATCAAAGTATAAATGCAAGATGGATGCTATCTAATAAATGGGCATATGTTTAGTCCCCACTAGAACTTGCAGTTCCTTTAATGAGAACATCTGCTTGGGGTTAATATTAGTAAATAACAACATGAACACCATTGTGTGTGAGGAAGTCTCGGATTTCTGTCAGTTTGCTATATAACCTGCCAGCAGCCATCAAGCGCAGCAGGAATATATCACCAATTCATTTTCTAGATTGGTTACATTAACTCTGTGGCACATTCATTGGATGAGAAGAGATGTTCTTGATGATGAAAATAATTAATGCTATAATTAATACATACAACTACTATACCAGAATGGTCAAATCTTTCCAACTATGTCTAATTTGACTACCTCAAGATGCCCATTTGAGTAAGTATGGAAGAAAAATGATGCCTAGAGAAATTAAAAACATCACATAATATCACAAAAATATATGCTCTCTTTTATTTGGCCTGTGCAGCCATTTCTTTTGCCAATTAATAAAAATGCTTTATGTTGGTGCAGCCATTATGGAAAACAGTATGGAGATTTCTCAAAAAACTAAAAATAGGCTTACCATATGATTCAGCAATCCCAATTCTGGGTATATATCCAGAGGGAACTCTAATGTGAAAAGATACATGCACCACAATGTTATAGCAGCACTAGTTACAAGAGCCAAGACATGGAAGCAATGTAGATGTCCATCGATGGATGACTGGATAAAGATGTTGTGGTATATTTATACAATGGAAAACTACTCAGCTATAAGAAAGAATAAAATAATGTCATTTGCAGCAACATGGATGGAGATCGTTATTCTAGGTGAAGTAAGCCAGAAAGAGAAAGAAAAATACCATATGATATCACTTATATGTGGAATCTAAAAAGAAAAAAAAAGTACACTATGAACTCATCTACAAAACTACAAAACAGAAACAGACTCGCAGACATAGTAAATGATCTTATGGTTATCAGGGAAAGGGAGTGGGAAGGGATAAATTTGGGAGTTTGAGATTTGCAAATGTTAGCCACTATATATAAAAATAGATTTTAGAAAAGTTTCTTCTGTATAGCACAGGGAACTATGTTCAGTATCTTGTAATAACCTTTAATGAAAAAATATGAAAAAGAATACATGTATATATATGCATGACTGGGACATTGTGATGTACATCAGAAATTGACACATTGTAATTGACTGTACTTCAATTAAAAAAATACTTTATGGATATTTAAAATGCCTTAAAGATCTACACTTTGCTTGCAGGAAGATAAGGCTTGTAAGGCTTTATTATTGCCATGGTAGCCTGCCTTCATTCATGCCCCCAGTGATGCTCACTTCAGGGTGCTCAGGCCCTCATAAGCTCCTTTCCAAAATGGCATCAAGCTGACTGGTGTAACCAATAGGATACTCTGAAACTACAGTGTGGCTTCCAGGCTATATCATAAAAGACATGTTGACGGCTATTGGATCACTTTCTTTGGGAGAATCCAGCTGCTATGCTCTATCATCTCCAACACCCCTAAGGATAGGCCCATGTGGGGAAAAGCTGAGGATTCCTGCTGGCAGCCAGATCAATTTGCCAGTTCTGGGAATAAGCTCATTGTGAAAACAGATCCTCCAGCCGTAGCCGAGCCTTCAGAGGATGGCGGTCACAGGCGTACTCTTAACAGCAACTGCAGAGAGAGGTTCAAGTAGAGCACAACTCAGCTAAGCCACTCCATGACTCCCCGGCCACAGAAACTGTGTGAGATAATGTTTATGATTTTAAGCCATTACGTTTTTAGATAATTTATTGTGAGGCTAGATAACTAATACAATTGCTAAGCATATTGGCAACTGAGCACTAAAATGTTTTTTTCCAAACTGTATATATTTGTATATTGTATGCTGCCTGATCACATTCCCACTGTTCTCCAAATATTTAAGAAAAATGTTTAATTCATAAATTTTTTTAAAAAAAAAACAACTGCTCACTCCACCCGAAGGATAATTTCCTCAAGAGAAAAAAATAATGAAAATCAATCATGTTTTTTTCCAAATCTCTGATATTCATTCCCTAAGAAATATTTTTCAGAGTCTATCACGTGCAGACAGAGGAAATAACGTATACAATCCCTGCCCTCATGCAGATTATATTCCAGAGTGTGGAAATAGAATCTAACAATGAAGTAAGTCAGACTGTGGTGAGTGGCGTGGAGAATAATAAATCCCTTGGCAGGAGGAGAAAGCTTGGGGGTCACAGGCCTGATTTGTTTTAGTAGAATCCCAAGGCTGACAATGGCAGTGGGCACAGTCCAGACAGCTTGCACTGCTCACACCACTACAGTGGATGCTGGAAGATGCAACCACTGTGTCTAGAAATTCAGCATGGTACCTGGTTTTTCAGATCAGTATTCCCAGTTGAAAATACAGGGCAAGTGTAACCTAGTATTGGATTCAGTCATGTGGCTATCTTCTGGCCATAAGTCTTCATGACAAGTCTAAAATGGTGACACGTCTGTGATTTTTACCCTATCAGCGAACTTGCAAGATAGTCTGCCAGAGAAAGTCAAGACGAAGCTGCCATGACAAGTCCATTCTGTTGAGACAGTAGCTGCTACGTAGACTGCCTAACTTCCAAGGCTAATAAAATGCATATGCCTGCTTGCTCAGAGACAAAGACCATTTATTGCTCTTATATTGGTTCCCTATGCATCAATCCCAACAAGGCAACACAAGACCTAGAAGTTATCTGTACATGCAGTGGGGTACATAACAAGAGACAAAGCTCAAAATTAGGAAATTCTGACCTTACTGTAGGGCTGCTTATGATCTGTCTATCTTCTCTTCCATAGATAGAAAGGGCAGCAAGAATATTATTTTTATTCTGGAATGCAAGCAAGTATCTCTGGGGGTGAAGAGGAAGCCATCTCTTTGTTTATTACTCTGGGATAGAAATAAATTGCCTCCAAAAAGGGGGAAAGTACTTAAATATCCTGAAATTCTCTATACACAATAGTTGACTATAAATGCTTTTGTTCAAGGGACTCCAGCTGATCAGGAATATAAGAAATCCATAGGAAAATCTCTCCCGACACAAGTAAGGTTAGAAAAGAGAACAGAAGTCTCTTTCAGATTTGGTAGTGAGTTTCAGTCTCTTCTTCAAAAGGCAGAAGATTCTGCAAGCATGTAAGACAAGTGAGTAGCTGAAATGACAAGAAAAATGCTAAATGGCTGCTAAAATCAACCTCAAAGGTGGCCGGTTCATTGGCTCCACAGTTTAGACAGAAACTTAATTTCTTCTCATGGCTTTATTCTCCCATCTTTGGTTAATTCCAACTTCAATCTGTTAAAAATATAGTAGCAGTAGTCCCAGGAATCATGTTAAAAAATAATGTCAACCACAAGACCACAGTAGCAAAAACAATAATAAAAATGCTTTTTAAAACAGAAGAGACACTAGATTTTCCTGTGTCTCTATTCTGTCAATGAGGAAACGAGGAAACCTGTCTGAGAAGCCTTCCATCCGAATTTGCTTCTAGAATTGCATCACATGCTTTTTTTCTAAAACTGCCACTGTGTAAAGAGTATGGGATGACTGAAATGGCTTAATCAACAGGTGGATATGGAAACGACCACCAGAGGGTGCAGCAGGAATAGCAACTGACCAGGATTTGGAGAATATAGAAACTGGTCCGCACATACCAGGTTGGTTGGTTAAGTAGGAATTAAATAGTTGATGGGAGTAAAAGAACGTTTTGAGGGGGAGGTAGAAACCATAGCATTAAAAAAGAATGGGGTAGGTATAGAGTTTTTCCAAAAACAGAAGGGAGTTCAATTTAAATGGAACTTTGATTTCAAGAAGGTAATTACCAGAAATAAGACCAAAGAGATAAATAAGATTTAATCACGAAGAGTCAAGTATTAAGTTTATGTTTTCCTTAGAGCTATGTTTGCATATAATATTATACAACAATTCCAGCACAATTGACTCTTAAATTCCATACAACCCATATCCTACACTAACATTAATTTGAAGATTTAAAACTACTTTCGTAAAATTGATTCATATTTATGTTTTTGAAAAGTCAGTCTTCTGTCTCCTTAACTGAAAATAAGTTTTTATTATTGCATTAACCTCTTACAAGAGACTAAAATTCAAGATGAGACCAATGTTTATACGTAATGAGAGAATGGCATATACTAGTCATGATAAAACAGAAATGTTGGAAGGGATTAAAAACGTACTAGTTCTTCAATAAATTTGTAACCTGATGGTTTTATTACCACTATGGGATATTGGATGTTTCTTCCTTTTTCAAATATTTCTAAAGCTCTTAAGGAGAATTTTTTTTATTTGCCAAGCAATTATTTTGAGTTTCTGATCTTTTATACCCCATTTGGAGTCCCATTGCATGAGTATAATACACAGAGCAGTGCAGAAGAATTTTAAGGCTAAATGGTTGTGACCCTGGTTATACTTTCAAGATGATGTTAGTGGAACTCCTCTGAAATTGAAGCCCTCTGATGTCTGTTCTCAAAAGTAATAAACACATGAAGTATTTGGTCCAGATTATAACATATTTTGTCTTTCCTTCATTTTTATCCCATTATGATACCATAGGATATTATGCTCCATGACAGATCTGCTCTTATTGATAATCTCACAATAGGAAACATTTTCAGAAGAAACCGCTGAATCAAAATGAATAGGTGAACAATATCTCAACATACCCACCATTAAATTAAAATTCATTTCCGTTAAAATTTGATACACAATATGAAGTGGAAAAATAATTTTACAACACCACACACACAGGCATTCTTTACATCCTAAAGATGCATTTGTAATTGGACACACAGACAATGAGAATATCGTATGATATGGTGCCTCTTGAAAGGAAGTTACTATCTTTTCTGATTATAGGAGATTTCAGTGGTTCCATGTTTCTCCTTTACTGCAGTCCTGTCAAGTGGGGGGTCATAAAGGCAAAAACATCATATGAAGGAGAACAATATGGAGAAGCATAGGAAACTTCATTAGAATAGTCAAAAAAAAGCTTTAACTATGACATAATAGATACATATCTTAGAAATAGGCATTTACTATTGGGAACCAGAACACTTTATTGTGGGTTAGAAAGAAAAGCAGACTTCCTTTTGCAAGATGTTTGTCCTGTGTTTGGTGTAGATGTCACACAACTGTAGATTGTGGACTTTGAGAGAGAGAAAAAACTTTCATTTTTCCTAACGAAAGTCAGTTCTATGGATTTGGGAGAATATTTTTATCTTGAAAAGACCTGCTTAGTGAGTACTTTAGTGGTAAGTGATTTCATTAGCTCCCAAGGAGGAGAAAGATCATTTTAATTTTGTAGGTTTAAGGAAGTAACATGAATGCACTATCCTGATTTTCTACCCTCTGTTGACCTGTCCTATTCACCTTAGTAGGATGGAAATTAAATATTCATAACAGATACTATAAGTAAGAATAAAAATTACGGTTTGGATTGGATCACTCAGAACCCAAGTGTAGAAAAATTAGAGAGTAAAGTGTACAGCAGACATGAGAACTGAAAATATGGTGCTATCACAATGTCCTCACCTCTTCCTGTTTCATTCGGCATCAGTAGTAAGTGTTGGGGACAATTGAAGGGAGATAGAGCAGAGACAAGAGCCCAGGAGTCCTTCTAAGGCATTAGAATGAAATAAAGTTATAACTAGAAAGTATTGAGCACATGTCACTAATATATTCCACCAAAACTGAAGGGTTTGTTTTTCCCCATCCAAAATGAGACATGAAAAATGAAAACTAGATTATTATGTATATTTTTGGATGTGAAAATAGCAGTTCTGTTATGTTACTTTGTGGCTTTTATTCCTTTGATGACTTCATGATACTATCACCACTTCCACAATTTTCTCTTATTTTACCTTTGCCTCTGAAACTAAACTTCTAAAGTAGAGTGTGGCAGATGGGTGGGAAGGCATAACTGGATTAGGAGGTGTGGCATGTATTCTTGGCCAGTAAGGGAAACAATTCGTTTTTCTTTCCTATCCATTTCCAACTCTCACTCTCAAGACTGCTCATAGAATGATGCAGAAAAGAGCATTCATACTTAAGTATAGAATATCAACTCTTCATGTCCCAGAGAAAAGTGCATAACACTTTGTTCAGTGATGTCCAGCTTGTTCCAATATATGCAAAGTGGAATAATTCACTGATGCATAGAACCACTGAAAAGGGATATCATGAGAATTTTGAAAGCCTTGTGTGTTTTATTATCTCTAATTTCCCTCCCTTGAAAAGTTCCATTCAATTACCCATTCCTTTATTCTTTGCACATATGTTCTCAATTTGCACTGTATCAATTTGCATTTATTTGTAGATTGCTGTTGGTAAAACATTTCTTAATGTTGTGTGAATGTACATTTATTTTTCTGTCTCCACAACTGGATTGAAATTTCGTGCAGGACAAGCACTTAATTCCCTCTCGCTGCCCCTAGCCAGGACAAGTACTCAATAAAAGTTTATTGAAAATGAAAACTCTTGCTTCAAAATCACTCTTTACTACCAAACACAGAAACCATAAGCGAAAAGATTGACTGATTGGACCTTACAAACATTTTAACTTCTGGGCATTAAATACTGATGAATAAGCAAAACTGAAAAGTAAGTAAAAAATGGGAAAACATAGGAATTATAGGCAGCATTTATGACATAAAAAACTTTACTCTTTAATAAACTAGTTAATTTAAATCAATAGTAAAAAAAAATAACTACTCAAATATGTAAGTGGAAAAGGGTTGTGATCATGCAATTTGCAATGGGGATGACAGATAAATGGATAGATAGATATATATGTACATAGACACATAGGTATATGAAAATACACTGACACCAATACTAATCTAAGGAAATATGATTTAAACTAATGTAAAGTATATATTTATTTCTTAAATTAGCATGGAATCCAGGGATAATAATGCTGAATATCATCAGTATGTTTGTGGAGGGATCAGGAACTCCTTCAGACCTGTGAGAGGGGGCCACAAGCTGTACACTTTCTGGAGGGAGTTTTCACCATCTGAATCATATATTTAAAGATATATTCAAATTTGCGACCATAACCCTATATAATCATACATAAATTTTCTGAAGAATTTATCACAAGAGAATACTGAATGTATTTAATAATATAAACTTGGGGACAATTACATTTATTATATTAAAGGAGTAGAGTTTTCAGAAAATTAGTAATAAACCTAAAAAGAGAGATAACTTGTCAGCCGGTTGCTGTAAACATATTGCCTATGACAGTCTTAGATTTCATTTAAAAAATTAAGTATATATTCTTTCAAAATGGCTAACTTTCACACTTTAAATTTTTATTCAAATAACTACATCCCAGTATTTCTTTTATCAGTAACTTAGACCTTGTTAACTGTAGGCCTTGCAAATTATTTTATTAACCAAAGGCAATCTAAATAAGATAGACAATAATAAACCCCTTAATAAGAATTAGAGTGCATAAAATTGTTCATATTTGTGGCTATTTCTACTTTTCTTTTAAGAAAATTATGTTCAGAATCATTTTAATCTCCACCAATTCAGAAATTAGGTAGTATCAAATGCAATATATGTATTTTTGTTGTGGTTGAGAGAGTCACTGATAACTGGTGATAACGTTTAGAGTAACTGAATTCCAAATTATTTATTATTCCATATTAGCTGGCAGTATCACAGCAAGTCAGTCATTGATACAAAACTGGTGCTTTGCGGGACTTCAGCACAACAGAGAAAAGCAATCTTTCTAGATGGCAAGTAATCAGTCAGCAACTGCCCCAGGAATATAGGCACAGCATAAGTAGGTCCCTTTTGGGATAATCGCCCTTAGTAAATTAGAGAAAATGGTGCTAACTGCATGTTGTGTTTGTTGCTGCTTTTCCTGGTCTAGCATATTTTCAAAATATTTTTGTGACATAAACATTCATTTACCTTGCTTGTGGTTGTAATAACAACAGAAAGAAGCTTGACAGAAGTAATGCAATTTGTTGGTTCTATCTTTCCAAATGCAAAGATAAAGTAATGATAAAAATAGTAATCATTTTAAAGTAGCTCAAAATATAACCCCTTAAATAATTAAAGTGCCTCACATGAAATGAAATGACTGTGGCCCATTCAAGTAGGTGACTCCAGGGTGTACTGGAGAACATCTTCAGAAAAGATTAATGGAGCATACATTTTAAGAAAAATATTATGGCTGATCGTAATACTCAATTTACACCTTTACGAAAAAGATGAATTTGAAAGCAAATCTAAAATCCTGATTTGCTTCTGTGCAGTGGCTCCTATCCCTGCTCCCTAACCCTGACTCTCAATTGTGATTTCCCACCTGTAATTTTGAGCAGACTTATATTCAATTTTTGTTCTCCTTGAGGGCAAGCTGCTGCTGTTTTCAACTGCAGTTGAAGTATCGCTTGAAGGTAAGTAGGAACAATTGAATAGTTGTGAATAACTTATTCGCTGGTGGTAAAAGAAAGCTTCTCCTACCATTGTTTTCTGCAATGGCTCATACACCAAGATTCCAAAGACTCAGACTCAGGGCTTAACTTTACAGCCCAAGATAAACTGCAGCACTTCTGATGTCTCTGAGCTCCTGTGAGAGCAACATCGGCAGGTAGAAAAAAGGGGATGGGATTCAACTATACAACATTCTGGAAAAAGCTAAACTATAGGGACAGCAGGAAGATTAGACCAGAAGATTAAGTATTCTGGGGGCGGGGTCTGGGAAAGAAGGAAGGGGTGAATGAGTAGAGCACAGAGGATTTTCAGGGCATTGAATCTATTCTGTAGGATACTGTGATGATGGATACATGTCGTGGTACATTTGTCCAAACCCACAGAATGTACAATACAACATATAATGTGAACTATGAACTTTACTTAAAAATATGTCAGCACTGGTTCCTCAGTTGTAATAAACACAACACACTAATGGAAGGGTGCCGACAGGGTCTGTTCAAGTTCTCCTCTTACACTACTCAAATCCACCTGTGTCTCACAAATAAATTTTCTCTGTGCTGACAATGCTTCTTCATGACAGTGGCAAGGCATAATTTCTGAAAGAGAAAAAGAAAGAACAATGGTGGAATAATCTGTACTAGTCACCGCTGTAATCGGTACTGAGGCTACAAATAATATTCATAATATTCCTCCTCTACCACTTGGTTAGGTCTAGGTTGCTCCCCTTAGGGGATAACCCAGACCTCCATTCTCTAGGGACTGGAACTCTGGTTACCATGCCCTTTCCAAACTATGGTTACTTATGATTATTACCCAAGAAGTGACCCAAACAGTCAGCTCGGGTCTACCCATACCCTTTCCAGTTCCAGTTGCAATTACACACACTACCATGAAAACCAGAGTCAATTACCCCTGTAAGGATGATACCTGCTGGTTTATTGTCAGGTGGAAACCAAAAGTCCAAATAGCACCATTAAGGTTAGATTTAGTGAAATCCTAAATAAAAGTTCAGTTGACCCAAGACGGGCTTGCCTGGGAGATCCTGCTTGGCCAGGCTCTGAAGCTGTTCTCTTAATATGTTCATTCTGAAACCCAAGCTAAAGGACAACCTCTAAAATCTTATAATAGCATAAAAGATGAGTCAGAACATCCAAGTGCGTGAAGGATCTCTGCTCCCATCAAATATGCTTACATTTTTGTAAGCAAAAAGGCCCATTCATTGGCCTAAGTAAGTCTAGAGTCCCAGCCTGGCCTCAGTTGGGCAGAGTAATAAACTCACCCACCGTAAGGGAGGAGGAAATGATTATTTGCTGAGCAAAATTTATCCAAATTATCTCAGAGCCTCTAGGGTTGTTAGATGTTTAAATTAATTAATGTTTTAATCACTTAGGGCTGCTCCTATCCCAAACCACATACTATGTAAAAATTTGCTAAATAAAAATACATAAATAAAGAAACCAGTGATCACTTGAGACATCAAATAATTTATCCAGTAATATATATTCCTAGTATTAAAATGAAGAGTGAATCTACTGCTGTAACTCTTTCTTCTAATCATGAGAAATAACTAACCAGATGATAATTTGATAGAACTAGAATAGGAAAACTTCATCTTTATGTGATATGAATTTTAACCCTGATAGGAAAGAACTCTTTGGAGAATACTAAACGCTTCAATCTATTTTCTTAAATAAGAATTCTTAAGGCTATAATAATTCTTCAAGTTCAGTTCATCTTCTCTAAAAGATGTCAGTTCATTATAAAAAAATGTTACTGAGGCAAAAGGTTTTAATGCAGCAAGGTGAATATCCCAATTAAAAAAAGCAATTGTCTGTATGAGAGAGTGTTTGCAAGGAATCCAAATTAGAGGGCTGTACCACTATTACTATCATTGAGAGATACTATATCAAAAAGCTTCACTTATGTCTTAAGATAATATTTAGAGTTTATCTTTGGAATTCAATGTTAATACGTTGAATATAGTAAGAAAGAGAATCAAGGTAACTCTCCAAATCTTGTACTCTTCCTGTCATTAACAACCTCTAATTGTAAAGTATATCCTTTTAAATGCTAACACATATAATGACAGATTTTTTCCTTTCTTTTTTTAATTGAAGTACAGTCAATTGCAATGTGTCAATCTCTGGTGTAGAGCACAATTATTTTTAATCATTTTTATAGAGCCTTTTACTCCATCTGCATACAGTTAATGTTTCATATTTATAAATAAAATAGCTACCTCTGAGACAAGGGATATACACGGCTTTCTAAGATACAGTCACCCACAAGATGGTTGTTCTGTGTGACAAAAGCAATGAGACTGTAGAAATCTGGAATGGAGCGATCTCATTTTTTCTCTTGGTTTGAAATTAGACTAGAACTATTAAAGAAATCTGCATCTAAGCCCTTTTGATTATCTATTATTTCTGCTCACATTTTCCAACCCTCCAACTGAAAACCACACTCTGGAATGACATTTAGAACATACAAAACAGCAGAAACACAGCCAACAGGAAGTTAGTGGTGGGCTTTGTAGCCAGAATGTGCTGCTGGTGAACAATATGGATGGAACCATCTTCCAAAAGCAAAGTAGCAGACTGACACTGATTGTAATGGATCAAGAGGTAATAAGGGTGTCTAGAATTTCACTTGAGATTGTTGCAAGTGAGACTTCCACTCTATAGTATTACGTTTTATCCAATCACAACAAATCCAATGGTAACCCATATGCTATTTTAAATACTTTCCACAGATTTACTAGACAAATGTGTTATTCTGCTTAAAAGAATTAGGATTTGATGCTACATTTTTCTCTATTTTCTCATGTGCACCATTGGTAAGAATAGAAAGCTCTTGATCAAATTCATGGTTATTCTTCTATATTTTTAACTAAGACAAGTTGATAACTTCTGTTTTTTTTTTAATATTAAGCTATAGATAAGGAAAATAAGAAAATTACTCACTTTAACTGAAAAAAAAAATCTGAATTCAGTCACATTCATGTACAACTAATTTCTCTCAACCTTGGAGTCATTGATAGGATATTTGTCTCTCTAGGACATTTTTAGATCTGTAAATATATTACTAGATATCACATCATTTCAGTACTCCAGCATTGTGATAATATTATATTCTGTTTCTTTTTTTTTTTTTTTTTTTTGCTCCTTTTAAAACTCGGCTGCAAGACTGGACAGAGGCATGAGGAGTTGTGATATCACTGTGTATGAAAGGAAGTCATGTAAACTAATTTCAAAAATAAGTGGGTCAGGTAAAACGCTATCTGCTGAATTACTGCCTTAAATCAGTAACTGATGGTTTTTGGCAAAGCAAAAGAAAAATTTGTGGAGACTAGAAAGTTTGTAACTTTCTACTATCATGCACACCCACAAACATGCTCATGTGAAACACATGTGTCATATATATGTACATATGTTTGGAACTATATACATTTAGATTAGATATATATGTATCAAGTGTATGGCACAGTCTGTACAACATTATGAATAGCATAATAGGTATCCGGGACTATGAGTAGAGAACACAAACCCAAATTCTTTCTGTTACAGGTTGAATTGTGTCCCACTGCTCAAAAACATAATCAAAGTTCTCAACCCTAGGACCTCAGAATACGACGTTATTTGCAAGTAGGGGTTTTTACAGAGATAACTAAGTTAAAATAATGTCATCAATGTGGGCCCTTGTCTAGTATATCTGGTGTACTTATAGAAAGGAGAAATCTGGACAGGGGGACAGATGCACACAATTGGAAGACAAAAATGAAGCAACACAAGGAAAGATAGCCACGTGACTGGAGTGATGTCTATACACGCGAAAAAAAAGAAGAAAGATTGCATAAAAACACCAGAAGTCATGAGAGACACACAGGATTCTCCCCTAGAGCTGTCAGGGAGAGCATGACCCTGCCAACATCTTGATTTCAGACTTCTGGCCTCCGGAACTACAAGAAAATATCTGTTGTTTTCAGCCACTCAGATTTTGGTATTTTGGTAAGGCAGCACTAGAAAACTAATACACTTTCCTGGGCATTGAAAAAATAATAAATAACTGTACTAGCTAATAAAAATGCATAGATGGTTCAAATTTAGCTCTGGAGACATTGTTTTGCATCCCTAAGCCTAGATGCATTTTAGTCAAATTTGTGGTAAACACAAATGAAATTGCTACTTAAAATCATAGATGTCAGCATTAAGGTTTAGAATTACCTCAATACCCTGGAAACATGGGTTGAAACCAACAGCTACCATCTTAATGGGGGTAAATGAAGTGTGAAAACGCACAAACTCCAATTGATAATTAAAAACTGCGGCGTGTTCGCTAGTCACAAGTATGAGGCAACAAGGACATACATTGCTAAAACAAAGTGACAGTTTTTTAAGACTACATTAAACATATTTCAATCATAAGAACTTTTATTATTCCTGGCTGCATGGAATAATATATGGAAATCACATCTAATTAGAAATGTCACATTTTAAGAGCGATTACACAGACTCCAGTTATCAGGGGAAAGGCTGTGTGGTGGAATAGCAACAATGAAATGAATTAAATGACCCACATTTTAGTACAAACCTGGCTGCAAACTATCTATGTTAAGTTAAAACAATTCACCAGTCCTCTTGAGCTCAGTATCACATATCGAATAAGGGGTTTATGTGACATGCTAGTTCTCTAGGATATTTGGAGATATAAGATGCATCCATTTATTCATTCATCTAAGAGGTGTTTTCTGAATAACCTACTATGTGCCAAGACCTATATAAAATCTTTCTGAAAATAAAAGTAAAAGTTAAATTGTTGAAAATGAAAATAGAATGCCATGAGTTCCCTGATGGAAATTTGACAGGGTATTATATCAAAATTCCAACACTGATAATGGCAACTTCTGCCTCTAACATTTAGTATGATTTCCAATAATATAAATAATATTGGTCCATAAATTTGAGCGATATGCTAATCACTCTGGGAAAAAACAAAACAGAGAAAGGATACCAAACCAATAGATTTTCATTTCACTTTTACAATTTGAGAGAGGAACACAGTTACTCTAAATGTTGTTTATTTTATCTGAAGGTGTTGGGATGTGTGTGTGTGGTGTGTGCTTCCCTTGACGATATATTTAGTTATTCAAATTGTTGTGGATAGATAATTAAAAAAGAGAAGAGTAAGAAGTAAATTGGGAGGTGGAGTATCAACCGTTTTAGAATGAAGATCTGATGAGGGGAATTGGGAATGGAATGAAGGCAAGCAGAGCGCTCAGCCTATTAGCACTGTGATGAAAATGGGCTCTCTTTCTTCTCCTTTCTGCTCTGGGACTTTAATGTATTCTTCTTCCAGAAATGTCAGACTCAGAAGTCTACGGGTGTGATAGAGAGACTGCAGAGAAAAAAATTCCAGGTAATAACATATATGCTATATCCTAATTTTAGGCTTACCCTAAGTATGGGTTCAACATAACTCCGAAGATTAACTGTTTATCTGACTCAAAATCTTTAAAACAATTGTTTCTCACACTAAATTTTGAAATTATTTGATGTCACCATATCATATTTTTTAACCAATATTGTTGAGTTTTATTCCTGGTTCTATGTCTGAATGCCTGAGGGGCCATTTCTTATACTCTCGTCAGCTCAGTAATCCATTTATAGATGGATACAATATTTTAAATAGACTCAAGAGCCATGTTAAATTTAATACATTTTCATGTGGTACAAGAAGATTTTTGCTTACTGCCTCATTTAAGAAAAAAATCATCTCAGCCTAAGAGTATCTTAATGATATAATGGAATTATTCAAGAAAATTTAAGTGCCAGGTCTGTCCCAGTAATTTTTAGAATTAAGTAGATATCTGAATTTGAGTTAGGCATTTTAAACCAAGAATGTCAAACAATATTTCAGGAGTTGTAATTCAAAGACAAGCAACTGTTTACAGTGTGGTGTAGGTGATCTGAGCTGTGGGATGCTCTCCCTTGGTTTCTTGAGAAAAGCCAGAATATGTACATTAAAAAAATAGGTTAATACACTTTATAGTTTGGTGGGAACCCAGAGAAATGTACAGGATAGTGGCTAACCCATGCCATGGTAAATTAGGTGGATATATAATTGAAATGAACCTACTTCAGTGATGCAGTGGAGAGTTATGGATAGTAATTATATTACAGACTGAAAGACTATAATTAAAAAGATTGGTAATAGCATTGGATGTCATAGTAGAGTTGAGAATTTTTTCCCTTTTTTTGGCATACATCCCTGGGAAATCTGCTTAAATAAAGGAAGGAGATTCCACATTTTTTTTTTTTCAGTTTCATTTGAAGAAAGGGGAAAGGAGAGTGATTATCACCAAGATGGTGACATAGGAGTCTCCTGAATTTCCCTCCTCCTGCTGCACAGAACATAGAGCTATACCTAGAGCAACTCCTTCTGAGAAAAATCCAGAAACTGTGTTTGATTGAGTCCTACACATAACAACTGAGAAAACACATGGAAACAAGTGGGAATGCCAGAGACACACACTTGCTATAAAGCCCACCTCAAACACAGTGTCTTACAATGGAGAGGGAACCCCCGACTGCCAGCATCTCCCTGAGAAGCAAAGGACTTGGATAACACACGTAGCATCCCAACTTTTAAGGCTGCCATCCAGATGGGTCCCCAAATCATGTAGCTCTGATAGCCAATGGGGCTTGCATTCATAAGTCCCATAGGACTCTAGCAAACAAAGAGGCAGCTATTAAATGAGCGCATGACCACTCCCCAGGCACTACTCCCCACAGGCTCGGTGCAGAGGGAGCAGACAAAAATGCCCATCTGCCGGAGTTTCCTCGGAGGGTTTAATCACATACTTTACCAGCTACTGGAAAAGATCCAGCTTCTAATTACCCACATCTAGGTGCTGACTGTGATCTTCCCTGGAACCCAAAAGAGCCAGCAGGCACTTCTCCACATGCTCCCAAATCTCCAGCTCCACCCTAAAAGGAACTTGTTCATACATCTGATGCCTCAACATTTACATCTGTCACTTGATGGGTAGGCACCCAAGCTACCTATCTCCGATAGGCAGTGAAGCTTACATTCACACATCACACAGAACGATAGCAAACAAAGAAATAGTTTTTAAATAGGTGCACGAACAATCCCTGCAGCTGCACTCCTGAGCTCCACGTAAAGAGCGCAGGCGAAAATGCTAGCCACTCAGTGTCTCTACGGAAAGGAGTTGACGGCATACTTTCCAAGCTGCTGCCAGAAGTTCCAGTTTCTAATCTGCCAGCATGGGGGACCTGACTGGGACCTTCCTGGGAGACTGAAGGAACTGGGGGGCATGTTCTGTCCTGTCTCCCCACTAACTTCTCCAACAGTAAAACTAAGTCTCCAGCTTCTTTCTAGAAGGAGCTGGTCCACAAATGTTGTACCTCTACTTTTGTGACTCCCACCAGAGGGACTGGTTCCCCAGTCACCTAGCTCTGGGAGCAGATGGGGCTCAGTAATCACTGGTCCTCCAGGATCACACAAAACAGAGGTGGTTCTGTTAGGTCACACACATTTCCAGCAACCCACCCCCCGGCTCAGCCCAGAGTGAGAGAGCCAACACCCAGTGCCAGTTCCTCCCCGGTAGGGGCTAGACTGGATATCAGATGTCCTTTTCCCTGACTTTCCCAGCTGCTGCCTGATAGTTGGGATTCCAATTAGCCTGCACTGGGAGGCTGAAGGAGACTCTGGGATCCCAAATAGGTGTTGGAGCATTTTCAATGCCTTTGGGATACTGACAGGTCTTGGCCTACCCTGTGACGTGGACAATCACAAAGGCTTGAGAGAAACTAGGAGATCAGGCCAGGCTGACTGATGGGATTTATCTCCCACACAAAACCACTCTGTCAGTACTAGAAGAGGTGGCTATTTTATCTAATGCACAGAAAGCAACATAGTTCAAGGAGAATAAGTGAGGGAATACATTCCCAGCAAAAGAACAAGGTATCTGCCTAGGAACTAACCTTAATGAAATGGAGGTAAGTGATTTACTCAATCAAGGGTTGAAAATAAAAGTCACAAAGATGCCCACTGAGGTCAGGAGAGCAATGCAAGAGCAAGTGAGAATTTCAACAAAGAGACAGAAAATACAAAAATGTATCAAACAAAAATCATAAAGCTGAAGATATACAAGAAGTGAACAAAAAAATTCAATAGAGGAGTTCAACAGCAGACTAGATCGAGCAGAAGAAAGGATCAGTTAACTCAAATACAAGGCAGTGGAAACCATGTTATCCAAATATCAACATGATGAGAGAGCAGGATTTCAGATTTTTTCTTTCTTCTTTCCCTCTGTTGGTAACCAATAGGTATTGATCAGATAAAATAAATCTATTCTGAACAACTCTAATAACTGTTATCCATATCTTGCTCCTTTATCATCATCCCATTAGCACATTTAGACTTCTCTATAATTTTAAAGGAACATGCAAAAATTCTTTAATCAATAGGACGTGTAATCAAGCAATTCCTTCTGATTGGAATATCCTTTTCTTAATATGTTCCTAATGATTTTTGTGAGGAAGTACAGATTCTTTTTAATGGGCCTGGAAGGCTATTTATGTTCTTGCTTTTAACATCTACCAGAGGATGTTGTCTTACCACTCTCTAGGTATGTTGTATCCTCTCATCATGCTACAAATTATTAGGTGTTGCTAGAATTCTGTTTTCCACCTTCGTGCTTTCATATGTGATGTTCCAGCTGCCTGGAAAGCCCTATATGTCACCTCCCAACACGTCAACATGTACACATGTGTACCCCCCCACGACACACACACACACACACACACACACACTCTGATTTAGCCTAGATTTTCCCAGAGGCAGACCCTGAGGAAAAGGTTTGAGTACAGGTGGTATATTTGTGTTCCCAGGAGGTAACACAATGTCTGTGATATGGAAGATGCTGTAGCCCATGTATTCATGAAACAAAAAATGGTAGCTTGTGATGAAAAATAATAAATTACTAATATTGGCTGTGTCCGCTTACATCACTAAAGTGTTTTTATGTCCACCAGCTGGACTCAATTTCCACCTTTTTACTGAAACAAAAGTAATAAACCACAAACAAAAATGTAGGCTTAACATTTTGGAAATTTCTAGCTCCGCAGTTAAAGAAACCTGGAGTTGCTTGGCAAGATTGTCAGAGAAGAACCTGTTTAACGTAAGTCTTTATACTCTGCAAGATTGATTTCACAAAACCAGCTGGCTCCCATCTCTATGTAGTCTCAAGTTGTTTAATAGAGAAAATCATCTGCATAAGACCCTGTGGTGTCTGCCAGTCTCAATTTCTATTTAAATCGTTGATACTGTAACTTCTAACCCAGTGGCTGAGTTGTGATATTCACAAAAATTGGCTCTCTGGAATTCCCACTCTGCATCTTGAGTCCTACTCATTGTATTTATAGCTAAACCACAAAATATAGACTAGTCTGGGACTGGGAGCCCATAGGGGTCCAATTTCAAGTTTCACGACTGATGCTAAGAGAGGGTTAATTTGCCCAAATCCACCCAGCAGAGGAAGGGTCATATTTAAGATATTCAACAACTTGAACACCTAGGTCTCAACCAGTCAAAATGGGGCATCACTCAGAATGCACATGAGTCACCGAGCACAGACAGCCAAGCTAGTGCACAGAGGATAAATATTAGCCCTTCATCAGAGGGTGCACCGCATCTCAGCAGTTCATGACTCTGTGGAATGTGCCACCCCTACAGCTGGTTCCCTGCCTCCCCCTCTTGTAGATACTTGTGTCATGAATAGAACTGGTGTCTTTAGCATGGGGCATTCACTATTTTATCCTTCTGTTCTTCTCAGTCAGAGACCAATCTAAGAGCAGGAACCCCCTCTACAGAAATTTGTGTATACAAGTCAGAAGTAGTGTCATGAGGGCTGTGAAAAGATATTTGTCTTTCAGAGCTTGTATCTCTTTGGCTCATTTCCTGCCAAGAACATTCCTAACAAAATCTAATAGGTCTTTCAAGTAGAAATAAAAGCAAAAAGAAGAGAAGAGAAAGCAATGAAACAATGGTGGCTAAGACAATGAAAAATGAATTACTAACACATGATGTCTCAAATGTAATCAAACTGAGTACATAATAATATGAAAGCTCAAATCAAAAAATATATGAAGTAATGAATAGCAGTGAAAATAGTTGCCTTGTATCAATAATGAGAATTAAGTACTGTTTCTGAAATTCTTTGAAATAATAACAAAATAAAACTTCAGTTTATTTGCTTGAAATACCTGTGGAAATGTCTGAGAAATGAGTCTCACTGTGATCTTAATCTTGGGAGAGATTAATTTCTCTAAACATCTTCTGACATTTTTAAAAAAGTGTTTTAAAAAATAGGGTAAATACATCACAGCCTATTTTTGCATTAATGCTATGAGAGTTTTAACTTGAAACTTAATGTGTAATTCTTTATTTTAATGCACCAATATTATTTTTTGAGGAGATCATTTTTGGAGCTCTCATTGGAACATTAATTTTCATAGAGTTCTATATTATCACATTTGTTAGCAGGAAATTCAGGCCAATGTAGCTTGCAAATAGTGGTTACTTTCTGACTGGAAATAAGGTTGGTTGTATTTAGAAATGATTGCTTCTCAATAACAATTCCTTACCTTAGCAACGCCAATTACAGACTCTGAATGCTAGTGCCTTATTTTCTCTAAGAAAGTTACATGGAATTTTTAAACTTTGTTATTGAATTTGATTGAGTTTTCATTTTTCATTTAGGTTAATATAGTTCCATATATTAATTCTATTAAGATTAATAAAATTAATTATTTTTGTCTGTGTAAAAATTTGTACACATATATGTATCATGTAAACTGGGAATTTTTTTTTGACAAATAAAAGTGAAATGAGTAGCTAGGAGGCTTCTAAAATATTTAAGACACCGTAATGAGAGAAGCTTTGGGTTGGTAGACATCCTATTTTTGTAATCTGTCTCCCTAGTTAGATGATCGGCATCTTGAGGTCAGAGAGCTCTGAAATGATTTTCTCTTGGTTTCTCCTGCACCTGGCACAATGGCTCGCATAGTGATGGATTTTCAACAACAGTATCATGACTGAAATTTTTGAGCTTGCTTAACACACAGGACATTTCTGTGAAAATTAGAGATGGCATATGCTAAATGCTCAACAGTGATGTGATTTATACTAGAGACTATTACTATTAATAACAACAGGGTGCAGTCTGTATTATAAAAATCTTGTTACTATTCCAAACTATGTAAAAAGGCTGGGACTACTCCACAGAGGAATTCTAACTATATTGTGTAATAGAGAATTATATTTGAAATAGATCACTTTTTTCCATGTGATAGTGGATATAGTGTATGAATTTTGTACAAAAATGTATCTTAGCTTTTTCAGAATGGCGTGTATTATTGAAGGAGTCTCAGCATATTACTTTTGCATTACTGTGCATATTAAAGTGTGACCATGTAGAACAGTAATCAATAGTATGATGGCATCCATATTTTTAATTCATGCCAAGATGCTTGGAATTGCTTTTTATTTAATATTGTACAGAAGCTAATAATGGATAATGTGCATAAATATGTCCATCTGGGAATTATATTTAGCTTGTACTTGAAATTCACCACAATCAAGCAGCTTAACTTTGCAAAACACGTTATTTATCTACGAATGTTGCATAGAAAAATGTCTCACTCTTCTTAACCACCCTCTTGTAGGACCTGGGACATAGGACAAACATGAAAGTACCCAGGGAAAAGTGCTCTACATGATGACCTTCCTTTTGCTTACTTGCCCATTTCAATTTTTTACTTCAAATTTTATTTTTTTATGTCCCAGGCATTATTTATGTTTTTTTTAATTGAAGTGTAGTCAGTTACAGCATAATGTACACCAGAAGTGAGTAAAATAAAGAACAATAATGAAAAGTAGAAACATGAAAAATTAACTTGGGATTAAGAAAAAAATCCTTTAATGAATTACACATAAGCATGACTGATGGGATGGGTCCGTTCAAGGTCTGTCAAAGGTTTGTCTGTTTTGGGGGATAGCACGTTGTCTGCACCTTTAAAATATTAAACAGCACTGACAATTGAATGTTTAAACTCCAAAACACCCTTCAGAGTTGGTGGGAAAGTGAGAAACAAGTCAAAGATAAATGGAAAACTTGATAAAGCATGACTATGAACTATGTAAGATAAATTTCTGTAAATGAACTTAATTTTCAAGGGGAAAAATGTCACACACACACACACACACACACACAAGGCTTCTGGCAAAAAACAACAAAAAGAATAGTAGCTCATAAACAAATGATTACAGATTAGCTGAGTAAACTCTAAAGTTTTCACAACAAATGAACTTCTAAAACCTTGTATTATTATACATTATTATTTTTCTTTCTTTTTTAAAATATGTATACACATTTACACACCTACATAGACATAAATACTCATATGTAGGTAGATACGCACATATACATAGAGTGTGAGTACATTTTTACTCAAGATATCTCATTTACACACTAAAATTTCTTGGCCTTCAGCTGAGTCTTAAATTTCATCCTTGAGTCAAGTTATATGGCTGAGCATGAAAGACTGGCCTTTATAATAGGAAACCTGACAGAACTTTAATTATCCTGGTGTTATTTGAGGGCAACCATAGTTAATTCTCTTATATACCGATAACAAAAGCAACCACAACTTGTAACCCACAGCTAACACATTTTTATTAACTCCTTCTACAATTTTGATATTTCATTATAGATTTTGACACCTTATTTTGTCTGACTCCCTTTCTGTGCTTGATCTTGATTTATTTCAATACATAGAGAAAGGATATTTTCTATTTAATTTATATTACTTCCTTACCCCTTCTCCCATAGGAACATTATGGTTTTAGTTAACTCAATGCATTACATTTTTACTGAGTGACTGATGTCTTCAGACAGGATCCTTAAATCAATCCAGTTGGTTGCTTTTATGTGACAGGATTACAATTTGGAAGCTTGAGGGATAACCAGCTATCTCAGACACTTCCCATAATATTATCATTTTTAACAGTGAATCCTTAAACTAATCAAAGTACTAACTAAATACCAAACATTGATTAGAACGCTACTAAAAATGTACATGTGATGTTTGTAGCACAATCTTTACCCTGGACTGTACCATAATTGATAAGAACCATGGCATATGTTGATAATCATGAACCTAGTACAAAGCTGATTTGTTAACAGTAGGAGCCAGTGTTCATGTAAATATATGCAATGATTTGGAAGGCAGGGTTTGATGGAGACTGCAAGTAACTATTTTGGTTTAGTTATGGAAGTTCTGTATATAAAGATGTTCACATATGTACATATATAAAGATATTTCCCTTAGTCACTATTCATGTATTGTTCACTCATTACCTACCACCACTCTGACACACCATTTTATTATTCAGCCTTTTTCCCTGTTACTGTTTATTCCAGGATCGTGTCTGCATTTCCAAGCTTTAATCTAATGCTTAAAGTCTAAAATCTGGTCCGCCCTCCCTTTCTAGTCCTATTTCCAAATGTCTGTCCCAGCCAAACTCATCCAAAGGTTACATTTGAATCTCTTTCCCTCGCTAGCTGTGTTTAATTTAGTTGGTGAGGAAAAGTATAGAGTAAGTAACACATTTATAAAAATCCAACACAGTGAAGCTCAAATGCCACCTCTTCCAAGACACGTCCTCACTCCACTAAAGAGAGTAGACTTCTCTGCTCTGTTACTCATTATCACTGAGATGATGTGATAAGTCTGCACGGCAGGAATGTGAATGATGCCTTCATCAGGTAGCAGCTGTGGTACCCTGAATGTGTTCCTTTACTCACTTGGTCTCAGTTTCTTCCTCATAAATGTGGGATGTGAAGATATTGCAGGTCTATAATCCCTTATCTAATTCTAAAATCCATAACTCTTTGAAAACGAAAAGCTTAAAGGAACAAGTTAACAAAAAGTTAACTCAGAGCAAATTCAACCTGACCTAAACTCTTTCAGAAGCAAAAACTGACTTGACCTTATAACCTTTATCATACTTAGTGTGGACATGCATGTTTTACAGTAGAAGTACTAGTGTATTTTGTTGTATGTTGCTCTCCCAGATCCTCCCAGGCATGTCAAAAATACCCTTTTGCATCCTCAATAGTGGTGTGTAAATAAAATCTTTAGAAGCCAATGAACTGCAGCGCTAACAATTAAGTGGTGACAGTCCCAGCCCAGCCTAATTGTGCATATCCAGCATAAGCCTTCCACCCACTCCTGCCCTGTGTTTTCCAGAACTTGTACATTAAATTTAAAATGACTAGATTAGGAAGTCACTATCTTGGTAAATATGCCTTCATAGCAAACTTGAAGGAAAGCAAATCTAATAGAATCCTAGGGGAATTTAAGCAGAGATTCTCTATTTAAACAAATACAGCATATGGGAAGTGATGTTCTCCATCAAAAAGGCATTTTAACTAGTAGGGGGGAAAAGTGCGTAGAAATAGGTACATTGGAACAAACATTAGGAAGTCCCAAGTTGAGGTTATGTTTAAAAAGCATCCCTTTCTCAAATTTGGAACATGAATTTCATTATAATTCATTTAGCCTTTCTCTTGAAAGTTCTTCTTAGCATTCTTTTAGCACATATTGAGAGCTTCTCTGTTTTTTATTGTAACACCAGACAAAATTTATATGGAGCCCATTCAAGCTACCACACATCAGTCAACTCATAAGTGGGGCAGAGAGGAAGTCTAAAGTGGGTCACAACTATCCAAGAATAAATGCACAGCATATGGCATTTTAAAAGCTTGGGGACTGTCAGGCAGTTGTATGTTCAGCCTCTTCATCCAAAGAGTGGAGGGCTTAGTTCCATAATCAGAGACCCAGAGAATCCTAAATGCAGAGGCAGATGGAGTGGAAAAAAATAGAAAATAAGAGCCTGTGCTCCCCATAAGTGTCCACCATTGAAAGGGCCCAGCATCGCGGATGAACTCCCATGTACTCAGAAGAGAAGACAATATACAGCGGGTGTGTCAATCTACTCAGGCTGTCCTAACAAAATCTTACAGAATCGGTGGCCTAAACAATAAAAATTTATTTTCCCACAGTTCTGGAGGGTGGAAGTTCAAGATCAGGATATCTTCAGGGCTGGTTTATTTACTTATTTTTTTATTTATTGAAGTATAGTCAGTTACAATGTATCAATTTCTGGCATACAGCACAATGTATATGCATATACATACATATATTCATTTTCATATTCTTTTCCATGAAAGGTTATTACAATATAGTTCCCTGTTGTATGCAGAAGAGATTTTTTTAACCTAGTTTTATATATAGTGGCCAACATTTGCAGGGTTAGGTTCTGGTGAGAGCTCTTCTCCCGGTTTGTAGAAGCCACCTTCTCATCGTGTCCTCACATGGCTTCTTCTCTGTGTGCAAAGAAAGAGGGGGACTTCTGGTGTCTCTTTCTCTTCTTATAAGAACACTGATCCTATTGGATTAAGATCCCATCCTCATGATCTCACTATATTATTACCTCCAAATACAGTCAGTGGGAGTTAGAGCTTCAACATATCAATTAGGCATGGGGCAAAATTCAGCCCACAACATCAGGAAGAGATACCTTGAAGGACATTGGTGATTTCTGACTGGCATCCCATTTTTTCTCTTTCTTAAAGAATCTTGAAGTGAATATTTCATTCATATATCCCTCTTTCTTCATTATACATACATGTCCTGACAAAAGCTGATCCCATCCCAAATTTCAGGGTTTGACCAGATTGACTTTGGATAGAATGGTAGTAAAATGTATTACCCAATTGTGACAATTTTTAAGATTGAAAGGGAGCACTAATTATGACAAAATAACAGATAACAACAACACTTTGGGGAAAACTGGAATGTAAGGTCACTGTACCGTTTGGTACAGGAACGGACCTATGGTCCAATTTGTGACAGTGCGTTATGAAGGTGTTTGCTGAGGACTGTAGGAAAGTACTTTCTCATTATCCTCCTTTGGACAGTGTCTTTCCCCTCATGTAAAAATTGTAACAGCTGCTATTATTTTGATATCCAAAGAAAGTAATGCCCTTGAGGTACTCACCCCCAAAACAGGAGGACCATCATCAACCCAATAACTGGACACTGTGATGTGGCAGACACCTTGACTTAGCCATCAGAGTCACTGTGCTGAGAAAATCCATGTAGGATCCCCTTGAATTATGTTTGTATGTCATGCAGTAGAAGCTGTCCTGAATTCTCTCACATTCAGCATTTCTCATCCAGCAGCATCACTTCCTATGCATTCCATTTGTTACTTGCTCCACACAGAACTCTTCTACATAACCTTAACCTGGCTACTTTTCTACCCTCCATCACCCTCCCTCACCTACGAAGTCCCTCATGGCCACTCAACATCTCCTGACTCCTTGTGATGAGCTAAAGAAAATTCCTTTGGATAAAGTAGCTACTCATGGTTCACTGATGAATCTTATTTTAAAGGTGACAGTGGCAAATATTGTGCAAAGTATGCTATTATGATTCCTTTGATGTTGTCAAGGCAGCACCTTTACCTATGGCTACTTCAGCCCAATGGCTGAATTATATGCTTTGACGTGGGTTTGTGCTGTAGTCAAGTACAGAAGTGCCAATATTGACACTGATAGTAGATATGCTTTTGGAGCAACTCATGATTTTGGAATGTTGTGGAAGCAACATGGCTTCCATACTTCCAATGGAAATAAAATAAACAATAGCTTCAGTATTCAGGAATTATTGGATGCAATACTTTTACCTGTTGCTCTAGCTATATTGGGATTCTGGGGCATTCTAAATTTGACTCTCTGGACACTAAGGGAAATCAACTTGGTGATATTTTTGCAAGGAATGCTGCCCTTAAAGGGACCAACAGCAGTCAAATTTTCTTGGTCCAAAGGGATATTTCCTCAAATAATAACTTAGGGAAACTGACTACAGAAATCCAACAAATGGCCTCCAAGGAGGAAAAATAATATTGGAAATCCAACAATTATAGGTTTGATGAAAAAAAGTGAGCTCTGGTTTAAGCCAAATAGCATTTAGAGTCCTACCAGAGACACTAAAATTCCTACTCCTCACTGCTCTACATGCATTACACCATTAGTCTACTAACAAAATGATTGCCTTTGCTAATCAGCATTGGTGGGGAAATATTTATTGGGCCACAAAAAGTGCCTACCTTTCTCATTCCGCTTGTCCAAATAAAACAAAGGTTTTATTGTTTTATTGTTCATAATGCTCCCTGACATTTTAAAACTACCTAATGGATCACTCTGGTTCTGGTAAATGGATTTTCATACACCATACTCTGTCTAATGGATATAAATATGGTTTAGTCATGATCTGTATGTTTTCATACTGAGCTAAAGCCTTCCCTCAAAGATAGGCTATTGCCTTTTCTGTGACTGAAGTCCTTTTGGAAATGATTATCCTGACCTGGGGAAGTCCTCTTGAACATCAGAGTAGTCAAGGAATCCATTTTACTGGCCAGGTGTTTTACCAAGTCTATGCCCTCTGCCTGGCTTTATAACACTGTCACTGTACTCATTACCATCCTCAATCTTCTGGTTTTGTTGACATACTAACAACATTATTAAGATCCAATTGGCAAAATTTGTAGAGACCCTTCAAATACCTTGGTCAAATGCATTACCATTGGTCCCTCTAAATCTCAGAACCACCCCTTGTGGAACTCAGATCTTCCCCTTCCAAATAGTTGCTGGATGCCCAGTGCATTGATGAAAGGAGAAGTTCTCCAACATTACAAAGGCCTAATTGAGTCAATTAAAAATACCTATGATTTGGCAGACCAAAATTTTCACCATGATCTCTTGGGAGACAAAGACCTTAAGCATCACACCTTGCAAACTGGTATTTGTCTATTGGAAAAGACATCTCCAGAAGGACTCTTAAAATTCACTGGAAAAGCCCCTATTGATATTGCTAACCAACCTTTGTTCTGCCAAACTCCAAGGAATAAACTCTTGGATTCATGTGACACACCTAGAGTGTGGAACCCTAACTGGACCTACATAACTTCTGTGACCTGAAAGTAAAGATATTCCAAAATTCAAACAGATGGCATCTGATGAGACAGCTTTCTCAAGATGGCCAGACTAGTCTGTTGAAAGTTTGTCACCAAAATTTTGATAACGACATATGCTTCAGATGATCTCCAGTGTTCATGACCTTGATTCCCATCTGCACACGTTCCCTCTAACATTGGACATTACACCCAAGAAAGTTCCTTCTTGGTGATGCAGGAAAAATGGATGTGGAGCATAAAGAGGGCCGTGTCCCAGGCTTCGGTTGACCCACTGGGATGTGCCCCGCCAAGTGTGGGTCCTTGGCTTCATGCAGGAGAGAATTCAAGAGTGAGCCACAGTTGAGTAAAGATAGATTTATTTAGAGAGTTACATCAAAAGGCAAGAGAAAGGCCATGAGGTGTGGGGGTTGGGTGTTCAGATTAGAGTAAAAGTAGGTACACACTCCATAGATAGAGTGCGGGCTGTCTCAGAGTCGGGGGAGAGACAGAAGGCTGCGGCCATAAAGCGCCCTGTTGCCAGTTTTTATGGGTTTGGTGGCTTCATATGCTAATAAGTGTAAGGACCAGTCAAACTAGCCTGGGGAAGGGGCTGGGATTCCTAGGAAGTTGGCCATTTCCCACTCTTTGACCTTTTGTGGCTAGCCTTGGGACTGCCATGGCTCCTGCGGGCATGTTATTTACCTTGTTAATATATTACAATGGGCATATAATGAAGCTCAAGATCTGGTAGAAGTTAAATCTCCCACCATCTTGAGCCTCAAGGCCTACTGGGGGTTGTATCTTCCACTATTTTGATGTTAATTGCTGTCATTCCTTGAATGGCTGTGCCCTGCCCTCTTCCTGTCTCATTGGGATTGAGGGACAAAAAGCTACTGAAACCAGAAAAACTGACCCTTAATCAGAGATGCCTTCAGAAAAAAAAAAAAAAAAAAAGAGTATGAGCAAAAGGAAGAAATACAAAATTAATAAACCAAAACCTCAATTAAATAGAATTGAGAGATCAGAAGGAGGAGCTCTCTCATCCTATGACAATAGCAGAGCCCAAAGGAAGAAGAAGGATTGCTCTTTTCTGACAAGGATTCAGCCAATGAAAAACCATAGACTCTTTGTTTACTACAGCCCTCCTATTTTTTTTCCACTCTGTAAAAATGTTTCCCTTCCTTGGCTATATGGGAATTTGCACACGGCTCACCATAGTCGTGGACTATGAATTGCAATTCTCTGCTGATCGCAAATAAATCCATCTTTGTTGAAGAAATAGCTGGCAGCTTATTTTCTTCAAGTCAACAATGGAAAGTATAACAAGACAATTTCGGAAAATATGCCTAACGATGTAATTGGCAACTCTTACAAAGACAATTAACTCTGACTGCTTTCTAAGATTTAAGTCTCAAAAGACAAAATGGGCAGAATTAGAAACAATGATTTAGACTCCTGATTTTAGCACAATCAAATGATAACATTCTGAACTCAACTCATACTGATATCCTTTACTCTCCTCCAAGTAATTTGGAGTAGGAATAGACTAAAAGGAAAAAGGAAAAAAATTCAGACAAGTTTAAAACTTTGCTAAACATCAGAAAGACAGATATACCTACCTACTGTCGACTGAAATAAATGCATGGCCTAAAATTGGAGAGTTACGTTTTATTTGTAGGACATTTCTGAGGGCTCGAACCCCTTTGAGCCCAGGATGACAGCCTCTCAGATGGCTCTGAGGGACTGCTCCCAAGAGGTAGGGGAGGAGCTAGGAAATATAGCAGCTTTACAACAAAGACCGGGTAGTTGAAACAATAAAAGATTACTTGTTATCTAAAGAAAACCAGGCATCTCAAGTTAAAGAATTTAGTGCTTTTCTGTGTATGGGAGGAAGCAAACATTTGGGCTCACTGAATTCACTCCTTTGACAAGCACCTTGCTATCTAGGGCCAGTATCCTGTCCTTTCTTATTCTGAGTCCCCTCAAGGTGCACCATTGTGAGTGGCTGCAGAGGCCGGGCTGCAGGCTTCTCTTCACTGCGGGGTGGCGGCAGCCGCTGATGACTTGATGGCTTCAGTATTCTATGTTTACTGATGTGGTTTGCAGTATTTTTCATTCACACTACCTACCTATCTCCTAATGTACATTCTCTACTTCTTCCTTTTAATTGATGAATCTCCCTACCAGAGTTTAAAATTAACACATAGCCAGAGACCACATTTCACAATTTTTCTTGCTGTTATAAACAGTCACATAAATGAATTCAGGCCAATTGTGGTTTGGATAGAAATGATATATTCATTTACAGGCCTTGACATTAAAATATCATAAATGAGTGTGACATTGTGATTTAAAATAAGGGATGCATACTTGGCCTTTGTCCCTGGTCTTGGCACAGAGTTCTTAAAACCCTTAGAAGTTCCTAGGTGATGAGAGCAACAAATGCCTCGTGTTATGTTAGTGAGGTGACTTTGGATTCCACGCAAAAATGGGGGCTGGGCACTGGGAGAACCAACTGGAGATCAGAGGGTTGGAATTTTTAATCCCATCCCCCTGACCTCTGGTGCAGAGAGAGAGGCTGGAGGTTGAATCAGAGATCAATGGTTGATAATTCAATCAACCATGTCTATGCAGTGAAGCCTCCATAAAAACTGAAAAGGATGGGGTTTGGAGAGCTTCTGGGATGATGACCATGTGGAGGTGCTGGGACAGTGTCCTGCTTAGGGACTGCATAGAAGCTCCCCATCCTTTCTCCAGACCTTGTCCTATTCATCTCTTCCATCTGCACTCTTCCTGAGTTATAACCTTTTATAATAAACCAATAATATAGTGAGTAAAATGTTTCTCTGAGTTCTGTGAGATGCTCTAGCAAATTACTCAAATCCATGGAGGAGGTTATAGAAATCTGCAATCTACAGCCAGAAGCATGGGTGACTTCCTGGATTTGTGATTGTCATCTGAGTGCAGGTGGGGATAGTCCTATGGGACTGAGCCCTTAACTGGTGGGATCTGATGCTGTCTCTAGGTAGGTAGTATCAGGGTTGAGTTGAATTATCCATTGGGTGTCTAAGAATTGCTTGGTTGTGTGTGTGGCTGAGGAGGGGGGTACCCACGCATTGAAAATGGGCATAGAATATCAATGAGGTAACCCACTGTCTCTCTTTCTTGCTGTGGGCTGGCATTAGAAAATGACTGGATTTACTCTTAGTAATGCAGAAGAGGATCACCACCTATGTGATGCAGGAGTAACAAGCTGAACCCTTGATTAACTTTGTGGAACAGTGCCGAAGTACCAATCATTTTTACAAGCAACTGCTTCTTTTTTTTTTGCAACTACCTTTTTTTTTTTTTTTTGACACCAGGTTAGCCTTCAGTCTACCTTATATACTCAGTAATATTCATTGCTATTTTAGTGCAAATATCCAAACCAAATGTTTGCCTATGGTAAACAAATCATGCCTTTACCCTTAGGCTTTAATTTTCTAAGTCCAACGTAAGATGAAATGCAGTCTTTTCTAAAATATTAATCCCAAAAATTAGGCCCAAGGAGACACATATATACACACACATGAACATACACACACATATTGGAAAAGCATACAACAAGTAAAGCTTAATCATTTTTATTTACATAAGAAAATCTTACTTCATTAAATATGTCTAGGGTTAATTTTCTCCTCTGAGCCTGCCTGTAAGACAACTTTAGTTTCCACAATCATGAGACACAGGGCACCCACAGTGATCTCTTTTACCATGGTGTTGATGAAGAACTGATCTACACATTTACTTCCAGGACAGACTTTCCAAAATCCAAACTGTAATGAAGTTTTGGAAAGTATTTAACCTTCATGAGGCATCTGAAAATAAGCACTTATGAAAATAAAAAGCTTGGCTCCCTCCAGGGGTGCTGTATCATTCCTCACATTTATTCTCACCTTTTCATGTTCACATGAAACTCCAGATAATAGTGTAGGCAGCAAAATCTTCAGTTACTGATGGACAACAGTGATATATGCAGTACGAAACCTGAAGAAGCTGCACATAAAAATTCGAATCTCAATATCTATGCTGAATTTTAAAAAAGCAGTAGATTTCAAAGGGGAATTTCTTCTGTTTCATTAATTTTATAGTGAATGGCCATTTCTCACATATTTCATCCTTCTGAGTAAATGTGTTCATTAGCACAAAAATAATAATTCATATAATGCTCATCTAGGTGAGTACTCAATTTTTATGTGCAGTCACGGTGCATTTAAAAATTTCTGTAACGTTTTAAAAATGAGTTTCAACCATACCTTTGATTTCTTCTGTCGCTTGGAGGCCATCCAAAGATCAAGGACATGCCAGGTGTCCTGATTTAACAAGAACCAATAAATATCCAGGTTAGAAGAAATATATTCACATGTGATTTTATATAAACACAACACATATGCATGCATATTCACGTGTATGTATGTCACTATATATGTGTGTATGTTATGTATATGCATATATAGTACATATCAATGTATGTATATGTGTATATATATTAACTATGCAATTGATAATATACAAATAGGTGTTTATCTATACATATACCTACTTGTATGTTATCAAATGTATGGGCCATGCAACAACATTTATGGGAAAAAATGTCATTTTTAATCCTAAAATTCCAAGCTTCTTCAAAATGTCAACTATTGTGATAGGGTACTAGTGTTTCTGATATAAAATAAATAATCTTCATCTTCAAAGAGTTCTTCTTTGATTTAAGAGAGCATTTAATTTTAATGTTAAAAGTGTTTATAGCTCCGGGTAATAACTGTTATCATACTGAAAAATACTAGGCATTATGAAATTTCTAGTAAGAGGCACTTAACCAGGTCTGATGTGGGAGAGAGTGGGAGAGGTAAGATTTTTTAAGTGGATAATTTTGAGATTGTCTTGAATTGCAAAGAGGAAATAGAGAAATACACACCCCAGCTATTTAAACATATGAAAGAAATGTCTGTACAGAAGACAGAGCAAAGAGAGGGTTGCACGTAGATTGATGTGTGTGGAGATTACTGTGTCTAATGAGGTCATGGTCATTCTTGGGACCAAGTGTTCCTGCTCCACCCCCCAAGATCTCTCAGTTTCCATCCTCACAAGTTTTTATTATACAAACAGCCATCATAACGAAGAGGATAATTTTGTATTAAAAAAAAAAAGTGAAAAAAATTTCATTTTAAACTGATAATTAATTTGATGGGATACAGTTTTCAATAAGAATTATTATTCTCCTCCATAAATATTTAATTGTTCAACATATCATAACTATGATAGTGTCAGTATAGAGAGGTAAGTATGTCTTTTATTTTGAAGAGGATATACTAGACTCAAAGAAAGTTTGTTAGTAAAATTATGCATTCAAAAATTTCCTGTGATTTGTGTTTTATTTTCTTCTTCACAGCCCAGTATTTAAAACAGAGACATGATTTCTGTAAATGTTTACACTGAGAGTATTTGAAATTCACTGAAGTCACAATGCAAACTATAAATACAATTTTCATTTTAAATTGCAAAGTATTTTGCTTAAGTCATGGTTTTCATGAAGTCTGTTTTCTCATTCATAAATTTTGCTTTCAATTGCATTCCAGAGAATTGCCCCTTCACCCCAAAAATTTGGTTGCACTTAAAAGAATTTACATTTTATATTTATAGATGGAATGTCATATGGCAAAGCACTATAACTAAAATGAACCAATTTCAATTTAATTGCTCATATTTGTAAATATTATTTGTCTTGAAATTCAACCCACATGTAGCAAATTGCCTTTTAATGTTCTACCTTACAAACAGGTGGAGTGTGCAGAATTACAGAGATTTTTAATAGCTTTGCCTGTGGCATCTTTTTGCAAAAGATGAATTGCACTGCTGCCTAATTTTAAAAAATGTTAGATATTGAAGGTACCCAGATTTTCTATAAGTATAAAATAATTAAAAATAAGAGTCATCAGAGTAATTATGCATATTCATTAAAGCAACAACAACCAATGTTATGCCTAAAAGTAAAATGATTTTGAGTCAAATGTCAAAATAAAGTCATACGCTTGGTGTAACCTTTGGGGACGTTAAATGACCAGGTTGCTTGGCTACACCTAGGCACATTCTACCACTTTTCCTTAACTAATTTTTTTTTAATTTATTTCTGTTATGAGCAATGCTTGACTATCTATTGATTACTCTAGATTGTAAGTAGAGACAGTAGAAGTAGTAATGCAGCTGTCCTGAAAGTCTCTGTGCAGGATTAAGCTTTAGTAACTTCAGAAGTATAAACATTATAACCTTTAAAAAATGAAACTTAATATTTGATTATTGAATATTTCTTTACTTTTGTAAATTTTAATAATAAAATTCTATTTTATGATTATTATTTTTTCTTTGGATCCCTCAGATTTGTACATGGTGACATTGACTAAAACATACAAAATTTCAAAACCACTTATATTTCAAAATCCAAAACTTTCTGCTTTTACCTTTCACAACCTATAGACCTAGGTTTGGATCTTAATTTTGTTACTATTTGTGGGAATTTTGGAAAATACCAGTTATCTCAGATAATAAAAAAAAACTAATAACATTGCTTTGCAGGGTTACTGTGAAAATAGTAAAAATACATATGCAGTTTTTGGAATAGGACCTGAATCTTAGTAGATGCTACATAACTCTAAGCATTATAATTAGTTTTGCAAATCATTTATTTGTTTTACTTTTATTTAAAACACAATGGACGAGTAAGACCAAATAAGAAAATAGTAACATGTAAGTGGAACTCACAATGAGAGATATTATTCAATTAATATGACATTTCTAGTTATAGACCACATTAAGTTTTCTTAAGCATGGTCCACCTTTTGATATGCAAAATACTACTAAGGCAAGCAATTTAACTTCCACTGTATTCCTCATCACAAATGAATATAGTACAGAAAGATAATTAGGATCCTGGTTTGAGGATCAGGTAAAACTGAATTACATTCTTTGATCTAACACTTAATATTTGTGTATCTATGAGCAAATCTCTTAATCCCCATCATCAAATCTCAGTTTCTTCATCTGTAATATATGAGCAACTCAAATCTAACTCAAAGTATTTATGCAATCTAGCCATTTGTAATTCAGAAAAAAATGGTCTCAATCAGCCTACTCCATATCCAGTGTGAAGTCCAAGGCCCTTCCCAGGGTTTCCACATATTCCCTGGATCTGAAGTGTTCCAAATTTTTTTTTTTTTTTTTGTCTCTTGCCACCAGAACATTAACACTCAGAAAGCATGGGCTTTTTCTGTTCTGTTGGCTGTTGTATTTCAGTGTCCCAAACTCCACAAATCAATAATAGAATTTTTGTTGCATTATTTAATTATAATTAGCAGACTTACTCTTCTCATTGAAACTGTCTGCTCTTCAAAATAAAAATAATCACTACAGACGTTCTCACCTTTGAACCGTATAACTAGGAAAAGATATAAATTAAAATGTCTTATGTTCTTCTACCAACAGAATGTCAGCAGCACAGAGGTTTATTTTCTCACTTATGGTTTGTCCTCCCACCTCTTAGAAGGCAAGAGTGTGTGTAGTCCCTTTTAGAATACAAAACATGTTGTCTTCTTTTTAGATTTGTTATATAAAAAAAAGTGTGTGGGTTGGGGAGGCTGTATAAAATGCCAAACAGTACTAGGTGCATAGCAAGTTCTCAATAAAGATAATTTCCAATGAAACAGATGGAGTTACATACACATATCAGTCTCTTTTGTCATGGAGAGACACAAAAATCTAAGCGATGTTGTAGTTTGTGAAATCAGCAATCATTTTATAGATGAGGGAACTGAGGATTGGAGAATTAGTTAACTTGCACATGGACCCACAGCTTATAAGGAACAGACAGAACCAAGACTGAAAGTCAAGCTGAGCTATTCTGGCAAGGACCAATGGCCATAAAAATGGGTAAATGCTCACAGTCTGTTGCTAATCGTAACAGAGACTGGAAACCATTCACACAATGGCAGTGGACCACAATTAGAGAAGGATAGGGTATTCAGCTATTTCCTAGAGTTCTTTTTACTTTGGGGGGGACAGTAGAATATCGAATTACTCTTTATAAAATGTGTTTAAAATACTAACATAGAAATTTTACTATTTCCCAGCCCTAGACGTGTAGAAAGATTTTCAACCTTTACTCATCCAGTTTTCTCTCTTTTTCTTTTACTTCAAAGTCAAAGCTGAATGCAGTTATTGATGTGAAGAAGCATGTTTGAACAGAGGAAAACAAGACATATGTTAAAAAAATAAGATCTCATCATCTTCTCACATCATTTTAGAACAGGTTTCTTTGGGGCTGGGAAATCACTTGTTGTGGGGGTCTGCTTGGGGCATTGTAGGATGTTTAGTGATACCCATGGTCTCCACCCACCAGATGCCACTTAGCACTTCCTCATTTGTGACAACAGAAAATATCTCCAAATGTGTTGGCAAATGTCCTTTGGGAAACGAAATGTTGAACAAATGCTTTTAGATGATGAATCAAGACATAATCCTAAGTGACTTTCATAATTTGGTGTGTGTTGGAATAATCAGAAAAAAACTTGTTCAGACATCCCTAGCTGGGCTCCACATTGGGAGATTCTGAATGAGCAGGTCTGCTGTTGGTCCAAGCAGTCACTTTTATACTAAAACCCCAGGGTGATCTGGGCACACACAAAAGAGCGAGAAACACAACCATGGAGAACAGGGAACATGCGGCTCTGCTATTACAGGGACACAAAAATAGACTCTCTGCAGTAAAAGCATCACAAGAAGTCTGGCTTGGTTGCTCCATGTTTTCAGGACACCGAAGCAAAGGAGATAAAAGTCACCAAAGGGGTCTGGGGACTATTGATGTATACACTAATGAGGACAGAGAGAAAAAGAAGCTAGCCATCCACCCTCAGAGAGCCCATTTCAGGCTAGACCCAATATTGTGGCATAGAATCCCTGTCTAGAGAGGAGGGTTACAATGCATCAGCCCAGGTTTCCCATTTAGGGCTTTATTCCCCTTCAGTTTGCATCAAAGCAGAATGGCATGACGGTCAAGAGCTTGAGACTGAACTGTATGGGATTTCAGGCTCTACCATTTTCCTAGCTGAATAATCTTACCTAAATTATGCGATCTCTTTCTAAGCCTTAGTTTTCTCATTTATTTATAAGATGAGGAGAATTACAGTTATCTTTAGTTGATAGAATAATGTTTCCCCAACTATGTCAATGTCTGGATCCCCAGAACCTGTGAATATGCTACTTTCGATGGTAAAAGAGACCTTGCAGACGTTATCATCTTGAAAGGGGGAGATTATACTGGATTATTCAAGTCAGTTCAGTGCAATCACAAGTATTCTTATAAGAGGGAGATTTGGCTTCAGAAGAGGAAAAAGTGATGTGACATAGAGGCAGACATTAGGGTGATGTGGCCAGAAGCCAAAGAATAACAAAAACCTCTAGAGGGTGGAAGAGACAAGGAAGGGATTCTCTCCTGGAGCCTCCAGAAGGAGCTGGCCTTGCTGACATCTTGATTTTAATCTCATAAGACTCACTTAAGGTTTCTGACCCCTAGAACCATAAGAAAATAAATTTGTGTTGTTGGAGCCAGTAAGATCATGGTAATTTGTTAGAGCAGCAACAGGAAATTAATACATTATCCCTCAGGGTAGCTATGAGGACTGAGTTCATACATGAAAAGCAGTTAGAAGATCCTGTCACCCAAAGAATCAATGTGTTTGCTCTGATTATCTGTTATATACTCTATGTCTCTAAATCGCAGCTGTGTTCTAAATAATCTATCATCAACAAATTCCATAATGATTTCTCACATGTCAGCGATTTGCATGGAGGGACAGGTACTGTCCTACGTGTTGCAGTCTAAGATTGGAAAAACCTTGAGCCAAATTGCATTAGGCCCACTTTTCATCGGAATGGAGTCTCCCCATGAGGTAGTAGGATGCCATCCTATCAGAGTTGTAGGGCCCCATGTGACCAAAAGCCCTAAATTTATTGATGAAACCCACAGTTCGTACTGTTGGGTTCCTAATTCCAAACTCTAAGATTAAATTATATATGTAGATTTTTATCATTTTGCTAAAAAATTAAGCTGGTTAGAAATTATATTGAAAAACCTTTTCTTTCTTAAAATGTATACTGTTTTGTCTTTCAGAAACAGAGGTAGCCATGTAAACAGTTCAGACACATTATGGATAGAAAACAAGATGAATAACTACCTGCCCTCTTGTCTCTATACAGGGAAGCCCTTTTGATTTGTGATCTTTGAAGTTCTAGACTTTTCTAGGTCTATAAAATAGTTCAGCTAACATCTCTATAATATCCTCAATTAAAACAAAATTGTATACTATATTTTATTTGCATTGTCTTTGAGGTAGGTAAGGCATGTACTTCCTATTAGCCCCATTTTATACATAAGAACATTGAGGCCTTGGGGTTTTAATGATTTGATTTGCCTCGTGCTACCTTTTTAACAGTAGAGAAAAAGTTGTATATTAGATTTTCTGCTTGCTAATTCAACATTTTTTAATATTTTTGGTATAATTGGCTAGCTCTTTTTCCGGGGCAAGAGAAGGGGCACACTGGGATAATTTGTATGGATTTAATGCATGGAAACAGAGGAGAGGGTGCATGGCCTTCACAACACAGTCATCACAGTTCCTCAGCCTCAAACTACAGAACAAGAGGACACTTCACAAAGCACCAGGGAAGCCCTGTAGCACTGTGTGTGTTGGAAGCCTGTGTTGACCGACCATGCCACCCTGCCTTACCTATGTTCTTTACACAGTGAATTTCCAACTTTTTCTGGTGCTATTTATTATAAGCTCCATATTCTCCCAGCACCAACCTGAGAGAACACTGATAAGGTGGTGCTCAGGCCACAGCTTGTTGCCTTTGGCTTGTGTCTGTCCCCAGGATGACTGATTGTGGTTTTGGCAGTAGACAGCCTCCTTTTTAGTTCTATTAGAACTCTAATGAAGGCCACTCTCCAAGGGTGACATCGTATGGGTCCACTGTGCCTGTGAGTAGCAGGCATCAAGGATGAAAGCACACTTACTTCTCCCTGCTCAGATCTTTACTGTTTCACATCATGCCGTAGATTTATAGTACATAAATACTCTCATTTTTAGATCAAAGGAAAATGAGAAAGATTTTATTCTGTTGTAGAACATGCACTACTTGTCACTTATGAACTTTAAAAATGAGGTGAAAATACTCTTGGCATCCCATAACGCTGTCAGATTTAATGCATAACCTTTCTGACTTTTTAATAACTATGTCGTGTCTGCTGCCTGTAATTATCAAATAAAGTGAAGATTTTATTTAACCTTCTTAGCATAATCATGGAAACAAAGTGACACTTAGGTCAGCGGATCTATTATTTGATAGTTCATGCCCTCCCATTTTTTAAAGCAAACATCAGATGGCAATTTGATGGTCCCTTTTGGGGGGGGGGGTTCTTACTTTTTGGTTTAGTTATAACAATGTACATCAGAAGGATTTTGAATTTTTCAAGAGAAATATTAAATATTCATTGAGAGAGTTTTCTTCATTTAGGAAGGATTACTCAACACACTGTCATGACAATTTCACAGAATGAAAGACATTGCTTTCACTAATCAAAAACAGTCACCCACACCAATTGCCAGCAATTCAGAATTTGCTCTCCTTTATCTCATCAATTCTCACTCACTCTCTTCTCTTTCCCTGGTGGTAGTCCTTTAAAAAAATAATCCAGAAGTTCTGGATGTTAATGCCTGCTCTGGGAAAGTCTGCCATCAGTTATTCTTTCCTTGTTTTACATTTTTAATCCCTCATTCCATCGCTTTCCTATTCTAAAGTGAAGAACAAAATCGCCCATTGGCTTTCTCTTTCTCTGGAGACACACCTCCAACATCGTTTGTAGGATTCGGAGTAAGGTCCTCAGCCATGGGGTAAACCCTGGACCCTATGGATATCACTTATCTTGCCTAATTCTTACATTTCATTTAAAATTTGGTTCATTTTAAACTTCATCTGAAAAAGAAAAGAGAAAATATATTTGATTTTTTTTCTGTTTCCGATGACCCTTAGGGTGCCTGTTGTATTTTCTGAGCTTTTGAGTTTCTCCCCATAAAATGAAGTATCTTTCATCTAATGCTTACTTAGTTTATATAAAATCATCCACGATCAAACTAGACTTGGATACTGAGTTATGGTTATAGATACAGAAAATGTTGAAGCTTCTTTTCTTACATCTATGATTCAGAGGTGGTGCAGCACAGTGATTAAAAGCTTGGACTGTAAGGAAAAGATGCCTGTGTTCATATTCTTCCTTTGATGATGTACTAGCTGCAGGGCCTCAAGCAAACTAAGATTTCGGAGGTCATATCTGTATCTCAGAGACAGTGTCTACAGTTTCATGCAGCAAATATTATACTTTAAAACAGAAGCACAAACATAATCCTAATTATGTGAATACTGGTTTAAGTGAGGCTGACTTGAGGAATGTTTGCTTAAGTGAGAGCTGTAGATCTATGAAGTCTGGGTGTAAAGTAGCAAGTTTGAATTTCCTGTGAGACTTCTCAATGTCTTAGAGTCCAAATTCACATACAATTTTGAATTATAAATGTCATACATGATATAAAGAAATAAGCAGTTGTTCTTCATTTCAATACCAGACTATAAAATTAACACTTGGCATCCTCTTCATATTAGACATATCTTTGCATTCAGGCATTTTTCGTGGGACTAGATGTACTTACCTGCTTCAATTATCCCACTGTCATTTTTTTCAACTAAAAGTAGTTTCCAAAAATGTAATGATTTTTTTTGACAATAAGCACCTGAAATATAAATCAAGCAAATACTCTTTAGATTCTAGTATTCAATAGTGTTTCAAAATATATTCATATTTGACATACATTATGTCTTTTTAGTAATGGATTCTCAGGATGGGGGGTTACTTTCCCATGGATGCCTGAAAACACATATAAGTTAGTTGAGAAGCTGCAGTATTAAATAGGAATTTAAGTGAGGATTTTTTTCATTTTGTTTTATTTTTAACACGAACATAATGTATTTCTGTAAAAAAGAGTTAACAATTTTCATCTTTCTCAATGATGAATCAGTATCTACATGAGTTTTGTTGGAAGTAGTTCTTGAAATTATAATTTTTTTTGAACCAGGAGAAATTTTTGCTAATTAACAGATCTGACTCCTTAGTTCTATGGATGAAAATACCAAAGCTTAGAGAACTAGAATTTCCCAGAGTCAAACTCTATTCTAGACTCAGTCTGAGACTGAATGTATTATCAGTCTCTCTCTCTTTTTACTAATTTTCCTCCAATAGTTTTACATGTTCTTCCACTCTGAATAATTTATGTCCTCTAGAGAATAACACTTAGTTTCTGCTGCTTGAGTACATTACAAGTTAGCCATTGCGAAAATGGATTTAAGAAAACTCCATTCTCATCAAAAGTCCTTAATGAATGCAGTCTTCCAAGTTGCTCTAACGCGAGCAGTCTAAAACTAATATCAACCAGATTTACTGTTACTCAGAAAGAGGAGGGGGAAGCCTCTAAAATTTAAAGTGCTGCTTTTGTAGATTTTAAAAATGCTGTCTCTGTTGCCGAGAAGTTTTAGATTTCAGATGATTTAACTTTGAGAATGACTGAGGATCAATAAGAGGGCTGAAGGAGTAGTAAATGAGTAAAATAGGGGAAAAATACCTGAAAGAAACAAAGTAGAAAAGCAAATGACATATAGTACAGGGAAAAAAAAAAAATTTGCAGGCTGATAAAAGAGAGAGGCTTTAAATACCAAAGGTGAGAGACCTGTTATTTTGGATTATATATACATGTACAAATATGCATTAAGGGAACAACTCATATTTTTTTCACCATAAAAACGTCATGAAATTTTCAGGCAGGTTATGAATGAACACATCTCCCAAATGACCCTATCAGCATATTTGCAGTCCTGATAGTGGAACTAGTAAAGAAATAAATAGCTGTATCCAGGGAATGGTAGGCAGTTCCCTACACTTTAGTGTTGCATCTTTTCTAGCCACGCTCCCAACAACTTTCTCGAAGAACCATTTCTAAAGCAGCTATTTAAGGGAAAAAAAAAAAAAATAATACCGAAGGTGAACTTATCTCCATCTTTCATAGTATGTACACTCTAACATCTTTTTCAGAAACCTTTCCAAACCAGTAATTCTTGATATTCTGCCTCCAGGATTTAATTTCCCTACCCTTACTTTACATGATATTAGCCTTTATTTGAATCAAAGCTAAGAATATAATGATTAAATGTGTAATTTTACAAGTTGGAACAATGTTAAGTTCAATTTCCAACTGCTCAGTCACGTCGAAAATACTTCTAAATATGATAATTGTCAGTGCCTTGTTAGGGTAAAAAAATGAGTACTTGTTAACTGCTGGTGGACAAATTGGAAAGCTTTTCTGAAGGATATCTATTATATAATGTATGTTAATTTCATTAATATATTTACACCAAATCTGGGTGTGGATAGCTGAGTAAGCTCATCCTTTGTATCTATATAATGGTGCCATAAATGCACAGATTGATAGTAAAAAATTGAAATGAGAACATAAAAAGATATCCTTATTGGACTTAAAAATAAGATAGACATTTCCAGAATTTAGGGATGGGGCCAAAGTACAGAACTACGAGTGGGGCTGGAACTGCACACCTGCCTGACTTTGAATTTGAAAGTAGGCACTGGCCGTCAGGAAAGGGATACAAAAAAGATCTCTGTGCAGGAGACAAAAGAGACGTGCAGGTCAGAACTGCTATCGAAAGAACAACTGGACACAGCTGCTCCTCTTGCTTCCCTGTAGGCATCTTTCGTTAGGTGTATTTTTAGATTAAGTGTAACATACTAAAGTGAAAGCAGTAAAACTGCCTTTTTTCTTTTTCTGAGAGATGGAAGGGGGAATATTTACATTCGTTAAAAACTCCCAAACTTTTATTTTAGTTTACAATCAAATTTAAATTTGGAATGATACGTTGCAAGAGCTTTTTTTATTTGTTTTTTAAGTAAGATAGATGAAATATAGCATCAAATAGTATCGTATCAAGTTTAGAATTTATGTCATAATGTTTAAATTACCACCTCCAGTCATTGTCTCCCCCAAGAAATAAAAAAGTAAAAATACAGACTGTTAACTAGAGCCTACTAATTCATAACAGACAACTTAAAAACTCTCAGACGTGAATAGTGGTAGGTTTAGAGACAATGTCTACGTGAAACTCTAGATCAGTGATTTCAGCATTTATAAACGGTGTGCTGGTATATGCACTATGACCATTAATCTCTCACAGAATTATTATTTACTGACATGTGTAGTAGGCATGAAAACACATTAAGCTTGACTCTTAAGGAATCTTGGTTTCTGGTTCCAGTCAAATCCACATCTGATTCAAACTCAAGCACTTAAATAAAGAAATGCAATCTTTACTGAAAAGAATACCCCGGAAAGGCAGCATGTGTTTTATTGAGAAGTTAGATTTCACTACTAATAAAAGGAAGGAGATGTTTGTTACAAAAAGGGACACTCTTAAAGATGAGTATGTTCGAGGGAGGAATAAGTAAAGAGATGATTTTCTGTCATTACAGGTAACATCGTAAAGAACCTCATGTTCTGGCTAAATGATAGCCACGCTGTATTTGAATTGTAGAGAAAACGTGTTTATAGTAAATAGCAAAAGTGTTCCTATACCACACATTGTATTTTTTCTTTCATTATTTTATATGATACTTTGCATTAGTTCGTCATCATGATCAATGTTTCATTTCTCCAAATTGTTCCTACATAATTTATGAAAAAAAAAACGTGAAACAAACTAAAGGGTGGTTTGGATAATGCTTTTCAAATTTAACCTAATTTAATTTAAAATTAAAATGGTGATATTAATATTTTAAGCTGCCTTTAATGTCAGTTATTTATACATAGAACTTAAAAAGAAAAATAATTCTACAAGATTATGAAAAAGTGCTTTCTGCCACCCACTCCCTATATTTTCCTCTTCTAAGTTTTTCTTTCAGTTAGATCATTTTTTTAATGTATTACCAGTTCTTTTTTTCATTTTTAAATATATTTTTATTGAAGTATAGTCAGTTTACAATGTTGTGTCAATTTCTGGTGTACAGCACAATACTTTGGTCATATAGGAACATACAAATATTTGTTTTGATATTCTTTTTCACCATAAGTTGTTATAAGATATTGAATACAGTTCCCCGTGCTATACAGTATTAACTTGTTGTTTATCTATTTTATATATATTAGTATCTGCAAATCTTGAACTCCCAATTTATCCCTTCCCAACCCCTTCCCTCCCTGGTAACCATAAGTTTGTTTTCCATGTCTGTGTGTCTGTTTCTGTTTTGTAAATAAGTTCATTTGTCTTTCTCTTTTTTTTTTTTTTTTTTTTTTTTAGATTTCACATATAAGTGATATCATATGGTATTTTTCTTTCTCTTTCTAGTTTACTTCACTTAGAATGACAGCTCACTATTTTTTAATTTACTTCTTTAAGGCTAAATTATGTGATTATACTTTGATTTTTTTTCAGTTTTAAACATCATTGATTTCCCAACATAGAAGATGAAGAATTAACTCTCTTTGCTTCCCTCCTCATCACCTATTTGAATGCACTCATCCTCCCAATTTAGTTACATGGTGATTTGGGGTTAGATCAATGTTTACTTTATGAAAACAATGCAAATGCTTTGCACAGCCAGCTGTTCATTAAACTATGATTACTTTTAATTTTTACTGAAATTTTTCTTATTAGTCCTGTAATTTGTAGTTGCTTACTTGTTGGTGTTGGTTACTTGCTGAGTTTTCAATGTATACTTTCCAGTGCGCTCATTCATTTCTAAATCTCTTCTAAAAACATGGAGACCCATCAGGTATTCCATCAGTTTCATCTTTCTAAAGATGTCTCCTGGAATTCGGGCTCATCCAGTCTGAACCGGTTGCCCTCTTTGCCACTTTCAGTTGCCATTTTGAAATTCCTATTAACATTTTCCCGGGCATTCCCATCGGATCTCTAGTTTATGTATCCTAAGGTGGCTTCTTCCCTCTTTTGCTCCTTTGTTTCAGTGGAGAACATTTGGCAGAACCACCTAAAAAAGGGAAAATGGAAGAAATGTTTGAGAATGTTAAATAAAAATGTACTACTCTTTCCTGACAGTTGACTGAATGTTTAGTTTCAAATAATATTTAAAGTTGAAAATAATTGTAGTTCAGTGTTTTGAAGGTACTGTCCCATTGCTTTTGACTTACAGTGTTAACATTGAGAAGTCTAAAGTCATTGTGTTTCCTTATTTGTATGTGACTATTTTTTTGCCCTCAAATTTTATTGAATTTTTTCTTTGTCCACAATGTTCTGTAATTTCAGGTGACTTGCTGGGGTTCTACTTCCAAACATTGTGCTAGGCATGTTGAATTATGTTCTTGTATTTGGGGTCATTTTGTTTTAATGACTTTTTGTGTGTGATATTACCTTCTCTGTTTTCTTTATTCTCTTTTTCTGATATTACATTTCCTGAAATAGACCTCTGATTATCATATCATCTCTCCTTTTTCTTATTTTTCTCACCTTGCTCTCTTTCAAGAAGAGTTCTACAATTTTATATTCTAATTCTAGTACATTTATTGATTCTGCCATCTTTGCTTTCATTTCCTATAGCTCAATTACCAGAGTGTCCTTTTGTCCTTTATATAGTAACTTCTTTTTTCCGTGGTTGCAGTGTAATATCTTTTAACTCTCTGATATTATTAATACTAGTTTTTTTAAGCTTTTCTACTCTTTACATAATTTCTGCTTCATTCAAATTGTTTTCTCCTTGTTTTATTCTCTACTAGAGATTTCCTTCAGATGTCTGTTAATCCCACATTGTCTGTTTGTATTTAAAGGGGAAACTGAAAAACCGACGTCAAACTTTGGGCTCTTGGATGTAATTTGTCTCTTGTGATGTGTTTGACCTATTTAGTTGGGGAAACTTAGCTATCAGGATCTTTGTGTCTTTTGGACTCATTAGATATCCCCATGGAGAATCTGGCAATTTCCTACCTGTAGAGAGAAAATATGTTTCCTAGCAATTGGGGAATCATGTAGAACTGTGTCTGGATATCCCAGAAAATAGAATACTTAACTGGATACTTCATCTAACTGTGTCCATAAAAGTCTAATTAGGAGACAGAAATCACATAGTAATTTGAACAGGGAATGTGATATACAAAGAATTATTAACCATAAGGGGTAAAGAAAATTCTAAAGAATATCCTTTGACAGTGGGAGAGTCCCAAAGAAAGGAATAAACTTGGAAGGGACCCCATGGTCAAGGCTGAAGTTCATATCTTATTGGAGAAGATATGGCGGCAATCCTACCGGATAATGGTGAAGTTGGTTTGGCCTAGGCCAAAGCTAGTTCATAGTTGCTGGGCAAAGAAGGGTGTAGGTGCTGAGGCTGGGGGGCAGGGGAAATACAGCCAGGGCTGGCAATTTAATAACATCTCTTCTGGATACAGATGAGCAGGAAACGGAGGCCTGGATAGGCAAAGAGGAAACACCCCTCTAACATGCAGAGTTGAAGCAGTGAATGTGATCTTTGGGGACCACTGCCATAGACTCAGAATCCACCCAAGTGGGTGCTGCTGAAACTTCATGGAAAGCTATTCACAGTGGTGCTGCTGAAACTTGATTAGCAGTGAGCACCACCAGGTGTCTGCCTTACAAGAGCTGCTGGCAGTTGTACAGTTAGAGAAAAAAAAAAATAAGTCAGATGGAAGCACATCAGGACCAGAAAATAAGCCCTTTCTCTTCCAGTGTCCCTGCAATGCCCTCTACTGATGAATCTAAGGTTGTGCCTGCTGCAAAGGGTAAATATTAATAGAGTTCAGCTCCATTATCACAGGTCAAGAAGTATGGAATCAGAACTGAAGGCAATGAATTAAAAACCAGCACACTCACTCATGCAGTTTTGATACTTTCAACTTCTATCTACCATCTTGCTAATTTTCTTAGTCCCGAGACCCTCAGTTTCCTCAGTCTCCAGAAAATAAAACTAGAGTCATTTGCTAGGTTAGGAAGGGGAATTCTACTGAAGTGGCTGTCTGCATTGAGTGGGAGAGGTAAAGCAGGGTTCTGGCCGCTTCTTTAGCAGACTTCCTGCATATTTCGCTATTTTAGAACTCTCCAAACCACCAGACCTTTATTTCTGTTGATCCTCATATTTCAGCCACTTGAGGGTATCCAGCATACTTTTTTGGTTCTCATTTCTCCATGCTTTTGGTTTATGATTCAGTTTTCTTAGATTTGCCAAATCATATGTTCAAGTCCAGTTTCACAATTTTCAGGCCACAGTACAAAATGAAAATGTGGAATTCTTTATTAAAAAAAAATCATTAAAGATGTCAAGATAGCAACAGGAGTCATTAAACTAACTTCAAGGCATGTCTGTGTGGGGGGACCTGTGTGACCACACTGGTTGTACACTCAGGAAGCCAGCCCTGCATTTACTAACCCTCATCTGTTTTCAAAGTTCAAGAGTTTCTTGTTAATTTTTTCCATTCATGTCCTTATAATATCATGCTTTAAAATGTATATCCCTATACACTCTTCTTTTTGGGGGGGTTCCCAAAGGATGCAAGAATAGATTTGTCTACTCTGCCATCTATTCCTGAAACTTTGGTGTTTACATACCTAATGTAATGAAGAGTTCGCTGTTTCTCACTTCAGCTGAACCTCTCAAGTTCTGATTTCACATATAGAGACATGAAAATATAATTTTTAAATTTTATATTAAAACTTTAAGGAAAATATCAACCATTCACTACGAGCAATTTGAGAATAGAGGCTTTCCTAAATTAATTTATATCCCTGTAGAAGTGTCTGATAAATCATATAAAAAGAATGCAAGAGAAATATGAAATTCTATTTTTCCTTAATTTTACCATAATTTTTCCCTGCTTCCTCCCTTCTTTTTCTCTTCCTCCTTCTTTCTCTTTCTTCCTTCCTTTCTTTCTTTTTTCTTTCTTCTCTGCCTTTATTTCATTCTTAGATATTGACCACAGTGGAAGACACTCAATAGTAAGGAAGTGCATGCTCTAGAAAATTAATTTAATAAATCTGTGTCCTTAAACTCATATGTGCAATAAATAATTGTTTTATTTCTAAAACTCAACTTAATATCCATTTTGAGAGTCATCTATTTTCCAAATTGATGAAAAATGTAGTCTTTCTAATTACTGAAGTTTTTCTCCATTCTCAGATCTTTTCCAATTCCTCTTCCTAAGGTGTTTTAATTTAGATCAAATGCACTGTCTTAACATACAAATTGCAAAATCACAGTGGTTCAAGATAATGTAAACTCTTGCTCATGGAAATTGCAAAATGAATGTTCTTCGTTGGTAGGCAAGTTGACTCCAAGTGGTAATTAAAAGCTTGAGTTCCTTCTATGTGTTTAGCTCCACCATCTTTAAGGGCTGGCATCCAAGGTCATGATGGGGGGATGAGTAGGAGACATGGATGAGAGTCTGTGGGAAGTTTATTATTATGCATCACATCATATCTTATTCTATTGGCTAGAAATGAACCATAGTATTCCTGTTAATTGCAACAGAAGTCGGGAAATAGTTTAGCTTTTGCCCAGAAATGAAGAGTAAATGGGTTTGATGGTGAACAAACAATCTATCACACTGGATTTTATAAAAGTTCTTTAATTTTATTTGATATCAAACTAATTGCTTACAACTACTCAATTTTAAATAATATAGGGTGGATCTGTACTATTTCTTGATTCAAGTTTAAGAAGTGTTATTTTCTGGAAATAAGGAAATCTTATTCCTGTTTTTCTTAAATACATAGTTTGCGTCAAATTATTACATTATCAACAGAACTCTGACTCTGTGTACACATACAATGTTACGATAAAGTTAACTTTATATTAAACACTCTCTCTCAATCCCGTGACACATACTTTAGAGGAAATCATTGGGTCGAATGAGAAAAATAAACTGCAGAACTTACTCCATTGCCTCTCAGCCACTTCGTTACCAAATCCATTAGTTTTCTCACAAAAAGAAAATTGATCCTGAGTATCCAGTTGCTACAGGTCTGATGAATTGATTTATTTCCAGCATTCATCAGTGCTCATGTGGTATAAAGCTTTGAGTGGCTAACATCAGTGGCAAACCAAAGAGAGAGCAGTGTAGTCGAAAGGAGCAGAAGCACTCGTGCCTGGGAACCCATCACATAAAAATGAGAATTAATGAGACAGCAAATTGAGATTCCCTGGAAATCACATCTCCATGATTTTGTATTAAGGCAAGAGGAGTTAGTGTCAGTCACAGTTTCTTTAGTAAAGAAAAGGGAACCTGTTCATTTAGCCATTTCTGACCTAGCGGTTGAATTTCTGCTTCTCATTAGAGGAAGAGCACTTTGGTTTCCCTTAACGTTCTAGTTGACTGAATATTTCATCTTTTAAAGAAAGAAATGTTACTAAAATTGTCCGAGAATCTCATTGCAGATTGGATGTTGTACAGGCAAAATTAGATTAGAAAATCATTCTTCTCAAAATCTTCAATATAAAGTTTTGCACAAAAATTCTTCATCTGCAAAAACAAACCAGCATAAAGATCCTAAATCTAAGTTTGAGTATTAAATTTTTTAACAAGTTTCTTTCACTTACAATTAGATATTGGAATAATCAAAGGTTGAAAAATATATATTTAATATTTTTCTCCTTTTGAGTGTACTATTACTGTGAGTAATCCTCTCATTTTATTGGAAAATACAATCAAAATAAGTATACAGTAATAATCTAAAGATGTGATCTTTTCTGATGGCTCTAGGACTTGGTCTCGATAGAAATCTATTTTATTGTTTCGTATGTGTATTACGGGGCCACTTGAACTTTAATGATTCTTTCAAGTAGAAAGAATCATTAAATTGTCACACATTATTGATCATTGCCTAGGGTCTCTGTTCCCTATTTCACTGTCTTCCAATGCAAATTACAGACTAGATTTTGGAAATATCTCTTTAATCACCTTTCCCATTGATGAGCCAAGAATCCCCAGTGGTGTCCTCTTGCCTGAAACATGAATATATTCAAGGTCATCATAATTCAATGTCACTCATCACTGTATTTAACAGACGGCAGACTAGTCTCCTCATTGGTCCACAAGCACAACATATTTATCCCTATAGACATGGTTTTGCTTATATTATTTCTAGAACCAGAATTGCCTTAATTACTTTTTCCTGAAAATTTAAACACATTCCTTCCAAGTACTGGTTATATTTTTACAGGTTTCACAGGGACCTTTAAGTCTTCTGCAGGTCACAGTCCTCTATTCACCCTCTTTGCTTCCGTTGCATTGAATTGTTCTCCAATGATCTTTATGCTTTAGTTGTCCTCTTAGGTTCTTTATTATAATAGTACACTGTTAAATTGCCAAAAACTTCTAATATTAAAAAATTAGGGCATGGAAATTTTTATAGTGTATTAAAAAATGCATGCAAGTTGTTAGAGATAATTTAAATTGATAAGACTTTCTATAGCGCAGATTTGATCATTTCCATCCTGAGCTGAATAATATCCATGAACTAATCAATTTCTGAAAACCCATCCTATTTTTCTACATACTGTAAAACGTGTGATACTCAGAACACTTAAGAGTATCTTGTTAAGTATAATTCCACTTATGTAGTGAATACTTTATTTCTTCAGTCTGTGATGAGCTTGTAAAAATTAATAAGGAACAGCCCAACAATGTGATTTTTACAATTGACAAGAATGTGAACAGACAGTTTATAAAGAAGCAAGTAAAATGACTCAGATGACTTTTTAAAAAAAGCTTTATCTCAACCTTAATGGGATTATTGAAAACCAAAACTAAAGTAAAACAGCATTTTTTTTCAGTTATTAGATTAGCAAATATCATGGCTTTTATTAAAATTCTGTAGGTGGGAAAATGTGTGGGAGAGAAGCGTACATTACTGGTGTGAGTCTACAGGGCCATTTGGAAAACAAGAAATGGACACATCCCAGCCCTTGTACAAAAAGACATACCTAGAAGGATAATGCAGAGGATGGTTTCAGTGTCTTATTCGTATCCTCTCTACATCTTTATAAGAAGGCAACTTCATGTGAACATCTGCATTTTATTTCTGAGGGTTTTTTTTCCCCTAGCTATAAGAGTTCAGATCATGCACAGAGAATTCCAAAAGTGCTATAGAGCTAAGGACCTTGTAAGCAGCTGGCAATCAGTGATGAGCAGGGATTTGCGAGGTAAATATTCTAACTTCTCAGCCCCTGAACTGAATAACTAAGGTATGTTCTACACTGTGCGCTGGGGTTCTCCAGCAGGGCTGAGCTCCAGGGGCCCACAATTCGAGTTTTGTAAAACTGTACTTGTTCTTGGATTCTCTCTTCTCCTTGTGTCTCTTGTCTCAATCCCTTTCTGATGTTCTGGGATTGTTACCAAATAAATTATTTGTACTCAAGATCTTTCATCAGATTCTGCTTCTGGTGAAACCCAAACTGCGACAGAGAACCACTGCAACCTTGCTGTAAAAGGAAAGTATTTGGGAAAATAAGTAAGTGCTCATCTATACAGATAGGCTGAACACATTAAAGTGTATCTTTTCACCAGAATAGTATGTTTCCTTTAAAACAAGTGAGATACCTCCGTGTGCACTGAAAACAAATGACGTCTAAGCTATGTTACTAGGTTAAAAGAAGCACGTAAAATTAGAAAGGACGAAGGCATATGTTTATATCAGGACATTGTATCTCAGGTAAAATAAAGGGGAACTGGTACTCAAAGTTATCTCACACCGTGTGGAGGCTGTAGGATATAGATGAGGGGAAGCCAACGTTTTGCTGGAGACCTTTTTGAGAATTTTGATTTTTATTCCATGTGCGTTTGTACCTGTTCAAACATTGAATAAAAGAATTTTGAAAAATCGGATAGGTAACTTTCTACCTATGCAGCTGCAGGTTGAATTTCACTTGCTAGTAAGGCGTTGAGTAAACTGACCTTGATAGAAGCTTAAATACATATTTCAAGCTCCTTGTGCTAAAATTCTACTATTACAGTAAACCTCAATCTGAAATTTTAAATGTAAGAGGTATTTCATACACAGAGAACTCTGCATGACTGCCATGAAGACAAACAAAACATAAACACAACAAAAAGAAACCTACTGAATTTCTAACATGAAAATCTCATAGTATGAATGTCTATAAAAATCTGCAAGAATTTTGAGATAAGCTTTCTAAGAATGGAACATGAATTGGACAAGACTGTGAAGAACATTCACTGAAAGCTGAAAAGGTCAAATTAGCTCCTATGTAATATGTAAAAATATATGTATATTGTATGTAAAAAGATTCTGAAGTCTGCCTGTGCAATGGAAATGTAATTTCCATGTGTTCTTATTGTTTATATAATTACTATGTTCACGTTTTCCAGTCAGGAAAAACACAATTTTTAGAAGCAAAAAAAAAAAAAAAAATTAATGAATCTATTCCTTATGTGTTAAAAGAAAGTGCGTCATTTATGGCTCCAAGTTAAAACACCACATTAGATCCTTCTCTGTAAAGTTCTTAATTTCTTCCCCTCCCCCCCACCATTTGCTTTGCCTTAAATTTCCATGTGTTGTTCATTTTGTTTAATAATTAAGGATTTTTCCAAAAGATAGATGAACCTTTACCATTTTGGTCAGCCTGACAATCTTCAAGGACATCAAATTAGGAAAGTCGTATCCCATAAAGACCTGTAAAATATATTTGAAAATGGAGTTTAATTGCAGTTAGCATTCCTAGACCACTGCTCTGAACATCAGTGCCACTTTCCGAGGGTGACAGGAGTATACGGCGCGTAGAATCTGGCATGCTGCAACACATTTCCTAACTCCAGATTTCTCTATACATTCTTCTTTAGTGTAAAAGGAAAAGTGATGCTGTTAAATGGGAGCTAATGGGGAACAACCATTATTCTTAATGTGACAATTACAAATGAAACCAAACACAAAATTATTTCTCTTTTGTGCTTAATCATCTATTGGTGCCAGACATTATTTACATATACTTTAAAAGAAGATGTTTAGTCTTAATTTTTATGAAATATGCTTCTGTGGTATTTTTCTAGATATGTGCAGGTAATATGAGGTCTGCTTTATTTAACCTCATATAGAAGAAGGTAAATACACTTTAAATCCTGTTGAATTAGAGTGAGGTAAGCAGAAGTAACAGAAGCAGTCAGGCATTCAGAGAACAATTTTCTGAGAGTTGCGTTGCTGGACCACTAAAATGAAAACCATAAGTTCCACATCTGACCATTATGACTGAAGATGCATTGTCATGACCCCTCAACCTGTGCCTATTCAAAGGAAAGCTCCACTTCGGAGAAGTCTGCCCTAATTTACTACATCAAAATCTGTCCCTTAAAAATAGAAAAGGGGAAGTTATAACTTACATTTAAGATTTTTTAAAAAAGCATTTCTAAGTTGTCAGAAAGATGCAGTTCAAAATACCACTGTCATGGATCGCTTCTAATATAAGAAAGAACACTAACATGGGCCAGCCTGAAAACATCTAACCTGCCATGATTTTGATGGGTAAAAAAATCTATAATAAATGCTCATCATTCCTCTTTTGCCAAAATTATACAAAACAGCAACAACTAAAACCAAAACAGGAACTAAATTGGATCAGATTAAAAACTTTCCTGTTGAAGAAATTAACTTAGCACATGATATCTGTATATTTTGAGTGAATCCCAAAATATGAAGAGGAAAGTGTACGTGATAATTGCCATGAACACACAGTCCCTAGGGTCACTGAGGATGTTCTACTCTGATGGGATTCCACTTGCTCCTTAGCTGCGTTTTTCAATCTGAGATATTTATCAAGTGCTACTTTGTTAGGTGCAACATATTAAAAATCATCCAAAACTATTTTTCAATAAAAATAATAGACTCTTCTTGAAGTGTGGAGACATAAGAATCCCAAGTGTATGTTCATGTGTACTGTTGGGATGTGTGTCTGTGTGTGTGAGTGAGTGTATTAGTCAGGATCCTCCAGGGAAACAGGACCAGCAGGATATTTTACAGACATAAAAAGCCAGTGATATAATTCAGAGTCCGAAGGCCTGAGAACCCAGGGGAACCAATGGTGTAAATCTCACTTCTAGTGCAGAGAAGATGAAATGGGATGTCCCACCTCAAGCAGGGAAGCAGAGGGAAAACCAATCCATCCTTCCTCGGTTTTGTTCTATTCAGGCTCTCAACAGACTGGATGATGCCCACCTACACTGGGACCAGAAATCTACTTTACCGAGTCCACAGATTCAAGTGTAAATCTCACCCTGAAAGACCCTCACAGACAAACTCAGAAATAATGTTTAATCTGGGCATCCAGAGGCCAGTCAAGTTGACACATAAAATTAACCAACACAATGAGTGAGTGAGAGAGAGAGAGAGAGAGACAAGGTGTGTGTGTGCGTGTGTGCATCTGAGTCGGGGGATTATTGGAAAAAAATTCCTCACATTTTTGGCAATAGCCTATTTTCACAGAATTCAGTGAGTTCTTGAATTCTTAGCTTTCCTCACTAGAGAAAATATAAATTGTTATATTATTTCAGATCCACACTTAAGGTCTGTTGGTCACCAAATCAGGAACTCTTGGGGAAACTGTGATAAAGATATGCATTCCCCCTAGCTGAGACCAATATTATGTCAAAAAAAACAAAAAACCAAAAACCTACTGAATGCCTTTATCACTTACTAGAAATGTGATTTGGGTAAATTACACATACTTTCTCTATTTTATTATCTGTACACCTCATACAGTTTTATTACGAATTAAACAAAAATTAAAGGTTTTAGTTAAAGTGTTTAGAAAAAGTCCCCACAGACAGTAAGTGTTCAACAAACGTTAGGTATTAATATTCACCCAACTATTACTAGTCTTGATGCTACATTGTGTTTAGAGCGCTACTCTTGTACTTAGTAAAATCAAACAGCCCTGAACAAAATGGTTAAGAGCAAGGGCTCGAGAGTCAGACTGTCCAGCTTGATATTTTCATTATAATATCTTATTTATTTAAATGTTTTAGTGTGTCCTTTCCTTCAAGTTTTTTCATTAATATTTCATCCTAATTCTTTGCTGGGTTTCTGTATGAGATATTTTATATTTACCTTAGGGAAAAAAATCACATGAGGATTTCTAAAGGGAATATGCATTGACTTGCCATTGGCTTAAAATCACATTGTTGTTCAATATAATAGTAAGAGGATTAGAGTTACTCTGGAAATATAAATGTATAGCTTCATGGTCATAATGTAGTTAGGAGAAACATTTTTATAGCACTTTGAAGTAAATTCTAATTTAATATTCTAATCATTCTAAGAAACATGAATGCCACTGAGATTAAAACAAACAAATCAATGCCCTAAACACTACAGATAAACATTGAAGATTCTTTCTTTTTTCTTCCCTTGGGTATCTTTATGACATTTGTAGAGTGGATGGAGCCACATTCCTCATCAATATTAACATCAGAATACAATATGTCCTATAGTTGGAAATAAAAAAAAATAAATCTTAGATGTAACCCTATTTTATAAGCATTGCAAGGTAGAGCGGAGGGACAAGATACACACAGGATAGGCTAGTATATTGAAAGGAAGCACTGGACAAATCTCTAATTTCAAAAACAATTAGAATCTGGGTGCCCTATTGTCAACAATATAGTACAGGGCAGTGTTGATACTGTGTAGTAACTTACATTACCTAAAACGATCAGTTAGGACATTCTATCTGATGTACATGTCCATTGATACAGCTCACATTTCATCCGTTTTCAAATGTCCTATGAGAATCCAATGCAGTTAATTTATATTAATTGACATATACATTACTTTCTGACCCTTTCCCCAACATCTTTTATTTATTTATCTGTCTCAGTCTTTTAATATCAACAACTAGTAAAACTTCTGACTACCTATTAGATTGAATTAGCACTCTCCCAAAGAAGTCATGTTGTTCATAATTATCGAAGTGACCAAAGAAAAGTTGTCACTCAAACTCTCATATTGTACACCCTTGCTCAGGCATTGCATGCTACAAGTACAGTAACATTACCGCCTTTTACCACTTTTGTCAAAGAAAATTGCAACAATGTTAAACAGACAAGGATGACTTTACTCAAGACTATTGCAGTAAGGGAAAGAGACTGTTACTAAGTCTAAACTCAACTCTGCTGAAAAAAAGAGTTTTTAAGAGCTGGATGAGCTAGTGGAAAATTACTGACTGCTGTTGTGGGGGGGTCAAGTGGGTTGTGTCAAGTGCATTGAGTCTTTTACTGAGTTTGTTATTAGGACCAATTAGCATGGAATATTTTTCTCTGTGATTAGGCTACCTGGATTCTGTGACATCTTGGGTGAGAGTGAGGTGAGGGGTCCAGAAGCAGGAAGGAGCTGGTCTAACTATTAATCAAGCTGAGGGGAATATTAAGGCCATCTTTGTCAAGGCCATCCATCCTAAACTGCCCTCAGAGGGAACAGCAAAACCCTTCTAGAATAAATCAAAGTATATCTAGGATTTTTCAGAAAGTGCTCTTCCAGAAGTCTTACAGCACTGACTTCAAGAAACACTATTTTTTCCATATGGAGTAGGAAATTCTGAACACTTATAGCAGCTAGAGCTCTTGGAAATGAGTGCCAATTCCATGTCTTTCTTGGAATAGTCAACAGAGGTATTACTGGGTCCCTTAAGGCAGAATGGGATACTTGGTGAAGTGATGGATTGGAAAGATTATATCACTTACACAAAGGTAATGTTTTCACAAACTAGCATTCAGGTGAATGCCATTATATCCAGTCAAAACCATACCACTTTAGTTGAAAAACAACATTAAAAAGCAACAATAACAACAACAACAAAAAAAACCCAGAAGAAACACTAGCCAGAAACTTATCATCTCAAGGACTGGTTTGAAATGGTCCATGTTGAGAGAACCACAGGAGCCAGTGTTTGTTTGGGTACTTTGGAGTTGTGATATTTAAGGCATAGATTTACCCACTTGTCTTCTTGGAATCAGGGAGAAAGAAAAGAAGGAGAATGATGGTATCTATTATCCATGGGATATTTATTGGGTTAAAATTCCTTCCCTAAACTACTGATCCAATAAAAAAGAGAGGTAACAAACTAGAAAATAGGGCAATAAAGATTACAAAGGATCTATGCTACTTGAGAAATTAGAACATTTTATTAAAAGGAGGTACCAGCTGGCATCTATTATGACCAAAGTAGTTGCCTTGACAAATTATAATGCAGCTTTAAATCACCAAGGTTATGATCTAGAATTCAAATGGGTTCAGTTTTAGACTAGTTTACTTCCATCTAAATTAGAAAACATTATTATTCTTAGACTTATTCTTAGATTTCATCACGAAGAACAGAAACAGCCAGTAGACAATGCAGCTTTTGTTGCAGTTTGAGAACCATGTGTATAATGAAGAAGGGCACTGGCATCTTTCAGATCATCTGTCAGACCTCTTAGTTTGACAAGTTTTAGAAAATATTTACTTAATTTTGATAGTGATAAAACTACCAATGAGAAAATCAGGAAGGGTTACCAGTACTGAAGTTGTTTTGTTTTGCTTTTTGCTTTTTGCTTTTTTGCCACAGTCTCTCAGAGTCTCACAGCTGGGGATACCCCGAGTTAATCACCCCCAGGAAAGCTGAATATGTGAATCCTGACAGATGTGTCCTTTAACACAAAGTCTTCGTTTACAAAGGTACTCCACTTGTCGGTGTGGTTGTAAAAAAAAAAACAAGATATCAATTTTGTCTATGTAAGTCATTAACATGTGTTTCTAACTAAAAGTAATGTCTTGAAGTTGGAAACAGTCTGGGTTTGCCTGTTTCTGACAGTTTCAATCTGATGAGTCCTGAAATTAATTAGGTTTGAATAGTTCCTGAAATACATAACTTAATTGATTAAAAGATTATTCTTCTAGAGGCTATAATTTGAAAAGACTTACTAGAAAATGGTCGCCTTGCTGATGAGTAGTTGGAGGCTTCAAGAGAGAGGAGCAGATGGATTGTAACAGTGATGCAAGTAATACTAATAGAAAATCAGTGATGGTCTTTGCTGTTGTTTTTATATACTTCAGATACATTTATATTTGTGGAATATAAGACAGTTTTGATTAGAAATTCTTGGAAGATTATGGCTTCTGTATTTCCATGTGCTTTTAATTTTTTTAATTAACAGCTAAAGTAAAAATGTATGAATATGTTTTAACAGTTCTCTCGATTCGTGGCATCTAGGAAGTAAGCATGTGTTCATGTGGGCAACCTATTATCCTCAGCATCTTTTGTTGCTGGTTCCTACTTTCAGAACAATTGGCATTAATTTCAACAGTAGACGGCATTTAAAATGTCAGTTCAAAATTTTACAGCTTGAAACAGCTCATCCTTCAACAATTAAGTCAATAAAACTAACTTAATTTAATTTAAACAGTGATGCTGTTTTTTAGGCCTTGTGGAGTCATTGCAATTAGTAATTCATAATTAGTATTTTATCGATGTCCATGTGCCGTATTGCCGAGCATCATCAAGAAATGACGATGGTTGGTGGTAATTTGATAAACATTGAGACCTATTGCATTAATTATGTGCTTTCCAATTACATCTGAAGTTAATGAATGTATGGGAATATTGTAGAGATGAATTTAAAGGACAGCTCAACCTTAATTATAAGACAGTTTTTTTTTCTAATATTCTAATGATAACTTTCCTAGTTATCAGTTTTTAGACAAAATGAGGCTTATCTAAAATATTCAATTTGAATATTGTTCATACATAACAATCTGTTTTCTAAAGTGGTAGTGACTGATTCAAAATAGCAGTCAATGGAATTTCTGCACAATATAATGAAGAAAAAGGCTATAAAGTGTCTTTTAGACTAAGCTAAGAGCAGAAAAAAAATCCATAAATATGATGACTAGAAAACCTTAAGATTAAGTAAATGATATCACTAAATTTGTCTCTATGTTTAATATAAAACAATTGTAAAAACTATGCCAAATTTAACTTTATTTATTTAGTTTATAAACTAAAAGAATAACAGTAAGAAAAATGCATATTTCATAGATTAAAAATCCCACATCAGTTAAGGTAGTAAATATTTTTTCTTTATTGACAGGGCTAGTGAAGGAAAGTATTTTACTGATGCCTTATAAGCTTCATTAGCAGAGCATTTTTTTTTAAATGAAGTATAGTTGATTTACAATGTTGTGTTAGTTTTTGGTATATGACATAGTGATCCTGTTATATATATATATATTTTTTTTTTTTTCTTTTTCATTATAGGTTATTGCAAGCTATTGAATATAGTTCCCTGAGCTACACAGTAGGTCTGTCATTTATCTACTTTGTATATAGTAGTTTGTATCTGCTAATCCCAAACTCCTAATTTATCCTTCTCTCCTCTCCTTTCCTCTCTGGTAACCATAAGTTCATTTTCTATGTCTACGAATCTTTTTCTGTTTGTAAATAAGTTCGTTTGTGTCATTTTTTAAGATTCCACATATAAGTGCTGTCATGTTATATTTGTCTTTCTCTGTGTGACTTATTTCATTTAGTATGATCATCTCTAGGTCATCCATGTTACTGCAAATGGCATTATATCATTCTTTTTTTATGGCTGAGTAATATTCCATTGTATATATACACCACATCTTCTTTATCCAATCATCTGTCCATGGACATTTAGGTTGTGTCCATGTCTTGGCTATTGTAAACAGTGCTGCTATGAACATTGAGGTGCATGTATCCTCTTGAATTAAGAGTTTTCTTCTGATATATGCCCAGGAGTGGAATTGCTGGATCATATGGTAAGTCTATTTTTAGTTTTTTAAGGAATCTCCATACTGTTTTCCATAGTGGCTGCACCAAACTACGTTTCCACCAGCAGTGTGGGAGGGTTCCCTTTTCTCCATGCTTTCTCTCCAGTATTTATTATTCGTGGACTTTTTGATGATGGTCAGTCTGACTAGTGTGAAATGATACTTTATTGTAGTTTTGATTTGCATTTCTCTGATATTAGGTGATATTGAGCATCTTTCCATGTGCTATTGGCCATGTATATGTCTTCACTGGAGAAGTATCTGTTTAGGTCTTCTGCCTATTTTTTGATCGGATTGTTTGTTTTGATGATTGAGTTGTAGGAGCTGTTTGTATATTCTGGAAATTAAGCCCTTGTCAGTTGCATCATTTGCAGATATTTTTAAACTTAATTAGTAGAGCATATTTTGAATGGCCATTTTAATAACCTATTAGCTGAAAAGAAAATATGTACATATTTTCAATTTGAATGAGAATGGAAGTCTGTGCTAAGGTCTATATAGAATTCAGATTTTGTACCTCTTCAGCATACTATCCACAGGGCTCCAAAGACATGAAGTTAGTTAAGGCTCTCAGCTCACTGGTCACATCCAACATGCAGCTGATCCCCCTGCCCTTGAATGCTTCCTGCTGTTTCCTTATTCTGCCCAAATTCTTGAGACTGAAGGGCTGCTGATCAGGCAAATTAGTATCATAGTCTGAATAGTCTTGAAAATATAGGGACTATTATGTCCACCGAGTAGGGAGAGAAAACTAAAATGAGAAAGAGAAAGAGAGCGAGAGAGAGAGAGAATAAGAAGGAAAAGCAACATAAGACTGGGAAAGAAATTCCCAGGAAACTTATTTTTCCAAGAGGTAAAAAAAAAAAAAAAAAGTTTTCTAGTTACAGATAGAACCACAGTCATCAGTTACTCATCAGACTTTACTCATTTTCCAAATTTGTTTTAATTGATGGTGAGGTATGGGCCTGGGAACTGGGGAATGTGAATTATTAACCATCTGGATGAGTGGTTTTTAAACAGGCCATTGAACTTTCTCCAAAATTAGGGGTGTAGAGTTGATAAGCTGTGAAGTTTCTTACTAACTCTGAAATTCAGTGCCTATGAAAATATAATTATTGCCAAATTCCGTGGTTTATATTTGGAATAACTTGTTATTCTTGCACTTACAAATCTTCATTAATGAATATACTCCAAATAGTCAGTGTTAAAAAGAGAAAACTAACAACAAAGGAAACTTTACAACATCACTGAGTCATGGATTCTGGTTATCACCATGAGCAGTTGTATTTTTTAATATTTAAATTTACTTATTTATATGTAAGTTCTTAGATTTGTTATTTTTAAAGTAAACCTTGCTTCCATATTGTATTAGTGTCCTAGGGCTGCTATAACTAATCACCACAAACAGGGTGACTTAAAACAAAAGAAATTCATTCCTTCACAATTCAGGAGACCAGAAATCTGAAAGCAACATGTTGGCCAGGTTGGTTCATATCAGCATTTACTCTATGAAGTTGTTATAAGAATTGAATAGAAACATGTAATAAGATGTTTAGAACTATGCCTGAAAATACTACACAAGTGTTTGTTGAAATTAAAAAAAAATCTTCTACATAGCACAGGGAACTATGTTCAATATCTTATAATAATCTTTAATGAAAAAGAATATGGAAACAAATATATGTATGTATACGCATGACTGGGACATTGTGCTGTACACCAGAAATTGACACATTGTAACTGACTATGCTCCAATGAAAAATAAATGAATGCATCTGTTTATTCATCAAACAGTTACACATGAAGTGGCTATTACATGCCAGGTGGTGTTGTAGGTGCCAGGCATACAGCAGTTGATAAATACCGAGTGAAATCATGTTCTTGTTGTCTACTGATAATATAGACAGTATAACGAGGAATTCCATGAAGAAATTATCTCAACAGGAATTTTCTCGCATCAAATCTTGCAATCTGTATCTTTATACAGTTTCATTTCAATGAGATTTATATAAAATGGAAAAGAACCTTCAAGGTATTTTTTTAATTTCAACATTTCTGTCATTTTGTGAGAAATGTGTATAAGCCTATACCTGTGTGCATGTGTATAAAACCTTTCATTACAACAGTCTAACAAAAGTTTGCTTAATCTAAAAGCATTCAAACCAGGAAGCCTGCAGAGTAAGACAATGTAAGTGCAAAGGAGAAGATCCAGATAGCAGATCTAAATGTTAAGCTAAAATTCTAGGCAGAATTTTAAAGTCTTTGTGGTCTCTCCCTTCATTGCCATTTCATGCACTTAGCCAGCTCCCTCCCAGCTACTGAGCACACAACAGTTTAGAGTCTGATGTTCACTCTGAGTGAACTCAATATGAGCTGTGAAGAATATGTGAATATTAATATTTTCTTACATTTATTAAATAAATGGCTTCATCTGCCTAGGGAAGTTTGTTTATGGTGATGATAGTGATGATCTTGATAATGGTGATACTGACAGAAGAAGAAACATTAGAATTATTTTTGTTACTGCTAGGGTATTTATTATTATTGTTGTTATTATTACCACTACAACATATGGCAGCTACACATTCACTCTATGCATCAACTCAACCCCAGTTATGACACATCTAAGTCAGCTTCAATACCCCAAAATATATCAATTATTATTATTATTTTTTTTTTTGTATTTTGTATCACCAGCAAAAAATACCCATTCATTCATCCTGGGTAGTAAGTGGCTTCTTCACCGCCATGTATAATTTTACTATAGGGTTCTTTAAAGTTCTCTAATTTAATAGGGTTTTTAAGTGGTGCTCTGTTTTTTTTTTTTAACATTTTTTATTGATTTATAATCATTTTATAATGTTGTGTCAAATTCCAGTGTAGAGCACAATTTTTCAGTTATACATGAACATATACATATTCATTGCCACTTTTTTTCCTCTGTGAGCAACCATAAGATCTTGTATATATTTCCCTGTTCTATAATCTTGTTTGTCTCTGTTTTTTTAAGTGGAAATTCCTTAATGTGTCAAATGTTTCTATGTCACTGGACTAATAGGCCGTCCCCTCATCTCTTGGTGGTCAGAGAATTCTTATATTTGTTGCAGAAAAAAGGGCCCAATGCCTTCCATAGCCACTGGGAGCTTGCTGTTATGGTGGAAAATCCAGCCAATGATAAGTTATAAGCCTTTTAAGAAAGACTTGCATTAGGAGGGCTATGCGTCTACCATGCCATCATGAGGAGACTGATTATATGTAGAAATTCAAGGTTATATATTCAATCAGAGATTTAATGAGTTTGCAGGCAATAGACTTATGTGACAAGAAAGTTCTCTTAGTGGTTTAGGTGTGTGTAAAAGATTTTACTGCTTCAGAGGGACTGATAGGGGCTTAAATGCACACATTTACCATAATGCCCATAAAAGTTCATGTTATTGAAAAGTTTTGCTAAAAATATATTTGGAAGTAGCTATTTAAAAGCAATACCTATATTTGTGTAATCCAAAAATGTGAATAGAATAAAGCATCTAGAAAATTCTCTTATTACCCTAATTGCTATTTGTGAGGTAAATGTAAGAGTTTAAATGCACTATTCTACCATTGTTTTCTATTTGATTAAGCTAAAAACAAAATTTTAAGCTTTTATTTCAATATTTCAAATGCACGGGACACAGTTTTGTTTTTTTCTCTGGCTGTTGTAGTCTCTGGAGGAAAACCTATATTAAAAGTAATAATTTAGCACTTAAGTAATAATAGTGTTTTGTAGGACTCAAAGTATTTTAAAAGTGTCCAGAACAGAAATTTAAATAACATTTTTTTTTAAGTCTCAAAATGTAGCCTTAAGATTATCATTTGGACAAAAGCCTGAGAAAAATACGAATGCCTTCTGTGCAAGTGGGCCACAATCTCTCAAGCTGCTAAATTGTAGTCTGACAGAATGGGTGCAGGGAGGTTCCTCGGAGGAGGTGGCCCCTGGAGGAAGTCGGATGATTCAGTCCAGTGATGAAAGTGATTGTGCCATCGCTGATGCCAGAGAAAGATTCTTCCCACACAGAGTGGGAGCTTTGAAGTCTTAGTATTTCAGTCCTTAAGTTTCCATGTGTCAGTTCCGAAAACAAAATGTAGAAAAAAAGACAGCTGCACGAGAATCTCCAGGAATAGCCTGAGTCAGTAGCAAATGAACAGGCATTCTCTCGGACATATTGATTTGGTTTGTAATTTTCCTGTTGCTTGTTAAAAACCAGAATGTGCTCAGCTCCTTCATCTCTGTACAGCATAATATGCCATTGATCTTTTCGTGAAAAAGTGTTTGTTCAGAATATCTGTCCACCCGAGCTTTTATGTGGGGCCTTGTTGGTTCCAAAAGCGAAGGTTAATTGAGATTTATGCAGAGTTTTATTGAGTGGACACATGATGAAGGGAAGGCAGTGAATTGGAAATTATTCCTACCAAATTTCCAGGGTCATGTAATGCAAATGTGAATCCGACCGAGATGAGTTGGGAGCTGCTACTTGTAAATCCAGCCTTGTTCCAGGAGGACGAAGTCCCTCTTTCACTTCACTGCTTCCGGAACTTTTGAGCTAATGCTCAGTACTCCTGCTATAAACAGCCCCTAGTTCCTTCGTGTTGCTTAAATGTGACATTTATCGGGAAAAAAATAAGAATAGTAATGGAAAAAGAGGAAGTAAAAGAAAACTGCAGAAAATATATAATCTAAAGGAACCGCCATTTTCATTCATAAATCAGAGCAACAAATGTTTACTGAGTGACTACTGTGTGCACTGTCTGTTGAGGTTTGGTGGAGGTGGAGTTGGGGAGTACAAAGATGAATAAAATATTTCCAACATTGCAAAACTTAAAGCATTTAAGCAAATATTAAAAATTCAAATTGGAGATTTAAGTTGAGGGGAGAAGCATAAGGAATGTGACAAGGATATGGGAGGTTACAATTCTAATCACAGTAAGGAGAGTTGCCAGGACACATAAGCATAAAGTGTGGTCAGAAAAGGCCTATGAGGGAGGATGCAGACGCTAAGTAGAACATGACAGAGATGAAGAGGAAGGCAGGGGTTTTGAGAGACACAGTATTTCAGGCAGATGAAACAATGTGCACAAGCATATAGAAGAGTAAAATTAACATGAATGTTTGGGGACCCTTTAATATATATACCCTTTAATTATATATATAATAAATATATTTAATAATATATAATATATATGCTGCTTTTTTATGGAAAGCAGCATCCAAGAAGCATTTGGGAGAAGAAATAGTTGGGTGGTAAAATTACTGTGATATGTGAGGTCTCTGTGATTGAAAGAGGATAAAGTTTCAAGGCAGTACTCTTTGCAGATATGTTAGGTCTTTGTCCAAAATAATGTCCTGTGATTACTTGAACCATCTGTGTTTGTTTGTTTGTTTTTAAAGAAAACTTTTCATGAGTCTTTATTTTGGCAAAAAACTCAGTGTACTTTTCAGTAAAAATTGCTCCTTCCAATGAACTGAACACTATACCTCTATTTGTGCACCTTCACTTCTTAATTTTGAACATCAGGAAAAAGGTGGAGTTTTGCCAGGATCAGTGTGTTTAAACACAGAGAACATTATCCATTCACAGCCCCTTGGTTTCCTATCATCTTGGGAGATGCACAGGAGACAGAACATGGTTTCTGTCTTTTTCTGTAAGCTTTTTAAATTAGTTCTTGAATAAGGCATAATTTAAATTTTTTAAAATATTTTAACATTAAGTTAACTGTTGTTCTTATACTTGATAAGTTAATTTTCAATACATTTGTATATTTGAGTGAGTAGATTTAGGATTCCAAACTGGGATAGGTTTGAACTGAGAAATTTCTCACAGGTATCCAGTGAGTATTTTCCAAAGATTAGGCAAATCTATACAATTTCAGTTTTTCTTATAATTCACACTAGAGAGTTAATAGCTGTATATCCAATGACTAAAACGTCAAGATATTTTGAGAAATGACCTTATTGTAAATGTAGTTTGAATTGTTAAAGTTGTATTTAAAGGAAATAAAATATTTTTCTGTGCCAAAAGTGTCATTTAAAAATCTGAGAAATATGAAACTCTGTAAGTTTTCACTGAACTAATATTCTTGCAGAGTGATGTTAAAGGATCTGTTCTCATGGGGTGTATTGACTCTGCTTCTCTGTCAGTAGCCAAAATTTCTGCCTCTGGATTGGAAAGAAAAATAAAACAAACAAAAAAATTCTTATAAAAGAATAAGCTATATATTAAGAGGTTTTAATTACAAAACTAAGTGAAAAAAATCCAAGTTTGAAATCTTAGGTTTCGGTGGATTTGGGCAGGGTGGGAGGGCGGTTGTTGTTTTGTTGTTGTTGTTCGTTTTTCAGTGCGTAAACTTACTCACATAAAATGTGCAGATATGTCCTACAGATATGGTCAGTCTACTTTTTATAGCCAGTCTTTGTGGTTCTTTGGGCAACAAGGAATGTAAAGAGTCTGACATTGCTGATGATGAAGCAGTATTAGACGCTGTAAATGGACCCAACTTTATATGTAGTTCTTCTCATAATGAAGACCGGTCACTAATTCAACATTTGTAATAACCCATTGAAGTTTCCTCCTTCCACTCCACCATACAGACTGCTGAGACTGAGGAAGAACTCAGTGTGCGGAGATGTTGGTACACCTGGGATGCTCGTAGTGTTATGCACAAAGTTGTCCATGTGTACAGAATAGAATCAGAATTCAGAGTATCGGGAGAGAGCTAGGCTTTAGGAGAGAATCGCCCCCCGGGACCATTCTGTCTCTATCGGCGGGTCAGTCTGTGTTTAAGCATGTCTGGTCAATCAGTATGTCCAGAATGCATAGTATCTCTGAGCCGACTGTCTCTCCAGAGAGGTCCCTCTACTCAGACTTTGAGTGAGAACAGAGTGCTCATAAAATGCATGTTGTTTGGAGAATAAGAAATATCCACATATTTTCCCTGCACCTTCTTCTGGGCCTGGAATCAACCTCCTTGCTTTGGATTGAATTTGACCATGAGTTGCAAGTGTGTGAAAAGAATAATTCATAGGAAAGAGCCTCCCAAGTCCCAAGAGAGAGAATTTGCTCTTATTCTAGCTCCGCCAAAGCCCAGTAGCTGCCTTTCCCTTGATAAGGATGCTCCACAGGCAGGGAGCGGGAATGCTGGTGAGAAACATAACCTTCGTGGATGAAGACAAGGCTCATCTCACGCTCCAGATGACACAGACTCTGTCTCTCCCACCCCACCTCCCAGCCGTTCACTCACAAATCCCTCTTCTCTCACAAGATCTTTGCATATTAAGGACTGATGTGATACAAAGAGTTAATTGATTGAGTTAATTGATTTATTTAATTGATTGTTATGGCTTGAGTTGCCTGTCACACCTTAGTGTCTGTGTGAACTTGGATAGCTTAATTACCTGAACTCATTGTATTTCTGCATGAGAAAAAGGGAGTTAATAAGAGAGTGAATCTATCCCATAGTTTCTCATGAAAATTTAAATAAGAAAAACCCATGTAACAAAATGCCTGTCACACAATTAAATCTATCAATAAAATTAGCCCTTATGTTCTTAACTAAAAAAATGCTTAGGCATGTTTTCCAAAATTTAACAGACATGGCTTTCAAGTGATCCTTGGATGTTTGCCCATTGATTGACCAACATGGTGATTAAATATCCCCTCTGGACTTTGGGAATCCGTGAAACCAAACCTATATGGAACTTGAGGACACAGATCTATTTGGAGAGATTTGTTGAGCATGCACTATGTGAGGGTGTCAGGAAAATACCAGTGAGTCAAAGTGTTTATGGTTTTAGCTTTCAAGGAGATTACTATCCAGAAGGAGAGTAGACAGTAAACAAATAGTCAAACACATACATGCAAAATTTTGACTTTCCCTAGTGCAATGAATGAAAAATGCATAGCACTCTGAAGGCACAAATAACATGGAAATCTGACCTATGGCATCAATAGACATCCACAAGGAAATGTCCTTTGGGCAGTATAACATAACCATTGCAAGTGTGGAACCAGGGAGCAGACTGCCTGGATTCAGGTTTCAGACTTTGCTGCATATTAACCCTGAGTGACCTGGGAAGCTACTTAACCTCACTGATGCTCAGGTCCTTCATTCATCAAATGCAGAGAATGATAGTGTTACTGACGGGGTTATAATGAGGATCTAATGTGTCAATATTTGTAAATTACTTAGGACTGGCATGTAGTAGACACTATAAGCGCCACTATTATTAGTAATCTCTGTGCTATAGCTATTAGTTGCTGTGATTTCTAGATTATTATGGGTTAACTAATAAAAAGAAGGACTCGGGGTGGGAGAGAGCATGGGAGAGAGGAGACGGTGTCCTCCGGAACGGAGAGCAAGGGCAGAGTTGGAAAAGGAGGGATTAAAGGGAGAGAACACAGACAGCATCACAGACCAGCATTCACGGTTCCCAACCTGACTGCTCTGGGGAGAGGGTATTGCAGAGGGCAAGAGTGGAGGAGGGGCCGATGGGGAGGAGTTGAAGTGGTTGAGATGAGAGAAAAGATCTAGGAAATATCTATGAAGACAGCGGATGAAATAGGAGCACAGCTCATCTGCTTGTTTTGTCCTCACATGAAGTTAGGTGTGGGGAATGGGATACAAGTGTGGCACTTTCAGATCTAGATCACAAAGCCTCTCTCACCCAATCCTTATTTTCACCACCAGTTAAACTAGTGAGATGGAAGGAAATTCAAGGACCCTAAGAAGGAAAAATGCACACACACACAAGATGGAAGAACCCTGAGTTCCTAAGTGACTACATGGACTAGACTCTTGTTCCATCTCCCTGTGGATGCAAAAGGGTACCTGAGGTCAAAGAAGAGTGAGACAGGGCGGCGTCCTTGCCTACCCTGAGTATCCAAGCAGTAGGATCCCACTCTCCTCCGTCCCACTTGTCCCACCCCAGTAGCACCTGTCTAACTATTACAGTGTCTCCACTTTGGAAACAATTAATGTAACCATGTTCCTATTTGTTCTAGACCACTAGACTCCCTGCTTTATAAATAGATTTTATTAGTTATTTAGTTACTTATTTTTAGTTCTTGCTGTGGCTTGCCTTTCTGTGAGTAAGGTATCAAATTTAAATTAATTACTTAAAAAAATTAAGCATGTATTAATGTTAATAAAAGAGGTGGATAAATACCTATTTACCCCTCACCTTGATTCCTCAACTATTACTATTTTATCATTCATTCTCTGTGTGATTGACAGAGATAGAGGAATATAGATATAGATTGATATGAATAAATATAAAATGAATATAAATATAATGTATATATTAAGTGAATAAAATATATGGGATATAGTCGTCAGGGTACTTCGTTCCTAAATACTTCAGCATGATTTTCCCAGGTACGAAGATAGTTCCTTTTTAGGACAGAACATCAGTATCACACTTAAAAAATAAAATTACACAAAGTCCATGTCTAATTTTCCTTAATTTTTATCAAAACGCCCTTTGTGTTTTCCCCACTCCCTCTTCCTAAGAGGAATCCAGTCCAGGTTCATGTGTTGGATTTGTCCACTGTCGTTTTCATTTCCCCCGCTCCAGAGCAGTTTCCCCACCTGCCTCTGTTCATTGTGACATGGAATGTGTAAAGGAGTTTCAGCTGACTCCCCTGATAGAGTTGTGTTACACGACACGGTGTTGACTAGAGCTTTGGGGTTATAAAAGCCTGGATTCTGAATTATACTGCTTCCTGGCTGTGGGATATTTGTCTATTCATTGAATCTAAGTCGATATTTTCTTCCTTGTAAAATAAGAACAAGAAAAATAATGCCTAATTCATAGGATAGTTATATGAAAATTAAACTCTACAACAAATGAAACATTACTCTAACACTGAATTGAAGATATATAAGTTGTGAGGATGAGGATGAAGTTGCGATGATGATATGGTTGGTGTAATTGTCATCATTAGCGCTACTGCTGAGGCCCCGATGCTTGGCCCCTCTGATAAGGTACCCGGTTGCACAGATGGTTCTGCTTTATTCTTATTATCTCAGCATATAGCACCGCTTTGCTCTCGCAAGTGTCCTAGTTTGAACAATGAATTATTCAGTCATGTTCCCCATGGAGGGATGAGTCCCTCAATAATTGCCTAACTTCCTCTCCCTGCTAAAAAGTGACTCCTGCTTGATTTGCCCAGTGCCTTGCTCTCTGCCTGTGCCTCCGGCACGTCACATCACTGATGCAGCAGATTTGACCATGTCCCTGCACTCCCCCTCCCACACATCTTTTTTTCTTTCTCCCCAGTAAGACAGTCCTTTGGAGGAAGAGTACAGGCTTTCTTTTCTCTTTTCATTTTCTTTACTGCTTTATTTTGTTTTTGTTATAGTTTTGGTATTGCAGATCACTTAGCACAATAACTGCAGTTTGTTTATTTAATAAGGTCCTCACAAATTCTCATAGACGTGCTCTTTACCTCTCTAGCTAACTCTATCCCCATTCCTCTGCAAACACTCTGCTCTCTAGTTACATTCTCCCTCCACCTCCCCCTTCTCCAGATCTTCACAGTCAAGTTAAGAGAGAAGAACATTAGGTAGACCAAAACAAACAAACAAACAAAACCGAAAAAACCAACTAACAACAGCAATAATAAAAGGCAGACTTGTCCACCAGCACAATGACAAACTGAACTTGGTCTGAACTTGGTCCATCTCCAGCGTAACAAGTCACCACCTCCCTGGGACCACGCACAGCCTCTGACAGCTTGATTCAGAGCTTTCCAGCGCAATCTTGTTTTAAACTGCGTATCTTCCCTCTCTCTCACAGCTAACTCTCAAATGATTTCTAGAGCAAAAATAGCAATTCCTGTTTGTGTGATCATCTTGTTCCAGGAAACTGAGAGTACCCATATCATGTTCTAATTTCCCATAAACTTTAAGGATTGCTGTTGTTTTGTTTTCATTTCTCTTTCCTTTCCTTCTGTGCATAGGTGGTGATGCTAAAATTAGGAGTAGGGACCAGGGCAAAATCAGACGTCACAACAGAAACATAAAACGTTTATTCTTAGCTCTTGATTGTTGTAACAGAAGATATTCTTTTCTTTGTGTCAGGAAAAGTCATAATTAATATGTGGTATTCCTAATAATTATTCTCAGTGATTTGATAACCCACAAGTCCAAGCGTAGAACCGGCATTTATTTCCAATCTCTCTCGGGTTACACTTGATGTCGGTCGGCTGGGCAACACTGTGGGGAAATGTGGCTGGACTGCAGCCACATCTCCCATGGTCATGCCCCCCTTGCCTCACTTGTATCCCTTGCTGTGTTCTATCCCTGCATTCTTACCCTAGAGACCTTAAATTTCCCATCCCTTACCCAAGTATACCTATCTAGTGCCTGTTATTTTAGGAATGAGATGATAATTACATGGTCATTATAGTTATCCAGGTAAAGAATCCTAGGGAACCAAAGAGGACTGGGAAGATCATTACATTTTCCATTAATCTCAGGAATGTTAACTTTTGTCAATATATTAGAAATTGATAAACTAATCCATATTTTAGTCACCATGTATTTTTAATCACCATCTATGTACATAATCAGCCAAATAATTGGATTTATTGTGTCAGCACAGAAGAATTAGACATTTAGTATCTTGCTTGATTTGAGCTGCACCTGAATTTAAGTGAGCAAATCACATAACATACCAGGATTTTAATTTACTTTTTTCTGTAAAATGAGACCATTGTATTTAGAAAATTTCTTCTGACTCAGCTTTAGTAGGAGGTAAACTTAAATAGCTACATATATTCACTTAATCTTTTTATTTATTTGCAACAGATTTTTGTCAATTTTAATCAAGAAAAATAGAAAATGTTATTATCTAGAGCATCAACATAAATTTGGAGACAAAATTTTTGCCTATGTAGTAAGCTAATTACATATTTAAACATACCTTAAAAATATACAGTCTTATTATTTGTTATAGCCTAATAATTATCTGATCTAAAAGTGCAATGCAACCTTAATTTAAAATGAATGCCTCTGTTTAATATGGTATTGGTTTTCAAGGGGAAGGATAATTAACAGAGGGCAGAAACTTTCCTAATGTCCTATCAGATATCCTGAATTTACCAGTTCATTTTCTTTTCAGGTTTGTATTAATAAATCAAATCATGGAACTTAAAGTTGATCATGTGTTCTTCTATTCAACTACGTCCAATATATATGCAGTTCAACTAAAGGGTGAAAAAAAAAGCTAAGCCAAGGGTTAATAGTGATTTCTTTTTACGGAGCAAATAACAGGTTTTGACAAAGTGAGAGATAGAAAAATGAATTTCTTGACAGGAGAGGTTGTTAAATATGTGAACACGCTCCAAAAGGAGTGTGCAGAACTGGAGGACTTTAGAAACAGGAAATATCTTCCTGTCTATACTGCATGTGATGATCTGGGTGAGATTATAACTAAAGACAAAAATATAGACCCAATGAATACAAATGGAATTTTCTAGCCCTGTGGGTTTTAGATTTATTTCAGAGGCTATGATAAAATCAGATTTAAAAGTCATACCTCATTAAAAAATCCAACTGGAGAATAAGTTTGATTCTGAGATTTTTTTGAGCAAGGAAATGAAAGGAAATCATTGTCTACTTCAGGTTAATACAGTCAGTCTCTACCATATACAAAACAATAGAGTTGTATGCTCAAAATATTGTGGGGAACACTCAAGTTTATAGAGACGAGAGCAAAAATAGGAAGTGACAATAGAATTCCTCTTATGGAGAAAGACTGCCTTGTTTAGTAAAATATTTTGTTGGTCCATTTTTCTTGTAGAAAGTTAATGCACAGAATGTCTCCTGATGGGCTAGGCATCAGGAAACTATGTAGCTTGTCAGGAAGAAATTTGTAGAGTGGACTGCACATGAGCAAAAAGGGAGGGGTGAAGAGTATCTCAGAATGATTTACAGTCCCATGACCAGGGCGCATGAGTGACCTGCCCCAGCCTTGGCCTCAGCTTCATGCCCCTTCCTTGAGATATCGTAAGATCCTTCGAATGCCCAGGACCTGCCAGGGCAGTTTTCTCTCTGCAACATCATGAGCCCTGAGAAGGATCTCTTGGTCCAGGGTCTTTTTCTTCCCTTACTAGCTTTTCTGACACTTTCACATCCCCTTCAGTGGAGTCAACCAGAAGCCCAGAGGAGCTCCAGAGCTGAGATCTATGGGGTCATGTGGAGTCCTGTGCATGGCTGGGTTCCAGGAAGGTGGTACAGGTTGCTAGTCACTCTCAAGGTTCAGAACTGTGTTTTTCCACAGGCTCACTGGACATGCAACCACCCAGGATGGGTGGCTCTGATCATACAGGTGACTCTCACAATGCAGGGTTCTGGACAACTGACTTTCCATTTCTGAGACTGAGCTCGAGCTATGAAAAAGTACTGTTTAGATTTACTGCTATAAAATTCAGAATGCTATATTTAACATGACCAAAAAAAAAGTAAACTATTGTTTACATTTTTCTCCATAATCTTAGTAAGACTTCTCTTTGTGATCATCAACAGACCCCATAGCAATTTTTGAAGGAGTTGTTCAGGCCAGTATTCATGAATGACACAATAGATGATGCAATGCCATAAGTACTGACAAAGCCAACATTAAGCAGATGGTTTTAGGGAACTGCAGGGGTAGGAAGATTTATATTGTTTCAATACAGGTCACTTCTAAAGAGTCACAGGAATGTGGGCAAAAGTAGTGCTGTCACATTTTCTCACTACCATCCTCTCATTGTGGTGGATAAAAAGTTAGGCAGTGTGGTAGGCAGAATTCTCAAATAGGCCCCCAAAACTCTTACCTTGCATCATCCCCTCCCTTTTGAGTGTGGGTGGGACCTGGGAAAATAAGGAGATATTTCTGTGACGATGCTACATTGTATGGCAAAAGGGAAACTGTCCTGGTTGGGCTTGACACAACAGGTGAGCCCTTTAAAAGCTGAATGTTTTATCTGGCTGGTTGAAGAAGAGGATGGTGGAGAGCAGTGCTTTGGCTGCCCTGGGGAAAGCAAACATCTATTTTGTAAACTGTCTATGAGAGCCATGTGGCAATGAACACCATCCAGGTGGTCTCCCAGAGCTAAAAGCAGTCTATAGCCAACAGTCGGCAGGAACACAGGGATCTCAGTCCTACAACCATAAAGAAGTAATTCTACTATTGCCATCCAGCTAGCTTGGAAGAGGACCTTGTGCCTAGATGAGAACCACACAGTTCCTGCCCACACCTTTATTTAAGCCCATCCAGACTTTCAGCAGAGAATCCAGTCATCCCGTGTCTTAACCTCTGGCCTTTGGAAACTGAAAGAGAATAAATTTGAATTGTTTCAAGCTGCTAAGTTTGTGGCAACTTTGCAGCAAGAGAAAAACAAATACACCCAGGAACAGCACAAATGACAATAAAGCCCACGAAGATATGGTTTGTGGCCCTGCACAGGAAGACATAATGCCTGGACACTAACAAATCCTCAAGTGCTCTCTTAAGACAATGAAGAAATAATCTGTGGCCCTCTTCTCTACTGTTAGTATAAACATTCATCAGTCAATCACTATACTTCACATTGGCCATGATATTTTAACATATTTTTAAAAAATCAAATTGTTCATAATGACAAAGTCACTACTAAAAACAATTTGCCCACGACTATGCATACCATGTGGGTGTCACAGCACCCTGACCATGTGTTTCCTGTTCTGATCGTGTACCTTTCATTAAATGGTATATTTAAGTTGAGTTTTTTTGTTACTGGCAGTTAGAGTATATCAAATGAAAAGTGAACATTATTTAAATTAGTGTATCATAGAAGATTTTACTCTCAGTGTTGCTGGTATGAATATTCAATTAGTGATCAACTGTATTTTTGTTTTGATTTCTTTTTTCCCTTTAGCAGAAATATAATGATTTTACCATGGTGACTGAATTATTTGTGATGCCAACTAGGCACTTGCAGGGATTGTGGTTCTATTTATATATCATCTGAGACATTTGAAAAAAAAAAACCTCCTCTTATTTTGCCAAGGCATTGCATTTTTATTTCTTAAAATCACCTTCTAGTATCTTAGAATCAATACCACGTAATTCAAAGAATATATTTCTGTCAAATCCTAAGGACAATGAGGCCGAGTAGAATTAGACCATCATTATCAAAGTTGAGTGAGTGAAGGAAAAGATCAGATTCTTAAAAATTCCTCCCACTCAGCTATAACTCTAAATATTAGATTTTTCCTTAAGACATATAGAGTAGAAATAATAATAATGTTTCTTTCAAGCTCACACTTACCCTGGTCTAGCTCCTTTTATTGTTGACAGTAATAATTTAAGCAGATTTTTAAAAATGCAATTGGAAGAAAATGTATGAATGGGGTCCCTGAACTTTCTATGGGAATCTTCACGATTCTGGGAGTAAGCAAGTACTTGACACTGAGCCAAAATTGGAAAAAAATGACCTGCAAGAAATTGTTTTCTTCAGGATTGTTTATCTAGTTATATGAACCAGTTCACTGTAGACATTAAATTATCTTCTGTTATACACTAAAATAAAATATGCCAAACATATTTTCAGAATATGGACAATTAATAACAATGTTAGGGTATAAACATGTGTATTTCTACATGTATATAAGTTAATGTATTATTATATACTCATGTAAATATAAAAGAGAACAAACTAAAAACGTAAAAGGATCCGGTCAAGATGAAATAGACTTGCTTCAAAATATTTGACTTTATTAATGTGGTAAAATCAGCTTGTTCTAAATGTATTACTAAATTATAATATTAAATTATTAATTTGCCAATTGGTGAGTGGATGATAATCTGTTTTTCTGAGAACAATGTATTTAAATATGCTTTATTGCCAGTAGATTTTTAAAAGTTGGTTTTAGAATTTGTGATGCAGAGAGTAGAAAATCAGGTTCTAAATTCAGATTGTTTGGGTACTTTGTCTCAATGATAGTGATAGTTTAAAAATAGATCTAATAATTACATATGAAGGAAATAAACAATTTATTGCTGGCTGCCCATGGTAAAAGAAGACACAGTTTTTTAAACCACAAAAAAAAATTAGCAAAGGTTTTATTTGTAAATTAACTATGAAATTTTTACTTTCTTAATGTCTATCAGTTATTCATAATAGCTAATTGTATCAACTATTTTACTATTTCATACTCATATCTCACATCCATAATTCTATATATTTTATAAATATATGCAAAACACATTGAAACTCTTAAGACACTAGATTTTTCAGCAAACTATAAAATATGATTTTTAAATGTTTATTTTTCATAAATGAGAATTTTAATAAGTGATATATTTAATACACACAACATCTTCAGTAATAAAATACATTTAATGAAAAGTTTTCAAACCCTACTTTCAAAATAATCTCTCCAAAGCATAAGTCTCTCTGATATTTCTTCACTTTTTGTTAAAATATGACTTATATACTGAAGAAAACATTTTCAAGTAAAATTGCTACTTTCAGACTTCTGAGAGCCCTTTGTCATCATAGCTTAAGTCAGCAAATATGGAAAAAATATCTTTTATCCGTTAAAGGTGTTACTCTTATTTACATCTGATGCATCTTATAAATGCCCCCTCCCCAACGGTCCCAGATTCCAGGCTCAGAACTGCATTCTTTCACAGTCAAGTGACTAATAGGATTTTTCCAATCTGTATTCCAATTGATTAATATTTGTTCAACAGAATTTTATTAGTTTGTTTGTTTATTCATTGACTGATAATTGCCAACCATTTGCCATCTCATCTATGAGATATCTGGAGAATGTTTATACAGTTTTTAATTATTTAAGGAACTTAAAGTTAATCTAAAATATACTTTGTGCTGTGTCATACCTCCTAATTTATATTTCATTTTCTGAAAAGTAGATCTAAATTATACATCACTAACATTTCTCCGGTGACCCTACTAGAGCTTATCTCCATCCTAAATATGCATGATCTGACTAATTTATTTGGAAAATATGAAATCAGTCCTCCATTATTGCTAGTGTGTGTAGCACCATGCTAAGTAATGGAGTATATAACACTAGAATCTAATCCTTCTGAGGCCAGAATCTAGTAAGGTGTGCAATACATTTAGGTTCAGAAAAAAATGACAGTAAGTCAGCACTAGAGGCTCTCCTTAGGAAATATCTGACCATGAGCTAGCAGCATTTTAGAAAATAACTGCTGTGAGTTTGTAATGAAAGAGTGCAATGAGATCACCAGAAATATTCTCCGACAAAGACGGTAAGTGGCCATTAAACATGGAAGGATTATGGAGAAGTGCAGAGGAGGAGAGAAGACATTCCAGATGGGCAGATTGTCATGACAAGGGACCAGACATGGAAATGCAGATGAGACTGGGGGACAGACCACTGAAAGGTGTGTAAATGCTGGTGTCAGAAGACAGGTTGAAGCTAAGCCCAAAGTTTTGACTTGTAGGTTCTATAATGAGAGAGTCTTCTTTAGAGATGAATTCTTTCAAAACCATGAAATCCTCAAGCTTTCCTGCCCTAGATGTGCCTCATAGGATATGATAGCAACAAAATGATGTTCAGAAAAATTGTACTGGAGAACCAAATTAACACTCAGGAAACAAAGATGTGGTCACTACCAGATATCATTATTTCCGAAGCTTAACTAAACTCATGGTTCAGTTTTCCACGTTATCATGTTTTCCCATTAAGTAGCACACATGTGCTTCATTTGCTTTTAAATCAGAAACTTAAATTAAGCAGCCGTGGTCACTTTTACAATGCATGAACTAATCTGATGTGCAGCCAACATGCTAACTTCCTTTAAGTTCCCAAGTTCAAATTGCTCATGTCAACTTTTCCTTTGTTATTTAGGTAAAATTGGCTTTAATCAACTATCAGTATATGGAGAGTGTGGGAAAAATAATTTATTTCCAATGTTTGTAGAGATTCCTAGGGATTTGGAGGAAGGTTGCCTACACATTTCTCCTAAGGTCCTCAAGTTCTAAACTCCTCCTTCTGTTTCTCTCCCTCTCTTCTGGATTTTTTTTTTCTTCCTGTACCTACAGTTTGTTTCCTACATGATGCCATCCTCCAGAAGTCACTCCTCCCCACACTGTGTCATTTCCCACAAGCCATCTCCTTTCAGGGACCATGGACTCAAGGCTGTGTACGTACCAGAATTTACCAAATATTCAGGGCAGTTGAAGTATTTCACAGAGTCTGGCAAAGCAACAATCTAATGTTAAATATTGAAGAATATGTTTTTAAAATTCCCTCAATTCGAGTTTCATCTTTGCACCAATACTATCATTACAACTACTGCTAATGATAGTCAGTATTTATGGAGATCTAGACTAGTAGTAAGAATAATAATAGCCAACAATTACTAAGCATTGCATGTGGGTAATTAGTGTTAACACCACACTAATGATGTAAATACTGTTATACCTATTTTAAAGAGAAGAGAAAAGAAGTATAAAGAGATTACTTTTTCCAAATTTCATAACAATGGAGCATGGAGTGGAAATGAGAAAGCAGATTTCAGAGCACGTGACTTGTGTTGTCTGTTCTGCACAATTACCGTATTCCTGAGCAGGGCTGACCCAAGAGTATGTGCAGCTGTAAGCAAATACCTTTTGTGGGAACCCTACATACATGTAAATAATTTGACTTTTAAAAACATGTTAAAAATGCATGGACTCATGTGGGATAGAGTGGCTTATTAATGAAGATTTAAAATAATAGGTTGCAAGATTCTTTGTAGTGTATTTAGCTCTTTTCTTATTCTGGTCCAGAGATCATCTATTATTTTTTTATCATCAAGCATGCCATTTCTTGCTAATTGTATATCTCCTACCACGAGAAGAAGGTAGCCATATTACACACAGTGACATGGTTTTTCAGTCTGTTTGAATTGAAACAATGTGGACCTATTTTGGCTTTATGGTTTCTTAATACCATTTATTTAATTCTGTGTCACCCACTGTACCACACGTGGATGCTGACTTGAAGTGACTCCCTCAAATGCTGTGGACTGTGCTTCTTTCATAATGACCATAAATGCTATCTTATCCAGAGTGTGCAGGAAAATTTGAATGGTAAGTACATTTCCAGTCATGTTATATTTACCATAGTATAAAAGTAGAAGAACCCATCTTCAACCACAAATTGTCTTGGATGCTTCAGGCAATAATGACTGCATTTCTAAACTATAATCTCTTTCAATGCTGACACAGTACTTTTCTCCAAGTCATGGAGGAAGGGGCTGAAGACGAGATGAGGGGTCAGAGATGGAACGAGAGAAATGGCCCCATTCACCCAAGTAGTTTCCATCCTTTCCCCAGCTCAGCTTATGACCTACCTGGGAAAGCGTGGCATCACATTGATCAGAGGCAAGACCTATGACGTGGTTTGGAAGAGCCCCCTGGTGCTGCAGAGCAGCACGGAGTGCCTGGCAGCGATCAGGGGTGTGTGGTGGGAGGGGCTGAACTGTCCTTAGTGTCGGTATAGGGAACACACAGGGCGAAGGGTGTCTTCTGTCTCCTCAGCCACCCTTGGGTGCTATAGTCAAAGGCAGCACTTAAGTTGGAACGTGAATGAACAAAAACTGTCACAAAAACTTACACATGCACCTCAAGCTCCAGGATCAGTGGTGGAAAATCAGTACTCCAGAGCCCCACGTTCTTTCTGTGAGTGATAGTCACTCAAAATCAGCAACAGCCTGCATTGAAAGAAGAAGCATTTTGGTTAGGAAGCAAAGCTTCCAACAAAGTTCTTGGCAGTGACTTAAAGATTATTCTTTTTAGCCTCAGAGTTTTGCTGCCATCAGAATTATTATTGTTGAAGAAAATAAAACAGCTAATAAGGAAAAAGCTGACCTGCAAAAAAAAATCATACCTCAAAATTAGATTAAACATATTCCATCATAAAAATGTGTTCAAATACTCACCTAATTACAATAATAAATAGATAAATTGATAAAAGATGAGTAGAAAACAAATGAATGAATACATGCACCAGGATTGAAAACGTTTTCTAATTTCAACTCCAAATCTCTTCAACGTAACCCACACTGCACACTTCAATGTTTCTCCTAATGCTCACTGTTGAAAAAAAATACATTATTAGTTTTTCTACTAATTCTAATCCTGTCTGGCCTCAACTGTCTGCCACATTCCCCATGTATCAGTCACATTATAGGCAATTATTCTATATTGCATCAATATATTTGTTGTTTTCATTTACCACAATAAAATGTCGCTTCTTCATGTAAATTTAGATTTGCATTACTGAATGCTCTGGCCATTATACCAATGATCTTTATACTCCATTGTGGGTGGGGTCAATGGAGGAGGAAGTTAACTAGGATCCCTGAGAGTGTTTTGGAAGTGAACAAAGATTAACACTCGTTTAGTATCATGGTTTTTATTTTTAATTGTTCCACTTACAAGTTACTTCCGCCGGCAATGAGACAACATCTTTGAATTGTATTTAAATAAAACATAGGTCTTCTAAATTCATATCTCATTTTTTTAGATAATGTATAACTAGTGAATTCTGCCCAGAACAAGATTTGTGTGCTCTCTTTACCAATCATTTTTCCTCTAGATTGAGAGCAATGCTCAAAAAAAAAGCTCAAAGACCACCCTCATTAAAAATCACCTTCATTAAATAAAATGTATCTTCTACTGAAATAAATATTAAAATGTCTAAGGGATTTTGGTAGAAAGTATACCTTTAATCATCTCTTAGCTAATACACTAGTCTGGCACATGGGAAACACAGAATGGGCACTGGGTCATGGTTGCTGAATGACTAGGAAAACAAAATATTCTTATGGTTTCTGTAATACTTTGAATTTTTTGTTTTAAATACAATTTTCTTAGCAAAAAAAGAAATTCCTACAATGTAATATCTTTCTTTTCTTCTTTCTTCTTATTCTCTCTCTCTCTTTCTCTCTTTTCTGTAAAAGTCTTTGTGATGATTTACTTTAAGCCTATACACTATTATGAAAATTTCATAGGAAAATAACATTGATACACTTAATTCAGAAAAGCCAGGAATTGGTCTCCATAATCTAGAAACCTGGACCTAGGTTAAAAAATTGAGTGTTTTTTTCTTATTTTTAGGAAATATTGAAACATAGGCTTTAGAGAACCCTCAGCAAAATGGACATAGAAGAGAAGCAGAACTAGAACTGTGGACACATTTCAAAAGGCATACTGCTCTGCTTACAGCAAACATAACCAGTTGTTCCCACATCTATCATTCTACGAAAATTAAAACAACCTCCTAACTCCATACAATGTAAATATTCAGCAGAATCTTTTGGGAATTTTCCCAGCAAAAAGATTTTCATATTACTATTCTCTGACTCAACCAATGTACAATCTCAGGACCAGAGGTGAGTCATGATTTGTGGCCCCATTCCCTTTGCCAGTGATTGGGCATGCTGTGACATTCTAGGTGTTAGAATGTTAATATGCATTACCCGGAAGCACTGCAGCCTTCTTGTATCCATGAGGTATTTCAGAAATACAGTAGGAGTAACAGAGCAGAAAGATGACAGGGACACAGGTCTTTCACGATGTCATTGATCCAGTAAATTAACCAACAGAAAGGCTGCCCTTCCCTGGACCATTCTAGTTACTTGAGATAACAAATCACCTTATGGTTTTATCCTTTTTTGTTGTTTTTCCTTACTGTGACTTATACCTGAAATCATCTTCATTGACAAAAACGTATCTATTAGGAAAACTTATTATTCCCATTGCTGAAATCTTATATGAATGGCTTATTTATAATTAATTTATGAATGACTCAATTTATGAACAGGGTAAACAGATTGATTTAAAATTGATTGATTTAAGACAGATTTAGCACTTAGATATTTCTATAAAATCCATTAAACATGTATTATGTGTTATACATTATTTGAAATACACAAAAGGTTAAAAAAAAGAAATGATCTCTCCCAAAAGCATGATTAAGTGAGGTTATAAAATCACAGCCTAGGTGTATTTGAGCTATGGGTAAACTTGCAAAGAACTGGTACATTTATTCTCTGCAAATGGATTGTTTTCAAACTTTGTCTACGTGTAGTTATTTGACTGAATTGCATATTTGGCCAATTTATTTTTCAGATAGCATCTATGTCCTCACCTGTCACTTGGGAAATCTACAGGCAGCTTTTAAAGAGTAACAAAGAATAAACATTCCAAAAAAAAATCTATCAGAGACTATGCTGAAAAATAAATGTATAAAGAAAAATAAGAGAGAAACCAGATTGAATCCACTCAGTTGTCTAAGAAATTACCAATTATATATAAAATTTAATAAACAGAGATGTAATTATTTATGGCTCCAGAGGTCTGGATTTGTCCTGAAATAGCTGTATGGTCTTTATCAAATAACCCCTTCTCCAGGTAGTCTTAATTTCATTCTTAAATCAAATCAGACAATTAGAGTCCAGATAAGTGATTTGGTCCCTTGGAAAACTGTCTTTCATTGAGGAAAGTTATCAAAAGAGGGAATTAGAACTCACTAGGGTATTTTGAGGACATCTGTCTGTACTACCTAAGAAACTCCTTAGAGGCATTTCATTCAGATATTAGTACCAGGAAAACAGACAAGCAAGCAAATAAACAAATGGCATTCCCCCTTTACAAGTGATTCTTTTTTAGCTTAAATTAATTAAGAATCTCAATATCAAACATTTATTCTTTTGATTTGGCCACCAAGAACCTACAGAGATCAATTTGAAGCGTCTATCCCCTGAGCTTTCCCCAACCCTGCCAGCTTTATTAAGGTAAAATTGGCATCTAACATTGTGTGAGTCAGGCGGACAAGGTGTGATTCGATTCACTTATATATTGCAAAGTGTTTATCACAGTAAGGTTAATTAACAGGGCTTCCACCACACACAGTCACCATTCAGTTGTTGTTGATATGGTGAGGAAAGTAAAGGCCTACTCTTCCAGCAACCTTTGAGGATAGAATACAGAATTGTTAACTAGAGACACGCTGCTGTACAGTATTCACCTTATAACTGAAAGTGTGTGCTCTTTGACCATCAGCTTTGTTTCCTGCCACCAACCCCGGCCCCCAGCCCCTGGCAGCCACCATTCTAAATTCTGTTTGACCAGTGACAGTAGATAAGTACTCCTGGCTTTAAGTTGCCTCTGACTTTTACATGCTTCTTTCTTCTACACCTCAGCTCCCTCATTTATCTAATTTAAACTCATGAACTGTATCTCTTTTAGTTAGTATTTGTGAGTTGGGAGGAGACAGATGCTTAAGTTTCCTTAATTATAAATCAAGAAAGCTGTGTACAGAGAGATGAACTATGTGATGTCTTTGAATTTTTAAAGTTCTATTTATCTGTTTCTTCTTTCCTTTAATTTGCTGCTAATAAGTTGTGACATATATTTATTGATACTGATATTTCAAAGGAAGCCACTTATCTCTAGCTTTAAGAGAATAACATGAATCAAAGGAAATCATTTGAACTAGAAAGATTAGTTGTACTAATCCAAACTTGTCATTAATAAAGGTAATTAAGAAAATATCTAGCTAAAAAAATATATAAGCCCACATTTTATTAGCATGATTTTTTTCTTTCTTGTCTGTAAGACAAAATGCACCATAGCATATTTATTTTTCTAAATATAGTGATTTTTATAAAAGGTGATAAGTACAACTTATCCTGTTCTGACTTTTCTAATGGCACACTTTAAAAGAATTATTTAGGCATGGGCAATTTCATTTCCTTAATCATGTTCATGTATCAATGATGCATGCAATATTATCTATTTCTCACAGTTTTAAAGGAGAATATTGTTCTAGCATATGCTCCACATGGATAAAATATAATGCCACTTCTCAGCTAAAATACAGACAAGTGAAACTAGATTGAGGAAGCCCTTCAATATAACATTAAAGTCTATTTGGGATTCTCTTCCAGATCTTCATTCTTCTTTGACATCCCTTGGAGTCCATTTCAAATGTGGTTATCAGGTTCCATAAAATAGGGAAATAAATTGGCCTAATTGTATAAAGTAACATTTAATTATAAAAATTCAAATAGTGTATGTGTAGTCTCTTTGGACTTTTAGTGCTAGGACTAAGAATTAGAAAGAACATGAATCCTAATGCTTTTGAACCAGTGTTGTGTTTCGTTTTGTTTTGTTTTGTTTCATAGACCAAAGCAGGAGCAGTGATTAGTTTAGGTTCAGGGAAATTGGAGCATCTGGCACAACATTCCTATAACACAGCTATCCTCCCTTGTCTGTGTCTCCAAAGCTTAGGCAAACTGGCATATGGATCTTTTTCATATGCTGTAACCACATCTTCCCTTCCTTATTTGCTAATTAGTCTTTTATCTAAATTTCCACTTAATCCTGCTGAAAATAATATTTTACAACATATAGAATATTTTATAGGTTCCCCATGGAGCTCTCAGTCTGAAATATTTTAAGATTATAATTATTCTGATTTAAAATATTTTTGTGAAATTTTAAAAAGTTACTTACATGCATTATCACTGTTAACCTTGATTTTTGTATAATACTAATATATTCATATAATAGAAATGATTAAACTGCAGTTTAATTTCCCTTTTAAATTATACTCTGAATCATGAGGCTGTCACCCAGAGCAGGTGGAGTAGTTGACTACTTTAGTAAGGCAGTAGGTTTGAAACCCAAGTTTAGACCATAGAAGGAAAGAAGTATTTCAAATTCCTAAAGAGCCAGTCTGAAGGATTCAGAGCAGAGAATTCCAACGTGGAGGGAAGCCAGCTGGGCTAAGTGATGTTTATTCTTTAGTTAAGGATTACATGACATGGCAAAAATAACACTTTTCTCTTCTGGTGTGGATTAAGAGAAAAGAAAAAGAAAGAAAACAGGGAAGGTAAGTGACCAAAATTATTTCTGTTCTTCCGTCTTTGATCTGGTGTTAGGTAAACTGAGCCAAGGAGAGGCACAGGGACTGTGGCTGTATTGGCACAAGTGTGTCCATGGATGTTATCGCTATTTAGGGCAGTTCTACAGAGAGGCTCCGTGTCACAGCCTGAGGCACAGAGCTGGATGAGGGGTGCAGCAGAGGGTCAGGAGTTCATGGGCAGGGACAATAAAGTAGCGTCTGGAGCCCTGCTGCCTGTTTTTATAAGAAAAAAGGGTTTATCATGACACACACTTCTGTCATTTTATATGTTGGTGGCTTATTTAGCTTCAATGGCTGAGTTGAGTTTGTTGCAATAGAGACCAAATGCCCATAAATCTAAAAATATTTACTCTCTGGCCCTTCAAGATAAAGTTTGCCAATCCCTGTTCCAGAGTTTCAACTGGCCACAAGGTGAGACCTAATATATGGGTCCTGAGAGAGCATAGAGAGAAGTTATACCAGCACGCAAGGAATACAAGCGCTGGGAGCCATGTCCATGCGAACACAGGACTGTGCCTCGCAAACAGTGGAGTATGACACAGGCTCCTACCCGCTTCCTACGTCCAGTTATTCACAGTTCTGTCCAACACACTGGTAGTTTGAAAAGTGGTCATTGGAATATTTCCACCATGTAAATTGGACAAGTGCCACAAGTCAGAGCATTCATTCATTCATTTTCCAGGGAGATTGTTTTTAAACATTTACCAGCACACCACTGCTCAGAAAATTGAAGAGTCAGTATTCACTGCCAGTATTTAAGGATGTACAGGCTCTCTCATACTCCTAAACCCATTTAAATGCACTAGAAGGAATGATAGAAATCCACGTGATTAAGCATTTTTATTAAAAAATATTTAAAATAAGGATTATCTATGGTTTTAATTGTGACACTAGCCTAGCATACACAAGTTATGCTTACAACAGTTCACACAGCTTAATATCAAAAAACCTCAAACAACCCAATCAGAAAAATGGACAGAAGACCTAAATAGACATTTCCCCAGAGAAGACATACAGATGGACAACAAGCACAAGAGAAGATGCTCAGCATCACTAATTATTAGAGACATGCAAATCAAAAATACAATGAGATTTCACCTCACATCAGTCAGAATGACCATCATTAAAAAGTCTACAAATAATAAATGGATGAGGGTGTGAAGAAAAAGGAACCCTCCTACACTGCTGGTGGGAATGTAAATTGGTGCAGTCACTATGGGAGAGAGGACAGTGTAGAGGTTCCTTAAAAAACTAAAAATAGAGTTACCATATGATCCAGCCATCCCACTTTTCGGCATATATCCAGAGAAAACTCTAGCTCAAAAAAATACATGCACCACAGTGTTCAGAGCAGCACTATTTACAATAGCTAAGACATGGAAACAACATAAATGTCCATTGACAGATGACTGGATTAAGAAGATATGGTTTATATATAAAATGGAACATCACTCAGCATAAAAAAGAATGAAAAAATCCCATCTGCAACAACATGGATGGATCTAGAGATTATTATAGTAAGTGAAGCAAGTCAAAGACAAATATCATATATCACTTATACATGGAATCTAAAAAAATGATAGAAGTGAATTTCTTTACAAACGAGAAGTAGACTCACAGACATAGAATCCAAACTATGATTACCAGAGGGGAAAAAGATAGGGGAAGGGATAAATTAGGAGTTGGGGATTAATATGTATACACACTACTATATATAAAATAGATAAACAACAAGGACCTACTGTGAACACAAAAGAATATATTCAATATCTTGTAATAACTTATGATGGAAAATAATCTGACAAAGAATGTACATATATATATATGCATAATGGAATCACTTTGCTCTACACTTGAAACTAACACAACATTGTAAATCAACTATACTTACATAAAAATAAATAAATAAACAGTTATGCTTAAAATTTATTGATTTATTTGTCATTCACTTATTCATTCATTCATTCCTGTATTTGTGTGTTTCTATTACTTGGCATGTCAGCTCCTTGTTTCCCCAGATTAGATTTTTGTGTAAGAAAACTTCCAAATACACAGTGTTTATATGTGCCTATATACAGTAACTTTTATTAAATGGGGAATATTATATACACAGATGTTATATCATTTTAAAGCTTAAACACCATGAAGTTTTCTCTTAACATTAAATACTCTTAAAAACATCATTTTAAAAAGCAGGCTGATAAATTTTCTTTAGCTTTCTCTTTTTATATTAGTAAATGTGATTTTTCTTTTTTATTTAAGATATTCCTGCAGGAAGAGATTAGAGATCTTCACCACCATCTAGAAACTGAGAGGGTGTCTCTTGGGGTCTAGTCTCGGTAAGGTCCCTGAATAAAATACAGCTTGCAACTTTTAGGTTGTTTGCATGTAAAGCATCAATTGACAAGTTTCTTTTGTGTTTGATTCCAAATTGCTGGAAAAAATTTGATCAAGATTGCATGCTAATTTGTCCTTAGTTGCAAGTATTACAGATAATTGCATACTTTGCCTAATGAAAGGGTAACTCTTCTTTGATACAATCAGAACTCAACATGATCCATAAGCCTATCCTTAACACTGTCAGTTTTGAGCTATCAACTTGAAAATTCTTGATAAGATTGATAAGATGTTGCTAAGAATCAATTAATTGATGTGCTTAAAATTTCTGAAATACCATTTCACGTAAGTTCTTTTGCCCCATTGATTTTCTAAAATCCATATTTATATGTTCTCTGTCCAAAGTGTTCTATATAATGACAGTGGCTCTTTGAGACTGTTATTTTGATTCACCTTGCACACTTTCTTTCTCCATCTTTTTTGTCTTAAATTCGTGAAAAGCGTTGCTCTAACATGTTTCATACACACGTGATCTGCTTGTTTGGAGATTATGGGAAAATCTTGATTTGCATGGTCTTGAGCTTGGATGTCATGTTGGAAGTGGTGCTGTGGCAGTCCCCATTCACGGTCACATCCATCTACTCTATTCCACTTGTTTCTGTTAGATATTCTGCGGGGGCCTGAGGATTTGTTGTGCTGGTTGAAGTACCTTTTCCCCAGAAAGCCCCAGGAGAAAATTTGACTGGACTGACAGGTGTTCATGCCAATATATCTTTGAGGTGACCAGATTTTTGGTCCAAAGGAAAAGTTTTCTTTTACTTTTTCAAGTACAGAGATGGAGCCACATATGTAAAACCCAGAAAGACCTGATTGGCGGTTTCACTGACAGCTGAGTCATCTGGGCTGTCATCAAGTGTTTGATGTCTACACTTTGAATCAAAATGACTCACATCCTCTTCAGACTGCAGCAGAGTTTTAGGGGGGGCTCCACCTTCCCGGCCCGCAGCTCTCGCCCAGTTAACGTGCCTGAGGAATGGATGAGCTTGAACTTCTCTAGTATCCACAGGACCAGCTCCGGAGATGAGAAGCAGCCATTTCTTTTCAGCAGCTTTTTAGTTTCCATGACCTTGGTGATTAAGCATGACTTTCTCTGGCTTCAGGTCACTGTAGATAATCCCTTTTCGATGTAAATGTCCCCAAACCATGGAGATTTCTGCCAAGTAAAAGCAGGCTGTGTCTTCCATAAATATTTCCTCTCTTTCTAACTTCATAAATAATTCTCCTCCACTGAGATACTGAAGGATGAGGCAGAGTTTTCTACCAGTCCGGAGGCATAAATTAAATCCACAATGGGGGAATGCTTTATTTCCTCCAGAATATTCCCTTCTGCTTTTAGATGAGCTGTGTCTTTAGCATTTCTTACTGTCCTCCCCTGTTTAAGCAACTTTGTGGCAAATACTTTTGCAGTGTTTGTCCCTGTTACTTTTCATACTTGAAAAACCTTTCCATAGCCCCACATTACCAAGTACTTCAAGTACCTCAAAACATTCTGGCCTCATTTTTTCTGACTTGTTCACATTTGTTTCTGAGATAACAAGTTTCTTACAGTTCTCCATGTCAAGGTCTTACGGTCCAACTCTTCCATGGTCCATGCTTTCATTTAACTGACCCCTTTCCTCCAGCTCATCGTCAGAGTCCACGTCCTCTGGCTGGTCCAGGGCTCTGTCAAACACTCCTGTCATGTCCTCCATCTCCCTGTCTTGGAAGTTTGGTGCTAGGGAAAAGTTGTCCCCACTCTGTCATTGCTTCATGAGCTGGGACCCACTGCAGCCAGGGCACCTGCTGCCACCATCAATTGCTGCTTGTGCTATCTATCTATGTCTACCTACCTACCTACCTATTTATCTATCATCTATACATCCTCTAAGAGAAGGTTAAGGTAACACAGAGACTAGCTAGACAAAAAGGCTCAGTCTTTGATCCCTTCCTTAAGTGACAGAGTGACAATACAATTTCTGAATAGAAAACAACACAGAAATCACAGAAATAGAAACTTGCAATGGAATATGTTGACTGCTGAAGGGAGATGAGGAAGGCTGTAAGGAAGACACTGAGCAAACAATTCTACAATTTGAAAAATTCTACAATTTGAGCACTCCATCCCACCTGCACCCTACCTCATTTCTTGCAGAGATCCATGCTTCTCTAGATACTGCCAAGAATTTGCCAAACTATAGTTGAAAAAAAAAAACTACAGATCAGACATTTTCAGAACATGAGTTTTGTCATTTACTTAAGAACTCTAAAGTGAAGAACATGAGTATGTTTAATCACCAGCCAGAAACAAAGAATAATCACTGCCAGTTTTGTGATCTGTAAACATTCTAAGCAAAATTCTCCTAAACAGTACACTTAACTTCATACACTTAACTATTTTTAAAAATTGCTTATGCTAATATCTTTTACATACATCTTTTAATTCCTCTATTATTTAAGTAAGCTTATTTAAAGTCGAGAAGCAAAGTAACATGATATTTCTATGTATAAGCTGTTGAGACAGACACCATAGTTTTGAAATCTGGCCCCATCACTTACCAGCTCTGTTCCCGAGTTTATCTCACCACACAGTGCTGTGGTTTTCTCATCTGTAAAAGAGAATAATGGTGATTCCTTCTCCATAGTCTTGTTGTAAGGATGACATAGGTTACTATGTATAAAGAATGTAGAATAGTATATTTACCATAACATTACTCAGTACCTATGGGCTATAACTAAGTCAAAAACAGATTTTTAACATTTTGATACATGCTACCAAATCATCTTCTAGAAATGAGGCATATTTTCATTTTTGCTTTATCCAACAAAATATGAAAGACTAATTTTCCAACATTGTTAACATCTCTTATATACTCGTTTTTATTCTTTGACAATATGGTAGGAAATATCGTGCTCAAATTTGCAATTCTTGATTATTCGTAGCTTTCTTTTCAGATTTTTCCTTTGTTTATTTTCTGTCTTCTTTACCCATTGAGGGGGCATTTGTGTGTGCTTCTAAAATGCTGTAAAAACTTTTTAATTAGTAATAATATATAAGCACTCATAAAATAAATGGCAAATATTTTGAAAGCATTTCTTCTACATTTTTTCTGATGCTTTATTTTGGTCATGTAGCTTATACTACCTATTTTTCCTTTGTAACCTCTCTTTTCCTTTGTGATATCACTTTTACGCTTTGATTTAATCTGATCTCAAAATGAAAATATACATTCTCTAATATCTAATTTGTTTCATTTTTTACAACTAATTATGTTAATCGCTCAGGAATTTATGCCGTAATATGATGTGAGACTGGGGTATACCTTGATTGTTTCCTAATGAGTTAACCTGTTACCACAAGCCCTCTGACCTTTTATGTGATCATTATCAATTGTTTCTATTTTATCTTGACTGTCCCATTATCTGTCCATTCAATCTGTTGACAACTGTAGAGGAAGTTTTGTTTCTTTCCATTTACTTTCATAGTCCCTCCCTTGCAGCAAGAGTATGAGCATGCATCCCAATCTTGTCCACTTTCTGATCTGAAGTGAAGCCTTCTGGAGGGTTTCTGGAAAGGTATGCCTTCCTGACTGAAAAAAAAAAAAAAAAAGAGGGGGTGATGAGATGGGAAGACGGAAGGCCACCTTCTTATGTCTGGGGTTGGGCCAGGTCACATGATTATGTGATGCTGGATATATAGGACAGCCATCTTGTAAATGGAAGAACGGTATTACACTGACGTAGCATCCTAGCATTCTGTTGAGAAGCTGAAATGTATAACCCTTCAGCCACCTGCTCCAGGCATCTTTTAATATTGGATAATTAAAGTCAGTAATAATATATCCTGCTCTAAGACATTCTAGCTGATATATTGTCTCCAGTGATATAACTGAATTGAAATGTCTTTATTAAATCAGCAGTTGATTTGATTTTTCTTTCCTGGATCCCCATCAAGTAAAAACCAAAGTCCTAAGGTCAATATTCAAATCTCTTTAGAATCTCTCCCCTATTTTTCTTTCAGCCTCATCTCTGGCTAATTATGGAGCTGCATATGCAGATTCCCTTCCTCTCCCCAAGATTATAGCCTCATGTACCGGTCAATCAGTCCTAGCTAGAACATCCTTCCTACTAATGCCTTGTTATCGAAAATATTTCTTGTCTTCAAGAACAGTCATGAATTCCAACGGAATTATGAACATGCTTTCTCTCATCATAACTGAAGTATGATGCCTCTTCACTCTGAACATCCACAACAGTTGGCTTATATCATTTAAATGGCAATTTTCCACATGGGAACTGCAACCATTTACAGCCACACAGCTTGTGGTCTACACTAACATGAATTTAATATTCTACTGTCTGCAATTAACATGAATGTAATACTCCAGAAACTTTTTACCCAGGGAGATGACGTTATAATAAAATTATTCATTGTTTTAGGAACTTAATATCCCATTATCTGAGCAACAGACTAGCCTACTTGCCCTCATGATGGTAGATGGCTCCTTCTGAGAATAATAATGCTCAATGCAGCTGAACAAACAAATCTGTAATCTTCAAGTCTCACTTAAACCCTTATTTCACTGTGCCCACCAGTCCTAAACTATTACAGCACAAACTTTGCCCAGTCCCAAACAGGCCCCCTGCATTGGGAGTGTTGCGCAAATATAATTAAAATCAAAATCTCCCAACCCAGAAATTCTTTGCACAAAGGTAATAGAGAAAGAGAACACTTTTATTATTGAATGAACATTAATTAAACCAGAATGTGATGTGAATTATAAGCAATCTGCTAAGAGATATCAAAGAAAAAAATTAATCTCACTCTTCTATACAGACATGAAGATACGACTTATTACTTACATGTTGAGAGGTTGAACAAAAACAGGAGAAAGGACAGGTTTTGTTCTTTTTAGTTATTTATAGTTAAAATTGCTATTAAACATTTATTTTTTGGTCTTCTGTAAACTGATTTATAAATCATTGAAAATGTTTTTATTTATAAATTATTTTTTAATTGAAAATATTTTAAATGGCATTTACCCATCACACAGACAACTGTTTAAAATGTGAATGAGTGTATGTTGGATTTTCTTGTTTCTGAACCTTTAAAGAGTAATAAGAGGCTTTCATTTTTCATTCTAATTGAAGAGTCGTTTATTTACTTCATTTGGTAATAGCTAGTTGCAATTTGAAAATGTGAAAAAAGGTAAGTCATTTGATAACTAGTCTGCAAGTCAGAGGACTTAATAGCACCATTTGTCACATATAGTTCATCTTAACTTTACCTTACTGTTGGCTGTCCATCTGTACGAGTTAATTGGATCTATCAGAGGAAAAATAAACTTCTCATATCTCCATGACAGGAGGTAGTTCTGCACTTTGGAGTAAAGTGCCCGCAGAAAGAGGCTCCCACCCTCCTGGAGTCCGGGAGTTAAAAGTGTAATCTCTCTTGACGATTACATTTCAAAGAAATAGTCCCCAGGTCCTTGAGAAAGACATTCCCAGGGCATAAACTAACAAAATGCCAATCTAGTTTTCAAAAAGATTTATATACATTTCAAAGAGTGGAGAATGTACTTAAAATAACAAATTTTCTAAAGTAAATGCTCAAAGAAAAAGGGAGAGAAATCTCTTTCCTTATTTTCAACAGGGAGAATTAAGCTTCTTATTTCTAACCTATGAAGGTCCTTATGAGACAAGAAGGGGGCAGGGCACAGCCATTCAAGGAATGCTACAGCAATTAACATCAAATTGGTGGAAGATTCAACCCCCAGTAGCCCTTGAGGCACAAGATGGTGGGAGATTTGACTTCTAGCAGATCTTGAGCTTCATTATATGCTCATTTTAATACATTAGCATGGCCCACACTCTGTCTATAGAGTGTGTACCTACTTTTACTCTAATCTGAGCACCCAACCCCCTGACCTCGTGGCCTTTCTCTTGCCTTTCGATGTATCTCTCTAAATAAATCTACCTTTACTCAATTGTGGCTCGCTCTTGAATTCTTACCTGTGCGAAGCCAAGGACCCACATTTGGTGGGGCATTTCCCAGGGGCTCATCTGAGGCCTGGGACATGGCCCTCCTCATGCCCCACATCCGTTTTTCCTACATCACTTACAGAACAACCATCTTAAATGAGATCTCCCAAAACTTCTGAATATGTTGTCATTGATGTTTCCTTTCTGAGACTCTACTAAGATGCCATCAAAACAGTGGCTCCCCCTGCTGAAGTAGTAAACTTGGCTTTGCTTTATCCACGGGTCATCTCGGTGGTATTTCCCGGGACCTGGCAAGTTGGCACTTACTATCTTATACTAATTTTCAAATCTATCACACTTCCTCTACTGAACTATAAACTACTAGAATGTAAAAAGTACTTCTTACGTAAGTTTATATACTTTCTTTTTCTTTTCTCTGTAGCTAATATAAGATTCTTTAGTCACTTGAATAACCAATAAAACAACAGATTTTCTCTCATAGCCTCAACAATATCTCGTCCATGTTTTGTGATGTAAGTAGAACAAAGTGAACTGATTCTCCCCTGCAGACAATTTATATACTCTGAACACAATTTAATCACAAATGTAAATATAATAATATCTCTCCTTTAATGTAAACTGAGAAAAATGACTAAAGCAATCAATTACAAAATTCCTGCCATAAAAAATTTAGTATTATTTTACCACATCTGTAACAAAATATATGCAAATAGCACTATTCTAACAGATAGAAATTACTAGATTTCCTAATGAATTTTTACAATTACTTCTTATTCATTAATGTATCCCTTCTAGTTCTGATCCTCATGATTTTTGGCTGGTTCTCCATTTTTTAAAAGAATATGCTTTTTAAAAAGCACTTCAGAGATGCATAAATGAGATGCTTTCTGAAAATGACCTCCCAAAAGAGATCTGCTTTGAGAGAAACTTTAAGCCCTTTCATTTCTAATTAACCCCCTACCCAAGCATTGTACAGTTTCTCAATCATCATAAAAGCCACAGATTTCTTTTCTTTAAACATTCCAGAGAGCAATGGCTCCTGCTGTGACTAGAGAAAGGCAAGATGCCAGTGCAGTGTTAGTTGTGACCTTTTTTCTCTACCAGAGTTATCAAGCAGTAGCTACTTCAAGATCATAGATGAAGTATCCACACTCAAAATGGTAATAAAAAAAGTTGTTTTAACTAGGGAGAAAAACACTGATATTGTAATTTCTTATTTGATACTTTCATTTAACTTGCAAGAAGCCTGCTGAGCATGCTGAAAAACATATTAGGGAGTTTATTTGACCTATACATTGCAATTACCAAAAATCTGCCTAGAGAAACAATTAAAGTGGGCAAATAAGGAGCTTGCATTCAGTGAAAATATCATTCTCAAATGAAGCTAGACATTTATATAATTCTAAAAATACTTGGAAGAGTTAATCACATGTTTTTTTTCCATGTGCTAGACCTTTTCTTGAGTCATGTTTGTTTCTGTAATCCTAGAATTTAGCGTTCTTTTCATTTCAACTATAGACACCTTTCCTCCAACTTAGGTACCTACTAACAGAAGAATTAATCATGCATGCCATTCTTTCCAGATTTAAATAAATAAAAAGAAATTGGCAAACATAATATGCTATCCCATATTATAGTCTGAAAGATAAAGACACAAATTAAGAGTAGAATATAAATGTTAGAGAGGAACAAATAATCTTATGTAACAGGAGAGTCTAACCTTGTCTGAGACTTCAACAAAACCTTCATAGAAAAAATGACTTAAGGCTTGAGAGATGGAGAGTCGGGCTTTGGCCGGGCAAGGAGGGTGGAGGAACAGTGTTCTAGCACTGGGAGGCTCTGTGATGTGTGACAATTCCGAGGAACCAAAAGAAGATCAAAGGGACTGGACATAGATGTGTGGTGTGGGTTTCGCCTGGAGAGTGATCCAAGGACGAATTTAAAGGAACTTTGAGGTTATAAGGAGGGTATAATATATCCTACAACCAAGGAAAAATTGTTAAGTGTCTAAAAATAACATTTGAAAAGTACAAAAGTATCTGATGTGTTTTAATAAGGTCATAATTTAAAAATTTACAAACATCCAGACACTCAGTAGAAATAATAATACTTGGAATTCCATATACTTTCTCCCAAGCAAAAGGGAGGAAGAGTAAGCAAGTATGAGGGAGATGCAGAGAAGAATTCTATTAGTCATAAGGCTAATTTTCTGGAGACATCTGTTTTGAGCCAGGAGCACGCATTGGTAGGGGATCTCCTGAAAATTTTAATGCCCTCTGTCTGTTGTGTTACTATAGAATAATCCTTAAATTGTAATACTAAGTCAATTAAACCAATTAGGTTATATTTCCAACTTTCAATGTCTAGATAAATGCTCTACAAATTACTTTAATGCTTAACTATGTAAATATGTGATTTAATGTTCAAGGAGTGAGGTTGGTTTTCAAATGTGGCTTCCTAAGTTGATCTCAAATTTACAGTGTACAGAGAAAGAAAATACAAATGGCTTATTTTTCTGTAAAGTAACATCTTAATCAAAGGAACTGATTCCACCCAGCTGGGACTAAAAATAAAATAACTAAATTGAATTAATGATTCACTGGATTACTGAAGTGAGCCACATTGTTAAGCACTTTAATATCTGCTAATGTTAAAATTCATCTTTATGGCAATAGATAAATTCCATCTTTCAGAGGATGAGTTCAATCACCTAATGATATAGGGAGTTCATAGGTTAAATAAAAACAAACGTAAATTTCACCATTGCAGACAGCCTACTATCCATAAAAGACTTAAAAAAACAACTATGCTCAAAAATCATCACTTTTTCAGAATAGGAATAAGAAAAATTGCTACAAGACTCTCCTGTCATTTTGAAATAAACTCATATTCCCATGGCGTTGGCTCTGATGACATTAAGATTGAAAGAAATGTCACTGAAGTCTCAACCTCCTGCACCACAGGGCAATAGGTCACATAGTTCAAAGATAACCTTTCCCAATAGCTGACAATGCTATTCTCTTACTGAATAAGATACATTTACTAGTATATATTATACAAATATATATATATATATATATATATATGTATTTAGCAGTAAAAATTCAGTTAAACAATAGAGATAACTGAAGTGATGCTTTTTTCCTATCTTATCACTTTTTTCTACATTCAGATTAATATTGCAGCCAATTCCTAAGGATGTGAACTCAGAGTCAATGAAGATTTAAAAGATTTTACATTAACAAATTAAGATTTAACTACATTTCAACAAATCATAATACGAAAGCAAGAACCCTGGAAATAGACTTGTTTTCCTAGATCCTATATCTTGTGACAATTAGGAGCTTTCTGAGAGGGAAGTTAATCACAGCATATGCATAAGTCATAAGACTACAGAAGCTAGAAACAGGTGACTGTACATAGGCTGTTTGTGTTAATCCACTATACATTCATGAAGCCCTGAGAGGGTGAGTCTTGCCACCTTGCTCAGAGTTTTAGTCCTTTGCTTACTATTCTTCATCATGCAGCTTGTTCTTTAATCAGAATTATCTCTTTATTGTTTCTCTAACAAGCCAACTTTATTCTGCTACCTTGCCTTTACAATTGCTCTTATCTTTGCTTCAAATATATTTTGCTTCTTCCTCTTGTTATCCAGATTCCAAATCTCCACAATATGGCATACATTCCACTTGTTCATATAGAGTTCTTCCTGATTATTATTTCTTAATTGCAATAGGAAATATTCATGTTTACTTCAGTAAAGTTGACTCTCTGGATCAGCTAAAGGTAGACTACAGGTCAGCTTTAGGTTAATTGAGCTCTGCTAAGTTAGACTGGACTTGACTGGAATCAGACTGGTACCATGCATCTTCTAGTTCCAAAACACACTGTGGAGGATTAATCAAATCTGGGATATGTTGGTCTTAAGGCAAGAGTTTGAAATAAATTACATATATGTACCCAAAGATTTGGCTTCAACTATTGTATGTCATTATAGTCTCGTTTCATTGGCTAAAACAAATCATTTACACATGCATTATGCTGGAGTAGGAAAGTATACTTCACTTTCTGGGAGACAGGATTATATAATACTCTTAAAGGGGCGGTAGCAGATATTCAAACACCAATTGCTCCAATCCATGCTCTTGATGGCATATAATTGGCTTTCCTCCAGCATGGAAAATGCATTCAATACTTCCTCTAGGAATAAAGCAAATCCCTTTAATCAAGGCATAGAATGCAGAGTCCTACATCTCATGATCTCAGTCAGGTCCAGATGCAGTTCCTTTTGATCTAGAAACATATGGACAAATAACACAAGCATATCCCCCATCCACACACAATATTTTATGGTGAAACAGGGATCCTCTACCATTCAGACAGAGAAAAAAGAAGAGACACTCAGAGTCATTGTTGCATGGCAATTAATTCCTGTGTCACAATAGTAGAAGTCTGTCATCACAGTATTTAGGGAATATTCCCTGATTAAACTCCAATTTAACTCACTCCTGTGTAGGTTACTGATCGCCAGTCCTTGATTCTCATAACTTAGGCTCCACCTCATGGGAGGTGCTTCTTTTTTCATCACCCTCTTCCATCACATTGGAAAGTCACAAGGGAGGATATGAACATCATGAAAGTGGAGTAACTTCCTGTTTCGGTCGTTAGGATTGTTTTGTATTTTAGTCTCTTACCAAGCTAGTGGTACATCTGAAAATAAAATTTTCAAAACTTATTGGCACTTAGCTATTTGCTTTCAGTTAGCTCCTTATGCCAGTAGTTACATCTACATTTTTTTTTTTTTTGAGACTTATCTCTCGTCTAGGCTTCTTGATATGTAGTTTAATCTTATCAGGCTTTTTTGGGACCACAGAGTTGATCATAAGTCACTGAGAATAGCTTGATAATCACATCTCCTAACCTGCCTTCATTTGGTGTTTTCCTCAAGGCTTTGTCTTCACTGGCTTTGGTGGCTCATGCCTTTTCTCAAATTTATGTTTTATTGATTGTGGTTGAGTGCATCTTTCAAACTTGTAGGTCCTGAATGTTGTGAATTCTTTTTTCATCTGTTTCATCTCTGATTGCCCATAGCCTAACTTTTTGCTGAATTCATCTCTTTCCTGTGGAAATACAAAATACAGCTAATAACCAAGTAAGGGGCACAAATTCACTAGGTACATTAACTAATTTTAGAATAAGTAATAGATTTACCAAGTACTTTAGCTAAAACAACATTGGATTGTCTTGTATCTAAACCTTATTAATGGTGTCCGGGTTGCCTGACACTTGTCCCAAAGTCAGTAGCACGCTATTTTAGTTTTATATACACTATAGTAGTACTTTTACTCTAGTATAAATTTTGGTATAATTCCTGCAATGACAACAGTGTCAAAATATCAGGCACTTGACAACAACTATTATGTCTTGCTCATGTTGTGTGAGGACAACAAGTTGGCAGCTGTGCTGCTCTGCTCCCCGTGTCTCCTCTGTCTGGGGCTGAATGAAGCAACCCTTCTCTGGGACATGGTATTCTTTCCTGAGGCAAATAATACTGAAATAAGAGAGAGACTGAACCAAGCCATGCAATCATATCGAAGTTTCGTTTTGACGTGATAAATATCACATTCGCTCACATTCCATTGGTCAAAGCATTCTTCTTGGTCAAGTTCAAAGTGAGGTAAGAGCATAATTTCTAGCAACAGAACTCCTGGGTGACTCCTGATGATGGGTGGGGACCTATAAAGCAGTTCTGAGGGAGAACAAACAGTTGGACAGCAAGCTATTGTATTACTGCTCCCTTTAGTGATATCTCTTTGTACTCCTTGAACTTTTATAATCTTTTTTAATATAAACTTTTGTTTCCAGTTAGTTAATGTTGACTTCCCAAATAGATTAGAATCAATGTGATGCTAATTCTTTATCTTCCACAGCATTTAATATATCTCTGAGGACCAAATACTTAATGATTGATCGTGAGGCCATGTCAGCGCATCCATATTTGTGGATGAGTTTAATTCCCCGACAAGATCTCTACTTATATGTGGGGCAGACAACTGTTTCTCAAATATTTTGAGTCCTTGTGTCCTAGAACCACTTATATAATTATCAGTTAATGAGGACAGAGGTGAAGTAAAAGCTAATTCACCCTTTTAATAAGCCCTATATGTATATTTTTAAAAGAAAAAAATTATGACTAAAATACACTACTTTATCAGGGAATGTAAGCTATATTCACTAAATTGTTTGAAAATGTAAACAGCAAGGAAAATTATCTGTGAGAAGTCAGGGAAAGAAAACATAAAATATTTTCTATATGCCAAAAAGTTTTACTCTCAGTGTCAACTGCATGCATTCTTATTACAAGAGAATATTAGTTTGGAATTGTAGAGAAGCTTTGAGCAGGAGAAAAATCTATTAGAGATATTATGAATCATAGAAGATTCTCTGAGCAGTTCTAATGTGGTTGGGAATCTTCTAGAACTCCTGAGTTTCAGAGTTCGAGTTGTGCAGATTTTTTAATGCCATACCATATTCCAACTCCTATGTATGTGAATTTGTCACACATGATTTGTTATTAGTAGTAAACATTTCCTTATTGATTCAAATAAATTATTACTTTTTTACATAATTTTGTGCAGGAAATATTTTGGCCATGTATGGATGAAAGAGTACTTGTCTTTCATGGTTTAATTATCTAGAACAGGAGCTATATAACACAAAATATAAATGTTAAGAGTTTGTTCAACATAGAACTGAAGTATTACATTATAATATGTAGGACTCATTGTAATAATATCTCACCTAAATTTACCTGCCTGAGGCATAAGAGACAGTTTACTTGAGGGGTTTATTCATAAGGTGTATTTTGGAAGACAAGTAAAGTTAGTAGCAAAAAGAGGATAGGCATTCCAAGGAAGAGGAAATTTTATAATATAAAGGAAAAGAGCTATAAAATATCATAGTTTATTCTGGGAACTGTAATCAATTTGAATTACTAGAAAATAAAACAAAGTGGGATAGAAAATAAGAAGTTTGGAAAGCAAGGGAAGGTGCAGATCATGATGACTTTGGATTACTGTGTTCTAGCATTTAAAATCAACCATGTATGAAGCAGCGGTAAATACATACAGCCTTTCCTCCTCCAAGTGTGGGTCTTTGTAGGGATGGTGTATGAGGATGTAGTTTTAGGCCTGGTCCTAATTACTGATAGATTTTTGTTGTTGTTAAGCCAGTGAGAATATAGATATTTGTGAAATCTTTGTTAAAGACTTTGAGTATTTAAGAATTTGAGGAATTTTAAGTTAGTAACGTATGTTTGACATATTTACATGATCCATGGTTAATCAGAGCCAAAGGACCAAAATCGGACCACAGTTGTTTATAAAATTTTCCAGCTAGTTCTTGAATTCATAAGCTTGTCCCCAAAGCCTTAAGGATATGTCATCAGTTTTGAGGCAAAAATTTTCTCTTAGTTTAATCAGATGTACTTGAATCTGAAGCAGACATATAGGGGAGAAACGTTATAATCCATGTGTATCCTAAGGAGCTTTTCTCATCTAAATCAGCGAATCACTTCTGAAATTGTGTTGTTATTACCAACAAATAGCTCAGCAATGCTTGAAATCATGATTTCACTGAGCTGAAGACATTTTCAGCTGAATTTACCTACAGCACAGCCAAGTCCAAGGTTGGCGACAGCCAATCTCTTAAACAAGCTCAGCCAAGTAGTTTTGCCTCTGCAGGTGCAAGTTCATTGGGTTCATAGCTCTTGTCCCAGAATAAAGAAATTGTGACCATGTCGACCACAGCTGAAGAGGGTAATTTATTAACTTACAGATTAATCTGAAATACCATCTCAGTAATACCTATATTAAAATAAATAAGATCTCCATAATCATCTTTGAATTTTCCCCAGAATGATTTTTAAGAGCATGGATGTCAAAATGTCTCCTGCCTTTTAAATTTCTTCACCTCATCTAATAGTGAATCTGATTTACAAACATACAGCAAAGACTTCTATAATAGAGAATATACTGGAAGCTGGTACACAGACCCTTTTGACTATCTGAGCTGTTTATGAATAAAGGCTCCCAATTTTATATTATTTACTTAAAGATGGTTGAGACCCACCTCAGTAGATAAACTAGTTCATCAGGCAGACCACATCTCTTCAAAAGAGGAAACAGGTAGAACATAGTGATAACACAGTTGAAATTTCTTTGAGGAATGCCTGTTGGATAACCTCATCTTGGCCTTGGAAGTCCAAAAGAGGCTACCCTGTGATCCTTTGTTGCACTCCAAAAATCTCACTGTGGGTTGATTTTTAGAGGTAAATAGAAAGAAACTTGAAAATAAGTTCTCTATAAAGCCAGGATGATTGTTATTCAGTGTTTCGTTCTTTTACTATTAGTTTTAGAAATTCTTCCTTGAGTTTCATTTCAGCATATTAATAAAACATATCCCGTTTTATATTATTTATAGGGGAACTTTTAAGCTTTTAATTTTAAGGTAACACGCGACTTCTTTTCCAAGGCTGTCACAAAATTTTTTTTGTAAGTTGCTTAATTCAAAACCTTTTATTTCTAAAGTAGATATTTTAATTGGTCGTATGAAATATACAATAGATATGTTTATCGTATAAGCATCTATTAATTCAAATTTAGAGAAAGTACTCGGGTTGATCTAATCAGGAGGGAGTTCATTAAAAGTAAAGATGGAGAAAGTGATGCTTTTAAATTACCGGAAACTAAAAAACAGGTATGTGATAGATTAAATGATATAAAAATTTTATTTCCTCCAGTTACCATTTACTGGGTCAGAAACCAATTGTATCACTATCTACTTTAATAGCTTCTCATTCTAATACCTTAGTTAAATAGATCTATTTTTTAAAATAATTACCTACTCAACAATTCAGCTAGATAAAGCACAGAGGCAAAAACCTCATCAATATAACAAATCTTTAGCCATAGAATCAGATCCACAATTCCAGCAATTTCTCTTGTCCGACATCTAACTATGCACATACCCATTACTTATTTCACATAAGTGAATGTCAAGCTAATTAGGACTTTTATTAGGTTCTTCATCCATATAGAAAAGAAAATAAACTCTAGTCAGATTTCTGAGTAAACTGAAAGGCTACCCTACATGGAACACTAAATGCATTCCAAGATTTTATTACCTGAATATATTGCTGCTGTAGTGCAAATCCTTTAAACAATTGTCAGCTCTGTCCTACAACTCCAACCACTCTTTGGACTCCTTCAACACTCATCATGGTGAAAATAACACAGATTAGATAGAGCCAGTGACTTCTCTGTGCTCCCAGCAAGTCTCATTTTTCCCTCTCTCTCCACAATGTCACCACTACAATAAGCCTTGGAGAGCATGGACACAAATTTCTTTTCACCCTTTGTCTTTGTACATCAGGAATGATAAGGCACTCAGCAAGGCTCGGTCATGCCTCATCTCCTGGAAACATGTCACAATATGGATCTACACATTGTTTAATCTCACCGCATCTGCCATCTTCCGACATCCCTTCATCCTCTAAATCACATAATCCATTATCAGTTTTAAAACAAAAAAGTTAACCCCAAACTCTCCTCTCATCTTTTTCTTTACCTTTTTGCTTCAAAAGATACCTGACTTTCTCCAGAAATCACTATTTCTACCTGCAGCTCTCAGAAAACCAAACCTGAAGGTGAACACTGATCTGTCTTGCACCTCATTTCCTAAGGCTGAGCCCACTCCCTCATTTCTGTTTTAAAACAGGTCTCATCTGATTTTATTACTCGTTCTCCATCCCCTTTTCCACTTATTTATCAATTCTGTGACCAGCTACCCTTCATTGCTTTAAGATTTTACCTCTTCACTCACTGAAACTCACTCCAACACTGATCCTATCACACGTTTTCTTGGTAACAGTGTATGTACAGACGATTCTTCCACTTGCATGTGGCGAGCATCAGTGCTTTTACCAAATATTCTGATTGTCTCCTGTTCAGGTAGGGTTGCACTTTCTAGTCCCCTTGGTGTTGGGTGGAGCCATTTGCCTAGCTCTCAAAAATGAGTTCTGAGTAGAAGAGATTTAAGTGTCCCTTGAGGGCTGGAATTTTTTATCACATGGAGACTCTCCAGAGCCTGAATACGACTAGCAATCGTCCTCTGCTGCTGACCGTGATGGAGCAGGAACAAAACATGCACTTGGATTGTTTTAAGCTGCTCGGTATTATTTATTTTAATTTCTGCAGGATAAGCTCGGTTCTCTTAACTGATATGACTGGTCTCTGGTCTCTCCAGTCCCTGCGCCCTAATAGCAAAAGGAGTCCCTTGGTTAAATTCTATTATCTGTTATAACTAAAAGCATACAGGTGAATGTGACTGAAAAAGAATAAACCGCCTTGCTAAGTGATCTAATTTGTAATTCAGGACTGCTAACAACATGTGACCCTTTAATGCTGCTCTGCAATCCAGCCATATTTTCTTAGTCCATTTAACCTCCTAGTCACGAGCAACTATTATATACCTTTTCCACCATCTTCAAGCATCTATCATATTTTATAAGTAACAACAGTACTAGAAAAAGTAATGTTAATCCATTGAAGGTAGATATTAACCATAGTCTGAAATCATTGTTCCTATAATGACTTGGCAAATATGTTTGGGATATAGAAATCTGGAAGTTAAAATACATACTTCTTAGTCTCTTATTTTCCAATTTGATGTCTGCATTGTATTTTTTTTTTCAAATTTAAGATGATTATTATTCATTGAGTGCCTGCTGAGTGCCAGGCAACGTGTTACATTCTTTGCAAGTAGTATCTCATTTAATTTTCAAAATAATGCTATTGTGGATTACTATTATTCTCTTTTTCAGGCAAGAATATGAAGGCAAATATATTAAATACCTTATGTCAAATTAGCCAGTCAGTAGTAGAAGTGGGACTTGGCAAGGGGTTAATTGCGGATTTCAGAGACCATCGGTCTAACCACTACACACCTTACCTCTGTCAAAATATTGGAAAGAGTTTGAACAGTTTGGTTAAGAAGCAGGAGGAACAAAGAAGGTTATATTGTTTCCCGAGGTTCCAAAACTAAGAGCTATTATGCTGATTTCCACCCAGGAAAAAATATTTTCAGACTTGAGGTCATTTGATAGTGTTTTTCCAGGTGCTGGGGCTTCAAAGGAAAAAGGATATGTTGCACTTGATTTTTCCTGGTCATTAATCAATTATTATGAGAACTCCAATGACATTTTGAATAATGATACACCTATTTGGGGAGTTAGATACACCTTGTTTTTCTCCAACTTTGCTACTTATTATTATTTGACTTCAATTTATCTTGATTTCTTTTATTACAAAATATAAAATAGTCATTCTAAACAACATCACTGAGTTACAGTAAGAATTAGGGAGATGACACACATGTGAAGAGCTACATAATATGCTGCCCTTTCTAAACCTTATTTGAACTTGGGACGTGCTGGTTAGGCTGGCCAATGTGATTAGACTGCCTCCTAAGAACGACCAAATGAATTTCTGGGCAAATTATCAAATGCTTAATATTTTTCTGAGCTTGTATCTGACTACTTCCCCAGGTTTACAGTCACACATTCCCATGAAATATAGAAGAGAGAGATTCAAACCCACCTGACAGAATGGTGGAGGGAACAGAATGTCAAAATACACAGGTTACAGAAAAAGATAATGAGATACCTTAAAGAAAAAATATGCCTATTAATGAGAAAAGACCCCAGAATGGGGCTCAGACTAGAAGAGGACCTACGTGTAGAGTAGAGCAGCCACTTGGGGTCTGCATGTAAGGCTTTCCATAAACTTGTCAACATTCTCATCTCAGGCCTTGGAAAGGAGACGTCGATACAGAAAGAAGACTGAATCATTGTGGGGTGGTGGAAGGGGGAGGCAAACAATTCTGCCTTGTAATCTCCTCTTACATGAGTCAGGCATACAAAAGGAGTCTATGCTCCTATTTTCTTAAGATAGAGGTAAAACTAGGGAAGCAGGCAAAGATGGCGATGAAGTCAGAATGGTGACTGCAGAGGAAATAGCTTCCCCAAGGTTGTCAGAGGTCAAGTGACACTGCTCAAGGAAAGCACTGTTCACACGGCACACCGCTCGCTGCAGATGGATTGAGGTGGAATACAGTGATGCAGACCAAAAGGCGATGGCATGTTCAGGGAAGGCTAGGTCAGAGACCTACATGCCAACAGGCAGTGATTTAGATCTTTGTGAGACACTTCTACTTTGGGGATTCCTAGAGTCACAAGCAGAATAATGCCCTAAGGCTTTTATTTTTGATGAGTGATGTCTTGTGATCCAGGAAACTGAGGACAAACTGCTAAAATGCCTTTTCTATGTTTCTTAAGCTAATAGATGCAGGGACACATTTGCTTTTACCAAGTGAAATATCTGGTAAATATTGTTATCATCAAATATTGGGTTTCTCCCCTGACAGTTCTATAACTCATTCTGTAAAAGTGGGAAAATGACTTGAGTGTACCAATTTTTATGAAGACAGGAGTTTTTATTTGGTATAGAGTCATGTTTTTAGGTGAGAGGCAGAAATGAATTTTGGCTATTTAATATAACCTCTACTGTTTTTCCCCACTTAAAGCCAGAGTTCTGTTCAACTAACCAAACTAATTAAATTTCCAGGATATTTTTGTAAAGCTCTGTTTGCTTACAGTTAGTCCAAATGTGCTAAAATTGCCAACTTTCTACCTTCTTTTGTTGCAAGTAAACTTGTCCTAGAAAGTGAATTTAGGGATTATTATACTTTTTCCATCACAAGCTGTTTGTGTAAACCCTTCTACATTGTCAGAATAAAGTCTTTATTGAGGGAAAGTGAAATAGAAAAGGACTGAAAAAAATAAAGTTGATGGATTAGCTCAGTATTTCCCAGCAGATTTTTTTTTATTCTCTTACGTTTGGTAGTTTCTTATCTCAGTGGACTATACCTCTAGTTTTTATCAATTACCTGAGGGGCACTTCTCTGCAAATACTTTCAATTCTATAGACTCTTCTAGCAGACCTCCCTTTTACCTTTGGCTCTTTATCTCTCGGTTCTATCAGATGCTTTCAAGAGAACTATTCTGCAGCCAGCTCTCAGAACCTGAGCACTAGACTGTTTCAGATCTCTTTTCTGTGAAATAGCTAAGGATCCCCAGACACCTATTTGAAAAGCAAGCACTATTTTGTAAAGGTGGAAAACTGTCTTTGATTCACTCATGATAGGAAATTTTTCAATCAATTTTATTTTTATTAATTTGTATTCTTTTGCAAAATTCCTATATGGTAATATATAGATACAGATAGCTAAACGTAGAGAAAAAGAGAGAGAGAGAGTCAGATTATCTATTCATTGCTGATGACAAAATTTTTAAATATAATATTCTCTACTATTAAATATGAGTAGCATTTGAACAAGCAGAGTTTCTCAAATTGGTGTCTTCAGTGGTTCAAGAACTTCATGGATAGAATATTTTAAAAATCTGTGAACTCAGATAGAAAAAAAATCACATACTTGCTTTCATCAGTCCCCTACTAAAATTTAGCCTGTTTTTTTCTTTCAATTAGAAGTGTGGATAATAAATCAGCAGCATTTGCATTATTTTGTTACCCATAGAAATCATACATGTTTTTCTTTTCTTAGCCTATTAGAGATAATGTGTATGTGTTTAACTTCATATTCATTGCTACTTTGTATTATTAGATCCCTTCCTGCTAAAACATATTAATGTATTTAATTATAAGGGACTCATATTAGTATACCATACCTTTTTTAAATTATTTCATAACTTTATTTTAACATTTATATTTCTTTTTACTCTTAATATTTTACTTTAAGGATTTTAAAATTCCTGAGAAGAAACCAAAGATGTCATACAAATGCCAAAGGAATCCTTAAATAAGTAAATGAATGAATGAATGAATAAATAAATAAATAAATAAATAAATGTAAACACCCAGTGCAAAACTTTAGAAGTTTAAGAAATCTTAGATTCTTAATATTCTTTTTAGAAGTACAATGATAATAAAAATTCTTCTTGTGGTGAAGACATTTCACTTGTTATTGTTCATTTAATAAATACTCATTAGGCATCTGCCATATGGCTAGTATTGTTCTAGTGGCTAGAAACAAAATGTGGTGAACAAAATAGACAGAGACTTTTGTTGATTTTGCAGTCATGAATTTATTTTTTAGTATGAGACAAAAACAGGTAAATTTTAAAAACACTATAATAAAATTGAAGGACTTACACTAATTGATTCTAACACTTAAAAAGTTGTAATAACTAAGACACGTGAAATTACCAAAACAATTGAAACTTACATAAAAGGAATGGAATAGAGATTCAAGAAATAGATCCATCCATGCATATATATACTCAACAGTTTTGCAGAAGCAATTCAAAAGGAGAAACAATGTTTTTCAAGAGAGGATGCTAGGACAATTTGACAGCCATCTGCGAATCATAAATATATATATATATATATAAAACTATTAATTCAAAGTGGATCATAGACTTAAATTTAAATGCTGACATTGTAAAATTTTTAGAAGAAACCATAGGATGAAATCTTTGTGCACTTGCATGTATAGGGATATCTCACTGTCATTTTAGTTTGCAATTTCCTATGGCTAATGGTGTTGAACTTCTATTCCTGAACTTATTCACCATTCATGTACCTTTTTTCATCAATTGTGTGTTAAAGTCTTTTGTCCATTTTAAACTGGATCATTTTGTGTCTTATTATAGAGTTTTGAGAATATTTTATATATTTTGGAAACAAGTTTGGATATAAGCCTATGATGAGATACGTGTTTTATAAATATTTTCCCTCAAGTCAGTGTTCTGTCATTTTATTTTCTTAACAGTCTTCGGAAAAAATAATTATTAATATTTATTCTTTTCAAAATTGTTTTGCTTGTTCTAGTTTCTTTCCTTTTCTAGATAAACTTTAGAATCACTTTGTTGATTTCTAAAAACAACATATAAATGAAAAACAATTTTGTGATTTTGATTGGATTTGGATTTAATCTACAGAACTGCTATCTTAACAATATTGAATCTCCCAATCCACAACCAGCTTTTATTTAGATATTCTTTGATTTCTCTCCTCTGTATTTTGTTCTGTAAAGTTTTGAAATAAAAGTGGTAAGAGTGGACATCTTTGCATTCTCCTGATCTTTGTAAGGAAGGATTTAGTCTTTCTCTGTTAGGTATAATGATAGCTGTATGTTTATGGTATAATCTTTTGGTTTTTTTATTAGGATAATTCTGGTCTTATGAAATAAGTTTAATAGTGTTCCTTTGCTTCTATTTTCTGGAAGAGTTTCATGAAATTTATATTATTTCTCCTTAAAATTTGGTGGAATGTGCAAGTAATACCATCTGAGTCTGGAGTTATCTTCATTAGAAATAATTATTTCAATTTTTAAAATAGATTCAGGACTACTCAGTTATATCTATTTCTTCTTCAATGAGTTCCTTGAGTAATTTGTATCTTTAAATTAATTTCCACTCCATCTCAGTTGTCAAATTTAAGGCCATACAATTATCCTAATAATCTGTTGTTACCTGATATTGGTAATTTGTGTAGTTTCTCTTTCTTCATCAGTTGGTCTAGTGAACTATCAATTTTATTGATCTTTTCAAATAACCAGCTTTTGGTTTCATTTTCTTTATTATTTTTATGTTCCCAATTTCATTAATTCCTTTCTTCTTTATTATTTTAGTATTTCCACTTGATTTGGATTTAATTTTCCTCTCATTTTTTCAAGTTTCTTAAGGTGGAGATAAAAACCCTTTATTTGAGACCTTACTTTATAAACGTTAATGCAATAAATGTCTTTCTAAGCAGTAATTTATCATTGTCCCACAAATTCGAGATGCTGTTCTCATTTTCATTGAAACAAAATACTTTTTTATGTCTTTCTTAACTTCATTTCAGACCCATGTCATTTAGCAGCAAACTGCTCAATTTCTAAATTTTTCAAAATTTTCCAGATCCTTCCATTTTTGATCTCAACTTTAATTTTGTTACTATTAGAGTACTACTTGTGATTTTAATTATTTTGAAAATTTGAGGCTTTTAAAAAACTTTTTGGCCAAGAATCCATCTATCTTGTTGAAAGTGATACATGAATCTGAAAAAAAAAATACATATTCTGATGTTGTTGGTGAATGTTTTATAAATGTTAATTATGCCAAATTGGGTCTTCTATATTCTAACTGATGTTCTGTCTACCTGTTCTATTCCTGAAGAAGTGTTCCAGTAGACAATGTACATTTTTCCATTTCTAATTTCAATGCTGACAGTTCGTGTATTTTAAAGCTCTCTTGTCAGCTACAGCACACGTTAAAGATTGTTGTGTCTCACCGACCAATTAACTTCTTTATCTTTACATGGCACCTCTATTCATTGCTAGTAACTTTCCTTGTTCAGAGGTTAAATTTGTCAATTATTAATTTTGCCACCCCAGCTTTCTTTTCTTCAATGTTTGCATGGTATGTACTTATTTTTCATCCTTGTACTTTTTCCCTGTATATGTCTTTGTATTTAATGTGGCTTTTCTCTCTGACTGGGTCATCTGTGTCTTTTAAGTGTCAGTTTTAGACAATATGCATTTAATATAATGTTTGTTCTATTTAGGTTAAATTGCTCCTTACTGATTTATTTTTCATTGTTAGATAAATATACTTTACTAACTTCTTTGTATTTGTCATATTCTTTTTCTTTTTTTTTTTTTTTTTTTTTTTTTTTTTGCTCTATTGCGGATGAAGTGTGTGATTACTGTGAGATATTTTATCTCCACTGTGGCTTTATTATTTGTACCTTATTTTTAAAAAGAAAATGAGAGATTATCTTAGGATTTACAATAGCATCTTTAATATGTCATAGTCATTCTTCAAATAACGCAATACCAGTTAACCTTTCATGAACTTACAGCTCTGTATTTCTAACTTCAGTCGCCAAATTTCTGTGCTATTATGGTCATGCATTTTAATTTTACCTATGCTAAAATGCACAGGACATTACTACCATTCTCCTTTGCATCATCAGCCATCCTTGTTTAGTGTTTCTCAGTATTGGCACTGTTAACATTTTGGATGAGGTAAGTTTTTGCAGTTGGGGCTGTCCTGCTTTTTGGTGTGTTTAGTAAGATTTCTGGTCTCTACTCGCTAGGTTGCTGTCGCATCCCTCCCACCATCACAGTTATGAAAAATTTTTTAAAAGTCTCCAGAAATTGCCAAATGTGTCCTGGGGTGTAAAATTGCTCTTGGTTTAGAATCTCTGCTTTAGAGTAATTTAATATAAAAAAAAAACAAGTATTTGCATAATTACTTTTATTATAACAGTTTTCAGACCCCTTCATATTTTGTGTGTAGATACACTTTTTATCTGGCGTCGTATTCTTCTCTCTCTCTCTCTCTCTCTCTTCTGTCTGGAATTTGAATTACACTGTCCTGCAGTGTTGCCTTCAGTAGTGTTGTTGTGTTTCTTTCCCTGCCTAGCATTTCCATTTCACCTTTTCTCTGTCTCATTTGACATTCTCTATCTATTTTCCACCAGGAAGTTTACTATATTAATCATAGTTGTTACAAATTATCTCTCTGTGAATTCCTACATGAGGTTCATTTCCTAGTCTGGTCAGGTTGATTGCTTTGTCTTTTGGTATTATTTATTTTCCCATTATTTCTTTCCTGAGTTTTATATTTTGTAATTGAATCTTTGAACTTTTCATGTTGAACAGTGGAAACTGAGTTTCAGGGTGAAGAAAAGCTTTAATTTTGTGGTTTATCTGGATTTTAATTTTTGTGTAAGTGGGGGTGATGTTCTTTCCAGCTTTCCATAACCTAGGCAGAGGTTGAACCAGAAAACCATTTTGAGCACAGTAGTGACAGGTTCTGATTTATATCTCTGTTAAAAATGAACTCTTGCTGCTTTATGTAAACTGTCAAGTAAAAACTGAAGAAATAAGCCAGCAGGATACTGACACAGTGCAGACAATGGTTGAGTATATGAAAAGTTGTCAAATTCACGGGTTAATGTTGTTGTATGAGAGTGAAGTAAAGAAAATTCGCAGGCAAATATTTTGACTAATTGGATAGATTGTGGTGACATTTACTGAGATACAAGTTAATGGGAAAAGAGCAAATATTTCCCAGGAGCAGGCAGAGAGGAAGAGTGAATCATCCATTCATTTATTCATCAAATAATTGTTTCAATTTTATTTTATTTGAAGTGTTAGGGGCCACCTAGGTGAATCAGAACTATGGTCCTTATCCTTAAAGCATGAATGTTGTAGGACTATAAGCATTAAATCACAATTCAGTGTGACAAATGATAAGACAGATCTAACTTAGTATATCATGAGAACACGCAGGAGGAACGCCGATCTTATTAGAGTCTAAATGTTGTTCCTACAGGGTATAAAGACTCAAACTACAGACATAAAATCAGAAATGTTCATTCACATACTTAAAATTTTAAGTGTAAAATTAAAATTAAGGATGACATTTCTCTACTTCATTTTCTCAGTACTCTCCCATGGTCAAAGATGTAAATATCTTACTGTTAACACACATCTTTTCCTGACCTGACTTCTTTGTAATTTTATACTTCAAATGTACAAAATCTTATTTCTCTCTCTCTTCCGCACTTTGTCATATGATATAATCTCTAGTAGAAGTTGCTCCTCCTCCTCCATCCCCAGTCCCAGGTACCATCTGGTAAAATATGACTCAGCTGAAAATAATTAACTGAATTTTCATATACTCACAGTAGCTTTCTTGCAACACTGCAGAAAAGATTGGCTTGCCCTCCTCTCTGCCTTCTTTTATTTTCTTATACTGATTTTGTAACACTTTTTCTTCATATTTTAGCATTTCCTCATTCTTATAAATGAATTACCTAGATTACTTAGAATTTAAAGGAAGTATTGAATTTTGACATGCTTGATACAATCTACATTGCTCTACAGGAACCTTACAGTGTCACCAGTATAAGTGTGTGTGTGTGTGCATGCGCGTTTGTGTGTGTGTGCACGTGTTTGTGTGTGTGTGTGCATGCGCATATGTGTGTGTGTGCACGTGTTTGTGTGTGTGTGCATGCGCATATGTGTGTGTGTGCACGTGTTTGTGTGTGTGTGTGCATGCGTGCGCACACATGTGCATTGCTAGGAAACGGAGTAAAAGTGTTGTTAAGTAGGGAAAATATGTTTGCAAGAGAAGGACAACAAAATAGGGAATATGAAAATAAGACTGAATTTCTTGAGTTTAAAAAAAAATCTTGATGATTTTTCTATTCCCAGAGTCTACACAGGAGATGATTCTCTAAGAAGGTTACTGTTAACTTTCACATCTCAGTACTGCCAAGACAAAATATTCTCTCTCCACCAACTGTCAACTTATAATTTTAAGTTTTTTTATTTTATATTATTTATGCATCATTAGAATAAGAAGTTATATGGCGAAGTACAGGACACTTTTATAGCAACAATGCATTTACCTATTAGCATGTGACAGATACTCAGTTCTGCACTGTTAATAAGAGTATCCATGACTTTATTTGTTGGTTGAGTTTGGGAAGTGTGTCACCAACTTCTCATGCTACTCAGACCACAGTATTTAAACAGAATTTTTGAAAAGAAAATCTAATGCCATTTTTAATGTGTGAAAATTAGGCCACAAATTCCTTAAGCAAGTTTCCACAGGAAATTTAAACCCTTAAATGAAGATATAAATGCATATAATATATATGTAGTATATATAATAAAGATAATCTGTATACTATGTGTGTGTGTGTGTGTATATGTATGTATGTATATATACATATATACATAATCAAGGATTAATAATTGAACAATGAAGAGATTTGAAGGTCAACTATAGTTCCTAAAATATTTCCTAAAATACTTTTGGAGATTTAAATAATCATTTAATCAAATTGAATCTAAGAGTGGCAGAAAGCCTGCCCAGACTTCTTGTGTTGTCGTTCTGGTGGTTACCAAGCTAAAGAGATAGATGTTTATATCAATTACTAGGAAACTGTAGTGTTATATCCTCTTGAAGAACATTGGCTTGCCCCTTGAGTATCGATGCTGTGAGCTGATTTTGGCCTGCATCTTGAAAACTCATTTTAGAAATGAGAATTGAAAAATATAACATTAGTTACTTTTCAGATTATAATTTTGTATATATGGGAACTTAAACTTGTGGGTCAGCTACACCATATGAACCCCTTTATGAAACAAAAAAGAAATTTCACAGACCTTTATTGAACAAGTTATTCTATGTTTATTTGTTGTCCTAGTGTTTCTCTTTAAGATTTTCTGTGGCTATTGGTCATTTGTATGTCTTTATTGGAAAATTGCGTGTTTAGGTTTTCTGCCCATTTTTGCACTGGGTTTTTTGCTTTTTGTTATTAAGTTGTATGAGCTGATTGTATATTCTGGAGATTAAGCCCTTGTCAGTCGCATCATTTGCAAATATTGTTTCCCATTCTGTGTTACTTCTGGGCTCTCTATTCTGTTCCATGGATCTATATGTCTGTTTCTGTGCCAATACCATGTTGTTTTGATTACTGTAGTTCTATAGTATTGTATGAAGTCTGGGAGGGTTATTCCTCCAGCTTTGTTCATTTTCTTTGGTATTCCCTTGGCAATTCTGGGTCTTTTGTGATTCCGTATAAATTTTAGGATTATTTATTCTAGTTCTGTGAAAAAATGTCCTAGGTAATTTGGTAAGGATTGCATTAAACCTGTAGATTGCTTTGGGTAGTATGGCCATTTTAATAATATTAGTTCTTTTAATCCAAGTGCAATCAATTTTCCAATGAAGAATAAAAATGGCCAATAAGCACATGAAAAAAATGTTCTATATCGCTAAGTATCAGAGAAATGCAAATCAAAACTACAATGAGGTATCACCTCACACCAGTCATAATGCAGCCATTATGGGAAACAGTATGGAGATTCTTAAAAACTAAAAATAGACTTAAGTTATGATTCAGCAATCCCAATCCTGAAACTATATCTGGAGGGAATTCTAACTCAAAAAGATACATGCATCCCAAAGTTCACAGCAGCACTATTTACAATAGCCAAGACATGGAAATAAGCTAAATGTCCATCAACAGATGACTGGATAAGGAATCTATGGTGTGTATATATATATATATATACACACCTTCAATTATATATATATATATAAAATACTACTCAGCCATAAAAAAGGATATGATAATGTCATTTGCTGCCACATGGATGGACCTGTAGATAATCATTCTAAGTGAAGTAAGCCAGAAAGAGAAGGAAAAATAACATATAATATCACTTACAAGTGGATTCTAAAAAAAAAAGACACAGATGAATTTATTTACAAAACAGAGATTCAGAGACATAAAAAACATATGGTTATGGTGGGAAGGGATAAATTGGGAGTTTGAGATTTGCAGATACTAACTACTATACAAAAAAATAGCTAAACAAAAGTTTATATTGTATAACAGGGAACTATATTCAATAGCTTGTAATAACCTATAATGAAAAGGAATATAAAAAGGAATATATGTATGTATGTGTATGACTGAAGCATTATGCTGTGCACCAGAAACTGACACAACATTGTAAACTGATTATACTTCAGTCAAAAAGGGAAGAAAAAAATAAATGTTAGTGCACAATAAATGCTAATATTAGTAAAAAAAAAAAGATTTTCTGTCAATATTTATTACTTTCTGTGCTATGACACAATGAAGTCTTCAGGGAATTTCAGTAATTAACTTTAATTACTTGTGGAAAAAAATTGTATGTGTGTGTATCTGTGTGTTTGTATGTGTGTGTGTGTATGAGGGAGAGACAGAGACAGAGACAGAGAAGAGAGACAGAGAGAATGTGTGTGATTCCCTCAGCTGGGCTCATGGGCTCATTTATAATGGACAAATTTTTTTGATTTATTACACATTTTTAAGTTCAATAAGGCATCCAAATTTTAGAAACTTCTGACTATGCTAAACTCACAATCTTAACGAGTCGTAACTTGATTGCAGAGGATGTAGTGTTGTATGCTCTCTCCTTTTCTGTGTGTGTTATGGAGAGAGACAGTTTTCCTTGGTTAAAATGAAAAAAAAATCAAAATAATAATTTTCTGTGTATTTCAGGTAAATATAATACAATTTTCTGTTTTGTGAGAATTATCATTACCTTTGAATTTGGGAATGGATACGGGAAATTTAAAAATTAACATGCATTTATTCTTCCAATAAAATTACATCAGGTGCTCATTATTTAAAAATTATTATTGATTCACTCCCACTCAGCTGTTTGTGTGTTTTCGTTTGTTTATGTGTGTCTTGTGCCTCATTTTTGCTGCAGCTATAGATTTTTCTTTTCATGATATAGACATACTTTACCAGTATTTTGATCTCCATCTGACAGAAAAGTATGTGTAATAGAAGGATTATGTAGTTATCTAAAATCATCATCAACAGCAACAAATCTTCAGGGAAATGTAGTTTGCACAGGGCATTAACCTTGTTCACGGTATCATATTACATGGTGAATTTTGTCACTTTGCTGAATTGAGCTGCTATTGAAATATCATTTTCCATGATTCTCAATTTTTCAAATTTATGCAGCTGTTGTACTGCATGAGAAAACCTGCATTTAGTATGCGAACTGGAATTGCCAAAGGAGGATGTCTGCTCTCCTGCTAACTTTAAATAAGTTATGTCACAAATGCCATGGAAGCGCTCTAAAATATTCGCACCGGGAGACAATAAAACAAATCAGGATTACTATTAATGTGGGAAAAGACCTTCCAAATGTATATCCAAACTAAATAAAACAAAAACTTTTTAAAAAGCTTTAGTTTTAAAATCTGAGTTATGAAATATTATCCCTAAAGTTTGTATGATAATTAGGAAGGTGACTCAAACAGCAGAGAAAAGCAGGAAGCTTGGTGTGATTTCCAGGAACTCCTCCTACACTTTGCTTCCTTGTAATTGTGGGAAACTGGCAAATCTTCAGACATGAAACAGCTCCTAAATTAAAAAATGGAATGATATAGATAACATATATTATAAACTTGTATTTCAGGCTTCCTTCTTCCTTTTTCAGACAGTGGGCATTCATTGTATCTTGACTACCTAACATCAATTTGCCCTTCTTGATAGCATGTCAGTTTTATTTTGAAGAAATACCTCACTCTCATTTGAGTAAGTTCTTGTCACTACATGCATTCTGCTGTCTCACTGCAGAGGTCAAAGGAATTTTTGGGGAAAAGAAAAGGCTGTCTTTGTTAGGCTCCTTCTTTTACCATCCTGTGTGTTCTAAGAGTGAGCACGTGACTGAAATGAAATAATAGACAATTGGTTTCTCCCTCTTTAACAAGGACTGAAAACCCAAAGTCTATGTAAACAGTGGTTTCCTTCTTGCATGATTGATTAGTTCTGCCAACCTCAGTTCCTTCCCTGGTTTCTGTCCAATTTTCATGTCTCTTATTCTGAATAATGCTGTTGTTGGGGTTGTAGTCATCGCCAGGCTCCACTGGGACAGATAAGTCCAATTCCCAGTTCACTCACGTGGTTGTCGACAGTCCTCAGAACGTGTTTCCAAGCTTGCGCCATAGGTCTCTCCACAAGGCCTTCTTACAACCTGGCAGTTTATCTCCATCAGGGGGAACTGATCATCATCCAGGAGGGAGCAAGAGAGACTATCTAGGGTGGAATCCACAGTCTTTCCATAGCCTAATCTGTGAGATGACATCGCATCATTTCTGCCTTATTCTATTTATTATAAATGAATCAATAAATCCAGCCCACACTCAAGGAGAGAAGATTATGCAATGGTGCCACTATGAGCCACCCAAGCACACAATGGACACATCTTAGGTTAATGTTTGCTACTTCACTCTCCCTATATTCCTAGATTCCAATTCACACCCATCCTCAGTTTCTCACACCATTTTAATTGAGAAGCATCTCCATGACCTGAACTTTTCCTTCCTTATTATCTTAATTTTCTGCCTCTAGAATTTATTCTCCTGCTTTAATTCATTGAACACCTTACACTGTGCTAATTTTGTTTTGTTTATGTGGGTTTTTTTTAGACAGAAACCTTTTCTTCCCCATCTTCCTAGCTTCACGCTAGATTATCTTCCCAGTTCATGTTTTTACATCCAGCTTAGTGGCACCTTACCTAGAAAACCACCTCTTATTTCCCAAGTCTCAGTAAAGTATTTTCATTGTGAACCCACAATCCTATGTGAATATCTCCGTTATTGTACTTTTCACATGTGATTAAAATCATCTGATAAGGGTCTGCCTTCCCCAGAAGACTGTGGATAGTAATTCTAGCTTTTAAATTAATTTTGGATTCCTCATTTCTTGCACATGTCTCTCTTATATAAGAGTCTCAAAAGATGATAAATTATAAACAATCTTACATCAACACTCTAGATGATTCAATAAAGATAGTTATATTGAATCATAACTAAAATTAAATAAAATGAGTATCTATGGAGATTAAATCATTGAAAATGTCACTATACTATGTTTAGTGCACACATTGAATTGGCAATTTATGAATTCAGAAATCCACTAGGAAATAAAAATAAAGAATTAGAGCAATTATGGATATTTTTGTCATAATTGCAAACTTTTTCCATTATTACATAGGCAACGTATTAATGAAGTATTTTTATATGAATTACCATAAGTGTTGAGTGCTAGTGAAGACCTATATATCAGTAGAGGCTCACAGAACAAAATCAAGTGTTTGCAATTTTTGATGAGTAGAGATTGTTGACATTTAATGTGTGAAGGTATTTTCAAAGCCCTGTTTTTAGAAATGATTCATATCAACACAACACAACACAAAACAGAGACAGAGGAATATGTGCTTTTAAAAGTGCTGTGTGTCATTACGAGGGATTATGAGATCTGTAGAGTATGACTTCAAAGTGACAATGGCCCTAGATTTGACTATGCCTTTTTTTTTTATTTAAAACATTGGCTTTTCCCTGACTATCTACTTTTGTTATTTTCTACCAAGAAACAATGTTCTTAGTCTCAACTAAAGTATAAGATCCTCAAAACTCATACTTTGGTGGCAGCATTTCTGTAAGGGCTAGCTAGCTTTTGTCAACGTTCTGAGAATTGATTTTTATGTTTTGTAGTCTTTGCCTTAGGAAAGGAAACATATCTTCCTCCTAAGTAAAAAAGACTTTCACAGTAAAATCTGAAAATCAAATGTATTAAGTCAGTATGAAATTTTATCAATATACATATCCAGATTAACTCATCTTTCTTGAAAAACTAACCTGCAAATTAAAAGTTCTTATCTTTTACCTAACATCTTGCTTTAAATCATAAAATAAGAAATGATCCCTGATCATTTCCCTGCCAATAGATTGTTTTTAGCATCCTTTTTGGAAGTAACACTGAAGCCCATAAAATGGGTTTTAGCTTAATATTTAAAATATTTATATTTATACAATGTTTATTTAATTAGGAATGAAAACAGATTTTTAAAAGGTCCACAAATGGCAAGATTTTTCTCATCTGAGAACATTAAAAAAGAATCACATTATGCTTAGGCTATATTGAGATTTCAAAATTTGAGTCATTAAGGAGATTCCATTTCATGTTTATACATAATTATCCATTTGCATTGAATATACATTCTCGGTTTTGAAAATGTAAAATAGTTAATTTATGGAATAAAGCTGGACTTACCAGCCTCTACTTATTGTCATCACTTGAAACATTGGCTATTTTTTACTGGAGTTTGCAGCATAAAAATGGACAACACTTTTATTCTTAGAATTTCCTATTTTACCTTTGAAACTGATAATGTTATTCAACCATGCATCCAGATTTTTATACAATTTGGCATATTCTTTCCAGAGCTATAAAAATCTGCTCTTTGCATAATGAAACTTCCTTTAATATCCATTTAAAAGCCCACAGAGATCATATTCCTTAGATAGGTGAGTAACTCAGGGTAATTTATAGCTTCAAGAACACCCAGTACATTTACATTTGTGTGTGTGTAACTGATTTCCAGTTTAATAGCTTGCTGTTGCTGGTGGGGAGGGTATATAGCTCAGTGAGGCATTGTGCACTTAGCATACAGGAGGTCTTGGGTTCAATCGCCAGTACCTCCATTTAAATAAGCAAGCAAACAAACAAACAAACCTAATTATCTCCCCCAACAAACAAACAATAGTTTGCTGTTGTTAAGCCATCTTTAATATCTTCTTGAGTAGACATTTGTTTCAGTGGTCTAGTTTTCAAGAATTTCCCACAGAGCTTTAAACTAAACTGTGCTCAATACCTTTATTTAAATTCTGGTGCTAACATTTAAAGTATATAAAAATCATGTTAAAAATGTTTTCCACTTAAAGTAACATTTTGTAAAAAATAGAAAAAATGTTTTTACCTAAATTTTACCCTTTATGCTTATGAAGCTCATTGAATCTTCTGGATAAAGACAAAGGATACAATTTATGGTAGAATCTGTTTAAAGAAAAATATTTTGACATGTATTGTGAAAATTTCTGTTATCAAAGTATGTTTTAATAAAGCAAATTTATTTATTTTCTTTTGTATTAAAGTATAGTCAATTTACAATGTTGTGTCAATTTCTGGTGTTCGGCATAATGTTTCAGTCATACATCTACATACATGTATTACTTTTCATATTCTTTTTCACTATAGGTTATTACAAGCTATTGAATATAGTTCCCTGTGCCATACAGTATAAACTCGTTTATCTATTTTATATATAGTAGTTAGTATGTGTAAATCTTTAACTCCCAATTTATCCCTTCCCACTCCCTTTCCCCTGTAACCATGTTTGTTTTCTATGTCTGTGAGTCTCTCTCTGTTTTGTAAATAAGTACATTTGTGTCTTTTTTTTTTTTAAGATTCCACATATGAGTAATATATGTTATTTTTCTTTCTCTTTCTGGCTTACTTCATTTAGAATGATTATCTCTAGGTCCATCCATGTTTCAGCAAATGGCATTATTTTATTCTTTTTTAAGGCTGAGTAGTATTACTTTGTATAAATATACAAAAACTTCATTATCCAGTCATCTGTTGATGGACATTTCAGTTGTTTTCATATCCTGGCTATTGTAAATAGTGCTGCTGTGAACATTGGGGTACATGTATCTTAAGACAGATTTTCTTTAAAACTTTAAATATGCATGGAAGACACTTCCTTATCTATTTCCCACTAACCTCTCTTCCCCTTCTTCCTTCTTTTTTGTCCTTGCATTCTAAAATTCTGAGCATTTAGTCTTGTTCAACATGCAATTTCCTTTTATGTCTCTGTATATTTTACTTTAGTGATTCCTGTGACTTGAATGCTCTATTTCCAGCTGGCCTTTCCCCTCTGATAATTCAGTGTTTAACACCTATGAGATGCAATCTGGTACCTTTTCCAGTTGCCTTAGATTTGGAAATGAAAATTCATGGATACAGAAAGTGACATTAAATACTCCATCTTCCAGGGAAAAGTCCATCAAATCATTATAAAAATTAGCCATAAATACTTCTGAGAAGTTATTAAAAAATGATCACACTAGATCTGGTACCCTCAAACCATCACCCCAGCTTCCCACTCATCTTTCTTTGTCTACATAGACAGTAGGAAAAAATAAACTGAGAGTCTAAACAGTTCTGAGATAGTTTCTTTCCCATGCCCAAGCCAAATCTTGAGATAATCACCCACTGATACCGAGGTGTCTACAAACAGGGAAAATAAAATCCTGATCCTTGGCGAGAAGTTTGATAAACTGGGTAATTAGCAGTTTAACCAAGCTGGGGAGACTACAGAGAGGGTGTCCATAGAAGAGCTTGATACACATCACTTGTCTGTGGGGCATGCATGACATGGAGCCTGGTGCCTGCTTCTTTGCTGGTGATATTACTTAAGCATGAAATGTTGGTGTAAGCAGCCCAAGTCATCAGAATGAGGAGGGATTGTCATCAAACTGAGCTGTTGTTAACCGTCTTTAAGAGGAAGAAGTAGAGGATCTTGGGAAGTCTTTCTGAATTTTCTTATTTAAGAAAATATTCAAGAATATTTTCCTAGTGGATGTATTGTTCACAAATATTTTCTTATAGAAAATATGCAAGCATGTTTCAAAATATTTTATGAATGTATTCTTCACATATATATTTTCCTAAATTATTAAAAAGGATATTTTCAGATAATATATTTCTATTTCTTTTGTCAGCAAATATAGTCAAAATACAGTCCTATATTCCAATAATTCAGTTATTAAATACATTTGTTGAACTTGTACTGAAAAATAAATTTTTTGAGTTTTGTACGTACAATAGATACATGATTTGTACATACTCGTTGTCTCTGGATGCAGAAGCAAAACACAAGAAAAGAGACTAATTAACAATACTTAAAATGCTATTATTAAAAAAGAGAGAAAACTAGATGTTAGAAACTAAGAGAGGAGAGGTTTTTCTAGAATTACATCCTGTCCTCATCTTGCATTCAAGGTGTCTGGAGTTAGTTACAAGCCTGGTGAAGAGCCGACCACGTTTTCTTATCCGCTCCAAATCCCAAGTACAAGCGCGCATAGCTCTGCGGGGAGGGCAGGAGGTGGACTCTGAGTCAAGGGTTTGGATGGGTATTTTCGTCCGGGTTTTAACCACCACCTTGGGAAGAGGAGCAGGGGGCTCAGTCTCATCTCTAAAAAGAGCCTGGAGCTTCAGAAGTGATAAAACTCAATACTCATTTATTTCCTAATTTTGTGGCTTAGTCACAGGATTTATTTTTTTAGAGTTTTAGTCATGTAGGAAAATTGGATCATTGATTCCATCCTAGCTAAACACACTTGACACATGGTTGGTGCTCAAATTCTCTTATTTTTAAACCTCTTCAAATGATACCATCTTCCCTGACATACTTCCTTTCTGGCACTGAGTTTTTTGTCTTTATGAATCCCCGTCTCTCTTTGCTCATTATCACAATTAGCATCATTATCATGTTGTACTCTGATTAATAATTAATAGTCACCACATTGTTCCTATTACCCTGTCAGCTCTTAGATCGCAGTTACAGTACCTTCGTTATCTTGGTATCCCCACTTCCCAGCAAAGTTTCTTGCACATATTAATTCATTTCAAGTCTCCCAACAATATTGCCTGCTTGCTGTGTTCTAGGCACTTGGTGATACAGAATTTGAAAGGGGAAGTGTCTCTTACAAAGTAGAGTGAATAAGACAGGCAAATCTATACAAAACTTTTTTTCTTTATTTTTCAGGTTTTATAGGTAAAATTCATATATTTTGACTGCACATATACAATGTATTGCATGTAAATACATATGTACAATATACTGCACATACTTTTTAAAAAAATTACATAACAGTAATGTTCATTGTTTCTAAGAAGAGTTTAGCGCTTTAGCTTTTTAAACTTACGTATCAAAGGAATAAAGCCAACCACAAAAAAAGAATCAACAGAATGCAGTAATCCAATCAGAAAGGACAATCAAATGTGCTTACACATATTCAAGAGATTAATCATCTAAGTTATAAATAATATGTAATTCGTTTGTGTCCTTTTTTTTAGATTCCACATATAAACGAGGTCATATGGCACTTTTCTTTCTTTTTCTGGCTTGGAAAACTTCGATAGAACAGACAGGATTATGGTTGTTCAGAAGAAAGGTTTGCTCAGACCAGCCATGGTAACCCAGTTTCAGCATGCAGCATGCACATAACTGATATTTCTTGTAAAACTATTGTACATCTGAATCTTGAATATAAGTAGAGATGAGACAGTTGAAAAAGTAAGAGGAGATTTTAGGTCAGGGATTGGCTGATGTTTTCTGTAAAGGAAAGGGCCAGATAGTAAATAGCTCAGGATATGAAGGTCATAGAGATTTTATTTCAGCTACTCAACTCTGCCATCATAGTGTGAAGGCACAGACAATATGTAAGGAACGGGTCTGGCTACGTTCCAATAAAACTACAAACACAGGTAAAATACTGACCCCTGTTTTAGGCAAAGACATTAGTATATAAATAGTAGATAAATATATTTTGCAGAGGGATCTAAAAACAATTGGCTATTTATGGAGAGTATTGTGGAGGTATAAGAAGTAATGAGATTTAAGAGTTTCCCAGGAAAGGCAGAACAGGACATGTTTTATTTGTTTTGTCACTTCAAGCAGGTTGGATTTTGGCCAATCCATCAGGGTGAAGAAAGATAGGTAAAAAGTGATGACATTTGAAGTAGAATCACCTAGGAGAATTTTGAAAGGAATAACTTTTAACACCATGCCATATAACAGTGGGGAAAGGAGTAGGGTGGATTGGGAATAAATGCGTTAACATTTTTCTCCAGTAAACTTTTCCATTTGAGAACCACCACAATGTGTGCCAGAGCGACGGTGAGGAATTTGAGTCGGGGTTATGGTGCGGCCACACTTTCCTTTAGAAATATCATTCCTGAGACACTATGGAAATTTATTTAAGGGGGTCAAACAGAGAAAGAAAAATTATGAGATAGTTCAAGTGAAAGATGATGAGAAATATTATAGGGTAGCTGATGGCAAGTTTGGTGAGGACAACTTTCTTGGTTTGGAGACAAATTTGGCTGAATGAATAATTCATAACCATCAGGGAAGGCTGAACAACATTGCACGGTCTCTGTATTTTAACTTGAGCTAATTATTAGATATTCAAGAAGTAAAACATTCAGAAACAGTGAGTTTGGTACCTGTGTGTGCAGGAAACTCAATTACTTCATTGTGGAAAATGTTGATTATTTTCCTATCAACTAGATAAATTAAAAACAAGTTAATAACAGTAATATTACTGTCCCTCAATAGGAAAAACGTGGGTTTCTCTTCCATCATTTTCTGGTGGAATTGCATGCTTGATTTTTTTCAAGTAAGAATGAAGGTTGGTGATACATTGTGTTCCTGCAATACTTGTAATTTTTTCCTAAAGAAATTATAGACTTCACTTGGGGCGATGTCAATGTTGAATGATCAGTCACTTCCCATGCAAAGATAAATGGTGCATCACATCCAAATTATGACATGTTTTTCTATCACAGGAGAGAGAGTCAGAGAGAGAGAGAAAGGGAGAGAGAGAGAGAAAGAGGAGAGAGAGAAAGATGAGAGAGAGCACTATGGGGTAATGAGTCAAAGTAGTTTGAAGAATGACTTTAGCCATATTCCCATGTGGCTAATTGTACATTTTCAGGGGCAGAAATTTGACAATAACTTTAACAAATCTTGTTCTTGTACATAACTATTTTGACATATACCTTTAAGTCGATGCCACTAAAACATTTGGTTTCTTTCTTCCTTGGCAGCATAGAGCTATTCAGTGCTAAGTATGACAAGAGTGATGGGTAGAGGGTCTGTCAAAGGATTTAGAGCCATCACGGAGGGAAGAGTGAGAAGGAAATGCTATTTATAAGATCCAAAGAAGAACAAAATCCCCATTAAGAATTGAGAGTTGAACATCACTTATCGGTGTCTCCTCTCTGGTCTCATATATCACTTGAAATTTATTGAAACTTCAAGCACCTGGTAGCACACGGTGAGATTAAAGGTCTAACAACCTTACATATCCTTTCTAGAATTAGTTACCAGGGAGGATAACTAAGATCACAACTCATCTTGATGTTTCTTTGTAGTTATTATTTTGGGGGCATGCAAATCATATGAGTGTTTACACTGTACATATTATTTTCAGGCTTAATGCTATATATATATCTTACAAAGTTTCTTAAAAGCATGATCTACACAGGGAATAGCTCTAAAGTCACAGGATAGCGTCAGAGACTAGTATGGGCAAATTTTTCTCTCTCAGTCAATGCATCTCCAGCCACCGAAAGCAGAGGAAAAGTTGGATACTTTTTGCACACTATGTTATCATTGCATTTGCATTTCTCAGGGTTTAAACAATAAGACATTTATCACTTCTTCTTTTCCTTCAAAGTACTTATCTTGAAGATTAAAAGAAAAAAGTTGTTATCCATATCCATAGTAGTGAGGTCACTTGAATTACAAGTTTATTTCTACCCATTTTATATATTTTTTAATGTTTTAACTTAAGAAGTAACAAAATTACCCCCAAATTTTTTAAAACTTCTCTTTTGGTAACTTAATATCACATTAAGTGAAAATTCAGGAAGTTAGCCTAATATAGATTTAAATCTATAAATCTAGGAATACATGCTCAGTTATAAGAAAAGTAAAGAAAATTTATAGCACAAGATAAAGCATATGATTAATTTAACTGGGATGACAGGGATTTGAACCTTCCTCAAGTTCAGAACTTGAGGAAGCTATGAACTCAAGTAAGTTACTTTACCTCTCTCTGACCCGGATGACTGGTTTATATATTCAGCTACTTGTAACGTAGTAGTAATGTACTTGTACTATGTAACGTAGATTTAATGAATTATTAAATATAAATCCCTTAGAAAACTACATAGTACATATTAGCTAATGAATAAATGTCAGCTATTTTCAACTATTAGCTATTAATATCCTTTTCTCATAAAAAGTAATTTTGAGCAAAACCCATTTTCTATATCTCTTCTATTGTTTTCCATGGCATGTAATAGAGCTTATAAAAGTGACTAAGGTAGGCACAGATATTTGACTTCAAATGTAATGTTGTAATATAGAAAACATTCTGTTTCAGAGACAAATTAACCTAAACTATTTTCATGCAAACTTTCATATAATGATTGATGTTGCTATTCCAAATAAAATGAAGAGTTGACGTTTTCTTGGCTAATGGAGTCTCAAGTCTTTACACTAAAAAGTGAGATCTTTGTATTGCCTCTAGCTTTTGTTCTTGCTAAAGGTTATCTAGATTTAATCATTACGTTAAAAAAAAATAGAAGTATCTATTACATATCCAGCCAGATAAATATTTAGGCACATAGATATCTGTAATCATGTAAATGGAAGCTTCTGTCTTCAATTCAAGCTAAGTACATACACATCCTCTCTCTCTCTCTACGTGTATGTATGTGTGTGTGTATATATATATATCCTAAGTGTATATACCTGTATATATATCCTAAGTGTATATACCTGTATATACTTTATGTATGTATATATACTGTTAAATGTATTTAATTGATAGATCACTATCCTAACTATGCCTCCGTATTCAGGGATAATACAACAGAAAATTACTGAAAACATCTCATATTTTTAAGACCAAGAAACAATCTATTATTTCCCGAATTAAAATGAGAGCCTCTGTTTTGTTGTAACACTGGGACACCTACAGCAGCTGTGTTGTCCTTGCTCCCTTTCAAATTCTATAGATAAGGTAACGTTGATGTAGTTTACTGCATTCTCTCCTCTCTGTGCTGGCTTCATTTCCTTGGTTCTTTGCAGTGTGACTGGACACAGAAGCCAGCCTAAACAGAACTCTCAACAGATCATGCTTAACAAAGCCAGAGCTGGAGCCATCATTCTGTGCAGATCAGGGAGTCATCTCTACCTGTGGATGAGAATGAAGGGCATCACTTTGACATTAGACGATTTTTAAATCTCTCTCAGACTTACCATCCTTCCCAGAAGCAGCTCTCGTCTCTCTGGCTCAACCAGAAGATAGACCTACAACTTTCCTCTCAGTGACTTCCCTCTGCCACCACTACTCAGTTAACATGAGAAGGAGGGGACCCAATATTGAAATGTATGGCATGACCCCTCCTGTGTCTTATTTAAATAGGCCCCTCTCTGAAATATCTCCCATTTTATTAGACACACCAGAAGAGAGAATTTCAACTTTTTTAATTTTTTTTTTTTAGAAATGAAAGGAACCTGGTCCAATAAGGACCTACCCCCGCCGGAGTCTTTTGGAACAGTGTACAATTTAGAAATGCTTCTAAGGAAGGGATTAGAATAGGCATCTAAGAAGTTAGGCTGGCAGATTTATAGTAGAATAACAGACTCAACATTTTTGGTTTCTCTTCTGTAAAGGTCATAAAAAATATTGCTAAATCGCTAAAACACCTTTGTAATAACCTAAGTGCTTCCCGCTTTATACCAGTGTAGCTCAGTTACTACACTGGTATAAAAGCATTTCTGTCATGTAGAAAATTGGATGACTGTGGTTTTATGGCAGATTCGCAATTATTAATATTTATGCCAATAATAGTTTAACAGTGCATCTATTTGTGTATATGGAGAGAAAACGCATATAGACAGATGTGTAAAATTGGAAAATAAACATATAACAAAAGATGTATATATATAGAGAACCGAGAGTACATACAGGTACATCAAACAAGAAACATTTTCAGTGACCATAATATTTATTTCTCATTTTAAAATTGGCAACGTTACAGACAACTGGAAATGGCAATGAACAATGCAGCTAATAGGCAAACAGTTTCAATAAAAGTCTAAAAATAAAGAGTATGTACGAAGTGTATTTCTTTCTGCTTTTAATCTTAAATGGCAGAAATTAACACACTTAAGTAACCATCTGTTTTCTTCGAGTAGAAATCATTCTAATTTCTCACTTTCTTATCCTGAGAACAGCTGTCAGCCAGGAGGGCAGAGCTGAAATGTATTGCTCACATCACATGACTCATGGGACAAACTCCACTACTCCTTAACACTCAAAACTTTACTTAAGACGCTTACAAAGTGGCTCTTGTTTCGTCTGGTTCACCATCACCCCTTTCCTTTCTCCTCTGCTGTACTTTTTCTTTTTTCTTTTCTTTTATCTCTTTGATGATAATCATCAAATCTGTGAAGGACTGTGTTCTGTCTTAGTTATGATAATTCTCTCAAGAAATATTTCAGAGCTGAGTCACTGACCATTTGAAAAATCCTTGCAGGCCATTTTGAATATTTTATTGAAGTATTTGTATACAGATATGTTATACATATATGTGCAGCTCAGTTAGCTTTTGCAAACTGAACATATCCGTGGAACCAGAACCCATATCAAGAATACAAATATTCCCAGCATTCCAGAAGTTTCCATCATGTTCCATTTATGTCCGTATCTGCCTGTTTGAAATGTAACCACTCTTTTGAATTCTAAAAACTAAAATAGGTTCATTTTTCATGATGGTGTTTTGCTCTATTTTTGGCTTCAGCTTTTGAGTTTCTTTGTTCACTGTGATTTAGCTTTTTTCTTAGCTCTGGATAATATATTTTTAAATTGAGTTAAAGCCTACACACAGTTGAATGTACAAGTGTACAAATATTAAGTGTACAATTTGATAAGTTTTGACACATGTAATCAACATCTCAATAGAGATACAATCATCTAAGGAAATTTTGTGTGCTGTCTTCCAGTCCACACACACCACAGACAAAAGCCATTCTGATTTCTGTCACTTTAAATTTATTTTGCCTGGCTTTAGCATTTCATATAAATGGGAAGATACAGTATGCATGTATTTTTCGGTCTGGCTTCTTCTTCAATCAACATATCGTAATTAAAATTCATCCATGTTGCTTCGTAAGTCACAGGTGCCAGCTAGCCAATTGAGTAAGACGGTTTGCAGAGCACCAGCCTTAGCATAATAAGCATGAATGTGGAAGGCAAAGTCTGAAGCAAAGACACAGTAGCTTAATAAATGACACAAGCAAAGAAGTGAGTATGGAGGCTGTTGCAATGATTGATAGTGCATGATCGAGAGTGGGGAGAATGGAAGAGAAAGTCCAGTATGGGTTAAACAAATACAAGGTAATTTATGACTTCAAAATTGGCTCAGACCAGAAGCTAGCTGAAAAATAAATAAATAAGTAAATAAGCAAATGAATGGATGAATGAAATGCAATGAAATAAAATACAAAATCACCAGACTGGAAACACTGAGATAACTGATGTGAAGGTTTGGAAGTATTTCCACTAACTACAGGGATAATTGAACCTGATTGAGAAAAGTAGTTATCGACTGACTTATTCTTTACTCAAGAAATAGCGTTCTCTCATCAACAGAAACATAGAAACGTCATTTATTTCTAACTGTAAAGTCTGACCCAGAGACCCATATCTCTACTAACTGGAAAACTGGATAGTTACCATTATGCTGGACAGCTGATACATTTTGAAGAGGTTTTTGTACTCCTGCCCATAGTTTTATAGCCATTTGGGGATTGCAATTCTAAGAAATCAATGCAGCAGCGAGTCAGAAATACGGAAAGTGGTGCAGAAGTATACAGTGTAGCCATCTAGAAGCATTTTCATCCCAAATAGAGCACTTTCAGCAGGGTGGGTATGAGAATATTCCTGGAAATAGTGCATTCTCAGCGTTCTGTTGTCCTTTGTATTAGATTATCAGAAAACCAAGCAGTGGTCTTAATTGGAGCTCAGTATAGAAACCCTGTGTTCTATGGATGCAGTTGGCTTATGGGAATAGGACACAACACTGCATTCTACAAACCAACCTTCATGTCTCAGTATGAGGAAGAATATAGCCAGTGCTTATGGAAAAAGTGTGTCCAAGTAAGGGACATTCCTGCACCTTGATTATTAAAAATAATGGATCTGAATAAATTTCTTTCTACCCAATCTCTAATAAAGAAATTAAAGGAAAAAAGCAAAGGTTCTTATGAAATTCTTTTTATTGAAGTATATTTGGTTTACAATGTTGTGTTAGTTTCAGGAGTAAAATTTTACATAAAGTGAAGCAAAGGAAGTATTACCATGAAGATGCAAGAGAAAAGCAAATATCTGAAAATTATCTACTGCAGAAACCCAAAGAAAATTATGAATATCTTTTTCATGGACAGAAGTAGCCTTTATGAAAAAAGAACATAACTTAGTAAGGAGAACATAGGTAGCTTGCCTAAGTCAAAGAACTTTGGGTTGTAAAAAATAGAAATCTATTTCTACCAAGATCAAGGAGGGGAAAAAAACATAGGAGAGATTTTATGAAAGGATCCAGGCTGTGCCAGGAAATTCAAGGGTTGTAAGTCCTCAAAAGGAACTCTTCCCAACAATGTAAAAAATTTGGGAGTCTGAAACATGGTGGTCACTCTACCTATCCTTTAAGCATCTGTCTTCACATTTGCCTCACTTTTCTCTCTACAGAGCAGTTGCCCATGCAATGCAAGCCTGTCAATGTTTTAACCAATAGAACTTGGAGCTCTGAAGCAAATACCAGTCACCAGATATCACTTGCTCTCTATCAGGACTTTATATTCCCACTTCTCTCAGTCACTGGATATGGGCTGTCCTGAGTAGCATGTGACTTCCAGGAAGGCAATTCTTTGTAGCTGAGACAAGACACAAAGGAGGTAACAGCTACAGTTGTCCACTGACTGCACTCCCTGCAGCTGAGCAGCAAGAGATTTCTAGAAGGGGAATCTGGATGGAGCATATCTGTGACCACCACAGTACACCCCCTTGTACCTTTTGGATCTGCCTGTCCATACACTTTCAGTGATCAGCTTCTCCATGAACCCACAGGGCTCTCTACCTGAAGGGAAACTTAGAAGAAAGGAGTCAGTTGGATGAACTGCATCCCTGATGCTGTAGCAATTCTCAGGGCCCCACTGATACTCAGACTCTTCCCTCTGCCATTCAGTCTCTTCCACCTTCATCCCCAGCTAGCACCTCTGCTGGCCTCCAGGATGACTTCGTGATTAGGACCAGACCCTCGCCTAGAGAACCTGACCTCCTGATCAACATAACCTCTCAAGTCAGGTTGCTGTGTTTGTCTTTTTACAGTCACAGTTGGACAAGGAATTACCAAGAGGCGCCTAGCTGGATTATCTGGTCTTCACACATCTTCTTCACTTATTCTTACCTGTTCATGATGATCAGGGATGGTTAACACTGCCAAAATGATGACTTCACTACTTTTTTTCTTGTCCCTAACATAAGGAGTCCAAAGTGTGCAGGTGGCAGCTATAGTTTGTAGATAAATGGATCTCTTGCTATTTTCCCTGGCAAAAGTCTGACTCCTTTAGAACCCAAATGTCTACTCTAAAGACCCTGCGTTGCAGGAATGGGAAGTACAAAGTCCTCTGGTGGGTCATTGAAATGATGGCAAATGTCTCTAGCTGCTTCCAGTCCTTGGATGGTAGAGCCATGAACTCTTTATTGGGAAACAGAGCCATATAAAAGTCTTTGATTCAATGTGTATGCTGCCTCCTGGGGGAACGGCATCCCACTTTCAAAGAATATTACGTCCAGACTGATGACTCAGGTATATATCAACCATTGCTTTAATTGTTCAGCAGGTGATCAGATCCTGAGTGATGTAGTGTGTGATCTGACCAGTGAATCCATGGTCATGGACCTACTTCTGTGCTGAAAAGTGGACCCCTTGGTCCCAGGTGATATTAGATGAGATCCAGGCCATTGGACTAAACAATCTGCAAACATTCAAATAGTGGTAATTGTTGAGGGCCTAGGGCAAGAAAGACAAACTCATATCCAAAATATGTATCCATTTCTGTGAGACCAGACTGCTGGCCATCCTAGTATGGAAAGAGACTACTGTAGGTATCTTATCAGTGAGTGGCTGGATTGTCTCCTAGAGGAATAGTGCCACATTAGGGCCTTGGCATCATCTTTATTTCTAGCAAGCTGGACATCTGACAGTGACTGTAGCTGGATCAGCCTTGAGAACTGAAGGTCCATTCTGTTGGGTCATGCATATTATTCTCCACCTTTGTCACAGTGAGGACTCCTTGTACAGGTGCTGGCGTGGTTAATAGCACAGATTGGTAGATGTGATAACTACCCAGTAATATTGTTCTCTTGTTTGTTTAATTCAACATTTGTGGTGGAATGTCCTTTGGTGGTTGTTAGCATGTGACAGAAAGATCTTCCCTTTGTGATGCTCCAATATGTCCATCCTCATGCCTCTCCCTCTGAATTCCTTGTTTTTTCCTATAATTTTCTTTCCAGGCCATGACGAACTGGCCAAGCCATTCACAACTACTTTTAAGAAATATATTTGATGACCTTGGGCCCCCTTTGTTCCATAAAAAGTAGGTAATGCTCCTGAAACTCTGCTTATTGGGAGCATTTTTACCAAGCTCTATCTTTCTAGATCACCCTTGAAAGAAGCATAATGCAGCCACCATCCATTTTTTTTTTTTTTTACTATTAATCAGCTAGCAAGCCAGGCCATCTATAAACCAAATGGGCATGTTTTCTTTTGTTTCCTTAAAGTGATTCAATGAGAACGGCCTATTTATAGGCATAAGTTGAAGAAAGAACATGGGTGCAACAATGTTGGGAGCCATGGAGTTGTGGTCTACCTGCTGTGTGTGCAGCTTACATCTGCCTTATAGTTACGCTAAAGCTCAAGCCTACATGTACGATTTCCATGTTAAAAGTGGATGGTGGTGGGTCCACCTGACTTGATGAGTTGGTGAATCTGTTAGGACCTGGTTAATAATGGACTGCTCTGGTCTCACAGTAACATAGTATTCCAAGGCATTCCTTTTCTACCTGAGTCTAGTGCAAGTCTAAGATTTGTTTTTCACAAGGTTTATAACTTCCTGCTGCTGCTAACATTATCTTCTTCTAGAATTCCTGAGGCCTTTGTGCAATTCACTGAGTCTTTGCACAAATGCCACGTGTTCACTGATACCTCCTACATTACAGGATCTGTTGGATCATATGGGCCACATGGGAGTACCATTTTCTCTGAAGCCTAGATAATCTGCAGACATTTTTCCCTCTCTGAGCACCACTTAAAGCTGGCAACCTTTCACATCAAAAGTATATGAAGCAGGGAGAGGATATAGCTCAGTGGTAGGATGCATGCTTAGCATGCATGAAGTCCTGAGTTCAATCCCCAGTACCTCCATTTAAAAAATACATACATGCATATATACATAAACCTAATTACCTCTCCCCCTCAAAAATATTTAAAGAGTATATGAACCATAAAAATATTAATAAGTATGGAATGTGTTGCCTCCAGAACCCCAAAGACCTAACAGACTTTATACTTCCTTCTTAATGGTAGGAATTGCAAGATGTAGTTAAGTATCTTTTACACTGGAGGGGATGCTGTTGACCACTATACTTCTAAAAGTTTTACTGACGTGATAGGTCATTGAATATTCACATGTAACCCTCCAAGCCCATCAGTGCATCAGCTCACTCAGCCCAATAAGCAGGATCTTATCAATATAATGGATCAATGGTCTAGGCCTAGGTCTCTTCAGATAATATTATAACAGAAGTGTGAAAATTAATATAACCCTGGGACCAAACTCTAAATGCATATTATTTGGGTAGCAGGATGATTCTACTGGATTGCATACACTGATACACAGTTTAGAGTGCAAGCTATTCACTAAGGACCAATATTTTTGAAAGGAAAGAATAGGACGTAGAAGTGTGGAGAGGGATAAACTGAAAAAAAAAAAAAAAAAAAAAGCAAGCTCACCAAAGCTTTGGCAAATGCTGAAGCAAATATTGCTCATGAAGTTTGTCTGCCTTGGGGCTGATATGGCTAAGCATTTACACTCCTGCTACACTGTGTCACCAAATGTGGCTTATTCTAGAAAAAGCATGACCTAGAACAAGACCGTTTTTGCAGTTGAGGCTGGCCCTGAAGAAGTTGACAGCTGGAGGCTGAATGATAATTCTCTTCCCTGAAGGTGAACAGTATATTCTTCTTGTAGTAAGATCTCATTGGCATATACCACTGTCTACCACAGAGAACTATAATTTTAGAAAGAAGTTATTTAAAAATTGAGCAGATACTCCAAAATATATTAGAAACAGGAATAAAGCAAAAATTAGCAAGATGAGATACAAAGAAAGATGAGTAAAATAAGATAGAATTGTAAAAACGTTTTAAGTAAATCAATTTAAAAAGAGAAGTAGCCAAGAACAGTAAATTATAGGACACACTGAAGCACTCTGCCCAAATTTAAGTGAAATCAAAAGAGATAAAGGAAAGATAGCCATTCAAAAATATTAGGTCAAAAAACAAAACAAAACAGGGAGCCAAAGTAAGACTTACAGCTACTTTGATAAGAAAAAAGAAAAATTATAACAAAGTAATAATTCAAGAAATACTATATTTAATCAGTTCTAAAATCCTATTTTTTCTACATGTTAATGTTTTTGAAATAAGGAAGCAGCTTACAATAAAGGTCATAATTTAATTGGACTTTTACTTTCATAGTAAAATATAAAATAGTGGTATGTTGCACCCCTGATGGGGATATAGAATTGATAAAACTGGATAAATGAAGAAAAAAAACTGTCACAAAACAAAAAAAAAGGAAAGAACTAGTCAAAAAGACTGAATTTTCAAACTGGATACAGACTGAAAAGAATCCTCAGTGAGAAGAGACCAGTGCCTAGAATGTAAGATCCATGAAGTTGGGGACTTTGTTTGCTGCAGTATTCACAACTCCAAGAATGTTGCCAGGCACTTAGTAGATACAAAAAAAGTTTTTCAATTAATTGAATAAATCCTGATACAGTTTAAATTATAAAAATAAAGAAAAATTATACATGTTGCCAAACAGTTTAACTCATGGTTTAAGAGTAGTCTGGAGCTAGACTGCACTTGAAATGCTGGTTCTACCATTGCAGAAGAGACTGATAAAGATTACTTATAACTAATTATCATCCCCTCCAGATCACATGACAGGATTATATCTGCTATCACCATATTTGCAGTTAGACAGAGCCACATGATTAGTTCTGGCACATAAGTCTGGCCAGTGTATATCACTTTTGTTTGAGTCATTTAATTGCCAGTATAAGACCCTCTGCACTCTCTTCCCAGACGGCTTTGGGCTTGGAGGCACAGGCTGGGCCATCAGATCAAGCAGTTGAATTCCGAAACAACTCAAGAAGTATCCTTGCCTTGAAACATTACATGACTCTGAGTAGGACTTTCATTCAAAAGTAACCCTTTGTGAATTTCTGGAGTTGTTAGTTACTGCAACATAATTTAGCCATCTTGTCTAACTAAAAAGGCACTTAAATGTTGAGTGACATTACATAAGAATTTATCCTCCTATAAGTCAGTTTTCTTATCTTTAAAATGGTTAATGATTTTACATACTTTATGGCTTTTGCAAGGGTTAAACATACTATTCTATGTAAAAGAGTTCTGAAAGTTCCTGGCTGATATTCAGAGTGCATTAAGACAAAGGAAAATAAAAAAAGTAAAGGAAAGATATCCACATGGGAGAAAAATTAGATTGACCACAGTTTCAGGATATAATGGAAAAATGCATTCAGAATTAAGAAGGAAATGATCTGCTCCCTTGGTAATTTTATAACTAGTGAAATTCTTTCATATGTAAAGGCAACAAAAATATTCTCATATATAAGAACACGGAAAGTGTAAGCACTTGGAAAAATCACTTGAAGATAGATCTTAGGCAAAAGCAAAGAGATGATCAAGATTAGTAATTCAAGATGGAGAGAATTATGATAAAAATGTCTTATCTAGACGGCTCTTACCTGGTTTGAATCTCAGTCTAATAAATGTGATTAGGTGGAATTTTGTAGGTAGTGCAGCTGCACTCCGTATCTGTCGGGTAAAACTAAGCCCTGCCTGACTTTGCCCACAATTTCTTGTTCTCCTTCTCTTCCTTCTTCAGGGAATTAATAATACAAAGAGAGTGAAGGCATATTTTTGAGTGGGTGTCAGTACTGGGTGAAAATATTTTTGATTAAGAAGAGCTTAGAAAGCTAAAAATATTTTATGTGTGGGTATGTTGAATTATGGCTTCCTGAGATGTCCTAATTCCCAGAACCTGTGACCGTTACCTTAAATAGCAAACGACACTTTGCAGAGGTGATTAAGTTGAAGATTTTGAAATGGGAAAATTATCCTGGATTATGTAAATGGGCCCACTGTAATCACAACGGTCCATATAAAAGGGACACAGGAGGAGTTGGAGTCAGATAGAAGGCAATGTAACTACTGAAACCAAGGGACTGAGAATGAGATTTGAAGATGCTACACTTCCAGCTTTGAAATCAGAGGAAGAAGACCATGAGCCAAAGGATATAGGTGACCTCTGGAAGCTAGAAAGGGCAAGGAAATGGAATCTTTCCTGGAACCTCAGAGAACCCAGTCCTGCTGACCCCTTTTAGACTTGTAACTTCCAGAACGAACATGTGTTGTTTTAAGCCACTAAATTTGTTGTAATTTCTTAAAGTAGCAATAAGAAATAAATACTTATTATTTTCAAAGATGATTTTTGCAAAGTCATTGAGTTCTTTTTTAAACAATTGGCTTTTGAGCCTGTTGGTTGTTATCAATATCTTGTGTCGTTGAAGTATTTTTGAATATTCAGTTGTCAGTAACATAAGTCCTGTGATATTTTTTGCCTTTCTTACTCCAAGCACAAAATGAATAACTTAAGGATTTGCCTAAAAGAAGTGGAGTATATTATCCCTTTAGTCCTTCAACGTATTGCTTTATCATCTTCATGAGCAAGACTAATCACACACAGTAAACATACTTCTATTTCTTTAAATTATATGCATGTGTGACTATATAACTTATAATCATATTCATGTAATGCTAGTAAACAAGATATTTAAAATTTAAATATTTAAATATTTAAATATTAAATATTTAAAAGATCCAAAAATTTTTTAAAAAATGGAAGAGAAGGACCACATGTGGATGGACTATCAAATACCTTCCTTGAGCACCTCCCTGGACCTACTGGAGACCCCCTGCAAAACTGCTCCCCACATTAGAAGCTACTGGAATAGATAACCAATATAGATCACTTCCTATTCTTTGATGAGTCTCTTCTTTTTCTACTGTGAGATGTTAATGCCAAATATAGAACAGATTTGGTTGGATGCTGTGGGGTATGATATTGAATAAGCAATGTGACTAATCCTCATTGTGTATTCCCAAGCTGACTCTCAGTACTCTATTTTCATGTCTCTTGAGCACTATAGCTTATTAAAACTGTCTATTTTCTGCATTGTTTCAGTGAAAGGTATTATGATGCAATGTATTTTCTTTCTCCACTGGCATAGGTGATAAACTAAAATTATATGATCGTTTAGCTAATGACATTAATTTATCTGTGTAAATATATATATTTTTTTAAAAATCACATGCTGTTATGGCAGGAAGTAAGATTAAGTGTCTCACATTTTGAAAAATCAGATAATATTCATGTCACAACTAAAAAGGCATTTTGTTGAATGAGTCTATTTTAATCTCAGTATGATGATGCCAATCTCATAGTTTTTCGTATTAGAGTGAAATGAAGAACAGAGCTTTTCTATTTCTAAAACATCCTGGTTTTCCTTTCAAAGTTCCTGGCCGCCAGCCATCTAAAGTGACCTAACCCATTATTACAATGGCCATAATTTACATGAAAGAGGAGGAACAACCCCTAGATGCTGCCATTAATGAGATGGCGCCAACTATCTGCCCACGTTGAATAATTCAAGTGCAAAATGACTTAAAAAGCACTGTGGTGTTTTGAAATTTAAAATAGCTGCTAAAACTTGTTTTTCACAAAGGACCCTAGTAACCTCTTATAGAATGACCAAATTCCTGTCAGTAATATTAAGATCAGTAAGATCAAAGACAGAAATAACAGGCAATCCCCATTAATGCATCTTTGTCTTCAACCTTAAACTTATTTTTTTCTTAAAATGAGTTATTTTACTACTCTAGGATCACATTATGTTTACAGACTATGGTGCTGATAATAGCTCAAGTTCAATGCTGAAGGAGAAAGATGGAACAGATTTGGTCCCAGCCATTGCCCATTGGGTTAGTCAGAATAGTCAGTGGAGAAGTGTTCTTATGAGAAAATTTCTCAGAATTCAAGACTGTAAAAATGAGGGGTGGGTATTTTGGGGGAGACAGTCCTCCATGGGTCTCTTATTTGCCAGCATATCTTGGTCTAGATTCCTTTCAATGATGTTTACACAGCAAAGAGGTAGAAATAATTATCTTGGAAGGTAGAAATAATATCTCCTTCAACACAAAAGGCAGATTTGTTAACTGTCCACTATAGTAAAATCGCATCTGTGTCTGGAAAAAAGGGAAATCATGCTCAGTACCTATGATAGAAGATTTGGTTTCCTAAATTCAGAGTTTCTCGCCTATTAAACAACTCACTCACGGGCAGGCTTCGCCTGGCCATCTTTGCCATGCCCTGTGGGAATTGCAGCTTGCAGAACTTGCTCAAGAAAATGCTGATAGCTACTGGAGTTGTTGTGATTAATAAAATTATTTGAGTGGAGAGTGTCATTTCTTTTGCTAGCATTCATAAAACAGTGACAGGTTCAGTTGTTAGCTTGCAAGAAGAATAAAATCTAAGACTTTTCACAGTACTTGACACTCTGAGACATGCTGTGAGTATAGATTCCTAGTTCTTATTCTTAAAAAAAGAAGAAAAATACTAATAAGCCAACATAGGAAATATCTAGTCATTACTTAATATTAACCCAAGTAGAAAATTAAAGGAAACTTTCTTAAAATTCCTTATGGATAAGTCTGGCTTTGGATTTCTGAAATTATTATCCTTTCTTTGACACTTTTATATAAAAAATCATTTAATGAATTTAGTAAAGGATTGAGAAGGGAATATTCTCTGTTCTTTGGGAAATAAGCCTATAAGAAATTGAGTATTATTGAATAATACAAAAGAAATATTAATTCTATTCATATAAAGGACTCTGGAAAGTAATGCAAGGGAAAAAGAATCCCAAATAACTACCCCTAATACAGATTGTCCCCCTAATCTGCAAGTCCATATATTCAGGATTGACATCCTTCCTGGTCCACTGATATGACTGCGGGCATGTGAAATACACTATATGAGCTGGTTAAAGCTGCTGTCTCATACCCTGAAGAACCATTTGCTTGGACTGAGGGCTCCTTGCTTCAACTTTGGTATGATAGCCCTTCTAACCATCCAGCAGTTAAACTCCTCTTCCCTTTCCTAGTGTCCAGCAGGTCAGGAAGCTTCTAGGAACCTATTTCAGGGAATTAGCCAACATCCACCTTGATTAAACATAGCCTTTGCTGTATCAGTTATTAAATATTTTGAATATTATAGCTGATGAATTGCTCATTCAGGGATCATACCAGAAATCACAATTAATATATCTAAAACCAATATGTTTATGTTCCCTCCTCCTTTGCACTCTGCCTCAGAGAGATTCAACATTAAACCTGATGAGCCTGTTGCCCACGAAATCCTTTCTGTTTCTCTCTTTCTTCTCCACATCCAAATCCTTTCTGTTCCACTTGTCATCCCTGTGATACACTTCCTACTTTCTCTGTACCCCTTTTATCACTGCCTTATTTCTCTCTCGTTTCACACTCTTCTGATTCATCCATGCTTAAGATAGCTCCTGGAATAATCTATCTAAAATGTAATCTTACTGGTTACTCTCACTTAAATTATTCAGTAGCTTCTGTATTTAAACTTTTCACCCAGCATTTTGAGATCTGGTCTCAGATGACCCAGCTAACCTATTTCTCACCAGTCCACCACTCACACCCTTGCTCCAGCCATAGCAGGTGAATTTTCTTCCTCTATAACTGCCCCATTCTCCTAATGCTTCTGTACCTTCATCGACAAGAACAGTCCCTCCACCTCTGTCCCATGTTAACTTCTGCTCAACTTTTAAAAACGAGTTGAAGAAATAGTACTTCTCATCTGTATGATACCAGTTTTACATTTAATTTTGTATTGTTCTTTGGTTACTTTTCTAGCTCATCCAGTTCTTTTTATCGTTGTTCACAACATGTTATAAGACCTTAATAAATGTTGGTTGAATGAATACTTTTAGTCCTACTAAAATGTCTTAAGTCAATTCAGGACAGTGTCAACTTTCAAAACTGTGCATGATAAAGTATTAGTACCCCCAAATCTTGAAATGTTAAAGAGAGCAGCTGTCAAATTCTCATCATGTCAAAGGATAATCATGTTAGTATAACAGAAATAGAATTTTGATTAAAGACTAGAAGGAGAAGAAGCTATGGGAAACGCCAGGAAAATGTCATAATAAAGCACCCTTGCACTATGGTAGACAGGCTCCACATCCTCTTCCCAAAGTGTTCATATATAAAAGGCCTGTAAAGATTAATGAAAACTTTTCATACGAAAATGAAGCCCTATCCCAATACACTACTTTCCTTAGAGCTAGGTTAGAGGAATGCTCATTTATTCTGTAATTGCTTTTAGTATTTGTTTAACAGTAACAATTTTTAAAACAGGGTAACTTAAAGAATTATTGTCCTAAAATAAGAAAGTGTTTGAGTATGCCAGCAGAAACGAGCTGATGATTTTTCCTAAATGCATAAAAGGCATGTCGTTTGCCTTTATTTGGTATTAGTTTTAAACTCCTGTATGTACTGGATTTAATGGGCTCGAAATGTTGTGGAAAATTGTGTTACAGCTCCGTGTTACAGCTCAGCTGTGACAGCAACCTAGATCCGGGCGAGAGACCAAGCAGCACTCGGAGAGTTGGAGAACTCAGGTTTATTACTCCAGCAGACCCAAAGGAGTTCACACTTCAAGCTCTGGACCCCATCTGTAGGTTTACTCGGGCCTTTTATAGGCTGCCAGTTTTACACTTTGCAACATCATATCCAATAAAGTACGACAGAAGTTGACCAACCAGGAACAAGCTTTGTAGAAATAGACCAATCAGGAGTGAGCTCCATGCAAATGAAGTACTACAAATGGACCAGTCAGAAGTTAGGGAAGTGGACCAATCAGAAGTGAGCGTAATAACCAATCAGGAGTGAAGGAAATAACCAATTAGAAGTGAGCTCAGGGAACCAATAGAATTCTAGATGTAAGTTAGCCGCTTTAGAGGCAAAAAGTGCGCTAGAGCCTCTGGGCCAGGGAACCGGATGGTGTGAAGAGGAGAGCAGCGGCCCTGCCTAGGGGTCCTGCCGGTCTTTTTATGGGGCTTTCTGCCTCAAAAATAAAGCTATAAAGTGGGTCTTGGATAACTAGCCATCTCAGGCTTCAACCAGAGGTGTTTCTTTCCCTGGATAGGGAGGGGAACATTCCAATTATGTATTTAAGTTTCAAGGCCATCCATGTATGTTCCCATAGTATTTCTTCATAAGGAGTAATTTGGAAGTTCAAACTAGGTGAAGGATAAGACACAGACACCTATGGAAAGCTTCAATAGTTCACCCAGGGACTCCCTTGGTGAGCAAATACAGTCCTGGTAGATTATAATAACTTTTCCTATTTATATGTGTTGGTGAATTATCTAAAATTAAGGTGGAAGAAACTCTGTATTCTTGTGAAATTTTAAGCTACATCAATGCTGTTATTCAGAGATTACCATAGTGTTGTTCAAATGTTACAGGTCTAGGCATTTGTTAGTCTTTTCTTTCTTGGCAGATAAATTTACTAGGATTGAGTTAAGAAAGAAATTTACCCGTAAGTTTCAAAGAGAAAAACTCTCTTCCATGCATCAGCTTTCTGTTTAGTTATCTAAACTTTACACTCTTCAATCAAGTCTCTTTCTTTGTTTTATATTTAAACCATGACTTGGACTTCTCCATTTTTCTTAGTGGGAGAGAGAGCTGCTCGTACTTAAAATATTTCTACCTGGTTTTGTTCAGTCAGAGCACATCCTGGAATGTACATGGACTCAGAGAAATCAGGCAACTAATTTTCTTCTACTGTACAAGTATATCCAAATTCAGTTATGTGTGTGTGTGTGTCTCTGGATCTAAAGAAGCAAATAGCTTCAATAATGAATTATTTCTCACCTGAGAAATTAATATCAATAATTATTTAATCTGCCACAGCTGCTGGGAAGCTTAACTCCTTCCTCTCTGAAGATATAGCCCTATCTTAGACAGTTGGACTAACAATATTTCCAGGCCAAATGATGTCATAACCTCTGATTTCACAAGGCTTATGATCAAGATAGTTTTCCCTCAGTTTCCCTCTAAACTAATATTCTGATTCCAGAAAATGACACTTTTTTATGATTGTCATCATTCCAGAAACTACCATTGGATTCTGTTAACATTAGACGGTGTCATGTGGCATAGACCCTGGATTTTCAGGGCTGAACATCCTGACTTCTGTGGGCAACTCACATAACAAGTACATATGTTGCTCATTGTGGGAAATTCTCTCTTGTTTCTCTGCTTCAAAGCCCTGGAGCTTGGAAAAGAGAGGAAGACCTAGAAGTCAATGATCAGGTCCTAGTCTCTTCCTCTAGGTTTGTTATCCGTTGCTACTCCCATTTCTGATGCCAAGTCACCACTACTAGGGTTACATTATTCATCTGTGTTTAACTATTTTTTATTAAAAATCCTCAGCTATAACTTCAACCTAATTATAATTTCGCTAACAACTTTGTTAGAATAAGTTCCAAGCATCTGATTTTTCAAATGTGATGCATATTCCTTCACATCTTATTTGCCAGTTGCTCCCCACAACCTCTATTATAGATCAACCTACAATATTCTCTGCCCAATCAGCACCCCAAATACAGTCCATCTGACAAAATGGGAATTCAATGATGATTATTAGGATGCTTAAGATCACAGAAATTACTTACAGCAAGACTCACAAATATCTTTTTACATTCACCGGGCAGGGAACCTAAGAGGGTGAAGCTTCTAAGATGCAGATGTTTGTTCCAACATGGAGGCTCTAGGGTGCGGAGAAAATTATGGCATTGGTTTTGCCAAATTTCTAAATTTCAAAGTAATTAATATTGCCTTTTTATATAACATCTCTCAATTCTAAAATATTGACTTTTTAAAAAAGTCTATAGATCAAACAAAAAAAAAATGTCTAAGGGCTAAATTTTGCTCTTAGGCTACCATATTCCTGTCAAATTTAAGGATTAATTTTTGCTCATGATTTTTGTTCTTTCTTTCTTTGATGAGTTGCTGCTCTCAAATATAATATAAGAAAATTTGTTAAGGAAAATAATTAGTAATAAAGAAATCATTCTGTGATTCATAGGATAATTAGCAAAAAATAATAAAGTTTTTTTTAATGCTGACTTCTAAAGATAGATCTTATCAAAATATCATATCCCTTACCTCTTTAGCCATATACATTTACAGTGTGCTCTAATATTAGATAAAAAATACTAATTAAAATAATAATAATATTTATCTATGACAGAAACATGCTTTCACTTGATTGCATTTACTGGAAACTCTTATTTTTAAAAAAATGTTAATGGGCTATTCTGGAGAGCTTTTCTAACATGTGTGTTTAGTGAAAACTTATGCCATCGATGAATTACTGTCATCCATTTGAGGACTGCTTCAATGGCCAAGACATGGACCTCTCAACTGAACCTTCTCAAAGACAGATACAAATTAGAATCACCTGAGGCAATATTAAAAATGCATTTGAATGAATCCCATCTGTAATTACTTTGACTTCAGTTATCTGAAGTATCTCTTCATGGTTGATGAAAACCACTCAAAAATAAAGAAAGACAAAAAAGTTCTGAACATCACAATGAACATACTTGAACTAATTGATATCTGTAGAACATTCACCCAACAACAACAGAATTTATTTTCTTTTCAAGTGCACATTTAAGGTTCATCAAAATCAACCATGTGTGAACTATAACAAAGTTTGGGTAAAATTTAAAATATTCAAATAATTTGAAAACTTAAAATATTTGAAATAATTCAAAATATGTTCTCTAATTATGGGATTAAGATGGAAATTGGCAATAAAACTATACTAAAAAAAAGATATACCACCTGAAAATTGGATAATACATCCCTAAACAACTCATGGATCCAGGAATGAATCAGCATGAAAATTAGAAAATCATTGAGCTGAATACAATAAAATAACAGATCAAAACTTGTGGGATGTAATTAAAGCAACATTAAAGAAAAACTCATAGCCTTATATGCATATATGGGAAAGAAGAATGAGCAAAAATCAATAATTTAACTTTCTATCTCAAGAAAGAAGAGTATGAAGAAAAGAAAATAATAAAGATGAAAACAGAAATGAAGGAAATTTATAAAATATTGCAGAAGAGAGAAAATAAAGCCAAACGTTGGAACTTTGAAAAGATGGAAAAATTAATCAATTTGATTATCTTCTTAGACTGTTCAAAGTAACAAGGAGAGAAAACAGAATAACAAAAATAAAAATAGAAAAGATGGCATAAATATAGATCTCTAATATAGATAATAAAAGAGCATTATGAACAACTTTGAGAAAGGAATTTAATAATTTAGTTAAAATGAACAAATGCCTCCACAAATACAATTTACTAAAGTTAAGAGGTGACATAAAATCTTAGTAGTGAAGCATCTGTTAAAAAAATTAAATTTGTTATTTTAAAAACGTTTCCACAGGGAACTCTAGAACCAGATGGCTTTAATAGCAAAATTTCCCAACTATTTAAAAAAGAAATAACTCTAACTTTGCACAAAATCTTTGGAAAAACAGAAGAAAAAATGAAAGTGACCTTTCCTATCTACTTTTTTGAGGCTAACAAAACCATGAATTCTACATCCTGTTGAGAACAGTCAAGAAAGAAAAAAAATCATATCAACAGAAGCCAAAAAGAAGCATTTGACTAGAATTCAATCCCCTTTTATGAAAAATCTTTTAGTAAACTAGGACAAAACTAGGAAAAATTTGAGATGGTAAATATCTACAGACAACATGGAGGGTACATACATTCAGTGACTTTGTTTTAAGTTGAAATCTTTACCTTGTAGAGGGGGAAGAGGAAGAGGACACCCACTATTTCTACTTCTGTATTTTAATGGAGAGTCTGAACATTGCAGTAAGGCAGGGAAAAAAGAGAGAGACATAAAAAGATGAAAATTGAAAATAAACAAATAAAACTTATTTTCTTGAAGATCACATGACAACAAAAGACTCCAAAATAATCTGGAAATTTTACAGTGTTGCTATTTATAAAGCAACAAAAATACTAATATATTTAAGAATAAATAAAACAAAAATTTGTAAGGACTTTATAGCTAAAATCTATGAAATATGATTAAAAGAGATTACTGATGACCAGAATAAATAACATGTTTATTTATAAAGACTCAGTATTCAGTTCTCCTTAAATTTATTTACATATTGGTAATACTGATCAAAATGTTCACAGGCTTCTTTTCTTAGACGTTAATAAACAGATTATAAATTCATATGGATATGCAAAGTGTCAAAAAAAGACAGAGTAGTAGAAGAACAAACCTAGGGATATTATAGTATCAAATATAGTTCTACAGTAAGGATACAGCTACACTTACACATTGTGTTCAGAAAAAAAGAATAAAAGGAAAAACAATATGGACAGGCTGTAGATTCTGGGAATGCATCAAAACATATGATGTCAATTCATAATGGTGGTGATACTCCAGCGAAGGGGTAAATGACTGTGATCTCAATACATGTCAACTGAACATCTATTTCTGAAAAGGAAGAATCTTCACCAGTACCTCACACCATACATAAAAATGAATCACAGATCTAAATATAAAAGAAAAAAATCATAAAAGTTTCAGAAAGAGGCAACAAAAAACAATGTTTGATCTTAGAGCAGAAAATAATTTCTAAAACAGGATGTGAAATTTGCAAAACAAGAAAAAATTAAACTACATTAAAATTAAGAACTTTGATTCATCAAAAGGCATCAATGAGGAGTGAAAATTTAAACCACAAAGTGGAAAATGATATTTGCTACTCATATATCTAATAAAGATCTCATAGCCAAAATAAATAAGTAATCTTTATAAATCAAAGAAAACCAGATAACCAGATTACTTTTAATGGGCAAAAGGCTTAAACAGTTTGCAAAAGAGACAATTCAAAAGGCAGATGAACATTAGAAATAATGTTCAAACTTATTAGTCATCAGAGAAATACACATTAAAGCACCAAGTTGATACTACTATTCAACTAAATGGCTAAATTTAAAAACATAGACAATATCAAGTATTAGTGAGAATGTGGAGCAGCAAGAACTCAAATATAGTATGAATAAAACGTATATTTTTAAAACCATTTTAGATAACTTTATGGAAGTGTATCTATCATCTATCTATGACACGGGTTCTACATGTTCCACATGGTTATTATATGTATGCATGTATATGTACGGAGCTCAGATCCCACAGGTTAAGGGCTCATTCCTACAAGACTGCCCCCACTTCAGACACCTGGTTTCCCAGTATATTCACGCTACTATCACCAACTACAAACTTGAGGATTTCCGCGACCTCTTCCTCAGGTTTGACAATTCTCTAAACAACTTGCAAAACTCAGGAAGGTGCTCTATTTACAATTATTGGTTTATTATAAAGGATACAACTCAGGAACAATCAAATGGAAGAGAACCATGGGACAAAGTATGAGGGTTGGGGGTGCAGGGCTTCTACCTAGTGCCACACCGTCCCAGCACATTGATGTATTCATCAACCCAGAAGCTCTCCAAATCTCATTGATCAGGAGTTTTTGTAATCCAATATCTAGTCCCTCTACCCTCTCCAGAGGTCAGAGGGTGGGGCTGAAATTCCAACCCTTTAATTGTGTGATTGATCCTCCTGGTGACCAGCCCTCACCCTGAAATTATCTAGGGGTCCCACCATGAGTTAATTCCTATGGCATCAACTCGGGTGTTGTAAAGGACTCTTTATTAATAACATAATGCTCCTATCACTCAGGAAATTCCAAGTGTTTTAGGAACTCTGTGTCAGGAACCAAGGAGAGAGATCAGTTACATATATTTTTTTTAAATTCCATGGTATGCTAAAAAGAATATTTTCTAGGTATGAAAAGGCTGTAGAACTCCCCTGAGATTTTCATTTTTCTAAATGTCTTCTGCAGCTTGCAAGTGTTCCCTAAATCAGATTTCACTATTAAATTATTTTGGAAAATGAAACATCATCTACCCTTTAATGATTGTACGCACAATAATATATTATAGCTTTGTCCATACCTGCACTTAGGAAACCTGGGTAATTTTGTTTGATCTAGAATTTTCCACATATTTAAACATAAAATCTTTTTATGTGCTTGTGGAATGCTACAAAATAACCCAAGGAAACTGCAGTTTCAAGGAACATATTTTTGAAAAACTGTCATTTTCATTTTTTAATCCCTTTTCCATATAATGTTAGGAAAGCACTATGCCAAGGAAGAAAAAAAACAGTAAAGTATTATATGTAAAATCCACATGATAAATGAAACCTAAGTTTTCTGTAAGTCTGTAAAGGATTTGTCTATCAAAATTTATATCTTGTGAACTCATTCCAAAGTCAAATTTAACTAACAGGTGAATATTTGTGTGTGTTTTTTAAATATTTGTGTGTTTTTATCTGTTGATCATGTTTTGGGGTATACTTATATCTATACCTGTATTTATACCTGTATCAGCATTTTAACTCCTCTGAGATTCAACCTCTTACATTCTAGTAACCAAACTATTCTTTCTTCTGTTTAATTTAGATACAATGACTGTCCTCATGATCTCCATTGTTGTACCTTTATCACAGATCCGTAGAAGGGATTTACCATTCCTGAAGTAGTGGCTGTATGCTATACATTATTAGTTCTTCCATCTCCATTTCCTCAAACTTTAACTCCCAAATGCAATCTTTGAAGGGCAGGTCAAATGCTAAACTGAGCATAGTTGTCACCGTAAGTGTTCTAAGACCTAAGAGATTTCCTCCGAGGCAGTCGTTTTGCTGATTGACTTTATTTAGTTGAGTAATTACTTGAAAGCTCCAATATAGTTATATTTTGGGGGGATTCACAATTTTATGAAAATTGACTTTCCGGCAGCAAATGGCAGTTAATAGCTACCTGTGATTCTCAGATTCCATATCAAGACTTGTCATTCAGTTTTAATTCCTTGACAGAGAATATGTGTGTGTATTTATACATAAATGTGTGTATGCATATTTTCATATTTATGCGAGTGTGCACATAGTTATAACTCACCTTTATGTTGCCAAGGCAGTAGACTAGCATGCCACTTGGAAAAGTTTTCTGAATTTGTCGTTTACCCCTGTCTGGGTTTTAGAGCGATCTCCCTCTTGAGTATGAAGGAACAATATGAAATTGGTGCTTCAAATTGTTATGACTCTGAATGATTGGTGAAGAAAATGCACATGCCAGCTTCATTGACTGCTCTGTTCTAGACTGAAAATGCTCTGCTTGTTTAGTAAATTTCTATTAAGTATCTTATTTAGTAATATATTTGATAATGACTCCTTGGATTTTTTTATTTCCACCAGTTTGAATACTTCCCAAAATAACAGTCTCTTCACTGTTTTCTTTCTTTCTTTTTTTTTTTTTTTTGGTTTTTGTTTTGTTATGGAATGTATTAGAATAGAGAATCCAATACTAAAGACTATATTTTTTTCTCCACTGTCCACAGTCTTCATTCAGAGTCTTCGTCATGAAATATCCCTGAGGCTGTGGTTCCCTGCCTCAAGTATAGGGAACTGTCCTAGTGTGTCTATTAATTCATGAAAGATATGCCATGCCAAGATCAGGACATTCAGAATATAAAAGCTTATAAATTGTCATGAGAATGGCATTTTTCTATCCTCTCTTTTTTATGTTGCAACTTTTAACCTCCTCACTGAGTTCTGGGCCAGTTTTCTACATGCATCTGTGATGGTTGTAGAAAGTGAAGTTAGCAATGTTCCAATTTCTACGTTAATGTGGCAACCAACATAACAATCTGCTTTGCTCTCTGGTTTTCTGCTTTACCCAGTTTAATGTGAACTGGAGTCAAGACACCATTTTAAACTCATTCTATGAATAAGGGTGTGTGTGTGTGTGTGTGTCGGTAGAGTGGGTGCTTATGTGTTATGACTTTCTCGTTTCCCACTTGAGTGAAGTCTAACAATGATGGAGCCTCTTGGTCATAGAGAAGTTCTCAGTCTCCTTAAAAGTCCTGAGTTGAGGCTGAAATAACCTAGATTTATTCACCAAGCGAGGTGAGTCCCAACTGCTTGTTCTTGGTCATTGCCTGGCTTTCTGAGTCTCATTCCTTGGTTTCCTTCTGCACTGACTTTTGAAAATAATATTTTCGTATTATTAAAAAGCTAAAATTCTTTTCAACTTCTTGTGCCAGAAGGTCTCACACTCCACATATGTTTCCTTGGCAGTTTCTCTGCTGTCAAACTCTTCATCGAATGCAAGTAAGCAGTCAAGTTCCAGTAACGTTGCAGTCTTGGTTTTCACCTCAGGCACCACCCCAAGGATCGGCCCCCAAAGCCTACATTAACTGTCAGTGTTTCTCAAGCTCTCAGAACTTTTATGCTAAAATGTTTCTTTCTATAGTCAGTGCACCTTTCAAACATTTCACCTTTCAATACTTTCTCTTCTTCCTCTGTAGAATTCCTTAGTTTTCTGTACCTGGTACAGCCCAGATGAGGCTATGTGCAAAAAAGAGCTAACACAGCAGGCTTGAAATCACTAGTCCTCAAAACATCTATTTGCAAAATCGTTCCTTGGCTGCTTCTGAGATTTAGGGAGGGTTCTCATCATTCCCAAAATGAATAAGAATGACTTAATATGCCTAGACTGTTTATGTAAACAATATGGTTTATGCTGAACACCTGCTTTTCTTCTGGGAGTCTGGAATTTTGGAACATGCTAGGCAAAGTGTGTCTACGTGATCAGCTCTCAGTTAAAATCCTGGGCACGGAGGCCCTAATCCACTTCTGTGGTAGACAGCATTTTACACGTGCTGCCCCAGCTTACTGTGGGAGAAATTAAGCACATACTGTGCGACTCAGCTGGAGGAGGACTCTGAAGCTTGCACTTAGTTTCCTCTGAAAAGGCATTGTGTTAGTTAGCTCGGGCTGCCATGACAAAATACCATAGACTGAGCAGCTGAAACAAAGGAAAATTACTACAGTTCTGGAGGGTGGGAGTCTCAGGGAAGGGGGCCAGCACAGCAGGGTTCTGGTGAGCATGTTCTTCCTTGCTTGTAGCTGGCAGCCTTCTCATTATGGCCTCACATGAGGGTGAGATAAATAGATGTGGATAGATAAACAGAGATAGAGATAGAGGTGACTGAGGGAGATAGAAAGCTGTTGGGTGTTTCTTCTTATAAGAGCTCTAATCCCATCAGGACTCAACTCTCTTGACCTTCTCTAATCATAATCACCTTCCAAAAGCCCTATCTCCAGACACCACCACACTGGGAGTTAGGGCATCAGTATATGTATTTGGGGAAAACACAAATATTCAGTGTATAACAGGTCCCATGCACCTTTTTCTTTTGCTAATTTTGCTTTATCCTTTTGCTATAATAAATTATAGCTTTGAGTCTGACTATATAGTAAGTAACAGCCAAACCTCAGGTTTATATATAAAAACACTATATAGGACTGATGCCATATATATATACATACATACATACATATATATATATATACACACATATAAATATATATGTTTGACCCTTGAACAACACAGGTTGGAACTGCACCAATCCACTTATACATTTTTTTCAATTAATACACAGTTGGCCTTCCATCTCCAAAGGTTCCGCATCCATGGATTTAACCAACTGTGAATCATGTACTATGTTTAGGATCTGTGGTTGGCTGAATCTGTGGAGGCAGAATCTGTGCATAGGAAGGGCCAATTATGGGACCTGAGCATCTGTTGATTTTGGTATTGGTCCTGGAACTAGTCCTTCCCAGATATGGATGGGCTGGTGACTCGTGTGTGTGTGTATGTGTATGTGTATGTGTTTGTATGTGCATACATATAAAAATACATGATGGGGTGTTAATAATATAAAACATCCTATATGTATGAAAGACATAAGGTAAATGAGTGGAGTCTTATTAGTAGACTGTACTCACTTCAGTCATGATCCTTACTTGAAGGGTTCAATCAGAATTTCGTATCTAAATCAATAAACAGATCGGTTTGTTTCTTTTGACTCGTGGTGCCTACCTTCCTCTGTTAGTTTTAAATTGTCATGTCTTTGGTGGAAGAGCATGTGCACAACCTCTCTGTTTTTCATGAGTTGTGAGGCACAAAGCTTTCTGGATAGGTTCATTTGCGAACTTCCTAATATATTCTTTAAAGCTAATTCTTTTAAAAATAGATTTCGTCCTTCTCTAAAGCAAAACAAAATGCCAAACATTTACTTAATAGCTCAAAATATTGGCTGAAGCCCCAAAGTGAGGGACAGTCCATGACATATTAAAGGGAGGTTCTTAAAACATATTAGCAGGACTTGCTGAGCCACGGCCAACAACAGGTTCTCTGATTCTCACCCAGCAAGCACTTTTAGCCAAGCAGAAAAGAGATTTATGAGAGGAGTATTATTTAAATATAGTACCTGTCATTGCTCGACATTTACCTTTTCTGTAACTTTAAGCCACATCTGTATAGTGGAATTGAACTTCAAGACTGGTGAAGTTTTAGTCTATGCCAGGAAAAAGGGATGCCAAATACTCATTAACATGTGTTGGTTTAGTGCTTCTATCGGAAAATTGCAGAGCATAATGAGACTTTGGGTGGGGGTGGGGGGGCAACTTGAACTATTGAAACTGAGCCTGACTCTTCCCTGGAGAAGTCCAAAGATGAGCGGCAGCTTGGAGTTGTCTGTGATGATAGCAAAATCTGTTTTCTAGGCTGCAGTGAGAGCCGTCTTTGTTTCCAAAGTTTGATTCATGAAAAATAAGGAGCCCTCTTCTGAGTGAAAGGGCTGTGGCAAAAGAAAACTAAACTAATCTAGACACCCTTTGACTTTTTCCAAGTAGACTGCATGTGAAAGGGAGGGGACCTCAACAGAAAAAAAAAAAAAAAAAAAAAAAAGAATGCTTGTGTATCGTTAATTTTGTTGTGGGAAATCTCAGGATGAGCTGGCGTGTGTACTGTTCTGAAGTCCAGGACAATCCTTGGGGCAGTAGGGAGAGGCGTGAGAACACACGTGAGACAGGGACTTCTGACTCAGAGGGACCCCAATGGCAGTTACCAATGGTCTCAGCCAAGCGAGATCTTTTGTTCCACTCTCTCTTCCAATACCAATACCCTTCTCCATCCAATTTAGTCTAGTGTGTTTAAAATTGCTAGTTGTTAAGCATTAAAATTTAGTCTAATCTTTTTTGCTTCTCTCACGGACGCTAACAAGGTCAAAGTGGGTATTTTCTTCCTTCTACTCTTTAATATTTTATTTCAGATTACATATTCTGTTCTGATTCTAGACAAGCTCACTGCCACAGTTAATATGAATAAATTCTGTTCTATGAAAACAATTCGTTGGGAGGAAAGATTTATTTTTTCAAACAATATTTAAATCTCCTTTTACTGATATGACTGTATTATTTCTACAACACCCTAAATGAAAATTATTTTGAGTATAAAGAAAGGAATCAATAAGAGCTATTAAAAATCCCTTAAAATAAATTAATGTTATTAATTCTTAGTCCAATGTGATTCTATTATGTGTGTAACACATCGGGAAAATAAGACAGCAGTATCTCAAATATTTTCTTTGGAGGTGAAATTCTTGGACTTAAGCATATTAGTTCCAGAAAGGGTAAGTATAGTATTAAGCTGCTGTATATGCTATTTTTCCCTTTTCTGCTTTTCCTGTAAATACTTAAACACAAGGCAGTTAATGTTTTTACCTGAGGCTTTATTTTAAAGCAAATAATGCCATTTCTTTTCGGCCCTCATTTTCACGACTACCGTTATCACTTGAGGTTGCCTGAAGGAGCAACCAGATTCTCTTTTAGGCCAATAGGAGAATCACCTGAGAAGATTAAACAAGAATAGTTTCTCTCCAGAACAAGGGAAGTCACTCAGCTGTTACAGGAGTGTTGCGAAATCTCAGTTTATCAAAGTAAAAGCAAATTTCCCTTGGGTCAGGACGTACAGCCCCGCCATCATGGTAAATTACCAGTGGTAGTTTGAAGTCAGGGAATTTAGCCTCTCACTTAACACAGTCAGCAAAGGTGAGTCAACCTTAATATCCACCAGCAGCTGGCAAAATATGAATGCCTGACCCTTCATTGATTGTGGCTTTTCTCAAATAAAATTGTATAAAAATGGACCCACAGACAGGTCAACTTTCTCATTTTTATGTTATTTTTTGACTTAGAGAGAGTAATGACAGTGCAGTCTTAAATCAGTACCTTCCTCTCTCGTACCAACAATAAAGCAGCTGTCTGTTCATTTATGAATTTGCAGCAAGAATACATCAGTATGATCAACTGTATACTTAGCCGTATGCTCTAAAGCCAAACCATTCGCCACATTTGGCTGTTGGGGAATGGGAGGCAGTCTGGGGTATTCAGAAGGAATTGACAGCAACTCCACAGCAGGGGCAGAGCGCTGCGCTGTATGATGGAGTGTGCCCCCAGGCCTGAGCAAGGTGGTGACCCTAGAGAAACAATGGGATCTAAATTTTGTCTGTTGCTTATTTGTAGATGACCTTGGGCAAATGCTTACAATGACTGTTGTCTTTTTTTTTAACCTTAAAATTAGGCTAGTTAAACTTAACTTCTGTGGTACTTGTGATAAATAGAAATACTGTTCTTGGCATATAGAAAACAATGAATTGTAGTTATGTGTGTGTATATATATATATATATATGTGCTAGAATACAAAGACTTACTTATCATGATGGGCATCAAGAAAAAGTCCATTTTTAGGTAGTAATAGAATTGTGATATTAAAAAGTGATAAAGTGGTGAATGTACTTGGTGGATACCTAAATGAGAACACTGAGACACTGGGAAATGATTGATTCCTCTCCATTAAGATTTTTTTTTAAGTATAAGTAATCTGGTATGTCTCACTTCTTAAATTTCCATATACTTCTCCCAGAGACTTGGAATTGCACAATATTTTCCATGAAATTATTAATAATACCCAATGAAAAAGCCTTTTAAAAACTGTTGAGATGCCACCTTTGAATTTCTAAGGCATTTTTAATGTTCTTAAATAATAAACAGTTATTTAAAATAACTGGAAACTGTAGACCATCAAAAAAATGAAGTCACCTGTAGTCCCTCCACTCAAAGATAATTAATAGATCACAAAACTTTAAATTCAGTCCTAGTTCTCTGTTCTTGCTATATTGCATAATATTCTTTGTTTCAGAAATTAAGACATAATTGTATAGAATATAATGTCTGTAATGGAAAAATACCAAAGCAGTAAAATGTATAAATTTACATAATCAAGTTATTATTATAATAACATTAATGATACAATTTTGAAATATGTACTTTTAAATAAAGGAAGCATCTCTTTGGGTGGAAATGGTGGCATAAATTTTTGTAAACAGAATTAGTAAAAACTGTTTATCAATGAGTGCTTAAGTAGCCCAGTGAAAAGTAACAGAATGCTACAAGGTTTAAGGAAGAAGTTTTTCAAAATCAGCTGGAAATTCTGCTTAAGTTAAAATAATTATTTCAGGTTAGTTAAGCCTGTGTTATAGAGGAGGTAGGGAAATAAGAAATTGGCAGCTTAAGGAGAAATGAAGAGCTATGCTAGTTTTATGCTTAAACCAGTAATAATACACTGGTTAGAAGGTGAGAGCCATACCAATTAGTGCAAATTGCTTGAGTCACTCACTCTATGCCTGGATGTTTATTTGATCATTTAGTTAGGGCTCAGAAATAAGAGTTTGCAAAGCGTTGTGCTGTGTAACTTGGGCTTCCGGGGTCTAACCTTTCCTTTATAGAGATTCTGGCTAAATTCAACAAAGCCCTATTTGCAAGGCCAGGTCAACAGTGAAAAGAAAGCTGAGCTTTCCCTGGCCCCTCGCACAGAAAGAATTATCAGGGTCAGGGTGCTCGGGCATGCAGGCTAGTAGTTTATGTTCTCGTGGAGGGACAGTGACTTCTCTTATTCTTCATTATATGGACAAGAGTGAGACAGTCGTCTTGTGATTGGGGAAAACAAAGGGAGCTTGGTCTCCGGCAGCCTGGAATGTTAATGCCAGCTATTGAGAGAAGTGGCCTGGGACTACCAGCTGCACAACCTGGAGAGCCTGGTGCTCATGGGACGTTACATCCTCTCTTGTCAAGGAACAGCAACAGTTCGTCCTGTGGGAAGCTGAAATGGGTGTGGCCCCACCTGGGGAGAGAAGGTGGCGCTGGGATGTCATGGCGGAACTCCCAAGGATCTCAACTAGCTCACTGATGAGTAAATTCAGGGTAAATTTCCATGGTTTTGGAATAATAAATTTTATTCATTTCACCACAAAATGACTGGAGGGAGGCATTTAAACCAAGCCAAGTTTTTCAGTGTAAAAATACTTTGAAGTTTATTTAGATCAATTAGAGTAAGCCAGTTCTTGAAAGACATGACTCTTTCCTTGGGAAGCTATGGAACGAGATGAAATTTTAAGCTTTTATGTTGCTTCTGTGTGTTGAAAACACAGAAACAATAAATAGTAAATAAATAGAAGGATTAGGGTGAATATTTTATTTTAGGTACACAGCAGAATTGAAGCAAATATGAAATAACGTCAGAGCTAAATAGTCAAAAGCCTGGTAAAACTAGACAGAAAAGCAAAGGCTTAATTCTGGCCAACTCTGGAGAGCCGTGGCTGCATACCGCAGATTGCTTCAAATGGACCGCAATGAGAGAGGGTGCATATAACGCAGTTTACATTTGGGCGAGTGAAATGTGTGAAACATCTTTGTCAATCATTGGTTTGATGAATCAGATTACTAGGGATACAGGCAGCTACCAACCTCATCCATGACTTGCTCTTCTCAAAGGTGATAATAGAAATGATGTAAAGGAAGACCACGGAATTGCATTCTTGAACTTGTCAGTTATTGCTTAACGCCAGTCCTGGTTTCTTTATTTATCAAAACCTTATAACATTTTTCTTAACTTAGAGACTCAAGTGAAAATCTAGGGTGGGACAACATATGTAAACATACACTGAAAACATACATTTCTAATATTAGACAGAATTTTTATCTGCTGTTAGACCTTGAAGAGAATAATTGTTTACACAATCTTATTATACCTCTAGAAAACCTGTTTTTGTTTTGAGGGTGTTAAAACTTTTAAAAGTAATCATTGATTTAGGTAAGTCCAATATATTGGAAATCACTATTTTTCCATAGTTCATCTTCATAAACTCTTATATGATCTATGATATCCTTGAATGACATACTCTTTTATGTCTTCAGAAATATTTTTTTGTTCTCATCTCTACTAGGTAGTCATTCACACTTCACCATCATTTTCATCCTCATCAGTCTACTAAAAATGAGATAGCTCTTTCTGTCCTAACAGAAAATATTCTTTAGTAAAAATGAAATGGCAATTGATTTCTAATTTTACTCCAGTTTAACTGGATCAGCAGGAATTATTCATTGAAAAGTAGATGCTTTCAATATGACTTCTCAGGAGGGGTTATTCCATCAAGAATAAAACTTTCATATTTTATTCAGGATAAGTGAACATAAAATCCATTCACTTATTCATGCATTCCATAAGTATTGTGCAATATCATGTATAATTCTTTATTCTGGTTTATAGGATGAAATAATGTTGGAAATCATGGCTTAAAGATTTCTTCCATCAACTTGTGACCCCTGAAGACTTACCTAAACTCTCAGCCAAGGTTGGTACATACAGCTCTTGTGGAAATGATTTTATTTTGGAGACTTATTTGTTACAGTAGCAATCAATATCTTAACTAATACATTTGTGCACAAAACATGAAAGAATTTGAGGGCTAAAGATTAATTTGACATGGCTGAAATAGTTACATGCTGTGTAACTGATGGTAATAGGATGGCAGTTTTAGAGAATTATATTAGAAATTAATCTGGGAAAGTGGATTATGGCAATTTTATTTGAAATTCCCATTTTTCTCTCTATAATATTTAATATGCAAATGTATATGTGAGATAGGTCTAATTAAAAGTCTTTAAGAGTAGAAGTTCTTTTGTCTAATGGCCTTTATTTGAATCCTAACTTGACCATTAACTCACTGTGTATCTTTGGGCATGAAATATGTTTGCACTGAGTTCAGCATCTCTGCCGTAACTATGCATCTTAAAAATTGATGTCATCTGGAGAATAGTCATGGTATAATTGTCACTGCCTTTACATTTTGGAAAAATAAATACCCAGCTTGAAAATTTGTAGAATGGATGGCAGAGGATGGAAGATAATCTGATTGACACCCTGGAAATGTTCTTTTTATCTTCAAGACTTAGTTTGGGCCAGGTTTCAAGGAGGTGGTGAATCAAATTATATGTAAAGCTGTAATTTCAGAGTGGTGTTTTTATAAAGTTAGCTTAGCAGCATACCACCAGTGGCTTTTGGATAGTTTATAAGTTTTTTTAAGAAATGTTGCAAACTCAGGGACACAAAAGGCAATATTATCAATACTGTCAAAGATGAATCTGAGTGAAAAAGTGATAAATGATTGGATTCTCAATGTTAATACATTTTAGGAATACCTGGCTTAATTAATTTAGCTTATATTTCTACTTATATATGTGAAGTGGTAATCTCTGATTAATAAAGTCTGTGTCTAATTTGGCTAAAAAGCTCTAAGTGATAAGAAGAAATAGTATATAATTAATCAGAATTTTTTTAATTTAATAATCTTTCTGGATATCTTTTTTTGTGAAAAATTGTAATAATACATACACAAGAAAAAAGGCTAAATTAATTAATCTAGGAAAATGGCCCATCAAATAGTTTCCTAATAGTTATTTATTATTTATTTTCCTAAATAGTTATTATTTAGTGTCAGTAGAGCACTGTGGACACAGACTATAAATAATAATTGATGATATAAATTATTTTAAAATATGTCTTACATTATTCAGTGCTTATTACTTTACATTAAAAAAAAAAAAGACTGTTAATGACCCAAATTATAATGTGATCTACTCTGAGAGAGTATTTGGAAAGAATTAGAAGTATGACTATTTAAAGCAATCTGAAGGAAGAAAATGATGCAGTCTTGATTATCTGAAGGAAGAGAAACCACAACCTGGGGCAGAATAAGTTCATTTATTCTATCTGCTGAAATAGTTCTGATTTTTTAAAAAAAAATGGATCTCCTGGTCCAGCCGTGAGTGGTAACAACCAGCTGTAATGCTCTTCCCCTGAGGTCCTATTAGTTCTTTTGTGCTTGACCTTCCACAATCTGGCAGTTTTGTTGGCCAGTTCTCCTGGGAAACTTAGTGCATTCGTGAAGCAGAAGATATCCTCAAGTCCTACAACTATTTTGTCCAAAAGACAGTGCTTTATTGCCACCGTACTACCCGTTAGCCATCATCCATCATGGGTTTGTGAAAACAAGTCACACGCAGCCCCCGTTCAAATTCCAAGTGCAGCCTGATCTCTATAGAAACTGGGACCTGGGACGAGGAGGAGAGGCAGGGAAGTCTTGCCACATCCCTCTAGGACTCCTATCTAACTTTCATTTTTGGATGACCAGGACAACTCTCAAAAATACCACTGTTTTCTGTTTACTACGTTTTTCTTCCCTTTAGATAAGACTGGCTATTATTTTAAGACCAATCAATTTTACTCTATTTACAGGCTTACATAATAAATCAAATAAGCTTTCAGACTGAGGAAATATGTACACCACGAAATATTCATTGGGAGTGAGTGCAGCAGTATGTCTTTGTTAATGTGGTCTTCTGGGTTTAGTTTTGTGACTTATTTTGCTAAATTCAATTGAACTTAATTGATTGAGCAAAGCCAGGCATAAAATATAGAGAAATGGAGTGCCTATGAGAGAACAAGGCAGTTATGAATTCACAAACAGAGACAGATATAAGAATTATAAGTAAGACCCAGGATGTAGAAGATAAAACATAAGGAGATAAACATGGAAGAGTTTATGACAGTTTTTCCTCAATCTATTCTCATTTCTCTAAAGATTTTTAACTTGTGCATCTCAGCAGTGGATTAATTTTGACCTCTCCCCCCATACCCTGCCCCCAGTGGCATCATTTTGTTTCTAAAAGCAGAGCTAATGATTCATAATGCTTATCTGGAGTCACAGGCTTCCCTAGTATCTTTCAAACATTGATTTTATTCCCAGGAGCAGAATTCTTTAATGTATTCATTCACTCAAAAACATATTGTACATTTCTACTATCTGCTAGATACAGATTGAATCTGACTGAACATAGGGAAAGGGAGAAAAAGTAAACAAACTTAGTATCGAGAATTCTAGCTTGAACAGCAGACCCTACAATCTAAGATAAGAAACAAAATAGGTAAAGCAAATTTGAGACAGAGGTGACAGAAATCATGATTTCTGATTTGAATATGATGAGTTTGAATTACCTGTGGGGCATATCAGTGAAAATAACAATTGTACAATTGGGTACATGGGTGAGAGGTTCAGATAAACGATCTGACTTGCAGATAAATTTCAAAAGCATGCAGATTTGAAAAGGCATATCTTACCTGGACAGCATGTGAGTACAAAACTAGGACTTACTTTTTTTTTGTAGGTGATAATAATTATGCAGTAGTACCTGTTTTGGGTCAGCTTTATTGAAACATAATTTACATATAACAAGATTTATTCCCTTTAGGTACAGAGTTCTATTAATTTTGAAAGAAATATATATAGTTGTATAATTGCCATTGCAGCCAATATAGAGAGGATTTCCATCATTTCAAAAATATTTGTATTTCTTTGTGGTCAGTTTCTTTCCCCCAACTCCTTTCTCTTGACAACCTCTAAATTTTTTACTTTCTCTTGAATTTTATCTTTTACATAAATAGAATCATACACTGTAACACATTAAAAGTGCCTCCTTTCATTCTGTGTACTGCATTGATACATTAATGTTGTGTGTATCAATTGTTCACTCCTTCTTATTGCTAAATAAGATTGTGTAGGTGAACAATACTTTGTTTACTCATCCAGAGTTTGGCAGTCATTGGGGCTGTTTTCAGTGTTGGGTGATCTTGAATACAGCTGCTGTGAACATTCAGACATAGATTTTTGTGCAGATAGGTGTTTTGGGTTCTCTTGTAGGAATACCTAAGAATGGGACCATTGGATCATACAGTTAGCATATATCTTAACCTTTTAAGAAACTGCCAAACTTTTGCACACTGGCTGTGCCATTTTCCATTCCTACCAGTAGTGGATGAGCATTCCAGTTGTTCTGAATCCTTGTCAGCACTTGATACTTTCAGTACTTTTTAAATTAATTGTAATAGTCTTGTGGCGGTATCCTATTGGGATTTTAACTTGCAACTCACTAATTATGCCATGCATTTTATCATGGGTTTATTTGTCATTAGGATATTTCTTTACTAAAATATATTCTGTAGCTCTCAATGTGTAAGTCTTACAATATTGATTAAATTTAGTCAAATATTTTAAGTCCTCTGATGATTTTATAAATGCAATTGTTCTCTTGATTTCATTTTCACATTGCTAGGGTCTAGATATACAGCTGACTTTGCATGTTGATCACGTATCCTGCAACTTTGCTGAAATCATTTATTAGTCCTTATAGTCTTGTGTGTGTGTGTATGTTTGTATTTTTTGAGGTCATGGCATGGCAGAGAGAAATAGGTTTACTTCTTCCTTTCCAATCTTTCCAATTTGGATGTTTTTAATTTCATTTTCTTGCCTTAATTGCCCTGGCCAAAACCTCTAGTACAACACTGAATAGAATTAGTAAAAGCAGATACCCTGTCTTGCTCCTGATCTTAGGCGAAAGCCTTTAATATTTCAGCATTAGTTATAATATCAGCTATGGGCTTTCATAGCTGCCTTTCATTAGACTGAAGACATTTCCTTCTAATCTAAATTTGTTGAGTGTTTTTACCATGAATACATGTTGAGTTTTGTCCAATGTTTTCTCTACATCTATCAAAATGATTCTCTTTTCTTTATTCTTTTAATGTAATTTATTACCTGGATTGATTTTCATGTGTTGAAACAACTTTGCATTCCTGCCATAAAGAATTATAGTATATAATCCTTTCTGTGTGCTTCTGGTTTTGATTTGCCAGAAGTAGGAGCAATATTAATATTTTCATCAAACTTGGGAAGTTTTTGATCATTTCTTCAAATTCTCCTTCAGAATACTCTTTTCTCTCTCTCCTTTTGTTCTGGGACTCTCATTTATGCATATATTGATATGATCCATGATATCTCATAGTCTTGAACTCTGTTCATTTTTCTCCATTATATTTTCCAAATCTCATATGACCATTCTTCAGTTTGCTGCTTCTTTTTGCTCAGATCTGCTGTTGAGCCTCTTAATGAGTTTTTCACTTCAGTTATCATACTTTTTCTTTTTGGTTCTTGTAATAATTCCTGTATTTTATTGATATTTTCTATTTGGTGAAATATCATTCTCATATTTTCCTTTAGTCTTTAGGCATGATATTCTTCAACTTGTTGAAAATATTTAAAATAGCTGCTTTAAAGTACCTCTTTAGAAATTCCTGTGTCTGTGCTTCTTCAAGTACAGTTTTTATTAATTTTTTTTTTCCCTGTGCATGGGCCATACTTTTTTGTTACTTTGCACACCTCTTAATTTTTTCATTGACAGTCAGATATTTTAAATATTATATTGTCCAACTCTGAAAATCAGATACACTTCTTTGCTGTGTTGTTTGTTGCTGTTGCTGTTGCTTAATGTTGGCTTTTTTCTTTTTGTTCCTGTTGTTATTTGTTTAATGACTTTTCTGTGATAATTCTGTAAAGTCTGCATTTTTTGTTGTGTTTGGCAACTGATGTCTTTGTTTCCATTGGCTTAGTAGTCAACTAATAACTGGACAGAACTTCCTTAAACAACTTAAACTAAAAATATCTTCCAGTGTTTGCTGAGGGTTCTGTGCGTGTTTGGGTGCACCTTCAGCACTCGGGTAAAGCAGTCTACAACTTGGTCTTGGTCTCCACTCCTGCTTCCTCATAGGCTCAGATTTCGTCAGTTGAGTGCTGAGAACCTGCTCAGGTCATTCCTGAGCATATGCACAGCTCTGGGCATGTGCGTGGACTTCCGGCTTCCCAGGAGTATGTCAGAGGTTTTCAAAGCCCTTATGAATATCTCATTGACTGCCCAGTTCTCCCAAGCTTTTTAGTTAGTGCCTTGTTTGCCCCAGTTGTTATCTATCACCCCGGCAGCTGTGATTAAACCACTGTCCCATAAATATTTCTGACAGACTATCCATGGAAGCAACTGTGGCACTGGGTCCGTTCTGAGTCAGGTGAAACAGAAGCAAGACTTTTGAGCTGGTCTTTCAAGGAGTGACTACGCAGGTGTGAAAAAAAAAAAAAAGTAATTATTATAGTAATTTGCAAATGAGACCCGTCATGTTCACTATAGTACTAGGAATGCCAAATGTCATTTTCATGGCTACTGCTGAGCTAGAGAAGGAGGATCAAATTGGCATAAGTTAAAATAGTTAAAATCCTGCACAGTTCACTGTGCTGACAGTCTTGCTGCTTTTCACAAGTAAGCACTCTCTGCTTTGCTGCAAGTCTTTAGTTAATATCTACACTTCAAAAACACTGATCCTGACCCTTTTTGTCCAGTTTTCTTTCATTGCTTTTATAATGGGGTGAAGTTTTGAGTTTCTTCTTTTTCTGTTTTGGAGTATGTCACCCCCTGCACTCTAATGTGAAATTCATAATTGTATGTGGCATGTATTTGAAGTATGAGTTTTTTGATTCAATGTGGTTAATACTGTTTTTTAAATGGGATGGATGTTAAATCAGTTACATTTGATGTGATTCTTATATTGTAGTATATAGATGTACTGTAATTCAGTTGTTTACTAATAGTCTTATTAGTCTTTGTTCCTTTTCTTTTCTTTTTTAGTAGTATTGTCAGAATTTCTGTACTGTTACTAATTTTTGATCCAATTTTCTATCAATAGTTCTCTTCTCCTTTTGGACTCTAATTACATTACATTAGACTGTTTGATAGCATCCCATAGATTTTTAAAATAATTTTTCCAATATGTTTTCTCTTTATGCTTCACTTTGGATTATTTCCATCGACATATTTTAAGCTTACTTTTGTGATGGTTGAAGAAATGTTTTACTGCTGATATCATGATTTTAATTCTATAATTTCAATTTGATTATTTCTTAGAAATTCCTTTATCTTACTCTATGTTATCTCTGTAAGTCTTTTAACATATTAATCATGATAAATGTATCTCCCAGACAGGTTTTCTCTGACCCATAGGTTTTCTCTGACCATATGACTTTACTGAATCATCTAGTTGGTTATTTCAGTCTTTATTTTTTTTTTAATTTTATTTTGTTTATTACTTTTAACTAGGCTTAATTTCCTTCAGGGTACAGCTTCTGTTTGTTTTGCTCAAAACATTATCTATACTTTACCTTTCACCATGCTGGCACAAATAAAATTGATTAAGGAAAAAATACATATATATATATATTTTTTTTTAATAATGACTAAAGCCATTAACATTGACCTTTCTGTACTCCCTGAAAATGTGATCAGTTGCTTTCAAAGGTGTGGCAGCCTTCTCTGATTAGACCTTTGTGAGACTCTGTTGTATAAGGAAATTTCATAGAACAAGAGCTCTACAAAATGCAGCTCATTCTCTTGAAATGATCTGGTGGATTGAAGGGGGTGGTATGAAGACTATGTTATCTATACTTACCTCAAGATTTCTCTTTAAGTTGATCCTGGTTTGGTATTTTAGGCTTCTCTCTGATATTTTGTCATAATTCCAGGAAGATCCTAAAGATTCCTGCCATTATATAGCCAAACACAATTCAGAAGTTTTAGAGAAATTTTTCATTTTTTAGGGAGGAAATTTTCTACCTATTTAGTGGGAGACAGAATAGCACATAGACAGGGGCATGTGACCTCTGTTCAGTTTGACTTCATCACTTACAAGCCATACGACTTTGAGCAGATTATTTTTTTTAACATTTTTTATTGAGTTATAGTCATTTTACAATGTTATGTCAAATTCCAGTGTAGAGCACAATTTTTCAGTTATCCATGAACATACATATATTCATTGTCACATTTTTTTTGCTGTGAGCTACCACAAGATCTTGTATATATTTCCCTGTGCTGTACAGTATAATCTTGTTTATCTATTCTACTGAGTAGATTATTTAATCTTAACATATCACCTATAAAATGAAAGAAACACTAATAAGCCAGACCTCATTTTGTTATTGTATGAATTAAGTAAGAGATGATCCACATTTTACACACTACCTGAAACATCCTTAAAATTGTTGCAGTTATTGCTCTTGCTAATATTACTGTAAATATTCTTAGAATTTTGGCTTATTTGCATAAAAACCCTCCCCAAGGGTTACATTTAGGGCCTCTTGATATTTGCTTCAAAAAAGTATTATTTATTTTTTTATTTGCAGGAGAAATTTGGCCATGAATTGATTTTGTTAATTGGTCTTTTCCTGCAGAGTTTATTGGTCTGTGAGTTTTCCCTGAGTGTTCTTCTGATTCAATTCTTGTTTATATGGCAGTTTTTAACATATAGAAAGCTCTCATTAAATTGTCTTGAATAACTAGAAATTAGATTTTCCAAAAAGGTATTTGTTTCAAACTGTGATTTGGAAAGAGAAGAACACATTATTTTTTCCCTCCTATGCATTACAGCTCTCAAATTTTAATATGTATAGCAGTCACTAAGGAGTTTTTAAAAAGGAGATTCCTGGGCTCCACCTGAAACCAGCCAAACCTGAACTCTCCAGTGGATCCTGATCCACAGAGCAAGTGGCCCCAAACCTGCTCTTTTACAAATTCTGCACTAGATTGTTATCTTGCTAAATTTCAATGAAACATGAGGAGAATGAAGTACATTCTAACCTAATTAAGAAAAAGCACAGCCAAGTTATTATATTAATCTCTTTTCGTAAGCTTAACAACAGTATGAGTAGTGTCGACTGAAATAAATACACAGCCTACAAGTTGAGAGTTATCTTTTATTTGGTGGATGTTTCTGAGGACTCGAACCAACTTTGAGCCTGGGATGACAGCCTCTCAGATGGCTCTGAGGGACTGCTCCCAAGAGGTAGGGGAGGAGCTAGGATATACAGGAGCTTTACAACAAAGACCAGGTAGTTGGAACAATAAAAGATTACTTGTTAACTAAAGAAAACCAGGCATCTCAAGTTAAAGAATTTAGTGCTTTCCTATGTATGGGAGGAAGCAAACATTTGGGCTCATTGAGTTCATTCCTTTGACAAGCACCTAGCTATCTAGGGCCAGTATCCTGTCCTTTCTTACTCTGAGTCCCCTCAGGGTGCACCATTGTGAGTGGCTGCAGGGGCCAGGCTGCAGGCTTGTCTTCACTGGGAGGTGGCCGCAGCTGCTGATGACTTGATGGTTTCAGCATTTGCTTACTGATATGGTTTGCAGTATTTTCCCTTCACAGTGGTGTTAGAGCAGGCAGATAGCTAGATATGAGCAGAGAAAGGGGGACACAGACCAAATGGCAGGAATTGGGCAGAAAGGAGGGGCACAGGCCAAATGCAGGAAACCACACATCATGTGAGCAGCAGGGATCCCCGGGCAGAGAAAGAAAAGCTGGAATCTTCAGGCTGATAAGGGGCCACACCTTTTGGCTTGGAGACCAACAAAGAAAGGTCAGAAAAGGCAGGAATTTCCAGTGTCCAAATGTAATCTTTTACTCATTATGCCCTCATTTCAATAAAATTAGCCTTGCAGATCAGTAGCACCCATCATGCACCGACGCCATGACACTTCTGATCCAGACTAAATAAGGACAAAAATCCCTCCTCCTTTTGGGAAGGTGGAGTTGGGATGATAATCAGGGAATATGACCCCAAACCCTTCCCTCCCCAATGAATATTCCGCCCATTCATTTTTACACCCTATGTAACTAACTTGCCAAAGAAACTCAGGGCAGCTGCTCACCTGAGCCTGCCCGCTCTCCCCTGAGAGTGTACTATCCATCCTTTGATAAAGCCTCACTTCACCTTTTTAACCTAAGCCTTGTCTCTGAATTCTTTCTGGGATGGGACAAGAACCTGGAACACCAGTTGCACCTATCGGTGACAGTAGCAAGTCATATAATGAGTGAATCTGGAAGAATATCACACATACATAATGACACAAAGATAATTGAAATACGTGCCTAAAGTTAAAGATGCAGCCTTAAATTTACCTATGAGGAAGTCTAAACAATGATCTATAGTGATCCTCAGAGGTTAGAAAAAAAATATTTTTAGTGGAAGTAGCATGCAATTTATGTCTGAAAATATGTTTACAAGTATTTTGTATCTTTTTTGAATATTTTAGATGTATCAACTCAGAAATTTAAAAAATGGTAACCACTCTCTGAAATGGATAAAAGGAGGAGGCATTTCTTCTTTCCCTGTGATGTGCATATCTATTGATCTCGCTGCAAATTATAAACATACAAGTCAGTCTCATAATTGAGTATTATTCCTTTTTAGGCAACCTTTGTTTCCATGACAAATAAGTGATTTTAAAAACAAATAATACCACTCAATTAATAATGAAGAATAAAGAAAAACAAAACTGTCCACACTACCAAAGTAGTTTTCCAGTAACAAATAATATCCTTTTGTTTCTTTATTTTTCTGGTAATTATGGTTTTGATAACATATATTTCATCATATTTTAAAATTTGTCAACACTTCCATCTTATTAGAACTATTAATTTTTCATTCACTGCTCAAATTAGAAACTTATCTGTCACCCACACACTTCAAAACAACTAGCCCCAGGGACAAAAGCACTGTTTCTGTACTCCTTTTGAGGCAGCAAAACAGATGTAGGCCATAAGGAGGGCCATGTCCCAGGCTTTGATTGAGCCCCTGGGACGTGCCCCGCCAAGTGTGGGTCCTTGGCTTCGCGCAGGGAAGAATTTAAGAGTGAGCCACAGTTGAGTAAAGGTAGATTTATTCAGATAGATACATTGGAAGGCAAGAGAAAGACCACAAGGTGTGGGGGTTGGATGCTCAGAATAAAAGTAGGTACACACTCCATAGACAGAAGGTGGGCCATCTCTGAAGAGGGAGAGAGAGGGGTGGCCTCGAGTCACCGTGGAGTTGCTAGTTTTTATGGGTTTGGTGGCTTCATATGCTAATAAGTGGAAGGACCAGTCTCAGTAGCTTGGGGAAGGGGCTGGGATTCCCAGGAAGTTGGCCATTTCCCACTCTTTGACCATTTGTGGCTAGCCTTGGGACTGCCATGGTGCCTGTGGGCATGTTATTCACTGTGTTAATATATTACAACAAACATATAATGAAGCTCAAGATCTACTAGAAGTTAAACCTCTCATCATCCTGAGCCTCAAGTCCTACTGGGGATTGAATCTTTCACCTTTTGATGTTAATTGCTGTAGCATTCCTTGAATGGCTGTGCTCTGCCCCCTTCCGTCCTGTCTCACTTTTGTTACTGAGCTCAAGTTCAGCTGCTCACCACTCAAAAGCCAATAAATTCCAGAGGCAAGAGTCAGTGAAAAGGAAAGTTGCTTTAATCAGAAAAGCTGGCAATCTGAGAAGAAAGTGGGCTATGTCCTGAGACCAACTGTGAAGAGTCTACTCGGCCAGGACAGTTTTTAAAGGGAAAAGTGGAAAGAATCTCCAAGGGAGGAGGCTGGATTCTGCATCATTCTCCATTGCACGCAGATTGGCTGAGTCTCTCTGCAGATGTTATCTTTCCTGTGTGATTTGCCTGCAGGATTGCTGAGGGGACTGTTGGAGATAGAGACCTCCTCATTCTTTAACTACTTAATTCTGCATTCTTACTTCTTTTAATCTAGGAAAAGAACCAGCAGATTAGGGAAGACATGGTGTACATTCAGGAGCGCATAAATCAGGAGTTAGGTTAAATTGCCTAGTGATCTCAATTCCTGTAAGTAGATTAGAGGGAAATAAAATTGGCAAAGAGGAAAGGGGCAAAAGAGCTGCTTTCACTATGAAAAGGTGAATTTACTATTTGTGTTTCAGTAAAATAAGCTTGCTGCTCCCAAATTAAAAACATCCCGTTAGTCAAATAAAACAGCAATAAACAATAACACCGGCAGATCAAGAAACAGACTGTGAACAAAATACTGCAACCATATCAGTAAACAATGCTGAAACCATCAAGTCATCAGTGGCTGCTGCCACCCTGCAGTGAAGACAAGCCTGCAGTCCGGGCCTCTGCAGCCACTCACAATGGTGCACCCTGAGGGGACTCAGAATAAGAAAGGACAGGATACCGGCCCTAGACAGCTAGGTGCTTGTCAAAGGAATGAATTCAATGAGCCCAAATGTTTGCTTCCTCCCATACATAGAAAAGCACTAAATTCTTTAACTTGAGATGCCTGGTTTTCTTTAGTTAACAAGTAATCTTTTATTGTTCCAACTACCTGGTCTTTGTTGTAAAGCTGCTATATTTCCTAGCTCCTCCCCTACCTCTTGGGAGCAGTCCCTCAGAGCCATCTGAGAGGCTATCATCCCGGCTTGAGTCCTCCCACCAAGTAAAACATAACTCTTAACTTTTAGGCTGCGCATTTATTTCAGTCGACAAGACTAATTGTTTAAATTAATTAATCACGTCTTTACTTATAGTTTCAAAAATTGAAGGTTGGAGAACTTTTGATGAAGGTCCTGAAGTCACACTTATCTAATTGATGGCAGAAAGGCTCAAATCCAAGACTTTTTCTTAGTTCATTATTTGCTTCGAGAGGACCTTCTGCCTTTCTCAAGGAATCTGGCGGCTAAAGGAATGATAACCTAAACAATAGGATTACATCCACTGAGAATTTACTATTTGTACAGTCAGATGAGCCATTAATACTGATGGTTAATCTGTGTATTCCTTTTTTAATTTGTTTTTTTCCTTTCCAAGGCAGTTTTTAAACTGCTTTCACCTTCTTAAAGTATGATGCTAACATACCTGCCATAGTTTATAAATAACATCTACTAATATAGTAATTGGAAATCCACAGATATGGTCTCTTATTCTTAAGAAGTTCACCAGTAAGACCTCTTCTCGTTCATTTGCTTATTTTTTCGGATTGATGTCTTAGCTTTTCCTCTTGCTTTCATGACCCAACTCTTCCTCTCTCCTTCTCTGGGGGACCGGGTCTATCTTCACTATCCTTCTGTCTTGTACTTTTTAAATTAGGCATTGCCTCTTTCTTTCTTTCATGACTTTAGCCAAGAGTGTTCTACACTCTCTCTCTCTTCTCTTTGTCTCTAGTTGTTTTTGCTAAAATTCCACATATAACCCATTGAAATCAGTGGCTTCTTTCTTATCTGATCCCATCTAAATCCTGGCACATTTGATATTGAAAAAAACTTTCTTTTTGAGTTCCACTTTCACATTTTGAAATATTTACCTTAGATCCCTTTATGAATGATCAAAAGTCACATAAAGTGCTGAAATATAAAACTGAACTTATTGCCTCTCATCCAGGAATTATTCATCATTTTATTGTCCCTATATTTCCAAGTGGTGTTAATAGTCACTCAAATATCTAAACTAAAAAGGTTAAGGTTGACATTGCTCCCCTGCATCTGTCATTCTCCGTAACACTTTCTGTGATTCTGCAGCTGAACTACTTCTGAGAACAACAGTCTATTTTCTAACCCCAAAGTACCTAATTTCTTCAGATTATGCATATCTCTCAGCTTTGAAGTAATTATTATTGACATTAAACCTCAAATTTTGTTTTTATAAGCTTCAAAATATAAATCTATTACATATTTGGTTTCAATTATTTGGTCATAAAACATCTGATTTTTATTTTATTGATAGACACCTCACACATTCTCTTTCACGACTTCCTTCACTCTAAGAAAACTAGGGAAAAAAATCATAGTAATAGCTCTATGAAGTCACTTGAAAAAAAGCAATCATATACGCTTTTGTAATTAAATTATCTAATGTAATTTTAGAAATGAGCCATAAAAATGAAATATTCCTGGACACACAGTCCATAATTACAAGAAAGATAATAAAATGCAGACTAAGAATTACATGTCACCGTAAGTGCTACATGTTTATTCTTCTCCAAAAGAAATGGATAAAATGGAAAGCTCATATATATATAAAAAAAATCACCTTGCCATTTAAAGATAGAATACCAAAATATGAATAGCATATCTAGTTACACATTTCTCTTGGAAAAAAAAAGCCTCTAAAGAACTATTTCTTCATTGCCTCTAAGAAATGATAGGTTTAAATATCATAGTTGATATTTATATAGTCAAATTTCAGTAACTGATGATGCTTCTACACAGTGAATAAATTAAATATGGAAAAGTTCCCCCTGTGAAATCCAATGTTCAAAGTACATATGGAGAAAAAAACTCAATTTTAATATATTGTACTAATATGCCTGATTGACTTGTCATAGAAATTATTACATTGCTTTTTATCATAAATGAGTAGAAAATTTTGCTCAAAAAGTATAAATTCATGTTAATACATCTTATTGCAATGGTAAGCAGAGTTTCTTAAGAAATACACAAGATATAGAAGGCTTTTGAAGTTAAACTTGTTCTTTAAGTGACTTGTAATTACTTTTAACCTGTGCTAGTGAAGTAACACAGTTTTCGTTATTTAAATAATTATATTGCCTTTTGAAATTTAGTGCATAGTTATTTCGCTCAATTCTTGATAAGGAAATTTCAAAGTAAGAAGAGCAAGAAAGGAGGATATTGAGTATAAAAGCTGAAGCATTTTAGACAAGGGGTTTCTTTCTTATCCTCTTTGAATTACATGACTTACAATATAGTATTGGGTAGTGATTATGAGCAAAAAATCAGGCATCAGGTTGTTGGTCCCTGACTGTGGGAACAAAGAAACGAGCCTTGGGCCAGAAAGGTAAACAAGTTATAAAAAGCTGCAGACTCAGAGGTGAGAAGGCTGGTTAGCCAAGGACGGGTAAGATCAACAGAGGGAGGCAACCTAAGACAGGCACAGCCACCTGAGTCCAAGAAGAATATTGTGAAGCAGCCGTTTCTCATACATTCTGCCCTGATAAGCTGTAAGGCTCGCTGGTGCCAACACAAACATGATTTACCAAAACATAAAGGGTCTTCTGACCTTGAGCCAGACGCTGCCTATTAACCATTTCCCTTGTCATTCTTCTTTGCTATATAAGACTGTGCAACTTAATAGAGCTTCAGAGTAGCCATCAGCTCTCTCCTCATATGGTGTGTATGTGTACATGGTGTCACGACACTGACACAGGTCAAGTCCTTACTCATCTACTTACTCAGTGCCTGATATATTAAAATTCTCTAAAGCTCAGCCTTTTTTCCATCTGTTAAATGAGGAAAATTGTAGAGCCAATGTAATAGTGGTTGTGACTCTTAAAATAAATAATAAATAGAAATTAACTATCATTATAGAGGTGCTCAATAAATGTTAATCACCATACTATTATAAGTTTATTATTATATATACTATGGAATTTCATCCTGGATATTCTCAAAATTGAGTATCTCAAAGAGCTAGAGGCATACTTAAATCAAAGTATTATGAATATTTAAAGTATTACAATCTTATCTTAGATATTCACATCAGTCTTTCTTAGAGGAGATATTTGGAAATGGAAAGACCTGAATTCATATATATTATCCTTCCTTCCTACCTTCAAGTTATATTTTTTCCCAACTACAGAAGCTGGGCCATGCATCCATCTGGATGATGTATATTCGTTTCATCATCCTGAGAGGATGGAAGGAAAATGTACGGAGATTTCATGTCTAAGGAAGGGCCAGACAAACGCCTAAAGAGTGACGATGAAATCCCTAGAACAAGATCTAGATAACGTTAGGTCCAGCTAGCAGAGAGTTTGATCATAAGAGATGTTTGAAGTTAGGGAAATTGTATTAGTCAGAGTATTCTGTTGAAATGGAACCAATAGGATACATGGATATATTAATAAATAAACAAACACACATGTGTATATGAGTATACTTATTATGCCCATACTTGATGTAGTTATTATAAGGAACTGGATCATGTAATTGATTATGGATGCTAAGAAATCCCAAGATATGTTGTTGCAAGCTCGAAATCCAGGAAAGCCAATGGCATAAGTCCCAGTTTAAGCCTGAACACAGGAGACAACAAACATCCCAACTAAAAGATAATTAGGCAGAGAAAACAAATTCTTCCCTACTCTACCTTTTATTCTATTCAAGCTGTCAAGTGATTGGATGATGCCCAACCCTAATTGGAGATGGCTATTTGCTTTACTCATTCTGCTGATTTGAATGTTAATCAAATCCAGAAACACCCTTACAGACACATCCAGAATAATGTTTAATTAGCTACCTGGGCACCTCATTTCTCAGTCAAGTTGACTAAAACTTTATTATCCAGAAGTCTACAATGACATCATGCAATATTGTTATTTCCTTTACTGTGAAACAGTATAAGAGTTTGCTGAAGAGTAGGCCACATTCTAACTGCACAGCAAGTTATGGAAATAGAAATGTGGGGAACAAGGAAAAGAATAGAATGACCTGGTTTCTTGTTCTAACGTGGTTATGGAGTTGAAATCATGACCACCACATAGTTGTGTTTGAAGCTGAAGGTAACCATGAGCCATAGTGGCCTTATATGTGTGTATATACATATACATATACATATACATATACATATACATATACATATACATATATATCTGAAGTAATATAAAATAAAATAAATTGAATACTCATCTCAGAGGACCTTGTATTAGAGAAAGTTCAATCTGTAGAAACAAATAATATGCATGAAAAAAAAATGGAGCTGCTGGGAAAAGGTGGACCATGACATAAATAAAAAAGCAATGCAATTACTCAACACAATATCATATGACTTTCTGGAGTGAAACAATAAATTGCCTATAAAGGAAAGCTTATCAAAAAGGGAGAAAAAAAACCCCAAAAGTTCAGAGAACAGAATTCACATTTCCTTCATTGAAAGGTAGAAATCAGTGGGAATAGCTTCTAAAAGGTACTGAGAGAAAAGGACTACACAGGACCTCATGCCCACCAAAATATCAGTCACCTATCAGAGCTAAGGCATGAGTCAAGTCATGATATTTGAAGTTAAACAAGGATTTAAACAGCATAGAATCTGTAATCTACTTTGAAAAGCACATGAGAAATGATTCAAGTACCCTGCCAAGGAACAAGAACCCAGACTCAAACTCAGGAAGGATGAAGAATCAGTGGTGAGAAGTATATTAAATGTATATTAACCTAAGTGTTAACTATCTAGAGTCTTGAAACCAAAAAGTCATACTAAGGGATAATTATAATAATAATTACAAATAAAAACAGTAAATGATTTCAGCAAAACCCACAAGATGGAGAGTGAGAGTAAATAAAGCGAGTTCTCATCGTGATTTTAGGGAGGAGGAATGGAATGAAAATAAAAAGAAGAGTGAGGCAAAACACACATTTTAAATTTTGGATTATAATTTCTGTAAGGAGTAATTAGGGGAAATAGGTTTTGAAAGTATTAATGGGTTATCTGATTTTTTTTAAATTTTCTTTTCATATATAAAAAAAAATCTCTGATGAGGAGAGCAGGGTAAGGAAAAATAGTAACCATTAATAAAATAAAAACTCAATATATTTTCTTAATGATTAAAGGAAAATAACAAAGCACATTTTTATCAAACCAGAAAACACATGAGTTAAAGGAAAATAGAAAGAGAAGCAGCAATGTGGAAAAATTATTAAATGTAGAAAGCATAGAGAAAGTGATAAGAATCAGGTATATTAATTAATTATAAATAGTTGAAAATGGAATAAATTGTCTTTTTAAAAGACAGAGATTCAAAAAGCAAGTTTAAAAATAAAAATGTTATATTATTTCAACAAATACACTTAAGACAAAATATCTAAAAACTGATAAAATAGAGATATGAAAGGAGATACTAGGTAAATGCAAAATAAAAAGAAAAAACAATCGCAGTATTAATATGTCAAAATGGTAAAGTAAAATTATCAAAATAAAATGAAACATTTCACATGATAAAAGGCATTTTGTGAAAAATATAATTATAAATGCATAAAGTAATAAGAAATCAGCAAAATACTTAATGTAATTATTAAAAATCCAAGAATAACTTAATTCAAATTCAATTTGATTATGAGATTTTTATGAATCATTCTCAAAATTGGGCAATGCTAGCATTAAAAAAGAAGTTAATTAATCACAATCTTGATTTCATAAGTATCTATAAAAAGTACATCTTTCAAAAATTTCTCTATGTCCTTGAAACTTTTGTAGCAGTTTACCACAAAACAGCTTTATAAATTCAAAAAGGTAAAAGTTTTATAGGTAATAATCTTTGACTATCTTTCAATGAAGTTAAAAATACATCTTAAAAGGTCACAAAATCATCTTATCCACTTGGAAATTAAGATTGAAATAAGAGTGAATTAAAGATAAAAAGTGAAATTAATGAAATAGAAAAAAAAGTTTGAATAAAGGTTTAAAAAAAAGCTAGTTCTGGGGGGGAAAGTAAATTTTAAAAATTCTATCATAAGCTTAATGAAAAATGAGTGTGCATGTATGGGAAGGATAGGAAATTGACAATATAATAAATGAGAAAGAAGATACAATCATGAATAGAGGAAAAATTGATAGAGAAATATATGCAAACAGCGCATGCATCTCTCATGCAATGGATTTGAAAAACAATAGATAATGAAAGCTTCCTTACAAATTATAAAGCTTACATCTTAACAACTAGAAAAAAATAAATCAAAACAACAGAACAAGATGAATTGATTTTTTTCTACTTTTTATATAACCTGTTATTTCAAGTCCATTGATAGTATTTTATTCCAATAAAATAGCAAGTATTCCCATTTATTTTGCAAAACCCTAAAACCTTTAAAACCAAGGTCTGAAAACCTTAGTTTAAAACTGTGGTTTTAAGTCAGTATGATATATGAATATAGTTGCAAGTATTTAATGTGTATTTCCTATTTCAGACACAGTGCTCAGTGAATGTCTTGTGTTTTGATAAAATCTATTCAGGGTTTGTGCCTTGAGGGTTTCACACATGGCTAATGTGCTCTTTGCCCAGCTAGAGGGTTGGGTAACTACTGCCCATGGGCCAAGAGTCCACTGTCTGTTTACTGGAAAGCAGGTGTGCTCATTTGGTTATTGTATATTGTCTGCGACTGTATTTCTCCAGCAAGGACAGACTTGGGCAGTTGCAAGGGAGACTGTATGGCCTGTAAAGTTGAAAATATTTATTATATGGCTTTTTACAGAGAAGTGTGTCCTTGGTCTAGGCTAGTCTACCTCCAATTTTCTTAGCCAACTATTACATTCTTTAGGTTTCATCTTGTACGTCACTTCTTCAGTTAGACTTTATATTGCTAACTAATTATGGTCTTTTTCCATATCAAAATGTGTAGTTTTTTATGAGTTTGTGTAATGTGTTCTCCCCTAACTGACTGTATGCATCATTAGGGTTAGGAACCAGTCTTACTTGTTCACTGCAGTTCACTATTTTGTTTCTGACATGACTCTTAGTAGTTACTCAATTAACATTTATTGAATTAATCAATGGATAAACGAATGAGTGAATGGCTAAGCTAAAGCAGTACCTTTTCTTTGATAATTAGTTTAATCCAATTATTCATTTTTATTAATATACAAATACAGACAAATTGAAAACAAAAAAGTAAACTCATTCATGGCCCTATAATCAAAATTAATCAATTACCATTTATATATATTTACACACACACATATATTTATATACATGTAGATATACGTAAATACACATATCAAAACAAAGATAGTATCATACGCTACAATACTGTAGTGAATTTTGCTATTTTCTTACTGCCTTTAAAGTCACTTTGTACTTTAGCAGTATTTCCATTGTGTGAATCTCCATGAGATCATGGGTTTTGCCTCCCTACCATAGAATCCCAAAGCATCACACAATGCCCAGATGACTTGGACATGTGACCAAGACTGTGTATACTGGATGTTCACATCCAGAGATAGCAGCACCATGAGGTCAGTGGTGGTAAAACCAGTGGATCTACAACAAGGTCACACAGCATCCCAGCCAATGTTTCTGTAAGGCGTCCTTAGATTTGTTTCTTACTGCTGAGCCACTCTTCCCATTAGCTTTTTTATCTTAGTTTCACTAAGATTTCCATCCTTTCTGTGATCTTTCTATTATCTTTCCAATGATGTTACTTTCTACTGAAGTTAGCTGGAATCCATTAATCTCATTTGCAGTACGATATTTAGACTGATAATATTATTTATTTATTTATTAATTCCTCTATCCAATTATATATCCACCATTTTTAAAGTGCATACTCGTGTGCCAGGCACTGTAGTAGGTACCTGACATCTGTTCCCTGTAATTATATATAACACTAATGAATTTGATTTTGTTCCATTTGCTTGGGCAAGATTTCAGTTTGGGAATGTGTTTCCACCAATCAGGAGAACTACTTCTAAGAGTGACATAGAAGATTTTGTTGTAAATTTCTGGATGCTTGACATTTCTGTGACACTACCTGATTTCATTATTGCTAATTTGACAAAATAACTAGGCTTTTAAGCCAACTTTTCATTCATTATGTAAGCTTCTGACTTTCATCTTTGGTGTACTTAAGGAAAGTGAGAGTAACATTTTTAGGAAGGAGGTTTGCTCCTGTCATGGTTGGTATTTTTGAGGGAAAATGTGCTTGGATTAAAAGCTAATGTGTACTGGAAGTCAATTAGAGGACAAAGTATATAATCAAGATTTTTGGCAATAATAAAAAATACCAAATAGTTTCATAGTTACATGTCACTTACAGTACGAATCCTTAAAAACATCCTATCAACTTACCCACAGTCACTTGGTCTAGAAGGTTTATGCCGCAGGAATTGATTGTAACAAAAGAGATTTCTAACACTAGGAGTTAAAGAATTATCTTCTTGGGTCTTAAAATATTGTTTTAAAACAGAGAATCTTTTGATTTGCAGATCATATTTAGTTATCTATGATCAGGACACTGCTTTAAAAATTGGGGTAGTTAGAAATACAGCCTCAATAGCTCAAATTAGAAGAATAGTTGCAAAATGCTCACTTCTTAGCATTTCGAGTGGTAACCTTAAATATGTTCATATTAGAAGACTGACCTTGCTGGAAAACATTATCACAGTACCACTTTCACTGGGAATCTTCCATTTCTCACTGGGCATCTTCCTTGGACAACTGGCCAACCACGGGTCCAACATGTGTCTGGTGTTATCCATTCATCAGTGTGGTTTCCACTGCTGCTCTGCTGCTGTCAGCTGCAGAATTCTGGACTGTGTTTTTTTACTGGAATGAGGTGAACGCTTACACCCTACCAATCTGGGTAGCAGCAGCTTGCACTGAAACTAATATCTCTGTAGGGCCCGTTATTCACACTTTGGGCTTGCTGGTGAATAGGTGTCATCAAATCTTCCAGTCTTTGCACCGCCCTTTCACTTGCCAAAACCAGAATTAACCAGCCACTTGAAAATCAACTTCTCTTGATGCTGCCCTACCAGGATTTCAAATGTACTCAGGAAAAATAAAACCGTATCAGGGATGCAATCCAGCCTCAGAATCCTGCTACACGTTCAGCAACTGTGCAGGGAACTGTTGTTACTGCCGTAATGTAAGTGAAGCACAGAGAAATACAGTGACTTCTTCAAAGTCACAGGGTTAATGTATATGATAGTCAGGTTCCATTATATCTGATCCAAAGGCTGAGCTCTGCATATCCTGTGACCCTTATCTATATTGTTATTAGTAGAGGTCTTTTTAATAGGTAAATTGGGTCCATTTTGGTGGAGGGGTATGTGTGTTGGGTTGGGGATAGACTAATGTGATTCAGTGCAGGGGGAAATAAGAGTAATTTTTATCTGGCTGTTCCAAGGGGGAAATATATTTCATTCCTTATGTTTCAAGAAATGTGTTCTTGCAAACTACAAAATGCAGACTGTATGTGAACGAGACTGTATGTGTGTTCCCACTTTCCTAATCTCCTTATTGGCATCACAGCCTCGTAGAGGAAGGAATTAGGGCCTAGGTGGAAGTAGGGGCCAGGGATACGTGCTGAAATTGTGTTTGCATAACACACCCACTGCCTTTATGCTTTTGTGAGATTAATATTTTTCCTTCAATTGCACAGAAATAACTTAATCATAACTTAGTTTCATAGCATTCTCAATCACTTATTCATGTTTTAACTACTTCACCTATTTTTGAAAATATTATTTTAAAAGCAGTGTATAAAACTGAATCTGAATCAACCATCCCAACACAATTAACATCAGTCTATGATCCCCACTGCCCTCCTCCATAAATTCTCTCTTTGCTTCCCTCTCAGAACAAGGAAATGCTTTTTTTTTCCTTTTTAAACTCTTTTTCAATTATGTTGAATGTAACTTTAAAAATGGAAAGTTTTTCAATATTTTTCTCTTAAATCTAACCATTTCAAATTAGTTTCTAATAGCTTCTAAAATCTTTCTGAAATTTAAACTAGTCTTGAAAATGTAATATCTTTCAAAATGTTCTTATAAAATAGTTGGCATATATATGTTTTTGAAATTCAAGGTGATTTTACTGGCAGAGATAAAGACTGTGTGAGAGTCTAAAGTCTACCACACATGACTAAGCCACCCCTTGGTAGCAACACTGTCATCCCAGTGTTAAATAGCATTTATATTGTCCCACCACTATCCCGCCAAGTCCTGCTATAAAACTTACTTCTTACTCTCTTTGGGGTGTAAGACTGTTTTCTGATTTAAATTTCCCACTTATTGAGGTAAAGAGTTTGGATATAGCGATTCCCACATGTAAATTGTTGTGTTTGAAGTAGTGTTTTTACAAAGTTGAATTAGTTGTCTACTTTTAAAATATGGTGAATTCACATTGAAACTGAAATTTCTAGCTTTGGAAGAATGTCAGAAGATCTAGCAATGCTGGGCTAGTTCTGTGATGGAATCAACTGGCTTGAGCTTGGAAGCAGTTGACATCTGTAGAAGGACAAGCACCCTTCAGTTCCCCAATCACTCAACCCAATGCAAACCTGGGCTGATGTTGCTTGTTTGGTCCCTGTTTTCAATCCCTGAAGCACATCATATTAACGAATGCCTCTGTAATCACACTGCCTGGATTTCCAGCTTCAGACACTGGTGATTTCAGCACTGCACTGCTAATTTTTTTAAGAGGAGTGGGATTGGAAATCACTTTGCAGGGGAGATATGTGAATTTGTACCTTCCTCTTAATACTTATTTTTACATTGTGAATGTTTAATAAAGATATCTGCTCTTTATTTTTCATAGGTGAATTACTGAGATAATTTTTGGGGAAAAAAAACAAACTGTAAACATCAAAAGACAACACCAAGTTGTTATAAGAATAAAAATACAGCATGGTTTCAACTGCCTCTCTTCCATCACTTCTAACTTAAGGAATTTGTAAGCTTGGACTCCAATCCTTGAGCCAGTTTGTGTCCAGATGTCAGGAACGACACATCTGAGTCAGGGTGTTCTCTCCCCCATTGTCTGGGCTGTCCGTTGGTTGGACCTTTGCCTGCCTCATACCGATTATGCTCTCTAGCACAGGGCAAATCTAAATCAAGCTCCTTCAGGTGTTTCTGGGGGTTAGACATCCTTGACTTTGCAACCATGTGGTGCTACATTATCTTCTATGAACATCACAGTTTGTGGCCAGCATCACTCCAGGAAGTGCAGAGTGTCTGTCTGAAAGTGAATCCTGGAGTGTTTCCAGTTCTTCTAAAAGGGCTGCTGGTGCTTTAGTCATAGCTGGCATTTCAAACTTTTTAATACAAGATGAAAAATTCACTTTTCTGAAAATAGAGGTCATAATAAGACCAAACACTTTTAAGTACTTTCTATGTGCCAAGCACCATTATAAACAATTTCTAAGTCATGCATATTTAGTTAATTCATACTACAACCCTTTGAAGTAGTTACTTTTAATTGTTGTAGCTCTAGAAATTCTTACCCTTTCTGAATCTTGGTATACTAATCTGAAAAAATAACAAACTGAAATATTATTGTTGAGGACACAGAAATGCCATCATTCAAGAGGAAAAACACCCACTTAATATGCTTGTGTATGTGCAGGTTTTAAGCACTTGACAATGTTATGGATCTGATAAATGTACTTGTGCTTAAAATGTAAGGATATGGTTTTCATTCTTCCATTGTTACAATCCACAACTCATATTATAAACAAATCTCCTATGGACACTTGTTTAAATGGTGATGATGTGTGAGTACCTGTTGTCTACATAGGTGTTAACTTTAATAATGTAATAGCCAGTTATTTTGCCAGCAAAAGTGAGTTTATTCAAGAATAATCAGAGGAATCGCAGTTTGGGAGATGCATGCTATGGCGGACCACAGGCAAATCCAGAGAACGAGGAAGGGGAGCTTGGTTTTACACAACAGTAAAGGGTAGATTTGAGGGAGGAACCAAAGAGGACGCCAGGTGTCCAAGGTATGGAGACTTCTCACTGGTTGGACTGCTAGTCTCCGTCTGGCTGTCATAGGGTGGAAAGAAGTGTCTTTCTTTCTGCTTGAGAGTAGAGACATCTTCCTGTCAGAGACACAGGCTGTCTCTTCCTATTTGGAGCATCTGATGATGCATGGTGGGACATGAGAGCGCCCCCTACAGGCCTGTTCCCGCTCCACTTTCAGCTGAGGTTTCTTTAATTCATTTTACACAGACATTTGGTTGAGGAAAATGACGTCAGGGAAACTAATTCTAGTGCATTTTTCCTTTACCTTTTCAATTTTTTTTAATATCCTCACCCTCTTGTTGATAGGGTAAGTAGAAAATAACAAATTAGCCAAAACAACAGATACTAAGAGTTCTAGAGCTCAAGTGTGTTGCCTGCCATATAGGTTAGGAGATTTTCGTCTGTTGGACTCTATGGCTTTTGTCCAATGTTAAATACAGGGTGAGCTGTGGTTACCAAGCAGCTACTGTATTAAGATATTTGCCCACATGATTGGGTTGATTTTCCACTGCATGTGGACAACAGCTGCTTCTCTCCTCAGCAGCAGCCGCTCCACTTTGTTCTCCTTAGAGCCCTCAGATAATTGCACACAACTCTTGAATAGCCCCATTTTCTCTCCGTGTTATTGCCCAATTTACTTTTTAACAGACTCATATCATTGCTGCCCCAAAAGATGTGCTATACACTAGCAGTGAAATCTCCCTGACAGAAACATACATACAAGGAAGAAGTAAGCCACAAAAACTTCCTAGTTAATTGCTATTAAATGACTATAGGTTCACCCTATTGCTCCCTGACACTCTTATTAAACAGTGTAATAATATTACCAAGGGTTCTCATAAAGACTAAAAACCCCCCAGCTTGAATCATAGCATCTCTTACACAATTAATCATCTTAAAGATTCCTCTAGATTTTTCTTGTAGGCTCAGTTACAGAACGTCCACCATTCTCTAGATAATACTGCAGAAAGAATTCATGCACAGTACATAGAAAGGTATATTAAAATTCCATGGCAGAGAAGAAAAAGGTGAATTTGGTAAGTAAATGTGACATTTAAAGTCCTTGTTATTATGGTTTTTAGAAACTCTATTATTTATGAACATTCATTTTCAGTTCTCAGAGGAAAAATGGCCCAGTTATTATTATGCTAGTTGAAGAAACTCTAGGGGTATGACAAGAAAATGGTTTGCTTTTAAAACTGCATGGATCTGTTATATTTTTAAGTGCTAACAGAACAAATATTTCATACAGTTTAAAAAATACGAGAATGAAATTCCTTTGGATTTTATTCTAGGGAAAAGAATATAAGAATGAGGAACAGTTTATGTGGTACGTGGGCAGACCAAGGGGAGAGATTAGTAGATGGGTAAACTCAGAATAGTAGCATCGCTACTTGATAAACTGTCAGTTCTTACTTATGAATCATGTATTGACTAATCATATCACCAGAATTCATTCATAAAGGAATTTATTAATTCAAAGATTTCCCCCTTAGTTTTTCTGTTTTGCTTTACGGGGACTTTAATCTGCACACAATGAATGGATTTTACATACTTTTCTCATTTAATTTAGTGGGCATTAGTGTAATCAATTTACAGACTTAGAATAAGACACAAAGAACTTAATAACTTATCAAGGTGACAAAACTATTGATTCTGCAACAAATTGCAGGATCCTCACTGAAGACTGGCCACACTCAAAATCTGTAGTTCAGAACTTTAGAATTTTTATTATAGAATAGTATTCTATATTCTAGATAATATTCTATATTCTACAATTATTTTAAGAATTATATTCTATATGTAATCTTGGATTAATTTTCTACTCATTTGCTACATTTTGAATGAGAATATAGAAGTCCAGGCCACTTATTCTAGGCATTTGTGTTGACAAAACTCACATCATATGTCGTCCATAGAAACATTACCAGTTTTAAAGACAGAAGTATTACAGTTTTCAAGTGTTTAAATACTAACAGACACCCTTCTTATTTTGTTGTATGTATACACACATTAGTTAGAACAAACAAGAAATGCCACAGCCAGAGTCAGGCTGTGCTCGAACCTTCTCTTATTCAAAGAAGGGCCTCTAAATATTTCACTTCTAACCTCACAGGATGACTGTGATTTTATAGAATTGTGCTTTGAAATTTCAAGACTTATTTTAAGCATCTCTGGTGCTTATCCAAAATGTTCATTATGATGACAATGCTGAACTTTACCTGAGCCTTTTGACTCCAAAAAACAGCGAAGGTTAAGAAATCCTACCCTGCCCACCCTTTTGTGTTCCACGGAAAGGTCTACTGTGATGGACCACAATCGCCCCATGACTTAGAGAAGAACCATGGATGTTCCCTTTGCTTTCCTATAACAAAACCAGACCCCGACCTTCCACATTCTCATTCTTCGCTTCATAAATTAGAAGCTGTACTGCTTGCTCCCGCTGATCCATCAGAACAAAATGCTTGTTTGAAAAAGAACAACAAACAACACAACTTTGGTTAAGCTCCTCTCCTCCCCCAGGTCCCTGACTTTGGCTAGCATGCAACTTTGCTTTAACAGACTTCCTGAGAATAGGCTGGCCTCACAGTTATACATTCTCTGATCTCCTATCCAATCACGTCGCCCTTTCATCTCACTCCCCGGCATGCTGTTCCTTTTAACCTTGTTCATCTTTCTCTATAAAAGAAAACTATTTTCGCCTAACCCTTGAGATGCTCGAAAACCTTAGGATCAGAGCGTTCTCCCTATTACAATAATTCCTCTCCTCTATTGCAATAGTCCTTTTCACCTCGGCAGTAATCTTTTCAAATAAAATTTCTCCTTAGTAAATCCAGGTTTGTTTTTGTTTGACAATGATGAAGAAAAAATGGAAATACATCACCTTCTTTCCCATTCTTATGTAACCTCTATGATAAAGTGTATGAAGGGAGGTATCATTGTAGTGCTAAAAAAAGAACATGAATAAAATGAGATCGTTTTATTCAGATCAAAATTGGCAGACGTTATCTAAGCCTGGCTGTAATGGTGGGTACCAGAGCAAGGCAGGATGGCTCTGTCTCCTCTGTGAATATAGCAAACAATCTTTATGAACCTATACAGGGGACGAAGCTGGTAATAAAATGTTATTTTAGTAAAGTTTTTTAAATTTATTTTTTATTTATAGTGTTTTTAATTTTTAAAAATTTTGGGGGGTAATTAGGTTTATTTATTTATTCATGTATTTATTTGTTAATGGAGGTGCTGGGGACTGAACCCAAGACTTTGTGCATGCTAAGCACAGAGTCTACTACTGCTATACCCTCCCCTTCATTTTAGTAAATTTTTCTTTAGCTACTTAAAAAATTGTGGTTCCTGCTTTACAGTACGCTATAACTACCTTGCATCATTCGTGATGAACAGTTGACAGGTGGCACTTATTTCTCTGAATAACCACTTTGAAGGAACGTGAATACCCTTCTTAATAAAATTTAGGATTCATTTCAATAGCACCCTTTTCAAGGAATTTTACATCCAGACATAGAAATAAAAGTTATGGAACGATATATTTGGTGGAAACAGGAAACACAGATGTTGTTAGGAAAATGTTATTATAATTAACTGAGATTACTCCAAAAAAAATGACTTAGAAAATAATCTTTAACTGGATTACGATTCTATCAAAAAAGTTAGGCAAAGTTTGAAGACTAACAATCTGCCGTCAGTCTACTCTGTGCACTCAGAGGAGAGAGAATCCCAGACAGTGGAAGAACTCACCCATGCCAGGATATATAGGGTTTTTTCCACCCTAAGACTTCCTGGCCACTCAGACACCAAGAGCTTCCCAGCACTCATGGCCTCAAGGAATTATTGAGGAACAAAGAGACTTTCATCCCAGACTTGGGCCATCTCTGACACGAGATAAGGGACACTTTCTAGAACTGTCAGGGATGGGGATTTCAGGAGCTTCTCAGCCATTCAGATATTTTTCTGCTTCATTCACTAGCAGGACATTGCTTTGAGAAGCATAGGTATTTTATATTCCAGATTAAAAACAGAATACGTGATTAGGAGAGAATGCATCAATCCTGTTTTAGGACATTCTCAAGTGAAACTGATCTTTATTTGTATTTTTAATTGAAATATATTTCACATATAACATTGTATACATTTAAGGTGTACAACAGGTTGATTTGCTCCATTAATATATTATAATGGCCATTGGACCAATAGTTAGCATCCTTTTCACATGACATAATCATCATTTCTTTTTTAGTTTAGGGAATAATTAAGATCTAGTCTTACCAAGTTTGATGATTATAATACAATATGGCCATCTATGGTCACCATACTGAGCATTAGAAACTGATTTTTGAATTATCGATTCTTCGGTATTCTCTTTGTTTTCTCTTTCCGGCACTCCACCAATTTGAATGTTGGAAATTACATGATTTTTCCAAGCCTCTTACACCTTTTTTCATACTTCACAATCCTTTTTCCCTTTGGGTGCAGTCTTCAATGAAATACCCCTGCTTGTCAGTTGACTTTTCAGCAATATCCATCTTGGTATTTAGCCTATATATTGAAGTTGTTGTCTGTTTGTTTGTTTTTAATTTCAAAAAACCCCGATTTTTATTTTATGGTGTTACTCTATTTGTATGTGCATGTTTAAAGCCATACTTCCTTTAAAATCTAATCTTCTCATGTTGTTTCTTTGTGTTTAAATGTTTCTTTTCACTGAGCCTGCTGTTCCTGTGCTCTGGGGTCTACTTTCCTGCCTTGCTCCAACAGCCTTGATACTGTTTTGTGGGGATACCCTGCTGAGAACTGAGACTCCATTGCACAGCTTACTGTGGACATTAACATGCCTTTACTCTTCCGCTGACTTCATCAACTGAATGTTAGTATTACAGACAACTCTTGCCCACGAAGATAGAAATGACAATTTTATTTTTTGTTCCAGGAACTTACTGAAAAGTACATGTCAAGACCCTTTGTACTACTTGCCCTAAAATTCTCTCATTACTATGTCCACAACCCTTAGCAATTTTATAATGATTCTTACCCCATCCTAACCATGCCTCCACATTAAATGACCCACCTTAAACTAGACTTTAGAATCTCAATAAATATGTCTTCCTTGCTCCTCTGAGGTAGTTTTATTGTTACCATGGCAAGAAATGAGTTCAGGTTTGTCTCATTAACCTGTTTTGGTGATATTTAGCAAATCAGTATTCATTATTGTTTATGATTAAACAAAATCTTAGGGATAAGGAAATACTGAATGTTTTGTGCTCTGTTTAGTGAGAGTATAGTCATTTAAGCCCTGCTGCTGGCTGGGATGTCTGGTCATTGAGGAATCTCCCTTCTTTCTTTGAGAAACCAGGCTGGTTTCCTCTGTGGTACCTGGGACTCACTGCTTTCTGATGGAAGTCACACAGCATTGTAACGCCTCACTCTCTAATTAGACTTCCACCCATAAACTAGAAATTTAAAAGTTATAATTAATTTATATCTAATTGTGACTCAATCCTAATTGAGTTTAGACTATTTTTTAAAAAGGGCAAATAATTGGGTATCAGATCATTTTTTACTTATGGACAGGGGAATGTGATAGAGCAGAACGCCCCAGACAATAGTGGCTAACAGAAAAGTAAATGATTCTTTGAGAAGATAGGCCCCAAGGAAGTCATAACCTTGATTAAGATGGGCCAAATTTATTCTAACCTCTTTGGGGAAAATGGTTCTGAAGACTTCCCATTAAAAAATCACTCATATAGCTGTTTTTATTATAGAGATTCATTCTATAATTTGGTTTTAAAGGGATCTTTTCTTTGAGGAATCATTGTATTTCAGACACTGATTTTTTTCTGACTGAAACATTTTCTACAGATACTGTATTTTATAAAATACTTGAGGTTTCACTTTGTAATATCTACTGTAAAAAATTGTAATATGTGTTGCAAAAAAAGCGAAAACAAAACCGAAAACATTTTCCTCTTTCCCTCTTCCATGCCTAAAATCTTGAGTTTGCTACTACTTATTTCATATATTGATTTACTGATAACTTGTCCTGAAGATTTAAGGTGACATATACGACTACTTTAACAGAGCAGGAAGATTTGTGTTTGGTCTTAATTTTCCAAATCAGCATTCTTCCTTCAAATAAAACCACTAGTAAATGCTTAGATTAATACAGTTAATATTTACCTCCATATAACTCCATTTGATCTTGAAAAGTGACAATTTTATATGGTGTCTCCAAAGCTGAAAGGCTTCTTTGTTTAGATCTAATTCTAAAAAGGTCAGAACAACCTGAAACCATCAGTTTTCATCATTGGTAATTCTTATACTTGAAAGCCTGTACTCTATGACAGCATTTTAATCCATGTAACAGCATCATTTAAATACAGTTAGGAGGCTTCAATAGAAATGAGGAGAATTTTTTAAAATTGTCATTCACCTACAGTTACAACTTTCTTCCCAACACATTCCAATAATTTTCTGATTTTATTTTTTCATATTGATGAACATTTTACTATTCAAAAAAGTGATTAAATAGATGAAGGATATAGAATAGCATTTTAAATTTTCAAGTCATTGATGGAGATAACAAGTAGCTTATATTTACTTAGTCTTCTATGGTTTCTTAAGTAACTTCAAAATAGTATGGCTTCTTTTTCACTGAGCATACCTCTCTGATGTAGTTAGAAGCAATGATGTTATTCCCAATTTTCAGATGAGTCAGTTAAAGTTGAAGAGATTAAGTGACTATTTAAGATCAAATTGCTAATTATTAAAGTTGGAAGTGACTCTTAGATGTTACCATTGATATTAAAATTGTTCAGTTATTACCATAATTCATGTTATATATGTGCAAAGTATTTCTTTACTTGATTTTCTGACAGTGAAGGTTGCTTTACTTTTCATACTCAGATCTCACTGTACTATTTCAATGTGAGAACACATTTTCTATATTTCTAGAAAAAAATGAAATCACTTTCTATTTGAATATAGATTCTCTTTCCTATCTCTTTTCCTCATCGTCTGGTGTTCCTTTAGATGTATATCCAGGCTCTTATTCTGTCTGCTTCACTCAAATATTATTTTTAAACTCACTGTGACATGTTTTGGTATTTTCCTAAGATCTGTTGGCCAAATGATTAACTAATTAATGAGTAAATAATTAACCCTCTAGTATATCCCTTTTTCAGTATATCACTTTTTAATTTAAACACAGATATTATTTATTTCTAAAATGTATGAATATTAAAATGTTCTAGGCCCATGATGAACTCTTTCTTCTCTTGTCTCTTTGAGTAATTTAACTATATTTATTGTAAAATAAGTTTTAGACTGTTTTAAACCTCTAGATTCCCGGTGTGCAAATTCACTTTCAGAGGAGAAGAGTCATGTCTATGATTTTCAGTTTTCTGTGTGAGCCCTTCTTCAAAGGAATTGTCTTCAGAAGGAGTTTCAGTGTTCCCTGGGTGATAGAAGTATCTCTGGGGGATGGGAGTGTGTTCACCTCTGCTGGGGCCTGTGTGAGATGGCCCAATGTCAAATTAGCATCAGCCTCACTTCCCTTTTGTGGTTTTCTCTGCTTGGCAGAGAAGTAGGGACCTTCCTTTTCAGAACCTCCTTTCCTGTAAAATTCTGGGTGATAATTTACCAATTAGAGAACCCATTCAATATTTAAAAGGTATTTTCATCCACACTCATGGGCAGACTGCAGAATCATGGTACCTTCTCAGTAAGCACGTGGAAAGCACTATTATTACTGCCACTGACTGGGGCAGCTGATAGGTGATACCAACCATTTAGTCCAGCCCCTGAGAACCACTTAATCTCGTATTAAATGAAGACTGAGGTTCGCTTCTCATAGGTCCCACCTGCAAGGGTCTTGGTGACAATTCCTTCAACCTTAGCTGCCCCAGCTTTCCTCATAATCATTTAATCCCAACGCATTTATTAAATCCATTATTTCATTAAAGTGACATTGTTTTCTTGATGGAATCAAGACTGATATAAGTCCCTATAGAAACCCTTTATGTCTGAACAATTTTTTCATTAGTTCTTTAAATAGAGGATTTGTCATCAGAAACATTGCACTTAGGCTTCTGTTTAGCCACAGGTGACACTCTTTTTAACTCATAATCTTTCATTTCTGTTGGCTTCCTGGTAACAGTCGGCAGTGTCTTTCCCCACTCATGGTTAGGATCATTTATTTTGGTTTTGTCATGGTCCATGTCCTTGTATCCATCATCACTTTATGGACATTGAATATCCAGCATAGTTGGATTCTATAATCCTATATGTATAGTGACTACATAACCGTGCATCCAAACCAAAAGACATCTGAGAGTATAAGGGGGTGGTATTTTTTAAGCCAGATAATAAAGATGCACTGGAATATCCCAGGCAAACTAGGGCACCTTATACACCAGCCACAGAACTTCCACCTTATTTCCTCATTTTGCTGCTAGGGCATCTGAACATCTCCCTTTGTTAACTTCAAGCTTGATTTTCTCGCTCTCTCTCCTATAAATGATATACATAAAAGTATATATTTATATATATCACATATTATTTGTATGTTTACATATTATATTCAGTATTTGTATGTCTCAGCAGCAGAAACATAGCATTCTGTTATCATCTTAGCCAGATATCTGCTCCATGCCTCCTTCACTAATGCATATTACTTTTTCCAGGTAATACTGGTAATCAACAAAAGAGATTTCCTTATAATTGCTAACACAACAAATATATTTTACATAGTCTGCCACATCATTTATACTGATGACATGTTTCTGTGCAGAAAATCTTGATGCATGATAGCCATTAAAGAAAGCTCGAGAGACCCAGAAGCCTAGACCCCAATTCTTACTCTGCTTCTAATAAGCTGTGTAGCTGAAACGAGTTTCTACAACCCTCAGTATGTTCCTCATTTGTAAAGTGTGGATTTCATCATCACTAGTATTGACTATCTCTTCCGCTTTAAAGATATTAGGTCTAGCATTCAAACAAATATGTTATTTTTATATGTACCGAAGAAAACATATTTCAGAGATGGTCTTCAGTCTAGAGGAAATGATATTTGCCCTTTGATTATTAAAATATGACCTCCAAAGAGATCTGGGTTTTGCAGCATCAAATTCTTTCATGAGTCTGGAACATACGCCTTTGACAGCCCTGTCAGTCTGTGAGCTTGGCTACAAAGCCTAATCAGGTTTCAAAGACTGTCAAGGAATGACAACTCAGGCTTAGCTAAACTTGCTGTCACCTCAGTTTACCGCTGTCCTGGGAAATAAGGAATTTCACATAAAGGATACACAGGATGAGGATGTGCGTGGGGGAAACAGCTCCTGGTGCCTCCCAAGTGCCTTCCTGAGGGAGACTGAGGTAAAGTTCATTGCTGAATAAATAACATGTAGGATGAAAAATTAAATAGGTCAGAAAAAATTACAGTGAGCAAGCTGCCTTTTGTAACTTTCAGCTAACATGGGGATTCTGTCTCTACTGAAAAATAAGTCTTTCCTGCCAAAGTTTCATACTTCAGAGGAATGTTTCCTTCTGGCCCATTTGGTACTAAAGTGGCCTTGATTATGGCCTACCACAGTATTTTTGGTAGTCAGATATAACTTTGCAAAGTTATTACATTTAACTTTATAAACAACTTAAGAAAATAATACACTTTACATTTTTGAAGCAGTGGCATGGTTAGTTTTGAGTCTTGCTGAGTGATAACTACATGGTAATTATATTTTAAATTGGATTTTCTTTGGATTTTACTACACAAAAAAGGACACATTAAGTATGTTACAGTCTAGGATGACCTAAGGTAATTAAAATAATAATACTTATAACAGTTATATATTCTAATATTAGTAAATAATAATTATATTTTTTACTATGTGAATGTTAGATGACATAAACCAATACTTAGTAAAATACTGTGCAATTTAGCTATAATTCAATAGATCAATCATAGCAATAATAACTATTTTTTTAAACCAAATTCTAATTAATAAAATTGTGAGGGAAATACAGAGAAGATGGACTGTATCTGTCTTGTAAATAAAACATGTCTTTAAGGTGTTCAAAATTGTTGAATTTATCCAAAGTCAATTATTCACAAAGACGCTTGTATATTTTTTTGACACTCAAAAAATGATATAGTCACATAAAATTGGAATGTGCTAACTAGGTACCCAGTATGAGGAATAAAGAATTGAAATTAATGTAGATTTAAAATCCGGCTCACTGGTTTTCCATATAATCTGCCATATGTACCCTTGTTAATATTTGTGGAATATTAAAGCTGGCTACAAATTCTTTGACATTTTCCCTCCTGAGCTGATATTCCTTCTACTTGAATATCGGAGATTTCTATGACTGATTTGACAGATATTTAGAAATAATGCTGTGACAGTTTCTAAGCTCAGGCCTTAGAAAAGTGGCAATTTCTACTTCTTGCCTTTTGGAATAATCTCTTTTAAAGCCCAGCCATGTCCAAGGAAGAGCCACATATAGCTTCAAGGAGATGCCCATTAGAGAAGGAGATGAGACCCACGGCTGGCAACGCTGGCTCAGGTCACAGCCACAGGGACAAGTCATCCTGGAAGTGGACTCCACAGCCACAGTCTAGCCACACCAGTGACACGCTGTGGAGTAAAGTCCCACATTCCACCCTCATTCTGCCATAACTGCAGATCTGTGATCAAAGTAAGTAATTATTCTTTTAAGCCACTAACTATTAAGGCAGTTGTCTACACAGCAATGGACAACCAAAAGTGTAAAGTTCGCAACACGTGACATTGCTTTATGTGCGCTCAGTGCGGTTCAGTGAATAGAGCATTCCTTTCATTAACTTAGAATATTCTGTCAGTCTCTGTTTGTGACTGAGACACAGCTAAAATAGCTGACATTTTTTTGACCAAAATTTTTTATACATAATGTATGTACTTTTAGTATTTGTCTATTATTTGATATAAGGATGTTGAACATTTGCAAGGGTATATGAGAGTCTTCACCCCAAAATGTATAAGCAACCTGGATCTAGTTAAGACTTTTCCAGGAAGGAATTGGTACCATATATCACACAATACTGAACGCCCATTTTAGGGGCAGAGAATTACCTATGATACTCGAGAGAATAAACAACAAACTTCATATCTGTTTTGTTAACTTTTCCTTATCCTTATTATGTGCTATTACAGTACTGGTAGGAGGCTGAATTTGGGAGGAATCTGAACTTTCAAAAAAATTTATTTTCAAACAATACATACTCATTTCATCACAGTCACATTATTGTCAGCTATTGAAATATCATGAAGTAGTTAAAGTTTCTCAGTGGTCTGCACACCAGACACTTTGCCACTAGACAAATTACTCTGGGAGGCCTACGCAGGAGGCTTTAACTAAGAGAGAGAGGTAGAAATGACAGAGTTATGGACATAAAGACAGAGACAGAGATAGAGACAGAGAGACTGTGACAAGGATAGAGCTGATTTCCTAGCTACAGAAAAGATTTTATTTAAAAAATGATTCTGAATTATTCAGTTTTTGTATGTATCATCTTCCTCTTTTTTTTTTTTTTTGCTTTGTAATTAATAATTTATTTGTGGAAGATATTTTGACATGATATAATTATCCTGTTCTTCATCAAACTTTCCTCAACTTTTTTAAAAATAAAGTATAGTCAATTACAATGTGTCGATTTCTGGTCTACAGCACAAAGTCCCAGTCATGCATCGTCTTCTAAAATCACATGTGTATTCAGGTACATCTCTGTCTCTGCCTGCTATGTACACACAAACTTATGCTGAATCCTTCCAGATTTTCAGATTGGCTTTTAGCCTGAGGCACTGTGAAACTAATTTTTCACTGAGAAATATATAAGAATCTGGAACCAAAGAAAATTCTGAGTAGAAATTTCTCGTAAGAACACCTAAAGACTTGAGTTACAGTAGAGAGTTAATTTTGTTTTAAACCCACCTCTTTGGGAAATTAATCTTAAAGCTGGAATGCCAGCCTTAATTGTAATTAATTTAATTATAATTGGTATACATTTGAGGTACTACAAATTCCCTACCTTGCTTTCAGATTTTTATGCTCTTAGGGAAAAACAGCACAGGAATTTCCCTCAGAACACATTCCCTCAGGACAGAACTTTGGAACATATTTGGTTTTCTGAATATTTCTTTTGGAGGACATTTCCTTTGTAGACCATACATTTTAAGAAGCTTGCAAATATTGTGAGTTTCACCATTTTCATCATTCTTTTCATTTACATGTATCTGTATTTTTCTTTTTTGTTTCCAGCCATTCCCATCTTTCATCACTTAATTGTGGACCTAGCCGATACTCTGGTTCTGTTTTCTGTTTTTCATTTGCCTCTTAAGCTTATTTAAAAAAAAACAAAACTGAAAACAATAGAAAACAAATGAAGGCACCGTTTTCAGTTTACAGCTGGGATTTTTCACAGCATGTAATACTAACTGCATCTGTGCAGAAAGTCCACCATATGGGTGGGATGGGAATCATTTAGTTTAGTTCATATGCATAAAGAAAGTGAAAAGTTGACTATATTTTAGATCTTGCCAAAGTCAAGCAACAGTAGAGCTAGGAACAGAATCCAAAAAGTTTCATAATCAATCTTATGTTCTTGGTAAGCTACTCCATTTTTTAAGACTGTTCACTTGTACACTCAAGTGATCATTCTCTTACTTTGTAAATACATTTTAAATTCTTTTTATACATATTAAACTATATAAAGAGTAGATTTTATTTATACTTTTTAATCTTTGAAGTTATATATTTTTAAGTCATATATTTGAAGTTCTTTATAAAATGTCTCAAATATGCAATTTAGAGGATATTAAAATGTATATAATACATGAAATGATTTAATCATTTATGGAAAACAATCACTGTATACTAAATGAATAAAGGCACAATTTTAATTTAGCCCTAACTAATGTAACTTAGCTAATGTTAATGCTGTAGAGATTAAAGAAAGTTCATGAGAGCTGATGCTGACAAATGGGACATTGTAGGGACATTTGTCATCCAGAGATAAAGGGCAGAGATGATTGAATGTGGGAAAGTTCATCTGCAGAGTACAGACCATAAACCTATGGAGCAAATTTACTGTTATTATTTTCAACAAAGTCACTCAAAATATTTCACTCACTTTGTAAGAATAATCTTTCTGCAAGTTATTTCAGGGATTATTTCAGCAAATAAGCCTTTGGGTTTCTCACCCATCATATGGAGATAATGCTACTAGATGGCATTGCTGTGAATATTAAATGAAAATATGAACATATGTTCTATATCTTATTGAAGGAAACAACTTTTAGGCATATTTTTCATCATTTAAAAAATGTTACTACTATGGAAAAATGTCTCTTCTCTGAAGTCTTGTTTTCTTATAGGAGAACCATCACAACCATGAACCTAGAATTCATTATGTAAAACTAAAACAAAGAGACTCAATCACATGTCTTTAAAAAAAAAAGATGCTTCTTGTATACAAATAAGCATTATATTAATAAATTTACAATGTAGACGTTGTACATGGTAATATCTGTTTGCTATAAAAGCTTCTCAAGCAGGCTACATTAAAGCAAATGTTAGGCTCAATCAACACTTTTCACTGCCGTATTTTCATAATTGATAATTTAATTTAAATGAATAATTCAATAAACTAATGAAAAATACTTATGAAGAATCATTTACTCTGTTGAAATTAAAATAGGTGGTTGTGGTCAGACCACTACGGCCCCAGCCCTAATAAACCCCAAGAAACCCCACATGGGCCCTGCTGACTGCAGTATAGCTCCACAACAAAGGTCAGCAGAAGGTGGGGTAGTTATCAATTGGCTATGAGGGACAATGGAGACTCGGATGCAAAAGTAGCTGCTATGGCTGGCCCTTGCAAAGGTAGCACATCAGAGGCAGCCTGGACCACGGTCTGTGGCCAGGTCACCACAGCCTGTTTGCCACATTATGAGCTGAAAGCCTGCTTGGGACCCTATTGCTCCAGTGTTGCTCCCCTCTGGGATGAGAGTGCTGGTGCTGAGAGAAGATAGAGCACAGACTTAAAGAGAACAGAGCTGATTCAGACCCTATCCTCAGGACTTCTGCTCCATCAAATTGGGATCTGTATCAGCCCTCACTAGGGCAGTGATGGCCACTAAGGACAGAGGAAGCTGTGCCTCACATCTGGCTCCAGCCCCACCTCCTACCAAGGTGATAGCTGCTGGCACACCCTGGCATGACTTCTACTCATGTCAAATCCAGCTCTCCCACCAAAGGTATTGGGCACACACTGACTGTATAAAGATGGTACCACATAAGGACACCCCTTCAAGACAGCAGTAGGTAACTGCTTCACCTAAATTCACAGAATCAGAGAATTTCAAGCAAAATGAAAAGACAGAGGAGCTGGTCTCAATTGAAAGAGCAAGAGAAAAATCCTGAAAAATCAATAATAAAACAAAAATAAACAATGTACCAGATAAAGAATTCAAAGTATTAGAAAAAAGAGTGGCAACTGAATTAGGGAAAAGTATAGATAAACACAGTAAGAATTTTAACAAGGGACTATAAAATATAAGAAAGAAAACCATCCAGAACTAAAGAATACAATAACTGAAATAAAAAATACACTAGAAGAAATGAACAGCTGACTAGGTGATACAGTAGAACACTTGAGTGATCTGGAATACAGAATAATGTAAATCGCCCAGTCAGAACAGAAAAAAGAAAAACAAACTTTAAAAAATGAGAGCAGTTTAAGAGATCTCTGGAATGACATAAAATGTACCAACATTTGTATTTTAGAGGTACAAGAAGGAGAAGAGAGAGAGAATGGAGTCAAAAAAGTATGTGATGAAGTTAGCCTGAAAATATTCCAAGCCTGAAGAAGGAAATAGATATCCAGGTACAGGAAGCACAAAAGTTCTCAAACAAGAAGAATCCAAACAGATTCATACCAAGACATATCATAATTAAAATGACAAAAGTTAAAGAGAGGATTCTAAAGGCAGCAAGAGAAAAACAGTCATATAAAAAGGAACCCTCATAAAGCTATAAGCTGATTTTTCTGCAGAAACTTTGCAGGTCAGAAGGCATGATATATTCAAAGTGCTAAAAGGGAAAAATCTGCACTCTAAGATACCCCACTCTAAAATAATCATTTAGAATCAAAGAACTTTTCACAAAAACAAAAACTAACAGCTATTAATACTAAACCTACCCTAAAAGAAATGTTAAATGTTCTTATCTAAGTGGAAAAGAAAGGCTATATAACAAGAAGTAAGAATCTATAGGAAAGGAAAAATCACACCAGGAAAGGCAAATGTATATTAAGAGCTGAGGCTTAACAAATTATATAAGCTAGTAAGAAGAATAGAAGACAAAAAATTGTTAAAGAAACCATAACTACAATAAATAGTGAAGGAATAAACACAAAAATGTAAAATGTGACATCAAAAAGACAAAATGTGGGAGAGGGTAGTAAAAAAGTTAGATCTTTCAGAAAGTGTTTGAATTTAAATGACTACCAGTTTAAAACAAGTAGATATAGCTATAGGTCAATATATATAAGCCCCACGGTAACTACAAATCAAAAAACCTTCTGCAGATACATGCAAACCACAAAGAAAGGAATACAAGCATACTACTAAAGAAAACCATCAAACCACAAGAGAAGAAACAAAAATAAGAAGACATAAACAGGGAAGAACTACAAAAACAACCAGAAAACAATTAGTAAAATGGCAATAAGTACATACCTATCAATAATTGCTTTTTGTGTAAATGCTCCAATCAAAAGATATATGGTGACTGATTGGATTAAGACAAAAAAAAAAAAAAAAAAAGCAAGACCCATCTATATGCTGCTTACAAAAGACTCACTTCAAAGCTAAAGACTCACATAGACTGAAAGTGAGTGGATAGAAAAAGATATTTCACACAAATGGAAATGGCAAGTGGTGAGGGTAGCAATAGTCATATCAGACAAAATAGACTTTAAAATCAAAATCTATATTAGGAAGGCAAAGATCATTATGTAATGATAAAGAAATTAATACAAGAAGAGGATATTATGCTCATTTACATATATGGACCCAATACAGGAGCACTTAAATATATAAAGCGAATATTAACAAAGCTTAAGGAAGACATTGACAATGATGCAATAATATGAGAGGATTTTAACACCTCACTTAAATTAATGGATAGATCATTCAGACAGAAAACCAATGAGGCAGCAGTTGTTTTAATGGTATAATAAACCAGTTGGATTTAACAGATATCTATAGGACATTCCATCCAAAAACAGCAGAATACACATTCTTTTCTAGTGTACATGGAATGTTCTCCAGGATAGATTACATGCTAGGCAACAAAAAAAATTCAACAAATTAAGGGGTTAGAAATTATATCAATTTTTTTTTCTGACCACAGTAGCATGAAAGTAGAAATCAATTACAGGATTAAAAATGGGAAAAGCACAAACATGTGGAAACTAAAAAAGAAGTTACTAAAAAGAAAAAGTAGATCAATGAAGAAATCAAAGAAGAAATCAGAAAATACCTCAAGACAAATGAAAATGCACACAAAACTCTTCAAAATCTATGCAATACAGCCAAAACAGGGAAGTTTATAGCAATATAGGTCTAGCTGAAGAAAAGAAGAAAAACATCAAATAAACAATCTAACCTGCCACATAAAAGAATTAGAAAAAGAAGAACAAACGAAGCAGACAGTCAGCAGAAGAAAGGAAATAATAATGACCAGAGAGGAAATAAAGGAAATAGAGACCAAAAAGATAAAAAAGATCAATAAAATCAAGAGCTGGTCTTTTGAAAAGGTAAACAAAATTGATTAATCTTTAGCCAGGCTCATCAAGAAAATAAAAATGAGGACCAAAATAAACAATATAAAAAATGAAAGAGAAGAAATAACAACCAATACCACAAAGACACAAAAATCGTAAGAGAATACTATTAGGTTATATGCTAACAAATTGGACATCCTAGAAGAAATGGACAAATTTCTAGAAACATATAACCATCCAAGATTGAATCAGGAATAAACAGATAATCTGAACAGACCAATCACTAGTACTGAAATTGAATGTAAAAAACAAAACAAAACAAAACAAAACAAAAAACTCCCAGCAAACAAATGTCCAGGCTCCACAGGGGAATTCTACCAAGCGTATAAAGAAAAACCAATACCTATACTTCTCAAATTATTCCAAAGATTGAAGAGGATGGGACACTTCCAAATTCATTCTACAAGGCCACTCTTACCCTGATACCAAAACCAAAGACACTACAAAAAAAGAAAATTTCAGGCCAATATCTTTGATGAGTGTAGATGAAAAAATACTCAACAAACCATTAGTAAACCAAACCCAACAATATGTAAAAAAGATAATCGACCATGATCAAGTGGGCTTTATTCCAAGGATGCAAGAATGGTTCAATATTTGCAAATCAATCAGTGTGATACACTATATTAAAAGAGGAAAGATGAAAATCACATGATCAGTGCAATAGACACAGAAAAAGCAATTGACAAAATTCAACATCCATCCATGATAAGGTACAGAGGGAACATACCTCAACATAATAAAGGCCATTTATATTAAACCCATAGCTAACATCATATTCAATGGTGAAAAGCTGAAAACCTTTGCTCTAATTTCAGAAGCAAGACAAGGATGTCTACTCTTGTCACTTCTATTTAACATAGTATTGGATGTTCAAGCCACAGCAATCAGACAAGAAAAAAAAAAAAAAAAAAGACATCCAAACTGAAGAGGAAGAGGTAAAATTGTCAGTCTTTGCAGATAACATAATACTACATATAGAGAACCATAAAGTCTCCAATAAAAAGCTATAAGAACTAATAAGTGAACTTAGTAAAGTTACAGGATACAGATTAATATACAGAAATCTGTTTCCTTTCTATATAACAATGAACTATCAAAAAAAGAAAACAAACAAAAATCTTGTTCAAAATAGCATCAAAAAGAATGAAATATCTAGGAATAAACTTAACCAAGAAGGGGAAAGACCTATACTCTGAAAGCTATAAAACATTGATAAAGGAATTTGATGATTATACATAGACATGGAAAATACCCTGTGTTCATAAGTTAGAAGAATAAATATTGTTAAAATGACCATACTACCCAAAGCAATCTACAGATTTAATGCAATCACTATCAAAATACCCATGACATTTTTCACAGAACTAGAATAAATAATCCTAGGATTTATGTAGAGCCACAAAAGACCCTGAATTGCCAAAGCAATCTTGAGTAAAAATAACAAAGCTGGAGATACCACTTTCCCAGACTTCAGATTATACTACAAAGCTACAATATCAAAAAATATGATACTGGCACCAAAACAGACACATAGATCAATGGAACCGAATAGAGAGCCCAGAAATAAACCTGCATACCAATGGTCAATTAATCATGACAAAGGAGTCAAGAATATACAGTGGAGAAAAGACAGCCTCTTCAGTACATGGTGCTGGAAACACTGGACAGTTACATGTAAAAGAATGAGATTAGAACATTTCCTCACACCATATACAAAATTAAACTCAAAATGGATAAAGACCTATATGTAAGACCTGAAACCATTAAACTACTAGTAGCCCTTGTTTCACAAAAGTATTTAGATCACAATTGGGAGATATGTTCTGGATTTTTGGTTGAAGTATAAATGTTGGGAGGTAAAGCCATATTGTATCATTGTGCATTTCGTCCGAACAAACAGTTGACTACAAAGATGGGAGAAGAGGATAACATAGAAGTGCCTCACAGAGGAGCTAATATAAATCTAGATATTTTAAATGAAATTCCCTGTTATTATTATACAATGTTTTCCCTAATTTAGTATGTAGAATATATATAATTTAATATTTGTTTGTTTCATGGAGTTGGGAAGGTAGCTAAATGAAATCATTAGTAAAGTTTCTACTAACAATACCATAACATTCAAGTATAGAGATGAAATGTACTAAAGTATTGCTTTATTAAGAAACTTGAACCCATTGTCTCATTAAGCTCTCACAAATTCGTATGAAGTCAGTCTTATAATTTTAGAGGTACATCATCATTGACAGGAGTTCCAACGACTGCACAGTGAGAAAATATGAAATTGTTAAGACAATCATTTCTGAATTAACATGTAACTGTAGTGGCAGGCTTGTTAATCTTTTTGATGGGAGGGAATTAAAAATGAATGAAGGTTGTGAAATAGTACATTGAGAGAAGCATATTCTATTTTATAAGTCTTGATCAGAAAATCTACATTTGCACGTGTGGGAAAAGTCCATGTCCTAGCTCCCACGATGTGACAAACATTGTAGCATCAATAAATTGCCTAAGATTCTGAGAGCCAGAATAAACTTTATATAGGAGTGACTATCTAGGATTCAAGATTGTATTGCTAAAGTGATCTTGGTAGCTACAACATCTAGTGATTTGGAGGAAACTTACCACAAGGGGCAGCTTCTTTATTTTCTGATGCGAAGAGAAATAACCTCCATGGAGTACTGTATGCTAGGCACCATAGTAGGGCTTTGCATGAGCAATTCCACTTATTCTTCAAAACCACTTTGTGAGACTGAGATTACTGAACCCATTGTAAAAAAGTCCTTGAGGTTCAAAAAGATTTCATGTGGTCACACTGTTGAGAAGTGGTAGAGGCAGAATATATGCATAAATATGTAATGACCCTGTGCTCTTATTGGTTCAAAATATTTATAGTTCTTTTATGGTTGGAGTAAGGAAAGGGAATAAACCTCCATCTATGAAATAAAGACCTTTAAGGAACTCAGCTGTGAACAATTTGAAAACCACATGTTGATTACAGGATATACCCAACCGACTCAAAACCAACCTATCATTATCTCTTTTTTTTGTCTATTATATATGTCAATCACTTGGATTGTGCTGTCCCGTGCAGTCATTGCTTTTGAGGTCCCCATAGTCTAGCAGAAACAGGTATGAAAGCAATAAAATACAATGCATCTCAGATGCCCTACAAGAAATAGATACATGTATCCTAGATAGACAAAGGAAAGAATTGTCAGTTTATTCAGGAAGCTTGAAAGAGCCTTCACAATGTGGAGACCCTTCACAGGTACTTTAAAAGAAAGAGACTTGTGGGATTTTCAAAAGATTTGCATGGAGGGAAATAATATTTCTGTGGCTTTCTTGTAAATAAGCTCGACTCTATTTCGATGACCTAAATTTAATTAGAAGAAAAAAAGTTCATTTATACACTAAGTCCTTCGACAAAAAGGAGTCAAAATCATTTCAGGTGAAGCTGGGGAATTTGAGGAGAAGCTTTATTTTCTGAAATATAGTAGAAGTGTTAATGATCAGTTGGTTTAATAAGTCATATCTTGTGCACAATTCATCTCAATCACTTATTGAGTAATAATCCATTTTTCTAGTGGCTGGAACATTCTAGTACAATTAACAAAGGCTACCAGAGCAGAGAAGGTAGAATACTAAATGTTTCAAAGTGAAAAAAAAAAAAGTACTCTGATTACCTATGTAATAGACCATGTCACCAAGGAAGGAACTGGCGCTTGATGAGATGTAACTTGCCCAAAATCAAGCAACTGAACAAATATTAGATTTGAGATTGACTTCTGGTCTTCTCTTTCCAACATCAACGTTTCTACCACTGAAGAGGACCAGAGATTTTCTCAGATTTTCATAATCTGAGAGCTTGGATTGGATTCATAAACTGGAGCTTGGATTGCTATTTTTCCAACTTAACCTTTCTCTGAAAACAACGCATATCACTTTTTTTTTAACTTTTAGGAAACATATTCTTTGATCTAGCAACCTTGATTTTACAAGTTGAGTCTTCCAGAGGCAGATTTTGATATGGAGTCTGGGGTGCCAAATATTTAGCAAGGATCGACACTTGTGAAAAGAAGGAGGCAGACTCAGGATTTGGCAGGGGAAGGAATCAAATTGCTTTCACAGAGGTGACAAAGCTTGGGCTAATCCCACAGGAAGCTGTGGGGTAAAGATTGCTGGTCAGAAAGCCCACATTGAGCTGAAATTGTCCATCCTTTATACCCCCCACCTGAAAAACAACTGTATGCAGATTTCTTGGAAGGATGTGGTCCTTGGAAAGGTAACTCCTCGGATGGAGACTAGGTCCTAAAAGGAGCTGACAGCTGGAGTCCGTCCCTGAATTCCCAGGACTGGCAGCAAGTCTTTCATTAAAGGAGCAGCTGGGCCGTGCATCTCTATGTCTGTCTTATCTTGTATCCTGGCAATGACCTTGATTCTCCTCTATTTCTTCAGAATCTTTTAAATGAAAAGTCTGCCCTTCTATCAGAGTTATTTCTTCCATCATATTTTGCAACCACTCAGTCTCTCTAATGACTCAGTAAAGGTGGACTCATTTTCCTCCAGTCCTTCTCTTTGAACATTTTGAATGTTCAAAATGTGTTCACGGCACATACCTGTAACCAGGACCCCTGAGCAGAAAGGTCAACATGACCTGGAGATGGCAGGTCCCTGGAACAGTGCCTTTGCTTTCTGTAACTTCACAGTTCCAATGTGACCTCACTGTACTTCTCCCAGCACATTAAAGTTCTGCTGGTCAGTTAACTCTATGAATCCAAGTTCTTAGTCACACAGGTTCTCAGAGGAACTGAGCCTTTAAGCTCCCTGATGGTGCCCCATATGGTCCTTTTTAACCTCAACTGAACTCCCGTTGCTTGCTCAGACACAATTTAGCCAAGACTAAAAAGTCAACAAACCCAGAGATCTTTAATCAGTCTTCTGAAATCTCTTAACTTACTACATATTTTTCCTTACTTTTCACCGCTGAATTCAATGCCACAGTCAAATGCTACTTCGTCAAATACATAACCTACGACATTCTTTACCTCATTTATTCAACAGCAGGGCTGAGGAAAGCCAGTGAATATGCAAGCGGTTGATGTTAGTTATATTACTATTATAAGATAGATATCTTTTACAAATTACTTAGCCTCTTTTAATCTTTTGCTGCTGTTGTTCATTTGAAAAGGGGGTTAATGATACCTATACTGGAATGCAATGTGAATATTAAATATGACACTGTATTTAAGTTCTTGACATATGTAAACACTCAAACACTTTGATGACCTTTGCTTAACATTCAATTTCATTTTATTTGCCTTTCCGCTAATTCAAGCATTCCCACTGTCACATCTTAAATACAGTCTCACTGCAATTTTAAATGTTACTATGAATCTTACTCAGTGAAACACTGGTTGAAAATCTAGAAAACAAATTAAAATAACCCACTTTATCCTACTTTTTAAAATTTTGGTCTTTTAAAACACACGTTTGTCATTTATCTTTAGAGAATATACCCTAGAGAAAAGCCATCATAATTTTATAATTTTTCTTCTCTTTCTCTCTCCTTTTTTTTTTACCTTTCCAAAGTAGATTTCTCTCCATTTATCCCAGCCCTCATACAGCACGCAGTATATCCATTTATGACTTTGACATTTATCATTGATTGGACTTTACAAGCATTACAATAATGATGACTATTGCAGTGAAAATGTCATTTTCTACATACAAACTTCGGCCTACTTTTTAAATTTAACTTCCGATCTTTAAGCAACATAGATACCTAGAAAGATAAGAAGAATGTTATAATTCAATTTTATTTGGAGGCATAAAGGATTACTTTCCCTTTTTAAAAAGACTGATCTCTTCAGCTTTTCTCTGCATTTTATTCAGAAAGATAAATAGGAGTTAAAAAATAGCGTGTCTCTTTTGTCCCATTTGATAGAGTTGAAGATAACAACTTTAGATTAAATTTTGGAGATATACACACACACACACACAAACATACACACATGCATAAACCCATACATAAATACATACAGCCACAGAAATAATGTTTATAAAGTTAAAATGTAGTTTTGGAGTGTATCATATTAATGTATTGTCAAACATCTCCCCTGTTTAATTCAAAACTTTCATGAGGTTAAAAAAAAAACTAAACTAAATCTCATTTACTACTCTTATTTATGATTGAGTTGATAAAGTCTTAGTTTTATTTTGTTCACATCAAACTAATCTTTTAGTAAATACTAACCTGTGGATTTGTTTTGAAAAATTCTACTTAGAGTTATGTCTGGCTGTATCGGTTTCATTATGGTTGAAATCCAATGCTGGTAAGAGAAATATATGTGTGTTTTGAAGTAAAACTTGTATGAGGGGTAAAACATGAGAAAAATTCCATAGAGCTTATTTATTTATTTATTTAAAAAATTTTATTGAAATATAGTCAGTTTACAATGCTGTGCCAATTTCTGGTGTACAGCATACATGAACACACACATATTTGTTTTCATATTCTTTTTCACCATAAGTTACTACAAGATATTGAATATAGCTCCCTGTGCTGTACAGTATGAACTTGTTGTTTATCTATTTTATATATACTAGTTAGTATCTGCAAATCTTGAACTCCCAATTTATTCCTTCCCACCCACTTTCCCCCCTGGTAACTGTAAGTTTGTTTTCTATGTTCTTGAGTCTGTTTCTGTTTTGTAAATAAGTTCTCTTGTCTTTTTTTTTTTTTCAGATTCTACATATAAGTGATACCATGTGGATGGTATTTTTCTTTCTCTTTCTGGCTTACTTCACTTAGAATGACAATCTTCAAGTCCATCCATGTTGCTGAAAATGGCATTATTTTATTATTTTTTATGGCTGAATACTATTCATTGTATAAATATACCACATAGAGCTTATTTCTTACCTTTGTATTTAAGTGTGAATCATTTAAACTTTTACTGGAAGGTGCTTTAAAAAATTAACTTTGCAGAATTACTGGAATATGTTGGTTACTTACCTTTTAGAAGTAAACAAGTTACATGGTAGTGCTGCTTTTTTTTTTTTTTTTTTCCATGTTAAAAACAAAAGACAGTGAAATCCCAGCCTCACAAAGGACTTACCCCTCAAAAGGCTTTTTTGGGAGAAAGTTCTCAGAAGGAAATGACTACATAGGATGAACTTACAATGTTTGCAACAAAAGCTCCAAACTGATGATTTCAGAGCCTTCACATAGTAATATGTCAGAACATCCATTTATTGCTTCATCCAATAAGGTTTAAAAATGAGTTACTTGATTAATTTTTGTGGTAAAATATACATAACATCAAATTTTCCATTTTAGCCATTTTTAAGTGTACAGTTCAGTGGTATTAAACGACATTCACATTTTTGTGCTACCATCACCACCGTCCACTTCGAGACCTTTTGTCATCTTCCCAGATGGAAGCTATGTATCCTTTAAATGATAACTCTATTCCCAGCTTCTCTCAGCTCCAAGAAACCTCCATTTTACTTTTATTTCTATGAATTTGACAAGTCTAAGTACCTGATATGAGTGGATTCATTATAGTATTTGTCCTTTTGTGACTTGCTTATTTCACTTACCATGATGTCTTAGATTCATCTATGTTTTAGCATAGGTCAAAATTTCCATCCTTTTAAAGGCTAAATAATAACCTATACACACACACATGTGTCTATATATATACATGTATACACACACACATATACAAACACACACATAAACAAATTTTGTTTATGCATTTATCCAATCATGGATACCCAGATTTCCTCCACATTTTGGCTGCTGTAAATAATCCTGCAATGAACATGGTTGTACAAATATTTAGTTTTCCATTCTGTTAGTTGTATACCCAGAAGTGGCACTGATGGTAATTTAAATATTGTGGAGATCAAAAAAATGATATTAAAATATTAATTTAGAAGCTAAAGTTTTGAATGTCATTATGATTTACAGCACTCCTGCTTTAGGTACAGCAAAGTTAGGTACTGCTTTAGTTAAAGTTATCATACTCTCAGCTTCTGATACTAGTGGAAGTAGAGCCAAGGAGGTTATCCTTCACCCTTCAGAGAGAAAAGTAAATAGGGAGTGAGGAGAGAGGTCATCAATATTACTCATGGGAATCCCACCACATGAAAACTGATGACATGGAAATGGAAATGCTTCTTATAATCCCCAAGGTTTTTCTCTTTTAATGCATTGGGTTTAACCAACAAGCCCTTAACCTATCAGGATGGGTTAATCTCCCATTGGTGGGCAGATTAGTGTTTGCCCCCAAAAGGCCCTTGAAAAAGTGTGAATTAAGCTGGCTTTAGTACTCTCAGATACCCTGCATTTAAATTTTACTGAATTTAAAAAGTACCAGCAAACTCTGCTACAACAGTTGATTTCCCAAACAAACTGAAGCTCACCAAACTCATTGCTGAATCCTGACCCTCATTTTTGGTGCCAAAGATGAAAGCAAAGGCTCAGTGTTCCATAAGGTGGTGATAAATGTAGTGCCCCCCTCACCCCAGCATGCCAGCCCTCCTGGGTCGGTTGTTCAGTCATCTCTACCTTTGTGCTTGCTTTTTATCTAAAGGCCTTGCACATCAAACAGTTCATTACGGCATCATCCAATTACCATGGGAAGGAGGGACATCTCCTTTCAGAGAGAGGCGTATGCTACACTTGTGCCTTCTGGAAAAGTCATCAAATCTGTAGCAAATCCAAACCCTTCTAACTTGTCCTTCCCCCTGGAGTCCTGTCCTCCTGGCCCTTGTTGAGTGACACAGTATCCCCTTCCCCACATCTTTTGGGAGTAAGTATTTTGGGCTTTGTTTCTGCCTTTTAGCATGAAATCTCTAACCTTAAGAAACCTACCTGTGTCAACACATTTATTTCCCCGGTGCATGTGGAACATTCTCTAGGGTAGACCATATACTAAACTGTAAAGTAAGTTCTCATAAATTTAAGAAATCATACAAAGTATATTCTTCAACCATGATGAAATCAAATGAGAAATCAGTATCAGAAGGAAATATGAGAAATTCACAGATAACATGGAAATTAAACAAGGCTGAAGAATCTGCTTCTGCAGGTTCCTGAACTGTGACTTCTGGAGGCAGAGCCCCTGCGAGCCTGGAGAGGGAGCGTCAGTATCTTTGCACGTGTCCTTCCCTAAAGCCTGGTCACCCATGGATTTTGGATGCACTGAATGTATATTCTCCTACAACAGCAATGCCTATCTGAAGTTAAGGGCTATGCTCTGATTTTTTTTTTTTTCTCTTCTATTACTCTTCTAATCATTTCAGGAGGGTTTGATTAAGACCCTAGATTCTGAATTGCTTCTCAGTTGTCTCTTTATGAAAGGCTGACACACCGTACTGGATGTTAGTATTCTTTCCTTCTATTTTATCTTTGCTAAGATTTTTATTTTTCCATAACACCATCCAACAGCTGTTGTCTTGTGACTGGTGAAGTGCACAAACTCTCCCACTTCCTAGTCATGTGAACTTTCTATGCTCAGGTTTCCTCCAGTAAAATGGGGGAGGAGGGAGTTGTAATGCATGTAAGTTAATACGCATGTACGAATGTAGCACGGTATCTGATACACAGAAACCGTGTTATGTGTTTTCCATCATTTCCTAATCAAATATTGTTCTTTCCATCTGCAACACTGCTCACATATTATTTAATCTTCAAACTTCTGCCTGGTTAATTTAAACTCTTTTTCCTTTTTTCTTTTTTTCTATTTCTTTTGTGTTTGCCCCTCCCCCTTGTCTTTTGGAACTCAAGTGCAAACAATTGGCTTGATCAAAATCCCTGATTTGTTACACACTAACTTCATTGGTACAGACATGTACATTTATTATTATTAATTATTTTCTTAAAATATTTATTTTTATAGTAGGATGAACAGCCACAAATCCACTGCCAAAGATGAGGATGAATTAACATCAGTAATGCTTGTTTATCTGCTGGTTCCACTCCTATCGCTCTTAAAAGTAATTCCTACTTTGAATTTGAGGCTTACCACACCCTGCTTTATTTTTTTTGTCTATCTATACATATGTAAAATATAGTATTTTACTTACATTTAAATGTTATATAAAATTGTCTCCTATTAATAGCCTTCTGGGACTTGCTTTCTTGACCCAATATTTGTTACTAATATTCATTTAGGTGGTTCCTTCATTTTCACAGCTGTGTAACTAACTGTGTACATTTTCTACATTACAGTTACCCACTGGATCAGTGTCTGGGTTGGCTCCAGTATGTTATTCAAACACAATATTATTCAGTGATCTGACTCTTTAGATGCCTCAGGCACACAGATATTGAAGCTGTTTTTGAGTACATAACACTGGGCGGATAAGTGGAGGAGATGGAAGACGGTCCAGAAGATGGTGCGGTGCCCTCCTCCAGCATAAGGGAGTTTTACTTCTTCTAAATGAGTAAGAAACTGGTTAAAATCCAATAGCCACAACTTCGAGGTAACATGAGCCAACGTTCATTCTATTATAATTAACATTGCAGTTTAGGCCCCGCCGTGGGTTTTTCTGTGTACACCATAAGTAAGGACATGCGCAAAGGGGCCAAACATGACTAAGCATTCCGGGGACTAGAGCCGTCAATCCAACAGGAAATCACCTGTAAGCAGGTGTAAGAGAAAGGGCAGACAGAGACCACTGCGTTTCCCCCGTGGATCAGCCCACCTCCTGTTCTTGGAGGTGTATTTCTCCTTTTCTAAATAAATCTTTTAAAATCCTTCTCTACACAATATACCATCTCCCGACTGTAAACTTATCTTTAGAGTATGACAAAAACTGAGGTCTTTTCCTTTTTCGGGAGTAACAAACCTAACAATATAAATGCCAGTTGTTGTTTTTTTTTCCAAAGTAGTTTATACATTTAATATCAAGAAAACATTTTTACCCACAGCCACTCCAATAGTTGTGTTCTCAGATTTTTAAAGTTTTTTTTTAATTTTAATTTTTTTTAAATGGAAGTAGTGGGGGTTGAACCCAGGACCTCATGCATGCTAAGCAGGCACTCTACCACTGAGCTATTACCCTCCCTCGAGATTTTTAAATTTAACACAGATGAATAAGTGTAAAACTGAATTTTATTTGTATTTTATTCTCTCTTCCTTTCCATTCCAATACTATAATGACATTTTAAATTCAAATGACCCCAATTCTTTCTTGATTTCTGGTACAAAATTGATTTCAAGATTATTTTAGACATGTCTTAAAATTTTCCTTTCAAGTCTTTACTTTGAAATAATTTCCACAAGTTGTTTTTCTATTTCCACCAAATAATATCACATATTCCAGATGGACTCCATTGCTTACATTTTTTTCTCCTGTTCACAAAATGTACTACTTTTTCTTTCTGTGGGTGAAAAGAGTTTTAATGTCTGCCACCTAAAGTCATATCCAGAGCTTATACAGCTGGTAAATTACAGATCACGTGAGTGCTGAAACATTTGTTGCCTATGAAAAAAGCCACATGGATCCAAGAGGTTAGTTTATTCACAGTTCCTTCCTTTGTTCCTAGTTGGGCTGCACCCCACATGCCTACAAGGCTTGTACTCGCCCAGCTTCAAGACCAAAGAAAGAGCCTGGAGTCAGTGACACAGACATCAGTGGTTTAATAGATAAAGGGAGTTTACATGTCTGAAGCGTGGTCCTGGAGTGCCGCCCAACCCTGTGCAGTGGATGACCGGCAAGATAGGGCAGCAGTCTTAGCTCCCAGGGACATGGGGAGGTTAGCAGTTACAGGGGAAACTGACATCAGGTTAGCTCCCTAGTTACCTGGGAAACCAGCAGAGGGGCACGCCCCTAACCATCCCCTTTGATAAGAACAATCCTTAGCTAGGGCCTGAGGCGAGAATGTAGGAAGGATAGTGAGTAGGGTGGAGGTGAAGCAGGCACTGGTCTAGCAGGGGATGTACAGGGAGCAAGAGAACAGCCATCGTGAGTGGCCTGACCATACAGTCTTGTAAACAGTCAAAAAAAAATAGCGATTAAGTAAGTTTGGGGCTGCTTGTCTGACAGCACGTGCCAAAACTGTAGGAAACTCCAAATGGAACATGGCTTATTGCACTGTTCACTGAGAAACCAAGTCCATAGATATCCAAGGGGCTTAGATACATAAAGATTCTCTCTTCCTTATCATTGAATCCCCACTTCAGTAGAACTTGATTAGGGATAGTCAGAATCAGATTCACAAATTCTTGCCAAAGCAGCTGGTCCTTGGTCGCTTAGATGTTTGCTCAGCTATTAAAACCAGTCAATCAATCATTCATAAAAAAGGTAGCCAGTAGATACCAACCATAAACCACCAAGCTTAAACTCATTTAGCACACATGTATAACCATCTCTAGTGATGGATAAGGACCTTTAATCTTTGTATGTAACACTGTTCCCCCAAAGTCACTCCTTATCTATTTCTCAGGGTGCCTGGTTAATTCACCAAAATGTGGAGGTCTTAGCAAATCAATTAAATAAGGCCTAGTCCTTCACTTCCACGTATCAGAAGGAATTGAGAGGAAAGGGTCTTGTCAGGGAAAACAGGCTTCCTGAAACAGTAACTAGCAGATTACGTGAATCTATTTGTCTTAAATATCTATCTTCTGAGTTAAGCATGTGGCTTGATATAAGGATAGAATAAAGAAGTGTCTTTAAATTCTGAATTCTTCTGGAATCCAGGATTCCGTCACAGAAAATAAAATCAAACTTTTGGGACTGAATGCGCCCTAGAAGGGAAATTAAACATTTTGTGGCAAAGTACAAGGAATCATGAATCACACTGTGAAATAGCACAAAATGAGGTCATCTTAGTTATCTCACCAAAAAGATACATACAGTCCTTATTTCTGGAGTAAGTTGCTCTGACCTGGACATTTCCTAAAGTATAGGATGTAAAAACTTCAGCTTTCCAGGCCAAATTGTGATGTCAAGTCATTTTAGCCCTGGGGAAAGTAGAACCTTAACCCAGGGAAAATCTGTGTTAACAAAAAGAAAAAAAGGTATTAAAAAGTGTTTCTGTATCACATGCATTTCTTATGATCACTTTTCTTTTCAATTTCTGTTTTTCAGAACTTGAATTTATCAAATTTCCCTTTTAAGGCATTTAAAAATAAAAGTTCTTTTCCACATTAAAGTCGTTCAAATATAAATATTGCATTTTTACAAGAATGCTTTGCAACATTAAGTACCACTTTTCTTATAGGTTATGTTTCTCAGAATTCCACAAATATTAAAGTAAAAATAGATTGCTGCCTTGTACCTTCCATGCTATTTGGGGAGGGGGAATAGAAAGAGAAGAGGACAAATGGAATATCTTTGATTTTAAAAAGATTTTTTTAAAAAAAAATAGGAAGGAAATTCCCTGAAATCTTTGTTTTAGAAATTGATATTTCATTCTTCTTTTCAAGTAAACATCGTAAATGCTTTTATCCCAGTTCATATATGGAAACCATTCTAACAAATCATTTTCTTGCCTCATTTTAAAGATGTTATGAGTTATATATGAAAGGCCCTCTAAACGAATCAATTGTTTTAGTCAATTCTTGGCAGTAGCTCTCAGCCAGAGCTGTGTGTTTGAATTACTAGGAGTGTTTTAAAAAAATATACTGATGTGTAGATATCAGTGCATTTTAAAATCTCCCTTGGTTATAGAAATAAGCAGCCAGATTTGAAAAACACTACTTCAGGGAAGCCCTAGAAGTAATATAACACTACATTTTAAAATGTGGTATAGAAACAAACATACTTTTAACAACCCTTGTGAGAATTTATATTTATTTACTTTCTTTAGAACATTGACGTGCATTATAGCAGCTAGAATTTGGATGGGGCTTCACTGGAAAAAATTAAAAATGAATATAGGAGGACAAATCTACATACGGTAGTAAAAGTGAGTTAGGAGGTAGAAGAGGCAGAAAGGAGTGAGGGACAACGACATAATTCCAGGCAAAAATGTCAAATAGTGGATGCTCATTTTCACTGGTCTCCTATTTTTCCTTTGCAGACTTCTTAGGTTTTGCCCTGCTACTTTGTGTCTTCAAATTTCTTTTCTTAAACATTTTTGTTTTTTTCTGGAGGAGGTAGTTAATTAGGTTTGTTTGTTTGTTTATTTAAATGGAGGTACTGGGGATTGAACCCAGGACCTCAGGCATGCTAAGCAAGAGCGCTACCACTGAGCTATACCCTTCCCCACTTCAAATTTCTTTTTGACTTAGTAAAATAGCCCTACAAAATCCACTCCTTGCTTGAGTTCACATGTTTGAAAAGTTCACTTTTTTACGTCGCCATACATTTCATTAAGATGCCCACATCCTTCTATTTAATTCAAGATATTAGAAGGAAAATAGGTAAGCATACTAAACCGTACAAAACTGTCAGTCTTTCAACTTCCAGATTATTTATGTTAATAATAGGGAAACTTGTTGTCTTAAAACATAATTGAAAATATTTAAGCTAAGGTGACCAAAGTTAAAAAAGAAATTGAATTTGGGTGGTTAGAAGATAGTTTGGGTAAAGAATATTTCTTAACTAAAAATATTTATTGACTATTAACTATATCCCAGGTACTAAAATAGATAATAATGATACAGAAATGAATAATGAAAGATTGTATTTTAGGAATGGTCCCTGATTTTAGGTCCCTGGATTTAGGAAGTTTGTAATTTAGTTGGAAAACGATGCAAGTTAACAGCTGGGTTGAATACAGTGTAATGCATTCTGTATTGAAGGTCTTTTAAAAACATTACCTATCACACAGGAATTCTCTTGGTGGAAGAATTTCAAAGAATATGAATGATTCTTTTATCATACCAGTTAGACAACAGATAACTTTACTTCTACAAATGGGTAAAATAAATGTTATGCTTGTTTAAAGGAAAGTGATTAATTAATCAAGGACAAATTTTTTTGGATTAAATATTGTTTGATAGTCTGAGAACATGCTTGTTTTAACTCTCCTAAAATGAGAAGGTAAAATTGAAATATCACATATTTGATAAAGTAATAAAGTACATTCATTAAGCACTGTGATTTTTGCCATCGCTGAAGTTTTTTTATGTTTCCTTCTATAATCCTACATCATGTTTCTACCTTTAATCTTTATACAGATGAATTGTTTGCAGCTGAAAGAGAAATAGAGAAAAATGAAGTACTGAGGGGAGGGGAGGGAAATAATTTGATGACAGTGGATGATACAGAGACTTTAAACAGAGTGATTTTTGTAGAAGGAATGTGTACTTTTCAGTAAATCTGTGCCTAGTCGTTAAATTAAAAGGCAGGTTGTCATAATGAGAAAGAATATACCCTATACAGGTAGAGGACTCCAAAAATTCAATTTAGTAATAATAATAATAATAATAATAATAATAATAATAATAATAACAACAACAACAATAATAATAATAATAATAAATACCTTTTCTATTTTTTGAAGTAGTTTCATAATATTATGTCAGTCAAACATAGATACCTTTTGTTGATTATGTGTATATATATATTATACATATACATGTTTCTGTAGATGATTCTAATGTAATCCTTCATTTGATTATGTTTTGGAGTTAATTTTCATTTAAAAATTTGATACTTAAAGTAATTGTAATAAGATACAGATTAATATACAGAAAATTCTGGTATTAAAATAAATAAATAATTTTCAAGTTATATTCTTATACTTCTTTGGACATAATCACAGGGTTCTCTCAACTGCTTTCCTATCCTATTTACATATTCAGACCTGTTACATGCAATAAGGCAAAATGTCCAATGAATCAGATTTTATTTACAGACAATGAAATTCAAATAATAAAATAAATTATCAAAATATTTAGGAGCAAACTTTATGACAGCTTTTGTTAGCTCTGACTGGAACCAAGCAGAACCCTGCAGCCCCCACCTCCCCACCAAATACAAAACCAAACAGTTAATGATGAGGACAATGGAGTCACAGACTCAGTGTCTGATGCACATTCCTGAGCTGTTTTACAGATACTGTAACTGCCACCAGAGGGAAAATGCTAACTGTTAATGACCAGACTGTAGACATGCCATCAACTTCTTCATCTTGAGCAGTGCTGAATCTACTTCTAGCACAATTCCAAGAACTGGCCTCAAGAGAATGGAATGATGTTTGACAATGGAGAATTGAAAGCAGTGTGATGAGTTTTTTATATTCACACACACCTGAGAAACTTACCCTGGTACAATGATACAGGCAATCATCTTAGACGGAGAGATCTCCCATGTCCCTTCCCAGTCAACCTTCACCATCACAATCCTACAATCAATGGTTGCTTGGATTTTTTAATCCCATCTGCACTTCACATAGATGAAAACATGGAGCATGTAGTCTTTTCACTGTGCCTCTTAAGCTCAGTGTGTTGCTAAGGGTCGCCTATGTGGTTGCAACTATAGTTTTGCCTTCCCCGTTTTGATGACTCAGTAGGGTTCCATGGTATTGTTGTATCACACTCAGTTTATCATTATCCCTTATCCTTGCTGAATATTTGGATTGTTTCCTGCTTGGACTATAATGAAAAAGCATTCTTTTCTATAAATTTTTCTGTGTGAGATTTTCTTTCTTTTATACACATCTTCATTTCCCTTGGGGACATCATTATTTCCAATTTAGACTGTTTTCAAAGGGGTTAAGAGCTATCTCAATGTGATTTTAATTTGCATTTCCCTGATAACTAATTTAATATTTTAGAGTGATAAGTTAAATGATACACATTTAGTGATGTATGACAGATCAAGCCAGGGTAAGTTATAGTCATTAAGCACAATTTTTGGCGTCTCATCACTGTCCTTATGGTAGATGACTCTCGGTTGTCAGTATTATAAGATTAGATAATATCTGGAACTGTAACACCCCACTTGTGTGTAAGAGGAGAGGGTCAGAACAATAAATTAAAGTCACCCGTAGCACTGATGTCGTCATTCTGATGAATTAATTATGGGATAAATTACTCCTGTACTTCTTATATTTTAAAATCAACTCCTATTATTTAACTCACTTTTCAACAGGTATCCTGTTACCTGGCATTGAAAGACCTTTAACTTAGGGAGAACGATGAGAAAGAATGGGACTTAGAGAGACTTCACAGTTTGAGATAGCAAAGTTGTTGTAGCAAATAGAAGGCCGACCATAAGTTAAGAACCAGACCAAGGACATCTCAGCTACTGCAATGCATTGAGAAGACAATGTTAGAACCAGCCGACATGATGTCTGAACCATATATGTCTCTTTGGATGAACGTAAAGAAATATGTTAACCAAATATCAGCAGCAACTCTGTCAATGCACTGATCGTGCATCCATCCATCTTTCTATAATTTTTATCCACCCTGGGAAGAAAGGGATGAAGGAAAGCTAAGTTAACTGAGAAAACTCTTATTAGACTACTCTTACATTGAATTAACATACTGGTTAGAGCTGACACTCAGAGTGAAGTTCAGGAGAAGAAATGAGAACGGTATTTTTGGACACATTTGCATGCTCAGGTTTTCACTTGTGGACGTTCTCCTTTAGTTTCTTTAAGGCCAACTCAAACAAGCACTTAGATTTACCTCCTATTTCTAGATCCATTTGTAATGAGATAGACTTAAATTAAATGCACTAGGTGTTGTAACTCAGATGCTGTTACATTTTTGATACCATCATAAAAAATGCAAACTGCCAAACTTTAGTTCTTATTTGGAATTCAAAGGCCAAAAGGCTCAGGTTTTACATTAAAAAAAAAAAAGATTAATGTAAATCCCCATATTGCCCTTAATACTGTGAAAAAGAATATCCTCTTCCAACTCACCTTTTCATATGTGAATTTCTGCACTTAAAATATAAAAACAGACTCCTTTTTTAAGCTTTGAAATGGTGATTGCTAAGGATAGATTCTGACACATTCCCAGTAGTTCACAGTTGGCTTACATTAGGCTGGCATTCTGCCCCGACTTCTTGTTACTAAGAAGGGAAGAAAAGATTGTCTGGAGTTAAACTACTTTTCTTTTCTTCTTCTTCTTCTTTTTTTTTTTTTTTAGTTAATAACAGAACTTTAGTTTGATGGCACCTGGGATTGTAAGAAATTGTCAACTGACTCTTGAGTCGTTCCTGGTACAGACTCATTGACAATCAGCAGAGGATACACAAACCCTTCTGGACTAAAAGCTCTGAGTTAATTTAGTTGAAACTAAGTTATTCATTATCAAAGACTTGTTTAAAATGGAGTGATATCAACTTGGAATTGTACTGAAAGGAATACGTGAGGTCACCTATTAGCAGCAACGTCAAGAGCCCTAAAGATTTTACAAAAATATAATTTCTCTGATTTCATCTTTCCTCCTTCCTCTTGGTGAAGGTCTCCTCTTTGCCTTTTTTCTTACACACATGTCTTCCTGTTTTCTCCCTCTTTCTTCTTCTGACTTTCCTGGAAATCCTCTGTGTTTCGCATAATTTCCTGAATATCTGCATTCATTCTCCTTTATTTTGTTTTCCATTGATAGGTTCCTCTTGCTCCTTAGTGAGTCATACTCAACCAGAGCTGGAATCCAGAAAATATGTATGTCAGTAAACTAACATGTGTGGTCCGCTGATATAAATAAGGAATTATTTGGTCATCACAGCTTTACAGTAGGAAATGTACAAGTAGAAAAACCAATTGATTACACGATGTAACAGTGATATCCCAATAGCCTATGAATAAAAACCCTGAGATATTTTTGAAATTAACATGAGAGAGAAAAACTGGAAGAAGAGATGTGTTAATAGTATTTTCACTATTAAATTTGCAGTTTAAGACTTTTTAAAAGTTTTCTTTTAATTGAAGAATAGTTGATTGAAAATGTGTTAATTTCTGGTGTACATCCTAGTGATTCAGTTGTACATATATATTTCTTTTCATATTATTTTTCATTATAAGTTATTACAAGATATTAAATAAATATAGTTCCATGTGCTATACAGTAGGGCCTCGCTGTTTATCTATTTTATATATAGTGCTTAGTACATGCTTAAGACTATTTAAATAATGGAAGCTAGATTGTGTCCAATAATAAGATCAAAATTTGACTCAGAGCCTAAAATAAAATGGACCTATCTTGAAAATAAACCAGAGTGTCAACAAAAAATTTACCTCAATGCTTTCTACACTGTATACATTTCATTTATCTTTATTTGGAAGCAAGTATTGATACTATATCAATAACTGCCAAATGAGATGATCAATCCTTCGAAAAGTGATGGTGTAATGCCATAAAGACATTCTATAATAGGTTGAAATCCAAAAGGAATAGCGGTTCATACATAAAAAGTGAAGAAACTTAGAAGTATTTCAAATTCCCTAGCATTCAACTTCTGATATTCTCAGTTCAAGTAGAGGATAAACTATTCCACCAGTTAGTTATACAACAAAAATAACTGGAGATCAAATTACAAAACATTTACTAATAATCTATTATTTTCAAGGCATTATAATATGCGTTATAAGAAATATTAAAGATTGGGGATATCAAATACAAATAATGACACAATAATTTGATAATACAGAAATTTCATTATTCAGTACATGAGTATTTCTGAGAGTGGTGAGGCAGAAAAGATGAGTTTTGATATAAAGGCTAGGGGAATCACTGTGAACTGGCTGATCAGATATTTCAGAACTGACCAAGTCTATCTTATTGATTCTTACTAAAATTATCTTCATGAAATGAAAATGAGATTGCTTATTATAGTTTGAGGTGTCTCAGTCCAAGGGAGTTCACTCAGTGCAGTTTTTAGCATTGCAAAAGGAGAGTTAGACTTTAGGTCTTCTATATTTTGAGGTGAATTCGAAAACAAACAAACAAATCTAAAAGTGGATTGGATGATCCACTTCTTGAGTGTTCTGTTTTCATCCATGAGAAGGGTTTTTCTATAAATCCTCCTGCTTGCTTCCATACCCCCCATTCCTTAATATTTCTTCAGGAGTAGGATATGTTAACCAGTAGGGGTCAGAGTCTTCATCCAAATTTCTTAACTTGCTGAAGTCAGGGACATTCCCACTAACCTCACCCCACTACCCTGTGCACACACACACTCCAGAACCCAGAACGGTAGGAAGCAGCAACACAGGTAGATAATGTCTGTTCTACACAATGTCAGACATTCCTTTGCATGAGCTATTTCAAGAATAATAAGAAGCAGGAAAATCATTTTTTATCTCAAATAAGCTTGATCTTTATCAATTAAACAAAACAAAAGCATATGACAACTCTACATTTGCTAATTCTTTGTTGCTTCTCAACTGATTTCAAACTTGGTGGGAAAGAGTGATTCTTTACATTTTATATTGTGATTCAAAATTGTAATAAAATTTTAATCCATATATTTAATTTCTTACAACTTCCACTGCATTGCCAAAAATACCTTTATTTTCTAACTCTTCCTTTTAATTACTTTTTGATTTAGAAATCAAATACCTATTTATAAAATTGAATTGTCAATTCTTACTATCAGAAAGTATATTTTTTTCTGATTTTATCAGAAATCATTTCAGTTCCTACTTGAAAGGCTAACATATTTATTATATACAAAAGAAATAATGTAACTAAATTCATTCCACTAACATGGTTCACCTAATACCAAATATCATCACAAAAGTATCTGCGTGCACTTAAAATTGGCTAAACAAAGCAGATAAATGGAAATATAAGAGAAACAATGAAAAATATTTCAGGTGTCAATTGAAATGAGGTTGGTCTTGGGTAAAGTGGCTGAAGAGCTAAAATTGACTTATCCTTCCCATCAAGAGGAAACTATCTACTTTTCAGTAAAAAAAAATCAAGATTTTTCAATATATATTGGGGGCTGGGTGAGAAGGACCAATATTTTCCTTCAAAAAAAAATCTAGAAGTGGTTGTATGCTTATATTGTATATCGTAATAAAAATGGTATTTTAAATAATATAACATCAGAAACTATTAATGTAGTATTTCAATTCATAAAATAGATTATATTGCAATTATGCCATTATTTCTTTGCATGCTGCCTAAGTCTCTTCTTTCCTTCCTGCCTTCCTTCTGTCCTTTCCTCTTTCTTTTATCTTAAACATGAGGATAATAATTCCTAGGTCATAGAGATATTTTGAAAATCGAATGAAAAACTATACAAATACAGTGCTTAGAATATACTTGGCTCCCAGTACATGGTAGCTTATTACAATTATCTTAAATAGTAACACATACTTAAATCTATTGTTTCAGTTATTAAAAAAAATATGTAAGATGTTTATCTAAAAAGAAATAAAATCCCAGCAGGTTATTTCTTACTAACTCCATATGGCAAATGCCCTGAATCACAAGAATTGATAGCCCTTGAGATTTTATTTCTAATTTGTAGATTTTAGGTGGTACCATTTACATGTCAATCTCTATTACCTGTGCTTTTAATATAGCTGTGGATGTTTCTACTAAGTTTTCTCATTCTGTTGTCTGCACACTATCATTTTCACAGAACTATGAAAATGAAACTTAAAATGTAAGGAAAGTGAGATGGCTACGTTTTTAACATGTTTATGATACTACGGTGGTGGTATAAATCACAGGGAATAATCTCTGGCACTATTTTGTGTTCCTTTCTTCAACACTGTGTGTACAATAGTCTGCTGAAATCTTATCAGGAAGTTGTAAAATTCAGCATTCTGACAAAGCGTTTGTGCTTTAATTTTTATTTGATGCAAAAGATGGTAGGCATACAACAGTGGCATTAAATCTAATAGCATTTTAAATATTTTTTCACCAAGTTAAATATATGAAGTTGTGAACTATCAGATTATTTTGCGCACATCAGTAGTTCCTAATGAACTCAGTGGTTATTCATAAACCTAGATGTAATTAGGTTAGAGACACGGAGGCTTAGGATCCCACATGTATTTTAGAGAAATATGTATTCTTCATATTACCATTTAATGTAATGAAATGATGTAGCTAAACCAAGTAACATAATAAAAAATACTCCGAACTATTTAACACTCTTGAAATGAAACTTTAAATTATTCTCTGCCTCGCCTTTTTTTTCCCCATTTGTTTCAAAATCAATTGTATTATTTTAGATAAGTTTGAAGCAGGTATTATTTATTATTCCTATATCACAAATTGAAAAATTAAGGTGGAAACACATTTTCTTTCCCAATGACACACAGCAAGTTAATGAAACAAAAAATGAAGGAAAAATAAGGAAGAGTTTTTATTGCTCTAGTGCTATTTCTCTTTGCTCATACTGAATCATTTCATAGGTTTAATGAAAGAAACTCACAAATACCCCTCAGGACTCAACATACAAAAGACTTGCTAAAAATAAAATTATAGTTAGGCATTATTATTATTAATTTTAATGTTGAAATTACATTATACACACAGAAGAGTAAAATTTACCTAAATGACATTTTATATATGGAACATTTCAGATGGAAAGAAATTACTTTTAGTCAAAATTTAAAGATAGCATATCAACATATTTTTACAAATCAATTTAATAATTATACCCAATATTGAGAATAAATTATTTAAAAATTATCTTGTTTTTAATCTCTATAAATTCTATGGCCTGTACCCTTACAAAATTGAAGGTCACCTATAATTTCTCCTCTGGTATTAATATTCTTTGGTCACTGAACAACGTGGTCACTCTGTTCTTGCTGATACCCTTGTCTGTCTTGGTATTTAGGGCCCTGAGCTATCGTGAACTCCCTCATCCTTCTCCTCTTTCTCTTTCTCCTCTTCTCTTTCTTTTCGGTGGATTATTTTTGACAACTCTGTGAAAATGCGGGTGATTCAACATTGGGCTTTGGGCCATCTGTTCTTTCATTTTCGTACCATCCTTGAGAGCGTATCTATTCTCACAGCTTTAGAAATCAATTCTCAAGGGATGATCCTAAATCTTGTCTCACATTCAAATTTCTTTCTACACTCAAAGGCCAAACTTTTGACTTTCACGAACCCCTTCACCTGGCAGTCTTACCGTTATCCGAAACGCAAGGTGCCTAAAACATAAGTGAAGTCCCTTCTTGATAAATTTTCCTCTCTCATTTATCAATTTCCAGATTAACAATTTTCAGGACCATAGTTTTAACTTAATGGCTATTCCATCATTTTTTTCTTGATTGTATCAACTTCAGCATCACAAAGATTTTTCTGATTTTATACTAACCCCATTTTACAATAAATGCTACAACTGTAGTTAGACCACTTTCCCTGAAACACAAGTGATTAAATAATTTTGTTTCTATCCTCACTGTGATTACTAATTTTAAAATATAAAACCATTGAGGAGTTCTTAATTGGCTACAAATATGTGCTGATCCATTCATTTTAGGCTCCAGTTCTACCACACTTACCATTGTTCTCTATTAAATTATATCTTTCAAGTATATGATCATCATTTTTACAGGGTCCCACCTTATAGAAATTTTACCCTCAGTTCCTTAAAATTTTAAATAAAATTTTGTTTTACAAAAATTCTAACTACTTACATGCTTTATATCTTCTCTTAATTATTATTTTTAAAATTTTGCATCCCTAGAATGCAAGCTCTAATAGAGCCGAGATTACGGTCTATTTTATTCACTTACATTCCCCGTCACCTTAAGAAAAAGCCTAATACATAGTGGGTATCAAGAACTGTGAAGGGCTGAGATTTTATTCTCCTTTCAAGCTAACAGAAGACCCCTGCATCAGAGACAAAAGGGTTTTTTTTTGTTTGTTTTACTCATGTTAAAACAGGTACCATGAGCTCCATGTTCACTCTGATTCCCTGTGCCTCCCAGGTCTCCAGGCAGTGACCCAGAGGTGCCCAGTGGGATGTAACACATGCAGTATTTTTGCTGATTCCCAAAGAACCCCAATTTCAGAAAATGCCAATCTTTTACCAGATGATGAAATCACACTTGCCCAGCCTTTGCCCCAAAGAGAGACATTAACTTTACTCTTCTGGTCAGCAAACAAATCTTCTCTCTGCTCTAGAGATTGACACCATCTCTATGTTTTAGGGTGGTTTACTCTACAAACTGCCTTGAAAATACAGTCTAAAACAAAAGCTGTCAGTGCCTTTGCTTGTACAATGTTCAGACATGGGACCCACAGGGACTTGTCTCCTAAGAGGTGGTGCTCTAAAAATACTTTTAGACTGAATGAATAACAAAAAGTATTGATTTTACTTAAGTAGCCACTTGTATCTTGTTTCACTTTCTTAAATTAGTACTGTTTCCTGTATTTTTTATTTCATTTTCAGCAGCCTCTTCATTTTCTTCTAATACTGAATCTTCTCTTCACTTTTAAAGGCTCAAGTTCAAGCCTACACTCATGGCCCATTTTCTTTCTCTTCTGAATATAATAGTGGCTAATATACACTGCAACCCATTCCACCTCTATAAATATGTATGTTATGGTAGGGAAAACTGAAAGAAATCAATGTGTTCTACCTCAAAATAAATCTTTTCCTTAAAATTAAACTTTCTCCTGCAAAACGTCTGCTAATACCAGATTCTTTAAATTGTACTTCAGTAAGAAACTGTTTCTTTATTCAAGGGTATATTCATAGGTAAATATCTGCAATACTAAATTAACTAATGTGGAAAGAAAACTCCAGATAACAAATATTATTCCTAATAAATAAATCAGCTGATATTCTTTATGGTTTCAGGTAGGACAGTCTGTCACAAACAAGCCCCCTCACTTTCCTCCACCTAGAAAGGAAGTCAAGGGCTGGTGGGGCCCACCAGAAGGGTGGGTGAACTGACAGATCATCCTTCTATCTCAGAGGATGCTTTTCCAGGGGCTTGCAATCTAGTTGGAGGATTTACTTAAGAAAAGATGAAATAATCATAATCCAATAAGGTGAAGCAGCAGAAGAATTCTAAGCGAGGTTACAGAAATTACCGATGAAAGAATTCAGAGAAGGGAGATGTGGATGTTGGGAGAACAGACCAGGAGGTGATGCCATTACAATGTGCCCTGAAAAGACAGGAAGAGAGATGCTAGTCTGATTTGAATCTTCCACTTAAAATGAAGCATCACTCTTTGGATTCTATAAATAAGAGGTTTTCTGGTGAAATACTGTTCTGTAAGTCTCTATTCTAAAAAAATAATATGAAATCCAGTTCATTTTTAGGATACTCATGTATTAAAGGAAAGAAACAACTCCTATCTGTCAAGGGGCATTAAGTATCTGTTCTGATCTCCCTTCAGGTAAAGAAGAAAGTATCCTTCTGATGAATCTTTTAAAATATATTTTTCTTTTGTTTCTTCATAAATGAGTTTGGGCTTATAGGCTACTTGCTAAATCTCTATTACCATTCTCCCTCATTTGATTAACTTTAAATGAGTTTTGTATAACCAATGTTATCTTTGTTAGAGTTTAATAATATTACTCTTTTTTCATATTGTTTCCTGAACTCTTGTGTACTCTTGGAAATAGAAAATGAATAATTAAACTCAATATTTCCATTAAGATCATATAAAAATATTAAATAGTGTCACCTGAAGAAAATTAGGCTATTACTTTGTCAATGCCTATGAATATAAACAGAAGGAAATATAATTAACAATAATTCACTTCAACCCATTTTATCTCTATAATTACGTATATATTTTGTGATTAGGGAATGATGAATAGGTATCAGTGCATTACACTTTGGCAGAAATTCTTTTCTTAATCTTAAATTTCTTGTTGTACAGTGATCTATTAATATGTAGCAGTCACACCAGGTTTGTTTTAATTTTACTTCAGCAGAAAAATTGCCTCTGTGTTTAGTGCATATCATCACATATTTGGTAAATAAATGTTAAAATATTTTTACTGAGATGTGGTAGGTCAATTCTAGATAAGCATGTATTATTTTTAATACGTAAATTAACCAATAACTTTTGTAGATTAAGAAAGGACAGTCTGTCACAAATAAGTCCTTGTATTCTCCTCTCTCTGGGAATGAAGTCAAGAGATGGGGTCTGCTGTGAGGGTGGTGAACTGAACGGCTGTCCTAATTAAGAGGGTGCTTCTTTATTGACTGACTGGGGAAAACAGAATGTTTCATAGTAACTAGGGCTCTGATTTTGTCTTTTTTTTTTTTCCATGTTAATGTAGGATGCTAATGGGTTTTTTTCTGTTTTTTTCTTTTTAGTTCTTGGACATAATTAGGTCAGTAATCAAATGAAACTGTGAACATATACCTCAACTATGTACTATGCATCTCAGAAATTAAATTTGGTTTATTGGAATCAAACCATCACAATAATACTATTTGCCACAAAAAAAAATTTAGATTTCCTCCTTTTGTCCATCATCTTAAATTAAAATTTTCTATTTGAAACTTTTCATGCTTTTTGCTTTAAAAACACTTGCTATCCCTGTTTTCAAGGTATGGTAATTTCTGTTTGCTTCTGTGCACACCAAAGTTTGAATGTAATACAGAACTTCACAATTTGAAGGAATAAATGTCTGTGTCTTGCCCAAATTCCTTAAGAAATAAAGCATTAAGTTAATCTTGATTCAAATGTGGGTTCTTTTCTCCTTTTAGTAGAATCTACTGTTCTGAATTTTGTGTCATTTAATGCCTTGCTTAACATTATTTATTTGTCTCATAAGTAAATACCCCCAATAATATATTTTACTTTTCTATTGTCTGACTATACTTAAGTCAGTATCTCTTTTACAGATGATAACTATGTGTGCTATTTTCAGGGTTTTTTTTTAATTTTTATGTGTGTTGTTATTCCATTATGAACAGTATATATGATGCATGGCTTCTGGTGTACAAGACTGCATCCTGGAAACACAATTGCTGAATAATAAGGAATGCACAAGTTCAACTGTATAAGGTAACAAAGTGCCAGGCTGACTTTCTAAATGGCAGTACCGCTTTGTCCTCAGAAGTGTGTGCCTATGTCCATTGTCCCACATCTTGTCCACACCTGAGACTGTGATACTATTTTTTTCCAGTCTGGTAGTTAGGCTTATTTCCTGAGTATCACTTACGAACAGTATTTGATTTCCTCGGCAACATGAACAATGCTGTTTTCATCATACATCATTCATACATTGCAGTCTTTCTGACCATTTTCTTTTCTGTTTTCTTGGTCTATTTGTTTCCCCCCCTGTGCACACTGTCCTGGTTACCATGTCTGTGTAATGCCCTGATCTCTTCAATAGAATGTCTCCTGCCTGCTCCTCCTCAAAAATGTCTTTCATAAATTTTATTTCTTTGTTTCATCTTCTTGAGTGATTAACCCAAAGATTATTGTGAATTAACATTTGACACAACAGATGGAAACTTGCCATTTAAGTTAACAGAGGAAACTTTAATACATATTTCTATATACCTTAATTTGTAGATTTTGATATATATCAGCTTCCCTTGAAATATGAAACCAAGAGCCTAATTTTCTGATATAATAAACTGTGCCTAAGAGAAACTATATCTTAATTTTAATGTAACTTTTTGTCCAATTTCAGTATTTTTTTCATTTTTCTACCAAAATATTCATTTATCGGTGAGCATTGGATATCTAAGCAGGCATCAATGAGAATAAAGGGTGAATACTGGAAGGATAACTAAAATAAACTCATGCAACTTGCATTTTAATCAAGTTCAGGACTTAAATATCTACTAATGCTGGAGACTTGTATGATTTGTGATCTGGGTTGAAATCCCACGAAATTAACCTATTTTGAATTTACTCACAGAAAGTCAATGGCTATAATGCAGTAATATTTCACACTGTTCCATTTTTATCTCTCCTTTTAATAAAAAGAAACTGACCATGGCTTATATATTTTGAAGAGACCAAGGTAGAAAAGTATCAGTTTGCACACAGTATTTCTTATAGACTTAACACAACATTTGAGATTTGAAAATATAAGAAAGATGGAAAAAGGAAACAAAGCTGTTTCCCCATTTAAAGTAAATGTAAAATATAATTTCAGATTGTTTCTCTAGGTAATCATTTATTATTCTGCAGTATTTAAAACCTTGATTATACAAACTAATATAATTTTGCCTGGTTCCAAATTAAACACAGATATGTATGATAAAAGATGACTGTTCTTAATATTACAACTCAGGATAGCTTTTGAGCTGTCAACTACTGTACTTTTTAGGCTAATTTAGATTTATATATAATCCTTAATGAATGTGCAAGAACTGAAAGAAGAACTCAGTAATTACTTTCTCTAATTATCTATTTTAATTATATTCTAGCTATATGCAAAAAGGAAGCAATCTAGCAGATCTGTATTTAAGAAAACTAAAATCAAGGCTTCCTTTATATGGATGTTTTCCTTAAAGGTGGCTAGTTAGATACCACCACAAGTTTATTAATCCCACCATCCTGAAAATGAGATTTAACATGTTAATAAGGAAAAATCTCATTTTAAAAATAGGTTATTTACTGGAAATATGGGGTGGCACAGCTCTGCCATTTCCCAGTTATTAAACATGGCTTCTCAAGAATGGGATAAAACATCAGCCTTGTTCCATAACATATGAGCCTCCCATCTTCCATATAGGTATTTTATTTAACTGACTTCCAAAGTGAATCCATAACTACACTTTCCCATCAAATTGATTACCTTGTATTACAATTATCTTTGAATTTAAATAATAAAATGGCTTAAATGTATGAATTATTTGCTCATAAATTGTTAGGCAAACTCATGAGAATTTTGAATAAATGTTAAAAAGATAGTTTTGTAACATATACCGATATATACATTTAGCATAGCAACAATTATATAAAACTATCACATTTATAGATAAGAGGATTTTTTAAAGAATAATGTTTCTCTGTCTCTAAAAATATTCCAGCAGAGAATCCCTATAGAAGGGATATGTGCACAATCATTGGGTAAGATGACTTCAAAGATCCCTTTAATAAATGTATAAACCAATAATAATTATAATAATAACAATAATAGAAAACAATCAATAAAACTACCATCCTTAAACACTTAACTCTTAGAATTGTATTAAGTACTTCATACATATTTCCTTATTTAACACTCACGGTTACGCAAATATAGTCTTCGCTACGCTGATTTTTCATGTGTTTGAATTGAGAATAAAGGAAATCAATTACTTGCTGGAAATCACCCAGATGGTAGAAGTCAGAGGTGGGATTCAAACTGAGATAAGTGTTTCTATAAGCCCATGTCCTTTCTCTAACACTACTTATTCTTCTCATTTGCTCAGATTTCTGGTGAATATGATTGTTATAAATATACTTATATGTATGTACATATACATAATATGCATACAAGGATACTATGTAATATTATACATTTTAAAATCCTTTTGGGTTTTTAATATCTGAAAAAATGATATAAAAAATTCTATTTCCATATTTTAAACATTTAAATTTATCTGTTTATTACAATTACTTTTCAGAAATCTCTTTTTCATTCTTTCAAATTCATTGGAGATAATATAAAAAATAAAATGGTTTTAAATCACTATCAACACCTGAAATTTTTAAAGTACATGTTTTTATTGTCATAACCAATGCTATACCACATTATTGTTTACACGTGTACACATCTGTATGATTTTTCCACTAGGTGAAATTTTTATAAGTGGAATCACTTTATCAACGCACTTTATACACATATCAAATATTGATAAATATTGTCAATTTAAATGCACTCCATTTGTATAAGGGTATTGGTCCACTGATAATCTATACCTTTACCAATCACAAAGACAAAAATGGCTTTTATGGTGTTACATTATCACCCTAGCGATGGATCTTACAGACTTACGGCTGAGCTAATGTTAATCTGACACTTTGTGTTTCTGGATAATTTTACAGACTAGAGAAACTGCCAACATTGGAACATTCACCTCTGGACTATTATGTAAGCAAGAAATAAAGTTGGAGCAGTTGAGCAGTTGAGCATTGTTCCTTTTGGATACCGAATTCATGAGGGCCTTTCAGGGTTACCTCCAATACTCTGAAACATTACATGGGCTCAAAAACCTGCATTTCACGACAGCATTAGTAATTTGCCCCCGAAGCCCCATCATTGATGAGTTTATGTATTCTGGGAGCTCTCTGCTCAGTTTCAGCTGTTTATGTATTGTTTTTTTTTGTTTTTTTTTTTTTGATCCCTGAATGATGTTTCTTAAACTATTTTGAGCATAAAAGTGAATTCAAAAAACAATTTGCTGAAGTTCATTTAACATTAACTTGAAATATAATAGAAACCCCTTTAGCACATTTGCTCTGCTGTTCTGTCCTACACATTTTTTCTCTTTGTGATTTATTTTTAAAATCATATATTATTAGTTAATGCTATATAGTTTTTGAAGATAAAATAATTTCTTTAACTTTATGGTAAATCAAACAATAAAATATTATGTAGCTAATGAACATATTAGGCAGTTAGATAGAAATGAGCACCAGGCAAGGGGAGAGGAAAGAGGAGGGAATAATCCAGAAGGTACCAGTACACCTGCGCTCAGGATAAGGGGCTTCAAAGAATTTTACTTTTTTTAAATGAATGCTGACAAAGATCGGGTTAGAATCAAATGCTGCGGTCACGTTCAGTAAAGAGAAGGACAGGGCTTAACATGACCCAGAGTTCGTTATAATGTAATTAGCATGGTGGTTTAGGCCCCCTCCTGTAGGTTTTTCTGTGTGCATCATGGGTAAGAGCATGTGCCAAAGAAATGGGTGGCCCTGAGCACTCAAGGCATGTAAACTGTCAATCAGTCACCAGAACCAGGGTATAAGAGGGGAGAAGCAAAGGGGCAACGCCATTTTCCTCTCTTGAGTTGGCCCGCCTTCAGTTTTTGGAGGTGTACTCTACTAATTTTTGCTCTATTAATAACATTTTCTGTTTATATCGCGATTTCAGTCTCCTGTTTAAATTCTCTTTCTCCGGTAAAACAGAGAACTGACACGTTTTTACCCTCCTCACGGTAACAAAAACAGAGAGCTACCCAGTCTCACATGGAGTGATTAACTTACTTACCTCTGTCTCTAACACACACACACACATACATGCGTGCAGGTGCACTCACACGCACAAATACACACAGTCAACACAGAGACACTCAGGTATACAGTCCATAACTTCTTACAAATATCTATGCTTAATTTAAGGCGGTAAATATCTTATAAACTAAGATAAGTATATGGAAGCTTTTTAAAATTAAGGAATCTGTTATTTTTCACTTTATGTATTCTAGATATTTTACTTTTTAAATGACCATTTATTACTTTTATTTTGGTTAGATAAACACAAATGTTAATGTTTTGAAAGAAAGGTTTTGATTCAAAACTCAGTTTAATTCCCAACTATGCAGTCTTTTAGACATATTATTTAAAACAGTCATGTCCTATTTAAGTGTAATAGTTACATTTAAAATATTTAAGATTACTGTTGGTTTCCGTATGCAATCAGGTTAACATATAAGTAGTACTATGTCACTTAAAATGCACTTTTTGGAAAATCTGTTATTTGTAATTTCCACAAATATTTGAAGAACTGTTGCCTGCTTACTTCATTTCTTCTTTTTAAAATAGAATTCTGTTTATCATATCTTCAAAGTAAAAAAACAGTATTTAACCACTTACTAGTTTATAAAGTTTGTAAAGAATAGTATCATCAATTATAAATTAGTTTAAAACATGTTAGTAAAGACTAATGACATTTATCTTAAGGAATATAATGACATGTTGATCATCTGAGAAACTTTCATGTAGAAAATGAATTTATAAAAAGATTGTAGAGGTTATAACTAGAACTTGCACAATGATTTATGATATAAATTTGACTGTCATATGCTAGAGTATTCAGGAATTTCATACACACACACACACACACACACACACACACAAACACACTCTTACCATCAGACTTGTATTAATAGGCCTGCAGTGAGTGGTTTCCAATTTGCTTTCACTTTTAAATAATAACCTTTAATTTATAATTATTCATTGTTATTTGGAATTATTAATATACAATATCATGTACTACCTTTTATTTTTTGACATGACCTTACATACTACTAGCCAGATATACTGATTTATGAATTATGTGTACAAAGGAATTTTCTCCAAAAAAATCTAATGTTTCAAAGATCACTTATAATTTTCTAAATGTCTGAATAAATTTAAGGCAATATTTTCATGGCATTTTTTTATCATTTTTGTTTCTGTAACATCCTGCTACAGTGGGATGATATTTTAAAGTTAGTAGTCAGGCCAAAGAGTCCCCCAGAATTGCTGCATAAATAACAGGGTTTTTTTGGTGATATGTCAGTCTGTTCACAGGCTCTTTGGATCCCTCAACTTCCAATACTACAGTTAAATTTATAGAGTTTGCTTTTGTGGATATGGTCAAGAAATTTGAGGATTAAATAGCATTTAGAAGTGCAAAGGATTAGAAAGTTGAATGAGCTTTATTCTGGAACTATATGAAGCATGCAGTCAGAATGAGCTCCTGATCATTAAATGGAAAAAAGAATCTGAAAAAGAATACATACGTATATGTATAACTGAATCATTATGTTGTACACCAGAAACTAACACAACACTGTAAATCAACTAACTATATTTTAATTAAAAAAAAATTGCAGAAAGTCAAATCATGCCACTCGTTCACCTTCATTTTCTTTGATGGATGCCTGTTTTTTTAACCAAGACAGAAAAATCAATTATACCCACTTCAGAGTACCATTTAGGACGGACAATAATGCTCTAATTCTGGAGCATTCTGGAGTTTAATGTCTGAAAACAGATTTAATCTGGGGAAGAGGAATTTGTAGACTCTGCAGAGATGAGATTTGGGGGAAATAGAATTTCCAGGAAATGGAAATCTATTTTCTCTTCTGATCCTTTGACATCATTGGCTATTTTCTTTGGAACTTCATTTAGATATAAAATAATTCACATGCAATAACAAAGACTTCACATGCACAATACTGACTTACAGAAAATACAAGCACAGTATATGTAAAAGAGATCTGGCATAGTCCTATGTCAGAAAATGCTTCTGTTTAAAAGAACAATGCACCGTTTTCTACTCATTACAAGAATTGTTAATGTTTTTGATGTTTCCAAACAATCAGAATACTTATTCAAGGAAATCATCTTTGTTTATTTTTTGACATTAAACACACGTTGAAAGCAATAATGCCTGTTAGAAATCTGTTCAGAATACAAGGGCAATTTTCAAGGTTTTGTGCTGAAACAAACTGAGGAAATAAATGCCACATGTTCTGCGGTTTGCAGACTTCACAGTGAATTTCATGTGTCCCTCAATTTGATCTAAAGAATTGCAATTGATAAATGGAATAAGATCTTGTAGGCAAGGGAACAGATATTTCCCCAATTTCTAAACAATTTAGTCGCTTACAGGATTTCTTTGGAAGAAACATTTCAATTTACACACTATTTCCTACTGAGCAGAGTTGGATGAAGGCAGGAATATTTTAAAAGACTAGAATTCAAGATTATTGATAGAGGTGTGAAGCAGATAATTCAGAGCAAAATGTAAGAGTAGCCTAACTGCAGAGTGCAAAGAAAAGGCATAAGACCTGGCTTCAAATTTACTTCTGACTTTTCTTTAAAAAAAAAAAATCAGCTTTATTGAGAAATAACTGACAAATAAAATTGTAAGATATTTAAAGTGGACATCCTGGTGATTTTATATACGTATGCATTTGCATTGTGAAAGGAGTTCCCTCATTTAGTCAGTTAACATAGCCATCACCTCACGTACTTCTCTCTTTTGTTTTTCTTGGTGAGAACATTTAAGTTCTACTCTCTTAGCAAATTTCAGTTATATGATACTGTGTTATCAGCTATAATCACCATTATACAGACCTCATTTATCTTAGAGCTGAGAGTGTATACCCTTTTATTACCCTTCCCCTATTTATTCTGCACCCCCAGCCCCCAGGCAAGCACTTTTCTACTTCTTTTTTTTTTTTTTTCCAAATTTCACATATAAGTGATACCCTGCAGTATTTGTCTTTCTCTGTCTGGCTTATTTCACTTAGCATAATGCCCTCAAGGTCCATCCACATTGTTGCAAATGACAAGATTTCCTTCTTTCACATGGCTGGATAACATTCCATTGTACATATATAACCACATCTTTTTTATCCATTCAAGTGTTGATGGACACTTAGGTTGTTTCCATATCTTGGCTATTGTGAATAATGCTGCATTTACCTCTGATTCTAATTTTGTCCAATCATTTCAAAATGTTCAGCCTTTTTGATCCTTAGTTTCTCCCTCTTAAGCTATAATACGGAACCTTAGCAGGCTGTGAAAATTAAAAGAAATCAGGTTTGTGAAAAGTACAATTTAAGCTAAAAAATACTATATATTTTAAAATAAATTTTATTTGACCCAACTATGATAATTAGAAACTTGTCTGAAATTGTCCTAAGGAAATACTGTGAAGAAACATTTTTTTTCAAGGAAATATAATAAATCTCTTCAAAGAATGGGAAGATTCTATGGCCTTTGAGCCATGACCTCAATCCTAACATCACTCTCTAACAAGTTACAGAAGCTGTACACAGGCTACCCTCCTGCAGGCAGGTAATACCAAGAAGACGGGCTCCTCCTCCCAGTGATCACCATGGGGTTGTGGCTTCACCCTGGAAGGGGCAGGCTGCCTGAGTTTCTCACTCACTGCCCCAGTGCCGTGCTGCAGAAGCTCTATTCCATGCAGGTGCACATTTGAGACAACCGGGCCTCCATTTCCTCACTCAGCTCCCACTTATATGGTGGAAATTCTTACCCAGGCATGTCAAACCAAGAATACTGGGGCCCAATCACTCACTCTTCTGGGGGAGAGGAAGCAAGCTGAGAAAACCAGTGGTTGCCACACCTATCCAATGTCAATTCATAGAGGGAGGGTGTCACTCCAGAAAAAATTCTGTCGGAAGGGGCTGACTTTATTTGGATCAGAGAATGGAAGACCTCCTTGTCTAAGGTGTTGTCAAAAAAATAAAAATCTTGGAGAGAAGATAAGAGGATGCTGGTAGGTCTGTGATGCAAGCAAAGTGGTGGAGTAACAGGAGTTTGGTAGAGAATGAAGGGAAGAGAAAGCTAAGAATAGGCTTTCCGGGATCACAGTCACCCTGGGAATCGGGAAGCTTGTGTATACACATTCGGTTGAACTCTCTCAGGAGCAATCACAGCAGGATGCTGAGCAGACTTGAAAGTATCCTCAGGCCACAGACAGACTTAACAACACATGGGGGAAGAGCCGCTGACACAAGGGGTTTAAAGAAAACCTCCGGCTAAATAAACACTGATTGAATAATAAACTTCTTCTATAGGTGAATTTTAAAAACTCTCACTTAAAAACAAAATCACTCTCATCTCTGGCAGTTTGAAAGACAGAGTGCATATCCAAGGCTAAATTCTCTTAGGAATGATCTGAGAGGGCACCTCCAAGCTAATGGTCTTTGGCTGAAACTGGGAACAAAATAAGCCACACATATCTAACAGTAAATGATAAAATCTTAGTGGCCAAGAGGGCTTAAATACAACCTTTGTAAAATGCAGCTTATTCCAAGTCAGGGATGACCCCTAAGTAGCCTGCCTAAAAGACAAAAGTGAGGGGAAATCATCTGAACAGAGATATCAGCAGCTTCCAAATACAGGGAAAAGTGACTTCACAAAATTAGTTCAGCAAAATCACTCAACAAAAAATGACTAAGCAAATAACAACAAAACAACCTCTGGGAAGGGACAATCAATATCTAGAGTTGCTACACTGTATTATCTAAAATGTCCACTTCTCACCAAAAAGCTACAAGTCATGCAAGTAAACAACAACATAAAAGCATGACACATATGCAGGAAGAAAAAAACAAGTGGCAGTAGAAAATGCCTGTGAGGGGGCCCAGAGGGTGGATCAGGACACAAAGAGTTTAAACTAGCACAAATTTGTTTGAAACTTGTTTTTTAAAAATAAGGAAAATATGAATACAATGGTCATCAAATAGAGCATAAATAAAGGCAGAGATATTATTACAAATTTGCAGTTGAAAAATACAATAACCAAAATAAGAAATTCACAACAAGACCTTAATGACTGTTTTAAACTGGAAAAAAAAAAAGAAAAGCAAACCTGAAGACTGATCAATATAGACTATGCAAATTGAAGAACCAATAGAAGAAAGATTGAAGAAAAATTAATAATGCCTGAAGGAAATATGGGACACCATTAACCAGATAACCTATGTGTGATTGGGTATGAGAAGTGAGAGAGAAAGAGAAATGGAAAGAAAAAAATTTGAGGAGATAATGACTGAAACATTTCCAGACAGATGAAAAGATTCATCTGCTCACTTAAGCACAACAAACTACAAATAAGATAAACAGAAAAAGATATATACTCAGACACATCATAATTAATATATTAAAAGTCAAAAGAAAATCTTGAAAGAAGCAAAAGAAAAGCAAGCCATTATTTACATGAGGGTCTGAATAAGAAATGAGCTGATGAATTATTAGAAATAATAGATTCTAGGAAGTAGTGGGACAATGTATTAAAAGTGACAAATTTAAAAAAAACACAAAAAAACATTAATCAAATTCTGTTACCATCTTATACTAATTATAACTAATTTACCAAAATTATAGTAAATAAAGATATTTCCAGATAAATGAAAACAGAAATAATTTATTACTTAGAGACAAACCTTACAAGAAATTTTAAAGGAAGTTCTTCAAGGTGAAAGCAAGTGGCATCAGAATGAAATTCAAAACAATGAGTTCCATTAAGGATAATTATGTAGGTAATTACAAAAGACTGTATAATTGCACATTTCTCCTTTCTTCTCATGACTAATTTAAAAAGCAATTGTTTGAAGCAATTATTATGCCATTGTCCTGCTGGACCCATGATATATATAAATATAATATATTTGACAAAAACAAAACAACACGGAACAGGTAATTAGCAACAAATCCACAAGAAATGAAGAAAACAAGAAATGGTAAATAAAAATGTTATTTTAAAACAAACTTTATATATACTTTCCTTTCTTCTCTAAGCTTCTTTAAAATATGTAAGATAATATAAAGTAATAATTATAACAATGTATTTATATCAAATACAGACATAATATGGGTACAAGTAATAGCATACAAAGTGGAGGAGAAAATGAGCAATGTAAAAGTAAGATTTTCACATTTTGAAACTGAGCAGGACCCTGTGGGGCCTTCCCAGGGACAGACTCCCCACTTCTGTGTTCCCTGACTCTTGTTTGTAGAAAAAGCTTCAGCCTCCTAAGCCTTCCCTAAGACCCCAAGAGCGAAATGAATCAGAGAAGTGAGAAAACACAGAAACAAAGGAAAAGAGTCAAGCAAGACAAAATAATAACGGTTTAGTCAAAAAACCAAGTCCAGGACCTTTGGCTCCTCCTCAAGGGTATAGATAATATCCTGATATACACTCGAGTTGTTTTGCAGATACTAAACCCCCATCAGGTGGACGAACTGCTGACCCCCAGCATGTAGATCCCAAACCAGTTGGGACCAGATGGTTAATGATGTTGAGACTAGAAATACCACTGGTTTACCTCACCATCAATCAATCAGAAGAATATACACGAGCTGATCATGCACCCCTCAAATCTATTCCTCACCTTACTTTTAAAAACCCTTCCCTGAAAGCCATCAGGGAGTTGAGTCTTTTGAGCATGAGCTGCCTGTTCTCCTCTCTTGGCCTCACTTTGGGCACCTTGCAATTAAAGCTGTTCCGTCTCTCTCCACAACTTGGTGTCAGTAGATTAACTTTGCTGTGTGTTGAGTGAGCAGACCCAAGTTTGGTTAGGTAAAAATTTCCATGCAACTAAGTAAGTATAAAGCTGGCATCTATTAAGGTTAGATTCATAATGTAAGCCCTAGTGCAACCATTAAGAAAATAACTCAAAATATACCTTAAAATCAGTAAGTTAAAATTTTATACCATACTATATTCACTTAACGCAAAAGAAATCAGAAAAGGATAAATAGAATTAGAAGACCATCAATATATAGAAAACAAAACAGCTAAATAAAAGATGTAAATCAAACCATATTAGTAACAAAATGCGAATGGAGTAACAAATCCAAAAGGCAAATATTGTCAGGCTGGATAAAATAACAAGATTTAATTATAGATTCAGTTACAGACTTTCCTTAGGAGACATTTGAGATGCAAACATGCAAACAGGTTAAGAGTTAAAAGATGCAAAGGAAATACCACATAAACAATGTAAAAGGAACCGGAGAGACTACACTAATATCAGACAGCATAGTTTTTAAAGTAAAAATGTTACTAAAGGGATATTTTATACAGATAAAAGATTAATTTACAACTTTATCTACTTGTTTGTTAAGCAGAAAACCTAGGGGATCCATTTGTCTTCTCTTTTTCACTCATTGAAGTAGCCCCCTCAAACACTAAGAACAGTCCTGCCTTGGTAAGGTATCCAAGGGGGACTGGATCCAGGAGCCCTGAATGTACCAAATCCCGCTGATGCTCAAGTCCCACAGTTGGCCCTCTGTTTCCCAGGTATCATGTTCTTGATTCAACCAACAGCAGATGAACATTTTGATCTGCATTTCATGAAAACTGCTGATGGGAAACCTGAGAATACAGATGGCCAACTCTATATTTACTGGAAAAAAAAATCAAGCATAATTGGACCTGAAAGTTCAAATTCATGCTGTTCAAGGGTCAACTGAACTGATGGCTATAATCCCAAATACCCTCATGAACTTCTTCACTTTTCCCTACCCTACTTATACTGTCTTCCATGATATATACTTTCTGAATCTTGACTACCTCAAGAGGCAACTAATAATTTTTTGTGGTTTTAAATTGCATTTCCCAGATAGCTAATGCTGAATGCTTTGCCCCAGCTCCCCCAAAATTCACATTTCAAAATACTCAGTATGATGGTATTCGAAGATGGGGTCTTTGGAAGATGAGTAGCCATATAAACGACACCCCAGAGATACCTCTTGCCCGCCTACCATGTGATAAGACAGCCCCTTAGAAAGCAGGTTCTCACCACCTGCAAAAGCTGTCAGTGCCATGTCTAGGGCTTCCTAGCCTCCAGAACAGTGAGGAACAATTTCTGCTGTTTATAAATTACCCAGTCTACAGCATTTTTGTTATTTTATTAGAGCAGCCAGAACAAACTAAAACAGGTAATTAATTCAATTTTGTCTATTTTTTTTGGTGAAGTGTCTGATCAAGACTTTAGTTCCCCCTACTCCTTTTTTTGGTCTTTGTAGGATTTTCTTTCTTTCTTTTTGATCTTACTGATTTGTTATACTCTAGATTAAACTCCACTGTTACATACAAATGTAGCATATTTGTTTTGTGAATGTTTCTCTCCCTTTAGGGATTGACTTCAAAAAATGTTTCTTTTTCTTTACAGTGTTGTTTCAAAAAAGAAGTTTTTGATTTAGATAAAATCCAGCTGATTATTTAAAAAGATTGTTTTTGTCTTTTTTAAAAGAAATATTTGCTTGTCTCTGGTCAAAGAGATATATTCTCTTATTTTTTTTCAAGACATTTCAGAGTTCTAGATTTCACATTTAGACACTTCTTCCACTCATATTAATCTTGTGTATGATATGAGATGGATTTCAAATTTTATCTTTCCCATTAGGGATTTTCAGATGCTCCAGTACAATTTATTAAAAATACACTCTTTACTATTTTGAATTGCTTTGATAGCTCTATAAAAAAAAAAGGTCTGTATGTTTAGATTTATTTCCTGGCTATTTTTCCCATTGGTAGAATTATCTTTCCTAGCATCCTTTCTTAATTAGCACACCTTTATAATAAGTCATGAACTCTGATACTAGATGTCTTCCAAGTATTTCCATTCTTTTTTTTTAAAAATTACATTGGCTAAATTTATTCCTTCACATGCCTTATAATTAAAAAATTCTTTGTTAATTTCTAAAATAAAACTATAAAAACTGCTGCAATTTTTTGCTCATTTAATTGAAACTACAGAATAAAGCAGATAAATGACATTTTAATAATATAGAATCTTCCAATGTAGACTATCTCTTAAGTTACAAGTCTTCTTTAAAAATATTTTATACTCTTTAGTGTAGAAGTCTTATTAAATATATAATAGTTTCATCTTTTTTAGACTCCATATAGTTGAAATCATACAGTCTGCAGCCTTTTTGGATTGGTTTCTTTCACTTAGTAGTATATATTTAAGGTTATTCTATGTCTTTTCATGGGCTGCTAGCTCATTTCTTTTTTTCACTGAATAGTATTCCATTGCCTGAATGGACCACAGTTTATTTTCATTCACCCTCTAAGGAATCTTGGCTTCTTTCAAGTTTTAGCAATTACGCATTGAACTACTATAAACATCCAGGTTCAGGTTTCTGTGTGGATATAAATTTTCAACTCTTTTGAGTAATACCAAAAGGCACGATTGCTGATTGCATGTTAAGAGTATGTTTAGCTTTGCAAGAAGTCACCAAAACGTCTTCCAAAGTACCATTTTGCCTCCCTACCAGCAATAAACGAGAGTTCCTGCTGCTCCACATTCTCACCAGTATCTGGGGTTGTCAGCGTTCTGAGTATTGGCTGTTTTACCAGGTGTATCTCACTGTTTTTATTTGCATTTCCCTGATGACATATGATGTGGAGCATCTTTTCACATGCCTATTTAGCATCTGTATATCTTCTTTGGTGAAATGTCAGTTAAGGTCTTTGGCCTATTTTTTCAATTGGGGTGTTTGTTTCTTTACTGTTTAGTCTTAAGAGTTCATTGTAAATTTTGAGTAACAGGGCTTTATCATATGTCCCTTTTGCAAATATTTTCTCCCAGTCTGCAGATTTTCTTCTTGTTCTTTTGACATATCTTTCATCAAGACTGTACTCAATGTTACCTACGTCTTCTTCAGTGTTGACTTCTAGGAATACACTTTATAGAATTACATTTTACATTTAGGTCTGTGATTCATATTGAGTTAATTTTTTGTGAAAGGTGTAAGTTCTGTGTCTAGATGCATTATTTTCCAGTTATCCTTGCAATTACATGTGGACACAACAATGTGTTCTCCTCAAAGGAATTTAAACAGACATTATATTGCATATTTCTAAGTTAAGACTTTTTTTTGCAGAACTATTACTCCTACATGCTCTCTTTCTCCTTTTATGGAAAATGAACATATAAGAAATAGCAAGACTGAAAGATGGAAGAATGCAACTTTTTATCTTATAAGGTGGATTAAAGGTAATTGGCATCACTCTAAAAATCGTCTCAAGTAGTCAATCTTTTATTTATTGAAAGTACTTGTTGCCATTGTTTCCACATTTGTAACCTAAAACAGTTTTTTTAGATGCACAACATTCATGTGGGAGGAAAAACAATCCTGAAATATTTTAGTAGCCTTTTCTTAATGGACATTTCTCTCTTATTCAAATTTATCATAATTTATAGTTGGACATAGTTGAAAAAGAATCTTTTCCTTAATATTAAGGAAAAATATTTTATTTAAAAAATAACTCTCATTTGTTCCTAGGAAAATGACCACTAGATTTTTCCAGAGACTTCAAAAAAGTTATAAAAGCAATAGACATACTTAAAATAGTAATCAAATTCTAACATACAATTTTACTATTTAATAGAATGCCTGTCTGTTTTAATACAGAGCAGTGAAACATAATAGCTATTATAATGTTTATCTAACAGAAAAGAGTTTAGAACATGAACATGAAATTGACAAAGAGGGTCCATCATAAATGCAGCTATACGTAAAATCTGCAATAGAACCATCTTCCTGTTACAAATGTGTATTAAGTAATTTTTATATAATCCCACATCTCTCCTCAATTTTCTAGAGTTCATGATTTCAATATAACAATGTATTGAAACATCTGGTTTGGGCAATATTTCCCTTTAAGTTAAACATAGTGGTGAATAATTGTAATATCATTACCTAACTCTTTGCTATTTGTAGTGAGTCTTTTTAAACATAAGCCTGTGTGAGCGAAGTCTGAATTAGCATGCACTAATTGGCATGTTTATCTCTATTGACTTCATTCTATTCAAACTCTGCTAATTTCATATAATCATAGCTTATCATAGCCTGAGGGGACCTCAGAGATCAATTTGTGATTCCTAGCCCCTCCATTGCAGATCAGCATACCAAGTCTCAGAGACGTTAAATGATTTCCCAGGTCTCACAGCTTTTTAGCAACAGAAGCAGTTCTGAAACCAGGTTGTATTTAATTTTAAGTGCTAATTATTTATTTTTTCATTTATTTTTTTCTTAATTAAATAGCACATGTTAAATCATGTGTTTAAGCTTTTAATAGAGGCACTGAAATAACCATTCTTTTAAATTTTATTTTATTCATTCTTTTTATTATAGTTGATTACAATACTGTGTTAGTTTCAGGTATACAGCATAATGATACAGCATTTTTATAGATTATGTTCCATTATATGTTATTTCAAGATATTGAGTATAATTCCCTGTGCTATACAGTAAATCCTTATTGCTTACCTATTTTATGTATGTTAGTTTGTATGTGTTAATCCCATATCCCTAATTTGTCCCTCCCCCTTCTCTCCCCTCTTTGGTAACCATAGGTGTGTTTTCTGTGTCTGTGAGTCTGTTTGTTTTGTATATACATTCATTTGTATTATTTTTTAGATTCTATATATAAGTGGTATTGTAGTATTTGCCTTTCTCTGTCTGACTTATTTCAGTAAGTATAATACTCTCTAGGTCTATCCACATCAATGCAAATGGCAGAATTTCATTTTTATGGCTAAGTAATATTCCTTTATATTGGACTGGATATATTTAATTGGATTAAAAAGATGCATGATTCTTAATCCAACCATCTGTTGTTTGGAAACTTGGGTTGCTTTCATGTCTTGGCTATTGTAAACAGTGCTGCTATGAACACTGAGGTGCATGTATCTTTTCTAATTAGTGTCTTTATTTTTCCCAGATGTAGACCCAGGAGTGTTAACTATAGTTATCAGGTCATCGTGTTGTACATTATATCCCCAGTATTTATTTAATTGGGGGTTCAGATATCTCTTCAACATAGTGTTTTCATTTCCTTTGATATATTCCCAGAGGTGGAATTGCTGGATCATATGGTAGTTCTATTTTTAGTTTTTTGATGAACCACCATACTGTTTTCCATAGTAGTTGCACCAATTTACATTCCCACCAACAGTGTATGTGGGTTCCCTTTTCTCCACATCCTTGAAAGCATTTACTATTGCTTGCCTTTTTATGATAGCCATTCTAACAAGCATGAGGTGATATCTATTTTTTCATAAATTTTTTTCTAGAAAATGATTATGGTTGTCAATATGATCTCTCTGCCATATCAATCATAGTATCAAGAATTGGTGGTCATTTTATGGTTATTTCCAACTCAACATAACATAGAATTTGTTTTTTTGATACAGAAAGGTCTCTCCAACTCACCTTAGAAAGATTCCTCAGGGATCAGAAACTCCTGATTATTTATCATATGGTCCTTTCATTGATATAAGACAGTTGATCATGCTTATGGCCATGCTCCGATCTAGTACATTCATATTGAACTGTAATTCATTCACAGCGGTCAATTCTAGATGTACTCTCGATTTAGTTCAATTACAATTCCATTATATACCACCACCCAGGAGTCCCAATTTTGATGGTATTTATTTTTAACAGAATGGAGATGGTACTCATGATATTGTCTACTTGCATAATACCTTTTTCTTAAAATTTGCTCTTCTGCTTTCTAGCTATAATTGTTCTCAAAGGAATGGATTTATTTATCATTTTTTTCAATGGTGTATTAAATGCTTTTGATGAGTTATTTTCAGAATCACAATAAATCAACTTGTAAATTCCAGCTGACAAGTTTGATGGTTTGCTTATCTTTCTTATCACAAAATACATTTAGTAACATCTCACTTTAAACCTTCTTTCAAACTCATTTACAACTAACATTGTATCTGATATTAATTGTTTTATTAACAGGACTATGGTAAAGGAGTTTGAAAACACAGCAGAAGCAGGAAGGCCATGCTGACCTTCTCTCCCAACCTTTCTCCCTTTAAAAAGAGTCATAAAACCCTCAGGTAAGAGATACCCTCCCTACACCTGAATGGAAAGAGCATCCTTACCTCTCAAGACAAAGCAATATGAGAAGAATCCTAACAAATAGGCCCTGCTAAGTTTCCCCAGTTTATCTCACTCTCCATGACCTATAATATTTCCCCATGACTGCTCACTCTTCATTAGACTCAGGTTTCACTGTTTCTTGGGGGTCTTCATTAGCTTATGAAGGCTCCTGTGTCATATAAAACTTATATTTAAAACATTTTATACTCTTTTCCTTTTAATATATACTTTACAGTTCGGTTTTCAGACCCAGCCAGGGACCATAAGAAAGCCAAGGAAAACATTTTCTTCTCTACATCTCCAAATTTCTTTCCACCAACAGGGCCAGGCTAGTCCATCTTTGAGCACATATTTTACTTTAGTGACTGGGAAAACTTTAATATCAAAAACTAGTTCTGATTTCAGTTTTGAATAAAATATAGTTTAATAAACAAAACCAAATCTCACTTACCTATAAAATTGATAAAGCAATGTTTTTCTGGAAAATAGGAGTTAATCACATCTTTTGGGAGGATATAAAAACTTAAAATATACAAACATTTGGGGTAGTAAAAGCTGTGTTAAAAATAAGAGTTCATATTTTTTAGTATAGAGACAAAAAATGTGTTACTGTCAAGAAGTGAACAATAAGATTCTATACTCCAGAAAAATTAGTAGATAAATGTTACTTTATAGTTGAGAAAAGCCCTGAAGGGAATGAGTGAAGACAGAAACTCAAGGAAATATTTTCTAATTCTAAGAATACTTTCTATTCCTCCACTCAAATATAACTTATGTTCAAGAATTTTCCAGATCTGCTGTTAGTCTTATGAAAGTGCAGATTCATAGCTCTATAAGGCTCAGAAATGTGGTTTTGGGAATTACATTTCCATACTTTTCTTACTGGAATGCACTTCTCTTGCAGGATGAAATATTGGTCTCTTTCTAATATGCTCTCAAATGACAGCTACTACTTATTGAGGTATTACTGTGTGCTAGACACGGTGCTAATTACTTTGCCTGTATTATCTCAAGCTTCATAATAATCCTATCAGTTTCATATTATTATCTCTATTTCATAGATGATGTAACTGGGGTTTACACATTTTGACTAATTTGCACATGATTCTGAGACAAATACATGAAGGAGCTATAACTTAAACCGTATTAGTTTGAATCAAAAGGTCCCAAATATTTGTTAAAAATTGAGAATATAATTAGAGACAGAGTAGCTTTAAGTACAGATACAGCTGATCTATTTTATTATTATGTATGTTTCTCAAGGAATGTTTTCAGCTTTATTCTATAATATTAAATATTAATATTTAAACTAAAGCACTTTAAGTCAAGTTCTGTTCATAGATTAAAATACCAAACAGACGTATTAGGAAAAATATATCCTCTGTTCCTGTATTTGTATTTATTTTTTTTACTTCTTTGAGATCAAATGCTAAAATAATTATTTCACTTTGGATTCACTGACAGATTTACACATCAGTTGCATGTAAACCAACTGTCAGGACAATTGTCAACATTTTGTTACTCCTGCTTTTAAAACTATTAGTGTATATTAAAATATACATTTAAGTGAAAAGAGTTTAAAGCCACAAACTTTATAAATCTGAATTAGATTATGCTTATAGTTAAAGTGCTTACAATCATGCCTAACACATAGCAAATGTTACACACATGTTGACAATTACATGCACATACACAAGTATATGTGTGTTTGTGTGTATTAATAGTACTGTAACATTTTTCAAGTTAAAACACTGACCATTCTTAAAAGCACTGTGTGTATGTCTCTGAGAGAGAGAGCGAGAGCATGCATTTTAGTTTATACTGCAGCTGAAATAAAATAAGGGTAAGAATGTTTGGCAAATAAGTAGTTGATGTACGTACTTTGAAGCTCTTTTGTGAGATGATGCATTCATCATTGTACGTTCAGCTCTCAGCACATATAGATGTGTGATAAATACTTGTTGGAGGAAATGAATAATAAGTAAGTGAAAAAAGGAACTGAGCTTTTATTTTTTCTATGGTTTTTAGCATTAAGCCCTTATATAAAAGTGTTGACCTTAGGGACCAAATCTTGAGACACTTTTATAGTGGAGGACACTGGGAATCTGGATGGTTCTGTCTCAAGACTCAGGGCAAAGAGTTCAAGTCATGGTTGTGGAATAAAGAAAAAAGTAGGTCACATACATTGTGTCTGGAAAAGAAGAGGATATGTGAACACAAAGCTAATTCTGTATTTTTTAATTCACAGAAAACCTTGATTTCTTCCACCAGGCTTATGTTTCTCCTAGTATTCATCATGCAGTAGGAATAAATAAATAGCATACTTATACTGAAAAAAAAAGAGTATATGTTACTTTTCTCATGAGACTAGCTGCTGCAGATAATAAATTCTAATAATGATTGCTTTCTTTTTGATAAATTTGGTTTATAAAGTTTAGACTTGAAAGTTACATAAGTTTTATTCTTGGTGGGTCATGGTATTAGATTTTAAATCAATCATTACTAGAAAGAAAAATAACTGGTAAAGCTATAAAATTAGCATATGGTTGTCTGTGACATTATTATATTCCCAGGTATCAGTTAACCATCTCTTGGATGTAATTTAAATGAAAATACACTAACAATGACTAAAATTATTCCCACTGAGGAACAATGGTTGGCTCTGTACATTGCTGGGCATTTATTTCAGTCAACGTGTTAACCACTAGGGATAAATGTATTTTCAAACAGTGGATGCACACTGCTGCCAACACTATTCCAATGATTTATTCCAGAATTCAAGCCTTTACAGAGCATCATGCTTCACTTCCAAGGGAGGATAATTGTTCCTGTGTCCTTTGGTTCTGTCTCTCACTTAACACTAGTCAATGAAACGACAATGGTGTTAAGAGGGGACTCAACCTCCTTGTTTCTTAGTCAATGTAGTAATTGCCCAGATAAATCCATTCCACTCAGAAGCAATTTCTACACATGTGATAGGTTCACTGGCCTCTTCAGAGACAGAATCAATAAGAATCTGAAAATATTTTCAAAAGTGCAAAATCATATGGTTATAATGGCCTATAATTCAGAAGACTTTTTTTCTTGTTTGTTCACACACACACACACACTCCAAACATACATGTAAAGAATAAACTTTAGTTTTATATTTTATTTGATATACATAAAAACAGTGAATTAGACTAAGGCCATACTTTGAAAGGCCATAAAGAATTTCATTTTTAGTTAGTTGGCTGGTATATATTCAATGGTCTAATAGTTGCTTGTTTAACTCTTTTTCTTTTTCTGTTTTATTCTTTTCCTTTATCTTCTTATCTCTCACTCCTCAGTTTCCCAGACATATAAAAAAGAAAAGAAAAGTGTGTAAATGGCTACAGAAATTTTGTTAATTCTTTCCTGGGTTAATATTATGATATTTTTTATATTAAATATATTAAAAATTTAGAAAGATATATTCAATCTCAAATGTAACTAACACTTCTCTGCTAAAGAAAATGCTTTAGTTTTAAAATTTTCTCTATTTCTCGGAAAATGTAGACTTATAGAAAATAAGATCAGTTCATATTACAAATGGCTACCCACTTAAACATACAAATTTTATACAAATATATTTTAAAAATAAATTGATATTTCTTATAAAAACGTTTTAGTTTTGAAAATGTTATTAAACACAAAATGTAGAATAGATAAACAAGATTATACTGTATAGCACAGGGAAATATATACAAGATCTTACGGGAGCTCACAGAGAAAAAAATGTGACAATGAATATATATATGTTCATGTATAATTGAAAAATTGTGCTCTACACTGCAATTTGACACAATGTAAAATTATTATAAATCAATAAAAAATGTAAAAAAAGTTATTAAATATTTCTCATAATCTCTTTTCCACTAAAAATAAAATATATATTATATATATATTCCTATACTTATTCCTACACAATATTATGTATCTGTATATGTATGTGTGTGTATGTGTGTGTATATATATACATATTCCTATACTCTGGCTTTCAAATTTACACAAATTGTTCCTTTACATCCTTTTATTTTTTCTGGATGATTTTATTTATTAGAAACTTAGCCAAAAATGATTGTTATATAAATTGAAATAAGCTTAACTTTGATATACATAAAGTGAAAATTCAAAGCCATGAAATGTATAAATCTTAATTAAATTATGCTTCTAGTTAAAGTGCTTACAGCAATTACATACATGTTAACAATTATATGCATAAATATAATTGTGGTTGATAATAGCATTATAACATTTACAGTTACACAGGCCTTATTACATGCCAGATACTGTTATATTCATTTTATATATTGAGTTATTTAGTCTTTATAAGAACCTCCTGAGTTGACAAAGATGGAAAGTGAAGTACAGGAATGTTAAATAAATTGACCAAGGCAACACACCAGGTAGATAATGAGCTAGGATAGAATTCTAGGCACAAATACCATTGTAGAAGGAGGAAAAAAGTAAAGTTTTAAGTGTGGAAATATTTGTATGATTTATTTGATGTTTTCTTTATATTTTAAAAAACATTTTATATATGTTCTTCAAGAAGACTAAATTATTTGAAAGCTATGCTCAGAATCATAGACTTAAATATTGGAAGGGATATTATTCTAAACATGGGAATTTATTTTTACAGTTTTATTGAAATTTAATTCAGACACAATTTAATTTACTCATTTAAATTCTATAGTTTAATGTATTCTAGTATATTCACATCACTATAATCTAATTTGAGCTTCTTGAATATGTAGATTTAATATTTTCCATCAAATTTAGAAAGTTTCCCACCACAATTTCCAAGCATTTTTCTGCTCCTTCCTCTTCTCTTTCAGGGTCTCCCATTATGCACATGTTGGTACAGTTGATGTTCTACAATTCTGTGTGGCTTTATTCATTTTTCTTCATTTTTCTTCATTTCTTTCTTTTTACTCCTCAGCCTGGATAATCTCAGATGACCTATATTCATGTTTTCTGATTCTGGTTCAAATTGTTGTTGAGCCCTTAAGTCATTAGTGAGTTGTTTTTTTTTTTTAAATCAGTTATTATACTTTTCCACTCCCAAATCTTTATTTAGGTCTTTGTCATAATTTCCATCTCTTTATTGACATTTTCTATTTGATCAGATACCACTCTCACATTTTTCCTTTGATTAGATACCACTCTCCCACTTTTCTTTATACACAGTTTTCTTCTTTGAAGACATTTATAATGCCAGTGTTTTATTTCTTCCAGATGTATTGAGATATAGTTGACATACAGAATTGTATAAGTTTAAGGTGTACATTGTAAAGATCTGACTTACATAAATCATGAAATTATTATCACAGTAAGTTTAGCGAACATCCATCATCTCATACAGACACAAAATAAAATAAGTAGAAAAGTATTTTTGTTTATAATAAAAACTCTTAGGATTTACTCTCAACAATTTTCATATATAACATATAGCATTGTTAATTACATTTAACATATTGTATACTACATCATGAGTACTTTCTTATAACAGGAAATTTGTAACTTTTGAGTACCTTCATCCAACTCCACCTCCTCCCATCCCTGCATCTGGTAACCACAAATCTGATCTATATTTCTATAATTTTGTTTGTCTGTTTTTGAGGCATAATTGACCTACAACACTATATTAGTTCCTGATACATAACATAGTGATTTGATATGTCTATACTTTTAAAACTGATCACCATGATAAGTTTAGTAATCAGCTGTGACCATACAAAGATATAGTCCCCACACTGGACATTTCATACTCATGACTTATTTATTTTGTATCTGGAATTTTGTACCTTTTAATCTTCTTCATCTATTTCTCTCATCCCTCGCCCCCCTCTCTTCTGGCAACCACATATTTGTTTTCCTTATCTATGACTCTGTTTCTGCTTTGTTGTGTTTCTTCATTTGTTTTGTTTTTTAGATTCCACATATTAGAGTATATTTTATGCCTGAAATATTGATATACCAGAGTCAAGTAAATTGCCAGCAAGGATAATGTAATTTTTACTGATTTTTTTTTTTTTGGTGTTTCATTAGGTCACGTGCTAAAGGGATATAAAATATAAGCCTCTTGATTATAGTGTATTATTATTATTATTAAGGGATTTGTCAGAATATCTTGAATATTACCTTTGGGGCCAAAATTATTATTTATAATATTTGGCCATTATTTTAAAAAATTACTTAGAATTAATTTGGATTTTTTTTGTCAATAAGATAAGTAAGATAAGTGGAAATGTAAGTCCCAAAATTTGTTAAGAACTGTTTCTAGGAAAATATTAACCTTTAGCTGTCCTTAAACAAATTGAAAATATTCTTTAGAATTTCATTCCAGTTACATTAGAAACTACATAACTTTGAACCACAGCTTTTTATACTTACTAAAGACCATTACTAAAGGGATTATAAGAGATAAACTATTAATTGTACTTTGCAGAGTGAAAAAATAATATGCTCAAAGTAGTTAATGCTTTGCAGATGATCATGACAGGTAAAATAGACTTTATAGCCATGAGAAAGTTTCGTCCTTTGGAATGTGAACAAAATATCAAACAGTAAAAGAGTATTTTTAAAACTATAAAATACGAAATATTTGAATTAACACACCTTTTGTTATTATATGTAAACTAGCAATATAATATTAGAATATTGAAGGTGATCAACACACACAAAGTACATACATGTACAAAGTCTGAAATATTAGTCATTTCGTTGAGAAGCATCATGTAGAACGAGTATCTTGGAAATGGATAATGTTTTTATTTTTCATCTGACTATTTGGTTCTTATATATAACCTACTTTGGGAACATTTTTGCAAAAAAAAAAATAAATTGAGAATGATTTCATGATCTAATAAGCATGTATTTTGTCATGATTAGTATTTTTAAAAATCTTGGAAATATAAAATATTTCAGTTAATATTTTAGAAGTGGAAAAACAAAAACATATTTGAAGAGATGCAAAAATGGGGATGTGTTCTAGAACTCGTATATACTCTGAATTCTCCATGCACTTTGAAACAAGATTATTTGTTTGCTTTTAACATTCTACAAAATTCAATTTTCAAATAATGTATTTCATTTCTAACTGATTCAGGAGAATGAATAGATTATCTTCTGTTCAGAAATGATATTTTTAAGTTTAAAAAATAAGTATGCATTTATGACAGCTGGCAGAATTATAAACACTTATGTATAACAATGAAATCCAATGCATGAGAGACATGGAGCCCAATTCCAATTAAGTAAATTCTATAAAATGAAATTAATTGTGTTTACCATCAAAACACCATCTGTTTCTAATAGCTGAAAACTGTTAAGGAAACAGAAGAGCTGTATTATGCTGAAAAATGTTTCTGACTTTTATTTCACAGTAGGAAAATCGAACCAGAATCTCTTAGCTGATGTATACAGCATTATAGAATTTTTCTAATCGACTACCAATTGTGAGATATGTAACTATTTTGTCAAGTTACTTAACTATAGATTATGTCTATGTGTGTACTCATGCATTTATTTGCCAATATTATTTTTCATGTCTATGATTCAAATGCATTTTGTTCTACTAGTGAGAAAGACAATTTAACAAATTCTTACTGTTTTCCATATATTCTCTAATTTTTCACTCTCACATGGTAAGCATGTAATTTTTTAGGATAAATAAATTGGCCAAGGGAACAACAATCTTGAATCACTTAAGAAAAAACTACAAGAATGCTTACATAACAGCTAAAAATTGAATTCTGTAATTTTGACTGTTATTAATTGGTAATTTGAAGAACACACATACTTTAAAGTTTAGGTTATACTTATCCAGTTTGAACTCTATAAAATGAGACAATAAAGACTTTGAGGATGAATACTATTACTAAAACATTTATTTATTTTTCCTTTTTGTCCCAATAGGTCTAGAGTTTAAAGTCTCTAATTCTATTAATATTTTCTCAGTTGGAAAGTCATATAATCTGTTTTGCAGTATCATGCATGCAGTTCTTGTGCTACTCATATTGTTTTGCCAAAATAGTTTAACAAATCTCTGGAGTATTATCTTGAAAAAAATTCTGAGTAAAAATATTCTTAAATTGAATTGGGAATATGTTGTACTGCCTTTGTTCTATTCCTTCCTCCTTTCATCAATTGGATATTAATACTCTACCCAGAGGAATTTAAACTAGGAAATTGTATAACTCTAAAAAGCAGGAAATCTCACAACAATTTCTGAAAGAGCTTGCTTTTTTGTAATCTGTTAAAATACTGCTCCTACAAAAATTTTGCTTTCTTGTATTTCTAAAATGAGAATGACTGTGAAATGTACAAAGAGTGTGTTAAATTAGTTGATCTTAAAAAAGTTCTTTTTGAACTAATGTTATTTTAGCTGAGTTGACATGTAATGGCAGACAAAAACCCCCAACATCACTATATGATTTATTTCTCTCATTTTCTCATGATTGTTTGGTTTTTGTTTGCTTTTATTTTTCTATAGCTTCTCAAATTTTGTCATCATTATTGTGACATTCTGGGACTCTGGCATCTTATTAAGATAAAAAGGATGTGAAATAACAATATTTTTGGAAGTTTAGTGGAATCATCTACTTCTGATAATAGTTCCAAAAACATATAGAACACTGGGTATAAAGGTACAGTAAAAATGAATTAGATTTCACTGACCGTTTCAAAAGAGATAAGCCTACCTGATTGTGGGGTGTGGAAGGAGGATAGGAAATCCATAATTGTGGAGTCATGCGGATAATTTGAGAACGCAAAACCCACAGTAGAAGCAGGGAATAGAAAAAGGCCAAGCAGTCAACCTGTGGAAGTATTTCTGTATAATTTGCATGGATTAAACTGCAACAGCTGTGTAATCAATTGATTATACTTCAACGCTCTGAGTTCTAAGCCATTTAGACACAACCAAGTCTGTAATATATTAAAATTGGCCACATTTTGGATATAATATCTGAAGCAAAATAAAAATAAACAAGTGAGACAATATAAAAAAAATAAAAGCTCTGCACAGTGAAAGAAAGATTCAACAAAATGAAAAGACAACATATGGAATGGGAAAAAAGTATCTGCAAATCTTTTACCTGATAAGAGGTTAATATCTGAAATTTTTTAAGAACTCATACAACTCCATAGGGAAAAAACAAACAATTCACTTAAATAATGGACATTTTTCCCAAAGAAGATATATCAAAGACCAGCAAGTACATAAAAAGGTGCTCAGTATCACTAATAATCAGGGAAACGCAAATCAATACCGCAATGAGGTATCACCTCACGACTGTTATCGTTTTCCATATATCCTCTAATTTTTCACTCTCACATGGCTATCATAAAAAAGGCAAGAGACAGCGAACGCTGTCAAGGATGTGGAGAACAGGGAACCCTTGTGCCCTGTTGGTGGGAATGTAAATTGATACATTCACTATAGAGAACAGTATGGAGGTTTCTCAAAAAAATTAAAAGTAGAACTACCGTATGATCCAACAATTCCACTTCTAGCAATATATCCAAAGGAAATGAAAACACTGTGTTGAAGAAATATCTGCACCCCCAGTTAATGAGTACTGGGGATATGACGTACAACACAACAACATACTGACTATAGTTAACACTCCTTGCTGCGTGGCTGAAGAGAAAAGAAAGATGGCCACAAAGGCTTGCTGCTTCTCCCATTAAGAGGTGGAGTCTAAATCTACTCCTCTTTAATCTGGGCTTGCCTTAGTAGTTTACTTCATCAATTAAATGTGTGGAAAAGTGCATTCTGGGATTTCCAAAGCCATTTCACAGTAAGTCTTATCCTTTCTGTAGAGGTTTTTTGGGATGCTGTCACTCAGGGAAGCCAGCCACTCTGGAAAAATTTCAACAACCTGGAAACCGTCATATTGGAGGGAGGGAAGAGAGAAGAGAAGGGGTTGATGAGAGAGGTGCCACTCAGATAGCCTCAGCTAGTCCAACCAGTCTGACCCACAGCCCAGGTGTCCAGCCAGTCCAGCCCACAGCCTGGACACGTGAATGAATGAGACACTTTGGATCAGCCAATAGCCAAAACTAAGACCTTAGACATGTGGCCCCACTTTATCCATCACAGCCATCCCCAACTCTTTGAACATCTAAACTCAGTCATTGTGGAGCAGAGAGGAGTTCCCTACTGTAAACTGTGCAAATACTGATCCAGAAAATTGTGAGTATATAAAAATGATTGTTATTTTTTGCAACATTTTTTGGTGTTTTCTTATGCAGCATCGACATCCAAAACAAAATCTAACAGTGAGTAACTGTAAGATATGCAAAAATGTTTTTGTATTCCACATTTGACAGTGGTGAAATTGATATTAACACTGATTGTCTTTAGCCAAAAGTGGAATGTGTTAATTTGTGAGTGCTGTGTGTGTGTCTGTATGTGTGTTGGGTGAAGGGATATTAAACTGGATTACGCAAGGAACCAGGACTTCTATTTGTATGCTCCATGTAGAAATGTCATCGTTCTGTCCCCAGTTACTCTACTACTTCTCTAATTTAAAACCGTCAACATTACCATAATACAGCAGAGAACTACAAGAACAGATTTTTAAAAAGGCAGCTAGCAAGAACAGACAGGGCTCAAAATAGAGTAATCCATAGAGTAATGTGAGAAGCAGGCAGCATGTCACAGCTTGTGCAGAACATCTCTGCCTCACACGTATTTAGCATTTGTGATTTTAACTATACTTTGTATAACCTGTCAGGATGAGGAACTGAAGGGAAGTATATATGTGTATTTCCAGACTCTTTGGGGAAGATTATTTTTCACTTTGATGACCAGGCTATATATACGTGGACATTTTTGAATATTTTTGTTGGTCCTTTTTCCCTTGCTGTGCTCTGTAAACATATCCTTGGAGAAAGTCTGAAAACCTCCTCAGCAAAGAAAAAGAAGAGGATATGAAGAGATACGGGGATTTGGAAAAGTAACACTAGAAGAAGAGGAGGGCAAATTAAAGAGATCTGGCTTAGAATGATTGTTCCTTCCTCTGCCTTCAGAGCCAGATTTGGAGGCAGAAGGGTCTGGGTTGTACAGACATCTGGAATTATTTTCTATTTGTGGCAATATCACCAAAAGGGGAGAATTTGGAAAAATTTTAGGTCTTTTTCGCAGTGAATAAGAAGGTGATCCTGAAATGTAGTGGGATGTTCAACATTCTGCGAGGCATGAATAAATCTGGAAAATTTCATCTGCCCAAAACACCAGTAGATGGTGCTCCCCGACCCAGTAGTCTGGTTTCATAGGAAGTCTGGGCAAAAACTCATGATGGAACTGAACAGAACCCTGCACTCCGCCCCTCATTCCCAAGCACAAAGGCCCTCTATGTCCCCTACCTGGAGTTTGTAGAAAAGCTGAAATCTCCCTGGCTTCCCTGAGTCACAAAAGAGCAGGTTCAAGCAGTTAATGATGAGGACAGTGGAGTCACAGACTCACTGTCTGATGCACATTCCTGAGTTGTTTTACAGCTACAGTAACTGCCACCAGAGGGGAAAGAGCTAACTGCACAGTGACCAGACTACAGCCAAGACATGAGCTGCTCCATCTTGAGCATTGCTGAATATACAGCTAGCACGATTCCAAGAGCTGGCCTCCAGAAAACGGGGTTAACATTATTGCTCATAATAATCCATACCTTTGTGGGCATCAAAATAATTACAGCTTGTTCTGCTTGTATATGTAAGAGGGCAACTAAAACTGTCAGCAAAGAGATGCTTCAAACCTTAAGACCTTGATGCTCTTTCTGAGCATGAAGCAGTTACGAAAGATGAAACTTCATCCCTAACCCCATAGAATTGGAGTGAAATCTGATGGAGGTGGGGATTAGCAAGCAGCTCTTTGCAGGAACTCGCCCTCAGCAGGAAATCCCTTTTGCCTTGTCCCTTTAGCAAAGCTACCTGTAACTTTTAAATCAGGTGCCCCCATGCTCTACTCATCTCTGGCCCTAACACACCTTTCAAATCTTTTGATCACACAATACTTTGCCTAATCTGTTGGTTCTTCCCATAGATCAAAGAAGTAGAAATAAAAAATATAAGTAATTTATAAATAAAATAAATAAGTAATTAACAGGTTACCAGATCTCTTCCTTAGCTTCCCCTTGAGTAATCTGGTGAACAGGCTGTGTGAACAAGATAGCATCTACGGAAAGATCCCAAGAAATTGACAAACCTGCACATAGTGGGGGATGGCAACGAATCTGACCCCCTATCTCAATGATTAACTGAGATTACTTTCCTTCCCTTTAAAAAGTTTCACGGCTGAGCAGAATCTGGGGAGCTGGTTTTGGGGAGACATGAGTCCCCCTTCTCCCCAGATTCTGGCATTATGATTAAAAGCAACTTTCTTTTCCACCAACAATTGCCTCTTGTTATTGATCTTCTTTCTTTCTTTCTTTTTTTTAATTGAAGTATAGTCAGTTACAATGTGTCCATTTCTGGTGTACAGCATAATGTTCCAGTCATGTGTGTGTGTGTGTGTGTGTGTGTGTGTGTATATATATATATATATATATTCATTTTCATTAAAGGTTATTACAACATATTGAATATAGTTCCCTGTGCTATACAGAAGAAATTTGGTTTTTTAATCTATTTTTATATATAGTGGTTAACATTTGTAAATCTCAAACTCCCAAATTTATTCTTTCCCATCCCTTTTCCCCAACTAACCATAAGATTGTTTACTATGTCTGCGAGTCTGTTTCTGTTTTGTAGATGAGTTCATTAGTGTCTTCTTTTTTCTTTTTGAGTGCTGAGCAGCCATTGGGTAACAATGACTCAAAGCGAGAGCTGTATTTGATTCTACCAGTGGTGGGTCTAGGTTCAAAACCCTGATTCCACTCCTTAGTTTCTGTTTGACTTAGGCACAACCCTCAACCATTTATTCTCTATCTTCCTTTTCTTAAAATACAGCTCAATTGTAATTGCGTCAAAGAATCTTTTTTGATTGAAATATAGTTGACTTACAATGTTGTGTTAGTTTCTGATGGATAGCATTTGAAGCAACGTGGATGGATCTAGAGATAATCATATTAAGTGAAGTAACTCAGACAAAGGATTTTTTGAGTGTTCACTGGTTTACTGTATAGAAAGCCTTTGAACATCTCTAGTCACATAAACACTTTCTGAACGTTGGATATTTAGTAGTAGTAATATTTATTGGCAGTACTAAGGATATTATATGCTTAGGGCCTTTTTTTTAATATGTGGAAGTATGTAAAGATCTTAGGGCTTTATCCCCACAAATTCCAATTATCTTATATCTGAGAAATAAACATTAATTAGCAATACTTAGACTTGGGTATAAACTGTGAAAGTCTTTGGTTTAGGCATTCTTAATCAGCTGATTGCCCTCTTAATGTTCTGCACTCAACTTCTTTATCTGTGTTAATCAGATACATGGGAAGAATTTAGCCTGACTAAGCCAACATTCCAGTATCTGCAGAAGACAGAACAAATAAATAGCCCTCATCTTATTTTGATTGTTGTCTTTGCCAAAACTTACTTTTATCTCTGCACATGCTTGTGTATGTTTGTCTAAACAGATTTAAAATAAAAATTGTAACAATGGGGCTATGCAAGTAACATGAATGAATGAAGGTACTTATTGACCAAAGTTGCATGTTTGTGTATATATAATGTATGCATGAGTGTACATATATATGTGTGTATGTACATACATGTGTGTATATGAATATTTATACAGACCTACTTTTTTGCCTTTTAATGAAAATTTTATCTTATCTTACACATGTCCTTTACAACTCAACAAATCAAGACATAATTTCCTTTTTCCTAAATCTATCGTGGTACAAACGATGGTTCAAGAGCCATGAGAAGTAACTAGCACTTAGGAAGAGTAGTAAGCAGTAAGAATTGTGTTAAAAAGTAGAACACAAGCCCATTTAAAACAGTAGGTCCTGCTTTTGTCCAAATAATTACCTCTATAAAAGTTGAGTATATTGGAGATCATGTTCACAGACCTTCAGAATTTGTCTAGAAAAGCTGAAAATCAGAATTTAATGTTAAGTATCACAATCACTAGACATTGAAAACTAAAAACATATTTATTACATATATATATATATACACACACACACATATATGTATAAGTTTTTAGTTTACAATGTTTAGTGAGATATATATATATATATATATGTATGTATGCCACAAACACCCACATTTATGCCAATGTTCTTTGGAATAAGACAAAATCCATTTTAGACTAAATCATTCTTGAGGACTTGAAATTGGTCACCTTTATAAAATACAATGAAGGGATGGGAAATAAATGCATTGAAAGCAGACCCTTTTATAATCTTTCTAGTGAAGACTGATACTTCTATAAAAGATCCAAATAAATTTTTGAAATGATTGTTTAGATGATATGTTTTTGTACATTTTTTCCCTTAACTTGGGGAGATTGAATAAATGGCAAAATTTCCATAGGAAAATCTTTAGCTTTGTCCTGCAGCCAGATGATTCACTCTGTGTCTATAACCCCCATTATATGATTTTAAGCAGCTGCTGCTCCCATGTCACAGTAATGCTGTTGAATCTGAATTCCTCTCATTGTATTATGTTGTTCTGCTTTTACCCCTGCTCAGAACATCTCAGTTGATGACCCAATATCTCTTGTCTTGAGAAACTATGTGCAAATCTGTCCAACTTCTATTCTACTTACAAATGTATGATTACTATTATCTGTCTTTATTTCCTTAGCTATCATAAAGCCAAATATTATTTGAACTCGTGGTAAGTTAACTTTCTAAACATGGCCTTCATTCTAAACAACCCCACATTATTGATTCATTTAACCATCCGTATCATTTCAAGATTTGTATATATATTCAATCAATTGTTCTCCAATAGGTTTTTACCTATATCTACATATGAAATCACACAGAGGTCTTAAATTCTAAAAATGTTATGTGTTTCAACCACAGCCCCTCCTTGAGCTACAATACTATGTCTATTCTATCCATTAAAAAAAAAACTTTAAAATACTATTTGAAAAGGTAGTCTATAATTTGTAGATCTATTTTCATGCTTTTATTTTTCTTTAAATGCACTGTAGTATTTCACTGTCCTGATAATTCCAAGATAGCTATATAATAGAAAATAATCACATCTTTTGGGGGGTTTACAATTTAACTTAAAATTTTTTTCTGATATCTTTTATGATAATAGTCTATCTTCTTCCTCCATCTTTTCAATTTTAAACATTTTCTATAGTCTCTTTAGGCAATTTTTGACCCATATTTTTTGTAAAACTGTATGGCTACGTCACCAAATACTTCACAATTTTCTAGATTTCTTACAGTTATTGATTTTTGATTTAATTCTATTCACTAAGAATACAAACTTCGAATAACATCAATCTTTTGAAATGTATTGCAACTTAATGTATATCTCAGCATGTTACCTGTGTGGGTGAATATTCAATGTTTATCGAAAGAAAAGTGATTATGCATTTGGGTATTCTGTCAATGTCAATTAGGTCAATGAACTCCTCTCTTCTTATTAGTTATGTATCTACTTGTCTATCAATTACTAAAAATCTCTCTTTATGGCTGTGGATTTGTCATTTTTTTTCACACATCTTTGAATCTTGGCCATCACATGCATGCCTATTTAGATTTTTTACGTCTTATTGATGAATTGACACTTTTAGGAAATGCTCTTACTTTATCAATAGTGAGTTTTTGACAAATAGTTTTTCTTATTACATATAGCTATACCAGATTACTTATGTTTGATGTGTACTTTTCTGATATTTATTTTGCCATCTCTTCGTGTCTTTATATTTAATGTTTGTGTTTCTGTGTTTTGTTTTGTTTTCACCCTTGGAGCATTGCTTTCTTCTCTAGTGTAAAAGTGCTTGCCATTTTTTAATTGCAGTAGTTAATTTATTTGCATGATCAGATTATTAATACTATGTGTTTATAAGTCTAACATCTTTATATTTGTTGGGGTTTGGTTGTAGCAGTCCTTCATTCCTTTTCCTCCTTATTCCTCCCCCATTTTTTGGAATAATTATCATTTATTATTCCCTTTTATCTGCTCTATTATCATTTAGACTATATTTCTTCTTTTTATTTTATTGTAGTGACTGCTTTAGAGCTGGATGGTCTAAGAGTAGCCACTAGCCAAATGCAGTCTTTTAAATCAAAATTTAAATTAATTAAAATTAAATAACATTGAAAATTCAGTTCTGCAGCTGCATTAGGCACCTTTAGATGCATACTAACCACATGTAACTAGTGGTTACAAGATTGGGCAGCACAGATTAATAGAATACTTCATCATCACAGAATGTTCATTGGACAGTGTTATTCTTGAGTTTATAGTATGAATATTTAATTTATCATATTGAATCATCCATCAAATAATACTATTTCAACAACAATGTATGAACTTGCAGTGATGTAATTCCACTTATGCCTTTCTCTGCCCTATGTCATTTTTTTAAAAATTTTAATTTGTATTTTTTGGTGGGGGGAGGGAGGTAATTAGGTTTATTTATTTTTGGAGGAGGTACTGGGGATTGAATCCAGGACCTTATGCATGCTAGGCATGTGCTCTACAACTTGAGCTATACCCTCCTCCCTGCCCTTTGTAATTTTGCTTTCATATATTTTATTTCTCTGTATGATACAATCCCCAGAATATATTTGTATCATTTTTGCTAGAATCAATAATATTTTTAAGAATTTCTAATATATGCAAATAGACATACACACACACTCATAAAAGATGACTAAGAGGTAATTTATAGTTATCCTCAATTTTAACTTTCCAACTACTCTTTTTTCTTCCTGCAGATCTGCATTTCTATTTGGTATAATTTCTCTTCATTCTGAAGAACTTTGTTGACCATTTCTAATGAACTATAGTCCACTTCTGCAGGAAACAAATTCTCTACAGCATTTCTCTCTTAAAATGCTTTTGTTTTGGCATCATTTTAAAGAATTGTTCCACTAGATAGATAATTTTGGGGTTGACAGTTTTTTTTTTTTTTTTTTTAGCTTTCAGAACTCTAAACATGTGATCATGCGATTCTATTATCTTCTAGTCTTTATTGATTCTAAAGAGAAATCAGTCTTGTAACAACGTTCCACTATATCTAACTCTCCCTCCAGCCCCTGGCAGATTTTAAGCTTTTTCTTTGCTTTTCTGGGATAGTATTTAAGATGTGAGGCACTGAGGACTGATTGCCTAGGTTTGAGTACCAGGTGTGAAATTCCAAGAGTCTATAGTATCAGCAAATTACTAGGCCCTCAGTTGTTGAGTTTTTCTATCTATACATTAGGAGTAATAATAATAATATGCCACAGAGTATTAATGACTAAATAAGGAAGCAGATATGAATGCTTTGAATGATATACAGTGCTTATTAAATGATCAGCAAATGATAATTATCATTGCTGTACTACAAGTGTTTATTCATATATGTTGCTCAATGTGCAGATTGTGAGCTGTTTAAGATTAAAAAAAAATAACAGAAAAAACACCACGTGTTATCCTTTTTTCTTTTCTGATTTCCCAGTGCTTAAAAGTTTCCTCATTCTATCTAGTATTTCTAAGGAGAATAAATGTCAAAATTATCTGTAGATTTTTATTTCTATTAGTATGCATTTTGTCAAAGTGAAACTTATTTTGAAGCATATGAGTGCTTAAGTGAGTTCCATTTTTGTGTTCAGTAAATACATTTGTCTCATATGACAGTATTTACTGGAAATATTGTCTTCTTTTTCTGCCTGATTTTCAAGGTCCATGTGATTAAAAAAAGCATAATTTTCCAGTGAAAAGACAAGTATTTTAATGTAAATATGTGAACTTTAAAATATCTACATTAAATGGAAAGAGGTTATTCCCAAGAGGAGCAAAATAGTGTTCAATAAATATCAAATCCTTATTTAACAATGACAATTTTGTACCTATTATATCCCAGACGCTATCCAGGTGCTGACAATATATTAGTGAATTAGACAAAGACCTTGATAGCACATAGATTATTTTTTTCATTGTGGAAGATAGAAAAAGGAAAAATAATCATAGAAATGTAGAGTGAATTTTCAAAATTCATCATCTGATAAATCTGATATGCAGTGAAAATATGTAACATTTTCACTTTGTTGATACCTTATATTGATCTTAAAAGCTACCACTGGATGATTAATGGGGAAACACACATATTTATTTCAGTGAACTAAATTTTTGATAATATATTTTTTCTCCAGTGAGGACCTTTTGTTTTTCATAAAAAATATTACTGCACTATATTCTTCAAAGGTAGAAAAATGACATCAATGCCCTCAAGATACCATGTGGTTTTAATAGTAATTTTCTTCCCTTTTAAAATGAAATATATAATAGATAATATGTAACTGATTTCTTGTGGAAAGTAGCATTTTTGTGTTAAATTTTTTTGTCTTTATTTCAACAAAACATAAAGCCAATTTAAATCTATGCTTTTTTTGCAACAAGCCAAACCAGGTTTATCATAATTAAAGATGATAAAATCAAGTGTTAAATGGTGGTGTTGATAAATACAGTCACTTAGCTGATAAATAATATGTATTCACTTGCTAAGGCTGCCATAATAATACCTCAGATTGGGTGGCTTAAAAAACAAAAATTAATTTTCCTTCTGTGCTGCAGCCTGAGTGTCCAAGACCAAGGTGTTGGCAAGTCTTATTTCTTTTGAGCCCCCCTCCTTGGCTTTCAGACAGCTATATTCTCACTGAGTCCTAATCACACGGCCTTTCCTCCATGTTCATGGATCCCTGGTGTTTGTTTTGCGTGTTCAAATTTCCTCTTAAAAGGACACCAGCCAGACTGGATTAGGGTCCACCCTAACAGCCTCATTTTAACATAATTCTCTTTAAAGGCCTTATCTCCAAATACAGTCACACTCTGAGGTACTGGGGGTTGGAGGCTTAGAGCTTCAACACGTGAACTGGGGGCAAGGAGACATAATTCACCCATAACACAGTGATAAAAATTTGCCATAATAAGACAAGTTCTGATTTAGATATAACAGAAAGGTATATTTTTAAAAAATTATACTATATCCTAAAACTTAATGAGGTCAAACCGATTGCATTTTATATTCAGTTGCTCTGATATGTTGCACGTCTATGTTGATCTAATGACAAACTAAGACTGGCTGAATGTGCAAATAAAATTTTCCATTATCTATCTTTCTTCTGGAAAAAAAAAAAAACATTACTCAGTTTAGAAAAGAGAGCAGCACTGTTCCAGAGGGACTGGGGCAACTTATTTTCTCATCCTCTTCTCTCCTCTTTCAGCCCCTGTAATGTCATTATAGGTAAGTGTTTGGCTCCAGGACTGCAATATGCTGCTCTGTCATGTCCTAGGTTAGGAACTTTGGACAAAATTTTCACTTATTTTTGGAAATCTTTTGTCTTTTCTGAGCTGAGACTGTTTACGTGGATGGATGGAATCCATTTCAGAGTTGACTTCGTTTGTAGAGTTCTACGAAACGTCATCTACATGTTGGATAAGGGTAGAATTAGAGGGACATTTAAAATCCCTTCTACAAACTCTGCTTGAGAACAGCACTCTGGGATTTTCTGACTCGGAGGATAGGAATGTTACAAGGATTGATGCAAAGTATGCATCTACCATTGTATAAGCTTTCCACTATTGGATTTTGTCCTTTTCTAGCTTCCAGTTTAAAGGATTATTTTGCGAGTCTGAATAGAGTTTTCGATGGGGCAATCTGAAGCAAAACGTGTCCAGGCCTAATACTCCTCCCTGTGTTCCTAGAATGTTTTGCCCTCAAGAAGCCCCAGCCAACTTGATATCTAACTTGATCTTGATTTAGATACAAGAGTAAGGTAGTCTCATTCCAAATTAGCTTTGATCTATTATGGAGAAAGACTTCAAGGTATCTTCAGAAGAGTACTATTTTGGTGATGCTATTTGTACAACAGATCCCTTCTTTTTATGTTAGTAGGTATAGCTTCACAGAAGAAGAAAGAATATTCCTGTTAAAAAAGGTGAAGGGACTGACAATCTTGGGAAGTAAAAGTGCCATTTCATGTTATCTGCTGGAGGATCGAACAGTTTTATGTTTATTCAAATGGTAGTGTTCTCTGGAAGTTTGGGGAATGAACAATTAAGTTACTGGCAACTGCCGCGAAACGTAAATGTGCAATGATAGAGAAAAAGAAGTAGTAAAGTTCTGTTTAGACTAAAAAATCAGTTAGATATAGATGGTTTTAGTTCTCAGGTTTCACCAGTAGGAAAGAAGGTGGGCTATATATATTTGCACATCTGAAGATTTAGGAAGGAATCATTTAGCCAAAACATAAAAGAAATCAGATTCCTTGAGAAGAAAACTCATCACTGAACTTGCTGAAGTCCTTAGGGCGTTTTCAAACATGCAAAATTGTGCTTTGGTTTTGTGTTAGTGGCTAGGGCCGCCATCACTAAGTACCTCAAACTGGGTGACTCAACAGAGATGTATTTTCTCATAGTTTTGGAGGCTAGCAGTCTGAAATCAAGGTGTCAGCAGGGGGTCCCTCTGAGACTCTGGATAGACCTACTTCTCCTGACTTACTCCTTACTTCTTCTTGCTCTGGTAGTAGCCTGCAATCCTTGGAGTTTCTTGTCTCATAGCTGCATCACTCCAATATGTACCTTTGTCATAACATGGCTTTCCTCTTGTTTCTACTCATATCTTCTTCCTTCTGTTGTCTGTTTCTGGTTTCCTCTTTTTATAAGGACACCAGTCATATTGCATTAGAGTCCACCCTAGTGACCTCATTTAAACTTGATTACATTTACAATGACCCTATTTCCGAGTAAGGCTATATTCGCAGGTGCCAGAAGTTAGGACTTCAACACATTTTTCGTGTGTGTACTATTCAACTCATAAGGTTTAAAGAGATTTCTGGTACCTAAGAGACAAAAAAATGAACCTCACGACCAACCAAGATTGGGAGTTAAGTATCATACTGTCTTAGTTTCATAATGTAAAATGGCTCAAAAACTCCAAGGTTATTTCTCATATGAGCAGAGTAGTGGTGAGTGACAGTGGTGGGAGGAAGGGAAGTCGATGGACGTGCTTCACAAGTTACTGGGGACACTGCCAATGCTGGTAAACAAGTAAAAGCACAGAAGGCTGTGTGTGGAAATTTTCGTAAGTATTATCAGGTGTCACTTCTATTAACATTTTATTTACTCAAATCCAGTTATATAGCCACATCCAGACTTAAGGTAGGAGAAAAATACATCTAGGTATGTGCTCAGGAAAAATATTAGAAGTGTTTGGTGAGTAGCTGGCATCTTGCTACAGAAGTTACGATGTGTGCGCTACTGCCCACTCAGAACTACAAGTGATGCAATAAACTTTTCTTGGAAAATAGGGAAGGTCTGTGAAAAACTGTATCCTTGAGCAGGTCTACATATTAATTTGAAGCTGACATTCACAGTTTGGATGACACAAGAAACCATTAAGCAATCAAGTTAATTTTAAATGATTCTTAAGACGTGGAGTACACTAGGTCCCCGGTAGCTGAAATACACATCATCTCCGTGGGACGCCATCATTATCGTATCAAACAGCTTCCACAAATAACTTGCTAAATCAAGTGAAGACTTCATGATTAAAAATTAATCATTTCACACAAGAAAAGTCACCAGCAGAAAGCCATACTGGCCTATCTTGGTTCTGGGAACTTGTTAAAATGTAAATTCCCAGGCAACACTCAGAGCTACTCAGTCAGGATATGCGTTTTTATCAAGACTCCCAGGTGGTACTTAGGACCATTAAAATTTGAGAAGAATCCCTCTGGCATCGGAGCTGCACATTGATCACCTGGGGGGAGCTGATTCCTGAGTTTCACCCCTGAAATTCTGATTTAATTGGACTTACTTATGACCTGAAGTTTGGGATTTTGAAAGACTCCCCAGGTGCCTCTGACGTGCAGGGAAAGTTGAGAATCTCCCCTCCTGGAGAAGCTGTTTCATTTCTCCTCAGATCCTCATGCCGTCTAGCAGAACTGCTTGCACTTGTAGGTTCTCCATAAACGCTGATTCACGTAGGGCTTATTTTCCTTAGTGAGGCTGGAAGTTTCTACCTCTTTTAAAAAACAGAATTATTCTTATCTTCAACATGCATAACCGGGTGTTCCCTGCAGCTACAGCTTAAAATTTAAAGAAGATATTCAAGGTAAGTATCTTTCAAATGGTTGTTTTAACAATGGCTCAAGTTTCATAGACTTGATTCAGATAGGGACAAATTTCTTCTCTAAAAGAGAAGAACTTATTAATAATGGTATCCGAATTTTAAAAACTTTACCATTTACTATTTACACTATAAAATAAATCCCCAAGGATTTATGCCAAGTCTACACTTTAGATAAACAGGCCATTTTAAACAATCATTTGTGTATGTGCAAATGCACACAGACACATGCATCTACTCCTCCAAGGCTAAAGTTTAAAAATTTTCTAAGTTAAATCACTGTTTTTACAGATCCAACTCTTCCCAGATGGCTGTGTTTTCACTCCATAAACACTGCAATGTTCCGTACTGTTGAATGATTATGAGTTGATTTCATTTCCCCAAACTCAAGAGATCCTGATGTTCTAGAAAAGATGCATCAAAAGAGAAAGAGAAGAAGTCATTGTAAAATATAATACGTAGTAATAAACCTACCCCAAAGATACATATAGGAAACAAGATACCATTTGAATTTTTCTCAAATATAAGTCACCATATAGGACAACAGTTCTTTTACCCGTGCTCTTGTAAGATACTATTCTAAGCAACAAGTGTAGAATACCTTATTCTGTACTTTGTCTAATTTCAATGACATAACTTGTATAATTTTAAGTAAGTGGAAAATAATTTGGGGGAAATAACTGAAAAAAAAAATAAAGAGAAGCATTTGTCTTGTTAAGGTTTACTCTTTGCACTGAGTTACTTTGGGTTTTTCCAATGTTTTCTACATAGCATTATAATGTATTATAATCTTCATTTCAATGTTAGTGCTGCTTATTTGTTATATTAAAGTTAATTCTTTCCCTCATGATCTATCTCTTTAAAGGGCTTCCTATTCCATGCTAAACAAATTGTTGTTTCAATAGAACACATTCAATTATCAAGAATGCTATAATCATTTCTAAGAACAAAATCTACCCTCTTGGGACATGAGGTTAGTTTGGGGATTTGGCCACCTAAAGCTTGCCCAGGCAGTTTGTGAGCATTTGCCCTTAGGCTGCATTTCTGTACTTGTTTTGCTTGTAAACAAGGGACTTCTGTCTTCAAGGCAGTCCATCTGCCTGTTGTCTGCAGGCGGAAATTGCTTTGCACATTCTGGATGTGCAATGAGCCAGGCTTCCCAGTGAGAGACGAGAGCAAGCACTTTACGAAGCTGCATTAACTCATTCAGCCGCAGAGGTGTCCCATGAGCCAGTTCTATGGTTTCTCACTGGACAGACATCACTAGATAGTTTGAAGGAGTTGAAAGCGAAGTTGACAGGTTCAGTTTCCCTGAGAGGTTACAACTCAATAATGTGAGGCTCGATGGTGTGTTCTAATCTGCATAAACCATTGTGAAAGTCAGTTATCTTGTCTGGAATTTACAAAAGAAAATTTAACTCCTTCTACAAGAACATATATAGAGTTTATTAGGCCTGAAAATGTCAGTTTCTACATTCTCTCTTGGTTTTTACTCAATGCTCTGTATTTATGTATGAATATTTGTCTTTTAAAATATTTTTATAATTGTTTCATATTTTATCAATTTATCTACAGCAACTTTAGCTAATAGAAGGAGCAGTAGTTATGAAACTAAAACATGTCAGTTTTAAGGCTACACTTGTAATGTCCTTGATTATCTTTGCTGTTTCTGATATTTTTAAAGGCAAATAATAAGATGTTTTGTATTCTTTCTTTTAAAAATAAGTGGCTCAGGCAACTGTAAGTGGTCCATGTGTGAGGATGTGTGTGTGGTGTGTGTGTGCACGCACCCACATGTATGTGGCAGACAGAGGGAGGGACGGGGAGAGACAGAGATAATGAAAACTGTTACAAGAAATTTTTCAGTCGGTTTTATCCAGGTATGTTTTCTCTACAGTGTGACCCAAGCTTTTAAGTTGCTCTGTTCTCCAGGTCCACATTGGAGAAACTGGTCCATCAAGAATGACCAAAATTTACTGAGCTTACAATCCTTTAATGACTATTCTCTATAACATTTATAACAATTTGCAAATCAGCTTTGCACACAAGTTATTTCATGATCTACCTATTGCTTACCTCCCCAATCCTATTTTGAATATCTCCCCTATATATAGTATTTGCTTTAGGTTTATGAAACTCATTGTAATAATCCAAAGGGGACATACTGTTTCCAGGCTATTCTAAACAAAGAATACGATAAGGATGATTCCTATTCGCTGTTTAAAAATTACTTCAAGAGATACTGCCTCTGGAAAACAATTCTACAAATTTCAGTACAAGGTAGACAGCTGCCTTTATGCCCACACATCCAAACTTACGCAAAACTATCAGACAAGAAATTACACTATTTTAGTTTCACTGATTTACTCTCCAGATAGACTATAAGATTCTTATCAGTAGGAAACATATTTGAATCTGTTTCCCAATAACTGGCATTGAAGCTGGCACGTGGCAAAAGCTCAATAAATATTTGTTAACTTCGGGCAGGTGATTTTTTTGCAGTATTTGTTGTCAAACAAAGTGAGCCTCCAGTATCATAACCTTTGTGAAGGAGGCTCATTTGTATTCGTTTTAATCAGGAGAAAAGTGTTGAGTTCCAACATTAATTGTTTCATGTGTGGATTGATAAGAAGATTGCTTTTACGAGTATATTTGTGATCAACGTCAGTAACAAGGCACAGTGTGCCTGTTTTGAAACAGCTACGTTTTGAAAGCTGTGACTTTCTTGGAATGTCCTTTCAGAGTTTTAATACTAGGACTCAAATTTAATAGCATGTTTTTGCTGATTAAAAGATACCCTAGAATTCTATTTTAACCGTGACAGTCTCAATAGACCCTTCTCTCTTCCCCTAAAAATTAAACCTTTCAAAAATTTTCCACCAAACATGTAGTATAATTGTATCCTATTCATTGTTTTGTAATGCCTTCTATTAAAATCACCCACTTCCTTTCCTGACAACCAGTTTTCTTACAGAGACTGGCTAGCTAATCTTGTAGCAAGAGAAAAAAAAAGTGTTTTATTTAAATTTACATTAAAATGAATTTTAAGGCAATTCAGAATGTTGGCTTTTGGCAGGATTTTACTTATTGTGAAGAGAAGAAGAATAGGATCTGCCTATCAAAATGATGAAACGGAGCACACATCTGCCAAGCACACTATGCGTGTTGCTGAAATGTATTATTAACCTTGAACACAATATGTTTGTCAAATAAAAGAAATCCCATTAAGACTGCCAATTTTAATATCAGTGACATAGCTCTATTCAAAAAACTACAAGGTTTTTATAAATCATGAAAATTCAAGGTAGATGTATTTTTTTTTTTTGGCAAATCTAGTGACTTTTATCTACACATGAAAACATGATGTGAACTATGGAAATTTTCTTATTAGTGGCTTTTGTCTAATAGGAAAAAAAAAGTCCAACAGTCACCCTTAAATAAAAGCAGTTATTTTTTAGCAATCTTTTAAAACTTCAAACATACTGTTGAAAAATGATTTGTTTAAATATTTTGAAATTCCAAGGAATCAAAACATTGTTAGTTTGCTCACAACTCAATATCACAGACATCACAGACCACCTTATATCACGAAAGCATTCAGAGCTTTATTGTTGCAGAGGCTTATGAAGAGGGATGCACAGAAAGAGATGGGGTCAGCTGTACTATCAACCAGTGTATGTGGCAACAATAGTGCAAATTCTGGTGTTATCCTGCACTTCTCCTTGAAAATGTCAGATATACTACAAGTATTTGTTTTGGTTGCTATCATAAACCTTTCCTAGTCTGCTCTGTAGTCTGCTTCTTTTTGTCTTCTGGATGTTTACTCTATAATGAATAGCTACATTTTCTGTTTTTGTTTTTCCATTCAGCATTTTTCCCTATAGATAATTCCGTGTTTGTGATTATTGTTGGAATCTTTAAAAGCTAATACATTTCCATATAGGATATATTCAATTTTATTTTCATTCTTAAAGTAACATGGACAGTATTGGAATATTGCAGTGATTAAGCAAGAAACACCCATGGTGCAGGGATGTGGGGAGTGCATGCTTCTGTAGGAGGAAGTCATCAAGAAGTTGTGACCACCAGTTGACCCTCTAGCTGGACCTGGGCAATTGGAAGTTCTCCACCCTCTGCTCTGTCCTTGGAATGTACAATCTTCTTGTCTTGCCTGTTCCCAGAAGCTGCTACAGGGATGCAACCTTGAAATAGAAATGTGGTGTTGAGATGATTATGTGAACTGGGTATGTGACTAAACCCAGCAAACGCCCTTATATAAATTTTTAAGATTCTGGCAGGCAGGTGCAAAAATCTCTTCAACTTGTGGCCACTCCAGTCAAGCCTCTTAACTAAATTCCCTTGCTTGCTAAACCTTCCACCTACCAATCTGGAGTGGTCTGCCTATTTTTCATCTCTCCCTGCCCTCTGCTTAGTAGGGCTGGTTTCAGATCATACCCAGAAACCTCCCCAGGCAGTAGTGAAGCAACAGCATCTCAAATGCAAGTGGGCCACGTTTTATATTCCCAGAAGTGAAGAGCCTGAACTCAGAAAGCAGGGCCTATGATCAGATCTCAAAGGAAAGCATCCCGTTTACTATTGTTCATGATAAAGCCTTCGAGTGTTGACTCAGATACGGAATCAATATGTGGTAGTGAGGTAAACTAGGAAGGAATTAAAAAGGAATTACAAAATTAGTGAGTGGTGAAAAGTTAGCTCAGGCATTTACATGTTAAAACTAGATCTGTGACCCTGCATTGCACTCTTTCCTTGAACCTAAGGTCAGTAAACCTTAGGAAATTTTCAAAGTCAGATTTGTGACTGTTTTACTGTAACTATATGTATCTTAAGTTGAGTATAACACCTAATGGAGTGACAGACACTGTCTCATATTATGTATTGATCATCTATTAACAAACACCTCTCTGTCCAAGGTTTTTAGGGTGTAATATGTAAAACAAAAGAAACACAATGAACTCTAAACTGTGACCCCGTCTGGTGAACACACAGATCAGCAAGCAGGCTAGTGTGGTCAGAGCAAAATGAACAAGGAGGCTAAAGGAGCAGGCTGTCCTAAGGGACCCAAAGTGTCCACACCCCCTCAGTTTTAGCATTCTAGTTGCTCCAGTCTTAGGTTAACAACGGCCACAACCACATTATATTCTGATCTACTACATTCTATATTCATGCTGTATCTGCTTTATTATTTCATCATTTTTTGTTGGGGATATGGGCGGAGGCCATCTGGGAGAAGAACTGTGGATATGCCAAGCCACAGCTAAAATCCTGTTCATGGTTATGCATGTGCCCCAATCTGATGGTGTTTAGATAAGGAGCATTTTGTTTCTTGTAATTTTGGTTCCACTTTCAAGTTCAGAAGTGTCTGTTTTAGAATCAGATATCCTTGCTTTTGCCTCCACTCTCCAAATATTGTTCTCCCTTTAAAAAATGCAAATATTGAACATCATACTTGTAATTGTAAATGCAATATATCAGAGTGCAGAACTAAACATTATTCAAGAATAGAAACAGAAGTGTCTGGTTTTGATCAGCTATGGAAGTAAAAATGAGGAGAGGTACAAAATAGAGAAGGGCAGAGCGAGAAAGAGAGATTTTTCTCTAACTGGAATGCAGAGAGGTAGAATATTTCAAGAACTTTGAAGACATGATAATCTATTCTGAAAGCTCTTAACTGTTTTAGGCTTCTTAACACAGAGTTGGGATCTCTGTCTTCTTTAGCAACTTAGAACATTTCTCCCTAGTGTTTTTCATATCACAGCTCACTGAGAAAATAACAGTGTGTTAGACAAATGGAAGAGGCAAACTCTAGTAAAAGCAATAATTCCATGAACCCTGAAAGCCCCAAGCCCCACTGACCACTGTAAGAGTTGAGAGAATCAATAGCACAACATTACTGTTGGAGTCACGTCTTTTGAATGTTACAGTGCTTGAGAGGTTCTAGGTTGGAGATGAGTAAGGTTTGAAATCAGATTTGTATTTTTCTTTCATACTTTCTAAATTTGATGATTTCGCCAATCACCTTCATATTCAAATATTTGATTTTCATCTGCCATCAATAACTAAAATATTTTATATGCTTGACCAAATCCTACTGGGCTAAAGTCTGATTCTCCCACACTTGCTCTAGTCATTCTAACCCTTTATTTATCTTTTTTTTTTTTTTTCCCCGACTTGTTACATTGAAGGAAAAAACAAAACAGTGATCTCTGCCCTAGCACTGAACTTCTGGCTCATGTTGTGTTACCAACATGCAGGTAAAAAATCTTTTATATATTAAGATTCTTTACCTAGGGTTCATAATATAACTTTTTAATTTAATTTTCTTATACAGTGAATATTGATCTACTAAAAATTCAGTACACATTCGAGATGTTAAAAATAGATTTTCATTAAAAATGATGAAATGACATCACTGTGTGTGATTACTTTCCAAAATGTGTTTAAAACACATTCACAATTGAAACAAAATTGCATTTCCAAGGGAACACCACATTATACTTTTAAGATATATGTAGGTAATATAATATGTAATAACAAAGAGCTTTTATTAATTCAGTTCCAACACTTTTTGAATAGTTAGATATATCTGCATTATATCAAATTCCACTAAATTAATAACATATAGTCAATTCCTTTTATTCATGCATACTTTAATGTAGCAAAGTAAAAGCATTGGCATATTTCAATTCAAACATAAGCATTGAAAGTATGTAAGTGATTTACTAAAACTCATCACAGCATAGTTAGCTTATATAAAGAATATTTATTTACCAAGCCAGAATGGCCTTTCTGGCAAAAGGCTAATCCACTGGTTAGGAAATATTCAGAATGGAAGTCCAGAAAGAAGAAGTTGTGGAAGACAGCTGATTATAACCTTAGAGAGGGGTCCAGGTTTTGATTTTGATTTTTGCTTTCTTTTGAGAGCAAAAGTTTTCATATTATTCACTTTATTCCTGTTTTATCAGCATGTATGAAACACAAGAGGGCCTTGTTAAAAGTAGCACTGAATGGATTATCCTTTTTCAAAAAAGGCTTTTCACCATTGTCTGACACCATCTGAAGTGCACTTGAGGAATCAAAGTTGGTCTGTCAACCATATAATTTCTGCTTTGTGATTTGAGAGAACTTTTAATACAGTAATACAGTGTGAAGTCTGGAATTGTACAAATATTATTGAAGAAGCTTTTATGTTTTGGAAAATGTAACTATTTTACATTATACAGTTTAGACAAAATTATAACTTCAGTAATACGTATTTCCACTATACCAAATACAGAATAGTAATTTCTCTTATTAAATGGAAACAATATTAAATTATATTTATAAGCTGGAATATATCATCACAAAATGGTATAAATATGTTTCCTGCAATGATCTACTGACTAAACAAAAAGGAAAAATTATTAGTTTCCTGCGAAGTTAGATTGGCTCATCAGATTCAAATGGGGCATAAACTGGAAAAAAATTAAAATACACCCTTTAATTAGTATCTTGGAAACATGGAATAACATTAGGTTTTCTTTCTATACACAAGGGAATTGATATTCTAAGATATTTAACTTATTTTAATCTGTTTAGCTTCTAAAAATTGACAGAGCTTAAAAATGTGCACTGAATAAAATAACAAAATGTGCACTAAATGAAATAAAATAATATATTATCTCTTTCTCTTCTTCTCATATATTTTCTCTGTTATCTAATATAACATGTCAGAAGAGGAGTATTTCTTTTCCATAAATAAGCTATTATTTCTCAAAAATTTCTGTCCTGAAGAAGGTGATGATAAGTTTAAAGAGTTATCATGTTTCAATGCCATATTTTGGCAGCTATTCAGCGAATTAAACATTAACCAGAGTAGAGAAAGATATAAAGCTTTGATTAAACAATTCATAACACTGATGATGTTGGCACAAAGAAAAGATTTGTTACAGGATTTCTAAGTTATAAGAATAGGGATTTTACTTAATCATTTTATGGCTAGTGCACACATTTAATTTAAAGCAAAAAAAAAAAAGTTATAGTATGGCATGATCATGTTGGCATTTTCTACATTGTAAAGAAAGTCAAAAACTTGAAATATAACTTTCAAAAAATTTTATTTAAGTATAGTTAATTTACAGTATTGTTAGTTTCTGATATACAGCAAAGTGATTCAGTCACATATATACATATATATTGCACACATATATATTATTTTTCATTTTCTTTTCCATTATTGTTTATTACAGAATATTGAATATAGTTCCTTGTGCTGTACCATAGGACCTTGCTGTTTATCTATTTTATATATAGTAGTTAGTATCTGTAAATCTCGAACTCCCTGTCTTTTGGTTGGAGCATTTAGTCTGTTTATGTTTATCTTCTGTATCTGTAGGTCTGTTTCTATTTTGTTATATTTATAAATTTGTTTGGTTTTTTTTAGATTACATATAAGTGAAAACAGGGCATTTTTCTTTCTCTGTCTGATTTATTTCACTGAGCATAACACTCTCCAGATCCATCCATGTTGTTGGAAATGGCAACAATTCATAGTTTTATGGCTGTGTCATATTCCACCATGTATATATGTCTCATTTATTTTATCCACTTATTTGTCAATGGCAGTTAGAATGCTTACATATGTTGGCTATTATAAATAGTGTTGCTGTAAATATTGGGGTGCATTTATCTTTTCAAATTAGTAGTTTCATTTTCTTCAGATAAATGTCCTAGAGGGTGAAATTGCTGATAATATAGTAATCCTGTTTTTCTTTTTTGAGGACCCTCCATTCTATTTTCCAGGGTGGCTGCACCAATTTATATTCCCATCAACAGTGTACTAGTATTCCTTTTTCTCCACATCCACACTAACACTTGTTACCTCTTGTCTGTTTTATGATAGCTCTTCTGACAGGTGTGGGATGACATCTCATTGTGGTTTGGATTGGTATTTATCTGATGATTAGTGATGTTAAGCAGTTTTTTCTTATGCCTGTTGGCCATTTGTATGTCTTCTTTGGAAAAAAAAAATGCCTATTCAGGTCCTCTGCTCATTTTTAATCAGACTTTTTTTTTTTATATATTCAGTTACATGAGTTTGGTATATTCTGATAAAATTAATTTTACTATTATCTCCATACAGTGTTCAACTAGATAATTTAGTAATAACTAAGGACCACTATACTAGAAAGCATCTAAACAGTTTTTCTCTCTTCTATCTTCTCTAGAAGAATCTTTTGAGTTCTGGTGTTTTTTTTTTTTTTAATTTAATATACTTATTTAGATCTAAGGTAAGAATAAAGATAAACCACAAAATTGGAAGAATTTGTTGAACTTTACATGCTTATATAAGCTTCCATTTTTTTCCACCTTAAACTATAAAATAAGACGCAGTACCTTTCTACTTACAGAATGGTCTGATACTTGAAAGCCCAATCATTCATGTACATTCATTAAAACATATTTTTATTTTTTTATTTTTTAAACATTTTTTATTGATTTATAATCATTTTACAATGTTGTGTCAAATTCCAGTGTAGAGCACAATTTTTCAGTTATACATGAACATATATATATATTCATTGTCACATTTTTTTCTCTGTGAGCTACCATAAGATCTTGTGTATATTTCCCTGTGCTATACAGTATAATCTTGTTTATCTATTCTAAAATTTTGAAATCCCAGTCTATCCCTTCCCAAACCCCGCCCCCTTGGCAACCACAAGTTTGTATTCTATGTCTATGAATCTGTTTCTGTTCTGTATTTATGCTTTGGTTTTTTTTTTTAGATTCCACATATGAGTGATCTCATATGGTATTTTTCTTTCTCTTTCTGGCTTACTTCACTTAGAATGACATTCTTCAGGAGCATCCATGTTGCTGCAAATGGCGTTATGTTGTCCGTTTTTATGGCTGAGTAGTATTCCATTGTATAAATATACCACTTCTTCTTTATCCAGTCATCTGTTGATGGACATTTAGGCTGTCTCAATGTCTTGGCTATTGTAAATAGTGCTGCTATGAACATTGGGTTGCAGGTGTCATCCTGAAGTAGGGTTCTTCCTGGATATATGCCCAGGAGCAAGATTCCTGGGTTATACGGTAAGTCTATTTCTGGTCTTTTGAGGAATCTCCATACTGTTTTCCACAGTGGATGCACCAAACTGTGTTCCCACCAGTAGTGTAGGAGGGTTCCCCTTTCTCCACAGCCTCTCCAGCATTTGTCATTTGTGGATTTTTGAATGATGGCCATTCTGACTGGTGTGAGGTGATACCTCATTATAGTTTTGATTTGCATTTTTCTAATAATTAATAATGTTGAGCATCTTATTTGCCTATTGGCCATTTGTATGTATTCCTTGGAGAATTGCTTGTTTAGGTCTTTTGCCCATTTTTGGATTGGTTTGTTTGGTTGTTTCTTATTAAGTCAAAACATATTTTTAAACATCCCTAACTTGGCTAAAGTAACTTGAAATTTAAACTTATGAAGATCTTCTCTTAATAATTTGATGAAGTAATATACTTACAGAAATTGCAAAATAATAAATTATAGACTACATTATGTACATTGTAATAATGTCCATTCATTAAAAATTGATTCATATTTTCAAATAAATCCTAAATAAAACTTCAGTAGGTTTTTGTGAAAACTGATAACATTGTTATAAAATATATATAGAAATACAAATGGACAAGAATAATTAATCTAAGACTAACAAAGAAAGTTTAAGAAAGAAAATGAGGCCAGAACATATCAGGTATTGAGGTTGAAAGGAAAAATTTAAGAGTGTGGTATTGGCATGTACATAAATAGGCTAATGAAGCATGACAGAATCCAGACATAGACCCACACACATATTACAAGTTGATTTATGGAAATGATGACGCTATGGAGCTGGGATGGGAAATAGTGCTGGGTCAATTGGATAGCCACATGTGAAAAATGAAACTTGTACTCCAGATCACATAAAGAAATGCCAGTCCTAAGTGGATTATTGATCTAAAGGTAAAAGGTAAATAGAGCAAGCTTTTACAGAAAAATATAAGATAATATTATCTTGGCTTTGGGATAGGAAATAATTTTTAAAACTAGACACAAATCTGCTGTCCATAAAAGTACAAATAGATATATTGGATTTCATTAAGATTAGGAACTGATTATTAAAGAATATCTTGGAATGAAAGAAAAGCCACCAAATGGGAGGAGATATTTACAATATATATTACTTACAAAGCCCCAATACCCAGACTATAAAAAGAACTATAATAATTGAGAGAAATACAGGCAATCCAATAGAAACATAGAGAAAATACTTAATGAACACTTTTCAGAGGAGGATATCAAAATGATCAATACACATATTACAAGGCAACCAGATTCATTAGCCACCACCCAGAACGACTGAAATGAAATGTGGGAAAATGCTAAAAGTTAATCAGGATATAGAGCTACTGTTGATGTGAGAATAAATTTGTTAAAAAAAGTTTTCAGAAAACTGGCAATTCCATCAAAATCATACCCTAGGTTTCAGAAATTCTAATTCTATGTATGAATGTTCACTGAAAGACATTAAAATGTCTATCACTAACGGAATAATCAAGTGAACTGTGGAAGATTTACATATTAATTCATACATATGTATTAATGAGAATGACTGAATCACTGTTACATGATTAGCAACAGATTAGCAACAGATCTGAACTCTTAAACTTGAGGGAAAGAAGCAAGAAACAAAAGAAAAACCACTTTATAATTGATTTATATAGCTTAAAAATAAGCAAAACAAACCTAAAAATTTGAAAGACAGGTTAGTAGGTATTTTTCAGGGCCTGTAGTAATTGAGAATGGGTTTGCGAGGTCTTCTGGGTTGCTGGTAATACCCTGTTTCTCAACATGGGGGTTAGCTATCTGAGTAAGTTACCTTTATTAAAAAAAAAAATAAGCCAAAAATTGATTTGTGTAATTTTCAATAGGTATGTTAAACTTCAAGATTAAAAGTCAAAATGTAAAAAAAAAACTATGGGTTTGGAGATATGATTTTTATTTAGGATATTATCTTACTTTTTTTTCTTTCCTGACATTTTTTTAAGGAGCAAGAAAAGTGACTGCTCAATCTCATGTTTGTGCAAAATAAATTTGGCAGTTAATGTTAGTTTCAACATTCTTTTGGCTTTCCTTTAAGCCATACTTTATAGAAAGGACAGTTTGCATAAACAGCTCTAAAGTTATATGTCTCAGAATATCAATTTGGGAAATAAATGCTCTTGGTTTTATATTACCATTATTTTCCCTGTAAATACATATTTCTTGTCTTGTGTCTGAATTAAAATGGGTGCATTTGACAGTAAAATATGCTTAAAAGGAAACTGAATAATCTATTGTCTAAAACGTTCACTATAATTTTGGAGAAGAGAATAAAAGAAGAAACAATTATTTTTAATCAAAATTTTCTTGCCTTGATTACTGTGAATGTTCCTTTAAAGTCATCTTACTTCCATTTTCTCTTTTCAGATGTGAGAACAGCAGTGCAAATCCTATTTGATGGAAGTGATGGTCACTAAAAAAATAGTTCATGTTGAGAATCTTTCCACTGCATTTGAGGAGTCTGTTCACATATTAATTTTATATGTGTATGTATGTGTACATCTGCATATATGCGTATGTAAGTGTATATGTTGGTCTCATCAAAAATTAGAAACGGTATCAGAAAATATGGTCCTTATTAAATTGTGTGTTTTGCTCAGAGTTTATGATTCTTTCCCTCTATTTGAATTTCCTGGATGAAAGCCTGAAACTATGACCATTAGCAGGTGTGGTTTTCAAAATGTAGCTCATTTATAAATAGATCATGATAAGAGGGCTAAAAAGGTTAAGATGTCTGAAATATTCTAGAAAAAAATATCACTATTGCAATGCATGTTCCAAAATAATCACTGAATCAGAGAAAAAAAGTTTTTCCATTTGTGACTGAAAATAAGAGTTTACAGTTCATATCTTCTGAAAACTGACAGTGCGGATGTTGGACAGGCTGAGGTCATAGTCGGAAATGAGGATGGAACACTTCATGAAGAAATGTCAAAGTTCCAAGATGAAAATAATAATATATGACTAAGTTTCAGACCATCAGACTGAAAGACTGTGACTTCAGGGAGAGAAATATAGGAAAATTATATCTATAGGTGTTTTGACTTATTGCCTAATCCACAGATGAAGCAATACTCCTGACTAAATAAACAAATAAAGAAAAATTAGGAAGCGTTAAGTGACAAACATGTGACCTAGAAAAGGGAAAGACCTATGTTTATGATTCAATTCTGTTTTATTTAGTATACTTTGAAATGGACCAAAACTATGTTATTAGAACCTTTTATTCTTAAAAGGGTATACTTTAGCCATCTTCATCCACTGGCTCTCTACAACCACATCATTTTATCTCCAGTTGCAGTTTAGCTTGGTTGGGGTAAGTCATGAATTTCTTATTCTTGAAAATATCTGGTGTTCTAGTCAGGCATTGACTTTCAGGAGATATTTTTATCTCAGTGTTTTATTAAAATTTATTTCAAATTATATGGCTATAGATCCTATAAAGAGCAATGTGATGATGTTTTCAACCCCAGGCAAATTATCTCCTTGACTTTCAAGATGAATGCAGGGAATGGGATACAATTAACCACAAGGAGAATAATTTTTGAAATCCTATTTTGAAAGTAGTTAGATCCAACAAGTCAAGCTTAGTGGACTGTAAGAGCTTTGTAGCATCATTTTACTCTGCTCTCTCATAAGTTTCATGGAGAAGTTCATATATGTCTAGAATCAAAACTGTGCAAGGATAGATAGTACATCCTTGCTAGACTATTCCTGTCCAATTACATTGATCTAAGTCAATAAACCCCCTTAAAAGTATGAATTCGCAAATTTCCACCACTTAGAAAAATTAATTTTAGCTCAAAGATTTTCTAATATGAAGCAAAGAATTCCAAAGAAATGGAAGGGAAATACTGGACCAGGAGCCCCCCTGAACTATATCTGGATATCTTAGAGTATACTTCTCTGTAGCATATGATGGAAGAAATGTTCACCCATTGAGGTTTGAGGAAGTAATTCTGGTTTATACATGATTTAACTTGAACTTTAGGCTAACAAAAACAGCCTGTTTGTGGCCTGTTAAACATGCATTTTACATCTGCTTTAACCATTAAAAAAAAAAAGAATGCATTTAAAAATCAAAATGGAGTAATTGTATTTCTGGCATCTAAAATGGTGCTGGGTGGCCATTATGGATGTGGCTTTATACATGTTCCTGTATTATTAAGAACTTGAATTTTCTGAAGTGTATCAGACTCAAAAACACTACCAGTTGTTCTTAAAACAACATTTGCTAGCAGCTGCCAGCTGTAACCTTATGATCTCAAGGTCTCCCTTTGTAACTATGCAACCATTTTGGACCCTAATTAATCCTTACCTAACAAGCACCCTTACTTCTTGCCCAGTCCAATTAGAATTCTTGACAAACTTATGTATTTTTACATATTTGCCTTTATAAGCCTCCCCTATTTTGTACTCCAGCGAAACACAGTTTAAGTGCTTCTTGAATCTGTGTCTCTTGGGCTATTGTCCCCAGTTTGGCTCAAATGAAACTCTGTTCTCTTCTTTTTGTCGATTGTTTATTGATTATTTCCGTTGACACATAGAACGTCTGGCCAGCAACATTATTTAAAAGCTATGTATTATAGTGGACTCCTGAACGATATGGGTTTAACTCTATGGGTCCACTCATACATGGATTATTTTTCAGTAAATACATACTACATGATCTGCAGTTGGTTGAATTCACACATGTGGGACCACATCAACTAGGGAACTTTAGTATCTGCCACGGATGTTGGTATATGTGGCAGGTCGTGGAATCATTCCCCTACAGATACAGATGGATAACTGTATTTTAAGTTTTTATGGTTCCTTCTTCCTTACCCTCAGGAAGTGTGTGTGTGTGTGTGTGTGTGTGTGTGTGTGTGTGTGTACTTGCACTTACACGAGCCTTTTCTTGACAAAACATAAGACTGAAGTGGTGCCTTTTTTATAATTTTTAATATATTGTAGTGCTTGATAAATACTTGGATGACTAAATAAAGCAATCAAAACTGAAAATATGCACAGTTGCTAAGGTCTAAAATGATAAGAGTGTTTTCAAGGACTGAAATAAAATAAAACCGAGATCAGACATAATGCTTGAAGACTAAGTGCAGGAAAAGAGAACATACACAAATAAATAGGAAATTAAGAAGGGGAGAGAAAAGTGGAGTCACAGGCATTTATTCAGAACCATCCCCAATCTTTTGTCCCTTTATTGGGCTACTCTGGGTGACATATGAATTATCTGACTTGGCTTTAAGGGTCAGAGATTGTTTGGGCAACCTGCTGGTAAGAGGCATATAAGACACATTTTAGTGAATTTTCAAGAGCTGTTATTCCAAGAATAATTTAAGGCTAATTTTTATCATTCATTTCAAGGACATAAAAGCTCTTCTAAAAGGTGAACATAAGAAAAACAGGTACTTATTATTAAGCTCCTTATAGCCAAAAGTATACCTCTGTAAATACTTACCTTCTGATTATTTTCCTTGAAATCCCAAACAAATGAACTAAACATTTGAAAGAGTAGGAGATTAAAAATATTTGATGCAATAAAATAAGGAAAAGAAACTATTCATGTAGATCTTATATAATGAAAATTAATTATCCCAGAATATCAAAGCCCATCATCTGACCCAAAAGAAACAGCTGTGAACAAAACTCTGGGCATAAATGGAATTCAAGCTTGAAGAAACATTCTTGATGGTAACTATTAGGTCAATTCTGGCTCAAAAGGACATGGATCCAATGAGTTAGAAATGGAAATGTGATAGTAAAGGACATAAAGGACTTCAAGTAAATACTTGAGATTGCTTATAATCGTAATATATTTTCTTGGGTCCAAATAACCATTCTGAATTGATCATAAAGATCCCTAGGAGCAATAATGCTTCAGAGAGAATATATTATATATTCTATACATATGTGCAGTATGTATATGCCAGCAGATAAGCCAGAAATGGCCATTTACAACAGAGGGCTCCAAATTTCCTGTTAAAAACATATGTTAACTTCTGAGAAAACAAAAACACAAAAACCAAGATGACTTAGGGACCTATTTGAACAAAAGCAATCACAACGTAAATTAGTATTTTTTTTTCAGGTTGTAAAAAAGTATGATAAGGATGTTGATGACATTATACAGTGAAAAATATTTCTAAGATTGAACATCAGTTGTCACACTTTCTCATTTGGGTTCCATACCATCCAAGTTTTCTTCCTACCTCATTTCCACATACAACTCCATCAATTATTCAATGCTTCTTCTTATCTAAACTTTTACATACTAAAATTCCTCCTAATATTTCATTATTTATCCCATGAGTTACTTAGAATTTTTTTTTATTTTGTCTTTGTGTGAAGATTTTACTTACTAATTTTTTATTGTATTCTTACTTAATTACATTGGGACCAAAGGACCTGATTGATGTTTATGACACATTGTGACATTTGTTGTTATTTACTATATGGCTAATACATGATCAACTTTGCAAATATCCTACGTTTTATATCAATGTTAAGTATTTAAAGCTCATTAATTATAGTATTAAAATCTTTATTCTTAATAATTTTGTCAGTGTAATCTATAAATAACTGACAAACATGTAGATATATCATTTATGAAGGCAGATTTTTAAACAGAAAAGGAGTAAATCAATTTTAATAATAGCTTTCTATTGCAATGTACCAAATTACCACACATTTAGTAGCTTTAGTTAATCCACAGGTTAACTCCTGCACAGCATTACTTTCTTCTCCATTCAGGGTACCACAAGGCTGATATCAAGATGTTGGCTGAACTCAGGTCTCATCTGGGGGCTCTGGGGAAAATTTCTCTTCCATGTTCATTCTTTTTGTTGGCTAAATTTGTTTTCTTGCAGTTTTAAGACTAAGGTCCCTGTTTCTCAGCTGATTGTAAGCTGGTAGCTTTTCTTAGATTCTAGAGGCCACTTGAATTTATTACTATGTTCACCCTGCCCATTTTCGATCAGTCAAATCCTTCCCACACTTCAAATCTATGACTTCTTTTTCTAATACTTGCTTTAAAAAACTCTTTTGATTAGGTCAGGTATTGGATATTTTCCTTTTCAAAGTCCATTGCACCATGTAACAGAACGTGATCATGACACTACTGTTTATTATAACAGTCTTGGGAATTATGCATGGTGTGTGTATCAGGAGGGCAGAAATTTTGGGAGCCATCTTAAAATTCTACCTATCACAAATATTATAGTAGCCATTCTCATGAGAGAAAATAGTTCAGTAGTCTGTTGATTTTTATTTTTTAGAGTTAATCTCTTTTAGGTTTGATTGTCAGGATTTTTCTGGCTTCAAAGTGAACTTAGACAATTTCCATTTTTGTTCAGGAACAATGTCTATAATGTATCTATTCCATGAATGTTTGAAATGACTCTCCCCATAAAAGCTTCTGGGGCTGAAAAGTTTCTTCAGGCTAATTCTTTACCAGATTTTAAAATGTTCAATCTATGAGCATTTGTCTAATTTTCCAGTAAATATTAGACATTTTTATTTTTAAAAATAACATACTTTATCTTAATTTTTAATTAAGAGATGTATATAAGATTGTTTTGGATTAAAAAAATGCAGTATATACATACAATGGAGTATTATTCAGCCTTAAAAATAAAATTCTGCAATATGCCACAACATACATAAAGTTTGAGGACATGATACTAAAGTAAATAAGCCAGTGACAGAAAGAGAAAAACTGAATGATTAAACTTACACGCAGTATCTAAAATAGTCAAATTTATAGAATTGAAGAGTAGAATGGTGGTTTTCAGAGGCCAGGGGGAGGTAGAAATGAGGAGTAACAAATCAATGGGCATAAAGTTTCAGCTTGCAAGATGAGTAAGTTCTGGTTCTTGGGTATATAACATTGTACCTATAGTCAAGACTGCATTGTACACTTAAACATTTATTAAAGGGTGGATCTCCTGTTAAATGTTCTTACCACAATAAATAAAATTTAAAACAATAAAAAAAATAAAGATTACTCATGAGGTATACTTTTGATATTTAATGTTATGATTAATCTCATTTTCTAAATATGTATTTATATATCAATTTTTCACCCTCCAATAAATTCCAAGTGCTGGAACATTTCTTTTCATGCATTTAATGTCTTTGCCTATGAAAAATAATGATATTTTTCTGGTTTTTCTTCAGTTGAAAAAGTTCTCCATTTTATAACCATCATATCTTGACTCTGATCCCATAATTTTAAAAAACTCATGCTTTTTTGCATGTTGACAGTTTCTCAGTTTTGACAACAATGTTACTAATACCCAACTTGGATTGTGAACTTTTATTTTTAGTTCAGTTTCAATTGTGCTAACCATATTATGCTCATTTAGTCTTTTCTGAGTTAGACCTATTCATCAGAGTCTATTGTTTTAGCATAACTCCATTTAATTTTTATAAACATTTTATTTTAAAGGAATTTTAAATTTATAGAAAACCATAAAGATAATACTGCGAGTTCTCATATACTGCACATCCAATTTACCCTTATTAACATCTTAAATTAGTATGATAAATTATTAAGATTTTAAAAATATTGATTATCATTCATTATTAAAATTCATATTTTGTTCAGATTTCCTTAGCTTTATCTAATGTCGTTTTTTTTCCTGTTCCAGAATTGCAATAGAATACCACATTAAATTTAGTAAGCCTATCTCCTTGGCCTTCGCTTGTCTGTGTCAGTGTCTCAGAATTTCCTTGTGTTTAATGACTGCTTTAGGTTCCTATTGCTGCTGTAACAAACTACTATTTAGTGGCAAATGTAGTATCTCACAGCTTGGAGATCAGTCTCTGTGGTGTAAATTCAAGGTTTCAATAGGGTGAGTTCCTCTTGGAGGTTCCCCTTCTTTGTTTTACTGGCTTCTAGAGGCTGCCTGTCTTCCCTTGACTCATGACTTCCTCACATTCCAACTGCTGGCTTCCATCATCCCATCTTCTCCTCCTCACTTTGATCATCCTACCAGTGTCCTCCAAGGGCCCATGACTTACCCTATGGAGTTTAAACTTGACAATCTGGTTGATGTAGTGGTTTTCAAGTTTGCCTACTGTAAAGATTCACACCCCACTCCCTTTCATAAAGTATTCTTTGGAAGGAAGTCATTACACACAGCCTACATGTAAAAAGTGGTAGTTATGCTGGCCCTTCTTCTTCTTTTTTTTTTTTAATATGTTTTTAAAAACTGAAATATAGATGATTTACAACATTATAATGTTGTGTTAGTTTCTGGTGTACAGCATAGTGATTCAGTTTTATGTGTATATATATGTGTGTGTGTGTATATATATAGACACACATACTTTTTCATTGCAGGTTTTATTATAAGCCATTGAATATAGTTCCCTGTGCTGTACAGTAGGACCTTGTTTATCTCTTCTGTACACAGTAGTTTGTGTCTGCCAACTTCAAACTCCTAATTTATCCTTCTCTCCAGCCTTTCACTCTGGTAACCATAAGTTTGTCTTCTATGTCTAGGAATCTCTTTCTGTTTCGTTAATAAGTTCGTTTCTGTCATTTTTTTTTTTAGATCCCACACTTAAGTGATATCATATAATATTTGTCTTTCTCTGACTGACTTACTTCACATAGTATGGTAATCTCCAGGTCCAAACATGTTGCTATAAATGATATTATTTCATTCCTTTTTAATGGCTGAGTAGTGTTCCATATATGTGTGTATGTATCACATTTTCTTTATCCGTTTATCTGTTGTTGGACATGTAGGTTGCTTCTATGTCTTGGCTATTGTAAGAAGTGCTGTTATGAACATTATAGTGCATGTGTCTTTTCAAATTAGAGTTTTCTCTGGATATATGCCCAGGAATGGGATTCCTGGATCATATGGTAACTCTATTTTAATTTTTTAAAGGAACCTTCATATAGTTCTCCAAAGTGGCTGCACCAGTTTACATTCCCATCAACAGTGTAGGAAGGTTCCTTTTTCTCCACACCCTCTCCAACATTTATAATTTGTAGACTTTTTGATGATGGCCATTCTGACCAGTGTGAGGTGATATAACTGATTGTAGTTTTGATTTGCATTTCTCTAATAATTAGTGACATTGAGTAGCTTTTAGAAATGTTAACATATACCCATGTTCACACAGGAAAATTTTCTCCACATAGTTAGACCTTTGATTTTCTTCATCAGTTTTACAGTTTTTCATGTATAGGTCCTACACATATTTTGTTAGATTTACACTTAAGTCTTTTCTTTTTGGAGAGGCTATTTATAATGGTAATGTATTTTGTTTTCTTTTTAATTTCAAATTTGTGTTGTTTTGTTTGGTTTATTTCTTCAGCATGCTTTAAGCTTACATTGTTATTCTTTCTATATGTTCTAAAATAGAAGCTTAGGGTGTTGAATTTTGATCTTTCTTCTTTTCTAATATATTTACTCAGTGCTATCAATATCTCACTAAAGATTGTCTTTGATGCATCTCACAAATTTTTGTAAGTTTCATTTTTATTTTTATTTAGTTTATAATATCTTTTAATGCCTCTTGGAACATCTGGCTTTCTCATTAAGAGAAAGCATCAATATGGCCAGATTTAATTCTTCAAACTTGATCCAAAATCACTTTACTGAGGAGAAACTCCTGGATATGACTCCTCTGTGGTGAAATTCTTACTAACATATTAATGTTAGTAAAATATTTCTTTTGCTATTTTTTTGAACTACTAATTAGACTACCAATAATTTCTTGAGATTCCCACTTTTATTTACTTTTATACACATTTATGAGAAGAAAATATAAGGACAGATACATACTGATTACATTTTGTGTTTGAAAATACATGAGGCTGGAAGACAAGATTAATAACCATTTCTTTACACACTTTGGGTTATTTGAATTGTTACCTGACAAGTATTACTTTGATATATAAAAATGTTTTATAAAAATTATAAAAATGTATACTTAAATCTGTGGTTCTTTAAATATTTACATGATAAAATAAAATCATAATTGCCTATTATTTATATAAGTTCATAAAGATAGTATTTTTTTTCATATATCCCTGTTTATTAGCTTCAAAGTTTTATTCACATCTGGTATTTAGGACTTCCATTTGTAAATATATATAGTCATTTATATGCTATGTATATATTTATATGCATTATATGCTCTTTCTTTCTCTCTCTATATATAAAACTGCTTTCTATATTGTCTGACAGCCTTTTATACTGTGTCTTCATTTTATTTTTATTCTCAGTCAACTGGAATATGTAATAAAAAAGTTTTTTTCATGAAGTTTATGTGGATGATATATTTTCTGAAATTTTGAATATCTAAAGAGTATCTTTTGATTAACTTCACACATGAATAACAATGTAGTTGTTTTGAATTCTTATATCATAAACTCTTCCTCTCACGATAACATAGCAATTTCCTTTTTGTCCTTTGACATTTTGTATGACAGAGGATAAACCAAACACATTTTTCTTCTTTCCACATAAATTAATTAGCTGTTTTGGAAATTTTGGATTTTTTGGAATTATTTAAATGCATTCATTTTACCTAAATTAATTGAAATGTTTCTCTTGATATTAATCTTGACTGAGTTTAAATAAGTCACTCATTTAGCACACTAAGGCTTTCTTCATCACACACATTTTACTTTTCTTTTTGTTCAACATCTTTTTCAGTAACAAGAAGCATTTTATTCTGTCCTAACCCAGATCAATTTCTCCTTTATGATTTTATCTCTAATCTTTACATCTCTGATATCTGTCTTCTCCTCTATTTTAATGTTTGTTATATATATTGCACATTCTACTATGTCTAATATAGAGATTTTATATGTACTATGTCATTTTAGTAATCTCTGTACAGTTTCTTTATTTTAATTGCTTTTCTTTTAATGCCTACTTCTCTCCATGTCCCTTTTAGCCTTCTAGATAGTGGATTATTATTATTGCATATTTTTACTACTTTATTAAATTCATATTTTATAATTACTTCTAAAATTATACAACCAACGTTAATGATTGTTCTTTTAAATTAATCTTTTTAAAATGATGTAATTCCCCTCCCTCCTAAAAAAATTATTTCCTACTTTCTGGGGGTTGTAGAAAGTTTCCCATATATCAAAATGTGCCTATTTCATCTTTTATTCTGATACCTTCTTCCTCCCTTCTTCTTCTCTTTCTTTTTCCTTCTCATGTTTTTCTTCTTTCTTTGACAAATACTCCTCTTTATCATATAATTTTCCTCAAATTAGGAATAAAATGGCAGGAGAAAGGGGCAATTGATACTGAACTGGTGCTTTCACCATCAATTAGGATTTTTTCTCATTAAAATAAAGAAATTCTGTATTATATTTAATATTGATAACTCTAAAGGCATGCTTGTTTTAATTAAAACAACATAGTTAAACTAGATTTTATTTATTGAAGATTATCCTAAATCACATGAACTTAAAATACATCTGGGTTAATTTTTATATTTCTGGAGAGTATACCTGATTTTATAAATTCTTGAATTTCTTTAAACCAATTAAAAAGAGCTGTTTAAAATTAAATTTGGCAATACCATTTGAAGGTAGAAAAAATACCACACATCTGTAACATACATACATTGGCATACATAAGTATACAGACAGATGCAAACAGATCTTATAGCTTTTGTTTTAAAACTGTAGACATGAGACTGGTATGATAATACAAAACCTCATCAGTTTATATAAAGGAACACTTAGATCCAGCTGAGACAGGAAGAGGGCAGGGCACAGTCATTCAAGGAATGATACAGCAATTAACATCAAAATGGTGGAAGATTCAACCCCTAGTAGGCCCTGAGGCTCAAGATGGTGGGAGATTTGACTTCTACCAGATCTTGAGCTTCATTATACACCTGTTATAATATATTAGCATGGTGAATAACACGCCCACAGGTACCATGACAGTCCCAAGGCTAACCACAAAATGTCAAAGAGTGGGAAATGGCCAGCTTCCTGGGAATCCCAGCCCTTTCCCCAGGCTAGTTAGACCGGTCCTTCCACTTAGTAGCATATGAAACCACCAAGCCCATAAAAGCAGGCAACACGGTGCCTCAGGATGGCTGCTGCCCTCTCTCCTTCTTCTGAGACAGCCCACACTCTGTCAATGCAGTGTGTACCTACTTTTAATCTGAGCACCCAACCTCCACACCTCGTGGCTTTCTCTTGCCTTTTAATGTATCTCTGTGAATAAATCTACCTTTACTCAACTGTAGCTCTGCACTTCAATTCTTTCCTGCTCGAAGCCAAGGACCCACACTTGGCAGGGCACATCCCGGGGCTCAACCGAAGCCTGGGACATGGCCCTCCTTATGCCCCACATCCGTTTTTCCTGCATCACAACCATGTTTCTAGCAGATGTTTTAAGTTAATGTTACCTGCTCAAGTAACTTAAACTTTGCACTAACATTTGTGGAGAAGATTTTTAAATTTTTTCATTTGCCTAGTTTCCAAGTAACCTCTCAGACATTTTTTTTTTCCTAATTGACAATTCTCTCCCTGGAGCTTGCATTTCAAAGAGATGGCCCTGAGTTCCTAGAGAACACCAGTTCGAACATTTACATCTCAAAGGCACAGAGAAAGAATGCAATTTTCTCCAAGAAGGAATTCTGTTTCCTAAATTCAGAAGTTTTGCAATATCTACAATTCTTTTGAAATGAATAAGGGAGGTTGTGAGATTGGTAAAAAGGATAAGTGGGCTTTTTTGTTCTTGTGAAGACTCATTTTGTAAGACAAGATGTACAAGTGGTCCTCAACTTGTCGGACAGTGGTTTTTAATTCCTCAAAGTATTAGGTTGTAACCTGAATGGTATCAGCCGACTACATTATCTCAATTTGCTACTTTATATCATGAAGATCTTCAACTAAATTATAAATTAAGAGATTTCTTTGTTCTAGATTTAGAGTTGTTTGTCTTTGGAATGTCTGTCTTCCCTTGTGGGTATACAGTTTCGTTTTAGTTTAGGGGAGAAGGCCTAAAAATGTTACTCAGGCTTTGAATACCAGCTTCCAACTTAGCCAACTTTTGACCATAAGGCTACTTAAAGCAAGATAAAACAAAATTTCAAATATCTTCTCAAGTTACAGCTAGAACAAATAGCAAACATTCTTGGCAGTACTGAACAACCTGATGGATGCCAGTGGCATCCCCAAAGAGGATACAAAAGATATTACCCTCCTAAGATCCAGAACCACTCCCAAATGTAGTCAAAAGAAAGATTTAGACAATTCCCTGGAGAGAGGGCAAGAATTAGTAGGACCCTATCTTCAAATGGAGTGTAACCAACATTTTTTGTCTGGCTATATCTAACCACAAATGAGGTACAACACAAATTGATGTCCTACTGTATTTTGGGGTTCACAACCTGATTGATGGTCAAGCTGCCTGTATGTGCAAGAACCAACAATCTGCACATCCAGGGCAGACAGCAAGCCAGGACAAGTTCTCAGGACACAAAATGAGAAAAAAATAAGAAGCCAAGAAAGGACTGATAACCAAGGGGTACCCCAAACCCATATTCATAAGAGTCTGGATTTGGGGGAAAAAACAGACAGTAGATTTTTATCTTTCTTTCTTGACTAGGCATTATAGACAGAGATTCAGGAAAGTTGACTCTTGTAGGAACTGTCACCCTACCCCAACTTCTACCAGTTGTTCCAGGATCCTATCTGCATGTTCTGGAGGGAGTGATTTAAAGTAGAAAGGGTAGCCTCAGATTTACCAGAATTTGGCAGTTTTCTATTAATATTAATTTTAGCTTCCTCTTGGGCATTTAAGGGTGTGAGTGGTAGCAGTTTACCAGATTACCAGACCAATCTCTAGGAGCACTGCAAATCCTAGGAGAGGTCCATATGGGGGCCCTTATTTGGGGTAGTTATAGGGATGTTCTAGTTGGTATGTTAGGATTTGACATAGCCTTGGAGGATAATTTTATTTTTTCAGTGTTCCAGTTGATTACAAATGAGATACTGATTTCTGGGCCAGTGTTTTGATGACAGACCCCTAAGAGGCCCAGGTGTTTCATGTTTCTGGGCTTGGAGCTATTGTGATGGTAAGGCCACTAAGTTGGTGGACTTTTGTTTATGTTGTGGTCTCTTCAGATGGAAAGGTAATTTGGATAGAAGATTAGTAGATTGTGAGCTTTAAGGTAACAGAGGATAGAGGGCAGTAATAGGAGTCATGCCAGTCTTTTAATCTTTTGTTTTAGGTAACTCTTGTTCCTCTAATTTTCATTAGCCTTATGCAATTGTGAACGAAAATACTGCAAAGTGAGTTAAAATACTGCAAACATATCAGTAAACAAAGAATGCTGAAACCAAGTCATCAGCAGCTGCCGCCACCCCCCAGTGAGGACAGGCCTGCAGCCCGGCCTCTGCAGCCACTCACAATGGTGCCCTCTGAGGGGACTCAGAATAAGAAAGGACAGGATACTGGCCCCAGATAGCTAGGTGCTTGTCAAAGGGATGAATTCATTGAGCCCAAATGTTTGCTTCCTCCCATACATAGAAAAGCATTAAATTCTTTAACTTGAGATGCCTGGTTGTCTTTAGATAACAAGTAATCTTTTATTGTTTCAACTACCTGGTCTTTGTTGTAAAACTCCTATATATCCTAGCTCCTCCCCTACTTCTTGGGAGCAGTCCCTCAGAGCCATCTGAGAGGCTGTCATCCCACCTCGAGTACTCCTGCCAAATAAAACATAACTCTTAACTTTTAGGCTGCGCGTTTATTTCAGTCGACACAATGAAGGCTTCTGCGTGTCAATTAAAATAGGCATCCCGTTCTGTATGTTGATTTGGGCACCCTTGCTTTCAAGTGTACTTAGTAAATGAAAAATCTTGTCTAAATGGAACACTCCCTATTAATGGGCATTGTAAGTTTAGGTTGTTTTAGTTAAAATTTGGCCATTTTTGTAGATATATAGCTTCTAGGACCACAGTTTTTGGACATAAAATGAGCAGGTAATGCTGGGAGGTGGCACACTCAACTCCTTGAAACTCAAGGATCCCATTTCTTTAGCTAAGTCTTGGGTCTCTCAGAGCCAAATTACTATTTAAGAGGGACAGGCCACTGGGTTGAGGATTTTGTGATTTTTACAGTTTACTTCACTGCATGGAAATTTTGAGGTTGGTGTGTGACCTAGTGGTTCTGTGGCCAACTTATCCTAGCACGGGGGTCCTAGCCTTAGGTGGCAAGAGCTCTAACAGCTTTTAAGTGTTCTAGCCACGCCCACTAACTTTATGGCTTTGGTTTCCAAAACTCCCACTAGCAATATATCTATTGTTTCTTTCATGAGGAGATTTCTTTTTGGTGGTAGACCCTAATGGCTTTTAATAGTCCGAGTTGTGCCTACTTAGATTTTGATGTGTCATTGGTCAATCTGGAATTTCCTGTCTTAATTTATTTCTGTAAGTCCCCAAGCAATTAATGCTGTGAATTAACTCAAGCTTAAGTATCCTGACCTACTTGTGTCACACACCCAATATAACCACCCTGGAAGATTTCCTGGACCCCGGAGCCTTTCTGAATATATATTCATATTTTTAAAATAAAATTTGGATTGGCAAGCTGCATGCAAGAGAGTGGAACTCAAATCCAAGAGTGACTTACCTCCAGCCCTCAGAGGTGGTGAGGACACTGAACCAGGAGAGCTCAGCAGGAACCCTGCCGGCATCTCTCATCCTACATGGTGTTAACAGTCAACTTCCGATCCCATTTCTTGTTGCCAAAACTGTTAAAAATAATTAAAGAAGACAACTTAGGTAATGCAATAACCTTTATTTAACATTTCATGAAGCAAATAGTCTCCTTTCAGAGAGCTGTAAAAGGAGGCAGAAGAAAGGGAACTATTATAGGTTAAAGAATAAAGAATAAGGAAGAGACAAATGGAAAACATCTAACTGGCTGAGGACACACAGTCAACTTTGCAGTGAGAAGGCCCAGAGCTGGTTTGGCGTTTGGGGACTGGCTGACATTGGAATATGCTGTGTTTCTTGTCAAGTGGAGCATTTCCAGGGACGCAAAAGTTATCTAAGTTTTGTTTCCCTGACTCGCACCCCAGGGAGGAGTGGCTCCATTTTGGGTCTAGAAATTTATTTCTATATCTGAAAGCATTACAATAATATTTCTAACCATGCCAAACATTAACCAGCTAAAATTACTTGAGAATCTTAATCTTAGTATCGTTTACAGTTCACTCAGGAAACCTGAGCCGTTATAAACATAAGAGGCCTAAGAGGATATTGAAGTTAAACCTCATTATCTGAAGCACTGGCAATCACGCTGCCCTCATAGATGGGACCAGGAGGGATACGCTCATGGGGACGACTAGGGAAGGTGTTCTCTGTGTGGAGCTGCAGGGACAGGTCTGCTGTGAGCCTGCGGCTGCCGTGGGTCAGCAGCACTGTGTGTGAGAAGATAAGCTGAGTTTGGAATGAAGGATGCTCACTGGGTACTTTTTATTTTATGGTTTTAGAAAAAATCCAGACAGTTTAATAAAGAATTTATCAATTTATCGGTATTCTTTTTAGTTTTCATGAAAAGACCAACGTACATAATGCATGCATATTAGGCATGTCACAAAGTAAATTTTAAAAAACCCTTTCTCAGTTCTATAGAAATACCTGTGAGGAGGGCTATAAGCCCCACCTGACTATACTACCAGTGCATCTGTGAAAGAATCATTTTACCCATAAAAATCTAAGACTGGTTAACATATAAGTAACCAAATAATTCCACCTGGTGAATGATTATTTACTAGGAGGCTTTGTTTTAAACATCATGGGCTCTTTGGAGCAGAAATAAAATTGCTAAGCAAACAAACGAAATATTCATGAAATTGGACATAGATTCTTTTCATCAATAAACATTGGGGACCAAGTGCTAATAATAATCATATATCATATAAATATTTTTCTGCATGAACAATTAGATAAAGAAAAGATTGCACAGGCCTCACTTGCATATTACATGAGCAAGTATAATTTATGTCATTGAAAGAGCAGAAACGGGAACTGGCCCAAGTTTTCATAAAGCCCATTTCCATGTATCACAGGGGACTGCTGTAAAGGTCTCTACCACAGAAGAGTTGGTTTCTGTGGCCTTGGACAGCAGCAAAGTGATGAATGCTTCCCTTCAGGGGTGTCAGGACACTTTTGCGTTGGCTCCTTTTCCCCCTCCAAAACAGCTTCCCATCATTTGGCAATATATTAGACACGACGTAAACCCAGTTTGTTTATTTAATTTAACGTTTTGACTTTTTAAAAGCTGCCTCTCTCTTGACTGTCTTCTAGAACTTGAGCCATTATCACAGATTGTTATTTGTACATATGTAAATCAGCTTCAAAATCCACCCCAAGAGTCAGTTTTTAAAGAAGCACATAAGCAGAACAATGGTAAAACTGAGAGACGCAGCATGAGATACGCACGCATCGCAATTTATCTCGCATCAGTGATTTGATAAAAGTCATAGGCTGGTAAGTAATCATGGTTGTATTTTTATTTAAAAGAACGGGGTTTATTATTAATTGTCTTTTAGGATGATGCACCCTTCAAAGTCACAAGAATTTATCCTTGGCCCACTAACTTAATTTCCAGGATTTATCTTACAAATGTACTCACATCTGTAGGAAACGACTATTTATAAGACTATTTATTGTGGCATCATTTTTAATGGCTAAAATTGGAAGCCGACTAAATGAAACAGAGATCTGGTCAGATAGATTTGCTTCATACTCACATAAATAATGTGTATTTTTGGGGAAAAAAAAACATAAAATGTCTCTGACTACTGATATAAAATGATCTCCAGGAATATTAAGTTAAAAGCCAAGGTGCAGAACAGCGTGAATAATATCGTTTTCTTAAAAAGGAGAAAAATAGGTTCGCTTATTTCTTTGTTTTGCATGGAATATCTCTGAAAGTTTACTTTAAAAAAATGATAATTTGGATGTTGCAAGAAGGGAGAAAACTAGGGAAACTAGATGGTTTGGGGAATAGATATAAATAGGAAAATATTAACTGTATATTCTTCCTAGAGTTGACTTTGAAATGGGTGAATATATTACCTATAAAAATTACACAAACTTATGAACAAACAAAAAACAGATGAAAAACAAAGAGTTACTTAAATTTTTATTTATTTATTTATTTATTTATTTTTTATTTTTTTTATTTTTTTTTATTTTTTTATGTATGTATGTATGTATGTATTTTAGCCTAGGCTGCTTTTCAGTGGAGAAGTGTTTGAAAATGCTATATGATATCAAATTTATAGTAAAAATTTTCATGCAAATTAAATGAGTACTGTATAAACAATGAAGGGATCAAATATATGGGGTCTACAGGAAAAAGAAACAAACAAAAAAAAAGAGATGCATACATTAGGCAGTTAAACAGAAATGAGCACCAGGCAGGGGGAGAGGAAAGGGAAACGAGTAACCCAGAAACTAACAATACACCTGAGCTCAAGATAAGGGGCTTCAAAAACTTACTTTCTCTAAATGAGGACCAACAAAGAAGCTGGCTACAATGAAACGCCGCAGCTGTGCAATAAAGAGAAGGGCCCGGCTTAACCTGGCCCGGTGCTCATTATAATTAACGTTACAGTTTGAGCCCCCTCCCGTAGGTTTCTCTGTGTGCATCCTGAGTAAGAACCTGCACAGAAGGGATGGGCGTGCCTGAGCACAAGGAACTGAGCTGTCAGTCAGCCTGAGCACAAGGAATTGAGCCGTAAATCAATCAATCACAAAAAACGCCCCTAAGCCAGGATATAAACAACAGGAAAACAAAGGAGCAGCACCACTTATTCTCTCTTGGACAGGCAGGCTCCCAATGCTCAGGCGTGTACGATATTTTACTACCTGTTTATCAAATCTTGTTTATATCATGCTTTTTGTATCTCATTAAAAATTCATTTTTCCGGGTGACTAAGAACCAAGGTAACTTTTATTCCCCTCCTCCTGGTAACATATATCCATTTGTGATAGGAAAAATAAGTAAATTCCCTAATTATAGGATAAGAGATATAATACAAAAATTAAAAACAAAAAACATAACAGAAGATAGCTATATATTTTCTACACTTTTTAAACTACAATTTTTGGGCCTCAGAGTCTATTTTTCTGTATCTTCCAATTTTTAAGTATAGAACTTTGAGCGAAGATTACCTCATGTTCATTATATGATTACTTTGAAAAATGTAGAGAGCTCTATCACATAGCAATTGTGTAAAATTTTACTTTGTATAACTACTTAAAAATTGCTTTTCCTACCTCATAGAGCATGCATATTTAAAATTATGAGTCTAAAAATGAAAAAGCAATTTAAAATGTGTCCTGTTTTTAAATAGAAGGTGGCAGAGTTTATCAAAATGTATTTTCAGTGTCCTCTGACTATATTTTGATAGCTCACTTTTAGTGTCCAGAAGATGAGAGTATGAAAAAATGAAGAAGAAAAGTTAAAATTTCTGAAATATTTTTCAAGAGAAGAAAACGTATGTTTTTCTCCCCTTGCTAAGTTGCTTCTAGTATTATGCTGAGTATATTAAGCATAATTTTACCCTGAATATATCTTTACTTTTTCTGATTTTAAATATCATATATAACTCAAAACCAAACAATAAAAATATATAAAAAAGAAAGTAAGATATACGCTGATATCAGTATCCATCTAGAAGTAAACATTGCTATGTATACATTGGTATATATACTTTATAGATTTATGTTTTTTATTAACAAATAAAAATATACACTTATTAATTTTAAACAAATGTAGGCTCTAATCTACATGCTGTTTGCATTTTTGTGTTTAAAAGTACACCGTGGTCAGTGGTTCATACACGTGATTAGATATGCACAGATGCACGTGTATATATATTTGCAATGTTTATGTATCTTTGCACTACTGTTTCATTTGTATCTCAGGAGATCAGACCATCAGTGGAAATGGGATATGTACCTTGTTTAACCTCAATAGATACTGCCAAGTGGCCCTCAGAAAAGTTGACCTGACTTCACATTCATACCCTTTGCAATTCTGGCTTGTCTTCATCAGTTCAGGCTCTTATAACTGAATGCAATAGACTGGGTGGTTTATGAAAATGGAAATTTACTTTTCACTGTTCTGGAGACTGGGAACTAAAGATCAAGGTGCCAGCAGGTTTACTGTCCCCTGAGAAGCAGCTTCGTGGTTGGTAGACAGTTGTCTTTCCACTGTAATCTCATGGCAGGAGGAAGAGGCAGCACTCTGGGGTCCTTTTATAGGGACACTAGCTCATCATGAGGGCTTCACCCTCATGATCTAATCACATTCCAAAGATTCCACCTCTAAACACCATCACATTGGGTATTAAGCTTTATCATATGCATTTTGAGGGGGATGCAAATGTCAGTCTATAGTAATAAGGATTGCATTGATCTGTGGATTGCTGTGGGTAGTATGAACATTTTAACAGTATTAGGTCTTTTAATCCATGAATATGAGACATCTTACATTTATTTTAGTCATCCTTAATTCTTTCATTATGTTTTTTTAGTTTTCCATATACAAGTATTTTCAACTACTTAGGAATAAATCTAAATTTATATTTAAGTATTTTATTTTATTTATTTTGGGGGGTGGGAGGAGGTAATTAGGTTTATTATTTATTCTTAGAAGAGGTACTAGAGATTGAACCCAGAACCTAATGCATGCTAAGCATGCACTCTACCACTTGAGCTATACCTCCCCCAGTATTTTACTCTGTTTGATGCTATTGTATATGCAGTTATTTTCATAATGCCCTTTTGGATAGTTTATTTTTAGTGTATAGAAATGCAACTTCTATTTGTATGTAGATTTTGTATCCTGCAAATGCACTGATTTTGTCTGCTCTAACACTTTCTTGATGTATAGTGTCTTCAGGGTTTTCTACATACAAGATCATGTCACCCGCAAACAGAAGTAATTTTATTTTGGGTGCCTTTATTTCTTTTCCTTGCCTAATTTCTCTGTCTAGGACTTCTAGTACTATGTTGAGTAGAAGTGTTGAGAGTCGGTATCTTTGCCTTGTTTCTGAACTTAGAAGAAAAACTTTCAGTTTTTCATTATTGAGAATGATGTGAGCTTGTGAGCTTTTTATATACGGTCATTATTATGTTGAGATAAATTCCTTCTATTCCTAGTTTGCTTAAATTTTTATCACGAAGGAATGATGAATTTTGGCAAATGCTTTTTCTGCATTTATTGAGATGATTATGTGGTTTTTATCCATCATTCTGTTAATGTGCTGTATCACATTAATTCATTTGCATATGGTAAGCCATCCCAAGGATAAATCTTAAGTGATCATGATGTATGATCCTTTAAATGTGTTGTTGAATTAAATCTCATAGTATTTCATTAAGGATATTTTGTGTCTATGTTCAATAAGAATATTGGCCTGCAGTCTTCATTTTTTGTAGTGTCTTTGTCTGCCTTTAGTATCAGGGTAATGCTGGCCTCATAAATTGAGAATGAAAATCTTCCTCTTCATTTTTTTTTTTTTTGAAAGAATGTGGAATGTGATAAGGATTGGTGATGATTGTTTTTACATGTTAGATAGAATTCACCAGGAAAGCCATCTGATCCTAGGCGTTTTTTGTTGGGAAGTTTTAGATTACTGATTTAATCTCTTTCTTCTTTCTTGATCTTTCCAGATTTTGTATATTCTCATCATTCAGACTGAGTAAGATGTGTTTATAGCAATTTATCCATTTCTCCCATGTTATGCAATTTGATGGTGTCTAACTGTTCATAGTAGTCTCTTGTAATCCTTATATTTCCATGGCACGAATTATAATGTTTCCTCTTTCATTTATGACTTCACTTACTTCTCTTTTTTCTCATTCTAGCTCAAGATTTACCAATTTTTTTTCTCTTCAAAAATCAGACTCAGCTTATCAATGAATTCAGTCAAGTTGCAGGATACAAAATTAATATACAGAAATTAGTTGCATTTCTATACACTAACAATGAAATAGCAGAAAAAGAAATTAAGGAAACAATCTCATTTACCATTGCATCAAAAATACTAAAATACCTAGGAATAAATCTACCTAAGGAGGCAAAGGACCTGTACTCTGAAAACTGTAAGACACTGACAAAAGAACTAAGATGACACAAACAGATGAAAAGATATGCCATATTCTTGGATTGGAAGAATCAATGCTGTTAAAACAGCCATAAAATCCAAGGCAACATACAGATTCTATGCAATCTCTATCAAATTACCAATGACATTTTTCACAGAACTGGAACAAAAAATGCTAAAATTTCCATGGAAACACAAAAGACCCTGAATAGCCAAAACAATCTTGAGAAAGAAGAATGGAGCTGGGGGAATCACACTTCCTGACTTCAGACTATACTGCAAAGCTACAGTAATCAATGCAGTGTGATACTGGCACAAAAACAGACACATAGATCAATGGAACAAGATAGAAATTCCAGAAATAAACCCATACACTTATGGCCAATTAATCTATGACAAAGGAGGCAAGAATACACAATGGAAAAAAGACAGTCTCTTTAATAAGTAGTGCTGGGAAAACTGGACAGCTGCATGTAAAAGAATGAAATTAGAACATTCTCTAACACCATATATAAAAATGAACTCAAAATGCATTAAGGATCTAAATGTAAGACCAGATACTATAAAACTCCTAGAGGAAAACATAGGCATAACACTCTTTGACACAAATTGCAGCAATATTTTTTTGGATGTATCTCTTAGAGTAATGAAAATAAAAGCAAAAATAAACAAATGGGACCTAACTAAACTTAAAGGCTTTTGCACAGAAAAGTAAACCATATACCAAACAAAAAGACAACCTATAGAATGAGAGAAACTATTTGCTAATGATGCAAGTGACAGGGGGCTAATTTCCAAAATATACAAACAGCTCATACAGCTCAATATCAAAAAACAAACAACCCAATCAAAAAATGGGCAGAGGACCTAAATAGACATTTCTCCAAAGAAGACAGCCAGATGGCCAACAGACACTTGAAAAGATGCTCAATGTCACTAATTATTCAAGAAATGCAAATCAAAACTACCATGTCACACACCAGTCACAATGGCCAACATTAAAAAGTCTACAAACAATAAATGCTGAAGAGGTTGTGGAGAAAAAGGAGCCTTCTTACACTGTTGGTGGGAATGTAAATTAGTGAAGCTACTATGGAGGACAGTATGGAGGTTCTTTGAAAAACTAAAAATAGAGTTACCATATAATACAGCAAACCCACTCACAGGCATATATCAGGAGAAAATTAAAATTTGAAAAGACACATACACCCCAACGTTCATAGCAGCACTATTTACAATAGTCAAGATAAAGAAACAACCTAAATGTCCATTGACAAATGATTGAATAAAGGTGGTATATAAACACAATGGAATATTATTCAGCCACAAAAAGAATGAAATAATGCCATTTGTAGTAACATGGATGGACCTCAAGATTATCATATTAAGTGAAGTCAGACAGACAGAGATAAATTTATGATATTACTTCTATGTGGAATCTAAAAAAAAAAAAAAAAAAACACAAATTTTACTTACAAGCCAGAAATAGACTCACAGACACAGGAAACAAACTCTGGTTATCCAGAGGGAAGGGGGACAGGGATAAATTAGGACTTTGGGATTAACAGATATACACTACTTTACATAAAATAGATAAACAAAAAGGACCTACTGTATAGCACAGGTAACCATATTCAATTACTTAGAATAAGCTATAATAGAAAAGAATCTGAAAATATATGTATATGTATAACAGAATCACTTTGCTGTACCCCTGAAACTAACATTGTAATCATACTGCTAAGTGAAAGAATGCTGTCTGAAAAGGCTGCTAATTTTAACTATATGCCATTCTGAAAAAAGTAAAAGTATAGAGACAGTAACAGATAAGTGGTTGCTCAGTGTTTAGGAAGAGAGCAGAAGGGATGAGTACGTGGATCAGAGGAGATTTTTAAAACTGAAACTACCTTGTATGATATTGTAATGGTGGATACATAACATTATACATTTGTTAAAACCAGCAGAAATACAGAACAAAGTGAATTGTAATATAAACTATGAGCCTTAGTTAATAGTAATGCATCATCATTTTTCATCACTTTTTATCAACTGTAACAAATGTACCAGCCTAACATTAAATATAGTAAAAACTGTAAAGGCAGAGAGGAGAGTAGAAATGGATACATGCAAATTCTTTGTACTTTCTGTTCAATTTTTCTATAAAAGAAAAACTTCTAAAAATAAAGTATATTAATTAAAAGCTGAAGGAGGAGGAAAAGTTAAAGGAGAAGAAACTGAAATAATGACACCCATATTCTCTAAAAATGTCAGTTGTCTTAACTCTGCAACATGTGAATTGTTATTTTACTTTGCAAGAGGGACTCTACAGATGTGATTAAGGTTAGGTTTATCAAGATAGGGTGATTACCCCAGATTATCCAGGTGATTTCAAAATAATCACATAAACTCTTGAACAATGAAGAATATTTCCTGGCTTGAGTCAGAGAGGTACTATAGAATAAGAGGTAGGAGAGATTCAAGCATGAGAGGGACTCAACCTGCCATTGTTGGTTTTAAATATGGAGGAAGAGGAGTCCCGAGCTGAGGGATGTAGGAAAGGCTACCGCTGACAACCACAAAAAACTGAATTCTTCTAACAACTTGAATGAAAAGGAAACGGATTCTCCTCTAGGGCCTCCAGAAGGAATGCGGCAGTATTGACACCTTGATTTTAGCCCACTGACTCCAGTGTCAAAATTCCAACCTATAGAACTGCAATATAATAAATATGGATTATTTCAAGCTGCTAAAAATGTAGTAATTTGCTTTGGCAGCAACAGGGAACTAATACAGAGACTAATTGAATTTATTTTATCATTCTCAAAACACAAAAAGGATGAACTCTCTCAATTGGAATGGATGTGCATCCAATTTCAGTGTTTCTAACTGAAGCACTTTATTTTTTGCCCACAGCATATTTTTCTTATGTTTTCCTTACATTTCTTATAAAATAATGTGTATTATATTATATTACAATAAAAATGTTTTATATTTCTTATATTATTTCTTTCTAGTTTTTCATGGATACATGTTTATCTAAATAAATGTATAGAAAAATGGGTTGGAAGAAAAATCTTCAATGCACTTGATAGGCACCTCAGAGAAGCATATGGAATTGGGAAAGGAGAATGAAAGGACTAATAATGTAATATAAGACAAATTCAAAACAAAGAAATATAAAACAAAACCCTTACAAGCTCAGTTCAATTCTATGCAACTATAGATCTCAAGAGTGAAATAAGAAAACAAGAAATTACATTAAGATTGGATTTTTTAGATATTATACCATTTTGAATGCTGGAGTTGCACAATCACAAAACATGTTCTCAAGTTAAATTATGCTTCTTCATTTATGGAGAAGTTGAGGATTAAACAAAGAAATATCCCTTTGAGGTAACACATATTCATCTTCTTTTAAAACATTGATTCATATATGAATTAGATCTTTAATATATTTTTCCAGATGCCTTATCCAGGGGTTAAGTATATTATCGTGTTAAATACAATATGTGTAGTTAAAACTCTCAGGTTAGATACTCAGATCTGGCAGTTGGCTGAAGCACAAGCTTAGTCAAATCTTTGCACATTTCTTATTCTTAGTTTAAGCATTGTCTGTCACTGAAGGTAATGTATATTAAAGTACATTATAGACTATAAAGTCCAGAGCACTCTGTAAATCTAATTCTTCCTATCAGGCACTATATTAACTGTGCCATTACTGTAAATGAAAATAGTTACTTTATATTTTTTCTCTCATTTTGCTACTGAACTAATTAATATTTCCCCATGGTGATTAATTTCTAGCTGATCCAGGACATATTTCATACTGATACTTAATGACATACTAATTTAGGGGACTTGCTTCTACTTCAAATTATCTACAAGTCCACTTCTTATCAGAATAAATGGGCAGTAAATACAGGAATTTCCTTATTTCACCACTCTCAGCCCCATCTCCATGTAATCTACTGCTATGCTCCATATAGACACAGCCATGCACTGTGATCACACTCTAAAATGATCTCATCTATCTACAGATTTTGCTTACAATTTGACTTCTTCCCCATAAAAATGTAAGCCCCATAAGAACAGAGAGATTTTTAGTTTTATATGCCAATTAATAAATGTATGCAGAATATATGTCACACTATGCAAATAAATAATTTATACATATTGAAATAACAAGATATTCTATAATGCTGCACAGGCCAAAACTGTAATTTGCATACATATTTCTCAGAGCTTGTTAGAAAATCTGGTATCGAGGCTTAACTCAGTCTTTAAGGAGTATCCCAAGCTATAGTGAAGCCAGTGTCCATGACCTCACTCTCAGTATTGATATCACCACTGAAATGAGTATTGAATCAGACTTCTGACACCCTTTTCAGCCTTCAAATGCAAAATATTTGATACTAGTGGCAGTTGCATCCAGGCTTGGATTTTCCATTCATACAATAGTATAAAAATAAATACCATATTTGCTATCAAATGACAATGAGGATTTGGGCCTAGAATAGCTTTATTCCAACTTTATTTTTAATATATTCAATTTATTTAAACTTAAAAAAATAGTTCACTCATTTCTCCATCCCCACACCCTGCCTCTTGCAACTCTTGCAACCACCATTCTTATCTTTGTATTGTCCACCGAAAAAAAATGACTGAAAAATATGAAACCTGAAAGTTGAGAATTATGTTTTATTTGGCAGATTTGCTGAGGACTCAATCCTGAGAAGCCGGCTCTCAGAATCTCTGAGGGACTGTTTCAAAGAGGTAAGGGAGGAGTCAGGATATACTGAAGTTTAAAAAAAAACCCAAAAGCCCAAAACAGGTAGTGGGATCATCAAAAGACTACTGTTAAATAAAGAAAGCCAGGCATCTCAAGTTAGTGAATTTAGCGCTTTCCTATGTATGGGGAGATGCAATCATTCCTTTGATATGCACCTTAACTATCTAGGGCCTACAGCCTAGTGGGACAGTTTTTTTTTTTTAAACAATTGCTTTAAAAAGTCTGTCATATAGAACGATCTGGAACATACTGCATCAAAATGTTCCTTGTGGATGCCACTGTATTTTTTAAATTTTAATTTATTTGTTCTGTTTTATTTTTTAATAAAGTATTATTCAAGAAAAATAGTGTAAAATTAAAGGGAAAATAGAGTAAATTTCACTTAATTTGGTATTTTTGAATAAAATACTTACCTTCCCTTCGACCCTGGTACCACCTGATATCCCTTGGAACTTGTTTGAATCATAGAATAATTATCTTTGACTATGTAGAAGCAAAAACAAAGGATAAAAATTCTAAAAATTAAACATAACAACAATAGCAAAATCTGGGTGGGAAGGATTCCTAAACTCAAATCTCCACAGGGGTCTTGTTGGATATTTAAGTGGGTAAAATAAGCTGGGTTTAAGGCTAGGCAACTAGACATTTGCTAGGCAACTAGACACCATGGTGGGCACTGCCAACCAAGGCAAGCAGTCACAACTCAATTGCAGCCAAGTGTTGGCAGGTTAAAGATAGCATTCATTGCCACCAGCACTTGCGGTTTTTCAAGAGAAGTTGTATTTTTGTACATTTATGTGAAATCTTCCAACTTGTAAATGTTAGTTGTAACTCCTTTTAAACACTATAAAAACCAAACATATCTGTAGAATAGATATGTTCCTCATACAGGCAGTTGCATCTCTTTTATTAAGGATCAAGGCCAAAAACTTAAGCCACAAAGTGGCAGTAAACAAGAAAATGCCTCTTGAGGCCACTCAAGAGGCTGTGGCACTGGACTGGCTCTGCAGTGATTCTGCTTTATTTTTTATACAATTTATGTTTATATGACTGGAAAATAACGTTTGCTTAGAGGATTCAGGGTTGGTGTTTATTTACAAATATTCAGAATATCAAGTGTAACTCCATTGTAGACAATTTATAGCTGGAAGTGTTGAGTGTGTGAAATTGTAGAAATAAATTGCAGCTGCAACTGGAGCAGAATGGAAATAGGAACAAATATAATAACCGTGCTGTTCAATGGAATCATACTCAAGGATATCAGACTTTCTATTTCACTCCAGTAAAACTTAATTTGTGGTACAGCATTTTATCGTGAGCATCTCATTATGACTTTGGTATATTTCTGTGGATGCTTGAAGGAGACTAGCAAGAACAGGGTTCAAAGGATGTCATTTACTTCTAAAAAAAAGATGGAAAAGGCACAGCTTCTAAATGTGATTTCTGAAAAAAAAATCATAGAAGTATATGACTGTTTGAATGTTCAGGATCATTAAGGGATCACTGAGTGCTTAATAATGCTTAACTGAACAAACAAAAAGAAATAAAAATTAAGGGAAACCATCTTGTTTTCATAAGGAATGCACTAATTGCTCTAAATTTTATCTTTCTTTGATGTATATGGTTCTTCAATAGATGGGTCTTTTGATCCATTTACAATGCACATAAATAGAGACAAAAAAGTACAATAGGCAATGGGAGAAAAGGAAAGCTTGAGCAGGTTTGTGCTAGCAAACATTTTCAGTAGTCTGCAAGTAGAAATCCTCCCTCCCATCACACGGTGCCAGATGCCGCTTTGTCTGAAGCCACGAGCTGTGGTGCATCCCCACGGTGCTATAAACAAAATCAAACCTGGCACTGTTATCACAGTTACAGAAACAGCTATGCTAAATAGCTCTGTGCTGTGAAAATGTGTGGGGTCTATATGCAAAACCTTCACTATATTCAATTTTTTCAAACACTTGATTAAATTGCCCATTAAAGAATGAGCCACAATAATATAGTAAGAAAAACCAGCCTTAAAGCACAAGAATATACAGTGAGCACATTCAGCAATAGTCTTTTTATTCCACCCCGTAATTAAAGAGGCATGATAAAAGTACATGTATGGTGTATAATCTTTTTTATGTGTTGTTGGATTCTGTTTGCTAATATTTTGTTGAGGATTTTTGCATCTATGTTCATCAATGATATGGGCCTATGGTTTTCTTTTTTGGTAGTGTCTTTGGCTTTGGTATCAGGGTGATGGTGGCTTCATAGAATGACTTTGGGAGTACTCCCTCCTCTTCAGTCTTTTGGACGAGTTTGAGAAGGAATGGTATGAGCTCTTCTTTGTATGTTTGATAGAATTCCCCAGTGAAGCCATCTTGTCTGGACTTTCGTTTGCCAGGAGGCTTTTTATTGCTGATTCTATTTCACTTCTAGTGATTGATCTGTTCAAATGATCTACGTCTTCTTGATTCAGTTTTATTGGACTGTATGTTCCTAGAAACTTGTCCATTTCTTATAAGTTGTCCAATTTATTGCCATGTAGTTGTTCATAGTATTCTCTTATGATTTTTTGTATTTCTGTGGTGTTGGTTGCAATTTTTCCATTTTCATTTCTTACTTTATTTGTGTCTTCTCTCTTTTCTTCTTGGTGAGCCTGGCAAGACGTTTGTCAATTTTGTTTACTCTTTCAAAAAACCAGCACAGACATAGAAAACAAACTTACTGTTACCAGGGGGAGAAGGAAGAGGGAAGAGAAAAATTGGGAGTTTGTGATTATCAGATACTAACTACTGTATGGAAAATAGATAAACAACAATTTTATACTGTACAGCACAAGGAACTATATCCAATATCTTGTAGTAACTTATGGTGAAAAAGAATATGAAAACAAATATATGTATGTTCATGTATGACTGAAGCATTATGCTGTACATCAGAAATCGACACATTGTAAAGTGACTATACTTAAATAAAAGTATATATACAAAAAAAGAATAAGATGAATATTTAAAAAGTACATGCATGCATATATTATATTTATAAATATATATGTTCAAGTGAAATATGAATATTATAGTTGATTCAAGCTCTAAATAATCTAATTTTCCCATGGAAGAACTTATATTTAACTTCAAAGAACTATTATTCCATTGTTCCTTCTCATACTCTATTGTCTTTCTTTGGAATATTTTGACTAAATTGATTAGCTGAGTATATTGTCTATATTAAGTATTGATTCTGCATATTTTTCATTGTATTGGTAAAGCAGACATACACTTTCTTTTCCAAGTTATCAGTATAAGTTTGATCACAGGCATTTATTGGATAATTCATTTCTTTGGAAGACTGAGTTAATGAATACTTAAGATAAACAGATTACCCTGTAAGACCAAAGAAATTTTAATAAAATGCTGGCATGACTCTGTCCCCATCTTATGAAATATCTGAAGATATTTCAAACTCAACTTAACTACATTTCTTTTTTACTTTTTTCTTTTCCTCAGTGGGCCATTGGCATTGTCTTTTGTCTAGCAGTGTTTTTCCATCTTGTGATTAAGGTATAGTTAGATAACTAAGTCTGGGTCCTTTCGGGCCCATTCATCTTTCCGCAGTTTTACAGAGAAAGTACCTGGCTGTAATGTGGAATACAGAGGAAGATATGAATGAATCTCACCAATAGCCTTTTGAAACAAGATTCTGGGTGGTACTTAACATCATCTATCTACACATTTTTGTAGTGGCAAATGACTGCTGCTATATACCCCAAGATGCAAATTGCTCTTGTAATAATGTAATAATGACCTCTAAGGAAAACAACTTTTATATATCTGTCAACTTCATTTACTGCTCACTGCTCCTGTTCCTTCTTGTAGCAGGTATTCGTAATGCCTTACCCAGATTTTCTTTACCAGGCTAGTATCCCCACTAACAGTTGCTGTACGAGTTGAAAGTTAACGGCTCATACTTGCATCTATCACTCAGAATTGCCCACAATGGGGCAGTGCTTTGGGAGTGTTTTAGTCTCTCCCCCACCCCCTCTCATACTCTGATCAATGACTCAGTGACTCAACTCAATCCCCTTACTTCTGAGTGGGGTTTAAGCTCCAAAGCTACTCATGAAATCAGATGAGGCTACCTTTCACCTGAGTCCTCATCTTCTTCTCCTATCTTTCTCTCAATTCTTTTTAAGTTTCTCCTGAAAAGACTCTCTAAAATCACTTGCATATGTATCTATGTCTCAGACTTTGCTTCTGAAGAACATTGCCTTAGACATACCTGTTTATCTGGAAGATGCTTATGAAAAGGATGGGGCTAATGAATAAGTTGATAAGACTAACTCAAGAATAGTTAACAAATATAATCATAAGCTTAGTAGACTTTAAGCAATATGATTTTTGGTAGAATAAATATTTTTGATTTTCACTTGACATGGAAATTCTAAGTGAAGTAATTTTCTTGAGATTCTTAAAGCCAACTAATCTTGGTTTTCCTGGCAATCCAGGAAAACAGCAACTACTAAGGTTTTATAAACTGCAGGACAGGGCAGTTATGGTAAAACAATTCATAAAGACATTATGAGAGGGTTGGGATGTGATGCCTATGCTAAAAATCAGTTGCAACAATTTATTATACAGGGTTTCTAAAAAGGTTCCAATTAAGCATTGGTATTCTGAGAACTTCTGCTGATAGTCAATGCCATTCTCTAGAATCTCGAGTCTAGATAAGCAATGGGATTTAGGCACTAGCTGAGAGATTTGGGAAAATTGATGTTTCAGTCAACTTTACTTACATTCTCTCTAAGGATTGTATTGGGAGGAAAAAAAGTTAAATTTAACTCCTACTTTATCAATTCCCTTCTTTTTTTCCCCTACCTATTCTTATTACCTTCTAAATAGCAGCAGCTATCTTTATTTATCAATTCCAATTCTGTCCTCGCTCACTCTTTCTCCCATTTTTATGATATGGGATAATTCTGCAGTCTCTATAAGTGAGCCTATGCCACAGGAACTCCCTTCATAAAACACACAGAACTGTATTTCCAAAACTGGGAGTGGATGTGTTTCTGAAAGCGGTCATCAACAGTCTGATAGGGGTCAAGCCTGGGAAGAAGATATCTATAAATTTGGGAAAATTGGTGGTGGGCTTTGTGACAACAACAAGAGTAAGTAGTCTGGGAAGCTGCTGCAAAGCTCATTTTAAAGATGCTTTCATAGGGCAGTCTATTCTGTCTTTGTTTTTTATTTAATACCTGACTATATAATTATAAAATTTTAAAGGATATGTAAAAAATTAGTTTGAAATTTTGTGGTGTCAGAAAGAATCAGCCTGATTTTTGAAACATGCAACATTGTATAGGTAATTCAGACTGAATTTTCAATCTGTTAAACCTTTGGTATAATGACCGTCAGGGAAGAATGAAGGAGCCACGTTTTTTAATTGGTCTTTTCTAATGGGGTGATACTTTAAGGCTCATAGTTTTTATATGGTACATGCAATTTTAACTGCTGCTCTATTGTTTTATGTATTCTAATTTAACACCTTACATGTTTCACTTGGATCCTTAAACTGATCTAACCATGAAGGACATAGTATTATAAACTGAAGATTGGCTAAGAGAAAGATATAAGGGATTCAAGGGAGAAGCAGAGAATGTAAGTATATTCAGGAAGGTTAAAGCCCAGAATTAACTGAGACCTTTATGGAAAGTGAAGGGCAAAGCAGCTACTTTGGAACAGTTCAAAGCATGAAAAAAAGTATCATTGTGGTGTGAGTTGTATTTTTAATAAAGGACAGATGTAGAGGATTACTTGATTATATTTTGTTTCTATCTTCGCTGTCCAAAATAATTAGCTTTAAATTAAAAATGATAGATTAAACATACTTAAGAGAAAAAAACTTACAAGCAATAAAATTAATAGTTTGAATGACAAAATAAAGTTTTAAAAAGAATTCAGCAAGGTAGCAGGATACAAGATTAACATTCAGAAATCAGTTGCATTTCTTTACACTAACAATGAAATATCAGAAAAGGAAAGTTCAAAAAAAATTCTCTTTTAAAATTGCATTAAAAATACCTAGGAATAAACCTGATACAGGGAGTGAAAGACTTAAATGAGGAGAACTACAAAACACTGATTAAGGAAATTAAAGATGATTTAAAGAAATGGAAAGATATCCCATGCTCTTGGATTGGAATAATTAATATTGTTAAAATGGCCATAATACCAAAAGCAATTTACAGATTTAAGGGGATTCCTATCAAATTACCCAGGGCGTTTTTCACAGAACTAGAACAAATAATCTTAAAATTTATATGGAATCACAAAAGACCCAGGATTGCCAAAACAATACTGAAGAGAAAGAATGAAGCTGGAGGAATAACCCTCCCAGACTTCAAACAACACTACAGAGCTACAATCATCAAAACAGCATGGCACTGGCATTAAAAAGAGACATATGGATCAATGGAACAGAATAGAGAGCCCCAAAATAAACCCATAGACCTATGGTCAATTAATCTTTAACAAAGGAAGTAAGAATATACAATGGAGAAAAGACAGTCTCTTCAGCAAGTGGTGTTGGGAAAGTTGAAAAGCCACATGTAATCAGTGAAGTTAGAACACTCCCTCACACCACACACAAACACAAACTCAGAATGGCTTAAAGACTTAATATAAAATAAGATACTATAAACTGCCTAGAAGAAAACATAGGCAAACATTCTTCCACATATATCTTAGCAATGTTCTCCTAGGGTAGTCTACACAGGCAATAGAAATGAAAACAAAAATTAAAAAAAAAATAGGACTTAATTAAACTTATAAGCTTTTGCACAGCAAAGGAAATCATAAGCAAAACAAAAAGACAACCTACAGAATAGGAGAAAATATTTGCAAAGGTTTAATTTCCAGAATATATAAACAGCTCATCCAACTTAATTTAAAAAAAAACCCCAATAACCCAAGCCAAAAAATAGGCAGAAAACCTAAATAAGCAAGTCTCCAAAGAAAACATACAAATGGTCATGTCATGGCACATGACAAAATGCTCAATACCACTAATTATCAGAGGAATGCAAATCAAAACTACAGTGAGGTATCACCACACACTAGTTACAAGGGCCATCATTCAAAAGTCCACAAATGATGACAAATAGATAGACTATTCTATTCTATTCTATTCTATGCATATATCTATATTCTATTCTATTTATTCTATGCATGTATCTATAGCATTATCATTTCTTCTCTTACTTTGGCCTGGAATTAATTTTAATGGTTTTTGCAATAAACAAGATGTTTATTGTTGGTAGGTCTGCATATTGTTTCACACATTAAATAACTTAACAGAACCCATTCATTGTTATCTACAGTGATATAGTTCAATAACTTTCTGGAATCTCAATCTCTGAAGCTAAAATTTTGATTATGGCTACAGATTTTTTTTTCTTAAGTGAGTACTTTGTTATATAAAATTATTCAAACAGAAGTTGAATTTTGACTTTCCTTTTATTTCAATTATTTTACTCTGGTAATTACTACTCTGGTTTTTATAACTTATGTCACTCTCAAAACATTGTGCATCTTCAGATTTGAATTGTTCTGTCTAATATGGTGAGAGGTGATCTAGAATTTCTCCTGCATTTTAGAATAGATAGTCTTGGAAATCCAAAGTTTCATAAAAATCTAAGAACAACACTCAAATCAGCTTCAAAGTTTTATTAGTTTAGATGCCAGTTTTTCTGTCTTCAAGGAAGATTTTGCATATGTGTAATTGTGTCCAAAAATGTATCATAAATTAAAATCTGATAGCTTATTGCTATATTGAAGTATCTTGTAATTCATTTCCCCAATTTTCCAGTGGGAAAGGTATAAATTGTATGCAAAGTAGAATAAGAAACTGATGTAAAATATCAATTTCCCCTTTAAAACAAAATGACATCCATTCTGAGATAAAGGGAATTATTCTTTAAAAACAATATCAAGCTAAAAAAATCAAAACCAGCATTTAACATAGGCCTCAAAAATTTAGTCTTTTTCTTCCCCATTCTGAAGTCCCTTTATAATTAGTGCCTCACCAACCACTTCTCTTTAAAGAGAAATAATATGTAGCAAGAGATATTACAAATAATGTTTGGTAAGTCTCCTGCTTTCCATAACTCCATTCCATTTTAGAGATCAGCGAAACAGAAACACACATAGATAAATTGTGAAATAGAATCCAGTTTTTCTTATTTAGGATATAGACTAAAAGAATCCTAACTTTTTAGTGAGCTCTTCAAGTTTTTGAACTATAACTGTTATAACTTGAATTTAAAAGTTACTAAAACATGACATAGATAATTTCTGCCACATTGTATGTTCCCAATTTTGTTGCTAACAGAATATAACTACTTTCGTATAAACACATTCCATGTCACTTATTAATTACCTGATAATTTTATCACATCTTTAAATACTCTCTTTTTCTTCATTATCTGCCTCATACTGCATTGTTGTAGGAGTGTGTGGATGTGTGTGTTTTAACATTTTCCTTCTTTTCCATCTCTTTCAAGTATCAGTGAATATTTTGGGCGGATAGTTTTCAAGTTAAACTATTTATTTATTACCCTTTTATCCTTTATGTTCATCTCCTCAATCACTTGTGATAGTCTTCACTTTCCCAAGTGCACTTCGGTAAGTAAATCATCAATCTGAGAACAAGACTGGGGTACTTAGCTTCAGTGCCTGGGATAACGCTGATCATCTGTCTCAGCTCAGGTTATTCTTCTCTAATTTCATACTTTCATCAGAAGCTGTCAAACTCAAGAGAAGATCCCGTGCAGAGTCAGAAATCACCACCAAAATCAATAATACAGTGGGCGGGTGGACACATCTGTCAAATGACCAACTCCAAAATGGGAGTATTAAAGGAAGGCTGAGGTGTGTTTTTCTAATACTTGCTTCAAAATGTTGGAAGTTTTCTTTTTCCTTAAATGGGATTGTATTTTATTTCTTTAAAAACTATGTGAGAGTCTTGGACCATCTAAGACTATAGGATCTTAAATATTGTGAACTGTATGTTAAAAAAGATAAATCATATTCTTTTTTAAGTTAGGGGAAATAAAAGAAAAAAACATTGTTTATGTATGCTTGATGACAACCATCCTTATACATATGGGTAGCACTTGCTATGTATTATACTTTGGATTGAAAAGTAATGAAAAAGTGAGGATAATCATTATGTTAATGAAATGTCAATGAAGCATGATTGCTTTTCCCACTTGTCATGAAAATAGTCTTGCTTCATCTATTAGATTTTATCAGAAGTCAGAAAAAATAGTCAATGTTATGCAAATTATTTTAACTACCATATTATAAATTACACTCATGCCTCAAGAGCTAGTTAACCAAATTCTACACCATTTATGGAAGTTACAATGTAAAATTATGTCTAAAAATATTTTCTAGCATTGTTCTGTGGCCTAATATACCTACTAGATTTGTGTTTCTGAAAATTATACTAGCATCCAAAACAAAATCTAACAAATATTTATGGAGACCCCAAAGCTCACTAGATCCAGGATCACCTCTATTACAATCACTACTGCCAGGTAGAACACGTGGGAAGATGGCAGCTTGACTTGGGTAGGGTTCCTTCTGCTCCCAGTGCTAACATACAAGCTTGCCTCTCTATAATTAAGCAGAAGTGGAAACAGTTTAAGCATGCGGGTTCAAATGAGATTTCTGGAATTATAATATACTAACAGAGAACACTATTACATAATTTTACCCTTTAGAATAAGATCACATGAGATTGTGCCTGGTCATTTCCTTCAGCAAGGATTTGAAGATGGTCTGACTAGTTAGGCTAAATCTTTCCTGCTCTTGAAGTTGGGAGAACATGACCATCATGAGCTATTGTGTAGCTTCCTTTTGCATTTTTATCAGGATGCTAGACATGACTACTGAACTCTTATTGATCCATATGCAGATTTTATGCTACCACTTCTAGGAATGGCAATACTGAAGGTACATTTCATTTAGTTGTGGTCAACATGAATTAGACAAAATGGAATAACTCTCCATCACAAGTGCCAAGAAAAAAGAAAAGAAGAGCAAACAGAAGATGGAGCTTCTGGAGAAAACTGCAAGAAAAATTTCCAGAAGTCTTTGAAATGAACCCAATTATCAGTGTTTCTGCCTTTCATTATCCCTTATACAAATGTACATATCTGTAAGTTGTACATAACCAATATCAATGTAAATGATAATAGTCTACAGACATATAATTTTTATTGGACTTAGTCACTGTTGAAAGCAAAATGGCTCAAAACACCATGAGAACAATAAAAAAATCAATAAAACAAAAGGATGTTCAAAAAAAAATTAAACTGGGAAAGCACTAGCAAAACTAATAAAGGTAAAATGACAGGAGACCCAAACCATCAATATCAGGAATGAAACAGGATTTTGCTACAGATCCTGCAGTCTTTAAAAAATAATAATAACACTACAAACAATTTTATGTTCAAAAATTCAACAACCCTGAAGAAATTAAGCCAGCTTCTTAAAGGCCATGAAATACCAAAACTCATCCATGATAAAATAGATAATGTGAATAGATTATAACCATCAAATCAATTAAATTTGTCTTTAAAAAGATCACAAAAAAAGAAATCTATAGGAATAGATTGTTTTATTGGATAATTCTGCTAGACATGTAATGAAAAATTAACACCGAAATTGCAGAGATGAAAGATTCAAATGCCTGCTAATAAAGCAAGTTGTCTTCCCTCAAAGACCAACTGAGTCTTCAAAGACGCCAGAGAGGTAAGGAGAAAAGGCTGTGAGGGGTTAACATCAGGAAGAGTTATGTTCTTTACACTTGGGCAGACTGTGTATGGTACTCAACATCAAATTGTCCTCCAGTATGGGATACTGACATCGCTCCACTCCACTCTCCACCTCTGTCTGCCCAAGTTCTGAACATTGTTTAACTTAGATCTTGTGCTGAACACAGGATATGTGATGGGCCTGATGGATGGCAAAAACTTGCTCCATGACCAGTCAAGGTGAAACTGAACAGAACTATAGTGGTGAATGTTCTGATGAGACTGAAAAACAGTGGACGTACTAACAATGACACGCATTCACTTATTCAGCAAAAATGTATTAAGTGTCTAGTATATGTCAAGCACTATGCTCAGGCCTGGAGATACAAAGATTGATTCCTCTAAATTCAACAGAGCAGAGAAACTGGATCAAGAGCAATCGCAGCAGAAGCACAGAAATGTGACACAGCACTGTTCTGAAAGAAAAAGACGAACCATCCCTGAGTGAAGAGGCAGTTATAAAACTGTTCTGCAGTTTCGTGTGTTAGAGAATAAATCTCCCAAAGGCACATCTTTGACAAAATCTCTTCCAATCTTTTATTATCTTTTTTTTCTGGAACACCAGTAGGTAGAATTATAGAAATAAGGTTAATAAAATCTATGATTTTAAAACACTGAATTTTAAACATTTCTAGAGAGACAGCTACCAAGCATTTTCTACATACTCTTTAAAAGCTCATTTTGATAAGCCAAAATATTCAGCAAATAAAAATGAAAGATAAAAACATTATTTAGGAAGGCATTCTGACTTGCCACTTTCGGGTAAGAGATTTAATATAAGTCTATAGTGAGTAGAGAATGACATTTTCAGTGAGCTTTATGTTCTTTGGATTTTATGGTATATGTGATATGGAATATAGATTGAATATATTTCATTTTCAGTTGTACAGTTTTGAATCTTTGTGGTTGGTCTTAAGCATGTGTGTGTGTGTACATTTGCTGCTTTAATACAGAGTGCACAAAAAGTAAACCATACAAGTGTAGCTGAATGAAAGGATTTCAATCTAAAACAAAATTGCATTTTACTCATGCATGCGCTCTCAGAAGAATGGAACTTAAGAACTGAGACTTACATTTCTCTGATAATTAGTGATATTGAGCATTTTTTCATGTGCCCATTGGCCATTTGTATGTCTTCATTGGAGAATTGCTTAAGTCTTCTGCCCATTCTTGGATTGGGTTGTTTCTTTTTTTATTATTAAGTTGTATGAGCTGTTTATATATTCTGGAAAGTAAGCCCTTGTCAGTTTCATCTTTTGCAAATATTTTCTCCCATTCCATGGGTTGTCTTTGTTTTGCTTATGGTTTCTTTTGCTGTGCAAAAGCTTAATGAGGTATCACCTCACATCAGTCAGAATGGCCATCATTCAAAAGTCCACAAACGATAAATGCTGGAGAGGGTATGGAGAAAAGGGAACTCTCCTACACTGTTGGTGGGAATGTAGTTTGGTGCAGCCGTTACAGAAAACAGTATGGAGATTTCCCAAAAGACTAAAAACAGACTTACCATATGATCCTGCAGTCCCACTCCTGAGCATATATTTGGAGGGAACCTTAATTCAAAAAGATACATGCACTCCAGTGTTCACAGCAGCACTATTTACAATAGCCAAGACATGGAAACAACCTAAATGTCCATTGACAGATGACTGGATAAAGGAGTTGTGGTATATTTATACAATGGATATTACTTAGCCATAAAAAATAATAAAATAATGCCATTTGCAGCAACATGGATGGATCTGGAGATTGTCATTGTAAGTGAAGTAAGCCAGAAAGAGAAAGAAAAACACCATATGATACTCATATGTGGAATCTTAAAAAAAAAGACAAACAAACTTATTAAGACTTGCAGATACTAACTAATATATATAAAATAGCTGTGTGTATAGCACAGCTACAGCACAGGGAACTATATTCAATATCTTGCAGTTACTCATGGTGAAAAAGAATATGAAAATGAATACGTGTATGTTCATGTATGACTGAAGCATTATGCTGTACATCAGAAATTGACACAACATTGTAAACTGACTATACTTCAATAAAAATATATATACCAAAAAAACCCCCCAAAAACTAGACTGATTTCCATTAAACACTTGATGTATAGAAGTCTGAGACTTATTATGTGACCAGTGAACATCTAGTCTTCCCCAGACATTCACCAGATTCGCCTGTAGCTGGCTACAGCATGCACTTCCTGAATTGCAATCCTTCCGCTATTCGTCAATAAACTCAATTTCTGGTAATTTGAACTTGCCTCAGTTTACCTCTGACAATTGTAAGTATACATTTTTATTAGATGAATTTTAAATAATTACAGAAAAATGTCTTTAAAAGCCTTTCTGTTTAGTTTTCCATATGGTACCTTACAGTATGTAGCAAATTATTATATACAAAGTCCAGTGCAACTCTGATTTTCTTAGTTCTTTCTTTTCAGCATCTTTAGTCTGTTTGAATTTATTTCTCTGCTATGTTAGAAATCTTTGAGATTGGATCATTTATCTATTGCATTAACAACATCCAAGAAAGTAATATTCCTCATTGTATTGGACTTTCAATTAAGCCAAGTAGTGTAAGGTCAATTCAATATTGTAATTGGGAAAAGATTGTTTTATTGTTGGCTGCTTTTGGCATACCGCCCATGGGCTATGCACCAGGTTAATAAAAGTATTCAGTGTTTGGTGTCCCTGATATTTCATATCTTTGCTGCTCCCAAACCAGGGCCAGCATGTTCTCTTTAAGGTTTGCAATTCATTTTTCCCCCTGAGTCAAATCTCAAATTGATGTGACTTGACTGTGATTAGTAAATTGATAGAATTGACATTCATCAAGTAGATTGTTTTAGGCATATTCATAAAATACTTATTATATTTATAAAAAGAGACAGAATCACTTTAATTTTGTTTCTGGTAGAAGAAAAGGAAATTCAAGTTGCTGCTTTTCAACAAACTACAGCTAGCTCATGGGTCAAATCTGGCCTGCTGCCTGTTTTTGTGTATAACATTTTAATTCACAGCCACACCCCTTCATTTGCAGATTATCTTTGGCTGTTTCAAAGGTCAGAGCAAAATAATCATGCTTACAGCCCCATGGCCTACAAAGCCAACATTTATTTACTGTTTGGCCATTTACAGAAAAAAGTTTGCTGACTCCTGATATGAGAACTAATAAGTTTGAATTTTAGTTGTTGTATTGAAACTTTCATTAACAATAATAAAAATAATAACTAAAACCTGTAGTACAGGGCAGATATTATTCTAATCATTTACACTTATTAAATTATTTAATATCCACAACTAATATTTAAGAACTATAGGTTATCCCAATGTTAAATACGACAGGCCTGAAGCAGACAGAGGTTAATTAACTTGTCTATGGACACACAACTAACTAGTAAGGGGCAGTGCAGGGTTTGAAACCATAAGATCTAGGTGCACTGACTAAACTTTAATCACTATGCTATTCGCATGACTGTCAGATGAGATTACTGTTTAAGCTTTGTTTTTTTCTTGAGTTCATTGTCATTCTGATCTTATAAATTTTATACTACATTCTATATTTTAACTTGGAAAACCACACTGTATCAAGAGTAATTATTTCTTTGATATTATATATGTACTAGTAAAGGAAATCTATAAAAAAAAAAACCAATGTATTTAAGATTCATCTGATTTCCTATTATTCTAAATATGAGGAAACTAGTCTGGGACTTTTTCTCAGCAAAAATGCTATAACAATTGTGAACACTATAACTCTGTAGCAGTTTCCAGTATTTTATTGTATCAGTTTATTTGTACTTTGTAAGTCCTTGAAAATTTAACCACTAGCCAGAACATTTGCTCATCTAGAACACTTCGTTTGCAACCTCTCCAATGAGTGTTTTTCCTCCCTTTATATAAGAAATGGGACCATTTGATGAGGACAAAAAATAAATAAGTCACATCAGGTCTTGTAACAGACAACAGTTACCTACCCAAATCATTTTCGATCCCTTTTATCAACTCTTTGTACTCATCTCTGAGGTCCTGTAAATTTGGCTGCTCAGGATTGGTGCCTGTGACCTTGAGAGATGTGGCCTTTGGCACTGGAACCCTCTCATCTCTATGCAGAGCCACATACATTAGCTAGTTTTATGTACACAAGCCCACAGCCTGTAATCAACAACTGATTAGTGTGGGGTTGTAAAATCCAGTTCTTTGACTCAAAGAGGGACAAATAGGTATGATTTATATTCCAGACCTCCCTGCAGAATCAGAGGGAGTGTGAGACCACCCCTACCTACCCACTCTAGCTTGGCATCTTACTATCTTCTGTCTTGTTTCCTGCATACACTTACTGGTTTCTCCTGAGGGCACCTCCTTAATCCATCACTTTTACCTGAATCTATGGCTCAGGTTTGCTGCTGATAGAATCCTCCTGGCATATGGTAGACGGGAACCAAGATAACAATCAAGAAAAACCAGGATGCACTCCAGGCTGATAATTACAGATAAACAAATGTTTAAACAAAGGGGAAAAGGCCATAAAACATCAAGAGCAGCAACAAAAACTGTAAGCAAAAAATCTGGCACTTTTATTTCTATGATCCTCCAGTTTATCACAGCGACTGAAGAAACAGAAAGAGGAGAAAGGCCATGAAGAAGAAATCTCTCCTCAGTCTACACGTTCTTTTCGTTTTTGTCTTCCTCATTCTTTTCTACATGAAGGCTGCTTTGGCCTAGCTTAACCTGGAGTTTATGCATATGTGTGTTTGTGCATATGTGTGTTTCTGTTTGTCTGCAGTTATACAAATATATATGTACACGTGCGTGTACGTATGTGTGTGTTATCTACACGAAACAGTCATTCACACATGTTTATTTTTCCCTTTTGGTAAAAAGAGGCAATTAAGGAAGGGAAGAGAAAAATGTAACGTTTTCGTGGTCTTCATTTTCCAGGATTCTCAAATTAAACTTACAGTCTTAGCAGAACTATTACATTTAATACTTAATGGTTCTTGGAAAATTGAAATAGATTTTCTTTTCTTTGTATTAATTCTAATATGTTGTTCAAGGTATAGTTTTGTAATAACCTTGATTTCACAATTTGTTTTTAATTATAAATCTGAATATGTTAAAGCACTAAAGAAATTCAGGAGCTTCAGCAGATACGTGACTCAAGAGTGAGTTTTCTTAGAATCGTTTATAAGCAGGGGAAGTCAGTGCATTACACGCTGAGTGGAAGGAGCATTTCCCCTCGTATATTACACAGAATGATGGTCTTCCCATTGGGACAGCTACACCACATAAAAACAAAAAGCCACATCTTTATGGTCCAAGTGTCCCATTTCCTAAAGTTGATCTGCGTCAGAAAAGATCTATGACCCAGTGGTATTCCCTTTCTCAAGTGTCCTTCACAAGGGGCTTTCCTGACTTTCCAAGGACTATCACATTTTACTCCGCTTATATTGCATTTTTATGCCCTGTGGTGCAAAATCATGGGCAAGGTGCTAATTCCTGTCAATAACTATTTACAAGGAAGGATTCAATGAATCAAATGCCTAGTAACAAAGCACTTTTCAATTTAGGTTATTCTCAAATCATCATTTTAACAAAATTGAAGAACTTAATTTAGTTATCTACTTCCAGATATTTAAACAGTTTTATGATAAATCAGAGTAAGATTTGGATATAATTTAGAAAAATTTGAAGGAAGTAAGTTATATTGCTATTTAAAAAAAGGTTATTCTATTCCCTTCTACTTATTTATGGAGACAACTTTGTTAAGAAAAAAGGGGACTGTTCTAGAATTAATACTAGAAACATCTCTCATTCTGATAATAAATAACCTGTGTCCATGGATACGTGGGCTGACTGGAAAAACCAAAGCTTTTCTCGTACCATTAAAAGCTGTATTTTCAAGAAAATATTTTCTTTTAAGATTTAATAAAGATAAAGACTTATAAAATATTCATTTAGCTTTGATCAGTTGTGTGCTTGCACATTAAATTTTTAACACCCAAAGGACTCTGCAGCTTCTTGCCAAGATGGAGTTACACATGTAGGTCTATTTCTACGTCCTCTATTCTGTTCCATCATCTTTTAACTAATACTACTTTGATTTATGTGGCTTTACAGTAAGTCTTGAAATACAACAGTGTGAATGCCTCAATTATTTTTCTTTTTTCAGAATTATCTGGGCTATTTTGGTTCACCTTTCCTAACCAACTTTGGAATTCAGATAGTAGTTTCCTACAAACATTTTGCTGGAGATTTCAATTGGTTTGTATTTATTCCATAGATTATGAAAAACTGACATCTTTACTTTGTTGAGTCTTCAACTTCGCAATCATACTACATGCTGAAAATACAAACTAGATGTCTGCCATTTCCTCCTCCAGTTCTATTTTTCCCCCTCTCTATCCTGCTTGGTAATCCAGGACGCTGACCTCTGTGGACTGTATCAAAGCCTTCCTTATCCTCTGGATTCCAGTGGCTTGGACCAACTACAGGAGACCAAACAACAGAAAATGAGGGAGGGTGAGTTTCTTTACCCAAAGGCACAGCCCCTGTCGTGCAGTCTTCTACAATACGTACTCTTGCTGGGTTTTCTCCTTCAGGCTTACCACTGGCAACACTAACTACTATTCTTCACTGATTACTTTTAAGTCTGCCAGAGCCTTTGAAATTGGCCCTCAATTAAATTTTCTTACATTATGTCTTTGGAATGTGCCATTACTTTACTGCCGTGGCCATATCATTGTGTACGTGTTTTCAGGTACACTCTTATTTTCAAGCAATGTGAATTTGATTACACACACACACACACATGCATACACACAGAGTCTCTACTATTGGTAAATATACTTATATGTTTATGACTCAAATCAGATGACCAGTACACTTTCATTTTGTGGGGCACAACCATGTTTGTATATAGAGAGGATTGTTCATTTGAATTAATAGATTTCCACATTCCATGAGCTTTCTCATAAACCAAATAGTATGTTACATGCTATGAATTATGAAATCATATAGTACATATAATGGAATAGACAAGGTGAGATTATTAATTCTCCCTGGATCTAAAAATTTCAAATTGGAATATCAAGAATTTTAAATGTAACATGTGTTCTAAAAATAGAAAATTTTGTAGATATAAAGTGCTATATTCTACTTGTAGTTTAAAATGTGGTCTGAAAAAATTAGCTTATTAAAGGTGTATATTATGGAGTCACATTTGGAGAAGAGAAAATTGTGATGAAATTCATTTAACGTGTTCTGTTAAACAAGAATGGAAGTGTTGCCTTGAAATGGGAAATATTAAATGTTATAAACTGTCTTCATTGTAATCAGAACTTTGAGAAGACAATGGAGTACAAAATAAGTTAACTCAAGAGGATAAAAAGCTATGTCATCATTTTCCCACATATCTGAATTATCACTGATGAGAAACTCCTAATTAGCATTTTGACCTTTAAGCAGATAATTCAGTGAAACTTTCATTAGTAGTAGATCAAGAAGAAACTGCAAATTAAAATCCAATTTTCTGACTTGTTGCAAACTGCTTACTGAATTTAAGGATATCTATATATAATTACATAATTTTCATTATCAATGAACATGCTAATAGTAGACTCATTCAAAAATATGTTACAAAGGAAATATACTTTAAAAAAGTTTAAGAAACTAGATTTTACCTTTTCCACATTACTGAAAGAACTAATTTAATGTAGAGTTGTTTAAAATTAGCTAAAGAAAGAATATGTACTATTTGCTCCAATTTCATTAAATTTTAAGTACTGTTTTCCTTTTCAATTCAGTTATTATTATTGAGAGTTCACATTAAAATATTTTTAAGAATAAAATAAACAAATTTTCCCTTCTCTCAATTTTTCTAACAGTTTATGGAGTGTAAGACATGAAGAAAGTTTATTATTTTCACCGATTTTTTTATGAGTGGGCATGGAAAATAACCAGTTCCACATATGACCAATTTTTCTGACTTGGTTGTTTTATATATCTATAAAAAACAAATCTTTGCAATGTCAAGCTTACCATGCCATTTATGCTTATCACTAGCAGCCTTTTGGAAAACAGCAATATATATCTTCCTGTTACAGATTGATTTCTCGTCACTGAACAAATTAAAGTGTTACTAATGATGGCAATGATTCTGACCCTCAGGACAATTCCAGAGACTCCGTGTGTTGATGATGTTACTGTTTGCTATTGCTGCCCTTTTGAAAAGCCCAAGGCTTGTTCCCGGAATAGTTAAGATCATTAAATGCATCCCATGATTTTACAGTACGTGTGATGGCGTTGTGGAATAGAGGTACCGTGAGAAGATTAAAAGTATGACTGTCTTTACCCCAAGGCTTATTTGCACAAATTTACTACAAGAAAATTAAAAAGTAAAATTCATTTCACAACATCAAGACTAATAGCTTGATACTGGATAATAGTAAGAGATCTTATTTTAAAACCTGGTGCCAGTGTATCATTGAGGTGGATTACCTAGGTGAGATTTAAGAGTACTAAAATTTTCAACACAGTCACTGATTTTAAATTGTACATTTTCAGAACTTAAGTTTCATATGTTTTGAAGTGAGAAAGTTATGTCTAATGCATTATCTGTAAGTATTCGTGGAAACTTAAGAATCACTTTCTTTTTCTTATTTGGAAAACTTATAGTAAATGCATACTGCATTCCTGAGAATGAAATGTGCCATTTTCTGGTGTTCAATCCTTTATATGAAATGGGTTGCAGGCATTATATAAAATTTGAGAAATTTTTTATATGATTAGGAGTCCCAGAAAATTTTACATTGTACCTTCATAAAAAACAAACAAACAAAAGACACAAAAAGAAACCCCCAAAAGACTTCTCATAATTTATATCACTCAACCTTAAGTATCTATTCCTCTGGTTTTTGCTTTAGCAACAATATAATCAATATGTGATTTGAACTGTCAGCAGAACTTAAAAAAAATGAAACATAGCATATGATTTTAGTGATTAAATATATTTATCAGAAATAGTCAAATATTCTTAAAGAAGAAGTGGCAAGCTTTTGAAGTGGTCTCAATGAAACCAGGTATGATGTATTGTATTTGCTTTGGAGTATTTTCATCCAACTGTGTGCCAAGCCTATCTGATGAGACTGCAGATCAGGGAAGAATGTCACTGAAGACTGAAAATCTTTCAGAAAATGATGCTCAAAATACAAGACAAAGTTAAGATTAAAGAACTGTGAAATAAGTAATAGGAAGAGAAGAAAGATTTAATAAAATTAGAAGGGAAGCCAAAGAGCCTAGTTTTTAAAAAGCGTCAATTCTGTTAAGCAGTCAGGTTCGCAACCACGTCAGATATTCCTTTTACCATGTCCATGAACAGGGACCCACTCTGATTACTTTCGTTAACGGAGATTCATCATATGTATATAATGAAGTAAGGACACAAAATATCAGTTGCTGCAAAACTAGAGCTCACAGAAACTTGCAATAGAATAATCACCAGCAGGATGTGAGGCAGCTCCAGCATACTGCAGCAGTGATGGTTCTAAACAACTATTCCGATAGTCCTATTTGTGTCCACTCTGTCTACCTGTCCTCTCTTTTATTCCTTCTCACCATCTTACTGTGATACGCAGCAGCTGTTCTCCTTCCTGCCAGCCCTTGGCTCTTGACTATTAACACTTCACTTCTGCTTACTCTCTCAGTTTTCTGTGCCCCTCCAATTTGGATCACTGTAATCTCCACTAGCTTTCCAAATATACCATGTTCAGGCTGTCAGAAAGAGAGAACTGGCTGAACCAGCCAGTCATCATCCAGCTTAACATGTTCCTGATGGGCTGAGCATCTTACTGTTTGATAGTCGACTCTTTAAACAGGAGGAGTCCTGGATCTCAGATATCGATTACTGTTCGAACTTTTAAGTCCCTTTGGTACAAAGCATAGCCTGATATAAAATTCTCTTTGAAAAACTCTAAACTTGTAATGGATTCTGAGAAATATATGACCTTTCCTCTAGCCACCTTTAGGCATAACGATCTACACAGGTCCAGTGTCTAAAAAGAGTTGGTTAACTGGAGTAAATTATCCAAATTCCTTTAAATTCCTGCTGTTTCCTTTTTTAAAAAAGCAATATATGTATTTTATTAAACAAATTGAAACAATGGAGATTTATGTAAAATAAAAAGTAGAAATTTCCTGTAACCCACCTTGAGAAAATTACTGTTAACAACTGGTTGTATCTTCCTTAGTTGCTAAGCATATTATAAAATATTATGTTTTTTACATTGGGATCATAAACAATAATTTTCTGTAACTTGTACACACATGTTCATCATGATGGCTACATAATATTCTACATAATGTTATTTATTTTTGGTATTTTACTATTAGAAATAATGCTTTTATATGTTATCTCTCTAGCTATATGTTTTATATTTGTGTAAGGACTTCCACAGTATAAAATTCTAACATGAATATATTGGATAAAAGAGTTTTTACAGATTAATGTTTATTAATTAAGTACTTCAAGTATATCACATTCTGTGTGAGATGATGGTGAAGGAGTCACAAAATGGCTTCCTTGATGCTAAGACAGTTTATAGAATTCACTGTGATTGATTGTTTTCTGACTATCCTGTTTTTCTTTTTTCTTGCTACTGCTATTGTATAACTTGCTTGAATGATTACCTGCTATCCTATGATTTAAGCCCTACCCTAAATACCCTTGTATCTGAAACTCAGAAGCTATTTTCCAGAAAAGGTTACGGAATGATAACAATGCAAGAATGGCTAGATCCTCCAAAAAACCTTGTGACACTGGAGGGATCAGACCTGATAATGCCAAGGCCGCAGGCAAAGGCCTACTTAATGGACCATAAAAGACTCTGTTGTTCTTTATCACTGATATGCTCCATTCACTTCGCCTATATAACCACCAAGTCCCAACACCAAGATGGATTCACAGTTTCCAAGGCATTAGCCTGTTGTCCCTTTGCTGGGCAAAGCAATCAAGTGGTTCTCTTCTTTGCTCCCCAAACTCTGCCTCTGAGTTTGAATCTGCTTTTCATGGTGCAGAGGCTGTTTTTTAGCAGCGATGGTAGTACAAAGGTCAAAGTGTTATATATTTTACCCTATTGTGCTTCTCTTTTGCTATCATCTCACTGAGAGTTGTCAACCCTATACATGGATGGCCCTTAGATCATTCTTCTGCAGAACAACCTCACTCCAACAGTATCTAACAATCAGCCACCTCTGGGCTTTTCTCAAGATTGAAGTGTGTTATAAGAAAAGAAGAGAAAAAAGAATGAATACATGAATGAGCCCCTGTGCTCTCATGGTTAGCAAATTCAAGGATTCCTAAAACCTGCTGCCAGAACTTCCCCAGTTTTCCCTTGTTTTGCTCTACTTCTTGGCAAGTGTTCTTCATTCTTCATTCTTCATAAAAAGTATTCAAAATGAGTCTATTCTCCATAATTCTTTGAATCTATACCCTCTTTTAGCAGATCATCTTGCCTTATCCGTCATACAAAAGAAGCCACCTGATCAAACCTCTCTTAAAATCCTGATATTAAATTAGTCTTTTTTGGTTCCCCTTCTGGTAAAAACAAGAGTATTACCATTTCCTTAATCTAAATGTTTAAAAATAGCAAAGAACAAAATCTTGTGTTACCTGAAGAAGACAGGTGCTGGCTGGTAAAGGAAAAAAAGAGAAAGGGGAATCAACAGAATCTAACCTTCTCTTTTGTAGATTTAGAACCTCACTCTTTTCACTATTTCTGAGATGAATATCCCTGGAGTCCTGTTACACACACACACACACACATACAAACACAAATACATATAGCAAACTAAAATAAACAAACAAACCTAAAACAATAATGTATATTTAATAATTCAGAAATACATATTTCCATAATGACAACTTCAATAGCTATGAGGTCATTCAAGGCCACTAGTCAATGACTATTCTCACTTTCAGTGAGATGTATGGAAAACTGAGCTAAAACCACAAGTTCAGTTAGTTACCTGCATGCTTAAAATACCTGATATATCTGCTTTCACAGTAAGGATATATAGGAGAAAGAAACCCTCTTTCTTTACAATTGTTTATTTTTCTTTTAGTTTCTGTTATTAACTCTAGAAGTTGAGCAATTCTAGGTAAACATTACCAATACCTTGTGTAATATAAAGCTAGGAGTGGCTATTCAAAAATACCTCATGCTATTTGCATAGGACCTCAAAAGCATTAAGCACCTACTACGTGCCAGACACTCTTCCATCCATTAGAATAATTCTTGGCATTATACCTGTATTTGACACATATATATTGAGATTATGAAGGCTCTCTGGAAAGTAGAATCTGAAAAAACAGAGGCATACTTTTGTTTTACAAAATTTATTTTCATCAGACTACCGACCTATTTTGGTTTTGGAACATAATGAATGTTTAAAACAGTGTTTCCTTTGTTGGATGAAAGCACTGAAGAAGAGACAGAACACATGGCAACTCATTACAATGAATTAAATTTCCTTTAATCTCTGTGAGGTCATATGAACATTAAATCTTATCCTGTTATTACAGCAAGATGAGAGGCAAAAGCTGAAGTCTTTGGTGAGACAAAGACTTATAAAATATTATTGCTTTAAACATAAAATCATTATGTCTAATTGAAACAGAAAAACTAAACGAGGTACGAGAGTCTACAGAAGAAACACTATGTTGTCTACTGAAATTCGTGCTTCCACTCGGCAGTATAGTCACACATTGGCTAAGCTACGAGATGAAAGAAGAATTGGTCCTTTCCTTAGAAAGACATAAAAGGTGGAAAGAAATCTTATGGATCCAAGCACTAGATGCTTAGGTGGGTGAGGAAAATTTTTTCTTTTTTCATAATCATGGTAAGAAAACTTAAATAATGAATAAAGAACACTTAAATGAATAAAGAATTTGTTGTTATAAATACAATGGGAAATTATTCAGCTTTAAAAAAGAAGGAAATCCAGCCATATGCAGCAACATGGAAAAACCTTGAGAACATCATGCTAAGTGAAATAAGATAGTCACAGAAGGAATGAACTTTTCAGACACTGAAATTTGGGGGTATTGGGTTTTTTTTTTTTGAATAGTTAGTTTTGTCTTTCCTAATACTGTGAGTATGTGCAGTCATTTAAATGTACATTTCTTATAAGTGGCCTTGAAATATTTCATGGGGTTAAAAAAAAAAAAAGACTCTTGACTTCATGAAGCCTACATTTTAACAAGAGGAGAAAGGCAAAAAAGAGTTAAGTAAATGCATGGACAGATCTTACATCTTAGGAAGCCAAGCATCAGTAAGCAGAGTGAACTGAGAGTGACTGAGGTTGGCATGGTTGCATATTTTAGAGAGGATGCTACAGCAGTGCACACGTGAAGAGGTGAAGATCAAATAGGTGTAAGGAGGCAAGAACAGCATGCCAAAAAAAATGAGTGTGGGCAAACACAGAGGGCTTGAATGTGCTTCGCTGTGAAATGAACAAAATGAGGCAAGGTGGAATGAGAAGGTGGTACAAACTGAGGTTGGATCTGTACCAAGAGACAGCTCAAGCAGAATCTTCTACTAAAGAGATTGGATTTTTAAGGGCAATGAGAAATCATAAGGATGCAAGGATGTTACTCACTTCGATTTATGTTATATGGATCATTTTTGTCTCTGTCATTTGGTTGAAGGTGAAGCATAGTGGAACCTTGGGTAACAAGAGAATTCTGCAATTTTCCAGGCAGGAGATAAAGATGGCTACAGCCCTGGTACTCACAGTGTAGGTGGAGAGCATCACAAAAATTCATCACAAAAATTTAAATGGAAAGTATGTTCACGTGGAATGTGAAATTTCATTTCCTCAAATACTACTCAGGTAAAAGTTCTATTATTAGGAAATGGAAGGAAGTATTTACCGACTACTGATGCTTTTCAAAATTTGTTTTGGTCCAGATACAAGAGTTAGGTATATTTGGTAAACTTTCTATATAGAAAATTAAATAATACATTTCAGAAGTAAGGAGATCATTCTCTATATGATTTAAAAACTCTCCAACAAAAGGCAAGTGCATTGGATAAATGGTTCAAATATTTGTATACTTTCCTGGCTATATTTAATTGAGTACAATGGAGTGGCATAGCTTCGAAAATATTTTTGTCTGCCCTTATTGCATTTCCTTTACTATTAAGTGCTTTTGGAAAATGACAGATTGATAAACATAGAAACTTCACACAGGAAGCCTCAAGCTGTAATTTTTTTTCCTAACTAGAATGCTATCTGGATTTTTATCTCTACATGAAATAAGGCACTAATACTTTGGTTCTCTATTAAAATGTAGTGTCACTTTGATGAAATAGGTAATGCGCTGACATCAATAGATGAAAACAATGCATTTCAGGAGAGATTCAAAAGGCCTTATGAGCTTAAATCCAAAGATACTGAACACTGAATGCTAAGTAGTGATTAGCAACAGAATATGGAATTTGAGAATGTTAATGTGTGCACATGAATGAAATCTAAAGTGGCACTAGAACTCTTTCAAAGGCTATGTTTACAGGACATTATTCAATATGTTAATTTACGTCAAGTAAAAAAATTAAAAATAATTATATACATATGAATCATGGAATTTGTATGAAAGATCTATCTTACTAAATATGCTATTTTTATCAGTGTGGTTTAAAGAATGTGGTTGTGCAAATGTGAAATGAGGCTGTTGGCTAATTGCAAGAGAGCATAAAGCAGACCTATAAAATAGTTCACTTGAATAAAACAGATTCTGAATTTAGGAGATTATTACGTTTGATGAACTACAGTGACTGAAAACATAGTCCTGATTCAATGGATGACTATACAATTGCTTTCATGGTTGAGAATTCCTCCTTTTTCCCCTCTTACTGTTAGACTTGCTCTAAAATCTGTAGCTTAGTTTATTGGAAGCCTCAATAGTTCTCTTCAATACGTAAGAGGGCAGTAATTCACTCCTAACTTTAATCATCTGGAATTGACTAGGTGTGGTCCATAAAATGCTGAAATATAACTATGACACAGCTAACAATGTTAGCAGAGGCAATGAGTTATGATTACCCAGATGTAGCTATTAATCTTCCTATAGCTGTGCTAAAAATACAGAGTAAACTCGTGTTCTTACAGTAAGTGTATGTGTATGCACTGATGTTTTTGTGTGCGTGTGTATAGGTGAGTCAAGAGCTCAAAGCTATTTGAATCACAAGATGAAAGAAAGAGATACACAGTGGATTCTCATTATTTGCAGCAATGTGCTGTAAAGTCACCATGAACACTGAACTAGAGGATATTGAGTCATTACTCCTAGAGGAAATAGGGTTGGGTTCCTGGAAGCCTCTAGCCAAAACATTTTATCAACCCATCACTACATAACCTCGTACATGAGTGTTTGTTTTCAGAGACACCTTATTTAGTATTTACTGTTGATTCATTAGTATTGAACTTACAGCCAACATGTTAAGTCATGCCTGAATGAAGCTTACTTAAACACTTATTTTCTCTGTAAAGTACAACCTAGCCTTCCTGCACTTAGTTAAACTACACAGCACTTCGGCACTACAACTTAAGCGCAATCTTAAACAACTGGAATCACTACCATCACCACAACCAAAAGACAGAAAAATGCAAAAAGAAGTGCAGCACAAATTATAATGCAAAAATGACACACAGTGTGAGAGCTGAAACAAGAAGGCAGAGGATCACTTTGTTTGACCTCAGCTGGGAACATGAACATCATGTCACTCAAATTTTTTTACTGTTCGGGGCATGTGCAAATGGAGTGGAGTTATGGCTCCATGATTCTTCCTATGTTGACTCGTGTCAGTTGTAAATTCTACTATGGGACAGAAATTGGAGGAGGTATGTTACACGACAATTCAAAAAACCATGACTAAACACCTACGTTATGTTAGGCACTTCGTTAATTGCAAGCATGTAACAAAATAACCCTGGTCTGCAGTCTTTGGGGAGTAAAACTTATGGTGCCTTATCAGTCAAGAGTGTTCAAACAATTGCTGGTTTTTGTACATACCTGCATAGGTCTGCTAAGATTCCTCTAACAACTATTAAAAAATTCTTATATTTAAATGGAAATACTAATTGGCTTGAAATACTATGTGATTAAAGACATGGCCGTCATTTTTAAATCAGTTGAGAAAAGGGGATTCCAAGGCAGCTCTCTTCTATCATTGAAATAGTCTGTTAACATCATTGATAGTGAAATAGTAATTACTGAATTAATACTGGTAACTCTTAGTTCTGCAAAATATTCTAAATAGGATTAATTGTCATTATAGATGACATAAAAGGAATATACCATGTCTTTATAATCTGCACAGAAGGTAACAGCGCTTACTGCCAATATTTTGGATTTAAAATTTAAAGAGAGTAAATTGATCTGGAAAGAAAAATTGAACAGCTTGTAAATTGTACATACACACACACACATACACAGATACAGACGTGTGTGTATAACAATTTAAGATGAGTTTTTATGTTTATAGAGCATATTTGGGGGATTTATAGTATGTCAGTTAAGTTTGTGTTTTTATTGGTGCACAATTTACCAGGATTACTTAAACTTGAAGGCAGGAACATCTGTCTGATTTTACAGTCAAGTTCTATGACCACTTTACCTCTTTCCCTGTCCATATATTTTGCTAAGCCATGAAACTTGAACTGATTATGATATGTGAAAAATCACCATTATTCCATTATCGATATTGAAAAGGTAAAATTAAAAATGAAAATACTCTGAGGGTTGGCCCATACTATCATTGACAAACAAATGTCAGTCCAAATGACATGCCATTGCTTGACACATTTTTCAACCAAGTGTCACAGTCATCTTTGGAGAGTATCAAGGAAATGTTTGGAAATACCTGGAACATTTAAACATTTTTTTTTTTTCCATTGGGAATCTTCAAACTTAATTGACAGACCCAGAAATCTAAAGAAAATCTGATAAAAATTTAGAATATTCCATTGTGTACTCTGGGATTAATATTATTTTAGGAAATGAAGTAAATACTGGGATACTTTTAAAATTATATTTCACAATAAATGATTACATAAAGTTTTATGAAGATAAATTTACCTATGTATCTGTCTATCTATCTATCCAAACTCTATATTGATTTCACATTCAAACCTCTTTATTTACATAATATGAAGGGAGATGTGTTATTATCTGAGAGGGGAGCCATATTATTTTCTAAGGAACTTACAGGCATTTTTTAAAAAGTATTAAATTTCAGAGAAGTCAAATATATTTTTTTCAAAAATAAGGATTAACATAAATGCCTCTTTATACCTCAAATGTTTATAAGTGAGCTTATTTTTAATCAAATTAATAAATGTTAATAGAAACAAAATGATTAATACAAATTCTGTTTTTAAATGGACTGTTATCTAACTTTGCATAAATTACTTTCTTCCTGTTGTTTTCCAACTTCACCTGCCTTCTCTGTAGGAAAGTTCCTAAATCCATTTTGTAAATCTGGTGGTGACTACAATGACTTAAAAGATAAGCATAAAATATGTTGTCACTACTGATGTGTTTATATTACACTTGCACTGAAACTAGGACAAATATTTTTGTCTTGAAAACAAAGTCAGGTGAGCTTGAAGTACTTGTCTGTTTTAACCACTGAACCATTAAATTTTTAATGACTTTAAGTTTTAAATTATAAATAACTTTCTCAAACTTTTTTTTGGATCCCTGTAAAAAGTGGATTGATGTGGAAAACATCTATATACAAAGAAGAAAACAGGAAAATAAGACAGTCTTACTTTGTTGTTTGTACTGACATTTCCTAAGTAGCACCAGGTGATATTAAAATGATAAGTAAGGTTGTTTAGAGGTTTTAATGGAGAAATTGGCAAAAAGAGAAATAATTTTTTTTTGTAACTTCCAATGATTAAATGCCTCAATTTGATTTTAGGGTCATTCCCATAATGGAAATTTTAAGTAAAAAGTTGTTCATTTTAGTATTAATTTGAAAATACTTAAAAGTGATGGCCAATGATTTTAAATCTGTTTCCTTTCAGAGCTATCTGAATTTTTTTTTTAATCAGTAAACAAACTCATGCCAGGTAATTCAATAGAGGAAATCTAATATGAAAAATTAATTCCCAAAGTGTATAAGAGGAAAAGGGCAATTAGAGGAGAATGAAAAAATCTCTATTCTAAACAACTACAGGAGGCTCCTACCACTCTTCGGACTGAAGAAACACAGGGCGGTGGTGGTGGTACCAGCCTCAAGGGGTTAGAGCTCCCCGTCAGTGACGGGATCACAGCACAGATGTGCTCGTTAGGAGTGAGGACCCTGGAAGCATAGTTGGTGTGGTGAGAGCTGGAAGTGTCTAAGAGATGCAGCTTCCACCAGAGATGCCGCCCAAGGAAGAAACTTGTGAGAAACACCTACTTTTTGAATTTCCTTCTGTCCCCAAATCCCCTTGTCGTGTCTCCTATTGACTGAACGTAGCCTGAAGTCAATATGCAAAAGATACTGGGAAAAGCTGATAGTCCCCACTGTTATGCCAAGAAGAGCAGGGGCAAAGCAGTAAATAGAACTAAGGGCAAATGACTAGCACAGTCCTTCTAAAAGCATGGATCAATTTATTATGTCTCCTGCAATTTTTTGAAGTCTCAAATGCTCCCCACTGCCAACTGTAAAGGGGTTAAATAACCCTCCTCAACAAGACCATCAATACTCTTGCATTCCTGCACCAGTCTAATTTTCCAGGCTGGTCTTTTGCCACTCCCTACCTTTCAGTCTAACATAGGGGTAAAAATAAACCAAATGTTAGTTTTTACCACATCGAGTAACTTCAGGTAACTAAACCTTGTTCATCTTATGACTTTTGCTTATAGTGTTTTTCTTGGCCCTCCTCCTGAGCCCAACATTTGTACAATGATTCTTAACATCTTAGAAAATCAATTCAAACATATCATTTCTGTGGAAGTTTTTGATATGCAGATAGAGTGAATTACTTTATAGTGATTAACCATAATATTATATGAGCATAATATTTATAGTATATTATTAGTAGTACAGTTTTGTTTCCTTTAATAAACAACTTTTTCAAGACTGGGACCAAATTAATAAATATAGTGAATGGATGATTTTCATTTCTCAGTAAACATTAAATATATGAATGCATTATATCCTTTTTTAGAAGCTAATACATTATATTTTTTCAAGAAAATTTCCAATATATTAATCACTGTGGCAACTTTCTTTTTGTATTTGTAGGTTAATGCTTTGTACTACTCAGGTTTACACTGAAATATAAAAAACCCCAAAACACTTAATTTTGTCACTAACAATCTCTTTCTTGTTATTTTGTTAAAATTTCTCTTAAAAAACATCTTCTTTCTAATAAAATAATACATGCAACTTCACATGATTGGTAAAACATCATTTTTTTTATTTGCAAACTGGTAAACAATCAATACCTACAAGGATCAAGGAAAAATTATCATGAGCTTTGAATTTTATTAGTTGCAGCTATCATTTGTTTTCCACTTACATCCATTTCTTTAATGCCCATGGACTGAAGTAAGAGTCCCTATGAAGTATGTGAGCTCAATTCTCTAGTCATTTGTGATAAACTCTTGGATAAACTATATCCAGTTATGAATAAACTCTTGTTTTAAATGGAGAGGAAGCATCCCTTGGAAATGTCTGCAGCTGCTCTCCTTCTAGCATTATGCTTGCATTTCAGTCAAGAGGAAGAAATGATCCCTTTTTCCAAAAGCTAAGTTCTTCTCAGTAAGTTCCTGTTAGACTTGACTTTGTGTTCCTTTGGGCAGAAATATATTACATGACAATCCTTAAAAGAAGCGAGAAATTATGTTCTTGACTTTTAAATCTCTATAGTAGAGAAAAGAAACTGAGAAAAAAAACTGAGACTTCATTCTGAATGAGCTAATTCACAGTATCTAACTAAACAATATGGAGATGTGGAGTTAAGAAACATAGTGTGTGTGACAGTGGAGCACCTTTAAGGCAATGATGTCTCTTCTCTAAGCCACTTGGAAACCCAGTAACCAGTGCTGAAAGTAAGAATTTTGCAAAGGAAAATGGCATATGGAGATAAGACTGAAAAGAGAGCAAAATGGAAAAAGACCACCTGGCCCCAGAGTAAAGAGAAAAGGAGAACAGCGGTCTGATCTGCTAAGTAGCCCCGCTATAAATTGAGCAATGATTCCCAAGGTTCATTAGTATCACCCCAAAACTGCCTATACTTTTAAGATGGCTTGAGAGGTATTTTATTTCTCTATAATCAAGTTTCCTGATTTATATGAGCCTAGATGAGAGTAAAATAAGTGGAAGTTCTGCCAACATCTTCTCTGTTTCTTTAGTATGTGTCCCCGCCTTCATATACTCTATGAACATACAAGAAAACCCATTCCATGAGTGTATGTGTTTCATTCTCTACTATTTTTTTCATTTAAAATGATCAGCAATCTTGTGAAGAACCCGTTTAAAGGACAGCTTTTTTAAAAGCTATCTAAATGTTTAGCCATTTAGCATTTAATTGGAATCAGTCGGAAGCAAAATTAAGAATTAAATGTCTTTACTTATTCTAGTTACCTCATGATACACTTCTTTAATTCTTAGTAATGTCTACTCACATAGTTCCATTTGTAAATGTTAGGATTGTGAAAATGCAACTAGAGATGATCACTTATTATTCTCCTAATATTATTTCTTGCTTCATCTACTTGCTATGCTTCATTTGTTTGTTATTGAACCCATGACTGTGGGATATTAGAAAGTTTAACATGTATGCATTAATCCAAAGGTTAACTGACAGATTTTAGCAGTTCTCCCTGTGGAGGTCCTTCTCTTTTACTTCCGTAATATATCTTTGACCATTCTTACTAAAGTAGCACATTTGTTTATAAGATAAATACATCTTTTGAAAAGAGGCATTGGAGTGTCAGGAAAAAGTACCAAGAGTAAACTTTAAAAATACTACAACCTATTAGAATTGTGGTATGGCTGAAAATCAATACAAGAAAAGCTTGGTTTTTTTAATCATTTAACATGATTCAATATTTGGTGATAGAAAATAATGAATGAGTAATTTTATTTTTCTAAGAATTCTGCTCATTTAGTATTACTTTTTGTGATACTAGGTGATCCCATGTGCAATTTCTGTTTAAATGTAATCCATTCATTATGCATCTTATAGATGCATCTTTCATATATGTCTGTGTGTATACATATCACATGCCACACATAAACACATATACACATGTATTTATTTGGGTTAAAACATCTTTACTTAAGATGTTTTAACCCAAATAAATTAAGCAAAGTAAGTAAAGGAACTTTACTGTAAAATTCATCTTTGTTCCAACTTATAAGCATAAAACAATTTTGGATTTAGAAAAACACACATATTCCATTTTTATTGTGACTGTAGTAAAATTATTAACACTAACAGACAGTGATAAACTCAGAGCAATCCTAGATTTTTGGATTGTGTTCATCACCTTGTCAGAGATGGCAGTTATTTTATCACATTTCTTTGCCCACTCTTCTATGGTAATAGAAATGTTAGCTGGAGCTGGGTGCACAAATATCCAAGTAAAGACCATCTTGCAACAGATCATGTGGCTAGGATCTGGCCAGTGGGATGAAGTGGAGAGGGTGTAGGCAATTATAGTGTTCTCTCCTTAAAAGAAAAACAAATTGCTGGGATTTTTTCCCCTTTTTATCCCCTTTCTGCCAGCAGAAATACACATATGGTGATGAGCCTTTGGGGAAGATTAAAAATAAAAAAAGATAAAATCTATAGATGGATACCAAAAGATAAGCAAAAAAAGGACCCTAGATCCTTAGTGCCAGAGAACTATGATTCTAGATCTTAACTATCAGTGTTTGGAATGTTATCTACTAAATATGCTTCCATATTGTTTAAGACACTTTTTAGTGGGATATTTTTTCAGCAGGCAAAATGTTACTCTAAATATTTTAATTGCCAATTATCACATCAATAAGTTCATGGTCATGTATCATAAATGAAAGGATTTTAATGAATATGCTTGTACACTTTTGTAAATTTCATTAGAAAACTAAGTCTAATGGTTTTTAAACCAGCATCAAGAAAGCAAAGGAACTTTTATTACATTTCACTTAGTATATGTGATATGATGACAAGGATAGTAGATTGAATTAAAGGAAAAATTAACTATTAACAAGGATATCAAAATGGTCTCTTTTCTAACATGGAAATTCAAAGTCACATATTCCTCAATGATACTTTGTTATCTAATCATTGGGTTTCTTACATTATGGCCAGAATGATGACTTAGCCGCTTTGATCTAAGAATTGGCACACTAGTCTCGAAATCCCAAATGTAGACCATTATTCTTTACCAGAAGAAATATTTAAAACATATATTACATATTATTTATATTTTTCAGAAGTCTCTGAAATTTACAACAAATTATAATAGAATCAAAACCAAAATTTTCTTTATTTATTCTCAACCTCTAATTACATAATTGGGGAGAATTTTTTTTATATTTTCAATGGTTTCAGCATCTGCTTGGGAGAGTGACATCAAATTCCTCATACTTCAAAAGTTTCATGGCCCTGATTACTTTAAGCCTCTAAGGCTATGGAAAAGATCATAGATTGCATTCTAGGGGCAATATATGTGGGAAGATATTGGAAGTATTAAAGTAGAGTAGTTAATACAATAAAATTTAGGTTTAAAAAAAGTAAGGTTTATCTGTGTAGAATATAAATTAATTTTCACATATATTATCTATTAACAGTTTCATGTGAAAGTAGGAAAGTGAGTACACACAGTCTTATGATATATCCAGCAAAGACTATCATAGCATCTTTTACTGTTCTGCTATAGTTATCAGTAATTGTTAACATATGTCCACAATAACACTAATGTCAACAGAAAATCCACTAGGAGCATTATAGTGTCTAATATCCACAATTTATGCCTGTCTGATTTAATCTTTATACCAACCAAAAGAGAGACACAAAGTTCTCGAAGATTTTTTTCTTAAAGATTCCAAAGCAGACATCTAATAAGTGAAAGGTAGAATTCTCACCCAGATCTTTCCCTTTCTCCACACCCTCTCCAGTATTTATCATTTGTGGACTTTTGAAGGATCACCATTCTGACTGGTGTGAGGTGATACCTCACTGTAGTTTTGATTAGCATTTCTCTGATAATTAGCAATATTGAGCATTTTTTCCTGTGCCTTTTGGCCATTTGTATGTCTTCACTGGAGAACTGCTTGTTTAGGTCTTCTGTCCATTTTTGAATTGGGTTGCTTGTTTTTTTGCTATTAAGTTCTATGAGCTGTTTATATATTGATTAAGGAAGTTAAAGATGACTTAAAGAAATGGAGAGATACCCCATGCTCTTGGATTAGAAGAATCAATATTGTTCAAATGGCCATAATGCTCAAGGCAATCTACAGATTTAATGTGATCTCTATCAAGTTACCCAAGACATTGTTTACAGAACTAAAATAAATAATCCTAAAATTTATATGGAATCAAAAAAGACCCAGACTTGCCAAAGCAATACTGAAGAGAAAGAATGAAGCTGGAGGAATAACCCTCCTAGACTTCAGACAACACTACACAGCTACAGTAATCGAAACAGTGTGGTATTGGCATAAAAATAGACATATGGATCAATGGAATAGAATAGAAAGGCCAGAAATAAACCTACAGACCTATGGTTAATTAATCTTCAATAAAGAAGGCAAGAATACACAATGGAGAAAAGACAGTCTTTTCAGCAAGTAGTGTTGGGAAAACCAGACAGCAGTGTGTAAGTCAATGAAGTTAGAACACTCCCTCACACCACACGCAAAAATAAACTCAAAATGGCTTAAAGTCTTAAATATAAGACAAGATATTATAAACCTCCTCAAAGAAAATATAGGCAAACATTCTCTGACTTAAATCTTAACAATGTTCTCCTAGGGCAGTCTACTAAGGCCATTAAGAAATAAAAGCCAAAATAAACAAATGGGACATAATTGAACTTACAAGCTTTTGCACAGCAAAGGAAACGATAAGCAAAACAAAATGACAATGTATGGAATGGGAGAAAATATTTGCAAATGATGGGACTGATAAAGGTTTAATTTTCGTGATGTCTTAGAGAAAGGCCAGGTGCCCAGATCAAAATAATTGGGAGGTCCAGGGCAGTGTCTCTTTCCCAAGGCATACAGAGTATTTCAATCCTTTAAAGCTGGTATAGAATCAGATGAATGTTCACCTATTTTAAATATTTTCTACAGGTAAAGTAGCTGGAAATTGAAACTTATGATCAAAAGTGAGAATGAAGATATAAACATTTCAAATAATACTACTTGTTAAATTTCAATATGAAGTATAGAAAAAGATATTTTAATATGACTTGCATCCTCTTAATTTTAAAAATATATATGACATTGTACAGGGATATTATTATTTCGTATAGAAACTTGAGTAAATTAAAAAAGATTTCCCTTCCTCTGGGTGCAAATATCCCCATTCCTATTCTCCTGATTTAGTGAAGACCACAAACTAAATTTTACTTCCTATGGTCCAAAAAGTGCATTTGTGCAATGCACAACTTAAATCAATGTATAGATTGTCCCTAGTGCTAAAATTCTTAAAAAATGGTAATCTAAATGTTATTTGATTATTTTGAAAATTAGGGAAGAATAGAGTAGTTTGCCCTGCCAGTAATAGCAATGAATATATATATATACACACACACATATATATACACACACATATAGGGAAATATATATAACTTTAATGTATTTCAAAGGAGAATATTATTTTAGGTTATTAACATCCAGTTCCAGTTTTGCTAGACTAGTTGCCAGTCTTCTGTTTTGATGAAAGAAATTGGTAAGAAAAATAGCTCATTTCTTAGTATTTTCAATTGTAGGTTAATGGCAAAATTATGTGTTCTGAGAAAGGGAGGATTCTTTTGGATATTTGTTTAAAATATCACTAGAAAATCCTTCATTGCATTTTTTCATAGCTGATGGTCACAAAGCAATGGCATACGTATATGTATAGGCAAAATCTCCAGCTGAAATAAACTTTTATTTCCCTGTGGGAACATAACAGAAAAAAATGTAGAATTTCACTTTTTTGTCTCTTTTGTGTTTTTTTAATGAAAATACTAATTATCCTCAATAGGAGCTCTGGTAATACATTATTTAATCTTTCTTTGTTGAAATAACACAAATGCTGTCAGACTATTCAAAATAATTTCATCAGTTTTTAAAAGGCAGTCTTTCTGTCAAACGTGGGTGGAGAGTTTGATGAATTTTCCTGACAAAATTCATTGGTAAATAATAATTCAGTCTGCTTTATTAAAGCATTTTTCATTTTACAATTATGATTAAAAATCTTAGCTTTTTCTTTTGCATTTTATGATGTTTGGGGAGTGTAATGCTACAAAGATATTCTTTTTTCCCCCACTGGGAGAATACCTTTATATAAACATGTCTTAAGCAAAAAGGAAAAGTCATTTTTATGGTTGATTTTTCACAGTGACTCACAGAAATAGATTTTTTTTTTTTTTACTACAAGTATATAGTATATTCAAATGGAAAAACCCTTCTTATTTAAGAATTGGTTTTCTATTTTCCACAGTACTTTTTGTGAATCCTGTAGCTGCCTGTATTTTAATAATAATGTTTATGACCAAAGGAATATATGGATTAAATCAGGCACTATAAACCATTTGAAAGATCAAAGTAAATTGCTTTAGGTAAAACTGTGCCCAGACTGTGTTGATAATTGAAGAGTTTTAGTTAAAAAAAAAAATACTGACTTAAAAGTCTACCTTCATAAATCTGTTTTGCCTAAGATTTTGAAGAACTTCTAGAAAGAATATTTTAATGATAATTATGCTGAGAATGTATTATTGTTTATAATCTAATTGGGCAGAGTTCATTTTAACAGGGGAGAAAACATATAAATAAATATATATCTTTTAATGCAGTGTCTCAACATTTATTTACAAAGAATTTGCATTCAAAAGGAAGTGTATCAGCATAACTGCTTATTTCAAAATATTTATAATATTGAATTTTTGATTGATAAATAAAAGGTTAAAGATTCACATATTTTATTGTGTGAGAATACTATAAAAGCTTCAACTGTATCTGATAAAATATATAATGCATTTTAAAGATTTTCAAATCAATTGTTGGATAAGATATTTGCTCAATAAATTTTTACACAAATCTTACACAGTTCTATAAATATCTTAATAATTCATCTAAAATTATAAAAATATCATTGTGTAAAAGTAAAAAAGTAAACTTTGAAATATAGTTGTATTTAATATTTAATATTTTATAGTAATATTCACTTATAGACTCATGAAAAAATTAAATAGTAAAGATAAGGGGGAATAATTATAATATTTTTCATTATTCAAAATAGCAATTGAGAATATTTCATTACAAGATAAAAAATTTATTAAATATTTTAACCAAATATTTCTGTTTAAACACCATAAACAATATTGGTTTCAAAAAATTAAATAATTATAATTGCTTCAATATAACTTTAAAAGGAATTTCAAAAATATTTTGCAAATATATAGTTTTATTGTAAAGGCTTCTATATTAAAATTATAAAATAAAAATTGAAACATTTATTATTTCTCCTTTTTCATACTGAAAAACATATAACTATGATTCTTAAAGATGAGACGCAATAAACTTAAATAAAACAGAATGTGATAAGGAGATTGCATTTATTTTTTGAAGGAGTTTCATTCATTCCTGTTCTAATTATCCAGTATTAAATCAACATTGTTAAACACGAATTTGAAGTGCAGAGGGGAATATATAGAGGAAAACAGAAAAGTCACAGAAATAGAAAGAAAATGGGCACTATGAAAGAAAGTGCTCTCATATTTACTTAGATCAAAGGAGGCCTATGTATATTTTACTTAAAAATATTGTAATCACAGCTTCATGTATCTTGTAAGCCATCTCATCATTCCAATCCCTATTCGTCCTATTCAGTAGGGGCTAACTAGGGTTTGGGTAGCTTACTCACTTTGGCATAAACTATCATGTTGATGATTCACTTCTGTGGCAGATGGCAGATGCTCTCCTTGTCCCGTTTGTAATTCTCAGGTTTCTCAGTGTGCAACTTCCAAATGCCTAAAGGCTTTCGTTTCTGGAACTGTTGTAAGATGAACTGCCGGACTAAAGTGTCAAGGAATGAATGCTATCAGCAGCCCTGAAACAATTTTTCATATTTCATATAAACATACTCTAGCTATCTGCACCACAGGATAAACAGGATAATTTTAAAAATAAGAACCATCAACCTTCCACCCTCCAAAAAAGAAGAGGATTACATTTTCAAGTCATCTGTTTAGGGTCAACTTTTGAAAATATATGTCTGCCAGATTAACGGACTTTGTTTAAAGTTAATTCATGCAATAGAAAATATATTTTAACAGTTAAATGCTACAGTGAATTGAACAGAGAGTAAACAATACGAATTTTATGAAGCCTTCCCTGATCATTCTATTTAAAATTATATCTCCCCAAACCTGGAACTCCCTATTGATCCTTTCTGACTGTATTTTTGTCTGTAGCACATATTTCCATTTTACCTACTCTACATTTTACCCCCTGTCTTTCCTCACTAGAATGGAATTTCCTTCAGGGCAAATATTTTTGACTGCTTCGTTAACTACTACATCTCTAGAGTTATGCATTGTACTCAGAATATGGTTAGTGCATTGCATGTGATTGGATATATTAATTTATGGGAAAATATTAAAATTGATATGTTAAACAATAGAAAAAAAATATATATATAGTGGTCTCTGCTCCTGGTTCTCAGTTCCAAGCTCCTAAAATCAAGTTACAGGAGCTCTGGGACCAGCTTTTTCTAGTATTTGATCTTTGATCCTGGTTCCTGACACAGAGCTACTAAATTCCTTGGAATTTCCTCAGTGATAATAATGTCTCTTTTTCTAATGAGGTGACTCTTGGTGGGCTCCTTGATATGGGCAGAGAGACCAAGCCATGATTAGTAGCTTGGAACTTTCAGCCCCACTCCCTCATCCTGTGGTAAGGGGAGAAGGGCTAGAAATGGAGTTAATGATTGATCATGTCTTCGTGATAAAGATTCCATAAAAATCCCCAAAGTATAGTGTTTGGAGTGCTTCTGGGAATACATCCATGTGCCAGGAAGGTGGTGAACCCTAACTCCATGGGATCAGAAGCTCCTGTGCTTGAGACCCTCCCAGAGGTTGCATCACAAAAGCAATTCCCATCACCTACATAGGGCACAGTTCCCAGGTTTCATGATAAGGACCATTAAGTATGCTCTAGGTTAAAAGTCAGACCCTATACCCCGATCCTAATGCATTACAAAGTCTCCCATACTTACTCACAAAATCAACAAAGTATTTTGGATTCATTAGTGACCAATTTTTGTTGGAAAGAACCACCCCAGTGTGTTCTACACATCACCAAGTATTTTTTCAGTATCAACTTAAGAAAAAAAAATGTACACACAAATAATACAACTAGAAAATTGTGCATTGATTTCTTCAACAGATACATTTTTGAACACATATATGTGGACTAGAAAATGTAGATAATAATAAAGAATGGAATAAACATTTTGTAAACACAACTGCATTACAGTTTTGTGTATGCACACATAACAACAGACATTCTTAGCAGTGAAGGAGCAAAGCAACACATTACGAATATATCAGAAATAAGACAGAACAGAGGAAGAAATAACACATACTTACAGAAGATCACAGGAGAAAAAATTATTGCATATTATGTCTCAGGTGGCAGGTATATTTCATAGTCAGCAGATTTTAAGTCAGTATAGAAAGACAGAAAAAAGCAAGGTAGAGGAAAGTAGGAAGGTGCTCCTAAGAGGGTGAGATTCACCACTTAAGTTAAAATTCATTTTGTGCTTTTATAGCTCTTCCAACTTTGATCTGATCTGATACACTTCACTTTACAGCAGAGCTACTTAGCGTGTGTCTCTGAGCTTTTCAAAAAGTAAGGATTGCCTTATTCAACTGAGAGCGAACAGTTCTTAGCACTGTGGTTTTTAAATTTCCTAATTTGAGTCTAACAAATACATACATTTAGGGAACTCAAAGACATTTTAAACAATTAAGAGCTCACTAGGAAGGCACATTTTGGGTCTAAAATATGTGGTGAATTCCAAAGCTATTCATAAACAGCTTTTGCAACATTCACTGCTTTAAGTTACACTCGAAGCTGCTCTAACACTATTTCACATTGAGAAAGATTGTATTTTGCTTTATTTCCGAAGAGCCAAGAAATGCATTATAAAGGAGCAGGGTAGAAACATTTATTGAAGATTTATAATAGTTATTAAAATTTTGGCAACCAATTCCTGAGGTAGTTTTTATAGCCTTCTTGTGAGATTTAAGAAAACAGTGGCCCAGGGTATCTCCGTTACTTGCCCAAGGTCACACAGTAAATAAATGGCAAACAATAACTCCATTTCTCCAAAGAGTCTCCTTTTCATATATCACATTAACTATTATAGAACAGCAGAGGGGCAGAAATGACTTCTCTAAGCTGTGGGAGAATTTTGTGTCACTCTCTATGAAAAATTTTTAGCCATTTATTTCCAATGCAGAGTCATAAGGAATAAAGATAAGCTCCTAAAATAGCCCTGAATTGCAGAAGAACATGACATTTCTTGTGCACAATTCCCAATTCTATCAATCATGAGTTGTGTAACCTTGTACAGGTCATGTTAACCTCTCTAAGCGACCAAACTTTCATCAGTAACATGGAGATTAAAAAAATCATATCCATAGTGTTTTTATGAAGATGAACTAAAACAATATTTGAAATGCCTGCTAGGGTCCAGCACAGATATATTCTGGGCATGACAGATACTCTTTTTTATGTTTTAAACTATTCCTCTAACCCCAAACACATATTCAATCATTGAACAAAAGTTAATAGAGTATTTGTTATGTGTCAGGTACCATATCTAGATACTTGATATACTATGAACTACAAAAAGACAGGCTCTTAGATCCTTTAGGAAACAGAGACTGAAGCACATTAGAAGGCTGTAGAGAGGAGTTCTGTGCCAATCTCCTTCTTATCTACTGTTTCTTATTGGTCAAAGTTTATCCCACAGGGAAGTACCCCACATCCATTCTGAAATTCAGTACCTAGTGAATGGGCATCCCTGCTCCAGTCCCAGATCCTCCTGCTTGTGCTATGGTGTTTCATCCAAAGGTATCAGGTGAATGAGAAGTCAGAATTTTCATGATTTCGCTGGTTGACCAACTCTGCAGAAATGGCCAGAGGGGTATGGCTCAGGACTCCCATGACAAGTGAACTGTTGGCCCTCAGACATAGCAGCACCTTGGGTACCAAAAGGGAAACATGCTTAGGAAAGGGAAAAAATGCTTAGGAAATGAGAAAAATATGTCCATTGCTGCCAAGACAGTTATAGCCAGAGATGTTTCCACCAGATTGAATAACATGAACAACCTACTTAATGAATGAAAGAGCATGTTGTTTGGAGGAGCTCAGAAAGATTACAGCAGAAAGGAAGTATAAGCAGTGGCTCTCTATCCAACATTCAATGAAAGAAACAAGAGGACATGCTGAAGGACTACTGGGCTAGGGTCAGAAAACAGAAGTGGTATTTTGATGTATCAGAAATATTGAGGTTTCTTCTGAGGGACTGAAAATATAGTGGCTTTGGCCAAGAAACAGTTACAGTGGAGGCCATTAATTGCAGAATATGTAGAATACAGCAATAAAGTTTAGAGTAGCAATACTATCATACTATAATATATATAGTACATATGTGTGTGTGTGTGTGTGTGTGTATAATCTTACAGTCATGAGAGGAAGACCATTGCCAGGACAGGATCAAGCAGTAGTCAAATATATGAGAATGAGGCCTACACTGGGAAATAGAGAAATACACAAGTAAAAATAAGAATTTAAGTATGGATGCTAAAAGTTTCAATATTAGAATTAAAATTCTGGAATTCAGTATGTATCTTTCCATTTCAGTAGAGTGGACATATATGATTAAAAAAGGCAATCAGTACAAAAGGAGAAGAAACAAAAAAGGGACTAAATTAAAGGCAGGAAAAACAGAGCACATAATAAGATAATGGAGATACAGCTATATACTTATATATAGAGATATATATGGGAATAGGTTAAATTGATTAAATTTATGTATATATACTATATACATACACATACGTGTACAAACGTTTTAGTAATCACAGTAATTATAAACGAATTAAATTTTTGGTTAGAATACAGAAATTATCAGATTATATGAAAATCCAGTGATATTTACAAAGAACACATATAAAAGAGAACAAATATGATGTATGATGTACATCATTATGATGTAGACAAAAGATAGAACTGGCAAGTGAAATCCAGTAGTGATATTTTTCAGACAAAGTTAAAGTTATTGTAAAAAACATCATTAGGGATAAAGATAGCCTCTATTAATGAACAGTTTCAACACTGAAAACAAAGTTCAAAAAACAGGTAAACAGAGTAAATTTTAAAAGATGGTGAAGGATTAGAAGAGGTTAAGCAAAAAATACTATCACAGATAATATCTACAGAAAATTTAAAAAATTAATGCATGCAACCATGCTGCTATATGTAAGATTTTAAAAAATCAACTGAATTCTTCATCCTCAGTAACAAATATTAAGGAATTATAGTTAATAGATACCATTTGCAATAGCAATGAAATATAATGTATCTTTGGATAAATACAAAAAAGATTTTCAAGAACTCAATAGAAAATATTATACAGCTTTACTGAAGTAATTTAAAGACCCCTTCAATTAACAGAACGATGAACAATTTGATCTTGTCCAACTAAATATTAAGGCTCATTTTAAATATGTAATAATTAAAACTTTGAAGCACAGACATAACAATACATGCAGAGGCTGGTTAAATAAGACAGAGATCCTATTATTTGACAAAATACACTCAATGATATGAGAAAATGATCATACTGTATTATTAAAGAGAAAAAAAGTTAAAATGCTACATGATAACATGACCATCATGATCCCAACTACATCAAAAAATACATAACCAGAGAAAAACAGTAGTATGTTAGATGTGATATGTCAGTGCATGTTCACCAACTGTAACAAATGCACCACTGGTGGGAGATGCTGATAACAGTGGAAACTCTGCAAGTGTGGAGCCAGGGGTACAGGAGAAGCCCTTGTACATTCCACTCAATTTTGTTGTGAACCTAAAACTGCTCTAAAAAAAAAAAAACTCTTTAAAAAAAGAAAGAAGAAAAAGAAAATCAGAAAAATAAAAGCGTGGAGGCAATGATAAAGCCTTCTATCCATTGCTTTTGTAAAACATGGACTATAGTCTCCCACCTCTAGTGTTCCTTTCACCCGTGAATGCCAGTTATCATCATTTTAGGGCTGTAAAACCAGAAAAAGTGAATGTTCTTGCCTATATTGCCAAGAAAGAGGCACTGTACTGATAACTAGGACATCTGTTGCTTATAAATACCTTTAAATCTGTCCAGGAATATTTGTATATTTTGATTGGTTATTATTTTCCATTGGTAAAACCTGCAAATAATTTGTTTGCTAAAATCATCTATTATACTCCAATTTTTATACATAACTGATCTATTTAACTGATATCTAATATTTTACATGTTATTTAATATATGGATTAATCTATAAGATTCACTTTTGAACACTTTCAATCTGATTAAATGTAGCCTTATTGAGCCGAATGCAGGATAAATAATATAATTAAATCCTTTTAACAGCATGAATGTTTAGCTTGAGGAGTTTGAGTCTCATAAATATTCAAATTCACACACACCCTTGCCCATGCAAAAGTTTTTTCATCGTTGTGGTAATAGTATATTTGGGAAATATTTAATCAACAAAAATAGGAAACAGAAGATAACTAAATGGACTTTTAACTGATGGAAAAACATTAAAGTTAACTACTTCAAGTTAAAAATACTCTTGTCTATATTTTACTGATAATGAACAAAAGTGCTTCCTCTGCAAGAGCTACAATAAATACAGTTAGATAATGCGTAAGATCTATCATCAGCAAAATAAAAAACTGGTAACTGGATCTAAATACAAGACTGAAACAGTGGACTATGAATTTTCTGCAATTATAATGTCTTATAAATTAGATTTTTTTTCTACTTTTTAAACTTTATAAATAGAGAAACTTTTTGATTAAAAAAATTTCCCAGTTTCTACTATGGGCTTTATTTTTATGGATTTTTTTTAAATGTCAGTTTTATTTTGTTTTCTTCTATCTTATGGTTCAGCTTTTTACATCTCATCTAAACAATGTATTAAATTCTCATTTTTGAACAATTTTTTAGCATATATATTTCTTTTCAGTTTCTTTTTAAACTGTATCTTTTTCTACTTTATTTTATTGTTTCATAGTATTTCATTTGATGTTTCATTTTACCATAATTAATTTTAATTATGCAATATATAACTTTTATATAACCTGGGGCATATAGGTGTTTCTGACATTTTGAAATCTGATTCTAAAAAAATGCAGATACAACAGCATGAAGGAAGGTCTATTTTGCTAACCTGTTCTGTTACAATCTCAAGCTCATTCTTTGCTCTCAGGCTTAGACAACAGTTCTAATAACTAATATTTATTAAGCAATTTCAGTGCTTTGGGCACTGTTTTTAGGGTTTTATACAGATTTGCTATTTTTTTTTAATGAGTTGGAAACACTTTCATAAATTAACCATCACTCTCTCCTTGTACCTCCTTCAACATTTTTTATCGCTCTCTTTCCCTCATTTTGAAGAGTTAGGGTCTTTTCATTTATTGACTCAGCAAAGGCTAACCAACAAAGAATCACAGTCTTAGCTTTTGTGTTAAAAGGTTGAGAGTTAGGGTATAATCACTAAATCTGGAAAATGCTGTTTATCAAAGAAAGGTTCTTCTATCACTTCCCCCTATTTCCTCACATCTCCCCATACTACACACACACACACACACACACACACACACACACACACACACACACGATTCATTTGATTTTGGGAAACAGAGGAAGATGAAGAGGGAAAGAAAAAGAACTTAGACACAGAGGGACCTTTGAGAAGGTACACAGTGCTGCAGCCCACACTGTCCTGGGTGGCAACCAGAGAGGGAGAGAATTCTGTAGCAACCAGGTCCAAAGAGGTGAGGAACATCTGTCCCTGTTATCCAAGTGTCCGGATCCCAGAGGTCTCCCTAGTCTACCATGGCTCAAGAGTCCCCAAATCAACTGAGGTACTTAAATGCAGAGGCCAAAGAGAGCAGAGTTGTGCAGCAAAGCCACATGGAGCGAGCCCTGGGAGACAGGGAGATGAAGGGCGTGGCATGGCAGTGTCCCCCTGGGACCCCAAGTGAACGGCTCAGCCTGAAATGTGAGAGGCTCACTCAGCAGATGGCGGCAGGCAGGGGTAACGTTGGAACCTGACGTGATGTGGCCCCACGCCCAGAACACAGACACACGCAATTGCCTTGAGAGTGTCTGATTTCCCCAACTACTCTCTGATTTAGAATTTAAGTGCTGACTCAAGAAATGATGACAGGAACATGACTTAAGTGAGATTTCATTTGTCAGCCAATGGAATGAGGAATTTAATTAAACCTCAGTTGTAGATAAACAAAGAATTTTTTTTTGCATATGTGCACCTGTAACATGACACACATATTCAGATTGATACAATCTTATCACTCATGCTTGATGGATAAAGAAAAGAAGGCCCAGTATGACTTCCTAAATTTTGAAAGCCACATAGCTAGAAAAAAACTACATGAAGAATTGAAATGCCTATGAGCTGATCCTGGGCCTACAGTTTAAAAAGATATGTCTTCTCAGAAATTAATTTGTATAGTAAAAGTGGCTGAGAAGTTTCATTTTGGGGGAGTGAGGAAGGGAGTGGCATTCTGCCAACCAAACACTATATGAGTGGATTAGGCCAATAAATATGATCTCTATCTAAAATTTGAGTTTTGCTTAAATGCTTAACATATTATCTCACTTCCATTTTCATTAAAAAAAGAAATGCAAAATTGTGTGTTATTTTTAAAATCTGCTTTTCAGGTTTATTAGAAATTAATTCCCTTTCAGATTAAAATAAGCTGACATCTTCTTTGTCCAAAATATTATATAACTGAGGCACACAGTCCCTGATCTTAAAGAATAAATGTGGAAACAGATGTTTTAATGTTAATATCACACAGTGAATCAAGAATGTGCTCTAAAAAGGTACAGTTTAACGTGCATCGTTGTGGTTCTCATCAGGAGTGAATGTTTCTATTTCAGAAGGTTAATGACGGAGATGCCATTTGAGACAGATCATCGGCTATATAGTAGAATAGCCATAAGCAGAAACACAAAAGAATAAGAACAATCTCGTTTTGGGACAATATATCAAAGCCCAAAGGCCAAATGGCACAAACTGGATTTAGAGTATCTGTCTCATAAAGTAGGGAGTGAAAGTAGAAGCTTGAAGTACCACTGGAATATTGATCAGAGAAGGCTTGGCATAAAATATTAAGGAGTTCGAACTTTATTCTCGAGGAATTAAATTATGTGACCTAAAATACAATATATATGGATATTTAAGATTTCTGTGAATGTTCACTGCACAATCCAAAGTGGTGTGTGTCATTCACGTGGGCGCCAGTAGAAATGATATCCCCTGGAGTTGTGTAAAATGGTATCTCTGAAGATAACTCTGTTTGCAGAGTAAGAGATACATCAAAATTTCAGTGAAAATGGAAAATGAGACCTAAATTTTAGCCCTTTGGGTATTTGAGATAGTGGCTTTAGAAATTTTGAATTAAACAACCAAAGAAGAATGCTCTTGTTATCAATGGATTGCTCTTGGCTCCAAATGCACTTCTCTTTACCTGCTCTGCAAATAAAGGAGCTTTGCAGCAAGCACAATAGTGAGCTTTGTCAGTAGGGAGCACTGAAGGGACACTGCGGTAGTAAGGAGCTTCTCCTCCTGGATCTATTTTATTGCCATTTTTCTTTTTTCTTGCTGCCACTGTTCAGTTGTACTAGATTCTGCATAAGCCCAGAGCATGCAGTTTCCCAGCAAGCTTGCAGCCCCTGCCCAGGTCTGATGGCCACATTTCTGCTGTCCTCCTGAAATAAGTACTGTGTGCATCCAGACCTCAAGCTGCCCTGGCAACCAGCAGGTTCCCAAAGCTCCAACTCTCTCTCCACCCTTGCTTGTCAGCCTCGCTCAGCCTGCACCCTTGAGGGTAAGAGATTAGTTTGTGCAACCTTACCAAGAGCACCCGAGGCTCCTGACACCCCAACTGCCTCTGCACACATTTCTCTCGGCCTACTTGCACATTGGATGGGGTGTTTCCAGCCCCTCTGCCTCTGGAGCAACCCAGTGGACTTTTCCACCATCCAGTGGGCTGCAATCACAACTTCTCCAAAGAAGACTTGGATTCCAGCCTTGGGGTGGGGACACAATCATCCAAATTTGTCCTTTCTTCCTCATGTACTTTAAAATTCTCTTTACATGCTGATCATTTCTTTGCTTACTGTTAACAATTATTTTTATTAAACTTCTTCTGTTCAAGTTAAATTGTGGTTTCTGTCTCCTAATTGGATATGAACTGATTCAAGGAGGATCAAAAAAGGGAGAACTGGATATAATTATAGTGACTTGTTTGCAGCAATTTGACAGAGTAATAATAGAGATCATTTCTGGGAAGGTGATTAGGAAAACCAGAGAAATATTGTTAAAACATTATGTCATTGCTTAATAAATACTTAAATGCCTGAAAAACTAACCAATTAACTAACTAATTAACTAACTAACTAACCAATGAAGATCTATCATGATGCAGAGATTACTTTCTAGGTTAACGTTGTTAATTAATGTATGCAGAAACTACTACTATTCTATATTAATCATAGTCACTATATATTTTTGTTTAAATAGGTTTTAATTTGTTTACAATGAAAATATAACTGTCTTGTATGTATACTGTTTTTGACAGATTCTCAATTACATGTTACATGTGTTCAAATTAGCTAGTCGGTGTATCTTCTATCTCTGAAGCTACTGAGAATTTCCTGACAAAAATTTGCTCTTTGGTCCCTGGCTTGCTAAATTCTATTGAATATTGTCTTCTTTTATACTGTTCTTTCTTCAGATAGAGGACAGTGTAATTGCTTGGGTGTGAACTTATTGATTACGTTATGCTTCAGGATCACACTGATTAGAAAATGGGTGTTTCTTATTATCTTCAACTATCTATTTACAAATTATTCCTTTGGTGAAATAATTGTGACAGATGGCTGATGATACTTATTATATGCCCTTATTTTATTTATAAAGTATTTATTAGTTTCCTAAGGCTGCTGTAACAAATTACCACAAACTGGGTGGCTTTAAACAACAGGAATTAATTCTCTCACAATTATAGAGATCTGACATCTGAGATCATGGTGTTGGCAAGCCATCCTTCCTCCAAAGGCTCTAGGGGAGAATCCTTTCTTGTCCCTTCCAGCTTCTGATGGCTTCTAATTTCCTTGTACTTCAGTTGCAGCAACATAATTCCATCTCTGCTGTCTTCATATGGCTTTCTTCCCTGTGTGAATGTGTTCTATTCTCTTCTCTTCTTATAAGGACACCAGTCACCGGATTAAGGGCCTGTCTTAATTCAGGATGACCTCATCTTAACTTATATCTGCAAAGATCTCATTTCCAAATAAGGTCACATTCTGAGATTCCTGGAGGACTTGAATTTTTGAGATACATTATTCAACCAACTACTGTAGGGATATTAATTTCAGGGTTAGGAAAATTATCTAGGCTTCTGAAAAATATAAATAAATTAGAGATAATCCATTTCAGTTCTTCTTAGTCCACTTTTATATTTGGAATATATTACATACTTTTTATACTAAACACTTAAAATGGAGAGAAAAATGAATATGTCTGGATATGGTGAACAACATTCACCCAAGTTCCAAACTCCTCTTCTGTTTCACACTCTTTTAGTAGGGGTGTCACTTGTTTAAATCATTTACCGACCTTGATAAAGGTGGGCAAAAGCCCTGCCAAGGTTCCCATGGGAGTCAGGTTTGTTAGAAGATGGTAGCAGAAGGATAAAAACCAAAAAGGAAATGTAGATGAGAATTTCAAAGTAGAGCTCTTTGATTATGGCAATATTTAAATAAAGGAGGAGAGAGAGTTATCACAAAATGATAGCCAGGGATGAGTTTTCTGGAGAGAGAAATAGCCAGTGCAAATGTCCTGAGATGGGTGTTGCCTGACGTGTTTCTAGGACAGCAAAGAGGTCAGTATGACTGCAATAGAGTGAGCAAGGGAGAGCCTGCAGGAGTAGACAGCACAGAATTACGAGGTGGCTGTGGGATCCTGGAGCATCTTCTGGACCATAGGAAGGACTTTTCCCTTTAGTCTGAGTAAGACCAGACTCCTGGAGGGTTTTTCCAAGAGTGAGACTATCTGATTCATATTTTAAAAGAGTATAAGAACTGCTGTGTTGCAAGTAGTCTGGGTGGGGGAGGGACAAAGTGGAAGCTATAATATTAAATAAATAAGAGAGAGCTTATTGCAGTAGTCCAGGTAAGAGATAACTGTGGGTTTGACTAGGGTCTGAGCAGTAGAGGTAGTGAAGTTTAATAGAGATTTAAAATATCTATATGCATCCACTTGTAGAAACTCAGGGATTTTGTAACTCATACACATTTATATAAGTAAACTGCCTCTTGTCAGATTCAGCAATGTCCTGAACACTGTGAAAGCCAAAGGTCAAATCTCATTCCCCATCTCACAGGATGTGTGCTTCCTGATTAAAAGGTGGATTACCTACACGCAGTAGTGGGGAAGCCTATGGATACAAAAGGTTGGGGGAAGGCAAGCAGGAAGTCAGTTTCTGCCATGTCTAACCTGAAGGCCACCTGGATGGATATATTGTATAGATAGCCAAATATATAAATCCACAGTGTAAGAAGGTTCAAGCTGGAGAAGTAAATTTTGGAGAGATATTGCTGGTACTTCTTAGTAAGGAGGCAAAATGAAATCAATAAGGGAGTGAGTATATCTGAAGAATCAAAGGGGCATTTGATGTTAAGTCAGAAAGAAGAGGAAGAAACAACAAAGAGACTAAGAAGAGATAGCAGTAAGTGAAGAAGACCAAAACAAAAAAAAAGCCAAAAGTAAGTGGTGTTCTGGAAGCCAAATAAAGACATGGGAGGAAAGCATGAGCTGTGGTCAGCATGGCTGCTGGGTCAAGGGAAATGAAGGCTGAGAATTGACCAATGGCTTTAGCAATGCGGAGGTCTTCGGTGATTTTGACCAGAGGCAGTCTATGTAGGTAAACTTGGACAAGTCACAAAAGCTCTGAGTTTCTGTGTCTGGATGTATAAATGGTAATATTAAGTGACCTATGTACTCATTTGCCTGTGGCTCAAATGGGAGAGAACAGGTCAGAAGTATCTTAAAATTGGTTAAAGATTGTACTAATGTAAACCAATATGCCTTTTATTATTAATAATTGACATTCCATGTATCTCTTCTCTTTGTCAGTTAAGTCAAACAATCATTTGCTGTGCTTTTTGGTTTGGGTTTTTACTTCTTTTCATCTAGATGCTTTTACTCTATGTCTTAAAATATAGAGATATAATTTCTATGAGGTAATACATATTGGAAATCCTTTACTAACCCTTTCCTTTTGACCCATGCAATTTATGTGTTTCTGTTAAATCTCTATTGCACTTAGGTTTAAATCTCATTCTTACAGAATTTGCACACATCAAAAGAAAGTATTCAATACAAGGCAGTGAACAAACCATTTGTTAAAAAGTAATATGGATTTGCATCATCTCATCAGTGCAGATATGGAGTATATGTATTTAGTGCAAGATTTATTTTGTTTGAGGACACAGTGTTATATAAAACATATGAGGATATGATTTTGCTGCTGTTACTAAACTGTGGTTAGAGGATAAGACATTTAAATCTTCCTATGTCAAAACTTCACCTCTGAAATTATTACATTAGTTTAATTGTTTCTCTAAATTCCTTATTCCTTTCAACCTCTTAATTTCTATGGTTCATTTCTCAGAATAACGCCCAAAGATATTTGTTTCCATATTTCTAGTTACTTTATTTCTTGAAGTTTTACTGGGTATCTCATTTTATCTCATTATAAAAAACTTTACACTATGTGCACTATGCCACTTCCTTTTCCATAAAAATCCTTAAATGTATTTGTTAATCTTATTTAAATTTAATAGAAAAAAACAGTCCAGACTGCAGGTATTCATTGCAAAGGTTGGAGAAAATAATTGTTATTAAAGGATTGACACTAAGAAATCTTTTATGAAATCCAAGTATTTCATTGACCTCCATTTAGGATCCACTTCTGAAAACATTATTGAGATTTTAGCCATAATCATAACCTATCAAGAGCATACAGGAACATGATTTAATGTCTACACTTTATGTAACTTCCAAACCAATCAAATCAAGTATTTAAAATATTTAAATAAATTTGAATCAACAATTATTATACACATTATTAGGTAAACTAAGTTTCAGGATGTTGAGGTAGAAACAACGTTGAATAAAACACACTCTGCCCTTTTCAAGTAATTAATAATGCAAGAAAAAAAATACTCACAGTGATTCTAATCTATGCTAGATACTGTGCTGGATCCTGGGGACATAATAGCGAACAAGAGAATATTTCTTTCCTTTTGGAGTTTTAATCTAATGGGGGAAATAAATGAGTAAGTACACAATTAAAACAACATCTGATAAAATGCTACGGTGTGAATGAAAAGAATACAATTGGAATTCAAGGAAAAGACACTTAATTCAATTATACAGATACAAAGAAAGGGTTTTAAGTGAGAATGACATTCGATCTTAAACCTGAAGGAACAGAGAAGGAGAGTTAAAACCAGGAAATAGTATAGAGACAAGCTTAAATTAAGTAAAAGTGAGGCACATTTGGAGAAGTAATGTGTTTCATCAGGTTTTAAAGGTGGCGTGTGTTATGGATTGAATTGTATCCCCTATAAATTTGTATGCTAAAGTGCTAACCCCTAGTAACTCAGAACGTGACTGAATGTGGAGATAGTGTCTTTACAGAGGTAACTAAGGTTTAATGAGCTCATTGGGGGTGGGTCCTAATCCTATATAGCCAGTGTCCTTATAAGAAAAGGAGATTAAGACATAGACACTAAAACAGTGTGAAAATAGAGGAGGAGGGAGGCCATTTACAAACCAAGAAGAGAGATCCTAAAAGAAATCAACTCTGCCAACCCCTTGATCTTGGACTTCTAGTCTCCAGAACTGTGAGAAAATAAATTTTTGTTGTTTAAAGAAATTAAACACACATCCCATCTGTGATTCTTTGTTACAGCATGTCTAGCATATTGCAAGGAGGTTAAAAATATAAGTCAGGTACATCCTAAGGGATTTTTAAAGCTATTTTATAAAATTTGGGCTTTATTGTAAAGTATCTGTAAAAGTTTTGCATTGCTTCATCAGTGGAGTAATGATTTTAAAATGTCACCCTACCTGCAATCATTAATGAATTCACAGGAGGCACGGCTGAGGTTGGGATGGTAAATAGGAGGATGGTGTGCAGGTGGGTATCCAGGTAGGAAATGATGACAGTCGTTAACTAGAACAGACGGAGTGAGGATGGCAAAGGAGGTGGACTGCCTCAAGGGGTATTTGAGAAGGAGAATTCCAGGGATTTCATTGTCTGTGTGAATATTGTGGAAATAGCCAAGAATGCCTCTCACCTTGAGGAAGTGGGACATGGGTGGGGATGGGGATGCCATTCACTGAGTGTATGATTGGCAAGTGCTGGCATGTGCAACTAAAACCTCCTCTTCAGGACGCAGGCACTTTTTCCCTGAGATCCTGGGAGGACTGATGGTTGATGGCTCTCATCTGAGTTGCCTGGAGGAACTGCCCTCCCTGAAGGAGCCTCCTTTCTCCAAGGTATCCTTGTTCCCCGGGAGTAGTAGCCCACATCCAGTGACTGGCTGCTGCAGTGGTGGAAACGTTAGGCCCCTTCCCCTCAAGGAAGGAAACCCCGAAAGTCTAGGGAGGCTTCAGAGGTCCCAGGGTAACTTCTATGGCTTATTTTCCAACTACATTGTTCTTACTGTTCAACTTTTCCCATTTACCAGTTCTGCTTCCCTCATTCTTTTATAGGTGTTGTTTCTAAGACAACTTTTATAAACCTTCTGCCTGTACATTTTTTTCTCTACTCTCTATTTCCAACTGACTTAATATAGTTGATCAGGAGTTATCCTAGGAAGCAGATTTTAAAATAAGATTTTTGGACCTGGATCATTCACTTGCTGGCTAATTGGCAACGAGGACCAGCATATTAGTAGTATGTGTCGTAATGGTGAGAGCCCCTACATACAGTATCGGCACAGTTTCACAATGAGTAATTCGGATGGGATCCTAATGGAAAGAAATGCACTGAATAGTACAACATCTCAGACATTTGCAAGCTGTGCTGGGAACTGTTGACCATAAGGACTGTAGGATCAGTTGGCTATAACTGTTACCAATATGTCAAAGAAAAATAAGGAAATGCTGATATTATTAATCACAGTAGCTGTGAAAGTCAGAAGGTCACTTTTACAAAGACATTTATTTTTTGGAGTCAAAGGAGAGAAACTTAATATTCAGACCCAGGATTTAGTTATAAATGTTATACAGTAATTCCAAGACAGGTTGGCAATTCTGCTCTTTGGGGTTCAGACTGGAAAAGCAAGAGACTCTGTAGGAGTTTGAGTAGGGTCCTCTGAGTCAATGTGCTAGAGATCCATGAAACCCAAATCTTCCAGAACTCTCTGGGGCCTGGAGAAGTGGCCCATTCCTCTAATATGACTCGGAAGCTTAGCCTTGCTTATAGAAAGGTGTAGGGACTTCCTCCTTGATAATGCAACCCATCCTTTCCTCAGGATCTGTCCAATCTTCCTATCCTGACCACTGGATTATAACAAAGATCAAACAGAATTAGTGTTGGCACTTCTAGTTGAAGAAAGGGACTGAGGCAGCATGTACTGGGAGAAGCCAGTAGATTGTGTAGGCACTAGATTCTGAGAGGGCTGTGTCAAGACAGGGAGGCACATTGCTAGAACATAGCCCTTGTAGAGTCAACATAAGGCATAAGGCCAGAAAACTGAGCAGCTGACTGTTTTACAGGAGAACCTGGGAGACACTATTATTAGTAAAGGTAACAGTAGTCTTGTTGAGACACTCAGTGGTGGCTGTCTTCTCTGGAACACAACAATATGGGATACTGTTACAGAATCAATCTCCTTAACAGCGATAGGGAACAACAGAATCTAAAAATAACAGAGGTCAGATGGCTGTTTAAACACAAGCAGAAAGCAGAAGTACAATTAAGCAATCAATGTCAGATTGGCAGCCAGAAATCCTGAACTGCAGGGGATTATGGAAATAGTGCATACCACAGTTTTCTTAGGGAAGAGAGAGGAGCAGCCAATGAGAGTACTTCTCAACATACAGGATAAAAAAAAAAATGTGTAGCAAGGATGGATGATTAGGAGAGTGAGGGCAGAGGATCTAATAAAATCCATGATCATTTGCTCAGTTTCTGGACCTAAGACAGTACTCACAGTAGCAACTCACTGAGTGAAGTAGAGGTCAGGTCCCCCTGAAGAAGGATGCTGTAACACCTTAGCAAGTGTACTGAGAAATTCTTCCCTAAATGCACCTAATACCAATTTGATGGTAATCATACATAGAGGGAATTTAAATATTCAGACATTTCAAAAACTATTGAAGTTGGCATTGATACATGAGCCACAAAGTATTATCATATGTTGAATAGTAAAAATGGAACCCTGTTTCCAAATCTGATTCATCATGAGTTCATCCGGTACATAAAACCACCTGGGGTCATTTTAGCAAATTCAAAGTTGGAATAAACATACTTGATAATTAGAAAAACCACCACAGTAGTTCCTTGGCATACAGGGTAAGAAATACCTCATTAGGAAGGTCACATGAAGTCCTCTCAAATTGCGTGCCCAGCCAAAACATAATTCAAAAGCAATGTTGCATCTGGGGAGGGAGGAGAATCACAGAGATTATTAAGACTTAAAATATGCAGAGGTAGTGGGCTCTCACATGTCCCTATTAAACCAGCCTGGCCTGACAAAAGTGGTGAGTCCTGGCAAAGGAATACTCTAAAAAGAGGTTGCCTCAAGTGCCTCTGCAATGCCAGATGTAGTATTTTAGCAAATTAGCATCATTTTTTTAATACATTCTTTTCCACCCCTGTCAGGAGTGAGGATCAGAATCAGCTATTATTTCCACAAACATTTCATTCTCTAGTTCTCTGACATCACCAGCGACAGTGCATGGCTTTTTGTTGTTGTTGTTGCTGCTGTCCAGGGAGCTGAAAATACATTTTCAAAAAAAGTGGGAGAGGAGATCAAAGATAAGGAAGTTTCAAGAAGTAGCATGTGGATGGAACTATGGCAGTGAGCACTAAGTATGATACTCTTTAAAATGCAAATTAGCCTCTGGAGAGCATACTCTATGAAAGAGGCCATAACCCACGAAGTAGACAGAATGGCATAATCACTTGACATCAGCAAACTTCTGTCATTGATTATAGGCACAATGACTCACAACAGAGGGGCCATCGTGGCAGAGATTATGGCCATGCATGGTCCCAAAAGCACAGACCCTCTCCAAGACTGATGTGCAAATATCCAGTAGAATAGTGCCGAAACCCCAAAACTTGTCACATTTATTACATAGTACCACTTCCAACTTGAAAGGACAGTGACTCTTCTTAATTGGGATCAATATATACTTCAGCTAAGGGCTTGCCTTTCCTTCCTACAGAGCTTTGGCCAGCAGAAAATTTAGAGATTTGCAGAAATGTAATCCCACATAAGATTGCTTCAGACTACGGAGCCCAGCCCAATTTTGAGCAAATAAGCATGTCAGGGAGCACATGACCATGGGATCTACTTGTTGCATGGCAAACCATATCATCCAGAATCTGCTATTCTTGGGAGTAAAGAAACAAGTTTTGAAGCTGCCACTGAGATGCCATTTTGAAATTGATACTCAAAAGTGATGGGTTTCATGCTTCCACATTCCAGGATACAGCATACATCCTACAGCCATGATCATTTTATGGTGCTAGGTCCCCAACAGGTAGAAAATGCTGATACAGAAATCAAGGAATGAAAATAGAAGAAATATTTCACTTAATGTCATTCCCCAAATGGAGAATTCATGCTTCTTGTCTTCAGAGTGTTAGGCTCTGTGAGTTTAAAGTTCCTTGTTGCTTCTGAAGAACACTTAGACCAGGAAACCAAGTAAGAGTACCAGTAGACTTTAATTTATGGCTGCCACCTGGTGACTGTATTCCTTAATGTCAAAGAATAGTGTCATCACACAGCATGGAGGAGGTAAAGCTGACGTTACATATGGGGACAGGGAAAAATTCATTCGGCAATCATTTGGGGGTATCTCTTGCTACTCTTTGATTATAAATGGACAAATGCAGTAGCCACAGCTTGAGAAGGACATGTTGACAATAAATCAGCCCAGATACCTCTGGGATGAATTTCTGAATCACTCAACTCTATAATCCACTTAGGATAACAGAGATACTAAAATAGAGTGTGGGGAATCTAGACTGGGTAGGAAAGAGCAATGCTAAGTGTTGGCATGAGAATTATAGCATCAGTGGGAGTTTTATTTATTCCCTCTTAACTTCTTCTTTTAAGTTACTCCAGAAAAGAAGCCATTAAGAATCTTTGGGAATCTATACCTAGTTAAGGTTGAATCATGTGTTGCAAGTTTACAGCCTATAATGGATTCTTACTCGAGCCACCCATATAACCTTTCAGAAATGGGGCACTCATTCATTCAGCTGCCAGGAATGCTCTCAGCTGCTGATTTACAACTGAGGCTTTCCTAAGGAATCACTCTTGACCAAAAAAGATGCATCTCTAACTCTTCTTCAGAAATAAGCCCACATCTAGTGACTGGTGAGTGCCACAGTACAAATGCTCAATTCCCTCGCTTCAATCTGGGACAACCCTGAAGGGCCGCTCCAGTCCAGAGCTCACTGTGTTACTGACTAAACCTATATTACAACTGCATTACAATTCAACTCCTCTCTCTGCCAACCGTGTTTCCTTACTCTTGGACAGGAGACGTTCTCTGAAATTTCTTACAGGCAAAGTTTCATGTCAGCGATCCTCACCTAAGACAGGAATTACTAGTAAAACGAATTAGAAGAAACATATAAAGAACTTAGTTGATTTCTACGGTATTTTGGAATTTTTTGAAGCCTGGTATAGATATACGGACTTGGAGTTAATTTAAGGTGTTCTGGGCTGGTAATCTATTTGGGAGATATTGGCACTAGAGATGGTAACTGAAGTCAAGAGAATAAAGGAGATCTCCTGGTACAAATGTTCAAGGAAGAACAGAAGAAAGTCTACGACAGAATCCTGACAAAACAACAAATTCAATGGGTGGGCAGAGGGTTAGACTCCAGCAAAGCAAAAGTGGACACTGGGGAGGGAAGAAATACATTTAAGATGAATTCTCAATGAATACAACAGTGAAAAGTTAAGACAGCTAAGGCGTAAAAATGTACCTTTCACAAAAAGGTTAGCACTTAGGTTCTGAACAAGAACAAAATTTATTGGTGGAGGCAGAAGCCAGGTTGCAATAGCTTAACCAACATGTGTGGTAAAACTTCAGAATCATCAACTTCTGAGAAGGCTTCTAAGAAGTGTAATTGTGAATTAGAAGAGAAAAATCACTGGAGTGAGATCCGGGGTTGAATTAGACTTACTTTAATTTATTTTACTTTTTTGTAATGTGGAAATTTTTTGAATACATAAACTGTAAATTCATAAGTATGTGAAGAATTCTAAAGTATTCCAAAGAAGGATATAAATAAAATTCTTTGGATATAAAAAAGGGTAATTATGGGAGTATATGAAATCATGTGTGTGAAACTTTTGAAAATTGTAAAGCACTACAGAATTTAAAGAATCTTTCATTCAATTTTTTTAATGTACTCTGGGAAAAAAAAAAGCTGCTATGGCAGCTTAGATATTTCCTCCCCACCAAGAAATTCTAATAACTTTGAAAACAAAATTCTTAAATGGCAAAATATGCATGGACAGTTTGAAGAATCTCTAGTTACTTTGTAATTTCTTTTTCTATTTACTTAAAGTCCAAGTTATTGCTTTATAGTAATCCATAAGAAGAACTAACATTACCATTTTGCTGATTATTAAAAGCTGTAAGAATATATTAGAGGAATCTATTAAAGTAAATACAAAAACTAAAATTTTAATACTTAATAAATACACATTTAATATTTTGTGTAGATTTAAGTTATCAATCATAATACTTTTTTCAGTTATCACAGACGAGAGATCTTCTTACTAGCTATCATGTTTAATAATAAAAATATGTCTTTCAGCTTGTCCATAAAGAACTAGGAGTTAAGCATTGTATTAAAAACTTTTGATGCTCACATATGCAGGAGGAAAAAAAGTTTAGCTATTTTAAATGTCTTATAACTTTGGGCTACATTTACATTTTATAGTCCTGGGATGTAGGTAAAGCTAATTTAGTTCAAATTCCCAGATAATGTGTTATTTCTTATATAGATGTCCCTGTTCTCTACACAGCTTTCTAACAGCTGAATTTTATTGGCTCCAGGAGCTAAATCACCAGAAAATTAGTCAGAAATGCCTGTGCAGTGGTAGGGGTGGGGAGGAGAGGAAAAAAGTAATCAAGCAACCTGATAGAGTCTTACTTTAGGATGGGTGTATTCTATAAAGAAGTCAAATGTTTAATAAATACTAACTCACTAACCACATGTGAAAATCTGAGGATTGTCCTGACGAGGAAGATTTATGGTGACTTAAAATAAAAAGTTGTTTTGAAAGTCACTTTTTGAGCAAGCACATCCTAAGTGTTTTGAAAACAATATCAAGAACTTTGTAAACTTAAAGACGAGCTATCTCTGTTAAATTTAGTTGAACTGTGTCAAATAAATGTGAGGATGGGGAAATTCATGTTTGGTTTGCATAAAATAAAGTCATTATTTCCTGTGTTGACTGAATAGATATAAAAGGATAAGTTGTGACTGAGAATCAAATGTATAGAAAAAATAAAGCAGTGATAGGTTTCTGTGTATACTACATCTTCTTACAGCTATTTCAAAAGAACCACCTTTTTTGTGCGTGCTTCTGTCCCAGCTTTATAATTGATAAAGAGGTATCAATTCTACTCAAAGACAGCCACTCAATATCCCAATCTGCTACCTTTGATTTGTGGCTTTTGTTGAACGGATAAACTGGACAAATCATATGGTATTTAAGGGACCTGAGAATCTAAGAAATTAATCCATCTAGTGAGAGGTGCTAAGGTTGGTCATGCATGTGCTTTGTCTGATGAGCACATAATGAACCACGTGCAAAGAAGAAAACTCAGAGACAGAGGTTCAAAATGGAGAAATAGATGGGGACCGTGAAAGAGAAGAAAGAGAGAAACAGATAGAAGAAGAGCATTTGGTCTGCCAATCTTCCATGGCTTCTTTCCATATTTGTCTATTTGTCTTTTCCTGAGTTATCAGGCATCTGTATCTTTCACATACTTTTTTTTTAATTTCAGTAATTCTATCCCTTGTAATCTATAAATAGAAATAAAAAGTGTATAGAAAAGGACACAGAAATACGAATTTGAAGGATGTACAAGAATAACAAAGGTAAACAGGATGGGAAAACAGAAGGCCAGGGCAAATTAAAGGTAAGTAAGTAATGGAATTTTTGTGAATACAAATTTCAAAAGCAGTGCAAAATTCTGTTTTGTTTGTTTATGCTGATTTTAGTGATGCTCTCTATTATTGGATTTGCTCTTTTGTCCTCCTTGAATTGCACTTGTCCAGGGATGTAAAATGGCTACTTCTCAGTGCTGCTTATAATTATAAGCAAAGAGTGTTGCTTATAATTCTTTTTATGGTGATATAAGTCTATAGATTTCCAATTTGAAATAACTAAACATCAGTATTTCTGTGCCTCTTTCGTTCTTTTACGAGAATAAACTATAAGAAATATCTTCCAGCATTGGTCACTGAAACCCAAAGGAAATACTCTTATCATCTTTGAGCACTTATTTTGGGGGGGGGTAGTTTCAACAATTTATACTTTTGATCCTGGCCATATTATTTCTTCTCTGTTTACAACAGTGCACATATAATGGAATATAGTGCTACAGGATTGCATCCTTAGGCTATGCAGGGAATATATTCAGAATGTCATCATCTTTTATTGCATCTACTAGATGTATTCACATTTGGTACATAATACGCTCATGAAAATGATGACCCCCAAAGAGAAAATGAAACTTCCCTTCACGCAGTGAAGAGAAAAAAGCCAGGAAAGCTATATACACAGTTAATTTTTGTTACACTGGGTAATTGCGTGGACATCTTCCATTCCCTAGCAACTGCTAGATTTGATTTTCATTTTGTTTTCTGAGAATATTTCTCTGTTCCATGTTAAATCATGACCACCTGGGACATGACATGTTTGATGCATCATGTTTTAAAATAATGGAAAATAACATGTCAAGGATTATTACACACCAAAAAGCAAACAAAACAAAGGAGGGAAGAATAACAAGGTGCCCCCAAAGCTCCAGAGGACTTATTTCTTGGTGTTTGAAATATGAGTGACTGGTTCAGTGCACTTTAACTTGGAAATAGAGAAGACTAATAATGTCATTATTCCAGGCTCTGCTCCTACGTAAGGCTTACCTTGGACTGCACAGTAACAATCAAAGTGAGAAAGGAGCAAAATGTAAAAGAAAATGTCAAGCAATCTCACAGATTTTCTCATAAGTCTTACAAAATCACTACTTGAGAACAGAACTGATCTAATGTTCTATTGAATAAAGCTGTATAACTGATATGTATAATCAATCTACCAACATATGTTTGTGTTAAAATATTGCACATGTACTCACTCAATGAAATTCTTGAGCACATAATGTGTGTTTAAATATCTAGATGGAGAGATTGAGTCTGCCTTCTCTAGTGAGAGAGCTATGAAAACAGAACCCAAATTCACTAGTGATGGCAACATATCTGATAAAGGGGGGGGATATGAATATTTTTGATAGAAAGACTATAATCCTCAATCCATTTATTTCCCTGGAAGATCAATGCTGAATGCTTACACATTCACCCTAGTCTCAATCTCGTATTTTTCTCTACTAAACATTCATTTGTCCCTGGTAGAAACATTCTTCATCTTAGACACTGATTCTGCTGTAGATTTGAACCTGCCAATATAGGCAGTCTCTTTCTGAAGATAGATCTTGACCTCTTTATTAGGGAAAACTGCTCAATCATCCATTGGTGCAATATCGCTTGGAAGTATTATACTTGACCCATGGCTAGATCAACTGCTGCAAGTTGATTTTATCATAATTCCATTCTTAAATTCTTGGAGATATCTTGCTTTACTGCTTAGACTGATGGATGCTCTAACAGAGGTAGGGAAATTGACCTGTACAGCACAGAAGAGAAATAAATTCTGAATGTCACTATTTCTGATGGATCATACTAAAATAAGACTTTCCTGTATGGAGAGCTTAAAAAAGAAATCATAGTGTCTGATCTGGGCTGGGATGTTCAGTCAGGAGAAAGTAGAAAGACAAACGTAAGTAAAAGCATTGAGCCACGGAAGTTTATTCTGAATAGAAATAAAGACAAAAATCACTCAGAAGACACCTAACTGCTTACTTGGGAGTCAGAGTAACAATTTTTCCCCCCTGTCTGCCCTTCTTGTTCAGGACAAAGATTTGTCAATTGATTCATATCTTCAGTAAGCTTCACTGGGTGCCCACCACCATTCTAAAAGCAATAAATTAAATCTACGAATAAAGAGCATTGCCTACTTCAAAACACCCACATCTCAGAGAAGCAAAAGAGAGCATCTAAAGAGAATTACAATAAATGTGATCAAGATAATAATAGAGGTAGCATCCAAGAGCAAAGAAAGTAATCAGTAACTAAACCAGCCTTGTGGAGCAAAGTAAGGGGGAGGGGTAAGGGGGAGGAAGTGGGCAAGGAAGGATTCATAGTGGAGAAGGAAACTGTGCCTGATTTGTTTAAAAATATCAGTAGGAGATTGAAAAGAAAAGATGAAATGGGAAAGTCAGTTTAACTAGAGAAAATGACAGAGCTACAGAGATTGTAGGTGATTTTAGAACATAGAGTGAAGCCTGGGAGCCAAGAAAATGTATGGATGAGATAATGACAAGAGGTCATAGCAGGTAGGCTCTGTGTTCCACACTAAGGAATTACACTTTGATCCAGCACCATAAAAGCCGTTGTTGAAGGGTTTAAAAAGAAAAGGACACAGCCAGCTATACATATGAGACAGATCACTTGGCAGGTCTGTGGATGATGGACTCGAGGATCCACTATCAAAGGAAGGGAGAACAGGTTACACTACTTAATTGGGAGATGACGAGAAGCCTAACTAAGTCAGTTTTTTTATGTATAGAGATTAGTGAGTGTACTTATCATAAAAATATTATGGGGCAAGTATGCCTTTGTGACTGAGCTGTAGGGGAGATGAGGGAAAAGAAACAAATTTGAATTTCCTTTCAGCTTTGCAGCTCTGCTAAATTTATAAACACTTTTGTCAGCAAATAGATAAAATAAAAAGGAAGAGGAGAATTACTGTAAAACTTTCAAACTGAACAAGATTATCTTTGTTGTGTTTCCAAACACCACTAAAATGGCAAGAGGCATATAGGTCACAAGAACTAAACAATGGAGAGGGGAAAAAAAAATGAAGAAACACTGTCACTGCATATTTTAAAAGAAATGGAAGGGATGCACATTTCAGTAGAACAGAGAAAGAAAGAACCTAAGTGAAAAGAGGGAAAATGAGAAATAAAACTAATTCAGTTCATTTGAATCTTTTAAGTGTTTAGGGTTTGGAGGGATGGGCTAGAGGGGTGGGGCAGACAAAGGACTTGGGGCTGAAATTAGAAGGATTGGATGAGCAGCTCTATCTTGATCTCCCCTAGGACCCTAAGGGCGTCAGAAATTTACTCTCTAAAACACTGAACCAGAATGCTCCAAACTTCAGGATCTCTGGCACAGGGGCAGGGAAAGAAAAAGCAATGGATAGAAAAGAGAAGCATAAGTGAAAGTCTTCACTCTGAATCTTGTGCCCTACACCCTCCAGAATATTTCTGGGCTTTTCTTGGAATGCTGTCTGACATGGATACAAAACCTTGTCCCACCACTGGGGTTGAGAATTATTTCCTGGAAAAACTAGTAATCTACAGAGGAAATATTTACCCACTGGAAAATTAAAAAAGTTATTTTTTAATAACTTTAGAGAAAACTGATCAGCTAGAGTCCACCCTGCCCATTCCCCTTCTCACCCTATATCAGTTTCCCAGGGATGCTTTAACAAATTACCACAAACTTGGTGGGTTAAGACAACAGAAATTCATTCTCTCAAAGTTCCAGTGGGGAGGAGTCTGTGATCAAGGTGTTGATAGGGCCACATTCCCTTGAGGGCTTTCAGGGAGAATCCTTTCTTGCCTTTTTCAGCATCTTGTAGCTCCGGGCATTCCTTGGCTTCTGGCAGCTTGGAAAACTCTGCCTCATCTTTACATGACCTTCTTCCTTGTGTCTGTCTTCTTTCCTACACTTCTCTTATAAAGACACATGTTACTGGATTTAGGGCACATCTGAATTCAGGATGATCTCATCCTAAGATCCTTAATTACATGTGCCAAGAGCCTTTTTCCAAATAGGGTCACATTCACAGGTTCCAGGGCTTAGAATGTGAACATATATTTTTTGGGGAGCCACAATGTAACACACTCCACACTCCCAGAGCGAACATACCATTGTGACTCTTAAATATGAACTGGCAACCAAGGGATGCTTTGGAGCAGTAGAGAAGGAAAGTTTCATGTAGAAGTGATAGAAAGAGGTGATAATGAGAAAGAGAAATGAGATAGGTCAAGGTCAATGTAGAGGATTTTTCCTTTGTTCTAAAAAAATAAACAACTGGATATCCAACTCTGGAGAAATGGTGATGGAAACTGATGGAAATGTATGATGGTCTGTGGATAGATGGTAGGAAAACATGACTGCTGGCCTTGCATTTCTTGATGGATGTGTCAGTAGGACACTCCAGGAAGCACACACTGAGACAGAGTTAGGAGGCGACATGATTGCTTGGCAAATGATGCCTGTAAAAGATAAAGGGAGTAGAAAGCAGGACTGGACAGAGAGTCTCAGAGCACATCACACACCTTTCAGGGTCTCAGCCAACACAACAGGAAGCTCTAGAGCCAAGTCAGAATAGTCCACAGCTGAGCAAACATGACCAAGCTGCAGTACACCCACCATGCTCAGTCACTGATGGCAGGCTGTCCTGGAAGACCATGGCTTTGGCTCAAATACTGAAGGAAATCATGAAGACACTGCCTCTGGAGGCTGTCAGCTCACTGTACATTAATACATGTTCTTTCTTGGAGCAAAGCTTCTCCTTGGCTACTACCAAGTGCAGAAAAAAGATGTTTGCTGCAAGTAAATGAGGGCAAGGATTTCACAGAGGAATTGCCTTTGCAATTATGCCTTGTATAATAAATTTCAAAAAATCACTATATGAAAGATTGGAAAGTAAGTATTTAGAGACTTAAGAAGAACGTGATTTCATAAACAGACAGTGATATGACTGATGAAAGAATACCAACAGACACACATGATATTTTTATTAGAAACAGAATGTATGAATATTTTGAGAGATGTTTATGTACATTAGGAAATAACACTCTATGTTTCCAGACAGTCTTTTGCATATCCCTAAAATATCCCATGAATTTTTAAAAAATTGGGTCATATCACCTTCAAGTAGTAAAGATTTTGCCCAACATAATCATCTTTTTCTGCCATCCTCAAAAGCGATTTTTATTCTTTTCTCCCTAAGCCTTGCCACAAACGTACAGGACACACAGACACATTCACCCATAGACACTTGGACATAGCAACTAAATGACATCCGTCTCCTTGGAAGCCATTAAGTGGTGGAAAGAAAGAAAAAGAAAGAAAGAGAGGAAGGAAAGAAGGAAAGAAAGGAAAGAAAAAAGGAAAGGAAAGAAAGAAAAAATTTAAAAACAGAAAGAACAGTCTCTCAAACCTTCCTAATTATCTACTTTAAATTGGGTGAGGTGGAAGTTGATTTATCAGGGAACATTCTTTGGTAGGCTCAGCCTTCAGGATTCACTGAGGACCACTTCTGAAAGCTCAAGGAACGCAGTAGAAGGGAAATATATGTGTAGATGGGAGGAGAGGAAAAAACAGAGATGTGGTGAAAGAGGATGGCAGTGATGAAGACTGTAGTTAGATATGACTGCCCTCAAATACCTTGACTTTTACACAGTAATTTGCACAACATATACTTTATGAACCTAAAGTTTATTTTCAAATCAATTTGGTACTGAAAGTAATTTTGATGGAAAACGTGTGTCTATGGAAAAGTGCTTGATTTTGGAATGGAAGATATTACAGAACCATGGAACATAATCTGGTCACCTGTCAATCTACAGCTGCTCATTTAATATACAGCATGCCGATACGTGATGTTACACCACTACAAGTCATTTCTTACTCTTAACAGAAGAAATTTTCACATATTGAGGGATGAAGAAGTCATTCTGGTTTGTGCATGATCTGGCTTGAATTTTATGCTAACTAAAACAGCCTGTCTTATGGTCTGCCAAACATACATTGTACATCTGTTTTAATCATTAAAGAAAAGAGTGTTGCCCTCCATCCAAGATACAAAGGGTTAAGTTGCAACCCACTGCAGTCACTCACTGACAGTGTGCCCTGAGAGGGATTCAGGAAAAAACAAAACAAAACAAAAACAAAACAGGATAAGGCATTCTGTGCTTTGAATACACAGCCCATAGATAGTTAGGATGCATACCTCAGGAAGAATTTTAATGACCCCACATTCTTGTATCTTCCCAAACAGAAAGTCACTAAAATCATTAACTTGAGATATCTGTTCTTTGTAATTAGCAGTAATCTTTTACCAAGATGTATGTTCTACTACATGTATTTCCTAGCCAAAATATTCATATATATGCCATTTCCTCCCCTACTTCTTAGAAGTAGTGCCTTCCGAACTACTTCAAATCTGTTTCCTGGACTATAGTCCTCGGTTTAACTGGAATAAAACTCTCTTCTGTTCTTACTATAGATTGTTTATTGATTATTTGCACTGATAATCTGTAGGCCTGTTTAAAAAAAAAAAAGTTATGTGGTTCAAGAGACTAAAGGAAAAAGGGAAGGAAAATAAACTCCAGCTCCTCTTCTAGGCTAACTCACAAATTCATTTACTTTTGTGTCTGCACTCACCTCCTACTGTTCTGGAGGGCCACCCAACCTCCTCCCACCAACCTAAACTTGATCTACCCTCCCACCCATTCTCTGCCAAGATTTCCATAATCCTGGTCAATTTTTATGTTAAAAATACTAAGTTTGGGTACTAAAAACTCATTAATACTTATTGTTGTTTTACAGATTGTGTTTTCTTATACAATAAAGATACACACACTTACACAAGAAGGGTGAAAGAGACAGTCTTCAAAGAAAGAAGGACTACTGAATATAGTATCTTTACTGAGGAAAAAACACACTGAAATTACTAATAAACATGGACATAAAAGTATAGAGAATAACAGAGACAGCTAAAGAAGTAGTATCCAGAGGTCACCAGAGATAACCAAGAATCTGAAGGTAAACATATTAAAATCTGAAACTAAATAAAACTCTAAATAAAAATGTAAAATAAATTCTCAGTTCTTTTAACTGAAAAACCTTTGCTGTAAGTCCTAAATACTTGTTAATGAGTTGAAGTTCTTTCGCAACCAATTATGTCTATTGCTTGCAGTAAAGTCATAGCTCTTCACAGGTGTTAAATGTTGAAAAGCACAAAGTTCTGTTGACAATGAGAATATAGTAAACCAATTGTGAACATGACGAAAACATCTTAAGGTGAAAAAAGTGGGTCAAAAAAAATCAGCTTTTATATTTTTGCTGTTGTATAATGTTCAGATAGCAGTTGAATGCAAATGAAAACAAATCCTGTACACTAGAAAGCTTTATAAAAATTCTCACCTACACCTGAAGCAATAGTGTGGCTTAATGTCGCTTAAGAAATATCTATGTGTACATATTAATTCATATAATTATATATGTATATAAATATACATGAATTAGTTCATACACTTATTTTTCCTTATAAAAAGTAGTTTCAAAAAATGAAACTAACCAAACAGTACTTACATGCTTTTGAGAAAAAAGTGTTTAACTATAAAAAAGAATTAAAAAATCAGTTATATTAATTCCTTTACAAGATCAAGACATATGTATTAATGCCATTACTTAAAAAACGATTCCATTTTATCACAGTTCATAACTCCCACTATACCTGTATGGCAACTTTCCAAAATGTAAATGATTCTGAGGAAACAGAAGTGGCGATCTTCCTGGGGAATGTGAATGAGTTGCCACAGAGACACCAAATATAATCTAAAGGGATAATTGACTATAGTGATAATTGTAGGCCTTGAATACTTGTTCTTTTGAGTCTTCAAATTGTGTCAAATTACTCTTGATGCATGCAAGTGAAAAGTAAGGGTTAACTTGTCTAATGCTAACCCCTGCAAGAGAGATTGCTAGAGAGGGTTCTAGTAACACACAAATCCACTGCCTAGTGGAAAAAAAAAAATTAAGGTCAACCTTGAAGTTTGGACCCCAGTCCCAGTTCACCCATGAACAATGATGTGGCAAGGAGCCTGCCACATAATACAACCACAATTATATATCTTGTGCCTCAGACTCCAAACATATCCTCCTAGAAAAGGGAGTTTTTCCCTCTAAACCTCAACCCTCATCTACACTGAACCGGCAATAGGGTTCCTTGGATTCAAGGTTCTGAGTCATCATGTTACTTTTGTATGTGGCCCTGGCTACCATCAGAGGAGAAGCTCTCTGGTTCTTTCCAAAAGCCGCACACCTCAAGGGCTGCGGTCTTTTTCCCTAGATCTCACTTCAGGTCCTGTGAACGCACTTCAGATTTCTATCGGTTGGTCCAGAATGTGACAGGGCAATGGGGGCTGCATGATTGTCACTGATTTTCATCTTTGCAAGCACTAACAATAAATGCTGTTGCAGCAAACCTGAGATCTGTGCTTGACAATTTGCCCTTTTTTTGCATGAGAGCAAGAACACATTAATTTGGATACACATAGAAATCACTGTGTCCCCAACTCTGATTCTTGAAACAGAACTCCATCTAATGACCATTTGGAGTCCTTTAACATACTCTGGTTGAACAGGAATGTGCTTTGTACATCTTACACTTGAATCACAATGCACTCAGTTGAACAATAATATACAGACTATAAATAAAAGGTCAAGACATTTAGTATATACTCATGTTCTATTTGCTCAAAATGATTTACTTTCAGCTACCATTTTATTTTGTTTGTAAAAAGAAAAGTGACAAGAAAAAGATGAGGTATGTGTTTCAAATATTAACTTTCCTGTTTAACATTTTTTCCCCTAAGGCAAGTCTCTCTTACAAACATGTGATAAATGAGAAAAAGGGCAAAAGACTTATTGGTTTGGGACTAAGAGTGCAGCTATGTAAGTGAACTCATCATTTTTCATCTTTTCATGCAGTGCATTCTTTGTAGGGCTGTTCAAAATTGAAAGTTAAATGGATCTAAAAAACAACATACAACATTTGTTTTACAATAAATATATGATGTTTCTGACAAGTCGAAAGACATGGTCAGTTTAAAATTATTAATTAAATGCACGATTCTAATTTAAGATGCAAGCAAATCTTTACACTCTTTATTAAAACAATTGAACCTCCATATCTAACCAATGTCTCAACTGAAATATTAAATAATGCATTCATCATTTATGAATTACTGAATTGCACTGAAAATGGATTTAAATGACACCTTTAAAATAATGTCACCATAGAGAAGTGCAATAAATGATCTGACTCTCAGTCCCTTCAAATACTTGAAATTAAGATGGAATAAATCTTCACTTTGCTATAGTCCTCAATTAGTATTGATATTTTATGAATCATTACTTTTTGGTGCATTATAAATACTATGGGACACTCAATACTCTAGACAGAAAAGCAACTCCAGTTCCTCTAGTCTAAATCATCTGCTTTCCTGGGGTGACAAAATCCAGGTTTGCTGAAAAAGAACTGATTCGCAAGTAATCACTCAATAGTTAGTTGCTGAGTGAAGAAAGTAAGACTAGGTAATAAATCTGCACGAGGAATCGTGATATCATTAAGAAAGCTTAATATAAATTCCTTCAATGGAAACTGTAAATGAATAAATGGTACTAAACTCCATGCCACTAGAATGGTTCACGATGATCTGCGCTCTGCTACCCTCTTCATCCCCCTCTCCCTGTTTATTCTCTGTGTTTCATCCACAGCAGTCTGCTTTCATTTCCATAAGCACACCATGCTCCTTCCCATCCGTAGCATGCGGGGTTGCCTTTATCTAAATGTTCTTCTACTTTGTGCTTAGTTAACCTGTTCATTCTTTGCAATTATTCTTCAGATCTCACTGGAGAGAACTTTCCTCTCTTTCTCTGACTAGGTCAAGCACCTCTCTTCCATCATTTCTTAGTATCGAGTATTTTTCCTTTTCCAGTTTGCAGTTACATACTTATTTTTTGCCATTTCTGAACTTATTTTTGCTCCTTCCTAAACTGTAAGTTCTATGATGACTGGTATTATTTCTTTTTGTTCAACCTTGTACCTCTAGGGTACAATGCCAGACAAATGAAAGCACTTAATATTGGTTGAATGAATGAATGAATATATGGATGAATAAGAAAATATCATAATTTGCTGCATAGTCTATTAATAATGTTACAGATCAAGTGATATAGCTAAGCATTTCAGTGTGCTCACTAATGTATTTGTAATATGGCAGAGAGATGCAGATGGGAACACATTCTGTGCAATTTCAGTCATAATGAGATCCCTCCTGCCTCTGCTGCTGACACCCATCCATACACATATTATACATTCCTTTAGCATCTTAACATGTTATCTGGATACTGGGAATGGGGTAGATAGAATGTACCTGTCCAAACTGAAAATGAACATTCATGTATGGGATATATTACATAAATTCTGAAGCATAAGACTTGGCTGTCTTTGCATTTTGATTCAGTTAAAAATTATATCCCATCAAAATGAGAACAAAGTTTCTGAAACAATTAGAAGTATATTCCACTATCATGCTAGTGTCCACACACTTCCAGCATCCTCATCAATTCCAGTCTCACTACAACCTTGGTGGCACGCAAGAAACAAACAAAAAAGCACAAACAAAAACAAAACTAAATGAAAATACAGGAAAATAAAATAATGGAAAAACAAGGGATAGCAGGAAATAATCCTAGTCAAATACTTCTCTTAAAGAACGGAAACAGTAGCATTAAAAGAACGTTAATTCTATTCTCATTCAAAACCAACTTAGTACAGAGCTGTCTTATACATGACTGCTTTGTAGGGTGTCCTTAGAAACTGAAATCTTGCTTGCTCCCCATAGTGAGATATAATATATTTGTGTTTCCTTTGAATTAAATGACCCAGTTGTTCACCCTTTCCTGTGACTTGACTTCATGTTGTATAGCTCTCCTTGGTGAAAAAGAGAATAACCAAATGAGAATTAGAACATTTAAATCAAGTTTTACATTCCCTACCCCATCTTCCCTCAACTCTGAATATGTAACATTTGGATGCCAAGATAAAACTGAACAGATCAATCTGCTTTTCTGGGAAAAACTCTTCTGAATATGTTTTAAAAAAACCCCAAAACTTCAAGTCATATAAAATAATTTAAGCAATGGCACTGAGTTTTCTGAGGATCATATGAAGGTTTACTTAAAGTTATCCATGATAAAGTAAGTTTGTACTAAAGTTTATAAATGTTAACATAAATTTTAAAAAGACTGTTTCCTGTACTTGAGCAACTTTTACTACATATTTTCACCAAAATATTTCCAACAAAAGTTCAAGACATTTTAGACCATCTGTTTCCTATAATTTCATATATATTGCTTCTCATGATAATGGTCCTTTAGTTTAGAAGAATTTATAGGGTAAATTGCAATGAATATTCAATAATGATTGAGACATGAAAGAACAAAGTTAAAGAACTTAAATCAAAACACTGCTTGTTTGATAAAATAAAATAATCTTTGGTGTATTTTTTTTTGCCTTTTTCACTATTAAAAGTATCTACATGCTATTTAACTTGGAGTAAAAAAAATATAAATAAGCACTGTAAGTAGATTATATGATCAATTATTAGTTTCCAAGGAACCATTACAGTCCATTAATTATTTCAAAAGTTATCATATATTCAAAACCAGATTGTTTATTCTATACATAACTAATTAATTCATTTACTCTTGACAACAGAGAAATTTCTGTACTTGTAAGTAAATAAAACTTGTATAGTATACTATAGGATATAGATGCATTCATAATTATAAAAACAAAGTTTTAAAATTTCTTTCAAATATTTGAGTTTATTTTGAAACAGTTGACTTCCAGCTTGACTGGCAATCTAATTCTGCATTGATCAAAAACACAAAGGTCTAAATTCTACTATTAGAGATCAAGTGGATTTTTTAATGAAAATATAGTTACAGTGTAATAAAATGTACTCATTTATTCTTACTTTAAAGTTCAAAATTAATTAGTCCAACAGGGTGCAACTGTTCAATCATACATGAATATTATTAACTTTATCAAAGGAAATAAAAGTGTAAAAACAAAAACAGACAGGAAATTAAGTAGCAAGGAAACCAAAAGATTCATATTGACCTTGATCTCATCTTAGATCCTAAGTTTAATTGCCATTTGCAAGGTAAACTCAATTCTAAAATCACTCTAATTTATTCAGAAAACTGACTTTCTAATTTTAGGTAAATTTTATGGAAATGAATGGAGCCCTGGTTAAAAAATCTGAAGAAATACAAAAATTACTTGATGAAAGATTATGAAAAGTGTTCACACAATAAGTACTGTATTCCAGCAACTGTGAAGTCAAAAAGATTCTACTCAAAAATCAAAAGTATTGATATTTAATATATACTTTTTGTTCCCTTTAAAAATGTAGTGTTTGAATTTAGTTTTATGAGTTTAACCTAGTACATCATTCACTTAAGCAAAAATAACATTTAATTATTGATTATGAAAGGTCTCATGAAATTAATTTTTATGAAAAAATATTATTTAGTGACCTAATTGGTTTGAGCTATATGAGATCACCAGCAGAGTGTAAGTTGAGTGCACATCTTCCAATAGATAAAAATATTGTGATAATATATGAATGTGGAGTCTTTCTGCCGAGGTCCTTTTTCAGCCCCATTTAGAAAAAAATGTAGTCTCTGTCTCGTTTCCTTCAGATTTATTATATGAAAAATACTGTTTTGTACAACAGAAATTAAATCACTTTTCTGACCTATACTTTGGGACAATATTATGGTTCATTATTTGTTCATTCTCTAGCTATGGCTTAACTAAACATACACTCACCATACATACTGATGTTCCAAATTGGGTCTGTCATATCCCTCAAGAATTAAGAAGCCATCATTTATAATAATCATAGTCAATAGATTTCCTTTATGTAGAATTTAAATTTTTACTATTTTGATGTAATCCAGAGCTATCAGTAAATTGCCCTGCTTGTTTTTGTGTGTGTGTGTATATATATATATTTATTGAAGCATAGTCAGTTTACGATGTTGTGTCAATTTCTGGTGTACAGTATAATTCTTCAGTCATACGTAAACATACATATATTCATTTTCATATTCTTTTTCACCATAAGTTACTACAAGATATTGAATATAGTTCCCTGTGCTATACAGTATAAACTTGTTGTTTATCTATTTTATATGTATTAATTAGCATCTGCAAATCTCGAACTCCCAATTTATTCTTTGCCACCCCTCTTCCCCCGACCTGGTAACCATAAGTTTGGTTTCTATGTCTGTGAGTCTGTCTTGTAAAAAAAAAAGACAAATGAACTTAAGATTGCACATATAAATGATATCATACAGTATTTTTCTTTCTCTTTCTGGCTTACTTCACTTAGAATAACAATCTCCTGGTCAATCCATGTTGTTGCAAATGGCATTATTTTATTATTTTTTATGGCTGAGTAGTTTTCCATTGTATAAATATACCACTATTTCTTTACCCAGTCATTCTGTTGATGGACATTTAGATTGTTTCCATGTCTTGGCTATTGTAAATAGTGCTGCTATGAACATTGGGGTGAATGTATCTTTTGAATTAAGGTTCCCTCTGGATATATGCCTAGGAGTGTATCACCTCACAGTAGTTAGAATAGTTATCATTCAAAAGTATGTCATCCAAAAATGATACATGCTGGAGAGGGTGTGGAGAAAAGGGAACCCTCTTACACTGTTGGTGGGAACATAGTTTGGTGCAGCCATTATGGAAAACATTGGAGATTCCTCAAAAAACTATAAACTGCCCTGGTTTTTGATTTACTGAATATTTCATTTTAAATAACTCCTCCATTTTGACTATTCATATTATGGTTTGGCCAATATATTGGTTTTAATTTGATTTGACTGCAAGTACATTATATTTTTACATTTTTATCCATAACACACTTCTCCTGTAAGTAGCTATATAATTTATATGCATATATATGTGAAATTACACAGAACTCATTCTATGTGTATATAAATTGGAATAAGTTACTACATAATCATACTTTCATACATAAGTACAAATTTCAAGAGAAACAGATACACATATGAAACACAGATAATAGAAATCCATATACGCATAATATATAACTTTTAGATTTAAGGAGTCTATTTAGAAAAACCTCTATCTTTGTGTATTAGTTCTGTTATTGGTCTCTATTTCTTTTTATCATTAATAGTCACCTGCCCAAGACACATGTTATAGGAATCATTCTTAAAGGATCATTTAAACTCCCTGACCTTTGGTTCCTGCTGTCAATTGATTCTACACACAGCAGTCTAATGAAACCATATAAAAATAGATTCCTAACCATAGAAACATGTGGATGTCCCCTCACTAAAAGATGAACTTAAACCCTGGTGTGATTCTTTATCCATCCACATTCTTTTTCACAAATAAAACAGCAAAACCAGGAAGCCCAGAGAGACCGCCCGGGTTAAGTGTTTGTGTAACTCTTTTTCTCAGTATGCAATTTCTTATTCTCTGACTGTATTTCTTTAACTGACTCTTGCAGTATGTTCTCATTATTTCTTACTTTAGCAATGCTTCAAAATACTGTCCTTACTGAAAAGACTCTTTGTTCTGAGAGCAAGTGATGAAGGTGTAAATTTCCTGAGTAGAAGAAGAAAAGACGTGCCCTAGGAGTTTAGACCCATTTTGCCTTCATAACTTAGACAAAATCATTCAATGAGCTAATGAGCTATGAAAAATGAGCTATGTTTTAAACACACTGTTTAGTGTAGTGAACGTTTTAGTAGGCTGGCTTCTATCATTAGAGATTGGGGTCCCATACACTGTGTTAGGGAATCCAGAAAATATTTAACATGCTTTATGTTTTAAGAAACAGTAATAAAAAGAGTGGGGAATTGTCAAGAAAGCAGGTTTGTTTGTTTTTTTCCTTTTTGATAAGTATGATATATTTAACATGCCTCTTTACTCCCAATAATGTTTTACTTATTGTGCATCTATTCATACACACCTGGCTAAAAGAACAAAAACAGAGCCTGTATGATAATTGGAACTGGTGATGTTTAGAAAAATACTTAGAATTGACAGTGAGACCAAAGCTTAGCACAATCCTAAGAAACAGGCCAATTAAGTGATAGGTACCACATATTAATAAAAATGTAAACCAAATGCAAGGAAACAGAGGATTACAAAAAGACTTTCCAATAAGGTCATACATTCCAAGGAAGGAGTTCTTTATATATATCAAAGATTATTTCACAAAAACATGGTGAAGCAGCTGCTTCGTATTTTCAGGGATGTCTGAAAAACAGAAACTATCGTCTCTCTGCAGCAGTGAGATTTTTTGCTAAGATAAGATTATTTGACTTAACAGTGGCATGACATGATTTCATTATTACTGAATTACTGTGACCATACTATTTGTGTAAGACAGTATGGTTTTAACCACAACAAAGCATCATTATGATTTTTCTTATTTCTTTTCTTTTTTTTTTTTGATCGACGTACTGGGGATTGAACCCAGGACCTCATGTATTCTAAGCATGCCCTCTACCACTGAGCTATACCCTCTCCCCTTTCTATTTTATTTTCAAATGATTTCATGGAAAATTTAAGAGGCTTAGCTTCCCATTTCTAGATGACTATGAAAATGACCAATAAGCGCAAGGAAAAATACCTCGATCTTATCACCAAGTAGTGAAAAATAAGATTTAGTTGTAGTCATGCCTTCATTAAAATAATGTGGTGAGAATATATTGAGAACACATTACACCTAAAACATCACAAATAAACAAACCTTTGAGTTTTCTATGTTTTAGGAAGAAGTAATCCTTCCCGTTTCACAATTGTACTAAGCTAATACAGCATTTTCCTTTTTCAGAAACCTTTTTGGTTTGGGCTAATAATAAAATAACAGCTGATATTTATTGAACGTATATTTGTATCATGGCAGAATTTTTTTAGCTCTCCACTAAATCCCCACTCCCGTTCTTACCTAGGAAGAGGGTTGTTCCTAGGCATGAGGCTTTCGAGCTAGAGAATTCATTTCTAGCCCTACCTTACACACAGACATAGTATATGAGATTAAATTTTTCCCATGCCAAGAACAGCATTGTGCCACTTTTGGGCCTGAGTCTGTAACTCTGTGGCCTTTCCCATATTATTCTTTTTCTCTTTCCCTTATTGATGGAACCAGACAGACTTGTAGAACCACTGTGCAAAATGCAGATTATCACAGGTTTTTGCTACTGCCTTCCAGTAAAGCTGTCATGTGAAAGAAATACGCTTCTTTGTTTCCTTTTTTACATTATAATATTGTTTTTAAAAATGTAATAAGTTAGCCTTTTATTTCCAGCTAATTAGTTCAGCACATGTCATGCAATCTAAAAACTTTACATCAACTCTATAATTTAATCATCGAACAGTTTAAATAGGTAGGTACTTTTCTTGGCACTCTTCTTAGACACAAAAAGCTGTTTTATTTAGATGAAGTAATTTGCCCATGTTCACTCTGCTACTTCCGTATTTCATCAACTCTAAGATGCACACTTTTTTTCATATTATAACATTTTCGAACTTAAGATGCATCTTGAAATAATCGGTATCCTACAAGTTATTTGTAGAGGTTGCCTGTGCGTGTCTAGGTGATGATATATCAAATAATTATGTATGTTTAAAAAAATGATGTCTTACGTTTGATAAAATAAGTAAACATGGTGGTAAGTATTCAAAACCAGGCAGCCCTGCTCTAGAACTCTTTATCTGAAGTAGGACTTCCCTTTACAATAAAACAATTTCAGTATAACACAAAACAGTGTCTAGAAAGAGCAGTTTTGTGTGTTTTCCAAGTTGATTGATTCTGTTTATTTCAGTTTCCCATATCTCCGGAAATTTTGATTTAATAAGTAAATGAGTTTTAATCTTCCAGCATAAACAACTCTTTTGAAATATCCAAACAAATATAGTGATGGGGGAAGATCACTGCAATTTTTTAAAAATTTCCTTGTACTACATGAATACAAGAGAGGGTTAAATATTATCTCCTAGGCTATGTCCTGCTGTAATGCAATTAATGAATCAGACCTAATATATGGCTCAAAAGTAAGAGATGTTTGAAAAATAATCTGAATCAAGTATAAAGAGCCCTCCACTAAGTTGCTGCCAAAATGATAATGAATTTTTCCTTTTCCTTTCTTTCCTCCTCCCTCCAATATTTATCTCTCCCTCCCTCTGTCTCTGTCTTTGTCTCTCTCTCTCTGCCTTTCTTTCTGTGGGAAACAGGGAGAAGATTTAATTTTAGTCATTTGAAAGGTTTTAAAGCAATCAGACGTGATAAAACTACATCTTATATTTTGGTTTATCAACCAGATTATGAACTTTTTGAAGATACAGTCTATGATTTTTATCTCTGTGCTCCAGCCCTTAGCACAGAGCCCACTACTTACTAGCTCTTGAGAGCTTGTTAAGTTTCACTGCATTTTGAAAGAATGAGGTGGTAAAAATTTTTCAATTACTTAATTGAATAATATTGAGCACCAGTTTTGTACCAATCAGTACTCCTGGCAGAGTTCAAGTGTAAGAAACACACTTAAATCTACTTGGGTCTATACTAAAGGTATTTATTATTTATGTAATCACATTAAAGAAAAGGACAGACATTTTTGATTGCATATTTCTCCTAGTGTGCTCACTTTCCTTCATAAATTTTGACTATGTTCATAAAAAAGAAACATCAATGCTACATTTTTATGTGACTTAAACATACAGACACATTATTCCAAAACAATCATTCTACTTTAGGAAATCTCCCTTAACAAAATGACCCTAAATCTGAAAAAATATAAGAACATATTTTAAACATAAATGCTTATAACTGATTATATAAAGCAAAAAATTGAAAACAATAAATAACTATATCACAATAAAAGAGTAGTTGTCTTTGAGTTTTCATAACAGGATGTATTTTTCTCTTAATTTTATTTTTCTGGGTTTATAAAAGTCTGTTATGTATAAATATTTGTACTAGGAACTGTATGGAAATTACAAAATATGATGTAATGCTTTTTGAGGGGTTATAAAGGCCAATCACTATGTAACAGAATTTAAAAGAATTATTACTTCATGATTCATTACAAGATTATGAGGTATATAATATACTATTATTTCCATTTCACTGCTGAGGAAATAGCCCAAGCAGATGAAATTATAAAAAAGCTACAAAATAGGGTAACCAGGACTGGAACTCATGCAATTACAAAACTGCTTCTTGACTGATCAGTTACATTATTTCCCCTGAAAAAGAGGAACAAATACTGTCCCTCTCTGCAAGTAGCAGAGACAATATTATATATCTATGGGACAGTGTTAAACACTGCCTATAAATGAAAGTAAAATTCAGTTTGGACTGAATAAGACAAAAAAATCCTTCTCATTAATAATTAGGCTGCGGGAAGGAGAACTGGTAGACAAAGAAAATGACAGCTACTAAATTAACAGGAAATATTCTATCTCCCAAGGTCACGAAGCAACTGCAAAACGCCATAATGATCTCTTTTTTGAGTGATGACTGTGATGACTGCTTTCTTACCAATCACATTCTTTGCTAACTTCTTTTGTAGCTAGAGATACACATTTACTAAGCCATCTTCACTTTATGAGAGTAGCGATGCCTAGGTAATCCCCACTTCTCCTAATCTTGCCTCAGGAAAAGTGACATCCAAAACTAACTCTACTTTCCTTAGACCTTTCTCAAAATCATTCCACGGGATGCCAAACCTTATGAGAGATACTCCTCTGGAATGTCTCCCTTGCCACATCAAGTCAAAGCTCTGTTTTGTCAGATTACAGGTTTGTAATCTGGCTTTTGACAACATGGATTTAGACTTTACCACATGGATTGCCTTAATGCACAACAGAACGTGATAAATACTGTTAGACAAGTTTAAATATTCTGCAGTTGGAGCACTGGAGAGAAAGTGATTACATTTAGTCGAAGGATCTTTGAGAGTTTACAAGAGTGTTTCTAAGTTGTAGACCAATGTGGTTGAGCAATTATATTTCAGGATCAAGGAACATTTTGAATATGGGAAGGATATTGTCAGAAAATGTCAAAGCATTCTGTTTGGTTTGAATTAACATTAAGGATATTAAGTCTGGAAAGAGAAGTTGGAGATGTAACGTGGAATGTCCCAAATACTACAAAATAGAAGTTAGACATATCTTCTGTAGGCTTAAAGACATTTACATGATATATGATGGCTAGATCTTTGGAATAGAACAAAAAAAAAATCTAGTGTCAGCTAAAGCATGGATTGAACATGTGAAATTTGGGACACAAAGAACATTTAAGAATCTATCACAAAAATTTTAGTGAACACTGCAGGAAAGGGCCAGTGTCAGAATAATTAAAGTAAGAAGATATTTTTCTGTGACAATATTTGATGAGAGATAAAAAAGAAGGAACTAAAAACGTGTGCTAAGATTTTTAGTAGAAGATGGTGGCACACCTAGAAGTTGGTGATATTATTAAAGAGGGGAAGGTGAATAATTTTTTTATTTGACAGGCTGGCAAGAGCAAGCATTGTACTAATATGGAGCTACATGCTGACATCTGAAAATAAATATCTAGAATAAGAGAAGAGTGCCTGAACTGGAAAGGACAATTTGAGGGTTGTCAACATAGAAGTGACTTCTGAAAGCACATTGGTAAAGGATGTTAACAAAGGAAATAATGTGGAAAGAGAGGAATAAATCCATTAGGAACCACATTTTAGGGAAGAGTGAATAACAAAAAAACTGGTGAATAACAGAATAAAAATGATGAGAGACATATGGAAGACAAAAATGTGTATTGCCTGTAAAAGAAAGACTTTCAAAAGGAAAGAAGTTGACAACAGTCTTATACAGTGCATTGAGTATAAGGAAAAAGAAAATAAGATTTGGTGGTTATGAAATCACTGATGCCCCATTTAGAAAGTACTAAGGCATTCTAAACCTTTTCCAAAGCTTTCTTTTTGAGGCAAGGATGTTAATTAAGGAATTGCCACATTTAAATTTACATAATTTTTCTCAAATCTTCCTAGTTTCTCATTTATTTTATGATCTTTAAAGTCCTGTATTTCTTTAGTTAGAAGTTCCTATGAGTGATGGTCTTGGTAGAACGTGGCAACACAGTGCAATACTTGAATGAACACAGACCTACGCCAGGAAATAAAGAGCAATGGTATAAACATGGATAAACAGTATAGAGATTCCTTTAAAAAAGCTTAAAACAGACTTACCATATGATCCAGCAACCCCACTCCTGGGTATATATCTGGAGGAAACTCTAATTCAAAAAGACACATGCACCCCAATGTTCATAGAAGTGCTATATACAATAGCCAAGACATGGAAACAACCCAAAGGACCATCAATAGATGACTGGATAAAGAAGATGTGGTGTGTATGTATACACACACACACACACACATAATGGTATATATATGGTATGTGCATATCTGCAATGGAATATTACTCAACCAAAAAAGAATTAAATAAAGCCATTTGCAACAACATGGATGGGCTTGGATCTCTCCATACTAAGTGATGTAAGCCAGAAAGAGAAGGAAAAATATCCTGTGATATGACTTATATGTGGAATCTAAAAAAAAAAATGAACTTCTTTACAAACAGAAACAGACTTACAGACATAGAAAACTTGTAGTTATTGGAGGGAAGAGGTGAGGTGGAGGGATAAATTGGAAGATACTACTAAATAAATATATATAATAAATAGTAATAAATATTATATATTATATACATATAATAGATAAGCAGCAAGGTCCTACTGTATAGCATAGGAAACAATATTCAATATTCAATACTACATATACATATATATACATGTGTATATAACTGAATCACTATGTTGTACCCCAGAAATTAACACAACATTGTAAATCAACTATACGCAATGAAAAAACAAATTAAAGAGCAACTGTAATTGGCAAGACCATCTGAAGCAACTGCTTGTATTCAGAGCACTGTGCCATCCCCACTGTTCTATGAATCCATTACTTAAGAACAGTTGATTTGTACTTAAGTATAAACCTTTGAGGTCATTTAAGCTCAAAGAATATATACCATATATTTGAATACTGTGGGTAACTTCAATGAATGTTTCATCGATAATCTTTCCTTGCACACACATCTGATTTATTGTGGCTCCACTGCTGCTAACTCACCACATAGGCAAGATGCCAAACAAGTTAATTTTCCCATGAATGTGAGCACTTTTACCACTTATCATTTTTGCCAGTTTTTCTTTTTCTAATACATGAGTATCATTGTCAACACGAGAGCTAGGTAACATTTTATAACTTATCTTTTATCTGTTGAGTCATTCTGGGAACTGCCAAGAGCAACTTTCAGAACAATGCTGGGTCAATTACTGCAATCACTTTCTCTTCTTTCTCTCAAAGACACTGGCCATTTAAGTCACACCTTAGTTCTGAATGGTCTCTTGATTTTAAACTTCCTGTTGAAAGATTCACTGACTTCTCACATAAGAATCAATTTATTAATGTTTCCAGAGCTTTTGACATATTGGAAAAAGTCACCTTCACATCACTTTCAACACCATTTTCACCAAGTAATCATTTCTCTATTAATTTAAGTGGGAAAATCTTCCTTTATGTTCTTCATAAAAATTTTTTATATTCCTCTTGCCTTGACCTAAACATCTTGCATTCTACAACAACCTTATTGATTTAGTCTTCATTTTAATTGTGACACATAATAATCATCTTCATTTTCTTTTTCCTGATGGGATACTCTTTTTTCTCTTCAAATTCTTTCTCAAAATTTACTTATTCATTCCATTCTGAACTCTCCTTTGGTAATTTCACAATTGCCAAAAGAAACAAAAAAAAAAAACTAACGCCTATAAGCTGGACCCAGCTTAGTTTTCTATTACATGAAAGTGAATGACAGTGGGGAAAACCTTGCCGTTCCAAACACAGGTAAAAGAACTGCTCTTCAAAGTATCTAGTGAGTATTTTGAAATACTTTGATGAGTTGTATTACTTTCTATACATGCAAAACTATTTAAAATATTTCCAAGGAAATTACTTTTTTACTTGCATTGAATTATGCCCTTTCTTGAACATACCACTGGAAGTTTCCTTACATTTCTACAGGAAGCCCTTCTCAAAGCTCCATTCATCTTTTTACCTATATATTCTGCTATGGATTGAATGTTTTGTTCCCAACCCACCTTACCCCTGCAAATTCGTATGTTGAAATTCTAACCCCTAAGGTGATGGTATTAGGAAGTGAGGCCTTTGGGAGGTGGTGAGATCATGCGGGTAGAGTCCTCATGAACAGGATTAATAACCTTATTAAAAATAAAAACAAACAGACAAACAAAAAAACCCCAGAGAACTCCCTCCCTCTCTCTTTCTAGCATGTGAGGATACAATGAGAAATGGCTGTCTGCAACCCAGAAGAGGACTCTCATCAGAACCTGATCATGCTGGCACCCTAGTCTCAGACGTCCAACCTCTAGAACTGTGAGAAATAAACGTCTGTTGCTTACAAGACACCCAATCTATGGGACTTTGTTATGGCAGTCCTAACTAATTAGGACATATCCCTAAATGTGTATCTAAAATACCAACTCCCCAAGCAGACTCTCCAACTCCCAGCCTCGCCTCAATCCTGCCCTGAGCCCCTGCTGCCTTTTTTTTTTAAGCTTTCACAGTATTAGTTTTGTGTTCAGTAAGAACTACAGTATCATGAAAACTGTGCATGGCCACAAAAGGAACCCAGACCTTGTTAACAAAATGTGGCCTCTCTCATCAACTCATCTTCTGCGGAACTCTTAGATTCATTTCTTCACTATCATTTTGCTGCCTATGCCTTTGCCTGAACCCATATTCGAATTACATCTACTTTGCTACAATCATCTACAGTCTAGTACCTGTCATTGAATATTTTCAACATTTTTAGGTAGGAAACAGAAATCTACCTTTTCTCTCAATATCCACACTACCCAGGGAGCATCATTTCTGTCACACCTGTTACTAAAGAGCTTCACTGTCTGAGGATAATTGGTGCTTCTGGAGTTATTTCTAACTAGAACCTCTTCCAGCAATCATTACTAACAAATTATCAAGGTATTTTAGAACACAAGTTCAAATAAAATTATATTACTTTCCTTATTTATTCATGCATTTTTCTCTTAAAAAAATTTTCAAACAACTAGTAAGGAAGACACAGACATTAAATACAAGTCTAACTTTTTGCAGGTGTATCTCCCCTGTGGACTGTCAATTTTATGAGGGATCTTTCAGTTGATTTGTCTCCATATGCCTCAGTGTTGGAGGAGGTCATTGAGAGGACATGACTCCTAGCTGATCCACAAGCTGGACCTGAGCAGTCAGAGGCTCCTTACCCTTTTCCCTGACCTTGGAATGCACATTCCAATTGCCTTTCCTATGGGAGAAGCTGCCTCACGGACATAGCCTTGATATTGTGGTGTGGTGCTGAGATCATCTTGAGGGTGTGCATAACTAATCGCAGTAAAAGTTTCTATATGAACTTTAAAATTCTGGTGATGAGTGCAAAGATATACTTGTTTTGAGCCACCCAAGACAAGTCTTGTACTTATTAAGCCAGCCACCTACCAATATGGAGTGATCTGCCTCTTTCTTCAGTCCCTTCTTACCCTCCTCATAAGGGGGCCAGTGTCAGATTACACCCAGGAAACTCCTAAGTTTGTGAAGCAACACTCAGGACAACTAGAAATAAGATTTTCTTGAGCATTTTAGAGGATAGTGGCGTAGAAAGACTCTGAGCTTACCTCCTCCCATAGACACACCAAATCTACACCAGTACATAGAGGTTAAGATGGCTTCACAGGTAAAACCTACCAAAAATTAAATAAGATTTAATTCTTCTCTAATTCTTCTCCAATTATTCCAAAAAAATTTTAAGAGAAAGGAATATTTACAAACTCATTTTATGAGGCCAGTATTATTACCATGATACCAAAATCAGAAAAAGTCACCACATACACACAAAGAAGAAGATTACAAGCCAATATCCATGATAAATATGATGCAAAAATCTTGAACAAAATATTAGCAAACTGAATTCAACAATACATGGAAAGGATCTTAGACCGTGATAAGGTGATATTCATTCCAGGGATGAAAAGCTGGTTTCATATTTGTAAATTAATCACTGTAGTCCACCACATTAACAAAATGAAGGATAAAAACCATATGATAACCTCAGTACATGCATAAAAAGGTTTTGACAAAACTCAACATCCATTTATGATACAAACTCTCAACAAAGTAGGTATAGAGGGAACATCCCTAGACATATTAAAGACCATATAAGACAAACCTACAGCTAACATCATACTCAACAGTGAAAAGCTAAAACGCCTTTTCTCTAAGATCAGAAATGCCCAATCTCACTATTTTTATTCAACACAGTATTGAAAGTCCTGGCCACAGAAATTAGGCAAGAAAAAAAATAAAAGGAAGGCATCCATATTGGAAAGGAAGAAGTAAAACTGTCACTATTTGCAGATGACATAGTACCACTTAAAGAAAACCCCAAAGACTCCATCAAAAAATTGTTAGAACTAATAAGTAAATTCACTAAAGTTGCAGGATATAAAAATTAAAATACAGAAATTTGTTGCATTTCTCTACACTAACAACAAGCTATCAGCAAAAGAAATGAAGAAATACTCCCATTGCCAAGTACATCATGAAGAATAAAATACCTAGGAATGAATTTAACCAAGGAGGTAAAATATCTCTACTGCAAAAGCTGTAAGGCACTGAGGAAAGAAACTGAAAAATAAATGGAAAGATATACATACCATGCTCACAGATTGGCTGAATCAATATCATTAAATGTCTACACTATCCAAAGCTTCAACACAATCCTTATCAAAATACCAATGTCATTTTTCACAGAACTAGGGTAAATAATCCTAAAACTTATATGGAACCACAAATGACCCAGAATAGCCAAAGCAAGCTTGACAAATAATAAAGCTGGTGGTATAATGCTCCCAGGCTTGAAACTATACTACCAAGCTATAGTAATTCAAACAGTATAGTACTGCCACAAAAACAGACCCATAGATCAATGGAATAGAATAGACTCTAGAAATAAACCCATTTTCATACAGCCAAGTAATCTATGACAAAGAAGGTAAGAATATGCCATAAGGAAAAGACAGAATTGCTAAGCAACAGTGTTGGGAAAATTGGACAACTACATGCAAAATAATACAACTCGACCACTTTCCTACTTAATATCCAAAAATAAACAAAAAATAGGTTAAAGATGTTAATGTAAGACCTGAAACTATAATACTCCTAGAAAAAAACATAGGCAATGACCTCTGAGATTTTAGTAATATGTTTTGGATAGGTTTCTTCAGGTAAGGGAAATAAAAGAAAAAATAAACAAATGGGACTACATCAAACTAAAAAGCTTTTGCACAGTGAAGGAAACCACCAACAAAACGAAAAGGCAAGCTACTGAATGGGAGAACATATTTGTAAACAGTATATTCAATAAGAAGCTGATATCCAAAATATATGAAGAACTCATACAATGCAATAGTTTAAAAAAAATTAGAAAATTGGCAGAAGACCTGAACAGACATTTTTTCAAGGATGACAGAGATGGCCAAAAGGCATACGAAAAGGTGCTCAACACTGCTAACCTTAAGGCAGAGAAATGCAAATCAAAACCACAGTGAGATACTACCTCATGACTTTCAGAATGGCAATTATCTAAAGACAGTATGTTGGCTAGGATATTGAGAAAAGGGAGCTCTTGTGCACTGTTGGTGAGAATGTAAATTGGTATAGTCACTATAGAAACAGTACGGGAATTCATCAAAAATCTGAAAATAGAACTACCATATGATCCAGCAACTCCAGTTTTGGGTTGAGTATTAATTTAAAAAGCTATATGTACCCCTATATCACTGCAGTGCTATTTATAATAGCCAAGATACTGCAACAACTTAATTATCTATCCATAGATGAATGGATAAGAAATATGTGGTATGTATCCCTACAATGAAATATTAATCAGCCATAAAAAAGGAATAAAAATTTGACAATTGCAGGAAGGTGAATGAACCTGGAGAGTATTATGCTAAGTGAAATAAATCAGACAGGAAAAAAATAAAACACCAAAAAACAAAAGGAAGAAACAAAATAAAACAGAAACAGACTCATAGATACAGAGAACAAACAGGTGGTTACCAAAGGATAAGAGGGTGGGGAGATGGACAAACTACATGAAGCAGATACGAGATAGAAAAATCCAGCTATAAGATAAGTAAGTCACGGTGATGTAATGTACACATAGGGGATACAGCCAATGATACTGTATTGCAATAACTTTGTATGATGATGAATAGTAACTGATCTTACTGTGGGGATCATCCCTTAAAGTATACTATTGAATATTGAATAATTATTGAATCACTATGTTGTATGGCTAAACCTAATATATTATGTTAACTATAACTGAACTGAAAATTTCTTTATTGAAACAGGGCTCAAACATGATTTTAAAATACTTTGCATGAATAAACTGTGGCTTTCAAAACCATTACAGAGTCCTCTGACTTGCTGGGGAAGGCAGAACAGCAGATGATAAAGGATACTACAGGGCCACATATACCTCCAAAATCCATGCATTCTAAGAAGATTAAAGCACAGTGAGGACTTAACCTCTGACTGACGAGCTGGCAATGATAAGTTAATACAATGGAATTTGGGGCTTTCCAAATGTCCAGGAAGAATTTTCCCCCTAACCTGTATTTTTAACTATTTTATTTTTAACTAAAGGTCTTTCATATAATCTGTTTAGTATAAAGTTACATTCTAATAAGAAACAGGGTTTCTCCTCCCTTCTCCCCCCAAACACCTGTCTGAACTCTTAATTATTCCAATTGTTAAGTGTTTAAAGTATATTTTAATTAGAGATTCTACATATTGAGAGAGCTATAGAAAATATATAAAATGATCTGAGTTTAAATGAGTGTGCTTAGCCAAGTTAATCCTGCTTTAATAATGTCAAATACAACAGTATTAAGATGTAAGATCTTGGAGTAAGCGCCTTTCTTTAAACAATATACAAAACGAGGTGATACTTGCTTTGATGGCATTCTGTATTTTAAAAAGATTAAATTGTAAACAGCACTCTAAGGCCAGTGGTTTTTTCAAGTTCTGCCCTCCTCTTTGTATTCAGAGGAAAGGACATTTTCACATTTTTAAAAAGCCATCTGTGAGTGAAGGAAAATGGAAAGATGAGTTGACAGGTAGGCAATTAGCTCATTACAGGCTAGGCAGGTGGAGCACTTGCCCTTTAAGCAGGGTCTCAGCTGTTTTCCTGAGTTGCTGGTGAAGAAGAGAGATGATCGTCAATTCCCATTTACCCTTTCCCTAATCTCCCTACCACTAGGAACGCGATTCTGACTGAAATGTTTCTGAATGTATTTGGCATTTGTAAATGCCAATAGAATATTCTGAAACAATAAATATATGCAGTTATACTTAGAGGCAAACAATACTTGAGGTACCGCAGAAGACTAGTTAAGTCTTGGATTCTATCTTTTAAGTCAGATTTAGATTTTCTTTAATCATTTTTAAGACACTAGTAAGAAATCTGGTAAAAAGATGAAATCCTAGGGCATGTCCTGGGAGGGAAATAAATTCTACCAAAATAGTAGGGAGGGACCTCTCTCGTGGCAAATTCCTCTAAAAAAAATTATACCTTGCTCCTTGTTGTCACTAGAAGTAAAACGAAACACCAACTAAATCCTATGCCACCATAAAACTAAACTAAACTTCACTGTTGTCTATTTGGCAACCCCTTCTAAGCTTAAGTTAGCAGAACGTTAAAGTGGTAGTGAATATTCTGAACAGAAAGATGCGAGCTTTCATTGTTGTATTTTATATAATAACTGTTATATAACATTTCCTCTTGGTATTCACTCATCTGTAATTTTTTATTGAATAACTTCCAACATAGTAAAATATAATGCTGATGGGTGATTAACTGGCTTTTTATACTTCTGCCTTTAACCCCAAAATATGATGCATAAGGGAACAAAACCAGGGTTAGGGGCACTGACTGCTTCGTCGAAAATCCAAGTGTAACTTTAGAGTCAGCCTTCCATGAATGTGGTTCCATGTCCGAGGATTCAATCAACCAGGGATTCTGTAGTTTCAAAGTACTATTTAGTGAAAAAAATCAGTAGTTCAAATCTGTGCTGTTCAAGAGTCCACTGTAATTGAAAATCAATTCATTCTTTGGGATGAGTTAATCCACAGACTGATATGATGACGACTTAATGATACTTCGCTGCAGGTATTAAAATTGTGCTTTATATATATGTTTTATTGAAGTATAGTCAGTTTACAATGTGTCAATTTTGGTGTACAGCACAATGCTTCAGTCGACTATACATGAACATATATATATTCTTTTTCATATTCTGTTTTACCGTAAGTTACTACAAGATATCAAATATAGTTCCCTGTGCTACACAGCATGAATTTTTACCTATTCTATATATATCAGTTAGTATCTGCAAATTGCTTTAATGCTATCCATTCTCTTTTACTGGCACTTTCCCCTACTTCTCACTTTTAATCATACTTAGTAGCCTCTTAATAAATATGTGGCACGTTGCTTATATAGGGAGAGTATGCTTACTTAAACCAAAAAAATTAAAAAAAAAGGCAAGATTGAAAAGAATGTTAGCATTTCTGGAGGCCAGAGGGAGTGGAGGGGGCCTCCCTCTGTGCATCAGTCAGCACATTTCTATAATAAGCCACTGATACAGATGCTAAGAGATTACTTTTTTCTTCCCTTCAGAAAGCTCTCTTGTTTTGCTCAGACACTTGAGAACATCCTAAAATACCCCATGAACAAAAAGCAAGGAAAACAGCACATAATAATCTGACACTTGGAAAAAGTTTGCCTAAATTATTATTTTTTCACTCTGTGATTTTCCTTTGGTAATTTTTAGGAATAGTTTACTTACCTGTATACTTTATTGTCCTTTCTCTTATTTCTAATAGGGTCAAGGTTGGAAGCAGGCTGTGGAAACATTCATGAGAACACAGATATGCAGTTAATATCTAGTGGGAACTGTCATTTACTGCCAGCTCTCCACGTGCTAGGCACTGTTCTATGAGCTTCACGCACATTTGCGCACTTCCTCTTCATCCAGAGCTGTGGGATGATGGTACTAATACTTCTTTTACAATTGAAGAGACTGAGTATTAGAAAAATTAACAAATGTACCCAGGGTTATATGCAAACGACTGGCAGAAGTGAGGCAGCAGCACGTAGCCAAGGCCTGTTGTAACAGTCACAGTCTTTTTTTGATAGATTCAAGACATGGAACTCTTGCAGGAAAATTTGTATTGCTGATGCTAACACTAAACATTACTGTGAACCCTCAGGATATTCACAGATATTTTGGTATTTGAATTTGTATAAGTTAAAAAACCTCAATATTTGATATAATTATTTGTCCAACTATTTAGCTATAATTAATATTTTGTAATTATTCATTGTAATTTGGTAAATTGCAATTAAGGTTTTCACCTAAAAATGGAGACATTGTTTCTTCTTTAACATGAGTGCTTTAATATATACTGCACTATCCAAAAATTTGAATTTTATATACATATAGTGTCCATATATAGTGTTTATAGCATATATATATATACACTCTATGTAGTACTTACACATTTATATATTTACATACTAAACATGTATTATATAATACATGTATACACTGAAGTATGTGAATTATGTTTATATATATATATACACACACACGCACTCATATAAAGGAAATATAAGCTGTGCATATTAAGTATAACAGTGTAAACTATGAGAAAATGCATAGACAACTAATTTTGATTTTCAAGTTTAGTAAGTCTTGTTCTTATTGTCTTACATGACAACATATTTACTATAAATTATTTTGTACAAAATTTAGATCATTATAAATAATCTATTTTAAATAGATCCTAATTATTTTATACACTAATGGTCACCTTATTACTTAAGGATTTCTTTCTTTTTTTAATAGAGGTACTGGGGTTTGAACCCAGGACTTTTAGCATTTGTTCAACTTATTACTTTAAAAGACTAAATATCTAGTCTTTTGATATCTAGAATAGTATCTAAAAGATATTAAAAATATAACTAGCTTAAGTAAAGATTTCTTTTATGATTATGATTTTGAACAAGGACACATCCATCATCATAACAACTAGAGGTAACTGATTATCGTTTTTAAACTTCAATGTTTATAAAGTTTTTACTTGGTCATTTATCTTCAAGAACATTTAAAATATTTATGGTGGAAAGTAAAAAGCCTTATTACTCATATAACAAATATTAGGAATTCTATGATACAAAGGAGAGAATTGTATACAATGAGCGTATACATCATTTTTTGTATACATCCTTGAAAAAGTACAAATTTGTCCACATTTCAGGTTTCAGTATGATTTATTTCCTGGAAATTTTTCTGACTTACAAGATATTTTCTCACATCTGAAAATAAAATATGCCATTTTAGCATGTGTTGATAATAGATTAAATAATTTATGGTACCAAAAATTTCTGTAGGTTCTTCCAAATTATGCTGATTGAATTTTATACTGGATTTGTAAGGAAAATATATGGTTAAAGTAGGTTTATATTAAGTAAAAATATTAACTTATAAAACATTACAATAAATCTTTAATTACTGAACACTTCTATTTAAGTCAGTACTGAGGAAGGAAGGAAGAAAGGGAGAAAAAAGTTATTTTCTTATTTTTAGTAAATTTTAAGAATGAAGTCTGTATAATTCTCTTTTCTGCCATTGTAAGTACTCTACTGTGGATATAATTCATTTTTGTTGCTGTTGTTTAGTTAATATTTTATAGAGGTTCTAGATCAAGATTTACAAAAACTAAATTATTGATTGAAAATAGTATTACCTTTAAAGTGTGCTTCAAACGTTATTTATACAAAGTTGTCCACACATTGTGTGGCATTTTGAGTATATACTGGACATTTCTCCCAAAGAAATATGTTAAATTAGCATTGCATGTTAAATACAAGTCCCCATTATTCTAACTGCATTCCTTACATTTTATGCTTAATACCCAGGAAAAAAAAAATATTAGGTATGCATAATTTGACAAGAGATTTAAGTTAAATCCAGAGATTTGAAATAAATACACATTTAGGAAATGGCATAGCTGATTCAATCCCAAATTTCTCAGCCTCCAAAACCAATGCTGTGTTCATCTGTCTATATTAAGCATATTATTCTGTAATGTCATTCATTTTCTGGTATTTTCTTCTTTTTAGCTCTATCTTTCTCTTTATATAACTCTACCTCTTCTCTGCAGGCATATTACTGGTATTTGAATTTGTATAAGTTAAAAAACCTCAATATTTGACATAATTATTTGCCCAACTATTTAGCCATAATTAATATTTTGTAATTATTCATTGTTTCCTGGATCAGTCTGTTCTGCTATTCTCTCCTAATTTCCCCTCACATCACATCTGCCTTCACATATTCCCTAATCCCTTTCACTAATTTTTAATATGGAACTGAATTTATTTTATAAAACAACTGTATTCTTTCTATAATTCATAAAGTAATATTTATTTCAAATCTAATGTAAGGACTTAATTTGTTTTCTTAAGCATCTATGCAGTTTGTGTGTGTGTGTGTGTGAATTACCCTAACAGAATCTAAAATAGATTACAAAAAACAAAGTAAATAAAAGATATGAAAAGGGCACTGGAGATCTTTTTGCCTCATCTATCTCTACCCATATCCTTCTCCCCTTAAATTATTTTACAACGTTCTTAACAAATGATTCGTGCAGACTCAACTTTCTGTTTATTTTCATTATTATATACTGTTTATTTTCTGGATTGTCTAGAGACCAGCAATTCCACTGTGAACATTCTACATTTTTTAATTGAAATATGCCTCTTGCTAACATTCACAAATTAAATAACTTCATATTATAGCACTGAAAATGGAACAAAATTGTATCAAGAGCCACAATGAAAATATCTTACTTCCTGTTAAATTATTATTCTATTAATAGGTCCTTATTTTGCATTATTTCTTTCTATTATGTTTTACAGCATCTAGAATAACAAGTTTTTGAAGTCTTTCCAGCAGTACTTATCTCAAGGCAGGTCTATTTGTTTTTACATTATAATTTATTATTTGAACATATGTTCAAATGTTATAATAGGATTATTTCTAGGCACATTGGAGGAAGAACATGCAGACCCTACCATAAATAGCAATTATAAAAACTAGAAAATACTAAAAATACAAAAAAAAAAAATACTGTTGATATCAAGTGTCAGCCAGACTGTAGAGCAACTGAAACTCTAATGCTTCCTGGTGGTAATCTAAAGTGGTATAATTACTTTTAAAAATAGTTTGGAAATTTTCTAAAAATTAAAATGCATTAACCATATGACTCAGCCACTACAGTCCTAGAAAGTTACTTAAGGGAAATGACAACTTACATCTATGAAAATCTCACACACTTTTGTTCACTGAAACGCCATGTCCCAGACACTGAATAAACTCAACTCACAGCCCTAAGGTTGTGCATTTTTTTCAAGTCCACAAAGATGTTTAGATAGTTCAAGTGGACTATAACAAAAAATCCAGCTAATTGAGATTTTTATTCTGTTTCATTTTAATGAGAAACATATAACACTTAAAAGAGTTAATAATTCTGTTCTTTGACAGTCATAATACTTTTAAAAAATTTGTAATAAATCACATCCAAATGTGACTACTGCTCTTTCATGCGACTTTCATAATTTTTAATTTTTTAAAAGAACCATATTTAGTAAGTATACTGATAGGTACAGAATGTAGATAAAATTTTCATTAAATATATAACTTAGTATGATTCACGTAACTTAAAAAAATAAAAAGGGTAATATTCTTTTTTCACAGACAAGAAAGAATACATATTATATTCTAGAAAAGGCAAAACTATCATGACACAAGATCAGCTCAGTTGCCAATTGCTGAAGGTGATGAGAAAGGACTGACATTGTAGGAAAGCAAAATTAGCACCTCCAAAATGTGTCTCTTTGGCATAATGATTAATTTAGGCTGATTATTTTTAAGAAATCAAAGATATAGGGGAAGATCTGAAAACTGAGTAGAAGCTTCCTTTTTATAAGAGACATTTACATTTATAAGAGAACCCTCTCCATTTGTAAGGGTGTCTTCCTCTCTGTACTAGGAGGAGAAGGATGACTCTAAATATCTAGAAACTCTTAACAATGGAGAAGGCAATGACCTAAATTTCCATAACAATACCCTTGTAGCTTGTGCTTTTCCTGATAAGCTGTCCTAACTGTCTTCCCCAACCCCTAACTCTTCTTTTTATCTTTAGCTGGAGATGTTATTTAAGGTGGTAGCTTGGGCCATTTGCGGGAGTTATTCACTTATCCCGAGTCATTCTATATATATATATATAGGAGGTATACATATTATTAAATTTTGTTTGTTTTTCTCCCATTAATCTGTCACTTATTACAGGGGGTGTCTCAGACAAGAACTTAGAAAGGTAAAAGAATAGTATTTTTTTCTCCCTGAGAAGATGGAATCATTTAATCTCTGCAAACAGTACCTTTAGACACAAGAGGAAACTGAGGCAGAGGGAGGTTTAGTTGACTTGCCAGAGAATTATCTTAAAGAAAGCAGTACAAATGATACTCTACTCCAGGCAGTAGGTCTCTGAAGACAAGGAAATTACAGCACTTCCATAAACTAAATGATGTGATTTAAATGAAAAAGTAAAGCAGAATAAGATATACTCTTTCATGAAATGAATAAATATTTTAGTCAAACATTTTTAAGTTTAGCTGATGATTTGTAGAAAAAGTATAAGGAGAAGGAATTTTGTGCATGCTCCACAGAATCACAATAGGCTTTATAGGTTCAAACAGCTTTATACCAAATGTCTCAGATTAGAGTAATTGTGTATTTAACGCTAATTATAGTCATGTGACATGGATGGTCACTGCAGGATTTGTTCTGTCTAGCACCATAATGTCAACTTAAAGAGAAACACACAATGTAAGAGCTGTGAGTCTAAGTTTTATTCAATGTCTTACTGAGGACTATAGCCCAGGAAACAGCCTCTCAGTAGCTCTGACAGAACTGCTTTGAGGAGTAGGGGAAAAGTCAGAATATATATCTGATATATATATGATTATGGTTAGGGAGTACCCACAATCAAGTATACATCTTTGTAAAAGGTTACCACCAGTCACAAGGAACAGATATCTCAGTTAATGATTTTAGCACTTTTCCATGTATATGGGAAAATGCAAGAATCTGGGTTCACTAAAATTCTTCCTGAGATATACATCTAACTATATGATTGGCCTGTTTTTCCAAAACACAGACTCATACTGATTTCCTCTCAGTCAGTAACTATAGTTGCTAATGTCTTCATCCTTGTAGAATTAGTTGGTGAGCAACATTGTTTGTTTTACAATAATATACATACACACATACATATCAATGTACATATATGTCTATTGTTGATGTTAAAATAAAAACACAGAGACCAGCCTTGAAAATTCTCTAAGCAGACAAAATCATATTAGTCATATAAGCAAAGTTTAATTTAGCTTATTTTGCAAGACTAATTTGACCTAGTGCATTTCTTGCTTATGCCTCTGGAAATCATAAGCAAAACTTAAACTCTTTTTTAAACTGCTATGTGGTAACCACTAACCAATTCTTTATTATTTAAGAAAATTCTAATAATACAACCAGTCACTGAAAAGAATAAACTTAGTTATTGCCTTCCCACTATGTTAGTTTCTATATAACACTATAACCCTGAGTTTTAATCTGAGTGCTCACAGTGTGCAAATTGTCTTCTTGGTGTGTTCATGATAAACTTTTACTAATTACTACTAAAGTGATTCATTGGTTTTACTTCTGTTAATTTTGAACTTTTGACACTGATTTAATATGACATGACCTGCATGTGTCCATAAACACATTGTATCTTTCATATTTACAGACTTTGAGGAAATATTTTAAAGCTAAAAAGCTACTGAGATCTCTAAAGATCAATACTATTGTTACTGAGGCTATTGCCCTCAGGATCATACCCCTGCCCCTCACCTGAATAGAAACCAGTTGCTCTTATCTAAGTTTCAGGAGGAAGCTACAAAGAGAAAATAAATAAATAAGTAAGAATCAAGAACTGCTTAGAACCAACTAGGCCAAAGATGGTAGAGGATTTGCCTTCCAGTGGTCTGTGACCTTGAGCTTCTTTATTAACTCACTGTAATGCATTAGCATGCTAAATGACACAACCACCAGTGCCATGACAGTTGATGATTCCTGTGACAACAACCAGAAAAGCCCATACAAGAGCTGAAAAGGAGAGTTACATCAGCTCTGGGTCTAAACCACACCCCTGTTCTTGGATAACTCACGAATATTCCTCTCAGTCTTTCCAATTCCCTCCTTTTTACTTTCACCTTGCCATATATTTGGTGTCTCCACCCAAATTGGGTTGAGAAATTGATTTGCAAACTAGGTTCCCCCTTCTCCATTCTTCGGCCATTGAATAAAGCCTGCACTGTTCTAGTCTCAGCATTTGTTTTTGTTACTGGCTGTGCAAAGCTGATCAGAAACAGAACCTCCCTGGTCAGGACAGGGAGTTTCAGCCCAGGCTAGGGTGCTGGCACAGGTCCAGTTGACCAATTCATTAACATTATTTTTACCCTAAAAAAAGAGAGAGAGAGAGAGAGAGAGAGAAAAAAAAAGAACCAAGAGTATAGGCTACAAAGTAAAAAACTGCTTTTTAGTAGACATTTTATATTTTAAGGGATGAGGAACAGGAAGTAATTCCAAGTAAAAATTTTTTCCTCCAAAAACTTGTGTCTACTTCATAAACTGAAACTTCCTGAGGACAGTTGGACACCTGCTAAGATTTAATACTTCATTCTGAGGCACTTTTCCTTTTAGTTGCAAATTTCTGCTGTTCATTTCAAGTATCGTTTTACACTTTGTGTTTTTACTTTCAAATAAAATTTTTCCTATTCTTTTGATATGCTGATATTCTATGATATCTCACCTTTTATTCAAACTATAGTGAATACCTCCTCCCAGCCTCCTTTGCCTATCTTTTTTTTTTTTTTAATTCCCCCAAAGGCATTTCCTTGAAATGTAATACACGGCTTTATACTTGGGCTTCATAAACCCATGGAATTTAAAATCTTTTGTACCTATGATCTCATTTCTTTGATTCTCTCCCACTTTCAAGCAGTTCCTGCATAGTTGTGAAACATACATTGAGAATAATTTCTTCTTGTTGAATTCTCTACTTTAGACAATGTAATTGACCTCTCAGAAACCAGGAAATCGTTTTGGTCTATTTTTAGCTCTATTTGTCACCCACCAGCTGTTGAGGTAGCTAAAATTCCCCTGGAGAACTCTGTTAAACAGCAATACTGAGGTTGCATTTCAAGTTCAAAATTTTACAGCATTGGATCCTGTGCTGTGTGCCTCATGGCTCCACTTCTGTGGATCAATACTGCTCTTGTTCTGCTTTAACTTAAACAGAAAGAGTGTCAGCAAACTATGATCAAAATCATATAAAACGGTCTCTTCTTTTATCAAGTAAAATTATGATCAATATTTCTGGAAAACGGTAGATAAACAGCACAGTGATTTCATAAATAATGCCAATGTTTTTTATATGACCTTCAGGAAATTCTTCCTCTTAAACACAGAAAATGTATTTGGAAAATTATTGAAAATAGGGAGAAATTAGGTCAACATGTAATATACATGCTTTGCATTTAAAATGAAATACTAAAGTAAAAAGAATGAAGTGATTACAGTTTTGAAATACGTAAATTAAAAGACAACTTTCATCTTTAACAATAATTAAATGCCTTTCTGTTTTCACATAAGTCCAAATGCTGTTGTAAGTAAATATTAGAAAATAGAGCTTTAAGACAAGTGTATTGAAATTACTTTATAGGTGCTAAACTTCATAAAATAAAAGAATTACAAAGGTAAAAAAACATGTATAGTTTTCAACTGCTCTTCATCCACTGAAATTAATTGACCATAAATCTGTTAGCAGTGGACTCTGAAGTGGGATGGAACCAAGGCACAAGTACATATTATTTTAATGAACAATGATGTGTGAAACGAATCATAGCCTTGTCAACAAGATAATGGTGAATTATGGCCTATTCATGGATGAAAGACTGTGGCAAGTGCATGGAGTAGTTTGTAAAAGATGCCAGTTCAGGCTGATATTTGAAAACGGAAAAACTAAAGGAAGTCCATAGCTGTCAGGAAATGTCCATGCAGTAAACACACTGAAGTCCTGTTCTGAAGATTTTGGATGAAATGGAACATTTTATTAGTTTTCTCTTGCTTCTGTAACAAATTTACCATAAATAGCTTAAGGCAAAGTGTATTTACTGTCTTACAGTTCTGCAGGCCAGAGGTCTGACATAGGTCTCACTGGACTCAAATTAAGAGGTGGTCAGGGCTGAGTTCCTTTCCGGAGGCTCTAGGGGAGAGTTCATTTTCTCCTTGTTTGGATGGTTGACAAAATTCAGTGTCTTGCGGTTGGAGGTCTGAGATCACTGGAGGGGTTCAGAACAGGCTTCTCCAAGATGCGCCACTTTGGTGTGTGAGTTATTTTGAACTAAAGGCAATAGAGAATGTGCAGCTCAAGAGAAACTCCTGTTCCTCCCTTAATCAACTAGAAAAACTTTAAATTGGGACTTTTTCCCAGAAAAAGAGTTATTCTCAGAGATACATTTTATCTAGGTGGCCCCATATATGTGGCAGTGCAGACACCTAATAACCAGACATCTGTTCTTCTCCTTGTCCCATGAATGACCTTCCTGTCCTTGGAAGACCCAGACCACTATCCCATTCCTTATCTCTGGATGGCACAGACACTGATTTTACCTTTCTGTCTTGGAACCTCTCATGCATGGGGGAGAAGGGTCTCTGACCCTTTTATGTGGGATTCTTGTAAGGAAGAAATTAAATTTGGTTTTCTCCTGTCCATCTGTCTCATGTCAATAAAATTCTCAGAGCAGCCAAAAGAACCAAGAAGGGTAGAGAAAAGTTTTCTTCCTCCCTGACATCAGCTTTTCCTTGCTGGCTGTCAGCTGATGTCTGCTCTCAGTCTCTAGACGCTGCCTTCATTCTTTGACTCATGACTCCTTTCTTCCATCTTCAGAGCCAGTAACAATAGGCTGAGTCCTTCCCTGAATCAAATCCCCCTTTCTTCCCTCTCACCTCTCTGACAAAGACAGAACAAGTTCTCTAATATTAAAGGCTCCTGTAGTTAGATTGGGACAACTGGGTGCCTCCCATTAATTATACCTACAGAGTCTCCTACTATGTAAGGTAACATATGCATAGGGCCCAGGGGTAGACTGTGGACATCTATTGGCTGGGGGCCCCTTATTCTGCCCACGATGACTCTTGACATCGACTACGTTATCCAGTGTATTTGTTTACTAGGGCTGACAAAACAAAATACCACAGACTAGGTTCCTTAAACAATCAAAATTTATTTTTCTCACAGTTCTTCAGACTACAAGTCCAAAACAGAGGTGTCAGCAAATTTGGTTTTCTCTGAGGCCTCTCTTCTTGACTTGCAGGTTGCCACCTCCTTGCTGTGTCTTTACATGTTTTTCCCTCTGTGTGCACGTGTCTCTGCTATCCCTTTGTGAGACCAAGTTTCCTTTTCTTAGAAGGACACTAGTTAAATTGGATTAGGGGTCACCCTAAAGGCCTCATTCTAACTTAATCTCCTCTTTAAAGACCTTATCTCCAGATACAGTCATACTCTAAAGTACTGAAGATTAGAGATTCAACATACGAATTTTGGGGAGAGTAATTCAGCCCATAACACACAGTAATTTGGGGAGTATGAGAGCTGAAGGTTTAAAATGACACTTTCCTCAAAGTGTAACTGAGGAAACCAATAATCATATAAACCACGAAGCTCAAGGTTACCCAGGCCATCCACTGTATGTCAAGAACTCCAATCATGTACACCACATTTGCAGTGCAGACTTAATTTTCTCAATATGCCATGTTTCCCCTCCACACAATCATATAATTTTAATACATATCTTTCCAAAATTCAATTGTAGGGCTTGATTTTGCAAAAATGAGGACATAAAAGAATAATAATGTGTGCCTATATACTGTGCTTTCTGAAAATGTGGCTCTTTTTTTTTTTTTTTGGTGACCCATGTATTTTCATAGCTTTAAACTTCTGACTGAGTCTTCTGAGTTTTGTGTTGTTCTGTGTTTTCACTAGAAGTAGTCTGTTCAGGACTCAAGGAAAATACCACCTCACCCCATTAAATATAAACTAAATTAACTTTAAGGATTTAATATATATATTAGGCTTAATATATAATAATAAAATGACTCTAGCTCTGACTTTTAAGAACACATGATGAACTGAGGCATCAGACAAGGAAACTGGAAATACTAATATGCTGTGGTTTTATGCTATGGTTTAGGGTAGTCCAGGCTTCACACAGGAAGCACACACAGCGAAGGAAACAGTGCAGTTGAGTGGTTCAACTGGGACAGAGATTACTGGAGGAGATAACACTGAGTTTGCCGCGAAGGGAGAGTTGAGTGGAGAGAGAATGGAGGCAGCGATGTGAATTCAGCAAGTGTGAGACTCAGAAGAGAGGTATAGCATTGCTATTTTAAAGAATTGAATGTTAAGTAAGTTCATTCTGCACATAATCTGGAGTGAGTGCCAGGAGTGGATATGAAAAGTAGGGAGGAAAAGGCAATGATTGGAAGATGGTACATTAGTGGCTAGAAATGAAACTATATATATAAGAAAGGTCCTCAGGATGCTCTCAAAATACATTTGGATCTCATCTTGAAAGCAAATTAGAGTTCTTGTAGAGCTGTTAAGTAGATAAATAGAAGGAACACATTTATATTTTATCAAAACAAGTCCAGTTGATGAATAAAGGGTAAATAGGGGTAGGATCTGAGAGTATGATAGAAAAAAATAAAAACTGCAGCAATAATAGAAATCTTACTATATATGAGTTATTTTGGTGGATGCTTACAGGATGCACTTTCTGTAGACTTAACTTTTTAAGTAGGTATTCTTTTTTAGCTATATTTCAGTACTGAGGAAGCCCAAATACAGAGAATTTAAACAACTTTCCTCAAATAAAATATCTGTTCAGTGACAGAGGCATGATTTGAGATCTGGCAATCTGACTCCCGAGCTCATGCTCTTAAATAATACACAATCCACAACCATGAGGAAGGTAAGACAATGAAATAAAGTTCAAAGGATGCAAGACATAGGAAGAATGGAGAAAATCGGTTCATGTATCAATTTTAAAAGCTGAGGAGGGAAAAAAGAATGGCACATAATTCACTAGCTCAGGAAACCCATCTTTACAGAAATCTCTGTGATTCCATGGCAATTCGTGTTCTCTTCAACTGCAAACATTTTCAAATTTACTTTTTTTGGGGGGGGTTTACTTTCTCCTTTCTATACCTAACTTCAAATTCTTAATGGTTAAGAATTGTTTTACATTTCCTTATATTTCTTAGTACAATTCTTCCCATACAGTGGGTGCATAATAATTGTCTTAATGGGAAATGAGTCTGAAGTCTTTGATTCAAAGTCCTAATTTTGACTCAGAAAGAAAATTTAGTAATTCTTATAATTAAACTTTGCACAGAACAGAAATTTAGCAGGGTTTCAGGACAATCTTATTCTAGAATGAAAAAAACCAACCAACCAAAAAAAACCCCACACATTCCAGGAGTTTCCTTTCCTCAGCTCTGCATTCACTGGATATGACCTGCAGTTACATACACTGTGGACTAGGTTTTTCCACATATTATGGAAATGACATTGTGGGAAAAACAAAAATAAACCTGCCAATCAAAGACCCCTCCAGACGTTAAAATGAAAAGAAATTTCCCAAAGAAAAAATGATTTTTTCCCCTTGAAGAATATACATGTATGTATGTGTATATATATATATATATATATATACACACACATACACACAAACATACTAAAAATGTTTGTTAAAAAGGATTGTTAGATGTAAATCTATCACAATAGTAAGAAGGTATACGCATGATTCTGACAAAAACATTTTTATTTTATAAGAAAGGAGATCTTAAGGAAAATCTCTCTAATTAAATACTTAGCATACAAAGGTCAAGCAGCACATATTCAAAAATAAAAAATTCGATATTTGCCAAATGTAAGTAGACTTTCTTAAGTCTTCTCACCTAACTGACAACTCATTTAGGTACTTAAGAGTATATTTTGAAGATAATTTATCTTGAAATATCCATCATGACTTACTTCTACTTGAAAGCAGATTTTTACTACTATCTTGCACTTGTAAGGACATAATGGCCAATTTATAACACCCATGCTTAAATATTTTTAGCTCCAGATAGTCTGTTACAAGTTTTACAGGACTGAACTATGCATCTCAAATTGTATATGTCTATGTACTTAACTAAAATCAAAACTCTTTTTTGAGGGGAAAAAGTGATATATGCTGTCTAACTCCATGTACTCCTGAGTCCTATGTCCCTGTAAAAATGAACTGGCTACCTGTCTAAAGGAGAATTCAAGTCAAAGTCTTAAAATTTCAGAACCACATGTCAATAATACCACCTACATACATCTATAGAACACGAGTTACACTTCATTCACCAAGACAGAATACTGACATATGAAGCTCTTGCAAAGAATTTAGCCATAAATTAGGTGTGACTTTGTATTTTCTAAATGCTTGCTCAGTACATTTAAGATCTTAAAGAACTCAATTTCTTTAAGCCTTCAAAGTTCTAGCCCTTAACTAACCTAGATAATTAAAAAGAAGTATGTATACATTATTCATGTTACTCTCCATAAAAACACACTTATCGAGTGATGGTTAATGTCACATTTTGAGCTTTTATAGAGACATATGAAACTAGAATATTTGCCAAATTTTGTTGTATATGACCCAAATTAGCTTTTAAGAATGTCAGACTGATAAAATTCTTCTAGAAACTATTTGTAGTTGAAAAGGCCTACCTTTTCTAATGTAATTGACTATGTTAATCAGACAGGTCAAACTCTGAAACAGGGCATGCCTATTTTCCTCCCTTTTTATCAGAATTTTCAAAACGAATTACCTTATACTGTACAATTTTCAAATAGTTTTTTCTAGTTAGTTTTTTTTCCAAATATATATTGCTAGTTAGCTCTTTTTTCTCTCCCAAAAAATACATGTTTGAACCTCTGATGGTTAATTTTATGTGCTAATGTGGCTGGACTAAGGGAGGCCCAAATAGCTGGTAAAATACGTCAGGGTGTGTCTCTGACGGTGTTTCTGGGAGAGATTAGCCTCTGATTCAGTAAGCCGAGTAAAGAGATTCACCCAATGTAGGCAGCATGAGCCAAGCCACAAAGGGTCAGAATAGAACAAACACCGGTGAAAAGAATTTTTTCTTTCTTCTTGAGCTGAGACATCTGTCTTTTCCTGTCCTCAGATATTGGCTCCCCTGGTTCTTAGGCCTTCAGATTCCCAGGACTCAAGCCTGTGGTCCCTCAGTTTTCAGGCCTCAGGCTGTGGACTGAATTGTACCTTAGCTTTTCTAGTTCAGCTTGCAGACAGCAGATATGGAACTTAGCCTCCATAACTGCATGAACAAATTCCTATAATAAATATATTTATATTTATATATACAAACAAATAACCATATATAACCTATAATAAATATATAAACATGATATTATATATCCTATAATATAGATATTTATTAGTAATATAATATATATATATTACTATCTCCTATTGGTTCTGTTTCTCTGGAGAACCCTAATATAGAACATTTCCTAATTATTATTACTGTTATTGTTTGTGTCAAGTAGAGTGCACTTCACAGTCAGGCTCTACACATTCATTACCTCATTGAATTCAGAGAACAAAACTGTGAAATTGGTATCACCTACTTTATAAATCACAGAGGGGTTAAGTCACTTGCCAGGTATCCCTGTTAAGTTTCAGATCCTGACTTGAGGTCAAATCATGCCAATTTCAGAAGTTATTTGGCTACTGTACCTCTAAGGTGTTGGAAGTGAAGAATGAGGTTAAATGCTATGACTAAAGAGTAAAAAGGACATAACAGTACCTTGCCAATCACTCCATTCTCCCAGCTGAGGTCACAAGATACAATAACAAATACCACTTTACATTACACCAGTTACACCAACGTAGACCTCAGTGCAACGAGATTTAGGTTTAAGCATTAAGTGGGGTCTCCCAGCGTGAATCTACATCATAGAGTCTGAATTCAGAGAGTATTGAGAGAGAGAGAGTCATATGGGTTTGAGTTTTTTTGTTTTTGTTTTTTAGTTTTTTAATATACAGTTAATTCCATGCATTGCAATCAATCATAGTAAAAACTTCCCTTTCCTTGGAGGATAATAGGGGGAAAGAAAGAGAAGGCTAGAATAATCTGTTACTAAAAATATTAGAGAAGGTTCTCCTTCCTCATATTAAACAAATCTATATTGATTCTTAATTAGTCACCTAATGATTATGGGATCTTTTGACAAGTTACTTCATTTTATTAATTATTTCATTAATTACACATGAATTTATGATGATAATAAAGATTTTACTTTAGGATTAATAGGCCTATGTAGCTGCAGCATTGGTTAGTAAATGTTAATTATCTTTGCTTCATTGTTTTGGTCATCAAGGAATCTTCAATCAAAGGATAAATTATCCAACAGAGTCTAACAATGTCTCTAATTTTCCCATTTCCGAAGAGAAAAATGCAGTTGAATTCAGCATTTAAAGAAGTCAATGCAAAGACAAAATATTATAACGTTAAACTATTATTCAGCTAGGCTTTTATGTAAACAGCTTTTGTGTCAAATGTATTTACTCACAAAAGCATAGATCACCATTTCCAAATATCCCATTACTCCCAGTCAGGACCAGTGTCACTGGCTTACACATAGAAGGGCCCTATTCTTGGTTTAATACTCTGCTACCAAAGTCTTGAAATTCCTATTCTGAATAAGAAGCCTGAACTTACATTTTGCTCTGGGCCACACTGGTCTAGCTTCCACCTGTTGACGTATAGATAGATAGTTGGCACTCTCCTCCTTAACTCTTTCATTAATTAAAATTAAATACATCAAAACCCAATTAATTTTATGTATTACACATAGATATTGAGAAATCCAGAAAATCATAACCTTGTAAATGTACATTAACATTACATACATTTGATGGATTTTTTAAACTGCTCTTGGTCCCCAAGCCAAGGCATCATCTCCAAAAATTCAGGCTTGCAGAATGTATTTGGTTCCTGAGTCAAAATTTTACCCTAACAGTGCCAGGACTCACATTCTAGGTATCTCCTCTGTGTCTTACACTTTCTCAAACACCTCAAAGTTAGCTGCTATGAAACAGTCTATATGTAAAGAAAGGGAAAGTGAGCAATATTCTTCACTGTATTTCTGTATTGTTATCATTTTCCTTCTATCAGAAACCTTCCCAGTTCTTTTATGGAGTTTTCTCAAAAATTTTTCACTCTCCTCCTAGTGATCACCTAATGAAGAATCTACAATTGGTTGGGCTAGGAACATCAATTCTTCCACTCATTTATTTAATACTTTTTACATTAAATCACTCTACTTCACTTACCATTCTTCGAGGTGCAGAGGATATAGCAGTAAAAAGCCAGAAAATCCTTTCCCTCTGGGAGCTTAAATTCTAGTGGTCATTTCTACCTTTTAGGTTAGTCTGACACATACACTATCAGAACTACAAGCACAAAGCCCATTAATAACAACTTAGACACTTTTTTTTTCTAAATACAACAAACACCTTTATTTTTCATAAGCAAAATTTTTAGGGTTTTTTTTTTTTTTTTTTTTTTTAAGCTGGAAGGAAATTTTGATGCCACCAATCTTAGGAATGATATGGTTTGGGGATAAAACACTCTCTTAAAATCAAATTCTCCTTAAATGTGAAATCCATTCATTTATTTATTTTATAATATTTGTTGTATGGCTTTCAGAATCCCCAAAAGGGTACTAACTGTCAACTAAAATTACAGCCAAAAACAAACCTGTTAGGGAATATAGCTATGACTGAATTATATTATCAGCTGAGTTGCCCTGTCTCTTGAGATTTAATCAAATTATTTTGAGCTTCCTAAGATATGTCTTATAGAATATTCCATACTTTTTCCCAAGTACTGTATGAGTTGCTTCTTCCTTAAATTCTTGTTCCCACTTTTGTTTCCAAGTTGCTGAGATACACATCTCACTTTTATAACTGTTTCCTCTTAGTTTGCCAATCCAGTTGTAAAATACAGTTCTCATCAGTGGACAGAGCATGTATTAGAAGTTTGAAAAGGACAGAAGTCTTTTGCACCACATAACTTACAAGTGAATACTTTAATTTTTTTTATTATTATTACTTAGCAAGAACTTTGGTTCTTTCTTAAGAACTGTCCTTTATCAATTATTTGGATCACCCTGAAAATCAAATCTTTTTCTAAATCAAATTTCCACATGAAGTCTAGCTCCAGACGATTCTTAGGCTATTTTCACTTTTATATTTTCCCCTTTTTTGGTGTTTAATCAAGCCTCCAAATTCCTATTCTTTTATTATCAGTGTAGTTTAGCTGATTTTTATTTTTTATGTTATAATCACATATATCAAAATATTTTTTGCAAAAAAAAAAAGCCAGTTGTATTTCTTAGAGGTAATTTGCTGTAAGAAGTTTAAAATGACACTTTAAAAACCGCTATAAGTAATTGAATGATTTACTATAATATAACACTGCAAAGGTAGAGAAGTACAGGGCGCTATGGGAATCCATAGGAGAGATATTTTGGGGAGATTAAGATGGGCTGGCTTCCCAGTTGAAGTGGCACTTAGAATGAGAAGAAAAGAAACTATGTGTCACAGATTAAGGAAAGGAAAGGAAAGTGTTAAACACCCAAAACCAAAAGCTGAGGAGACATTTGTAGAAGTGATAGGAATTCAATACACCTTGAGTGTGGTGTGTGGAGTACAAGGAGGTGGATGCAGAAAGGAGGCAAAAGTTGAACAAGGATATGATCACTAGGGATACTCACTGCAGGCTGTTAAAAAGTTGGAACTTTTTCCTAAAAATAAAAACACTGGAAAGGGTTTAAGCAAAGGGCTAACAATCTGTTCGCTACTTCAGACATGTTACCATGGCTACAACATAGACAATGGATCTAAGGGAACAAATGTGAAAATTCAGAAACTAGCTGGGAAATATTGTGGAAATACAGATGATAAATGATTATGGTTTCAGGCAGGATAATAGCATTAGGAATGGAGAAACAAAAAGAGGCATGAGAGTGTTTGCTGTGAGCCAATGTTGAGAAAAATTCATTGGATTTTGAAATTCCTTTGCATGTTAGAGAAATGGGTTGATTTATATTTTTGATATTAAAGACAAAGTGTATCTGGCTACATTGATTGTCTGTTATTTCAATTTTTTTGTTGCCTGGCCCCAAGATTTGATCTATACTTTGGAAATGACAGAAAATGAAAAATTCCTTTTATACTTCTTAATGTGAGTTTCTTAGACAACATACCAATAAAAAAAAGTGAGTTGAACAATTTTTTCCGTAAAATAAGACAGGTTGAATGCTAAGCTTTGTTTCTTTCATCTTCTCAGAGAATCTTGTTGACTCTCAGGATTGAGAAAGGCTTTCAAGAGCATCCTTTTCAATTATCTAGTTGATAAGAGGATTTCTCTTAAAGCATCCCTCATGAGGGTCACATAACCTGGTGCTTCTCAAACTTCGATGTGTATACAAATGACATGGAGATTTTCTTAAAATGGGGATTTTAATTCTGTCATTTCAGGGAGGAGCTGTTTAATAGGAAATCTTGAATGTTTAACAATGTTCCAGTTGTTGCTAACATTCTTGTTGGTGGACTATTTTTGAGTACCAAGAATCTAACTTATACTTGAAAAAATTTCTAGTTAAGCCAAGTTCACTGCTAATCCTGACAGTATGGCAATATGAGAGAGTACTGTTGAGTCTTAGGTAAAAGGAAAAAGCTTGTTTTCACCTCTTATTATACACTTTTATTGATCTCCTTATCAGAGAGCCAGTTTTCTCTGCAAAGTGAAGGGTAGGTAGTACCTCTTCCTTCTGTAAGATTCCTTGAAGTAACTGGGGATAACTGATTGATCTACATAACTCTCAGCAAATTAACTGAACAAAATAAGCACCATTAAGTTTAGTTTAAAAGTGACAGTGTAAAATGCCTACATCTACAAGCCAATTCCTTCACTTTTCATTACATATATTTTTTCAAGTTTTGAAGATTTTATGTAAATACTACTTCAGACTAAGTTTTAGAGACAGACCACCAAATCTGAAAACATTTAGTTATTTTAGCACATTTTAGTTTCCATTTTCTCTCACATAAATGTTTTGGAATGATTACTGAAGTCCATATAGCTATAGAATTTGACCCCATCCTTGTTTGTTTGAAAGATTTTGCTTTACCTTTTCCATTACTACTTGACTATGTTGTACTTCTTCTCCAAAGAAAATTAAATATGTGAAAACATCAGTTTGAGTCCATTTCTATTCCTCTCATCTATAACACTCAGTATAATGATGATGGTAATAATAATAATAACAACAACAACAACAATAATAATATCACCTAATTTTCAGGTTCATTTAGTGGAACTGAATCAACATGAGTATTCATCTGGTATATAGAAGGTGCTTATAAATTGTATTGGTGGGTGTAATTAATAGAATTATTAACGTCACCTCTTCTGGCTCTTAAGAATAGTCAGTATCTTTCACAGTCAGAGAATGTGCAATGATGTTGAAAGACTCCTTGCCTCATTCACCAGGGGTCTCTCTTGGGGTTTTTCAGAGGCATCCAACTTATTTTTTTTCATTTTTAATGATATTTATTTTTTTCTAACTTTACAAGGAACACATGTTCATCACAACTAGAAATACATAAAAGCTTATCAACAGACACTTAGGTTGCTTTCATATCTTGGCTATTGTAGATAACACTGCAATGATCACAGTAGTGCATATACCCTTACATATTTTACAATTTATAGAAATACAGATGGTTTATAATAGCATAATTTCACATTCAGAAGAGCTGCTCCTATTGTTAAACTAAGTTAGACACTTAGTATGAAGGTCAAACCAAGGTGTATAATTTTTATAAATGATTCACAGACTCACTAACAAATGTTTGAATAGTTTAACTTCAAATATAACTTTCACTTAAGAAGCTTCAGTGGTTTTTCATATGTCTAGTATTGTTTCAAAAAATTTAAAAAGCAAAAGACAAATATTCCTTCAACTTATTTCTTGTAATTTTAAAATATAATAAATATTTGATTTAGCAATAATATGTGAATTATTAGCAGTGGTGAAGTCATGAATGTAAATGAGCTGGAAGAGTTCCACATGACATAAAGGCCACTTAGAAAGAGAGAGAAAATTACTGGCATTGTCATATGAGAAATATTTATTCAATTAGGTTGATTTTTGGTATATTTGTTTTATGCTTGAATTTATTAACTGATAATTTGTAAAGGTTATAAAACTATTTTTTTCTGTTCATTGTTTATGCTTCCTATTTAGTTATGCAAGGGAATCAAAGACACATGAATGAATGTTATTTTTAGAATCAATTATTCACTAGCAACGAGGATTCTAGTTTTTCTACTATTATACTTTATTACACAAACCTTCAGTGGTAAAAATCTCATCTTTTATGAAATAAGTAATGTTTTTTATAATCTAATGGCTACATGAGTATAATGTCTAGAATTATTATTTTTAAGAGAATCACTGGCCCTCCTTGGTCTACAGGCCTCTCACAAAGCCCTTGAACAATGCAGTATATTGATTCCAGATAGACTCCTATTAAAAAAAAAATTAGGTGCTTGCTTTGGTAGCACATATGGAAAAACTGAATGCAAAGATTAGTGAAGACTAGCATGGCCCCTGAATAAAGATAACAGACCAATTTGTGATACATTCCTATTTTTATTCTCTAATAAAAATTAAAGTAGCTGAGTTTTGTTTTGTTTTTTAAAGATTGAGTTTTATGATGTCTGGTTAGATTTAAACAAATGAGATGTAAATGAAATAAAGATAATGTACTTCTACTTAAGTGAGAACTCACAAAAATGAAGTAACTAAATTTTAAGAAAATTTTCTTTGGCATGCAACCAAATGTTAACTTTAAAATGATGTATTCTTACCTTTCTTTCACTTTGGAACTCAGTTTATGAAAAGCAACCTTAAAATAAAAGCAGTTTTATAAATTCATAAAATCATTCAGATTGCCTATTTTTTTACTGTCCAGGTATATGATAGAACTACTTAATTGTTCTATTTATTTTGTGTGTGTAGACTTGATGCTGATCATAACATCTGATGTAACTGTAGCATTTATTAATACTTCGCTTCAAATAAAAATAAATCCATGCTTAGACAAGGAGAGACTTTCTTCCAAAAGACTAATATAATAGGGAGAAATCTTGGAGCTCAGAAATCTGCAAGTATCTCAAAATCAAACAGAAAAAGGCTTTTCTTTTATAGAGAGGTAAGTATAGCTTAGCAGAAACTTTTAAAGAGAAGTTGGACAAAAAAGGAGGAGTGTCCAAAAAGCATAATAGGTGCAATCTGACAGGAAATGTGTCTGCTGGGCCTGCTGATTTTGGGAGGTAAGCTGTTGAGGAGGAGGGCATATACTGCATCTTAGTTTTTGCCCCAGGGATGGGGACAAGTCAAAGTTCAGGGGACTCTGGGGAAAAGAGAAGCCTGAATAAAGTCTGATCAAGACAAAGCAGAGGGGAAGAAGTAAGAAATTGTGCATACATGGTCAGGAGCTGTAACAGTACACTTTGTGCATGTGTGTTCATGTGTGTGTATATATGTGGAGGGCAAGCACACTCATTGGCTTTGTGATAGGCTAATTTGATGGGTCGGTATGCAGTTGTCTCATCATAGAAAGATATTTGGTCTTTGTATTCTTTCTTATTTCCAAAAACAAAGCTCCTAAAAACCTTGGAATTTCCTGCATCATAAGGAAGATAGAAGCCTTTTATTCTAATGAGCCAACTCTTGGTGAGTAGGCCTCCCTCAATGATAGCTTCAGGATGGGGCTGATTGCCAGTAAGACAATGCCTTGATTGGGAGCTTGGAATGTTCAACCCCATACTCAATTTTTGGGGAGGGAGGAGAAGCTAGAGTTTGAGTTAATCACTAATAGCCAATGAAATTCCATAAAAATGCCTAAATGATGGGGTTTGAAAGCTTTCAGGTTCATGAATACAGGGAGGGACTGAGAGGATGGTACACCTGGAGAGGGCATGGAAGCTCTATGATCCATCCCTCTGCCCCATACTTTGCCTTCTGCATAGCTTTCTCTGGTGATTTCTGAGTTGTATCCTTAATAACGAACTGAAAAACATAAGCAAAGTGTGTTTCTGAGTTCTGTGAACCCAAGGAGGTTGAATCTGATTTATAGTTGGTGGGTCAGAAGTACGGATGTCCGGGACTTGTGACCTGTACCTAGAACTGGAGTAGTCTTGTGGGACTGAGCTCCTTAACTTGTGAGATCTGATGCTAACTCCAGATAGACAGTGCCAGAATTGACTTGAATTGTTGGACACATAGTCCATGTCCGGAAAATTAAAGAGGTGATGCTGGGAAAGATACCATGCATTTGTTGTCAGGAAGAAAAAGAAAAACTCTCATTTGGTATTAGAAAAAATGGAATTTGCTAAAACAGCTCTGGCTCACAGAAACATATGGTTTGTGAAGAGAAAGGATGACAGGGTAGGAGATTAGGGATCGTTTATCCCTGGATGGCTACTGAGTCACCCATGGCATGAAACTTTTGCTGCACTGAGATCATTTACTAAAGGCAAAAGTTGTCAATGGTATTTAGAATGGTGGCAGACACTACTTCTGAGGAATTCACTCACTGGATACCTAAGAAAATGCAAAATAGTAAGAAGCATGCCAGACTTACAATCCATTGCTATTACTATCTATAACAGATAAAATGAAAGAAAATATTGAGTTGGACTTTGATGCTGGACCAAGCTCAGATTTCACTTGGCCTAAGTTTCAGCCACTTGTTTCAAAGGCAGCCACAAAGGGAAACATTATGTCAGGAGAACAGAAAGGAACTCAGGACCTCTGCTCACTAAGTAGGTAGTCAATACTGGGGAAAGGTAAAAACCAAGAAACAAGTGAAACCAGGGGATATGGTGTAAAAGATATGTCATTTTGTGGAACAGTATCATCAACTTCCTATAGAACAGTCAATAAAAACAGATTATAAGAGTGACTAATTTAGAGCAGTATCTTTGTTGTTAAATGCTGCAGAGTGGAAGTATATGTTTGGGTTGATACAGGACCCACAGCTCCCTATGGAATGATCACAGATGACTATACCTAATCCTGACACACAGCAGGCTATTTCCAAAGAAAGAACTAGCCTAGATGACTAGATGTAAACCACTGTAAGGATGTTCAGAAGGGGGCTATCAAACTTTCCCTACAAATGCCAGTGTAACAGTCCAGATACAGCAGCTGATATGCCTCATATGCAAGCCATGTTGGACTAGCTCTATGATAATCAGGATATTCACTCACTGAATATCTTGTTACCAAGTCATGGTAAATTCTATGATTAATGTGACCCTTTTTGCATGGGCATTCTATGTAACCTCACTGCTATAAAATCTAGCAACAGCAGGAGCCTTATCTAATCTGCTATCTCAGCTTCCCCTCAAGAGCCTTAGGAATCTAAAACAAGACTAGATTAATAAACAAGAGAACAGAGAGAAGCAAAGGGGAGAGTCAAGGGACTTTTCCTAGCAGGGTAGAAATTTTTAAATGGTTATTAAGAAATGAGGTGAATAAAGGAAATATTGATAGGGGTGAAACAAAGAGGAAAGAGAAAGGGGAGAGTCAAGAAACCTATTCCAGAAAGGTGGAAATCTTTAGATGATTATTTAAAAGTGGGATAAATAAATAGTCATTGGTGGTGTTGAAACAAAGGTCAACATAGCACTATTGAAGGCTGAGTGAACCAAATCAAAACACTGCTGGTCTCCCAACATTAAAGGGCCCCAAGCAAGTCCACTGTATTTGCTTCCATTCAGAAGTATTTTACAAATGAGAAGGCAAACATTTCAATAAGAAATTGGACGTGGAAATGCTTGGTATCAAAATTGGGCAGATTAATTGAGATAAAGACTGTCAAAATGACGATGGACCCAGAGTTAGAAACCCTGCTGGAGATCCAAAGCCTTTTGTCTTTGAGTGGATATAAGGGTCAAGGGGTGAGAGAAAATTTTCTGGGATTTCTTAACATGGGAGTCACTTGTACTGTGGTACCAAAACCCATTGATGAAGCCCTAATATGGGCTTCAATTAAATATAGCAGGTATAGAAATACAAGGGGTGATAGGATTAAGGTGGAAGTTTGGATGGAAATTAGAATATTTAAACAGTCTCTGTGTGAAGAGGCTGTATCTCCTTTATGTAAATATTTTATGAGAAGAGATATTATGTCTGACTGGGGAGTGTCTGCTCTATCTAGCATTATAAAATGAAAACCTGTTGATGAAGGCCCAATGAAGGCTACAAGTAATGGTTGTAATGTAAGGGATGACTGTATTAAGGTGAAAATTGGGGGAAGAACTGGTGAGTTAGAACAGGCTTTATCTGAAATAGTTGCAGCTCTTTTGTATCAATGTACTATTAGGACAGACACTGTGTCTGACCTGAGACACGTCCCCTACCTAGTATTGTGAAACACAAGGCATGTAAATCTGCCCTTCAAGCAATATTAATTGGACATGCTAAATGGGAACCAAAAAAGACTGGCTGAGCCCACACACTATAGAATAGAAACTGGAGTGCTGGTAATGATAAATTCTGAGACAGTCTTATGTTGAGTGTATACTAGGGTTTATGGCAAAACCTGTGAGTGCCTCCCTGCAGTGACTACTGGGGCTTTGGGAATGTTCATTTCAGGGGCAAATTACTAGTTGGTATCAGACACTAGTTACAACTGCCCCTAAGACTGAAGGGCATTAAAATAATTTTGAAATACCCATAATGACTTGAGTAATGTTGGATAAATGCTTTAATGAAGAGGATATTGCCCAGAAGAATTCCATAATAAACCAGAAATGGTTTACATTTGGCCCTCTATATCTGTGGGTTCCACTTATGCAGATTCAACCAACTGTGGATCGAAAATATTTTTAAAAATTCCAGAAAGTTCCAAAAAGCAAAACTTGAATTTGCCAAAGGCAACTATTTACATAATATTTACATTGCATTTACAACTACCTACATACCATTTACATTGAATTAGATATTATAAGTAATCTAGAGATGATTTAAAGAATACAGAAGGCTATGTAAAAGTTATAGGCAAATACTATGACATTTTATATGAGATTTAAGCATCCTCAGATTTTGATATCTGTGGGGATCTGAGAACCAATCCTCCATGGATACTGAGGAATCACTATATAAGACTTCTGCACTACAGGAATCTAAGAAGACACCCATGAGTAGGGAGCTCCTTCCCAAGGAGTGAACTTGTAACTGTGTGAAGAGCTGCTGGACTTCACTATCACTTGGACACTGTCCTATAAAAAGCAATTAACTAACCAACAAACAGGTGCCTGGCTTATGGATGATAGTTCAAAGGTGAACAGAAAGCATACTGTTTGGAAGACCACTACTTTAAATGGAAAAAGGTAAAAACAAATCAGTTCTGTGGGCTGAATTGCTTGCTGCTTGCCAGAATGTTTTAGTTTTTACTAACTCATTGGTGTTGGCCAATAGCTTGGCCAAACGGTCAGACAGAAGGGCAATGGAAAGCTGATCTATTAAAGGGATTCCCATATGGGACACAGCCCTGTGGAAATCATATGGGAATCTGAAGTGTACATTAAAACAAAACGTGTTGATGCCTATCACAAGAACCCCTTTCCAGATATGGAAGGTGACTGAAATTGTGAAGTAGATATCCTGATGTACTCAACTGTGTAACCACCTGGGTCCGTGAAATAAGTGGATATTGCAGCAGGGAGGCTATAGCAACGGGCTGAAACCATTAGAAAGTTAGATAGAAACAAGCACCAGGCAAGGGGAGAGGAATGGGGGAGGGAGCAACTCAGAAGATAACAGTACACCTGCACTCAGGATAAGGGGCTTCAGAGAATTTTACTTTTTCTAAATGAGTGCTGACAAAGAAGTCGGTTAGAATCAAACGCTGTGGCTGTGCAGTAGAGAGAAAGACCCAGCTTAACATGATCCAATGCTCATTATAATATAATTAACATTGTGGTTTGGGCCCCCTCCCACAGGTTTTTCTGTGTGCATCATGGGTAAGAGCATGCATATAAGAGATGGGCGTGCCTGAACACTCAAGGGCCATGAGCCATCAATCAATCACGAGAACGCCCCTAAGCCAGGATATAAGGCAAGAGAAACAAAGGAGAGCTGCCATCTTCCTCTCTTGGGCTGACCCACCTTCAATTTTTGAAGGTGTACTCTTACTTTACTAACTTTTGCTCTATTAATAAGATTTTCTGTTTATATCACACTTTCAGTCTCCTGTTTAAATTCTTTTTCTCCAGTAAGACAAAGAACCAAGGTCTTTTTATCATCCTCACAGTAACACAACTAGACATACTCCTCTTGTAGCCTCTGAGGATCTAAACATATTCCCCTTGCACCCTCTGAGGCACAAAATGACAATAAGAACTATTCTGTCTGCTAGTAAAAGAGACAGAGACTGCAGACGGTTGAGTGACACATTCCCTGGGGGAAGGCTCTGAACACAGCTGGCAAGTCAGATCAGACTGACGCCAGTAACCCCAGTGGACTACAAATAGGCCCTCGTAGAAAGTGACGCTGACTTTGTACTGGGCTCTGCTGACCTGGTGTTGGATGCAAATGCCCAGAGTACTATAAAAGAACTGGAAAGAACTCTACCACACTGAATGGCTGAGTCACATTTCTTCAGACCAAAAAACAAACTTTATAGCCCATAGTGTCAGCAACAGGCAGAGAGTTTTCTTCCTCAGAGTAACAGTGTGATAAAGAATTGGAAAAGGCAACTGACACACTACCTAAAACAACACTAGACATAGGCATGAAGGGCTTGCTCACATGCCTTCCTGAGTATGGGCTCACACAAAGCATGAGGGAGCTTAAAGAAGTGTCCCCACTAGAGAGATCACGGTTTCTGCTGGACTCAGGAAAGAGGGGATGGCAGAGGATGCTGGCATGACCATGTAATTCTTCCCAAGCAAGGAGGCTGCTGGTGTGATGATTATAATCTTTTTCTTCCCCATATCAACTCAACTTTCTTTTTCCTAGCAGATACAGTGGTGTCAGGACGAGGGCTAAAAATACAAGTGTTAGAAGCAGGGATAATTCCTAAGAAAGAAAATGTAACTATGTTTTTATACATTTATATTAGAATTTTAAGGACCTGACAGAACAGGTTATGCGCTCAGCCTATATGGCAAAATTGGGGTTAACAACAAATGCAATTACATTGCCTAGTGGTAACAACAGCCCACCCGTTCTCTACCTCTGTAACCTTACCCTGTGTGAGTAGGGGTTAGACTAATATTGCTGCCTACAATCTAGACCATCACAGTGGCCAACCCCAAAGTCCTTCCAAAGATGGAAACACTTGGGCATAAATGAGAAAAGAAGGAATAGTAGCCAAGGATAAAGAAATGAGTAAATGGGCTATGAAATAAGAGAAATCCAGTATTACATTAACACTTGGAAAGAGGCTCAAAGCAAGAGATGACACTCTTAGCTCAATTAGATCAGAAGCCTGAAAGGGTGAAGCCATATACTGCTGCGACTACTCCTGTTTTTGAAACCTAAGGTCAAATGAAAACCCATAAACTTGAATGCCTCACCCTGGGAGACATTTTCATGTGACAGGATGGTGGAATGGACTAATTGTGAATGACTGAATGGGACTCTAGTTAAGTACCAGCATCTTTTAACTGTTAGGATCTTTTCTGCTATAAGGGATCCAAAGTCAAAGACAGGGAGTGGCCTACAGTATCACAGAAAGGTATCTGGTCTTTGACCCAGTTCCCAGCACAGAACTCCTAAAACTCTTGGAATTTTTTTGAGTGATAAGGGTGATGGGAGGGCCTTTTATTCTAATGGGGGGACTCTTGGGCTCCTGGATGGCTCTAGCTTTAGGATGGGAGCTGGTCACGAGAAAGACCACGCCTTGATTAGAAGCCTGGAAATTTCAGCCCTACTACTCAACCTATGAGGAGAGGAGAGGGATTGGAGATGGATTTAACCACCAATGGCCAATGAAATCTTTATACAAATCCTTAAACAACAAGGTTTGGAGAGCTTGTGGATTAGTGAACACACGGATGTGCAGGGATGGTGGCATACCTGGAGAGGACACGGCAGATCAGTCCATCAATTCCCCTATAGCTAAACTTCTGCATCTCTTCCAATTTGGCTATTCTTGAGTTATATTGTTACTGGAGAGCAGGTTCTTGTCCCATCACAGAAAGAATTCAGAGAAGAGACACAGAAGTCAAGAAAGCAAAGTGAGGATTTATTAAGTGATAGTACTCTCTCAAGGGGAGAGTGGAGAGACTCAGGTGAGTAGCTGCGCTGAGCTTCTTTGTCAAGCTCCATACATGCGGTGTAAAAATGTAAATGGGCAGAATATTCATTGAAGAGAGAGGAGTTTCAGGTTGTGTCCTGACTTTCATCCCAGCTCCACCTTCTGGAGGGAAGGAGGGTTTTTTGTCCTTATTTAGTCTTGATCAGAAGTGTCATGGCATCAGTGTGTGATGGGTACTTCTAATCTGCAAGGCTAATTTTATATAATGAGGGCACAATGAGCAAAAGGTTACATTCGGACATTAGAGATTCCAGGCTTATCCCACCTTTCTTTATCTGCCTCTAGGACACCTGCCAAACCAAAATATGTGGTTTCTTACCAGTCCAGATGTTCCTACTTTTCTTTGTCTGCCAAGGACCCCCGGTTGTTTGCAAGATGTATGGTTTCCTGACATTTGGCCCATGCCTCCTCTTCTCTGCTCATATCTAGCTACTGACAGATCTAACAGCATCCTTTAAAATAAATCAGCAAATGCAAGTCAAGTGTTTTCCTGGGTTCTGTGAGCCTTTCTAGCAAATTATCACATCTAAGGAGGGGTTTGGGGGGTACCTCCTGCAGGTCAGAAGTAAGGATGGCCCAGGGCTTGTTACTGGTGTCTGAAGTGTTGAACTTGAGCCTAAAGAGGCTGTGGAATCTGATGCTAAGTCAAAGTAGATAGTGTCAGAATTGAATTGAACTATTGGAGACTCTGTTGGTGTATCAGAGAATCTGAGAGTGGTTGGTATGGAGGGGAAAAAAAAAAACTTCAATAGTATAAAATCAAGGATTCAGTCTCTGTTAAATTTGGACAGTTTATAGCTTTTCTTTTTCCATTTACAAGTACATCATTAATCCTGGTCCATTACATGAGTCCTGCTGGTCATAAGAGGGACTGAATAAAGAAAAGTATTAAAAATTGTTAAAAGCTATTCTCACCACTGAGAAAAAGAACTTTAAATACCAGCTCACTGGTAATGGGCTGGTAGTTCCAAATTAGCATATGAAGGACAGCATATTATTTTCACCTTTCAAGTACTTGAGACTATTATCATATCTTTAGACAACCGATGCTTAACTAAACAATACACTTCAGTTCCTGCAATTTTTTTTTATAACTTGGTGAATTGATTTCATTAATCATTTCTGCTCTTCTCAGAACTATCTCCAAATTCCTGGACTTATCTGAATATTGAGATAAATAAAGCAGAAAGAAACAAATCTGGTGTCATCCAAGTCACAAACTTCAGGTAACAGATTCATTCTTATCTTTGATTTAGGAAACCACAGCCTGTCCATCAGTGATGATCAGAAACTACATGGTTTTCAATTGCTGTGCAGCCCAGCTATTGGTAGGTATGGGGTGAAAAGTACCCTTTCCTGTGGGCTCAGCTCCAGCTTCAGGAAAATCCAAGCCCTCACCTTTCCATGACACATGGAAGAAGTCCTTGTCTCAGATCAATCCCAATATAGACAGTCTTGCTATTAGTAGCTTGAAACTTACTACACCAAATTCTCTTTATCTAACCTCAGGAAGTAGTCTCTAAGTCTCCTCTGTAATTCTATGGCTGGATCTCAATCTCTTGTAGTTGTACTTCTATTCTTAAACATCAAGTTGTTTTTTTTCCCCCACAAAACAGTCATAACCTGCAGAACTATTAAGTACCAGATATTGTAGTGCCTGATGTACCTAGGTAACTTCATTTAGCACTCAGAGCAAAATATGGTGTAGCTAATATTTCCCACTTCTTCTGGAGAAGTTAAATTAACAACTGTGATAATAACTACAGTTAAGTAACAAATGGTCAACAGGATCTCATCTAGATTGACTCTGTTCTTTCTTCTTTACTATCCTGCAGCTCTCACTCCATGGTCCACGTCCCAGTGTGTTCTTTGACAACGCTCATCTAGTTCTTTACTTCACGTGGTCATTTCCTGGTAGACAACAGAACCCTCAAAAATTTCATGAGCCTGCCCATAACTGAAACCACGGATGTATAACCCTTCTGTGTCTCTGGATTGTTAGGTTTTCCCCCCTGGTAACCATAAGTTTATATCCTACATCTGTGAGTCTGTTTCTACTTCGTACATAAGCTCATTTGTGTCATTTTTTTTGGATTCCACATATAAGTGATATCATATGGTATTTTTCTCTTTCTGGCTTGCTTCACTTAGTATGACAATCTCCAGGTAATCTGGGTTTTGACTGGCATTGTATTGAATCTGTAGACTATTTTGGAAAGTACTGCCATTTTAAGACTTATTAAGGAGTCTAATTCATGAATATTAGGTTTCTTTCTGATAATTTAATATGCTTTAATTTATTTAAAAATTTATTTTAAAATTTCATTTCCAGACTCTTCATTGTTAATGTGTAGAAGTACAATTGAATTTTGTAATTTGATCTTGTATCCTGCAAACTTGTTAAACTCATTTATTAGTTCTAATCATGGATTATAACAGATGCCTTAGAAATCTGAATATAGAAGGTCATGTTATTTATAGTCACAAATATGATTTTGGATTTCTTTCCAATTCATATGCCTCTTATTTCTTTTTATTGCCTAATTTCACTGCCTAGAAACTCTAGTCCAATGTTCAGTATAAGTGGCAAGAGTGGTTATCTTTGTCTTGTTCCTGATCTTAGAGGAAACCATTCAGTTTTTACCAATAAGAATAATTTAACTGTGGTATCTTATAGATGACCTTAACTATACAAGTTCCTTATTATTCCTAATATGTTCAGTGTTTATACTATGAAAAACCGTTGGGTTTTGTAAATTGCTTTTTCTGCTTGCATTGAGATGATTATGTGTGTCCTTTATTCCATAAATATCATATAACATGGTTTTTTGGATGTTAAACCAACTTTATACTCTAAGGATAAATCTCACTTGTTCAAGTTGTATAATATTTTTTATATTTTGTTAAAGATTTTTATCTCATAAGGGATATGTCTTCTGATATTTTTGTCTAGTTTTGGTTTCAGGATAATATTGGCCTCAAATAATAAGTTAGAAGTGTTTCATCTTCTAACGTTTAGAAGATTTTGTGAATATTAATATTAGTTATTCTGTAAATATTTGGTGGAAATCAATAGGAAAGCTACGTGGGCCTTAGCTTTTCTTAGTAGGAAATTTAAAAATTATTAATCACTTGTTATAAAGCTACTAGTATTTTGAAATTCTTTTTGAATAAGTTTAACAACTAGTCTAGGATTTTGTTCATATCTTAAGTTATCTAATTTCTTGACACATAGTAGTTCATAGTATCTCTTACATTCTTTTATTTCTGTAAGGTCTATAGTTATGTGAACTCTTTCATTACTGATTTTAGTAATTTGAGTCTTTTTTTTCTTGATCATTATATATGCTTTTAAAGAAATTTTTTGCTCTTTTAAAAAAAAACTTTTGATTTCATTGTAACTGTCATTTTTCTATATTTTATTCCATTTATTTCCACAATAATGTTTATTAATTCTTTCCTTCTGCTTGTTTTGAGTTTAGTTTGGTTTCTTCTTTCTCTGATTTCCTAATTAAAGTGAAAGATTTGGATATTTACTTGGTATCTTTTTTGTTTGTTTAAACAGTTGTTGGCAGCTGTAAGTTTCCTTCTTAACATTTATCATCTGTAACCCACCAGCTTGTTACGTCATGGGTTTGTGTTATTTACACTGCAGTACTTTCAATTTTCCAAATGTATTATTTGACTCATTATTTACTGTGGAATGTGTTGTTTATTTTTAACTTATATAATCATATATGTTTAAAGAAGGTAAGAGAATTAGTATATATTTAAACCATTTATTATACTAATATACTTATTTACCATATCTATTTTTTCATTTCTTTATGTAGATTTTTCTCATCTGGTATCATTTTCTTATCTATATAACTTTGTTTTCAGCTGCCTCTGTTGTGCTCTCATTGTCAAATATGTTATATTTCTAAATTGTATAAGCTCAAGAATACAATTATATATCTTTCTTGTGCAATTGTTTTTTAAATATATCAAGAGAAAAATGGAGGAGTGCATAATTATAATGTATTTTTTAAATCACCTACAAAATTTCCTTTACTGGAGCTTTTTTCTTTTTTAAAAATATGAATTTGGTTTACTCTCATGTCAAGCTGAAGAACTTCCCTAGTATTTGTGATAGAGAAGATCTGATAGTAACAAATATTTTAAGCTGCTGTTTATGTAGGAATATTATTATTTCACCTTTTATTGAAAGATATTTTCCTGACTAAAATATTTTTGGCAGACTTTTTTTTTTTCCTGTATCACTTTGAATATGTCATTCTGCTACCTTGTGCAGTTCATTGTTTCCTATGAGAAGTCAGCTGTTAATCATACTGGGATCTCTTTGTTGTGATGAATCATTTTCTATTCCTGCTTTCAAGATTTTTTCTTTGTCACTGATTTTCAACAATTTGACTATGATATGTCTGAGTGTGGACCTTTTTATATGAACACATATAATGTGTTGAGATTTTTGGATTTGTAGATAGATATTTTTCATCAGATTTGGGAAAATTTTTGGCCATTATGTCCTTGAATATTTTTCATATCGCCTTCTCTCTTACCAAACCTATATCCCCACTATGCACATATTGCTGTACTTTTTCACATTTCTCCCAGGCACTGTTTATTTTCATTCTTTATTTTTTCCTGTTCATCATATTGCAAGACCTTTATTAATCTATCTTTAATGTTGCTGATTCTTTTTTCCTGCCAGCTCAAATTTACTGTTGAGACCCTCAAGTAAATGTTTTATTTTATTAACTGTAATTTTCAACTCCAGAGTTTCAATTTGGTTCCTATTTATAATGTCTCTCTCTTTACTGATACTCCTTATTTGATGAGACATTCTTCAGATGTATCTACCTTCAGGTCTTTGAACATATTTTATAGTGGTCACTTTGAAACCTTTGTCTGACAAGTCCAACATCTAGGCTTCATCAAAAACTGTTTCTATTATCTTTTTTCTTTTTTTCTTTCTATTTATGAGCCATACTTTCCTCTCTTTGTATGTATTAATTTTTTATTGACCCCCCCCAGGGGGTGTTTGTTATAGTGTTGTTGTTGCTTCCTTGGTCATGTGTTTAGTAACTTGGCTAAACTACCTCTGTAGAGTCTATTCTTCTCATAATATGTAGCATCTAATGACTTTAATCAGATTTTTTTTTTCTTGTCTTTATCTTTTAGTGTTGTGGTCTTTTAGGTACCTAGTGGTCACACCTGGGTCATGTAAGCCACTTGCTGGTCAAAGATTGTGCTTAAATATCCTTAGCCAGTTAGACTTTTATCCTTAACACATTTTATTATTAGATATGTGTCTGGCATAGAGGGTGTTATCACAGTTTAAGGACATATGATCTTGTCCCATGTTCATCTTGCAACTAATCATTTAGATTTTTCCTCTCTGATCATTCCTAAGAGGTCACAGCCTAAGTAAGGCATGCACATAGTCTTTTACTCTTCCAGGAATGGGTGCAATTTTGTTTCTAATCCTGGCTGTCTAAGATGTGCCACTGAGTCAGAGGAACTTCTTGTTCAGCCAGTGATTTGTCAGAATTGTGCTTAAGTCTCTTGTGCCAGTGAGGCTTCTTCCCTTTTTAGATGGATCTTAGTGTAACATGGAGAATGTTTTCAAATCTACCGCATATCCAGCTCTGATTGCTTCTGATCTGGTGCAGCCTAGCATTGCACACAACACTCCTGATCCCCGTGTTGCCTGTTACACCAGTGAAGGCTCTTCAACACTGTCTCCTCCCTGGGTTCTGTTAAATTTCTGGTGCTTCTTCACGTTACTTGTTGCTATTAGTATCACGGTGCTTTCAGTGCGTTCTTAATTGCTTCCCTCTAAGGTCTTTGTGGGTTTTGACAGCGAATTGAATGGAGTTCTTTGAGCTTTGTTACCAATAAAGTCAGTCCCTTTAGGCACAGTTGTAGAACTCTAAATAATTATGGCTTGCCTCTATCCTACTCAGTATCTTTGCAGGTCTACTGAGGAGCTGGTGGTGAGCCAATGGCCCACTACACTTAGAGTGACACCCCAGTTCAATGAACTGGCACTGGTGGCAGTTGGTAACTCTTAGTTGTCTTGGTTTGCCTTTCCCTGCATGTAAACTCTGCCCTCTGAGCAAGCTGGAGCTGAGACAATTGTATGCAATGTTTTTGACCCATCATATCTAGAATGGATCTCGCATGCTACAGTTAGGGCCTGAGTAGGGGTAGGGAGCTTCCATCTTCTCCGTTCTGTTTTTGAATAGAGCTTCTACAAAATAGGACTAGTGTGATGACAAATGGCAGCTACCTATCTCTTCTGAGGTGAAACTCAAGCCTTCAAATGAAGCTGGAGTAAGGAGCCCCATCTTAATGTCTATACCCACCCGGGGTAGAGCATAAGAGTAGAGTTTCCATATATGGAACTGTGAGGTGGGAAACAGAGTAGGTCATGGCTTAAATGCTACATTCTCAAGCTATTCTTATTGAGATTTAGACTTTGATGAACACGTGTTTTTCCATTTGCTTTATGCCCTTAAGACAATTTCCAGAGACTTTAAATGATGGAGGGGTTTTGTTTGTTTGTGTCTTATAATTTTCTCCAGTTAACAGGTTGTTTTGTTGGGGGTAGAGTTTACTGCATTACTCACTCTTTCATTCCCAGATTACCACTTCCATAATCATAATTCCTTGCACTGATTTCATATTGCTAAAATTTTAAAACATACTGACATTTATTTCTTGTTTAAATCGTATATTGAACTGACTTAAAGAAACTGTCAAAAAAAATGATGGTGACATATTATTAAATACACAAGAATTTTCCTGCCAAAAATTAAGTAAATGTAAAACATCATTTAAAAGTAAATATTTGAATACACATTTCATACAGCTTTATGTTTTCATTAGGGCTCTTTTGAAATAGCTTAATGTCTCAGATCTCTTTTTTCATTTTTGCCCTAGTGAAATATATAATTATCCAATTCTATTGAAAAAAGATGCTTAAATATTTTTTCCTGAAATCATTGTGAAAAGTCAAGAATTGTAAGGGTTGCAACAGAGGGTCACATCAAGAATTTTTTTAAAATAGTGTTTATGTCAGTAGTAATCACCAAAATGGGTGCGATTAAAAACTAAACCAACCACCACTGTTAAGTAGGTAATGGCTACTTTTATGTGACTATTATATAACATACTTGAAGAAAATTCCCTATGTACATTAAGTATCTGCACATTATTTGGGGTCCAGATCAAATGTGGGGCTTTTTGTCACTCTGTACTCTTTTTCCCTTTTCATCATAGGTCTCTAAATTTCTTGCTGAATGACAGAGTCAAAGAACTTAAAAAAAAAAAAAAAAAGCCATATCATCTGATTTAACTGCTTTATTTTATAAATATGAAAAACTATATTCTAGAGAGGAAAAATTAAAGGTCATACATCTTTTAATGCAAGTCTGGAACTTGAATTCCCTTACCCCTTCCCAATGCATAATTCACTCTGGATGCTGCTTCTCCCAAAAAATAGCAGAAGGTGATGGGAAATGAACTCAAGCCACAGAATCAAAACAGCACCTTCTTCACTTATTTCCCTCTCCAGCTGCTGTTTCAGATCTGAAATGGAGTTAAGACTGCAGAATGGGTTCTGTCTATGTTGGACACTGTTTTCGCTCACATTTTCTGAAAATCCCATATACTTCTGGAAGATTATTTTTCTTTAACTTTTTTTAAAGGGGAGAGGGGTAGTAGGGAGACTTTCCTAGTACTTTTGCAATTCTGAATAAGAACTACAGGCAATAAAAGAAGAAACAAGTGTTCATAGTTGAAGGATCTCTCCCAAAGGTCACAAGATTAAGTTAAAAAAAAAAAAAAACAAAAAACAAAAACAGAAAGGGGTAAGGTTTACTGAGGACAAATTGCTTTAAAAATTGGGGATGTGTGAGATTTTTACCTTAAAAGTATATCTTTCTCACAAGTTAAAATTTCTTTCCATGATTAGAAAAAAAGTATACATTTAATGTAGAGAATTACTTTTGATCAGTGTTTCTAGTTTATGTAGTGCAATTCAAATATTTAAAATAATATTCATGTTCTACATCATTTAAACATATTTATGTCAACAAATAACTCATACACAGATTACCTCTGACAATGGTGTATATCATTCACTGAAAATTTAATCTGTTTTGGTAGTTTTTTTAAAGAGAAAAAAATAAATAATCTTTAAACAATTTCCAGTGTGCTTTTGGGGCCTGTCTTAATATGAAATTGTGTGATGCTTGTTCCTTTCCTAAAATCTCAGTGGGAATCCTCAGTCATTCACTGCAGTGATTAGATCTTAGTTTTGTGGCAGGTTGAAACACTTTAAATCAGGATAGAGGAGGTGAAGAAAGCTCTGTTAGCTAAACAGATACCTTGTGTATGGCAAGACACTCTTCTGTTTATGGACTTCAGAGAGAATTCTTTGTACATTATACAAGCCCACATGGTGAAGAACAAAGATGGGATTTCAAAGACTGACATCTTTTGTGATAGAAGAAAAAGCATTTTTTCTTTCCAGTTGAATATTTCTAAGAAAGATTAATAGGTAGAGAAAAAAATCATCTTCAGAAAAGATCAGAGCTTGAGCTATGCTGTTTGTGCTTCATGGTTTTATACATCCCCTCAGTGAGAGTGGGCTGTGCATGGAGAAGGTTTTTTTTTCCCCAAAAAACTATCCATTGCATAAAATTAATTGACAAACACAGCCATATCTGACAGTGAAATCTGCAGTTTAGTGGGGTGGGCACATATACTGTATGTACTCTACTTTGTAAAAATATTCCCCAGCTGCTTTCCTTTGGCTGATAAGGACACATCTTCCTCTTCTGCTATCATTCTCTTTTACTCTTTCCCTGAGTCATTACTATACCCTCAAATACACATTTTCAAGCACTTCTGAAGGATTATGTTCACAGTGCGCCCCGTCTCAACATGATTTCTTGCAGCTTCTACAATCAGACCCACCTTCCTTCTTACCATCCACTTTGCTTCCTTTGCCTGTGAAGGCTTTAAATATTCTAAGTCATCTCAGACTGTGTAATCTATTAAAAATCAAGCTTCTCCTGACAATTTCTGTAACAATAATGTTCTATTTTCTGCCCTTTTAATATAATTACCAGCATGAATTATCTCACGCCTGACATTTGGACCTGTATAATATACGCCTGTCAGGATTGGACTTTAAAATATATATTCACAGTAGAGTTTAACCTACTGTAAAGTAGGTTCCTTAGCATTGTCACTGCATCTTACTTTATACATACTATTCATAAATAATCATGAAGAGCACTTCTGTAGCCAAGGACAAGTGACAGGTTTTAGGAAGAACTTAGTTGAGTAAATAGTGTTGTGGATATATTATAAAATCAGTGTATCTACTTTTATTTATTTATTTTTGGCAAATAGAATTCTAGGAATTCTAGGAAGTTCTAAGAAACGTCATATACAGTCCTAAATATGTTTCAATCAGTGAACTAAGAAATCTCCCTGATTCTTATTTGTGAAAAACATTTAGAGTTAGAAATAATTTCATTATTAAGATGTATATAGCAGCCTCCTTGCTAAAAGAAAATAAAGCAAAAAAAATGAACTAGACATACAAAACTAAAAACACACACATCTACAAAAGTAATGTGGCCAGATTATATGAAGAGTAGCGCACCAGATCTTAAGAGAGAGGTGCTAAAAGTGGAACCACATGTCTCAGGCTCCATTATCTCCCCTTCCTTAAATGGATGCAATTATTTTCACAGGGGACATCGTCATTTCCCATTCTTCTTGGTGATGGGCAGTTGTCTCAGCAGCAGAAGGCATTTAAACCAAAAAGAGGAAAAAAACAATCTGAAAACAAATCAGTATAATAAATGAAATATATAAAATGCTAGGCTAAAGGATCCAGGAAGAGATTTGTAAAATAAGAAACAGAGGCCCAGAAAAAAATAAAAGGACAAATTTTCAAGCTCATAGATTTTTATGTATGCTCTAGGGGCAGAAAAATTATCCCTTCTCCCCTTCTAAGTTCTTTGACTGGGCTAATAATTAAATTGACATAAGACAGGTTAACAGAAAAAAAATTAATTTCATACCTAGAGGAGCCCCAAAGATAAGAGATCCAAAGGCAGTCAAATAGTTGAAGCTTATACACCACCCTGAGCTGCGCACTGGGATAGGTGCCTGGGGCTTCAAAGGGGAAGAGGGTAATTCACAGGACAGTAAGAAAAGTAGATGTTTGCCCTGCCATGTAGGTAAGTGCTTTAGATAGAAAGTAATCTCCGGTAATAGCTCTCTCTCTGGGCCAGGCCATCTGTCTAAATTCTGCCAGGCAGGAGAGGTAAAAGCTTTTTCCTGAATCTGCTGGGTCTTCATTGCCTTCCCCTGAAAATATCCACACGCCAAAGTGGCACATTTGGCATGGCAAATTCTGTCTCTCTCCATAGCCAGTTCATAAATTTACTCACATTAACATTCAGATATACAGGGAATGTGTATTTCATTTTATTCTCTAACATTTCTCTTTTATCTGCACCCTTCTCATAACAAATCTTCTGCAAACAGAAGGAATGAAGGAAAATAATTTTAGCAAAGGTCAATTTAAAAGTTGGTCTGATCCATTAATTTAAACAGGATCTTGAGGTTGAAGTCAGTGCCTTAGAGGTAATTCAATCTTAAGGTCTCTCCCTTTCCCCCTCGCCCCTCTCACAGGTGGGATTAGAGAGATGAGGAAAAGGCTCCTAAGACTTTGAGGCACTAGGAGAAAGGGAACCCTCTCACCTTATTCCCTAGGCTAGTTTTTGGACGGATACTGTCAAATAAAAACAGACCTGAACTTCAGGAAGGAAGAACTTATTCAAAAGGCTTACTGCAATAAGGGGAAGAGGATTACTTTGATGGGGTAGAGGCACCCTTACAGTAGGGGCAGAGGGAAGACTGAAATACGGAAAAGCTGCCAGGACATCTATACTTGTATCAAATGGCAACAGAAAAGGGCTTTCCCTAGTCAGGGAGGAGTAAACAAGACTAGAAGAAATGTGTGTGGGGAAGTGGGATGAGTGGTGGTGTGACAGGACAGGTGATGAGGGGAAATTTTCCCCTGAGGTCAGCCCATTCTCAGGGGAGGCTGTGAAGGAAGAGTTGTCCAGCATTGCAATGATCGAAAATGGGTGAAGGTTTAGGGGACTGGGGAAAGAGAGATGCCTGACTAAAGTCTGTTCAAGTTAGCAAGCATTATTGTCCAGATTGCTCAGTGGAGATAAGCAGTTCAATTTGCCATTTAAGAGACAAAGAATGAGAATCTGGAGAGAGTTAGTGTGGTCTTGCCATAGTTAAATTGGGGATTACACATGGGTCTTGTCTAAATATGGTAATTCTTTGCATGGGTCCTGTCTACATACATATGGTGATTCTTTGCAGTCAGCTGTTTAGGGGAGCACAGAAAAGTTGTGGGAATTTCTTGACTGTTGCTGTTTTTGGGGCTTATGGGATTCTGGTAAAGTTCAACACTGTCAACCAAGTGTAACTTCGTCAGCAAATGCTGCAAATACCCTTGGCTGGTGGGCTTGCACTTTCTCAGCTTAGTCAGGGCTGACAGAACGATGTCAGATGTCTCAGTTTCCTATTGCCTGTTGTTGGTGCTGAAAACCACAGTGAGTATGCTCACATGATTCTAATCCCATTTCCCATGTGGGGGTAGAGATTTTCCCATAGATTCAATTCTCTGACACCAGCTGGACATCCTATAATTCAACTCAATTCTGACACTCTCTACTTGGACATAGTGTCAGATTCCATAGGTTAAGGGCTCAGAGCTGCAGGACTTCAAATTATAATTATAAGCCCAGGTTGTTACCTGTATTACTGACCCACCCTCTAAAGATTGGAGGTTCCAAAAGCCCTTTCCTTCAGTATGACTCAATTGCTAGAGCAGCTCACAAAACTCAGAGAAACATTTTACTTACTAGATTATCAGTTTATTATAAAAAGATACAACTCAGGTAGAGCCAGATGGGCCAGATGCATAGAGCAACTTACAGGGAAAAGGCAGGGAGCTGCCTTGCTCTCTCAAAGCTTGTCACTCTCCCCAGATCTCCATCTATTCACTAACCTGGAAATTCTCTGAACCCTGCTTACTGTGTGATTTGATTCGAAAATAAAAAAGAAAGAAAAAGAACACCTTCATTCATGGTAAAAAAAATTTCTAAGTTCTTGTTGCGTCTCAGGCAATGTACCAGGAGTTTCCTATGAACTTGGTAGAAGAAATATATGCATAACAATAGCTTTTCTTTCACTTGGTTTGGAGAATTATAGATACTATAAATCATATAGCCATAAAAATAAATATATAATTAAATAATTTGCTAAGGCCAATGAAGAGTAAATCAGTCTAGAATTCAGGGACACTATAATTAAAGACTTTAGTCAGTGTCAAGAAAGGTTCCATAAGGGTGTGGCAATTCAGTTGACATCAGAAATCACAGAAGACATGTGGGCTACAGTTAAAACTTTGTGATTCAGTAGCATAAAATTAAAAGCAAAAGCCTTCCATATGTCAAGAGGTTGCTCTAGAATGAGAGGAAAATGAGATGCAAAACAAAGTCATTCATAATCATATGATGAAGTGGAATTTTCAAGACTGAACAAGGTTTTTCTCATTGGTGGGTGAAAAAAAATGTATGCAAGTATGTTAAATTATCTCCTTAAAATTCCAAATGCAATTGTACAATTGGGAATTTTTTGGATTTTTGAAATAGTTAACAAATATTCTCAGGCAATAGTTGAACAAATTTTTAGTGATCTTGAATTTCAGACAATAATAAATACGCAGGAAACCAATTTTTTTCTTTTGGTTTCAGAAGTAGAGAGTATGTGTGTGTGTGTGGGGTTAGGGAGTGGGGGTGGTTACTTCTCAACAAACTGGGAGCCCCTTTTAATTTATGGCCTCTTGGCTCTCATTTCTGTCTATACTGAGAATGAGGTTAGCTTTACAAATACATATTTCATGTTGTAAAATTGGTAAGTTTCCAATTTATTAAAATAATTTACTATCACCTGCAAATACCTGTTGTAGAAATAGAGACCTGTTTTGAGCGTCACTGGCCTATAATTCTCTTTCTCTGCTATTCTCAAATACCTGTTTTGAGCGTCACTGGCCTATAATTCTCTTTCTCTGCTATTCTCAAATAATGACATTTATAACAAAAGGATGTTCAGACAGAATACATCCTCTCCTTAACAGAGATATCCCTATAACATAAAACTACCTATGTCAATAACTTACTTTTCTGTAGTAGGAAGTTTACTTAGAAGCAAGCAATATTTTAAGTGATGTTTATGATCACTTTTCATAAAGTATCAATACACTTACTATAAAATGTAAAATGAAATCAGTTAACAGATTTTTAAACTACTAATTCTTTCACAGTGTATTTTATTTCCATAAACTAAAATAATTTAAATACAGAAAGAACCTTTTTATCTTACTTAACTTTTTACCATGTCAATTCTGTTTTCTAACCTTTATTTTTCTTCAAATTTTTACAAATATTTTATACAAAGGGAAAATTTTATTTATTTATTTATTATGAACTTAGGGGAGGTTAGCACTCAAAATATTTTTTATTTTTCTTTTTCATTACTTGTTCTTCAAAACTGCTATGGTCCTTCGCATTCTTATACACTCTGTAGAATAAGTTTGTCAAATTCTACAAAAACATCTGCTAGGATATTTATAGGGATGGCCTTACATCTATAGATAAACTTGAGGAGACCTGAGATCTTAACTGCACTGAGTCTTCCAACCAATTAGCATAGCATATTGCTCTGTCAATAACATGCCTCCTAATTTCTTTCAACAATATTTATAGTCTTCAGTACACAGGTCTTGCACATATGATGTCTTTTGATTGGAATGCTTAAACTACCTTGGTCTAATAGGACTTAAATGTGAACTCCACATGTAACTTTAAAATGTACTAATGGTCACAATAAAAAAAGTAAAAATAAATAATACTCAAGGCAATCTACAGATTCAATGCAATCCCTACCAATAAACCAATGGAATTTTTCACAGAAGTAGAACAAATAATTCTGAAATTTGCATGGAAACACAAAAGAGACTGAATAGCCAAAGCAATCTTGAGGAAACAGAGCTGGAGGCATCATGGTCCCTGACTTAAGACTATACTACAAAGCTACAGTAATCAAAACAGTATGGTATTGGCACAAAAACAGATACATAGATCAATGGAGCAGAATAGAGAGCCCAGAGATAATCCCACACATTAATAGTCAATTAATCTATGACAAAGAAGGCAAGAACATACAATGGAGAAAAGACAGTCTCTTTGATAAGTTATGCTAAAAAAAACTGGATAACTACATGTAAAAAGAATAAAATTAGAACATTTTTTCACACCATATACAAAAATAAACTCAAAATGGATTAAAGAACTAAATGTAAGACTGGAAACCACAAAATTCCTAGAAGAAAACATAAACAGAACACTCTTCAACATAAATGGTAGCAATATTTTTTTGGATCTGTCTCCTGAGGCAAAAGGAACAAAAACAAAAATAAATAAATAGAATCTAATTATATTTAAAAGCTTTTGCAGAGAAAAGGAAATCCCAGACAAAATGAAAAGACAGGCTACTAAAATGTGAAAAAATACTTGCAAATGACAGGTTCAATAAGGATTAATATCTTAAACATATAAACAGTACAGACAACTCAATATCAAAAAAAAAACCCTAAACAACCCAACTGAAAAACTAATAGAAGATGTGAATAGACATTTTTCCAAAGAAGACATACAAATGGCCAACAGGCACAAAAAAGATGCTCAACACTGCTAATCATCAGAGAAATGCAAATCAAAATCACAGTATCATCCCACACCTGTTAGAATGACCATTATTACCAAAGACAAAAAAGTAAGTATCGCTTAGGAGAAAAGGGAATCTGTGCACTCTTGGTGGGACTGCTTTTAATTTCTCATTCTTCATAGGTATTTTTATCTCATACCATCACCTTTATACTAAATAACATTCTATTTCAACATCTCTTATAGTGCAAGTGTACTAGTGATAATTTGCCTGTTTATTTTTTTTTTTCTCTCAGAAAAATTGATTCCTTTTTGAAATATAGTTTTGTGGTCTGAAAGGTTTTTTTTTTCTTTTAGTACTTTTATGGTGTTTCCCTTGCTTTATTTTGCTTCATTCTTTTCTAGCTGATATGGATTCTGATAAGAAGTGTCATAAAATCATTGCAATGCCATAAAAACTATGAGTGTTTTAATTTTTTCTAGCTTATTAACATTTTTAAAAATTATTTGTTTTCAATGATTACATTATAGTGGAATTTGTGTGGTTTTCATCATTCTATTCTACTTGGGGTTCACTGATCTTCTCGTATATGGGTTTATATTTTTCATCATTATTTGGAAATTTTTCAGCCATTATGACTTTCCATTTTTCCCCCTTTCTCTTCTATTTCTAAGATTCCAATTATACATATGTTAAACATGAATATTTCCCACAAGTCACTGCAGTTCTGTGATTTTTTAAAAAATCTTTTTCCTCCATATTTTACTGTGTTTTAATTTGGATAGTTACTATAGATGTCTTCCAATTCACTGATCTCATTTTGCACAGTATCTAATTTGCTACTGTCCCCATTAAGTATATTTTGATTTCATGGTATTTTATGTTTGTTTCCTAGAAATAGAACTTGGATTTTTGTTTCATTTTTTTCAATTTTTCATCATTGGGTTTGTGCTTTATTTCTACCAACAGGAATTACAAATTATATTTATAGCCACTGGCTTAACACTTTTATCTGTTAATTGGATTGCTGAGGGGTATTTCTGCAAATTGCTGGGTCTCCTCTATATTCAGCTTCCTCTTGGTTCAGTTACCTTCTCTCATTTGTTGCACCCCAGAATTTCTAGTCTCCTTGGTCTTTCTGATCTGTGATTTCTGGCCTGTCAATTGAGTGAAATTTTGGTTTCTATATTCCTCTTTCCTTTCATGACACCTGGAAACTCCTTCCTAGAAATAAATTGGGATATTCACAGGGCTTGGCTTGTTTTATTCCCTTGTCTCAGAGACTACTGACTTGCACTACTTATTGTCCAACACTGAAAAGCCTTTGTCTGAAATATGTTATCTGGCTTTCTGGCTGTTCAAGGCAGAAGGGTAAACCAGTCCATACATCCTTTTTTTTTAAAAATTCACCATAGTCTAATAATGTTTCTGTACATAACTGTTCTTCAATTCCTGGAAGGGGGTAGGAATCACAATAAACAACTTCTAAAACTTCAATTTATCTTGGATATATACTGCTTTTAAAAAATTCCACATTTTTTTGCCATTATGTACAACTAATAGTATAAACTAGTTCGACAGTGAAATTAAATTAAATGCACCTCAGCCAAGTTTTTAATCATAATATTAATTTCATAATCTATGGATTAAGAACACTAGTTGTATTGGCTTGAATAAAGCCACAAATCTAGTAACACTTTATAGAGTTTTTTGAATTATTAGGTTTGTTCTATCTGAAATTTTCTGGAAAAGAAGTAAGAATCCAGTGTTCTTTTTTAAATATGACATGGATTTTTCTTTTACATACATCCACAAAACAGTTTCATTGCTACTCTATTAAATTTCAGACATTCCAGATTTAATAGTAATTCTTAGGATGAATTTATCATTGATTGCATTCATTTTCTTTCTTCATTTCACTGCCAAGGATGAGGTAAAGTTAGCATTTTTAGGCTACACAAGATAGAATATCATATATCTGATGTCCATTTAAAATGAACAAGTGCAAAATTTATAACTCATCTGAGAACATTTAATATTCTTTTATCCTTCAGCAGTTAATGTAAAGGACCATGGAAAACAGTTTTACAACACTCAGTTTAATGAGTAGAAAATATCCTCTTATCATTTTCATCCTTTTAAACATTTCATCATCACCCCATGGTGCAGAGAGCAGCTGTTTATATGGAAGTCAAATTTTCCTATGGCATATAATTGTTTTAAAAAGTCCCAAGACTTCATGGCAATCTTACTAAACACTACTGTTCTCGTTTTAAATTACATATTATATACTAAAATATGTGTGCTTCTCCTCAAGTCATTACAATTATAATTGCCATATGAAATAAGGATTAAATGAAAAGTGAGCCATGGTTCAATGAATGCAAATTATCAGGAGAGGGCATCAACACGACCATAGTGTTATTCAACTAAGGCAAGCAATTCATTCTACCCCCTACATAAATTAAATATATATAAAATATCAAATCATTAATCCAGTAATTTACAAAACTTATGTGTGGTCAGATTATGCAGTATTTGATAACAAAAATATTGGTGGCAAATAAGTTTGTTTCAGTCCTTGCTTATGTGTGTATGTGCATAGGAAATATGACTTTTCTCTCTCTGAATATTACCTACTACTAAAATGCCCTAATATATGATACCTAAATGCATACTTGTTATCTTGAGCAAAACACTGTGAAGATAGTCTTAATACTTTAATATATTTATTTTTTAAAGATTAAAATATTGTTTCTTATTTTAATATTGAGAGGGATGAAAAAATGGGATTATTACAGTGAAAATGTATCCACAAGAGGAAAGATAAATAACAGAAATAAGTGCAATAGTAGACTTCCTAACATTATGTCAATAAATCACGAAACTCACAATGTATTTACCAAAACTTTAACTAGTATATTAGTTATTCTCACAAACTCAGGAGTTGGCTCATTTTAAGTGCCATATATTCAATCCAAATATAAAAATGGCATAAATCACCAATAAGAAATCCAATCCTACCAAGCATTTCTGATTTTTATGGGCTTTACTAAAGATGTTTGAGGGGCGAAGAGATTGTTCACAACCATAGCACACTGACAAATCCACATAACTCTTTTCATTCTGTAAGATTTCTTGGTCAAATTGCCCCTGACAACCACTCCCCAAAATAGGCTAAACTGTGTCCCCCACAAAATTGTATACTGATGCCTAACCTCTAGTACCTCAGAATGTGACTTTAGGAAGAGAAAGGGTCTTTAAAGAGGTAATCAAGGTTAAATGAGATCATTAGGGTAAGTCTTAATCCAAGATGACTGGTGTTGACTGGTGTCCTTGTAAGATGAAATTAGGACAGACACACACACAGAGGGAAGACTGTGTGAAGACACTGAGAGAAGATACGCAACTACACATCAAAGAAAGAGGCCTCAGAAGAAACCAACACCGCCAACATCTTGATCTTGGACTTCTATCTTCCGGAATTGTGAGAAGATAAATGTCTACTGTTTTTGACGTTGTCTGTGGTACTTTGCAAAATAAGCAGCCAGTATACCACATTCAGCACCTATTAAGTTTTCTCTTCCCTCTTAGATATCATGAGTATATGACCCAAAGTATTAGAAGACTGTCCTTCCTAGAGATCTACATCATATAACAGTTTTTAATATTTCTATCATGGCTTGGAAATAGAACTGACAGAAGAAGGGAAAAGGGTAATGAAAACTCTTTACTTGGTCTCTTTGGCTTTGCAAGTCTATACATCACTAACTCCTAAAACATGAAATTTTTAGTATTTTTTAAATTTCATTTTGATACACAAAAGAAATTTTAATTGAAATTTGTTTTCATGTGCTTTTAACTTAGAAGAAAAAAATGTGTGCTGAAATTTCTGATATAATTTTAAAACGAAATGTTTCTGCTGAGAGCTATCATTTAGAAATACCATCCACTAAATTTTACATACCTTAAAATAATAAGGCTTCTCCCTAAATATATACATCTTGAATACGGTGAGAAGATCACAATTTAGGACTATTTTCTCAGGAACATGCAGGAATACTATTGCTTTTTAAAAGACTGGTAGTTCACATCCTGTTACATTTCTATCTTGTTTATTATTTATGAGCAAATATGTATATAAAATAATGTACAGATTTTAATACTGAAAATGATTTAGAGATATTAGAGCAAAAGCTTACTTTTTTTTCTCAGTGATGAAAATGGACATAGATTTGAGATCATAATTTTTTAATACTTTCAGTCACGTTTCTGTTGTTTGACTTATTCTGGAATTTTCAACTGATCTTTCTACTTCTACTTTCAGCATTGTGTGACTTAACACCTATGCTCACGAGTGCTCATCAACACTACACACACAAACACACACACAGACGCTTTCACAGGCACAGGATTTTGAGGCTTGCTGTAGCTCAAAAGCATTTAACAGATGAATTTAAAGCACTTATACAGCTTAGATATATAAACATCATAATCTAAAGACTTCTCCAGAATTGACTACTTGGGTCATACTACTTGAGAAAATTGGTCATGGAGAGATGAGAGGTTGTATATGTGAAGTGGAGTAAATCATCTCTTGAGATAAATGCTTATTGGCAGTAGGCTTCTGGAATTAGGACTAGACACAGAAGAAATGTGTGTTCTATTAATATTATGATCTATAATAAAGAATGTTAAATTCATTAGCCCCTCTAATAATCCCTTGACTTTCTTTCTGAAATATAAGAGAACATAAGTTCATGTTTCCCAAATGGAGAATGCTATTTCCTCCTCTATGTCCACTTACTATCTTTGTAAAGGTTACATTTCCTTACAAAATCAAGAGTCCAGTTCCTAATTTCCAGCATAATATTATTTACTCATTCCCACCTTACTGAAGTTCAAGACTTCCTAGACTACTGCCAGGTGCTCTAATCTCTGAACCATGGTACAATATTACTTTCCTGAAAATATGGAGGTAATTTTTTTTTATCTTTGCCTTTTCTATTTTTTTCTCTTCTTTCTCTTGCTACTTGGTGTAGGGTGCTGCCCTTGCAGGGATTTCTTCTCTATGATGTCTGCATATAAATATAGTTCTATGAGAAATGCTCGAAAAGCTGTTCACTCACCTTAATGAACATTACTTACAGGGAGAAAGCCATATTACCCTGGTATTTGGTAACCCCTGAATTGAAAGGTGACAGGAGCCCTACCTTTGCTGGCCTGCAATGTGTCAAAATGTAGAATCATATATCCTGCTGGAATAACACTGAAAGACTTTTTAATACCATATCCTCTTTGCCATTCTTTTTTTTATCTATTAAACATTGGATTTATTGGTGAGATTATGTATGGTGGAACTTGGGTGGGGGGTAATGAATTAGATAAATTTTGTTTTCTCAAATCTGTATCCACAAATAGCAGGGCTAATAAGAAAAGCAGGCTAGAAAATTTACCTGTTTTTCCTGCCTTTACTGAAGAGGCTACTGAATACCTCAGAAGTCTTATGTTAATGCAATTTCTCCTCTTTGTTTGGAGGGAGGGTCTAAAAATTCGTATCAATACTACTGGTAAATTTATCATTTTGGAGTAAAAGGACTATGTAAATTCACATTATACTATGTTCATTACCTTAAGTATAGGAAGTTTTATTTGATTGTTCAACATTTTTCAAAACATATGTTTTCTTTTTAAGATGCTTCTGCTACAATCCAAATTGTAATTAGAAATTGCCTGCCAGAAGTCACCCAACAGGTTTTTATAGTAGGCTTGACATAAGTAATAACAGAGGAAATGAACAGTATCATAAATCTAGTTAGTGACATTTCCTGTGGGATAATACAGAAATCACAGTTCTATTCTGATATTTTAAAAATGTTAGGGCTGAAAGGAACAAGTCACAATCAGCAAGTAATTATCAATAATATCTCTGAGGTTTCCTTAACACGCTGACAGATCAAAACTTAACAAAATAAGAACTGTATACCAAAAAAAGATATATATCATGTAGCTCAAGAAGGCAGCAAATGTAAAGCATCATTCTTACCTGACTATAACACGGCAATGCACTGGGAAGCTTGGGAGGGACTCAAGGACACTTGGCAAGCTAAAGATAAGGAAATTCAATTTTCCAGTTAAGTAGACGAGAAGAAATGATAGGTATACTGCTACTTGGATTAGAGTGACATACATATTTTTCCTGTTCTTCACAGGATGATACGAGGTCTGCACACTCCAATGGTGAGCCCTCTCCCAGGGCTGCCATTAGCTGGTTGTGTTTCTGTGAATAAATCATTTCTATAGACCTTGACTTTATCTTCCATCAAATGAGTAATAAGATATTGGCAATAAACAGTCTTCTCCTTACCCTCCACCACGAATACCTAGGCACACATGATGACCAGAAACCTATAAATGGCACTATAAAAATGAAAGGAAGGTAAGGAGATACATGTGACATATTACTAATGAAAGACACAAATTTCATTCTTCCTTGTCTTGCCTATTAGGAGACCATTTTGTTTTGTCCAGGAGGTGTGATATCTCATTTATTAATTCGCCTGCATGTATTTATTGCATGCCTACTACCTGCCAGGCAGTATTCTAGGCATCAGGACCCAGGAGTAAACAAATCAGAGGCCCTAACTTCCTGGAATTTATGTGACCTCTTTAGGCTCTCGTCTAGCTTGGATTGTCTGGATGGAGTTCTGCTTAGTAAAATGGGGTTAGTTAAGTGGGAATTCTAAGGGATCTATCTTGTCTTCATTAAAACAAGAAAAGGCTCAGCTGAAATTTGCCCTTTGCCAATCTTTCTTCTCCTTCCTCCTGCTCCATTCCTACCTAGGATGACAATGAAATATATAGAATTGTAAGTCATATTGTAGCTTGGGGTAGATTAGTGCATTTTAAAAATTACATTAATTACAGAATGTACAGAGAAAAAATAATGATCACAAAAAATTACATATATAGAATTATAGGATGTGCAGAGAAAAAATAATGGTCACAATATGTGTATTTATTAGTCAACTAGTGCTACCATAACAGAATACCATATAGACTAAGTGACTTAAACAACAGGAATTGATTTTCTCCCAGTTCTGAAGGCCAGAAGTCAAAGATCAAGGTTCCAAAGCTGGCAGGGCTAGTTTTGGAAGAGGCCTCTCTCCTTGGCTTGCAGGTGGCCACCTTCCTGCCGTGTCCTCACACGGAATGTCCTCTGTGTGCATGCACTCCTGGTGTCTTCTCTTCTTCCTGTGATGACACTAGACTCACTGGATTGAGGCCTCACACTTATGACCATATTTAACCTTAATTACCTTTCTATAGGCCCTATTTCCAAATATAGTCACATTGTGGGTTGGTGGTTTAACTTACAAAATTTTGTGGAGGGGACACAATTCAGTCCTTAACAATGTGAAGCCATGTTGACAACTGTTTTTCTTCATGCTTGCCTTCAAATGTTTTCTAAGAGCACTTAAACATGGCATCTTCACTTTCTGTGCCAGTCCAATATTTAATAACTGACTTTGTTGGCCAAATGGTAATCTCTTTTTCTCTATTTTCTTTGACTAGCCCACTATCCTCAAAGCTGTTGTCCATCTCTGCTTCTTCATCCCTATTAATCCTAAATGTTTTATCCTCTGATCTTACAGTCAGCATGCTAATAAACATTTCAGAAAATACCATATGACCATAAAATTCTGCTTTTTTTTTTTTTTTTTTTACTGGGCCCACTCGATTCTATTTCTATGCCCGTTAAAGACTTATTCTTCCTTAAAGACTACTGCAAATAAATCCACTACTGTGACACATTTCCTAACCCCAAGTAGAATTAATTTTTCTATTCTTTCTACCGCCACTACACCAAGAGGATAGTTCCATTAGAGTAATTGTGATTTCACTGTGTTTGTTTAAAAGTCTGTGTCTTCTACTAGAGAGTAAAAAGTTTATCAGAATTCAGCCTAGTATCAAGGATAAATTGAGCTCTCAAAGTTGTTATATATTATTACTTGCTCTGCCACTCTATTCCATGTGACACTCTTGTTCCCTGATATTGGAACAAATCAGTTCAACTCACTGACCCTCAGTTTCCTTATCATTAAAGTGGAATTATAATATATAGGACTGAACATAATATATAGGACTGAATACGTGAGAGACTCTAGCACATGTTTGACACACAGTAGAGCCTTGGTTAATAATTACTTAGATTTACATATACACTTATTTTTGTCTATTAAGTCCTAGACTAGGAAGAAAGAGATGCAAAGTGTTTCCCTACTTGATGAGTCAGTGTAGGACCCAAGTTTTGTGGGACCTGAAGCTTATATACATTGGAGTACAACTTTAAAAAATAATATAAGATTAAGAATACAAAATTACAAAACTAAGTTAAAATACAACTACTTATCTTGAGAGATAAAGGAGTTAATGAAATTACACATTTTAAAGAACAGATAAAAATCATAAAATGCAGAAACATTATCCTTTTTTTGGTTAACTGACTGCCTGAGACATATAGTTTATATTTTACATATTTTGGCTACATAGTCCTAGAACTTTTTTATTTGATAAGTCTTTTGCTGTAGCATTTTCTAGAGAAAGAAAATTTAGTCTTAGAATTGGTAAGATTGACCCTTTTTAACTGACAGATTTCTTTTATCAATCCATTACTGCTAATGACATGTGAAATTTGGAGATTGCTGCCAGATTCGAGGAAAAGTTCTATTTAGTTTTATTCATATATAAAATGAATGATTTGAAAGAATTTTCCAAGGAGTGACTTCTAGCTTTCTGCACTTAAACTATTTTTTGTTTTATCTCAACTACCCACATAAGACACATTCTCATAAAACTTCTGGCCCTGAACCTTCATGTCAAGTGTCTGAGGGGTCCATATCATGACCAGTAATAGCACCTGGACAACTAGTCATAATTTAACATGAAAGTGTCCACAAACACATTAAGCCTGAACTAACACTCTTGAGTTCAACCTCCCCTTACCCTAAATCCCAAAATGCTCATGGCTACTACTTCACAGTAATACTAAAGGTGTGAAAAATGAAGGGTAGAAGTTCAAGTAAAAAGAGACAGAAGTATCAGTAAATTTTGTTTGTAATATCTAATATTTGCACCTTTTACAAAGCATATGACATGTGAACACTCTGCTAAGGTCCTTCCCAGCAACTTGAAAGGAGCTGATGCAAACGACTGCTGCTTATTACTCAGTTCCAACTCATTACTGGCTTCATGGTAAATCTACCTCTGGTTATAGAGTCAATCTTTTGGATAGGAATACAACAACACACACCAATGGTTCTCAAAGAAGATAGGATTTCAATGTTCCATAAAGCATGAGGCAGATTTAAGGAAAATACTTGGTTAGAAGAGAAAGAGGGGAAAGGCAGAAATAGAGAAAGAAAATCATATGATGTGTCTACGGGTACAGTAAACAGGAGGTTAGCTAAGGTAAGGGAGTGGAGGAATTGATAGGTTTGGAATGAGAGTTGAGGACTAACTGTATACTAATCAAAACTGTGAGCTGAGGAGTTTATTCTCTGTATGACTAGCAATGAAAGATCTTGAGGAGGGATGGAATATGATCAAAGTACCTGGAACACAGATGAAGAAACTAAGGCACAGAGACATTACATGAATTGCAGTTTGGAGAGAAAGCCCGTATCATGTAAACATGTGAACTGGGTATTGATACATATTTTTCAGTCTCCAAGACTCATACTAAGCTCTAACGCAAATGACAAATTACTATCCCGTTCTGAATTTCCTAAGAATTCACCTCAAAAAAGGTGAATTAGATGACTGCTTTTATATAGAATAACCAAATAGCTAGAAAGATGCTTTGATTAATTTGTGAAAATGTTAATGTATTCAAAGCAAATGTTAGAATACTATTTCTTCTTTATTTTTTAGCACTCTACATTAAATATAACATTAAAATAAACAAATGCCTCTTATTAAACAAAAGATTGAAAAAACTAATTTGATAGTAAGAATCACATTTAAAGTACTGAATACTTGAAGTCTGCTACATATGAATCATGCAGTGACATCTATAAAGACAAAGGAGTATCCTCTAATTCATATATTTCACAGTTTAACTTATAAGGTGTACTGAAAGCAAGGACTACTCTAAGTACATCTCAAAAATCATGGTCTAGAAAAATGAGCTGAGAAAATAGTCTTCTGAAAGTATTTTAATCTTTATATCAGATTTATTGAGATAATTTACATAGAGTAAAATGAACTTTTTTCAAGGGGACATTCCACTGAATTCTGATACATGGACATAGTCATGCAACCATCACCACAAATAAAATATAAAACATGAGCCCAAAACATTCTATCAGTCCCAAACATTCTCTTGTGCCCTTTGCAATCAATCCACACCCCTCCCCACACCACTACTCACTGGCAACTACTTTGAATCCTGTCTTTATAATTTTGACTTTTTCGGAATATCATAGAAGTAGAATCATACAGATACAGCGTTTTGTTTTGTATTTGTTTTATACCTGGCTTCTTTAACTTAGTATAAAGATTTTGAATTCATCTGTGTTGGTACATATATAAGCAATTTGCTTCTTTTTATTGTTTAGTAGTGTAACATTACACAGTACTGCCATGATTTGTTTATCTATTTTCCAGTTAAAGGTGTTTTAATAATTACCAGTTTAGGATTAACATGAATAATGCCTTTATGAACACTTCATATAAAAATATTTGTGTGGACACAGACTGTCATTTCTTTTGGGTTGATACCTAGCATTTTACCAAGCAATTCCACTGCTAAATATTTACTTTTATAGGAGACAACTATATTGCTTTTCTAAGTGGCTGTATTATCTTCCATCCCCATCAGCTATGTGTAAGAGTGCAGTTACTTTGGAACCATCTGCTTTTGCTATATTTAGAGATTTCAGAACACTAAACCTAACCACTCCTCCTTTAATGTTTATAAGGTTCAGATTTGCATATTTAAAGGTCTATTACTGAACATATAGACAATTAGGAAACATATATTCATGATAAAATAACCATTTAATAATTATTAAATATTCCTCTTCATAAAATTGAAAGGCAATTGCAGATGTAATTAAGGTCTAAATCTATTGATTTTGAGTTAATTAAAAGGGCAATTATTCTCAGTGGGCTTGAATTAATCAAAGGAAAAGAGCCCTTCCTGAAGTTAGAAATTCTATGTTGCTGGGTTTGAAGAAGTCTATTCCCATGAATTAAGCAGACATGTTGAGGAAGAAAATATTGCAAAGAACCATGGATGGCAAGAACAGGAAGCCTCAGTTCTACAGCTGAAAGGAAATGAATGCTGCCAACATTCTTCGGAAGCAAGGAAGTGGATCCTTCCCCAGTTCAGCCTCTGATGATGCTGCAGATCCAAACAACGAGACTGCAGACTGGGGAGACTTTGAAGCACAGAACCTAGTTAAGCTGCACCTGGAATTGTGACCTATAGAAAATGTAGGTTTGCTCTTTTTTTTTTTTTTTTTTTTGAAAGCCACCTAGTTGGATGAAGTTTATAATACAACATTAACAACTGCCTTTACAATCCTTAAGTAAACAGACAATGAGGACACGTCAGTTCTGCAGTACCACCGACGTGATTCTAAGGACAGAGTATCTCTGTTACAGCCTATCTGTCTGTCACCTATTCATAGGGAAGCTCCATTTATCCTATTTTAACTATTAAACCTTGCCTTTTCCAATTCTCTCTCTTTCTCTTTCTCTCTGAATGTCTCTGTCTGTTTCCCTCCCTCCTCCCTTCCCTCTTGGTATGTAGTAGTTATTGAAATTTTTTCTTGTTATAAAAAAACCCAAAACACTAAAACGCATGTTTTATCTAAATCTAGATAATGTGCAAATGGAAGCAGAAATATGATACTTATAAAAATATACTGGTATATAAATAAACATTTAATTGTGTGGTAACAAAATGACTCTTCAACTAGATTCATTCTTCACCTTTTTTTTTTAAGTTATCCAATTAATATAAATTGTTTTCAAAAGTGAATAAAATAAAATCAAGACTTTGGAATAGCATACTTATGCTCAAATTTTAAGTAAATGGTACTTTAATTAGGAAACTATAAACCTAATAAGGTATTAAAAAAAGTCAACTTCCCAATTTCTTAGAGCTTTGGTTGTCCTGAATGCTCTGGCCTTAATCTGTATTTACCTGTCCAGCCTCTGAAAACTTCTACATACCTAGTCTAGCATGAGGACTTACATTTATGTATTTATGTATTGTTAATACAGCTTAAACCAAGATATCTTATTATTTTATTCTTCATATGATGACATGAAGCATTTTATTCCCTGAATTGACTATGTAAATTCAAACTTCAAATAAAGTCTCCCTAAATCTTAAATCACTAAGTAGAGTTTGCTCAGTGGTATTATTTTTCCAGCATTTGACTATTAATATTCCTTGGCAAATAAACCTCATTAGAATTGATCTTTTCCTTTTGAAATGTGGAGGTCTGGAACAAAATATAAAGTCACACAGAAATGCAGTTTCTATAAACCCATAATGGATTAGAATTGTGTAGAATTTCAAAACTTAAAATGCTCATAAATGTTGAATCTACTTTTAAACCTCTCTCTTTTTCTCAGATGAAAAAATAACCTACCTCTCTCCCTCTTTCCACCTAATAAAAAAAATCTATGGAAAAGATAATCAGTATTATAAACCAAAGGACAACGCCTCCAGAGTGTTCAGTTTTTGTCTCTTCACTACTCTATCAAGAGACATGATTTAGGATAGAGTGTAGTTTTGTATTTTGCATTTTTTTTAAAAAAAAGCAAAGCCCTATAAAATCAAAACAAATAGTATTGGTTACTTCAATTGAAGAGTCAATCACCTAGATTAAATGACATATGGAATGACACATAAGAGTCATTCTGCATCAAAATGAAAATGTTTCTCCAGCTGCTGAAGTGGATCTTAAGCCACTGAGGGTTTTGCACATTTAATAAATTGCTCTGCTTGAGCAATCCTGTCAAGAAGGACAGGAATATCAGACTGCACTATACAAGCTCCCTGATTAATAGAAGTCCCCATATGATGGAGTAAGTTACAACCTTAATGTACAAATAATGAACCTCTATTAAAACGAAGGGTATCATAAATCAAAATGCTGTAGAAAAACCATAAACCTGTGGCAACATAATGGCCACCAGGGCCCAAACTGTATTAATCTTGTAGGGTGCAGTATCATTTCTCTAAGAGAGACAACTAAACATATCCTGTGTGAGAGTGAATTATGAGTGTGATAAAGGTTCTGGACTATTCATTTAAGTTAATGGCAAAGTTCATATTGAGATACCCCATGGTTAACTCCTCCTCTCAATCTGTCTTGAACTCTGTTTCGACTAAGACAAACATCAATGTGTTCATCAACGTTCTAAGCCTTGCATTTGTCTGAAATGTCCTTGGAAAGAAAGTGAGGGAAAAAAGAAGAAACAAATGATCTCTCCTTCAAAATATTTTTAGTTTCTTTTCCCTTCAGTTAGTATATCTAATTTTATTTAAACCTTCCTTATATATATATTTCTACTCATAGTTACACACACTATCTCATAGCATTTTAGAACTATATATAGCATTGAAATTTATATCTTTTGATATGTTTCCTGCATATTTTCCTATTACCAATTGAATATTGGAAATAAACCTTCCATATGAATTAAATTCGAAAGAGCAAAGAAAATACTTAACACAAAATGTCTTAGTGTAGCATTTGTTTGGGAAATGTTTTCATTTACATTTTAATGTAACAGAAGAAATATTTCATTAGTACACCCTGATACGTTCTGATTTGTAACTATCTTCTATGGATAGAACAGTTTCTTGTAGGGTGAAAAATCCAAGCTGATTGTTTACATATTTCGTACTTGTTAAAAAGTATTTGCACATAGTCTTATTCTATAAGAAACTGCTCCTGATATGATCATTACCAAGAGCAAGATCCAATAGTTTGTTGTTTCTAGAGGTATATATATATGTTCTTACTCATAGAAGGCACTTATTTTCATTATTTTACTGTGTATTTGTCTATAATGAATTTAAACTTAGTTCTGGAACCTCAAGAATTTTTTTCTATTGGATATGTTGTTATCAATTCAAATATATCTCAGTCATTTCTAGATTTTTTCCCCTACGTATCCTTTGCTAACTCAGTCAATTCAGGATGCCACCTCTTTCTCCTTCCCTTTTGTACCATGGTGACCTACTTTTCTAGGCTCATGCTTGTTGGTATTTATTCACCCCAAATCCTATATGTCTATTTGGGGTGAATAAATACCAACAAGCATGAGCCTAGAAAAGCATGGAATCCCAGAGGGACTGAGTTGTTAATAATGTCTGCTTAATATCTATGATGTCATTTCCACCATCATTCCAGGATATTAACTTGGAATGGAAGTCACAACCTGACTCTTCAAATCTGAATTCTGAAGTTACTATAAAATCCCCAGTCCCTAGGGTGGGGCCGAGGTAGTGAGCACTTGTGAGGGAACTCTTATTTTCGTGCTTGGCTTTGTGACACAGGAAGCAATGAAGTGGTACACAGTTCAATCTAAATCTACCATAAATGAATCAGCAATCTCTAATCTAATATAAACAAATAAATAGGATAACCCCATATAATGATAAAAACAAAGAAGAAGATGTAATATGGTCATGCAAAATAAGAAAGTGACTGGGTGAATCCTCTGTCTAGGATCATAAGCAGTCCACCCTGAAGACATGACATTTGAAATGGCACATAAATTAAAAGAAGAGTGTCAGGCATGTGAACATTTGAGAGAAGACTTTCAAATTGGAAATAAAAGCACCAAAATTACAAATAAACAAACTAAAAATGTCCTGGAAGAGAAAACTACTCTGTATTTTTGAGGGACAGAAAGTCACTAGGCATTGTATATTAGGGGAAAGTACAGATATATGTAGCCATAAAAGATTACAAAAGCCACATTCGTGAGCCCTTATGAGGAATTTGAAACTTATGTCTTAAAAACTTTACTGCGGTTGCTCTGTGGAAACATGACTGGAGGAGAACAAGAGTGGATTAGAGATAGTAGTTTGGAGTCTCGATTTGGAATTTTCTATAGAAGTGATCATAGCTTAGACAGGATTACAGCCCCAGAGAGAACAGTAACTACTAAATATAGAGGTATTTAGGCCTAAGCATATCACAAAAATTATGTTCAAGGTATGAATCATGAAATAATTTACTTAAGTGGAGAAGACAAAAAAAAAAAAATTTGTTCTATGTGGAGGAAATCGAAGGGTTTGGTTTTGACCATGTTAACATAGCGATGATCGCCATGCTGTCTTGAAGCAGGTGCTTGAAACTATATACAAATAAGAGGGTGACTGAATCAATGGATAAGATGCCTATAAAAACCCAACTGGGGAGACTATGTCTCTATTTGTGTATTTTATATACACACATGTTTATGAATATATGTTTATATACATAACAATATGTTATATGCATAACAATATGTGTTCATATCAATATGTATGTGTGTGTGTGGGTGTGTGTAATTCCCAGGAAACTATTATGGGTAGGCTGAGACTAGAAATATAGTTTTAGAGGTATCACATAAAAGATCATTGAGAATACAACCCTGGGGCATATCAAAATTTAGAATTATAATAGGTAAAGAGGTACCGTAAGAATGCTGAGAAAAAGCAGACCTCAAAGTAGGAGAAAGACCAAGAGACTGTGGCATAATGGAGTGTTATCCTACAACAAAATTAGATCAAAAGATCAGATATCTAGATATATTTAGATGTTCAATTAAAAAGCTATTTAATCCTTATAGGTCTCTGTGCCAGTCCCTAAGACAGAGAGAATAAAAAGATGGACAGGATAGGGCCACTGGACTGAGACACTTACTCTAGTACGTAAATTATAAGACAATGTGTTACACGTCACAATTTTAGTAATAATCTTTTCTGAACTAATTTTCGGAAGAGAATGTGTGAAATTGAGCATCTTTCAAACATCTAAAATGAAGAGTGCAAGGTGATAGGAGAGTCCAGCCAGGCTGCTGGTTCTCATGATAATAAAGTAAACATGAAATACTTTTGGGAATTGTTCCTTTGTTTGTGTGCAGTAAGGTAGTCATTGTATTTTCTTTAAATATAGATTATAAAATAAAGTAGTAAAACCCACTTTAAAAGAAAGCAGAAACCAGTTAAATACTAACTCAGCTATTGATATGATGTAGTTTTGACCATTTTGTCTCCACTAGAGGATTTGAGGATTCTCTTGGTCAAATCATTGGTGTGGATTATTAATACAATATCAAATGGTAAATTCTGAACCACTGTACTTTATTTTATTGTTTAAAAGTTTGTAATGGTAAGCTTAATTTTTAATTATAGAATATAATGAAAACATGCAAAGCATACACCGAATTAAAATATTTTTATGAGAAGGATCCAGGGACAGAAGCTGAATTGAAATGCACCTTGCCACAGAATCTAAAAGCTTCTGTTAAAATTTTCAGTGTTATTTATAATGTCCTATATGAGGGTATCTAAGAAAAAAGTACCATATGGATTTTAAGCTCAAAGTTAAAACAACAAAAAAAAGCAAATGTGACTGGGACATTATGCTGTACACTAGAAACTGACACATCATAACTGACTATATTTCAATTAAAAACATATATATGCCATTATATAAAACTTGAAGACATTTTAAATGACAATGTTAATATATACATTTTTCTATAAAATGATGGTGATGAAATAAGATGTTTCTATACAGAAGTGGATGCCATTTGTCAGGCAAACAGGCTGAGTTTCTGTGGAGCACTCATCTACCATTCAAGAATGATGAAAGCCACAAAGAGCCCAACAGATTCTATTTGTTTCTTGAACCACTGACAGTGGCTTTCTGCCAGAAAACAATGACTCTGCTCAAACCTAAACAACTGCAAATTCTCAATCATTACAGTGCTTAAAAAAGTTCATTTAATTTAGAATATTTCATGAAAAAATTGTAATTACATTTGTCACTGAAAACCATGTTAAAATATTGTCTCAACATTTTAGGTAATACTCCCACACATGTAGTCAATATTTAAATATACAGGTGAAGTAAAAGACTATTCTTCTTGTTTATCAAAAGCTCTGATAGATCTTGTTTAACAAAACCCCTATTAAACACCATCACTACAGTTAATGGATTTTGTCCAATTAATACATAGTGACTCAACGTATAGATGCATAACTTTTTATCTAACTATTCTCCCATGGTATATTTAGATTGTTTCTGATATTGCTGTTACTTAAAAATATGTTTAAACTCTTTTAGAATACTCAGATGAGCTTGCAAAAATTAGAAATGCTCCTGTATTTTCCTCACCTTTTTTTTGCTTCCTTAATTACATTTTCCTCTATTATTCCAAAGTCAATGTCAATCTGCTGAATTATTCCACGTTACCTTACAGTTGTGCATTAGTGCTTCAGTGACAAGAGAAACCAGCAGGCTTAATTCCAGATCAGTGTAATTTCTGTTGCCCTCACGTTGAATGTTGTATTTAATTTATAGTTTCCCTTTAGGAGACGTACCATTTGTAGATAAACAATTTGTAGACAAGACAAAGCTACATCATTTGAGGGACTGTGAAACATAATGGAGTTAAGACTTTGAATTCTCTTTCCATAGCCTATTAGAATTTAAACACTCCCTGAGTCTCACTTCCCTCATGTGAATAAACTTAACTGTACTACTCTTTAGAGAGTGTCACTGAAAAATACGTGAAGAGGGGAACAAACTGTCTAAATGTACAGAATAAATTCAGTAAATGACGGAAATTATTCTCGTGGGCTCATTTTTTTCCTCTCCAGAATTTGGAGAGGCTTTAAAATCACCCTATGAAATAAGAGGTTAATATCAACCTAAAATAAATATATATGGTTATTTATCAATGAACACTATTTTCCTTTATAAATAATTAGCTGATGTAAAATTTTCCTATTTAAAATCAATACTTTTTACAAATGCAATAAAAATGAGTTAGCTCTATTTTTAAGAGAGCTTGTCCCAGATAATAGGGGCGTATGAAGAAAGATATTCAAGTGGTAACAGTCAATAACTCACATACATCAAATATAATGCAAAATGTAAATATTTATCAAATACATTTTAGATAATATTTTCTTAGTTAAAGCTGTGTTATGCCAAGTTTAAGTTATTTATAACTACTCTTTTGCTTATCAACCTAAAACTAATACAACCTTTTAACTGATAACATCTTAAGTTTATCTATGAAAAGTGAGAGACTGGATATACAAACAGACAATGGCCAGAGCATACATAAAAAGATAGAACTCGGACTCACAAACTGCAGCAAGCAGCCCAGGAACCCAATGCATCATTTAGAGTAACCATCCCAGGAAGCCAACCTACTATCTACAAGTCAAACTTGTACAGAGTCAGACCACTCATTCTCTCTGGCAAACATTCCAGGAAGCCAAATAACCACCCCTGTAACAGTCAGCCTAAAATGACCAGAACTTGATTAATAACTCTCAGCTTCCCCAGTTTCTGTCCCTGATTCCAGCACAGGACCAACCAGAGAAAGTCAAATATAAACATCTAACCAATCACACCAGAAGCCCTGCTTCCAGTTAGCCTACCTGCGGCTTCCCTGTGCTAGGAGGTTCCAGTCAGGACATTCCTAAAGCCTCCCCCTTTTTCGCACTATAAAACTTTCCTATCCTCCTGCCTGCCTTTGAGCTTCTGCCAAAGTACAAGTTAGTGGTGACTAACAGTGAGCTCTAAAAAAAAATAGCCTTTGCCTTTTCTCATTTGGTTGGTCTTTATTTCCACAAAGGAAAAAAAAAGGTAAAATCATTCATGATTTTTAATATGACCCAACCTAAACAATGCAAATACAGAATTAATGGATGCCATTTGTCAGGCAAATAGGCTGAGTTCCTGTAGTATAAATAAAAACAAAGTCTGCCCCCAAGTATATACTTTAACCTCACCAATTTTCTTACCCAAACTGGCACCATCCAGTAGCTCTATTGCCTTCCTGAACACCTACCGGCATGACTTGGTTATTTCAACACATCCCTATTTATAGAAAGGACCTAACAAGAGTGACATATTAAAATTGAAATGTAACATGCCTCTTTATAACAGCTTTATGATTTTTTTCCTGCATTTTTCAAATCAATGAGTATATATGGATGTTAAGTCAGAAATAAATGTTACCTCAAACATTTCTTTCTACAAAGTTCACATAGAAGACACATATCTAAACTGAATAGTTATTCAGTGAAGTGAATGATGACTAAATCAGGACTCTTGGAAATTGACTGAGTACTGGGGAAGGTCTTACAGAAGATAATAAAAAAAAAAAAAATTAAAGGGACCAAGGTGAATTTGCTTAATGTCATTAAGCCTCTCAACAGACAGCAACGAACAATCAAATCCAGATTATACGTTAAAAAATGTTAAAAAAAGTAACCTGAAGCAAAGCGAAAAAATAATCTGCTTATCTCTTTGCTACTTCCTCTAATAAAATTTTCAAATTATAAATTACTAGAAACAGATTCCACAACTTAAACAATTATAAATTGTTATCCAATCATTTGGGATACAAAAAATATATATATACAAGAAGGACAACAAAAGAAACATTAATACCATATGTTTAGCACAAATTACACTCTTGGTATTGTGCAAGGTTCTTGCACATCTGCTCTGCTTGACTATTTAGAAACATGTTATACAGAACTTGGTTTGACTATGACCTCATGCTACGTCCCAAATTCTGTTCAATAGTCACTTGAACAGAACAATTCAGAAGCTATTCCAGTTAAGAGTACTAACCTACAATACCAAACCATAAATTTTTCTAGAATTCACTGTTGAAAAAATGTCCTTATGTATAAAGACAGCACAGATTGCTCTAGAATATATGCATGTTTAATGTAGGAAGAAAAAAATCCACAAATTTAAGTCTTTCTGTTTTTGTAAGTCTTCACCAAAGATGTGAAATTTTCAAGTAAGATGTAGGTAATTAGGTAATAAATGCTATTCAGAGTTACTAACATGCTTAGTCTAAATGACTGATGCTTAATATAGTTGAGAAGGAAGGAGCATGAAAATACATATTGATATTTAATTTAGGTCACTGTGCTGTACAGTAATAAGGAAAAACAAGGATGATCAAAGGGGAAAAAATAAATCAACACTGCACTTCCATTTCAAAAGCGGTAACTGTTGAAATACATTCACACATTATAAATGTCATTAGACCTTTCCAGGTAATTGCAGTATGACATTAAATCGAATAGTTCAATTTTAGATCTTGTTTATTTTTGCAGATGTGATATATTTTATGCAAAGCAAAGTAAACTTTTTATATTAAATCATGTAATTGATTTTTGAATACTGTACATAACTAGCAATAGAAGACATTGTGGGGTCTCTATTTTTCATTATAATTCATATTGAAATGTAATTTCGTTAAGTAGCATACAATGTAATTTAAATCACAATTAAATAAGCAAGTTAGTATGTTTCCCAGTGCTTGAAATATCTTGCAACAAAACCATCTTGAAAAATTTTTATATTTTGATCTCCAGAATCCGTACAGCATATTTCAAGAAGAAAAGTTTTTAGTTTTATACAAAAAAATCAAATTAAAAAAAATAAAAGTACTCAAAATGTAAAAAACCCCAGAAAGGTAAACTTTAACTGGAGAAAAAAAAGAAATAAAAAAAAACCATTTCAGTTATGAGGGATAATAAATAAATTATTACATAATAATGGATTATCTAGCAATACCATAGTTTTAATTGATTCAGCACCTCATCTTTTCTAGCCAATTTACACTAATTTCTTTACCACAGAAACAAGAACTCTATTACTGAGCCTTCATTCTGATTGTTAGTATCCCTCTTGCCTTTTGCGTGGTGACCACTGTTTCATATGTAGCCTTACCAAACCACACGCGCACAGAAACACAGGTGAGAAAACACGGCTATTTACAAGATTAAGCAAAAACAGTATACTTAGGGTAACTTTTAACTAGAACATTTACTGTTGTAAATGCTGTAATACATGAAATGTGAAATTCTTCTAGTGACAGCCTAGAGAATCAGACAGTACTTAAATTGGATGTCATGTCAATGTATAAAAATTGTTCCTGTCAAGCATGCTATTGAAAGTGACATCATCACAACCCTCTATGTGTCTTTGATTGATGGCGTAGCCAAATAAATGTAATAAAGAACAATGCAACACTTGATGCCTAGTAACCTATTATCAACCTGCTTTAACATTTTGGGTTTTCAACCTTACTTCCCTGGTGGTTTTTAGAGTCAAAAGGAAAGTGACAGACTACTATTTCACTATTTTTTCCTTTAAGTATATAAATGCCATACAAAGTAAATCTGAGACGTTCTTAATCACACTCATTTGCCAACATTAATCTAACAATTAAATTTTCTTAGACTACACAACTAAACACAGAAAAATTTTACTTTTTATTATAATTTTGAAACATGTCATGCAATGTTTCACCAAAATATTGTACTTAAATACCTTATATTTTTCTTCAGTAACTTCATCTCCAATAGCATTCAGCAATGCAAATCCAGTATGTTTTACAAAATTTTATCCAATTTTATTGTGACAATGTAATTAGATTCTAGAAAATACTATAATTCTGTTTTCACTAGAGTGATTACTGACACAAATTAAACAAGAATATTCAGAAATCAATGAAATTAATATTGAAATGACCTTGATAGCAGCTTGCGTCATCCTCCCTCAGCTTACCCTTTGTGATAATATTTGCTCTTTGAATTAGGACAAATGAAATTATGTTTATGAAAGCATTTGATATCCTTTAAGCTCAAAGTTGTCATGCAAATAAAATATTTTATTTTCATTACTATGCACATTTCATGTGTATAGAACTCAAATGAAAGCCAGTAAAGGTTTTGTGCCTAGGAAATCTGTTCAGTCAAAATTTATTTTTATTAATCATTGCAGAATGGAAACTGTCATAACGTGTCAAAAGATTGTAGATTTTGATTTGTGTGTTCCTGCCTGTATGTATGCCTGTAATTATATTAAAATATCTACTGAAAATGCCCACTTGAAAAGAACATCTGCTTTTAATGACAAGTTGACAAATTTGTCAAATTAAAGTATTTTAAATAATCCATATTTTACATTAACAAAAGAAACTTTCTTCAAAAGGAAAGAACAAATAAAAATCTGAAATTCCATTTTAAAGCAATATATTTTCTATAATCCAGACTTACTTTTGTATGTTTCTTTATTCCAAAAGATTTTGTTCAAACATATTGCAAGAATAATATTTTCTCCAAATAAACCCCCTGTTCTCTTTACTTTCAGCTGCCAATATGAATTTTCGTAATCAGGGTATAATATAGATGAAAAATAATCGAACTAGTTTTCAAAACAAGAGGTTTTTTTTTTTTTTTAAGTCACATTAACTCACATCATTTTATCCAAATACTTTTAACCTCTTAAGTACTGATAAGCTGTTAAGAATTTATCCTCTCTCCAGTATCCTGATTCTTATGTAGAACAAATTTGGTTAAGAACAACCTCTTTTTGAGGTTATTATTTGAAAGAACCATGTATAGTCCTGCAAACTAGATCCCCATTCACAGATTTAACTCAACAAGAGTTCTTAGTACAATACTTTTAGTAACCAGGCTGCCATCATGTTTAGTCACAAAAATTCTTTATAATAATTTTTATACATCTATATAATTTACAAAGTTTTCTACATGACCAGATGATAAAATTAGTATGAAAATCCTTTGGTAAGAATACACTACTAACTATTTAAAAGGCGTCAAGAATGTCTCCCTTCCTCCCATGCCTTCCAACAATATTGCACAAATGACTTTACTTGTCCTAAGAAGTTTGTAGAGTCACGGATGAGAGGAAGCACGGATGTGGAAATCAAATGAGATATTTTATGTAAAAATTCTTTTAAAGTTAAGATCTACTGAAATGTAAGAAGTTAATGTTGCAACATATAAGTATATAAACCAAACCAAAGAATCCACACTCACTCCATACATGTTGCTCAGCTGTCTTTCACCATCATTTTTGTTCTCCTTCCTGTTTCAGAAATGAGGGACTAACAAATACAGAGAGAAGGACAGAGAACTAAGTGGGGAAACAGTTTAAGATATCATTTGCTTCTTAATGTTTCTCCAGTTCCACAGTATTAGCATTAAAGGAGATGTCTCAGCAATCTTCATGGAGAGAAACTAATTAAAACCTAATTTAACGTTTAAACAAGAGTATCCTATTTACCAACTCACCTTTCATTATTCACCCATATCTCTCAACTCTCTCTCGTACAAACTCATGGGTGTGAAAATTATCCTTCAACTAAATTTCAAAATTAAAATTATTAGAATTCATGATGAGATATTGAATAAATAATATAACTGTAGACTTCAATTAATTTTTCAACAAATTTTATAATGTCAGTTAAGTTATTCGTTAAATTAACATAGCAAATATTTTAAAAACTAAGTAAAGAATGCGTGAAAAGGCCCTTAACCATTCCTTAGGAGTTTGAAAATGTGAATAAAGTATTAAGATGAACGTAACAAGCAGCTAAGTGATACATTTAAAAGGCTTTACATTAAATTAAATGTAAGTTAAATTAAGCTCCACTATTTTCCCATAAGTTACAGATGAGGAAACCAGAGTCAAAACCTAATAAAAGGTGGAGCTGGTCTTGGAGCCCAAGAGGTTACATATCACAGTTCTTGCTTTGAACTATCAGAATATATAACACAATCTCTCAAGAGTATTCTGTTAGAATGAAAACACGGGGAGTTAATGTTTCATGAATAAGTACTGAGGAGTCCAGCTCCTGGTTAAAAAACTGTATGTGATTTTTTTCAGACCTGGCCAGAGACAATTACAAAGGCTCACCTGGGAGGCCTCAGAGGGAAAGCTACCCTCTGCACACCAGACTTGGTGTCCAGCCAAGGTACTGCAGCCTCTGAAGGGAGTTGCAGTCAAAGACTCGACCCCCTTGTTCAGCTATGTTTTTATGCACTGTTACATTCCTAACTCAGGTGCCTTCATTAGAAGTCTTCCAAATGGAGGCCTTCATTGGAGGCCTTCCTCAGGTGCCTCTGTTGACATCTGTTTATCAGAGAGAGTGGAGGACCCTACAAACACTCTTCCTTGACTCTGACTCAGCATTTAGTACTGCTCTACTCCTAGCCCTTCCCCATTGCCTTCCCGCATCCCTGGGTTCATGAAATTGCAGGAGCCCTTGTTTGGAGCTTCTTTGGCAATGAGATGGCACCTAAGTCTGTGATGATCCACCTGACCCTCAACATGCCTTTCCTTGGGGTTAAAAATGAAACAGGGAGGAGAATGATATTGAGATTCTTGCTTAATCTATTATATAGTAAGTGATGAGAGGCTTGACTGTTTTTTGATTTTTGGCTTATTGTCTTAATGAGCTACTCTAGCATCTGGCACCTCAGCCCTCCCCAGTTCAGCTGAACTCCTGACAAGGATATATATTCAATTGAATTAAGTTTCTCAAGATGAAAAAGGAAAGTAATCCAAAGATATCTACTGCAGGAAGACTCTGATGAAGACTGGTGAAGACTACATGCATGTTGAGAAGTTCTGTGGTTAATGTCAGTTTGAGAGGTAAAAAATCAAAGACTAAATATAGATTACACTTCAGATTTTTTTTCTGTTTTATTAAAGACAGTTGAGATGATACCAAGATGCAGCTGTGGGATCACAAGACATTTTTAATTTTAAAATATGCTGAGACTGAGTTTTGATGATGTGAAACAGAAAGTAGGTTGGAAAATTTGAAAATAAAGAAGAGACAATAGGAAGTAATATCAAGGTGCTAAGAAGGTAGAAGGGGACCCAGTGCAAGAATTGGCCTTGGGTCGGAGAAGGGACAGTGTTTTCATTACAATAGAGTGAAAAATAAAGAACAAGTGCAGATGTGAGCAAACTTGGAGATTTGATACGGGCAAATTTAGGCAGTTTTTGCTCTACACTTTAAAATTTTCCACTGGGAGTTGTGATAATTATTTACTAAAAGAGATGAGGACATTGGGGAGAGTATTAGAAGCGTGAAAGAACCAAGAAATGAGCGTGTTCCCTACAAGGACATACACATGATGCTGCAGAAAGTGGGGCACTTAACACAGGGGGAGAAGGTCAATAATAGGTAGTGACAGCTGGTTCTTCATGTTGCTCAAGACACCATTCCAAACCTTGCAGTGTGGCACCTTGCTTCCATAAACCTCTCACAGGGCAACAGTTCATTTATTCTTAGAAACTGAATTCCAGGGACTCTGGTCTCAGAAATAATAGTCAAGGAGAGGCTGGGTGGTTCACATGGTTGTACTGAAAACAAGGGTAGCATATGAAAGTCTGAACAGTGAAACCTGAAATCCATAGCCTCCTTTTCTGGCCCAGTTCCAGAACACTTAAAGTCAGGCTCATACTGTTCAAACAACATAAGAGGATCATAAAGGACTTAAGAACCTGACTTCACTCATAGAAAAGACCATTAGGAGAACCCTATTAAAAGCCTAATTAATTATTCTTCAATGATGCCCAACAGGGCCAATAAATATTTGCATTGAATAGAAATCTTTCAATCTGATTTTCGATTTCTCACTAGTATTCACACATTGATCATAATATATCTGAGGAAAGATCCCGATTTCCTAAACCATCGAATCTAAAGTGAACTCTCTGACCTACTAAAACATATCACATTAAAATTCTTTACATATTGCTTACTAATATCATATTTTTAAATTTTGTGGCCTATTTCCACACACTGGAATTTATATTTATTGGAACTAGAACCTCATTTGTTCTGTTAAACCACTTAGAATAACTCTTAGCATGTGATAAATTACTTAAAATTTTAATTGGCTGTTTTGTTGTTGTTCACTTTTGGTTTCTTTCTTCATTTGAAAAACCTGCAGGAGTTGTTTCCTTCAGCTATTGACATCTCTTTAAAAACACCCACATGCAAACTTTCAAGTTGCATTCATGACTTTTGTTTTCTATTTTAATACTGCAACATTATTTTTCTCTTTTTTGCCCAGTTTTAGAAGACTTAGGGTTTACCATTTCAATGTTAATAAGTATTCCTAAAAGGTGACAAATTTGGGATTAGGTAAGAGTTACATAAGTGGGCCTCTACTTGAACAAGAATATATTAACAGTATCAGGGATTTAGGTAAAATTCTGGACACAAATTCCTCAAAATTATTGGAAGAAAGAAAAAAATGAGAATTATATTAAAGTAGTAAGGTCTGTATTATTACTTCACTTTTTAAAATAGTTTGCTGTGTTATTTTGGAAAATAATTCTCTCTGTGCAACATTTAGAATATCTTGGTATTCAATGCATTCTAAAAACTATTGCCCACAATTAATTTATACTTAATCGTTCTAAGAACAGATGGCAAAATTAAATAGCTTTTACATTTTTAGAAACAAAAAAGCAAGCTTGTTATCGAAAATTCAGAGTGAGATATTTAATAAGATAGTCACTTTTCTAGATAAAAAATTTACTTGAAAATTTATTTTCACATTTTTCAGATACACGTTTGTCCTTAATCATTTAAAAATTTAAAGTAATGTTTAACCTTGCTTCTGTTATAGACATCTAATTCATCTAATTATCCATTCAATCTGTCTTTTAGTATGTTCCAATATCCTAATTATTACACATGATTATAAATGACATATAAGAGTTTGAAAGGACTCTGTTGCAGATGGTTAATTTCTTATTAATGGGTAGGAATGTGCCTGCCATAAATCTATTATCTTGAGAAGAAAAGCCAATCAGTTATTTTGCCTAACAGAGTAATTTACTTATTCATAAGTATTTTTGTCCCCTGTCTTGACCTAAGCACAAAGCTTGTAAATTCTAACTTTTAAAATACTTTCAAACTCTCGTACTTACCTGTGGTGGGCAGAATAATGGCTCCCTAAGGATGGTTACATCCTTATTGCTGAAACCTGTGTATATCTTATGTTATATGGCAAGGGTGAATTAAGGTTAATAATCAGTTGACCCTGAAAAAGGAGGATTAGCCGGGATTATCCAGGTGGGACCAATAGAATCACAGGAGTCCATAAGAGTGAAAGAGGAAGTCAGGAAGGTCTGGAAAGACTTTCGATGAGCCAAAGAGCACACAGAGCCTAGAAGCTGTAAAATGATAGGAAACAGATTCTCCCCAAGAGCCCTGCTTGATTTTAGCCCATTTCAATTTAATTGGATGGGGGAAGGGCCATGGGACAAAGTTTAGGGTTTATCTGAGATCCTTCCTAACTGTGAAAAAGATTCTTAGAGTATTTTTATAGGTCATGATACATCTTTTTTAAAAAAAAATATCATCAATCTCTAACTCACAAGACTGAGTCCCTAGCAGCTGCATTTATAAGTTACGAAGCTGTGCTCATGTTTACAAAAGACAGAGTCGGTGTTGACCGCATGAGCCAGGCACAATTAGATCCTCTCTGGTGCGAGTTCAGAATTTACAGTGTCAGATGCTAGTCTTGTTCTGGGTGGTTCCTTTAACAGGAGATTTTGAACATATGAGTTGTGAACTGAACAAGTACATGGAAAAGGAGATGAAAGTTTATCTATAGAATACACACACACAAAAACAGTCCCAATAGGGGGAGATAGTGATAAAGATGTGTGTGTGTGTGTGGACGGAGAGAGAAAGAATTGGCTTTTAATACTTCCCTTATAGTTGTTGAATTCCCTCTTCCTGTCCCCTTTGCCTTTTAGTTCCATTACATAATTTGTAACATATATAATATATATATATATAATAAATTTTCCACTAACACAGATTCTTTTCTTTTCACTAGGCCAACAGCAAATTTTAATTTTGCTATTTGGTTTTACAGAATATAACTGTCAAAGGTTCTCTGTGTATTCTATAAAGACTGCCTCCCTGTTGTGAAATATTATAAATAAATGTTTATTGACTCTTCAGCATGTTTCAATACGTTAAGAACTATCTAGCTATATTCCTTAATTTGCATTTGGCTAAAGTGTACTATTGTTGAAATACTGATCCCGGTCCACAACTGAGACTCAGACAGGGACAGGTTTATCCAATAGAGTCTTATGTTAAACCTTTTCCTTTCATCCAAGAACAAACAACAACAAAAAAAACTATTTCCTATTATTTAGTCAAAAAACAAAAATCCAACAGAGTTTATACTGAAATAATTTCCAGTAATTTAGGGGAAAAAAGATATCCCTGGCTTTAATAAAATTTGGCATATGCAAGAAAAATGTTTCTCAAATTACATAAAAGATTGTGTGTCTTTTAAAAACACTTGAAACTATTCTTCAGAGATTAAAATGTTATATAGAAGGTTATACACATACAATACCAATACTTAAATCAAACTAAAAATGTACCAGGTGCCATTCTCCAAAGCAAAATAACTGAGAACACATTTATTTAAATTAAATATTAATTCCATTAAGTATTTTATTTAAGTAATGCACATAATTCAAAATTTTAAAAGCTCAATATTTATAATTTCCTTAAAACTTCCTATACATGAGATACAAGACTCATTATTCCTAGTAAATTATCTCTCTTTCTTGAATTTTCTACAGTTATTAGTTTGTATTGTATACTTGAACTTTGCCAAGTCTTTGGTCAGAAAACATTTATTACTCCTTTTCAATCTCCCATATCATGACTTCAAAGGAAATAAGAAGTTTAAATAAGAAAAGTTCATATAATTTAAGGGAGTAGGCAAGCTCGAGCTTTTCAGTCTTTCCTTTTAATTTTATTATTCATTTTAAAGTTTTTTTTCTCTAACTCAAGTTTTAACTTTTTCCTTTAATAATCTTTGATAATATTAAAGATTTATTAAAAAAATGGATTTGCTAAAGGCAGGAATAACTGATAGCTACAGCTTATTAGTGTTTTAATTTTTTTCATAATTAACACCATAGCTGAAAGGGAAAAAATACTTCTCAAAGTGTTATCTGGCCAATAAAACTCAATGGTTTTATGGCATACTAAAATATTTAGCTAATATTACTAGTCAATATGGTCCTTCTTCCTAGAAATAATAAGATGCTTTACATAAAAAAGTGAAAGAAAACAAATTAAAAGTATAATAATAACAAAACAAAGAGAAGAGACACCTCTGTTTGGAGGTTATTCCGTTTAGTTGGTAGTTCTCTGAGCGTCTTATGTGTAAACACTGGACAGAATGAAACTGCGATAAACTGGATTTCCCAGGATGGCTGTGACTATGGGTAACTGCAGCCTTCCTGGTGAACTACAGACAAGACCACTCCATGACTCATGCTTATAATGTCTTGTGTGTATTAAGGACTAATTAGTAATACTAAAACTGAATATCACTTTAAAGGTGACACTATTCTCTCTAAATCCTAAATAGTTCTGTTTAAATTATTAGGCAGTATTATGGATGAGATGTTTGTGCCCACCCCACCCCCCCAATTCACATGCTGAAGCCCTAACCCCAGTATGATGGTATTTAGACATGGGGCCTTTGGGATGTAGTTAGGATTGGTTGAGCTCAGGAGGGGAGAGTGAGCCCATGATAGGATCTTATAAGATGAGACAAGAACAAATTTGCTTTTTCTCTCCATCATGGGAGGACATAGTGAGGTGACTTACCTCCTCCAGGCCAGAAAGAGTGTTCTCATCAGAAACTGACCAAGATGTTGGGGGAAGGGTATAGCTCAAGTGGTAGAACTCATGCTTAGCATACACAAGGTCCTGGGTTCAATCCCAAGTGTGTCCTCTAAAAATAAATAAATAAATAAGTAAACCTAATTACCTCCCCCCACAAAAAATAAAAATATTAAAAAAATAGGTTGGGGGGGAGGGTACAGAAAACTAATTACCTTCTTGTAAAATTTAAAAAAAAAATTTTGACCAAGATGTCACCCTTACCTATGACTTCTAGACATCAAAACTGTGAAAAAATTAATTTTGTGCTGTTTAAACTACTAGCTCAATGGTATTTTGTTATGACAGCCCCAATAGCCTTAGATTGGCAGGAACTTGAAAATACATAAATTTGTACTCTCTGTGCCACTAAATAGGATCTTTAAACTAAACGAATGTAAACACTGCTATTCTGATATTGCTGTTTAAAGTTTGTAACAGAAAGGAAACTCAGAGTATAGTTTAATTTATCTATACTTATTTGGACCTTTAATATTTTAAAGTTATGTAGAAATACCACAAGGACAATGCTTCAATAAAAATAAATAACATTGTCTAATTTTTATATAATGTAAAATGTGTTCTTATCTACATTTAAGCAAAATATAGTAGACAATTAATAAAACAATTTTGAAAAATTTAAATTTCCTGCAGAGAGTACTTTTTCTCCACTATTTTGTAAACTTTTCTGGAATAGGGGGTACGTCTTAGGAGAACTTTGCTCCACTTAAAAACTGTCCCTTTTTTGGTAGAAGATCCTGAATACACTTTTTGAGTATTTTGAAGTGAAATGTTTCAATATTTCATACATTCTACTAAATGGTTTAAAATAAATACTACAGATCTTATAGTTAAAACCAACTCTACAGCACTGCATATCTCTCTTGCTCTCTCTCTGGATGGACAGATAGATTTTATTATTTATATCTATATGCATGTTTAGATTTAATTATCTATATCTATATATAGATTTAGACTTGTGGGCGGGACTGCCTTGGGGCATCAGATACTGACCCAGCTAATAATGAGTGGAAATTATTTTTGTTATTCATTGGGTGTGTAGCTTAGGAGCAGAGATAATTAACAGACCAAAACACAGTCATTCCTGGGCCTTCCAGTCAAACACCACTTACTAAAACAAAACATTATTTAGAATTCTAATAAAATAATAATCTAATAAAATTCTAATAAAAAATGAACAACCCTGTCTGAGTGAGGTAGATAGACTAAAGGAGGACTTCACATGGGAAGTAACATTCTAATACTGGATTTTGAAAGATGAATAGGAGTCCATTAGGAAGACAATTTACAAGAAAAGTGCAACAATGTAGAAAAATTAGGCACTAAAGTCACAATGAAATAGGTTCAAATCCTGGTTCAGGTACTGTGTGAGCTTTAGCAAGTCACCTACCTTCTCTGTGTATGTTTCTTCACCTATAAATTAGGGATAAGATGATGCTCCAGGGATATATATAATAATATAAATATATGTACATCTATCTATCTATACACAACCACACATATACAGAGAGAAAGAGGGAGAGAAGGAAAGGGGGAGACAGAGAGAATGAATGAATGTGTATATGTGTGTGTGCGAGTAGATCTGCAAAGACCATGATTTCTTCACTGACCAAAAAACTAAATAAACTAGAAACTAAAACATTTTCATGAGCCCATCAGTGTGCTAAGTTCACAGGACAAACAGGTAGCCTGGAATCTAAAGACAGGCTCCTCCAAGGCAAGAGGATGTGGCACACCTCCAGCAGAGACACCAAAAACCAAACAAACAGATAAGAATTCAGAAACAAACAAACAAACAAAACCCTCAGGGATGAGAGAGTGTGATCCTGTAAGTAAATATCTGTGGATCTGCAGACGCAATGGGAGTTCACAGATACTCTCATCATATTCTTCTCCACAGACTTTTACTCTTTGTTTGTGAGAAATATTGGGAAAGAACAGATCAGAGAAAGCCTCCCTCTGTAGCGCAGATGTGCAAGAAGGAAGCATTCACAATAGAAAAGTCATAAAAGCTCTGCCCAGACTCCTCTCCCTGACAAAACAACACAGAATAACTCATTAGAGGACAGCAGCAGAAAGAGTAAAATAAAATAGTAAAATAATCAATAACCCAAGGGAAAAGGCAGTTAACCATTCCAAGCCAAGATTTTTAGAGATTCTCTATCCCTTAGAAAGGGGCAAGAATCACTCTGCTATATAATATCTGATGAAATTTCAAGATGGGTTGATTGCTATGGAGATTGGAGGAAGACAAATAAACAAGACCAACCCACCCCTGCCATCTAGGAATATAGGAGCTAAGACTGAGGTGAAGCAGGGTAACAGAAAGCATGCCTGTCTCCCTCCTACTGAGATAGCAAGGAGGAGATTAAAAAATTAATTAATTAAAAGAAAACCCCTAAACAGAAGTCCTCCACAGAAGAAAGAAAGGAGCACAGAAAATACTATTTCTGAGGTGGGGAGGCACAGTAAAGTTTGAAAACTGAAGGTAGAGGATATTAGACAATATCCCAAGCAACCCAGCCCCAACTCTAAATTCAGGACTCCATTAAAGAAAATGGGAGCCAACAGCACAGGAACCTTAAAGATAACCTTGGTAACAATTAAACGAAAACCAGGGAGACTCCTAGACTGGAACACTCCCCCGCATAGCAGCATTGTAGAAAAATGAGATGTGCCCACTTCCACTCATAAATACTATTTACCTCAACTTCTAGTCTACCTATGAAGGTTGGTATTTTAATCTAAAATTATGTGACACACAGAAAAGCAAGAGAAAAAGAGCCTAATGTCAAGAGGTAAAACAGTCAGTAGAACAAGACTGAGAGGTTGCACAGATTTTGGAAATACTTAACTTGAAATTTAACTATCATTAACATATTATAGAATCTAAAGGGAAAATCTTCCACATGAACAAACAGATAGGAAATTTCAGGAGACATATGGGAAATGTATGAAGAATAAAGTAGAAATAATCTAAATAAAAAACACTGTTAACAGAGATGAAGAAAACCTTCAAAGGAATTAGTATTAGTTTTATACTAGTATTCATTCCTGGGGCTTCTGTAAGAAAGTACCACAAACTAGTTGGTTAAAATAACAGAAATTTGTCTCAGATTTTTAATTGAAGTGTAAAATTAAAGTGTCATTGGGGACATAACCCTCTGAAGACGCTAGGGAAGATCTGTCCCATCCTGCCTATCCTGGTACCCTCAGGTGTTCCTCTAGATGTATCACTCCAATCAGACTCCCTTCCCTTGGCCTTCTCTCTGTGTCTTCATAACATCAATGCTCTGGGCTTGTCTGTTTCTGTGTTCAAATTTCCCCTTTTCATAGGATACCATTCATAGTGGATTAGGGCCCACCCTAATGACCTCGTTTTAACTTGATCACCTTCGTAAAGATGTATTTCCAAGCAATGCCATGTTATGAGGTATTGGGAATTAGGTCTTCAACATAGTTTTTGTGGCCACAATTTAACACATAGCAAGTGTCATCAGTAGACTTGATACAGATAAGGAAACAATCAGTAATTGGAGCCAGGTTAATATAAATTACCTAAAGTGAAACAAAAAGAGAAAAAAATGAAGAAAAAAAATTAAAGCATTTAAGAGCTATAGAATAAGATCAAGTAGTGTAATAAATGAATTCCAGTAGGACATAAGAGGCAAAATAAAGCAGAAGAAAGAGTTCAAGAGACAGTGGTGAAGAATTTCCCAAACATGATAAAATATATCAAATTATAGATTTAAGAACCTTAGGGAACAACTGCAGGGTAACTTGAACACACACACACACACACACACACACATACACACACACCCCTAGGCATATCATAGTCTAACTGTTGAAGCTCTCCAAAGAAAAAAGGTACAGTGCACACAGAAAAACAAAGATAGGCATTAGAATACACTTCTCATGAGAAACTGTGCCAGCCAGAAGGAAACAGAATAACATTTTAATGTGGAGAAAAGAAAAAAGGAAAAATAGCAATCCAGAATTCTATACATTGTGAAGACATCTTTAAAAAGAACACTAAATAATGACTCCTTAAGAAAAACAAAAGCTATGAAAACCCATTACCACTGGAGCAGCACTGCAAGAAATGTTAAAGAAAGTCCTACAGGCAGAAGAAATATGATACATAAAAAAATCTTAGATCTATACAGGGAAGTAAAAGTTTCCATAAATGTTAAAATATTGATTAGTATAAATGCATTGCTCTTGTTTTTGCTTTAAATGACAACTGGCCTTCTAAGGCAAAAATAAAAAGAGAGTTTATGTTATTTGTAAAAGTCATACGTATACAAGAAAAAGGTAGGCACAGAGATTAAAAGTGTACTATTCTAAGGTTTTTATTCTATATGTGAAGGAGCCTAATATTATTTGAGGTTAGATATGATTAAGTAAATATATGTATTATAAATTCCAGGCTAAATATTAAAAGAAATGAGATATGATTGATAAGCCAATTGTGGAGGTACAATGGCATAATGTAAAAATATACTCAATCCAAAAGTAAGCAGAAAGATGAAAGGAAATAGAGGAATTTATGTCTTTATGAAATTTATTTATGAAAAGATGACTAGTAGCATGCTAGCTATAAATCTAGCCATAACAGTAACTGTAGTACATTAAGAAATAGTCTAAAGACACTGATTCAAAATAGAGATTGCAGACACATGATGAAAAAGAAGACCCAACTGTATGTGCCTGGAGTCTGCCTTTAAAAGTAAAGAGATAGGTTAATTTTTAAAAGGTGGAGAATGATATCAACAGAAATGCTAATAAAACAAAGCTAAACTGTGTATATTAATATGAGACAAAGTTTACTTTAAAACAAAAAACATGACCAGTTTAAAAAGAAATATTCAAGAATGATAAATCAGTACACCAAGAAGATATACACTTTTACAAAAAGGTTCAAAATGCATCAAGTGTAAACTGATAGAACTGAATAAAGAAGTACAAAAATTCTCATTGTTCTTCCTGATATAAAAAGTAGACAGAAAATCAGTAAAGATATAGAAAAGATGGACACCACTATCAACTCAATTTACCTCAGTGACATTTACAGAACTCCACTCAACTACAGTAGAAAACGTTATTACTTACGTCCATATGGAATATTCACCAACATAAACCAGATTCTGGGTCACAAAACAAAACACAAAAAATTTAAAAGAACTGCAATCACATTATATATGCTCCCTGACAACATCTGAATTAAACAATTATTTATATAAAGGTATCTGGTAAATCCCTAAGTATCCGGAAATTTTAAAACAAACTCTATCTACCCTATAAGTCAAAGAGGAAGCCACACAAGAAATTTTAAAATATTTTTAATTAAAGGAAAATAAAAACACCAAATGTAGGATGCACGTAAAGCAACACATAAAGGAAAATTTATAGCATTAAATATTTAGATTATCAAACAAATCTCTCAAGTCAGTGATCTAAGCTTCTACACTAAAAACAGAAACAAAAACAAAAAACAAAAACACCTAGGAAAATAAAGTGCAACTTAAAAATCAAAGCAAGAATACCACCATAAGAAAGGAAATAATAAAAACAAAAGCATAAATCAATGAAATTGAAAAAGAAAAACAGAGATCAATGAGATCAAAACTCTTTCAAAAGATCAATAAAATTAATGAGCATCTAGCTATAATAACCATGAACCACAGGCACAAATTACCAATATCAGGAATGAAAGAGGGGATAACATTTTAAGCTTACAAAACACTAAAATAAAAATAATAAAATGTTACAATTTTATGCTCATAACTTTGACAACTTGTATAAAATGGTCATATTACTTGAAAAGAGACCAGCCACAAACATTCCACAAACATCTATGCAAGAAAAAAATAGATAATATGAATGGTTCTGTGTCAATTAAAAGACCAGAAATATAAATCCAGGCTTTTCCTAGCATTGGCTCAGGGACTCAGTCATGTAACCAAGGGCACAAGATTCTTCTATTTTCCATCTTATCATCCTTACAATGTCAGATTTTAATTTTTATGCATATAAATCATGGTAGCAAAATGATTGCCCCAGTTCTAATCATGATATTTACAATTGCAGAAGGAAAGTTAACAAGTTTTATCTGTCTCTTTTACTGGAAACTCAAAAGCTTTTCCCAAAACTCACAGCCATCCAACAAACTTTCCTCTATGTCTGTCTGGCAAGAGCACTGTTAACAACAGTCACCACTGGCAGCAAAAGAATAGGAGAACAGAATTCTAACTGTTGGTTTAGTTCAGTCACCATCTATTACTTGCAGCTGGGCTCACTGTTGCTTCAAACAAGATCAAGTGTCTTATTACGGAATATGGGGAAGATGGATATCTGTAAGGAGTCAATGTCTGCCACAACGTTCTATGCAATCTAACTGCCCTACCAACTTCTGATAAATGATACCTGCATTAAATAGAAAACAAAGATTTTTAAAGTGCCATCAGTGACAGATGAAAATGGTATTTAAAACAGTGCAATCAGTGAGTGGTCTCATACAATTTTCTTTAATAACAATTCCTTGTAACTTGATGTGAGATTTTAAGTTTCATTTAATTAATTTTTATTTTTAAAATAAGGTTTTCTCTGCCTGTGGGTAGAATCCATCTGTCAGACCACAGATGAGCAAGCCAGATTGAAGTAGGACAGACTTTCTTAGTGGGCAATATGTATAAAATGTGGTAATTTTGCAGATCTGGATGCTCAAAAATCTGTGAATCCCTATAAGCAAGTTATGAACTCAGGCCAAAATAGTTAGGAAAAAAAATTAAAATTGTTGTACTGAAAATTCCTTTTTTATATGCAGAGGCCTCGGCAATGTCTCTGAACCAAATTGCAGGATTCAGAAAGTATTCTTCCCTAGGTATATCAGATCATTCATGCAAGGTTCTTTCTTTCTTTTTCAGCTGCTATCGATAATGACAGTATAAGTGCTTGATCCCTAGTCAATATGACTATAAGTCAATGTGAATAAAACAAAAATTAACCTAAAAATAATAGAATAATGTTAGATTAAGTGGGGGTGGAAGTTTCGCTTCAAAATTTGGCAGTAATGAGCATGTGCTTCATGCTATAGAACTCTGAAATATAAACACAAGCATTGTATTCTTATGAATGCAAATGTTTAGCTTTTTCAGTCCTTCGTTTGATGATTATTAAGCAACATCTCCATAGCAACGGTCTGTTCTTCAAAGTTTTACAAATGATCTGGAAATAACTGAATGAATTCTAAACTTGCAAGTTACATATTAAAAGTGTTTTTCATATATTTAAAATCATGCTTTTTAGCCATATGTCCATATATAATCAAAAAAAACCTATTTATTTTTCCATACAATATATTTTTCTACATATTTTTAGTGATTTCTCCTATTTGGTTGTGGAACATTTCCAAATTCTGTGCATTACCTCTGTGAGATATACATATTATATATTATAATATATATACATATATATATTTATATATATATGAATTTTGTTATCTTACTAGACTTCAGTTTTATGTGTTATTTCAGAGTCTATCAAAACAGTGTTTACTCTTCATTCTTTAAATTATGCAATATTTATGTAGGACATATAAAAAGGAGTAAAGAATGGCATAATGAATAATTATGAGCATACAATACAGCTTAAATAGAACTTTGCCAATAGAGTTTAGGTACCATCATGTCTACATCTGGAGTGCATTTATCTTGTATTTCCTTCGCCAGAAGTTTACTGTATTAGATTTAGTTTCAATTATTCTTATGCATTTTTAAGTAGTTTTATTACATATGTATTCATCTTTAATGATATATAGCCTTGTTTTTCATGAGTTTAAACTGTATATATCCTTTAAAAACTTGGATCTTTTTTCAGCATTATGTTTTGAGACTCTTGTATGGTAACAGATTGAATGAATGTACTATTATATTTGAAGGACAGTAGTCTATTCCATCAATATACATTTAGGCTCTGTCCAACTGTTTACTATTACACAAAACTTTACTAAAAATATTCTAACCGATCCTTGTGCACATGTGCAAAAGGAACCACAATTTATAAACCTGAGTGGAATTTATGAGTTTTCCTGATTTTTAAGGGAATGCTTCTACCTTTTTACCTTTATAAGTACAGCTATAGATTATTTGGTAGACAGTTAAGCAGACTAAGAAAGTTCCTTTCTACTCTTAGAATGACAATAAATTTTATGATGGAAGAATATTGAATATTATCAAATATGTTTCTAGAGTTCTTAAACTTATCCTTAAACCTATTAATATGTAATACATCAGGCAATTTCAGTTTCATCTTTTGCAAATATTTTCTCCCATTCCATAGGTTGTCATTTTGTTTTGCTTATGGTTTCCTTTGCTGTGCAAAAGCTTGTAAGTGTAATTAGGTCTCCAGAATATTTAAACAGCTCATACAACTTGACAAGAAAAAAACAAACAACTCAATCCAAAAATGGGTAGAAGACCTAAACAAGCAATTCTCCGATGAAGACATACAAATGACCAATAGGCACATGAAAAAATGCTCAATATCACTAATTATCAGAGAAATGCAAATCAAAACTACAGTGAGGTATCACCTCACACCAGTCAGAATAGCCATCATTCAAAAGTCCACAAATGACAAATGCTGGCGAGGCTGTGGAGAAAGGGAACCCTCCTAATACTGTTGGTGGGAATGCAGTTTGGTGCAGTCACTGTGGAAAATAGTATGGAGATTCCTCAAAAGACTAGGAATAGACTTATCATATGACCCAGTAATCCCACTCCTGGGCATATATCCAGAAGGAATCCTAATTCAAAAAGACACCTTCACCCCAATGTTCATAGCAGCATATTTACTATAGTCAAGTCATAGAAACAACCTAAATGTCCAAAAACATATGACTGGATAAAGAAGTTGTGGTATATTTATACATTGGAATGCTATTCAGCCATAAAAACCAACAACATAAAGCCATTTGCAGCAACATGGATGTCCCTGGAGAATGTCATTCTAAGTGAAGTAAGCCAGAAAGAGAAAGAAAAATACCATATGATATCACTCATATGTGGAATATTAAAAAAAAGATGATGACAAATGAACTTAAACACAAAACAGAAACAGACTCATAGACATAGAATACAGACTTGTGTTTGCTAGGGGGAAGGAGGGTGGGAAGGGACAGACTGGGAGTTTGAGATTTGTATATGCTGACAGGTATATATAGAATAGATAAACAAGTTTATACTGTATAGCACAGGGAAATATATACAAGAGCTTGTAGTAGCTTACGGTGAAAAAGAATATGAAAATGAATATACATATATTCATGTATGACTGAAAAATTGTGTTGAAATTGATACAACATTGTAAACTGACTACAATTCAATAAAATAAAAAAAATACATTAGGTAAATTCGAATGTTAAGCTATTCTTGCTTTCCTATGCTAAATTCAATTTGTGTGCATTTTTATATAGTTCTGGGTTTGATTTATTAAAATTTACTTACAATATTTGCATTATTTCCCCAAGCGCACTTTTCTCAGGCTCTTTTTTTTCATATTAAGATTAAAACTATTTAATAAATTGAAGAAACAGTTCCCAATTTTCTCTTCACTGGAAGAATTTGTATTAACTTGAAAATATCTGTGTTTGTTTTAAATAATATGCTATAATGTCTAGGCCCAGATGGTTCTCTGTATATGTGGAATACGCAGATGGGGGTAAATATTTGGTGTTAATTAATTTTTTTAGATGAGTTCAGACTTTCTATTACTACTTGAGTAAATTTTGATAAATGAGTATTTCTTTAGACAACTGAATATTTCATTAAGTTTCTAACTTATTGGCCAAACACAGTGAATTATAACATGAAACTGATGTTTTAAGCATACAAGACTTAGTTTGCAGTTAAACAGCTCACAGGCTTTTGAAGTATAGACTTGTGATATTTTTGGTAACCCAATTCTCTCAAAAACTTAATAATTATCATTTTGCTTTTTGTTAATTCCATGTTCAAGAAATACATGATATACAACTGGTAACAAAATAATTTAGCATTATTCCAGGGAAAAGCTCATGTTACTTGTTTTTTATGTTTCTGTAATCACTCAAAGACTAGAAAATCATATTAGAAAATAAAATAGTCTCTTCATAATAGAAAATTGCCAGTATCAAAACTACTACATACATATATAGAAATTACAGTACTATACATAGTATATAGTATAGGTATATATTATACAATATACTATAGTATATATAATAATTATATTATTAATTGGCATATATTTGAAAATGTTTGGTTATATATCCAAATTTTTAGCAAACACTTAACTGGACACTCAACAAGCATCATCCGTATTAAAATCTACTGTATGAAATTCCCAATGGCATTGTGAAGATCATCCCAGACTAGTTCAGCATAAAAATATGAAATTCAACTTATATTTTGCATTGTATGCAATTAAAATGTAGAATTGGTCCCAATGCTAATATTATATCAGTTTTTATTTTCTGCTTAAAATTTTATATAGTAACTTCTACTTGTATTATGTCCTTGAGTATAAAGTATTTAAAATTTTTTCATTATTTGATAGACATTAATTTTACTGTTACATTTGAATATTCCTACTTTTCCATTATTTTGTTGTCTAATTTTTCTCTCTCGTGTCTTATATATACATGCTTATCTTACATATATATTTTAACTTTTAGAGTATTCAGCCAAGTTTTCCTCCCGGTAGACAAATGGTACATTTTCCTGCAGGGATGATAGTAAAGGCTAGAAACTCATTTTGAGATGTGTCTGGTAATAATTTATCAGCTGTCATGGTCTAACACACCTCTGTAATTTCTGCAGGTGTCTAGGGACCTGTTCTGGGCATCTACTATAAGGGATGAAATGTCAATAACCCGTTGTTCTTCTGTCCCTGTAGTTACTGTCACTCCCAAGAGTCTTGCATTCTCCATTACACTACAGAAGTTAATCCAAGGAGGAGTTCAGAGATAATAGCCCCTGACAAATTTCGCACTGACTGGACTTAAATTGATTAAATTTTAGGAAAAAGCAAGAAGGACTTCCTGGTTATCAAAATTATTCAAAAAGAGAAGGAGTTTTAAGACACTTTCAAAAAAAATAGAAAAGTATTAGAAGCATTTAAAAAATATCTTCCCAAAGTTAAGCAGTTAGAAATGAGCACCAGGCAAGGGGAAAGGAAGCGAAAGGGAACAATCCAGAAGATAACAGTACACCTGTGCTCAGAATAAGGGGTTTCAAAGAATTTTAACTTTCTCTAAATGACTGCCAACCAAGAAGCCAGTCAGAATCTAACGCTGTGTCTGCACAGTTAGAGAGAAGGAACCTGCTTAACATGACCCAGTGTTCATTATAATGTAATTATTAGCATTGTGGTTTGGGCCTCCTCCTGTAAGATTTTTTTTGTGTGTGCAAAACGGGTAAAAGCATGGGCAAAAGAGATGGGCGTGCTTCAGTGCTCAAGGGACATGAGCCATCAATCAATTAGGAGAATGCCTCTTAGGCAGGATAGAAGACAGGAGAAACAAAGGGGAGGCGAAATTTTCCTCTCTTGGGCTGGCCCGCCTTCAGTTCTTGAAGGTGTAAGCTAATAACTTTTGCTCTACTAATAAAATGTTTTGTTTGTATCACGCTTTCGGTCTCATGTTTAAATTCTTTTTCTTGGGTAGGACAAAGAACTGAGGCCTTTTACCCTGCTCACGGTAACACCTCTATTCTCTGTTCTCTTATGCCACAGAGATCTTTGCTTAAACTTAAGACTTTCTCATCCTAGATGCTAGACATGATAAAAAACAGGGTTACCATTTTTACTGTTGAATTATTACTGTAATATCATGCATTTTGCTCATCATTACACATATTTTCAAGTATTTTACTTAATGATGTTACATTATAACACTTCCTTAATCTACTTCTGGAAGTTGGTAATTACATTCTGTAAAGTAACCTTTATGTTTAACATTATAAAATAAGGTCACAGCAAGTCATAAACATATTTTAGTTTTACTTAACAAAACACTGTCCTGCTGAAAATACTTTTATTATTGCCAGTAATTAACCTTGGATAAGTTACATTTTCAACACCTACTCACAGTAAAGAGTATAAAATACTTTCATATATTTCAACGCACTACACCATTTAATTAAAGAATCTTGTACTAACAGGAGCTCAATAAAAATTAATTTACTAAATCAACCCCTTTATGTTTTTATATAATGAAGTATATAAAGGAGGTTTGTTTGCAAAGTATAGGTGTTGAGTCTTAGAGAGGAAATTTGTGTTGCATTTACTTAATTTGGAAACTTCCCGCAGGTACTGACACTACATGTGGCTTGACTGAAGTCAAAGCTATACAACACATGAGGAAGGAGAAACTGGAAGGATGAAGTGTTCTGAAGAATAATAGTTCCGCAAAGAGACTAGAAATCTCTAATTACTACTGAATCCGCTGCTTTGTAACTATTGTTGGCATATCTTGTTTTGACTGCTTAAGAACAAAAGCTTCTTTAGTTCTTTTGCCTCTGTTTCTATGAAAAATGAGGGTAGTTCTGAGCCACCTGAAGAACTTTCATTAGGTGATGGTTAAATGAATTCCAAAGGGTAGAGTGAGAGTAAAAAAAAAAAAAGAAGAAAAGAAGAATGGTGTAGAAATATTTAACTATTGATTAAATAAATCTCCAATATTTACTCAGAGCATTCATCTGAATTTCATCATTAATTTAAATAAAATTATTTGCTATTTAACTATAATAATCCTAGTAGATTCTGATTCCTCAAAATATCTGGTAAGAAAAACTTTGAAAACCGAGATGAAAAAAAATATGAACCCTAAGTATAGTCGATGCAGAAAAGCAGGTTAAGATATGCTAAGGATAGCCCAGTGAGTGTGAGCATCCACTGATTTTAATATTAATTTGGACTGTTGAGAAAAAGTTTTGAAACACTTTAATTCTCAGATATTAAATCTATTATATTATGTTTTCTAAATGAATTATCCATTGGGAATAAAAACTATTGTTTATTTTTCATATAAACTTTTTTTTAAAAGTTTCATGTTGAGCAAGTCTGAATACATTCATTCATGGAATACTTTTTTCCTTATTCTTTCTTTATGTGGATGCAGCCTCTCTTTCCTGAGATTTTTGATGCAAGAAACTGAAAATGGGGAGAACTATCAGATAAATGTTATTAAACACACTGTGTCAATATCAAAATAACCTGCTGCATTACCAAATAAGGGAATACAAGTGATATTAGTTGAAACCATGATTCTTGAGATTTCTATTTAAGGGACCCATGTGAATTAGTGAAAGAAATTTAGGATTTGAAGGAAACTATCTATTTATTAACATATATTGTTATTCCTTAACTTCCTCCAGAAAGTTTTCAAGACCACTGGAATTTGCAATTAAGATTTATCACCTTCCAGTATATGTTGTTTTCAGAGTCTCTCTTAGTATGGAGAAAGATTTTTCATATATGAAGTGGATAATACGTATCTTCTTCCAAAGCCAACACTGCAAGAGTAGAGGTGTGTAGCCTGTTTTTTTGTTTGTTTTTTTAAATAATTTAGGTAAAATTCGTATAACATAAAATTAATGATTTAAAAATCTGTTTTAAAGTAAGCAAGTCACTGGCATTTAGTGCATTCACAATGTTGTACAATCACCATTTCTATCTAGTTCCAAAATATATTCAACACCCTCAAGGGAAATCCTGGATCTATTAAGCAGTTACTTCCCATTCTCCCATCACCCAGTCCCTAGGAATCACCAATCTGCTTTACCTATGCTGGATATTTGTATAAGTAGAATCATATAGTATGTCACCTTTCGCTTGGGGTTTCTTTCACTGAACGTAATGTTTTTGACGTTCATCCACATTACTGCATGCATCAACATTTCATTCCTTTAGATGGTTCAATAATACTCCTATATATCATAACTTCATACCCATTCATCTGTTGGTGGACGTTTGAGTTGCTTCTACCTTTAGGCTGTTGTGAATAGTGCTACAATTGATTCCAAGCAGGACCTTGTGGGCACCTCGCAACCAACCCCTGCCTCTTGTTTACAGAAAATCCCTGAGTCACAGAAGAGCAGGCTCAAGCAGTTGATTAGGACAAGCCTGCAGGCACTGGGGGATGGTAAGGACTCTGACCACCTATCCCAATGATTAACTCAGATTATTCCTTCATTTCCCTTTAAAAAACTTTCACAGCTGAACAGAATCTTTGGTGATTTTTTTTTTCTTTTGGTGTAATGCTGGGTCCACCAGACTGCAGGCATTCTGATTAAAAGAAACTTTTCTTATTGTTAACAAGGCTGTTGCCCCCGGGATCGTACTTCTGCCCCTCCCTCAACTAGAAACTGATTGATTACTCTTATTTAAGTCTCAGGAGGCAGTTGCAATGAGAAAAAAAAAGAACTGGTTAGATTAGAACCAATGCCCAAGATGATGGAGGATTTGACTTCCAGTGGACCTTAAGCCGCGTTATATAATAATTGTAATGTATTAGCATGCTAAATGACACGCCCACCAGTGTCATGATAATTGACAGTTACCATGACAACAATGGGAAAAGCCCATACAAGGACTGATTGGCTGCATCACACCTGGAAGGAGAATATGATGGCAGATGCCTCTTATAAAAGTCCACGTGGTCCAACCCAGGTTGGAGCTGTCTCTACCACCCATTCTGTCTGAAGCCTCCTGGCTCAAGCACTTTTCTTTCCTTCTCCCTCCTGGAGCACTTTCCCTCCATTTCCCCTTCTGAGCAATAAAGCAGCTGTTCACTTCATTCCTCTGCCTTTGCTGTGCAAATTCTTTCACAGCCAGCAGCAAGGACCCACACTTTGGTGGGCTTCCTAATTTAGGGGTCCTGCTATCTGCTAACACAATGAACATATGTGTGCATGGACTTGTTTGAGAATCTGTTTTTATTTCTTTGGGTATTTAAGTAGAATCATGGGGTCATATGATAATTCTGTGTTTAACTATATTTTGAGAAACTACCAAATTGTTTTTCATAGTAGCTGAACCATTTTACATTCCTACCAGCGATGTATGAAGAGATCCCATTTCTCCACATAGTCATCAGCAGTCATTTTTCTTTTCTCATTTTCCCCTTACCTTCCTCTTCCTTCCCTTCCCTACCTACCTACCTACTTACCTTTCTTCTTTCTAGACTCCCTCCTTCCTTCCTTCTTTTCTTTTTGGTTACAGCCATCCTAGTCAGTAAAAAGTGGCACCTTGTGGTTTTAATTTACATTTCCCTAATCACTGATGTCCAACATCTTTTCATGTTGTAAAACCAGTCTGAAACGGGGTCACTTATGTTAAGGACAAAATGGAAACAATCAACACAGGTGCATAAATGATACTTAACATAGTGTTACAGGAATGTACGGCTCTTCTCAGATATCATCAGAGGACATCAGCCCATTCAACCATGCGTTTCCTTGTTCCCTTGACTCACGTACCCTGATCCAAGTAAGAAAGACCACCAAACAACCAATCAGCAGAAAAAGCCAAATAATTTCTGTATTTATCCCATTAAAAAACTTCAGTCTGTGAGCAATTTGGATTCACTGCTTCCATAGCTTTGAGTTTCCCAGTTTGCAGGGTAAAAGCTTTGCAATAAATTCACCTTTCTGTTCTTTCCAAATTTTTATTCAGTGTGCAGTTTGGTTTGTGACAATGTATTGTAAGCCATTTACATATTTTCTCTGGAGAAATGTCTACATACAACCTTTGTCCACTTTTAAATTGGATTGTTTGTCTTCTGTTTATAAGGTGTAAGCCAGTATTCTTTATCATATGTGATCTCTGACTTTACTTTTCCTTAAGTTTGTGTTTAGCTAGTGTTTTGACATTTTCTTAAATGCTAAGATGCACGGGTAGGGGTGGGGTGGAGCACAAGGGAGAGGAGAACAGGAGATGGAAATGAAGGGGAAAAAAAAGAAAAAAAAAACTCTCCCAGTCTTTGCAGCTTGGCTAAGTCATGGGGCAGTCCTTCAACACTTAGCCAGGCCAACTAAAATTGTGCCTTAGTCTTCATATCCTGTTTGCCTTGTGCCTAGAAATTAGCCACAGGGGAAAGCTTAGTGTATTTGTAGGTGTTTTCTGAGCATGTGTCCTACTTTGGGCATGCATGTGATTTTCAAAATTCCCCAGTATACATGGGCACTTTTGAATGCCCTAATTTCCCAAAGAAATTCTCTCCCCAGCTTCCCACACCCCCCCCCACAGGCTTTTGGCACTCTATCTTTAATTATAAACTTTTGTCCCAGATGGATGTGGGTTTTTCATTTGCCTAACCTTGTTTTTGAGGAAATCCCACAGATTTTCAGACTTGATTGCTGTAAACATCCTAGATACTTATTCCAAATATTCTCCAATATATCAGGAGTTAACATTTTGAAAGTATGTTTGAGTCATACAGAAGTAAGCAGATGCCCTTTATTCTCTACTGAAAATGAAACTAACCCATTTCTTTTCAAATATTATAGTTCTTTTAGTCATAGGGCACATTGTATCCTAAATTTAGTTTCACCATAATTGATATACAAACAAAACAAAACAAAACAAAACAGACAAACCCAGAAAAAGAAAAGCTGTTTTAATTTAATAAAAGCCCAGGCATGGAAGCTCTCTACACGTTTGTAATGACTCAGCAGAATACTGAGGCATTTGAAATGAATGTAAAATTCTATCTTTGATATACACAACCTGATGCGTAAGGCAGGCAAAGTACCCTGCAGTGCAGGCGATGAGGTGTTGCACTGCAAGAAATCTGTCTAAATATGAGAGTTAAGTTTTTGAAAATTATTCATGAACGGATAGGTGATGAAATCATGAGAGAAGAAATCCCTCATCAGCAAGGATATAGTGACAAAGTGAATCCAGCCTAGTTATATGGCATATTTTCATAAAATGAGTGGAAAAGGAAAACACTGAAGTTGAAAATTGGAGGACGACAGATTACAATGTTTAAATTTCTTTTTTTTTAATTCTTAATAAAGAAATTTTGACCCTGAATTTCAAAAACGTGCATATAAATAAATCCACACAGGTGTCTGGATAAATACTGTGTAAGTATAGCTTTATTTTATTGTCTTAACAGCTTTTACCTACAGCCTTGTACTCTTTCCTATAGCCTTGTACTCTTACACAAGTGAAAAGAAGTCGTAATGTGAATCGTATCAATATCTATATCTATGTATTAAGTATATGTCTCTTATCTCCCTCTGATGATTCCTTATGGGAAAAAAAAGTAAAATATTACACAGAGAAAGAAGCAAAGGAAATAGTTGTTGTTACAGAAATTTTGACACATGCTTAGAAAATGAGAAGCAGATGGAAACTTAAGTGCTACATCAAAGACAGCGGAAGGAGTCGTGGTCCAATGCACACATAGGAAAAGGTTGCGGTAGCACTGTTTGCTCCAGGAGCAGCCCAGAGAAGCTCAAAGGTTGGAACAGAGAGGAGGGAGAGATGCAATGCATAACAGAGAATGGTATTAACGGAAGGTTACGTCAACGGCTGAAATGTTGCCAGTTACTCTTCCCCACCTTTTAATTTCACCCACAGGTTGTGATCATTGGCAGTGCAGCATGACTGCTAGAGCAATGCTTTCAAAAAGTGGGATGATCTGTTTAGAAAGGACTAGATATTCTAGCATAGTTTTAATAAGGCCAAAGTAAATCCACCATCTTCCTTTTTGAATTTTTGGTTGATTCTAGAAGTCATCATTGTGAACATGGCCCTAATATTAGTCTTGCTACTGGAAACACCATTCCTACAAACACAAAATATCAAACTGCCTCTCAAATTCAGAAGAAAGAACTATCACAAAAGATTTTATGTATGTATATATGTTTGTATTTTCCCAGCAAACCTGTAATCATTCAGAAAATAGTTAGAATATGGTTAAGAGGTCCTTGAGCCAGAAATTCTAATCTATTGGGTCCTGTTATCCATTAAAAACTCCCCTGATGAATGATTTTAATAAACAGTCACAGTTAAGAACAATATCTATAATTATGAACACATAACTAATAATCACCAGGTATAGTGAAAGATTTTTAGAACATAAAGCATAAAGAATACGTACATGTCTGTATATATAGATTTTCATTAAACGGACATCAAATTTTCCTTATGTAGTAAGTGTTAGAAACAAGGGAACAGTATTATAAGGAGAAATAAAATAGAATAGAGATTTGATACCAAATAAATACAAATCAAATATAAGATTAGACAAAATTTACATAGGCAAATACTTCATTTAGAAATTTTGAAAAATATTATCTGTGGGTGTATGTTACCAACATGAAAATTAACTCCAGTAAATAGACATACAACAGAGATGATAAACAGTAGGCCGAAACTGGGAACACACTGCAAAGAAAATATACACCTTGAGAAGTGAAACTCTTTCCACACATTTGGCCTGAACACAGAGGAGTGAAACTACCTACACCCATTTACCTATAGTTATCAGTCTTCTAGGATTACTGTAACAAATACCATTGTTGGGGTGGCTTAAACAATTGAAACTCAGAGTAGGAAGGTTGAGTACAGACTTCACTGAGAAGTTTCAGAGACTAGAAGTCTGAAATAATGGTGTCAGCAGGATTGATATCATTCTGAGACCCCTCTCCCTGGTTTATAGATAGCTGACTTCTCCATTTCTTCATGTGATCTTTATCTTATGTGTGAACATATCTGTATCCAAATTTCCTGTTCTTAAAAGGACACTTGCTAGACTGGACTAGGATCCATTTGACTTCATTTTACCTTAATCACCTATGTAAAGGCCATATCTCTGAGATAATGGGGGTCAGGATTTCAACATATGAATTTTAGTGGGATTCAGCCCATAATATCATAATAACATTGATTTAGCTATTTCACTGTCTTTATTAACATCACTGTACTTCTCTGGGAGTCTGTAGCCCCAGCAGATGATTTGATTATTCATTATGAAACTTCCTGAAAGATCCATCAATTCTTTAATGGAAAGCATAAACAGACTGCTTGTATCCTAAGATTCCTTGGATATCCTGTCTCAAAATCCTCACATTGCATTTTCCACCAATCCAAGAGTACTATATCATGATTCTTACCCAATTCTAATCAAGCTTACCAGTATTGGAAGTGTTACCTTAAACCAAATCTCCAATTACCCATAAATTCTGATCTTGCCTCTCACTCCAAGACGCTGTCCAAGCTCTACAGAAACATTGCTCTCCGTACCTTGGTGAGCAATAAAGTCAGTTTTCTCTTATCAACAGTTTGTGTTGCTGATAATTTGAAGATCATGGGAGAGGAAAAACTTAACTTTTTCCCTCTATTTTCCTAGGTTCTCTGGCTGGGGCTTTGCAAATTAGATTGACAAAAGACAGATTAACAAGAGAAGGACAGAGTTTGTTAATATCTACAGCATCTGTCACACAAGAGAAACCTTAGTGATGAATAACTAAAAGCAGGGGTTAGAAACTGAGTCTAAAAAGCACCTTGAAAAAAGAACAATACATTTATAGAGAAGTGGCCTGGCAACGTAAAAGGAGTTTAGGCTTTTAAGGGTGGCAAGTTGTGGGAGGGTAAATATATGGGTACATTAACGAAGTGAGGTTTGTTTGTACAGGTCCATCTCAGTGCCTCCTTTGTCTTCTTCATGGTTGTAAAACTTCCCCAAGAGAGGAGATTTATAGCATTCCTAATTTATTAGAAGTTTCTACTTTATTGAGGTATGGGAAGCTCTGGGAAGGCTTCAGATTCCTGCATCTGTTGATTCTCATCTGACTCCAGCTCAAAATAATCCCTCCTGCCAAAGGGGCATATTTTCTGGTGCCATACTCCAAACCCCTTCACGATCCAACATTCTACAACATACAACATACAACACACATGTGGTATGAAATAAGATACTCAGTGTGTTTATTTATAAAATAGTTACACATATTTTTTATAGAAGTGAAAAAAGGTTATTGCATACTCTAGGTAAAACAAAATCTATCAAAGTCATGTTCCAATTATGATGCAATCTGTGACATAAATTTTCAAGAGCAATTGTGTACTATGCATAGATAATTCATTTCAACTTGATGCCTCTCACATTCTTATTCAAATTGGACAGTTTTAATGACTTCAAAATATATCATCCATTCCTTCCTATCAATCTTCTTGGAGGATAATAAGATTTATATAATCATAAATTTGTAAGCACTGTGCATTGGATTTTAATTTTTAGAATCAACTTGTAGACAGACAACTGTGAGGGAAATAAAATATCCTACCAACAGAAAGAGTTCTCCATACCAATATGGAAGGGAGAAAATACAATTTATTATTGAGTATGAAATCAGATTACACTTAGAGACTACAAAGTCTGGACAAAATTTCTCACAAGTTTATATACTAATATAGAAAGAAAGATTAACTGAAACTTTTCTTATCTCCTTAAGAGACAAATGGTTGCATGTTTTGATAGTCTCTTATAAAACTGGTGAGAGATTCCTAATAAATTTCAGAGTATGTGTTTATAATCCCAACAGTCAGAGACCTACGATCTTGGAGTGTAGTTTAAAAATTGAACTTATAATTGAGCCTATTATATTTTCAAAGAACATTCTAGTAAGGGGAAGGGCAGCAGCCTCCCTCCATTAGACAAAGACAATTTCATTTTACTTATACTTACACAACTCATCAGAACCTATCATCTCAAAATATAAGTGTTATAGACTGAAAACCTACAGAAAATAAAATCATTGCTGTAAGCTGGAAGATAAAACTATTTGGAAATAGACGAGAGTGTAGAAGCACTTATTTTACATTGTGATAATGAGATACTGTCTAAAAGTGACAGATTAAGCAATATGAAAACAACAGAAGTATGTAATGTATTTCGGGGGTTAGTTTAAGAAAGACCACTATTTGAGTTTGATAACCTGAGATATTAGCATACTGTTAAGAATGCAGAGGTGACTACCAACAGAATTAAGAAGAGACAGTAATAAGAGCATGCATCTTACTCAACATTCTAATGTACAGTAGAGCAGGAGAAAGAAAGCATAGTCAAGCATTGGGGGCCAGAAAGACTTCCAAGAGCAGCTCTCCAAAGTCCTTTCTTTAGTTATGTAGAATTCGCTTTGTCTCTGGAGAAGACCACTGATACATGTGTAAAGAATCTTGATTTGGGGAGATGTCCCACCAAAGTTTCCCATTGGGATGTTTACATCCTTCACCATGTGGCCAAACCAGACTCTCTAAACGGTTATACCAGCTGTGAGCTACCAATAAGCAAGATTGCCCCAGGTGCCACAAGGGAAGTTTTCAATATTAAACAGCTTATTATAAATTATTAGCTATGAGACTTATCTTACCATAACCAGGAGACAGAACAAAACATCCAGGCTTACCAGGAGATAAATAAGCAGAGAGCTGTTCCTGTCTAGTTAAAAAGTAAATTTATCTTACACTGGGATAAACTAAGAAGTGAAGTGAAATATTTATACTTACAATTTTTATTTACTTTTTTGAATTTGACCAATAGCAATGCTCAAATTTTAATATATGAGAGAGATGCATATCATTTATTAAAGCAGGTTAGCTTATTTTTGCTCTAACATTTGAGTAAGTCTGCAGAAGCAGGACCAGCTCATAGAATTCCATTTAAGATATGCTGACCAAAAAATATTATAATAAAATCCTTATACTAATACATGATCTTTTGATTAATATTCATCAATGAAGTTATTTTTACTGCTGCCACAGTAAATTTCAATTGCTTGCTCTTTGAGAATAAAAATGAAAATTTAAAAATCAACGTACATCTGGTTTAGTTTTTCTATCTACCCAAAATAGCAGAAATAATGGTGTGAGTGTTCAAGTTGAATTTTATAAATTCTGTTTTGTACAAAGTTCAACAGTCATGAAGCATATATAATTCTAATTTACTTATTAATGTATAATTCTAAAGTTGTGTAAAATTTCATTAATAAAATTGAGTCAGTGGCAGCTGAACTCATTTGGTAGAAAATAAATTCCTCTTCTACATTTTTATAATGAAAAAACTAACTAAACTATTTTTCCAGTAGTTTGGTCAGATTTGTTTCACTTTTTTTTTTCCCGTTTCCTTACTTTAGCTTTACACATATTTGTTGTATTTTTTTTACTATATTAAATCCAAAATAAGACATCATCTTAGAAATTCTTATAGCCTTTTTACTTCCCTCATATAAACAATTACTACTCTTCATTAAAGATGTATAAGGGCATTTAAAAAATATTTCCCTTGTATTTTCCTTTCTGGGTAATACAGACTTTTACTCCACCACCATTCACAATGCAGATAAAGTAATGGAGCTACAGTGGGAGAGAAAATAATAGATTCCCATCAGACAGAAATGAGCAGAAGGCCCTTCCAGTACCAGGTAGAACAGAAGCAGACAAAGGAATTGAAGACAAGGGATAAATATCTTAATTGCTCCATATCATTTCCCTTCCAAATGTACACACTCACCCAGAGATTTCTGTCAACACTCTGCTTTTGGGCGATGGGAGTGTGTTTCAGACATATCCAGGGGAGGCTGTGTAAATCCCACAGAAGGGGCTCTTTTTCCTTGACTCCAAGACCATAATCTTGGAAGTGTTCAAGGTCTTAGAGACATTTGGTATCCAGTATGCCAACTACTGTCCTGCTAAAGCTCTACATTAGGGGGAAAAAAAAAAAAAGCTGTAACAAGAGTATTTAGGCAGGAGGTCTAGAGAACAACAGATAGATTCCTACTCACACCAACCTGGGGAGAAAAAAGAAGCCCATAAGTGCCAAGGGTACCCTGGTTTTAAAATGTTCTCAGAGAACAGATGTAACAATAGTGCCTGATGTATTTTTAAAAAAAAAGTGGATCTCAAATAGCATCTAAAGTAGAGGTCTCAGTATTAGTACTAATATTAGTATTTATCAGAGGTCTTTTTTAAGTATTAGCTGCAGTTCAATCTCTCTCTCTCTCTCTCCCTCTCTCTCTCTCTCTGTCTGTCTCTCTGTCTCTCTGTCTCTCTCTGTCTCTCTCTCATACACACACACACACACACACACAGAGGCAGGACCGGACAGGTGTCAGCTCATTCTAGCATGTGATGGCCAGTCACTAGACAGGCTGAAGTACACCTGCTTGGAGTCCAGCACAAGAACTGTAAGATGGGCAGGCATCTCTCCTCCCTTACACCAGCATGATCCATAACTTTCTCAAGAGAGAGGGTAAAGGGGAACCCATAGATGACTCAATGAAAGCCTTGACATGATTATTGGAAAGAAACAAAGTACAAGTGAAAAAGTAATATTAAAATAGAAGAGACAAAGATGGGCAATACTGTTGTTGCATTTTGCTTGTGTGTAGGAAGACACAATATTAAAGTTTAAGATTCTAGCCCAGGGCTCTAGTCTTTAAGGTTCTATTCTTCTGGAAGATGGAGAAAGGACCGGCCACACACTTTGTTAGGGAGAGTAAAGTATTTTTGCCCACAGCTGTGGTTCATGTAGTACAAGTTAAGTAAGAACATTTTCTTAGGAAAGAAAGAGAAGGGTCAACATAGAAACAGGAATAAATAATTTAGATGTAGAGATAATACTGGCTGATTAGTAAGCCAGAAAGATGTAAGAACAAAAAAAAGGTTGAAATTGGTGAGTGAAATGAAACAACATTCAAAGTCAGGTTCTAAGACCTATCAGCACTATAAATAACATGGGTAGGAGAAGCCTATTTAAAGAATATGTTAGTGGGAAAGGAGTGTAGCATGGCCATTATGGAAAACAGTATGGAGATTCCTTAAGAAAATAAAAATAGATTTACCATATGATCCAGCAATCCCAATCCTGGGCATATATCAAGAGGGAACTCTAATTTGAAAAGATACATGCACCCCAGTGTTCACAGTAGTGCTATTTACAATAGCCAAGACATGGAAGCAACCTAAATGTCCAGAGACAGATGACTGGATAAGGAAGTTGTGGTATAATTATACAATGGAATACTATTCAGCCATAAAAAGAATAAAACAGTGTCATTTGCAGCAACATGAATGGACCTGGAGATCATCAGCCTAAGTGAAATAAGCCAGAAAGAGAAAGAAAAATACCATGTGATATCACTCACATGTGGAATCGTAAAAAAAAAAGAAGACATTAATGAACTTACCTACAAAACAGAAATAAGACTCACAGACATAGAAAACAAACTTATCGTTACCAGAGGGAAAGAGGTAGGAAGGATAAATTGGGAATTCGAGATTTGCAGATACTAACTACTATATATAAAATAGATAAACAACAAGATTCTTCTGTATGTCACTGGGAACTATACTCAATATCTTATAGTAACCTATAATGAAAATGAAAAAATATGAAAAGGAATATATTTGTGTACATGTATGACTACAACATTATGCTGTACATCAGAAACTGACATATTATAAACTGACTATACTTAAACTAATAAAAAAGCTCTGAAATTTTAAAAATGGAGGTATAAATAATATCTAGTACAATGGGACACTGCATTGTATTTAAGAATAATACTTAGGGGTATGAAAATGCTTGTGGATTTACTGCTAAGAGAATAAAGCATTAATTTCTAAAAATAAAAAATGAAAAAATTAAAGAATATGGACCAAATTCTATTACCGATTTTTTCCATGTTTCTCAATACAGTATTCATTTCTCTATGAATGTGGAGTGTGCATTTTAACTCTATTGTCAAAACCTAAACTTTCTTCTTACCTTCAACTCCTGTATTATAATCTGCTCTTTGTTTCATCTTTTTTCTCTTGATTAACAGTAAAACCATCTGCTCAGCTATCCCAATTATAGAAAATCATAATATAGATCAACAGAATATATCCAGATTGAAGTGCAAAGGGAAAGAGTAAATAGAAATAGAACTGCCAAGAAGAGTGCAAGGAAAATTTGGGGCATGATAGAAAAAAAAAAAAAAGTCTAGCATTTGAGTATTTGAAATTCCAGGAGGAAAACTGAGTAACAATGAAACATGTGCAATATTTGAAAAAACATACTGACTAATGTTTTTTCCTAAACTGATGAAACATATAATGCCACAAATTTAAGAAACTGAATAATTCAAAGGGGGAGGAGAGACAAAGAAACATCATCTAAGCACATGACAGTAAAAATGCTTAAAAACTAAAGACAAGAATAAAATCTAAATACAACCAGAGAAAAATACACATCTTTTAAAGAAGTAGCAGTAAGACTGACTCAGAGATGATATTTAAAATAGTGAAATTATATACAAGTGAATGTTATCTGAAGTATTGAAGAAAAATAACTGTTAAGGTATAGACCTACATTTTGTCTTCTTTAAATATAAAGACTAAATACACTTTTTTATTTAAAAAACAAACTGAGAGAACGATTCCTATCTGAATTACATTAATAGATGAACTTTAAAAAAGAAGTCAAATAATCCTAAATATAAATTATTATTAACTTCTAAAAAATGCAACAATGTCCAGTATTGTAAAATAGTTATATAATTAAAATGGATGACATCCTAAATATTTACAAAATTAAGGCAAAATAAAAAATTTTTCAGGTCAACTAAGCTGAAAGAATGTGTTGCCAAGAGAGTGGTATTCACCTAATATTAAAGTAAAATCTACACAATAAAGAAAAATGGTACCAGAGAGAAACATTTTGATTTGGAAAAAATACATAAAGAATTCCAGAAATATAGTATTTTGGGTAACTACAAAAATATTTTTTCTAATTTTTAATGTAAAAATTATTATCTATTTAAAGCAAAATTAATTAAAATGGACCAGGAGATTATAACATAGGTAGAAAAAAATGTATGACAAAAATAACACAAACAGTGGGAGAAGAAAATAGAAGCATTTTGTTAGAAGGTTCTTAACTTGTGTCCAAGGTGGTATACTATTATTTCATGGCACACTGTGATAAGTCAAAGATTCATACTGCAAACACTAGAGCATCTGCTAAAAATAAAACATTAAAAGGAAAGCTAAAAGTTTATTAGGAAAGTTAAAATAGGATATTAAAATTACATAATGTAAAACAAAGCAGAAAGTGAGGGAAAAAAGAACAGAACAAACAGAATTCAAATAGTAAGAAAAAATTGTTGAAATAATTGGTAACTGTATCTACTGCAAATAAATCTTCAATAAAAAGGCATAATTTGTAGGCAGAAAAAACAACAAAATTCAGCTGTATTCAAGTGTATGTGTGTAATGAGTTGAACAGTTGTGCTGAAAAAAGGTACGTTCAAGTTCTACCCCTATAGGAAAATATAAACAAAAAGAAAATTAGAAATTAAGTTGAAGTGAATGATGATGAAAACAAAACACATCAAAATAAGTTTAACTCTGCTAAGCAGTACCAGAGGAAATAATAAAGCTTTACATTCCTATATTAGTATAAGAAAAATGATCTAAAATAAATTATTAAAGGAACTAGAAAAAGAAGAGCAAATTAAACTCAGTATCAGTAGATGTTAGGAAATAATAAAGATAAGAATGGAAATAGAGAACTGAAAAACAACAGAAAAAGCCAATGGAAAGATTATAAAGATTGACTGATCTTCAGCTAGACAGTTCAAGAAAACAATGGCAACAAAAAGAGAAGACAGAAATGACTAACATCAGAACAGAAAGAGGGAATAAGTTCATCAACATTTTTAGAAAACAAGTTTACAGCAGAATTGCAAATATGCATAAAATGGAGTCATTATTTTTTAAAAGTTGACAAAACTGTCTCTAGAAAATTTGAATAAATTTATATTTGTTAGAGAAATACATGGTTGGAAACATTTCCACAGCAGACAGTCCAAACCTGGATATTTTCACTGATGAGTTATAGCACACATTTGAAGAAGCAGTGTTACCAATTGTATAATTTTTTAAATGATTGAGAGAGAATGCATCCCCAACTCATTTTTTGAGGAAACAATTATTCTGACACCAAAACCAAGAAAAGATATTAAAATAAGATAAACCTAAAAATGAGTATTTCACATGGACTTACATGCAAAAATATCAAATCTAAGTATATCAATATATGGAAAATATAACGTGAACAAATGATGTTTATCCTTGGAATGCAGGGTTTATTTAATATTAAAAGTACATCAATGTAAATCATCAGAACAACGAAGAGAAAACATCTGAATACATCTATAGATAACGGAAAACCATTTCAACAAATTTCAGCAATTTTCAATGCAAAAACTAGAACTAGAAGGAAACAATTGTAGCCTGAAAAAGAGCAACTGTAAAAAAAAAAATCCTCATAGTTAATACCACACTTCAAAAAATTTATATGCTATTCCCCTATGATCAAGAACAAAGTAAAAGAGCTAAGTCTCACCACCTCTCTCCAGTTTTGCACTAGAGGTCCTTTCCAGTGTAGTTACAAAATGAAATGAAATAAAAGGCATATGGGTTTGAATGCACGTAAGTAATAAGTAAAGATGTCTTAAGGAGAAGACAACCTGATTGTTGGGCTGACTATTCCACTAAAATTAATCTCTAACTTTCAAAGCATTTGTAATCACATATCTACAATTTTTTTTTGGTAGAAACTGACATACTGAATCCTTGTGTCCCCAAAATATGATAGTGCAAAATACTATGACTAGTCAAAAAAATCTTGCAAAATCAATAAATTTGAAATAACCACCTGATTTTAACATGTACTTATTAAAATATGATAAGCAATTCAGTATAGTATTGGTGAAGATATAAACGTATAGATCATTGGAATAGAATAGGGATTCTAGAAACAGATTACACATAGATATTCATTTATATTCAGCAAAGTTGCCAAGGTAAATCAATAGAGCAACAATAATATTTTCAATATTCAGTATTTCAAAATATTCAGTAATATTTTCCTTGAACTGGATATCCATATGTAAATAAAAAATTTTGACTTAAATGATACACACAAATTAAGTTGAAAATGATCATGGATATAGCACAAAAGCTAAAATTAGAAAACTGGAAAAAACACCTAGGGGAAAATATTGACAACCTGGAACTAAGCTAATATTTCTTAGATACAACAAACAGCATAAAATATGAAAGAAAACACTGATTAATTGAAATTGATTAAATTTTAAACAGCTGTCCAACTAAAGATAATATTAAGAAAATTAGAAAAAAATTAAAGCTAAAGTCTAGGACAATATATTTGCAGTACTGATTCATCATACATAGAACTTTATTTTTAATATATAAAAAAATCTTTAGAACTCTACACTATGAAGAGAAACAAGCCATTGATTTTGAGAAGAGAGAAATCATATTTGACAGACACTTTACAAAGAAGATACAGGAATGGCCCATGAGCAGATGAAAAAGTTCTCAGCATCATTAGGAAAATAAAAATAAAATCATAAGAAGATAACAATGCATACCACAATTTTTAAAAGATTGACAATTTTTAAAAGATTCTAAGTGTTGACAAAGAACTCTCTTACACTGATGATAATAATGTGTATTGTTACAATCTCTTTGGGAAAAGATCTACAAGTTTTTTCTAACATTATCTTATGGCCTACCAAATGAACCCCTCTAATATTAATTAGCCAACAGAAATGAAAATATATGTCCACCCAAAGACTTATATATCAATGTTCATAGTAGCTTTATTTATAATAGCTCCAAAGAGAAACAACTGAAATACCCTTCAATAGGTGATTGGATGGACATACCACTCAGTAGTAACATTTATGTAATACTGAAACTTAGTGGCATAGGAGTGAATATAAAAAAAAAACAACTCATGCTAAGTGAAAAAAAACCAAAGAGCACATGCAGTATGATTTCATATATCTATATACCTATGCCTATGTATAGATCTCTATGCCTATCTCTAACTCTCTATCTCTCCATCTCTCTATCAGACATACCTAATTTCCTCAATGGCCAAAACTAATCTACAGTGACAGCTGGCAAAATAATGGTTTGAGCCAGGGTTGGGGAGAGGATATTCACAGCAAACGGTCATGATGGAACATTCTGGAACTATGAAGTGCTTCTACATATTGATTATGGTCATGGTGCAAATGGTCATCAAAACTCATTGAACCGTAACTTAAAATGTATGCATTCTGAAATTAAATTGTTAATAATAAATTTGGTGTAAGTAAATCAGTTCAAGAATGCCAAAAATAGCATTTTTTAATAAACAAGAGTTGGAAATAATGTATCAGGGCATTGTTGAGAGCAGGCACCAAGGGGACTTCTTGAAAGAATCTAATTTTTACTTTTTATCTCACTTTTAAGAATTCACCAAGCTACATAACTACGATTATTTCCTATTCTGAATCATTACACTTTAATAAATAAATTAATCAAATAAATACAGTCAAACATAAAAGATAACTCTAGGAGAGGAATTGGAGACAATGTGTTCAAGACTATTCTTCCAAGAAGTTTTACTTAGAAAGTGGAGAAAATAAACAGTCTGGTAACTTATGGGGTAGAAATTTCATCTCACTTATATTCTGAAGAAATGTGGGAGAGATGAAGAGTACTTTTGCAGAATCCTTGGTTAGGTGATATATGATTAGATCTAGTGCACAGTGGAAGTACTTGCCTTCATTAGGAATATGGATAGTTCATCCATGAATGGAAAACAGAATATGTAGGTATAGATGCAAAAAATTATTATGATTATAATATGAATGCGAATGGGTAATAACATTTAAACCTTGAACATGTTACATATTAATAATCATACTGATACTATTACTACTACTAGTTTTGTTAGTGAGCAATTGCTGAGGAATGTGAGGTAGGAATTTAACGGGATTAAAAAGAGATGACTTTCATAGTGAATTTCATTCTTAATGACCTTCATTTTTCTTCACGCAATTTCAGTAATTTTGTATAGCAAGAAAATTTACATGTTTAGGATTAAATCTAGTGAAACATGCATTTACAAGACAAAAAGATTAACCTGTTAAAATATACAAGAATTCCAATTCATAAATGAACCTTGTCAGCACACAAAAAAGAAGACTAAAAAATATGGTGTTAATTGAAAAAAAGCTTTATAGAACAATTTAACACTGTGAATAAGATCAAACAGGCTTGCTTCTGTTTATTGTGTAACAAAATATTATAATGCAAAAATATTTTAAAGAACAACTTTATTTAATTTTTCATCTGCAAGCAGTATAGTTGAAAATGTAACTCATGTTTTGACTTGTTTATCTGACATTTATTCATTATTGAGACTTGGAGAGTGAGTGCTAAATAATTAGGTTGAACCACATGAAATTGGTGACATTCAACCATTCTGACTTTCAGAAACGACAATTTCTTGTGGTTCAATCTAATAATATTGTATAAAGAGGATCATTTCTTCTTTTAGTAAGTCCTAGTTTTTTAGGATACACTTCTAAGCAGAATTCTGTTTAAAAAGAGAGATCATTAAAGATTATTTGTCAGTACATTAGATGTGTGCATGCCTATTTTCTCAAAAACACTAAGATTCTGGTCAGTAAGAATCTGGTTGTGAAAAGCAACATATAATATTTAACATCATAAAGCAATAAATTAAAATTTTCTTTGAGTCAGTTCTCCCATTTCTAAGGAGAAGATTTCAAGTTATTAGCATCTGAGAAAAATATCTTGTTTTCAATGTAAAGGAGATTATATTTATCAAGTGATTACTGTTTATAAGGTTGCATTCTAGATATTTTTTAGACATTGTTTAATGTTCAGGCAGTTCATGGAAGTAAATGCTACTATACTCTAAGTTTCAAAGATAAAATATGCTCAGAAAATTTGTGCTATTTGTGCAAGGTTATGCTGATGGTTGGGTAGCAGAGTATGAATTACATCAGTCTACCTTGATTCCAAAGCTTGTGTAATACTCCAGAATGAATAGCTATTTCCTCGCTGGGTCAGATGTCTCTAAGCGTATTTCCTTTGACTACATGTAGCCATTTGGGAAAATGACTATATCCAGGGTAGGGCTGAAATGTTAAAGTGAGGTAGAGTTAGGGCAAATATTGCTTTACTTATTAATAATGTGCATGACTGCCCTGTGATTTTAACACTGGGTTTTAGTTTGGGGATTAGAAGCACCACAGAGTCTTCTCAGTTGGAAAATGAATAGATAACTTTATTATCTGCAAGATGAATTGAGAGAGTCCTCATTTATTTTTGCTGATAATTCCACCAGCTATTGTGTTAATTACACCTTCAAACCCTACCTTTGGAAAACAAAAACAAAAACAAAAATGGAGGAGGTGGAGCTAAACTAGTTTGATCACCCCTGAGAATCTGGAGAAAAATTACGGAGTCACAGCTAGACTCTAATATTCAAATCTACAGTGGAATATTTGCAGAGTACAGGCCAATTCAACAACAGAGAGCCAAGGTAACCATTACATCAAAGGATAGCAAAGATGGGAATTGAGGTAATGTTATGAAGTTAGATGGCTGAAGAAGATAGTGGACCAGTATTAGTCTCTTATAAAAACTCCTGAATGAAATAAACATCCATTCTGAGTGTTTGGAACAATTCTTTCTACAGACACATTTGATGGAATTTCTAGAACCTTGAAATCACAACACTATTTGGTGAGTTCAAACTCAGAGGAACAAAAACATCTCTGTGAAATTTAAATTGGATTTTTATATCACATATTTGGCACCTCTATTATGTTCATGTTTATAAATAACAGTAATATGGAATGGTCAAGTTTAATATCAGACTGAGTTTCAATCACATTTTGACATCAAATACTTTGTAAAATAAAATTCTGTTTGTCTCTATATGAAAGAGATCAGTATATGTTTCCAAACATAAAACCATTTATAGTTTTGGCATACTAATACTACGATTATATTGACTTGGAAAATAAATCAACATTCCTTGACTTTCATAATAGAGGGCCAGTTAACACTGACAAAAATATAAAAATCTAGAAAGACCTTGTTCTCCAATTAGGAAAAAAAAATTAACAATATATGATTATGTAGTTGTAATAAGTTTTATTAATTATGTTAAATTTCTATGAGAATCTACTATGTAAGAGGTTATAAGATATCATTAATACTCTCATTTTATAAATGAGGAAGCTGAAGTCAGAAAGCTACAATAATCTGTGACAACTCAAACTGAGTATAATAATTGTGTCAAGATGTGAAGTTTGTGCTCCTTCCAGTGTAAACTACCACTTCCTTTGAATCTCTTACGTACTCAAGGCGCAAATCACCAAAGAAGTATGGCTAGGAAAATAAAAATAATAGTAATAATACAAGTTAGGTAAAATTAAAATTGATTTAAGATATAGATACGTATTTTTATAGACTATAATGTGTGCATACATAAAATAAATACAAAGGAAGAAGATACTTTTCATGTTAAAGCAAGTATTCTCTAGTGGTAAGAAGAATTTCTGAAGAATTCTAGAAGATGAGTATAGAATAAGCTAAGGATCATACTGACATATGGACTTAGATTTATATTCCCGGAGTAGTGATAATTACTGATGCTAAAGAGATTTATTGCTATACTGTTATTAAAAGACCCTGGATCTAATATTATATGTTTCCTAAACACATGTAACATTTTAATATTCAACTTTCTCTCTTCCCAAAAGTAATATATACCTAACAAAATCACACACATATAATTATATATTTATCTGCATTGTTTATACTTACATGAATATACCTTACATAGTATCATAGATGTGTACGTGTATATATATATTTGATAGAGAGACCACAGCACAGTTTTAGGACCATAACAACTGCAATGACAACTTTAAGAGAAAATTATTCAAATATCCAAACAGTCCATGCTTATTAAAGGTCTTCAGACTTTTAAAGGTCAGAAGCCTAGAATCTGTACTTGAATGACATTTTCTAAAGCAATTGTGGTCATTTTTTGTCATTTTCTATAACTTTATCAGTTTCTGCCTGCTAATCATTTTGTTCTGTCTATATAATCAAGGATTCCTTGTATCTCATTTATCTCATCATTAGAAGTGATGTCTCTTGAAACACGTCCTTGACTTGATGCCCATGTTTCTTCCCAGGGATCTTTGGATATCAACAATAAAATTCCCTCCAAATCATTTTTTAAATTCCTTTCCACGCTCAATTTGCCTGCAAACATGTTACCTGTACTTACTCTTTAGGAATCTTCCAATGAGCCTGCTTCTTCCCTGAAGATCATGTTGTTGGCTATATTCCCAGTCGTATTTCTCAAAATATTATGTCGTTTTTGGCTTCCTCTTCCTCAGGCTAATCCACTAATCACAGAGAGTTATGTCTACCTCTTCCAACATTCTACACAGCCGGGCCTCTAAGGTTTCTAATGACTTCTTAATCATAAAGACATTTCTTTTACCACTATTCTGTACAACTCCTCTTGTTTGAGGAAGTGGAAAAAGCATAGGCTCTTGAAGGATTCCTACAGGTATTTCAATCCAAATTTTGTTTCCAACCATGTTATTTTCAATGGCATTTTCCCCTTTATACACAGAATCTAGATAAAGTAACTTGCAAGGCTGTTGTCTGACTGAAAACAATTTATGAAAATCACCAAATACCAAACATAATTCTATGCAATAATTTATAGATTGCATTCCCCCTACCAATCTATGTTTTATTTATTAGATTATAAATTGCAGGAGAGTAAATTGTTTTAATCTTTATATTGTAATATATTCCCAGGAATTTATATATAGTAGTATCAATAAATGTTATTTAACGTATAACCTTATTTTCCTTCAATCTTGATGTAACTAAACACTCTCTAAAAAAAACTAGGGGTTCTGTTTTTCAAATTCTCTATAGCACATTCATCTTGAATAGTCACCTGTATGAGGATGGTCCCTAAATTGTATTTCTGGCTTTGAAATCTTGAGTTAAAGTCTTACCTGTTTTAGTTCATTGATAGTGTATTTGTACTTCAAACTGAAAATAAACTCTTCTGTTAACATCCCAGGATGCTCCCATTCTCTCAGGCACTGTTTGCCCAGACATATGCAATCTGTGACTAAGTTCAGAAAATTAAAATGCAAATTGCATCTCTTATAAATGTATGCCTCTTTCATTATTTTTTGGCCAACATTCTAGCTTCTGCTCTTGTTTTCTTTTATCTCAGAATATTGGGAATGACTGGTGATTGCTTGTTTTCTTTTTTTGTTATGGTTATATACTTCTGGTTTTTCTTTACTTTTATTGTGATTAAAACACTTGGTATATGATCTATCATCTTAGCAAAATTTCAAGTGTATAAAACATTGCTTTTGACTGCGGGTACAATGTTATACAGCAGATCTCCAGAACTAATTCATCTTGCAAAACTGAAACTTTATGCACATTGATTAGTAACTCCTCATTTACTCCTCTGCAATGGTAGAGAAACTGGTTATCCACCTGCTAAAGAATGAAACTGGACCCTTATCTTACATAATACACAAGAATCAACTCAAAATGGACAAAGACTTGAATAAAAGACTTGAAACTGTATAACTCCTAGAAGAAAACACAGAGGAAAAGCTTCATGACATCTGTCTGCACATTATTTCATATATAATAACAAAATAAACAAATGGTACTACATCAAACTAAAAGTTTGGGCATAGCAAAGAAAACAATCAACAGAGTGAAAAGACAGCCTATAATGGGAGAAAATATTTACAAACCATGTATCTGATAAAGGGTTAATCTCAAAAATATATAAAGAAATCCTACAGCTCAAAAGCAAAAAAAACAATAACTCAATTGAAAAACAGACTAAGGATTTGACTGGACATTTCTTCAAAGAAAATATATAAATGGCCAACAGGTATATGGGAAAAAGAATGCTCAAGGTCACTAATAATTAGAGAAACCAAACCTACAGTGATTTCCCATTTTCTACTGAACATAACTAAAGATCATTATTTGATCCCAGCCTGTCCTCACATCACCAGTCCTTCATATTGCTGCTCCCTCTTAAAAATAACATATCTCAGCCACATGGGACTAGTCAGGATTTACCAAGATAGCCTTGGTAAATTTCCATCTTGATTTCCATCCTTCAATTACTGCTCGAATATTTCCCTTCTCATTTCTATCCATGTTTTCTTGAAAGCTACACATCCTGCAAGGCTTAGGCTTAGCTCTAATGCCCCATCTACATTCAAACTTTCTTAGAATACCAGCATGAAGTCAATGTTGGCTTACGTGGCCTTCTGTAACATTTTTGGGGGGGAACAGTTGGAATGGACAGTGGTGAGGGAGTATTTATCACTATTTTAATTCTACACATTATCTGTATTTTATCTCCACTGATCTTTTGTTAATACTTGGAACCATGAACTCAGTCATAGATGTACTTGTATGTCTGAAATTTTTGAAGAATGTATTTTGTGCACCCATTTATAATCTCTGTGTAGATCTTTATAATTTATAAATTATTTTGGCATATATCATACCAATTTGTTTTTTGTTATAAAAGCTTTATGGGTCAGAGACATAAAAATGGGATAGAATACTACATGACAAGGCAATTGTGGTGAGATCAAAACACATTTTATTCTCATTTAATCAATACTAAAACTGTGGCTTGAAATATTTGCAGGCTTGTAAAGTAACACAGCCATATGAGTAGAGGTTCAAAAATCATTTCACAATTATTTTAACTCTAATAGTTGGGAACATGAAATACAAAATAAATGTGTCACTTTTCATGAAGGTATAGCTTTGTTTTATATTAACACGTAAGCATAATTGCCTACTTTGCTTTGAGGGATGTAGAGGCTCAGTGTGGCTATTAGCTGTATTCTCATATCATGTCAGCCTGGATCACTGATTCCACAGCATGTATGGTATAGAATAAATTTTACGTGCATGAGTTAAAACAGAGGTTCTATTAGTTTATTTATTCGATTATTAATTATTAAATCACATTCTTCTTATCCTAATATAGTTTGCAATCTTGCAATTCTAACCATTTGACTATGGATTCTTTTAGGCTTCCTATGTAATAAGCTTATCCTTACTTTGCAAAATCAACTTTTTTCCCCCAACAAGATGCTTTTTATTTTGGGCTTATTTATTTGCTCTTATTTGCTAAGTGTTTAATATAAGAAATATAGTGGACATACTTTACTTGTTTCCGATTTTGGATGGAAGGCTTATAAAAATTTACAAGTAAATATGATATTTGTAAGTTTTTATCAGTTTATCAGGTTAACAAAATTACTTTTGTCATTCTATTTAGGATTCTTTTTTATTTAATTGTAAATGGGTATGAATATGATGTAATAATTCTCTAAATGCATTAAAATCAACATGATCGATTTTCTTTAATCTTCTAATATAGAGAATTGTATCAGTGGATTTTTAAATATTCATCCAATTTTGAAATATGAGGGAAATGTTATTTCTCTAATATTATTGTCTATTTTTTAATTTATGAGAATATTAACCTGTAATTTCCTTTTCTTCTAAGGTTTTTGTATCAGATCTATAGGAGATTCATAAAATTAAAGATATTTGTTACTATTCTTGTTTAATACTCCAAACAAGTTTTTGAAAGCTAATATTTTTTCTTCTTGAATATTTGGTAGATAGAATTCATCACTAAAATGACTGGAGCATGATAACTTTTTTATGAATGCTTAAGTATTGCTTTTGTTATCTAACAATGCAGAACTACTCACATTATCTATTTTTAGTGAATTATAGACTTTTTAATTTTTTACAACAATTTCCTGGGCTTTTTTTTTAGTTTTAATTTTAGTTTTTTCCTTTCCAATTCTTTGTTACCACCAAGCTGATTTCTCACGGGGTTACATCCCATTATAAGCTGCTCACTCAAAGTGTCCTGTGTCCCCTGAGTCCAGGTCCTCAACATCAAGATCTCAGTAGAATACAGTGTACAGTTTGGAAGCAATGGGTCCACAGTGTTCAGCAATTTGCCCTCCTCACACAGAGACAGCTGTCTTAGACAATTTTCACTTAAAGCAACTTTTTCTTATTTGCTAACACAAAGTTTGTTATGACATTTTCTCATTAACTTTCAATATTTCTATTACATCTTTAGTTTTGTCTTTCAGCTCTTATATTTCTTCTTCAATGCTGTTAGATGTTAGCTGATTTTATTAAACTAAGAATTACAAGAACTTAAAATTGTTGATTCTCCATTTTCTTAACTCCTACATATTGCCTTTGTTTTCTTACTCCCTTTTAAATTCTTAAGTTTGAGACTTAATGTGGCTTTTCTAAATAAATATTTAAAAATAAAATGACCTATCTTGTTAAATATGCTTCCATAAGCTTTTACATATGATATTTCTGCTAACAATCAAATGTAAATAAATTCTAACTTTCATTATTATTTATTCTTTTACCTGTGCTTGGTTTCAACATGTTTTACTTTTCAAATTATTTTTTAAGTTTTTTTTAATTGATTTCAAAGTCAGAGAGAGATCTGTATCTTATCACTTTTTTTAATCACTTAAGTTTTCTTTACTGATTAATACAAGGTTAATTTTCAAATGTATTGTAAGTTTGAGAAAACAATGTACATTCCCCAGCTATTGAGTGGAATGTTCACATATGCTCATTTGATTATATTTCTTGTGTACTTCACATCTTCAGTTTTCTGACTGATTATTTTGTTTGATTTACCATTAAATTCTAGGAAATATGTGTTAAAATTACTCAGTATGATTCTGAATTTTTTTCCATTTCTACTTGGAATTCTGTCATTTTGTTCCATTTACTTTCAAGCTAATATCAGGCACATTTTTCCTTAAGATGGTTATATCCTCTTTTTAAATCAAATACTTACCATTATGTAGTGATATTTTTTACATTAATGTATATAATTTATCTGATTTTTCCATATCATTTTACCTACACGTCTTATTTTATTTAGTATCTGTAAATATGTCTATTTTTTCTGTTGACATAAATAAATTTTTTCTGGCAGCTTATGTATGATTCAAACTGCAATATTTATAAAAGTATGTTGTAAATTTCATATTATAAAAAAATTAAAAGTTATTGTAAGATAAAAACCCAAGCAATATATCTATTTGTTTCTTAGAATATTACACAGATATAGGATAGACATATGTATGTTATAATTAAGCACAATATTAAACTATATTACCAAATTCCCTGGTAATCAAGCATAATACATTTAATGTAATCATACTGGATGAGTGCAAATATGTCTCTTTTAAGCAGCATACAGCTGGGTTATTTTTTAAATTCCAGAATTTTTTTAAAACAATCTTACTTCATATTATATTTCTGATAAGTTCAGTATCTGTTAGCTCAAGGGTTAATGTTTAATGTTTCTATTATCTCTCTCTAATGGTGGCTTTTTTTGCATGTGCTTTGTGATTTACTGTTTGAGTCTAGGATTTGTAAACACTTTTAAGGGAATTTTTGAGATTTGTTTAAGGTAAATTTTGCTTTTGTTTCTCCCAAGGAAATGGAGGCACTATTTAATTGAGGTCTATTTAAATCAAATTATCCACTTAGGTTTTTCTGCAAGCAGGTGTGGTATAAATTCTAGTCCCAGAACTATTTGAGAATAGTCATGCATTTAGGAAATGTTAGTTCTTTTTACATTTTTTTATTTAGAACCAAGGCTGAGATAGACAATTTGCTCAGTCTTTACCCCTGTGAGATAGATATTTTATTTCTAACAAACAGGACCTCAGGGTTGTCTCCTGTGTCCAAGTTCTAAATCATAAAGGAATGTATATGCCCTAGGAGCTGGGCTTTGGTATTGCTAAATTACCTCCTTAAATCCATGCTGTCTGTAACTTTTTATCTTTTGAGTATTTTTCTCAATTTCTTGCCACCTCAGATATTTGTGTTTATATACATTCATATACATACTGTTATTTCTTCATATCTGACCACAAAGCATATATTTTCTAAGTATTCTCATTCCTGTACTAAATTTTTAATGTATATTTCTTAATCATTAAATCTTTAGGGCAATTCCTCCTTGTCGTTATGCTACAATAGCTGTCATTCAGTTTATTATCTATTTTTTGAAACGGTGAGTGTATAGTCACACAAAGTCAATTATTTTGCCATTAGCCCCCTGTTTACTGCTAGTTTCTCTCTCTCAAATTTAATGCTAGAAGACAGAATCTTACGATAGTCAGTTCAAATTCACATGGTTGAAATTCATCTAGTGTGTGAAGAGATATGCAAATACCCATATAAGTTTGAACCATAAATACAAATATCTCCAGAATATCCTTATGTCAAGCCTTTACATTTAGTATTCACACATGCCTTGACTACCTCACCTTAATTTCTTGCAGGGGATTGCTGTCTTGAAATTGATTTTAAAATGACTTTTATTCCAGTGTGAGGAGAGCAAATGATTTTTGATTGGCACATAACCTTTGTCCTTGAACTAAGTCTGAGTTTTTGTACAGGGAGGCAGATTTTTACTACAGTTATTAGGATATAGTATTTTAACTCCAGACCTTTACTTTAGAAGCTTATCTGCATGACCATGTTTCAGTATTTTCCAGTTGATCTCGCAATTCCATTATAATGGCAATGAGCATTGTCACAAGCTGTTACGCCACGTTTTTTCACTGTCACTGGAGAAACCATGCACCCCTCACTTTTCCCTTGGCCCTTCCTGCTTAGCTGAGCCCTACAGATTAGAAAACCTGGTAAGGTGGGGCTGTAATATTAATTCATGGGAGAATTACTTCTCCTATTATTCTTTTACTTCTCATAGGCTATAAATTTACTGAACCAAAAAGAGATTAAAAAGTTAAATTTTAGCTCTAAATTATGCCCTGCAAGTCACAGAGCAGTAAAATACACTTAAAGCTGTGAAGGCACTAAGGGAGTCATCATAATTTGATGTTGCTAAGAGCTACCAGGACATTTAAAGAGGAGAATTAAGGGTAGTATAGTATACCTAATATGAATAAAAAATAAGATCATAGTAAAAGAGAGAAAAATGTTGCAAAGAAAGGATGAAGACATCTTGGTGGGCCTGTCTTCTTCTTAGATAGTTAATTCTTTATTTGTGAGTGGGTCTGTTTTTACTTTTTATGAATAAAAATAATGCTTTCTACACTTTTCATTGTACTCTTTTTGTTCAGGTCTCCAACTTGTATCCAAAAAATAGCAGACTGTAGTTGAAAAACTATGTATTTTGGACTCGGGCATATCTAGAGTTACATGTTAAGTCTTCAGCTAATATACTGCATGTTCTTGGGCAGTTCTGTTAATCATACTAAATCTGTTTATTATGTTTCAGTATTGTTCTGAAATGAAGTATATAAGATACCTAGCATAGAGAAGGTGTCATATACAGGTACAAGGATTAGTATAAACGTTTTTAATCTTCATTTCTTCTAAAGCTATCCATAGTAGCTAAACTACCCCTGAAATCCTTATATTATATGTATGGATCAAAGGAACCAAATAATAATTATATATGCTCCCTTCATCTTCAGTTGGAAGCCTGATTCATCCACAGACCCTATTACAAATAACCGTAAATATTTACAAACGAATTAGATATTATCACATAAAGATAACACCACCTTAAGTTCAATATTTCATTTAAAATATAAATAGCATTTTTCTTAACTACAAAAACATTATTTAGGTCTCTGAATAGACACCATAAACGCAATTTTGAAACTAAAAACATTAATTACACCTGTTTTGTTTCAAAAAGTTACTAATTTCACTGTAAATAATGAACGCTTCAGTCCAAAGACCTATGTGAGGTTTTTTAGGGATTCAAGGATTTCTCACTAATTTATAAGCAGCAATAAGCACAGCATAAGATTTCCCATAAGAACTGAAACTGTCTCAAGATGGCCCTGGGGATCTCAGCCCCAAGAAGTCATGACCTCCACTCTATACATCACAATTAATATGAAATTTTCCAGTTTCAGCAGTACTCTGTTCTTTCAAAAAACATTACATATTTCTACAAAATACTGATTTTTATTTTGTATTCCATTGCTTCTAGTACTATACAGTTTTCCAGGGTATCAGTGTAGTCCTGACTTTTCCACTTACAACTGAGTGAGCTTAGGCAAAATTAACTTAAGCTCTGTGTGCTTCAATTTATTCACTTTAGGGATAATAATAGTACCTCCCACAAGGAGATGTTGGGAAGATTAAACAAGTTATTGTATATTAAGTGTTTATAACATTAAATTAAGTAAAATAAAACTGGAAGGTGGATAGGAGAGAGACTTGGGGGTAGCTTACATTATTAAAAGGATTAGTCTTTAAGAGCTAGAATGTCTTCATCACTGGACTTCTTTGACAATTACTCAAAGTAAGAAATATATTTTATATCACAGTCCTAGAAAACCATATGTGTATACGTATACACACAAATAAAAGTGTCATAAATAATATTTTAAATTCTACATGATGTCCACTGATGTTTTTAATTATTCTATTCTAGTCTGTTTTGTTGAAAAACAAATCCTGGCTCCCTCCATTAGATTAATTTTATAACCCACAAATGTGTTACAACAACTAGATTAAAAACAATAGTCTATCAGTCCTTAGATACACTAACTACTTCCAGGGCACCTTCTCTTCTGAACTTTAACCCCTTTCCCTGAACTCCCTCTTTCTCTCTCTCTACTCTCCATATGGTAGGCTATATGCTGGCTGAGAAATTGGTATGCTTGCACTTTCAGCTTTAGAGGTCACATAGCAGTGACACTTCTCTAACCAGCTTCAAAACAGAATCTGAGAACTAGAACAAATCGTAATAAAATTTATATGGAACTACAAAAGACCTAGAATTGCCAAAGCATTACTGAAGAAAAAGAAAGAGGCTAGAGGAATAACTCTCCCAGACTTCAGACAATACTATAGAGCTATAGTAATCAAGACAGCATGGTATTGGTACAAAAACTGACATATAGACCAATGGAACAGAATAAAGAGCTCAGAAATGAAGCCACAAACTTTTGGTCAACTAATCTTCAGCAAAGGAGGCAAGAATATACAATGGAATAAAGACAGTCTCTTCAGCAAATGGTGTTGGGAAAACTGGACAGCAGCATGTAAAGCAATGAAGCTAGAACACTCCCTTACACCATACACAAAAATAAACTCAAAATGGATCAAAGACTTAAACATAAGACAAGATACAAAAAACCTCCTAGAAGAAAATATAGGCAAAACATTATCTGACATACATCTCAAAACTATTCTCCTAGGACAGTCTACCCAAGCAATAGAAATAAAAGCAAGAATAAACAAATGGGACCTAATTAAATTTACAAGCTTTTGCACAGCAAAGGAAACCATAAGTAAAACAAATCGATAACCTACAGAATGGGAAAAAATTTTTGCAAGTGAAACTGACAAAGGCTTGATCTCCAGTATATATAAGCAGCTCATACGACTTAATAAGAAAAAAACAAACAACCCAATCCAAAAATGGGCAGAAGACCTAAACAAGCAATTCTCCAAGGAAAAAATACAAATGATCATAGGCACATGAGAAAATGCTCAATATCACTAATTATCAGAGAAAGGCAAATCAAAACTACAATGAGGTATGAACTGGCACCAGTCAGAATGGCCATCATTCAAAAGTCTACAAATGACAAATGCTGGAGAGGCTGTGGAGAAAAGGGAACCCTCCTACACTGCTGGTGGAATGCAGTTTGGCGCAGCCACTGTGGAAAACAGTATGGAAATTCCTCAAAAGACTAGGAATAGACTTACCATATGATCCAGTCATCCTGGGCATCCAGAAGGAACCCTAATTCAAAAAGACACCTGCATCCCAATGTTCATAGCAGCACTATTTACAATAGCCAAGACATGGAAACAACCTAAATGTCCATCAACAGATGACTGGATAAATAAGAAGTGGTATATTTATACAATGGAATACTATTCAGCCATAAAAACCGACAACATAATGTCATTTGCAGCAACACAGATGTTCCTGGAGAATGTCATTCTAAGTGAAGTAAGCCAGAAAGAGAAAGAAAAATACCATATGAGATCACTCATATGTGGAATCTAAAAAAAAAACAAAAACATAAATACAAACCAGAAATATATTCATAGACATAGAATACAAACTTGTGGTTGCCAAGGGGGCAGGAGGTGGGAAGGGACAGACTGGGATTTCAAAATGTAGAATAGATAAACAAGATTGGCTATTTCTCACCCAATCCCTGATGAAAAAAGTGCCCCTCTCTGGTTACTAGAATCACATAGGGAAATTAGATATAGAACATACATAAAAAATGGATGCAACAATTTTATCCCTTGAAAGCTCAGACCTCACACACATGCTTGCTGTATATAGACAGCTATCTTCACTTATATATAAGCACTCATTACATACAATATAATGCAACTGTCCCATATACCAATTATGTAAATGAAGATGTAGCTATTATGACTATAAGTTCTATCATATATCATTTACAGAATATAAAAATGAAGAATATATAACATTAAGATGTTCAGATGTTTTTTCTTTAAAACCTGTAACCTCGGAACTATCTGGTCATTTAAAATGACTCCATAAACAAATAAATTATTATAACAAAACAGAAAAAGACTCAAAGATATGGAGAACAAATAGCAGTTGCCAGTGGTGGGAGGGAAATGGGAAGGATCAAGGCGGGGATAAGGGATAAATGGTACAAACTACTATGCATTAAATAAGCTGCAAGGATATATTGTACAGCACAGGGAAATACAGATATTGCTTTATAACAACTGTAAATGGAGTATAATTTATAAAAATATTGAATCACTATGTTGCACTCCTGAAACTAACAGAATACTGTAGATCAATTATACTTTAATAAAAATAAATAAAAATTTAAAAAATAAGCATGACTCCAAATACAAAATATAACTGTGGATAGAAAAACAAGGCTACTACAATAATCATTCTAATTCAGTAGAGGCTACAAGTTGAAGGAACACACAGTGATCACTGGTACAGGTCCTATACGACACGCCACTGGACAAGAATACTAAAATGAATTCATTACTGACATACTTCCAACGCTAACAGTCTGCAGGCTACCCATTCATTGTTGATGTGACTATCAAGGCCTGTGGAAGGAATAACCATCCATCTCCATCCAGCTTGATGCCACAGCTCTGGCTCTAATTTCCTTAAGATTTTAGACTGCTACCCAAAGATTTAATTGGGAGCAGGGACCCATCTTAATCACGTCTAGCAACAGGAATCTTTTAGATCATTAAATTTTAGTGTAAAGTCTACTCTTGAACTCTCTTTTGGCCACGGATGTACAGGCCTCAGTCTGCAGCATCAGTCTTAGGATTTGATTCTGACCAATGAGAAACAGTAGGTAAAACTAGTCACCTCTATTCCCTGCCTGCCGTCTTATAAAGTGTGCCAACAAGTGAGGACACTATCATCTTTGCAGAACATAGTAGCTCCTGGAATTTGAGGGAAGGGGCTAAATAATGAGGCTCCCTGCTATTTTATGTTTGTTGTTGTTGTTTTTGTTTTAATTTCCCATTGGATGCCAAGCTAAATCCTGATATTTCTGACCTTCATTTTCAGGCTCACCACAACTGCAGCATGAGGCAGCGAAGTCACTTTTGGCACTTTCTAGATCTAAACACTTAGTAATGCTGGATCTCTGGCAAAAGGCAGAACACAACAGTACATATCTCTTTTCTCACAACAGTATGTGTGTATCTGTTCTTCCTTCAGACAGGTCAGCTTAAATCAAAGATTCTCTCTTAGCAGCATCAACATTTATCTCTTTTAGCACCTGGTTGAGGAGTGAACGTAAGTCAATGACACACACCAATAGTTTGATTTTTTTTTTTGAGAGTCCTATTTTTTTCTAAAATGTCCCATATTCTTCCAGAGCCTTGATTGTGAATTCTAAGCAACAAAAGTCAATATTTTAGCCAACTGGTTAGCTACAATGTAATAAGGTTATTTCTCAAAAGCTTAAGGTTACTAGACAAATACAGAACACCCAGTTAAATTTGGATTTCAGATAAACAAAAAATAATTTTTAGTGTACATGTGTCCCATGAAGTATCTGGACATATACCAAAATTATTGTATATAAGAAATTTAAATTTAACTGGCAGTTGTCTGCATTACTTAGTATGTAAGCACAAAACAGAGGAATCCTTACTCTTCTTACAGGATTTATTATTTGTAATCCCTAATATTGCAATTAATTATTGATGTACGGTACACAGTCTGGATACATTCTCACAGAGTCTAAGGAGAGAATCCAAAAAGTTCCCAGGATTTTTAGGACTGGAATTGGGCATTTGATAGCCTTGGTGAACTTAATCCATGAATCCATCATTTCTCTTTGCTTCACTCTAATTGTTGGCATTATTCTTTCAACTTTTTCCACAATGATAGAGTTGGAATAAGATGGATGCAATAATATTCACTACAAGTTCCTGTCTCCACTTAATTTTGGATCTAATATTTCTCTTTTTGTACTTATGCTAATTAAATGCCCCCTCACACTAATCACTCAATATAATGGCCCTGATATCCTGATCATCTTTTATCACATTATTGCATTTTATTTTTCAGAACAATTATTTCTTTCTGAAATTTTTTTATTCACTTATTTGTCCATATGTTAATGGTCTTTTTGATTAGCATTTAGATATAAATTCTAGACATAAAGTAGGCATAACAGTAAGAACTCTTTCCTCATAGTCTGAAATCTGTCCATATGTATGAAACATAAACAGTACAAACATTTTTGCTCACAGGTTATTTACCACAAATATGTTTTCTACACAAGTCAACTTCTAGATTGATTTATTCCTGGTTACAAATTGATCTGTTTGTCTCTTCAGAAACTATGCTGCTTTCATATGATACTGTATCATAGTAAAAAAAAAATGGATGGGCCAGTAATCATTGACATTCTCAGAAATTCAAAGGAGGTCCAATGTCCAATATATTCCCACACTGAAGTACTAGATTTACTAATGCCTTCATAGTAATGGAAATTATTTATAAATACTTCCAACAATTTCTAACTCTAAAAAAGATTCCTGTGATGTGAGTCCCACCTTCATTATATGTTGCTTTCAATTACTAGCACTTTTCCCTGAGGAGGTTAAGGTGAACAAGGAAGTGAAAAACAACCAGAATATGTCACCCCAAAATATGCCTCTCTGGCATGAAAATTATGTTGAGCTGAAGGCCATTAAGAAGCAGCAAACCCAGAAAAAAACTCCCCCTTTTCTGCCTAAAGGCAGGATATAATACCTCCTTTTACTGGAGACAAATTCTTACCATGCCCAGAGAGGGCATCAGAGGAATCCACAAACCTTACTCCACTAGTTTCCCCCCATATATTTACCTTCCCACAGTTTGCTGCCCTTGGAAGCCTAACACTGCTTTCCTCTTTCCTATTGTTTCTCTACAAATTTACTGTTCTTTGTTGAAAATTCAATATAAGCCTTAGTTCTAAGCTGCTGCTTTAAGTTACTTTGTGTTTAGGTTCTCCCATGCAGTGTGTGCTGCACATGTTAATAAACTGTTTTTCTCTTGTTAAACTGCCTTTTTGTTAAAGAGTTTCAGTTCAACACTTAGACAGGTAGAGGTAAAGTGTTGCCTCCCCTACATAGTTTAGGGTGAGTATTTCCTATAACCTGCAACAGGATATTTATTCGTATGTGACTTTTAGACCTGGACATATTTATAGCCATAATTCTTATATTTTCAACACAATAATTTTCATTTGTATGCACACAGTCACCTAAACTAAATATATGTAAAACCAAGACCATTATGCTCTTACCAAACTCTGGCCATGTATTAAGTTGACCTTGGCAATCATAAAGACTAGGTGCTTCATCATTTCCAGGTGACTTTTAATCTCCTCTTTTAGGACATCACCAAATCCTTCTAACTCTTTGTTCATATATTTTCTTACGTGTAACATTTTCTTTTAATCATCCCACCACAATTTAGTTAAATTATTTTCAATAGCTATTAATGGTGCCATAGCCTCTTTACAAGGTTTCCTGACTAATAGTCTATTTAATGTATATTAAATAAGAAGTAATAGTCAGCTAAGGCAAGTGTCCTTTTGATCCCATTACTCAGCTGCTTATAGCAGGATCATGTTGCCAAATGGCCACTTACATCAAATGAAAATTACTGACCATGTCTTTTAAAATATTACACCAATTAACACACAGAGACCCTGCAATACTCAGATATACTTTACTGGGATGAGATCATTCCATTTCATCTACGTTCTACTGCAGTCCCAAATATCACTTTATGGCTCAATGTGTGAACCATTAGACTCAGTGCAATATACAAGTGGATTTTTTTGGATATAATATGGGCATTAACATCAGAACCATATTAAAATACTGGTTTCACCACTTATTAACTACCTAGTGACAAGCTAGGCTTTTAAACTTTTTGTTTCTTAGTTACCATATATGTTAAAAAATATAGATAATATTACCTATCTCAAGTGAAGAAAGCTGGTAGCTAATGTAATATATGTTTCCCTAAACCCAATATGAGAGAAAAATTCAGAGGAAAAACAGTTTATATACCATGTGTAGACAACAAAATAAAGGAAAAAAATGCACCAAAGTTAACAAAGGACAAGATGTGTCAATCTGAAAGTAAACATAAAAGAGTTTAAAACCTCTGCTACTAAAAATAGAATTTTTCATGTAGGGTTACACACAAAGAAACAACAAAGCAAACCAAAACAAAGAAAAAAATAGAAAAAATAATATTCCCTCAATGGAGTATTTTCTAAAGACTGTGAACTATAAAACAAAGTGAAACAAATATCTTGACAGCAAAATGATTCTCAGACTAATTAACTACAACACCAAATAACCAGGGATCAATGTATTTACATCAAAATGTAAAAATCAAGGAAAATATTATTAAATAAACAAAATTACTCAAAAAGACTAGCTAACAGTCATGGACTTTAACAAAAAGGGAAAAACAGAATGAATATAAAAATTTAAATATCTTACAAATACAACAAAAATGCACTGGAGCAGCTGTTCAAAAATCCCTTAATCCCTCAGCAGTCAAGTGGGCAAAAGTGAACATGAAAAAAATGCAGTATTATTAATGCTATAGAATTATTAAATAACTAGGACTGTAAACCATACAGAAAACAGAGGTCACTTTTAAGTGTGTATAAGATAGGTCCAATATGCAAACACTGGGTAGGAATTAAAACACACACACCACACACACACCACACACACACCACACACACACACAAACACAGACACACAGACAACTTTGTAAATAGTCATCAAAAGAGAAATTTTTTAGGCACTATTTTCTAATGATGTTTCAAAATTTTGAAATCAAAAAGAAAACTCCTTACAAAGTCTTCACTCTACTCAGTTACTTCACGATCATATGAAGTCAAATCATAGGTTTGCAATTGTTTTAGAAATTAAAGTGAATTTGGCCAAAAAAAACTGAGACTCAAATGAAACAATACTGAATTAAATTAAATCAAATTAATCAATTAGTAGATGATTATCAAAAAAGCCCCAAGAATAATAGGAAATACTAGAGATAAAGGGGGAAGTGATAATGAAAAGAAATGTAGCATTGATGATTAAACTTATTAATTTTTTTAAATATAAACAAAAGGATAACAGTTAAGCTACTCTAATAAGGAGAAAAAAACTACACAGGGAGAGAGAAAGAAAGAATAGTTAAATGAAGTTGAAGATATAAAAATAAACAACAGACCAAATCAGAGAGATTAAATTTTTTGATGACCAATGTCATGTAAAAAACATTATTACATAAAATTCTACAATGGAATATGAATATACCATTATTTTAGATTTCATTTAGAAAAATGCCTGACTGTAGTTTACCATAAATTTTGAGGAGGAATAATGTCAATTAAGGGTTGCCAACCCAATTACCCCTTCTCCATCTGATATTCAGATATATTAATAAGTCACAATAATAAAATATTAAAACCATATGATATAAAATAATAGAATTAAAGTTTATTGAACTACTATATACATCTCCAGAAGTGATCAACTATATGTAAAAAATTGGTATATAACAAACTGATATATAACACTTGTAATCACCAGATAAAAACGGATTATTGAATATTTTTCTTTATAAAAATTATTAAATATTTTATAAAATATATTGCACAATTCATAATACAGCAAAATTAAATGCAGATGGGTAATGTAGTTAAATATGAAAAAAGCAAAATCTGTTATAACTAAACTTGATGTATTTCAAAATTAATATTTTTTAAATGATACTATTATAATTAAAGCACTCTGATAATGTTGGCAGTAATATTCTTTCCACAAGACAATTAGACATTGTAGTAAAATCCTTGATTTTATTCACATTGTTTGAGCTGGATCTCCAGTTCTAGGAATTCATTAAAGACCAGAGATTGACACAGATGTGCATTTGCCAATGCTTTCTGTATACATTCACCAATGGGACAGGCAAGTCCACATTACGGAATGCTCCACAGACATTGCTAATTTTACTACCAGTTAATGAGAGGATTCATGCATCAATGAATCCCAATTTAGCATCATTCTTGTGCCAGATACTTTTCTAGCTGTTAGAGATATAGAGGTAAAAATTCAAACATGTAAAAAGTCTAGCTCTTTTAAAATATACATTTTAGTGATTTATTTATTGTTAAGGAAATAAAAATCACTGTGGGAACAAGAAATAATATGTTCCATGTTCTTACTACAAGGATAGAATATTATACAATCCTTATTATTTTGCTTTAGGTGATATAAAAATGGAATTGCTTCCTGAGGCTAAGGATTTTGAACCTTGAATTAGCAGTCATTCCAGGGAAATGGCTGGGGAGGAAGGAACTGTTGACTACAGATAAGCGAGGAGGGAACTCTCAATTCTTTTCAAATACAGACAGGGGCTTGAAATATTCTTGAAATTTTTGTCTTTAAGATATTGAAAATACAAATATTAACCCAAAAAGACTGAAAGCATCCTTGGTCAAAATTATGCCTATTCTGGTCTTGGTTACTCTTAATATTTCTTAGGTGTTTTGTCTTAAATTAATCCCCTATGTATAATCCAAATTTAAAATCACTAAGCGGATTTCTTGCCATGGGGGAAAAAAAAATTCAATCTTTGCAATTTTCCTTAGATCCTTTCCCTATGTGTGAACTCTATTCATTAAACATGTCCTTTTCTAAAAGGTTTCCAGAAGAGATGTACAATATTTTTAACAAATTTATCTTTCCTGTCATATTTCCCAAACTGCAGATACTCAGCATTCATTACATGGTTTTTTCTGGGCTCCATCTTAAAGATCTGCACTGCAGCACAATTTTAAAATATTGATTTCAAGCTCATCATCTCATCTATGAGCACATCATCTCATTATGTGAGATGTTAAGTAAAAGAAAAGTGCTTGAATACCTACAGAGTAGGTGTGGGGAAAAAAAAAAAAAACCAAAACACTTTTGTTTCTACTTTCTCTCCCTATTTGGAGGCAAAGTTGATAAAACTGAAGGGGTGGGGTACCTAAATGTAAAAGAGTAAGGAATAAAAATACTAAAAAAGGTCTTCTAAAAGACCTCCATTTTACCAACTTTACTACATAAAACAGTACTTTCCAGTCCCTCTGTTAAACATATTTACTGAAGTCCCTGGCTTGCTGAATGCTTCTGGCTCACATAACATTGTCTCCCACACTTCTGTTCTCTTTGTTTCGGTAGTATGCATACCAAGTATCAGATGTGTTTATCCCTAAATCTGTTTGTACCAGTTGTTTTTGTTTTTTTTCACTTACATAATTTATTTAAATATCACTTAAACTTATGAAAATAGGACTATGAAAATAAAGAGTTGTTTCTATAAAAACTAAGTTGTATGCCTTGAAAACAAGTTTATAAAGGTGAGTTGCTTGAAATATGCTTTCAAAGTAAGTGTGGGCTGGACAACTATAAAATCTGGAGAAGAAATCACAGACGTCTAAAAGGATTTTGCACACAAATTGCTTATAAGTGTTTGTAATTGCTTGATGTACTTTAAAGAGATGGAAACAGAAAATTGCAGAGAATGAGTTATGAGTATAGTTTATGTTAAAAAAAAAAAAGAAGAAAAGAAAAAGGAAAAGAAAAGTGCACAGGACTGCATCCATTAGTTGACTTACAAGCAAAGCCCTGGCCTCCAACGATAAAATTTTAAAGTAAATTCACATTTATACTCAAAGTTAAAATAAAATGTATAAATTGCATACCATCTTTAATTATTTTAAGGTTTTCTGGCAAGGTAAATTATTTGAGTACAAGGGCTTCCTCCATAGTTCGCAAGTGTTAATCACCGAGGCTGACCTGTTCACTCTTTGTTTTGATGGAAAATGCCTCAGCATAGCACTAATGTGCCTCCGTATTTTGATACCCTGTGACTCTCATCTCTGTCCACCCCACAGACACAGCTAACTGGAACATTGGTGGTAGCTTAGTCAAAGTCAATGGGTAGAGGACAACAACTGTTGATCTGTTCTAAAAAGATGGAATGAATGGAAAAAAAAAATCAGATTCCTTCTTGTGATGAAAAGACCTAGCTATACATAGTGGGTATGGGTATTCAAAGTTATCCTTGAGGTATACTCAGGGTCAAAGTTCTTTGAAACTGTGTGTAAACAAAACTTATGAGGGCAGAGGAATCATGAATAAGCAAGTAGAAGGGATCTGTGCTATTCAGAGAAAAGCAAAAATGTCATTAAAGATGATGTATTTTATTGCTTTTAAAATGACACATTTTAGTTTCTTTAACAGTACTTTTCCCCCTGCTCTTTGAATAATGGGTTCCAGTGTTTACATTCTGCACGGGGCCCTACAAATTACCTGAAGGCATACCTGAAGGCATGATAATAACAAATAATGGGACCTTCTGTTTATTGGAGACTTACCATGTATTAGTCCTTTGGTAAGTGCTTTTTATGAACTGGTTCATTTACGTTTTGAATTAGCCCAATCGATTTTTACCATTTTATAGATAAAGAAATTGAAAATTGAAATGAGAAAATTTCCTAAGAAAAAACTTACTTTTAAGTAATAGTCAAAGAAACTGGAAATAAATCTAGGTCTATCTGAATCAAATGTCAATGATTTAAGTCATGATGTAGAATGATGACCTTCTTTAACCCTTTCCCTTTCTCACTATTCATATACTCCCTTTAAAGAGAGAGATGAACCTCTGTTTTTTGTAAGTAAAACTCCTGACAAGTCAGCAATATTGTAGAGATTCCAAATTCAAGAAAGAGTATCTTTTGGCATTCTTTTCCTTAACATTAGCAAAGTTATTAGCCCAGAAAATTAAGAATTTCATATTTACATATATATAGTACATAAAAATTATGCACAAGGGAGTATTCATCAGTGAAGTTCGTCTATATTTAACTTATTAAGAAGATAAATTTGTTGAAATTAACATTGTGTCTCTATCTTTTGGAAAAATACTTCAGTGTTTATTAACAATCAGGGAGTTCCAAGATAATGTACTCAAATTATGTATACTTTCATATTTATGCAATTTTAATAATCAATGAATTTATGTTTTGACAAAGCATAGGCCCACGGCAACTGAGAGGTCAAAAAATTATTATGGGTGTAATCATGTAAAGTAACATGATTATCATCGATGCCTTTTTTAAATTATGTAAACATACCACAGTTTTACCTCCAGTGAGGCAAACCCTCGCATTTCTGTGATGTATGAACAGTTAATATTTATAAAATTAATTGGAATCACTGTTTATATAAGTTAAAGGTAGGTAAATATTGGCAGTTTCATATGATTCAACTTTATATATAACGCATATTAAAAATTACATATATACAAGTTCATTACATTCCACTACACTTTCTAAACAGAAAGGGCATGCTGTGTTATAAAATTTTCAGTATCTTACTATCTAGTCACCCCTTTTGATGATAGCAGCTCTTAAGTAAAAGTTCTATCTGTCTGTTTTTGGTGCTATTTGTTGTTATTTCTCAGTCTTAAAATCTGGCATAAGAAGAGCAATATATTTTTTTTCAGTCAATACTGCAATCCTGTTTTATGATAATTCATTTCTCTTGTCATTTCTTTAACAACATTTATTAAAAGAGGACATTCAAAAGTAAATATAGAAGGAAGTAACTACTACTTCAAATTTGAATTTTGATTTGAACTTTGCAAAGATCAAGATATACACACACAAATGCATGCACACACATACACACATTTCTTATTTTTTGGTTTTATTTCATTTACATAAGTCAAGTATTTTAAGACTCTCTGAATAAGAGCTAAGCTATGAATAAAAGCAGGAACTTATGTTCCACAGAGCCATAATTTTATTGCAAGTGATTGCTAAGATATGCAAATGATTTTCAACCATTATCTTATCAGATGCCTAACTCAGAAAATCTTATTCCTCCTATGGATTTTTTCAAGTTTTTGATTGCTATTTTCAGACACACATTTAGCTATGATGATAAGTAAAACGTTTTCTTACGATTCCATTTACTACTATGAATGTACTTCATCTTTATCTCATATAAATCAAATCAAATAAGTTTCTCTCTTTTGGACAATAGCAAGTGAGAAAGAGATGGTTCCAAATATTAAGAAATAAAGAAAGAATTCAAGCAGGAAACAACATATAAATATTGTTACCAAAATGGAAGACATAACCAAACCTTTACAATAATGGGTTCTGCCTCAGTGCTAAAAGCTGGTTATTATGTTTTAGGGCATTTTCAGATATCGATGTTCAGTCAATGTGCCTTCCTGAACATCACATTTAGCTAGATACTTGTTATTTATGTGGATAGAGCTAGATGGATAATGCTATGCTTATATACTGAATCTAGTTTTGTTTTTATGGCTTTTTTATAAAATCGGCAAATTCACAAAACTAATTTTGAAGGAAAAAAATCTCTATAAGAGTTTTCCAAGAGTGAAAATGATGCTTCATACAAGATCAATTCCAGGAGCACTAGTAGGGAAAATCAAGTCTGATGAAATGGCTTCAAAAAATACATAAAGATGGAATTATTTCAATAGAAAAAACCTAAAAATGTATATTCAATAAATGAAACTATAATGTACTATCTCCATAATGTGCAAACAGGTTTTCCCAATTCTGAACACTAGTATTTAAACAGATGCTAAGTTGCTCTCTGTTGTGTGTCATCATCTGAGCCAAGTCTTAAGAAACAGGCACTGACGTTTTATGTCTACATGAAAAAATAATTTCATACATTATAACTGTTGGTTTTTCCTAATAGTATAACAATATTAATGCACTTGAAAAGTCAGTCACAATGATTATTTATTGTTTTGGAGATAAATGGATTGGATATTATCTCATTGCTCTCTAACGTTTTGTTTTTTAGCAAAAATTTTATTTTTCATTATTGCTAATAGCAAACAAATATTTTCTTAAAATGGACTAGTATGTTTAACATCTAGGTGCTTTCACAGAGTATAATAGTGGAGTTCAGCCTTCTCTGCCTCAGTTTCCTTGTATGTAAAACAGTAGTAATGAATACGATGACAATCATAAAATAATAGTATATTCTGTTTTAAAGTTTTCTTAAGCATTAAGACCAATCATATAAGTAAATAAATGAGCACATTACATACAACAAGCATTCAATAAATAGTGGCCTATCTGAATGTATATTCATATATTCTGAAAGATATTGGAAAAATACATTAAGGGGACACTTGTATAGCTTATCTTAACACTGGAAAAGTTTAAAGAATAATTCATGACTCTAACACGTAGTTTACCATGTGATTTTGGAAAAGTTTAAAAAATCTCCATCTCTCTTTATTCACTTGAGACTCTGATTATAAAACTTTACCTATGGAGTTGTAAAAAGCCAAACAGCTTATTATGCAGGTGGAAACCTTTTATTGTAAAATGCTATATAATTCCAATTTTTCACATATTTACCAATTTAATCAACACATATTTAGAACATCAATAAGCACCTATTGTGCACTGAAACATAAAGAGAAATAATACAGATATTCTCCCTAACTTTGTAGTATTCAAAATTTATCGAGGGGAGGGTATATCTCACTGGTAGAGTGTGGGCTTAGGATGCATGAGGTCCTGGGTTCATTCCCCAGTACCTCCATTTAAAAAATTAATTAAGTAAGTAACCTAATCACCTCCCCTCTAAACAAATAAAAATTTTTAATTAAATAAAATTTTTTAAAAAGCAAAGATTAAAAATACACATAATTTATCAATATAAGGCATTATTGTTATACCAAATATACTCCTTTTGAGTATCAATTCCCCATAATTTAAGAATGAAAATTCTGTTCAAAGATTGAGTAAGCAACTCTAAAAAATGATACATATCATTTAAGTTTAGATGTTCACATTCTCCATATTTGAATATTATTAAATGAAAAAGTTTATTTTAGATGGAAAGTCTATTCAAGTAATTTCATAAAATATAAAAAAATTCTCTTTATTCTTCAAAAACTAAATGATGTATGGACTTTTTATTTATTCAACTTGACTACCTCAGTTATTCTTACTGTTACTAGAATAACACTACCAGAGAGAAAAACTTTAAAGAGCCAGATATGGCCTTTGATCAACAAGGTATAGATTGTTAATACTATTGCTATTTTTAACAAATAGAGTTCCTATAAGAAGTTTCAACAAGGGACTACTTACATACACACGTGGAAATTAAAGGATGTTAAGGGACCTTGAAACTATCTAAGGCAGGAAGTCATTATCAAACCTAGATCCAAAAGTACACCAGGACTTGGAGGGGACCGATGGATGATATGCTTGGGGTAAAGTGGGACACTACCCCACTGGAAACCATAGAAAAAGGAAGACAATTGGGATTTTTCCTGAGTCTCCTATTTGCAGATCCCAACCAGGAGGAAGTGAGAGAATGAGACCATATAATCCCAGAGCACACAGAAAGTAAGAGGGAGGTATATCCGTGAGTACAGGCAAATGAGGAACAAACTGCACACAGGTGATGCCATTTCAGTCACACTAAGATTTAGGTGTTGCTCTTGTTGTCCATTACCTATTAGCCTGTGGTTTAGCTAATATTCGATATGAACTCTTAAGAGAAAAACAATTTGGAATGGGTTGAATAATCTAATGATACCTCCTCTAATAGTCTCTGTTTTTAAGAGATTATTTAGGAATGCAAGTTTTCCCACTGATTCACAATTAGCCTATTATTAAAAATTTAAAATGCATACCATATATATTTTATTGTCTTCTTCATAACAAGGACATGTAAATAACATTTTATGTTCCCAAAATGTGTAATTCAGGAGGTGACATCAGCAAGCAGGCAGGCTAGTTGATCCCAACCCTCTTTCCGACAAAAACAATGAAAACAATGAAGAAACGACCACAAACAGAAGGAAATAGCTCTGGGAAAGCTCCGCACTACAACAAAGATGCAGCAGAACTCCGTGGAGCACAGAAACCAATGGCTGGCGCACAGAGGAGCGCAGGAAGGCAGCGTCTTACCCGAGCTGCGCCACCTCAGCCTCCAGTCCGGAGCGACGCCGAGCCACGACGGAGCCCCTCAGAGGGCTTTCACTCCGCTAGGACAGAACAGGAGAACGTCAGCGACCCTCATCACCACCGGGGACGTCCGCAGCCGTTGCTACTGAGGGCCCCGCAGCTGTCACCGAGGCCAGCTGCTGCTGAGGGAGCTGCCTGGAGCCCCCCGTGGCTGAGTCTCCTGAGGGCTGGAGCTGGGGCGTAGGGTAGGCTTGTCCCTACGTGCTCAAGTGGCGCATGTGCGGCGCTCTCCACGCCGCGGTGCCACAGCGGCTCGCCATCTAGCGGTCCGGAACTGCCACTGCACTGTGCCCTACCCACTGAGTCCTAAGGCGCTGCTTGAATTTGTCATCCCTGGAGCCCTGCTGCCAGGACATTGAATTTAGCTTTCCTGGGTCCTAAATCCAAACTTTGATCTGCCTTCACCCGGGGCCTTCGTACCTCGTCCTCGAGTCCTGAGTCAGGGCTTTGACCCACCATCACCATGGCTATGCTGCTACTATTCTGCGTCCTGTCCCTGCGTCCCGAGTCAAAAACACAAGTAACAATTTTTGGTGGGGTTGTGGAAAAAAGGGAACCCTTATGGACTTACTGTGAATGTAAATTGGTACAGTCATTATGGAAAACTTTATGGAATTCTCTCAAAAACTTAACAATAGACCTACTATATGATCCAGTAATTCCAATTCTGGGCATATATCTAAAGGAGGTGAAATCAGTATCTCAAAGAGAAATCTGCACCCCTATGTTCACTGCAGTATTATTCACAATAGACAAGATAAGGAAACAGCCTAAGTGTCCACTGATGAATGAACCGGTAAAGAAAATGTGAGATATAGACATAGATATAGATAAAGATATAGATATAGATATATCTTTGTGATATATATATCTTTGTTGTTATTGTTCTGATATTTTAATTTTCTTACTGAATCCATTTTGCTAAAAAAAATTTTAACATATCTTAGAAAATTAGCAAAAATTAAGAAAGTTGAACATATTGCATTGTACAATATTTAGGTAAGAATGTTTGAAAGTTATATTTTGCTCTCTTTCAACACAGCAATCAGAAAATCACAAAAAAAAATTTCATGTGTAATTCCTATGAATGTTTATATCCCTATTCATTAAGGAAAGGCTCAATTATGACAAACTTCATACATGCCTGAAATTTTATGTACAGTAACTGCAAAGATAAAACCAAGGGGATCTAAGTTCTTTGATGCTTGAAACCATTTTAAATATTAGGAGGAATTCAGTTTGTATCATATATATATATATATATATATATATATATATGTACACACACATATACACACACATACATATGTGTGTGTGTGTGTGTGTGTGTATGTGTGTGTGTATGTAAATGGAATATTATTCAGGCATAAAAAAGGAAATTCTGCCATTTGTGATAACATGGCTGAAACTGGAGGGCATCCTGCTACTTGAAATAAACCAGACAGAGAAAGACAAATATGATATAGTGTCACTTAAATTTTGTAGAAACTACAAGAAAAAAAGAAAAGCCAACCTCACAGAAAGAAAGTAAAATTGTGGCTGCCAGAGGTTGGGGGATGGGGGAGGGGAGGTATAGTTCAAAGCTTATAGACTTTCAGTTATAAATTGAATAGATTCTGAGAAGCTAATGCAGAGCATGGTGACTATAGTTAATAATACGGTATTGTATACCTGAAATTTTAAGGACAGATTTAAATGTTCTCACCACACACAGAAGAGTTAAGTATATGAGGTAACAGATGTATTAATTAATTTGATTGCAGTAATCATTTCACTTTGTATATGTATATTAAATCTTCACATTGCATACTGTAAACATATATAATTTTATTGTCAATTATTCCTCAATAAAGGTAGAAAAGAAAAAATGTATAATATGATGTAAGTCAGTCCATGGAAACTAAGTTATAAAGGCTAATCTTGTGCTGCTATTAAAAATCACTTACCATAATGGTTGAAATATTTCTAAACCAGGCTATATTACACTTAATAAGAACTTTCTATTTTCTAATAATTTTTTGTTACCTCAAGCAGTAAGTGTGTTAACAGATATGAAAAGGAATGATGGATGAGCATTAGATTAAAGTTAATCAAGAAAATCACATTTTATAAAATGAATTAGAAGTTGTCAACTAAATTCTCCTTTATTTTTCATATTTGGAAGCATTTATATTTCATAATCAGATATCTTTAAAGGAAGAAAACATGCTTACATTGTAATAATTGATTATTTTTTCTGAATCACTGTAAACATATTACATATGCAAACATATGTTAAATATATTTACTATTTGTTGACTCTGTGACATATTTTGGACACATAACAGTCATACTACTCCAACGTAATAGTTTCTGTATTAGTGAAAACAATGCTAGCCATTATAAAACTACAAGATGAATAACAATCAATGATAAAAACAACAAAAAGTCTATTTCTTGTTCACATCACCATCCAGTTGACAGAAAATGAGTGGCTATTTCAAAGACCAAACGCTTCCCAAACATATGAATTTGCATCTCTGAGTTTTCTCCATGCCATAGGCAGATAGGGAAAGGAATACTGCTGTCTAATACATTCACCGTTTTGATTAACACATAAAGAATATTAATTTAAAAAATTGTGAGTTTTTAGTTGAGAATTAAAGATTGAAACACAAGATAAATGAGGGTAAATCAGTAATAGAATTTTACTAAAGAGAGCAGAAAAATGCCGAATCCAACACACAGATAAAGGAATTGAACTTAGGAAATATGAGAGTTCAGATGTGAGGATGTTTATATCCTGTGTAATATTAACATGTTTGTAACGTAACCTTATGATTTCTATTTACTTTAACAAGTAGATGGCAAAGACATCTGTTAGTGTGAAGGAGATGTGTGGGTATCAAAATTTGAAGAGACAAAAAAAGATTAAAACATTTTGTGGAGAATGAGATAGATGGACAGTCCCAATGACTGGCTTGTGAGTGATGATAACACATTTTAGGAGGTTAATATGACCTCATGTATGAAATTATCTAGCACTGCTCCACTGCTGGGGTAAGGGCATGCTGCATTATGATAGTCTAGGTCACCCAAGGTGGCTGTTTTACTTTATGGGCACAATAAGAATAACAGAGGAACAAGAGAGTTTAGAATATTTGTAAGAATGTCCTTGAAATCACAGACCATGGAATTCAAAGCAGATAATGATAAAGTTAAAAAAAAAAGTTATATGGGGAGAAATTTATAGAGGTCTAAGTTCCTGACCAAGAGTTTTTGACCAAGCAAATGGATAATAAATGAGGCTGTGTTCACAGCTGGAAATCAGTGAATTAGTGATATATAGAGTTGGAAAAACTGTATTAAGGGTAACCACAGGGTCAAAATTGAAATTGTGGAAGTGGATTGCTGAAAAAAATCTAAAAGGTTATGAGACATTAAAAAAAATCATAAAACCAAGAATTTGGTTGGGTTTCAGAGTGTCTCTGTGGATATTTACATCTCCTCAGGGTGATGGCAATGCTCTCTAGGGGTGGAAAAAATGATTGTGAACCATGTGCCAAAGTGTTCAAGGAAAAATGGATATGATAAAGAAAAACAATATTTGAAGAGAGAAAAATTGGTTTTAAAGGAAAGAATACCAGCCTCCACCTCTGGATCTTGAGATCAGATGGAAGAACAGAAAAAGTGATTGTTCAAGACAGTTGGGGATAAAGGGTAGGACCTGTTTCCCACAGAAAGAGAATCTGAGTTTGGTTAATGCAGTTATTAGTGAAAGCGAATAATGTAAAAAACACAGAGAATTCTGCAGTTACGCTGCTCTGTGTTGGAGGACTTAGAGGAGGGGGAAGCCTGGAGACTGAGACAGTGGCAATAAAGTAGAATTCACTGTGGAGAAAAATAATTTGTTAGAGAACTCTTGGGATTAAGGGATGTTTTCTTGTGTATTGACAGATGGAAACAAAGATGACAGGCATGGAACCAACAGATTTTGTCTCAATCATGTTCTTGACTTGGATGGATATAGTACTTCTGGATAAAGTGTGGTTCAGTCTACTGGTGATGGCTGGCACAGAAGATAAAGGTCTACAATCTACTTGGTCTGGATAATAGTACCTCTCCCTGAATATGCATTCCCCTGTGCTATTATGTTTACATATATACCTCTATAGATGCCTAATTTGATATCAGTATCTATAATTACAATATATAGTATATAAAATGATGTTAAAATGGTACTGATTTTGTCTTGATTTTAGTTGAGGTCCCATAGGTCTAAAACAAATAGAACATCATGATAAGTATCCCAGTATCTTAAAATGGTGATTTAAAACACATGAAGGATATTCTAAGATATCTAAGATTTTAAGATTTTAGAACATCCCAAGAGATTTAAAATCTGGCTCATTCAGCAATCCATTGCAAATTTTTTTGGTGTCTTGGTTTCAGCAGATATCTCAAAGGGGAAGAATAATAAATTTCAAAGAATCTCTACATACTAAAGACATGAGAGACCACATAGGGGTGACACACCTAAAGATTTCAAACTGGACAGGAAGCAATAATTAATCACTCACTTGGAAGTGTCTTGGTTCTGCCAGGTCCCAAGACGCTAAAAATAATACTATATAGAATCAAATGTCCCCATACGCTAAGGAGGTTCTGAAGCACATATGCAGGACATGCTAGGAGATTTTAAAACTGAATCAGCCAGTAATAATCCACCACTAACTTCAGAGAGATGGAGTAAAGACTTATTTGAAGAAAAGTTTGTTTATGTGCTGTGTGTTGCCACTGCCTAGCATCTCCTGAGGGCAAGTAAGACAGAAGCTCTTCAAAGATGCGACACTTGGGGTTTGGGCTTAAAGGGGCAGAACAGAGAAGGAGAGGTGCCCTGAAGCAAGCTTCAGTCACATGTAGGTCAGGGAAAAGATGCTAACTGTACCTATAAAATGGAGCCTCCCAGGGACTGTGTTTGAAAACACTTCTTTCCGGAATTGACTGCAAGAGTGAAAAGACTTCATTCCAGAGAATAGTTGTGAATGTCAGAACACCAGAGGCATAATAGGATTCGTAAGAGGCGTGTGTCAGAGAGTGCTGTGAGCAATGACCCCAGTAGGATAATAGTTCGCATACATACACACACACACACACACACACACACACGCACGCAGAGTTCGTTTTTGAAGAACACTTCTTTAACTGAGACCTATTCCTTGGATGGGTGAATGGCATCTGCACTGGACCCTATGTCTTAGTTTGGAGAAGGGGGTACAGGAAACATTGCACCTCACTTCCTTTTTCTGAATGTTAAAATTTAAGTTTAAAATTTCAGTGTTTAAAGATTCCCCAAAATGTCTGACAAAAGATCAACCTCCTCTCAAGTTGAAAAAAGAGTGTTCTCTGAACAAATAAAGTTGTTCAAAACTTACATTCTTTTGGAGATGTGCCAGTTTTTTGTAGATTCCACCACATTCTACTTATTATCCTTTCTGATGTGGAATCTTTAGAGAATTTTCTTTATTTTACATTGTGTTTTTTAAAAAATGAATGTCTTAAACTAACTCCTGTTTGCCAGTTGATTTCCAGTAATATTAGTTTCCATTTCTAGCAACTTTATCAAGGCCAATTTCAACTAGCATTGTGCATCATCATATATTAGAAATTCGTAAGTTTGAAAGATATAAAGACATCCTTCCCTCCATCTTTTTCATTTTTTATGATTAGTAAGCCCAAATATATTATCATAACATTTTCAGACATTTGTATATATTATTCTGTATTTTTATTATTAATTTTTTATCTCAGGGCTCAATTTTGTTTGATGTTTTATTATTCATTTACAAGCCTTCTGTATCTAAACTATATGAGCTCATTATTTATTGTACCTATTTTTTACAACTGATTTTTTGTCTTTTAACTTTTCATGTATATTTATGCCAAATATTTAATTTTCATACAGTCAAAAATACTGATTGTGTCCTTTAATATTAAAAACACATTACATATTCAGTGATCAATGCAATATTTTATCATCATAAAGAAAAATACTGGAATGAGACAGACATTCAATAAAAGATGAAATGCTTACTTTAAAAATATATATATAAGGAGCAGTGAGTCTACAATATAAATTTGTATTTCCTAGTTTCCAATGGAGAAAGAAGGCAAATTTAAAACACATAGTAAACAGTTTTGGGTAATAAGGTTGGAAAGGATCTGGAAGTCCACTGGATGTGAAGTAGTACCTAGAACAGGACTTAGGTAGTACTGCCTTGTGATCCAAACAAGGTCCTCAGTTCTTGGACCAAGGTTTTAGAGATCTCAGCCATGAACCACCTGTCTAAGCAGCCATTGGTCTAAGGAGATTCACTCACACAGAGCCTGGCCCCCTCTTCCAAACCATGATTTGGGACCTTGGAATCCCCTGCTCAATGTGCCAAGCCTTCCCCTTACCTTCTTTCTTCTCTCTCTGAGAGCCTCTTCGGTGTTCGCACACCTGGGCGTAAGGGATGGCCAATGAGGTTGGAGCAGGAAGATGTAGGCATTTCGGAGGCTCTGGAGGGTGACTAGTTATATGGATTTTATTTTCCAAATACACAATCAGGAGACCATAGATGAGGATGGAGCCAGATGTGAGAAGTAAAGAATGGGTATGTTGTGAACTGGAAACCTTCCTGTGTACCTTCGTTAGGACAAAAGTGGGCCTGGGCCTGCACTTAAATTTTCAATCGCCTGTGCTATTAGTGGGATTCTGAGAAGAAAAGTCTCTTATACCTCTGATCTTAGTTTCCTCACTTGAACAATGAAGGTGTTTAACTTGTGCTAACATTCTTTGGTTGGCTTTATCTGTCTTAAGAACATTGGAGATGTTTCTTTGTGCTTTTGCACTGGGCCCTTGGAAGCATTTGTGAAATAAGAGTAACCAAAAGATGTTTGTTTAGCATTCTTACCTCTAGCATTAATTACGTATGTCACCCTGGGTAAATTACTTCCACTATTTGAGTCTCAGTTTTATCTTCTCTGAAAGAGGAGAAAAAATGCTATCTCTGATGACGTAAAGCTCAAACAGTAGAGATCCCTGGCAAAGGATAACTCCTCAAGATGTGTTATTTTATTCCATTGTTATTCTGAAGATGACACATCAGTTCACCTCATGGGTGTTTGGTGTTACACATTTGTTGAAATGCTCTGGTATCAAAGAATTGCTAAAGAGCTGTTTTCGGCTCCTAGTTCCACCTATGAGGAGGCTCTGGGCTACTTTCACAGGGCAGAGCAAGTGAACCCAAACTTCTGCAGCAAAACTGTGCTTCTTTTAGAAAAGACATATTTGAAGCTACACGACAAAAAGCTTGCTGTCTTCTGGCTAACGAAAGTTAAGGACCGTTCGGCGCACACAGAGGAGGATCGACAGACGCTGACGGAAGCTGCTTGGTTGCTTGCAGGTTTCCGTGATGAGAACTGAGAATTTTTCAGGTCTCTCATTTAGCAGCAAGGAGCCTTTTTGTGGTCTATTCAGTGCCATGCTTTTTTGTGTTTTTGTGCTTTTCTTAGTGATTCTCCTATTTTAAGTGGCCCCCCAGTATAGTGCTGAAGTGGTGTCTAGTGCTCCCAGTACAAGGCTGGGCTGTCCTTACAGAGAAAATAGGTTTGTTAGATATGTTTTCTTCAGGCATGACTTATACTAAGCTTATCTGTGAATTCAATGTTAATGAATTAACAACATATATTAAATAAAGCGTCTTTAAATGGAAACACACATAAACACTAAAGGGTTGATGAAAATGTTGTGATTCGGGGCTCCCAGGAACCTAACCCTGTTTTTTCTTTTTTTCCCTAGAAACAGTGGTTCTGCATTTGCTAATTCAGGGTTTGTGGTGACTTTATAGAGTAAAACTATAGCAATTAATGAGAATCAACTGTACTTGGTAATAAACACATTCAAGTGTACCCAGCTCACAGTGTGCTGTATGTTCTAAATTCTCTTGAAGGTAGCTGGGTTATATTATTAAATTCTATTAATATGATTTAAGTGAAACATTGCATTACAATTCCATGAAGCATTGCCTAAACAGAGGGGGCAATATTTCCCATACATCTCATGCATATGACCTTGAATGCAAACATAGAGGTAGAGGTCCAGCAGGCATGTTAGATGATGCAGTGGTGATTTGGAATGGAAGCACTGTGCTGAGGAATGAAACTAAGGCTGGCTGACACCTACGGAGTGCTTTCCATCCCAGCCATGAAATGCCTACCAGTTCAAACATTATGTATACCAGAGAAAAAAATCTTCTGTTTTTTTTAATGCACTTTAAAAAATCAGCTTTTATGCTGTGATTTTTTAAATAAATTCTGATACTGTATACAAGTTAGTCTGTTAATTAACCAATATCATTGTCTCCATTTGATTTTATCCTGCTCTCATTCTCATCATACGTCACTTTGGGCACAACCCTGGCTCAGGTGCCTCTTAAAGTAGCCACTCAACATGCCCCATATTCTTCTATACCTTTTTTTTACATTGTTAGTTCGACGTGTCTAACATTTTTTTTATATACTCAATTCCTCTCTAATTGCCTGAATCAGTAGATAATGCTACCTTTTTTCACCTATTTTGTGTACATTAGTTATGTCTATGGAATTGAAATGTAAAAATTAGGGGTGTAAAATTTTATCTTAAACTTTCCTTGTACTCCATGATAATGGTAATAAATTTGTTAGTGCTGAATACCAGTTACTATTTAAATTACTAGGAAAAAAATAATAATTACATATGTGTTCTTTAGATATTCAAAGTATATCTACCACTTTCAAATTGCCACATTATGTGCCATATATAATATGTATAATATTTAACTATATATAATATATATTTTATAATACAATTTATATATACAATATATAACATTTGAATGTCTGTATCTGTTTCAATACACTGAGTAACAAAGTTGCAAAAATTGACGATGAATAATTTATGTTCCATTCCTAACTGAATATTCTTCAATGGAATTAATAATGCCATTTGCTACTTTAAATGCATATATTGTGTTTATGTGTACACATATATGTATGTGTGTATGTGTATATGCACAGGAGATACACACACACACACACACACACACATATATATATATACACATACACACACTCTTGTCTTATTTTTCTGTAATTTTAAGTATGTATGTCACAAAATTTTAGTGAGAATATTTTTCAAGTCTGTTAATATTAGAGTCTACAAACCACATAACTTTTAACTACTTGTGTCAAGATCAATCAGGTATGATGACATAAAATATGCATTGCTCAGATCTATTTAGCAACTAAAATAATTAACACATCCAACCTGTATCTTCATTCTTTTTCCTACATTTTTATTTTTTTGTTCTCTTTTTGTTAGGTCACAGCATGGTACTTCCTGTCTTTATGTTCAAATGGGAGATTCTTGCTAAGGAATGATGTCATAACATATGCACAGGCTTGATAGAAAGTTATGATTTTGGAGTTATAAAAGCATGAAAGCATTTTTCATCAGTTTAGATTTTACTTCTCTCATCCGATTTTATTTCAGAACAGATAGCTAGTAAAGTGGGAGAAGCAGTGACTCAGATAAACCTAATTCAAAATTACTCTGTACATTTTTTTTCTTAGTGAAATCCAGGCCTTAATTATATTTATCATATACACCCAGCTATGTAATTTTGTCTTTCATAGTCGTTCTGTGTCCTTAACAGAATTTCAACTCAAGTACCTTTTTATAAGAAAATCACTTGTTTATTGGCATGCTTGCTCAGAAAACTAAGATATATATTTTTTTCTTCATATTGTCTAGCAAGTTACATTATCTGTTCCTCATAAATGCTTGCCATATGTAAGAAACATGGCAGAGTTTTATAATTATGTCAAGTATGGGCAATGCAAGTTTTCTTAGAAGGACAATTTTGTCCTGAGGTACCTAAAATATTACACACAGATTCTTATGTAATTCTTTCTTATCAAGAAATAATAATACTATTTATAAGTGCCAAGTATTTGTTATATTAAATTATTTATTCACTTTAATCTTCTTCCTAAAGAAATAAACACATGATAGATATCTATAAGTATTTTGCTGTAGTAAATTATGATCTTATAGTTTTAGACAATTTTCTTTTAAATGTTATCCCAGTTGGGCTGAAAAATGGATATTTTCTACCTTGCTTAAAGCAATTGTTTTTCACAATATAACTGTTTAAGGCCACAATAATATCCCCCATCAAAAGAATTATGCCCCACTCTATGCATAAATGTCTGCATTGCTGATATAATGTTGTTTTTCAATAAACGGATCTATATATGGAGATCTCACTTCTCTCCTAAATAATTTAGTTGCTATTTCACATCACAGAAATGGATATTATGGAGCTAGGAGGAAAAATAAAGAAACAACGGCCATGAGGCGGTAGTACAAGTCTTCATTCTTTAAGAAGCTTGTACATTTTTTTGTTGTTGCTATAAAAAAAATGGAACAAGTAATTTTTTTAAAAAATTAAAAAAAATGGTTGTCATATAAAAGCACCCTTCAAAGTCAGGTTTTACTTAACCACGTGTTTTTTTTTTTTCATGTTGGAGAACTCAAGAATTTTAAGGCAGTATATGGAATTATGTGTATGTATATTTGGTTGAATCTGTGTCTGTGGATGTGGAACCATGAATACAGAGGGCTGACTGGAAGGTTACATGCAGATTGTCAACTGCAGGGGGATCACTGCCCCCAGACCCCATGCTGTTCAAGGGTCAACTATATATAGATATAGAGGTATATGTATATCTGTACAGACACTCAGCATGAAGCATTTTTCATCAGTGCAAGTGCTGGCTGGCTGACTTGCACAGGTTGTGATTAGGAAATATGTAAGACCTCCATGCTGTTTTCTTTACCTTGGGTGCAAAGAAGAAAATAGTAGACAATTGCTTCTGGGCTATAATAAATTGGTAATTAAGTTTGGGAAAGAGAGAATGCATCAGGAAGGAACTACTTTGGGTTCTTCCTCTGCCACTGCAATTGTGCCTGCACCTTCGCTGCCCCACATTCCAGGTGGAGGATGCTTCTCATCCTGCCCAAGTAGAGTAATCCCTCTGGATTCTACTCACTTTCGATTTTTCCTTCTTTGTAGATTTGTTTTCTTCCTGATTCCACAAATCTGTCCTTCACACTGACTCCTTTCTCTCAGCAGTTTTGTTTCTCTGATATTAAAACTGATGATCCACAAACAGGTGACCAAACTAACTTTCTTTTAGCTATTTTCAACCTCCATCTTTTCCTGTATACTGATCCACATGCCCCTCAGATTCAAAACTATGTTTATCAAAATTTTCTAAAAGCAATCTCTCCTCTTAGTTTTCATATACTGATTAATTCTAGTAACATTTATCTAATCACACAAGCCAGAGAGCTAAAAATTTTCCTACTTGTTCTCATGAATCATTTTTCATGGCCAAACCCCATGGTTCTTTGTTTTTAATGTAAACTAATCTCACAAATATCTGGTGTGGTTTCTTTTTTTCACTACACTTAAAGTTTATTGTCTTTGAATTGCTTACTTTCCTACATGAAATTTGAAACTATAGAGAAAGACTGAAATATATCCTCTGAGAATACAAAAGATAACTGATGGGGTTGGGCGTAGGGAAGAGAAGAATTTGAATTTAACATGAATGTTCGTCCAGCTTGAAGCTGAAAGTCAGAAATGTGTAACAGTGTAAGTTTTCCCCCCAGAATATCTTAGGAGCTTCATTTTCCAGAAAAGAATTTGCCAAATGAGATGCATTCAGTTCTGCTATAATGAGATATATGGAATATGAATTCTTAAAAATCAGTCCACTATGCAAAAACCACACAATAAAAAACACAGGGCTTATGGATAAAATGAAGTTAACACTAAAACTGACAGTGACATATTAAAAAAAAAAAAAAAGGTCACCTAAAAAGACAGTAGCACAGGCCTACATGCATCATATGGTAAAATAAAATAAAATAAAATAAAACAAAATAAAACAAAACAAACAAATAATCAAATAAAACAAATGCTACAATAAATATGCCCCTTTATGCTGGAAAAGACCTGAAGAGGTCTTTTGCTTGTGGAAGTGGGTATTGAAATGGTTACAGCTTATGATTTACTGTGAAATCACAGACAGAGGGTTGTATGAAATTGAATGAAGCGATGTCACACGTGGAGGGGTGTGCATTGTAACACACGTGCTGAACTGAGGTAGTAGGTAGATGTTTGAGGTATGTGTGTAGATGTGTTTTCTATATTCCTACATGTCTTAGTCCAGCTGGGTGAAGCTTTCTGTTCACCTAATGTTTTGTTTTGTTTTGTTTTGTTTTGTTTTGTTTTTTCCAGACAAAATTGTGCATATCTATTTTAGATAGAGAGGAGAATGAAACAAAATTGATAACATTTTTAACAGCCTCAGATGTTAAAAGAAACAAGGAATAAATATTGGTAAAGCAAGAGATGTGATCCTCAGAAGATGGTAGTTTTTTTGTTTTGTTTTGTTTTTTTCTTTAAACTGAATGAAAGAAAATCGAAGATAACAGTAATGCTATCTCCCATGCTGCATATGGGTTATTTTACAATTTGCTTTTGAGCAAGCTGAAATGCGAGCTGTGAGCTCAAGAAAAAGCTATGTTATGCTTCAGATAAGAAGATGCAAACGTTTGATTAAAATTAAAAGGATCTGGAATCTGGATTCTGATTCTTCCATGTAAGAAGCTTGGTACTTGCCACCCTGTTCTAACAACAAGTAAAGAGACAGAATAGACTGAAAAATAGGCTCAGTAGACTGAAAAATCTACATCTCTTCTTGGATATTTAAGAGGGGAGGACAGAGGGCAAATCACTACCCTCAAAATTAGAGAGACAAGTAGGAGTAGATATGGTTTACCAGAGCAGGGACTCATGAGCAGAACCTGATGTGGAAAGCAGTGCTGGCACAGAAAACCTGAACTGTAATTGATGACTTGCTAGACGTTCAGTTTGGACAACTCTGAGAGTTAAAAACTCCAGGGCGATCTAGCCTTGGGGGTCAGGGGATGAGGGGCACAATATTGTGTGATTTATCTCCAGAAAATTGACCATGCTCCCACAGTAAGTATCAAAGAAAAATCCCTTCGGGCTTCTAACAGGGGGGAGGGGAAAGGCGATTATTTTGAAGGACACACAAGCACTCTGTTCTTCGCCTTCGCCTTCTCCTTCTCCTTCTCCTTCTCCTTCTCCTTCTCCTTCTTCTTCTTCTTCTTTTTTTCTTAATTGAAGTACAGTCTAAAAACAAAGTTTCTTTTTTTCTTCCTAACCAGGCCTGTCCTCAGGGGAAACTAGTTGGCCATAGCCTAACATTTGGAGTTTTATCAGAGTCTGACTGACCTTGGGAGGGAAAATACCCAACCCCTGCCCACCTTAGCAATTCACTCCCACATAAGTGGGGAGGAAAAAGTCCTGAGAAACTTGCAGAGATAACAGTTCAGAGACACAGGCAATTCAGAAGACTGAGCCCTGATCACAGGGACAGGGAGCACCTCCTCTACCAACACCCCTCACCACCACACCACTAAATGCCTATTTACAGCAGTTCCTTTTACCCAGTACGCTATGTCCTGCTTTCAAAGAAAAAAAATTAGGAAGTATGCCAAAAGGCAAAAACCACAATTTAAAACAACTGTGATTAATATGCCAAGAACTTTAATGAATAAATGAATCAGCATGCAAGAATAGATGGAAAATGTAGGCAGAGAGACAGAAGTCCCAAGAATGTAAAAGAATTACTAAAGATAAAACAACAAAACAAAATACTGCAACAGACATGAAGAATTCCTCTGAAGGACTTACTAGTAGATTGAACTTAGCTGAGGGAAGAACCTATCAGCTGGAAGATATATCAACAGACTCCTCAAAAACTGAAGAAAGAGAAAAGAGAACACAGATCAACAAAACAAAACAAAACCAGAACAGAATATCCAAGGATTGTGGAAAGATGCCATAAGGTGTAACACACATAATGGGAACACAAGGAGAATAAAGAGAAAGGAACAGAAGAAATATTTGAAGAAATAATTACTGAGAAATTCCTTAAATTCATGTCAGACACCAAAACATAGGTCCAGGACCCCTAGGGAACAGCACACTGGCTAAATGCCAAAAAAAAAACACCTAAATGTATAATTTTCAAACTTCAAAAAATCAAAGATTAAAAAAAAAATCTTGTAAGAAGCCAGAGGGGGTTAAAAAATCTTAATTATAGAGGAACAAATATAAGAATTATATCTGACTACTTAGAAACCATACAAGCAAGAAGAGAGTGGAATTAAATAGTTAAGGGATTGAGAGGAAGAAGGAAAAAACACCAAATTAGAATTCTTTGTTTGTGAAATTATCCTTCAAGGGTAAGGAGAAATAGACTTTTTCAAACAAAATTGAGGGAATTTGTTGCCAGTAGACCTAGCTGACAGAACTATTAGAAGTTTTTTAGTGAGAAAGAAAATAATATAGGTTAAAAACTGACATATACGTAAAGAAAAAGAGAACATTAAAGAAGGAATAAGTGAAGATAAAATAAAAATCTTCTTTTTCTTAGTTAATCTCACATAAAAATTGGTTAAAATACTAGCAACAATGTATTTGATTATATATGCTTATGTATATATCATATATACTTATGCTTATATATAAATGAAATGAATAATAGCAATAATAAAAAGGAAGTGAGGAAGGAACTAGGATTATTTTGTATTATAAGGTATTTACAGTACTCGTGAAGTGGTACAGTGTTATTTGACAGAGGACTTAGATTAGTTGTAAATGTATATCGTGAACCCTAAAGTAACCACTAAAGTTAAAAAATATATTAACTAATATGCTGAAAAGGAAAGAAATGGAATTGTATAAAATGCTCAACTAGAACAACAGAATACATAACAAAGGTGGAAGACAAAAATAGGAACAAGGGCAAATAGAAAACAGTAACTATTACTATATCACTAATCACTTTGAATGTCAATGGTCTAAATGCATCAATTAAAAGACAGAGATTGTCAGAATGAACCAAAACACCAAGACCCAACTACAGTTGTCTATAGAAAACTCACTTTAAATATAAAGACATGCATAGGTTAAAAGTAAACAGATGGAGAAAAATACACTATGCAAATACTAATCATGAGAAAGCAGGGGTAGCTATATTAATTTCAAACAAAACTGATTTCAATTTGAGGAGAGTTATCAGGAATGAAGAATGACAAAAGGGTCAACTCTCTAAGAAGATATAACAGTACTTAATGTGTATGCACCTAAGCACAGAGTGTCAAACTACATGAGGCAAAAGTGATAGAAATGCAAGGAGAAATAGATGAATCCACTACCATAGTTAGTTGGAGTCTTCAATATCTCACTCTCAGAAATGGTCAGATCCAGCAGGTAGAAAATCAGTGACAATGGGGTTGAATTCAACAATACCATCGCTTAACAAGATATATTAACATCTATACGCTATTTCATCCAACAACAAAGTATATATTCTTCTCAAGTTCCTGTGGAACATTCACATATATAGACCACTTTCTGGGCCATAAAACTCACCTTAACAAATTTAAAATAATACAAATTATATAATATCTGTTTTCAGACCACAATGAAACTAAATTAGAAATCCAGCAGAAAGGTAACTGGAAAAATCTCAAAATATGTGCAGGTTAAACAATATACTTCTAACTAACACATGGGTCAAAGAAGAAATTACAAGAAATTTTGAACTAAATGAAAATGAAGACACAACTTACAAAAAATTATTTGTGGGATATAGTGAAAGCAGTGTTTACAGGGAAATTCATAGTACTGAATGCTAATAGTATAAAAGAAGAAGGATCTAAAGCCAATAATCTTTGTTTCCACCTTAGGAAATTAGAAAGAGAACAACAAATTAAATCCAAAATAAGCAGAAGTAAAGAAATAAGAATTAGAGCAGAAATCAATGAAGTTGAAACTGGAAATCAATATGGAAAATCAATGAAACCAAAAGTTGTTTCTCTGAAAAGATTAATCATATTGACATGCCCCTTCTAAAGATAATGAAGAATAAAAGATGATTCAAATTACTAATATCACAAATGAAATTGGGGACATCACTAAAAATCCTGTGGACAATAAAATAATACTATGAAGAACTCTATGTATACAAATTTGATAACCTAGGTGAAATGAACCAATTCCTTGAAATACAGTCAAAACTCCCACAAGAAGACATAGACAATCGAATAGGCCTGTATCTATTAACTTGAATCAATAATGAATAACATTCTAAAACAGAAAGCACCAGGCCCAGATGGGTTCCCAGGGAATTCTTTCAAACATTTATGAAAGAAATTATATGAATCTCTACAATCTCTTTCAGAGTATAGAAACAGGAAATACTTTCTAATTCATTCTATGAAGTCAGCATTACTCTAATACCCAAACCAGATAAAGACATTACAGGAAAAGCAAACTGCAGACCAATATCTCTAATGAACATAGATGCAAAAATTCTCAAAATGTTAACATTTCATATCCCCAAAAAGTGTAAGAAAAATTATACACCATGACCAAATGGGATTTACCCCAGCTATGCAAGGCTGGTTCAACACTCAAAATTCAATAACGTCATCTATCATACCAACAGACAAAAAAAGAAAAACCACAGGATATACCAACAGATAGAGAAAAAACATTTTACAAAATCCAACACCCATTCATGATAAAAACCTCTTAGTAAACTAGGAATAGAGAGGAACTTTCTCAACTTGATAAAAACTGCCTACAAAAAACACAGCTAATACCATCGTTAATGGAGAGAAACTCAAAACTTTCCCCCTAAAGTCAGGAACAAGTCAAAGATGATCCTCTCAGCACTCTATTTCATCACCATCCTGGAAAAGGCAAAACTATAGAGACAATAAAAAGATTAGTTATTGCCAGGGGTTGGGGGGAATGAATGAATAGGCTGAGCACAGAGGACTTTTAGGGCAGCGAAAATACTCTGATGTTATAAGGATGGATATATGTCATTATACACTTGTCCAAACTCATAGAACACCAAGAGTGAACGCCAAGGTAAACCACCGACTTCAAGTGATTTTGATGAATTGATTCATTCTTAGTTTAAAAAAAAAAAAAAGCACCACCCTGGGGAGTGATTTGATAATGAGGGAGGCTTTGCATGTGTTGGATCAGGCTGTATGGGGAAATCCGTACTGTCCTCAGTTTTGTTGTCAACCTAAAATACTCTAAAAAATTTTTTTAAGAAAATGTAAAAGAATGCAGGACTGACTTTTAGAGGGAAGATAAGATTGGTTTATGGAAGGAAAACCACAAAGCAGTCATGAAAATGAGAATATAGGAAGAGTATAGGTAAGCAGGCTTATTTTTTGAGTGATGACCTGTTTTGACAGAAATACACAGCATGACAGATGGGTCTGCTACCAGGGAGTCTGACAGAATTAATCCCAGCTATCTTCTTCTGCAAGGGGCATGGGGACCGTTACCTGCATTTTATAGTAATCTGCTTCTGAGAGAATGTTTATATATCTGCATTAATTCTCAGTGGTACTAGTTCTCATTTTGTTTCAGAAATTAGAAGTAAAGTAAGTATGTGGTTGTATTTGAGTGCACTTGTGAATATGTGTTTAAGGAAGCCCTGGACTAGGTTCTTGTGAAAAATCAACCTATCCCATTAACCACACTACCCAAACATAGTCACCATTTAATTAATGAGGAATTGGAAACTAGAAACAGAACTCCAGAATAAAGACTCATTTTACACTTTTGTGTGGTCACTGTTTTTGCTTTTTCTCAATTTGTTCTTTTTTAGCTTCATAAGAATGAGGGTAACATGTCCAACATTTGATGGGGTCCTAATATTGGTTCTGTATCCTGGCGATTACTTGAATTTCTGATAATCAGTTAAGTCAGCAATTCCTTGAATCCCTGATAGATATTTAACTCCTGAGGGTAGTGGGTCATATTAATTATTTTTATTATTCTAAAACCAAAAATGGTAACATAGCTAATGGAAGTTCTTAGAAAGTATTTACTGAATTAACAAGCCTAGAAATATGATACTGGAACTCATCAATGATGTATTTTAGCCACGTATCAGATAACATTTTTAAGGGCATACTGTTGAAAAGCATGATTTGCCATCTCTGTCCAAGATCGGAAAGGCCAGAACCACCGCCTTGCATTACAGAAAGTACTAGAACAGAATTAATCCAAGAAGACCTGCTACATGACATCTCCCACACTTGGAAGTATATTTCAGTTAGGAACTCCTTGAGCATGGATAAATTTGTAGCCACCTTATTTAATGGGGTAAAAGAACTTAAAAAACATAGGAGGCCATTGCACATGAATGTAATGAGAAACTATATACATACAATGGGCTACTATTCAAAGAAGGAAATGTGTTAAGACAATAAATGCCACTGGAAGGTCAGTTCATCACCCATCCCTTCTCATTCAACAGCCTAAGAGGAAAGAAAAAGAAAGGTGTTCAAATTCAGAACACTTTCAAGAAAGAGAGAGAAACACTTACAGCCCTGATCCTTGACATTTATGGTTAAAAACATAGCTAAGTGCTCTTTCTGGGCACTGATTTCCCATCCCCTCTCCAAACACTTCAGTTATATTTACCTTTCCACAAGATTAGAGTCTGGTCAGTACACTCTGGAGAATAAACTGAGAAATGCTTAACAAAGTCTTGACTCACACAAATGGTATTACATAAAGGCTGCAATACACATAGTTCATTGGCTTCTCTAAAAACTCAAACCTCTCTTTGCTATTACTGTCACAGTTAAAATCTATCTTGAAAAAGACTTTTATAATAAAAGCTTTCATAAACCCTGAAATATAATAAGAAAGTAACATATGCAACAGTAAAAACTTTTGCTTTTCTAAAATACTGTGTAATTACTTTTATTTTATATAAAAGAGCCAAGAACTGAGTGATAGTGTTTGGTTTGATTTGGTTTGGGAGAGACAAATCAACTGAAAGGAACCTAGTCAAGATTAGCAATTCCGTTGGAGAATTGGGGATGTATGTAAACAAAAGGAATTGGGGATTATTTAAATTTCTTTGTTCAAGGGGGAGGGTATAGCTCAAAGTGGTAGAGCACATGCTTAGCATGCATGAGGTCCTTGGGTTCAATCCCCAGTACCTCTACTAAAAATAAATAAATCTAATTACCTCCCCCTGCCAAAAATAATTAAAGAATGCAATCATAAATAAATAAAAATAAATGAATTATTTTAAAAAATTTCTTTGTTCAAGTCATCACTAAAATTCTTCAATAATACTCAAACAAAGTAGTTAAAACAACAATTATACTCGGTGGAATACTCACCAACCCAGAATTGATGGCCATTTGATTTTTTTAATTTAAAACCTTCTGTGCAATTTTGCAACATAAGGTTAGTCATGGGTATTTCGACCCATACTGGAGGACAGTACTGGATTGTGAACATTATATTGTTGAACATACAACTTACATTTGAACATTTTAATCTAGTTTAGATGTTAGATTTCTGTGCATTTTAGTAAGAAATACCTTAATGGAATTATCAAAATGTCCTGCCCTTATGAGAACTTTATCAGAAGGGTATGAGTTGTGCCTTTGTTACAAAGTAGCCCCCTTTAACTGTGGCTTAAACAAGAAACAGGTTTACTGTTGCTTTGTGTGTCAGACATGTTTCAGAGCTGGGAGAGCAGCTTCCATCTCAAGGCCCAAGAAAGTTGCAACAGTCTTCAACATCTCTCAGAAACAGGAAGGGAGAAAAGGCTAGAAGAGTGTGTATGTATCACTTTTAAGAGCATGCACCAAAATGGCACATATCAGTACTATCCACATACCTCTGCCCTGGAGTTGGTTACATGGCCACAGATAACAAGCATGATTTAGGAATGGAACATTAGGCTAAAAATCCATGTGCCCAGGAGAGAAGGAGAGAGTGACTGAGAGGTTGAGAGAGAGAAAGATAAATAAATAATTGTGGATAACTAACAGTCTCAGTCAAGAACTATTTCCAAATTGTAAGCTCAAATCCATTAACTTTTTTTCCCATATCCTTCCTTTATGCGTCTCAAGAATAGATTCTAAAGTGTCACTGAAAGATAAGAAATTCCTCACCTCCTCTGACTAAATTTGTGTACTGCACTCTAACTTTACCCTTCAACTACAACTATCATATAAATCACTAAACCTAGATCAAACCTAGTGTCTTTTTCCTCTTATATTGTGTTGTCATAGGACATTATTTAATTTCTCTTTCTCTACTATAAATTTGATTTTCTCCAAATCACAATTTACCAAAATTATTAAAACTTTTCATGTCGTATTTCTTCAGCAATCCATCAGAATAATAAAATAATACCATTTGCAGCAACAAGGATGGACCTGGAGATTGTCATTCTAAATGAAGTAAGCCAGAAAGAGAAAGAAAAGTACCACATGATATTACTTATATGTGGAATCTAAAAAAAAAAAAAAAAAAAAAAAGACAAATGAACTTACTTACAAAACAGAAGCAGACTCACATAGAAAACAAAGTTATGGTTACCAGCAGGGGAAGGGAGTGGGAAAGGATAATTTGGGAGTTCGAGATTTGCAGATACTAATATATATAAAATAGATAAACATCAAGTTCATACTGTATAGCACAGGGACCTATATTCAATACTTTGTAGTAACTTGATGGTGAAAAAGAATATGAAAATGAATATATGTATGTTCATGTATAACTGAAGCATTGTGTTGTACACCAGAAACAGATACAACATTGTAAACTGACTATACTTCAATAAATATATATATATATAACTTACATATATATTATACATATATAAAGTTTCTATCACCATAAATTCAATGAATTCTCCGTCACTAAATTTATCAAAAATCTCTGCACCTCTCAGATGTCATTGGCCTCCTAATTCTCCATGTCATTGTTTGCCTCCATCATGAGTTCCTTTTCTTCTGTGTATCCTTTAAGCAGCAATGTTCTCCATTTTCACCATTGGACCACTAAATTTTTTTAAAACATATTTCTCTTAGGTACTAATGTTATTTCCATTATCTGTATGACACTGACTCCGCTTAATCTCCTTTTCTTTATTTAACTGCACTGTTCCACACATAAATTACCTTTGAGAAACATAATGTTTTTATTGTCTTAGAGTCTACAAAATATAAAGCCAAATCACTTTGTTGTAAATGTAGAATTATTAAAAAACAAATCTGGCACCGACCATTAGCCCTAAATAAATTGACCCAATTTTCATGAGTGGCCTGATGAGGCATGCAATTTTTCTTCTTAGAAAGACAAAATCAGCTCCTAGTTTGTCTTTAAAATTTACATGAAATTTACCTGGAGGAACAGCCTTGTCCCATCATGGTCACATAAAATGCTCTTATTCATATTACCTAGCCTTAAAATAAGTCAGTAATGGGAACTTTGGCAAGCATGTCTGTGTTTGTAAGTTATGTGTATGCAGGGTGGTGGTGCTGAGATGAGGGTGCTTAGTAAAGCCTCCTCCTTGTTAAGCAGGAGCCAGGAGCCTTCTGAAAGGAAACAGACATATGCCTGCTCACTGAGGGCCAAATTTAGGGAATCTGGCTAAGATGAATTGCATGATCCTGATAAAACACCTTGCAGGAAGGCGCATCCCTGGAATAAAATTACTCTAAGGAGAAATCCAACTGGGATGAAATTTTAGAATTGTGTAGTGATGAAATAATTTTCTCTGTAAAGTAGATCTCAGGCTCTGGGCATGTTTCACAATAGCTCTTCCTCTCCCCTACTACTGTGCAGATCTCAAGTCCTCACCATGAGCATCTGGCTGGGTTCCTGGAGGAAAGCTTGTGAAAGTCAGGGGGCATAAGCTGTTTCTCACTCTCATTCTAGTCCACACTCAGCCTCCAGCAATTCATCAGAATTGCTAGTTAAGTGCTTCTCTCCATTCATGCCTCCAGCAGTTTTTGCTCCAATAAGCAGACCTTGGTTACCTGTCTCTCTAGATTTTGGGGAGATGGTTTGTCCCACAAGCTCAGGACACAGGGATGCAAGAAGAGTTGTCGATTTTTCAGTTTGGCTTCTTGTTGTAAGGATGAGAACAAGCACTTCCAATTTATTTACATGTTGGAGCTGAAACTGTAAGTCTCAGCTCCAGAGATCTACCTCCAGTTTTCAATGATAATTGTGGTAATCTTCAGTCCAAAGGTTAATGTGTAATTGTTTCTCGCTAACAAAACAGGGATCGGTGATACTGTTTCCTTTGCAAGATACTAGTAAGTTTATGATGATTCATAGACATATAGGACATACAGGGCTTAGATGGGCTTCTTACAACTATCAGTGTTTTTTTGCCGTGTGTGTGTGTGTGTGTGTGTGTGTGTGTGTGTGTGTGTGTCACTAGCAAAAGTATAGGCTCACGTAGAATGGGATTTTAATTTTTTTCCTTAGAATTATTTTCTTAGTTTCCAAAGAGTATGTCCAACTACTCAGCACAGGTAGTTAGAACCTATAAATGTTTAAAAAAATAGGTATACATTATTTTATGAATGTAAAATGAAGAGACTAGTTAGAATGCCCTGAGAGAATTATAGCCCTAATGGAAAATCGGGTCAACGCAAACGTGGGACATCAAGATGAGCTCCTTAGGCTCATCTAGAAAGTGCTGCAGCAGCAAACAGCCTCCAGTCTCAGGGCGCACATGACACAGGTTAAATTATTTTTTTGCAAAATTTTCATTCACATTTTAGCTAGTGGCTGTTTCCTGTCATCCTCATTTAAGGATACAGGCTACCAGAGCCCCAACACTGGGGATGTATCAGTCTCTCCAGGGTAGAGGAAATGGACAGGGCTAAACTGGGTATTAGATGAAAGTTTCTTCCTATAAATTATACACTTTCCTTCTGCTCACATTTTATTGCTCTGAAAGGGAGAAACTTTAAAACTTCTCTCTCATATACTACAAAATAGTGCATATATAATATCTTTATGTTAAATAGTTCAGCAGAAAATATTTCAGTAGAAGATCTGACTAAAATGTATACTAATTTTTTCCTTTGTAATATTTATGTAGAGCAAAGAACTTGGCAAGTTTATTTCCTCAAATATGTCTGAATATCTATGTGAAAAATGAAACAAAGTAAGAGACCAATATGTCTATTTACCATGAGCCTCTGTTCCTACAAACTGGGGTAAGTAATTTACCACAGTTTGATTTCCAATCACTGTAACTGCCATGAGACATGACCATTATCATAATTTTATAGTTTTTAAGTAACCTGGCAAAATTATACAGTATTTAAAATGCAGGAACATAATGGGGTTCCAAGATCTTTTTCAAATGGCCTTGCTAGTGATGTTAAAATGGGGTGGGAGTATATTCATAAAAGTAAAGTGTTTCTAGAATTTTCTCTTGGTTTTGTCCATATAGTGGGCACTAGATATAGAGCTGAGAAAAGATACTTTTCTTTTTCCAAAAAAGCTGTCCTTGAAGAATATTAAAGATTATCCAATCCATCTCCCCTGGTTTATGAGACTGGAGGATAAGCTGGAAAGATTTAAAACTTCTTAATTTTCCATACCATATCCACTTCAAGTAAGTTTTAAGCATGTGCAGGTGACTGCTCTGGGCCAGACTTAAGGAGCAATTCTGCAAAGTGGTATCAATTATTTTCAAAATAGTTTGATTAATTTACATTTTCAGTAAATAAACTATGTATGTATATATGGGTATGCTATATATATATAAATATGTATATATGTGTGTGTGTTTACAAATATATACCGTTAAAATTACTGACATTTAGGCCTATTGTTACTAAACGTCAGGTAGTTTTATAATTTGAATAATCTCTGGGCCACACACACATGCAAACACACACACACATTCCAACATTATAAATATGGGGAAAAAACACTTCTCAAAAGCAATATTTGAAAAAGGGGTGTATTCTACATTACATCACCGAAGTGAGTGCACTTGCTGTTTCATATTGGGTTATATGAACAAGAACCACACTCAGTTCTGGATAATTTGCTTCTACAAGCTAATTTAATGAAAATACGTTTATTCTGCCCCATTTTAATAGTGTTTCTGTGTTCCAAGTAGCTGAAGGCATCTATAATCACACTAAAAAACACTGGAAGATCCTTAATGCGAGCAAATACATTCTTCTTGGTCACAGGTAAGACATATTCAAATATCTAAAATTTGGGGGCAGAAGGCTCACAGTTTTAGCTCACACAAGCATTATGGAAGGCTGATCACTTGCCAATTTGTTTCATTTAAATGAGAATTTAGACATTAAGATGTAGTATCTCTTTTAAAATATTGCATTTAATTTGATAGTAATATTGAAATAGATATGAGAATGCAATGTATCTAATAAGGATAGCTTAATGAAGTCAATCTGACCTAAATTTACCATATTTAATTATGTGGTATGAGCAACAGAAACTATGCATTAAAGGAATCTGAAGTGCTATATGATAAATAATAGTAACTGTTTAAAAAGAACACGTGATTATCTAGGGAATAAGCACCCTTAAATTTTGGAAAAAAAATTGAATATGTAATAAACTCTAGAACATTTTGAAATGGGACAGCCATTATTTTTAAAAGGCTAGTCTTAGAAAGTTGATGTATAAGTAAATTTGAGATGATTATAGATTCACATTCAGTTATAAGAAATAAATACAGAGAGATCTTGTACCTTTTACCCAATTTCCCCCAATGGTAACATTTTGCAAAATTGCAGAATTATAATACTGTATCTAGAGTCACAATATTGATGCAACCAAGGTGCACAATAACTCTAATCCCTAGAGTAGTCCTGCCACAGCTACGCCTCCCGCCTCCCATCCTTGACACCCACCAATCTGTTCTCTATTTCTACGATTTGTCATTTTAAGAATGTTGTGTGTGTGAAATATGTAATCTTTTCAGATCAGCTTCTCCATGTAATTTCTTGACTGATCCAGTTTGTGAGTATTGATAGTTGACTCATGTTTGTTCCTGAGTAGTATTCCAAGGTATGGATGAACCACAGTTTGCTGAACCACTCACCAATTGAAGGACATCTGGATGGTCTCCTGGTTTTTGCTATTTTGAATAAAGCTTTATTTGTGTATTGGTAAACATTTACGTACAGGGTTTTATGTGAACATAGGTTTTATTTCTCTTGGATAAATTCCCAGAAATTGAATTACTGGGTCCTACGGCAACTGCATGTTACATTTTACAAGAAACTGCCAAGCTGTGTTCTCTTGGAGACTTTTTTAAACCATTTCCTGTGCACACCTATCTTCCAAGAAAGAGTTACTTGATTCTAACCAATATGCTTTTTCTTCTTGTCTTATTGCACTGTCTCAGATTTCCAGTAAAATTCTGTGTGAGAAAGGACATTCTTGTCTTGTCTGTAACACTGTAGAAGAAGCAATCAGTGTTAAAAGATGAATCAGCTGTAGCTTCTTCGTAGATGCTTTTATGAAGTGGAGAAAGTTTTTGCATTTTAGATTTCATCAAGTGTTTTTTCTGTATCAATTTAAATGATCATATGATTTTACACCCTTAATCTGTTAATATAGCATATTAATTATTACATGGTTAACCAAGCACACAATCCTGGGATATATCTTACTTGATCATGGAGTGTTACCCTTTTAAATATTGGATTGTATTTGCTAACATTGTGCTAAGGATTTCTATATGTGTCTACATGAAGGGCATTGTTCTATTGTGTGTGTGTGTTTCCTGATACTCAGGGCAGGCTCATGGTTAGAGTGGAGAGGTTGCTCAATTCTCCTGCTTCAGTCTTAGATTTAGGCAAGGCTTGGGTACAGAAACCTCAGGGGTGAGGCTTTCTCAGCAGTCCTGACTCTCTTGGTGTGACAATCAACCTTTCCTCTACTCGGTACAGGGGTTAGGCCAGGTGTTTCTTGCCTCTCCTCCAGTGGCAGAGGTGTTTTGTCTCAACTCAGTGTCCTGGAGGTGAACACATTTCCTGTCCCTCTTCCAGCAGCAGAGGCTCTTGCCTTGTATCAGAACAGTTTCTGGTACACAGACATATTGTCTGTTTTTCTCCCTGTCATAGTCCACCACTACATTGTTGAACTTACACTGGTTTCAGTGTGCAAAGAGTTTTCTCTAGGTTCTGCTGATTCCCCCTTTGGCAATCCCTGCACACCTACACTGCAGAGGGGCTTTAACCTCAGGGATTTTGCCCTGCCAGTAATCTCCCTTGTGAATCCTTGGTGGAGAACTATAGAAATGAGTTGGAGGATGGCTGCTGACTTTCCGTGTTCTCTAGTGCTTCCTGAGATTGTAAACTCTCATGCTAGCCTAGACTTTTAAGAACTTGTTAAAATTTCAGCTGCTTTATTTCCTGCTTCAATGATGGACACCTCTTCTCCCTCAATATCTGCCTAATTAAGCCAGTTCATTTGCCCTGTCTCTCCACCCTTCTTCTTTGAGTCATCACCTTTACTCTTTGGATTAAATTTCACCAGGTGGCCTTGAAATTGGAAGTCATCTGATGAGCTTAAAAAATATTTTGTAGGCTACTGAGCTTATTTACCATTTTAGAGATGACATAATATTCTTTTGCTTTGTACATGATAATAGGAAGTAGAAGGCCAAGCATGCATTCTATGATTTTTATTTCAGGCATTTCCAGACACAATGACCAGTATTTTCTTAGGAGATGTGGATTTATCATTTCCATAGGCTAGTAAAGCATTCTCTTTGAAATGAAATGTGTATATATACACACACAAATATATATTCATTTTTGTTTTTTCAGCCTATAGCGTAAGGTGGGCCCCTTCATGATTACCATCTGTCAGGTATCAAGTTCAAGGTCAATTCCACAACTTTATGCTGAACACAGTAAGAAGCAGGCTGCACTGAGGAAAACAAGAACTCACAAAAACAGGGTCAGCAAGAGACTTCACTGGGCCTTCATCTTCCAATTGTCCCCCAGAAATAGGTCCTTGGCTAATGTTGTCTACTGGGTTTGCAGTGTGGGTTCATGTTCCTGTGGGGATACTGTTTCCCTCCAAATTTCCTTTTATAGAAAGTGATGAGAAAGCAGAAATTCAGTGAAAAAATATCCAGGCAAGTTTGAATTTGGTGTCTTATCTGAATTCACTAATCATAAATTTCTGTTCATTAATTTGACAACTTTTCTTCTTCCAATATGACTGCTTCTCACCACCCTGCAGAATAAGGCCCAGTCAGTAATAAGCATTGCATCCTGTGTAAAATTAACTGCTAACAAATACATGCACATGTGCTTGTATGTGTGGTACATGGATTAATCTTAACTTAGAATCTACTGCATACACACATTCACAAGCACACATATCTGGAAGGAAAATTGGTCAGAGACTCTTTTAGAGGTTATAAAAACAGAACATATCAGGAACAACATTAAATTTAATAAGATAATTATCTATACCAGAAGGTTATACATGAGATCTTCATATAAGGAAACTCTGTATGTTGCATCAAGATAATCCTAGTTGGTGTTTAGGTGCTTAAATGGAATTGTTTTGGAGAATTTTCTTTTTATTTTGTATCCTTGTTTTATTTCTCCATTACAATGATTTTTATAGTGAACATGCCTGCTTGTAAAGTAATTTTAGCAAATGTTTAAAAGTATCTTCCAGGCTGAGTGTATTAAGTTTTATATAAGCAGTGTTTTTGATGTTCCGCTTTATTGCAACTATGTCCATGGACCCTACAGTGTTTATATAAGCTGCAGGCTACTGCCATCATCTTTAGAGCATCTAGCCAACTGCTTTTATGTCTTTAAGAAACTCTAACAGTTAAAACAACATTGGCAATAAGCACATCAGGAAATAAAGATACATTTCAGGAATGGACTTCCCTAAAACTCTGCCAACTGATGGTTGAATGGCCCATAAGTGCTTTTGTAGCTTTAGCAGATAATCAAGAATGGGGTTTCTGTTCGGATTTTTATTCTCACAAGGAGGTTATTTTCACTTACAGAAGAGAATATGTTTTGATAAAACCATATGTGTGATGGTTTGACTGGGTCAATTTTTATGGCAGTATTTGGACTTTGATTCTTTTTGGAAGTAGAAGGAAATGCCTGGTTAACTTGAATGGCTCCTAATTTAGTTAACAATATGATTGGTTTTATGGATTATTCCTCCTAGAATTCACATGAAATCAAAGCAATATGCATGTTCTATATATTTCTTTCCTCTTGTCTGCCAAACCTTTAAAATCAATAGTGTTATGCAGGGTTGGGGGGTTGTGGCTCAGTGGTAAAGCTTGTGCTTAGCATGCATGAAATTTTGGTTTCATTTCCAAGTACTTCCATTAACAAAAAATTAAAATTAAAAAAAAATAGCATTATGCAATCTTCAATTCAAAATAATGAAAATATTCTAACTTAGAAAATGAACATTTTTGGAATTTTAAAATGTGTGAACACAATAAAATAACAATATCCTGGGCACCCAATTCAAGTTGAGAAGGCTGGAGCAGGAGGAAATTGTAACTGGTTTCGTTCTCTGATCCTCTGCATTTACTGCACTATTTTTGTGAACTTTACTCGTATTCATGTTCAATTTTACAATTGGAACAGAATTAAGACAGTGAGAATTAGAACCCTGTCTTTCCATAATTTACATTTAGATTTCATCTCAACAACACAAATTTAGAAAACTTTGTATCTGAGAAATATCCCAGATCCAAACTGCAACCTACTCTTGACGATGGGACCTAAAAAGGACAGTAAGTGAATGATTAGACTGAAAAAAAAAAAAAGAGGAGTATTATGCTGTGCACAATTATTTGTCAGCCTTTAATTAATGGCTTCCAAATATTTATAAATTTTAAGATGGAATATTCTGTTTACCATCATGTTATACTATAAATATGATTCCTATAATTTGGGTGGCCAAGAATCAGAACATAGATTAAATAAAATTAAAGACATGATGAAATATAAACCTTGACTAATGGGTAATAGAAATCAATATTTCTAATGTAAATGTTATATACATAAAATACAATTATTATTGAGGAATTTCAATATAATTGATTAATAGTAGAGATATATGGTAGTAGGTCAAAAGATTCATTTTAAAATTACTTCTATCATGAAGATAAAGATAAATGTAGTCCAGAACTGTGTATTTCTATTTAGCTTTGTATACATGGTGTTCTCTCACGACATTTAGTGAGGACACACACAAAAAAGGGGCTTTTAATATTCATCATATACTAAAAGATAGTTTTTATAACTTTGAAGTCAGATGCAGGGGACATTTTAACAAAAGAAAATGACAGAATGAGCACAAATAAAGGAGATTTGACAGATTTGATAAGAGAAAAAGGTAAATATTTGAACATGGTACTATTTTCTTTACTCTTTGATAAATATTACTGCATAATCAGGACTGTAATGCTTCAAACTTCATTGAATTTTTCAATGTCAGTTTTCTCTAATCTTTTAGAAGTAAAAAAAGCAATGAAATCAAGTGCTTTAGATAAATGGTTAATTCATTAGAAAAATATATATTGAAAACCCAGTCTTTACCATGCTTTGCATTAGGTATCGGAAATATAGCTATGATTAAATTCCAGGCTTCAAAAAGTTCAGTCAAGAATAACAACAACAACAACAATAAAACACAAGATTTTGTGTGTGTGTGGTTTTTTTACTCTCTATTGAACATTTTTTTAACATCTTTATTGTGGTATGATTCCTGTACAGTAAACTAAACATATTTCAGATGTATAATTTGATGAATTTTGATATCTGGTTACTAGCGGGTAAACAGGGTGGGAAGAAATCAATCGGGAATTCAGAATTTGCACATCTTGGGGAGTGATGGAAGTGTTAGCTATCTTGATTGTGGTGGTGGTTTCACTGGTATCAAAACATAAGACTTTTGAATGCTAAGAAATATATATGAACATTGCATAAATTATATTAGTTGGCTCTCATAGTAGTCCTGTGAGAAGATGCCATCAATATATCCATTTTAGAGGCAAGCTCCCTTCACTGTTGAAAGTTAGTAATTTATAGAGCTAGAATGCATAACTAGAGGAACTTAGTCTCTTCAAAATATCTCCCTAGAGAATCATGATGATTCAACAACCTAGTGTTCTAAGCTAGGGTTTTAAAGTATATTTTTACTTGAAATTCTCCTCAGTAAATCTCAATGACAATTAAGTTTCCCTGTTTGGAAATATGGAGTCAGATTGTCCAAGCCTCAAGATTTTTTAAATGCCTGCAATCAAAATTAGGGAGGCAGAAGACTACATAAAAACTGGAAAGTTTGATGCAAAAAAAAATAGATTAGTCATATACAAAGTTAAAAATGTGTACAAAAAAAGTGGAAGAGACACGTGAAGGATGAAGGTTTATTGGAGAAAGCCTTAAATCAGGGAATTATAGGGTGATGGCAATCCCCATGAACCAAATTATCTATTGCACAGCTTGGACTGGGCATGGTTAGTCTGACTTTACGATGGCTAATCTTTTGTCAGAGCTTGACTTCATACCCATAATGCTCAAAATGGTTTCCTTCCTTCCTTTCTTATTTCCTTCCTTCCTTCCTTCCTTCCTTCCTTTTAAAAAATTCTATACAATATTTGAACATTACATTACATTTATAGTTACTACAAAATATTGGGTCTATTCCCCATGTTGTATGATACACCCTTGCAGCCTATCTACACTCTTGCCATCTATCTTACACCCAATAGTTTGTACTTACCAATGGTTTTAGGGTCAGGAGTATTGGAAATATCTGTGCAGCTTCATCTAAGAGGTCTTCAGCTTTGTTGTTGTTTTTTCTTTCAATTGAGCTACCTTGGACCTTCTGAGCCAGCTGCTGAGCTAAAAAAAAGGCAGAGGAAGTGAGCCTCCAGGTAGCTGAGGTTTGTCTGTCCTCAGCTCAATGAGTTACCTCCACTTTCTCAAGCCAGACAGCTAAGGAAGGGCAGATATATATGTATATATGTATGTGTGTGTGTGTGTATATATATATATACATATATATATATATAAATTGATATAACTTTATTTAAAATGGATATATTGATGGCGTCTTATACTATATATATGTATGTGTGTGTGTGTGTGTGTGTGTGTGTGTGTGTGTGTGTGTGTGTGTGTCAGTTCTCCCTTTCTAAGCTCTTTATTTATCCTCAATTTCATTTAATGTCATGATCATCCCTTCAGTCGCCCATACAAGCTTCTAAATCATTTCTCTTTTATTTCTCATTTAGAACTGGCCAGTTTCTAAATATGTCAAGTCTATTCTTCTCTGTCACTATCATTTGTTTCTACCTTAGTTCATATTCTTATCATTTTCCTCCAATAACTGAGATAATCACCTAAATGATTTTTCTGCCCTATCCCACTTTTTGCTCACAATTTTTTAAACCATTACTAATGTACTTCTTTAAAAAATGAAGAACTTGAAGTAGTTTATTAAAATTATTTATCCGAGCATCTATTACAGAAGGGTTTAACTAACACCCCGCAAACACCCTGAAGTGAACATGTGAAGGCATGTTTGAGGAAAGGAAGGAAGCTAGTGTGGCTTGAAAGGTGTGAGCAGATGGAGAAGTAGTAAGAGCACCTGTCAAAGAGATAATGGGGGTAGAATCTTTGGTTGAAAGGATTAGGTTTAACTGTGGTTTAACTGTGGATCCTTAAAGCAGAGGAGTGACATACTGAAATTTGTTTCATAAGGATCATTCTGCATTCTGCAATTTGCAAACAGACAACATTGGAACAAGTTCAGGAGCAAATAGACAATATAAGAACAGGTTCAGGAGCAGAAAAACAATTCAGGGGACACTTACAATAATAGAGCTGAGAGGTGATGGTGGCTTGGCCAAAATTAAATGGTGGTGGTGGAGATGGGGACAAGAGACAATTTTCTTGTATTTTAAAATAAATATCTAAGAAAATAGGAGCAAAAATCTATATCTTTCTTGAAATCAGACAAAATTAAAGTGCTGTTTGTCTGTGAGACATGGCAATAAGAGAAGTGGCCAGGCTCATCCTTCTGGTCAATAATGTTGAAAATGCTGAGTGAGAGGGGTCAAGTTTGTATTAGCTTAGAGATTGCGAGCATCATTTTACAAATTATGCATATTCTAATGTTTCTGTAGACCAATAAGCCTACTTTACCATGAAAGGTTACTGAATAAAATAAAATGTCACTCCCTTCAATCATTCTTATTAATGGTCTGATGGTTTCTCCCCTCTTGACTCTCTTTTGCAGGAACAATGAATGCACTGATTGACAATAGGTAGGGATGAAAGTGGCAAAGCTGTTAAGAAAAATTGGTATAATTCTCACAGATTTATTCTATAATACATTTTAACTCAGACATTGTGGAAAGGCTAGAATATCCCATCTTTAATGTTACTTCTTTACCTTAATAGAATGTGTATGTGTTGGGAAGAAGGGGCAATGTCTAGAGTCCTCTAACGGATTTTTGAGGTCTTCAGGAAATGCTCACAAATATTAATATTTTGAATTGCCCATTTGCTTGATTGATGGCTAATTTTATATGTCAACTTGACTGGCCATGGGCTGCCCAGATAAACATTCGTTTCTGGTTGTGTGTCTGAAAGTATCTCTGAAAGAGAACAGCATTTGAATTGATGGATGCCATAACATAGACTGCTCTCTCCAGTGTGGGTGGATAAAGTCCAATTCCTCGAGAGCCTGAATAGAACAAAAGATGGAAGAAGGAGGAATTTGCCCCCACTTCTTCCTGCATCACTGTTGGATCTGGGACAGCACATCTCATCCCCTACCCTTCAACTGGGATTTAAACCCTTGGCTACCCTGGTTCTCAGACCTTTGGACATGAAATGAATTACAGCTCTGGTTTTCCTGAGTCCCTACCTTTTAAGTGACAGACTGCAAATTATGGAAATTTTCAATCTCCACAATCACATGAGCCAATTCATTTTAATGCCTCCTATTTTTACACACATGCACACACATCCTCATTCATTCTATTGGTTCTGTTGCTCTGGAGACCCCCGACTAATACATTTTGCACCCTTGGACTTTTTATCCCAGAGTGAGGTAACAGTGAAGTATCACAATGGGTAAAAGATAGGCATGATTTTTTTTTTTGGTAAATGGAAAATGATGATTATGAAAGAAGAGATCAAAAGAAAGACTGACATTATGCTTTAAGTCAGGCACATTGTTTTTCCACCTTTCCTAGCATTCTGTATGCCTGCTGACTCCATGAAGATCTTTAGGGATTCAATAATATCTGAATCTTTGTATACTGCTGCCCTAGGAAGTATGAGATACATTTTGTAAAGCAACATATAGTTTTTTAAGAAGGCAACAGAGACAAATATATTTTAAAAATTAACAAAATGAATTGTTAGGGGACTATAGTTTATTAATCTGCAAAAGAAAACCTACATGCATTTCTGGATAAGCAGACTGAGAAGAAGAAAACATCTCTAGCGTTTCTAGCATAAATTTTAATATCTATCAGTTTCAGGAACCAATCTATAGGGAAAACACAGCCAAGCTTTGAAGAAAGCATCACAATACTGAAAAATATTTCTACAATTTAACTTAGGAAACATTTATTCATTCCCTGAACCAGTGCTTCCTTTAATGAGACACAGACTTATAAAAAAGTAGGCACCAAGTAGTAATAGATTTTAGGAAGAAAATTCACTGAAATCATCTTACCCTTCTATAAACTCTGACTTGGAGAAAAAATATGCATCACACTATAATAAAATAAATTTTAGTTTATTTGTATCAACATATATTTCTCTATGGGCCTTCATTTGAATGCTGTTCAATAATCTAGGTGAATTAAAATCAAATGCATCATTAATATTTATATTTTGCAACAATTTGTTACATGTTTCTTTCACTAAAGTTTATCCACATAAGTTGCTCTCAAAATTAATATTTAAAGTGCATTTACTTGAACAAAATATATAGTATTAAGAATTTTTTGGTCATATTAATTTAATATTGTTACTATATGTTGTTACATAAGATGTTTCAAACATATCAAATCTTTGGATTATAGTCTTAATCTGCTAATTATTTAATATGATTCAGTTTCATAATAATTATACATAACCTCCTCTTCCTAATTTAATTCATTCATAGGTGTTTGTATCATCATGACTTTCCTTACTGAGGTAAAGTATTTCTATAATGAAGCAAATCATTTTAACTCTTAAAGTCTTATTTGGTTGTTTTTTGCATTGCCACTGCAATGGAGAAAACTTATGCACAATATACACTGAATGTCTTTACAGGAATAAAGCACATAACACTAGTGACCTATCAAGCCCAACTCATTACTGTACAGTCAGAGAGACATATCAGATCATTTTGCATTCTTCAGGATATCAGCACCAGACATGACTTCTACTTAATAATTATGGCTGGTGTCATGACAGAGTGGTGAGTGTGATACACAGGAACCTCAAGAGAAGGCTACACTGATACTGTGTGAGGCTAAATGAAAAAAAAAAAATCAGTTGACTCGGATAGAGCACCCAAATTCTCAGACTTGGCAAAAAGACAAATCTATGCACTTTGCAGTAGAGTTGATTTCTTTCTTTCTTTTATTTATTTTTTGGGGGGATTTTGATTTTTTTTAATTTTTAAAGATGTTTAATATTTTTATTGATTTATAATCATTTTCAATGTTGTGTCAAATTCCAAATTCTAAATTGTAGAGCACAATTTTTCAGTTATACATGAACATATATATATTCATTGTCACAGTTTTTTCTCTGTGAAGAGTTGATTTCTAGATGGCCAAATTGATTTGAGTCAAAGAGAATGTCATAATGAAAATCCAATGGCCTGGTTCTAAGCATGTAAAGAGGACTAAACTCTCACAAGGGGATTAATACAATTAAAGAGGCAAAGTGAACATAAAATCTGAATTTTATCAAGAAACATACAGTAAACATGTCTTTCTAGATCAGGCACCAAACACATAACAGTTTTGTCTCATATGCGAGCCACCATACTCAGTCTGGTCAAGAAAAGTGAAGAAAGATGTCCATATAACTAAGATTCATTGTGTAAGTTCTGGTGACAGGTACTAAGGCCAGGTGTGGAGGACTGAAGAACAGGAATTTCACCTCATTTAAAGTAAAGGCAATGGCTTTCAAGGACCTGCGGACTTTATCTCCTCGGTCTCCACTTCTATAATTTTCTCCCCTCTGTACCAAGAGTACTGGCCTTCTTGCTATTCTTCAATGTTTCAAGAACAGTTTCAATTATAGACCTTTGACCTTTCTATTCCTTTCCCCAGAATGCATTCCCAAATGATACACACAGCTCGCATCCTTAAATCCTGAAGTGTCTGTTTAAATGTCACCATTACAGTGATGATACCATAAAGATACCATTGAGTCAAATTATAATCCAAAATAAAAGACTATTGATTCATATTATATTTTATGTAAATAAGATATAGATCTTTTGTTAAGCCATTGAAATTTTAGGGTTGAACTAAATGTCCTATATGTCCTAATATTGTCTCTCTCCTTCCTTCCTTTCAAACAGTAAGGCATAGTACAAAAAAGGCTGAGGCCAACCAATACAAGAACTGATTTTTAGTTCAGTTTCTCTAGTAGAAATACTCTACATCTTGTCAAGATATTGAATTCATTTCAAAGACATTTCAATTCTCTGGGAAATGCAGAATTATATAATATTTGAAAAATGTGCTTTCATAGGCATATAGACAAGGGTTTGATTTGTGGATATTTTTACTACCTTCCTCTCTGAGGAAGGCTTAAGATCACTTGAGAGCTCAGTTTTCACATTTATGTAATTGGGCTAATAACCCTTGGTGGAAATGAAGTAAGACGGTATTTGCAAAACTCTGAACATAGTGTCTGGTATATACTGTAACTAAATTACATGTTTTCATGGTGTTTCATAGAATTATAAAGTAATGTCAATACTAAAATGAAAATAAGTATATATCCTATACTTATAGGAGTATTATGAATAGCAAATTATATATTTGAAAGCACTCTCAAATGTATATAAAATGTTGTGCATTTTAAAAGATATCCTTTGGAGTTTTGCCTGAATATTGAAATGAAACTTGGTGGTCAATTTTCTGACCACATATGTAAACATATTTTTTATGGTGTTCACATCCTCTCAGATATATTCATTATACTTCCTCTCAGGTATATTCATTATTAAAGGAATTCCTTATCAATGAATCAAAAATATTCATTATTTGGTAAAAGTAAGTTATTTTCAAACTGACTATGGAAACCTAGAACTTGAGGGGAGTGCTACCTGACTAATTTGTGTCATATATGCTTGTATGGAGAAAAGGCAGGATTCTATACCCATTTCTTTATTCAATCAGAGATGTTCTACTTTTGTTTTGTGTTAGTATAATTTTTAATTAAAAAAAACTTCAGATAGAATAAATTTGAGGTTCCACCTTTCAGTAATGACAGAAAAACATGTATAGACAAACTTTCCTGTAGAAAGTACCTATAAAATCTGTATATAATATTTTTAAAAATATTGTAAGTGAGTATCAACCTAAAACAGGGAGAATCTTGAGAAGGGTGACCCTTGGAAGATAAGAAGTATGTGAAGTGAGATTTACATGCTTTCAGGATTTTGCTGAAGGGTACTTTTCAATCTCTGTGGTGCAGGAGACATGAGCTTAGCATGCAGAGTTTGAGACTGGCATATTGGTTGGGAAATTAGGGGGAAAGATCCAGAGAAGGAAGGAATTGATATGGAATGAGGGCCAAATTCTATATATAAATATATACAAAATTCATGGTTAAACACTGATCTAAGCAAACATTTATGAGATACTAAAGAACCTGGCAAATAAAGCAGTTAGAAATTGGAAGGATTCAGATTTTCGGTGGCTGCCTCTCCTAAAGAAAACAGATTTTAGAGTTTGAGTTTGACCAATTTAAACTTACTGCTTGAACACATATGAGTCCTTAGGAGGAAAATAAGTACAATCAGAGCCCTACAACATGTTTTTATTGCCCAACATGCAATTAAAAGTTACTAGACATGTGAAGAATCAGCAGAATGTGACTGATACTCAAAGAACAAAGCAGTCAACAGAAATGATTCCCAAGAAGATGTACCATTTGAAATTATCAGAAGAAATGTAAAGCAGCAATTATAAATACAGCCAAGGTTCTGATACAAAATCTGGTCACAATGATTGACAATTGGAAAATATGAGCAGTAAAATTGAAGCTATGAAAAAAAAGGAAAATCTGTGAAAACCAAATTAAACAATATAAGTGAGATGAAAAATTCCCTGATGGGCTAAATAGCAGGGGAAATAAGTCGATGAGCTTGGATATAGATCAATATAATTTATTATAATACATACATATATTATAAAAGAAAATAAACAGAAGCTCAACGATTTGCACTGTAATATAAAGGGCAAGAGATTTATAGAATATGTAGGAGACAGGGAAAATGAAGATGAAGAAAAATTCAATATAATTTTGGACCATATTAAGTGTTCTAAGGTATGTGTATATTCTCAAAAAGAAAGAAGGGAGAATGAGGAAAAATAATATTTGGAGAAATAGTAGCTAAACATTTTGCAGATCTGATGAAAATCTTCAACTCATGGATCCAAAAAGAATAGTGAACTGCCTGCAGGATAAATACAATCATGCCAAAGCACCTTAGAGTCAAAATGACGACATCCAAAAATAAAGAGAAAGTCTTGAAAGAAGCCACAGAAAATTGTTAAATTACATAAAGGAGAGTAACGATTTGACAGCTGACATCATCAGAAGCAATAGAGGCCATTCTCCATTAAAAGCTACCAAGACTTTTTAGACAATGCTGATTCCACAACAGGTACCTGTAAAACACTAGGTGATATTCTGACACCTTGTTTGGGTCAGGAACGTGACAAAAGCCCTGGGAATTATGGGGAGTTCTCAGAAGGATCCAAAAATCAGCTGGAAGACCTCTCACTAATCCTATGAAGGACAATTTATTGTCCCATAGAATAGAATACAAATGTATAAATTGATATTAATATACATATAGAGAATTAAAATCCTTTAGAGCAGAATTTCAACTAAAAATATACCTATAAATATAGTAAAAAAAAATCTAAATTTAGTAATGAAGGAGTTAGAAATCAATAATTATTAGACTGGTTAGGTGAAATTTGACAATGAACAAGATAGTTACATAGTTGTTAAAGGTATTCCACAAATTTAAAAATTATTAAGAGAAAAATAGTAACTTTATAGTGGAGAAATATGGCCAATACCATCTTAATCAGGTCACCAATCTTAACCTAATCTAACATCACTAACAGTAGAACAAAGCATTATCATGTTCTTCCTAAAACAATAACCTGAAAAAGATAAACTTCACTTCAGTAATAGTCCTGCTACCTCATACACATGCATGAACACCAAAACCTGCATTAAATACAAGGAAACAGCAGACAAATCCAAAGTACCTGGCCTATTCTTCAAAATATTCTCAAGAAAGAAAAGACTGAGGAACAGTTCCAGTTAATAAAGAGGCATAAACAGGGAAGTGCAATGCATGACTCCATGTGGGATCACGGATGGGAGATGACAGCTATCGAGGATAATGTTGGGACAATTGATAAGAGTTGAATGTGGGCTGCAGATCAAGCCTGGGATACTGTGACAGGAAGGAGCCACTTATCTTGGGCACAGAATTTACGGTGACACAAAAAAACTCAGTAATCAAAATAAATAGTATTTGAATGTAGTATTTAAAAAATAAAGTTTAAAGCAAAAAATCCATGATGAACAGGACAAAATTTTAAATAACAAAATTATTTCTGATGTTTTCCTTCTACTTGGGCTCCAGTGTGACTAAGTAAACACTGACAGTATCCATGTTAAAGTGCCTGATTTTGTCAGCTGTTCCATATTTAAGAAAATACATGTTTCGTTCAAGATCATTCAGTAAGTGGTATAGTTGGTCTCAAAGCCTCGTGTGTTTGACTGCAAACAATACCTTTGCTCCAGTGTGCCTTAGTTCTGGATACATGGTACACTTGTCTGAGGACTTTCTCCTTCTTCTGTACACAAGAATGAGGTCAAGGAATAAAAAAAAAAGAAGAGTGAGAGAGATAATACACGTTTACAAAATATGTAGTGAAAAAAATTGGGGTAAAGTGTCATGACATCTCTTCCTGGGGAAGGACTGAAAATGACCCCCAAAGATGTATTAAATTCCTAAATATTTAGAACATTGAAATATTACCTTATATGACAAATAATGTGATTAAATTAACATCTAGAGAGAAAGAGGATATCCTGGCTTGCCCGAATGGGTCCTAAATGCAAGCATGTGTATCCTTATAAGAGAGAGCCGGATAAGAGTTTTAGGAAAGAAGCTGCAGCAGCAATGTGACTAAGGCGGCAGAGACTGGAGTGATGCTATGACAAGGCAGGGACTGCTGGCAGCCACCACAAGCTACAGGAAGCAGTGGATGGATTCTCCTCTAGAATTCCTGTAGGGGACACAATACCACTGAGAATCTGATTTTGAACTTCTATCCTCCAGAACCGTGAGAGAATAAATGTCTATTATTATTTTGAGTTTTAAACCACTAGGTGGTAATTTACTATGGCGATCACAAGAAACTAATATACTTAAACAGCATTGGGGTGGTGATTGATAGATGATAGATACGTGATTGACAGATAATTATAGGAGGAGTAGAGAATAAGAAGAGGGAGAGAGAATATAACTGAAATGGGTACAATGGCAAACAACTGTTGAACATCAGTAGAGAGTATATGAAATTTCCTTGAACTATTTGCACCATATCTGTATGTTTGATACATCAGAATCAATTTACCACAATCAATTAGAAAGCTGCTGATATGTATTATTTTCCTGTCATATAAAACTACATACAAAAAAACCATAGAACCTTGGTGGCACAGAATAAGAAGTGTGCATTTCTTGTGTGTATGGGGCCCTCTAGGATTGTTAAGCCATCTCTGTCTTGTCTGGATGCACTCACATGTCTAGACGTGTCTGGGAATCAGCTGGTTTGCCATGATTTTGGCTAGTTTTGTCTGGGATTCCACACGCCCCTCATCCTCCAATAGGTTGGTTACCCTGTCATGCTCTCAGTGCAATCACAGAAACATAAACCAAACATAAGAACTTAAGGTTTCTTTAGGGCTCAGTTTGGAAAAGACATGCTATCATTTCTTCTTTAGAGTATTGAACAACCAAGTTGTACAACCAAACCTAGAGTCAGAAAGGGCAATACCAAGAAACAAAGCAAAGGGCTTAGCTACAGGGAGGAGTGAAGAACCGGGGTCTTTGATACAATGTAATTTATCAGGTTTGGTAAGAAGAGACACCATTTTGTCTGTCTTGTTCTAATCAGTCAAATGGACATTCTTCCTGCCAATATGTCTCCGAAATATACCTGACACTGTGAGCAGCAAGACATTTCCATCTGTGTTACAAATAGTTGTCAAAGTTAGATGTACACAAATTCCATGAAAAACTTATTTTATTCCTATGTCCAATTACCCTTCTTTTTATCTCTGGGTTTCTGAGTCATTATATGAATAATAGATTATTAAGAATGATTTTAAAGGCTTAGTCAAGCACCTTGGTCACTAGAGAAAGGAAATTATTAAGATAATACTGTGGCTCAAGTGTCTTCCAACACTTCCCTCTTTCAGTTTGCCTGGCAATTAAGAATTGGATCACAGGCTTTTTTGTAAGTGGCACAGCTGTGAAGTTAGAACATTGTGCCTCTCAGAAAACAACTGACAAAACAACAGTAAGGATATTACACCAACTTCAAGTGTCTACGGCAGAAACTGAGCACTAGAGTTAGAAAAGGAAACAGGAAAGAATCCTGTAAAGTGATGGTCCTTAAAATAAGAGGCAATAAACATTGTTTTTCAACAAAACTTAAAGAGTAAAATTGATTATAGAATTTTACAATTATTTTCAAAGTTTTCTGTTACATAATAAGTAATCTAATCATCCCTAAAGCCTTACAATAAAAAGCACTCAGGCCACTGAAGCAGAAAAAGCTTTGATCTGCAGTTCCAAGAAGCACTCCGTTTAAACTTAAGCTTCCCTCCACTCTTCTCTTTCTGCAGCATACCTTTATATGTGGAAATGTCATACTTATGACTTGCTTTCTTAACATTTCTGTTTTTCACATTGTCTGCTTCCTAAAACATTGATATTTCTTTATATCCCCCAAGCCCATCACCTTTCCATGCACTTCTTTCTCTGTCAATACTCCAGTCTGACTCTTACTACTCAGTCACCGCAATTATTGTTCAAGCTTGACATCATTATGAGTGCACTTTTATGAGAATGGAAGTTTTCGTTTTGTTTTTCTACAGCAATGTTATTTCCTATACAGCTTCTGTTATTTTCCTGGAGTAAACAAATTCCTCCCTTAATTTTTTAGTTTTTTATGTACTTTTCATGGATGTATCTCCAGATTCTGGAGGACAATCCTCCAGTTAATTGATCACAGGGAATAAATAATTTTAATTTCCTTTTTTCTTCCTCTTGAAAAAGAATTTCCTCAGAATTTCAAGCAGATTGTTTTATGATCTTGAACTTTAGTCTCTCTGTCCAGAGGCTCATTGCTATTCTATTTACTAATCCTTTGCATGTAATCCCCCACTGTTTTAGATTCTTTCTGTAAAGGTATGAGATCTTCCTTTACCCATTCTATTTTGAGATTTCACAAAGACATACCTTGGTTTGTCCTTGAGAAATTTTTCTAAATTGTTTGATAATATTCCTCCTCTCATTTTCACCAAAGGAGGTCAAGATAAAACTATTATTAGGGCAGTGGACTTTGTAAATCAAATCATTGAATTCTTAGTTTTATATTGTGTATGAAACTCTCCATCTTTTACAGATGATTTCTTTACTAGAACTTCCTTGTTATTCTATCCTGAATTGTTCTTTTTTTGAATTCTTTTTTAATTTCCATTAGTTTTTTTATCTTCTAAATATTTCTTTTATCTTTGTCTCATGGATGAAATTATCTCCCTCAACTTTAAAAAGAAGAATACTTTAAGAATTCAGGCATAATAAAACTTAAATTTCTTTGAGTTTATTTTTTTAATTGAAGTATAGATAATTTACAATGTTGTGTTAGTTTCTTGTTCACAACAAAGTTATCCATATACATACATTGTTATTCATACTCTTTTTCCATTATAGTTTATTACAACATACTGAATATATTTCCTTCTGTTATTCAGTAGTACCTTGTTGTTTATCCATTTTATATATAGTAGTTTGTATCTGCTAATCCCAAACTTCTAATTTATGCCCCTCTACCTTTCCCCTTTGGCAACCATGTTTGTTTTGTTTTGTTTTGTTTGTTTTACATCTGTGAGTTTGTTTCTGTTTTGTAAATAAGTTCATTTGTATAATATGTTAGATTCCATATATAAATGATACCTATGGTATTTGTCTTTCTCTGACTTACTTCACTTAATATGATAATCTCAAATCCATACATGTTGCTCAAGTGGCATTATTTCATTCTTTCTTATGGCTGAGTAGTATTCCATTCCACAATTTCTTTATCCAGTCATCTGTCAATGACTATTAGTTTGCTTCCATGTCTTGGCTATTGTAAATAGTGCTGCCATGAATACTGGGATGCATGTATCTTTTTGAATTAGAGTTTCTTCTTTTCCAGATGTATTCCAAGGAGTAGGATTGCTGGATCATATGATAACTCTATTTTTAGTTTTTTAAGGGACCTCCACAGTGTTCTCCAGAGTGGCTGTACTAATTTACAGTCCTACAAAAAGTGTAAGAGGGTTCCCTTTTCTCTATACATTCCCCAGAATTTATTATTTGTAGACTTTTTGATGATGGCCATTTTGACTGGTGTGAAGTGATATCTCATTGTAGTTTTGCTTTGCATTTCTCTAATGATTAGTGATGTTAAGCATCTTTTTATGTGCCTATTGGCCATCTGGATGTCTTATTTGGAGAAATGTCTATTTATGTCTTCTGCCCATTTTTTGATTGGGTTGATTGCTTTTTGTTATTAAGTTGTATTAGCAGTTTGTATATTTTGGAAATTAAGCTCTTGTTAGTCCCATTGTTTGCAAATATTTTCTCCTAGGCTGTAGGTTGTCTTCCCATTTTGTTTATGGTTTCCTTTGCTGTGCAAATGTTTATAAGTTTGATTAGACCTCATTTCTTTATTTTTGCTTTTATTTCTACTGCCTTGGGAGACTGATCTAAGAAAATATTGCTATGATTTATGTCAGGGAATGTTTTGCCTTTGTTCTTTTTTAGGAGTTTTATGGTGTCATGTCTATCATTTTGAGTTTATTTTTGTGTATGGTGTTAGGGAGTGTTCTAACTTCATTGATTACATGTGGCCTCTCCAGCTTTCCCTACACTACTTGCTGAAGAGACTGTCTTTTCTCTACTGTATATTCTTGCCTTCTTTGTTGAAGATTAATTGACCATAGATATGTGGGTTTATTTCTGGGCTGTCTATTCTGTTTCATTGATCCATATGTCTGTTTTTGTGCCAGTACCACACTGTTTTGATTACTGTAGTTTTGTAGTATTGTCTGAAGTCTGGGAGAGCTGGGCTTCCAGCTTTGTTCTTTTTCCTCAAGAGTGCTTTAGCATTTCTGGGTCTTTTATAGTTCCATATAAATTTTAGGATTATTTTTTCTAGTTTTTTTTTTTTACAACAAGATAAGAAAAAAGAAACACATGATCATCTCAATAGATGCAGAAAAAGCATTTGCTCAAATTCAACATCCATTCATGATAAAAACTCTTACCAAAGTGGGTACAGAGGGAGCATATTCCAACATAATAGGAGCTATTTATGAGCAACCTACAGTCAACACAATACTCAATAGTAAAAAGCTGAAAGAGTTCCTGCTGAAATCTAGAACAAGACAAGGATGCTCACTCTCACCACTTCTATTCAACATAGTATTGGCAGTCCTCGCCACAGCAATCAGACAAAAAAATCGTTAAAAGGCATCCAAACTGGAAGAGAAGAGATAAAATTGTCATTATATGTAGATGACATAATACTATAGATAGAAAACCCTAAAGACTCCACACAAAAACTGCTAGAATTGATAAATGAATTCAGCAAGGTAAAAGGATACAAGATTAATATACAGAAATCTGTTACATTTCTTTACACTAGCAATGAAACATCGGAAAGGGAAAGTTTAAAAAATCCCTTTTAAAATTGCATCAAAAAAAATACTTAAGAATAAACCTGACCAAGGAGGTGAAAGACATGTGCTGAGAACTATAAAACACTGATAAAGGAAATTAAAGATGATTTAAAGAAATGGAAAGATATCCAGTGTTTTTGGATTAGAAGAATTAATATTATTAAAATGGCCATACTACTCAAAGCAATCTACATTTTTAACACGAAGTCTATTTTTGAGTTTAGTTTTAATTTTTTTTTTCCTGCCTTTGAAATTTGGGCCTTTCTTCAGTGGATAGTGATTACTGAGTGATGAGTCACATTTTTGAATGAGCGAACACAACGTTGTAAGCTTCATGGGCCTGCAAGAAATTGGCCAAGTAATTAGTCTCAGTGGAGGTTAATTAGGCTGGCACTGTCAACTATTAGAAGGGAAATGCAACTGTTAGTAGATATAAGACTTTTGCCTTTGGTTAGATGGTTTCACCAGAGAGAAATCTTTCAACTTCTTTCCTTAGGAGAATATGTTTGCTTACAATAACTGGAGTTTTATCTTTAGAACTCTGTGTGGGAGTGCTTGGTTCTACCTGGTGGGCAGGAGGAGTCTAGTTACATTTTCAACCAATCATCCTTTTCCACATCTTTTTATATGATCACATTTCAAGGTACCTTCATTTTCTAAATATTTCTAGGGTTCTTGGGAGATTAATATATTTTCATGAAGATTAGGGACAAGTTTTCTACAGTCACTAATTCAGAGAAAGTTCACCTACTTGTTTTCCATATTCTAAAATATTGGCCCTTCTCCATCCTTAGAGTCCAAAGTCCTTTTTTTTTTTTAATCATCTTACTCTGTCCTTAGTTTAGTTGGAACAGGAGAAAAGTTGGATTAAAACATATCTTTAGTGTATTCTTAGTTGAAACTGTGAAGGCTAATAAAAAATATTTTTTAAAAAATTAATTCTTTCATCAAATGTATTTAAATATGCAACATGTTAATATGCTAATAATATTTATTAATACAGTTATAATGATCAGTATGAATATTTAATGTTTATTATTAATATACACTAATGCATTGGTGTAACAGATTTTATAAAGCAAATATTTAACATTTTACATTCTAAGTACTTATCTAGGTAATTGAATCACATTGAAGAACAAAACAAAGTACCCAATTATATGTAACTTATATTTTATTGGGGGGGTGGACAGAGTAAAGCAGAAAATAGAGAACATAAGAAATTACACATTGTGATAGAATATGTTTAAAATTTAGAACAACTGGGAGTATTAGGAGTGGACAGTTTCAGTAACAAGTGCCATTATCATATCTGGCCCCATTAAGAAAACGTTTTGAAAAGTGATTTGAGGGCAGTGGGGGTGCAAGCATTTCAAGAGAGGTCAACCAATGGAAAAGTCATAATGTAGGAGTATGCCTAGCATATTTAAAACAAGGGTTTCAGAGGGGCTGAAACACTACAGATAAAAGAGAATAGCAAAATATGAAATCAGAAATGAGATTATGTAGAATAGATTTATACTTTGAGAAAATCAGAAACAATTGTAGAGTTTTGATCATAGTCATGTAATAATCTGACTTAATAATGTTATTCTAGGTGTTGTTATTACAGTGTTCCAGGTGGGAGGTATGTGACTCAGATCAGGGAGACAACTGTAGAAGCAGTGAGAAGTGTTTAGAATCCAGATATGCACATATATAAAAGTATATCCTGATTAATTGGAAGTAGGGTTTGATGGGGGGCACAAAGGAGGACTTAGATTTGGAGCTGAAAATATAGAAAAGTGGGATTATAATCAGTGAAATAGACATTTTTTAATCCATGAAATAAGGAAGTCTGTATTTAGGTCTAGTTTTACTGGGGAAGATCAGAGTTCAGTTTTAAATGCTGAAATTGAGGTGTCTATCAGTTGTGTAAAATTGGCAGCCAGACCTAGGAGTCCAGAGTTTGGAAGACTTTTGCAATGGAGATTTATACAAGGAATTACCAGTATTCATACATTATTCAAATGTTATCAATCAGAAAACTATAACTCATTTTTAAGAAGATTTCCAAACTGAGTGCAGGAGAAATCCAAAGTTAAAGGCAAAGGGGAAGAATCAACAGAAAAGCCTGAGGGACAACTGGTTAGGGCTGAGGAAAAGCAAGAGTGCATGCTGCCCTGCAAGCCTTGTGAAAAACAACCGAGAAGGAAGAATTCATCTGTGTTAAGTACAATGAGGGCTGAAAATTGACTTGGTCACTTTTGATCTGGAAAGGGTAACAGTAAGTGAATGGAACAGAAACCTACGTGGAGGATTAAGAAAGAGGGATTATAGAGGAACTTATAAAAGTGAGTGGTAACAAAATTTTTCAAAGATTGTATTTTTTTCTAATAGCTGTGGATTCACACTCAGTTCTATAAAATACAGAAAGACCCCGTAAATGCTTCATCCAATTTCTCCCAACATCTTTCATAGCTATAATACAGTATCACAATGATATTGACACTGAGGTAGTGAAGATACAGAACGATTCCACAAAGATTCACTCTAATGCCTGTAAAATTCTATTTTCTGTTTTCTCAGGTTAATTGCACTAGATTACTATTATATTTGCTATGATTATCACCTAATGTCTGCTCTGCATACTTACGTATGTAGATCACTTTGAAGAATTTGATACATTAAATATCCTTAAAGTACTAAGCTGGGCAAAATGAAAAAGAGAAGATAAATTATACCCATATTGACTACTTTTGCTACAAATGAAATATTAAGTTTAAAATGTTTCTTTAGGAAACAATTTTAAGAGTTGCTCAAAATTATGGAGTGAAGTGTTTATTTTTGAAATGGAGAAATGGTAATCATTATGTATTGAATTTAATTTTCCAAATATCCTTAAAAATTAAATATGATTTTAATCTTTGATAAAACATTTTAAAAACTAATATTGCTAGAAAAATAAATTAAAAAAAAAACAAATATAGTAAGATTTTTCAGGTACTTGCAGAAACTCTGAAAACCATTCCATCCCAGTCCATAGAAAACATTCTAAATAATATAAATGCAAGGAACATTGTTTTTGATTCATATATTAGAAAACTTGATGACTGGACCATTCAGAAAATTGGCTATTAAACAAATTGTTTTTTGGCACAATGACCTAAAGCCATTAAGTACAACTGAAAATGTTTGTGTGTGATTGTAATCATAATCCTGTATTTACTTATTCATATAAACTACATTTATGAAGCATTTATGCTATGATTGCCACAAAGCAAATGATGAAATACAAAAGGAAATTAAGACATATACTTTGTTCCTGGGAGTTATAATCTACCTAGAGAAAGAGCCATGTTAATTCACAATAAACCTGATATGTACTATAAATGGTAGAAACAAAAGTCAAAAAAAAAAAAAAAAAGACTGGGAGTGAATGGTAGTTTTGACAAAGGTCACTGTGGAAGACTCACAGTAATGTCTTCTTCTCTGGATGTTGTAAACGGGGATTTGATAGGTAGAAGATCATTGAAAAACTAACCTGGAGTTGTAAGAGGGCCTGATATCTCAGAATCACATTTTATGTGTGCTTTTTACAGGTATGTATGTGATTTTGTCCTTTAAATGCCTGAGAGGGAATATTCTTTGGCACAGGAGTCTCTCCAGGTAAGGAGACCAACTTGAGGCAGGATAAGAAGGATAAGGAACGATTCAAGAAATGTTTTTGAGGAAGTAGCCAGCTACGTACTCACAAAAGCCATGAGGGATGATGGCGTAGACATGGTTGATTAGAAGAAAAAGGAGAAGGATGAATCCGGGTGTTTTATCTGGTTGTTGGGTTGATTCTAGATTTCTGAATTGGTTGATTGTTCAGTTTGGTATTATAGCTTGGTATCATTAACTGGAGATGGCATTCAAAGGAAAAGAACAGGTAAAGATTGAGAATAGTTTGATATGTCAGTGGGATTCATGTTGGAGATGCCTATAACTGCATCTGCAAGGACTTAAAGAAGGAGGTTAGCTCTGGAAATATAAATTTGGGGTTGTATTAAATGTCTGTTGCTTCATAATGAGTTTACCACCAACTCAGTGACTTGAAGTAACGCCCATTTGTTAACTCAGTTTTTGTAGATCAGAAGTCTGTGCATGACTCAGCTAAGTTCTCTACTCTAAGTTTCAACAGAAAAATTTTTAAAAAAAAATCAAGATATCAATCAAGTTGCTCTCTCATCTGGAGGTATAACTAGGAAAAAATTCACTTCTAAGCTTTCTCTGCTTGTCTGCAGAATTTCCTTGCAGCTGTTCTTGATAGTTTGCTTCTTCAAAGCCAGCAATAGTGAAATTTCAGCGGTTTTGACGCCCTTAATGCAAAGAGAGCCTGGCACATTCTTTTAATAGGCTTACTTAAATGTTAAGGGAAGGCCTACACCAGAGAATCTTTCTTTTGATGAACTCAGGGATAATCAATTCAGGACCTTAATTACATCTGCAAACCCCGTCAACTTCACAGTATTTTTTTTAGTTAGAATTGAATCACAGGTTTCGCCTATACCCAGTGGGAGAAGATAAGATTCTCATTGAGGTCACCTCACCACATGTCCTTTACAACAGTCAGCTATGTAATTTATCTGTGTGAATGAATGGTCCAGGGAAGATATGTAAAGAATATTAGAATGACATAAATGAAAGTGTTCTTAATAAGTGAGTACCATGAATATAAAATGTCCATACTGCTCTAAAATTGCATATGAATTAATGATATCATGACAGAATTATACATTTTAAGATAATCGCATGTAATCTCAATTTAAAAGTGAGTTTAGACTGAGATTACCTTGGTGTGTGGTACTTTTATCCATTTGGTCAGCTAACTAAAGTGAAATGTCAAGGAGTGAACAAATTGCCATCGTCTATATATTTATAAGTACAAATATAGGACGTAATTTGTTTTTCTTTATTTCAGTACTATTTCCCCTAAAACCTGTATTTTAGGAAAACTGCCAATTTCATCATTTTATAGACAGCTACGCATCTAGAAAGAGGCCTATGAAGAGGAAAGGAAAGCTGGTTATCTGGCCTTTGATACTGAATATTTCAACTCATAAAACTCTAGAACCCTGGAGGCCTATCACGCTCATTCTGATAGCAAAGACTCAGAACACACCTAAGGGGAGTCATTCCACTTTCATGACAGTAATCAAAACACACTTAGGTTTGAGGTGTGTATGGAATACTGACACTCAGAAGATTATCTACAACAAATTTGTCACATTTTACTTGAGGAGTGAAAATGTCTTCACCTCAACTCCATTATCATTTTTTTCACAGATATAAAAGCACCACCATCACTGCAGCAATTCAACGTCAAAAAAGCTGAAGATTCAGCGATAAAAGGTAGATGACAGAAACACTTTAAAGTACCAGATCCAAGGTATATTAAGGCATGATAATCAATCCACCTTATTAGTGTAAATTAAGAATTCTGTCTAGAGTAGTAGTATCTGATCTAAAACTGAGTTCACAATGATCTCTCTTCGCTCCTAACTTGTCCCTTCAATGAATAGCTTTCTATTTTTATATAATAAAATACCACAAACACAGAGACTTAAAAACAACATACTTTCATTTTTTTCGACTTTTGCAGCTCAGGAGTGTGCAGATGGCTTAGCTGGGCCCTCTGTTCTGGGCCTCACAAGGCTGCTATGAAAGTTTCAGTATTCTGTTTTTCCCAAAGTTTGGGGACCTCTTCCAAACTCATATGGTTGTTGGAAGAATTCAGTTCCTTATTGTAGGATTGAGGTCCCTATTTTCCTATCGGCTGTCAAGCAGGGCCCCCTCTCAGCTCCACAGGCTGATCTATTTTTCACTCTGAGGCCCCTTCACTGGCCCTCTGGTAACATGGCAGCTGTCTTCAAAGCCAACAAAATGCTCTCTCTGCAGCGCTCACCCCAGGGAAGTCCTGGACTCTTTTATAAAGGGCTCGGGTGATCAAATCAGTCCCACACAGGATAATCTTCCTTGTCATTAAGTCAGAGTTAATGTGTTAGGGAGATTAATAACATCTGCATAATCCCTTCCCTTTGCCGTATTCTCTTGGTTCCAAGCAATCACAGGTTCCACCTGCACTCAAGGGAGGGGATTATACAAAAGCAGGTACACCAGCTGGTGGTGATTTCAGGAGCCACCTTTGAATTTTGCCTACCACTCCACTCCAACCCATTCTCAGCAGTATATCCAAAGTAATCTTTCTGGGGTTCAAATTAAACAATTTAAGACTATTACATAAAATCTTTCAGTCATTCTTCATTGACTTAAAAATCAAGTTAAAATTCTGTAATATGGAAAGCCTCTTCATCTTCTATATATATACATACACACACACACACACACACACACACACACACACACACCCCTGAAGCTTGTTTCTTTTCACTCTCTGCTGCTAATTCCTGGACCTTTTGAAGTTCTTGTGTTCAGGTGTATGAACATTCAGGTTTCTATGTTCAGAGTATAATCTATTCACACATTTACCCATAAAATGCTCATCAACTTATACATTCTTGATTTAAAAATACTTTTCTAATTACTAAGTTTTAAAAACCTCACCATAGGCATTTATAATACACTTTGGATGCAGCAATTTAAAAATTATATGTATATCTATGCCATATCCAGATGCAGACCTACTTCTTATCCATAGCCATAGTTAAATATACATATGTTAAAAATATATAAATATATATATATTTAACTTTGTGGCTGGATGTGCAATTTGAGACAATGAAAATATTTTCTTATTTTACTACCTGAGAACGTTATTCTTTTATCTTTCATATTATGCTGTGATACACTTGGAATTGATTTTTATTCCTTAAGGTAGAAGTCAAAGTTTGCTTTTTTTACATATAGACATGTGATGATTCTGGCATTATTTTTTGAAAACATCTCTCCCATTTTATGAAAGTCATAACTGTATTTAATCACATGGACAAGATGTAAGATTATTTTGTAGACTCTATTTTCCACCCTTGTTTTGTCTATTCTTGCACCAACACCACACCTTTTAACTTACAATAACTCAATAAATATTCATAGTTGATATATATATATATATATATATATATATATATATATATATATATATCTTTTAGCTTTATTCTTTTTATTTGGTAGTATTTTTCTTATTATTGTCTGTGTATATTTTCTCATAAGTTTTAGAGTCCATCTATTAATTCTATTTTAAAAAGCTGAAATATCTATTGAAATGTCACTGAATGCATAGATGAATTTGTGAGAAATGTCAAGTATTTTTGTTCATGTAGTTTGGTTCAATTCACTCTCATAATATCTTGTACCTTTCTGAGAAGAGGGCTTGCACATTTTCCCCCAGTATCTATTCTTCTATTATGTTATTTTATGCTATCTTAAAAGGTAGCATAAAAAGAAATCCCAAGCAAAAGTAGGCAAATGATTTGAACAGCTGCTTGATGACTATGAGTAGTCAAATTGGCCAACAGACAAATGAAAGTGTGTTTAGCATTATTGTTACAGGCATATCTCATTTTATTGCACTTCACAGATATGTTTTTACAGACTGGAGATTTGTGGGAATCCTGCGCCAGTAAGTTTTTCCATTAACATTTTTTTCCAATAGCATCTTTTTACTTCATGTCTCTGTGTCACATTTTGGTAATTCTTACAATATTTAAATTTTTTTCATTTTTATTATACTTGTTATGGTGATCTAGGATCAGTGATCTTCAATATGACTACTCTGACTCACTGAAGACTCAGATGATAGTTAGCATTCTTTAGCAATAAAGTATTTTTTCATTAAGGTGTGAACATTGTGGGGTTTTTTGACATAATGTATTGCATACTTATAGTTTATAGTACAGTGTAAACATAATTTTTATGTGTGCTGGAAAACCAAAAAAATTGTGTAACTCACTTTATTGCAATATTCACTTCACTGCGGTGGTCTGGACCTGAATCCATAGTATCTTCAAGGGTGCCTGTGTCAGGTAAATTGCTATTAAAGCTGTGGTTGAGATTCAACTGTATAATCACAGGAATGGCTGAAATGAAGAACAAACAAACGGATAAAATCTTTGTAATACAGTTTTTGGATCTGTTGTTCGTTTTTCTATTTTGACCCAGTCCTGAGCCTCTGAGTAGAGGCTGGTCAGTTCTACTTTTTGAGCAGCCAAGTCCACACCCCCAACCTCTTCCAGTATGAGGCGCTCACACTGTGGGCCACTGTACAGCCACACTAATAACCCCAGGGTTAGCTATTTCCAAGGCTAGCTCTTACGCCGCACAGCTCGCTGAACTTATTCAAATTAGCCATTCCTAAACCTGTTTACTCTGCCTCCCTCTCTCCTTCCCACAGAAACCACACTAAGGATACAGGCCCATGGTACCCCCTTTTCCTCTGTGATCTGTGAGTATAACTGAAATGCCAAGCTCTCTGGTTTACTTTTTGTAACAAGTAAGTACTAAATACTTAACAAACTTTAGAAGGTCTTTGCACCATGCATTTTTTAATTTGGTGATTTTTTAGTTCATGTAAAACTATATAAATTTAACTTAGGTATTGGAGCTTATTTACTTTTAAATAGCTAAGCAATAGAATTTAATTGATGATAATTTTATTGAATAATTACTGCTCAAACTATATAAGCTATTCAATGAATAGCTAAAAGGATTGTTTTTTTTATAAATAACCACTAAGCTCACTTTTAAGGGGTGTTATCTAAACATCTCATTAGAAATTCTATTTCTCTTAACTGAAAATGTCAAATGGTCCCATGATTATCAGATTGACCAAACATGTCCATCTCCTTTTTTCCTTCTTTAGAATTAAGGAGACAAGTCAAAGGTAATCTTGGCGGTCCCATAACAAAAAGTGATCCCTGTCAGTCTTCTTGCAAACTAGATAAAATTTACTGAAGATGCTCAGGTGAACAGATTGTCAAATAATCACTTCCAGTTTGAGTAAGGTTACTTGATCTGTATTAAATAATTAAGGATTTGCAGTTCTGGTACTGTGCTTTTAGAATTTTATAATAGAATTTTTCCACTATGGTTTCTATCTGAAGACCTTTTTTTAGTGCAAAAATATTTTTCTCACCATTAGTGCAGTGAATAAATTAAACATATAACTCATTACCATTTGTTATTGATTAAATCTTGATTCATTTACAGTGATTATTAAAAATTTACTATGAAGATAAAAAATACATAAATTGGAAACATCTTTACTTAAATTTTATATCATATAGGCACCTATAGTTGAGAATACAGAATTTTATTCTAATTTCTCTTTCTTTTTCATTTACTAACATATATTATGTGAGATTTTCTAATATTATTTTATATCCATGAATAAAATTTTGTAAAATATGTATTTGGACCTATAAATTACTGTCTTATTAGATATTTAGAATGTTCATACTAGTTGACAATTTTCTTTAAATAACTTCATATAAATATATTTTCATTAACAATAAGGAAGTAAGAAGACAAAAAAAGAACACTTTAACGTACATTTAAAATATAGAGGCTAACCCAATCCATTAAAGGGCAGCACAATGAAAGACTTAAAGATGAACATTTATTTTGATTTTTTGAATCTAGAAATACGATTTAACAAATTTTTGTGGTTCCAACTGAACAAACAATGGCTATACCATCATCTTTATGCATATTTAAAGTAACTAACAACTCACCTCTAAGAAAACATGCATGTAAATATCTGTTTATGTGCCCTTGTAAGATGTCACAAAATATTGCACAACTCATGGAAGTAAAACAACTGAGATGTGTGACACAGTCTTTAATTTCATATTATGAGAGAGAATACTCTTTAAAAGAAAAGTATTGTAACTGATGAGTGTTTTTTGGCAATATGTGATAGATTTTCATACCACTTCTACTGCTCATGGGTGCATCTAAAAGAAATAGTATGTCTAAATAACAGTTGTCTAGAGACAATATTATTGCATAGATCTGTTACCCAAAATGTAGAAAAATAGAATGTAGTCTTGTGATGAGTTTATATTTGTGAGTTACTGAGTTAATGTCATGCTATTTATCACTTTTTGTGTAAGCTTGGAACCAGGTCTAGAATTTTATAATTTTCTAGTCAAAATTATGTTTTCCACTGGCTAGACAAAAGTTTAAATATTCTATTACTTATGCAGGTAAAGTGGAAATGACCTTCAAACAATATGTTTGGATGCTGTTTCTTTGAGAAAGACATGAAATAACATTAAGTGTTTAAAAAAAGCACAGTTTCTAACCAAACACTATTATACTCTTTTGGGAATAGATCTGTCAGTTTATGTGTATGTGTGTTTATACACATAAACCTACAGGGATATAAGGCACAGAATGTTTTCTAGTAATCAAATATTGTGGAAGAACACTTGCCTGATAATTTTATGATGTCTTATACATTCCTATTTTCACCTATTTTTTCTCATCTTTTGGAATAAATTATCCAAGTCCATACATAGTTGCTGAATTCAAGTTAAACGTATTTCAAGCTGAATTCATTACTTTAGGAAAAGCCATATATTATAAATGTTCAATTTAAGTATTTTTAAACTATTTGATATACTAGGTATACAGTATTACAATACTTTTTACATGTAAATAGTTTGTTACCTATAAGAAACTATTATTATTTATACAATTATTGAGGTTACAAATCATGCAACATCTCTACTTCATCTATCTATCTGTTTGTCTGTCTATCTGTGATATTTGAATGATTAGATTCCTGGTATTTTTGTAATGTGGTTCTGATTTAAATGGCAAGAGCAGATTTAGAAGACCATAAACAAATTTCAGAGTGCTGAGAATATTCTGTAAGCCATTAATATGCCTATTTTAAAAATGCCATAATTGATCCATTTCAAGGATAGTATATACAATCACATTCAAAATATTTTAATTGTACAGACTGGAAATACTTACATACCAACTTTCTGACTCAGTAGTTCTCAAATATTTGTATGCATCAGAACCACCTTCAGAGCTTGTTAAAACACAACTGCTCCAGAAGTTCTGATTTAGTGGAACCCAGGAGTTTTGTGTTTTGAACAAGTTCCCAGGTGATGCTGCTGCTCCTCCTCTGGAGTTGACAGGTTGAGAGCCACTGATCTAACATTCATTTCTCAGGATGAGGTCACTATCCTCTCTAGGTAAGTGGAAAATAGTCTAATAATTATATGAACCAAGGCTAACATTTATTGAGCGATAATAATAGTCATGGTACTGTTCCTTTACCAGGAATATGTAAAATAATCCTTATTAGAGTTGGGAACTGGTAGAGTTGAGAGCTTATCCTTGGCTACTTGACTCCAAAGTGTTCTTAATTTACAATCTAATAGAAAATCAAACCACCAACTCAACATCTCAAGTGGAATCATAATAAAAGGGAATAAAATACATGTAAAGTTATTATTTTGATTTGCTTATAGCTAAAACATTCTAGCAGGTTATGAAAATCTCAACTTGAAATGTTAGAGGAGAGTTTTGTGGTTAACTATTTCAATGCAACCATCATCCTTTTCATATGCTACTGACCAATGCAGGCATCTTTTGAAAACTTTAATATGCACAGTTCATCCAATGTCTGTTTGACTATGTTTTAAAAATAAGAGTGATATCTTCTTTATCTGAAAAAATGAACCACCTGACTTCTTTCATTCAGTTCTTCCATTTGGGATTTCATAAATAGCAAAGCAGAATAACTTCTAATCCAATATATCTCTGATGATATAAACCTCAAAGATACCAAAGTGGCATTAAAAATTTAAATTCACCATTCAAATAAGCATTCTTTGACCACCGCCACCATCTCCGTGCTTTGAGTAAGATTCTTTGATACTTAATTCTCAATGCTCTTCAGCAAAAGGTATCACTTGTTACCGTGGTCCATTAGTATTGAACACTCTTGTCTTTCATCTCCCCATTCAGGCACATTGAAAAGAACGTGTGAGGCTGTCTCATGTACCAACATCAGGCTCTCGTATGTGCCAAGCTTTTTACTCTATGGGATCTTAGTGCCTGAAATGCTTCTTTTTTTTTTTTTTTTTTTGGCCATTTTTATCTTTTTTACTTTTCAACAATCCTTCCAATTTCATTTTAGTAACATTTTCTCAGGGCATTTTCCTTCAATCTCCTTCTTTTTGAGAATCATGTGTTTCTTTCTCCTAGCATTTCAACATGAAATTGTACACATCAGATTTTTTAAATGTTCAATATCAAAAATACATTATATTGTAACTTTTAGAGGTACATTCTATGTGTAACAATATGTTATGAGGTCAAGAATTCAGTTTAATTTTGATAAACATTCCTACAGATTTTATGTTGGTGATACTTTAAATGAATACATCTATCTAAAATGCTTAATCTGGCAATAATGGTATTCTATTCTTTCTCAAATTTTGTTTTTGTTAAAGTATTTATTTTTAAAATTTATTATCAACTGATTCTCTCAATGGAGAGAAGATGATTAAAAGAATAAGAAAAATGCCTTTTGAACAGGGCCTTTCCAATAAACAAAATGTATGACATTACTGAATGCTGCAGGGTTAGTGGTCAGACTTCTTGAATTAAATTCTGGCTATGAGCTTGAAACTGGCAAGATCATGGCTAAATTATATAACCTTCCTAAACTTCAGCTTCTTCATTTTCAAAATGGGACTTAAACTGTCACACAGGTTTTATGAGGGATATGAGGGACTGTCACCACAAAGTGCTTAACATGGGGCCTTGAACCTGTAGTTACCACTGAATAACCACTAGTCTATATAATTGTAATTTTTAAACATATTAAAAAACATGTACTTTACACATTTATATCTTCTAATATCACTGCAATGTTCTGAAATAGAAATTTAAGTCAGTCTCCCTAACTCCTTTGAGGGTAAATGTTGCTTTACCCGTTGATGTATTCACCTTGGTGACATACACTCTCACAAAAAACGTGCCCCACTTGCCTCTTGAATGAGTAAATTAATTTATGTGATGCTTAAACATCAAATGAAGGACTTAAAATTGAGCACCTCTGTATGAAAATTGTTCAGTACAGAATGTATAACAAAATAGAAACTTCCTTGTCAGAGTGTATATAAAACACATGCTTTCTTTTTATATTTCAGGGAGCAGCTTTGAAGTAGACTCCCTCAGATGGATGAAACAGTTAATTAAATTGCCTTTCAATTAATAAAGATGTCAAGTCATCAAAATATACCAGGGTTTTTTAAGCATATTTGTGTATGCCTTCCTCTAAAGATTTATACCTGACTCATAGAAAATACGGTTAAAATGTTTTGAATATTTATTCAATTAAAATAAAGTATCTTCTACTGCTCAAAAATATTATTGCATAATTAACAAAGGAGTAGCTTTTTATAATGACTGAGTATGCCAGAATACTCTGAAAGCCCTTTCTGTTGTTTGCTAACATAAACACAAGTAATCAGCTACAGTATTTGAAGGTTTCTACGTAAACTCTGTGGGCTTTTATGTTATTAATCTTTCCATGCTCCGAGTGATTCAGTTTATTTGTATTTGAAATCCATAAATCTAATTCTTCGCCAGTGCCAAACTCAAGACACTGTCTTTACTATTATTCATGAAGTTTCTTAAAAGTAAGTTTATAAGCTATCAGGAATAGTTTCCAAGTTATCTATTACAAGCATTGTATGTCAGAGTGAGATCACTGTGCCATAATTCAATCTGATGTACAAGTTTTAAACTATACTTAATAAAAAAAGTCACTTAACTGTTAAATTAATGTTCTAAGAGTCACCTTAAGATTATCTGGTTCAAATTCAAGGATATTTGATATGTTTCTTATTTTAAGTACTTGAAGACAATTAGGTCATTGGTGGATTATTACACAGTATTTTGATATAGTATATCTGTTTACCACTCACTTGGCACTTCATGTTATTTTATGAAAATTCCATTCAATTGCTTTATGACTACTCTGGAGGTTTTAAACTTTTATACCCATTTCGAATTTGTAATTTGTCTGAAACGTGTGAAGAAAACTAAATTATAATACACCACGAGAATCCTTCACTGATCTAATATTATTAACTAGTGTATATTTGAGGAACAATGACAAGCACTCTGTACTTTTCATTTCTAATTATTTTTGCTTATACTATCATCTTTGATGTCTGTAAATAGAATTTTCTTCTTTACCAACTTCCTTCTTTTAAAATTGAATGACACTGATTGCTTTAATTCTTTTCAGTGAAGCTGAACATGTCCCTCCCCTTTCATTTCTATTTTATTTTATGTTTGTTCACTTATATTTACAATTTTATCTAGTTTGCTCACAATAAAGGCTCAGGTACAAAGCCTGCCGTTAGTCCTCTGTTGTGTATCAGAATTAGGAAATAAACATTCTGATGAGAATTTTAGGGAATCTTAAATTTATTCAAAGCTTAAATTTATTTATTGACTTCCATGCCAGAGATTAGTGACTTTAAAAAACAACAATATCAAGGAGACGGTATAAGCTATTGTTTCTTTCTAGTTTTCTTCTCTGCCAGGGTATGAATTTTTGAGGGAAAAAAAGCTTAATATTATATTTGGGTATCTTTAGATACAATGATTGTTATCATGTTTATGATCATCACCATCACTCATGAAAATTACCTATTAATTCAAGAAAATTCACACACTGTATTATATATGGAGCTGGATTAATTAATACACGTTGTACAAATTCTTTTATAGATAAATTATCAGTTTTTATTTCCTATAGAACATGTTATATGGCTGAGAAAATTATAAAATTTCTTGTAATTTAAATGTTTTAAATGCTTTATTGAAGTCGTAATATGCATGACATACTGTTATTTGTATTCCTGGGAGACAAATGATTTATGAATTTTAAATAGAAAAGTTCTAATCGCATCAAGATTTTGCGGCACAAGTCTAGTTTTTGCCCTTCTTTCTTTCTGTCATTTAAATTGTATTTCTGTGGCCACTGACATGTTAAGATCATCTAACCCTTTCTGCCTTAATTGCTGAGAGTGATCATTTTCAATATGGCCTTTGAATGCCTATATCTGCCAAAATTCTCCTCTAGACACTTTGTACCAAATATTATTGTAAGTTGTATTTCTAAGGTCATTCAAATAAAAGATTGAGACCCAGCAGTGGTTCAGTCAGAGTACAACGGCTGCCACACAGAAGCAGGATGATGAGTTTACAGTTCTCTGCAGCCCTGATGGGCTTGGATGCCACAAGAAGATAGAGGTTACTGAAGATTCTTCCTGAAGCCCAACGTTCAGTTAGTTTCCCACTGCTGGAGGAAGGAGGATATGGCTTCTGCTTCCCCTCCACATTCTGAATCTGGAGGAAAGGCATAGCTGTTCAGAAAAATTAGATCTAGAGCGCTAAAGACAAAGGAGGCTTAGAACTGTGGTTAAGTAGCTTCTAGCCAGATATATAAAAGGAAAGTAGAACCAGGGGTAAAAAAGAATGCTGATTGTTTAAATTGAGGGAAAAACATGCACAATAGGCCATTGTCTTTAGTTCCTTTTCTTTAACAGGTCACATTCCCCAGAGTAGACTGTTACAGAGCCCTGTCTAATGCTGTTGCCTGGGTACATGGACCTGACAGCCAGTGTGGTAGAAGGAGTGAGATGTGTACTCAGTACAGCTACTTCCGTGGGGTACCCTAATCCTCAGCAGGCAGGCGTTCCTACAATCCAAAGTATCTCTGTTCAACCTTCAAGAGATTAAACTGCACAATTTTATCAGAGTTTGGAAAAAGAGCATACCCTATTTTTATAAGTTAGTTTTAATTCATGATTCTTATACAAGGGGAAAAAAAGGCAAGAAAATAGCTCCCAAATACAGACTTTAGGGAGAAAAACAGGGTGATTTCAGAAGTGACATTAAATGAGTCAATTTAAAAATAACCGCACCACCACCACCAACACTGACTATGAATGAGCATCACTGTATTCCAATGCTACCAGCAGGCAAATGCATTCTATGAACATGGATTAGTAGGATAGAAAGAATACTACTATGTAGCCTTAACAATTCCTTTAAAGAAAGAGTTAACTAATTAATGGATGAAAGCACTGGAAATCTTTCTATCTATTGCTATTATCATATAAGAATTTATCACTTTTAACCAGTGATCTCAGGATCAATAGGGTTAATAATAATTTCAAAATGAACAGTTTTGTTTCATTGTCTAGCTCATTTTCTAAGCTAGTAAAAATTCTATTTTACTTCTAAATTTAGAATCCGATCAGCAGTTCTCTAATTTATCTATCTCTAGGGTACAACACATTCTCTCATAGAGAAAATACATACCAATATGGAAATTCTGCTTTTAAAAAAAAGCATCTAAAATGTGTTTAAATATAAAAACACTTCCCACCTTGTTAACAATTATAAGATAAGCAAATATTTACTCTGATGATTTTTTTAAATTGACTGAATGTCTAATGTACATGGGGATTATTTGAAACATTTTGAATTGCTAAATATGTTACAACTAATTATTATCAAAATTGTGATTTTAATATTAAACTTACATTCAAAAATTAAATTAACTGGAGAGTTATCTGCTTTTAATTTCAAAATGACAGCCACATGCACTGAACAAAAGATATTTCATAAAAAATTGATAGTTATTTTAGTATGACAATGGATTTTTTAAAAAATGTTCAAAATTACTAATAATTCTGCATTGAAAAGACAGTTCTACTTTACAGTATGTATGGTAATCATGATAAGAACACTAGCTATAATGATATTAGTTACAAAAATAAGTAAAAGTACAATTAATATTTCATACTATTATATAGTGTTTGCTTTAATTGATATTGACCTGATCAACAGTTACTATTTTTTAAGGAAATGAGAGTAAAAAGAACAAAAAACTTTTCACTATTTAAATAATTTTGCCTTTGTTGTTTTTCCTGTTGTCACTTGCTGATCCTGCTTTTTGCTACTGTTTTTAAGTAATGATAACTTGCCTGGGAGAAATATCCCAAACCAGAAACCAAGAGCTAACAAGTGTTCTGTGATTAAAAAAAAAGAAAATTTTCTTCATTTGGTTTCTTAAGTGTCAAATAATTTACTACTTGGTTTTCCAAGTTTTTTAGTAAGGGGAGAAAATGGGGAAATCTCAAATTAATTATTATTTAATAAGAATAGCTTGTACTCTATTATTTATTCAACAGCTTTCACTCATGTAACTTATTACACATTGCAAATATTGCCTCATCAATCATCACTCAATGACGGCAGAAGACATGACAAGTTTTAAATAATTTCCAAGAGCTCCAATATTAATATCATACTCTATTTATACAAAATAAGGTATAATCCTTGCTGAGTGATCATGCTGGCTTTCATGGAGGATAAAAGCATTCACCGATGTCCTGGAGGAAAACTGACAAAACACTATTCTAGTAGTTGAACATGATTAGAGCAATGGATTTTAAAATGTGGCTCTTGCCTATAAGATCAAATGCAAGAAAAGTAGTAAGATTTCCTGTAACACGGCACTTACAAACAGAAGACACACTGAAACTTCCATTATTATCCACATAACCAACGAAAATGATGGTCCAATCCCAAGTCAAACTTGGTAAGTTGCATGAACTACATCAGCTCAAAAGGAACTGCTTGGAAGTGTTCACTATCCAGTTTATTGAGACTACTAAAGAGTAATTTTAGTACTTGAAAAAGCTATAATTCTCTTAAAACTTCTGTTTTAATTCTAAAACCATTATCACTAGAGAAGTACAGCTGACCCTTGAACAACATGGGTGTGAACTGTGTAGGCCCATTTACATGCAGATTCTTTTCAGTAAATATATTGGAAATGTTTTTGGAGATTTGTGACAATTTGAAAAAACTCACAGATGAACCATGTACCCTAGAAATATTGAAAAAATTAAGAAAAAGATATATCATGAATGCATAAACTATGTAGATCCTAGTCTATTCTTGCATAGGTATAAGGTGAGTGATATTTAATATAAAATTAATAGTGTGTTAGTTATATTTTACTGTTTTATAACTGCTTTCAAAGAATTATGTTACCTTATAGTATATTTTCTCTCTCTTGTAATTGGAGAAACTATCAGCCTATTATCATACATAAGTGAGTTTTAAAAAATGTAACAATGTTTCTTTTCTTTCTTTTTTTAAATTTTTTTGGGGGGTAATTAGGTTTATTATTTATTTCTAGAAGAGGTCCTGGGGATTGAACCCAGGACCTTGTGCATGCTAGGCATACACTCTACCACTTGAGCTATATCCTCCCCCCTAACAATGTTTCTAATACTGTATTATGAACTTGATTGTAATACTGTATACCATAAAGATTTTATAACAAGTTATTTATTAGTGTATAGGCTAGGCTATCAGAAAGCAATCTTATTCCTGCTTCTTCACTGTCAACGTATGAATCATTATACTTATAAATAAATGTGAATTTTTTTTCCACACTATCTTTTCATTTTTGAAATCTAGTGATAGTAATTAGTATAACATCTACAGTTTTTATATCATGTAAGACAATATTGATGTAGGTTCTGACAGATGATTCATCTTGAAAATAGACATAAATATACAGTAATAATAAATACAATACAGAATTGTAAATGTATTTTCTCTTCCTTATGATTTTGTTAATAACATTTTCCTTTCTCTAGCTTACTCTAATGTAAGAATACGATATAAAATACCTATAAGACAAAATATGTTAATTGACTATTACTGGTAAGGCTTCCAGTTAACGGTACATTATTAGTTGTTAAGTTTTTTGGGAATCAAAAGTTATAAACAGATTTTTATCTGTGCAGGGGTCAGGACACTGAACTCTTGTGTTCAAATTATTGCATGGGGTCTGAGAAACCTGGATGAGTGCAGGAATTGACAGTTCATAATTCAAAAAATGTATATAATTATTTGAAAAAATAAATCACATAATGATGGTGGATATCATCTAATTGAAATCATTTTGACATAAGTAGTAGTTTGAAAATGAAGCCTATGTACATATTCATAGAAGCCTTGGAGCTCTTTGTTTCAGAAAACATTGCCATGTATATTATTTCAGAGATCTACTAAAACTAAAAGAGGATAGATTTTCCTATATAAATGAATAAAAATTGCACCCTGAAATGTTCCAAGTTCTCTTTCTTGGCTTTATATTATATTCTCTTTGTCACTGAACAAAGATTAGCTGGCCTGAGTTTTAATGTAGTTGAGAGACAAGCTGAAATGAGAGCCCTATTGCTAGGAGATGTTTAATCAATAGTGATTTAATTTTACCTTTTTTTTTTTTCCTGAACTGACTTAGAAAAACAGCTAAAGAAAAGACATGTCATTGCTGTGAGACTTTGCATTCAAAATAGCTATGGATTTGATGTTTTAACAGTAAATCATGAGCTAATTTTAAATTTCTGTATAGTTCACATGTTTAATAAAGAACAATAAAATAACATGGATAAGTCATGAAGATGTTTTTATATACTTATATACTTAAACTTTTCTAGAATGACACTGTCCTATAGAACTTTTGTGATGATAGAAATGTTCTATGTCTGCTGTTCAATGTTGTAGTCAATACTACACAATACTACCACCATGGCTACCATATTGGACAGTACACTAGATTCTAGAACTGAATTTCAATCACATAGCATGTTAGTTAAATTCTTAAAGAAATGGTTTAGAAGCTTTTTGATGATGTCCAAGATTTTCACATATTATGATATTATGATACTGTATTTTTACAGCACACTATGCTGTTACTATTTTTGAATTTTTTGAACAGTAACTATAATTTTAAACTATAAAAGTCCATTCTCTTTACATTTATAGTAATGAGTATTGATTTCTCCAACATTCTTACAGTTTACAGTCGTCATGATGCTTTGTTCGGTAGTGAAAACAGTTGAGAATTCAAATATGGCTTTGTATAACCATTTAAAAAATACACCAGTGGTTATCAAAACACAAACCTTTAAGCCTTAAAACTTTTATAAATGTAAATGTAAAATGTAACAAATTAGCTTTGCAATTTTCTAATGTAGGAATAAAATTATTTATTATTCTTAAAGTGTGCTTCCCCATAGTTTATGATTTTTATATTAACTATGTTATTATCTCTATATTTTATGCTTACACAAGCCTAATGAGAATACCAATGTTAGAAAAATAGAATTAACTACATCTGACCTATTGGCAGTAATCATTCATCTAGAAACTGAAGGCATTTCTTTCACAGTATACAAGCTCAAAAATATATTCTGTTAAAGAGTTTTGGAGTTCATTCCCACATTCATAAATTAGCACCTTGCCTGTGCTACTGACTTTCTATCATAAACATTTATTTTGAGCAGACTGAATTACTGAAACCAGCTGCTTAGAGTGATCAATTTCACCCATCTCTCTACTTCTCTTGCTTCTATTGGCACAACTTTAAAATTTCATAATATCCTTTTCACAGTAGAATAACAACATTGCTCTTTCTCTTAACGCCTTTCTGTGGAAGGCAGATACACATTAGATAACTCTAAGATTGGTTCATCTGTTCTTAGCCCTTTTATATCCATTGCCTGCTCATCCTTGATAACATAAATATAATTATCATACACCTTAGTCAGTAATAGAAACAGATTAGCTTTTTTATACCAACAATCTTTTCCGCTTTACAATGGTTTTTGCAAAGCCATAATTGACTATCTTTTTTTTATGACCGTATTTAATGTGTTTTGGTTCAAGTTTTCCATATTATCTTTCTCATGACTCTGCTACATGATATATTCTGAATCAGAACTAGAACTATACTTAAACACTTCAGGTAAAGGACAGTTTTTCCACTTAGATGACAACAGAAATTAGCATACTGAAATGGCAGGCAGAATCATCATGGAGAGACTGGTTTAAAACAGGGATTTACTTAGTCTCAAATATGGTAAATCAAGGAACTGAACATTAATTCATCTCTAACTGTCCAACCATTTCTACCCTGGCTTCCAGCTTGAGGAATCCATCAACTTATAGAGAATTGTGGTGGCATTTAAGTAATATTCAGAATTGCCTTCTATTTGAAATGGAGAAACTAGACAATAAATATTTTTGCAGACTATAGTTTTTGCAGACTATTCTTAATGGTGCTGTATTCAAGGTAAGGTGTTCTACTCGATGTAGCATATGGCTAATAGAGACAGATAAAAATATTTTATTTAAAATCACCAGAAATTTGGGAAAGAATACCAGTAGTATCAGAATCTAAATAATATCTTGGAAAAAAGATGAAGATAATGAGATAAAAACAAAAAATCAGGTAACAGGAGTTACTTAAATCAATAGAAGACTTGATTATTTGAGAAAAGAAGGAAAAAATACAAATATGATAAAATAAGCAAAATATTACATTGATAAAAATAATATAAGAGCAAATATGGACTTTTTAAAAATCTGTGAAGTCATTTTTATATTCTCTTTTTCACACACATAATCCAACTCATCAGCAAATCCTGTTGGCTCTATCCTCAAAGTACACTCTGTATTTTGTCATTAACCCATAACTATCATCCTATTCCAAGTTCTCTCTTTGTTCTCTCTTTGATTCTTACAATAGCTCCCAATTGTACTTCCTTTATTTCCCCACTTAATTCCTAATTTCCATTCCATTCATGAATCAAAATGATAGTTTTTAAGAAAAGTCATATATAACTGATTTTTCAAAATTCTCCAATTTCTTCCCATTTTACTCAGAAGAAAATTGAAAGTTCTTCTCGTGGTTTATATTTGTGTAAATAATCTTGGTTTTGGCTACTAATCTGACCTTATCTGTTACATTTACTCTGCTGTTCACTCTACCCCAGACCCATTATCTGTCTATAACCACTTTTCCTTGGGAATTCACATGGCTTACTATATCCCTTCACTGAGGGCTCTGCTCCAGATTATCCAGAATGTCTTCTCTAAAGACTCTTTTTTCTTACAATTATTAATATACTAAAAAAAGTTTAATAGCACTTTTCACCTTTTCACTTACCTGTTTATTTTCTTCCTCTCCCATAAGACAGTACCTCCATGAAATCAGTGGCTTTTTTTTTAGTTTAAACCAGTCTTTTCCCAGAGCCAAGAAAAATGACAAGAACATAAAACCCATAGATTCACTAAGTGTCGAATCAGTAACACGAAGATCATGTTTATTTCAATAGATACTTAAAAGGAATTTAAATCAGAATATAAAGATGATTATAACTTCAGAAAATCTTCTAGGACTGATTGCCTCTAACATCAAGACATAAAGGAACAGACTAAAAATTCAGCGCATCCTGACTCTTGTATGTCTAACAGCAAAGTATACACTTCTTCAGCAGCATCTATTTATGTACATTGAGGAGATCCATCTCCAAGGATGTCTCATGGCCAGAGAAAGTCAAAGACTGGTTGATGTGTACTTTTTCCAAGAATATGAAGGGTTGTCAGGAAAACTTGTGGGTATGCAAAGTAAAACAATGACAATCTTAAAAAGTAGTTTCAGTCCAATGATCATTCATTCATTGATATATTGTTTATCAATTTCCATTAATGTGTGAGGCACTGAGCTGGGGATAAGGAGGTTATGATACAGCAAAGCAGAGAGGACCCCTTGCCTTTATTTTGCTTATGGTATAGTTGTGGTATAAATCACATAATCAAATGAAGAAAGTTAACATTTAAATAACAACAAATGTTATAAATAATGATCCCTAACAGAAATATTTAATATAGTCAGAAATATCAGAAAATTTTTCCTGGAAAAACGTAAAATTTGAATTGAGATGTGAAAAATGTGTAGACACCAGTTAGGCAAAAATCGAAGAACGGAACTAGGTGGGGGAAGGTATCTTGCTAGTGGGAAATTAAGGAGGCCCTTATGGCAGGAATGTGAGGGTAGTGCTGTTTAGTGAGAGAAGCAGGGAGGAGCCAGACAATATAGGGCTTTTCTGGCCAAATTTAGGCATATACTAAGTGAGATAGGAACACATTGAAGAGATTTTGCTGAGAGTCAGTTTGAATAGTTCCATACTTCAGGAAGAAAATCCTGGTCACAATAAATAACAGATTGGACAAAAACTACTGTAGATGTCATTTGGCTAGTTAGATCCTATGGAAGTATTCAGGCAAGAGACATGATAACTTAGACAAAACTGGGCAGGTAGAGAGGTCAAAGGTCAGAGATACTTAGCAGGTAAAATTCACATGACGTGGTGATCAGACAAGGGAAGGCACAATGGCAAGGATGACATCATACTTCTGGCATGTGAAAACTATACGGAAAAGCATGCTATTCAACGGGACAGAGAGCAGACTGGCTTACGTGAGGAAGCTCACAGTTTCCAGCTGAGCATGCTAAGATAGTTTGAGATAACTCTGAGACATTCAAGAAAATGTGCCCAACAGGGGATTAGATACAAGGGTTTGGTGGACAGAGGGGTGATTCAGAAATACATTTGTGATTCATTTCTGGAGTTGGAAAACGTAGTTCTGTGTATGTGCATATGTATATATAAGATTCTCTATGAAAAGTATAATTTTTGGAAATGAGATAGTTTGTAATGAGCCTTGAGGATTTCCAAATTTTAATATCCACATAGTAGAGCATTAGACAGCAAAGGGGTCAGAAATGGAAAACCAAGAGAAAACTCGGTTATGAAAATTAAGGCAGAGAGTGTTAACGAAAGGACAGAGTATTTAACAAGTCAAAATCTACTAAGAAGTCAAGTAACATAGGAGCTAAGTATCTCTATAGTAGAACTAACATGAGGTGAAACTACAGTACTTTCAGATGAGTGATGTAGGAGTTAGGAGGGAGTAAGAAAAGCATATGGTTGCTAAATAAAATATTTTGATAAATGTGAATATTAAAAAGAAGAAAAAATATGTATCATATTTGGAGAGGTCCATATAATTTTAATTGAAATTTTTGCTTCTTTAAAAATAAGTGGAAAAATGTAATTGCCAGAGAGATGTTGAATTTGCTAGAGATACATAAGAAATGGGGTACAGAAGTATATGTTAGCTAGTAAAAAGGACAGGCTTTATACTTAAGGAAGAAAGATAATCAAGAAGTAGGGTTTTTTGTATGTTTTCAGTGATAAATTGGTATGAGATACTAGAATAAATAATACATACTTTATCTGTATTTATATATATCCATATCATCTGTATATCTTTATATGTCAATCTTTATGTAGATATAGATAGATAGACAGATAGACAGACAGACAGATCTTTTTAATTCGCAGGGACCGTGATAAAGCAAACACTCACCAATTACAGCAGCTTCAGAGGAACTGGCGCCCTTGTTTAGTTACGACATATAGGAGAGGAGATTTCAGAGACATTGAGAGAGAGGCATTGTGTTAAATATAGAGAGGTAATTTCAAAGGTTGTAGTAAAATAGTATGGGATGCTGAAAGAGAAAAATACTACGGCAAGAAGAAGGAATTACGCAAAAATTGGGGACTTGTGGCACCAAAGAGCCCTGACTTAACTTTGTGACATAATGTATTATGAATAAAGTCTCAAGAGCCATTTTAAAGTGGGTGTATTCTAGTTACGTTTACTCGTGTAATGACACTCTGGAAATGACCCAAAAGCTTTGGATTTTACGCATAATGCTGAAGAAAGCGCTGACCTAATATAAATACTGTTTTGGCCAAGAAAAGTCATATACAAAATCAGATTCCGGGAAAATTATCAGTCATAGTGAAAACAGAACAAACTTACTTATTTAATAGGAGTTACTCCTAGTTAATATTTTAGGAAACAGAACTCAAACATTCAACTGTTTTGTGATGCTTCTGGGGCCATTGATTCTCTGGGTAAAGAAAGACCTGCCCTGAGCAGACTGTTACTTATCCCATCCAAAAAAATAAATTAATAAAAAATAGGGGAGAAAACAAACAGCAGAGTTTACTCCTGTAAATATGCAAAATATGGCAATATTGGCAAGAACCTGAATCACTGCAGGAACACATTTCTGAACATGATTTATTACAGAGTTCACAGCACACTTTAAGAAAACAACTGTGCTGTAGTCCTCAAATTGTAAGAAAGCCACTCTATGACATAATATGAAAGATAATATAGGATGTTAACAGGAAGAAAAATAGACTGCAAAAAAAAGAAATCTGGAAGAAATTTGGAATAAATGTTGCAATTTAAAAACTGCAACATTAGTTCAGCTCATTATGATCCCAGTGGAGAGTTCTATTCTCTCTTAATTATAAATCTATTCCAAAACACCAAGAAAGAGAATGTTTTCTAGTAATTTTATAAAATATCATTAACACTAATGAACATTTAAATAAATTATATACTTGTCATTATTTCTGAGAAATTATGTATTTTACTGTTAAACAGAATAGAGTTCCTTCTAGTCTATTTTAAGTGTAAAAATTAAATAATATTTAGAAATACCAAGTAAGAATATTTTGTGAAGAGTCATAAATTAGGTTTTATGTACCAATATTCATATATTATTTATTCTCCTAGATCTGTTTTGGCACATAACAAAACATAAAGATTAATTGGTAGATTTTTTATTTTTAATTTTTTTCTTTTAAAATTCCAATTTAAATAAATTTACAACATTAAAATAAAGAGTCTAGAATGATTTGAGAGGGAATTTTTTTTTCTAAATATTTGTAGTATGTTGTATAGAATATATGGCTACATAGTCTCATGTGCTTCATTAATTATTCATGAGTTCATACCTGCAGGGTAATTTTCTTCTTTGAATTTCAAATATTAAAGTCTAATATGTCAAAATAAGCTATGAAATTTGTTTTAGTTACTAATATCTTTTTAAAAGTGTATTCTCTTTTTTATTCCCTAATTATTTAAATTATGTTTTAATATTAAATTGTTTCTATGAATGCATTTAATTATTGTCCTTGTAAGTGAAATTAAATGTGGTCAAATCAATATAATGACTTAAAGTAGACAATATTTTATTTTGTCCAAGTTAAATACTAAAATAAATTAGATTATTTCATTTCATCATTTTGTTCATTTCTCTCCATTTGAAACCTATAACAAAATAAAACTGCGCTATGTCCTTATTTAATTAGTACTTTAATCAGTTCCAGAGATTCATTTTATATCTAGAAACTGTTTCATTAATAAAAGGAAATGAGAACAAATTAATATGCTGAATATTTCCTCAAGATGTGAATTCATCAATTTATGGGTTAACTGGACATGAGAATCAATTTTAATTTCTACAGCCTAGGAACTGTTTAACTTTATTCTATGTATGTATCTTGTTTTCCAGTTCAACCTTGCATTTTACAATAGCTGAAGCGTATGTCAATTTAAAGTACATTACAAATAATAAAAAGGTCAGGATATAATATCCTATAAATTTATGTTAAACTTACTGAGTTACTTTAAATGTCCATATATTAAGACCTTATTTATCTTGTAAATGATTTAATTGTAACCTTTAAAATTTATTTTATTCTAAGATATTTTGAACATTTTGCTCTAATGTAATGTAGTACCACCGTAAAGTAATCTTAAGATTACAAAAATTTTTAAGAAATCCATTTCCCCTAATAATATTTGAGTGCATTCTCTTTATAATGCTGTTAGTCATCAACATGGTTAAAGGAAAAGATCTGGAAAAATGTGAGAAAATGCATATGTATTATAATAAATGTTAGCATGAGTTATTTATAAATTATAAAACAAATACTAACTTCTGCTCGTTGATGGAAAAAAATCAGAATAGCATTCTATCTGGATCTTATTTCTATGTGAGGAAAATGTCAAATATGGGCTATTTTATTAGCTAAATAAAGAGAAAAATAAGTATTTTACAGATGTGCCAAACCATTATAATTAAGTTATGTATTCCTCTGCTTCTAAAGCTTGGATCAGTGTTCTGTTAAACATTTAAAATATATACATGAATTTGAAATATATTATTTAGGTTTTTATTTGCTAAGTACATTTTCAAAAAATTTTATAATATTAATACAGTTAGTTATTAGTTATAATAAAATTAAGTTTTAGATTAATTCCTCCTAAGGAATATTTTAAAAACCTGGCTTTTATATTTTAAAATTGATATCTATGTTCATTTTATCATATAATTATAGTTAAAACAAAACAGATATAAATCTAAATAAATTAAAATTTAAAGTAAAAACATTGTCCAATTAAAGAGAAGATTGTTAAAGCATAAAATTTGTAGGAATTGTTTTTAGTAGAATTTATGCAGAGTTAGAAAAAACAGTATAATATTTTCTTAAAGTGGTGATGATAATCAACTTTTAAAATTAATTGTCCTCAAAAAATATGCTTGAAATATTAACAGAATTTATTAATGAATGTTTTGTGGTTGCCATTACTAAGAGTGATAGGTCATTTATTGAGTTAACAAAAAGACTTTCCATATTCATGTTTATTGAGACACTGCATACACACACAACACGCATACACACATTTAGACTGAATAATATATTCAATTAAAATATATATCTGTAGATCTCTGGCACAAAGATATAGCACAGTTTATAAAATAAAATATCCATAAAACTTCCAAGAAAAAATCATGTATCTACTTAAAGTTATATTTGTGTGGGTATAACACTCAAAATTTACTTAGAATTTATCGTAAAAACATTCTTGATTATCCGTAAAACTGGGAAATTAAATTTTCTGTATCATTCAATCTTCAAGTTGTTCATTAACGTAACAAAGATCTATCAATGTGCCTTTGTTAATGTCCAGGATAAAACAATAATTAAAGCAAATGAGTAAAGATGCCAAGAATACAATTACTCATTTCCCAAAAAAGCAACTCATAGCAAGAGAATGAAACCTTGAGCTGTTTCTCACTGTAGTCATTCTGAATCATGGATCATGCTGAAATGAACTTTAAAATTTACACAAGGATTCTTCTTGGGTACTTTGCATGTATGTGACTAGTAGTTGGCAATGAAAGCCTGAATCACTCTGATGCTGTTCCAAGATGACCCCTGGGATAAAAGTAGACACACTGGTATGTCAGAGTCTACTTGGTTGCTGTGACTACAGCAAACTTGACAGTGGATAGAACACCATGTAAGCAGAAGTTTGTGTAATCAGAATGATACAGAAGGTGAATACTGACATGATACAGTGGGCTCACATCACTTATGATTCACAGCTAGGAAGATGTATATATATGGCAAGCCTTGTACCATATTCACAGGGAAGTGTATTTAGGAGTTCAATATGCTGAACCTAAACTATCCAGAGGATAGACTACTTCTAAATGTGTTTACAATTTTCTTGAATTGCACAAACTAAAAGTATTGGCGGCAACAGCATTTGATATAAGCTGAATAGATACCTATTTGACCAATTGAGAGTGCAAAAGGGCACTTTGGACCCATTTGGACTGTTGGTTTTCCTTAAACCTCATGTCAGATAATAAGAGAGAGAGAGAAAAAAATTAACCTAATCTGAGACATTGGAGTGACAGTTTATTCTTCCAGAATACTGACCACACTCAGAAATTGGCATAGACAATGATAAAGCAATGTGGAAATGGAATATGTATATTGCTAAACTGGTAGAGCACCCTGCTAGCCCATACCTCTACAGGAGGTCAGGGGACTCACGAAGAACCCATTGGGACATTGTTTGCAATGGAAATTGATGTATTTAAATGGTCAATGACTAGGTGTGCTGGAGGCTTACATCTATGGGAACATTATGACCAGTCTAAACTGTGATGTTTGATCTTACAGTAACCGACTCAAAGTGCCACAAGTTAAAATTAACATGTATACTACATAGCTCAATTAGTAAGGATGAGAGAAATTAGGTATCATCATTGTGTTATGCTCATGGGAGAGAAATGGCCTTATGATCCAACATGATACTAGGAAGCCTGTATTGGTAAAAACTTGTTATTTAGTTGTTGGATAAGGTTAGGCCTTTCACTAGATTGAGTTCAGTGTTTTGGGTGTGTGTGTGTGTGTGTGTGTGTGTGTGTGTGTGTGTGTGCATGCCTTGACCTTTAGCACCCTACCTAGTGATAGAAAATATATAATATGTAAGGAAATGATATTTTTTGTTGGGAAGGTGGAGGAAATGATCTGGTGATCTTTGGCATTTTACCATGTCTATATTTTTGTGCATCAAATAATGGTATAGATACGGTTGCAATTAAAATTATAAAAAGAAACATCCAGGAAATGCATGCGAAAAAGTATTGTGGTTGGTTTGACACATATTTGATTAAATGGATGAGTAATTTGAGAGTAATCACTTCCCCAGCATCAGGGATATATGAAGATCTGACTCTTTGACTAACTCTTTGTGTGACTAAGTCAAAGAATGTATAATTATCCAAAATAAATAAGGTATCTGCTAGATTTGCTAAATACTGAGCAGTTATTCAAGCATACTGTACTTGGTTCTAGAAATATTATATTATGTAAACTGTGATTAGTATAATCAATGTTAGTAATTGTTATAATTTATCTATCTAACCTATAATCAATGATAAACATCAAAAAAATGAGAGTTAGTTACATACTCCTGAGAATGCTATGTGACTAGAAAGGTATAAGCTGAATAGATCCCAAAGTAAAGACTTAATTTGAGTTGAATTGGTCCATACTCACTCAGTGGAATGGTTAGGAGAACTAGAAGCCATATCTGATATTAAAATACCTAAGCTAGGCTGTGATTGGACACAATGTGTCACTTGTCATGTATCGTTTCTTAAAAGTAGGTAAATTTGGTCCAGAGTGAAGTTCACTGGGCCTATGAGTTATATTGTCAATCTAAGACCCCCTTTATTAGTATCTGTACTCTTTGTCTTATAATCACTTTATGGATGAAGAAAATAAATTTTAGAAAAAATAAATATCTTATCCAAGTTTGCACACTCCTAAAATGTCAGAAACTTGGTTTTACACCTAAGAACTTTTGGCTTCAATATAAGTGTTTTCAACTTGAGAATCCAAGAAGTTGTTAGGAGTTTGACATCTAATTACTGTAACAGAAACAACAAAACAAAACAAAAATATATTACAGATATCTCCAATAGATGAATGGCTTTTCCTATCACAGATTCCTACACGTTTTGCACAGTATTGTATAATGCATTCCTTCACTAAATGGGAGATGGAACAAGGTATTATTTAAGGCTTTTTAAAAAAGAAATAAAGGAAGATTCAGATGGAGTGAGAGTAGTTTTTTTAATCCACAGGGAAAAACTATGTAGTACATGAAATCCTACAGTTAGGATTAGGTTTAGAATTAAAATATATATATGTATGATGGTATAACAATAGCATGTTTCTTTTTATGTCTCTATTGTATAGAGGTTTAGGTTGAAGAAAATCCTTAAATTACTTTAGGACAACGGTGACACATCTCTTTGTCAAATGCCAATTAGGTCCTATCGAGCTTACCATCACTTCTTTATTAAAAAAGCACACAGGCAACTAGATATAAAATGAATAAAAGAGAATATTATATTTATTTATCACCAAATACGTGCCAGGAATTGTAAGCTGTTGTTAAAATTTGGTGAATTCTACCCCATCTCCAATTACCTCACCTATAAAGTAAGCAGATGAACCTTGGAGATTGATTGTGGGTTTTCATAGTCAGAAGGTTAAGTGACTCCAGATTAAGCTGCTGTTCCAAGTGTGGTATATGCTCTGAAGCAAGTCAACAAAACCTTGTGGCTCTTGATTTAGCAAATGCTTTGATCTCTATAGTGACTTGGAAGAATGACCGTAAACAGTTGACTCTTACGGGCAGACAACAGTATTCCTTCAATTTCACACCTCAGTGTTACATCAATTCTGCAGTCTGCCATAGGCTAGCCTGCTCAAAGTTTGATCTTCTTGGTATCCTGCAGAATATCACACTATGTTACTACTTTATTGACCCTGGACCTGATGAGAGAAAAGATAAAAAAGTAACTTAGAGCTTTGGTAACACATGTTATGTTAGAGGTTGAAAGAGAAATCACACAAGAATTTCAGGGACCCAGGCTCTTAGTAAAAGTTGCTAGTGGTCCTATGGTCAACAGCATGTCAGGATATCACCTCTAAAGCCCAGGAAGAATTGCTGCACTTTGCATTGCCTGTCATTAATATAGAAACATGGCACTCAGTGGGCCTTTTTGGATTTTGGAGGCAACATCCCACGTTCGACTGAACTACTCCAGCACATTTCCTGGGTGACCAGGAAGGCTGCTATCTTGAGTACGACCTAGAGCAAGGGAAGCTCTGCAGTGGGTCCAGAAGCTACAGGGAGCTACCTTAACCTTGTAAGGTATAAAACAGATGAACAAAAAACACAAAGGATTTGTAACAAACAGAAATGCTCTACTGAGTCCTAAAGAATTTTATGAGTGATTTGACTTTAAAAAACCCTAGGGCTTGCCTTCTTCTATAGATAACTATTACTCTTTTCGAGAAAGAGTACCTAGGATGATCTTGGGATCTAGTAGAAAATGAAAATAGGATGAACATGCAACCTGAGTTGTTCATTATGAACTGAGTACTGACCATAAGCTTGTTATTGGACTGATCTTGCCATTGCTTGTGAAAAAGGCTGTGAAAAGTATTTCTCTTGAAAGAAAGAAGGAGCAAGTACAGTAGGGTTGTTTGTGGTGCTGTAATGTGCTGAATAAACGGTCTGGTTAAATAAGGAAATATGTGTGAAAGTGCTTATTATATGACATGTGCATAATTTAAAATAATTTAATCAATTTCACTTTCCTACAATTCTAGCCTGTTACTTCCTGATTTAAATATATATTTGTAAACTATATATCAAGACTATTCCTTATCACAGGATATTTCACTATGTGTTTGTAATGGGTAGCTCATAATATTATAGTATAAAATAGAATGCAGTTAAGATAAGCACTCATAAAAGCACTGCTCATCATCATATTAGATTATAATATGTTATTTTTAATTTTGTATTTAGTTTTCACTGTAAAACACAATTACAGTGGTACTGCTTGCATAGCGAGAATAAAATATGTGCTGGTATTTTAATTTCATAATTTTGAAATAATAAAAAAGGCCATTCCTATACCTTATAGGAGATCAAGAAATATATGGCTTTAGATTTTAAGCAAAGTATGTTCTTTTTTTTCCCCAGAAAGGATAAGATTCTACTTAGATGTCCAGGCATAGATTATATATATATGTGAGATAAAACTAATTGTGGAAGTAATGTAGTTTAATTTCTTCATTATATCAATGAGGAAACTAAAACAAGAGCATTAAAGGCCTCACCCAGTTCATACAGTTAAATTATGCAGAACTGAGTCAAAGTCATGTTTCTAAGCCCATTGCAAATGAACCTTCAACAACTCATGATACACCATAAAAATTTTACTTTTTTTCTGTTAATTCAATGTTTCTAAAAACTTCAAACAATTTATATCAAAATTTATTTTAAAAATTGAGTAGTTTTGAGAGTGATAATTTTTATTATTTTCTTCTACTGAGCTAATCAGTGTTTCCAGCTAAACATGGTATGAAATGATTTGTGTTTTAAGACAGAATATACAATTTTAACAACTCAGTAGTTATTTATAGAATATGTATTATTTGCTTTTTATGCTCAGGGCTGAATGGAACTATGGTCTTGTCATTACAGGCATATGAAATCTAGCTATTGTGAACACATGGAAGAAAACAAACAAAAGTGTTAAATAACAATATGAATAATTATAATAATTCATTATGGTTTGGAAAAAAATAGAGAAGCTCAAAAAATATGCCTGCCTTAGGAGGAGGTATAAGGTTTAGAGAGATTGAAGGGTTAAAGATTTCTAGAAAAAGTTTCTAGCATTACTTTGCATATGAACATATGGCTTCCCACAAAATATTATTTATTTTCCATTAGAATTTATTCTTCTCAAGGGAATAATTATTTCAGACATGAAAATAAATAGAGGCAATTCACTAAATATAAATAAACCCAAGGTAAATATATTGCTAGCAATAATTTATTTAATAATAGCACATTTTGTGCCATCTGCTTTATTCCAGTTTTCCCTCTTCCCTCTGTCACAAAAATGTGAGAATTTCTAATAACATTTATGTTTTTGTTTCCTTATCTTGAAGAAGAGCATGATTACATGTGTATGTTAGGACAGACACCATCATTAAATAGTTGTGTTATTGGACAAGTTTCTTGTGTTCTTCTTGATTCATTTCCTTATTTGTAAACTAAATGTTTTAAAGTAAAATGATTGCCAAAGTACTGTGGTAGATGTAATATTGACCCCAAATATTTTTATTTCCTTCGTCTCATGGCCCACTCTGTGGGGGGATTGCATTCATCCATCATAGTGAGCTTGGGAGACCCATATGACATGTAACAGCTTTAACACCAGCATGTGATTCTCCATCTCTCTTTTCTATTTGTAAGCTGTCCAGAGAGACACTGCCCTGTCATCTGCATTCTGGAATGTGAATGACATGGAGCAGATCTATAGCCAATCTATAACTGACAAGATCATGAGCGAGGAATAAAACTTCATTGGAGTGACTAAAGATTTTAAGGACATTTTTTATAGTAGCAGAACTTGTAACTTAGCTGATACAGCCACCCTTACTTAATAAGTGCATAGTGATGCCTACTATTCAAACTTTACACCTTTACTTGTAAATGTATCAGTGATGCTTTCTATGTTGATACGTAAACATAAGTGTAGTCAAAATAATAGATACTTTTTACTTAATTATGATTCTGGAAATGCTGGGAAGGCCATCAATCTTAAAATAAATTTACAACAAAACAGAGATGACTCCTAATACACTTGCAGATTCTTGGAAATTAGTAAGTCAACTTTTCTCCATTACATACAAAATTTCTTTAAGGGAAAAAAGGCACTTCATTCTAAACATAGATAGACATAGTTATGAATTCATCATATTCTTTTTGGAAGAGTATGGTTTAGTGGTGGAAATATGTAACAGCTCAGTGAAAGTAGGAACCTCCTACCACAGGAAAAAGATGGTGCACGTGAGCACCAGTTGCTAAATATTGGCTTTGCCTACTGTATACTTATGCCGTGATTTTTCTAAACAATATCTTTTTTTTCCCTTCTGCATTTGAAAAACAAGACTACTCCTGTTATGAGAGAAACGTTTTGAACATTATGTGATTCATATCCACCTTAAAGTTCTTTTACAAAAAGAAGTCACATAATCACTACTATATTGTTAAGCTGAAGTTCTTATTCTTTTAATATCTGAAATTATCAAGGATAGCAAAAATGTTTTGAGTTTGTTTTTAGACTATTTAGAAAAAAGTGTTATGGATTTGATATAATTTTTTCAGTATACTGAAAATGTAAGTTTTTTGCTTTTCGTTTTTTATTTTTTTAACAAGTACCTAAGAGCTTTTTCAAATTATTTCAGTTTGCGGTATCTTACTTCTCTTGCTTGGAGAGCAACATTAAATAAATAGGGAGATATTCTTCAGCTTGGAAAATCATGCTTCTTTATCTCATTTTTCATCGTAAGTGTGAAAGGATTTAATACATTTTAAACAATTATTCATTAAATTTTGTTACAGAGTGTATTTTCATATGTTGTATAACCCAAAGTCCCCGAGGAATGGAATTTTCCGTGGAAAATAATGAAGTGCTAAGGCTGCATTGATTCTTTTTACTGTTAGTTTCCCTTAATGGCAGAGACTATGCCCTGTGCTCCATCCTGACAAAGTAGAACTCAAACTCTGTCATTTTGAGTGACGCAAAAAACATTGAAAAGATTGGAAATTTGATAAGGGTGAAATAAAATATGGGTCTTGGCAGCTTTTCATTATTATGAAATTGACTTCAAGAAGATTAATGCTTTTAGGTGTTATTTTAAATTATGTCAATTACATTGGTGATGATGATTCTATGCTAATACATCTATTTTATTGAGAGAATTTACTCCATGAGTCAGAATACCTCAATTAATTTTAAATAACTGTCATTTAGATGTTTAAAGGGATGACAGTTTTCAGTCAGACCTAGTGTTCTTATCTTAAATCTGAAGGCAGAGATAGCAACTAGATTTCACTGCACTCTTTCCATGTCACATACACTATAAATGCTCTACGTCATCTGTTTAAATATTACAACAACCCTATGAGGTAGGAAACTTCATTATTCTTAGCTTATAGATGAGAAAGCATAACTCAGAGATTAATTACCTTTCTCAAAGCTACACCAGGAGCACGCCACAGAACTCGGTCTCAAACAGGTCTGAGAAAAGCAGCAACAACAAAGCCTGGGCCCCACTGAATGTTATGTTTATGCTACCTCCCAGTTTACTGAAGGGAACATTTGCAAAGGTAACTGGATCACAGTTTTATTGTTGTTGTTTAGTTTATGCTTAAGTATTATTTTCAACAAGATACAAAAATCAATAATGTGCACAAATCTTATGTTTAGTTTGATAAATTTTATAAATGTAAGAACATAATGTTACTGTAGCTACCACCCAGATCAAGATCCAGAATATTGTCATCAATAAGGCCAATCACACCCAATCCCAATCAATACCATATTTTGACATGTTTTCACATACATCACACATGCCAACCTCAAAATAGTCTATTTTCTACAGGATTTCCATTTATAATATATTTGCTTAACATATTAAAAAAAAGAAGCATTGCCCATACCAAGAATAACAGGAAATTGGCAGTCCGGCTATATGTGAATGGGTGGTTATCTCTGATGACCTCTGGCAAACTATCAGAACAGAGGATTAGTAACACAAGTAGGAGAAATTCTATTTCCAGGACATGTTCAGGAAATGCTGGGGTCATTAGGATATCTTACAATGGCATCATATGTTAATGTCAGTATTTCCTTGTTTCTTAATTAAGATTATTGAGAGATTTATTAAGAATTAACACAAGCAATAGTGTATAAAAAATATGGTTCAAATATGTGAAGGACATGGTGCCTGGGATTTAAGCCCAATGGATACACAATTTTAATACAAAACTCTGAATCAAGTGGTAGCAGTAGTACTACTGGGAAATCAGAGAAGAGGAAATTGTGTGTGCATGAAATGAACAGAGGTACTTAAATATTTTAAATTCTGTGGCAGTGTCCCCATTTTGCAGACTCTTAGGATATTCTAAGATTTATATGAGAAAGAGTCATGCGATTATAATTTTATAAGAAAAAAACAAAACTTTAATGAAATTTTACTAATAAAATATTACCAATAACAATATTTTAATTGAAGTATAGTTGATTTACAATACTATATTAGTTTCATGTGTACAACATAGTGATTCAGTATTTTAATAGATTATACTCCATTTAAATTTATTAGAAAATAATGGCTATATTTCCCTCTGCTGTACAACACATCCCTGTTGCTTCTCTATTTTATACATAGTAGTTTGTATCCCTTAATCCCATACCCCTATTTTGCCCCTCCCCTCTTCACTTTTCCCTCTGGTAACCGTTAGTTTTTTTGTTTTTTTTTTTTTCTGTATCTGTGAGTCTGTCTCTGTTTTGTTATATACATTTGTTTGTTTTATTTTTTAGATTCTACATAAAACGATAATATACATTATTTATTTTTCTCTGACTTATTTCATTAAGCATATATTCTCTCAGTCCATCCACTTAGTTGCAAATGGCAGAATTTCATTTTTTGTGACTGAGTAATATTCCATTGTATATATTTACCACATTTTCTTTATGCATTTATCTGTTTATGGGCAATTAGGTTGCTTCTATATCTTGGCTTTTGTAAATAACACTGCTACGAACATGGAAGTGCATGTATCTTTTCGAATTAGTGGTTCTGGATTTTTTTTGCATATGTACCCAGGAGTGGAATTCCTGGAGCATATGGTAGTTATATTTTCGTTCTTTGACATTTTTCAAAGGAGACATACAGATGGCTAACAGGCATATGAAAAGATGCTCAACATTGCTAATCATTTGAGAAATGCAAATTAAAACTACAATGAGGTATCACCTCACACCTATCAGAATGGCTGTCATCAAAAAGTCTACAAATAAGAAATGTTGGAGAGAATGAGAAGAAAAGGGACTACTTATACACTGTTAGTGGGAATGTAAATTGGTGCAGTCCCTACAGAAAAGAGTTCAGAGGTTCCTCAATAACTATATGTAGGTACAATGTGAAGCTGAAAATACAGTATAGTGAGCTTTTTTAAAAAGATAGGCTTTACATCTCAAAGGAAAACTGTGGTGGATTTTTAGTGTCACTACTTTTATTTAAAAAAAAATCTTCTAAAGAAATTATCTTGAACAGGGTAGCTTCTTTAGCTAGAAACAAAGCAGAAAAACACATACACAAAATTAATGGTCTTTTTTCCATTCCCATTTAGTGTAAGTTATGAAATGTTTGCAGAAAGCTTTTGCTTAAGTATTTAAGAAAATGATCTAGCTTTTTATTAAGAGTTAAACTTTTATTTATGTTTTTCATTTGTTTGTTTTGTTCTTAGGTTTGCCTAGGGACTTGATTAATCACCTAAAAAAGAAGAGATACACATTTTATTTTTATTTAGCTTTATATTAGTGTATCATATTAAAGATAAAATGAGATCCCCCAAAAAAATTCCCTCAAAATATCAGAAACCCCAGACCTGAGAGGCAAGCTAATTTCAGCATTAATTTCAGTGAGAAGGAGAAAGTTAGATTTAGACAGGGTGGCAGTACTGCTGAGCAACAGTGAGGGAACGGGAGACGGCAAGAGTACATGGAACACAGCAAGAAACAAGCGTCCTTTGTGTACACTTTGCTATGCTCTCATTTACTCATATTGTCTCAGAACTACAACAACTCTATCCAAATCCAGCTTCCTGTCTGTTACTTAGGTTAAGTGATCCAACTTTAAATTCATGATCAAGAACCTCATATAGGCACTATCTAAGCACTCTTAATTTTCTCATTAAGTCCCTTGGCTTTAAGTCTTCTGTGTGTACAATAATTTGTAAATTATATTTTTCATTCAAACTTTTCTAAATGTCAAACTTAAATATACCAGACCTCTCCACTTAAAATTTTCTAACTTAGCATGTTTAAAGTTGAACTGGTTATTTCATCCATGAGAGAAAGCTTAATCCCTCCAGAACTTTCTAATTGAAATTAATGGCAACCAAAAAAAAACAATAATAAACACAATAAACAGCAACATACTAATATCTCCTTATTTCTTACCCTCCTCGTTGAATTCATCAGGAAATACTATTTTCTCAGTCTTCAACATGTATTCTTAATCCGGCCACTTACCAACACACCCACAGCTACCATCTTGGGGAAAACACCGTATCTTCTCTCCTTGATTGCTTTAACCCCTCTATATCAGTTGTCTCTAGTTTCTCACTCTGCTTTACTAGAATATAATCTTGACACAGAATCCAGAGTCATTATTTAACTTGTTATATAATTTCACCGTCTCCTCAAAATGTTACAACTTCTTATAGTCCCAGAGTCCTTACAATGCCCTAAAGGTGCTGTAGGTTTTAATACCCTCCCTCTGGGCACTCTGACCTCACCTCCCGTGATTCTCTTCATTTTTCCTGCTTCAGACACATTGGCTCCCCACTTTGATTGCTGTTAAAATTCTAGCCCTTACCCTGCTGGCCTTTTCCCTTCCTGATACCTCTGTCTGCCTAATTTGAGACAGCCCCCCGATATCAATATGGTTAATTTCTTTACCTCATGTAATCCTATTCTCAAACGCCATCTACACAGGAAGTCCCATCCTAATGATTCTCTTTCATTCTGTAGAGCGCTCCTTCCCCTCCCCCACCAGGGGACTCAGTGCCCTCCTTATTTATTTTACCACCCCCTCAGCGTTTATCACTTTCTCACTCTCTCACCCACTATGTGATTTTCTTAGTAAATATGTTACTTTGTGTCTGTGTTTGCTTATCAACTCTCTTCTTATTAAAATAAAAGAAATCCATAAAAAGAATGAAATCTTTCCATTTGCAACATCAAAGATGCTTAGTGAAATAAGTTAGATGGAGAAAGACAAATACTGGATATTTTCACTTATATGTAGAATCTAAAGACCAAAACAAATGAACAAATACAACAAAACAGAAACAGACTCACAGATACAGAGAACAAACTAGTGGCTAAAGGAGAGGGGTGTTGGGACGATGAACAAAATAGGTGAAGGAGATTTAGAGGTACATATTAGTTATAATAGACATAAATTGTATGTCACAGGGATGTAATGTACAGCACAAGGAATAGAATCAATAACATTAGAACTCTGTATGCTATAAAATCTATAAAGATGTGAAATCACTATGCTGTACACCTGAAACCAATATAATATTGTAAGTCAGCTATACTTCAATAAATTTATTTAAGTTCAAAAATAACATAACATAAAATAAAAGATATCCTTATATGTTTTACTGCTGATGTAGAAAAGTGCCCAACATTTGATGGATGATCAATAAATATTTGTACACTGAATAGAATGAACATAGCTAAGTATTGTTTTTTCAAAAACTGTGTGATTGATGAATAAAGAGATTTCTTAGCATAACATCAGCAACACACTTTCACATATTGTAGCTCCTAAATATATCTTCAATCCGTCTGCTTTCTCATCTCTGTTAACTCAATCTTGGTGCAAGGTAGCATCATTTTTCATCTGGATTACTTGCAATAGTCTTCTATTGGTATTCATTCTTTTACTTTTGCAACTAAAATAATTTGAAAGCCTACTTCAGATTTTGCCATTCTTTGACTTAAAGCCTTTTAATAAGGTCCCCACTCCAAACTGCAAAAACATTTACACTCCTAAATATCATGGCCAACATAACGTGGCCCCTGACTAACTCACCCATCTCCCCTCAATCACAATCTTCCCCATTCCACTAAACCTTATGATTCAGATGCGCCCACATCTTTGCTGTTTTAATGTACCAGACATTTTTCTCTCTGAAGTCCCTTGTGCTTCCTGTTTTTGCTTTGTGTAGTACATATCTCCCAAGTTCCTCTCTGATTGACTTTATATTTTTAATTTCTGAATTTATGCTATTGGCTCCATTACTGGTAAACTTAGCAGCACTGATCCAATATCCCAGCCAATAATCAGGTTTAACACATACGAAGATTCTTTATGCATGGTGTATATACATGGAAATTTTAATTTAGTAACAGGAATGTGACATGGGTGGGCTTCATGGAAATTTTAATAAATTCTATTCTTCACCTCTCCTCCCCTCATAATTACCAGGTATGATTTTCGCACAAGTAAATGTTTATTTAAGTGTAGTCCTATTATCCTGGGAATGTTGATTAAGTAATTTATGAATTTTTTCCACTTCAAAAATTATGTCTCATTTAAGCTTTTTTCTAGTATAAATATTCATATCCTGATGACATTTTTCCCAAATACTTTGACATGATTCTATACAAAAGTTGCACTGTCAATAAAAGGATTCAATTAGTCCATCACCAGACTTCCAAAGAAGTAATTCTTGTTTTCGAGAATTTTCTTCACTGCCTGTTTGAAGATGACCTTTAAAATAAATGTATGTACTTCTCGATTTAAATATATTTCATAAATACACTGATACTTTCTCACACATCTTGAGCTTTTGCTTTATCTTTCTAATTTGTTTGAATTTTAAATGTTAAGTATCTGAAAAAAGTACAGAAACGTACCAAAACTAATGAGACACCCCTGTAGCCACTATTCAGTGTTTTGTCATTTATTCATTGGGTCAATTGTGCTTTGATTTTTTTTTTAAAACAAAACACATATTCTGCAGTTAAATCCCATCCAACATTCCTTCCAGTCCCACATTCTACAGAAGTAACTTGTGTCTCTTCCCATGAAAATTTTACACTTTCATCAAATATGCATGTAAAGTGGAGAAAATTATGAGAATACGTTAAGATTATATATATATATATATATTTACTTTTCTATGACTTGCTAACTTTGTAGTTCATTTCCAAGATAAATATGTACAGTTTTATTCTTCTCATGCACTTTATTTTGAACAAATTTTTTTTCCACTACGTAGAGGTCAGTATTGCCAAAAAAAAAAAAAAAAAAAAAAAAGTCAGACCTTGAAATAAGGCATGCATTGAACAAGTATGAATTCAGTCAACAAATACAGAGTAAGCACCAAATAGTTCTAGGAATATGATTTAGAGTACATTGACCTACATTGAAATGTGTGTGTGTGTGTGCATGTGTGTATTCATATATATTCACCATACTTTTGTTAATATAAGTTTTATCACTGAAATATATTAATTGCCATATTTTGCCATCTCATGAACAAAATATGATTATGCAGTAATATTGGATTTTTATATTTAGCTCAGTGGGCAAAAAAATACACTTTGTTGACAGTTAAACAATATTGTGACATGTTTATGGCTCAACAATGCAAACCAATTTGAGGCTGACAGAAATGCAAACTCGTCTGCAAGGACGCATCATTCATATTGCATGTTGATATTTTCAGACTCAGTACAGTTTATTTTACATCCCAGGAAAACCAAGAGTTCATCTATCATCTGCTTAATTGTCTGTGGCGAACATTCAGGCCTAAGGAGGGCTGAATGCACACCATCAGCACAGGGAGAACAAACAAGCTGTTTCCATGCAATGTCTTTTCACACATCCTTTTCTCTTTGTGAATGTAAAGATGAGATGAAATTGAAAAGGAAAGGAGTAAAGATAAATGCAAGATATGATGATGATGATGATGATGATGATGATAACAGTAAGGACAGCCAATACATCGTAGAGAAGTACTCAGGCTCTTGGTTTTTGATGCATGGATTAGAATCTCATCCCTCTCACTTATTATGTGATTTTGACAGGTAATGTAACTCCTTTGTGCCTCAGTTTACTTCTCTAAATACAGATATTAATCAGATCAACCTCAGGGCTTTCTTAAAGGGAGTTGAGATGTCTAACACATTGAGTACATTGCCTGGTTTCACTTTTCCTGTTACTCCTTCAAACACATATCTTTCTTCTACGAAAGTAAAGAATGGTGAGTGTGTTTATGCCTCTCAGCCACATGAAATGGTCTAATTTTGTAAAATAAAAGCCCAAGGGGTTGAACTTCTCCTCCATAAGCATAGAGTGTGGCTGTATCTGATTCTTCTACTATTTCTATTTCTGGCTTGCTAAACTGAGGACCACCCCCTCCCCCCCACTTCAACATATAGTTGATAGACTAGATTTTTCCCTCTTTTCAAGATAAACCAGTTTGATTGAGCATCTGAAGGTAAAACAATCAAAATCTTTTCCCATACACTAGATTGTAATATTTCTTGGTTGTTGAAGCCATAATTGTTTATTCCAAATCTATATTCTTGACTTTTTTCTAACAATAGCTGAAAAAAAAACTTAACTGTCAATGAGACCCTTTCTTTCTCAAAGACACATATCATTTCTCACCCTCATGTATCATCTCAGAGCCTGGAAAGATTAAAACCTTCATTTTAAAGGATCACAGAAACAGGAAAATAATTTTGAGTACTTTGTTTTCCAGCCCAATTTAAGGACCTTTGAATTCCCTTTGTTTATAGTGGGGAAGGCAGGCTTCACTTGGAAGACATCTGCTTCCCTAAACTCTTATGCCACCATGAAAATTATTGATTACTAATGGGATTCACCTGGTTTTCCACCATAAATTTAAAAAAAAAAATGCACCCCTACCTCTGCAAGCAACCTACTGAGATAGTTTGTGATGTCTCCAGCAACACGGACCATGGTATTTGACAATAATGTTTCCAGCCATCTCTCTATTAATATGAAGAGCAGAATAGATATGTGATATAATCATAATACTGTTATAGATGCTAACTGAATATGTAATATTAAATTTATTTCACTTTAAATAAATAGCAAAATTATTTCTAAAAATTAAAAAAAAATTCTTACATTAATATATATATATGTTTTTCTATTCTACATACTATGATTCTCACTTGGGGACATGGATATTTCCTTTTCTCCCCGCCATATGTATCATCTTCTTTGTAAAATAACCAGCTTTTAGTCGTTTCCCCTGTATTGATTGAAATTCAGTTTTTAATCACATCCATTTTATTCCATGTAATCTTTAAAATTTTATGTGATATTTTGATTCTCAATTGATATCTTTAGCTCAGAAAACAACAGAAATTAGCTCAGAAAGTTTATTCTGAATTAAAAAATATCTCATTCATGATCACTTGTTTTATTAAATCATTTTTACATAATTCAATACTGCAAAGTATTTGAGGCACATTCTTCTGTTATGGTGAAGAATTTTGTTTCTGACTTTTATGTTAGTGTTTATTATTGTTTTCTTTCTTTCTCTTTTCTCCCTTTCATGACGGAGTGTCATGACTTTTTTTTTTTTTTTTTTTTTAATTTTTCATGTGGCAAATTCTGCTCAGGGCTTTTGATTTTTTCTTAATCCCTTACCATTTTATTTGAATCCAAGCTGTCTTTCCTTTTTAGGTAAAATTTGAGGTCTACCTTCTATCCTCTTTTATGAAGCTTAATTTGAAGTAAGAATAGTTTGTTTTGTGCTCAATGGAAATCTTGCTGGGAACCTAGTTTTGCTTTTTTTTCCCCCTCAAGGAAATCCCACTAAATATTCAGGACTTCAGCACAGAATGAATGTATAGCCAACCCTGATAAGTCTTGTCTTGTTCTCTCATTCAATACAACACTCTTAAAAAATTGTAACAATGAAAAATATTTTGGTATCTCTTATGAAGTCTAGGTAGGTGTATATGGAATTTTCTGTAGATCATTTCTTAGATTTTTATTGAATCTTTCTTCTTGCAAATCCAGTCTTTTTTTGTTTTAATTGGGGAAGAGAAGTGAAATTATGTGGTTTTTACCACCATCTTCATTCATATCTTGTTTCTTCCCTAAAGTTTATGGTGTGAGGTTAAATGCATTTCCTTATTTAATTGCTCTAGGCAACATTCTAATAGTTGCCTATTCCCCTGTCTTTTAATCACATCGCTTGGCATTGGCAAAAACTGAGCATGCAATTAGACTTTAGTGTGCCATCTTTCCCTAGAAAGCCCCTTATTCGTATATGTGGAAATCAGTAATTTATTTCCAATTTTGATATGAACTACTAAAAAGGTACTTCATGTATGCAACTTGAAGTAAGTTACAGATTATAAAATGTAGGATGAGTAGTGAATATTATAGCTTGAGCAAAAGTAACATTTAAAATAAAGATGAAGTTCTTTTAAAAGAAGTATTATCAATTATGGATAAACATTTGGATTTACAGTGATAACTCAATGTTAGGTTAATTTTAATTTTATTCAAATAGTTTAATTAAAAGAAAATAAATTATATGTGTACCACTTAAGAGTACGCTTCAGAATGATTGTTAATATCTATTTATTAGCAATGGAATGTGGGTGATTTCAGATATACAACTCATAGACTTTATCATCTAAAAATCCACATTCTGGACTCACTAAACTCCAAGAAAACTTGGAGAAAATGTCCCCAAGCAGTCATTTCAAAAATGACATAACAAGTGCTTTGAGAGCTAAGGGACATGTCAACATTCACTCATAGCATGTCAGACATATAGCTGAAAGTATATTTATATAAGCCGTTTCTTCAGTAATAAGGAGGAAAGAAATGTGTACAGCTAAATGTACTTAAAAGCAGAACACTGTAACATGTGTTTCAAATTTGTATCAAGAACCAGAATCTAACCTTTACAAAATTTGCACATTAAGTTCTTTTTCGTGATTGCTTCCGGCTGAACTTTGCCCAGCTTGTCTGCCTATACTGAAAGGGCAGGGAGAGCGGAGTGTTTTTCACCCTGTTAGCAGAGGAGAAATATTGTGTGACTATAAAGAGAAGCGGATTTTCTGTGATATCAACTAGTCTTTAAACAGAAGGTAAAACGAAGGGGAAAAATAGGAAAACAAATTAAATTTCTAATATGCACAAATACAAGTCAGCACTGTTATAAAAATCCTTTTCAAACACGAAAGATGTAATTTATACAACCTAGTAATCATGTCAACATTCTTTCAGTTTTCTTTTGAAAAATATTTATTGTTTTTTTTCTTTTGTTAAAATCACTAATAATTTGACCAAACTATAATTTTCCCCAAAAGTCTTAACCACATCGAATTCTGGAAATGGAAGATAACTTAAGGGTAGAAATTATCCCAAATTCTTCGGGTTAACCTACTAACTACTTTGGCAAAGTTAGCCCTGGTGAGAGCGAGGATAGGATTTCTGAACTCTGTTTCCCTGACTTCTTGTTTTACTGGACTAATAGTGATTGAAGGGGCTCTCTGTTCATATTACAGTACTTAGTTATTCTCCTGGTCTCCTGCCTCTAACTTTACTCATTGTCATCCAGGGAAGGAGAGATGACTCATCTGATTGGGGAAGAAAGTAGGCAGCAGCATCATCCCCACATTCTAGCCCTGGTTTCTGTACAGAAGGTTTAACCGTGTTTTCTGTCTCGTTGTTGGAGGTCTACACTTGCCTACTGCCATTGGTGAAATAAGTGAACAAGTGCTGGTAATATGGAAAGAATTACTGGAGAGCCATCTGAGCTAAAGCTATAAACGTGAGTGTTACAGTGGACTGTAACTATAATAATTTTGGCATTTGATCTTCTTCAGCATAACTTCTATGTTTATCTATCAACCTATGAATAAAAAGTGGCATTTTGACTAAATTAACTTCAAACCCCAATGATGAGCAATACTTTTATATTTAAAATAAGTATCTAGCTTCTAACAGTGTCAAGTTAAACAGGTGCAAATCAGCTCATTTATTAGGGGTTGTCACATTATCCTTATTTCAAACTAATTTTTCTTTTAGGATTAAAATATTTATCCCATGAAATAAATTGACTCAATATACTTAATTATTATTTCTAAAATAAAATTAGGGAAGATCATAATATTTAAGATTTTTATTTTTGTAGAGAGTGTTTTTTTAAAATGTCAAACTAAATGATTTAAAATGAAATAACACCTTTTGTAAACAAGGATTTTAAATTAAGCTAAATATTTTGTTGCTTTTAATTTATTTTTTCTCACCAAGACTTATTTCTCCATGACATTCTCATGCCATTGAATGTTTTAGTTAGATGAGAATCCAAGTGCATTCAGCAAGATAAACTATTCACCAATTGTTTCAGTAAGGAAAGGTCACTTATTTTTAGTATCATTTTATTTTCTTTTGGGTCCTATTACATTGTTACTGTATGTAGATAAATAAACATCAGAAATGGTCTGAAGGTTTGTTTTTTTTTTTTACGTAAATCAGTTTCAATTTAAATAATAGGTTTACACATAAACAAATCTGTGTAACTGGAATTCTTAATTATTTATCAATTTAATTTTGTCATTAGCTAATGCCACTTTTTTGACTTCTGTTAAAGTACACCATCATGCAATAGGGTCATAAAATATTTTAAGAAATACTTTTAACTGATTTCCATTGTGAATTTTCTACATGTGTACTTCATAATAATTTTACTAGAAAATATTTTATAAAGTTCCTAAGTAAGTAAATTAAATATTTTACATAATAATGTTGAAAAAAATTTTTCAAATATGATCTAATCCAATATGAGTAAAGCATCAACTGAAATGCAGCTGTCCCTCTTTTTCTATAAATTAAATTAAACATTTTCTTCACACAAAACAGTGACAAATCCTCACATCATCTGGAAAGTGATCATAGACCTAAATGTAAAAGTTAAAGCTATAAATTGTCTAGCATAATATATAATAGAAAATGTATAGAAATGCTTTTTTTTTAAACTGAACTTTATTGAAATTAAGCAACTCTGCTCTTTGAAAAACACTGTTAAAAGAATTAAAATGCACTAAGAGAGCCTCGCCGGGAAAAAAGTTTAACTGTAATATTGTAGGTCACTTGACAAAGAACAAATGAGAAATAGTTGAAGATAATTTAGTAGCACCTCACTGTTTGAAATTGCTAGATGCCTAAGTGTGTATTTGTCCAGTTTTCCAAATAGAAGTTATTAATTTTTTTTATTAAGAAGATACCATGTGTAAGGTACCATATGGTAGTAAACATGCAGGAATGTAACAGGAATGCTGTAAATATTTGCAAAATAAATGAGTAGTAAATAAATATAGCATATTTCTACCTATAAAATATCTTAACTATTTTCAAGAATTATTTATTATTCTTAAAACTGAAGTTTTGACTTTGAATAAGTGTAATTTTCCTCTGAGACTAGATTAAAATATTTAAAGCTATCTATTCTAGTATATATGGATGGGAGGAAATACTGTACTGAACATAAATCATTTGGAAATTCTTTCTTCTCTCATAATCAATTGCTGAACCAAGAAGAAATACGACTGCTACAAATTATGTGCTCAGCTTACAAAATATTCCCAGTTTTTTTCCAGAAAATGTTATATATTTCTACCTTTAAAATCTATTGTGCTATTTTTAAAAAGTTTCACATTTAAAAAAATTTATTAAAATATAGTCAAATTATAATGTGTTAATTGCTGGTGTACAGCACAGTGATTCATTTATATACATATATATATATAAATACATATATATTTATTTTCATATTCTTTTTCATTATAGGTCATCACAAGTTACTGAATATAGTTCCCTTCACTATACAGTAGGAACTTGTTTATCTATTTCATATATAATAGTTATTATCTACAAATCCCAAAATCCCAATTTATCCCTCTGCACCCCTTTTCCCCCCAGTAACTATATGTTTGTTTGTTCCATTAAGTGAGTGAATAATGAGATAGTGGTATAACCATAAAACTGAATACTACCCAGCGATTTAAAGCAACAAACTACTGATAGATGCAACTACATGAATGAATCTCAAAATAACTAGGTTGAGTGAAAAAAAGATGCCTGCTGTAACAGTCTATTTGTATGAAATTTTAGAAACAACATACTAACCATAGTGACAGAAAGTGGATCACCGGTTGCCTAAGTGTTAGATAGTTAGATAAGTGGGGGCACCGGGCAGATAGGTGGAGGAGATGGAGGATGGTCCGGAAGACGGTGTTGTGTTATGCCCAACTCCAGCATAAAGAGGCTTTGCTTCTTCTAAATGAGTGCCAGCAAGAAACTGTTAGAATCCAACAGCCACGACTGCGTGGTAGTGACAAGGACCTAACCTGCCATGACCCACTGCTCACTGTATTATTAACATTGCAGTTTAGGCCCCTCCATGGGTTTTTTTCTTTGTACACCATGGGTAAGGACATGCGCAAAGGGGCCAAACATGACTAAGCACTCCGGGGACAAGAGCCATCAGTCAATCAAGAGACCACCCCTAAGTGAGGGTATAAGAGAAATGGGAGATAAAACCACCACTTTCCCTTCCTTAGATCAGCCCATCTCCCATTCTTGGGTGTACTTTTCCTTTCTTTATAAATAAATCTTTTAAAATCTTTTGCTACATAACACACTATCTCCCGACTATAAACTAATCTTTCAGGTAAGACAAGAATCGGGGTCTTTACCTTTTGGGGTATCATAGGATTAGGGGAGGAGGAAAAAAGAGGCAAAAAGGAGAATTATAAAGTGCATGAAGAAACTTTTTTGTTGACAGATATGCAATATTCTCGTTATCTTCATTGGTTACTCTGTATATACACATATCAAAATCTATCTGTTGTAGACTTTAAATATTTGCGGTTTTTTGAATGTCAAATATATTTCAATAAAGTTCTAAAGAGGCAAAGTGAAAATAAAGAATCTTCATTCAGCATGCCTCCTAGCATTTCTTTTACTCTGCCCTTGACTCAACAAACATACAACACAAACATCAGTGTCACTGGAATCAGGGAGAAGTGGGTGAGATTCCCATTTATTCCTCTCACTCTTTGGTATTTTTGGAATTTGACTTAGCCTCCTTGAACTTGCTTTTCCAACTAATACATGAAACAATATTCACTATAAAAACTGTTGAGTCATAACAAAATAAATTATATAAAGCCTGTTGCTCACAGCATTCTGAGGAAATTTTATTCCAGTTCTGCCCTTCCAGTGTGAAAAGTAAAGTTAATTATTTGTTGGTGATACTTTAATGATTTCATTTCCTTTCAAGTACTATTCTGTAATCCATGAAAAATATCTATCCACTTTTAATATGTCCATTTCAGTTATATATGGTAATCCAGCTAAAAAAAAGATTAATGAAAGTCACCTGTACTCATCAAAGAAATGTAAGATCAAGAATGGAAGTTTTAGGTTAGTAAATACTAATATTTTAAATCTAAAACTCATTTAACTTTATTCAGTTATAATTTCTTTTAATTATATTGAAAATAATTGTTCCCTGCCTACATCTCCACACCTAAATCGATCCAATGTGTAGTTAGTTTTATAGTTCAGGAAGGCATTAGAATAATTGTTATGTGAATAACACTTAACAGTTTGAGATCTTATCAATTAACACGCTAAAATTATTAAAGTAAAACTCTGGACTTTAAAGCATCATTACTACAAATAGAACCGTTGTATGTCAATGTGTAAGTAAAATGTAAGTGCGCTAAATAAAGTTAATTACAAAAGAAAAATTCTAAATAAGCAGTTAATATGAATGCATTTTTTTTCAGTTCAGAATTACTTTGCATTGAAAGGATACAAATAAGGTTTCATTCTTCTGGTCATATTGATATGAACTTCTGCCAACTAAATTCTCAAAGGATATGTGCCCTTGTTACTGAATAATTTGCATTCTCTTTTTTGATTTACCTCAATAAATGCAAACTTAATGGATTACTATCAACAGAAGAAACTCATCTAAAGCAGGAATATAAAATAGTTCCAAGTAATCCTTGAACTTAAAAATGCTTAAGATCCTGAGTGTGTGTAAATTAAAGGCTATAAGGTGAGTGATATTCCCAAACAAGTTCTGAAATATTTAACTGTCGCTGGTAATAATTTATAAAGTAGGCATGTAGACATTTGCCTGATAGATCTGAGGGGCATGTTAATGGTGTACAATGAAGACAGATAGCTCCATTCTGGTACCACTGAGCAGACAGCCGCCTCATGAAACACTTCTCAGCCAAAGCACATCAATCTCGCCATGATGGCTGCTCAGATTAGACAGGGAGACACACTCCTGTGAATCTTAAAAGGCCATTTCTGTCTCTTGTGAAGTTGTTTAACTTTGTTTTCATTTTATGGAGCCTGGCTGAGCTCTAACCCATACAGGATTTGACAGATCGACTTTTAGAAAATAACCTGGGAAAGAGTGATTTTTACTGAAACATAAATTACAAATTTCACGGAATAAACTGAAGTCGGCATTAACGTGAGATACTGTAAGATGGTATTTATTATTTATTACTTTTTTCATATACTATTTATAGGTAGATTCATACTTTGGGGACAAGATTTGAGCTGTTACAGTTTAGAATGGGATACCTGACAGCAGGAAGGCAAACTTTGCACAGTCCATGTTTAATTATTTTGAAACCTAATTTATATGGTTTCTGAGCCACTAGAAATTATTAAGACACCCTGAGGAAAACAACAAATGACTGTTCCTGGACAGTCGATAAGATGATGAGTTGATAGCTGAAAGCAACCTCCCAAATGCATTGCTGTCATTCTTTATTCAGCATCATGCCCAACAGTGACATAACACAAAATGTGGTTTCCTGTATTTTCCAGAGATGATTTGTTTCTAGGATTTGTAAACCTGCAGCAATATAAAGTCAAAGTAAGCGGTATCAACGTTCAAACTATGTCCATAAATTTGTATCTAAAAACAAGTACGATCTATTATTAAAGATACCATCAGCAGGGTACCAGGCAGCACCGCTCAGAAATCACATAATGCTTTTTGTTTGTTTGTTTTGACTACTAAACACAATTGGTCAAACTAAATGAGTATAAACACAGCATTTTCAAAATATTGCTAAAAGTTTAAATATTCCTAGGAGATTGAAGGCCATTGCCATGAATTTTATGAATCTTTCGAATAAGGGATAGTTCTCAGCTGAATGATGATTGCTGGAGATTGAGAATGACCTTCAGAGGATGATTTCTGTGTTCCACAGTATCTTATCACATATCAGGACCTCCTGTCGTTTTTCCAGCCTCTATCTGTGCCACTCCCCCTCTGTGTGCACAGGCTTCTTTACCTGCCAAGTTCAGGCCTGTCTCGGTTCCTAGTCCATTTGAGGCTCAAAGTTGTAAACACTTAAACCACCCATATTTCCTCTTCTCACGCAAGTCACTATGGCATTTTCCCTTCTATCATCCTGTCTTACGCACAGGACTCCGGAAATGACCAGTAGCCCTAAAGTGAAAGTGGAAAAGCAGACGCTGAGGGCTCTGTCCCATCAGCCTCAGTCCAGCCCTGCTTCAACTTCTACTCTCATACTGGGGTTCCTTAATCCCCAAATCAGAGACCCAAGTGAGTCCAGCTTTCTCCCCTGCTGTCACCAATCTTCTTGGTGCCAGCATAGGTATCGGTACTAGTAACTAAACCAGTGCTTCAGTTTCTTGTGAATGTGAAAGGCTGTCAGGACCCTCTCCTTTCACCTCTCTACTCAAACACAGGACTCAGCAATGCCTAACAGGGTGCAACGTCCACATTTCAAATGCCATCAGCCAAGACTTCTGTACGTCCCCAACCCCAATTATTCCCATCGGAGAAGACTCTCTTCCAACCTGTAGTCTTCAGCCTTAGTATCTGGAACAGAGCATATTTGCTTCCTCCCTCACCAACATCTACCCGAGTGTAATTTTATATGATTCAAGTGATAATTGGCTTGATGGCTATTCTTTACACGAGACAAAGGACTTGTATGATTTTCTGCTCCCTACATTTTCCCCAGAACTTAGCACAGTACTTAGCATATGGTAGGTGGTCCATAAAAGTGTAGTTAAGTAAGTAATCACAGTGATCCTACGGAAACCAAAAACACATTTTCCCTCTACCCACCCAAATTACTCAGAAGGATTAAACAGAATAAATGGAGATACAGTCTCCCAAAGAGGAGGACCAAGGGTGGGTTCATGTTTAAAGACACAATTTGGAACATACTTCTACAAGCTGGGCTTCAAATGGAATGAAAGAAAATCACTAAGAGTCCCACCTCCATTCAAAGGTAGAAAGTTGTAAGAGAAAACTACTTCTCTTTTAATACTAAGACAAATCTGTATAATAGCCCAAATCATATATTTTCTTGAACCTATCAGAGATGATTAAGGAGACTATCATTCCATGTGGTCTGGTCCATTATTTGCAATGTTTTTTGAAAATTCATATCATATAAATAAACTTTATTAGACAACTCATAGAATATGGAAATTTATTCATTTAACTGAATATCTCCCTCAATACGTGAAAATATTGCTCTGCCATGCAGAACAAAAAAGCAGTTTTTTATAAACCCTGGTCATCTAACATAATATAAAAATGTAAGCACATTTTCCAACAAATGTGATATAAAATATATTACTTGTAATACACAAACTGCAGCATATTACATATAATAAATAACACACAAATGATGTACTAACCATGTAATATGTAATGTATAATGAATCCACGTCAGGTCTTAACATACCACTATCCTGTGAGAACATACAATTTATTTCTTTCATTAATGTGCACCTTTATTGCCTGTTGTATTTTTCAGGGCTATGGCAAAAAACAGAACATGTTTCAAAAATGGAGAGAGTTTGAGGTAGAGACAATTTAAAGGCTTAGACAGAGTTCAGAGAAACCAACAGAAGTTAGTAGACAATATTACCTTTCATGAACCTAAAGGAAAATGGTCCAGAAAAAACTGTGTCTGTGTGAGGGCTGCCCAAAAGAAGCTGCACCCTTGGTTTTCAGCCACCATCAGACTGGTCATCAAGGAGGGAGAATCAAGGGGAGTAGGAAGAAAAAAAATCTTCAGCCTTCTGTATTCTGCTAGGGCTGCCATAATAAAATACTTCAGACTTGGGTGGCTTAACAGCAGAATTTTATTTTCTCACAGATCTGGAGGCTACAAGTCTGAGATCAAGGGGTTGGCAGGTTTGGTTTCTTCTGAGATTTCTCCTTGGCTTTACATGGCCTTATGGTCTGTGCATGTACATCCCTGCTGTCTGTCCCTGCACATTCTAATTTCCTTTTCTTATAAAAATGCAAGTCAGAATGCATTAGGTCCAACTCCAAGGGCCTCATTTTTACTCATTTACCCTTTTGAATGCCCTGTCTTCAAATACAGTCGTGTTCTGAGGCACTGGGAATGAATTTTCAACATACGAATTTTGTGGGCACACAATTCAATCCATAACAACCTCTAATCATGAGTACTTCTCATTGGGCACAGCCACCTAGTGGCCAGAGGGCACAAAAATCCAGCATGCAATTCTTGGAGGTCAGGAGGGTTATGTGGAGAGGGGAATGGAAAATATTTTGCATGCCTGAGTAATACTTCCTGCATTTGTCTTAGCAAAACATAAAACATTTACTTTTATTATAAAGGATAAAAATATTGTCAACTTGATATTTCATTAAATTTGTTGAATAAAAATATGATATTTTCATGTGAAACAATCGAATATCTCACTTTAGTCACAGACTATAGAGTTCTGTAATTTTTCTCCATTCTACTATAAGTTTCTGATAGCCAAGTTCAGTTACCTCTTCCCAATCTGTATTCTCCTTTCATCCCTATAAAATCTGGACGTAGGATAGTACCTCCTCTTTAGACAATTTCTTTTTCCTTTTTGATATTAAGTTTTTTCACATATTAAATTCTTGAGCTCTTTGAGGGCAGGAATCTCATAAAACTGGTTCACCTCTGTTTGGCTGATAAGACAGTTGCTGTTCTGCTGAGTCCCAAACATAAATTTTATTCCACCCAAAATACAAACTTTTTTCTAGAGCTATTACAAAAATCAGGCTATTGGGACATCAGTTGTCCAATTCCATCCCAATGTGAGAGGATAAAGTTTTAAATTTAAATTGTTTTCTCTAATTAGAAGATTTGTGGCAAATAGCCATTTTTGGAGTTTATTTAAAGTGGCTGGGGGACATATTTTGTTAATCTTTCCCCTTTATTCCGTTTTGCAAATTCAGTTAAGAGTTAAAAGAGAAGTCCTGCTGCAGTGAAGATGACTGACCCTGACCATACCCTGGGCCACCAGCATAGGCTGATCATGCCACAGGGAGTTAACAGCTGAGAAGGATGATTTTAGTGGGTATATTTGCTGCCCAGCTCCTGAGCACAGAGGCATGAAGAGTGCCTGCAGCAGAGCTCAGGAAACATTTTGCAGGCTTGCAAAGTCACGTGGCTGGAAACAAATCTTTTCATAGACTGTGAATAAGTTCTAAATTCACAGATCTAGAGAACTATTTTGGATTCACTGACATCCTGAATAATTAGATATTAGAAAAAAAAACCCTTTTTTTTTAAACTATGTGCTGAGTATTATCTTGAGAAGCAGTCAACACTTCTCTATTCTCATAGACTAGAACTGGGCCTGGGAGTGGGGAGGTCATTTTTCTAAATTTGCGGAGCTAAAATGCTTAATGTCAATTTTGACTGCAAAGTCTGATGTAATTGCCCTCATTTGCTGCTTTCTGAAAATAATATATATGATTTTTCATAAATATTATGTGTTTTCTTCTTTTATTTTGCTTTAATATTTCATATTTCAAGGGGGTAACACTGTCTCCATTTGTATGATTTTCAAGTAGTGATAGTGAAGCTTTATAAAGGACCCAGTCTTAAATGCTAGTTATTGTTTGATTGAAAGTGTTGGACAAGATCCTCCTTCGTAGCAAGATCTTAGTAAGATACGTGTGTGCACACACTCGTGTTAGCAGTAACAATAACCAGAGTAAAGAAAAGTGGTTGGTTGTGTGTTGTCCACAGGAAAAGCAGACTGACTTTAGGAAGAAATAGTGAAGAGAAGCATGAGTTGGTGAGACTCATGAGAATCATGAGGAGACATTCAGGGTATACAAGGAAGTCAACAGGACAAGAGAGACAATATTTAGAAGTCTCTAAGACAACTGTGTTATTACAGTCTATGGCAAACTTTAATGCATGGATAATTCTAACACTTTATCATTTTACATTTAACATGGAACTTCATTGGATATTTGTGGTTCTGTATGTGATCTAAAGATTTAATGTATGCAATGTAGTGTTCTGTTAAGTTAAATCTCAATTCTTATGCTTGGTGGTTGTTTGTAAAAATGCAAAAAATAATATACATTCACAGATACATTGGTCTTATGCTGAAAAGCATAAAATTGCTTGGTGGGTAGAGTTTTTCTTCAAAAATACGATTAAATCTCTAAAACAGAAACAGTATTCCCTCTTCCTCATTTACTCAGAATGGACTCATAATAATAAAAACAATCATCATCATCATCACCACCACCACCATTATCACCATCATCACTGACATGAATTGAGTGTTTAATGTGGGTTTGGAATAAAGTGCTTTGCCTATATTATTTCATTTAGTTCTGATAATCTTTATGAAGTTGGTCCTATTTTTCTTTTTTAGAGAAGAAGAAATTGCCAAAAGAAGGAACTTGCCCAAAGTTACTTAGATAGTAAGTGGGAAAACTTCACCCAAACCCAATTAGTCTAATTCTAGAAATCATGCCTTATTTACTGCTCCATATCTATCGTGCAGAAGATAAAATTGCTGGGGGGAAAACACTGTTCTAAAGGACTGAGAGATAAATGATGTGCTTATCAAAAACTGAAAATTCTATGCAAATCAAATATTGATGAAATGTTTTTTACCAAATTGTCTGAGGCAGAATCATTGAGAAGACAAAGAAAAAGCAGAAAATATAGAAAATTTCTTGATTCTCAGGAGAGTAAAACATCAATGGTAGTATGAGTTGAACTGTTTCACTTAAATTCATATGTCGAAATCCTAATCCCCAGTACCTCAGAAGATATTTGGAGATGCGGACTTTAAAGACATAATTAAGTTAAGTGAGGCCATTAGGGTGGGCCTTAATCCAATCTGACCGATGTTCCCGTAAGAAGAAGAGATTAGAACATACAGCAAGAGATCTCAGGGACACATGCATACAGAGGAAAGACACATGAGAACTTAAGTAGAAGGTGGCCATCTGAAAACCAACCCTGGAGGTCTCAGAAGAAACCTTACCTGTCTACACCTTGATCTCAGGCTTTTAGTCCCCAGAACTATGAGAAAATAAATTTCTGTTGATTAAGCCATTCAGTCCATGGTATTTTATTATGGTAGCCCTAGAAAATTATTATAAATAGCTTATAAGAAATAAAATTATTTTCAAATCTTCTGATAGATGCAAATGTCGACATTAATAATAGAATATTTTATAACTTTCACATTATCAAAATTTAAAAGTCTTAAAAAGGTAAGTATTAGAAAGAATGTGATGGAATTGTTGTTCACATAAACCACTGGTGATGCTGTAAACTGATAAATTTCCTGCCATTTTTATTCTAAGCCTAGGTCACTTTCGTAATTAGGATTAGTGTTATAAATTGTATGCAAATGTACACCTTGCTTTTTAACTTAGCAAAAGAAAGTAAGTGATTTTGCAAATGATTCTACGTTGTTGTAAATATAATTTCAACTACTGCCTGATTTTGTTTTAATGGATTTCATATAATTACTTAAACAGTCAGATATATTTTAAATCTAGATTACATTTTAAATTTTTTTTTCATGATTATTGTTAACTCTGCAGTGAACATTTGTCTGTATAAAACTTTGCATATAGAAGCTAATTTCTTTCAGCTAGATTCCTAGAAGTAGAAATGGTGGGTCTATAAATACAAACATATTAAAGAATCTTGAGATATTCTCACAAAAGGTTTCCTGAAGAATTATATATAATCCTCTTGTGTGTGGTGTGATTATTTCACTTCTCCTAAACAAAACTGGCCCTACATCTGTTTCTGGTAAGACTTATTCTATATTTTGTCTTTACAAAATAAAGCAATTTTCCTAAAAATCACACCTGTGAATATTTTAAATAATAAATTGTCATGTACATGTAAGAAAATAAAATCAAATGTCCTTTTTCTTAAACATTTTTAAACAATGGAATAATTTTACTTTTTAGATTTTACTTTAAAAATCCAACTTTTATATTTTCAATTCTGAGGCTAGGTGTTAACACTAGGAAATTAATATAAATTAGTTTATAATTCAGGCAAAATTTTACAAAATACTTCGGGAAATAAAAGTCTATTATTATTTGTCCTATCACCATAGCTTTGTATCACTACAAAGTCTAACAGACTGTTTACTTTTGGAAAGGTAATGTCTCTGAGAGCTAAGATAACGTCTACAGAAATAGATGTTTCATCTGCTAGTTATTTGAGGAAATGCAATAACCAACTACAGTTTAACCTCTATAAAAGTTCACAAACTCTCATTACCTCCATTCTGATCTTCCCACTCAATTCACAGAATTTTACTTACATGATCTCAAATACGTCATCAAGCGTTCTTACACTGCAAGGACTGTCAGGGTCTTTTGCTGACTTTTATAACGACCCCAGTTGCTATGGCCGTCAAGATTATTATGCTTTTGAAAACCTGTTTGTCAACACCTAAGGATTAGTCTGAAAGTATCTGTAACCTAGTTGTACCTGTGGCAAATAGACAGTTTCCAAAAATTTGCTTGATTTATACTCAGTAAATTAAAAAGAATTTCTAGAAAGCATTTTATTCCTTGTTCCTTATAGTTTCCATTTTGCTTTACAAGCATATATACTTTCTCTCAAATTCCAGGCATTTAATTAAATTCTTCCTCTAAATTGTCCATACACATACTTAACATAAAACATTACATTTTAATCACAATGAGTAAAGGCTCTGTGGTACAATTCCTTTATTGAAGATACAACAGAAACTGTTTTCCTAGGCTTACCTAACTCTCTGTGGAGCTTATTTTTGGTATGCTTTATTAGAGTTGTCAAAGACTATGAGCCATTTGAATTGCTTTGCTATTGTTCCCTAGCCTGATACTACCTCAGGGGTTGTAATTAATTCAGATCTGTGTAAGCTATTCCCACACTTGATTTAAAAAATCACACAAACATATTGTTCTTCTTTTTAAAATCCTCCCATTTTGTCATTTGTCCAAATAAGAAAAGGAAAAATCTGCTTTTTTCAGTTTTTATATCTGTGAATGGACCTGAGACACATTTAAATAAGAGCACATAATGCAAAAAAATAAAACCCTACATGAATTTTTATGAATATACTATAAAACCACTTAAGATATATTTTGAACACAACAGTCTATTTCTTGATACTTGTATTACCTGTACTCTTAAAAAAATTATTACTTTTAGAGTCTCAGAATAATAATGAAAGTTTATGTGAATTTTTATTTATGGAACAAATTAGATGATTTTTTGTATGTGTACTACATACAGCATAAAATCACACTTAGAATTTTGTGCTTGCCAACATTTCCAGGTCTCTAAAATGCATAAGGATGTATTCCTCATGTTAGGAAATTTATGAGGCAAGAAAAACATTATTCAGACACACATCTTGTCAAAAGAAACTATTTACAATATAAAATAACTTTAAAAATACTAATTTCTAAAGAATACTACCTTTAATGTTTAATTATGACATTAGAGAAATTAAAATTGTTTAGAATATATCCATGATATAGTTGATAGAATCAAATGTGTTTTCACCCATACAAATTAAGTTCTATAAAATAGCTATTATCTTTACATTTTGTAATGTCAAGAAAAAGTAAAATTGTAATCTTTCATGATTGGAAAAGAATATTCAGGAATGCTTACACTGAATTTTTAAACTGTTACCTTCCTGGTAACTCCAATATTATGAAGATAAAACCAAGGCCATTTACATCTAAGAGATGTTTAGAAACACACGTTGGAAACATAGAGAGATTTTTTTGTTCAAGTCACCGTGAACAGAAAGTGCACTGCTCATATTTTGCAAGCGGCATCCAGAGAAGTTAAGTTTCCTTAAAAGCTTGGAACAGTGTAACACAGAGAGAGATTTTATTCCTGAAATGTCAATAGCATACTTGTTGAAGATTTTGCAGCTAATAATGAAATTATCAAGGGTTCTAAATTTATATTGGTTCAAATAAAAGAAAAAACTATTAAACCACAGAGTGTGGTTAACTCTGTCCTTGGATACTAATCACTTAGGATTGAACTATATAAAAAGGAGTATTGTTTTATAATTACTAGAAAGAAAAGATGAAGTTTTCATATGACTAGAGAGCTGATTTTAAATTCAAAACAAAAAACAGAAAACAAATGCCATCTATTGTCCATAGGACATTTGGCACATTTTGGATAAGCGTGAAAACTGGCATCTGGAATTGTCTTAGGTCAGGCTGCCATGACTAAAGGGTATATATACTGGGTGGCATAAACAACAGAGACTTATTTTTCACATTTCTCGAAGCTGTAAAGTCCGAGATAAGGATGCCTGTTAAATACCTGAATTTTCTTAATACCTCTAATGTGTATATTCTGCTTTCAATAAATCCTTTCCCAACTCCTTGCTATCAGATTTTAAATGATTTCATAGAAGAAATCCTGTGTCAGATTTGGAGACGTAAACTTTCAACTGTTTGTTGAACGCTGGATGACTTATAAACAGACTTAATTTTTGGCATCAAAGCTGCTCTAAACATTTAACATTGGGCTTACTGTTAGCTACTGATTAAGTTAGATAATATTTGTGAAAACATCTGCCTCATTGCCTGACACATAGTGACAACTGAAGAAATAATAGGTTTGGGCATATTTTTCTCTTCATGTTACAGTTGAGAATAATCTGATTCTAAACCAGGTTAGGTAAAAACTTCATAGTTGGTGATACTGCACTTAGAAGTATCATCTGCGATGTCACTACAATGCTTATGGTTGCTCTAGGGAATGACATGATACAGAAAAGTGATTACCAGATTTTGCTCTAGATCTGGATTCAATTTTTTGTTCTCTCTCTATTATATGTATTAAGTTATTTAATGTTTTGGCACCTCAGTTTTTGCATATATAAATTACAATAATACTTTCTAAATTATTGTTATGAGAATAAAAATATAAATCCTCGTAAATTTCTTAGCACAATGACTGCATATTGTAAAAATAATAATAAATATATTTTTATGAGTGTAGTATTTCAACCCCTCCTCATCTCATCCCTTATTTTTAGTTCTTGCTAAGGCTGCCATCATTTGGTGTGTCTCAGCACATCTCAGACTCTCCGTGGTGAAGGACATTCTTTAAAAATATGATGTTTTGGTCCCATATGCAAAACAAATGTTACTGCAATGCACTAGATATGATTTTGAAACACTGACTTGTATTTTTTTACCTGTTTTTGCAGCTGACCTTTAATAAGCACTCAATGCTCTATGGAACATAAGTTGAGTAACATGCATTATATTAGCCTATCATGGATAGTCTATGAATTTTGGATTATTACTTTTTGAATAAATTTTAAAACAAACAAAATTATTAATCCGTATTTCTTTCATAGTTTTAAATGCTAATTTCATCTAATTTACTTTAGACACAAGCACATGATCTAATTTTTTAAATTCTTCCTACTGGACTTCATACTGTTTCCCACGTTCTGTACAGTTTACGGTTAAGTTACATACTTTAACCACTTCCACGTTTCTGGGTTATTAAACTTGGCTTTTTATGTCTTGGCAATTTCATGAAGTAACTTCAAACTGTAGGACAAGAAATGACAGAGGATAATCACAGTCTCTTTTTGCAGATATAAGGAGTCTTTGTGAAATATTTGGTAGGAGAGAATCTTTTTAACTACTGGATAAACAATTGTTGGCATTGCTGGTAGAGTCTTTTTTTGGATGAACATCCAGTTCCACATTCTCAGAGATAGATGAAAATAAAATTTAACAATAAATGTTATTTCATATTCTCAGCTAGCTTTCCTAGATTTTCTGTGTCATTTATTATTTTGAATAGTCATTCTCATTTTACTTGTCTAAGCATTTATGAACATAATGTTTATGCCAGCATTAGATACTTGGTATGATTTTTATATTGCTTATGTCAACATAATTATATCTAGAATTTCATTTCACTATGATTTTAGTATAAAAATTGAGTTTGTAATACAGAGTATATTGCAATACTTATACAATATTTGAATTGTGTTTCAAAGTACATATACTTAATTTTTAAGGAAAAAAGCATGACAACTTTTCTCTGAATGGTGATAAATTTGTGATATTCTGTTGTTTTTCATGATTTTCCCTGAAAAACAATTTGAATTGTAACTAAAGAAGAGAATAATAAAGTGAACCGTACAACTTTTCACTTTTTCTATAATTCTATTAGAATATTGTCATTTTATTATGTAGTATGTATAGATAATTATATAAATATGTATTTTGTAACTATTCTCATAGATAATATGATTAATCCAGGTTTTTCCAGATTGTTTTATGCCCATATGTAGCTAATTAACAATAAACAATTTATTGCAGAAATTACTTTATTCATTTCAAACATGCTATTTGCATCTTTAAGCAAAGTTCTAGTGCCAAAGCATCGCTTCCTAATATTTATCTTCTTGTCATTGTTTTCTAGTTACACAAAGGTCTATGATTCGAACTTTTTATTGCAGACAAAAGTTCTGAGGGATTCCTTTATGGTTTCATAATGTCCATTTTTCCTTATAATTTGACAAACTGTTTTTTATGTTTATAATTCAAAATTTGAGTCATGTTATAATTAAAAATCAATAATCAATAGATAATTGATAACTAAAATCTGGAAGCAAAAGCATAATTACACAGGAAAATTTTCAGTTGACTAGTAACTTGGGTTTGGGTAAAATCAGCAAATTGTTAGGATAGAATTTACTATAAGAAGCATTTTACATCTATGTTATTGGACAAAACACAAGGACATTTAATTTACATATGTTTATTAACAAATTCTGTTGTTTCGGTCTATTGATTAAGACTACAGTGAGCGTCCACTTTGTAGACAAATAATCAGCATGCAAATAGAAAAGTAAAACTTTTATTACTATGTCAGTCAGCACTATTGTACTTAAATAAGATACAATGTATCATTTATTTTATTTTTCTTAAATTTTATCTCGTGGGACTGTGTGTCTAATGAGAAACTGGTTTTTGTTCATCAAAATGACTCTTCGTAACTTGCAATGTTGCTCTCTATTGAAGACAAAAGAGTTAGTTTCAACATAAAAGAATTGTTTACTCTTCAATGAAATACTGAAATCTAGTTTTGAATTTAACAAAATATTTATTTTCTTTGAGTTAGCAATCATATTTACTGAAATATAATGTCACGGTCTGAAAGTTTGTGTCCCCTCAAAATTCATATGTTGGAATCCTAATGTGTAATATGATGGTATTAGAATGTGGTGCCTTTGAAAGATGCCCTATGGGGATTAGTGCCCTCATAAAAGAGATTCCAAAGAAATCTCTCGCCCCTTCTGCTATATGAGGATACAACAAGAAGTCTGTGACCCAACCTGCCGATGTTGGCACCCTGATCTCAGACTTCTAGCTTTCAGAACTGTGAGAAATAAATTTCTGTAGTTTACAAGCTACCTATTCTGTGGTATTTTGCTATAGTAGCCTGAACAAACTATGACGGATAATTATAGCTCACTGTGAAAAATCTGAGACTTAGTATTACATAGTATTACTTTGTCTTTTATTTATTTGTCTATGTAACTATATGCACATGTCTTACACTGCAAGATAAACGTGGCCTGATCATTGAATAGTGGTGACAGATAAATTTTTGGAAAAATTGCTGGGAAAACTACCCACTAGCGAATGTATGTAACTCTAGGATTCAGCAGCCTTCAAGTTTTTAATTTCTACTATGTCCAGAGGTAGAGCATTTCACAATTTCAGCTAAAGGCATTTTCATTGTCAGTAGGCAACCTAATTACTACATATCTTCAAAATGCCTTTTATTTACAAAGTTTTTATAGGTCTAATTTAATTGAAGACTTACAATAACTTTATAGGACAGGTGATGAAACATTTTCAGGGAAATTGAGATTGTTATGAATAAGTCAGGCGGATAAAAGGTAAAAATCTATGCAAGAAGATTAAAGTTCCAGAGCAAATACTAATTTGTTAACAAGATATCCAGGACGAGGAGCTGTATTTTGCATTGAAAGCAAGGGAAGAAATTTCAGAAGACATTGGGCTCAGTGTGAGCACAAGACAGAGATAATGTCCTGCCACTGCCTGTCAGCTGATGCATTAAATCATTCACTTAATAATCTATTGTGAAGGTATCATTGAACAGAGGATATAGTAATAAATAAGACACAAGAGCATTTCTGCATGTAGATTATATACTAGTGTGGCAGGAGAGAATTGTGGTATTACTAAACAAAAAATAAAATAATAATCTTTAATGATATAGGATACTGAGGCGATGCAAGGGGTTAAGGGAGACAACAACTGGGAAGGCACCATTTATTTAGAGAAAAAAAGAATAAGAACGATCTATAAGGAAGAGGGTTTTAGTAGCGAGAACGTCATTTATAGATGACCTGAGTCAGAAGTAGTGATTTGCATTTGAGAAACAGAAAGAAAACTTTTTGGTGGGGCACTAGTGATCTCTGTGAATAATATAATGATGTGAGTTTTGAATGGAGTAAAAAGATGAAATGTGGTGTTAGTACCTCCCTATGTCTTGGTGACAAAATCCTGTAGTATTTGGCACAGCAAGACATAAAATTAAATGAGATAAATAGGTAACAGTTAAAAGATTATGCAAAGAGAAGTTAAAAACTCATGAAAGGAGGTGTGTCTAATACTATGAGAGTGAATATTCGAAATAATTGATTAATGGAGAAGGTCAAAGAAGCTTACAGTGGAGATACTGAGTGGAGATATGGAGTAAGAGTAGTAATTAATTAAATCATGGCAGAGGAGAATAATAGGAGTGTTTTGAATGAAGGGAACAAGATGTGTAAATCTTCTGCCTGAAGAGAGTGTGCAGAAACACAGAAATGAGTAGAGAAGCTTGGGTATGTGGTTTAGCAAGAGAGTGCTGGTCTCTGTTAGATGGTAATAGTGTACGAGACAGAGTGGGGACAGGGCTCTCTCTGGAGACAAGGGATGACAGTTACAGGCTACAAGACATGGATCTCATTTCTACACTGGACAAAGAAATGCGGGTTCTAAGATAAACCCACGGTATACAGCATGATATTCAGAAAGTTTAATCACTGTGGAATATGGCTCTTGAAGTATTCTGGTAATTAGCAGTTTGTTTAAAAAACACACACACACACACACACAGCTAATAAATGCCAATGTTGGAATGCTAAACTTAAGTCTTTTGATTATAACCCCATCTTTGATATTCTTTTTAGAAAAGTTTGTGATTGTTCTCCCCAAACAACTGTTTGTGGTGTTTCTACATGGAAAAATAATTGTCTTCTATTGAAATTAAAGTAAGTTTAAATTAATCTTCAGAGTCTTCTGTTCCATTCATTTATTTAATTAGAGTTCTGTTGAACAATTTTTATGCATGACACTGGGAATGCACAGATAAAAGGCATATGCTTCTCTAGCCCTAATGAGTTTATAGTCGAATCACACATTTGTAATTGGTTACAAATTAAATTTTTTTTTTTTTTTTGGTAAAATGGTTCCAAAAAAATTTAACTGGTTAACTGAGTAGGTTGTTAAAATAGAGTGTGCTAAATATTACGTTGGAGATAGCATTGCTGAGGTCTGTGGAGTCATAAGGTTATGACCTAACTCATTTCTTGAGATGTGTGGAATTTTTGGTAAGTATGCAGGCAGCTTTAGGCAGGAAACAGCTCTTTGCAGGAAAGTTCTCTGCAGGAAGCTCTTTTCATCTTGTTACTAAGCTTAAACCAAGACGCCCCCAGTGCTCTGCTCAACTCTGGCTCCAGCACACCTTTCAAACCTTTTGATCACACAAAATCCTGCCTAACCTGTTGTTCTCTTCCACAGATCAAAGAAGTTGAAATGGAGAATAAGTAATTAACAGATGACGAGGTCTCTTCCTGAGCTTCCCCTTCAGTAATCTTGCAAATGGACTGTGCGAACAAACTGTGAACAAGATAGCATCTAAAGAAAAGATCAGGAGAAGTGGACAAGACTGCACGCTCTGGGGGATGATGACGACTCTGACCCGCTACTTCAATGATTAACTGAGATTACTTCCCTTTTCCCTTTAAAGCGTCCATGGCTGAGCACAACCTTTAGAGATTCTGAAGGTTTTGGGAGCAGGCGCTGAGTCCGCCATCTCCCCAGATTGCCAGCATTCTGATTAAAAGCAACTTTCCCTTCTACCAACATTTGCCTCTCTTGAGAATTGATTTTCGAGCAGTGAGCAACCTGAGTTCCATTAACAAGTAAGATTTACCAATCAACGAAGACAGTGAAATGTGAGGGTTGAAGATGACTGTGGGCAGAAGACACAACAGAGATAGTGTCAGAGACATAGTTTTTAAAAAAGCAAGCAAGTAGGCAACTGCAAGTAGAAGTAGTAGCAGTAGAAGTCGTTGTAGTTGGTAACATTGCCCCAGTCCTCCAACAGACACCCATTTCTCTGCCAATTTTAACTGTGATAGGGCCAGTATTTACCATACCCAGTTGCCCTTACCTTGGCTCAGTGATGATTTGAGGCATGCTAATTCCATCAGACTATCTCTCAGAAATTTGAAATTTAAAAGAAGTCCAGGGACTTGGTTGAACCATCTGGTGGTAGACTGCTGAAGATCTGATGCACAAAGTTCTGCTTTCAAAGTCCTTGTTTCTACCCTAGTTCTGTTTCTAATAAACTGAATGTTCATCATCTTTCTTATTTCTAAGATCTATGCATTATCATCATAAAGAATGACTTATAATCAATCAAATAGTTTTTATGATTTGTAATGGAAAAAAAATGAGGGGTATAGTAATACTCAGCTGAAAAGTTAGACTAAATGATTAACCTAAACAATTGGGTTATGAAGTGGACTTGCTTACCATACTAGGAGTTTAAATTTTAAGTTATATGACCAAGGATTACAAACTCTGTTGTCTACAGAGATAAACAGGTAATTTAAATATTTAACAGAATAAAATGGAGAAACTAGAAACCTGAAATATTACTCCCCATTTCAAAATATTAAACTGCATTATTTAACAATGCCAGTCAGATAAAATATATTCTTTATTACGAACTTAGTTATTGATCTTCTCTTTTATAATCATTATATATATTATGAGTAAGCTTTAAATGCTGATTGACTTTTTCCCCGATATATCCTGTATCTTATTTTTGCTCATCTGTTCTTCTTGACCACTTTCCTTAGCATTAGGGAATATTTTCTAGTGTAACATCTTTATGCCTTAATTACTTTTTCTATTATATCTTCTTGAGTTATTTCCTTACTGGTTGGTATGGGGTTCATAATATACATCTTAACTAATTAGAATGTACTTCAGATTTGTACTAATTTAATTCTAGTGAGATGCTGAAATATAGAAACATTACACTCTACCCTTCTTTCCTTTTGTTGTGCTATCATTGCAAATCTAGAAATTTATGGCTACAATGATTAATTTATAAAATTTTACTTAAAAATCAAGTAAGAAAAAAAAGCAAATGTATATCTACTGAGTTTGTTTTATTAACCTTCTTATTTATAATTTCCGGCTCTCTTCATTTGTTTCCTTTGCCCCCCTGGGTATCAGGGGTTTTAGCAGAACTCTCTTTGACTGTCTCTTTCCCTGTTCCCTCTCGTCAAGTTGTTTGCATCATACGCAGCAGTTAGGTTCCACAAACTGCAGGTGGTTTTCTCTACTGTTTTAAAACATTAAAAAATGCCTAGTGTATAAATTGCTCCAGTGTCTGGACCAAATAAACGCTGACTCCTTTGCAGTGTAGATTTTGAGGCTGGACTTTGAGGTTTGTTCTAACTCCATGGCTGTTTCTGTCTCTGGTTCTCTCTAATACTACTGGTTCTCTCTAATTTACTACTCTCTGTAGTAAACTACCTGCCTTGAGGAAGCCAGGTGCTCCATAGAGCTGCCAGGCCCCTCATGATAGTTTACTACCTAAATCTCCGTTGCTTCAAGAGCACTTTAAGACTTGAACTTTCTCACAATATATTCCAAATAATTATTTAAAAATTAATTAACTCGGGGAGAGTACTGAAGCTTTTTGTTCTTATGGCTTGCCTCTGCTCCCGGGCAACATCTCTGGGCTATTCTCCAGAGGTGAGGGTAGGTACAGTGGCCTGCTTCTGTCCGTGTGAAATCTCGGCTTTACAAGCATGGTGCTGAGCAAGGGTGGTAGCTTCTCATCCTGGTATGGAATCACCCTCTCATGAGTGAGCTGGGGTGGGGAGACTCTGCATCCCAGTGTTCTCAGTCTGCCATGCCTTATGTAGAGATTTGACCCTAATCCAGGGGGCTGGTGCAATAACAGAGCCCCAGACTTCTCAGCTGCATCTGCCTAAAATTTAATCTTTTTGCCAAAAGCTGGAAGAAAGAAAACAGGCTTTTTGCTCCTCCTTACTAGCAGCTGTGGTGAGAGAGCATCTCATTTTGGGGACCACAAGCACCTAGAATGGGGCTTCCATCATGCTGAAGGGGAGGGTGAGTAAGGGAGGCAGTGATAAATACGGCTCAAGTGTCATAAACTTCCTCTTCTTACCAAGATTTAGGAGGTTTTTACTAAGAATGCATATTAATTTGTTTCATCTCCCCAGGAAGTTTCCAGGGACTTTACAATTCTTTTCCACCAATTAAGGTTGTTTCTCTGGGGTGTTAATCCATGAAGCTCCTCACACTCATAATTCCTGCCGAAGTCCATCTTCACAGTGTAGTTTTGAAGATTAAATGAATATATATAGTCATGGGAGCAATTAGATCACACAAAAAGTCCACGGTGATCTAGCAGCCACAGAAAAGTCCTGTTCCAAAATTGTAACTAACAAGAAATCTTTAACATTTTGTTTGCCTACTCTTCCTTTTCCTTTCCAAAAATTTTCCTGTATTTGGCAAACTATCACATTTTATACCACACATGAGAGCTAAATGATTTTCATGATAGTCTCTTAAAGGAGCTCTTTGGCTGATCATAGCCAACAGGGAAAACATCCGCTCATCAAATTTTGAATGCTTCTTACCAAATCGCAAAATAAACACTATTAAGACTATCAAATACATACTATCACGTAGATATGTGTATGAATGCAGGTATTCTCATATGTCTTGGTCCTGGCTTCCTAGAAAATACTTACAGAAAACGGTAAGTATGTTTTTGAAATAATGATCACATTACTTTAGTCAGTCCTGGAGTTTAAAGAACAGCCTTAGGTGGTAAAATTTATATATCAAAATCTGTGGTCCAGCTCCATCCTTTCTTGTAACAGACTCTGCAATAATATGCCTTTCATAAATATTATAGCAAAAGCTTCACCTTGAAGCAGTTGGATTTTACAACATAAGTTGATGGAGAAAGGGAAAAATGCAATCATATCTGTATTGTGTTATGCTTACAGGGTTCCAATAAAATGAGATTAAAATACTGCAAGTTCAGGATACTCTGGCCAATTATTACCAAGATATTCAATAAACACTGTCAACCCCAAAATAGGATATTGAGAGTGATAAGATAGAATTCCAAGTGTGTGTATAGAATAACAAGTTAAGAATATGGAAGACATACAAGCAAATCAACTATTTTTGAAAATTTTGAGGAAAAAAAATCACTGTCATATAGTTAAAGATGCATTTTCAGGGTGATGGTTGAGTAGCTGCTTTTAAAGCAACCAGTCCTCCTGCAGATAATTATAAGTCCTGAGAAATACAATAAATTGACATCATTGGAGAGTGAACAAAAGCAGCAGATATTGGAGAAGTGTTGTCCTTTTTTTAGGAAAAAAATACTAGATGAGTAACTAATTTGTACAGGTTTTTACCCAAAGGCAGGCTCTAACTATTCTGTGGGCTAGTCAAATCCCAAATAGATAACCTTTAAGTCTTCTTTGAGGAACTAAGTCTTCAAAGAGTTTGGAATATATATGGAAAGGACAAATCTTGGAAAGGAGAGAACTGTAGAGAGAATCCATTTCTTTGTATAGACCCTGCCAAAATTCTCTGGCTGAAGTATGTGCGCACAGACACATTCAAAGCAGCAGAAGTCAGGCTAAAATAACTGACCTGATGATTTTACTTTTGAGGCTGAGTACAGCCTATTATCTTTGGGAAACATACGGAATACAAATTCTCCAAACTGTATAATTCATAATATCTAGGATAGAATCCAAAATTACCAGGCATATGAGGAAACAGCAAATGTGACCCACACTGAAGAAAAAGAGCAATAAATGGAGACCAACACAGAAGTGACTCAGATATTGGAATTAATACACTAGAGACTATTATATCCTTGCTCAAGGAGATAACAGAAAATGTTTGCTACACAGGAAAAATAAAAATTAAAGAATGGAAATATATAATATAAGAAATTACAACAAAAATCAGTGGAAGAACGTAACGTATGATTGGAGACGACAGGAAAATAAGTGAGGGATAGAAAACAGAACACTGAAATAGTTATTCAATCTGAAGGATAAAAATAAATAAGATTGGAAAAAAATAATATACAGAATATCAGGGACTTGTGAGGCAATATAAAAATACCGAACACAGTTGTAATTGGAGACCTAGAAGAGCAAGAGAAATAAAACATTCAGAGAAAGATTTTAAGAAATATTATCCAGTATGTATCCCATTACTGAAGGATTTAAATTTAGACCATGAAGGAGATCAGAGGAGCGTAATCAATAAGAAAGAAAATTACACCAAGCACATTACAGGCAAATTTCTGAAACTCAAAAAACAAAGATAGTATCTTGAAAGGGGGCAGAGGAAGACAATCCAGTGTATACAGGGCAAGAGTAATATGGATAATTGGTCAATTTTATCAGAAACAGTGGATACCAGAAGACAATAGAATGATCTCTATATACTGCTAAAGAGGAAAGAACAAAACAACCAATATCAAATCAAAACAAAACAATAAAATACAATCCTACATACAGTGACCATAGCCTTGAAAAATGTAGGTGAAATAGACATTTTCAAATATAAGCAAATTAAATTTTCATAATTAAAATTAATAAAAGAATTATCTCAAGCAAAAGAGAAATTATACAAAATGGCAATTGGATTTTCAGGAGAGGATGAAGAGCACAGGAAATGTAAAATGTATAGGAATAAAATAATAGGAATAAAAATAAAAGTTATGTCTGTCCTATAGATTTCTTAATAATGACTTGTTTAAAATAAGAATCACAACATTGTTTTGTGAGGTTTATGATGAATGGGGGTTTAATACATAAGATAACATTGGTACAAAGAATGGCAGAGGTGATAAATGGTCCCACAATGTTGTACATTTTCTACCTTTTACATGAAGTTTTACAATATTAACTCATTAAAGTAGATAATGAAAAGTTATAAACATGTATTATAATCCCAAAGCAACAACTAAAATATCACAAATAGATAAGTACTAAAATGCCAAGAGGTAATTCTAATTAAACATCCAGTTATTCAAATGAAGGCAGGGAAAGAAGAAAAATGAAACTAAAAGCAGGGAGGTGAAAAAGAAAAAGAAAATGTTAGACATAATCCAGCCAAATGGATTGATACTTTAAATTACTTTAAATGATAATGGACTAAATACTCCTATTAAGAGACAAAGAATTTTTAAAAAATGAACAAAATGGTAAAATCTAAGTATATGGCATCTGCAAGAGACATATTTTAAACATAAAACACAGACAGGATGAAAGTAAAAGGACAGAATGAGTTCCACCATGCAGAGGGTATGCATAAGGAGAATGAAATGGGTACATTACTGTCAGATACAAGACTTCCAGGGAAAGGGCATGATCAGAAATAAAGAAGGACATTTATAACACAGCCAAGACATCATGAAGACAAAGCAGTCATAAACATACGCAGAATGGCAGAGCATAAAAAGAAACCAAAGTATATTCAATTAAAAAAAAAAAAAAAAGACAGTCAAAACGCAGTTGGAAACTTTAATCTTCTTCTCTCAGCTTTTGATAAAACTAGACACAAAAATCAAAAAAGCCCAAAACTACTTGAAATACACTATCAACTATCTTGACCAAATTGACATTTATAAAACACACTCAACTGAGAAGTCAAACTCTTTTCAAGAGCCTATGTAATACTCACTAAAATGGACTATTATTTCTGTCATAGGACAATTCTCAATAACTCCAAAAGATTGAAAAATACAGAGTATATTGTCTTATCATAAGGAATAAACTAAAAATAGGTAACATAAACTATCTAAAACATCAAATAATAGGAAATTATACATTACTAATTCATTGGTTGAAGATAAATCACAAAAAGCTTTAAAAATGTAAATGTGAATAATGATGAAAACTGAATTATATATAATTGTGAAGCAAAAATACATTCATATGTTTCCTTTAAACTTGAAATACTTGGAATAGACATGAAGTGCACATTCCTCTTAATAAAATCTAAGTATGTTTAAAACTTAGCTCATATCCCATCAATTGTTTTAATTATACTTGAGATGTCAGTTATGTGATACATACACTGCACATACACACATAATTGGTTTGTGTTGCAAGGATTGTTAGGTTACAATCTGTGTGATCTGAATTTATCATTTCTCACAAACATCAAATCTCTTTTTGTCTTCTTATTCCACATTTGATGCTCCCAGAAATTTTTAAAGTATAACCCATTATACATCCCCTCAGTTTCATGTGTTAGTTTTTTTGAGGTATTTCACTTTGTTTTATTGGAAATAAGAGCTAATTTGATTATATATTACCTTTATTTCTCTTTGGATGTACATACAATTGGGTGAGGATGAAAATTTTTTGAGAACAAAAATAATCATGATAGAAATCACTGGTACAAATGAGGAAGTACACCATAAGAATAGGATTTGGAAAAAGTTAGAAGACAAAGTTATATTTAGATTAAAACTTGATTTTATTGCTTCTTATCAGTACAAATACTCTCCTACCTGAAAGATTGCTTTACCTCTTTCATTTCACAGTTCTGATACAGTTCATTGCGCAGTGTCAGAAAGACCATAACTTCGCTATGAAGTTCCCACAATCTGAATTCACTGAGCATGTCTTGCAATCTGTTATTTTCTCATGCACCCAATTGCTATGCTGAGAGTAATTACAGTGGTAAATGATAATGTTTCTATAGTGTGTAATTTCATACTTTGTTCCCTCTTACGAAGAACAGTATGACATAGCTTCGACAAAAATCTTCTCAACCCCATTCATCTGTTATTCACAGTAATTTTAAGGAATATTTTAAAAATCACTTTAATTAATGCATATGTAAAAAAGTAGTGTTTTCTATTAAAATATAGATTATAAAGAACATGGTTAATCTTAGTTACACACACATATATTTACACTCAACATGGAGATATACACAAGTAAGGAGACAATTGCTAACATGCTATGACATTGTCAACACAGGTTGTGATAAATTATCAGAAAACATCTTTTAGAAGAAGTAATGTATATATATATATATAGGGAAGTTTGAAAAACTAGGACATTTTAGACAGGTTATAGAAAGGGAACTGGATAAGCCAAAACAATTTTTTTAAAATGCCTAAGAAGAAGAACATAATGTGCAAAGACCCAGAAGTAAATGGAAGCATAGACTTTTGGGGAAGAAACAAGTAATCCAGAATGAATGGAGCTCGATTAGAAAGATGAAGCAGATACAGCAGAGAAACAAAGAGAAACCAGATGCTAAAGAGCATGGCAAGAAGGTTGCGTATCATCCTGAAAGACAATAGGGAGCCATGGAAAAGGTCTGAGGAGAGGGAATGCCATGAGACATTACTGTGGCTGCAGTGTGGAGAATAATTAGGAAGTAGCAAGACCAGAAGCCGGGTTAATGACTTGTAGAAAGATGTTGCAGTAGGTAGGTAAAAGCCTATGGCAAACTAAGTTAGCTGCAGTGGGATGGGGAGAAGTGAAGAGATTTCAAGCACTTTAAATGTGCAGCACTGGCAGGATTTCTGACTGATCAAATACAGATGGGGAGGAAACAGGCATACCCAAGTTTGATACTGTTTCTTGTTGGCAAATGAATATCTGGAGTCACCTTCCCCCGAAACAGAGAATTTAGGAGAAACATGGTTTCTTTAATTATTTCTGTCATTCAAACCTGAATTAGGGTTTGGATATATTATTTTTGAGGCACTCGTGAGAGATTTATATTTACAAGTATATACATTTCTTTATCTCTAACAGAACTCAGGTTCAAACATTGTGTAGTCATCAGCCCATGGGTAAGGTCTGAAATCACTGAAAGTAAATGAGATCACCCAGGGAGCTTATAAATGAGAAAAGAGAAACAAAGACCCAGTCTCTAGAGGAGAGAAAACACAACATAAAAACTCGAGTTGACAAAAGGGAAGGTCTCAACGGAGTTTGCAAATGAAAAGAAAACTGGAAGATCATGCTCTTTAAAGTCACGGACAATGAAGCCTATCACGTTCAACTCCTTTATTTGTGAGTATACTTTTCAGCATGGAAACATTACTGAATTTTATGTTTCTTTAAAATCTTTTATTTTGCCATATTAACCCTATCTATCTATCTATCTATCTATCTACCTATCTATCATCTATCCATCATCTATTTATCCATCTATCTACATATTGTCTGTGTATTCTTGTATTTATGCACACATTCTAAAAATATGATACTTAGAATAGTATATTAAATAGTAAAATTACTGGTTTCTTATACATTAGCATATGAGGAAGGAAAATTATTGTTAAAAAAAACAACAACAGACGGAGCAAGCAGCAAGAAGGAAAAGGTAATGTAACATCACTGTCTGTTGATCACAGATTTGGAAGATCTGGATCAAAAATGACTAATTAATAGATTTTCCATTTTTCAATTTTAATTACATAGTACAAGCCATCCAATAACTTGAATATAGTTTGGAGGAGATGTTAAGTATCTAATGTAATTAAATTACGGTGAAGTGTACCTGTACAGACTCCACATAGCAGATAAGACCAGTCTGAAAATGTTAAATTACACTTTGTAAAGAATGTGTTGTTTTAAGTGGTTATTGTATTCTGACCATTAGCAAAGAGGTGAAATGCTCTGATCAGTTGGCTGAGTTAGTGTTGAGAATATTTAATAAATTTCAATAATAAAACATTTAATAAACTAGAAAAAAAACATATTGTCTTTAAAATTTTTGATGAATTAAAAATATCTGTATTTTTAATGCATAAATTTATTTCTGCAGACATTTAGGATGATGTAAGAAAGGTTTTGAAAGTCAGACCTTTTTAAGGCATAATACGCATATAGTAAAAGTCACTCTTTAGAGGTGTGAAGTTCTGACTTTTGACAAATACATATTATTGTGCAATGAACATTACAATAGAGATATATTTTCATGACTCTTAAAGTTCCTTGTGGCACTTTGTAGTCTATCAGTTTTTCCCATTCTTAGCCCCTGGCAAATGCTGATGTTTTTCTGTCACTATGATATTGTCTTTTCCCAGATGTCAGGTAAATGGAATGATACAGCATGTAGCCTTTAGAGTCTGACTTCTTCCACTTAGCAAAATGCATATGGGATTCATCTATGTTGTTTTGTGGACTAGTAGTCCCTTTATTTCAATGAGTAAGTAGTGATCTATTATATGGATATAGCATAGATTTTATCTATTCACCAATTAACGGGCATTTCATTTGTTTCCAGTTTTTGGCAGTCATGAGTTACCAGATAAACACTGGCCACTATAACATTAGCATCCAATGTTTTAGGTGGAGATGCTTTTCTTTTTCTTGGAAAGTGGGATTTTAAGTCATTTGGTAATTGTATGTTTAAATTCATTAAGAAAACTCCAGACTATTTTGCAAAATGGCTAAAACGTTTGCATCGTTGCCAGCTATATATGAGGGTTAACACTGATCCACATCCTTGTTAGCACAACGCATTGTAAGTTTTTTTTTTTTTTTTTCCTCTTTGACATTAGTATTGGTGTGTAGTGATATCTCACTGTGGCTTGAACTTGTATTCTTATAATGATAACTGGAACAATCTTAGGCAGATACGGTCACCAGTAGGTAGAAGCAAGGACTAGTTTGTTCTACCTTCAGAAAGGCAGGGACATAGTTTAGAAGGGGCTTATGAGGATGAAAGAAAGAATATGATTTATGAGCAGAAGACAACAAGTATGTTGCCTAACCCAGTTGCATAACACAGGAAAAGAATGGCTAGGTAAGTCTACCCTGTCCTTTCTTTTGCAGAATGGTCAGCCTCAGTGCAATATTCAGTTCATTGGCCCTCATCCAGCTGACTCAGCTGATGTACCTACTGCTCTCGCTGGATTCTTAGATCGTGTCAGGATTCAGGGAAACCTCTTCAGTCTGGCTGCTTGACTTGCTCTCTCCGAAGTACTGGTCTTTTTTAGGTGTAGAGGAAAGATGAGGATATGAAGGCAAAGATTCAATAAAATAAATCAATGCTTTTAAAACTAACTCCTGGCAATTGGAAATGTCTTTCAATAACAATATAAAATAAATTCTCATTAGTCTCCTGCTGGTTTGTATCAACATGGCTAAATAAGGAGACTGGTGTTCAAGAGTCCACTAATTCAAATAAGAGACACTTCAGGGAGGACTTTCAGTGCTCTATGGTAGTAATTAGGCTAAATAACATTTTAAAAAAATACTCCAGGGGCTTAAAGTCTAGTGATATGCAGAAATACAAACAGGTAATTTTAATTAAATCAACACCAAAGTACTTATAAAAAGCTTTGAAAGCATTATGGGCCAATTGATTCAACTTAAGATTTGGCAAAGAATTTTTTCAATGACTTTGCCTCTCAGATTAATCTATAGGATGATTGAGAAAGAGTTAGCAAGACAGTGGATCCTAAGAAATGGTGAGAAAATGGAAAAACACCAGCAAAGTAACAGAGTTGCATGGTAGTACAGTGTTCGGAGAAAACACTAATTACAGTATTGCTGAGGTGTCAAGAGTGAGCAAGGAAAGAATTCAGAAATAAGCTGAGGATATTTGGGAACATGAGCTTTTTTAGAGATCCTTCTATGAAAAGAAGGGATTCACATTTTGATCTTAAAGATTAGTGATTTTTATATTTTTGTTCTTTCTCTTTGAGAATCTCATTAAAGTATTGGTCTCCCTTCCTAGAGAATGCATATATATATAAATACACACACATACATATACTTATGTACATGTGAGTCCATAGATGATGCACTTAAACTCATAACCACCATGGGGGTTCTCAAGCTCCTGATGTAGTTAAAGATGAGAGACTGAAGTGTTTTAAGCAGAAGACTATTTTTGTCTACTGAATGGAGCAAGAATTTAATGGCTACAAAACTGCCCAGAGGGAGAACATTATAAAGATGATAGAAATAATTTAAATGGAAAAAAAAAAGGAGCTACAAATGCAAACTTTGTGGTTTCCTTGAACTCAGCTTATTAACTGCACACAAAACCATTATCTGTGACATCAAAAGTTTTAAAAATTAATATTTAATATACTGAAATTAAAAAATTAAATTTTTTTTATATTTTTTGGTTCAGCTTGAAAAAATTACATTATATATAATTCTAGTAAATGTTAGCAAGCACATTTCAAAGTTCATAGTCTGTATAATTAAATTAACTTAAATATTTTAAAATGTATCCATAAATACACTATATTAGATTTTAAGCACCTATAAACAAAGCCTTCCCATGTATAAATCTAATAAATTAAACATGTCAATATGGTTACTCTTATGCTTTCTGAATATACCAATGATATCAACAATTTAAGTTCTCTTTTATCTTTAAATTTAAATCTGAAGTTTGAATTTGTTGCACAATAATATTTTAAACTTGATTTATAATAGTAAATTATTTAATACCCTACTATGCTTGAATCTCTTATTGATGCTAAATGATTAAAACAAAATAGATGTGGATAATTTCTGAAATAAATATTTTATTTTAAATGTTATTATAATGATAATTATTTATATTTAACTTTAAATTCCTCAAATTATGTTTTTTAACTCTTTCAAAATTAAATTAAGGGTTATTTTCTTACTGGAGCAAAATTGTTATATAGTCCAGAATATTTGATCAGGATACAAAGTTTGGACCTGCAGAAATCCAAAGAGATATTTCTAATAACTAGAAGAGTCAAGTTGAGCCTTCTTTTATAGAACCAATAGAAGCTGCTGGCCCATGCTATACTAAGGTAGATGTCTCACAGCCCCAGTTCTCTGTGCCCAAGTAGAAACATTTCTAATTCTTAAGTCTGCCTTGAGACTACAGCTCCTCATCCAGGTAGTTTACCACTGATTTGAATTAAACTATTCTGAATTGTTGTATTCTTCCTATCTAGAAGAATGGGGCATGTTATTAAATTCCATTTTTTATGTTTGGCCATAAAGGCATGTTCTTAGGCCATTTCGATAAGAAGAGTCTGATTCAGGGCCGTAGAGGAAGTGAAAAAATTCTATTTAAAAAAATAAATAAAATCTACAGTCCTAATGGTTCATGTTTCAAAAACAGTGCAGTATCATTTATTGTGATAAGTGAATAAAGAAGGATAAACAAGTTTTGATGATTTTCACTTCGGGTATTTTGACTTTGAGGTACTTTAATACATGACATTAATATTTTCATTATGGATATTTGAGGTACTTTGATACTAGAAGTTTCAACTTTGAGGCATTTATCTGATTGTAAGTATATTTTGTGGTGTTTCGAGTTTGCGACTATGTGTTTGAGACTAGTTTGAAAGGTAAGGTTTGAATATATACATGTCAAACCACAGGTGATCACCAGTGACTGGTCAAGAAGTACGAGGAGACTGAAGTATGCTAAGAATGTACAATTGGATAATACTAAGGTTTAAAGGGAAATTGTTAACGGGAAGTTGTTAGTAGGAAGTAAGATAAAAGTGTCAGTGAATCCAGTATTATTCTTATACTAATAAAATCAGCAAAACTCTTAACTGGAGAATTCTGAATCCCTATCAAATTGTTCTGGTAAATTATGATTCAATATCATATTCTCATCTGTTGTTAATTGAAAATTGAAGAAGGAGTCTTAAGAGTAATGACACTAGGCATGACACAAAATCATTAAATTTATCATTTTTACATTGTTTAATATCATATATAGAATTTGATTCCAGGAAATAGTTTACATTATCTGCTTTCTAAGCATCATTTCTCTTAGTAAACAATAATATCAATGTAGCTCATTATATTTACTTTTTGCCCTGGCTAACAGAAACCTCAGAGCTAAGGTCTGTTTTCTGTTTCTGCAGTTTTCCTCCAGCAGTTGTTTCCTGCTATAATTTTGCTCTTCGATTATTACATTTTGTCTCTTTGTTATGATTCTTAGTTTATTTGATGTGGGCTTTAGTATGACCCTTCTATGAGTTTTGATAAAGCTTCTATAAACATTCTTGTATAAATCTTCTACTGACATTTACAAAAAAAATCTCTTGGGTAAATATATAAGAGTTTAATTGCCAGGTCATACTTGATCTTAAAAAACAAGAGCCAGTTATTTTACTAGCAAAATGTGTTTATTCGGGCATAGCAGAAAATCGCCAAGGACTATGGCAAACCACAGGCAAGTCTGGAGAACAGGGGACAGGGGATGGCTTTTATAGAGGAGAGGAGGAAATTGGGGGGGCCCTGGTGGTTCTTCACTGGCTGAAGGTGGAGGCAGCTTGTTGCTGCTAGAGCAGAAGGAAATCTTTCTTCCTGCTGGGATCTGTATCCTGTGGAGAGCGATGGGTGTCTGAGCTCCCCTTTCAGGGATTCCTGACTCCATTTTTAAATGAGATTTCTCATAGGGAATGTACATACTTAATTTTTGAAAAAAGAAAAAAAGGAAAAGAAAAAGTGCTTGTGCTAATTTACCCCAGCTCCAAGTAGCTCCTCCACACCCTCACCAAAATTTGATGTTGTCAGTCTTATATAATTTTAGCTATACTAGTCACCATGGAGTTGAATTTATCACATCCCCTGCTGATTGATGATGGTTAATGATGTTGAACACATTTTCATACACTATTGAGGCCTTTGTGTAATTTCCTTCGTGTCTGTTCAAATCTTCTGCCAATATCTAACTGGCTTAAATGTCTTTTTATTGCTGATTTGAAGGATTTCTTTATGTATGCTGACTACAAGCCTTACCTAAAGTTATGAATATATTGTTTTCTTCCGGTAGCTTTATATCTTTAGCCTGTATTAAGACTATTTGACTAATTAAGACTGTAAAGTGAGACTGTAAATCCTTTTGAATGAATTTGTGTATGGTAGAAGATACTGTTTGAAGCTCTTTTCTATACAGTTGGTCTTAACCCCATAGTCTTAATTTTACATGAATTCTACTCACCATCTGTGCATTAAATTAAGGTGCATTAAAATCTTAAGAGTTTACTTGAGTGTACACAGACTGGAATTGGCAGTGCCAAACCGAACTAAGGTGGTTAGGAGCACTCCACCAACAGGAGACAGAGGCAAGGTTTTTATAAATAAGATGCAGAAGCAAAGGATTGAGATTATTTGATTGACTATAGCTTACGCAGTTGTCTTCTTTGGGGAAGCCTAGTTAACTGTCTGTAATTGGCTGTTCTTAAGTTTCATTTTTCTAGGATTCAAGTGCACTGACTGGTTAGGTTTTGGCTACAAAGGCATTAGAGCCACCTCAGTCTAATGGCCTCCTTGTTTAAACACTTTAACAGTCTCTAATATTTACTTTCATCTATTTGTCTATTCTAATGCTGTTACTACTCTGTCCTGATAATTATTGCTTCACAAGTCTTGAATCCAGTAATATGAGTCCTCCAACGTTGTACTTTTTCTCAAAATTGTTTTACCTAGTCTTCTTAGTTTTCCTCATAAATTTTAGAATCAACCTTTTAATCTACAAGAAAATAGCTTGTTGGAATTTTGGACTGAAGTACCATTACGACTGTAGATCAAGTTGAGGACAAGAAACATTAAACATGTATTGTCTTCAACTAATAAGGATGGTATTTTGCTTTATTATTCATTCTTTATTATATTTAACATTTTTATCTCCAATGTTTTATCATTTTTAGTGGAAGGTTTGTATATATCATTTGTTAAATTCATCCTTATTATTATTAATGTACTTTGATTTTTTTGTAAGTTATATTTTTATTTAATGTTTTCCAGTTTTGGGCTGCAACTATTTAGGGATAAAATAGAATTCTGTACGTTGACCTTGTATCCTACAGTTTTTTAACCTAACCTGCAAATTCCACTCACTTGAAATTTCTTGAAACATTTTCTATGGCCCAAAATATTATCTATCTTGTTAACTATTTTCTGTAGATGTTGGGTAAAGTGTTTAGTAAATGTTGATTACTGCATAGTTTTTGTTCAAACCTTTTATAAGTTTTCTTATGTTCATCACTGGGACAGTGGTGATAAATCTCTGCGATTGCAGGTTTGTTTTTTTCTTTCTTTAATACCATATGATTTAGTTTCATATATTTTGAAGATCTCTCTAGATGAATTCATGTAAGGATTCTTATAACTTTCTTTAGATTTTTTTCATTCTACCATTATAAAATTTCACTTTTTAAATGTTAATCAGTACTCTTTACCTTGACATCCATATGGTTCTGTAATAATACAGTCACTCAAACTTTTCTATTTTTAATGATTTATACAATGGTATTATTTTTCCCAGTTTTTTAGTTTCAACCCTCCTGTGTCTTCACACTCAAAGTGTACCTCCTATAATAGCATATACACAGCTTAACATTTTAACTTTAAAGTAATCGTTGAGTGACTTGAGTTTACAGCCTCCTCTTGCTCTTTGTTTTCTATGTGCCTCTTTTCCTTCCTTGCGTCTCCTGTCTTTGATTTTTTAAAAACTCTTTTGTGATTTTTGAATAGGTAAGTAGATAGATATACAGACAGACATATAGACATAACAGTTTATTTACTTCAAGGCTTTTTACCTATATCTTTTTGGATCACTTTTAATGGTTGCTCTAATGATTACAAGATGTGTTCTTAAAAAATCTCAATCTATAGAAAGAGAGCAATGTATTTCCTCACATGGCCCATTCAATAAGCGATGAAAAAAAGGAAAGAAAATTTATTAAAAAAAAACGTAGAGAGAGAAATAAAACTCTCATTTGCAAATGACGTAATTCTATACATGGAAAATCATTTAGAAATTTAAATAAAAATGACTAAATCTAGTGATAAACATTTTCTGCTTTTCTGCATGGCTTGTTTGTATACCAAACAAGGTGATTCATAAATGGTATATCTTTGTCTTCCTTTAAAAAGTTTTGAGTTTTGTTCTGCCAGACAGTTAAACTATTGCTGGATAACTTTTATCTAAAAGGCTTGATTTTATTTTTAGAGCCGGTATATTTCTTTTCTAACTTCAGTCATAGTGTGTAGCATTTTACTTATTGTCCTTTCTCTCAAGCAAGAGCTTTTTCTAGATGTTCAAAAGAATTTCTTAGATGCTTTGTGAGGTGTCTCCCTTCTTGATGGTCTAGAATTCCAGCCTTTTTTGGAAATGGCTGACCATTCATCTCTTAATCTCACAGCAGCTCCTTTGTAAAGTGTTGTGAAGTCTTGCACTGAATGTTCTCAAGAGCCAGCAGGGAAATCCATACAGAATGGCACCCCCCAACCCCACTGAGCTCCATCCTTTCCAGCACCCTGACATACAATTCTAGACAATGATGCAGCCCCAAAACATAATGTTTTCCCTTCACAACTCAGTGAGACCACTGTATTCCGGTTGGTTTGACCTTATCCTGACAGAGCACCAGGTGAGCATGAATCTCACCTCATCCTCTTCTGTTCTCTCAATAAGCACAGGTTGAAGATGGATGACAGCAAATAACAACAGTTATGCTGTGAGAAAAGTCACATAATTATATATCAATTCATGAATGAATAGCTAAATAATTAAAATTTTTTGAACTGTTTTCAGATATCCATGTCCAGTGTGAAAGCTGGACATACAAGATCCACCTGTAACACTGCTACTTGGTGACGGACACCAGAATTAAAGGCACAACACCTTCAGGATAAGAAAGGTCAGTCTCTTAGGAGGGCTGTATCTAGGGCTATCTCTTCAGGATGTTCAAGCAGTTTGGAGCAATTCTGTAGCTACTGACTAACAGAAATTTGATTTTAAAGGAAATTGTATGCTCTTGAAGAAGGTTTCAAAATTTTATTGGGGCCTTGGTGGCAGTCGATTTCTGGGAATACTTCCAGTTCCAGGGGAACTGGAATATTCATTAGTAGACCCTAAACTGCATGGAGTAGTGCATAAAAGTTAGCCCTGGACACCTACCAGCCAAATATTATAGTTGGTTTTGAACAGCAAAAGTGATTCTAGGATGCATCTGCCAATGGAGACAAAATTCCGATTATATTGCCAAATTTTAGACAAAGGAAAGATAATTTCTTGATATTTGACATAGTAACATTATATTGAAGATATAAGAAAAGAACATAGTATCTGAATTAGGGCATGTATTAGCTGAATCTTTTCAAAAGATTTTTATGGTTAAAGTTCCAGATTGAAAAATACATATCACGTGTCATTATTTCACACATTTAGATTTATATTTTTAAATAGTTTCTTAATCTAAATAATGGATGCAATATTTAAATATGCTTCTCAAGTTTAGATACTAAGTACTTAATTTAGCACAAAAATAGCCCCTCTGATTTCTTATTTCATAGCTTAGACAAATTTTATCAATGATGCTATCTTTTTAGGGTTGAAATTCTTTTGCATATAAGTCATTTTTCAGTCCTAAAAATATTTTTCCATATAAATGGTTGTCTGAAATATCTTTCAATATATAGATTGATATGATTATTACCCTATGATGACAAAGTCTGTGTAAGTGAGAATACTTGGCATAAGAAAATGGTTAATTTTTTCAAATGTGTAACTAAAGACCACATCTTATTTGTAAATACACATTTGCCATGAGTTTTTTGTTTTGTTTTGTTTTCCTTTGGGAAGTTTTTAATGTTCATTTCAAAAGACAAAACTTGAAACCAATTTAAAATGAAATTTTCCCTATTTTGACTGCTTAAAAATGCTTTTTCAATTAAAGAAATATATGTATCATTCTTTTTCTTATCAAACAACTGACTAAATATGGAAACATCCAAAAATCTAATCTATATGCTATAAAATGTATAATCTAAATGCTATAAAATGTTCTAAGTGAAAAGGTGGATTTATAGACAATGTAGAACAAGTTAATTCTCCCAAATATTATGAATATCACATGTAGAGCAGCGCATGGTGCAAACAACTAAAAAGTAGGAAAATTAAGATAAGGATGTGTCAACATCGTACAAAATGAAAGAGAAATTACTGCTTTTATATTTTCAGGTTTAGTTTTACAGAACACTGTCAGATTTACAAGAGATAGGGATGTCCTTACTGCTTTCTAGCATGCTTTATACGTTCCTCAATAAACCATAGGGAAATAGAATCAAGTTCAAATAAAAATCAGTGTATTTTATTCTTAAGATAGCATATTTCTTTTTAATTAAAACAGTGACTAGAAAAAATACTTTAATAAAATGGCATAAAATGCTGCAGTATAAACTCTATCTTGTTATGCTCTTATTATTCAGCCTTTTTTCCATTCAGTGTAAAAAAAAAAGTGGAGTGGTGTTTCGACCTGTACTCATAACCTGACAAAGGAGTTATAAGGACATGGTCTTTACCTTCTGATGTAAAGCCTATGATGATTCATTACCCCCCAAATTAATTTTTTCCACAGTCATTTATCGTCATCAAGTTTCTATCATGTGGCAGGTTAGTCCTGTCATGGCAGTTGCTGCACCCTCTGTAGACTGACTTCTCAACGACAAGAAATGTATTTTCTCAAGGTCACATTATCCCCCAGAAATCTAAAACAGTTCCACTCTACCCAGTGGATATTTCTACACAAAGGCATAATTTGGTTTGTTTCAAAATATATTTATAAAAACAGATGGGGAGAAAATAAAGCCTTTATACTCTTTTATACTTAAAAGTGGTTTTCGCTTAGTGGAGAATTCTGAGTCCCATGTACAGTGGAACCATAACATGGCCCAGAATGAAAAGTTCATGTCCGTGGGACATGGTTATGGTAGAAAACATCCAGGCTTTGCGTGTCCTGGCTGTCTTTTCTACTTTGGTGATACTGCCTACTGAGTGTTAGCCCCAAAGTACAGACCTCATAGTGATCTCTTTGGCTAAGGATTCCCTGTGACACATACCTTCTCCACCTACATTAAAAAGCAAACCAGTTTCTGTTTCACAAGCTACCTTGTACCGGAAGCTCGGTCAAAGAAAAAGCAACGGCTGTGAATGCAAACTGTGAAATAAATACAGAATGTAAGAGTGTCACTTAAGCTGGAGGGAAGGGAGCTAATGATGATGTAACTACTTGTAACTACTGAATATGACTCAGCTAATAATCCGGAGGAAAAATATTAACTGGGAAATATCATTACTTTAAAATGATAAAGAGCCACTGTTTTTAAAAGTGACATTTTTAAAAAGCGTGAGAGTCTCCATTTTATTTGTGTTTGTTTAAAGTGGTCTAGTCAGCTCAATTGATTAGAACACATATTACAAGCAAAGACCATTTTATAGTTTGTTGCTTTGGTTGGACTAGTTTGGCTGAAGCTGAAATGCTAGTTAATCATTTATGAAGGGAGACACTCCCATCACAAAAGAAGGCAACCAGAAATAATAAGTCATTAATTCCTATTCTGTGATTTACAGTTTACAGAGCACTGCTTTTATGGACTGAATTGTCCTCCCTCCACAAATTCGTATGTTGAAGCCTTAACCCCGAACATGACTGTATTTGAAGGCAGGACCTATAAGAGGGTAACAAAGGCTAAGTGAGATCATAGGATGGAGCCTTAAGCCAATAGGATTGGTGCTCTTATAAGAAGAGGAAGAAAACCAGACCTCGCAAATGTGCACAGAAGAAAGGCCACTTGAATACATAGTGAGAAGTGGCTACTTGCAAGCCAGAGAGGCCTCATCTGACACCAAGTCTGACATTACCTTGATCTTGGACTTGCAGCCTCCAGAACTGTGAGAGAACACATTTCTATTGTTTAAGCCATCCACTCTGTGAGACTTTGTTGCAGCTCAATTTGATGAATGTAATAGTCATATTTGTTTTTATGTGACATATAATAAAGCAAAATGGTTAGCTGTGGTTGTTATCCAAATACTGGAGGTAAATAAATTGGGGATCAAAAAGTTTAGGTGATTTGCCTCAGATCACTTAGGTAGTAAGTAATAGATTTATGATTCAAGATTCATTCCTTTCTATATAGAAAGCTTTTTATTTTATCAGCTGGCCCAGTAAAACCTTCATGAGTGGAAAAAAAACACGTCAAGGGGGCTTAAAAATAGCATTTTCATATGCAAAAGAGAAGAAATATTTTGAAAGTAACTTTTCCTTGAAATTAGGTGAAAATAAAAATATCAAAATGCTAAGTTGTAAAATAGTTAACCAATATATTAAAATTTTAATAGGGGTAATGAAAATGTGTGAAGTTATCATCTAAAGGATTTGAACCTTCTTTACGTCAACGTGTTTAAGTACTGTAAATGAAAATCATTGCTACATATCTTTTGGAAGCAATTTGCTAATCATGACTCACCCATTTTGACCTGCGAAAGTCTAACATATAAAACACATTTTTTTTAACATCTTACACTTTCTGAAAGATATTTCCGTATTGATTCATAAATCCAAAAGATGTCTGTATCAGTTCCAGTGTCATCTGAGTTCTCTTTTTAGGGTACTTCTTCATTTCACGTTTCTCCACACTTGGTTACTTACTGGGGGAATACTCTGCTTTTAAAATTCATGTTGGCAACACTTATATCTAATTAACCTCCATATGCCACAGATACTCCTAACAAATTATATGGGTATGTATCCTTATAGGGAATACAATTTCTCATAACTACACCCCCACGAGCCCTATTTTTGAAGAAATCACTCAGTATAAGTAGAAGAGTAGTTAGGATGGAAAATGTTTTAAAGAGCACACTTCTGTTGCCATAGTAACTATAACCTCACCAGGCTCAATCCAGAGTTTACTTGGAAGCAATATAATTCTGACATTGATTTTTCCCAGTCTAATTTCCTTTTAAAAATAAAGAAAAGCAGTACAGAATAAGTTAATGAGAAAATATAGCTCCTCTTTTTATTAGCTTCTTCTGGCTTTAGTCCCCAAATAAGAAGTTATCTTACAAAGCACACCAACAAAACAAGGAATAGCCACTCCTAATGCTAATAGCCAGTCTCTCTCTCTCTAATGGTACACATCCCTTAGTGCTTATATTTTTAAAATGTCAATTTAAGATAAGAACTTAATTTCAATAGTGACAAGGGCAAAATATTTATCATGATATAGGAAAATTACTCATGTCCTGTGCACAATCTCATATGCCCCCAAATGAGATATAAACCAACACTGAAAGCAGCTAAATCCATTTCAAAAACACTATTTTCATTGTTATGTTTCAAATCATCTGATGCTTACTAAATCCCAGCTTGATTTGGAAGTATGTATTTGACAATTTTCAACAAACCAATAATACAGAATAATGAATTTAAATATAACATAATGTATAATACAATGTACTAGGAAATTTCTGGGACTAAAAACCTCATTTGTGAAGGAGATGAGAAAATCAGAAGTAAGATAACAGCAGATACAAGTATTTTTTGCAATTTTGAAAAATGTTTAGTATTAAGGTGTATTTGTAATACAATATATAATAATTCTAAAACGTATTTTCAGTACCTTTGAATAGGGCAAAAAATAAAAAAATGGCTTAGAAAATGTCGCAGTTTCATATAATCTTTTATTAGGATTTTAAATATAGTTTCTCTGGCCTGAATAACAATTATCCAATCTCATATATATTTTGATCAGAACTGTGAAAAATGCAACCATTTTCACACTCAGAAGGCTTAGTAATAGCATGCAAGTTCATGCAGTTAATCTGTGATAAATACTTTGGCATATGTTAGAAATTCTAAAAGAATAATTTATATCAGGCACAACATCTGTTTAAAAAAGAAGACTTGCTAATCAAATTTCATTTACTCTTTCTGTGCTCATTTTTCAGACTGGCAACAGGACGCACACCAGGCTACTGCATGGGAGCGCCATATGCATTACAAACATCACGTCTTGGCCAGAATCCAAACACACAACTTTGATTTTTATTTCCACAAAACTTTCTGGCACAAAACTGTTAATGGCAGGTGGATTTAACTTATGCGGGCGTTTGAAGGGAAAGGTCTTTCTTTAGTACTGTGACAGTGTTAGGTGTGAATGCAGGTTGGACTTTTCTTAGTAAGGCTCTACCCCATTATACATTTATAGCACCACTACATATTTCTGCATAAAACATATCAAAATTTGAAATAATTTCTATCCTCCCTACAAGTTGCAAGCACCCTCAGGACAGTAACTTTTTAAGTATTTAAGGCCTGTCACAGACCTTATCAGAGAATAGGCATTCAGTAATTATACGTGGCTGGAATGCATATGACTAAACCATGGGACAGAGCACCCCCCGAAGGGGGCCATTTCCATTCATCTCTGTATCCCATGGATTTACTCTGCAGGCACAGATTAAGCCCTTAATGCATTTGTGCTTGCTGACTGACGAACGAGTTCTAGGTGTCATCCTGACACCAATTTTCAAGGCAGAAAAAACAAATTCCACAGCATCAAACATTTGCTTTTAACTGCTATTTCCTGTAGGTCTTTAAAAACAAACATCAAGAAAATTAAACTATCCCTTAGGGGAAAATGGCGTGAAGGAAAGACAAGTAGAAATGATATCTCTCAGACTCTGCATATCTCGAAATACTTCCTTGATTTCAGGAGAAATAGAAATACTTGCATATTTTGAAAGAAAAGATATCCAATGAGCTGACTCACTTGTCTTTTTAGTTAAAAATGGAAACTGGAATGCACTATAAATAAAGAACTCATTGGGCATAGATTATTAAAGTGCTTCAGAATTGCCTAAGGCCATGTAGAAGAAGGTATAAATTCTTTTGCTCTATAGCAGCACTTAATTACTATAGGCTTTTGTCTTTCTTCCCCTCTGAAGCCTGTTGATATGTAAATGGACTGCCTTTTTTTCCCTAAAGACCTTTAATATCATCAGATTCTAGAAATCATGAAAAGTAGTTTTTTTCTTTTTATGAGTTATACTTTGAAGTATTCACTTAAATAGCATTTAAAAAATTAACCGGGGAAACTGTCTGTCATCAAGAGCAAAGAACGTCTGAGAAGCTGTCGCGGGAACAGCCTAAGGAAACAGGGCAAATAAATATAATAAGGTAACCTGGATGGGATTCTGGGACAGAAAAAGAACAGCAGGTAAAGAGCAAGAAAATCTAAATGAACCATAGGCCTTAGTTTATAATAATGTGTCACATCAGTTTCATTAATTATAACAAATATGCCATATTAATATAAAATCCTAATAATTGGGGAAACTGGATGTGGAGTAAATGGAAACTCTCTGCACCATCTTCTCAATCTTTCTATAAATGTAAAGCTCTTTTAAGAAATGAAGTCTATTAAAAATTAATAAAAACATGTACATTGGTCACACATTTTCCCTTTCTCCATGAGTCCCAATTTAACTTCAACAGGCATTGACTGTGTCCCTAACTCATTCCACTGGCAGTTTCCAATATTTAGTGTATTTATTTTCTGATTGTATAAGTGTAATGTATAAGTGTTCACCTTTTCTCTGAATCTGTCAGGAGATTTCTTCCCAGATACGACCCTTATTCTGTAAAAAATACAACAGCATGCAATGATTACAAGTCATCAACCCCCTCCATAAATGGATACTTCTGTAAATAATAATAAAATTGGATAAAGAGGGCTTACAAATGACTAAGGAAAATGAATTACAAAAAAATCCACAGTAATAAAAAGCAACATCCCTAGTTACCAAGCACACACACACACACTCTCACACACACACACACACACACACACATACAATAAATCAATGCTTAAAATAGTTTAAGAGAAAAGACTTCATCTTAATTCAACTCGTATAATAAAAGATGGTTTCTCAACAAGTTGAACAGAGTTTCAAAGGCAAATATGATAACCTGTGATCCTAGGGTAATAGTTCACAAGTGTGGGTCAGAAAACAAGTTATAAGCTCCACATATGAGAATCACCTTTCAGGAGAATTAATTTAAAAAGTAAGAGTCTCACTTGAAGGAGTTGTTTTGCAATTAAGGAGGAACCAGTTAGTGTGATTGCGTGTCTGATTGAGTGACAGCTTGTTTATTCTTCCAAATGAGTAAACAAAACCACCAAAATGACAAGGGAGTTCAAGGTGAAAGCATGAAAAACCTGTAATCCTCACCTGTGACATTTATTCTGGGTAAGGTAATAAGTGTGAATATTGGCAGCTGAGGGATAAGGGGCCATTAAAACTTGGTAAGATCTGTATACTAACAATTGCAATGGGCTTAAATGATTGTAGTTGAATGGATGTTAGAGAGAGTGGCCTATACAGAAAGGTGGTAATTGGAAAAGGATTACTGAAAATTTTGCACTTGGATTTTAAAATGATTGTCCAGATTTTGATTGCTCACTGCCATCAATCAGTGTGGTCAATAGAGTAGGAAGAACAGACCTGGGGGATAATGTCCTTAGTTAATGATGAGTTTAAGTTATTTGTGTAACAGAGTTTTCCCGTAGTTACCTAAATATCAAAATACACAGTTCATTAGTTAAGTTTTGGATGGAGGCATATTAGTATTGGTTATTAATTTATTCTTGGCAGGGTTATTAGAGGTAAGGCTGAAAATTCCCAGGGACACTATCTTCTCTGTAAACTAAGAATAGAATACCTATGAATGTCAACATCTAATAAGCACGTGGAGAGCAGAGATCAACAACATGAAGGGTGGCCTGAGGACTGGGGGAAGAACTTGGACTAAGCAATATTATTAAAGACCAGAGAGTGGTGAATAGTGGACAAACGGATAGATATAAAAGCATCTCAGGCCAAAAGAAGACAAAACCAAGGAACGCTAAGACATGGCCATGGTTTGTACCCATCTGGAGGAAACTGGTGAACGAATTATTACCAGTTCCAGTAGCATGCCTCAGAACCAGCTACAATTCCTCCAAGTTCTGCTCTAAGCATCGTTGTGTAGAGATGAAAAACAGAGTGTGAAAACATAAAGATAAACTGACATTTGGACTACACACAGCTGAAATGAAGCCTAGAGGCAGGAGATCCTAGAGATTCCTGAGTCAGAGAAGCCCCAACAAGAAAGTGATGCTCGTGTTGAATCTTAAAGGAGAACATATATTTACCTGGCAAAGAGGACTGGGACACGGTACTCCAGATGGAAGTAACATGTGTAAATTGTAAATTTTTGTCAGTAAAGCAGAAGGTGTTCTGCATAACACTTGTGTAGTAGATATTTTATGCACTTGTCAAAACACATAGTACTATATATTATAAACAGTGAACTTTAATACAGGCTTAACTTGGAGATATTCTGAGATATGCAGGTTTGGTTCCAGACCACCACAACAAAGCAAATATCACAATAAAGGGAGTCAAACAATCTTTTTTTTTTTTGGTTTCCCTGTGTATATAAAAGTTATGTTTATACTATACTGTATTCCGTTAAGGGTGCAGTAGCCTTATGTCTAAAGGAACAATGTCATACTTTAAAAATAACTTACTGCTAAAAAATGCCAACCTCCTTCTGAGCCTTCAGCTAGTTGTAGTAGTAACATGAAGGATCATTGATCACAGATCACCATCACAAATATATTAAGAATGTAAAAAGTTTATAATATTATGAGAAGTACCAAAATGTGATACAGAGACATGAAGCGAGCAAATGATGTTGGGAAAATGGTGCTGACAGACTTGCTCAGCTCAGGGTTGCCACAAATCTTCAATTTGTAAAAAAATGCAGTAACTGTGAGAGTAAAGTGCAGTAAAACAAGGTTTGCCCATATGTACAAACAACAACAAAAATAATAATAACAGTAACAAACAGGATGTTAGAGAATCTTGGGATGAAATGCAGATTGTAATAAATTAATCTGTGCCATAAATGTATGCTGTAACCTACAAAAAGGAAAAAAAAAAAGCTGACCTCCGTTAACTCTGCATAACAGTACTTTGACTGGAGAATGTAAGACAATTCTAACTGTATATAAAAACCCTGTACTATATAGTTTGTAAATTTATTTCTCACAAGGATATGTATTAAAAATTATGAGAGAACTTTACATCAGTACTAGAGTTGAAAAAATAGGTAAGTAGATGTTAGGTAACTGAAGCTAGATTTTCACCGTCAGAGAAAGAAGTTACAAATAAGCAGAGTGAGGCTAGACTAAACCTTGTGATCTTGGACTAGAGTTGGAAACATTGGTTTGAATTCATATTTAATAGGTAGGTAGAGAGATGAATGGATGGACAGACAGACAAAACAGATAGATGGAAAAAAATATTTATAGGTATGTGGATATACCTGGGATAGCCTATGAACACATATTTCCTAGTTCTGTTTGCTGAGTGGGCCTAACAGCAGTAACATCCCAATAGATCTTCATTTCTAAGTGCTATTCTCCAACAAAAGGAACTATGCCTTCTTGGGGAAGTTACTGATTAGAGTGTTGGGCAGGGAATATGCAAGTTGAGTGTGGAATTTCTTGTCTCAGAAAACAGGAAGCATTCCAAAACCAAAAGGAAGGACACATGTCAAAAGGACCCCGGAGCTAAGCCAAAAGAGCTCTGGATGGGTAAATTTAGAATAATTTGAACAACAAAACAAATGATGTAGGATTGGATTGTAACTCATATAAAATAAGTAAACAAGAACATACTGATATAAATGATTGAAAAACAAAAAAGGGAAGAGATAAATAAATCTTCCCTACAAAATTCCACATAATACATAGATACTGCCTCCTTCAGGATGTAGATTTTAATCATCTTACCCATTCCTGAGTGTGGAATATTCTTAGTGAGTATGGAAGAAATAGAAACGTTAGAATGGAGAGATCTGGCAGACAATACCTCAATCAAGTGATCAAGTTTAGCATCACCAGTGGTGAGTCATGTTGATATCATGTTCCCGGTCTTATCACTGACGCATCCCATCATGCGATGGGATGAGAAGGACATTTCGCCTCTGTGGTATTCTTCCTATAATTCAGGCACCCCAGACTAAGCATGAGGAAGATAAAATCAGACTCACCCTGACTAGGAACACATCATAATCTCTGACTGGTTCCCTTCAAAACTGTCAGGGTCATGAAAGGCAAGGAAATGTTGATAACTGTCACAATCCAAGACTAGGATGACTTAGATGACTAAATGTAATGCGTTATTCTTAATTGGATTCTTGGAACATAAAAAAGTAGTGGAAAAAAAAAAACCTGATAATGTTGAAATAAAACCTGAAGTTTCGTAAGAAGTAAGGTGCATTGTTAATCTCCTACTTTGACCATGTAACATAGCTATGTTGGTGTTACTGTTAGGAGAAATGAGGTCAAGGATATATGGCATACTCTCTGTTCCATCCTGGCAACCCATCTATAAATACGAAAGCACTGCAAAATAAAAATGCCATTTAAACCACAGGAGAGCAATCCTGTATTTCTTCAAAACTCATTTTCCATGCATTCCATATTCTGCATAGTATGAAATGATACAGGTATACATAAGGGAACACAAGATTTTTAAAAAAGAGATTATCTTTTAAATAAACTGAAATACATTTGCTTTCAGATAATGTATCAGATTTGGTTATAGGTTCCGTGTGGTACTGTTGTTGTCACAGGTACTACAATTATACTTCTTCTCTCCTGTAAGTACACGCTTAACTACACATGGAGGAACTTTTCTATTGTTCTACATGTTCAGGTGCTAATGTTTGACGTGTCTTCATTTCAGACCCAACCAGGAATTCTGTGGCATCTAATAAATTTTTTGGAACCCTATCACATTTCTAAGTCACCCGCCGTGCTTTGGAACCTCTTGTCTATTTCTTATCCATAGGATTCTTGACATCTTTTTTGGAAGAGTGGAAAAATTCTCCTTAATTTTTCAGCTAAAACATCACCATTCCAAAGAATGCCCTTTGCGTGTATTTACTGACCTCAGATAAATGAGACACTAGTGTTGGGACTTAACCACAAAGCCCATTGAGTCTTTAGCTGCTTAGAAAGGTAGTAAAAATCATGTACAATGCTGGAGTGAAATAAAAGGTGGTCCAAGAAGAAAAATGAGTGTCTGCAGATGCAGAGCACACAGAAGTGCCGATTAACAGTCTCCCCAGGAGATTTTCTCACGGAGACAGAGGATACACTGACAGTGCTGCCAGCCTCGTTTTCTAACCCGTTCAATCGCATTTCACGTTCCATAGACAGCACATAAAAGTCTGGTCAGCAACGAGCAGGAAAGCGCAACTTTTCCGAAAATTTTGGATTTGTATGCATTCTATTTTAGCGACTTACTTTATTTTACCTTAATACTCATAATCAAACAAATCAACAGTCACATCTTCTCTGAAGTCCAAGGAGTTGCAGATGGAATTTATATGATGATTTAAAACTTCATTTTGTTTAGTTTTATCAAGCGTGGTTGCCCTATCTTTCTAGAAAGAAATCACCATCACCATTTACCCTTCCTGTTGATCAAGTGTTTCTAGATGAATGATTGCTGTGCTTCCCATCACAGCTGCCTGCTTGAAAACAGCTCTCATCAATAAGCATGAGTCACAGGGGCCGACTGGCTACGTACCCACAGCGAAGCTCAAGGTTCTGTAGATTCCTAATGAAGAGTGGATTTTCCTAAAGTCCCTTTCTTAACAATTATTATCCACAAACATGTATTTTCTCTTAATCAGAATAAGATACTTATAAAAGAAACATATGAATAAAAACATAAACCTTTATTTTCTTATATCCTTCTTTGAAGTATAAAGACATGTGATTTTAAGGCAGATTTTAATAATTTAGAATGATATTTCCTGATGAAATAATCAGGAAAAAATCAATCTGGTAGATTGCTGCTTATTATGATTATAGTTCTGAGATCTAGCAAAGCAATAAATAATTAGTATTTAAAATAATTATGTTAATGTAGGTGGGAAAAGACTCAGCAATTAAAGACTCTTCCTATGGATTTCTAAATAGCCAGGCAAGATATTTCTGCAATTTATGTCAGGATGAACCTTTGCATCAGATATTTTAGTTAATTGCAGTAGAATTTTTATATTTCCTAAAATGTTATTCAGTATTTTTCATTAATAACTTAATATATTAAAGTGTTGGTTTTACATTTTGAAAACTTCAGATAGAACTTTAGAGTAAGAATGTCTGAACCAACCATTTTATTACGAAAGTAATCCAATGACCCAACAACTCCTTTCATAACTTTATACCCTAGAAACTCTTACATATGTCCACTGGGAGACTAATACATTTAAAGGAAATGAATATGGCTTCATGAATCTTATAGATATATTCTGCCTTGAAAAAAAAAAAAAACTCTAGAATTTGAAGCCCTAGAGTATGAAGTCATTATTTTTTCAGATATTGTTTTTTTAAATTTTATTTTATTGAAGTATAATGAGTTTACAATGTTGTGTCAATTTCTGCTGTACAGCATAATAGTTCAGTCATACATATACATATACATACATATATTCGTTTTCATATTCTTTTTCATTATAGGTTATTACAAGATATTGAATATAGTCCCCTGTGCTATACAGTATAAACTTGTTGTTTATCTATTTTATATATACTAGTTAGTATCTGCAAATCCAAAGTCATTTTTATAATGACTAAATAAAAGCAAAACTAGATAACATATTGTTTAAAAGATACTCACATAGATACTAACAGTATTAAGAAGAAAATCAAGAAACTGATAAACAAATAGTTCACACTAGCATTTTTTTGTGTGGGATGACTCACAAGGATGGCAACATCGTGGAACATGGAAGAAGAACAGAAATCACTTCAATGACACTAATACCAGTATTTGGGGGGGGCTCTATTGTTCAATTCTACTTTATGCTTCATGGCTTCAATACATGTTATACATATTATCTTGCATATTTCAAATATTTCGTCAAAAAACAAATTTGTGAAAAGCCCTTGTTCACTGAATTTTCCATTCTAAGTACTGGGCTATGAAACCAAAGGGCACTTGACCTCCAAAATGAATACATGTGCTGCTTATCATCTCAGAGTTTTTAAAAAGATTTCCATCATCTTTTCTCCTTAACAGAGGGGAAATACAAGAGAGTAGTTGTTCCCTCATGGGAAAAAGCTTCTTATTGCTAACATCATTATTCTTTTTTGTTGCTGCTAACAATATCATCCACTAATGCTAAAGGAGTTCTAACTCCTTCAAACATCCCTTTGGGAAAGAAAAAATGATCACGCAAATGCCAATGACTTAGATCTATTCAATACCTAGAATGGCTACCTTTTTCAGTGCCCTTTGGGACACCCTCAGTCATTTAATTTTTAGAGAATTGCTATTTATTTATTTTCTATTCCCTGTCATGGGTTTCTTGTTTTCCCTTCCCCAGTTTTTCTACTAAATCAAATCAGAGTCCATTTGGGTCCTACTTGAGCAAGAAAAATGAATACTTACAAAGGAAAATACAATTTCTAAATGATCTCTAATTAATTGAAATTAAAAAAAAAAAAAGGACTGCAATTTGGAAGACCAGGCAGTCAATATTGGTAATGTTTATTAATCAAGAAAGAAGACAGACAACTTTAAAATTGACTTTGCCGTTTTATATTGTCATTTTTGCTTATTCTACGTTTCCAGTGAGGTATAGGTATTCATATTTGAGCAACTTCTTTATCATGTCAATGATCACAGTATAGCTGAAATTAACTATACTTATCTCTGTAACAGCTAAGCGTTGCAAAGCCTGAATTAATTTCACACTTGAGATATCAGATATGGGTAAAGTGAACTGACAATACCTATTTCTCTTGCAGGATTTTTGAAGATTTACTTCTCTCTTTTGGTTTCAAACATATAAAAGACCACTCCAGTTACTTAGCAGCTATGATTACACAGAAGACACTCTTTATCTAAACTTGTATTTCAAAATATTAAATAAGAATCTAAAGGGACCAGAAAAGATTGTAAGTCTCAAAATATGTGAAATGAATTTTTATAAAAATGTTTATTCTGGGTTATTATAAAGACTGCATAAATCCACAAATGTCCATAAATATCCTAGAACTCCAAATCTGCATAGTTCCCTATTATTTCTAAGTAATAAATAACAGTCCACTTCATTACCATGAATATCTTCATTACAAAATTTCATGCAGGAATACAGAGAATATTTCCCTTTTTGGGGGGGTTTATTTTTTCTGTGACCAATTCACTGTAATTCCTGTGCCATTCAGTTCAAGTGGAGTTTTCCAAAACATTGAGAACCTTGTCTTTTTGAAGTGCAATGTTTTTTGTCGTGATTAGAAGAAAGTATACAAAACTGAAACTTGGAGCAAAGGATGATTTTGAATGTCGGGGGCTTTTAATGAATACACTGAGAATATTGCCATTGTTTGAAAAACAAATAACACTAAGGATATTTAAAGAGGGTTTATTTTTCTTGAATACTATAAAATCAAGGAAGAAGAAGTTGCTGGAATTGATTTAGTTATCTAAAATGTTACCAAAGACTCCAGCTGTTAATCTATTTCCCTTATATTATCCTGAGGCACATTGACTTCCTGTTCACATGCTGCCTTGAGGAATCAAGATGGCTGCCGCAATTCTACATATTATGTTCCACAAATCAAGCAGGAGTGTGGAAGGGTGACATCAGCTACTTCCCTCCCATTTTATCAAGAAATTTAAAACTTTCTCACAAATTCCCAATAGACTTATGATTGTATCTTATTAACCAGAGCTCTCACAGAGCTGGTGCTACTGAAATGGTTGTTTCCAAATGAATACATAATCACACCCAATGTAATTTGTGACCTATTTTCAGATAAAGGCTTTTTTGTGAGATGGAGTTTGTGTAGACAAATAGTAATGATTGTCAGAGACTCAAGAAAGTATTCAAGCAGGTAAGAATCAGATCTAGAACTGAGAATGAGGAATATTAATCAGACAGCAGGGTGGCTGCTTCTGTTTATTTTGTTTTAACACAGATTTATCACACACCTGCTCTGTGCCTAGGGTTAAGAGCAAGTCACAAAATAAGACAGTTTCTATCCTCCAGTAAGTTGCCCCTTAGAGGAGAAAACTAACAATTAAATGGGCAATGACAATGTAGTAAAATACGAGCCATGACTACAAAATATGGTGTTCATTTGAAGGGACCTTCAGCCAGATGTGGAGTCACTAGAGGTGAAAAGTTTGTGGACTTAAAGAGGTAGTATCTTGGCTTAAAAAAGATATAATCAAATTCATGAAAGCTTTAAAAATAATGTTTAGTATTCAGTTGTATATGTATACCAATTTCTTTTTTTTTTTTTCATTTATCTGTCAATAGACAATTAACCTTGTTTCCACATCTTGGTTATTAAGAACAATGCAATGAACATGGAAGCATAGATATCTCTTCAAGATCCTAGTTTCAAATCTTTTGACTATACACCCAGAAGTGGATTACTGAATCATGTGCTTTTTGAATAAAATTTCATACCATTTTCCATAGTGGCTGCTTCATTTTATATTCTCACCAACAGCGTACACGGGTCTCAATTTCTTCAAAGCCTTGTTGACACTTACGTTTTGATTTTTAATTTTATTTCTAATACATGAAGACATTATTTGCATAAACCATGACAATTATGAAAAAAAAAGAGTAATCTTAAGAAGACTGTGTCAACTGATAGAGATGCCAAGAAAATGAGGCACTTACTGGTATACCTACAACTCTACAGGAACCAAGGAGCTTAAAGATATTCCGCAAAACAGTATTGATGATTTGGTGCAGGGGGTAAAGAGGACAGAATGCAAGAAATATTAAGAGCTGTGTGGATAGCGGGGTAATTGAGGTAGGGAACACTGTTCTTTTGAGAAGCCTGCTGTTGAACAGAAGGAAAGATAAAGATATAAATAAGTATGAGCGCGAAGGTTATGAATAGTATCTATTTTTAGGTGCAAGTGAGCATTGCTTTGGATATTTAATATATTTCTCAAAAAATACATAAAAGCCTATATGGCCAGTTTCTTCCTTACAAAATTTAAACTCTCAGATAACCACAGCAATATCCGTTTTTTGTTTTCTTAACTTTCTGAAAGGTTGAAATCACCTCTATTTAGCAAAACAGCAAGCATTGCAGAAACACTGTTTAAAGTAATACAAATTTGTATTTCTGACTGTGTATCTGTGAACAGTGTGATGTCACCCAAATATAAGTTAAATAATTACCGATTAAATAAAGGGCTGCATGATGACCCTCTTAGTGGTGTGGTAGGTAGAAGAGGTATAGACCACTCAGCCTAACCTTGGCTAGACTCGTCACTAACACCATGCAGCTGGTAGCTTGGCAGTAAAGAATATTACTTTTACTATGAGCAATATACGCAAATTAAGTAGTTTGAGTTTCTGTTTATTTTAAAAATTCTGGTAGTTTAATGAGTCAGGCTATTTTTAGAAAGCCAGAAGTGTGTGTGTGTGTGTGGGGGGTGCATGGATTAGTGTCACAGGCCTCATGCAGAGCCACCTGGTACGTGCTTTTTTTAATAGCTGTCCGTCCCCAATAAGGGCTTGAATACTTAACTTGTAAGACACTTTATCAGAGTTGTGCAAAGTGATTACATCTTGAATGACAAAGAAGTGCAGAAGCTATAAAATAAATTTTTAAAGTAACTTTAAAATACTTCTTACTTTCACTAATTTGCTACTTCTAGGAAAATGTTACCTGCAATCTGTGAAGTTTCTATCCATTTTCCCCTGTAGACTCCATTAAGTTAATCAAATCATTGTAACTTGGTGCTTGCCAATCTCATTATCATGTATTATGTAGTTGTCTTTTAAATTCATTAGACAGAGACCTTCCATTTAAAGCACATTAGTTTCTCCACTCTTCTGAAACCTTTAGCCAGAGGTGGAAATTTGTAAGGTCTAAGGCAGTATCCAGAAAGAAAGATATGTGACTTGGGATTTTGTATTGGAGTAAAAGCTGAATCAGTTTTCCCTATCAAATTAATGGAGCTTATTCTTCAGAGTCACTCACTCCTGTGTTTAATTTTATACTTTAATTCTTTTAATTAAAGCAGCATTTCTCAACAGAGGCACTGCTAACACTTTTGAATGGGTAATTCCTTGTTGCGGGCTGGGAGGGGCTGTCTTGTGCTTTGTAGGCTACTTAGCAACATCGATGCCCTTAATCACTAGATTCCAGTAGCTGCGACAATAAAAAGATGTCCAGATAGTTTCAAAATCCCCAGCTGGGAGCCTGTGGATGATCCCCATTTGAGAATCACAGACGTAAAGCCTCCCCCTTCCCTCAAACGATACAAGCTTCAGCCACATAACACCTGCACTTGGCCTGGACAGCAGTTATCAAAAGAACCATCAAAGAAGGTATAATATTATTTTAGTTATAACCCAGAATATTATGTGTGAATGAGGTTTTTTAATTTATGCATTTTTGTAAGTTTAACTAGCGAAACATCTTAGGAGTTTGATTTGTTTTGTCTAACTTGTAAGTTTGACAAGCTTGCTAACCTGAGAGTACTGCAGTTAAAAAAAGCAAAAAAACTCCTTTCAACTAAATAGCACCCACTACACAGAAAACGTTAAAATGACTGTGGAGTATGGCTATATACCATTTACATGTTAGGTGCAATGAAGAGTAAGTATTGTGACTAGAAGTAAATGCTTCTATAATTGATGAAGTTAAATGTAAAACACTAGGCCCTTTGTACTATGTAATAAAGTCTTTATTCCACAAATTGAAAACTTCATGAAGAAATGTAAACCTGCAAACCTAATAATACACTGTATCAATGCACTCGGTAGCGATGTAATAAGATCATTTTTTTCCTTTCTTAGAGAATTCATTAATACCTTGATATTCCTAAAACAGCAGTATATAAGGACTGTTGATCAAGAGACCCTTCTATGCATAGGATTTCCTTGATTTAATATGTTTGTAGTATATATTTTTCCTAAGAAAAAGATAGTCATTTGGAGATGAAATAAATAGCACGGGGTGAAAATGTAAAATACGGCAGGGTAAAATAGCTAAATTATTTCCTTCTGAATCACTGAAAAATCAGTCAGCTTACATGATTTCTAAGTTTTGTTACAATCTCTAAAAACAGTCAATAAAGTATAACTTTCAAATAGGTGTATGTATTTAAATATACTTGTGATTTAATAAAATAACGAATACAATTTCACAATAGTGTAAATTAATGTCTGGTAAATATACATTATTTGTTTTAGATTTTCTGACTTCTTTTTCAATATAACCTAGAATTCTCTTAACCTAAAATATGCATAAAATTTTTAAAATATTTACTTGTAGGACAATATATTTTATCTGAATGCCATTGGATTAAAATCAAAATGTCATTAGTTTAAAAAGAAAATGTCACCATAAAGTCTGATTAATGATACTGTATTGGTTAACTAACAGCAGCAACAATGAAACTGTCCCCTAGAGTCTCTCATTTCAATATGTTTACTGATGTCAAAGGAAAAGGTATCAAGGGAAGCCTCTAGCAATAGTCAAAGGTGAAAAAGTGTTTTTCCACCACAGAATAGACTCTAGAAATGAACACTGTATTTAGGAAAAAGACTGTGTGTGTGTGTGTGTGTGTGTGTGTGTGTGTGAGAGAGAGAGAGAGAGAGAGAGACAGACAGAGACAGAGAGACAGACAGAGAGACAGAGAGACAGAGGGAGAAGAACAAACCATTGGGGTTTATGGGTGAAATATCTTGTCAGATCAGGGTTTCTTGATCTGGATTTCACTGACCCCTTAAGACCCCTCTGGGAGATATGAAATCCTAGAGAAAAGAGAGTGTTGAGGTGGTCATGAATTATTTTCTAAGAGAAGGAATTATCTGAGTTCCCCCCAAGCCAGCGTATAAAGATCCAGTTGTCTAGAGATGTAAATTAACTGTTTTTGGTAAAATTAACTTTGATGGAATAGTGTTTAGTGAAATAGAGGGAAAAAAATTCTACCTAATTATTATGGTCCACAAGTGCTTAACTAGTATACAATTGACTAGTTGGTACACCTCCAAACCTAACATTATTTTGTTCCAAAAAATTTAGAGAATGATTCCTCAAAATCTGTCATTATTTTTACATGCTGTGCAACACCACAAAGACAACAAGTATCATTTTCTGTAAAACTTAATACATAATAATGGTTCATACTTATTGACAACTCACTGAATGCTCAAAGCTGGAATGGTTGCTTTCCATAAGATCTCATGTTTCTTTTAATTTTTCTAATACTTTAGCAAGTAGGAACTATTATTATATGCATTTTATTGATTGGAAAATTTAAACTTAAAAAGATTAATTCATTTCCTAAAGTTCAAGGCAACACCATATGAAAAGTAATATGTTTCAAGTGTGGGGGACTTGCAAGTCCTATAGTGCTATGATAGATTTCTCTGTCACTACCAGATGTTAATATGGTGTTGAATTACTAAGATGAGATTAACCAAAGGGAACCATCAAAACAATGTAGTCAAACTTATATCAGCCATTCTGTCAGCAACGTTTTTTCCAGATACTCAACTATGCCAATAATTTCTTCCTTCTAGACTTTGCAGCCAAAAGGAGTACAAGTACCTAAAAAAAATATTAAACATTTTTTTTCTGTAAATCTGCACCAAAGCTTTTTCTAAGTTATTGTGTAGGAATCTGAGGAAGTCACATGCAGAGATACAAATCATTGAGCAATTGGCCCAATTCCCTTTACTACGCTGGAAGCAGACAAGAAACACTGGAAAGGATTTGTAAGTTAACTGACAGTTTCTCAGCTCCACCCAATGAAGGAACTGGTTTCAAAGCACATCCCAATCAAGTACTTGCTCTGCACAGTAAAACGGCTTAAATAATTCTCCCTTTGTGGAGGGTGTCAGCAGAATGTAGAGACAAATGGCCCAGGATCACCAAAATCTAAGAATACGAGATACACCCAAACACACACAAACACTTCAAAGTTACTAAGAGACTAGATCTTAATCGTTCTCACTACAAAAAAAGAAATGATACTTAGGTGACATAATAGAATTTAGCTACTACTATGGTGACAATCATACTGTATTATATAAATGTATCAAATCAAGATGTGCACCTTAAACTTACACAATGGTATATACTAATTCTATCTCAATAATAATAAATAATAATAATAATAATAATAATAATAATAATAATAAAAAATAATAACACTTCCAGGCAAACACTTCTCTTTCATAAGACTGCCTTGACTCAGCTTATTGTTTTCTATGCATGTCACTCATTTCATATACTCTAACTTTATCTCAGTTAATTCAAACACACTGAATCTAAGTAAAATCAATGTGAAGTAAGAGAATCTTATCTTTATTTCATATACATGGAAACTAAAGTTTAAGGATATAAAAACAGTTGCTCAAACCTGTTTTCCTGATGCCATCTTCTGTTTTTTATCATCTTTTCTAGCCTATTCTAAATTATAGCAGTCATCTAAGCAATGGATAGTTACTTTTCTGTTTAATAATGTAAACTGAATCATATAATTTCACAGTTGAATGTGCCTTTGAGAACATATAAAGTGGATGGATAACCAAAGGATGAAATCACCTGAACACTAAATTAGGAACTCTAAAATCATAAACTATCTTTAAAAGATATACAAAATATATCAAAACAGACATACAGAAGATAAAATTGACTTACTTTACTCTAGGTCAAGAAGCAAAACTTAGAACAATAAACAGACTCAATGGGGAATCATATTTTGGTAGAATTTTCTAGTAGCCTAAAAGAAACGACTTTGCTTAATGAGACACATAGGTCCCTGGAGTGTTGGCTTTCTAGCGAATGGACAAGGGTTTGGAAGATAGGATGTGCCGTCAACCTCGGTGTCTAAAAGTTTCTTCTAGATGATACTTTCACTCATACTCAACTCAGATGCTCTTTGAACTACTTTGTCATCATTCTACTCAACGAAATTTAAGCAAATATAAGGCTCACATTCTAAAAAAGCCAGTACAAAGAATGCCCTATATATACAATAGTCTTAGAATGTAAAGTATCCCTGATACCAAGTAATCCAGTTCAAATGACTACGTTAATCAAAGATTTTTGTCTTTGGCATGGAATACTTTTGCTCCCACGTTCTTCATGTAGTTTAATGTTTTAAATTTCCAAATCAGGCGTTGCTTACTTTATGAAGACTTCTTACACCCTCTAATCTCTTATTAATCCTGGCTGAGACAATCACTTCCTCAGCTAGACAACTTCTCCATTGTAATTATTTGGTTCCACGTTTACCTCGTCTACAAAATAATGTTGCTACATAGATAAGAAAATAAAAAGTCATTTCTCTTGGTCTTTATTCTTACCCGCCTAGCACAGTATTTTACAAGTAACTGGGTGTCAAAAAAGTATTTATTTTATAGATGAAAAAATCAATGATTGCATGAATAAAGGTTATTTGATACTGATATGTAATATGTCGGTTGCATGAAAGTGTAATAAGGTGCTTATATTAATATTTCATAAAGATACCCAATAAATTAATAATCAGATACCCAATAAATTAATAATCTATTCAAAAAGAAATAAATTATCTATTTTTGAAGAAGGATGTAGAAGGAAACTGGACCAGAAGCCAGACAACTTGGACTTTCATTCTTGTTTTATCACTTAAGAACTCTTGAGTCCTCATTTCCTTCAGCTTTAAAGTCAACGTATGTTATGCCTGCAGGTTATCTACAAATGTCCTTTAAATACACGTTGTAAATTTCCCTCAAGCACTGAAAACACCTAATTAAAATTTCAACAAACAGATTCAAGTCCTCTGATTACAAGGGAGCATGATATTTCTAGAGTGAAGATGCTATTTTAATAGCATGCCATATGCTAGAAAATACATTTAAAGTGTTAAGATTCAGAAAATTAGGTATGTTTACCTCAGTAATTCATTTTAATAATATCAAAAATACTATTATTAGCAAACTTAGCCCATTAAGATGAATTGTCTTAAAAGACTATGGAGAAAGGAGTGACTTTTTTTTTCCTTTCCCCTCTTTGTTGCAAACATTAATTCGAAACATGGGTATAATGTGTATACCCAACAGCCACATAACCATAGGTTCAAAGATCTCATAAAACCTTACTGATGAATCATAACAGGTTCTAACAAACTGTTACAGCCTAGTGGGCCAAAACATCCTTAATATTGATTTGTAAAGCTGTAAGCATTATAAAGAACAAAACATGGTAGAATTTTAAAAATTCTTTATTGGTTTACCTATTAGCTCAAAAATAGTAAATAACAAACATTTTTACTAGTGTCTACCTGTACGAAGAGTTTGTATTTCTATACATTACTGAGCAGATACAGCCATTCAAAAAGGGGAGAGTAGGTTGATTTTTATAGCAAAAGGAGAAAGTTGAGAAAAGAAAATAATAATTTGAGTTTTAAGTCAACCTCCATAGTTTTAGGTTCATATGTTTTAGAATATATTTTCTTTAGATCAAATCTCTGTCTTTGGGGCTCACCAAAGTGCAGCTAAAGGAAAAAAATATATCTTCCATGTATAAGAAAAGGATTCTCATTTTTAAAATTCTAAATTTATAACTAGGTTCAAAGATGGAGCTCTTAAATCAGGATATGGTTTTAATTTTAAAAACATAATTCAAAATGTCCTTAACTGTCCTAAGCAAACTTTCTGATTCAGATTATAAAAAGGAAAATCGTATTTCCCAAAGACTATAATTTAGCAGCACTTTTTTTTTGCTGCTAAATAGATATATCTTTTTGAAAACAAGAGAAAAGTAATCAATCATATATAAGATCATTGGTTTTGAATATTTTATAATTAAAAAAAAAGACAAATGAACTTTGCAAAACAGAAACAGACTCTCAGACATAAAGAAAAAACTTGTGGTTACCGGTGGGGAGGAGGGTTGGAGGGGAGTTAGGATTTACAGACACTAACTGATACAAATAGAATAAACAACAAGTTAATGCTGTATAGCACAGGGAATTACATTCGATATTTTGTTGTAACTTATTGTGAAAAGGAATATGAAAATGAATATATGTATGTTCATGTATGACTGAAGCATTGTGCTGTACACCAGAAATTGACACATTATAAACTGACTATCCTTCAATAAAAATACATACATATAAAAATAAATAAATAAATTTTTGTTTTTACCCTTTTCATTTTTTTAAGGCTTATGCAGTTGTCCTTGAAAAGTATGTGGCAGGTTTGCCATCTAAGTCACCATGGCCTGGATATAGTAAAAGACAGGTAATTTTTTTCTCTTAATTCAGTGCTACCTGATATGTACATGTCACTAAATATAATTTGGGAAACACTGTATACCTAAAAAGCTATTAGACTGCCTAATGGTCAGAGAGAATCAGAACTTTAGGTAATAAAGATAAAAATTTATTTTAATTAGGCATTTTGTATTTTAAGGAGTTATAGTGGGGTATACAGGTAAATTTTTTTTTCAGATTATACATGCTTTGTTTTATTAGTTGCATTTGAAGAAAGCTGTTCTTTTGTCATTTTTATCCTTTTGCCCAATGCAGCTTTTGTCATCCAAAAGCAAAAGGTTTTAAAATAATAATAATAAAGAAGTAAAGGCAAAAAGGTTTCTATTAAAAACATTTAAAATACGTTAAACATAAAATGCGTTTGTTGTTGAGGGCTCTTCCTACCAGCCTGCAAGAATTAAACGTATTAGTTTGCTCATGGTGTAAAATAAACTACCCCAAACTTAACACCTTAAAAAGATACACATTATTTTAGCACATAGTTCTGTTAGATCAGAAGTCTGGCATGATATGGCTGGATTCTCTTCTTAGAATATAGCAGGATTAAAGTCAACGTGTTGGCTGGGCTGAGTTCTTGTCCTGAGGCTCCAGAGGAAAGTTTGCTTTCATGCCCATTCTTCTCACTGGCATTATCATCTAGGGAGTCAAAAGAAGACACTAACTCTTCTAAGTCAAAATGTTTTATACAATGGTCTCTGCATAAATCTGGTATTTTCCCTTCCTTTTGTTGCAGTTAAAACTCTGTTTCCTTGAGGCTACAGGACTGAGGCCCACATATCCTTGTTACTTGTCACCAGGTGCCACTTACAGCTGCTTGAGGCCTTCCTTATTCCTTGACATGTGGCCCCTCCATCTTTAAGCAGCAATGTTGCTTGGACATCTTTTTTTTTTTTTAATGAAGTACAGTCAATTACAATGTTTTAATTTCTGGTATACAGCACAATGTTCCAATCATGCTGATACATATATTCGTTTACATATTTTTTTCAATTAAAGGTTATTACAAGATATTGAACACAGTTCCCTGTGCTATACAGAAGAAACTTTTCTTAAGTGTAACTATTATTAAGTAAAACACCTAGGTATGATTGAATCTATGACACTAAAGACACAAATAATCTGAGCTGAACATTTCTAATATCCAGAGGAATGACAAGAATAGAATAATATTTTTTGACTTTCTGGTTCAAAAAGAAGAAAAAAAAGGAATGGTTAAAAAGGGTCAACAGATCAAAGTAGTCTTGAAATCCAGACAGGAACTCAAGATGGATTCCCTTGATTAGGAGTCAAATTCTGGGAATAATCCTCTATATTATTTGGATCTACCCTCTAAGCTCTTGGCTCTGACACTGGAATTTTGATTGTGCAATCTGAGTCATAAACCTTTTTCATAAATGGTGGCAACTTTTTTTTTTTTGTATCTGAATTGTTTTATCAGGCTAGTTACTGGAGGTAGAATTTTGGGGTTTTAATAGCCTTCTTTTATTTTCTACTTTCTTAGTCCCTGTCAGTCCAAAGCTGCCAGTGTTATTGCTTATATAATTTTCTCAAACGCCTTATGGGCCTTTGTGGATTTCACTAGTTTTCATTAGTAGAACAAAGCCATGTTTATAAATCTGAGATAATCCCTTTGGTTTCTACTGATGTGAATTAGGGACAATTCCCTTAAATCTCGTAGATGCCCTATGGTTAATCATGAATCTCTTGATGTATTTTTTCTGTTTTTCTTTTCCACCTGGAGTCAGATCCTTAGCATTTTCTCTCTATGCAATGTTTCCAGAAGCAATTTAGGAATATCAGCATCTTTGCTATTTGGATAGACTGAGAATTTCCCAATTCACCAAGGCCTCTTTCATTTTGTTTAAAAGATTTTCCCTCAATTTACCTCTTCCTCTTGCATTTTACTAAAAAAGATAGAGAAAATCAGGGTACATCTTCAAAATGTTGCTTAGAAATCTTCTTAGCCATATACCCAGTTAGATCACTTACAATTTCTGCTTTACCCTTACCTATAGGACATGATTTTGCTAAATTTTCTGCCACCACAAAACAAGAATCATCTTTCAGTTTCCAACATTGTTTTTAACTTCCCTTGGAGTCTTCTTCAACAGCGTTTATAAAGTTCACATTTCTACTAACATTCTGTTTATGGTGATGTAGGCTTTCTCTAGGGTTATTTAGAATTTTTTTTATAATGCTGTTTATTTTCTATGAATCTTCAACTATAGCATCTTTATATTTTATATTTTTACTAATAATCTGCTCAAGAAAATCTAGGCTTTTTCTACCATGCTGTCTCAAATTCTTCTGGCCTTTCTCCCACTGCCCAATTCCAAAGCCGCTTACATTTCAGGGTTGAGTTAAGGCAGCATCCTACTTTAGGTACCAACATCTGTATTAAATTCCTATTGTTTCTTAATAAACTACCACAGGCTTACTGGCTTAGAAAACACCCATTTATTAACTCACAGTTCTATAAATCAGCAGTCTGGCACAGCATGACTGGATTCTTCACTCAGACTACAACAGGGCTGAAATCAAGTTGTTGGACAAGCTCAGTTTTCTTCTGGAAGCACTTGTAAATAATCTTCCAAAATTAATTTTGTTTTTGGCAGAATTCACTTCCTTATAGTCATAGGACTGAGATCTCAATTTCCTTGGTAACTGTCAGCTGGGGGCTGCTCTCAATTAGTTGATGTTACCTGCATTCCCAGTTAGGTGGTCCCTCCCATCTTCAAGTGTGCCACATTACATGAAATCCCTTTTTGTGCTTCAAATCTATGACTTTTCCTTCTTCAGTCAGCCTAAGACTCTCTACTTTTAAAAGGCATATGTGGTTAGGTCAGGCCACCCAGACAATCTCTTTATTGTAAATTTAACTGTATCCTATAAATAACCTAATTACAGAACTAAAATCCATAACACTTACAGAGCAGGGAATTATGGAGGTCATTACTATCAGAAAATCGGGCAGCCATCTCAGAATTCTGCTTACGGCACCAAGTTGTTACATTTTAAGGAAATATATGAGCTATTGATGTCACTTTGATGGCTTATCTCTGCCATTGTGATAGTACTTATACTGTAGATGTTGGCAGCACCTAAAAACCCAGGCTTTTTTTTTTCTTGATTATTGTCTTGTTGAATTTGTGTGTGGCTATAGAGAGTTTACTTGCACAGCATCACTTCATGTATGTATGCGATAACTCTATTCATCTATATCCATTTATAATAGATAAATGCATATATACAACAGATAAACACATAGATAATAGACTGAAATAGATGTACAGATAGAAAAGGAGGAAAAATACTATACACCACTCCTTTTACTAGATTCACCGAATGCAACATTTTGTCACACTTGTTTTCTTTCTTGCTTGCTTTCTCATATGTACACATATGCATATTATTATTACAATTCAACAAGAAAGGGTTCTTCCTTTTTTTCCCTCCACCACTTATGTGTATGTCTTCCTTTGATTGCAAAAACGCTGACTCCTACAATATCAGAACATTTAATAATTTTTCAATTCTGTAACACACACATGAACACAAAAACAGCTTCAGAATATCTATGCCCATATCACAACAAACAAAGGTACTCAGTAAAATTCAAAATTAGTATACCATTCCTTTTTTTTATTTGACCAAGGATATATAAGCAAAGTACTGAGTTTAAATTAATTTAGATGCTTTATATGGTTATTTATTTACAATACAGTTTAATTTGTTTATGTCTGTATTCTATTTGAGCAATTTTTTTCTTCATCCTTGTCAAATTTCATTTTTCAATATATGAAAATTAACATGGTTATAAAAGTGAAAATTATAAAAAATATATATACTGAGCAGATTATCATGCCCTCTCCCACGCCATCCTCTCTGTTCCCATTCATCTACTCCTTTACATATTTCATAACTTCCTGATTATTTTTTGTTTTTTACAATTACTCAAAAGCACAAAACTATTTATGCTTTTTTTGTTTTGTTTAGTTAATATATCCTAAAAAATCACTCTATATCTGTTCACTGTTTATTCAACCATAATTTATCTAACCAATTTCCTATGTGGGCAAGTAATGTTTTTATTTTCTCTACATTTTGTAATAATAAACATGACAAAGTTAATATCATACATATGTATTTTTGTCATTTATGAGGTTTACTATCTTGGTATATTTGTAAGACTGCTGAATTGAAGAGTAAAGGCATAGATACTAATGATACTGTCTAATTTCCCTCCAGGAGAGATTCTATCATTTTGCACTGCCACAAGCAATGTGTCAGAATGTCTATTTTCTCACAACACTGATAACAAAGGTGTTGTCAAGCTTTCAAATTGTTGCCAAACTAATAAGCTAATAATATGTATCTGTGATTAATCTACATAATCTATGTAATACAATGCTTTAGCATTTATATGCACTCCACAAATATTAAAAATTAAGACATAAAAATAAACTCATTCTAAAGAAATATGCATGCATACATATTGCTCATTTGGAACAAACATCATATAAAAACTTTAGGCTAGATGTTATTAATTAGGCATGTAAATGTAATTTTAACATGACCTTTTTCATCAGAGAAATATTACAGGCAATATACTTCCCGTTCCATAGACAATTAGTATATGATGGTCAATGACCGAGTATATGAAATTTGTTGGAGAATGCAAATGTAGAAACCGTACATACCCAGTCACTGACAAACGTGTGTTTGTGTGGTGAGTGTGTGTGTGGTGTGTGTGTGTGGCATGTGTGGTGTGTGTGTGTGGTGTGTGTGTGTGTGTGCGGTGTGTGTGGTGTGTGTACATATATAGGGGAACTTGCCCCATTTTTCTTCCTGTCTGATTGCTTAACCTAGGATATTGTTCCTCTGCCCCCGGTGCTCCTGTTCTCAGGCCTTCTATTTGGACTGTATTACATACACCACTGTCTTTCCCAGATCTTCAGCTTACAGATGGCAGGTTGTAGGACTTCTCTGCCTCCATAATTTCAATTCTGCTAAATCTTTTCCTATAATACCTCTTATTGATTCTATTTCTGTGGAGAATCCTGCCTAGTACAGCCTCCTAAGACTGTGGCCACCAGTAGATTCTTATTTTCAAACTAGCTCACAGTTCATTTTCCAGAAATTTATCAAAATTTTCTATAACTAGATGGTTCCAGCAGCTTCTGCTCCAGGCACTCTGATCTTGGCAGGATCTCTCTGAATGCTCCAAATTTGAAAAGCCAGATTTTGGGGTAGTTGTTTGCCCTGTAAACTTGATTCTCTGAAGGATTCAAGAAAAATATTTATTTTCAATTTATTCAGCTTTTTATTCTTTTAATGTTGAGAGTGATGTGTTCCAAAATCTTTATATAATAAAGGTGAACCTGGAAGTCTCATTATATTTCTTAAAAGTTTATTAGAGCTCTGTTCAAAGACTACAAATGTATTATCTCAGTGAATGACTACAAACTTATTATATTTGTGTAAACATGACCTAGACAGTTATAGAATATGAACAGTACCCCAGAAGTGGCCCCATGTCACCCTCCTAATCACTATGCCATCCTTTCTCTTTTTACTATTTAATGGCAGTTTATTTTCCCCTCAGTTTTTAATCCATTTCAATACTGCTGATCATTCTTGAATATGTTATTCTTTACACATATACACACATATACTATGGCATTATTTAGTAGTATGATTTCTAGGTCAGTTACATTAAATATTTTAATAGATAGTACCAATCAGCATTCCAAAGCAGCTGTACAAATTTACACACATTAATACATTTCATTGAATGCATTATATGGATTGAAAACAATTAACTTCTTTTGGTATACAGGGATGATAGAAATCATATGTAAGTTCATTCAGTATATTATTCAAGGTTTTACTGAGTCAAATTTTAGTATCTCTTACTGAGGATTTGTCATTTAAGAATCGATAACCATCTGCTATTATGCTTCCATGAAGTTGCTGGAATGTTGTGAAAAAAATTGTGATTTTAAGTCATTAACACATTCCCTTATCTATTATTTATCCTTGGTTATGAATCATTATTTTCTTCTAATTAAGTTAACTATGATGCACACCACTTCTATCATAGCATATGTTACGTAAAACATAGTTTCCTACTGGTATTATTAGGTTTAAAATCCTATTATGAGCACTATCATAGTTGTTTTACTTATTCTGGCATGCCTGCAGGCTGAGGTTAACCTCTTCAATTTAAATACTTCTACAACAATAGATATATGTACATATATATATCTGTATTATACATATTATAGATATAGATATATGTCTATACATGTGAGTGTAAGTGTCTGAGCAAGATGGCCCTGTGAGTGAGAGTGCCGCCGGCTCCCAGTGCTGGGCCGTGGTGCTGCTGCTTGCTCCCTGTAAGCTGGGGGGTCTCCAAGAAGGACCACATTGCCTGTGTACCACCAGCCAGAAGCCTGGGCCACCTGGAGGCTGCAGCAAAGGCCTCGGGTCTCACCCACCTCCCCCCTCAGCTCAGTCTAGTCTGCAGCTGTGTAGGGGTGGGCCTGTGTAGCAGGGATCCACACTGGGCAAAGGCCCCGGCTGAACACAGAGAGAGGAGGGTTTGAGGGAGCAGGACAGCCCTTGAGAACAGCCTCTAGAATGGGCTCTGACGAGTAGCCCAGATGTTCTTCCAGAATCACCACGTGTGCCCCATGGTCTGCATCCTGACTTAGCTGACCGCAGACTTGGAGGATGGAGGATGAAGGACTCTGTGCCAGAGTATTGGCCAGAGAAAGGCCCAAGGGTGCCCACTTACTGTGGGCCTGAACCTTTGAGTCCAGCCATGCCTCTGTCACCCTGAGCCCTCTGGAGCTGAAGTTCAGACAGACAGCCTGTGCGGACAGCGACTGGGAAGGTAGGCTTTCTCGGCATGTGAGGGCCCCAGGCATCATCTGTGACTTTCTTCTTTCTCCTGCCTATAGTGACTACCAAGTGCAAAAGTAGCTTGGAGTTGTGTCCACTGGCCTCTGAGGACCTCCAGACCCTTGGTTACCTGGTCCCAGCCCAGGGCAATGTTCCAGGCCAGCTTTGCTTCCTGTCCTGGAGGCAGGTGGGCTCTGGGATGGACAGGTGAGTCCCTGAGCTGGAGAATCTGCACCTCCTCCCAGGCTGGATCTGACGTCCTGTGTCCTGAAGGCCCCCAAAGGATCTTCTGCAAATGTGATTTCAGTGTCCCTGGCCCAATTCTGTAATGAGGTGCTGCGGATGCTTTCGTGGTGGACTGACAGGTGCTGTATCTCGGTTTTAGCCCCTTTCAAGGGGGTAAGGCCTTGAAAGGTGAGTCCCGTCCTGGGTGGGGGGCCCTCAGTGGTGAGCCTGGTGCTTGAAGCCCCAGCGTGGGGGCCAGAAGGGGTCCATGTAGGTGGGGGTCAGAATATGAGAAATAAAGGAATTGTGCCCACCTCCTGACAAATCTGCTTCACTGATTCAATTGCTGATCTTATTCAGAAACATCCTCACAGCCACAGCCACAAATAACGTTTAATCTGAGCACCCTGTGGCCAGTCAAAATGACACATAAAATTAACTATCAATGACGCCCAACTCTGTGATGGGCTTTACCCCCAGGAGTCCCACCATGTTCTTAAGACGAAGACCCCAGAAAGATGTGCTCTTGGCTCTAGCAGAGGGAAAAATCATCTTGAAATTCTTTCAGAAACTTCTGCACGACAACAGCCCACTTTTCAGTGGAAACACCTTTAGCAGAGTCTTTTCCCACTGAGAGAAGAGTGTCCCACCAACTGCAGCCCTTTTTCACCCTCCTGTTTTACCTCAAGTGTTAAAAAAAAAAGCTGCATCACTGGAGGAAGACTTGTGAGGGTCAGACCCAGAGATGTAGGCCCATCAACAGACTGAAATTTGATCATAAGATTCTCCCCCAACACATCTTACTACCATACCAGTAGCAGCAGGATAAAATATAATCAATTCTCATTATTTGCAGATTCTGTACTAGTGAATTCACCTACTTCCTAGAATTTATTTGTAACCCCCAAATCAATACTTGTGAACATTTTGTAATCATGTATAGGTAAGGGCGGAGTAGTGACAAATTCTAGTTTCTCGGCCTGGATGCCCCAGCTACGACAGAACTAGGAAATACTCTGCGTTCCTGCTTCAGCTCTCATACTATAAATGTGTTCTTTTTAATAGTCTATTTAGTGCTAAATTAAAAAAAAAATTTTGTGCTGTTTTCAGTGATTTTTCCATTTAAAACAGCCCCCAACTGAAGTGCTGAAATACTATCTAGAGTTTCTAAGAGGAAGAAGGATGTGATGTGACTTTCCAAGAAAATGCATGCATTAGATCAGCTTCATCCCAGGCATGAGTTACAGCGCTATTTGTTGAGAATTCAACGTAAATGAATCACAATATGGTACCTCCATAAAATGGAGGAGGAATTTCACCCATCTGTGTATAAGGCTGCTCTGGAAAGTGCTAAAGTAAAATCTAGAGTGTGTGATAAAACTATTGGAAATACCAAAAAAAAAAGCTGCTAGCACAGTAGACAGCAGTGTTGTGAGGCTGAAAGCTAAAGAAATTTAGCGTCACGTTACCCAGGGTCAGGAAAGTGCTAAACCCTTCTCAGCTAGTGCTGGCTGGCTTGCAAGTTTCAAAAGGAAATGTGGCATAAAAATGTTAAACTTAGAGGTGAGGCAGTTTCTGCAGACCAGAGGCTGCAGAAAAACTGTTTAAAAAATGCCTGCTAAAACGTTGTACAGGAGAAGGATTATATAAAAGAGTAGGTCTTCAACGTTGTGAGACTGGCTGGGTTTTACGGACTGTTGGCAAGTGGACCTATATAACCCAAAGAGCACTTCAGCTGGTGAAAATGTTCTGATCAGACTCACAGGAACCTAACCCCATATGTCCCCTAGCAGCAGCAGTTCACTGTTAGTTCATTCAGTGTTCCCAGTGACTTTGTAGAACATAAACTATGGTGACAAAAATAAGAATGGACTGTATGATAACACTGGATTACAGCTCGAAGGACTGCAAGACACAAACTGTCCCCTGGGAGGAGTGCTCAGGCAAGACCAAAGGCAAAAAAGCTAAAAGGAGGATGTCAGAGGAATTTGCTGTCTCTGACATCTACAGATACAGTGAATGTTAAACACAGCCCAGCTCTTAGCCAGGTTAACACCGATTCATACATTAAATGACCAGCTGGACAACATCAAGGGTTCTAAGATACAAGTGAGAAGGAGAAAAGTAAGAGGAGAAAGAAAAGATACTTGAAAAATAATAGCTATATTTTTTCCAATTTTAGGAAAAATATAAGACCTCCCCTCTAAAAAAAAATCTCAAACCTGTTAGCAAGCACAAAATTAACACAAAGAAAAAACACCCAGGAATAGCATAAACATTTTTGAAAAATAGTGTTAAAAAGAGAAATCGTCAATTTTATAACATATCCAAAATCTCAATGATTCCCAAGCAGAAGAAATATGAATAGAACCACAAGAAACACCATAATCAGATTAAAAAAAAATCCCAATGATTAAAAGTATTAAAAGCAGCCACAGAAAAGTGATACATCACATATCGGAATTTCAAAAAAGAATTACAGCCAACTTCTTATCAAACATTATGCATGCCAGAAGACAAGGAAGTGACACTTTAAAGTCATGCGTAAAAAATAAACAAGTAAAAATACTAACATTCTATATCAGATAAAATATTTTTTCCAAGAATGGAAGCAAAATGAAATATTTTACAGACAAAAAATGTGAAGGTCATTTATCAATAGCAGACTGCAGTTTAACACATGTTAAAGGAATTTTCTCATGTAGAAACTCAGTTTTAGAAAGTGGTATTTTGTAAGCTTGTACAGAGTCTGTGATTCTAAAATAGGAACACAAAGTAACTAATTAATATTATTCTCAGAAGCAAACTACTCCACAATGTAATGATTTAAAACTACAGCCTTAAAAAAAAAATATATATATATATATATATTCCTGTATTCTATGGATAAGGAACTTGGTGCAGCAGAGGCTGACTGTCTTTGCTCCACAGCGTCTGGGACTTGAGCTTTAAGACTTGAAGACTAGTGGTAACACGATGGCTACAGTTTTGTATTAACAGGAGGCCCCTTCGCTTATCTGTCTGGCACCTGAGCTGGAATAACCTAAAGATAAAGACTGCCAACCGGAGAACCTAGAGTTGGCCAATACGTGTTCTGGATCCTCACAGCACGGTGGTCTTAGGATACTCTGTCTTCCTACGTGGTATCCCATGGCTCTCAATCTGAATATTCCAGTGACCAAGGAGAAACTTGCACCGCCTTTCATTATCCATCCTCAGAGGTCACATAGCATCACTCCTGCCATACCGTGCTACAGTCCCAGCAGTTAAAAGTCTACCCAGGTTCACAGGGAGGGGGCATTAATCCCACTTCTCAATGGGAAGAACATCAAAGATTTTGCTGTCCTTTTAAAAAACGTACACACCTGCCTATAGTCTCTGATTAGCCATCAGTCTCTATCAGCAAGGTCTGTAGTTTGCTTCTGTCTGAATTATCTGCTCCAACTCCCTCCCTACCCTTCTTCTCAATCAGCTTACTTTTCTCCTTGAAAACCAATCAAATGACTACGAATGATCACTCTACATCTTAACATAGGGCACACTGTATACAATAAGAGCAATTATATTTTCCTGTCTCTTTGAGAGAGTATATGAATGGCCAAGCACCATTTTAAAATAAGGCCACTTAATTCATGAGACAGTGACCCTCACTGAACTGTAAAGGACCAGGAAAGGGTGGCAGGAATGGAGTGGAGGAAGTGTTTTACCAAGGTCATAGAGCTCTTGGTTTATGACAGCAGATCCCAAGGAGATGAAAGTCCTACTGCAACAGAAGTTTTACCAGCAAGAGTCAAAGGCCAGTTGTTTAAAACAGCATTAAATGTGAAAAATATGACTCAAAACTATGCAATTTTCTCATTTGAAATGTCAAGATTGTAACACATTTGGATAGACTATAGATAAGGCAATTAATTTGTGGTAACATTGATACAGAAATATTTTTCTGATCTTTTAAAGACAAATGAAGGATCCAATATTATGCTTTTATATCACAATAAAATCAATCTTCTTAACAAAGAAAATGAAAAAAGCACTATATTATACAAGTGATTTTTTCAAAATTCCAAGCTGAGAATAAGTTAGAAAAAAAAATCCCCTTTCTTATTGAAATGATACAATAAAAATCTTACTCTTCAAAAATTTAATTAAAATATATCGAACATTTACTGGATAACAGATACTACATAAGCAGTTCACTTCTCCATTCCATATTAAAAGTTGCAAAAACCCTAGAAGGCAGCTATTTTGATCTCCATTTTCTAGATGACATTACTAAGACTTAAGGGTTTAAGTAACTTAACTGGTACTGTATATTAATAAGGACAGAAGAAGAAATTAGATTTAAATCTATCTTATTCCAAAGTGGAGGAATTAAAAAAAAACTGCCTGAAAGCAAACATTCTACCAAACTGGTAGATAAGAGGCTAAAAGCCTAATTATAATTTTATTTGGATAAACAAAGAAATGTGACTTTTCTTACATTCAGATATTAAAAAGATAAAATAGCATAAGAAGCTATAAAAATATTCTGAAGCTCAAGAAGTTTTAGTAACTTACTAAGTGCACACATCTTGAACCATGGGCTGCAACTAGAACTCAAGTCTCATATTTCCAGTGATGCAACATGCTCACCTTTTCACTTTGTCATAATATTACATTCATTTGGTATTCCTATTACAACTCCTTTCACAATCACTGCATAACTTATTTATGACCTACCTAAATCCTCCCTCCTCCACAGGCCTTTTTCTTATTACTTCATATAACAGTGACTTCCTAGAGCACTTACTCATGAGAGTAACCACTAGTGTATTCACAGTAACGTGGTATGTGTTATAGCAATCGATTATCATAGTAGTATCACTTTTATGAATTCGGTACTTTCAAAAAGATATGGAAACATGTTTCCCAAAGAAGACATACAGATGGCCAACAGGTACATGAAAAGGTGCTAACAACATGATTCATTAGGAAAAGGCCATCAAAAACACAATGAGTTATCACCTCACAGTGGTTAGAATGACCATTACCAAAAGGACAAGAAATAACAAGTGTTGCTGAGGATGTGGAGAAAAGGGAATCTGGGCATTGTAGGTGGGAATGTGAACTGGTGCAGCCACTATGAAAATCAGTATGGAAACTCCTTAAAAAATTAAAAATAGGACTGCCATGAGATTCAGCAATTCCACTCTGGATATCTATCCAAAGAAAACAAAAACACTGATTTGAAAAGACACATGCAACCCCGTCATACCTGCAATAATATTTACAATAGCCAAGACATAAAAAGAACCGAAATGTTCACTGATGCATGAACAGATAAAGAAAATGTGGTCTAGACATACAATGAAATATTTTTCAGCCACGAAAAAAATTTAATTGTGCCATTTGCAACAATATGGATGGTACTTGAGGGCAGTATGCTAGGCAAAATTGGTCAGACAGAAAAACAAAAATAATATTATCTCGTATGTAGAGTCTAAAAAAAAAAAAAACAAAAAATGAGCTCATGGATGTAGAGAGCAGATTGGTGATTGTGTGAAGTGAGCGATGGGGTTTACTTCCTACAGTACTTACAAGTGTGCCTCGTGCACAGATGTTTATTAATGCAAACTAACATGGGAATGGAAGCAATCTTAAATTGCTGGTTTAAACTAACAAAAATTGTCTCAAGTATACTATGCAGAGATTTCTGGAAACAATACAATTACCCCACGAGCACAATACATTTATTTGCTCATTTATATTAATTGTTGATGTTTTATTTAAAGCTCTTCTTTAAGTATGCTGTGATGTGTTATTTTGTTCTCTTTAAAATGCATTCAATATTTTAATCATTGCCACAATATTATTAATTATAAGATATTAAGAATAATATTTTAATAGATAATATCTTTCCAGTGCTCTTTGCATAAAGATTGTAAAGAGCACAAGTTATGAGCAACTTTTATCTGGTGCAAACAGTATATCACAGAATAACAATTAAAATTATTTTTAGCAGATCATTTCTGCACTTCAGAAAGACTACAAACAGATTTTTCCCTTTTTTAAGTAGGTAGTTGAACTTATTCTGCTTGCTTCATCAAGATCTTACCAGATAATTCACTCTAAATTATTATATACATGCTTCCAGGCACTACCAAAAATTATTTAAATATATTAGAATAAAATGTGTTATATAATTTCATCATTACCCTGAATTGGAAAAAATGATATAGCCATTTCTTTCTAATTAAAAAAAGTTTGCTTACAAAATATTAAGAGACTAAGATGATTGCTTTAAGCATGTCAGATTAATAAAGTCTATTATTTTTAAAAACATTTATTTTGGATCAACCAAACATTTGCCAAAGTTCAAGATTCTTTAGTTCAACACACACACAAACACACAGACACACACACACAAGTTCTGAGGGTATCTCCACTAGGAGGTGGTTTTGTAACCTTGATAGCAATACATCCTTTGAAATGTATATGACTCAAGAGATATTTAATGTTTGATGGAAGTACCACATCCACGCTCATCTCTGAGAGATGTGGCAACGCTTAAAGCTATTTAAATCATCCTCAAATCTGTATTCTTTTTTTTTTTTCTTTTTTCTGTTCAATTTGATTGGTATCTTCCTCCTTGCTTCTATTTGCACATGGGACTCAGTCACTTTGCATGGATTCTTTAACATGAATTATGTGAAAAGTGAACAGGCACATCCTTTACCTTGCAACATATAATAGTCAAGGTTTTGTTCTCTGGAAGCATTACTGAAATCACAGATGATGGGACTCTGAATGACAACACAACAGAAAACAAAATGAAATTGGGCGTTTTGATGGTCCACAGTTCTTTTCACTCTGCTGTTTGTATCCTCCTACTGTATTCCATCTCCTGTCTGCAAAAGCACACCTCCTCCTTCCCCATTACTACCACCACCCCAATGCCTCCATTATCACCACCACTTGTGCCATTTCCCTGAGGAAGCACCTTTAAAAAAAACACTAGACTAAGTAGAAATGATGGGAGAGTTTCCTATTTGTGTGAGCAAAGCACTCCAGCTCTTATAGAAACGCCTTGCCTTGACCCTCACTTTTCAGACTCTGTCTAGGTCCAGTAATTTAAATGCCTAATTAGATTAGCAGATGCTTTCTTAACTAACTCATGGTCCTCCACTAATAGGTGTCAGCTTTTAAGATACATTAAACAATTTTTTCTCAATTGCATGTATTGAACAGTACATTTTATATGTGACTATATTAATGATAAATTAAGTATATCGTTTCTATAGGGATTTATAAAGAAAGCACTAATCACATAACTCTTTCTTTAAGATGTAACTGAATTTAATAATCCCTGCTATTAGTGATTACACAGGATACCCTACTTTAATAGATTTGGGGATTTATTAAAACTTCAGATATTTTAATTAAAATTTTTGTTTGTATAGAAATATATCTGTAGGTAGCAAGGTGAAAAATAATGGTTTCTCACTCATGAAATAGTATTACAAGATAGAAGTGGCTTAAAATCTTGTTCGTGGTATAGAAGGGGAGTGTATATTTTAACACTGAAATCAAAGGGTTATTCTCCGTTGAATAAGAAAGGAAGTACAAGAGAGATTTTTTTCTTGCATTTTAGCATAACATCTTTCTTACAAAACTTCTTGACTACCTGTGATTTATGCAGCAAAATAAGCTTTCTTATGACACTTATGTTAATCTTTTTTCCCTTTCCATTACCTGAACATATCAGTATGTTTTCTTGTTGAAATAATTTGGACTAGTAATTTGCAAATTTCCTCTGACAGCCCTTAAGGTACAATAAATTTCTCAAATCAGTAGGAGCCCTTGAAATGTGTCTTCAGTATCCCTGCTGCAAATGAAACTAGCGAGCTACAAATGTGCCAGTGCACAGAAAATCAGAAAGAATGAATTTTCCCTTACATGGAATTGGATGCTCCCTTAATTATTTGTAACCCTGGGCTATAAGGAAGTTTCTCATTTCAGAATTAGATTTTACAACTAGGATTTTATTTTTTGTTTGTTTGTTTATTTATATGCCTGTACTACATTTAATGAGTTTGGATCAGGAAAAAAACATAAAGACAAACTGGACTAAAAAACACATCACTCCTTTAAAATGTTTGAAGATATTTCCCATAAATAGTATTATTTCAACATATAAAACTTAACTTTACTGAGCTTCCATGGAATAGGAAAACAAAAATTTCTGTCCAATCTATGTTTTGAAGTTATATTAAAGATTTTCTTCTGTGATTTTGACCACAGCAAGTGCAGACAGCAGGGAATCCAATATGCTACTGATGGCATTCCATATACTCCATATTTTTAGACTCTTGTGATTATAATATATTTTATAAATTTTTGGTATTTAAAAATTTTGTATTTTTCCCCATTTTTGACAATTGCACTTTTGCAGTATGCTGCAGTGATTAAACTGTAGGTCCTGAAATCAGACAATCGGGGTATAAATCCCTGCTCTTCCATTTACTAATTTGGGCAAGTGACTTAGTTTCTTTGCATGAATCATGTTTAGAACTGGTAACACATACAAGAAAACCCATTAGAATAATGTTTTAAATGCATAAATAGCTACTTTTCCACCATATAGTTAAATTCCAAAAGCCAGAGGTTTTGAATTGCTAGGATGACTCCATGAAGACATCAGGAAAGCAACTACCTTCTATTATCTATCTCTATCTTCAGTTTCTATCCTCAGGGCTACATAGTAGTTGCTGGAGCTCCAGCAATTACTTCATTATTTCAGGAAGTAGAAAGGTGAAAAAAGGAAAGAATTAATGGTACAACCTAGCCCAAAAGGAGAAGAATAATTAGATTCCACTCTTAATGGGGTAATGGCATATTCTTAGAAAACCGTAAGTTGTGAGAGATGTTGTTTGAGTCATCTTTGGAAAATTCAATCCCCTGCCTTTACAACTGAATCTCAGAAAATCTAATGCTTTATCTGAGTGTGTTTTAACCCCGTGAAAATTATGGTTTGGGTGACTCTAAGCAGAAGAAGAGAAAGGATATTCAGCAGTCTTTGAAAGACCTCTATTTACCTATTTGCAAAATGATTAATGTAACAGTATATATCTCTAAAAGTTATCATCGAGGTACATGAAATGATTCCAGTTAGCATTTTGGGGATACTGTAGAGTAATCTGGTAATGAAGAGAGTTCCCCACAGCATGATGCTTTACTCCACGTGGATACCATAGGCTCTTTGGTTATACATTGACGTTTTACTGTCATGGACATCTTCCAATGTATTATCAGAAACCAGTGATTCTCAAATTTTTTATATCACATCTCATGTAGACAATGATATTTTACAGAAAATGATGTGTCAAAGGTTGCTCATGGCCTGAGATGACAGAACAGAAAGACCTCTGGGTCACTCAGGCCCAGTGCAGTTCACCTGTCTATGAGGAAACCAATGCCTTTACAGACTTTTAATACGTTCACTACCATTATCAACCTTTCTTAGCCCAAGCACCTCTATTTCATAAACTACTTCAAATAATTTTCTCTTTTGCCTCCAAACTAATGAGCTATTTCATCAGTCAAAGATACAAAGTTCAACTAGACATTTATGTATCCCGATCATTCTCTTTCTGCACAACATTCTTTCTTGATAATGACATGATTATGAGAATCAAAGTTGAGATTTGAGCAGAGAGACAGCAGAAAGAAGATGCTGGGAGCCAAGATCACTAGCTGTACTGAAGGGACATAGGGAGAATACACCTGGCCAATAACTATAGTTTTCCCATGATTTGCTGAGCAGCTGCGCTTATTAACTGCATTCCTGGTGTAGAGCACATGGGTTCCAAATAGAGCCCTAAGGAGTGTCACCAATGGGCATCTAATTTAGGGATGTCTGACTGTCAAACTGGAGGTGGTAGGATTTGTGCTTATGCTTATTTCAGATTTTCTTGCTCTTTTCATCTTTATCTATATATGCTAATCTTTTTTCCCTTTATCTGGAGCATTTATTCTCTTTTACATTATTTTCCATTCATAACACACTTAATGAATTTTTCCTTTGTCTTAAAAGTTCCTTGCTTACTCATTCTCTATGCTTAATACATCCTGTGAATTTCAACTTTTATATTTTTATCACCTTTAGCAGAATTGTTATTCAATAATAAAGCAAACAAACATTGCACTTCAGTAACGTAACTGTTTGAAACTATGGCTGTATTTAATGAAAGAGAATGTAGGCACCATAAGGATTCTGAACTCCAGATAGCCCACACCCCATTCTGAACCTCACCAATACTGATCTTGCTTCATTTGTCATTGAAATCCCATGAAATTACTTTTCAGTAACTAGTGACAAGGATAATGTGTGTACTTACTACTAGGGCACTTCTCTAGTTCCTTGACAAGTGGTGCCTTTAAAAAATTTTACATGCCCTTTGGTGAAGTTTAAATGAGGACTGAGGCACCCTCCCAGGTCATCAGTCTATAGTCGAAGATCACCAGAGGCACTTGGCAGAAGGTTAATGTGTAAAATGACACTTCAGCAAATATAAATGTCTATTTTTTCCAGAGACAATTCATCTATTCATATGCATTTGTTGACAACTACCAAGACCCAGGTACTATTGTGGGTGACAGGGATAGGGAAGTAAACAAAGCCCCTCGGCTTGAATAGGTAGAGATGGCCTGTGGCATCCCTGAGTTGTGCCTCTCAGATCTCACGCAGGACTGTCTTTGCAAGGAGTGTAATTGACTACCAGCTACAGCTATTACGTTCTGAAACCTGTCACTAGATTTGTGATATTTGAGGACGGACATGCATTCTGCGTGAATCTCCCTGCCAATGACTCAGGCTCACCCATTTCTGGGAGACTTGGTAATGCTCTAATGGGATATTTTGACTCAAAGACTCCACAACAGCCTTGTAATATTTTTAGGTTCGTATAGAAGTCTCAGATATTTCACCCCTTCCTTCTCACATTCCTTCTTTCTCTCCTTAACCCAGAGCCAACTGACGTTAAGGTCTGACAATTTTTCAGACTTCCCCAGATTCCTTCTGTTTTTCCTCACAGGCATTGACCCGTACAGATCACTTGCATAAGTAATTCCTTCTCGTCGTCTTTCTCTCACAAGAATCAGACTAATTCACAGAACAGCAGCAAAGAAACAATAACAGATAAGTGCTATGGAGAAAAGATAAAGCAGGAACACAGAGATGGGTTGTACAAGTAAGCAGAATTGCTCTTCTACAGTATTTAGTCACAGACTTCAGGGAGTGAAGCACCAAGTACAGCAGTCCCCCCTTATTAGAGGTTTCAGTTTCTGAATCACAGTCAACAGTGGTCCAAAAATACTAAATGCAACATTCTAGAAAGAAAAACCATAAGCTTAAAATTGCATGCAGTTCTGAATAGTGTGATGAAATCTCCAGCAGTCCCACTTTGTCCCTTCTTGGATGTGAATCTTCCCCTTGTCCAGTGTATCCTTAGTCCCTTAGTAGCCTCAAAGCCAGCTGGATTATCAGATTGACTGCCATGGTATCACGTGTTTGTGTTCAAGTAACTTTATTTTACTCGATAATGGCCCCAAAGTGCTAGAGTAGTCATGCAATTTAGATACATCAAAGAGAAGCTGTAAAGTTCTTCCTTTAAGTGAAAGGTGAAAGTTCTCGACTTAATAAGGAAAAGAAAAAAATCATATGCTAAAGTTGCTAAGACCTATGGTAAGAATGAATCTTCTATCATAAAATTGTAAAAAAAAAAAAAAGAAAAATATTGTGCTAGTTCTGCTGTCACACCTCAAACTGCAAAGTTCTGGCTACAGTGCATAAGTGCTTAGTTAAGACGGAAAAGGTATTAAATTTGTACAATAAGATATTTTGAGAAAAGGAGAGAGAGACACCACATTCACATAACTTTTATTACAGACTATTGTTATAATTGTTTTATTTTAATATTAGTTACTGTTGTTAATCTCTTACTCTGCCTAATTTATAATTTAAACTTTATCATAGGAATGTGTGTATAGGAGAAAACGTAGTATATACTGGGAACAGTACTTTTTTCCCCTTACAAATTGGCTTAAACATAAAAACATTATGAACATGTATAAACATTAAATGGAGCTGGTAAGGCCTGAAACTGTTAAACTCCTAAAAGAAAACGTAAGGAAAACTTGCCTTGACATAGGTCTTGACAATGGAAACAGTAAATAGATGTTGTTGATGTCATTAAAGTCCCAAATTTGCTCACTTTGAGTCAATCAAAATAGATTATCTTGGATAAGCATGATTTAAAATAGGTTAAAGTTCTTAAAAGAGGGACTGGAAACCTCCCTGAAGTGGGAGACTCTCCAACTGGCATTAAAGAAGACAGCTGCCACAAGGTCCTCATCAACAAGGAAATGGTTTCTGCCAACAATACAAGGAAGCTTGAAAATTAATCTTTACCCAGTATTGGCTCTAATGAGAATGCATCTCTGCAGAGAACTTGACTGCAGCCTTTGGCTGCCCTGGGCAAAGAACGCAGGTGAGCAGTAACCAGCATCTTGACCAATGGCAACTGAGATAAAAATATGAGAAATTTTAACTCAGTAAATTTGTGGTAATTTGGCATGCAGCAATAGAAAACTAATACAATTACCCAAGAGTGTAGGAGTGCTTTAAGAGTAACAGAAAACTCTTAGTAAATAAATCAATAGTCAAAAAAATTCCCTCTGAAAACACAGGTGTTCCACATATTATTAAATTTTAATTCTAGAAAAATAGCTGAGACAGGGATCATCCTATATATTACATAAATAATTTGGAGAGAGTAAAAATTAAAAGCTGTTGAACTCATTACCTAGTACAATTTGCCCTAGGAATGCAAGAATGGGTTGGTATTTCAAAATTATCACTGTAAATCACCACATTAACTGATTAAACACAAAAAGAAAAACTCTCAGCACATCCAGAAAATATATCTAATAAAAATGTACCAATTATGATAAATCCTAACAACTTGATAAACCTCCCTGCCAAGAATCAAAGCAATATCATACTTGAGTGGGAAAAATATAGTCATTTCCTTTACTGTAAGCAAAATGCCAGCTTGCTCACTAATATAGCTCATAATCAGCAGGGTACTGGAAGTCCTAGCCAAAGAAATATAACCAAAAAGTTGAGAGAAGAAAGTGGAAAATAAAAAGAGACAAAACGTAACTTTCTTAAAAATCACATAATGATGCTGAAAATCTAAGAAAATAAACATTAACTCCTCAACAGTGAAGATCTACTTAGCACAGTAATCGTATTAAAATATAACAGTAATAGTATTCCAATGAATCAGCAATAACAAAGGATTATATATATAAACATATATAAATAAGAAAAAGTATCATTGAACATGACAAGCAAATCAATATAATACATGAATCTACAAGAAGTTTTCAAAAGTTACTGAAGAAATTTAAATTTGTAAAATAGATTAACAAGTTTATACCATATAGTACAGGGAACTATTACCAATATCTTCTAGTAACTTATGGTGAAGAAGAATATGAGAATGAATGTATGTATGTTCCTATATGACTGAAGTATTGTGCTGTACACTAGAAATTGACACAACATTGTAAACTGAAAATACTTCAATAAAAACATATTTTTAAAAAGTTAATGAAGAAATTTGCTAAATTTCATTGCATATACAAGTTTGAGTCAAAATTTTAAAGCTTCTGTGATGTCAAAAGCACAATCTGCAATCTAAAAAAGTTAAAAAGAACTGGGGGAAGACATTCGCACATAGGACAAAAAAATGGCTAATTTAAATACAAAATTAAAAAGTAATAACTATATATCCCCTTCTCCCAAAAAGAAACACATCCCAATAAGAGAAAAAACAACAAAAAACAAACATTAAAAAAAGATAATCAACATAAGAGCAAACCAAGGGCTAATGAACATACCAATATATCTACAACCCTGATAATATTTTATTCTATTTAGTAAATATTAGATACTCTCAAAACCCCATGTGTTGGACAGGAAGTGGGAAAACAGAAAAAAAAGTAATAATAAACTGCTGATAGGATTGTAAATTTTGTTTATTTAAGAGACAATTTCTTTAATATAAGTTTTAAAGTCCTTATTCCCTACACGAATCAAGAGTGTCATAAGGAAACAGAGATTCCATGTAGCATTGTTTGAAAAGGCAAATCTGTAAGAATTCTCATTAGAAATGGAGAAAGGAGTAGGAAATACACATAAATGATAATCCTATAATCTATGTGTATATTATTTATTCTACCTTTATACTTTTCTGGATAATTTCTGTATTTTATAATATACTTCTCAATAAATAATAATAGTGAAAGTCTTATAAAGAGTTTAAGCAGCCATATACATAAGTAATAATCTGAAAAATTTATCTACAAATGAAAGGCTGAATGGCTTCATGAAGCCTCAAGTCCTCAAATCCTCAGATATAGAAAGGAAACACCATTTTCCTTCAAAAAACAAACATTCAAGCTAGAGACTCTAGAAAGTGTTTGTTAGTAGAGTATAGCAAGTGACATGTGAGAGTATCACCAGAACACAAAGAAAGAAAATATAAGTCAGATTTGCTTAGGAAAAGTGAAGGAGGTAAAACTCAAACTAAATTTTAAAAGACAGTGATAAGATCACATCCTTCAAGACCAATGATTGGAGTAAGAACCAAGCTCTAAATGAAACCCATAGGAGAACCTAATTTCAAAGAGTTCAAGAACAGAAGCAGACACTTCAAAGAAGTAGCAGAAGTACATACTCATTCATCTTGTGCCTGGCCCTGTACTAGGCCTTTCACACATATTTATTTCCTACAGAATTCTTGTAAATCAATATTATTTTGTATCAAGATAAAATTAAGTCTAGAGAATTTAAAATGGTAAAATAAGTAACTCTTGATAGAAAGACACAAACATAAGCCCTTCCTGATTTTTAAATTCCTCTCTCAAAAACTAAACTTGGTAAACATTATGAAAGTGTGGCTTCACCAAAGGCAATAAAGACTCTCAAAAGAGTTACAGATACAATAGAGGAGTGAAGGGAAAACTATATAATTTGAAGGAGTGATGGGTGGCTTTTCCAATGTCATAGAAATAGGCTGGCGGAAGTCAATATATGCTCAGTTGTAAAACGACTGAAAAGTGTAGAACAAAGTATAAAGAGTACTATTTTGAGCAACTCCACTAGGAAAGAAAGAAAATGAGACAATGTTTATTAAACTTAATAATATGGATTTTTTAATCTGAGAATATGTTATGGGTATTTAAAAAATGATATTATGACCTGTCATTATCATACTGGAGGTCATAGCCAGTGCAATAAAGAAAGACATTTTTAATGTGGTAGAAGGACTGGAAGGCAATAAGTAAAAACGCATTTCTTTTATAAATAACATGAACACATATACATATATGTAAATTAGATAAATCAAAATAACGGCATTTAGCAATGACAATTTACAAAGATCAAGTTTACATATGAGGCAAAACAATTAGGAAATAAAAGATAAAAGATAATATTTCTGATAGCATAAGAAAAATAAAATGCATGGTAATAAATCTAACAGAAGAGGAACAATAGCCCTCCCCTAAGAACAACAAAATGTGAATAGCATTAATTAAAGAAGACCTAAATAAATACAGTATTTCACGTTCAAGGTTTGGAAAAATCAATATTGTAAACATGGAAATTCTCTGCTAATTAATATATTGATTCAAACAACCGCAATAAAAATTCCAGCAGGTGTCTTAGCAAAACTCGATTAGTTGTTTTCAAAATTATATGAAAAAAGACTCAAGGAGAGCTTGGGTGATCTTGCAAAAGTATAAAAAAATCCGAAGAACTTTTATTCTCAGATATAAAGATGAATTATATATAATAAAAATGACAGTATACAATTGTAATGGAGCAGGACCCTGTGGGGCCTTCCGAGGACAAACCTTCCCACCCCTACCACCATGTCTTCTGCCTGTCTCTTCTCTTTAGAAAAACTTTAGTGTCTTAGGCCTTTCCCGAGTTGCAAGACTAAACTTCATCAAATAAGTGAGAAAATGCAGAAGCAAAGGAAAAGAGCCAAGCAAGACAAAATAATAATAGTTTAGCCACTGCACAGTCAAGGACCTATAGTTCCTCCTCAAGGGCTAAGGATAATATTCTGAGCTATATCCTTTGAGCTGTTTTGCAGATCCTAAAACACCCACCAGTGTTTAGAGAAGTTAACCGTATGTTGTCCACAAGCAAGCAGACCACAGAAAGTTTGGAGCCAGAAGTTTGATGATGTAGAATCCCGACTGCCTCACTGCCAACCAATCAGAAGAATGTCCACAAGCTGATCATGTACCCCACAACCCCCTTCCCTCACTCTGTATTTAAAAACCTTTCCCTGAAAGCCATCAGGGGAATTCAGGTCTTTTAAGCACTTAAGCACTAACTGCCTGGACTCCCTGCTTGGCACCCTGCAATAAACGCTGTACTTTCCTTCACCACAACCTGGTGTCCGTAGATTGGCTTTACTGTGTATGGGTGAGCAGATCCAAGTTTGGTTCATTAATACAATTAGCTCAGAAATAGACAAATAGACAAGGAAAATATAATTAAAAAATCTGAGATTAAAAAGTTGATGTAAAGTGGAGAAAAATTTGGTTTTGATAGTGGGTCAATTGGATACCCACTTGCAAAACTATGAATCTTGAGGTGGCAGCACTACAATTGTGCATTGGCCTTGGTCCCAGTGCTGTGTGGCTCTCCAGCTGGGGCCCTACCACTGACAATCTGAACACAGTGGCAACAGGGAGAGATGAGCAACCTCAGTACTAAGAAAGCTCCAACAGTAGCAACACAGACACTGGAAAGAGCTATCTTCGAATTAAGAAAGACTGGTGTCTTACATATGTGCTCAGCCCCTTCCTTCCAATATTCATGAATGGCACTATGGTCCAGATGCATCTGTATTTAACATGTGTCAGATTCAATCAACTGCAGATGGAAAATATCTGGGAAAAAAATTCCATATAGCTCCAAAAAAACAGAACTTGAATTTACCACCACAGGCAACTCTTTAAATAGCATTTACAACTATTTACTATTTACAATTATTTACATAGCATTTTTACTGTATTAGGTATTACAAGTAATCTAGAGATGGCTTAAAGTTTAGGGGAGGATGTGCAAAGGCCATTTGCAAATACTAACCCATTTTAAATAAGGAACTTGAGCATCCTCCAATTCTGCAGGGGTTTGGAGTCAATCCCTGGCAGTTATCAAGGGATGACTATATATGCTCTGAGGCCCTGGGATGAACCTTTTTGAAGGTGGCTGTTATTATGGATGACTAATTTTTCTCAGATAATTTCCTTTTAAAACTTCTAGTATTTATACAGTGACTCCCAATGGAAGATTTAAGTGCAATACAATACTGAGTCTTTCCATCACATATTTCCACCCAGATAACCTAGCCTGGTCCATCGCCACCATGTTGTCTCAACATCCTTAGCTTCATGATGGAGAAGTACCCACCCTGGGCAGTAGAGAGACTTGAGACAACTGGCAACACAAAGTTTAATGTTTATCTTAAAAGACAAAGTCTTTTCTGAATTATTGCTTGAAGTCATGGAGGAAATTAAACAAAAATATAAAGCACAAGACAACTCGGTAACAAATCCCAGGCTTTCTCCTTCCCAGACCTGGTTCAGACAGAGAGGGAGATTCACCATGGCCAGAAGGGGCTTCAGTTCTGGAGGCCAGACATCCTAGATCAAGATGTCAGTAAGGTTGTTCTTTCTAAGGACTGCAAGGGAAAATTCTGTCTTTATCTATCTCCTAGATTCTGGTGGTTTGCTGTCAATCTTTGGTGTTCCTTGGTTTCTGCTACATCAACTTCTATCTTCATCTTCACATGGTAATTCTTCCTTGTATGTGTGTCTGTGTCCAAATTTCTCCCTTTTTATAAGGACACCAGGTGTATTTGATTAAGGTCCACCCATAACCAATAGGCCCTCATCTCACATAATTATATCTGCAAGAACACTGTTTTCCAAACAAGGACACATTCTGAGGTAGTAGGAGTTACGACTTCAACTTATGAATTTTTGCAAGACACAATTCTATGCGGAGCAGAAAATGCAATGGATTAAAACACATAAAACATGTAAATGCTGGAAGAGATCCTTACAAAATGAATCAGCTTATAAACGTGTGAAAAGGTACTCAACTTCATTATTCAACAGGAATCTGCAAGATGAAATTAAATTTCCATATACCACCACTAAAATGGATCAAGTGAAAAAGAATGGTAATAGTAGGTGTTGTCCAGGATGTGGAGTAACTGGAACTCTTACACATTGGTGATGGTAGCGTTAAGTCAGTACAACTGGTTTGGAAAACTCATTGGCATCCTGTACTAGAACTAAGTGTTCAGCAATTTCATTCTCAAGTATGTGTTGTAGCAGCACTGCTTGAAATAGACAAAAGCTTAAAAAAAAGCCCATTAACAGTGTGTTTGAGCATTTATATACGTATATATATTCATATATGTATAGATACATATATGTATATATGTTTTTACAAATTTATAAAAAGAAACATATATAAGGAGATAAGATAACTACTGCTTGGATGCATCTCACAAAAAAGTTTGAGTAAAAGATGCCAAACACAAAAGAATACATATAGTAAAATTCCATTAGTACAACATATAAAAATAGACCAAATCATTTATGGTGTTAAACATCAGAGAGGTTATTATATTGGTGAAGAACTAACAATTCTGGGAAGAACCTAGCGAACCTGGGGGTGGCTTCTGGGAGCTTATGATGCTTTATTTCACTATCTAACTGCTTGTTATATAGAGAATTCACTGTGTTAAAACCCATCCACCTGTATATTATGATTTTTGTACAGCTTCTGAAAGAATATTATGCTTCAATAAGGATTATTTAAAATAATGGAAAGCTATTATCTACTGTAATTTCCAAAGTCACTTATAAAAGATTCACAGAATAAATGAAATCTTTCTATATATTCAGCTGAAGAATAAATCTGTGTTTCAAATGAATGAATTTGTTTTTAATAAAAAAGATGAACAAACATGTAAAACATAATATGATGTTTCTTTTTAAATTATCTTTGTGCTTTAGTTGCAAGCAACACTGGAATAAAAAATACACATTTTCACACATGAGTTCTTCAATATTTTTCACTTTATCTTATTGTATTATTTTCTAATGAATTCACTGTTTCATTACAAAGAAACAATGCTTTGAAATACTGGGATACTAACATATATTCATTTACTAAAAGTATGTTTTTGAACTCAGCACAAGTACTCTCTCTATATACCCAGTGAAAAGTTCTCCTGTGGCTCTTAGTTTATGGGAAGTACGCTTAGGTTTCAAATCCAGCTTCTGGACTCACTGATGAGGTTTTGTTGTTGTTTGTTTATTTAATTAATTTTTTACCTTTTAACATTTTTACCTTTTAACCACCTACTGTATCTTTAATACGTTTTATTTAAAGTTGTTGAAGCCATTTCTGTTGCTCCCACTATTTCAGACAACAGAAAGTGTACTCAGATCTGTTTGTACATTAGGATATTTACACTTAGATTCAGTTTTGGGTCAAAAATATGTAACTATGCATAATTAAAAATAAACTTAAAGACAGGATCAAATACTTGTAAAAATGTATTTTTTCTTTCTCCATAGCCCATAACTAACACTTATTTCCATATTTTGATCATGAGCCTAGCTGTGATCTCACAGTTTTCTTAACACAATACTATTGAAATAAAAATTAAAAATTCAGAATTGGCCTTAGATGAAAACATTATTCATTCAAACTAAAGAGAAGTAAGGTATATTTCAGTGAGATAAAATAGTGTATACATATTCTTGTGGTTAAAATCTCTCCTATATTTTTTACCTAAAATGAATGTTATAAAATATTTCTTAGTGAAGAAAGAAGATTGGATATCCAGGGCCCTCATTTTATGTTTTATTTTAGAGTTTAGGTTGAACATTGAACTAAAATATAAATATACATGCAATATACAGATACATTCATTTGCACTACATGTAATCTGTATATGGAATATATATAATGTAGTGCACATGTGTATATATCTAAAATAGGATGCATAAAGCAGCACAGCTAACGTATCCTTGTGGAGAGGATTCACTTCTGTCATGTTCCCAAAGACTTCTAAATCTCTGGGTATGGTGGTTGAGAAAAAGGAAGAACAAAGACAATTAACTTAAAACAAAGCTGGGGTTTTTAACTCTTGCAATCCCCAGACCCACACATCTGTAGCTTACCCTGACTTAATTTGATAACTATAGTTTTATTTTTTTAAACTATTTATTCCACGTTTTTTTAATTCTTTGTTGGAAACCTGATAAAATGGGTTATTTCTTGGAGCAAGGGTAACCTAACTCTTTTTTTCTGAATTATCTGGGTCTAATTCATTACCACCTTAATAGAAGTAATTCTCCATTGACCAAATCTACTGAGCAAAGGAGTATTAAGAATGCTAGTGAATCCCTGGGGGGTTCTTTTTGCTCCCAGTTTGCAGCAGTGTTAGTTTCAGCTTGTAGCAGTGTTAGTTCACAACCTTCTCAGGAGCTTCCCTTGTGTAATCTGAAACCTGCCCTGTACGTGGAGTTTTAAGAAAGAGGCAGCCACTCCAGATTGGTAGGTGGCAGCTTTAAGAAGCAAGGGAGGAATCTTCACACTGTCCAGCAATCCCACTCCTGGGCATATATCCAGTTCAAAAAGATACATGCACCCTAGTGTTCATAATAGCACTATTTACAATAGCCAAGACACGGAAACAACTTAAATGTCCATCAACAGATGACTGGATAAAGAAGTTGTAGTGTATTTCTACATCAGATATTACTCAGCCATAAAAAATAATAAAATAATGCCATTTACAGCAAATGGATGGACATGGAGATTGCCATATTCTAAATGAAGTCAGAAAGAGAAAGAAAAATACCATATGATATCACTTAGATGTGGAATCTTAAAAAAAAAAATAAAAAGACAAATGAACTTATTTATAAAACAGAAACCAACTCACAGGTAGAGAAAACAAACTTATGACTACTGGAATTGGGAGGAGGAGGGATGGATAAATTGGGAGTTCAAGATTTGCAGATACTAACTAATAAATATATAATAGATAAACAATAAGTTTATACTGTATAGCACAGAGAACTATATTCAATATCTTGTAGTAACCTATAATGAAAAAGAATATGAAAACGAATATATGTATGTATGTGTATGACTGAACTATTATGCTGTACACCAGAAATTGACACATTGTAAACTGACTATATGTAAATTAAAAAAAAAAAAAAAGCAACAAGGGAACTTTCAAAGCTTGTCTTGGGCAGCTGCAAGAGAGGCTTTAACTGGGTTCAATCATGTACACAGTCCAGATGGTCTCAGCATCATTTTACTATCTCAAGGCTGTGTCTTTGGGTAGCTCCTAGCTTGGGGTAGACAATCAGAGCACACATTTGAAGGGATGGGGGGTGCATGGTGGTGCCAACAGCCTCCACATACTTGGTCCAGCTTACAGGTCAGACTGGAGGTCACATATTTTTTATTACCTCCTTAAACAGGCAGCATCCCAGCTCATGCTTGGTAATGAGAATTATTCACCTTGGCCACTAAATCCAATGACCCCTTTTTCTGCCTGTTGGATTAGTGACATGAAATTTCAAAAACATTGGAGACTGGGTGAGAAGTCAGTCTCAGTTTCCAAACCATTGGAGATATGAAACTGATTTATCTGATCATCGAGCACCAAAGCATCCAAATACTCCAAGCAATTAGATTCAGGATTTGGAATAAAAAAATATCTGAAGTAGATAATTAGTTGTAACAGTGAGAAGGCCCACATCCCTGTCTTCCGCCTGATTCTTGGACCCATGCTGTTTGGCTAAGGAGTAGATGTCATCACATCTAACCTATCAGGCGTGGGTCCTATTACTAAGTCTTTAGTACATTATTCCATTATTCTATTAAACCTGCTCTTTCTGACCATGTGTTCAAAATAATGAATCCTGTATGTGTGATCCCAGTGTTACACTCACTTTACCCTAAGGTATGCAGAGATGTTCTATGGGATTACGTGTTGAAGGATAAGGCATTCTGTAAGATCATGAGTGGTGATAATGGCAGAAGCACTGCAGACAGGAAGCGAATTTAATATTTCGAATATATTTAAATCCATGAGAGCAAACCTCTGCCCCTCTCATGATAAAATAGTCCAATAGAGTCAACTTTCCTGCAGGTTAGTGTTATTACCCCTGAGGAAAGATTGTCCTTTAGGGCTGAATGTCAGTAGGTTAGGCACTTATTAGTGACAGTAAACAGATCATTCATGGTGAGAAGAAATCCATGTTTTAGTGCTAATGAATTGCCTCTATCTTTTCCACCATGGTCAGTTTGTACATGGACCCACACTATAAAAATGAGGGTGCCTGGGGGAAAGGACACACATATGTCCAAATAACTCACAACTGACCAGTATAAAATTTCTATTCTCCCTGAATCTTTAGATTTCTTCTTCTTCAATACTCCAGGAATATTTCAGAATTTCTCACTGACTAAAGGTCATGTTGGAGTTCAGGATGTAATTAACCAACTTAATCCACACAATTCCCCAGTGCTTAAACCAATCCCTAATCCTGATTTGGTGTATCCATATCAATACATTTACCTACTTTCATATTTTGTCCTCCTTGGTCAAACATCTCTTAAGTCTACTCCCATATATGTTCCCTCAACTCCTGCTGATACAAATTGGCAAGGCCATGTTATTCTTTTAGTGTGTGGTCTACTTTGTCCCAGATCACTTCTTGTACTTTTCCATCTGGACTTTGATGGGTTCCAATTTTTAAAGACTGAAGGCAGAATGAGTAGTTGTAGCAGTGAATTTTGACTAGAATAAGCATCTCCTCATGAAGAAACTCTCTGGTGAAGTCATTGGAAGAATTTTATGAAGAGAAAGCCAATTTCCAAGACAAGGAACATCTGAGTTATTTTGGAGATCAAAATTATCACCCTCATCTGTGTCTGCCCAAATGTTTTGATACAATATCTCAATATTCCACTCTTCCTCCTGTGTATTTATTTTTAAGTGTGTATTTAATTGGCATTTCAACTCTGCAGCCCTGAAAAGAAGTCTCTTGGTTTGGTTAATAGCCGCATTAAACAAGATTTTTGATTTATCATGTGTGTTCTAAATTTGATATTTAAGACCTTTATACTGATTCTCTTCCACTCCCTATTGGAAAGTTGAAATAAGTTAAACCATGTAGAATGTTTATAATTGCCACAACTACTGGGTCATTCAACCCCTGCCTTTGCCTGTGTTCCATTCTATACCAACAGCAGCGATGCTATTTGTATCAGTGATATCATAATGTTCTACTTGCTTCTAGCATTAGAGGTTATCCATGTGTGCTATAACAAGTATCTGATAAGAAACAGGTAGTATATGCAGAAAGAGTAATTTAAAATGCCTTAATGAAAAGATGGCTAATTAAAGTATAGGTAGGAATGATGTAGTACCCTGGGGCTATCTACAGAGGAGAAACATTATTAAAAATACCTAGTATTCACTATCTAGTATCCACAATGATTGCTTCATCTAAGAGGCATTATTCTTTTCTAACTGCTACATTTGTTTGTATAAATTTAAAAAGAGAGATTAATACTATATTTGTTAGATATAATATAGTAAACTATAAACACAGATTGTGTACTCCAAATGTGTAGCAGCTAATGTTAGGGTTTTTCTCAGTTGCACATATCCAAAATATGTGACTTCAGCAAGGTAGAGTTATTTTTCCCTCATAGTAGGCAAAACCTAGACAGCTTAATGGTGATAAAGCCTAATGGTGATAAAGTGTCTACGTCCAGAAGTCTTCAGAGATTGAGGTTCCTTTGTGTTCAACAATCCATCCCCCATTAAAGATGGTGTCCATAGCTCCAGGCAATAGGAACAAAGAAAAAGTCTTCATTTGAACTATCTTTCATAGGGTGTTCTTAGAAGTTTTCTTGTGACAGTTTCCATCACTTCTCATCTGCAAGAACTTAGTCACAGGTCAGATCTCATGAAGACAGACTGAATACTATATATTTTTAATCTTTGGTGGTTGTATTAACAGCAAAAGAGTTCTCTTACCATATAGGAGGGGAACACATTTATTGGAGTTCAACTAGTTGTCTATGACTCACAACAACACTGACAAATTCTAACCTAAGGCAAAATAAACATGAGTAGGAAAAGCTCTAGATAAGTATTTTTGAGTTTTATATTTGACACAGGCAAGCCATTGAATTACTGTTCAAGAAACATCAGAATAGGGAAAATGATTTTCATACAAATAATCTATTATAAATATACTCATACTTGAAAGAGAGCCCTAGGGTCATTATATTGCAAAAACTGTTGTGAAAAATAAAATGTTTGAACTTCCATTAATATACTTCTTTTCTTGAAACCATCATTATATTTTTCATAAGAATAACTTTTCTAATTCACTGACATTCCATACTTTGTGCAAGTAAATGTAATTTTGTTTATGGAAATTAGTATTTAATATAGCTCATATATAAAATTTGGTGATTTAAAAATTATCTCTAAATGATTTAATATTATAATATCATTTTGACCATTTAAGGGTATTATTTACATACTGTGAATTATAAGAAGAATTAAAATGAAATCAGTAACACCATCATGATTTAAGAAAACAAACAGTATATAATGGACAATGGCTTTATATTTTGATTCAAAACATTAAAAAAATCTTCAAAATCATAAACAACATTGTTACATGTGTCCTTAATTATTCTAACATTAGATAACAAAATTCACCATTCTGGTGTTTTCCTGCTTCTGTTTCTTCTTTTAGTCACTGATGTTTTCCAACTGAACTTGATTTCCCAGATTAAAAAATAAACATTAAAAAATGCCACGTGATAAAACTTGAGGTTTCCTTTTCTTCCCCCCATAGAGCTGTCTCTCAAAGATGAGGGTGATTTCTTTTAAGGGTAGTAAATACTTAAATAAATAAATACTACAAAGGGCAGCATTTAAGGAAGTAAGAAAGCACTGTAACCCACGCATCATAAAATCGTTAACTATAAGTAATACTGTTGATATAAACCAAAAAAGAAAAATGGCTATTGTTTCTTAATGAAAACTATGAAATCTGTTAAAATGTAAACATTATTTTGCATAGGGAAACTAAGAAACTTTGTATTTCATTTACCAAGTTAGGAATAAAACGTGATTTTTTTTCAGGTAAGTTATCAAGATAAAATTTGAAAAATGGACAAGTAAGGCAGAAATAACAACAAACAGGAAATAAACCAAAAATCATTCATGACACAAAAATAACAGTTATATATATATCAGACAAAATGAAAGGGCCATATAATTTTTACTAAAACCTGCATCAGATACCACTGAAATATGTTAATCTCTAATGATTCATCTTTGAAGTAGTTTAGAAAGGATGACTCTATTAAGCTATAATGAATTTGAATTACAACACATTTTATAATGTATATCTACTTGTAGAAAAGTTTACAAAACAGAAAATATTAAGGAAGTCATCCTAACAAACTGAAGAGATGATTTTAGGCAACAACCAGACATTTACTTAGGTGTGATTCAAAAAACTAATTAAATAGAAATTTGTTTTATCTTTCAAAAAAATAAACTAACTCCTGTGTAATTTTCTTTTTTATATTTTGAGTTGAGGATAGTACACAATGATCTCTGAGCTTTCATATTTGGAAATGGTCCCGCCTTCCTGATAGTATCTTTTATGTTAACTTCTTCTTCTTCTTTTTTTTTTTTTTTTTTTTTTTTTTTTGGTGGGGGAGGTAATTAGGTTCATTTCTTTATTTTTAGAGGAGGTACTGGGGATTGAACCCAAGACTTCATGCATGCTAAACATGCGCTCTACCACTTGAGCTATACCCTCCCCCTGTTAACTTCTACAAGAGTAAAATAATGAGGAATTAAACAATACACACATTAAAAATCGCCTCCGTAGTAGAAATGATAATGCTTTGCAACTGATAAAAATTGGCAAGTCCATATGAGGAAAACATTATTCATAATTTTTGGTTAGCAGGTGGCTTTATATACATTATTCACTGATTCCTATATTCATTTTATCATTTGCTCTCTTATTTCTCAATTCTTAATTCATTCCATAACACATTCATTTATCTTAAAATCTTCTTAAGCGCCTACTCTGTACTCTGTACTTAGCTCTATATGCACAGGCATTAAATATTTTGCTTCTGTGCAGCAATTCAGCGGAAAAAACAGTATTGAAGGGGATGGTAATCAATCCCACCTACATCCACAAAAAAGAATTGGACTCAATATTAATTTGGGAAGCTGTCGGTTTGAGATATGATAACCATTGCAGAAAATGCAGGAAAATAACATATAAATGAATATGAATGAGCAATAATGCTGAGTGAATAGACTATAAAAACGGACACATTTTTCACCAGCATTTTTATTTTTATGGAAATACTAAATGCCTTGTGTTTGAATATATTTGATATGGAGAGAATATAGAGCAAATAATTCACCTAGAAATTGCAAATACAAATAACAAAATAAGCAATAAAACATTCATATAAAATGTTTTTATATATTGAAATATTATTTTAAAATAAAAACAACTTTTTTAAAGTTTAATTTTGTTTTCAGAAATGGTTTTAGATAGACTTACAAGTAGTGAGTTCAAAAAAACTAAGAAAAGGCACATAACTGCAAATTACTAAATTGAAATGGAAAATTAAATTTCTTAATGTTGAATTTAAATGTGACAATAATCTCTTATGTCATGGTCATTATGTTAACTTTGTAGAATTTTAAGATATTAAGTTTCTTTTTCCAACCTCTTACTCTATTAAGTTCTAGTTCACCAGCCACTCTTGATAACTGTTTTGATGATTTGTATTCTTTCTCTGCAAAAACTGAGCCATCATTTAGCAGTTGATATCCGTGATAAAATGTCACTTTCATTTAAATGTTAGTTTCTTCTTTCACATTGAGGTTGAAACTATGTTGGGAGAAGAGTTCTTTATCACCATAAGGAGCTGAATTGTGTCCTTCAAAAATTCAGTCGTTGAAGTCCTATACTTCAGAATGTGACCTTATTTGGGAATAAGGCTGTTGCAAATATGGTTAGTTAAGTGAAGATGAGGTCATACAGGAGCACAGTGGGCTTCAATACAGCATACATGGTGTCCTTATAAAAAGGAGAAGTCAGCCTTCACACAGTTGCCATGTGAAGATGAAGGCAGAGATCAACTCGATGTAGCAGAAGTAAGAGTATCAAAGACTGTCAGAAAACCACCTGAAGCTAAGAGGCACGGAACAAATTTTTCCTCACAGCCTTCAGAAGGAACTAACCCTGGCAACATCTTGATCTCAGATTTTTATCTCTACAATAGTGAGAAAATAAATTTCTGTTACTTAAGTCACTCATTTTGCAATACTTTGATATGGCAGCCCTAACAAAGTAATACAATAACTATGCCTTACAATCACTTAACAGATACCATCTTTCTATTTAGTCACTTACAGAAATGTCATTTTAAAGATCAGAATTTAATCAACTAACCTCATCATTTTTATTTTAACAGTGTGTTAGTTTATTAAACATCTGTCCCAAATGCTCATTTTCAATATTGTAGATCATCGTGTATAAATATAACATGTAGCAAAAGAATTAAACTAAATGTTTCATTTATTTTTCTATTATAGCCAACCTACATGCCAGGACTTTTCTTGACTAAAACCCTTTTATTTTTCCCCTAAATTAAGCAGTTATTGTCTTAAAGTATACTTAAAATCTGTTAACTCATGTATTTATTTTCCATAGAGAAATGGTCAATTTAAGCAAACAGAACCTAAACAGACTTTATACCCTCCACAAAAATAAACTGAAAATAGATTATAGATAGACCTAACTGTAAAACACAAAACTACAACACTCCTAGAAAATAACATAGGAAAAAAACGTGAAAATTTTTGGGCGTGATGATGACTTTTAGTTACAACCTCAAAAGCATTGTCCATGAATTAAAGAATTGATAAGTTGGACTTCATTTAAAATGAAAATTTTCTGATCCGGGGAAGACAATGCAAAGAGAATTAGAAGACAAACCACATACAGCAAGAAAATGTATTCAAAGACATATATAGTAAAGGACTGTTACCCAAAATATACAAAGAATTCTTTAAAAAACAACCTTATTAAAAACTGGGCAAAGACATGAACAGACAGTTCATCAGGGATGATATGCATACATATGCCATACATATATGACAACTAAACATATGAAAATATATCTCACATCATGTCACTGAGATATGCAAATTTTAAACAATGAGATACCACTACACACCTATTAAAATAGCCAAAATCCAGAACGTTGACAACATCAAAAGCTGGTAAGGATATGGAGCAACAAAAACTCTCATTCACTGCTGGTGAGGATTTAAAGTGGTACAGTCAGACAGTTTGGAAGTCTTGTAAAACTAAATATGCTTTTAACTATATAGTCCAGCAACTGCATTCTGTAATATTTACACAAAGGAGTTGAAACTTGAAACACACAAAAATCTACACACAGATGAGTGTGGCAGCCTTACTCGTAATTGCTAAAACTTAGAAGTAAGGGAGATATTCTTCAATGGTGACTGGAGAAATGAACTGTGGCACATCTAGACACCAGATTATTATTCAGTGCTAAAAATAAATTAGTTATCAAGACACACAAAGACACAGTTAGAAACTTAACTGTATGTTACTAAGTGAAAGAAGCAAATTTGAAAAGTCTACATATTGTGTGAGTCTAACTCTGGCATTCTGAAAATGGCAAAACTATGAAGACAATAAAAAGATCAGTGGTTGCCAAGGGGTGGGGGGAGAGAGAGATTAATAGACAGAGCACAGAGCATTTAAGGCTGTGAAACTGTTCTGTATGATACTGTAATAATGGAAACATGCCATTATTCATTTATCAAAACCCACAGAATACACAACACCAAAGGTGAACCCTAATGTAAACTACTGACTTTAGGTGATGAAGATGTGTTAGTGTAGGTTCGTGTATTGTAACAAATGTACCACTCTGGTGCAAAATGTTGACAGTGGGGGAGGCTGCATGTGTATGTGAAGAGGGAAACAGAAAGTATATGAGAATTCTCTGTACATTCTGCTCAGATTTTCTGTGAACCTAAAACTTCTCTAAAATTGGAGTCTATTTTAAAGGAAGAAAAAATACACATGCATGTGTATGTACACACACATATTTAGGTATATTCAAAATTAAAGTTTTGAAATTTGTAGGTACCATTATGACAGTTATTTTTCTTATATATGGTTTATAGCTAATAATAATTTTGTTGTCTAGTTTTTGTAACTAAAGCAGTTAGCTATATATTGATATATTTCAGTCTGTCTAATTATAAAGGAATTTGTTATTTTATAGTTTCAAATAACCCTTCTGTGTAAGTTCTAACCAAACTCTAAACTTTTTTGTTGTTGAAGTCTTCAAAGTAAACAGTAAAATATTCATCTAATGCATTTGTCTTTCTGTAATATCTTTTCTCCATGATGTTCTGCTTGAGATAAAAGAAAGATCCTCCCGATTTTGAAGGTAAAATGCATCTTGAAAACTCATATTTTTAAAACAATGGACTTCAGGCTGCTGTAGTAATAGAATTCTTATTTTCATGTAATACTACAATGGTTTTAGCTTTTTGAATTAGTAATAAATACATAGAGAGAGAGAGAGAGAGAGAGAGAGAGAGAGAGAGAGAGAGAGAGAGAGAGATAGATAGATAGATAGATAGATAGATAGATAAAAATGAAGCATGGACCAATACACACATGGCTCATTTCACACCTGTAAATTTCTGTTTAGATGATAAAATGGAAGATTTATAATTAGATTATCAGTATAAAACTAAACATTAAATCACTGCAAATAGAAAAGCCTAAAATATATTTAAGAAACATGTATGTCTACTTTGTAAATCATCCTTTTTACAAACTGTTGAAAAAGTACAGTTTGCAAAACTTAATAAGTTTTGAAAAAGTTATATATACAGTATGTGTCCACCACTGTTCTAGAAAACAGGTTTACATCAGAGAACAAAAGAGAGATTCTCAAACTCACAGAGTTTACATTATTGCAGGAGGACATAAAATAATATTAAACATGGTGATTCACTAAATTTTACAGTATGCTACAAGGTGATATGTGTTATATCTATGAGGTTCTTACATCTTCACTTCCCAGCATTTTATGCCTAGAGTTGGCTGAAAAAAACAACTGTATTCCAACGGACAATGCACACATTCCTTTCATCAACTGGAAGTTCTTTTTCTAATGGACCATTTCAAATGATCAAAACAACAGAAAATTCACTTGCAAACACAACTGAATTATCTGAGTTACTTTTAAAAGGCGGTATTGGTTTTCCAGTCTCAAGAGCATCAGTTAAAGATACTATACTGTATGAGACAGCGTGACTGTGAAACAGGAGAATTTCGCTATTTCACTGCGTGGCATTCTATATTCAACCTCAGATAAACTTTAATAAAACACTATTGCCAGAGAGTATTTTAATGTAATGGGATTATTCTTTTCCTATTTCCTTGTCCCTGTCTATATTAAGAATCTTTTCTATATGACATGCATATGTTTGAATGGAGTTTGTGGAAGGTAGGAAAGAATAGAGTGAAAATGAACCAGTATATCCTAATAGTGCTTGATCTCTCTTCTCACTGCTGTGAGGCTTTAAGATACTTCAGGTTACCCACATTGCCATTATCTAGAGACAATAAGACTTTTTTATACAAAGTTGAAATATCAGCACTTAATCACATTCATCAGAAGAGTTCAGTAATGACAATCTCATGCTATACAAATAATGTCACTCAATAATTAGTAACTGAAATTGATGCTATAATGTAAATAGTAGGATTAGCTCCTCATTTAAAATGTACAAAGTAGATCAGCAACCCTAAAAATAATCACAATCTTCACTCATATTGCTAGTTTGAAAATACATATTTTTAATTTATTATAAACATAAATAATGAATTAGTCAATGTAAATGAGTATTTCATTACTGGCACAGAGTTGCACCACATTGTAAAGGAAGATATTTTCATTAGGGCTTAGCCTTCAGATGGTTCTTGTTATTTATGCTTCCCTTAAAAATATAATAAAATATCTAGGGATTTTTGCATACTAATTTAGAGGTACCTCCAGTCATATTATTTACCTTCTTCAGGTATTTTGTGCTATATTTAAATGGAATTTTTCTCTTTCTTAATACAGTACTTGAGTTTTCCTCTGTGGTGGACAGAATATAAGACCATTCCATATGTTTCCCACCTACTGATATTCAAATCTTTGTGTAGACCACTTCTCTAGAGCACGTTCTAGATCTGTGACTTGCTTCTGACCAATATGATACAGCAAAGGTGACAGAATGTCACTCCTGCGATTGTATTTCATTGTATAAGATTCTCACTCCCTTGCTGGAATTTAAGAAGCAAAGTACCACGTTGTAAATGGCCTGCGGAGAAGGCCATATGGCAGGGAACTTCAAAAGGCAGCAATTTGCTGAGGTCAGCCTCCATTTGACAGCCTGCATGGATCCCAGGCCTATAGTCAAGAAAACAAAACCTGTCAACAGTCTACGAGCTTGGAATTGGTTTATTCCCTAGTGGACCTCATAATGAGGACACAGCCAGGATGAACCCTTGATTGCAGATTCTGAGACTGTGAACAAAGGACTGAGTTAATGCCCTGTCCAGATTCCTAAAGCACAGAAATGGAGATTAAATTTGTGCTCTTTCAAGTCACTAAATTTGTCTTATTTGTCATAAAACATGTTATTTATACATTTCCTTACATTACATTATTTATGCTGATCCCACTATGTTACTGTTCTGTCTGATCTATACAAGTCAAAAATCTAAATCAAATAATACAGTCTACATTAAGTCTTTGTTGATTTTTCCTAATGTAAACAAAAACTATTTTTTGAAATCCCTATAATATTTAACTTACTATGAGAATTCAATAAAATTTGTATTACCCATAAAATTCCACAGCTGGTGCTAGATACTGGTAATAAAATCATACTCCTCCTCTTTAAAGATCTCAAAAAGTATTACAAATACAGTGATATTTTCCAACTTGTTAATAATTTTATTTATGATAAAACTTTCTCACATATTTTCAATTTAAGTGTCAATATATTAATATTCATTTTTGTCCCTTAAAACAAATGTTTCTCACTTTTGCATGTATCTTGTTTGTTTTCATATGATTTATATCCCTAATAGGAAACACATGCATAAGGTAATGAGCATACAATTTTCAGAGGATCAGATCATCCATTTCTATGAGTTTGATGTTAAGAACTGTAACTATCTTACAAAAAGAGTATAAGTAAATTATTGCTTTTCTTACAAGTAAGATTATACCAAGTACATTAGTCTAAGGTGAAAAAAATTAAAGACTAACTTTCAGTTAGAGTTAGTTCATTTTTATACTCCATCAGTTACATGATATAAAAGACAAAATGCTTTTGCTATATAATAAACTGTAAAGACAGCTTGTTTCACATGATTTTGCAAACACATAAGAAAAACTTCAAGTGTATAATAACTGAAGTACTAAAAGTTCAAGCCAGGATATATAACTTTAAAATTAAAAGAAAAATGCTTTCTTATAGGTGACAAATTCATAGAACTGTTCAGAAGACATTTAGAGCTCTCAGAATTGATGGTAAATTTTGAAAGTATTAAGTTTATAAACATAGGGTTTGGTTTAGAAGTAAATGGTTTTTTAAGCATTTATTTAATATGCTTAAAATATATCCAGTGCCATTTTAATGTTTTTTATCTCCTTAATATTTTTACTTGGAGATATAGATTTGTTCAATACAATATTACAATATATATTAGCACATTTTATGAATGTGACTTTATGACTGGGAAAAGCTTTATTTCATAAAAGTGTATAAAGGTGTATGTGTGTATAGAAGACCATACATTATTAAAATATATTTACAAAATGGGATCATAATATGCACACTAGTTTACATCTTGTTTTTTCACTTCAATATATGTGTCTGTATAAAGACATATATAAACAAATACATATAAAAATACATATGTTCAAATATCTATATACATATACATACCATACATATTTATACAATACACATACATAAAATTTTTCCATGTCCACATATAGGTCTATCTCATTCTTTTAAACAACATAATTGTATTCTGTATTATGAAAATAGTTACCAATTGATCAAAATTTTTGATATTTTCAGAATTCTGCTGAATACATAAGCACAAATCATTCTAGTTTCAGGCTAATAAGCATGTATATCTACAATGCAAACAAATAAGTGAATTTTCTAGGTCAAAGGCATCAGAGTATATAATTTGCATAAATATAATCAAATTTTACTCCAAAAAAAGTTGAAACTAATTAATCTTTTATTTTGGTCCAAAGGATTCACGGTCCACAAAATACCTAACTTCCACTACTTAGAACTCAAAGCCAGCACTCCCAACAGACACTGGACATTGAATGTTGACACTAGACTAACTACCAGCTTCAATTCTGCAAATGAGACTTGGCTCTGGACACAGAATTCATCTGCATGACCCTGGCTCCTTGAAATCATTCTGTTTTTATTCAAAATCTGGACTGAGTATATCTGTTTGACAAACCATTGCCACGGTGTAAATGAAGTTAGTAAAGTGAATATCTACCACAATTGGCTTCATCTGTAATTACATCACAGTGTTGCATATGCCCAAAATAGTTTTTTTAGAAGTGCAAATGTCCATTTTATATATATCTCTTCATCTATCATCTACCTATCTAGATAATTTGAGACTTGCTCCAGTATGTAAGATGTAGATATAGATATAGTCAGAGGCATGTAAAATATTTGAAAGAACTTGTGAGAAGAACTAAGAAATGTGTGCCATTTACAGATATAGAAGTAGGAAAAGCAAGGCACGTCTGGGAGACAACAAGTTTAATTTTGTATATGTACACCAAAAACAAGTGTAAATACACATATGAATTTGAATTAACTTCATGGATACAAAATTCACAAAAGATAAAAGATCCAAAAGTTGATTTTTGATTCGTAAGAATTATGTTGTAGTTACCATCAGGAAAGTGAAGTAGGATGGGTATTGTGGATATCAATTGACTAATGATGGAAACTTGAAAACTACAGCATTTGAAAAAAGTGTAAAAGAGAATAATGTATCAAAAATGTATTACACATATCAAGTGAAGGGAGGTTAGGATACCTGGAAAGGAAGTAGACACTTTAAAGAAAGTTAAAAAAAATGGCTAATAGTATTTTTTAAATTCTCAGAAAAGTACAATTATATAAAGACAGGAAAATCTCTATTTTTATGTTGCTATTGGTATGATATTGGATATATTTGCAAGAGCAGTTTAACAGAAAAAAAAGGCAAAAAAACCAATGTACTGAACAGTCGCTGTAACTGTTCAGCAACTGTCAGATTGCTGTATAGAGAGGAAGTAGAGGGTCAAGTATAAAGTAGTCTTTCTAGAAGTGTGCATGTGAGGATAAACAGGGAGGCAGACAGGGTGCCAGACTAAAGAGAGAGCAGCTTATCTGTTTGGATGTATGTATTTTGAAAAGTGATACTCTTGCATATTTATATGACTAAAGTGTCCAGATAGAGAATGAAGTTCAAGACACAGATGGATGTGGACTGACATTTGGAGGAAGGTCCTGTTAGAAACAGAAAGAGAAAGTGCTTCAGGTATATATAAAAGATGACAAGAAGCGTCATAATTTTTAAAAAATAAAATCATTAAATATATTTTTTTGAAAAAGTACACACTTTTTGAGTTGAGGATGAGGGTAAAAAATGGACATTCTTCCAGGGAGAAAGGCTGGCTGCCTTGAGATATACATAAAACCAATCTAGGTCATCTAGGTTTGTTTCATATTTTTATTTCTTTGGGCATAAAATCCTCTGCATTTACTCTTTTCCAGCTTTTCCTTCTAAAACAAAAATTCCTATTTATTTTATAAAATAGCAATGAGACACACTTTCCTCTGAAAAAATTTCCCCCATATTCTCAACTCTTCAAATAAAATGAATCTCACCTCTTATTCATTCTCCCTTTCTCTGTCTGTTTCCCTCTTTACCAACATATGCATACATTTTAGTAAATGTAACTGTCCAGGTTCTAAACTAATTGAGAAATAAAGCAAAATTAAAAAAATTGGTTGACTCTCCATTCCCCTGCAGCCTAAGTTGCAGAAATAATCTAAGGTATTACCTTTATTACTGTTAAGTATTATCTAATTTGTCTATGTAGTTCATTATAAAATAAAGATTTTTTTTTCCCTAGGAAAGACAACACTGGACCCAGATGGACTTCAACCTCTCTACTCTTCAATTCCCAACATCTCAGAAGGAGAATTTTCCTGAAAGGATCAGCAGAATGTATTTTCTCTGCAAATAGCTTGCTCCCAAGAATAAAAGTACATCAAGGAATGTCAGCTTCACATACTCTGCAGAGCCATCCATCTGGCCTTCAAGTCATTGCCAAAGCCTCCATGACCTGGGGAGCAGGTCCCTTTTCTACAGCAGACCAAGATCAAGATCCATAGTATGCCAAAGCTCAGTCACCTCTCTACAGGACAGCAATCCAAAGCAGGGTAAAGAGTCTTCTAAGAACACCCAAAGTCAAAGTGTAACACCTTTATGTTGAATTTTGTTCTTTATAGGTAGATGCTTAGTAGATGGTGAGCTGTGATTGCATTATCCCTATGGTTTCTCCTCTTGTTGCCTAACTTCTCATCAGTAAATAAAAAAAGTAGTTTATCAACCAAGAGTGGGATAAGAGAGGAGCTCTTGGTTGTTTGATGACAGCAAAGAATATTGAGGGAAAAAAGGTAAGCTACCAGCAATCATGTTTCCTGTTTAATTTTTAACATTTCCCTGCAATCTGTTAAATGTTGGTCTCTCCCCATAAAAGAAAGGACCTTGCACCTTCATAAATCTTGTAGCATAGAAAAGTACAATGCTGAGCAGTGTTCTTTCAGACTTGTTTTAAAAATATATTAAAGTAGTGCTTTAGGCAGAAGAAACATGGTCCCAGAGGCAAACACAGAAATGTAGAAATAAATGAAAAGCAACAGGGATGCTAACTATACAATTCAATTAAATTAATATTTACTTAAGATTAAAATAATGTTTTATAACAGTTTAATTATATAGAGGAATAGAATTAATTAAAACAATCACATAATGATGAGAGAGTGATAATATTATCTGAAAAGTGGTAAAATTTCTCATCTAAATTCACATTGAGAGGGTAAAACTCAAAGAGTAAAGTGTGTACATCAGTACTAACAGAGGGGAAATCAAAATTTAAAACAAAATCTTGACTAATCCCAAAGGAGCTACTATAGAAGAGAAAGAATGTAAAAAGTTGAGATAAACGGAAAATGTAAGACAGTAGACATAAATCCAAATATAAGAAAGATAACAATGTATTTCAATGAATTAAATATTCCAGTTAAAAGACAAAACTTGTCTGTCCCAGTTGTATCTTCAAATAAACCAGAAAACAGAACTAATAACAGAACTAATAAATTTTCCATTGTTTCTTACAAACATCTTTTTTCTTGTAATTTTCTGTTTACTCTTTTCTCTCTGGAGATTTCCCACACTGATGATAATAAGATTGATAGGGAGTTGTCAAAAAACACATGATATATTTTTAATGCTAAGTTATATGAATATTCAAAGATTCTGAGTCAAAGCAGATTTTAGATAATCAGAATTCAATCATTTCATGCTATTCAGATTTAATCATTCCTGTCAGAAAAGAGATCATTTTCAAAATAAAGATGGCCCATGTATGATACGAGCCAGGGTCATTCTTTTAGTTGCCCTGCACTTGAGATCCTGACCACATATTCCCTACTCATTATACACAAGTAATTGGCACAAAATGACCCTAACACATTTCTGAGAATCTACTGTGAGCCTGAGAGAATCTTCAGTAGGCCATTCCTCAGCAAAACCAGATTTCAACCCTGTGTGTGGTTTATTCAATCAAGATTCTCTACCGTTTCTTTCTGTGGTTTATTTCATCAAGTTTCTCTACTTCTCTAAAGAACTGTCTTGAGTCATTTCCAGACTCTGATTTTCTTTTTGTCTCACTTACAAAGTTCCTTTATAAAAGCCTGTTAATTTTACCCTTAAAATTATTTTACCCACATACTTCCATTTTGTGGAATCAAAGTACTTTGGTTCTTCTAAAAATGATCTACTTGCTGACCTCCTCCCCCATCATCCTCTATCATTCATTTTGTTGCCAGAGTATTCTTACTTATGCCAGTTCTCTTTATCTCACCTATCTCATCTCATCTTGTCATCTGGAAAATAAATTCAAAAAATTCACTTTTCTTGAATATGGCTCCCTTCATAATCAGCTTCCAATCTGCTTTCCCATTTTCCTATTTTTACATTTCCCTATGCTCCTCCATGTTACCTATGATATTTGTGAACTGGTTGGACAATATCTGATGCTGTAACGGGTTAACTCTCAAATATCAAAGGTTTAACACCCACACAGACTATGTCTCACTCATGTAACTGTCTGTCATGGATATTCACTAAATGGTATTCACCCAACATAAGCATCACGCAGTCAGGATCTTTCCATTATGGGGTTCCACGTTTAATGGCTTTGAGTCTTTTGCTTCCAGCAAGAACATGGAGGAAGAAAGGAAGAGGATAGTATTATGCAAGGGTCTGGAAACATTCTCCAGGCTGAACCTCAGTAACATGGACACACTCAACTGCCAAGGAGGCTGAAATGTAGGTTACTCTTACTGGGTACCAAGGAAGAATAAGAACGCTATTTCTGTGAACACACTGCCTTTGTACCACAATGCCAAGTTCATATTTTCTCTCCATAAAATGCTCTTCTTCCTAAATCTTCCCCTGATATTCTCTTACTATGATTCAAAATGCAATCTCTTCACTTGCATAAAACTTGATTCTAACAGGTTAATTTAAAATTTATTTTTATGTAAGTTGGATTAGTCTTTAGGTCAAGTACTGTATTTTAGTCAGTAGTTAATCCCATACATCATTTAGTATATTTACTTACATACGGTAGTTATAGAATGGAATTGCTTATTGAATTGATTAATTAATTATGAATTATTTTCCCTAAAAACAGAATTTTTTTCAGGCATATATGAGATCTTTGTTTCAGCTAATTATTTTTGTATGTTTTAATGATAAAATAATTAGTAAAAATATAACAAATATTCAATCATCCTGAACAAAAATAATCTCTTAATTATACTATGTTTTTCTCTCACAAATGAATTGGCTACTAAACATTTTATAAGCCACTAGAAAAAAAAATCACCATTCATTCTTGTTCCAGATTTTTAATTAGTTCTGCCACTTTTGTTTTCTTCAGTTAATTTAACTCTCAACACATTGCAGCAATTATTGCTGTCTACTCAAGCACATTTGTAAAATTGCTATGTATTATGAATATTCATGCTGATACATAAAAGTTAAAGTAAAATTGGCCAGCAAAGGACTTGTACCAGAACATTTACCATTAGACTGATGCCTCATACATAAAACATAATGATCAACTATCAGACACACACACACACACACACAAGCACAATTTATGTGTGCACAGAAACAACTAAAATGTATGAATATAAACATGTCAATATTAACATAGCCATTCAAAGAGAGTTTCAAGAAGGTATTATTTAGTTAGTGCCATGACACTAACTCTTAAATAAATGTTGTAAATCATCCCCTTAGATAGCTACATTTTTTACTGAATAATAGAATGCAAAGCATAGTAAAATTGAGAAAACATTCATACAAATGAAAAAAATCTAAACAAAACTTGAAATGTGAGTCAGGATTTTGAAGACTCTATTGAAGATTTTAAATAATATTATTAAGGAAAAGCTCAATCAAGTCTGTTGCACAAAAATACTTAATTGATAGGAGAATCTTGGCATCTAGTTAATAAAATCAAACAAACACTCATTTTTCAAAGGTTAATTTCTAACAAGGTGTATAAATGGTTGGAAGAATAAAGTAATTTGATGTGTGTAATAATTCACTAGGACAATTAATAGCGATTGATTATAGTGTTAAACTGGAAAATGCACGGTATGGAGTATCAGGCAAGAGAGTTTGAGAGTAAAATATACAGTCATACTTTAGGATGTTTTACGTATTTTTTATTTGTTTACTGACCAGTAAGCATTTAAAAGTGAGTATCATTGAAAAAACATTAAATACAGAAATAAAATGATCATGTCTGTAGAAGACACAGGAGTCAGAAAAAAACTGATGGTCTCTAAAATGGCAATATTACTAAATGTTCACAATAATAAATGTTAAATTGCTATCAGTAGGACATTGTCAGGCAGAAAATGGCATTATTAACTGAAAAGAATAATTGTGAGTCTATAACTCCAAAACTGGATACTAGGATTAGCACTAATATTTTTCACTGGACAGAAAATTGGGAATAAAGAACAGTTTCTAGTAGGAAAAGGGAAGATTAGCATTCTGTTAGTCTTGTTGAGATTACTGTAGATCATCAGCGGGGAAAGGTAAAACTATGAAGGAGACAATAAAACCATCAGTGGTTGCCAGGGGTTGGCTGGCTGGATGAACAGGCAGAGCACAGAGGATCTTCAGGGCAGTGAAAATATCCTGTCTGATATTATAATGATGGAAATACATCATTACATATTTGTCTAAACCCTTAGACTGTGCAACACCAAGGGAGAACCCCAACTTTGGGGCAATAAGACTTCAGTAATCATGATGTATCAATTTAGGATTAATCTTTGGTAAAAAAAAAGTACCATTTTGGTGAGTGATGCTGATAACAGGGGAAGCTATGCACGTGTGGGGGAAGGAGGTATAATGGTAAATATGTGTACCTCCCTCTCGATTTTATTGTAAACCTAAAACTATTTTAAAAAATAAGGTCTTAAAATTAAAAAAAAATTTAAAGGTATACACTGAACTGTTATGAATGATTACCTCTAAGTAGGAAAATAGAGGTGGGGGTGTTTAAGGGCACATTTTAAATGTGGAGAAACAAAAATAAAAGTACTTATTCTGTATGTTTTCCTTTTTAAATGTACCCGTTACTTGTGTAACACTAATTACATAAATACAAAAGGGATTTAAAACGTTCTAAAGCACTGCCCAATGAAATCCAGTCTAGTAGCTAAGCATACAGCTTTAGACTCAGACTGAATGGGCACAAATTCCAGTTTCAACTGTCTTAGATTTGTTTTTGCAGGCAAACAGCATCTTTAAATCTTTGTTTTCTCAACTATAAAATAAGGATAATAATCATATTTTTTTCTCACACAGATGGCTTGGATATTAAATAAGTAAATCATTGAAAGGATCTAGTACAAGTATTCAAAAATGTTAGTTATTGCTATTTATAATGTATAAAGTAAATTTTTGTTTAAATACGTATTCAAGAAGTTAGCATTACTGTAATGTATAAAGTATAGTTCTGAATGTTTAAGTCCATCATTTAAAACACTCATTTTGAAGTTGTCCCTTTACTGCCCATGTAGGTGTCTGCTCTCAGTGTTGCTTTATTTTATTATGTATCTGTAACTGCAGCAAGAGAGATGAAATAACTTCCCCACATCACGCACTTGGTGAGCTGCGGTTAGAAGCTGAATTCAGTACTTTTGATGCCATAGTCTATGCTTTCATCAACACATACACAGCCATCCATGTATACAAGTATACATACACTTGCACTGTTCTACCTCAAATTATCTTTGGGTTTTTCTTATATGTTCTCCCTTTATACATCTCAACTTAAATGTCACCTAACTGGCTAAACAAAATCACAATATCCTTCTTGTTTACTCACAATACTCATCATAAGCTGTACATTTCTTATTATCCTTATTTAATAATTTTAACACTTCTACCTAAATGTATCTTTAAAAAAGGAGGGAGGAAGGATATCTTGCCACTAACTATTCATGACCTAGCGAGTGAACATTTGGTGGTATATCTTGTTCCATGAATAAATACAAGTACACAAGGGGCAAGTGAAATTATTCTATCAGTGGACTGCATTACTGTCCTCACTTGTTTACTTTTTGCCATGAGACTACGTAAACCCTCCTACAAAAAGGGCCGTTCAACTTGGTATGCAGCCTGTGACTTGTTTGGGCCATTAAAATGAGACAGGTCTGACAGCCTGCCAGTTCTCAGCCTAGTTTTTAAGAGATCTTGCAATATTTCACTTTCAAGTAAAAGGTGTCTTCCATCACCTTAAATCTTTTAAAGGACATGTATTTATGCAACCTAGATCGCAGGGTTTTTGACCTGAGCACCTGAACATGTGGGGTTACTGATAACTTGAGTTGAGAAAGTCTGTTGGAGATCAGGTTTTTGGGAGGAGTTCTGAAGCTCCAGTTTGGATGTTATAGTTGATTTGTCTGCCTATCATATATCCAAATGGAAATGCAGGGGAGGTGGTAGGCTATAAATGAGTCTGAAGTATTTGATAAAGAGTCTATTACCATGTCTTCCCAACATCGTCTCCTAATAGTTTTCCTCTTGTTTACTATCTTCTAAAACAAGACTTAGCAAACTACAGACTACTAGCCATAGGAGCGTATAACAAGTATAACTGTTACAGAGTTATGCTCCACGAGACACTGCTACTAAGAGATGGAGCAAGATTGCTAGTTTAGGTCTGTTTCATTTCAGTTCTGCGTTTTCTCTGAATCTCCAGGAATTTGGGTGGCGTGGATTGCTTATGGTTGTTGTTGCTTTTGTTGCTACTGTTTTTGTTGTTCATACTCTTCCTCATGATAATGCTCACAAGTCTATGGGATATGTTTACCACCATCGTTCCACCTCCACCCCCCAGCCTGAAACTTTGATGATCATCAACACAGCCTCTCTATGTTACCCAAACTGACGGTATCTAAGCTATCTCACTGGCTTATCATTGTAAATATAGGAATAACTAATTTAGCTCTGTACCTGACACTTTCCATCTAAGGAATTTATTTATCTTTAGTTTCATTGTAAATCTCTTGGTGAACTAGATGCTAGAATAGGATATGTTACTGGAAGATCCTTTATTTTAGCTGATAGTTTCTTTGGACTCAAAAAACAAGCCTTCAGGCAATAAATTTATACTTTGACCTTTGACGAAAACTTGGTCAAAGCACAAACATAATTAAAAAAAGAAAAAAAAATCATAATGGAAGAAGTAATAGCCTTAGGCACAGTTAAGGAGTCCGTAAGATTCTATCGTACCTGTAAACACCTGAAAGGGCTATAGAAGGCTTCATGTCTGTGTTTATTGACACTTGAAAATTGTTATCAGTTCAAGACCTAATAAAAAAGGATGACTGTGTTGGTTTCAATCACAACAGGTTTTGTTAAACTAAAGCACCCTCTCTTTCTTTTGCCTTTGATGAAATGTTGAGAAGGCCCTCTCTTCCCTTACCCTGGCAATCCCCATTTTGTTGAACTGTTTTCAGCATATATTGAACGGTGAAAATACCATTTAACAGAAAATACATTCATAATTTTAAAAACAAAAAAGAAAAATCATTGTTAAGCTATTTTAAAAATGTCAAACACTTTTTTTTTAAAAGGATACCAAGCAATGAGATCTTAAAATTTTAGAAATTTCCTCCTTAGAGAATGAAGTACATCTTTACAGACCGTGCTGCTTTATTTATTTACAAAGTTTTCTAGTTGTGCCTACACATTTGACTCAGAGCTTTTCTGTGATGAAACATTCCAGTTACTTCTGGAAGAAATAACTTCTATAAAATAGATTATTTATAAAGTTTAGCTCCAAATTTTTTCACTGATTTTTACAGTATTATAATACATTTCTGGATATTTTCATTTATAGAACAAGTACATTTTTACATTTTGATTTTGAAAGAAAGAAAAAAGATGTTTGTGATGTTAGATATTAAATATGTACTTATTTGTATATTTGTATGTATATATTACACATCCGAACTGCCAGCTTATAAATTAACACATAAATTAAATATTAAAATTTTAATATCTTTGCTATAAGATGATTTAGAGATTTTTAATTTTTGTGAACTATGTATAGTATTATTTAAAATATATTTCAGTTAAAATTACTTGACATTTATATCTAGTAGGGAGAGTATGTAGATGTAAATAATTATTATTTATGCACTTGTAAGGCATAGCTGTGATATATCTCACTTATCCACTGACACATTTATTCTCTAGACTTACTGTGATAGTGAGAATTATTTGAGTAGAGGCTCCTATCTATTTGCATAATTATCATCTATGGAAGCCCCATCTATTATGCTTTCATTTTTTTTAGCACATAGTCTCTAGGGTCAGCCCACTGGCTCCACAATGTATTCCCATAGCATAAAATCTATCTGGGTGTGCAAATTCCATGAGCTACCACCTAATGGATATTTTGCTCCATCACTTGCTCTCTCTCCCACTGCTGTCTTCAGTCCCTTTCTATACAGCAGCAGAGAGTTTTATTTAAATTCTAATTAATTTAATTATTTTTCAACAAGCAGGTTGTGTTGTACTGTTCATGTTTGTTTTAACATCAATTAAATTTAACATTTGGATATTTATTTTCATAATCCTGCTCTAGTTGTAGAATCTTTTATGTGAATAAACATAATTTTGTGACATATCAGAAATTTTCATAATTTCCAGAAAGTATATAGTGTCCAGATCTTTAGGCATTTCCATAATTTATAGAAGATGAGGTAGTGAGAGGTTGTTATGTAAATATCAAGCTCAGATTCCTACTTTAAATTATAGGACACCATCAATTTCCTTTTGTTGGTTGACAAAATTAAACAACTAAGGACCTTAAGGAATAATAAAATTGGCTCTATCTTAGGAAACAAAGTTTCTAATTATTATTTAGGTTTAAATATTAATATTTTGAAGAAATTTTACATATATTAAACCACACATTAAATCCATTTTTTTCAGTTATAACCCAGCATTAAATTATAAATATAGGAGGATCCTGAGTTGTCTTAAGAAACATTTAATGACTAAGTGCATTGATTTTCATAATTTCAGAGGATACTGATGATAAAAATTGTTAACATTTTATTGCTATTTCTACAGCTTACAAAATATTTACATATACTACACTTTTCTAAATAATCAGCAGTATTTCTTCATAGGCTCTACTTCTGAACAAATTAAATCTTCTTAAATAACTGTCCATATGTTAAGAGAAGAAATATATTTCATATTATGAAGAGATGGGAAGGAGTACTGTAGCAGAATCTAAGGCAAGCTAAATTGGGGCCAAGTTGGGAATATAATTAAATTCTATTTTAAAAGGTTTAAACTTCAAATTATATGCTCTAAGAAACTAGGGTAAGTGTTTGGAGTAATGGAGTGGCACTATCAGATCTCTATATTAGATAGTAAATGTGGAGGCAATTTGCAATACATAATCTAGCAACAGAAAACTGCATGAGTCTATTGCAATGAAAGTATCTTCCAAAACAATCACATTAAATACTCAAAAAATCAACTTTTTAAAAATGATGCAAGAGATATTTTCTTTTGTATAACAAGCTTGCCCGTGATTGAAAATAAAAAGAAAACCTTAGTATCTTCTTTTTAAATGTTTGTCAATATGATGAGCCATATAATATTAATATGAAATAACAGAAATGTATGCAAATAATCAAAAGGAAGCTAATATATACTGAACACTATGTGACAGCCTAAATATTTTTCATTTGCTGTCTCAATTTTGACAAAAAACTTTAAGTGATGTATAATATTTAAATGATGTATAATGATTTATAGTTTATATAAGTCAAGTTGTTTATCAAAGGTACTCTCAGATATGAATTGCAGTGTCTATACCTGGTCCCACTTGCTTTCAAAGCCCTTCCTCTGTCACTCTTTGCTAAACTACCTCCTTTCAATTCCGCAAGACTTTGAATGGACAGATACTAGCAAAGACCATAAATTCAATTCATATCACTTCAATTTTGAGCACAGCAAAAACAGTGATAGTTAATTCTTCCTGATTCATAAATTCAACAATTCCATGCTTTTACTTAAATTTTTTTTTTTTTTTGCAGAACTAGCCTTTTCTTTCTTATATTACTCATTACACAGGACCGATTGAAAGATCAATGTATTCATTAATCTTATTGTCTCTTAAAACAGTATCATTTTAACTAAAATAAATGTACAAAAACTCTGAATTAACTGTAAAGTAATTAAGTACAGAAAACAAGATCTTTTTGTGGTAAATCAAACTGTAATGCCATATCCAACAGTGAGAAGGATATGGAGATACCATATTGGATCAAAGACAAATAGTTGAAATAGCACATACATCATATCTAGCTCGTATGAACAACAGGAAGTAAAGCTGTAAATGTCCTCTTTCTGGTGGTGATCTCAATCTAACAGTTGGTTTAAAACCTTGCATTCGTTCTATGAAGAATTCAGAATCAATTTACATCACTGAAAATCACTTCATTTACAGGAAACTAATTTCTCATTAATGCTAAGATCGCTTATGTCACTAAACCCTCCTAAATTCAGTTTTCATTTTTATGCATGTAAGTCAGCTTCTCTCTTTCCTCAGTCTCATGAGTTGTCAATCATCCAGAAATGTATTTTTTTCTAATGTTACTCAAGTCTAGAATAGTTTTTCCTACTTGGTTCCAGTCTTCACAGTTCCTAGCAGAGGCACATAGGAGTTATACACCTGGGTCCTTAGCATTTTTGAAATACTAAAAATATCTTTACTATTCTTCAACATGTTTTTGAACTTGGAATTGACTTTTGTTAGTAGATATAAGTATCCCACAGATCTATAAAAGTGAGACTTGACTTCCTTTAGCACATAATTACACCAGCTTCTAGATAGGCTGGAGAGGGAGAGTTACCATCTCTCCCACCTAAGAGGGCTAGCCATCATCTGCTTTAGCATCTAGCACTTCATCTTTCATGTCTTTACTATGATATTTATTATTTTTTTCACCTATATAATTCTCAGTCTCCAATCTATATATTTAAGATGAATATTTCAGAGCAGTGTTAGGAATTAAATGAGATAAATAAACTATGTAACAGACTATCTAGTATATAATTTTGCTTCTTATTAAATCTCATACATACTCGTAATACTTATGAATCAGAAGTTGTCCAAGAATAGTTAAATGGTTTCATTTAGATTTGAAGAAATAGTGTATGTGTTCAGTAAATATTAGCTATCTTTTATGTGGTCAAATGATATTAAAAATAAAGAACATTCCAGAAAAGTGTAGAGATAGTAAAAAACAAGTGACAGAACTACAGAAAGAAAAAATATATATATATAAGACAACTCATTTCCATTACAGAAACCAATTTTAATTAGAAGCAACAAAAAGATGAAACAAAAATTACTGGTAACAAAATAAGTAAATTGTACAATTACAAGAAAATTGTATATGTCAAAATAGAGAAAAATATAAATAAAAACTGACTTGAGAGAAGATGAAAGATTTGGAAAAGAGGAGTGTTGTCCTTGAAGAAGAAATAATTACAAATATAAGAAAATGTATACTGAAAGAAATATTGAAAGAAAACATTCCTGAAAGATCAAATTATTTACAGGGAATACTCAACTATATGTTTTTAAAAAGATACACATATTAATAACTTAATTCCAAAGAATTGATATTGCTCATCTGCATAGGGAAAGAAAATAAAATCACCTTCTTACGTAAATTACCCTTGAAGTAAAATAATACCTATTTTGATTTGTTAAGAAAAAAACAGATTTAAAGAAGTTGTAGTATATTTATACAATGAAATACTACTCAGCTATAAAAAATGACCACATAATGCCATTTGCAGCAACATGGATGTCCCTGAAGATTGTTATTCTAAGTGAAGTAAGACAGAAAGAGAAAGAAAAATACCATATGATATCTCTCATATATAGAATCTTAAAAAAAAAAGACAAATAAACTTATATATAAAACAGAAACAGATTCACAGACATAGAATACAGACGTGTGGTTCCCGGGAAGGAGGGTGGTGGGAAGGGATAACCTGGGAGTTCGAAATTTGCAGATACTGACTGGTGTATATAAAATAGATAAACAAGTCTGTACTATATAGCACAGGGAAATATATTTAATATCTTATAGCAGCTTATATTGAAAAAGAATATGAAAATGAATATATGTATATTCATGCATGACTGAAGTATTGTGCTGTACATCAGAAATTGACACAACATTGTACACTGACTATACCTCAATAAAAAATTTTTTAAAAAATGTTCAAATATCACTTTGGGGCAAAAGCATAACTGTTCTTCTGTCTAACACAGAGAACTTTTCCTTAATTTTTAAAAATGTTTCAGTAAGGTAGAACATTTAATAACATTTAATAATGATCAAGCCATATAAGGTGAATGATCTCAATTTCACTATGTAAGAATAGTCAGCATAACTATTGTGGAAACAAATTCAGAAATCACACAGAAACTCTGCAAAGCTATGCCTGTATCCCTATGCAATTTATCTTCCTCCTCCTATTAAGAAAAGACATACTTAAAGTTTGACTCAGCAAGTCAACACTGGCAAGGCCTGGTCAGTATATTTCATTCTAATTGTTTTACCTCTGCGGTGGATACATTTCTTTCTTCCTTTGCCACTTTGGCAGGTCACTTGTCTCATCAGTCACTTAGGCATAACTATGCTTGTTAAGCAATCATCAGAGTAAAATCAATACTAAGCATTATGCTCCCTGCACTGTAAAAGGGAGAGCAGACAGGATAGAGCTAATCACCGCAAAACTTGGTGATGTTTTGACGTTAACTCTGTAAAGGTTTCTGAAGGCAAAGCAAGTTGCCTGAGTTGTGTGGTACTAGATTTCCAGTCTCCTTGTCTTTATTTATGCCTCTCAACTCCCCAAGATTTGTCATCCACTCATATTTATCGTGCATTCCCAGGTGCCTGACACTGCAGTAAGTGGTTTGAGATTTACAGTTTTTATTTGCTCCTTGCCCTTAAAAGGCAGTTTAACGGGATGAAACACAGACAAATAGATTATATTGTTGGGTTCACATGCTTAGAATAGGAAGTAAATAAACAAAAACAAAAACAAAGAAGACATTTACAAACTAGGGATGAGGACTGATTGAGACTTTCAGGTAAGTCTGAACAAGCTGAGGACAATATGCAGGCAGGTTTTACATAAGACAAAAGTGCTCATTGCCCCAGAAACAATGGAGTCACAGTAGACCTGTACATATAAGAAAATATGTTTTAGGTGGAAGGGATAATTCACTCACAGTTAATTTAGCAGGAAAACTAACTAACTAACTAACTAAAATAACTAAATAACCAACGTCATGAAGCTTTAAAAATCTTTAAGTTATATATAAGATGTAGTAAAATCAGATATCTAAAAATCAGGAAGTACATCAAACAGTTTTTCTCTTCTGTTTCAAATATCCACATGTGAAATTAAAGTACATCTCATTAACATATAGAAAAAATCTGATGTGACTAGAAAGTTAGAAGCAAGGAGAGTCCTGACATTCAATTTTTCTTTAGACATCTTGACGGTATTAAGCTCTTCTGATGATATCCCCTCCTGTCTTCTCTAATTTGATGTTTAACCTCCACCACTTCACTGTTAATGAAACTCAATCCAATAGCATTGTTACCATAACTTTGAATTTAAGTGACACAAAACATACACATATGTATATAAAATACATATAAGTAAATATGTGTAAATATATGTAGCTTCTGAGAGTAGAATTACATAGAAACTCAATTTGAGTTATATTTAAAACCTGTGGTCTCAAGGCAAACAGACTTGATAATACAGGTCAAATCCACTATCAATTAGTTACATTATATCTTAGAAAAATTGTTCAATTTCTCTAAACCTCCATGATCTCATCTGTAATACAGTAACTTTTAGAATACATTTTTCTTACAGTTGTTTTGAGGGTTGAATGTATTGATTTCAATAAATGAAACCAGAAAAGTGTTTGACACATAGTAAACCCTCATCTTAGTCAGTTTGGGTTGCTACAACAAAATATAATAAACTCAGTAACTTATAAACAACTTATATAAACTTATTTCTCACAGTTATGGAGGCTAAGATGTCCAAGAACAATGTGTGGGCAGATCTGGTGTCTGGTGAGAACCTGCTTCCCATCCGTCCATCTTTTCACCTTCACCTCACATGGCAGAAGGGGCAAGAGATCTCTCAGGGGTCTTTTTTATAAGGACACTTACATCTTCATAAGAGCTCTGTTTTCATAACCTAATGACTTCCCAGAAGCCCCACCTTCTAATAACATCACACTGGTCATTACATTTCAACATACAAATTTGGGGCAACACAAATATTTGGTCTGCAACGACTCTCAATCAATGTTAGCAATGTGTGATATCATTATCATCTATAAATTTGGTAATTACTTTCATATCATACTATTATATAATATATTCTGTTCTCATTCATTATGGCATGATATCAACTATATATGATATATTGCCATATATCAACAGGTTTCTCCCATGATAATGTCTGATGTACAGTAGGACTAGAAAAATAAGTAGCACCATTGTCATGGCAAGTTGTAGTATTGAAGAAAAAAATCCTTTAGTGTCTAAAAATTGGTACTTTATCTTACTTTTGCATTTGATTCAAGGTACCCTAACTTCTCTTGATGTATCTGTATGCCTATTGCTTTCCCTGGTGCCCAGAAAATTTACTCATGAACTGTCATGAACTCTTCAATTTCCATGCTGCCATCAAGATCACCCAGTTTCTGCTAATTCCCAATCTACTCTAGCCCATTGTGGGAATTCTCCCTATCCATTCCAATAATCCTAAAGTCAGATATACAGAGTAGATGATTCTATACATGTTTCCTTATAACCTTCACTTAGTCAGTTTCAATTGCTAAAATAAAATAACTATATTCTGAGTAGCTTATATAAAGAAATTTATTTTTTTACAGCTCTAGTGGCTGAAAGTCTAAGATTAGAGTGCCAGCATGGTCAGGTTCTGATGAGAGCCCTCTTCTGGGTTGCAGACAGCTGACTTATATCTCACATGGTGGAGAGAATGAGCTAGCTCTCTGGCCTCTTCTTATAAGGGCACTAATACTATTTATGAAAACTCCACCTTCATGACCTAATTACTTCCCAAAGGTCCCACCTCCAAATACCATCACAATACTGTTAGGGTTTCAATATATTAATTTTGGGAGGATACAAATATTCAGTGCATTGAAACTTCCAAGGCACTTCTCAGAACAATGCTGCATTATTATCATAACATGGTAATATCTACTTCTACTAGCAATTGTATGAATGTATCCATTTTATTTTTTCCCTACTACATACAATTCTCTAATTAATAGCCAAGAATACATTTCATTGTATAGAGTAGCCAAAATTTCCATTGAGTGTATTCCTAGAAGTGGTTTGGGTAAAATGTAGATATTCAAATTTTCAGTTTTACTAAGCACTGGCACACCTCTTTCTAGAATAGATGTAATATTTTCATTTCCAATTTCAATATAAATCATGTCAGGGTTTAACAGTCTAAGAGTAGTTTCTAAGTAAATTCCAATTAAAATAAGGCAAAATAATTTTGTGAATAAAAAAGGTAATGTATGGAGTGAATTAATGGATGGTGTTTAATATGAGGTTTTAAAATTTCAATTTTGCTGCTAGGTTTCTTATATAAACACAAGGAATACAAAAATGAGAGATATATTGTTTTGTAAATGTAGTGCACAATTACAATGAAAAAGATAGCCCTGAGAGTTTATTAACACATATGCAGTAACAAAAATCCAGAAAGGAAATTAAAATAACCTGGACAATACCCTGGTCTTTGCAAATGGACATGTGTTGAGTACGAAGGTTTGGGTAGACTTGTTGCTGGCAATGGTGAGAGTGATATTGATATTAAAAACTAAAACTTATCAATATCTACCAAACGCAAGTGATGTTAGTTGGTTTCATATGATGCTTTATTTCCAGTATATTATTTCTTCATAGAAGAAAACTAAGGCTCAGATATGCAAGAGCACAAAGAAAAAGAAAAGAGGGAGTACAAAAATTTTCTAGAACAGTGTCTATATGTTATCAGATAAATGCTATTGACATTGACAGGGATGAAGATTTGGAGGAGAGGTTCAAGTTTGGGCATATTGAATTTAGTTTCTGAGAGGATATGTTTTGTTGGTTATCAGAACATCTCTTCAATTTCACATTGAATGAGTTCCTTTAAAGGATTTAGATATGCCTATTCAGTTTTGAGCATTCTTATTGGAGCAGAAGTAGTATCATATTTACTTTAAGAAAGATTATGCTCAGTTCACTGTTTATCAAAATACTCACAACAATCTAACTAGAAAGCTGAGTGAAGAAATAAAAATAAAGCAACAACAGATGGATAAAAATCAAGAGTGTTTAATATTTAAATGTATAGAATTGTGCCCTCAAACAAAAATTATACTTAATGCATTTTGGATTCATTTATATTTTAAAATTCATAGTCTTGATTTCAAAGCAAAAAGCTGACTTTTGGAAAATAGACTGTCACTATATATTATGTCTGTAGTTGATACTGTGCTTTCTACACCGTTAACTTTTTAAAGCCAAAATGTTATTTTCTAGGATCATTAATAATACAACATATCCAATTGTATTGTTAAATTCACTTAGCATGAAGAATTCACTAAAAACTGCAAACTAGGGTACTCTTATAAAGCTTATTTTCCCTTCCATTCCTGACATAAATAATCTCAAAGGTTCACATATTAATTCAGCCACCCATTTTTATTGGTTTTGATTCTTCGCACAGAAACTGTCACTTGAACAACATTCCTACTTAAAAAGTATGTAACGTACACATATTTTTAGTGTGTGTTTGACTCATAGTTTTAATTTGTAAACATACTTACATTTTCTAGACATTCTCAAACTGAACACACTAAGATTTGCTGATCCTCAGATGCATGCTGCATTTTAGCTCTATCATTTAAAGTAATTATTTCTCACTACACAAACTATACCAACATTAACTTAATATGATTCCATGTTTTTTTCATTCCTTCTTTCAAAATATTGGGCCTACATTTTATGCTAAACACCTTCTTGGGCACTGAAAATACACAAATTAATAAAACTCTTCACTTATTAGGCTAAATGTTTAATAGAATAGATACCCTAGCTGTGAATTGTGATACAATATCATAAATTTTGAATCAGAGATAAACACAAAGTATAATGGATACAAGTAAAGAACTGAGTCTTAATGTAGAAGGACTAATAGTGAAGGCTGAAATGAGATTCAACCTGAGACAGCAAAATCACAACTTTGTGACATCTCTTCTCTTTCTAGTGTCCACTCTGCTGCCTCAGAAGTTATCTCGGACCAGGTCCCAACACATTCTCCCCACAAATGAATTTGACACGCAAGATGTGACTTTGTTGTCACCTGTAGAGTGAGAAGCATGAGGAATGTGGATTGAAAGCACCAAGATGCCATAGTAACTGAAGGTTCACTGTACCAGTCATTACACAAGTATTTAAGTTGGTGATGGGGAAGACTTAAGAACATTACTTGGAAACTCAATTGTAAAATATATTATTGGATGACTCATATAAAGGAGAAAATAAATATCAATGGTAATGTCTAATAAGCAATACAACATGAGATAGTTTTAGAATGAGGCAGTGGGATGAGGTGTTATCAGGAACCGTATTAGATGACCACACTCAGAGGCTGAATGAAGCTTAAGGCCAGCATGATGTAGCAAAAGAAAAACAGGCTTTTGAAAATATAAGAAATTTCTATTCATTCTGAAGTAACTGCTAAACATATGTAAAGACTGTTGTTATATAATCTATATTTTATTTTTATTATATAAGATTACTAAATAAATAGGGAATTAGGAGTAAAGAGAAACTGAAACATGTACCACATTTTAGAGCTAAATTTATTTGCTGTTTCTTAGCAAATTAATGATAGTGCATAATTACTTCATCAGTTTTCTGTTATTTTAATACTTTTTAATAAACGATTGTTTTCTTGTTTTGTAGGTTTTGTTGAAAGAAAATAGAAGATGGTTGAGAAGTCAAAGGGATGCTTGTGTGAGAGCATGCAGAAGAATGCAAAATACATGTAAGATAAATTTGTCTTCTATTTCCATTATTTTATTTCTATTCAAGGAGAGTTGATTTGTGGATTTTAGTGAAAGAATCCTGTAAAAGAGATATTCTTACAGAAAAATGTATAAAACTTTGGCTACTAGGTAAAATTGATTTATTGTAAAACAACAGGTCGAGACTGAGAATCAGGAATCCTGGGTTTGAATCTAGCCTTAATCACTACTTACATCACTTACACTCAATTATCATTATTAGAAAAGTAAGAACTCTGAATGAATCATTTTTCTTTAAAGTAAATGCTATGGTTTCAGAGTTTACAATCTGAGAACTATTTGCATTCTGTAAGTGTTTCAGAAGACTGAAAAGGGTCTGAGAAATAAAGGAATAAATCTCAAATAATTGAGTTCAGAAACCGTAACAGGCTGCAGGGTATAAATTTTGGGTAGCTGGCCTTCCTGGTGCCCATAAACTAGCACCATATAGATGGTTTCTGAGTCCTGCCTACTTATTAAGGTCATTCCTAATAATAAGATGAAGCACGGATCATAAGTTAGCAAAAGCAGTTGCTGGCAGTTGGAAGTCATTTTCAGGGGTGTATTTAATAGAAACCATTCTTCAGTCCAATCTACTAATGCAATTATGATTGTCTAAAACCTTCTTAGTAAATAGCCAAATAATTTTCCCATTTGACACAAAGGAAAAATGAATACTAAGTTTCTATTAAAAAGTCTTTTATATTGAAAAAAAAAAGTGGCACAAATGCCTAGAGAATGTTTCAAACTGTGAAACAACCATCCAGTGTTAACTCACAATGTTTCCATTCTCTCTCTTCAAATATTAACAGCACAATCCATCTTTACTGGTAAAATGTATGTCCATTTTGCTTGAATCCCTCAAATTGTACATCCTTTGCTTATAAGAAACAATTGCTATTAATGATTTTACATATAGCCATTCAGGCCTTGTTTTTATATCTAATTACAAAGTGCTTATAAGTAGATTCAGGCACAGTAGATTCAGAAAATTTGGTATATGATATAGTAGATCTTCCAAATAAGTGGGAGAAAAATGGACTCTATGTTAAATCACATTGGGACAATGATCCAACTTCTGGGATTCTACTATCTAACAGTCATTAATTCAAACTGCATTATAATCATATATTCAAAAACAAAACTTTAAAACTATTGGAAGTTTAAAAAGTAAGAAAATTAAACAATACAACATTTCTGCATTTGTATTTGAAAATAATTTATTAGACAATTTGTGGAAATGAAAACAACACAAATACTGCTCAATGTGATCACCTGAAAATTTAAAACTCAATACAATTTTCAACATTGGTTTTATTAAAAAATCACATATATCGAAAAGAAACGATGGGAAGGAATCATGTAACACTATAATCCTTTGAAAATTAATAACATTTTTCCATAGAAAAAAGCTTCTCCCTTTTCATTATGTAGTAGCAAGTACTACAGAATTGGTAAGATTCCTTAATCTCTCAGTTCTAGCTTCCTTATTACCAAAGTGAATCTGATAACATCAATCTCACCAGTTTGTGCGAGGATTAAATGAGATAATGTGTGCACAGTGTTTGACAGATCCAGGTTCTCTCCCCTCCAGATGGGTGCAAGGCACTGCTAAGAGCTATAATTTCTGTCTCTGTTTCTTGAACTATCAATACACATTTGCTGTTCCTGTAGGCTTGTGTCTACTCTCAAGGAGGATGGGCTCCTGGTTAAAAATCACTATGTAATTTTTCAGGCCTGGCCACAGGCAATTACAAAAGGTCTTTTCCTGGCAGGCCCCAGTTGGGGCAAGCTGCCCTCCGCCTAGTGACTCGATTCACAGCCAATGCCTAACAGTCTTCGAAGGAAGTTGCAGTCTAGGACTCAGACCCCCTGGCTAATTACAGTGATGCACTTCACAAATCTGCATTCCTAACCCAATCACCTTCATTCCTAGTCTCTTTATCTGAGGTCCTCTTTAGGTGTCTTTCCCAAGGGCTCCTGGGGTTGCGGGAGAGAAAAGGGAAGGAGGGAAAACTCTTGAAGACTTACTTTTCAGGGACACAGTACTTTTCTACTTCTAGACTTACTCCCTTGCTTTCCCTGACCTCAGAGTTCATAAAACTGCCACAGCCTTTTGTCTGAAGCGCCCTCGACAGTGAGATAGCCCCATATCTACGTAGATTTACTTGACTCTCAAAGAAATAAGATCACAGTCACAGGTCCCTTGTTAGCTTATTCATGTCTAGTTATCATCTTGATTCATCGCTCTTAGTTTCTCTTTGCACCAGGGTAAGTTCCAGGCAGCCTGGTATTAGACATGTATATCTATAATAATTTTCTTCTTTCTTGTTAAAAACAGATCAATACGAATGCTTATTCAGAAAATGTGGTGTGGGGCTCAGGAATCCTCACTGAGGCATCCTGGACACATTTTGAAGGACACTCAACTATCAATAATACCCAGCTATGCCACTGATCATGTCACCCAGAGCTTTCTACAATGGCTAGACAAAGTCAAGTTACTATACCAGTCCACCAATAAAGAGCAAACCAGTCACCACAGAATAGGCAGAGCAAAGACAGTGCGAGACAAACACGGAGCAAATACAGTGAAGGAAAACCACAGTATGACTTTTCTAAACTAAGATGCTAAAGGTAGAGGAAACTGGTCTCCTCACGTTTATCCCACTCTTTCTTGTACACAATGATTTTAATTTCTTGTCTCGTCTTTTCAAAGAGATATCAAGACAATGTTAATTCCAATTATGGAAAAACTAGCATTGTTTACTTTCACAGTATAACTCTCAATCAACTGAACTTATTATCCAATATGTAGTAAATAACATCATGAATGTGATAGGAATTTTAACTGTAATGTTCTAAACATTAGTAATATTATAACTACTGTTGTCATTTGCCATCTATGTAACTGTTTGCTATTGTTTACTTCAGAGGAGTACTCATAATAAGGAACTGAACTGCATTTAAATATTTATGTTTATTAACTAATGTTTTAAACACGTTGCAGAATAGCAATCTATTTATACTATACTGTACTTTATTATCCATATTCAGACACAACTCTGCAGTAATTGAGATGCCACTCTTACCTCTACATTCTGATATCAACAGCACTGCAATTTAAGAGAATAATATAAGCACATAAATATACAAATTACCACGAATAGCATCTAATACTCATTCTTAGCAATAATACTAATACCACCACTAATAATCCACAGAAGGCTGAAGGTGAAAGAGAGGCGTATTTGCCAATCTAGGACAAGCTACTTAGATTTTCAAAGTTCCTACTGATTTAATATAAATCTACCAATACCTGATATTTGGACCAATAATTTTTTATGCATCCTAAAATTGATTAGCAACATTTGAAAGGGGTAATGTTAAAGATTTAAAGACATGCCAATGGAAACCCTGCAGAGAGTTGTGCCTTTCTCAAGAATGAGTAGGATGACTGTTTTATTATACAACAGTTTTGTGTCACATCTCTCACCTATTTACACAAGGAAATGAAAAGAAAAGAGCAACTCTAATAATATTTTTAAACATTGACAAAATAAATTATTTTTCTTGAGATAAATCTCACAGAATTTATAAAGTTTGCTTAAGAGAACAGAATCAACAAACAGTACAATATGAACAGTAATACATAAAACAAACCTGTTAGCTACAAAACTGGTAACTCGTGTTTGGTTTCTTAGAGACTTACACATTTCAAAGTCATATTTTGTCTTAGAAGATACGACCAAATATATTTTCACAAGTAGCAAGTTTATACCACAGATATTGTGAAGACATGTAGAAAGGCTTAATAATTTTAGGCAAATCACATGAATTAATTCTATTCTATTTTATTATATTAATTTAAAATCAACACATGGTTTTGTCTTAAGTTGTGAAGGTTCTCTGTGTTTCTACATTCCCTTTTCTTTTCAGTTGGAATTTTAATGAATTCAAATAAACCATTTGTAGGCAGACATAGCAGCTTAAAAATCTCTGGAAGTTTCATAATTAAAGGCTGTTTGTATCTCCTGCAAGCTCTTTTCTACGGCCACTGACAATTGCTCAGAAGGTTGATTGGGACAAAACAGGAGTCTTGAGAATCCTCGTTTATGGCAGAGGTAGACAGTGCCAGCCAGACTGTGAGCGTGAGATTCTAAAGAAAGCTGTCTGAAATCCAAGCCCTGCATAAATACAGGTCTTAGCAGAACTGCACTAAGCTATTTCTTAAAAATAGCAAAGAATTATTCCTTATCTAATATGATAAAAAGAGCTGGGCACTTCCAATGAGAAAGGAGTATGTTTCCCACCTGAGACATTCTTTTTTTTTTTTTTTTCCTCTTTTCTTAGAATGTTTCTAAAAATATGACCTGGATAACTAGGTGCATAGTTCCCCCAGAGACTATCAATTATTCTAGGAAGAAACATAGCGATAGACAGTAGAACTAGGAAAATAAAGAAAACTTGCATTCAGTATAAACTTACCTTTTAATAGTAACAAACATTACCACAAAGGAATAAAAATAATATTCTCTTAACTTATCAGATTTGCCCTCCAGCTATTGTGTTTGAATCCCCAGTTTATCGGTGGAGTATAGGGTAAATGTTACTCTCTGATGTCACTATCAGACTTTGGAAACTGCTTTTTACTTCTGTGAGGTGCTGATTCTTACATGCACAATATAGACAAATAACTTTTTTTTCAGAGAGATATTAGATACAAATGTGCAAATATGTTCATTTCTCATGGAATAAATTACAAATACACAGCTATTAGATTTCTTCATGCCTGAATGGACTTCGCAAGTCCCTCTTGGAAATGATTTTCTTAGTCTGGAAGCCCCAGCACTAGTCTAGCAGAGATGTGGATTCACCACTATCTGTAGTTTCAATAAAAATCACCAGATGATAGGTGTGCCTTGCTAAACGTGCAACTGACCAATCAACTAAATTACTAATAGTTTTTAACGTAGACTGTCATATAAGTAATGGGAAATACACCAAATTTCAAGCCATGAAGCAGTAATTCTTAATGTTTTGCGGTATATATATTCAATGTGAGAATGATGAAACTATAAACTTCCTATGAAAAAATGTGCTTTCCTATATTTGTGGACGATTTGTCTTTAAATTCCAATATCAAGACACCTCTGAAGGCGACCTACCGACAATAATAACAAATAATCCTCCTGCACAGATGTAGCAGACACATAGCCTCGTATCTATTCCAGGTTCCATTACTGAAATGGAAACCAGAGTAAGTCTTTTTTCTAATTCTTTTAAACTGGTCACATTTAAATGAGGGTCTGTTACATGCTATGCTCACAGAAGTACTATGAAATGCTAAAAATCATAAAAAGCTTAAAGAACTTTAGAAAGTATCATTCTAACCTTTGATATAATTCGTTAGACTTTTACTTCTCTAGAGTCCACTGTGTTCTCTGTTATAGTAGCTAAATTATACTGTGGAAACAAATAACCCCCAAAGCTTACAGTACCTTGATTCAATGTAACTTAATAGAAGAGCATACACATTTGAAACAGAAGTACTCAATTCCAGTGTTTCATTTTCTTTGAATTTCACTTAAAAATATTTTTACCTACTAGAATAAACTAATTCCACCACTCCCAACCACTTTATATTCCTTATAATCTCAACGTATCGCTCTTGTTGCTTTCTTAACTGGGATGACACAAATTTGCACCTAAAGGGAACTTGTTTTTGACTGCACGTTATAGCACTAAAAAGAAGAGAACACATACCTGGAGAACCTGAGAAGATATCCTAAAGTGGCTTTTCAATAATGAAAACACTATTTGAAGCATAATGTCTTTTTTTAAAGCAAAGTGATAGACTTGTTAAAAGTTGAAGGATTCCATCCGCAAACTTTACACTGTTCTCTCACGACTTGGGCATATGGAAACTTTCTCTGTGCCAGAGGTTTTCAATGCGGGAAGACGGGAATGATAACATTATGAAACTCACAGAACTGTTGTAAAATGTTAATTAAAAAATGTATATGTGCATGTGTGCATGTATCACTTAATAAATTTAGTCACTGTAATCATTTATAAATAAGTGAATTATTATTAAATTAGTGTACATTTGCTATAAACACAAACATGATTATTTCAGTATTAAATATATTAAAGTCAACAGTAATTTACCTAAATGATCTCCCAAAAGTGAAATTTATGTCTCATCAAGTATGGGGGACACAAAGCCCCATACTTAACAGAACTTTAAGCATGCTCTGGTATAACTAAAACAATCTTACATAATATGTGTTGAAATAACTTCTTAGGCTCCAGATGGAGCCACTCCTGCCCAGCATGCCACATCAGCAAACTAAAACTTAGACAACTTCCCCATCCCTGCAAAAGCTCCATTTGCCCAAAAATGCAGTATATACAGCCAGCCAGTCCCCAAACAAACAAGTCAGCTCTGAGCCTTTTCATCCCAAACAAGGTTGACTATGTGGCCCCAGCCAATCAGATATTTTCAGCTTGTCTCTTCCTTGCTCTTTATTCTTTATCCTATAAAAGCTTCCTGTCTTCTGCCTCACTTTGCAGTTTTCTGAAAGGAGACTGTCCACGTCATATAGTGTTAAAATGTATTCGTATCACCTGAATTGTCTTCTTTAATCATTTTTTAATCACTTTCGGTGATGAGGATGAGACCCAAAGCTGACTAGCAGCTTGTGGGACGACGAGATGCACAGGTGAGGCATCTGTTCATCCTTTGGGCTCACTGTTCCTCTCACATTACCGAGGGCTGTGGGTAGGTCACTCTGAGACCTGACCTCTGCTTACTTGCATGTAACTCTCTAATCGAAACAAACTTTACTTGAAATCAACCCATCAATCAATCAATCAATCAATACATTTAAATATACAAATATAAATAAATAAGCAAATTTATTTATTTGTATATTTATTTCCCTAGAAGGGTTCTAGGATCCCAGAGAAGTTCCAGGATAGTTATATTGGGAGGATGCAATGAGTGGCAGCCATTAGGGAACTCACAAAGCCTTAAGGTAAGTCCATAGCATAAGCCACTAGGGGACTTGAAATGCCATGAGGACATCCACCACTAAGAAGAAATCTTCTCATGAAAGGAATAACACATCTATTGTTAATGGGAATCTTGGAAGCCAGAGCCATATTGAAGGGCAGGGATCAAGCACTTAAAAGCTGTTAGAGCTCTTGCCACCTAATGCTAAGACTCCCATGCTGGAATAAGTTGGTCAAGGAGCAGGTTAGTTTCACTTTCAGTTTCCTGCCAAACTCAAGAAAGCGTACATGCAATGAGGTACAATGTGAAACACCACAAAGTCCCCAACCCAGTGCTATATTCCTCTTAGGTATTCACTTGACTCCAAGAAACCCAAAGCTTAGCTAAAGAAATGGAATCCTCATGTTTCAAAGAACTGAGTGCACCACCTTCTGGAACACTTGCTTATGTTTAAAAACTATGGTATAAAAGCTGTAAATATCTATAAAAACGGCAAAATCTTACTAAAACAACCTAGAATTTCAATATCCATTATGGGAATGTTCCAATTAGACAAAAGTTTCATTTAAGAAGTACACTTAAAAGCAAGGGCTTCCAAATCAAACAAACAGAACGGGATACCTATTTTAATTGGCATGCAGAAGCCTCCAGAAGGCTTCAAGAATCCAAAATAGCTTCACTGAATGATTATTTGTAAAAGACTAATAAAAAATTAAATGCACAGGAGGTACCTAAAGTAAAAGACTATAAAACTGATGTAACTATTCCTACTCTATTCTCTAAGATAACTGTGTCTAGCCAGGAGCGATTAACAGAGTTTTACAGGTACTAAAATAGTTTATATTTATTAAATGCATACAAAGACATTATTTAAGAAAGCCTAATAACCTCAAAGTTATCAGGGTCTGATATTTATACCAGATTTGATGTGTTAACTCTTTTTACCTCATTAGCAAGTGTTTTTATAAAGTTATAAAACTCACATTGTTAATACTTCATTTTTAAAAATAAAATTCATGGATTATACAATAAAAATTCTTACTTTGCTTACATAAATACGAGATAAATTAATATTGTTTTTCAACTTTTGTTTTTTTATACTTATGGAAACTTCCTCATGTTGGTACATACAGATTTTACATAACATTTCTAGTTTTCTGATCTTTACCCCACACCTACTCTAATAAGGGAATAATTTGTAGTGATTTTAAACAGTTTATTCCCTACACCATGTCGAAAGTAATCATACAAGTTGCACTCAGTGAATTCAAGGTTTTTTTCCCCTAAATATGCATTTCCATTTTTTTTTTTTCAGACAGGCCAATTCAGCTTTGTTTTGTTTGTTTTTTCTTTAATCAGTTGCTTTGATTTTAAAACTGTAACAAATGTGTGTGGCAGGAGAGTATATCCTGAAACATTAACAGTTATCCTTCTCCAGAATTTAGTTGTCTTGTTTGATCTTTGTTAGGCTATTCTGAGCATCCTTTCTCAGAGAAATATGACAGCAGAAATTAGAGAGAGAAAAAAACCAGGTACAGCTAGGATTTTACTCTCCAGGTCTAGATTCTTTCAGAATAACAACAAAAACCTTTACCAAAGATGTAGAAAGGTGTGACCCATAAGAGCAAGGTCTCCCTGTGTATCTCCTCCTCCACCTCACCAGCACCTCCACACCTCAGGGGAAAAGGGTGATTCAGAGTAGTGGATTGGGGAAGATGGACAGAGATGATATGTAGACATGTGGCCTTACAGAGATGGGAGTTTCCTGAACCACATCCTGACCTGAGTGATCAGAATAAATAAACCCCATGTCCTCCAGAGGGGCAGGGACAACTGAAAACCTATCAGATTAAAAAAGTAATGCAATGGAGTCCAAGGCTATGCTGACCCTAAAAAAGAGCTCTGGGCTCTTTTTTGAAAAATAGGATGAGTGATGTTAGGCAAATTAAAATTTCATTACTCCAGTAAAATGAGGACTTGAAATAGTAATAACTTTTTTTTAAAGACAAAGAAAATTATGCTTCTTATTCTCTAGGCTTTAGGACTAAGGTTTTTCCTATTATACAAGTAAATTAATCTGCTTCTTCTAAGTAAACTTGAAACTATGTTATTTGTATCATTTATTTAAGTTGTATAAGCCTAAGTATTATGCCATTCTGACAATAGCTCAATCTGTTCATGGAGGCACAGTTAATTGAGTTTAGCAAGTTTGTAACTAATCAGGAACAGCATCTTTGTAAGAGGCACTACAGTACTGAAAAGAGAAGAGTCTTAGAGTAAGAAGAAAAATAACGGTGAAGAAGATCTGTGGATTCAGACCACAACAAAAGAATGTTCTTTTTCTCCTACTTAAGAAAATAAATTTAAATTAGGAAATTGGGTTTAAGTGCCAATAAATGCAACAGCCTGTTTATTTTTTCTAGGTTTGATTTTGAATATTTGGAATAGAATTATCTTGTGTCTTAATTTTATAAAATAACCCTTTATCATATTTACTGGCATGTAATGCATGCCTAAGCCAGACACAAAATTTTCTAAAAGATTTTGTATAATTTCTACTTACAAAATCTCTCATAGAAAATGATGATGAAGATAATACCCTTATAGACAGTTAACCAGTCAATTATCAATGTGAACTTAAACTAGCAACTTGTTAAATATGTCTTCTGTTTTGATTTACTGCTAGGTCTAACAGTGCAGAATGACTAACTATATGGTTTTTATAAGCCAATGAATGGCCCATCCATTTTAAGCCTAAATTCCTGTCATCCACTTGGACTATTCTGTCTCATCCCCTCTGAACAAATGCAACTGCTGAGAATACAAAGTACATGCTGCTTTTATGTCATAACAAAGTTCTTTGCTGCTGAACCAGGAATCTCATGTCTTTTCTCCAAATCCATTGAGTCTTGGCCGGCTAACTTGTAGCAGAAGATGTCAGATGCTTAAAATTTCTTGACATTGCATACATCCATTTCATTTAATACAAATGCTTTCATTTTTCTCTGAGGAACACTCTATCATTTTGTCTAAAACATTCTTCAAGTGAAAATATTCTACCCAGCTAAACAGAGAAACTATATTTCAGCTGTATTTCGGGTATTGGATTTTATTTAACATAGAGGTTAAATTAATGGAAGAATTATGACATAATTTGAACTATTGAAAATGAGTTTTACAACTTTTGTTCAAATACTTTTGCAAGTATATAATTGTTTCTATTAGATCTTTATTAATTGTGACTATTATGAGACATCTTAATCTCCTGTGCATCTATTCCTTTAGCTATAAAATAAGGATAATATTAGTTTCTACTTCATGGAATAACTGCAAAGATTAAATGAGTTAATTCATGTAAATTCCTTACAAGATTTCCTGGCACGCTGAAAGCATTCAAAGATTGAATATTACAAATGTAATTGTACTTCTGAGAATATAAGCCAAGAGTAGTTGGCTGCCACCATGATACCACATGGATCTTGATAATGAATCCGAAATAGAATAGAATTAGAGAAGAATTTGTCCTGGAGAAATTATGTAAATCTCAAATTTCACTTTTGCTTGAAGCTCATGGATTGTGAGTTATGTATACCAATAAATTCCACCTATTTTTTTCCAAAGTACTTTTGGCTTAGATTTTCTGTTACTTGAATCCAAAAAAAAAAAAATTATTACTGAGGCACAAAATAAAAATAACCCTTCTTACAATTCAGAATAAACTGAGTAAAAGCAGGGTGAATGGAAATAAAAACCTCTGTACCCTGGTCTGGAAAAGTGAAACATACTTAACTTCTTGATTTATATTTTAGCCCTTATATCATTTATCATTAACGTAGCAAAACCTATTTGGTTTACAATGACACTTATTTCTTCATATTACAGATTGATGATCAAAAATGAGCTTCAGCTCTGCTTAGCTCAAATTATCTCAGATCATCTCCATTCCAAGATTCAAGCTGAAGAAGCAGCCCTTATGAGGAACATGCCCTCTCTTTGTAGCAAAGGGAAAGAGGCTGAGAGGATGAGTTGAACTATGCAGTCCTAGTGAAATCTGCTCTGATGTGGCATATAACATAACTATGGTATAAAGCTTAATGGCTCAAATCTCATGGGCTCAGTCATCAAGAATGAGATGTCACCAGTTGGTCAGTGGAGCGTAATTATTCACCAAAAGCCCAGCAAGCCTTTTGTAGGTGGTGGCGTGTATGATCCCCTAGCGAGGAACAGGGAATGAATGTCTGAGCTCCATAATATCTGGAACATTAAAGTACTTACTAGGAAAAAAAAAAAGACTTTGGCTATAATGTTTTTTACTTTCAGTTTCAGTTACATTATATTAGAAAGATACCATATTAGACTTAAGCTACCCTACTTAGAAATAGATGAGTTTGGTATGAAGCCCTTTCTACCTACCACCTGCAACTTAAAATGGATGAGAGAATGATTTTCTAGATGGAGTTTAGCGTAAATTGTAACAGAGAAATAAAACTAGAGATAGATGGAAACAAGAAGACATTTTTCCTTTTTTTGTGATCTGAAGCTTCTCTTTCAAACTCACTGTCTATGCTGAAAAAGTAACACTTTTCTGTTCTAAAGAGGCAGCTATGAGGCAAGGGCCAGATTGAATTTGTTTCCCCAGAGTCATTTTTATGAATTATCCAGAGATAAAGGCCAGGTGAGACCTTGTAGAATGATTCATCTAATAGCTAATGGTTATTGGGCATTTAATATTTGTTAGGCAGTGTATTGTTCTAAACACTTCCTATGCATTAAATAATTTATTTAGGACTGCAACTTCATAAGATAGCTACTATTAATATCCTCCTTGTGTGGATAAGGAAAATTAGATACAGCTTGTTTCAATGACTTGTTCAGACGTACCCAGCTGGTAGATGGTGGCACTGATATTTAAGCCTACAGGCTGGCTCCTAATCTAAGTTATTAACCAGTGAATATACTACTGTCTTTCAGGATGAAGAAATTATCAACGACTCACCACTGGGGTAGGGAAATTTCAACTTCTACCTTTCTTGAGTTCCTGTGACTGGACTAATAAGAAAATTGACACAAGAAAGACTAACAGGAAGAAAAAGAAACCAATTTAAATTCATAGGCATGGAGGTGTCTGAGAAATGGGACCTAAGAAGTGGCCAAAGCAGGCAGCTTTTATCCTTTCTACACAAAGAAACAATAAATGTGTGAGAAATTGACATGACAAAGAAATTTCAGGGACTCAGTGCAATGAGTGATGAATCTAAACAGAATTTGGGCTTGAGGTAGTAAATTAAAGAAGTAATAGCTTTGTTTAAATAGGCTGCCTGGTCCCTAATTCCCTACCTCTGGCAATAAGGGTGCCTACCTCCAGGTGCAGGGAGTGCCTTTCACATGAGAGACTGATTTCCTGCCTTCAGGGAGACAGAAAGGAGGGTCAGGGTCTTTTTACATTGGCAGTTTCTCAAGTAACTTTAATTCAAAATAATCAATATGCCATTGAGGCATATTCTGGGGGCAGCCTACCCCAGGCCCCAACATTACTATGTTTCTGAAATCCTCAAAAAGGATCTAGATTCAAATATTATGCTATTACGTTATAAGAAATTTTGGAAACACTTTATTCCCCCATGCTTCCTTCACAGGAGATAAGAAGGCCCACATGTTTCCCCAGTACCTACCTCTGGGCTTCATATTGTGTTCAGCAGGATTCAAGGGAGCTAGAGGTGACCCTCCTCTAACCTGCCCACCTTCATGTGCAGGAGTCAGGAGGCTGTTAGTGAGCTGTTCTCAGACCAAACTCTCTCCTCCACGCTCTTCCCAGTGGGAACAGAGAAGGCTCTGGAACTCAGTCTGCTTCTGGACAAGCCCCTTCCTCCACTTCTTATTCTCAAAGACTCTTCCTCGAGCACCACTACTCTAGCACCATCAGGAATGTCTGCAATATTCTCTCAATTCCTGCTTCTTGTGGTCATGAGAAGTGTACAAGTTTATACAGAGAGAGCTGGATAGACAGATTGCCAACACATAGTTGTCTATACTATGAGTTACATATGTATTTTTAAAATGTAAATATATAAATATATACATATATTTTAACCTCTGGGCTGGTTCAATACCTTAAAAGTGAGCTCTGGAACTCATAGTCAGTCTCTAATAAAATCCTCTTGCCTCTTAACCCTCCAGTGTTTTCTTCCATTTCTATTTTCCCTATGAAATTAAACTCCTTAAATAATTGCTGATCTCAATTCTTTTCTACTATTTTCTTTTAAACTCATTCCATTAAGACTTCTTCCTTCTCATTCCACAGCCACCCTAGGGAAATTATTCTGGTCTAGATTAACTGTACCTTCCACAATGTTTAATTATATGGTCAGTTCTTATCTTCATATTACTTGGCGTCTCAATAATTTCTGGCACTGCTCATCTCTGAAATCCTGTCCTCACTTGGCTTACAGGACACATACTCCCCTGTCATTCTTCTGACTTTACTGACTATCCCTCCTAGATCTCTTTTTCAATTTTCATTTCCATTTCCATTTTTTAATCTAATCCTTTTATTATTAAAATAATACCATGCTTCTACATGATCTAATTCTTTTAAAGTTGTTTCTGTAATATTTTTTGATTAAGTGTCTTAAGTGTGTGTCAAGACTCAGACCCTGGATCTAACACAGTCATATAGATTTAAATACTATCTTTATATTAATAATTCTCAAATTTATGTCTCTAAAAAATAAATCTCCCCTGAACTACAGACTGATGCATGCAGATTCCTAATCCACATCCTCATCCGGTTTCCAGTAGGAATCTAGTACCTAGTATATCCAAAATATCTTCCTTTAAAATTTGCTTGTGGACAGTCTTTCCCATCTCCACTAATGGTAATTCCAACCCACTCAAAACGTCCTGAAATTATCCTAAAATTATTTTCCTTTTTTTTCTCCTACATCCCACATCCAATATTTCACAAAGTGATATTAGTCCTAAACAATATCCAGAATTTAAGAACTTCTCCAACTACAGACACCATCCTCTCCTGCCTGGAGCAAAGCCAAAGCCTCCTAATGGATTAACCTGATCCTCCCCTTTCTAATGGCCTATACTCAACAGAGCACCCAGAGTGAAATGCTTTGAGAATATTATCATCAATATTACTTAAATCCCTCCAGAAGCTTCGCAATTCACTCTGAATAAAAACCAACGCCACTGACATGGTTCCCAAAGCCATACATATTCTAGACCTCCCCTACCTCACTGCCCTGTTTTCCAACTGCCTACTCTTTCCTCTGCTCCAGCCTCTTGACAGTCAAGGGAAACTCATTCCTCACATCCTTGGTACTTTCTACTTCTACTGCTTGGAATGTGCTTTAGTAGTTCATCTAAGCTATTTAGGGAAAAAAAATCTACGTAAAGAATGAAATGAGGATAAAAATATTGGGTCAGCAAAGGTATATTTTTCGGTAGGTAACATTTTTTTTCCCCCCCACTGGATTTGACTGGTAGAAGATATGGGGCTGAGTCTGCTGGCAGCTGTTGGGCCACTGTATGTACCTGAGAATAAACCACCTTGGACAAGAGTAGAACAAAGAATTAGAGAGAAATCAGACCCTAAGTTTACAATTTGAGTTCCTGTATTTACTACATCAAAAAATAGTAAATATGAGCTTAATCATTGTTCTAATATGTGTGGTTTAGGCTGGGTTTATATCTCTTTACATAATTAAAAAAAAACCAACCAAAGTTAACAAAAAATAAATTCAAATAATACACTAATTTCATTTTTACGTTATCTTCTATGCTGACATTAAAATTTAAGATGAAGATGAAACAGAAGCTAACACTAGATAAAATGTGCATCATTCCTAATTAACAACGATCTACAAAGAAAAGGTAGGTTTGGCTTCTTTCTGATAATCAGATAAAAATAATGTATTCATTTCCCAAGTTGATTCAAGGTAAGGACTGCTGCTTTATTAATTAAAATGGAAAATCCTAAAATTAATATGAGAACTGAGTGGAAGAATAAAAAGAGTGGTGAAGGACTGAGTAAGTGAAACCTCTGGTGAATATGAACTTATGTTCGGATTCCCTATGTCTCAAACAACTAGAAACTCTGGAATACCTACTACAGTTTCAAAATTTAATATTAAATCTTAAAATGTGGGAATTTGCTACATTTCAAGAACATAATGTAAATAAAAAGAAATATCAAGTAGGAATTCAAACCTCAGTTTTTCAGTGAAGGTATGAGATTACAATAAGAACTCTAAAAGAAGGAGGTGGGGATTTAATATCTCCACAGAAACAAGATAAAACCTCTGATTTAGGAGAGGCTGTGAATTGGAAAAGAGATTATACACAGAGCCAAGTGCCTCAGTAAATTGTCCTATTCATAAAATTTACCTAAACAAACCAGGAAGGTGAAATAAGAACACATTAATTAGACAAATCATGAAAGGATCTGGAATTCAGATACTTACTGAAAGAACTAAAAGTTTATTTATCAGTGAAAAGAATACTGAGCTGAGAAAATAAAGTGAGATGCAAGATGCAATGGTAAACAAAGATACTGCTAAACTGGGTGATACATATTAAAAAAAGTGTTGAGCATTGAAAATGATATGCACTATTTAAGTGTAGAAAATAATTGAAAGCTTTAATAATTTATAGGTGGAAGTAAAATGATAACTTCTGTTACCAGATGGCAGGAGGGTGGAAATCTGTGTAAAATCTTTCTAAAATTGTACACTGATTTTGAGGAGAAAAATTCCTTGCAAAAATGTATATAATTTAATTTGATTATACAAGTTAAATGTTTCAAAGCATCAATTTAAAAATACAGAAATAAAATGTAAACCAGAGAGAAAGAAAAAATTGGGTAGAGATCACCATAAGCACATTCACTTCCCCAAAACCGAGGAAAGACTGAAAGTAAAAGTTGGAAAAAAAAATTAGAACAGACTCATGCAGTAATTAAACTAAAAATAAATAACTGTAATAAATGTAAAGACTTGGTTTAGGTTTTTTAAAAGGCAGCTATAAACATCTTGTAAAACATAATGATGTAGTATAACTGGATATGAATGCATAAAAGTACCAACCAAACTCCAAAGTGACAAAAAGATTGTGTCAAAATATTAATATCAGACAAAACAGAATATAAGATAAAAATGTTTTATGAGATCTAGTCATTGTTTAATTATAAAAAGAACAAAAATTACTAAGAAGATAATACCATAAATATTTATACATTTTATCTAGCCTCTAGACTGATGTATTAAGCAGAAAATGAGAAAGAGAGAGAAAGGACAAATAATTTAAACAACATGGTATAGGCTTAATCAAGTAGTTACTTATAAGCATACTTTTTCCAGCAGACATAATATATTTTAAAAAACATAATCACTAACTATACTAAAGAAATATATTTGTAGAATGTAAGAGGAAAATACAGAATGATAATAGATGGTCATATTTCTCTGAACATATTAAAATACTTACTGGAAAACAAAATCAACAAGACTGCAAGAGATTTATCTTTTTTCAAAAATTAGAAAATACAGTTCTAGCTAATCTATGGTCAAAGAGAGAATCGCTTTGCATATTATAAAATATTTAAAACTAAATAGCAGACAAAATACTGCATTCTTTAAACATAATTTGGAGTTAATGTACTACATAGACGTAAATGTATAATAACTTCAATACACAATTTGGGGTCAGATATTTTCTGAGTTGCCTGAGAAAAGGCATTTCAGTTTAAAAAAATAGAAAAGTGAGAAAACCAAACAACACAGCAAAAACGGGACAAAAAACAGAAGAACAAGAAATAAGCAATACTGAAGAAAATATGAAATAGTTTTTTTTTTGAAAAAAATTAATACCAGGAGAAAACCTCAGGGAAGAGTATTCAACATAAAATTGAAAACACATTGAAATCATGTATGAAATTAAAAAAGGAGATGAACTGTCAATCAGGAAGAAATTAAAGTAAGACACTAACCTCTTTCCAGTACTCTAAAAAATATTAAATTCTCAATTTTGTGTAAAATATGAATTTCCTAAATTGACTGTTTTATATATACATACACCTGAAAATTTTAAGGAAAATTAAACCCAAGTTCATAATTTTTCCACAGTAAAGGCAGCACCCCAAGCCAAATTAAGCTTTGAGTTTTAGCAACTCAGTTCTAATCCCCAAGGATCTAGCTAATCTATGGTCAAAGTGTATGTTCTCTATCTTATACTGTCTATCTCACCAAATGGAAAAGGAAGGCAATCTACGAGAGCATCCATATGACCAACATATATGGACTTATAATTTAAACCTATCTCATTAAAATGTATATGTCTTAGATAAAATACCCACTAAGTCCAGATGATTAAATTATTTGTGTGTGTGTATGTGTGTGTGTGACAGAAATTCAACATGTGTGCATGTATGTCTATGTGCGTGTGCATGTGCCATATTTCTCCTTATCATCAGGATTATCCAAAAAAACAATGACATTTTATCAGAACATCTGTTAACATAATTCATGAATAAACTACAGAGGAGAGTAATTATGATCTCAATACACACAAAAACACATTTGATATTATTCTACTCTAATCTATAATGAAATACTATTATATCACTTTAAATTATTTTTTAAAATTTTATAATGGGTATGGAATAAACTCTACAAAAATCAGTAGAAAAATGTTAGAAGCATATTCTTTATAAGTATGTATGAAAAATGGCTACCATAAAGTACTTATTCAAAAGTATATCATAGTCCCTAGGTGGTACAAAAGAAAAGTAATAAAAAGCAGAATAATTAAAAGGAATGAAGCAAAATCATTCTTCTCAGCAAATGTTAGAATGGATACAGGAAAATTCTGGAGCCTCTACAGAAAATATTTAAAGTAAGATGTAAACATTAAGAGACCAATTATGTAAAATTTTAAAATATACCATGTTGCATTTATTTTGCGGATGTACTTTGTGCTGAACTTTGGCAACTTGGCACCACCATCACTTTATTGAAACCTGGGGACTACATTTCCCAGAGTCACCTTTTTAATGTGTCCTGTTAAAATCTACTAACGAAAGGAGCTCACTGACTTAGAATCTGGAAGTGAAGTGACCAGTAATTTCAGATTGTCAAAAAATCAATTCCCAGTGACTACCCCAGGACCGACAGCATCTCAGGCTGCCCTTCTTCTAGGTCTTCTCATGACCAGCAACCTCTTCACCACCAGTCTCACTCCAGTGCTTCAGGCTACCTTGTTCATAATTCATTTTAAGAAGACCATTTTTTTTTCAGAGAAGTTTTAGGTTCACAGCAAAATCAAGAGGAAGGTACAGAGAATGATCATTTCACTGAATCCCTGGCTTCAGTTCTTCCCACACTGCTGTCCGATTTCCTGTATTAAACTCCACTTGCATAACACCTGTTGGTGATTCTGATCTTCTGATTGATATGCACACATACATAGTGAAATTTAAACAAACGGTCTGAAAAGACCAAGAGCAACATCTGAATACTGGTTACTCTAAGGCAAAGGGAAGGAAAATTTCCAACTATGTTGATTTTATTTTATTTACTAGGAAATAAACTCTGAAGAAAGTATGGCAAGTGAACTAACACTTGTTAAAACTACATTATATTAGGTAGATCAGTATATATTAAAATATTTTATGTATTATTCCAGATTTTAAAAAATTTTCCTTAAAATAGAGTTTGTAAACTGTTTTTTTTTTTACCTGAGCTCCTTTCTAATATTTTCTTGGTTAAGTCATCAAATTTCTTGTTTAACATACTCAATTATGGCCAGAAAAGTATAATTATACTGATGAATATGATAGATACAAAGCACTGAAATTATCGTGTATCGTCTGACATTAGGTGTCTAGACACTTTGCTATTAAAATGATATACTATTACTGTAAAAGGATTTCATGAATGAACTTGATTTCCATTTCAGATTCAAATTTTTAGTCAACCATGAAACATTTCAGCAACGTTTGCTAAATCATTGCATGGAAGTGCTATTTTAAACCATTGTTGAAATTTGAAATTTGAAACTTGGCTGGGAGAGGGAATGAGCATATCTCCATCACTTTTCCAGAGGAGTATCACTAGGTTCCATGTTCACTTACAGCACAAATGAAGATGAGAAATCTGTTGAAAGGCTTAGCTGAGCTAGTTATACTACAGCTACCCAATAATCTCTTTACGAAAGAACATGGACATTTAGTTAAATGAACTTCATGTATAGTTTTCAAAAAAGGATGAAACATTTTTAATAAGTCATCATTACTAGGGTTTTATTGTGATAAGAAGGATTAACATGGAGCAAGGGCATGAAAAACATTTGGCTGCTTCTGCATTCTACACTGTTCTTGGTCTTACTCTTACTAACACCCTTATCCACCCCCTGTCATTTCTTCTAGTCACCCCATCCTGTGATTCAGAGTTAGCGACCGTATCTCATATAAGCACACCTGGATAACTTAAAGCTATTCTTAAGTGCACCTTTCATAAACACCTTGAAGAACTGCAAACAGAACTTGCTTTCTCTAGTGCTTTGGGACTAGGAGACAAATTACTCTCCTCTCTCCAGAAATGCTTCCAGATAGTTATTTCGACAATTGCCAGAATGGGAGGATGAGAGCTATATCTTAGCCCTTGAGAGAATCTAAGAATTGAATTTTGACCCCTTCACCTCTTTACCATCTTCCTCCACCTAACAACACAATTAACTGTCAGTGAACTGGCCTTAGACCACTAAAATTGTCCTACTAAATCATTCAAAATTTCCAATAGCTTAGATGTCACTCCTTGGTACAGCTGGTTCATAGAATAATTTAACTCCATAGCCTGAATATGGGAAGTGACAGGACCATTCAAAAGGAAAATCGTATGGTTTAAGAGTAGAGACTGTAAGAAATTTGCTTCTCTAAGACAACATAAAAAAGGATGAAAAGGGATTTTGAAAAACCCTAGAGTGGTTTGGAGAAACAGTACTCTGAGTTGGAAAAAAAAGAATCGTGCTTCCAGTAAAAGAGATCCGGTCTCCGACTGAGTCACAGGCAGTTGGGGGATGCTCAGTGTAAGCCTCTGAAGAGTTCCTGTGTCATAGTGCCAAGCAGATAGGAATGGACATCTCACAGACCTGGTCATTTATAGACAATTACTTTATTTCATGCCCATAGTGTCCTAATCACTGTGTTGAGAACTGAAGCATGGCGAAAAAGCTTAGGAAACAGTATACAAGTAAAGAAGCAAACAAATAAATATTTCTCCACTGCAACATGACAGTACTGAATGGATTATGCATACAGAAAGAGAAGTTAGCCAAGCTCCTTTCAATCTTAAAATTAAAGTGAAACCTCAGTGTATTGTTTCTTCATGTTATGAAGTTAATTTGAATATTAGTTGGAAGAAGCTACTGAATACATTTACTAGTTTAATTTCACTTGCAATCTTGATGACTTTGACTGATGGATGTATAGGGCGCTTGGAGAATCAGGAACAGGGGTAACTAGTGACAAAGATTAAGGTATTAATGTAGCGCAGACTGTTCAGAATAAAATGAACAGAGCCAAATTCTCCACTTAATAATCTGATTAATCATTCTCCTTTTTATTGTTTTTAACTGTAGCAGTAACTACTCATTCTACAGAGAAAAAGATTCTCAAAGCATCTGACTTAACAATTTGTGAGACTTTTTATTTCTTGGACTTATCCATTAATATGTTGTGTGAAGTAATTTGTGACAATTAACTTCTGTAATAAATGTCTCCCATAGAAATAATCATTACTTTCCTCCCACTCAGTCACTAAATGGGTGACTGCTGCAGGTCACAAAGAAACATTATCTCCTATTTTACAAGAGACCTACAATTTATTTCACATGTTAAGTAATTTATGTCACTATTACACATTTACTATGAATATTCCTGCTCTGCTCCTGAGACTTTCTACTACTATTACTGTTGTTGTTCTTGTTGCTGTTTTATTTTCTGAGTGAAGAAATGGAATTGCTCAGACAGATGTTTGCTTTGATGACACACTGAAATTATAATGAAGTCATCATAATTCAGGCATATAAAGTTGGCAGCCATTGAGAATGTGGTCTCAGACCCTGTACCACTGAGAACTCAAATTTTCTCTGAACTGTATCAAACCCAGGGATACCACCAGGTGTTTTCGAACAACACCTGCCAGCTGCAACTTTATGATCTCAAGGTCTCCCCTTGTAACCATGCAGCCATTTCAGACCCCAACCAATCCTTGCTTATCGAGTACCTTACTTCTTGCCAGCTCCAATTATAATTCTTGACAAACAACTTTTGTAACTAATTGTGGCCTTGCAGTTTTTGCTTTTACAGGCTCTCTCCACTTTGCAGTCCAGCAGAATACAATCCCAGCACTTCGTGAATCTGTCTCCATGGATGCAGTCCTAAAACAAAACCCCCAGAATTTTCTACTCAATCAGGTCTTCATTTCTGAAATTTTGGTTAACAGTTCATTGGTTTTGCTTTTGGTTTTATTTTGGTTTTAAAAGGAAAGATGTGAATGTTTCTAGTAATGAGTATTGTCAGTTTCCCTCTTTGAGAGTGAACAGTGGTTGGGACACATGACCTGTGGGACTGTTTGTTAGACCGCTTAAGGAGCTATGTCTGAAAGAGAACTCTCTTGTTCTTGCCATAAACAAATCATGACAGAAGGTAGGGGTTATTGGGTCTCCTAGAGCAGCTGTCAGGAGCAGCATGCGTATTTTTCTTGGTTTTCTCTTTGCAGAACCTCCTATCATATTCCATTTTCTCTCTCTCTCCACTATCTACCTCTCTCTCTCTCTCTTTCTATATATATTTATATACTATATATATTTCTAAATTATATATATATAGGATTCTGTGAACTTTTATATATATATATATAGTTTACATAACTATCACTGAGTTTTATTTTGTAAACTGAGTTGACTAAAATCTTGATATTTGAAAAGCATTTTACATATCAGACTGGAACTAAACACTCTGGGGTCTATACAGATAAATTTTACTTACCCCCAGTATAAGCCTTAATATACTTAATTTAAAGTACTTCCACTCCTGGGGCTTATCTTGAAATATCTGTGAAGCAGTAAGTAGTATACTTCTCAATTTCCTGGGTTATTTCTCAGTTATAATCTTTGTCTATGTCACATTTTGTTACTTGGTATTTTCAGCACTCCTTTTTATTTTCTTGTATCTAAGATGAGTTGTGAAGATCAGAGTAGATAACCAGGAATTGTAAGTATAAAGGCATTTTTTAGAAAAAGGAAGTAGTATCACTGACAAGGCTTAAAACTGAGAGTAAGCCTCAGAGTCACTGTCAGGGGAAAAAAGTCTGTGAGGCTAATCTGACCTCCTGAAAGATGGATGGTTGTGTATGCCCTGCTGTGAACCTTGGATTTTAACCTGCAGTAATAAGCAATCATATAATGATTTAAAGTTTTTTTGAGTGGGGTAACCATCATATTTGAGTTATAGGAAGATAAATTTGAATGTAAAATAAAGACTATAGAGAAGGGTTACCAAAATACCTGGAAAGAGAAAAATGGTGGCTTGAAATAAAAGATCTTGATATGGATATTAGATGAAATGATTAAAATTGTTATGTGCTCACTGTCTTACTCTAGCTTTGCCAGAACACAGAGCCTGAGTAAAAGCTATGTGCTACTACTTGACAGGTAGTGCAGTCCTAGGATTCTGGGCTAAAGGGGAAAAAAAGAGGAAGATAGGAGGGAAAGAAAGAGCCAGTAAGAGCATATGTTAATAATCAGGTTGTGTGGTGCTGCTGACAGACAGACTATGAGATAGGAAGATAAACTGATACGCAGAGTAAGTACAGATTTCAGTGAGTATGTATTGCTGCCTTTTTCAAAGAGAACATATTTAAGACAGGTGACATGACACTAAGTATATAACTAGTCTTTTTGAGGAATGATGTCATCCTGAGACACATCACTGGTCTCTGCTAATGGCAGGGTGGTTATTCATCAGTAGCAATTAGCTAGGTCAGCCTACAAGTGCTAATGCATATATTATGACTCCCATGCATTGGTTTCATCATTCACAGACCATTGCCCAAACTTGGGTAGGACAAGAAGACAGGCTTCCTGAAAAATCATAGTATTAGTCTTCTGGTATGCACTAACACGGAAGACAAAGATCCACCTGCTTCGAGCCCACTCCCATAGGTCTGTCCATATGTCTAGTCCCCAGAACTCTGAATGGCTACCTTCCAGTTTTCTTTCTTCTTTAACTTCCACATCGGGATCAACTAATCAGAACTTTTGCCTCTGTCCTAGATTTCATGTATACCCATACTTCTGGTCACTTCTTATCCACAGAAGGGTGTCATGAGGTACCCACACAGCTGTGCCCACTGGAATAATGTCCCTTGTAACTGTACTTTAAGTACCAGCGCTCTGTAATACAGAGCTGTAATGAGGCAATAGTCCCTTTTCACCTAATCCAAGCATATTGCAATAATCCATCTGTGAATAGGCTGAGATTCATCCTGCTCCAGCAGTTGGTCATAGGGAACCCCCATTAACTTACAGTATGAGTTGAAGGAAATTCATTTGTACAAAGAGACAGGTGACATGGGCATCAGGGTTACCTGTTCATGTAATTTAAATATGTATTTGATCTGCTTGAGAAAAATCTCTACTGTGATGTTCCATTTCACAATAAATCCTTCCTATTCTGCCTGACATGCAAAAATGAATATGATAAAACACCTCAAAATAGACAACTCTATTTATGGAAAATAAAGATCCATATGCTTTGTGCCTACTCCCCCGGCAAAAAATTAATCCTTACTAGGACCATAGCACCCCCTCTAAATTAATCCTTACTGCTTTATGGAAGACAGTATCGTCTGGGCTATTTTGGGTTCTTAGCTTTTAAGTTTGTTTTTTTGTTTTTTTTTTTTTTGCTTTTAAGTATTAAATCCATTTTACTTTCCCATATTCTCTGAGACTTCTGATTTCATCTACAGTATTATGTCAAGGAAGTAACAACATTCATTCCTAACTTATTGTAGTTGAGTGTATGTAAGATTTAAGTAGCCAGGTTAATAGGTTATTAGGATAATTTAGGCATCCTTATAATGGAAATAAACTCTTAAAAGTAATTAAGTTATCTCCTATAAAATCATATTTTCCAACCCTTGGATGAATATACTCAAGTTCTATGCCTAAATATTGTCCAATAGTTCCTGCCAGCAAAAATTAGCTAGGTTCAATACTTCCTTTAATGTGTATGCTATTTCATTCTGGAAGACAGATTTTACTTCCCTGTTTGGACTGATGTTTGTAATTATCTTAGAGGCAATGAGGGGAGGCAGGAAAACATTTTGTGGAGACAAGTTTCATCTCTGTAAGCATTTGATTCAAAAGAGGTCATTCTGAGTTCACTATTCAAGAGGAGGCTGTTTTCCTCTAACAGAAGGACGGGGGCAGACTTTTGCAGAAATAATGAATTCAACAGAATTCAGGAATTAAAATTTATCAGATTTGTCCATCCACACTCCTCATCACAAATTTCAGAGTTCTACTTTTCTATGAAGTCCTAACATTGACAAATGAGACTTGCTGAGGTTTCACACTTAATTATATTATACAGTCTGACACCCTTACAATTAGGTTCTGCCCTGAGATTGCTGCTTCTGAAAAACTTCATAGAAGCTACTCACAGTATGCCATGAGACATTTTTTGACGCCCAGGTAAATGGAGGAGTTGGCTGTTCAGAGTGACTGAATTCATGTAATTGTTATACCCCATACAATTCTAATACCACAGAGCCTAATGATCTAGATTCCACCTGTAACTCATTCACATCATTATTGATATTTTGGTGCTACTGCAAGCCAGGAGTTACACTCACTGTATTTACTATCAGCAATGGGATCTTCATCAGAACTATGAGTATGTAAGCTCCTTGCTTTTATCCTGAGGGTCTGCTTTCTAGGGTCATACCTAGTATCGAATGTCTTACCTTGGGTTCTCCAGAAAGCAGAGCCTGACAAAAATGTGTACGTGCTAGTACTTTATTAGGCAAAGCACACTGGCAAGAGTTGAGGGAAAGGGGAGAGAGAAAAGAAGAACAAGAAAACACCAAACAGTATATTGGTATTACGTTTTCAATTGACCACTGCATGATATGAAATAAAACTGGTGACTTTCAGGACTTTCTTAAAAGATGCTGTATAAAATACAAAACTCTCACGAACTAAATCAAAGAAGAATTAAACAAATGGGAGGATATTCCATGTCCATGGACAGGAAGGCTCAATACAGTCAAGATGTCAGTTCTTCCCAACTTGATCTATAGTTACAATACAATCCTAATCAAAATCCCAGCAAATTCTTTTATGGATAACTTAGGAGAAAATCTAGATGACCTTAGGTATAGTGTTGACTTTTCATCCTAAAAGTAAGTTGAGATATTCTGGCCCTTTATTATAGGTAAATAATGTAGGATATCTGTCTCTCAGTATCTGCGGGGGGAGGGGAGGGGGAGGATTGGTTCCTGAACCTCCATGGACACCAAAATTCATAGATACTTAAGTTCTTATATTAAAAAATGTATATAGGTCCTCTGTATCTGTGGGTTTGGAATATATGGTTGGAGTCGCATTTGAGAAGCTTTCCCAGGATGGAATCACAACCTGGTGGCTCTACTGGTCTGAGGTTGAGGGGTTGGCCCCATTCCCAAGGTTCCGTTAGTATTACTCTAGTGGAGACTTTCTGTGGTGGCCCCACTCCTACAGCAGCCCTCTGCTCCAGTGGTGTGCCAGTGGTTCCAGGTGGCTCCATCCTTTGAAATCTAGGTGGAGGTAGCCAGGTCCCCCATGCTTTGCTGGATGCAGCACAAGCTACACCAGGTCTCACTGGAGCTCCCCCTGCAGTGGCCGAGGAGTGTGGTGGTAGAATGCAGGGAGTGGAGTCCACAGTGTGAGGCAGCCCCTCCTTCCAAACCTATGTCCCACAAGCCCTCGCACTCTGGGCCTGGGACAGGAGGAGCAGACTGGTGATCTCTGAAATGCCTTTGGGGTCAAGCTTCCATTGTCTTGGACAATAGGTCCTGGCTTCTGTTTTACATGGCTGACTGATCTGCCTCACTCTATTGAGGGAGCTCCTGGCAGCTGTTAAAATGGCCAATCCAGATTCTTATAAAATTTTGCCACACTTTTCATGCTCACTCCTTAACAAGTTTTTTATTTTTTTTAATCCTTTTCACTATGGATAGGCTAAGAATTTTCCAAATTTTAAGTTCTGCTTCCTTTCTGATTAACAATTTCATCTTAAAATTTTCTCTTCTTACATTTTACTATAAGTCTTCAGAAGAAACCAGCCTCTCCTTCAACATTTTGCTTAGACATTTCTTCAGCGACATATCCAGTTTCATCTCTAACAAGTTCTACCTTTTACAAAATACTAGGTCATGAATACGATTCAGCCAAGCTCTTTGACACTTCATAGCAAAGGATCACCTTTCCCCCAGTTACCATTAAAATGTTCCTCACTTCTGTCTGAGATCTCATCAGGATGGCTTCTATAGTTCATACTTCTACCAACATCCTATTCACACCACTTAGGCGTTCTTTAAAACTGAGGTTTTCTCTACAAATTTCCTCCTGAGCTCCCACCAGAACTGTTCAATTGGTCCACTTATGGCAATATGGGCTTTTTCTAGCATGCACTTCAAAACTCTTCCAGCCTCTTACTCATTACCTAGTTTCAAAACCACTCCCACATTTTTAGATATTTGTTACAGCAGCACCCCCACTTCTCAGTACTAGTATCTGTATTAGTCAAGGTTTTGCAGTAACAGGACAATTAGGATGTCCACAGAAGAGACTTATTATGGGAATTGGCTCAAGCAATTATGGAGGCAGAGATATGCCACAACACACCATCTGCAAGCTGGGAAACCAGAAAAGCTGGTGGTATAATTCAGTCTGAGCCCAAACGTCTGAGAACCAGGAGCTCCAACGTCCAAGGGCATGAGAAGATGGATGTTGCAGCTCAAGAAGAGAAAGAGAGAATTCACCCTTCCTTCACCTTTTTACTCAATTCAAACGTTCTGTTAATTAGATGATGCTCACCTCCTTGGTGGAGTTATCACCTTTACTTGCTCTACTGATTCAAATGCTAATCTCTTCCAGAAACACCTTTACAAACACGTCCAGAAATAATGTTATCAGCTACCCGGGCAGCTCAGCCAGTAAAACTGACACATAGAGTTAACCATCACAATTGGTTAATTCAGTTAAAAGAACAGAACTGACTGCCCTCTACCACCCCCCAAACAGTTTAACTCATCTTGCCCTCAACTATTCTCAGACATTATCAGGTGTCAGCATAGGCATACTGTTTCATGCCTCCCCATTTAATCTCTGCCATTGGTCTTACTCCCTGATCTTTTATTCCACATCATTTGTTTTCCTTATACTTTGCTTGATAATGAGAATTAAGCCTGATACTTAAAGAGATCAAGTGATATGTTTATTCCTGATTAGAAAATGTCTGGACTAGGAGTAGGTTCTAAGCCACCTGAATCTCTTCCCACACACAGTGTGATAATATTACCAAGATCATTGAAAAGGTCGTATCATTGCAAAGGTCATGCTGACAAACAAGAATATCTGTTCTAACACAGATATAATGATTATATCATTAGTGATCTAAATATTGAATGTCTTTTTCCTTCATAATCTAGAAACCAGATACAGACAATGGAATGCAGATTATATATACCCAAAATTACATTATTATTATTATTAAGTCAGGAAAAAATACTTGTTACTCATTTCTCTACTTCTAAGATGAGAGAGTGAGTATACATGTGGACAGTAGGCAACTAGATGTCCCATATAAATGGACATTTTGCTTCATTAATCTAATTATATATATGCACACATGTGTGTGCTTATTATACACGCACTATTTATTATTAAATTTAATTATTTATTTGTATCTATGGATTATTGAATTATTATTGTTATTAAATCTTTAAATAATCATTTTTAAAATTTTATATGGTTACATTTAGAATCATAGAATTTGTTTATTGTTGAAATATTGATTCAGACAGAAGGTGACTGCATTTCCAGGAAATATACAGGAGCCTAAGATTGAAATAGTGTTGAGGGAAAATCAAGGCACTACAGATTCCATAGTGAGATCATCAGAAATCTTCACATGTCTCCCAAGGCCATATTCTTTGGTATAATGAGATAAAGTATACAGAAAATAAGATAAACTCAAATCTGTCCTTAGCAAAAGAACTTTTTAACTCCTTGATCCATAAATATATACACACACATACACATACACATACACATACAGTTTGATGAATCAATGCCTAGGGAAGAACAATAGTCTTGTTGGAGGCAGAAAGATATCTGTGAATGTGATATTGAGATGCCATATGTGATTCTAACACAGTGTTATTCAGTGCTCTTGCATATACCCATTTAGAGGAATTAAGCTAAAAAAAAAAAAAATCTCTGCAAGGTTCTTTTAATTCCTTTTCCAAGATAAAAAATAACTGAAGTGATTAGGTCTTTAAAAAAAATTTAAGTAGGGCTTTGGTAGACATCTACAATTCAGCAATAGTATTTGATTAGTATACAAACTAAATAAAATATTAATAGCTTGTTTTGCAAAACATATCATAAAAGACTAAAATTTATATTGTACAGATGTATCTGGGCATCCTTCCACCTGTTCTCCCAGGCATTTCACTTCATAAATCAACTTTCCTGACCTTTCCCACCTATCTGAAACTTTTATATAGAATGAAATGAACTATACTATCATACTTTCTAGTACTCATAATTTAAATCTTAAAGGTTATTTAACAGAAAAAAATCTGTATTAGTCATTATCAATCTTAAAGACAAAGCTAAAATTTATCATGCATTGTATTTAGATTAAGTGTTATATTTAAAGTCAGAAGATGGCTTCTGAACATTCCAATGGTTGTTCTTAAATGTTAAACATCCCATAACTTAACTCTTGGCCTTTAAGACCCAGGTAATTTTTCTTTACCTTGGTTTGTACATTTTTGCTTAGCTCTCATTTGAACTCCTTCCTATCCATAAGTGGTTTGTGAGGGCTCCAGGGAGAATTACACTTACTTTTAAATAACATTGTTTAGGGAAAAATCATAACTTTATAAATTGATTCCAATAATTCCCTTCTTTTGCTGTCATGTAGAAATCCACAGAGAAGTTCTCAGAAGGCTGCCAAATTTGGCCAGTTTTTAAACTGACTCACCAAATAAAGTCACAAAACTCCTGATTGATAACCGATGTATAAAGGACTAGGATTATATATGCAACATCTCTATAGGTATATTTGATTTCTTTCCTCTGGATCCAATCAGGGACATGCAGTGCTCTTGGGAAGTCTGCTTTATCTGTAGACTTGAAAATTGCATTGGGTACATTTCTATTCCAAAGAAACTGAAACAGTTTATACACTGGCTAAGCCAAGAGCACTGCTTGGGGAATCTAACTGTTTCACCCAGACTGTAACTGGCCATCTGTTACTGAAGAGAGGGCTTTAGAGTCTGAGTCATCTATGCAGGCTAAAGCTATTGATAAAACAGCTTAACTAAATACTCAGTTTTCCTTTTCATTTTTTAAGATACATACTGTATGAGGAATGAAGAATAGGTTTTATTATTTCCTAGCATTGATACTGTATGTCTATAAAGTTATTCAATTATAGAATATCTATGTTCAAATCCTTGTGTGTGCCCGTGTGTGTGTGAAGATATTGCTGCAGTGGCTGGAGTTTGTTTATTTTTTAATATTATTTATGATTTATTTGTTCAGTTTTGAATAGTTTGAAAACATCAACTGAAAAAATATTTAGCAAATCATTTAAGAAAATAAATATTTGGCACAGTTTGCCTTGAATTTTGGTTCAGGTTCAAAGGATAAATGTTTCAAGATTAAATATTTTGGAGTAGATGTAATTTTTTATTATCCAATTTTCTCTATGGGAATCTGAAACTCCTAGCTCTTCTCTTTGCGATAAAAAAGAGTCTTTTCAGGAAAAAAAAAAAGGCCTACAGTAAGAGTGATGTTAAGGGTGACTATTAGACTAACTTGGGTAACCAATTGCTTTTTGAAAATGCAAAGCAGAAATACAGTAGAAATAAATCAAATTAACAGATTATCAAACAAGAGTTTTCAGATCATTCATTACCTTCATTAACAAATCTTTGATGAGTAATTATGACATAAAAGACTTGTTTTAACAGTTAATATGTACCAAGAAAGGAATGAAAGGATTCATTTAATTTTCATTAAAAGCTATATTATTATTATAAAGAAGTCAGAAAAGACTTATTTTACTGATTTTCCTGCTTCTAACATGATAGAGTGAACATACATGTGGACAGTAGCCAACCAGATGTTCCATGTAAATGGGTATTTTGCCTCATTTTTCTGATCATATGTCAAGTATCAGAGAGCTCAGGAAAATAATAATTTTGAAAAACTTACCTGTTTAAATGAATGAAAAGAACAAAAACAGAAGTGTTTTAGATATTACATTTAACTATACTTAAAAACAATGCTTGTATCATTTTATTTGATGAAATGATTCTGTGTAATTGTGAAGCAGCCACTGCCCACCTACACTGGCATTTTGCACATGTAGGGACTGTCCTCCTACATTTACCAAGAGGCACTGGTAAGAGAATAAATAGGAACATGAAGGTGGATGATGACATTTCATGACAAATTATTCTGATGGTCTCATTCATTATCATATCCAGTCATTGCAACCTTGCCAATCCTAATAAAATTTTATTTTCTTCCACAATTCAGATAAAGGACTTTATGTGCAATTTTTAAAAAGTGATTCACTTAATTGGAAAGTTTATAGCAGTACATGTAAATGGAAGAAAAGAGACAGGTGCTCTGATCTTTTTAGTCCTCAGAAAATACCTAAGGCTCTTGATGTCACTTAAAAAATTTTAAAGGGTATTTTTATATGATAAAGAATTTTTAATATTAAGATCTCATATTTTAAATTAATTTAAGCTCAGAATGATAAATTTGTAAAAGTAGAGAAAAGATTTTAATTAAAACTTTTTAAATAATTTCGCTGATACAGTTCAAATTTCCTTCATCATTTTGTGACACCTCATTCTTTTGTTTGTTTGTTTTCCAAGATTTAAGCTAATACTGGCTGTTCAGAAAAATAATAAGGAAGGAAGCATAGTAAACTTACAGCAAATGTTGATTCTGGACAGGCTGAAAGAATGAAATGATCTGATGTACTTGTTGTAACTGCATATGATCCATCAGTCCGCCAGACTTAATAATATGCTTTATCCCTATGAATTAAAACTACTGCATTCAGATTTCAAGTACTTTTGAAGATTAGATGTTGTGTAGATAGTTAGAAAAATACTATCATTGCATTTCATTCTCAGTAGTATTCTGTATTATTTCAAAAGTTAAAACTTCAACTCTATCTATTTTTAATTTACAATGCAAATAATATTTTTAAAGTGCTATATTTGTGATAAAAGCATGTAAAATTAATCTTTGAATATGGGGAATATTATATGTATAAAGATGTGTGCTCTTCCCAACTTTATTAACTAAAAGAACTTCTTAAGTTGTTGTGCTAAAATACTGATGGGCTATCTGATCTCTATCTTGAAAGAAAATAAATGTCTACGGCAATTTAAAAACAGACATACATTCATCCTTTCAGGGGGTTGAATATTAAAAGAGATGAGGAAAACAAAAATACAGTACAACTTTGATCCAAATTTAGCAGTAATAAGACAGACTAACTTTATTTAAGGTGATATATACAGATTATTGAGATTTATGATGAAATTGAAGTATACATTCAATGGGATTATTCAAAATAACCAATTAGAGAATCATATTTCAAACATGAATAATATTATTTTAATGATACTGGATATTTTAAAGAGACATATTTCTGAAGTTCCCTAAATATAAATGCAGTTTTCCCAGGTGCCTGTAGCTTCCAATTTGCAAATATTAACTTAAGAAATGGAAGTCAAGATGTAATTGGTTTTCGAATGAAAATTGTAACTAAAATTGAGAAGTTTTGCCTTTATACTTGATTTAAATAACAGTAATATTATATAATAGATAAACAAGTTTATACTATATAGCACAGGGAAATATATTCAAGATCTTGTAGAAGCTCACAGTGAAAAAGAATATGAAAATGAATATACGTATATTAATGTATGAGTGAAAAATTGTGCTGTACACCAGAAATGACATAACACTGTTAACTGACTATAACTCTAAATAAATAAATATTAAAAAAAAACAGCAACAACGAATGTACTGGGCCCAAGTAATAAAATAAGAGTTACCTGCATATGTGGACTCACACAACTTCAAGAGCGCTCTTGTGAAACCTAGAGTGAGATTCAGTCCACATATTCTATATGTTCCCCTTTTATTATCATATCCTTATGCCTTTAAGATATCGGGTGAAACACTTACCTTAAGAGAAACATTTTTTTTTTCTGATAAAGACATGCAGAAGAGAATGTGTGTGTGTGTGTGTGTGTGTGTGTGTGTGTGTGTGTGTGTGTGTGTGTGTCTATGTCAGCTGATCCCTTTATAATGTGCTATTTTACATGTTGATAGTAGTATGTTGTTATAAATTGAGAATCAAGCTCAACAAGAGCATGGGACACAAGTAATGATGATAACATCCGTCAAATTGTTATAGGCAATTTGCTTTAGGATAATAGCATGATGGGTCAGAGAGGAAGCAGAGCAAAACAGAACCAAGTATATGAAGAGGGTTGGTAGTCAAAAATGTCCATACCTCACTTCATGTGCAAAAATCAAATCTATAAAATAGATATAATTTTCATTTTAAAGAAAAGGAAACCAAAGTTCATGAAGATTAAGCCATTCATTTGAAGTTCTAGCGTAATCTCAGAAGCAGGATTTTAACTTTTAACATCTAAGTCCATTGAAACTAATCAAATACTTAGAGAAGTTTAAAAATGACAGAAGCAGTAGCAAAACCCCTCTTCATACTGGTATTGCTTCTCTACCCTAGAAACATTTTCCATATTTTCTTGATAGCAGTCAACCAGTATGCTTTATTCCTGATTTTTGTTGTCAATCTAACCTCCTCCTCTGTCCACTGTTTAAAACATAAAACTATACTAATTATCAACAGCTTAAAACATGTCATAATTTGGAATTGTAGAAAGGGAAAGCCACCATTGTTTGACAATGATTAAATAAAAATTGTCTAGACGAGATACAAATGCTAAAGAGACATGCCAATAAAATGTTTCTCAATGATCTATCTGCATAGACATCCAGGAGACAGGGAGAGAAATACGTATATTACAAAATTATTTCAGATATCTATTCTCCAATTCTCTCAAAATTAGATTTCTTTATATTTCAATAAAGAAACATGGCTTCACAATGTACTTAGGGTATAAGCCAAAGTTCTTATGATGACCTGGAAGACCCCGACCTTGTGTCCCCTTCCTACTTCTCACTTTCCTCTGCTTTTCCCCTTGCTCAGGATTCACTCTGGCCACACTGGTCTCCTTGATTTCCTAAAGCTTGCTCATCACTCTTCCACTCTGGGCTTTTGTACCTGCTGTTCCCTAGGCCTGGAGAGCCATAAGATTCACTCATGCACCACTTTCAACTCTGCTAAAATGTAACCTCAGTATCTCTGCTAAAAGAAATATTTTAATTTGGATTAAAATATAACAAAGACATTTTACAAAATATTTATCTGATAGCAATAACAGGGATTTTAGTGTGCTTACTTGTCCTGTTGCCACTTCCCTCTACAGCGTGAGAGTACAGAAAGGGTCTGGAGGCTTGCCTCTTGCAAGAGGAAAGGTGGCAAACCTGTAAATTACTCTTAATTATCAAAAATAGAATGCATAAAGTGACTTTCACACTCTTGAGTATAAAACACATCAATAATTACCATTAGACATCCTCTTGCAGCTATAATTCACTCACTTGATTTTCCAGAGTCTTCAATGTGCCTGATTTCCTTGGCCTGTTTCTCTCTCCCTGTTACTCATTATCCCTATTATCCCCCTCCCACTGACTCCTCAACTGGCACATTTCCATACTCCCCATTATGCTTACAGATAATCTCATTAAAAGAGTTCCGCTTACCAAAGAGCACTTGTTACATCAAGGTTGGAACTGACATTAGACTCACTTCCCCACAGGCAATACTCAAGTGTTTTAGTATAAATATATGCTCACTTCTGGTGGCTGCTCAATGGTTAAGTGTATAGTCACATTACTGAGATCAATCGTTGCCTGTCTGAGCTAGCCTTGATGAGAGGATGGAAAAAATAGTTTTCAGTGAACTGGTCATTGACTGAAATATCAAGTACCTTTTGTGTCAAAATGCTAACAATTTATAATCTACCAGAGATAGTGTTTCAAGATCATATGCTGATTACCTGGGAGTATTTATTCAGTCTGATATCAAAGACCTGTGAAATCTTTGTGACTGCAGGGACACAAAGGTCCAGACAGCAGCACAGCTAAGAGATTACAAGATGACAAATACCTCACAATTAAATCTCCATCTCCCATCTGGATTTTGTTTACTATTTCATTTTGATCCATTTTTTTACTCACACATCTTCATATCAGGGGAAATTGGATATACTTGTAAAATGATGATTTGCATTTGAAAAGAAAAACACACCCACCAAAAACATTGGTAGAACAACAGCTAACTACCCAAGAAAACGACACATACACCTCCTCACTCAACTACCTCCTGCCAAGAGAACTAGGGCTCCCCGCCTGCTTAGATAACAGGTTGGCACATCACGCACACGCACTTCTGAGGAGTGGGTGGTGCTGAAGGAGCACAGCGGGGGCAGAGGGGTTGTTGGGAAGGAGTCTTGCTAGAAGGCCAACTGTACAAAAAGGTCAAGACAGCAGCTGTTGGTCCAACACTGAACATGCCTTCATAGGGCCTGAGTTAGTGGCAGAAGGTAGACAGCACAGTTCTGGCAAACTAATTTTATTTTTTTTCTGCATAGTACATTTGTAAGAATACATGAAAGTAAATTTTGTTTCACAGATGTCTGCTGCCTAATATTGCATTTTGTTTCCATATTCAAAAGTAGAATTTACCCCTTCATTAAGCCCTTGCTTTCTAAGTCAAGTAACCATTTTTATAGTCTGATTGTCACTTGAGCTTTAAAATATGATTTTCCTTTCCAAGAAGGAAAGGTGACATCGTGGTGAAATTATTCCAGCACTTAAACATGCTAAAAACAACTTAAACATGCTAAAAAAAAAAGCCAACATACTAGACCATTCCAGCAATTCCTTTCTTAATAATGAAAGTGGAGAGATAACATTATTCATTTTCACAAACATATCCGGTTATCTTGAGGGAGTCTGGAAATTATATCACTACCTTAAGCAACATCTAAAGTTATTCCTATGTCTCTTCAATCAGACAATGCTAATCTACAGGCATCTTCTTTACAGTAAATCAAGTCTGACAATTAACAAATATTTTCAAAGGAAATTTTGAAATGGATATTTCTAAAAAATTATGTATTTCTAAAAAATGATATAAAGGTCAATCAGCAACTTAATATGTGAGTCTTTAAACAGACTGACTTCTTTCTTTGATCCATGAATAAACTTTAAATTAAAATTCCTTGTAAGGTCCAAATAACATATAATAAATTAAAGTTAAATTCATATACTATGTCTAAATAACGTTAAGCCTATAAAAACTTCACAGAACACAGTACAATATCCAACATGAAAAATAAATTGGTGATATTTTGGTAAGAAAGAACGAGGCTTTTCCTTATTTGTCCACAGTTTTCTAATTTTTAATAAGGCATATTTATCATAAGACCAAAGAAATTTCCAGACTATTAATTAATTAAATAGTGACAGTGACAATGCTAATTGGGGAGTTCTGTTTACCATTCCCTCCAAATATTGCTAGGATTTTCCCTAAAGATTGTTTAAGAAAATACAATTATTCTCAGTATATTTCTATTCCAGAAGACAGTTGCTAATTTTCTCCTCTGAGAAAGCTCAGGATATGACAGAAAACCTCAGGTATAATCAGAAAAAATACTAGTGCAAATCTTACTGGACATAAGCATTCACTGTAACCAATATCCTTCAAAATTCTGATTAAAAACAATCTAGGAAATGGGATTGTGAAACAGTTATTTTTTTTTTCTTTTTAAATTATCCCTTCCATGTTTAAATCATATTAACAGAATAATGAAGCTTTTTTGGTGTTTCTAAGTTAAACACTGTAGTTACACCATTTTATCCAAATGATGTAGTTGCATCCATACATATTTCTATATTAGCAAAGCAAAAATTTTGAAAACAATTCTTTGAAAGTAAAATTATATTTTTATCAACACAGTTAGTAACCTCACAAAGTATTAGAATCAGTAGGTCCTGGAAGTACTGAGCAACAGCCTATCACGAGCACAGTTAGGAAGCAGGGCAGCAAGCACGTGCTCCTGCCACTTGCGTCTGCTCAACTGCCCCTGGTGGGGTGGGCTTTTGAAGCCTGAAGTGCAGCCTGCGTCTGGGCATGGCATGGAGCTGTGACTTCTTCCTTAAATAATACAGGTGCCTCTACAACCCAGAGTCTCTCTGGCTGTCTTAGGATGATTTGCTCCAGAGGTAACATACAAGCTCACAGCAGCCCCGAAGGAGAGTTATTATAGAAGATTCTATTGTGTAATTGTGACTGCACTATGAAGAACCATTAAGGTGGTTAATAAAAAATACATGTGTGTGAGTGTGAATTCAATGTACTTTTACAGATAATTGTATAAAATTGTGAATAATCTGTACATTTAAATTGGTATCCACATGATTAACATTTATATAAGGATTTTCTAAATCATCAGTCTTCAAAAGTAACATTTTATCGTGTATATTTTTTTAAAATTATGTTTGTTATTTTTTTTTAAAACTCACTGGAATTATATCTGATTCCAGAGAGGTTTTGTTTTGTTTTGTGTTGTTTGTTTGTTTGTTTTTTAATTCTCTATGTATGTAGTAAATGACTTCCAGTATCTTTCTTTTTTCCTGTATATTACTAACCCTTCAGCTTCAGTGCTTTCAAAACCTAAAACATTAGAGGATATGTACTTCTTTTTTAATTAAAACTTATAACAAAGAACTATAATCAAAGGTGCAAAAATATGCAGAAACAACAAAACAAATTTTAGAAAGGAAGGAAGAAAAGAAAGAAGAGAGGGAAGAAGGGACTGAGAGGAAACATCAACAAATCTAAACACAGAAATAGAAAAATTAAAAGAACATATGTGGCTGTGAAGAATTTAAAAAATAAGAAATATCTGTTAGACTCTACTTGCCATCACTAATAATTATTGCTGACTTATGCAATAAAAATAATACATATATGAAGAAAAAATTTCAGTTTTACATCCAGCATATTCAGTGCACACAGATTTGCTGAACAATCCTTTTAGTTTAAAAAAAAAAAAGGAAGAAAGAAAAATAAAAACAGCAGTTATAATGTCTTATCAAATGATCTGTGCCAACTAGCCTCTGATTCATAGAGTAATTTGAGAAGCCATTACTCTAGGATAGAAAGCAGTATCATAGATAGTTACAATTTAAATATATTTGACAAGCTAATCATTAGCTTGTTGAATAACTGATGTAAATTTTAGTTTATTTGAAAACTAAAATTGAAGTTTATAGTCATAATATTCTCTTCTATTGTAGATTAATAACTAAATAAAATCTTGTAAACTTTGTCAAATATAATTATTTTTGCCTTGTTTTTAAATATGCACACAGAACTTCAAAATTATCTGTGCATGTATATCTGTATCTCTCAGAAAATCAAAGTGCATCATCACATTTTAGAGAACTCTCTCTCTCTATATATAAAATAAAAGTATATTCTACATCATATCTTAATACTAGATATACATTGACGACTGCACACGGATTCCAACCCTATTTAAACTCAAGTTCCAACATCTTGGACAAATTAAGTAACCATGCTACCTCAGTTTCCTCATTTACATATGGGTATAATAATGGTACATAACTCACAAAGCTGTTGTGAAATTACCATGACTGATATGAGTTAATTTTGTATAGAATGAGTGATTTTTGCCATTGATTTCCTTTCCAACTAAGCACTTTAGAAAAAACACTAGGGTATATTTGGTTTGTTATTTAAAAAGTAGTCACAGTACAGTAATACAGATATTTTGGACAATTAGTTGTCTTTAAAGATATTTCATGATTTCTCAAAGTGTGAGTCAAAGTCAAACATTAAAAATCATAAACATATAAAAATGAACCTTTTGTTCTATATGATTTAATAGCATAGAATAACCTTATAGTATCCCCAAAAAGTAACCTGAATACACTTCTTTTATTGATTTTTAAATTCCTAAAACACAAAGAAAATAATTTAATAGAATATCTACATTCAATGAACATAAGAGCAGAATTTGTCATTTTAAAACTCATCCCATTATTTCAGCAATTCAAAGTTCTAAACAACACCTTCAATATACTGTTCTGGCAAACCAGTGATTCCTTTGTATTTCTTTTATAATAGGAAACTTATTAAGTGTATTGATAATAAAAAATATTGACAGATTATATAACCATTTTTACTTTCACATCCAGATATTTAAGAATACGTTATACTTTTAAAATAATTTACTCTTACTTTTCTTAATAAAGTAAGTGGATTATATGGTGAAAAGAACAACAGAAAAGACCATAGTTACAGGGGATTATTTCTATTGAAAAGTGTATGACAGGGACCCAGAAGTAGTTGCTGTCAGAAATGGAAAAGGATTATAGAAAGATAAACACAGAAGTTTGCTAATATGCTACCTTTTCTCTGGTACTTCTGAACTTAAGTTATTATGCAAAGTGACACATGTCTTTTGAATTCCTGGCAAAGCAATCTCATAGTAAGGGGCATAAAACTCACGTCTCTTTCTGAAGTTACTTGATTATGGGAATTTTAACTTCCTTAGGGAAAACATGTTTTCTCTTTCTTCTTTCACACTCTTTGAAACTCCTAGTTATGCTGAAATATTTTCTGTAAAGCACATAAGACACCCCCAGCACCCTAAAAGGCAAAAATGTACAGGAAATTATTGTACAAATGTATATAAATAAACACAGATATTCTAATAGCCTATCAGTTAAACAAGTATCATAACCAGTAGAAAAATTTAGACTTCTACTCCTATGGAAGGAAAAGTTAATATTCCCATACATTTTGGAAAGTAGAAAATCAAAGTGTTTTTTATACAAAAGTACATTGTCTCTCAGGACAAAACTTGACTTTTTATACAAATAAACCATAACAAATTAATTTACAACAGCAAAATCTTGGAATTTTTATTTTCTCCTCTTGGTAAATAGATGGCTTTCTTTTCTATAGGCAAAAAATTAGTAATTGGAGAAAGAATTTATCTAAAAATTATTTCCATTATTCAAAACACTTCTGATTCAGAAAATAGATTGCGAAACTATTTTATCAATAATACTTTCCCAAAGTTCATACAGCATAATTTTATGGATATATTTCTAACATGGAAGTTCCCAAAAGTGGTAAAATTTCTCACATACCCAGTAAATCATCTTTAGAAGTGGACATGGCTTTAAAGAGTTGAAAAAGGGAAACTGTGGAGGTGGGGCAGAATCCCTGAATAAAGGAATATGATCTCAGAGAACTGACCAACGTGGCCATAAAGGCTCATTTCAAGGTCTTAGTGGATGAAATTCATCTGTATATTCATCAAGCTATTCATTCATACATCAATTCGTTCAGCAAATATCCGCGTGGTTCTACAATATGACATGTACTGCTCTCATCCAGGGAACAGATGATGAAGACAGCAGACAAGAACCTGCTGTCTGTGGAGTTTAGACTTATAAAGGATACAGACAAAAAATGATCACCAAATTAATAAGCATTAATTGTAGATGGTAGTAAGATTTATGTTAAAAATGAAACTGGGAACATAACAGTATCTCATAGGATATGACTATCAGACACGGAGGTCAAGACTTAACTGCTTGAGGAAACGGCATGTGAGCTGAGTGTGAGCTGAGGCCTGAATGAAAGGAGAGAAGCAGGGTCGTGCAAAGATCTACTGGAAGAATGTCTCAGGCAGTGGGAATAGAAGGGGCAATGCACTCAGGGAGGAAGACTACTGAAGTGTTTGTGGAACACAAAGAAAATATGTATGACCTTGGCTGGTATAGGATGTGGCTAGTGCAGGAAATTATTGATGAGCAGTTGTGGGAGGATTTCAGCTAGAGTAAAAATATTTCAAAAAGCCCCCAAAGTTAATTTCCATTAAGTCTGCATCACTTAGCACACACGGTTCCAAGGGTTTTATCCATATTAAAGTATTCATTAAAAATTCCTATTAAAAGGTACTATTATTTCTCAGTGCAGAAATAGAGGTTCTAAAAGGTTACGAAATGTCCCTGTAAGTTGAGCATTTTGTAAATGGCGAGGGTATGGACTTCAGTCTATACCCAAATCCTGTATGTAGAGTGGCAGTGCTGTGCTGCCTTCTTTTAAGTTTTACAAAGGGCATGTAAAGGCTGTATGAACACGAGTTTATTACAGGGATGTAGAAGCAGAAGCAAGGTGCTATGGGCTGAATATCTGTGTTCCCCTCGCCCCAAATTCATATGATAGACTGAAGCCCCAGTCCTCAGTGTGATGGTATTTGGAGGTGGGACTCTTGAGAGGTAATTAAATCTTGAGTATAGAACCCCTTTAAAGGGATTAGTGCCCTTATAAGAAAAGATATGAGAAAGATGATCTCTCTTCTTTGGCCATGTGAGGTTACAGTGAGAAGGCAGGTGTCAATGAAGAAGAAAGCAAGCCCTCACCAACATCCTAATCTGCTGGCACTTCAATCTTGGACTTTTCAACCTCCAGAACTGTGAATTTTTTTTTTTTTTAAAGCTGTTGTGTAAGTGACCCAATCTATGGCATTTTGTTCAAGCAGCCAAGCAGGTTAAGACACAGGAATACTAATCTGCAGTGGTAGTTGCTTGGCTTGAAGTCACATCATGGTTTGTAAAAAATACTGCTAGGCTGCTAGGCTATTGTAATAATTTTGGCTTATAAGATGCATAGAGTATTCAAGGATATATATTTGTCTTTGGGATTTAAGCAAGCAAATATGTGGTACTTCAATTACCTCCGTAGGGGAAGACCAGGGTATGTTTGGATGCAGGGTAAGTTTTATTTCAGACATGCTAAATTTCTGGCGCTTTTTAGACATCTTAGGGGGGATATCAATTCAGCAATGGAGAGAGGACCTAGATATTATCAATACACTGATGGAGACTAAACTCATAGCAGTAGAAGGGATCACCTAGACAGAGAATAGAAGAAAAAAGAATTGAGTCTCAATCAAGAAATATTTAGATATTAGTCTGAAAGGGAAGATCCAGTAAAGGAGACAGAAAGGTTTTGGAATAGGAAGCAAACCAACAAAATACGGTATTATTGAAAATAAAGGAAGAAAGTGTTTAGGAAGGAGTCATCCCCTAAGAAGTAGGCTGTCGGAAACCGGAATAAGATACACAGAAAGATTCCATGATAAAGTTGGTTTGACTGACAGAAGATATTTCAGTCAACTGAAGGGGATGAAAGACAGTATAGAACAATGTATGCACAGAATAGGCGATGGGAAGGCAAAGACAGGTTTTACAAATGCCTATTATAAATGTCAGCATAAACTTGGTGGCTGAAGGAAAAGTAAATTTGATGGAACATGAAGTTGAGAAAATATATTTTTAAGAGAAATACCAAAGTCTGTTAGATGCCAGTGGCATTAATTCAGTAGAGAAGGGGAAATTAGTGATTGAGAAGAGATAAAACACATGCTGGAAAGAAGTCCTTGAGTAATCAATTCTTACAAATCAATTTTTTAAAGACTAACAGCCAACTCGAAAGTGGTAAAAGACAGGAATAGGCATCATGTTAGAAAAGTATATTTAAAGCCTTACAAAATGAAGTGCTTAACCTCATACGTAATTAAAGACACATGAATTTAATTTAAGAAATTTTGCTTATCACAGTAGAAAAGTTCAAAAGTTTAATAATAATGTCAGCATGGGTGAGAAGAGGTAGATACAGACGCACACTGTGCAAGTTTAAATTAGTGAAGCTTCACTGGACAGCAAATCAACAATATTTTTCTAAATTAAAACTGTAATACCTCTTTTTTTTTCCACAAACTTCACTTTTAGCATTTTTAGCTTTGGAGGAAGATTATTAGATTTATTTTTACTGCTTAACTTTTAAACATGTTTAGGGCACAGTTATCTCTTTTTTGAATTAAAATGACCTACTAAATATTTTTTAAAAGTTCAAACATTATCTAGCAACCCCACTTTTTGGTATTTATCCAAAAAGAATTGAAATCAGGATCTTAAAGAGATATCAGTATCTCAATGTTCAGTGAAGCACTATGCATAATAGCCAAGATGTGGAAAGAACGTAATGCCCATCTATGCTATCAATGGATAAATGTGTGTGTGCATGCACGTGCGTGCTTGTGTGTATGTGTGTAAAATTCAGTCTTATAAATAGAAGAAAACCCTGCAAAATATGACGTGGATGAACCTTGAACACATTATGCTAAGCAAAATAAGCCAGTCACAAAGAGACAGTATATGATTCCACTTATATGAGGTATCTAAAATAGTCAAACTCATATAATCAGAAAATAGAATGATCATTTGGGGGCTTGTGGGGAGAGGGAAATGGAAAATTGCTAACCAAAGCACAAAGTTTTAATCACGCAAATGAATGAGTTCTATAGATATGCTGAACATCACTGAACATAGCTCACGATACTTAAAATGTTAAGAGGGTAGATCTCATGTTAAGTGTTTTTACCACAATAAAATTAAATTGAAAACATACCTATAAAACTGCACGCCTTTCTAGAAAAAATAAATGTAACAAAAGGAATGCAACATGACCACTGGGGAAAACACAGTGTTTTCGGGTTAATTCTTTTCTCTTAATGACAGGCAGATGGAGGAAAAATGGATGAATGGATGGATGGCTGAATAGCCAGGCTTCTTATATATTTATGATCATGTTATTCTTAATATGTTGTAGCTGCTCTTTTAATAAGCTTTATGTGGTAATAACTTCCCTGTGTCAATCAGACATTTTTCAGAGGATAATATTTATGACTAAATTACATTGCAGCCAATAGATGTACCATAAATTATTTCATGACTTTGCCAAATAATCATTCCAGGTAGATTATGCAAATCTAACATCCCACTAGCTTCATACAAATGGCTCTTTTTACTGTAAAAAAGTCAAGTGGAGGGTTATCATTTTCAAAAGGGCTCTAAGTTTGGGAGATTGGGACTAAAATGTGGGAGACTGGGACTAAAAAGTAATATCACACTGTTGTTTTAACTTTAGTTTTTAAATTATTAGTTAGGTTAAATATGTTCTCAGAAGACAATTAGCCACTTTTCCCCCTTTCTCATATTTGTTTTGCAATTATCTTTTCTTATGTTCTTGACAATTTATTGTCTCTCCTCGTTTATTACAGACCCAATATTAATTACTAATTATTTATTTCTATAATTTTATGATACAATTATGAAAATGATTTTACATGTTATAGTAGTTTACTAAATATATATAATACTCTTAAAACATTTATATTGTATGATTATCAATACATATTTTAAATTTTGTTTTAAGCTCCATTTATTCTTCAGTATTCTGAAATCTAATATATGTTCAATTAACCTATTTATTCTTAGCCCATTAAGAAGATTTCCTGGCAAACCATTTTGCCTAGATTATCTTACTTGTAAAAACAGAAAATTAAATATAGAAATTAACAAGGTAAGCTTCATTAGAGGAAAAAAGCCACAAGAACTTAATTTTTAAAGAGCAATTAGCAAAGGAAAGTATCTTCTTCCATATATATGAAGAACAATATATTTTTTCACAAAGTGGCATGTCTTTCCTGAAAAACTACCTGAAAACTTTCCTGAAAAACTATTGGAGAAGAAATAATCAACTGAATCAAAAGTAGTAAGGACAAAATGATAGTGATATAAGAAGGAATTAGAGATAACAGAGAGAATGATTTAAGAGAGACCTCCTAACTAACTGGAGTCAAGTACAAATTAACATTGTGTCATTTGAAATGTAAGAGCTGTGGTGAAGTGAACATATTTCCCAGGGCCAATGAAATGAAATCAGAACACAAACTATTTGATCCAGGCACATAACATCTGGGCATGCTCCAATGAAAATTTAAACACTTCTTCAAATTTTCATTTGTCTGGCAATACTGACTAGTTTCATTGCCATTTTAATAAGGCATTTGGAGCTACTCTTCTCAATGACCTTCCCTACAATGTGCATGAGGGATTATTGCATCTGAGAACTGACAGGGCATTTTAAATGAATTTGGACATTATCTTTGCTAAATATGTAAACATCCTGTGATTTCTGACTGCTGAATGCATACTGCACTCATGTATATGTGATTTTGAATTGAGTTCCTCTGCAATTAATCTAATGTAGTAACACTGACCATAAACTTACTGTCTTTTAGTGAGAGTCTAGCCCCTAATAAAAAAGAATCAAATACCATGCTCTCAGTCCAGTATATCTCTCTACTGTTTTGCATTTATGCAGTTCCTTAGACATATTTTAATTTCTTTTAGTCCCTAATAAGTCATTATGGAATATACCAATGAGATACATAGGTAAGAAAAAAATAACACTATCCTCGATAAGGAACAATGTTTTGATATTAAACAGTTTGCCTATTTCAAATGACTAAAAACAAAAGAATCAACTGTACTATCCATGTTCTTTGTCATTTCATCTCACTCTTCTTTTTTAAAACAATAAATTCACTTGTTTAAGCCATCCTTAAAAATTTTAATTATCATTGTAACAGTAATAACTAGTAGTAGTAGCAGTACTAGTACTATTAAGAACAACATCTAGCAATGTATTTTATCATGATGTGCTAAGCTCTTTGTGATCTGTTTTCGAGGCTCACTGTCCATCTTTGATCTGTTTTCTAGGCTCACTGTCCATCTTTACCGTTTATCATTCCCACCCTTTCCCAGTCATATTCTATTCTCCAGCTGTGCTGAGCAACTCGTCATACTGCTTCATACACTTGCTGGCTTACATATGCTGCTATTTCCCTCAGACTTGATCATTTTCTCAAACTTCTTTAACACTCTGTTAATGATTTTTAACATCTATATGACCTCTACTAGAAAACCTTTACCAATCTGTTCTAGCACAGTCTAAATTTGGATAACTACCCTTTCCCATAGCATTTTGTGTAATATATCAGTGTTTACGGAGCATTGGGAAATTTACTAAAATCTTTATTTTAATCACAGCTGGGTTTATCAAGTTAATAAACCTTAGATTTCAAGATTCCTTCCTTGTAGTGGAATCTTTTGGTGGATCCTTGTAATGTGTTCACAAAGTATTTTAAAATAAGATCCAACAGAGAGGAATAACTCATTGAATTGAGACCAGCATTCCGCACTGTTTTTCCTCTTGGAGAGTCTGCCAACTCTTGTCTTACAAGCCATGAAGAAGACAGCTGCTATTATGCATAGTAGACCACATGGTTAACCACAATCACATGAAAATTAAAAGCGGCACTCCAGACTTTCTAGGGTGCTAGGATGTAAAGATCCATGGTCTTGAATATAAGAAAGAAGCAGAGAAGGGAGCCAGGTATTTGGATTTCCCATAAAGACATTTGCTGATTACTAAGCTTTGAAGGACAAGAGGAAAAAAGTCAAGTAAAAAGTGAAAGTAAAAAAGGTGCAGCAAAATTTTCAGCAGTCGTATTTTCCTAAGGAGCAAAAAATTAAAGTTCAGGACTCTGAAAGGAGGGTAGTCTTGAATATAAACAAACAAATCAATCAATAAATAGAAAAATAAAACACAAAAATCAAAACTTAGTTGGCACCACAATACTTAAGAAGTACAATGAATCAGAGATAGGCCAAACTTTATGAAGACTACTCCAGAAAGAAGTCATTAGAACAAGGTGATCCACTCTTCTGATGCTTGGAAGAAGATCAGACTGGGAGAATAATTCAACCTAAGTTTTATAAATAAACAAATACATATATATATATTATATATGTATATACACACAAACACACATACATACATACACATATTTGTCATAAGAATAGCTTGCATTCATTTAAGAATCTCAGGATTTACTAGGCATGCCACAGGGAGGACCAAGATATGAAACACACAATACAACCAGACTCAAACCTGCTCAAGATACTGGTCTTCTAAAGAGCAGATTTAAACACAACAGTAATTAAGTTATTCTAAATGGCATAACTTGAGAATTTCATCAGTGGTCAGAAATCAATAGGAAAAAAATGGAAATTATAGAAGAGAAAAATATAGTAAAATAAATGAAGATACATCTAACATAATAATGGTCACATTAGACAAGAATTTCATTGTACTGAAAGTTGAATCAGCAGAAGATAACCAGTAGAAGTACAAAGAGGGGAAAAAAAAATGAATCTACAGAAAAGAGTGTAAGTGCAAGTTACAACCGTGAACAACAGGAACATAATTCCCCTGGACTACTTATCAACAAGGAGTAAAACAAGTTCTTCAGAGCAACTCCACAAAGGCAAAGATTCTCAGAGACACTGGTCAATCCTTCTCTAATGACTTTCTTATTATTTTATGGAGGAAGTATGCCTTAGTCCCCCTACTTGAACCTGGTCATCAGTGGGGTTTAGATAACGAATACACTCCAACATTCCCACCTCTCAGACTCATTTGACCTCTTATTTGATGGTCTGTGAAGACATGCCGTAAAGTGGTTAGGCATTTCCGTTTTCAGATTCTTACTAGGAATTTAGCACTTCTATAACCTCAGAAAACTTACTTTCTAAATTTTGTGCATCTCAGCCTTCTTACTTATATAAAAGAGAAAATAATATAAGCCAAATAATAGATTTTGGGGGAATAGAAAATAAATTAATACCTGCAAAATGATTAGAAAAATTGCTTGTATATACTTAGCAGTCAATATACCTGTATTATCATCATTATCATATTTTAGCTCCATTACTAAAGACAAAGCTTATAATCTAAATACTATAATAGTAAAGAAATATATAGTAAAATTACAACTAGACATTTTTCTAAATACTTTACTATATTAACATATTTAAGTCTCATGACTCAGAGGACAGCTGAAGCATCCTTTTCCACAGTTCATGGAAATCAAAATAGTAGTGAGTAGAAGAGTACAGAACAGTAAGGAATGGTGCTCCTAATATGTTTATAGAGATGAAGAGAATATAATGGGATTACCTGTGTCTGACTGATCATACAAAAAAAAAAAAGGTTATCAGTATTTGGAAATAAATATGCACTGTTAACAAGGATGGAACAGTGCAAAATTATGGATTGATTCATTTAAATTTGCTAATTCTAATGGAAAGCCATTTTTCATTCCATGCAATTTTAGCAGTTGCAATAGTACTATTATTTCCCAATAGGACAGACTGTCATATATAAACATATGTTACAGGTAGAAGAAGAACAGAGGGAAGTATGGAGGAGATTTCAAATAAATGTAGCCATGGTGGTTTAGAAAATGTAAACAACTCGAAAAGAGTAAACATAGATCTTCTAATTACAACTTTAGCCATCACAACAAGAACATTCTAATGAATTTGCATCATAATTAAATACAGTGTTGGGCTGTACCAGATGCTTCTCATCTCATGAGAGACCATTTGGGGTATCTTGCCACAACTTTGCAGAGATGTCAAGTTGGTAGCATGAAATTGGTCATGGGAGAGAATTACATACATAAAATCGAAAAGCATAAAATTCAATAAACTGTACATTATAAACTAGGTTATGAAACATTTATGATCACAATACTGGATGCAACTCTTTGATGATTCAGAAAATAAGGAGATACATTTACTCCTAGTGTCTTCTTTAGCAGTAACATGAAGTAAGAAAATTTTAAACAATAGACCTTTATTCTATAATTCTACTGTAGTGTGCATGATAATTTTTCAAACTGTTTTGAAGATTAGATAGCCATGAAAAATATTATCATTGTTAAAACACTATGGTTTTTAACCAGTGGGTTTTGGTTTTGGTTTTAATTCTAAGCCAAATTAATTTACAGTAGGAATTTGTTTATACATATAGGGTAGAAAAGCTGAGAGAAACATTCCTGTTCTGGTTTAGGCCACGTTTTCTTTATATTTCAGAGGTTTTGAGTGATAGTTTAATATTCACATTTTAAAATATCCTCTTATTAATCCATTCCATACTTTGTTCCATTAAGGAAATTCAACTATGTAAGAAAATCAATAAACAGTTGGAAAGTGTTCCTTAATGTTTAAAAATTACATATTTGTGTACAGAATCTTCAGTTTCTCACAGCTTTAGCTGATTCCATTCCTGTTTGTGATTACTAATTCTTGTAATATTCAAAACAGGGGAGGTATATTTACTCTAAAAGCATATCTACTTCTGCAGTAGAATGCAAACTTGCATGCACTGTTGGAAGTACAGTAATCACTCTCAGGCAAATTAATTGAGGATTCAAGTATGCAGCACTGGCTTACTGGTCTAGAGAAATTAAGAAGTCCTGACTAAGGTTCAGGGAATAAGGTCTATAAGGGGCAATATTTTAGTCTCAAGGAATAACTTGACACCTAGGAGGGCAGAGACAAAAGACATTTATATATAGAACTCAAAAGCTCATAAAAAACTCATCCTTCACTTATTTATTACCTCATTCCACCCAAATGTTACATGATAATCCTTGCATTAAGATGTGCAACCACTTTGTGGCTATAAAGAACAAATGGTGCCCAAGTGACTTGAGAGTATTAATACCTTTTCCAAAAGAATAAGTGCATGGTATCAAAGGTGCAGTGAACTTTTATTCAGGGAGTTCATTCCTGGAAGACTGATAACTCAAAAGAATTATAAGGCTAAGTCATGGTGGTTTTGGAGAATAGCCTAGTCTGCAATTGATCACTTAAGAAAACCAGAAATACTATTCAGTGTAATAGGGCAAAGGCTCATATTAATACTAATACATATTAGGTATAAATATTATCCAAGGAAAGATTGCAGCAATATGCAGAGACATAACTGATTGCAACCTCATGGTGAAATATTAACACAAGGCGAAATGGCATAAAGGGAAGGGCTTTGCTACTTTATTCAAAAGATGGATATACAAATCTTACAAAATTATACAGAAAACAAAAAAGCACAATATTTAAGAAGTAGATCTGGTTATTAATGTCTTGTAAAATATAACAAGTAATTTAAGAATAACAGTTTAGTTGAATATAAGTAGAATATGAATAGTACTAATAATTAATTCTAATAAGGCAAAGTATGACTATATAGAGTTAAGCTCAAGTAATTTAACATTCTTTCTCAGTTTCAGTTTTCCTGGGATTATAACTACTTTTCTGTGAAAACATCTCTTTTGTCTCATTCTAAGAAAAGGGAGTATTTGATGCCATAAAAATTAATATTTGATTAGATCATTGTATGAAATGAATTTTATAAAATAATTGGTAAAATAATTTTCTAAGTGGAGCTACATGAAAGTTTTAGCCTGGGTTAGTTTTTAAAAGAGCTGTAAGCATGGTTCAGCTTTAGTCTAATCTCACCTTTGGTAGCTCTCATAAACATATCCTTTTTCTTCCAATCATCTTTGTGTCACATTAAAGGATGAGCTCTATAATAAAGTTATTTAGTTGATATGTATTTTATTTTATTAAGAAAACTGCACGGATTACAAGTAACTGAATAGTCTGTCAACTTCCTCAAGTTTCCCAGAAAAATAAATCAAGGTCTTTATTTACTTCCAAAGAGCTGAGTTAACATTTACTTGAGTATACTTCATACAATGCAGTGACATACATCTTCAATCAACTGTTAAAAAAAAATCCACTGATTGGATGAAAAAATTAGTTGGACAAAAAGTAGTCAAGTAAAAAAGTCCTTTATACTTAGGATATTCCAGTTATTTCTTGCCTTAAAAGCTCATGACCAATTTAACTGAATATGATCAACACATTTAAAATAAAAATCATGATTGTGCAATGGAATGGAGGGAGATCTGTTCTCTCTTGTGGCAATGTAACTTCCCTCTGTTCAAGAACAAGATCTTTAAACTTGAGAGAAAGTAATAAGCGAGTACACAGATTCTGAAACTGACCAGGACTTCTTAAGTCTCTATCAAATATCAAATAAAGCGACCCTGGAAGGAAGGTGCAGGCCTAGGAATGCAGATATGTGTAAAAGCATGGCCAGCCAGGGCGACGGGAGTCCTCGACTGCAACTCCTTCCAAAGACAGCAGTGCACAGGTTGGGTATCAAGATGCGTATGGGGAAGGCAACTCTTCTCCTTGAGGCCTGACTTACAAAACCTATGGTCAGGCCTGAAGCATCACAAACAAGTTTTTAACTTGGAGACATACTCCTCAGTACCCAAACTCATTGCAACTCCAAGATAAAGTTAATTAATGGTATACACTGATTGGCAATAGAAATATGTGTTTTGTTCCCTCAAATTCAATGACAAAAAATGTTTAGAGCTTCTCATATTTTCTTAGCTCTTTATATTTTCAAGTTCTTTTGCTTCTTGGTTTCCAGCAGGGCATGAACTAAGTCATGTTCTATTACTACTGGAAAATTATCATTAATATCTAAGACCACACCCAAATGTTATCCACTCCAGGGAACAATTAGCGACCTTGGTAGAAAAAGTTAAGCCAATTTACCATCTGCGTTGCCAAAATGCCTTATCATAATACTTTTAAACTTATTATAGAGTGTCTAATTTTAGTTACTCCATAAGTAAAATTTGAAGTAATTCAGACAGGCAGAGGAAAACAAATAAAATTTTAGTATAGAACCTGATGGCTGGATATAAAAAGCAAGTCATTTCTAGTGTAAAATAAGATACACATAAAAGGAATGTTCAGGGTAGCAGAACACATCATCTCAAAATTCCACTTTGGCATAAAGATTATTTTGAGTTGAAGGCAACTGAAAACATAGCAGACACAGAAAACTTTCTGTTCCTCCTTATCCCCTTTCTCTACCAGGAAGGGAGGGATGATTTTTAATCTCCAGAAACAACTCTAGACAGCACTAGAGGAATCTACAAAACAAAGTTTACTAACTAGCTCTTACCTTCCCTTACTTCCTGCTGTATTTGCCTTCCCACAATTTGTTTTGTGAGAAACTCAAAATCCTTTTCCTTTCTCTTGTCATTTCTCTAAAGACATATTATTCTTATGTTGAGATGCTAAGGAAGCCAAGTTGTAAACACCCCTTTGAGTTACTCATCACTGGGTACTCCCATGTGCATCTTCATTTTTTCTTCTCTCTTGTTAATCTGCCTTTTATCAATCTTTTTCACTTACCAAGGCCCCAGCCAATGAACCTAAGATGGGTAGAGGAAAAATAAATTTTCTTCTCCTACAAACACAGCAATATAATCTACAAAAACAAAAATTTACAAAAATCTGTTATTAGTCAACAAGCTAAGTTAAGCAGCAGTAAAATATTAACTCTGAAATCTCCATACATATTTCTTGCTCATTTTCAGGGTGTATCCATAAGTCTTGTGTGTCAACATACAATTTCACAGCTCTTCAAAGAGGAAAAGAAAGCTGGAGGGTCACACACTAGGTCTTAAGTGCTTTTGTCTAGGAATAACACACTTATTATCAGTGTCCACTGGACAGAACTCATCACATGACTCTAAATCTAAAAGGAGTGGAGAATCAGAGGAGAGGAAATAAATGGAAATTTGGCAACAGTGTAAGTCTCTATCACCTGTTTGTATTATCCTAAAATTCCTCTATTACTAAGACTTTATTAAATAATTCACTTATTTTAAATTAAATTTTATAACACCATTCTTTAAATAGAATATGAAAGAATTATAAAAGCAAATGCATCATTTTGGAGTTATAAAATGATTAGAAATCCCAGATGTTAAACTGAGAGAGTGACAAGGTTTCGGTAACATAGTTATTTTATGAAACTATGCAAACTTTTGCTATACTTGCTATTTAAATTCTTCTAAAATTTCTAAAACATATAAAATTTCCGTTTATCTCTCCCACCAGTAGTTTCAATGGGATGTACATGTGTGTATAGGCTACAGTAGTGAAAAGAGTTGGTTATTAAAGTTTCCATTATTGAGTAGAATCCACAAACAGTGTATTAGCAGATCAGATTTTTCAAGGTATGTCCGATGGTATAAGTCCGTGAAATTACGGAAGGACATGGCACTATCAGAGACGCAGAGTAAAACAGATGTGAATATAAATAGCAATTTTGTAACTTGTAAGAGCTTGACCATGAACAAGCTAATTAGCCTTTTTCTGAGCTGCATTCTTGTCACGTCAGCTCTTATATAACAGGATGCTACATCAAACTACCTAGTGTAGAGAAATGAATAGCATAATGCTTATAAATTTACTATAACACACAATGCTATTATTTTTCACTATTGACCAACCAGTTTCAGGATAAAAATCCTTTAAAATTCTATTTTTAAGTTGAATTAAAATGAAAACAGTGAAAGAAATCTATAATCAACACAAGGTAAAATAAGAAATAGTTGTTGCATATTATTACCCAAACAATGATAAATATGTTGAAATTGAGGTTAAAGAGGTAAGACAGTCAACATAAAACAAATCCCAAACTTTCAGTAGCAGTGATCCATTCTTAACTCATTCACTCTTTGGAATACTTTGTCATAAATTATTTTTAAAACAATGACTGATGCCCTTAAAACAAAAATATGATGTTAAAATTTGATGCATTTATTTTATAATATCTCAAGTAAAAAGTGTGATACTGTGTTTAAGGTTGAAGCTGTTTAATATGACTTCCATGAAACCACATATCTGAGGTTGAAATATGGCATAAAAAACATTTTAGTAGGTCATTTTGGATTTCTTCAGAGGTTCAACTGGTAGTCCAGTTACACCAGTATAAAATCTGTCATTCTCTGTATATCTAAGGATAATACTTTTCTTTTTAATTAAACATACAGGATTTTATAAAGAGCTGCAAATAAAAAATAGGGCTCAACATAATTAACAGGAAATCAGTTCACATTGAAAACACGTAAATTAGAACTTGAGCTTTTAACATCAAGCAGTATAAATGAACAAAATACTTAAAAATTTTTCCTGTGAAATGTTATCTATACATTTTTCTTCTCACATGATACAAATCTTCATTTATATGATGGAAAATTTAGTCATTCTTATTTGAGCATATATCTGCAATAAAAAAATTTAACTTTGATTTAAAATGGTGCCAAATCACTGTCTTTCTTCAGAAAATACAGTTGTTTGTTCAATTTAAAGTTTAAAGACTTTCCAAATATTCTAGTACCTACAGAAGGAAAAGATTAGAAGAGAAAAGAAAAGGGAAGAAACTAGTTCAGATACGCTCAAGTGAGTTTTAAGAATTTGACAATAGCTACAGATGATGTAGTCATGATGCTGGGTCAGTCAATTTTAATCTCAGGCCAGCACTTTGCAGCAATATGTCAAAGCTGACTTTGTATCACCTCCCGAAGCACTGCCAAATATTTTTACTGATATGTTTTAGGGAAAGGAGATAGGACCTTATAATAACTAATATTTGCCTGAGTAAGTGAACAGATAATAATAAAACAAGGCTTTATTTGTCTGGGAACCATATACTTTCAAAAGCTGAGGACTGCATCAGATTACAAACTATCAGACAGAAGGTTATGTAGCTGTGACTCTGGCACCAGCAATGACCAGGAGGAAAATCTTGAGATTTACAGCTTTGTCAAGGATTCCTTGCCAACTAAATGATGGTTGTGCAGTCATCGTACACCTGGTGGGAAAATCTGGGTGTCAAAGGCCCTAGACAAGTTAATATTGATCTGTGGTTTCAGAAATGACTGGTCATCTTCATTCACCACCTGTGCATGTCATCAAATGGAAGATGGACTTGGGGATCTTGAAATTGGTCTTAGGCTAGATATTCTTATGGAAGAGAGATTAAACTGCTCTTTATTGAGCTGCTCTTATTCAACATATGAGATAATATGTGATTGTCAAGAGGGAATTCTTAAAAGTAAAATAATTTAATACATAAAGGAATTTCCACATATGTAATCATCATAAGTGTAAAATTCCTTACATTAGAAATAGAAAACTCATATATATATGCATATAAATATAATGGGATATTGTCACAATTACTAATTATGTGAAAAATTAAATTTACCATTGCCAAACCACTTTTTTGTATAAATATAACTATATAATTGATCAGTTTTACTTAAAGGGAAATCATTCAACAATTTAACCTCATTTCCTATTGAAATGATTGACTAAATTGTTGGACATAGAAATAAAATTTAGTGACTGACCTATATATACTAAATAAACAAGCTACATAGTAAGCTAAAATTTAATTTGTTATCTTAAAAGTAGTATTCTGAATCTTAAAAAAAATGTTTTTTATTGCCTATAGGAATAATGTTAAGAATTAATGCCATATTAAAATAAAATATAAATACCTAATTTACTATACATTTATAGAGTATTTTAGCATAATATAATGGATCGAACTCCTGTGCAAGTTTTTCACGTAGGTAAAAATGCAACAGCCTTGATAAATTATTCTCTAGGTAGCCATACAATTATTGATTTTGTTAAAGGCACACTGAAATATTGTATTTCTGAGTCATACAGTCAAACGGATTTACAAAGAACATACTTAAGACTCATTTGTCCAAAACTTAGAAATATTGTCATAATCATTATACTGTAGAATGTAGGAAAAAAATGAATTCCATAATACACAGCTCTGTTATTACAAAATGATTTAGAAAAATACCTCAAATAGCAGTCATTTCAAAAAAAATAGTGAGAACTTTACAGTTGGCTACAGTTTAAATATTTCTTATCTTCTACTATTTTAAACACATTCAGACTGTGGGCTTTTCTCAAAGAACATAAAAACATGTCTTTAGAATAAGAGTCCAAACTAACAGAAAGTAGATTAATAAAGAGTAAACACTTTTGATTTCTAGACCTCAAGTCAAGTTACTGATAGCCATACTTACTGGAAAGCTACTCAAATGTAATTTCAAGCATGTAAAGTAGGACTGACCTGATTGTACCTCATGTCCTAACTAACTTAATGATTTTAAATATTCCATAAATGAGTAATATATTACCTTCTCATCACACATGGATACTTGTAAGTGTCCCATTCTTCTCAGATGAATGAAAGAAAGAAGCATGCATGACACAAATAGATAATTTGGCAAATAAGGGCAGGAGAAGGTTTTTTTAAAGCTAATTATAAGGGCACTTTAAAAATAGATACAGAAAGTTACATATGAGGTCAGATATGAAATCTGAACAACAGGAAAAATTCTAACCTAAGACAATCCAAGGAGACAGGGTACAGTGTATTTTTAAAAGTTCATGCAGCTGAAATGAGAGGATAGAGGGCCCGAGAGAAGAGGAAGCTTTAAGAAAGAAAAGGTAAGTAGTTTAAACGGGAAATCATTTGCAATGATTCTAGAGGTATATTACAAACATCATATTTTAACAGTGCAACAAAGATGTTTGTGATCCAAACAAGTTCACTTAAAGGAACTTGAGAAGTAGTTCATTTGTAGATATTTCAAGGTCTACAGTATGAAAATAGTTAGCTCTAATCTTCATATAAAATGAACTTCAGTTAAAAAAAAATAAATGTGGTAAATGCTAAGTCTTTAAAGATATATTTAAATTACACATAACAAATTACATACAATAATTAAGTTTCAAACATAAAGGTTTTTAATTATTTTTTTAATTTATTGAAGAATAATCAGTTTACTATGTTGTGTCAATTTCTGGTGTACAGCCTAATGTTATAGTCATACATACACATACATATATTCATTTTCACATTTTTTTCATTATGTTACTATAAGATATTGAATATAGTTTCCTGTGCTATACAGAAGAAACTTGTTGTTTATCTATTTTATATATAGTAGTTAGTATCTGAAAATCTCAAAACCCAATTTATCCCTTTCCTTCCCCTTCCTCTTCTCCTACCAGAAACCATAAGTTTGTTTTCTATGTCTGTGAGTCTGTTTCTGTTTTGTAAATAAGTTCACTTGTGGGGTTTTGTTTTTGTTTTTGTTTTTATATTTCACATATGAATGATATCATATGATGTTTTTCTTTCTCTTTCTGGCTTACTTCACTTAGAATGACGATCTCCAGGTCCATCCATGTTGCTGCAAATGGCATTATTTTATTCTTTTTAATGGCTGAGTAGCAGTCCATTGTATAAATATACCACATCTTCTTTATCAAGTCATTTGTCAATGGATATTTAGGTTGCTTCCATGTCTTGGCTGTTGTAAATAGTGCTGCTATGAACATTGGGGTGCATGTATCTTTTCAAATTAGGAGTTCTCTTTGGATATATGCCCAGGATTGGGATTGCTGGATCATATGGTTAAGTTTATTTTTAGTTTTTTGAGGAATCTGCATACTGTTTTCCATAATGGCTGCACCAAACTACATTCCCACCAGCAGTGTAGGAGGGTTCCCTTTTCTCCACACCCCTTCCAGTATTCATCGTTCGTGGATTTTTTAATGATGGCCATTCTGACTGGTGTGAGGTGATACCTCATTGTAGTTTTGATTTGCATTTATCTGATAACTAGTGATATTAAGCATTTTTTCATGTGCCTATTGGCCATTTGTATGTCTTCACTGGAGAGTTGTATGTTTAAGTTCTCTGCCCATTTTTGAATTGAGTTGTTTGGTTTTTTGTTATTAAGTTGTATGAGTTGTTTATATATTCTGGAAATTAAGCCCTTGTCAGCTGCATCATTTGCAAATATTTTTTCCCATTCCATATGCTGTCTTTTTGTTTTGCTTATGGTTTCCTTTGCTGTGCAAAAGCTTATATGTTTAATTAAGTCTCATTTGTTTATTTTTGCTTTCATTTAATCCATTTCAACAATATCCAAGCCATCACTGAAGATTTCCTAACAGAATACATTGAAAATAAGTATTTTCATATTAAGATTAAACCAGCGATATTTTAATAATAAAATAAGAAGTTTAAGGTTACTATTAATAAAAGTCTTTTGGAACTAGATCTTAACTACAATAAAAAATTTCTAAGTTAAACTATAAAGAATAAATTTAACTTTGAAATATAAAAAATCACAATATGGAATATAAGATAGTTCTTTCTATAGAAGGATAAATTGAAAGTTAACATCATTTGGCTAGTTTTGCAGTTTTCCAGAATGCCATGGGTTCTTAATTTATTACAATATCTAACTTATACTTGAAAACACTTTCCTGAGTCAAATTTTAAATGTAATTGTACAGAATACACCTAATTAAATGTCCAATTAAGAATACTGAAACAATAGGACATTAATTGCAGCTACTTTATTTTATTTTATTCCTTTAATGGAAGGAGGTAATTAGGTTTATTTATTTAGTAGAGGTACTGGGAATTGAACCCAGGACCTCATGCATGCTAGGCATGCACTCTACCACTGAGCTATACCCTCCCCCTCATTTATTTTAAAATAAGATTAAATTTATCTTTCAATATTCATGGGTTGTGAAAAAAAGTGTAGTTGACAAACTGTTTCCATTTTTACTTTTCCTTATGCAGTGATGATTTTGAACAGGCACAAGATGCTCTGGATTTATAAGCAGATTACGACCTCCCTAGACAACTGAATTAAGGAAGGTGAGAAACCTAAGAGTATTAAAATTCATTACAGAAAAATATTTGCTGAGTTTGGAATGTGAAACTTTAGAATTTTAACAGCTGGCATACATTAAATATCTTCTTAAACACCTAACGGCTGATCCAGCATTCCCACTGTATTTAGCACTCAAGCACTCAAACCATGTCTGTAATGTGATCCCCCCAAACTTCATGTTCATGTTGTTTACCAGCATGAATGTTCAAAAAATATATTAAAAATAAAGTTTTATGTGTGACTGTCTGGGTGTCACATTTTTGCTGTATAAGCCCTTAACACATAAAAGTGGAAGGTATACTTCATTACCAGGAGCATCTTAGAATTAGTTAATAGAGACCATGTGCATGCCAGCCAATGATACAAAAGGATTATTGACACTTCTGGTTATTTCTTTACCAAATTGTATCCTATAAGTCTATGTGATTTTTATCCCTCGTCAGGCAAGATGATGATGATGATGATAATAGCAGCTCTCTACTGAGAAAGAAAGCAAGGCACACTCCTGCGATCATGTTATAACACTCAATACTCGGCTTTGAGGGAATACTCCATTCCAGTTTTTCAGGGGCTTAGAACGTTGGCTTGATGTTCTACCTTGTAGCTTGAGTATCTCCACACAGCAGTTTCTAAACTGGAAGCTATTATCTATTAACAAATGTTAGGGTGTCTTCCCATTGCCTGCTAGCACAAGTGCTCCTGGTTTCATACCAAGGTTTGAATACCAGCCTCAATTTCTATCCACTGTCTGGGTAGCAGAGTATTTATTTTCCTACACATGTGAACTACAACCATAGCCAACCAACAAGCCCAAATGAAATGGCCTTCTGTTTTAGGGAGGTTATTTCAACCTGCTCTTCTGTTTCCAAACCCAATAGAGAACAGAACCATGGTTCTTTCCTGTATATCAAGATATGAAGAATTAATTTATTGCCTTCAAAGTGTGGAGTAGGCTATCTATGTTTTCGTTTCTAAGCAAAGAGTTCCTGGCATTTCAATAAAATGTTGTTTAATCTCACAGTTAAAGGGTCATGCTGAGAATTATCTTAACTTTTGTTAAATTAAGTAGGACTCTCAATCTTTCAAATTTTCATCAGTTGAATCACTATTTTATAATAAATTCTATAGTGCCTGGATCATAATAGATGTAAACAGGCAATTTATAAAAAAATTAATATATTCCATATAAGAAGCCTGATTTTGCACAGGATATGCACAGTACATTATTTGATAGACATGGGTATGTTATCTGATGTGGGGCTATATGATTCTAGACACAGAAATAAATGTATCCTCTGTAAGAGACTCCTGCCCTTGTTTGTTGAACATTATTTTCACTGAATTCATTGAGATTATTTTTCTACCTTTGCTTAAATATTGTCATCTTGGAGCAAAGAAACCATATTCTAAATTTAGAATGCATATAGATTACACCTTGCTAAGGATAGTTCTAGTTTTAGCTGGTTATCCTAGCATATTCATTAATAGTAGCAATTCCCCATTTTACTCCCAAAGTGTACTAATTTGGGTACTAGGTTACCTGTTCACTAAATAGCTTAAGACCGTTACCAAAAGTCCCAAGTTTCACAAATCACCCTCAACAGGATCAACTGCTTACACAGCACGGTTATGAAGCAGTGTGTTTCTCTGAACAAGACCCCATTAATGAACCCTCACTTCTCTATATACAGCAAAGCAGTCATACCTGTGGAGAAACCACCTTTTCTTACTAGAAGTACCACATGTTCCTTTCTACAAATCTCTATAGTTCCAAATCTTTTTTTTTTTTTTCCTGAGCTCTGATGTGATTCTCCATTCCCAAGTGGAGATGGTTCTGTAAATCATGACTTCTGAGCTATCAGTCATGCCCCTCCCTTGGAATGCTCACATCCACCAATAGATACTGCATTCCCAGCTTATTGGTGAGTCTTATGGTAAATAAAATTCAACTCTATTACTCATCACTCACTAATATTTAATACAGATGATATAATCTATTGTAGAGAATCAATAACTCTCCCATAACACTCAAGGATATAATAAGAAAAATGTTGCTCTTCCACCATTCAAACCCTTTTTTTATAGCTTTTTAGTCTGTAGCTCCTAAAAAGTACTCAGTTCTGAGTCTCTGGTGGTATCTTAGTCTGCTTGGGCCACTACAATAAAGTGCCATATTCTGGGTGGCTTAAACAACAAACAGTTATTTCTCATAGTTCTGGAGGCTGAGAAGTTCAAATGCAGTGTGCAGGCAGATCTGATATTTGGGGAAGACCCTCTTTCTGGCTTGCAGATGGCTGCCTTATATGCTCTTATGGCAGAGAACAGAAAGAAACAACCCTCTCCTGTTTCTTCTTGTGAGTATACCAGTTCCATCATGAAGGCTCCACCCTCATGAACTAATTACTTCCCACAAATCTTCAACCTCCTAATACCATCATATTGGGGATTAGGGTTTCAATATGCAAATTTGGGGGAGACAAGAATACACAGTATACAACAGGTAGTATTTACAGTATATACAGATTATAATTATTATCATTCATCTTTTAGCAAAACTCCTCTGTGCTATTATACAAAACACCATTCTATCTTTTTTGGTACATTGAAAATTCCGGGAAAATTGATAGCCTCTGAGCCAAACTTAGATGCATCAGTATACTAAAAATCACTTTTATTTTTCTAAGCCTCACCAAAAACAAAATCACCTTTTCCTAATTTTTCTACAGTCCCCATGAAGGATTGAGGATAATTATTAGAGCAGAGTCACAAAATAATCATCCATGTTATTAATAGTGTTATACATGATATCATGTGTGAAGAAATGTTACAAGGATATTTTTTAACACAAAATTACTTTAATAAAGAGATAAAAGTTACAAATATAATTATAAATTAAACAAATTGAATTGTTTATATAAAATTGAATCAAAATACAAGAACATTTATGTTAGCTGTGAAAACATGTAGAAAGTTAATACGGTATTTATGAAAGCGTTGAAAGAGCCATGCAAAGAATGGATAGAGTTTTGTTGATGACTACGGTATGCTACTGAGAGCATTCTGGATTTATATGGAGATAGGTTTTAATGAGCATGAAATTCTCAAAGGGCCAATTCATTATTTTCTGTTTGGAATAAACACAAGGTAATTATTTTATTCTATTACTTTACTGATGTTCTTGATAAAGCAGAAGTCTTTATTTCATGGGAAAATCAAGAAGTTAATGCCAAGAAAACTGATTATATACTAGAGAATATCCTTCAATAATCCATATACACTTTAAGGAAAATATAAATGGATAAAATATGGGATCCATCTATGACATCAAATGAAAAGTTCAGAATAAGTTCCATAATGTTGTAAAGAACAGTTGTTCAACATCTCAAAATTGTTTCAAAAATCAATTCAAAACACATTCACATCCTGATGCAGTTTGCACATACCTTGATCTGAAAAATCTTGGTCACATACATTCTAGTATGTCAGATTTATCAAAAAATAAGAAAACAGCAAGGAAAAGTGTGCAAATGAATATTCAAAGTGTTAAAGACAAAAAATACTGAAATTTCATATAAAATAAAAAAGCTGAAACCACCTCAGTAAATATCTAGGTTTCAGAAATTCTCATTTGAAATACAACAAATAACTAATTTTTGGTGGTTCTGTTATCTGTCGACCTGGGCAGGATAAGACATATGACATGTGGAAATGTGCTTAGTGGAGAGACCTATTACAAGTGCAAACACAGGCAAGCAACTGTTCGTCTTAAGACTTTGTGAAACGCTCTGCAGTGGAGGCAGAAAAACAGAAAACACGTTTAAACACAAATTACTTGTGTTTTATTTCTCTTGGCCTAACAATCTGTTAACTCTTATGAAGTTCTGAGGAAAACAAAAACCCAAGTAAGAAGAATGACATAATACTTCCTTTCCCATAATCCCAAAGAGACAATAATCATATCTTAAAAGGAACACATACGATACTCAGAATTTTTTTTCACACCACATGCTCTAACCACATTCTAATCATAATATATAAGACACTGCATGATAAAATTCTATTAAATCTTGTTTCAGAACACTAGAATAAATATGATGAACAATTAAACTGCTTTATGCTTTTGAACAACTGCATATGCTAAACAGTAATGAATAAATGCAATTTGAAATGTATATCTTAATTTAGAATATATGTCCTTCTACTTAATTGTAAAGGCAAACATATGGACACAATAGAGATTACTCACATAGTTCAAATCAACATACTCTTATTTGGTACCCATTGTGTGCCAGGTTTTTTGCTCAATGCTTTCAATAGATAGTGACCTTAGTTTTTGATACGCTGATAGAAACTAACACATCATATTCTGAACAAAAACTAATTATGGTAAAAATTTCACAACAGAAATAATATGAAGGACAACAGATTATCTGAAATACAAGTAAAATCCATTTTACACTTATGTTTTAGAAAATTACTTATTCTGAAATGGCAGTTAAAACTATTTTTATTTAAAATAACTTTACCAGTTATTTGTATTATGATCTATGACTCCATTTTTTCTAAAAATTGTTGAGACAGGAAATATAACCTTGAGTCATTCCTGTCTGTCTTTCCGTAAGTCATATCACTTCTAACTTTTTGAAAAGTTTGTGATTTTTTTTCTTAGATCATATCTAGATAGACACACAATTTCATACACATACAGTGTTTCTCAAACTCCAAAGTGCACGTGAATATTCTGTACATATGAACCATCCTGTTCACAGGCAGACTCTGATGCAGCAGGTCTGTGATGGGGCCACTCAATTCTGGATTTCCAACCTTGTCTCCCATGATGTTGATGTTACTAGTCTAATCTAGAGATAACATGTTGAATAGCAAGATTCAAGATGTTACCAGGGCAGAATAGCTTTTGGTCAGAAAGAGGGAACATCCAACTTCAAATCATTTGTAACTCTGCATGACTCTCTACTTGTTCTAGACAATTTAGAGACACCATAATCCTGAGGAGCCAAGTGAGTAGAAGAGGCTGAAAAATGCCCCCCAAAAAACTTCACATATAAACCCTGCAAACTGTAACTGTTACTTTATATATCATAAAGGGAGTCTTTGGAGATACGATGAAGTTAAGGATTTTGAGATGGAAAGGTTGTCCTGGATTATCCTGATCAGACCTAAATCATATGTATCTTCATAAGAGAAAGGCTGAGGGAGACTTTACATACACATAGGAGAATTCTATGTAAAGATGGAGCAGGAAGAGGTATAAAGATATTGACCTTGATGGTTAGAGTGATACAGTAGCAAGCCAAGGAATTCCAAGAGACACCAGGAGCAGGAAGACACAAAGAAGGAGTCTCCCATAAAGGCTCCAAAGAGAGCAAGGCCTTGCTGACATACTGATACCATCCCGGGGATACTGATTTCAGACTGTGTCCTCCAGACCTGTGAGAAAAAGCTGTACTGTTTTAAGCCACCAGGCTTCTGGTTATTAGCTATAGTAACACGGAAAACTAATATAGGAGGATTTGTCAGAAACATCTAATTACATATTACCCTCACAGTTTAGGGAAAGTTTCCTCACGAACCTAATACTTATATGAGTAATTTATTTTAGTGATCACATCTCCATTTAAAGTTCTTGGAGTTAAATATTTTAGTATTCGACATTGGAAGCCAAAGACTTAGAAAACTATGAAACAAAAAAATTACAAATTCTTACAATATTGTACAGCTGTAACACTAAAAACTAAATCTAAAAAATAAGAGCATTAGAAAATATTCTCCAAATAAATCAAGGAGTTAAATCAGTAGGTTTATGAAAATGATGCTCTTTAAATGTCACTTAATACTTTTCAGTGATTAGGTTTTCCAAAAATGAAATTCAAGCAGTAAAAAAAAAAGTGTCAATTCTAGGCCATCTGCATATGTTTAGCTGCAATATGATTCTAATCAAATCACAAATGGAAATTAAATTAAGTCAATTTTGATTTATACCTGAGGTGTCTCAATCAGAACATTTCATCAAACTAATGAAACTAATTCCCACATAATGTTATGAAGGTAATTGGTGCAAAGCAATAGAAAAACAAATTTTCAATAAGCGTTTTAGCAGCTATTTTCTATTACGATGTATTCAAAATCAACAGAACAGGAGAAGGGTATATAGCTCAGGTGTAGACTGAATGCTTAGCATGCACGAGGTCCTGGGTTCAATCCTCAGTACCGCCATTAAATAAATAAATAAATAAAAACCTAATTACCTCCTGCCTCAAAAAAAAGTATACAATTCAAAGTCAATAGGAATAGAAGATACATATGTATGTGTATGAGTATGCATATGCATGTATGTGCCTAAATGTTATTACATTAACAATCCATAATTCTATGCTATCTTAAGGGGAAAAAAATCCAGCAACCTTCGTTTTAATCCAGTTTTAACAATTAATACTTCTGTAAAAAATCAGAGAATAAATGAAATAAGACACTCAAGGCCTGGGAATTTTCTTTTTCTTTGTTCTCATTTTATTTTTCTATCAACCAAGATTAATTTAACCTGGAAAACAGTCATGTAAATTGTCTCTATTTCCTATTTTGTGCATAGGTAGAGGTAGTAGTTTACTTCACCTCTTCAACAAACGAAGAATTCATAAAATTTTTTTTAATTTAAATATGAAAATCAAATGGTTAAGTGTACACTGTTTAGTCAAAAGATACCATAAGGTTTATTCAGAGTTTCTTCTGCATGTACATGAATCATAGCTCTAACAAATTTTAATTCAAATTTCTCTTGTGCTATTTACTTGCTTTTGTCTATTTAATGTAACTATCATGTTATCTCTTAATTCTTAACTTTTTAATGCTATCTACTGCCTAAATCTTATAAAAGAAGGAGACTTAGGTGTCTTATAATATCACCTCCCTGTGATAGATACTGTCTTTTTCTATCCTTCCAATATCCTTAACCTAAATACTCTATTTGAAACAATGTTCAGTGTTTTTATTTTTATTAGGCAAATAATAATAATGACATTATTTATATTTTGTAACTTGTATTCTCTTTTACTCAGAATTAATGATTTATATGTTCTATTAGATTGTTTTCCTTGCATATAAACATTCATTAATTTGAAAATTATAAAATTTAAACACTTCTCTCCTTCAAGAAAAAACACACTAAAGGATTTACTAGTTCTATGTTTTTTCCTTAATGACAATTCTCTTGCATCTCTTTATTTTAAATTGGTGTCATTATTTGCCAACAGATCCTACAAATTTCTTTCTCTTTGTTTTCCCACCTTTCTGGTGAAGATTATTTTCTTACAGCTTTCTCAAAAATAGTTCTTGAAAGCTAAAGTTGCTGTGCCCTTGAATATATAAAAATGCCTTATTTACCATAATGATTGACTAATGTTGTCAGGTATAAAACACTTAATCAAAAGTAATTTTACTTTAGAATTCCAAAATTTGTGGCAGTTGGGACTAATTATTTTAAGAGGTTTATAAATTTACTTCTGTTGTATTTTACTCTCATTTTCAGCTGAATTCATATTTCAGTAAATATATGGCTGTAGTAGTATGAATGGACTGAGAAATTTTCTGGTTCTGTATTCTCATTCTGGCAACCAACTAATACAATTTCAATGTTAAATAAAACATACAAAACACTTCATTGGGATCAGGAAATAATGCACCATCAACAAAGATGACAAAGTATCAGTCAAAAATATTAGTGAAACAAGACAGAAATATGATAGAATAGACTTGACATTGCACATCTAACAAATATATTTTTCTCCACTCATTAAATAAATGTAATCTATTGCTCTTGGAAAAAATTCTGTCATCCTTCAAATAGACACCAAGGTTAGTATAATCTGGCCCCTATATTTCTCTCTAGCCACATCTCCTGACTCTCAGCATATTGTGTTTATAATTCTGCTGATCCATGAACTTTTCTTAGCTCCTTGATTCTTTAATTGCTTTAAATCCTTTAACATTTTGTACCTTTAAACCTTAATTATGTTTTATATCCCTTAAATAGTCCACATGATTAGTTTGGGCCTTCTTGTTATAAGAGCCTTGATTTTCATTTCTAAGCATTTTTATATATTTATGTTACTTAAATGAATTTAAATAATATTCATTTCAACTCTGTCTTATCTGAAAGGGGCTCTATTTTGTTCAATACTATATGCCCATGATGCTATACACATGGCCCTGATGTATTATTTGATGTCAAAAACTAACCTTCCAATTTTTTGATTTTCATATACACATAACAGACACACACACACACACACACACACACACACACTTCTTTTACTACCTATCCATTGAACTGAAGTATGATCATTGGGCTCCTATCAGTATGCATAGTTTAAAAAACTAAATAGCATATTGTTTAAATTGTTACTATAACTTTAAAATATATTTCTTGTCTCTCAGTAAAAGCCACCAGAATTTAATGTCATTTGCTAATTTATTTTAACCTGCTTAAATACTATGATTCAGTAGCAAATTCCTTTTGAAGCTTATTTCCAGCCCAGCCAAGGAAGTACCCTGAGGCTTTTAAACTGTTTTTCTTGCAAGGTTTGTTATTGTTTCTACAACTAACCATTAAGAGCAGCCAGGTGAATAGTAACTACACAGAAAGCATATACAATTCAAGATTGTTACACAAAAATCAAGATGAGTCAGGATTTTCTGACCATAAAGACAAGGATGCACACAAACCTGTCCTTTCACATTCATGATGTATCTACGATGAATTATGTTTTTAAACAAAATTTGCTCTGTTATTAAAAAGTGCACTTGATTCACCTAGATAAACATAATCGAAAATTATCAAGCCAGATAAGTAGAAGTGATAGATAAATCTATTAGTTATTTTTTTTCTGCTGAAACAAAGCTATTATATAATGCAAATTGAGGAGGAAAAACAAGACAACATCTTCAAATATCAACAATTTTGCATCATTTAAACTTTACATATAAAGGGAAGTAAATGAAAGGAACAAGTGAACACAGAATGGAATTCTACTAAAACACATTATCTTGTTCTCCCCACTAGAATGATAGACGATATAAGAGATACTTATTTTCTAGCTGGAGTTTTGTGATTATCAGAACACTACTTCCCATTAAAAAAAAAACAAACAAGTTTATTTGGAGATAAGTAAATCAAACAGGAGAAATATAGAAATTATAACTTTCTTGAGAGTATCTATTTGATATAGTCAATACATATCTCATATGCAGGCTTCATTTTTTTCAAAAACAAAAAAAATCCCTTTCTGATAAACTATATTTCATAGTTTAAAAATAGGTGATGTATTTTGTATAGAAGATTGATCTGATTTGATTTCATCAATTTCAACTTAATGTAAAACACTTCAACATATTATTATTTATTTAATGAAATAAATATCTAGAATTGGAAAATTTCAATAAAACTTAACACTTCAAAATTCTCTTTGTTAAATTAGAATAGTCAATGTCTAGCGGACATACTGAAAAGTTTAAGCATAGACTTAATTGATGTTTTAAGAATTCATGAGAGTATTTTAGTGAGGAAGGCTTGATTTCTTTGAACTTCTTTAGTCAGAGTAAAATATATGTGGTTACAATCAACAACAAAAAAATCTCATTGGCTTAATATCATGATTATTTGTCATTTTTATTCATATTTAATCCACTTAGAGACCAAGATTCCATCCATGTTTGGTTCTATCCTTCCTTATGATCTTGAGGTCTTAACCACTGAGGTGAATAAAGAAGAAACAAAAAATAGAATTATATATGGGGAAATTTTTTTTGTGACTAGTCTGGAAATGTCATTAGCTTATTCATCCAGTTAACCAGAACTCAATCACATGGCTACACTAAATACAAGGGAATCTGCTAAGTGTGGCCTAAGTATACATCCAGGAAGATGAATAAATGGGTTGAGCGAGAAAACTGCAAATCTCTGGCAAAAATCCAGTTATCCCTTTATTAAAATGTTTTAATCCCTCTCTTAATATAAACTTGGTTTCACAATATAGTGTTGCAAGCCAAAGAACAGACTGCCATCTCGTTTATCTGAATAATGTTCGTTTCCACAAATACACATGTATTTTCAGTAATTTAATTATTAAACATATCATATCTTTATACAAATAGGATATAAATATTATTTTTCTTATTTCCTTAAAAGTTCTCTATATTATCAATAATACAATTTCTATTTCTTTCCCCTTATAAGAGACTGAAAGTAACTATGAGAAACTATGCCAGCTTTTAAGAAAACACAAGATACAGTTACCTTACAAGTTAGATTAAATTTGGTATTTATTTAATAGCATATTCAAATCAAGACTAAACTCTAGTTTATATTACCAAATAATTGTTCCATTGGTCAGAATGTTTGATCCAAAGAATGACAGAATGATTCTCTTAACAAAATTTATATTCACACTAAGGTAATACAAATTTAAATAAAACATATTATTGTCTGCATCACTCTAGAAAAAACCACAATCTGTAGGTAAGAATAATGTAGATTTTACTTTTTGAAAGCAATGCATATTTTAATAAATATGACCATGGTGAGAAATTATGGCACATACACCAAATTTATATGTATGTTACAGCTAAGTAGTTGTTTTGGTACCACACTAACAAATGATCATTTATCTAATAACTATTAAGTATATGGGCATGGTTGTGAATTTGTGACCCTGATCAAACCACTAAATTTCTCTGTGCCTAAGCTTGTTCCTCATCTACAATTTGTATTTTTTAGTATCAATGTATCAGGGTTATTGCAAGGTTAGATTATTTAATTGAGATTAACTACATAGAATGGTGTCTGCCACTGAGGAAACACTCAGTAAACTCTGTTTATATTTGCATGTGTACTTTTTCAAGATGTATACAACCCTCGAAAATATGCATTCCTTTCATTATATTACAGATGAGGGAAACAAGCCTCACAGTGTCCTTCATAAGTCACTTATCACTTCTTTAGCAAAGAGTTAGCAAATATTTTATTGAATTGAATAATAATGATATGAACTAGGATAGAGCTAATAATATACAATAGATAATGTATAAAATGTGATGACAGAAAACCTAATAAAATGTTTAGGTTTTGTTAGTAAGATATTTCAAGTTATCTTTAAAGTGGCAACCATGTATTATTTCTAGATAATATTAAATGTATAATGTCTATAGATATTAAATGTATTTCCCCCAAAACTTCAAAAACTATGTGAGAAGCATTTTTGCTAAATTTAACAATATGTAGTGATTAACTTACTGTGTATATTAAGAAGCTAATGAAACGAAGGAAAGATGTGCTCCAGAAAAGTAGACTATGAATCAAATATAAAAAAGAAGGAATTCTTGTGACAGTGGATCTATGCAGGAGATATGTGATTGGAAGTCCTAAAATGATTATATAAAAATCCTACAGTTGGATTTCCACATTGCAGACCTAAAAAACACACATCCCAAATAGCAGTCAGAGGGCTGCGGATTCCAGGTAGAGGTCTTTAGAAGAAAAGCAAACAGAACTGGTGTTTGAACATTTAATTACATTGTTGAAAAGTAAGTGGCAGAATTGTTTACCGTGTACAATTAAAAATAACTAAGTAGAAAATCACATGAGGGAAAATAATGAGACAATAGTTAAACAAAGAAAAATAAAGAGATGTAAAAGAAAAAATATTGTATTATATTACTTAAACTCAGTATTGATTAGTGTTTACATACACTGTAAAGATTATTTAATCAAATACTTTGGTTTAACTATGAGGGACGATGATAATGAAAATATTGGTGGGAATATTTCATCTTCCTTGTAGCACTCATGAGATTATGCATAAAATACATAAATCATGAAACAGCCTTTCAATCGGGGAATCTAGAAAGAGAGAGATAAGTTCTGTGAAAAGGTAGTGCATGAATTGAGAATGGCTGCTTTGAAAGTGTATGAACATAGAAAAGAGATAGAGAAAGTGAGTAAAGGTTTTCATTGTAAGACTCATAGGCATATTTTTAAAACAATAAGGATATACTGCACTAATGAAAAAAAATTTTTAAGTTTAATTTTCTATTGTGTAATGTATTTTTCTGATTAATTAAAATATATGTCTTAAGCAAGCAGCTCTATTTTCAAATATGAACTTTACTTTATAAATCAAGAGTTACATTCTATAATGTGTATCCCCCTCCCTACAAATCACATACAAAAGATTTGTCCAACTCTCTTCTTTCAAAATACTCTCCTATTTTTCACATCTTTCTTTAACTAGCAGCTACATTCTCTGTATATATCAATTGAGATAAAAGCATCATAAATCCAACAGAATATTGGTCAGATGTGCATTTTATTTCATAAAGATTTGAGAATGTTTAAAGATAAGCACGTCTGTAAGAATGCATATGTCTTAGCTATTCAGTTTGCAGACAGTTCTAGGTGCGTATGTGTATTCTCAAGTAGTTTGGAATGAATCTCTCATGTCTAAGAATTTGAGAGAAAAACCTATACCCATCAGAAAACTGTATCTCTAATCGCTTAGAATTGGACTGTTTTTCAATTTCAGTTGTTATTCTTCCTTCACGTTTCTTAGCATTTTAGAGTATCTCTTCAATTATGCCCAAATCCTATGAATACATTGCAGATAAAATGTTCTCCTTTAAATTATGCTAGACTTTAACTCCCACTATTAAATGCCTTAATCAGTATTATGTAAGACATCACTATATGTTTCTAATCAGTAAACATAATATTTGTAAGTTTGCCAATGGAAATGACCCTCAATTAAGTAATACTGGTTTCATTAGAAATGCAAAAAGAGGGACCATAAACATCATTTTATACCATCTATGCTCTATCTTCTTTATAGGAACTTAACCCTTCAAAAAGGGAATAGGTTAATAAACCATGTCATCTGAGTGTCTATATGAAAGACCATGTTAAGAAGTTGAAATTTATGTTAAAATACAAAACCTCTATGAAGGCAGATACATAAAAAGTCAACTTTTTGAAGCAAAATAATATAAAAAGCATGAGTTCTAGGTCTTAAGATTTTAGTGAAAAGATTAATATGATAATACATAAATGGATCATTTCTATTAGCCTCATACTTCTTGGTTGCTGCATCTGAAGTGAATGTAACAGAAAATGGAGCACATAATTCGTAGACACCATTAATAGATTTCGAGCTCATATAGATTTTAAACCATTTCTGTTATTTTCCCCCTTTTGGTATGCAGTGTCTTATTAATGCATGCATAATTCAATAACATTTCAGGCTGTTGAACTTTAAAACACAGCAGAGATCTGCAATTATATTTGGGTAATTCACTTTGAGAAATTGCTGGCATGTACTATAATTCTATCATTTAAACCTTCTCCTTTAATTTTATCTGTTGATAATTTCAATTATTTTATATTGCCAATAAGTCACTGATGACTATACCAGTGAGATTTTGTTATAGGTATTAGTCAGAGAAGCAAATTAGCTTAAGTCGTATACTCTGCAAAGACAGTGATTTTTTTTTAATACTGAGAATTGGCTTTTAATATTAATTTTATAGCTGGTTTATTGGGTGTGCTATTCTTAGAAAAGAGTTTGTGTCAGGTGTTTCTCCTTATTTTAGTAGACACAAAGTTGTACATTCCTGAAAAACATTTCCAAGCTCTCTCTCTCGCTCTTATTTTCTTGCTCACTGGTTTAGTTTTGCTTTACAGGTGAAAGAAATTTCTTGTAAATATATTGCTGTGGCCAAATGTTTTGTAAGGTTTTCTGTAATATCTGATATTTATAAAGCTATCATATTGCCTTTTCCATAATCCCCCATCATTCTATTTTGCATAGAGATTGCCAAATTTCAAACTGTTCATTACTACAACAAATTCTTTGAAGTCTGCCCAACATGGCATCACTAATTCCAACTCTTAGAGGACCCTACACGTAGCCTTAGAAAATTTGTCAATTATTCCACATACCTTTTGAAAACGATGCCTTTTTGTTTTACAAAGTCACACCATTACGTATCACCTTAATTTGAATAGTATAATATAATATAGGGACTTACAGTGTCTTTAAGCTATACTATTCATGATGCTTATTAGTGTTTTATGTATTAAAGATTGAAGTTATCAGTGTAATTTAAAAATTGCTTGTGGGCATGAGCCATATTTCGTATTTCATTTAAACCACATGGTACTTCCCATAATGAAAAGCATTTTGGCAAGTCAATATAGCAACCTCATTTAATAATATTTATTTTAATGTTATTCATTGCCTACCTACTAAGCACCAGATACTGTATTGAGTATTCAATACATTTGGCTCATGAAGCTCTATTCAGGTTCCTAACAGCAAGTAGCAGCTTATTAATTTGGTGATGTATGGGACCATTCAGGTGATTCTAATTTTATTACACTTTGCTTTATTGCACTTCACAAATATTGTGTTTTTTTAATAAATTGAAAGTTTGTGTCAACCCTGTGTCTAGCAAGTCTATCAGCCCCATTTTTCCAAAAGCATTATTTTTAAGTTATGTACATTGTTTTTTAAACATAATGCTATTGCATACGTAATAGACTACAGTCAAGTGGAAACATTAATTTCATGTGCACTGAAAAACCAAAAAAAAAAAAAAAAAAAAAGCATGACTCACTTTTTTGCAGTGGTCTGGAACTAAACCTGCAATATCTCTGAGGTATTCCTGTACTTGAAAAATTCTGTGCCTATTAAATTCTATGCTTAGTGAAAAATGCATGTTAAGTTGGCTTTATTTTAGATTTTTAACTTATATTTTGTTGGCATCAATACAAAATTGGCACTGGCCATACTGAAGTATATAAAAACTAGAAAAAGGATTAAAAATTAATGTTGGATTTGAGGAATATATAAATGTTGATACTTCACCAAATAAAACCCTGTAATCTGCAGAATGAGGGAGATTTTTATCAAGTAGCACTGACAGGCTTTCTTCATCCAAAAGCCAGTTGAACCATAAAGGACCTCTCACAGGTACAGGCAAGTAAGAAAATGTACAGAAAAGAAAAAAGGCAAAGTTCTGAAAGTCAAAGAGAACTATCATAAAGGGAAGCCAATTTCAGTAAAAACTGGCAGATACAGAAGAGATACACTAAGATTACATTAGACGACAGAGAATTACTTTACAATTTGTGAAAATATGACCAGACATAGTTCGAGGTAGACAAATGAAACCGATAAAGTGAAGCAATGTGGACAGCAATACTGAAAACACACACGTACAGACATGCATTTTCTGTCAGATAGTAGGTAACTGTGATGGTTGATATTATGTGTTAACTTAGCTAGGCAACAGAACCCATACTTGATTAAGTATCAGTCTGAATGTGTCTATGAAGGTATTTTTCAGATGAGATTAGATTAACATTTCATTCAGTAGACTTAGAATAAAGTAGATTATCGTCCATTAAGTGGTTGGGTCCCACCTAATCAGTTGAAGACCTTAAGAAAAGAGACAGGTTCAGAGCGAGAGGGGCAGGAATTCTACCACCATACTGTCTTCAGATTCTAGCTGCAACATCACCTCTTTAAATCTCCAACCTGCTGGCTGACCCTGCTGATTTTAGCCTTGCCAACCTCTTCAATCAAATGAGTCAATTCTTTAAAATAAATCTCTCCTTTCTCGTGTGTCTGTATCAATATACCTGTCTCTACCTATAAATAAGGATAGATCTATTGATAAATATAAATACAGATGGCTGCGATACGTCAGAAAAAGAAAATAATGCTCTAAGATTGCTCTCCACGGAAAAGGCGCCATGAACGGGTAGCAGTGGTCTCTTGGGGTGAATTTTAGACACCCCTAAGCCGCCGGGAGAAACAACTCGCCCCAAGAATGTGCAACGGAACTCATGTCTGGGTCAATGAGGCCCTGGACCTTGGCAGACATCAGAGAGAGCCCCAGGCTTCTGTACTGGAAACCTGCTTCGCTGCCTCAGGCCCTGTGGGCTCCTGGAAGGTTCTCAGGTTTGCAGCCCCACCATGAGCACTTCACTCCCACCCCCACACAGCCCGTGCCGGCGCCCGCCCCCCAGTACCTGGCAGGTCTCACGCAGGCTCCACCGCGCTGTGACTGCGTTGGGGGCAGCTCAGAGGTGTCCACAAGAACTGGGGTATTCCCGGTAGACGACAGGAGCCACACCTCTTACTAACAAACCTGGCGCGAGCAGCCTCTGGCGCCCAGACCACAGGTGTTTCCCATCCCCGCTCTGCCCTGCAGGCCACCGTAGGATCCCGGAGATCCCGCGAGATCCCGCGAGATCCCGCTTCTTCTGGGAGGTTGGCGGACTCTCTGGCGTCTCGGCCTGTTTCAGCAATTCTCTGCGCTGCCGCCGTTGCTCAGCGCCGCCCAGCCGGTCTTCTCCCTGGATATTGGTCTGAAACATCGTCAGTTTCCTGGGGTGAAGTCTGAACCTGGCATCCGAGCTCGAAGGGCAAGGAGAGACTGAAGAAAGAGACACTCCACTCCAGATTGGTAAGTGGCGGTTTTGATAAGTAAAGGCCTTGCTTACGAGGCTTGTCTGGGGTGGTTCGAAATGAGTAGTTGTCCCTCCCCACCTGCCAGAATCTAAGGAGTTTATATGAGGCCTTAACGGAGTTAAGCCACATGCATAGTCAAAGTGGCCTCGACAACACATTACTTTCTTATGGTTCAGTCCTGGAAGGGACTCCTGGTGCAGGAAAAGTGGGCAGGGCATACATTCCAAGGACAGAGGAGGGGTAAGGAGCCTCTAATTGCCTGAATTGAGCTCATTTGCCTTCAAATGCTCTCCATGACGTCCTTCAACACTCCACCTGTCCTGACCGGCTCTTACAGTATTACAGTCCACCCTCTTCTGCCCTGAGCCGTCAGCAAGGCTTTTTATTAGCACAGAGATGCTGGCTGCATTGGTGGCAGATGCCACAGCAACAATATAGGCGCATGTAAGAGAAAGAACTGTTAAGATAATGATTCCCAAAATAGGTAGCCATTTTTTCCACCTGGAGCCTCATGAGCTGAAACACTGATTTAAATCTCCTGGGTTGGGGCAGATCATTTACCGAGTTCACGTGTGTCCTCAGGCGTCTTAATAAAGAGGGTGCATTAGCAGACTCTTCAGGTAGGAACACAACATTCTATTTGGATATTGGCACAGGTGTCTCATGGTGAGACAGGAGTAATGTCCAAGTCTATCCTATTTTGGCAGGTGCCTTTTCTCATTAGAGTCTTTCAGTATTCCTGAAGGAAAAGCTTTAGCGTTTTAGGCTTGCTGCTGGGTAAGTGAGTAAGGGCTTCTATATGTGCTATAACATTCTCTAGGCCAATGGAGGGACCAAAAACAATGGCCAAATGATTGTACCAGTGGAAAACAGAAAGTGTCTATCTGGCTTTGAGGAGAGGGGAGGTTGGCAAATTTCATTAACGTGGGGCAGATTCTCCCCTCTGTCCGGAGAAAACCTAGGGTGTAGCAGCCCAACCACCCAGGTGGAAGCCATGGCCAAAGATTTGTGCCGCACAACCACTGTGTCCCATTCGGTGCTACCCAGTAACTACCTGGGCTGCTTAATGAGTCAGTGCCAGGCCAGTTGCTTTCCTTCGATGTAGCAGAACGACCACCTGGTTCTGGTGACACCCACCCCATATTCCTGGTACAGTTCGGTTGGTTCTGTTTAGAGTGATTTTTCTGTTCCCAACTTAAGGGTGCACAAGTGCTCAAATGTCTGTAACCTGGGGTAGGTCACAGGAATCCATCCCCAGTCTGAGTGTAACCACAAGTGGCTCTGATGCTGGCAATTTTAGGACCCTTCTGGTCAGCTGTTTGGCACGCTGCCTGAGTAGTTTGATTGACCAAAAAAAAAAGAAAAAGAGTACCCATGCCCAGTGTTATTGGTAGGGTGTGCTGCAGACCAGGTGTCTGGATTAGTATTGGTAGTGTAAGATGAATTAGGAGTACTAGTCCTGGCTTGTTCTTCCTTAATGTACTGCTTTAAGCTCCTCCAGGCCTTTCCCTGGAGTGGTGATAGCACCATGGAAATCCTGACAAGCTGATACAGGCAGCGCACATACCCAACAGTTGGATAGATTCCCTTGCTGGTCATATGAATGGGCCCACTGGTGAAAGTTGTTTCCATCAGATGCCCCTTCTGTGACTGGAAACCACAGTAGAAGACTTAAGGTTAAAAATGCATATATTTAGTAGGAACTTTGATGGGAAGGTCTTCCCTTTCTGTAAGAACTACACTGTGGCTTGATCCTTAGATATTAATGTGGTTGCTGCTTTAGGAAATAGACCTGGTTGTACATACCATGCGTGTTGACCTGGAGAGGCAACACTGTAAGGAAATGAAATAGACAGGGGATGGAACCTGATGCCAGACCAGGACCTCGACCTGGTCCCCTTTCTCCATGGTGTATGTTTAAACAGGTCCAGCTTGCAGCAGGACAGTGGAATCTCAGAGGGGATTAAGTAGTTCCCTCTCACCAAGGAGTGTGAAGTAAGTCACTCATTACTCATCATCATCCACCCCTTGCTTCCCATTGTCCAAGCCATGGGGTTAATCCTTTTAGAATTATGACATGGGCTCCTGCGTTGTCACTAGCCAAACCGTTCTGAGGTTAGCCCACTGGCTACTCTGGTTCTTTTCTGTTTCCATCCACATATCAGTGTCAGACTGAATGGTGACTGTAGTCCATGTGGACACTTTGCCCCCACTAGACCTGTCTGTGTGTTTATTTCTCATTTTTAATTAAATACTGCACTGCATAACTCAGTACATGGTATATTAGAACATTAAAAACGATAATAGAACTATAAGCTTCAGTATTTGTGCTAGGAAGACAGAAATATTACATGCTTATTTTTGATGCCAGCCATTAAAATACCTAAAATTGGAAATGTCATTAAATTGAATAAAGGTTTTGATTAAAATTACACATTTAGATATTAACAAGCATATAACATTTTCTGTCTGATGCCTAAACCCTTCCATGTTCTCAGTTTAACATATTTGCTACCTTCAAAAGAACAAGAAAAACAAATGATAATGAATTTATTTTTATCTTTCATAAATAAAGGTTGACTCATGAGCAGGAAGTAAGCATGTGACCCAGTCATGAATCTGAATAAGTAAAATACTCTGAGAATAAATGGCTTTCCCAATGAAGCAAATTGATTTCTCTAGGACAGCAAGTAGTTTAGTTAATCATCTTTTCTTCCTTTGTACACAGTACCCTGATCTCCTGAAATGTTTACATTTACCTTACAGGAGGAAATTGCTCATCTCCAGAGACCTTTACTCATCTGACTCACTTTGCTCTCATATCAAAGGCTCATTTTGGTTAAGAATTTCCACCATGCTAAAAAAACCCAAATATTTATGCCAGTATATTTTCAACTTTTCTCAATATTTTAAATGCTTTGGCTCAAAACACCTTAGCAATTATCAGAATAAATCCATTATTGTACTACTATAAATATACAGATATTCACTTTATTTTTAAACTAAATGAGCTATATATTACACTTAGCTGTCAGATTTCCATTTCAGGAGACTCAGTAGGGAAACCAGGAGATGTCATTAATGTAACTTAAAAACTGAAAACAAAAATTAGTATAAAATACTCTCTTGCCATTGATTTAACAGAAAAGATTTCAAGAGAAAATTAGCAGTAAAAATACGTGGTAACAACAGGCATAAATTGTATTTTGTTTTACTTAACACAGCACTGCAACCTACCAGTTTATGAAGAAGTATAGTTATACTCTCAACACCACAGTTTGATGTCATTGATTAAACAATATGGCTGTTAACACCTAAAGCAGCAGTAGCTTAAGTAACACTGTAATAAAATGATTACTATGAGCACATTAGGTAGGCAGAACAATAAAAGTTTGTAAGGGTCTCTAAATATTGTAATTTGGAGGAAAATATAAATGATGGTCCATTGATTTCTGTGTAATATTTTCTGCTTTATGCAGCAGGAATAAAACAAAAGTATCACATAAATAAGCACTTGGGGTAGTAATACATTGAAAAGTATTTTGTGGGAAATTTTCATGTTTTCACTAAGAAGATTTTATTTTTAAAGTCATGGGTCTGTGCATGTAAATTGCATAGCAATATTATAGGGGACTAGGAGAGATGAATAAATGGAAGGAACTTATTTAAAAATCAAACTTGAGGACTGCCTACAAATCAGAGTGAGTTTAAGATTGTGACATTTATTGTAAAGGGAACTACAACTTTGAATTCTGTTGTAAAATTATTGTTTTATCTTACAATTAAATGATGGCATTTATCAGAGGTTTGAACAATGTGGTTCACAGAAAAGAAGTATTTCTGTCAGACCAGGCAAGGATTAAGAATTTCTAAATTCTACATACATCTCTGAAAGAATTCTACTCTCCAACTTGCATTTCATTATCTGCAAAATGGCAAAGGATATGCCCTATATTTTCATTAATGTTTTGAAGGAAAGAGGATGGGCGTGCTTCCATTCCTTGTGGTAGTGCCAGTTATTTCTATGCTGTCCTAAAACATAAACCTCGGAGTGACTTTCAGCTTTCCTCTGCCTTTTACATATTAAATCAAAGGCCACTTCTTGCTTTGTTCCATAGCGTAGTTTTTATTTTATGTTACCTTAAAAGCACAGCATGAAACAGGACTAGGGCATAGGTAGCATGTAAGTGATGGGTGAATAGGAGTGAGGGAAGGAAAAGTCAGAGAGACAGAAGAGGAAAAGAGGTCAGCAAGGGACTTTTCTCCTGCAGGTTGTAAGGACTCCATTCATCCAGGACTTCTGAGAATCATAGTTGCCTCCCAGAATTGTCTGTTTAAAGAAAGGTTGTCTGGGACAATTATCGTTGGGCTCCTCTCTTCCAGCGGATCTTGGGAGAGAGGAGAGGCACTTAGCATACTTCCCAACTGCGCTTGTCTGTAGTTTTGGTAAACAGCCTGTGGCAGAAAGGACACAACTGTATACTGTGCACTGGAGTTAGCCTGCTGTAGACAGAGGTTGGCCTAGAGTTGGAATGCAGGAAAACAGAAACATCTACCACACAGAGCCCCATTTTCCTGGAAGTCTGTAAATGCGGACAGATAAAGCCATCATTATGCAGTGCTCCCCACTACCTTTATGAAACTGTGCCTCACATACATTTAGGATATATCATAAAATCAGAGTTTAGGTTAAAGGAATCTTGGCATCAACCTTAACATAGCCTCCTCTGAATTTTACTCTGTGCATGACAGGAGGAGAGACAGAGATGATTGAGAACAGTGGAAAGTGTTACACTTAGAGAAGTCTTCTAATATGAATAAAAACCTGAAATTTAAAAAAAAAAACCTTTAGGAGTAGAATTTTTAAGAGACAAATGAAAGGACATATTTTCTTTTTATTGTAGAAGTTTATGACAAGCATACCTTCTACTTTTTAATGAATCATCCCTTTGATCTATGCAAATGCTCCAAAACTAAAAAAGAAAAAAAAGTATCCTGCTTCAACCATTCATATCACCATAGTTCTAAAGAAATATTTTGCAAATAATAGTGAGAAATATATCCTTAGAGTCAGTCTTTATATCTGAGAATGCGAGTCACCAGCTTTGTTCTTCTTTAAGGATATTGTTTCTATTTCTGGCTTTAACATTTTTGTTTACAATTTATAATCAGTTGGTTAACACACACACTCTGCAGCAATTAATTTAAATCAGTTTCATTTTGAATGTATAGATCAATTTGGGGGAAAACCAGCATATTTAAAGTATTGAGTTCCCTATTCCTGTGTGCATGATCTGTCCTTTCATTTGTTTATATTTTATATTTTTCTCTAAGTACTATTGCATATTTTTCTGTGTGGAGCTATTACATCTATTTTGTTGTATCTAGTGATAGGCATGTGATTTTTGAGGTTCACACAAAATTAAGCTGAAAGCATAAAGAATTCCCTTGTACCCACTGCTCCCACACATGCACAGCATCCCACTGTCAATATCCCACACTGTAGTGTTACTTTTGATACAACTGATGAACCTACATGATACAAAATTAACACCCAAAGTTCAAAGTGTACATCAGAACTGTTCTGTAGGTTTTGACAAATGTAAGATGGCACGTCTCCATGCCATCTCACTGTAGTATCATGCAGAGTAGTTTTGCTGCCCTTGAAGTCCTCTGCTCCACCTATTCATTCCTTCCTTTCCCCAACCCCTGGCTACCAGTGATCCTTTTCATGTCTCCATAGTTTTGCCTTTTCCAGAATGTCATGTAGTTGGAAACATATCGTATGTGGCCTTTTCAGTTAGCTTCTTTCACTTAGTGAAACACATGTAAGATTCCTCCATGAATTTCTTTTAATTGCTCAATGGTATTCCATCGTCTGGATGTACTGTGCTTTATTTTTCCATTCACTTACACCTCTGTTGCTTCTGACTTTTGGCAGTTATGAAGAAAACTGCTGTAAACATGTGAGTGTGATTTCTTTTTTTAACATTTATTCAATCTTGCACTAATATAAACTTGGTTATTATATATTATCTTCTTATGTACTGTTCAACTCAGTTTGTTAATTTGGCTTAAAATATTTGGATTTTTATTTGTACCAGAGATTTGATGTAAGTTTTCTTTCTTGTACAGTCTGTAAGGTTTTAGTGTTAATATGCAAGCTGAAAGTTTCTCTTTTTGTATGATTGTTACAAAGTTTAAATATTAATGATATGCTAGCCACATATAATATCTTGGAAATATTCCCCTTTTTTCTATTTTCTAAAAGAATTTCTATGAAGTTAACATTAATACTTCTTCACAATACTGTAAGAGTTCACTAATGAAATTTTGGCAATGCTGTAAAAAATTGATTCAAGTATGTCATAACTATAGAACTATTTATATTGATAATTTTTCTTCAATTAGAAAATCTTTTTTTCAAGAAATTTCTCTACTTCATTTAATTTAAGAAATTACTGATATTAAATTGCTATTCTCTAGTAACTTTTAGATAGAAAGAATTCATTTTTTATCTTTCCACCTAAGTATAAATTATAGCTTTGATTTAATTTTTAGGCAGTCTTCCTGCAGATATGGACATTTTATTAATGTTTTCCAAAAATCTGCTTTGGCTTTGTGAGAGTCCTCTTTCATATGAATGATTTCTAAATAACTATGTTTTGTTCTCATGTTTATCATGTCCTTTCTGCTTTTTCCTATGTGTTGTGGGGACAGAGGAGCTATTTACCTACTTCTTGTGATGGATACTTAAAATACTGATTTTGCAGCCTCTATTTCTATTAAATGAATTTTAACTGTAAACTTCCCTGTAACAATTGGTTTTGCTGCATCCACAAATTTTATGTCATATTTTCATCATATATACGTCAAACTATATGCAAATTTATTTGTAGATTTACTCTTTAACTTACAAGTTATGTTACTTATTTGTGAATGTCTATTTCTTACTTTCTAAATATGTGAATGTTTAGGTTATGTTATTATTACTAAGTTCTACTTTGATTCTGCTGTGCTGATATAAAACATTCTAAATACTTTAATTATTCAAAATTTTAACACTTGATTTATGGACTATTGTGGTCTAAATTTGGGCTGTGTGTGTTCTATTTTGGTGAATGCGCCATATGAACTTGAAAATAAACTGTTCTGTTCGTATAATGCTTTATAAATGAAAATAAGATTCAGCTTGTCAATTATATTATGACATTTCTAATTTACTTACTGATACTATCATCTGATTTCTTTGTAATTTACTGATAGAGGTGTATTTAAAATCTGCAGTATGATTAAGGATTTGTCTTTCTATTACAGTAGTCACTGTTTTATATAGAATAAATAAAAATATAGTGTTTTTTCTTCCTGGAATTTAGCCCTTATCAGTATAAATATCATTTTTTATCTCTAGTAGCACATCTGGCCTAACATCTTATTTTATGCAAGGCTGGTATGTCCATAATCACATTCTTTATTTTTAATTGAAGTGTATTTTTAATTGAAATTGTTATATGAGCTTCAGGTGTGCAATCAATAGTGATTCAATATTTTATAAATCATACTCCATTTAAAATTATAAAATACTGTTTAAAGTCTCTGTGCAGCACATTATATCCTTGTATCTTATTTATTTTATTATTACTATTATTATTTTTATTTTATACATAGTAATTTGTATCTCTTAATCCCCTCCTCCTATTTTGCCCCTCCATCACTTGTCTCCCTACTGATAAACACTAATTTTTTCTCTGTATCTGTGGGTCCGTTTCTGTTTTGTTACATTCATTCCTTTCTTTTGTTTTTTAGATTCCACATATAAGTCATAATATACAGGATTTGTCTTTGTCTCATTTATTTCACTAAGCATAATACCCTCTAGGTCCATCCATATTGTTGTCAGTGGTAAAATTTTACTCTTTTTTATGGCTGGGTAATAGTGTATCTATATACCCCACACCTTCTTTATTCATTTGTCTGTTGATGACACTTAGATTGCTTCCATATCTTGACTGTGGTAAATAATGCAGCTGTGAATATTTGGGTGCATTTATCTTTTTGAATTAGTATTTTTGTTTTCTTCGGGTATATGCTCAGGAGTGGAATTGCACGATCATATAGTAGTTTTATTTTTATTTTTAGCAGAAACTCCATACTGTTTTCCATAGTGATAGCACCAGTTTACTTTCCCACTGACAGTAAAGTAGGGGTCCCCTTGCTCCACGTCCTTCCCAAAATCTGTTATTCATTGTCTTTTTGATGATAGCCATTCTGACAGGTGTGAGGTGATATGTCATTGTGATTTTGTTTCATATATGCTTAGTGATGCTGAGCATCTTTTCATATGTCTGTTGGCCATTGGTATATCTTTTTTGGAAAAGTATCTAATTCAGATCTTTTTCCTGTGTTTTAATTGTTTTTTGTTTTTTTTTTTTAAATATATATTGAGTTGTAGGAGCTCTTTATATATTTTGGGTATTAACCCATTATCAGACATATCATTTAAAAATATCTTCTCCAATCCAGTAGGTTGTCTTTTTGTTTTGTTGATGGTTTCCTTTGCTGTGTAAAACTTTTTAAATTTAGATAGGTCTCATTTGTTAATTTTTGCTTTTGTTTCCCTTGCCGGAGAAGACAGATCCAAAAATATTGCTAAGACATGTCAAACGGTGTATTGCCTATCTTTTCTTCTGGGAGTTTTATGGTTTCTGGTCTTACATTTAGGTCTTTAGTCCATTTTTGTTTATTGTTGTTATGATGTGAGAAAATGTTCTAATTTCATTCTTTCACATGTAGCTGGACAGTTTTCCCAGAACAGCTGATTGAAGATACTGTCTTTTACCTATTGTATTTTTTTGCCTCTTTTGTCATAGAGTAAATGACCATAAGTATGTGGGTTTATTCCTCGGCTTTTTATTCTATTCCACTGATCTGTGTGTCTGTTTCTGTGACAGTATCGTACCATTTTGATTACTGTAGCTTTTTATTATATCTGAACTCAAGGAGAGTGATGCTTCCAGCCTTGTTCTTTTTTCTCAAGCTTTGTTTGGCTATTTGGGGTCTTCTGTGGTTCCATGCAAATTTTAGAATTATTTGTTTTAGTTCTGTGAAAAATGTCATGGGTATTTTGATAGGGATTGCATTAAAACTGTAGATTGTTTTGGGTAGTATGGGCATTTTAATGATAACTAATTCTTTCAATCCATGAACACTAGATATCTTTCCATTTGTTTGTGTTATCCTCAATTTCCTTCATCAGTGCTCTGTAGTTTTCAGAGTATCACCTCCTTGGTTATGTTGATCCGTAAGTATTTTATTCTTTTTGATGCAAAAAAGTGAGATTGTTCTCTTCTTTTCTCTCTCTGATAGTTTATTATTAGTGTATAGAAAAGCAATGTGTTACTGTGTATTAATCTTACAGCCTGTGAACTTACTGAATTTATTTATTGGTTATAATAGTTTTTGATAGAGACTTAAGGGTTTTCTATATAAAGTATCATGTCATCTGCAAATAGAGACAGTTTTACTTGTTTCCTCACAATTTTGATTTTTTTAAATTTATTTTTCTAGTCTAATTGCTGTGCCTAAGACTTCCAATACTATTTGGCATAGAAATGGTAATCATTGGCATCCCTGTTTTGTTCCTGATTTTAGAGGAAAAGCTTTCTGTTTTTCACCATTAAGTATAACGTTAGTGTGGATTTGTCACAAATGGCCTTTATTATTGAGATATGTTCCCTTTTTACCAAGTTTGTTGAGCATCTTTATCATGAATAGGTGTTGAATTTTGCCAAATGCTTTTCCTGCATCTATTGATTTTTATCCTTCGTTTTGTTAATGTAATGTTGATTGACTGATTTGCAGAAATTGAACCATTCTTCCATTCCTGGAATAAATCCCACTTGATCGGGGTATATGATCCTTATTGTATATTGTTTACTTTGGTTTCATAATATTTTGTTGAGATTTTTGCATATATATTCATCACAGATATTGGCCTGTAACTTTTTTTTTTTTTCTGAAGTGTCTGTCTGGTTTTGGTGTCAGAGTAATGATGGCCTCATAGAATGAATTTAGGAGTATTCCCTCCTCTTCAATTTTTTAGAATATTTTGAGAAGGATAACTGTTAACACTTCATTATACGTTTGTAGTTCCCCTGTGAAGCTATCAGGTCCAGAACTTTTGTCTGATGGTATTTTTTGATAACTGATTCAATTTCAATACTAGTAATTGGTCTATTAAGATTATCTATTTCTTTCTGATTTAGTCTTGGAAGGTTGTATGTTTCTAGAATTTTATCCATTTCTTCTGGGTTGTCCAACTTGTTGGCACTTAACTGTTCATAGTATTCTCTTGTCTTTCTGTTATACCACTTGTAATTTCTCCTCTTTCATTTCATATTTTATTTGTGTCCTCTGTCTTTTTTTCTTAATGAGCTTGGCTCAAGGCTTATTAATTTTGTTTGTATACTCACATTTTTTTTTTTTTTTGGTTTGTGCCAGCATGGTATATATATTTTTTTTATCATTTTTTACTTTGAATGTTGTGTATGTTTATAGTTAAAATGAATAGTTTATAAGCAGCATATAATTAATGATGTAGTATACTTGTAGTATATTTATAGTATATAGATGGCTGACAATTTATTTTATAACATTTCTAATTGGAATATTTCTTTTATATATACTTAAAGGTATACTTATATTTTGAGATTAGGTCTAACACCATACTCTGCTATTTTTCCATGTGTTCTTTTTTCTTTTTCTGTCTACCTTCTTTTGGATTAATCAAATGCTTATTATTCTTCTATTTTTCACTTTTTAGTATTGTAATTATAATTTAATCATTTTGGTGGTCATTGTAATGATTACATTATGTATCTTTGAATCATTATAGTGCATCCAAAATTAATACTTTTATATTTTTAAGGCTAAAAAAAGACCTAAGAAGTTTTTAAGGCAAACAATTCTGAAATTCCATTTGCTCCCTTCTATTTGCATATTCTGCTGGTGAATATTTTAATTCATATATGTTTTAAATGCAGAAAGACTTTTTTTTATAGTTTTGATAGTAAATATTTACTTTCATTTACCAACCTACTTATTCTATTGAAATGTTAATTTCTTTCTGCATGACCAGGTTTCCACATCATTACACATAGAATCTGTACACTTTGGCATGAAGAATGTTTTTAGGCATTATTTTAGGGCTATAGTCTGACTAATTTCTCTCCATGTTGTGTGTGTGTGTGTATGTATGCATGTGTGTATGTGTGTGAATGTGTGTTTTAATTAAGAAGATACCTTTATTTCTCTTAAGTGAGCAAAGATACATTTTCTGGGAGTAGAATTCTTGTTGAACTTTTTTTTTTTCTTTCAGTATTTAAAGGTGTCGTCTGTTGTCTTTTGGCTTTAACTGACACCTTTTTTTTTTTCTTTTTTTTTGGGGGCAAACGTCTTTGTATATAGATGATTCTGACCCATTTGGGTCTTTGATTTGTTTGTAGGCCTTGACAGATTTCCTGTTTACCCCTTCTTCTAAGGGGTCTTGACAAAAAAGTAGTGAATGGTTACTAGGACCTGCGTTTCCACAGGCCCAGAACTGCAGCTTCAGGAGCCTCAACATCACCAGTCAGATTGACAGTGTCTCTGCTCACACTTTTTAAATGTGTGTGTGTGTGTGTGTATGTATCTCACTTAGGGGTAGGCAGATATCTCCAGGGAAAGTACATGCTCAGTTCAAACTCAGTTATTTATAATTCTCTCTCTGGGATCTTGGGCCACTCAACTCATAGCAGTTTTGAAAGTCTAAACTTAAACAGGGGTCTCTCCAATTCAGTTACAAATGGAGTCCCCTGGCTGCTGCTTCCCACTTGGCCTCTGTTCTCTTTTATATTACTCTTCTCCCTACAGACTCTTGGCTGATTTAATTGCTCTCTACAATCAAGAGAGTAATTTTTTTGAGTGGGGATATTTGGGATAATTTTTTACTGATTTTTCTCTCAATGAGAAGATTTAGTTAGTATCTGCTGCTTCTCCATCTTGTCCAGAAACAGAATTTTGTGATCATCTCTTTATATGCCATCCTAACTTTCCTTCTAGTACCCAACACAGTGTTGACACACATACCTCTTCAATAAATATTAATTTAATTAAGCATTGTACAAGCCACTTTAGTAACATAACCCCTTAAAACTACATGTAAATGAGAACCAGGCAAAATTCTCAATCTATGAGTACTTTTGAGAACTACCCGAAATATGGAGTGAATTCTTTTAAATGAATAGCAAGTAAAAATTTTAACTATTGTAGAGAATCTGACTATAGAAAAGATAAGTAAAATGATGATCATAATGTATTGTAATGTGTACATTCATAGATAAAGCAAAGAATCTTGTATGAGCAGAGAAGAGGAGCATTTTGAATTGTACTGTACTGGATGGAGAATTTAGAAGGCTTCCATGAGGTCAAACTTTGCCTAAAACCTGAAGGCAAATTAATAATCCAAGTAAAGAATAAGGAAAAGGTCATTACAGATAAGAGGAGTGGCACATGTGAAGGCCCAGAGGTATGAAAGTAAATCTGAAACATGAGGAGGGTACATGCAAATGTAGCTAAATGCTGGGGGCATAATTGATCCCATTAAATATTAGTCAAATAAAGAAATGATAGAATTATAAATCCTTGACATTTGTTAATCCCATAGTAATCACCCCTGTATATGAATAGCCTTAAGGATGGCTTTGATAAATTATGAAAGATATCAGAATATAGATGAAGACTGAGTTATTTAGGGTAGAACTCTAATCCATATTAGCTTATGAGTTGGAGAAAGACTACTATGCCTTCTACAGAATATTCACTTCTGCTACTCTTGGGGGCAGTGGGCTTCATTAGATCAAAATCATTCTTCTGCTAAACACAGAATATATTTTGTTATATAGCAGACATTCTGGATAAAAGTCCAGTACTACTTTAAGACTATAATTATGGTCAGATCACTTTATTAGTAGCACAGTTGGTTTAAATTACAAATCCCATTTACCTTTTTAAAATGGAAGTGTTGATGTGTTTTCTAAAAATACAATATAAGCAAAATAGTTTTCCCCTGCAGAGTATTTTTTGATTCAAAAGAATAATGTGATCTTACCTCAGTTCTCAAAGCTGCCAAATAGTAGGCACTCATTAAATATATGAAAATAAACCTCAGTGAAGTGGTTAAAATCATCATTTTGTCAACAATGTTTAGATTACACATTCTGCCTCTAGAAAAATCCCTTGTTCATTTAAATGTATTAAATGTATAAAAATCCTCAAACCCTCATTAAGAGCACCAGACTCCTGAACACTAAGTTTACTTAACACTTTATTTTACTATTCAGTCTAGAAAATGGATTGTTATAATCCAGAAAAACTTTTTTTCCAAGAAATGCGTACGACCTAAAGAAAGAAATGGTGAAAAGCTTTTTTTAAAAGCAGCACGTAGGAACTTAAAAACCTGAAATAAGAACCCTAGTAACTGTCAGCTTAAACTTGTGATTCAAAACCAGTGTTAAAGAATTAGGATTACCCTATAAGTGCAACGTCGAGTTTCTAAGGAATAATAAAAAAGGAATAAGTTTAATTGCCAATATGTTACAAATGGGTTTCGTTTTAGTTCTCCAAAGTGTTGCCCTATTTTAACATCCTTTTCTAATTAAAAGCCACGTTTTAAGAGCTTAACTGTTGATACTCCTTCACCCTTTTGTTTTAAATTATTGTTAAGCACAGGCCTGATGATGCATTTCTCGGGGCACATGCTGCCCCAGATGAAGTCAATGGCTAATTTTCTAGGATAAAGATTTCTATACCTATCTATAAAAATCAAAGAAGTGGAACATTGCAGACTTAAAACTGTCACCAGTTGTTCAAATTCGGACAATGCTTCATAGGTAAATAAAGGGGGCTGCATGCTGGAAGCTTCTTTAAATACCTGTGGTATTTTGTTGTATTTATAAATTAATATAAATTATCTTGATATTGATAAATCTGTGCTTACAGCTGTACTTAAGAAAAAGGTAGATCCTTAGAGTCTATGATTCCTTTATCTTTCAAAGAAATAGACATTTTATTTTTTAAAGAAGCTTAGCTTTTGTAATGTAACTTGTAACTTCATTTAAAGCTGGATTTGTATATTTTCAAATGTGTGTCACTAGTAAATAGTGATCATAAAGTAATTAAAACAATAAAGATATTCATTATCTTTATTAAAAATGATAATATATTAGATGGTACCTTCATTTTTTAAACTGCTTGAAATAGCATTGTCCTCTATAATTGGGTCTTAAATAATTAAATCAGCAAGATTCAGTAAGCGCCATAGCAGTTTGTTACTTTCATAGCTGCTAACTTAATAAAACCTCTGTTATCTCTTCATTTTGTGTAATTTCGACATTTCTAAAATGGTGTTTCTTTCCCAGACTTATTTTTGACTAAACTTATTTTTGTCCTAAAACTCTTGAAGTCAGTATTCATCAAAGTGTGCAGTGTCCAGAGGCGGAGAAGCAGTCCAATCGTGTAAACCTGAAAAATTTTGAAGAAAACTGATTTTCTCTGCTCCTCTTGCATTACTGGCTTTATTTAGCAAAGTGCAACAATAATAAAATAAAGCATTTGAACCTTCAGATTAAAGTCCAATACATAATAATAAAAATGTTTTAAAATGGACATTTGATAAATTGCAAAGTGGCAAGTTAAAGAAATGTAAGATGCACTTGAAATTTCCCATTGCACAATATGTCTCTGTCCTGCAAAAAATAGAAAACAAATGCTCATAAAATTCTCAAGAGGTTGGTTGTTGACGCAGTGAAATTTTGTCTGACCATGTCTAATGAAAATAGGAACAGATAGCAAGGGAAATCTCTGGAGTGTCACGTGGAGAAACTTAGTTTGGATATAGTTTTTTCTTTTTTCTTTTACTTCCGCAACGAGAGTACTGAAAAAGAAGTCTGTGTTTCTATCCATGGAAATGTTTCCCCTGTCGTGAGCTGAGGAGAAGCAATTCTTAACTACCTCTATTTATTATGTGTAATCCTTACTAATTATATTAGCTAACATGTGTAAAAAACTAACTGTGGTGCAGGCATTCTGCTACGTGTTTTATATATTCTCCTTGGGCCCCATGACATTTCCATGAAGTGACTATTACTAATTATCCTCTTGCTGTTGATGAGGAAACAAAACCTTAGAGGTCCTACATAGCTTTTACAATATCAGGGAGCTCAAAGTAGCTGAGCTGGAATCTGAACCAATGGTTATCTGCTTCCAGAACCTAGTTCTTTTCATGCCATATACCTTCTGTCATTGTAGAAAAGTATTTCAGACAACTCCCACTTTTAAACAGATAAACTTTGTTATATTTGAAGTTAGTGTTGTAATAGCATCCACTGTAGACGTAAAATGATGTGTTGTTCATGAGCTGACACCTTTTAGCCATATTGACATCTTTGAAGAAGAGGGGAAACTGTTATATGCTTAGAATCTACACTCTAATGGTTCACTTATGTACTACATTACTTACGTATATTGTTTTTATTATTAAACCTATACTCTGTTTCCCATTTTGTAATGAAAAAATTGTGGTCACAAGTGTTAAAGAATTTTCCATTTTTGCAGCTTTTATTTTCATATGTTTTAATACTTATATTGAAGTTGCAAGAGTACTTAAAAATTTATACTCTTCACCCAGGTTTCCCAATTTTAAAATTTTGTCATACTTGGTTCCTCTCTCTCTCTCTATCTATATAATATACTCATTGGGGTGTATATATAATATACATACTTAAGTGGCCCAAGGGTTATATATAATATATAAAATATATTATGTGTATACATATATAAAAAAAGAGAAAGAGAATAGTATATAGGTATATATACTTATTTTATACCCTGGTTCTCATCAGTCTTTTTCTAATGAGACTTGGCATCCACTCCTGAATCTTACCTGAAACAATTATAAATATCATGATCACTAAATGACATTTTTTGAGAATCTCCATCATTCTATCATTCCTTTACATTTATTAGGTGGAATTCAACACTAAATGAATAAGTTTACTTTCTCCCTCTTTACATAATTGTTTATTAAATTATTTAAATATAAACACATGGTTTCTCATTTTATTTATTGGTTATAATGTATAGATATTATTATTTATTTTGATAGTCAAGTTGTCCCAGATTTCTCCAGTGGGAGCACCTTCAAACTGGATCCAGTGTCCTTTTTTTTTTTTTTTTTCACATACCGTAATTTTCTTTTCTTAAATTTCTTAATTGTTACTTTCTGGGGGAAAAAAAAAGTTCCAGGCTTATTTTATACTTTACTTGTGTAGTTCTGTAATGAGCCAGTTACTCAGAGAGCCTTAGATCAAGTTTTCACACTGATACCTCCAATTACAATAGAACATCACAGGTGTTATTTTATTCTCTCTCTATTTGTATGTAGTATTCAACAATGAGAAAGCTGGCTCCATTTATCCTCAATAAAATTATTTTGCTCAAACTAAAAATAAAAAAAAAAATTAGTTTTATTATTTTTCATACTGACCCAGACTCACACATGTTAATTATGACTTAGATTTTGTCTAGAGATTTTTATTTCTAGATTGTATACATTATCATGAAAATTCTGCATTTTAAAGTTACTTTGGTTAGTTCTTTTCTCCTCTTAAATGTTAGTCATTCAAAATAAGGTTGTTCTTTTTTTTCTGTTTGTAATTCTTTTCACCTTTTTTCCATCCTTATTGATTTTGTTTAATTTTTTACAGTGAGTTCCAAAAGTAAAACTATACAAAAGATATATTTAGAGAAGTTTTAAACCATGAGATCCAGCACTTCCAAGTTATTTTCACCTACTCACTATAAATAATTACAATTTTGTCTGGCTTGTTTTTATTGGATTTCTTTTTGCAAGACTAAGCAGATACATGAATATTTAATTTTCCCTTTCTTCTGGAAGAAAAAGGAAAATATATACCCTCTTTTGCAGTTTGCTTTTCTTATGTAACAATATATCCTAGAAAGCACTCACTTAGTTAACGGAAATGCTGTATATTCCTTTTTGCAGCTGCATATGACTCCCATCTGAGGAGTTACCACAGTTTACTTAATCTTCCTATATATGGACATCTACTTTGTTTCCAAAATGTTGTAATTATAAAAAATGCTGTAATACATATTTTCATATTATTAGGCTACCTTCAGTGATGTTTCTGGGTCAAAATGTAAATGTATACATGGTTTAATCAACATAATCAAATTTCCTTTCATGCTGTATGAACCTGTGAGAATGCTCATTTCTCACAGCCTCACCAATATCAAGATTTTCATTTTTCATAATCTGATAGATGAGAAATGGTATCTGAGTATAGGCTTGATTTGCATGTGTTTATAATGAGTGATTGAGAACATCTCATATGATTAAAGGTCATTATATCATTTTGTGAATCTCTTTTGATATGTTTTGCACATTTCCTGCATGGTTGTTAGTCTTGATTCCTTCAATTATAAGAATGTTTTATACACTTAAAACATACATTAACCCTTTATCTCTGATATATGTTGCAAATTTCTTCTTTTTGTTACTTGTTTTCTGTGTTCATGCTACTCAAGACATGCAAGTTTTTTTTTTTTAATTTTCACATCAGATAAATGAATTTTCTATTGCAACTAGGTTTTGAGTCAAATTTAGAGATTCTTTCCCATAACTCAGATTAGAAAGGAATTTATCCATGATTTGAATGCTTCATGTCCTTTTAAATTTACATATATCTATCTATCTGTTTTACAGTTAGATTTATTTTTCTTTCAGTAGGTGGGTTGAGCCCATTAACACTCAAGGGTAAGGTAGTATATTGGGTCTCAAGTTTTACATTACTTTGTGTTATACTTACTATGCTTATTATACAATAATTTTTTTTTTCTTTCTCTATACAGTGTGACTTCTTACATGTTTTTTTAAATACTTTTGATATTTAAGAAAATTCCTATTTTTGCTCTAGTAGTTACCACTGTTCTTATACCTTTTAAAATTGTCTTTAGGCTCCTGTTATCTTGTTTAGCCTTTGAATGTCTGGTTAGTCAAGTTTAATGCCAGACAGAGGAAGATAAAAACTGTATTATACCAATTATAGGTGAAAAACAATGTTGAAATATTAAAACAAAAAGTAGAAAAGTGGTTGCCAGGGGCTAGTGGTTGGAAGAAATAGGGAGAGTTTGGTAAAAAGGTACAAATTTCAATTATAAAGTAAGGTCTGAAGATCTAATGCATACCATGGTAATTATAGTTGGTAACACTGCATTGTTGAGTATTTTTGACTCCCACCTATTTCCTATGGATCAGATAGTGTGCTTAAACTACTTTAGTTTTTCTTTCTCTCATCTCCCTTTGTTACATTAATTTTTATTTTTCAGAACATATAATATTATGTACTTTTCTTCCATATATGTATACACTTTAAAACACTTAGAACTACTTTTAACTATACGAAATGTTAGCCATCATTCCTTTTGCCACTGATTCCTCCATTATCTCTTTTTTTGATGAAGGGCATCCTTTTGTAGAGTCTCAAGAAAGAATTGTGGCCCAGTGTGTATTCCCTGAGTGTAGCATTTTACAACTTGTTGCTGTCCTCTAGTGTTCTTGGTGTTAGAAGGGTAACTGAGTTGGATATAAAATCCTTACCTCCCACAATATTTACTAACCTGCTGTTCTCCTCAACTCACAAATATTCGTGTGTGTTCATACTGATCTTTGCTTATCTTTGTATCTTGTGCATTTTAGGCTGAATGTTTACGTCCCCCAAATTCATATATTAAAACTTAATTCTCAGCGTAATGGTTTTGAAGGTAGAACTTTTGGAAGTGATTAGATTATGAGAATACAACCCTCATGAATGGGATTAAGGTCCTTACAAAAGAGACCCCACAGACCTTCCCTCCCAAGTGAGGGGACAGCAAGGAGGCAGCAGCCTAAGAACCAGGAAGCAGGTTCTTACCAGACATCAAATCTGAAGCTTCCTTCATCTTGGACCTCTCAGATGTCAGAAATATTTGTTTGTTTTTTAAGTCACTCAGTCTGTGTTATTTTTGTTATAGCAGCTTGAATGAACAAAGGCATTTTGTCACATGGATCTGTTTCTAATTCCCCATTTCCATTCTGATTAGTTTTGTTTTCTTTACTTTTAACTCAGATCATTTGTGAACATTACCAAAACAAAAGCCTCTCTCTCTCTCTCCCTCTCTCCCTCTCTCCCTCTCTCCCTCTCTCCCTCTCTCCCTCTCTCCCTCTCTCTCTCTCTCTCTCTCTCTCTCTCTCCCCCCCCGTCTCTCCCTGTCTCTCTCCCTGTCTCTCCCTCCCTCTCTCTCTCTCCCTCTCTGCATCTTCCAGCTACTGCTTTATGAACCACATCTCTTTTCCATCACTTATTGTGCAGTACTCTGTCTCATTATTCTTCTGTAGGTGGCAGTAACACAAGGGGGACAAAAGCTTATAATGGTGAATAACCTCAGATAGCATTATAAATGTTTCTAGACTACAAACACTTATCACATGTATCACGTGGATAATATCTGTATTTTAATTATTTTGGTATCCTATATGGCTAGCACAGTATTCACCCTTAGTTGATACTTGGTGATATGTGTAAAATTCATTTAAATGTTAACAGTTTCACTACTTTTGAAATGTAATTTTGGAAATAGAGAATAATTATCGCTAATTTCACAGTAAGGATGACATCTTAAAGTTGGATTTTATCTCTTAAAGAAGAGCAATGACACTAATAGAATCATGCAAATCATATGTTAATTTTATGGACAAGTACATCACTGCTGTAACTATTCCCAGCTTCCCACCTAACTGAAATCACCCAGGTTATAATAGCCTAATCAAGGTTCAGAAGTTTGCACTTAGTATTTCTGGGATTTTTACCAAGAATTATGAAGGGGCTAACAAGTAAAGTGTTAGGAAACGTGCAGAATGAAGCACATTTCCAATTGATAAAGGTGAATAGATAACAAAGCTGGTCCTAATAACTCGATCCCTTGTAGTTTTCTGACTCCAGTTAACACCCAAACTTAAGGTAACAATGGCTTTTCACTTTCTGTAAAATGATCTCTGTTTCTCTTTGTTCCTCAGAGTCAGAAAAGCAAAAGTTACCCAAAAAGGGATTCCAGAACAAGGCTACAAACAGGGCATATTGAGGTGGTTGAGGCATAGCCCTGAGCAGCAGACTGTAGGGACTCCCAGAGCCAGGACAGGCTGGTGGTCCATAGTTTGTGTTGATAATGCACTTAATAAAGTTTTTGCTGTTCATCAGTTGGGATCGAGATAACCAAACTCCTTTTTGGCTGAAGATTTAGAGCACTTTATGGAAAAAATAAGAATAAGAGTTTTAAATTTCACTAAATAATTTGCAGCAGGAGTCAAGCCTGTTTAGTTTTATATTGTATCTATAAGTAGATAAGAAAATATGATTTAAATTAAACAATTTATACATGTGAAAATTTTAAACATGGCCTGATGTATAATAAGCACACAAAATTGGCAAATACTGTTGTTGCTGCTGAAATATTTCCTGGTGTAGCCAGAGCTCTGAGTCTGCTGATAACTTGGTCCAAATAGTGCTCTCATATGTTGCTTAACTGCTGCCCAACTTGAATTCTCTTCTGCCTTAGGCTCCTCTGGTTATAAACACAAGAAGCCTGGATATTGAAGCATAAATATTTAGAGGAATCAAATAAGTTAGGAATTTCTGATACCTCCCATCCATATCCTCAAAAATATGTGCTATCTTTATTCTGTCTTGATCTTACATGACCCCAGATCTGCTGCTGATATTATTTTTACCCCTAAAAGCATATGTGACAGCAAAATATGGAAGCATGAAATCACCATCTAGAAAAATGGCTAGACCAGAAAGGAACATGAAAGATGATGTGCACTTGCAGTTTCTGAGTGATTGATTTAGAAATACAAAGTAAGTAAAATTTCAGGTAGAAGTGAATTTAAGAGACTAGAAGGTCCTCATAAGAGACGCTCTTTTTAATTCAATAATGTAGGCTGTTGATTAAAGTACTTTTCATGTGTTGACTTCATTGACATAAACATGGAATATATCTGGCAATCACTGAAATGAGAAATGTTCACTCTTGGAAGCTCGCTGGTGAGGATGATTCAAAAGGAAGTGCCAATTTTGAATACTAACTCCACTCTTGTTTTTAGGATTATCTCCAACTACTCTTAAATCACTTCCTGAAAAATAATTTCTTTCCTCAAACATTGTTCAAATATGAAACTTTCTCCTACTACTGTGAATACAAAGCCTTATCGTATATTTACTAAAATTGTAGCCCATGACACAATATTATAATAGGATAGCTGTCAGTAAGATCATAGCAGTTTATTTTAATGATGCTCAGTTTCTTCATCAGAAAAAAAATGTATTTGTGGGGAGGGATGTTATACATATCTCACAGCTTATTCTTAAGATTTAAAGAGCATGTATTGAAATAGTGAGGGTCATAAAAAGTATGATGTGAATTTATCAGGTATTATTCCTTTGAGCTAGAGTATGTTTATGTTCACACATAAAGAATTCAAAGTCCATGTAACCAAAATGAAGTAATTTGATTGCATCTACTCCTATGATCTCAGCTACCACAGTTAATGTTTCTCTTTGATTCATTTATTTATGTGAACGCATTTGATAGTGAGAACGCATTTGATAGGTGAGAATGCAGTGATGAGTGAAAACAGACACAGCTCTCTGCTCTTGAAAAGTTTGTAGATGTTGACCAAGAATTCAGCCAATAAATTAATAAGTAGTAGTTAACTATGTGAAACGAGTGGGAAGAGAAGACATTTTTCTAAGCAGAGAAAAACAACATTGTAAACTGACTATACTGCAATTAAAAAAAAATATGAAAAGACTCTCTAACAGGAAAAAGAAAGGCCCATTCAAGGAGCAGACGATGATGGTGACCATGACAGGAAGATGCAGAATCACTAATAGCACCAGCAGCCAGTGTGGCTGGAGCGAGCAGAGGGTAGCGTTAAGTCCTAGAAGATTATAAGATAAAGCTGGAGGTGGTGGCCGATGCCAGAACATGTACCACTTCGCATTTATCAATAATATTTTTATCTTAACAGCAATGAGATAAAAACTAGCAAATATGAATTAACAAACACAAGGGCAATATTCCATGAAGACAAGGAAGATGTATTAGTTTCCTAGGGCTGCTACAATAAAGCACCACAAACTGTTCTTAGAACAACAGAAATGTATTATCTCACAGTTTGGAAGCCAAAAGTCTGAAATTAGAGTGTTGGCAGGGCTTTGCTCCCTTGGAAAGTTCTAGGGCAGGATCTGTTCCAGACCTGTCTCCGAAGTTCATAATTCCTTGGCTTGTGACAGGAGAGCTCTAGTCTTCACATGGTATTTTCCCTGTGTGTGTGTGTGTGTTCTAATTTTCCCCTTTTATAAGGACACCAGTCATACTGGATTAAGGCCCTCTCTAACAGCCTCATCTTAACTAATTATGTCTCCAAGGACCTCATTTCTAATTAAAATCACATTTTAAGATAACTGGAGTATATGAATTTGTGGGTGTACACAATTCAGCCCACAAAAGAGGCATCTTTTAATGGCGTAGAATTGATCATTGGTATCAAACAAAATTTTTTCTTTTTGTTTGTTAATGTATATTTTATTTATTTTACTATTTACTTTTTAACAGTATCTTACAACTTATATTCCCCCATATTTGGGGTCTTCTAAAATGTTGACATTTCTTTATAGACTAAGTAACTAGGTAAGTATACTTACATAAACCATATAAAATTTATACTAGGGTAACTGCATATTCATCTTCCATAAATTATTAGCTTTAATTTGATAGATAGACGAGGATTGTATTGCCCTTTATCTGTTTTCTAGACGTAGAACATTTAAATTAAGATGACAGTCAAGGCTCACATGTATTCCCTGTATCTTTCATAAGAAACTAGCACTGTGCAGAAGTGCAAACAATAAAAGGTATTTTTAGAAAAGTGCAGAATTTAGGAGGAAGTGAGGCATAAAACAGAGGTGACTTAAAATTTTGGAGGAGAGAAGCGAAATAGAATTGGAAGGATACAAGAAAAGACAGTAGAAGCATGAATGTGGTGGGACCTTCAAATATCTGATAAAAAACAGCAGAAGGACATAGAATTCAGGAAGCAAAAACAAAACAACAGCAATTAAAAAAAAACTCTCAAATCACCATCATACTGTTGATTAATATTAGTAAAAAAAGTACTGAGAGTTTAATACATTCAAATAACAAATAGGATATTCTGAGCAATGAAAATTAAAGAAAAAAGGATTCTATGTATGCATATGTATATGTATATATGACTGGTGAAAATAAACATTATATAGAACAACTGGTGTGTAAATATCCTGAGATGTTTCTAAATGAAGGGGGTGAGAACAGAACATGTGACCGAAAAAAAAACTTGTGGAAGAAATACATAAAGGCACGTATATAAGTAGAATTCCGCAGAAGAAAACTAGAGAGTAGAGAGCAATATATATTATATTATATTATATTATATGTGTGTGTGTATATATATATATAAAATACCAACTCTAAGAGCTAAAATGTATCCTGAATCTTTAGATTAAAAAATGATCAAGTGACTAGGATAGTGTAAAAAAAAAAAAAAGATAAGAAAAATGAGGTTTTCTAATGCAATTATTTTGACTGTAAAATGCCAAAGATGAAATAAGGTAAATATTGAAAAATTACTTAAGCATCCTTTCAAAGATTCCTCTAGATTCCACAGCATAGAGTACCTTGAAGCCCTTAAATAAAATATAATTTGTAGGAAATACAAATAACAGAGTCTTTCTACCAGCAGAACCTTTATACTAACAGAACCTTTCTACCAGCAGTGTTAAGTGTGATTCTATATCACTCTGTAAATATGTCTTTATGCCCTTTCGGAGGTGCCAGCTGGAATTTGGGTAAGTGTAGTGTCTGTTACAGTTGGGAGAGAGATGTTTACGCACCAACAAAAATCATGTTGCTGCACAGATGATACTCTTCAGCTTGTCGTCCTTTCAGTATATGTCATTTAAAATGTGTGAGTGGTGACATCAGTCACAGTAGTTGATTTTTTTTTTTTAGATTTTCACCATAAACATAAATTGGACAACTTGAGAAATACAGTAAATAAAGAAACTAAGGAAGCTGAAGGAAAAAAAAAATGAGTGACAGAGAAAAAGATTTTAGCGTTCTTTAATTTAGGGAGAAATTTGCATAGCCCCAGGCTTCAGTTTATATTTACTATATGGATCCAGTCTGTAACCATTGCATTTGTCAAAAATGAAAGTTTATTTTATTTTAATTTTTTTAATTGAGATATATTAGATATACAGTATTATATAAGTTTCAGGTGTGGAACATAGTGATTAAGAATTTTTAAACTTTATACTCCATTTATTGTTATTATAAAATGTTGGCTATATTCTATGTGCTGGACAATATATCCTTATAGCTTATTTATTTTTTACACAGTAGTTTGTACCTTTTAATCCCCTACCCACCTCTTGCCCCTCTCTATTTCCCTCTCCCCACTGGTAACCACTAGTTTGTTCTCTGTTACTGTAAATGCTTCTTTTTTGTTATATTCACGTTTGTTTTATTTTTTAGATTCCACATATATGTGATACCATACAGTATCTGTATTTCTCTCTCTGACTTGTTTTACTAAGTGCAATACCCTTCAAGTCCTTCCGTGTTGTTGCAGATTGCAAAATTTCATTATTTTTTTATGGCTGAGTAGTACTCTGTCGTATATATACCACATTTTATTTATCCATTCATCTTTTGATGGGCATTAGGCTGCTTCCATATCTTGGCTATTATAGATAAGGCCACTGTGAATAGTGGGGTGCATGTATCTTTTCTGTCTCGTATTTTTGTTTTCTTCAGGCATATGCCCAGGAGCAGAATTGCTGGATCATATGGTAGTTCAGTTTTTACTGCATAAGGAACCTCCATACTGTTTTCCACATTGGCTACACAAATTTACATTCCCATCAGAAGTGTACTAGGGTTCCCTTTTCTCCATATCCTTACCTGCATTGGTTATTTGTGATCCTTTTGATGATTGCCTTTCTTACTGGTGTAAGGTGATATTGTGGTTTTGATTTGGATTTCTCTGACTATTAAAGATGTTGAGCATCTTTTCATGTGCCTGTTATCCATCTGTATGTCTTCTTTGGAACAATGTCTATTTAGGTCTTCTTGCCATTTTTTTAATTGGGTTTATTTTTGGTGTTGAGTTATATGGGCTATTTATGTGCTTTAGGTATTAACCCATTATCAGGCATATCATTTGCAAATATTTTCTCCATTCAGTAGGCTGTTTTTTTATTTTGTTGATTGTTTCCTTTGCTGTGTAAAAGCTTTTAAGTTTAATTAGGTCCCATTTGTTTATTTTGGCTTTTATTTCCTTTGCCTGAGGAAACAGATCCAAAAAAATATTGCTCTGATTTATGTTTAAGAGTTTTCTGCCTATGTTTTCTTCTGAGAGGTTTATGGTTCAGACCTGCATTTGGGAGAACTGTTTTGTAAGTATCAAAGTTTACATTGCTGTGATAAACATAAATTATAATGGGAGTTATACAACCAGAAAATAGATTATTAGAAATAGAGTTATTAACTGTGTAACTTTTTATTTATTTCTTATGGATAGCAATATGTTGTGTCCAAGGCTAATTAACCTAGTTTATAAAAGCAAAAGTTACTTGCACTGTGTTTTATAAATGAACACATGGATCTTCTATCACTTCTTTATATGCCCCTCCAAAGGTACAGTGAGTTTAATATAACAATGAGCTTAAAGACATATGAGATGTAAGATATTGTTTATTTAATTCATTTGAAGCTTTCTGCTACATAACGTAATGTTAATTTTACATGCGTTCTTGTCCAGTGTATAATGTTGATCATAATTGACAATATTTATTAAAAAAACTAAATATATTTCCAAAAATATATTAAAAATCAATCACTGAATAGGAGAGATTCATGAAATATATTATTTTAAAATATCTTTAATCTTCATGATTTCAAAGTGAATTTTATTTTGAAATAAAATGCTTGAAACAAAATTTATTTCTAAGAGTTGAGAATATATTAGAATTTCTAGATTCAATCCAGTTGTGGTCAACCTCTTTCTGTGGTAAATAGGAAAAAACAACTTTTCTTTTTCTTATTATGTGAGAACATTGTCATAGGATGGAAAAAAATATAAAAGCCAAGCAAAGTATTAAGAAATTCAAAGTTTGACTAATTTTGTTTATTCAAAAATGCTGCCATTTATTACAAAATAAAACAGAAATTTACTTAACCAGAAGTCACAGTGGGTCAACCAAATGGGTCAAAATATCAAAAATGGATATAAATATGTATTTAACAGTAAAAATAAACATTTTAAATATAAAATATATAGAAAAGAGAATAATGGAAACATTTGTTACTTAGTCTAAGTGTAACTTGGTATAACTGGTCTAATTTATTACAAATAAACTGTTAGTGACTTTGAAGAAGAAAAAATCTATATATGTCTAGTGTATAACAGTTACACAAATACGTGCTAAAATGGGTTACTTCTTTAGGACATGTCTTTTTACTAACTAACCTACCGAAGTTTTGTTCTTACTGCTTAGTTTGATGGTGTTTTTGTTGTTGTTGTTGTTGTTTTTACTGTTCAACTATGTAAATAGCTCATATCAGATATATCACCATACATTATTAAAGACTTGATTATAGTTTCTTAGATTAGATTTTCAGAAAAGTGAACGCTTTTTAACCCCAAGAGTCAGATTAAAATATAATTAGCAATAGTTTGTTTATGTTGAATTCAGATCAATTGAATAGCAATAAAATAGTTACCAATGTTTAGGACTAATGTTTATTGAGAACATTTAATCTTCACAAAATCCTTTAAAGTACAAAATATATTTTATATATTGTTGGTAAGCAAAATATTTATATTAATATAATTAATTAAGATTGAACTCCACAGCTATATAAGTAAACCATAAGTTTGGAATGTATATATACAGCTCACATGAAATTAATTTTATATGTTAGACACACTGAAATCTAAGACAATTCAACCAATGAGTTAAAGATCATATTGGCAGGGAAGATAGGTTCAAGTGGTAGAGAGCATACTTAGCATACACAAGGTCCTGGGTTCAATCCCCAGTACCTCCTCCAAAAATAAATAAACCTAATTACCTCCCTCTTCTCCAAAAATTAAATAATAAAAGTAAAAAATAAAATAAATTTAAAAAAGATCATATGAATGCCCGTTTTTCCCAATACCCCGATTTAAATAACAATGCCAAATGACTTAAGTAAGAATAGCGTAACAGTAAAGAGGTTATAAGGGTTTGGGAGAGAATGACCCTTCAACATTGATAAATGAGTTTAATTATATTCATGAATATAAAATATTGATAAATATTGTTTAAATATAAGCAGAACAGAAGCAGCTACAGCTTAGATAACACTAAAAGGAAATGTGATATCACTGTCCAGGTTGAAATACCAGAGGCGACTCGCAGTAATTTGGCAGGTAAGGTTGATGGGTGGTCTATAAATGTAAAGATTAAAACATCAAGTGAGGAATTTAACTCCAGGGGAATCAAAAAGGTATAAGGCAATTCTCTAGAGAAATTATACAAGCTTCAAAGGAGAGCAAAGGTTTTTATGATATCTGTGGGTCATTCATGGTAAACATTTATGAAATACAGTGTATGGGGGAGGTGGCACCAGTTAGATTTTTTTTTTTAAGATGCCCTTAAGGAAACAGACTTTTATAGACTAAAGCAGAAGAAAGACACTTTACTATTTTAAAGTAAATAATCTAGTACTCCATTCCTAAATATGAAAGGACAACCAACCAGACAAAATTGAAGACAGGAAGATAGAAGGATAGGTAAGCAGCTAAACAAAGAACAAATTAAAATAAAGACTGGTTATAGATATGGAAAAATATAATTTATAGATAAAAATACATGAGAAAAGCTTCCTAAGAGAGAGATTAAACTATATATAAGGGATATGCTGTATACTCTTTAGTATATAGATATATAATAATATAAGAAATAGAGAAATATAGGATAAAAGGATATTACAAAAAAAATTAGATGAATGTAGAGTTAATTAAAATAAAAACTATGATTGACAAGAAAACCAAAGATTCAAAAGGACAGAAAACTATATTCAGGTAAACTCTCATAAAATTAGAAGCAAAGATTAAAATAAGGAAATATGTGAGAAATGATAAGAGATAGAGATTGCTCTGAAAGTACAGTACCTGAAAATAAGAATCTAAGAACTTTTAAGAACAGAAATTGTCAACCAAATAATAAAATAACATCTCAAAGAACACTTGAAGAATAGCTTTCTTTCTGAGACAAAGGGTCCACTGAGTACTCTGTCAGATAATCTGACCCTGGAAACATGCTATGGAATCTCACATCTAGAAAAATGAAGAGAGCCCAAGTGATTCATATCACTTGCAAGGAAATACCTGTCATTTTGGCATCAATCTTGTATCCGCAAGTCCTTTTGCTAGAAAGCAGTGGAACGACCCTTCAGACTTTGAGACAGAAATGGTCTCCATGTAGATTTATTAAAATCTATGAAAATGAAATAAATAAGTCAAAGACATCAAGGGAAATTATCTGAGAAACAGGAGATAGTGGCTTCCATGTCAAAAACAGTGAAGAGGGTGATTCCAGAGCAGTAGCTTCAATTCAGCCCTGGCGAGTAAATAGTTCAGTTTAGAGGCAGAAGACAGAGGACACTAGGAGAGATGTCTATAGGAAGGAAATCAGGATACTGCTAAACATATGCTACATTACCTGTAAATCCGTGTAAGTGTGAAAATAGGGCAAATCATTTTTTTTTAAACAACAAAGTTAATTTAGAAACATCACCTACGCCCACACAGATGCACCGACACATACAGACAGAATGGCATAAAAGAAAATGTTAATCCATATTCAAAGCAAACAAAAATATGGCAGGATTTTCAGAGTGAAGTGTGTTAGATAAAAAAAGAAGAAGGAAAAATATCAAGGTAACCTTTAAACTGTGAACATTCTGTCAGAGTCCCAGAATTCATGCTATTTTATCAATAATAAAGAAAATGGACTTAATAATTTGATCCTTCCATAAAGAATATTTACATAATTAATATTAGAGGAGTACATTGGCTTCAAATTTACAACAAATAAAGACAAAGCACTGTGGCCTTTTATAGATACAGAACCATAATTAACAGATTTGAAAATGTTAAAAAACATAAAACAAAGATAAAGATAGTGGTAAGAAATAAAATAGATAATGAAATAAAGATATTTCACTCCTGCACCATGTGATTTTACATTCTGTAGATTTTTAGTATTTTTTATGTTTGGTTATGATCAACCTCAATCAGTGTTTTTATTCTTGAAAACCTTTTTTGGCTATTCTCTTGGTTTTGTTACTTCAGATGATTGTTACAGTAATTTTGTTAGGTTACTACAAATGAACGGTCACATTGGTATTTCGGTTGAAATTGTCTGAATTACGATAGATTGTTTGGCAATACCACTCATTGTATACCACTGTATCCGCTTATCTAATTTTTTTTTCCATAAGTAAATTTTTATAATACTCTTCAAATGACTCCTGCACATTTACTATAACTACTCATAAGGTAAAGTTTTCTGCATATATGTAAAAGATTGTGTGTGTGTGTACATATATGTATATATAACTTGCCTGATCACCTTATTGAACATAATTTCTAGAACTAATTGCCTACAGTTGCATTTCTTATATTTTGTAAATAGATAGTCATAGAATTTATACAAACAAAACCCTGACACTTCCATTCAATTATGTGTATTTGTGTTGCTTGTCTTTTGCCACTGGCTCAAATTTCCAGAGTATTATTCATTAATCTTATCCATGCTTTTGAACTGCATTTCATCCTAACATTTCATTGTGAATATCTTGCCATAAATAAAATAGATACTTTATAGAATATATTTGTATGATTTTATGTAAAATAATTTAACACATATATATTTAATTTTTTAGTTTTGCAATATGATTTTATTTAGCTTATTAGTTTGATTAAATTATAGATTTTTTAAATTAATTCTTATATTTGTATCATAATGATTATGACATGGAAAATAAATATTTACTTTGCTACCTTCAGATTTCTAATGTTTTGTTTAGAATTTTGTGTTAACATTTATTAATGTGATTGATTTGCAAAGTTTTTTACTTTTAAGTAATTTTGGTATTAGTCATACATGATTTATAATATATTTTTTTAAATATTTATTCTTTTCTATACTCTAGAATATTGTCATCTGCATTGAATTTTCTGCATCTTTCAGAGCTGCAGACTTTGAATCAAATGTAGCTTGTATATAAGGGCTAGTCTGGTATATAGAGATCATTAGAAGACACTGGGTACTGGAGATGAGAATGGGATCTTGACTGACAAGACACAGGCTGGGATCCTGGAGGAATTTAAGTACCAGTGGTTCGTAAGTCAGCACACTGCCAAGAGCTTTGTAAAGTCAGTTGAAAGGAGGGCAGGATCTGAAACTAAAAGATAATTTATGAAGAAATGAAAGCAGACAATATCATGGGTGAAATGTAAATATTAAAAAATAGTAAATATCTATTATTTTAGTGGGTGAAGCTCCCAAGCACACAGCTAACCATGTAAGGATTCAGTCAGGAAAGCTTCCTCCTGGGAAAATAATAGAAGCCAAGGCTAAATGTGGTCCAGTAATTCTGGCCAGTGAGTTAGTGCCCTGTGGCTGACAGTGTGGGGAGAGAATGCCAGCACACCCTCAGACAACTTTCGAAGAGTCAAAGGCCTCCAGACAACAAAGTGGGCCTTTTGAAAATATGCCTCATGACCATATTCCTTAAAGTATGCAAGATAATAAGGGTCATTCTTATGTAACTAGATGATTTCTGTGGTTTCTCATTCTAATTTTATATTTTTAATTATCAGTCTGTATAAATAGAGATTAACTTTTACCAGGCTTGGACGACTAATTGTTTAAATAAAATTTAAAAAATGAAAAAGTAAACAAAGTTCTAAGACAAACAAACATGAAGTACTAAAAGATGATAGTATTTTTAAAAATCAGATAATTTTCTTCTTTCACCCAACTACAATTGCACATAGAAGCAGGTTAGCAACACTGTTACTTAATGGTTGCAGTATTAAAATATTAAGCAGAAATAAAAATTAAAACAGTGAGTCTGTATTCATTTTATTTTGACAAGTACTGATGCGGGCAATACCTTTAAGTTATAACATGTTATTATTTCATCTTATTTTAAAATAGAATTGAGCATTCTGGTTTTTCCTGTCTGGCTCTAAAGTGTCTTTCCTTGTTTTAGCCAAATATTGAAACTTCCTTTATGATACATTGAATGTAAATCAAAATAGCTTATTTTTAAAACTGAAAAGACCTTAACTAATCATAGTTACGTATCAAAAATATTTCTTCATAAGAATATTCAAATAAAAATTTTAACACAGATAAGGCCCAAATGATGAATTGCAAGTTTAGTAAGACTTTTTAAAAGTATCTATTAATAAATGAAGTGGGAAATTTTTATTTAGAAATGAAAAAAAAACATAATATTGCTAATACAATTATAAGTCATTTTTTCAATTGTCAAAGAAAAGGTATGGACTTATAATTCTTCATTTATCTTAAAAGACTCAGTGGCAAATGTTAAAAATCGATCTTGTCAGACTCTAATTTTAATAGTTCAAAATAACTCATATGTTTACATATTTACTGTTGATTAAGGAGTGGTGTGAGAAAAATAAAATGTATCAAGGCCCCAGATTCCCAAATAAAATTATTATTTTTTAAAGTTCTATAAATTTAACTAACTAACTAACAAATAATAGTAAGAGGCTGAAAATATCAGTGTATGGATGTTCATAGCTTTCTCCTGAACAGAGCATTTGGACGTCACAACTGAGCTTTTTTTTTTTTTTTTTTTAATCACTTCTCTTTATGGAGAAAGAACTGATGACAATCAATTCGTAGTGAGAATTTCGAACAAGCAGTCAGAGAAGAAATCCTGTATTTCCAGGGGTAGCTGTATCAGAGAAATAGGCAGGAGAGAGAAAGGCTCCCAGAAGTTTCAGAGTACCAAAGTAAAGGGAAAAAAAAAAAAAAATCCACAAGACTCTCAGTAGAACATATATGTCTATATAACCCTTTAAATTTTTCAAACAAAACATTAATGACTGAAATTTTTGTTGTAGCCACATTTACTTTAAGGAATCATAGAAATTGAATTCACTCTATATTTAATTGCAAAATATATTGCTAAGATCATAACAGATATATCAATATCTCCATCATACAGTTGTCTGATAATTTGCCAAAATAAATCCTAAAATTGTACATTATCAGTGGTTGATAGAAACCCCAAACTTTTATTAAAACTTTTATGATGTATTTATAATTTTCAGTTAATAGCTTTTCATCATCCTTGATGAACACTAATTCATACAAAGTCTATAAGGTCAGATACTTTGAGCCTTTTTCTTTATGGTCTGACAAAGCCAGAGTTTAATCTCTTCTTTTTATAGTGCATAAATTTAGTGATGAAAATGGAGAAACTACATACTGTTAGAGATCATCTTGATGCCTAATTCCTATTTTATGAAAGCACAGAACCTAAAAAATTAGATCAGGTATAGGAAAAAAAATATTGCAGGTATATATTATTGACATTAATAAAAATGTTAATAACCAATAACAATGATTCATTATATATAACTGTCAGTTATTCAGAAAGTATTTGCATAATGAAAACAAAACATCTACTTGACACTTTGCCCAATTCTACTTTAAAATAAGATGAAACACCAAGGGTCTACTTGAAGACAGATGAGACAGGTTTTTGTTTTTTAACAAATCAGTGTGTGACTTTTGACAAGGCACTTAACCTATGTTGTTAAGATAACCTTTTGTGTGAAATACCTGATGATTGGTATTAGTTACCACTGAGTCTTCCAGTGACTTTTGATGATTAACTAGCCACATTAGTACACGTATACACTTAAGATAGTGGATAATAATGAGAGGTTTTTATGTCCTGTTTATTATAGCAAGCTGTTCAGACTACTGTTAGTAGTAACATTGAGTAATTTATTTTAAAAATTTGTTCTAGAAAAAAAAAAGAATATTTTGGTGAATAAGTAAAATTATTTCCTGGCTTTTTTTCCCATTTGTTTCCCCATCTGAGACAAATGAGCTTAAATGACAAAAGAACAGAAATACAGTTGATTTTGTTGTATTAGAATTTTGGCTCGGTGCATTTGATAATTCAGTCAGACCCTTCTGTCAGTATCAATTTGTTAGAGCATTTGATATTCTAGGAACAGTAAGGATTTTGCCATAATAATCCACAAACTAGGAATAAGGATTCAATGCATTAGTTCCAAGGAAAAATGTTCCAAAAAAAAACTTTAGATTGATAGGTATTTTTCCATTTTACTTCTCCAATTTTGTAAGAAAAAAGAATCACATTTTAAATTTCATTATACAGAAGTCAGCAATAAGTAGTACTCATCCTTTTTTTAATCCACTTGTACATCTGTTTTGTATCAAGATTTTATACATGCTTAGACTCTGTTCTATTCTTTTAACATTTATGTATCTTGTTTACAATACATCATTTCCTGATTATCATAATTTTGCTGCATATTATGCTGCTGTAATGCATATTGCTGCATTGTAAATTATACCCAAAGTTAAAAACTAATAACAACAAACATTATCTCACACTTTCTTAGGGTCAGCAGTCGAAACATGACTTCATCTTGCACCTGTTGGTCAAGGTCGCTCATGAGGTTGAAATTCCAAGTACTGACTGGGCAACAGTGTCATCTGACTGCTCAGCTTGGCAGGAATCTATGCCCAAACTTGGTTGGCCTTGGACACCTCACCACCTGGGGCTCCCCACAGGGCTGCCTCATGACATGGCAGCTGCATTTTCATCTCACAAAGCAGTTTGAGAAAGAGTGAAAGAGCATTCACCTAAGACAAAAGCCACAGTCTTTCTATTACCTCATCTCTAAATTGGCGTCACATACCCACTGTACACTATAAATTCAGGAGACACCTTGTAGGAATGGATTATGCAGGGTTAGAAGACCAAGAAGTAGAAATCACTGAACTCCATCTCAGGCTGCACACCACACAGCGTGTTTATAATGAGAATGTCTGTGTGATAGGGCTAGTGCCACCGACATGTCCTTATTCCAGAGTATTGTGACTTTCCTTGGGACTTTATTATTCTAACAGGCTTTCTGAGTTTCCAACAACAACAAAAATTTTTATTGCTATTTTGATTTAAATTGCATTGAATATATAACCTATTTGGAGAGACTGTAAGTTTGTAATGTTGATCATTCATATCTGTGAAAATGGAGTAAATGCTGTTGATTTATTTATCCTTTGAGGTCTTACCGTAAAGTTTAAAATTTTCCTCTTTGAAGTTTCTATATTGTGTTAGATTCATTAATTGATTGTTCATTTATATGCTTATTTATTTAGTCAGTTACTTCACATGCAGTATTGCTGTCCTGTCTACTAAGAACATAGATAAAGAATTGAACAAAACAGACAAATTTCCCAACATTTAATATAAGTTGTATTTGTTTAGAAGAGAGAAAAAGAAGAGAGCGTAAACAAATTAAGTAATGTTTATAGAATATGAGAGGGTGAAAGTGCTGTAAAATGAAGCTAGGGAGGGAGAGAAAGAATGAGGAAAAAAACAGAATGTAATTTTAAACATAGTGTTTAGGTGTCTCCCACAGAGAAGTTAACATTTGAAAAAACAAGTTGAAGTTAATGAGTGAACAAGCCAGGTGAATACCAGGGGAGAGAGCATTTAAGGCAGAGAACCAAGGAAGTGACAAATCCTGCCTGTGCAGGCTTGGTTTGATTTAAAAGATCAGTGAGACCTTTGTGACAAGATCAAAGGGAACCAGTGGAAGGTGACACCAGATCTGAATGGGAAGCGAGGTCCTGTCATTCCTGTTACCCATTTTAATAGCCATTCATTCGTCTCTATGAGTGAGAGAGGAAGTCCATTGATGGTTTTTGAGCAGAAGAGAAATATACTATGACTGACTTTTATTAGGATCCCTGTGGAGGCTATTGCTGGTAGCCATATGGAATGGAAATTTAACCCAAGGCAGAGTAATGGATCTGTTGATAAGTCATCAAATTCTGGATATATTATAAAAGTGTAACAAAAAAAAAAAAATTCAGACAGAACAGATACAACCTATGAAAAAAAGATAAGTGTCAGATGCTCCTAAGGGAACTTTACATGATCAACCAGGATGTATTAGCCATCAGCTGATACAGGAGTATGAAACATACTGAAGTTGGTGAAGGAAGACCAGTAATTCACTGTAAAACATTAAAGTGAATTTAAAGTTCAATACATAAATCTAATATCTAAGATTCTGTGCTAATTTGGGGTCTTTTGTTCAGTGTAACTCCAGGGAACCCCTTCTTTTTTCACTGCATATATTCAGGGTATCTTATTTTCTTTTTATTTTTTGTTGTTTCATTTTTATACATCCAATTTTGGGGGCACATAAAAGGGTAAGACATCAGCTACATGAAGCCCAAGGAAGAGCATATTTCAAGAATAGCAGCCAACTGTGGCAAATATTCTAGGGCAGGAATAATCTGGATCATTTCAAAAAGCTAGTCAATTGGAAAACAGTGAAAATGTGGGACAGTAGTAAATTAAAGGATATGTAGTCCGGGCCCACCATGTTTTGTAATCAATTTAAAGAGTTGGAACTTTATTCTTACTGCCTTGGGAAATGACTGAAACAATTTAAGCAGGGACATTACATAAATAATGTTGTTTGGAAAAGTTTATGATAGCTGACTATGTGGAAAATGGATTGGAAAAGCCAGGATTAGAAGCAAAGAGGCCATTAAGTGTGTGTTAGAATAGTTTAGGGGACAGACGTTGGCGATGTGGGTGATTGCAACTGAGGTGGAATATGCAGGGGATTTAACACGCATTTTAAAGATGGAAATTGAAGAGCTTGATGATGGATGAGGTAGAAGTTTAGGTAAAGGGAAGGGCCAGAAATATGCCCTTGGTTTTTACATTGTAGATGTGATACTATAAGCAGAATCGGGAGATACTAAGGAGGCACAGATAGCGTGGGAGGGAGGGCAGGAATCAGTAATTCTATTTTGTGTCCATGTTAACATTAAGATGTTTTAGATTTTCAAAGGGAGATGTCAAAGGAATTCACAAATGCAATTCTGGAGATCCGTGTAGATGATGGAGCTGAAAAATAGATTTGGGAGTCAACAGCGTGTATAGTATTTACAGGAAGGAAAATTGATAAAAGAAGATGTGAAGTTAGAAAAGAAAAGACAGACATGGGCCAAGTTATTTTTTTTAATCACATATGCTTACGTATTCAGTTTAATTGGAAGTGGAACTACTTCAAAATATTCTAGTAACTGTATCAAACATACAGCATCTTTACTCCTTTATGTACCTTAAGGAGTTCTTCATACATTTACTTGTATCAAGAATCATAATACAGTTAATATTCAAAGAGGTCCTACCACATTCTCAACTTTTATTTCCTCGGTCTTTCAAGCTACATTTTCTTTTACAGGCTGTCTCTAATATTGAGTGACCTTTTTCTGTAACAAACTGGTCTGAAATACCAACATGATATAATGTCAAAGATCTTACACCATCTGTCTTTGTACGTACTTTGTATTAATCATTCACCCAGAAGATTTTCATATATTCTTTAAAAGGCCATAGACCTTCAGAGCCACTAATACTGTTCTCAGCATCATTGTAGTGTAATAATTCACAGACTATGTGTACATAAAAATACAGTCTTGAAAACCTCAAAGAAAACTAGCCTGTGCAATTGAATCAAGGTTGAACATGTTTAACTTAGAATGCGTTTATCACTAAAGACATTAGGAATTAGAATAATTTTAGTCAGAAATGTGAGGGAAATCTATTTAAAAATTCAGTTAATACAGAATATATACGAAATAAAATTTTGGTGATCAACTTGAAAACAAAAGATTTTGAGTAAGGACATAAAGAAGTTTCAGTTGTTTCTTATTAAATTCCTTTGATGCAATCAAATTGTTAAGTAGAATTGGCTATTTCCTTTCCTACAGAACCAAGGCTAATTGTCTTAATGTCAGTTAAACACATTATCAGACTTCATTCTATTACTAAACATATTTGCTCTGTTTTATACAACAACTGTTTATTATGCTTTTATTTTTTTCTCTACAAGGAGATTTTGGTATAAAAATGTCTCACATTTATAATTACAGTCTTAGCAATGGAACATTTAACTGTTTTCCATATATAACATTTCTAATAATTCATATACACAAAAATCTGAAGCCAAGAACTGATACTGTTTTTAAAATATATTACAAAATGTACAGCCAAAAATTCAACATAACTGTATTAAAATGTCACATTTAAAATCTGGTTTTCTAAAACTAAATTTCAGGAAGAAGAAAAAAATCACTTTTTGTAAATCTCTGTTGCATCAAAATATTGCATCTGAAACACTGTGAATCCTTTAAAATCCCTGTATTTTCTTAACTATAAGTACACAAAGAAGGTGTATCTGGTCCTCCCTTGCTCTGCTGTAGGTTGTATTGTTTCTTTCCAACCTTGTTACTACTGAGAAACTATTTTCCCAAAAGATATTTTGAATCAATGCTATTATATATATATAAAAAAAAAACTTCTCTCCTGGGAGCTGGGTAAATATTTAAGAAAATAATATTCTTAAAGTTGAAAAAGGTTAACATTTGACAAGAGTTAATCTGATATATACACATGATGCCTGTTAATTTCTGGGATGCCATCACAGTCTTACTTTAACAAACCTAGCAAACACTTTCTTATAAAATGAACTCACTTCCAGAGAGTTGAAGTTACAACTTTAAATTGAATTTAATAGTAGCCACTGTATATTTTAAAAGCTGCAAATCAGTCTCAACCTATGTTATTTAAAGATGTTTCTATCAACCTTTGATGTTATTTTCATAAAAGAAATGGTATATATTGTTTTTAGCCATATCATAAGTAATATTTTATAGAAATATGTTTTAAACAGTCTTGTTATTTCATTTTATGATTGCACAATAACTTATAAATATTACTGTTTTCCATCAAGAAAGTAGAGCATAGTTCGCCTCATCTAGTATGATACTTTTGCAAAAGTGTTTGAGAGAAAATTGAAAGTATGTGGGGTCTAATTGAATTTGCAGCTTCTGAAAATATCAATAAATAGAATGTACTTGATGGCAGGATTGAGGCTTGAATTCTGACATACTTATTGAACAAACTATTACATAATTTTGCTTTTACTTGTTAGTGTAATTCAGAAGCAGCTCACCCAACTGATAATGAAGACCCATTAAATTGTGGGACTCCTTGGATTTTTCTGGGCTTGGATATTCTGGCATGTTGTTTATATAGGGTATTTTGGGGAATCATATGTCCAGAGGAAATGAACATTCCACTGGAAAAAGTAGCGTATAGCATAAGTGATGATATTACAAGATTCATGTAATTCTTTGACTTCTTTCTTCATAATTTACTGAAAATGAAGAGGCATGAGGATATAGACTTAAGATGAAATATAGTTGACTGATGCACTTATGTATATCCATTCCCTCCTAAATCCTCACTTAAAATAGATTAGAAAGTAAATATTGTATATACACGAAAAGATGTAAATAATTAGATAGGAAACCTGGTCAAATGTGAGGAAAACTGAAGGAAGACAGAAATGTGCTGATTGACTTGTCATAGTGGCACAGGCAAGAAACAGTCAGATAAGAGAGCAGTACAAATATATTTTAAGAAATGCAAGGTGTTAATATATTATATTGTAGTTCTCCTGTCTTAAAACGTATACTCCATAATAAAAATAGAACATAAAACAGCAAGAGAAAATCAGAGTCCAGGAATATAAGTGAAGAACTTAACGGAAGACTGAGAAACAAGCAACTCCCAAAGTAACCATGAGGGGACATCACAGAAGGACAGCTGTGGACCACAGCGACAGGCTGGAGCTGGCAGTCAGTGTAGAGGAAGAGGATGGTGGATCATGGGAGATTATCTTCAGTGAACCCGAGGGCAATTTTTATAGTTTTCTTTCATTCTTTCCTGTCAATGTTTGATACTGAATTAGCAGCAGTACAAAAAAAAAAAAAAAAAAAACAAAAAAAAACCACTATGCAAGCAAATAAATTAATTATTAAAGCTAGATCAATGGAAGAGCAGCATAAATGTGTATTAGAATGTGCGTCAACTGTGAGCAGCATTTATGTGGTCATAACAGCAATTCAGCCAAACAGTTATAATGCAATTTCATTTATCAAATGGGTAGAACAGATTGTGTATGTGTGAGTGTGTGTGCTTGGGTGTCTGCACATTACAGCGTGAGGGCATTGTGTGTGTGTATGTAAAAGTTGAAGGTGGTAGTGTAATTCACATCCCTAAGCATCAGCTTTGGAAGATCAATAATGACTAAAATTATTTTTTAAAAGGAAAAACAGGAAGAATAGCAGAAGCATGTTCTTTTAAAATGTTTGCCTGATGCCAATAAGTATATTATTTAAAAATATTGTGCTAAATACCAGAAGAAAGAGCTAAAAAGAATTGAAAATTTTGCCTTTGGGAGGTAAGAATTAAGAGGGCAGGAGAGTGTGCTGAAGAGAAGGGCTGTTTTCCTTGGTTTGGGTTTTTGTATGCTTGGAGAAGCCACTTCGTTTACACAATTTCATGAACTTGTAATTTGCATAAGTTGGAGCTCTTGCCAGCTTGTTTTATACCGACTAACCACAGCAACATTCTCTGTGTGGGCTCAAACAAGCTGCAGCAGAAGCAACAGGCACAGCCATGTGTCACTTCATCTCAGTCCACTCAGTGTCCCTCATCTCCCCCTCAGTTTTTCCCTGTGACCTGGAGACGTGCAAACCCATGGGACATTCATATCACCTTCATATGCCCCTCACTGAAGAATCATAAAGCACCTTTTTCACCAATGAGAGGTAGAAGTCAGCAGATAAATTGTCCTTCCTCTCCAGGGATGGATTGCTGAAAGGCAAAGTAACATACTGCTTCTCAGAGAAATGGTTTTACTTGATACAAAGTTCCTGGTAAGCACCCTGTTAACACATGGTTTTATCTTCTCTCTGGCATTCCTTGTCTCACAGTTTCCCCACCTCTGTTTCTTTTGGACTGTGCTTCCTAGTAGAGTAGTAGACTATGAGCATTTGCCTCAAGGTCTGCTTTCTGAGACGCCCACAGTAAACAGCTGTTACCAGAAACGAACTGGTGGTAAAACGTGGCATGTATTCACACTGCCAGTGCTAAGGATTTCACTTTTAATTAATTGGGATGAGGCACAGAAGTGGATGGAGAGGTGTTGGCTGTATGGTAACTGTGGCACTTGAAAGGTATGAGGGCAATGATAATGATCATGACTGAAGAGTGGGCCGGCTTCTGTTAATGACAGAAAGCCCACAAGAAGGAAAATTATGGGCTCAGGGCAGCCACCTGGAAATTGAAGGTGTGCTGTAAAACTGCAAAAGCAGAGAGCTTCTGTGGCAGCTTTGAGTAGACTCTCATCTCTTAACAGACTAAGGGCAGATTTTATTGAAAATGAAACCACAGATCTAATTGTAATGGTAGCAAAGCTGACAATTAAAATTAATAGCCAGCCTTGACAGTGTCCCTACCTTTTAGCAAGGCTCTGGTAAGTCAATATTGTGCACTTGTGACCTGGCAAGAGTGAGGAAATTGAACCTGAAAAAACTGAATCCTTGTTTTCTCCTGAACCCTCTGGGCTAAAATAAACAGCACACCCTTTGCAGTCTTACACGTGAAAAACATCCTCATGCCTAAATATGGACGATGACCTCATGGGAGGAAATTTCCCCATAAGATGATGTTTTTCCTCCACTGTGTCTGTCTGTATCAGCCCTCATTGCTTTCAGGCCATTAATCAGAATCTCTTCTCAGAAGCGCATCGGAAGGGCAGTGCGGTTCCTCCAGCAAAATGAAATAGTTTATGTGCTAAATAGAATATAGAATCTGATAAATGAGTCCTGTGGAAACTGGGGGAAAACTTTCTGAGCAGACTGGAAGAGAATAGGAGTAAGACTAGTGGGGCATTAGCTTGGATTGGAGAGAATTTATTTATGTGACCATCGTGTGGCTCAGGATTTTATGCACTGAAGGGAAAGTTGGACCTAGTCCTCATAGTTCTCTGAAATGTCTCCTTGAAAGTTAACCATGATATGGCCTAGAATAAGTAAGGTGAAAATGACAGAACAACTTGTTGGAGTATTGAGTAAGGGGGTAATAAGGTTCAGAATACATTTAGTGTTGTACTGTCTAAGAATTCTGTCTTCTGGATGAGCCCAGAAGATATTCTCTTCACTGAGGAAATGAGGCATGCCCTGGTGAGGGGACCTGGTATCTTTGAGAGACTCCATGGTGGCTGTCCTCTATAGGCAAAAGTTGGTAGTGGGCACTGTTGCCATGAAACTTGAGTCCATAGTGTTACTAATATTGGAGGCTTCAGAATGGCAGCATTTATCTGTGAAAAAGCAAGGTGGAAATGACTGCTATAGAAGACAGGCCAGAGTGAAACAAGGTGTTTGACTCTCAGTGACCTGATACATCAGACTAGTATATTATCATGCTCTTACGGGCATGCTAAGTATACAGTTAACTATAGCGTTCTTGAGTTGTCTAAAGTTAAGAAAAATGAACAAATTAATAAAAAATAAAGTAAACAAAAATCAAATAAGAGCTGGTGAGCAAAAGGCTAAAGTCTACCATATCATGAAGAATCATCTTTCACCCAGGGTCCTAATGTAAATCAGTCACAATCTCTTGATCAAACAGTATTGAGTCTTCTTGAACAAATATACTTAAATGACCGTGCATGTATATATAACATACATTCCACAGATGGTACCCAAAAAGATCAGTAATCAATTGTGAGCTCTTAGATTTTCAATCTTAGTTGGCACTGCTATAAGAGCACCGCAAATGTTATACAAGTCAGATAATTAAGTGAACTTACTAAACTCCACAGAGAATACTATTATAAGGCTTTATTAAAGATAAATAATATAGGAGGAGAAAGTGAGTGCAGACAAGTTTTGACACTTCGAAGACTCTCAGGCATAGCCCCCAACGTTCTTTTTTACAAAGTTTTTTTTTTTTAATCTCAAGATTTTGAATGACTAAGACTTGTGTGAGGAATTTTGGTTTGAAAAGAACTCTCCAAGAGTTTCTAACAGTGTTTTTGTTCTTCTTGTCACACAACCACCAATAAAAAAGCCAGCCTTAGGAGCTACTGTGGGATTTTAGACTTTAAACAGCATATTATAAATTATTATTTTTCCCATTTGACTAGTCACTTTGACTAAAGTTAAGTATCATAATTCCAAGATTCTGCAAAGATAATCAGAGGCAGTCCCAGTCTAGCTGTAAAATAACTTCTTATACTGAGACCTAAGACACTATCAGATTTTCCAATTAGTGTGTTGCTAATAGAGTTTTGGTTTAGGCCTGTATCACATTGAGCTCATCTTGGAGGATATACTTAGAATCTGATAGAATTTTCATGTCTATTATCTCACGTGTGGAATAAAAGGACATTATTGTAGGAAATAACCTATTTCTGAGCAAAGTAGCAAGTCAAAAGCAGTATCAAGTATCAGATGGAATTCAGATTTGAGTTCCACCATCAAAATCTTGAAGAATGAAGGAGTAGTGGTTCTCATCTATCTCCATTCATTTTATTTCTCTGGCCTCCATGAAAACTAGGTGATTATGGCATATAAATAAGACGATGGAAGTGAGTAAAGTGTATGGTAAGGGATGCAAACCACCCTGTCACCTGCCTCATGTCTACAAACTCATGAGGGTTTCCCTACAACTAACTGATAGAGAAGGAATGAATGCAGGTCTGGCTCACAAGTAATTTAGGGATTTGTGTTGGTGATAGCCCGTGGAAAAGAAGAAAAATCACACTATATATCTTTTTAGAAATGGCTCCTAGTGAGTAGAATTGTGAGCATTATACTTGTCCGTGTAATTCATGTGGATTTCTATGAAAGGAGAATAGGCCTAAATGTGGATATATATGGTTGCCTGATGAACAACTGAATGTTTCATCAGGAGTTTAGGAAGAATAAGACTTGATGGGAGATGAGAAAATGGAGTTCACAGAAGGAGGTGTAGAAGCACAAAATGTACAGATATTTGAGTCTTACTACAGCTGCCCCCAGAGAAGAATGTCAGTCATCTCTCAGCTGCTCCAGGGTCAGTATACTAACCTTATTAACAGAAGAGTAGTGACAAGGGTAGCAACTATGAAATGACCCAATTTTATAGGCTTTCTCTTGTCAAAGCTAATTCTTGCCACTGCCACTGATAAGTGTCAGTGTCACCACTGCAGATACCAACAGTGAGCACTTTATAGGGAACCATTTAGCCATTTGGTAGTAGATCACTTATAACAGATCTTCCAGCCTGGAGAAGGCAACAATGCATCCTTACTATATTGGATAACCATTCTAGATAATTACGTGATTTTCTAGATAAGTATTTATCTTCCTCATATTCAATGCTTCCTTCATCCCCACTCTCGGAGGGCTCAAGGACAATTTATTTATGCAATGTCTTGCAAACAACACCACTTCAGAGAAGGAGATCCATTTTATGGCAAAAGAGTAATGGCATAATGATATATAATTTTATTTATATATATATATATTTTTTTTTTTTCATTAGATCAGTATAATGGCAGTTAAAGGCTCTTCTAAAGAGTCAATATGAACAAAAATCCCCACTGGATTGAGTCATTGTTTCCAGCATGTCCTCGGTGCACTGCTCCTAGAGAAGATATATGGCAGGGTGCCTCAACAGCAGTAGATCGAGAACCAAGGAGTGATAGTAGGATCGGCCCCTATCTGCAACACTTCCAGTATGTACTTCACATCTTTGCAATCTTAGGTACTACTAGTTTAAGGTTTTTGCTCCTAGGAAAAGAACACTTCCCTCAAGAAAAACATTGAGTTACACTGAGCTAGAGTCAGAATCCACCTTCTTGCCATGTTGACATCTTCACACCAATGAATCAAGAAGAAGAGACAGGATTTACAGAACTGATTGGGTAATCAACCCTGTTTACCCAGGTGGGCCATAGTATCCTGTACACAGTGGGGAAAGGGAGAAATATGCCTGGACCGGGGAGATTTTCTAGGGCATTTCTTGGCATGTCCATACCCAAAAAGAATTGAAATTGGTAAATTGAAAATGGTAGATTGCAGCAACCACCTGATAACAAGGGCCAAGTAACTGTGAGCCCAAATCTCTCAGGTTTGAAAGCCTGTAGACCCATTACTATTCAATCAACCAGACCAGTAAACTCTGGGTCAAAGTGAAAGATATATTGAATGGCTTGTGGAAGAAAAAGATTAATCACACCTTGGGAACAGCTGTACAAATGGAGATTGGAGATTGTTTTACTAAATTCCTCTCACTTTGTCTTTTCAGACATTGTGGCTGGTCACCTGATCACCAAATTGAAGAAAGTTCTGTGATTGTTTGGATTTGTATGTCTACTCTTTCAGGTAAGAAGTGACAGCATATTATTCTTATAAAATTTGGAGGCTCCATAGTGTTAGATGGGAGCTGGATAAGGACACAAATGGATCTGAATGAGTTAACATGACTGTTTAAAATAGTTTTTAAATATCGCCTCAGATCTTCTTGAATATGTTTTCTGGCTGTTGGGATTTGTTTCATCCTAGATTCAACTGGGGCAACTGACCACAAATAGGTTCTGCTCATGATAAATCAATTTTGTGGATTAAGAACATTAAAAAGGCCAAATTATTCCATGTCTATCTATTGTTGTGTTGATCAACAATCATTACATTGAATATATTAAGTTATTTGGGATGTTTTCATCATGTTAATGTCTAGTTCTTTTAATTATTAGAGGGTGTGTTTATTTGCTTAGTAGAAATTCACAAAAAATTTTTTTCTGAAATTCCTTTTTTAAAATTCCTATTCTTAAATTACCTAATATAATAACTGTATTTACTATATGATAGATGTTTTTGACATGAATTACTGTTCATGCCTGATTACCAGGGATTAAGGACAGATTCAGGGTGATGACCCCAAGCAGAAATAAGAGTGTCCATTGCCTGTTGATGTTTCTCAGGAATCTTAAGCATGGTAATATGCAAAAGTATGTAGATACAGTGGAAGAGAGAAAGTGAAAAGCTGACACCGAGGGTAAATAACTAATAAGCAGTACCTTAACAGTAACTAGTTGAACCAGATTATGTGATTTTTCTCTTATCTTTCTCCAGCTAGGTATTTGCCCCGTTTTTCATAAAGTCACAATTTTAGGAGGAAGTGTATAAAAAAATGAGAGGGAATATAAGTATCAGTTGTCATTTTTAATATTTGCCCTTTATTTGATAAAAGGTTAATGGTGAAAAATATATACAATCTGTTAATAGGAATATGTAAGATTATTTGAGTTATCTTTTCTTTCACCTATACTATGGTGGCATTAACTAGATAAAAGTAAATGAATCATACAAAAGACATTCATTAACCAAGGCATATCTGCTCTCCTGGTATACAAAACAGACAATTTCAACTTATGCATTCAGTCTCGCTACATATCTATGTATTTGTGTCCACACACAAATGCACACACACACAAAAAAGAGAGCAAAGAATGACAGAGAGGGAGTTTTCTCCTGATTAAAAATAATAAAATACTATAAGGATTTATGTAAAAAAACATAAGAATTGGAAGAGAAGTTGGTCAGAAACACACACATATATTCTCTAAAATGTGACTTATTTGCAGTGATGTATATGAAGAATGAATTTTATGTATTCTAAAAAAATTACCCCAAGGGGATCATAAATGCAGATTTAGATACATGTTAAATTGTTGAGCATTAATTTAAATACACGTTAAAACACAATTATTAACCCAAGAATTTTTTATCTTTTATAATGTTAAGAATGTTTTCCCCTGTTTATGCATAACAAGTCTTATTTAAATAGAAATAATTTTTGGAAGACTATTTAAGTATTTGTATGTAAACCCAAGTGTTCATTTTATAATTCTGTTTAAACCATGCTTTAAATTGAATACAAATATTCTTGAAATATTTTCATATGAAAACTAGTGCCCTTCCAGTAAAACGTAAAGGAATTATTTTAATGTTTATAATCTCCATGAATAGCTCATTTCAGTTGCAGTGAATATACCAGCAGTGACTGTGTATAAGCCACTTTGGGGAAAGGCATCTTACCGTCATAGTCTGTTTTGTATTAATAAAGGACTTTTTTGACAAGAACCCCAAATGGCTTTGCAAATATTATTTCATTAATCCCCCCAACACTCTTGTGGCAGGTATGTGGCAAAAAATGATTATTCTGCTTTGTTATTCAAATGAGCTAAAGGTGGCCTCTGTGTGTTGTTCCCTAGGTTGTTTGTTTATTCACTGCAAGCTGACACCCATTAGTTTGAAAGCCTACCAGTGCCAAACTCAAAATTTACACATCCAATTATTTCATAATTAGTTCCCCCAAAGAAGATTTTTAGTCATTTAGAGCCTGCCTACTTCACATAGGTGTGAAACTTCACCTTGCATGTGCTGTCCATTGATAAGGCAGGGCCTTGTAGTTCTAAGACTTCAGACTTCTGTGACCCTTTGTAGTTCCCTGACACAGAGACGCTTAGCCATGCTGCAGAGCAACATCACCTAGACATGTAAGAACCCTCTCTGATCCCCTCTTTCCTGAGAGTTCCCTGACTCTCCTTTCCTTCTGGTTGGTGCCCCCACCCTTTAAGTTTCTGGATGGTCTCATGCTCTCAGGGATTTCCCCTCTCATGCAATACTGTCTAAGCTGCCCAATAAAGCTTATTGTGAGTTATCGCCTCTTATAATCATACCTTTTTTCTTGATCATCCCCCAAGTCCCTTGTATGTTGTACACACTTAGAGGGAAATCAGGGTTAGATAACTGGTGGTTGTGTAGTAAGCTGATAGCAAACTCATTACATGGGAAACTCAGCTGTGAAATTCCCAGCTCAGTGCTTTTTACAGGCATATCTCTCCTTTTAGGTTGTTGTTTTCCATAATCTGCTTTATGCAGATACATATGATCCTTAGAGTGCGCTTGTCTTATCATGTCCTTTCACTGTTTCTACAGAAGTTTAGTGGGTGGATACAGGATATAATAAAACATAAAAGACTATGTTCAATACAGGGGTTTAGGTAATTTTTATAGGGGGGTATTTTTTAGAAGAAATAAAGTTAAGGTATGACCTTGAATGTCATATCAAAGTAACCAAATGCCTATGGTTATACACACAAATATTCTTTATTTTCTCATATAATTAGCACTATATCTATGAAGAACAATTGTTAACATGGGGGGAATCAATAGCGATTGTGTATATTTTATATTTTTTCTATTTATATTGCAGTTTTATGCTTAAGAAGGTGTCTGAAAAATAAAACCTAATTTAAGGGAAGTGGTTTTGCTTTGAGGATGAAAGAAAAAATTTAGAATAAAGGAGACAGAGAAGACAGGGCATGCTATAAACATTCTGGAGTCTGTGGGTCATATGGTAGCAGCATAGGTGGGATAGAATATATATATAATTGAAATGTTATCAATTATATCAAATATAAACTCTTGGCTCACTGAGTCTACAAATTTCATACCATAAATGAATGAATAACCTGAAGGAAATAGGGGAGAGGAAAAAAAATAAGGCCAGTAGGGGAAACTGAAGGCTCTGGTACTTACAGCTACAAAAAACATTAAACATATCCCAGCCTAGCCAGAGTAATGCATACCTCACACTAAAGGCCTGTTTATCTGAGTTTTTATTATGTAATATGTTATGCTTGACTTTCAACAAAAAATACATAAGGTATACTAAAGACAAGGAAAAAAAAATAAAAACACAATCTGAAAAGCCAAAGCTTGCTCAGAAGCAAACTCAGGTATGATACAGATTTTGGAATTATCAGTTAGGAAATTTAAAATAACTATAATGAATATAGAAAGAGCCTTAATGGAAAAATAGACAACTTCTAAGAACAAGTATGTAATATAAGAAATGGAAACTCTAAGAAGGAATCAAAATGATATATTAGGAATAAAATACTGTAATAGAAATGAAGAATACTTTTGATGGATTTTTCAGTAGATTGAACATTGCCAAAGAAAGAATAATTGTGTTTAAAGATAAGCCAATAGAAGTCTTCCCAAGCCAAAATGGAAAGAGAAAGATGAGTAGATAACAGAAAAGAGGATCCAAGATCCGTAGGACATTTTAAAAAGTGGTGACATATGCATAATTGGAATACCAGAAGGAAAAGAGAGAATGGAAAAGAAAAAGCATTTGAATTAATAATGGTTGAGGATTTTCAAAATTAATAGCAGAAACCAAACCACCGATCCAATAAGCACTGAGAACAACAAGCAAGATAAATGCTTAAAAATTTATCAACCAAAAAACCACAACTACGTTAGGCATATGATATTAAAACTACAGAAATCCAAAAACAAAGAAAATCTAGAATGGAGCCATAGGGAGAACATCCCATACTTTATGGAGGAATTAGGATAAAATTATGAGAGACTTTTTGTCAGAAACCAGGTGAAAAAGAGGGGAATAGATTGAAACACTGTTTCAAAAACAAAGTTTTTAAAAACCACCTCAGTCAAGAATTCTATATCTAGCAAAATTATTTTGCAAATGTGAAGTAGAAAAAAAGATTTTCTCAGAAAAACAGAAACTGAAAAAATCTCTCATAAGTAGAGCTACCTTGTAAGAAATATTAAAAGAAGTTTTTTACAGAGAAGAAAAATTGTATAGGTCAAAAACACAGTTCTATTTAAAGAAAGGCAGAATGTCAGAGAAAGAATAAGAAAGAGTAAAATAAGATATAATAGATAACTAGAATGTGATAAACAGGAAGGAATTGGGAATACTGTCTTGTAAAGTAACTGCATACTCACAAAGTGGTATTATTATTTGAAATTGGACTTACTTGAAAGTAGACTTAGATTGGTAGTTCAAAATCTGTAGATACTGACAGGCATATGTAGAATAGATAAACAAGATTAGACTGTATAGTACAGGGAAATATATACAAGATCTTGTGGTAGCTCACAGCAAAAAAAAAATGTGACAATGAATATATGTATGTGCATGTATAACTGAAAAATTGTGCTCTGTACTGGAATTTGACACAACATTGTAAAATGACTATAACTCAATAAAAAAAGTTAAAAAAATAAATAAAAATAATGTAGAAAGTAGATAATGTGCACGTATGTTGTAATTAGGGAAATCTATGCATATTTGTGTTAGGGTTCTCTAGAGAAACAGAACTTTATATATATACACAGAGAGAGAGAGACAGAGAAGAGAGAGAGAGAGAGAGAGAGAGAGAGAGACTTATTATAGAAATTGGATCATGAAGTTGTGGAGACTGGGAAGTCCCATGATTTGCCATTTGCAAGCTGGAGACCCAGGAAAGCATGTGACATAATTCAGTCTGAGCCTGAAGGTCTGAGACCCAGGAGCATGGATGTGGAGAACAGGAGAAGATAGATGTCTTAGCTCAGGCAGAAAGAGCAAATTTGCACTTCTTCCACCTTTTTGTTCTATTTAGGCTCTCAGTGAATTGAATGATGCCCACCTGTATTGGTGACAGCAGTCTTCTTGAGTCAGTCTACACAAATGTTAATGTCTTACAGAAACACCCTCACAGATACACCGAGAAATAATGGTTTGCCAACTACATTGGCATCCTTTAGCCTAGTCAAGTTAATATAGAAAGTTAACCATCACACTTGTAGATGAGAAAGATTATAATAAAAATAGTAGAATGTTTTTAATTAAAAAATGAAAAGTAAATGTTGAAAGTAGAAAAAAATTGGGGAGAGTATATCTCAGTGGTAGAGTGTGTGCTTAGCATGCACAAGGTCCTGGGTTCAATCCTCAGTACCTCCATTACAATAAATAAATAAAAACCTAATTACCTCCCCTCACAAAAGAAAAAAAGAATTAAGAAATAAAAAAAAATTTGAAAACAGAGAAAATTATAGACTTTTATTTTTAAGTTTTCTTTAATATTTATATCACATTCAATTTTCAATTAAAATTATACATAAAAATAATAAAACTTCTGATAAAAGTAGTGGAATTATCTAATGGAGTGCCATAACAAACTTATAAATGGACAGATTTAGATACTTTTTCAGAGCCACATTTACTTAACCGTATTGGAATCAATAGAATTGAAGCCTTTCTGGTTTCTATAAAAATAACACATTTGGGCCAGGATTTGTGACACCCAGGACATGAATTACCCATCACTTTTTTTAACTAAAGAAGTTAGATGATCTGCAATTTGATGTATCTACACTCAATCATAGTTGCTAAATAATCTATCACTTGAGACTTAAAAATTAAAATAAAAACACTGAATTAGACGAATAATTCAATTTTTAAATACCATTTGCCTCTACATTCAAATATTTCAGAAAGTGGTAAATGTTATTCCATATAATAAACATATTTCTCCAATTCACTATGCAAATGTAGATGCACTCAAATATATTAAGAAAAAGAAAATTCCAATTTTATCCCACTGTTTTGAGGAATGCAGATAATTCTCATATGCAAATATTGCACAAACTATTATAAGTTCAGCACAGTAAACTTGCCTCTTTAAAAAGCCTGTTGCAAATTGGTCCCTTAGATCTCCATTTAATTATTAGCGGACTTTTAAAATAACTGTATTTTTCTCTTTGTGTTTGAAAGGGATTGAGAATGCCTGACTTTTTTTCAAAAGCTCACAGCTATTTCTTTAGAGGAGAATAGGCTTTGCTAGAGACCATGACCCTATTGTGAGGTTGTTTAAAGATATTAAAAATAGATAAAATTATGATTGTGTACAATAGGTCTGCTTTAGTTATTTTAAAACAGTTATTTTCTATCACATGTAACAGTAGGAAGAGAAATACAAAAGTGATTTTAAGTTATGAACCTGATTTGCATTACTGTTCTTATTGCCATTTTTTATATAAAAGGAAAGAAATGGCTCATAACTAAAGAAATGTTTTTAAAATTCTGTCATTCTTTTATAATACGTTTTACATAGAGAAAATTTATGCATTAATAATTGAAGTGAATCCAAAATACTAATGCTGTTACTTATTTCAAGACATGCTTTCACAGTGTCTTATAAAGAGCTAAAGATGTGTCTTGAATTCCTTTTAATTCGTGAGATGAGGGAGTTTTAATTAGTAGAGGTTTGTGATGTGAATGATTGGCTGAAGAACTTGAGGTTGAGAATAATTCCTAAGTGGGAGATAGTTGGATTTATCTGAAATGAGGGCAAATAGCACTATCTGAAAACAAGGTAATACGATAGAAACCACGTCTTGAACAAGAAGGTTCTGGCAGAAGGTATGAGTCTTGAGTCATTTCTCAGAACTACTGAGGGTTCAAGCCTTTTTGGGCTTGAGTGAAAAGACAAGATTTTAAAGGCTCCGAAATGATCAGAACAGAAGCTATGGACATCTGATTGTTTCCTTGACAATCTAATATGTCCTGTTTGCTGACTGGGATCTTTGGAACCTTAGAAAATCTATACACTTGAGCCTTAGGCTTAGGATAATTAAAATTTGAATGTCATATTTTGATGCATGTAAGACCAGCCACACTGCAGCCTCTGATGAAATATCCCTTCCTCTGAACCTGTTTGGGTACTTTTCTGTGGGGACATGAAATTGACATTCTAGTGAAAAGGTAATTGAATACATACTATAATATTATTAAATGTTTAAAGTAGCAAAAAATTTAGAGCTGACATTTTATAGTTTAAATATATTTTCATGTACTGCTCATATTACAGCCTGGTATTACAATTAATTTGACTAAGAAAGCTAAGCATAATTCTACTTGGTGAAAGAAACAAGAACCAAGTTAACTTGGGTTTTTCAATTGTACACCCTATAGACTAAGTTCTTGGTTTGGGTTTTTTATATTGACTCTCTTTTCTCAAGAAGAATTTGCCTTCTATAGTCCTATATCCATGAATGTGTAAGATTCCCTTTCCTTCCTTCCTTTTTTTCTGTTACCTTCATAGATGAACAGTTTTTAGAGTATATAATTTTGTCATATACATCTCCCACCCCTGTCCTGATAGAACTCCTTATAAAATATAGAGAACTTGGCTTTGTAAACATTTGTTGTTTATTTTTTTCAGGAAGTACCTCAGACAGTATCTTTCTTTCACTCTTGCCTACCTAAGAATTACTTTCAACTTTATATAGATCTGATTTATTTCCTTTGGGTTATTCTCATGAGTGGAATTGATATTTCAAAAAACTACCCTTCTGTTTATCAAATTGCTCTGAAAGGTTGTACTGATGGAAAGGTCCATAATCACAAGTGAACCTGTCTACTTACTGCCACCTTCATTAACCCAAGAAAGTAAATTTTAGCACATTAGATGAGAAAAATACTCCATTTTTAATGAAGTATTTTCATTGCTGGCAAAGTTAAATAGTGAGTTACATTTTAATTGATGATTTATATTTCTTCTTTTTTGAGTTTCTTCTGCCCATTTCTGTACTGAGGTCAGCCACATATATTCTCTGGCCTGAATAGTCTGCTGCAGTGTTTTTTTGTTTTGTTTTGTTTTGTTTTGTTTTTTAAGGCGAAGGGTGGTAGTTTTTCAAAAAAGTCTAAATTCTAAAATAGTTTTGTGTGTAAGTGGACAAAGTGTGTGGCTTTGTATATAGGATTAGCAAAATTTTGTGGCTTTGTATGTAGGATTAGCATAATCCTTTGCTAAAATACTTACATTTATTTGGTAAATAAATATCAATAAAATTTACTGATTATAAGTATTTACCATACCTAGGCTCTGCTGTATGCTGTATGTCTCCTAGACATAGAGCATCTTTATGAGCAGTGGTAAGTATAGAATTGTCCAGTCTAGACCCCCTTTGCGTCCAGCCCCCAGCTGCTACTAGGGTTGACTGGCAATGGTTCAGAGGTGCCAGTTACCTCCAGAGAATTACCGTAATTCACTAATGGTAGCCACCTCACTACAAAATTTACAATGTTACCCCTCCCTCAGGGAATGGCCCTCAGCCCATGATTAACAAACAATATGGGAGTTTAAAAGCCCCATCCCCTGACCTAAAATAAAAGACAATCTTGTGGAGTGATGTATGGTCCAGAGTCCTACCCATGTGTGTCAGATGCCTTTGCTCTTCTTTTTCCCTTTCCTGTACCGCTTCAGCTCTTTTCCTGAGGAGCATTTCCCCCAAAATTCAGGCTCACCTTAACCCCTCTCTCAGTCTCTGCTTCTAATAGATATGTCCTAAATATCCAGCTCACTTTATATTCTCAAAGAAAACTTTGAGGCACTTAGAGTGTTATTAACAGTGTTAAAAGATATTTTCTGAAAAAGAGTAAAGCCATGATTTTCATACTGATATAAAATTAAAACTGAGTTAGAGATTTTATTAACTCTTGAGAGAACCCTAACTGATGAGGTAACTGATTTAAAAGGGAATCCAAAGAAGAGACACATATATAGATCAGGAACGTTGAAATGGATATGTAAATCAAGGAAAAACTAATTTTTTTCTTCAGAGGGGGAAGAAGTTTTTTGGTTGAAAATCTACTGGTCATAACAGAATTTGAATGTCCATGGGAATAATTTACTTGGTTACTGGTTACCTACCACTATTGAATTATAAAATAAATCAAAGGCAATGGAAGACTGGAATCAGATAACCTGGAGGTATGTCCTCTAGACACTGAATATTTTTCAGTGTAGTGTCTATTCATTGAATTACACATAGCTTTTTTTTTTTTTACAAAAGCAATTAATCATTAAATACAATCACATATATACCTATTTCTTTATTCAAGATGCATAGCTAATACTCTTATTTCTAATGTGTTTTTTCTATTATTTCTTTTTCTTTTCAGTTTTCTTCAATATGTTATAGGGTGTAGTTCCATATCAAGGAAAAGCTTATCATCATCCCGCTAGACATCTCTCTAAGAGTAAAATTGTACTTGAGGGAGTCAATTTATATATAAATAAAGTATACACACCATTTAAATAGAAGTTAAAGTAGTGATTATGAGTTTCTTGATGAATAGTTATACACAGTTAAATAATCTCAAGATCTGTATAGTCACCAGCGTGCAATGTCATCAGTTATACTGATTAAGATGAATTGAATTTATGAAGGCATTCATGAACGTATGGATGCAGTATGATTATTCTGGTCTCTCCAGTTTCATCTTTGCCATTTTCATTGCACTCATGACTTTTAGTGAGTTTATCTGATTTTAAGTCTTTCTCTTTCATTGCACTAAAAATGCTCCAATGGCAGGAACTTCATTTATTCATCACTTAGTGACTAGTACTGAGTCTGTTATAAGAGACTTTCAATATATATTTTTTAACTGCGAGTGAAGAAGACAAATTTAAGATTAAAACTATTCCTGTTTGTTAGTTCTACAGGAATGGATGTGCCTAGATTTAAACTGTACATTAAATATTAATAACTGCCCTTTTGTATTCCTGCCCTTTTGTTGTCAGAGAAGCGTTTTAAGTGTGATCTCTTTCTGTCTCAAACACACACACACACACACTGTGTGGCTTTTTCCTGGAGATGGAAGGAGGAAACTGAATTGCACACCCAACATTTTAACTTTTCAGGAGGCTTGCTTAAGAGACTAGCTTCTATCTTACCTAAATGTAAGTGCTAACAAGTAAAAAGCACTAAACATGAATCTGCTGAGAATAAAGCAGTGGTTTAGACTAGCACGTACTCACTCACCATAGTCCCTCCTCTCAGCTCAGAGTGGAACATGTAGAAAGAAACCTCCAACTCCCAGGTTCTCCCTAAGGAGGTAATAAGTTGGAGTATACACCCAATGCCCAAGCTTTTCAGGGGGCTGCCCAAGGGAATAGTCCTTGTCTTGCCTCTTTTGAAGTAGTGATAGGACTTGGCATACTCTACATGCCAGGGAGGCACTGAGAACTGGTGGCTTGGAAAGAGAGCTGGGTGGCTTGCTACTGCTCTAGAAGACCTGGGATACACAGACAGAGGACAACACAGCTCAGCAGCGTCTCCCTTAGGAATGAACAGGATGGGAGAGAAGAGTGGAGCATACATCTAATGTTCCAGCTTTTCAGTGCGCTGTCTGAGGGACTGGTTTGTCTTCCTTAACTTGGAGTGATGATGGGACCTGAAATAGTATAAAAGCAAGGGTGTTATTGAGAACAAAGGAGAACTAGGTGCCTGCAGCAGCTCTAGAGAACCTTCAGTACGACAAACACCATAGCGAGCAAGAGATTATGAGTTCCTTAAAAAAAGAAAGAAAGAAAAGTAAATTACTCTAACTGGGAATTTATATTCACAACTCTAGAGAAGATGCGTCCCCCAGAGAGGTTTTAGAGGCCCCGGAGAATCTCTAGCTAGGCTGATTGGTAAAGATCTTTCTCTTGTGTGAAGTTAATCCATAAAGACTGGGAGTATTGGCTTTTATTCAGAATGCAGAGATCTTAACAAAAAGTTAAAAGGCACAAAGAAATAGGGAAACATAGCTCAGTTAAAGAAACAAAATAAATCTCCACAGACAAATCTTAAAAGAAATGGGGGCATATGAATTACTTCACAAAGAATTCAAAATAACAATCATATGGATGCAAGCTGAGGAAAATAAGGATGAACAAAATGAAAATGCCAACAAAGAGATAGAAAACATTAAAAAGTACAAAACAAAAATGCTAGAGCTAAAGAACTCAATAAGTAAGGGTGTTCAATTGTAGACTTCGTCAGGTGAAAGAAAGAATCAATGAAATTAAAGACACTCGAAATTATTCAGTCAGAGGAACAAAAAGAACAAAGAATTAAAAACAGCAAAAAAAAGCCTTACAGGATTTATGGGACATTATGAGGCCAAACAATATACACATTAGAAGAAGAGAGAGAAAAGGGGGCAGAAAGTTTATTTGAAGAAATAATGGGCATCAAAGACACAAAAATTACAAAGAAAATACCTATAGAAGATACACAAAAAGAAAATGGGAAAGGAACCTAAGCATGTCACTATGAAAAGCCAATGAACCAAAAAGGAAAACAGCAAAAAGAGGAACAAAAAGGGACAAAAAGCTATAAGAGAAACAGAAAATAACAAAATGGCAAATGTATTTCTTCCCCATTAGTATTTGTTTTATGTAAATTGATTAAACTCTCGAATCAATAAACAGAAGAATGACTAGATTAAAAGAAAAAGATCCAACTATATGTTGTCTACAAGAGGCATACTTTAGATTTAATGAGACGCATAGGCTGAAAGTGAAAAAATGGAAACTGATATTCCATTTAAATGGTAATCAAATGAGAGAAAGTGTGGCCATACTTAATATGAGACAAAATAGACTTTAAGTCAAAACTGTCATAAGAGGAAAAGAAGGACATATAATGGTGAAGGGATCAATTCACCAGGAAATAAAACAGATATGTATGCACTCAACATTAACACACTCAAATATATAAAGCAAATATTGTCAGAACTAAATGGAGGTATAGATAGTAACACGCTTACAGTAGATTTCAGTATTCTACATTCAGTAATGGATAAAACATCCAAACAGATGATCAGTAAGAAAACAGTGGACTTGAACAACAGTATAGATCAAATGAACCAAATAAACATTATGAGGAAAGGCAATCTCATGTGTTCAATATTTCAACTTTATTCAGTCACAAAAGAATGGACCTTGGACCTGGAACACTTCCTTAGTAAGAGATAAAGAGCCCACATAGCCTGTGTCAGACTTACCACCTTGTGTGGAGGTTTTTCCCTTTTCCTGGTTCAGTGTGTACTCCTTTGTCTGCTTAAGCATGTATACCAGTGGCCCTTAGGCATGCCACACCTTTCAGTATCTCAGAATCCACAAGTAGTTGGAGAGGAGTCCTGCTGCTGCAGCACAAGAAGGTACATGTGGGCCAGTCGCCCTGTGTTGGCTGCCAGGAGGGAACTGCTGGACATGCAGAACTGATACCCACTACTGAAGCTGATCTTGCTCTTTCTTTTTTATATGAGTAAAGCATTGTTCCATCCAGTGGTTAACTGTATTGTGTTTTCCTTACTGATTGTAATACGGTGGACAGACTTCTACTCCTGCTAATAGGTGATTGTAATATGGTTGGCAGACTTCTTCTCCTGATAAAATGCCACTTGTTTAAAAGATATATATATATAGAACATTCTGCCCAACAGTAGCAGAATACACATTCCTTTCAATTACACATGGAACATTCTCCAGGATGGATTATTTGTTAAGTCACAAAACATGTCATAACAAATTCAAGAAGATTGAAATCATATCCGGTATATTTTGCAATCACAGTAGAATGAATTTTAAAATCAATAGCATAAGGGAAACTGAAAAATTCACAAGTATGTGGAAATTAAGCACCATGCTCTTGAACAGCAAATGGGTCAAAGAAGAAACCAAAGAAAAATTAGAAATTGCTTTGAGACTAATGAAAATTAAAATACAACATACCACAACTTATGGGATGCGGAAAAAACAGTAGTAAAAGGGAAGTTTATAGAGGTAAATACCAACGTTAAAAATGGAAGAAAGATCTCAAATAAATAACTTTACAGTCCAAGGAACTAGAAAAAGAGCAAACTAAGACCAAAACTAGCAGAAGAAAGAAAATTGTAGAGATTAGAGTAGAAATAAAATAGAGAATAGTAGAACAATTAAAAATCAATTAAGCTATGAATTAATTTTTGAAAAGATTAACAAAATCAGGAAGCGTTTCACAAGAATAAGGAAAAAAAAGGAGACATTAAAAGTAATGCCATAGAGGGAAAAAGAGAATTATGAGACTGATATGAATAGTTATATACCAATAAATTGAATAACCTAGATGAAATTGGCAGATTTCTAGAAATATACATTCCATCAATGCTAAATCATGAAGAAATAAAAAATCAAAATAGACCTGTAACTAATAGGGATGTGTATCAGGTATCAAAAACCTTCTAACAAAGAAAAGTCTCAGATCAGATGGCTTCATTGGTGACCTCTACTAAAGAGTTAATATCAGTTAACATCAATCCTTCTTAAACTCTTCCAAAAAATTGCAGATGAGGGAACATTTCCAAACTCATTTTATAATGTCAGAATTACCATGATGCCAAAGCCAAACAAAGACATTATAAGAAAAAAGAAAACTACAGACCAATATTTCTAATTAATATAGATGCAAAAAATTGTCAATACTCTCAACAAAATACTAGCAAACTGAATTTTATAGTGCATTAAAAGGATCATACATAGTGACCAAGTGGGATTTATTCCTGTGAGGCGTAGATGGTTCAAAATATGAAAATCAATCATTGTGATACTCTACATGAATAGAATGAAGGATAAAAGTCACGTGATCATCTCAATAGCTGTAGAGAAAGCATTTGATAAAAGTCAACACCTTTTCGCAATAAAAACAAATGAGGAACAGAAGAAAATTATCTCAACATAATGAAAGCCATATATGAAGAACCCACAGTTAGCATCATTCTCAGTGGTGGAAGAGAAAAAGCTTTACCTCTAAAATCAGAAACAAGGCAAGTATGTTCACTGTCGTCACTTCTATTCAGCATAGTACTAGAAGTAATACCTAGAGCAATTAAGCAAGAAAAATGAAGAGAAGACATTCAGATGAGAAAAGGGATAAAAACCATCTCTGTTTACAAATGATAGTATCTTATATGTAGAATATGCTAAAGATTCCCCAAGAATTATTGGAATGAATAAACAAATTCAGCAAAGTTTCAGAACACAAAACCATACAAATATCAGTTGTGTTTCTGTATGATGACTGCCCAAAAAGGAAACTGAGCAAACAGTCCCATTTAAAATAGCATCATAAAGAATAAAATACTTAAGAAAAACTTAACCAGGGAGGATAAAATCCTGTACCTGAAGAATTAGAAAATATTGCTGAAGAAAACTTATGAAGACGCATAAATAGAGACATCCTATGTTCATCGATTGGTGATTTAATATTGTAAAATGCCCATACTATCCAAAGCTTTCTATAGATTCAATGCAATCCCTATCAAAAATCCCAATGGAATTTTTTGTAGAAATAGGAAGAAAAAATCCTAAAATGTGTATGAAACTATGAATGACCCTGAATAGCCAAAACAATTTTCCAAAAGAATAAAGCTGAAAGTCTTAACACGTCCTAACTTCAAAATATGAAGTAGTTATAAAAAATAATACAGAAATTCCTGAAAAATTTAAAAATGGACCTATCATATAATCCAGCAATCCCACTTCTGGGTATATATTCAAAAGAATTGAAATCAGGATATGAGAGACAGTTTATATTTTCATTCTGATGTTTCTCTAGCATTATTCACAGTAGCCAAGATGTTGCAACAATGTAAATTCCCACTGACAGATGAATGAATAAAGAAAATGTAATGTAGATAGATAGACAGGCAGACAGACAGACACTCAGAAATGTAATATTATTTAGCCTTAACAAAGAAGGAAATTCTCATATTCTACAACATGACTGAAACGTGAAGCTTATAATGTTATAAAGTCATGGTGTAAGTATTGTTTAGTTTTGTTTGTATCTGTTCAGTGAAAATAAAAAGGTACAACTCAAGTTTTTACATAGTATATAACAAGCCAAAAAGAGTATTCTACTTCAAAGCATTTTCTCTCAGACTTTCACTTAAAAAACAACAAAAACTGTCACCTGAGATGAATAAAACAATGATAAAACAATGGTTAGATAGTTTTGCAGACATTTTTTGGTGCTGAACTATGACATCAGCCTTATAGACTGAAATGGAAATAGTTTAAACTAACATACAAAACTGATATTTAAACTTTCTTTGTTGTTAAATTCTGTGAAGTTTCATTCATCTAAAATAAATGTACATAAATATGAAATGTAATGTTTCAAATTGCAAGGTAGTATGTAATGTAATGTTTATAAAATACTCTGGTCTAATACTAATTTACTAGTAGTGTTTTGAGTTCTACACTCTATTGATGAAGAGTCATGATGTAAGTTTAGACAAATAATGATGGGAAAATGGTGGATGCAGTACTTTCGCAAGTATTGACAGTTCGATGTGATTATAAAAGAATAATTTAACTTTTGGGTGTCAGGAAATGGGTTTCCTCAAAGTCCCTTGCTGTCAATGAGTATGTCTAGTACTATTGCAACAGAACATTCATTCCATACCTTATTAACAGTGAGGTAAATAACTTTGAATAAAATTTTAGAGAATTTTTTTTTTGAAGTTCAGTTCTGCTCAGTTAACACATTGACTGCATCAAGGGGTTTTTGAAGGAGAAATTAAATCTTGGTTTGGAGCAGGTTGAATATCATGAACTGTAGATCTTTACTACTGGACTGAAGTAATTTAGCAGATAAGACCCTGGGCTGTAGAGAAAGAGGCTTTTTAGTTTCATTTCTTCAGTTTACTGTGTACTGCCTGTGTTGTGTTGGGAAAATAAACTTCTTCAGATCTCAGTTTCTTCATTTATTGAAATGTAATGGTGTGAACAGAAGTAATCTCCATTAGTTCCCATATAGGTACAATTTAATGAGATAATGTGCATATGAGACACTTAGCCTTGCTTGTGTCTAGCTAGGGATGAGGACTCAATAAATGATCATGTCATGATTATAAAGATTAGAACTATTATTATTATCAGTTGTTTTTACTATACCTCCCAAACTTATTTGAAAATCAAAGTAATAGTTTTCCCAAGGGTTATATTTGAATAATTTAGAAGTTTAGAACAAAACTTGTGTGTTAATAATTACAGTTGTTCTTATTTTTAAGAGCATCAGCCAGTGTACAGTCTAGAATTATATAACAGGAATATGTTGTTTTTAAAGTACAGCATTCTTTCAAAGAGTGACTATGGATTTAACAATTTGGAGTTTGTATAATGTGACAGTTACCAGAGTAAATAAGATAGTGCTCATGATCTAAATTCCAATAGATTTACTTTAACTTCTGCCTTATAAGATTGAATTCATTTTTCCCCAAACTCACCTTGATGTCCTTACCTTTCTTTAATGAACATGCCTACCACTACAAAATATTTTTAGCCATGCACCAATTTGGGTTTAGTTTCAACTATGTGTGGTGGACTTGGGTCTTAAATGATTTGGATTTCTAATCTAGTTCTAACATTCCGAATTCATATATGAACAACTTTGGTCATTGCATTAGTTTTGTACTGCTGTGTAACAAATTACCACAGACTTACTAGTTTAAATGGGCACCAGCTTATCATCTCAAAATACCCAGGGGTTAAGAGTCTAGGCATTCATGTTAATTTGATTCTGTGCTCAAGAGCTAATCAGGTTTGAAATCAAGGTGTTGGTTGAGCTGCCTTCTTTATAGAGCTTGGTGTCTTTGTTAGGGCTTATGTGGGTTTTGAAAGAATTCAATCTCGGTGTTTTTAGCACTGGTGCTGCTGCTCTGTTTCTACTTGTTGGTCAGGGTCTTAGAGGATATCTCAAGCTCTTTTTCATATGGCCCCCTCCATCTTCTTAACCAGCAGTGGAACTAAATTTCTCTTACACTCTAGATCTCTTCGTTTTTGGGTCCTTACATGATTAATTCAGGCATTCCCAGAAAATTCTCTTTCTGGTAACTCAGAATCAACTGATTTGTTACCTTAATTACATCAGCAAAATTCTTTCATGGTTGTTATACAATGTAACCTAATCACAGTTGTAAAATCTATCTATTCAAGAAGACAGACTTGTATAGTGCATGTGCAACAAAGGACAAGAATTTTAGGGTCTATTTTGTAATTCTGCATACCAAAGTAGTAGGTAATAAAACTGATACATCCTGGAAAAGGGACAAAAATACTGTACAATATTCCAGTGTATACAAAAGTAATGACTGCTGATTGCATAAGCGAGTATTTGTTAACAGATGCAACTCAATAGTAATATTTTTATTGTTATGAAAATATAATCACTGTGTTTTTCTAAAGCTGTTAATTAGAGGCATTAGTTTATTACAGTTTTATGACAGATTTCATGTAAATGGATATAATAATCAGAAAACAATTACAAACAATTATAATTACAAAGTAAAATGTGAAAACTGTCTTCCTCTATGAAGTGAAATAAACTGAATTTCTACTTTGATTTGTCAAATTCAAATAATTAGAAAATTACTGTATGGTCTTAGGACAAATAAATAATAAAAAATATTCTAATAAATTTCTGAAGAAACCGGTTAGTACATAACCTGACATTTACATTACCAAATAAATTATATTAGACATCTCATCAAATGCTTTTTCCAAGAAAGAAAAACTTGAATGTTCTTTGCTTTTTAATTATTTTATCTAAACCTTTTAGTTAACTGTCATGAAAAAATATGAAATGAAATATCTAAGTTAGTAGTGACCAATAATGCCTAAATAACATACTTATCCCCAAAGTATTCATATTCATATTTAAACATAAATGGATGGACTTTAAACATTTAAAAAAAGAGTTGAAGGAGATACAATGAAGTGTGGGAGTTCTGAGAATCTGGAATCACATCAAATAGGCTTCTAACTGTACCTGCTTTACATTGAGAAGAATTTCCGTGTATTACCTCTGCCCATCCCCACCAATGTCACCATGTATTCTTGTGCTGCTGCAAATACACATTGTCCTACTGCTTTGCTTCCTTTCTGTATCCCAAGCCAATCATTTAATCTGCCGTTCTGTTTCTTAACTTCTCTCAAGCAACACTGGACTGGGACTTTCAGTTCTCAAAAAGTCTACTTCTCACTTTGCACATATTACCTCTTCAGACTTTCTTACGTCACTGCTTATGCTTACTCTTCTTTCTTCTTACTAGGCCCTACATGAGGAATAAATTTAGGCATATGAGAGAAAGTATTCCATAAATTGGAAACACAGATTTATTGAACGCAGTATTTGCTTGTCACCCACATTTCTTTACATTGGCTTTGTTCTCTACTCATCATCATATGACAGTTTTATGGGGAGGTTTACGTGCTATCCAGCTATTTTTATGTTTACGGATTAGTTTGGGAATGTATCACTAATTAATATTCGAGTGTACCACATGACATATTCACAAAAATTTCATGATTATGTATGTTTAAAGGAAAAGCAAAGTGAATAATGCATCCATAGTAATTTTTCTGCATTCTCAAGTTTGCATTCCTTTCAGTAGATTTATGAAATGTTTCTTAGTATAATATTTTGCCTTGTTTTATGCTATATTCTTGAAAGAGTTCCTCCCTTTGCTTTTTTCCCCCCCTTTTAATATCCTCTCTTATTTTCTTTCTCACTTACCTGATAGTATTTTCAGGCCCTCCTTAACACTATCCTTATAGCACATGGAGTTACCTTTAGTAAAATGAGGTATCAAGGCACTGTTATGTTTGGACAAAGGTGTGCAGAACATGACCAGTTCACATATTCTATCAAATCACATCTCCAGAACCATCTATAAATATTTCTACCTTTTCCATCACTGTTGAGTCCTCCCCTAATCCCAGCAAGTATCTGTCTTTTTACCATTGCAATTAACTTCCACATGATCTCCCAGATCTTATTTTTTCCTCTACCTGTTCTGCCAGAGCTTTCTTTAAAAATAAGATAGATTTTGCCCATTCTTAACTTCAGACCTTTAAATTCCTTATTATTATACATATAGTGATATCTACACTGTGTATCATGGCTTATTTTGTTCCCAAGTAATCTAACATTGTTTCTTTCTCTAAAGTCTCTTTCCCCTTCAGTCAGTACGGTCCAGCACTGGCCTTCTTCCATTTCTCAGATCTGCCAAGTTGCTCAATCTTTCTTAAAGTTTGAGTCCATCATAATTCTCCCTAAAATTACCTTCACATTTCTAATTTTTTGCTTCCTTCTAAAAAACTAAAAACATAACTTCTTTAGAGAACACATCTCCATTAAGTTGTATTCCATATTATTCTCTACAGCTCTAACATCTATCTTATTTTACATCCTAGCATCCCACATACTGTAATTATTTTCTTATTTGTTGCTTGTGCGCTTATTTCCTTATTTTCTCACTGCACTGTAAACATTGTATGGGCAAGTGTCATGTACATTTGCTCACTATACTTGCAGCAAAATATCTGGAACATATTTGAAAGTTGGCAAATATATACTGAATACATGAATGAATGAAGATTTTCTAGTTAGTACCACTGTACAGGAGTACTTTTTAATTTTAACATTTCTAAATGTTCTTTTCCAAAATAGGATAACGTATCATAAAAGCTAAGCACTACCCTCCCACCTGATATCCCATATTTAAGACGTGATTATCTTTAAGGAGGGAAGCTAACTTTGTTTCTAAGAACACAAGCTAGTAGGGGGCGCTTACCGGGATAGCCAAGTTTAAGTCAGCAATTAAAACTGTTGCTGTGGACAATTGCAAATCCAAGCAATAATTTGAGAACTGATTTTACTTTTTGTTTTTATTAAGTCAGTAAAGAATTGAAAAATAAAAAAGAATCCAGAAGTAAGGAAATATTTACCAAAAATAAGTCATGACATCATACCTGTAGTCAAACACATTCTTCATGACTGAAAATATCTAGACTATAAATTTCTGTCCTAGGATCAGAGGTGAGAAATTAAGATGATGAGTACTTAAGTCTTGTTTACCACATTTTCTCATCACCACTACCTCCAGCAAATCCCTTTTGTGTTTATATATTTCATGTGTATACCCCTGCCTCCCACTGCCCCAGAAGCTGGTTTTAAAACTACTTGGACCAAGTGCGTGAGATGGACTTGCAATACTGCAGTTGACTGAGAATTCTTTTTGCAATAGTACTGATTGAAATGTGGCAACATCAACTCTGAATTAATTGTATCTTTTTAACCTCAGTTTACTGAGGGCTGAGTACTTATAAACTGCAAGTTGTGAAAGATGCATGATGTAGCAAAGAAGAAATTATACACTTTAATATTTTGATGATGTGGGAATTTCACCTGCTAACCATATAAAATGTTTCTTGGTTGTACCTAAATCATTTTAATCAGCAACAAATCTTATTTGAATGTAATGCTTTATAATTAAGATTATAGACTTTCAGATAGTAATAGAAGTGATCAGTGAGTAAATTAGCAAAAATAACTTATAGCTTTCTTGGTTTTCTTAATATATAGAGTATTATTTTACTTCATGGTTAGATGAAACACAACATTGTTATTGTTATAATAATAGTGATGATTAGCAGGCTAAGTATTTATTCACAGTATTTAAAGCATTTGAGGTAAAATATTTTTAAAAATGTGAAAATGCATTCTAAATAAATGGCATTACCTCTATTCCACTGTATTTAGAGGTGTCAGTTGATTAAAATAAATAACTTTCATCTTTTTTAAAATTTTGTAACAACTTTTATTGTAATTAGCAAATAGAAAATGTCTTCTACTCCCATAGAAACAAACGTATTTTAAATAAGTTGATAATTTTGAATATATTCCTTTCACAATTAAGGCAGTAAACATGAAATTATAGATCATAATAATTATGTCATTTAAATTTTTCACCTTCGTGGTATTTCTGGTTTGTTGTGAGTACTCTATCATTTAACTTTGTATGAAACATTATTATAATAAAGCCCTGATCGTATAAATGAAATGAACCACCTGATATCATTTCAGCAAAAATTGACTGGTTATGTAAGACTTAGTATTCATTCTGTGTATAAGACATTGCACTAGGCTCTTTGTGTGTTACAAACATGAATTTAACACAGATCATCCCTTTTAGAACCCTACACTGAAGTGAGGGCAACAAGTTTTCTCTGTGGTGGAATTTAATGCCATACTCAATAACTCATAAATATGAATCATTGCTTATGAATTTTAAATAAATATTCCTAGAATAGAGTGGCTTAATGTGGATTTTGCCCAAAGCAGAGCTCAAGGCAAAGACTTCTCTGTGAGTGTATTTCGGAATGATGCCAAAAAGCAGAAGTGAGAGACATAGGAGTGAAACAGGAAAGGAGGAAGAGCCCTGCAAAGATTCTCCCCTACAGACCGCAAGATTCTCACATCCATGAGATGGCTACCTAATTAGATGATAATTGCCACAGCTACAGAGAAATTTGCACTAATTATTAACATATTTTAAAATATTTATTTAAAGCAATGGGAAAATATTTTTCAGCAAAAGAGACAATATCCTCACAAATTCATATCCATAAATGTAGAGATTTAAAAGTAAATCTAAATATAGATGCAGATCTGAATATGAGATTCAGAAGCACAGGTATTCCAGATTGAAAAATATAGTTCTTAGGTCATTAATTAATTCAACAAATATTTATTGAACATCCACTATGTATTTAAACATCTCAGAATTTGAAAAAAGCCAGTTAATTTGCTCCTTAGTCATATATTGAGATTTACTTATATATTCATTAGAAGTTTATTTTTAAGAAAGTTAGCATTGTGCCTTTTGCATTTTAAAAAAATTAGTGAATTTAACTTTGCAACTGACAGATCTCTCTGGGCCACATCTGGAAATGTCAATTTTCCTCTTTAAGCATTTGTCTTTTCAGTGATAACTGTTATGCTGTGGTTCATCCCTGACAAGCAAAGCTCATGGGTGAAACATGTTTGCTTAGCATATCACCCTGATAATATCTCACAGAGGAAGGTTTGACAGGTTATGTACAGTGTTCTTCGTAGTTTATTTTGAATTATTTTATGTGATTTTTACAATATAAAGATCCTTATTTTGAAATGAGAACTTCCTTAAAGATAATGGTAAAATATCTTTTTAACATGAAAGATTCAAGGCTACGTATATTTAAGTTTTATATGACCTTACAGTGCCATATGTGTTCAAGGTATTTGATTAAAAGAATGAATTATAACTCTCCCAGTTTCACGATTAGTGAATATTTTCACTGTCTATGTTGTTTACATCAATATAAATATAGAATCTATGTATTTAAAAGAAAAGAATGATGCAAAGTTCTGGTTCTTTTCAAATGAAGAGAATGATTTATTTAATTTTACATTGCTTTGGTAATCTTCCAAAAGTATTTCCTACATATTTAATTAGAAAGAGATTTTGATCATAGTTTTGTAGGTTTTATGATTTCAGTATTTGGGAGTTTATTATCAATATAGTAGATAACAAGAACCACTAATCACTGTCTATGTGCAGGTTAGATGCTTTACAACTTGTGAAATTTATGTGCTTAATGAAAAGTACTCAAACTCTACATATCTGTTTCTTTTTTAATAACATAGTGATAACAATTGTTTTATCTCAAAATTATAAGAAATAATTGTGCCAGAGTACGTGCTAAGAATTTCTCAGTAAAAGTAGACTACTGTGTCTGTATGTTAGAGATGGCACTTTGCCCCATACTTTACTTTCATTATCACTACTCCTTAAAACTCAAGTACTGTTTACTTTAGACTGTCAAAAAAGTCAATAATTTTTCTATTTCTGATTTTGTATTCCACTTTCATTTTCTTTTAAAATCACAACCTCTACTAAAAAGCAGTGTCTCATTTCAAATGTATTTTAATGATAAAACACCATGTTGTGCTAAATCAGTGGTACTATATTCAGCGTAGGCTTTTTGGGTTGTTGTTGTCAACTTGGTGAGAAGATTTTTGGCTTGTGTGTCTCTCTCAGGCTTAATGCTGAAAACCCTCTTCACCATTGAAAATGGACTCACCTTTGCAGCTTTATTTTTGACTTTCTGTCTAAGCTCTGGACATCTCTGATTCTTAATTTGTATGGAATGTGTCCCTTGCCTCTTACCTGTAATCATGTCATCCAGTAGATTGGTCTTCCTGAGTCATGATGATGTCCTGTACAAGTTGCATTCCTTGATCTTCCATCCTGTACAAACAAATCACCCTACCTCATGGAATTTTGGAATAATATATTTCTTATCTCAGGTTACTCAATAACAAATGTATTTAAAAATAAAAATAAGAACTGAGGGAATATTGTTTATGTATGGGTAGGAAGAGAGAAAGAAAAAAGGAGAAAGAGGTGAAGAAAAAGAGAAAGAGACATAGCTAGCTGATCTTCAAATACTTATAAAAATTAGCAACAAAACAAAACTTTGAACATGCTAGAATGTTAGATTACTACCTTAAATTTATAAAAACTCTGAAAGATAGCTAAATTACAAAACAAAGAGAGAGTAACAAATAATTGTTTGCTTTTGAGAAAAATATATCACTATTATTGCCAAAATAAATAGTTGTCTTAAGGTGTTATGTTCAATATAAGAGGAATTCTTCATGATTGACTACATGGAAATATGCTGTGATTATGTATGTAAATACTAAGTTGAAATGATAATTATTCAACTAAGCTGAGCACCTAACCAATTGCTTTGTGCAATTTCTTGAGGAAGCTCAGAATGGAAAGACACGTCTAAGTAGGAGTAGCCAAATTGCAATGCTATTTGATTACTCCAAGTTATAGTCTCTTTATTTAGCATTTACCATTTCTGCCAAGAAATGAAGTAATTTTCATTTTTATTACTGTACTTAAACATAGAATCTTTATAATAAAAGCTTGTAAAAGTGCAAAAGGACACTCTGTGGTCCAATGTCACTACCTTAATTTTCTATAAGTCTTCCTGAAATTCTTTTGAAGAACTTGCTAAGGAGACATAGATTTCCTCCTGTAATATTTCCAAGTACTTGATGCTGAAGATTGTTAAATTTCCTCTGTTGGAGCATTTTTTTCTATACTCAAACTTATAATTATGTATTGTGGGACTATATTTTAAAATAGTGTTAACTGGAATAAAAGATTCACTCCTTTAATCTCAAACTCCTTTGACTTGAAAGTACTCTTAAATTATTGATGGTGACTGGTCAATAAATACATGAAATTAGTACTGGTGGTGGTAGTAGTAGTAGTAGAATTAGTGATGGCAGTTTTGAAGAAAGTATTGCTTCATTTGACCTCCAGAAAAAAGTATTTGTAAAGCAAGCAAAAATAAATGATAATATACATCATTTATTATGTACTTTTTAAATAACAGTTTTAAATTAAAATCATCAGATAAGATAATTTAACCTACATAGTTTTCTCACAAGTACATATAAATGTCTTATTTATAATTACTAAAATGGTTCAAATATTTAGAAATAAAACTTCCACTTTGGGTCATGACTGAGTAGTTATTAACAAAATTAATGTTCCACTGAAAACAACAATAAAAGCTAGAAAATACACAAAATACTCATAGAATATAAGAGGAAAGAAAAGGCATGTAGGACTGAGGGGGTCAGCATTCTACAGAGAAGAGAAGTGAACTGAGGTTAGCATTTTTTTTTTTTTAAAGGGAATTTTCAAATTTCCAGTGCAGAAAATAGAGTCCAAGAAAAAGGGTATTGCTTAGGTTTTCAGTGGTCTCACCTGATAGTGTGGACAGATTGAAGCTAAAAGTTAGAAAGGCAACTGGGTCTTAAAGAGATGAAAACAAACTCTTTTCAGGTGAAAATTCTGCATGCTCACAATCCTCCATGAGTCATTTATCAGCTTGTAAGTTGAGCATGTGTAAATGGGGGCTGAGATATGAAGCAAAAAACAGTCACTGGGGTGCAAAAGATCTTAACAGAGACTTGATTAGTCTTGATCTGAGGAGCAGAAATTAAAGTTTGGGGCATCCCATGGTAAAGTGATGATTGGTTTTTTTTGTTTTGTTTTGTTTTGTTTTTTAGGAGAGCCCACAGGGTTTAAGCTCTAGTGATAAAGGCTATACACTAGGAGTAAAATCTACATCCTTGGACTGAAATGAAACCATGAATAAACTAGACACAAAAGAATCAAAGATACTGCTTGAATTCTAAATAATAACCAGAGGAAAATGAAACCATCCTGAAGGAGGGTATCAAGCAATAACTGACATTTTTTACACAAGTTGAAGAGCTTTCAGTACAAAATTTTAAGACATGCAAAAAATAAATAAACAAACAACAAGAACAAAAAACCCCACTAGGATCAAAGTACTGAAGTCTAAAGAGAAAATAGAGAGAGAGAAAGAGAATGCAAGAGGAATGAATTGTAAACTCACCAGGATATTTATTCAGCCTTTTCTCTGTTCATATTCAAAGCTCAATACTTTCTGCCTTTTTCTCTTCAAATTTCAATCACAAGATTAAAAAAGTTTTTAAAATGCAGTTTAAAAGCTCATAATGGACCTATGGGAACTTGTAAAAAGGTCTAACAGTGATTGAATTAGAGACACTGAGATAAAAGAAGCAGTTTTTGGTAAAATATAGATATTATTTTTTTAATAGATGAAAGACCAAAACTTGTGGATTTAAGAAAGTTTGTGGACTCTAAGTAGGATAATTACAAAGAAAACAAAGTCTCAGAATAGCCTATGGTAAAAGCCACATTATATTCAAGGAGTAAAAAGAAGACTGATAGATGACATTTCAACTAAAAGTATGGAAGCTCAAAAACAAAAGGAATTACCTTTTAATGTTTGGAGGGAAAAAAGCCAATATAAAATTCTATTGCCATGAAAAATCATCCTTCAAAAATTAAGGTGAAGTAGATATTCTTAGACAAACATAAAAGAACCTTGAGAGTTAAGGTATTATCTCAATGTTAAATTTTCTTATTTTGAACACTGTACTGTAACTGTACTATGCGACATAAGGAACTAATCTGTTGTTTAGGAAATACATACTGAAGTATTGAGTTCAAAGTCTGATATAGGCAACCTACTCTCAAATGGATTAGAAAGAAAAATTATATGTGTGTTTTTTAAGGGGCAGGAAACCTGAAACACATGTAATGGATGCTGTCAGTGCCCTGCTTAAACCCTGGATTCTTCTCTGGAGGGCACCTGCAGACAGTTCCAGTACTTGCCAAAGTATTCCTGAATCATATTCTCTGGGAGATTTTTATAGCTACAGAGCGTGACAGCGTTCATAGGGAAGGATAAGGAAAGGAATGTCCCAGATGTGCACCAGATGTGACCCTTAATGAATAAGAAAAAGGATATGACGGTCAAGTGGCTGTGTTAGTTCTTACTGCTGCTGTAATACTTTACCACAAACTTAGTGCCTTTAAATAACAGAAGTTTATTATCTTACAGTTCTGTGGGTCAGAAGTGCAAAGTGCACCTTATTTACTACACTAAAATCAAGATGTTGGAAGGGACCTATTCCATCTGGAGGTTCTGAGGGACAGTCCATTTTCTTGCCTCTTCCAGGTTCTGGATGCTGCTTGTATTTCTTCATGTGAATAGAATATTAAAATATTCTATAGCAATGAAAAATACAATTAAAATTAACATACCAACTAATATTTCTATTGCATCATGTTTTTCACATTACTAGCATAATTAGAAACATCCAGACTCTACATCTGATAATGTGTCAAAGTTTAAATTTTTTTGCATGGCATCCTGAACACTTGATCTTTGAATTAACCTTAGCATTCTTTCTAGTTCCCATTGAATACCTGCAGTAAAGCTTAATTGCAACATCTTGTTTCTCCCAAGTCTTTTCTTGTGGAGGACCTCACCCACCTTTACTCACTCTTCTTTTTGAAACTGCCCAAACAGCCCCTAAAATACTTCTCTGAACCCTGAATTCTCATTAATGACCCTTTCCTCAAAATTCATCCAGTATTTATAATCTGAAGAGTCTAATTTTGAGACAGACTTCTCCAATGATTGTAACTCTAGTAAAACTTTAAATTCATCTGTGCATTTCCCAGAGTGCCGAAATAAAGAAAATTAAACACAACTCTATAGAGGGGAAATATAAAAAGTGTACTTTACATTTTTCTATTCAACAATTTGGTGATGTGAACACATGAATGCCTAAAATTATTTATATTGGTGTTGCTAGTTTTGTTAAGAGAGAAACTCTGCATTCTATGGTATATCATACAGTCATTTTGTAAGACATCTGATTTTGAATAAAACTAAATAACTGCATAGTATTTTAACTTTAGCCTTAAAACTTTTCTCAGGTTTTTACTTATGAAACATAAATTTTTGCTTTCTTGTACAATGGATTTAACTTATTGAAAGTTACTGAAACTTTCCACTAAATGAGTTACACATCCCTAAGAAGCATAATCATGATCACATAATATTTCTATTACTTGTTTACTCAAACTGGATTTATTTCAGTATGTCTGGCTTTTTTACTTTTCTTTCTTTCTCTCTTGCTTTCTGCTTGCTTGCTTGCTTGCTTTCTTTTCTTTCTTTCTTTCTTTCTTTCTTTCTTTCTTTCTTTCTTTCTTTCTTTCTTTCTTCCTTTCTTCCTTTCTTCCTTTCTTCCTTTCTTCCTTTCTTTTCTTCCTTTCTTCCTTTCTTCCTTTCTTTCTTTCTTTCTTTCTTTCTTTCTTTCTTTCTTCCTTTCTTCCTTTCTTCCTTTCTTTCTTTCTTCCTTCCTTTCTTTCTTCCTTCCTTTCTTTCTTTCTTTCTTCCTTTCTTCCTTTCTTTCTTCCTTTCTTTCTTTCTTCCTTTCTTCCTTTCTTTCTTTCTTCCTTCCTTTCTTTCTTCCTTCCTTTCTTTCTTTCTTTCTTTCTTCCTTTCTTTCTTTCTTTCTTTCTTTCTTCCTTTCTTCCTTTCTTCCTTTCTTCCTTTCTTTCTTTCTTCCTTTCTTCCTTTCTTCCTTTCTTCCTTTCTTTCTTTCTTCCTTTCTTTCTTTCTTTCTTTCTTCCTTTCTTTCTTTCTTTCTTTCTTTCTTTCTTTCTTTCTTTCTTCCTTTCTTCCTTTCTTTCTTTCTTTCTTTCTTCCTTCCTTTCTTCCTTTCTTTCTTCCTTCCTTTCTTTCTTTCTTTCTTTCTTTCTTTCTTTCTTTCTTTCTTTCTTTCTTTCTTTCTTTTCTTTTCTTTTCTTTTCTTTTCTTTTCTTTTCTTTCTTTTCTTTCTGTCTTTTCTTTCTTTCTTTTCTTTCTTTCTTTCCCTGCCTTAAAAGTCATAAGTAGCCCTGGTATTCCAGTCAATGTTTTTACTACCATAATGATCAAGTTGTTATGTATTATCTGTACAGATAGATGTTAGAATTGAGCAGATTTTTTTTTTCTGAGCATGGCAGAAAGCTTTAGCAACTTATTTCACAAATATATGTAAGTTCTCTTTGAAAAATCATCTAATATTACGAGGATCAGTGAGAATTGTTACAGAGGAGTCTGTACTTTAAACTTGCTAAAGAAAGGAATAGCATATTTAAAAGCTGTATATTCAGTAGGACTTGTGGAAGGGTGATGCTATTTGACAAGAAACCAAAAGCACCTTAAAAATACATAAAACAAAAAATGGAAGTTAGAAAAATATTTATTAGAGGAATAATTAAGCTGTGTTACTCCTGGTATACAGTACTCTCCAAAATATAGATATGATGCTTTCAAAATGAAAATAGTGAAAGACAATACAGTGAGACCAAAAAAAGCAAGTTGCAGATCTTTTAATTATACGAAGAACAGAGTATCTGATGTATATCAGTGTCTGATATAAACTGTTTATACTTTATTTTTCATTGAGAAAGTATATAAGGGTCAAGTTTTGAGAATAAATATAACAAAAGTGAATAGAATAAAACATATACCACCCAATCATAAATATTAATACTTTGTATATTTCTTCCAGGCACTTTTTTTCCCTATGCATTATACCATAGATACAGATTTGCAATCTTTTAATATTTTTTATCTCATCCTATCTTTAATATTATCCCAGGTCAGTATGTTTTTATTCATATTTTTTAAAATAATGATACCACTCAGAAATTCACTCAACACCCTCCTACAGAATCTACATGAATTGTTTCTATTTGGGAAAAATTGGTGTGAGTAGCCTATGAAAATTCATCTTACCTTCGTAGTCCATCATTCATTGTGAGTTCCTAACCTTATTGACTGATGATATCATAAACCCACTGGTAGCTCACAGTGGCTCCTGGAAAAGTGAACATGACCTTTTCCCCTCCTCTAATTAGCAAAGGACTTGAATTTAATTACCTTTCTTGACCCTCAACGGCGTTAGAGTTTTCAAAAACAGCTTCTCTCTAAAATTACTACCACCACTTAATTGGTGTGCCTTCCTACTACTATCCAGTGTATGCTTCCCTGCACAACTAAAGCAACTCTTTTAAGAATTCATCATGATTCTTTCTTGCTTAGCTCCCCCTCTGATTTTAGAATAAAATCCAAACTCCTCAAATATGGATTTTAAATGACTTAGTCCATCAGGGCTGCTTTAACAAAATACCACAGACTGGGTAGCATATAAACAGCAGAAATTCATGTTTACTGTTTTGGAGGCTTGAAATCTGAGATCAGGGTACCAGCATGGTTGGGTGAGGGCCGTCTTCTGGGTATATAGAACACAACTTTATACAAACAGAAATTTTAGCTCCTCAAATATGTATCTTATTTTTGTTGACAGTTTGCTGATGAGAGCTCTTGGCAGTGTTTTAATTATATTGTTTCATATCATCCTAACATTTCCATAATTATTATTTCAATACTGTAGTCAAGATATTATATGCCCTGTGATAGAAAATAAATACAAAGTCCAAAAGAAATATAAAGTGACAGTCAACTGACTTTAAAATGCTTGTACTATTCATTATCTTATTTATCCTTCCAACAAAAATTTTAATTCATGAGAGATTCCCAAAAATTTGTGAAGGAAATACTTGTTTCTGGTTAAAAACAAAATATGCTACTCACACATGTAGATTACATTTTATTGTGATTTCTGCTTATACATTTTTGCTGATTTTATGCATATTTTTGCATTATACAGCTTTCCTGATTTTTATGTCACATATTTTACTTACTGAAATTACTAGCTTCTGTGTTAATAAATCCATTTTCCTTCTTCATTTAGATTCTCATCTGAGTGAATGGCATTTCCAATATTCTATCAATGAATCTACTCTTTGAAAGTAGAGAACAACCCATTTGGTCTATATTATAAATAGAATCCATCTAGTTTGGTAAAGGTTCAGTTTAATTGAAAACTGCACTGCTAGAATATTTTATAGATTTTTGTGTATTAAAGTTTCAATTTGTACCTCTGAGATCAAAAAAGTTTCTTTCAAAATGTGATTCTAAGCTGAGTTTAATGTTTCTCACACACAAACGTTTTGAATTGAATTGAAATTTGAAGTGAATAGCTACAAATACATAACACGCAAAGAAAAGTGGAAAATATATAAATAGATTCTCAACTTCATAATTGGGACTAGAAAGTAAGTTCTATGTGCTTATCACTACTTAAATATCATCTTGACTTCTGTGAGTATTTCAGTTGTCTCAAAAAAAGGAAAAAAATTCAGTAGAGAAAACAACAATTTTTAAAATATATCAAGAGAAAAATGAGGTACTTAGAATTTTTTAAATAAAGTCACTTATGCATGAAGATGGGAAAATTATATGGAGAGTTTAGACATTGGGAAAAAGACACTCTCATTTACAGTCTGTAGCAGGCAGCTTTAGAAAGGCTCCCAATGGTCCCCACCCCCTGTTATTTATATCCTTGGGTAATACCCTCCTTTTGATTATAGGCAAAGTTTAGTGACTTGCTTCTAATAAATACAAAATGGGAAAGGTTACATTATGAAGTGTTACTTCCAATATTAGGTTATTAAAAATTGTGATTTACATCTTGCTCTCTCTCACTTACCTTTTCACTTGCTTACTCTGACGAAGCTAGGGGCCATCTTGTGAGTCTCCTAAGAAGATGCCCGCAGAGAGAGGAGCAAAAGGGAGGGTTTGAGCCAATAGCGAGCAAAGAACTAAATCCTCACAACCACCTGAGTGAGCTTGGAAAGGCTCTTTTTCCAGTAGAGTCATGAGACAACAGCTGGTTCAGCTGGCACCTGGAAGGCAGCCCTGTGAGTGAGCAGAGCCAGGAGACCCAGCTAAGCAGTACCTAGCTTCCTGACCCACAGAAACTGAGATAATAAATGTTGTTCCATAAGCCACAAAGTTTGGGTAAAATTTGTTATACAGCAGTTGATAATTAACACAATATTACATAAGTTGTCCTGAATTCCTGTAACAGATTGAGCAGTTCTGATTTCCCAACAACTACACATACGGTGAAACTAATTTAGGCAAATAGATATACCTAGTTGCTTATACCCTGTAATCAATAGGGTGTGAAGAAAGAAAAGAATTAAGAAAAATATGATGAAGTAGATACACATTTTTCTACAAAATTAATAAGATGAAATTTTCGATGGGTTATAACTCTTTACCAGAAGTATATATGTACTGTATTAATATGTATAAGGAAATCAATGAACGATTAAGAGTGGTATACATTATGGGGCAATTCGTCTTTCTTGATTGAATGCTTTCATGTCGCCTTTATAACCTAATTCTCATCACTAGTCTGTTAATAACTAGCTGGGACTTTATGTAACTAGTCTCTGTCTCATGGACTAGAGTGCTGTGAAATGGTCTTTAATATATTTAACAACTAGAAAATTCTATGACTATAAATTCTGAAGTAGAAATTATCATTGGAGATACACACCAAATATTGATTAGGACATAACTGAAACAAAACAAAGCAAAACAAAAAAATTGGACTTTGAAAGAGTCCTTAAGCACTTTTTATATAAAATATTTTATAATTAAAATCAGATTAATTAAAATAATAATAATATTTTGACTGATTACAACATTCCAGGCTCTGCTAATTTATATATGTATATTGTTATTCCCAGTTATAGACAAAAAAATTATATTAAGTTGCAAGCCTTTGAGCACATATTTACAAGAGACAGGGGATAAGGTTTAGATGTCCATTCCTAAAAGCTTGTAATCACAATGATATTAAATAAATTTTTGTTAAATTTTTTAAATTTTTATTTTGGTTTAATTTATTTAAAAATTTAATTTTGTGTTAGATAATGAAATACATTTTAAAAGCTTAAGTATGTTAAAATTAGTCAGGAACAACCAGAAATATCTTCACAAAGATTAAATAAAATAGTTTCATAATTACAAAAAGTTTAAGTTAGTGTTTATACTAGAAATTAACACAGACTTGATAAAGATATGTAGATAATTTGTGAAGCAGTTGCCAGAATATTTGTATATTTCTTACTAATAGGTAAAAGTAAAATTGGATCATCTCTAATAGTGGGCACAATTACAGCAATTTCCCTATAGTAACAGTGAAGCATCATTGCCTTTCCTCTAACGTACAAATTCAATTAAGATGGTGTTTAATTTAAATATCAAAGTTTTTTTTTAAGCCAGATAAATCCAGTTCATTTTAAGAGCAATTTATGTGCTAGGTAATAAGCATGACACATTGGCTCCTCAGGTGAAGTAGAAAGATAAAGGCGGCTATATTTAATTTTTAAGAGATACGATGTATAACATAATAACTGACCTTAAATAGAAAAGCTCTGTGGTTATATAAATCAGAGAGCCTCGAAGATATGAAATAAATCCTCTGGGTAGCAAATATTTTGAGTTACATTGCTGAAGCTGAAAAAGCAAAGCTGACAGGCAATGAGATTAAGCAAAAGGCATATAGTACACATGCTAATGCTTAATTTCGAGACACAGTTGATGTAACAGAGCCCCCTCCCTTTCGGTGAAACAAAGAGACTTTCACTAACTATTTTACCATTTCCAAATATTATTTAACAAATGAAGATAAGCTTTCATAGGATATATTCTATCATATTGACATGTTAGAAATTCACCATGAAAAACTCAAGTCCCTAAAATCGTATTTCCATTATGCTCTTTCAAGAAACAAAATAGATATATAATTGCTTTCTGTGTGTTTTGCACGGTACCAATTTACTAACAATTAAAATGACTTCCTATATTTCATTTAAGGGTAAATGGGGAGCACATGTGTAGTTAATTGAACAAGTACAGAAATTGATTTTTCTCATCAGTTCGGTCGTCATCATTTTTACCTGATCTTTTGATAGAGGGTGGAAAAACAATTGTAGCATAAACTATGGACCCAAAGGTCATTTCATTGATTAAAAAGCAAAGCTAATACTGAGAGAGGTTGTATATTTGAAAAAATTAAGCACATAATTATAATTATATCAAAACTAGAGCGTCTATAATCTTTGAGATGTTAAAATACATAATCAAATCACACTGAGGTTCTTGTTAGGGGTGGTATTTTCTTATTGCTGATGACATTTTCCATAATTAACTGAATATATACAGTGAAGTAAACAAATAGGCCAAATTTTCCAATTGACCAATATTTCAAATTTTCTATTCTTTCATTTTTAATTTTCCATATTATTTGCTGAAAGTTTTCAGTTAAGTATATTTCCTCAAATCTTTTTAAGATATGCAAATGCGTATTTCCACTGAATTTTACGCCTTTATTGTAATCTTTCCATAATTTGTTCTTATGCTGTCCAATAATTCTATATAAATCTTGCCACTTTCATTACTAATGAATATATCTACCTATTTTATCAAATATTAAAATTATTCATTTAAGGTTATGTCTTAATAGCTCTAAATCTAGCCAATTATTTTATTAAATTTCTAAATTAAGACAGGCAAGGAAAATAATTCAGAAACTACTGTGGCTTTATTTATAGACTGACATCTTATTTCATTCTTGATGTAAACCAAATTTGTTTAATAGTCAAACATTCTCCTTTCCAAATAGGAGACAATTTTTCAATGGTGTATAACTACCAGGTGAATTAATTCACATACATAGTCTCAATTAGAGCTAGGGCTGTCAATCTTCCACATAATTCCATTGTTGAGGACTAAAGCAGTGGTCCTCCCACCATTCTGAATTTTGAATAAATCTGTATAGGAATTCCAAGCAAATTTATATGTTCTTAAAAATGTATCTCTTTGAAAAATTGAATAATTTGATAATACAGTATATTTAGGGATAAAATAAGAGTTAAAATTAGATAGTTATCTTCCATCCTTTGGGTTGCTAAATGAATATGTTTTCAGTGAAAAGCTTTTGACACAACCTGTATGGAATTTAAAATTGAACTGATTTAACACAGAAATATTCTGAAATATTAAATTGTATGTATGTATCCTAAGCCACCAATTAGGAATTTAAATATTATCTACAGTCTTCAGAGGACTATACTTTCTTTTCACTCAACATGTAAATGCATGTATATGCAATTCTGTCAGTACATTTGTGCATATAGAAACATGAGTAAACATACATTCATTCATATACTAAGACATACCAGTTAAGAAATATCTTAAAATAAATGTGCAAATTAATATATTATATTGAATAACTTTAGTTTGATAATGTTTTATAATTTTAATGCATATCAATATTACTTCAGATTTCCTTTATCTGGTATAATACCATTTTTTGGGGGAAATGGTCATCATTTACAAATCCATATTTTTAGACACTTTGCAATACAATGCAAAAAATAAAAACTAAAAAAAAAAAAATTGAGGACAAAATGTTTTCCTGAAAAGTATGACCTATAGGTTCTAATTTTACAAACCAAAAGCTTATATTTAAGGATTAATCAGTTTTTATGATTATATATCATATCAGTTTCTTCTAATTTTTTATTAGCAATTAAAATTTGATTGAACTTGGGAACCTGAAACTGTAACCACTATGCAAGTGTTAAGCTTCATGATGTCATTTTTGGTCTGCAATTAATTTGGTTAATTTATTTATTCTGTGACCCATTTCATTTTTCAGGAGCATAAAGATACTCAGTGATCTATATAAATGGTGCTATTCAAAAATTATAACAACTGTTTACATATATATCTTCAAATATTATATATCACTATTGAATTTTTCTTCCATAATAAAAACTCTATTTCTAGTAAAATAAATTTGAATTAACCCTTTCCCTCAAGGAGTTAAAAATGAATATCTAGTGATAATTCTAATTTTATTGAAAATAATAGACTTATTAATTTATCGGTGACAGGCACTGTTTCAAAGAAAATATTAATATTTATATTTCTCCTTGAAAGAAAATTCTGTTCTGTCTTTTTAACTTGCAATATTTGAACTTCCCTATACATACTGAGATTCATTATTTAAAATTTTACTAAGTAACTGCTTTTTAAATTACCAAATATACAGGGTTAAGTGAGGATTGAAAATAATTTTTTCATATCGTATGAACAAATTTTGAGGGAATGTGGAACATAAGATTTTTACATATTCTTTATTACATCAGTTTTAACTAGTTTGTCTGTTTTTAAATGACTAGCAAATATGCCTGTTGATGGTTATACATTTGAGTAGCTTCCTTGCCATCATTGTGTGTATATTTTTATGCCTTTAAAATTGTCAGTTTTCACCTAGCAAGTGTATCTGTGTCTTTTATAAAAATGAGAATATATATACAATTCTTTAAGAAAATGGAGACAGTTTAAACTGTGGAATGGAACAGAAGACTGACAAAAATAACTTTTAAAGAAATGGAAATTTGGTGGCTTTTTGAGGAAAATATTTAAAGATATTTAAAGACTGTTATGTAATCCTGCTAGTAAATAATTTGCATATCAGAATCTGTCCGAAAATGCATGTTCCTTGTATTAGGTAGAATTTTAAGTTAATCTTTGTTCAATTCTGTGCCTATCAAAATCCCAAAGGCATTTTTAACAGTAGTAGGAAGATATCCTAAAGTCATATAGAATCACAGAAGACCCTGAGTGAACTCATACTTCCTGATTTCAAAACACATTTTAAAGCTATAGTAATCAAAACAGTATGGTACTGACATAAAGACAGATATATAGTCAGTGCAATAAAATAGAGAGCCTGCAAATAAACCAATGTGTATATGAATAACATATAAATACTTTCATTAAACAAAGAAATTGAGATGTATTTAATTTGTTTTTCATAGCATAACCATTCAATTCCTCATTTATTCCACAAACGTTGATTGACCACTTTGTCTATTTTAGGAAGACACTTAGCTAGGCATCTCTCTGAATTGAAGTATAAGGCATTTCCTGTTTACACTATTATACTGGAAACTGTTCAAAAAGTGATTTATTGTTACTGATATCAAATACCTTCTCACCACTGTGGCCAAAATTTTGCCTACATTTATAACCATTCCAACTTTAAAGCCTATTTGTTTTAATTGCATGTTAAACAAAAAAGCAAGAAGTTTTTTGTTTGTTTTTGTCTCACATAATTGAAAAGTCAGGCATGGATAAATTTGGATGCTAAAATGATGTTGTTTGTTCTCTGCTTCTCTTTTTCTCCTACTCTAGATTCCATTTTCCTTGATCTTAGGTCTTTTTTCATGCAAAGATCTGGGTTTAAACAAATTTAGGTGTATATATTAAAGTTAAGATGCTAAATAAGGCCAAGCCTGATAGCAAATTGATCTTCCAGAACTTATATCTCTCTCCAGAAATTTATTAATAGAAAAGGGAAAAATGGAAAGTGTGTATAGTTACAAATCTACTCTTTTTTGCTGAAACTTACTGTCGGCCAGTGTAGTGTATCTGTTTTGACTTTGACTTGATGGTTACTAGGGTTTGCAAATTTTTATTCATTCTATGTTATTCACATATCAAGCCCTTTCCTCATTTGTATTGGAGAATGCTGCTATCCAGGATGCCCTATATTTTCCATTTTTCCAACTTCTACCCATCTTTTAAAGTATAGTTCAATTTATACACCCAATAAGAAAATTTTTCTACTCTTCCTAGGTTAAAATATCTCTAGTTCCCCTAACACTTTGTGGTACTTAATGTCTGTTTAATTATTTTACCATATTGCTTTATCGTATTACATTGGCTTAATGCCTTTGTGTCAGTAAAACTAAACAATAATGTATCTCCTGGAATGTGCATATTATGAATTTGCCTATTTTCTTACAATTCTCAAAAAACATTTCTTGGTTACAAATAGCTTTCTAAATGGAATCCTACACAAGTATAGATATATGCAGATATGTGCAAAGCTATGTCTTGCCTAAGATGGACCATTAAATATGATTATTCAAAGACCCTAAGGTTGTTTACTTTTAATTATACAGACTGCAATTAGCTTATTCTGCCACAGCACTTACAGCTGCCTGTGTCTGTCTGTCTCATCACAACAAACATCTCAGGGCATTTTCTAATAGATTTTGTTTTGTTTATCATATTGGAATTTTAAATTTTTGTAAAATAAATGTAGTAAGTTTGGGGATTTAGAGCACAAATGTCCAGGGAATACCAAGTATGAGTTAGATGAAAGGGGTTAATTAGGTGAGTTAAAGATACATTTAACAAACTTTACTCCTTCTTAAAGAGTTAGGCCTGCCTTAAAAATAAAGCTCCTTTATCCATGGATCAGAAAGTTTAATCATGCTGATTTCTACAAAGAAACAAAATCCTTTTTGATGTTGTCGAAAAACACTGGCAGACAGGCTTGCCTATTTTTGTTAGGGAAGGCATAGAAGAGATTTACCAACCCATATTCCTATTTCATGCCCAAAGCTTTCTGATTGGTCATGAATGATGAGCCATCTGAAAGATGGCCAGGCTCATGTTTTATGAAATTCAGGGCTTTTGTTAGATGGCATGATATATTGGTTGCTCAGTCTCTGATTAGTCCAATGTGATTTGAAAAGATAGAAACAAATCTTGTACTCTCAAGTAAAAAATATATATATATATATATTTCCTATAGATATCTTATCTATGTGATAAAGACAAACAAAGGTAAGCTTAAAATACATTAACTGGACAAACATAAATAAGTATATAAAGGCATAAATAAAAATATGAAAGTAGGTTATAAGTTGCTCTATAGAGAAATACTAAAGTGGTGATATTTCATTTTGAGAACATATCTTTATTTATGACCCAAGAAAATTCCTCTTAAAGAGACTGGATTTTATGCAGAATTTTTAAAAATAAAAATCTTAGTTTGCATGTAAATATACTCATCTCCCTGAGTTCTTCAGATTCTTTTCAATAAAAAAAGAGTCAAACATGACTTTTAGGTCAAAAGGGTGAAAGAAAACTGATCACGTTATAATGTTTGGTTATGATTTTAATAACTATATAAGAAAAACACTGATCAAAACGCTTAAAGATTTTCTAGCTGGATAGATAAATATGTTTATATCCATAAGTATTTGCGTGTGTATAATTTCTTTGGAGATTTTCTCTAGCACTATAAAATTTTAAACCTTTATATTGTGTAGTTAAAATAAGCCTGTATCCCTTTCTCATTTTTATGCAAATATATAGAAAGTGGTGTTTCAGAATATGCTTATTCACATTTTAAGCTATTTAAAAGAAGGTATTTTTCTCAATATAGTTTTAATAAAAATTTAATATCAACCACATAATATTTTAAAATTTCCTTCTAAAATATCTCCAGAAAAAATTTGTTTCATTGGCATACATTATATTTTTATATACTATAAAAATTATCAGTTCTTCTCATGCATTCTTGTATTTTATTTTTAGATATTTGAAAAGTTTATACTTTCATATTTGTATGTACTCCAATATTGCAAAATATTTCCAATTAGCCACATAGCTTAAGTATTACGGTAAAATGTTTTTGTTCGCTGTGTTTAAGAGCAACATGGTATGGACTTATTTACAATGTCATTAAAGTTTCAGGGAAGGACTTGAGAACCAAACAGGTATAGGGCTTATTTGGCTGGATTTTAGCTTTCATTAAATACGCTTACCTGTTTTTTCCCTCTAGCCAAAATTGAGCAGCCGTTCTTTCCACTTAGCCTTTAGTGCACTTTGTTTCCCATTAGGCATTGTAAAATTTTTAGCTTAAGTGCTGTACTCTAAAATGTATTTTTCTTAAGTAGACCTAATAATATACTCCCAAAGCTTTTCTCTGTGAAACATTCATCTGTAAAGCAGACTAAATAGTTGTGCTGTGAAATCGATTACTTGGGCAATGAGGCAGAGCCTAGTCTTTGATATTCAAAGATAATTCTCTGTCCTGGCACTAAGTAGCTCTATTACATACAGGTAATTTCTATTTTCCAGAATGCTAGATGCTCAAAATAGGAAAAAGCATTTATTGTTTGAATTCAAATACATGTATCATTAATAAAATAATTTGTATATTATTATGTATTATAGTGTTAGAAGAAGGTGTCTATTTTATTGATTTATAGAGGCTTTAAAAAGTATATTTTTATATGTCAAAGACCTATAGTATATTGGTTGACATAACAAAATTGTCTAAAAATTAGGCAAACTCATCTGTGTGTATCTAGATACATCTTCATCTGTGTGGGATGAAATTGGATTTTTTAAAACTTGAAACTAAGAATTAGACTTAGACATCTATTTAAAAAATAGCAACAAAGGGCCAGTGCATTTCTCAACTCTTAGCCAGTTCTACAAGTGTGTAATACTGCAATTAAATATGGTTACTTTAAGTTATTCAGATACCACAAAGAATTGGATTGTCAAATGCGGCTCCCAGGAATCAGAGATACTGCCTGACATCAAGCTTTACTAATTTCTTCAAGGACAGGAGAGATCAAGCTGCACAGGTGAAGCAGGGAGTCTGGGGATGCCTTGATTCATCATTCAGGTCCCTTCTTCTCCGACCTTCTTTGGCCCAGGTTAACAGATGAGATTTCCGCATAAGGCGTGCACACCCAGATGGAGCAATTTAGTTCCTAAAACATTTCCATTTTACACTCAGATTGTTGTGTGTCTTACATGACATTTTCCAGGGAAACATGCAGGTAAATCCAGAGATTCTAGACTTGTTTGCTTTTGGGAAGCCTAACCAACCGGATGTATTCTAATTAAAGCATTCCAAAGATAAGTCCTCCATCACTGCCAAGACCAGTAGGTTTCTCTTTACTGTTCTTAACAAGAGATGAGTCTTGTAACCTGCCTAGTTTCCTTCTTTAGTGTTCCTTTCCCTCTACAATGGGATTAAAAGTTTTATAGGCCAGCTGTTTAACCCTTTCCTCCCCAGTAGTGTTTGAGGATTTTAGATTTTCCCTTTCACTCTCAGCAAACTGTAAAAGGCTTCTGTTCAATCTTCAAGGATGGCATTTAATGTCCAAGAACTGGATTTATTCACTGTGTCACTGAGTTATTTGTTGTTGTATATTTTTCAATCATTCAGCACTTATGGGTAGTTTACTATATGACCGTAATTGTTTATTATGATTGTCTTGAGGTGAATATAGATATTTTTTGCCCCAAAATTAAAGTGATTATGACTAGACCATCAACCTCAATTAAGAGGAAGTAAGTTTATGTTATAAATACGAATGATGTAGTAAAAAGTTAAAAAACATTCTGTAGTAGGTGATAATTATTTTTAAGGTTCTACTTCTATTGTACATTGATGAGAGGAAGCTAAATTGAAAGAGATTAATATTAAAATGGAAAATAGAATGGAGCCTACAGCTGTTCAGCTGTTATTGTTCATTTATTAGGTCAGCTTCAAATTCATAATTAAAAAGCAGTATTATTTCTGTTGTTACAATAAGAATATTGATAATACCGCTCCTATACCCAAGACATCGTATCATGTACTCTTCCTAAATTATATCTGGTTTTAGACTGGACTAATTAAACTTTTGTTGAGATAATGCTGTATTACAAAAACTCCCCAAAATACCAATAGCTAAAAAACAAGCGTTTATTTCATACTTGGAGGTCTGCATGTTGGCTGAGATTAAGCCAGTCTCGTCTGTGGTCAGCTGGATACATCTGGGCTGGGCTGGACTCCAGACTTTTAATTAAATTGAAGTATAGTTGGTTCACAATGTTGTGTCTATTTCTGGTGTACAGCATAGTGATTCAGTTATATATATATATATATATATATATATATAGTCTCTTTCATAGTATTTTTCATTATAGGCTATTACAGGGTATTGAATATAGTTCCCTGTGCTATACAGTAGGACCTTGTTGTTTACCTGTTTTATATATAGTAGTTAGTATGTGCAAATCCCGAACCCCCAATTTATCCACCCCTCGCCTTTGCCCCCTGGTAACCATAAGTTTGTTTTCTATGTCTGTGAGTCTATTTTTGTTTTGGGCTGCAGACTTTGACCTGAGTCCAAATCACCTCCGTGTGGGACCGTGGCTGAAGGTGGAATCCAGGCTGAAACTGCCACATTAACCTGGGGCCTGCTTCTTTATGGCAGGTAGTAAAGGCTCAATAAGACTACGTGATGCTGGCCATATCTCTTACAGCTTCATTTCACAACTTGACCCACTTTTAACTCTTGACTCTTTGACTCTTCTTTCCAGCCGCCAAAGTCTCATGTTTAATCAATGAGGCATATGAAAGTATAATGAACTCACAAGGAAGTCATGGTGAGGTTGTGTAGAATAGAAATAATTTGGGGCAAATAATACAGTCTGTCACATACAGCAGTGGATAGTCTTTTTTTCCCCGAAAGTTTCAGTACCAAATAAAATGAAAATTCACCAGTGAAGAGGCTTAGCATAGTAGTGCATTCCAGACTTTTGCAACTGTTATTTCACCAGTGAGGAGATAAAGTATTGGTTTGATTATTCTTAAAATTGCCATTTGTGCATTTAGTTTTTGGTGAAGGAGTCAACATTTAAAATATCTCTAGAACAATAGAATGCTGATAGCAACAGAGACCAACCAGGCACTGAGGTCATTTCTGTGACCTAATATGGCATAGTTGTAAGAGAATTAATTGCTCTTGTTCTAAATTAGGAAATCTGAAGATGATTTTCTTTAGCGAATGTTACATGAGGACCGTTTAGTTTTCTATGCTTGAGTAACAAATTATCATAAACTTAGTGGTTTGAAACAGCATTTTTTCATTAACTCTCAGTTTCTGTAGATGAGAAGTGCAGACGGGCTCAGCTGGGTCTAAGCTTAATTTCTCACAGGGCCAAAGTCAAGATGTTAAGTCAAGATGCTGAGTTCTTACCTGGACGCTCTGGGGAAGAATTTTATTCCAGTCTTTTTCAGGTTGTTGGCTGAATTCAGTTTCTTGTCATTTCAGCACTGAAGTCCCTGTCCCCTTTCTGGCTGTCAGCCAGTAATGGCTTTCCATTTCTAGATGTCACCTGCATTCTTTTTCATGCACTCTTTCCATTTTCAAGCCAGCAGTGACATGGTCAGTCTTTCTCAAATACTCCTGACTTCATCTTCTGCCAACAGTGAGAAAACTCCTTCTTTTATAGAGCTCATGGGATTACATTAGCATCACCTGAACAATTTCTCTTTTTTACGGTCAACTCCTTTGTAATCCTTCCTGCATTTGCAACATCTCTTTTTCCATGTAATATTACAATCATGATACTAACACCTGGAGGTAAAGGTCATGGGGGACATCTTAAAATTCTGCTTAACACAGGGAAAATCCTTTTTTCTGACACATTTGATATTCAAATTCATTTAATAGCAGAATTACAGATTAGTCTTTTAAATATTTTTCCTCATAAAGCTATCAGATTTCCATTTTTTTAGAGGATTTTCTCCAGTTTGCTGTTCAGTAACACCAGTTAAGTTGTCTTCATTATTATTAAGAATGGCATATATATTAAAGAAATTGTCATTCATTACTTTTTTATCTTTTTGAAGACATAAGCTGACTTGGTAGATGAAAACTGACATCTTTAAAGGCACAAAAATATTATAATTTTCCCACAAAATTGTAGACACTCAAAGAATACTAATGTAATCACTATAAAAGTGTTGAGTATATCTAAGACCTTACTTAGGTAATTAATCTGTGTGCTTACACAGACTATAAAGCTTAGCAGAAGAATCCAAGCCAAGAGATGTTCAGTACAGACTTCCCCACAAAAACGTTGTTTAATAATAATGATGGCCAAACTTTTAAAATAAGATACTGAAAATGCTCCAGTTAACAGGGCATACTATTATATAGATATCACTCTGTCTAGAGCAAGATCCTACCACAAAGATTAATATCAAGGACACAATGATGACAGATGCTTCACGAAACACCAAACCCAGGTCAATTAACTTGTGAGACATTATAAAGTCTGTCTTCTCTTTGTTTGAAGCATGAATGACTGTAATTGAAGATCCAAGGTGGCTTAGGGAGTACCCATTTTTCCCATGAAGCTTTCGTCTTTTGTTTAGAAAGTATGAAGAAAAACAGCTCTTACTAGGATCTGAAGCATTTCTAAAATAGTCGCTATTTTTTTTAACATTTTTAAACATTTTAGTATTATTATAAAATAAAAATGGTTTAAAATAAAATAAAACAGTCACTAACATGGCCACTAGAAATATAAGCAGCCAAGTTGGCCATCTCCACAGTATCTAGGGGCCACCTACATTCCATTTCACATAGCTGCCTCCATTTTTAAGCCAGTGATGGGATGGTGAATCCTTCTAGTGTTTCAAATCTCACTACCCAGCTCCTATTGATGTCAGTCTAACTTGCTGCAACCATTCTTTAAGACATACATGGCTACTCTAAGTTGAAATAAGTATCAGGTCTTCTGTAGTCAAAGAACCACTGACTCTCATATCCTCAGACTGGTCATCCAATGCCAAGTACAAGTGTTGAGACTGTAGCCAACTGTATGTACTGCTTTCTTCCTGACTGAGTGCTAAAATGGTACCTCACCCAGTATGATCTTGGGCTATAGTTGCAACCAGAATCCAGGCATCACCACTGAGGAGGTTCTGGGCACAGCTGACCTTTGCATTTATTTAAAGAGCTGTAAAATTTCATGTGCAAGTAGATTTTGACACAGGCAAATTTGTCAGATTAGCATCCACATGTGAGTCTGGGGCATAATTTCTTTTATCCTTCGTTCTTCCTAAGGATCGATTTTCTGTAATTGATTTTAAGTCATAATTTTACTCAAGGTAACTATGGCAAAACTTTCACCTACTCACCATACATGCTTCTTTATCCAAAGAAGCAGCTCCTCTTACCAGCTGCTTTTTCTCTGTCAGGGATTATGTTTCCTCTATAACAGATAAATATAGATGTCATCAGGCTGAAAAAAAAATTCAGTAGTATTCCCCTCCTTCCTCCAGTGCTTACTCTGATATTTCCTTGCCTGTCCTGCCTATATTCAGTTTGCCAGTCTATCCAGTGGAGGTTATCCAAACCATGATTTATGCTCAGGTCATCACCTCATCGTCTTTTTTCACTTACTGCAATAAGCATCCATTTTTACTATTCCACGGAATGACTCACAAATGTAACCCCCATAAACCCACTGATTGCTCAATCAAACGGATACATTTTAATTCTTGTTTAATCTCTCTAAAGTGTTCTGTACGTTTGGCATGTCTGCTATGTAGTGATTCTCCTTTCTCTTTATTTATGACATCAAAATTCTCACTCCAGTTTTCCTAAATATTCTTTCTCAAGTGTCTACATTTAATCTCCTTTCTTTGACTGCCCTCTCATTATTCCCAGAATCGCATTATCCACTTGTATCCAAATTTAAAAGTATTTCAAATAAAAACCAACATTGAATAATTTGAGGAAGAAATTGTTTGCATTTCTTTTAAGGTAGATTTAATCACTGTTGGATGACAATAAATGCCCCTAAGAAAGTCTGCAAATAGCACTGCCGTGGAAAGGAATATAATATAGGAACATTCTTATATTAACAAGACATCATCAGATTATCACTGTGTCCCATGGAATTTTGATTCATTTGATTCCAGAAGAAAACATTAAAATTTAGTAATATCATCTGAGAACATCTGTTGTAAGAAAAAGTGAATTTAAAAATAATCTTGTCTCGTAAATACTTAGAAAAAATGAAAAGGTTTTTAGACGAGAAAAGAAGGCTTTTTAATGAGGCTAGATTGATTTGAAATGGTAGAAAATTTAGAGATGCTACAACCAACAAATATGTTGAAGTACGAAAACAAGAAAACAATACCTAAATTATGAGTGACATTTAAACCATGCTCTCCTCCAGTCAGAACATAATGGCTTCAGTCAGATCTCATTAATATGTATGGATATTTCATATTTATGGAGAAAAGCTTTATTTCATTTTTTTAATATTTTACAATGTAATTCTATATAAAGCCTTAATAAATTTAGCACAGAAGGCACATGAACATTTAGTTTAGCTTTTTCTTCAGAAGCAGTAGAACAAAATAAGGTTTCAGAGGGAAAGAGAAAGACGTGATAAGTAAATAAATAGAAAAGGGACATTGTTACTCTCTTCCTTGTGATATGAAATCAGGCCCAGATGAAGCATAAGAAAAGGTGATCATGACTATGATCAGTGAAATGATGTAGTGTTTTTAATGTACTAAATTACCATATGCATTGTCTATCTATCACTTGCAGTAGTGACTGTCAAAGGAAAAGAGAAACAAAGTAAGCATTGAAAGGCAAAATGGAAATTACTCCTACTTAGTCAAAAGGCCCATTGCAGAATATGTCTAAGTGGTAAGATGACCTTCCCTGTGTATATAAAATTATAATGCAAAACATATGTTTGACAAAAAACTTATCTTTCAATCAAAATAAATTCAGTGCTTCTCCTTTGAGTATTTTATGTGAGGATTGTATATAAATGGATAGTTGGCCAGTGTTGAAATTCTCTGTATAAATTACAAAAGGATACTGAAATAATCTGTCTACAGAATGTAATAGAATTTAGGTGAAAAACAACTATTCTTCCTACTGAGTAAACTTCAAATGACCAGTCTGCTGAGAAAGCAAGCAGTACATATTTTGGTGATAATTTAAGAAACTATAAAAATTATATAGAAATGTCAGCATTCCAAACGTTGAAGGGAGTTTAAAATTTTAGTCTGTATAGTTTGTTTCAGGAATAAAATAATAAAGGACCTAAAGGTTCAAGCGCACTCTGAAATGCCCTGGAAATGTTTAAGATAACCATGCATTTTAGTGCTATTTTCCATACTTCTGGAGATTCTCAGTTTTCCTTTAAAATAAATAAATTCAACAACTTCTACTTTGCACAGGAGTAAAAGACTTGAAAGTGTGATGTCTCATACCACCGTGGAAGTGTCTAATTGCTACTTTTTTAACGCAAATTAATTTTCTCATATGCTCAATGTAAGTATCATCCAATTTTCCTCTCTGTGGCCTTTTGCTTAAGGAATAATTACATTGCTGACATTTTTAATTAAAACAGTGCTATCTATTTTAAAAAGCATTAAGCCTGCCATTGATTTTGGATCCTGAATAAAATTTTCATTGATGAATCAGGAGATGTGTCTTAATACTCTATGAAGCCTGTATGTATTAGCATACAATTTAAACTGAATAGTATTCAGAACAAAAGTCATTTTTAAAAAATCAATAGCATCATTAAAATTAAGATCCTAATACAATGAAGCACATTTTATATGTGTAGATATATATATAAATATATATATATTTATGGTTCATTTTAATGAAGCTATCACCTAATAATTTTCATTGACAATTGAATATTAGAGATTTAACATTTTAGAAATCTTTAGAGGTCTGAAAAATAATCTGTGATTTACTATGTATTTATTAGATACATTTCCAAATTCTAGAGAATGTTTTAAACTCTTAATGAAGAGAATCTGTGAGCCACTTATCAAATACATTGAGAATATATTATACTTTACTATTTAATATTATAAAGTATGCTTCTAAAAAAAGTGTGGGGAGGGAATGGACAACTAAACAGACCTATGAATTCTGAAAGGTAGTAATCTCAGTGGGCAGAAGGAATCTCAGTAGTCTGTAAATGAGGACAAAGCAGAGATTTAGTCAAGTATGTAGCAAAAGAATCTCACCTAAAAACCCCCCTCAAGCTCTGAGATCTGGTTAGAGGTGACTTCTAATCTAACACATATGGATCTATATTGCAAAGTGAGGGAACGACTATGACCAATCTTTGGCAGTTATATATAACTTGACATTGGTTTCAAGAATCATCTTACTCTTAATATCTTACAGAGTGGACAGATGAAGTCAATATGCACATCTTAAGTGAATGTCATGAAGGGGAAAAGGCAGTTCTTATTCATAGTTACTGTAAATTTAAAAAGGGTTTTAAAACCAAAGATATCCCTACAATATAATTTCTATGGCTACCTCCTTACTCCTTATATCCGCCCTAGTGTGTTCTTTGTTCTTTATTATTAAGTCAGAAGTTGTATAGGCTTAAAGATTCAATTTCATATATATTTTTTTTCCTGGAATTAAGAAGTCAGAATAACACTCTGAAATCATACATATATATGATTATATTACCTGCATTTAGTGTTTAAATTAAGTTTAAATACTTTTTGCTTACAAAAATGGGCAGAAGACCTAAACAAGCAATTCTCCAATGAAAACATACAAATGGCCAGTAGGCACATGAAAAAATGCTCAGTAGCTGTGGGAGCCCATGACTGGGTTAACAAATTGTAACAGATCCCAACCGCTTATCTCCTTAAAGAAGATGTGCTTATTAACTGCCTTGAGGTTTTAGCAATGACCCAGGCCCTCGGCTATAAACGCTGGGCGTGCCTGCTGTTAGTCTTCTATCCCCAAACAGCCTTGGGCTGGAATGGTAAACAACTTATAAAAAGCTGCAGACTCAGAGGTGAGAAGGCTGGTTAGCCAATGACAGGTAAGATCCCCGGAGGGGGGCAACCTAAGGCAGGAACAGCCGCCTGAGTCCAAGTTGTCAAGCAGCTGATTCGCATACATTCCGTGCTGAAAGAGCGCTGAAAGGCTCAACAGGAACATGATTCACCAAAAAGGGTCTTCTGACCTTGAGCCAAACACCAACAATAAACAAAGCTTTTGTACTCATTGTGATCCCACCCTGTCCTTCCCTAAATTCCTGCATTCCTCCTTTGACTGTACTCAATAAATACGGGAGCTTTGAGAGGCTCCTGGAGTTGGCTCTGGACTCCCTCTGGCTCTCTTGACTTTTTCCACAGAGTGTTGAGTAATTCATTCCATCTCGGTGGGACTTCTGCTGGCCAGAACCCACAACTGGTGACGAACCCACAAGTAGCGCTAATTATCAGAGAAATGCAGATCAAAACTACAATGTGGTATCACCTCACACCAGTCAGAATGGCCATCATTCAAAAGTCCACAAATGATAAACGCTGGAGAGGCTGTGGAGAAAAGGAAACCTTCCTACACTGTTGGTGGGAATGTAGTTTGGTGCAGCTATTATGGAAAACAGTATGCAGAGTCCACAAAAAACTAAAATTAAACTTACCATATGATCCAGCAGTCTCACCCCTGGGCATATATCCATAGGGAACTCTAATTTGAAAAGATACATGCATCTCAGTGTTCATAGCAGCACTGTTTACAATAGCTAAGACATGGTAACAACCTAAATGCCCACTGATGACTGGATATGAAGATGTGGTATATTTATACAATGGAATACTACTCAGCCATAAAAATAATAAAATAATGTCATTCACAGGAACATGGATGGAGCTGGACATTGTCATTCTAAGTGAAGTAAGCTAAAAGGAGAAAGAAAAATACTATATTATATCACTTACATGTGGAATCTAAAAAAAAAGACAAATGAACTTATTTATAAAACAGAAACTGACTCACAGACATAGAAAACAAACTTAAGGCTGCCAGAGGGGAAGACGGTAGGAGGGGATAAATTGGGAGTTTGAGATTTGCAGATACTAACTACTATATATAAAATAGATAAACAAGTTTATACTTTATAGCACAGAGAACTATAGTCAATATGAAATGAATGTATGTATATATGTGTATAACTGAACTATTATGTCATACACCAGAAATTGACACAACATTGTAAACTGACTATACTTCAATAAAAACAAAAATCAATCAACATGAGAAAATAAAATATTTCTTAACGAATCATCTAGTGTTGTACATAGGCAGACATACAGTTACTCAGAAATTAGACTTCTGTCTCAAATTCAGACCTTGAATAAGCTCTTCACATTTATGACAGTCATGATTTCATTTTGTTAGTGTTTATTTAATCTGACAACACAACATAGACTTAACTGTGCTCCAATAATTTCTTTGATTTAAATTTACTCTACTGTTAAGGAATTGGTGTATTGCATGTATGGCTGGAGGCTAATTGTGATTTTTCCCCACTATGATAGATTATAGGTGGTAATACATGTTTTCAAAGCTTTAATTTTCTTTAATTTGAGCCTCTTTCAGATAATTCTCATGTTTTTACAGCTCTAGGCATTAAGCAGTGGGTGGAATTTAATGAAAGCAGCTGATTTTATTAATGCAAATATAGCAGCTGCATCAAATTCCTGTTTAGAAGATATGATGGTTGGGAAGGGGGATGGTCACAGCATTTCTTACTGCCTTATGACTACTTTTCATATTGATAGAACAGACAAAAAGTTCTGCCCCATTAGGGAATTTTTAGAAGTCACAATGATGAGGTGAAACAACATATTAAAAGATGAGGAAAAATACTGAATAATTCATCCATAAATCAGCATTTAGGTAAAAACTGCATTTGTCAATTATTGGCCTAAGGAATAACATTCCTTGGTAATGAAAATAATTACTGGAATTAAAATAAACTCCAATCTAGCTAAGGAAATAATCCATTTCTAATTTTTTAATTAATTTAAATTTATTTCTGAAACATTTACGAACTATGAAAATTCTTTATTTTAGCCATTATTATCTCATTTTGTAAGTTTAAATTTAAATGATTCACTCCATATAGACTGCATTTTGAATCTGAATGATGAGGTGTATAAATATAGATCTGTATACATATGGAAAATGTTCTCTATATTATGTAGAAAATTTTTGTTGAGCATGAGAAAATGAGCCCAGGGAAATTAATTTAACTTTTTCTGCTTATATAAATATACAAAATATTTAATTACTATATACCAAAGATCAAAGAATTTAAATAGAGAAAGCAGTAATGTAATATTTTTTGTATTTTATTTGCATTGTATTTAATAACTTTATTGAATTTCCAAATACTGCTTGTATAGATGTAAATTGGTAAAGTCTTTCTTCCAAAACATACAAAGTGAGTCAAAGACAAGAAAAAGGCAATATAAACTTCGATATAAAAGTCAATCTGCTCCAAATGCACTCTAGAATAATTCAACAAATATTAAAAGAAAATGATACAAGATAGTTTCTTGTAGCTTTCCTAATATTTGGAAGTTTGCAATAGAGAAAGGACAGATAAAAAAGATAATTTCAGTTAGGGTTGAGTATTGTAAAGGAAGTAAAATAGGAACATTTGATTTGATTTGATTCTTAAATGATGGGAAACAGCTTACCAGTGCAATAGTTCTAGATGAAGTACAAGCAAATGATAAGGAACTGAGATGAAAATAAGCTTGGCAGTTTCAAAGATAAGAAAAATCAATGTGTGCTAGGCACGTACAAAAGGGAGAGGAGAGAGATGGGGCAGGAGCATCCTAATCTTGGGTGATATATGCCATGGTAGCAGAATCTGAAGATGGGAACTGATTTTTAATAGATGTGCAACTCCTGTTGGAACTTGTGGAATTAAAAAGTCAGAATAGCACTCTGGAACCAGATAATAATAGTGTTTTAAGCCCTAGGAAGGTTTATGAACTTATTTAAATGTGCACCAAAGCTACCAAAAAGATTGGAGAAGTACCACTTCATATTTTAAAGGACCATGCCTTCTTCTGTTGGGAGAATGTACTCTGATGTGGGGATATGTTAAGATTTGAAACACTGAGATACATTAGAAACTGATATAGTAATATAACTTATATTAATACATTTATGACCTTCTGAATACTTCAGTTCATTTGTTTATATTGTATTCTGATGATCATGATAACTATTAAAGTTCCACTGCAGCAACCAGAAAAGCTCATTCCATTGCAAAAATTACAATTTTAAAGACACTAAAGCGCAATGGAACAACAATGAATCAAATTGGAATTCCAGAGATGGGGAATTCCATCTTCTTCTGTTAACCGAATATCCTGTTTTGGCTATTTTCTCTTGGTGACATTTACTGATTATAAGCTGGGACCAGGAAAGGACTTGACTCTGGGTCAGACTTAGCCCATGCAGAGGAACTTCACTGGAAGTGAGGAACACCGTAAGCCTTTTCGAGCTTTACAGAGTTGATGGAAGAAGCAGACAACATAAGAATAACCCAATGTAGCCAGTTTCCCCGAGGGACAAATTCTGAATCTCAATCTACGGGGAGGTGGCTTGTTTACTAGTAAACTGAGCAATATCTCCTATGATCGTATTGTACTTAAGACAAGTCCCACTAGAGAAATGGAGCCTACTTCAAAAGGCAATTATTTTTCTCCTCAGTATATTTGCAAGATTTAGAAACAGGAGGAGGCAGGAATTTTTAGAGTTGAACTTAGAATTTCTCCAGGTCAGAATCTCCCAGGTTTTCAGGGCTGAGGAAAGTGAAATCTGACAGGCTCCCCATCCAAAGATTAAAATGCAACAATAAGGCACCCCAGGAACAGAGACAGGCCAAAGGTAAATTGAATCTTATAAAGACTGTAGCCCAGAGACAACCCAATTCAGTCCCTGTGTAATTCGAAATCAGCTCTTTACCCTATCTTCCTAGAGAAGAAAGGAAAGCCCTCTTTGTCAGGCTCTGCTTCTTTAAAGAATAACCAGACACACAATTATTAAGTAAAAGATGACTAGTAATAAATAGAAATAGATGAAGTGATAATCCAAATAGTGATCAGAATATAAAGAAGAACATATTAATATGCTCAGTATAAGAAATGACAAATGGATGAAAGATAAGTTCAATAGAAAATTTTAATCTATAAAAATGGAATCAAATGTATATTTTAGAACTGTTAAATACAATATCTCAAAGAAATAAATAAAACCTGTTGAATGAATTGAACAACAGGCTAAACACGGAAGACCAAATTTGTGTACTTTATGATATGCACTTTATTGTAAATAAAGTGTGTAAAATGTAAACATTAAATATATAGGTATACATAAGCATTAACCATGATCATGTGTAGAATTGCTACTGACTTTTTTTTTCATTTTTCCTCTCTTCTTTTCTGTTTTGATTAGTATCAATTACTGTTTTAGACTGGATAGTTGGCAGCAGCTACTGAAATAAACAACCCCAAGATCTCAGTCCATTAACACAGCACTTTTTTCTCCTTTCCTATGATAAATAAAACGCTGATATTTCTCAACAAGCAGCCCTCTCCTGAACAGCTCTCTACTAAGTGATGACTCAGGGACCCAAGTTCTTTTCATCTAGTGGCTTCACAATGGCCCAGGTCAAGTCCCCTGCATCTTTTGGTTTGACAGTGAAGAGAACCTTGGGAGAATTGTGCAGTCGCCACCCTCAGTAACACACACAGCACTTCCATTCACTCCCTAGCGTGTAGTGGTATCTTGGTTCCGCTGGGAACCAGGAAATGGAGTGCCTGGTAGGTGGCTCACTCCCTCAAACAGCTCTGCACAACAGAAAGGGAGCATGCATCTGCACTTCAGCAAGCAGTCTTTGCCACAAATAAATGCATCAATGAAACAAATTACGATCTACATGCAGAATAAGTACATTGCTTCTACATTTAAATGATGTAAATTGTTAATCTATGTCTTTTCTTCTGAAAAAATAAAACATTTCTGCTGATCTAATGTTCTCTCTTAAATTGTGCCTATTTATTTAATTGGGTAAAGTAAATTTTGCACAGCTTCAGTGTATAAAGAAATTGTCTCTAAAGGTTTTAATTACTTGTAATTTATCAGAGAAAAGAAATTGTTTTTCACATTTATCTGTCTCTTTTTAATGTACAGATTAGATTTTGTGTTTCCCACACTTTGAATTTTCAGGCAAGACAAAAATTATGGTGCTGTTCTGTAAATAATATGTGTGTATACATGATGAATCTCTCCATTTTCATATTTTTTATTCCAAAATAATTTTTCATAGGACAAAATCCATAATTCCTTACCGATACATTATCATTTTAACTTGATTTTCTAACCATTATTTCTTTTAAAAATATTGTTTTCTCTTCCCTTATATTTATTAAAAGATAAGAAAATATTTTTCATAAAATAATGTTTGCAATAGATTCCTTGAAGTACAAGTTAGTGGTCATATATCTTACAGATAGATTCTGTTTGACTTTGTGGTCCAAGTCCCCGTCCCACTCTTTCATCAAATTCCTGAAGCCTGACCTATGTGACAACTTGAAAAGACTCCATGCCTTCTTCCTTCCAGACAGATTCAGCCATTGGGGACCCCAGAAGGAGTTTGGACAAGGGAACATGGTAATGTCAGGGTGCTTACTCTTCCAGTTTCATCCATGACCCAGCCTATGGGCTGACTGTGTCTCTGGACTGAATATCAGTGCTTCTGTCGGGATGATTTCTTTTATAGGTCTCTTTCCTCGGTCCTTTCCCTTCCTAATCCTACTTACTGCTATATCCTCTACTATCTAATGCTTTGTACCTAAAAAATAACCTTATTTCAAATTAAGATAAGAAACAAAAATATCCATCATAATTAAAACATATACAAGATTTTATATATATATATATATATATATATATCTCCACTTTGGATCTCATTATTATTTAATTTGGTCATAAACAATTTTAACCATATTATCACTACAATTTCATGTATACTATTATACAAGAAGACTGTAGTTATTCTGTCCTTTATTTAACATTAACTTTGATTACAGAATATTATTAATGAGATCAAAATACTAGTGTAATAAAAGCCAAAAAGTTGATGTGCAATTCAAAAACACTGATCACATTTAAAATTACAGTGTTTTACTGCTTATCACAAATACGCACTTTAGAAAAGTTATGGGGGAAAATCTCGAGAGTAAGTGTTAATAACTTGAAGATAGTCAATTTGATTATACTTCTGTATATTTTCTAGCCTTCTTGGCTGCATGCTAAAAAGAACGTGATAAATAGATGCATGATAGATATAAATAGATAGTAAATCGATTTTATACAATTTTATTCATTCTTAACATGTCTTATGAACTGATAATTTTCTGTAATTATGTTATCTTCCTTTCTTTCTTACTTGATAGATAGAACTGTATTTTTAAATAAAATAAATGGTTTGATTAAGTAACACATGATCATACCTAAAAATGTAACATAAAAAGTACATTCTTTTTAGAACCTAGTACTGCTCATCTGGCTCTCCTTCTTGTGAAAACATGGGGGACCCAAACTGTCTTACGTCTTCAAGTGATAGGCATGTCCATGTTACTTGCTTTGTCCTGTGAAATAGATGTAAAGTATGGAGATGAACAGGTATGTGTGTCTCTTCCATAAAGAAGCATGCACTTCCTGGTGCTAGTCTTTTCAAGTCTCTCTTTCCTTGCAGCAGAAAGATAGTGGAAATCATCTTTCTGTCTCCATGGATTTGCCTGCTCTGGAATTTCCATATAAATGGAACCACACAATATGTAACCTTTTATGTCTGGCTTCTTTCCTTCAGCCTATTGTTTTTAAGATTCAATCTTATTATAACATATCCCTGCCTACCCTTTTTGAGTTGCCATCAATGATCTAGATTTCTGGAATTTTTATTAAACAAAAATGATGCAATCCTTAATATGCTATATCTCTTCATTGAGTTTTCATCCATTTTGTATAATGTGTACCATTTCAGGAGTAGAAAAGTTTAAGGGCAAAATGTATTTGATTCGACACCTTTTCATTATCTGACTAAAAAGTGACTGTTAGCCCAGTGACAGCTTTGGAGCTTCAAGAAAAATACAAAAACTATTTTCTTGCTGTTGTAACACATTCTCCTAAATGTCACTAAAAATATGTTGGACTTTTAAAAACTTATTCACCTTCTGTAACTCAATATGAAAGAAAATGTGAATCACATAAATTGTTTAATTAAGTGTATATGTTCTATGAATAAAAGAAATAGTAAGTCTTTATTTTGATAACTGATAGATTTTTAGACAATTTCCATAAAAAATGTATTATGCTGAAAGTCTCCTTTTTTCATGAATAGAAATGAACTATATCCAGAAGTCTTAGGATCAAAGGGCATTACATTTTACTTTAATATATGTGAAGATCTCAGCACTGAGAAAGCTACAAATGAATTCTTCACCCTGGATATTACTGACAAAAAGGATTAAATAAATAGATTTGATTCATTTGATTTCTTCTAAAGCATAAGCTAGCTACAGTAACAGAATAAAGCTTCAGACTTCTGTTTTGTACTATATTGCAAAACTCTTATCTAATATAAATTGATATTTGACAACATGCCTGCAGGATTTTACACCTTAAAAAAAGTAGGTTTTTCTTTCACGAGCCCTGAAATTAGTTTGCCTACTATAAATTTTGTTTTCGCTAAAATTGTACTTTTTCCCTCATTCCTGCTTTTATCACTCTGTCTCCTATATTTCTCACTATACTATACTCTGCACTCTCATGGACTCTTCAGTATCATAATGATGCATTTAATCCTCTAGTTATTCATTATTCCAATATCTTGACTTTCAAAATATTTTTAATACAAGATTTAAGCTGTAAAATGAATTTGGCATGTAAAGAGCAAGAAGATGAGACAATGTGAAGCGTCAGAATCCTGTCATTTCAAATGATTTAGGATCTTCTGGCCATGTCCTTTGTTATTTTTCCATGGTTAGTTACAGGAACTTTTTAAAATATAGGGACTCCTGGACTAACTAAATGTAAGCTGCTAGCAAGGCAGATCTAAGATCTGTGTCCTGCAACACTGCTCACAAGGTGCATGCAGTTCCAGTTTCTAAAAGATGAAGGGCCAAAGTGCCAAAACCATCATTTGCACAGTTACCTAACTGTCTGTTTCCCCAACAAGCTGATCCAGTGCTGGGCTCCCACATAAAGTACAACATGGGATTTCCATTAAGTTTTTGAAACTTTATCTGAAAACACGATGACTTCCAGTAATGCATTAGTCACCAGTTTTCTGTGTTTTCTGCTGTGCAAATTCTATATGAAGCAGTCACATGGATTTATCATTAGCACCTAGCAGTGTATTCATGTTATCATTCAGTCTTGTGAATTTTGCACTCTTGAGTTAATATGTCCACTTGTCGAGGCTGCAGTACCCACTTTTGTAAACAAGCAATTCTAGGTGTTACTGTAAAGCTAGTTTATAAATGTGACTACTGTGTATCTATTGTGTAGGTATAAAATTGATTGACTTTACATAAAGGGGATTGCCCTCTATGATATGGGTAGGCCTCATTTAATTACTTGAAGGCCTTAAAATGGAAAACTGAGGTTCCCAGAAAAAGAAATTCTGCCCCAAGACTGTAGCATGAATCCCTCTCTGAGTTTCCAGCCTGCTGGACTGCCTTCCTAATTTCAAAATTGACAGTTTCAAGCCAGTGAGCCAGTTCCTTAAAATAAATCTCTTAACACATACCGACCTGCTTGTGTGTGTGTATACATATGAATGTGTATATGTGCATGTGTATACTCTTCTGTTGGTTCTGTTTCTCTGGAGAACCCTGAATGATACATACAATCATCATTTCTTTTCTTTAACTTCCTCTCTCTGAACCCTCCTCTCCGCTCTCTGTCCCCTCCATGCAATGGTGTTTGTGCTGGGATCTGACTGAGGGAGATGAGTTGCAAATATATTTTGCTGGGTTTGGTGGGTGGGATATGTATGAGTGCTTTTGCAGTGACTTTCCTCTGGACTTAGCTGCTTTATACATGTTTCCTTTCTGTCACTGTAGCCACACCTTTGTTGTATCCTCCAAGAATACTTCTTTTGCCCACTGTGCTGACATTGTGAAATAAATGTGCAGGGCTAGAGGTTATAATACAGCATAAACACACCCTCCAGAACCTGTCATCTGTACTGGAGAAAAAAAAAATATTTGAAATACTGACATAAGAAAATAGTCTTTGGAAAATTCTTGCATATCTTACAGACCCCATAAAACATTATCTTGACATCTTTACAAAGTGTTTTTTTTTCTTAATTAAAAAAATCTAAAATGTGGCTGAATAAATCTGAAAAGAAAAATATCTAAATAATAACAAATAAATCTGAAGGTAGCTTTTTATAAATTTAAAAGTAGTAAGAAATAGATTTTGATCAACCGTGAATGACAGATTTTTCTGTCCTTTCTATAGAATATATTTAAAAATTGTTACATTATGTGGTAATCCAAAAATATGAAGCAAATTTAGTAGGAAAAAATTGTAGCATTGTCTCACGCAGTTACTGAATAAAGTTTAATTTTTATGGATTGTGATGTTTCCAGTATCTGTAACTTTTTCAAAAAACATAGTTTTTAATACTTTCACATCCTAATAGTAATTTCTTTTCATATTGAATAGCATAGTCATAATGGTATATGATTTAAGTTAAATTTTAAATGAACAAAGTGTGCAAATTTTAGGTGAAAATAATCCCGGCAGGGAGAAATCCCTGGTCCCAGTTCCTGCTGTGACGCAGACGGAAGTAGTTCTTTGTCACCGTCACTGTGGTTGCTGTCCCACGGTCCCACACGGCCGTCAGCTAACAGGGAGCCCACCGTCGTTAAAGCCTGCTGTGTCGTGGCCCCAAAATCAGCGTCACACCACTTCCCACCGAGGTCACTGCTGAGGAAGACCACCGAGGGGCAGGCCATCTGCGTGTGGTACAACAGCAGATGAACTCAGCGCCGTGATCCCTTGATGAGTGGCACCTGGGTCATGTTGTCCTTGTAAACCTGAGTGCAGGAGATTTCTCTTCTTTATACATGTTTCCTGTCTCTCACTATAGAAAAGCACTGTCATTAAATAGAAGTAATTTAATGGAATTTAATTTAATGAGATACCATTCAGCCTTAAAAAAGGAGGAAATTCTGACATTTGCAACAACATGGGTGAGCCTGGAGGATTTTACACTAAGTGAAGTGGGCCAGGCACAGAAAGACGAATACTGCCTAATCTCACTTACAGATCGAACCTATAAAAGTCAAACTCACAGGAGCAGAGAGTAGAATGGTGGCTTCAAGGGGCTGGAAGGAGGGGGAAATGTGAAGATGTTGGTTAAAAGGTATAATTCTGGGAAAAGATGAATAAGTTCTGGGGATCTAATGTACAACACACTGGCTACACTTAATAATACTGAGTTACACAGTTGAAATATGCTAAGAGAGTAGATCATATATATTCTCACCAAACACACACAAATGATAACTATGCAGTGAGATGGATATATTAATTAGCTTTATTGTGGTAATTATTTTGCAGTGTACACACATACAAAACATCACATTGTATACTGTAAATATATACATTTTTATTTGTCAGTTATACATAAATAAAACTGAAAAAAATTTTTTGAAGAAATAAAGATGCATTAAAATGTGTAAGAGGCTAAAGAGAAATATCACTAAAATGAGAACTGTATTAGTTCAGAAAATATATCAACCCCAGGAAATGCATTAATCTGCTAGCCAACTTGGATCAAAACAATAAAACTCGTTTTTGACTCATGCAAAGCTCTCTGCAAGATCACATAATTCTTTAGGACAGCTATCCTGCATGCAGTGACTCTGAACTCTGATGACATTAATACTGTGTCTCTATATTGTCAGCATAATGCCTCCCCCATGAGGTAACAGACGGAGGCATCCTCACTGCCTGAACTACAAAATGTCATACCTCATACATTGTATTGTATTGGCCAAACCAGTTACACACAGACTTTCACATAGAACCAGAAGAAAAAGGAATCTGGATATTGGTGAGAACTGGTTATTGGTCAACCTCAGAGAAGGGAAACTTTAATATATCAATTAGTGAGAAGTAATGATGGGAAAAACACCTTCTCTACAGTTTTTCAAATAAATGCAAAAAACTAATAGATTAAGTCCTGGGAAAAATCATTAATTTAGTTTTGTCAATGTTTTATTTGTTGTTACATTCCAAATTTTCCTATTTTTACTATAAATCTATATAGCTCATAAGACATACATTAAATATAAAATCTTCATTAAAAAAGGAGTAATTTAAACACATGCTCCATCACAGGGAATACTAGGTCAGCATGAGGCAGTTTACAGACATAGATTATAATGTTCCTTGCAGTTTCTAAGTAATCAGATTTAAGGCACAGCACCCCTAAACTCTAGGGGCCTTAACATTTATACTTTCTCTTTAGACATAAAAGCATTAAATTTACTTGAAGTTTTCAGATTCAATCACATTCATGCTAGAAAGCAAAAACAATCACTTTTTAGGAAACTTAAGTAAAAATGAAAAAGATGTGTACCAGTTTACCTTCCCACCAGCAGTGTACAAGGATTCTCCACATCCTGGACATTTGTTATCTCTTGTCTTTTTGATAACAGTCATCCTAACAGGTGTGCAGTGATATCTCATTGTGGTTTTGATTTGCATTTCCATCTTTATTCATAAGCCCTGTTGGTTCAAATTTGTGTACCCAGATCCATGTATCCATCTATGCTGGAGAACTTTAAGATGATATTTAATTGGCATCCCTAAATTAGCAAGTGTAAAACAGAGCTAATATTCTTTTCTATGCACTCCAGCTCATTCCAGGAAACTGATTCTAGCGTGGTATTTTTATTTTAACTTAACCAACAGTACAAATATTCAAAAATTCTCAAGTCCATCTTACTTCTCCCCATATATTATGGACATCTTATAAATCATCGATTCCTTACTCTCTTACCTTTTCTATTGATACCTTTTGTTTGTTTGCTTACTTCTCTCCATCTCTGTGGCCAACAGCCTACTTCAAGTTTTCATCTTGTTTTAGCTAGGCTTCTGTAATAGCTACCAAACTTACTTTCCTGTCTTAATTCCTAAACTCATTTGATCCATCATTCAAAGGAGTCAGCATTCTTACTCTTAAAATGTTAATCAGTTTATTCATTCTAATGTTTTAAAACTTTCACTGGGGTTTCTATTGCAGGTGGAATAAAACCACAATTGTTACTTGGATTAGAAAAATCTGCATGATCTCTCTCCTCCTTGCTCTGTAATACAGGTCTCTCTAGTGGGATACACACACCAAAAGAGAACAAAAAGAATCCATCAAGGGCTGGAAGAAAAAGATTAAACTTCTGTATTTTTTTTCTAGAATTGAGAAATATATTCAATTTAGTATCACATATTTAATGTACAAGTTCTCTTGTCTCTTTTACTTGGTTTATATGTCAGACAAGTTCTCTGGAGAAAGAATAAAGATTTCAAATGCAGAGAAATTAATTATCCCTACATTTATTCTTTTCCTTTATAATGTTCTAGTATTTTGTAATTTATCTGTGCCTGATTTATAAATTTCATCATTTAACTAATTTTTATAGTATGTGAAACTAACTTAAAATTTTCTGTCAGCCCTCTCCCTTAGATTCAAGGAGTTAATGTCATTATACTTGAAAAAAAATGTAGTACTCACATTTCCCCTGTTCTAATGTAAGATATCAGTTTTATTATGAAATGCAGTGGAAATTGAATCAGATATAACAAAAAGTTAGACAAATAAAATACCTTAAATATCATTTTAAATTTTTATTAATGTAAATATATTAACCTGCATCTTTACCCTGAATATCTGTAATGCCTTCAGATATTAAAGGATAGTGTGCACAAAGAAGCAACATAGATTTCTGATCTTTTCAACCATTTTCCAAGAGAGTTTCAGGAAGTTTTAAACCCATATTTTAAAGCATAAAAATGCAACACACTCTGATTTGTTTGCAAGAGTAACTGAGTGACCAAAGAGAAGATAAAAGAATAGAGCCGTTCTTTTAAAAATGAAACTTTGGAGGATGGAATTGAAAATGTGTACCTGTGATTTTAGTAAGCCCGTCTGATCTTATTACAATATTTTCAGTGAGAGCAAAAAAAAAAAAAAAGAAAGAAAGAAAAAGAAAAAAGAATTGTTGTTTCATTGATGAATTCAAATGTGTTTTTCTTTACCTTAATATTTTATGTCGGGTGTATTTTGATAACATATACTACTAGGGCTTCTACTTAGACAGTAACTTAGTGTAAGTAAGTAAATGTTTATATATACTATGAATGAATACTCTATATGTTTAAAAGATGAGGTGTGTATTCAAAAAGTTTGAAGACCACTGACTCATCCTATGTCTGATCTCTCCTTGCTGTTTGTATTTTAGTCACACAGTCTTCTGAACATGTTCCTAGCTACCTCAGGCCCTTCTCTCACAGTGTTCTTTTTTATGAAAATCTATTTTTAATTCCCCCACTGAGAACGTAAATTGGAAAGACAGTAAATCTGAATGTTTGTTCAAAACAAGACCCTTAGCATCTCGCAACACTGCTACACTAGCACAAATTGACAGAGACCAGATTTTTCTTGAATGAATGAACTCCTGTTTAAAGTTGTATTTTCCTGGTTTTGCATATAAAGACAGAAGAATAGAGGTGCTTTAAAAGACTGATACACGTGAACTTTCCAGTTAATACATTAGCAGAGGCATTTAACATTACTTGAGTGCTTTTCTTACATTAGCTAATTAACATTTCAAAGAGTCCTAAAGGGTACTTTGGGGAAGTGCCATTTAAAGGAAACAGGAAAACAGAACTTAACAATTTGGCAAGTTTTAAAGATTTGGTCAATAGCAGAGCCCTTTCCAAAGACCCTAAGCTTCAAGTATCTTATTCCTGTGACTGGAACTAAAAGTTAAGTGATTTGATTCCATAAAAAAGAAAGAAACTAACTTATGAAAGCATAGAGCTTGAAGGGTCTTTATAAGTCATCTAACTAATCCCCTTTTTCTAAAATATAACTGAAATCCAATATCCTCATCCCTGAAACTAAATTGTCTTTATAGAATAATGTTAAGACCTTTTCATGTGAGCTCTAAAATAAAACGGAATTTATATTTCAGGTAATTATTTTTTTTCCAGAGAATAGTTCACAATAATTTCCTAGGAAAATAATCCATTGTAATCCAAGAATCCATTATCTATGTTTAAATACAATGGTCACTTCTCTATTTCTATTAAAATTGCTCTTATAATTCTAGGTTAAGAAAGTATCAAAACCACTATTTCCATTTAGTTAATAATATCTGCTCAGTCTTCCTTCTTCATCTGATTCAACCAATTCTTACCTGGTTTTACATTTCCTAATTTCTATGAGAATGAAAAAGTGAGAACATTCCTGACAGAGGAAACCTAGTTGATAATAATCCTGTAACATTAAAGACATTAAAACTTCTTCCAGAAAAGTGATAAAAAGGCTTGTGATTATAAGGAGCTTTGCTTCTTACTGGGTTGTAGAAGGAAAAGGTAGAGAAGCACGGAATCATGTGGCAGTGGTGGAGAAGAATTAGATCACTTGGCATTGGAGACCAAGTTAAAGTTACCCTAATAAAATGGGAAACGATTGAAGTATTTTATACTTCTAAAATGTTCACCATTTGTAAAACATAGACAATATACTAGGAGAAGCTAACAGGAATTAAGAGGAAATCAACCAGGAAGCTAGTGTGTAATTTAAGCAAAGAGATGGTGATAAATAAGACATAATATCGACAGGACACAAAAGAGAGAGAAACTTGCATGTTAAGGTTGGCAAAGTATTAAAAATGAATATCAAGTTCTGGATTGTACAACAGGATGATTGTTGGTGGATTTCCATAGAATGTAGAAACTTATGAGAAGATCAGATTGGTACTGGAGGGATATTTCATGATGTTCGCTTTGAATATTTTATCTGTGAATTGTCTTTGAGACAACCAAGTGGAAATGCAAAAAATAAATTGACAGTATGGTATGGAAATGGTGATCTGAGCTAAAGACATAAATTTGAAAGTTAAGGAGAATAAATGATCATGAGCAAGACAAAAATTCTTAGTACTTGAAGGTATGAAAATCCCAGAGATTTCCCTTCCACTGCTGCTGTTTCCTACCCCTGTACTCTCTGCACTCTAAATGGGGTTTATATTCACCTGCTCATTTCCATTCTGTAGTTGCTCCCAGGAATTTCTAAGTAGGTCTGTCTTTTCCAGTTATGATTTGCAGGTTTTAATACAGGGAAATAGGGGAAAGCAAGCAAAACCAGACAGAAAGAAACAGTCATTGAGTGATAGAAGGCTTGTGATTAAAAATAATAGTGGCACATTCAAGGTATTTAGGCAGGGGGAATGCCTTGAGGAGTTCAAAGGCATAAAGAAAACAAATAAGAAAAGAAAGGTATGTTAACAAATATTTCTTGGATCAAGTTCTTTAATGTTTGAAAATTATTGTATGTTTTTATAAACAGGTTTTTTTTTATAAAACTGGATTATTTTCAAAGTAATATTTGTATTTGTTTTTGACAAAGTCAAAATACAAATTTGTATTTCTTTTCCATTAACACCATTCTGTGACAGGAACAGATTCTCACAGCTTCAAGGAGCATGTATAGGGCTTGTATTCCAGCAGACTGTTTTGAGGATGCTGAAGACTTGAGCTTTTGGAGAGGTTTTGTCAACTCCAGTCATAGATCTTAAATGTCTTGAGGGTTTAGAACCTCAACCTTGGCCTACTTGGTGAAAGGTCCAGTGGCTGAGTTTCTATAAAAGGCACCTGGAAGGTGAAATAAGTTGGAGTCAAATATTTATCCTTTTCCAGATACATGAAAAAGCAAAGTTTATTTATGTGGAAATCACATTAGACTACAAATGTTTTAATTATCATCTCCCATTACATAATGTTGTTCTTGTATACAAGGTTTCTAGCTTCTCACTCTCCTTTCATTTTCTAAACTATAGAGACCACAACATTTCACCATTTGTAATTCTCAAATTTGAGGGGAAGATTATTTGTAGTAAAGTTTTTAAATTTTTGATACCATTACTTTTGTTGTTGGGGAGCATTTTGGAATGCTCTTATAGAATATTTGTGAATGAACTATGCTAACGAGAATGGCATTCTATTAATACTGTGTCAGGTGGTCATCAGTTGCTAATCTTTTGAAATATTTACCATAAAAATATTAATTTCAAGTAAATTGATGAAATATATTTATTTAAACAATTTTATCTTCTATCACAAAGGCAGTGTAATTATTCTAGATGATTTCCCAAGCTTGTACAAATTACTCTTCTTCTTTATTCTGATATAATGCAAACCTTTATATGGTTGCCAATAAAAATACTAGGACAGAGAAATTGGAGGACAAAACACTAGCACTTAGTGCTTATTTAATGTTCTTAACGTTTAATCGGTAACCTTAACAATATATTCTTAACAGCAGCTGATGATCTGTGTAAGGTGTGTGGATGTGGAGTTCTGTGGGTAGAACTTCTGTTGTATTTTCCATAGCCTTGATTCCCACAACTTTGATCGTGTCAATTCACTGATAATGATAATAATAATAATAATAATAAAGATGCCTACCTACATATTATAATGAGAATATAATCAAGACATACAGCTTCAGGTAATTAATTGTTTTATTTTATGATAACCATAGTGTGGTATTAAACATTAATGAGTTTATGTGTTAAAGCTTACAATAGATATACAGATGCTTTAATACTAACCATAAAGTTTTGAAGCTCAAATATACCCCCAAAATGTAAATAATTACTATTAATAATGATGGAAAGTTATATTTACAGGAGGAGATTGCTATAGATTAAATATGTCTTCCCAAAATTCATATCTTGAAATCTAATCGCAAATGGGATGGTATTTGAAAGTGGAGACTTTATGAGGTTATTAGGTCATAAGGTTGGAGCCTTAATGAATGGGATTAATGTGCCTTAAAGAGAGGCTCCAGAGAGTTCCCTCTCCCCTTTTTCCATGTGAGGACACAGCAAAAAGACATTGCCTGTGAACCAAGAAACAGGCCATCACCCTATACCAAATCTCAAGTGTCTTGATCTTAGATTTCCCAGCTTCCAGAACTGTGAGAAATAAATTTCTGTTGTTTATAAGCCACCCAGTCTGTGATATTCTGTTACAGCAGTACAAACGGACTAAGACATAAAAAGAGACCTCTAATCCAGAATTACTGATTCTTTTTTCAAGAAAATTAATAATCTCGAAATTACTGCTCAAAAAAATATCACATACCTTCAGATCCTACAGCAGAAAACAAAGTGCTAAATATCACCTCACTTAGTAATACTCTAAAGTTTTACTGGAACATCCTTGAAAATAAAGAGGCCTACAGAATTTCCAGATTCATGGATAACAAGTTCCCTGAGCCATAAGGAAAATTCCCCATTTCCAGGCAAAAACAAACAAATAAGCAAAGAAAAACATTAAGGAATAGTTTTTTGACATAAGAAAAATTATAAACATACTTTAAATCATTCACAAAATGTTGATTAACTACTCCTTTGTTTATCTGTATTGCTTGCTTATATTCTTCATGCATACCAGTATTTTGACATCCCAAACTAAAAAACACTTCCATATTTGATCACATTCGAATATTAAAAAAAAGATTTCTCTTATTCTCCCAAATTGAACCAAAATTTCATCATTGAAATTAACCCAATTTGCTCTTAACTAGCCTTGATTATTCCAATATCTAGATAACAAATTATTAAGTTTAAGTAGCTGTTTATAATAAATTATAATTTGATTTTCCCTTATAAGAGAGATTGATAATATATAGACAATGTCGAGCTTTATTTCTCAAGAAATTTTAGGGAAATATGGAACAACAGATGGATCTACATCTTTCTAATGCAAGACTTGTTCTAAATAAAAACAGACTTAGGGGCAATGACTATTAAAAAATAGTTTTCAGTAACAGTTTAAAAAATTAGTACAACTGGAATATTCCAGCAATGTTTATTTTATTAGCCAACCTACCCTATTTTACATTTTATTTTGTTCTAAACTTAATAAACATTTCGTGTAATTATGCAATTTCAAACATTCCTTTTAGCTAATATAGCATATGATCACTTAGATATAACCAAAGGCTTTATATCTTTCTGAACCATATTACTGAGTTAGTAGAAAATATATTCTCATTTTTAATAAAGAATAAAATATAATTATATTGAAGCATATTCTCCTTAATTTATTCTCTCAAGGGGTAATATTACAAACTGGTTATAAACCTGTGGAGGACTCCTAGAGGCTGAATTAGTTACATAAAACAGGAGATGGAAAAAGCAACCCTACACTCCTGGGTAGTCTGTAATGGCACAGGGCAAAAAATAAGATTGAAGGGTCTGATTTTTTTAGCCTCTGATTTGGAAACTTCAGGCTCCCCTATCTGATGTGATGGCCAGCGATGTCTGGGATCATGGCTGTTCTGTCAGTCTGATTCCCTCAGTGACAATCAAGGGTTGGGTTGTCAGAAAAAAAAAAAAAAAAATACGTAACACCCAGTTAAATTAGATTTTCACATAAAAACAACAAAATGAGTGTAAGTATATTCCAAATATTGCATAAGGCATACTTGGACTAAAAGGGTATCTATTGTTTTTTCTGAAATTTAAATTTAACTGAGTGTCTTTTTTTTTTTTTATGTGCTAAATTTGGCCATCTTAATCAAGGCTCTCTGACACACGTAACAAAGCATACAGCATGAGCAAGGGGAAAAAAAAAACTTATTTAAATCATAAAATCATGAGATTATTGCAGTAGAGCCTAGCTAATTTAGATTGAAGTATTTACCTAAAGTCAAACATTAGTTTGTGCCAGACGGGAGTTAATTGTAATTAAACAGATTATACAGTATTTAGATATATAAATTATAGATTTTAGATATATAGACTAGAGGATATTTGAATTTATATCTTGACCCTTCCTCTAAGTTAAAAGGTCTCATATGCTTCACGTTTAGTTACAGAGTCATCCTATTTTATGTCTGTACAATATTCAGTTGCTTTAACAGAATAATAGACAATTAAGCATTATTGATTAAATATTTTACTATATGCAAATTTCAGTTTATCATGTGTTATGCAACACTGAAATTTATATTTCTAGTATTGACTATGCATTGACAAACATATTTTTAAGTTAGTATTATACTAAGTCACCAACAAATGGCCATCCAGTAAAGAACTCTGCACTATAGCCAACTTTGAAGAAAACCTACCAAATGACAACACTGAAAAGCAATGCTGGAGATACCTACATGATTATTTGGAAAGCCTAGAAGGAGACAGATGTTGAATGTACAGAATCACTTCTGCATCTTTCTGAATCTTACTGTGTTTGGATATTCTATAGAACACATTTTCTATAGAACCACAGGGAATCATTCCTTAAAAAGGTAAAAGAAGAATGAAGAAGCAGTTTAAGAGAACATTTTTGTGTACTCTGCATGCTTTTGCTATCTGTTTTCACATGTGGGTAATAAGTATGCATCTTTGAAATTGCAGCTAGGCAGGATATTTAAAATTAGTTCATTTTCAACTCAGAAAAATTCCATTTGAAAAAAAAAAGGCAAATACAGTTTTTCAGTTAGCATACACATAGGCTCTTGCATTGGCTTTGAAGTATATCTCATAGCAACTGGCACTGATTGATAAAATAGAAAATCTTACCACTAACTTGAGAAAAATACTTACTACTCCCCAGGTTTTCAGCATTGCTTTAAAAAATTTTGTAATAGTTTATCAAAGAGGAAAAAAAGAAATATACTTGAACACTATGAAATCTAAAAAAAAAGAACTATATATATTATAAAGTCTTCAAAAAATAATTCTGTTGCCATTATAAATTATTACTTTTTTTTAACAAGATATGGACTGAAATTTTATAAGAGGGTGTTTTCAAACTTTCATCATATTGTTCAGAAAGCAAAGAGGATTTAAAATAAAATCAGCAACATTTCTACTCTTTTTTTAATTAAAAACTTTTAAGCTTTAATCATCTGTCCATCAAAAATGTTGTATACTCTTCTGGGCACGGTTCTAAGTGTGAGTTTTGAAACAGCTTAATAACAGAAATATAACACTTTATGTTGTTTTCATTCTAGTGGAAGAACATAGAAAATAAACAAGCTACAAATCTCCCTCGACTTCTGATGGGGTTGCATCCTTATTAACCCATCGTAAGTTAAAAATATTGTAAATCAAAAAGGCCTTTAATACACCTAACCTACCGAACATCATAGCTTAGACTAGCCTACCTTTAAGTGCTCGGAACACTCACATTAGTCTACAGTTGGGCAAAATCATCTAACGCAAAGCCTGCTCTGTAACTGAATATCTTCTGGAATTTATGGAATACCATACTGAAAGTGAAACACAGAATGGTCACTGGGTACAGAATGGTTCTAAGTATGTCAGTTGTTTACTCTCGTGTTTGTGTGGTTGGCTGGGAGCTGCAGCACTCTGCCACTGCCCAGCATCGTGAGGAAGTACCATTCATCCTCTTGCTAGCTCAGGAAAAGGTAAAAATTTTAAATTCAAAGCAAGGATTCTACTGAATGCATATCACTTTCACACCATCATAAAGTCAGAATATCATAAGCTGAACCATCATAGTCTGGGACCATCTGTAAATAAATAAAACATATTGCATGACAGATGGTAATCATTGCTAAGGGAAGAGAGTTTAGTAGGAAGACATGCAATATTGGAAGGCGAGTGACAGTAGGGCAGCCACACAGAGAGGGTGATATGTTCCCAGAGTACTGAAGAATGCGAGCAAGTGAGTCATGTTGAGGAGCCAGACAGTACATAAGCCCCAGAGGGGAAGTCAGCTGCCATGTTTAATGGACTCACAATGTGGCTGACACTGTGAGTGTTGGTGAAGAGAGTGAGAAAGGAATCAGAAAGGAAGTGGCAATTTGGATCATGCAGGATCTTGTATGCTCTCCTATAAGATTTGGCATTTACTCTTAAAGAAATGGAAAACTGTAGTAAGGTGATGAGATATAAGATCTGTTTGATACTTTTAGAAGATGATTTTCACTTCTGTGTTGAGAATAGGCTTGGGGGCTGGGGAGGAGGTAATAAAGATTAGAAACAGTGAAACCAGTTAGGAATCTCTGAAAATCTGGATGAAAGGTAATAATGATGTGGATCAGGGTAATAGCAGTGGAGTGGAGAGAGAGAATTGGATTCTGGAAATACTTCAGTATATCTAAGTAAAGCCAACCACATTTACTAACACTTTAGATGTAGTATGTGAGAGGGAAAATCAGGTCAAAACTTATTCCAAGGTGATTTGTGTGAGCAAAATGGTAAAGGGAAGGATGAAGTTATGATGCTTAATTAAAAAGAAAACCAAACAAGAGTAGGTTTGGAGTGGTGATAATAAAAATCAGGAGTTCACTTTTGGACCTGAGAGGTTTGAGTTGCAAATTAAACATCTAAGTCAAGATGTGTGGCAGGAATTTGAATACACACATTTGGAATTTAGAGGAGGGGAGTGGCCTGAAGTTATGAATTTGGGAATCATTAACATAGAGATGGTAACTAAAGCCATGAAGCTTGATGAAACACTGGAAGACAGAGTTTTGATGGAGGAAGAAGGAAGTAGAAGTACAAAGTCTGGACAAAGAGGAGAGGACTGGAAAATGGTGAGGAAACAGAGAAAGCTGAGAAGGAGCAATAGAAGAAGTAGGAGGAAAATCAAGGGAGTGCAGGGTTCAGGAAGACACCCAAAGAAGGAATTTTAGGGATGAGAGAAGGCTAACCTTGACAGAAACTGCTAAAAGGTATAGCAAAGTATGAAGGTATGGACTAGAATTGGCCATTGTGACCAGTCCAACGAAAAAAGAGGAAATAGAAAACTATGCCAGTGCTTCTTTCAAGACTTTGATTGAATTGCTGGTCTCTGTAATCCCCCAAGTAGAAGGCAGTTGTTTTGATTGACTATATTTTAGGAGAAGGGAATTTAATGGGCTTTGTTTTGGTCTTTTCATCATAAAATCCATGCTCCAAAAATCAGGGAACCACAGTGGGAAGTTTTCCTATTGCAGAATTATCTATTCTAAACATTCTCTAGACTAGAGAAAATAATCATGGTGTTAGTTTGGTTTTTGGTTCCCACTGAGCCTACTGTGAAGCAGATACGGCTAACATGCCACTTATCGTTTGCATTCTCTCTAGCAGATTGGGACCCCTAGCACCCATCATTAGAAAAGAATCACCATTCTGAAGATTACTACATGCCTGAGTATTTTCCTTTACCCAGGACACACACAGAACATTGTTTTAAATTGTTGTAGGAAGGCTAGAGAAACATTTTGAGTATTTACCTTGAAAAGCCTATCTTCTGTGATAGGCCGTTGGCCTATAAACAGACTTATGTCTGAGAGTTATTGACAAGCTAGGAGTGTATTTCATAGTGGAACAGGTAAGCATCCACTCGACATTCATGTTATTTTTTAGTCATTAAATTTGGTATAACCATAACTTAATAAAAGCAGGCACAGAATGTTCAGAGTGGCCCTACAAGGATCTTTGACCGTACATTCCTGGAATCAAATTCTATACTCTATAACAGAAATTCAGTCTTTTGTAATTTAATTATAGATGTGGTAACCTTTCACCTCTGCTGTGATATATTAACTGTTGGGTTCAGCCCACATTCAAGGGAAAGGGATTCCAAAAGGCAGGAATACTGGTAGGTAGGGATTGATGGCTGACATGTGTGTTTACTTAGTACACAAATTTTTTGAAGAGGGAATTATAGGTACAACAGATTAGTGTCATTTAAAATTATATCTATTAGAAGATGCATTTGCATATTTATCTTAGGACTAATTTTATTAAGAGATTATAATTTACTGCTGTTTACATGACTTAAGAAACATAATTATATTTTTTAATTAGAATACTTTTTTTATTGAAGTATAGTTGATTTACAATGTTGTTAAGTTTCAAGTGTACAGCAAAGTGGTTCAGTTATACATATATATATATATTCTTTTTCAGATTCTTTCCCATTATAGGTTATTACAAGATATTGAATATAGTTCCTTGTGCTATACAGTAGGTCCTTGTTGTTTTTCTGTTTTATATATAGTAGTGTGTATCTGTTCATCTCAAGTTCCAAATTTATCCCTCCCCAAACCCATTTCCCCTTTGGTAACCATAAGTTTTCTTTTCTATGTTTGAATCTTTTTCTCTTTTGAAAATATATTCATTTGTATCATTTTTTTTTAGATTCCACATATAAGTGATATCATGTGATATTTGTCTTTACCTGACTTTCTTCACTTAGTATGATAATCTTGAGGTACATCCGTATTGCTGCAAGCAGCATTATTTCATTCTTTTTTATGCCCAAGTAATATTCCATTGTATATGTATACTACATCTTCTTTATCCAGTCATCTGTCAGCGAACATTTAGGTTGCTTCCATGTCTTGACTACTGTAAATAGTGCTGCTATGAACATTGGAGTGCATGTATCTTTTTTAATTAGAGATTTCATCTTTGCCAAATATGTGCCCAGGAGTGAGATTGCTGGATCATATGGTAACTCTATTTTCAGCTTTGTAAGAAATTTCTGTACTGTTTTCCATAGTGGCTGCACCAATTTACATAAATGCCTTTCCTGTATGTAACAGTAGCTCATTCATTCCCCTGTCCCTGGCCCCTGTTATATCCACTGTTGGAATGTACCACAGTTTTTCATCCATTTATTTATGTTGTTTCCAGTTTTTGAAGATTATAAATAGAGTTCCTGTAAACACCACTGAACATGTTTTTGTATGAACATAAGTTTTCTTTTCTCTAGGGTAAACATGTAGAAGTAAGACTGCTGATATTTTTTAAAGAGGTGAATAATTGAAATTTTGGAAATGGATAGCTTAATGACTTTCTCTATCACCTTTAGTTTAAAAATATCTATTCTCCCTATTCTTCATGTCTTTACAATATTATCAATACTGATTGTACTACTAATGCAGATTAAAAATATTTGTCAGTAAAGTTGAGATTTAGATTATGCATAATAGTATTTTGATAAGAGCTGTGAATACCTGATAACTGCTTTGCTAATCAACACTTCTCACAATAGGTATATGATTAAAAATAAGTAAATAAAAGAAAATTGAACCCAAGAATCCCATTATATAAAGCCCATGTTAAATGACCCTCAATGCAGAACCCTGATAAATTTGATAAAGGGAGAGGGAAGGAAAGGTAAATAAGGAAGGAGATAGGAAGAAAATAGGAGAGTGACTGAATAATTTATTGGTGATTGATTCAGAGACCACCTAAGAAAAGATTTACCTGACTTTGCTTACCACTGTGAGGCAGTAAACAGAGGAGTAGAAAGAATAATGAGGTAATTTCACAAGATTTTATTCCTTGCCACCCTTTTTTTTTTTCAATAATAACATCAATAGAAACTTTTCATATAAAAGATACAATGAAAGGTATCTTTGGGGAAAACATTTAGTTGTTTGAAGCAAAATTATTAATGTAAATGAGAATTTCAGCTGACGAAAAGCCTCAGGAACTATTCGTATAGACTTGGATGATTGTTTTGATTCCTTTAAAGGAATTTTGCAAAGCACTGTCTAAAAGACATTAAATTAAGCAGAAGATGACACTTGACATTCAGAACAAATGGAACAGGAATTGGAAATATATTATATTCTCTCCTTAATTAGAGAGTAAAAGTACATCTTGGCAATGAATATTTCAGTTGAAATAAAACATTTTAGAACTGCCATTTAAATATGACATAGCTAAATAACCAATTCAACTGGAGTAAAAGTGTCAATAACCTTATTTGGTTCCTTTGACAATAAAATCTTAAAAAAATTTTTTTCAAACTCAGGAATGGACAAAAAGATGTAACAGAAATGTCTTGTCTGGCCTACTTTTCTGTGATCAAGTATTTGGAATATTAGGTAATTATAATCGGGAACATTCAAAAGCCAAAAGATGTTAGATTGAATCATTTTTGGAGTGTGATATATATTTCTTAATAAGAGATTGAGAGGAATTAATTTTCTTGATGGCTGTCTGCCTTTTCTCTCCACACTGTCAATAACCTGAATCCTCGGAAAAAGGATAAAGTATTTGAGACTGCCTTTCCCAATCCTTCTAGAAGCAGAGGTGGTAAAGAACTGCAGAGTTAGGAAAGAGAGGAGCTTTATTTTATACTAGAACATCCCTAATGAGATTAAGGCAAAACAGAGAGATGAAATTGTAGCTGGGAGGAAAGCCAAGGTTATAAATCTGAAAAGACAAGATTGTGGAATGGGTAATGATTTAGCAATATAATCTATGAGAGAGTAAGTTATCAGAAGAGTTATAATTTTGAGTAAAGAGCAAGGTTGCAAAGAGAAGCAGTAGAACAATTGAGCAAACTAAATCTCAACTATTACGTTTATAGTCATAAATATCATTTAACAGAGTACAACCTGGAAGTTCATAGCACGGTCATGGTGGGGGTTTTTGGACACATGCTATTAGAATTTGATGTGAAAAGATATAGAAGATTTGACAATGGAATTAACAAGTTGCTCACACGTATGTGTTTGTATTTGTGTTTGCGTGTGTGCAAAATCCTGTTTTTCAAAATTAGACAATTCCCATATTCTCAACTACACATTAAAAAAAGTATAAAAAACTGACTATATATCAGAGCAATAAAGGAGTTTGTAAATACCAGTAAGGTGATATAATACACACCACATCTTTTACTACAAAGCAATAAAATGATAAATTAGAACACAATTATAAATCAAAATCTTCACTTTGATTGAAAATTAAAATTGAAAAAAACACTTTTTGAAGATATTTATGAATCAAGGAAAAGATATTTATTGAAAATATGAAATACTTAAAATTGAAAATATGAAAATAAAACGTCTCAACACTTACAGGTTCAACAATGGTAGTAGCATAAGAAAGAATTACGATTTTTAATGCATATGTTAAAAATGAAAATATTTGGAAATTAATGTGCAAATTTAGAAAAAAATGATAGGGAAAAAATGAAGAAGGAAGAAGAAGTAATACAAGTAAGAGTAGAATTTAATGAAAAATAAAGAAAAAAATAAGTTCTTCAAAGAAATTAAGATCTATGTATAAATATAAATAAAGGAGAAAACAAAATGGTTGATTTTTCAGAAGTGTCTTATATGATAGTACAATTTTGTAATCACACCAAATGCCTAGGAAGGAACCCTGAGGACCAAGTTTTAAAATCATTAGCAGTTGTTGCAAGCACTGTGCCTTTCCTTTCATTCATCACAGTTATGAGAGCAGGGATGTTTGTTTTCCTCATGACTCTGTATTCAAAACCAAGCACAGTTCCTGACATATAGTAAGCTCTTGATACAGTTACCTGCTGAATTAGTAAGTTATGCAGGAGTTTGCAGAACATTTAAGGAAAGAGAACTGGGATATCATTAGTAGCTGTATTGAAGTTTGTTTTCCACAGAGAGGATAAATACTGTTTTTAATTTTGTCTTCAAAGAAAATAAGGTTATGTTTTTTGTTTTTTGATTTTTAAGGGCACTTTTCAAAAGATACCTTTATTAGAAATAAAATATGTTTTTAATTTTGGCATGAGGCCAAATTTTTGAGGAATTCTTGGCCTCAATTATAATATTTTACTATAAGGAAGGATCTATAACACTATATTATTACATAATATTTTATATTGCATATTTAATTCATAATTATGAGTAAAAATATAGTGTTGTTTTGAATAAATTAAGAATTTGCTCATTGCTGTAATATCATACTTATATCTTTGCATTTTCTTATTCTTCGCATTCTTTGTACCATGCTTCTTGTATGTCTGCCCACTTATGCTCATATGCATATTATCTGGTTTCAACAAAAAATCAAGAAAGCTATTGAACTAGCTAATGCAAGGCCATGTGTATATAAACATTACCTTAAAAATTAGGTGATAAGGATAAAGGTGATATAATGTAATTACATGTAAAGCTACAAAGATGTAATTAAAAGTATATTTATACAATGGAATATTACTCAGCCATAAGAAAGAATAAAATAATGCAACTTGCAGAAACATGGATGGACCTGGAGATTGTCATTCTAAATGAAGTAAGCCAGAAAGAAAAAGAAAAATACCATATGATATCACTTATATGTGGAATCTTAAAAAAACAAACAAACAAACAAACTTTTTTATAAAACAGAAACAGACTCACAGACACAGAAAATAAACTTATGGTTAACAGTGGGGGGAAGGGATAAATTGGAAGTTCAAGATTTGCAGATAGTAACTTCTATATATAAAATAGATAAACAACAAGTTTATACTGTATAGCACAGGGAACTATATTCAATATCTTATAGTAACTTATGATTAAAAAGAATATGAAAACGAATATATGTATGGTCCTATATGACTGAAGTATTGTGCTATCCACCAGAAATTGACACAACATTATAAGCTGACTATACTGCAATAAAAATATATAAAGAAAATAAAAATATTTTTTAAAATATTAATGTTTTATCCATCCATCGCAAGAAAGTTCGTAGGTTATGAGCTGACACTAAATTTTCAGGTAGCTGTTCTAGTGTAAACCTAGCCATCATTTAAGTCTAGATTTACATAAAAGCAATCATGGAACATATGGAATAGTGTTACAAAGCTGCAAGGCTGAATATATAGACAGCCTTCCAATTGTCAAATAAGTTGACTAATTCAAGCATCGATTGATATAAGTAGTTAATTTTATTGATTACCTGCTATTTATAAGCTTTTCCTGGTCTATTTTACTTTTGTCTTATAAGTCAGAGACCATTTTTTTCACCCACTAAGTAATGTATTAGATTTTTTGGCAAGTTGCTCAGCAAAGGACCATGAACTAAGAACAAGCTTTCTATCCTGGAATAGAAAACTGTAATGAAAGAGTCACCAGAAGACAGAGACTTTAGGTACACATTGTTGTTTCCCTAAAATTTGTATGTTGAAATCCTAACACCAATGTTATAAATAGAAGGTAGGGCCTTTGAGAGGCACTTAGGTAACAGAGTGGAGCCCTTATGAATGAGGTCAGTGCTTTTGTAAAAGAGACCCCTCAGGCTCCCAAGTACTGTTCTGCCCTTCTGTTGTACCTGTGTGGATACAACTGAGAACTCAGAGATCTGCAGGAGGGTCCCAGCCAAGCATGCTGGCACCTGATCTTGGACTTCCAACCTCCAGAGCTGTGAGAAATAAATATCTGTTGTTTATAGCCTCTCAGTCTGTTGAATTTTGTTATAACAGCCAGAATGGACTAAGATGTCATTTAAGTAAATATTTGTCTTCATGTTAATGTTTTCATTTCCAGACTTATCGCAGAGGGCTGGCACATGATTTTTCAGTAAAAAGAAATCTATAACTTGAATAACAAATACATTGAAGAAGTAAGGGGAGGGGAAATTTTTATGAACATTAGTAGAAATTAGTGAAGAGAACAGTAAAATATTTGATCATAAAATATAATGTCCACTTTATTTAAAAAGAAAAAAGGAGTAATCACACACACACACACACACACACACACACACACACACACTCTCTCTCTCTCTCTTTCAGTGTACAGAAGTTCCCATCTAGATAAGTTTTCATTTGTCTCCAAAACTTTTCATTCTACAATATAGACTACTGTTGTAAAAATGTGAGCTGTTAACAACATGTAGAAATAAATTTCTAGTCATATCAAGTAGTTATTAATTTAGTCAGCCAAATTCAGTGTAACCTGGGAATGGATATATATGTGCTGAGAGATAAACTGTGGCAAACCCTCAAGAAAAGAGCTACACTTTAGTTCTGGAAGAAAAGCACCCATGACTTCACATATTTAAAATTCACATTGCCAATAACAAGACTGAAATATTTATGATACTTGCTTCCATAGAAGGATGATTTAATTATTAAATTATATAAGGTGGTGATGTCTCATTCCTGCATATTAACTATATGTTTGGTAGTCTGTTTCCAAAGGGAGGACAGATTATATATTGAAATAATTTACCATTTTGTCTATTGAAAATGAAACATAAAAACTTAAAATAGTTTATCTTACAAAGGATTTATAGATGGAAATTGCAGAACATTTTCCTTAAATGTGATTTTAAAAATGTGTTCAGAAATTCCAGCTACATTAATCTTGACAAAATTAAGTTCTTGCTAAACTAACTTTATGAGATTTGTATTAAAAAAAAAAACATAGTGTAACACTTAACTTTATTGGTCAATAGTATATGGATGAAATGATAGTGTGAGATTTCCTTAAAAAGAATCCTGTGTTTCTGCTTGCCCCCTCTTGTGCTTCTGCTGTCATGTTAGGGACATGCATTGTGTAACCTGCTAGATCGAGGGGAACGAGAGACATGTGGAGCTAACCCAGACCCAACCTATAGTTTATTGTATAGAGCAGCCACACTCAGCTGACCTGAAGAAAAATGACCAAATTAAATATTTTTCTTTTAAACCACTGAGATTTAGAATGGTTTCTTACATAGCATCATTGTTTCAGAAGGTAACTGATACACCTGGATGGAAATAAAATATTACCAACAATGATACCTTTTCTGCAGTCTGTTTTATATTGGACATTTTCTACAATGAACATACATAATTTTTAATTAAGGAAATCACTGTTAAATTAATTTATTGAATGTATAGAAACTATATGTAAATTAAGGCCATAAGACAAAAAAAAAAAAAAAACTGACAGAAACTCATGCCCTAAAGGTATCTAATAATGGTTATTAAAACTTGTGTATACCAATTAGGTATATGTGAGTGTAGAGTGTGCCACACAGACAGACAAATGTAAGGCAAAGGAGAGTTTATATTCTCTTTGAAATCTCATTTAATGCTAAATGTTTTACTCCGATTTAATCCCTTCTTAAAAAAATGACATTGATATCTATCTCTTCTTATTTCTCCAAAAGGACTTCCTCCAGGAATGCCACTGTTGTGAATAGTGATCATTTGATTTCTTTAACCCATCATCTGAGCATCTGCAGGATAGGACAAACAGAACCATTGTCTTATGCTCCAATATTATGCTAGTATTATTGTGTAATTCCTTTTTAATTTTAACATTTTTAGAACTTTCACTTCTAAAGCTTAACAAATTTGCGCTCTTAGATGAGTTCTATGTAGCTTAACCCTTATGCCATCATTTTTCTCGGAACTTGGCATTTAGCTTCTTTTCAGAGTAGACCAGCGTGCTTCAGAGGGTGTGATTGGATTGGTATGCTAAGTCTACATTAACTTGTCCTTATAGATTATTTGTCAGAGTCACAGTCTCCTTTGTCTTCTATTTCTTCCTTCAAGTCAACATTATGACTCTAATAGAAGTACACAAAATCTTTTAAATTCTCAAGTATATTTGACCCAAACGATATAATTATGAAACACATATATCAGTATTTTTTAAAAGCACATTTAAAATACCAAATATATGAAATATTATGGACTTAATTGGGTATAGCATAGTCAGTGGAAGTGTATAAGATTTTTATTCAAATCAGCCTGAAACTAAATTGCTGTCCTATCCTTAATTATCTGTATGAGACTGGGCAGGGTATTAAACTTATTGAGCTTCAGTATCCTTATCTGTAAAATTGAGTTTTAAAGTAGCTCAGAATTTTATTATATCTACTTTCATAAGTAATATTAAATGACCTAGCATACAGTAAGTACTACTCATTTTTTAAGGTTTTCATGTTAGTAGGGGAAAGAAAGAATGGAGAAATAATGTAGAACATACAATTTTACAGTTATAAGACACAGAGATGATCTGCTCCAGACTCCTCATTTTATAGATGGCTAAACGGAGATCAAGAGAGATTTAGTGTTTTGCCCGAAACGTCTCAAGAAGAGACTGGGAGAAGGAAGATGCCTTGATTATAATTATATAATAAATCTAAAAGCTGAGACTAGGACTTTGAAATTGGTTAGTAAGGGAGAAGAACTATGTTCGCAAAGCTATGTTTTAATATCATTTAATATTGTCTACAAAGAATTTAAATAAATGTCTCCAATTGTTACACTGTATTCAGTATTCCCCCCAAAAAACATTTTTGTTATATCTACACATTGAAATCTTGAAAAGTCTACTCTGCCTAGTAACTCTTATGCAAATGAAAAAGGTAATGCAAAATAAGTCCAGTTTCTTGAAAACGTCTTGTTTCAGCATTAGTTTCTCCCCACTTTTTGGTCAAGTTAGCTTATCTAGACCACTAGAAGATTCAAAGGACACTTCTGAAATAGGCACTACCTTTTTATTCATCTCCTCTAAAAAATAAGACTGTAGATCGGATCTTGATTTTGAAAAAAAATAATTATAGTGGATTTGAATTATTCCTGTTTTGGGGTTTAAATTCCCATAATTTATGCCATGAATTTGCTTAAAGTGGAAACTCTTGGAGTTAAATCAAATTTTAACTTCACTAATCACTCACATTTTAAGCTTTCTTCTGTTACGGACTCTGGGGAGACACGGTATTCTTGCTCACATGTGGATTTATATTTCCCTGGGTCCTGCATTTCCTAGTATTAGCTGAAACCATAGAGATGACTGCTTATGTCACATTTTCTCCCAAGACAGAATCCAAGATTACTAAAAATCTCACAAGTCATCTTGTGTTTGGAAGATTTACAGCAAGATTTTCTGACCAGATATGTTGGATAAGTTAGCTTCAGATTTGTATCTGGAATGAACTCCCTTACCATTTAAGGTTTATCATGGGCAATACCATCAAAAAGTAGCACACAGAGCTTACTTTCACTGGCATGAAAGAGCTTTGGCAGGCTGCCTAAAGAGAAAATCCCTGCAATTCAGGGAATTATGATGACTTTTTTAAAAACCTCTATACCTTTTCAAAGTTTCCACTGAATCAGGGCTATTTAGTTCTGCTCTCTACTTTTGATTGACTTTAACCTTCCCATTGTCAACCCTGATACAGAAAAGAAACCCATGGTAACCAGGATTTCTAATTATTTCTCCCAGGTTCTGGGTGGGGATGTTGATATTCTTATCCTGCTAGATAATTATAACCCCTTAAGTGAAGGGGTAGTTCTGGAAGGCAAAGATTTTTTTCAAATTAATGTTTTCTGTTGCCTTCTAAATTGGCCAGTGCCCAAATTTATTTGTTGAATTTCTGAAAAATCACTGTTCTTTTGCTTTTGTGTTTGAGGAATATAGCAGCAGCCATTTGTACTCAAAGGCACATTTTTATCCTATTATCTTTAATTTTCTTTAGAATTAGCATTTGAAATTGAATAGCAATTCCACAAATGAGCATTTGTTTGTTTTTCCTCTGCTATTCAGTGCCTTCTCACTCTTCTCCCTTTACTAGATGATGGAATTGCAGATACCAAGCAAATCTGGAAAATAATTCTTTGAGGTGGAGTCCTCAGATAGGGGAAACAAGAAAATAAAGACTATCGTATAGATCTGTCCCTACTTCTCTGAATTACTGGAAGAGAGTGCATCAGTGCTTTTCTTCTGAGTACTTCCCATGGGTACACACACTATAAACTTGCACTGCCTGGATTCCTGCAGTCTGGGTAAGTTTCTTCATCTCTCCACGCCTCCGTTTCCTCATATGTAAAATGAAGTAAGTGATGGTTCTTAACTGAAAGTTTTTGAAGACGGCGTAGGACAGGATGTGACACACAATAAAACACTATAGGTGTAGAATATATTCTATTGTTGCCTGTCACCTAAAAGTACAAGTTAGTATCAATTAAAATGACCCAAATTGTTAGAGACACAGCACTGGACAAAAGAAAAGAGAGCGAAATACAGCCTTTGACTTCTTTAGCTCTCTAACTACATTTGGCTTGACCAACCTGGAATGTGTGAAATCACAATCACGAACTAACCCCCTATGGGTCCTGAAGTTAGACTCTGGAAGGCAGAGGGGTAGCAAGAAGAAATGAGCTGGAGTAACTAGATTCACAAGCATAAATTACAGGGAATAGAAGAAAATAAAAGGTAAAAATGTCATGGCTAGATGCAGGAAAAGGAAGATTATTAGTAGGTACCCAAAATAAGAAGAAATAAGGAGGAGATAAAATTCTCTCTGAGTTGAAAATTAGACCATTGTTTAAGTGAAATCAGTGAAGTTGTGAGCGCTCTTGAGAGTAAGAATTCTACAGTGTTTGGTTGGTTTGGTTTGGTTTTTGTCTTAATATCCCTATAGGCACCTGGTACATTTTTAATAAATTTTGATTGAATAAATTCATATATCAGGTGATGGGAATAGTTTGAGTTACATGAAGTCAAGTGCCAGTGATTGTCAATTGAAGGAAAACCTTGCAATGAGTTTTCTTATTACTATTTTGTCTGTTTCCTCCTAGGAAATTTAAAAAAGTATTTCATAATACTATAGGAAAAAAGGGGATCTTTACGTCTTTATTTGTATGGTTCTTTTGAGGTACTATTAACACAAAATTAAACTACTCATATTTAAAATACATAGTTTGTAAATTTTGCCATATGAAACAACTACAATTTCAGATTGTGAACATATCAATCAATCACACGTTTTCTAATGCTCCTTACATTTTCTCTCCCTGTCCTTATCCCACATCCCCTGCCATCCTCAATTACTAATCTGTTTCTGCAGAATAGATTAAATTGGATTATCTAGAAGTTATATAAATGTAATCATACAATGTACACTCTTATCGGACTTTATGTACTCAACATAGTTATTTTTATATTTATCCATATTTACACACAAAGCACTAGTTTATATTTTATTATTACTAAGTAGTAGTATACTGTACCAAAACACTAAAATTTGTTTGTGCATTCATTTGATAACATATATTTGGGTCATTTATGTTTTAGGCCATTAGAAATATGGTTGCTATGAACGTGAACATTTGTGTACAAAGTCTCGTATGGACATATGCTTTCATTTCTCTTGGGTAAATACCTAGTAGTGAAATGCCACAGTCATGTAGTATGCGTATACTTGACTTTTTAATAGGACTATCAAATTTTTCTCCAAGATATATATCATTTTAATTGTTTACCAGCAGTGTATGAGAATTCCACTTCCTCCACTAGCTTACATCACTTGATAGGTCTTTTCATTTTAAGCAGTTCCATAGGTGTCTACCCCATTGTGGTTTTGATGTGTATTACTTAAAGACTAGTGATATTTAGCTTTTTTCATGTCGCTGTTTGCGTTCCATATTTTGTCTTTGGTAAAGATTCTGTTAAAAAAAATTTTTTTTTAATTGAATGAGTTTTATTAAACTTCTTAGATCTATTGGTTTATAGTTTGCATTGAATTGGAAAGTCATCAACCATCATTTTGTCAAGTATTATTTCTGTTCTTTCTCCTTCAGTGACTAACTACATGCATGTTTTCCACCTTGAAACTTTCACACAAACTTATTGGCAACTTTCATTTAATTTTTTCTATGTATTTCATTTTATATAGTGTTTATTGTTGTGATTTCAAGTTCATTAATTTTTTTTTTATTTTTTTAGTGTGGAGTATACCATTATACCCATGTAATGCATATTTTATCTTAGACAGTGTAGTTTTTATCTCTATAAATTCTGTTTTAGCTTTCTTTTCTTTTACTTTTTTATGTTATTTATGTCTCTTCTAAACTTTTGAACATATGAAATATATTTATAGTATAAATAGAGCAGGCAGGTAGCAAGATATGAGCAGAGAAAGAGGGGCACAGGCCAAATGGCAGGAAACCATACATCTTGTGAACAACAAAGGTCCTTGGACAGACCAAGAAAAGCAGAGGCCTCCAGACTGATAAGAAACCATACATTTTGGGTTGACAACTGCCCTGGAGACAGACAAAGAAAGGTGGGGCGGGACAGAAATCTCCACCATCTGAATGTAACCTTTCACTCATTATACCCCCATCCGAATGTACCATTTTGCTCATTATAGCCTCATCCACTTCCCAGTCAAGACTAAATAAGGACAAAAAGTCCCTCATCTGCCTCAAGAAGGTGGAGCTGGGATGAAGATCAGGAAAGACTACAGCAAACCCCTCCCTGACAATTAATATTCTGCCCATTCATGTTTATACCCTATATAACCAGCTTGCCAAAGAGACTTGAGACAGCTACCCACCTGGGTCTGCTCTGTCTCCCCTTGAGAACGCACTATCTATCCCTCAATAAATCTTGGCTTTCTTGACCTCTCTCTCATTTCTGAATTCTTTCCACGGTGAGACAGGAACCTGCTCTCCAACAACATAACATTTTAATGGCTTTTGTCTACTAATTTTAACCTCTTTGTCAATTCTCAGTTGGATTAAATTTTTTAATTTTCTTTCTTACTACCGGTTTTGTTTTTCTGCTTCTTTTCATGCCTGGTAATTTTTTACTGGATGATAGAAATTGTGAATTTTGCCTTTTGGATGCCAGATATTTTTATATTCCTACTTGATCTTTGGCTGCAGTGAATTTTTTTGTAGACAGCTTGATCCACTTAGATATTGCTTTTAAAATGTTAGGCAGGACCAAAGTAGTGTTCAGTGTAAGACTCTATTTTTCCACTATGAAGGCAAAATATTGCTGGCTGCTCTATCCAAAAACCCATAAATTGTGAAATTCTCCACTCAGGGTGTTGGGAACAAGTGTTGTTCCCAGTGCTGTGTTAGCATCAGGCACTGTTACCTCTAGTCCTTTCTGATGGCTATTTTCTTAGCCTCAGCTGGTTTCTTCACACATATGCCCTGACCAGTAGCTGTCCTGGTGGACTCTTGAGGAGCAACCTCCGCATATCCCGAGAGAACTCTTTCCATGAAGTCTGTTCTCTCCATTACTCTGTCCTCTGACCTCTAGTTGCCTTGTTCTCCTCAAAAATATGACCTCAATCTTCCCAACTCACAGAATCTAAAGGGTTCCACCTGCATTCACCTTTCTCATGTCATAGCCTGGAAACTCTGTCAAGGTTGTAATCTGGGACAATAATACAGTTTACCTACCTTTTCTTTTTTCCCCTACCTCTCAAATATCACTGATACCTGGTGTTTTGAAATGAAGACCTGTGTGTTATGTATTGTATCTTTATTGTTGCTATTTCAGGAAAGTGGGTAAAACAAAAATCCCCTCTTTTGTTGATCCTCAAGTATGAAGACCACCTTGCATAATAATTATATGTAGTTGGTGTAATAATGTGATGTAAGACATATATGACACACGCCTGGAATTGATTTTTCTTCCTTCCTCTGGAAAATATGAACATGTTAAATATCTCCAAAGTGTACGTAGCAAGCACATGAACAGGAAAATAAAGACCTGAGAACCAAGTCTTAAAAAAAAAAGAAAAACACTGAGAAAGTGTAAAAGGAAGAGAAACTGATGGAAAGTAAGGGAGGATGTTATTAAATAAGGGACAGTATGGTGATGAGAGTGTCATTCAATAACTGGAAGAAGCTTTTAAAAATCTAGTCAAAGTATAAAATGCTGCAGAGTTTAGCCAGGGTAAGAACTGAGAATAACTCATTTGCTAGAGAACCTCTGAAATGATGAACAGTCTGTTTTCATCAGAGTGTAGGTTTAGAACGTGTATTTCAGGGTCTAAGAGCTGGAAAGGGTAAAGGGAGAGTGAAGGTGGTGGCTCCTGCTAGTTACAAAGCATTCCAGTAAAATAGAGGCAGAACATGGACTGGCTTCTAGCAGAAACAAGATCAAGTAAAGATTTTAATACGATAGTACAGAACTGTGTCTTCTGCTCAAAAGAAAATACTGTAGAATTACTATCATAGATAATTTAATGACAAAATAAAAGTAAGAGTGATGTTGCTACATCTTTTACTTTCTCTATCACATAAAATCTTATGCAGTTCTTTCAGTGTCTGGATTCCTTGGCATGGCGTTTTGGAGATAGTCAAGTTGTCCCTAGAGAGCAGAAAATCCTGCAGATGCTAGGCTGTCTTGTCACACTTCTATGGACTTGGCCTGTAAGAATACAATGAGCCCAGATGGATTGAGAAAAAAATAAGCAAGATCTGCATGGTGTCAGCCTCCTGTATCCACAGGATGACACCAAATTGGAAGGGGCAGATATAGATGACAACTCTGTCGTGGAGGACTGATTTTACACTGCAACTAAGCAGCTTTATAGCTCACAGCTGTACCCTAAGGAGGATGAGGGGGAAAGCTCCATGGCTCCCTGGGATGAAGGAGGTAAGTGAGAAACCCTGCTTTGCAGCAGCCTCCTACAAGTTGGAGAAGTGAAAAGGGAAATAGCCCTGTGGCATTTCTTTACAGGGCTGTATCTGCCAGGACCCTGGGAGGATTACAAGGTATTACACACAGAGGCTTGGGTCAGACTGCATGTGAGACTTTACTGCGTGGCTCATGTAGATCCACATGTTGTAGTCATAGTGCCATGGTAGAGCTGTTTTCCTAAAGTGGTTTGCTCAGTTATGGGATAGGTGGAGGGAAAATCAGATTGAGATTAAACATGCAAGAATAGAAAAAGCTACAGGCTGAATGTTGTGTCCCGAATTATGTTAAGTGTTACTCCCTGTTGATGTGGTATTTGAAGGTGGTGGTCTTTGGAGAGTGATAGGTTATAAGGATAGAGCCCTTATGAATGGGATCAGTGTCCTGACAAAATAGATGCCAAGGAGTTTGCTTGCCCCTTCCTTCATGTGAGGATACCACAAAAAGATGATTATCTACGAACCAGGAAGCAATTTCTCACCAGATTCCAAATCTGCTGGTGCCTTGATCTTAGGCTACCGGTCTCCAGAACTGGGAGAAACAAATTTCTCTTGTTTGTAAGCCATTCCAGTCTATGGTATTTTGTTATAGCAGCCCAAAGAGACAAAGACAGAGAAAAACCCAAGACTACAATTTCCTGAAGGAAAAAAAACAAAAAATGTGAAGTGAATAAAATGCTACCATTACTACCTCTGGAAAAAGAAAACAGTCATCAATTCCTCTAAAATCAGCAGAATTAGAGAGAAGGAGTTATTTGAGGACGGGAAAAATGGGAAGTTGGCAGTTTCCATGCCTGACACTTTATTAAAATGAAATGGTATATTATGTATGCTTTAACACAGATTGCCTAACAATGGTATTAAAATGTTAAATGATACAAATATATTTGTTTGTACATGAAAGTTAGAGGAACCTAAATATTCCAGATCTGTTGAAGAATGAGTCGCCCTAGTCACCATGGATCTTTACTCACCCACTGAACAGGGAGTAAGCACACCAGCACTGTTGTCTCCAATTCTGAATACGTTTACTCATTAAGGTATAGCAAAGTTCATTTGAAATGTACAACTCTTAATTTAATAAGTGTTATAAATATCCAGAAGTGGAAGAAACTTAAAGGTTATCTAGACCAATATGCTCATTATATGGATGAGGAAACTAAAGTTTTTTAAAGATGAAGTACTTTTACTAAATGCCATGGCTGCCAAAAAATAAATTGATACATTGATAGATAGATAGATGGATAGATAGATAACTCCTATTAGCAATTTTTTTTTAATTCCACAAAACTGGTGAAAGTTTATACATGGAGATGAAAGCTTCCTTACAAGTACCAAGAAGAAAAAAGAAAAATGCATTACAAGTTTGTAAGTGCATTGCCATAATTCCAGAACTCATAAAAACTAGCACTGCCATCTTGTGTCTTTGTGACTATTTATCAAAAGATAATGTACTTGTTTCTATTTTTATTTCCAACATGACAATACAATCAGAGATATAGTGTATAGTACACATGACTATGCCTTTCTGACACTACTAATAAAGACATATTTCACTTTAAAACTTAGATTGTAAATTTTAATTACATAAGTTAGAATAGAATTTAAAATAGAGTATTATTAGGCCATAGAAAATATAAATTTACTTCTTGTAGGTGCTTTTTATCTATCACATAGGTCAAGTGATTTTTTTACATATGAGAAATTATAATGATGGGCAAAGGCAGAAACATACACCTATTCTGTGTATTAATATATATTCTGTTCATTAACATATATTTTATATGGATATTTATCTTAATAACACTGTAGCTTGGGATTTGTTGCAGAAGCTAAGGTTTTTTAAACAAAATTTTGCTCAAAAAAATTTCCCCTAGTTTTATAATAAATGTTATAATTTCATAATCACAGAAGATACGTAGCATATTTAGATCATTTAACTACTCTTGGTGATGAAGTCTCTTTGATAAAACCTGATAAAATTGATCAAAATATTTTACTATTTTTTCAGATTGAAAGAATCATGTCTAAAGAGGGAGACAAAAGCAAAAAGTAAATTTTTCATTAATGCATTTAGTATCTATTAAATTTAATGCAAATATATTTTAGAGGAGATACATTTATTGGTTAATAAAATGTTTATCACAGTCCTTAAAGTAGCAAACACAGTTCCTCTTCTGAATAACAGGGATTTAAGGCTCTAAAAAGTAGGTGAATATTTGTGGTCAGATAATCAGCAATTAGAAGAGTAAAGATCTCAGCCCAAGTGTTCTGACACCAATTTCATCTGTCTTTCAATATCACATCTGTCTCCCCAAGAGCTGTCTATAATCTATTCCTTACTAACATACAATTGACAAAATCAGTGATGTATGTGAATCTTTTATGAAGAACACCATTCTCCTCTTATGCATTCTCAGTGAAATAGATTGATGTATTGGACAATGCAGTCTACGTACTTTTATAAAATACTTTGTGCTCTGCCATATTTTAATCAACAATTTATTTCTCAGTTCAGGTTATTTGTTCTGAGCAAACAGAAGGGCTTTATGAAAGCATTTGGAACTAGGGTAGTAATTGACTGTTGCTGTCTGTGAACTACAAAATCAAAAAGAAAAATATTAGATAAAAGAGGACACTTTCAAACATTTTGAATTCTTTACAAATCACAGAATAAGGGAGCAAGTTGCTGGTTATGCATTTCTATTCAAAAAAGTTTCTAAGACACAAAATAAGAATGAATAATAACTGTAACTTCAGTTTTACAAATAGCTCTTGCGTGCATTACTCCAGTTGTTCCTCAAAACAATCTTTGAGACAAGTGTCTCATTGACATTTTATTGATGAAACCAGTCCTTGGAGAGGTTAAATTACTTCCATAAGCTCACACAGCTGGTAAGTGATAAAATCAAACACAGAATTTTAGATTCTAAGTTTGCTCAACTCTCACCATTCTATTATGTTACTGGTTTTTCCCTAGACACCTGCAAAAGTAGTTTGCTTGTCTTTTTAGATGTTTTCGTATCCTTGCCCAGAATAAAGACTTAACTTCATCCCTTATATTACTTGATATTGGTGAATTTTAGACAAATTTAGCTATATCTTGGACAAATAATCTAGAGAACATTAAATAAACCTTTAGGACTGGCATCTTTCTAGTTTTGATAATTCCTCAGGCATTGTTTAAATAATATTTTTGTTTGGTGTGTGTGTGTGTCTGTTTTGCTATGATGTGCTTTCATTATGGAAACTTAAAACATGTACAGATTAAATTAAAACATTATAATGAACTTCCATGTATCCATCACCCAGCTTCAACAATTATGAGTATTACACCATTTTGCATCATTGGTAACCCTACCCACACTTCATCCTATCACTGGAGGGAAATTACAAGAACCATAGTAAAGTGATGATGACTTTGCTAATGATGACCACCTGTGCAATTTTTTCAATATATAATTTTATTTAGTAAAATTTAATTCACCTTCTGTAGTATATATGTTTATGAATTTTGACAAAGGCCTACACTCATGTAACCATCACCACCATGCCCAAATAATCCTCAAATTAGAATAATAAAATGAATTTTAAAAGGTTATTGCTACTATTTCAATTACATAAAGTACAAACATATATTTGGAAACTAAAAATCCATATGGCATCAAAATAAATGATTTTAATTAGGCTATTTTTTCCCTGAAGCAGACTGGTTAATTTACCTCAAATAATAGAAGTTTATGTAGTCATGAAGAGAAAAAGCTGAAATCTGCCCCTGTGAAGAACAAGAGCTGTGATAAGGGAAGATCGCAGGAAAGTATACATACCAAGTTGAAAAGTCTCAGTCCTCACACTCCGTAATTACTGCTCGTTACAGCCTCCATCTGAGCTTGTTCTTCTCTGACCCACACTTCAAGTGGAAAACTTTTATTTTTAAGTATCAATTCTCTAGTCAGTGGGAGCCCATTGTATTAGCTCTGGTTTTCAACCCCCTTATTTACCACCCTACCTGTGAACCCACCTGACAGTAGGTATTGACCATTCTCCCAATATTGGCTAATTCCTTGAGCAGGAGACTATGGGAAGAGACAGTAAATCCAGCCAAGGGTGTCAGTTTCTGCTTTTTGCTTACCAAACAAAAACTAATGTTAACTGGCCTAAGCAAAAGTACATTTCTTTTCACATACGTTGAAATTTTCACTGGATAGGCCGACATAAATCATGGCTGGCTTCAGGGCTCAATTTTGTTATCTTGAGTTATCTTGAGTCAGTTTCTATCCATCTCTCAGTATTGGCTTTCACTGTGGTAGTTTTATTATCAGGTAAAAATATAGCAGACTCAACTGCAGCCTTGCAACATTTATGTGTAATGTGTTAGGGATAACAATAAGAGTTTCTTACCCAGAGTTCTTATCAAGAACTTTTTGCTCTGATTGGACCATGTAACAGTACCTGAAGCAATCACTGTGGCCAAGGGAATAAGGTAAAGTGTTTTCCTTAGACATGCATTTGTAAGATAGATCCCCACCAAAAATGTATGGTCCAAATACGTAAAAATGGAGATCTCCAAACTCCTATTTAGCAGAAGTAAAGCTAAGGGGTCTACCTATTGGATGCACAAAAAATAACAAATGCGTATTACACTGGAAAAACTTAGTTTTATTAGGAAGATAGCTATCATAGCTAATTGGTAACAAAAAATATTATAAATAAATATTTTTTAACTGCTCCGAGATAAAAACATTCTAACATTTAATTCTTTTGACAAGAATAGTATTATTTAACTCATTGGATAATGAATTTGGTGTGTATGATGTAACTATATAATAGAACTCTTATACTTTACTAAAAATTACCACAGTGTTTTAAAATAGGCTTTTAATGTATATTTGATATTAGACTAGTAATCATTTTAGCTTATTTTTTTAAATTGTATGGAAAAGTAATTTAAATACTTGCCTTAAATATAAAAAATATGGATGTTAGGGTTTTTTTATATCAACTTAAAAACCCCTTTAATACTTCTGAGTTATGCTAAAGAAACAGGTTTATGCAATGAAAACAGAGACACAAATCATCTGAGGGTACTCAGAGTTGCACATATGCCCAGGTGCGATATATGACTGAATTATGTTTTGCTAATGAGAGAACACATATTAATCATATATTGAAGATACAAGGTATTGATGTATTTTGTTAAATATCAAACCATATTTCATACATATATAATGTGTAAAATTGTATGTAATATACATTCATATTACTTCAATTTATATTATATATTTTATACTGCTTATATGATATACATATAAATAATTACTTGAATGTCCAGATATTATGGCCACCTTGTATCAGAAGTAAAGTAAAATTTTGTTTTTGTGAATCTAACTTTTGAATATAATTGAAAATAATGGTTTACTTTTTTCCTTTCTTTTACATGTTATTGTTAGTTCATAGTAGTTTAGTACATTTCAGTTTCCCGCTCCCATACACTAAATAAATAGAAGCCACTGTAGCAAGATGATCAGTGAAACAAAGTTAGTACAGAGAAAGCATACCTCAGCATAATAATAGCCATACATGACAAAACCACAGCTAACGTCATACTCAATAGTGAAAAGGTAGAAGTATTTTCTCTAAGATCAGGAACAAGACAGGATGTCCACTCTCAGCACATCTATTCAACATAATATTGGAAGCCCTAGCCACAGAAATCAGAGAGAAAAAGGAATAAATCTAAACTGGAAAGGAAGAAGTAACACTGTCACTGTTTATAGATGATATGTTACTGTAAAAATCCTAGAAATTAAAAAACTCCATGATAGAAAATCCGAGAGGTACCACCAAAAAACTATAAGAGCTCATCAATGCATTCAGTAAAGTTGCAGTATACAAAATTAATATACAGAAGTCTGTTTTATTTCTATACACAAAACAGCAAACTATTAGAAAGAGAAATTAAGAAAACAATCCCATTTACAACTGCATCAAAAATAATATAATACCTAAGAATAAATCTGAGGGGCATAAAAGACTTGTACCCATAAAACTGTAAGACACTGATGAAAGAAACTGAAGGATGACACAAACAAATGGAAAGATATAGCATGCTTATGGATTGGAAAATTAATATTGTTGAAATGATAATAATATCCAAGGCAGTCTGTGGATTACATGCAATCCCTCTCAAAATACCAGAGGCATTTTTCACAGAACAATAATAAATAATTCTAAAATTTATGCAGAAACTCTTAAGACTCCAAATACGTAAAACAATCTTGAGAAAGAAGAACAAAGTTAGATGTGTCATGTTCTCTGATTTCAAACTATACTACAAAGCTACAGTAATCAAGACAGCATGATACTGGCATAAAAACAGACAAATAGATCAATGAGACAAAATAGACAGCCTAGAAATAAACTCACATTTATGTGATTAATTATCTATGACAAAGGAGGCAAGGTTATACAATGGGAATAAGACAGCCTCTTCAAAAAATTTGTTGGAAAAACTGGAAAAGAATCACAGTGGGCTATTTTATCACACTATATACAAAAATAAACTCAAAATGAATTAATTACTTAAATGTGAGACCTGAAACTATAAAACTTGTAGAAGAAAACAGTCACTAAGTTCTTTGACACCTGTCTTAGCAGTATTTTTTGGATCTTCATCCTCAGACAAGGGCAATAAGAGCAAAAATAAACATGAAATTACATAAAACTAAAAAGCTTTCACAGAGTGAATGGCATTATCAACAAAACAAGAAGCCTACCTACTGAATAGAAGATATTTGCAAGTGACATATCTCATAAGGGGTTAATATCCTAAATATAGAAAGAATTCATGAATTTCAACTTAAAAAAAAAACCCTCTTAAAATAATGTGCATAGGACCTTCCAAAGAAGATGGACAGCAGACACATGAAAAGACGCTCAACATCATTAATCATCAGGGAAGTGCAAACCAAAACTACAATGAGACATCGCCTCACCTGTCAGAATGGCTATTATCAAAAAGACAGGAAATAACAAGTGTTGAGGAGAATGTGGAGAAAAAAATAACCCTCATGCACTGTTGGTAGCTGTGAAGTTGGTTGCAGCCACTATGGAAAATTATGGAGGTTCCTTAAAAAATTAAAAATAGAATTGTATGATCCAGTAATTCCATTCCATTTGAAAAGATATATGTACCCCTATGTTCATTGTAGCATTATTTACAGTATCCGATGTGTGGAAGCAAGATTAATTTCCATCAGATGAATGAAAAAAGAATATATATATACACACACACACACACACACAATGTTATACTACTCAGCCATGAACGAGAATGAAATCTTGCCATTTGGAACAATGTGGATGGACCAAGAGGATATTATGCTTAGTGAAATAAGTCAGACAGAGAAAGAAAAATACCATACAAACCTCACTTGTATGTGGAATCTATAAGACAAAAGAAATTAACACATAACAAAACAGGAACAGAGTCATAGATACAGAGAACAAACGAGATTGTCAGAGGGGGAGGGAGGTGGGAGGATTAGAAAAATAAATGAAAGAGATTAAGAGGTACAAACATCCATTTACAAAATAAATGAGGCACAGACACGAAATACATAGCAAGGGTAGTATCTTTGCATGGTGACAGATGGTATCTAGAATTATCATAGTGATCATTTTATAATATACAAATATAATGAATCACTGTTGTACACCAGGGGCTAACATAGTGTTATAGATCAATTACACTTTAAAAACAAGCAAACAGATAAGCTCATTAAAAAAAAAAAGAGAGAGATTGGATTTGTGGTCACCAGAAGGAGTGGTGGGGGAAGGGAACTGGATGAAGATGGTCATAAGGTACAAATTTCCAGTTTAAAGAAAAAGAAGTACTGGTGATGTGATGTACAACATGGATAGAGAGAGAGATGTGACTTATCTAAGGTCACACAGATGGTAAATATCCAACTACTTACGGTGACTCCTGAACAATGAGACTTAGAAGGCATCATTTGCAATGTGTATTTGAAAGTATTGTCCCCACATAAACATCTAAAATTTCTTAAAGCATATATTCTATGGAACAAAATGTGAACAGTGTTATTTTGTGTAGTCCAAAAATTTAATTGCACTAAACCAAATCATGGGGGAACTATACGAAATTAAATATTTATTGCTTCTCTTAGATTCGCTTTTACCAATCTTTACTTTGGCACTTTGCTTTCTCCATACATTTACAAATGCTATATGAAACACCAATGATGAGATTTATAGTCATGGCAAAGTAATAAGGATAAGATGTATCTTTCCACATTAAATACCTAAAGTAATACATAAAATATATGAAATAATGGTTTTCAGCCATTGGACAAAAGACAGCTCAGAACAGTAATGTTTGAGAGAAGAGACATAAACCAAGTGAGGATAAGTGCCCAGTTCACTGCATGAAGAATTTCTCAGCCACACTGCAGGAAGGGGAGGGAGCTCAAAGAAAGCCAGCCCAGAGATCTTACTGAATTCAGAGCACAGGGAGACAAACTACCAGAGGTTAAAGGCTTGCACAGAGAGAAAGAGTCCCTAGATCTGCAGAAGTTCCCCAGAGTCTTTGTGTGCATGGCAGGAACTACATGAAGGACCACAGTGAAGTAGGAAAAAAACTACTGGAGACCACACACACCTGGCAAGTCTTCCTAACACAAGGTAATCATTGCTTCAGTAATGGGGCCAACTTAGCCTTAAATTCAAGGCTGTCATGTTGCCACCTAATAAAACCTCAAAAGCAAATCGTAAGTTGATTGAACTGCTTTTAAGAAATGTAACTGGGCTCTGGAAAAAATACCAGAATATTTAAGTGTATGCAGATGAGTTCAGAATCCAATAAAAAAAAATAGCTCAAGATACAAAGAAGAAAAATACCATCCATGATGAGATAAAAAATCCAAATCCAAAAATGACAGAGGATATAATTAGGAAAGGGTATTAATCCATTTATTTTATATAAACCTCGTGTTTTTCTTTGATTATGGCTCTGAATTAGTAATAAGTGATAGTGCCCAAATTTTCATTTCTTTTTAAGCTTATGGGGAATTTGCATATTTCTCAAATGAAAGCAGTTTTTCAGAGAACATTCCTGATCTTTCTTTCCTCCCACATTCCTTCAGTTAGACCGCTCCACCAGAGAAAGCTTTTACGTCAGGAGATTTGACAGAAGGACTCAGATGTCATGGGTGTTTTCTTCTGATCTTCCTACCAACATGATCAACCCATCTGTGTGTGTGTGTGTGTGTGTGTGTGTGTGCGCGCACGCACGCACATGCAAGTGTATGTGTGTGAGAGACAGAGAGACAAAGAGAGACATGGAAAGAGAGAGCCTTTTGTTGTGAAGAGCAGAGTAGAATATACCACCCCCAAATCTGACACTTCAGCGTGTGGATTATTTTGAGCTGAATCCAATCAAGATGCAGCAGACTTAATAAAAGCTTTTTACCTCTCTTAACTGCCTAAAAGTACAGAAAATCTGTTCTAGAAAGAGAGTTATTACCAAAGGTAACTTTTTTTTCTTAACCTGAAAGAATTATCTGCGTAGCAGGGAGAACACCTGATGACTAAATGCTTCCTTTCCTCATCTTCATGTGAACTGCCCTTCTCCCCACAGAAGCCCCAGGCCCCTCTTCCAGTCTTTAGATTAGGGTGGTATATAACCCTCAATTGCCTGACTACGTCTGAGTCTCATATTTTTATGGTATACCCCCCTCCATGTATGAAATTAAGTCTGTTTTTCTCCTGTTACTCTGTCTTATGTCAATTTAATTTTTAGATCAGCCAAAGACTCTTAGAAGGGAAAAATCTCCTGCCCCTGAATTTGATAGCATTTAATAACACTGTTAGGGCAAATTTCCACCTGTGATGAGACCAGGATGGCCTCAACATTCTCAGCTTGACCAAACTTCAGACAGGCTTCTTCCTGACTTTAGGTCTCCAGCTTCCCTTTCCTTAGAGCATTTACTCTAGAAAACTTGCAGTTGTACATTCTTTCTCTGCGCCTTTAAGGTGCAGTTCTTCTACAACTCAGGACTGTCTTTCTCAATAACCTGGGAGCCATCCCTTTGACATACACCATTAAGAAAGTTAGGACCCCTGTGTCCCAGTCCCTGTGGGAGGGTAGGAGCCTAACTTAGGTAGAGGACAAATAGTGAACATAGATGGTCTAATCATGTTGGTCAGCTTTCCACATGAAGTCTTCTAGTACTTGTCTACTAAACAATCCCAGGCTTGAAATCCTTGTGTTCTGTTTCAACGGAGTTGAGTTAAGTCTCTCTGCCCCATTGCAGTAGTCTTAAGTAAAGTTTCCCTTTGGTGTTTTTAACACATGCCCAGTGCAGTATTTCTTTTACAGGGTACAGATCAGAAGTTTTGAATGGATTGGTTAAATTTAAGATGGAGAACTGAAAGTTAAAATTTGCTTTTGAACAAAGCTACATTTCCTATCTCAATCCTAAGCAGGTTTCTTAATCATTGTGGAAAACATAGAAGGAAATAATATAATGGAGAAATAGAAAACCCAACATTGAAGATCAAGAACATTAATTATTTTCATAGCTAGGACATTTCCAGATCACCCTCTCTCTTTCTCTCTCTCTCTCTCTCTCACACACACACACACATCAACACACTCACAGAAAAAGTTTAAAACACTTCTATTTCTGAACTATCAAATGAGTGAGGGAGAAACTGAATTCCCTGCCTATATTTAGAATCTACACATTATTATAGGTTTGAAATTTTAATGAATGGTGGAGACTCTATTTAAAACAAAATTGACATACACACAACTGAAGTTATTCCCCCAAGGGAAGCTAATTAGCAAATGAACAGAGAATATAATTCAGATTTCCTTAAGTTTCACTACCCTAAACTACCTCTCTATTAATGTCTCCCTGATTGCACTAGAAGGCATGTTTTAAATCAGAATTTTATATAGAAAGTGAAAAATATTTTTCATGTATATCAGATAATCTCAACAGTTGTTGCCAATTAAAATGAACTGTGTGCATTAGCACATCTTAACCCAGGCCTCTTAAGCAACATCAGGGGCTCCACTGTGCTCGGTTTCCCCCAGCATCTCGTTGATTACCACCTGACCTGGTGCGCTCTTACAAAGTGCACTTGAACAGAAATGCATAGGCCAAGCAGCGGTGTTAAAATAACAAGAATTATACCATCATCAGCATTCAGTACAGTTACTTTTTGAATTGGATCCTTTATGCTAGTATCTGTTTCATTTCCCATAAAACAAAAAAGGCTGAGAGTCTACCTGTTTGCAAATTGCCTCAGTTATAGATGGTATATATTGTCATGTCAAAAATGGACGAGGGTCAATTTTCTTGATGGCCTTACCCAAAATTTCATTTGAAAAACTAGGAAACGACTACGTTCAGATTTTCTTCAGTCTCATGTTCATCTCATTTCATTGAGATTCAGAACCTCACAGAGCAAACACTGGATTATTTTGTGTATAATTAACGTGCCTGCATTCATGCATTTGATTATTAATCAAATCATAGAATTATTCTTTAGCATTTTATATTTCTCAGCAAATAACTTATCAATATAAGTATATCTTGATCATGTAGTGATAGATTTACCAAGTTCACCAGATAAATTATGCTATGTAAATCATTTCTAAAACAATACAGCAAACCTCAGGCCCCCAGACAGCAATTCGCAGGGTGACTGGAGATGCTTTTTAGCACAGTTCTCGTTAGGCTTTCTCCAGTTTTAGCTAACAGCAATTCACAGCCTAAGCTTAATGTCTGCAATGATGCACCCTGATGAGTGAGAGCTTTTCTCAGCATGGATCTTATTAGCATTTTTCTGTGCTTGGCAATAAGCAACTCAGTACTCCCGATATCGTCACCCCTTCATTGCCCCCAGCAGACGGCTCTGATTTCTTTAAAGAAAGAAGCATTCTCTACTGGCTGTACAAAACATTTTTTTTTTAAGTTTGCCCTACTGGAGACAGGTGAAAGACTGACTTTCAGCAGCTGCGCAGGAGACTATTTCCAAGGGTTCTTTGCATTAATATGTAAAGCAATAATCAGTAAGTAGTACCTTTTGACAAACAACAGGTGGCTTTTCATTCTAAAAGAGGCAGTATCTTATTGTGAATCAAAGGTACCCCGTGGTTCTGCCATCATTTCCCTGTACCTCCTACCAGCTCAGGGCATATAGATATCTTCACAGACCAGAGTGACGTGGCTCTCCCCAGAGTTGCCTTCCATGCTCAAATTGAACTTCAATGGGCTGGCAAGTCACTTCACTAGTGGGCGCTTTCCTTGTACTCTCAAATTGCAGGGGGCTTTTGAACTGAAAATACAGGCTTCCTAATCAGAGAAAAGAAGCCATAATAGAGCATTCCCTGTAAGAATACTCAACGCTGGAATAAGCATACGCAATGCAGATTTTCTTCTGCTTTCTCCCCATACTCACTCCCCAGAACCATGTGCTCTGGATTGAAATGCCTCTGACTGAATGAACGTGGAATTCAGTTATGAAACAATTTCTAATCATTGGTAATGCACAGTGTTTCTTATTTTACTGTGTTTAGTTGGGTACACCAGCAAGAGTAGAAGTGTTGAGATTACATTTTGGCCCTAAAAGAATGAGAAATTAATTTTCCAAAGTCTGAAATACAAATATTTCCATTTTGTCTGCAATGCTAAGCATCATATTATTTGTAAGGCGCACTAAGATGAGTTAAATGTGCATTAATGCAATATACATTATGCATTATGCCGTATGAAGCCGACCCAGAGGTACCGTAGACAATGAGATCCTGTCTCAACCTTTTGCTCTTAGTCCCATTCATAAAATAGACTTTAGGATAAATGTGTGAATGTTATCTCTTTCTTCCACATAACAAGTAAATTACTGAGAGGTGTCTACTGTTATCTTTACAAGTATTTTCAACCTTGGGATTTTCAGATATTTGTATCTGTATAATAAATACTGGGTTAGACTTCTAAATTGTTTTCTTTTTGGTGTCCAAATACTTTTTTTTAATTGAAGTATAGTTGATTTACAATATTGTGTTGGTTTTTGGTGTACAGCATAGTGATTCAGTCATACATATATATACACATATTCTTTTCCATTATAGGTTATTACAAGATATTGAATATAGTTTCCTATGTTATATTGGGGGACCTTGTTTTTTTAATCTATTTTATATATGGTAGTTTGTATCTGCAAATCCCAAACTCCAAATTTATCCCTCTCCCCCTTTTCCCTTTGGAAACCATAAATTTGTTTTCTATGTCTATGAATCTGTTTCTGTTTTGTAAATAAGTTCGTTTGTCTCAATTTTTTAGATTCCACATATAAGTGATATCATATGGTATTTGTCTTTCTCTGTCTGAATTACTACACTTAGTCTGATAATCTCTAGGTCCATCCATGTTGCTGCAAATGTTATTATTTCATTCTTTTATATATATTCATATATATATATACCACAACTTCTTTATTCATCTGTCTATGGACATTTGGGTTGTTTCCATGTCTTGGCTATTGTAAATAGTGCTGCTAGAAACATTGGGGTGAATGTTGTATCTCTTCTAATTGAAGTTTTCTCTGAATATATGCCCAAGAATAGAATTACTGGATCATATGATAACTCTGTGTTTAGCTTTTTAAAGAAACTCTATACTGTTTTCCATAATGGCTGCACCAAACCCACCAGCACTGTAGGAGGGTGCCCTTTTCTCCACACCCTCTCCAGCATTTATTGGTTGTGGACTTTTTAATAATGGCCATTCTGACTGGTATGAGCTGATATCTCATTGCAGTTTTGATTTCCATTTCTCTGATAAATAGCAATATTTAGCATCTTTTCATGTGTCTATCAAATATATTTTAAATGAAATACATAATGTCTTTATCTCTAATTCTATTTAGTTACCAGTTATCATATTTTGTATGCTTTTAATGATGCATTTTTAAATGCTCCCATATTACAGAATATTTAGTGATAGAAATGTTGAGTGACTCAGTGTGCTAGTTTAATTGAAAAATGGAAATTAGAGTTTAAAAAATTAGAACACAAATAAAACTCTAAGTAAATATATTTGGAGCTAATTTAATTGAGAGTATTTGGTCAATAAATCAACATGTATTCAGGGTACTTTACTTGAGACTGGGGAACACAGTACCAACCAGGGGAGTCACAAAAGGAATTATCTGCTTACAATTATTTAGAGAATGGAGAGCCCATCTTAGAGTAAGAAGCCACTGAAATACGAATTGTAGAAGACAAAAATTTCTAACAACAGTGACATAAACAAGAAATGAGATACTATACTTAATTACAAAACTGTGACCCTTATCATCATGGGGTGTAAAGAACAAGAATATTTTAAAACTTCTTAATCTCGTTCTCTCTCTCTTTAGGCGGTCTTTACAAAAGCAGCCATCCAAGAAATAAACATCAGGCCTAAGATCTAGAAAGATACTTTGGTTACATTGGAGTTTTTCAATGCAGACTTTATTTCTGATCTACAAATCTAAGAATTTATAATAGGTACTGTTTTTGTTTTAATTTTGTTTCTAGTCTAGCCTGGAGTTTAAAGTTTACACTTCTCCAGATGCAGAAACCAAGATTCTAGGGGTTTTAATGATTTGTTCAAATGTATTCATCAATGCAGGAGGGGTCTTCCTATCTAGTTAAAAGAGCTTTCTGATAAGCTGGAGTAGTTCTAAAAATATCAATTTAATAATCGTTATTATTTATTGAGTTTATGCTGTGCTTTTGCTTTTGTTCTGCCCTTGAATTAGCCTTTTTCTTATTGCTTTAATCCCCATCTAGTAGGTGAAGAAACTAAGCCAAATGCAGGTTAAAAAGTCTGTACATTTTACACAATGAGTCAAATTAGACAGTGAAATCAGTCAGGACCAAAATAAAACACAGCATGTACTAGTGTACCGTATCTTTTCAGGGGCAGAAAGAATTTTCCATATGTATGCTTTTTCTCTGAATACTGAACCATAGATTGATTCTCTCTAACGGCCTACCAAAATGCCCTGCTAGAGCAGTATTATGGAAAATTAGTATTTTCTAGTGAGCACTAAAATATTTCTGTACTTATTTGAGTTACTCAAATAAGGGAGAAGGGGAGACATGCACTCTTACAAAATGAGAAAGAACAATACCATAAAATGAGCAAATCAGATCATAGTATAGCATGGATTAAAGCTATCTATATATCTACCATCTACCTGTCTACCTACATATTGCTATCTGTCATCTCTATGTTTTAAACACTGAACAGCAGGAAATAATGAATACAGTTGCACAATGCTTCTCCACTTTATTAGTGAGACTTTTAATGTACAATGTGATTGCCCTGTGCTTGCAAACATGTCATACCTGAAAAAAGATGTAAGGATTCTGGAAGAACACACAGCATAATTAAATGGATGTATTTCCAAGGTCACTTGCAATGTAGTTACAGATAAAGAGCCAGTAAAATGACAAAAATTAGTAGTTAACACCACATCCAATGATCTCAGCTGGCAACTATTATAACTGCGTTGAAAGTTACTACTTAAGCTCCTGTGGCTATTATGCAGATAATTCTCTTGGATGAATTAGCCACTTTATTTAATATAATTACAGATTTGTTAAGCTAAACATTCCACAGCCAAGAAAACATCTGATCCTTCCTTTATGCAGAAAAACATCATGTTGTACTAACAACTATGCTTTAGCTCTAATGAAGAGTGTTGTCTAAGAGTGTTGTCTAAGCTGATTTTACACTCAGTGTGAATAAAAGAGATAAGTAGAATGAGAACTTAGCATAATGATCCGTGCCATGTTCCTAAAGTACCAGCAGACTAAATATTATAATTTAATGTATTTATGAAAAAAACCTCTGATTTAAAGCATTTATATGCTTGGACATTATTTATATTTTTATACCATGTAGTAATTGTTCTGATCTGATAATTCCTCAATAGGAATTTCTTGTGTTTTGAAATTTAAGTGTTTTGAAATTTTTAGGAGCTTATCTTTTTAAAATTAATATATTCTTCCTAGAGCTTAACCCTAATTTAATATAAAGACTCAGATAAGATTTTTCTCTTCCAGATTTAGATGAGTTTTCTGAGACATAAGCATATTTGTTATTTCTTAATCAAAATGAAAGAAAACATATTATATCTGTTTATTTTTGTGATTAACAAGGTACTGGGACTCCACTAGAGCACAGATTCGTTTGATCCACACCTTTCTGAATAAGTAGCTATAGCTCATTTTGTAACCGGTGTTCCAGGATCTTGTTCCGTCCCAGAAAGAATTCAAAGACGAGACATGGAGGTTAAAAAAGTAAAATGAGGCTTTATTAAGGGATGGATAGTACATTCTCAAGGGGAGAGCGGGCAGGCTCAGGTGAGCAGCTGCCCTGAGTTTCTTTGGCAAGTTGGTTACATAGGGTGTAAAAATGAATGGGCAGAATATTCATTGGGGAGGGAAGGATTTGGGGTCGTATTCCCTGATTATCATCCCAACTCCACCTTCCCAAAGGGAGGAGGGATTTTCGTCCTTATTTAGTCTGGATCGGAAGTGTCATGGCGTCGGTGCATGATGGGTACTTCTGGTCTGCAAAGTTAATTTTATTGAAGTGAGGGCAAATGAGCAAAAGGTTACATTCGGACACTAGAAATTCCAGCCTTTCTCACTTTTGTTTGTTAGCCTCTGGGCCACTCATCACCCCCAAAGTATGACCACTTATCAGCCCAGTTTCGTGCTTTTCTTTCTCTGCCCAGGGACCCCTGGTGCTTACATGATGTTTGGTTTCCTGCATTTGGCCTGTGTCTCTCCTTTCTGCCCAATTCCTGCCATCTGGTCTGCGTCCCCTTTTCTCTGCTCATATCTAGCTATCTGCCTGCTCTAACAGTTTTATTTTCTAACAAGCAACAAATGCAAGACAGCAGTTTAAAATGAGGTAACATGAAATTGGACTATTTTCCTTTTAACTATGTTCTAACTCTGAATTACTTTATTATGTTCTGTTATAAATCTTGTTTTGCCAAACAGGCTGCCTTTTACCTATCTCTTTTATTTCACACCAGTTTTGGAGACTTAGGTTTCTTTAAGAGTCTATCAAAAAAATTAGATCGTCTTGCCAGCTAACAGGCTTGCACTCCTGTCTCTACATCCTCTCTTTATAGCTCAAAATACTTTTGACGTGCATGTCTCGTGGCAACTCTAAAGAAGACACACAGCAAGAGATGTGAGTTGAAGTTTTATTCGGAGTCTTGCCGAGGATTGTAGCCCAGGAGACTGACAGTTAGCCTTGAGGAACTGCTCTGAGGACATAGGGGAGAAGTCAGTTTACATATGACTTTTGACTAGGAAATACATGTAGTCAGGCATACATCTTGGTGAAAGATTACTGCTGATCACAAAGAACAAATAGCTTAAGTTAATGATTATAGTGCTTTTCTCTTGTATGGGAGGAGGCAAGAATCTGGGGCCATTGAAATTCTTCCTGGGATATGCATATAACTATCCAAGGGCCTGCTGGTCCAAAGCACAGAGTGCCTCTTCCTGTGGCTCATCCTGAATTTTTTGGGGGGTGCACTGTTGGTGGTCAATTACAGTGAGTGAGCCTTGGAGAACTGGGTGGTGAGCAACACTCTTTTTCGTAGGGATCCTAATTTTTCTGCCTGCACACTAGCCACCAGGTGTGAATAGATAAACTTGCATATGTTGATAAAGGGAGACTTACTGCTGAAAGTATGGTAGATACAACAGGATCTCTAGCTACATTCTGGCAGTCTATGCACTGTAGAAAATAAATAAACTTCCTGAACAAGTGAAATGTTTCCTCAAGATATGGAGCGAAGTGAGGAACCTCAGAAGCCATGCCCACAGATCTAATGCAAGGCTGGTCTGTAATAATTAAATCTGGTCTACAGTGTAGACTTCTAAAAACAAAACTGGACAGAATTTCTCAGCTTTATTTATTCTGCCCCTTTTTACTTTACTTTTCAATCTCCAGACAACTTCTGTAATCTCTTTCACAGCAGCTGTCACTTTGCTACTCTCAAATGCAAATGCACTTCAAGATTTGTATTAGGTAGAGGAGAAAAATAATACTCTGAAGTTAGTTTATGCAATGTATGTGAATGCAACAGTGTGCATAGGAGAATCTGTGAAAGTGTGTGTGCTTAAAGGGAAAGTAAATGCCTTGTCTCAGGTCTTAAAAGGTTTTATTAATAAACATTGGTTGCACTTATATATATTTGAATCCCTTGCCTCTTGACTGCTCCTTTCAACCAGACTGCCTGCTCTTGACATGTGGTTGGCAAAGAGTAGTCAACCATATCTAAGCCAAAGGGAAAAGATTTATAACTATTTAATAAAATCTTATCATAAAAAATAACTCTGGAGAAGAATAAAGTGAAAAAGTGCAGTGGAGCATTTCACATACTCTGCTAACCCTGAACCAAAAAAAAAGAAAGAAAAAAAAAAAACCCATAAGCATATTTGACTGTCCTTTATGATTGGATTACTGCACTCTGTTGATTCTTATTTTGTGGTTGGCTTTATTCCTTTGATAACTATGTAAGTTTAAAAAGCTAAAGCTCTAAACTGTTCTTAGAAACAATGAACAGTACATACATGTAAATTTTTAAAATGTGTGCAGTATATTGTATATATGCATTTACATGCAATATATTGTATATATGCAGTCAAATTGTAACAGTTCTAAGTAATAAAACTGAAAAAAAACAAAAACAAAAGGATTTTTTAAAATTAAAAAATATTTTAAAGGTTTGAACACACAAATATAGCTAAGGCACTTTTTGTTTCTGTTCATATATAGAGTGTCTCTGTAAATACAAGTACACAAATTACAGTTTTGATATAGGTAATCTTTAAACATCTGTGATTTCTAAAAATATCAGAAAGGATATGTCACATTGTGAAATGAAGGTATAGGCTAATTCATAATTTTTCTGCATGGAATCAAGAGATGTCTTTTAATTGTCCAGGGCTCTAGGTACAATATATATATGAAAAACATCACCTGAGATGTAATTAGATGTAAAATTGAAAACCAGTATAATATTTACACCTTCATTGCTTCTGTGGTCGCTTTAGGGCAATTAAAACTAATTAAAAACACAGAGAGAAACCAGGACACATCTGGTTTGACAGTGAGAGCCATGGGATATGTTTATGCTTCTACAACTGACTATTAAGGTTCAAACTAAAACAAAGACCTTTTGTCCCAAGCCATTGTTAAAATTTTTGGTATACTCTTCATTTGATGTCTGCCAAGTAGCTTCTGGTAGCATGTATACCAGTACATCCATACATTATCATTAGCTGAAGCCAGTGAAGCTCCCACAATCCAAGAGCATATTATTCAGATCAGCAGCTTACTGTATTATTCTATTATTCAAACATTCATGTTTAAGAAGTTAATTTTTTTAGACTAAGCACCAGAATGTGTTCACATTTCACCAGTTTCCTCATTAATGAACTTTATCTGTCGTAGGATCCAAGCTGACACACCAGCCTGCTCTAGTCTGTGCCGGTTTTCCAAGCTCTCTTTACTTCTCATGACCTTGAGATTTTTGAGGCATATTTGGTCAGGTACTTTATAGTATGTCCCTCAAATGAGGTGTGTCTGATACTTTTCTTATAATTTGAGTCTAGTCTCTTGGATTCTAGAATACCACACTTTCTTTCCTTATTATCCTGCTATAACATTGTTTCTCGGTCAAATTTGCTGCTTTTTCTTCTTTTCCCCGACCTTTAACTTTGAGTGAGCAACAACTACAAAGAAAAGTTAATGATGTGAGGTGATCGAGGTGTTGGTTATGTTAACTGTCTTGATCTTGGTAATCATTTCACAATGCATATGTAATCAAAATATCACGTAGACTTTAAATATATGCAACTGAATGTACAATTATTTTTGTCAATCATTCCTAAATAAAGTTGGGGAAAAATATTGAGTGAGTGAGTCAAGACCCAGCCCTAGATCTAGTATCTTTTTTATCTACCTCTTTCCCTTGGGGATTTTATCTAGTTCTATGACTTTAAATAACAGTTATGTAGAGATAATTCCCAAATCTAACTCTGGTCATAGTTTATCTTATAAATTCAAGATTTATTTTTCAGCTGCTTTTTTGACTCTCTCTTTGAATGCCTTTCAGATTTGTGAAAATTAAAATTTTCAGAACTAAACTCCTAATCTTCCAACCCTATCTCATGTAAAAATCTGCTGTCTCTGTCTTTTCCCATCTTATTCAATAGTAGCTCCATGTATTCAGGTCCTCAGGCCACAAAACTTGAAGTTAGACTATAACAGTGTTGGTGATCTTAGTAATGAGTCTTAAACTTTTAAACAACAGAAGGCGTTTTTTATTTACGGACTATTTCAGGTCCTAAATGAACTAAGTTTAATAAAAAAAATTTATGTACCAAAAATTTTCAGAATGTATCCTAAGGATTTGAGGTAGTTGAATGTTTGTTTCAAGAAAATCAGTATGTGTTTCAACGTTCCATTAAACCATCATAACTGTCCTGAATCTTGGTTTGATTTCAGAGGATGTGATTCTAAAATGCTGGCCTTACAGAGCCCAGAAGCTTCTCTCAAACAATATTTTCATTTTTATGAAATGGGTTCAGATATATTGGAAAAGGAAGCCATCATTTATTAAACAATTATTGGCTGTCAAAAACCCTGCTTAGGACATTTATATTCCAGGACTATAATGTATTAGAAACCTGATGACTGGTCCAGGATGGATTGACATTATTGGATCTGTCTGGAACAGTATAATTTTGAAAGGATGACCTTCAGGCTGGTATTTGCCTAGGTGAGGCAGACCGCAGGGCCTGTCAGTAGACATCCAGACATGTCCTGCTGGGAGATAAAATATGCTCCATAGTTGTTAGAAAAGCATTAATCTTAAATTCAGGGCATCAAGCCTACCTATTATGGCAGTTGGCATGCTCTGTCTATCAAATGACAAAATATTCAAACTTAAGATTTTCATAGTGGCACAAATGTAAATAAATACATCTACTGATATACTGATTCAGTATACGTACTCTGCTTAAAAAGCATTCTGACAATCACTTTTGTCCATTCAGTCAACAACTCTTATATGATGAAGTGGACCAACATTATAGATCTTTACAGACACCTTTCACTGAGAAGAGAACCATGTCTGTCTATTCAAACCAAGAGTTACAGATAAAAACACTGTTCTATACAAAGCATAAAGTTTTTCCCACAAAACTTATTCAATCAAAAGTCAGTACTGAGATGAAAATATTTCATTCAGGCTATACTTGCCAGACAAATACAGGACACTCAGTTAGATTTGAATTCTAGGTAAACAATGTATATTATTTTAGCAATACAATATTTGGATCATACTTATACTAAATAAATTTTTCATGGCTTTACTGAAATCAAATTTAACTAGGAGACCTATGTGTTTGTTTGTTAAATCTGGCAACCATGATTATGAAAAAATAACCCACCTATGAAATATTTTTTTTATTTATTCAGTCAGTACTTATTTATTGAGCACCTAGTGTGTGGCAGTAATACTAATGTACATGCAGGTTTCAGTGAGTAAGAGTGGATTCAATTCTTCAGAATGCTTTCCATGTTGTAGAAGAGAAAGACAAGTAAATGGGTGCCTCTGAACAGCACGGTAAGTATTGCATTAGGTATTCATGGAAACATGGAAGCTTTTCCTCCCCTATTTGTATTGCCCTTTATGCTGGTAATTGTGAATGTCTTTTAATTGGAATGGGAATTTCATTTTATAGCCAAAGTCACTGCATGGTATATAATGTAAAATAGATCATCAATTAGGACAAAGAATTTACCAAATATATTTCATACTGTGTAGAAGAAAATAATTATTGCATTTTAAATTTTACATCTTTGCAGCTACTAGTATTAGTACAGACTTTTTAACCATCTGAGGCCTATTAATTGGACAGATACTGTACAATATGCTTTGCTTTATTGGTTCTGATTATAGGAGAGAAAACTACAAGATGACATCATTTTAAAATCTTATGAATGCAGAGGTCATCTTCAATTTCTTCAAAATGACACCCATTATATCTTTGAATTGAGTATTAACTCAGAGGATACAAAATCTCCACATGTTGCTTTTTCCCTTAACTATAATTTAGATTTAATTTCTGCATTTCATTTTTACTACCAGTAGAAGAGGGTTTTATTTGGCTTATTACCATGAGTCTCAGATTAAGTTAATTATGAGTTACAATTTTCATATTCCTTTAGTTAATTATATACTATTTAAACAGCTGTCACCATATGTTTTTTGGTTACTTTTTCACTAACATGTGGGAAATTAATAATTTCCACTTGTGGCACAAAAATATAATGTGAGAGATGTATGTCTTTGATTATAGCTCATAGCTATCTAATGAAAGACCTTTGAATATATGCCACTGTTTCTTATACCTGAAATTGTACCAGTGTCTGAATTAAAATATGAGGAGGAGGCATAAATCCATGATCACACTCATTGCTAATAATAGTAGCAAATAGTTTATTGTTGTATTAAATTGGAGGTATTCAATTTCTTTCCTAGTTTAACCTATCAACATGTAAAATATAAATAAATTTCTCATCTTACTTCATTTTAGGAATAAAACATGGCTTTTTCTTACATTCAGTAAATTTGCTAATTTGCAGCAGAAAGGGAAAACTCTTTAATGTGACTGTCTCAGGTGAATAACTGTAGTACCATTAGTGACCAAATTACTGGTGAAACATGGTTTCATTAATTTTTTTTTTCCTTTCAGTGAAGACTGATAAAATAGGGCTAAAAATTGACATGCAAAAGGGAGTGAAAATGAAATGGAGAAATTAAATCTGAATTATAGTTAAGGGAAAAGCAATGTGTGGAGATTTTCTGTCCTCTGGTTTAATACTCAACTCAAAGATAATGATATAACTAGTGTCATTTTGAGGAAATTGAAGATGACCTCTGCATTCATAAGATTTTAAAATGACATCATATTGCAGTTTCTCTGCTATAATCAGAATCAGTAAGGTAAAGTATGTTGTACAGTATTTGTTCAATTAATAGACCTCAGGTGGTTAAAAAGTCTGTACTAATACTAGTAGTTGCAAGGGTGTAAAATTCAAAACGCAATGATTATTTTCTTCTACATAGTATGAAATAATATTTGGTAATTTCTTTGTCCTAACTGATGAACTGTTTTGCATTATATATACTAAATAGTGACTGTAGCTATAAAATGAAATTCCCATTCCAATTACAAGATATTCATGATCACCAGCATAAAGGGCAATGCAAATAGAGGAGGAAAAGCTTCAGTTCGCTAATTCATCAGTATAATTAGCAACATGCTTACACTGTCTCTATCAAGTGAACTGGGATGAACATATCTCATTGGTCTTGAGTTGGAGTTACCTAATATGAGGTCACAGTTGCCAATAGTCACTATCCTCAATCCTTGCACATTAGAAAGTTAAATTAGTTAAATCACAAGTCCTCAGTATTGTCTGAAAACAGTATTTCTCAGATTCTTAAGTAGAGGAAATGTCCTAGGAATTTAAAAGGATGCAGAAAAGTCTTGAGTAAATAAATGTAAAAACATTTAGATTCTGTATAGATTTAATAAAACTATTTAGTTTGATAGAAGGGAAAATATGTGGCTAATAAAATTGTCAAGATGAATTTTATGTTCTTTATGGCTTAGACCATAAAGGAAAAGCATTAAAGTTTCTTTTGTGTCTTATCTTAAAGCAAAGTCATAATTTATACAGAACATTTATAGTAGTTAAATATGTCTTCTGTTTAAGAATACAGTCTCACTCCAGCACAGACACAGGATTAAGCCAAGGAAATATATTCAGTTACCCAAACTTTTTGGATGGTTTCTTAAAATTGCTGATTATATTAAATTTTGCTCTAAAAGAATAGTGATTTTTTTTAAATGTTTATAAACATCTCTCTAGACATCAGTTCATTTAGTACCATTTTACAAAACCCCGAACAAAACACTATTAGGGATGAAATCTTTCAAATAAAGATCATACATACAAAAATGTATTCCATATACACTATTATTGCTCTCTTCTGGATATTGAACCATCACCATCACACTGTGAAATAAATGGGTTCCTGCCTCCTCCTGCGCCTATTTCAGTGACTTTATTTAGTCAAGTAATCATATGAAATCCAACGTGATTTTCTGTGTGGGAGATAGGAAAGCAGAGCACAAAAGTGAGATACGGTGGAGCAGAAGAAGAACAAGAGGGAAGGAGCACAAAGAAAGCATGAAGTCATTTAGTGAGAAGGAGTATGTCCAATCCACAAGAACATTTATGAAATAAACAGAGACATCCCAAACTTCGCAGTGTGAGAAGCTGTTATTGGTATTGATTTTAGTTTACAAGTTCTTTCTCTCTCTTTCTCATTTAAGAAGGTAACATAAAATCCATAAATAATATGCATCCAGAGAGTCAGTTTCACTAGAAGGATCCGGAGAACGGCAGCACATTAATCTTGTGACCGTGCATCGGACCACTCAGAGATACAAAATGTAGAAGGGCCTCTCGACGCTCTAAAGACATCAGGCTCGTGTTTCTGACCTCACAGCCCCCCGGAGAAATATTTAGTGATGGTAGTGGAAACCCAAAATGTCCATGTACAATCACACGTACATACACTAAAGCAAGCACACACAGATATACGCATGAGTAGGCACATAAATGTTACTTGAAATTGTGGGCAGATTAAATATTCACAAAATTAATAGTAATGATTTAGCCACTACCACTCTCTTTGGTTTGAACCACTATATTCTGGCTTCCTGCTTTATTGTCAATGTGTCTCCTGTGACATCTGTGGCTACTAATACTGCTCTTTGAGGCATGACCAACAGTGGGAAAGACTCTTGATACATAGCACGCAGCATAGGGACACAGATAACCGAAGGAAAGCATGCCTTTCATAGCATAAGTCCTTTCAGGTTCAATGAGCACAAAGTAAAAGATTCTTTTCAACTCTTTGCAATAGCACAAATCACCGACAACCTTCAAGTATTCCCTTAGCTTACGATAATAAAATAAACAGAAAAGGGAGAAGGAACAGGAAGTGTAAAGGCGACTGCTTTCTGATAAGAATATACATTGTAAAGACAGCCTGGGGAGGACCAAAATCAGAAGGCCTGGCACCCAGTCACTGAACCAGAAGCCACTGTAATTAGTCAGCCTGAGCTGCCCTAATAGGAGACAACAGACTGGGTGGCTTAAACAACAGAGATTCATTTCCTCACAGTTCTGGAGAGTGGAAGGCCAAGTTCAAGGTGCCAAAGGGTTGGTTTCTGGCCAGATGGCCTTTTCTTTGTGTCCTCACATGGCCATCCCTCTGTGCACATGTGTCCTGGGGTCTCTTCCTCTGCTTATAAGGACATGAATCTTAGTGGATTAAAGTTCTACTCTTACGACATCTTTTAACCTTACTTATCTCTTAAACAGCTGAATCTCTAAATATATAGTCACATTAGGGGTTAGGGTTTCAACATATGAATTTAGAGGGGACACAATTCAGTCCATAACAACCATCAAGGAGCTTATATAAGTGCATAACTCTCCATGGTGGAGTGCCCAGTTTGAGTCATGGCTCTGCACTTACTGCTTCTACTAACCTTGGATGATATAGTTAACTCTCCAGTACTCAGTTTCTCATCAGTAAAATGGGAATTAGAGCAGTAATTCCTTCATACGATTTTTGTGGAAGTTTAATAAGGTGATTCATATAAAGTTCCTGCTGTAGGGCTGGGTACATAAAAAAATTATCCATAAATGGTACTGAAAAAATTTATTTTATTCCGTAAAATAAAATTTATTCCGTGTACTTTATGAAGTATACGGAAGGAGCAAGTTATGATAAGACTTTGTATAATTGTGTAATTATTTCTTTCCTTAGTCACTTGGACAAAACACTTTGTTTTTGCATCTTTGTTAACTTATCACTAGGTTGATGAAAATACCTGCCTTTCATATATAACAATTTTGGTATCAAAACAATGAGATAATGCCTATGTCATGTTCTGAATTTCACAGATATGAGTCCTACTGAAAATATGGAATTTAGTGTTAATAAACAACAGCATAAATACTAGCTTAAAAGTCATTTCATCACAATTAAAAATTCACAACTGACTAGAATGTGTAGTAGATGCATGAATTTGGCCTCTGGGCCATTTGAATATTGGATGTGCTTCTGTTTTGCTGTTTTTGTTGAGTTGTATTTTGTCTTGATTTAACATGAAAGCGTTCTGAAAAGGATAGAAAACAGAGGAAATATTCTGAGTGACATTTCTCTAAGCTCTTTCCTATTTACCTGGGCTGCTGCTTGGAACCATGGAACACTGATTTCTGTGTTGGACGGAAGAACTTGAAGGGAAATCTCTGTCATTTTCTCTCTGTGTCATTTTCTTATTCTCCCTCCCTCTTTATGTGTGAATGAAAAAACGTAGGAAAAATGAATTTAGGAGACAGATAGTAATCATCAGCCACTTGTTACTTATAGTTCACTTATCATCCAAGTGAATTTTTCAGTCATCCTATTTATCAAATTAGCAGTGTATGATATAACACATTTTAAAAATCTTTGAAAAAAGAATATATAGGGGTACTAAAGTAAAAGAATATAGTTGGTATAAACACACAGTATTAAAGAAAAATCAACTCAAGTGCACTAAATAGCCATTTTTTAAAGGGTTATAAATTCAAATGTATAGCTAAAAGTCCAAAAGTTACTCATCTGCAAAAAAAAAATTCGTGAAAATGCCACATTTTATTTTATTTTGACTTTTGAAAATAGATTATATTTAATTTAGGCTAACCTACTTTCAGTTTTATAATCATGAAATGTCAGAACATGCCACTTAAGCCAATTTTTTATGCTTGGCTTCTTCAAAAATGACATAACGTTTTTATTAAAGCATTTTTTTCTATTTTTATCTTGGATTGTTTGGAAGAATTAAAAATATTATCTCAAGAACATTAGTAACTAAGATTAAACAAATAAAAACAAAGTATATGAAAGCTATATTAAAAAAAGTACTTTTAAGGATTTCAGAACTTGTTTTTCCATGTTAAACTTCTTCTAAAAATATACAATTATTTTAATTTGCAGATTTTACATTATTTAGATGATACAGTGAATGATTTGTAGATGAAAAATAAAAGGGAACCCACTTGTCAATATTTTTATTGAATAATATCTATTTTCACTAAGCAAATTAGGATAATTCTAGTTAGTTCAGATACATGTTTTCATTGCTCTTAAACATACTTGGTGATATTTTATTTATACAAATTCTTCTCTAGTTTGTATTTTGCGTTCACTTAGCCAGAAATAATAATACTGAGATATCTATGAAATGCTACATACCTTTCGATTTATTGACCATAGAAAGGTATCAGAAATACCCGTGAAGTGTGTGCATGTATGTGGTTGGTTCTAAGTACTTGGCTTTCCCACATCCTGATATATGATTATAACTGCAGATTTATTTCTACTATGGTCTGATATCAAAAGCTACTAGAAAGCTATCAGAAAACTGATATCTAACCCTTTAGCCAGATGCCAAAAAACTGATACTTGGTTTTCCAAAATACTTTCAGTGCAGAAACATGCACCAAATTATGTCTTTTTCTTGATGATGTGAGTTCTTTTTTTTTTTAAATTATCTATAGGGATGATTTTTACAAGCAAAGGAGACTTTAAGAAAATTCCTTTTTCATATGAACAGTTGTATTTTAATTTATTAAATGATTCAGAAAACCAGTTATTTAATTCTATTTTAAATGTGTCAGATTTTATTCACCTTTGAGAGATTTTAGAATAAAGGTTTATCCATTCACTGATTTAATACTTCAGAGATTCTAAGATGCATTATAACCCAATGTGTTGGATTTCCCTTTTAAGTAACGAAGTCTTATGACTAAATATGGTGACCTTTATATTCTCAAAAATGTTAAAATGGTCTAAACAAGCTTTGGAAGAGCTTTATTTAATATCTTAAGTTTTAATCAATTCTTTAATTATACCTGCAAATTAAAATTACATAATTGGTACTTTGATAGGCACAATTCTCTTAAACATTACAAGAGTATAAAATATCAAATATGCACAGTTTCTTAACTCACAAATATAAATACAAAGATTTTTGTTTCTTAATGATTTACATATTTGATTCTAAATCATTTCAGTGTTTAAAGAGCCTTACTCATTCAGGGAAGGCAGTTCTTACCAACTTAATAGGATATTATAAGCAGAGATTTTGGCTAAGTCTGAGACCAGAGCAGCAGACTCCCAGAGTGTTTTTAATATTAATAAATTATCATACTAAGACCTTTCTGAATAAGCTTAAGACCTTGAAAGAGAATTGTTCTTAAGGCTTGAACTAGCTAACTCCTTTTCTTCTAACTAAAATTTGAAACATTTAGGTTGAACACACAATTGAATGTTTCATTTTCTTGGCTTCTAAAATATATAAACATATTTTCCCTAACACTTGTTCAAACTCATGGATTTATAAACTTCAATGGATATTTACAAATACATACAAATGAATGAATTCTAGATACTAAACATCCTATGGCCATGTCTTGATTGCCATCATGTCTGACATCTCCAAGTTTGGCCATGAATTTCCTCTCCATTTTATGCTTTCAGCCTGGGCTTTTGATTGTACTTTTCTTCCAACTCTTGCAGCACATGCTGCTTGAGCACGACAAAGTTGGCCAGATCCTCACAAGATGGACTAGTTTCCAGCCTCCTTTTAAAAAACCAGATCCTCTTTCTTGTCAGCCTTGACTTTGGTAGTGTTCTTGATCCAAATTGGTTGGACGACTGGGAGCCATAATTCTGTAATCTGCTGACTTGTGGTCTGCCCAATGCCTAAATTATGCATGGTAGAATAAGACCATTTTCTCAGTAGACACTGTGAATATAAGCATTTGCACAAATTAAGTCCAAGAGCAACCCTTCCCTTGCAGATATAATTTGTAATGATGGGTTACTCCTATAGTTGGATGACTCCTCTTAGACCTGAACACACTCAGTTCTAGCTTCGTCATTTTAGTCATTGGTTATGGCTGAAGTATTAGCAAATCTAGGAGCTAAATAACTCCATCTGAGAAAAGACATATTTGGGATTTTGAATACTAGTGCAATTCAAAAATACTATGTTTTATTGTATTCGTTATTGATAACATTTCTTAAGTATCTATCTTCATCTTAAACCTAGAACTCAGAATGAAATGCAAAATAGACGATTTACATCTATATTTTTGAATATCATTGGGTTCTCTTCTGTTTTCCTACTTGAACACTTCCTATAAAACAAGTGCCTTGTTATTGCATTTTAAATATGCAAATATATTTTATGTTGTACAAAAAGATTACGATAGAAATATTTTAAAATAGCCAAGGAGAGTCTCTAATGTCTAATAGTCTCTAATAGAAAAAAGAATAATTGTTTAAACCTGTAAGAAAAGCAATAGGAATATCTTGTTTTCATGCTGTTCTAAAGAATCCTCCCTGGAAAACATTCAGAACAATGTGACGGGTCACATAAAAGCAAGTTACAACTCAAGAAAAGTCTAGGGTACAGTAATAAATTCATGTTCCACATCAGCAGAAATATAGGTGAAATATAAGAAATAAAAAGCTAAAGAAAGAACAATTAAGGTTCATGGAATCATTATAGAAAGATAAGCAAAAAAGATAATAATTGTGCTTTTTTTCTTATTCAATATCTGATTTAGGACTTCTTGACAAAAATTTAAATAAAAATGGTTTGAATGAAAATATATGATTTGAAGAGTAAGGGGGGTGTAAAGGGAGGAGGTAATAAGGAATCTGAAAAATCCTGCATTGCTGGTCAAGGCTGCATTGCTGTCTGCTGTGTGAGGATCCTTCCTTCATCAGGGAAGCAACGGTCTTAATGACCGTCCTAGGACATCGACAGCGATACCTAGGCCATTCTCAAGAAACTACCGCAGTATGTGACATTAATGGGAAGCAATAAAATCATAGGAAGTTTTCAGTTTTTATCTCTCATTCTTTATCATTAGAAATTTTGCATGCTTGCTGTTTGTTAAAGTTGTGATTAGAGAAATGACGATGCTTATTATCAGTGCTCCAGAAAAGAAGAGAAATTATATTATTGGCTGAAATCCTTACTGACATTCATCTAAGGTATGGAGGAGCACAGCATTTCAACAGGCCTGAGGCTAAAGAGTAACTGGGCAATATGTTCTGTGCTTGACTGTGAATGAACCTCTCCAGGGTCCTTCATCAGAGATCAGGAGGAGGTGGAGTTACTGAGGGAGGAAGGACTTCCTCACAGTCCACATTTCTGAACAAAAGAAGTCAAGAAAAGTTATTTAAATAATGGAAGGCTAAGAAATTAGGGTGGTGAATATGAGATAATTATCCTAAACATGAACTAAAAGAGAACTGTTACTTAACTCTTTTGGATAGCATCTGTCTCTGAGCAACTGAAATTACCATTCATGAGAAGATACTATTTTCTTTAGGGCGTGTCAAAGAGAAGAGTGTTTCTATAGACTTATGACAAAAACAATCAACTATAAGAAAAGGATTTCTGGGCAGTATGTGCTTTGGGAGGAGACTGATTTCCAGGAAATACAGCTAAGAAAACTTCGGGCAATGATGGCTCCATCAAATTTGAGACCAGAGGTTGACAGATGAATAAGTAAACAAGTTAAGCAGATCTTCTCTTTTCACTCTGCCACCAGGGAATCAGTCTTTCTCTCTCTCTCTCTCTTCTCTTGATTCTGGAGATAAGTAGATAAATATAAATATAAATATCTGGTCACTGTATGGGAAACACAGATAAGAGAAAGATATGAACTATGAAAAAGCAATGAGAAAAGCATTTGTTAAACCATTTAAACTAATGGCTAAATGAGGTATAATGTCCTTTGTATGTTTATAGAAATTCTTTCCCTTCCCTACCAACCAAGCTACCCAAGGGAGCTTTTTTTTTTTCTCTTCCTAGTAAAATTTTCCCAACATAAAATGTGAGTTTTATATATGAGCCAGAAGAAAAGCCATGCCATACTCTCCAAGAGGCCCGGGGATTTCAGTAGAACGAAATATGCTCATATTTGTGCAATGCTCACTAGGATTTTGGAGAGGATTGCTCCTTCCAGAACAGAGCTGACGGACAAAAGTAGAAAATACTGTGAGGTTGTAACTGCATACCCTACCAACTGGAATAGCTTCTCTTTGGAACATGGGCCGTTCCTGGGGAGACAATGGATAGAGAAATAAGGTTGAAATATGAGTTTATCCCAGTCTTCCACATCTCTTCATGTGGGTTTAATATAAACAGACGCTTAAGACCAGGTTTCCACCAAGAAATAAAACGGATGAGTTATATTTTGTTTTCTTTTTAATAAACATATAGTAAACAAAGAAACATGTAATGGCACTTACTCCATTAACCAGATTTCCCACCTTTTTCCTGAAGAATGCAACACTCCTAATCTATGCGGTTTTCTTGTGATACCAACTGAATGGATGAATAGAAGTGCTTGCCAAGGGGCTGGGAATGGGAGAAATAGAAAAAGGTTGGGAAAAGGGTGCCATTTTCTAAACATGACTAAAGTTGGTAACACTGCATTATTGTATTACTGAAATTTTCTAAGAATAGACCTTAAATGTTCTCAGCAAAAAAACCCAAAAAGGTAAATATGTGAGATGATGAATGTGTTAATTAACTCAGTGGGGGATCCTTCTGCAATGTACATGTGTATCAAATCATCATGTTGTACACTTCAAATAGCTTATAAATTTTTTTCACTTATACCTCAATAAAACTGGGAGAGAAAAGCAGCTGGCAATTGGTGAGTGTTCCTGACTTTCTCGGAACATGATTCGGCTATTCATTGGCCTCCATTTGCAGGTATTCATTCTTTAATAATAAGGCCTTAAAGCATCCTTAGGATGTGTTGACTGAGTACCCAAGCAGTGCAAGTGTATGAAGAAACAAAATCTTTTTATAGTGATTCCTTTTCTTTTCTTATAATCTGAGACAGGAGGCCTGGTGACCTTGTCCATCACCCCCCGGTTATCAAATTAGAAGAAGCAGTAGGCCACAGGAGATTTACCTGTGAGCCTTTCTCAACTGAAATCACGTTTAATTTGGTTTATCCCACCTGCTCTAGCTTTCTAAACAACAAAGTGTTTAGTAACACCAGCAACTAAGTAAAAAATCTTGAGAGAATTACTTTTAATCAGTTGAAGCATGTAACCTTCGCTTTCTCATGGTAGTGCCTTTAAATTCATGAACTGGATACTCATTTTTCATTCTTAATCACCCAACCTAGAACATTCAGAAATCTAAACATTCTGAAATTTTCAGAAATCTTCACTCAATGTGACACATGAAAATTGATTAGACTCTACAAATACTCCCATATAGAATCGAAGTAGAGGTGGGAAAGTATAATCTTTATTACTTTCAAAAGCTTATATTTAATTTAGTCAATCAATATTATTCAATTTACTCAATTAACATTAATTCAAAATCTATAAATTCCTGTGGGAGGTTTCAATTTCTTAGTTATTGAAAAACACTGCTACTTAAATCCTCACTGAATTTAATATAACTACATATTCAGGGAGAGTATAATACTGAAAAAAAATGACTGCTTTTATTTTTTCAGAAATTTTGTTTCACCTTTGAAAACATTTTAATAAATGAAACTACAGAATAAAAAAGAAACTTGGCTTTCAAAATGAATTTTATTGTAATTAAATTTTTGCCTTCTTTTTTTAAATTAGAGAATACTGGCTGGGTGTTCTTTTGGATTATTTTAACCATGATGGGGGAGAAAATCCAATACACAAAACAACAGAGGCCAGTCAAATAATTTTTACTAACTTTTAATGTTTTCACATTTTTCCTTGAATAGACCTCAGTTACACAGAAAATTAATTATGATCTTTAATTCATGGTACACTGTCATTATTGGTCCAACCATAGCTCTTTTCTTCTTATTTATTGGTCAGCTTATTTATTTTTAGTAATATAATGGCCCTTGCACGAACTCACTACCCAACAGAAAAATAAGAACATTGACAATAACTTGACTGGGTCAGAAATTGGGGCTTTGCCAAGAAAGTCCATTATAACTTAACTAATGTGCAGCAATGTAGTGCCAGGTTTATTTTTGTTAGTATGAAAACAATAAAAGCAAGCCAGAATAGGCAAGCAAAACTTTTAGATGGAGAGAGAGTTCTCATAGGTAATTTGTAAGAATTCTAGGCACTTCTGCTATGCTGTAATGGATAATCTACATTCTGGGTAGGAACACACGTTTCTGAGGAGTCTTGCTTAAGAACAATGGACTGTGGTTGCAGCCTGTGACTTCCATCTGTTTCACAGAAAAACAGCAATAAGAAGAGCAAAACAATTACTTTGAGGAGTGTTCAGTGGTTTTCAAGATCATAGGAGGAATGTGAAAGTATCTCTAAATTTTTTTCCTTTTCAGACAGCAGGTTAAGTCCATATCCCTTTCTTTATCTTCTCTGCAGAAGTTTTTATAATGTGAATAATTACTGCCACACAGCTGCCAGTAGATGACCCACATATCTATATATTAATATCTATTTATCAGCATTTTCCCCAAATTTAGGTCACATTTGCTTGACCCCCGCCATAGACCCTCTTTTTTAGTAGCGCTGCTGTGACATTGTAATGACAGTGCCTTATTGTTGCCAGATCTTTTTTTCAGAGTCCCCAAAAATAATGAGATTTTTGTTCCAGCTCCTGGCACTAGCCTTAAGGAAAAAAAAGATGAAAGTATAATTTTAATTATAGGTGTAATATGAAAAATATAGATGGTTTAGAGAAGCTGTAGAAAGGGAAAAAAAATCACCCAATACAGCAGCTGGAATTATATTGTTAAAACATCAGTCCTGTCATCTCAGTTGTCTTCTCAAGGCCATCAGTATTTTCTCATTCCTCAGCAATGAACTCTCAGTTCTAACAGTGGATTAAAATGGTATCTCCTACCTCATCCCTTCCTACTTACTGGCTTGATTATTTTGTGCCAACCACACTGGCCTCTTGGCTGTTCTAGAATTTACCAGGTGGGGTCTCACTGCAGAGCCTCCAGCTTGCTGTTCCCTCTCTGGGCACAGGTCTCAGGACCTTTGTAAGTGCTGCTCCCTTTGCCTGTCAGACTCTGCTTCCAGATAGCTAGTTGCGTTGCTCACTGTGTCACCTTCTCTACCAGTGTGCCAAGCGTCACCTTCTCCGGGAGGACGCAGCCACTGCGCTATTTGAAATGTCAATCCTATTCCTACTCCCCACAAATGCAGTGTCACTGGCTGTTGTCTTTGTTTACTCTAGTTTTCCTTGAAAAAACGCATCCCCTTTTAACTTAAAACATAACTATCTTGGTTGTTTGGTTTGTAGTCTGTCTTCTTCCAGCTGAGTGTGAGAAGTCAGGACCTGCTGCGCCCCCTCGGTGTGTAGAGGAGTCCTGTCACATGGTTTCTACTCAATAAGCTTGCAGCAAACCCTGTTTCCATTTTATTTTTTTAGTATTATCTTCTGTTGTTCTTTTTCCCCCCATGTGCGTGTTTTTTTCTCGTCTTTCAGTAAGTGATGTGTTATCCAGCTCTCTGTGAGCTACCCCAGCCCTCCTCTCTGTACCAGACAGGAGCAGAAGTCAGATTTGATAGGGTTTTTGAAGGCTTTAGCCATTCAGAAGGAGGCATTTTGAAAGTCAGCTGTGTCTTTGTGCCTGAGGGCTTACTGTCCAACACAGCTGCTCCCAGCATTTGGCAGCATTACTAGCCAGCATCTCCATAACTGATGCCCTTCCTTCCTCCACTCCCTGAAAGCTCAAGTGAGGTCTTTCTGCCTGTCTGATCCTTGGTCCTTAGCATCTAAGATGTACAAGGTTCCTCTCCTCCTGGGTTTCTGGCCTGTAAGGGAAACCTGGCCATTTTCTCGCTGCTTGGTCGGGCCCCACACTCTATGCAAAGCGGCTTTTAGTGCTTCACCCGATGGATGAGAGCATAGAAACAAACTGGCCTAACTACACATCTGAAACGGTTACATCTTTTACTTCTCCAGTCCTAAAGATCTGCCTCTTTCATCTTATATTTTTCTCTAAGATGAGTGCTTTGAACATTTTGGAATGTGTTATGTTGTTAACATGATAAAAATATGAAAGGCAAAAAATGTGTGATTTTGATAGAATTTAATTTTTTACCTACTGCATATTAAAGAAAGCCCTGGTAGAAATCTTTGGCTGTGATTCGGAAAGATCGGACTGTCTGGGACTAGGGTCAGTGCTGAGGTAGAGAGTGTGTATATCTTTAAGAAGCCAGAGCACAGAGGTAGCATCAAAGGGACAGCAGTGTTTTCTTTAGAGAGAAACAACTGCCAAAAGGAGGATTATCACAGCTGCACGAATCTGCCTTCTCCTTTCTTCTCTTGTGCGTCTCCCAGAATTGTGCTCCTGCAGAGCTGTGCAGGCGTCACATCTGCTGAATGAGAAGAGGAATCACCCTCTATTATTTCTTTTTTTAATTGCAGTATAATCGATCTACAATGTTTGGGGTGAACAGCAAAGTGATTCATGTATGTGTGTGTGTGTATATTCTTCTTCAGATTCTTTTCCATTATAGGTTATTACAAGATACTGACTATAGTTCCCTGCGCTCTACAGTAGGTCTTTGCTGTTTATCTATTATATATGTAGTAGTGTGTATACATTAATTCCAAATTCCTAATTTATCTTTCCCTCACCTTTCCCCTTTGGTAACCGTAAGTTTGTCTTCTGTCTGTGAGTCTATTTCTGTTCTGTAAATAAATTCATCTGTAACAATTTTTAGATTTCACATATAAGTGATATCATATGGTATTTGTCTTTCTCTGATTTACTTCACTTAGTCTGATAGTCTCTAGGTCCATCCATGTTGATGCAAATGGCATTATTTTATTCTCATTTATGGCTGTGTAATATATCATTGTATGTGTATATATATATCACATCTACTTTATCCAGTTATCAGTCTTTGGACATTTAGGCTGTTTCCATGTCTTGGCTATTGTAAATAGTGCTGCTAAGAATACTGGGGTGCATGTATTTATTCCAATTAGAGGTTTTGTCTTTTCTGAATATATATATACCCAGGAATGGGATTGTTGGATCATATGGTAGCTCTATTTTTTATTTTTTGAGAAACCACCATACTGATTTCTACAGTGGCTACATCAGTTTACACCACCAACAGTGTGAGAGGGTTCCCTTTTCTCCACACCCTCTCCAGCATTTATTATTTGTTGACTTTTTGATGCTGGCCATTCTGCCTGGTGTGAGGTGATACCTCACTGTAGCTTTGATTTGCATTTCTCTGATAATTAGCGATGTTGAGCATCTTTTCATGTGCCTACTGGCCATCTCTATGTCTTCTCTGAAGAAATGTCTATTTAGGTCTTCTGCCCATTTTTTGATTGGGTCGTTTGTTTTTTTAGATATTGAGCTGTATAAACTGTTTGCCTATTTTGGAAATTAAGCTCTTGCTGGTCATATCATTCACAAATATTTTCTCCAATTCCATAGATTTTTCTGTTTTGTTTATGGTTTACTTTGCTTCAAAAGCTTTAAAGTTTCATTAGGTCCCATTTGTTTACTTTTGCTTTTGTCTCCATTGTTCTAGGAGATAGACACCCCCCCACCCACCCAAATTGCTGTGACTTACATCAAAAAGTGTTCTGCCTATGTTTTTCTCTAGGTGTTTTATAATATTCCATCTTACAAGTGTAACATCCTCTATTATTTCTTGAAATGATAGGGAAATGTTTGTGATAAAGCACTATACTAGCCTCATCTGTCAGAAGGGTACCTTCCTAATAGACATAATAGACATAAAAGCTTTTAATCATTTAGGGTAAATTTTCCATCAGTAGCCGATGAGTGTGCCCATAAAAATTGGAAAGAATGTAAACATTTTTGCATTATGCAGAAGAATTACTTTTCCCTTCTTAGACTTTACTTAAAGATTATGTGAATTAGATACATAAAAATGTATCATTTTTTGCCCCAATTCTTGAGGTAGATACATAGAATAAAGTCAGATAAATAAGTAATAAATTCAAGATTTTTCTTCAGTAGATTCTTGTTTCAAAATATGGAAGAGTCACATGGACATATAATGTTAAATGGACCGAATTGTTTAATGAACCTTGTGGCACATGCTTGTGTAATTCAGGTTTGCTCCTATAGCTCTTTATGGTTTGCATGGTGTACAGATTTTTAATCTCTTCCTCACATCGACAGCATTCAAGAAAATGAGGTTTTTGACATATCTAAAAGGAGGGAAATCTAATGAAGAAATCATATACACAAGTCAAATTGCGTTTAAGATGTTTTCCTATTTATCACCAGAATTAAAGATGTAATTTAATATGGATTTTTGATTAAAACCAGATGGTTCACAGCTGTTCTCAAAATGGAAAGAAAAAAAAAGCATTTTAACTGAAAAGTGTAAGTCATTGAGGTGGTATCTAATGAGGAAGACATGCTGAACATAGTTTGATTTTGTCTTTGTAGATAGGTCCTGATACCTGACCACTAAAACAGTAACTTGAATAAAAATAAGTAAATGTTTAGAGTAACATCCTCAGAAGAGTCATGCTGCAAGATGTTCCAGAGATCAGGCAGGTGAACTTTAAGGCAATGTCATCTTGTCTAGGCATGTGTGGAAAGTTCCCAGAATGAACCAGCCAAAGTCCAAACAACAGGTTGAGAAACTTGAGAAAATGACATGGCCAAATAGTACATTTTCAGCTACATTTTTGGGAATGAGGTTCTTTGTAAGAGATAGATTCTCAGGTGAACTTTATGATTTCTGCCCTCCTTGTTCATATCTTTATGTTATTACTCCCTACCTTGAACATGGCTGGCCTGTGACTTGCTTCAATCCAATAGAAGTCCATGGCAAAGGTGATGAGATATATGTGATCAAGAACATGATTACATTGCACAACACTATAGTACCCATATTGAGAAGAAACTCTCCCATTTGGTGACCTCGAGAAGCAAGCTACTGTGTTGTGTCCTGCCATATTGAAAAGTCAAGGACCTGAGGGTGGCCTCTGGCTAAAAAATAGCAAGAAAATGAGAACCTCAGTCCAGTAGCCTGCAAAGAACTGAATTTTGCCAACAACCACAGGAGTTGAGAAGTAGATTTCTCCTGAGTAAGAGCTCATATGAGACTGAAACCTTGGCCAACACTTTGATTCCAGGTATAACATCCTGAAGCAGAGAATCCTATTAACCCAAGCCAAGACTCTGGATCTGCAGAAATTATGAGATAATAATGAGTGTTATTTTAAGCTTCAGAGTTTGTGACAAAATTATCATATAGCAATACATAGCTAATACAGTCATTTTCCAGTCTACACCTCGTAAGAGCTCCTTATCACTAAAGAAGGACAAAGCCCTCAGGCTTGGCAATGATGTTGCAGGAGGCAGATGTAGACTCATCAGAATGGTTCAGGGCCACACAGAGATTTCCAGCTCTGAACCCTCAGGAATGACAATAAATAATTTGTACAAAAGTAATACTGCTAAAACTTCCCTATGGACTAGTGGAAATATAAGTTATCAAGGTGGTATCTTGGAGGAAATAATCATTTTTCCTCATTGGTTCAACTTCATAGTACATCAGGTTGGTGGAGACACATAGAGAGCATTCTTGTTCTCTGTAGAGACTGTATGAATTCAACTTCTTTGCAGGATACTAAGATATTTTAGGAACATAAAGGGCATGATTCCTGAAACCAAGAAGCCACATTAGTTTTGGAAGACACCACCTTGAAACACAGGTAGGCATGTCACCAAGAATATGTTCCAACAGTATGGTTAATGTCAGGTAACTAAATTGAAAGAAAGAGCCAGCTATGACAATTTTAACAGTGAAAATTCTTATTTGGAAGTTAATAAAATATTCAATATAATAAGCTATGGATATATAAGAAATATTATATATTGCCTTGTAAGTTACTAAGTTCTTATGAATTTAAGCCACATTTTATGGAACTATTATGTCTGTAATGTGCAACACATCATTTTCTTATTGTCAGTTTATCTTCACTTTCTCCTTTATTGAAAATACCTACTAGATAATGGATTGATATACACATTATCATCAGTGTAATTTTATCACTCTCAGCAGAGAGGCATTAAAGAGTTTTCTTCTACAGTGGCAGATGGCAGCAAGTGAAATAGTTGTATGTTATTATATGGAAAGTACACTGTGATGGAAGGGAAAGTGACCAAATATTTTGTTGAGAAGGCAAGAAGGAAGATTGAATTTTAAAAATCAAAAATTGTGTATCACTGCGTTACTGATCAAACTATAGTTTTCAAAATATCATTCAACACAATTGGCCAAACTATACCTCAGGAAAGAATAAAAGTCCTGCAGAGACTGCAGATGACAATCCAGTGCACAAATTCCTAATCAAATCATTACCATCTGCATAATTTGTGATCAAATAAGCTTTGGCATTTGGCTTGCTGTCTCCTCAAGGATATGAGTCAATGCACAGAAACCTTAAATAGAGAAGAATAATGGATTTGAAGATGGAAAAGAATGGCATGACCTACAGAGAAAAGTCAAGAGCTATGTTTATTATTATTATAAACTCTTCTTCTATAAGTTTGTGACTGTTTCTTAAGAATTTACTGACTTTGTACAGGATAGGGATGACATTCTGCATATTGACCCCTCTACATTAACCAGTCTGCTAATAATTGATGTATTAGTTAACTGACTCTCTTGCTAAGTACTGAGAGAAAAATACAGGGAGAAACCTTGAGAGCCGGGAATTATTTATTTCTGGAATAACCACAGGGTACTCCCTGGTTCCTTTCCTACTCCTTTCCAGAACACAACTAATCTATGTATTAGTGTATTACGTTTTTCTTTTATTTTCTCTTCTTTTATTTTCTTTTTTCTTCTTTCTCTTTTAATTCTTGTACCTGAATTGGAGAACTAGGCTGAAATGCACACATGTGAGTAGTGAAATGGCTCTTCAGGAATCTATGATATTACAGCTCATTTTGACATGGACAGAGCCAGAAATTCAGATACTCTTAAAACTTGTATGTTATTTACTGCTTTTAAATATATAAAAGAACCAACTTAAATCTATACCTCATAGAAACCAAGGAACTGAGGAAGTAACCAGAACCAAGCACTGTCCTTGACCTTTGTCTTTTCTCCGTGTTTCCCGATCCATCTCTGTCTGTTTTCCCTTCTTGAAATTTCTTTGCTTTTCTATGACCCATGGCAAAATATGCCTTTCTGTATAGTTACTGGGCTTATGTATTATAATCACGGCCTTGTGAACTGGCTAATTGGTCCTAATTGCAAATTCAAGGATATACAGGATGATGAACAAACTTGGAAAGGTATCCACTGCTGGTCTAATCAGAGATCGCCAAGAGGATGAACCTTTGTAGACTATAATGGCTCAGAGAAAATTTCCAGAAAAACTGTAGTGTAATCTTGGAATGGGGTCTTATATAAATCCAGAAATATCATTTCAGTGTCAAGATTTTAAAACTTTGAGCACTTTTATCACTGCGTCCTTTGCCCTGAACTTAGTGATGTGTACATATCTCCAAGAAAGGAATCTGAACTTTGGCCTCTTTATCTCCATATTCAGAAATGAAAAAGATAAGAGGAAATTGCCAAGGGAAGCTTTATTTGGGTTGGAATTACTGGGTAAAATTACAGTGCAATCCCTTGCCTCCATTAAAAAAAATATTTTACTCTCATATAGCTGCACATTTAAAAAAAAGAATTCATAAAGAGAGATTTACATAAAAATAACATCAATGAAATGGACAATGTAGAGGAAGGTGCATACAATTTTCTAGGTCTGTTGTTTAATTAGACACTGTTTTTTTTTTTCTTTTTTAGTCAATTTAAAGAAAGGTGGTAAATGTTTAAACCAATTTCCATTTTGTTTTCAAAACACTCAATCTTTGAAACCAAGTAATAACCTATATGATTTGATACTTAATGTCAACTAGCAAAAGGTGTAAAAGACACCTAGTACCACTGGTGTGCTAGATCCAGCATACGCTGAAAAATGACAGCTGGTTTTGCACATTGGTTGTTAAATATTGCCATTAATAAAGTGAAATTACTTTTCAAACTTGTTAACAGGAAATATTTTTAATGAATAAATGCTAAGAACAAGCTAAATACTAATTATTTTACCGTATTATATTATTATATATGCTCTTGAGTCTACTTTATGTATGTAACTACTACAGGGGAAATAAATAATGTTGGGCCACAGTGCATCACTCCCAATTTGGCATTCAGTGAGGACACACTGGCAGTTCAAAAGTGGTCATAGTGGGACTGTTCACACCACAAAAATAGGCAAATGTTACATACTATCAAGGCTTTTTGTTGTTGTTCAGAGAGCTGATTTTTAAACATTTACCAACTTACTGTCTGTTACTGTCTAGAAATACGAATCATGTATTTGAGGGCTTCAGACTGGTTCTCTAGAGACAGAGGGATAGATTGAAAATCCTAAAGACACGCTTGCAGAAAGACATTCACTGGGGAAAATGACCTGTTTTTCTTTGTTTGTTTTGCTTGCCCATGTTGGCCATATTGGGTTGCTGAGTGCTCAGTGCAACGTAATAGAAAATGTGGGACAGTTGCTTGAACCAGGTTAATTTTGTAAATAATGGAGATCATTGATGAATAGTAAATGAAAGGTTGAATGAGGGGATACAAAAGGAGAAGCCTTCAAGGCGGACAAAAATGATAAGGCATATTTTATTTTTAGAAGATAAATGTGCCAGGTAAGGTGTAAACTTCCCCCCACCCCCAATCTCATTACTATCTACATTATCCAAAAGGCTTTTGGACTTGGATTTAATGTTTTGTTCTGAGTAGTTTGGGAGTCATCCCAAGATACAGAGAATTAGAAACAACCAAGAAAATTTAGCCATATTCACTTTAAACCTATTAGGCTGTCAAAAGTTATCTTAATATATTCATTCTTTAACCCATTTCTTTATTATAAAACAATAAAAAGAATCTTTAATAAAAGTATGGACAGGCATTTAAAGATTAATTCTGTTTACATTATGTTTTCAGAGTCTTCCTATACAATTTTTAGTATCATAATAATATAAAAAATAGGGTAAGATTTAAAAACTATTGTTCATCAATACCAACATCTGTTAGTAAAAACAAAACATTTTTTAAATAACTGTTTCCTGAGATGATTAAAGGCATGCATATGAGCTGCAATTATCTAAATTATCTTGTAGCATAGAGCAATAAAGTTAAACATTGCTTCATTATATACTAGAAATAATTATTCTATTTTATTGATTAGCAATTAGTATGCCTTACCTGTTGGTATAATAAATGTAGACTATAGGATGTATCAAGTATAAGAACCGAATTTTTAAAATTTTGGTTTTTCAATTTCCTTCTATTCTGACTTCGTCCTAGTTGAATAATTCACTGAATGGGTTGAATTTAATTTTGAACCAAAGCATATTCAAAAAGTCTGAAAAGAAAATGGACTCATTTCCATTTTAAATGTCACTGAAATGAAAATGCTGAATGTCCTGGGTAAGTGATTTCCTTTCATAAGGTTAAATATCTACGAAGAATATTAGCTGAGTTTTCTCAAAATTGCCCTTTAAGTGCTATTGCTGCCAAAAAACAATGCAAGGAAGTGAAGCTGGTATTGTGTGAAAATCACAGTGCCATGACATTGAATTGCTGTGATCTTATTGCAGCTGAGATGTCATTGCCAATGTTTATTTTAACCAATTTTATAAAGTGATTTTTATTGTTACCACTTAGTGATATGCTTACCAACTTAATTACGTCCCTTTAAACTGATAATCCAGTGGGTGAGACTTACTATAAACAGATCATTGCTGCACAGTGTGTTAAAAGAGTTCTAATAGAAGTGTTAGTAAGGCTTTTTGCAGCACAATAAGAATGCTACCTCCCAGAGACCAAGGAAAGGTTTCAAAAAAAAAAAAAAACAAAACGCAATAATTGGGATGCATGTTTAAGGATAAGGAGGACTTTTTTAAGTCAATTAGGACTTTCCAAAAGAGGATCAAGGTAAAGGCAGAAATGTTCTAACAATCTTAAATAATTAGCTAATGGGATGATGTTCAATATAACTAAAAATCAGAAAATTTGAATTAAAGGAAAATTGGTCATTTACAGCCATAGGATCTTTGTATTAAAAGAGCCAGTCTTCGCAATTGGAGTAGCTCATAATTGCTAGGGAAACTGCAAACTAATTCAGGGTCTTTAAGAAAAAGGTCACAGGTATATTTATTTTGAAATAATTATCTAGGGAATTCTAATGCTTGTTGTAACATAAAATATAATTAGGTCAAAGCATTATTTTCTAGCATAACAACATGAATTTTTACTGTAAAATTTCATGTTATATCTTCACTTTTACAGTGTGCCAAGTCCTATTCCGTTTTGGCTGTACACGTTTAAGAATATCAACTTGATGTTTAAACACAAACTACAACTGTTCCCTAAAGTCCTTGTGAGAACAGGAAACTTTCTAAATTCTATACTTCTGAGGCTTCAATTTTTTTCAGCTTTGTTGAGGCATAATTTACAAACAAAATTATAAAATACTTAAATTGTACAACATGGTGATGTATACCTTTTTAATTTTACTTTTTTTTTTCTTGGTGAGAACATTTAAGTTCTAGTCTCTTAGCAAATTTTAATTATACATTATAATGTTACTATCTATAGTCACCATGTTATACATTAGCTCTTTAGAACTTATTTATCTTACAGCTGAAGGTTTGCAATTACCAGCCCCTCCCTCTTTTCCCCAGCCTCTTGCCCCTCCCAATCACCATTCTAGTCCATGTTTTTATGAGTTTGTTTTTTTTTAGATTACACACATGAGTAAGATCATATAGTATTTGTCTTTCTCCCTCTGGCTTATTTCACTTAGCATAATGCCTTCAGGTAAAACCATGTTGTCACAAGTGACAAGATTTCCTACTTTTTTAAGGCTGAATAATTTTCCATTTTATATACACACACACACACCCCCATATTTTCTTTATCCAGTTATCCATCAGTGAACTCTTAGATTGTTACCATACTCTAGCTATTGTGAATAATGCTGCACTGAGTATGGGAGTATATATATCCTTTCGAGATAGAGATTTCATTTCCTTTGGTTATATACCCAGAAGTGGAATTGCTGGATCATATCATAGTTCTATTTTTAATTAACTGAAGGACCACCATAATGTTTTCCTTAGTGGCTATACCAGTTTACATTCCTATCAACAGTGTACAAAGGATCCCTTTTCTTCACATCCTCACCAGTATTCGTTACCCCTTTTCTTTATTATAATAGCCATTCTAACAGGTGTGAAGTGATAACCTCAATGTGGGTTTGATTTGCGTTCTCCTGATAACTGGTGATGTTGAGCACCTTTTCATGTACCTCTTGGTCACTTGTATATCTTCTTTGGAAAAATGGCTATTGATGTGCTTTTTCTGTTTTTAATTGGGTTACTTGGGGTTTTGGTTTTGGTTTTACTTTTTTTTTTTTTTTTTTGCTATTGAGTTGTTTAAGTTCCATATATAGTTTGGATATTAATCCTTTTTCAGATATGTGGTTTGCAAATATTTTCTCACATTCCATAGGTTGCCTTTTCATTTTGTTGATGGTTTCCTTTGTTGAGGTTTTTTTGTTTGATGCCGTCTGAGACCCTGATTTCTTAATGTTTTTGCAAGCTAAAAATGAGAGTTCAGTTTTGATTAATTGACTGGCCTTATATTGAGTTCCAAGTCATTATGTTACAAGAAAAACTAACTGACAAAACTTTTTAAAATATATCCATTTTGATGGTCCACTGCATTTGCTTTTGGCTTGACAAGCAAAGCGCCACCACTCTTGGACACCAATTTAAAAGGTGTCAAAGATGTTTTTAGAAATAGTTAAAATTTATGTGAAGAAACCTTTCAACCCATTGATTTCAACTTGTTTTCTATGTGCAAAAAAACTCTGGAAGAAAACCCTTTGCTCAAGTTTACCTAGTTAGTTCAAGGAAAAGTGTGAGTGGAACATAATCTTTATCTTTGACTAATTGTACAATCTTTTGACTATAAAATATGTAGTCTCATGTCAAGGAAATTTCTCTTTGGTTATGTTTTCTTCAGTAACATGATACTCATGAATTTACCATAGCAGAAATTCTGTGATGGACTTTTCCACATTTCAAAGAACCAACTGCCAAGAAACAAACAGAAAAAAATCACGAGGCTTTATGAATAAAACCTGTTCTGTAGTGGTGAGATATATGTAGATTCTGAGATTTGTAAATTAAGCTATTTTTAATCTCACTTTGACTTCTGATAGACATTTTAAAGAAACTTAAATTTAAGAAATATTGGTTAAGTTTGCCGATGTTTCCGTAATGTGTTAGCCTCTAATTGATGGGAAAATCATAAAGTTAAAGTTATTTTTTACTCATTTATGTTAGGGATATTCTGTTTTACTAAGAAGTACATAAGGTAATGGATGTTTGGAAAAGATAAGTACTGGTCTATTGCTTCCACGACTGCATTGGCCAAAAGAGTCCTGACCAGGTATCTGACAGATGTCAGTTCCTGTTGCATAATAAAGTCACACATGAGATTTTCAGTGAATAAAATGAATGATAGTCCTAAAATATAGCTCATGTGATCTTAACAGCAAGAAAATGCCCACATCAAGGTATTTTCTGATGTCCTAAGGACTTTTTTTGCTCTCTACATCTCCTGAGTGTAGCTGTTGAAATGCCTTTGCTTCAAACGCTATTGTCAAACACTGCATTCAGTTTTACCTTTAAAATATCAAAGAAACTCTGTCTATCCAGTTGTCCTCTATTGCCGTCTGACGATTTCTGTAATGTCAGTGTTACACAAGCAATTGATTGATAGTTCCCCAGTGTTTTGTAAGAGTATCTGTCTCTCCTTTACCCTAATTAAATGTATTATCTAACATTTATTATTTAGGGGAATTAGAAAATCTTTAGCTTTTTAAATCAACATTGAAGAACCAGTGAATTTGTCTTTCCTTATATCATTAGCTTCATATATCTATAAATATACTGTACTTAAATAAAGAAAAATACAACCTCTCAGAGACAGACACTTCTTATCTTAAAATCATAGCGAAAGAGGGATGTTGAGGGTAGGGGAGTATATGTGTGTGGGTGGGGAGGGCTATGTGGGAACTTATTTTCTGCTCAATTCTGCTATAAACCTGAAACTGCTCTGAAAAAATAAAGTCTATTTTTAAAAAAATCATAGAGAAAGGAATAGGACCCAGAGTGAAATGAGATGTATATCTCAGACTCTGGAAAATATGAACAAAAAATAAGTAAATTCATAGAAATGTGAGAAAGACTCTCAAATGGTAGGATAGTATCAAAAATGAAATTGCAATGATGTAAATGTAATAATCTTTTTAAAAACAGTCATACAAAATGTGACTGTAGCTAGGAATCCCTGAACAACAACAATCCTATAACTAAATCAGACCAGTGAGGAAGAAAAGAGTTGCTAAAGTATTAGTATGATTTTACGATTAACACTGAATGACTAGAATATTAACAAACCACTGTTGACTTCAATCAAATGGTTATTTATAAAGTATGACTTGTGAAAATGGGCCCAGAGTTCAGAATATGATGAAATACTAATAGATTGAAAAAACAATGGAGAAATTTCCCCAGGTAGCAGACTCTGAGATAGAGATGAGTGTGCAGGGAGTGCTTTGGGAGTATTTGAGGATCAACATTTTGGAAGAGAAGGTAAAAAACAAGATAGGGGAAAGACACTAGTTAAACCATGATGCAGTCTCAGTAATGGGCTCAGCTCTCCACATGGGGAGTTAGGAAGTTGGGATGGCCTGCAAATATTATCTAAAGATGCAGCAAGGGATCTAACATTATATACCCTTTCCCACCCTGACTATGCTTATCATTGCATGTAGGCATCTCTGGAAAAGAAGCGTGACATTGGGCAAGGTGGCTCTCTTAAGCTGAGGCAATTTCTGAGGAGGGCTGGCAGTGGAGAACCATCTAGGGCAGCATTTCAGCAGCTCAAGAATGAATTAGTAAATCTTTCATTCTCACAGGGACATTTGCATTACACATCACAGTCGGTGTCTTTTATAATTGTTTTTTCGCCCCAGATCCAATTCTACATGTGATTCTAGGAACCATTCTTCAAAAATTCTGTTGGATGGCTCTTCCTGAGGAAAATTTAAAACAGGAAGGTTAGTGGACAAAGTCCAACCCACATTGATATAGCTAGTCTTGAGGCTTGCTTAAATACTAACAATTCTTATATAACATGATAAAATAATTTTCAGAGGGGTTGAAAATATTAAGTACAAAAACAACACAATACTTTAAGCATGAGTAGAAATAAATTTATAAACCATCCAATTTGATGAAATGTTTTTTAACAGTATAGTCAGAGAAATTTAATAATGAAAAAGTTTCATCAAATGAAGTCAACAAAAACAAAACACAGAATATGTATTCTCTCTCTAAATAATAGCATGTTTTCCATTTGTTAGTTATAGGAGAGCTTATAAGTGAAATATTTTGATTAAAAAATTAAAATAATTTATGAAAATAAATTTCAGAGTCAACCTGAGACAGAATTTTCTGATCATATGAATGGCTAAGAAAAATGAAATAGATATTTCTCAATTTTGTGATTTCTTTAGCACCATTGGAATTATGCTCTAAGATCTATGTATCATGTACAGTCTCAATTCTTACCTGCTTTCCCTATAGGAAATCTCTCAACATAAGGAGAAGAGTATTCAAGTCAATAGTTGCTAAGTTGCTAAGTTTCCTTCCAAAGACGTATTCTTGAGGGACAAAAAGAAGGGTGGAAAAGCAAACATCAGTTATAGTCATTAGAGGGCTGATGAGTGTTTTCAAACATTAGAGTAAATGGAAACACATTAAATAAAAATGTAATATACTTTTATTGTATATTTAAATGTACCTTCCATTGGCTTTAACACTATAAATTCTGCAGAATAAAACATTGTGATTATTAATTGGCATGTATTTCTTTAGGTAGCTCTGATAGACCATAAGTGGTTTTGTTCATAAAAAAACTAAATTTTCTTTGCTTTGGCGCATACATTTACAATTCTAATTCTTTTAGACTAGCTATTATATTCATGCTGTTTGGGAGGTTTTCTGTTTTGTGACAGAAATTATGAACATCTGACCAGTCCCATTCTCCAGCCAACACAGTAAATAAAAACCTTATTTTCTTCCCATTCACACTGAGCTATCTCAGTCTTTAAACTTCAAAAACACTGTTGGGCCATAGTACAAATAGATTCTAGGTACAGATCTAAAACTCACTTTCTGTGTAATCATAGAAAAGTCAATTAGGTTTCACATACCTTTGGTACATTCATTTTTTTATGTAAAATCTTGAGGAAAAAACTATTTTTTATCTTATTTCAGAACCATGTGTAACTGACTCATGTAAATAAATCAAATGTAACAGAATGACAATGACAGGAGCTACCATTCAGGATTTATCTTCATATTTATTATCTATATATACCCTAAAAAACCCTAAAGGAGTCTTGAATTTCATCATGTACCTAATGAAGAGACCCAAAATCAAAGAGTTTATGATCATATTCTAGAATCTTTCTGATTCTTGTTTTCATGATGATTCTGGGAATCTAATTGTTTCCTGAATATTTACTTAATGTTTGCTAAATGCATGATTAAAACCAAATAATGAACTTTTACATTCTCCACATTTATTATTAGCTTTTGATTTTAATATAGCTTATATGGAATTCCTTAATACATTCTAATTAACTAAGAGGGGTGTAACACATTTTCAAATGTCTAATGAGTAAAGCATGTATGTGAACCTTGTGCATGCAGGTTATGGCCTTTTATGAGGTTCAGCTTCTTAATATTTACATAGGAATAATATCTCAAATTTATTTGATATTTAAAAGAGATACTATAGATAAAAGTGATTATGCAATATCAAGTAGGTCAGAAATAATGACTGATTCTGAGTTCTGTGACAGATATAGCAGTCTACTGATTTTCTAACATTCATATTCTACATCTTTTATTGTAACAGAACTTTAAGTTTATTGTGAGAATATACCCAGCCAAAAGATTATGACTCTCTCCAACACCCATTTACAATAAAAACTCACAGTAAACTAGGGATAAAAAGGGACTTCATCAATTTGATAAAGAATATCTGTTAAAAAATCACTATAGCTAATATCACACTTAATAGTAGGAAAATTGAAGTTTACCTATTAAGATCAGGAACAGATCTTTATTCTCACCACTGCTTTTCAACTTTATGCTGGTCTTAACTAATGCAATAAGACAAGAAAAGAAAATTAAAAAAAAATACAAATTGAGAAGTACAAATAAAACTGTTTACATATGCCATCATCATCTATGTATAAAATCTGAAAAAAAATCATCCAAAAGCCTCCTGAAACTAATAAGTAATTATAGCAAGACTGGTAAATACATGGTAAATATTCAAAATTCAATCACGTTCCTATATACCAGCAATGAACAAGTGGCACTGTAACAGGCATGAATAAATCAAACTCCTAGATCTGTTCATTTAGCTCTAACCCTGTATTCTTTTTCCTGTGCTTAGTCATTCTGATTCTGCACCTTTTGTAAAAAAATGTAGCCTATAGTCTGAAATATACAGCATAGCCCATTCTCAAGGCTCTGACCTTTAAGGGTATAACACTTTTCCACTCATATAGAGATTAGAAGTTTGCAGAACAAAGAATAACATTTGTCTTGTTAGAGGTTTACCGGAACATCATGACCTGATGTACACAGAGAGCTGCAAGAATAAAAGATTCTGATACCAAGATGTTTGCAACAACCAACCACACCCCTTCCTTTTTTTGTAGTATAAAAGAAGACTGAATTCTGATGAGTAAGATGGTTCTCTAGAACATTAGTCCCTCATCTTCTCAGTCTGCTAGCTTTCTGAATAAAGTTGTTATTCCTTGCCCTAACACCTTGTCTCCCAATTTATTGGCCTGTCATGTGGCAGATAGAATGAGTTTGGTCTCGAGTAACAGCAATTGGAATTAAACACAATGTTATTTACACTGGTACCTGCCAAAATTGAAATACTTAGGTGTAAATCTAAAAATAAAATAAGTACAAGACCTGTAAGAAGAAAACTTCAAAACTCTGATGAATGAAATCAACTAAATAAATGGAGAGATAGTCCACATTTATTGATAGGAAATCAATTAATCTATGACAACAGAGACAAGAATATACACTGGAGAAAAGATAGTCTCTTCAATAAGTGGTGCTGGGAAAACTGGACAACTACATGTAAAAGAATAAAATCAGAACATTCTCTAACACCTTATGCAAAAATAAACTCAAAATGGATTAAAGACCTAAATGTAGGACTGAATACTCTAAAACTCCTAGAGGAAAACATAGGCAGAACACTCTTTGACATAAATTGCAGCAACTTTTTTTTTCAAACCAGCTCCTGGAGTAATGGAAGTAAAAGCAAAAATAAACAAATGGGACCTAATTAAACTTAAAAGCTTTTGCACAGCAAAGTAAACCACAAACAAAAGGAAAAGACAACCTATAGAATGAGAAAATATTTGCAAATTATGAGACCAAAAAGGGATTAATTTCCAAAGTATACCAACAGCTCATACAGCTAAATATCTAAACAACAATCAACCCAAACAAAAATTGGGCAGAAGACCTAAATAGACATTTAGATCCAAATAAGGCATCCAGCTGGCCAACAGGCACATGAAAAGATGCTCAACATCACTAATTACTAGAGAAATCAAATAATCAAAATTACAATGAGTTATCACCTCACACCAGTCAGGTTGACCGTCATCAAAAAGTCTACAAATAATGAATGCTGGAGAAAAAGGAAACCTACACTGTTGGTGGGAACGTAAATTGGTGCAGCCACTATGGAGGACAGTATCAAGGTTCCTTAAAAAACTAAAAATAGACTTACCATATGACCCAGAAATCCTACTCCCTATATATCTGGAGAAAACTCTAATTCAAAAAGATGCATGCACCCTGGTGTTCTTAGCAGCATTATTTACAACAGCCAAGACCTGGAAGCAACTTAAATGTTCATCAACAGATGAATGGATAAAGAGGTGGTATATATATATTATATTGCTATATTACTATATTAGCAATATATAGAATATAACTTAGCCATTAAAAACAATGAAATAATGCCATTTTCAGCAACATAGATAGACCTAGGGATTATCATATTAAGTGAAGTAAGTCAGACAAAGACAAATGTCACGTGATATCACTTGTATGTGGAATCTGAAAAAAAAAAAAAAAAGATACAAACGAACTTATTTATAAACCAGAAATAGGCTCACAGACATAGAAAACAAACTTACGGTTACCAAAGGAGAAAGGAGGCATGGGGAGGGGGACAGATAAATCAGGAATTTGGGATTAATATATGCACACTACTATATATAAAATAGATAAATAGCAAGGACCTAGTACACAGCATGGGGAACTATCTTGTAATAACGGATAGTGGAAAAGAATCTGAGAAAGAATATATATGTGAATCACTTTGCTGTATACTTGAAACTAACACAACATTATAAATCAACTATACTTTAATAAGAAAAAATTTTTAGTCACAGAGAAGTAAATCATAGGAAAAAAACCTACAAAATGTTAAATAACCCCAATCTAGTTAGAAATCAAATCAGAGATCAAGGAAGAAAACAGAATTTGTGTTAAAGGGAAGAAGAAAAAAAGAAATTAAGATATTTACTGTGGTCTATAGTATCAAATTACCAGTGCCTTTAAAAAGTCAAATAAATCAGACACTAATAAATATTGTTGGACTTTGTTAATCAGATCATTAGTAATAATTGGTGGTTGAGTTTCAGTTACATGCAGTGTTAGGAGCAGAAATAGATTTATTACATATTGAGATAAATATTGAAGTAATTTTCTTAGAAGAGAAAAAAGGGATACAAGTTTAGTTAATAGTTTAAATTTTAAATTGAATATATAAGTGTATGTAATAGGATACAAAAACTGCTTTGAGATATTGTAGTTATTAAATTTTAAATGAAGTACCTGTTGTGATACAAGCAAAATTAATTTGATCAGTTACATAAAGTACCTATTAAATTCCATCAATATCACACTAGGGGGACAAGTGACGGTAGGGCAAAGGGGAATGGACTTCTTTTCTCTATTTTGCTGTTCCTGTGACCCCAGCAGCAGCAGTTTACCCCCTCCATTGGCACATCCCCCAGTGTGACTGTTGGTTCCAGCCTCCAGCATCATTTGGCACTGTCAAAACCTGCCTCCTGTGCCCACTTAGCGGTACAGGTAAACAACAGATTTATCTTCTGCTCAGAAGTCTGGTCCTCAGAGGCAGAAGGTGCTTCATATTTTGGGAACCCTTAATTCTCTGTTTTTCTGGGCCTAGTGTTGATAGTTACTACCTGTAGTTAATATTTCTGAATTATCTCCACGATCCCTCTGTAACCAATTAATAATGAAGATCACAAACTAATTATGTGTATAAAATATTCTCTATTAAAATTTCTAGTATATTTTTTTCTTCATTGACCTTAAATGTGTTTTAAGGAAAAACTTGCAGAAATCTGACTAAATTATAAAACTCTTATATCCAAAAATTTCCACATTGGTATATATATGTATATATATACACACACACCTACACAAAGATAGATTTAGAATTAGATTTATACTTATATTGATGCCATATATTTGTAAATTTAAATTTATTTTAATATTTGAGTATTTACTGGGAATAATATGTTGAATGTTTCCTTTTGTGTCAGCTCATTGTTTTTAACTGCATGTTCTGAAATATTATAATTTTGTAAAGTTAGGATTTTTATATCACTACTAGCAAAAAAAGGCAAAATACATTGATTTAATCATTAGAATTATTATTAGATAATAAATAATAATCATTCAATTAGTAGAACATAAAATAGAACCATGACAGCTATTTGAATCAAAATGATCTTCCAGTCAAATGAAGTATCTTCTACACATTACTTGAATATAATTTGGGGACTTCCTAGCTTGAGTAATGTACAGGAAGAGGAGGAGAAAAGAAACAGGATTAGAGCTGGAGGAAATGTCCTTACTTAGAAAGAATATATTTTAAAGTTTCTTTGGGTTAAAATAGAGTGTTAAGTAATAATAAATTGAATTTCAAATGACTTAGAATAAATCCTAATCTTCATTGCCACTGCAGACTGGATTCATTGCAAAAATTGGATTAAGTTGAGTGAGAAAAGTGAATGGACAAATTGACTCTTCAGAATGCCTGTTATTCTGGAAAAGCAAACATCTTTTAGCAACCTGTGTTATTTTATAATAACCCTTTTCAACTCAATCAAATCAATTCATTCTTTGAATCCAGGGCATATACAAGCACAATATGTGAATCCCCAGAAAAGATAATCAGGTAAATGCCAGGAACTGTTTATCCAGAATGGTCTAAAAGCAATTAGATGAATTTACCTGAAGGGTTTTACATTCTTGAGAGCTTTGGGGCCACACATACATAAATCTATACAAATTCTTAGTCACAAATGAGGCTTTCAAAGCAACAGTGACGTTTGTTACTTATCTTTAATCACTTTTATGAATAAATGATTGGATGTCTCCTGAATGTGCAACATGAAGACCTTTTTGATACCAGTACTTTTGATTAATATGCTAATGAATATATCAGGATGTGGAATGATCCAATAGTATCCTAGTTTCAATCAAGTATCAATTAGCCAATCAAGAAGATTTTAGAGAAGGTAACATAAAAACCAAAAATTACAACAACAAAAATCAGAAGTTGTGGGTCGGAACAAGAAGTGGGAAAATTATAAAATAATACACATTTGTGGTAAATAATTGGATCATAACACCAGGGAGCGAGAGAGCGCCGAATCCTAACCACTAGACCACCAAGGAGAGTCTGGAAATCATACTAGGAATGGAATTTTAAAAATACTTTTAAAATTTCTTCTTCAAAATTGCGTTAATACCAACAAGAGTGAATGACTGATTACTGAAATATGGCCAGCTAGGTACATGAAATAAGCAATATCTTGTGCTCTAATTGTAAATTGGAAATGTTACATATATTTATATAAATGTTATATATATTTCATAAAATAACATATTATATATACATTTTCAACACATACATATGTATGTTTTCAGTATCTAATTAATGAATGCTTCTGAAAGATGTTTCATGTTAACCCTAATACTTAGCATCCACCTAACAAGAGCACCATCCACTTCTTATCCAACAACAAGAAGGACACTTGCCCTGGAGAAGAGAATGAGGAAAGAGAGAAAAGTATTCCAAAGAATGATGATGCTTCCAAAAACTGCCTATGTTAAAAGTCTGCTTAAAACTGCCCTTAAATTGTACTTTATATGGCAAGACTACAAACAGTATTCAAGGATACCAAGTGAGTTTTACTTACGCTGTATATCTGTATATCTAGGCTCAGAGGAAATTCTCCAAAATGTGTAATCTAAATTTCAGTACTCCATCCAGTTTCAGAAGATTCAATAGATTTAAATTCAGTAAGGATTTACCCACCCCAAATATAATATACTACCAAGTATACAGTAGAAAATATCCCAGGTATCCTAAATATATCGATTTACATATACAATTCCACACATGCATCTCTGTAGCCCATGTTAATTTGTTTATTCATTTTACACATTGGGTAAAGTGTATTGGGTAAGAATATGTAAATAAATGAGAGAAAGTCTGAACCAAATTTTTTAGGTTCCAACACCAGTGCCTTTGCCTAGATAATTATTCCTTCAGATTAACAACTTCATTCCCCTGTTCCTTTTTTCTTCTTCACAGTCTTTGATAACATTTTAAAACCACTTTCAGTAGGAAAGTCATCGCCCCTACATTTTTTGACAATGTTTATTATACAGAAGTTGCCTGAAATTAAATTACTAATAATGTAATACACAGTTTTGAAGAAAAGAGAAGTTGACAAAGTGAATTAAAATCTCAATAGGTCTATTTCTTTGTGTACTTTTACATACATATGATCTTTCGGGGCAGTAAAAATTAAGAAGGAAACTCTCATCTGTTTAAGGTAGAGTAACCATCCTAAAAAAGGATAGTGTCTAAAGATACCTTTAATTGTGTATAAAATGTGGCATGTCATTAAAGATCCCTTCAGTAATAAATTACTTTTACCAGATGGCATGCCATCTGACTGTCGTCAATAATGGGCACCTTTGGTGGCACTGGAGATGGCAGGCCTGTTTTATTATAACGTTGTATTTGAACATTTGCCAAAGAGAGTAAAAGAAACAAGTCAGTAGCTTGTACACAGAATCTATGATAGCCTTCAACATTTTCTATTTTAAGTCTTAAAATGAAATTTTTCCCATGTGGAACTGGGTGAAAGAGAAACTTGCACAGATTTGCAGAATTTAAATTACTTATTATAACAACAACCCACAAATCTAATTCCCTATTCAAGAATGTACTTGCCTCCTAATTGGAATAAGGATATTTCCCTTTGTAAAAATTATAAAATCATACATCATTAGAAATGTAATTGTACATCAGGGTACCAAAAATTAATTCATAATTTAATGTTAATAGTTTCAGTTTAAGTTATTCTGTTTTTCTACCTTAAGCTTTTATTTTCTTAATTCTCTATGTGAAAACCATTGAGAACTTAGAATTGCTCCTAAAATATCCTTCTGCAGTTTCTAAAATAAAGATTTATTTTATCTTATAAGATACCACCTTTTTCAGAATCAGATCATATTGGGAGAAAAATAAAAGACATTTCATTGTTATCCATTAAAATGCTGTGGTTGCAGAGAAATAAGTAACAACAGAGGAATGCAGGTAGAAAGGCAACTAACAATAAAACACAGCATGGGATTTTTCCTTTATATTTTTAATAGATTGTAATTTGCTCACCAACAAAAACCCTGCTCTGAATTATAATTAAAGCCATGGCTATATAAAGTTGGGGAAATACTAAATTCTTTTTTTAGTTTTAATTAACCAACAATCTAAATTATTTGAATGTTGTTCTTGAATATTTTATCTAGCCCTAAAATTCTTAGTAAGCAGAGCAGAACTGCTTGTTACATTTTCCTCTCATTAAGAACTAAAGATAACATTTAATAAGTAACAATAGTGTTAGGTGGCTACTGAATGACACAGTTCAAGCTTGTTCTTCAAAATTTGAGTAGAGTTGAAACTTTTATTTCAGGAGCAGAATCAGAGAATGGAGAAAAATATTGGAATGGCTGTAGGAATGGTAGGTTTTATACATAAAAGAAGTCAAGGTGATCGGTAGAAATTCTTCGTACTCAAGTATTGTGGGTTATAGGTGAACTCAGAGCAACCAACACCTTGATGTCTTGGGCAAATGACTAAACAAAGCTCAGTTGAGTATTCTGATCAGTGGGTATTCAAACTCACTGAGTCATTTGTCAACGTTTGTACCACAGGAATAGCTCAAAGACAAAGGAGGTTTTTGTGTGATAATCACTGGGTTTACATATTTTAAAAAATAGATTACCGTACTTACATTTCTGATCCTTTTGTATATACTGATTTCTGTTTTTCTTAAAACATCAATTTCAAGAAAGATAAGACTTGGGAGAACAAAAATGCAAAAGGAAAGAAAGAGAGCAAGAAAATGATCTTAAATTTGAAGTGATATTAAGGGAATTTTTTTCAGATTCTTTTTGCTTTCATTAACATATCAAGAACAAGGCCTGGCATACTTCATAGCATTTATAACAGTGGGTTTAGAATAAAGATAAAACAAGATATGATAAAAGGGAATTTCCTTTTCAGCAGAAACAGGGAAGGCCCACCCCCCCAGGACCCAGTGGAAAACAGAAAAAGACTTGATAGCTTGGATCAGTGAAAGACAAGGTCCTCATCTGCCCTCTTCATCAGTGAATGATTCATGTTCTAAAGCCTGAAACTTGAAAGTAGAGAATCTTGAAGGATAAAAAAAACCTCTAAATAGGTATGGAGATTATGTAAGTACTTTATTTCTAAAAGTCTGCTGGAAGTGATTTCATGTGCCTGTTTACTTAGTTCTCTCAAGGGAGGTACCTACAATGTATGCCTTAGGACATTAGTGTTTCATTATCTCTCATAACCTGGTTAAGAAAAGCTACATCTTGAAGAACTTGTTTATTTTACATGTCATCAATGCAACTTGGCAGGAAAGAGACAGGACGGGGTTAGTAGCGGAAAGAGTGCAGAGGGAAAATCTAATTTCCTGTGTCCCATTTGTAGCAGGGATGTTTCCTTTTGTCTTTACATGGTCTTCCCTCTCTGCGTATTCCTGTCCTAATCTCCAATTCTTGTAAGGATGTAAGTCATATGGATTAGGGCCCACTCATATGATCTCACTTTAGTCACCGCTTTAAAGGTCCTATCTCCAAATACAATCATATTTTGAGGTACTGAAGTTTAGAACTTCAATGTATGAATTTGCAGGGGGACACAAGTCAGTCAATGACATTGCTTTTCTAGTGTCACTTGGCCAGTACATTAAATAACACTCATTATTGAATAGACATTGAAATCACTGCTACTTAGAATGGGTTTTATTTTCAGTGAGACAGAATTTGAGAAATTGTTTCAGTTAGGATTCAGCCCAGGAAACTGAAATCATACTAAGATTTTAAGGGGTAAATTAAGGGAATTCAGTACTCCAACTTGAATTGGCCATCAAAGTCAAGGTTATCAGTGGAGCTTTCTAATGAAACTCACTGGATACACTCCATTAGAAAGGGGTACATTTCCATTTCTCTTGGAGTCAGATCCTTTCTACTTTAGGCCTTCCATATTTCTCCTGTGGAACAATATTCTTCAGTTCCCAGAATCCCTACTGTGTTTAAAAAATGCCTGTGACATACATTCTTAGGTATTTAAAAGGTCCTTTACCTCTTTAAAATTGTCTATGAGGTTCTAATTAAGCATTTGCAGTCACACCCATGACTTTATCTTTAGCCTGAGACATAATCGATCTTTTTCTTGAAGTTCTGTCTAGTTTTGAGAATGTTCTGCTAAGAAAGACTTGAGGTGAAAGCTTGTTTCATTTTTGTCCCAGAAAGTCCTGGTCCATGAAGGATGTTCATAAAACCCTTAGGATCCCTTTTGTGTAGCTGAAAGCTTCAATGAAGCATTGCCTTAAATCTTTCTAACTTCTTAACAGAATGTCTTACTGTGGTACCATTAGGATTTTTATACTGAGAGCTTGAAGTGCCATAAAATTTATATTTGCTCTGAGGCCCCCCTCCTTTTTCACTTTGGATATCTTTTTCTGTGTAAAGAGACTAGGGTATTAGACACAGTATTTAATTTTTGATCCCCACTGAGTCTTGAGTTAGAAATATTTCCTCCATATTTTTCTTGTAAAGTGAACTGTTTCTTTTTAGCTTATATTTATCTTTTTGTGTTTTGTCATAGGAAGCATGAAGAAGCCAACTGGTGCTTTCTCCTCTGCTTAGAAATATACCCATGCAAATCCATGTCTTTGTTAGGTATGCTGTCAATTTTCTATATCAACACCAGTGATCTTTTTGCCAAACTTTTGGCCATTATGTAATCAAGGTTTCCTTTCACCAGGCCCCAGTAACGTTTCTTTATTGTCCTTCAAGCTCTCATGAAGTCTTCTCAAGCTTTTAGTACCAGTTTCCTCAAACTCTTTATGCTATTGCCAGATACCCAGTCCCACAGCCAGTGCTACATGGCAGGTTTTTGTTACAGTATCACACCAGATGCAGCACTAAATTCTCTTTTGGCTCATCTCTACTTCATGATACTTGTGACCTTTGCTGGTAAGCCTCTAAAGACCACGAGCTGAAAGAGGCAAACAATGTCCTGCACCTGTTCTGTCTCTCCACAGAGCCCCTTAGCGTGGCTAGTTGTGCTCCCTCACAGTATGGCAATGGAGTCAGCTTTTGATTGTGACTTGATGTTCCAAAGGGAATGTCATAGAAGCTCTCAGTCCCCTTAGCGAGTAGGTTCAGAACAGATCTGAAATCACAGACCATTCCAGATTCAAATGGAGAAAATACAAACTGTGCCATTTGGTATGAGATTTATCACTACAGACACTTGGCATCCGTCAACATGGAATATTAAGTCTGACTACTGTAGAGAATGGGATTAGCTAAGAAGTCTAGGACAGTTCCTCAGTGTCTGTCATAGGCAAGGGATGGTTTATGGGATGGTTGGGAGAAGAGATTTTAATTTTATAGATAAAATGAAACAGCACAAATAAACCCCACCAAGTTTACATGCACTTAATATATAAGTGTTGGATAAAAGAATGAATACATGTGACCAATAAACTTCTCAGGAAAATAAGAACAAGTTACTTTCAATCATCTCATTTATAGAATTTACTCAACATTTTCCATATCAGTCATTTGGCAAATATTCATCAACTGTCTACTCCCAGGAAGATAGTTCTGTGTGTTGGAAATGCACCAGTAACCAAACAAAAAGCCAGTTCCTACTCTTGTGATTCTGTTCTAATAGGAGAAACAGATAGTAAGCAAATGATGAGAAATACCATAAAGAAAAATGAAACAGTGTAAAGGGCAAAAAGAATGATCTGAAGTAAGTGGGAGCTGAGGATGTATCTTCTGATTTTCTTCGTATTTAACATCATGTGAAACAAAAGAGTCAAATCAATCTTTCTTTTTTTAACAGTTATTTAGGAGTCCTGTAGACCCAAAATTAAAGCTCGGAACTTTGTCAGGTGATTGTTATTTTCTAATGCTAGAAGAATATTCTACACTGGAGAACTCTTCTAATTGGAAAAGAGTTGTATAAACCACATATAAAATGTACTGTTCCTTTCCTCAGTTAAAAAGTAAAAACCTTATTTAAAACCAAAAAAAGAAAACATTATGACCTTTTAAAAATATTTACAGGGATAATCAGATTTTTATGAATTTATTTTTTAATGGAGGTAGTGAGGATTGAACACAGGACCTTGTGCATGCTTAGCATGTGCTCTACCACTGAGCTATTCCTCCCCCATTAGCCTTTTAACTCCAGCTTTAAGCCGGGATCCAGTTATAAATTTTTTTCCATTTCACGGAAAACACAATCCTTTTAAATAATGATTATAGCCTAAGTCATTATACTCCTCAGTTTCAAAATTTCAGTAAAATGTACTGTTTTACTCCCTGTATGCTGGTACATGTGACTTTCATTTGAGGCAGAGAAAAGGAAAGCAGGACTGTACATTCAGGACTGTGGTAGAAAATTTATAAAATAAATTTTATGTGAGGAAATACTGTCCCCATCTCAAGACCCTTAAAGTAATCACATCAGCAAAGCTCCTTTTGTTTCATAAGGTAATATATTCACAGGTTCTCAGGATTCGGACATACACATCTCTAAGAGGCCATTATTTAGCCTATCATGTAATACTATTAATGCAAATTTAGATTTTTCCTTCCAAGAATTTCTGCTGGTTCCTGGAATTATTAAAAGTATAACAACTACATGCTTAAATGTGGATATTTTCTACAATTGTAGTATATGTGTTTTACAATGTCTATATATTGTTCATAAATAAGAGATGACATTACTTTTACCTAACTGTAAGAGAGCAGTAGGATTCTTCACTGACTGAAGTGTTTCAGAAAGGGAAAATAAGCTATTGGGCTTTTTTCCCCAAGGCATTCACCATTGGAAGTACATTAAGACATCCTTATGGGAAATGTTTACTTTTATATTCTGACTCTTAAGAGAGAATATTTATGCCAGAATTCAAAATCAAATATAGTTCCTCAAATTCATTATTTATTTGAAATAAGGAAAACATATTAGGTTATTCTTCTCTTCCTTCTAGTGATAAATTGGTTATGAAAAATCACATTTTCAAAAGGAACAAAGAATTTTATCAAAATAATCATGGCTCATTGGACTATAAATCATGTTTAATTGTACAGTTACAAATATAATTGTGCTATATTTTATTTTGAAATCAAAAGAGACTAAAAGTTTCATCCATCTTACAGCCTTCCCTGAAAGATTTTGAAAAATAAAAATGAAGGGAGAAACTCTTAACAGTTTCTGCTGGAACTAAAATTCTAGTCCTGTCAGTCCGACTTCAAGTATCATTATTTGTAGGGATACCTTTATGCAGATACTGTCTTAGTAAGTCCAAGCTGCTATGAAAAAAATAACATAGATTGGGGAACTTCCACAACAAACATTTATTTCTCACAGTTCTGGAGGCTGGGAAGTCCAAGATCAAGGTACAAGCAGATCTGATGTCTGCCTTGTTTGCAGTCCGCTGTCTCCTTGATGCATCCTCACATGATAGAGAGTTGAGAGTGATCACTGCTCTTGTGTATCTTATTATAAGGGCACTAATCCCTTTCATAAGGGCTCCACCCTCCCAAAGACCTCATCTCCAAGTCCCACTGGGGATTTAGACTTCAACATGTGAATTTGGGGAGGTCACAAACATTAATTCCATAGCAAATACTGTTTTCAAAAACTTTACATCTAACTGGGGAGAGAAAAACAACCTGAAATCATTGAAGACTTTGTAATATTAATTTGAACCACAGTTTAGACTACATTATATTTATCTTTTGATAAATCAAAAACAGTTGGATATTGACAGCTTCAAAGTTTCACCTGAATGCAACAGGAAGGCAAAAGAAAGAGATGTGAGCAAAGCATCCCAGATAAATTAGAATATAATTTTCCAGCTCCCTACTCAGCTTTTCCTCCTGTTTTTCACAAAATTTATTATAAATCTTCCTAATAATATAAATCCCAATATTGAAATCAGTATAATACTGCTGAAAGAATCAAAGAATCATAAATACTCCTAGGGAAATTGATAATTTCTTGTGAAAGAAAATCAAGATATATATTATACAACATACTTTTTCCAAATGGATCAAAGGGCAAATGTAAAAAATTAAAGTAAGCATAAAATAGGAATTATTTTTTAATTTATAAAAAATGGAGAAACTTAGATTAAAAAATAACATATGCAACTACATAAAAACATACATTAAAATATCATAAGCAGTGTTAAAAGAAAAATAAATAATATATAATGTGCTAAAACATAATCACCAAAAATTAATAAAATTAATTCTTAAAGACTTATGAATATCATTAAGGAAAAACCAGTAATTACATACATAAATGAGACATCTTATTCATCCACTGAGTAACATGTTAGTGCATAAGTATTTATTTTCAAATTGGCCAAAGTCATTAATGGATAATGCACACAGTAAAATGCAAAGAACTGACCATAAGAAAAGAATTCTTGGTAATAAGTAAAATGCAAATTAAAACATGAATATATAAAGATTTTTAAAATCTTTAATACATAACATTGCTTTATTTAACTTTCATAAAGTTTATACTGTAGTAAGATGAGAATCAACTTTGTTCATAATAAAACTGTGATGTTTCTAACAGAATATCAACCATGTTTCTGACAGAATATACTCAAGACCACACCACAGCTGCAAAATAGATACCAATCTTTTTTCTATAGTTATTGCTGATTTCCTATCAAGGACATAAAAAGTCTTGCTTCATTCTGCCCACTGCCTTAACAAAAATAACTAGGACAATCAACTGTGGAACTGTCCCCCCTTCTTAATCATCTAAAATAGCCCTTAGGTCCTAGATTTGTCCCTAGAATCATTCAACTCATATGCAAACAGTACAAAGGTCCTCTGTTTATTAACCTTTTCAGAAATGCCACAGGGTTCCTCTGTGTGCTAGCCCCTAATGGAGGAAGCTAAATAAATTTAATTTAGTTCAAATACATGATAGTTTCAGTGGTTTTGGTTGGTGGGCTTCTCTATTAGGCATTCTTGTTTATTTTCATGAGATGATTATTTACCACCTTTACATTATTTAAAGTACTCAGGAAAGGAAGGGAAGGAGATAAAATTTTAAGGATTTAAACCTATCTTTTTTCTTATTAAAGTAAATTATATATATATATATATGTATATACTTCATATATATATATATGAAGTAAATAAAGCAAAAAAAATTGTTGAATGTGTGAAATCTGGGTAGTGGATCTAAGAGTTTATCATAGTGTTTTTTATGCCTTTCTAAAATTTTGGAATAATCCTCTAATATGTCAGTAATGAGCAATGTGCTTTATGCCACTTTACCTGTAAACTTAGAGACAGTTTATTAGAAGAAGAAAAAGGGGTACCTGTACCACAGGTAGCTACTTTTTAGCTGTGTGGTGATCATGAGGTAAACTGGCTTGAAATTTATCCCCGTAAGGGAAATTGTCACTAATTGTTTACTGGCAGGACACTAGATCCTCATTCTAAGACTGAATTTGAGACCCACTTAATATGCATAAATGGCAAACCTGAGATCTGTATTAAAAAGAATATAGAAACAATAAGAAAACATACATGGCACATAGCAAACCTGTAGGAAATACTGCAGAGGAAGACATAAAGGAGTAGAAAAAGAGATATTATTAGAAAGGAGAAAGAGAGTGATTAGGTGATGCATGCTGACGGAGCAGTATCCTTTGGAGGTATTTCTGAGAAAACAGCAAAGCAAGTCCATCTGAAAGGCACTGTTGGATGCAGTATACCCTGAAGAGTCAGGCAGTGTTTTTTCTATGCTAGATGAGGATCCATTTCTCCAAGGTAGTTTGTTTTGCAACCGTTATGATTTAGTTTTCATTAATTTCCTTGGGGTCCCGACAAAACTGTCCCTCTTTCATTTTTGTTATGAACTGTGGCATTCAGATGTCTTTGTTCCCTGCAAGCACACCAATACGCCAGGCTGGTAGGGTAGGCGTGCCTGCAGTGCTGGTGTGAGTATGAGTTAGGACAAATGCTGACTAGCCAAGTGTAAGTCCATTTCAAGGTAATAGAAGAACAGTAAACATGGGCCAAGAATTATGGACACACACGGTATAAGTAACACACGTAATAGTAAAACTTTGTAAATTACCTAGAAGTTAAATTTAGGCCACTATTTACACAACAGCCAAATGTAGTATTATTGGTTATTAAATATGTCATATTTATCTATAACTATTTTAGAGTGTTGAGAATAGAACAGCTTTATTAAAGTGTTGGGAGTATAGATTATTGTATTTCTTCATCTGTCTTCTGTATTTTGCATTATGCTACAGTGAATAACATTTTATTTATAGCATAATCAATGTATTTTTAAAAGTTGTATATTATTGTAGGCTGAATTTTGTTCCCCCAAAACTTATACATTGAAGGCCTAACCACCAAGTACCTCATAGTGTAGCTGTATTTGGACATAAGGCCCTTAAAGAGTTAGTTAAAATAAAGTCGTTAGAGTGGACCCTAATCCAATCTGACTGGATTAAGAAGAGGACATTAGGACATGCAAGGAGAGACAAAAGGGATACATGTGCACAGAGGAAAGACCATGTTAGGGCACCGAGAGAAGGTGGGCAACTCTACACCAACTCAAGAGGCCTCAGGAAAAACCAACCTTATTGGCACCTCAAGAACAATGAGAAAATAAATTTCTGTTATTCCAGCTGTCCACTCTGTGGTACTTTGTTCTGGCAGTCCTAGCAAACTGATACACATAATGAACCTTTATTAACTCCAGAAACATTCATATATTAAAATATACAGCAAAATTAAAGTACACATATTTATCACACACACACAAGCATGTATAGTTAAAGAAATATAATATAGCCGACACAGCAGGAAACAAATGGAAATTTCTCTGAAATTTTTATAGGTCACTGAAAGAAACTAGGAAATTAAGGTGCAGATGCTTTGACTAATTTGTTAAAGAAAATCAAATTCATTTCCCATATGACACTGAAACCTTAGTTTTAAAAGTTTGCCTTTGGATACATTTATAGTAAATCTATTCTAATTACCTTTCATCAGCATTTATGCTGCTTTTAGACTTTGAACAGGCTTTATTTTTTAAAATTTTGTCTTTATTACACAGACTTCAGACAATTTATTTTTAATATTAATGCTGAATAATTGGTTGGGGAAAATCAGTTCTGTGAAGCAGTAAATTCTTTAATTAAAAATTTTTATGCAGTACATGGTTGAATTATAACTTCCTGTAGGACAGTGCAGAGAGATAGTATCTGAGAAAAATTAAAGTTAAATATATTTATACATTTACACAGTCAAAATATAAATACTACTGAAATTTAAGTTCCAAAAATTAAAGATGAAGACAGTTTCCTTCTTACTGTCATCTTCGTTGCCAGTCACCACACCTGCCCTTGTTTGGGTATGTATCCTTTATTTTCTAAGCATTTGGTTGCATGAATCATGTATATCCAAGAGATACATGAGAACCTAGTCATATATAGTAACACAACATAACTGTATTACAAACTAAGACCATTCTTACAGTAGGAGTGCTTCTTAACTGTAAACCTTGACAAGAATTTCCTGCTCAAGAAGATGAAGTTGCAAATAACTATTGTTTGTTTCAAAAACTTCCTGAAACTCTACCTGAACAGTAGATTATCATCTAGCTCTCATGTAGTTTATGGCCCCTTTCTCTAAACAGTGGAGTGTCCATCTACCCTTATCAAATGACTGTTCATTCTTCAAGTCTTCAAAATGCTCATCTTGCTGTATCTGCCAGTTTCAAGATATTATATCTTTTATTTGCCCAGCCAAACAGGATTCTATTTTGGAGGACCTCCACTTTAAAGAAGATCCTAAAAACTGTATGAATATCTCAATCTTGACCTGCCCCTTCAAACATCTTACTAAGAATCTGTCTTGGTACTTGATCTCATTTACATTTACTGTAGTTAGCCATAAATTTGGCTTTCCTTGACTAATAGGGTTTTTATTTTTATTTTTGTTTTTGTTTTTGTTCTGTATTTTCAGGGAAGGGGGTTCTTCTCAGGGATTCAGTAGTCAACAATCTGTATGTTCAGTGATACATAGTGAAAACCTCTTTGCCATCATGGGCTGAGATGTTCACCTTAGAAACACACATTCCTCTGAGATTTTTTAATCTACCATTCAGGGATTTAACTAATCACTGCAGGGAAGTATGTCTTGCATTGGCTCTGGTCTCTCGTTTATTTTTGTCAACCTCCAATGTGAGGTTCATCTGTACTTTCAGAAATGAAGATTACTTTTTTAGAAGTTCTTTGATTATCTAAACAAATTAGAAATTTTTAATTCTTGGTGGAAGCTGCCTCATTACCAACAAGCCTACATTTTGTGCTTCTGTCCTCACCATCTGTGTTGTGAATCTAAAGAACAAGTTCATAGGAAGTGGGATGAGTGGAGACCACAAGAAATTCTTCTTCAACACAGCTCCAAGGGCCAGTGTTTCCAGGAGGTCTCCTCAGATCAGCATCAGTTAGGTATTTTGCTCTGAAGCCCATATCAAAAGCTTATGAGGACATTCCTCAATTCTTGTCTTGTTTTGTTGCTGGGAGTCTGGCTGTAGGAGAGGTCTCTTCTCTATACTTTCCATTTTCTGGGACATAGATATTGTTGTGTTTGGGATTTAAGACAACCATCCCCTAATTAGGGAGCCTATGACATGAGGTCACAAACAAAACTTTGAGCCAAGTATTGCCAAATTCTCAGAGGTTTGATTATGTGCCCATTTCCTGTGGGCTACACTTGTGCTCATTACATATTTTTACATTGTAACCCACATTTTTTGTAAACATCTTTTTATACATCATAATTTCACCAAGATTAATATAAGTTCCTAGTGACTACTTCAAGGAATTTTTTTTATGAACACTTTTTCCCATCTGAAGAGTTTTTAGAACAAAAGGAGCCAAACATCCAGTTGTCCCTGTATTTGCCTTGGTATGAAGAAGGTTCCCCAAAATGCATATTTCTTAATAGATTTATTGGACAAAAAAATTTTCTTAAATATGAAAAACTTACAGCCTTTATCTTATTATCCCTCTTCTCCCATCTAAGATTCCTTTATTTCCCTCTACCCCTCTACTTTTTGTTCTGACCTGCTTCCATTCTCCCCTGGGTGCCCAGGAAACCCTAACTTTCAATTTTCTATTGAAGCAAAACCCCACTAGCATAGGAAAAGTCCCTCAGAAATTATTACAAGTCCTAGTCTCAACCAATAGCCCTTGTGAAAGACTTTCCAACGCCTAAACAAGACAGAAATTTAGAATAGTTCTAGGATATAATTCCAAGTCTCCCAGTTTTGTATTTCTTAGTTTGTATATAAGTGGGGACCTCAGATGCAAAGAGTTAGATGGGAAAGACAAGAACAGGAAGAACGTGATCATGTGTTAAGAGACCTCATATCACATTATATAGAAAACCAAAGGAGTTTAAATAAGTTGTAGATGTTAGACAAGGTTCTGGGGTTTTTTTGGGGTTTTTTTTTTTTATGATAATTCCTGAAGTCTTTTCTGTGAAACTAGATTAGTCTATAATTCAGTGCTATATATCAGCAATCAGCAAACTTTCTGTAAAGGGCCATATAGTAAATAATTTAGCCTTTATTGACCTTATGGTCTCTGTTACAACTCCTAAGCTCTGCTATCGTAGAGTGAAAGCAGACACAGACAAAACAAATGAATGTGTATGAATGAATCCTGATAAAAATTTGTTAACAACAACAAAAAATGGTAGCAGGTGTAGCTGGAAGCCCCCTGTTCTAAGCAAAGGACAGATGTGCACACTGGAAACTTGGGGGATAGGTTAAGCAGACAGCATTCAGAAGTCCATTTTGAAGCAGATGTCACCCGGTCCTACCCTAACTTTTTATGAATAGTCTTTACATAGCAGTAGAGGATTTAATAGGCAAGCAAACCCTGGAATGGAAGACAATGTGCCATCGTCAGATTTTCAACCTCTGGCTGAACATTTGTAAAGACCTTAGAATGAAAGTAACATAAGACACAAAATAAACTGATGACCTTATAGATAAAATAACTAGATGTTCCTACTCCAGGCCTTGAAAACCAGAGTAGGGAATCTCTTGGTAAAGACACTTGGAGATACTGTAAACTAAAAGGATATATTGAAAGATCAGTTATCCCGCATTAGCCAAGAAACTGAAGAAAAAAGAAAACTGAAGGTCCTCCAAGTGGAAAGAACAGACCCAATTTCCCATTTTACCCTTATGTTCACAAGGAGAATTTTTTCCCCTAAATATGAAGGACAACCTGAACATTTTGACTGATGCAGGCACATTCAACATTAACCTTTCTCATGGTTATGACTTCTTCCTTGCCATCAACAAATTAATCCAGTCATGAGAATCTTCAGTAATGTACAGAATTCTTTGTCTCTTTGCTTATCATTCAGATATTCACCCAAGGAACATTCTTTTTCCTCTGTGACAACACCAGGTCTAATTTAGTAAGAAGGACTCTGTGCAACTGTGCAGAGAAAAATTCCCATATTAAATCTCCCCTGATGAACTCTTTCCTAAAATCCCTGAGGAGTCCCTATTTGAAATGAGATCACAGCCAATTTAGGATATTGACTTACTGGCACTTTTATTCCTGCATCATACTGAAAACAAAGATTTCAAGGAATTCCTAAGTTCTTATTTGCAGAAGTTCTGTAATATTGGTAGAATTATTGGTGTTAAACCCATAAAAATTCTGATGGTTCCAAATACGCACAATATTCTCTTAAGCCACAGACCCTGATAGTGAAAAGACTCATCATACCTTGGATCAGTTCTTGGTCTATTACAGTTCTTTCAGTCAAAAGCCCAGTGAATGTGGTTATAGATTTGTACAGGACCTTGGGCCCATAAATAGTGTAGTCATTTTTCTTTTCCATTTAGCACCAAACCCAAACATTCTTATCTCTTCAGTGTTTCATGACTCTATATGATTTGTAGTGTATATATGCTGCCTTCTTTAATGTTCGTTAAATCAAAGTTATTCAATATTGATTTATGTTTTTTCCTGGAAAAAATTAACAATATATACCTGGACAGTTAGGTCCCAGAGGTTTGCTGAAGCATTCTTCTGACTTACACAATCTCTATCAGACATTAAGGACAAAGAAGATTTAATATAAATCAAAAACTAAGAGAATTAATCAAAACTTTTTTTAAAAATTTTAAGTTAGATATATTGTCAAAACTACTTCCTTTGAAAGTTAGAGAAAAAGGTTTATTTTTTGGCAGTTCCTTCCAATTGAATATATAGACTGGTACTTTTTTAGGCAGCATAGTTCTTAGGAACTATTTATGTTAGAAAACCTCACTCACAGGAAATTGGGCGTCCACACAATATCAGAAGGGAATGCAAAGCTGAGTTTTAGTCCCCATAGCATGAGAGAAAACACTGCAAGAGAGCGTAGGAGAGTGTGAGATTAGATTGTTGGTTTCCAGCAAATGGCGTGTACATATGAATTAGTCAGCTGTGGAAGATGCCCTGCAGTCTAGGGGATTGTTATGTCTAAGACTCCAGATCCTTTTTAAGTTGCAAGGGTGACAGATAGTAGATTTTGATTTTACCTGGGAAAATGGACATTCCTCCATTAGTGATTCAGACTTCAGAAAGAGAAAGGCAGCAGGCCTTGGGCTGGGGAAGGAAATGATTTTTTCCTGTCCCTGAAGATAAGGGGCAGGTGGCCTTGGGCCATGTTACTTTGTGGGGATCAATGGGTCCTTCACAATATTGAGTTTAGCAAGTGGTTCAGGTATCAGTTATGGGCTGATAGCTCTAACAATAAATGCTTATTCCCTTAAGATAACAACTTATCACTTATTCCTAATTTTATTTCACTGTTTATTTGCTCATCTGTTTTTAAATTACAATCCAGTGCTGGCTGAGTTTTCAGAAATTGAGGGATGGGAGAGGTGTTTTACATGGAGTCTCAGAGAAAATCATCATGGAGATGGTGCAGACTTGAGAATTTAAAACATAGCAAGGAGTCATCAGAGGAACATGGGAATAGTCCTAGTGTGGAGTACACTGATGTTTAGTTGATATGAATCAGTAAAGATAATATGTGAAATATATAAGCATTATTTCAGGAGTCCAAGAAATCACTGGAGAAGGTAGTGGGAAGAATGGATTTCTCATCAAAATGGATGGATGTTTGCCACTCATTTGTTCCTCCTGTGTATGATATATATATATCATCATTCAGAATTAGCTTTGATGACAAAAACCAAGAAACTGGTTTTCATTTGAACAGAACTTATTTATCTTCTGTCTCATCAGTGTAGGTGATAAGATGAATGTTGAGTGGCCCTGAATGGTATGAATGGTAATTATAGGTTTAATTTTGTAATTTTCAGGTAGTTTTGAATTTTATGAAGTGTTTAGTAGCACACTGAAAAATATACTCTGTATCCTCCTTTGGATATGTCAAATGTATTTTACAAAGATGTTGTAGCGTAATTACATATTTTATTGTGTATTCCACTTTGTTTATGCATTCACTATAAATAGGTCTACACATTGACACATTTACATTCTGAATATTTAAGCACAACTACATAAACATACGAAACAGAATTCAAACAATGATTAGGACTTTATGGAAGAAAATTATTTAAATAGAAGTTTACTCTGAAATACTTATGTGAACTGTCATAGTGGATTGCAATGATGATGTACATTTCTTAGTGTATTAGAATTGTGTTACAGTTTGCATTATAATTCAGAAATTTCTGTTTATATGAAACATTTCATTCCAATTGTATTTTTGTATTCATATTTCTTAGGTGATTAATTTGGCCTATATCTTAGCATATAATTCTTATAATTCAGTTTAGCTCTTCTGCATGGCAGTTAAATATTTTGACTGAGGAAAAGTAACCTGTGCTTTAATCATAAAGTTTTCAGTTATTTTTCCAAGTGTATTTTCATCTTGAAAGTTTGCTTTTACTTTTCTTTCAGAATTTCCATTAAGAGTCCTGTAAGTTTACAACATAGAGTGATTCTATTTGTTGTTTTCTCTTACTCCTGGGATTTAGTTCTGTGGGCTTCAAACTAAAGCCTGGGAAATGTAACAGAGCCTTTCTTCTAGGTAGTATCTGAAATGTAGTATTTTTACCCCCAAGCATTGACTTGGCTAACATATCTGCTCAGCTTTTTACTTTCTCAGCTACTCCTTTTAGGTAATGACTTGAAGGTAAAAATGGTGCCCAATGGTGAATTCAACTCTTTGGAACATCTCTTCTCTGGAATTTTGGTCCTATAATTCTTTGATACCTTGAAGTTCTACCATGCCTTCAAAAGATTTTGTTCTTGACACTGGGCTAGCATTTTCAGTAGTTCTCAGTGACATGGTTAAGCCGAAACAAACTGATTGTGGGAGGCTGCTTATAAAACATCTCCCAGAGATTCACAACTATGATCTTCTCTTCCTTGAGTAACATCCTTACTTTGTGGGTGACATGGACCTAGGGACTTCTTCTGAATAAAGAGAATGCATCAAAAGTGATAGGATGTAACTTATGAGATGAGTTTAAGAGAACTGTGACTTCTGTCATGCTTGTATGCTTTCTCTCTTGCTGGGAGTCTCTTTTAGACTCTCTATGCTTGGCCTTTCTAATGAAGCAAGCTGCCATGTTGAAAGGCTCCCCTCAACCCTTATAATTTTGTGGACATTGTTCTGTCGTCTTGAAACTTTGAAAGCTCCTAAGAAAAAATTGGAAGCCATGCTTATTTCTGCCTCAACCAGTCATCAACCCAAATAAAATCTTTTATCTGCATTATTAAAAACTTCTTACTAATGAGAACTCTACAGGACAAGTCTTACTGTTGGAAGTTCCCTATCTATCTGTTTATCTATCTACCTACCTACCTACAAATGTTGAATCTTATTTTGAACTGCACCTGCAGTTCTCTTGTCATTCCCATAAAGTTAATATGTTAAACCTTAAGATACTTTTCTATTTGTTGAATTCTTCCCGCTTTTTAAAAAATTTATTGAGATTATCATGAGTGTTTCATTTATGTGAAGCTTCCAGTTCTTTCTCATTGACTTAATATCCTGTAATGATAGTGCTTTGATTCTCTATTTGTTTTTCAAAACCACCACCATCTCTTTCATGTCAATCAGTTGTTTATTATCTGATCTTTAACTTACTCAATTGAATTTTTGCTTAAAGTGTTTCCAGGCCTAAAGTTTTTTTCTTCTTTTACCAGTCTAGATTGGATTATTTGCATTCTTTTTATATGGTAGGCAGTTTTAAAGTTTTATGTTTGTTATGTATTTTAAAAACCTTCATTAAGCTTAACATCATCAAATTTCATCAAATTGCCAATTATTATTGAATTAAGTTTCCTTTACTCCCATTTCATCATTTTCAATGCAATTTGATTCTCTCAGTTACAGTTTGAGGTTTTTATTCACTTTTATGTGGCCTGAGGGTGGTAAGCAACTCCACTAAATATATGTTAATATTTCTTGTACTATTTTGTTTCTTTTCTTTCTCTGGTTAGTTGTTAAACATCCTGCACAAAGCATTTTTTCCCCTAGATAATGGAGAATGATTTGTATTTCTTTTTTTCTGGCTTTAGCTTTTTATCAATCTATATAAAGTCCTGGTGTTTTTGCTTTTGTTCCTAGAAAGCCCATGCCAAATATTTGCTTGCTCTGCCTTTTTCCAGAAGTTTTTTCTTCCACCCAATTATCAAGAGCAGAAAAAGACATAAGAAAATGCTTTTAGATGGTAGCAGCAGATTTGGGGATAGTAGTGAATACTTGGAATGTTTTCAACTCAGCACTGGATCCCATTTTGATGTCGTGTGTTAGCGGGCTTTTGTAGTAGCCATTCAGACTTATTCCTCTTTTACCCTATTACCAAAACTTCTTATTTTATCTATATTAAACTTGTTGGCCTTCAGTTTGTCATTTTTTTCTTTTAATTTTGTTTAGTTTAATTCATTTAACTTTACCTGATAAACCATATATCACTTTTGAGACTAAGAAAAAAATAAATTAAAAACACAACTTACCACAATATCTATAAGGATAAATAGGAAAAAAACTGCCTATTTTTAGTGAAAATGCATAAAAGGAAGAATTATCCTTATCACTGAGTTTACCTATCTTATGGCTAGGATTTTCCCAGAAAAACTAAAAATAAGTGCATTATTTCTAAATTATTGAGCATTCCATATGGAAGACTCTAGATTTAAATGTTAATCCTAATTCATAGGAATTCTGAATCTTAAAAATAAAGTACATATGAATTAAAAATGTCTAATTTATGTTATTATTAAAATATGCATACACAATGCATATATAAATCATTAATTTGATATAAAAACTGTCATTCCAGCACAAAACTGTAAAAATTTTTCTATTAAAGTTTGGTGATTGATTACTATAATTAAATGAGTGTTCAACAAAGCTACTTGAACAAATTATGGAAGAAAAGGAAATTATACATCAGAATTAACTTGAAAGAAAATTACAATAAAATGAAACTCACCTTTTAATTCAAATTTTATAATTGATTGAGTTATCTCATTTCGTAGCATTGGATCCTTTCCCATTAATCAGGAAAGCTTTTCATAGAAAGAGCCAATGAAACTTCAAACAGTTAGTAACAGTGACCTATTCAAATAGCAACTTGCAAGAGATATTTTTAGGTCAAAACACATTTGCCAGTGTCTCATTCTTAGTTTCATAACAAAATAAAAAATAGATGCCCATAATCATAACCAAATATTTTCTAATTACTCATAGGTTAAATAATATATTTGAAAAGGCAATATATTTATATTTTAATTCTTTAAAATTGCAAGTTATAAGTGTGCAACAAATACTCTTTTATTTTGGATATTCAATAAATAGACCATACGGTCTTATATCGTAGATAAAATGAACCAGTAGCATTTGGAGTTTGAACACCATGACCCATTGACTTTATAGCTATAGTAACAAGCTGCTTCTCTGGCAAATGTAGTAGATATTTAATAAATGTTGCACAACAGATGCTACTTAATCGACTTGATTTTAAATAACAAAAGACTAAAAGTACAAAATTTAGTAATAATAAAGGTAGCAGCCATTCATTGGACTCGTTATGTTTTGAATTCTTAGCTAAGGGCTATAAATATAAAAATCCATATCACTTATCATCTATGATTTAAATTGTTTCAACAACCCTGAAAGAGGATTTTATTATCCATATTTTTTAAATGAGGAAACTAAAGCTCTAGGAAGTAACTCATACATAATCACATATTTGTACATATCAAAATCAGAACTCTAACTCAGATCTATTTGACCCAAAGTCTTTGTTCTTTTTGTGTACCATGTTGTATTTATTTCCAGTTGATATTTTCTGTTTCCTGGAATTATTAGTTGCGCTTACTTGTTCTTACTGCCCCCACTTGAGTTAATGTTTTAGTTATTTTGAATTTTTAAGATGTGTGCTATCTGAAAATTATGAGAAGTGAGAAATCCAGTCTGATGTAGCTAAACTATAAACACATGAACACACTCATACACATATGTATGTATATATACATAGTTTTGGGTTATTTTGAGTAAATATTCTCCTTAATTTTAGACACCGGGTTATACAGACATTACTCTGTTTGGATTAGAATTTGGATATAAAGTGAAATTCAAGGTTTTGGTTCTATTCTGAAAGGCGTGATATTACTATACCATGCCATGTTAAAAATGCTGCTATCTGGATTTTAGGCAATTCATCTTCCTTGTATTCAACATAAACTTGCTTGTTTGCTGAACAAATGCGTAGGTTGAAAAAAAAACACAACTAAAACTTTTCACATAAACAAAAATTTCCATGCTAGCTTTTAAATTCAAAATCTTCATTAGATTCTTGAATATCTTAACAGGAAAGAAGGTTAACATGTTGATTTATACATATATACATGTATATAAACACACATATGCATGTACACATACACATTTGGTGTTTTTTAAAAAGTCTTTATTTTCTTTTAAATGGTAAAGTCTATTAAATTTTCATAAACATAATAATATATTGGATGAAACACCTTTTCATCTCAAATTACATTTTCAGGAAAGCATAACTAAAAACAAATCAAACTGGAGGATAGCATGTTTGTATTATGCAGAGAAACAAAACATTATTTTATGTGAAATATATGTTTAGTTCCTAAATTTTGGTTTAGAAAATTAATAGCATAATTTAATATCAAATATTATTTTTCATTCAAGTATCAAATACTTATTGACCACATGCAATATAATATACATGCTGTGTGTTTGCCTGCCCTTCTGGGTTCTAGCGGGAAAAGATAAATGGTCTTGCAAGCTGAATTATAGAAAATTTATGAGCAGTAGAATTGATAATTTGGAGTCCAACCAAAAAATAATCCCATTACAAAAATGTATTGTGTTTTCTTGGTCATGATGAAACTGACCTATATTTTAGAAACATTGTCAGTTCTAAAAATTTGCTATTTCTCCATAATGCCAGTTGAAAACTTTTCAACTGTAACTGTTACTCAAATAAACCATCCATCTTTTGCACAATAAGAAAAGTGGAGGCTAGCAATGAAAACAAGGGTCTTTTCTGGTTAGCAGACTTACCAAGTTGGAAAGACTACCAATATATTTTTGTACAGGAAAACATTTATGAAACAGTTATAAAACTAACACAAAATTATGTTTATAGTTGTTATGAAAGATCTGTGAGGGAAATACCCACTTCACCAATTTTCCAAATCTAGCCTGAACCTCCGAATTCCTACCATTTAAAATGCTTTTCTTTCTTAAAGGAACAGAGAAGATTAAAAATGGTTAGTTGAGGGTAAATTAGTAGAGTAGAACTCCCTGCTTCTTTCTAGTAAGGTTTACACTGAGAGATAATATTTATATATACACAGCACTATCAAGAACTACCTGAAATATTCCAGTTTTCATCATGAAGATTTTCCTGATGATGGACACTTCTCTTTGGTTTGCTATCCATCTGTAGATACATTCAAACTAGTGCAGTATTGTTTTCTTTCTTTTACTTACAAACTATTGCATTGTTTTTTATGCATAGCTGTTCCTGGATCATTCATGAAATTTTGAGTTAATAAAACAAACAAAATTTTAGGAAACATTTCTAGGAATAGATGTAAAAGACATTTGTTTGTTTTAATATTATAAGTACTTCTATGCAAGCAGATTAAATAATAATGATAGATCTAACCTGCAGCTTTCCCTTGATGTGTTGGGTTTTTTTTGTAGATAATGGCTCCAATATTACAGTATTGATTTCGAGGCACTAAATCTCAGTATAATAAACACCTTTAAAAAACAGATTACCAGATAATTCAAACTCCGTATTTCAAGTGATAAAACAATAGTTGATAAAATTTTAATATTTTAATGAGATGTGAATTGTATTCCTCTGATTTAGCCTTGTATTAATGTCCTTTCTGAACATGACTTGCCTACTGCTGTCAAAGTCCAGGCCTACTGATGGTGATCACTTTTTGCACAAGTAAATATATATGTGGACTTGATGTTTCCTGCACTCTTCCTGGGGTCTCTGTTATGTTACGATATTTTGTCAAGATATTTTGTCATGTTGTGATCAAAATCAGAGTGTAATTTTTAGAGTACAGGGCCAGTAATAAACCATGCAGCCTAAAAGAGAGAGATTGATCAAATTGTTTTTCAAAGTAAGAGCAATGATTGACTTTGATAACACCTTCAGATTATTTTATGCCCTTTATTAATTAAGATTTTTGACAATAACTTCTGAAATCTAAGGAAGATACATACGTATAAAACAAATTTGTTAGCACCCTTTTACATAATGAGCTCTTTCCTTTCACAGAAGGATTTGTTGGGAATTGTTCAATAATAGAATGTCAAATAGTTCGTTAGGGGCCTCCTATTTCTTAGTTTTCCTTTATCTGAATTTCCATCTAAGATAATGACTGAAATATGAATCAAATTCAAGCATCCTGACACTAATTCAATTTTTTTTGAATTATCACATTCCTTAAAAATTATCATAAGATAATTACACGCAAAATAATTGTAACTACAGAATGACTATATAAAGCTTCTCAGAAAATATATTTTGAGTAAAGAAAGCCACACTTACCCAAATATTTAATTTGGGCTGTGCAGATGAAATGACAAAAGTAAAAGAAATGGTATCTTTTTTCTATTTCCTACAAACCTTCTTTCCAGAGTAACTAAATGCGTGTTTGGACACTGTCCCAAGAACTATGAGGTGGGTCTGAATCTCACAGGAAATAAATGAGAGAAAAGAGGAGAGAAGGCAATTTAGTGGACAGGACAGAAGAGTGTACTTAGCATTCCAAAACAGTTTTTTACTGTCTCCAAAAACTGGAAGGAAATAAAGCCTTCCACAAAAGAGCTAAAATGTTTGTTCCCATATTCCACTCCACATCAAACCCTGATTTCATTCATCACTCTCTTTGTCCCCCATTCCTCAGCCAGCTGCTGCTTTCACTCAGAAGCAGAATTCTAGGTCTGTAACTTTCAGATATCCAGCCAGCTCTGTGATGTAATATTTTCAGCAGCACATGGATGTCAACTCTTCGCTTTGTTTGTTCTTTCCCCTTTTATCATCAGTACAGCTCAGATGCTGACTTTAACAGCAGAAATGCATATACCATGTGTTTAGTCCTGATAATGACTATCAATGTTTAATTATATTTTAAATTCATAACAGACAGAAATTATTAATGAATTGTGGTAAACATGCTAGGTGAAATCTGTAACAATGTGGTGCTGACATTGTTGTTGGATTTTATGACAGAGTTACCAGACTGAAAATCAGTCATGCATGCCCAGAAAATTTACACAGATCCTTGCCCAACAAAAAAGAGGTTAGTCATTTTTTAATATTTGCATATGATTTCTTGCTCCACCCTGGATTAGCTTTCTGACCTTGGGCAAGTCAATTATCCTCTCTGGAAACTCAGTTTTCTCTGTTCAAAAAATTAGCACAAAAGGATTAGATGGGGTAATTTCCAAAGTTTCATCCAGGTTTATTATCCTGTTTCTATGACCAGATAAAGACATCTTTCAGAAGGGTGCTATAAAATAGACATACTTTTCACATGTCAGTATTTGACATAAATGAGTTTGCTTCACTACTGTTATAAGCCATACTTATAAATTTGTGTAAGTGATAATTTTGAGGATTACGGATAACAGTCATGGGGAGATTTATGCATAGCACAATGTATGATAAAATATCTCTTTGTTATTGACAGCTATATTTTAATAAAAAACAGTAAGGGAATTTGCTCTGTCTTTACTGTTTCTTCAAATCTTCATTTTAATTGAAAAATAATTGACCTCAAAAAATTCTATTATCTTATTGCCACTAATTAAGTTTTATGATCTGATTTATCTCTAATACCAAGGAGTGGAAACTTTAATACTCCACAGAAACTATAATTTAATTCTTCATGGCTATAATGCAATTAATAAAATTAAATGTTGCCACTCCATGACAATTCCTTTTTTTTTGAAACACATTTTAAGGAAGTTTATTTGTATTTTTCAAATACCTTATGCATTTGTTCCAATCGGATTAAATATGTAAACTATTATCTTCATAAATTAGTGATATCACAGTTATTTTAACGATGGTCACCCTCAATAAAATCATATATTCTGAATTTATAATATAAACATTGATAAAATAGATCCATTCAAATCAGAAATGCTTACTGAACAGCTATAAGACCTTTTGCTAAGAAAAAATACTACTTTCCTACCTAGCAAGGTATTCAAAATTAATATAAAGTGATTTTATTTTCCAAGACTTGGGATAATAAAAAGAAGCATGATAAAATTCTAGAGTCAAAATTTTGATTTAAATATAAGTCATTCACGCATTCATTCATGAATTTGTGCACCTTTATTCATGATTTCTATACCCATTTTTACTGGTTCCCTGGTTGTTGTTGTTTTAATATGAGAAGCTTGGTAAATTTCACCATATCCTTTCTGTATCACAGACTGTGACTATCATTTAACGTAAAAACAGTGCTGATTCCTTTGCCACAAATTCATGGGACTTTTCAGAAAACAGATCATTTATATTTACTAACTGGGAAGCAGATTACTTACTCTTTCTGAGTTTCTATCTGCTGTCTTTTTAAGCCTGTAGAACTTTGTTAAAGCAGTTCTTATGGTAGTTTACTAGAAATGACTTCTTTCAGTTTTGTCTCTCTGAAAATATCTTTATTTATATGTTCTTTTTTGCTGCTAACAAGAAAATTGGGCATAAAATGTCATATAAGGGCATACCACATTCTTTACCATAAGTGGAACAGTGACCTGTTAAAAATTAGAATATGCAAATAAAACATCTGTTACTTAAAGCAGAAGATAAAGGGAGCTTAAATGGAAGCCTGAACTAATCATTAGGTCTCAGGTTGTATATGAGGGATACTCTAAGGGAGATTCAACTAGAGCTGTTACTAGAATTGGGTGGTGGGCGTGATGAGGTATATCATAAAACATATCCATATCTTTCTTATCTCACATTTTCTTCTTTTATTTCCCCCCATCTGATTATTATAGGGTAAGAACTATATTGTGCTAATACTGTAGGCATCACTTTATATGGCATGATAACTACACTGCTAAGTTTGATTGCACATATTACAAATAGAGCCTTGGAAGTGTATTTAACCTTACCCTATATTACTAAAGTAAGGCTAATTGTGAAGTGGCACCATTACCTAGTGTCAGAAACAGTCTTGTAACTTTTACTATCAAATTCTATGACATCACACTGGAAATTGGATGAAGGGAAAAGTCTTGATTTGAGCAATGGTACTGCCTGCTGAATGTATCTGAACCAGGTACCCCACTGGGGGAAGAAAAATATGAACTAAAATAATTAGAATGTAAAACAGAAAATGGAAAGGGGATGCACAGCAGGATCATGGTGCCAGGCAAAGATGTAGTAGCTCTTTACCCACAAGAATATCCAGAAAAAAGTAAGATACCCAGGTGTTTCTCTAAGATAAAGAACCAAAAAACAGCTGATGCTGGGTGAGTCCACCCAACCTATTTTGTCTGGAAAAGAGAAATTAAATTCTTGTTGGCTTTAGGTTCTGCCTAAAGACTGCATCTGGACAATCTAAAGAACAGCTGTGAAACAGAACCCGTTTATGATCTAAATGGCTGGTAGTGAGCTGGAACTATCATTTCACTCATGATTAATCATCTTTATTTATTGCTTTTGAATCTCACAGTATGGATGATGCTGAACAGATGGAGGTGAAGCTGTGGATAAAGGTGTTCTGATGCTAATACAGGTATGATGGGAAGCAGATTGCACTCACCTACACAAAACATAGGAGGTCGCTTTACTCTTTTGACAACAAATGGGAGTGTGGATGCTCTGGCTCTACCAGGCTGGGAACCTGAGTAGGATTTAGGGGTTTGGACAGGGTGGTACTGAGGGGTCATGTATTCTTTGGGGTTTGGAGGGTGCTACTTCTTTGAAGTCCTGTGGCACTCTAAGACTGAGCTGTATCTGGGAGTAGAATATACTAGTTGACCATTTCAATGGACAAGCAATACTTGGGGAGCAAATAATGTATACAGATTATGCAAGTTATGAACATAAGTGGTGTCCTAACCTGGAAGCAGTAGATGTGTTGGCTTCACCAGCAATGACTCTACTGAGCTATTCATAAGTTGGATAGATCGTTAAATTCATGAAAGTGAGCTCTTTATCATAAATTGTGTTACTCAGGTCACTTTGGGTTTTTCTAATTATGCAAATGGAAATGGTGATAGATGAGTTTTGTTGATGGATATAGTCTTCTCCGAGAGGACAGTGTTGGTATTATTTCTCCACTGGTCTCAATGTAAATAAGATATTTTAATGTTATTGTTTTATTTTAGAAGATAATTTTTTCTAAAGCAATTGTCCTAATCTATGCCAATAAACTACAAAAAAGAGGATTAAGTCTTTGTGGAGATGCATTAGGTTTATGCTTAAAACACATTTAAAACACTCAGCCTATAGGAAAGCAGCCACGAAAAACAATCTGCATTTTCATTCCTGTCCTCAAATACTAGATTATAATGCAAAGGAATGACAGTTCAATTGGAGAGATCATTTTTAAGTAGAAAAATAACTAGAAAGAGCAAAAGATGGCTTTTATGAGCTGTCAGCTTTATTTTTTTGGTGGAATGGGAGAGGGCCCTGGGACTTTCAGAATACTGATAGTCACTAAGTATTCACCAGCATTGAATTGGAGGGAACTGTCCTGGGCTAATCGCCATGTGCAGTGTTAAAGGTAATAGAGTTTTATACTAAGTGCCTGATGAAGCTTGTTTAAGTAATGGATTTTCCTTTAGGCCAGGAGAGATCCTGAGATACTTTTATGCAAAAAGGAAAAAGGATGATGAAGGGATGGGGAAAGCAAGAGAATAGGATTGTAAAATTCATGACTAAGAAAAGAATGTTAAATGGAAGCAGATTGAGATGTTACTCTGATTCCCCTATCAATTATCTAGAGTAGCTTTATCTATGTTGTAAAAGGCTAATTGCATAAGGGATTTTTAATTTTAGTATGAGTGACACTATTTGTTTTGTAATTATGCTCTACTCAAAACAGTATTTTTATAAATTTTATTAAATATGTTACTTTCTTCTAAATGATTTAAGGCTTTACTTTTACTCCGGATATTAAAGCAATCATTTAGCCATAATATTAGACATGTTTAAAAACATCTGAACGATCATTTGTAAAATCTATTATAATTATATAAGCTCTATTAATTTCATATACGTATAAATTCAAATGTGTCTATCTAGATTAACAAATATTTTCTTTAAAATATCTGATTTAATTATTTTCCTATTAATTATGGTCTAAGTGTTTGATCTCATATTTCACTTAGTGCCTCTTATTAAATAAATCAAAAAGTCATCCACGTTTATTAAAAGGACAAATAGGCAACCCAGATTATAGATGATATTTATATATGTATATGCATATATATTCAATAAATAACTCATATCGCAAATACAAAGAACTATATACTCATAAGATAGACCAAGATACCTCCTCCCAAAAAAGACAAAATATGGAAGAAGCACATCAGAAAACAGAATATCAGAAAGGCCACTAAAATATGAAAATATATCGAGTGTAATCATCGTGGAAACAAATTAAAACTGCAAGGATCTCCTACCATTACACAACCACAAAAATGACTGAAAATAAGAAGACAGCTATCACCAAATCTTAGCAAAGATAAGGAGTTACTGGGACCTTAATTTGAATCTGTACATTATTTTTGGAAATTATTTAGCAGTGTCTACTAAAGCTGTGTGTATGCATACCATATGATCCAGCATTTCCTCTCCTAGGTATTAACTCCACAGAAATGCATGTACCTGCTTACTAAAAAACATGTTAATAGAGTCATTATCAAAACAGGTGGAAATGGAGCTTACCCAAATTAGTAGAAACAACAAATCAAATGTGGCATATTCCACAACGCACACCTATACAGCGATGAGCAAGAACTGTTGGCAACTAGAGGCAATAGTATCTATGAATCTAAGAAACATAATATTGATTAAAAGAAACCAGATACAAAAGAGTTTATACTGCATAATCCCGTTTATCTAAAATCCAAGGATAGGCAATTAATTTATGTCATTAGAAGTTAGGATAGTGATTGCCTTCCGGTGAGGTGGAGAATAGAAGGGAGCCAAGGGGTGCTTTGGGGATGCTGGTCCTGATGGCTTTCTGAAGTGTCAGTTGAGCTGAGCTGAGTAGGTTTCTCAGAATCCCCTTTTCTGTGTGTTTCTGGTAGGACTACAAGAGCTATTTGAAGTCAGAAGTGGAGGAGCAGTCGTTTGGTTTTTCACTCTCAGAAATTCAATCAGGCACTTTTGCATCTCACACATATTATTGCTTATCTGCTTATCTTCTTTATTATTGCCCACACTGACTGCTGTGGGGCAACAGTTGGCCCTGCAGTCGCTCCACTTTCCCCTGTATTCCTCTTCAACCTCCCCACCTCCTAAGCTGGCTTCCTGGAAGAAGAGTGTCAGCTTCCCCTGCCAGACAGCCACGGCATGAAGTTTGGAGAGACAGTAGTAACTCAGATCTCTGTGCCTCCGTGGGTTCCAGCCTGCTGGAGCTCTCACCCACTTCATGTCCCTCTTCCCTTTCTGACCACTTGCCCTGTGGACTTCAGACTCCAGCATCAGACGTGAAGACAGGAGCCTTACAGGAACTGTTTAACCAGCTCACACGACTAGAAAAGGTCAATCCCTTAAAATGAATCACAGTATATTTAATTGATCAGTCAGATGCACTGCTCAAGTTTGCTTCTTGATCAGTATGTGTGTCAGGCAGGAAAACTCAGGTTTTGAAAGTACATCTAGTTATACATTTATGATTTGTATACTTTTCCCTAAGGATATTATAGTTTAATAATGAAGTATTTGGAAATTCTGAACAGGGTAAAGTGCCAGCCTTCATAATTATTCACCTGAATGAGACTAAGAGAAATGGAAAATATGTCTGAAAAATTCCTGTCATCCAATGTGCTTTAATTAATTATGAGCACTATGTAAGAATCATTATAGCAGACAAAAGTGCTCTCTCTCTCTTTATATATATATGTAGTCTTTGTAGTACCATGCCTATTCATTGGGTTAAATTACTGAAATCATTGTAATTTGTACATATCTATTGTGACTTAATATTTATTTTCAGAATTAACATTTACAATATATCAAATGAGACTGGCTTGCAATTATTATTAACACACAATTAAAACAACTGCTTAGAAAACCAAGTTCTCAAGATGACGCTTAGATTAGCAATAGAGAATGTAAGTACTTTGAGGTCATTATTATCTTTCCAGCAGTCTTGGTGCCAAGAAGCTACATCAGCAGGACTGAATAGAGAAAAGAAGCAGAGAAGAGGAGGGAGAGGGGTAAAAAACTGACAAGTGGGCAGAGCTTGCACTTAATGTGTGCTGTAAATGTCTGAACTGTCCTGACACCGAGACGTTTCCTTCAGGAAATAATAATCATGAGGGTCCAATCTCTGTGTTTATTTTTTAGAAGGTTCCAGTGGGTAGTGAAGGCTTTAAATCATATGAATAAGTTGGAGGGAGAGTCAAATAGAAAACAGTGAAGGAGATGAGAAGAGAAGGACTCAGAGAACATTAAAGAGCACTTTGCTAATTCAGAGAATGGTCAGCTGGGGGATAGCATGTGAGGCTTGGAAGCATGACCTGACCTACTGGGGAAGGATTCCAGCAGGAAGCCAGTGGTTTATGGGTCTCTGCTATGTGCTGCTATAGGAGTCAACTCTTCAATGCTCTCAATGTTTTTTCCTACCCACCCCCACAATACGCATGCACTTTACATCCATGGAAACAGAGGCTCAGATACACTGACTAACCAGTCCAAACGACTCTGGCTCAAAAAATGGAACAGTTCTCAAGTGCAGTTTAATACGACTTCAGTGGTCCTTTTCTTTACACTGCAGCACGCAGCATTTGTGACTCCAGGTAAGTTTCAAAGCCAATACCCACAGGGAGTATAAAAAGGAAAATCCGGGCAAAGTCTGCTCATATGCCCTGGATCAGCTGTTTCATTGTTAGAAAAAAAAAAAATGCCACGTTCTGTTTCAAAAGCAGGCAATCTCAGCAGCAGAGGCTTCTGCTGTGCCTCTTGATCTGGTCATGATGTTGCTGCGAAGGGCATCCCATGCTGCACTGGAGCAGGAGAGAACTTCAGGGATTAATAGCTAGTGATTGTGATTTTTTTTTTTTTTTTGGTAATTTAAAAATCTTCATACCTAACCATAGTGTAAAATGGAAAATTTATATTGTCTGCAGGAAATATTTATCATTTGGCGTTAAACCATGCTTCATATTTTAAAAGCTGATATTACCTCCAAGTTGGGGCAAAGAAATAATCACTTAATGTCTAGTGCTTGAGTCTCCTTCCCCTTAACTGCATTGCTTGTGTCTCCATGTTTCTTCAGGGCTAATTTTCAGTGCAAAACTTTTTTCTTCAAAAGACTAAGAGTTGTCTTTTTGTAAACTATCACAGAAATTTTTTACTTCACTGTTTAACCATTTTTCCTCTGTTGTTTTAGAAGTGTGTGAATTAGAAGTTGAACTCTTCGAAAATAATAAACAGGCCTAATTAAGAACTTGAGCTCAGGAGTTAGAACAAATTGAAATTCAAGCTCCACCAATCGTTAACTGTGTGATTTGAACTTGTTACTTAACTCATATAAGTGTCAAAATGAAAATGATGTTCTTATCACAGTGCTGTATGGGAATTAAAGGAGCAAACACATATAATTAGGTTTGATACATTTTAACTATTAGCAATTATTTTTGTGAGTGATGTTTGGTTGTATACTCATTTTTGTTTGTTGTTTGTTTTAAGCTTACTTTATGATGCTTTGACATCTTAGGGGCCTACCTAGTCTGGTCATGATGTTGGTCTCCTCCAGGGCTAGCTAATTCTTAATAACAACTTGCCTGGAACATGCCTCTTATACGCAAAGCAAACAACCCCCAATCAATGCCCCATCTTTTCTACCTAACTGTCATCCACCAAGCCAATATTTCCCCTGCCTTAAATCAACCCAGGGGCATGTACCAGACAACTAGGGACCACAATGACACAGAAGCAGGAGAGCGCACCTCTGGACATCTTGCTAAGAGGACTATGCATGTCCTATGGTTTAAGGTAGGACATTTTTATATTCACTACTTGTTGAATGTTTACACTGCTTTCATCAAGAGCAGCCTAATGGATGCTACTTTCAAATTCGCATTTAGAAAATATATTTTAAAAGCCTCTTTTAAAGACCTGGTCGCTTTTTCAGTTAGAAGGCTACAACTATGAGGGAATAATAACAAAAATTCTACGAGATCAAATGACGTGCTCATAGCTTCAAAGAAGATTCTATACTGTCCTACACAGTAGAGGATTTCTTCCTTAGCATGATGGGTCCACAATGTCCCAACCACTCATTTCTTATGACAAAGTTCACTAATATAATTATTATATATTTTTCAAGTTATTTTAAAACAAAATTCTTCATATTTGGGTTTGGCTCATGGATACCACTTAAAAAATATTGTCAGCTTTTGTTGTTGTTGTTGTTGTTAGAATGTGACATTCAGAATGAAATCCAAGTTTCTCTTTGGGGAAAGCATCACCTGTCCTTCCTTTAATTCTGTTAACCTCTATTCATCATATGTAATGTGCCAGCAGGCGTGATTTATTTTGGATACATTATGTCATTTAAATCACACAACACTTTAAACTATGTATTTTTGTTATTTCCGTTTTATAGATGAGGAAACTGAGGTTTAAAGATGATAGGTAACTTATCCAAGCTCACCAAGCTAATGAGCGATAAATTAAGAAGCCTAGTCTTCTGAACTGTCCGCGAAGTCTGTGCTCCAGCTCAACATAGTTTACTGTGATACTGCTAGACGTAATCAGTTCCCTCTCTCATGCCATGAAGTACGTTTGAAAATCTGAAAGTAAAAGGGATGCACTAGGACTAAAAAAAAAGAAAAATCAAAGTGAATGAACAGGAATTTCAAAAAGAAGAAGTGCAAATAGCCAGTATGTGTGCTAAGACATGTTCACTATCATTAGAACCAAAAAAATGGAATTAATAGGACTCAGTATCAATATCATATCTTGTTTTCCCTACCACAAACTTTAATAATAATTCTAGTGAAGAGCTGCAGTAAAACACAACCTGAAATACACTGCTAGAGCAATTGTAACTTTGGAGTGAGCTTTCTGGAAGGGAGTTTTCCAACACCCCAGGAGTCTTTAAAAATTTTACAAGTAATAGGTCTTCTAGAAATGCTTTTCCGGAGAGTAGTCATAGGTTGTCTCTGAGTTTATATAATAAGATGTTCACCAACAGAAGTGCAAGTAAGTACAACATGGCACTTCTATATATCATAATATAGTACTTCCATGTGCTTTTATGTAATTAATGACATTGGTAAATGTTTACTAGATAAAGCAAAGTTTAAAACATGCCATGTGTCTTTGTTTATATTTTTGTGATGTGTTATCAATATTCTAAGTTTGTATACTTAGAATATATATGGAGAGAGATGGAGACAGAGACTGAGAGAAAAAGAAAGATGAAGAGAGAGAATGCCAGTCAACAGACTCAGTTGTGCAAAATTCTTATTTAATCTTTTTTTTTCATTCAACTTCACTTCTATCTCTCAATCCTGTATTCTATAATAAGACATTAGCCTTGACCTCAGTTCTTTCGATGGCTCCCTCTAAGGTCATGTGATATGTCCTGGCCATCTTGCACAGTAAAGAGGCAGAGTGGGGGGCAGTGCATGGAGTAGAGTTGCTGTGTGGCCCAGGTCTGACCTCCCCGTACCCTAGCGTCTCCAAGTGCCCTAACTGAGCTGATGGGGCCTCTGACTCTGTCCTCTCGTTTGTGAAACGCACCCTTAACACCATCTCTGTAACTTTCTCCGACTTTAGATGTTGGAAAGGATCAAGAGGGGAGATTGTCCTTTATCAGATTATGCTTCTTTTTTAACTGTAAGAAGAGACTTATTTTCTTTGTGATTATTTGTTTCTTTTATTCATTCCTTTTATGAATTTAGAATTCAAAGCAGCGTCTTTAAGGAAAACTACACACACAATTTTTTGCCCAGGTATTCTAGAAAGTCAGAGAAATAAATTTCATCAAAAAAACTTCCCCCCAAACAAAAAACTACACTGACCTTCTATTTATTGCTTCCACCATCCTCTGAGTTCTGTAATACTTTGAAATTCTGTCTCATCGAGTCCCTCTAATGTTGCTGAATTATGATTTCTGAGAGCCCGTTTCATGTCTCCATTATCAATTATGTAACAAAATTATGAGCACTATAAATATGTGGGCACGAATGATCACATTTATCATCAGTTCTTGATCGTGGGTTTGTTTTGCACAATCCCAGAGAAGACTCTTTTCTAGCAGGTAGGAAATTCAAAAACTGGAAACACAAGTAACTAATTTCTCACTCAAAAGCTTCTATTGCTGGGCGAGTAGAAAGGTTTACTTCAGATCGTCTTAGTTCCCCTCTACCTTACGCCCCACTTCTGTGCTTTGGTCATTTGCCTGGTTTCTTTGCTGGATCTGTTCTGTTGATGGCTTGCCTTGTACTCACAGCCCTGAAGATCAGGTTGCTATGGCTGCTGCCTCCATCACTACCCAGGAGCACCTCCCCCTGCCCTTTGCACCCACTGATAAGGAGAGACCAGCAAGCAATGGCTCTAAAACCCAACCCAGAACTGTGTGACTGGGGACCCACAGAGTTACACCCCGTGAGTACAAGGGGATAAAACACAGGAAAGAGATGACAGATTAATTGCTCAGCCTTCCTTCACTGTCTTTCACCAGCAATGAACTGTTTTGAAATGCAGTGGTCCCATGCAGCCTCTTGGGAGGTGCCCCCAAGTGTCACAGCCACCAGTTGTGTTTTGATGTTAAGCTGTCACCAGCTTGGTGATGCATCACTTTGTGTTTGCTCTCCCTCTTCCCTATCTCACTCCCTTCACCCCTGCTTCTTGTTTCCCTGGCAGTGCACACTGTCAAATAATTGTTAGCAAACAGGCTGTCGCCTCAGGCTCTGTGGTTTTTCTGGTGTGAAATCCAGATAGTAGTGTTTATTCTTCATGAATTTGTCTGTCTTCTCCATATACAAGCCTAGAGGTAGGGTGTGGATCACCCCTGCTGTTAGACTACACGAATCGTCCTCTCCCTGTCCCAGACTCTTGCTCTGTATATCAGTTCCAGCTTCTTCCTCTTCTTCTTCTCCTGGGCCTTTTGTTCGGAGACCATTTCTATTTGTCAATTGATTCAGTGAACAGACCTCTATAATAAAGAAAAGGAGAAGGAGGGGAAACAAGAATATATTAACATTGTTTTCCTAATACAAACATGCAAACAAATAGAGACATAGGGGAGAAGAAGTAGAATTCAAGCACAAAGAAAATATAGTAAAGGAGTTCCTCTAGCTAGTAGGATAGAAGTTAATATTTTTACTTCTTTTATTTTATAATTAGCACTTATTATATTAAGTAACAACAATAAAAATATCTATCACTAGTTTTGCTGTATTGTTTTGCTATGTTATGAGAAAGGAACTGGTTGGGAAATAAAATCAATCATAGAATCCTGATCATGAAGAAAATTCTGATGAAATGAGAGGAGCACGTAGAATTATACACAAAAGAACGAAGAATGAACAAAGAGGGTTGAGGAGAATAAAGGAAAGTGCAGAGTGCTAAATCTTAAGTGTACACTCACTCCTAATAGTTGACTTTAGGGTAATTACTTGTCTCCTTGTAACAGAGTATCTGTTAAGCTAGAGATTAAGTTGGTTGTCCATTCAAAAGTAGTGATTTACAATAAAGCTGATCTCTCTTGTCACTCAAAACCACCACAAATTTAGAGCAGAATATGTGTTCTGTAAAGAACGACCTGAGTGACCCTTCTTTGTTTGTGTGCATGTTAGGCCAGGAGGCATCTTGGTGCCCTCAGAAACAAAAGGAAAAGGAATACTAAAATTTTTGTGAGGTTGTGAAGACAAGTCCGAGGACATATCACTGGGTTTTCAGAACTCCTCTCGAAAGAGGCCATGTTTCAGTGTGCATGAGGGTACAGTGCCACAGAAGGACAAATCATCAGGGGAGATGGAAAAATTTAGGATTTACCTAGGATCAGAGTAAGAGTCTGAGTCTTCAGTGATAAAGACTGGGGCGTGACTTATGTCTACCCTGGGAAGCTTTTCCCAACCCAGGCACCCAAGGCAAACCAAAATAACTGAGCATATCACAAAAAGCATTTTATCACTGGGAGCCAAATGTAGGACACCATCAGGTAACTCAGATTCAGAAGTTTCCACGTCGAGAGCGTCACTGCAGCCATACTAACCACCCTGCAACAGTCCAGGAACAGGCATCAGCAACAGTGAAGTGGTTCCACTCTTCTATTCACCAGAACTTTGCAGTAAGATCTGAATAGTGTTCCCACCCCTACCCCCATGGAATTGGAGGTAGACATCAAGAGGGAAATTCTGAAGTTTTCCTGATAGGAAATGTTGATTGCAATAGAGGTGGGTAATGTGCCATCAGTGCTTAATGAGGAGAGAATAATAATAGAAAAGTGGCCATTAAAGATGTAGTGAAACAAATCATAATGGATGTATTTACGACGATATGCTGTATCAGTCTGCATGCCCTACACTCACTTTCTCCAAATAATATCTAGCAGGTGCAGTTCCTATAGTAGATTAAATAATATTGAATTAAATGTTGAAGATAATATTTAATTTGCATTTTAAAAAGAAATAGATTTTAATTGAAAAAAACTAGATATTACAGAAAATATGGCAATTATAGCAAAATCATTTGTTATTCATCACCAAATAATAACTCTTGCTAAAAGTTCCTGTATTTCTGGTGTCATTTTTATTCATTCAGTTTTTACTTCTGAAAATCATCTGAGATGTGATAATTGGTATCTGTGTTAGTCAGGGTTCTCCAAAGAAACAGAAACAAAAAAATATACATAGATATATACAAGAGAAGACTTACTGTAGGAATTGGTTCTTGCAATTATGGAAGCCAAGAGGTCCCAAGGTCTGCCATGTGCAAACTAGAGAACCAGGAGTGCTGGTAATGCACTTCAGTCCTAGTTCAAAGGCCTGAGAATAGGCGAGAGGGACAGAGTGATGGTCTAAGTCCTTGTGTGAGTCAGAAGGCTTGAGAACTTGGAGATAGGATTTCGGAGGGCAAGTGATGATGGACGCCCCAGCTCAAGGAAAGAGAAAATTTGCCCTTCCTCTGCCTTTTTGTTTCATTCAGGCCTTCAGTTGCTTGGGGAGGGGGATCTTTTTTAGTCTGTCTACAGATTCACATGCTAATCTCTTTCTGAAATACCCTCACAAACATACCCAGAAAGAATGTTTTACCAGCTTTCTGGGCATCCCTTAGCCCTGTGAAGTGGACACATAAAATTAACCATCACATTATCTACTTAAATTTATTTGTAACACATATAATTAATAGTTTCATGTGTGGAGAGCCCAGTTGATTAACAATCTGCAAGTAAGTTACCTGTATTTTCTTATAAAATGTTTATGTTTCCATCAGTTTTGCTTATGGGCAGATTATGAGTTTATGAGCATCTGGTCCAATCTGGAAATATTAATTAGTTTGCTAGGGCTGCTATAGCAGGCTACGTGGCTTAAACAATAGAAATTTGTTTTCTCACAATCCTAGAGGCTGGAAGTCCAAGAGCAAGGTGTAGACAGTGTGTTTATTCTGAGAACTCTGGTTTGTAGACGGCTGCCGTCTGCCTTTGTCTTTACATGGTTTTCCCTCTATTTCTGTGTCCTAATTTCTTCTTCTGATCAGGACACCAGTCTTAATGGACTAGGGGCCCATCTAATGACCTGATTTTAACTTAATTACCTCTTTAAAGACCTGTCTCCAAATATAGTTACATTCTGAGTTACTGGAGGGTAGAAGTTCAACACATGAATTTTGGAGGGACACAATTCAATGGTAACACTGGTATAAACTTCTGGCTTCACCATTAATGAGCTGTGTGACACTAGGCAAGTTACATCTCCTTGACCCTCAGTTTCATTATGTACATATTTGAAACAAGTTGAATGTGATAGCATGTGGTAAGGAGAAAATGACAAAATATAAACCACTTTGCAAAGTACTTGACATATGTTAGATAGTCATAGGTGTCAGAGAGATGCACTCTTTTCAGATAGGTGCACCCTTTAGAGAAATGGTAGCTTTAATCAGAATAGTGTCAAATGAGGGTCCATATGCCATATAGTACGATACATTATCATGAGAACTGTTAGTATCATTATACTCATTTGTTTTCTCTTTACTGTCCCCTTCTATCAGGATTCCACATTACCTAGAAGTTATGATTCTGGATAGATATATAGTCACTAGTCTGCAATCACTGTGGAACTAGGTATTATATCTGTCTTGTCTACCATTATAACTGGAACACCTGGTATGGTGTATGCTACTGAGGTATTCAGTAAATAAAAATTGAGTAAAATAATAAATTACCTTGGTTTATACCCTTAATGAATCAGAATAGAGATATGTTAGTATTTTTTAAAAGATATTTATTTTAAACTGCTTACCGTTGTAAATGTTTAATATTATGTATTCTATTGGATAGTCATATGACCATAAAACAAAGCTTTCTCCAAAATAGAGTTTTCATAGACTTAAGAATATTAAGTAGAAGTACGTAGACAAATTTGCTGATGTCTGTGCAAGCATTCTCCTACAGGGGAAACAGAAACTTAGTGATATGAGTATTTGAGACTTCGGGACCTATAAGCCAAAGTTACCCCTAATGTGGAGAGTGAGGGAGACATTGAAATCTTTGGGTACCCCAGTGTGTCATTGAGACTGATTTCTCACTGTAAATGACTTAATTGGCTGATAATGAGTCTCTTTTTACTGTTGTTATATATTTAGAGAGATATTGACTCATTTCAATGAATTTCAAATTTGTTTTAATTCTTAGCAATTGTTTTTACTGTAAATTTAATATATTAACATTCTAAATTTTAATTCTTAAAATTTCTCACAAGCTTGGTTAAAATGAGCTTTTTCCTTAGAAAAGAATTCATTCTCAATGTTGATAAATCATGTATTTGATTCTATAAAACTGAAAATTGAACATAAAAAATTAGCAAAGTCACTTAATAATAAATGCCCTTATTTAAGATTTCTTGATAGTTCTTTTTTGGTCTTTTCTTTAAAATTACTACATGTGTTATCAGAGAAAATTAGTTTTATCTTCATTAAAATAATTTTCTGCAGTTCATTATGTTTTGTTTTGTCAATGTCCCAAAACTTTTATGTAGATTAACCTTATTTTATCAAATTAGATTAATTTTAGAAATTATATAATATATAATATACATATTACTACATAAATACCAAAATAAATAGTTGATTTTGGAGGAATTAGAGATTATCCAGGGAACAGATAAAATTTAGATAATTCTGATTAATATTTTCAATACCTTTTATGTCACTGCTAGTGTTTGCAACATTACTGAGTACCTATTATGTATGAAATATCAACTATATATATATATATAACATTCCTTCTCCTCCTTTTAAAAACCCTTCAAGGAAAGTAGTTTCTTCTCTTTTTAGATGAAGAGACATAAATTCAAAGAGTTTAAGTAAGTGGTGTAAGTTCACACAGCTGTTCAGAAGAAAACCTGTCTAACCTCATGTTTTTCAGACTCTGTAGCTTATCTAACTTTGTTCTTTTCATAGCAAACATACTATCACCCACCAGGTATATGTGATTGATTTAAGGCTTTTCATAGCAATGTATGCCATCACCCAGTAGGTACATGTGATTTATTTGAGAGCTTTAAGCTCTGAGAACTTAGAAGAATCATATCTACTTCAAGTAAATTATGTAATCTCTTGAACCAAATAAATAACTTGGCATTTAATTCCATTATCCTACAAAAGTTTAACAAACGTTATATTTTACTTAGCTGAACAGTATAATATTTTTGACAAGATTTCCCATTGGATAAATAAATTTCCCTCCCAAGAGGATTTTATGTCACTGTGTTTTAAGGATAATTTGGAGCATCTATTTCCATTGCCATTGATTGGATTCACAGTGTAATATTGAAAAGTGCTCTTATTATTCTTATGCCATTGTTAAAGATCTGCAGAGATTTGAAATAATCTGTACAGTCTGATATAAACACTGAAGACATGCATTTACTTCTCTCCCTCTCTAAAATCCAAAGTGTGGACAAATAATCAAATGCAGTTCTTCGACTTTTGTGAGAAGTGGGACAATGATGAACCAGAGTTGGTTTCCTACTGAATGATACACCAGAGCACAATTGGCTACAACAGGAACCAGAAATTGGAGAAGTCAATGGAGGTGGAGTGATGTATTCCCCGTTGAACCCTGGAACACTCTACTCCTGGAGTCAGCAAAGCTAAGAAGTGGGAATGGGCTTGTTAAATCTCCTACTAACAGAAAGAAGGGCATCAATAACTGGCCTAAGGGTTAAAGCAGGTATTTCCTTTCTAAAAGTCTTGGGCACAGTTGAATTCCTAGTGTGGGTATAGGCACTTTGGAGTTAAGCCATGATTATTTAGGGAACACAGGCTGGGAAGTGGAGAGACATGAATCTGTGTTTCCAGCCTGTACATCCTAAAGTGAGACCAGTCAGCTGACATGTCTCCCAGAGGTAAAAGTCAAGCTGTACGTTCAAGGGAGAGGCCAAGTAAGAAAGAGAATTTCATAATGGAAGAGCAATCCAAACAAGCCCTTTGAATAAACATTGTTATATTTATTTATTTTTTAAATGGACAAAAAAATAAAAATTTTTCATGCATATGAGGGGATTCATTAACATGAAAGATGACTGATTTTTGAGAAACCTAAAATAATCCAGAGAACAGATGAAATTTAGATAGTTCTAATTAGTGTTTTAGACAGATTTATGAAAGGTAACATCTGTAAAATAAAAACAGTCTACTATGGGAAAAAGATTATCAGACACCATAATAGCATTTTTGGAAGTTAGGGTTGTTACAGAAAAATATCTCGTTGAAAGTCTGGAAGAGGAACCCTAGGAAATTCTTCACCATGTAAAGTGAAGGGAGGGAAAGAAAGAAAAACAATGGATAATATTTGAAAAGAAATTTTAAAATGAAGCTACATGGAGGAATAACTATGAAGTTTTCAATTTTCTAATAGATGATCCAGAAAGAGAGATTAAAAGAAAAATGGGAGGAATAATCAAAAAATCTTTCCAGAGAGAAAAAAAAAAATAAGCAAAAATCTTCAGATTTAAATATCTCACGGAGTCCTAAACAGAATGAATCATAAAGAATGAAATTTTCTGAAAATTTAAAATACCAAAGTTAAGTTTAATTTACCTGTAAAAAATAAAACTCAAGTGTTCTATCAGACTTTTCATCAGCAACACTAGCTTTTAGAAAATAATGGAATGTGACCTTTGAAAATGTTTTGTGCAAACATGATATTGAACTAAAATCAATATCCTACAAAACAATTATCCAAAATATAAGAATTAAATAAAGATATCTTCAGAGATAAACAATTTTAAAATTGATGTGATATCTGAATGTTTGTATGAAAGATGATGGTGTTACCAAGATGGGGCTTTTGGGGGGTGCTTAGGTGATGAGGGTGGAGCCCTCATGAATGGGATTAGTGTTTTTATAACAGAAACTCCACAGAGATCCTTAGTCCTTTAAGCAATTTGAGGACACAGAGAGGAGGTGCCAACTATGAACCAGGAAGAGGGCTCTCACCAAAACAAGACGATGCAGGCACCTTGACCTCGGACTTCCGGAATTCAGAACTGTGAGACATAAGCATCTGTGGTTTATAAGCTACCTAGTCTGTAGTATGTGTTATGGCAGCCTGAATAGACTACGACAGTGTATAATTAGTTCTTTCTGACACAAAGAAGAGGTGGGAAAGAGAAAAAAAGAATTTATTCTTTCTAATGGAAAACAAATCCAAGAAAGAAGACCACAAAAGGTGTTATAAGGATATAAGGAAAGGAAGGTAACTTGAGAGGAGTGGCTCTACATCAGGACAAAGAATGCTACATCTGGAGAAAAATATCAAGAAAAAAATAAGTGTGCTGTTGCTGTTTTTAATTAACAGCATGTATCACAGACTTGTTATAGTCTCTCCTAATGTCTCTTTTTCTCCTATAATACTCAAGGCTTTACCTCAGCTCACAGTGGTGAAGCAAAAAATTATATTAGCTTCTTTGCAACAGACTCTTTTCATACAATTAATTTCTGGCCAATAAACGACAAAAGAAGTGATCATAACAGTATTAAAGACTTTTACTGTGCTTATTACTTTACTGCGTCAGGTGCTATTCCAAATGCATTATAAATGTTAATTCATTTAATTCTCACACCATCCATATGAAGTAGGTACTGTTATTATTTAAATTTTGCAGATGAGAAGAGCTTTAGCATCTTGCACAAGTTAACACTCCGCTACTGAAATTAACATTATACGTGCAACCTCTTGGTGCTACACTCGAAAGGCAAGGCTCAGACCCTCCTGCTCTTCCCCCTTGCTGGGCTGGAGTGTAGATATTGCACTGGTAGCTGGTGCAGGTGTCAGACTGCAAGATGCAAATCTAATGACGAGGATGGAAGAGGATCAAGATAAGAAGAGCCCGAGTCCTTAAAACATGGAGGTGTCATACAAGCCTTTCTTTTCTTAAGAGTAAACTATTCACTAGAGAAAAATGTTTCTGTTCTTTTAAAAAAAATTGACTGTTATTTTCATCATAGTTACCACAGTGAAACTTGTTACCATAACTAGAATGATACTAAGAAAATGGAAGTTAGCAATATCACAATGACATGGGGTTCTTCTGTCAATAAGGAAGAAAAGCGAACATTTCAGAAAAAACGGTTCAGAGTCATGGTGCAAACATAAAGCAAACTGAAATATAGGTAGATTTTTAACAACATATAGAATGTAGCAGTGGGGGAGGGAGATTTGTCCTTGACATTTAGAAACTATTTCTATTTGCATCAAAGAGCACATTTGAATGACAAGGGATACATTATGTTTATGTCTCTACAGGTCCCAAACTCAGGGTCTCAGTGATACAGAGGATGTTCATAATAATTTTATGCTCTCCTTGAATGTCTAGACTTAACCTATAAACACAGCATGGGGCCAACCTGTTATACTTTTTATATAAAATTACATGCCTTGCCAAAGTAAAAGCAAAAAAAAAAGAGCTAGAAAATTTTGAAAAGTAAAGGAGCATAGCAGAGATTAAGAGAAATTTTAGAGCGCTAATTTCTTCATTTCACTTAAAAAGAAGCCAAGGTATACTGCTTGCAGTTGATTAAATAAATGATAAAGGCATAAATACTTTATATAAAAGATTAAAGTAATTAATAGGAGGGATTAAGAAAAAACTTACCAAGATATTTAAGAAGAAGAAACAGGATTTACTTGTAATTCTCTTTTTTTCATACTCAGAGGTTAATCGAATCTAAGTTGACAAATCAAGAGATGGAGTTAATATATATATAATACTATGCGATGCAGGGAATCAGTAAGCTGAGAAAGCTAGAATGGGTTTCCTCTGGGCAGTGTCACTGGGGACAAAGCTGACACAAGACTTTTGTAATATTTCTTTTTTATTATGTACATATATTTATGTTATAATAAAACAGTTTCTGAGGCAGACATCTCATATTTTTCAGTTGTTCCGGTTGGTAAGAGGTCTCTGCCAACATAAAGTGCACTGTACTTACTGGGGATCTGTTTTCCTGATTTTGAAAAATTGTGAAAACTCACTCTGAATTGTTCAGTCAAAAGAAACCAAACTAATCAAGGCTTCTCTTTAGACTACACAAAGCTGTCTTTACATGTCAGCTCCAGAATTTCTTAAACTTAAATGTTGAGATAAGTAGCTCAGCTGTGTGAAATAATCAGCACTGTCCTTGGTCTGCTTTCAGTTTCTCTGTGAGTCTTGTTAGGGTGAATTCTAGAGACTAACGTCTTTGAGAAACATTCCTGGAAAAAAAAATCACTATTTTCAGAATATAGGAATATAATTAGATTGATGTTCTTAGTATTTCAATCAAGCTTGATGTTCTTGATCATTAGGTTTATTTTAAAAGAACAAAATTAGAAGTCAAGTGTCTCTACTGGGACTAGAGAGCAGGGACTTTTCATTTTCCTGATCTGCATTTATTTATAAGTAACTGCTTATTTCTTAAAGCTCTCCTGGAGGGTGTTGGTATCCTTACCATAAGCTGGTATAGTATATTGATATTTAAATAACATGTTATTAATTAAAATAATTGACTATTAGCTATTAATTGATGCCAACTCAATCATTAATGGTTAACGATGAGCTATGCCTCTGTAGCCCATACATACAATCTATAAAGCAGTTAAAAGTGGACAGCGTACAACACTTAAGGTGAACAGTGTCAACTTTTTTCTGTATTCTAGGGGATAACATTCAGGTACGACTAAACTACTGTCGTTATAAATTTTAAAAAATTTTGCTGAAGTATGATGTGTTTATGGAAAAGCACATGTACTAAACGCATAACTTGATGAATTTTAGTCAGTTTTTTAAAGGCAGAGTGCTAAGACATTTGTTGTTGAATTTCACAGTAACTGAGAGTTCTCTACTGAAAGAAAGTAGAATAAAATTGAGATCCTTAAAATCATAAGTAATTTCAGCATATGATGGAAAAGGTTTAAAAAAAAAGTGTTATATACAAATAATATGGAACAGTGATTTGATAGATTGTATGTGTGAAAACTGAGCTTTTTAAAGCGTAGGACTATAGAGTTCTGTGTTAAAAAGTGCGTTCATTTTTCTGGTTGAGGGGGGATGGTTGAGAATGTGAATGAATTCTAATCTTTTCTATTTGTGGAACTTTTAATATAATGGTATTTCAGAGAGATAAATGAAAAGACTGATTTAAGAAGCTTCTAAACTTCCTCAAAGTAGATATTTTTCAGTGTTATGAGACTGAAATTTAGAAAGAAATAGGAAAGACAAATTGCATGTGGTACCAGGGATGGGGAGTAAGTAGTAATCAGTGTGAGCGGGGGAATAGGAAAAAAAAAGACCAATACTTTTATCACCAGCAGCCCTTGAAATTTTTCTTACGATTGTCATTTATTTTCTCTGTTAACATACAAAGTTTATTTTCAATAAGCAGGTATGTTCAAGCCAGACATAAAACAGATACTTTTGTGATTGTTCCTTAGTGGATTAGAAAAAGCAAAAAGCAAATCAACACTTGCAAGTTTACAAAGAGATGAAGAAAGATGTTGTGATATGTAAAAACGTAATAAGAATTTATGAATGTTTTCCTTTTGTTATTAAAATAGGAAAATCTTTTTTTAAAAAATCTTATCTCCTCAAAGGATAATAGTTTTCTCCTTTTTTTCCCCCTGAGTTATATAATGAAAATGTATTTCTTTATGGCTAAGCCCTGAAGCAGCTGTAACTCTTGGTGCCAAATTACCTTTCCCCCTTAGCAAGCTTATCTTCAAAACCATATTCATGGGCTGACACATGTATCAAAGCCTTCAGTAACTTGGATTCTCCTTGGCCTAACCTAATTTTCTATTGCCATTTGTATCCATTGTATATTTTCTAATCACTCGTTAAATTATAAGTGGTGGTAATCAGTACACATTTCCATAACAAATAATGTCTTTTAGAAGAGAAAATGTTTATATTTATGCAGGTTTCTGTTGTGTTAAAGTTGAAAGAATTCACGAAAGAAGAGAGTTTCATAATGATACTATTGGACATTTAAAAGAAATGAGAATATTTAATTCAGTAACTGGAATATATATATAATCTTATTTAGGTTGTAGGCAATAACTCATCACCTAGGAAGGGAGAATATTACCCCATTAACAGCAAAAATGTGTTTCATTAATATATACAAATAATTTGTTATAGGAGTGAACAAAATACAACCCACTGGACAAATCCAGCCTAATGCCTGAATTATACTGGTTAACTTTTCTAAACAGACTTTGTGAAAAAAACACTCCTACTTTTCTTGTTTTTAGATACATAAAGTGCAAATAAAAGCAGAAATTTTTGCATATGATAATTTTAACATAATTAAGTCTCACAAGCCTTAACTTTGCAGGTTGATGTTTGATTAATAAGTTTTGGGTACTGTTGTTCATTGTTTCATGGAATATTGCTTCTTTCTCATTCTCTGTTTTCTCCTGGAAATCTGTTATACACATTGTTGTATTTTCATATTTTGTGTATTTTTATACTCTAAAATTTTATTTTAAATATATATTCCTCTCCTTTTTTTCACTTTGAAAATATTCTAGCAATCTATAGTTGAGTTTGCTAATCCCATATTCTTCAAGGCTTAATCTGTTTTTTAAACCACTGTATTATTGATCCTTTCATAGAGATCTGCTTATATTTCTCCATCTTCCACTTATTTTTCCACTTAATCTGATTCCTTTGGCATATTAATCATATTACTTCGATGAGTTTATCCGCTAACTTAAATTCCTAGATCATCTGTATAGATGCTTCTTTGGTCTATTTTTTTCTCTTGCTTATCAGTCACATTTTCTTGGCTCACATCTAATACTTTTGTATTCTGTACTCTGGAGACAGTGTATAAAAGAACTGTCTAGGATCTAGATTTTCTTTTCTTGCACAAGAGAGTTTCTCTTTTTACTCTGTGAAGCAGTTAAAAGAAATGGCACCCACTGTGCTCAGTTGTATGTTGAGCAGGGTCAGAAGAAAGTTGCAGTTTCATTAAGCCTCAGTCTACTTTTGGTTTATCCCATTTGTTGTACATAATTCTCCCAGGCTTTTGATTAAGCATTTGGTGGGTATAATTTCCTCAGCTTTGAAAGACAATTGGATGATGAACTCTACCTTTATAGGCCCTGGGGTAGCATTTAGACTCTTGAATCATAAAAAATATATGTATATATATATATATATGATGGAATATTACTCAGCCATAAAAATGAAATCTTGTCATTTGCATCAACATGGAAGGATCTAGAGGGTACTATGCTAAGTGAAATAAGTCAGTCAGAGAAAGACAAATACTACATGATTTCACTTATATGTGGAATCTGAAAAACAAAAACATACAAAATGAAATGAAAATAGACTCATAGATACAAGAGCAAATTGGTGGTTGTCAGAGGGGAGGAGGGTAGGGGATGGGCAAAACAGGTGAAGGGAATTAAGAAACACAGACTTCCAGTAATAACATGGGGATATAATGTACAGCATAAGAAGTATGTCAATAATACTTTAATAACTTTGCATGGGGTCACATGGTTACTAGACATTGTGATAATCATTTTGTAATGCATTTCAATATTGAATCACTACATTGCACACCTGAAACTAACATAATATTGTACATCAACTATATTTCAATTTAAAAAAAAAAAAATCCTGAATCCTACAGCTTCAAAATCAGGCAAATAACAATTTCCGGGTAGAATTGTGGTATTTCTTTCTTTCTTGTATGAACACAAACTTACAGGAAAGTTAGAAGTACAGTATAAAGAAGTATTTTTCCCTGAAGCATTTGAAAATAAGTTGTAGATCTAATTCCTCTAATAGGTTAGTGTGAATTTTGTATATGAATGGACATTTGCCTATATAATATTATAATCTATACAGTACGATCATCATAGACAAAAAATTCACATTAACACATTACTACTATAAAATCCAGACTTCTATCTAGTTTGACAACTGTTACAAAAATGTCTTGATAATAAAGGGATCCATTACGAGTTCTTTCATCTTTTCTTGATTTTCATGACTTGTACACATTATTTTGTGTCCTTATTCTCTTTTTTCAGAATATCCTTTAGGAATGCTTCTTCATGAGTAGTTTTCAGTTATGTGTCTGCACAAACATCCTAGAAGTGATGTTTAATTCTTCTGAATGCATCCGATCAGATGGCATATAGTTTAAGTTTGTTCCATTACTAATAATGTTCATTTAGATCACTGGATTATGGTAATAGCTGCTGGGATTTTTCAGTGTGAAGTAACTAGTTTTTCATTCTGTAATTAATAAATTATTTTATACAGAAATAGTTTTAAATTATATAAATATACATTTTCTCACATTTTTATTTCTTTATTTTTTTAGTTTATATATCTATGAACACAGTTGCTGTCTATTTTCATTCAGTGGGTTAAAGCATGTTGTCTCATTTATCTTGAACCTCATATTGTCCTTAATTTGGCCAGTGGTAGCCTTTTCACGCTGGCTTCTGTATCTTTTCAACTTACCCCCCTCCCTTTTTTTTTTTTAGCACATTCTTGCTTTCTGGTTACAAAATGATATTTCCAATATCATCTTGTACTTCTCTTGAACAGGCCTAGAACCAGGCTCTTAAAACCAAGGAGCCATCCTTTTAGTGGAAAATGACATAGAGAAGCTAACATATGGGCAGTAGGTAGACTCAGTGCCATTTGATCATTGTTGCTCTTAGGCCCTCTCAAGAGACAAAGCTAGAGATCACATTATTTGCTTATGTATATATGAGCATATAAATTTATCTGTGTATGTATGTGTTCACAGATTTGCACTGATACCTCAGTTCCACAATTACTGCATGTAACATATACATCGCTCTTCTGAAATCTCCCATATGCATCAGTCAGATCCTGCAATCACTTAGCAAAACATTTAGATTGATTTTTATTTAGATAGAAAAATTAAAATTATCATAAACATTGATTCAAAGCAAACTTCTGTGTGGAGGTACCTAATACTTCATACTTACAACCATTTCTCTAAACATCACTCAAATATATGTGTATAAATTTGAATAGTTATTTTTTATTTTATTGAAGATTTAATTTGTATATGCATGCTCCCAAAAAATCAGTGAAGGATTTGATGCTTAACTCACTTTGTAGTGGGTTAGGCTAACCAGCCTCAAAAACTAAGCATGTACAATGATACAACATTGCAGCATTCATTGTTTTTTATGTCTTCATCATTGGAAACTTCTCACACTTTGCTTGTTTGAGAGAAAATACACAATTTTATATATGGTTGTTTCATTTTACATAGATCTTGTGTTCAAAGGAACTAATTGTTATTTTCTACCTTTTGTGATTCTTTAACAACAAACCTAATGTTTTGAAAGTATAATTTATTCTAATTTGATTTAAATAAAACAATCTGAATGTAGTTTTCGTTTCGTTTCTTAGGAACAAAGAAAATACAAAGAAATGTTCAGTGATGGTATAATTCCCAGTGCTACTGTCATTTGATACCTGGGTTTGAAACTCTGTCTCATTGTGAGTTCATATATCATACATCAGAGAAAGTATTGACACTTATCTTAAATATTTTGTTTGCATTATCTTAAAATGGTACTTTTAAGACAAATAAAGTACACCATGCTAAACCACAATAGAAAGCCAAATACTCAAGTAAGTTTTTAGCTCTGGAATATAGTCTCTAAATTTAGAAGTTTAGGAATAACTTCTATTTCTAAAATAATAATAATGGTGCATCTCTTATGGTTTTTATGAAGTCGTGATATTACGATAATTTCCATGGGTAGTTTAAAATTGTACTTTCTTTTCACATACTTTGGCAGAATTATTTAAAATATCCTACTACTGTCAGAATAAATATTCTAAAGTATGTTTTCATTCCATGCTATTTATTGACTATATATTTTGCTCCACGTATTATGCTTTTGCTGGTATGTGAAGGTAAAAAGAGATTAGTGATCCACAAAGATACCTCAGTTCAAAGAGGAAAGATATAATAATTAACTATTTCATTCAAAGGCCACCTTCTGATCATCATAACTCATAAAGTTGTTAAAGCTTTCATATTATGCCTTTCATATTAATTTCCAATATCCCTACACAATGTGACATTCTAGTTTTGCAATGACGAGATCTTACTGTTCCCTCTTTATGTAATACTCATCCCTATTCTCTGAACTTGGCTTATTTGCATTTTAACCTGGTACACCCATCTCGTTCATCTCTGTCCGCAAAAATCTTAGTGCTTCTTCGGCAAAGCCCATCTCAAATTAGTCTTACTTTGGGAATTCTTGGAGATCACTGTTATTTGATTTCATTCTCGATAATAGCAACTAGATACTCTCTCCTGAGATGGACAATTAGTATGTAATGATTTCGCCATCTTGCATCACTCTAGGATTTTATACTTGATCATTCATTTCCTAAACTGAGTCTCATAATGTGGATTTTCAGGAAGTTTCTTCTACTCAATGAACTTGTCTGATATTAAGGGGAAGAATGTAGGCTTTAATGGATGTTTTATAAGAATTTGTTTGACCAGAAGTTGAAATAAAGTATAATGAAGTTGCCATAAGCATAATTATGACACTGGCTCTTCTGTCTGTTGGCAGTAACTTCTACAAAGCAACTGAAACTGCTATTCAATGATACTTACTCTGAACTCAAATAGATACACATTAACATGAAAAACATGTTCAGGCTGTGGTTGAAATAATTCTATACCACATCACACTCTAATCACAAGAATTCTCAACTTTATGGCTTCTTTGAGACTGTGGCAAATAGAAATAACTTAAAAATGCAACTGAGGTAGAGGATGAGGTAAGGAATTCCATGTAAAAGGAACTTACTTTTCTACTCTATTTTTGATGTTTAAGGGAAATAGGGACTACTAAGTTACATGAATGAAAACTGAACTCACTACACATATGCATGCTCTTAAATAGGATAGAAAGTTAACAAATTATAAATTCAACAGACAAATATTGAAATATGCCAGAAAGAGATATACTGTATTCAGAAACCATATTGCAAATTAAAGTAGAAAAAATTAACAGTATAATGTAAATCATGTTTATTTATGTTCCATGTTCTGTCATAGCTTCATAGATTTCAGGTATGTGTATGTGTGTGTGTGTGTGGTAGAGAGAGAGAAGATGGTCTTTGTGTGATTTATTTTCCAACTGATATTTGACATCTTTAACTCAAACAAAGGATGGTTTTAACTTCTGTTCCTTGTTTGGCAATTGAAATAGAATTATCATGATCGCCTAAAACTGAGCATTCATTTATTTCCCATTTTCTCCTCATCCACTTAGAACTTCAGTGCCAACTAGATGTCATTTTAAAACCCATTACTGTAAAGCTTAATTGCCAACCAACTCAATATGATGTTTGAGTACATAGGAAAAAAATGTAATTAAGAAATAAGGTATTAAAAAAAAATTTCCTACACTCCCACTATCTATGTTTAACTTTATAATTTTTAATATAATGTCTTATTGATGTGACATAGAAACCGGAATATATTTTCAACACATATGCACCAATTTCCTCAATTAAAATAGTCAAATACATATACGATTGAATATATTTTTGTTCATCGTTACTTAGTTTGCATTATTGTGGATAATTAAGTTAAAATAAATATCAGTGCTTAATATCATTAGTAAAATGTATCATTTCTGATTCAAATTTAGTTAATATGTTTTGATGAGGTAACTTTTAAAATTTCACCCTGGAATTTATTTAATAGTCCATTAAAAATGTGGTTATAGGGTTTATAATTTTCTCAAGCCTGGATGGTAGCAAGCTACTTGTGTTCCTTGGTTATGATTTGCAAATATTTGAAACTGAAAAATTTCTTTTAAGGTTTATATGACTAGAAGAAATAAATTATAAAGTAAAAGAAAAACAAAATCAAAATAAAAGGCAAATATATTAGGTATTTATTAAGAAGATTATTATTCTTAAAACTACTTATTAAGCCTTGTATTTCAAATAAATGAAAAAAGAGGTAATTTCTTGCTTTAGAAAAATTGTGCTTTTATTATTTCCCATTAAATCATTGGTAAATCTTACTTTAGTGTATATGTTACAAGTACAAATGAAATATATAAAGCAACTTTTTTCTGAATTTTAGTTTCTAAAAAACTGGAATGTCCCTATCTTCATACTTACCCATGATCACTCCATGGAAACTGTTGTATTTTCAAATGTTTAAAAATGAGAGAAGGTTTAAAGAAATACTACAACAAACTTTAGTAGTCCCTTTACTAAGATTGTTAACATTTTATTTCATTTTTCATCTCTCTTGATCTGTGGAAATATCTGTTTTTCTCTGAACCATTTTGAGAAAATTAAATGTCTCTTACCCTTCATCCCTAAATACTCAGTATGTGTTTCCTAGGGAAAATTATATTTTCTGTAAAGCCATAATAATGTTACCATATTTAACACTAATTTAATAAAATCCTCAATTATATAAGCCTGATTTGCAAAGTGCTACAAAATGTCTTATTTTTAAATTTTCTTTTAAGGATGCAAATAAAATCCTTGCATTACAATAGTTTGTTTTCCTGTTTTTCCCTCTAAATTAGAAGAGTTGCACATTTCTGTATATTTATGACCTTGGAATTTTGAAGGCCCTGGGCCAGTTGTCCTGTTGGGTGTCTCACAGTCTGCATTTTTCTGATTATTTCCTCATGTATATATTTAACACAGAGATTTCTTGGCAGTTGCACTACACAAGTGCATAGTAGGAAAAGGATTCTTGATTTGGGGTTAGCAGAATACTGTAGCTTCAATACATACAGCTCCAGCTGTATGTTAAGACTCAAAAACATAACCTGGGATTGCTCCGCCCTGTTACATGGCTTCATAATGTTCCCATCTGTGACTGGAAATAATAGACTAATTTTTCTTTTCTTTTCTTTTCTTTTCTTTTTCGTTTTTTTTGTTTTGTTTTGTTTGATGCTGGCCTTGTAGAATGAGTTTGGAAGTGTTTCTTCTTCCGCAGTTTTTTTGGAGCACTTCTTGAAATGTTTGGTAGAATTCACCTGGGAGGCCTTCTGGTCCTGGACTTTGTTAGTTCTTTCATTACTGATTCAGTTTCATTACTGGACATCAGTCTGTTCATATATTTTTTAAATTTCTTTCTGATTCAGTCTTGGTAAATTGTGTATTTCTAGAAATTTATCCCTTTATTCTATGTTGTCCATTTCATTGACATGCAATTATCCATAGTAGTCTCTTACGATTCCTTGTATCTCTGTAGTGTTGGCTGTAACATCTCTTCTTTCACTTCTGATTTTGTTTATTTGGGCTCTCTCTTATTCCTGATGAGTATGGCTGAAGGTTTATCAATTTTGTTTACCTTTTTAAAGAACTAGCTGTTAGCTTCATTGATCTTTTCTAATGTATTTTTAGTTTTTCATTTATTCTACTCTGATTTTTATTATTTGTTTCCTTCTACTAAATGTGGGTTTTGTTTGTTCTTTTTTCCTAGTTCTTTTAGGTGTAAAATTAGGTTGTTTATTTGATTTTTTTATTATTTCCTGAGATAAGCTTATATCACTGTGAACTTCCCTTTTAGAACTGCTTTTACTGTGTCTCATAGATTTTGGATCTTTTTCATTTGTCTCCAGGTATTTTTTTGATTCCTGTTTGATTTCTTCAGTGATCCATTGGTTGCTTAGTGGCATATTGTTCAGCCTCCGTTTGTGTGTTTTTTTTGCAGTTTTCTTCTTGTACTTGATTTCTGCTCATACTTTTTGTGGTCAGAAAGAAGCTAAATATGATTTCGGTCTTCTTAAATTTATTGAGAATTGTGTGGCTGAACACATGATCTATTTTGAAGAATACTCTATGTTCACTTGAAAATTGTATTCTGCTGCTTTTGGATGGAATGTTTTATATATATACATATATATGTTCTATATATTTTATATATGTATTATACACACACACACACACATATACATATTGAAAGTCAGTCTGTTACAGTGTGCTGTTTAAGGCCAGTGTTTCTTTATTAATTTTCTGTCTGGATTATCTGTCAGTTGATGTAAATTGTTGTTAAAATCCCCTACCATTATTGTGTAATTTTTAATTTCTTCCTAAAGGAAGAATTTATTATTTATTAACATTTCCTGTATGCATTTATGTGTTCCTAAGTTGGGTGCATATATATGTATATATATATATATATACATATACAATTGTTACCTCTTCTTGTAAGATCCATTCCTTTTTCATTATATAATTCCTCCTTTGTCTCTTGTTACAGTCTTTGTTTTAAAGTTTTTATCTTATTTCAGCATTCCTACCCCAGTTTTCCTTTTATTTCTATTTGCATGGATACTTTTTTTTTATTTTCTCACTTTGAGTTTGTGTGTTTCTTTAGTCTGAAGTGAGTCTCTTCTAGGCAGCGTATAGATGGGTCTTATTTTTGTATCCATTCAGCCACTGTGTCATTTAATTGGTGCACTAGTACATTTACATTTAAAGTCATTGTTGATAGGCATGCATTTATTGGCATTTTTTAAATTGTTTTCTGGTTGCTTTTGTAGTTTTTTGTTCCTTTCTTCTTCTTTTGCTCACTTCTCTTGTAATTTGATGAGTCTCTTTAGTATTATGTTTAGATTCCTTTCTCTTTATTTTTTCTGTAACTATTACACAGTTTTGATTTGTTGCTACCATGAGGTTCACATATAACATATACATATATATTATTTTAAGGTGATATCATCTCAAGTTTGAATGCATTCTGACAACCCTGCATTTTTACTCCCCTCCCTCACACTTAATGTTTTTGGCATCATATTCTGTATCTTTTTGTTTTGTGTACCCCTTAACTACTCACTGTGGATATAGATAATTCTACTACTTTTGTATTTAACTTTTCTACTAGCTTTATAGATTGTTGACCTACCATCTTTGATGTATGTTCCTTTATCAATAACAGTTCTTCTTTTGTAATTTTTATATTTCTAGTTGTGGTCTTTTTTTTTTTGCTTGAAGAAGTTCCTTTAATACTTCTTGTAAAGTTGGCTTAATGGTCCTAAACTCTTTTGTCTTTTGCTTGTTGTTAAAATTCTTTTTCTCTCCTTCAAATGAATAATAACCTTGCTGGGTAGAGTATTCTTAGTTTTAGGTTTTTTCCTTTCATCTCTTTGAATATATTGTGCCACTGCCTTCTGGCCTGCAAAGTTTCTGCTGAAAGGTCAGCTTATGGTCTTACAGGATTTCCCTTGTACACAACTAGTTGCTTTTCTTTTGTTCTTTTTAAGGTTCTCTCTTTATATTAGTTTTTACCGTTTTAATTACAGTGCATCTGGGTGCAATCATCTTTGGGTTCATCTTGTTTGGGACTGTGTGTGCTTCTTGGTCCTGATGTCTTGTTTCCTTTCCCAGGTCTGGGGAGTTTCCAGCTATTATCTCTTCATATATTTTCTCCACCCCTTTTTCTCTCTCTTCTCCTTCTGAGACCTCTGAAATGCAAATGTTAATCTGCTTGTTGTTGTCCCATAGCTCCCATAAGCTATCTTAACTTTTTATTATTCTTTTTTTCTTTTTTCTCTTCAACTTGGGTGTTTTTCACTGCTCTTTCAGTTCGCTGATCCATTTCTCTGTATCATTTAATCTACTGTTGATTCCTTCTAGTGTATTTTATCTTTCAGTTATTGTATTCTTCAGCTCTAACTGGGTCTTCTGTATGTTTTGTAATTCTTTGTTAAACTTCTCATTCTGTTCATCCATTTTTCTCCTGAGTCCACTGAGCAACTTTATGCTCATTACCTTGAACTCCTTATTGGGTATATTGCTTATCTCTACTTCACTTGGTTCTTCTGAGGTTTTACCTTGCTCCTTTGTTTGGAACATATTTCTGTCTCCTCATTTTGCCTAATTCTGTGTGTGTGTGTGTGTGTGTGTGTGTGTGTGTGTGTGTATATATATATATATATATAGGCTAGGTCAGTTACATTTCCTGATCTTGGAGAAGTGGCCTTATGTAAAGGATGTCCTATAGGTCCAGCAGCACACTCCCCTCTTGTCACTAGGCCTGTATGATCTAGGGATGCCCCCTATGTAGGCTGCATGGACCTTTCTGTTGTAGCAGGGCAGCTACTGTGGGTGTGCTGTGAGGCATGGGTGGCCCCCAGCCTTGTGGGTTGCCAGGCCCTACCTCATACAGTGGCTTCCTACCCAGTAGTGGGCAAGGCCAAGTATACCTGTGCCAGCTTGCTGGTGGGTGAGATTGGGTCCTGGCATGGTTGGCTGCATGGCCCATGGGTTCCTAGAAGTGGTACCAGCTTTCTGGTAGGTGAGTAAGCCCCCAGCACTAATAGCCTAGAGGGCAAACTCCAAAATGGTTCTTGCCAGTTTAGTAGAATGTCCTCATAGTAGGGTGAGCTCTTAAAAATGGCTGCTGCCAGTATCTGTGTCTTCAGGGGGAGTCACCATTGCCTCTTGCCTCTCCAGGAGACTCTCTAAGGTCAGCAAGGGGTGCTGACCCAAGCTCCTTTCAAATGATCACTTCTGTCCTGGGATTCAGAGCATGTGTGGTTTTGCTTGTGCCCTTTAAGAATGAAGTCTCTTTCCTGTAGCCCTATGGCTCTCCTGAACAGAATAAGCTCTGCTGGTTCAAAGTCAGATGCGCTGTGGCTTTTCATCCTGGGCTTCCCTTAAGCCAAGGAACTGGATGTGGGGCTCAGAGATTTTGCTCCTTGGGGAGAAACTCTGCATTGTGATTACCCTCCCATTTGTGCGTTTCCCACCCAGGAGTATGGGTCTTAACTATACTGTTTCTCTGCCTCCCCACCTATCTCATTGTTCGTATCTTTCCTTCTTTATATCTTTTGTTGTATAAAATCTTTTCTGCTGGTTTTTAAATTGTTCTCATCAATAATTTTTCTATAAATAGTTGTAATTTTGGTGTCCTTGTGGGAAGAGCTGAACTCAGGTTCTTCCACTCTGTCTTCTTGGCCACACCTAGTACCATAAACCATGTATTCGTAACATGTCTTCAATCATATTAAAACACATTTATGTGTATAAGTCAATGACATAATCATGTGTGTGTATGTGTATGTGTGGATCTGTCATTACATCAAAGTATCCAGAATAAATGTTTTGATAGAGTTTATAGTTTACCATACATACACATAAAAATGGCTATTTTGATATATTTCATGAATAGGAAAAGGAAACTGTTATGGATTCAATTGTGTCCCCTTACAAAAAAAAAAAAGATTAGGCTCTAATCCTTAGTACCTCAGAATGTGACCTTATTTGGAGGTAAGATGTCTACAGATATAATCAAGTTAAAATGAAGTAATTAGGGTGAGACCTAATCCAATGTGACTTGTGTCAAAAGGGATTTGGACACAGATTGACATACATGGAGGAAAGATTATATGAAGATAGACCTGGAACAGATTCTTCCCCCACAGCCCTCAGAGGGAACCAGTCCTGCCAAAATTTTGATTTTGGACTTCTGGCCTCTAGAGCTGTGAGACAATAGACTTCTTTCTTTAAGCCACTCTTTTTGTGTCTCTTTGATATGAAAAAGCCAGCAAACTAATACAGAAACTTAAAAGAAAAAAACATATTATTTTTTTTACTTTTCTTTACATTTGGATTCTCTTTAAGACTTTCAACCCAGATTGAAAATGCAATAGCTATTTTCTAATAATTATAGCATGTATATCAATTCAGTTTATCTGTACTATTTTATTACTCAGCCAGAAGTTGAAAGACATTAAACAAAACACATGATTACATGTAAAGATGACATGAGTTGCTTCGTTTGTGGGGGCAAAATGATTCCCCCCCAAAATTAAAATATTAAAATTAAAATATTGTAACTTGAAAGTTCTTCAAAAATAGGGGAAAATGAAGTTTCTCACTTAGCCCTGTATTGACAAATTTCATTCTCATAGGTGTCACTGTCCTTGGTCTTAGATACAGCAGTCCCTTTCAGTTTTTCATTTTTTTAATGATAATAGCCGTAGGAGAATCAGACCTTAAAATATTATGTAATAAGACGTTATTCTTTATAACTTATTTAACATTTGATTTGGAATAGATGACAATAGGCTGACACATGAACTAGAGAATTAGTATGTGTTTGATTTAATTCTTTAAATCACAGTTACAGGATTATAGAAATCAAAAAGACTGTAAAGATCATCTGTGCACATAAGAAGGATGAAAAGAGGGAAGGATTTCTGTAAAAACTTAATTAATTTGAAACCAGTCTCTTATACATATCCTTAATATATTTGCTGAAATATAATTCCATTTGAATGTACAGCAAATTCCTATTTACACAAAATGAAAATAAACTGATTTTCTATTTTGAAATCTAAGATGCTGATCATTTTAGAGTTACCGTCAGAGGAGGGTATACCAAGAAGCAAAAGAAGCTGAAGTTTCTGAGTCTCTTATGTGGATAGGTCTCTGTGAGTACAGTGGCCCCCTGACGACTTGCAGGGAATATGTTCTAAGATCTCCCTCCTTGAAGGTGCCTGAAATACCATGGATAGCACCAGACCCTGTATGTCCTATGTTCTTCTATACATGCACACACCTATGATAAATTTCAATTTATAAATGTACAGTAAGATATTAATAAATTATAACAGTCCACTGAAATGTTATATGGATGTGGCCTCTCTTTCTCAAAATATCTTACTGAACAAATTTAATGCTTTTTCCACCTTAGCTAAACACATCACGCAGCTGTAATTTTTGCAACTTGATGTGTGACCGCACAACTAGCACAATTTTTTTTTCCTTCTTCACAATTTAACAGATAGAAGATTTGTTCTTACTGTAAATCTTAGCAACCTCAACATATGATTTTTTTCTTTCCTTATTTAAGTCAGGAACTTGCACCTTTTCACTTAAAGGAAGCACTTCACGGCTTCTGTTCGGCATACCTGAATTGCCAGCAACACTACTCTTGCACTTTGGGGCCATTATTAAGTAAAATAAGGGTTAGTTTAGCACAGGCAGTGGATACCACGAACGTCCATCTTGTAATCGGGGGGGGGCCACTAAGTGACTAGTGGGTGGGATGCACTGGACAAAGGGATGGTTCACGTCCTGGCTGTAATGAAGTGGGACTGCTCAAGATTCCATCACGCTATTCAGAATGGCACACAATTTGAAAATCATGAATTGTTTATTTCTGGAATTTTCCACTTGATGCTTTTGGGCTGTAGTTGACCACAGGTAACTGAAATCGTAGAAAATGAAACTGCAGATAACGGGGGACTACTGTACTAGGTTTTGTTTATAGTTGTGGAATATTGTAGGTGGGAAAAAAAAGTTGGTTGCAGTCAGAAAGTATTTCTATGAAAGCATTTCTGGTAGACTGTAGCAATTTCTTGTAGTTTTCATTTATGATTTTAAATAAATATTCCACTTTCATGCCTAAATTTTATTTTTGTTTTCATATGTTTGTATCCTTTAACCTTAAAGAAGGCCTCCCCAAAGTATGTAAGCTTCAGGCTCCACTAATTTGGACCTGTCCAGATTATTGGATGCCTCCATATTTTAAAAAATAATTTGACTAAAAAATATTTTTATACTCAAATTACTCAACTAGAAAACAAAATTTAATTCTCTATAATTAATCATACATACTTTAAAATTATCCATAACACTTGGTCATTTTTGTGAATATAAATATCCATAGGAATCAACTAAAAATATAAAAGGTAGAAACATTTTGGGATCTGTGATATGTTTACATAGTCAAGAAATTTTAAAAATACATACACACAACAGGAGAACTTTAATTCAGCTTTTTATAGATTGGTATAAAATAGAAATTTGAGATTATTAAATACTAAAACTGTAATTGAAGGGAATTTATATATGATGGGGAAGCAAAAATAGGACAAATTGCAGTAATTTTATTAGAAATTATATTTGAACAAAATTACACTGTAATTTGTCATTGAAAGTAACATAAGTATATATTTTAATGGGTATTACCAACCTAAATTAAAATAATAATAAATATGCAGTGCTCAAAACCCATCACTTGGACCACATTGGAACACATGTAAAATAAGAGCATAGTACATTTGTAATTTTCTTGATAAAGCAGCACATCAGACTTCTTAACGAGCAAGGAATCTTTTCCCTACTTTTTCAGATCCTGTAATTCAAAAAATATAAATTGCAGAGTTAGCACATGCTGTGGTTTACCTAATGTATCTTATATTTAGCTACAGGCACTTCAGTTAATTATAATTTCTTTTCATTCATACCCCAGATGCTAAATAAGATAAACCTGATAGTTGGCCAGTTGTTAGATATTAAACATTCATGAATCAGTGTGTGTGTGTGTGTGTGTGTGTGTATGTGTGTGTGTGTGTGTGTGTGAATTTGCCCATACGTACCTTTATGTACACTTTTTCATGTAGGCAGATACTTAGTGAATTTCTCTCTGGCTAACATTTAAAAAGAGGGCAGAATCATGAGCACATTACAGTGTGTTTATTTTTAGTTTTCATTTGCCAAGGCAAATTGCTTCGATTATAGCAGTAATAAATTTAAGTGTTGTTCTGTTTCATAATTCTTGTGTTTTTTATTCCAAGAGCTTTGGCTCAGCAAGAAACTATCTGCAGCAATAGAATGCAAAAGAAATAAATGTGATTTACTCGTTAGTTAGAGATACATTGTCTTATACTTTTTATGTGGCAGCTATTCTCTCCTTTTATCTTGCTGGTAAAGCCTGAACTTGTTCCAGTATCTGCATTACACACACGTGATTCATGAGTAAATTCTCATTATTTAAGTCAGTCTTGGTAGTCTTATTCCCTTGAAGGGAATAGGTTTACAGGATGGTCATGTTATCAATTTCTGTCCAATGAGAGGTGATGGAGGGTGGTGTGTCTTCTTAAAAAGGACTTCTAGCTCTTAAAAACAGAAGGGACATACAATCTTTTATCATATCTTTAAAATTGTCAGGTTTTGATGTGGCAACTTGTAACCAAAAGGGAAAATAGCCTGAAGATCAAACCAGTACATTCAGTATGAGACTCCAAGCAGATGAAAAGCATTTCTGATGATGACATGATGTTGAAAAGATGCCTAATTAATACACTGAATAATATAAATATCTTAGAACTTCTCATTGTATGTGGCAGTAAGTGTTGTCATTGTTTAAAACACTCGCATTTGCACTTTCTGCTACATGCAGCTGAATATCCCCTATTAAAATACCTCTTAAGTGTGCCCAAGTGTGTTTGTGGGCACGTGTGTACAGTTCATGCACTATACCACGTATCTTCTGTTTGTCTCTACCCTTCTCCATAGTTTTTTAAATAACAATTAAAATTATCCAGAAGAAAGATTATTTAAAATACAACATAAAATGTCTTCTTATATCCAATATATATACACACAGAAATTTAAAATACAAGTATAAAATGTCTTTTTTATATCCAAAATATAAGTATTCATATACATGTATATGTGTATATATATATATATATATAGAGAGAGAGAGAGAGAGAGAAAGAGTTTGCCACATGATTCTTTTTGGACCTAAAAATAACTGAAGAATTTTTGAATAAGCCCATGTTATTGGTACCAAAAATCAAGATATTCTTTTATGATCTATCTTACGCTTCCTCCTTAGCTCTAAAGCAGGGTACACCACAATCAGAATCAGTTATATAATCACTGTATCTTTCAGAAAAACTTAATAATAATTCCCAAAAGTTTATTTCTAATTTTCATATTCCTGATGGATTAGCATTCCCTTAATCATTGTAACTACGTTGTGCTTATCTTTTTAACAAAATTGAGACTCTTTCCCTGTGGCTGTAGCATCAAGAGTGAAATCTTTAGTATTTACTCTCAAGATTTCTACAATCTGACTTATAGTGAATCTATTTATAAAATGTTAGATTTTCTGCAGCAAGAACCCTAGATGCTGTCTAAAATAATGTAAGATTCCCTTCTTGTCTGAAGATAATTCACCTGTTGTTTAAGTACATTTAGTAATGATCTATTTCTTTGTTGTTAAGCTATTTCTAATGTTTGACACTATGGGAGCTATTTATTATTTTGCTAGATCCCAAATTACTTGTAATTCTATGCAGTTGTTCTGGCCTTGCCCTTTGGCATCATGCATAATAACCCAATCTTTTTATTAAATAACAGACAGTCACATGTTAACTGGCAACTTTTATATTTCTTCTCAATATTCTCTTTCTCAGGAAACCATCAATATTATAATTAAAAATTAGTGTGTAAAAACAATTAGGAAGTATAATCTTAAAGATACTTTTCACAAGCACCACTTCATTTTCTGTTCATTCCTTAAATAATATAATTTCTAGACTTGCATTACTATTCTGTGTACAAAATGTAGGAGTTTACATTTTCTATTTAAGTCTTCAAATATGAAGTTAAAAGAAGTTTAGTAAGTCAACAACCATGTCTCAGACTGACTTTCTCTCAGCCGGGTAACTTTTCTTTCTGTTCCCCATTACTTTTTTCTACTTCATGAAGTTTACTTACACTCTCTACTAAATTAGAAACCATTTCTCTTTTCTCTCCAATTAAGTAAATCTTATATATCCTTAAACACCGAACTCAAGTTAAATTTCCTCTAGTAACACTTCCTCCTTACTGTATGTACATGAACATTTCTCTTTTCTGAAGACACATGGTTCTTTAAGCCTGGATTATGGAATTTTAATTATCTGCATTCAATATTCCTTTCTCTCTTCTCTCTCTCTTTTTCTCTCTCTAGCTTTCTCTGTTTCTCCCTCTGTCTTCTCTACCTTTGCCTCAACCTCTCTTCCTTTGTTGAAAGAATTTTGATGAAAAGGAACAACTTCATGTTTCTCTTACCACGTCCACTTGTAAATGATGTGGCCTCAGGCCTCCAGTGATGCTCAAGAACATTGGTAACTATAACAGTGACTGAAAACTATTTGCATTTATGGATCAAAGACAGTGTGACTCAGAAACAAGGAATTTGGATGAAAAAGAAGTATATCTTTTTCAAGGTCCTACTCTATTACTGCTAAAGCCCTGACGTTTAAGGAATTCATTTATCAAAAAAAAATTACCTAATGCTTTGTAGCAAAGTGATTAAACTCCAGGGACCTCTACAAACTGTAAGATAAGACCTTTCTTCCTGACCTAAATGTAGGGCAATCGATAAACACGATGCCTAGGGACAAAGATCACTAGACTTAAGTACCCTTTCCCATTTATGTCGTCATTTATGCAATGAAATCTACTCTAATTTGCTAGATGGACCCAGTTAACTCTGTCTTTAAGTATAGTTGAAGAGCCAATTTTCCTAACCAAGGGGAAAAATCAATTTATATTCATAGAACAGGATCAGCTAATAAAGCATTTTCTGCCTGGTAGATGTCACGAGTTAAGTACTGTATTGCATGTACCTCATTAAGTGCCACCACCTCAAATGTCATTTAGGTAAGTAGTGATACTGGAAATCCTCCAAAATGTAAAAGAGCTGTCTGCAACTCATAAGCTGAGTCTGGTAAATGCGAACATCTTTGCTGAATCTGCAAAAATGCTGATGTATTTGATCTAATTTTAAAGAAAACATGTTTTATTTCTATGTTTTAGGCATGGATCTACTAAACAGAGTGGTGAGTTAAATGATTATGGAAGAACATTCTTTCTTTGATTTTTGAAATTTGCTCCATTGTTTGTAAAATGTGTACTTACGCTATTTTTAGAATGTCACTATATAGGGCACTGAAGCAAGTTTTATCCTTGTTGGAATAATGAGAAGTATGTAGAAGCTATCCAAGGTCATTGTGAAAAGCGATAATTACTTGAAATATTAAGGGTTTTTTTTCCATATATTAGCCTTGAAACCAACTTGTTTCTGATTCACTATACACTGAGGCCAAAAAGAAGGGAGCTTGATACGGTAGGAAGACTATGGACTCTTGAGTTAGATCAAATCAGTCAGCAATGCTCACATATCTGAATGAGGGGAATCATTCAAGCTGGAAGTAAGAGAGAAATTTCTTTAAAAATCACTGTTCACAATTTTTTTGGAGAAAGGTAGTTCTTTTACTTATTTATTTTTAGAGGAAGTACTGGGGATTGAAACCATGACCTAATGCATGCTAAGCATGCTCCCTACAACTTGAGCTATATCCTCCCCCACAGTTTAGAATTTTGACTTACAAAAGATATTCATGAGAATCAAAAAGGATGAACTGACGGAAACAAACATTGAGTTTATGTCATAATAAATCTAAAATCCAAAAATAAAATGAGCTAGATTTCCTGGTTCCCGGAAGATGCATAAAGAGTTCCTTGGGTACAGATAAGGAGGAAGTGATGGGAGCTAACCCTGGAAGTTGGAGCCAGAGACAGGAAGACTACATTTAGAAACACTATCAGCTCTTTATATGGACAGAGCCCTAAAATATAAGTATTATGCTATCATTAAACCTCTATGAGCTGTGGGGTATGTGCCTTCCATTGATAGTTTCCAGTAATTTGATTTTAAAGTTTCTACCAGAATAATGTCTGTCAGTGCCCCAGAACCTGGCTGAAACCCACTTGACCTGCTCTAAATAGATATACATTTTTAATGATCCAGTCACTCAGAACCTCACATTTACCAGATTAAAGGCTGAGATACTTGACACACAAAAGAGCAAAGACAACATAGAAGGGAAGGCCTTGGTGTTGATACTGAGCAGAATTACATGGTCACAAATCCCTCCCCCAAACATTCTGCCAATATATTTGCATTCAAAATCTTTACATTAAGTTATGCTTATTTTCCTTTCATCTAAAAATATAATTTTTGATATTGAGTAAGATAATAAAACATTTCAAAAGAGGAAATCTTTTTATCAACATCATGTTGGAGAGGTCACAGAAAAATTACATGTTACCAATGCATTCACAGTTCAGAATGAATTTTGTGATTTCGTGCTTTTAATTTCACCACTACTTCCAAATACATTACAATGATAGACAAAAAAGGAAACATATCTGTCTGGAAAATCAAAATAGTTTAACTTCTTGTAGAACAAGAAACAAAGATTAGGAGCTTAAATTACTGGCCTCTTGGGTTTATGGTTCAGAAAGTACTCTAATTTGATTCCTAGTTAGTAAGAATTGAAATTTGTCTGAAAGTGGTGTCCTCGAGAAAACATGCATTCTCAAATTAAGATTATTTTTGAAAATTCAGATCTAGATGTGTTGTGGGAATGTAATGTATATTAATAATAATAATAAAAAACACTAAAACCTGGCAATGATTAAAGACATATTATTAAAATAACCACAACACAAAAAACAGTAAGAAATGTGCCATCCATAGCATGCAGTGAACTACTGAAAGATGTATATCAGCAAAAAGAAAAGTGAATCTAGAGGAAAGAATTACAAAGAAAGAGAACTCATAAGCATAGAAATAGGCACACAAATTGTTAATCTTGCCATTTGTACCTATAGATACATGAAATATTTGTGGGACTAGATTTTGTGTCCTAGAATACAGATAACTGATAATGTTGGGTAACCATAAATTAATCATTGTGGAAGCAGATGTGGCTGGGTAGTGTTGGCTACCTGTCCTCCATAATAAGAAATGTAATGGTAGCTAAGGATTTGTGGGATCCCTGATATCCTTCCAAACTCCAGGGAAAAAAATAAACCAAAAGTTGCATAGCCAACCTGCTAACAGCACAGGACATATTAGCCCCCAATAGTCCATCCATTCCACTAGAGAGAAATAAGCTGGACCACTTGAAAGCTGTGAACGTGTATGTTATTTGTAATTTAATTTTGGATTTTCTAACATAATAATGATAGGTTATTTTCTTACTTTCTTTGACTTTCATTCCCCAGATTTATCTGAGGTTCACTTTTGTTTCATAGTCTCATCTTTCTTCAAAGGACCTTTGAAGATCAGATTTTAAAACCCACAATTACATTTGTTGAGGAAATGTGGTTGAGGTCATCACATTGTATGCCATTCATTGTCACTGGTGTAAGGGCCCATGAAAGAAAAAGAAAAAAAATCAGAAATAATTCCGGAAAGCTTAGCTTCCCCAGAGGAACATACCGTTCTAACTCTATAAGTAATAACAATACAGTTATTGCTTTTCTTAACTTTTCTTATTTAGACTGCCTGTGACCTGAAATTCAAATATGCAACTCAGTGATAGACATCGTAATCCCTATCTCTGTCACTTTTATTCTAATCTATGTTTTGTGGTGGTTCTGATCTTCATTCATTCTTCTACAGTTTTTCTATATAAACTCTTCAAATCATTTGTGGCATAAAATTGGGGTAGTGATTGGTTAATTTTTCAATTCACTTAATCAAGAAAATAGTAGATGATTAAAATCCTCATCTCAAGTTGGGGGTCTTGAGGAGGAGAAGATCAGGATGTCAGGCAACAGTTTCAGGTAGTGGAACTTGGCAGGTGCTAAGGTGAATTAGTTGCTGTGGTTGCTTCTGTTCAAATCAAGCCAAGGAGAATGTGGATGCAAGCGCGAACCTGAGGCACCCATAAGTGGTATCAGATACAACATGCCAACAACAACTCATGTGAAGTAGTTTTAATTATAGTATGTTTTCTCTCTCTTGAATGAGTGTTCTATCCTAACTTACTTCCAGTTACTTAAGTTTGGAAATTCTATACCAAATTTTATCCCTGTTTCTTCCTTTCTTTCTCCTCTCAATTGTTCTTCTACAGTGTCTTACTTCCTATTTGGCTTTGGCACCATCATCACATCTCTCAGGTACAGTGTTCTGCTTCTCTACCAGATCATTGTCATACCCCTCAACCTGTCTCCTGTCCCTGATTTGTTCCAACTCAACTTCACACTATACATTGTTTCCAGTCATCTTTTTTAAAAAGTTCCAAATTATTTCCGTATAACTTAATGGCAACTCGCTGTTTCTGCAACTAGCCAGAATTCTTCACTCTTTCAGTCAAGGTCCTCCATAACAAGGCTGCAAATGCCTTTATGAGTACATCTCCTTCCACTCTTCTCTCCAACACACGGTCATCCTGATCCTGGCATATGAGCCTTCCCTCTGTTTCTCAGATAAATTAAATCTATTCCTGGCCCATCTCATCTCAGATCCTTACACATTCATTTCCTTTCCCTGGAAGCCTATTCCTTCTGAGAACAGCATGGTTCAGTCCACCTCATTGCTTCAGATATGTCCTTAAATGTTTTGTTCTCTGAAAGGCCTTACCTGAAACCAGCGACACTCCCAAGTTTCCCTGCCAAGATTTATTTTTCTATATAACTGATATGTTATATATTTTTGTATTAGTTTGTATTTGTGGACTAAAGTTCTACTCAGTGGAACTTTGTTTTTCTTCTCTATTGTGCTACGTGCCCAGTGAAGGATGCACGGGCTTCATAGGTACTAATAAATAGATGTCATTAATGTAATTGTTTCCAGACTTATCTCTTTCTGTCTCGTTCATATATAATTTATTTTCAGAAAAATTCACAAATCCTGCTTGTTCTCATTCAGACATGTCCTGCACTTTCTTACTTCTACATCTTTGTCATATTTTACTCTAATTAGGGATGTCTTTTTCCCCAAGCACCACATCTTTTGAAATTACTTTAATTCTTTGAGTCACATTTTTTGATGAAACTTTTCCTTATTCTTCCCACCGTTATGACCACATGTTCTCATAATATTCAAAAGACATAAATCCCTTCATGACATATCATATCACTTACTGTTTTATAGTTATTTCTGACCTTTCATTATGCCTTTTAGTAAATGATAAATTCCTTGGTAACAATGCCAAGCACTAAATTTCATTATAATTCTTGGAGCTTCTATGACAAATGACAGTACTAAAGTGAATCTAAAATATTTCAGCAATAAGTTAGAAAGAATGTAGCTGTTTAATTTGAAATGTTATTTTAAGCACTGCTAGAATATACTGAATTGATATTTCATTGTTAAACTAAGTATTTTCAAGAGTTTACTATTAAAAATTTATTAAATACATATTAATTTCCATTGAATTCAACCAGGCATTGTGGAAACAAATCCATAAACCACATGGTAGGCGGAAAAGTGGCCCCCCAAACACGTCCAGAACCTAATCCCTGGAACTTCTGAATACGTTACTCTACGTGGCAAAAAGGACTTTGCAGATATAATTAAGATTATTGACCTTAAAATGTAGAGATGATCCTGGATTATTGGAATGGGCCCAAACGAAGCTCATGAATCCTTGAAAGGTGAGAATTTTCTCTGGCTGGAAGTAACAGCTGAGTAAGGAGGCAGAAAGAGAGGTCAGAGAATCACTAGCGTGATTCAAACTCAACCAACTGTTGCTGGCATTGAGGATGAAACTGGCCAGAAAAGGAAGCTGGCGTCTGGAAGGCGGAAATCACCCTCATCTCACAATCAACAAAGAAGAAGAATCTCAGTCTGACAACTGCATGACACTTAAATCTCCCAATATCCTGAATGTTTTTAGAACCATATTCATCTCTAGAACTTCCAAAAAGGAATGTAGCCCTTCTAATACCTTGATGGCAGCCTGGTAAGACTCTAAGCAGAGAATTCACTTGAGCTATGTGGTACCTGGACTTCTGACGTACGGAAACTGAGATAATAATTTTGTTTTATTCTAAATTGATAATTTTGTGGCAATTTTTAAGGCAATGATAGAAAAATTAATATACGTGATGGACTGCATTCTAATGAGAGAGGTCAAAATACACAACCTACAAAAAAGAAGCAAATAAGTAACACATATAGTAACTTAGACGGGAGTAAGTGCTATAAAGAAAAAGAAAGCAAGAAGAAGAGGGAATGACAGGGAGGGAAGAGGTCAAAGTGAAGTAGTGTCAGGGAAGAGCTCAGGTAAAAAGTGTAATTTGAGCAGAGTCAGGGAAGGAGGTTGAAAGGAAGTTCATATGGATATCTTCAGGAAGAAGATTTCCAGAAAAGGAGCAGCTGGTGCAAAGCCATGGTGTAGGAAGGCAGCTGGCATATGTTATGAGGCCAGTGTGACTAAAACTGCACCAGTGAGGAAAAAAGTAGTACCATGGGAGTTGTAAGAAGTAAGAGGAGGCCAAATCAGTTTAAGCACTTTTGCTTATACTCTGCTTTCAGAACAACAGAGGATTACGAGCAGGAATGACTTCCAGTTTAGAGGCTCACTGTGGATGATATGGTGAGACTAGCTGAAGGGGAGAAAGACAGAAAGTAAAGACCAGCTGTGAGGTAACTGCAGCGATATAGGCAAGACATAATGAAGGCTTGGAGCAGGCTGGAGCCAGATCAAGAGGTAACAGGTGGTGAGATTTTATAAAAGATAGTATATTAGTCTGCTTGGACTGCCTTAACCAAGTAGCACAGACTGATTGGCTTTAACAAAGACATTTGTTTTCTCACAGTTCTGAAAGTTAGAAGGAAGTCCAAGATCAAGGGACTGGGGCTGGTTTCTGGCACGGATCCTCCCTAGCTTGTAGACACTGCCTTCTCACTGTGTCCTCACACTGCCTCTCCCCTATGCCTGCAGAGAAAAAGAGAAAAGTATCTCCACTCTTGTTCCCATCTCTGGTGTCCCTTCCTCTTCTTATATAGACACCAGCCCCATCGGATTAGGACCGTATGCTTATGGCCTTATTTAACCTTAACTACCTCCCTAAAGGCTCGACTGCCACATATAGTCTTATCAGGGGTTAGGACTTCAACACATTAATTTGGGGGGACAGCTCTGTCCATAACAGATAGTATGTACAGGATTACTGGAGCCGTTGCATTCTAGATAAGAGAGAAAGGAGTCAATGCTGACTGTAATGTTTTTGGCCTAACAGACTGGAGGAATTGAAGTCTGATTAACTGAGGTGAGGAAACTATGGGATGAGAAGTAATTGTGAGACAGTGAGTTGGACTTTTCCACTTTGGCGATTATTTAGTATTGAAATGGAGCTATTGAGTAGATAGTGAGATATATGAGCAGAATACAATAGAGATGTCTGAACAGTAAACATACATTTGGAAATCATCATGTGCATAAAGTAGTAAACCTCTATCTGTGGTAAAATCATCAATAGAGTGAGACCAGGGGGAGGGTATAGCTCAAGTGGTAAAGTGCATGCTTAGCATGCATAAGGTCGTGGGTTCAATCCCCAGTACCTCCCCAGAAAATAAATAAATAAATCTAATCACCTCTCGCACTGCGTGTGCACAAACACACACACACACACACACACACACACACAGGGTGAGACTAGATAGAAATGGGAGAGGTTGGCGAACTGTTCTTGAAGCACTTTGTTCAGTGTTATAAGGTAAGGAACTGAGGAAGATACATCAAAAGAGACAGAGAAGGAATATCCAAGTAATGGAGGCACAATTAACTGAGGAAAATTTAGTGTATGGAAGCCAATTGAAGGAAATATGTCAACAGAAAAAAATCACCAACTGTGCCAAATTCATTTCCCTTTCATATTTATGCATCTTTTAAAATGTTTTTAGATTATTCTTCACATATTTAAAAATACTAATTACTAATGTAATCATGATAAATTTAAGAGTCCAAACGTTTACTTATCAAAACAAATGTAATACATTTTATTATTGCCATGGATATTTTTCTTGATTAGAAAAATTTCCTATTGCTATAGGACTTCTCAAGATTTTGTTAATTGCCTTTGGAGAAATGATGTGTTTGAAGAAAAAGAATTCAAAGCCAGGTATCCATTAAATTTGCAATAAATATCCTGTCAATACTAATACTAATGTGCTGTGTAAGACATTATTTAATTTTCAAACTGGATTTGGCTTATTTGAGTTTTCAATTCTTGAAAGTGTTATTACATAGTGTTCTATTGTCCATAAGTCAGGGTAATCTACTTGATATTTATGGTAGTGATAAAATTGAGAAAAACTTTCTAATATATATCTACTATAGATTGGCAACTTTTGATTCAATACATACTAAAAATATGTTGATTGTATTTCTTAATAACTCTGCAAGTACAACAGCTTAGTATAAGCAATTCAAAAATTCAATTTGGCATATTGACATTAGAAATCCTTTTTAAAAACTCTTCAGACGAGATTCATGTAAATTCATAATTGGATCAGTTGTTATTTTACAATAAACGAGCATATTCTTAGAAATATTTACATGTTTCTATGAAAGATTTTTCTACCATAAGTACCTATCTGCTCCTCCATTTATAAAATTATTATATGTTCAAAACAACTTATCTCATCATCCTGTTGCTCTTTACATAACTTCTTTCCTTTCCATATAAAAATGCAGAAGGTTTAGAAAACAGTCACTCATCACTCCCTTGTCACTGTTTGCATGAAGATTGCTGAGGTTCCCAAATTTTGTCCAGCTTGGTTATTTGCAAATCCTTAGGCTATAACTACCTCTGTGAATGAATGAATTTATTTTTAAGTAGGAAAGTGAAATTTCTAAGTCAGGCCTAAGAAATAGAAGAAAATGCCACATTTTCTGGAGTTTACCTTGTTATGTTCTTCACCTGTTTGTTATATGGTAGCCCTGCATTTCTGGTGATTGAACATAGATTGTAAATAGCAATGAAAAAATTTTTTATACCTTTTAATCCTCATTAGTAAAGAAACTTTCCCAAAATTCTCCCAGCTGACTTCCCTTAGTCTGAGTGAAGGAGTCTGAGTGAAGGAGTCACATGCTTATTTCTATGCTGATTACTGGAAAAAAAATCACCTTTGAACATGTGTCTCTGGGGGGTTGACCACACTTCACAGTTGAGAATCTTGCATAATACCGCTACAACAGAGGCATGGCTTACATCTCACAATTGTGTATCTGCCTTGAGCTGCCTCAGTCTTTAGCAATGGGACTTGTTCTCAGGCTGCATGGAGGCACTTTGATTAATTCTACATCAGGAGTTTTTACTTCTGTAAATTGCTAGTCTTTATATTAATTAAAAAATAGTGGAAGCACTATGTTTTTTTTTTTTAAGTCAAGTAAATGTTTAATAAAGATTAGTGTTGGTGTTCTGTTTGGTTGGTTGGTTGGTTTCCAGCAGTTTTACATTGCCAGGATGTCCCTTGGACCATTTTTTGTGGTGAGATCAGTAAATGGATGAGGACATAAGGGAATCAAGGGTGCTGCTAGGAGAATGGGTTAGATGATTAACCATAAAAATTCAGATTGAGTAAAGAAGGAAACTAGTAGGGTTAAGGCAGTGCTAGCAAACTAAGATAAGTGAATCAAGGATTGGAATTTTCAGGAAGTTGATGAGTGAATGGGAACAAAATATACCACCCCCAGACATGCTTCTTTTTTATATTAATTATTTTGAGTGGGTTGTTTTTAAGAAATGGAAGACACAAGAGAAGCTCATTCGGCAAACTGAGAAGTTATCCTCTAGTAAGAGACATTTACATTTATAGTGGAAGTCTCCATTTGTAAGGGAGCTTTCTACCAGGAAGACAAAGGTGACTCTAAATCTCTAGAAACTCTTATCAATGGAGAAGGCAACTAATTTAAATCTGCATAAAAACCTTACCAAGTTTACTGTGCTTTTCCTGGTTACCTTCCATACCTTGCCCACGCCCCACCCACCCATATCTTCCTTCATTTTTTTGACCATAGATTGTATTTAAGGTGATGGCTTGGGTCATTTCAATGAGTTACACAGTTTTCCTTGGTACCCCCTGTGTATACCAGGGCTATACATGTTACTGAACTTCCATCTGTTTTTCTCCTGTTAAAAAAGTCAAGTAAATTATCCAAATGCTAATATTAATTTGCCTAATTTATTTTCAAATATCTTGAGATTTATATAAATAAAGACCATTTTTATCCTTTCATGTCCTTGAAATTGAATTTAAGAAGTTTTAGAATCATTTTATAAACCTTTGAGAATAATTCTCTCAATTTCTAATGCCACTATCCAGAAGTTAATTTCAATAGAAAACCATTGGAATTATTTAACTAAATCAAACATTGAATAACACAGTGTCTTAATTATAGCTGGACTGGTTTGGCATTATCATTGGCTCCTCCAGTTAATCACAGAAAAAGCAGAATAATTACATGATTTGTATCATCTCAATACAGATAAATGTCTATTTTTCATGTATACGTGACCTGAGAAAAGACAAAAGCAGAAGGTAGAAATTTTCTTCTTCACAGGAAGGATAAAATATATTCTTGCCATATGCTAATTGTGAAAAGGTATTTGGTCAATCAAAGTGATTATTCTGTTGCTATTGATTTCAGATTATTTTGTGTGTGTGTTTCAAAGCATGTGATATTTCATTTTGGAGAAAGCACTTTCAATAGAACAAAGTAATGTTTGAGAAGAGATGAAATATTGTCTCTAAAGAAAAAAATACGTGTCCCAAATTTTTCAAAGTTATTTTCTCTCTCTCTCTCTTTTTTTTTTTTTTTTTTTTTTTGTTCAAGCACACACAGACACACACACATGCACACACACATATACACACACCTTATGGCATAATCACAAAGAGAACATAAAGTATCTCACACTTGAGATTGATATTATGCTGTGATATTTATGTCAGTTTTATAAAATAGAGTCACTGTTTGCCTCATTAATCATGGCAGTTAGAGTACTTCTAAAGCTACTCTCTTCATTTAAGCACCCCAGTTTTCTAGAACAAAATATACTTAGACATTCCAAAAATCTTATGAGGGACAAATTTGGCAATTGATTTAATGACGGTAAGAACACAGAAATCCCTTTCTAAATTATTCCTTTTTAAGAATCTGATAGAAATAGTGTCACTGCACATATATAGATAAAATATTCATTGCCATTTTTAAGCAATAAGCCATGGAAAGAAACTAATTGACTTTCAGTAGTGGGATTACTAGATATTAAGGTACACAGATTATGTGGATCTATTTATATAAATCTACAGAGGTATTGCCATATTTGATGCATAGAAACAGAACTAGCATATGGCACAATAATCTGTGCCAAGACTAACGACTTAGAGTAGAAATGGGAATGAGGAAGAGGATAATTTTTTATGCAACTTGAACATTTTCATCAATGACATTCATTCTGTTGATACGTTTGGGATTGTTTTAAATGACACTTAAAAGGCAAAACATTAGAAATGGGTTTGTTCTCTTAGTTTCACTCCATTTATTTTAGTCTTTCTTTTTTTTTTAATGGTCTTCCATTGATTTTCCCCTCTTTGAATCCTGTTTAGAATTTCAGAGGATTTTTTATGCATTGCTGATTAGCCTTTTCCCCAAATGTTATTTGGCTGGACATCAATAACAGAGAGGCCCTTTTCCCTCACTCATTTCATGTTCTTTGTAGCTGCTTTGGAAAACACGGGAATCCAAGTGATCCGGAGCTCACACTCTGGCCCTGTTCCTCTCTTACAGCTGTGATATGTATATCTCAGGTGATGACATAGTCTGTCATTAAGTTTGTTCCAAAACTTAAATATAGTCACAATAATCATGGAAACATCATACTTCAGTAACATTGATGCTTGTGATTAAGGGGTGTATGTGTATGTGTTTTATTAGAGATTGGAAAATGACATAGAAAAAAATCTTTTAGAACCTTTGATATATGGAATACAAAAAAAAAAAATAGCTCTCTCTGGTTGAATAAAGTTTACAGGTTTTAACTTTTTACCATCACATTCTGATGCAGCAATTCAAAATTTGGAATCTAACACCTTCATTATCTGATAAAGGATTTGTATATAAAATATATAAAGCATACATAAATAACTCAAAAATAAAAAAGAAACATAACAAAATTAAAAGTGGCAAAAGGTTTAATAGAAACTTCTACAAAGAAGATATACGAAAGACCAATAAGTACATGAAAAAAATCTTAGCATCAGAAGTCAGTATGGAAATGCAACTCAAAACTATAAGATATCACTTCAAATACATTAGGATGGCAAAAATAAGAGAGGCAAAAAAATGAGAGCAATGTGGAAAATTTATATCTAATACATTGAGGGTGAAAATAAAATGGTGCAGCCACTTTGGAAAATAGTTTGGCAGTTTCTAAGAATGTTAAATGTAGAGTTACCAGATGATGTATATATATTTTATATATATATGTATATATATATATATATTATATATATATACACACACACACACACACATATATACACACATATTATATATATGATTATAGTTTTATATATCATAAGCAATTGAGAAAAATTGAAAATATGTACACACAAAAATTTGTGCATGAATGTTTACAGCTACACTATTCAAAATAGATAAAAACTGAAAACAGTCCAAATGTCTGTCAACCAATAAGTGGATGAATGAATGGATAGATAAGATTTAGCATGCCCATGCAATGTAACATGATTTAATAATAAAACAAAATGAAATACTGATACATTCAGCAACATGAAAGACCCTTGAAAACATTATACTAATTGAAAGAAGCCAGTCACAAAAGTACATATGTTGCATCATTTCATTTATATAAAGTGTCCAACAAAGGCCAGTTTATAGAGTTAGAAAGTAGATTGGTGATTGCCAGAAATTGGATAGAGAGAGGAATCGGGAATGACTGCTAATCATGCTAATCTCATGATCTCTTTTAGGGGCAATGACAATGTTCTAAAATTAGACAGTAGTGACGATGCACAATTTTGTGAACATACTAAATACCACCAGGTTATGCACTTTAAAAGGATGAAGTTATGTTATGTAAATTACATTTCAATACAGCTAATAGACCAGAGATAAGAAATTTGTTTGGTAGTGGGCCAAAGAATATGTTCGGCTTTGCAAGCTACATATAGTCTGTGTCACATACACTTTTATTTGTTTATTTTTTGCCCAACACCTTAAAAATGGAAAAACCATTCTAACCTACAGCAGACTGTGGATCAGATTTGACCCATGTTCTATATAGATTTTCTACTCTTCATCTAGCCCATTAGTTCTCATGCTTTATTGATCACTCAAATCACTGAGAAACTTGAAAGTACAGGTGCCTGAATTTGACCCAGATGTTTCCAAGCAAAATGTGGGAATCTTTGTTTTTAACAGCATTCCTATGGGGTTCTTAAGCACATACATATATTAAAAAGATTAGAAAAAGTCTAACCTGGTATATGTATTGTACTTATTATATTCCCAATGGCCCAAATTATCTGTCAGTCTGGCTCACCATTCCTTCCATCAATAATGATGCCAATGATGTTAGAATCAGAGTCTCCTATTTGCTGTCCACGTTTCATAACAAAATAATTGCTCTTTACAGTAAAACATATTAGTATATTTATCTTTACTATTTTACTTATTTATTATCAGTGAAGACCACATTTTCCTGAAGAAATTTTGCCATTAAGTTAGCATTTCTAAAAGTATGAACTAGAGCTAGTCCTATGAGGTATTGCAAACAAGTTTAGAAAATATTTAATCATGCATCTCCAATTGGAAATGTTCCATATCCATTAACAGATTAGAATATTTTAGCTCTCTTGCAGAAAGAAATCTACTTCATTTTAACATAACGTTTCCTACACTTTTTCCGCCTTGTTCAACAGCACCTCCACAGTGTCTTAGTCACATACTTTGAGAACTCTTTTATTGGATTATTTTATTAAGGGTACTCTAGCCTGACCAGTCATTAGAGGTTATAAATACTAAGACAAAAGTTTTCCACTTAGTATTCATGCAGGTATTTGCTGAAAAACAAGAAGATATTAATAAGGAAAGAGTACATTTATAAAAAATGAAAATATTGTCATTAATCTTCTAATACTAGATCCAGTTCTTTCATATCTCAACAGGAATCTATGGTTTTAAGAGGAAACTAAATATTTTCTGCATCATTGAATAAGGACAGTTTCTTCATCAAGAAAATAATATGGAACTGAAATCTTAGTATGTCTCATCTTTTTAAAACAAAACCCAATCAGTACAATTCTCTCAGGAATCATTGTATAAAGAGTGTTGCAGTTTGGAAACTTTCAATTTCAGATAAGAATAATATAGAAATTATCTTTGAATTTGGAAATATGCAAACCATGAAATAATCTTTGGACACTGCTATAAAACTTAAATAAGTAAGTCTTAGAAAATTGAGTTTATATTTAAAACTCAAGAATAACTCTAAATTAATAAAGAATGTGTTTAAACATTTATTAAGACATGGTGGACACAGAGAAAAGATTCTGTCATTATTTGGTAGTGTTGTTATTTCACTGAATTTTCTCACACTTGGAGAATAATAGCAAAAGTTTTTTATATTTATTAATTCAAATAACAACTATTTCATATCAAGTGGTTTATTCTACATAATTCATTAGAGTTGAATCACTATTTCATAATGTAATTAATATGAAAGTACACAGACAGGTAACATGAAGTAAATATAAAGGACCATATAGAAATATAATCCCTAAGGACATATTTGAGAATTATTAATTACTTATTAAAACAGTACAGAAATTGTGAAATGCATATCATATATTCTTAGAACATTTAGACTGTAATTATTCTTTTCTATAGTTGAAATTATTGAAGACCTAAGAGTTTTCATAGTTGGTTTGCATTATTTATTTAAAGAATGGTAGAGGATAAAGACATCTCTAAAATAAAATTTCTTGTCCTTGGTTTAGTAGTTGTCACAAGCATCTCTTGATTCAAGAGAATGGAATTAAAACATATTTTATAGTAGTATATCTGACTTACTGTTTTTCATTTCCTGTGGTAAGAAGCATATAATTTGTTCCTTAAATATGATTTAAAATATTTCTGGCAGTATGGCAGAATGACATGGCCGTTGGTTTCTCCTTTTTAAACTAAATCTGGAAAATTGAAATAAGAGTAAAGACCTAAAAAATCACTCAAAAACTTCTTCCAACTTTCTCATGGTTAGTTATTACAGATGGCACTGGTGATTTGGTGGTTTTACAAGGACTCTGGGCCTGAGAAGGGTTGAGATCCAGGGAGCAAGTAAAGATTATAAAGATATTTGCCTGCCCTAAGCCTAGTTTAAGGGAGAACTTAATAAATGCCAACAGAGTTCTAGGAACCTGGACCTTGGCTGGGATGAAAGGTACAAAAGAGGGTTAGCAATTTCTGATAAAACTTAAGCCTTCCTTCTCCTCCTGTTTCTCACTTCATATCTTAAAGATTAGAGTATTATGTTTATTACAAATGTTAAAATGTAAACTCAAACATTTTCCTATAAGAATCAGCAGTTTATTAGAAAATTCAAAGATTAAAAATAAGGAAATTACCCAAATTGCTTGAGATAAGGAGATAAGAATAAATGTGAGCTTATAAGAAATAACAGTGAGAAAGTCTAATTCATGTCTACTTGGATTTAGAGAAAGAAGAGTGAGAGATTAGGACAGAAGCAAACTAGAAGAAAAAATGTTTCAGAATGGATGAAAAAAATCAATTCAAATACACAAGAATATGTTCAAATCCCAAGTAGGGTAGTCAGTAGAATCTATATAAAGATTGAAAGACACATAAAGGAATATATAAAGATTTAAGGAAGAAAACAAAATAGTTCACTTTTAGAGGCAAGTTATGCTAACATCCAAAAATCAAAATTAAAATCCAGAAAACAATGTAATTTTATCTACTGTGATAAAAATACATAAATTTCTAGTTAGAATTTTGTACTAAATGCAAATACTTTAATAATGTTAGATAAATGGAAATTTTTACCAAATAAAAACAGTAAGAGTTGCACCCAGCAAAATCTCACTAAATATAAATGAATTAATTAGTAAATTAAATAATGAAATAAAATAACAAAAAAGTTACTTCAATAGAAAAAAAGATCGAAGAAGAAATAGAGAATAAAGTTGTAAGCAGAAATATAATCACTTTTTAAACTGACAATAATGATTTTGAGGTTTAAGAAAATTAAGCTGAAATTAAAATATACAGCACTAATAGTTTATGCATTGACAAAGGATTAATGGAAAAATAAAAGTTCTGATTTTTATTTATTAATCAGAAGGTGAATAGGGAAACTAGCAGACCTACAGTCACTGATCCAAAAATATCAAAACAAGAAATCTGGAAACATATATTCCTAAAAAAAATGGTATCAACTCATTTAGTAACAAATCCTGGGCTAAACAAACAAAATAAATTAATAATTTTTATTTATCTAATTTAATTAAATTACTACAGATTTCACCACATAAAAAGTGGCTTTTATTTAATTTTAGTGTTTTTAATCTCATTTAAGATAGTTTAGCATGTATTTGAATTAACCTGATTTTCACCATCACTGTTTTAATTTTGTTTAATAAACTGATGCCTCTTCCAATTCTGGGTGTGGACATAGGATTGGGATCAGCATAGGCAGACAAACTATACTGAAGGAAAGAAAAAACAAAGGTTTTAGAAATCAAAATTTCAAGACTTATGGGTTATCAACCAATGCTTAAATCTCACCACAGAATATTATCTGGGTTCTGGGGCTGCTCGAGAAGCCAGAGACCTAGAGTTACAGACTTTTTAAAGGCAGAGTAAAATTTTCTTTATTGTCACTGTGCTTAAGGAGCAAAGCTAGTTTTGCCTACAGGTATATCCAGCATATTTGCTCTGCACTGGAGTAGGAGACTGAAGATACAGACTGGGAAAATGATTAAGGATAACAATCAATACACTGTAGATTTTCAGGAGTGAAGCCATGGAAATCTGTTAAAGTCTCAATCAAGAGCCCCAGAGCCCAACTCAAGGAATAGGAATGAAACTTAAGTATGTCAAGTATTCTCAAATTTCCATCCAGCAATGCCCATGTTTGGATTGAAATGTGGATACTCTAGTCCTGTCTGCATAACAGAGAAACAAGAGAATCCTCTCTGGCAGAAAAAACAAACTAGCTAACAAACAAAAAATTTGGATTCTCTATAGTGACATTATACATAGTTTAGCATATTATAAAGATTACCAGACATTCAAATAGACCAAAATATGACAGATATTTTAGAGAAAATTAACAGTAAAACCAAATGTACAAATTGTCAAGAATTTGGAGTTAGAAGGAAACATGAATAAAACTTTGCTTAGTACAGTGAAAAAACAGATGAAATGATGATTAAAATAGATAAAAGGAAAGAGAATTTTAGAAGAAATTTGGTATCATTATAATAATCATAACCATATTTTAGAATGAAAATTTTCCATATCTGTAATTAGCTAAAGGCATAGATTTAACAGCAGGTCAACACAATAAGATAAAGAATTAGCAGACAAAAAAATAAAATAATAGAAAATACTCAAACTGAAGAAGCAAGAGGAAGAAAACAGACAGAACCAGATAGAGATGAAAGAGGGAATTCAAACAAGGTGACAGATAAGAACAGATGTGAAAAAGAAATTGATTTAAGGTGACTGAACGTACTATAGGATACAAAGAAAACTACACTTACAGCAAACAAAATTCCTGAAAATCAGAAAAAAAAAATTTAGTTCATAAAAATAGCAGGAGTAAAAGATGTGTTAACCTCAAATAAGCAACAAGATGTATAACTCACTTCTTAAGGGAAGTAATGGGAAGGCAAGAGACAATGGAATAATATTCTAAAACATTGTGGGTAAAATAATGACACATTTAAAGTTGCTGAAGATATTTTAAAGATTAAAAAGATAGTATCAATGTTATCCCCAGAAATGAAAAAAAATCTTTCATAGGATTTCAAACATTTTTTAAAAGGCACTAGAAACTACTTGTTTAATGAGTTCAAACTCGTTCTGCTTGCTGCACAGCAGGCCAATAAAATCAAGAGACAAAGTATTGGGGCAAGAAATAACAACTTTATTTGGAAAGCCAGCAGACCAAGGACGTGGCAGACTAATGTCCTGGAGAGCCATCTTCCCCAAGTCAGGATTCAGGCACTTTTTGTACTAAAAAGGGAAGGGAGTGTGGTTGGTTGTTGCAAACTTTTGGTGCCAGACTCCTTTGTCCTTGCAGCTGTCCACATAGGACAGGTCATAGTGTCCCTGCAAACCTCCAACAAGACAAATGTTATTTTCTATTCTACGACTCTTTATCTTTATATGAACAGGAACCTGTTACACCCTTAAAGGTATAGGCTATGCTGTACATTTCAGGCTATAGGCAACATTCTTTTACAAAAGGTGCAGAACCAGCATGACTAAGCACTGGAAACAGAGCACAGGGTTAGAGCTAAAGGAACAGATCTAATGTAGAGTCAGATTTGTTCTTCCCTCTTACACACTCCTATGTGGTTTTTAATAAGATTTTTAATTCTTTTTTACTATTATTTTATTTCATTCAATAAAAAACTGTCATATCAAAATAGAGCACCTAAAAATGTTTAATCAGAGCACAAAAGTGGAAAAATTCAAAAGTTGATAGCCTAAGTACTTATGATCATTAATATGCATTGCTAAAAGAGAGAAAAAAATTGAAGACCATTCACAACTAGAAAAGAAATAATGGCAAATAATATAACATATGAAAAAGTAACAAGAGTAACTCATCGAGTCAGTAAGAAAGGTAAAAAACTGCAGGAAAAAAATAGACTAAAGATTTGACCAAACATCTAACAAAACAGATTGCACAAATAGTCTATGAACAAATGAAAAGTTGTGGAAATATGTTAGTGATCAGGGCACTGATAATCAAACCCCATGCATTAGATTATCAGAAAACATTAAAAATTAAAAAAAAATTTAAGTGGGCAACTTCAATTTTAGCAAAGAGTTTGAACTCCTGCAACATTTATCCATTGTTGGTGGAGGTATAAACTGACACTACCTGGCTTATTCTGAGCATCCCAAATGTCATGGCCCAGCAATTTAACTATAATATGGGATATAAAACTCAGGTAAGTACTGTACTGGAAGGCTTTCAAATATGCTCTAAGACATGCATTGTTTATAAAGGCATAAAACTAAAAACAGTTCATTTATCATGAAATGGAAATAACAAAAATAAAATAGATAAATGAACTGTTATGTGCTCATCCAACAAATTTGAACAGGTGCCTGAGTGCATGGGATGAAAAAGCTTTGCATATATCTTGGGATAAAAGCCGTTCAAGCAGAAGGAACAACTAAAGCAAAGACACAAAAGTGCATCTGCACTTGGCATATTAAAGGACCTACAAAGTAGCTAGAGAATTACAGTAGAGTAGGAGGCACAGAAAGGTAGAAGGGCAGGTCAAAGAGGTAATGAGAGAGACAGTTTATATAAATCTATGGGGCTTATTCTGAGAAGAGAATCTACTGTATAGTTTTGAGCAGAAGTGTGACATTGTCTGATTTAAGTTTTAACAGGATCATTTGAAAACAAAATTATAGTGGATAAAGATGTAAATATGTTTCCAAGGGAAATATTTCTGCAGCTATTGCAATAATCTTGTTGGGAGAGAGCAGGGATTTAGAGCAGTAGCTTACAACAGAGGAGTTGGGGAAAAATGGTCAAATTATGAATATGGTTGATGAATGAGTATCCAATACAAAGAGTTCAGATGTTCAAGATATTGTACCTGTTACGATTCTATTTTCTGAAACCAGTAAACTCTTGAAACATCAAGGACTTAGCCTTTGTACATTTTGCACACATGTATTAATCTGCTATTTTTTGTTTGTTTGTTTGTGTGCTTGTTTTTGGTAAGGAGGATCTCATCCAAGCAGTGAAGTAGGTATCCCAGGTCCTTTCATTATATAACTCTGCCCTTGTTACATATGGTCTGGGGATGTCTCCATCCTACCCATCAGAGCGCAAAGGAGCATAGAGGGTTCTAAGTGATACTTAGTTTCAAGCTAGGAATTTAAGTGGTATACTTCACATCTGTGTGAACTCTAATGGCTAGAATTAGTGACACTGTCTCATCTACCACAGTGGAAATGGGGACATATTATCTGGAAGAGAGAAATTAATTTTGTTAGTCTGGTGGGGATGCTTCTTCCACAGCTCCACAGTCTTGGACATGTGGAGCTGTAGAATACTTTAGATGTCTTCGTGCAGGTGTTGATAAGGCGCTTAACTGTGTGTATCTGCAGATGAGGGAGAAGTTTTAGCAGCTCATTAAATTGGCAAAGAGCCAGCACATAACTGATACTTAAAATCAACAATAAAGTGAGTATTGGAAGGGGACAAAGATGCCCTGATAGGCTCCAGTGTTTGAGTCCAGGGAAATGAGGATAAATTAACAAAAAGTCTGAAGGTTGAGGTCATATGCAAGTTTTTTTTTTTTTCCTTTTAAATTTTGTCAGTGAAATAAGAATGAGGGTCATCAGTTGAGAGTGAGATTCAGGGAGGCATTTGAAATGGAGACACAGCTATAAATTAAGGAAATGAAAGAAGAAATGGGCTTGCCAAAATACAGTAGGATTGACAGGCATCAGCATTGATGTTAGAGTTTTCTGATTGAAAGTAAGACTACTCAGGAAGATTGTAAGTCTTCTTAACCACCCACATTTGCCGGCTCTACAGTGGACATGAATTGGAATTTTCCAGGCTTGCATCATGAAAATAGTGGTTTGTGCAAGGTAGTTGTTATTGTGTATGAGTGCAGTTTTATGATGGTGAAATATGGAATCAAAGAAGAAGATAGTTTGGATGTTGAAGAGTCTAAACTGTTAAGCAGAGAATTAGGATGCTGAAAAACATATGTGTAGGACAATAAAAAGCTGATAGAATTCATGGAATTTGAAATTTCAATTGCTATACATAAAAGATGCTCAGTAAATGAAAAATTATACTTTCTTCATTGATAAAATGATTTAACATTATAGTATTTTATTTCTTTCCTCATTGATCAATAGATTAAATGTAATCCTTATAACAATAATAGCAAGACTTCACTGATGACCTCAAACAACTTACTCTATAAATTTTTTGGATATTTAATGATCCATGCATAATTAATTGCCACAAGATCGTATAGAAAAAGCAATATAGTCCTGACAGTGAAATTAGCAAACAATAACACAGTATTGAAAGCTTAATAAAGATGCAAGTATATATGGGAAATGGCAACATGATAAAAGTGTTACCATATATCAATGGGAAAAGGATGAATATTTAATGAATCATTTGGGAAAAAAAAGTTATCATTTAGAGAAAACTAGAGCTATAGATTTATGTTATGCTATATAGGAAACATACCCCAATAATTTAATGGTCAAAATGTAAAAGACAAAACTGCTTGTTTAATCAAAGGATATTCAGAGAACTGATTTTTTCCTTAGGGATAGAGATGGATGTATTAAACAAATCCCAAAAGAATATATCATAAGCAAATCTATAGATTTGATAATATAAAAAAATAAAGAATTTCTGTTCAATGAACAGCTATCCTGAATAAGAGGTAGATAATAGTATAAGAGAAATTATTTGCACCATCTAAATCTGAAAAGAGATCAATCTCTAAAATATAAAGGTATCCTTCCTCAAACTCAAAGTTAATATTAGAAAATTAAGGATTAGTGAATAAACAGGAAATCTGTAGAGCCTGATAAGTCCATTAATACTCTGGGACACAATTGTCCAATATGTTGCCTGTGGGTCTGTAAAGCAATATAACCATTCTGGAGATGAGCCTCAGAAGAATGTAATGAAATCAGGAGAATATTCTCCCTAGGATCCAGCATTCCATCTTACATGTATACAAATGGAAATGTTTGCCTTTGTGACTTTCACTGTAGTTTTGTTTAATTGGTTATTGGCAACCATATGTATTCCTTCAACAAGAGAAAGTATAGGTAAAATGTGATGAAATCACACAAAGCAACATGTTCAGCAATTATAAGCGATGAACTGTTAAGAAGTACCAACGTGGCTGCAGACCTTAATGGTACACACATTACATGATGCTGCATAGATTACATAATGCTATATACATAAGGCTGAGTGAAAAAAATAGAAGAGGAATGAGAAATGGTTTCCAATATCATAAACTAAAATTAAAAGCATACACACAAAAAATCATACTATGTATTTTTTTAATGATGGAAATATATTATAAGATGTTTATCAGACACACTGAAACATTTATTTTGGAGAAGAGGGGAACAATAATGTGGATAACAGTAAACAAAAAATTAAAAAAGAGGAGAAAACTAAAATGGACTTGCGTAGACAATGGTAGTATAACATTAACTGAGAAAAGTAATTATCAAATTGCACATATCTGCTAACTAACTAGAGACATTTGATAAATACATAATTTTTACTATTTTTTTCCTGTTTTCCAGACAAAACCATATTTTCTCTCCTTGCCTCATTTGGAGAATATTTTATTTCTAAATTATTTTAAAATAACTTATATACACTTGAACTAAAATTGTAGATTCTTTTAAGAGCAGGATATTTTAAAAAATTGACATAATTTTCAAGTCTGCCTATTGTGCAGGTAAATTATTTTTCTTACATCACAAGTATATTAGATTTCTTTTTTTTTTTTTTGCTTTTTGTGACTTTGTAAATATAAATAAAATTTAACACTATTTCGAAAGATTTTTTAAAATTCTCTCCTCTTATATTTTATCCTATTATCTCAAATAGAGCATTTTCCCTTTGATGTTTCATTTAACAATAAGAAAGTGAGAGTCTGAGACAGAAAGTTAGAGACTTACATCCTGTGATTTCATATTTAAATTCAAATTTCTTTAAATCCCTAGTCTTGTGAGTATTCCCTGAGAAACACTGGATTTAATATGAGCTCTGCAAATCAGTATGTTTGCGACCACCAGTTTATATTGTATTCCTAGTAGTTTTAAAATGCTTCTAACACTATAGATATGGTTTTAATAACGCACAAGCTATATTTTTCTTCTATAGAATAAATTAAAATTTAACTATATTTATATTGGTAGGTTTCACTGCACAGTTAATATTTAGAAGTATCCTAGTATATGTTTTTCACTTAGAATTACCCCAAGTAATGAAAGTTAACAAGCACTTTTCATTTCCACTTTCAAATTGCTTTCTCTCTTGAACTTGAATTTAGAAATGGCAGAATCTCAGTAGAGGTAGAGGGTAATTTCCCACAAGACCTGGCTAATTTACAGCTTTCAACACACCAATGACCCCTGCAATTTGGCAGTTGCTTCATTAATTCCTTTACACCTGCTCCATTTATCTTGTAAAAAGCAGACAGATAAAAGGCACAGTCCTCTCTCACTCAGCTATTGTGAAGAAAAGTCCTTTGTGTAAATTGTAACCAACATCATGGAAAACAAAAAGACAATAATGTCAGATGAATGTTCCCAGTTTGTCTGTGGGACAGAGAAGGAAAGTTTGAAAGGTCACATATTCTGAGAAGTTTTTTTCTACTCTTTGAAGTGCTATTCAAAGAAGACTTCAGTTTCACCAGGGACTGCCATTTGATTTATGTAACTTTAAAAAAATAAAAATAAGAATAGTCTGAAAGATTTTGTAAAAATTTAAAATAATGCATTATACTTAATGATAAGTTTTATAGGCACCCTGATTATCTATCTATCAAAAAAACTAAACACAATTTTAGGCTACCTATATTTTATACCTTTATAATACCAAGCAGTTTATCTCCATGAAACATAAACTGTAACATGGTACTTCTAGCAGCATACGAAATGTGCTTTTATCAACAAAGACTTACATTAATTAAAAATAAAACATTTTAACGTTATATTTACAAACTCATTTAGTTATCTGGTTAACTACTGTCGACTGAAATAAATGCACTGCCTAAAAGTGGAGAGTTACATTTTATTTGGCAGACATTTCTGAGGACTCGAACTCCTTCGAGCCCGGGATGACAGCCTCTCAAATAGCTCTAGGGACTGCTCTGGAGAGTCAGGGGAGGAGCTAGGATACACAGGAGCTTTACAACAAAGACCAGGTAGTTGGAACATTAAAAGATTACTTGTTAACTAAAGAAAACCAGGCATCTCAAGAATTTAGCGCTTTTCCATGTATGGGAGGAAGCAGACATTTGGGCTCATTGAATTCATTCCTTTGACAAGCACCTAGCTATCTAGGGCCAGTATCCTGTCCTTTCTTATTCTGAGTGCCCTCAGGGTACACCATTGTGAGTGGCTGCAGAGGCCAGGCTACAGGCTTGTCTTCACTGGGGGGTGGCGGCAGCCACTGATGACTTGATGGCTTCAGCATTCTTTGTTTACCGATGTGGCTTGCAGTATTTTTCGTTCACATTATCCAAGTACTTTGTTCATTCTGTAGTATTTTTGCAATTGTATCTATTTTTCATAGACTGTAACCTTCATGAAAACAAATGCAATTTGTGTTTTGTTCCTCTTTTAAGGTAAACAGCTTGTGGTCTCAGTTTCTAGTAGATGCAGTACATTTTAAAAAATAATAGAATTAGACAAAATAAATTAAGAAGAGCTTTTAAGAATTTGCAATTATTGACATAAATTAAATGAGGATATAAACTTAAATTAAATATAGGTACAGGTTTCCTTCCCAATGTCACCGTTATTTTATTAAAGATTGATGATTGATGTTTACTGCAGACTGTGGGTATTTAATTCTTTGGTAAGATCTCCACGCCCATATTGCCCCGAGAAAGGTTTAACTTACACAGAGGCTGTTTCATTCTTGTGTTTCCTGGATATATAAGTTTACAAATACATAAACTCTATCATCAGAGACTGAATAAGAAAATATTAATAAGTCACATCATCTCTATAATTATTAAAATGGGTAAAACTGAAAAATCACATCGCAGATTTAGGCAGCATTGGGGTTTTTTTTTTAATAGTTCAATCTGTATTATTTAGTTATAAGAATTAAAACATAATGTTTCAGATACTAGAAAATATTTATGGCATATATGATTTTAAAAATAACTCATAAACAAGTATTAGTAAGTAACAGGAAAAGATTTAAAGATAATGCATATGCATGTCTTGATACTGCATTACTCTCTTCTCTCTACTAATTCAAAATTATTCTCTATTTTAAATTAAGGTACACTTAATTGTGGTGGATATCAACAGAAATAGAAACAAAAGACTGAGAAATTTACTTCTTTCATAAGCAGAGTATAAAAAGACATTGATACAACTATTGGCAAGATAGTCTTGTATTTGTAATTTAAACAATTTATATTATTATTTAGGAAATTGTGATTTCTGTAAATGGAAACTAGTTAATGGGAGAATTGTGTTTTTTTCAATGCGAGACTGGACTGCTTCTGTTACAGAAAACGACAGGCCAGCCAAGAAACAAGCACCACTCGGAGGGTCGGAGTACTCAGATGCATTACACCAGCGGGCTCAGAGGGGCTTCTGCTCCGAAGCTCTGAGCACCTCCTAGACGTGCACGTGAGGTTTTATAGGGTAAAGTACAAGCTTGGGGTATTCAGCCAATAGTCATGGAACAGCTTTAGCAGCATCATTATCACAAAAGTGGAGGCAGGGAGGCAGCAAACCAACATTCCAAAGCCAGATATATCTCTTTGAAAATCTCGCTGGCTAGCAAAAAAAAAACATGAACAGCAAACCAACACTAATTAACTTAGATTTACGAGTTAGTCCAGCAGAACTCAGATCAGTATTCCGATACTTAGATTTGTGAGTTATCTTGTTAGCCCACATTCTTAGACTTGTGAGTTATCTTGCTAGCCCAGCCCAGCTTTTCCTTCACACTTCTTTAGAAATAATTACAACCAAGTGACTTCTTGTGAAAGAAATCACATTTCATGTAGTTATTTCAGGATGTCATTTACTATTTAAGTTAGATTCTATTATAATTTTCATAAAATAGTTTTGGTCACAGTTAAGTTTATAGTTATGTTAATAAATTCCATTTTTATATCTGGAAGTGATTTAAATATAACAATTATACAAAGAGAAGTAAAGTCTACATCAAATACACAACTTGTCCGGGAACATTGAACTGCTGTTGGACCAGAATCATGACTAAAGCCTATAATCTAGAACAAGGACTAGATTCTTAGTGTATAGTTTTCAACTGCTATGTAACAAATTATACCTAATGTAGTGGCTTGATATCTGGAAGACAAAGTCCATTAACTTCACTACTCCCTCAATTCTTCCTTTTTAGGATGGTACAGATACTTCTTGACCTTTTTCAGTTCTATATGGAATTTAGAATATGTTTGTTTTCATTTTTCTAAGAAAATCTAGTTTCTTATCCTTCCATTTGTTTCACTTGTTTGTTTGTTTGTTTGTTTATATTTTTAATTTTTTTGTGTGGTACTTGTCTTCCTTGTGTGTTTGAAATTTTCATGGGACAGTTCACTTTCTGCTAGGGTTCTCTTCCAGGGAGGTTTGCCCATGAGATGGTATAAACATTATCTGTGGGTTGGCATTTCATTGTTCACAGCTCTTAAAGTGATCTCACATTAGCAGCTAAGCTCTGGTTCTGAATCACAAAAAGTTCATTTCCAGACTTGTGCCAACAGAGGACCTATATCCAGTCTTGGATTTTGTAGTGACTGGTTTTACCTAAAGTTATGGGCCAGCTCATTTTCAAATTCAAACATTAGCAAAGAAGATTTTTCCCAGCCAAGTTGGAAACAGGTCTACAGACCCTGTTTATCAGGATTATTGAATTGGACCACAATTACTATCTACATTGTAGGCTATAATATTTTAGGCTACCCTGCTTATGGACTTTCCCTCTATGGACCTCAAAGATGTGTGTGTGTGTGTGTGTGTGTGTGTGTGTGTGTGTGTGTGTGTGTGTGTTTTAATTCATCTATATCCATCAATTTATCTCTCTTCTAACATCTTAATGTATTTCCTTCAAAAGATAGAGTATTTTCCTTCTCAAGAGGGTTTATAGAAGGACTTACCATTAAGAAATCACTTGAGATGAGTAATCATTCATTCATCACTCCAACAAATGTTTGCAGTGGACTTAATGTGAGCTGGATGGGAGTATTACAAACATTAGAAAATCTCTTGTCTATCCTGCCAGTTTTGATAACATGCATGGACCTTGAGGACATTATGCTAAATGAAATAAGTCAGACAGAGAAAGAAAAATACTGTATGATACCATTTAGATATGGAATCTAAAAACTGAACTCATAGAAACAGAGGATTAACCAGGGGCTGGGGAATGGAGGTGTTACCGCAGGCAATGGCAGGGCTGCCCATGACCTCGGTTCTTGTTGGCGCAACAAAGATTTGGGGAGCCACAACAGTAGAAAAGTACAGGCAGGGTTTATTTTGGAAAGAAATACACTCTAACAGAGAAGCAGGCCAAGCCAAGGGAGGCAATGGCCCTGAAAACAGAGGATTTTAGCTTCTGAAGCTTTGGTTTTGCCTGGGGAACCACATCACTTTTGATTGACAGTTGAGAATTATGTAATGGGTACTTGACTGGCACATGTTTTTTCCCCCAGAATTTGTTTTGTTATAATGAGATTAATATATGGGCAGAATATGTAGTAGGAGATAATGAATGTATCAGGGTGGTAGGATCATCTGAGGACAAGAAGTCCTAGGCTTTGTGCACGCTCAGCCCGGGGAATTTCCAGCTGTGGTTTTTATGGTATCTCTTCTCTATGGTGGGTTGTTCCTTAGGTATTACAGGCAAGGGGCGGGACTGAGTCTCTTTTGGGTCCTCCCCGGACATTGTCCTCCTGGGCCTCACTGCTTACCTCTGACTTTTTGCTTAACAGAGCAAATATGGGGATTTTGGTCAAAAGGAACAAGCTTTCAATTACAAAATGCATCAGTTTTGAAGCTCAAATGTGTAACATCATAATTATAGTTAATGCTACAGTATTATATATGTGAACCTTTCTAAGAGAACAAATCTTTAAAAAAGAAATGGTGATTATGTAAGATGACAGAGGTGTTAGCTAACATTTTAGTGGTAATCATTATGCAATATATCAGTGTATCAAATCAACATATTGGGCACCTTAAACTTACACAATGTTTATGTCAGTCATACCTCAGACTAGTAAAAAGCAAATCTCTTTCCTTCAGGATTTTTCAGTTTTATTTTTCCAGAGGTAAATAGTTTTCCAGTGTGTTTTAAGTAATAAATTTTGTTGATGAGAATAAAAATGACTTATCTCCTTACAGGTAGCTAAACTAGATATTTTAAATGATTAATTAAATACTGTTATTGTTTTTTATTTGTTTTATTTTTATATAATAGGGATTAACTTATGGATATATTAATCAGAAGTTTAATGAAAGTCATTTCAGATAGCTTAGAGAAGTAAAGCTTAAGAATTTCTTGTTTCTTGGAAAACTCAGTAATTTTTCAAGAAGCCAACCCAGTTGTTTCCTTAAAAGTTCCCTCAAATGTATTTCTTAAATTCTGAATCACAGTGAATTATTAGCATCATCCAAACACTTGTCAGTGATAGCTGATACAGTTAGGTTATGGTGCTATATGTTACTCATTATTTATAGCTTAATGATAAAAACGATGGGAAAAAATTGAATATACTATACATTAAAGTGCCTCATGGATGGCTGCCAACATTTGCACATTCCATTTCTATAAAATGTAGTTCAATAATTTAATGAAATCTTTAAATGTTACAAAATAATTTTCATGGGAAAATGTGTCTAATATACTATATCTAAAATAGCAGTGATAGAAGATTCTAATTTAACAAATCCTCAGCAAGTTCATGAACTTAAATAAACTCATTTTGAAACCAAAAAGTATGTTGTTATCTAAGAGATTTTTTTCAATTATAGCAGAGATTTTCCTATTGTTTTTACTCCAAATTTTAAACTTAAAGTGTTATGAAATACTTATTAAAAATTATAAAATCAAATACCAACACATGAACATTTCAATTTATAAAATAATAAAGTAAGCTAATTTGTTTAATAACAATAAAAATAAAATTTAGGTTAGAAAAAAATTCCAATAATCCAAATAAAAAATAGAAAAAAAAAAAACCCAGAAGTCATTTTTTCACACAAAAAAGAAAGATAGGAATAAGTAAACATATAAATAGGTACCTAGCCTCACTAGTAATTTAAGAATGTAGAATTTAAATTACAATTAAATAATAGGTGTTAGGAGTTTCAAGACTACCTTGAATAAAAAGTACTCCTACTCTTACAATTTCTGAACATTTGATGAATAAGATGAAATGATTATGGTTTCCCAAACAATTATGTTCGTTATTACTGTTGAAGTAAAGCTGTATGTATACTGTAACTTGTAATAAATATCAAATAGACTTGATAGATCCTCTCTTTTCACTGAAATCCTTAGGACAGCCCCTTCAAGAGAGATGTAAGTCTACATTGTAGGCAGATTTACTCAAGTCTCCATGTCCTACTTGCCTGGCGAAGGAATACATAGAAATGCATTGCTTGGTATTTGTATTACTTGCAAATGGGAATGTTTGCTAATGAGATCTATTCAAAGAAGGTGCAGGGGGGTGGCTAACAGCAACATGAATACCCTTGGGATAAACTGTTCCTCAAGGAATCTAGTGAAGTAAATGTGACAAAGCCATATTTATAAAAACAAAACAAAACAAAACAAAACAACAAACAAACAAAACATAATGTATGATGTAAGGAAGAAGAAAGTTACCCTCCTACACTTCTGATAAGTGTGCTGCTTACTTGGAGGTAATTTTAATAGTATGAAACTCAAATATGAACATACTCAATGGCACTGACTATCCTAGCAACATATTATAAATAGTATTTATCTTTGTGAAGCCTTCTTCATTATATGTACAATTCTTATGTGCAATAAACTTGGGCTTGCTTTTTAAAGAAACCAAATATTTAGAATACACTTTAGTTTAAGAGGGAAAAATAATTTATCATTAAGTGTTTGAGATTGACTGAATACATTTTGATGGCTAGTTGGAAAAAAAATCATTCATGAAATTATTTGCTTATTTTAATTTTTCTCAATTTTATATACAGCTAAATAGTCAGATATATAACTATTTTTTGCACATTTTGACTATTCAATATATTGTTTTGATTAAAATAAATTCTAGGACTTCACATTTGTAACTACTTTTGAAAATCAAGATAAGAAAATGAACCCAGCCAAATGAGATCCAAAAAAGAATACTTTAGAAGATTCAGAATCAATACAAAGTTCAGGTCTGTGAAGCAAAATGTAAATTCTGAAATTTTGACATTAACTTGTGCTACATACTTATCTTTGTAAGTGTCCAACCAAGCTGATCAGAGGATAAAATTTAAAAATAGCTATACATTCAGATAAACTCCACAGGGAATAAAGAATGATGAAAAGTGATTTCCTCATGTTTCAACTTTGAAAGAGGCATACATATAAAATTGTACCAGAAGAAATTAGCCAGAATATCAAAATGCTTTTTTAATTCTATATGTCACTTTTTGCCTTTTTCTGACAAATGCATCTATATGACTAATTAAGAAGTAAAAACATATTTAACCTTAAGAAAAAAAATGTTTCATGAATCTTCAGGAATTCCTCTCCCTCTGCAACTAAGAAAGTGCAAAACTGTGTGCAGAAGATACAGAAGAAATAGAGTTTGAATTAGAAGTAGGAAATACCAAGTGTTCCATGACTCGGTTATTTATCTGGAAAACTAAGTTTTATTACTTAAAAGTTACTAAAACATACATAGTTGTCCTCTTTAAGGTGGGTAATGATGAGAAAAATATCAGTCCTTATTTATTCTCAGTCACCTACTCACCTCTGTTGTCTGTACTCCAAATATTCCCATCACTGTCACTTCTTCCACAGATACTACACACAACTCTTGATACCCTTCCAACTCACCAGTACTCCTTAAGCACACTCTACATAATTAATTATGTTTATATTATTATATCCTTCTATTTAGATTGCATAACTGTTCAAAATATTTGCTGCATTTCTCTGTGGTGGAAATTGACTTCCATACCTAGTAGGCATATGGTGTGGTCACGTGACTTAACAGTCCCAGACTCTTCAGGGCAACAAAGTTAGAACTACATCACATTTTGTGTATCTGTTTTAATTTGTTTAAGTCACCGGGATTGAGTAAATTATTTTCTTTTGGGACTTAAAAGATAAGGAATTTTCTTTAAAGACAGCAAAAACAGGAAAAAACAAATTCTAGGAAAAACACCATTTTAAGCATAGAAGATATCTATTCTTAAAGCTAAAAAAAACTCAGATAAAGATTAGTTACCTGAAGAGCTGCTTATGTGAAGACATCATTTATAGAAAAAAAATTTTTTAAAGGAAACCGTAAAAACAGGGCCAAAAATCTGATGAACTAAACTAAAACCTGGTTGTTGGGCCCAATTTCAGTAACAGCATAGTATCAATAGTAACAAGTAAAGCCAGTAAATGAGAAGATAACTGTTGTAAATTGTGAAAGACCAGGTTAGAAGGAGGGTAACTACATTTAGTGAGCATCTACTATATGCAGTGTTCTTGCTGTAGGATCTTTTATTACCACATGCAATTTAATCATACAAAGCTGTGTATTACTGTACCATTTCAATATAAGTAAAGTGAGGCTCAGAGAAGATAAATCTGCAGGTTCTGCCTACCTTCAAAACTGTATCCTTTATATAATGTTGCCAAATGTCTAAATCTTCAGGTTCACAGAAGAACCACTAGCAGACATAGGAGATGACCATTGTTTAAAACAGAGTTCTTTATTACTTTGGAATAGAGTATAAAAAACCATGTCTAAGAAGCGGTTCCTCTATGATCGTGGAAAAAATCAGTGTTTTTACTTGTTCCTCAGTTTTGTCCCTAAAGAGAATATGTTGAGCTATGTAGGACTGTGACTTTGCAGAATTTCACTTAAGGAAGACAAAAGGAACACAATCTAAAAGCACATGAAGTAAGAATTTTACTAGATAATCTTTCTAGCTTTGTAATTTATTGCTTGCTCATTTTATCTAAGCCTACTATTAAAATAGATACTATATTTAACAGTGCCCCTCTCATTTTTAAAATAGGCTGAAATATAAATAAACTGAACAGGAATGAAATTTATAAATGGATAGGCATAAAAGTAATATGGAAAATTAATTTTGTCGCTTGTCAGTTTAATAAAATCAATTCTCAGCAAGCCTAGGCAGAAGACTGGGAATACTAAATAGATGCACATAATGCCAATCCCAGGAAGTCAAAAACCATATATTCATAATAATCTAAACCTATGCACATTTAGTCCAGGCTTGCATTTACTTTTTTGCCCTATGTTTAATAAGAGAAAAAATATACACACAGGCATACACACACATATGCGTGCTTTCAGTTATATTTTAAAACACAAGGTCAGGTTTCCTGAGTACTAAATGAGAACCAGCAGTGACACTGAATGTGTTTTAGAGAGGACTGTAAGTTTTAAAATACTGCAATTCAACTGCAAATACAAAATCATAGCTTTTTATGAAGAATCTTATTTAGATTATCTACATAGAAGAAGACATGATGATGATGATGTTGAATAAAAATAAAGTTCACTCACTTATAAATGTCAGTACCACAAAACCATATTTCCAACAGAGCACCTAAAATTTACAAATGTATCATGTCTTAATTAAAAGAAATTATTTTCTTCAGAGATTACTTTTTTGCACTTGATGCCTTGACTTACTGACAAACTTTCCTGTCTTTTGACTTCACTTTTTGGATCTAGACAAAAGGCAGAAGAAGACATTTTAATAAAAACAAAATATTTTGATTAAAACTACTAATTTTTTTTCTTGTGCTCCTAAGGTAATCTACTTAGGGAAGTTGCTCCCAGAGTTCTTTGTTGTTTGTTTAGTGTATAACACCCACAGTGCAGACACACTTGAAAGCTTGTCTTTAAAAAATATTTTTTGATGCTCAGTAGAAACAAAATCACACAGAGAATTATTTTCCAAACCAATCTAAGCAACTTACTTTATCTCAACATTCCCATTTTTTTGCACTTAGACACAGAATGGGAAGAGGAAATTAAAAAAATATATATGTAGGAAACCACTGGATAACTTTCTTTAGCAACTAAATGGGGCATGTCATAATTTCTAGATAATCACTAATCTTTCTCTTTCAATTAAACCCCAATTATCATCACAAAAATCAAAAAAGAAATACTCCAGTGGCTTTTATTCAGGAGCATGTATAATGAATATATAGCTTAATAACTAAAATAGCAGTCATAGAATTAATAAAATAACTCTATACTAGTTTTTGAGAGATAATTATACATCTATTTTAAGTAGAAATACTAATTTTTAATTGGCTTTAGCAAATGTACAGCACACTTTAAAAAGAATTTATGCTAATATAGGATAAACTATTCTTGATTATTAGAATTTATTATCTTTTTCAATGTCAGGTTTTTAAAGGAGTGGCCAATAATACTATTATCCTGTAAAAGGCTTTGCTTAAATCCTTTTGTCATTATAGTCGTGATTGGTTGATGTTGTCTACTGAGTAACTACACATCATTCAGACCAACCACCAGCAAAGTCTGAGCAATCAGAGAAAATGTGCTGGACCTTTGCAAAATACACTCATCTGCCCACTTCTTACAATCTCTCTGCACTGCTGTGAGCTTCATCTTTGACTTACTCTGATGAATAAATTTGGAAAGTATATCATAGTTTATGGGCTCACTTCCTAGAAGAAAGTTAATATGGAGGTATTTGGCCTGCAGTACAGATGAAGTGCAATGACAATTTGACTACACGCTTCATGGAACGCAGTAAACGTGGACTAACAGAAGATGCTGGTTAGACCAATTTCTTTTATTCTCAGCATATCTGATATACAGAAAGCTATAGGAAAGTACACTATACAGGAAATAAAAGATGTGTTCTAAATGCGTCCATATATTTTTCCTTTAGTATTCATTCCAGTCATATAAGCGTGAACGCAGTAATTGTTTTCATTTACAAATGAAGAAACTGACAGAATGATTAACTAGTATTAGAACTAGTAATGAAAAAACTCAGGTTCAAATTCAATAAATTAGATTGCTAAGTCCCTGTTGTTAACCACCATGCTGAGAATTGTACATATAATTGGATTTCAAGAAGAAGAGAAGGTAAAGAATCCTACAGATGATGAATAACTGAAGAGAAAAAGGTTAAGAATTTTCAAAAACTGATGAAACAATAAATAACTGCTTCTAGGAGCTTTTTAAAAACTGGGCTAAATAAATACAAATTTAAAAAAAAAAAAACACCTTAAGACATATAAAGGAAACACAATGAAAACACATCTTATAAGGAATCCAGAAAATAAAATTATATTATTTTCAAAGAAGAAATAATAAAATTGATGATTGACTTCTCAAGTATAGAACTAGAAGCAGAAGACAATGGGGCAATGACATCAAAGTGCTGAAAGAAAAGAACTGACCACCTAGTACTCCATGTGACACCCCCCCACAAAAAAAGTCTTTCAGAAGTAAAGGGAAATTTAAGATATTTTTCCAAACCAAAATAGAGTTAATAGCAGCTCTGCAATTAAGAAAATGGAGATAAAAGGAAAATGATATCAGATGGAAGCATAGAAATACAGAGAGCAATGCATGTAAAGAGATAGAGTGGATATATGGAAAATATAAAATATTGTAGACTTTATAAAATAAGATTTTATAGAGGTTAAATATGTATAGAAATAAACTATACATAAAATATGCAGGTTTAGGGCAAAGTGGAGTTAAAAGTGTTCTAAGATCACGCAGTTTTCAGTAAGTGGTAGATGTACTAATTGATATTAGACCTTAGCAACTAAATGGGGCATGTCATAATTTCTAGATAATCACTAAATGAGCCGTAAAGAATGTGTTAATTAACATGCTGTAGAAGGAAAAATGAATAACAAAAACAAGTAATTCCAAGGAAGGTGTGGAAGATAAAAAATAACATAGAACAAGTAGAATGATAGAAAACAAAAATTAACTTGTATATTAAAAATATATATCACAATAATATCACATGAAAAATACAGACTAAGTAATCTAATTAAGGTACACACAATGACTATAAGGACCCAGAAATGTTGGGCCAACTTGTGAGGCAAAGTTGCTTAAGCCTGTAGGTCAGATTCTCCTTTTAAAAATGCCTCTTACTTGCTTCAGTTGAATGATTTTCTGGTTGAATGAGTCCCTCTCCACGGAACTTTCATTTTTTATATATGTTAATTATTTCAGACAGGTAAGAATCTAGGTCAGTTACCTAAGAGATATTTTAAAATTTTAATAGGACGTAATTGATTTAAAATTTCAACTCTTGGAAAATATTCTTTTTTGTTGTTATTATTTCCTAATTCTAAAGAATATATCATAGAATCATCTTCTTGTCAATCTTCTATACTATGTGTAGGTGCTGAAGGAAAGGTAACTAGAACTAATTCCACATTTGCTCTTTACTACATAGCAAAGTTATTTCACAATATCTTATTTAATCATTACTATGACATAAAGATTTGTTCCTTATTTTCACTTGAGAGATTAAAGTTTATTCCCAAAAAAGCAAAAGTCTCATATGATCAAATTGACATGTGAGTGTAGGAAGCAGGGCTTTACTATAACTCATGCACATCACTAAGCAGGATGTAGATTTCATAAGGTTAAAAGAACACTTTAAACATTTATGATAGCAGCACTGCTGTTCAGAGCTATCAACAATGGAACTGACTTTCCCTCTTGGTAATAAACTATCAATTACTGGAAACTCTCACTCTGGCAATGACTTTGCCATTACTTTTGCAGAAGTATTTTTACTTGGAACAAGGCATTGTCTCTGGACACCTGAAAGAAATATGATTTTTCTTACTGTGTCACCATGTTTTATAAGACATATGGCATTATGAAATAAAATGAATGCCTTTTGAGTCATAATATATTGTTTCAAGTGAACATTTACCTAACTAAACAGCAGGGGGAGATGACGAGAATAACATTTCTGTCATTTAAAAAATTAATGCCAGCCTTTAATTACGACTTACACGGCACTTTGGGAAACTTTGAGTTAAAGGGTTGCAATTTTTCTTCTTTAACAAGAGAGGTGACCTCAGCCTTCACTAAGTGCTTAGTGGAAGCATTTAGCACAGCAAAATTGTAAGAGCATCCCAAGAGAAAATGAACTGCCATTGATATCAATGCCCTTTATAGAAAAGGAACTTCAAAACACATTTTACCTTAGTAAAAGAATGGAGATGGACCTGATTAACTCCAAGCTAATCAAAAGAGTTGGCCAAAACACTAAGTGGGATATTCTCAAAGCTTCTTTTAAACAAAAGTAATCAAGAATCTCTATCATGCTAATGACTTTTATCGCAAGGTTCTGAAAGCTCTGTACACTTAGTCAAAGGTGTTATTTCAAGATATAGGTTGCCCTTAGCCTGGTTTCTACCATGTACTTGCCTTTCACAATGCTACCAATATAGAATTCTAAGTTTTATTCAGAAGTTCTCAACTTGAGAATCTCAGAGGGCACAAAGGGCTTTGTTAAAACAAAAAAACAGAGTAGAAAAATAACAAAGTTATATATGAACATCTGCATGTATCTGTTTATTTATTCATATATTGATTTGACAAATGATCATATGCAAAAATAAAATTAGTCAGTGTCAGCACCAAGAAATAAGTTGAACCTGCTTAGTGTTATAAAACTTCTTGCATACTCAATGGATAGCACATTATCTTCAACGAATGAAATTCCAGGGAAATTTTTTTGACTATCGCTAATATTAGTTAATGGTTATCTCATAATAAATATCACAAAAGTAAACTTATTTGATCCATACTGTTATTTTAATATCCTCACAGAAATTATATATGTATCCAAATCTAAGTTCCTACTTTTTAACTGAGGGTATTTTTGAAGAAAAACAGTAAAGGCATTTGGTTTAAAATGGTGATGCTAAATAGCCCAAATCCACTAATTTCCTCTAGTGATTATATAAAAAAAATTAGAATAAGGTTCAAGATGATTCTTTTTATTCATGTCTTTGCTGCTTAGCTTTGTGTCTTAGTTATTTCATCCCTTGTTTACAATTAATAAAAATCAACTTGAATTAATCTAAGTAAAATTCCACAAGGTTCCACAAAGGAATCTCCTGGAATCCAAGAGGAGATATGTAGTAGAACCTCAAAAAGGGACTGAAACCAGAGGAAGCCATCAGGATTTTATCAGTCAGTCCCCTCAGCACTAGTTACCAACAATAAAATACTTTTTTAAGCTACAGTAGTTTGCTGTTTTCATTTTGACATGACTAAAGAATAAATTCTGCTAGATTTTTTGGCAACTCAAAATATCAGATCATTTAATTCTTTGGGTAAGTAATTTTTTTCTACTTTGCAAGCCTTCTCAGATACATGCACAAAAAATCTCACACAAGTATTCTACTGAGCACAAACTCTCAGCATTTTTTTTTTTGAGAGTACAAACATTCAAAATGTTTACTTGTAAATCCTAAAATACACTTACTAATCTTGGAAAAGTCATTGTGTTTACCATAAGACTTTGCCTAATCCTGCTATATTACTGCATAGCCTCAGGTGTACACAGAAATATCTGTGTATAAGAAACAGTTCTGAGTACATATTTGTAGGAAATTGAAATAAGATTTCTTATGTGCCTAATCTTCTTGGGAAAAGATGCTTTATATGCAATTCAATATCATCTATTCTTCTGGGTAATGAAACTGATCAATATCTTATGGGCTCTAAAATTTCTACCAAGTTCAACAAGGTAATATCCTGTGATCTCTGTAATGAAGAGTCATTTTATTCTCAGCAAAACAGCATTGCCTTCAGGGATAAGCTGCATATTCATGAATGCTTTTTCTAACTGAATGTCTTAAAACTACAATGATTGTAGATTTGAAAGAAGTTGCAAAAATAGTACAGAGAGGTCCCATGTGTCCCTCACCCAGCTTCCAGTTGCCACATCTTATACAACTATAGATCAACATCAAAACTAGCCAGTTGATGTTGCTGTCATCCAGAGAGTTTATTCAGATTTTTTATTATTTCTGAGTGTTGTGTTTGTATGTTTTTATTACATGAATAAAGATATGTAATTACCACAGTCAAGATGCAAAATTGTTCAATTGTCATGGAGACCTTCCCTCTGTTATCTTTTTATAATTACACCCACTCTCTTCCTGCTCTGTCTCTAAACTTTGGCAACTACTAATCTGCACCCTGTCTGGATAATTTTTACCATTTCAAGTATATTCCAGAGGCTTGGGCTGCAGACATAGCGCTGGGGAACCATGTCCCCAGGGCACCATTCCTGGGATCACCAGCCCTGCTGCTGATGAACCCATGGAAGCCAACCAGAACCACCTGCACAAGAATGCAGAAGATAAGCCAGTTTGAGATGGACATTTAAAAGACCTGCATCAGGTTAAAGGGTCACCTGGGCATTATGAAAGTTATGCTGGGCAGGTGTTAGGTCCATCCTCTCGCTTCTTCATTCAGTGCACCTGTTCCCCCATCTTCTTTGTGAACACCAGCAGGTACCTCCATCCACTGAGGCAAGAGCTGTCACCCCAAGGAGAATGACTGCAGTGGAGGGCCAGGAATGATCCCCTTGCTCTTCTAACCCATCATGGGTGTACAGTAGAAAAGCTCCACTCCCCTCCTTCTCCAAGAAAAGCAAAAGCCACCTTTAATTTAAAGCCAAGGAAGATAAGGTATGGTGGAGAATGTTATATAAATAAATTTATAAAGTGTCTAACATTATGGGATTTGCTTTTTTCTACTCAGGATAATTCTCTAGAGATCCATCAAAATTGTATATATGGGTAGTTCCTTTTTATTGCTGAGTAGTATTTCATAATATAGATATACCAGTTCACTTAATGATTTATTTGTTGAAGAATATCTGGAAGGATTAAAGTGTGGTGCTGTTATGAATAAATCTACTTTGAACATTCAAGTACAGTTTTGTGTGTGTATGTGAACATGTTTCCGTTTCTCAGAGTTTAATGCCAAGAATGCAACTGCTGGGTTGTAGAGTCCTGGTTAGATTTTTTAAGAAACTACCAATTCTACTCAATTCTTAAATAAAACTACATATTTGCTCCATATGTTTGTTTATTTAAAAATGGGAATGTGCTGGTAAGTTTCCCTTTATTATTTATTTACAGACCAACATGGGGAAAAATGGAATAGTTACTCCGCTGAGTCTTCTAATCCATGAACATGGTGTACCATACCATTAAGACTGTTTAGTTCTTCATCAATTTCTTTCATTAGTAATTTGTAGTTCTCATTACATAAGTCCTGTACATCTTTTATCATATTTATATCAAAGGATTATCTTTTGAGCAATAATAATCATTATTGTGTTTTTAATTTAAACTTCCATAGGCTCATTGCTAGTGTACAGAAATAGAACTGATTTTTGTGTGTTGACCTTACTTTAGTTTTTGAAGTTTTTGTGTAATTTCCTTGGGCTTTTCTACATATATCATCATCTCATGTGTGAATAGGGACTGCTTTATTTATTTATTTTCTTTCCAATCTGTGTACCTTTTATTTTCCTTTTGCCTATTTCCCTGACAAAGACTTCCAGACTATGTAGAGATGATGCAGAATATCTTTTCCTTGTTCTTAATTTAAGAAGAAAATATTTAATCATTAAACATTTAGTCACTTAGTCATTAATCATTAAATGTGTTAGTTCTAGTGTTTTTATAGACCTCCTTTATCAAGTTGAGGAAGTTTCTCTCTATTTTTAATTTATTCAGAGTTTTTAGCACTAGTGGTTGTTAAATTTTGTCAAATTTTTTTCCATATAAATTGAAATATATGTTTAATTTTTCTACTTTAGTTTATTGATATTATAAATTATATTGATTGATTTTAGAATACCAAGCCAGCTTTGCATCTCTGGAATAAAACTCTCTTGGTCATAGATTATAATTAATTTTACATATTGCTGAATTTGATTTGCTATCCATTTTTTGAGGATTATTGTACCTATGATCATGAGAGATACTGGTCTGCAGTCTTATTTATTTATTTTTGAACTGCTCCTGTCTGATTTTGGAGTCAGGGTAATTTATAAAATGAGCTGGGGAGTATTCCTTCTTTTATTTTCAAAAAGAGATTGTGTAAAATTGGTGTTAATTATTTGGTAAGCTTTTAGTAGGCTTCTTTGGTGCAACCATCTGTATTTGGAGTTTTCATTTTTGGGGAGAATTTTCTAACTAAAGAAATAAATTCAATTTAAAAAATAGATACAAGCAATCTAATATTGGTTCAGTTTTAGTAGTTTGTACCTTTTAAGGAATTGATTTTTATCACCCCCTGAATAGGTTTCTGTTTCATTTGAACCTCAGTATCTCTTTTATTTAATTTAAAAATAATTCCATAATCTCTCCTGGTAGACATATTTTTAAATCTATGCCCTTTGCTTGCATTTTGCTTTGCTTTGCATTTAGGTTTGCTTTGCATTTCTCAGTAAAGTTTGAATTCTTGCCATATAGAGACTCCACATATCCCTCCTGCTATCCACCTATGAAAAAAACGGAAATTTATTTTAGCCATTGTGTTATCAGAAAACTGTATTTCATACTGATAAGTCATAACAGAATCACACTTTCAAAATGATTTTAAGAAAAACCCCAGGGCATGTTTGTTCTGTTTAAAAGGACTGGAAGTACAGGAATGAAACAAGAGCCATAAATGGAGGTTGACTTGCTTTATGAAGCCAGCGTTCCTCTGTGGTGTTTATCCCAATTTCTACACAATAACTTGAAAATCAGAGAGCTTTTGCCATCAAGAAAAACAACAAAATGGCTAAAACAAAATAGAAGAAGAAAATCTTTCTTTGAGTCGATGTTCTCTATGTTAAAGTGCATTTGGCTCTTTAATTTCCTCCTTTTAAATGAAAGTTAAAAACGCATCATGTGTTCTTTCTCAATGTTGCTTAGAAAATTTTACTGTGTTTTTTTTTAAATTGGAATTTACAAATAGGAAAAAGTCTGTCAAAATATCTTCAATATTATATCCAGTACTAGTTGAGAATTTTTAAAAAGAAAATGCAACACTGAAATGAAATCAAAACAAAGTGAAAAAAATTATAATGCTGGAATGATAGGTAATCACAAAGGTGAAGTTTCTAACCACAGAGCTTTTTGTTTAGAGAATGAAAATCTACAATTGTTTGTCCATATAAAGAGATTCTAGATGGAATTCCTTAATAAAATCAAATTTAGTAAAGGGCAAATTTATTTGATTCCAAACCATGTTTGACAAAAAAATGAAATGTTCCACCTACTTTGTCATTATTTTGCAACTTCTTAAATAAGCATACATGAGGAAGCAAAATGAAAGTAATAATTTGGATATGTATCTGTTTATTTTTCCTTTTAACTGAGTATATCTGATAATTGGAACCAAATCTTGCATTTATTTGCAATTATCACAAAAGTGCTGTGACCAAAAAAACAAAACTAACCATCCCAAAAGTTACTACTAAAAACAATCATCATTTATTCTCATGGGTTTTCAGATCAACTTGGGGTCAGTTGGTCTAAATTGGGTTTAGTTTGATGGCTCTGTTGACCTTCGTGCTCCCACATGTGCCTGGAGGCTTAGTGGGAATTAGTTAGGATTTGGCTAATCTAGATTTCCCTCCTGAGAAAAACAGTTTAGACCAGACCTGTTGTTCTCAGGACAATTTCAGATGTTCTGAAATAGGTGCAATAGTGTAAACGTTTTTCAAGCCTGGGCTTGTTACTTAAATAATCATACCAAAAGGGAGTTGCATAGCTGAATTTTGAGTCTAGGGGTAGGAAACTATGTCCCTCTCAAGTTGCATTCAAAAGAATGTGAATGTATGATTCTGTTACACAAGAAGGAGAGAATGTTGAAACAGTACTCATTCTACTAGGTGCCCCAAAGCTTAAAATATGCCTTCATAGTAGATATGTGTACCTGTTATTCTAAGTAGAACTACCAAGACATTGTTCCATACACATTTGTAGGATCCCCATTAATACGTATGAATAAGAGCCCAAGAAAATCCCTGAAAAAGGTGGGCATGATTAGACAAAGAAGAGACTGGTATCTCATTGTCAGGCTTGGTTCTTTGGTTTACTTGGCCTTGATGATCCACTTTTTTGTGATTATTTGAATTGGAAAATCAGAAAAATTGAAGGAAATGACAGGATAGAAAGGAGAGACTCTTAACTGTCAGCCTACATACCTCCATTTAGTAAGAAAAGAATGCTGTGATGGTTAATTTTATGTCAACTTGATTGAGCCATAGGGAGCCTAGACATTTGCTCAAACAATAGAGTGTGTTTATGAGGGCATTTTGGATGAGATTAACAGTAGACTAAGTAAAGAAAATTGCCCTTCTACTGCTGATAGTCCTCATCAATTGAAGACTTGAATAGAACAAAAAGACTGAGTAAGAGGGAGTCTGTCTCTGCCTGGATGTCTTCAAGCTGGACATGGGCTTCCTGTCCTCAGACTTGAACTTGGACTGGAAATATAGCATCAATTCTCCTGGGTCTCCAGCTTGGCAATGCAGATCTTAGGAGTTTTCAACCTCCATAATCATGAAAGCCAATTCCTTACCATTTATACTATCTACATAATATATCAATATAATATAAATATTCTGTTTCTCTGAAGAATCTCAAAAAAATGCATTGACCAATGTAATACTGAGCTACTAAGGCAAACCATTAAGAGAGATGGTTACTAAGAGATGAGACACTGCAGTAACTGCATCACAAAAATGAGAGGTGAGAAGAGACGAAGAGATAAAGCTATACTAATTAAGAACCCATGGAAAGAGGAAGCCCCTCATGGACAGATTTTCAAAGAACTCATACCTGTATGCAGCAAGAAGCCAAATATTTAGCCATTTGGTACCCAGAGGGTTAAAAAATATCAAGCAAGTAGGGATGACTTCACTAATAGTTAGGTAAGAATTTTGCTTTGTTTTCCTAATCCTTCCCATGAATCTCAGATACTCTAAAGGCAGAAAGCATCCTGAAGAGAAAATTGTGGTGAAAGGAAAGTGAGTATCACCAACCCTTTAACGGTGTGTTTCCTAAGGTTGAGGCCTCCCTGAACTTTGGAGAAAGAGAAGAGGTCAGTATTGAGTTGGGTAAGCGATTTCAGTTTTAAAATAATTAATTTTGATGTAACTTTAACTTTTTTTTGATCAATTTATTTAAGCTAAACAAACAAATAAACAAAAAAATTTCACTCATTTCTCCCACCTCCCACCCCTTGCCTCTGACAACAACCAATTAGTTCTCTTTATCTATGAGGTTTTTAAAATATAACTTATAAAAAAAAGTTACATAAAACTTAAAATTTTAGTTTTTTAAAATTAAAAGTTTTCCAGAAAGGTTTTGTTTTTCTTTTTGGAACCAATGTAACTTTTCAAAACTAAAAATTTCCAGAAAGTTATAGAGTCCATCCAAGGAAGAGGAAAGGGGATGTTAACAAGCACGATCAAAAGCAATAACTGGAAAAAATTGAAACATCATGGTTCTACTCCCTTGAGAGAGAAGAGTCTACTTACTTACCCAAGGCTGGGTTGGCCTCCTGAAGAACTCCATGAAAAATTGCTCCAATCGAACTGTAAGGCAGTCGATCTACCAGAGAACTGAAGGTAGCAAATCAAGTCACTTATCTATCATTCTATATTAGCCACAAGACGAGGCTTTGGCTTTGGTGCCTCACTGCGCCAGAAGAGGGACCCATGTCCTTCCAACTATGAATATTCAGCTGGCAAAATAAGGCTGAAGCCAAGGTTCTGTCATTTCATTAGCCATTGAAACCAGCCCCAGACAACAACAGGGAAATATCTTGTGTTTCACCAATTATGAAGATTAAAGTCTACAGTCTGAAAGTGGGAACCTCTTCCCTAGACACTGAAGTCTTTTTCTGCTACCCAAGTATGCAATGAAAAACAGCCTTGTTCATTTCATTCTGGCAACTGAAACTCATTAAAAATGCTCAATGAATGCTCTCAAATATTTAAATAAAAAGAATTAGCATTTAAAAAGAAAAGGAAAACAGAGACTGGTACCTCTACAATTGCTTCTCTCTCCGTGTATGCTTCTATTTGTAATTCTTCCCTGGAAAATCCAATCTATGTCTCTCCCCCTAGCTAATGACAACTTACCTTTTAAGAATAAACATTCCACCATTGCATTCACTCCAGTGTGACTCTGGCTTGCCTTCCGTTCTTTCATCCAAATCTATGACTAGTGCTCATTTATTTGCTTTCATTTCAGTATGGGTTTCCCTCTATCAGAGCATCTGTAATGTTGATTTGTGAGAAAGACTGTGCACTTGTTTGCAGGTTTTATTTATGTACTGTGTTTTGACTCTTCCATAATTTGATATTTGATTTCACCAAACGTGTTCAATACATTCATATTCTTAATGGCTTGCAAAATAACTGAAACATAGTAGAAGCCCAGTGCATCTTGGTAGAATGCAGTGGTTTCCCTTTTAGGAGCAGTTACGTTGTGTGTATGTGCTGAAAGATATAAATTTGTACTCAAATTATGTTGTAAAACTAACCAAGGGTGCTTGTAGAATATATTTTCAATCATCTACTTATTATCTATCCTTGCTTCCTTTATTGCCACCACACTCCCCTAGTTTGTTTAGATACCTACCGCCACTGAGTCCTTACTGACCTTAGCTAACCATCTTGGTTTCAGTACAATTATCAGAGAAAGGATTAAATGAGAGATTTGTGATGCAATTCTATGTGGAGAGTAATCAACTAGAAGCTTTCTATAGGGCTTCTGGGAAGAGTTTCTTTGCTATTATAAAGCAGTAAAGTAAAAGGCTAACTCCCAGAATAAATAAATGAATAAAGACTACTACACTAAGAACCCAGTTGGAATCCTAAAATGGTAGGAAACAAAATGACAGCAAACTGGGTCCCTGATGAAGCAAGCAAGTCACAGAATTAAACTCGGGAGGCACACTTATCTCAGGACTAATACATGACAATAATTTGATTTTTCTTTTGTTTTTTAACCAATGAAGGCAATATTAATTACTACATTATTTTTCTACCAACATTTCAAAAGCAGGCTTATTGAAGTCTAGATTTAAGTTAGCTATCTGTTTAGGCAATTAGCATAACAAGAATTCAAATCCAAGTCTCTCTTTCCAGTGCCATTGCTTTTCCATGGCATATAAAATTTGAAGACATCTCAGCAAACCAGTGAGTGGCTGCACTAATTCCAGTGCAGTGGTCTCTGTTTTTCCAAGCATAAGTACACAAGACATAAACAAATAAACAGCACGTCTCACATATTTTTAGGACTCTCCCCCTGTTATTCCATGACACTGATACCAATGTCAAAACCAAACCTTCATCAATGTCAATAATTTTTAACCACCTCCATTTTTAATTCAATACAAGATACAGTTTTTATCCTTGGCTAGCCTGGGCACAAATTTTTTTTTTTAAGATAAAATTTAAAAGGAACTACTTTTATAGTGACTTCTAACATGTGAATAATATAATTAATGGTTTACTCTATAGTATTCCCAAAGTAGATTTAATGATTACAGAGTTGATACCTTGGACTGAAGGGAAACATGAGGAGGAACATTCAGATTGTGTGTAAGTCTGAATACAGATAGTTTTTAAGCGTACATTACTCTCTATAGATAATACAAATGATGCCCCACTGAGCAGACTTGATGAACCCTAAGAGAGTATATGTATTGAAGAACAAAAAAGATACATTACTTCCTATTTTAGAAAGACATGAATGTTAAGAAAAACTAACTTAAAACTAGAAAGCTGTTTAGAATTAGAAAACAGCAAAAATGCGTCAAGAAGATACATGCAGTAAGACATGCCTCTTTTTCCAGCGATCATAAATCAAATACTAAAAGGAAGACCAGACTGTTTAGTGGAAGTACATGGCAGATGGTTATAAATTTGAGATATATGTCAAATAAGAAAGAAAAGAAAGACAATTTTACACATAGTTAACTGTATGAAAAGGTCTGCTTCTGAAAAAGGATATTAACTGTATGGTAGTGCTTATCACAGTGTAACTGGCTCATCCAGAAAGCAAAGGGTTTCTCTCAGACCATTGCTGGTTCTCAAATTCCAAGCAAGAAGCAGCAATTGCCTTTGCCATATTCCCCAGAGTCTTTCTTACTTCCATCACCTTGGTCTTGGCTGCACTGACGGTGCACCTTTGCACAGTTCTTTGCTTTATGAAAAGCTCAGAGAGCAATTGAGTACAAGGAGATAAAAGAATTCACTTCAAGGTTATGCTTAAACTACGTAACACTGAATTTCACCAATGAGAAGCCTCCTGGTTGGAAATAAAAATTGCACTAAGCAAAACAGTTGAGTTCTTTGTGATGAATGATAGAATTTTATACAGGCACTGGAATTTCTTGAAAAAATAGTTGATCAATGCAGGCAAATAATGGAAATTGTTCTATTTAGCCTAAATAATATTCAGTAAAATAGCCAGAATAAGAACTTGAGAAAAGTATGTGTCAAATTGTCAATAATCAATATTTAACATCTACATACGGATTAATCTTTTACATGTATGACTCATGGGAGATTATCTTCCCTTAAATAATGAACAGAAGCATAATGTGATGAATAGTGAATCCTGTTTAGCTAAATGCTGCCCAACCACAAAGGGACTATTAATACCAATAAAGGGGCAAGTCAGTCTAAGAAAGTAGAAAACTTCATAATTAAGGGAAGGATATAATGCTAAATAGTTTCAAAGTATTTGAAAGCAACATACTAGTTGCCTTTTTCAACCTCCCACCGAATATCTCTGCTTGTCATAGAAACACATTTCCAGGTGGACTGAAGTTAGTTTCCTGACCATTACACAAGAAGATTTAATGTCATTTGTTCCATATCATTTATTAAAATAATTCAATTTTTAAAGAATCTCATCTGATGTTAAAATCCAGATGAAGATAACACTTGGCAGTTCACATAATGGATGATGCAATGTGCAATTTTTCATTTTCAGAAGCAACAAAAATCAACCTGCCCTTGAAAAGAATTTTACACATTTAGACAAAAACAACTGTTAGGACAAAACTCAATGGCGTTTCACTATTGGAGGAATGAATAATTGCCTGCACCAACAGTGCAGTCTGTGGAATCCTTGCAAGAAATAGATGTGGGGCAATTTTAATGAGACCTTATCAATGGGTTCAAATAAGAGCGGAGAACCTCATGAGTACTTGTATCGTGAAAGTCAGCAGATTGAAATGACGAGACTGATGAAGGCAGCTTGTCCACTACACTGAAATCATTAGAGTTGAGGCTAAAAAGAGTCTAATATTTTGATTTAATAGCAACATTAAAAGGACTAAGTAAAATTGAATGACCAAACATGCCAACACTGCCAAAGTTTAAGTGACTTCCCAGTTCTTTTGTTGCAAACTTTTTTGTCCCCGATGCATTCCAGGAGATCAGTGCCCTGTTGGTGTGCTCTCACATGCCTGTGTGAGTGTGCCATGCGGGTCTGTAAGTCAATGCCATTATTAAACATTCAATGGCTACAGTTGGAGAGTTTAAACTGTTTCAAGTGAAAACGTTATATTCCCTAATATGGAGGTGTTTTCGATTTCATTTAACACAACATGATTTCCTAGGGGGAAGAGAGGAAGAATAAAACTTGACTTATCCCAAACTCTTAATTTCTCTTTTTATGATCTGAAACTAACACAACATTGTAAATCAACTATATATCTCAATTAAAAAAATAAAATTTAAAAGAAAACTTGACTTATCATGTCCGTCTATCTTATAATAATATTCAGCTTTCAACTAGAGGGCATGAAAGTTTCTGTGCTTATAGACGTTTAAAAGAACTAAATATATGACTATAGCTAGAATTATTTCCTTTGCGTGGACATTGTTTACTTTATACTAAGTAAAGATGATATTTAAATTGCTGGCATAATTTGATGGCAGTAGTAGGAACTCTAAGGTAATTAAAGGCTTATTAGATTATCATTGAAGCATTAACCTGTCCCATCTCACCTTCAATAAAGCATATTGACTCAGTGACAGACTTACAGGAACGTTATGTTAAGGTGAGAACTACGTTTGTGGAGATAATGAGTGTAAAAAGAAGAGAAACCCCCTTCTTTTGTCTGTCTGATTCATGATCTGAATGCTCCATTAATCAGGAAGCTGCACTTTTCCCCCCCATGAAGGGAGGTGAGTATTCACCTTTCAGAAATACACAGTTCATGTTCTTAAGAAGTGAAACACTGACAGCTCCATAACATTTCCAAATAACCCTATTAATGTTTCTCATGTGTCACTTATAAGAATTGAGGGGGAAAATAAAGGGGAAAAAAAGGCCATTATTTTATTCTCTTTTTATTCTTACTGCTGTAGTGACACTTCATCACAGCTGTGTCACTGTTTTAGGGGAGCACTTTTGTGATGATTACTATAACCAAACCTTTAACGTTTCCTTCATTTCTATCAAGGATCACACAGATGGTAATATACCTGTGATTCCATAACAATACATTTTAAAGTCAAGAAATCAGTACTGAGTGCAATTGGCTAAGTGATTTATGTAACATTTGACACCACCCTTACAACATCAACCAACTTTAACTGAAGCCTGTAATAACAGTGTTTTTTAATACTGAACAGAATGAGAACATATACCACAGTGCTTCTAGAATTGCCATAAATTGTTCAGAAAATGCCTGGGTATTAACTTCCCCCTTATAATTAAAGACATAGGACATAGGAAAAAACCTGCCCCCAAAGATCTTATTAGATATGTGGAATTTTCTACCATTGCTTTTGCTTAGAAAATCAATGTTTATCTTTTTATTTCAGAATAAAACTCTAATGATTGAACAAAACATATTTCTGAACAAATTTTCCAAACCAGCCAAACAAAACCAAAATATATTATTCATTTGTTAAGATTTTTTTTTTCTATTTGAAGTCAAAATGTTGGACTTTCCATATAGTTTTCTAGCTATGTAAAATCACAAAACATAACTCACACTCTCTGGGCCTCCATGTCCTCATTTGTAAAGTGCCCATCCCTGTGAGATGTATTTGAAGCACATTATAAAACTCATAAGTGTTTTCCTAAAGCAAGTTTCCTCACTGTCATGAAGGAGAAACATGAGAGGGGAAAATGAATGGCGGGTTTGTATTGAAAGACACAAATTGTAATTTGGCTTCCATTGATTGGAATCTCTAGAGAGAATCCAAGTTCACATTCATAAAATGACATGCTCTCCCTACAAGAAAGTTATGCCCTAGTCAAATGAATGACAAAGATTTCAATATTGAAATCATAACTAAAATCATTGTTTGCTTATTTATATTCTCAATGTTATCTGTTAGCTTTTTGCCTAAGGTTTAATGACAGTAAAATCTGGCTTTCTTTTTACAAAGAGAGAAGAGGAAATGAGAATTAACACAAAACTAGTTCTTAAAACATTCTATAGTTTTTGCTGCTAGGTGTTCCTTTGGGGGAGTTAACACAAGGAAATCAATTAACTTCAAAGTAGTAGAGTAAGCTTGCCAAAGAGAACGGAGTTCAAATTATCATTTTCAATTATGAATATAAGGTAAGATCTTGATCTAGTAATACTATGACTTGTATAATCAATATAGGTGTTGAATAAGTGAAAAATTATTTTATTGCTAGGAGTAAACTTGCTTTTCAATAGAAAAGTAATGAATCAATACCATTAACCTTACATTCGTGTTTCTTTCAACCTATAAAAATGTAAGTTTTTTAAACTATAGCATTAAAAATTATCATCTTAGTGTTTATTTTATAGAGTATTATATTCTTAACATATTGTTCATGCTTCACTTTCAGAAAAGGCACCTTGCATCAGACACAATAAACAGGGTGTTAATAGAAAGTAAAAATTATTGGAAAGTAAAATAGAAACAAAAGATAATGTGTCACGTTAGCAAGTGTGAGTTGAAGAGCAATGTATCCTGTTCATGTAGAGGAGAGGTGAGTTGTCTTTAGACTAAATAAAATTACAAAGCATTTGTATGAGGCATGGTGGATATTTACAATTAATGCTATAGGAAAACATTTTTTGATATAGGGTGGGGATTCCTTTACATATTAATTTTACAAAAGCAGAAAATTCATCTATCTCAAATGGCAATCAGTAAATGGTTAAAAAAAGAATCCTGCCTAAAATTACAGAAAAGCCTAGAGGAGATTGTAATTGCTGTTGAGATTCTACAAATAGTTTTCTTTCGATGTTGCTGTGTTTCTAATTATACTGGAAGTTATCTTATTACATGCTACAGAGATTCTGAATAATTAAATGTAATCGGATGTAATATCTGACTTTAATAATTGGTGTCAGGAGCTAGTATGTTTTCCACATGGTGCATGAACTGCACAGCCATTGGAAGATGTATTAACCAACGTGAAATTTCTAATATTACTCTTGAAATTAAAACGTATTTTGTCATGTAAGAATTTGAGGGCTTTAACAAACACTGTGAAAATGCTTCTGTATTTTAAAGAATATGCTTATATCCACCAATCTATGAGTGTATGGTGTCTCATCAATCAGTCTAACATCCTCAAAAATATTATATTCAGTCTTTAATCATTGGTCCTGCTGAATCTTTTCGTAAGCCCAATGAGTCTCCAACAAGCAGTAGGAATATGAATGTTTCTAATTAATCACAACAGATAAACTACAGAACAATTTAAATATACTGATACTTCATGTGGGTTTTTAAAAAATAACTAGACTTTTTTATATCGTGCTGTTTTCTAAGTCCTCAAAATCAAGTAAATACAAACCAGCTGCTATATCAGTACCCAATCAGAAGAAGGTTCATCCATTTTTTTATTTTGACATGTTTCTCAAAGTTTAATACATTAATAAGATGGTGTGCCTTTCTAAATAGAAAAGACTGTAATTCTTTATATTGTTACATTTTTGTTACAAGTAAATTTTGGGGGTATATAGCTATTTCTGGCTTAAGAGACACTATCATGGTGAAATATATCATATATGATATATGTAACAATATAATTAGTAATTGCTTATCTAGAGACTACTGGGGTTGGAACATATTTACTCAATAATATCATTTAGAATTGCGTAGATTAAAACTCATTTATTTAGACTTTTTCTCCTGTGCTGCCTAATAATTTATATTCTCTTATGCTACTTCCAAAACATGCATGTTCGGGGTTTCCTAGGTATTGCTTGCCACTTCTTTGACTCTTGGGTATAGATGGAGCTGAAGAAACAGCTCATTCTAAACCTGGAACAACCACACTAGGAAAACATGATTAATTAGCCCATATTATCAGGTAACATATAAGTTATATCATAACTCTTATATCTCAAGCTTTTGGTAAGATCTTATGTCCATATCCTTTAAGCTGCAACCCTTGGTGAAACTACGTCCAGTTTTTAAGCCTTCTTTACTATACTTCTGCTTCAGTGGATGATTAACCCTCTACTTCCCTTGCAAGGACTAAGCTCAGTTTTAGATCTCAGTTTACTCATCTGAAATACTCTTCCCTTGGGGAGCTGAACGCTGACCAACATACTTCTAACAACTTCTTGGTGGTCTGGAACCGAAGATGGTCTTGGAACCCAATATGACCAACCTTCTTCATACCTTAAGAATAACTTGTTGCAGAAGGATTTGTTTCAGCTCAGAAATCCACCAATGAAGTCTACTGGGATATTATGGCTGGATTATATTATATACCAAGTTTGTCTTGCAGTTTATTCATGGTTTCCACAATTTCCAATCAACTCATTCCTGGCATTCCCTGCCCCCCCCCCATTTCTTATTTATTTAAATCAGAGGATTGAACAAGACCAATAGAGATTTAGCACACACATTGCTAAAATACTTTATCTTTTTTCTTCTTACCTGTTCCGACTCCTCACTATAAAAATTCATATTTATTTGTCAATCACTCAGTAGAGGCTTCCTTGTTCTTTGTTCATGCTAAAGATACTGGAAATAAACCTTTGTCAAATTCCTTAATATGTGCATGAATAATAGCTGGAGATGGGTAACATCTACGGTTGTTTGAAAGCAAATTATTTTACTGATAATTTAATACATTATATTAAAAACAGGCTCTTTAAACTGAATAAGAGACATCAAAATAGACTTTTAAGAATGATTTCTTGTGTCCTGTAGAACTTTTCTTTATGTCTTAATTTGTGTCTTGTCTTTCAGGACAGAAATTGACCAAATCAAATCAACATGACAATCACCTAATCACATGCTTAATTCAACTAGAAACATATGCACACTTCTGTAACTGTCATTAAAGTGTGCATATATATTTTAGCAGCAACTCTTACCACTCTTTTTAATTGATTCATAAATGTGCTGCCTTTAATTATGTTAGAGGTTGTAGTTAATGACCTCTCTACTATAATGAGGGCTGTCTAGGTATCAATTTACATCTTAAGTTATGTCTTCAGATGTAAATGTGTGCTTATTAGAAGGGAAACCTTCTTTCTTTATCTTTCTTATTAAGTTAATCTCAATCACCAAGAAAATGTTTGATTTTTATCAGAAAGTACAATTATCACTATATTCTTATTTCATCATTCATCAGGGAGAATGATGAAAAACAGTAGGGTAATATCAAAAGAAAACAGAAGTTTTTTGTTTTTTTTTTTACTTCAGTTTCAGCAAGTGAAAAACTTACAAGTTGTCATTCCTGTCTTTACATAACAAAAAGCTAAACAAAAGGAAAATAAATGACTTCTTGGTCTGATCAAAGAACGAAAGTCCTGGGGCAAGCTGCCACCTTGAAATCTGGAGAAACAGATGAATCCATAGAGTCATTCACAAGATCTGCTAAAATGGTAATTTTAACAAATTGTTGGAGGCTGAGTATGGACTATAAGAATGCAAAGCTCCTGGGCCTTAACTTAGAAGGTGGCCACTCTTTCACAGAGCTTAACTTCAGAAGCCCCATCAAGTTCTCCCTGGGACTAACCAAGAAAGATACCCTGTCACTCTGGCAGGAAGAGAGAAAAATAGCCCTTGTGAATTGCTCCCCGAAATGGGGCCCATAACAAAGGCCTATGATGCAGGAAAGAAGACAACCAGAGTCTTATCCTGCCTGGGAAAGAAGCACTTCTCCCATTCCAGTCCCTTTTAGATTTCCTGTCAAAAAAAAAAAAAAAAAAAAAAAAAACCTAAGAAACACTTGTGAAGGTCACAAATCAAAGATAAATGCCTGCAAAAGACTGAGATTTAATAATCAGATATAGCATGTTTTCCCTGTTGCACAGATGATCACCACACCAGCAGGGCTCCAGTACAATACTAGGAGTTACAGTTGAAAGTGCTGGAAGGTACAGACTCTGAGGTTGGTACCTAGGGAAGTACAAAGTCAACAAGGGAAACAGGAAGAAGAACACTGAAAAATCTGAAGCCTCTGGCACCTACAGCTACAGCAAACATTTGTGTACTTGAAAAAAAAAGCATAAAAACAACTGTGAGGTGAGTTCATTCAGCATCTTACTGAGGACCGTAGGCTAAGAGACACCCTCTCAGACAGCTCTGAGAAAATCTTCTGAAGAGATAGACAGGGGGGTGGTCAGGACATATGTGATTTTGGCAAAGGGTACATGGGTGGCTTATAAACAATAAAAAACTGTATCTCATAATTTTGGAGTTTGAGAAGTCCAAGGTTAAGGCCCTGGCCACATTTGATACAGGTGTGGCCTTCATCCTGGTTTATATGTGGCCATTTTTTTTGTTTGTTTCTAACTTTGTCCTCACAAGGTGAAAGGTGTGGGGGGGGTGTCTCTGGGGTATTTTTATAAGGGCACTAATATCATTCATATAGTTTCCACCCGCATGTCCTAAACACCTCCCCAAAATTTCACCTCCTAATACCATCACATTGCACATTAGGTTACAACATATGAAGTCTGGGGGGAAACAAACATTCAGACTATAGCAAGACTGAATATGACTTTGATCCACAGAAAGAAGGAAGAATGTTGAGAAAATTAATGAAGATAAAATCTTTTTATTTTTCTTCTTTCATTCAAAATTTAAAGTAATAATAGTAACAATGTGTTGGCTGATTATAGCACTTGGAAAAGTGAAATAAATGGTATTAATGTAATAGTAGATGGAAGGGAAGAATTAGGAATATTCTGTTGTTAGATACCTACATTACCTGGATATAAAGTATAATGGTATGTTATTTGGTATGGAATGGTATAATATTATTTGAATGTGGTTTTAATTATACAAAAATTTATGTTGCTAACTCAAAAGCATTCTCTAAAAAATTTTTAAAAAGTATTTTCATATACTGAGAGGACATAAAATGAAAGCATGTAAAATTCTCAATTAAAACCAGAGAAGGCAGAAATGTTCACAGAGAGAAAACCATGAAGACAGTAACAGGATCAGCGATGCCAGGGTTTGAGAGGCCAGGGATGAACAGGTGGACCACGGACTTAGGGCAGTGAAAATACCCTGTATGATAGACACCATAAAGACAGATACATGCCATTATATATCTGTCCATATCCAAAAATGTGCAACGCCAAGAATGAACCATAATATAATCTATGAATGTTAGGTGGTGATGATGTGTCAATGCAGGTTCATCTGTTGTAAAAAATGTACCATTCTAGTGAGGGATATGCATGTGTGGGGGCATGATGTACACGGGAAATCTCTGCATTTCCCCTTCAGTTTTGCTGTGAAATTCAAATTGTTCTAAAAAATAAAGTCATAATAATAATAATAACAGAATAAATAGAAAACAATTACATCAAGGTAGATATTAATCTAAATATATAAGTAATCACTTTAAAGGTGAATAGTCTAAATACACCAATTAGAAGACAGAAATTTGCAGAATGCATGAACAAACAAGAGCTTACTGTATATTTGGCCTAACATGGGTATACAGAAAACCCACATTAAATATAAAGACTCAGGTTTTTAAAAATGAAAGAAATATATCCCATGCTAACATTAATCAAAAGAAAGCTGGAGTATCTATGTTAATTTCATGGTGGTAATGATTAACAATCCTGATCTCACTAAACATGCACACTGGAATTGTACAGCCAGGTTTCTCATTATTGGAGTATTAATTTATAGATAACCAAAGAGAAGATTCTAGAATGACCTATACAGTAATGGATTATTGTTGGAAATATCAATATGAACTCATGTTTGCCTTAATATAGATACATATGGCTATATATAGACATTTATAGGTAGATGTTAATATACATATATTTTCTTTCTCTGACAACTGACAATTCTGGAAGTAATGACATCCCAGTAGCAACCAGTATACCTAGTGCCCAATCTTAATCTCTAATACTATCTTCAATAAAGACTTCCTCAATAAAAGGAAACAGGATTTATTAGAGAAATAACTAATTCTAAGACTAGAACAGAAAGCATTTAGCATTAGCCTGGAGCATCTTATAGTGCCAGGAGGTGCTCAAAAAAGCAAAAAAAAAAAAAAAAAAAAATGCGAAGAATGTCTGTCAAAATAGCATAGGAACCAACGGAAAGAGTTTCCAGTGACCAAAGCTGGGGCAATTTGAGCAATAAATTACGTAGAGCAGTGTTTTGAACTATAACCCAAACTATAAAATAAGTGTCCATGAGTCTATACTGATATAAAAAATATTAAATAAATAAAGATGAAGACTAGAACTCCCCATGTAGAAAGACTGCAAATAATTTTCATAGATAGTCAGCCCTCAAGGAGGTGGAACATATCTCCCACTACTGAACCTGAAAACCTACCTGAACCAGGTGATCAAGAATAGAACCAGCAGTGATGTGAGGTTGCTAGCATGTACCCTGATATGAGGTGACCAGATGCTTCTCTGTGTTTGCCTTCTTCCCCCAAACTCAGAACCTCCATTTAATCATGAGAAGAGCATTAGTCAAATCCCAGTTGAGGGACATTATATAAAATACCTGACTAGCCTTCCTCAAAACTGTCAAAGTCATCAAGAACAAGGGAAGCCTGAGAAACTCTCATAGCCAAGAGGAGCGTAAGGAGGCATAACAACTAACTGAACTGTGGACTCCTGGATCCTGGATGGGACCCTGGTATGGAAAAGGGAACTTAGGTGAAAAGTAGGAAATCCAAATAAAATGTGGGTTTTGGTTAATAGTGATGTATCCATAAAGGTAATTGTAACAAATGTACCATATTAATATAAGATATTATTAAGTGGGGAGTCTGGGTGCAGGATATATGAGAACTGTCTGCACTATATAATTTTTCTATAAAACTAAGACTTCTAAAATACTTTACTTTTAAAGATGCAAAAATAAAAGCAAAAAAGTAAAAGCAAACAGAGAAGTGTACAATATCAAAAAGGAAGACTTGATACTGGCTGGATGGGTTTTCTAAGCATCCACTATCACCCCATGATCTCTAGGGTTAAGTTTTTTAAATGGCCTGTAAGGTGAATGTTTCCAATCCTCCTCAAACTTTCATGTATATATCTCTTTAGATTTTGTAACTCTTCCAAAGGAGCATGCTTTCTACACAGAGCAGTGTAGACTTTTTGTTACCAGATGCATGAGTATCAGTGCTTTCCTCTAAAACCTCCACATAACTCCCAATATTCTTGGCTCTAAGCTCACAGCAGCAAAAGAATCTTAAAATTATAGACCATAGAAAAGAGAGGACTGTGGTATAATAGTTTGAGTAATTTGCAGCTATTTTGGTACTATTGAAAGATTTAAAATTTGAGAAAAAGCATAGTATTTCTCAGTCACTTTATGTTAACATCTGTAAAAATTGTTTTCCTGTATGTATTTAATAGATAATTTGCGCATAACCTACTTTGTACCAGGCTTTCTTTCCTGGAGAACATAACGGATGAGGATTTGTTCTCATTCACTTTACATTCAGTGAGAGACAGGCGACATTGATGGCAAATGAGACATGGTTCCCTGGATGATTAGTGCAATAATAATAATAATAAATTTAATTAAAAAATCACTTAACAAGATAGACTTATGTATAGTGAGTACAGGATATACTCCTGTCTTGGAAATGCCTCTAGAAAGAAGTCTAGGGAGAAAAAAGGAACAGGTACCAATGCATAGAGGCTGGAAGAATAAAACAGTGCAATGTGAACACAGGGTAGAGAGATTCTGTCATTTTGGTAGCAGCTGTGAAATCAACAAGCCGCCATTACCAAAATCTAATTTAAATGTTGTTGAAGTTAAATTGAAAAGTACAAAAGCAAGTAAAAAAAGTTTTCTGCCAGGATGAAACAGGAATGATCAGATAATAATTACTGATCAGTATTACAGTTCATGTTTCCTGATAAAGTTAAACCATAGGGTTTAGATCTTCATTTCCATTTGTGTGGATATGGCCATTGGCAAACTGAACCAGGACAAGTAGTTAAAGCAATAACAAAAACTAAGATACAAAGTTCAGTTAATGGATGTTTTGCTCATCTAAGACTGACAAAGTAGAAAGAAACAGTAATAAAAATCTGGGAACCTACTCTGAGACAGAGTAGGTAAACGCTGGAGAGAAGAGACTTTGCAGGGAAGTGGCAGCTCAACTGGTGGAATTCCAGCCATTTGTGTCACATTTCTCCATGATCAGAAGAGTGGCCTGAAGGAAACTTCCATGGCTAATTGCCATGAACTATGTTTAATTTAATAAAGTCACAGCTCCAGGACTCTTCAACAGGGAAATCTCTTAAGTCTGTATTGCTTGAGGGGGTTGATAACCATAAAACCACAGCATTTCCTTGCCTGAACGTTAACTTAAAGTAGCTAGAAAAATAAGCAGTTTCATGAATTTAGGTTCTGAATGCAGTAAATTTGATTTAGGATTAACATTTAATAGCCGTGTAAGTTATGCTATTTCCTGGGCTCAAGCTGAACGTATTAGTTTTGAAAAGAATAAAATATTAGCATATTGAGCATGAGATTCAACTAAATATTCATACAGAGGTTCTACATTCATTTGTGCTTATTCAGTAATAGTTACTGACAATTATTATAAGATTACTGATAAATAATGTTCTCTAAAGTGATAACATACAAGCACATAGATGTAGTAAAAGTTAAATTCTGAAAAAATCACAATATGATAAAAGTATGTTGGGAAAGTTTGCTGAGTAGAAAACAGGGGTTGTGAAATATGAGTGGAAGACTCAATATAGTCTTCTATGTGATTTGGTTTTTTTTCCTCAGTAAGATGATATTCTTTTGCTGTGTACTTTTACAAAATTTGTCAGGGAAATTTGAATAGTAGATAATTTAGGAAACTAAGACTTCTTTGTAAAAAAGAAAGTTGGCAGAGGTATTTTTATCCATTACAAGCATCATATTATCATCAGATCTAGTCAAAAGCATTTCTTTCTAAAATTGCCTAAGTTTCAAAACCAGTTATTGTCTCCTACAATCATTGATTTCAATAGAGAGAAAAGAAAACTAAGGCCTTCCAGCTTGGAACAATTGAAAGAGAAAATATGGAGGTAGGAAAAAAAAGGCCAAGGGCACAGAAAAAATTACTGGTTAAAATTGACTGCAGTTGTCTATATGAAGAGTATCTGTAGCAAGAACTGTGTATGAGGCAGGCAGGAGAGGTACGGGTTTATGGTTAATTCAGCAGTCCATTGAAATGTAAGGGGCAGGAGACAGTCATGACTGATTCTGCGCTACTTTCTCTAATCTGGAAAATGGAGGGACGTGAAACAGGAACAATCATAGAGGTCTGTTGCAGGCATTTAAATGAGCCTATAATCTATTGATTTCATTAGCAAGCACTTCCCACTGTTAATCTTTACAAAATATGTCTTAACACTAACAAAATCATTGGTGAAAAAAAATTGCAGTTAAGTGTGATGTATCTCAGAAGTTTCCTTGTCAACCAGATTTTGTGCACCGTGCACAGTGTTGCACGCTGTTTATAGCGTAGCCAATGTATGGGCATAATTCCTAAGGGGGCATCGAAGTGTAAAATATGATTTCCCTAGGTTATACTGCACAATACATCAGATCAGTAATCAGAGAGAAGAAATAAATGGAATCCTTAAGCATTAAGAATGACTAAAGTAATTGTATTTTTATGAAGTGAGGAAAAAGTTATCGACTGAGAAAGCAAGAATTAGAAGGTGCTCCCCTGCCCATCCACATCTTTTGTAACTGCAATAAAGCTTTGTCTCACCAACTTGGAATAGTGTGAACCATTGGCAAAGCTGTTTTGAGTATGAAATAAATGCATCAAATTATCTTGAATAAAAACAATATTACATAAGATTGTTGAACTATCTTTGTTTTTATTAGATGTTCACCGGGCAACATCTGACTAAGCTTCAGGTTTTCTATAAAGATTTCTCCTGTTATTATGTCTGGATCCTATTACAGTTATGGTCTACTTGTGACTTTATAAACAGGTTTCCTGAAGCTGGTTACTAGACAACATGAAAGAGTGACATCCCTTAACACGTGGATATATCTCCTGAGGAGGGCAGGATATGTGTGCCCAAGAACAGTCAGTATAGGAAGGCATGGTGCACAGTGACAGTCATAGTGGAACAAATACTCACAATCCTGTGTGGCTCAAGAAATAAACTTATAGGCCAAAGTGTACAATAAACTTACAATTGTAACCTTATTTTAAAGTGAAAAAAACCCTCGCTATATATGTATATTAATGAACTATAAGAAAGAACAGAAATGGGTTCAGAATCACCATACATGCTTCTATCTCTAACTTCTGTAGTGTGTGTGTTTGTGTGTGTGTAGGGAGATTTAGAAACTCTAGGCATAATTCCAGTTTTCCTTGGATTTATTCATACTCACATCACTGTAAGAATTTGTACAGAATAAATGTTCTTAATATAAGCTTCTCTTCCTTCCCTGTGTCTTCAGAATTTCTTCAGGACCCAAAGACAAGGTAAAATATAACCTAAATATTTCATTCTGATCTTAGCTGTCTATATGTTACCAAGGGCAAGTTCATGTGCCTGTCATACCATGAGGCCAAACAAACTGAAACATCAAAGTTTGGAGCAGAGGAAGGTTTATGGCAGGGCCAAGCAAGAAGGATGGGATGGCTAATGCCCAAGAAATCCCAGAACTCCTGGAAGGGTTTCAGCAAGCCCTATTTAAAGGCCAGGTGAGGGAGGGGGCTGCAGGGTGCATGATCAGCTTCTGCACAATTCTCTGATTGGCTGTTGTTGAGGTACCAGGGTGGTCAACACTATCAACCCTTTGGTGCCAGAAGGTCTGGGTTTATGTGTTCTCGATCATCAAGTAGTTAATTTCTTCCCCTTGGTGTGGTTTTAAGCATCTGAAAAACTCAGGAAATATCCATGAGATACTATTATCTGGGTGCTTCAGAGAGGAGCTACAGTAGAGGATATGAGGGAGGGGGTCTTACCCAGGAAGGCCCCACAGGGTCCTGCTCGGTTACATGTAGGCACACTATATGAGCACACATGAAAATACTCCATGTTTCTTAGTAAGGAGAGTCACTTATTTTCACTTACTATAATTCTTCTTAGAATATTTGATAGCATTATCTATCATACAACATCTTATCAGATACTCTTTCTTTACCGTTATCAAAACTGTATCATGCAAAATGGTTAATATTTACAAAAGCATATTTATACACATGGCATATATTAATGAATTGCATCTTTTCAGAAACCATTGATTGCATAAGATTACATTTTAAATATCAATCTTTTAAAATAACTGAATGATAATCATTTGAATAGTTTCTATCAATGCTGTTATGATGACTATAAGGGAATATCTGATTCCAAAAGATTTTGAACAAATAGGTAAAATCTGGAATTTTAATTCTCAAGGTAGAAAATTATTGGTATGTGATAACGCTGGCAATATAAGTGACCACTATGTTTTGGTTTTTATTAATGTAAGATAATCGTCTCTTGCCTCTGGCTAAGAGCTCAGTTACTTTCAAATCATATTTTAAGACATTTTTTCCTCAGCATTTTAAGATACATCTCATCCATCTCTCAAATGATTCCAAGGTGTCTCAGTAAAGTGGAATTCTGTCTCTTTCTTCTTTCACAAAGTATAGTTTGATTGAAGATTTCCTGATTTATCAGTGCATCCTCCATATAACTTTACACTTTAAAATTTCCAAAGATTTTATAATTTATGAGGCAAAAGATTAAGTGCTGCTGTGGTTCATCACAATCCTTTAAATTCACAGTTGGAATACAACCAAGTTGTGAATGAATTTGCAGTGGAATCTTACAGATGAATGAATTATATGGAGGATTATGTTTGAGATGCCAATATCACTCTCTCAGGCAGTAGTGGTAATCTCAACAAATTACCTAAAACAAAGGCATGAATGTGACTACCAATGAAAATGAGACATATTTTGGCTTAAATTTTATTTTAATAAATAAATTCCATTTAGAAAGATTTCTCCTATTAACTGTAGAAATAATAAGTACACCATCTTTATCTTTATAAATATCTTCAGTTCTCTTTTTAATATTAGGCACATCCATTTGGAAGTCCTTGAATTTAGCAGCCATAAATATTCAATAGGATCTGTTTTACATTTAAATTTTTTGCAAAGAATTTTTAATCCATTTTTCTAGCAACAGCCATCCAGCATTGATACACTCAAATAACGCAATAGCAACTGGAATCATAAACGATCTGCATGTTTAGTATAGAAAATATGTTCTTTAAAAGGATTTATCAAAAATTTAGATTTTTTTTCCAAGTTAATCAACAGTGCCACCAGGTGGTTACATTAATGCAGGAAAAACACAGTTGTTACATGGTTTAATATTTTAAAAATATAAGGTTGTTGGGGCTTATATTTTACAATAGTAATCTAAAATTTTCTTTAGCCAACTTCTTTACTTCTATACAGTAAGTTGTTATTAATTTCCAAGTTTCATAAAGACTTGGTGAGCCATAAAATACTAATCTGTTGCAGGTAATCCCTTGTTCGTCAGTAAGCCCATTTTTTTTTTTCAGTTCTGTTAGTTTGAGTAATACATAGATGCCAACAGTTCAAAGAGAATAAATGAGAAAAGCATAGAATGTGTTAGAATAATGTAACATAAATTTGTCACTTTCACTGAGATTTCTCCAAAAGCATACCTTAATAAACACTTGTGATCTTTTAATTTAGATGGTGTTTTGGTTTCCTCAAAATCAATAGCTACTTTATCATATATTTTATCAATAAACATGATTGCTTATGAGCCATACTTAATGCAACATTGAAGTGTATTCATTTGCCTTTAATAAATGCTTGTATTATTCATCCTCTAAGTCTCTTTACCTGTGTTCTTACAGCCTTTGGCTGAAGTCCCACCACCATCTCACCCACTGGAAGAATGATCCAGCTAACTGCTGAATTTGGGGTGAGGTAGGAGTTGGGTTTGCATATTTCTGCTCCTTACTTTTCTGATTGTGATCTGTCCTAGCTGCATTGAGTCTGTATTCTAAATTTCTTTCAGCTATAAGTAAGCTTGGTTATATGAGCATATAGTCTTCCAGCTCTGCTGATGACTAAATCATTATGATTGCCTAATTTTGGAGAAATTGGGGAACACTCAAGAGCATAAATGCAAGCTACAATCTATCATATCAATATTTTCAGTAATAATGATCATATTTTAGTTTGTATTTCCTCGCACTTTCATTTATTTCTCAATTAGATCATCACTTGAGTGGGGAAAAAGGTGCTTTTTATTAGCCTCATTCAAGAATCAAACTATCGTCATAATGGCAAACTTTTAACAACTGATCAAGAACATATAATTTACCAAACTAGGAAAACAAAGAAAGACATCTTGAAATTTGAAGAAACCAAGCCATGGCTTTTTTAACCCAATCAAAAAATGTAACATGCCACAAATATGGTAACATAGTTTTATGTCATTTTCTCTATATTTTGTATACTCAATGACAAACAATGTAATCAAACAGTATGAACAGAATTATTGATGAATTTCAGCTTTGAGGAAACTCTTAAAGAATGAGGTAATTTAAGTCTAATTTTTCACATTATGGAAAATCACTCATTCAAAATCTCAATGTCTTTCATATTGAAAAGAATGTGTTAATCACATGTAAATCCGTTGAAAATATAAAAATTTAGAAACCAAGAAATTTGAATATTTAAAAACAACATGCTTGAGGAAAAGTTTTGCCATAACATCAACTTTCACTAGCTTCCAAGTAAAGCATCAAACTTTTCCACATCTCTGGCCCTATGCCATCACTTCCCTATAAATGCAAAATAATTTATATATTTTCCCAATGCAAAATTGTTAGTGCATTTCTGTCCTTTCCAGATTAGTGCACAATCTCCTTATACGAATTTAAGAACCTCCCCAATGTGACCTTAATCTATTTCCCCTCATTATTAGAATCTCTTGTTGCTAAAATTGCAGGGAAGAAAATATAGGAAGAGAAGCAACACATGCATTTAATGAAGGTAAAGGAATACATTCAAATGTTGCTTTAAGTATGGCTCATAATTACTACTGTGTATTAAAATATATAATAAAATAGCCTCGACAATAAGCACAATGATGCCCACAACCTGGTATTATGCCCTTGTGTATTCCCCTTCCTTTGAGTGTGGACTGAACCTGGTGACCAGAACAGAACAAAACTGATGGGATGTCATCTCCAAGATCAGGTTAAAGGAATGCTCTGACTTTGTTGGGGTATCTCTGAGGAAAGCTGCTTGACATATTGTGAGATGTTCCATGGAGAACCTCATGTGGCCAGAAACTTACATCTCTGGCCAACAGCTGGTGAGGACCCATGCCCTGCCAACGCCATGTGAGTAAGCTTGGAAAAGGATCCTCCTCCAGCTGAGATGAATGCAGCCCCAGCCAACAGACAGACTACAACTTGTGAGTGCCCCAGGCCCAGAAGTACTCAGGCTAAGTTGTTTATAGCTTCCTGAACCCCGGAGCTGGGATAATACAAATTTGTTGTTTTAAGCCTGTAAGTTTGAGGATGATTTACAACACGGTAGATAACTAACAGACTCATATACGAAGCCTGACCCAGAGAGACCACTGTGAGGTTAGATGAATTGGTCAGGGTTCTGGCTTCTTCCTGAGATAGCTTGGTGGGTCCAGTTACCACAGGTCAGAATTGCAGGAGTGATGAGGACTATGCAGGGAGAGGGAGGAGAAGGGACTGATCAATAAGTAAATGTCTTTCAGTTTGTTGCAATTCTCCCTCCAGCATCCTAAGGAAAGATGCAAGATGTGATGGTTCTACTTTGGACTATCAGAAGTCCCCAAGATGGAGCAGTCAGCTGTGTTTTGAGAACCACAGCTGGCTGGGTAAAATATACCTTCTGGTATTTGCTCTCTCTCCTTTGCTGCCTCTTTCCCTTTTCTTCACTCTAGCTTAGAGGGCATTGCATTACCAGATAAAACTCTAACCCATAAGCTTTTGCCTCAGCTACTCTTTCTCAGAAAACCTTTCTGTACCAAATATATTCCTTAATTATACTTTAAAAATAAAAGTTCATGTGGAAATCCACCAAAACCTAATTTTAATTATCTTTAGACTTGCTATAAAATTTTATTTAACTCATATATTATATATTTAAACCATTTTAGCCACAAGAGAGCTATAAGGAGCATGACAACTCTGATTTTTTCCCCCCGAATATTCAGAGGCATAGTTTTGAAAATGTAGAGTTATATGACAATGCTGGAGTGAGGTTATCATGAGTTTGTTGTAGTTATTTCAGGGGAAAAAAACACAACATAACCTGCATGCTAAGGTTAGGTGTTAGAAAAATCATGTACCTGATGGGCTAGAGTATCTACTAAGATTTTAAGAACGAGGTAGTCAAGAAATATTGTGCCAGATTCCAGGTTTAATTTAAGATTGGAAATTGGTAAGGGTTGGAAACATCCCTGACATATGACATGTTTATATGAGAAGAAGACACATCATGGCTTTTCTTTATTTCAGTACTCTATATTGGCTGCATCCACCATAAGATTAGAGTTGCTAAATACTGTGAAAATTTATATAAAGAAAAATTTCAATAGCAAAAGCAACCACACCTTGCTTCAGAATACAAGAGAATGCTAGATAAAAGATACTAAATTTCTCCTCAGGAGCCACTAAGGTACATGGAATCATGAAAATTTATTGGCTACATACAAATTAGAGAGGAGTCAAAGGAGAAAAAGGAAAGATGACCCCAAAACTTAAAACTGTGCCAAATGTGGCAGAACGGATGTGAAATGTCTATGGTCTTGATCTTAAGGAGGCCTGGAGATTCAGCAGGTAATAAATTATACCTAATAGGAACAAAATGTAAGAAAACTCAGAAAAATGACTTCAAGCAAATTAACATTTTGCATATGTGAATGATTCATAGGAGGCAGGGTTAAAGAGATTATTATATTCAACTTAATCATGGTTCTAATAACACAAGGCAGTGTTATAAGCATATATTTACACTAAAAATAGACTTCTATATCATTCTAAAGATGATCTTGAAAGCTTCTAAGCAAATTTTGTTGACAGACATAAAACAATCCTAGAGCAGTTTTTATTCAAGAATAAATATTCCAAACTGCAATTTAATATTTAGCCCAGTAATTATCTTGCCATAGTTCCTTATAGGTTAAAGCATATTCTGAACCATTTATAGCCATTCCTAAAATATTGGCTTTAAAAAACTCATCAATGTAATTATATAGCCAATATTAAATATTTTGGAAAAACTCCAATTCTGCTGGTTTATTGTTGTAGAATAGATATATTTTAAAATTCCCTTCTTGAGTGCAATTTTATATTTATCTTGATAAAATAAACATCCTGGCATTGCTGATTCAAATTGTATAATTAATTGATTGGCTCTCCAATGAAGAATATTCTTTACTGATTAAACAATAACTATTGTATTAAATTTTAAAACTTTGATAGCCACCTTCTAGTTAGATTTGTATTATGTCAGTGTCCTATTACAAAAAAAATTAATTTGTGGCGACTTTTTCATGTAATGTGGGTCATTGGCAAAAATAATAACCCTGCTGCTTTCATAAAATTAAAGGGTTCCAAATCATTAACATACAAAATTAATATTAAACCATTTAACATAGACCCTTGAGGGAGACCAGATGTTTCTGCCTAATTAGTGAAGCCCTGACCCTAGAGGACAGTATATTTCAATCACCTTTTTAAATAAGCATAAAGCCAAGCTATAGATCTTTCACATAGCTAACAGTGACACACTTAAGATTAAGGATGCCTCAGTGAAATGTCAAAACTATGCAACATTTAAAAGAAAAAATAATCACACTACCATAAATATAGAAACAAAGCTTTTTCTGTCCTTGTGGAAATACACAGTCCAGTTTTTCTATTGTAAATATTATTGAATGATAACACTTAAAATAATACAAATCAAAATTTGAGCAATATAACAAGGAAAGTATTGTGAAGTAATATATAACCTTAAAAGTATTAATTAGAATCTTAAAATCCAAATGAATATGAAAAGAATCTATAAAAATGATCTTAAAAAATCATAAATTTGAAAACATTAAAATAATTGGGACTATTATCAAACCAAATGCTAACTTTTTAAAGATGAATAAACTATACAAACCTCTTTCAAACTTGATCACAAAAAATTTACAGAACAGGTCCACACACATACAAGACTAGATATGACAAAGCGAAAGACACAAAGATAAGAGAGAGGTAACAGTAAGTCTGAAGACCTAAAACAGGCATTGGCAAACTGTGGCCCATGTATCAAATCCAGCCTTATATCTGCTTTTTTTTTTTTTAATTGTAGTGTAGTCAGTTTGCAATGTTGTGTCAATTTCTGGTGCACAGCATAATGTTTCAGCCATACATATACATACATCTATTCATTTTCATATTCTTTTTCATTATAGCTTACTACAAGATATTGAATATAGCTCCTTGTGCTATACAGTATAAACTTATATATCTATTTTATATATATAAGTCAGTATCTGCAAGTCTGAAACTCCCATGTTACCCCTTCCCATCCCCTCTCCCCCCTGGTAACCATGAGCTTTTTATCTTTTCTCTCTGTGATTCTGTTTCTGTTTTGTAAATAGGTACATTTCTGTCTTTTTTTTTTTTTTTCTAGATTCCACATATGACTAGTATCATATGGTATTTTTCTTTCTCTTTCTGGCTTACTTCACTTAGAATGATGATCTCTAGGTCCATCCATATTGCTGCAAATGACATTATTTTATTCTTTTTTATGACTGAGTGGTATTCCATTGTATAAATGTGCCATAGCTTCTTTATCCAGTCATCTGTTGATGAACATTTAGGTTGTTTCCATGTCTTGGCTATTGTAAATAGTGCTGCTATAAATTTTGGGGTGCATGTATCTTTTCAAATTAGAGTTCCCTCTGGATATATGCCCAGGAGTGGGATTGCTGGATCATATGGTAAGTGTGTTTTTAGTTTTTTGAGAAATCTCCATACTGTTTTCCATTATGGCTGCACCAAACTACATTCCCACCAGCAGTATAGGAGGATTCCATTTTCTCCACACCCTCTCCACCATTTATCATTTGTGACTTTTGAATGGTGACCATTCTGACTGGTGTGAGATGATACCTCACTATAGTTTTGCTTTGCATTTCTGTGATAATTAGTGATATTGAGCAATTTTTCATGTGCCTATTGGCCATTTGTATGTCTTCATTGCAGAATTGCTTATTTAGGTCTTCTGCCCATTTTTGATTGGGTTGTTCTTTTGATACAGTTTTATTAGAACACATCCATTGTTTACATATTGTCTCTGGCTGCTTTAGGACTACAATGGTAGAGTTGAGTAGCTGTGACAGACTGTGGGATCCACAAAGCCGAAAATATTTCTATCTGCCCCGTTACAGGGAAAGTTTGCTAACTTAGAGGAAGTTGACTACTTTTGCAAAAGAGAAAAAAAAAAAAAAAGAATAACAAGAGTTATACAAAAATACACTAACAGCTACTAAAGAAACTGAAGCAATAAGAAAATAGTCACAAATGAGCAGAATTTTCAAGTTTTAATACTACATTTGCCAAGTGCTTACATCCTAACACTTCCCAAGTTTTATTTTCTTTTATTATTATTTTTAGTGTTAGCTATTCTGGTAGAGGTGTAGTAGTATTTCACCGCTGTGTTGGTTTGCATTTCCTTCATTAATAATGATTTTAAGCAACTTTTAATGTGCTAACCCTTGGCCTTTTGCATACCAGCTTGCTAGTATATAGAAATGCAATGTGTTTTTGTATTTAACCTTATGTTGACAAATTCAAATACTAGTTTTAATCCTTTCTTGGTATATTCCTTTGGATATTCTACATATTCTCAAATTCTATATGATTTCATACTTATATGAAAGAAGATAAATTGCACTTTGTTAAAATTATTATGTCTTTTATTTATTTTACTTGCTAATATCACTGGCGAACATCTCTAATATAACATTACATAGACATGGTGGTAGTGTACTTCCTTGCCTTTAACCTGTGTTGTACTTCTTTTTGAGAGATGCTGTTCAGTATTTCAGCATTTATTATGATGCTAGCTGTGAGCTATTTGTAAATGTGCTGATAAGACTGAAGAAGTTTTCTTCTCAACTTGTTGAAAGCTTATATAATAATGAAGCATTTAGATTTTTATCATAATCTTTTCCTTCATCTATTGGAGTGATCATATATTTTCTACTTTGTTCTGTTATTGTCATGAACAAAATCAATTGACTTTCAAATGTTAAAACAAACTGCATCTCTAGGATAAGAATTCTTGGGCATTATGAATTTATTATATTTTTATATATTATTCAATTCATTTTGCTAATATTTTGCTTAGGATTTTATATCTATGTTCATAGGTGTTAGTGGTATATAATTTTATTTTCTTATAATGCTTTTAGATGTGTTTTTGTTTTAGTTTCCCTGCTTAGATTTCTTGAAATTCTTGAATATCCAGATTTTTAATACCAGGTTTGGGTAATTTTTACTCATCATTCCTTCAAATATTTTTATCACAATCTCTTGTACTCTGCTTCTGGATTTTAGATCTTTTTAATCATGTCCCAAATCTTTTTATGCTCTAAGTTTAATATAGGAATTCAAAGAGGAACTTTTTTGGAAGAATTTTTGGAAATGGTCTTCTAGTTACACATATTTGTGATGATAACCAGTTAAAGGCACTGTCTCAATACAATCCTAGGTGATCACAGAGTGGGAGGATGCTTTAAAAATTTAGGTAGGAAATAATTGACAATGGTGGGATCTTTAATATATTGATAAATAAGAAATAGAAGACAAAGTTGTTGGCAAAAATGATAAATATAAGTATTAAATCACGAATCACCTTTCAATTATGAATATGTTTTTTTCCAGTTATTTCATCACTTAGTTTTATAACAAGTATACATATACTATCACTGAGCTCTGATTACCTGATTCAACCTAAAATGAATTTCATGCAAGAAGTATGTAGTCTGTCTACCGTATGGATGTTCTGGAAAATATCACGCTATCGGCAGCTTATCTTACTAAATCTTTCCTGAATCAGAACTAGTAGTACAAACACATTATATCAAAACCACATTTACAGAAGACAAAGCTATTATTGCTTCATTTTGCAGTTGCTGTTCTTGTTCCCTTGCTGGTATCCCTCGCTCCATTCTCTTCCTTCATCCGAAAGACTGAGAGACTAAACTCTTAAAGGATCATTTTTTAATACTTCACTTCCACCTAATACATACAGAGTTTTCCTTCATAGCTTTGCAAATGATTCCAAAAAAAGAAAAGTGATTATACTTACCTTGTTCCTGGTATGAATCAAACATTTCATATCTGTCATTTCTTTGAATCCAATATCATTCATCTTATTTTAAATAAATTATATCTTTAATATATTAGTTATCCACCGCATGATAACAAATTACCCCAATACCTACAGGCTTAAATACCAAACAATGTAACAATTGTTGAAGGGTAGGAATTCAAGAGCAGTTTAACTGGGTTCTCTATCTCAGGGTACATTGTGGGGTTGTGGTCAAGACATCAGCTGGGTCTGCGGTCATTTGAAAGGTCTGCTGGGATCTGCTTTTAAGAAGGCTCACTCACTTGGCTTTCGGCAGAAGGCCTCAGTTTCTTCCCATGTAGATTTCCCCGTTGGGCTGCTGGAGTGTCTTTACAACATGGCAGCTGGCATTCTCCGAGAGCGTTAACCCAGGGAGAGAGCATGACAGAGGCATCCGGGTCTTTTACGATGTACACTTGGATGTGACACCACTACTGCTGATACACACTGTTCTATATAAGCAAGTCACTAAGTTCAGTTCCCAACAAGGGCAGGGGCTTGGGCTGCACTTTCTGAGGAAGAAATGTTGAGGGATTAGTGGACACACTTTAATACTATCACAGAGGAGAACACAGTGCAATTTCATATTTGAATATAACCAATGGATAAAGTGCTTAAGGCCTAGGTATGGGCAGTGAGAAGCACAGGCAATATGCTTGAATGACCACAGGTGGTTGTTAAACTGCTTTCTAAGAGAAAATGATAGGCTTGGCCAACTGCAGTCTTCCTGTTTTACTGCATAATAGTATTTATGAACCAGAGTTGAGTTACTGTGAAAAATAAAAAAGATGGGACAGGCTATAGGAAAAAAAATGATTTCAGAAGGCAGGAACCAAAAGAACTTTGTGATCAAAGTGGAGATGTCCAAAGGGGAGGTTTGTTGATTGATCAATAATAGAAGTTCTTTACACTCATTTTCTTTAAATCATCTCTTATAATATCTGTATTTCAGTAAAAATCTTGGATTGAATCTTTTTTTCATGTGTGAGTAATTGCATATGGACTCTTGATGAATTCAAATCATGAGGTATCTGCCGACTATGAGCCCTTCGTGTTCAGGTTATACTAAAGATATTCATCAAAATTATAAAATCTACCTTTCTCACAAATAATTAAGAAAACTAGACAATCAGGCAAAATTCATGAAAGATATTTAAAAACATAAATTATCTTTCTGTAAATCGTTATATGCTACTTACTATGAGCAAAAAAATGTCTGTAAAAAAAACAGGTTTAAAAAGGAGCTTGCTAAAAATAAACTAGAAAATATAACCAAACTTTTCTACATGATGATGCGAAATCTGTCCCCTCAGACTGTGGACGGTAGGCATCACATGTTAAGAAAGCTCATTTAAATAGTAAGAATATTAGGATAAAAATTAGGCTTTTCTAACAAAGAGTCTAAAAATAGAGTGAGTTATATAAGATAAAAATTTATTTCTTTATCACATAACAGTCTAGCCAGTCCAAGTTGGTGGGCGAACTTTGTTTCATGGGTTCCTTTAAGAACCTGAGTTCATCATGTTACTCTGCTGTCCCCAAAGGTTTCCTTCGTACCTGAATGGCAGAGAAAGAAGCAGGGCCCCTGCTGCAGTGTTAAAACATGCAGCCTTTCCCACTACCTAGCGTTATGTCGGGAATCTAGTTCCAACTTTTCCACCCAGAGTATCTGTGGACGTATATCATGTCTCTTGGGGATTATAAATCGCAAGCAGCGAGATGGTAGATCTGAGGCGGTTACCTCCGTGAAGTAAACAAGTGTAATTCTTATTGTCTCCTGTGGGATTTCTTTATATTACTAGCTCTTGGATAATTTTTTTAGCCTGAAAATTCAGCAATGTGCTTATCATTTTTTAAAATAGTTTCCCTTTTGCTTTCTGAATTTTGGAGTGTGGTTTGGGGGTATAATTTCTATTTTTGTCCAACATCTCTTGTAGAAATGAGTTTTATTTATGTCATGATTCTGATGGTTGTCATTTTTTCTTCTTTTTCTTGTACATAAAACATGATATAAATGTTATTATCAATATTAAACAGTGATCTCTCTCACATTCTTAAACATAAAGTTGATGAATTAGGAGTTAGGATGTAAAATGTTATTTTTTAAATTATAATGTATTTATTGGGTAAGTTATCATATAGGCATGAAACATCAGATTTTCAAATAATATATATGACTTTAAAAATATTCACAATACAATATTAAAAACAAGAAAAGACAAAACAACATAACAATTTGAACTTGATATAAACAAATATACATATGTAAAGTATATAATGTAAATTCCTACTTTAGGAAGTAGGATATGGCAGATTTTTTGCATTTTAATTCTATAATGAACTTGTATAACCACCAAAATGAAACAACAAATTAGAAAAAAATGGCTATTTTAAGTGCATATATATAGAAAACACTGATTCTCACATATAATTTCTCTAAGAAACAAGGCTCATTCCAGCTGAAATTGTACAAAGAAAGTAGTAGATAAAGAATACTGTAATTCTATAACATTTTAATTAAGCAAGGTGAAAAAGCCAAATAAATGCATAACTTTGTCAAAGGGCCAAATCTTCATAAAACCGAAGTGCTATCAAAATTAATCATTTCCTAACAGAACAAGGCTTCTCTCTTCTACATCAGCTTTGCTCATGTCTGTTTAATTCATCGTTTTGATCAGTCACCCCTAACCCTTAGATTAATCCTTCATAAATATTTATTTCTAGCATTTGCTTTTTTTTTTTTTTTTGGTATCCAGAATTCTCTTCAATAGATTACCTTTTGAATTTTTTCTTTATGTTAGTATCTGGAGAGCAATGAGCACAGCTGTGTAAAAGTAACTCAGGACGTCACACTGGGTTGCTTGGACGGCCATTCAGCTGAGAGATGGGGGTAGCTTTCAGTCTCCCTCTCCCAGTTTTTCGTATAGAAACTTCTGGGAAGTGGAAGTATTTTGATTTTTTTTTTTTTTTAAATAAGGATATCCTGAGAGTAGAGACGGAAGTTCTTAGGATGTAAGTTTCAAAGAACTGGAATTGTTAGTTCCAGGTTTGCTGATAGTCTTGTCTTCCATTATTCAAAACAAGAATACAGTCTATTTCTACGGGTGAGAATCACATTCGCCTGCTAAACAAGTAACAGACAATGCAGGAGGAAGGCAACGTTACCTCCTCTCTTTTTGCCCTTCCCTTTCAAAAGTTTAAGTTATTGGTTGTCTGAATTTTCTGCCAGGCTATTCCTTTATTTTATTCCACTTAGAACTTAAAGCTCCAACTGCTTGTCAAAGCAAAACCACCAGCCAGATAATCTCTCAAGACTTTCTCCAGGAATTTATTGGGGATGAAAGAGTTGAGGCAAAAATAGCACATGAGTAAGCCTGATAAAAAACTGGAGCGATTCTTTGATAAAAAGCACAATAAATATAAAGTTTACATGTTCCAAAATTTGCTTAAAGTAGAAGTACATTTTCCCTATTTTTACAGTGTTTTCTTTCTATAAATAATTTTTAGATGTTTAAGGCTTTGAGAAGGAGTATTGTTGAGAATTACATACGTGGTTATAGTTTTGTTTGCCTTCTTTGAAATCTTTTAATAAGAAAGTTGAGTATACTGAGAACATGATTTTTGTTCAAAAACTTAAGCATAATTCATTCATTAATTTGACAGATATTTATTGAATGCTTAGTACTTTAGCAGGGTGGCGGGGGGGCTTGGAGTGGAACAGTGAAGAAAAGAAAACATTTCTACCCTTATGAAGTTAACATTCTCATGGATGGATTTAGGTGTCAGTGATGCTATTAGGGTGACAAGCAGGTAGATATCCATTGTCAGCTTTACTTGTAGTTCTTTGGGCTCACACATTACATAATGCCCAGTAAGCATTTGATTTTGATATCGTATCATTTTTGTCTCTTTATTTGTCTCTTCCTCCCACACACACACATTAGAATCCTTTATCCTTATTTTCTGATGTAAGATTATGGCTTGTACCTGGTAAGTAGATAATCAGTGTTTGTTGAGCATTGAAGGCTTAAAAACAAGAAACCTTGTCTGGAAAGCAAACCACTCCTAGTTAATCTCCGTTTTGCACAGCAGTCGTCCTCTACATATTTTTTTAACCTTCATTTTGTTTCTGGTTTAAAAGGCCAAATGAATGTGCCAGCAGTGTTCAGTGCAAAGGGAGTCAGGGCCAGAGCATCAGCGGAGCTGAGACAGATGTAATGGATCGTGGCCTTGAGGAAGCAGAAACACACTGAATTCAGTGTGCAGAGAATCTGCAGAGAGCAAAGCCCGGGACATCCACCAGCTACAAGCTGTGAGAAATGAGGAAACAGTAACAAACACTGGAAAAAACCTCTTTAGAGCATTTCCCTGATAACTTCCATCTTAATTTACATTAAACCTCCAATGGTTTATTTTTTAAAGGAGCTGATTACAAACAATTTTATTTGTTGAACTTTATTCCTAAGAACCATTTGTAACTGAAATTCTTAAAGAAGCATTCTTTCCATGCAGCTTATAAAACTTGATATCCTGACCTGGGTTTGGTTTTGGATTAGCTTCAGAGATTTTTTTGGGAAAACATTAATGGTAGAAGAACTTAGATGATTACTCATTAAGCTTCTATTTTTCATCTCTTTCTCCTACAGCCAAAGGGAAGATAAAAAGATATTCAGGATGATGTTTACTAATTAAATTCTTATAACATAGATTTTCCCTCCTCTCTTCCTTTCCTTGTAGAAGTTATATTTCTTGTTGGGGCTGATGCTATGAATAGAATTTACATCTTATTTCCTAAAATTATGTTTTTTAAGTTATTGACTTTATTTTATTTTTAAAGAAATTACTCTCTATCTCTTAAGCAGATAAAATTTCTGTACACTAGCAATAAAAAATATCCAGAATCATGTAAGGTAATGTACCAGCCTTTTTCTCTATGCACAAATATTAAATATTACATTCAATTTACTTTTAAGAACTTTGAATCAAAAGTACTATTTTGATCTCCTATGATAAAAGAAAAAAAATGGCTTTAATTCTATATTTTTCTCAAGTAAGAAAAATGGAAGGATTACATAGATGTGATGTGGAGAGGAAAGGCCAGTTAATGAATGTGTGTAGAAAACCAAACAAGCAAGCACATCAACAGAACATTTGATAACTAGACATAAAGATGAATGTGAGAAAATACATAGAAAAGTTAAAGGGAAAAGTTTCTTAAAAAGAAAAGGAAGATAGGAAGGAAAAGAGAAAGAAAGAGAGAGAGAGAGAAAGAAAGGAAGAAAGAAAAGAAAGAAAGAAAGGAAGAAAGAAAGAAAGAAAGAAAGAAAGAAAGAAAGAAAGAAAGAAAGAAAGAAAGAAAGAAAGAAAGAAAGAAAGAAAGAAAGAAAGAATAAAGAAAGAAAGAATAAAGAAAGAAAGAAAGGGAGGGAGGGAGGGAAAGAAAAGTTTTGCTACAATTATTAATGGCCTCCATCATTGTTAATATTCAGCACATTTCTCACTTGAAAATGTGTTGTTTGTCTCTGGGGATCATTCAGTCTCTTCTTATAATTTTATTTGTTTATTTTTAATTCTTTTTTATGGGAAGAGGTAACTAAGTTTATTTGTTTACTTATTTTTTAAATGGAGGTATTGGGGATTGAACCCAGGACCTTGTGCCTGCTAGGCAGGCACTCTACCACCAAGCTGTCTCCTCCCTGCTCTTCTTATAATTTTAAATTTGCTTGATGAACATCAAATCATTCACTTAATACCTCAAAATGCCCTTTCTGTCTTCGTCCATTCCTGTTCTTCCACCAGGCCTACCACATTCACTTTACTCGACTTCTCTGCCCACCCTGCATCATTTCTGGGTGACACCACCCTGGTCTTCCATGACAGTCAATCCAGGAACAATTCCGAAACTGATGTCTGCAGCTCTGATGTCATAAGAACAGTTCTTATTAGATGCCATGATCTTCAGGTCACGTACGTGCTCAGTTTCACTCCAGACCACACATTGTCTCAGCTCCTGACTTAGGTTCAGGCACTCACTTTTCCTTTCCTGGAATCCCTCCTTATGACTCACCTGACTCTACTATTTTTCCAATTAAAAAAAAAAAGATTTTTTTCACCCACCGTTCTCCATTCATCTTTTAACCACCTTCAGCCTCTTCATGCACATCCATTAGTTCCAGAATAAAAAATCAGATTTTTCAAACCTAGTATATAAAGGATCCCTGAAAAAATCCCTGACTTCCTTTGCAACCTCAGGTACCATCATTTCTCTCACTATTCTCTGCTTTTCCATCCTCTAACTTTATGATACTACTTAAAATTCTTGGGGAAAAAAAAATAGTGTTCTTTTACACAATTAGAAATTTAGTTCTTTGAAAGTTCTAAATGGTAGTTTATGTAACCATTGATGTTCAACAATTTGTCATTCTTAAGAACCATTAATTAATTAAATCCTGCACTTTGAACCTACTTAATGATTCAGATGCCAATGAAAAATCACACTTATAAAGCTATCAAGTGTATCAGAGGAATTAAGTAAATTTGTATGTCTCTATTAGCAGGGATTAGTGATATTATTTATTTCCTCATATTGGAGACTGCAGAGAACACAAATCATGACCTCTCTTTTAATGTAGACTTTGGTTCAGGTCATTAACATTTTAGAACATATGATAAAAGATACCACTTGTATTTAATTGAAAAGAAACTCTACTGAGCTGTATGCAAAACTTTAATATCAAGATATTAAATGCAATTTCATAAACTTTTACATGTAAAATATATAGAATCTTAGTTCTACCCTAAAGCGGTTAATGTTGATCCATTGCTGTTCTAACATAACATTCATCAAAAACATAAAATATTGATTCCTTATAAAAGCATGCTTCGGTTTATAATTTGATCTATTGTAATCCCAAGAATTATCAGTGAAATGGAATAAAAGTGTGAAGAATTTTTATGAAAACATAATTTTTTACCTCTCAAATGTATTTTAAATTTTACGAGGCATTTCCTTATCATACATAAATGAAAATATCACAAAATGAGTAAAGAAAATATAGCAGAGTAGAATTAAAGAGAAACATGGACTTGACTCAGTGAATTCCCTGATAAAAACATTGTTTCTTTATCATCTGTTTTTTTATGCTCCTTATTTCCTTTTAGTTTGAAATATTCTATAATTTTTCTATCTTCTTGAATAAGTTTTCATATTTAACTTGTCACTTAACTTAGCTTAAGGGCCCGGGTTCTCTTTTCTTTTTTGTCTTAATGCATATGAAGAACCAAATTTGTTTACTAATGATCCCTAGAGAAGTCAAAAAAAAAGAGACTTAAAATATCCAAAAATCCATAACTCATAGCAACTATTCACTTTTTTCTCTTTCCTTTTTTATTCTTTTTCAATACTAACTCCCAAAACAATGAACACAAAACAAAAAATGTTTGTTACCCGTAACAAGACTTTCAAACATTATCTTTCAGGATATTGTGAATGCTGAATATTTTAAAAGATAAATTTGTTTAATGTGTAGCAGCCAGAATCAGAGAGCTCTGAAGAGATCTCCACTTTAAAATGTTAATCCAAAACACGCACTAAATCATTGTGTAAAATATACTCAGATGTGAGCAATCATTCTGCATTTACAGAAAGCTCTGACCTTTACAACATGGCTGACTAGAATTTCAAGACTGCATTTACACCCAGGCTAAAAATTTTTGAACAAAGCATGCATTTCTATCTGTATAGGTGACAAAAAAATTTTGAAAATAATATGAATTTGTTAATGAAAAGACTGAAAGATTTTAATATTGATCATTCTCTAAAAAATAGAACTGTATTAGCATTATGGATATAATAATACATAAGAAAGGATCTAATTTTTCATTGTACCTGGCATTTGAAAGATACAGAAAGGCTCAAAATCACAATAAAGTTTTATGTATATTATAGCAGTGGTAATTTTCTGTAGAAAATGTATGGTTTTAAAAAGTTTTAGTTTTCATTTACCAAATTATAGAAGACAGAAAAGAAAAGTGGGCAACATAAGATTTATTTAAGGGTAAAATAAAGTTTATAATTTTAGTTTGAAATGTCTTCTCTATCTCTCAAACATTAATTCCTTTTTTGTTACTGTGATACAGAACTCTCAAAAATAATTTGAGATGTATTGACTATTAAATTTACTATATATTAAATTTAAACACAACTAAATATTGACTGTTTTTTGAAAAATAATTTTATGAAGTAATTTTATCAAAATGGAAGTGTTAGATTGTAGATGAAATAGGGCATTCCCAGAATTATAATCTTAAGAATACTTTAAAAAAGTTAAAATGTTGTATTTATTTATTTTGCTAGTATTTTTTTAAAGCAAATGTTGATGCACAGATTTTCCCGAATTTGTCATCTGTGTCTCCTTTTAAGCTGGTTCTTGTGTCGTTGTAATATGACCATATTAATAGGTGGACATTTCTTTCTTTCTTGGCAAATAAGAAGTCCCAGGCTCACCATGTGATGTCCATGACTCAGAATAGGAGTCAGTCACTTCCCAAGTAGTCCTGGTTTATAATATTTAGAAGCTAAATTCTAGTCATTGTGTGTGTTTGCTCATTGCTCATTCAGTGGATAGACAAGAGGTAAAGTTACAGACACAAACACATTTTGTCATCAAAGATTTGCAGTATGAAAATGAGATGATGGATGGAATTTAAGTAATGAATATTTTATCAGCATTTTCCAGCATGGCTACTATTTAAAAATTTATGAGGTAAAGACACATTCTGCACCCACATTTAAATATCAATAAGCCCAAGAAAAAGTTGTAATTCATTTTTGAATTACACTGTACTTCATAAACAACTCACAATCACCTTTCAAGATTTATGTCAGTCCAGTTCAAAAGTGAAATGCAACCTAGTATCCCAATGGGACCATGTGTAACCGAAAGGGTTGGAAAAATATTTCTGACTCATAGCTAACCTTGAATTCATAGTTTAATACTTATTGCCTATATTTGAATCAGTTCTTAGATATTGAGTATCAAATGAGTGATATATGATAAACTGAAAACTTCTGAAGGAACTTGTCATATAGCAAAGAGTTTTGAGCACATATATGCAGTCTGCGTTGTACGAAGGACTCATATATATTATCTTATTTAATGCTCTTAAGACTTCCAACTGCTAAGTATTTTCCCATCTTATACATGAAGAAACAGAAGTGTTCAGCAGATAAAAGCTTATTGAGAATCTGATTCAATAGACCTGGGGGAGTTGCCAGGTCATACAAAATACTAAAGTTTGGGAACAACTGACTTTGAAAGTCTTCTTGTTCGAAGGTAGCATCAGATGCAAATCTGCACAGTTAAATACTGTAAAATATTGCAGGTAATAAACAAGGTTATCAAGAAATTAATGTCTTCATAGTTTCAATTTATATGACATAGCAATAGGAAATCTTTTAAATTGATTTTCCCTTTAAACATAAAACCAAGCATAAATAAAATTTGAAAGTATAAATTAAACAATTAGGTCTTTTTCATACTATATATTGTAAGAAACAAAAGTAAGCTTTGGAACTAGGAAATCTGAGTTCAAAGTCTAATTGAGTTCCCTAATCTTGATGGATAATTTTAATTCATTTACCCAGGATTCATTGAGTTTATTCACAGTTCTCTACACAGAGAAGAAAGCAACATACAAATTGGGTGATTATCAAATTTACATTTTAATAGACAAACAACAATACAGAAATAAATACATTAATAAAATAATTCCAGAGCATAGTAAGTGCTATGAAGAATATACATAAGGTGATATTATTAAGAGAAAAAGGGTGATGGTGTTTATTTTCACAAAGCAGCAAAAGAGATGGAAAAAGTTGGGTAGTTTGGAACTAGGTATTAGGTTTGATATGGTTGATGTAGATAAAGGAAGTTCAGGGTAATTTTATGACTTGTGGGTTTGCAGAAATGTAGCACCATTTTATCTACTCAAATAGAGAAGACTGGGAGCAGTTCTGATTTGGACATTTTAAACTTGAAGATGCCTATTAAACATTCAAATGAGTTACCACGAAGGCAGCTGGCAGTAAGTCTAGAGTTCAGACTCACTGGAAGTATAAACACGTAAATCTTCAGCCAACATAGAAATATAAATATGTAAAGTCAATTCATGGATTTCTTGTCACCACAGGACAGAGAATTCACATTTTGATGCATCCTATCCTCCAAACAAATATCTAAGGAGAAAATACTGTATGTTTTCATTCAAGATATATTTCAAAAATAATTGTCTAACTTACTGATGGGCAGATTTTTAGAAGGGCAAGAAGAGAAGCAGGTAAAATAGTTCATTTACCCAGAAAATATACATTGAGCAGTTGCTATGAGCCAGGCACAGTTAGAGACATCGAGCATGCATAGAACATACAGGCTGATATTCTAATACCTAACTTTATTTTTTAATTTGTTCCCAAACTAAAATATTCATATCATATTTATACTGAAAAATCGTGAATGGTTTCTCATTGCTTTATGGCCTGCAAGTCCACGAATACCCTAGAAGGTCTCTCCCCAGTCTACCTGTCCAGCCTTACCACTTTGCTAATTACTTACTTGCTGGGGTCCAGATAGTCCTTCTGTCTGCCTCAGACCTGGCAATTTGTGTTCTGTCCCAAGGGCTTGTCAATGTCATGTTTTTTCCTTCCCATAATGGTCTTCACTCATCTATTAGCTTACCTACTTTATATTAAACTTAATAGAAATACACATTTCTACTAAGTCATATTTTTATGATTTCTTTAGTACTATAAGTAGTATTTCCCCTCTCAAAGAGGAGCAAAATGACTAAGAAATTTTGAGGCAAATGTCATGGCCCCTGTGGCTATTCATAGATGATCTTAATGGAGTGGGTCAATGAAAAATGAAATACTTCCTAGATAGGGCAGTATCAAAAAGTCACCATGGACTGTATCAAGGAAAGGGAATAGATAATAAAAGGAAGCTGAATATAAGAAGCAGAGTGGGAGAAAGCTTAGGAAAAATTGCATCATGGAACTCTTCATAGGAAATATCTCTGATGGATTCATATTATTTAAATATTTATTATCTCCTTCTCCATTAGAATATAAACTCTACATGCATAGATAAGTGAGACTCCAGCCAGCAGGTGCTTAATAACAATTTGCTGATTTACATAGTTAATGTCTCCATTTTTTTTAACAGAGGAATAAGTAGGTCCTTTCAAATCTGGTCTTTCTGATTGCCACCTGGATATCTTCCACTCTTGCCTTCTCAACGACTTCACACTTTCGTGTAGTTACTCTTTCTCTTATACCACGTTCCGTTTTTAGATAATTTTCTTCATTCTACAGACATGCTCCAGAACAGAACTAGCTAACAAAGCAGATGCTAGTCATATAAAGCTATTTAAAATTAAGTAAAATTTAAGGGAAAAATTCAGTTAGTCAGTCAGTCACATTAACCACATTACAGTGCTCAGAAGCCACATGTGGCTTGTGACTGTTAATATTGAACAGTGCAGCTCTAAATCGTGTTCTACATGATGGAATATTTCCATCGTCTCAGAAAGTTCTGTTTGGCAGTGCAGCTCTAGAATCTTTCTTGATCCTACAATGCTTTCCAGTTGATTCCCCACCTCGCTTCTACCTTTGTCCTAAGAGTTGTGTGCATTTTCTTGTGCCCCTTACATCAAATTTCAAGAGATCTTTACAGTAAGGAGGAAAGAGAATGCAGAAAGTGGCATATATGCAATTAAAATAGATATTGTTCTGGTTGACGAAGAGGATGGATTTTCATATAGATTTAAAAATGTCAACATGTTGTCTGTTACAATTCATATTGTCTTGAAATAATATCTGCTCCTTCATTTTCCTTTTCTAATTCTAAAAGCAACTATGTCATTCAAAATCCCAAAACTTATTTGAAGTTAACCACTATTTCTCTAAGTTATTTCTCATAGATTGAAATTATTCTTTTTTAAATATATAACTATTTAAGTTAAGTATTCTACACTCTGAAATGGGGAAATATACACATGATCTTAGAATTAGACTTACACTAATCACTTTCTAAGGGCATATTAAGGAATTGTTGACTAACCTGAAATATACTTTTTAATTATCGATACTGATTTATTTTAAAATATCAGTGCATTAGATCCAGGTTGATAGCCATGAGTGAATGAATTGTTCCTTTTTAAAAGTGAGTCACTTTTAAATATTTCTCAAATGCACTCTAGTGATCTTAAATGCTCACTGAAAAATCTGAGCAATTTAACCATTTGTAAGAGAAAGTCCATTACAATGCCAGGATGGAAGCCACAAAGAACTTTATGTGAAGATAATGCATGTCTTAAATTGAACATGAACATCCCAAAAGTAAGTACAGTCAATGGAGCAATTATGTAATGTTCTCAGTTGAAATGATAATCAGGTCTCCATTTACATCCTCTAACAGCCAGCATGAAATATGCACAGTATTTACCAGTGTCCTTAATTGGGCACAAGAAGCCTCTTGGTATTCTGCCTGCATCTGGATTATATCCTTTTAAGAGGATACCTTCCTTAGTTGATTGTAACAGTATCAGTCAATATATGTATAAATAGAAGAATCATCATATTTTAATAATCTTACGGTATATTCCCCCCAGATGAGTAAGCTATTTAATCATGTTATTCTCTTCAGGGGACTGAAATAGGGCTTTTTTTTTTTTTTTTAGAAACAGAGCTTAATTAATCAGTTTTTTAAAAATCATCTTTTTGCACTTTACATAAAACATAACTTTAGTTTTAGATTGTAAATAATTTGGACTTTATCCTATCAGTCATCAAGATCTCTTCTTCCTAACTGGAAATCGTCTATCAAACATTTGATAAAAGTGAGGCTTTCTGTCTGTTTTCTTCACAGTCTCACCTCAGTGCCCAAAAAAGTGCCTTGAAATCCTAGATTCTTCATATTTATTCATTAAATTACAAAGACCCAATCTAACTAGATATTAAATTAACCAAGAAGAGTGATATGTCATACCCAAAATTAAGTTTTCCCATGTCTTACACAGACACAAACATAGAGGTTGTTTCTCAGCTAGAAATTGGTGTTTCTAGAAACAAGGTGTTTTCATTCAACAAGTGGTAGAGCTACTTCTACTTTTCTGTTTTCTGATTAGGTATGAAAACAGAAGTCGAACCCAGATACATCCTTTTCGCCGTCTTCAATGTATTTCCAAAACAAACAAATAAAACAAAAGTTACAGCAATTTCTTTTTTCAATAGCACTTAAAGAAAAGCTATCTCAACTGGTAATGTTGACACTGCTTAAAAAATATGTAAACAGGCCAAGCTCAGCTAAGATTTTGGTTTGTCATTCTCAATTTATTCTCGATTCCTTCTTTCATGAGCTTACTCTGTATCTTTTCCATTTTGTGAAAGTAGACATTTTTATTGTCTATGGAAATGTTTACCTCCTAATTTGCAAGGAAGAGCAAGGCCAAGAAATTTTAAGATGATCAATTTTATTCTTCTCTTTAAAGTTTATGGATCTATAGTGACCTTTCTTCCTGCAGTGTTCAGAGAAAAACACATCTTCTATTTGACCGAAAAAAAAAGAATTAGTAATATCTAGATCATAGGATTTTCACAGGGATTAAAGGAAAGAATTAACACACAGACCTCACTCAAGTTTTTCTTTTAGATGTAGAAGCTTTTCACACTTTTCACACTGAAGACTAAAGCACCTTTATGACCCCATTTACCCAGATGAACCTCAACTTACACCTCTTGTTCTGGAGTCCTGCCCAGAAAGCACCCTTTATCATTCTCAGAACGTTCCAGTTGGCATAGTAACTAACAAAAACCAACTCCATGCTCACTGGAACTGCATTTTGTGCACAGTGCATATACTTATCTCTCACTACTCTGCAATATCACCTCTGTCATATATCTCATTTTCATACTTAAGTCTCTGGGCTATAGTTTCGATTATACCAGACCTATTGTTTATTTTGCACTATTATCACACATTTTTACTTACTAGAATTTTATTAGTGATCTGCAAGTAGATCAATTCTCCCACCCAATTTTTCTAACTCAAAATATCCTTGGCCATTTCTAGACCTTTGCTTTTCCATATGAGTTTTATAATTAACTTGGCAATTTTCACCTGGTTGAACATTACCTGAAATCTTATAAATTTTATAAATTAATTTGGGGATAATTATTTTCTCCTCTCCATGAACATAGTCACTGCAATTATTGTAGTCTTGTAAGGTATCTTTAAATATCATATTTTTCACTGAATGGTTTTATGCACTTTAAATACATGTATTGTTAGATATATTATAGTTTTAGTTGACATTATAAACGATCCTTTTAAAAAATTTTTATTTTCTAATTCCTGTTGGTATATGAAAATGTAATTGACTTTTGTGTATTGATTTTACATGAAGTAAAATTAATAAACTCTTATTGATTCTAACATTTTGTCTTTAGTTTACATTGACTTATCTAAGTACAGAATCTCATTAACCATGAATAATGACAGTTTTGCTACTTTCTTTCTAATCCTCACAGTTTTATTGCTTTTGAATAAGGCCAACGGTATATTGTTGAATAATGACAGTTTTGCTACTTTCTTTCTAATCCTCACAGTTTTATTGCTTTTGAATAAGGCCAACGGTATATTGTTGAATATAGACATTACATTCCTATTTTAAAGGGAATTCTTTTAATGTTTCAAGATTATGAATTAGATTGTTCTAGGATCTGATGTACATATTTTACCCATTTCAGAATTCATTGTTTATTCTTACTTTGGTGAGAGTTTTTTCATTAGAAATGTTTTTTGAATTTAATCAATTTTTTTCCTGCATCTTATGACTTTTAATCTATTTTCTAGTACTAAAGTCTGTTTTTACTAAAAAAAACCCTAATTTTAAATAATTTCCCATAATCTGAGAAACACACTTGTTATGAAACTGAAACTGATCAGCCAGAAACCGAGAAATATCCAAGGTGTTAACTATCTTACAATATATGGTTATATGTGTGTGTGTGTGTGTGTGTGTGTGTGTTTCCTTTGAATCAGGTCAGACCTTTATAACTCATAGTAATAATAACATTGAGTAACATCGTAATGCCGTTTCCTCATACCTAGTACTGCACAGAGTGACAATTTAAGATCCAAATGACTATACTTGTGTATACAGTGGGGTAACACCACAAGGAGAGCATCTCTGAAATTATGAATCTTGGAGTTTACTATTACATATATGTGGATATATACATATATATATATACATATATATGTGTGTGTGTGTGTATATATATATATATATGTAATTTTCAGACAGGCTTTTGAAAGATAGGTTTCTCTATGCTCCATGCTTGCTAGTGGATGGAATCATTGTAGCCAGTCTTTTCCATGTGAGAGCTCCAGTATTATGCAGGCGTCTTGTTTACAGCCCTCTGCCATGCAGATCCCAAGATCCCATCTACTATCATACAGCTGCCTAAACACATATCTCTTTGTTCCTAACAGATCTGCTTACCATTCTGGTTTTCAGGTTTCTCTACCTTGTAGTCCCTAAGTAATATCTCCTTTACTTTTTTAAAAAAGAATTGAAGTACAGTCAGTTACAATGTGTTAATTTCCAGCTAACCACACAATGTCCCAGTCATCCCCGTCATGCTTATACAGACATATATCCTTTACTTTTGAAGACGGGGTTTATATATGAATAGATACAGTCAATTCTCATTATTTGCAGTCCTTTTATGTTCTGTAAAGTTCCCATGAACACTGAATTAGCAAATACTGAACCACTGCTTGAAGGGGAAGAGCAGGGTTAGGTTGCTGTGATCCTCTGGTCACAATAATTTTATCAACTGATCAGTATGTAACCTTGTTTTATGTGTGTTTCTATTTTAAAGACACCTCATTTAAAATATGTTGCTGATTCATTAATACTGAACTCACAGCCAACAGTGGTATAACTCACGCCTGAATTCAGCTGCTCTAACTCAAGCCTGTTCTCTGTAAGGCACTCACAGCCTTCCTGTACTTAGGAAAAATGGACAGCATTACAGTACTATGCCTGGGGGCCATTTTAAACAACAAAATCACCAATAAAAAGCATAAAGATGTAAAATAGGTGGCACTAAATAGACTGCAAAAAGGACACAGCATGAAAGCTGAATGAGGAAGGCAGAGCATCACCTTATTTGACCTCAACGGAGTATATGCCCACTGGGAAAGTCAAATTTTTAACTCTGTGCATCTCCACAAATGACCAGGAAAAGTACCAGGGAGTATTGGTTTAGGGAGTACAGGTAAATTTTAGCTAGTAGGCAAACCCACAGTTTATGGGTATGGAATCCACAAATAGTCAGGTTTGATGTAGACAGACAGATCTAGATATAAATGTAGATATATAATATACTGGCATTTCAAATTAGCTGTAAGATGGTAAGAGTCTGAGCATGAATTTTATATTTTTAGTAAAAATATCCAAATCTTGATAAGGATATTATAAACTGACATACAATGCTGTGGGAGTAAATTTATATAATTTTCTGGGAAGTGATTTGGCAACATATATTAAGAACTTTTAAATTATTTAAACAAATTAATTTAGTCATTACCCTTCAGGGAAACCAATCCTACCAAATCCTAAAAAATGTGGACACAGATTAATATACAGATATATGCACTGTACCATTAAATTTACTGTATGAAATTTGGAAAGAGACAAAATGCCCAACCACAGGAATATGCTTACATAAATTAGATTTAATCCTGTAAAAATGACTGAGTAGGTATCATAGATTCTTTGAAAGCAATTTAAATTTATTACTTTGGGAAGCTTCTTCTGATTAAAAATAAGGTAAAGTAGCATGGATATAAATTATATATAACATTATCTCAGCTATGTAAATACTTAAAAAAACTAAATCTAAATGGCTGTAAAAGTTACTTATAAGTATTCATTTTCTGTACTATATCCTTTACCATGAATATTTTTTTTTCTTAACTGGACAAAAGGTAGTATAGAATTGCTTCCAGACTAATGATGCCTTGATATTTTTTTAGATTCCCACTGAATATAATGTATTTTGGGTGGGAGTAGATATTAACATCTGTACTTTTCAATATCCAAGAACATGACTGTGGAACCACCTACGAGGCTGACACAGTAAACACAATGTGGAAAGAACAGCACACGAGACTATTTCCTCTCCCACTTTACCTCATTCACACTATAACTCACTATAATCACAGAAACTCAAGATACCTTCACAGAACCTTAACGTGGTCAAGTTATACAAAAGATTTCTAAAATAAATTCTTATTGCCCAAATTGAAAGGTAAAGTGTTCTTGGTCTCTTCATATACTAAAATCCTGAAAAACCATTTAAATTTTGCATAGTACATTTTACAAGGGATAATTATGACATACTTTGTGTGTGCAAGAAACTGTTCATTTTAGCAAAGAGGCTCAAATATTGTTAATGAGGAATTTGGAAAAAAATGACAAAATCACCTTTGAGTTGACAGCGCAATGTGAGACAGTTGTCCTTCATTTTGGACAGTTTTTACATTAAATAGGCACCATTCACAAACCTGATAGGAAACGATCTATTATTTTGAAGGATATGAACAAGACTTTAGAGAAAGAATGGAATTTTAATATTTGTTATAATTTTACCATTTTTATATTTGATATATAAGTATTTACTTGGCATGATATTCTTTAATAAGTTATGGCTTATTTATATGTCTTACATATAATAGACGGCCATTAAATATTTTATTTCTGTGGGTAGCTTGCCAAGTGCAAAACATGTTTTCCTCTATTGGAAATTGATTCCTTGAGGAAATTTCTCTGCCTGCAGTTGTGAAACTAATTAATGCTGAATTCCACTCCTACAGCAATGTTTGCTATTACAGAGCAGAAAAAGTTTGCCAAAATTTATGCAGAAAAATATTTTTAAGACTTTTCTTCTCAAAAAAGCTGGAGAAAAAATGTACATCAAAATTCAGAGTTAACATAGAATTTAAGAATTGAAATATCCATGTTAAAGACCATGTCAGTTTTTATTTGAAGATTTCTAATTATTTCTATGTATTTGTGTATAATTCTAATAATTTTACATCTTCCAGGTGTTTTTATTTTGTCAGCATTGAAATAATATTATTGACTTTGGTAAAAGAAAGAATAATTTCCATAATTCCTATACACAATTTGGTGTATAGAGTGGATAATTCCCTTCCATTTTAATTAACCATATTCCACATATAGAAATACTACTGGTTTTCCTTAAAACATAGTTAACTCTAAAATTATCTTATTTGACATTCTCAATTTAAAAAAAACTGTGCCTCATAAGTATACTATAACCTCAAATCTGCATCTCCATATTGTTTTGTTTTGTTAAATTAGGCTATTTCTCTCTTGACTACTATTTTCTGAGATTAAATGACCTTGCCCCAGAGACACGGCAAACTTACTCTTATGATTTTCAAGACACATTGTCCATTTTACTATTCTGTCTGTAACTTGGGGCATTGTTAATTTATCTTGGCTGAAGAATATCATTATGTAACAGAGCAGGACCCTCCTTGGGACAGAGGCCTCCCCTATATTCTCTGCTTTAGCTCTTCTTTGAAGTACCTAGATAATAGTCTTTGATGCACATTTCCTGAGTTGTTTTACAGATGCTAAAATCCTCACCAAATGGAATAAATTAACTCCTTGATGACCATGAGTACATAGCCTCCAGATCTATTGGAGAACAAGGATTGATAATGTTAACCCTGTGACACCACCCTGTTACCTCACCATCAGCCAATCAGAGAATTGTGCACGAGCTGATCACATACCTGGGATCCTCCCTCACCTTGCCTTTACAGATGCTTTGCTGAAATCCACAGGAAGTTCAGACTTTTTGAACATTGCCTGTCTGAGACTCCTTGTATGAAACCCTACAGTAAACATTGCACTTTCCTTCACCACGACTCAGTGTCAATAGTTTGGTTTTACTGTGCATGGATGAGGGGAACCAAGTTTTAGTTCCATGGCAATTTTAGTTGAATAAATGCCATTAATAGACAATGTTCAATCATTTAGCCTGTATTTTATGTATAACACATTTTGACTTCAGCTTTCCAAAACTTTGCTACTATTTCTTCTGGTTCCAGTTTAATTTATCTTTTGCTATAAAATATATTCAAAGTGCAATAAAATATTGCAGAATTAGTATAGTCTCTTCAGTAGGATGTTTTATTTGACTTGCCCTATCAATTATGCTAGGCACAGATTTTCTATCAACTATTTGAAAGCTCCTGCTATGGTTTTAAAACTTCTCCTATGGTTATAAGAATATAAGCTCAGTTAACTTCTTATTTCACTGTGGACTATGTTAAGAACACCAGATGAATCTTCTGTCCACAACATTGAGCAACCACGTAGCTTTGTTCAAGACAAATATTATATATAATTTGAAGGTCAGAGAAAGTGATACAATTGATGTCAAGAAGCACTAAATATCACTTTACCCTTAATCATCTTGTCTTAGAGTGCAAACTTAAGAAATGAAAAGGGATTGATAATGAGATAAGGAAGAGTGTGTTTTAGGGAGAGGCACACCACTGTTACATTTATATGACACTAAATCATGTTGAGATGGAGCCACTTGGAGAAGGAAATAAATCTATCACATCTTCTATGGATATGATGTACTATTGCTAAGAAAATAAAGCATGTCTATTTCGGAAGTTTCCTGTAATAGAGGCAAGTGATATTGTCAACAGACCTTGGAAAACTACGATTATCTAATGAGAACTTTACACTTCAAAAAAGAGAGAGCACTTAGAATCATTTCTATTATTCTCATTCTTTTACTATCTTTTTGTCTTTTATAGCTGTGATTATAAATCCATCTTGATTAATTGGCGTGATCCTTGACATAATAATTTAAAATATTCAACAGCTTTCATGGACTTAAAATATACTGGTTTAAAGTAGCTCAGTATTTCACTCTTTTATGCAATATGCATACGAATATTGGCATGTATTCACTAATTTAAAAAAATAACGATGGTTACAATATTCTCTGTGGTATGAGATAATAATTCTTTTTTAATAAGGAAACAAAAAGAGTGAACAGTTGTGAGAATTGTGAGCAATTCTGTCACAGGGAAAGTGAGAGTAGAATACATGGCACAGGGAAATTTAGTCAATATCTTGTAATAATCTATAATGGAAATGAATCTGAAAAAGAATGTATATATGTATGTATATCTGAATCACTTTGCAGTACACCTGAAGCTAACACAATATTGTTAATCACCTATACAGCAATTTAAAAGAATACATGGCACCATGAAAAATAAGAAAGCTCCATTGAGGCTTCATTAAAGTGTTTCATAATCTTCCTATTTGAGGCTCCAACACTTTAGCAACCAACGTAATTGGGCATTTCTATTTTCTTTAGAATATGTGGTGATTCTTTTCACGTTTGCAATGAAAGGAGGCTTTATGTATCAGGAATGACAGGAACCAAAGGATGAATGAAATATACACACACACTAGAAATAATAACAGGGGTTCCTCACAATGCAATGGAAGTAATCTCTACCAATCATTTCCTGGAGTGAAATGCGTGTCCTATGTCTGATCTGGTGTCCCTTCTACTTTCTTTATGCTGTTTCTAACTGATCTGTCCTTGTGCATGTTAGCTCTCATGTTTCACGTCCCTGTTCTCTGTATCTCATATCAGCCCTTGTCAAACTGCACTAGTTGCAGTTTCAGGAATTTTTGTCTTTTTAAAATGCTCAACGTTCTGTTTCTGACCTATATGTTCACAGCTTTATAGTCTTGTTCGTGTTTCCTACTATGCACACCCAGACAATCGTAGAGTTTGAATGTCTCACTTCTCAGCATACCACTGTCTTCTAAAAACGACATGACTGAATTTCTAATGGGGCTAATGCAAAAACTCTCCTTGATTCTGTAACAGGAAAACAATGTGATGTTGGGTGCTACCTGAAATATTTTTTCCTCATTGCTTAAAAAGTTTTTCCTATGGCAACTTCCAATGTCATACTAGCAAATCTTATTTCTAACACGTTGGCTTCTATTGTTAAACCTGACCACGTGGCCACTTACAGCTTTTTCAGAGTTTTGCTGCCTAACTAACCCTTTAGGCACTTTTACAGTTGAAATATATTGACTGGAAATGTTAATGTTTTAGCAACTCATGGGGCTTTTGCAAGTGAAGTCCTTCACCAAGCTCAGAGGACTATATTTGCCATTCTTGTCCTCTGTCTGTGTCATTAAATATAATTGGGATGTATGTTGCTCACTCAGATAAAAATAAATCACTTTCGAGAAATTTTAAAGGTAAAACAAGGAAAGGAATCCTGAAAGTAACAGACAGGATGTGACTAGTTTCTATGTTCTTACTATAACAATGGTAGTACTGGTTCTTTAGCTTAGAAACTAGACATGAGGCTTAGTTGAAAATAACCAAAAAAAAAAAAATATATATATATATATATATACTTGCATTACAGTTAACTTAAGCATATGTTTCCACTTATCTCACTGAATTGTGGACTTCTCCAAATATGGCTAACAAAGAGTCTCTAGACCCTCCAAACTCTATAACCAGTATTTTAAGTTCATTTAATTTGTGTATATATGGTACTTGTCTAATAACAGCCTGCTCTGAAGTGTTGCTTCTTTGTTTCAAGGCATTTAAGATTATTTGCAGATATTTCTTAGTCTATGAAAATGTATATGCTCAAGATTCCCATTTTTCAATGGGCAGAAGATGCCTTGTGTTCAATAAAGCCTGTTTGCATTTTTTGGACTCACGGATATGACCAGACTTCCCAACCTCCCTTACAGACACGTGTGTTCATGCCCAAGTACCGAGCAGGGTAATCTGCTAACTTCTTTAACTCTAATTTGACGTGGATAAACTTGGAGGTCCTACAATGGCGCTGACACAGAATAGCATGGCCTGGATCTCTGAACTATTGATCAAGAATTCCCATTTGAACTATATAGGAATGAGCCACTGAGGTTTTTTTATGATTTACCTTTTCAGGTATAACATTTACACATGTAGTATGGAAATTTATTGCAGGACTGCAACCATTCTCCAATACATTCCTGAAATGTGGGACACTGTTTAGCCGTAGGACACAAAGAAAACTGACGTTGGATCCTTTAAAGCTAAGGGAAGTGGCTTATGAAAGAGTGATAGTGTTACAGTGTCCAAACTTGTTCTGTTCACTGCACGACAGGCCAATAAATACGGAGATGAGGTATTGGGGCAAGGAATAATGACTTTATTCCAGTAGACCAAGGAGATAGGTGACTAATGTCCTAGAGAACCATCTTCCCCAAGGCAGAAGTCAGGATCCTTTTATACTAAAAAGGGAGAGTGTGTGACTGATTGTTGCAAACTTTATGGTGTCTGAATTCTTTTTTCTTGCAGCTGCCCATGTAGGTCAGGTCACGATGTTCCTGTAAATCTCCAACAAGACAAATGTTATTCTTTGTTCTGCAACTTTTTATCTCTATATGAATGGAAAGTGTTACGCCCTTTAAGGTCAAAGACTTGTAATGGGCTATCCTATATATTTCAGGTCTGAGGCAACATTCTTTTACAAAAAGTGCAGATCCAGCATGACTAAGCACAGGAAACGGAGCACAGGGTTAGAGCTAAGGGAACAGATCTAACCTGGAGCCAGATTTATTCTTCCTTCTTACAATGGTGTTGATTTTAAATTTGTGTTTATTTAGGAAGCTGTTATATGGGAGAGATGAGTTCAAGAAATAATTGGCTAGTTTTCTGGCATAAATTAGAAAGTCGTGAAGAGCATTCAAATATTTTTAACAGTGAAATCTTGGGGAAAAAAGAATGCTTTTAGATACCAAACAGTAAGAGATGATGCTGAGAGAGAACTCGAGAAGGAGCGGTTCACTAAGTTGTAGCTCAATGATAAAGAGCAGATTAATTGTGTGCTTATCTCCAAACTAATATCACAGAAAGCCTTAAGTTAGCTGCCATTAAAAAGGAAGCCCATGAGATGTGATTAAAGAAATAAAGCAGGTGGGCCATTATATCTAAGAAGAATTACAGATACATTACTGGCATATGGAACTTATAGCAAAAATCAAAATCCTACCTATAAGCAAGGAAAGTATATATCTAAAATTACACAAAATTAATCTGTAAGTGCATTTGGCCCTTAGACTCCCAATCACCCATTACAGGTGCAGCCATAGGTGGAAATGGATCAAAAACAAGATCTATGAATGAAAAGTTGTCATTAAGCTTTTATTCAAACATTGCATTGTGGAGACATTCCAATATGACTCTTCTTCAGAGAGTAAGTAGCTTAAAAGATTTACAAATTCGATTAAATTAGGAAAATTCAGATATAGTCAGTTTTATTTCCAGAATTTCTCACTCTTCAAATTCTTAGCAGGTGTGAGGGACTTAGGCTGCTGTAGACATGGGGCATGATTTAGGAAATGCAAGACAGTGGTAGCAGTTTTAGCAGATATAGGTTGGTCAATTTGAGTTAAACAGGAGAGAGGAGGAATAGTTATTAGAGTCAGCAGAATTTTGTCCATTCTTCAGCCTCTTTTTGCAAAGATTTTTGCTGACCATAAAAGCAGATTGTGGTGGACTGCAACTTTTTTTTTTTTAACCTTATACTTGTTACCTCCTCTTTCTGGAAACAGAGTGATGTCACATTTCCAGGCTATCTCAGTTATGTGTGGACAGAGAAGGTGCACTGAGGCATGGTGTGCCATTTCAAGATCTGGCCCATAGAAATCTCCCATAAACCTTGATTTTCTCCTTCTGGTTTAACGTAGACAGTACAGAGTTCCTAACACCAGGACGAAAAGACACTATAATCAAAGATGAGAAGAATCCAGGGTGCTGAATTACTGCTTGGAGAAGCACTTCCTGCCCATTAGGAATATCCGTTTAGATTTCACATGAGAAAGAACTAAACTTCTATTAAGTTAAACCCTTGAAATTTGGAAGACTATCTGTTTTGGCAGGCAGCTGTTGAATGGTGGTTAACACCTGTACTTTGTTCTAGCTCAGTAATCTGAGCGTCCTGTGTCCTGGTTCAGCTGCATCTTCTGTTCTGCTTCTTTGTTTTCTGACGTACTGTACCTTTGGAAAGTGTTGTATTACACTGTGTTGGGCAGAAAAGCAACTTTATGACTGGAGTGCTTGCAACAAAATACTTACTTCCAACAAGGGGAAGAATCATGAATATTATGCTCTTTTCTATGTAAGCATCTCTCTACCTGTGACATTTTTGTAAGCCCATGTAACCAAGGATACATTATTATTTGGGATCCCCAATGACTGCCCAGTAATGCTTTTCCCTTGATGCACACTGATAAGCAATATTCCTATAGTCCTATAGTCGATTCGATTCAGAATGCCTCTCATTATTTCCTTCCTCTGGGGGCTACTGACTGATAAAGTTGATCCATGTGGAAGTTGAAAGTCAATTAAAAAAATCTGCACTCCATCAATTTTTGTAATTTTGTCCTTTATCATTCTCCCCCTTATCTGCTATTCCAGCCACTATGACATTCTACCCCTTCTTCAAGCATGCCAGGTGTGTTTCAGCCTCAGCGTTTTGGCCCCATTTCCTCTGCCTGGCGTAGTCTTCCACTCCATTGTTGTATGATTGCTAATTTGTTTTTTTTTACCATACAGGCCTCAGTTCAAATGTTAACTCAGAGATTTTCCCCCACCTCTTCTAAAATACTCCCCACTTATTTTTAATTCCACTAAACTACTTTATTATTTTTCTTATCACTTATTAATGTCTGAAGTTATTTATTTTATTAATTATGTATTTTCTTTATTGATTCTGCTCCATAAAATCACCACCTTATCTGCACTCTCACTACTGTATTCATGTTAGGATAATGTCATGGCACAGTATTAAACCACACATGGTGGTTGATAAAAACCATATAATGGAATAATGAATAAAGCATTGCAAATAAAAAGCTATTAGAGACTATAGCTTAGATTCAATGCTGAATTTGGGTTTTCTCATTGTCCTTCTGCTTTGTAGACTGAATTGTCCACTTACTTGCAGATACAGCTGCTGGAAAACCACGGGGCCTCTACCTCAGGCCAAGATTCATATTTTTCCCTCGAAGTCTAGACCTTCCTACTAGTCTGAATAGCCAAGATAGAAAGACAAAAAGAGAGTCAGAACCTAGTGATTCTGCCGAACATCAGCAGTGACCTTTACCCAAATATTGCCTTGGACTATTAAGTCACTAGTACACCTGGGGAGAGGAGTGAGCAGGTCAGGAGATTGAGGGCATTATAAAGGTCTCTTCTAGACAGTTCTCTCCTGTGAGAATGTATTAATTGGGACTGTTAGGAAAACCTAAAACAGATATACAAAAACAAAACAGAATATATGGACGAACATGACTGGCAAGTCCAGGGATTGAATCAGCCTCAGACTCAATGTGACAAGAGGCTTCATATTAACAACGAAAGGACTCAGTTTTTTTTTTCCTTTCTTTTCTCAGTTGGCTTCTCTTACAGATTCTTCATGGGATTCCCCAGTAGCTGTTTCCATTAGTCTCAGTTCTGCTGTCACATTTGGAAGGAGACAAACACTGTCTCAAAGACCTTGCAAAATCTCATTGTGTCTCCTTGGCTCTAACTGTGGCCCTTGGGCATCCGTGAAGCAACCTCTAAAGTGATGAAATGTAATGTGGTAACTAGCCACTGATGAGCACATAACCACTGCAACAGCTGTGGGCTTGAGAGGAGCAGTGGTTCCCCAAAATAAACTGTGACACCATTGTTTAAAATGGAGTAATAAATTATAGTCATTCCAAGTCCTATTCTTAACCCCTAAAGGATGAAGCATAAGAGTTGAATGAAATATGAAGAGAAAGGTAATTCATGTTCACCCTTCATCATGAAATAGAAGGTGCTATATTTTTACAAGTTGAATAGTCTAGTCAAGGTCAGATCCTCTTAACACTTCAGAGCCCCAGGCAAGAGCATGGAGCACACCAGAAACCGACACATTGTAACTGACTATACGTCAATAAATAAATAAATAAATACAGATTAATGTGACAAGCTGTTAAATAATGTATGTTCTATCCTACCACCTTGAAAAATATTCTTTTATATTAAAAAAAACTTAAAACATATTTAAATACGTGTGTTTTATATTCTAAAAGTAACAAAGATAACTTATTTAATTTTATTTTGGATATTAAACCATTTTGTTGATGGGCCATTAATATTTAAATGAACAATAAAAATAAATGCATAACTCATGTTATATTTGATATATTAATTTTTTTTTGCTTTCAATTGGACAAAAGCAATAGTTGTTTTTGTTAATCAAATTTTCATATGTTCTATTCTATTAAAAATAATGAATTAAAGAATTATAAAATAAGTGGAATTTTATTCAAATTATATAAACTTGAATACACTTTATCAAAACTCAAAGTATGATAAATGTAAAGGATAAAATTTAATTATAATAACATTTTTCCTGTAAAATATTTGTAATGATAAATTGAAATAAAAGGCAAAACACTAATTATAATGAAAGGTTAGCAAATTTTAAATCATGTTTAAGTAAAGCTTAATGAATTAACTTATTAATTCATATTACATATTTTCTATAAATAAAACTTGCAATATTTTTAACATTTAATGTCTAGTTGCTAATATAAAGGCTTTATATCATGCTTTATGCATTATTTCTAGAACTCCATGTACGACTTTCAGTAGTATACATTTACCACATTGAAAATGTTCCTCACTTGTGGTGTCCAATTCTTATGAATCCTGTGCTAATTCATAGGTTCCTTTTGCTGGGCCCAACTGTTGTACTTATCAAAGAAGTCTAATATATGCAAAAATATGATAAATTCATAAAATATTAACATTTTAATGCTACGATAGAATTTGTTCACATGCCCTACATACTTTGATGTGAAAAGATTTAGGAAAATGACCCCACAGGATCTCCATTGAACATAAACAGGGTCAATACTCTAAACTTCAGCCCTGTGATTTCTGAAGTTGCCCAGATAATTACTTTAAACTGGTGTTCAGTATTGCTTACATTAAGTTCTGTGGTTTGTGTTTTGCTCAGATCGGTGTCTATAACAGATGCTTTTTAAAATGCCAATGTAGCTTTCAGCCACAATCACTGAGTCAGGGTTTAAATCCAACATCTGGCACTATGTGTCAGCACCTGAGGTAAATAACACTCTTAGTGATGTACTTGTCTGGCCCAATAAACGCGTTTATTTGAAACTGTCATTGGTAGATGCCATGATTTATTACAGCCTGTGCTTCTTCAAAATACTCTCCCAGCCACTGTTCAACAGAATACTTAGACAAAGAGCAGCACTGGTTCATCCAACATGGTCTTCTCTGTTATCCAGGTACTAACAGCGGAAGGCTGGAGAGCAGAACTTGAAATGAAATAGCAAATGCTGTGAAACGATAGTCATTTAGTGACACAGAAAAATAAAACAACAGTCAAGTAGGACAGCCAGTGGCTCCTTCCTCTGCACCTGAACTTCCTGTTTGCTTGTCTGAATGCTGACCAAATCACTGCAGCTTATCTAACTGACAAGATCATTAGACCAGTTTAACCAGCAATACTCATGTGAAATATGTATCTTTGAGGTTTTATGAAAAATGATTTCCAGAAGCAACTGAAATAAGAGAATGACTACTTTCAGAGACGTGATTGATAGACTAGAAGGCATTCAAATAGAACAGTCGATCAAGATAAATAAAATGAAGCTTACCTTCAGAATAACCAAGTAGACTATGTTTCAGTGGTCTAATCATTAACAGGATACAGACATCCTTTTATTTGTTTTTGAAAGTGCACTGTATTTCAGTTAATTACAAGTGGTTGGCAATATTGTATATTGTGTCATAATGAATAAATAAAGATACAATAACATATTTTACTAGATCAGCATGTTAAATAATGAAAATTTACCTTTAATAGTGCAGATAGTTGCAACTCATCTACTTTTATAGGAGGTTTCCTTGATAGCACAATTTCTTTGCTGCTATTAAAAATATAACAGATTTATTTGGCTTATTGATTACTGACCTATATAGATAGCTTTTTAAAAAACTATTTGAGAAGATAAATGTTCTTTTTGGTAAAATATTTCCTAGTACAAGATATCTTGGAAATAGCAATCTCTCTATTGTACTATGATAACTACAATTCCAGCCTTGCCCATGGAGGAAATTTGTCAAATATGCTGAAAAAGTGGTATCTTATGTAAAATGTATTCTAGGGTACAAAGAGTCATGGACATAAAATTCAGATCTGAGCATTGGATTGGGAGAATTTGTACTAACAAGTTAATGAAATTGCTACTGTGTACCATGACTTTATGGTATGTTCAATGGAAAAAAAAATGTGCTTTTTACTTCTACATAGCATGCATACACCAAATGAGGAGAAAGTCGGTATGAAGCATGAAAGTATTAGGTAATACACATACCTATTGGCCCATGTTATGTTAATTATCAGTGGACTGCCAAATCTTCCTGCTTTACTGACAGGATGGGCAAACACAAAGCATGTTATAGGCTCACCCAGCAATAGTCTCCTTCTGACATATTGGCTTCACCATGCTTAATTATTATGATTGGTTTACTTCATTTTACACATAGTTTTTATCTTATGTGTGTGTGTGTGTGTGCGCGCAATGGAACTATGAGTGACTATAAGTAAATGTATATCCAGGTCTATTTTAAGATACATGCATGCAGCTGGAAGGCTGATTTTATCAGTGCTTGCTTTAATGGTAAAGTAATATTTTTACTACTCCCTGGATCTAGTTCCTCACAGTTAAATTATTTTTTATAGTCTTGAATAAATACCATGGGAACAACATTACATTAATCAATGATTATCCATTAAAAATCAGTAAATTGTATGGTCAGCTAAATTTTGTTGAAGAGTATATGGTCAGGCCATTCAAGGTGGCTGTTTTGTTTTTGGTCTCCGAGAATCTCTGGTTGGACCAGTGCCTGCCTCATCTACTTTCTACTCACATGACTGACTTTCCTACATACTTGCCCCAGGCCCCAGCTAGTGCTTATTCTTATCAAAGGGGCAGGAGGGTGTGCCCCTCTTCTGGTTTCCCTGGTAACAAATGAGCCAACCTGATGTCAATTCCCCCTACAGCTGCTAACCTCCCCCTGCCCCCAGGAACAAAGATTGCCGCTGTGTCCTGCCCACCATCCACTGAACAGGGTGGGGAGTTCCTCCAAGACCTTGCTTCAGACAAGCTCTCCTGTCCATTAAACCTTCAATGTCTCTGTTGCTGACTCTGGGCTCTTTCTTCCATCTTGAAACTGAGGGAGTACAGGTTTCCCAGGCCTGCGATGTGCAGCCAACAGAGAGGGTTGGCTAAAATTTGAAGACGGGGAGATGCTACAAGGTTATCTGAAGCGCCCGTCTCTTAACTATATTGAGTGCCTTTAATGCCAGGAGTCAGTAAAGAAAAACAAGGACTTGTTTAACGGCTTTAGTTACTCCATGATCCTGTATAAATCCATCCTTATGCAAAGCCATGCATTCCTCAGGGAGCAATGCATTAAAATGAACCTTTGGTTTTCAAAACAGCCTGTTGTAAGTTGTGCAAATTTAAACATCTAAGTGTTAAGCTTCAGTTTCTGAGACTAATGCTCCCTTGTGTAATCACATTTATGAACAACAGATCATGATGAATTACTTTTTTTCTAATCAATAAAAGTATTTTTAGGTTATTCAGTTAAAGGCAGGTGGTCAGCAAGTACAGAAAGCATAAATCATTTCTGTAGCTACTTAAATCATAGATTTTCTGTGAGTTACAAGGACTAATACCTTAAAATATATAACATAAAATTATAGAAATAATATTAAAGGGCTCTATTTTTTTTTCTCTTTTAACTCATGTTTCTATAGTGGAACCGCTAAGAAACCATTTGAAGTTAGCAGTTTAACGACATGTAGTAACTTTAAAGACCTCCAGAATGTTTCTACTTGCTAAAGTATGTTCTCCAAGAGACATTTGAACATATTGGGTGTTTAGTGATGCTAAACTTGCACCTGCAAAAATACAGATGATAAAAATATGTTATCTATAGAATTACAAACTGTAAACTATTCATTAGACTTCTATTCATTAGATGGTACAGAATGTTTTGCCAACACTGTCATGATCATTTTATAGTTTCTGCTCATTTTTATCTGTCTAATTTATTCTATTTTTCCTCTTAGAGTTACCATACTCTAGGATAAGACTAGACATTCTGTAGTCTTTTAAAATGAAACACAACTGGATCATTTTCCTAGTACTCTAAGGATAATATTTTTTCCTTACATGGTTTCACATCAGTCTTCCCCTCAAAGTCACTGGTTTGGGGAAATCCTACAGAGCTGGAAGGCAGTCAACAGACCACTGCATGGTCTTTTGCAAGACTCCCCAACAAAGGCTCAAAGACTGAGACACCGGGCACATCTATAAAACCAGCATCAGAAGTCAGGTCAAACACAAATAGCATTTGAGAAAGCAGGAATCTGAATAGTTCGGAATCAACAACCAAAAACATTGTCACTGGAAGGAAAACAGAGCTATTTAAGCTTGTGTTATAGGCAAGAAGAAGCTTGGCATCTCTGATCCATGCTTTTTCTACCTCTTCTGCTGTTTAACCTCTGAGTCATAATCCTCAGCCTAGCCCTGCAGGTGGATATGTTAATCACTAAAGGGATTTTGCTTACAGTTTAAGATTTGTGCAAATAGCCCCTTACCCAAAACTTGCCCAAGGGGAGAGAAGGAAGTATGAATAAAAATAGCTATTTTTTTGGTCAAGATTTATAGGAATGTTGTGACAAGACTCACATCAATCCAAGTCAACTGTCCAAGAACAAAAAATTTTCACAATCCTCTTCGTACCCTTGCTGGTGCCTGATTTAAACCCGCTCCTGCTTCCCCCTTCCCAAGCATAAAAGATGCTTGAATTCTACCCTGAATTAAGATGGTTCTTTAGGATATTAGTCCATCATCTTCTCAGTTCCTTGTTGTTCTGAATAAGGTCACTTTTCCTTGCTCAATCACTTTGTCTCTTAATTCATTGTCCTGTTGTGTGATGAGTGATGGGTTTGGACTTGGTTACACTTGTATAAAGGAATGGTTACTGGATAATCGTGGAAGCCTATTTTCTTTTTAATGACATTCCCATATTTGAATAGATGTTCTTAATTTGTGGTCTCAGTGCCCAAGGTAGAAGGTGGAATTCCCTTTTGCAGTCCCCCAACTTTTGTCTAGGTTTTAAACCTGTGGTCTAAGTGCTGCCATTCAGTGGCACTGCTTACAGACTACGGTCCACAGAAGGAATGCTGAAGAACCCATTGTCTTTTGTAATTTAGTCTTTGGGGCGTTATGAGGTGGAGACTCAAGAGTGGTAGTGACAGAAGCTCTGAACCAAGCTTCACTCATGTTCAATGTCCACAGCGAGTTCACAGTGAGAAATAAAACATGCTCAGGCAGTCCTCCAGGGCCAACTGTTTGTGCCTCTGACAAATTCTATAAACTATTCAATATCCATAGTAAATTGGATTTTGGATTATGATAGGAAAGTGCAATTATTTTTTATTAGTTAAAGAATGTTGACTGAGATAATGCAAGACCATGTAAATATAAAGGTGTACATTTGGGGGAAATATTTTTATCTTCCCTTCCAAAAAGGATGGATAAAAATGGGTTTGGGTGTGAATAGATTGAAAAGATCAAAATGAAATTAGCCATTTATTGGCCTATTTCTGAGCAGTTGAGAGTAGCTTTGGATTCTTTATATCTACCCTGATTACAACAGCAAATAATTCAGAATTTGAAACCTGGGTGAAGCTACGTGCAGGTGCAGGTGCCCCACCGTCAATGATGAAAATGATCCAGCATCTCAAAAGAAGTAGAGTGAATCATTCCACAATTTCCTGTTAAAATTCCAAATACTTCATTGTTGCTCCTTTAATGCAACTGTGATTTGCTTACTTATATTCCTATATGTTGCGTCCTAATGGGAATTTGGAGAAAAAAATAAGTAAAATAAAATCATATGTGTTGGAGACCAAGAAGAGGTAAATAGTTCTCCAAATACTTATTCTTGGAGATTTTTCACAAGTTTTTACTACTTGAGTTCTCTTAATCCATAATGAAAGTGTAATCTGTAATGAAATAACACATTTCTTTTTTCTTGTTGCCATATTTTCTTAATTCTAAAATACACATTTCTTCACATTTAACATTTCTGAAATCAAAATAGTTTAGATCAATGTGTGTATGTCAATGAATATTCTTCCTATTTTAAAAGCAAGAAAACACTAATTTGGCTAATAATTCATTTTATTAATCTTGATGAGTAAATGATAGAATATTTAGATGATATTCATAATTATGATATAAAATCACAGCTTTAATTGTCAGTGCATACATACATATAAATTAAAATTCGCAAGTGTGATTCGTAGTGTTTTGTATGCTACCACAGATGAAAGTTGATGTCTCCCCTTGCAACTGTAATATTCTCAAGGTACCATTTCAATTTTGCAATCTGCTTTGCTTGAGGTCTTTATTCAAAAAGAGAAAGTCCTTTCCTATATTTGCTATATTGTGTTTTACACCTTTTTTTTTTCAATTTTTCTTTCACTACATTAATAAAAATATTTTTTAAAAGCCTACACTCACTCAAAAATTAATTTTAAAAACCTTCAATTTACTTTTCAGCGTTTGTTTGGAGGCCAGGGTCTAAATAAAATTGTACCAGGAAGAAGTTAGTTTTGGGGAAGAGTAACTAGATTTAGAATACAAATAATACTTCCACTAAATTTTTGTTTTCATCTTTACTAAACATCCCAGATTTAAAATTAAAAACAAATAATTCCTCTTTAGTTAATAATTTTAGACCCAAAATGTTAGTATACTGTGCTTCACTTATGCATTCCATCTATGTTTATTTTCCTTAAGTGGATTAGATTAATCTCATTAATTCAATTAATATTTGCACTCTAGATTTGCTTTTTATATTCAATTATTTTCACATTGTTCTTAAAACTTAATGGTATGGAATATTGGATTTAGTTTTACTACATTAAGAGCCTTAGTCTCTGGTACCACAGGATACCGTATTTAAGTGGCATGGAGGTTGTGTGTGAGTATCAGTGCCATCAAAAGAGAAACTCTATTGCCTTCCCCTGGCAGAGGCAGATGACCTCCTCAACAATACACCTGTGTTGGTTTCCTAGGGCTGCTGTGGCAAAGTACCACAAATGGAGTCGCTTAAATAACAGAAACGTCTTGTCTCACGGATCAAGATGTTGGCAGGGATATACTCCTTCTAACGGCACTGGGAGAGGATCTTTTCCAGGTCTCCCTCCTAGCATCTCGTGGTTTTCTGGCAATCTTTGGTGTCTCTTGATTTGTAAACACATCAACCTCATTCTCTGCCTTCATGTTCACATGCTGTCCTCCCTGTGTGCTCTGCTAGTGACACCAGTCACGTTGGATTTAGGTCCATACCACTGATGTCATCTTAATTAATTACTTCTGCAGTGACCTTATGTTCAAATAAGGTCTCATTCAGAGGTACTTGGGGTTAGGACTTAAACATATGGATTTTGAGAGGACACAAATCAATTTTTAACAGATCTCCAGAAAGTTATCTATGGTACCTTATTTATTGTATAGATTCAAAGCCACATGTTCTCCAAGCATCCTTAGAAATTGTATTTGTTTATAAAATGATTGAGGTTTTAACTAGCTAATGACAAAGGCTTGCTTATTCTTTCCCTAATATAAAAGTATCAAGAAAACAAAAACTTTATAATTAAAATGACTCCTAATAATACTAATATCTTAATGTCATTCTTAGGCCTTTTCCTTGAGCCCTAGAGGCAGGGCTAGGGAGCACTGGGAACCATGGCACTAGGAATAGCACAAATAATTGATGAAAAATGTTTTGAAAGTTATCTGTGTATATCAAAGTACTCTTACTGGTTTTGTTAGAAAATAATCTTATTGTTAAAAATTCTTGTTACGTTAAAATGTTTAATTATTTCTGATTACTTTTCACTGTCTGTCAACACCCTTTCTTTCTACACCTTCTGAAATTTAAAACTCAATTATGTACTCTACCTGAAAGAAAAGCAAGTAAGTCCTCAATTAAAAGATTCCATGCTATATGTTTTCTTTGTTTTTTTTCAGAATTGAAACTTTATAAAAGTAAGGGTTATGTTATTTTTAAGTTCAAATAACATACCACAATTTTAGTACTCATTTTAAATGATTTTTATGATGAACTAAGATACTGGCTTTTATAAAATGCAGAAGCAGTAGTGTAGCTCTCTTATCGAGGATACTTTTTCTTCTGAAGAAATTTTGCCCTGAAAACCCTCTGTGGGGCACCTAAATGACTACTACTCATGTTATAAATGACTACTACTCATGTTGTGTAGATTGGAAAGGTCGTGCTCAAGCATCTCTTTCATTACACAGACCATTAATCAGGAAATCACTGCCTAGTTCTCCTTGTAGGCTTTTGGTGTTAGAATCTTTTCTTTTCTTTATTTCTTTTTGTGTGTGTGTATGTGTATGTGATTGGAAACTTCTGTATGTTTTTTTCCTTCTTAGAATCTCTTCTATTCTTGAGGGCCCCAACAAAATATGCTTGTGTTTTTGTTGGATGTAATTGTGTAATTGTTGACAGAATTGTGTTGCTGAATTATTATGTTCAATAAACTTGGCAGCTTGATTGCTGCCTATGTGTATGAATCCATATTTATCTCTGCCATGTCCACATGTCTTCTGAAGATAGTAACCAATGAGGGTAAAAATCACTGGGCAACTAGCACATCACCTGATCAGAAATATACTTAGTTCTGAATTTTTTACCCAATACACTGGAATAAATGATTGGTACTTCACTCCACTGAGCCAAATAATTCCCTTAATTCTGATATAAAATTTTATTTTTACCTTAAGCCTCTTTATCACTTTTTTAATCATTTGCTAACTTTTTTTCCCTCTTTCATGAATCAGGATAAGACCTCCAATGATAAGCCAATCTCTTCTACAATTTCAAGAGATACATACAGCTATGTTGGGTAGAAAAATCACTGTTTTCTTTTATACATATAAGACTGTAATGTGGAATATAAAGAAAACACAAATGCTACTCTTAAACATTTCAAGTAGAGAGCATCTCTGTATATTAATTCCATGTCTTTGATTCCTGCATTAATTCTCATCAGTTGGATACTTTATCATTTGCTTAATTTATTTGTATATATTGCTACAGAGTAATTCTTTCCATAAAAGAATTTTATCTCTTCAAGAAGCTTTATTGTATTAATTGTATTATTCCTTAGGTTAAAAAAAGGCAACAAGTCATAAAATCATTAGATTCATTCCCATTATAAAGGAAAGGCTAAATAAATATCTGATTACACCTAATAAAATATATGGAATTCCATTTTACTTGGAACTGGTGTACATTACATTATAATTTCTGATATAGAAGGTTAGTAAGTGCATATTTTTCAGATAGTTTGAATTTTACTGCAGTCCCTGAATAACCTATGTCATCTTTAACAACTGTGTTCTTTCTTGCTTTGGAATATAATGCCTAAGGGACATTCCTTTGGCATCACTTACTAAGTTTCTATCATGTCATCTGTTTTATAGCATGAAAGTTTCTAAAAACACATCAAGTTCTTCTATGGATCAAAATTCTTGTGTGACAAATGTCAAGTATGGTATAGTGAGCCATAATCAAAACAAAAATACTGACTCTTAACCTTAGCACAAATATGATAGGGGGTCCAAATGTTACAGCACATATTCAAATAAATATCCCATATATACACACATATACATGTACATATACATATATGCTTAGTCAATTAGAATGTAAGATTAAGACCTAATAGAAGATGTCAAGGAATAAAATCCATATCCACAAACTATACCTTCATTTGTCACACACATTGTTGGACCTCAGCACCATGGACAGTAGCCCTGGATCTGGGGCTAATACTTCCGTAGCCAGTGGATGCTGTCCAGATTTCTGAAGGGGTGCAGTGAGGCTGATATTGGAAAGATCAAAATAAGCTAGAGATTAAAACCAACTGTTACTGCCAGTGAAGAGTGCTACTGGGGAGCCACTGATATAAACAGCAAGCAAAGAATAAAAAGTAAGTTCTTGTCCTTTTTCCCAATGTCCAGTCTCCTTCTATTGTCCTCAATTAGTGTAATGCAACAAGAAGCCAGCTGGCAAAAAAAGAAATGCAGTTTACAGATTCCCATCCATAGCATCACAAAGTAGGACATAGATCATTGGGTTTAGAGTTGAAAGAAAATTGTTTAACAACTGGCAGACTAATAATAAGCCAAGGGCTTTATTGATGCAGCAGCCACCGCTGCCTTCTCTCTTTGTCTGTTCACTTGTTCTTGTCAAGCTTGTCAATATCCCTCTGGCAGTAATGGAAGAACAGTGTGCTTTGGGCCCTGGCCATGGGTCTCCGTGCCTATTTACCCCATATCTCTTTTCTGCCAGTGTTCTTGGCTAAGGCTCTAAATCCTGATCCAGCTCCAGCTCTAGGCAATCTTTAGAAGATACCAACTTTTACTAAATTAATCTTTAAATTGATGACATTTAAGTTAAAATTTCAACTAGGTATATTTTTGAAAGGAAAAGTTGATACAGCTGGACAAGTAAAATAATTTTTTAATTGCAAAAGTTAGGAGGCTCTACATCTATCTGATATTAAAGCATTTTATCAAGTAATAATCCTGTTTGAAATTGGCCAACAAATAGACAAATTAATAAGTGAAGAAAATGACAGAGTCCAAAAATATAGTGACCCTTTCAGTGTCATCATGAGGACAGTACAGGTTTGTGTTTTTTGTAAGATTGCTGCTCTTCTAAAACATTGGAATTACATAAGGTTGAAATGAGAGATTTTTGGTTAAAATTCTGTATCCAATTGTTATCAATTTTTAATTGTCTGCTTTGGGGAAAGTAATGTAACTATTCAAAGGCTGATTTTTTTCATATAAAATTGTAACAGTCACTTGGAGTTGTTGGGCAGACAGATATCCTCTTACATGTTATGAGACATGTAACACATGATACAATATGAATCCATTTTCACAGACAAGAGGGTGTGATTGTTTAAAAAAATCTCAGACTGATTAAATATATAAAGACAATTTGTTAAGTTAAATAAATGAAAAGTCAATGGATTGGCTAGACTTCAGTTAAATTTAATAAGAAATTAGGGCTTTTTTCCTCTGTAGTTTTCTGAGCTCCTCAACTTTCCTCTTTCTTTTATCCCTTATTTTAGCAAAATTTCTTCAACAGTCCCAGGCCCACATATGTACTTACCATTAAGAAGAATAAAAAGAGAGCTCTTCTTTCCCAAACAAAAAGTGAAAGTCTTGGAATAGTCTCTGATTTAGCCATCCTCAATCACATGTGCAGACCTGAACCAACAGATGTAAACAAGAGACTACCATAGATGACTGGCTGAGTATCTCAGAGAAGGTATGAGCTTTAAGGTAGGCTTTATCTAGATTCTCATTCTATTTGTATACAATCTTTTTTAGCTACCCCTTATTCTTTTGGCCTCTTTATTTCTTAGGTGGGTTTCCCTCAAGCTACTGACACAGCTACCAGTGGTCCAGGTTTCATATTGTTACATCACAACTTTGAAAGGAGAGAGAGCTAATTTTCCACAATCTTTTATTGAAAGTACAGAACTTTCCTTATTTAACTGAAATAATTACATTGCAGTGGGGATAATATAATGTTTTTGATTGGCTTGGGCCAATCACAAATCAGTTCTGAATTTGAAAGCACAATCACCTAAGTAAAGTTTATGCTGTGGGGAAATAGAGGCTGAATGGACAAGCATAGAGAATTTTTATATAGAAACAGTGATTAGAAAAGTGATCAACTAACACAAACCTTGCCCAAAAGAAGTCCAGTCCTGAGTAAGAGATAAATCCCATTTCACACCATAAGAAAACCACCATAAACTATGAACTCATCTACAAAAGAAACAGACTTGCAGACATAGTAAACAATCTTATGGTTACTGGGGAAAGGGAGTGGGTAGGGATAAATTTGGGAGTTTGAGATTTGCAAGTGTTAACCACTATATATAAAAATAGATAAAAAGCAAATTTCTTACATATAGCACAGGGAACTATATTCAATATCTTGTAATAACTTTTAATGAAAAAGAATATGAAAAGGAATATATGTATGTATATGCATGCCTGGGACATTGTGTTGTACACTAGAAATTGACACATTGTAACTGACTACTTCAATTAAAAAAAAGAAAATCACCATAAAAACAAAACCATTCAATTGATTTTTAAAAAAATCCTAGTTTTTCCCTGAATATTTAAACAATATTATGAGCCAGAATTTTAAAAAATACATTTATTCAGTTCTCATTATGTTTCAGTAATTGTGCTATGTTATTGATATAAATACTGTGATAAAATCCTAGAATTAAGAGAGCCTAGTCAAAAATGAGCTTGCAATCCAAGCTAGGAAAAAAATAAAAAAGAATGAACAGAAATAACATACCCATGAGTAAAATCACTGGTTCAATGGATATAAGTGTATTCAGCTTATTAGTTGCAGTCGATCAAGATTCCAAAATTATTACCTAAATTTACCCTCCCGCTATCTGTATATAACACTAAGTATGTACAACGCATATCAGTTGGTCTTATAAGAACTCGACTATTCATTCATAGCAGGAGAGAGATATGGAGTTCTTAAAGAGCAGGCAGAGACAGTGGTGAGTGTTTCATGGAAAACTTGATTATTTTCATATGCTAAGGAGCATGTCAGTAAAGTGAGACAACAGTATAGGAAAAGAGAGGCTAAATGTTGAAGCAATGTCTTAACACATAAACAAGGTCATTTTTAATTCATTTATTATAAACTTTTTCTCTTTCAATTCAGAATTACATTATATTCTTGGACATTATGAACATAAATGAATTACCTTTAATAGTTTAGAAATTCCTTAGTTGTATTAGAAATGGATTAATAAAAAATAATTAAAATTAAGCTTACATTGAATCTTCAGTTATCTGGTATTTCCCCCTTATTCAAGATAATATTTATGACTACTTTAGAAGTATCATGTGTTAAATTTGGATATTCTCTAACATAGAGTTTAAAGGATAATCTTTGCTTATTGTCAACATTGAACTCTTATAAATTGGATATTTAAATGCAACAAAATCAAATTTTAACATTTGAAATATATCCAACTTTTTGTATTGTTCAACTTTAGAAAGGAATATTGATTATGATATCCTTTTCTTAATACTGTTATTTATTTGATATTTGTAAATGACTTAACTCACTTTCAAATGATGTTTAATAACAGAACTAAAGTATCAGTGATGTACATGTACAATTATGTAACTACTGTCATATACTAATATTAGCAAGTTTGGAATTCACCACAATTAAACCTATGTCCAATATTATAGTCAATTTCTTCTATTTTGTATAACAATTTTACATTCATATTGTACAATGTAATCACTTGCTTGGACTAGCTACCAAAGACATTTTGGTTATTTGAGTATCTGTAGGCATATCTACAAATGATTCCTTTTATTTTAATATATTTTAGCTGCTTCTTGTTTCAAATGGAATAATTACATCATTGTTAAATTGTACATAACATAGTATATGTGCATATATATGTGTATACATACACAATACAGCATATGTGCATATATGTGTATGTATACATGAAATTTTGAAGAAAATAATGAGATTTTGAAGTTCAAGAATGAATAAAATTTTCAAGAAATGGGAGGTATTTCTAACTCTGCACAATACTTTGAGAAATGGTTAAATTCTAAATCACTGATGTTGGAAATAATAATTAAAAATGCCTTATGAGAAATTTTTTTTGAATGTCGGTCTTTTTTACAATAAAGACTACTTTTGTAATTTCAGTGCATCACACTTTTCCTGAATATGTATTAAATATTATGAATAATGAAGGAATATATGAGTTTTCTTTTAGCTTGGGTGAAGAAGTGTAATGGCCAGATAGATTTATTTATGAAGTATAAGAGCATATGTGGTCATTACTTAATTATAGGTATCACTTGTCACAATACTTGCATTAAGGCTTACATTCTAAAGTTTTTTAAGCCACATTTTGTCTACACTTTGATGGTAAATTTTGATGTACCCAAAGATAAAAATAAAATTGAGTGAATGGAATCTCAACTACCTGGAGGTAGTCAGAAGATCCTGAGGTACCAAACTCAACATAAAGTTGTAGCAATTAAGATTTTAAAGCTAAAGTAGAAGAGTCAGAAATCAGGTCCTTAAGACACAGTTGACCCTAGAGCAGTGTAAACCTCTTTGGGTTTTTTTTTTTTTTTTTCAAAATGTTTGCATGTAATATTGTACAGATAGTTTTTAAAAGCAGAATATATTTTTCCCCTTATGATCTCCTTTCATTCTTACAAAGGCAGATGTATGTGCAACCTGTAATATGTTGTTTAAATGCTGCCAAATGCTTTAGCTTGCCTTTACCACTTACCTCTTTGGTTTTTCTCATTAGATTTAACTTACTTTTGAAAATCCAAGGGAAATGTGGTGGCATATGGCAAGCAGTAGATGTGGATAATATTTTGTTTTTCTGCTTCCAAGAGCAGTGATATACAATATATTTGTCTGTTTAGATTCAAGTCCCAGCCTCCCTTAATGTTACAGCATATGAATTACTTGACGCCAATTAATTTCTGTCTTTTCTCCCAAATCACAAGAATAGCTTCCCTACCTTACTTTTATTTATTTATTTATTTATTTTTTAAGGTACTAGCAGTTTTACAGTAAATGCTTTTAACATTGAGAGCCTGTCAAGGTCAAATACAAACCATTAGGAGATACAGCCACGCACAGAAAGCACGAAAACAGATTTTTTGCATCTTACATAAAGTAGGCCAATGACATTTCAATGAGTTCACACACTGAGTTTCCTTTGTGATGAAAAACTGATTATTAAGAAAGTCAAATTCACAAACCGTGGCAAATATTTGTAGTACATGTGTATAACCTTATCCATTATTTCTCACCCATCATTAGTTTTGGAAAATTCTTATAATTAATTCCTTCTCACTTCATCAGATAATTTCAAAAGCATGTATGATTATATATACCCTTTGTTAACAGTCACCTCGGAAAATCTAGCATTGAACTTCAGTTATTTGTAACATATTCATAATTCTCTCCTTGAAGTTCCAAATATATGAAAATATGACACGGAAAGCAACTACCCACGATATAATCAGATTTATATAATTAAGAATTTGGCCACATTTATGCATATAATGAGCCACAAGTGGAAGAAAAATGATAATGCTAATGATTAGAACTGGAGATGTCTCCCTTAGCAAAAATATTTATTCATTCTTTCAAAACTGATTAATTTGTACTGGATACCTCTTGTGCACTAGGTGGCGGTATGTTTGATACCCTAGAGAAGGCAAATGTCTAGCGAGTTGGAACGCCATGTATGAAAATCACTCAGGGTGCACTGCAGTTCACGCAACAATAAATGCATGAACAAAAAGCTAGGGTCACAGGAGTGACAGCTAGCACAGGGACAGGAGGGCTTCAAAGAAGAGGTAATATTTGATATTCAGGTTTGTTTAGCTGCTTTTATTTAGTGTAAAATTAAATGGATTTTTAATCTAATTTTGATTGCTTGATCTATTGGTTTTACAAAGCAGGTACTTTTTGTCTACACTAATCATAAAGCAAATATTGAATTATCACTGAATTATCGCTTAAACTCTATTTCTTCAATATTCCCAAGTGGCAAAGCCTCCGTCTTCTCTTAGCCCTTGTGGAACGAATGAATGAGGAGAATGTGACTCAGGGGGAAGGATCTGTGACCCCTTTACTACCATTTACTAAGGCAGACATAGGGGCACGCTCTTCCAAAACTACTCATGTTTCTTTCTTCCTTTCTTTTATATAAGCCTGCAGTCCTGCTTCCTGTCTAAGTGGGGCAGAGGAGTTTAGATTTGGTTGTTGTCTTCAGCTGGCTGAAACCCACTCCAACTACATAAAGTCAGTTTTGTTGTTGTTGTTGTTACTGTCAGTTTATTATTGATAAGATGATTATGCTTTAAGTTGGATATTGAAGATTGTTCCTGAAATTTTTACTGAGAAAAGCTGATAATACTCAAATTCTGTATCAACCTAGTAACTATCACTGACCTATGTGACAAAAAAAAGTGTGTAATAAGCAAGTTCATGATGTCATGAATTTTCCTAGATATGTAAAAAAGAGTGTATCTTACACTCTACTAATTAATGCATATAAAACATGAACTTCGTATTTTCCACTCATTTTTTCTGTGAAACTAAAACTTATCTTAAGAATAAAATGTATTAATTTTTTAAGTACATGCAATAATTTGCATAGAATCAGTAGCATACATCATAGTAAAAATTCACCCCACATGGAAGGATTTCACTTCAGCATGAGAACAAATAGTCTAATGATTCAAAATATTAAACAGTGGGATTGACTGCTTTTGGATATTTTAAATGTCAATAAAGCTGTTGAAGCAGAGGCTAGATTATCACTCTTCGTATATGGTGCTAAAGGGATTCATGCATGCACCGATGGGTGGGAAAAAGTAAACTCTCTCCTCAATCCAACCATGAAGTTACAGGATTTCATAAGAAACGCAATCATCAAATTACCAGTACACAGAAACAGTGACTCGATTAATGCATTGATTTTTTTATTTATAATCTATAAGTGCCAAATTATGACCCTCTCTTTGAAAATAAGTAAACAAAAAAATGTTATGTGTGAACTTTGCATCCTAATTTAAACAAACCAAGTTAAAATACTCTTCAGAACAATGAGGACAATTTGAACTTGGGCTGCATATTTTAGATATATTAAGACATAATATATGTTTGGGGATGTTAATGACATGGTGTTAATGTAAAATCAAAATATCTAAGTTAGTAATGAGTGAATTGATAAGATGTCTAAGGTTTGATTTAAAATAATCTAGCAAAACAAAATATATATGGAGGCTATATAAATGAAAATTGATAAAAATACTAAATACATAGTGATCATTATGCTGCATCATTCATTATTATGTTTATATTAATTTTAATTTTATCTATGCTTGAAATTTATTGTTATAAATTGTGTATAAAAATAACTCCCACCAAAAAAAAATGGGAATAAAAGGTCACTAGATATTTAGGTAAATAATATGAGGCAGATTCTAAAATAATTGAGCGAAGAGAATAAAAATTCAGAGGATAATAGTTTAAAGAAAATACTATTGCTGTCTTCAGAAAGGTAACTGAAAATGTTGAGTACATGAAATATTGACAAGAAAACAAAAAGATGTATAAGGGAGCTATATTACATGACAGCAGTTAATAATAGGTACATAGTCCTGATAGTTAAAGTGTTGAATATGGAATTAATTTTTCAAACGGTCTTACAAAAATATTGAAAGTGGAGAGGGAAAGAAGATGTTTAAAAGACTCTTATCAGTCCCGAGACACAGACTTCCTGACTTTGTTAATAACGTGTGAAAGTAGAGATTTCTGCACTGGTACATCAGCCCCAGTTACACAGGGGCCCTAAATCCATTCACTCTGATGGTGAACTGGTCCCCTGTTGGTAGCTGGTTCCTTGTGGATAGCTGATTGGTTGTAGCGGTAACCAGGAGCAACTTCTTTCACATCCAAAACCAAAGCAGAGAGGAGAGGGGCTTTTCACCCACGGCTTTCTCTTTTATCTCGAGGAGAAGCCCTGTTCATAGAAATGTCCCCACGGTATTTTTCAGGTCCCATCGAACCAGGTCATGTGCAAATATTCTAGCAGCAAGAAAGACTGAGAAACTGAGTATTTGGAATTTTCATACTTTTAATGGAGAAGAAAAATTCTGCTAAAAATTTAGGTAGAGAATAGAGGAAGAATTATAACCAATATCATTTACAGTAGGATTAAAATTCCTATTTGCCATTTAAAAGCCATATGTCATGTATAACATTATTGATTTATGAGAGAATAGTAAATAAATATTTGGATGTAAATAAATATGTGGAAAACATGCTAAAAATTTGGAAAGAAATCGCCTCTGGGGAAGGTAGTGAACTTATTTTTTATTGCTTTTTTGATTACACGATATATTTTTATTCAAACCAGTGTGTGTGTGTGTGTGTGTGTGTGTGGGTGTGGGTGTGTGTGTGTGTGTGTGTATGGGTGTGGGTGTGAGTGTGGGTGTGGGTGTGTGTGTGTAAGCTCTTATGGCCTTTCCAAAGATTAAACTACATCATTTTAAGTATTACGGTGAGCTGATATATGCTATCAAGTATATTCTGTTTAATCAAATTTATTTTCAATATCCAAGAATTTTGGAGCAGGGAACGCACTGTACCCTGAGGATTGCCCTACATTTCATCTTCTTTCTGATCTGAGTAATCAAATTCAAGTCAGCAATCATTTCTCAGGAGCTTACAGCCGGCAGGGACCTGCCCTCAGGATGGGTCAGTGAGAGGCCATGTCATGTTCAGGCATACAAAGGATTTGGCTGGCTCTTGTAGGGGTGTCTGTTCATAGAATTGTCATTTAATATAAAAGCTAAACGCTTCACTAATATTGTTCTGTGAACTGGATTTCCCTGGGGTCATCTCAAATAAGAAAATGTTGGAAAAAAAAAAAAGGAAAAGTGGGTGAGAGACAATAACTATATTAAGAACAACCAGAGGACAAACTTACAGTGGGTTTTTATAAAAAGCCATTAAATCTCTTGAAAATTTGGGGATTCGCCTTTATGCAGACCAGTTCTTGCAGCCCTTAGTATTCTGAAATTGCTACATTTTTCTAAAGTTCTCCAAGGTAGATAATAAGAGAAGTAATCAAAGAAGGCAGGAATTCATGAGTTCTGTCTTTTTTTTTTTCCCAACGTATGTATGTAGATAATATCATGTTTATTTTTGTGATTTCAGATTTCAATATCTTAAAAATTTTAAGCCACTGATTATTTTAAGACCATCCTCATTATGAAATACTGAAAAATATGGAGATATATTCATTGCCCCTGAGAAAAATCTGAATATTTGTCTGAATAAAATTATATACTTTTGAGTATCCTCAAATACCCAATAAAATTCTCTGACTATGATTGCTGGGGAGTTTTGAGGTTTATGTTAAGTAGCTAAATTGACTTTATCTCACACACAAGAGCTCCAAGAACTAGTATTTTTAGATTTACCTTAACTTCGGGTTCACTGTCTTTTTCATAATTTAACTTCTACATTTAACTGTTTCTACATGCAGCAGTAGCCTGCTGGACAGGTGGCTCAAGTTCAGGCCTAATCTGTTGCAGGCAGATGTAGACACTATAGATGATGTGTGGTGCTGATTTGTTAAGTATGGAGTACTCTCATTCACTGCTGATAGCAAGCAGAGTTCAGCAGATGAGGTCATCCGACGCAAGTCTAGTGGGTAAGCCCTAAACCTTGTCCCCATTTTGTGCACTTGCCTTGAATTAGTTTTCAACTTAGAATCCCAGATATGCCCAAGCCCTTCTAGCATGGAAGGAACACATGCTTTAGTTCCACGCAGACACTGGGCAGTTGTAAGATAGCTCTCTACATCAGTAGTTCATTGGATGACTTACTGTTTACTGGTTTCCTTCCCCTCTCTTGCCAAAGATTGCAGATCTCCTAGAAGCTGAGTTGAAATAACACTTTCATTTAGCTCAGATAACTTCATTTTTCATCTCATACCTTCCACTTTGAATGTTCTCACTTTTTTTTGTTTCTCCAGTTTATTCCCCATTGCTTCACATCTACATTTTATCTATCATCCTTGAATGCTTCTTTTAAAAAAATTGAACAATTGCTGTATTATTCTAGATATTAGGGGACACTGTTACTGAACAGTAAGTATCCAGAGGAACTATGGACTTACATTACAAATTTGACTGTTTTATACAGTTTATCTGCCTTTTTGATTTTACTTCTCCCAAAGATTTGTCTTTATAAATGTTCCTTTGGACATATTTAGACACCCATCCCTAGTAAAAATAAAAAGACCCAGCCTAGGACAGGCACAGTAGCTCCTGTTCGTTAGGACAAGGAGATTGGAAAGATACCACTTTCTGTATCTCCCCACTCATCTTTTTTCCCTCAGCGCTCCTCTCGTCCTGACTACTGTACATACCTCCACAACCCATCCTGGGTATTGCACCAGATTTATCTTTCTTATTCTCATTAATCCAGATATGTAATTAAGATATACATACATTGCATGGCTCATGTAATAAACTACAAATAATCCCTGAAGTTTCAGGTTTGGGGAAGCTGACAGTCTATTTTTCACTAGTCCACCTCCTGCCTCCTATCCTCCAATCAAATCAAGCTATTATGTGCTCCATGAAATTGGGCTATTTTCAGACTTCATGCCTCTGAAAATGTACTTTTGTCAAAATAAAATGGCCTCCCTTCACTCTTCTCACATTTCCCGGCATTCTTTTAGTTTAAAGCAAATGATTCTTTTTCCATTTAGACTTCAGATCTCTAAAGTTAAGTATGACTATTGTCTGTGAACTTCTAGAGCATTTTTACCTGGTTTGTTTTCTTAAGACACATCCTATTCTACCTTATGTGTTACAGATACTTATATTTATTGTACATTCTTTACTTCACTCCAAATTTCCAGAAAATAGATGCCAGAAAACTAAGAATGAATAACATTCTGCTATTCTCATTAGAAATAATTAGAACTAAATGAATTTTTGGTAAAATATGATAATACCATGGAAGAGAGAAACAAAGATTTAAACTTTTTCTTCATGTGCCATTTTTTAAAAAAAATTGAGGTATAGTTGATTTATAATGTTATGTTATTTTCAGATGTAGAGCAAAGTGATTCAGTTATACATAAATATATATCTATTTCATATTCTTTTCCATTATAGGCTCTTCCAAAATATTGAACATGGTTCCCTGTGCTATGTAGTAGGTCTTTGTTATTTATTATATATATAATAGTGTGTAAATGTTAATACCAACTTCCTAATTTATCCTTCCCTCCCCCTTTCTCCTTTGGTAACTGTAAGTTTGTTTTCCATATCTGTGAGCCCATTTCTAGTTTGAAAATAAGTTCATTTGTATCAAGTAGATTCCATATATAAATGATATCATATGACATTTGCCTTTCTCTGTCTGATTTACTTCACTTAGTATAATGATCTCTAGCTTCATCCATATTGCTGTAAATGGCCTTATTTCATTATTTGTCATGTCTGAGAAATATTCCATTGTAAAAATATACCAAAAGTTCTTCATCCATTCATCTGTCCATGGACATTTAGGTTGCTTCTATGTCTTGGCTGTTGTAAATTGTTCTGCTATGAACATTAAGGTGCATATATTTTTTTCTAATTAGAATTTTCTCTTTTTTTGGAATTTATTTTGTATTTGTAGGGTATTTAATGATGGCCATTCTGACTGGTGTGAGGTGATACCTCATTATAGTTTTGATTTCCATTTCTCTGATAATTAGTGATATTGAGCATTTTTTCACGTGCCTATTGGCCATCTGTATATCTTCACTGGAGAAATATCTGTTTAGGTCATCTGTCCATTTTTGGATTGGGTTGTTTGTTTCTTTGTTATTGAGTTGTATGAACTGTTTGTATACTCTAGAACTTAATCCTTTGTCAGTCACATCCTTTGAAAATATTTTCTCCCAGTCCATAGGTTGTCCTTTCATTTTGTTCATGGTTCCCTTTGCTATGCAAAAGCTTATGAGTTTAATTAGGTCCCATTTGTTTATTTTTGCTTTCATTTCTATTGCCTTGGTAGACTGACCTAGGAAAATATCACTAGGATTTTGTCACAGAATGTTTTGCCTATGTTCTATTCTAGGAGATTTATGTTGTTATGTCTTATGTTTAAGTCTTTAAGCCATTTGGAGTTTATTTTTGTGAATGGTGTGAGGGAGTGTTCTAAGTTCACTGATTTACATGCGGCTCTCCAACTTTCCCAACACCACTTGCTGAAGAGACTGTCTTTTCTTCATTGTATATTCTTGCCTTTTTTGTTGAAGATCAATTGCCATGAGTCTATGGGTTTATTTCTGGGCTCTCTATTCTGTTCCGTTGATCCATGTCTGTTTTTGTGCCAATACCATACTGTTTTGATTACTATAGCCCTGTAGTACTGTCTGAAGTCTGAAAGGGTATTCCTCCAGCTTTGTTCTTTTTCTTCAGTATTGCTTTGGCAATTCTGGGTATTTTGTCATTCCATATAAATTTTAGGATTATTTGTTCTAGTCCTGTGAAAAATGTCCTAGGTAATTTGATAGAGATTGCATTAAATCTGTGATTACTTTGTGTAGTATGGCCATCTTAACAATATTAATTATTCCAATCCAAGAATATAGGATATCTTTCCATTTCTTTAAATAGCCTTTAATTTCCTTTATCAATGTTTTATATAAGTCTTTGACTTCCTTTGTCAGGTTTATTTATAAGTATTTTATTTTATTTTTTGATGTAATTTTAAAAGGGATTGTTTTTTAACTTTCCTTTTCTGATATTTCATTGTTAGTGTAAAGAAATGAAACAGATTTCTTATATTAATCTTTTAACCTGCTACCTTAGTAAATTTGTTATCAGGTCTGGTTGTTTTTGTGTGGAGTCTTCAGAGTTTTCTATATATAGTATCATGCCATCTGCATGTAGTGACAATTTTACTTACCTTTTAATTTGGACTCCTTTTTATTTCTTTTTCTTGTCTGATTGCCACAGTTAGAACTTCCAATATTATGCTGAGTAGAAGTAGTGAGAGTGGGCATCCTTGTCTTGTTCCAGATTTTAGTGAGAAGGCTTTCAACTTTTCATCATTGAGTATTATGTTGACTGTGCATTTTTCATAAACTGCTTTTATTATATCGAGATATGTTCCCTCTACAGCTACTTTGGTAAGAGTTTTTATCATGAATAGATGTTGAATTTTATCAAATGCTTTTTCTGCATCTATTGAGATGGTCATGTGGCTTTTGTCCTTTCTTTGGTTTTTGTAATGTATCACATTGATTGATTTGCATATGCTGAATCATCCTTTTAACCCTGGGATGAATTCGATCTATCGTAGGGTGTAGTTGTTTTTATATGTTGTTGGATTTGGTTTGCTAATATTTTACTGAGAATTTCTGCATCTATATTCATCAAAGGTATTGGCCTATAATTTTCTTTTCTGGTAGTGTCTTGTGTTTTGGTATCAGGGTAATGGTGGCTTCATAAAATGAGTTACAGATGTTCTCCCATCTTCAGTTTTTTGCAAGAGTTTGAGAAGGATCAGTGTAAATTCTTCTTTGTATGTTTAGTAGGAAAATTCTTCGTTGAAGCCATCCACTCCTGAACTTTAGTTTGCAGGTATTTTTTTTTAAATTGCTGATTCTATTTCACTTCTAGTAATTGGTCTGTTCAAATTATCTATTTCTTCTTGACTGCATTTTGGTGGACTGTATGTTTCTAGAAACTTGTCCACTTCATGGCTGTCCAATTTGTTGGCATAAAATTGTTCATAGCATTATCCTGGTTTGTTTTTGTTTTTGTTTTTGTTTTGTTTTGTTTTGTTTTGTATTTCTGTGTTATTGGTTGTGATTTCTCCTCTTTCATTTTTTACTTTGTTTATTTGGGTCCTCTCTTTTTCCTTCATGCTGAGCCCAGCTAGAGGTTTATTGATTTTCTTTACTCTTTCAATGAACTATCTCTTGGTTTTGTTGATTTTTGGGTATTTTTTAAACTTTATTTTATTTATTTCCTCCCTGATCTTTATTATTTCTTTCCTCCTGCTGGCTTTAGGTTTTGTTTGTTCTAATTTTTCTAATTCTTTTAGGTAATAGATTAGGTTATTTACTTGAGATTTTTCTTGTTTTTGAGGAAGGCCTCTGTTGCCATGAACTTCCCTCTTAGGATTGCTTTTGCTGCATCTCATAGATTTTGTGTGGTTGTGTTTTCAATGTCATTTGTTTCAAGGTATTTTTAAATGTTTTCTTTGATTTCATCCAGTGATGAATCCCATTGATTTTTCCGTAGCATGTTGTTTAGTCTCCATGCAATTTTTTTTTCTTTCTGGTTTCTCTTTCTGTGGTTGATTTCTAGTTTTATACTGTTGTGGCAGAAAAGATGCTTAAACTAATTTCTATCCTCCTAAATTTGTTGAGGCTTGTTTTGTGTCCAAGTTTGTGATCTCTCCTAGAGAATGTTCCATGTGCACTTGAAAAGAATGTATATTCTGTTTTGGGGGGATGTAATGTTCTGAAAATAATAAATCGTACTTGAATGTATATTCTGTTTTTGAGGAGATGTAATGTTCTGAAAATAGTAATTAAGACTAACTGTTCTATTGTGTCATTTAGGATCTCTGTTGCCTTATTTATCTTCTATCTGAATTTCTGTCCATTGATGTTAGCGGGCTGTTAAAGTCTCCTACTATTCTTGTATTCTCATCAATTCCTTTCTTTGTCTGTTAGTATTTGTCTCATCTATTTAGGTGCTCCTATATTGGGTCCATATATGTTATGAATAAGTTAAATTCTTGAAACTGAAGTACATAGAAAGATTTTTGACACCTGCCTGAATAACAATAAAGAAGGAAGGAATTGGTCTGTGCTTATATTATTTTTTCCCTTCCTTAGAAAAACCCAAACAAATAAATAATAACAAATTTTTAACAGTAGTAGTAACATCTATTTTTCATGGTATTTAACCCAAATTTGCACTAGTTATCCCTTTGTGGAAATGTAATTATTGTTATGAAGGGTTGAGCAAAAGTGTTAAAGAAGAATTAACATGTCTCAACTATAAACTAAAAATCAAATCTTAGTAGTAATCTGTCAATGAAAACAAATATAAAGTTTGAGAACAACATACTTGCCTTTAGTTTGTAACAATTTAAAACAGGATTTCTATTTCAAATATGAATGATTATGAAAAACAATTTAGACTATCTAACATTCTAATGACAGTACAACTTATGTTTGTAAGAGCAATTTGTTAGAGTTTATAACTATTTATTAAGCTCTAGAATCTCTAATAAAGCAACAAAGTAAGAAGTTAAGATCCCTGATATTATCTTCTTATACATATTTAAAATGGAATTTATAGAATAAAGTAAAAAGTAACTACATGGATGATAAAATCATTTCCATGTTCTAAATTACCTTGAGATTATAACATTAGAATTTAATGACATTAGGATTTAATAATGGGAATTAGATAGTTTATACATCTCATATTTCTAATAACACTTAAAGTAGATTAAATCTTCTCCTAAATAGGACCCTCTCATAATTTCACCTACTATTTTTAAAATGTGATATAGTTCAAATTTTTCTAAAGTCAAGTTATGAGTTATGTCATTTCCATTTTCCACTTGGAAATGAAGTTCATCAATTTCTTTCTCCTTTCCCACTTTCTCTCTTTAGCTGTTATTCTATTTATTATTTATATTTATTTTTGTAAGATGGAATAGAAATATATATAGAATTATCTAAGAATCCCAAGCTTCGTGCTGGGTTAATATAGATGTCTTAAAAAATTTCATGTTGGATTATTATTTTGTTGGTATATTGCTATTCACACACTTAAGTATTACTTTAGGACTATTTTGTTCTAACTCTTTCTTTCCTACACAACTATTCTGCAGGAGACATGTTCTTCCTTTTCTACTTTACAGAGAGCTAAGTTTCCTTTGAAGAACTCTCATTTCTTTTAAGAGAATCTCTTCTCTTTAGAATATTTAAATCAACCAAGCTCTAGAAAAAGCTATATAATTCCAACTGTATTCTTTAGCTCTGGTTGGGAAACACAGTTGTTCCTATCTTTTAGCAATTTTGAAAACTCTCATATTATTGTTGAATTAATGACTCAGCAAAACATCATACTCTGAATAGCACTTATTCATTGATTCAATCAATAGAATAAAATTAAAGATAGAGCCTTTATGATCCAGCTTCTGGAAATTTTTTTTTTAATTGAAATTTGTATCAAATGGTTAATCACATTTATTGAGCCTGGTAATTTTTTTTTTTTTTTTTTTTGGAGATATGATCTTTTAATCTAGAATCATGTGATTAAAGCATCTTTTATATCTTTCAGTAGTTTTTTTTTAACATTTTTTATTGATTTATAATCATTTTACAATGTTGTGTCAAATTCCAGTGTTCAGCACAATTTTTCAGTTATTCATGGACATATACACACTCATTGTCACATTTTTTTCTCTGTGAGTTATCATAACATTTTGTGTATATTTCCCTGTGCTATACAGTGTAGTCTATTCTACAATTTTGAAATCCCAGTCTATCCCTTCCCACCCTCCACCCCCCTGGTAACCACAAGTCTGTATTCTCTGTCTGTGAGTCTATTTCTGTCCTTTATTTACGCTTTGTTTTTGTTTGTTTGTTTGTTTTTGTTTTTGTTTTTTAGATTCCACATATGAGTGATCTCATATGGTATTTTTCTTTCTCTTTCTGGCTTACTTCACTTAGAATGACATCCTCCAGGAGCATCCACGTTGCTGCAAATGGCATTATGTTGTCGGTTTTTATGGCTGAGTAGTATTCCATTGTATAAATATACCACCTCTTCTTTATCCAGTCACCTGTTGATGGACATTTAGGCTGTTTCCATGTTTTGGCTATTGTAAATAGTGCTGCTATGAACATTGGGGTGCAGGTGTCATCCTGAAGTAGATTTCCTTCTGGATACAAGCCCAGGAGTGGGATTCCTGGGTCATATGGTAAGTCTATTCCTAGTCTTTTGAGGAATCTCCACACTGTTTTCCATAGTGGCTGCACCAAACTGCATTCCCACCAGCAGTGTAGGAGGGTTCCCCTTTCTCCACAGCCTCTCCAGCATTTGTCATTTGTGGATTTTTGAATGACGGCCATTCTGACTGGTGTGAGGTGATACCTCATTGTAGTTTTGATTTGCATTTCTCTGATAATTAGTGATATTGAGCATTTTTTCATGTGCTTTTTGATCATTTGTATGTCTTCCTTGGAGAATTGCTTGTTTAGGTCTTCTGCCCATTTTTGGATTGGGTTGTTTATTTTTTTCTTATTGAGTCGTATGAGCTGCTTATATATTCGGAGATCAAGCCTTTGACAGTTTCACTTGCAAAAATTTTCTCCCATTCCGTAGGTTTTCTTCTTGTTTTATTTCTGGTTTCCTTTGCTGTGCAGAAGCTTGTAAGTTTCATTAGGTCCCATTTGTTTATTCTTGCTTTTATTTCTTCTAGGAGAAAATTTTTTAAATGTATGTCAGATAATGTTTTGCCTATGTTTTCCTCTAGGAGGTTTATTGTATCTTGTCTTATGTTTAAGTCTTTAATCCATTTTGAGTTGATTTTTGTATATGGTGTAAGGGAGTGTTCTAGCTTCACTGTTTTACATGCTGCTGTCCAGTTTTCCCAACACCATTTGCTGAAGAGACTGTCTTTATTCCAATGTATATTCTTGCCTCCTTTGTCAAAGATGAGTTGACCAAAAGTTTGTGGGTTCATTTCTGGGCTCTCTATTCTGTTCCATTGGTCTATATGTCTGTTTTGGTACCAATACCATGCTGTCTTGATGACTGTAGCTCTATAGTATTGTCTGAAGTCTGGGAGAGTTATTCCTCCAGCCTCTTTCTTTCTCTTCAGTAATGCTTTGGCAATTCTAGGTCTTTGATGGTTCCATATGAATTTTATTATGATTTTTTCTAGTTCTGTGAAATATGTCCTGGGTAATTGGATAGGGATTGCATTAAATCTGTAGATTGCCTTGGGCAGTGTGACCATTTTAACAATGTTGATTCTTCCAATCCAAGAGCATGGAATATCTTTCCATTTTTTAAAGTCTTCTTTAATTTCCTTCATCAATGGTTTATAGTTTTCTGTGTATAATTCTTTCACCTCCTTGGTTAGATTTATTCCCAGATATTTTATTACTTTGGGTGCTATTTTAAAGGGGATTGTTTCTTTACTTTCTTCTTCTGTTGATTTATCGTTAGTGTAAAGAAATGCAACTGATTTTTGAACGTTAATTTTGTAACCTGCTACCTTGCTGAATTCTTCAATCAGCTCTAGTAGCTTTTGTGTGGACCTTTTAGGGTTTTCTATATATAGTAACATGTCATCAGCATATAATGACACTTTTACCTCTTCTTTTCCAATTTGGATCCCTTTTATTTCTTTCTCTTGCCTGACTGCTGTGGCTAGGACTTCCAGGACTATGTTGAATAGGAGTGGTGATAGTGGGCATCCTTGTCTTGTCCCAGATTTTAGTGGGAAGCTTATGAGTTTTTCACCGCTGAGTACTATGCTGGCTGTAGGTTTGTCATATATAGCTTTTATTATGTTGAGATATGTTCCCTCTATACCCACTTTGGCAAGAGTTTTTATCATAAATGGGTGTTGAATTTTATCAAATGCTTTTTCTGCATCGATTGAGATGATCATGTGGTTTTTGTCCTTTCTCTTGTTGATGTGATGTATTACACTGATTGATTTGCGTATGTTGAACCAGCCTTGTGTCCCTGGGATGAACCCCACTTGGTCATGATGTATAATCTTTTTTATGTGTTGTTGGATTCTATTTGCTAAAATTTTGGTGAGGATTTTGGCATCTATGTTCATCAGTGATATTGGCCTATAATTCTCTTTTTTTGTAGTGTCTTTGCCTGGTTTTGGTATCAGGGTGATGGTGGCTTCATAGAATGAGTTTGGGAGTATTCCCTCCTTTTCAATCGTCTGGAAGAGTTTGAGAAGGACTGGTATGAGTTCTTCTTTGTATGTTTGATAGAATTCCCCAGTGAAGCCGTCCGGTCCTGGACTTTTATTTGTAGGGAGGTTTTTAATTACTATTTCTATTTCCTTTCTAGTGATCGGATTGTTCAAGTGTTCAGATTGTTCTTGATTCAGTTTTGGTGGACAGTATGTTTCTAGAAACTTGTCCATCTCCTCTGGGATATCCAGTTTGGTTCCATATAGTTTTTCATAATATTCTCGTATGATATTCTGTATTTCTATTTTGTTTGTTGTAATTTCTCCATTTTCCTTTCTTATTTTGCTAATTTGTGCTCTCTCTTTTTTCTTCTTTGTGAGTTTGGCCAGAGGTTTGTCGATTTTATTTACTTTTTCAAAAAACCAGCTTTTGGTTTGGTTGATTTTTTCTGTGGTCTTGTTAATCTCTATTGTATTTAATTCCTCTCTGATCTTTATTATTTCCTTCCTTCTGCTGCTTTTTGGGGCTTTTTGTTCTTCTTTTTCTAATTCATTAAGGTGGTGGGTTAAATTGTTTATTTGAGATTGTTCTTCTTTTTTGAGGAAGGCCTGTATCGCTATAAACTTCCCTCTTAGCACTGCCTTTGCTGTGTCCCATAGGTTTTGAGTGGTTGTGCTTTCATTATCATTTGTCTCAAGGTATTTTTTAATTTCAACTTTGATTTCCTCATTGATCCATTGTTTTTTCCATAACATATTGTTTAATCTCCATGCTTTCCTTTTTTTCTCCTTTGTTTCTCTGTTGTTGATTTCCAGTTTCATGGCATTGTGGTCAGTAAAGATGCTTGAGATAATTTCTATCTTCTTAAAATTGTTGAGGTTTCTTTTGTGCCCAAGTACACGATCGATCCTGGAAAATGTTCCATGTGCACTTGAAAAGAATGTATATCCTATTTTTGGGGGGTGTAATGCTCTGAAAATATCCACCAAATCTAGTTTTTCTATTGTAGTATTTAATTTCTCTGTTGCCTTGTTTATTTTCTGTCTGGAAGATCTGTCTAGTGATGTTAATGCAGTGTTAAAATCTCCAACTATGATTGTATTCCCATCAATATCCCCCTTTATCTCTGTTAGTAATTCTTGTATGTACTTAGGTGCTCCTATATTGGGTGCATATATATTAACGAGTGTAATATCCTCATCTTGTATCACTCCTTTAATCATTATAAAATGTCCTTCTTTATCTTTCTTTATGGCCTTTGTTTTAAAGTCTGTTTTGTCTGAAATCAGTACTGCAACACCTGCTTTTTTGGCTTTTCCATTTGCATGGAATATCCTTTTCCATCCTTTCACTCTCAATCTGTATGTGTCCTTCTCCCTAAAGTGGGTCTCTTGTATGCAGCATATTGAAGGTTCTTGCTTTATTATCCAGTCTGCCACTCTGTGTCTTTTGACTGGAGCATTTAGTCCATTAACATTTACAGTAATCAATGATAGATGTGTGTTTATTGCCATTTTGAACTTATCTTTGCAGTTGAATTGGTATATCCTCTTTGTTCCTTTCTTCTTCCTTTTGTGGTTTGGTAATTTTCCTTTGTATTATCATGGATTTTATTTAATTTTTGTGACTCCTTTGTAAATTTTTGGCTTGTGGTTACCCTTTTTTTGTAAATCTATCAACCCATTACTATAACTGTTTTTATTAAACTGATAGTAACATGATCTCAAACCCATCCTACTGTTAAAAAAATTTAAAAAAGAAAGAAAAAAATATTCTATATTTACCTGCCTCCCTCTCCCACTCTCAGTGATTTGTATGTCTTCTTTTATAATTTCATGTTTACTTTATTTGTAATTCATGAGTTATCACCTTTCCAGTTGTGTGTTTCTCATTTCTGTAGCATCCTGCTGCTTTTCTATTTAGAATAGCCCTTTCAATATTTCTTTTAGCATGGGTTTAGTGTTGCTAAACTCCTGCAGCTTTTTTTTTTTGTCTGTGAAACTCTTTATTTCTCCTTCTATCCTCAAGGATAGCCTTGCTGGATAAAGGATCCTAGGCTGCATCTTTTTTTCATTCAAGGCTTTGAATATATCTTGCCACTCCCTTCTGGCCTATAGTGTTTGTGTAGAGAAATCAGCTGAGAGCCTTATGGGGGTTCCCTTGTAACTTACTCTTTGCTTTTCTCTTGCTTCCTTTAGAATCATTTCTTTATCCTTGACTCTGGCCATCTTGATTATGATATGTCTTGGTGTGGGTCTATTTGGGTTCTTCCTGTTTGGGACCCTCTGAGCTTCCTGTACTTGGATATCTGATTCCTTCTTTAAATTTGGGAAGTTTTCAGTCATGATTTCTTCAAAAACCTTTTCAATCCCCTTTGATCTTTCTTCTCCTTCTGGGACCCCTATTATGCGAAGATTGGGACGCTTTATATTATCTCATAGGTCCCTTATGCTATTTTCATTATTTTTTATTTGCTTCTCTTGTAGTTCTTCTGAATGGGTGCTTTCTATTGCCCTGTCTTCTAGATCACTAATTCATTCCTCTGCATTATCTAGTCGGCTTTGCATAGCTATTAGATCATTCCTCATCTCTGTCAATGAGTTTACCCATTCTACTTGGCTCTTCTTTATAGCTTCAATTTCATTTTTGACATATTTTATATCTCTAAACACTGTCTCTTTAAATTCCTTCAGCAATTCGATCACTCCTTTTTTGAAGTCTTGACCTAGTAGGCTATCGATGTCTATTTCGTTGATCTTTCTTTCAGGGGATTTCTCTTGTTCTTTTAATTGGGAAAGGTTTTTCTGCTTCTTCATCTTGCTCATACCTCTTTGGCACTGTGGTTTATGGAGTATCAGTTGTTTATTTTGGTCCTTAAGGATTTTATCTATCTGATGCCTATTTAGGAATAGAACTTAGGAAAAAAAGAAAAAAAAATAAGAGAGAGAGAGAAAGAATTTTAAAAGAAGGGAGAAAGAGGGTTTGAAAACAGTGTATAATGAATAATAGAAGAGTGAGTTGAAGCAGAGTATTAATCGGGTTGAGACGTCCTTTTGAAACCTTTACAAAAAAAGGTGGGGGGGAGATGAATAGATGTATTTGAAACCTGTGTCTAATCAATAGCAGGACATCAAAACCCAAGAGAAATAGAAATGAATTAAGAAGTAAAGATTAAGAGAGTAATAGAAAATAGAACAGGTAAAAACAGATTAAAAAAAAGGGGGGGGGGTTTGTCGGTGTTCTCCTGGAGTCTGTGTGCTTTTAATGTGAAGTCTTTCTGTCTTCGTCCTGTTTTGGAAGCTCAGCTTGCTGTTTCCAGAGGCCCTCCGTTGGCGCCCTCTTCTGTGCTGCTCCCAGCACCTGTCGGCAAGCAGATCGTGCCTCCTCCTAACACTGGGTCATGTGCAGCTCTCTGCTGTGGGCGGGCGAGTCGCTGCCCCTCCGGATGCCGCAGTCAGATGTTGCAGACTGGCCGGGTAGGAGGGTGGGTCGTGCCCCCTCCCAGCACCTCGGTCAGGGGCTGTGTTCCTGCCCGAAAGGCAGGGGGCCCCTCTCGCTCTACCTGCGCCGCAGCCGGTAGCGCCGCTGCTCTGTGCGGCTGTGCGCTCCACCCTGGTCGGCGCTCCGTAGGTGGGCTCGGGGAAGACCGAGGGACAGCCCTGTCCCTGCTCTGAGCCAAAACCCAGCTCCTTGTTTGTCTTTGTGGAGCAAGTTCTCTGAGGGACCAGGATGGAAGGATCCTATCTGCCCTGGGCTGCAGGCCAGTCTCAGTCTGGCCTTTGAGGCTGCTAAGCCCTTCGGTGCGGATGCAGGTTTCGCCCCTGCCCGAGTGCTCAGCGCGGAGGATATGGTGGCTGTGCCTGAGCCCCGCGTCTCTGCCTGAGCCCCGCGTCTCTTCCCCCGAAAACTTTCCGCGGGTTTTCAGAGATGGGGGTGTGCACCCTTCCCCCGTGAGCACATCAACCTTGCTGTTTTATGGAGGGCCCAGGTTGTTCTGCCCTGTGCACCCACAGCCGCGGCGCGCAGCCCCTTGCGTTCCCCCGGGGCTGCCTCCGTGCAGCCACTTCCGTCCTCCGCCCGGCTTGTGCAGCCTGGCCCTGCCCGCGGCTGCCGGCCCGCGTCTCAGGCTGGGTGTCGGGGGGACGCTCTGTGCCCGTTTAACTTAGTTCTGTCAGTCAAGGGCTGCTCTGTACAGATCCGAGCCTCGGAGGCTCCCCCTCCGTCCCGCTGGCCTCTCAGTTGGAGAGGGGAGACCCAGCGAGCGAGCGCCAGTCCTCCTTTGCCGCTCCCTCCCCGCGGGACCCGTCTGGCGCTGCTTTGCCTTTTGTTCTTTCTTTTTTCCTTTTCTTCTACCAGATTTTTGGCGTCTTTATCTTTTGAAGAGGGCGATGTTCTGTCGGAGTTCCACAGGTGCTCTGGTTGGCTGAGTGGGTCTGTAGATGTGGGTCTTGGTGTATTTGTGGGAGAGGGTGACCTGCGAGCGTCCTTCTACTCTGCCATCTTCTCCGTCTTCTGAGCCTGGTAATTTTAAAAATGGTTAAAAGCCACATATCTTCAAAAAATCATGCAGTCTATTTTTTCCCATTTTTCACATGATAATAATTTGCAAAGTTTTTTTTTTCTTTTTAATGCTTATAAACTTAAAATTTAAAAGAAAAGTTAAATCTAAAGACATGTCCTCAAAGTTATAAAAACTGCCATGAAAACATTGGCAGCATATAGTGATTGACAGACAGAATATGAGTGTAGGGTGCCAAAAAACTGGAAATCAAATAGGATTCTAAAGACATCAAATAAGTTTGTCATTATTACTTTTAATAATGATGTCAAAGTTATAGTTTCTTTTGCATATGGGACAATTTTTTTGTTGTTGTTGTGTCTTTTTTTAAATTTAAACATTGCAACTCTAGTTTTAATTTTAACAAAAAATTATGTATATAGACATCATGTGTCAGGCCCTATATTAGAATTTGAGCTACTAGTAATAATAACTAAATTGTCTACAGATCATTGGTTGATCCTTGTGTTTCTCTGAACATTACAGCTTATATAACAGCCTACTCTTTTGCATCAACTCTTTATAAACTTTCCTTGTAATGTTACCTTTAACAGATCATCCTCTGGAAAGGCTTTGAAACTTACAGTAATAATTAGACTCCAGTTCCTATTCCAGCTGGACACCATCATACAGTTTTGCAGAAGAGACCGACATTAGAAAAATCATAACAACATCTATTTAGTAGTGAAAGAATCACTTGAGAGATGATGTCACTGATACTGAGATGCAAAGAGAAAAACATTCAAGATTAGAATGTATAGCATGAATGAGTATTTCACCACAAATGAGGAAAGTAAAGGGTAAATACTGAAAGGCAAGGAGAAGATACCACTTTAGATATGAAATATTATCTTAAACCACTTTTAGGAGAAAAAACATACTTTGAAGCAGCAGACCTCTGAAGAAAGATTATTGTCATATTGCTTTAAAAAGACCTGAAATGTATTCTCACTGAAAGAAATCATAAAATTGTCTTCCCTGGAGTTCTGAGAATGAAATAGAATAATAAAGTGTCTTAAGTGTTCGGGAAAGGAGATAGACTAATTGCATTCTCAAGGTCTTTCCCAAACCTATAATTTTATGAATACTTCATTAGTGTTAGTCATATTAAATAAAAACTGTCATAGAACAAAAATTAATTTCCATGGTCATTGAAGTTACATTTTTACCGATAGTAACTTCCTTTTCTGGCAATTTCAGAAGAGCTAATAACACAATCAATAAAAAAGTACTACATGGTTAAAGAAAAATAGGTTTAAAATTGACACCCAAATATTTAACAAAGGAACAAAGTTTTACATGAGTTCTATTTAAAATATATTCTTTGAATGTATTGGAAGAAAATATAGAAAAAAACCAAGCAATATATATGAATATTATTCAATTTTACTGAAATTCCTATTTGTCTAGAAATATTTCTTTTAATAATACTTTAACAACTATTTTATAATGCTTTACAATTAGGCAAAATGCTTTCACATATGTTTGCATATGCAGTTTCATAAAAATGATCTATCTATAAACCTTCATTCCAAAGAGCTCCATGGGTCCAGCTGGAATCCATTAGGAGCCACCAGAGCAGGCTTGCTCCATTTAATTAAGAACAACTCCATTTTCTTCTGTAGTGTTTTAATTTTGCATTATTTATAAAATTTTACTTTCAAAAAGTCCAACTGCATATAAAAATTTATTGGACACGCTTCTTTATAGTGATTTGGGCAACTCCCAAAACAGACTGAAAAATGCAAATATGGTACGTAATTACTACACTTGCAACTATGGGAATTATAAACTCCTTGAATAAAGGCTTTGATATTACATTTTTTATAAGAGCAACATCTTCATTTAATATAGCATGTTTTAAATACACAAAATTAACCAAATTAAAAATGCTATATATGGATTATGGAAATCTGTGTTTAAATAAACATGTTGTTCTAAATTCTAATTTTTAATATTTACTAAAATTATTTATAGATGATTAATATTTAATTGTAGGTTTTCCAAGTTAGTGGCTGTATTTTCTACTTTCAACTATTTTAATATTTTCAAGAAATTATAGCAGTTTTATTTTAAATGGGCTTAGTTTTCCAAAATTAATGAAAATATAACCATCACCATTAATTTGAAACACTATAAATATCTAATAAGTGAGACATCTTCACATAATTAGAGGAAAGCCACAAACTGTTCCATTTCCTGGTCAATCAATATGAAGTTATCCTGAACAAGTGTCGGATGACCTCTGAAAACGTGACCCTTTTGGTAATTATACTGATGTTAATAAAGTTAGACAATCTCCATTTAATTTGACCTTATAGTGGAATTAGGATTGAATATCAAATAAAAAGATGCAATTAAGAATTAAATGAAATGCTTTAATATTTTGAACCTGAAATATCTTTTTAATCTAACCTCTTTTAAAATTCAGATCCCTTTGTTCTCTAATGAAAAGCAATAGTAAAGGTTAAAACACAATGGAAAAAAGAGAAAGATAAGGCGTGAGAAGAAGCAAGGAATGATTTTTAAAGAAAATGTATTTTTAATCTATAAAATATGTGTTTAAAAGTATAATACAATATTCTATTTTGTTCTGTGGTGTAGGGATTCACCATTTCATCGACATTTATATATTTGTATTTATATATGCTCCTCTTTTATGAAAGCTGTCATGTCAAGAACAAAATTAATTAAAATGTTCATTTTATATTTTGTCAAGTGAAAGTTTCATAATTAAAACAAATCCTTATAATTTTTAAGATACTTTAAAGCATTAATCAGATAGTAATGCCAATGGTTGTCAAGCCTGACTATCTGATACTATTTCTTGAATACTTCATACATCAAACAGAAATGAAGACCTGCTCCTAATATTACACAATTGATGTGAGATAAAAATGAAAAGACCCATTCCTAATCACGTTCTCTAAGCAGGACTGGACTTTTATTTCTCTTAGTGTGGTGACCGTCCTGTATTTCTGTTATGAGTGGTGTTGATGATAACCAAATACATTTTTTCCTTTCTTATCTAAGACTGGCTGTTGTCTGTTGTTCTACAGAAATATTTTGACATAAGAAAGTTACATGTCCTTATGCCACTGCCTAAGGCATAAATCCTGAAGGATGTCCCTCAACCTAAGGGACATACATGAATATGCAGGCAATATTTCCCATATATTTGTGTCTTTTAAAATTGTTGTGTCTTTTTCCATTTGAGAAAAATAGATTGGAGATCTAAAATTAGTATGAAAATGAATCAGGTATGATGAAGAGTATGAAAATGAATAATATGAAAATTAATTTATGATGCAAAAATATTTCTACTGATGCTTTTTTCTCTCCTAATATAGAAACTTAGTTTTGTTTGTTTGTTTTGATTTTGGTTTTTAGTTTTTGGTTTTGGCTTTTTACTTATCTATTAAATAACATGTGAACTACCCTAGTTGGGTTTTTTTTGCTTTACACTTTTCCATTTGACTTAGTTTTAATACTACTTTGTAATTCCTGAAAACACTTCAGACATTTCATATTGTACAGATTTGGATTGCTACATTCAGTTAATTCACACATCCATGTATGGTTTCCTTGTTTGAGAATCTTTCCCTTTTTGGAGATACTTTTAAAATTTCATTTTGAGAAAACAGAAGTAGTGGCTGAATGAATTAACTAATGTATCACTTTTTTAACCATAGCTGCAAACTTGCTTGACAGATAATGTTATCCCCAAATCAACCTTAGCTGCACAGGGACTCCATCTGCTTATTGCATGCTTCTGTCTCCTGTGTAAATTCAGAACCATGTTCTCTTACAAAGAATTTATTTCCACTCAAGTAGGCAGAATCAATGGATCAACTGCTACAACTTTTAATACTTGTACTCTTGACCAGAGCCTGTGATTTGTATTTACAATCCACAATCCATGACAACTTTCAGGCCCTTTAGATCTGTCTGTATCTTTAAAAAAAAAATGTATATGTATACACACACACACAGACACACACACACACAGACACACACGCACACACACACACACATATATAGTTAATACAATGTAATACTTTTAAGCTAAACTTCTGTCACTAACACTACAACCTATTTCTTCGGGTATTTTAACTAATTTAGTATAATAATATAAATTACAAATATTTTCATATTTTTATCTCAAAACATTAATATCTTCTAATTATTTCTACCCACTATTCAAGGACATTTTAAAAATATATTGTTAGTGAAGATTCTTGAGGAACATGGTTATTCCTAAGTTCACCTAAAAAAAGAGAAAACAATGCTGATGTATCATTTTTCACCATTTTCATTGGAAACGATTAGTAACACGAAATAAATAGTGACTGCAGAGTTAGCCAAGGTTGGGAAAATAAGCAGTTTTTGGATAGAAATTTACAAGTATGTCCAAAAATGCTTCCTCTCCATATAAGAAATTGTAGTCTTGGGTCTTTTTTCCCTCCAGAAATATTAATAAATTACAAAATGCATGTTAATGAATACTCATTCCAATAGAATATAACTAGTGATATGTTGAAAACAACCTAAATATTCATTTTTGAGGGAGTTGCTTAAATAAATGACAGTATACTTATGTAATTAAAAGATAAAATGACTCAAACAAAAATATTAGAGTGATAGATTAAGGAGGTATTTGTGCAAGAACAGGGAAAGAAGCCCATTAGGTATAAGGCAAAAATCAGCATACAAGAGTATTTGTAAAATGATTACTTTCCAACATGTTATTTTTATTTAAAATATAAGCATGGAAATGAATTCTGATGGGTCATACTTCTTAAGTTTGCTAACTTTTAAAGTGTCAGATTGGGTGGGGTGGTAGTCTGGGTGTGGGTGTGTGGGTCAACATTTACTTTCTCTTTTGCAGTGTTTTTTATCATATGATGTTTTATATTTATAATTAGAAAATAATATCAATATATTTCCAATTCAAAAGTGAAAGACACATTCTTAACTGTGATTTGTTAAGTTAATGTGCTAGTGTTAATTTAAAAAGCCAAAAAATATTACTACAAAGAAATGTGGTATTTATTTACTATAAAGATGTAATTATTACGTTTATTTCCTTATTTTGTTTCCTCTCTAAGAAACTAAGTGAACACTTTTGATAAGGCTTTAATAGAGGGCATTTCTATTCTTTTTCTGAAGAATTTTGTTTTGTTCTGTTTAGTTTTCCTTTTGGGTACTCAGTCTTGTAAACTGACCACATATTTCTCATTGCCAGACATAATAGACTAAATATTGTTTCCCAACTCTAGCAGATAAGTTCAAGTGCATGACATGACTTATGTGTACCACACAAAAACTTGGCTCCAACTTATTGCCTGTCCTTGTTTTCCCCTCCCCTCAGCTTTAATTTATGTGTCACTGCCTTTTTCTAAATAAACCATTTTGTTTTACAACCGTCTTAGATTTGGCAAAGATAGTGTATAGAGAGTTTTTATATATGTTAGATCCAGTTTCCTTTATTATTAACATCTTACAAAAAGTATGGTGCATTTTTGAAAATCAATGAACCTAAAATTAATACATTATTACTTGAAGTCTATACTTCCTTCAGATTTTCTTAGTCTTTCATTAATGACTGTTTTTGGGTCTGAGATTGCATCCATGATGTTACATTTAGTCATCACCTGTCCTTAGACTTCTCATGACTGTTCTCATCTATGGACTTTCTTTGTTTTTGATGAAATTGATAGCCTGGGGAGTAGTGGTCAGCTATATTATGGAATGTTTCTTGATTGAGATTTAGCTGATAATTTTCTGATGATTAGACTGTTATATATATAAGTATTGACTCATGAATATTTTATAGTTTGATTTATATTCCAATAACGTTGACCGTATTTTTAGGTAGTAAAATACATTTGACATATTACAATCCCTTTATTGTGCTCCTACCTGTTCACCCAACAAATTGAAAATGTGCTTTCATAAAACATCTATACATGTATGTATATAGCACTTGATTCATACCCACTGAAACCTGAAAGTAACCAAAATATCCTTTAAAAGATTATGGATAAGCAAACTCTGGTGCATCATGAATAGATGGGGAGCTATCTAACCTGTGATTCTAACTATATGATAATCTGGAAAAGGCAACACTTTAGAGGCATTAAAAAGATCAGCAGTTGCCAAGAGTTTGGGGGAGGTAGGAAGGGTTGAGTAGGTAAGGCACAGGGGATTTTTTTGGATGGGGATACTATTCTGTATAATATCATAATTATGGAAAATGAAATGATACATTTAAAAATTTGTGGACCTTTACAGCACCAAGAATACACTTACATGTGAAAATTAAAAAAAAAAATCATTTAGGAGGTCAGAAGATTCCAAAACAGAATGCAGGATGTGCAAATAACTAAGTATATTATAGTATATGAAACAAATTCACTGACCTTTGGAAATGAGGGAAATCTGGAAGATTAAAAGTTAAAGAAACTATGTAGAAGCATGGCATTCAGTTTGATAGAGTTGTTTCCCACAGACTTACTGGTTAACAATTCTGATACCAATTACTATGGTCTGCATGTTTGTGCCCTCCCAAAATTCATACGTTGAAATTCTAACCCTCCAGATAATGGTATTAGGAGGCGGGGCCTTTGGAAGGTAATTAGGTTATAAGGATGAAGCCCTTATGAATGGAATTAGTGCCTTAAAAAAGGGGCTCCAGAGAGATGCCTGGCCAGGTCAATGCTGGTGACTTGATCTTGGACGTGCTAGCCACTAGAACTGTGAGAAATAAATTTCTGTTATTTATAAGTTACCCTGTTTATGGTATTTTGTTAAAGCAACTTGAATGGATTAAGACATCACCATGTATTTATCAGGAATTTAACAACTAGTTAAGTGGATTAGCTAAGTGGATGATGGATGGTGGGAGCAATGTTTCACATAGAGTAGGAGTTTAGAGATGAGAGATATCCCCTTAGAGATAAGCAAGGGGACAAGAATAGAAAAATGAATCAAAATTGGGTATATCATTATTCTCTTATGCTTACAATAATGTAGGTACAGATAATTACATACAGATACATGTATAAATTGTGTGTATACACATGGGTTGATATACACACATATAATTGCTTGATGTCAGCTGAGAGGGCTTAGAATCAATGACACCCCAGTAGCTATGAGCACATCTAGCACACCAGATCTTGATTTTGAATAGCGTTCTCTAGCAAAGAAACAGGGCTCCGTGGAGAGAGAGCTGACCCTAGGTTTGGGGAAGGCAAAATCCAAGGCAGTCTTGAGCATCTTACAGAAACCAACATAAGGAAGTGCTTAAACACACATACAAGTAGAACAAACTTTTCTTTAGCCAAAGTATGTATAAATGATAACATCTGAACCATGATAACTGCTCTGGGAGCAATGTAAAGAGAACTGATAACAAAAACATTAAGGAGCTAGAGATCAACTTTTGACTGATTTAAATGTGAAGAATAGGAGGAAGGGACATACGTTAGAACTGTTATTTTCCATCTCAAACTTCCATGGTATCATCCTAAAAAGGATGATATGTTCTCTTACTGTTACAAGGCTAAATACTTCTGTTAATGTCTCCAAACAAAGACCTTTCTTTCTTTAAGTAGCACTTTCGATGTCCCCTTCTTCTTTGATGTCTTCTGCTTTGTCTTTGTTAAACCCCTTCAAACTCTGAGGCTACAATATGCCTCATAGGAAATGAAACCCTTTCCCTAGGAAAGACTGAGATGAGAGTAAGAAGTAGGGTGAAGGAGAGCATATTAAAGGGATAAAGGAATAAAATAATTCAAATATGGGTGAAGTTTAGAAAGTAATGGAAAGACTGGCTTTGGAAGCAGCTGAAAAACTACACAGGAAATTGAGCACTTGGTTGAACACTAATACTGTTTAGGGTGATAAGGAAAACTAGAGGAGTCAGTAGTTGTAGTTGTTGAGAGGATAGACTATTTCAATTACAGAGCTGTTCACTTAAGATGCTTGTGAAAAAAACAAAAGAATAAAGACAGCAAAAAATTGGATATTTAGGTCTGCAGTTAAGGGGTAAAAATAACAAGATCTAGGCTTAAGTTGTATGTCTGAGAGTCATCATTCCTCAGCTGTGAAATTGCAGCCGAGGTTTAAGTTCTCCTCTTCTGTTCCTCCCAGCCCCTCCATAACTCCCTCTATTGTTGCTGTCAGCACATGGTATAGTAAATGACTCGTGCTTTCCCCATTAAACTATAAAGTCCCTAAGGGGGTTTTTAGGGGATCTCTTGAGTGCATGTTTTGGGTCTTAGTAATCTCTATTTCTCTGGTGTGTTACGTAACAGATATTTTAATAAATAAATGCATCTTTTTCCAGAAATAGGTTAGTCAGAAATTCTGCACAGTAAGCTGTGAATTAAGATGAATAGATATTAGAACCCACAGATTATAAAATATAAACTGAATTTCCAAATAATTAAAGCGTTTATTCACTGCTACATAGTAGGAAGTTAGAGTTTAGGGTAGAAATTATCTTTTGGCTTTCATTTTTCGCTCTTGGATATCAGTGTTTCCTAATTATATTCCTGAGGGTATAGCTAATTTTCAACACCCTTCTAAGATACCTATGGTTCTAAGTAGAATACTGCTTTAATTTTACTAGGCCCTTTGGTGTAATTTTAGCACTGAATGCTACAAAATACATGTAAAGTTGTAAATAAATTTTTCTCTTCCAATGTGCCTGGAGTAAGCAGACAATAAGACTACACATTCCTCAAATTCCTTCTAAAGTATTGAAAATGTTAATTAATATCCATTTGGGAATCAATGAACCCCAATTTAAAATCCTTATTTCTAAGATGCATATCATTACAAACTCTTAGATCAAATACTAGGTACCTTGTATGTGCACAACAACTGTATTTATAGAACAAATAAATCAGTCAAATAAATCAAGCCTTTTAGGGCCCTCGTGTATAGTGTGCTTTTACTAATGTCTGATGTATTCCGTATAAGCAATCAATCTCACATAAAATGTAAGCAAGATTAATCTGGCCAGAAATGAGGAGAGAAGGTGAATAATAACCCATGGCTGTGTGAATTGCTTGCCCCCTTTTCCAACCTATGCATTCAAAAACTCATCATTGACAAACAGTAAAAGAAGACCGGCAATTTTCTAGGCAACTTCCAATTTAGAAAATATTTAGAATATGCTAATGATAATTTACTCTCTGGAAATATTTTAGGCATTTTGGAGAGGAATTAACTTTGATAGAGATGGAGGAAAGCATTACTTAGCAAATAATTGCTGATGTGCAATTAATCACCAGTTCTTTTTGGGCAAGCAAAAGAACTTTGAATATTCATCATACAACTCCATTTTTCATAATTATTTTTATTGCCTTCCTAATTTAATAAACTTCACCAGCATATTTCTCAGCATGATAGGTATTTTCCTACAGTATGTTATAGCTTGTGTTTGAAGTTTTCAAAATTGTTTAAAATTTTTAAAATTATAATTTATTTACTGTAGTTTCATTATCTTGATTTTTGCAGTGTTATTTCCTTTTTAGTAAACAGGAAATAATAATAAAGTAATCCTATAATATTCTACCTAAATTGTAGGAGTTCAGTCTCCACTTCCTGCCAACTCAAAATTCAAATAAACACTTGATTGTAATATATAATCCACTTGTAGAGTCAATAAAGCTTTGGTAGCTTTATGATTTGTTTCTACTCATGAAATATGATAGAATGGCAAGTTCATCCATTGTGTTTATGATGTATATGGACTTATATATATTGCGCTTGAAAACTATTTGCTTTTTCCCTCTTTGACATCACCTCTGCATCTTAACTCAATGCCCGACTTGCTTGCTCCTCACTTTTCATTTTCTCCCATCTGCATTTCTCATCTTCAATACCTAGCTTGCCCTGTCCCACCTGAATGTTTACCTAAAGTATGTTTACTGAATGTAACTACCACCTAATTACATCAGTAACAGATTAGGCATCTGCATTGTGGGCTCCCTTCTTGTATTACTGCAGTTAGGGGGCAAGAAGTTAATGCATTGATCCCATATAAGGGATCAATTAACAAGCACGGTAATAAAGCAAATACAAATTCACATCTCAGATTTGCCATTTATTTCCTGTATGATCCCCAGCAAAATTTTAAACTACTTCATCTTCCTTTTTCCAGTCTGTAAAATGATGATTAAGTTGGCTTATTAACTGTTGTTTAAATAAGGCAGTGTATAAATAACATGGTGTCCATGAATATTGGTAATAAAAGAGGTGCCTATAATTATGGTTTTATCATTATTGTTTTACTTTTGTTGTCTTAAAGACAATTCCATCTCTTATGTTTCTCTATATAAAATACAAATATCTCAGGGATGTTATCGATTAAAACTTTTTCTTTAGCCTTAATGACTGAGCACCAATCCTAAGGAGAGTTAAAGGAAAAGGCACGCAATTTAAGGAAAGGGTGACATAATTCCCGCCTTCATTCATGTTGCAAGGAATGTGGCCAACACGGTTTTTGGTCATCACACCATGGGAAACACTGAGGTAGAGAGCGTTTGGTACTATTTCTATCTACATCTTTACCACAAATACGAGTATTTGAGCTTAAGTAGAGCACATGATTATTTTTGTGATTTACAAGCTTAATTTTAGGAAAAAGTTCAGGTGAGTTCAATTCTCATCATTGAGAAATACATATTTAATGTTTCTTTCAAAAAGAGGGAGAGGATTGCTTTTCTTATAAAAATATTTCCACCAGGTGATTATTTTGTGGGGGCTGGTAAATGTCACGTGCAAATGATCTTCCACATGTAGTTATTTACGTCTTCTAATTAATCAAACATTATATTGTTGGGCCTAGAAGTAAAAAAATACATCTAGTCATTCATTTAATACACAAGCTATAATAGTTAACACGGACTGAAATTTTAAAATATAAGCTCCCATGTCTAATTAGTACTAAAACTGGGTTTTGAGCTCAACTCCATTTTACTTCATAGATCCTATAAGATGTAATGCCTGTAAGTAAAACCATACTATCTCTCATAAATTTATTTCCACTGATTATTCAGTCTTTTTTGGAACTTTGCTATTAGAGACAGGGAAGAAAAAGAATTAGGAGGAGTAAGGAGCTGTATATAAAGGACAAGAAAAAGGGAATGTTAATATTGAACAGCAATGTAAGCAAAAAAAGAGACTGAAAAACTGTTCTAAAACTCATTTGTGTACTACATCCCTACACAGGCATATGTGGGGTGTGTGTATGTGTGTGTGGTGTGTACAGGTATTTGTAAAATGCACCATTGTGGAGCTTTAAAATATATGATTATTTTTGCTACTTTCATGAATGTGACTGAACCAAAGGTTCAACATTGACATTCCATCTGGATCGCAAGGGGAAGGGTACCTCAAAGACAAAAGCCCATCAGAGAATACAAATTGCTTCTAAGTCTTCAAAGTTCAAATGTAATAACCATTTGCAAAAGCAGTTTAAGGGATATCAACTGCCATTGAGATTGCATTTATTTAGGGAGGACATCAAAGGAAACCAGAGTTCTCACCATGTCGTGATTTATGGATTTGGCTTGAACACTTTTAATTGCTTCCTTAGCACGATAGGATGAGTACAGATGCAAGAGATTCACTCAGCTCAAATTCCTGGGAATACAGACCACTTGATTTTCTTTTGCTGACAGTCTCAAAGGTATTATCGTGGCAAATAGGTCAAAATGTTATTTCACATCCCCAACCAGAATGGGCAAAGCTACTACTACTATTAAGGTTACTACTTTTTCAACAAACTATTAGCCTTTCAAAATCTTTATGATAAAACTTTTGAAGAAATATGTTAATAAAAGACATAATTTTACTGAGAATATTTACCTGAGCAAACTAACTGATTATATCTTAGTAAAAATTAACATAACAATTACAGAGACGTCTAAAATATTCATAAGTAAGAGTGGAATATTTTCACTTTAAATAAAAATAGTAATCGTTATTTCTTTCTACCTATGGTGTCTACAAATGCAAATATTAAGAAATATCACCTTATTTGCTCTCAGATATGTCAATTTTATTTTGATTTTCTGTCCAGCTAAAATAAGTAGTTAAATCTGGAGAGTGCAAAGGTCAGTTTAACATACGAAGTACTAGGAATTTATTATCTGCTACTCGTTCATTTCAACTATCATAACTAATTTATCTATGGCTAGCTTCTTCATTAAAACAATAAAACATGGTTGAAAACCACAGAAGTGTACATAGTGAGTTAAGCTTTTTGCCAAGGGATAATTAAGATATTTGAAATTCAAAAATTATCCCATTTATTCTCACTAATGTACAAGAGAAACAAAGGTAAACATGAATAATAAGGACAAAAAAACTTATAAATACAAAACTGAATTTAAGAGTGCTCAATGTATGAATGTCAGTTACCAAAAAAAGCCATTCTTTTCTCCTGACTAGTTAATTGAAACTAGGACTATTTACATCTGTGGTGACACTGCTTTTATGACTTTGTCTTTTCCCCTTCCTGGTAAATCCTTTCCTCTGTGTTCAGTTTAACAGTGTTGGTTTGTTCCTCAGAATTCATATACACCTCAATTTTTGAGCTCCTTTCCATTTTATACACACACACACACTTGTATAATTTATATATGGATACACATATTTACATAAATACATCAATATTTTATATACATATAAAATTTATTATATATTATTGAATTTATCACATCTGAATCTGAGATGAGATACATGCTCCAGGATATGAATATTCATTTTAGTTATTTAAAATAATTAAGAATTTATCTTATATCAGAAATATATCAAAAATAATTTAAACAGCATTCAATTAATTGCATATTAGAAAGGAGGCAAGATACTTTACAGAGTTTATCATTAGTAATTACTGATTCCTTGTAAGGTGGAGATTTTTCTTACACTTTAATGGAAATACAGTAAATAGCCCAAATTCTATAACTTAATCAGTGTCCCTCAGATAATAATGATAAAATATATTTGTGTGAGTAGAAAATTTGTTTCTTCCTATAGCACACTGCCTTCCATATTAATACTTATATAAGAAAAGATATACTGAGTTTGAAGGGAGACGGGGGTATAGATTAGTGGTTTAGCGCACGTTTAGCATGCATGAAGTTGTAGGTTCAATCCCCAGTACCTCCACTGACAGAAAAGAAAAGGAAGAAAAGAAAAAGTGTATATTAGTTTGAAAAGAGAATTTTGGTTTTTATTATATAAGCAATGAACTTGAAATTAACAAAGAAACTCCATTTAAAATAACTTTCCCCCAGAACACTTAAGAATATATTTATCAACAATTATAAATATAAATATTTTACATTGAAAATAATAAAATATTGCTGAGAAAAATTAGAGAAAGTCTAAAAAAAATGGAGAGCTATTTCATGCACATGTATGGAAGACTCAATACTGTTAAGATGCTAATTTTCCTCAAAATTATCTAAAAATTCAACAATGCCTATTGCATTCCCCATATAGTTTTTTTTATAATTAACAAGCTTATCCTAAAATTTACATAGAAATGCAGAGGCTCTAATATATATAAAATATTTTGAAAAAGAAAATCAAGTAGGAAGACTTAACACTTCTCAATTTCAAAATTCACTATAAAACTATTGTCCTATCAAGATGAATGATACTGGGGTAAGGGTATATACGTAGATTAAGGTAACAGAACTGACAGTTCAGAAACAAATCCTTATGTGATGATCAATTGATTGTTGACATAGATGTCAAGACAAATCAGCAAAGAAAAAGTAGTTACTTTATCAAATTGTGCTGGAACAACTGAATATCCATATTACAAATAATAAATTTATACCTGCACTCCCTACACTATATCCCCAACATATATTCAAAATGGATAGTAGAGATGAATATAGGAGCTTAAACTACAAAACTTCTAGAAGAAAACACACATATAAATATTTAAGGCCTTGTATCAGGCAGAGTCCTTAGATATTATATACAAAGCAGGATATATAAAATAACAACCACAACAACAAAGATAAATGGGACTCCATCAGTGTTAAAACCTTTGTGCTTCAAAAGACAAATAATGAAATTAAAAGCTAAACCACAGAGTGGGAAAATGTTTGTAAATCATGTACCTGAGAGAGGGATTATATTCAGCATATAAAAAAAAACCTTACAACTCAATAATATGAAGACAAACATAAAGTTAAAAATGGGTATAATATTTAAAGAAACATTTCTCTAAATGATAAAACGGCTAATAGACACATGAAAAGAGGGTCAACATCAGCAGTCATTAGAGAAACACAAAGTAAAACCGCAGTGAGGTGTTGTTTCATACCTCCTAGAATGGCTTTAATTAAAGAGAAAAAAAATAACAAGTGTAAGCAAAGAGGAGAAATTAGAATCCTCAGATGATTATAGTGGGCATGTAAACGGATAGAGACCTTCGGGAAAAGTGGGCAGTTTCTAAAATCAAACATAAATACCATATGAAGTACTGAATCTGCTGTTAGGTATTTACCCAAGAAAAATGAAAGAAGACTTGTATGCAACTGTTCATAGCTGTATTATTTATAATAGCTAAAATGTGAAAGGAATCCAAATGTCCACTAGTTGGTGAATGGACAAGCAAAAATGTAGTGCATCCATACAATGGGACACTCTTCAGCAAAACAACAACAACACAACAACAACAACAAAAACTACAGTTTGAACCTCAGGAAGTATATGTTAGACACAAAGACTATATATTTTATTACTTCATTTATATTAAGTATCCCTAAAAAAATATCTATAGCAACAGAATCCAGATTAGTGGGGACTTGGGGTGGAAACTGGGATTCACTAGAATTGTGCATGAGGTATATTTTAGGGTGATGGAAATGTTCTAATATCAGACTGTGGTGATCATGACAAAACTTTATAAATATACTAAAAATCATTGAACTATACACCTAATTTATGGGATGTAACTTATACTTCAACAAAATTGTTTGAAAAAAGCAAACACTAAAGGGCTCAAAATTTTAGGAGGCTAACTGATTTTTTTTAATCCTGTGGTGTGGAATGCCTACCCTAAGCAAGATTTAAAAATTCTAAAGCAGTAAGTGATGGGACTGATGATTTGGTTACTTCATATTAAATAAAACTGTATTTACAAAGGACACCTTAAACAGAGTTGAAAGTGGAGTGATGACAAGAAAGACAAATTCCAATATAGTAGAATAGTTAGAGTGGACCCTGAAAGTGTATTTCTCAGCTTCTACTCCTAGCACTAACTCTTATGGAGTATGTGATCTTTGATAAATCATATCACTTCAAATTTTTATTTGTGCAATGTGATTTGTACCATGTGATTTTTTTATTACAGAATTTTGTTAGGATTAGATCTGTCTTTTTATCTACTTGCCTATCATCCTATCATCTATTCATCCATCCATCCCTCCATCCACCACGTAGGACACACGGAAAGCATTATATAAGTCTTCGCTTTAGTGTTTACTGAGCTTTCCAAGTCCAGGTGTAGGGCCAGGGTGCTAAGGGTATTAATTTGGTAGAACAAGTTTCCTACCAAAAATATTATGTATACCTATCTCTCTCTCTATAGATATATATCTTTTCTCTATTTTCTCTGTTGAGATTCCATATATATTTTACCTTGAAAATAAAAGGATGCATTATTTAAATAAATAATGCATTGATAGATAATTAATCAATAACATTCCTGTTGTACAGTTACCTAAATTCTATTTTTGATGAAGCTGAGCCAGAGAGAAAATGTATCTGTTGTTTGATGTCACATAGTTCATGGAGTAACACTAAAAGGATTTGGGTTTCCTGATTCTACAGATGGAAAGACAGTATTAAAACTTAGGGTAAATAAAATGTTAGCATAGCGATGAAGAGCTCAGGATGCAGACTTGGGTTTGAAACTTTGTTCTGATAGACTGGTGTGTGAGAGCTTTGCTTTCCTGTGCCTCAGTTTTCTCATTTGTAGAATATGTAATTGTATCTAGCTCGTATCTGTAAATGTGCGTGCATGTGTGTGTAATATGGTGAGAGGATGTGGGTGCATATGTGCATGTATTATATGTGTGTATGTGTGTACACGTGTATATTTATACACATACATATATTTGTGCATTTGCACCTGTGTCTTTGTGTTGTCATACATCTTGCCAGACAATAATAACTCCTATTTATGCTAGAATAGAAAAATTAGGAATATAAGCAAATATTTTGAAGCAGAAATCATTTTAAAACCTGTTTATTCTGATTATTTGGTAAGTACAATACTCTTGATGTTTCAAATAATATCACACTATTTACAAAGATTAAGCAGAACTGAGTTATTTATATGGATAATACCTCCCCTGACTAATCATTATAAATGAATCCAATTACTGCTATGGGATATGTTGTAATTGAATTGGACTTAAATGTTTATATTTAACATCTACTTACATAGTTAGGTCCGTGAGGAATATGTTCCCCAATACCTGTAATACTTCTTGAAACGGAGTTGCCTAATGAAGTCTCTATGAAATTCACATAATTATTAGTTGGAAGCACAATATAAATTTTCTAATGACTTTTCAGTCGTAACTTAAAGTGATAGAAATATGACACCAAAATGGATGTACTGTCAGGGTATGTTCTGATGAGTTGGTTATTTCCAGGAGATTATGACACTGATGGTTTTTAATCATTTGGTTAAAAGGAAGAAAAAAGAAAACCTTCCTCTTTCACCTTGACAATGAAATTGTGATTAAAAACTGATTATCTAACTATGACCACAGAATCAATCATTTCTTAACACACGCTCTCAGGAAAAATTAAATTAACATTGAAAAAGAGAAATATGAAAATAGCTTACTGGTTACTGTCAAACAGAAAGGATCTGGAGGGCATGCCAGGTTTTATGTAATTTAGTCTCATGCTTGCTAGAATACATATGATGTAACGATTATTGCTGAATGGGGAGGATACTGCTCATCTGTTAGTGTAACACTTGTCTGCTACTTAAATAATCTAAAATCTCAGGCATAAACAGCTTTCCTGTTTCTTGTTGGGCTGACAGAGCATTTCAGATGTCTTTCCTGGAGAGTCCCTGCCAAGTGGTAACTCAATAGTATTTGCTACTTTAATTGTGTGGCTGTGCTAAGCTCTAGTCTTTCCTTTAAGTCCATGAAGATGGGGTAAAGAAAGAGCCCATGAATTTTAGGAAGACCTTAGGGATCAGGGCTAGATTTAACTGGAGTTGGGGTACCAGCTTCTACCCATATCTAAGTGGTTAGACTTAATCAGTCTCCAACTTCAATGCAAGGGAGATTGGAAAATGTAGTCTTCCTATGCCTCCTGTGAGACTTTCCTGAAAACCAAGTAGAATAAATGGGATGGGGATCTAGTCACTTGATTTCATTGTACAATGAGAGTAAGTGCTTGATATTTTTTCATCATTTATTATGCTGTTAAGCTATATTTAAGGGTATAACTATTTATCAAAGTCCTATATTCTCATGCCAATGTATTTTATTTTCTAAAGTGTATTTTATTTTTTAAATGTATAAATGAAAATACTAAGGATATATTAACTCAAAAAACCCAGTATGTCCCTGGCTCAGGGCCTTATATTTGTGTTGTCAGTGTCATCTCAGCCCTCAGTATGAAGTTCTTATTTTTGCCTCTATGAATCTCAGTAATTTTCTAACAATTTTATCATTTTAAAAGTAACCAGTCCTTTTGGCATCACTGTTTTGACAGCACTTAAGAAAGCATATTTTGTTTCTTAAAAAAAAAAAGAAGCTAAATTTGTATTACTTCTGGTTTTTAGAGTTCCCATTGGAATCATCTCTAATATTTAGGCTTAAAAAGGAATTATGCCAAATATTTAAAATATTACAATTTTTTCTTTCCCCACAACTTATACATGCTTTTGAAGTAATCAATTATCTGTCATAAAATATTTTAATTGTAAAATATTTTCTTTTTTTAATTGAATTATTGTCAGTTTACAATGCTGTGTCAATTTCTGGCATACATTACAATTTTTCAGTCATACATGATTATACATATATTCATTTTCATATTCTTTTTCCCCATGAGCAGTATACCACAAGATCTTGCATGTATTTCCCTGTGCTATACAGTGTAAACTTGTTTATCTATTCTATATACACCTGTCAGTATCTACCAGTCTCGAACTCCCATTCTGTCCCTTCCCACCCACCTCCCCTCTGGCAACCATAAATTCGTATTCTATGTCTGTGAGTCTGTTTCTGTTGTATATTTAAGTTCATTTGTCTTCTTTAGAATGCTTTCTTATTAGACAGAGAGTGATTTTCTGGAGTAAAATAATAGATAATAAAAGTTGCTGTATTTTTCATTGCTGTACAAGAAAATTTCAATCTGAGTTTTTGACAAGAAGTTATTAGATAACAACTGCTCTTCAAGTAACTTCACATTGATTCATTGTACTTCGGATGAAACATTTGCTGAGAACAGTGTTCTTGTGAAAGTGGTTTAAAATTACATTACATCATTCATAAAGCAACTTGGTATGAACATTGGGAAGCTGTATGCATTTGTTTCTTTCTATCCAATAATGAGTCCCCAAAGAACTCTTCAAGATTTTATCAAATTTAATATTATTGGTAGCCAGGAGGGAAATTTTATCAGTTTAATTGAAAGATATTCAATAATTATAGGTAAACTGTTTTTTTTTAAATATAAAAAACAGAGTTTGCTTCTTTCACTGAGGAAGAGAGCTTTTGTAGACTTCATTTGTGTGTGTGCGTGTATATGTGTTGATTTTATTATTATATTTATTTTCTCCTTTTATGTAGCAATCAAGATGCAATTCAGTTCTTAGCGTCCTTTTCTAAAGTTTTGAATACTTCAGTTAATATTTTCCTTCATTCATTACAACTTTAATTCTTCCTTGACTCTGTATTTGATTGTTTGAAGCAATATATTACTAAAAGGAGATTGACTCAAAAGGATTCTAATATAAAAATGTAAATGATGAAAATATTCTACAAGGAAATAGAATAACTGACCTAAGACCCAGAGATCCCAGGTATGGATCTGTTAAGCCTCCATTCTCAGGAACTCCAGAGCAGTTTCCATTTCATTTGAAATAGGACCAGGTCCTTGGGATGAAGATCTGTAAGGTATAATGAATGCACTTCAATCTCTCATTTATTCAGCAAACATCTAACCTCTTATGCAACACAACACGAAGTAGAGAGCAAAGTTCTGGGAATTCTATTCTTAAGAAACAGACACAAACACATACAAACATCACACTCTTAGATTTTAATCTGGAAGACTAAAGGTTCAAGATAAAAGAAAAAAAAAGGAGAATTTGAAAAAATGGAAACGTTTGTGGGAAAAGAAAATAAATGATGGTATCTGAAATAAGGAATCCCAGCGGGAATGTCTCTAACCAGAATAAAAGTGATTTTCAATGACACTGCTAAAATGTCATTGTATCCTGGCAGATGAATGTTTTATGGTGTCAGATTATAAAATACTTTTCTCATTCAGGGGTGGGTGGTCAGAGGGACTATAAAATTTGCAAGATTCAAGGATACATAAAACCTATGCTCATCAGATGTGCTATCCTTGGTCATTTTTGATCAAATGACAAATGATCAAAGAAGTAAAATAATTAAACACTGTGTCTTAGTTTGGGAATCAGCCTTCTATGTAACTAAACAGTGGCTTAAGATAAAGGGGCCACACACTTGAATAAGACATGGCTTTGCTCAAAAAGCTCAAAGAAGATTCCAAAATGTAGCTATCTGAGACCTACTAATTTAAACCCCAGGGATCAAAGATTTTTGAAATCAGTGACTTCTCCCAGGTTGGAGTACATTAATAAGAGTGTAGACAGGAGCAGTTTAAGGGGCCTTGAAGCCCCCACTTCCCATCCGTCCATCCGTCCATTCAGGTTTTTAAACATTGACCACATACCCAGTAGTGTAGATACTGCAAACGTCAAAGAGATTTCCTGTTCTCAAGGAACTCATGGCCCAAAAGGCGAAGTCAGACTGGTAAACACAGAGGTGCAGTAAATTACTTCTAATAAGATGCTATGAACTGAGAACGTCGACAGCTCTTTATAAAGGAAAGAATGATTATTTCTACCTGGGGAGTAGATGGGTAGGGAAAAGTTCTCAGAGTTCAGCGCCACTCTGTTTAATGTGTTTCTTTCCCTGCACGCATCAGCGACATGAACAGATTTTCATGTAGAGCAGCACACTTATTTGCATTTACAGTGGATTTGTTTCTCACATATATTGTCCTTTGTTTAGCAAAATTTTGACTGATCCCCTACTTTGTGAGTCATGGGACATGTATATTGGGACCTAGAAATTACTAAAACATTTTTTTCTGACTCCAAATGCTCATGATTTTAAGAGAAAATACAGTATAGTGTGGTTTTTAGAAGCAGTTAAGGATGTATCTTCACTTATAGGCATCCCTGTTTGAATGTTCCCTCAAGTCTATGCCCTTGGGAGTGAAGATGCAGAGCTGGAAGTGGGCAAAGTGTTATGATAGGCTTCTTGGACCATTGTCAAGTTGGAAGATGCAGAGGAAAGGTGAGAAGAGGCTAATACTGCACTGCTATGAAATTCAGATTTTGTTTCTTTCTTTATCCTGTTCTTAGTTTTCTCTCTGTGTCTGCCTTTTTCACACAAGGGTGATTTAGCAAGGATGAGTTTGCCAGTAGTCTTCCCAGCGGAAAACACATAGAACTTCTCAGTGAACAGCATAAATACAGCCCTGTGTCACCTACTTACCAGAGGAAAAGACTCAGTGGATGTCTTCATGTGTTTAACTTATTCATCAATAAATTGGACCATATAAAACTAGAAATAGGTTTAATTATTAAATGAAAAGTTTTTAGGATAAGGAACTCCAAACAGGACTGTATAGTGCAAACTTTTCTTAATAATGTGTATTTCCAAATATATTACTATAGTGTCTGTGTAAGTTGGTGTATTGAAGTTTTGCTTACTGTTTACAAGAAAAGCTATTTTAAGGAGATATTAAGGCCATGACACAAAGTTCTAAAATTTAAATAAGTTAAGTTTTGTATGCATTTCAATGAAGGTTAAACAAAAATGTTTATATGAGAAGGGTATAAGAAATGCCATGTAAAGACATGGAAGCAATATAAAAGTGCATCAACAGATGAAGGGATAAAGAATATGTGGTATATATACACAATTGAATATTATTCAGCCAAAAAAAGGAATGAAATAATGTCATTTGCAACAACATGGACAGTCATAGAGATTATAATACTAAGTGAAGTAAGTCAGAGAAAGACAAATACCATATGGTATCACTTACATGTGGAATCTAAATAATGATATAACTGAACTTATTTACAAAACAGAAACAGACTCACAGACATAGAAAACAAACTTATGGTTACTGGCGGGGGGAAAGGGGTGGGAAGAGATAAATTGAGAGTTTGAGATCTGCAGATACTAACTACTATATATAAAATAGATAAACAAGGTTATACTGTATAGCACAGGGAACTATATTCAAAATTCTATAATAAACCATAATGGAAAATAATATGAAAAATAATGCATATATATATATATATATAAAACTGAACCACTTTGCTATATACCAGAAATTAACACAGCATTGTGAATCAACTACACTTTAATAAACAAAGAAACTGTCATGTACAATATGGAAGCATTACTTATAGACTGATTCTGAAAAGATAAACCATAATTCTTAATGAAATTTTTACCTAACGATTGAATTGAGTGAAAGTTGAAGAGTAACATTTTAATGTACAAAGAACATTTTAATTTCATTGTAAAAAACAGGTATGTAGAAAGGAAATTCATAGTTTTGTAACAAAGTACTGTGCTTCTGAACTTAAAATAGTTTGACTTACAATTTTTCGACTTTACCATGGTGCAAAAGCAATATATATTCAGTAGAAACCATACTTCAGATTTTGAATTTTTATTTTTTTCCCAAGCTAGCAAAATGCTGTTTGATCTTCTCTCCTGGCACCGGGCAGCCGTGGCACACTGCAGTGCCCAGTCAGCCATATGTTCACGAGGGTAAACAACCAATATACTTACAACTGCTCTGTGCCCATACAACCAGTCTGGCTTTTTGCTATCAGTATGGTAGTCAATAAATTACATGAGGTTTTCAATACTTTTTATAAGAAAGGCTTTGTTTAAGGCTAATGTAAGTGTTCTGAGCAGGTTTAAGGTGGGCTAGGCTAAGCGGGGATGTTTGGTAGGTTAGATGGTTTAAATGCATTTTCAGCTTTTGATCTTTTCAACTTAAGGTGGGTTTATCAGGTTGTAACCCCATCGTAAGTTGAGGAAGAGCTGTAAAGACAATCATGCTAAGAAAGATATAAATGCATATATTAAAAACATTTCATTTTTGTGGCTAAATTTCTGACTGTTTTTGAGGACTGTTAACAAATAGATTTAAATTAATTTTGAAACTGTAATTTTTCTCTCCAAAAAACTTTCTTCTAACTTGAAGAATTATGGACATGATATGAGTACTTATTAAATATAGAGATACAGAAAATGTCTAATTGGTCCACATGCTGAGCAACTGACATATCATGAGGCATTTGACTTGTCTTATTCAGCTTCCAAAAGATAAGCAACTAGACATAGAATCATCCATAATTATGTTCTAGGTTAACATTGCCTGATAAGGTGGACTGATTGAGAAATATCCCCAATTTTTCACCATTCTTTGAACAGATGACATTTGAAATATGACTATGAAACAACTTCTGTTATAAAAGGTATAATTTTTTTCTTAACTATTAAATCTTCATTGGCCTCATCACTTACTTCAACCAGTAGAACTGGGAGTGGCGTTGTGCCCATTTGAAGCCTGATCATCAGTTAAGACTTGCACACTTCTGCTCAGTTATTGGAAAAGTGCCCCATTACCATGGAAACAAGCTAAGTCTTGTTTACTTGAAAGGGTTTAAGAACCACTTGGGTAGAGATAAACTGTCCCATCTAAAGACTACAAATTATCTTCTAATAGACATCCTTTTACAGCACGATATTTGGAGTCATTTTTTTTCTTTTTTGTATTATCAAGGTTATAAATAACTGGTATCAACCCTCTTATTTGACACTATTATAATTATAATAAGCATATACTAATGCCATAAGTGGCAAACAATATGTTTTTTTTGCACAATAAAAATTAAATTTGAGTGTAACATTTATTACATGACTTAAAAATTCAAAGCTGTTTGAGGTTAACTGAAATTTCCTATTTTGCAAAAATATGACGAGAAGATAGCCTAGGAGAGAGGAAAAAATACGGTAATCAAGAATTCACTGCAAAATGTTCTGTTCCACAGACACCTCCCCAGGGGAGAGATACTTTCTTTTGCTTGCTAATGGTATTTTCCTGTCATTGAGCACCAGCATCTCCACATTTTGGTTTCTACTGCCCAGAGCCAAATGAATAATCCCAATTGTTCTGTTATATTTCTCTTGTATCTGTTTAACTCTTGAGTATTTTGCCAGGAGTCTAACTACACCAAGAAGCCATTTTATGTGGTTATACCTAAAGGGAATGATAAGATAAACAAACAAGTCATTTTCTTTGAGTGTTTTCTCATGTTAATTTAATCAAGAAGAGTTTATAGAGTATCTAGCTCCTTCTGTACACTATAAGTACTATGCTATGGAGTAAAGATATATATATATGTATACAAAGGTATCATTTATTGGGAGCTTAAATTATTCAAGATACTGTTCTGAAGTTCTTTATAGTAACATAGTACAAGAACCCTCTGAAGCATGTTTCCCTATGTAAGAGGAAGCCAAGTTACGGCAACATTACGATGACTTGTGCAGTATCAATATACAGGTGTGACATGTCAGAGTTAGGATCTGACCACACATCCTGTTTCCAGAGCCGATGATTTCAACATTCGGATGTGCTATTTCTAAAGTTAGGCAAGCAAACGAGCGAAAAGCCCTTTCCCTGCAGGTGTCAGAGACACTAAACCATTCAAGGAAAGGAAGATCCCCATGAATATCCTGATGTTCTCTAAATGCTGTAGATACTAAAGCACAGACACTAACTCAGGCTTGACAGGGAGGAGAATTAAGAAAGATGGTTTGAAGGTGATGCATAAGCTGTCCGGACATGGGAGATATGGAAGGCATGGAGCCCACGGAAGGAAGAAGCAGCTTATGCAGAGTTAAAGATGCACAAGGGCATCACAGAGCATAAAGTGAGGTCGGGGCATGGAGAGGTGATGCTAAGGATGCGCTGGGCAGGTCAGCAAAACTGGATCACAACACACCTTGTAGCTGTGCTGAAATCTTTGCTTATTTGGATCTGATCTGCATTAGGCTTATATTGATACAAATCTAGGAATGGTTTTATAACTGAAGAGGACAAGTGGTTAGCTCTTTGCAGTCACTGAGACATGAAAAGGTGAGAAGCAGTAAGCAGCAGAAGTGGAAATGGTAAGAGGTTGGATTTAAGACCCATGTAGAAGTTAGAAAATAGGTTCTGGTGCCTGGTTGTATGTGAAGGCGTGAAGAAAGGGTGGCGTCTTAGTCTCCTGGCTTGGCAATTAGGAATGCTGTGTTTCCTTTTCACTATTTATGGTAAAGGGAAAATATAATGACACAGACCTGGTATACTGAAATCAATTTACTTTTGGATCCAAATTTCAACTTTGTGTTAGCTGTCTAACCTTGGGCTAGTTTCTAGTATCTCTGATCTATAGCTATATGACCTTTAAAATGGGAGTATTATTAGTAATTTACTTACAGGATTGTGGAATTAAATGGAATATTGCATGTAAAACAGTCAATCCTGAGAAAACTATCTCTCAGATTTACCCGTTTAATGTTCATAGCTTCATTTAAGCGCGTCTCTTCAGTGGATTACGCTAGCAACTAGTCCTCACTGGTCTGCCACCTCTCGTCTTATCTGCCCCCAATTCATTCAGATCTTTCCCAAATACTATCTTCATCCTATCATTTGGGGTTATTTAGCCAGGACAAAAGAAGGGAATTATGATAGCAGTTTCCAAAGAGAGGAAAATCTTGTCCTATAGGAAGAGAAACACTTTGCTCCGTTTCATTCAGGCGGGCAGAAGTGAAAGAAAGGGAGAAAAAAAGGAAGAAAGAAAGAAAAAGAAAGGAACTTCTTGTAAGATGCATTTAATAATAATATTTAAAAGTTAGTTATTTCTTATGCAAACAGGGGCAAAATGCCTTTGTTTTGAATAATAATATGTTCATTTTTAGACTCTCAGTTAGAATGTGTGGGGATGTAATTGAGATGCCTGTTACGCGTGCAGATGTGAAGAGCTGGCTTTAATCTGATTAGCACGTAAGGGGTAATGGAAGAAATAGAACTAGCTTGGAACTTTGCAGAAAGATGTCAAATTGAAGATAGAGCCAAGGAATTGACCCTCAGAACAATATTTAGGATAAGGAATGATGGTACCCATTGGGATTGGGGCATAGAATTTACATTGTCATGTGCAGGGAATAGCTCTGGTGGAGGCAGGACCCAACCGTCACCTCCCGTCACAGGCAAACTCACAGCCAGTTTGGTTTAATGCTCACTTGGTGTATTGTTGTTTCAATGTCTTAACCTTTTTAATTATTTTATCTTTGAACATGTGTTTTATAAATAATGTGTATTTATTTTCTAGGGCAAATGAATACTACATATCAAAATACCAGAGACTGGGGGCTTAAACAACAGAAATTTGTTCTCTCAGAGTTCTGGAAGCTGGGAGTCCAAGATCAAAGTTTCAGCAGGATTGGTTTATCCTGAAGCCTCTCTCCTTGACTTGCAGATGGCCACTTCCATGTGGTATCCTCCCACAGTGTTTCTGCTTTGTGTTCATGCCTCTGGTGTCAATTTGAGTATCTTAATTTTCTCTTCTTATAAGGACACGAGTTAGATTGAGTCAGGGCACACCCATAGGACATCATTTTACATTAATTACCTCTTTAAAGTCATTAAAAGCCCAAATACAGTCACATCTGAAGCATCAGGGTTTAGACTTTCAACATATGAATTTTGAGGCAAGAGAATTGAGTCTATAATATGAAGTACAGTGGCAAAATGGAGCGTGTGCATGAGCAGCTGAGATATGGTGGGAGTGGCTCGGGCAGGAAGGCCAGCAGGCTACCGGAGACAAGACGATTGGCCTTGAGATCCCTTGTGTAGGCACATGCTTCCAGGCAGCCTCCGGGCAGCCTGAGTCACCCAGAGCTCAGTGGCTGCTGGGACAACACTGGTGCTCAGATTGGCTGCAGTAGCTGCTGGAGAGGGGACAGGTTCTGCAAGCAGGTGGTGCTGGGACACTCTGTCCCTTGAATTGTCCTTGAAGTGTCTGAACAAATGTTAACTCTGGCCTCAGTGCAAAAATAGATACGACCATGCTTAAACAGTAAATACTGTCATAAATATTTACAAAATAAAAACATTCATAGGACAATGCCAAAAATCATATCAGGCAGTTTTTAGATTTCTTCAACAAATTTAGAAGCTGTGGTTTTGAAAACTGTTGCCACATTGCAAAGCAAACGTCTTCTGGCTTAGAGCTAGAAATGAAAGATCAGCCAGTTAAATATAAAAGAACACTATTTTTATTAAGATGCTTAGATGAAAAAATAACTAAGGAAGAAGGGGGTTTTAAAATTAAATTTTCTTTGTGATTGAAGATACAGTAATAAAATCCATTAGCCAGCATTTTGAATTATACTCAAGTCAGGAAGTCACTTTTGGTTTCTTGTATAACCTCCACAGGTTACAGGAAATGTCAGAGGAAACATTAAAATGTCGTTGTATAAATTTACATCAAAAATTAAATTCAGACTGACATGAAACTGGTATGTATGATAAATGAATTCTCTTAGAAGGACTGTTCCATGAGAATCATCAGCTTTTGGTGGGCTAAAATTTATATTTCAAAATAAATTATCAGAATTTATTTGAATGCTGTCACCAGGTATAAAATACTCTCAACTCTAGTAAGAGTTGTATCAGCAGGAAGATCCTTCTCAAAAAATAAAGTATCAAATACTTTTTTCAAGATTCTGTTTGCCAAAAACAACTGATGTCACTTTGAATTGTATCAGTTGAAAAATACAATTGCTAAACATATAAATGTTAATGATCTGATAAATGAATTTGCAGACCATTAAGCCAGAAAAATCTTCTGATTGATCAAGATATCACATTTAAAAATGTTATTTCTCATACAAAATTATAAACCAAAACTATTATTTTTCAATTAGTAACAACATTTGTTACTCATATATCACTATTACTCCTATTAGATTTTATAAATAACACCATATTTTATTTTTAAGGAGCAGCTTGGTATTTCAGCAGCTTTAATAGATTTTTTAAAAATATTGAAGAGACCCTGCACTTTCATTTCGCCCTGGGTCCTGCAAATCATGTAGCCAACCCTTGTTGGAATAATAGATTGGAATGAGTTCAAAGAGAAGGTGGTGGAAGAGCAGAGGCAAGGATTATAAATGACTAATTTATGGGGTCTCTATCACAGGTAGCATAGAAATTGGCAATGCAATGGAGCAGAGAAGTGGAGAAGAAAAAAAAACCATGGAAAGATTGGGCTACAGAGGGTGTGTTGTTTTAAGATGGGAGCTAATAGATGCGGTTTGTGTTCTTAGGAGAAAAAACCAGTGGAGAGGGACAAATTGACATTGCAAAATTAAGAGATGAGTGCAAGAATGAAATCTATAGAGGGTGAGATATACAGGGCTGCAAATCACAAATAAAGGGTTTAGTCTTTGAGAGGCTCAGAGACTTCCTTTTCCGTCACAGAAAGGGAGAAAATGTAGGAAAGAAGGCAGGTGAGTGGGCAAGTTCAAGAGGCAGATGAAGGAGAGAATGGGTTTGTCTTTCCCTGAGACAATACGTAAGTGGCTAAATCTGGATATCCATGCAGCGAGCCTGTAGGTGGAGAGAAACATGTTGAGAGGCTGAGTTTGTTTCTTCTTCTTTTTAAAAAAATTTTATTGAAGAGTAGTTGATTTACAGTGTTAGTTTCAGGTGTATAAGGAAGTGATTGAGTTATACATACACATACATACATACATTTTTTTCTTTTCAGATTCTTTTCTATTATATGTTATCACAAGAAACTGAATATAGTTCCCTGTGCTATACAGTAGGTCTTTGCTGTTTATCTATTTTGTATATAGTAATGTGTATCTGTTAATCCCCACCTCTAATTTATTCCTCCCCGCCTTTTCCCCTATGGTAACCACAGTTTGTTTTCTATCTTCTTTATAGTGTTGGACACAGATTGTTGACAGAATATGAAAAGACTGAAGTAGTTATAATAGGAAATGGATGAGAAAATTTTGAGGGTTTCACAGGGATGCTGGGTAACTTTGACATGCATGGCTATAGAACACGGATTTTTGTTGCCAAATTTCTGCAAAGTTTTGTGATTTTGTTTTCTTTTGTTATATTTTGTTTTGCTTTTCAGCAGTGTTCAGGAGCCTAGGGTAGGAGTAGAAACACTGGGCAGTTAGAATTCTTTGTGGTTGGAGTTGTTTTAAGGTAGTGTGGGAGAAGGTTGAGAGATCAGAGTTGCTGTTCATAAAAGGATTTTTAAAAAGAGGTTGAAATAATGGATCACAGGCCAAGTGTGAAGAGAATAGAAAGATATGAGAAGACTAATTAATTGAGAGAAAAAGTAAAGGTTCAGAGACAGGAGTCTATATGAAATCAGAAATTATGGAAAGTGAGAATAAAGGAATGAAAAACCATGGAAGAGCCTGTGGATCAAGAGTGTCACATCTGAGTTTAAGATTTTAGAGACAAGGTAGATCTCAAGATATGATCATGTTTCATCAAGTGTAGGAATGGCTGAAGTGAAGCAGATGTAAAAAATACTAAACCTGAATTTTCATAGGTAATAATTTTGTACAACTGTACTTCTTGTACAATGCAAAATGCAACTATATTTACTTTCTGGAAAAAAAAATCTAGAATTCATAAAGTTAAAAGTTTCTTTCTCATTTCCTTTATTTTTTAATGTCCCTACCTTAATTCATCACAAAAGCATCATATGAAGAACTAAAAGTTTTTATTATGGTCACTGATATCAGGGTCTCACTCAGGTTGAGGCTCCTTCCCCAAAAAATGCATTATCGAGAAACTTTAAATTCATCTACATGTTCAAGAATTGGAAAATATTTAGTTAATGGCAAGTTCAGAAGCGGTGCAGTTCTTTGGGGAAGGGTACACATAGGAAAATCCTCTACCTTGAGGGTACAATGCTAGGGAAATTTGAGGGATTTAAAATCTAAGCTTGAGAATTTCTCATCCGTGGAATTTTGAGTCTCAGGAAAACAGGAGGCTTGTTGTGAGTGGTGGGGTGGGGGATGGATCATAAAGGAATAATAGGGAAACTGCAGTCCTGTATTGAATATTGATTGGAAAATCTCCCTTGGATTGAATTATCCAACTCAGGAAGGCAGTGGTGAAGAGGATTTGTTTGAATAGTGAATTCTATGTTAGCCCCGGAGATCAGTATAGAAAAATTCTAGGAAAAAAGAAAGTCATAGTGAGAGTGTAAGAAGTGGAAACAAAAGGAACTTAAGGAATTCAGATTTAATAGCAATTTTTCAGAATTTAAATATTCGTACTTGGAAATTTAATAATTAAAGACAATTGACCAAATGATGAAATAGGCTAACATAATATAAATTTAGCTGAACTTTCCTGAAAGAGAAAAATAAACTTTAAGAGAAACATCCCACTACTGGAAAAAAGAGACAGCTGGATATTTTACTCGGAATATTTATTTTATGTAGAAGTTGAATAAAGACACAGTCTTGAGGAGCACACAGCAAAGTGATTGGTTCACCTCAGGTTGTTAGGTTTTAAATCATCAGTGGCAGCTTCAGTCCAAGACATTTGTGCAGCTCATTCTGTAGCTGTAACAAACGTTAAGAAAAGACAGAAACTTTTCCTTAGAAGCAGTTTTTACAGATGCTAATCAGCTTTACAGCAAAAAGCAGGCACTGTGTCCCAGAACCTAAAGCTCTAGATCAAAACAGATACGCGAGGCTCCGTGGGCAGACAGAGCCGACTTCCCGTGCAGTAACTAGGCGGCCCTAAACAGAGGCTCAAAAGGGAAAGGAAATGAGTGGATTCTGAGCGCGCTGAACAGGGAAGAAAAGCTCCTGCACTAAGAGCTCTTACTGAAGCTGCCTGTCCTGTACATTTTGAAATTCTGCAGAAGGCAGCAACGTGGCCAATGCCACTTTGAGAGAAAAGACAGTGTGGAAAGCTAGGCCACTTGCCCCTGGTCCCACCAATAGTAATCAGTGAAAATTTTGACTTCTTGTTGGAAAATTGAGTTTCAGTTAAGGGCACTCTGGTCACCTGGCATAGACTGGTCTCACGGAGAGCGAAACACCAGTAATATCTTAACTGCATTTGCTCGGATAAAATTGAATCTCTGCGTTGATCTTTCACAACGGGAAGTACGGGTGGCCTTTGGAAAACAAGGGTTTGAACTGTGTTAGGTCCACAGATACGGGTCTTTTGTTTTTCAACAGTAAATACTGCAGTAGGATGTGAAGCAGTGGATTTGTAGGGCCAACTATAAATTACAGATGGTTTTTGACAGTAGAGAGGGTCGGGAATCTTAACCCCTGAGTTGTTCAAGGGTCAACTGTGCTGACTTCGGGGATAAATTTATTTTCTCTTTATTTTAAGGGTGATGAGGAATAACTGCTTTACATTTTAGATACTGGCTTGTTTTCTAACTTCAGTGTGTAGAGCAAATGCTTTGATAACCTTTTCTGTTTATATTCTAAAAAATGAGGAACATGAGATAATTTAAATCCTAAGGACCTAGAAAAACCACTTCCAAATGTGTGGAAACCACACAGCTGCTTGAGGAACCATGCCCATTAATCAATCACTTGGCAGCTAAGACTGAACAGAGAAGGAAGGATAAATTTTAAGCCTTTAATTTCATCACTATTTTAAATCATCAGGATAAGAATTAGATTTTGATTTTTGATACCTTGGGGTTTTAAAAAATAACCTTGGAAACTAACCTGCCAGAAAGTTTAATCTTTGGATTTAACATTTCTATAAACATTTATAATGAGAGGAGGCTTATATTAAAATTTGTGACATCTCTGTGTTGATAGTAGTTTATTACTGCAGTGCCTTTATGATGTCATTTGATCTTTCTGCACAGTGTCTTAATTCACATCTTCGTCAGTGTGTCTGGATATAATTTGTAGTAGAACATGCAACGTGGTGTAAACTTTCAGCTTGATATTAATGCAATGGATATAGCGCCCTGCTGAATGTCAGAGCCATCTGCTGCCAAAAGATGCACAGTCTACCTGTGATCCCAGATGGATACATAAATAATTGGTTGGTTGGAGATTTGCTTCCATGTAGAGATACCCGCTAGCATCTTATTCCGTTACTTTATGCCCTACTACATCCTTTTGTCCAAGACAGCAAGGGTCATTTAATCTGATTTGGAAGGATAAATGGGGCCTAGCTTACCCATCCCTTTCCCCTCTTTGTCTTGTCAGTGAGTTTCCCTAAGGGAGGATAGATTTGCTATGTTTTGTTCCTTCATAGCAGAAATGTTTCTAAATAAGGTTCAGCCTTCCTCCAGCAGCTAAGCCTAGCTTTTCCAATGCTACCAGGGGTGAAGTGGGTAATTCTGTCTCAGTCTGGCATTTTGCTTAAGAAATTTACTTGCCCACCCATATGTCACATTCTTCAATATCAGCATTATCAGTAATAAAGATAATAATTTTTTTCCCTATCTATGTTACTCTTTTCTATCAATTTTTCCATTTCCTTTTTTTCAATGGAGGTACTGAGGATTGAGCTCAGGATTGAGCTCGCACATGCTAAGCACATGGTCTACCACTGAGCTCTATCTTTATTCCCTATTCTATCAATTTTTCAATATGCTGAGAACTCCAGGTTGGGGAGCAGGTGGATTCAAATCTCCAAGGCTTTTTAATCATTAATTAAAAAAAGCCATTAAAATTTTTTTTTTCTAGTGCTGGTTGATTTCTGAAGATTATTCTTTTATTTATAGACTTCCATGTTTATTTCAATGATATATTGCATTTTCTATTTAAATATATTAGGGTGCTTTTATTTCTTTGGACTTTCTTTGGCTCCAAATATTTTCTTTTTTTCCTGATTTTTTTTTCCATTTTGTTTTAACCACTGCTTTTCATGATTGAGGTTTTCCTGAAAAGTGTGATAATTCTTGGTTTTCTGCTTATATTTAGGAATAAGTCACTAAAAACTGATTGGACATGTGGGGGCTGCTTACTTGTGAGCTTTGCTGTTTGGTGATTGGGCAGGTACTCAAGTCTTTTGGTGGAGAGTCTCAGATACCTGTATCTACAGATCTTTTCTCTTAGGTCAGCCACTTCCAAACTCTTCCTTTGGATTTATAAACATGAATGCCAGCTCCTGGGATCCTAAGTGAGATGGAATATGTTTTACCCATTAAAGTACAAACTTTCATCCATAAGTAAGAATAATGCCTAACCTCTGCCCTGCACTGTTTCCAATTTCATAGCTTCTGGGATTCTATCTTTCAGAAATAGATCTTTAATCTTCTCCCAGTGTAGGAAATGTATCACAATGTAGCTAAATGGGGGAGAGGAGAATCTAACTCCTCTTTACTCATACTTTCAATCACTTCTTCCACTTTGATGCTTTGGACCCATTTGTTCCACTTGTCCCCAGCATCCCTGCCTGGTGCCTCTCCCATCGTGAGTCTCTAAGTTCTCAGGTGACAACCTACCTGCCTCTTGTTGGCTTCTCTCACTCAAGAAATTAAGTTTTTCCTTTCTTAACTCTGCTAATTGAATTACCAGGAAATTGCCCTCTTTCTGTTATCTAAATGAGCAGTTGTAAGACTGTTATCATCTTCATTCTCATTCCTTTGTCCTTTTAGGTGACTTTTTAATTTTTTACATTTATTTTTTGAGAGAGGATTAAAAAAACACATTTTCAAACTCCCATGTTTAACTCAAAATTTCCTTTACTTATTAACAAATACTTCTAAAATTGATAATGGTGGCTATCAAATGAAATAAGGTAATTAATTTATAGCTTTTATATATGCTATTTACTCACATTTTAGAAAGACTCTGCAAGCAGCTGAAAGTTAAGAAATGCTCTGTCATTTTCACTGTCTTCCAGATAAGAAACAAAATATATTTTCAGAAAATTTTCCTAAGTGTTAAACTCCTTCACAATATAAAATTTTATAGAAATATTTTGGGAACTTTGCAACATTCCTACCAGACTAATTTCTCTACCCACATGACACCCTATTATGATAATTTACCCTGTTATGATAATTATCTCAAACTATTTCAAGTCCTTCCTCAATTTTTGTATTTTTCTTGAATATAAAATTTCTAAGAAGATATTCACATTCCTTGTGTCTATAGATATGTAGACAGTTTCTGAATTTCACCCCAAAAGACATGATCTCACATCTTTACTCTTAACCTATAGAAGTTTGAATGTTTATTGGATACACACACGCACACACACATATATATGTATATAAATTTAACTGATGGCATCACTTTTAGTTACCTTAGAACCTCCTGTATGTCTTGAGTTCCTTAGAAGTAAAAGGAAATAGTCACAAGATAACATATTGCGAGACTCCATTCAGATGAAATGTCCAGATTAGGCAAATCCACCAAGGCAGAGATAAATTAATAGTTTGCCTACATGGTAGGGAAATGAAAATGGAGGGGCTAAGAACTGACTGCTAACGAGTATGTGTTTCTTTTCAGGAAGGCAAAAATGTTTGAGAATTAGAGTGTAGTGATAGTTGCACAACTCTGAATAGACTAATAATCATTCAAGTGTACACTGCAAACGAGTGAACTTTATTGTACATGAATTATATCTTAATAAAGATTTTTAAAGAAAGAATGAGTCACTGCTGAAGATTCTAATTATATTACTACACATTTTTGTTTCCATTAATGTGAAAAATAATTGCTACTGTGTGGTTTGTTGTTCCTTTACACCTTCATTTGATGCTACCATTAATTGAAATGAATTCTGCAGTGTATAATGCTGTCAAACATGTAATTGCCACTTCTAAACTTCCAATTGTTCTTAAAATGTGAACAAATCATTTTGTCCTAAATTTAAGTGATTTAAAATTAAGACTCATTATGTGAAGCAGTAACAACTAAAAATTATTTGCTTTACTTTTGCAGTGTGATTGTTAATTACTAAATTTTCATTCTTTGCCACAAATCAGGGAAACAATACAGCATGGGTTTAATATATATTTTATCTCAGTTTATGAAAATGTTGACTCCTTAAGGCAGAACTTAATCTTTTTTGTTCATTGGTATATTGCCAACGCACATAACTGAGGACTATCACAAAATGAACTCTGAATACATGTATATTAACTGACTATATCCTGACTGACTCTTCTACTCTTTATAGCAGGTATGGTTATTACTCTCCTAAAACAACTGGATGGAGGAGTGTATTTGATTTTTTCAAGGTATTTTCAGGTTTAAGTTGCATTTGGAATTAGATTAATTATCTTCAAGTAAATGTCTCATTAAAATTAAGTGACATTAGAAATGCTTTATAGTGTTTAGAAAGATCAGATGCAAGGATTAACTTCTATATTCAGAGTTAACAAGTAATACACACAGGCATAGGAACCCCCCACTCCCCAGCCCCCCACTCCAGGAGAAGAAACATTACTTGGCTCTCTCTTTCTGGCTCTTTCTTCTTTCTTACTCTATTAGGGTATAAGAAAACGGGAGAGCATAAAAACAAAGTCAGGATTGTTATATAGTGGAAAAAGGAAAAAGAGATGATCTGTTCTCCATTTTAGGACATCTTTTTGGCACTGAGATAAAATTTGCTGACGGGTGATGCTCAATGCTGAAGATTAATGGGGCAGGGATTGACTTTGCCATGAAGCATATATACCAGACAATCTCAAGCGGAGGACACATGTATTTTCTCATCCAGGGACTTGTCAACTACAAAGTCAAAGTACACTTCTGTTTCTTATTTTATGAGCCTTTGAGGTATTATAATAAAGCAAGCACTGAAGTTGCCAAAAGTTAAAAGATCTTTTTTACTTACATCTTAGGACTCAAAGGCAGTAGAATTATCTTCAGTGCTTGAGTCCTTTGCAGCTCTGACAGCAATAGCCACAGTGAATCCACAGTGAAGAGAAGCCAATACACATTATAAATGTTGTATTTTATTTTTCAATGTCCATCAGTGATTCTTCAATATTACTTATTTTTCCAGTCTGATTGCATGCTGTTCACATCTTATACTTTTCATAATTAGCGTTACTGATTACACAATGAGTGAGAATCAAATGTGATTATATGCATTAAAAAAATTTGAACAGTTTCTGAAATATGGTTAGTCCATATAAGTGTTAGCTATCCTTAATATTATCATCAGATTTCTTATCATAGTTGCTTCTGTGTTTTCTTCCTCAGCATTGATTGGAGTCTTTAAGCTATGAACTTTATTCCCTATTCTAAAATGTAAACTCATTTACAGGTTGTAGCTCATCAAAACAGTGGGTATTACTATATTTATGCTAGCGTCTTACTTAAAGTAAGGAAAACTGTGGGCTTCCCACTTACTGCTTTTATTTTATTGAGGCTTATTTGCACTTTACTTATCTCAAACTCCCCCAAATTTGATGCATGTAGACTACTTGCTTTTTTAAAGCACTCTTGTCAATGTCTTCTATATGAAATTGTCCCTTTCACAATTTTAGGCCAGTTCTGGAAGAAGATTGTTTCTTTTAACTTTTACATTGCATTTACATTACACTTTTAAACTATTAGGACTAAAAAGTGGTATCTTTTATTTTCTCTACAAATTTTATATCAGGAATAATAATTATGAAAGGCATGTCATCAAATATGGTAATGGATAGAAAGTACAGACACTAAAAATAGATTGCTTTTTACTGGAAATATATATAGAAACTTATCTGCACAGATATGGCTGCACAAAGCAAGAGACAGAACAACATACTTCCACTAGGAGGAGCTGTCATCTCCTGGGTTAACCAAGTTCTTATGGGCATGGAAAGCTGATGATAACATCTTCTGAAAGTGGCCATTATTTTAACAGACCTAAGATCCAACTTCTTGACCATTCTCTGGGGTAAGGAAAGTTTCTTGAATATTGTAACTTAGATATATGCTTGCTAGGAACAAGGAACAATGAGGCTGCATGAGCTGGGGGTTAATATGTAGCAATTTAGAATATTAAACTAAAAATATTTCACAGGAAGCCTAGAGTTCTATCACCCAGCAGGGATTATAGGTTGTAATACACAGGAAGATCATAATCTTATTAGTAATGTTAGTTATAACTGCAACTTTATGAAAACCTGAATCATTTAATAAAGAACTCAGCAATTTTAAAACAAAAGTACTTTGTTTCAAGACGTAATTGAAACCACGTATTTTAGCTTCTAAAGCGCACTATTCTAATTTACTTTCTGGGAATTAAAATATCATTGGATTGACTGTTGCCTGTATAGCATATGTCTATAAAAGACAAGCTTTCAGAAGAAATATTTAAAAATAAAAGTTGTGCTTCCTTTCTAGGCCAAGATGGAGTAATAAGAATTGGATATATTCTTCCACTTAACTCAAATATAAAACTAGACAAAATATACAAAATAATGATTTTCAAGACATTGGACATCAGGCAATAATGTTTAATGGTCCTTAAGAGAAAAGAAACAAATGAAGTGAGTCCTGCAATTAGCCCAACTTAATGTCTGAAAAGAGTTTCTAGGCCACAGTTCCAGGAAAGTAATTCCTGTGGAGGCTGGCAGTCTCCCTGAATTTAGGAACCAGAGATGAGATGTTGGAAGGAATAAGGAAGCTTGGATTTACAGTGTAGAATACTGGAGAGGGGACAGTGAAGTCAAGGGACAGCCTTAGAGGTCTGCAGAGGGCCCCCTAAAAATGTTTTCAGCTGAGTGATGATTTGGGAATGCAAGGGAGGAAATTGCTTAAGTCCAGAGAAGGAATCACCTGAAAAAATTAGAATAGTGTCAAGGACTCACACCGAGTGGAAAATCACATAATTCATGGGGCATGAGTACTCAGAAGCTAGCTATCCTCAAAGGGATCAGAATGCTCCCAAGAAATTTAACATCACCTAGAATATAGCTCAAGAATATTTCTCAGAATAAAAATATCCACCACTTAACACAATAAAAATAGGTATCTGGCATTCAATCAAAAATTGCTGGGCATACAAGGGGAGGAAAAATACGACACACAGTGAGGAGAAAACTAGTCAGTTGAAACAAACTAAAAAATATTACTGATGTTAAAAAAAAATGGATAAGAATCTTATCTGTTATCGTAATTGTGTACTATACATTCAAGCAGATAAAAGATTGTACTTAGTAAGTAGACATGCGAGAGATACAAAAAAGATTCAAATTAAAATTCTAGAGATGGGAATTGCAAGGCCTGAAGTGAAAAATAGACTAGATGAGATATTACAAACTGCATATTAAAAGATAAAAAAACTTGAAGAAATATTAATAGAAATTATGAAAAAGAAAATGAACCCAGCAATGGTGAACTGTGGGGTAACTTGAAGTGGTGTAATCCACAAATAATTGGACTCTGTGAAAGATAGAAAAGAAGGGGGCAAAAGAATTCAATAGATAATGGCCAAATTTTGAGATTTTATGAATATTATAAAATCACATATATCAAAATTTCAATGAACCTTAAATGCAAAAGACATGTGATATACTACACATAAACTAATTGCTAAGAACCAAGATAAACAGAGAAACAAAAAACCACATTATTTATCAGGAATAGAGGTCAGAGTAATAGTTGATTCCTCATTGGCACAATACAGGCTGGAAAATAGTTGGGCAATGTTTTGTAAGTACCTCGGAAAAAGATCAGTCATCTCTGAGTTGCATACCCAATTAGAATATCTTCACTATTGAAAGCAAAATAATGTCTTTTTGAAGCATAAAATAGAACAATGAATTTATGACCCAAATCCATGGAGAAGTGTTAAAGGTAGAAAGAGAATGATTCCAGTTTGAAATCTGGAACTAGACAAAGGAACAAAGAGCACTGGAAATCACATTTACTTGGGTAAATACAGGACAGACCACTGACAATTTAAGGCAAAAATAACAAAAGTGAATTGTGAGTTTTATAAAGTAGAAAGTCAGGAACCACCAATAGCATCAGTACTGGGGAGGGAGAACTGTTGTATGGTTTTTATGTTACTCAAAAGTAGAAGGTGATAGATTAAAGATGTTTACTATAAACACTGAAGAAACTGTCAAATTAAAAAGTGCTCTAGTTAAATAGCCAACAGAGGACATGAAATGAAATAATATAAATAGCCAGTGAATCCAAAAGGAGGCAGAAACAGGGAAAAGAGAATGAAGAATGGTTGGGACAAATAGAAGACAAATATCAAGATGACCAATTTATATTTAACCATATCAGGGATATGGGAAGGGATAAATTGGGAGTTTGAGATTTGCAGATACTAACTACTATAATGAAAAAAAGTTTATACTGTGTAGCACCTGGAACTACATTCAATATCTTGCAGTAACCTATAATGAAAAAGAATATGAAAATGAACACATGTATGTATATGCATGGCTGAAACATTATGCTGTACACCAGAAACTGATACAACATTGTAAACTGACTATACTTCAATAGAAAAAAAAAGTGTTAAAAAATAAACGTTACCATATTAATAATGACATTAAAAGTAACTGGCCTAAACTCTCTTGTTTAAAGGCCTTTTCCACGTGGACTCACAGATGTAGCTGTACTTGCGTCTGCCTCTGATACACAGCACTTTACTTCATTTCTTTGCCTATGTTCCTAATGAAGAGGGCCTGAGTTCTATTTGATTCAACTCTACCCTTTTTATGTTTTACATAGCAATAGAGTAAAACTAAACATTCAATAAATATATATTAAATAGAATATTTGAAGTCTTGTGAGATACTGAGGAAAGACAGAATAAGCATACGAATCTCTAAAGTTCATCATTGGTGCTAGGATGGACAAGCTGATATAGAACAGATTCAAAAATTGTTGGTATTGTGAGAATTTGATCTGAAAACAGAAATGAAGAAAATAAAAACTGGAAAGTGATATAGATCTGTAACATTAGCTTAAATAAAAGGGATTTTTCATCAAGTTTGGTGATCAATGAGTTAGAGGAAAATGAGAAGCAGGAGGATGACTTCTATTGGATATGAAGTTTTGGCAATAAAAAAACCTCTAGTAAAGAACATTGCAGAAATTCCTGGAGTGAAATGGTCCCAAATGAAAATAAAATATATATTTAGAGATAGTATATCAATTTGGAGCATTTAATTTTTTTTTGATCTATCATTGCTTTCAAATGAAGATTTATTTTTCATTTCACTTAGGATAAATGCAGGGATCACTTTAAATAGATTGAAGTCAATAAAGCATTGTCCCTGTCGGTCTCTTAATAACTGGAAGCTTATTTAGGTATTACTCTTTCATGTCAAAAAGTTCCCTGGTATCTTAGCTCAAGTAGAAAATGATTGTCTCCTTTGTGATGGTAGCAAATGTTTTGTTTGGTTGGTTTTATTTTATTTTTTTAAGCACATACAGGCAATATTCTCAACTAAAATGCAGAACTTGAGTATTTCTTGGCTAGGACAAGTAATTTCCACAGCAAAAATACCACTTAAAAATTATATGCACATATCAACCATATTATATTTTGTTGCTTTTGATATTATACAATTACTCTATTATAATATAACTGTAATTTAAAAAAAAACAACTTGTAACTACACATGGCACAACTGAGGCAATTCAAATTCTCTTAAATACATGGTTACATGAAAAGCCATGCTCAGGAATACTTGTAATTGAAAAGACAGACAAGATGACCCACAAATAAACTTGTCTTTTAACATCTTTTAATACTACACAGCAAATGCATACAAGTTAAGCCGTGTTTATAGCAAGCATGAAAGCTTATATCCAGATTTAATATAATTTTTAGAAATCAAAGCTATATGTTGCTCTCTGCAGATTATAACAAAAAATGAAAAACATGCACTGATTATATAAAGTAGAAATGAGCAAATATATCATTAAATAAAATGAAAAAGAGCACAGTAATCTTATTTTTCCTTTAGCTATTGAAGTATGTTTTAATTCCATCCTAAACTTTTAAATTCTAAGTGATATAAATGTAATCATTTAAAATGAAGAAAACAGTTTGAAATGGAATAGCCTGTATCTAGAAATGAATTTACAACAGAGGATTAGATTCTTATATTTTAGTTTATAATATTAAATATACACTTTCACATATATTAACCAGTGAGTCTTCTTCTCTTTTGATAATTGAAAAAAAAAAAAAAAAGCAATCCTCATGCAATTCTTTGGTAATCGATTTACTCTGAGAGAAATACAATTCTTTAACTTGATAATCTCTGATTTATTTTATTAACCGTAAGGTTAAGTGTATGAGTACTTACAGAGGTTATATGCTGTCTGTAGAGCTATTTAATTTAAGCTCATAAATTAATGCCTTAATAATCAATAGCTACCTAATTCACTGCTTAAATTGTACATATTTCATTAATTTTGCATTAGTTCAACTATCTTAGTGATCCTGGCCAGTATTGAATGTGAAAGCATCCTGGCTAATGAATGATTTATTGCAAACGTAGTTTACAAAGAAAACACTCAGTTGCCTATTTGCCAGGTTGTAACAAGGTGAAATAGCACTGATGATGTTTATTTATGAATTTGGATAAGTCTCTTAATGCTCTTCCACTGTAATTCTAAAGCTATCTTCCTACTCAGATATTTTTTCCTTCTATTTTCTCTGAAGCTAACTATCTCACTATCTTTTTAATCTACTATTTTTGTGTATATAGGGACCATCTCCAAACATTTTCTTTTATTGTCTGTGTATTAATCTCTGCTCTTTTTCCTGCTCATCTCAGCCAGTAAATTTTCTGGAATATCGGAGAGCCCCCAAACAACTTTCTGAACTTTTTTCCTATCCTCTTTCTGTCCCAATGCAGTTAATGAAAGCGATTAAACATGTGAGCCCTATAGAAAGTAATTCTTGGATTTAAACCCCGATTCCAACATTTTCTAGTTGTGTGATCTTCTCTGTTATTCAGTAAACTCATCCATAAAATGATGAGAATAACAATATTTACTTTTAGGGTTTGTAGCTTAAATAAAAAAAAACAATACAAGAGCACTTTGAATCATGCTTGATACTACAATAATATTTGCTATCATTATTCTTATCACTAACATCTTTAATATAGGAAGCCAGCCTCACCATTTTGACTCAAACTGTCATTTACAGCTAAATCTGTTTCAATCTGAGTTCTGCACCATTATCCTAATGAGATTGTTTTCATGAAATCACTATTCTGTACAAAGAACTGGAGAATTTGTACAATATTTCTTTAGTATAATTTAACATTACATAGGAAAGGATTTTTAAAACTTTGTAAGCCTATGCACCTGCAATTCTATCCTTTGGCTTATATTTTAAGGAAATAGAGAAGTGAGAAAATTGAAAAGATATTTATCAAAGAATGACCAACAAAAAGCTAACCAAACTTTGTTTATGGTATGTTCTAAAAATGGGAAAAACTTAAAGCCCAAGAATAATAGAGTAATTCAATAAACTATCATATAAGATAACACGAGACAGTGGGCAGATATAAAAAATATTTTAAATGCACATCTGTCAACACAGAAAATATGTTTTCAATTTTTTCTACATTAATATCACAGACTTTTTTCTATGTTCCTAACAAAGTCAGATGGCTTGTGTTCAAATCCCAGCTCATCCAACCCATAACTCTGTGAACTTGAACAAAAAAATTGACCCCTCCAAGTGGAAATATTAGACCTTACCTATTACATTTTTGTGAGGATGAATAATAATGTTAACTTGAAATATTTACATAGAATTTGGCAAGTATTTCATAATAAAAAGTGTTATTTTTGTCTTTACTCCAGTAATGTAACATTTCAAAATTTTCTGGAACTCTCTTCTTGGTACCTAACTTTTCAAAGTGATCATTCTAAATTGAAAAGATTCATTTTTACAACTATAATGTTAAATACTCCAAAATCTTCAACACCATAATCTCATCCAAACTTTACAACTTTGTCTCAAATTCCTTTAGTGTATTGCTACCTGGATATTGTAAAAAGCTCAAACACAGAAATTCCAAATATGTCCTCATAATATTCTCCTTCAAATTAACTTTTCCTTCTGCAGTCCTTCTATTCATTATTACATTGCTCTATAGGAAGAATTAAAAAATGATAAGCTCTGGTTTCTTCTGAATAAATTTGTCTTTCCAGACTTCCATATCTAATAGGTTACTATGGACTGAATGCTATCCCCAGGAAGGTGTGTGTTGTAGCCTGAACCCCCAATGTAAGTATATTGGAGACCTTTGGGAGGCAATTAGGGTTAGATGAGGTCATGAGGGTGGGACCTTCATGATAGGATCAGTGGCTTTGTAAGAAGAGAGAGAGAGTTAGAGAAACTGCTCTCTCTGCCATGTGAGGACAAAACCAGAAAAAAACAACACAGGAGGAGGGCTCTCCACCAGGAAAGTAATCAGCCAGCGCCTTGATCTTGGACTTGCCAGTTTCCCAAATGTCTGCTGTTTAGCCACCTAGTCCGTGGAATTTTGTTATAGCAACCCCAGCAGACTAAAATACCATGCATTGATTTTTTTTTCTCAGCAATCTCCTTAATGCCAATTAGTTCAGGGTCTCTGCGTCTTTAATCAGGAAATCACTACCGCCTCCTCCTGTCTCTCTGTTACCTGAATCTTCCCACTGCAGTTTATCTATCAAATGTCACTAACAATTTCCTTCCAGAGAATAATTTGATCATATGATTCCTCTGCCAAAAAACAAAACCAAATTTCTGTTGGCTTCCTCTTATCTATAGTAAAAACAATCTAAGCTCCTTACTCTTAATATTGAGTGAGCATGAAATAGTTGAACACATACATATTAGCTTTAGCAATGCCTAGAACATGATTCAAGCATTATGGTTACTGTATTCATTACCCCTGCTTAACTTGGTTGCTTAACACAATGTAGCAGATGCTGCTGGTGCCCCGGAACAAGTCCCTTCCATGGCAGGTGTGCTCAGACCCCAGCGTCTGTGTTTTGCCTGACATGCATAGTTGCCCCCCTCTATGGTGAACATCCCTGGGCCAAATGGGAGCCTTTTAGCACTGGAGGCTACTCCCCACCTCTCTCTCCCAGTTCTGCCTCCCATGGAGGAAAGGCCTCTGCCAATGATGGGCTTACACTGGGGCAGGAAATGATCCTCCTTTCCTCAGTGCAGCTTAACTCCATGCTGCCCAAGTATGTGCTTTAGGCTTCCCTTTTGGATCAGAGTGAAGATAGTCTCCAGCTTTTTTTTTTTTTTCCCTTCCTGGGATTTTTTTAAAATTGAATTTTTAAAATTCACATATCAAAAAAAATTTCACATAACATAAAGTTAACCATTTTAAAGTGAACAATTCAGTGGATTTAGTACCCACACAATGTGTAACCATCACCTCTATCTAGCCCCAAAACTTCTTCATCATCCCAGAAGGAAACCTTGTACCCATTCAGCCATCCCTGCTTCCTTTTAGCTCTAGCCTGCTTCCTACACTCTTCTTTTCCTGCCAGCCTTTCCCTGATAGTCAGTTGATAGGAAATCCATGTTTTACTCCCTGGAAACCCCAGATAAGAGAAACAATAGTATTTTTATTGTTCCCAAGTTTATAGCTCAGTTGATGGGTTCTTCAGGTCCTGGCTGACTCAGCCTCACAGCTGTGATTACCTGTGGGCAAGGAAGGTGTCTCTGCTGATTGTGGCCGGGCTCCCTCGCACGTATGGGGTGGGCTGGCTGTCAGTTGCTCCTGGACGGCCCAGCTCTTCCCCATGCGGTCTCTCACATCTCTTCAATAGGCCAACCTAGGTAAGTTTTCAGTAGATCACAAAGAAGCAAGAGAAAGGAGAAGTGCAAAAGGCCTCTTGAAGTCTTTCAGCTGATCCTCTACCACCTCTGACGCACCCCATTGGAGAAAGCCAGTTACAAGCCAGCCTATACTTTATTTCTGATCATAAAGTAAACGAGCTTTGGTGTTTTAAACTTTTATGTCTTTACTCAGCCAATACTGTACCTGTTGTCAAAAATGTCTTTAAAAGGAGTGAAAAATTGACAGGTGGAGAGGGAATCTCCAAGAAGAAACCTGGAGCTAAGTAATTGTTTGCATGCTTATCCTTCTTACTGCATTGATAACTTTCCCTCCAAGAACAGATCTGTCTTATTAACTATTGTGTTGATTTTTTTTTATTACTCCTTCATTCCTGAAAGTCCCATGTGTACCAGTCATTCTACTAGGCACCGTGGATTCAAATTTCAATCAATTTTCCCTTACATATTTTTCTTCTCCATTTCTTTTGAATTCACATCTAGTTTAGTTCTCTTTTTTCAGAAAGATGTCCCATTCATTTTACTGTCAAACTTTTCAAAGTTATATTACAAATCTCATTTCTATCAGTCCAGGCTCTGTTATAGGTATATTTTGAAACAGACCCTTTTAAGTTCCACAAGCATATTAACTGACAAGGTAGAGGCAGGAGTAATTAGACCATGAAATATATACTGCAGGGTCACCTTACATCTCCAGTGTAAATCATGATTCAAAACACTAAGTCAGCCACATTTTGACAAGGAGCCTTCAGCTAATTCCTTTATCTTTGGAGCAACTCACCCCTTAGTAGAAGTTGTTAATATTGGAAATGTATAAACAACACAACTTATTGATGCATATATGTACCTTCTTTTGAATGTGGAAATTCTCTCTCTCCCCTGCATACTAGTTTATTGAAAAGTCTCTTTGATTTATGTTCTTGGTTATGTTCTGAATAAAAAGAAGGAAGCATCATAGGCTCTTATTTTGCATACCTGAAATAAAATTTGGGAAGGTCAAATGCTAAAGAAGACAAGTCAAGTTAGTTTTTATTATTTCCATAGATTTTCTTACTGAATAGGAAAACTTTTCTTCTGAGGCTACTTTTAGAAAGAAAAAAATGAAAGGTCACTCAAAACTCATGTAAATGATTGAAACAGAGATGACTCTACCAAAAATCCCAACATCTTATGCTTATGGTTATTGAGTTAAGTAGTATGCAAAAGAGAAGGATCCCGGAGCGTGATATAAACTTTGATTGAGCACTACTTTTGAAAACCCCTAACTCTAGCAAATAACAAGAGATTTGGTTTGCCTTTACTACAAGCACAAATAGAAACATCCCTTATAAAAGAGTGAATTGGCTGTCTAAGATGTCAGAGTACCGAGACATAGCGTAGACTGTTGTAATAGGAAATGCAGTTTTCATTGTGAGTATAGAATGTTTATTTTAAGTTGTATTTATGATTAAGTAAAAAGAATATAGGTTTCAGAGTTGGAGAAAATTAGGTTTTCTTTCTGGATGAACTGTTCACTAGCTGAATATTTTAGTAAATGACTTAAACTCCTTAAATTTTCATTCCTTCCTTGAAAATGCTGATGCCAATACCTACTTTAAGAGATTGTTGTGAAGCATAGAACAATCTGTGCAACACATCCAGTTTGATCTCTGGCATAGAATATGTGCTCGTATGGCTGTTATTATTATGATTGCTATTTTATGGATTTTGTTATTATTGAGAAAGTAGCTCAAAACAATAACTCTTAATGTGTAATTAATTTTAACATGTAATTCATTTTAACATGTAATTCTTATATAAAAAAGTGAACAACTGATCACAAAATATTTGATAATTTTCCCTATGTCTAAGGAAATCAAGGAAAGCACAGGGAAGAAACGATGGATTTCTCTATAGCATGTACTTACATACTCCAAAAATCTTGACCTCTGAACTAACTAATTTCTTAAAAGTCAAAGTGGTATTGATTTGACTTTCTAAACTGAAATGAGTTTTGCCCAGTTAAACAATTAAACAAGTTGTGAGTAATGTTTATTAAACTGTAGTCTAGTAACTTCAGTTAATTCTAGAGAGATTAATTCCTAAAAACAGTCAAAAAAGAAAGCATAGTTCAGTGTATGTTGATGACTTAAATGTGGCATTTGTTCAATCCTGCTAAACCAGTTTGAGGAAAGTAAAACCAGGATTCATTCTAAAACTTCCCTTCGTGTGAAATGCCTTAAGTCAATTACTGGTTTTTTTTGTTCCCTATTTGATAATACACGAAAGCAAACATTTTTTAAGTGAAATAATGAAAAAGAAATTCTATACCATCAATTTATTCATTAATGTAACAGTTTTCAACCTTACTTTCTGTTGCTTGTTCTAGAATTATCAAATGCTAGATGCATATACACATTTAAATAAAGGTATTAGAGATGGATTTTCAAAATAAAATAATATTCTGAAAGTAACCATGGCTTATGACAATGTTTGAAATAAAACTAGAAAACAAACTTTATCAAAAATATTTTCCTCTGGGTAAATAATTTTAATAAGTTAATAATAAAATGTGCTTATATACGACTCCAAACTTAGAAAATACCTTTCTACTATGTAAATAAGCGTGGTAGCATTATTACAAATTCATTGTCATCATAATTTGCATTTTAGATTGTTAGATTAATTAGGATATTAATTTCCAGAGGTGCAGAATAAAACCAATTGCCATGATTTTATTACCTGTACATGTTTTAATGAAATTTTATACATATGAAATACATATCAAAAGGAAAAGTCATTTGTTATAAAAGCATAAAGACAGAACTATATAATGTACAAAAAACCCAACTTTTCATCTCTTTAGAAAACAGTTTATTCATTAAAATATTGTTCAAGTTTAATACATGAAATTTAAATTATAAGTTCTTCCATTTTTCATAATTTACTAACCTGGCTAATCAGTTCTAACTCTCAAAGCATTTTTCCCTTTTTCTGCTATATTAGGACATGTTCAAGATTTGTACAAGATATTCTTACAATTGAGAGTTTTTTTTTTCTTTTGAGATTTGAATTTTATCACCAGAAATATAAAAAACTCTTAGTGTTTTAGAAATTTCAGAGTAATTTGCAGGTGCAGCCTACAACCTTTATAAATATTTTGCCAGACATAGTAACTTACTGGTCTTTATTGAGTGATCACCTTTCCCTTTTGAAGCCATCTTCAAATGGTGTTAACAATTTCCATCATTAAAGCACAGTCGGATTTTTGAGAGATATTCAGATGATCACCTGCCAGTAAAAGGACCTTTAAGAGAAAACATGTTCTAACCGTAGGAAATAAAGTGAAAGTGTATCTGTGTGTGCTTTCAGTGTCATATTGTGCTATTAATGGGCCCACTTGAGGATTATTTTATTTTCTAGAAGAATGGGTCTTTGTTTTGACTTTATATGCTAATTGGTTAGTGCCAGACACTGGAAAGTTACATGCTTACTTGTAGGTATCTGTCCAGCGGAAAAGGTATCACCCAAGATTATAGTGTCACTGTCCTCAAGGAGCTAAACCAGTGTTACAGTTAAACTAGTGAACTTGAATGCCTTTTCCTAATAGACTATGTAAACACTTAGTCCTCAGATGTTCTTGGAATCAGCCTTCCCATGTTACTTGTTCCCTCATTAGTTAAAAAATTGAATAAAAATTTTGACTTGTATTTATTCTATTTTAAAATAAGGATCATGTTTTTAAATTCTGAAAATTACACTTTGATAGAATGAAATTTAAAGGAATAGTGACTGCCCAAATTAAAAATAATTTAAAATCATTAAAATTTAATAATTAAAATGAATACTTTAAAAAAATATTTAAAACCCTGATGAAAAGGAAAAGCCAGTCTCGCTGTTTTTAGTTTCTTTTGTGTAAGCTTATGCTGTCTTTAAGATCAGCTAAAGTATCATTTTGGTTTCTATTATTTATTATGCAGTAGTTCCTAATGTCAGTAGAAATCTATTTCTTATCATTGTATGTGCCTGTTTATAAAATATCCATTTTGCTGTATTCATACAGTTCGGAACAAAAGAGACCTGAGAAAGAGACGGTATCTGATTGAGGGAATCTGATTGCCTCTGGAAAGCCAAGAGGAAGTCTGGCTGTGAATGCTAAGTGCTGCTGGCTACAGCTCTTTGGAGCAGTATTTCTTGTCCTGTCAGATAAGTTCAACAAGGTAGAAAAGTTATGGTCTACCTCGAGGTTTCCCTTGTAAAGGATGTTTACCTGTAAGGCCGTTAGAGTGCACTTAGTGCCCTGAAGAGCAAGCCTTTGACCTCATGACAAGGAAAGCAGGGACAAGATGAAATGCTGCTTTTGGAGGGCATAGCATTCTGTCAGAGGTGGCGCCAACTCCTCTTTAATTATTCAAAGAAATTGCACCCTGAATGTCTGTACGTTTACCGAATCCAGAGAGAAAACAGTGATGTAGAGAATGAAAAAAGGATTGTGTGATGTCTCAGTGCCTTAAGATTTAATCCAAAATAATGGATCAGGATCATTTACAAGCTTACAAATAGTACAGCTGTTAATATTTTTTATATTCTCACCTAATATTTCAGCTGTGGAGAGAGGCCATAACCAGTTATTAAAGAGTGAATAGTGATAATAATAGTTACTGCCTCAAAGTGCTGTTGAGAGACTTGAAGGAGGCAGTGCATGTAAACTCTTGGCAGTTTAGTTGGCAAATACTAAGCACTTTGTATTATATATTGTTTTATTAGAGACTGTAGTAGGTTGAAAATAAAGAGAATTTCTCTTCTTTATATATTCTATCAACCTTTTTGCCTTTACTTTTATAATCTCTCATTCTTTTGTGACATATTTTCTACCCGTTCTTTGCAGTGTCTTTCAGCACCGTTATTAGAGAAAACAAAATCTGAGCATGAATTCACTGGATCTTTAACAATACTTATCACCTTCTCCAGACACCTGTCAGAACCACAACTGTTATGTAGAAATAATAAAAATAGTGAAGAAAAAATACAATTAAGTGTTACATAGAAATTATTTTTCAACATTATTGCAAATCCTTAAATTTAATCTAAAGTGAAAGTGGAGAGTGTTGAAAATGATGTTAAATGCATCAATTGTTTGAAATGATCTATTTTCTTAAAAATATCCTCAAACCAAACATATACCATCTCTATGGTACAACAATTTTACATTGCTGAACTATAATTGGTTTTCTGGACTGGATGGCAGATTTCCATTGATCCACATTCACTTGTTAGCTCTTTGATCTTCAGCCTGGTGAGTAATAGCCAGGTGATAGAAGAATTTGAAGATTCTGAGAAAGGGGATGGACATGAGGAGAGAGACTAGCCTGAAATAAGAAATTGGATGCCTTCACCATCATGATGAGAGGAAAAGAGGAAAGAACATACATTTATATATATAAATTGAATATATCAAATCATTTAATACCCATATATATACACACATACATATATGAATCTTCCAATAGGTTATACAAAATATTCATAAACTTTCCCAAAACTATCTTCTTAATCATAGAACATCTTTTTTCTGAATACAAACTAATTTACGAGCAAACATTAGGAAAAAGTCTGTTTTAGAAATGGGCTGATCCAAGGGTGGATAGCAAGTCTTTGTCCCTTTCTTTTATACACTCACTTAGAAGTGGTCTCTTGATTGATTGATCGTCTTACCCTTAGAATGCTTAGTCATGCTCATTACCTTTTGCACATGTCCTCATCCGTGATGCACACAGAAAAACTCATGGGGGAGCCTAAACTGCAATGCTGATTATATTACAATGGTCACTGGGCCATGTCTGGTTAGGTTCTCGTCACTACCACGCAGTTGCGGCTGTCAGGTTCTAACCAGTTTTTGCTGGCACTCATTTAGAAGAAGTAAAATCCCTTTATGCTGCAAGCAGGCGTAATGCCATCTTCTGGACCATCCCCCTTCTCCTCCACCTATCTGCCCAGTGCCCCCACTTATCTAACTACCTAACAGGTTCACATATTTCATGGTATGTGTTTGTTTCTTTTCACTCAACACCTAAAATACATTACATGAAATTTTATGTCCAGTCTGGTTTAAAATTGATTCTTTAAATTTTATCTGAAATGTACTTATTCATTGAGAAAGATATTGAAGTCATCATAAGTAATAGTTCTCAATCTACTAATTCAGTTCTTTCATTTTTGATTTAGGTATTATATACTCAATTTTCTTCAAGGTGATTGCTCATTTTAGATTTCAGCTTCCTTTATCTGTACTGACTTTATCAGTTCCCAAACATTCTATTTTCAACTAATGTTACTTTTGATTTTTTTTACTGTGTTTCTTTTCTATTAATTAATATCTATATCATTCCTCTCTCTTAATCAGATCATTTTACTTTTGTTACAAGATAGCAATTGATTCTCTCAGTGAGAGGCACTGTTGATACTGTCTCATGCTCTTTAATTCTCTCTTACTTCTTTTCTCTATAGAAAAATACATTGATAATATTTTAAAGCTCTCCCCATTTCCCCTTTCACACAAGGAGACCTATGGAAAAACTTGAACTTCTTTTCTCTCATGCTTCATGCCTACCCTGGATTTTGGCTATGATAGTATAGTTATTATTAGAATTGTCTTTTTGTGGGTCTTATGCAGCTCTCAAGCAGTTCCAGAAAGTACACACTTATCCATTATGAGTTTATTCTATAAATATATTTTATATTATTATATGTTACATATGTATATAAAATAAAATACATATAAAAACAATTTATAGTATGAATTATATATTATGTACATTTATTTACACAGATGCATGTATCTGTGTATAAATTCTACAAATATTGATTTATTTATGTCAATGTCTATAAGCACTATCGATCTACCATTCCATCTTCCTTTCATTGTTACGTTTGGAGATCTTGATTTTGGTTAATATTTGGTTTGATGGTAGTTTATTTTTTTTCCAAATGTTTTTCTTAGGCTTGATAGTTGAGGAATGCTTCCTAAAACTCTGGCATATCTTCAGATATCTTTGTGCATCTGCGATGCAGATGACAAAGTGAGTAGATTTGGAATTCCTGGGCTGAAACCCTTTTCTTTCAGTAGTTCGTAAGTGGTTTTCTGTGTTTAGCTGCTGATAATGCAACAATGTCAATCAGATTTATTTTCCTCTGCTTGTTAATTATCTTTGCATATGGAGACTTATAAAATTATTTCTTTAGCATTAGAAATCATGCTTTTATCAGAAGAGATGTTCTTTCTCATCAGTAAAGCCTAAAGCTCAATGACCTCTCTCAATATGACGAAACTGTTGTTTATTCAGCTCAGAGAATTTTCTTCAATTAATTGTCTTTGTTATTCCTGATCCTCCATCTGTCCCTTTTCCTCCCTTTAAAACTCTTATTCTTTTCTTGCTATTTTTCCTCAACCTGTTAAGTCACTAATTTCAGTCTCAATTTCTTCTCATTTAATGCAACTTCCAAATGCATCTTCTTGAGTGCTTAAAACAAATCAGGTGTCCAGCTGTCTCCTCTAGCTGGTCTTTTTCTCTTGCCATGTATTTCAAATTTTCCATCTTATCTTTCTCTACCTCCTGAGGCCTACCAGATAAGCCCAAATTTTAATCTACCAATGAATTGAGACTAAGATTTTAATATTTAAGTATCTTCCCTGGACAGAATCCTCAGGGTCTCAGAAGCAAATGGGACTCCCTGTCTGGGCACTGTGGATTAAGGGTGGACTGTCACCACCCTCCTAAGGTAATTGGAAGAGTCCTTTCCACTGTCTGTTATTTGTTTACTTCCAACCTTCTCAGTAATGAAGAATCAGCTCACTTGTTTCCAATCTGGGCTCCCCGAGGCCAGAGATTTCTGGCCCACAGCCTAGAGGGAAAGTCAACCTTCAGTCTTCACTTGGAACACTCTCCCACCTGGGTTCTGCAGCTCTCTGGACACCAGGCACTTTAAAGAGTAAGTCATACAGCAAAACTGAAAAGGACATTTTTATCTCCTGTAGCCATGGAGCTGATATAAAGAAAAAGAACACAAGTTATTGATTATACAAGTAAAAAGGTTACAATGCAAATGAAATTCAGAACCTCTCTGGAGCTCTTAAGTGAAAGCAAGAATGACAATTAGAAAAAATTGGAACGATTAAATTTGTAGGATTTAATTGATTGCACACCACATTCAATCCTCTTTGATTCTGTTTTAAAAAAATCTATTGCTCTAAGATTGTTAGCATTCCTTTGATTTAAGACTCTTTAATAACCTCATTTAAAGTAGATGCCTTTCAAGGAGATACTGGTTATTTTTACAGTCCACAAGTATAGCTCTCAGGTTGTCCTGAGCCATACTGTCAGAAGAATTAAGATGAATTATGGCCTGAGAGAAGATTGACAGGTTATCTAGTTTTAATTCTGCTATTTACATCAACCAAAACCTGGGAATTCATGTAATTCGTGTAAGAAGAGATTATACATGTGTTATTTCAGGGAGAAAAAAATCATAACATTACATGGGGTCAAATTATTAATATGGATTAGAGCTTGAGCAGTGATAAGTATCTCTAATAATTTATTTGGTGGATAACTGAAATCTGGACTCAATATTGGCCTACATTAAATTAAGTTGAGATATTGAACCTTAATTTGTCTCTAATGCAGAAGGAAATGACAGTGCTTAGGGAGAGAAGCTATCTATGGAGGATTCTTCATGGGTTATTTACTCATCCTAACTAATCATGCTCCTAAGTGGGGCTCTTCAATTGCTTTCCCTTCTCCCTGGATCTTCCTTCATTTTCTCTGACTCCTTGGCCACGTGTAGTGTATGTGTTTTTAACCCCACGGCCAGGGGCTCTGGCTTCTACAGGCTGCCCTCATCATCAAGATCAGAGACAACAACAACAACAACAACAAAAAGCACAATTTTCAGTCTATCCTCCTGTGGTTCCAGCTGTTTTGTTATCTTCTCGTCCTGCCTATGGACTTCAGTCTCCAGTATTAACAGCAGGAACACCCTTGTAAAGATTTAGTTAACCCCATACTTACATAAGTTAGTACCTATAATAAATATCTCACTGGTTCAGCTCTTTGATTGGACCCTGACTGAAACAAAAGGAAACCTAGTAATATTTTCCTTAATACATATAATAGAGGAACAGAAAAAAAAAAAAAAAAAGAAACAGAAACAAACCTAAGTGGAATGAAGACGCTTGAGGTGAGGCATCAAGTTGGAGAATCAAGAGCCTCTAACCTAATTGTCAGATTTGAACCGATATACAGACTTTAGAGATCCTGCAGGAATGGAGAAACTGGGTTTCCTTAAAGGTGGATCCTAGCAACAAAAATATAAATACGTAATGGAAATAGTCATCTTAGTTTTCTCCAAAGGGACCTGTGAACATTTTAGGGTAACTTGCTTTGGACAAAGAGAAGTATCCAGACCTTTTAAACATTGCTCAATGCACAGCTCTGAACTGACATGAATTTTTGATCATCCAAAAAGGCACTTGCATGCCTTTACTCAGAGTGGGGGCTTATGGAGGTCAGTTGAGAAATAAAATGTTGGCCCGAATCCATCTCTTAGTGGGCTTGGGAAAAGTGCAATAATGTTCTGTAGTTCTCTTTTTAAATTCCAAATGTATAGTTAACATATCTCTGTAGATGGTAAAATCCCCCACGCTGGTTTCCTGGCCCATGGGGTAAACGCTGTTATGGTACAAAGGAAAAGTGAAGGTCTCTGATCCATCATAGCCAAAAAGGGGGAAAAAAAGAACATTATCCATGATGCAATCTCAAAGAATTATGCCATCATCAAAGACTTGAAAGATATAAGAATAGTGAGTTCTCATTTATCTCCGTTTAAAATGCCTCTTTGGCTGTAGAGAAATACCAGTTCTGGAGAATAAAAAGGAATTACTGTAAACTTAATTAGAAATCACCTCCAGTTGCAACTGTCATTTCAGATGTAATTATAGAGCGGAGCAAATAACATGAAAGTCAGTAGCTGGTAAAAAGCTATTAATATGGCAAATACTTGCATCTATGTTATAATTAGAAAGGATCACCAGAGAGTTTGCTTTCATATGTCATGGAGGACAGCACATCTTCACTGTATCACCTCAGGAGTATGTCAGCTCTGTTCTCTGTCATAATGTCCTACACAGGAAACTTGATTGTTTCACCATCCCTTTGAATGTAATACTATCTTACCATACTGATAACATGGAAATTGGATCATGGTGGTCAAGATATAGCAAATGACCTTTAGATATATTTGTAAGAGGTAAGTTCCAAAAGGTGGAAGATAAATTCTGTGAAAATTCAGAAAGCATGAATGTTATGCATGAAGTCACTAAGAAGGACTTCCCTTCAATAGGGCCTGTGTAGTGGAGTGACCAATCTCCAACTTCAAAGACTAATGTTAAATTTCTAATAGGATATCTTTTCCCAAGAGAAACAGTCTGATAACTGAAGGAAGTTGAATTATATTTAATCCCTTCTGTCACATAGGAGAGAAGGGTAGAGATAATAATTCATCTTCATTAAAATGAAGACTCAGGTTATGGATATTTTTTCCTGCCCAAAATTCTTTCAGTCTCACCATATTGGACTTACTGAATACTTTATTCAACATCATAGTATTCACACAACACTGTTCCTGAATAAATAAATCATTTTACAGCCAAAGAAACAAGAGAATTTGCTTACTATTATGAAGTTCATTGGTCTTTCCATGTACCCCCATTTCTAGAAGCAGCTGGACTAATTAATATAAATTGAGATGGCCTGCTGAAGACTTAGTTATTATGCTGGTTGAATGATAATAACGTGTCATGCCAAAATGGCTACTATATAGCTGGAAAAGTACACCAAATGTTGGAATAAATGTAAAAGATTTGGATTCTGTTCTTGACTCTATCTTTAGTTAATTTGATAGAGTGAAACAAATCAGAATAAGTGTTTGTATTTAAAAAAGAAAAGCAGTTGTTTTCCAGGAAGAACAGAAGTATCCAAGGTGTTCCAGAAAGATCCAATGGTTAAAAGATTACAACCAATATTAAAAAATCTATTTAATTTTAAATCAAATGCCAATTAAAAAATTCTGAAAAGCTTCTTGTGGATATTATGTGGTTCTATGTGGTTATTAGTGGCTATCAGAGGAGCACAATTGTGAGTTCATCTGTCATTTTATCATGTGAACAAACAACAGTGTTTGACATGTTGAACTTTTAACTGTTATATCATTTTAATGTGTTTTTATTTTTATTTAAATGTATACTTAATTTTTGCTTATACTGGTCAAAGTTGGTAGAAATTCTTAGCAGTTTTGAACAAATTTCGTACTTTGCAAAAGTTTTGAATAATATTTTGAATTCACTAAACTTTAAAAGACATTTATGATTGGAAAAAGTGATTAATGTACAGTAAAATTCATGGTTCCAGTGAATAATGAGAAATGAACTCTTCTTTCATTTATGGTTGATTAAGATCTCATAGCAATACCTTATTTTTGGCATGCAGGTGAAAATCAGAGTTGAATAATTATGATTGCAAAAGAAATAACAATGCTGAACATTCCAAAGTGAGCATCATAAACCTAATAAAATATCAAGCTTTAGAAGTTAATGTTGGTAGAGGATTTTTACATTCTTAGGAAAAAACTAATAAACAAAATTAAAAAAATGAGAGAAACGTATTTTTAATGAAGTTGGAATGAGGATTACTATAAGACAATTAAAAGCAACTGTGTGAACATTATAAATCACACGTCATTGAGTTTTAATTATGAATGCCTTTGACAAGACTAGGTAAATGCTGATAAGCTCTCAAAACAGATCAACCTCATCAGTGTGGCTGAGAAAATCATGTATTTTATTTATCTTCTGCTCATAGATTAATCTCAATAGAATTAATATTTTTTGGGAATTGGTTCTCTGCCAAAATGTTCTTCATTCAAAGGAATTAGATTTAGAATAGTAATATTTAAAAGTATTTAATTAACATACAGGGATATTATTTGTCCCTCCCACAATTAGATGCCTCAAAAGAGGCCTGCTGTAATTTAGAATTACAGTCTTTTAAAGAGAAATAATCCTGTTGTCTGCTTGATGAAAACTTTATGTGGATAGTTTCCAAATTTAAGAAATATATATAAATGTGATGATCAATGTCAACAGACTAATAGTAAGTAAAGCCTCACAAACATGTTGGTTTCACTCAGAAAAATGAGTTTTTGAATTGTTAAGGGAGAACTTTGCTAGAAGAGCTCTTTCTCATGCTTTTCAAAACATAGCATGTAAAGAAATTCAAAGCTACCCCAGCTGAAGTTTAGGGGGAGCCTTGTAGTCTTATCCACTAAGTCCTGTTCCCAAAAAGTTCTTAAACATGCACAGTAAACCCCAAAGCTTGACAGAGCAGTGTGAAGGGCTTAAATAATTTTTAAACACTTGTACATGTAATAAGAAGTGTTAAAAAAAGGATATGAGGATATAGATTTGTCCTTATGCCAGGACACCCCGCCCCCCCCCCCAAACACCTCTAATCATGTTCAGTTGCACAAGTGCCCTTAAGTCTTGGAGGGAAAGAAAGAGCAACATGGCCGTGGCAGAAAGGACGAATGCAGCTGGAAGAAGTTTTCAAGAATCTTGAGTTGTATATCATGCATCATAATCCCTTCCAGCTTTTGAGAAAAAATGGAAGTATGTTTATGATTTACATTTCAAACTTCCAGACCAGCTTTTCTTAAAGTTTGTATTTGTGTCTATATATCTTTCCTACACGTGATTGGTAATATCACTTGCTTGTGGAAATCTCCCATATATGGCTGATGCTTCTGATGTAACTATTTAGAACTCTGAAGGGTCTGAGATTTTACCTTACTTGCAAGCTAACAAGTTAGCATGCCAGAGTTTCAGAGATATTAGCAGAAGTTCTAAAACTCCAGGGTCAGAAACAAAGAACAGTTTATTGCTCGTTGCAATTAAAATAGCCAGGGTATCAGCATTTGGTTCCTCGAGCTCTAATTTCCAAGAGTCAATGTGAAGAGAAGTGACCTGTCTATGCAGTGGGTTATTTTATACAAAGCCCACAATTTTAAATACCGGTCAGTAGGCATGCTTGTGCCTTCTTCTGTAAAGACCTACTTTATCCTTCAAGGCTTTAAATAAACCTGCTTCTGCTTCGATGTTGGAGGGTTCGATGGGGGCACACTGTATCACCCAAGGCTATTTGCTGCTGCTCAGACATCCTTTAAAATATAGTTCAGAACAAAAGCAGTTGTACCTCTGCTTATAAGACATGTAGCAACACAAGAGATCCATGGACAGTTGCTTCCCAGTGAAAATGTTCCCACATTAAAAAACAAACAAACAAAAAAACTTCCGAGCATACTATTAGGGAAAAGCAAAATCATACACTCAGGGCGAACATGCAGGGATGCTCAGGGAGGACTGACTGCCTCTCTCAGAAAGGATTTTGACTATCACCCTTTCTTGCAAACAACATTAACACTAAATATATTTCTATAAATGTTTGTCAGCAAAAGATTCATCTTCTGAATTATTTTAAAAGTAAGACTTTATTTTGTAACAATTATCCCTGTGTATACTGAATTCACAGCAACTTAATCTGTATATTTCACAATCCATGAATATCCAATGAAGTGAAATCCTATAACAATAAGACATTGTCATCACTATCCCCAGTAATAAGAAACAAACATTTATTTTTCACATACCTGCCCTTGAGTTCCGAAGAGACAGTGCCTGTGTGTACAAAACAGAATCAAACATTCTACATATATTACTAAATATGCCCTTGCCGTCCCAGGCAAGAATAACATAACTGAGCACCCAAGGCCACCAGCAGCATTTTCTTCCAGCAAACATTACAGAACATCATAATGCCTGCAGATAATTTTCCCTTATCATTTTGGAAAATTTTCTCTAACCATGACTTTTAAGGCTAAGTAAAATATGTAAAAAATCTGCAAGTATGTTTTTAAATGGAATTCTAAATTGTTTAAAGCTAACATTATAATCACATCACTGTTAGCTTTATCATTGATTCTTAATTGCTCATACCTGTAGTGCTTCATTGCTAATCATCAAAATGATAAGACATTACTAACAAATTACATATTGTTAGAGTTTAAATTCTTTGTAATACTATATAACCTGTGTCTCATTTTATTTTTCGTAAAACACTTGCAGTATAGGTTAGGTCTTGTCATATGATTTTGGAAATGGTGAAGACTGGAATAGATCATTGTTTTGCCCATCACATTGGTTAACTGAAGACTTAAGGAATATGAATCTAACAAACCAAATCAGCTGATTCTATCCTTTCTAGCCCTGGAATTCAGATTCCTCTGCTATTTCCGTTGGAGCCTCACTGGAGCCCTAGGAATGTGCTACTTTTGAGTTGGCAGTGCAGATCTCATTGGTTGGGGAAATATGCAATAGTTAACTATCCGCCTAGGAGCTGGAAAATTTTAAGATTCATAAAAGTGAAAATTTAGTTAATGAAGTTTTTCATGCACCTTAATGGTACACATACCTTAAAGGACTCACTGCATTTTAAATAATACCCCTCCTCCAGATCACTAGAGACCACTGTCATAAGGAGTAAATTCTACAAAGCAGATGATCTAAACGCCCCAACATAAGATCTGTTATTTTTAATCTTACAAAGCTTACACCTAGTTGTTTGTGTAACTTCTTAGTTGGCTACTTCATAGTCTTGATAGAAACATGGCTCATTTTAGCAATCTGATTAAGAAGCTGATTTAATTCTAATCAAAATATTTAAATCAGATATTGCCTTACTTGCTGAAGAAACAGAGGAATAAATGTACTTCTAACCTCAAGAAACTTACAGTATGGAGAAAAAATAGCAGGTCGCTGGGAAAAAAATTGCCTGTTGCACAGGCAAATTACCTTCCTTGTATAAACTTGTTTTGTTCATTTTTATTAGTGGTAGAATTTTACCTATTTTGTATCTCCTTATCTTAAAATAATTTTTCAAGATTTAAGATTAATGGTACTTTATTCTAAAACTATATGTACTTTTTATCCTGAAATCATCAATTAGAAAGTGGTAATGATGAAAAATTATATGCTGTCAGAGAAACAAAAGTTGTTGCAACAAAGTTCACTCTATTTTAAAAGCCCATAGAGCAGCAAGGCAATCTAAAGAAATTTAGTGATTGACAACTTGACTTCAACTTTTGCTTGCCCTCACTCTGTTAGGACAACTTCAACACCCTGGTCAGAAAACCATTATTTTCTCAGTTGACTCTCTGATCTTATGACTGAGTCAATCATAAGTGATTGAATAAATAACAATGATGATTTTAAATTACAGTACAATCTGCATTATGGTGAAATCAGGACATAAGGGATGCATTTTCTTTGCTTTGCAAAAGTAAGTAATTATAAAAGATTTATTCATTGATAAATGAACAATTTCAGCTTTCAGTATCACTAAAAATGGAGCATGTATGCTGATTTATTAATTAATGAAACAAATTTACTATCTTCAGCTGAATAAGCATATACTTTCACTCCTGGAAAAATCTCATTTATTTCCAAACATCAAAAATGGTGAAAATAAGTAATTTGATTGGTATCATTGTTTTTCCAGTACCACCACTGATATTAATAAATGCTTTTAAAACTGTAGTAAATTCTGGTTACTATTTTTGTTGCTACCACTAGTAAGATGTAACTATTCTTTGAATCTGATCTTTGGTTTATTGCAGTATAAAATGTAGTTCTCAATGAAATTAAAAATAAAGAAATCTATGTATGATGTACTTTTTTAAATTCAATGCCACATAATCATAAGATTCTATCAAATAGAAAATTGAATCCAAATCATTCATTTTACAGTATTTTATTACAACAGTCTACATTTCTTTTTTCTTTTTCTTTTTAACATTTTTTATTGATTTATAATCATTTTACAATGTTGTGTCAAATTCCAGTGTAGAGCACAATTTTTCAGTTATACATGAACATATATATATTCATTGCCACATTTTTTTCTCTGTGAGCTATCACAAGATTTTGTATATATTTCCCTGTGCTATATGGTATAATCTTGTTTATCTATTCTACAATTTTGAAATCCCAGTCTATCCCTTCCCACCCCCAGCCCCCTTGGCAACCACAAGTTTGTATTCTATGTCTATGAGTCTATTTCTGTTTTGTATTTATGCTTTGTTTGTTTGTTTGTTTGTTTTTAGATTCCACATATGAACGATTTCATATGGTATTTTTCTTTCTCTTTCTGGCTTACTTCACTTAGAATGACATTCTCCAGAAACATCCATGTTGCTGCAAATGGTGTTATGTTGTCAGTTTTTATGGCTGAATAGTATTCCATTGTATAAATATACCACCTCTTCTTTATCCAGTCATCTGTTGTTGGACATTTAGGCTGTTTCCATGTCTTGGCTATTGTAAACAGTGCTGCTATGAACATTGGGGTACAGGTGTCATTTTGCAGTAGGGTTCCTTCTGGATATATGCCCAGGAGTGGAATTCCTGGGTCATATGGTAAGCCTATTCCTAGTCTTTCGAGGAATCTCCATGCTGTTTTCCACAGTGGCTGCACCAAACTGCATTTCCACCAGCAGTGTAGGAAGGTTCCCTTTTCTCCACAGCCTCTCCAGCATTTGTCATTTGTGGATTTTTGAATGATGGCTATTCTAACTGGTGTGAGGTGATACCTTATTGTAGTTTTGATTTGCATTTCTCTGATAATTAGTGATATTGAGCATTTTTTCATGTGCCTATTGATCATTTGTATGTCTTCCTTGGAGAGTTGCTTATTTAGGTCTTCTGACCATTTTTGGATTGGGTTGTTTGTTTTTTTCTTATTAAGTTGTATGAGTCTACATTTCTAAAGAAGCTATTGTGTTAAAACAAAATCCAGCTTTAACTTTTCATATATGCTTTTATTGTACATAACATTTTCAATTAATTTTATTACACCTCCATTAATATAGTTCAAATTATTTTCTGGCTTTAAGTGTTTGAATAATTTTGACTGAAGAGTCAGCTTATCCAAGTTTCTGTCAAAACTTGAAGTAACCAAACCTCACAAACCCACATAAATAAAAGAGAAACCACAAAAATAAAATAAAATTTATAAGGAAGTTTAATTGATGATCTCCAGAAGTGTTATAAGCCAGAATTAATTGATATTTTTGTAAATGGCTATCATTAAGGGCCTTTTTACTTAAGAAGGTAGATTTACTATGTGATTCTTGTTTTGACCTTCAAGCAGATCAGAAATTGAACATATGTATTCCAAAAACATTGATGACCATTTATTAAAAGAATTGCTTGCTTAATCCCCTGTTCCTAGGTGAGCACCCCATAAGAATCAGCAGAGCTTCAAATGTGGCACATATGTAGGCATGTATAAATGGGTGACAGTTCTTATCCAGTATAACTTATGTATTAGAGTAAATCACATATGGATTTTTTAAGTAGTGCACCCACAGCCCCTTATTGTAGGGGAATAATCACTAAGCCAGGAATAAAATAGTCTGAACTCCCATCAGAGTTCTGTTATTTTGCTGACTTATGTGATTGTGAGATGAATTCTTAACAGGACCTGGTTCAAAGTAAGAGCTCACAAAATATCTGTTGATTCAAAATATGAAATCAACCAATCGTGACAAATGTAAAAAGAGGAATGATAGTGTATTAGTTTTCTATGCTGCATAGCAAATCACCACACCTTTAGCAGCTTAAGATGGCACACATTTATTTTCTCACAGTTTCTCTGAGGAAGAAGTTGTGGCACAGCCTGGCCAGGTCTCATCAGCTTGAAATTCATATGTTGACAGAGGCTGTGGTCATTCACAGCTCCTTGCCACCTGGCCCTCTCCATATGCCCTCTCACAGTATGGAAGCTCAGTTCTTCAAAGCCAGCAACAGAGAGTCTCTCACCTCAGGGTTGGCCCATTCTCTCTTTTAAGATCTTTCCCCTCATTAAATCATGTTGGCCTAGAATTATCTCCCTTTGAATTAATTCAGAATCAACTTAGTTGAGATCTTAATTCCATCTGCAAATTCCCTCCATTTTTACCATATCTTATGTGCTAGAAGCAAGCCACATTAGAAGAGAGAGGATTATTCGGGATTGTGACTACCAGAAGGTGGGAATCACTGGGGTCCACTTGAAAGTCTATCCGCCAAAGATGAGATTGTAGTGACAAAGTCCAGAAGATGTCCAGCTTATCATTGTCAACATATTAAAAAGTGGAGAAGAACTCCAGTGAGGTCACAGTGTCCAAAAACTGAATGTAGTAAGTGCTGAGATGAGAGTAAGCCAAACAGTTAACACAACAGTGACAACAGACAATAGTAAGAATAGCGTTCCTTAGGGTTCTCTTACTCACAAGATAGCTGCTACACCTAGTCACCTGTCACTTACTGTTGGAAGAAAAATGATGTGGAAGGGGAGCTAGAGGTTGCTTCAGACAGATTTACATTGGTAATGCTTGCTTGTAATTTTTCTATAAATCTTTGTTTTCCCAAGATGTTGAGCTCAGCAAGACAATAATGATTTTTAACCTTTCTTTTGGAAGTGGTAATTTTTTCCCTATAAGAATCAATTCAGGACAGATAAAACTATTTATTTACAACAATCCAGCCCCCAAGCTTAAGTGAAAATAAAAGTGTTTTATTAAACCCCACAGAAGGGAAAAGTGTTCTTATAAATTAGATTTCTGACATGATTCAGTTTATTTTTAGAAAACCAACATAGTTTGGCACTTGTTTTCCCCTGCTACAGTACAAAATGACTGAGCACATTGGAACAGTAGCAAAGAACTTTCAACTTTTTCAACCAGAAATTCTATCTCCTGCCATTTTTCCAGAATAAGAGGGCAAAACCTTTGAACCAAGGGTTGCTTATCACCCATCTGCCAGGACAAGGTTACCCAGCAGTCAGCAGCTAACTTCTCCTTTCCAAAGTTTTGGGCTAGAGTAGAGCTGCATCTAAACCCCAAATCCAACCTCTAAAGTATAAGATTAAGACAGAAAATAGCCTCACTGTCTAAGTCCTTTTGTTATGCAAAAATCTCTGGGCTATAACATAAAGAATTGTCAGGGAGTCAGATGAAAATTAGTATATAATTCTGAACCAATAATTATAAGAACAACTAAGAAGTTGTTACATTAAAAACCGCCTTTACTTAGCATCTGTTATATACTGAGCAACATTCCAAATTCTGAGAATTGAAAAGAACTCCTTACCTTGAATCTCTAACAAACAGAATTGTTAGGTGTAGTGTGGTATATCCATATTAATAAATGTTAAATATTCATTACTATGATATTTCTAAAGAATCTCTAATGAGATTTTTAAAGAGTTTTAAATAAAAAGGATTAACAATTAATAGTAGCATGGAAAATTTGTAACGTATTCACCCAACAGAATGTGATACAATAATAGAAATAAATGACCTAAACTGACATATGCCAAATTGGTCCAATCTCAGAAATAATGTTAAACATAAAAATAAATTACAGAGGAATACTTAGAGCATGACCACAGAATACTATATAGTAAAAGTGAAAGAAATATATGGAAACAATAAATAACAAATTCTGTCTAGTGTTTAACTACGTGGGAGAAAGAATTAAAGTGATTCCAGAAAGGAACAAAAAGGGCTTCAATCGTTTAGGTAATATTTTATTTTTTTGCTTCATAGGGGTATAGTAATAATTTTCTTGAAGCCACTTTTTATTCACAATTAGTTAAAAAATAAACACAAGAATAAAACTACCAACAGGAAAAAAAAATAGTATATAATATATAATTCCATTTGTTGAGTAGTAGGATTTTTGTATTTTTTTATCTTTTGAATCTTATCTTTCTATCTATTCAATATTTATGTATTCTTTTTATAGTTAGAAAAAAAGCTGTCACTCATAACAGTTTAAACAAGTCACTATTCATGTACAGTAGTAAGCAGTGGGAATTTTTAGAGTCTCTAGTAGGACTGGGTTGTCACTTGGTTCAAAGCAGAGTTTACTCTTTTTATCAAACTGACAGTTACTGAACTTCCAATCTTGTTTTTCATTTTCTGAGGCCAGTTGTTGGGCTTTTCTAGCCATTTTTTCCTAAATTATCATTTGGAGAAATATCCCTTTGGACCATGACAGAGGTTTGGCTGCTGTGGGTCCCTTTAAGGGCAGCATTCCTTGCAGAAATATCAGCAAGGTAATGTCCCTTTGCTTCCAGAGAGTCTAATTTAGAATGCTGAAGACTCTTAATAATAATAGCTAAAGCTGTGCATTGCGTCCACTAATTCCTGATCATTAAAGTCATTTTTAAATATTATTTCTGCTGGAAATAACGTAGCCATGTTGCTTCACCAGCATTCCAAAATCATGGGAAACTCTGAAAGCACATCTACTATCAGAATAAATATTGGCAGTGTTGCCCTTGGCCAAAGTACAAACACATATAAGAGCATGTAATTCAGCTTGTTGGGCCAAAGGAGCCATAGGTAAAGATGCTGACTCAACAGCATCAAAAGGAATTTTAATAGCACACCCAGCACAAGATTTGCCATTGTCATCCATTTTAAATAGGAACCATCAACAAACCATGAGAACTAAGTATTACTCAAAGGAATTTCCTGTAGATCCCCGCAAGGAATCAGGAGGTAGCCTGTCAGCATTAAGGAATTATGAGGGAATGTAAAAGAGTCATGTGAGGAACATTTTAAAAAGGATGTTATAAGAGGTGAGGCATCTGACTGAAAAATGTTGAGTGGGATGAGAATTCAGGAAATCTACTTCATGAGGTACAAAAATGTTAAAGGGACTTCCACAAAGATTTTCTTGGTGACCTTAACCAAAATGGCAGTGCCTGTGATGGCTCTAAGGCAAGACAGTTATCCCTCACCACAGGATTCAGTTACTGGCTACAATACCCTGTGGGTCAATGGTGGTCCTTGTGTTATTGGGCGAGTATTTAAAGGGCATTCCCTTCCTTTTCATGTACAAAAAAGAAAAAGGGAATCTGTTTATTGTGATGCTCATAGGTAAGTGGGTTCATCAGACTCCTTTTTAAGCCTTGAAGATTATAATTTGTTTCTTCCCATAAGATTGGGTTTGGGTTGCTATTGTTGAATAAGATATAAAGGCTTAACCATCTTTCTCTCTTAGAAAAATTTAGAATCCAATTTCAGCAATAACCAACCACTCCACGAAAGCCTTGGGGTTGGTACTTAGTTTTGGTTTTGAGAAACTTAAGACACCATGAAGTCTATCTGGATATAGATGTAGTGCTTATTTTGATATCAGATGCCCTAAATACCAAATCAGGCTTGGGCAAGCTGCAATTTTTCTTTGGCAACCTTATGTTCCTTTAGGGCTAAAAGCTTTAGAAAGTGGATTCTGTCTTCCTGTAAGGAGGCTTGAGGAGGAGAATAAAGAAGCAAATCATCCACATATTGCAACAAAGTAGAACTTTACCGTAGAAAACATTATATCATCCAGAACAACCTTCAGGACTTGCAAGAAATAAGAAGGACTTTTAGTAAGACCCTGAGGCATTACTGTTTAAGTGAATTGTTTTTCTTTAGCAAGTGAAGGGAAAAAGGTATTGGCTAGCTTTATCAACTGGAATACTAAAGAATGCACTGAATGAATCAATTACAGTAAAGAATTCACTTCCAGGGGAATGGATGTTAATGACACACAAAGGTTATGAACAACAGAGTGTCAAGAGATAGCAATGTTGTTTACTGCTCAGAGGTGCTGGACAAACCTCCAACCTCAGTGCTTAAGTTTACTAACTGATAAAATGAGAGTGTTACAGGGGCTAGTATAAAGGATAATGAGGTCTTGAGCCTTCTGATCTTCTATTGTGGGCTTTATGCCTTGAAGGACTTCTTTACTTATAGGATATTGATTAATTACTGGAAGAGGTTTTGAGAGGTCTATTTGAATCTTGAGGTGATCAACGTCAGTTGGAGATTTTGCCCATAAGCAAGATGGTAGCGGATTTAATAGGGACAAATGATTGGTGTTTCCAGAGTCAGCTTTAGTAATGCCAGAGATGGAACAAATAGAAGGTGTCTAAAGGTTATTTAATTCACCTGGTGGGTTACTTTGATGGCTGCTGTCAATTTCTAGAATTATTTCCCACTTTTGGGAGAAAGAAATTTCAGCATAGTACTTCTGTAAGATATCTCAGTCTAATAAATGGATAAGGGAGGAAGAACTGAGGGGGAAGGGTATATATCCCTCAAAGAGTCTAAACGAATGGGAATAGGTTCAGAGATAGGAGCTCTTGAGGTTCATTAGAAATCCCTTACTATTTGAACTGTTTTAGTACTCTGAGAAGGGGCTATTTTATAATAGAGCGTGCACTGAGAGAGTGGCTCCCTACTGATGTCAGTTAGCACAGGAAGAGATTCATCCCCAGTCTGGAGAAATGTTTCTCCACGCTGATTAACAGGGAGGATTGGGAAGAGCCCCTGTAGTTCCCGGGAGTCCTGTCTTTGAGAAGTGAGATGTTCGAAAGGCTGGATAGAGGGCTAAACGCCCTTAAAGCGCTTAAATTTGTGATTATCACATTTCCAGTGTCCTGGATCTTTGCAATCATAGTAGAAACTGGATGGGTTTTGGTTTTGTTTAGGAGCCTTCATTTTCTGGAGTTAAAGATTAATAGTGTTGGCAGTCTTCCTTTGAGGTTACTCATCTATAAGGCAAGAGAGCTTATTTACCAGGTTAACTAACTCTAGAGTAGTCATAGTTTTGCGTTTCATCCTTCTTAAAAAAATACATGTTATTTTTTATTTTTTTAATAGAGGGGAAATTTCCCATTCCAGTACAGTCCGTTAATAAACAGAGTTAAAAGCTCTCAGGTGGAATCGACATCTGAAGAAAGACCAGAATTTTCTTTTAAAAATAAGTTAAAGTAGATTTTAATAATCATGAACAAGTTCATCAGATTTTTGTGTGCAAGCCTGAATTTTGTTCCAATCAACAGGCTTTGGAAAAGCCCCAGGAGTTGCTGGATGGTGTTGCCTAGGGATCGCCCAAGCTCAATCTTAGAATAAGTTAGCGAGCTAGCCTTCTAGTTGTAATCCTAGAGACCTTTCAGGGTTTTAACACTTAGAATTTTTCATCCAATTCTGGGCCTGGCCCTCATGGGACAAGCATGTGAACTAGCTGATAAAAGTCAGAGAAACCAGGCTGATAGGTTTGAATGACTATATTACATTCCTCAACAAATCTGTGAGGACCTTTGGTTACTTTGGGAACAGCTAACTATGGCTCACAGTTCAGCTTTAGTGCAGTGGGTATAAGGAGTCTAACTTCTGGATCCTCAGAAGGCTTCATTTTAAAAGAACAGGTTCTGACAAGTTCAGAGGAGAAAGGAATGGAGAGAATTTCAGAGAAAAAAAGGAAGGTTAGTGAGATGATCATTAGGGGGAATTGAGGGTGTAGAGGAGGCATAGGCAGCAGAAGCGAAGGAGGAAGGTGGCTCTGCAGGTGGCGTCTAAGACAAAGAAGCCAAGGAAGAAGAGCCTGAGGCTTCAAGATCCTCTTCATCTTTCTTAAACATGTGTGTGCCTCAGTTAATCTTAAAATCTTATTTAGTGGAGAGGCAACTTTAGACTCCTCACAATTCTGGGAAGCCTTAAAATGCCAACTGAAATAAATAAGCATTTCCCTCAGTTCTGGAAATTTCTGAGCTACTATAGTCCAACTTGGCTTTTAGGAAATTTAGTTTGGGGACTTAACAAACTCTCAATAATGGTCATTGGTATTCTGAATTGCCTTCAGTCAGGTCATTTCATTTAGTTTTACAAAAGCATAGGAGGAAGGAATGTGGATTTTAAACATAAAATCATACAGAGTCCCTGTAAGGTGGGTCTCCTTAAAATACTTAGGTAACTGGGATTCCATTTTCAGAGATTTTTCTCTAGAGAAAAGAACAATTTTCAAACAGCTCAAACAGCTTAATGCACTAACCGTTCAATTAAAGCAGCTTGCAAGCCTGAATACCAGCCAATTCTAAGGAAACAGCTTAGTTCCAGGAAAGCTGGGTCAAAAGCCTTTTCAGACAGATTCCAGAGAGTAGGTTCTTCCAAAGGAATGAGCTGAAGACTGAAGGCATTTTCAGCCAGCTTTATGTGAAACAATCTGATCTCAAAATCAAACCAAATTGCCAAAGAGTACTTTTATACAGAACAAGGCCTTAATCAACAAGACAAAACCTTAAAATAAATCCCAAATAAAACCTGGAGAAGCTTCAAATGTAAAGAAGGAATGAGGGTGAATCCAGGAGAAAGGAACACTTTTAAACCCAGGGTTGGCGAGAAACCAGTGAGTGTCAATGGGCTTAATTTCAGGTACCACACCTGTTGGCTCACCAGCCCTGGAACCTTAGGGCATCTTCTCTGGCCCCTGTATTGGTCACTAAGATGTTGAATTGAAATAAATAGATTGCCAGATTTCCTCCAGCAAAGATGGGTTTACTCAGGATCAGTAGATTTTTGCAATTCAGGGTCTGCAAACTTTGTGAGCCATATGCAGGTCCCCACATGACAAAGGAAAGAAAATGGTTTTATAGAGAGAAAATAAAAGTTGGGAAGGCTATAGCAAACAAAGATTCCATCACTTCTCACTGGCTTAGTTCTTGTCAGGAAAGAAAAGGGGTCTTTTTTCTTCGTGTTGGGCTCTGCAGTCATTACAGGGCATGAGAGCTACCCCTTCTGGTCTCCTGACTTTATTTAATTAAATTTTCTGTTTATTAATTTTTTATAGGAGAAACCAATACCACAACACCTTGATCTTGGACTCCGAGCCTCCAGAACTGTGAGTAAATACATTTCTGTTGTGTAAGCCACTCAGCCTTTGTTATTTTGTTGTGGTAGGCTAGCCATAATTATGGGGAAAAAAAAGTGTCACAAAATATAAGTAAATGTATCACATGAAATAGTAGTAACAGTAAGAAATGGCAAGAAACATAATAAAAATCTTAGAAGCATTGAATTATTAAAGAAATTAATAATAAAATTACTTCAAAAAATGAAGGCACAAAACAGATGGCTAAAAGATAGGATATTGTGTAGAGGTAGATGACAGAAGTAAGTAAAATATAGTGAAATGCAAAACAATGGTAGGTCAATTAAATAAATTAGAAACTTAAAAAAATAGAATGACTAGAGTTGAAAACTAAATTGCTATTATAGACAAAAGTTATCAGAAATCATAGTGAACACAGAAGAGTTAAAGGTATTAAATCAATACCAATAAAATTATTTATATGAAACACAAAGATGATGCCAACATAAGATTACTGGTTTCCCTGAAGTAATTCATACAAATAATGTTCAAACATACAATTGGGAAAAATGTCTTAAATTATATATAAAATAATTTAATGGAATAAATACATAGAATAATACAAAGAAACAAAAAACCTTTCGGGATATGTTATACACCAAGAAAAGGTGACTCAGAAAAACCAATAATGAGATTCATGCTGTATACCCCAACACCACTGAATTTCAAAGGTAATTTCTAATCCCAAGTAGTAAGAAAAAATCATTTATAAGGGTAAAATAAAGCTAGCCTTAGATTTCCCCACAGAAGTGCTCTTCACCAGAAAATAAGTAAAGCAATGAATGCCGAGTCCTGAAGGAAAGTAAGTGTGATTCAAGAATATGAGACCCATCTCAGTAGTCATAAAAGAGTTAAATCTGACATTCTGTAATATAAAAGATTCAGGAACTATGAAATGAGTACTTCCTGATAAATACCCTTGGCAATTAAATGGTCTAAAAGATAACATGAATAACTCAAGGATGATTTGAGTGATTTGTTGGTAATGACCATTAAATTCACTTAATTATAACACCAAGAATAAACCTTGGAAAGAATGTGACTAGTTATCACAGTGTTGATTACTGACAAAATAAAAATAGTAAAGACACCAAAATGTACAGGTCAATAGAAATGTTGAAGAAATACAGGTTTGCTAAGCCCTTGACATCTTTCATTCCAGGCACTCATTAAATTCATTTATATGTATGTGTAATTTTGGTGCCTTTTAAAAATTCTATTTATATATATATTTAATAATGACTATATAGAATATTTATTAAAAACAACAAATGGGAACAAAAACTTATGGCAAGCAATTTGTTGGAAAAAAGTTAAAAACAATATTATGATAAAATCTATATTTATAAAAAAGTGAAGGAACACGTATATATATTCATGTGACAAAAGAGCTCCTTTCAATGTTATTTCTAAATAGCAGAATCTTTCCTTTTGATTTTGTTTCAGGTTTTCTGTGTTTCTAAAATCACTAAATAATGCCTTAAGGTGAAATAGGTTAAATGAAATATGAAAGATTATATTAGAAAGGTTAAACATAAAAGGTTAAATAAAAATTAACCAAATCATAGAAAATGAATTATTTTTTTTTCTGAGCTAAAAGCCCATAGCAGTGTATGGTTGTGTATTTTATAATGTAGCATATGCATGTTCAAGATTGATAAAAGCACTTTGCCATGGTATTAATTTTAACACAATGAAAGTCAAGTGTTGCATAGTGTTGCTATTAGCACTGGAGGCTTCTCATTAATGTGTATCAATGCACCACACAAACATCTCTTTGCCTGGGGAAGGTTTCTTAGGGGATGTTTGAGGCCTCAGTGGACATGCGTGACATTTGTTATTCAATCAGAGTTCTGCATATTAGAGTGAAAACTGCTCTCTTAATACCTTCATTATCTTTGATAAGTTAAAATACACAGGAAATTGTTCACTTGGGGGAAAAGATTAACTAATTCAAGCCACAAAATTCAATTTAGTAAGGCAAAGGTTATTTATAAACCATGTTCTGACCATCTGATTGAAAAACTTGAGCTAGGGACTAACCAAGAAAGACTAGTCAAGAGAGAGGTTTTCTTTTTTCCTTTAGAATAATAGTTTGATGAGCTATACCATATATTATTTTCTTTTCTCATTATACTGAAGGTTTACAAAGATGTTTACCTACACTTTTATTTATTCACTATCCTAATGGGTGTCACACTATATTTCTCCTGAATATTTATACTTCATTCTAATTTTTTAAACCAAGCCAAAATCCATCTACAAATAAAGCAAAAGATGTTCCATAATTGTTACCACCTAAAAATGTCTTGTAAGCTCATATATACCAAGAATAATTTAATTACCTTTCATTTTCTAAATCTCTCCCTCCTGCTAGTATCACAATATTCAAGGCATTTGTGTGCCAGCTTTCCCCTAGAACACCTGGTCAATCCTTTACTGCCAGGTGGACCTGCTGATGCAGAGCAAAACAGGGAATAGTTGTAATAAATATGTCTGTGGGGGATATTGTTGGTAACATTATTGGTTGAGTCTGCCTTGCCTGAAAATTGTAGCAATCCGTAGCATCCACTTACCTGTCTCCAACTAGCAAATTATTCAGAGGTGTCAGAAAGCAGGGTGATATAATGAACGCGCACCGATCTGTAAGGTGGTAGATGGCACAGTCTGCACTACTTATCTTCCTTCTTTGGGGCTCACTTTTCTATCTCTAAAATGAATGAATTAAAAATGAGAGAATTGAGTAAGATGTTTTTGAACTTTATTCAGTTTTATAGTTCAAAGTCACAATGTGAACACTTACTATTTTGGCATCAAAAAACGAGTAGACTTTTAATGGTATGTATATTTCAGGTGAAATATACTTTTCTGCATCATCTGGATTTTCAAAAATTTTTTTTGAAAAATACTCCTATTTTAACAAAGTTATATTATTTGAATAAAATTTGGTAAATAGCTTCTGATGGATTGAAAAAAGTTATTACTCTTGAACATCAACCATATTATTATGTGCCAGGCACCGTGGCATGAGCTGAGACCCTGTTAAGCACTAGTACCTGGGACTGATAACCACAGTGTTAAGAAAATGGCAGAAGGACACCTGTGCAATGAGTGAGGAGAAGTAGAAGTACAGATGGTTGGATGTGCAAGTGGAAGCCTCCTGACAGATGTAAATTGAGCAGGTTCTCATTTGTCAGGATGGAGGGGGTTAGCATGAGAATTTAATGGAGGTATGTTTCAAATGTCAACAAGTGGATATAGATAGAAATTAAATTATGAGAGCTTTTGTCAAATACTCAAAAAGTTAATAGCAGAAAAGATAAGTGTCACATAAAAGGCAAAAAATTAAGTACACAAAGGCACAAGCAAGCAAGAGTAAAGTTAACGCTTTATCAATGGCCATAAATGGATTTCCAATTTCAGCTCCAATAGCTAACGAGTTTAGAAGCATCACTCCCAACATGATAATAAGAATGGTTATACAAACTAAAAATCAATGATGTTTTTTGGATCTGTCAGAGAACTGATGTTGCAAGGCAAACTGCTACCTTGAAATCTGGAGAGACAAGCACAGAGAGTTAGAGCTAATAAATGCCTACCAGGAGATCCTGCTAAAGCCATGAGTCTAATTCTGATTTGTAAGTAAGTGCATTTGTATCATTTTTTTTAGATTCCACATATATCATATATCATATGTACCATATTTCTTTAAATTTGATATATCATAAGATATTTTTTCTCTGTATGACTTACTTAATATGATAATCTCTAGGTTCACCAATTTGCTGCAAATGGCACACTATTTCATTATTTTTTGTGCCTGAGTAGTATCCCATTGTATATACACACATATACACCACATCTTCTTTATCCATTTATCTTTCAATGGACATTTAGGTTGCTTCCATGTCTTGGCTGTAATAAATAGTGCTGCTATGAACATTGGGGTGCATGTATCTTTTTGAGTTTGAGTTTTCTCCAGATATATGCCCAGGAGTAGGATTGTTGGACATAGAACAACTCTATTTTTAGTTTTTTAAGAAACCCCCACAGTGTTCTCCATAGTGGCTGCACCAATTTACATTCTCACCAACAGTGTAGGAGGGTTCCTCTTTCTCCACACCCTCTACAGCATTTATTATTTACAGACTTTTTAATGATGGCCATTCTTACTGGTGTGAGGTGATACCTCATTGTAGTTTTGATTTGTATTTCTCTAATAATTAGCAAAATTGAGCAACTGAGCATATTTTCGTGTGCCTGTTGGCCATCTGGATGTCTTCATTGGAGAAATGTCATTCAAGTCTTCTGTCCATTTCCTGATTGAGTTGTTTGTTTTGTTTGTTTCTTTTCTTTCTTTTTTTTTTATATTAAGCAGTATGAGCTGTTTATATATTTTGGAAATTAATCCCTTGTTGGTCACATCATTTGCAAGTATTTTCTCCTATTCTATAGGTTGTTTTCTCATTTTGTTTATGGTTTCCTTAACTGTGCAAAAGCTTTTAAGTTTAATTAGGTTCCATTTGTTTATTTTTGCTTTCATTTCCATTACTCTAGGAGACAGATCCAAAAAAATATTGCCGTGATTTATGGCAAAGAGTGTTCTGCCTATGTTTTCCTCTAGGAGTTTTAAAGTATCTGGTCTTACATTTAGGTGTTTAATTTATTTTGAGTTTACTTTTGTATATGGCGTTAGAGAATGTTCTAATTTCATCATTTTACACGTAGCTGTCCAGTTTTCCTAGCACCACTTATTGAAGAGACTGTCTTTTCTCCATTGTATATTCTTCCTTCCTTTGTAGTAGATTAATTGACCAAAAGTGTGTGGGTTTATTTCTGGGCTTTCTATCCTGTTCCATTGATCTATGTGTCTGTTTTTATACCAGTAGCATACTGTTTCTGTTACTGTGGCTTTGTAGTATAGTCTGAAACCAAGGATCTTGATTCCTTTGTAAAAAAGGATGATTTTTTAAGTTTTGCTATTGTTTATTTAAAGAAATAAAAGTACTGTATATTTTTATATCTGATGTAATATAATATTATCTCAAGTTAGAGTATGAAGTAAAAGATGTATATTATGAACTCTGGAGCAAATACTAATGTTACACACAAAAAAACTTACAACTGATACACAAATTGAGATAAAATAGGCTTGTAAAATTTAAAGAAGAGTTTCAACATTGTTCTCATTGCTTTTATGGAGGAGTGGGCTTTTGTATGTCCCTTCTCTGCCATCCTGGAGGTTCTACAATAGAGCAAAATGTAAAACCATTGTGAGAAATTGGTTCAGAGAACTTCCTACCTACCTGAGTCTAAAATTAATGAGAAACTATTATAAAATGTCAAAATTTCAAAGGATACTAGTTGTTTCCAATTGTCTGGTCTTCATACTTAGGTAAAACATGTCCCTATGAAGAGGTAAAGGATCAATATCTGTTTGTAAAGAAATTAGGAAAAAATAAATAAGAATAAAGCTTTATACTAAACACGAATATCGTTCCCCTTCTTTTCTTCTAAATCAAATACTTGATCTTTCAAATAGCTCAAAACTAAAACAAATTGAAAATATAAGCACTCTTTGTACAACATTGATATTACATACAATTTAATACAACATATGACTGAAAGTCTACTTAGTTACCTAAGGCATGACAATCAAATCTTATATCAATAATCAAATACTTTATATATAAACTTTGCATCCTTGTTACACTTTGACTTTCATAAACAATCTGTATGAGCTGTGTTAAACTGATGAATGAAACAAACAAAAAATATTTAAGAGTACTTTGCCATTGTGTGAAAGAAACTGAACTAAATTGCTTCTTCTAATTTTAAAAGCCAGTGTATGTTTTATTTCTTTTATTTAAATTTAAATCACATGAAGGCAGGAAAGAAATGTGTTACTGTTATTTGAAATTTGGGCAAAATTTAAATGAGAAATTAAAATTTATGAGGCTTTTAATTTTATTCCCTATATCTAAACATAATAAATGCATTAGAACAAAATTAAGGAAATAATTTTTCTAAAAGTCAAATTTCTTCCAACAGTAATAATTTGATGAAAATATTTTGAATAAAGGTTTCTAGTTTTATTTTTACTGATTCGTCTGTTGTATCCTTGAATGTGAAAATCTTGTACTAATTATGAGCTCATGTGGAAAACAGTTCAAATTAAATTTAATAAGCTCAATGACAAAGGGTTGTTTTTTCTAAACTAAGAAGCTAGCTGTCTTCATAATAGTGCAACATTTTTATAAGCATTATCAAGATTATATATCAAGGCCTTGAATAGCAGGCCTTGCATTAGTATGCATTGTTATTTTCTAATATAGTATCTTCACAAAATAAATAGTGTTCTATATTGCTGTATTGATGATTAAAAGCAAAAAAATGTACTTTCAGTTAATTTAGCTATGAACAATGTGTAAGTTTTCTGATTGGTTGAAAACCATGCTAGATTTTGTGAGAGATACACACCAAAAAACACCTCAATTCTTACCTATTTTCAAAGAGTTTTTAGACCAGCGTGAAATCAGATAAACAGATGGCTAAAAATGGAAAAGGTAAAGCAAGGGAAGGGTAGGTATTTAAGGTCTAAGTATCTTGAGAACTCAGAAAGGGGGGGAATGCCAGTCAGCCAGCAAATTTGTCTCACCCTGATAGCATGCTGAAGAGACACGAGGCTTTAGTCCCTCATCAAATGTGTGACAGCAGAATTTATCTATCTACAACCAAACCACAATGTCCTGGGATCTCTTCTGTTCTGAGTTATTTAAGGTGCGAGCTCCAGCTCATGTTTAATCAGGAGAGAACAATGAAATTAATATAGTTACCTAATATGTGGCTCCTGTTTTGCCCCAGGTAGTAGAGCAATGATATACTGCATCGTACAATTCCACCTCCTCTCTATAGTTAGTATACTCTCTTCACTGTAGCTGGGTTTTAAAAATAACGTGTTTATTAACAAATTGAAAGAAGTAAAAAGAAAAAAAGAAAAAAATCTTGGTCTAATAGAGAAAGCTGGGCTATTGAATTGATCGAGCCTGTTGAATCTCAATTCTGAAAAAGTTAACCTGGTGACATTGAGTTATTTCACTCAACCTCAATTTTATCATGTCCTGAATGGAAATCATACCTTTGTGATTATTAACTGGTGGCTGCTGGTATTAAGTGAGAAAAGAATAAGTTAAGTGTCTGTTAAGTAAAGCTGACACTCAGTAAGTGCTTAACTCAGTTCCTCCTTATTTTTAAGGGAATTCTCAGCGAACATTATTTTTCAACTTTAGGTTCTTTTGCTCTTCTTAGAACAGAGTATAAAAGCACACAGAATTACTGCACTGTGGTTTCTCCCCCTACGTCAGCATTACTGAGATTTCTGCCCTCATCTCCTCCTTGCCCAAGGAATTTTGTTATTCAATTGTTTTGGTTAAAAGGGTTATATACAAATGTTATAAGTATATTTTACACCTACAAAACAAATAGGAAAACTTGAATGATAAGTAATCAGCAAAATTTAAAACACACCTTTTAAATGAAGTTATATTTCATGGTTAGACTTTTCAATTAAAGATTCCTAATTACCATTGTCATTATTATATAACTATTCCCAACACTATTCTGTATTCTTTTCACTCTTCTACTAGGCATTTTACTTATTGTGAACAGTTCATATTTTAATTACACCTTTAAATATCTGTCAAATCTATTTCTTCTTCTAGAACAAACTATTTTAGTAAAACACTTCAGCTACATTAAAGATTCTTCCCCTTTTGTTTATTTATACTACAGCCATCATATGATTAATTTAATACAATAGAATGCATATTTATCTGAAATATTAGCAATATACTTATAATATGGCATAAATCATTAAAAGTTTTAATGATCTTTACTATTACATTATTTAATAAGACTCTTTTTATTTCTAGTTTGTATTAACTGTTTTTTCTGTTTATTTCTGAGTATCACTAATTTTAATTAAATTTAATCAAACAGTTTCTTGTAAGTTAAATAAAATAGGTAAAGTAGTAATGTTTAGAAAATATGCTTTTCTTACAAATAGGCAAAATATTAAGTTTCTAAATAATTTGATTTAGATAGGCTTTGAAATCAATATAATTTCATGTTTCAAGTATATTTCAAAGCCTTTAGAAAGTGTCAAGTTAATTCAGGGTTGACATGTTTGAGTTTAGAATTTATAATTTCAATTATTTTTTTGTAAATAGCTATTTTTAAAATGACTCATTTTCTAGCGAAAAACACAATATAGCATTGTTCTCTGATTGAAAAATTAAATTGGCACTTGTCACCATAGAAACATAAAATTGAAAACAAAGAATTATTTAAAAAATCCAAAGAGCTTTATAAGGAATTCGGTTGATTGATTTACTAATTTAAAGGAACCACACAAAACTGACTTTTCATAAGAATTACAGTGTTTTTTGATCTAAAATTTACTATATATATTTTACCGTAAGCCTATCAAATCTTCCTTACTTTTTAATATTCAAGGTTTCTTTTCCTGTTTCTTTCTCAATTAAAAAACTTCAGTTAGATGATAATACAAATTAGTATAATGGATTTATTTTCTAAGTGCTGAATAATATGTTATCTCGTTAAACAATCTTATGATAGAATCATTCATATTTCAATTTTGTTCATGACAAACGTGAGGCTCAGAGAAGCTAAATGATGTATCTAGCATAATTCGGCTGCTAAGTAGATAAGAAATTATCCTTGAGCCTAACCATTTTTGCCAACTGGGTCTCATTGGAAGAAGGTTCTGAGATGGAGATCAGTTAGCAGAAAAGATTAGGATATAATACGTTTATCAGATAAGTAAATGAATAAAATGTGGCATATACATATAGTTGAATATTATTCAGCAATAAAAAGGAGTGAAGTACTGATACATGGTATAGTTTAGAAGAACCTTGAAGCAGTATGTTAAGTGAAGAAAGACAACCATTAAAAAATCCAAATATTATACAATTGCATTTATATGAAATTTCCAGAATAGGCATAGCTATAAAGACAGAAATTGGATCAGTGGTTGCCAAAGACTGAGGAGATCGGGGGAAACATTAAATAACTACAAATGGATACAGAATTTCTTTTTGTGTCATGGAAATATTTAAAAATTGACTATGGTGATGGTTGCACAATTCTGTAAATATACTAAAATCGGTGAATTCTATAATTGGGTTTAAAAAAAAAGAAATTTGTCAGAAAGTGCTTCCTTGTGGGTTAATAAAAAATAATTAAGTATTAAGCCAAGGGATAACTTGGGATGTGATACAACCTCAGAACATGTGTCAGCCTAACTGGAATGGCCCTTCAGAGTTGTTTCAAGATGAGGCATGGAGGCCTTTTATATCACTGCATCAAACAGCCTTTGAATGCATGCTGCCCTTGGTGAGGGAGCTCGGTCATAGCCAAGGCAGCTCTTTATCACCAAGGCAATTTCCATAGAGAACTGCCAGCTAAAAGTTGTCAGCCAGATATATGCCAGTAAATACGGAAATAAATCTGTTAGTCTTGAAAGGATACGTGTATGTCCAGTACATCACAACATCCATTACATCATACCACAAAATCATACTTTCTGTGGTGCCACCCTGTCAACTAGACTATCACTTTGATCACATATAGCTTCTGTAGTTGTTGAAACATAAGGTTTTCTTTTTGTAGAAGAATTATCCTTTTTTTTATTGGTAATCTAAAGCCCAGCCCATATCACTAAGTTAATGTGAAAAATAAAGGGTATGTTTTAAAGTTTGGCAGCATAATATCTTTCTTTTGAATCTCAAACCTTCAAGACTTCCTAGATGAATAATGTTTTTGATTTTAAAATTCGTTTACTTTTGAAATTACGATTTCAGTTTTATTACGAATTAAATTAGATAGTACGGCAAAGATGAACTGGTTATTCTCCAATAAAATTTTCTTTGTCTTCTGACATCACAGCTAGGTTGTATTTCCCAGATTCTCCTACAGTTGGGTTGGCGCTGTGAACAAGTTCTGGTCAATGGAAAATGCACCTATTTGATGTGCGCTACATCTGGACATGACTCATAGAAAAAATTCACATTATTTTCCTATGTTCTTTCTCCTTGGAAGCCCTGCATTGAAGATGGTGGAGCTACAAGATGAAATGAGTTTAGATTTTTAAACCATCACTTGCTGTTCTTAGGATAAGAAGAACTACTTTGGACTTTCATGAGTAGGAAATAAATTTCCATTTTTGGGAGACACTAAAATTTTATCTCAATCTGCTAGTGCTATCTTGACTAAAACAGGTGGCATATAAATTTTTATTTTATGCCTGCTGAGTGTTTTTAACTTTCTGTTTTCCTTCTTCAATGTACTTAAATTTCTATAATGTGATCATATTTAACTTTTACCTTGAATTTAATTCACTAGTGTTCTTTTCAGAAAAACAAAACAAAAACATAATGATCTTACCTTCAGAAATGATTTTGTTTTATTCTCAGTTTTATTTATGATAATTAAGTATCTTTTCATCATAATCCTTTTATTTACTTGTTAATTACATATATTCTATTAATGTATTTCTTAATCTAAGCAATTTTCAGTTTTGTAATGAATCACAATTGATAAATGCTTCTTTGAAAGTAAAGGTAGTGAGATAGTGATTAATTCCATTGTTTTTTTTTTTCTTTTAAAATGATTTTTTCTTTTTTGTGACCAAATAACTTCCTCCAAAATATCACAAAGTGTTAAGATCCTTACTTCAATACCTTGTATCCATTCAGGGTCTTTCAATTTTAATAAACAGGATTTCAGATCCTGCCCCCTTCTACTTACCTACTCTCCAATCCAGAGAAGATTTGGGCTGCTTACAATAAAACACATATTAACTTGTGCAGGTTGTTTGGCGAAATTAAAGATACATTTATAGTTTGGGGAGTAACATTTGAGATGGTCCCTGAATATGAAAACATATTATACCAAGTAGATAAAGAAGTTGAGGTGTACACATGGCAGGCAGTGTAGCATGAGATTAGGACACTCCAGCCTGTGGTATCCATCTGTCCAAAAACACAGAGTTGAGGTATTACTTGACATGTTCAGAGAACCAAGAATAGTACTAGGTGTCTAGGGTGGAGAGGGTGTGGTAGTGTGTGATGGGTGAGATAATTTTCACTTTCAAGCTTCAGAATTTGGATATTATATATCTATTTAAATGATTGTTTCAATATCTTCTCTCTCTTTTTCCTTTTTAAAGAGAATTGACACAACCATATCTGTATTATTGGATATGGTAGATGAATTTGGGGGGAGTAGAAAATAGATTCCATTAATTCAGATAAGAGATCAGGGAGATCTGAATGAGGGCAGAGATAAAACAACATATTTTGAACTTTGTTTCAAAATGTTTCACGTCAAGACCTTTCCTTTTGTAGCTTCTTTTTTTTAACTGCTTTTTTCCAGTAGTCACTTAAAGAATATTTATGTATTTCATGAAGAAATGTGTTGGAAACACTGTTCATGTCTATTCAGTCTCACATTTGTTTAGGGTGACCATATAATTTGTTGTGCTTTTGCTGTATTCAGGGATATTGGGGGAGCTATTTATAATTAAACTGGAAAAACAGAGAACAAAAACTCTCCAGGGGAAAAAAAAAGATAATATAAGAACAGGATGAAAATTTTTAAAATGAATGCAGATAAGAATAGGATAAAAGACAGAAAGCAGGATGCATATTAAAATGCAAGAATCAATGACTTCTAACATTTTATCTCCAAAAAATTTCCCCTCTGAGTTTTTATGAATTTTTAAATTGAAAATGAGTACAATGAAATTTATTGTAATTTGCTCTTCTGTTCTTATATCTTCATTCCTTCCTTTCTAATTGTCTTTCAAATTTATCCTTTTCTTTCCTTTTTCTTCTTTCCTGATTTGTTAGGCTGTTTATCAGAGTATAAGTGCTCAATTTCAAGTGCCTATTTTCATTTCTTATTCCTATTACAGTTAACCCTTCAACTGAGAAATAAATTCTAAGATCCTTTATTCTTAACAGCAGTGCATTAGTGTATATGTGACTTGTAGTAAGTTGTCTCGGTTATTTGGAAAGATCACAAATTATACATAAAGAAGGATATTCATATGTATGCTAATTTATATGTAACATTAATTATATGAGATGATATAAATGTTAAAGTTTGGAGGTTTACACTGCTAGATTTTTCTCACTTTGAAAATATTCTGGAGTTACCACAACTTTCAATCTTACCTTTTTTTTTTTTCTTTTTTTTACTTTGAGCTAATCTCAGAGTACTAAAAAAAAAACCTCACAAAGTCATAAAATATAGAATATGCAAAAATATGGGATAGAAGCTTTTTTTAAGTCAATACTAACATGACCAGAATATTTAACTACCATGTTAAATTATTGGTATTCTAGTAGATCTATATTTAAGCACAAAATGATGGCCATGCATTTGGTACTAGATTAAGATATGAAACGGGTGATTTATTCCAGTCACTGGAAATATTTGAATATTAAACACCTGATTTAGAAACAGCATACATCCGTTATTTGTGTAAGTTAGTAGGATGAAGTACAAGGTCACATCTCTTTGATAACTTTAATAAGAACAATAATATTCAGGTTTGACTTTCTGAGGTGAATTCTTCTAGCACGGTACAAACTGACGTAGGGTGACCATAGTCAAAATGTAAACAAATACAATATGAAGTCATGGGGAGGAGCGGTCTCAGAAGAAATCACTTAACAGAAAACTCTAGTGATGTTAGTTACTTTCAAATATGTTGACACTTTCCCTATACAGATATTATTTTTATTTTATAATAAATAATCATAAATAGTTTTAATTTTCAAATAGACGAATGACCACTGGAGCTTAGAGCCTGTGTGATCACATCACATTTATTTATTTCCAAAAGCTTAAATCTAATTCTTTATGAAGTTTCTATTGGAGATAAAGATAATAAATTCTAGCATTATAGAAGAATGAAATGTGTCAACATGGCAACTCTTCATAATATATAATACCCTAGTGTATGTATTAAAATGAATTTGGAAATTCATATTTAATGTAATTTCAGCTTATACACAAATAATGAACTATTTCTATTTAACACCAATTTTTGTGTGCTATTTTTTACCTTCCAACAACAAAAATGTATGGCTTGTATTTCATCTTTACTTAAATTGTTGTTACCAACCCACTTTTGGCTTTATGGAACTATTTAAGAGGATAAATCATTTTAGACTTCACTGCAACATGAATTTGTTGAGTCTTACAATATTTTCATAATCATCTTCATTCATATATGTTATATAGATTCAAACTTCCAAGAGAGCCTATAAAAATCCAACACTTAACTAGGAAGGCCACGTGCAAATCTGAGCAAGATGTCCAGGTTATGGTGGAGAAATAACCTTTCTTTGCATTCTCCTTTGATACCTGTTACACTTAATTCACAGTGTTGTACCCTTGCGAGAATACACCAATCTGTAATTTTCATGACTGACTGAATGTGTTTCAGTTCTGGGATAATTAAAGAAGCCAATATACTAGGAATATATATATATATATACACACACACGCATATACATACATGCACACATACATGTGCATATACATATATATACATATGTGTGTGTGTGTGTATATATATATAGTGAAATGGAATGGTAGTACTGCTAATAAATTGTATAAAGGGTCAAAGAACAGACAAATAAAAGGAGATATATATTGTAGCATACAGCCTGGTAACAACATGATGCAGGATTCCAAGATCAGCATTAGTGTCCAATTTCCTGTTACAATAGGGAAGATAACAGAATTAATTAATATGATTATATGATATTTTCACATTTTAAACATCTTGAAAAAAAATAACCCATTATAGCACTTCACTCTGAATGGAGAAAAAAATGCAAACTATGTCATCACTTGGTTAAGAGCAAACTGAAATTCAAAAAGATACATGTACCTCAATGTTCATAGCAGCATTAAGTACAATTGCCAAGTTATGGAAGCAACTTAAGTGTCTATTAGCAGATGAATGGATAAAGAAGATGTGGTATATATATAATGGAATACTACTCAGCCATAAAAAAGAAAAATTTGCTATTTGCAGCAATATGGATAGACTTGAAGGGCATTGTGCTAAATGAAATAAGTCAGACAGAGAAAGACAAATACTGTATGAAACTACTTATATGTGGAATCTAAACAAAATACAACAAACTAGTGAATATAACAAAAAAGAAGCAAATCTACAGATACAGGGAACAAACTGGTGGTTACCAGTGAAGAGCAGGGACAGAGAATTTAGGGGTAGGAGAATGGGAGGCACAAAGATGTACTGTACAGCACAAGGAATATAGCTAATATTTTGTAATCACTGTAAATGGAAAGTAACCTTTAAAAATTGTATGAAAAAATAAACTTCACATTCTCTTTGAGGTTAAAAAAAGAGTAAACTGAAAATGCAAAGCTGTGTGAGATGTGTTTGAAATAGAAATATTCCAAATGCTTAGGAAAATTTAGGAAAATACTAAAAATACAGAATGTGTATCAGAAGTGTAGTATATACAATTTTAGATGTCAAATAATAGAAGACAACAAAATTTTATTTGTTTTCACTACTTCCACCTCCTAAATGATGTATGCAACCAACAAGCGATTTACTTTTTAAAAAATTTCAGATATTGAAATAAAATCTTAATGATTAATTCAAAAAATATTTCATTCTTTTTGGCATAGCTTGACTATTATGACCGAAGTTCAGTATTAAGGTAACTCTCTTTTATAACTGGTCTAAATGTTAAGAATTAGAACTTTACTAGCTTGAAGCTTATTTCAGAGGGAGTTTTAAAAGAGTTTCACAAATCATTTTCTTAGTTTCAATCAAAGCTTGAAGGCTTGGATTTAATTGAAAATGTTAAAGTTTCATTTCAGGCTTCAGAGATCAAATCTTCTGAGAAAAGAAGGGCAATTTAAAGACAATTACGTTCTTTGGAATGTAATATGAAGTCATCCTTATTTTCAAATTAAGGATTTCCATATTAAGATCACCTCTAGATTAGTAGCTGGTAATTAGTGCATTGCTGGCATAAATACCTGTGGGTACCTTTAAAGTAGCTATAAGTTAATCAGTTCTCTACCACATGCTGACTCTCTAAGGAAGAATGATGCTTTGCCCAAATTTAAAGGGACTCAATGTTCTGACTCTTTTGAAATTAATTCCAACTATAGATACATTTCTCCCTATGGCACAGCTATGGTGATGTGTTAAGTCTTTGACTTCTGATGGGAGGCTAACATTCCAGGCTGGTTCCGCTAATTTACAGGCTGTTGTATGCTGCACATCTTTTTAAACCACGAGAGTCTTCTCTAAATCTTATTAGAGTGATTCTTCTACTCTCTGTTCCTTAATGAGATTTACATATTTTCAGTCCTTTTTCTCTTCGGAGGGTAGTTTCAAGGATATATCATAACAGTTGGTAATTATACAGTGCTATACAAATGTTTAAAAATGGATTTTTTTCTGATGTATATGTAAAATATAAAACTCAGGGATGGTCAGTGATTGTAGACTAATTCCACTGAGTGATGGCTAACTTTATGTGTCAACTTGGCTGGGCTGTGGTGCCCAAATATATGGTCAAATATTATTCAGGATGTTTCTGTGAGAGTGTTTTGGATGAGATTAACATACAGATTGTTGGATTTTTGAGTAGGACAAATTGCCCTCTATAATATGGGTGCCGAACAGTTGAAGATCTGAATACAACAAAAGATTGACCTCCTCTGAACAGTCAGTTCTGCAGCAAATGAACTTTGAACATGAACTATAGCAGCAGCTCCTCCTTGGTCTCCAGCTTGCTGGCCCAACCTGCAGATTTTGAACTTGCCAGCCTCCATAATTACATAAGCAATTCCTTAAAATAAATCTCTTTATATCTATCTATCTATGTCTATCTATATGTATATACATGTATATATTTATATACTTATGAACATCCTACTTTTTGTGCCTCTAGAGAATGCTAATACACATCACAAAGTTATGCATTAAAATGATAGAAATTGCATTTATATACTATTTATTATTATTATCATTATTGTTTTGATAGATATACTGGGGATTGAACCCAGGACCTCAAGCATGCTCAGTATGCACCCTACCACTAAACTATAAGATATACCATTGAAGTTTGTTATTTAAAGTATTACCTTTCACAACTTAGGTTTTATGTTGCTTTCATCTTTATTTGCTTATTTATGGTGTATGGTAGATGATATTCATTTTCTCAAATAAGCAGCATTCTTAAGGTATGGTTTTTAATTAAAATAGTCCCCAAATGCCCATCCTAAGACAAAGTTCCAGCTCTTTTTTCCAGTTTTAACAGGATCAGTCACTCAAAGCAGTGCTCTCTCTACTCTTCTGAATACCTTGAAATATCCCTTACATAGGAAAAGAGTCTGTCTGATCCTTTGCAAAATTTCTACCATAAGAATAAGACATCTCTGATTAAGAACATGAATGCTGTCACCCATTTGTACCAGTAATAATACCAGCAGGCCAAGTATTATTTGAGATTAACTCTTAGTCAAACTGGCCCCAAAGTGACTTCTGTCAGAATTAATCCTATTTGACTCCAGTCACTTCTAAACATGCCCCACATCATTCTTGTCCTTGGGGAGCCACTCCTCGCATTCTCAACTAATTTTTATGTTGTCTCATTTTTCTTATCTCCTTATAGCACTGAATCTCCCATCCCATGGAGACTTGCAGTATTGATTCCTCTCCAGCCCTTTCTCCTCTGTTGCTTGGAATCTTTGTGTCATTGGGAATAAAGTTGCCCAGTCACTGTCTACCTTTTCCATAAATTTCTGCCACCTGCTTACTCTGACTAAAATCTGATTCTCCCCTGAGAACACATACTCCTGTGGTCCCCTACTATGGCATTACTCCCATCAGACGTGATCCACAGAGCCAGGAGTGGATTAGATTTTCCCTCCATCATTATTTCTTTTTCTGAATCCCTGTTATATGCATATGCTGTTGTAAGTTCCAGCCTGGCTGTAAGGGCCTTTGTCTTCTTTCATCCAATAAGTACCCTTCGTTTCATGACATCTTTCAGATACCATTCAGACACATTTTTCTGTCATCACTCTGAATGTCTGTGCTAAGACACTTTTATGTCTCTTAACCCTTAACTCTTAAGAACAGTTTAACTTCCCATTTTGGCAGGTCTATCACAAAACTCTTTTCAAAACTCATAGAATACTCAAACTGCAATGTCAGTCATACCTTGCATCTGGAAGAGCTTAGACTTAGAAAATATAAACTCATGTATCTCATACATTGCCATCCTTTCTGTTTTTTCATAGTTCACTCCTGCTGAACTTACTCATTAACATCACAGCACTTTCAACACTTTATCCACTTCATGATGTGTCAGGTTTATCCAGGCTTCTCTGTATCAATGCTACAATCCGTTTTCTTTGATACTATCCCTAGAGGTTGAGCACTATTGGAGGAAAGCATGCAGTTACACAGATTTGTGGAAAGAAACAACGTGGACTTACACTCCAGTTGGAATCTTATGCCCACCAAGATGTTTTTAGATTTATTTTTTAAATATATCAACCTCTTATTCCCATCAAGACCATCTTCCATTATGCAGCTCAATACAAAAAAAAAAAAAACCCCAAAAAAACAAAACACAGACAAAAAACAACCCAATCAAAAAATGGGTAGAAGACCTAAATAGACGTTTCTCCAAAGAAGAAATATAGACGGCCAATAGGCACATTACAAGATGCTCAACATTGCTAATTATTAGTGAAATGCAAATCAAAACTACAGTGAAGTACCACCTCACACTGATCAGAATGGCCATCATCAAAAAGTGCGCATATATATATGTGTGTGTGTGTGTATATATATATATATATATATCTCCTATATATATATATGTATATATGTATATAGATGCACATGCACAATGGAATATTACTGAGCCACAAAAAATAATTTAATAATGCCATTTTCAGCAACATGGATGGCCTAGAGATTATCATACTAAGTGAAGTAAGTTAGACAGAGAAAGACAAATACCATACGATATCACTTAAATGTGGAACCTAAAAGAAATATAAATGAACTTATTTACAAACAGAAATAGACTCACAGACGTAGAAAACAAACTTAGGGTTACCAGTAGGGGAAGGGAGTAGGAGGGATAATTTGGGAATTTGTGACTAACAGATACACATTACTATATATAAAATGGATAAACAACAAGGACCTACTGTATAACATAGGGAATTATATTCAATATCTTGTAATAACCTGTAATGGAAAAGAACCTGAAAAAGAATATATATATATTCCTTTATATATATATATATATTAAAAAACTGAATCACTTTGCTGAATGCCTAAAACACTGTGAATCAACTATACTTCAATTAAAAAAGACTATCTTCCAATTATTCACCATTTGCTACAAATACTTTACCATTACTTTACTCTATGCCTAGAGAAAATGAAGCCCTTGGGTTATATCTACCACAACAACAACAACAAAGTCGGTTCTACTTAAATACGTATACCTGTTCCCTTAGCCTTAGAAGATAAAAGTTACTTCATGTCTAAAGCCAGTGTATATCTATAATACACCCATTTGGCTTCACTTTGCATTAAAGAGTATTCAAGTTTTTATCCTTAAGAAGAAAACAAAAAAACAAAGCAAAACAAAAATTAAATCTTGCCTTTACCTTCAAAGTTATCCCACTACTGTTCTTTTATTCTTCTTATCCAGTTCTACAATCTATGTCTACATTTCTTGACCTCAATTCTTCACTTCCTATGGATGCTGCAACCACTCCAGTCTAGAGCCAACCCCCATCACTTTACTCACAATGCTGTTAAAGGCACCAATGTTCACCCACTATAAATCTAGGTTACATTTTCAACTCATTATCCTAGACCTTTTTATTTGCTTGAAACTATTCATTTTAACCTTTCTTTTTAGTTGTCCAAATGTATTTCAAGGTAATATCTTAGTGAAAAATACTTCACCCACCACCAAAGGTAAACTTTAGTTATTGTACCACTTTGCAAGTTATTACAGGAAAAATCTGTAATTGTGAAAATTGTTAAATATAGTATTAGAGAAGGACCTAATTTATTATGGGAGTCAGTAAAGACACCTAGAGAAATTTGTACTCAATCTGTGACCTGAAGGATGGGAAAGCATTGTTCTTTCTTAATTCACTTGAGCCCATACGTTCCACTTCTAAATTCTCTGACACTCTCTCAGCCTCTGGTGAGATTATTCCTCTTCCAATCTCCTAATTTGGTGTCCCTCAAGTCTCAGTCCACTCATCATTTGGTACATGCTTTCTGATTTTCATCTTCTTATGGTTTTGCCACCACTAATTATAATAACCCCTTACCTCGGACTGCCTGTTCTCCCTCCAACTAGCCAACTTCCTCCAATGCAAGGTCAAGATAGACTTAACCATCCTAGGCTAGATTAGTTACAAGTATTCAATGTTCATACAAAACCCTCTGCACATGACCTCTATTTCTGCATTTCCTCATAATTGTCTATTTATTAAACTATTTTCCCTCTCAACTGTGAGTTCCTTAAAGGAAAGAGATGTGTTTTATTTAATTTTGTAGCTTTAAAAATTTTAAATGATATCTAAATGGTGGGTACTACATACATTTTTCTTACATGAAATAAATGAATTAATATATGGATGAGCAAAGAATCTTTTTTAAATTAAAGGATCTTTTTACTAGACACATTTGCAGTTAACTTACAATCCTGTTTACATAAATAATGTCAAGATTGGTGAACACCTAGGATTTTTAAAGTATCTGGAGTATGTGATTGCCTAAAAGTATATGTAACAGAGAGATTTTGAAATAAAATCTGAAGCTTTTTCAGTCTGTGGTTATTCTTGCTGCCTTGCAATCTTGCTGCCTTGCAATCTTTGTACACAGAGGCATCTTTTGTAGTGGTTTGGAAAGAGAGGTTGAGTGGGGTACCTTGGCAGAGAATAAAGAAGTTGATATCGAGTTAAGTCTGTAAAAATAGTCTCTGACAGGAATAGTTGTGAAAACAAAAGTTCTTATTTACAAAAAAGAAAAAGGTTTATGGGATTGGTGGAGGCAAGAACCAACATTTGGTAAGCTCAGAACACAGAATTCTACCATAAAGCATGGAACGAGACTCAACTCCCTAACGGGCTTGGAAAAGCCTTTAAAACTCTTCCCAGACTTGGGAAGGAGCCCACTGAGAGGCGAAATAATGGGCTGAGAGAGTGGTGAAGGATGCTTAATTCTGCACTGTGTAGTGATGATACACAGACCGTTGGGCAGATACAAACATATGAACATTCCATTGTAAAGTGGGATTATTCCCACTCCCTTGATTGGAACTTTGCCAAGGGAATATCTTGCAGAGTATTTGTTTGTTTGTTTTTACAATAACATAAGGAACCTCAGTTAGAGATGAAAAAAAAATTGTGTGGTCTAATAGGAGAGCAGGTAGAACCTGCTTATGGCCTCTAGGAATTACAGGAAATTATAGAATTACAGCCATTATGTAGGAAAGAGGCTAGACCAGGGGTGTGCTTAAAGGACCTGCCCTTGAAGGACCTGGGTGTTTGAAAAAATCTGCGATTTATTAGAGCTTAGAGTGTTCTAACTTCAACATACAAGGTAGCAAGGACAGAGCAGTGTATACTTGGACATGTCAGTAGATGTAATAGGGACTGATATCAAGCCCCAAAGGAAGAGTAGGTAATGCTATAGCGGTGAATTCTGCCAAGAAATAGAAGAGGAGTAGATGAGACACTCTGCACCATTACGCTGATGTTACTTAAATCATACAATTGAAGCACATTTACAAGTGGCAATGCTTAAACTTTGTCCACCCCTTTTTATTTCCTGTTTTCTTTTTCTTTTTCTGCCTCTTTCTTTCCTTTTTATTTTCTTTCAAAACATATTATGATAAATTTTAGACATCATGGTATTGCATTGTATTGTGGATACTCTGAGAAACAGTCTGGATCCCCTACCACCACCAAAATTGGTTCAGATATCAAGACTAATATCTTGATACAAATGCAGTAAGATATGAACACATCAAAAGTGTATGAAAAACATTTATAATCACATAATAAGGCATTTTAGGGAGAAGACACGCTTTTCAAGCTGGTCCAGAAAATGGCTTGAGAGAGCAAGGGAAGGAGCCTCACTTAGGATTTTTATTGTGATCAAGGGAGTGGAGCTGCAGTGAAGGTTCCTACAGGTGTTCATGGGCTTGAATGTTCTGAATCTCCTACAAGCACCTAAGGGGGCATTCTGACTTTCTTCTCAGCTTTCCCAAAAGTGAGGTAGAGGGAAAGAGGGAGCAGCGAGGTTTAGAAGATGTCAGTGGTCAGAAATCCAGAAATGGAGGGAGCCTCTTTAGTACCCAACCTAAACACTGAGCATTCCGTAACACAGCCGCAGGCTGTTGTCGAGCCTAACAACAAAAATAGCATTAACTCTTATATTATCCAGTACCCTCTCTACACTCAAATGTTTCTGATTTTCTACTTTTTTTTTTTTACACTTAGTTTATTAAAAAGTTAGGATCTGATAAGGTCTACAAATTGCACTTTTATGTCTCTTAAGCCCATTTTTTCCTTATATATCCCTCAGCCATTTATACCTGTGTCATAGAATTATTGCTGACGTCAGATGCCCTGTAGAATGCCCTGTTGTCTAAATTTTTCTAATTGTTTTGCTGTGCTATTTAACTTACTCCTTTGACTCCACTTTTTCTGTAAACTGTAAGTTACTTGAAAAGGCTTGATTAAATTCGATTCAACTTTATAGCTAGAATATTACATAATACTTTATACGTGACATCAAATTATGATGTCAAGCAGATGCATCAAGTATCTGCTTGCTCCACTTTAAGTGATGCTAAGGTTAACTGATGGGTTCAGATGGTAAGTATCTGATGTCTTCATTGCAGTTTGAACTTTTGATTCTGTAATCTTCATTTAATCTGTGGGGTATAACTTGACATAATATAAATATCCATATTCCTACACTATCCTACCAAAAATGCTCTTGATAAATTTCCAGTCATCTTGATGTTACTAAAACAATGGACAAGTCTTATCTCAGCTATTGCTTAACCAAACCATAGCTTTGGACAGTTTAATTTCTCTTTTCTTCTCATGGCAGAGTCTTCACTTGGCTTTCAGAGCATGGTTCTTGCTTGATTGTTTCTTTTCTATCTCTGGCCTTTCTGCAGATACTTTCTGCTGGTTTCTCCAGTTTTTCTTAACTCTTAAGCATTTGAGGATCCTATGAACTCTAGAAAGTTTAGAGGCTCACTGACGTGTGTATATGTGTGTGTGTGTGTTGTGTGTGTGTATATATATATATATTTAGTGATATATATACATAGTGATATATATACACAATTATATATAGTATATAGTATAGTACATTATATATAATAAAAATATATTATTTATAGTAAAAATACTTCTGTTGTAGAAACTGTTAAAAAGTGGAAGAATTTTTACAAACTCAGAGACAGGGAATTCTGGCTTGAAGTTATACCTGATCAAAATAGAAGAATGAATATTTACAGGGCTGTTAAGAAATACTGACAGGAGGAAATGATCAGAAAGAAACAGAACTGGTTCACCAAGAGCATGTCATGTCAGATTAACCTTGTTTCTTTCACTGACAGAGTTACTGAACTAAAACAGATTTTATCAGAGCATTTGACAATGACTTTCGATGATCCTGTAGATGAAAAAAATAAAGAAATGCATACCTATGAAAATATAACTAAAGGGATAAGCAAATGGTAGGACCAAAAATCAAAGCATTAGCTTAATGAAAACTTGTCCATTAAGAGGTTTCTGGTTGGTGGATCCTGAACCAACAAATGAAAAACAAAAGCAAAAACAAACAAAGAAATTGGAGGATTCTGAAAGCTACTCCTGGAGCTTGCTTTCTCCTATTTAGAGCAGTGATTCTCAACTGGAGACAGTTGTTTTCTTGTGACCCAAGATGGGTTGCCACATCAAGGGAGGCTGCTGGATTATTGTGACTAGAGGCCAGGGATGCTTGTAAATATCCCACAATGTACAGGGCAGACTTCCAAAACAAAGAATTAACCAGCCTGCATATCAATATTGCCAAGATTGAGAATCTTGATCTAGACTCATTCCCTTGTGATCTCATTAATCCCAAGGCATTAACTACTATTTAAAGGGCTGATAACTCCCAAATTTCAGTCTTCCCAGGATTCTCACTCACAAATCTACTGCCCACTCTGTCTCAACTTAGATGACTAATAAATATTTCAAGCTTAATAGGCACAAGAAGAATTCCTTTAAACACACCCTGCCCAAAGCATACCCAATTTAAGTAAAAGGCAATATATTTTAAGGCAAAAAATAGAAAGCCATCCTTGAGCTTCTCTCACTCAACTCCATGTGTTCCGTCACTACTTCCTATTAGTTCAACTGTCAGACTCAAACTAGTTTTCATTACTTTCTCTGGTCCAAGCCATCATCAGCTCTTGTTTAGATTACGGCAGTAGTTACTACATGATCTCCATGCTTTTGACCTCAAATACTTTAATAAGTATCTCCTCTTATATAAATATGTCTAAATTAAACCTGATACATTTTAACTATTCTCAGCTTCCATCACATTCTGCTATGCATTTATTTATTTCACTTATTTATAATGTAACATAGACATGACATCTTTTATATTCATCTCTTGAGGTAGGATTTGTATTAATTTATCTGAATGTAACAAAGTGCTTAGTATACAATAAGTGGTTAATAAGGTAGTATTTTCTAACAGTGACTGTAATGGTAAATTCTGCATCCCCCTCAAAATTCTACAACATAAAATTAATGTTTAAAGTCAAAATAAGACCCTTCTACTTAGAAATTAATACATCAAAATTTTAAAATATTAAATTATTTCTCCGGGTGAATGCATGCGTGTTGAATTCAATACCTACATCAATGTTCAGGCAAAATTGGTACAGACTACCCTATATGTTGCTCTAATTTATTTTAACACTCAGTTATCAGCAACAATACATTTTAGAGACTTCAGATATTTGTAGATGCACTAAATAACGTACACATTATAAAGGTTTATTTGTGTTTACTAGTAAAGCTGATCATGTGTAACTTTAATTAAAAGTGGGAAAATGTGCTTTCTTAATGCTGCATGGTAATTGGAAAGATAAAAAGAAAGTTTGATAATGAAATGTTGTCCCTTTATCTTACCCAGAGACAGATGCAAAATATTATGAATCATATTTTTAGTGTTTAATTCGTTTTAATAGAAAATACAGCCTTAGTGCTTCTTTAGTTCCCAAAATACTAATGGGACTTTTCATCCTATTAAATGTATTGCATTCTGATATCAGTAATTATTTCTATTACTTGTATAATAGCTACTCTAATTAATGATTAAGTTATTGCCAAACTCAATTTATGCCTTTTTAAAAATAACACCTGAAATTCTTCATGATTATTTGTTTAAAAAGTATTCCATTTGACATCTGTGCCTCTGGCAAGTTGCTAAGCTGTAAGCTTTACTTATACAAATATATTTATATTTTATAGATTTAATAAAAGGAACACATGTTAAAAGATTGATTATATGTAGAAAGCAGTTTAGAGGAAAATAACATTTCAAGACATCATGTTGAATCATTTCTCAAAGCAAACAGATCTTCCACCAAAATGCAATACACTGACACAGTCATTTACCACCATTATAGTATTTAAAAATATTTTATTTCTTCACTGAATGTACAGGTATTGAGTATTAATTTTTTAATACATACATTATTAATTTTTTAATAGAATACATTCTATTCTTCCTGATGTATATGACTTAGTGAGTGTAAGAAATTCATTTTTACTTTCTTTCACCTGAGAAAACATCAGGTAATAAATTTATTGATTATAACCTGAAATTAAACCAAATTTTATTACATGATCTATTAGTTTCCTAGTGACACTTTAACAAAACAAAATCACAACCTAAATGTCTTAAAACAACAGAAATTGACTCTTTCATGGTTCAGGAGGTCAGAAATCAAAGCGTCTGTAGTGATAGTTCCTTCTGCAGGTTCAGAGGGAAATGCCTTCTGGTAGTTTCTGGAAATCCTTGGCATTCCATGGCTTGTGGATGACTCCAGTCACTGCCTTCATCTTCACATGGCCTTCTTCATGTGTCTCTGTGTTTCCAAAGGTCCCCCTAAGTGCCTTATATAAGGTCACCAGTCAATTGGATTTAGGGTCTTCTCTAATCCAATCTGATTGCATCTTCAGTGATTACAACTGCAAAGACCCTGTTTCCAAAAAAGGTTACATTCAGAAGTTCTAAGTGGACATGAATTTTGAGAGACCCTATTAAATATATGGAGACACTATTTAACTGAGTACAGTCTTCCCTCTGCTCCCTCCTCAAAATTCATGTCTGTCCCACATGCAAGATACATTCATCCAATCACCACATCTCCCTAAATCTTAACATGTTTCAGTATTAACTCTAAATTTGAAATCTCATCTGCCTTTGGAGTCATTCTTCCTTTTCCTTGAAGGATGACTTATGTTAACAACCAAATGTCTCTATCATTCCATTTCCTGCCTGCAGAACTTCAGAATTCCAACAGCCTTCTTTTATTTTATTCCTTCTCTGTTCTTTTCAGTCCAAACCGGCAGTTTTGTTTTGATACAACACTTTGAAAACCTCTATGGGTCATCCATGTATGTCGTGGGATCCATGTATGTCATGGGATCCATGTTATTAGACACAATGATTCTCCAAGATCCCTCCTGGATGAACCCATCTCTACTCCTCCCTTCTACTGAGATGGTTGATTGGCTCTGTGAGTCACACACCTAATCTCTCCAGCTGAAGTTTGTCTAGCCACCCACTAGGTGTTCCCTCCAGCACATGCTTTAGCATCTACTGCAATATAAATAGGCTGAGAATTTTCCAAATCATCGAATTCTAGTTCCTTTTTGCTTAACAGTTTCTTCCTCAACTTATCTCTTTCCTCTCCCATTTTACTATAAGCAGCAAGGAGAAGCCAAATCACATCTTTCACACTTTGCTTGGAACTCTCCTCAGCTAAACATTCAATCTCATTGCTTACACGTTTTATTTTCTACCTAAAACTAGAACACAATTTAGCCAATGTTTTTTGCTACTTATTAACAAGGATCACATTCCTTCAACGTCTATTAAAATGCTTCTCATTCCTATGTGCACTCTCACCAGAAGCACCTTTAACCTTTATATTTCCACCAACATTCTGTCTATGACGGTATATGTATTCTTGAAGACTAGAAGCTTTCTCTGCACCTCTCCTCTTTTTTTCTGAGCTCTCACCAGGATGGTCTTTAGTGTCCATTTTCTCTATAGATAGTCCCTTTAGGCAATCCAGACTTTTAAAAATCACGTACCTTGAAACTCTTTCAGCCTTTACCCATTATCTAACTCCAAAGTCACTTATGCAATTTAGATCAATTCTTGGCACCTGTATTTGTACCAGTGACCCTCAGAGAAACAAAACTAATAAAGATATAAATATATAAACTTATATTTGGATTTGGATTTAGATATGAAGCTATTCATTATATCTGTCTATCCATCTATCTACCTTTATCTATAACTTTAAGGACCTCTGGCTCACAAAATTGTGGAGACTGGCGAGTCTGAAATCTGTTGGGCAGACTGGCAGTCAGAAAACAGACAGAAACTGATAGCACAGGCTCGAGCCAAAATGTCTTCTTCTCTGGGAAACTCATTTCTTTCTCTTAAGACCTTTAATTTAAGAGCTGATTGGAAGAAGTCTATTCACATTATGGAGTGTAACCTCTTCTACTTAAAGTCAACTAACTGTAGATGTAAACCACCTCTTTTGGGAAAAACCCAGTTTTCCTCCTTTGCTTCTCATTTACTCTCACACTACTACCACACCCACAATATTTTGGACACCAGATGTGTGGGACTTTTCCCCCACCAAGCCATTCTCTTCAGTGCCACCTGGGTATCCCACAATTTAACTACATTATGACATTATCTACCTGGAGATAGCATGGGTCCCACAGGTTAAGTGCTCAGTCCCACAAGGCTGCTCCCACCACACTTCAGATGCCAAAAGCAAGTCTAGTTTGTCACCTATGCTTCTGATCAATTGGCTGTAAATTTGAGCTTCTCACGAGCTCCTCCTCAGGTTTGGTTAATTTGCTAGAAAGGCTCACAGAACTCAGGGAAACACTTATTTATATTTGCCCACTTATTAAAGGATACATATGAACTGCCAGATGAAGAGATACATAGGGCAAGGTCTGGGAGTGCTCCGAGCTCAGGACTTCTGTCTCTTGGTACCGGAGTGCATCACTCTCCTGGTGTGTGGATGTGTTTACCAACCTGGAAACTCAGACTTCTGGGATTTTTATGGAAGCTTCATCACATAGGCATGATTGATCAATAACTCCATTTCTGGCCCTTCTTCTTTCTCAGGAGAATGGGGGCAGGGGCTGAAGATTTCAAGCTTCTAATCATGGCTTGGTCTTTCTAGTCACCAGCTCTCATCCCAGCGCTCACTCAGCGTCATTTCATTAGAACAAAGACATACCTGTCATCAAGGAAATGACAAGGATTTCAGAAGCCCTGTATCAAGAACTGAGGTCAAAGACTAAATTTTAGAACAAAAGATATTATTAGTGGTCTTCCTACTTAGGAAATCACAAGGATTCAGGAGCTCTGTGCCAGGAACAAAGGACAGAGGTCAGTGTATATTTTTTGTTACCTCACACCACGTCTACAGAATATCATCATAGTGATAGCTAGGTCAGTGGGTGATAATTGAATATTGTAGTCTAGCCAGGTAGACACACAAAATTAACCATTACACACAACTTAAAACTTTTGTTGCTTTTTAATGTACATATCAAAGTTTTATTGTAAAGTTGTTCCATGTTGAAATAAGTTTTAAGAAAAATACATTATCACATGCCAATCATATGGCTACAAATAAAAATGATATATAATTAAAGAGTTAACTACACAGAATATATTTCTTCACTATTGGGTCTAAAATTAAAGTTGTTTGTAATAACACACTTTTTTTTCACCTGAGGTACAACTTTGCATATACATTTTAATTTATTTAAAAATTAAACTAAATTAAGTCTAAGAAATTTATAAAGTGCATTTTGTCTTTCATATTGTTAATGGTCCCATTTTTTGCTTTTCTAAAATAATCTTTTTTGTTTGCTTGTTTTAAGAGTCTAGCTAGTTGTAAGTTATTTCAATTATTCTGGTTACAATATAGATTCATGATAGGCTTCAGTTCCATGACAAACACTGGAAGACAGATGAGCGGTTTTATCATTACTTACTTTATATGCATATTCTAACTACTGTCTATATATGCTCTGTGGGTAAAATAGAATAATACTCTCTGGATCTGTCTATAACTATGGAAGACTTAGTTTAACATTAAATTAGTCAACTAGGAAAACATTTGGTAATAGGGAGTTATTCTCTAACTGTAACCTCTCATTTCCCAGATTTAAGAAAGCTCATTATTTTATTTCATACATTTTCTTTTGCAGATATAACTTAACAAAAATAAACAGTTTAGCCTGACTGAGTTTATGGATGTATTCCAAAGGCTGGATTGTTTGAATCATTTCACAAAGTGCAAATAAGCACACAAGAAATGGATTTTCTTTTGACCTTGTTCCTTTTCTAATTACTGTACCTGCATTGGTCAGCCAGGAAGCAAATGATAATTGTTTTGTAAGCCAAGTGACTCCATGCATTACATGAACTGCTTACTGCTTGGCAAGTAAAATAGATGGATGTGCAGGGAGAGTTTCTAGCAGCAAGCCGGATAGGACCATTATAACAGCACTATTATTGCATTTTAAATCATATAATAGAAAAATAAACATAAACATAATAAATAAACATAAATAATCACTTGACCTCTGGATAAATACCAAAGCAGTCTCATTATTATTTCTGTTCCTTGTGAGCAGCGCTGATGATATTATAATGCTTATATCGATATTTTGTTGTTAATAACTTCCATATATTTGTGTGGTTTCCTCGTCAGAGGAGCTAAAACATTCATAAACAACAAGCATTTGCTAAAAACCTTTCTAATGTCCTTAAGATGGTGTTAACACTTATTACAAGATATAGAAAAAGGCTCCTGTGTTAAGTCAGGTGGCAATAATACATCATAGTGATTGTCTAGGTAGTCTCTAAAGAAAAAAGAAAACATGAGATGTCTGATTCCACTGGTAAGTCCACTCCCCTTTTCATCTTTTTTCTTTTGAGCAATGTAATTCACTCCCCTACCTCACTTTCCATACTATAATATGGGAACAATAATATTTACTTGTTAAGGTATAATGTTGAAATAATTAATTAAGATAATATACATGAAACACTTCTAGCCTGGCATAAGCTACTCATTAGATATTACCTTCTAGATTTCAACTTTCAGGAGTTATATATATTTTAATAGATCTATTCCATCATCCTCAAACTTTTCCTTCAAACACATCTTACCATTCTTTTCCTTCTTGCCCAGACTTTCAACAGTGCTTACCAACCTCTCTATTGTAAGCCAGAATCTCCGATGCTCACAAATATTTCAGAGAACTCCACCTAATAGTAAATAAAACCTACTTACTGTCTAATGATTCTCTTTGTATCCTGGTTTCCTTCTCCAGTACCAAGGAGCCCATTCAGTTATTCCCGTCGGGAGTTGGGGAAGCCTTTGGGGGACAGTGGCTGAATAGGCACTTTCCTTTTCTCCACTGTCATAGCTGGGCCTTATTTTTCTACCAAGCTCTAAGACAACTTGTTCCTTTCTACTCTCATCTAATACTAGATAGGTATTACTGACCTCAAATAAGTTGACTATTTTGGAATCTTTTGACTTTTGTTCTAAAAGATCATTCTAAGTCACTTTAGCATTACAGGTCATTCAATCCTGTAACTCATCAGATAATGATAAGTACTATAGAAAAATAATAAAATAGGGGATGAATATATATTATTCAGGACCCAAACTAGAAGGAAAAAATCAGATTATTAAAAAAAAGAAGGAATTTAATAAAGGAAATTGGTAACTTGAGTAATAAAAGGAATGAGAACCCAAAGAGAGGACATTGGGAAACCAAGCTTTTGTCTCTGTAAGGTTGTTAGGGACAAAAGGAGCAAGTAGAATTTTTGCAGCCCAAAGACTAAGTTTACTCAATATATTAGTTTCCTAATTTGGGTGTAACAAATTTAGTGTCTTAAATTTAGTGTCTTAAAATAATGTACACTTATTCTTTTTTTCACAGTCTTGGAGAAAGAAATCTGCAATCAGTTTCATTAGGCCTAAATCAAGGTTATGGTGGTGTCACACTCCCTCCAGAGGCTCTAGGGTAAAATTTATTTCCTTCTCTTTTTCTAGAATAATGCTGTATTCCTTGTATTTGGCTGGCAACCCCTTTCTTCATCTTTAAAGCCTCAGCTAGCATCTTGCTTTAGTTATTTTTTCTTATCCTATAGTAAAAATCTCCCTCTGCTTTTTTTTTAATAATAACACTTGTGATTACATTTACGGCCCACCCAAATACCCCAGGATAATCTCCTCATCTGAAGATTAGTTACTTAATTTTATGTGCAAAGTCTTTTGTTTGAACCACTTAAGTAATATTCACAGATTCCAAGTATTAGGAACTAATATTTTTCAGGGGATGGTTTTTATCCTACCACAGTCTTCCCTTTGACTCCTGAAGACTCATATCCATCCCACATAAAAAAACAAACAAACAAACAAACATTCACCCCATCCCCAGCACCCCCAAACATCTCAATCTATTACAGCAACATTTACATCCAAAATTTTATCTAAGTGTTAGTAATTTAAACGTCCTAAATCTCATTATTTAAATCTTCTAAATAAGATGTGGGAGAAATTTTAAGTATGATCCGTCCTAGAACAAAATTTGTCTCCATCTGTGGAACTGTGAAAATAGGAAACAAATTTTCTGCTCCCAGACATAAGATAATAGTTATAGAGATTTGCATTCTAAAAGAGAAAACATGAAAGAGGAAAGGAATCTCCAGTCCCAAGCAATTTTGAAATCCTACTGAGTAGACTCTATTGGTTTCAAGGCCATGAAATAATCCTCTGTAGATCTTGACTCCATCCTCTGGGTCCACAGCTCTAGTCACTGGGTCCAAGGCTCTACTCTTGAGTCCTCTCTCTGCTTTCTTAAAGAGTGAATATGTCTGCTGCAGCTGAGTTTTATAGTCTGTTTCTGGCCTGTAAAAATTTAAGTCTGATAGCATTCTCTCATTTTGTCCATTTTCTGTCAGTTTTAATTCAAACGAGCATTTCCGCTGATATAGCATTCTCAAACAACTTGTGGCTTTCCTTTATATGCCATGGAAATTCACCCCATTTGACAGGAGTGTCTGCCCAGATATTTCCAAGATAATCTCATCTATATTCTTGGTTTCTTCTGAGATGGTTGAGGTGATCCATGTATCATATGCTTAACCTCTTCAAAGAGACCTCTGTGTGAATGAATAGTCTAATCTTTTAATCCTTGTAAACCACTAGCCAAAGGTTAAGCCACATCTATAGATTTTTGTTTAGAGTATACTTTTTTCACAATGGATCTCCTAATTTTAGCTTCTTTTTAAAATGTGGATAGGATTATAATTTATCAAATTGTTAAATTCTGGTTTATTTTTCTTAACAGTTTTCCCTTCAATTTATCCCTTTCACTCACATTTTCTGTGAGCAACAGAAAGAATTCAGGCCATATTTCAATACTTTGCTTGGGAATCTCAACTAAATACACAAGTTCACTATTTATAAATTCAGATTTCCACATAATTTTAGGATGTAATTCTGCTAAGCTCTCTACCACTCAAGATCTTTAATTTGATTATATCTACAAAGTCTATTTACTTGCAGGTAAAATTCATAGACTCAAGGTATTGTTGGAGTCATTATACAGACTTCACATCCAATGAAATCTGAATCCATGGTTGGGTCTGACTAATAGCCATGTGGCAGTGGCAATGTGTGACAGAGAAACCCACTATTATGAGAAGGGAGAAAAAAATTAACTTGGATTCTCTCTTCCTTCTGGCCTCATTTTGGAGGCCATTGCTTCCTCTCATGGAACAAACTCCAATGAAGCCAACTGGACTGGGAATTGAGAAAACAGAGCCTTCGGAGGTTATACCCCAGAGACAAACTACAGAACAAAATGACATCCAATAAATTGATCTGAGAGTAAAAAGTTCCAGGACTGAGTCAGTGGGTAGAGTGAAGAGGTGATTGTTGTTATTTTATTTTGAGTGGTCAGGTAAAGGACTCTGTTTATAAGGTGACATTTGACCAAAGACAATGAGGAAATCAAAGAAGAAAGCCATGCCATTATCTTGGGAAAGAGCATTCCAAGTAGAGGGGACAAAATGTAAAACACCTGAGGAGGATATCCAGATACTTTTGAGGGAAATCAAGGGGCACGCATGACATGATTTTGGAGAGAATGTAAGAAGAAATATGAAGGGCTAAAGAACTGCCATTAATAGTTAAGATTGTCTCTGGCATCTCTTATATTGTACAATTTGTAAACTGTTTATGAGAACCTTGAGGTCAGACTATTTATTTAAGTTATATAAAATGTTATAGGTTTTTGTAAAAAAATATGGATTTTCCTTTTAATGAATGGGAAGTTCTTGCTAGGTCATGATCAGAGAAGTGACCTAATATGGCATTTATTATATAAGAATTACTCTCCTACTTTTTGGAGAATAAACTGTAGAGTGGAAAGTTAAAAAGACCAGTAGGGATACTCAGGCGATAACTCAAGAGTGAGATCATGGTAATTTCAACTGACAAGAGAAGGGATGTGTATGTTTTGTATTATAGATACATGTTGAGGGGAGGGGCCAGGAGGATTTGCTGATGAATTGCATATATAGTGTGAAAATAGCAGCAGAGTTTAAGATGACTTCAAGTTTTCTACACTGGTGTTTAGAAAGTTATTTTATTTTATTATTATTATTATTTTTATTGAGAAGGAGAAACTGTGAAGGAAGCAAGCTTTGGAGGAAATATCAAATGTTGAAAGAGTTGATTTCTGAAGTAGAAGAGGTCAGCAAGTGATATTCAAGGGATGTTAAAAATTCAGTATTCATTGAGAGAGTAATTACACTGGACATTGAATTTACCCAGAAAGAAGCCATGAGTAGTATTAGAGATTGTAAGATAAGAAGTAAAATAATAACTGAGAGGGTTTAGTGAACAGGAAGATAAAGAAGAAAATGAGATGAGGGCAAATTGGGATGCAATGCAAATGAATCTTGAAAGATTTTTTTCCTTAAAATTAGGGAAGTAATGAGGACATTTTAAAACATAGAAACTGAAATGCCTCCCAACCTTGATCTTCATAAGACATAAAATGAAAAGCAGTTTTTGGTAAAATGGCAACAGGGAAAAGTATATTTGTAGATTATGGTCAGGTTTCAATCAAGACAGGAGAAGAATTTTGTCAGATAGACCTGAGTGCATTGAGGAGTTTTCTAGTTTGGGGAAAGAGTAGAGGAGGGGGTAGGTGGGTTTAGGTGTGAAGATCAACAAATTAGCAAGAGAGTGACAGCACAGAAAATAACATAGGATGGGAGCAAATCGCTCTGTGTTGAGATAGAGTAAAACTTGGATGTATAAGCTGTATTAAATTGAATTCCAAAATCTCCTTTAGCAGGGAAGTTATTCCAAATCAAAAGAATTTAGTGCTGCTTGGAATGATAGGCTGGTGGATTAGGATAGGCATCCTACTTCCCCAAATTTCATGTTCCCCCAATTCTAGTAATTGCCTTGTTTGTAGTTGTAGCCGGCAACCAAGATAGCTGGAGAATGGGTCATAGAGTTCTTCATATCTAACTGAGCCCTACTACCAATGACAGAGAGATCTAATTTGGAGCTGATTAAGACAAATGACAAGATGATGCTATATCTTTTCTAACAAAATCCTCTCTAAATCTCTGAGCTTTGTTTGAGGTAGTAATGGTACCCTATCCCTAGAAAGGACACTGTCTGAGATAAAGCTGAGAATGGTAACCCTACTGCAAAGTTTCATTATGCTTATTTTGGTACATTTTAATATTCTCCTGGTAGAGATATTGCAGGTCATTTATGCCTGTTAACCTTATTCTAATATCGTGTGAGATATCTCTATTGATTTCACAACAGAGACAATGCTAATGTTTATTGTGATCTTAATGTATTTGGTTGCTCTTATAACAAAGATCTTAGCAAATAACTATAAAACTCATGAAGTGGCTTTTTCCACCCCATTTTATCCATATCATCATTTCTGATCTTAATCTAAAGGTGTAGATAAGACACAGGCAGATACATGTAGATTATCTACTTCCCCTGAAGTTCATTTTAGAGCAAAGATAAATAACCGCAGAGAATATTGTTTACAGAAGTGAATGCAGTAATCCCCCTGCCTGTATCTATACTGTTGATATTGTCCCCATCCATAATGTGCTGATGCACTGTCACATGACTTGGTTTGGTCAAGGGGACATGCGTATGTTATGGAAGCAGAGACTTGAAAAGAACTTGCATGTTGGAGTCAACCCTTACTTGCTGCTCTTTGCAACCCCTAGGCCATGAGGTGTAAAACTCATCCTACTGTATGATAAGGGACCACACAGTGTCAAAATTAGCCATCCCAGCTGAGGTCCTTAGACCAACGCACCTACCAACTGCTAGACATGTGAGGGTTGTTATGTGCATCAGGCATCCACCAGCCAACTTGCCAGCAGATCAGAGGTACATGGAAGAAGCCAGTACCATGACCAGGCCATTCCCAGTCAACCCACAGAATCATAAGCTAAATAAAATGGTTGGTCTTTTAGGCCACTAAATTTGATTGATTGATTGTACAGCAAAATCCAGCTCATGAATAATATAGTATACAATATTATAAAAATGGATATATTATAGAGATATAACTAACTGCTATTTATCTTTCCACATCTTCAATATCTTGAAGTAAAATGCATTTTAAAAATCATTTAATTTATAATAACAAGATCTTCTTAAAAGAAACTTTACTATATAGATTTAACATTACTTCCAAGAAATGAAATATAGGCCTTTTAGTACTATTATTTCTTAAATGGATGGTAACCTATGCCTATTTATAGTAGTAAAAATATTATAATATATATTTTTTTGTATTTGCTATAATGGCACATTGAAGTAAAAATAAGGCAATTACTTGGATACTGTTCATCTTTCTAATATTAATCATGAACAAAAATATTTATAATGTTATTAGACAAAATTCAGCCATACTTGAAAGTAATAAATAATACAACTGTTAACATTTTTTAAAAATGGTAATTCCATCCAGTTTCCCTTAGAATAAACAGAAAAAATGAGAGAGACACCTTATAGTCAAATAAATAAAAACAGTTAACTATAACCATAAGCCTTTGGTAGAGAAGGCAGCAAAAATAGAATGACAGTTGTGTAAAAGACAGGAACAAAAGAGAACACTGGTTCCTTGAAATTTTAAAATAACAACTGGGCAACTTCATTATTCTGCTTCCAGGAAGAAGGAATGGATATGGTTTTCCTTATTCCACTGTTAAGTATAGCTAACAACACTGTAAATTGTATATAAAACAAATATAAAAAGACTTTGAAAGGAGCAGAGAGGGAGTCAGACCTATTAGGGATCTTGGGACCAAAGCAATAACCCATGATGAGATCCTTGGGTTTTCTTTTTTGCCTCGTACATCCAAAACCTGGAAGTGAGGCAGCCAGAAGCTTGGAAACACCAATGAGTATAGCCAAAAATCCCCTAAAAAAGCCTGCTCTTTTTGACAAATAGTCCAAGAAAGGGGTAGCTGAGCAGGACATAACATTCTTAGAGAATAACATCTGTACTCCAACCAAACAATGCAGAAAAACTCTATGGTCCAAAGCACATCCCTACAAACAAAGACCAAGATGGGAGACTTCCATCTTCACCAGGCTGTAGCAAGTACTCCAACTGTATTTCTGGGTTGGTGGCAGAGAAAGCTGATTAGGGACTTGGGATTTTCATTCTGACAGTTAGTAACGACACCCCCCTGACCCCGTCAGAGTCAGTGGAGGTAATTTGGAGAACACAAACTGCTAACCCCATGCAGCAGTTAGGAGGGACCTCTTTTCCTTCCTGTTGGACTGATATCACAGGAGTCTGGTGGAGAGTCAGGAATTCTACCTCCATCCAAATGTATTCTATGTGGTTTAAGTAACAAGGCATGACTCCCATCAGTTGCAGGAGGGGCGCCAGAGGAAAGCTTAAATAAGACCCAGAGTCTCACAATATAACACACAAAATAAAGAGATTTCAGTTGAAATCACAGGTTACATCAGGAACTAAGTTGATCTCAAATGAAATTTAAAAGAAGAAAATCAATAGACGTCAGCACCAAAATGATAGAGATGTTAGAATTATCTGACACAGAGTTTACAACAGCCATGATAAAAATGCTTCAACAAGCATGGCACATATGCTTGAGTCAAATGAAAATTAGACAGTCTCAGCAAAGAAATAGAATATCTAAAAAGGATTGAATGGAAAATTTAAAACTAAAAGTAAAGTAAAGTGAACTAAAACTAAAATTAGATAAAAATAGAACTAAAAATAAAATAAAATAAAAACTCAGTGAATGGGCTCATCAACAAAATGGAGGTGGGAGGAGAAGAAATCAGTGAACTTCATGATAGAACAACAGAAATTACTCACACTGAATAATTTAGAAAAAAAAATCTGAATAAAATGAAAAGAGCCTCGCGGATCTGTGGCACTGTAAGAGATCTCTTATTCACATCACCAAGATCTCAAAAGAGAGGAGGAATAAGGTGGAGCTGAAAAAGTACCTGAAATAATAATGATTAAAATTGACCAGATTTAGCAGAAGACAGAAATGTACAGATATATTTTTAAATGATATATTAAATATACCACTCAATTATTTTATTATTATTTCTATATGTTAGAATCATAAAACTTTCTATTTTATTAAGCCAAGGCTTTTTCTTGCAATTTCTTATCTTAGTCTTCGATCTCTGATCAGTGCGCATGGTCTGTCTCCATCTGACTTCAGTTCAGTCTCCAGTTTCCTCCCCGACTTCCCTAAACTCAGTCCCTTCCAGCATATTAACCAATACCACACTGAAGAAATGCATCCTGAACTTCCATTATAATATTTTATTTCTTTTACTTTCACCATTTCTTGCTCTACTGTTCAAAAATATTATATTAATTCCATTGCTCCTTTCCTAATGTAATTCCCATTAAATATTGATAAAAAACTGTCCTATAGCTCAAAAATTTAAATGTAGCAGGTATTTCTGATGCCCTTCTTTCCAGTAATTGGGCTTTTAATTTTTTCTGTATTAATTTTATACTGAATGTTCATGCAAGGTTTACTGGATCAGAGACAAATTAACTGTTATTACTTACATTATTTATAATAACTGCTTTGATACCTTTTGCTTCATTTCTACCCTGGGATAACACAATGAAAGCCAAATGGAAAAACCTCCTGCAGGAGTGGTCAGATGCTCCTTGGGAGAGAGATAGAAAAAAAAAAAAAAGATTTTCTTTACTTTTAAAGATTAAACTGTCTATTACACTTCCTCACTTTCTCGGAGTATCTACTTGGGAAGTACTGAGACTGAGTCATAGTGCTGACGCTTTGGTATATTAATAGACTTCTCCAAGGGCCAGAAAAACCCAGTGTCATCAACCAGATTTGTGTCCAAGATACTAAGCCTCATTTCCCCTTGATATGGAAACACATACCTTTGGAGTTAAATTTCTCTGACATTCTCTCACTATAGTAGTAAATATAGTAGTAAATTAACTTATAAGTCTTTCTCTTAAAACAGGGTCCCACATTTCAACAAAATGTTTTCAAAAAGCCCTAACTGTGCAGAAGCACAAAAATATTTTATCCACTTAGCTCCAACATAGGAAACCTGAACTTAGATTCAAAGGTTGGAATGAGGAAAGTATGACTAGAGCAGAAAACACATTGATACCTGCTTTTAATTTGAAAAATGAATGGAAGGATGATAGTGTGAAATGGAGGAGGAAGAAGCTGCAGAAGAAAATTGAAGAGATTGTGAATTAAATGATAACAAATTTGATCACACAATTTATTTAATTTTTTTTACAGAAGTACAGTCAGTTACAGTGTGTCAATTTCTGGTATATAACACAATGTCCCAGTCATACATATATTTTTTCTCATATTCTTCTTCATTAAAGCCTATTACAAGATATTGAACAGGAGTTTCCTGTGCTATACAAAAGAAACTTTAAAATCTAATTTTATACATGATGGTTAACATTTGTAAATCTCAAACCCCCAAATTTATCCCTTCCCACCCTCTTTCCCTGGTAACCATAAGATTGTTTACTATGTCTGCGAGTCTGTTTCTGTTTTGTGGATGAATTCATAGCATCCTTTTTTTTTTTTCAATTCCACATATGAGTGACATCATATGGTATTTTTTGATCATACAATTTAAATGACACAATATTTTTTTCTATTGGCAAAGAAAAACAAAATAAGTAAAAACTCTTCTAAGTAGATTATCTGATCTGATTTGAATTCTACAAATATAAATACACCTTAATAATAATAAACTTCAGTACAAATGATTGTTTTCATTTGTATAGGCAAAATAACCCTATTTAAGAAATTTTTTTAAAATATTAAGCTTTTTTAAGAGATCATAATTTCGATTATAAGAGTCTTCTTACTGTAGACATATCTGATTTTGCTTAGATTTACTCATCATTGGATAAGTTCCTTCTTAAGGGAACATAATGCATATTATCTTGCAATTCTAAGTAAAGGATTATAAATGCTCACATTCGACACTGGAATATACTAGAAATTTAAAAGAAGGCTATGATATCTTAACCAAGTTATTCAGTAATTCATATTTTAAATTTTATTCCAATTTATTCACATAAATAAATTTTTACTCAATTTTTCTTCTGTGGTAAGAAAAGTATGTTTTCAAGCTCTCTTTCTGCATTTGCAGAATGAACCACCTGAGTCCATGCCTTTCCAAGCAGAAGCCAAAACTTACTTTCTAGCCTTCCCTGGTAAGGAGATCATAGGCATGAAAGGACTCCTCTTATCAGGTCAGTGGGTGTGGTTTGGGGTCAGAAATAAGAGTAGAGTTCTTTCTGGCAAAGGAGGATCAGAGACACCCCTCTGCAGGGCAGCAGGGGCAAAGGCAGAAGTGGTGTCATTTGATTTGTTCTGTGGCTGCACAAAGGTGTCTTCATGGTGGCAGTGGAGTAGTATTCCTGGCTGGGCAGGCTTCAGGCCTGGTGTTCACATCTTAATGAAGACAAGTCATGCTGCACAATACCCTTTAATAGGTTAATTTTTCTGTTAAACTAGACCAGGTCTTGTTTCTTGTAACTAAGGTCTTGATAGAGTAAGTAAACAAACTTGGGGTCAGCTAATAGATTTCTCTCATTTTATGCGGCAAAATGTGATGTTCAGAAACTGATTTCATTTCCTAAGATGTACAGCCAGGTAGGAATAAAATCAGGATTAGAGCCCATGTCTTTCAAATGCAAATCCTATATATTTCCATGAAAAAACTGCACATATAGTTCTTTTTTTTAAGTCCAGATTTTTAAAAATACCTAAATATCTGGATATCTTATTCCACCCCAAAATTTACAACTATGTGAATTTGCTTATTTTGTCTTATCAATATAGTTAAAAAATAGTTAAAATTGACTATGACAGAAATTCTTTTTGTGGTATTAAAACTACAGAGAAAGAAACCCATCACATCTTAACAACTGTGTCAATGAAAAAGCCTCAGATTTCTAATCATTTGCTACAGAAAGGACTAGGCTAGGTTTGCCTAACTATCAATTCAGTAGATGGGGTAAGGGGGAGGCTATCTACTTCCCATTGCTCTCTGGGCCTTTTAAAAACCGTTATAGACAAACGATCCAAAAAAATGTTTCCTTTGGGTCCACAGTTACTAAGCTTTAAAGCTATTATTTCTTTAAAAAGAAATGATAAACTACAGGAAATTATTTATGGGTTCAGGTTGTCCTTCTCTGTAATATGTGACTTGCGCCCCTGACCTGAAGGTTGTATGTCTTGGGTCTTTTTAAAGACATGGATGAATGAATCTTTGAGCTAAGAATCATATTATGGTAAGCATCTTTCTCCTTGAATACTTTTCATTCTGCTCTCAGCTCTCTAATTCAGGAAATATTAGATTAGAAACACTAGAAATTCTCAAAGGTTATAGCTGCATATGTGAAGAAAAATGATCTTAAAGATAGCTAAGGACTAAGCCACATATCAAAACTAACACTTGTGCTGCTCTGAGGAGCAAAATGGCTGCCCACACACTCTATAGAGCAAGTAATATAACTCACTGGGGAGACATGATTAAAGAAATCACACATATATCACGGGCAGAGCACTCCAAAATGTCCTTTTAGGATTGCCCTGGAAATATGCATGGTAGGAATTTATTCTTGAGATTTAAATCTTAGGAAATGTAGATTTTGCCTCAAATTTAAAAAGCATAATTTATAATGTTCATGTTTGTTTATTTCTTCTTTTTTTAAAATTTATTTCCTTTACAAATATTTATCACAGCTTTAATGCTCAAATTGCTATGGTAGCAACTAGGGCATGTAAAGGAAACGGTACAGACAAAGATCTATCACTTAATGGAACATATATTCCAGTGAGAAAGAGAAAAAAATTGAGAAGGAATCATAATTACTATGATAAATACCCAGAGAAAGGCAACAGAAAAACTCATACATGGGCATCTAATATAGGCTATTGTATACAAGAAAAGCTTCAAATTAGGTATAATGTTTGAACTAAGACTTGAATCATGAGTAGTATTTAGTTAGAAGAAGAAATGAGAAAAATGATTCAGGGAAAGAATACATTCAAATTGGACCTGACCTTAGGTGCAACTTTGAATTGTGGTATTTGTTTTGGTAACATGCCAAGTCACGTGGCTTTCATCCTTCCTGCTTTCTTTCCTAATGCTTATGTATTTTATTACTGCAACCCCGTCGTGCATTCTACCTTCCAAATATCCTGGAAAATCCTAACACCCTTCTCTCCCCAATGCCATTGCTTTAGTTAGGACCATATGGTTTGTTGTTGGGATTACTAAATCAACCTTCTAATGGATGTCTCTGTTCTGGGCTATCAGTTCTCACTTCTTCCAGCCTCTTCATCTCGGAGTCACCCTTCACACTGAAGCTAGTGAATATATTTAAAAACTATATTTAGTGAGCAATCTTCTCCAGTAGTTAAAATGCTTCAGTGTCACCTCATTAAAGTATTTGGTTAAAATTTGAAGACCTTAGTACAAAGCTCTTGGCCATGTTTTTTGACCACCAGACAACTCTGAGCACCTTTTCTACTTTGGGGGATTAACAAGGCATTTTAAGATGTGGCCTTTTCCTGCCTTCTTATTTACTATTATGTTATAAATTCTCTCTTTATTTCAACCGAAAAGAACCACTTTTAGTAACCCCGAGATACAGCAGTCTTTACATGGAGGTTTTCCTATGGACTACATTTCCTGTTACCCATCTTTCTTCCATCTCTTCCTGAAAAGTTCTTATGTGCCTATTTATACTTAGTTGTTGTCACCTACTCTACCAGCTGTAAATGTATTTATTTGCCCTGCATCTGTATTATACCCTGATTCTCTTCATTTAATTGTTTTCACAATATTTTATATGTCTCTGCCAGTTCAAACTGTGCTCATCACAGGATATTTGTGTCCTAGCACAGAGAAGTCTGTAGATTTGTAGGAATGTAATAAAGATAAAATGAATGAATGCCTTTAGTATTCCACATTGTCTCAATTGAGAGTACAAGTTTTAAAGAAAATATTTATGAATTTTCCGTGATGACTTTTCTTTGTATAGGTGATTTTTCTTTGCCATAATTATTTATAATTACAAACTATAAATGCTATAAAATATATATAACACTTTATTCTTAAAACTAAGAATAATAGTGAGTTTTAATAATGTCATTAAATATTTGCACATGTTCCCAATAAGTGTAAGAGTTTATTTTCAATGTGTATAATGGACTTTTGAAATATCATTTTGAGACAAACTGAAATGCATGAAATATGAGTCACAAATATGATTCAGACATCCCAGGTTATAGGCCATGCTCAGCATGCACACTGCTGAATTGGTAAATAATTTATATCAACATGAGGTGGTGAAAGTAACTGGGAAACGAAAACTGTTTTCCCACTCAGATTGCCTTTACTGAGGCAGAAGAAAGAACTTTTTAGGCAAAGATTGGTAACATTTCCTTTTCTATCTAATTCCTTTCTTTTTCTTTTGTTCACATTTTTCTACCCCGTTCTTCTTGCTTCTACATGCACGAAAATTTAGCTTCAAAAGAGTAGATAAATCTTTTTATAGTATTGGAATATTTTTGTAATATACAAAACCAAATCTAAATATATAGCTATTTCTATACATATGTATGTATAGATATGTGTATTTATATATATCAGAATATGTATCTCATATATTTATACAAATATATTTTTTCATGAAGTGAGAAAGGATTTCACTAATAATTTGCCCAACCTCTCTAGTTATAGCCCTTCTGACACAAAGCATATAATCAACATTTGTTGATTGTTTTTATCAGGCTTATAGTCACTGTTTATACAAGATAAAAACTATCTATTTTTAATTCCTGTTCGAAGGATGCTAATCTTCCTTAGCCCTTTCCCAAGTCCTGTTCAGAAAATACTTGCTCACTTGAAATTTGGACAATCTTCCCTGGAGAGTTGGGTCTATCTTCAATTAGTAACTCGCTGTAAAAGGCACTACAGGAAGTACTCTGGGAAAAATTAAAACTAAGTGGTAAGTCTCTGCTTCTGGCCACAATAGAATAAGAGGGCCTGGACTTAAACTCACTGTAATGAAAAGCAAACAAGCAAATCAAGCACCAACCTGAACAAAATATATAAAGCAATAGTTTTCAGACATTGAATTAACAGGTAATATAGGTCTATGATCCCCAACGGAAGGAAAATGAATTAGAAATCCTACAACCTCCTTAGATTTCTGCCTGCTGACGCATTTGGTTCTCAGGGCATGAGAAGTGACCATAAACAAAGACTAGCAGTCTCTTTAGTTAAAATGACAGAGATTCAAAAAGCTCAAGTGTCTGAATGCCGAGGGAGAAATTCTGGAAAGGATGAAGCCACACAGAAAATGAGTTTCAGGTATCTGCACAAAGGGCACATTATGTCTTTGTTGAACACTGAGTTTTGTGTGTATGGTGCGGCTCCACAAGGGCCAGCAAAAATGGCAGGAATTCTAAGATGAACAGCTCCCAGATGCTCCAGAGAGCATGAAGTTGTTCGATCTCCATCTTTCCTGATTATCCAGGGCATCCAGTAACAATGCTAGAGGGTCTCACCTTGGTAGAAATGCAAAACCGTATTTAAAGTCCACTTGGCACCATCACAAACAAAGCATGAAGCAAATCCTCTAAAGAGGTAGCTGGTAAGCAAATAACTTCGTTGTTCAAAAGGAGGAAGTCCAATGCTCTTTCAAGGAATAAAACAACCCAGACACTTTACAATGTGTTTTGAAGTTGCACCACAGAGAATTCCTCTCGGCCAAAACTTGGTTTAGATGCCGTGTTTAGATGTGTGTCACATATGCACCAAGAGAGTATGTAAGTATTTATTGGGTGTGGTAATTTCAGCCTCAGTGTTGACCAAGGCCTTGAAGTTTAATTGGTGCATCTTAGCCCCTGTTAGAATTTCTTTAGATAACCTGTTGTAGAGGCACAAAGCTAATTGGCAAAAAAGAGATAGACCATTGCCCAACTGTAAGGAAGCACCTACTAGTCCTTTCAGTGCCACTTAACCTTGTGAAAGCTGAGAAGGTCAATAGTTGTTTCTTGAGAGTGAGACAATGATCAGTCTCTTTTTGTGTGTGAAATCCTCTGTATTTCTATCTCTTGAATGAGTATGGCAAATGAATCTTTTTGGAAAAAGATGTCACCAATGTAACATCAAACCTCTATTCTTGTTGAAAGTTGGATTCCATAATTTTAGCCCAAGTATTGATTAAGGTCTCAAAGGTTTGTTTACATTTTAGCATCTGCTAGACTTAATTTAATAACCTACATTGTAGAGGCATAAGATTCAATTGCCACTCTTTTTATTGTTCTAGTGTATATTTTTAGTAAATGTTGGATTTCCATTGTGTCTTTACTCCCCTGAATCAAGGCTTTTTTTCTTTTTTTTCTTTTTTTTCTTTTTGGTGATTACTGGATAAACTTCCAGGGAGGCAGGTGCTCTTCTCCACCCTGCTTATATTTATAAGTTTTTCTTCTCTATTGTCCCAAATTAGTATCATCAGTATGATGGGACTTATCCATGACAATTGCTACTTTTTGGAGTTTAGGGACCCAGGCTTAAGTTGGGTTTGAATTAACTCCTTGGCATATTAAAAAGCCTTGGCACTCAAATCAAAAGTCTTTAATAATTCCTCTTACAGTTGTCCAGTAGGCTGATAGTGTTATCTGTCCATTTAAGAGGGATGGATACAAAGAGTTTGGGGCCAATTTTTAATAGAATTTGTGCTAAAGGGTGCCATATGTGTCTTTTTTCTATAGCCCTTAGAATCAGAGATCATATATACATTTGTAGAATCCTTAAAAAACATTAGCCATTGAAGTCTAACAGTTTAAAAAGAATAACCATAATAATAATGTGGACTTTATCTCAGGAATGCAAGGTTGATTTAGCATTCACAATTCAATCAAATTTTTGATTCATCCTATGAACAGATAAAAGTAAAAAGATGTAAGATCATTTTAATGGATGGACTAATGATAAAAATTCTTAGCAAACTAGAAAGAGAAGGAAACATCCTCATTCTGGTAAATGGATTCCATAAAAAAATCTATAGTTGAGATCATATTTCATTATAAAAGACTGAATGCTTTCCCCCTAACTTTGGGAATATGTCAAAAATATCTGCTCTATCATTTTTATTCCACATTGTACTGGAGATTTTACTCAATACTGTAAGGCAATAAATTTTTTATAAAGCTTACAAATTGGAAAAGGACTGTAACTACGTTAATTCAGAGATAATCTAATCTAGTAATAAACAATTAGAAACCAAAACAAAGAAGCACTAAAACAAAATGCATAGTTAAATTGCATATGTTTACAATCTATACATTGTAAAAAAAAAAATTAGAAAAACTAAAGAAGACCTAAATACAGAGATGTAGCATGCACACGCATCAGAAAATTCAATATTGTAATGCTAATTCTCCCCAAAATGATCTATGGGAACTACAAACTCTCAGCACAGATGACTGTCCAACCCTGCTGCACACTCCTGGCCTTGCACTAAGGGACTTAACCAAACTGTAGCATAGCTTCTATTGACTCAAGGCCATGTCCCTAGAATGATCCTAGCCCTCCTTAAAATGATGACCTGAGAAAGCTCAACACTGCCAAAAGAATGTACTGTTTGTTCCATTCAAAACCTCACTATAGGCCTTTTCATAGGTAATTTTTCTTTAGGAAGTTTTTCCTAAATCCTTTCTCTACTCCTTTGAGATGTAAATTTCCTACAACTCAGATATATTTCCTCCTGGACCTGGGAGCCATCTCCTTGAAAATAAAACATTTAGGGAGATAGCTTTCAGTTCCTACGGAAGGATAAGAGCCAGCCTCTGATAAGACCCTTATTCCAATTGCAGAACTTCCTCCCATCATAAAGAGATGTCAGCTTTTCCTCTGGATAAAGAATTGTGCCAATTAGCAAACACAGATGGCCTAATCACATTGACCAATATATTCCTCCCAATATCCTTCAGTACTTTTACATTAGGGCGTCCCAGCATTTAAAAGCCTCTTGCCTTTAGTTTTAGTAGAGTTGAGCCCAGTTTATGTTGCAGTCTCTCTCCCCTACAGTAGTCTGAATAAAATCTGTCTTATTATTTTTAACAAGTAGCTGGTGAATAATTTCTCTTTTATGTCTATGTCTTCAATAAAATCTCAGTCAAAACCCCTAAAGGCCTTTTTGCAGAACTTAAAGGCTGAATCTACAATGTACGTAGAAATAAGAAAAACCCCATAATGGCCCCCTGAAAAATTTGGAGGAATAAACTACTTTAATTCAAGACTTACAATAAAGCTATAGTACCAAAACAGTGTGGTATTGATAAAAGATTAAACATATAGGAAAATGGAATAGAATGGAGAGTCCAATAATAGAGCTACACATATACGGTTAATGGATTTTCTATGAAGGTGATAAAGTAATTCAATGAGAAAAAGTCTTCTCAGCAAAGGCTGGGACAAGTCCAAAGTCAAAACAACTAATTTTGTAGTTGGAAAAAATTATTTACCACCCCTTATCTCACACCATATAAAATAGTATATAAAATACACCATAGAATTGATCATTAACACTTTAAGAAGAAAACAGGAGAAAATGTTTGCAATCTATCTAAATTTTATTAGGATATAAAAAGCACAAACCGTATGTTTAGAAAAATGATAAATTATACATCATCAAAATATTGTTCCGAACATAAAAGACAAGCTGTGGACAGGGAAAAATATTTGCAATATGCATAGAAGATAAAGGAGTTTTATCTACATAGTATAATAAATTAATACCACACAATAATAAGAAAGCAAAACACAAATAAGATATGGACAAAACTTTGGAACAGTGCTTTTTATAAGCACATTTAAACATTTTGACATAATTAGTCAGAGAAATACATATTAAAACTATACTTAGTTGTCACTACACATCCATCTGAAAGTCTTAAATTAATAAGAATATTAATTTGGTGACAATGTGTAATGGCTAGAATGTCCATATATTTCTGGTGGGAATGTGAACTGGCACAAGCACTTGTAAAACTATTTGGTCCACTTTTACGTAAAATATGCATTTACGTATGTCCCAGAAATTCTACTCTGCAATATTCTACTCAGATCAATGAAAATATATGTCCACGCAATGACTTGTACATGAATATTCACTGCAGTTTTATTCATAATGATAATAAAAAGAGAAACAACCCAAATGACCATCCACTAGACCACTGAATGACCAAACTGACTATAGTATATCCTTATAATGGAATAGCACTCACACACAGCAAGGGACAAATCATTACTATATGAAACAATATGGCTTAATGTCCAAACATCATTTCAAGTGGAAGGAAAAAAACAGTAGATAACATCACAATATATATACTGAATGATTTTATTGATATGAAACTCTGAAAAAGAGAGGTCTTACCTAGTACTGGTGACTGGGAGTAGATCTGTGGTTGCTTAAGGCTAGGAGAGTGTCTGTATGTGACCGGGAAGGGGTGATAAAAATGTTTGACGTATTGAAATTTTGGTTACCCGAGTATATGCATTTGTCTCAGCTGATTGAACTATAAAATGGGTACATATTATTATATGTAAAATTAGACTTTCAGAAGTTGATTTAAAATATGTTTATGTAAGGAATAAAAAAGTGCTCTGGGACTTGTTATAAACCAAAACTTAGTTGACATGATAAAGTGTTTACAGTGAATTTGTCTTATGTACTTACACCATTTAAATGGAATCATTTGGACATATATATCACAGGAAATTAGAAAGGGCATTGATATCTTGAACTCTTGCCAGAGGAGGCAACTGCAAATTTTCTTTGTCCAAATTTAGCAAAATCTTCATTTCCTCTCTGGCTCCCCAAGATTTTATCTTTGAATTAGTTCATATCATCAGTGAGTTGCAATTAATGGACTCTCATTTTTAATTCCAATACAAAAATTTATTTTCTTAAATTTATAATGTGTGGATCAAGCAGATAGTCTATGAAAATAACATTCAATTATTTTTATGCCAACAAATGATAACTTTGATTATTCTTTGGAAATTTTTTTCTCATAACACATCCTATATGGCATTTTGTTCTAAGCTTTGTTTCCCACAGGAAAGTGCTTCCTGAACAAGACTGAATCAGAGTGCAGCTTGTTTACAAGTGAAAAAATTAATGAAGATGCATTTCACAGCCATTAAAAAAAAAAAAACAAAAACTTATGGTTACCAAAAGGGAAGAGGGAGGGATAAATTAGGAGTTTGAGATTAGCAGATACAAACTACTATATATAAAATAGATAAACAACAAGTTTCTACTGTATAGCACAGGGAACTATATTCAATATCTTGTAATAACCTATAATGATAAAGAATATATATATGCGTAATTGCATCACTTTGCTGTACACCGGAAACTAACATAACATTGTAAATCAACTGTACTTCAATAAATTTTTTTTTAGAAGCTACATTTTCAACCTCTTTCAAGTTTAATTTGGAGAATAGGATTTGTTACATTTTCCTACTTTTGAGAAGCTTAAAAGGGATGGGAAAAGGGAAGACAGTGCTTTTTAAAAATCATAATTGCAATCAGGGACTCAATTTTAATTTAGAAGTTACTTGTTTTAGGGAACTTCTTCCTAGATGAAGTATTTGAACGCCATGGGTACTTTCTTACTACTTTTTTTTCTCTATCGTAATGTTTGCACCAACTTATAATGTTTATTTGCTTGTAGTGCCTTAAGAAGTTACGTGTCATAAGCTTTGTAAGAATCCAAGCATTCTGTCTTTTTAAATCTTCAAAGTCCAGGGGGTTAGTAGCCATCAGACACTTTTAACCTGAATGCTTGTTGAATGTATGACTCTTTAACACCAAAAAAAAAAAAAAAAAAAAGATGGCAGATGTGTGCATCATATACGCACATGAATACTGCGTGATCACACATTTCCATTCTGTGGCTGCCCTCCATCAATGCATGTTGGGAGTGCACCACTGTCGTGGCTACCTTTCACGTTTGCCACGTGGCTTTGATTTTTCTTTTCTTTTCTTTATTACTGTTCTTTCTGCATATCTATTTATTTATTTAAATTTTTAAAAATTGAAGTGTAGTTGATTTATAAGGTTAGTTTCAGGTGCACAGCAAAGTGATTTTTCTTTATTAACATTCTCTCACTTTGGGTGAACACATAGTCCCATATGTTAAAAACAATTAAAAGCTGAAGATATATATGTATGTACATAGGTATACAACTTCCTGAATCCAGGCGCCAATATCCAAAACCAACTCAATTTCTCACTTCTACTCTTCCTCTCTCCCTGATCCTCTCAGTCTGATAAAACACAGCAAAATGCTTATTTGATGTTTCTACTTGGATATATAATAAACATCTCAGAGTGAGGAACAACAACAACAAAAAACCACAGTCATGATCTATGCCACTGCCCTCACATTCGCTCCTTTTTTCTTCTCAGTTAATGGAAACTTCATCATTTAGTTTTTCTGACCCAGAACCATGACTCATGGCTTGTCTCCTCTTTTTCCTTTTTCTCCCACGGCTCACATTCGATCTATCCACAACTCGTCTCTGTTCTATTTTTAAAACATGTCTAGAGTCCAACTGATTTCCACCATCTCCATCACTACTTCCCTGGCCCAAACACAATAATCTCTCAATTGGATGATTGCAGTAGCCTCCTGGATGGTCCTCTGTCTTCCACCTGTGCCCTCATAAAGCCTAATCTCCAGGGAACAGGGGAAAAGAGCTTATTAAATTGTCAGTCACAGCACATCACTCCTCCGTTCAAAAGGAGTTAACAACTTCCAGCTCAGTATAAAACCTGAACTTCTGGCCACAGCTTACAAGATCCCTTGCAATTGGATTCCCTGTTAAGTCTGTGATCTTATAGCTTGCACTCTCCCCTTTGCTCACTCTGTGCAGTCCTCACAGGCTCTTGGGAGCTGCCACTATTTTTTTTCCCACTATTTTTTTAATGTGGTAACCATACTTTCACCTCGTGAACATTAATTTGTTATTCCTTTGGTCTGGAAATCTTTTTTTTTTTTTTTTTTTTTTTTTTTTTTTAGATATCTACCTGATTCAATTCTTGGCTTCTCGAGTTCTCTGCTCAAATGACATTTTATCAGTGATGCTTTCTGATGACACTTTATAAAATAATCTTATATCCCAGTTACTCTTTCTGAGTCTTAATATGCTGTATTTTCTTTTTATATTTTGAAAACGTATTTTCTGTAATTCCACTAGGATATAATCTTGAGAATGGAGAATCTGGTTTTTTATTGCCATAACCAAAGTAATTAAGAAAAATAGCAGTCACATACTTGGTAGTTTATAATGATAAATAAAGTTTCCACACACCATGTGAACTATATATCTGTGATATCTGTTTACCTAATTGCTTGACTCCTGTTTGTCATTAAATCTGCTTAAAATCCCTAGCCTTCATGGAAGGAAATGGGAAGGAAACATGCTGGATACTTTTGATCATTAATGTTCTCTTTCTATTGTTTCTTCTTATTATTTCTCTTTTCCTGAAAATGTTGCCAATTTCAAGATAAGTTTAAGTTTTTTCTTCCAGTCAACATACTTTGTTGTATGTTCTGCATTGGGTTATCCTTATAAACAAGGATATAACAAGCCATGGGCTTGATGGAAAATATCTTTCAGCTATGCATAGACATTTCCTGATGCTTTTACACAAGCTGTAATACTCATTCAGTGTGATTATAAGGGCAATAATATCAATATAATCATTGGAATTTGGCAAGAAATGAACAAGTAATAGAAAAAGTAAAAAATTTTGGCTCATTATTCATTTTCATCATTCATCAAATATTCATCAGGTCCCCCTGTGTGCCAGACCCTGTGTTGTTGGGTACTAGGAAACAGCATAAGCCAAAAAAAAAGTGTTCCTTGTATGAAACCTAGAGCTTTATAAGGATTACAGATATTAGATCAATGCATGTAGAGAAAAAATGTTAACATAGTTATGCAGAAAAATGCAGAGGCTCCAATGGAAATTATCAGTGAAACAGAGTAAATGCAAAACCTGAGATACTCTCACAAATGTGATAAAGACACAAATAAGTATGTCAAAATCACACACTTGAACTGTATGCTTTAGTACCTGACAAAGCTAGAGAGATTACAATTGTGCTTCCAAAATAAAATAATTTCTTGCAACTTGTGATCAGGCATCAATGGATCAACCACAACAGTGTTGTAAACTTGCGTAAAATAACTGTAATAGAAATTTCTATTTTTGTAAGTAATCATAGGAAACACAACTAATACTCAATTATGTTAACATATTTTCCCTCTAGAAAATACACTATGAAAGTATTTTGAAAGTTCAGTATCAAGTTGATAGCTTGTCAGGTGCTTTTACACCACACAGAATAAATCTTATCTTTGCCAGACAAGAATAAATGCACTGGTTCTTCTGTATTTGACTTTTAAGTTTTTGCCAGAAGTGCCACTGCATTCAACTTCTGACTAGAGGAGATAATATAAACTCTCCAAAGAGCTGAGCCTGTCAAAGTAGATGAAAAAACATCTCTCTCGGATGCTCAAATAATGGATGCTGCATACATAAGTAAAACGCAGGAGAAACTTCAGTTCTTCTCACATTTAAATTAAGTTTTCTTGTTCAAGCCGATGCTGGATTTCAGCATCTTTACTTAGTCACCCTAGACAGTAAAATGTATTTGGATCTATAAATATTAGAGTTTTCATTGATGTGACACTGAATTTCTTTTTACCATAATGAGGCCGATTCTGGTGGAGAAGAAATGAATGAAGTATACTCAGGACTTGGTTGCTATGGCAACTTGCAATAGCTTTTCCTCATGATTAGACATTGAAGTAACCGATTTTTTTCTTCTAGTGCAGGGGAATTTATCCTGATTATTTTAAACTTCTAAACGAATCTACAGTGTTTTCTTTTTGCATTAAATTTCACTTGCTTTATTCCGGGAGTCTTTGAATTACTATCGGTCACATTTTAAATAAACTTGAAACTCTTTTTGTTAGTCAGTTGTATGAAACACAGAAATGCTCAGTTGTCATTTAACCCTGAAGTTGTTCTGAAACTACTGTTTTAGAAAAAAGATGAGATAAAAATCTTTGCCTTTAAGGAAGGAGTTTCTGCTTATTGTATCTAATCAGCATGTGTCTATGTGTGGCTTGCATGTGGATATATATAGTACATGTGACAAGATGCAGTTCTGGAAACATGCACTTTTACAAAGAATTAAGCTGATATGTCAATAATTTCTCTGAACACCAACATAACAAAACACAAAAACTCTGTTACTAAGGCACTATTACCTGAAAAAATACAGAGGAGAACTCCCTACACATAAGATAATCTGTACTGTGCTTTTCCATAGATTAATGTAAAATCAGTTAAAGTTTTTCATACAGTTAAAAAAAATCGGTGTTTAATTTTTGAAATGTGGAACATCAATGGTGAGGACTCTTCGGAACTACAACTTTGATCAAAAAATTTGAAAGTTGTTTTTTTCTCCATAAAAGTTAAGCACATCTTACTGCACAAAAAATAAATTCACTTCTCATTTAATATTTCTTCCTTATGTGGTCATCTATCTTCAAATTTATCCTAAAGGACATTCCTCCAAAAATTGCTTTGGCTATAATTTTCTGTTTCTGGACATGTTTAAAATAATTTCCTGGCATAAACATTCTTCTAGTTAATGGATTCTTTATTTACTGCCTATTAATATAATACATGTGTATTTGTATCACAATAATGTTAAGTGAATTAACAGTGGAATAAAATAGAAAATCTTGTCCTTATTTTGTTCTTTCTGGCATTTTATATTAAATTCTTCATATGAATACTCTTACATGAAAGAAATTAACACAATTATTAAAACTTTCTTGCTTTATTAACTCTATCCTTAACCCTACTCCCAAGAGATAAACTCTTTGATTGGTTTCTACAGTCATAGTTGGGCTGAATCTAAAACTCATTTCAGATGTCTTCGAAGTCTGAGAGTTGACACAAACAGCTGTGTAGTGGACTAAAGAGAATCAAGGATATTCCTGTTCTTTTATCTCAGTGACAAGATTAATCACACAGTCTGAAAACCTGAGCCATTGCCAGTCTCATCCTATCTCACACTTCACATCTATCCATGACTAAGCTATCCCTTACTCAAACCCATTCTTCCTTTCTCCATTCCTGCCACCAATGTGAGAGATTGAAAATTCATTTTTTTCTCTCCTAGGTTATTGCAATAGTCACCTATTTTCTGCATGCTGCTCTGACTTAATTTTATCTTTTATCCAGTCTACTGGATAATCTATCTAAAGGAAATATCCTACATGTAGTAACTTCTTTAAAGTATTTTCTCCCCATAATTTACATAATACTTCCCAAACTGTTTTTCGTCCTTCAATATATTAGTGAAAAAGGAAAAAACAATTATTTGTTCAAATAAGCATAAATGTATTAACATGACCATAATTAAACATTTTTATTTTCCCTTACAAGCTTTCTGGACTTTTTTAATACTTTGAAATACCTTGGGAATATCCCCAAGAGTAATATGTGAAGTATGAGATATTTTTTTCCCCTCATCTTTGGGCAAGTAATACTTTTCCACCCAATATATATTAATATCTCCAGTTCATTCAATGAGAGATTTCTGCATGCCAGAGTTTGGGGGAAATATAATCTACCAAAATACATCTTATCTCCTTAAATTGACCTCTCTGTATCTGGACTATTATGTACTACTCCACCTTCATCTTCTCTAACTTCCTACTTTTTGTTCTTGGCCAATTCAAGTTTTATTTTTTAATAAAAGTTTAGTTTTAAAAAGTTAATTATACACAAAGCTATCTTATTCCTGGAAGCTTTTATTCATTGTGGTAAATTGCAATAAATAAATAAATAGAGAAAGAGGGAGGAAGAGACAAAGGAGAGAAGGGCCACACACTTCCACCCTTCCCTGAATGTGTGTCATTTTTAATGAGAGTGCAAGCCTTTTGATAAAGAGATAGATCTATTTATTTTCTCCAAAATCTAGACTGGCATTGTGACTTCCTGTGGCCAGTGCTTTGGCTGATGGAACATATGGAAATAGGATTATATCAATTCTAAGCCTAGATTTGAATACATCTTGATTCTACTATTGTTATCAAGTCCAAACTCATACTACTCACTGCACAACAGGCCAATAAATCAAGAGACGAGTTGTTGGGGCAAGGAATAGTGACTTTATTCAGAAGGCTGGTTCACTGAGAAAACGGTCAACTACTGTCCCAAAGAACCATCTTACCCAAATCAGAATCAAGCTCCTTTATATTAAAAGAGGATAAAGTGTGGTTAGTTGTTACAAACTTCTTTGTGTCTGAATCCTTTTTTCTTGCAGCTGTCCATGTAGGTTAGGTCATGATGTTCTGTAAACTTCCAACAAGATAAATGATATTATCTGTTCTGCAACTTTTTGTCTCTATATGAATGGAAAAGTGTTATACCCTTAAAGGTCAGAGCCATGAGAATGGGCTATCCTGTATATTTTGGACTATAGACAACATTCTTTTACAAAAGGTGCAGACTCAGCATGACTAAGTGCAGGACACAGAGCACAGAATTAGAGCTAAAGGAACAGAGCTTATGTAGAGTCAGATTTGTTCTTCCTTATCACGTTATCCCTTTTGAATCCTTGCTAGTAACCTGTAGTCCACCAAAACCAATTTTCTTCAAGACAGAAACTGTTTTTAACTTTTTATCCCTAAAGTTTCTGGCTCATAATAGGATCTCAATACTGATGAACTAATCTTAATTAAAACGAGAGAGCTATATTTCCTAGAGTTTTAAAATAATAGGTAAATATGATACAGTCATTTATTTATTTCCTCAGACTCTTTTTTATTAATTCACATTTCCTGCCAGCCAAAGTTCCTAGTGGATATGTGTCCCATGAATGTGTTAAATAACACTTAAGTCATAAGGCAAAACTACTTACGGAGTCTCCTCCAAGGAGACCATATACTTTTCTCCCACAACCTCGCAGAAGATTCTTTCATCTCTATTTCACAGAGGAAAAATAAAGGTCATGAAAGAAGGCATTCTGTGACTTCCTCCCATGAAACTTCCGATTTGATGAACGTTTGTTAACATCCTCCATTTTCTCTTCTAATACAGTGGAGGAGTCATTCCTCTCTCCTAGTTGGGGTGACTAGTTGAATATTTGGGGTGAGTAGTTGAATTCTTTCCATTATCTGCTGCATCTCATTTCTTCTGCCTTCTTTAGGGTCTCCTCTCAGTTATGGTGCTTTTCTTTTATTAATTTTATTCAGCATCAGCCCCTCCTGCCAAACAATGTGGATTTTCTTGCCTTAATACCATTTATTCAATGGTAACTATATTACTAGTCATTAAACTTCCAATGACTCCATCAAACAAAGGCTGTTACTGTGCTTTGTTGATGACAGTCATAAATGTAAGTATTATTCAGAGTATGCAGAAAAATTGGAAGGATAGTTTGGTTTCTGGTTATGTTAAATCTAAACAGCACATTTTCCAGCCATGTCTTTTGACTCATTAGCTTTTGATTACTGCATTGCTAATGTGTATCAATGCTGAGCCACTCAGAAAGGATAGGCAAGAAGTCCGTTGACAGATTCCATTTGCACAAAGAATATACATCCCTTGCCCAGCCTGCCTTAATATTTACCCAGTAGATTAAGATGTCACCATATCATCTTGTAGATCAGAAACAAGAAAGGACACCAGTTAGAAGGGCCACTTAGTGTTGCAGAGTATGGCAGGGGTCTCAAAGCCTTCAGAAGAGGTAAGGCCAACCATGTCTGGAAGAGAGCCTGGCAAACACTGACAAGGTGCCTGCAGCAGGAGTTGGGACGGCCTCTCTGGGTTCCAGTGGCAGATGAGTGAAGACATAAGGGAAAGGCCTATGGCTACCCCTGCATCCCTCTGGTGCTATAGACCAGAGATAACAATGTAATTGGCACACTAGTGGACCAAAGTCAAATCATGGCTCATACATATGGATCAAGTGCAGAAAAATAATGAAGAACTACGACTGAAGAACTACGAGTAGTCCAGAATCCTGAGCTTCTGATTCTGACTTGGGTGGGTAATGCCAAATCACCATGTCAGTGCCATCCCAGTGATCTCATGTCATGTAATCCCCCAGAATAAATGCCTTGCTGGCCACACTGGTCAGGAGGTGTGAGTCATGCCGCAGGTCACAGAGCCATAGGACAACCCTGCAGTCATTGAGTCCCAGAGCTCCTTGCGGTATCTAATCAATCATAAATGCATGAGTAGGCTTATGATTGGGAAGAGGGTCATAGAATATTAGCTCAATTTGGGCCCAAGACATACATGTATCTGGGTCTTGGTCCTGGCTAAGACACCCTGCCCAGGTCCCAGCATGTCCTAGGCACTAGATGGAGACAAAAACTGTAAGGAAGACATCTCAAAAGGCAGATGCTCTGAGCAGCAAACCCAGATACTGTTTGGGGTTCATCAGGGCATTTTGGTTGAAAATTTATGACTTCTTTTTATTCTCAAATTAAAAAAAAAATAAAATAGTTTAATTATTTTCCTCTCTTTTCTTGGTTGTCTTCCTAAAATTCTTATTTGTTTGATTTGGAGAACTGGAATAATTTTATTTTTTCCTTCTCTCTTCTATTAGCCATCTCAACATTTCACAATTTTTTTGGAAAATTTCAAGGTATCTTCTGAGAACATTCATTAGAATGTTTTATTTTAGCCAATTTTGTTCACCTTTATTTTTCTGCATATTAAATTCGGAATTCAATGATGTCTATTGTTCTTTCCTATGGAATATTTAGATTTCAGCATCCCTTTCCATTCCCTTTATCTACATCCTATTGTAAATGACAATCTAATTATTTTTTCTCAGATGTTATTAGTCATACCTAGCAAATTTTTAACTTGTTTTTAATATTTTCAGAATGCCTTCTATTCTCTTTTTAGTTATTGATTTTTATTCACCTTTTTCTCAACTGTAAAAAAATTTCAAGAGGAACATGAATGGAATTTTCACTGAATATCTATGAATGGCTTTTTTTCCATATAGTGGTTATTCTCTTTTTTTTAAATCAATGCCACACTATGTTTTTTTTAACAGCACTGTAATTTTCTTTTGGTTGAATCACGTCTTCCCCACTAGAGGCTGGCTGGTGGGATATAATTAATTAAGTAATCTGCCCTTTCCTAGCCAAGGAATGGGTGTGCAACACAAATTAGGCTAGTCAAAATATCATTTCTTATTTTTTTAACCTTTAAATAAAGCATTTTATTGAGTGATAACATACCTATAGAAAAGTACACAAATCTTTAGCATACAAATCCATGGATTAACTTGAAATCAACACATTCACGTTATAAATTGATGGAAGGAAAAAAAAAGAAAAGAAGGAAAAAAACCTAGTTTCACATATTGTTGTGTTTTTTATATAAAATGTATTATTAGTATATTTTTAAAGCTTACTAAATAATTCACTTAAACAATTATTATTCTAATTCTCTGAAATCATACATCCAGAGAGAGATCTTTTTTCATTGTAGTGTTTTCTAATGTTTTCAACTGGAATTTCCTTACTGTTTATTATATTATTATATAATTATAATACTATGAAATCCTACATTCATTTACATAAGGTTTCCTTTGGATCAGCCTTTGAGATCTTAGGAGGTTGTGAACTGCCCAAAGCAGCCAATAAATAGCATGGTTGTCATGATCTACTTGCAAAATGACACTACAACTTTTGGAGTGGAGGTATAGAAAAAGCTCATTACCTGGTTTCAAGCTGCAATAAACCTCTTGATATTTCTTCTGAGACAGTAGGACCAATTCAAGGAAACTTATATTCTGAGAACAAAAATTGCATGCTATTATGGTAGCTCTTCTTGAGAACAATCTAATTTATTGGATGTCATCTCCCTAAAGATCTTTGAGGCTACAGATAAGACTCCTCAATCTTGCAACTACCATTTTCTTTCTGTAATCTTTAACCATTGCTCCTGGCATTAGCTCATTCTGAAAGCCATCTGCTCTATCTCAGCTAATGCAAATCCCTAACCTTTAGTCCAGAATCCTGACCTAATTCAAAGAGCCCTTCATGAATCTTAGTGTCATCTCTGTGTTTTGCCTTTCAGCAAACTAGCTAGCTTTTCTGATTATGTACTCACGGAAATAGAATCCTAATTCTAACCAACAACAGTTCTTGCAATTAACTTCAGTTGATTAATTTAAAAAATTAAAGTTAGCTAACATATATGTCTTATCATTCTACTCCCCATGTGAACATTATTTTTCAGTTGGCTACTGTTAGCTAATATCAAAACCTAGAGTTCACTCCTTTATTCATTGCTTTAGAAATATTTTTCCCAGAAAGAAGACATTTTTAGAAAATGTTTGTCCCTATACACATTTCCTTGTCCCTGCTTCCTGAGAACTTTATCCTATTTACACAGTTATCTTGGAGGTTGATATGCTTCTATTCTGCTTATTTTCTCAAAACACTCATGTTCAGAGCTATGGTTCTAGATTTAACATTCCTGCATTTGAACTCAAACCCTTGGTTATAAGAGAAGAAACTTGAATTTCATTTGATTGCACACATACAAATACAGTTAAACTGCTCCTTTGGAGGTTAAATGAGAATACAATTTAGGGCTACCCATGATGAGTGGCAAAGATCTAGGCAGAAATCACTATACTCATCATGGGTCTTCTTTACAGTATAAGCTGATATTTGAAAAGTTGAATTTTTGACATTGTCAAAGTCATTAATATTTAATATAATATTTCTTTTATCATATTTATCAAAGAAATATCTGTATTTCATTAAAAATTAAAGTTGCCCAATTAACATGTAATGACATCTCCATCCCCTAGACCAAACTTTCTCTTTCAGTTTAATTCCTAAGAGGAAACGACTTTAAAGATTTTAAGTCTTTCTTCCGGGCTTTGTCTATGCACTTCTAAGTAATATACATATATCCTAATTTCAGTTTTAGACATTTTATATTGACTTATCTCATTGGAAGAACATTCTGTTCTCTTACATTTTACCCTCACACTCCTACAACCCCTTTACATGGTTAGATGTAACATTTCTTATATTATCATGCAGTATAGTTTATTGTTGGTTTGTTAAATCAACATTATTACTACATTGTTATAAACTCAAAGTAAATATAACTGAACTATGTGCTGTACTATGATTATATTTATTGTCATAAAGTTTTTGTTTTATTTTCCCTGGAACTAATAATTGTCTATTTTATGTACTTAATGCTTAATTTAATTCATTCCTGTCATTGTATTTTTCACAATTCGGTCATCATCATATTCTGCTAGGAATATGAAAAAAGTCAAATGCATCGGTTATTCTATCAGCTTCATTTGCATTTCTGTTTGGAAACAAATTTCCTGCTTCAGTCTGAGTTTGTCCTCTAAGTCAACTGCAGATAGTCATCTTGGGTATTTCTTAATACCCAATTTCACCTATTTCTTTCCTGACCTCATGTCTTTCTTTTCCATGGCTCACTATCTCATTCATGTCCCTTGGCTACAAGAAATTTTCCAGTATTAATTCTTTAATTTGTTTCCTCTCTTCAAGTTCTCTCTTTTATTCTTTTAACTCCTATTATTTGGATGTTGAAATTCCAGGATGGGTAATATAGTCATTTCCCTTATTTTCTCTTTCAGAAGAATTTCTAATTATCAGAATAGTTTCCTATAGATATCCTCTTCTGTTTTTTCTTCAAATGTTCTCCTGAATATTACATTGCCAGCACTTTTTTTCCAAATAACTTTTTATTCCATGCCCCCTCCTTTCATCAAATATCTTTTCTTTTTTTCCTACTGATCTCTTTTAAGAATGTGAACTCTATCTTTTCATAGTTCAGTGACTCTTCTCTATTTGATGATATCGATATTTTAGGTAATTTTAACTGTAAAGCACTAAAGATCTGATTGAAAACTTTGTGTTCGTATCTCAGGCTTAGCTACTGCTGAGCTTTATTTTAAGTGGATAATTTGAGAACCCAGTGGTCCCATGGCAGTAAATGGGTAGGAAGGTAATGTTAGTGTCTCCAGGTCTTTTCTCTTCTGTGGGTCAATTTCACACACAGGAATCATTCAGTCTTCTGGCTAAGCTCTAAATATGAACTACAAATGTTCAACCATATTTCTGAGAGATTATATGATCTTAACACTTACATTACATTTACTATTATGTTCCCTCTTAGGTTTTAGTTGTGGTACCTATTCTCTACCCACAGAGATACTTTTTGACTTTGAGGCTAAAAAATGTCAGTTTCAATCATAGAGTTTTGAGATGGGAACTTCTCAAAGCTGAGAAAGAAACCAACAGATTTAACTGTATTTTAGCCAACAGGATGCCTGGTATCCTCATTTCCTGAGCTCTCCCAGTATATTTTCTTTTTGATTTAACACCATTGCCACTTAAATTTAACTTCCAGCCTCCTCCAGTCTGCTTAATTGTTGCTTGTTCATCAGTGTTCCAGTTACCAGGATTTTACCGACATTTCTTTTAGACTGTTATCTTTTTTCCTACTCTTTGTCTATCATGAGAAAGATACAGCTCTCTTTTACTGTTTATTTTAGTCTCCACTTTCTATCATTAAGAAACAAATTCTAAGTTTTTAGAAAGTTTTTCTTTCTACTTATATGTGATTTATATTAAAGCTTCAAAAGTTTATTTCACATAATATTTCATGATGTTCTGTTTGTTTTATATTGTAGGAGTAATGGCCAGAGACAAAGAAAATAAACTGTGTATGTAAAGAAGTTTTAAAATGATCTTTTTAAGATATTAGGTGATTTTAAAACATTCAGTGTGAAGATGTGATTGGGCTTTTGTAAATAAAAATCAGATGTAAAAGAGAGCAGAATCATGTTGACTCTGAGCTAGACATATTGCAGTGATCATAATGGGGTAACAGTGTTGACACTGCCATCTCAGACTGAATTCACTAAAGCAGAATCTGAGACAAGGATTTTTGTTCAGGTGTCTTACTGATGGAGTGCCGTCTGCAGAAAGGCTGTGAGGGGCAACAGGTTTGGACAAGGAAAGACTGCTAAGCCACCATATTGTCTTAGGAGCCCAACAGCACCTCAGAGATAGGCCCACCTGGGATAAGGGACTGATCTTTTCTATCTTCATGCAAACCAGCTTCTACAGGAAGGTTGGGGATGGGGGTGAGGAGGACTTAGTTTCCTGGACAAGCAAGTCTCATTTGGCCAAGGGAAGTTCTCTTAAGGGAGAAGCTGTGAGTTGGTCTCAGCCACCTTTCTTGGCGACTGGGAGATGCGGAGTGGGAGAGAATACCAATAGCAACTGTTAAACTTGCCATGTATGATGTGTGCTACACTTTTTGGGTTTTAGCATAATTCTATGAGTATCTTGTGACAGTATATTTACTGGGCTAGAATAACTGTGAGTAGATGGATTCCAAGTGTCAGCTCTATAAATATTATTATATACATTCTAGAAACTGTAGAATTACACTTATTTCCCTAGCAAATTTCTAACAAAGCCAAAGCACTAGTAGGAATAAATATAGTAGGCTCTATTATTGCAAAATAATGAAGGAAAGAGAGAGAGAGAGGAAGAAAGGGGAAAAGGGAAGAAGGAAGGAAAGGAAGGAAGGAAGGGAAAGAAAGTAAAGAAAGACCTCAGAGATTGTCACTAAAGAAACAAGACAATTAGCATTACTATAGATTCAAATGCATTGATATATTCTGTTCAAGTATATCACCTTTCAATCACATCTATTGATCCTGTACTGGGCACAGCAAAGTCCATTCGAATTCAGGCGGCCATCAGTGGAGAAAATATTGTCCATCTTTCTGTTACTTTAGATGGGAAAAAATGATTTAAAAGCCAGAAACAAGGCAGCTTTGAAAAGTTCTCACAAAGTGTCTGAGGTCTAAATTCTTTTAGCAGCTATCCAGCGTACACTCAGGTAACATGGTCAAGGAAACTGTGGAGACCAACTCAAACCACAACCACCTTATTTAATAGTCGATAAAAGCTTTTTGTTTAGGCAGTGCTAAGCTTCTGGTCAGAAAATTTTATATATTTGATAATGTATTAAGAATGAGAGAAGAGGACTAGAGTATGTATAATTGATACTTTTAGTGGAGTTAGCACATATTTTCTCCAATTTAATTCCAAAGAGTTATCATTTTAAATAAGCCATCCATCACCACAACGAATGTGCATTTGCAGAAAGGGAAATGTTAGAATATGCTTTTTCAATTAGATTACATCCTGGTTCCATTTAAATATATTTAAAGTTTTACTTTGTAAATTAAATATAAGTGCTGATATGTTCTTCTTATAAAATGGAGATCCCTTTCTTCTTCCTTCAAAGGCAAATTGATGCATGACTGATCAAAGTTGTTGAGAAGATGGAGAAGTTAATAAGACTAACTGTAGGCACTAAGATCTCCCTTAATTTCTTTCTGACCTAGAAATTACAAATATCCCTTCCAGTATGCAAAGCTAGTTTCAGTAACTTTACAGAGTATTTGAAAGAACTTATTAAGAAAAATTGGTATTAGAAGTATTACTGAAAATTCTCCTTCAATATTAAGTTATAGTGATATTAGGAAGAAAATAATATAAATGAATCTTTGAAAGCCATACAAAGCATATTAAATGTATAATGCTAATTAATAATCACACATATTATAGTAGTAACTAGCATTCATTTAGTGCTTGCTAAACACTCTTATAAACACTTTGGCTGTTTTGTATCTTTTACTCATGAGAAGACACTGAGTGGGAAGTGCTATTATTATCCTAATATCACAAATGACTAAACTGAGGCACAGAAAAGCTAGTAAATTTTGGAACCATATTAAAATCAAGAGATGTAAGTATAGATACCATAGCACTAATCATAATGCTTCCATAATATGTAGTTCCATTTTATAATAATATTAAGTATTAAGTTACTCATAACCTATATGTTCATTTTGAGCCATTTTAAGAAAATACTTTCTTTCCACTCATGAGGTGCTTTTAGATGTACATTACTTTTAGATGTACCTTTCATTTCGAGTACACAGTTTAGTATGAGATGTTATTTCCGCTGAGTGGTAAGTTATCTCCATAAGAAAAGATCAGATTAGTAGCTACATTACCTTAATACTTAAGAGCGACAGATGAATTAAACTTTATTGGTGGAGTTATTAATAACAGTCACTGCAGTGGGGGTGGTCAAAAACAAGCATTGCCTACATCATAACCAGGTGTTAACTCTGGTCAAATCCAAGTACAGACCTCATATATCATCAGTTAACTCTCTGTGGCAAAAGGGCATACACTATTACCATATACCCTTCTGCAAGAATCCCTTTGCTATGGTCTAAGCAACCACAGGTACAATAGAGGTTTAAGAAATTCATGATGAAAACAAAAGGCCTCGGTAGTTTTAATTGAGCACTAATTCAGTATGAAACTGCAATGCAGTATAGCTGCTAAATGTGGCATGAAAACTGCACTGGGAAATAGATTAAGATCACTTCAAGCCATGGTAATGCCAGCCAGCCTCTAAAATACTGTATTCAAGTCTTGTAATTGTATTTTACAATAATAACAGAAAGGTGTAAACTATGCTTGTGAAGGATCCAGAAATATTCTGAAGCATCCATTCAGCTGCATGAGATTCAAAAGATTTTAGTGAAGAATTTTAGCATCCCAAGTCAAAGGCTTTTTCAGAATGTTTCCATCCATTACCCACCTTATCTTTACTATGATTTTTTGAGGTGAACCCTATTTTCTCATTCACAAAATGAGCATTATTGTCTCATTTTATTGATGATGAAACTGGGTTTTAAAGAAGTGAAATACTTTGCACCAAAACCCACTAACAATGAGTAGTGAAAATAACGGCAGTGATACTTGTCATACCAGCTATCATATATCACTGCGTACCATGTGAGGCACTCCTTAATTGCTTTGTGTAGTTTAAATCGTTTCAGTCTCACTGTTGTCTCCAGAGAAAGTCGCTAATGAATGCTGAAGTCTGACTATCAAACCATGTTCTTTAACAGTAAAACTTATGGACACTTAGGTAGATTTTCAAAAGGATACTTAGCCTGAGAAAGATCTTTAAGTGGGAAGCAGGGCTCTGTGACTCTCTTCTGTTTAATCCAGGGTATATTGCTTGTCTTGTTTGGACCTTGGTTTCTTCCTCTAAGTGGAGATGTTGGCTATGTCATAATGCGTTTGTAAAAATCATGTACAAAATGCATATAACTGCATATCACTGACTACTTTTGTTTCCTGATAATTCAGCCTATTCTTGTCCATATGGTCTTTTTTTTCCTAAATGTGTTTCTGTAATATCCACTAGTTCTCTTTATATCTCACTGCTTTGATCTAATAGCTTATTGATGTCTTGTTTCATAGACTGCAGTGATTTGCAATTTCCTTCCAAAAGTGAAATTGTCATCAAGCTTTCATTGTATTTTCCATTTTCTTTTTAAAACTACTCTTTCATGCATCTTTTGTACACTATTTTTCATATTAATCTCAGAGACTTTGCATAGAGTTCCACTTTTTTCTACTTATTTAATCTAATGGGACTTCATTTTTATATCAGCTATTTCTTTTAAAATTTGTGTTTATTAAATACTCAGTATCCAGCCTACCCAGTCACCTGCTATTTCCTTGCCTTTCTCAGTCCATTGGTATTTTCCTCGCTCCAATTCTTCGATTCCATTTCAGCCATATTCCCATCACAGAGCCAAACTCTGGATATTACCATCGCTTGAAATTACTGGGTACCAACATCATTAGGTCACATATTCCATTTTCTAATAATAACCTCTACTTCTGCCCTTTTTATACACTTTTCTTGACATTCATACTTCAACTCTTTAAAGTCAATCAGTTCATTGTTTAAATGAACTCTGTATTCTCTCTCTGTATACATATATTAAGAAAAAACAAAGGATGCACAGCCTGTCTTTGTTCCACCCTTATGGAGTAAATCTCATAGCTTTTTGTTTCAGTTACACTCCTTCTAATATTCTGAACTTTATCCTCCTTCCATTGTCTTCTAATAATATTTAAAATTCCCAAATTTGAGAAGACCTACAAATTTCTGCATTATTTGGTCTTCTTAAATAACTCAAGCTTCAAGTCATGATGCTTTTTCATTTTACTCTAAGTTGCAGCCATCCTGCAATTCAAATTACATATCCTTAAGAATACTTCTAGCTCATAGTCTTCACCTGCAGTTTACTTTATTTGGATTGACTGTTTTTCCCTTCTTCTTTCAAAAATATCAATGGAAGCTTATGTCTCATACCCTGTGCTAGTTATGTGGATCACCTCAGTGACAAAAGAAAGAAAGATCTCTTACCTTATGGAATTTAAGTGGGGTAGGTACACCAAACATGATACATTAATAAATTAATGTGTTAGAGAATAGTAAGTACAATAAGGGAAGGGAGTAGGGCAAATTAAGGAAATCAGAAGTACTCGAGAGTATGGTTTTGGATTAAAATTTAAAGTAGGTAAAGGAGTTAGCCATGAGAATGTCTAAAAGAAATGCATTTCAGTAGAGAGAACAGTCAGGGCAAATACTATAAAGCTGATACTTGTTTTTCTCTTTTTGTCTCAAATAACTTATTTGACTAAGATCAGTGGGTCCTACAAAAGGCAAAATACCTTTGCTATTTTTTTCCCATTTCATCTAGTAAACATGTCACACAATTAATTACTATGTGACTCTCAACTTCTGAGTCCTTGCTGAAAGCTCTCATATCTGTTCTTCTGTAAGCAAGAAGAGGAAGAAATGAAAGGGAAGAATGTATCTCAACTTGCTGCCCAATGGCCAGATGCCAGAAGACCATTTACATATCATTGGCCTGAGCTTAGTTATGTGGTTATTCCTGGATGCAAAGAAGGTTGGTAAAATAATATTTATTATGAATGGCTATATGTCCAGCTAAAAATTCTATGACAATGGAGAAAGATGAGTATAGCTAATAAATAGCAAGCAAAAGTTTCTGCTATTTTAATATAAGAGAAATGAAGCCAAAGAATGGAAGTAACCTGTATAAAATCACAAAGACAGTGAGAAGAAAAGCCCGGATTTGAATCTCAGTAGTTTGGTTTCATTATTATATATTGAATACAAACACACACACTCACAAAAACAAACTTATTCACGTACCTCCACATGAACACATGTATATACTTATTAACATGTAGCTAACCTCATGCACATGCTTTTTCACTTGATTTCCCTGATAATTTATTCATAAACAAGTGTAAGATATATCTTAAGTTTGTAGATACTAATAACATCTGCCATCTGAAGATAAAGTTGTTTCCTTGTTTTTAGTGATTTAGAAATGCTCTTGTAATAAGTTCAGCAAGTAGCATGCATGTTGGAGTTTTATTTAGAAGTTCAGGCAACTAAGGATTTTTAAAGTTATATTTAACACTATTCCAAATAATTTATGTCTCTCAAGGCAGTTATATTTAGGTAATTTGCTTCTGAAATAAAACCTTATTGCCAAAGTTTTGAAAATGTGAGAAAAAAAGTTAATTAAAAAAAAAAATTACAGACCAAATCCAAATCTATATTGTCAACAGAAATCTTGATTCTGTGATGATTCACAGTTGACATTCAAATCAATATTCTATGAATGAACAGCTGAGTGTAAAAATGAATTAATGAATAAACTATGAATATTTTAAAATTGCAATGAAAATAACTGACAGATACCACCTACTTTATTTTGAGAAAATTTTAACAAAATTTTTGTAAAATATATTTCTCATCACATCAATTTTTAAATTGTGTATTTTAAAATAAATTTGTTAATATTAAAATGATTCTCTTCTTTGTACTTAATTCCTGTTATTCTGGAGATGCTGAAAGAGTCACCTTGAACGTTTTATGTGAAGCACGATGGTCTGTACTTGGAGATGTGAGGTTATCTCCTTTCTCACCATGATTTATCCTAATTATCTTTTAATTGGGTGCTTCAATAGGGTGTTGCTGGAATGCATAGTTCTAAAAACTTAACTCATTAAAGACTTCACTAATTACATTGTCCTTCAAGACGTTTTGTAGAACTTTCTCTTTTACTTGAACGTCTTAAAACATCTGAAAAAAAAAAAGGCACAAAAAGTTAGCAAAACCTAGAAGAAAAGACATACGATGGTGTGTTTTGTCACTGTTTGTATTCAATATATAATAATGGAGCTAAACTACTGAAATTCAAATCCTGGGTCTTCTAACTACCTAGGTAATTTTATGCAAGTTGATTCCACTCATTGACCTCATTTCTCTTATATTAAAATACAAAACAATACCAGTCCCTACCTGGAAGAGTTATTGTAAGGAGTAAATAAATAAATGAAAATAGTTAGCAAAATGTCTAGTAAACCATAAGCATGTAATAAATATTGACTATTACATTGTGTGCATTTCACTATGGTTGGACACATGATCATACCCAAGGGTGGTAGGGAAATGGAGAAGGAATACTTTCTTTAGATCTGAAATTCTGAAAACTTTAAGATATTGAAAAAAAAATATGCCAAGACACTATGAGAAGTTCTGCCTTAAATTATTGAATAAAATTCTCATGTTCTAAATAGCATCTGTGTCCAAAGTTGATCATAATCAAAATTAAAAAATGAGGATCTGATTGTGTTTTACAAGAGATTATATATACAATTACAGATTATATATATAATATTAGAAATATATATTTTATAGTAATGAATGATAGTGGTATTTGTATTTTTTAAATAGCACAAACTCTCAGAATGAATGGAAGAACTTCAGAAGCAAGGCAGGAATTTTTAAAAGACCTGGACTTTGTTCCCCCTTAGGACTTCTGTGTTGATAAAGGGCTCCTATTTATTTTTTCTCTTTTTTAAAATGTTTTAGGTTTGAAAAGAACATGCTGTGATTTAAAGAACATTTCTCTTGAAGATATAAATATTAGCATAAATCTGAACCCTGTGGTCCACCAGTGATGAATTCTGTGGAGATTATGCAGTCTCTTTGAGGCTTAGTCTCTTCTTGTATAAAATGTGGAAGCAAATGAAATAAATATGTGATAAGACCTATTGTTGTTCTAACATACAGTAAATTATTAATAAGAATTAGTTTCCTTCAGCCCAGAAGTGGTTTCAAAAGTTTAGGGGAAAATAACCATTAAATAGAATTTATGCTGCTTCTGGAGCTTGAAACAATACATTTATGAAGACAGTGGCATTCTGATATGACAAGTTAACAGAGAAAACAAACAAAAAGAAGAGTTTATTATTTAAATATGCTAAAAATAACAATGTATTTGAAAAAGCTGTATATTAAAAGAATAATTCATCAAGATGATGTAAAAGATATCAAATCTATTAATATATTTTACCTCATTACATAATACAAGAAAAAATTTATACATAAATGATTACTTCAATAGATGACAAAAGGCATATGTTAGATATATTATTTAAATAAGACCAAATATCTATTCTAAATAAATACAAATATATTCTCTAGACATTTTTCTTTAATCCAAAACATACCAATGAAAATCAGAATTAAGTCAAAAATAATGGTATCAACATTTTTTAAAAAATTTTAAAGTAATGTATTAAACTGAAAAAGGAATAATCATAACTTAGTTCATATACATATTTTCTTATAAGCAAATTGGTATCTATTAGAATTAATGTATTTTGTAGAATGTACAGAAATAGACATATAAATATTTAGTATATTTCTTCACTAACCAAGAAAATATATATATATTTAATAAGTGAATTTATAAATTTCTTTAATAGTTTTATTACCTTTTATTTTATTAATTTTTATTCCCTTTAATCAAAAAACCAAACCCATAGCCATAATAAGGAAAATGGTTACATAGTAATATAAAAGAAAATGAATAAATGAAGACATATTATGATTTGGAATGTGAGAAACATGATATGAGGATTTTCCCAAAATGGAACATTTATCTATATGTAAGTACACTTAGATTTCCTGTATTTAGCAATCAATAACTTAATACAATTTTTATTGGAAAGTAAAAAATTATTTAAACTTTTCTAAAAGATTTAAAGACAAAAATAAGAACATTTATTAAAAAGTAACATGTAGGCAGAGAAGAGACTAGCCATACCATGGTTCAAATGTATTATAAAATCAAGATGAAAAAACAAAATGCATATGTTTCTAGCATGAGAAAATAGGAGATGTATCTGCTGAGTAATTTAAGCAGATGCAGACTCTATGTAAGAATACTAAGGCATCACAAGTAAGTGTACATAGGAGTTGACTTTTCAATAATTTGCCTATTGGAATTTGCCTAAGGAATAGCCATATTTGTTTTAAAAAGTACAAAAAATATTTAAATGAGGTCATTACTTTGATACTGAGATATTCTCGTTTGATGCCCTTGTTTTTCTTGACTTGTTCTTCTCATGTTGTACTCTTTCAGAGGCTCACAAGCTCTCTTGCAAACTGACCCCTGACTGGGCATTTCACAGACTTTTTTTCACCTGCTTGGATTCTAGAGCAAAGGCATTTTTAACATAATCTGGAAGCTTTTCTTTTACGTTCTTAACACTTCTGACAATATTGCCTTCTTACCCTTTCTTTAATAAAACATGTTTATCCTCTGCAGCTTTTCTATACAACTTCTACAGTGACTGTTTCTTTGATTTTCCAACTACAGAGTTTCTTCCCTTTAGAGTTTTATACCTTCTGAATATTCTAGCATCTACCACTCTTTCTAGAGACTACCAACATTTTTTTTTACTCTCAGTGTTCTTTAAGGACAGTTCAGCACAGCTTAGTATATCACAGACTGCCTTACTTTTAACCCCAGTTCTGCTGATGACTAGTTATGTAATAATAAGCAAGTTACTCAAGTTATATTTGCTTCAGTTTCCTTATCTGTAGCGTGTGGATATGGATATTTACTTCATAGGATTGCTATAATGATTACTTGACACATTACAATTATTGTGACATTACAGTTATGACTTACAGTCTAACAATTGCATTACTGATTCACTCTCCTATCCATATGGATGATCTCATCCACAGTCTCTGAAATATTTCCAATTAAAAAAAAAAATGTTGCCACTGTTCAAGAACAGTGTATGTGCAACCCAAACAGAGATGGGAGCACTTTGGGAAGAAGTCTAATATTAAAGACTCCTTCATCAGAATGTCCGATGGGGGTTCTGAAAGTTGCTGGGAAACAAGCTGCTGGAAAACAAGCAACTAGAAAACAAGCTGCACATAAATTTCCGTGAGCTTAAAATATTACATTCACACTTCCTTGCTTAAAATGTGCATGCTTGCTTTGTTTTAATGTTTTCCACAGTGGATGAAGTTTGTGAGGAGAAACCCTGAGATTGACCATAAGGGCATGAAGGAGGGCAGATATTTCCTTAGGGTGAAACAATGGACGGTCCTGGAAAGCCAGGTCATCCATTAACAGAACTCTGTTCTGGAATGAAAGCATGCTGTTTAACCCAGGGGAAGTACCTGCTATCTTGAGATGTCCCGGAGGCAATAACAAGATAAACTTAGAAAATTTGCATACCCCGAGGAGGGTGATTGTTCCCGGAAGGCATGGGCCTGAAATTAATCAGTTAACCAGCAAGCAGAACTTAGTGCTTATCGCATGGAATATCTAAAGGCCCACCTCTTTGATCGCATTTTTTTCTGAGCTGTTACTCCTAATAAATATGATGTTGACCAGGCTTTCTGCGCTCTAGATCCACGAGATTTTGAGTCCCCTGGTCCCATCTTTGCTCTTTACTTTTTCTCTTTGTTTCTTAAGTCTTGCGTTGCCCATCCTCAGGTAAGGTCCCGAGCTGCGCTGGACACAGCAGAAAGGAATATACATTCTCCTGTGGGAAACTGTACCAGTTTAACCCAGTTAGTCCAGCAGCCAAAGAAGATTTCTACAAAGATGACTAGGTATCGGAAGGTTAACAGAAGACATAACATTTAAAAAAAAATTCATACACAGGAAATACCATGTGAACAAGTCAAGAGGTACGTGAGAGTATGGTATATTAAGAAATTAGAAGATTTACAGTCCAGTGGAAAATGTGAGAAGGACAATAGTCGGGAATAAGATGATGAAACAAGTTGGGTATAGAAAGTCTTGAACATCCCCGTGGATGAATATGTGCCCATACTAAAAAGGAATGGTTTTAAAGGAGTGAGGTATTACATCAAATTGTTTCTATTTCTTTTTTTTTTTCTTTTTCTTTTACTGAAAGTACTCACTGTATATGGAATAAGTAAATGGAAGAAGACAAGATTAGAAACAGATAAACCAGACTGGAAGGGATTTTTCTAAGTGAGAGATGATGGTAGTTTGCTCAGGAATGGAGAGAAGTGAGGTGAACAGATCTCAAAAATGTTTAGAATCCAGAAGACTTGGCACTTGATTAAATGGAGGTGGGGATTTCCATCTTAACTAACTAACCAAGTAGTGGACGGTGTTGCAAATTAACTATTTCAGTTTCTTACCAACTCAAGTGCTGCTTTCACATAGCTTTTACAAACTTAGAATGCACCAACTGCAGTCAAGATATGTACACACATGCCCACGCACGCACGCACACACACACACAGTCAAAACAAAACCGAAAAAGAAGTAAAACCCCAACTGTAATTTTCCTCATAGCATCAGGCAGAGTGATTGCTATGCTCTGTAGAATGGGTGTGCTCAGAATCCAAGAGTGATCATTTCTGAACCTTAGAGATCAATATCCCATTATTTGCCAGCAATCATGTATCCTTCTAGTTTTCTTTCTGCTCGTTTCGCTATAGCTGCTTTCTAATCTCACTGGGATTTCTCTCTCTTCCTTAACTTTTGATCTGTTTACTACTCCTTGATACCAATTTCTTTTATATCTGGCCTAACACGGGGCCCATCACTTCAAACATTGCTCCAATTTGGACGGTGTTGGAGTGACGGGGACTGGCCACCTCAGCAGCTTTTCTTACATCTACTATAGGTAAGGTACCTTAAGCATTTATCACCCCAGGGTCTAAAAAGACTCACAGTTCACCTGCATAATAGGCAGGGTTAATACTTCAGCCACGCAAACACAGTAAGATGGCCCTCTACTTTTACAGATACACAAGTCAGATCCTAATTGCAATTAATTAATCAGATGAGAAGGTGCAGTGCAAGCAAACTTGGTGCTGTGGAAATGTGATTTCCATCCCTAGCTTGGCCCTTAACATATAGCCACATTTCCTAAACTGACATGTAGTCTCCTCTCTAAAATGAAGAGTATACATTCCTACTTTGGCTATGTCCCAGTCATAAAACAGTAGAAAATAAATGTATATGTTTTAGAAATAGTCTAAAGACTTTACAATAGCTTCATCAGTATAGATATTCATTCTATTGCTATGTCAAAATGTAGATATTTAGTCCAATATCAGTTCTTTTTGTTTCCCCCTGACATTTTTTAGGATGCTTGGTGATCATCGTCCTCCTCTTTGCGGAATGTGCATCCTCCCTGCCCTTTCCCCTGTCATTCAATATATGAAGACCATTGGGGATGGAAAATGTAATGACTTTTTCTAAGCCATAAAATCAGTTAGTTGTTGAAGCTAAGCTAAAAACTGAAAAAAACAAGACACAACCCAGTCTTTGTATCTGAAGTCTAGGACAAATTTTCTGCAAATTACAAGAATATCAGAAATTATATTTATACCACTTATTTTATATATATATAAACATAATATATATATAAACTCAAGGTGTTTATAATATAAGTAGAAGACTGCATAATATGGAGACCCAGTATGATATAAATGGTTATGGTGAAAAAAATATGAAAAAGAATGTATGTATATTCATCTATGACTGAAGCATTGTGATATACACCAGAAATTGACACAACATTGTAAACTGACTATACTTCAATAAAAAAGTAAAAAAAAATAGAATAAAATAAATGATTGACATTTATGGACAAATTAATACTGCAGCTTCTTTAGGTACATACCACAGAGGATAGAGTTATTTTACAGCTGGATAGGTCATGTGAGTGTTCTCAAATATCCAAGGCTATTCAAAGTAAAACTGAAAATAAATATTAAGCAGGATGACAACACCCGCACTAATTTAGATTTCTAAACATCAGAGAGAGAATAAAAGAAGAGCTTTGCAGTCTTGACGTGTTTAGTATTTTTGAAGCATATCAATTATTTTATTATCATTTAATATATTATACGGCAAAATCTACGTATTCCCTCCTATCCCATTTAATGACTTCTTAGCTCCCAAGCAGAGATATACCTTCACAGTGTATTTGGTATTCATAGAAATCCATCATCTTTAACATTTTGAAAACTTTCTCAACTTTTTAAATGCATCTGTGCATTTAATTATTCATCTGTAAAAAGAATCATAACAGAGCAATAAACAATAATTATAAATTAATTCATTTAACATTGTAACTCAAAACTTAACTAAAAATTAACTGTCAGTATTTATTTTATTTGGCAGAACTGAATGCTCTATTACAGAGTGAGATCTGAAAATATTTCAAATGTAGTGTACAAGCAGGACCACATTCCGACGGCAGTTTCCATAACTGGAATATACATTACACTGGGGGTTATACCACCATTTGCTTTAATTTGATCAGTTTAATTAAATCAAATAGTGTTATAATCCTCAAGAGGGAAACTACTCTACTCAGGATAACTCCATTAAAGATACTTGAAATATGAGTAGGTTTATAGTGGACATTAAGAGCCTGGTTAAAAATGCAGTATAAAAAAAGAAGTGAACATCTAAGGGTCACTAGAAATGCTGTATTTTGTGCTTTGGTTAACCAGGAAAGTGACAAGAAAGTAAATCCAGTAAATAACCTTAAGAAAAGATAATAAACATTATATTCGAAAGCCACGTAATGTGTTGTAGAGTGGTTTTATGTAGATCAAAATCAAAATGTGTCTACATGGAACACATTTGCTATTGAATGCTATTATATGTCTTGAAGCACACTGGCATCTCTACTATTTAGGCTAACACTTCTTCAATTTCCAGTTAGTGCTTCCAATTCAGCCTTTCCTTCATGCTATGCATTTACTGATCACCTGCTATGTGCACATCACTGTGTTACCATATACTGTTTCTTACCTGACATCTTTACTCATCTTCCCATGTCATGTGATGTTTAATATTCTTAAGTAGACTATTTCCCTAGTTTGGTGGTAGGCTCTGTGAGAGGGACTTGACGTGAAAATTGGGCTAAGTATGAAGGATGTGATGGAAGCTGTTTCTCAAGAGTAATTTAAGGGAGTGGTGTAGTCAGTCAGTCAGAGCTCACCTCTGTGGATGGCTGTTAAATTATTTTACTTGAAATGGCTGGAGTTAAGACTAGACAAATCACCAGGAAGGTCTAGGTTAAATGTTTAACTATTTGGATTTTAACCCACTGGGAGAAAGAGTTGAATACAAACAAGCTCCAAGCCTGATGATCGATACTAAAAAAGGAATGTAAGACATAATAAAACCAACATTCATAGCACCATTCTGCTATTTAAAATGATTTATCTTATATCATCTCAATCGGGAGTGCCGCAATGAAAGATTTACTTTTGTATTTACTGTCAGTGTAATTATAAGAAAGGTGATTTCATATGTTTATTAAAGGACACACGCACACATAATCTTTTAAACTTGTCAATTATGTTCTCTATTTTAATTGATAGAATATCACAGCTTCTTTGGATGCAAAGATGAATTATGTGCATACCATACTAAATCCAAATTTATTTTGTCTTGGTTACATTGAGTTAATAAGTCTATACGTTCATAATTGTTAATCTCTACCCACGGGGTAAAGATTAGTTACAGAGTTCAGTGTATATACACAGTTCCTCCTGCCTTTAGTTTTACAGACTTCACTCCTTTCCAAAATTGCCTAAGCCAGTACCTTTCCTATCAGGTTTCCTCAATGATATTATTTCATATTTTTATAATATAGTAGACTCCTTTGTAATAACGGTACACTTCGGAAGACAATCCGGCAGTTTGTAACAAAGCTAAGCATAGTCTTAGCACACCATCCAGCAATCACGCTCTCAATTATTTGCTCAACTTATCTGAAGGCTGATACCCACACATACACAAAAGTCTGCACAGAAATATTTATAGCAGCCTTATTCAAAGCCACCACAAAACCAGAAGCAACCAGCTTCTGTCCGGAATACCTTCACTTGACAGTGTGCACTTGAAAATGTCAAACTCTGAAATGTTTACTTTCATTTCTGTAATTGAAATTTTCTTCTATATTTTGTCTATATGCTGATCTTATGTACTGAAAGTCAAGAGACAATACTTAATATAAAAAACTGCTACTGAACAGTGAAATATATTAAATATAAATTTATACCAAACAGTGACAATTCTACTGTAGCAAACACATTCAGACACTCTCACACTCTACAGCAGGTCTGCCCAGCCTCTGTTCTCTGGATGTCTTTTTAAAATACACCCCATCTATAATTTTCCACTGACCCACAGGCTGATGGCCTGATGACTCTCTGCTTCTCTGTATTCTACTAGTCACAGCATGGACTGTGATACCATGGCTGGTACAGCACACGGCTGGCAGAGAGAGCAGCGCTGAATATTCTTCCTGTCATCACTGAAAACAGTCAATGGCTGGCAGTTGCTGACAGTTTCATTCTCAGTGCAATTCTTTCAATCTGGAGGCACCTGCATGCTCTCCTTGAAAAGGATGTCCAGTTACCTAGTCTATTGAAAGAGTTGTCAAAAGAGTGATTATCTCTGAGAAGCCCATTCACCTCACATGTGTCTCACACATGACTAGATGATAATGAGGCAGAAGCTGCAAGTACTAAACAAAGTCCTACTAACCCAAACTAGCAGGTTTTAATACATTTATTAACAATAATTTGTTAGAAAATTTAAAAAAAACAGAAAACATCCACCTGGACAGAATGACTGCACAAATGTATATTGGAACTGTCCCATACAACTCTGTACATCTGGTCACCTTACATAAATACAGTGACTTTTTAAGCAGTGTGCTTCAGGCTAGAGTGAAGTCACTTTTATGTTCTGACCACGTTGGTCAGTTTGGATACTCACTTTCTGGAAGAGGTTTTTTTATGCTTAACACAAATATGCAGACAAAGTTAGATATCTTGAGACAGTCAGGGTAAAGAGAAGATAAAGGGGCAGAAAGACAGGAGAGGAACCAGCATGGTTAGGCTTCTGAAAAGAGGTGTGACCAGTCAAATTACAGTGTTATGGTGCCAGAAATCCATATTGCAAAACAAAGTTTCTCAAATGTCTTTCTAAGAGTTTTGTGTTGCCACATCATATACTTCCAGTGTTAGCTGCCCTTCTATACAAACAAAACTGGTCATTTTCCTATTTTCCAGAAAATTTTATGAGGCTATTTCCTCCCATTTTAAGTATGTTTTTCTTTTTTGAAACTAAAATAAGCTTGACTTTGAATAATACACAGAGCAGTATCACCTGTGTTTTCACAGAGGACTTGGAGACAGAGGAGACCATGGAAAGTATGTTTTAAATAACTTAAGAGACAGCTCTTGATACTTAGTTTTTTTTAATTTATTATTCTTTTTTAACGTTTTTTATTGAGTTATACAGTATTGTGTCAAATTCCAGTGTAGAGCACAATTTTTCAGTTATACATGAACATACGTATATTCATTGTCACATTTTTTTTTCACTGTGAGCTACCACAAGATCTTGCATATATTTCCCTGTGCTACACAGTATAATCTTGGGACTTCAAAATTTGTAGATACTGACAAGCATATGCAGAATATAAGCAAGATATTTAGGTTTTGTAATGGTAAAAGTACACCAGTGCTAGCTGCGAGGCTGCAGAAAACCAAAGGGAGTCGGGGAGTTGGCGTGGGGGTGACTGAGAAGAATGGGCTTCATGTTTAAAAGGTTCTCTGAGCATCTTCTTGCGAAAGTTCCCCCTTCAGTCCTTCCAATACACTAGTGGGACTTAATTCCAAGAGACCCCTTTGCTTTAGCAAAAGAGTACAGCTAATTCTGATTCTTTACTGGGGACATTGTGAGTTACTCTGCTAACATAAGGTACGTCTGCTATGACCTCATTGTCCTGATCCTTAGATGAGTCCTATCTTTAGGCGGTATTTCCATCTTCACAGCTGATGGAGTTATGAATATCAGTGATTCTCAATTTTGGCAGCAAATGGCTATCACTTTGAAAGGTTATGAAGCGTATTTACGACCAACACCTTCTCCATCCTCTTACCCACATTCTTATTTACTTGGTTTGAACACAAGACCTAGACAACAATATTAAAAAAAAAAATCCAGATGACTTGATGTAAACCAATTATTGAACAGTAATTCTCAAACTTTAGTTTGCATCATTATTTTCTAGAAACACTTTTTAAATCACAGGGCACTAAGTTCACCTTGTCTAGCTCTGGACTCACTAGGTCTGGGCTAGGGCCTAAGAATCTGCATTTCTAATGAGTTTTCGGGTAATGTTGGTGCTACTAGTCTAGGGGCCATACTTTGAGAACTACTGATCTACCTTAGTGCTTCAAACTTTAATATGCTTTTGTATCACACAGAGGCTCTTGTTAACGTGCAAATTTTCAGTTACCAAGTCTGGGCTTACTGGGCTGTTGCCTGATAAGTTGAATTTCAACGAGTGCAGTGGAATAATACAGTTTGTGTGGTAGATAAGCTGTATTACTGAGGCTCTGAAGTGGTATCTCTGAAAGTCAATACTGAGAAGAGTTCCAGAAGCCATTTCCATTATGTCCAGCTCAAAGCTTCCATTATTCTATAGAAGAACAGTACCCACATTGTATTACTATCAGTTTCCATAAAGAAAATGATTTCATGTTTTAGAAAGTTTAGCAATAATGAAGTCAAATTATTTGTTGCAGTATTTCTGAGAAGTTTAATGCTTATTGTGAAATTTTATAAGAAAATGTAACATAGAACATTTATAAAACTTTTTTCATCTAGGAAATATTTTGATCAAAACCTCTGCTAATATTGTACCAGACTAAATTATAAGGGACTGGATTTGAGAAATTCTACTTCAGTGTTTCACCTCCCCACAATCATCAGTTTGATTCCAGTAGAGCAGGTTTCTGAAATTTCTATTTCCTTTTCTCTACAATTAAAGGAGATTCATTTTTTATTCTTGATAGAATTAAGGAGATAAGAATAATAATATTACTTTCAAAAAGAAATAACTCTTGCTAATTTACTCATTAAGCACTGGGCTTTTTTGTCTTTATTGTCATATTCCCAGCACTTTTTACAATGCCTAAAGTAGCTAAAATAATGTGGACTGAATGATTTAATCACTGTATATTTGAATTACAGGGTTTGGAGGAAACTTAATGAGACAATTAGTGATAGTAATTTATAACCTCAAAAATTCTAAAACATTAGTTGTGACACTAAACATTAGTGGCGTTACAATAATGTGAATGATCCCATCAGTACAAGGAAAGGAGTAAAGGGCAGGGGCAGATAGAATCATCCCATGTGTGTAGATTCACAGTTAGAGTTGTGAACTTAGAAACAAACAAGGTTCAACAACCAGCTTTTAAAAGAATGACTAGGAGTTGTTAAACTTCCTTCATCATTAGAACTACCTCTTAATTAACATAAAATTAAAAAAAAAAACATTGCATAGAATGGAACCCCAATCCTATAAATTTTATCTGCTATAGCCAATTGTTTAGAAACCATACAGGATGTTAAATGTGATGTTAAAATATGAAATCATGAAATTCTGTAAAATTACTAGTGTTTCATCTTTTCCTCTGGTGGATGAATTATATTGTATCATACTGAGCATAGAGCATGGAATTTTTGGTGTCACATATTATATATTCATGTCTTTGCTAATAAAAGTCAACTGTCCTTTTACTTACAATTTGCATTAACAGCTCATCAATATAAACGGAAATGATTTATGAAAATATTACTGAGTAGAGACTGAATGGCTCAGGGGACTGATTGGTAATGGGATATGTAGTCTTTTATTTCTAGGTCACTGATTTGAATTACATTTTGGCAGAGAGTGGAGGCTATTGGATGACATATGGTGTGTGGAATAGGGTGGTGATGTCAGTCTTATTTTCAGTAAGTGCGGTCCATGTAGGTTTCAATATTTCAAGGAAACATCACTTGACTCTAAAGCCTACTCCGAGGATTCAAAATATTTATATATATGTGTGTGTGTGTGTGTGTGTGTGTATAAAAAAAGTTCATAAGAGAGATTAATGTTATCAAAGATAGAAAAAAACATTATCCACTGAAATATTTTCAATGTGAAAATATTTTTCATGACCTGTGTGGGAAGGTTTGACAAGCCCAAAAATAAATTTTTCAGGATAATTTAAGTTCACATGCTCTTTTTAGTTTGTTTTTTTTTTTTTTAATTCTTAATTACTTCAGGAAGTACAGCTCCTTCAAAGTTAGATTTAAAGTTTATTTTACTCTTAAGGTAACATTAACATATTTTATAGAAGTAAAATTTAAAATCTTATGAGAACAAGACATAGATCAAAATAATAGAATGTTCTAATTGAGAAATCTCTTTAACTAACATTATTTTATGGATGAAGAAAGTGAGAAGTAGAAGTTAAAATGACAGTATCACAAAGCTGGCCTGAGCTACAGCTGAGCTCTACATTTCAGTTCAAAGCTCTTCTCTTTGCTTGTGCCAGCCCTTGTTTAATATGGAGCCCTAATTCATAGGAGAAATACCATTTCTCACTCTTTTCAGGCCAAAATAAATTGAGAAAAAATTAGGTAAAAAGATTTTAAAAGAGTATTTGAAAACCTAGCAATTATATATAAAGCAAATCTGTACCGTGCAGTCATACTGTCTGAATTAATCAGTGAATTTAGTCAGATTGTTCATTACAACTTCAATCAACAAGAAACAATTTTATCTCTATATATTAGCAATGGAAATTTAGAAAATGCAACAGTTCAATAACAGCAGAAATACTTAGGAACGAGCCAACTAAAAAATATGTAAGAAGACACATTTTTTACACAGAAATGTATAAATCATTGTCAAACACCTAGAAAAATGGAAGCATGTGCCCTGTACTTGGACTGGAAGTCTAAACTTTGTACCATTGTCATTTCTCCTCAAATAAGTTTCTTGATTCAATGCAACATCCATTAAACTCCAGTGTATTTAGCAGGGGGAAGAAGGGCACAGACGATTGACAGATTTCTTCTAAGGTTTCCTGGAAATGCCATGAGTCAAGAACAGGGAACATGGAAAAGTGAACACTCTTTAAGACATGGTTTGGCAAGGACAAACAGCACTTGCTTTAAAGTGAGACCTGGCCGGGTAATTTGCTTTGGCCAAGAAATGTGAGCAAAATTGTATCTTTTGTTTGCCAAGGAGAGGCAAAGAGTAGTAATGCCTGCAGCAAACAATTCTAGGTTTTAGTTTGGATGCCTGGGAGAGGAGTGAAAGTGCATTCACATGACCATCCACAGATAGGTGGACATAGTAATATGGATTTTTTTCTATTTTCTTAGCAGAGCAAATATGTTGACCCTCATTGAGCTTAGAAGTTAGATAAAGACAAATTTCTCTGCCAAGTTAACATGGCTACAAAATAACTTTTAGGAATGAAACATAAACATTTACGAAGAATGGCTTACATCCATGAATAAGACTATATTATTATTGTATTTCCCTGAGTCTGGTAATAATTTGATCATCATTTAAAATTCAGTTGCTTTGGGGGAGGGTATAGCTCCAGTGGTACAGCACATGCTTAGCATGCACAGGGTCCTGGGTTTAATTCCCAGTACCTCCTCTAAACATAAATAAATAAATAACCCCCCTCAAATAAACAAAAATAAATTTTAAAAAATTTAATAAAAAAATAAAATAAAAATACAGTTGCTATATTTTTCATCTAGCCATGAAAAAGAATGAAATAATGCCATTTTCAGCAACATTGATGGAACTGGAAATTGTCATACTAAGTGTATAAGCCAGAAAGAGAAAGAAAAATACCATATGATATCACTTATATGTAGAATCTAAAAAAATGACACAAATAAACTTTTTAAAAAACAGGAACAGACTTACAGACATAGAAAACAAACTAGGGGAAGGGGATGGGGAGGGATAAATTGGGAGTTCAGGATTTGCAGATGCTAACTACTTTATATAAAATAGATAAAAAACAAGATCCTACTGTATAGCACAGGGAACTATATTCAGTACCGTGTAATAGCTTATAATGAAAAAGAATATGAAAAGGAATATATATATGTGTGTGTGTATGTGTATGTGTGTATATATATATATGAATTATATATATAATTATATATATATAATTGAACCACTATGCTGTACACCAGAAACTAACACATTGAAAATCAACTATACTTCAATAAAAAAGAACACATGAAATCAAATAAAAATAAATAAATAAAACTCAGTTGCTATATATTTTTTAAATGTAACAATTTCAAAACTGTACATTTTCTTTAATTTTAAATGCCGTTATTTCATTTCTTTTCAGAAAGTTACATTAAACTTAGTTTTCCATTAATATCTCTATGAGCAAGAAAAATCCTTATTATTACAGTACCAAAATGCCTGATGAATACATCCTTCCATCTTTGTATTAATTACATGCTCTGTGTGTCCTTACAGTGTCCAATTTACAGAAAGCAATTTTCTCCTTTATTTAGGTTTCTGAATGGTGTACATATTAGTATAATGGACAACATACTGAGATGCTAATTGCCTGCATGCAGGGCTTTCCTTCTGCCCCCTTCATGGTTAAACTATGTTTTAGACATAATTTAAATTATTCCAGTTCTTTTAAAGCCATTTTTCCCTTTAAAGACAATATTCACACTGGGGGAAAAATCTTAAAATATATTCTAATTAAAAATTTAAAGACAGAAGAGAGATTAGTGATTGTCTAGGGTTGGCAATGGGGTATGGAGGTGACTGCTAAAAGACATGCGGTATCTTTGAGGATGATGAGAATATCCTAAAATTGATTGTGGTGGTTTCACAACACTGTAAACATACAAAAACAACTGAATTGCATACTTTAAATGGGTGAATTATGTGGTATGTCAATTACATCTTAATAAACTTGTTAGAATATATATGTTTAGATATATAACAAATTCAGATATATTTTACATATTTTGATGTATATATCTCTTCCTAGATTTTTCATTAGTTACCAATGGTAAGGACTTAGATAATATACCATTTTCCAAGGCCATAAGTTAGTCATTGATGGTATGAATTAATGCCAATTTACTTAAAATTGCATAGATATACTTTTGTTTATTTATTCATACATGAACCATAGTATGTCAGAGATATTTTATACAAAACAACAAAACCCATTTATTTTTAATTTTTAGTAAATTAAAAGGAGTCTAATGCTTCAGTTCTTAAATTTGAAAGAATAATTTATTTCATTCATTATTTCTGTTTCCCAATCTCTATGATTTTCTCATAATTGTACTCAGTATATATACTAAGCTCCAAAATTTCATCTTTAGGAAACAAAAGTAAGATGGTTTCCATGAAGTCTCTGTTTCTATTCACTCTTCTTTTATACTTAATTAGTTTACCTTCAGATCAAATATAGCAGTACAAAGTGTATCTTTTGATTAGCCATTTTATAATTGAATGTAAATTTAGTTTACTTTTATTTTTGACATTAATAGTTTATGCACAACAAAAATCAAGTGTTATAGAATTAATCGATGGTAACAACAACAAATTCCTCAACCATACATGTGTAAACATGCATTTATAAACACCCTGAGAGCAGGCCTTCATTGAAAAAATTCTGGAATCTTCTTTTGGATTTTAGAAATAACTATTTTGGTTCTTAGAGATTTGTGATTTTTAGAAAAATGTTTTATTCACACATCAATAATAAATCTTTTGTTAGAATTTGTTATTTAACTGATAAATTTTAGAAACATTTCTAAAGAGAGTAAAATTTTGACAAAATATATTTATATCAATAGTTTTATATCATGTATGCCAACTTTTAGACACTCTTTAAAAGTTTAGAACAACAAATTTACTATTGGTGTGTGAGAAGTAATTAGAGGTGCCAAGAAGAGTAAGAACAGCATTTTAACATGTCTCTGTCTCAAAAAACATGCTACCTAAACACAGTTCTGGGCTCTTTCTCTGGCTCCTCCGAGGCAGGGAAGCTCATGAGGAGATTCTGGTGTTTTTTCCAAGATACACCATTAAGGGACATGGACTAAAGCTTAGTTTATGTTAACTGGATAAAGTTGGAGGAACAATTAAACTACCCAAGATTTCTACCTTCAAATGTCCATTAACATGCTTGTTAAACACACACACACACACACACACACACACACACACATACAACAGTACCAGAAGCTAACTACTAGAATTGAAGAAATCACAAAATTTGGGAGAACTTTGCAAAAATCAAGATGTTAATAAAACTGGCAAAAGAAACACACTAATGGCTAATAAACTCTGCCTCATATGAGCTATCATATTTCTTTAGGTCTAGGAAGCTATCAGTTACCAAATGCCACATTGTCTTGTGACAATCAAGAAAGGAAAAAAAAATTAGATTTGCTATTAAACTCAATAAAATCAGTGCTTTTGATTGTAAGACCCAACCCACTTTCAAACATGGGAGTATGGGTAAATATATATGATGGAAAACTTAAGAATGTGACAATAAACAAAATATGAGGCACACAAAACAAATAGAATTGATCTTATCCCACAACTAGATGACAGGAAAGCTACAGTTGTGTGGAAAAGGGAACCAAGAGGACACTCCAGTGAAAATGCTTCCCGAAATGTATACTGTCTACCAATGATCACCTCACATCACAGTCCAGCTGATGGTTTAGATAAAACTCTGACCTCAGCCTTAAAATAGCAGTCAGTGAACCAAGCACAGATAATATAAAATAAAACCATTTGTCAGCAGACTGATCCCATCAGCATGGTCAATTACAGGAAAGAACAAAGAACTGAGCAAGAAAGAAGCCAGGGTCCTAAACTATTCCAGCTCCTCAAGTGTCCATTTGCCTCCGTGCACCAGTGTTAACTAGTAACTATAAACCCATTATGGAAAGGATTTTTCCTTCTTTGTAACCTCACTTTAACAGATATGTCCTCAGGGCATTGGTCTAGGCATCAGGCAGCCCAGTATTTGGAAGACTGGAATTGCTTTCACATCCTGCAGAGAAATAATATTTGTCGAGCTCCTGAAAAGACAAAGCATTTAAAGACTATACATGTCAACATGGCCTCTGATTATTCATCTGAAATGAAATTCTGCCAGTGCCCTCACCCTTGTGGGGAATTTTAAAAGCTGCCAGCTCTTCTAGCATTACTCACAACTGCCACTGAGAGGCCCGCAGAGAGGCTGTCTTCTCAGCCTGCTGCAGGATGGTGAGTCCACTGTGCGGTGAAGCTGTCTTCAGTTCAACAGAGAGGAAAATGAAACCTTCATCTGACCTTAGGCGTGTGCCACATTTCATTGGGAAAAAATTTCATTGGGAAAAAAAGACACATGAGTAATTTAGAAACTTTATACCTGTATCCCCAGCAGAGCCCTTCTTAACTTATTAGAACCCGAGGTAGGGAGGAGTAATTAGCAGCACTCTAACACCTGTGGAAACCAACTAGCACTTAATTTAAATCAGTTTAATATGATTATGTCACCACTGTGATGGTGCCAAACTCAAGGTGAATCACTGAATCAAGCAATTCAGTATTTGCTAGTGGCTAAATATAAACTTTTAGAAATAATTCTTCTAGTAGATGATTAATGAAGTTTTTTTTTTTCATTTCTCCAATTAATGTTAAAATTTTAAAAATTCAAATTAGTCTTCCTTACTCAAGACATTTTTTTCAATTAAATTTTGCAGAAGTGTTTTAATTGTACGTTTTGTTTCTCATTAATTTCCACTAAAAACAGTCAAATTACTTTAGAGCAATATAACTTGAATCCTGAAAAATCGTAAGAATCTGGCGGCTTTCAAGTAAATCCTTAAGCACAGGGGAGAGATATATTTCTTCCCACTCTTTAATAGCTGCTTCATTTAAAAGCCCTAGTAAGTAGTGTTCTTGCCTATGACTTCTCTTCAAGCGCTATTTCCTTTCCAGATATTGACTTGTAATTGAAAAACAGAAATGTGACTTTTTTCCAGTAGACTAATGTGGGGGAGAATAGATCAAATGTGTCAACAATAATGAATACAAAGATGCAAAGATCAGAGAGGGTAGGGTTGTCAGATAAATACAGGACAACCAGTTATGTTTGAATTTCAGATAACAAAAATATTTTTGGTATAAATGTCTCAAATATTGCATGGGACATACTTTATACTAAAAATTTGTTTGTGTTTTGCCTACCTGAAACTCAAATTTAACTGGGCATCTTTTATTTTTATTTACTAAATCTAATGACTCTATGTATCAGTAAACTGAAAGGTTATTTATGGTGAACTCCCTAGGGTAGCATTTCTTTAAGGGTGTCTGTGATGGTTAATTTTCAGTGTCAGTTTGACTGGGCCGGGTGATGCCCAGATTGCTGGTAAAACATTATTTCTGGGTGTTTGTGTGAGATTGTTTCTGGGAGAGATCAATATTTGAATCAGGAGACAGAGTGAAATAGCCCTCATCAATGCAAGTGTTCTTCATCCAATCCTTTGAGGATCTGAGTAAAACAAAAAGGCTTATCCTGGGAAAATAATTTTTCATGAATTTTTATATAGATTCTAATGATCATGCATTACATACATGGCATTTATAATAACATAATAGTTTAGGCTTTGGTAAGGACTTCCTAGCTCTTACATGCCTGACCAGAACCAGAAGCCAAGAGTCCAATTATTTGTTAAATGTTCATTTAGGTATGTTTTTTAATACAAATATATCCTTCCTTCTTTCTCACAGAATCAGCTATATGAAGCATTAATTGAAGTCATCATGTCTTTTTTAAAATTTTATCTACTTATAGACAGGGAATTTTTTTTCAGTACTTCATGGAAAACCACTTATTCCCCTGTTGTGGAGGGAAGTAAGCTTTATTTATGGACATCCTAAAATTTTTAAATTACTATACTTTACAAACCCTACTTAATTTTCCACCTCATACTGTGAAGTAAATATATGTTATTAGAGAAGGTTTTGTTTTTTTTAAAATAATATGCTATGGGACTAAATGCATTGTTCAGCATGGGACCTATTTATGGCATTTTATTATAAAAGATGTTTATAGAATGGCACAATATTTTCAGGAACTGAATTCCAATAGTATTACTGAATTTCAGTACAACCAGAAATATAATACCAGATATTTCAGCAAGTATGGATAAATATAAAGTTATTTCTAAATGATATTCACCATTTAATTAAAATGTAGACTGAAGCCATCTAAATATTTTAACTGTAAAGAAAAAAAAAGTATAATTAGGATTTGATTAAAAGCTTATTTACTTACTCTTCTTTTCCAATTATATACAGGACGTTAGTGTTTAGAATTCATTTGTAGATATTCACAAGCAACAAAATGTATAGACAGTTATCTATGATGAGAGATAATCACTATTAACTCAATTTTGTGTTGCCTTTGTTTTTCATAAATTAAAAAAAATCACATTTTGCTTATAAAGGCATATCAGCCAATAGATTACTTTATTTGTGTACTTCAGAACTTCCCAAAGAATGTCTGGCAGCTTTTCTAATACCCTGAGTCTTATAACCTTATCAACATTTTTTGATATTCTGTGTTTCCAAAGTTTTAAAAAGTATTGAAAAAAAACTGTTGAAAAGCCACAGTTTCAAATGACTGCATACTTGAACAAGTGCCTACCAAGTTATTTTTCTATAAAGAAGCTCAAAGAGACTTGCACCATGTCACTGTTTGAATCACAATAGAAGGAAGTTTAAAAGAATAAGAGAAAACATGAATTAGAGCTCATTCAAAAGCTTCATGACAGGCCAGCACTAAAATATAATGATAGTTTAAAATGACTAACTCTGCAAATCTGTTCTGTTTTCACAAAGGCACTTAGAATGTCACCTAAAATTGCTCCAATATAAAATGGTTAATGCTTATGAAATTACTCATTCATTTATTCAGAAAACATGTTCTGCTCTAATTATTTAAACACTGCTTGATTAAAATATAAGTAAATATATTTTCTGAAAGTGTCCATAATTTTGTAATTTTAGCCTAATAGCAAAGTATCCATTCCAAATGCTTCTTTAATGTAGCTTATAAAAAGATATGTAATAGTTTTCACAGTCCTTATTCTTACGTTATAGACCCTTTTTGTAGAAAATCTTCAGCCGTATTTGTCACCTAAATTGTGACATGAATTTACTGTGGAGCTTTAACATATAAGATATCCATTTCTGATGTAAGACATTAATTTCTAGGCATAAAATCTTTATTTCTAGCTAATTCAGCTATGTGAGTGGGCGTGTCTAAAACTCTATGCAAACTTCCCATTCATTTGATAGCAACCATTGAAAAAGTTAGTCCCAGAAACCAGGAGTGAATAATATTTACCAGAATATTTAACAACATAGTCATCTTCTATCTTGCCATGCTAGATAAGCAAGTTGAAATTTAAAATTAATTCGAGGTAAAGACATTCCAGCTTGAAACAACCGTCAGAGTCATACTTAGAAAACTTAAAATACTAGACCCTTCATAGTACATAGTACATCCAGAATGAAAATGTTTGCTATCATTTTTACTATTCTAATATATAAGCAATTTTAAGCCATGAAATAATAATTTTCACACGTGGTACTATACTTAAAGAAAAAAGGAAATCTTACTGGAATTTAGCACAGAATATAATGCAACTAATAGAAAAGTTCAATAATATAGACAATAAATTGTGTACCAAAAATAATCAGCTTAAAAATAAAATGAAAAAAGGGTCTGCTTCAAATAGCAATAAAATATATAAATTATTTCAGAAATAATTTAATATATAATGTGTCTTGCATATAAGGAAAGATGCTGTAACATTTTCCTGGGGAAGTTTAATCAAAATAAATGAGTAAATGAAAAAGCTCATCAGTGTTTGTAAGTCTCCTTTATGGAACTCCAATTTCTGTGTTCATTCCTCCAATTTGATGTCACACAGTTCTTACATAAGACATACTATTTTATCCCCAAGCATATTATTCTCTTGCATAAATTCCTATCTGGAAGATAGTAACTCCCTCTTGAACTACAAGTACTTACATCCAACAGCATTTTGGACACACTCAACTGGAGCCCAAGAGCTACCTTATATTCAGCAGATGCAAAAATGAAAAAACTCTTTAGCAGACGTTGTACAACCAGCAATTGAAAAATGTGTATCTTTTTAAAATGTGTATGACACCTTTATACACATAGATAATATACTAAACTATAAAAGAAGTCAAAATAAATCTAAAAAATGAAACTATATATACATTTACTTATCAAAATTCCATTAAGATTATATTAAGCACATAAAGATAATTAGAAATTTTCTATACATAGGAAATTAAGTACCACATTTCTAGCTAACACATAGATAAACAAGTAAATTACAATATAATTAGAAAATATTTTAATTGAATGATAACACTAGTATTAAAATTCAAGACTTGAAAGTTCAGCTAAATCAGAAATTATAGGTAAAGTAAGAGCTATACCTATACTGGAAGTGAAGAAAGATAAAAATATAGGCGTGAAGTATCATTTTAGAAAATTAGAAAAAAGTATCTGCAAAATAACCTCAAAAAGAATTAAAGAAAAAAAATAATAGAGATAAGAATAGAAATCAATAAAATAGAAACAAACATAAAATAAAGGTCATCAAAGCTAACAGCACTTTCTCTGCAATTTTTATTAAAATTGCTAAATCTCTTATGAGAGTGATCACAATGTAGTATTGCATCTGGGGATCTCAGGCTTATTATATAGCCCAGCATCTCAAATCTACATTTTGGATTGTAAATTTCACTTTATTGGATATTTTCTGTTAAGCTTATTCTTTTTCCTAAATTTAAAAATGAAAAAAAAATCTTAAAGTCTTTTAGATTAACAAAAATAATATCTGTAAATTACAAAAGTCACATATAATCCCAGGAAGATTGAAATATCAGAAAATAATTTGCTGTATCAGACATAGGTTTGATTCTCTTAATATTAAGTAACCTCTAGCAAAAATAACAAGGTATCAAGCCAGAAAGAGAAAGAAAAACACCATATGAGATCACTCATATGTGGAATCTAAAATAAACAAAACAAAACATAAATACAAAACAGAAACTGACTCATAGACATAGAATACAAACCTGTGGTTGCCAAGGGGATGGGGGTGGGAAGGGACATACTGGGATTTTAAAATGTAGAATAGATAAACAAGATTATACTGTATAGCACAGGGAAATATATACAAGATCTTGTGGTAGCTCACAGAGAAAAAAAAATGTGACAATGAATATATGTATGTTCATGTATAACTGAAAAAATCGTGCTCTACACTGGAATTTGACACAATATTGTAAAATGACTACAGCTCATTAAAAAATGTTTAAAAAAATAACAAAGTATCTTTGTATAAAATTATCCAACATTATGAATATGAATTTTAACAAAGGAAATCTATACATTTGGGATAAGCCTTAAACACCTTAGTAATCTAAAGGTGAAAATTAAAACAGCAAAAGATATGAATCCACAGATGGGCAATGATGAGCCAAGGACTGGGCTATAAGATATAAATATTTTGTTAGAGAGTTGGCGGAAAAAAATCAGTCAGCAATTTGAAAAGCCCCAGGTTTCAAGTTGCAACATTATCTAATTATAGTTCTCATGAGGCATTTATAAATTTTATTTTTTTTTCAGAGATCCAACTTTTGTTTCTGGTGGTTATCTCTTGTGTATGTTTTTATTTCATTAATTTATGCTGTCACCTTTATAATTTCCTTCCTTTGTTCGATGTAATAAGATAATGAAATCTTAGGTGGGCGTGAAATTTCTACCTGTATTTGTCCTCTACTGCTGTGCAACAAATGACCATGAATTTTGTGGCTTAAAACAACATCCCCTGATTAGGTCAGGTTCTGTAAGGCAGAAATCAGGCAGAGCACAGCTGGGTTCTCTGCTGAGGGTCTTACAAGGCTGAAATCAAGTTGCTGGCTGGGCTTCACTGCTTTTTGTGTTCTCATTTCCTCCAGGATCATTCAGATTATTGGGCAAATTCAATTCCTTGTAGTTCTAGGACTGAAATATCCCCTCACTTGCTGGCTGGCAGCTGGGGGCCTTTATCTGCTCTTAGAGACCACCCATATTCCCTGTCCATGGCTGCCTCTCCATCTTCAAAGTCAGCAACAGAGAATCTCTTTCATGTGGAACATCTCTCACGATTGAAGTCTCTTCTTCAGGAATAGTTACTTTTAATGGTTCATCTGCTAGGTAAGGCACACCCAGGATCATTTCTCTGTCTTAAAACCACGGTGCCACATAATGCAATGTAATCACGGGTGTGACTAACCCATCGTGTTTGCAAATTCCAGGCATTATACGGGGAGAATATGCCACAAGGTGGGACTTGTTGGAGCAGATTTAGAATTCTGCCAGCCACATCGCCTAAAAGCAAATGAAAGAAAATATGCTTTAAAATAGTAAACAAAAATCATATGAACACGCACACACATGCATCACTGAAAATAATAACATCAAAAGGTTCACAGTTTTCATTTGGAAGAGGCAAGATTTTTTTTTTCTGTCTTCCTGTTTCATTACAATGATTTTTATACTTCAATAAACATTAATTAAATTAGTAATATTTTATCAAATCCCTTCTTCCAACATTATTGTGGACATTTTCAGTTTTACTATATCACTGCACTTGCAGATTTTGACTGATAACTGTTATATAAGAAAAATAAAATAATTCTGTTAGCAGAAGAGAACCCATTTGGGGAATTTAATATATGAATGCAAACGATCTACTTTTTTTTTCAAACATAGCTTCATTTTGATATAATGAAAGAGGAGAGGTCGATAGCACAAGACTATGATTATAAAACCGTGTGCAATGAAAAAGGAAAAATTATTTTCCAAATGCCCTTTCTGTTAAATCTAGATTTTTGTATTTGGTTTTAGTTCAAGTGAAAGCACCCCTATTTACTTTTCTGTTACATATGCCATTCATTCTGATTATTATTAAACCCAATGCTGACTTCACTCTGCCACCCTGAACATAGCCAAATTGTATTTGTTCATGGAACTGAAACACATCTTCTGTTTAACTAAAGGGGAACAATTGGAAAGGCAGAAGTGGGTAGAAATCACAGTGCAATCTAAAGCTAAATAGGAGTCTTTTCTTTATACATTGTGATAAATCACATGTACTACTGTTCTCTTTCATTACACAGAATTTAAAAATGTATTTCTCTATTGATAGGCCCTAATACTTTTATTATCATTTACAAGTTTTTGTTTTTTTCATTCATTCTTATCTTTTTAAAAAAATTCCCTGCCATTACAAAAGAAAAATAAATAAGTCTTTCAGGAATGAGCTAGAAATGCAAATAAGTCTTAACTGTCATTTAAAAAAGAAAATTATTTAAACAGTTTTGAGAAAGAATTGTTTCACTAAAAGCTTAAGAAGAACATGGCATGAATATCAAAGGCTGCTTACAATAATTATATACAAAGAAGAAAGTTTAAGCAAAGCCTATGTAGAACTTAATTATTTCACTAGTGGTGGGGGACTCAGTATTCTATAAGTAACAGGATAATCAGTTTTTCCCCTTCGCAGGATAATTAATGGTTCTTGCTATTTAAAGAATAAAAGCACTATGGAAAGGCAATTAATTGTTTTCTTTACCTGAAATTGCTTCCTAATTACCTAGTTATTCCTAGTTGACGAGAAGCCAAACAGGAAATGGAAATTATAACACCCACCTGCATCAACAGGAGTGTGATATAGCTGGGGCTTTATTAAAGTGTGTATTTCTTATTTTCATTTTTAATTAACTTCTATTTTAAACACAGGATATTTATTTCAAAATAACATTGCTCATGAGACAAAAAAGGAAAAAATAAGAATAGAGCCAGTGCATAACTCAAACACAGGCAACCAGAGAGGAAAAAATGGCGTAGTTGGAATATTTGTCCCTAGCACTAAACTTTAATTTTTGAGGTGGAAGTATTTTATGTGAATATGTAGACTATATTTACATATAGATTATGTTCATATCAAATTTTGCTAAATATATAATTATAGTTTTATTTCCCAGAAAATAGTGGTGATAATATATAACTAATCTTATATAGTTTTGATTATATCTTTAGGTTGAGTACACCAGGTCTCAGCAATGCCATATAGGTGGAAATTGCAACTATAGCATGTGTTTATAGAAAGCTTTCAAATAGTTATAGACGACAAACTATGTATCATTTATTTCATAACAACTATACATATACAAAATATAAAGTATCTAATGTAATGTATTATCTAATGTAAATATATGCTTAGTATCCAAGCCTCATGTATTCATGTAATAATGAAATCTTATTTTGTTCTGTTTGATATTACTTTGTAGCACTTCTGACATGTCTAGCAAAAATTTCAACTAACATATTTTAAAATCTGCTTTAATTTTCAACCTCTAAAAAAACTTTCACCTTAATGGTCACTACTTCATTTTGGCAAATAGATATCAATCTCGTGGTTATTCTAAAAACTTAAGGAACTGAATGAAATTGATGAATATAATATCGATGTTCCCACACGAAAGTTTCAAAAATTTGATTTCTGTGCTTATGGAAGGACTTCTCAGATTATCCATTGAAAATCAAATGTCAAGATCTTGAAATTCTGCTCTTGTAAATTAAACTTTGTTATTTAATTTAAAACTAAAATTTACTTTGCCAAATCTAATTTTAATTAGTTTAATTTCCAGGTATGTTTTATTGTACTGTATTATATTCGTCTATGAATGCTATCACTACTTTGTTGGTTTTGAGGGGTTTTTGTTTGTTTTGATAAATAATAATTCTGAATCTGAAAAATGTGTGATAAATCAAAGCCCCATTTCTGGACTTAGGAATCTCCACTGTGACTTAGATCTGACACTCTGAATTGTTATACTCAGAACATGATCTCTTATTCTTTCCCCTATTCAGTCTCCCTTCTGACTCTGCTTACCACCTGTAAGCGAGAGGGCCCACCTCCCACCCTATGGAACCTTTTTAGCTTCCTCTCTTCCATACTTCCTCTTCCCATACTCATGATGACAGTGGGTACAGTGGTTCTACCAATGTCATGCCTCCTTTCTATTCCCTGTTCTCTCCTTCCACCCAGGGACAACCTCTTGAAGTCCACTGGAGCAGATTCAAGTCACCTTCACACTTTAGACCTTTTTGCTTTAGTCTACTTCGCGTGCTATTTTGATTAAAATTTCCAAAAGTCTAGATTTACAGATACCAACTAATATACATTACATAGATAAACAACAAGTTTATACAGTATAGCACAAGGAACTATATTCAATATTTTGCAGTAACTTAAGATGAAAGCGAATATGAAAATGATTATATGTATGTTCTTATATGACTGAAGCATTGTGCTGTACACCAGAAATTGACACAACATTGTAAACTGACTATGCTTCAATAAAAATATATTTAAAAATTTTCTAAAAGACAACTTTAGCACTTTTCTTCTCCTCATCAGCATCACTGTGGTGCTGGGAGTCAGTTCAGATTGGTTAGTGCCTTTGCCCTAAAAGTCATTAAACATTTTGAATTATCATTTCTAGTGCCACCTATGATGATGAATCTTAGGCAAACATTGTTCATGAACATCCTTCTGTTAGTAACAATTGTTAACATTTTCATCTCCATTATTTCAATTGTTAATTAAGGAATTACATGACAAAATCACTTATCATTTGAGAAGTTCAGTGTCCTACTCTTTAATATATATGTGGCCATTTCACACATTTTCATAAGGGAGTGAGGTTTTTAATCTATAAATAATTTTATTGACCAATGTTGTTTTAGAAGCACTCATTTGTTCTGTGGGGAAACCACTTTTCTGTATGCTCAATATTGTTTGCTAGGTTTTATTAAGTTTACAATAAATTTCAAGTGTCATAAGAGATTCTAATAATAAAACACACTAAATTATTTTAGATAGGGAAAGGAAAAAATAACATTTTAAACTAAATGCATATAGCAACATAAAAGAACTTCATTTTTTGAAAAATTTATGAGAAACTTCAGAATCTAAGATTTTATAATGAAGAAGGACTACTGAGGCATAAGGCAGCAAATATGATTTCTGATGGTGATTGTTTCACTTATTAGGTATAGTACTTAGTGATTCACTTAATCTATTTATTTATTTTTTTAATTTCTATCTTTTTTGGGGGGGCAGTAATTAGGTTTATTTACTTACTTATTTTTGGAGGAGGTACTGGGGATTGACCACTTGTGCTATATCTGCCCCTCTACTTAATCTATTTAAATACTGTTTCCCTCAAACATAAAATGAGGGGAAATTTGATTAGATAATCTCCCTTTTAGCTCTACTAACACACACGACAGACACACATATCACACACACGCACACACACACACACACACACCCCCAGTAAGTAAGACCTAAGTGGGAGGAAAGCAGCATCCAATTTCTGACATGTACCCTAACAGCTTCCTGAAAAACAATGAGGTTACAGCCCCAGAGAAGAGTAGATGAGTTTTGAATTTTCTGATTTGACTTACTTTTTGATCTGGTCATGGTAAGAAACAGAATCAAGTGAGGACAAACATATCTATGAAGTTGTAAGTGTTGGGACAGGAGTTTAATTAGAGATTATAGAAGATCACCTAGAAGAGGTGTTGCTTTCTGTAACATTTCAAAATCATGAAATTTAGCTTCTATAGAAACAAATCTATGTATATAAAAACTTTCTATTTGGAATATATTTCATGGTTAGTCAATGACCATTTTCTAGGTATAATACTATTAAACAATTTTGGAAAATTATTCTATGTAAAGGGATGAGTTCAGAGTAGACACTCAATGTGCATTAAATGTTCATAAATAGTATTATTTAGAATTATTAGGACATTGTAAAAATAAATTCCAAAAAGATTAATTAATTAATGCAATTCCAAAAGATTCTCAAAAGATAAATTTAATCCCTTTATTGTAACTTATAATCAAATTGTCAAATGCCTTTTTTATTCTTTAATAAATATTCTATCAAAACTTTAAAATTTTTGACCAAATTCACACCCAATATATTCCCTTCACAATCAATTTTTCTTAGTTAATTTAATTTAAAATATTTCTGTTTACTCTAAATTTCCATCAAAAAGTTCAGATACTACCAATTTATTTTGATTTACTAATTTAATATAAAATGAAACTGTAAAAGATATCATAGTGTTTGAAAATGCAAAGCAATTCAGGGACTAAGTAAAAACCAATTCATTCATTCATTCATTCATTCATTCATGTATTTATTAATTTTAAAAGTTATTTTATGAAGCTTATATTCCAAGGTGGTAAACACACAGAAAGTAAAGTCCTTATGTATAAATAAATTTCATAATATTTCAGACAATATATATTTTGGAAAAATCAGCAGGGTAAATCAGATCAGGAATACTAGCAGCTGAGCATTTGCTCTTTACATTTTGTTTTAAAAACAAAACTAAAATAATACATTTTCAATAGAAATATCAGTTCTCTGACAACAGATATTTTTAATTGTTACTTAATTTATTCCAGTCTTAGTCATATTTTTTTTTAATTGAGGAATCCAAAAAAATTTGTCAGATTCAGGGAGTGGAGCAAGTCGGTAAACAAGGTAAGACAGCTTACAAAACCTTCTTCCAACACAGGTGGCACTGGACAAATAAAATACCTAGTTGCTGACAATTTAGTTTGTAAACTACTAAAATGGAGAGGTGGAAAATATACTCATTATTTTAACAGACATGTTTGATCTTAAAGAGCTAACTTTGGACAAAGGAAAACATAGTGAAAGAAATGTATTTTCCATGAGAAATTTTTTATTAATATTAGTCTCCTATAGAATGCATCACCAAATGTAACTGTTTTAAGTTTTCTATTTTAACTTATCTAGAATCCTCTACCAGGCACATAATCAAATATATGCTTTCCAGTAAATACAGCAATGGTATTCTGGCTATGGAGCCTGATGGGAAAACTAGCTGATTGGGGGTGGGAGGGAGGTAAGGAGAGGGAAGGAGAAAAGAAAAGAAAGGATTAGGAACCTTCTGTGAAAGGTAACTTTTCAAAGGTCTATACTTTTTTAAACATAAATAAAATTCAAGACTTTATGATGAATAAAAGTATTCCAGACATTAACATCCTGGCCAAAGAACCTCAAATAGCAAATGATTCATTGTTCCAAAAGGCAGTGCATTCAATCATAAGGAAAAAATAAAATTCTCTTCCCATAACTGATGAAATAGCAGTCTGGTGCGCTCAGACATTTCTACCTAGCTTTATTTAGAAATTTTGATTCTCTTACAAAAAACGTAGGGCTCAAGATCTTTAAAAGGAAGATTTAATGGAAGTTGAAGTATCCTCTATAAATCATGTGAGGTTCTTGCAGGATTATAAGCCATATAAGTGGCAGCAGTTATAACGTCAGTATTTTGGTTGTCAACTGAAAAATATTGCTCATGGTTAATGTCACTATTAGAAAAAAATCATTTAAGAAACTGTGCTGAAGCCATGTGCTCTCTTTGAAAGGAACTGGTGGAAGAAGAATCAGCTATAATTAAGAAGGGAAAGATGAAATTTTACTTAAATTAAAAATATATATGTTACAACAGGGGCTTCATTTTGAAAAACTAAGATTGCTTGAATAGTAATTTCACAGGAAAATCAGTTTGTCTTTGGAATACTTTTTAGGACACTTAACATTCAATAAATAAATACTACAAGTGAAAACTTTACTGTCTGAAGTTGAATTTTCCAAAGTAGTGATTAAGTAAATAACACAAAACCATCTTTCAGAATGTTTCTGGGGCTTAGTCTTCAGTGATGCCAGATAGGTGATGAAAAAAATATTGATAATACAGAGTTTCTCAGAGCAGAGGATCTTTGGACAAAAGCTGCATTTTTAATATATTACCAGTCTGTGACTATTTAGAGTTCATGTTTGTTCTGAGATGTTCTAAGGGCTAAGACTTATTTGAAAACCCTCTTATTGTGACACAGTGTAAATATATGTATTAGCTAGGAGTATAACATACTTTGCATCCATTTAAACCTTTACATTGTTACACACACACACACGCGCGCCTGTGCACATGCATGCCCACACGAATGTATACGTGTATATATATACATATACACAATTAGTTTATATTTATTGTGTATAAGAACATGATCTGCTTAAAATATTGAAATCAACATTTTTTTAAAAAGTTATAAACTAGCAAGGGATTGCAAAAGGGCTTTTAACAATACTTAGTTTGTATTTAGCTTCTTTAATAGATTTGAAATCCATTTCAATTATTTACAAAATGATTGACTGAAAACTTTAATTCAAACATGTATTGTATTCAGGGTACCTTGGTACACTGTGTTTATTTAGCTATCTGATAATACACCACAAGGCAAAAGCATTGCACCACATTTGCCTTTATCTTATCTATTAGTACACCCACATGCATAAATAACTACTGTGTTCTAGTTTATACATCAAATTGCTATGCACAATTAAGCTTTTGTATTTGGATTCTAAGGAGATAATTTTTGTCACTCCAAAGTATGAATAGATCCCAAAAGAAGAAGGGATACACAGGTGAATGTAAAGTTAGGAACAAAATAACGTTAGATAAAATTTCTTGGTATAAATATAATTAAAGTTCAAAGCTATTTTCATGCAAAATTACTAGCTAATATACTCACCATGTTTTTTTTTTTAATTGTTAGACCTTAATACAGTGTTATCCCTTGATTTTGAAGTAGGAAATCCAGAACAACATTTCTATCTATGTAGGTTTCTCTGTTTCAGATACAGATATTTCAGAAAGTAAGACTTGTGCTTTTCCTTTATATCTGTTTAGGAAAATATACTAGTTAGAAGTAATTATTCCCAGAAGAAGCACAGAGGGAGATTCAAAATAGTTAGTGTAGATTAAATATTAGAGTGGAAATTTCTTCAGCTGAGACTTGGTAGAAAATATTTCCTGTGTTAGGGGCATGGATTAGTGTCTTCCTTCCCTCACAGAACTAACCAAGATTGAAAGTGAGCTTCTACTGAGGCATCTTGGGTTTAGAATAGGTAATGCACTCCTGATGCAGCGGCATCAAGAGGTCGTTTTTAATTCTATTGTGTTAGCTGACAAGTTTTCATCTCTCCACTTGGAGACCTAGTGTATTAGTCTACAACTTGTGCATAAATTAACGAATTCTAAACCTTTAAACATCAGAACTGAATAAAAATCCAGGCTAGCTCTCTAATCTTCTTTATTATTCCACTAATTAATCTTGTAGCTTTTGTGTGAACACTTTTCTATGATTGAAAACCTAATAACATGATAATAATATTGACATCTTAATAATTCGTTTCAAAACTGCTGTCCTTACAGCACCCATAAAATTGTGAGATGGGAGTAAGTGTTATTACCATTCTACAGATGTGATACTGAGATTCAGAAGTCACATTACTCACTCAAGCTCCCAAATCTCAAAAGCGGCAGCTCCGTCTTTGGATTCAAAAGTTAAGTTCCTTGCCCATGGTATTGGATCCCCTGCGTCTTGGATCCTCTGTGGTTAAATGAATTTTTCTTTTCTGTTAAGGATGTTACCTTTCAAGCTATTTCAGTACAAAATCATTGTTCCATAAAGACCAAATTTCTCCTTATCCTGTTACCCATTGGTCGCAATTACTTTAATATAATTAATTTATATAATAATATAATTATAGATTAATATATCATTGATTATGTAATAATATATTTTATCCTTTATGTGCATATTGTTCCTACTATTACCCTCATCCAAAATAAAAGGAAAAAGGAAAAAAAACTTTATTTCTCTTAGCTGGTCTTCCCAATTTACTCTATAAACTCTCTCTTAACTTTTTGGTTTCAAATATATTATTCCCTCAGGCCTATATTCAAAAACAGTTAATAACACCATGTTATGTTCTATGCCTTATGCTGTGTTCTGGGGTCACAAATGTAAACCAGACAAACATGGCTTTTCTTCTAATGAATGATATTGATACATAATGAACAAGTAAACAAAAAAATATATAGAGACTGAAAATATCAAGTTCTTTGAAGCATGGAACTAGAATTCTGTAACAGAGGCTAATGGGGGCAGAGCAGGGGGAGGGCCACTTTAGATCAGGAAGTGCTTTAGAGCAGGAGAGAATAAAATGAAAAATGAAGGGTGAGAAAGCCAAGCATGAGGTTAGCTACACGTCGAATACTCCAGGCAGAGGAACAGTAAATACAGACAAATCCTCTCAATCCTGGTCACTCACATTTTAACACATTCCTTGTCAGTATGTGAGGGCTGAAAATAAAGACAGTTTATTCATCTCCTGAAGGACATCTTTGTTGCATCCAAGTTTTGGTAATTATTAATAAAGCTGCTATAGGTAGAATAGTGGTACCATTTTCTTCTGAAATTAGAGTAATATTTGTTATCTTTCTGTGAAGTCTAGCACTGTAGACATAATTTTTTATTCAACTAATCATTATACTTAACCTCATTTAGTCTCTTCATCATACCGACTGCTTTTCCTAAATACATTTTTTATTTGCTCATTTTCTACTACTTTTAGTAACAGATTTAAAAATTACTCAACTAGTTAACGTTTTTCCTTCCTCCAAACTAATTAATCACCCTTTTGATCAATACTAGTGGACACTTTCCTGACTTTCACATATATTTTCCTAAACGTCTTTATTTGCCAATAAAAAGAAAACCACCTTTGTATTTTTCACCTTTCTATGATCAGTCGCGCTCTACATTGTTTATTCTTAGACAGATGAAACTTGATGCTAATCATGCTCTCTCCCTAGTTTCACAAAACATTTTTTTCCCGGCACAGCTATTTTAAAAATTCCAAGGTTGGTATCCCACCAATAATTTTACAAATACACAGCATTTTTATAGATAGTAGATATTCATGCCTGCATAGTAACCATACTTTTAGCATATTTTATTACCTTTCCATTTTTACTGTCATAATGGACTCTGCTCTTCTAACAGACCCAGTTGTTCATAATTGACTCATTAAAAACCTAACTCATCATCCTAATACCTTAAATTGCCACAACTTAGCCGGTGGGGGTCCCTTTTAGTTAGTACACCAAGTATCTTCGAAAGAACCTTTACTCTTTCACCAAAACCAAAAGTGTTTTAGTCTCATCTTAGTTTTTCCCGGTCCAAATGCTTGACATTCTCCCCAATTCTTCTGCATTCTTCCCTTTCGTTTCCCAGCCATCCTTGAACTGGGGTGGAGGTCATGTTATTAGTTCCTACCAATATATTGTGAGTGAAAGTGATGTGGGTACTCATGCAGTGATAATTCTAGAAGCAGATGCAGATAAGGTAGTATTACACAAGAAGGACACATCCTTGATGCCTAAGGCATCGGGTCACAGAGAGCCCAAACCAATCTTCCATGGAAAAAAATTAGTGTGTTAGTACCTGAGGTTTCAGAGTTTCTATTCAATTAAAATTGCTTTGCTAAAATAGAGAAATGGTTTGAGATAACCTGTGAACACAGGAAAAGAAGACACCAACGCTGTGAAGCAATTAAAGAAATAAAAAAAATTACAATGATGATTATAATACACTTTGGATACACCAACTAACAGAAGATTAGCAGTGTTTGTCAGTACAGAATACAACAAATGGAATAGAAAATTATTCAAAGGTGCAACACAGACCATTTCCCTACAATGAAAGAAGAAGCAAATCTGCAAAATGAAAATGAACCACATTCCATGAAAAATGAAACAGCAAGACTGAGATGGATCATTACTGACTGTTCAATATGTAGAATTTCAAAGATACAGAAAGGATTCTTCAAACATACAGGCAGAAAGGGCAAAGCCCATTCCAGTTAAGATGAGAATGTAAATTCACATTTTAAATATTCCGTCTCTCTGAAAAGGTAACTCTTAGAAAAAGTAATAGTTGCCCTCAGGAAGAAGATAAAGATCTCTTGGGCCATGCAATGCAATATAATCACAGAGGTAAGTAGAGGCTGAAGCCATGAGCCAGCTCTGACACAGGGAGCAGGCACAGAATACCAGGAGTGGGACTCTTGTACAATACAGGGGTCTAGAAACACCCCAGGTTCGGCAGGGCATGGGTCCAGGTGCACTTTGTTGAAACTGGACTGAAAAGCTTGTACAAAGGCTGATTGGCTCCATCTCACCTAGAAGGAGGACGTGATGGCAGAAGCCTCTCATAAAAGCTCACATGGTCCAATCCAGGCTGGAGCTGTCTCTACTGGCCCTCTTGGCTGACAGCTCCCTGCTCAAATGCCTTTTCCTCAGTCAAGTGCTTTTTTTTCTTCTCTTCTCCCTGTTCGAGCACTTTCCTTCCATTTCCCCTTCTAAGCAATAAAGCAGCTGTTTACTTTGTCCGTGTGCCTCTGCTATGCGAATTCTTTCACAACCGGCAGCAAGGGCCCACACTTTGGTGAGTTTCCTAATTTAGGGGTCCCTCTATCTGCTAACAAATTCACTATTCCTCTCTTCCCTTTTCAAACTACTCACTTAGATCCTGGAGATCTTTTTCTTGCACTATCTTCCCCATTGCAACAAATAAACAAAATACCTGTCAGTTCTTTCCCTCCACTTGCCCTGAGCCCCAGGCTAGGTTGGAATGAGCCTTTTAACTGCTAGTAATAAGGGTCTCTGTCAGCCATCAAAATCCATTTGCATTCAATCAACAGTTGAATGAGTTCCTTATTTTCTTGTCATTTAGGTGCAGGGAACCTATTTTTAATTTAGTAAAGGATTAAAATACACTAGCTGCCAAGTGAGATAGCCGCAGAATCTTGGTAGTTATATGCTGATTTAGACATAGAATTCAATATGCATGTTCCCAATGGGTAGAAAAGTCTCCAAGTGGTGATTCAGGGACCATCTTATGTCTTCACCATCTTTACCATCCAACTTGCAAATTCATCATTTTAAAATGCATTAATCTCATAAAATAGAAAAGAATGTTTAGGATCAAATGAGGAATATTTTTATGACACAAGCCTGTGGCCTCACAATCTTGGGAGTTCCAGGATGTAATCTTTTTTTTTTTTTTTTTTTTTTTTTTTTGGCAGAGTGTAATCTGAAACCAGCCCCCATATATGGACAGCAGGGAGAGACCTCAGAAAGAGGCAGACTGTTACCCAATGCAAGTTCGTGTGCCCAAGGCAGCATGAGCCCAAACAAACCAAAACATCAGTGTTCAGAGCAGAGAAAGGTTTATTGTTGGGCTGAGCAAGGAGGACAGGGTGGATCGTACACAAGAAAACTCGAAACTCTCCTAAGGGTTTCAGCCAAGCATAATTAAAGGCCAGGTAAGGGAAGGGGGTCACAGGGTACTTGATCAGCTTGTGCATAATTCTCTGATTGGTTGATGCTGAGGTAACAGGGTGGTTAACATGATTAATTCTTAGGTGCCGGAGGGTCTAGGCGCTAAAGTTCTCATGATCATGAAGTGGTTAATCTCTTCCATTTGGTGGTGGTTTTTAGCATCTGAAAAACTCAGGAAATATGCATGAGATACTATTACCTGGTACTTCAGAGAGGAGCTATAGCAGAGGATAAGGGGAAGAGTCTGTCCTCTGAAGGCGTCACAGGATCCTGTTCGGTTACAAGACCATTTCAGACTGATGGGTGACGAGCTCAATATGAAAAGGGACTTACATACGAGGCTTGTTTGTGCAGCTCAACATGAGTGGATCTCCTCACCCACCCACCAGAACCTTGAAAGTTTATACAGAGATGTTAACTGGGTTAGTCACGTACACCATTGAGATGGTCTTAGCAACATATTGCTCTTTCAAGACTGAGTCCTTGAAAACGGATCCCACCATGGGAACAGTTGGGGAAGCATGAATTCCAAGGGCAGGGAGGGGGTGAGGAGTGATGGCCTAGGTCCAATTCTCAGATCAACTGGTGGTTATGTCCTTTGGGTTATCTCTTCAAACAAGGCCCAGAAAAAGAATACTTTTTTCCCCCTTGCATTCCCAGAACTAGAGCTTAATAACAAGATCAGACACACTTAACTGCAAGGGAGGCTGATAACATAATATAATTATGTGCCAAGGTCAAAAAAAGAAATGAGTCAGACTTATAGTGTGCTCTGGCCTAAACATCAGTTAAAATTAGCATACACAAAAGGAAGAAAAACTCAAAAGAATGAAAAGAAGGTTCTTTAACCACCTGTGGCTTTAGTGTTTTGCCCATTTTCAACTGAAAAGAAATGAAAAGTTTTTAATTAAAAGCCATTTGTCTTTATAAGTACAGATAATACTATTTAAGAAACTGAATTTAACCCTCAGGTCAAATCCTGGATTTTGTTAATTTTATAGAATTCTTTTATGTTCGTAAAGTAGAATAGTAAAGACGTATTTATCATTGGTCACCTTCAAGATACCTAATAATTCACATGCGCCATTTAATTCACTGTCATGTTAAAACCTCCACTTTAGGTTCTTAGCTACTTTTTCTTAGGAGCTAGAGCCCTTTTAAAAAATGGTACGCTAAATTTTTTTGTTGGAGAGATTCCAGTTCCAGAGTAGCTTAAATACAAGAGTGGAAAACTAGGGGCCCGCTTCCTGGAGATGTCTCTTTTTCCCCAAGTGGTCCCCAATGAAGCGTCTCAGGACCCACAGATCTCTGTGGAGCAGTGATGTCGGCTATGATTCCAAAGCATTTGGACTCGTCTCCATGCAGAGAGAGGTTACAGCAATGCACACCTACAGAAGCATCATGCATTTTAATTCTATGGATGATGTCTGTTGTAAATGATTTCAATAATATTTTTATTACTTTATCTGAATCCCATGTCTTTCAAGTTCTAACCAGTTTAACAGGCTTTTTCACAATAATTTTAACATTATGTTTAGTAAAAGACACATAACCAAACATACTCACATACACAATTTTCACTGTGCAAATTTTACACTATTAAGCACATAGATTCAAAGGTATATATTCCTTCTATGAAAGAAACTATTAGAAAGTTTCTGCAGAAGGGTAGGGGGATGAGAGTGGGAAGTTGAAAATATTCCTGGTTAAAAAAATAGATGTTTGCATTGCAATAAATTATCTTTCTCTACTTTGGTAGCACTGTGTTCTATAACCCACTCTTATTGTTTTGTTGCCAAGAACACATCAATGCTATTTTATTTTGGGAATAGAGATAAATAATCAGACTAATTATTTGGAAGATTGATTTTGGGGAGAAGGAAGAAAATGATTAAGTTACTAATTGTAATGTTCAACCACATGGGCTTACATAAGTATAACACTTGACAGTTCTCTTTAAAGAAGTAGTGAATTGAATTTTCTGTTATTTCTTCATTCTGCTCGCTGTTGAGAGCCATGGGATTAGTGTCAGTGGTTTCAGAGTGCATGGGTTTTTCATTTCTGCATTAATCAAGACACCTTATGCAAAGAGGCAAAAAAACATAACAGACAAGAGTACAGGCTCAAGATTCCAACTGTCTGAATTCTTACTAAATTCTAGAATAACCTCAATATTCTAAACTTTATAATTAAAAAAAAATGTGTATTTGTATAGAGTTGTCATGAAAATGAAATACAATAATACCTAGAGCTTAGACCTGCCAAATGACAGTTAATAAATGATTACTGCAGTAAACAAACACAACACATAAAACCAGGGTCCTTTATCTGAGAAAAAGACCTTCACAATTCATTTGCATACAATGGACTATGAACCCTTCAGAATTCCATGATTCTAGAAAAACATTGCTTTAATGATACACCTGTAAATTCACATTGGTGCAGTTGAATAGTTCTTAGAAATCTACTAATGATAAACAAAAATTAAGGAATAGTTTTTGACAAAATTATATCACGTATATGTTTGTATCTGTGTTGTATGAAGTTATCTAAGCTTACATAATAATGGAGAACTCAAAGTACAGTACTGGCCCCCCATTTTTTAGTATCTATTATGGCACCAATAGTGAAATATTTAGGAAAGAGAAGCCTAGTAATACATTTGTAGTCTCATCTAAATTCTAACTTTGAACACTTTTAGGAATTTAGAGCATTAATTATTATGGTGATTATAGAAGTTGTAACTAAGATCGTAATTATGATTGTGACAATTTAAGAGCTTATTAAAGACCAAGTGCTTTGCTTATATATATACTATATATATGTATATGTATCGATAGAGAGAGAGTGTGCTAATTGATATGTATAATTATTTGATTTCATACTCACAATTATATGATTTCATTTATTGCTGTTGGCACTTTATACATGTAGAAACAAGTATCTTTGCCAAAGCCTCATAGTGCTATTGTGACAAAGACAAAGTTAGGATAAAAATCTGCCCCTATTAGACTTCAAATCTGGTGTTTATGAGAGCAAGATAAATGGATCACGCAAAATGGTGAAATCTCAAATTCCTTCTTATCCCCATATTTTAAAAGAGAAATCAAGTAAAGGCCAAAATAACAGGTTGTGTATACAAAGCAAATATATTGCTATAAGAGACAAAAAAATTAAAACCAAAAGCATTTTGAGCTATTAATAAAAGGAATTGGTCCCAATCCAGTTTTTCTGTCTTTGGAAATAATCTGCAAAAATGGTGGTAACCTGAAGAGTCTGGAACTCACATTTTCTATTCACTCCATTTTGCTCCATGCCTAAATTTTTCCCACAACACTCATGTCCAACTTCATTTTATAACATTTTAGTTACAGTTTGCTGATGGCCAAATTCAATGGATATATGATGAGCGTTATCTTAAGAGACATTTTGTAGAATGTGATGTTGTCAGTTACCTTTCCTTCAGGAAACTTTCTTCTCCCAGTTGATTTTCATGATGCCTCTTGCTTCATTTAAGGGACAGGCTAAGTTTCTGTAATGTAGAAATTTAAAAAGAACAACAACAACAACAACAACAGAGAAAAGAAAATACAGTTGCTTTTTATTTCTCTCCCCTTTGTTAAGTGAAGAGGCAGTCAGATGTTCCATGATGAACAAAGAGCTCTGTTCCATTAGGTGGTCCATAGATCTAAATTCCTTCTTCCTCATTTTTCCACATGTTGTCTTTATCCAGGTTGCCAAATCCAGATCACCATCCTTATGGTTCTGCTCCAGCCTATGGGCAGGTGAAGAGAATGGAGGGCAAAAATTTCCTTGTAGTAACATTCTATTTTTCTACCTTTGACCAAAATGTAGTCATATGGCCACATTTTCTTTTAAGGAAGCCTGGAAAATACAGTGTCTACCAAGGTGGCCATGGAACCATTTAAACCTCACTGTTACATTAACAAGATGAAGGGTCAATGAATACTGGGCAAAAATGAACAGTCTCTGCTACATTATATTTTCCATCTTTTGGACTTAGAATTCTATAATTTGAACCACTCTGGGCATCTTGTTTCATTCTACCCACACACAAAAGTAAGACTTTATTCCTTCTCTTGATCTTCGTGACTTGTTCAACATGAAACCAATGCTATGTAGTGTGTCTACTCCATGCTTAGTGGACAAAGGGCTAAGGATTACACTTTCTAGTCTCCTTTACTGATTGATCTCTTTAAAATTCCATCATGTAGACATATCTGTGTGGGATTTGTGAAGTGGAATTAAACCAGCTTAGGTGGAGATTGTGATTTTTGCTTCTGCTGCTGCTTTATGAAGCATGGTTTACCTGTGATGGCTGAGACAGAGATCTCATATTAATTCCTAGCTTTGTGGGTAATGAGAAATTTGACATCAAGTATGAATTGTTGCTCAGCTATTATGACTCTGCCTATACTCAACAGTTTTGGAAAATTTGTAGCAATCCCTGGGTCACGGCAAAGGCAATTTACTGATGGTAACATTTTTGTAAACTGCTCTGATTATCGATGGAATATCAAATTCGTATTATACAGTCTTGGTGTGGAGAGATACTTCTGAAACCTGAGAGGCTTTCTGAAAAACATTATAATATCAGTATGATCAGAGGAAAATGTAGTAGAAGACTGCATGAACCTCATTCAAGCAGGACCTGGAAACGTCCAAAACTTTCAAATATATTTTGGGTATTACCACCAGTAAAAGGATACTGACAAGCTAAGAGGTTGACAGAGGGCAGGAAAAAAACATGAAATGAACAATAAAAAATACAAATGGTGAATACATCTGATTTCATGACAAGTTGAATACATGAGGGCTATCAAATTGCTGTAGATAGAATTTACCCATGATCTACATTACATCTTGTGTTATCAAGCTAGCTAGCCATAAAATATATATAATAATAATTTTCCTCTGAAAGTTTATATGATACATTTTGATAGTGTATTTAGTATTTCATTCTTTAGTTTCAGGATATTTGTTCAGACTAAGAAAAAGGGGAAATAAACATCATTCAAAAGAGTTTCAATGACTGATCATTCTCCCATTTAGGGAAGAAGATAAGCACTCCTTTATTATAGGAAGTATAATTACATTTATTATAGGAAGTATAGTTGCATTATCTTAGTGAGGAGAATACAGAGAGTGTTTTATTACAGGTTGGAAGTTTAACTAGAGAGGAATTATGTGCTGGGGGCTCTGATTGGCCAATGGCTATGAGGACAATAGGAATGAAGAAAATTATGTTATCCAAGTCTCTCCAAAACTCCTGTATGCTTTAATGTAAATTTATTTAGAAGGCAAAATATAATATTTTCCAGAGTTTCTCAGAACTCTTCTGCATGTAACTTAAAGATGAAAATGAGCATCAGGTGATGAAAGCTGGGTTTCATTTGCTTTTTCTGCTGGAATGAAGGATCCTGGCGACATCTGTGTTTGTTAGTGTGTAGCTTTAATGTAGTTCACATCAATCAGATGATGATTGCTAGAGTGCAGACATCTATTTTGCTGATGTGGATCCTAACAAGAATCTGGGTGCCCACCCTTGTGGTTGCAGCTTTCTGGGTCCTCAGCTTCCTGATCATGGCAGATGCAGATCGCATGGTAGACTGGATGAGGGTTTTTGTTTCTTTGTTTTTTGGGAATTCTGAAAGCTTAATTTTTAACCTGCCTCTTCTGGCATTTTAACAAATGTGTGCATCGCAGCAACTAATTGACCTAAGTCAATTTCTGCTTTAACTAGATAGGCTTTCAGATGGCCCCCAGTGAGCTCTAACTTCAGGTAGTCCCACTCTTGTGTACCCTCTCCTCTTGAATGTCAATGGGGCTTGAGATTTTACTTTTAATCTATAGAATACAGCAAACATCGTGGAGCACCACTTCCATAATTGGGTGACATAGGATTTTAACTTCCATCTTCCCTGCAAGACTCACTGTGGACTCTCTCCCTCATTGGTTTTGATGAGATACACTGTTGCATTGTGAGCTACCATATAAAGAAGCTCACTTGTCAAGGAATTGAGGGTAGCCTCCAGCCAACAACAAGCACAAACAAAGATCCTCAGTCCAAAAACCCACAAGGAACCACATTATTCCAACAACAACATCAGCTTCAAAGTGGACCCTTTCCCAATAAAGACCTGAAGTAAGACCTCTGGGCCAACGGACACCTTAATTGAAGCCCTTTGAAGATCCTAAGGAAAATGCTCAGATAAATCATGCTAGAGTCCCTTCACACAGAAACTGTGAGATAATAAATATATATTGTTATAGCTGGTAATTCACTAGACAACAATAGATACCCAATGCACACATAAATATTTATTTTTCTCTAATAAAATTCATCATCAATAAAATAAATTTTGTGACATCTCTGAATTGACAATTCTGAAATTTATTTTCTCACCTCAACTTCTTCCTTACTGCATCTCTTAAAGTTGCTGCCTGCTGAACAGCTTCTCATAATCTGCCCTTAAACTAACCTCCTATTTTATTCTCTATCTCAGTGAACATTCTAACACACACACACACACACACACACACACATCCACTGCTTTACCACTTTTAGTTTATTATTATTAATTCTTCAAGATGCAACCTGGAGAATACCTTACCCTCAATTTATAACATTTTAAGGTACATTTGTTTTGTATATCAAATGAAGCATCAGGCAAACACCATGAAGATGTCTTTAAACTTTGAAATATATTTCCTGATACTTGAGTAACATCAACAAACGTGTACACAAGGCCAAATGTTTAAAAAAGCCCTGTTCTTCAACTTTTCACCTGAGCAGTGTTAGTAAATGATGATAAATGTCAGAAAAAACGAGTTAACACTTTGCCAGATTTTATGCACAATTAAAAAATTCAGATATAAGCAACATGTCCAGCAAAACTTATTGTTGCATAAAAAATTAAAAATGGGTTGTAGAATAACTGATTGCGGGATGACAAAGTGCTTGGGTTACAAAGTAATTTAATAAGGGACTCAGATCTGATTTATGAGTTACTGCATCTTGCTTCTTAAAGGAACAAATTCTTGAAAAGCTAATCCCGATGTGAAACTTTCTATTTGATAGACATGTTTTTGGACTTATTTTCATTAACTACTGATATTTTTAGCCTGAGCTGGTAAGTAACACATTGAACGTGTTCTTGGATATGTTGTCAGAAAAACTGATTTTGTGTCATCTACAGGGTGGTTTTTATGTTAATTTCCATTCTGAAAACCAAGGAACTAATTTATTTGAATATGTTTTGATTACTTTTTGACAACTGAAAATGCGTATTTTGAGTTCTTTTGGGATATTCATCTGGATGTTTAGTTGTATAGTAAAATAATTAAAACTTTTTTTCTATATAACTGTCAATCAGCATTAGTTTCATACAGTGATTTAATGTCAACGGTATCAATATAATGCAGTGGAAACCATGCTTATATTACCTTATTAATAAATAGTATTCCTTCAATTTCCCCTATCAAACTTACAAAATTGTTGCAGTTTGAATTCATTTTTATTATATTCCCAGGTTTCTTTCATACAATCACAGATACCTATTTGTGTTTCTGGATATGTGCTAGTTGATAATTATAAATATACATGATGCTACGTATCAGAATTTGTGAGGCATTATTAAATAAATACTTAGGTTTAAATGAAATAAAGTCTAGTATTAATAAACTAGACATATAACTTAAAATTAGAACACCAAAATATGCAGGAGGGAAATAGAATGAATTAACATAGCTAAGAGCAGAAATAATTGAAATGCAAAATAGAGATTTAAAACAGGATACCAATCAAATACAGGTTTGCCTACCACCCTCTCTCTCCACAAAACAAAACAAAACAGATTAAAACAACACAGAGGGATAAAAGAAAGCTATTGCAAAGCTGATGAAGGAAAAAGGAAGGAGTCAGCAATAGTATTAGAAACAAAAATAGAAACATAATTACAAGAAAGCCGTTTTTACAGTAAATAAGAAATATGATGTTCAAATATATGACAGCGAAAAGTTAGGTGATATTGATTAATTCTCAGAAAAATGCAACCTAAATTGATTCAAAGTGGTAAAGGCTATTATAGGATACTTTAGGAAAGGAAAAGTACAGGCCAATCTCACTCATGGACAGAGATGTAAAAATTCAAACAAATAGCACAGTATTTGCTTTTTCAAGTAAGATTAAAGCCAACCTTATTCCCTTCTATTTGTTCATTTATTGTTTCTGTCAATAAGCTTGTATGGTTCTTTTCATAAAAATGTGTTTTTTTAAATTAAATGTATCTGTACAGATTGTAGATCTTTCCTTTTTCTTGTCAAGGAGTTATTTTTACCCCCTTTTAGTGTTCCAATTGTTAAATTAGAGCACAACTTATAACACTTTGCAATAAGTACACATCAGGCATTTTATACTGATTTTTATTTTATCTTATCTGTAATTTTATAGTTTCTTAGATTTTATAGATATACATTTGTACCATTATAAATAAAACATAGTCTATTCCTTGCCATTTAATGATAATTACATCCACTATTTTATTTTTCTTGTTCTTACTTGTTAGAAAATCATGTTAATAGTGTATGATAATCTTAACACTGGCCAACCACCTCTTGCTCCTTAAATATATTTGCAATTTAAGGTAATATTAACTGCCGATTTTAGAAATTTATGTTGATTAAGTAGGTTTGATTTATTTCTATGTTATTCACTGTTTTTACTAGGAATGACTGCTATATTGTATAAAATGACCTCACTATTATCCACGTCATAGAATTTTTTTCATATAATTTGATGATGTTACCAAATATGCTTAAATATTTTCTGTTTTTGAACTACACCTGAGCAATTGGGATAAACAGTCCTAGCATATGCATATTACTCATTTGAAAGACCACTGGGTTCTATTTTACGGTGATTTAATTATGTTTTCCTCTATGTTCACAAGTAAGATCACTTCAAAGTTTTGAAACTATGTTTAATGTAAAATTGTGTTTAATGGTGTTAAATGTAAAAAATAAATTGGAACTTGTGTATTCCTGAGCTGCTAACTAAACTTTATTCACTTTTTCTTTCTTGTTTTGTGACTTTGAATTTAGATAATTAGTCATTTCCCCTAAACTTCAAAAACCATGGACAATATTGCCCATTTTACAGGTAGTGATATAATTTTTTATTGAAATATATTTGCTTTACAAATTATGTAAGTTAAAGATATACAGTACAGTGATTCACAATATTTTAAAGTTATACTCCATTTATAGTTATTATAAAATATTGGCTGTATTCCCCATGCTATACAACATATCCTTGTGGCCTATTTTATACTTAATACTTTGTATCTCTTACTTCTCTATACCTATATTGCCTCTGCTTCCCTCTCCCCACTGGTAAACGCTAGTTTGTTTCCTATCTCTCTGAGTCTGCTTATTCTTTTTTTTTTTTAGATTCATTAGTTTGTTGTATTTTTTAGACTCCACATATAAGTGATATCATACAATATTTCTCTTCCTCTGTCTGACTTATTTTACTTACAATAATGCCCTCCAAGTTCATCCATGTTTCTGCAAAGGGCATACTTCTCTTCTTTTTTGTGGCTGAGTGGTGTCCTATATATATATAGATATACTGACATCTTTATCCATCATCTGTTGATGGACACTTAGATTGTTTTCATATCTTGGCAATTATAAATAATGCTGCTATGAACATTAGGGTGCATGTATCTTTTAAAATTAGTGGGTTTTTTTCAGATATATATCCAGGGATGGAATTGCTGGGTCATGTGGTAGTTCTATTTTTCATTTTTTGAGAAACATCCATACTGTTTTCCACAGTGCCTGCCCCAATATACATTCCCACCAACAGTGTACAAGGGTTCCCCTTTCTCCATATTCTCACCAACATTTGCTATTTGTGTTCTTTTTGATGACAGCCATTCTGATAGGTGTGAAGTGATACCTTATTGTGGTTTTAATTTGCATTTCCCTGATGATTAGTGATGTTGAGCATCTTTTCATGTGCCTGTTGGCCATCTGCATTTCTTCTCTGGAAAAATGTCTATTCAATTCTTCTGCCGATTTATTTTAACTGGGTTTGGGTTTTTCTGATGTTGAGTTGTATGAGCTGTTTATGTATGTTGGATATTAATCACTTATCAGTCATATCATTTGCAAATATTTCTTCCATTCAGTAGGTTATCTTTTCATTTTGTTGATGGTTTCCTGCACGGTTCAAAAGCTTTTAAGTTTAATTGGGTCCCATGTGTTTATTTTTGCTTTTATTTCCTTTACTTTAGGAAAAGGATCCAAAAAGATATTGCTGTGATTTATGTCAAAGACTGTTCTGCTTTGTTTTCCACTAGGAGTTTTATAGTATCCAGTCTTACATTTCAATCTTTAATGCATTTAAAAATCCAAAAAATTCACCGCAATTTATATTATGTAACAGAAACTTAATATAATTTCCTCTATACCTGCTGTTTGATATTATCTTTGAATACTATATAAATCATTAAAATTGTGTATTAATTGTTGTACATATTTGTCTTTAATAAGAAAATTTGACTCCTGAAAATAGTTTGAACTCATTAATGCTCAGCTGTAAAAAAAATGTTGATAATTATGATATAGAATCCCATTTTTTATTTATGAAGAAAATAATGACTAATAAATTATTTTTAAAAAACTTAAAAGCATAATCTGAAGGCAAGACCCAAAGGGAGGCAATAAAAGTCTGGACCCCAAGTAATATCTTCTAATTAGTGATAGCACCTTTTATATATTACATTGAAACAATAAGGCAAAGTCTGACCATCTTTCTCATGGCAGCCAAATGTTCATTTGGATCTAAATTTCTGGTGGTTTGCTTAATACAATAACAGCTACGGGGATAGTTAATTTTTTATGTGACTCTCAAGGAAAATTTGTAGTTCTGTTTTGGTAACACTTGTCTTCAACATTCTTTCTTTAATCTGGCTGTATTTTTCACCAAATTAAAACCACAGGTAACATAACCCTTTCACACCACAAAGAGAGCTTTTTTTTTTTTTTTTACTTTCTTACAAGTAGAAATAATTTTCCTTATACTTCTGAAGTGTCATCATAACTTCCCTAACCATGCAGAAGGAACCAAGGAGACTGCCAGCGAATCTTGTATGGAGTTTCTAGAGTTTGGAAAGAATAACTAAAATACATTCCTACTTATCTAAATTGTGGGAGAAAAATGAGAAAAAAAACATGGTAAGACTACATTCCATGAAGCTGTACAATACTTTAGTTGCCCATTTAATGGCATGATCTCAGAACCGTGGCACAATTATAACTCATTTCTCCACCAAATCAAGTTCAGTGCATTACTGCTTAAAAAAAATATTTTAAATGATAAAATTCTTAGCCCTACTTTAGAAGTTGCCAAATAGATGTTAAATTCCTCTAGGAGACTTGCTGATTACCATGGCCTAACTGAAACCCATATGATGGTACTCCTGATCCTAGATAACAATAGTTGTAAAATCACTAAATAAGAATTTTAAATTGTGAATTTTAGGTGAGAGGTTGTTTAATTACACTATATATAAGGATTCTGAACAAGAGATTATATGTTTTTCAGTTAAGTCACTCAGTACCCAAAGTAGCTGAAGAATAATGTCATTTTCCTCCTTAACCCCACTGGCATGATAGGAAGAGGACCAGCCAATATACTGCTCCTTAAATGTAACATAACAAAGTACATTCAGGTTAAAGAAGAAAGCATACCAAAGTTGACTAAAAGGAACATTTTCTAATCAATTAGAAGGAAGAGGCTTCTCAAGAGACCTAGAGATCACAATTCACTAATTAAAAATAATAATTTGAGAAAGACTAGAGGGGGCAAATACAAGACACGAAAAAAACTGACCTTCTCCATGGGGAAATATAACGCTCTTACCCCCACTACCTGACATCCCCCAGAATAGAGACACCCAGAAGAACAGAGAGAGAAAAATGACAAAGAGAAAACTAATTTGTACTCAGTATTGACAAGTCACCTGGCAAAAGTTTTGAAAATTATCATTTGTTCTTCAATAAGATGTTAGATAAATAATAAATAGGTAAGTTATATATCATAGATCAATAGATATATAGACGATAGATAGTTGTATGGGGTAAATGTCATCTAATTTTGATAACTAAGATTATATTGCTAGAGGGGGCAAAATCATGTAAGCTACATTTCCTTAAAAAGTTTGTCTTATCCAGTTTTGCTTTGCTTTGTTTTTACTGAGTGTGCTGTATATTAAATTTCAATACATTACTACCCCTTGACTTTGGAACCACTGACATAACATGAGTAAATTTCAGCCGGCCTTCCCCAGGAGCATGTTTGTCTGAATGAAAGTCACTGTGTTCCAGAAGAGACTGGCCCTCTGTAGACAAGAAGTAGGAGTCAGTGTGGACTAGGGAAGGAAGAATGTGCATGACAAAGCTATCATTTGGGCTCCTTATGTCACTTAAAAACTGATTTAAACAGATAATATTTTCATCAAAGCATTAAAATGGTTTCCATTAGGGAAATTGTCTTTCTGTTGAAGAAATTAAATGTTTTCCTCCTTGACCTGATTATTCATCATTTTAGAGGCAATTAATAGATTTCACTACAACTATAGATGGTTTAAGATTAATGGCATATAGTTTATCATGTTATGTGCTATCCACATAAAAGCTGAATCTGAGAGACATACATAATTTATGTATTTCCCCTTCCTACAATGTGTCAGATTTGGAATAAATCATTATAAAGGATTCTAGAGAAAAATACTAATAGGAATAATTGTTACTGAACCAAACTTGGGTCTGCTTGCCCATGTACACAGTGTAGCCAATCAACTGACACCAGGTTGTGCTGAAGGAAAGTGCAGTGTTTACTGCAGGGTGCTAAGCAGGGATTCCAGGAAACTAGTGCTGAAAGGACTGATGGCTATCAGGGAAAGATTTTTAAAGACATAGTGAGGAGGGGGGTTGTGGGGTACATGATCAGCTTGTGGACATTCTTCTGATTGGTTGGTGATGAAGTAATCAGAAGTCAACATCATCAACCTTCTGGTTCCAACTGGTCTGGGGTCTAGTGCTTGTGGGCAGCATGTAGTTAACCTCTTCCACCTGGTAGGGGTTTCATTATCTGAAAAACAGCTCAAAGGATATGGCTCAGAATATTGTCCATAAACCCTGAGGAGGAATTAAAGGTCCTTAACTTTGTTTAATGGCTAAACTATTACTATTTTTGTCTCGCTTAACTGTTTTCCTTTGTTTCTGCATTTTCTCACTTCTCTGATTAAACTTATTCTTTGGAACTCGGGAAAGACCTAGGAGGATAAAGTTTTACTACAAACAAGAAGCGAGTGGGGAGTGGGTCTGTCTTGGAAAGGATCCATAGGGTTCTGCTTAGTTACATAATGACTGTTAGAAAATAGCATTTAGATGTGCTTTTGATAGTTTTCTATAGCATGATCTTTGATAGAACTGAGTGGTGATTTCTAAGTAATAATCTGTTTACCACTACTGAGCCTAACCCAGGCATACCTCAGAGGGACTGTGTGTTCAGCTCCAGACCACCAATAAAGCAAGTATCACAAAAAAGTGAGTCACCCTAATATTTTTGGTTTCCCAGTTAATATAGAACTTATGTTTGCATGAAACTGTAATTTATTAAATGTGTAATAACATTATGTCTAACAAAACAATGTATGTGCCTTAATTAAAAAATACTTTATTGCTAAAATAATGCCAACCATCATCTGAGCTTTCAGTTAGTCAGTCTTTTTGCTGGTGGAGGGTCTTGCCTCACTGTTGATGGCTGCTGACTGATTGGGGCGGTGGTTGCTGAAGGTTGGGGTGGCTGTGGCCAAATTTCTCAAAATAAGACAACAATGAAGTTTGCTGCATTGGTTAACTCTTTTTCACTAACAATTTATCTGTCACATGTAATGCAGTTTGATAGCATTCAACACACAGTAGAACTTCTTTCAACATTGGAGTCAGTCTTCTCCAATTGTGCTGCTGCTTTACCAAATAAGTTTATTTTAATATTCTAAATTCTTTGTTCTCATTTCAACAATCTTCGCAGAATCTTCACCAGGAGGCATTTCCAGCTTAAGAAACCAAATTCTTTGCTCATCCATAAAAAGGCAACTCCTCATCTGTTAAAGGTTTATCATGAGATTGCAACAACTCAGTCACCTCTTCAGGCTCCACTTTTTTTTTTTTTTTTTTTTTTGACTATAGAAAGTATATTCTATACTTTTTCCAAAGGTGTTAAAACAAGCTTCTGAGCCTGGCTTAAATATTTAAAAAGCAAACTTTTTGAAGTCTCAAGTTGAAGGTATGATTACAAAGTAAGCAGACAAATGTCATATGCAATTTGTTCAATTTCATGGCATCATTACTTTAGAAACACAACTTTCGGTAAAAAAAAAAAAAGTCATCATTCTAAGACATTGTAATGAATTATCAAAATTCCTTGGTATGATTTTTCACTATAATTCTGAAGAGAGTATGAATTAAACATAGACTCCACTTCTAACCCTAGTTGTCTTGCTATTTCCACCACATCTGCAGTTACTTTTTCCAACGACGTCTTTAATCCCTCAAAGTCATCCATGAGGGTTGGATCAAGTTCTTCCAAACTCTTATTAATGTTGTTATTTTGACTTTTTCCCATGAATCATGAATGTACTTAATGATATCTAGGATGGTGAATCCTTTCAAGAAGGTTTTCAATTGACTTTGCCCAGATCCATCAGCGAACTCACTATCTATGGCAGCTACAGCCTTACAAAAATGTATCTCTTGAATGGCAAGACTTCAAAATTGAAATTACTCCTTGATCCACAGGCTGCAGAATGGATGTTGTGTTAGCAGGCTTGAAAATTATACTAATCTCACTCTACAACTCCATCAGAGCTCTTGGGTGACCAGGTGCACTGTCAGTGAGCAGTCATATTTTGAAAGGACACTATTTTAAGCAAAATATCTCAACAGCGGGCTTAAAATATTCAGTAAACCACATTGTAAACTGATGTGTGTCATCTGGGCTTTGTTCCATTTATAGAGCATAGACAAAGTAGATTTAGCATAATTCTTAAGGGTCCTAGAATTCTCAGAATGGTAAATGAGCATTGGCTTCAACTTACAGTCACCAGCTGCATTAGCCCCTAACAAGAAATTCAGCTGTCCTTTGAAGATTTGAATCCAGACATTGACTTCTCCTCTCTAGCGATAAAAGTCCTAGATAGCGTCTTCCTTCAGTAGAAGGCTGTTTTGTCTACATTGAAAATCTGCTGCAGTGTAGCCAACCTTCATTAGTGATCTGAGCTAGATCTTCTGGAGAACTTGCTGCAGCTTCTACATCAGCACTTGCTGCTTCACCTTGTCACTTTATATTATGGAGATGGCTTCTTTCCTTAAATCTCATGAACCAACCTGTGCTAGGTTTCAAACTTTTCTTCTGTGGCTTCCTCACCACTCCCAGCCTTCACAGAATTAAAGAGAGTTAGGGCCTAGCTTTGGAAAAGATTTTGTTTTAAGAGAATGTTGTGACTGGTTTGATCTTCTATCTGTACCACTGAAAAATTCTCCATATCAGCAGTAAGGCTGTTTCTATTTCTTATCACTCAAGTGTTCACTGGAGAGGCATTTTGCATTTTCTTCAAGACCTTTATCTTTGCATTCACAGCTTGGCTAACTGTTTGGTACAAGAGGCCTAGCTTTGGTTATATTTTGACTTTCAATAAGCCTTCCTCACTAAGCTTAATCATTTCTAGCTTCTGATTTAAGGTGAGAAATGTGTGACTTTTCCTTTCACTTGAAAACTTAGCAGCCATTGTAGGGTTATTAATTGGCCTAATTTCAATATTGTTGTGTTTCAGGAAATAGGGAAGCCTGAGAAGAAGGCGAGAGACAGAGAATGGCCAGTTGGTAGAGCTGTCAGAACACATGCAACATTTATTAAATTTGCCTTCTTATAGTGGGCATGGTTTATGGTGCTCCAGAAAAATTATAATTGTAACATCAAGATCACCAATCACAGATTACTGTAACAAATTCAACAGTAATGAAAAAGTTTGAAATATTGCAACAATTGCCGAAATGTGATGCAGCGATGTGAAGTGAGCAAATGCTGCTGGAAAAATGGCACTGGTAGATTTGCTTAATTCATGGTTGCCATAAACCTTCAGTTTGTAAAGTACACAGTATCTACAAAGTGCATTAAAGTGAAGCACAGTAAGATAAGGTGGGCCTGTATATATAGAACTGTATAACATATTCAGATCTTCCTGAGAACCTACTGATGTGGTCTTAGGAAACATACGATTGATAAATACTTATTTGGTACTCATTTATATATTTGGTATAAATGTATAAATTTGTCGGGAAATACAGAGTTGTTTTATGTATTTGGTATGATTTCAAAGATAGGTGTATTCCTCAAAATTTGCAGGGTAAGGGACATAATTAGAAGTGGAGACCCACGTATCACATATCTAAATATTTAGCAGATATAGATCCAGCTAGTAAAATGTTAAATAAAATATGTTTTATTCTCTTACCTTGACATATATAACCTTGTAATATCAAAACTAAAATTATGTGCAAAGATATGACAAAAATTAATTTAATATAATTATGCATGTTTACATTTTCTATTGATGGGACTGATTTTGGATGAGTAAATATTATGCATTTACATAATTCACAAATTATACATTGATTCCATAATATTTAATTTTATTGCTTTTGTTTCAACAGTGCTTAATTACATTGACATAGTCAGGATTTTCACACAATTTTTGTTTTAAAGTCAGAAGTAGCTAAACATACATTGTCGGGGAACAAGGTGGGCAGGTGTTGCAGGTGGTAAAAGAATTTACCAAAGACAAAGAATGAAACTAGAAAAGGAGTTTATCAGGTTACACTGCTACAGGCAACAGCAGGCCACACAGATGGGAGATGCCTCTGTGAGCACTGGGGGGTTGGTTGCTGAGGTTTTTTATTAGGGGAAGAGCTGGTGAACACAGTAGTTTGGCGACTGTGTGATCAGCTCATGCACAAGATTTTTGGTTGGTTATAGGTGAGGTAAGAAGCTTAGGGTTCTTGAAGGGCAGTGGGATTTGACTCATAAGATGTGGGCTGAAATGAAGCAGTCTGAGCTATTGTGAGATTAGGCATTCTTTAAGGCTAATAGTTTGTTAGGATAAACACACCCAGTAAAGAATGTACTTTATCTATTGAGGGATCTGAGAACCCAGAAATGGGGGTCAATGGATTTTGAAGGATGCCAGTTGGCCCCACACATATTTTTGTATGCAATTGTTATATTATTAATGGTAACCAATATACACTAAATATTTGTTGACATCTTAAATTCAAAAAATTGCTTTATTTTCTTCCAAAGAACATTACTTGCTATGCATTTAAGGATTTTTCGTTGCATCACTAAAATTTTTTAGTGATTTTTATATGCTATATATAATAAAATTTAACTGGTTTAACAAGATTAGTTATCAATCTCATAATAGTATGCTGTGCCTGATAGCAGTTTAAGGTCAAATTTGGTGTATGTTTTATTAATTTATATGATCTTTGGATATATGCAAAAAATACTGATACAATTTTTGAATTATTTCAAAGAATATCCCCAGTCTCCTACCTTGATCATTATGCTGCTCAAAATCATTTCCAAAATTAAATACATATTTATATATAAATACTACTAATAAAGAGAGTTTAAAATTATACAAGAGCTTAAATATGATATTATCCTGAAAGAAGTATACAACCATATAGGCAAAGATTATGCTGGACTTCTCAAAGCCAGTTTTGGAATATTTGAAAGGAGATGGTGCTAATTATTTCCATAATTTTTTTTATAGTCTTCTAAGTATCTCTAGAATCCTCCTATTGCTACTATCTTTGTTTCCAATTCTCCTCTTCCCTGTTTCAGCCTTAGCTTCCACCTCCCACTAATGTTCTCCATATTCTTTGGTAGCCATGGGGCTGCAGTAAATGACCTCATGGTAGTACATCTATTAATGTGATACTTGAGTGCCTTTCCTGACATAAAGGAAAACTTTCCCCTTTCCTCCACATTGTGTGACATAAAGCCTCCATCTAGCCCTACAGTGCTGCCTAATACTGGTGATGCCTTACATCACTTGTACTCAAAGTATTCACTCCTCAATAAAAGATTTATCAGCCAAAATCTGCTCACCCTTGATTCCTGAAATCAAGCATTTTATCGAACCAGGATAAACTCGGCTCACTCTACCTTTCTTCCAGACATTCCCAGAAGGGTCCTCCATTTGTACATACAAGAGGCTCCACATTATCATTTTTCCACTGATGTCTAAATCCTAGGATGATAACAATTTAGTTTCAAGGCAGGATTCTTTCTACAGATGTGTCTAGAAAAGCCTTCATATTGACAAGGGAAAACAACAGCAGTAACAACAGCAAACACAAAGCCTTAAGTCTGAAATGGAAGTGAAAACATAAGGCAGAGTGGTCTTAGTAACAGTGGCAAAATAAAACACACAGCTCTCCAACCCCTAATTCCACACGGGGAAACTGGTCCATAATCAATTTCATTCTCTCATGTCTTTGCCTTTGTTGTTCCTGTCTTGTGATGAAGAAATGCAATAACTTCCCCATTCCACCAAGGAGCCATTTATTTCTTTACTGCATCTGTCCTGAAACCCAGAATGGCCCCCTCTTGATTGGAAGTGGCTCTGTAAACAAATAATTTCCTTCAAAAGAGAATTTGGGGACATGACATAAATTGCCAATTAACTCATTTCAGAAATGAGTGATTTCACTAAGTTTACAAACTTCTAGTGATTTTTTTAAAGGTGATGTCATTTACTTGAGTTATCTCAATATATGTACACTCTTACGACTTGGTATTTCTAAGCAATTTTTTTTGCCATCATAATTACTAAAAAAAAAAGAAGAAAAATGATCTATTATTTTATTGAGTATCAACATATTTTTCTACTGATTTTAAAACAAAATGTACCTTATTGCATAGATAATGAAAATCATCTGATTGTTTATTATATGGATTGTGCAGAGGGAAAAAGACAGGAATAGTAAGGGAGGAATCATGACCAAATCCAGAAACAATAAACCTACTTTAAAAACAGACTTGTAAAGAGATTAGCAATATTGTTCCACATATGTGTTGGATTTAGTCAATAAGTGTTGAATGTGTATTCAGCAAAGCATAAAATGTAAAAATGAGACAAACTTTGATTTGTCTGGCAGCTCTAAATTCAGTGATCCTGGAAATATTTCTTAATCATTTCTTAATCACAAGCAAGACTGGAATATTAACACTGAATTCCTAAGTTTTTATGAATGTTAGGTAAAAAGATGTGTTTTAAAGAACTTTTTATAATAACTACAAGGGCACACTGAGATCCATGGGTCTCCTTTGCTGTCTAATAACTTGATGCCACTGAGAATTACTGTTCTTTCAATATTTGCTCATTATTTATTTAGAGAGTAGGATGAAGGCTGTACAGAAGGAAGACAGAAGAAGAACAATCACAACTGACATTATTTAGGTTTCACAAGTAGCAAGAACTATTTAGTACTGAATTCAAGTCCACATATCCCAGCTACCTTAAAAAAGATCTGACGTTAACAGCACTTTCTCTCCCATTAATATAGTTCAATGCACGTCTATTGCTACTTGACAATATTGCTTTGGAGCTTTTTCATCTCCAATGCAAGGGCTCATAAAACTATTTCTTCCATCTATGCACTGCACACGTCCCGAGGAAGGATCTGAGAAAAGAGTTTTCTCCAATGAGTTACAGTTTCACAAATGTTTAGCATCCAGTGATATTTTAAAAAGCATCTAGAGATTCTTTCCCTGTGCAAATGCCCAGCTCATCCATATCTTCATGCCAATCTGAATGCTTGATAAATAGAAAGTGCTCCTAAGTGTTAACAGCCTTTCTCCCTTTGCCCTTTTCCTCCTTTCTCCTTCCTCTCCTGGTTCCCTCCCCTTCTCTTGTTCCCTCTTTCCAGAAGAAACCATATGAACAAACGGCTGAAGTGAAGATACGCCTATCATATTCAAAGAAGCTTAAGTGGAAACAGTTTAGCTCAAGTAACTGTTTTGTAGGAGAGATATGATAAATAGTAGTTAACCTTATAAATGTAGCCAAAACTACAATAGCCAAGACAAAGACACAAATAAACTTACTTATTTACAAAACAGAAACAGATTCACCAACATAGAAAACAGTCTTATGGTTACCAAAGAGGGGATGGGGAAGGGATAAATTAGGAGTTTGGGATTAGCAGATACATACCACTATTTATAAAATAGATAAACAACAAGGACCTACTATATAGCACAGGGGACTATATTCAATATCTTATAATAACCTATAATGGAAAAGAATCTGAAAAAGAATATATATATTCTTATATATATATAAATATATATATATTTTATAATAATATATATAATATATGTGCATATATATATATGCACATATACAACTGAATCAATTTACTATATACCTAAAACTAACACATTTTAAATCAGCACCATTTAATTCAATTATTAATAAATAAATAAATAAGTAAATAAATAAATAAAGGAAGGTAGGCAAAGGCCAGTGAATGGAAGAATTTGAAGGCCAAGTTGATGAGATTAGACCTTATCCTCCAAGAAACAGGAAATCATTGAAATTGACTGAGAGTGACTGTTGAAGGGAAGTTGAAATAGATTCATATAATATTTCAGAAAGATTACTTCGAAAGGAAGAGTGATAGATGAAAACCAGTGTAAACAATTAAGAGACAACCCTGACATTAACTTGTTTTTGTGGTCATGAAAAAAGACCACCTCGTGATATTAGCATATGGTTACAACTTTGTAGTGAAGGAAAAGTGAGAAGTTAAGAATCCTAGATGGTGGCAACACAAATGGAGAGGAAAATGTGGGTGAAGGAGACTTTTCAGGAGACAGTATATATACTTTGTAATTGACTACTTTTAGGAGAGAAGAAGAATCAAGGAGAAATTAGAATGTTTTTTTACAAATTTTCCCGAAAGAATTACCATATTATTACATAAAAAGAGAAATCTAAACACAAGCTTGTTTAGAGCACAGCATGATGAGTATTGTTTCCCATGTTAGAAAATTAATGCCCCAAACTAAAAGGCTTAAAATGATTTAATGATTCTAAGTAAGACTAGAACACAATATTAGAACAAACAGCAACTAAATAAAGACAGGGTATAGACAAAGAGGAATACTAGAAATCCAGAAAGAAAATTTGTGTAAGCTACAATCAAAGCAGGGCATTATTACTGAATATTAAAATGGGCAAATTTGAGATATGAAGGTATTAAAACCTCACGTAATACATGAAAGCAGAAAATAATAGCCTTTTAATATGCATTTATTTCAAAAAGAGTGCTATCACTTTTTCATATATTATGTAGGTTGTTAGTGGGTAGATGATGCATAACTAGAAGTTATCCGAACTATTTATGCTGTTCATTAACTCGTTGTGCAGAAGCAGTGAGCTTTTGTTTCCCTATTGGTTATAAATTAACAGATGCATCCATCCAAATAGAGCAGACCTAGAAAGCAAAGCACCCCTGGTGAACCGAGTTCTGTAATACATATTCAACCTGAGAGCCTGCACACATTTTTATGTGCTACACAAATGTGTGCATTTTTTAGCTTACCAGATGCTGCCAAAGCAGAGCTATATAAAACAACTTAAAATTTCAGTCTGTTGAATACTCCTATTAATTAAATATTAAATAAAATTGTATTGAATATGGGGTTCTTTTGTCCCTAATACTTTATGTTATGAACTTTATCTTTTTTATATAACTACAGTAAGCAATTGTACATGAAGGTGTAGTTTTGAAGGCCATACTAAAACGTGCATTTGTCAAAAAGGAAATTGCTATAAATTGTGCCAGATTAAAACACAATTTATCCCTTTTTCCACACTTGAAATTATGTCAATTAAAATAATAAGGATTGTGTAGTTTTAGCAATTGAAATTCTATATATGCCATTAGGTTATTGTATCATAAACTGCAGCCCTGCTTTTTTTTTTTAACATCATTCTGTTTAATGCCATACATACATACATACCAGAACTCTACTCTGTTAATCAAAATTGATTCAGTTAATATTCATTTAGTTAATGACAAATGTGGTAGAAAACATTTAAGGTAGTCGAAGCAGAAAACAAAAACAAAAATAAAAACAATATCACTGTGTAAAGTGAAGGAACTCTAATGCAAGGAAGGCATTGGTTAAATCATAAAGAAAATGCTGCGATGCCACACAAGGGAAGGCAATGACACTTGGAAATTAGCAACAGCAGAAAGCTTCCACCCCATGGCTTGTGAGGGCAGGGAGGCAGGGGTGATATTGGAGCCCAGAGGCCAGGATCACGTATCAGAGGCTGGACTCTGGTGAGTTTTCTGGCTGGATTGGATTTGAAGGAGACACGGCATCTGCCAGTGATGCCTCTTGCGACAGTGCGGAAGGGGGAGGAGCAGCCTGCTGCTCTGGGTCCCTTGTTTGCCAGTCCCAGCCAGTGTTTGCTGGATGTGGAACCCAGAGGAAAGCAAGATGCCCCGGGTGGCTGGGAAAGAAAGCCCCCAAAGTTCAGGCTCCCAAGACCCAGAGCAGAGAAGAGGAAACGCAAAGAAGAAAGATGAGGTCAAACAGGCCCTCAGATTCACTGAGATTACAGAGACATCTACTCAGTTGAATTCTAAGAAATATGCCAGGTACATTAATTAAACATTATAAAATTACAGTTATCTGGAAGTTTAATCAGCAATTCAAAGTCCAGCCATTAGTTAAGAGGTAGGACCAAAGAAGACCAACTGAAAATGCAGGTTACAATAACATGAAATGACTTCAGCTCTTGGGATGGTACATATTCTCTGAAGCATTTGGTCAAAGAAAAAAATATTCTTTATTAAAAGTAATAAAAAAAAAACCACTTATCCTTCTTTGTATATAGACAGCATATTTATTTAGTCTATTTAATCCCACTTTAATTTGAACTTTGCAAGGATCCCGAGATAGGAGAAACAGTATTTGTTCTAGGCTACAGCCTATGGAGCAAGCTTTGGTTGCTGGTCATGCCATTTGCTTGCTCTGTGGCTTCTGGTAAACGAGTTAACTTCTCTGAGCTTTATTTCCCTACTATAATAATTACCGCTCAGGATAGTCCATAAGTATTGAGTTCAAGCAAGAACTGGTACCCATTTTAGAAACTACAAAGTCTGTTAAATTATGAAACACAATTTTTGATATTGTAATCTTTATCGAAATAGAAGTGTAAAATTTGGACTTCTTTTAGATCTTTATTAAAATTTTAACAGACCTGTTCTTTTTGATTGTTGTTGTGAGAAATTTTGTTATAATGTGAAACTAAAAATTGGAGTCAAGCCAAAGCTGCTAAAGCAAAAGAGAAAATATTCTTTATAGAACTAGGAAATCCGTCTTAAGGAGGAATCATGTTTAGGTTGGGGTGGTTTGAAAATCATGCCCTTGAACTATTTCATAACAAGTCAGTATTTTATAAAATTACATTTGTCTTTCCCACTTTGGTACAGAAATGTATTATATAGAGTGTAAATATTATCATCTATAAAGTCTTTTTCAAAGAACCTATAGATATTTTGAGCTCACATTGAAATTTTGTGAGTATATGTACACATATGGGGTTGTGTGTGTGTCTCCGCGTCAGAGAGAAATTTGGTTCAGCCTTAATCCAACATATCAGACACTTTAAATTCATCCAGTGCTATTAAAGAAGTGTAATTTAAATCAGTTTGATTTTATCTAGGCAATTTATTTGGCCCTCATACAAATGTACAAATGATTTATAACGAGTGTCTTTATCTCATAAAATAACTAAATGAGTTTTCTGCTTCAAAAGTACTTAAATCATACCAGTTCCTCCATTTGTGCAACAATTTATGCTTTCAGCAATCTAAGCATAATATCAAAATCTGGTTTTTTTGGTATCTTTTTTACATGCTCTTTGTTTAGAACTCAGTTTAGTATAATTACTCTTTGTTGCATGGTCTAAACCCAGTTGCGAGTTTATCACCAAAGGTCTTATCTATATCACCATTATCATTAATCACTTGTGAATTACTTGGCTTCTTAAGCATTTTTATAGCCTCCATTTCTTCTGCTGTCTGGTTTTCCCTCAGAAGTAGCTAAACCAAGTGCTTTCAATTTAGTGTAAAATATTTCAAAACTCTGAGTCCTTTCTGTATTGGGGCAAATAATCTTGTATCTTTTCCACTATTATAATCATAAAATGATTTTATTCATTAAATAGTGACATTAAGTTCAGTAAAAAAAAAATCACAAAATATCCAGATGAAGCTTTAAAACTTGATTTTTTTTTTTTTTTTTTTTTGATAATTGGAAAGATCTCTCTTTGGTATGGTAATACCAGGGAAGTCACATTTCCTTTTTATTTTGGCTTCTGACAGCCACATGTCGGCTAAATGTGAATCAATATCATGTGTCAGAATACAAACATAACTACATCAGAGAGCTACGTGCAGTTCTGACTGGTGTTAGGGGAAAACCGTGGCTGATCTCTTGAGTTTAAATAGAAGATTTTTGAAAAATGACACTACTACAAAATAAAAGGCACACCGAGGCACTCTTTGTGACTCACCCTCTTTCTCTAAATGTGGATCTGTCATGGCAATATGATTTGAAATTTTGCGAAGTCATAGATTCTTAGAGTAATAGGGGAAGTATTTAAAGAAAATTTTGCCCAAGTTTTTTCATATAGTGATGAAAACACAGACAAAAATTGCTCTGAAGCTAATGAGCTACAGGTGTGAAGCTGACTTGCCTAAGCTTTGAGCAGACGCCTGCATCATCACAGAGCATCACGAGGGTTTGCCAGCAGCTTCCACCTGTCCTCCTGAGAATGGTCCACTTTGTCTACATACAGTTGGTCATCAGGGGTCATCAGAGTAGTTTCCTTTCGGGTTCCCTGAAAGCCAGCACAGGCCAATTTTACTACCACTTTGACAGCCCATTCACTGATTGTATATAATTAAGTCCCTGTAATAAATTCATTCTTTTTGAAATAACTAGAACAGTTTCTGCTTTTCCAAAATAAATGCAACTTATACTTCTTAATCCTATTTGAGTATGTCCCACAACTTATTGAGAGCAAGGACTGATTTAGATTTATCAGATTTTCAGTTAGAATATTATAATGGAAAATATATACTGGGGCCAAATATATATTAGGGCCTTTTTGGGCCAAAATGTTGAATTTACAATAACATATATGAAGCCTTAAAAGGACTCTTTATATAAGAAATATATATGAATTTTCAATAGTGTATATTAAATATGAATTGCATTATTGATATTTCACATTACCATCTTTTCTGTCTCAATTCAAATTTTACAAGATGCCGTCAAACTTATCTATGTGTCTACACATACACATGTGCACAGAAATCCACAGACACACACACACATACACACGTATATACTAAATTTTATCAACTAGTTATCATGGACCAAGTTGCTGCCATAAATTTTCACGTATTAACTCATTTAATTCTCAAAAACATCCAATTTGTACATTTTTGTTCATTTTGCATCTAAAGAAACTGAGGAGCAGAGAAATTAAGTGGCATTTCTAAATTAACATTTTAAAAACAGAAATTAAACCTACTCAATCTATCTCCTGAAAAAATGTTCTTAACCCACCATGCACAATACCCTTCAAAATCACTTTACTAATCATTGAGGAATATAGTCTATGTTCTACATTTATTGCATCACATTTTATGAAGACATTGATATCAGTTATGAAATATCTCTTAAGGGATTTATTTTATGTTTGTCAGAAATCAAAATAGAAGGGTGGTTGTATCCACTGATTTGAAAAAGACTAAAACAAGAAAATCTCTCAACAACAACATCAATAGTAACAACAGAATTCTGATTGAAATTGTTGTGTAAGAGAAATTGAGATGAATTTTTATTTTGAAAAAGAGATAGATACTAAATACACTATCCCTTGAAAGTATGTATTGTAACTTTTTAAATATATATTTTGAAAACAGGAGTATTAATCTTAAATAAGAAGTAGGATTTAGGACCCATAGATCTGTAGGTAGATACAAAGTCCACTGCAAATTTTGCTATATTCTTCTCCACGGCATTTACAGGAGTAAAACAATGTAAGTCTGGAAGTGCTGGGGATAAGGATCAGTAGACACATTTCTGGAGGAAAGGCTCCATCACAGATGAGATTTTTTAAAGGACCTCATGTTGCCTTCAATGGCGCCATTCCTTGACGGCCTGTCTCAACCACTACAGAGCTACTCCAATCATTGTGGAAATTGGAAGAACGGAAGGAGTTACAAGCATCATCTGTTGCCTGCTTATAAGATTTCTCTTCTAAAATATCACCCAGTGCTCTCTCCTTCACCTTCTATTGATGCTTTGAATAATGCTATCATTCTAGACACCTGCTCCTTGCAACAACAAATCCAGGTCTCACGATGTCTGAGGGGCAATATATGGGAAGATATTTATTGACAAACTCAGCTGCTCTGTTGTTTTTCATTATGAACAGCATCGTGATACATTAATATTATGTTTCTCTAAGACTTAAGTTCATAGAACATAGAGAGCAAAGGTTTTCTCTATTTTGCTTTTCTCATCTTAAAAGACAAAATGAGTGACATTCTCATATGCAGCACTCCCATGGGTTTCCCTGTGATCAGGTGCTTTCTTGTCCTAGCTTATTCCAAAAAGCAATGCCAACAAGCAAGTGAAATTGATATTATTATTGGGCTAATATTGGTTTTGCTCTAAGCATATCTTTGTATATACATATATACATATACATATATACACCTGTTTATACACATATATACATAAATATACATATGTCTCAAATCACAAATATCAATACAAATTATTTGCTACATAATTCACAGCTGAAAGTGGTACTTTTTCCCAATTCTCTGAATTAAAGGATTAACATTAGTAAATCTTATGTTTTGAGAGCTGAGATCCAATAAAAGCAAAAAAAAAAAAAACTGCATTAGTAACCATAAACATATTTTAAATGACTTAACACACATATTTTCCTAGTTCAATGAAAGCTGTACCAGAAAAAAATATAAAGATATCTAGACATCTAAAAAAAAATGCCAGGGCATGATTTATATTTGGAAGAACAGCACTTCCACACTGTCACTTATTTCTTTTTTTGGAATCATCTTAAACTTTTACAATTACCTTTAAAGTAATTTTAAAATATTCATATTCAACTTTATCCCATAAGTTTATGTGTATATATATATTATAAATGCTTGTTACACATATGTATCTTACTTGTATATATATTATACATATCTGTATTAAAAACACACATATATACATGTATACACACATTTATATCTATCTGTCTATCTATCTATCTATTTGTTTTAATACAAATAGTCTATAAACTGAAATATCTGAAACAGAAAGTTAACTTGTGAAATATTCTACAGAGTATCAACAGGATATTTAAGTTGTAAAATACCCTAATTTAAGTGTATTACTATTTGAGTTAAGCTCTATCAATCACAAAGGAAAAAAGAAAGCAATGTGACTCAACAGAAAGAGATTTAAAGAAATAGGAATAACCAAGAAACTTATCCAAGGTACAGTTTGTACTGTTTTGAGGTTCAGTTCATTAATTTTCATGGTCTTAATTTCAGAAAAACGAAGAAAACAACAACTGAGGCAATATGTAAGTACTAACTTTTACAAGGATGGATTTACTTTTAAAATACCACTTGGAAAAACAAAATTAGGATGTGGTCCTTGCCATTTTGAATAGTAAGCTAAGAACTCCATTATTACATTATTCAGGTGATGTATAATCTAGTAAGGAAGATGGCAGATTGCAGACATGGCAACAAAATCTGCCTTTCCTCTCATCTCCCTTATATTGTCATGTTCACCTTATGTATCAAGAGGTGAAGTTTATTTGTCGCTGACTTTCACCATAGCCATGTGACTTACTGTGGACAATGGAAAAGTAGCAAATGTTGCACAAGTGGAGACTTGAGAAGCCCTTGCAGCTTAGGTCTTGTTCTCTTAATGCACTTGTAACCCTGTAACCAAGTGAATAAACACATACTAGCCTGCTGAACAATAAGCAGTTACATGGAGAGAGGCCCCAGTCAACACAACTCGTAGACAATGCTTTCATAAACCAGGGGTCTCAACCAACAATCCAATAGCATACCACAGACACAGGTGCCAAAAAAAACACTTATTTAAGCCCAACCCAAATGATCAGTCTGCAGAATCAGGAGCTAAATGAATGGTTGCTGTTAGGAGTCATTAAACTTGGGGGATGCTATTTATCAAATGTAAATATCAGAAAGTCTGAAGATAAATAATGCTTCAAGGTGAATCGCACTCCAGCTACCTGGATAATGTATTATAGTGGATCCTCAGAAGGCTGAAGCCAATACTGGAGCATATACAGGCAAATTTTGTAGATATGAATTTAGATGCATACACATACACACAAGCACATAAAACACTGAAAGCTATAACACCTTGTAGTGCGTCCTCACAAGAACTTTCATACAAGCTATGTATGCCACAGGAGTAACATATAAGAGCTAATTTATGCTTTCTTGATCTGAATTTCCAACCCTAGCTTTGATTTGCTTTTGCAACAGTCTATTTTCTAAGTGAAATGGAAGAAAGATGCATGGAAAATGTGAAAAATAAGTATGACTCAATGATTTTCAATAAAGTTAAACATTCATTATGTATTGATTTATATTACTTAAGGAATCCCTATCAGTGTATGGTTTATATGTACATATATGTATATCCATGTGTACATATTTATATCCCTATTTATGCCTATATCTGCAAAACTTCATGTGATACAAACAAACTCATAAGTATCTAGTCTCAACTTTTTCTACAACTCTTGTTTTTATATCTCTTTTTAGGCTTGCCTATATTCGTCTCACATACATTTATTTCCCCTGACCTCCTCAGATAATTTTATTTCAGAGAGAGATTAGAGTCCATTCTCTAAAAATTTTGAAACAAAATTAAGTTTCTTAGATTTAAGAAGAATCATACATAAAAATGGAAGATGACAGTACAGTTTGAAGGGCTTTTTTGGTTTTGCCTTTTTTGTTTTGCCGAGGCTCCTTTACTATTAATAAAACTCATATAAGTAAAAGTGATGCTTATCAAATAAACTCATCTAAGCATAAGAAACGTACAAAAATTTTAAAAAGAGCAATTCCATAAAAGATAGTATGTTCAAATAGTTAGCAATGGAAACAGATGGTTTTGCCTTACTGAAGATTTCAATGACCATAACACAGCTAAGAAAGTTCTATTATCAATGAAATTAATTATATAGCATTCCATTTAAATGAACATTGGCAACCTATCAATTATAATGCAATTTCTTGACTTGGGATCAAATTGTCATTCTATATACATATGGAAATTCGTTTCTGGAGTTCCAGGTAATTGCCACTAATTAAGTGCATTAGTGAGTAAAATTAAGCTTTGTAAATGAACAATTTAACCTTTTGATTATAAACTAATGCAGCACATAATTTTAATTTAAGAAATACAAGATCCTTTTATATTAAGATATATATATATATATTTCAGGCTTATATTTCATGCATTAATGTCTAAGAGTGCTGAAGTTCTGAATTAATATGCACAAAATTTAGGGCAAATTGTTATTATATTTTGTAACAATCAGGACTTCTAAAGATATTAAAATTTAGTGTAAGTAGGGCTTCCAAAATGATAGAATAAGGGGCACAATAAATGTTTTACCTAGAAAAATAACTAATTAAAAACAATCATTTAAAGTCCCTGGAAATTGTTAAAAGGCATAGAGCAAATGGAGAAACATTCAACTAAGAAAATCTACTGGTTTCAGTAAGAACAGAAGCCAGTCATTGGCATCTGAGTCAGGACTTGCTGCATTGCTTTGTGTTTTGGGGTCGTAGCCCCAGGACTCCACCTCAGGCAAATGATGGGAGGCTACTTTCCTCATGCCCCCAGTCTCACGTTGCAGAAGCTGCACTCCAGGCAGGTGTGGCAGAGAGAACCTGTTTTCCCTCTCCCTATCCAGCTCCTACTCTTAGACCTGAAGCTCTACCCCAGGTGTGGCAAACTGAGAAGACAGGGGCCCTGGTCACCCCACACCATCTTATTCAAAGGCTACAGACTGCACATCAGGAGGGGCAAGCTCAGAGGACCAGGGGCTATCCCCTGCCCATCCCACACAGTGACTCTCCTCTAACAGAAGAGCGGCCTCACTGAGGAAAGGTGGGTGTCTACCCCTAGCTTCGGTGCAGTGGCACAGAAGTTCTGACAAGGAGAGACAGAACTTAAGGATACCGAGGTCCTCGGCTGTGCTTGAGGGGACTGACTTCATTTGCAACAGCGTGGAGAACTTCATACGTAAGGTCATTGTGGAAAATAATGAAGATCTTGGAAAACAATTAAGAGGAACCTGGTAATTTCAGTTATAGGGGAAAAACGTCAGATCAACCAGAAGTTTAATAAAGAAAACTTAAAGAAAGAGAAAAAAAAAAAAAAAAAAAAAAAAAAAAAAAAGAAGAAGAAGAAGAAGAAGAAAGAGGAGAAGCCGAGACGAGCCATCCTGGGATAGCAGCCAACCCTGGGGACTAGGAAGTCTGTACACATACGCTAGTTTGCACGCACTCAGGAGTCTGGGGACAAGCGGCAGAGTTTTAGAGCAAACTTCAAGCTGCACACTGACCCATCCACACAGGGCAGATGGCTCACCGGCTTAAGTGGCTTAAACAAGACTTCTGACCAAACACTGACTGCACAATAAACTTCTCAGAGCCAGAGATAACTCCAAGAACGTAAAAAGTAAAACCATTCTTCCACAGGCGTAGCAGCCCGGAAAACGGTGTGCTTGCCCCAGGCTGCATGCACCCTCCCGAGAGCAATCAGACAGGAAACCTCTGAGCCTTGGCTGAATAAGGCGAAAAAGTCCCTCCCTAAATAATGACAGCAGCGTCCAAGCCACATGCATCCAACAATAAAACTTCAAATCTAACTAGCCAAGGCCCCCATCCTCTTTCTCAAGTGCAACATTTAAATGATAAGTGGAGATAAGTGACTGAGAAAGGATGAACTCTGGGTAGCCAGGCTAAAGATAAAAACAAGGAAAAAGAAATTCAAAATTTATCACAGACTTAAATGTAAGAACTAAAATAACAAAACTCTTGGAGGAAGTATAGGAGTCGTTCCTTAGAAGCAACACCAAAAACCACAGATAACAAATAGAGAAATAGAACTACACAAGAATTTAAAATTTTTGTGCTGCAGATAAAACCATTAAGAAAGTGAAAAGACAGTTCCTAAAATGGGAGGGAATTGTTGCAAATCATATATCAGAAAAGGGATTTGTATTCTGAATACATAAACACTTTTTGTGACTTAATAATATAAAGATAACTTAATTAAAAATTGACAAAGAATTTCATTAGATAGTATTCCAAAGAAAATACACAAATGGCCGATAAGATTGGAAAGATTCTCAATATCATTAGTCATTAAAAAGGCAAATCAAAATCACATTGAGCTACTACTTTCACGCCCACTAGGATGGCTGTGATAAAACCACAGAAAATAACAAGTGTGTTTGAGTATGTGGAGAAATTGGACCTCTCATGCATCGCTAGTGGGGATGTAAGTGTGCAGCCACTCTGGGAAAAAGTTCCTTAGTTCTATTTCTAGGTATATGTCCATGAAAAACAAAATCCTATAACTATACAAAAACTTGTACATGAACGTTCATAACAGCATTATTCTTAATGCTTACAAAGTAGAAACACACCAAATTCCCATCAACTGATTGGTGGGCAAATAAATGTGGATATCCATAAAATAGAATACTATTTAGTAGTAAAAAAGAATGAAGTGCATGCTACAATATGGTTAAACCTTGAGAGCCTGAAGACTGGGTTCGTATTTACTTTCTCATGCACTGCAATTCAGAATTGAAACTCTAGGTGGATAAATGGATATGTCAGTAACAATCTACTCATGTTGTTATTGAAAGAATCCATTTCATATCCTGCTCAAAGAGAAATGTAAAAGAGAGAAAATGGAATGCAAAAGTAAAAATATTTCAGAAAAAATGGAAAAAAATAACCCCAAAGGGTTCAATGAAGAATCAAACTAAGTGGTTCAGTAAAATATTAACATTTTCAGTATATGCCACCACTATACAACTGAGTTCTCCGGCCAGAAACATGATTGTTTCTGTTCTTTTCTTTTCATTTTTTTTCTTATTTCAAATGTCAAAATACCACTGGACACTTTTGTGACCCACAGAGAACACTTTTTAAAATAGTTTTCAAATCCAGATATTTCTTTCCATCGCCCATTCACTGGATTACATTGACCAGATGTCTCTCTGTTACTACAATAACCCCTTAACTGGCCTTGGTACATATAGTCTTGATTCTTTCCTTTCTCCACACTGAATGCAGAAATCTAAAACACATGTTGTATCCATTCTTAAAAACCTTGAAAACTTGGTCTCAGAATCTTGACTACTTCTAATGCTTGTCATCATTTTGTCTTAACAGTTTAAATAAAGTCGCTATAAATCCTACCTCATTTAAAGTGGAAAAGCACTTCCTTTTTCTTACTTATGAGGTTTCCTAAAGGCTTTCCCTGTTCCTAGCTACCTCTGGCTTTCTTTTTTAACTTTACTTTTGAGGGCAGTTTTAGGTTTACAACAAAATTGGGACGAAGGTACAGAGATTTTCCATATCCCCATTATCACTAGCATTCACCAAATGGTACCTTTTACCAAAGATGAACCTACATTGACACATCATAATCACTCCAAGTCCATAGATCACATTACAGTTCACTCTTGATTTGTACAGTCTATGGATTTGAAACTGTATTATGATATATACCCATCATTACAATATCATACAGAGTATCTCCACTGCCCTAAAAATCCTCTGTTCTCTGCCTTTTCTCTCTCCCAGCCCCACTGTATGCCCAACAACCACTTATCTTTTTACTTTCTCCATGGTTTTGTATTTTCCAGAATGTTGTATAGTTGAAATCAAAGTGTGCAGCCTTTTCAGATTGACTTCTTTCACTTACTACTATGCATTTAAGATTCCTGTCTGTCTTTTCATGGTGTGATAGCTCATTTCTTTTCAGTGCTGGATAATATCCCATTGTTCAGAGATGCCATGGTTTATTTATCCATTCACCTTTGAAGGACATCTTGATTGCTCCCAAGTTTTGGCAATTATGCATAAAGCTCTAAACATCCATGTGCAAGTTTTTGTGTGAATATGAGTATTCAGCTCCTTTTGGTAAATACTAAGACATATGGTTGCTGAATGGTATGGCTAAAAGCATGTTTAGTTTTGTAGGAAACTTCCAAAATGGCTATAGCATTTTTCATTTCCACCATGTATGAGAGTTTCTGTTGTTCCACATCCTCCCAGCATTTTGTGTCAGTGTTTCAGATTTTGGCCATCTTAAAAAAAGCCATCTTGGCTTTTATTTACTTTTGAACTTAAATTTCTATCTCTAGCCTATATTTTTTCTTTGTCTGTGTACTGCCCCTTTTAGCTTTGCATTATTCCTCATAAAAGTGCCTGATTATGAAATTCCCTAGGTAGCATTATCTTAGGACTTTGTATTTAGCATATTGTTACTAAAGTTTTGAAGAAAACAACAGTAAGCAACTTAAAGTCAATGTTAGCAATTCTTGTCTGAAAACCACAGTTGTCATTCTCATCATCAGTCATCAGTTAATGTGGAAAGCCACAAACCCACCATGGCCAGGCTAATTATCTTCCTGAGCTTCTTTATAACCCTTAAATGTCTAGATCAGTATGGTCAGAAATTCAGTGATAATGAGAATTTTCAATGTCTGCATTGTCCACTGCAGTAGTCACTAGCCACATGTGGCTATTGATCACTTAAAATGTGGCTACTATGGCTGAGAAACTGAATTTTAACTTTTCTTTGATTTTAATTAATGCACTTAACCACAGTGGCTGGCACCTACAGCATCAGATAGCACAAAGCTACAAGTTGTCAGGGACTGTCTATCAATTCATTTTACTTTTCTGCAAAGTTGAATGAGTCCATCCAGCCCTGTGCTAGAGATTTCACTCTCCTTTCCTATGGTACTTTACTGAAAAAAGGAGAATTTCTTTCCTTAAGACAGAATTCTGTTTCCAACATTAAAAATGCCATTCCCTTCTATATTTTCAATGGTTTGTTATTTCATAGAATATGCGAATTTATGTTATGCTTAATTCCATCTCTAGCCGCCTTTCCAACCATTGTCTCCAAGATCTAGGTAAAATGAGCTTATTTCAGTTCCCTAAGTTCAAAAACTTTTCTGAACTAGACTTTGTGGACATATAATTGATTCTGCCTAGAACACATAACAGCACCAAAACAATCATCCTGACTAGTAATTTATCTCAAATTAGAAAATAATCTCAAAATGTTTATTTTTATCTCAAAAAAAACTTTCAAAAAACTTTATCTTTCAAGAGGTATTCAGGGCATGGGGTGAGAGATATGGGAATAAGAAGAAGGGGAAAGGATTCTCTAAGGATCAACTTTAATGATTTTTAAGAGATATAAGAACATTAGAATTTGTTTAAATCACTTTTGGTTAAAGAATTTTTCTTTTTGAATGCTGGGATGGGGCCAAGTGGTGTTAGAAATTTATTCTAGCTATATTTTGTGAGCTTGCCCAGGTCTCCGTACTCACAGGCTCTTTTGGTTGAAGTCATAGTTTGCTTCTGTCAAGATCTAAGCTGACAGTACAGTTTTAACAGAACTGATAGACTATTAGAATTCAATGGTAACATAGAAGAGTCACCCTGACCCAAGCTGTGAAGTTTGAGAATATCACCTGCAAGCTAAATGGACATTGCAGTGATAATGCCGGGATTGGAATTGCAATTTTTTTTTTTTTAAAATGCACTTTTCAGGATTGGATGATACATGTATTGAAAAATAGGAGTAGATATGAGTTCAGTAAAATCTGGATGAAGCACAAAAATTTTGTCTATGAATTTACCAACTAAAAATTTACCCTTTATTTTGTCCCAAAGCACTTTCTGTTTCTTGTAAGAAGAAATCATTTGAAAGTGCATTAGAACCTGGTGACAGATACTATGGGACTTGTTCAACAACTATTTCTCTGTACTGCTTATTGGAAAAAGTAACTCTCCCTTTGTACCAAAAATATTTTAGAAGAATTAAATATAAATATTTTAAAAAATGAGAAGTAAATGTATCACATTGATTATATAAAATAGGTGCTATGACCTGATTTCCCCTAAAATTCATATGTGGAAGCCCTAACAGCCAGCGTGAGGGAAGTTAGAGGTGGTGTCTTTGGGATTTAGTTTTAGAAGAAGTAACAAAGATGGGGTCGCATGATGGAATTAGTGTCCTAATAAAGTTAGACAAAAAAGAACTCATTCTCTCTTCACTAAGTGAGGACACAGTCAGAGGTGACTACCTTTAAGCTGGGAAGAGAGCTCTCAAGAGAACCTGACCATATTGGTATTCTGTTCTCAGGCTCTAGAACTGTGAGAAAATAAATTCCTGTTAATCTGTATGTCTATGGTTTATTGCTATGGCATCCTAAGCAGATGAAGCCAATAGAGTAAGAAAGAATTTTTTTAAATATGACAAAATGACCCTGAAAGAAAAATAAGCAGATTTGATAAATTAATATAAATTGTACAGGGAGTTTTAATTAAAACTAACTATAAAAATAAACTATTAAATAATTATTAAAACTAACTATAAAAATAAACATGCAAAGTAGTGAGATATATAAAAATAAATTCAAATTTATACTAGATATAGATACAGGTAGATTTGTCTATCAAGTTGCCAAATATAATTACAAAATATGTATGCCTAAAGACATTCTTCGACATAAATTATAGAGATGTTTTCCTAGGTCAGTCTTCCAAAAGAAATAAAGGCAAAATAAACAATGGGACCTAATTAAACTTACAAGCTTTTTCACAGCAAAGGAAACCATAAACAAAAGGAAAAGACAATCTACAGACTGGGAGAAAATATTTGTAAACAATGAGAATGACAAGGGCTGAATTTACAAAATATACAAACAGCTCATGCAGCTCAATGTCAAAAAACCAAACAATCCAATCAAAATTGGGCAGAAGACCTAAATAGACATTTCTCCAGAGAAGAAATACAAATGGCCGATAGACAAATAAGATGCTAACATTACTAATTATTAGAGAAATGCAAATCAAAACTACAATGAGGTATCACCTCACACCAGTCAGACTGGCTATCATCAACAAGTCTACAATTAATAAATGCTGGAGAGGTGTGGAGAAAAAGGAACCTTCCTATACCGTTGGGGGGAATGTAAATTGGTACAGCCACTATGGAGAACAGCATGGAAGTTCCTTAAAAAACTAAAAATAGAGTCACCATGTGATCCAGCAACCCTACTTCTAGACAAATATCCAGATAAAACTATACTCAAAAAGATACATGCACTCCAATGTTCACAGTAGCATTATTTACAATGGCCAAGACATGGAAGCAACCTAAGTGTCCATCAACATACTCTGTTTTCTCTTCAGATTGTATAATCTTTTTTCACTAAGTGCCCATCAACAGATGAATGGATAAAAAAGTTGTGATATATATATATATATATATATATATATATATATATATATATATATATATATATATATGAATACTACCCAGCCATAAAAAAGAATGAAATGATGCCATTACAGCAACATGAATGGAACTAGAGATTATCATACTAAGTGAAGTAAGTCAGACAGAGAAAGACATATATGATATCATTTATATGTAGAATCTGAAAAAAGACACAAATAAACTTACTTACAAAAAAGAAACAGATTCACTGACATAGAAAACAATCTTATGGTTACCAAAGGGCAGTTGGGGAGGAATAAATGGGGAGTTTTGGATTAACAGATAAACACTATTACATAAAAAATAAATAAATAACAGGGTCATATGTATAGCACAGAGAAATATATTTAATATCTTATAGTGACCTCTAATGGAAAAGGATATACATATATATGTGTATGTGTGTGTATATATATATATAATCATTTTGCTATACACTAAAAACTAACACAACCTTGAAAACCAACTATACTTCAATTAAAAAAAGTATGCTTATCTATCTACTTATGTATGTATGTATGTATGTATGTATGTATGTATGTATGTATGTATCTATCTATCTATCTAAGTTGGGCTTAGTCATGATTGACTGGTGTGTGAATAAGAAAAACTTCTGGAGTAAAATTTGGTAATTTGTAATGTGGCTAGAAGATTATGTCATGATTTTCCATTTAAAGATGCAATGGAATTTTAGAAGTTTCTGCTTCTATTCAGACTTCAGAGTACTGTGTGTATGTGTATGTGTGAGATATAAAAGTGAAAAGCTTCTCAATAGACTCTGCAAGATTATTTTAATATAAAATACCAGAGACTTTAGAATATTATCAACTAAAATTATTCATAAAATATTTGCCAAATTACTTGATTTGTAAACTTAATTTAGATCATATGAAGAAGGATGAGAAGGGTATTCTGGGAAGATTAACTGTATGAGCAATGGTGCATGAGTAGAGCTATGGCACTTTGAGGGTCATAATGAAATTGATCCTGTAGAAAGTCATACAGATTATATGAGGAGAAAACTGAATGGGTAATGTAAGCTTGAGATATGAATAGTCTGAGTAATTCTTGTAATAAATTGCCCATATCTATGCCTGAGAAAATGATAAAAATTATAACACTTAGAACTCAAGTAGAATATTTAATTTCCTTCTTTAATTTTAAGGGGCCAAAATTTTGACCTTCAGGCTATCACAGTAGAAATATACATATAGGCTGCTCCTATCAAAATAAAAATACCTATTAATCTGTGGATTCAACAGTACAGACAACTGAGCTCTACCCTTAGTGTTCATCAGACAACTCCTGTTACCAAGGAGACATCCCTTCATCCCAAACCACAGAATAACTTTGGCTACAGTGGTTCCACTACTTCCATACTGAGTTGGAGGCTGGACATCTCTGATAAGGCTAGGATCTCCATTGGATTAGGTGCACTATACTCTCATTCCTTTGAGGTATTTCATTCCATGCTAGACACTTCTATGGAAGCTGAGTTCAGCCTTCATTAAACAAAGAACTTACTCATCATTGTTGTTATTCTTTTCTTCCCCCCAGTACCTAATTCCTTATTCTCTGTTTGCTGGCACTCAGTCTCTTCTCTTGCTCCCATTCCACTCAAGGACATGCAAAATCAAACAAACAAAAAAATTCCAATCAACTTAGGTACACAAAATGAGAAAAGAAAAACAGTAATATTAAAGATTATAGTCCTTATAGACTAGCCAATAGGTTTTAGGAGTGAGAAAAATGTACAGCTATTGCAACACCAAATTCATTTATCATAATAATATCCTGTTACATGGGGAAATCCATTTCTTCATCTTTGTCCTCTCAACTGTACTTACTCTTACATAATCTTAGCAATCGCCCATGAAGGGAGAGTCTTCAGGTTTGAATGTTCACCTGATGCAGAAACCTTAATTTGACAGACTACATTTTTCACTGATTGATACTGGGTATTTGATTTGTAAAGAGGGCAGTGTCGGGTAGACTTAAGTTCAACTGAATACTACATACATATTCAAACTAATAGTTGTTGAAAAGATAAAAATTGGCTTCTGTCTTACAACAGGGTAATGAAAGAGTAGGCATCTTGGGAGGTAAACTAGCTTCAGATCTTTCGTTTTACTGCTCTGTATTCTTAAATGATGCCTCAAGATCCAAGAGGGCACTGCTGAATCTGCCATCATAACTCACAATTCTGGCAATTACAGGGAGGAAGTGCATTCCTTTTCTTTGAACAGAGTACTCCATAGACATTCTATGGACTACTTTGTATCTATTATATTCCAAACTTGATAATAAAGCCGTATCGACTTAAAATCCAAGCTGGGAAATATAATCTTTATACAAATTGGAAATGTTGCTGAATCAAACTCTGTTTGTGTTACTAATGAAGATGAGGAGTGTAGCTATTAAGAGAAAACTAATTGTTTCTGACCAAGTCTCTTTGCTATTTATCTGAGACACATATGAAAGAGTAAGATGAGCCCAAAATTTGTATTTTGAGGGCATGAATAAATGTTCAAAATAGCCACAATCATGTACTTAACTACAGAACTTAACAATTTGACATTTTTCAGGTGGTCTCGAAATGAATAAATTAAAAATTTTGTAACCTCATACATGTGTGATATGTTTATTCTTTATGTTTCTCCAACAAATCTCAATGTTTTTCTTTATACTGAAGTGATGATACCCTGTTAGCTAGAACAAATGTTTGGATTTTTCTTTTTGTCTATGTCATGTGTGTGATAGGCAGAATAATGACCCTCCCAAAGAGGTCCACATCTTAATCCCCCTATACTAGTTTATGTGGCCAAAAGGAATTTGGCAGAATTGATTTAATTAAGCGTCTTGAGATGGGAAGATTATTCTCTATTATCACAATGAGGTCCACATAATCAGAAGACTCTTTATTAGAAGGATGCAGGCGTGTCAGAGTCAGAGAAAAAGAAATTGGAGGATACTGTGCTGCTGGCTTTGAAGCTAGGGGAAGGGGTCATGAGCAAAGGGATGCAGGTAGACTCAGAAGCTGAAAAAAAAAAAATAAAGGAACAGATTGTCCCCTAGAACTCCAGAAGGAATGAACACATGCTATGATGAACCTTCAGCCCAGTGAGACCTCTGACATATATAACTGTGAAGTAAATCTGTGTTAAGTCACTAAGTTTGTGATAATTAGTTACCTCAGAAGTAAGAAACAATTATACTATGTAACAAACAACAAGGTTAACACAACTTAAATATGCAAAGAAAATTTAGTTTATTTTCTGAAGCATACTTAGTTTTTTCTCCTGAATGACTATCCTCTGAGGATAAAGAGAACTGAATTTTTCAATTAATTACATTTCAGTTTATTTCATGTAAACTGTCTGTCTCTAATTGCTGTTCACATTTTCATATAATCCCTTCCCCATTGACTTTCTAATTACCTGCAAGATGGTATTTTGATGTATTTGGGGGCTTAAGGGATCTGATGGCGGTGGGGTAACGGAGCCACAGATCCACTATTTGTTCATGGTTTGTTTATTTTGTTCACTGAACTGGAACCTATGAGGTGGAAACTGATCTTGACTAGTCCTTCAGTCATAACGCTGGAAATCTATTTGACTCTGATCACAAATGTTGTGAACTCTATTTGTTGCCTCTGAATTTGTCATCTGTGGACCCTCTCAGCTCATGTATGACCCTTCTCCAAACGTAAGCATGAATGAACTTCTGAGTCAGCTGCACCTCACTCACAGTTCCTCAGGAGCCATGAGTTCTCCCACAGACTCACTTAACTAGACACCTTCCTTGGGCAATATTTCTCTATTACTACATACTAGGTATTGCCCCAGCTGAGTGTGAGATGTAAGTTTCTTTAAGAACCTTACAGACCTCCAGACTATTCTTAGTAAAGCAAGCTATCAACTCTGATAGTCTTGGCTTCCTTAAATTATATCTGGATTTTTTTTTCTCACTGCTATTTAGAAGAAGAAGAAACAGAAATAGAAAAAGTAAGAACACTGACCTCTCTGAGCAGAAGTTTTATCATGTTCTGTCTTCCCCTTTCCTCTATCTACTGGAGAGCAATGAATAGGTTTTATCCCTGCCTCTCTGTACCAATGGAATTCTGTCTATCTGACATACTAATTCTTCTTTTTTTGTGTAAAGTTTTCCAATCTATGCTTCTGACAGGAAAAAGTCGCAAGATGAACTTGGATCTCTCTTTTCTCTTTGGGAAATAGTTTTCTCTTAGCATAGTATCTCACTATGGTTTGAAAAATATAACCAGCTTTAAGGATAAAGTTACAGTGATGCTTCTATTGTTGGTAGTTTTCACCTTGCTCTGGAAGAGATGCATGCCATTTATTTCATAGTTTGGATTGCAAATGTACTGGTTATGAAAATAAACCTCCAAATTTATCATATACTGTTCTTAAACCCATACTTTTGGAATAGATAATCTTTTATTTCCTTTTTATAGTGCCTCTGCTTGTATTTCCATAATATTGGACTTTCCAATATGCTGGTAAAAATAATTTATTAATATTGTCCAGGTTATAATTTTCTAGCTTAAAAAAATCAAGATATAAGTGTTCAAAGTGCATCCACAAAGTTAAATCTGTTTTAAGGTAACTTTATTTTGGATTTTATATTATAGGAAGCAAAGAGTCATTGCAGATTATTGAAATGGGAAATGACATTTTAAAAGCATTACTTTAGGAAGATTAATCCACTGGCCATAAGCAGAACAATTTGAGGATGATTTGAAATATTTTCAGTTTCCATCACTAAATAAATGTTTTGGAAGACATTAGGTCAAAATGTTAGATATGCCTGGAAAAGTATTTGAATTTGTGAAGAGTATATAGCCAACTATTTAAATATATTTAAATTATTAATGCATTTAAATTATAAATTATAAAATTCATAACTGCAAAAAATATACTTATATTGTATTTCCTCAGAATTATAATAAGCAAATAAAATATTCTGATTTGAATGGTACATAGTAAGGTTTAAAAGCCAATTTCAACATTTTTACATACTTTATAATAAATGATCTCTCTAATGAATAAAATATTTAGTTCTATAGTTGCTTCTGAGGGTAAGTTTTAAATAGTTTATTGATAAAACAATCCAGATGCTAGAATTAATAGAATCACTTAAATGTGTGTATGTTTTTGTTTGTGTATGTATCTGTGTTTAACCAATGAAACAAAATAACCTACTAAGCAAGGAATTTTTAAGTTGCTTACGTGATGAAATGAATTTGTTAACTCTCATCCGACCAATTATTACACAAATAGATGCATAAGTGACAGAAATTGTGTTATGTGGTATTATATTGATATTAACAAAAAAAACTTCCCCATCTTTCTTTTACTCTCTTCATAGCTGATTTGAAGTTCACTTGTTTTCTTACTTCACTTTAAAACAGATGCCTATGCAATAATATTAGCTAGCTCTGTTATGAAGATGAAGAAAAATAATATTCAGAGGGGAAATCATATGTGGAAGCAAATCTTTTAAAATATTCATTTTCCCTTCAATGTAGTTACTGGTGTCGTGGACACTTTTACACTCTTCGAGTTTCATACAATTTCTTCTCAGTGTAATTACTGGTTGTCCTAAATGGACTCCTTGGCAACTTTCTGCCTCATTTCTAACAGTGCTCGTAAGTCAATCATGATTTCAGATCATCAGCTCTGTTTGCAGCAAAATTCATCACCATGATGAAGCAGGGTAAATTTGTTTAAAAATGCTAATTGTTCATGGACATGTTCTGCTAATAGGTCAGGCTTGTTGTACAGTGAAAACATAGTCTATGCCCTATAGTAATTTTTAAAACATCAATCTATATTTGTCCCCTTTGAATACTTCAGTTCTGCTAGATGGATCATGGAGGTTACACAAATTTAGTATTTCGTGTCACGCTTGACTCTTTTTTTGGAGCCAGAAATTTAACTTCACTTCTATTTTATTTGCACAAACTTCCTTCTGCATAAATATTCCATACTTGGACTAAAATAAACTGAAGTTTGGGGCTTTGACCTATACCATGTGAGAAAATCAAATTTGTGTTTATTTTCAAGGAGTAGTTATTTAAAAAGAACATTTAAACTAATAATAATAAATGCAAACATATTACAATGAATTCAGCTTGAAAGAAGGATGTGCAATTTACTTCTGTATAGATAAGTAGGTATAGCTCCAGCATTCACATACCTCTCTCTATATATCTGTATCTATACAAACATGATAGCTACTATATGTAAATAATATGATAAATGGATAGAACAACATACATAGATAGGAAATGCAGATAAGCACACACATGTGTGTATATATATGTATGTATAGTCTATTGTTCCTTTAAGAACTGCTATTACTAATTTTTCAGGTTGTTTCTATGAATAATCAGGCTACCGTGATGAGTTATACATGAAATCAAGTAACAATTTAACCCTGAATGCAAAAAGAAAAACCATGGAAATTGGTTTTACCAAGAACATAGTCTCACTGTCCATATCCTACTGCAAATTTAAAAGATACAGATAGAAATAGTGCTTATAACGGTTTACCACCATCTTTTTAAAGAATCATTTTTGATTCTAATGGTCATGGCATCAACTCAAATATTTAAAGTTTTGGAAATCACTAAATACTATTGAATTTTCAAAGTGCTAACTCTTTCTTACATGTTAAGCCTGCTGCCTCAGATATTAAAGCCAATGATTTCACAACAAAAAACGTCAAGTGAAGGGTTCAGAAAAATTTATTGGAGCAGAAAGAAAATCAAAGTTCAAGAAAGAAAGGAGGGCGAGAGGCTCCGTGTTTGTATTTAAAGAAAAACAGGCAGTGTGCTTCACAACAATGAAATCTGGAACAAGGGTCGTGAGATCTGAGCTACAGTCATACATCCTACAACTGTTTACACAAAATTGAATAAATAAATTCAATCATGGACTTAGTATCCATAATTGCAAAAAGAGGAAGATGCCAACAGGTTGTGTGTTTAGCACAAGTTCATGTTGCTCTGAGGGCCGAAAGATAATCACATAAACAGACTTTAAAGCATATCTTTATAGCCACTCTCCATAGTCTGTTTTTCTATTTTATTGCATCACTAATTTTTTCTCAATTTTCATCATGTTTTAATAACTAAGAGTGAGATCAATTATTGAATGATGTATCTTATCTGAGAAGCACTGCTTAATAGCAAGGCTCAAGATTCAGATAAATTTTGTCAGGGGCAGAGTAAATGAGGGCCAAGGAAACAACCCCTCCCCCTCCCCACCACAAAAAAGGCAAGTTCAGGGATTAGACAATAGATTCGGAAAATACATATATTAGAATAAAACACAGGAGATGGTATGACACACTGTGAACTATGCAAAACAAAGGCTCTTATATTATCTATCTCACCACAAAAATTTAAGCAACAAGAATAATACTGAAGCATTTCAGCAGGAGTGGGTTTTGGTACGCATGTGGTTTGGATGGAGAGTTTTCTAGTAATCAATATCCATGATGAACAGGGTTTAAGTGTGAATTATTTCCAGGGTTAAAGTATTCATTTATCCACGAGTAAGTTTTTCTACTAGTTCAGCTAGAAACTCAACTTTTCTATCAATAGTAGGAATGAAATCAGATTGCTCTCAAGATCTGTTTCCACTCCTAAAGAAACATTAATCTTCGAAACCTGATTATAAAGCTCCCTTTGTTTGGGGCTTGATTCTACTCACAGATGTGGAGATGAATCCTAGTTCTGTGCCTTGGAAGTCAATTACGGTGACTGCATTTCAAATGCAACAGAATGCTTTTCCAAGGGATTAAGATGCATATGTTTGAGAGGAAAATAAATTTTGAGTTTCCATGGCTATAAAAGATGTGAAATGGTTAAGCTTTAAGTGCTATCATAGTAAGGTTTTCAAAAAGATCTGATGTTTTGTCAATATTGATTCAAGCTTCTGAGTGTCACTGGAGTAAAAATAATAAAGTTCTGTTGCTGCAGGGACATGAAGGGAAAAAAGTGTGACTGATTCTTCCATTATCCAATGACAGCTATTATAAAGCAGAGAATAAAAATGGCAGTTAGATGCTTGGTCTAAAGGGGAAATATATGAGATTGTGTAAGGATTTAGTGAGTGGAGACAAAAGTCTAAAAATACAAGAGGAAAAGAAAATATTCAAAATCAAATATGTCCCCCTCCAAAAATAAGAATACTATATTCATTTTATTAAGGACAGCAAATAATATGGATTTTTCTTTCTTATAGTTATTTTCAAAGCCACACCTGAGTTTATTATAAGATGAAGATGTGGAATAATTTTACAAGTTACATTTTAAAAATAATTAGCGATAGAATAAATTTGAATAACCTTGTTTACCTGGAGACAATGCTAGAATTCAGCCTTGCTGAAAATTACATCATCTTCCATCTATTTTACAAACACACACACACACACGCATACATACACACAGATATTCTCTCTCTCTCTCTCTGTGTCTCTGTCTCTCTCTATTTGTATGTGTTTATATGTCTCTGCAGTGAAGACAATTTACTCTTAACAAACTTTATGGAATAAATGTTCCAATTTACTTTTGACAAACTTTATGGAATAAATGTTCCAGTTAGAGTAAAAATAAAGATAGATGTACAGATACATATACTTAAATAAAACTATTTAAAGATAGTTTAAAAAGCTATGCACATATAACATATAAAGATAAACCTAACAGAAGATAAATTTATATCGTTTGTGAACAAGGATATTTTCAGTTGGATATTTAATACATTAACTAGGTTAGAGTCATGTATTTAGTTACAAATGTGTAATTTTTATTCTATGGGCTTAAAATGCAAGAAAGAGGAAAATAAAAGAGAATAAAAAAACACAAGAGTAACTTCACCTCTACTCCAGTTTGGAGACATTTATTTATTCATTTTACGAATGTAAATGTAACACCCACTGTAAAAGACACTATAAGATATTACAGATAAAATAAGCATCATGCTCTCATGGAGATGACAGTCTAATAGGGAAAATCGATGTTCAATAAATGAAGGCAAGGGTTTCAAGAAGTGCAGTAGCCGCTGGAATAGCCTTTAACTAGTCTTGAAAATCAGATGTTAGGTAGAGAAAGATTACTAGAGAAAAAAATTAGCAAGTGTTAACCAGAAAAAAGTGGGAAGAGCACTTCAAGAACGAAAAAACGGCAAGGTCAAGTAACTGAGGCAGGAAATAGAAAAATCCATTTGAGGAAATGAAAGTAGCCCGGCATTGGATGGCTCTTAAATTTCAAGGGAGAAAGAAACACAAATCGAGTCTGAAGAAAGAGACAAGAGTCAAAGAATATTAGAAAATGATGTTTAGAGTTTAGCATTTCTCTTAAGGGCAAAGGGGAAACATGGAATTATACTAGGCAGCAAATCCACATGAACAGATCATTGCTTTTAACAAAACCACTCTGGCTCCAGTGCGTATTAATAAACTAAAAGGGGGCCAAGCATTCACTGAATTTCTTATTGGTGAACTGTGCTCACATTAGCAAAGTCCGTAGATATGATTTGGAATCAAGCTGCTCTAGAATTTGCATTCATTCTCACTATTCTTTCTGATCTTCCTGACATTGAGTTGGATGTCAGTTGCTATTTCTCAAGGTGTTTATGGAACTGCTTTCTTATTGGAGAATGACAAAGTAAAATAGTGCTTTATCCTCTACCTGTAACAAAAATAGAAAAGTAAAGCTGTACCAAAACACTCATATATTTTGAGAAAGGTGAGTGAAGAATATTGATATGTGATTAACATTCAAAACAAACTTTGTACATTGCGTATACAGTGAAAACAGGTATTTGGGGATCATTACAGTTGACTTTGTAAATTACCTGTCTGAATCATTTGGATTTTTAATCCTGATATTCATAGGGACGTCTGACTACATAGAGGAGGAGGGAGATGGGATAATATGCGGGAGAGATGACTGCATGGGGACATTTGTTGTTGATGTTTATTTTTTTCTTTCTACAAACAGTAGACCCTGTTGAAATGATTATGGAATAAAACCAGGTGAGATAGTAAAGTTGAAGTAGGAAGAGGAAAATTATACAAGTTCTAAAGAAAGATGGAAGGGTTGGGATTCAGGGAATAAATGGATGAGTTGGTAGAAGGAAGAAAACTTCATCTATCATAAGGGAATTGGGATCCCATGATCTTAATAATTACTCAGTTACTGAGTAATCTGTAACTTTAACTTTTCTTACCATTGGTCAGGAATTATCTTGAATTTATCTTCTTTCACTCTTATATTATTTTTTCTCTCAGAAATACCTTCAAACTTTATCCATGTACTTTGGATCAGATATGCATGTATAAATTACCTTATCTTTCTCCCTGGGAAAACTGATTTTACCCATGACTAATCTCTTAAAATTCTAGTCAAGATATTTCACTGAAGTTCATTTTTTATTAATGGAAATCTTACAATTATCTAATTTATTAAGAATAACAGTTTTTCTGTTTTGTCTGAAACTTTCTATGTAATGAGTGATTTGAGCTAATAGTGCTGAGATTTCGTATATTAAATGGCTACAACATCAACATTTCATACACATGGACAAGTATTGCTAAATAAATTAAGGGATAAAATACTAGCAATATGAGCTATTCTTTGCTAACTGGAGTTAGAGATTAACTTTCTGATTCTACCTTTGAAAAAATTATAGTGAACTACTCATAGAAGCAAAACTTGAGTATCTAAGTATACTAGTTAAATGGTGCATCATTTCAGAATATAACTCCTTTGTGCTATTTGATTTTATTTCCACACAAAAACCTTTTACTTGTGTACATTTTCTGCACAGAGTTTTTAACTTACTGCCCTAGAGTAAGAACCACCAAGGTAATGTCGTTCAGCACAGACCACTGTCCTTGAATAGGGTTGGTTTCTAACGTCAGTGCCTCTTGTCTCCACTCCCTCATTCTGGAGGAAACTCCCATTCTCGGGAGTGACTTTGTCACCCTTGTTGGGGTGGCTTGGTCCTCATTCTGTCTCAGATCATTATGACAGTGTGTCTGCAGCCATTCTAGGCATCTTCTTCTGGCAAGGCAGAAACTGATCATCTCCACAGTACCTGCTACATGGATGTCAGAATGGGAAAAAAAGTTCAAATCATTCCACAACAAACTTCTTCTTCATTTACATTAACCAACACCGAATCCCATGCTGCCTGTATAACCCAATGGTAGTGATTAGAAAATAGGCATCTTTCCAAAGAGGAGTAATATCTGCCTCATATCACATTGATCTCCATATTGATTCAGGCCACACTGTCTATTTTAACAAACAAACCAAAGATATACAATAGAAAAAGAAACAATAGAAGTCACCTCCTTCACACCTAATAATACTCAGTTTTCCACAAGTGAGGGGGTGCTCTGTTGGATGCAAATAGTGTCAAACCATGGTTCCTAGACCAACAGCATCCTTATCACCTGGGAGCTAGTTATACACGCAAGTTCCCAGATCCTACCCAGGTCGAATGCACGAGAAACCCCAGTAATCTGTGACTGAACAAGCTCTTTGGGTGATTCTGATGAGCACACTATTTGAGAACCACCACTTTATGCTGTCATTTGGGAAGAGAGACTGATGGAGGCTTTGCCCATATCAACATATGACTCCCAAGGTCAGCACAGTAATCAACCAGTTGATGGGAAGGCAGTCAGCCTAGAGAAGCATGAGGGGGAGATGTCCTAGACCAGAACCTGGGGTCAGCACATATATCTTCCATTCATTTTCATCAGTTAAATCTTGGTCACATGGCCACACACAAAAGGGAGGCAGAATAGGAAATATAGTTGTGCTGTGTCTTCAGGGAGAAGAATAAGCATGTTTTGGTAAGAAGTTAACAGTCTTTTCTACAAGCTCCCTCTCCTAACTCTGAACACACTGAACTTTATTCACATTCTATGGTGTCTTACTCCATCCTGCTACAAGGTTTCTACCTGTGCTATTCTTATGTTCTCACTAATTCTTCACTCTTGCCATTTTTTAAATTACTACTATCCTCCAGATCCCATCTCAAATAGCATTTCTTTAGGGAAGCAACTATATTATATCCTCTTGTTGCATACGCTCACACATGTGCTGTTCTCTGTTATGATAATAGTTATGACTTGATGTTACATCTTTGTTTATACATATTTAGATTATGATGTGTCTTCTTTACTTGAAACTTAGGTCCGGATCTGGTTTTAATCACCTAATATCATTACAGATAATACATTACCTGGAAATATTAGAAACAATAAGTTCGTTCTGATGAATACATTTTAAGGATACACATACAGTCATATGTGTATATTTGAGTTAGAATTGGCTGTGTGTGTCTTATATGGCTGAAGACATTTAGATGGAATTATTTTCATAAAAATGAAAAAAAAATGGAAAAGTTTAGTTTGCTTATACCAAAATTAGAAATAGTATAATATATAAATGGCAATGGCCACTTTTGTTCTATATACTCTGTATTATTTTGCCTTTAAATTATCTCCTTATTAGCACTTCTCTTCTCCATTTTTCATGATTAAAAAAAGCAGCTGTGCTTTAAAGCTCCTCTCGTTCTATTTGCATCCCCTATTGAGATAGGGATAGCTGAAAACAAGTTTGCCTTGGAAAAGAACATTTAATCCTGATGTGAAGGAGAGAATAGTGAGGGCATTTAATGCTAAGGCATGGAGACCAATTCAGAATTTGAGATGTTAATTTATACCATCTCTTTAGGAGGTTTTTATGCCCCATTCCTGGGCTCCCATTTCTCTGAATCTTGATATTTATAACAAATAGGATGAATGATGTCCAACAGTCAGAAACACAATTCCCTATAAATTTGTATCTGACTTAAAATTGGGGTTGTTTCTGATGTTTAACAGTGCCTCTCTAAATGTTCAGCTGCAAATCCTGAATACTAAGAAGCCATAAACATAGCAAGACTTGTTATAATCATCACACACAATGGAAATATAAACTTGAGAAAGGTCAAAGTTATAGAGGAAGACTGCTATTTTTCAGGCATGTAAGTCACTTTGACTTATTATCTCATTTCGTAACAAAGATAGTACATGAATTCCAAATGATTGGGGATGAGTTTCCTATCAAGATGATGCTCCAACTAATTAACCCATCCTCACTGTAATTTTAAACCTATCATCTGTGGGTTATTTGATACCCTTCACAGGTTATGTGGAAAGGGAAGAAATGTCAGCCTATATTTATGTTCTAACAAAAGGTGCTGGAAAAAAAAAGTTATGACACAATCAGTACTTTCATTAGTTACTTTTTTCTGTTCGCAAAACTTTCCAAAGAAGTGTGAATTAATGTTTATAGAAATGAAAATATTAACCACATGAAACAGACAGTTTTATGATATTGCCTACCTGCTCATGCATCAAACCAACAGAAAGCAATTTATAATTTTCTAGCTATATTATATCTTAGTCACAGCCACCAAACGTTTGAGCTTCATTGAAAGTGGCTACTGGAGCCATAATTTTGGTCACAGCCTATGCTACAATGATTGACAGGTAAAATTGGATGTTTTACTGTGAAAGTCTCAATCTGTTTAGGTCAAGCAAATGAATGTATCGACAAATTGAGATTTGAGTAACCATAGTTTTATATCCATGCATCAATCTGATGCTCTGTAGTGAGTCTAGAGTCAAAGGGGAATTTTTTTTCTACATAATTCTATTTTCTATGCTTGTTTGAATGTAGCCTATCCTGGTAGATTGGACAGGAAAAAAGGAGTATATCAGGAAATATCAAGGGATGCATTTTCCAGATGACATTATGCTACGCCTGTAAAGGTAAATTTCCCTGAACTACGACAGAAAGCAATTTGTTGTCTCAACCATTTTGTTAAACTTCATTTAAATTACCCTTGATGCATCCCAAATGTATCTTCACACATTTGATTTTTGTACTGTGAAACATTAGCATCGTTTGTGCAACTTTTTGTTTGCTGTCCAGTTTGTTTTAACTAAATCTTTCAGGTACTCATAAGAACATAGTACACTCTTTACTTTCGTTTTCATATCTTCTTTCGTTATCTTGGGATTTTGTGTTCGTAAGATGGGAAAGGTGTTATAAATATATTTACATGTGAAGATAGTGGTTATTTTCTGGGGGTCCAGAAAAATGGAGAAATTTTTTAAATACAAAAAAAAGATAAAAAGCATTACAGAAAGCATATGGTAAATATGGAGTGTGGATGAGTACATGTAAGTCTGTTGAACAAATAGAATAGCATTTGAAAAGCCTGAATAGTTTTCAGAGCCATGTCAAATAAACACAATAAATAGTGTGTGCATGTATGTGCGTGCATGGGTCTACATTTAAGTCAAATCATCTTATAATTTTTTGGTGCCTTCAGACTACTCATTTATTTATTATTTCAGTCTTTTTCTACATTAAACAGACCTGAAGGACCTTAATTGTGGCTATGATAAATAAAAAATAAAATCAGTTATTAATATAAAATACAGTTATTAATTCCAAATAAGCTTCATTTTATTTATGTTAGGGATGTTTGTAGATTTTATTCTTAATTGATCATATATTTTCAATCCAAGGTAAGAGACTATTCCACAAAATTACTTGAAATTCTACAAATTTAATTGTCTTTACAAATCTAAGGGGAAAGCAGTGACCTCTATTTTTTTCCCCATGGACCTCATTCACGTGATTTAAAGAAACAATATTTTACAAGCTTAACTATGAGACTGAGATTCTTCTTGACTTGGAAATGTATACTGAGGTGAGACTACGTTGAAAATAACAGACCATAGACTGGACTAGTTAAGTGATTACAATGGGGACTGCGCAAACAGAGACCATGATATGAGTACAAGAGAGAATAGCATAGCATTCGAATGACTGTATTTTATTTAGTATATCTCTGTTGAAATAGCACCTCTTCCCTACTGTTGTGAAAGAGAAATCCTTGTTATCTACCATCAAAATCAAAAGAGGCATTTTTATATGTCAGAAGTTGCCACTTTTTTTCCTTCACTGTTAAAAGCCATCTACTGTAACATGGAGCAAAATCTTTAAGCTTTCTAACACTCCTCTGGGCTCCCTCCAAAAAGCAATTTATATCAGCTGCCAAGGTCATTAAGGAAACGGGTCAAAATGCAGGTGGGAAATGCAACCCTGTTGGGTAGCGTCTTACTGCTTCCATTTATCAGCAACCCAAGGTCATATCAATGGTGTTGAGTATTAAACTTTGATTTTCCAAGAATCCTGTGGCAAATTGCCGACTTGGGATGATATAAAATATATTAGAAATATATGTTTGCAAGAATATTTCTTATACATGTGTGTAAATATTTTGATCATAATATATGAATTTATTTCAAAAACAATATGAATTCAAATTTTTTTTCTGCAAAATAATGTTGCAGCATGTTGCATACTCACGGCAATAAGACTTTTCTTCCACTCATTGATTTCTAATATTCTGAGTTTCTTTTGGAAAATTACTGAAATTACTGACTTATCTTCCATGTGCCCAATATAGTGAGTTCCTGGTAGGGAAGAAACCACACACACACACACACACACACACACACACACACACACCCCACACACACACAGAGTCACATATACTAGATTTTCTGGAAGGCCTGCAGTAATGCTTTCAAGGCCTGAGACTATGTGCTGGGAACATTAGGGCTTGGTAGAGACAATATCCTTCTTGTTGAATGGACAGCCCTGACCAAATCAAGTTTCTAAAATTACTGCCAGATCTCTCTAGAGTGGAGACATTCAAATGGATCTCTCTTATAATTATTTTTCCTTTTGTCTTTTTGATTCCCTCATTAATACTCTGCCAATATACATCTCACCTTGTTGGCTCCCAGACCACTCTAGTAAAAGCCCACCTGGGCCAGTCTCTCACTTGGGCATTATTCCTTCTTCTTCCCAGTCTTCCTGCTCTCAGCTCATTCCCACCTCCACACCCTGCTTACAAGAAAAGTTAAAGACACACAGACTTACACATATATGGTTTCAGTCCATGCCCTTGAATAAGCTAGTATGTACTGGTGACAACCCTCCTTCCAAAAAAATCATGGACCTTAATTCAAGTAAAAATATTCAAGCCCAGATTGAGAGGTGCAAACAATTAGGTATAAAATAAGTTAAAAGGATACAACACAGGGATTATTTCCAATACTTTACAATAACTATAAATGGAGTATAAGCTTTAAAAATTGTGACTCATTATATTGTACTTCTATAACTTACATAATATTGTAAAACAGATATACTTTAATTAAATATATATTTATATATATATAATATATATTTGTATTTCTTAGTGTGTACCATTAAGGAAGACAGATTTTTATACTTAAATTTTAGAAGATCAGCTATTTGATTAAAAGGTGAAAGGGATTATTTTGCTGAATTACAACATTACAAAAGTCAAAATAAAGATAAATTTGTATAATTGCCTAAAACTTAAAACCTGTGAAATGGAATCTCAGGCAGGAAAAAACAAAACAAAACAAAACATTTAACAAGACACAGAGGCATTAAGTTGCATAGGATGTCTAAAAGAAAGGTATGTGGTCGCAGGTAGTTGGGAAGGAGTGTCAGTGGTAGGATATGTCGTTAGATTTCTCTGCGAAGCTGTCACCAAGGTGGAATTGAACAATGATGAGATTTATTACAGGCTAAAGAGTTAGAAAGCAGAAACAGGTGCAGTGAGCCATCCGCCACCTGTGAAAGAAAAAGAAAGATGGAAAGGAGGTGCATTGGGCAGAAAGAGCCTTAGACTGTAGCAAACTATGAAAAAGAATTAGGCAAACTGAGGAAGTGTCTCCAGTGAAAGATGACCTATTTGTGGAGTCCTGCTCAAGCAGCAGTGGTCTGGATTTTATGCTCCTCATTGTGCTGCAGGCAGACCAGGAAAAACATGGCTTTAGGATGAAAGTTGATGATGAACCAAGGTTGAATTTGTCAGTGGCTTTGAGTTGAATATACTCATCACAGCAGCTTCTTTTAAAGGGAGATCTGAGCAGGATGCCACACATGGCTTGGAGTGTCTGTAAACACTTGGCTGAGATTTCCAGATCAAATATTAAAATGTTACATTGAAGCTAGTAAAATATTTAACCATTCTATGCTACCATTCTATGCTACCATTTAATACGTGGCCCTGTTGGTTTTTTAATGAAAGAAACTTTACACAAGCTCTCAACTTTTATTACTATTGTTGTTTTTTATTCTATTGAGTTGTGTGAGGGCTTTTTTTTGTTTGTTTTGTTTTTTAATGGAGATAATGGGGATTGAACCCAGGACCTCGTGCATGCTAAGCATGTGCTCTACCACTGAGTTATGCCAACCCCCTAAAATCTCAGTTCTTTTTACAATTGTAAACATCGCAGTCTTTACTCATGGAGCTATTTCATTTGACAAAGAATGACGAAGATAAGAAGTAGAGACATCTTTCAACACTTGTTTTCAGTGAATGGGTTTAAATTCCCTGCAAATTGACCTCGATGGATATTTTCTATCTCAAATCTTAGCAGCACTGCAAAGGAAATTTATAGCTTCATTATAAATTGTATTCATCATTCTCTGAGTGCCTTTGTATTTTTGCTCGTAATATTTTTACAAACACAGTGTATCTTCTTCAGTTGAAGAAATCAGAAAATTTTACAACTTTTGTGAAGTGTTCCTGGATTTCCCTGGATTATCAGAATTTAACATATCTTTCTCTGCATCCAAGTCATATTTTTCTTATGTCCCTTACATGTATATTTTACACATGCATGTCTTTTTTACTAGAAGTTTGGCCTTATTTCTTGAAATTATTTTGAAGACTGAAAATACAGCATGTGGATATTCTTTATCTTAGGCTACTTGGAATAAACTAGAAAATATAAATGTTTCAATGAAAAGTCATGTTCCAAGAAATACTAATCAAGGGTCCATAATGACTCAGAAAAATCATTATTTAAAAATATCTCAAAAATTTACCTTGTCTGATTGAAACCTGTGCTGCAATAATTATGTTGTAGTAATTAACAACACAGGGATTATCGGGAACTGTCATTTATGGGTTGATTTTTTGACCCTTATTTTCCATGAGATTATCTCTGTGAAAAAAAAATTTAGAGTGACTAATGGATTTGGTAATATTGAGGTGTTCTGTGACTTGTGTAAGAGTTAGTCTCAGTGAAGAGGTAAGGACCGAAACCTGATTGAAGTGTATTAAGCTGGAAGCTGTCAATCATGACAATGAACCTGAACTAGAAAAGCTCCAGAGAGAACCTACTATGGACTAAGCATACAAATGCACTCAAAGCAAGAGAAAACAAAAGAAACTACAAGTTACGAAAAAAAGAGTAAGACATTTCATGAAAAAGATTTACCATTAGATGATGAAATCTGCTATATTTTGGCTAGAATTAGATAACAATGTAAGAGGTGCAGAGGGTGAATTAATCGGGATTTCAACGGAGATCAGAGACTTGAGAAGACTTTGCGCAGGAATTTAGCATCATTTCACGGTTGGATGCCATGAATTTAAGTACAGGCAATGTGCACATTTTGTAGAGAGCCTGTATGGAACACAGACAGCCCATGATCTAAGCATTTGTCACAGACTGCATCGTTAGGCCCTCTAGAAATGAATGCAACACTTTTGAAGATTCCAAATGTGAAAATTAAGCAGAAAAATTATCTTTAGCCCATTGCTTATTGTTGTGATTTGTTTGTTTTCTCTGTTCAAGATAGTTTGAATTGAATTATTTTCTGCTTTCCAGTGAAAGGAGAAAGAAAAGTGAATCTTATATGGAATTATGAAAATATGGACAAATTGTATTTGTAAAACTTGTCGTGACTCAATTTCTCTAACCAAAATAGCAAGTGTGGTGCCTAATTTCCTAAAAATAATGTCTACCTTAACATCCAGATAGAACATGCCTGACTTTTAAGTCAAATGCTAGTTCTAATCCTAATGCTCTCTCATCATTACAAGTAGGAGCAAAGAAAACGATATCTGGCCCAATTTAAGTCATGTCCTTAATCCCCCAGTAAAAGAGGGAGGCACCTTATATTTGAACATTTTATATTATAAGACACACTCTTGTTTACTTTCCTTTTTTTAAATATACTTATTGGGTTATAATTTATGACCATAAATTTATTCATTTAAATTGTAAAATCTTTAGCATATTTACAAAGTTGCACAGCCATTACCATAATCTTATGTTTGAATATTTTCATCATACCCCAAAATAAACCTTGCATTCATGAGCAGTCACTTTTCATCACATCGCCCCACTCTCTCTCAAGCCCCGCCCTTGAATCCCATTCTAAGCAACTCAGTAACCTAATTATTACCTCTGGAGACACTGCCTTGTGTATACACTGGATAGATCATCTAAATGGAATTACACAATCTGTTTAAGCATTGTCTTAATTCTATGGGAATGGAAATTTTTGGCTTAGATTGCTAATATTTGATATTTTGCCACCGTGGGAGTTGCTTATAAGTGGCATGATAGTTTGCCACTTTCTTTAAAATATTTACAGCATTACAGCTCATATTTATATAATACATATCAATTATACTTTACATCAGTTGTTTTCCAGTATGAGGCTTTGGGGTTAAATCATCCCAATGATATTTCTTTCAGATCCAATGGGGAAAAAAAAAGTAATGTTTCCAGGTTATTATCTGAATTAAAAAAGAAAATTACTCATTGTTCACTGTTGATTAAAGAATGAAAACACAAAATAATCCTCACAAATTAGACTCGACCTGTTTTTCCAGTGATCCTCTGAGGTAAGGACAGGTTCTAGCAATGACTTGGCACCTGGAAGGGACAAGCGTGGAAGACCGAAAACAATAATATATGAAAAAGTAGAATGAGAATGCACTAGAGTAGTGAGTCCAAAGCAAGGGGATCTTTGTGTACCATATCATTACCTACCAGAGAGTGCCTCCTGCAGTGTAGACAATGGAAAACTAACTGGAAAAGATTCATTCAAAGGAAATCAGCCAAGACTTGTCTTCAATCACCCTGTGCTCTTACAATGGGCAGGTAGTTATTGGGTTGGAAACTATGAATGCACATATTAGCATGTGCTTCCTCTTATCAAGGCTAATGTCATTACTAACACAATTGAATCTGACCTGTGAGTATTAGGGATTGACAATGAGCATTCCATATGGTACCATTTCTTGAAGAAAGCAGCCACTCCATGTCTGCTTGATTACACAGCATCATAAAATTTGCATCCATTAGCAGTAGTGGAGAAGGTATTAATTATCTCCCATCCTGGAGAATGCAGTAACCCCTTTTTTTGAGATTCATACATAGATTGGATCTAGTTTTGCCTTCTCAACCTTCAATGCCTCTGTCAAGGTTTTCTGAGTGGCTGAGATTCTGCCAAATTTCACCTTGGACTGCAAATGGTCCATTTATGATTAAGGATTTTGACAAAGAAAAAACAAAAAAGGAATTCTTTTATTAGACTCTATCACCCAGAAGTTATTGTCTTAACAGAATGTGGAATGACCTTTCTACTAGAATGTCAGGTTGAGCACAACACTGTGCAGCGTTGTCTGTCCCTCTGGAATGCAGTGTAAATGTTGAACTAGTTGAGATCATATGATGTTGTATCTGTAACAGCTAGAATGCAAAGGAAAAGAAGGGGTAGAAGTAGGGTTGACTCCTCTCATTATCAATCTCTGTGGCCCATTTGAGAAGTTCAGGCTTCCAAACTCTGCAACTTTATGCTTTGAAGAGTTCCAGATCATGGTCCTCAGATGGGGTAAAGTGTGTGGGGAGAGGTTTATAACTATAGATGCAAACAAATTTCCCTAGTCCTTTAAGTACCATCTAGTAATTTGGGGCCTCATGCTGCTCAAACATCAAACAAAAAAGCAGTTACTAGTCCCTGTTCTCAGCAGTGATTATCAAGTAGAGCTAAAGTTGCTGCAGCGTAAAAGGGGCAGGAAGAAATGTCTGAACATGAGACATTGATTGCGGTGCTTCATGGTCATCCCTTCCTGGTAAAGCAGGAAACAGCACTTGCTGTCACAAGGCAGGGTGAGCAGGGCTCAGGCAGAGGCAACCCACCTAGACATGCAGAATTGCTGACCAAAGAGACAGGAAGTATAGAATAGGTAGTAGAGAAGGAAAATGACTAATGTTCATTAAGGCCTCAGGACACAGATTGTTTCACTAACCTTTTGTTCTATGGCTTTTAAAGAGATTGTAGCAATGACCCTATCTTATTCAATTCAGGCTTCTATAACAAAAATACCGTAGACTGAATGGCTTGTACACATATTTCTCCCAATTCTGCAGGCTGGAAATCAAAGATCAGGGTGCCTATGTGGCTGAGTTCTTTCTGGTCCACAGATGGCAGCCACCTTGCTATTCTCCCACGGCAGAGAGAGCACTCTTGTATCTCTGCTTATAATGGCATTAATCCTGTTCATGAGGGCTCCACCCTTATGACTTCACTACCTCTCAAAGGCCCCACCTCCTAATGCCACCATGTTGGAGATTAGGGATTCAGCATGTGAATTTGGGGGAACACAATCAGCCCATATGCCCCCTGAAGTACTTAGTGTGAGATGTGTGCAGATTAAAAAGAACAAGGAATAAATTATAATCTTGCCCACCCCATATCTGCTCACAACACTTCAGAATTTACCAGTAGCTTCTGTGAACAGGTTCCTGCATGCTGTGTGCTGAGCTTCCTATCTCAAGTGCCTGTATAGTCCTCCATTTCTCTGCATGAGGGATTTCTCCAGCATCCCAAGACCGAAGTCTGCCACCTGTAAGTCAATCTGAAATTGTGCTTCTGTTCATTCTCCTCAGGCTAGCCACCAAATAACAAGAATCAGGAGACAGTAGAAAACACCCAGACACCCCTGGCTTCTTAAAGGGAAGTTCTGATGTGTATTACACAGTTTCTCAAAAAGTTCACAGTGTTCTTAACATTGCAATTAGTTAATGGATTCTTTACTAATTTTTCTGCCTGAATTTAACATAATACAACCCCTACTGGCTCATTTGCTCTTCCTAGGATCACCTACCAAATAAACTGCCTGAACCCGAATCCTGCTTCTGTGTCTTCTTCGTGGTGGGAATCCAAACACAAGCACAATAAAATTTGACTCATCATTTTGATGAGTGACTTTTAGTATGATCTCATTTCCAAAATAAATTTTTGTGAAGCTTATGTCATTAAAGTTTGGATTCAAATCCCCAAAGCAGTAACATTGTTTCAGATATTAAGGTGATGGATGGCTGCACACATCAACCCAGAAATCTAGTTTTCAGTATTTCATTAAGTGTGGGAGTCAGCATAATGAGTGTCCCTCCCCCAAAGGTGTCCATGTCTAATACCCATCTTAGACTTATGATGAGGTTTAAGGTAATAAATTTGTGTTGTTTAGAGTCACTAAGTTTGTGCAAATGTATCCCAACAGCAATAGAAAAATAAATTTAAATCTATACCTTGTGAAAAAACTTCAATCTAAAATGGAACCAGAGGATCTAAAATGGAAAACCTCATGCGTGTGCCCCCAGGAAAGCGAAGCTTAAGGACTGAGAGACTGATTTCCCGTACGTCTTTGATTTACAGAAAACAGATAATATTGGAATTTTCTAAAATGATAGGGAGTTGGCAACCCCTTGACCAACCCTCTATTATATCAACCTTGGGAAATTTTGCTTATGGTTTCCAGAAGCATGAACAAAAAAAAGACCTGGGTTGGGTTGGTCTTACAAAATAAGCTGAATTGAATTTGGTTTGTATGACTGGATCGATTTTTATCTGCTGGGAGAATTTTCAAACTAGTTTTCATTTGGTTTTGATTTTAACAGACTCTAACTGAACTCTCCCCACTTTGCATTCCCTGCCCATAAGCAGTCTACCCCCAAATAAATAATAATTTGTTTTTTAAGCCACCTCATCTGTATTAGTATGTTATGAAGTCCCAGCAAACTAAAACAGCCTCCTAAATATTTTGCCATATTCCAGATACAATAATATATTTATGTGTATTCCTTTGCAAAATTATATTTAATTTGTCACAATGTAATTACTTCTTACTTTTTTAAATTAACTCATCTCTGAGAAGTGAGAAATAAAGTTCTTTTAGTACAACAGATAGAGTTACAGATAATTATGCTTTTATAACAAACCTTTATTTAAGTGATTGTATAAAACAGTGCTATTTAGAGCTCAATTGGTGTGTTCCAAGTTTGAACGTCATTGGTTCCCTAAAAACATTTGTTCTTTCTCTATCTCTCCTGCTGTTTGGAATGCTAGGTGATGCTGATATAAAGCTCTCACACAATACTAGAAAAAAACAACTAGGTAAGATTCTTCTAAGGTGAATCCCTAAAACAACGTCTTCCCTCAAGCCAGAGGGGGAACAGACAGACATATAGATGCAATGGCCGTGCAGTTAGAGTTAGGATATGGCTTTTTAGTTTTATGGGCAAAACTATTCTTTAAATGTTGTTAGTCATTTGGATTTTCATAATTGTATAACAATTTACCTTCACAATAGATTCCATTGTTTTGGAAATATTTTCAAATTGTAATTTTCTCTAAGAGAATATAAAATAATCTTAGACTATTCTTAGGGAATAAACTGCGGTGTTATACATCTAAATACAGAAGTCACAGAGTAAAATGCTAAGTATTCTCTTTCTCATATGTAACGTTTAGTAGACTCATGCCCTTGAAGGATGAGAGAAATAATATTTTACCCACAATAGAGAATCACATAGATGTGAGAGAGGACTGGTTTCTAGGTCAGCTGCTGTGGGCAGCTGCAGTTGAATGGAGTAATTGGGCTGGCAGTAAAGCTGTGATGGAAAGTACGCAGCACAATAAACACACTACATGTCCTAGTGAATTTGTACATAGAAATTGGTAAAAATCTTTCAGATCATCACCAAATATACTGCGGCTAAGAGGCACAGAGGTTCCGAAGAACAATCAGTTCACCCAGAAACAGCCTGAAGTTGGGGAATAAGATGAAAAGAACAAAAAATGTTACTTCCATTAAAATCCTCCTGTGTTCAAATGGGACTCTCCAAACTCTATACCAAACCACGTGCATTTCCCAGGATGCACATAGAGATGTATGTCGGGACAGTCTTTGCTCTAAGGGAGGGCAGAGAGCGTGTCCTGGCAGGAATCAAATCTCTCTAGCTGCTGCCCTTTCATAAAATTAATTAGATCAATTTATAAAGCCATGATAACCTTTTTTTTTTAAATTGAAGTTATCTTTCAATCAAGAACACTAGACTGGACTAAACATTGAACATTTGTATCTTCTTTTTATATATGTATTTTATATATGTATATATATACATGCATATATATATACATGTGCACACACAGTATATATATGTACATATATGTAAATATTCAAATACATATATAAATGTGCATAGAGGAGAGAGAGCAAAAGAGAGGGAGAGACCCACAGAAGAGCCTAGCATGTGGGTAAACTTCCCCACCTCCCGCCTAGGACCCCCCCATATTTTATTCTGCCTAATTTTTCTCAAGTAGAAGAATCTCTGAACTGATGGTTCCAATTTATAACAAAGAGTCAGAAAATCTCACAAGCAGCAGGCCCACAAGTGGGGTTGAGGATCCAAGGACAATCTACAAATTTCAGTTTTCAGGTTAATATACCTTAATGACCTTTCATCCAATGGAACAGAACAAAAAAATAAACAAATATAAAATCTAGAAAAAAAAATCAACCATAACAGAAGACAGTATGAATGTTAAAAAAAAAGATTTAAGAACTTACCAATTTTTTTCCTCTTAGTGTAAGTAAAGAAAGCATGGACCCTCTAAGAAAAATAGCAAGATCACTTTATAGGCAGATAACAAAAACAGAGGTGGGTGTGAACAGGACAAATTCTCACAAAGCCACAAAAACAACATAATTAAACTTTACAGCACATTAGTAGAAAATATCAAATGTGTGGTGAGGAAAACAAAGATTCTTCTCAGGTCATAGAGGGAAAAATAGAGGAATAAAAAAATGAAACACAAAAAAGAAGAGGAAAAATAGAGCTCTAAGTGAGATCTGGGCACCACTAATTTTTATTATGCATGTTTGAAGTGAAAGAAAGATATAAATTTGAAATTCTAATTTTCTCTCGCAAATAACTTCCAAATGCCAACGTTTATTTTTTAGAATGTTTTACTATGCAAATCATATTTAGAAAAATGCCTTTAATTTGTTTTATTGAGGGGAGGTTCTGAGCAAAACATGAAATAGATGAGGTGGTGTTTAGTAATGCCTCCTTCCTATTGTTGCCTGTTTTCTGGGGTCAAAACGTTTTCATGCTAATTTCAGTTTTGCAATTGGGCTCTTAGTCTCTGGGGTAGCTTCTGTGATTAAAGATTTTGGGATAGCTCATTCTCCTCAAAAGCCACCTATTCTGACTTCTAATTACTCAAATACCTGCTCTCTGCTTGGAGATATCTGAAAAACAAAATTGGATTATCCCTATGTTGAATGGAAATATTTCCCCTACCCATATGCACACAGATAACACATGCATTTTAGTGCCAGTCTCTTCAGTATCTTAACACAGGGCCTCAGACTTGATCACTTATTTCATAAACAGGTCATATTGAATAAATTTTGCCATAAAAATATTTCCCCAAACCATACTTCTTTATGGAGCATTGTTGCAAATTATAGGAAATCATTTATGTTTTAACAGTATTTCATCAAGTTTTTTTGTTTAAATGATTCTGTCATCTATATTTTCATCATTATTAGATTAGATTGACAAGCAGTGACTAGGGAAAACACAAAATATAAAAGTATTTATGCTTCCAACCTCAAACAAGAAACTGCCATCACCACATACACATACACACACACACACACACACACACACACACACACAAAGAAAGAGACTTGTTAAGAAAGTAAAATCAGGTAAGATCTTTAAAATCTGTATGTAATCACCTTTACTTCTTATAAAAACCTTTTCCTTTTGAAAAACAATTATTTCTTCATCGGATGAAAGTATAATGAGAACATTGTAATAAAGTAACATGTATTCCAACTTGCTTTAATCTAGGAATTAATATTTTGGAGATTTTTTAATCCATTGAGATAGATATATTTTCTTTAGACTACACCTGTATAAAACTTAATTGTCAGAGATATGCATAAAGATTGGCCTAATTGGGTGGAAATTACGAATATGATAACTAATATATACTTCTTGTGCAGTTTTTTCCTTTTCCTGCTGATTTGTGAAAATTGCAAGGATATAAAATTACTATTAACTATTGAAAATGTCCAAATTGTTTCATTGAGGCCTAATTCATATTTTGGAAAAAAATGAATTATCTCTGCAAATCAACCAATAGTAGGAACCTAGATAAGAAAATTATTTCAAAATATTGACAAAATATACAATCACCCTCTTAATTTTAAACTTCTGTTGCCTGATACCTTATAAATTAATTGATAGGCAGAGAATGCTTCTTATTTATCCTGATTTACACAGTGCACAGCATATCATAATTACTAAATAACTGTGGAATAAAATAAAATGCTAAATAAGTTAATAAACCAATTAATGTCTCTCTATCTACATTCTTTCTCCTCCTACGCACCCCTTTCTATTTCCAGAGGAACAAAACATTGTTGGGAAAATAGGAAGGAGCGTAAAAATTCAATTAATTACATATTCATGATCTCTAAATTTGATTTTGTTGTGGGTCATCAATATTTTTATTAGTCTCTCATTGTACCTTTTAAACCTGCATTCCTTCTCATGCCATAATCTTCCAACTAAATGAATACCCTCATTTAGCTGAGGTCATTTCCTAGTTCATTGAGAAAAGATTGAGATCATCTGTCATTAAATAGCTCATTAACCCTTATAATATTTTCCTCAACATATAAGTAACCTTTTATTATTTCTTTCATTCTTATTTACTATATGAGATTGAGAGAAAGAGCTCTTCAAATAAATACATGAATTTCTCTATTTCAATAAGAAACTTAATTTATCCTCTTCCTTCCTAAATACATTTTACTTTCCCACTACTGTGTTTACATCTGTAGTACTTTTAACTTTACAAAGCTAGACAATTTAGTTATTATTTACTATCCCAGTGTTTGAATCCTCACATTAAATTCGTTTCCTTCTTTTTTCTGAAAAGTCACTCTTTTCCCACATCTTGTATGTCAAATGATAATAGGAATTAAAAAGGAACAGATACATCATAATGTGAAATTACATAAATGAGGTACTTAACAAATCAGTCATTTTGAAGAACACTGTAGGAAATACAGAGAAGATTGTATGTATGTGTACAACTGGGAAACACTATGCTGTACATCAGAAATTGACACAAAGTTGTAAACTAACTATACCTGAATAAAACAAAAACAAAACCAAAAACAAACAAGAAAGAAGATGGAATTGGAATAAGAGAGAAACCAAGTTAGAGGAAAATTTACAATCTGAACCATGCAGAGGAGAAAGCTACTCTGAACACTAAGGGTGTTTCCTAATGTTAATTATTAGAGGGTTAGCTATTTTGAAAAACACTGATGTTCTCTTTCTTCTAATGGCGTACTTAAAAGTCAAGCCAGTTTGTCTGTATTGGACTGTGTCCCACCTTGTATTTTAAGGAAGAAGTAGCTAGTATCTCTAGGTGTTTAGTAACTAACCTACTTTTGAGCCCAACATTTCCAGTTAGCTCGTATGTAGAAGGCATGCACTATTTTAGTGAGTAAGTTGTGCAAAGCCTCTAAGACAGAAATTGCCACACAGAAGCTTGGGAACACTAAGAGATGGTTGGCCACTCATATACTTCACAAACCAAGACTACCACTAATGAAGTTAGTTAGCCACATGCTCCCAATTCTCTTTTTCTCCCAGTGTTAGAGAATCAGACTGGAATCTCTGAGTACCAAAGACACATTAGACTCCAGGAGAAGCTTCAAAACCAAACATAACAAAAGACATAGAACAAAGAAATAAACAAAGAAAGTAATTCATGCACACAATATGGAACAAATTAAACAGAAATTTCTAGAAATGATGTCCAATTATTATTATGTTTTAAAGTTTCCCAAATGGTTCTAATGTACAGTTGGGATTCAGAACTACTTGAGTTAGGTAATGCATCCATGAAGAATTTTACGCATGATTTTCTCCTCAGGAGCAGTGCCTAGCCTGGTCATCTCTCTAGTGTTAGAGAGAAATAATAGTAGCCAGAAGGTTTCCACAAGGTGATATGATACAGGGTGCGAGAAAATGGCAGTTGTGCATTTGTGGTGAACAAAAATCTGTGAGATTAATTTTCATGGCATGAAACAGTATCAACTGAACAACTAAAGGGATAACACCAACTGAGACCTGAATACATTTGACCAGGGATAAATATTTCTCATTTATAAAAATTGCATCCTTGCATCCCTAGAGATAATGTGGATTATTTGAATGGGATATTATAGCTACTCAATATTATTCCTGACACACTATGTACTAAACATCAATATTAATATCCAACTTTTCTAAGTGTGATATGTTTGCCCAGACTTAGAAAGGATATCACTTGTCTATTTATTTGTTAAATCTTAAAACTGTCGGTAGTTTTTACTTCAAATATTACTAATTCTTTAGAGACATTTCTCAAAATTAGCATGAAAAAATTGCTCTCTATAGATTTCTTTCCTGAAATTCTCTCAGTTGTTTTTTGTGGAAATGTTACTTAGGGAGAGCTTGGAACAACTAGGGGGGTGGGAGGTCTTCAGTGATCCTGTAGAAAAATGCAATAGTGAAAATGTGAGTGACAATGAAAAAAATGAACAAATTGCAGGGCATAGGCAATGAAAAATTTAATGACCACTAGGTGTAAGCAACTAACTAGGATGCATGTAATGACTGAGCTTCAGCCCTGAGAAAAAAATAACTTAGAATCTAGCAACTAGTTTCCCAGAAAGGTTTTGTCAATTAGGGATATATCTGGCAGCACATAACAGAAATCTAGAATAACACTGACTTTTAAAGAGAAGAATTATTTTTCTCATGCACACAGAATTTTGATACAGGCAGATGTTGGCATTCTTTCGGCACCTCAGTGATGTTAGGAGCAAACCCTCTGACTATGTTTTTGGTTTCAAGATGGCTTCCAAATCTCTAGGCAGTAACATGGAGAAAGAAAACCAGCCAAATATCACCCTTCACTATGCAGCATATTTAAGTAAGACAATAGAGCTTGGGAATAAGACTAAAACATTGGACTGTTGTAGTGGAATGGAAAATCAAGACATATAATCTACACTTGATTTATGTTGAAACAGATATTGATCAATGGGTATAATATACACTTTAAAACCATAGATGCTTGGGATGTATCCCTACGTAAACCACAGGCAAAAGTCAACTCCAGGTGAATTAAATACTTAAATGAGAAGGGAAAACTATAAAATTTTGGAGGCCCATAGAGGAGAATCTCTTTATGACTTAGAATAGCATGAGGGATACTTCAACCTGCAAGGCTAATTTTATTGTAATGAGAGCATATGAGCCAAAGGATACATTTGGACACTGGAGATTCCTGCCTTTTCCTATCTTTCTTTGCCTGCCTCCAGGCCACTTGTCACCCCTAAATTCATGATTTCTTATCAGCCCAGAGGTTCCAGCTTCTCTTTATCTGCCCAAGGACCCTTGTTGTTTATAAGATGTATGGTTTCCTGCCATTTAGCTTGTCTCATGCTCCTCCTTTTTCTGCCCATTCCTACCATTTGGCCTGTTTCCTCCTTGCTCTGCTCACATGAACAGATTAACATCTACATGATTTAGATAAGAAGAATTCATACAAAAAAGTAGAATAGGAAAAAGACAAATAATCAGAGAGGAGAAGAGACAAACGTCATGAACTAATATCCAACAGAAGAGATAGGGATGGTCTATAAACCTTTGACACTCTTAATACTCAGAAAAATACAATCTAAAATCAAAATGAAGTGCCATTTTACACCCTTGATATTGGCAGTACTGGAAGTCAGACAATGGAAAGCATTAAGGAGGTCATGGAAAGAAATGCCTGTCAACCCCTGCCAGTTTGTGTGAAACCTTAGAGAGGGTGTGACATTGTAGATCAGGTGTAGAGTAGTACCACCAGCTCCCAGGGAACACAGCTGCTGGCCTTAGTCCTGTGAATTCTTCTGGAGAGTTTTTATGGAGCCACGGTGCTGAAGAACAGTCTATTAGGAGAGACAAAAAATGAGAAATGCCTTATTTTATTCTAGTCTCCTGTCTTTCCTGGTTAAAATTCATCACCTCCAGCACTAAATCTGAGGCCCTTCAGTGTGTTACGAGGCCTCTCAGAGCTCTTGTGATTTGGTTGAGTCAGATAATCAGACTGATCACAAAAGAGGATTTTGGCTGGAGATGGTGGCTGAGGCTCAGATTCTGGTGCTGATAAATCTGAGAAGGTGTGTATTTTGGTCCAGTTCATCTAATAAAGTTAAACACTTGCATCTCAGCAATTTCACTCCCAGGTAAACTTTTGCAAATATAACCTAGTGGCTGTGTAGATAGGAGCTTTGCTCAGAGAGAAATAAATAAAGAAAAAGGATGAAAACAAACCAAATCCCTTAAATGTGTGTCAAGAGTAGATGGGATATAAAAGCAGGAGAAGATGAATAAAAAACAACTATAGACATCAATCTGGAGGAAATACCACAGAACTGATGTTGAGCGAAGAACCAAATCACAAAAGAGTGCACACAGTATGATTGCATTTAAATATCAAGTTCAAAATCAGCCCAAAAGAAATACATTATCAAAAATACAGAATTTAGAGTAGGATTGAATTCTCAGAGTGAGAGATACAGATACGACTGGGAAGTGTCCTGTAGGAGTTTCTGAGGTAGTGGGAATATCCAGCTTCTTAAGCTATATGGTGTTTTTATATAGTGGAGGATTATTATTATTATTATTATTATTATTATTATTATTATTATCATTTACATTAACTATAGTTTTATGCATTTTTCATATACAATAGACATCTCAAAACCAAAAAATTATCTGAAATAAAAATCAATGAGGTGATTAAAATTGTTAATTGTTAAATAGTGCTTTCTTAGTTTCAAATGTTTATGGTAGAAAAATAACCCAGTTAACTTTAAACTAGACAATTATAACTTTCTTTTTATTATTTTTCCATTAGGTTGAAACCTAAATCAATATAACTCTAATGATTTGGAGAAACAGTGGAAAATTAATAGCAAAAGGGTAAGTTGGTTACCTTTTTGGTTGTACTTTTGGCAATAAGTTGACTCTCCAGATACATTTATGAACTAATGCTTCTATTTATCAATAAATTCTTCAGATATTCTGTTTGGGATGAGTCATCTTGCTGTCATTTCATTGCCAGTAAAATAAATATAATTATGTACCCCAAATTGAATATTTAGGAAACTTGCTTAAGAGTAATTTGAATTAGAGTATTTGATCCTAAAATAGAATTCTGTGTCCTGTCTTACTCATTAAGTTTATGAGATTATATATTTCACAGTTGGTATATGGTAATAATTAGGGTGGGACAAGCAGAAAGCTCTTAGATTGTAACCGATTGATTTGACAAATATTCAAAGTATGACAGTTCTATTAAAGTTGTTATTTTAAATACAATTACTGAAAAAATACTTGAGAGGCTCTTCTAATAGTGCTAAAATCTCTTAAAAGAAAATAAGACATCATATGAAAAAATAATAAAAGAAAAAGGGTGACATTATTTACACAGTAGGTCCACATGTCCCAGCAACACTCAGTGTAACAGAATGAGAACGACTTTTGCATTCAGAGAATATGGGCAAATCATATAATCACTATGCAATTTCTGTTATTTATCTAATGTGGAAAATTATATTTATCTTTAAAGGTTAAATAAATAATATACATTACAACTACATAGTTGATGTTTAATAAGAATCATATTCATAATATTAAATAGAATATCATGACAATAATTGTAAAAAATAATACATTAGTTTTGAAACAAATTATAAATCCTTTTTTGGTTCTCCAAAGCATTAATATTATGGTTACTCAGAGTTAAAGTTAACAGAAAAACTAATTAATGAAAAAAACTAATCTAAGAAGGATTCATGTTTTTCTGCATAAATTAAACATGCTAAACTAACAAAGCTTTTTTGGGGAAGAAATACATAAGAAACCTGAATCTGTCAAAATGAATGATAAGTCAAATCTAATTTATTTCATTTTTTTATCTTCATCTTCTGTTATTCATCACATTTTGTTGATGGAGCTCACATATACTCTATTCAACAAAAAATAAATTAACTTAACAAAATAAAAAGTAGAAAAACAAAAGTTACATTTCACACTGGGTATTATTTCCATTTATATGGGGTAAAAGAAATTAAGATTGTACAGATGTATACATAAAAGTGACAAAAATAGCTGTTTAGTAGTTATCAAGTTTTATATATTACTTTTATTTGCAATGGTATTTCAATCATTGTTAATGCATCCCTTCATTAATGCATCCAACTAGCCTACTTGTGAACAACATGAATTTTTATCTGCCTCTTCTTAATCATTCTAAATGAAAAACCAAGTGTTTGCTAAGCAACGACTCCTTTGAAACTATCTCTTACACACCCATTCCTTTCCCAACCTAATTGATCCTCCAAGTCCCTCTTATTTGGAAATTTTAGTGCTGACTCTCTATGAAAAAAATATTGGTCAGAAGTTAACTGTGTGTCCCAATTTTTCTAACTGTAAATCCAATAATATTTCTGCTGGAATATTGATTATTTAAGGTGGGATATACTTTATAGGAGAGTCACTATAAACAATCAGCTAAAACTAATATGAAGACCCTCTATTAAAGCTTCCTCCGTGTTTGCTGAAAGCAGGCAAGAAAAATTTCACTGAGGGGCAGAATGGATATTTTTGGCTACTGTGTAGATGGTAGAAAGAGTGCCTTTCTAAGGCGGCTTCTTTAAACCTCATCCTACTGAGAAAGTTTGAATTTTTTTCTTTTCTGTGTTGGTGATGTTTCCTTAAAAAAAAAAAACAAACAAACCCACAAATAGACAACCTTCACATGATTTCTTCTCTAGCCAGGAAATGACTTACTACGTAATTCCAGTGTTTTTGTGTGACTCTTTTTGACACTTTAATAACACGAAAGGGATTAGGCACCTAGCGCTGCACGGTATGAATTTAGCAATGGAGAGAAGTAACTGTTTAGCTCTTTACTCAAAATCTGTTATTCCTGTGCTAATGGATTTTCTTATTATTAATAGCTATATGTGAATTTTTCTGCAGGAAAGTCAAGGAAACTCTTTATATTAAGAAGTTTCAAGATATAAATATAAGCAAAGATCTTAATTATATTTTAGCTCATTTTTAATTTAACTTTACTATGGATACATCCAACCAGGTAAATAATTATAATTCAAGCATAGTGAATAGTCAACCTCTGGTTCCTGTGTACAACAGCTCATTTTTCTAACAACAATGCTCCCACTGTAACACACACAGGTGAGCACTAGTTTTCAGCATTTGTGTTTTCTTCCAGGGATTTCTTGTAAAGAATATGCAATAAAACACAAGCATATATTCTTCCTAATTTCCCTCCTTTTCCACACCAAAGAATGTATACTCTACACACTATTCTGCTTATTTCATTCAATAAGGCATTTTGGAGACCTCTCCATGTCAGAATAAAAATACATTCCCCATTATATTTGACAGGTACACAGGATTTTATTATATGAATGTGAATTAACTCAGAATCAATACCTATCACTGATTACAAGTTGTTTCCAATCTTTTGTTAATACAAGCAGTGCTCTAATGAAAACTGTTAAACAAATATCATTTCATACATGCTATTTTATCTTTCAAGTTGGTCCTCAGATATGACATGATATTTCCACCAGTAAATATTACAGATATTTCTAGTCCTAAGAATTGCACCAATCTCCACACTCACCAACAATACATTAAAATTCTTGTTTCCCTAGAGCCTTGCAAGGTAAGTGTATTATTAAACATTTACTTTTTTGTCAATTTGATACATCAATCATTCTCAATCTTATTAGACCCAATGCTTCTTTTTTATTAAAAAATAAATTGCAATGTTCTCCTGTGCTGTGCTGCAGTGAAATTCATTCTGTACCTTTATATCTACATAATTTCAAAAATGAAATCAATACAATGCTATTATTCTCATATAAGGGGAAATAGAAACTTTAAAGAAATTGTGCATTTCAATATGTAAATACACAGATGTCCTACAGGAGAAGTCATAATTAAGTAGTCAGGTGTGTGTACTAAGTAGAATGAAAATCTTGACAGAGCTGCGTTGTGTTGGTAACTCAGACACCTCCCGTGGAGTTGACGTGGTTGATGTGATATTGCAAAATTGTAAGCAGCTTTTGATAAAGCTGCTAAGACAAATCAGACATGCTTCTATTGATTCACAGAACAGTTGTATTACCGGGATGTTCAGAGAAATACTAATCCCCCACTCCCAATATTTAGTAAAAAAAAAATAATCTGGATAACAGTTCCAGGTTCAGATAATTATTAATAACTTTTTAATGTATGAATGTCTGTCAAGATATTTGAAAATTGTGTGAAATACCAGCTTTTTAAAATTTTATGTGTCTATACCACTAATTATAGGGAATCTTGCATCAATGTCTCTATCTTTGAAATATCTGTGTCCTTAAAAATCACTTTACCAACTAAAAATATTCCCCCAAACTTAAGATATTTTCTGTTGGTAATTAAAGCTGATACGATAGATGAAAATATCTTCCTAGAACTTTAATGTTTATTCATCTTATTATGAGTGAACTTGATATTTTTTCATAGATATAAAATCCATTTGTTTCCTTTTTGTGACCTGTCAGTTTAACACTTTCCTCATATTTACTAGGTAGCTGGTGTTCTTCTAATCCATTCCCATATATAATTGATATCTGCAATCTGTGGTATGAGTTGCATTCGTTCTTTGCTTTTCTTTGTTTTTGAAACTGATTGCACTTTGTTGCCTACTCCAACCCAGGGCCTTTGTTTGGGTGTTTGATTGTTTTCTCTTTTGCTCATTTTCAGATTATTTTTATGTTATTTTTTCTAATTTTTTCAGTAGGCTGATTATATCTCACTCTTGATTATCAGTAGAATTACATTTTATAAATTTCTTCTGAGCACAGTTTAAGCTGCATCCTCTAGGTAACGTATTCATTCACTTTTTTGATGTGTGCTGTAGTCTGGAATCTCATTTCTTATCTCCTCCCTAACACCAGAATTGCTTAAAAAGCATTTTGAAATTTGCATAAGCCAGAGGTGATTCAAAGCCTCTTTTAATATATTTAACTTTAATACACTGCTAGTGGGAATGCAGATTGGTGCAATTTTTAGGACTGAATGTAACTATTTCACTTTATCTACTTATTTGGAAATATCTGTAACATTTACTAATGGCAATATTTCATATCTGAGGACCCACTTGGAAGATATAATAGCATTCACGAAATGACACTTGTACAAGATTTGTATCATGTTATAAGTTTCTAATTGTATGCATTGTCATGACAAAATATTTTATATGTTACTTCTACTTTTTTTGTAAATTATAAATGAAATCTTTATGGCCTAATACATAAGAATGTACCACACAGCTCTCTATTGATAAATAGATGATAGATAGAACTAGTTAGTTATATTATTTACATATGTGTCATTGTTAGTGTATCCTCTTAGTTCACCATTTATTTATATTACATGCATCAGTCATTATACACGATGATGAAGTACCATGTTTTCTCTTCCACGCCCCTTCTCTTTCTTTTTTATTGACAATTTTCATTACTAATAATAGGCTTTTAGTGTTTACTTTGTACTTTTAAATATGCTTATGTTTCTACTTCTCTACTTGCTGGTTTTAAAAGTTACAGTTTGACCTTGCTCTTAGGGATTGGACATTTGGCAAACATATCTATCTCTTCCTCACTTTCTCCTACGTCACCCAACTTTTCAAAATGTATCATTTTTACAAAGTCAAGGTATATAACATTTACATTCAACTTTATGTACAGATTGATACACTTTGTGGCTAAATATTCTCACTCATAAGATCAGTTTGTCAGTTTCCCAATCATATATTGTCTTATATACTTTCCTTAAAAAAAATCATGAAATAAAATTTTCTAAGTTTTCCCATATTTATACCTGAATATTTTGACATTTTGCTCCCCATAGATCTGAGTAACCTCCTACTAGAAACTGAACTTCCTTCAGATAACAATTATAAACTATAGATAATTAAAAAGAATATATCTGAAGAACCTGGATCATGAACAAATGTAGACAGAATCTGGAAGGCAGTCAATAGTTGGAGGAAAGGAGTAGCAAATGAAAAGATTCCTATTTTTATGACCATAAGCCTGGGGAAAAAGTAGTAGTCAATTCTGTGCAAAAAGGCAAAAATTCTGATAGAAAACATGTACCCTATCCCAGTGTAAGAGCTGGAGGACAAAATCTGGAACAAGCACAACAGCTGGAAAATGAGACAGGGATTCACAGAAAGGAGATATTCTTAGTTGAAAAGTCTCCAAATCTCCATTTAAACTTTATCTAAATACCTGTCACTGAACCAGGCATGTGTGCGGCAGACAGCTCACCCAGCTGCAAATTTTTACAGAAGTGAATTGAGATTTAAGTTTCTCCTAAAGAAAGTGAGTTTGCAGTTTGAGCTCAATCAAGCTAAGTGCTTGTTAAAAGAAAGAAACGGAAGATTCTTCAGAGGAATATGGCAGAATACAAGGTCTCTGTATTCAAGCTAAAATTTAGAATTAATCAACAAATGAATAATAAATGTCAGGAAACACAATCAACCAAGAACAATGACCAGGTTGTGAGAATTAGCAAACACAGATTTTGAGACAGCTAACATCACTATGCTCAATACTAAAAAAATATACTCACAATGAATGAAAAGATAAGATATCAGAGAAATAGACAATATAAAAAAGAATCAAATGGAAGTAAAGAATCTAAAAAATATGGTATCTGAAACAAATAACCTACAGAGAGGCTTAACAGCAGAACAGGGATGACAAGGGAAAGAGGCATAAAACTAGAACACAGGTCAATGAAGCCATCTCATCAAAAAAAGTGAAAAATTTGGGGAAAAAAATACAGTTTCAGAAAATTCTGCAATCCTATTAAACACACAGACAAATGTATTAACTTGGACTTCAAGATGTAAAGAAGAAAGAAAAAATAGGAAAGAAAAATGTATATTTTAAAAGTCATCTTTTTCTGAAATATGGAAAAGGATGTATGTATTGAAATTTAATCATTGTAATAACCTCCAAGGAGGATAAATACGAAAGCAATCACTTCTCTGCTCCTCATAGTCAAATTACCAAAAAGTATAGATCTTTAAATTTTTTTAAAAATCTGGATTTAAATTTATAGAGGCCAGAAGACCATGGAAAATATCTCTGAAATACTAAAGGAAAGTCACACTAAACCTAGAGCTCTGTATTCAACGATAATATTTCTTAAGAACAAAGTCAACATTAATAATGTTTTAGATACAATAAAACTAAGAGAATTTGCTGCCCACAAAATTGTATTTCAAAAGAAAATAAGGGCAATTAGTTGGACTGAAGGAAATGAAAATCATATAGACTGATCTTTAGGGGAGAAAAGCAATAGAAATTACAAATATCCAGGTAAATATAAAAGACTTCTTTTCTTCTAAGTACATTTTAAAACCTATGTCATCATTTAAAATAAAACCTATATGAATATTTTATGGATGTTTTAATGTATTTAAATGTAATCTTTCCAAAGTCTAAAGTATAAAAAATGGGGTGAGTAGCAAAGGGACATAAATCATTGTATGATTTTACATTTTACTTTTGATGAAACAATATTCACTCTAAATAAATTGAAAATTTAAGAATATATATTATAATTTCTATAGAAACCAATTTCTACAGTGTAACTCAAAGTCATCTTCTTGGATACTGATGATTTCTATTTTTCTTAAATTTAGTAATAACAGAATCAAATAATCACTTTAAATGGAGAAAAGGCATTATATACTAGGATTTTTCTAAACATAAATTATTTTTTAAAAAGCAATCAGTTTGTATTTTCACAACTATGAAGATTTTACCTTCTTATATATTGTGATATCTATAACACTTCATAATGGTAATTTGTATACTTGATGTTGTAGGTGACATTTTTTCTTTCATACTGACTTCCTATGAATATATTGAAATGATGAATATTGGGACATTTATATTGATCTTTATGCATCATCTCCAGAATAGTTACTTCCAGTTGCTTAGTTTTGTTTTTCCCAATAGCTGCTACCAATTCCTGGATTTTTTCCCCATAAAGTCATGACTGAATTTCATTCTGAGCACTGGAGTGCCATTATCTTGCTGCCATTAAATACTCTCAAGTATCTTTAGCAAAATACAATATTATTTTATTATTTTCTTCTGGGGTTTTATTGTTGATCAGTGATATAGCCTCGGGTGCAGGACAAAGCAGGACTAAAACCTAGGAGCTCTGACTTCTTTCCTCTCTCTCTTCCAGTTTATTTTTCTAACAACTTTATTACAAGTTTAATTTACATATCTGCATTTCTTTTAGCCTCTTTATTTCCATTTTATCTAATTTTCCAATGTCTATTCCTTTTACCTTTTACTGGCTTTTCCTCCTCAGCATCTTTTTTTTCCTTCTAGTAATTCATTCAGTTTTGTCTTTATGTGTGATCACTTTACTTTCTCTTCTTTCCTAAGGACTGGTAGCTTACATATTTCGTTCCCTTCCTCTCATTCTCTCTCTCTCTCTGAACGTTTTAATTAAGATAACAGCTTCATTCATTTTATTTAAGCCCTAGTAAAATATTTTATTATGATTTCGTTTTCTCTGTGTCTATATTTCTATATTTTTGGTCCATCTTCATCATGTTAGTATGTTTTTATTTCCTTTTTTATCTTCTGCATTAAAGTAGCTCTCTGTCGATGGTTTCTAGTTCCTTTGTATTATAAATCATAACACATGGGATTTTCCCGACTTAAAGACGTTCCCTGGGGAGTGAAGTGGAAAGTTGTCTAGGAGGCCTTTCCCCTTTCTGCTGTCTCAGAAACCATATGGATGATTCGTTATATAGCCACGTTTCCCATGTTTCTCTTAATTCAACCAGAGCAGGGCAAGGAACAGGTGATTTGCTTTTCCACATCAAGATAAGATGTGGAAAGGATGCTCATCTGCCGGACAACAAATTTTTGTTGGCAATTTCTGAGATGTTCTGCTGCTTGGCCCGTCTACTTCCCCCCACACACAGCTTGTGAGCAAACTCAACTATAAAAAGGCTTATATCCATTTTGGAGTGCATGGATTGTATCTGTCTCCTAATTTCACTAAAAAACTGTGTTGACCACATTTTTTGTTTGTTTTCTTACATTTTTTGATGTTGCTTTTTTTTGCTTCTCCAGGAAAGAAAGAGGAAGATGTTGACTCACAGTTGATATCATTGTACATTCACATAAGGGAATTGTTTTGTTTTCCTCTTAAAATGAAATTAGCATAATACATTAATTTCCTTTTTAAAAACACACAGCATTTTAGTCACCATGTGATCTGGACCACTTCAAAAGAAACTACCTGTTTTATGAGTAAAGGTTTATGTTTTTGTTTGAAAGAGGATATTGGACTTAATTGGGCATTTTCTTTTTCAGGGATATACATCAACAACTCTATTATAAAAAAAATAGTGGGCAAATATTTATAATGAATTAAACTCTCCTGAATGTTTTCTTCCAATTTGAGGTGACAGCCAGTAATAATTTAAGCTGTCCACATTGTAGGAGAAAAGAGTTTTTGAGTGATTAATAGTGGCATAAGTTATTTCTTTTTCACTAAGCATGCTAAACTTTTCCTGATAGGCTAAGGATCAAAATAACTCCTAACTACGAATCAATAACCTAAATATGACATTTTATCCATTTCACCCAACTTACAAAATAAATAAATCTTACTTTAATTTACAGAGATTGCACATGTGTTCTAAATGCAATTCTACACCACATTCATAATATTTGAAATATATACTACTTATTCACATTTGTAGGTGTCTCTTTGTAGAAGAGAGATCAATAATCATCTGACTGAGGTTTTGAAAGAAAGAGATAAATTGCAAAACCCAAGGAAACTTCACACTAATGCATAATTGGAAATAGAATTTGAATGTTTTCCAAACAGACAATTGCAGCTTTTCTTACATGCAGCAGGCATTTTCATTAAACAGGTTCCTTGGTAATAAATTGTATATTTACAAGGGCTTTGTTTGCAGTGTCCCTAAGAGATGATACATCAAGTTCAGAAGCATCAATAAAAGTGACTTTAATATCCAGGAAAATACTGATGCAGCTGTTTGTTTTCCAGCAGTGCCAGTAACTCATAAATAACAAAGTAACGCAGACACACCTTGGGCCAAGTGGCTATATTATCCTTTCTATAACTCTAATACCAGTAAATCAGTTTCTGGCTTCAAATTTCTTAGAAAATCTGCCTGCTAGTTTCAGACAAGGTTCAGGTCTAAGACAATAACACCAGAAACAGAATCAGTTACCAAATAAGTGATATTTCTAAGTTGAATGAAGTTTCTAAGTTGAACTACTTTTTACAAGTCTTAGAAATTTGGGGTTATTTGAGAGTTTTAAGATCTCACTATTTAAAGAAGAGGAATGTTTAGTCAGCCTCACCTGGAAAGAGTCAACAAAAATGGAAATTTAAACCAAGGAAATCAGGTCCAAAAAAATACAGGAAATAATAATGATATCTTGAATTTAATCAGTCACTTTTCAAAGAGGTCAACATTTTTATATATCCATCCTCACAAAATCTCTATTATATTTGTAGAAGTAGATATTATTGCCCCAGGGGAAATAGGCATTTTATTAGCCGTCATAGAGTCAAATGGAGTCTGAACCAAAATATGAGTGTCAACTCCCAGTCTAGAGCTATGTTAAGACTCTACAGTATTATATTTTTAAATAGGTAGAATATGTCCTGCCACTTTTCACCTCACCCAAGGCTCCTTGACTACGTAAAAGAAAAAAAAAATTACTCATAGGGATTCCAGGAGAGGTCTACCTTCTTGGGTAGTTCTACAGAAACGACTTCCACCCCACTTACGTACTTTGTCCAACAAGCGTGTTTCTCAGCGACATTCTTTAGCATACGTGGCCTTTGTAACTTTCTCCTTTTTTGTTGCAACTCCATTTTCCCCCTTGTCTGTAAAAAAGTCACATTGAAAAAGTTTCATTAGTTACAGTTTTATTGCTAATTTTCCAGAAAAAAATTGCCTAAATACGTGTCCTTAAATTAAAAAAAAAAAAAAAAACTATAACATTTAAGGACGGGCTATGGTGAAAACTTAACATAGCAAATCGTAAGGAAATGTAACATAACAAAGAAGCAGTTTGTTTTCCAAAGTCCCTATCTTTCCTTACTGTACCCTTTTATCTCTGTTTATCTGTCCACAGTGATAGGTACGTCTCCTGTTTCCTATAGTTCTTAGTCTTTCCTACTTTACAGAAAAAAAAAAAAGTTTAAATATTATCTTATACTTTAATTTGAAAAGCATTTGAACATTTCTCACCTTCCAAGGGTTTTTGTTTTGTTTTGTTTTTCATATAAGCTTTAACTCCTGCTAAAAGAGTTGCATTGATCTTAATGGTACTCGGGACAAGGGCTTTGGGAGTTAAGATGCTTCCCCAGTAATCCTGAAACCAAACCGACAGAGGATGTGTCATCTGCCTGTATGGAAGAATTCTTTCCTACTAGCTGCTCTAGTAGTAATGCATTTCTCCCTAAAAAGATCTTCAAAATTATCATGAATAAAATCATTTTTATGGTGAATATTAGTTTCACTGAAAGAGAAATTATATTAGCATTAAAAATTTAATTTTAAATTTGTCTAAGTACATCTTGTAAGCCAGTATCTTATGTTTAATGATAATATTTGTTTTATTATAACAAGAGATGGTACAGTGGGAGGAGAAATATTTGTGTGTGTTTCTTTGAGTCATAGTTGATGAGATTACTGGGTTAGAAAGGGGAAGCTAGTTATTGAATTATAAATTCCATAATCGGATCTGTCTGGTTCTCTCTCCTCTGAGTGTGATGCAGGGACATTAAACACTTCCATTCACCCTCTGGATCTGAGTGTCCCATATTAATCACTTCATCGGCAGATTTTTTACTGTTCTAAAACACTGAATCTCTGGGGACAGATCATTATAAGGAAAAATCAAGAAACACTAAGTCTTCATCTATTTCTGCTAAAAAAATTATATCATCAAAAGTCATTTTTCTGGTAAGCTTAATATAGCCATCAGTAAGCACAGCTGTCACCTTGTAACTTTGATATTTTTATGTACAAAATCAAAATGGTTTATCTGTGAGATTATTTCGGAAAGTAGCTATAGAAGATAAACCTACCTAAGGAAATGTTTTAAAAAACACAAACAAATCTTGCGTTATTAGGTTGTCAAAAGAGACAGATGATTAGGGTTAAGTTTTTGGTTTTTTTTTTTTAATATTCAGACCTCAAATTTAAAATTATATGATGTTTTACTGTGTGTGTTCAGGGTACTTCTTACAGAGATGTAATAGATATGTTTTAATCTTTCCCTTTTTAATTAATGGAATTGAGCACTCTGGAGATTTCTCTCCACCCATATCTATTATCAGTATCAATTCTGGTGTAAAACAGTCTTAAAAATGATAATAGCAAACATCCAATTTGCCCCTATTCTGTGCCATGTGCATTTTGTATTTGATTTTCTATTCCATACAATATACATGTAGGTATTATTACTCCCATTTCAGGAAAAGAAATTGAGACTCATAAGAACAATATAAACTACCAAAATCACACAAAGAACTAGCTTTTGGTTTCGCTGACTTTTTTCTCTATTGATCTCCTGTTTAAAATTTTATTGATTTCTGCTCTAATTTTTAGTATTTCTCTTCATCTGTTTGCTTCAAGCTTGCATTGCTTTATTTCTCTTATTTCTTGAGATGGCAACTTAGATTACTGGTTGCACATCTTTCTTCTTTTCTGATATATACATACACTGTCAAAGTGTGGCAACATCCCCCCGCCCCCCCAAGCAGGACATCCAGTAATTTCTCACAGCCACGCGGGTCCACACTCAGACTTGAGCAATTTGTCACAGGTACCATCAAGTGTCTCTCTCTACCAGTTGCAGACCCCAGTGATGCCTGTTCCAAGTGAGCTGATCTTGGCTATGATTTTGGAATTTGCCTGTCTCTCCAGACTTCAGGGTGGCATCATGCCCTGTGACCTCAATTTCCTGATAGATCTAAAAAATATTTGTGTTTTAGTTTATTCAACTTTCTTCTTGTTGGTGAGAACAAGAAAGATGACTTCCAAAAGTTTTTATGTACTGTAGCTGAAACAGAAAGTCTGACCTTGTACTTTTATTGAATGAGATAAGGTTTTTAACATTTAAGGTTTAAGACTGTGAACTATTTTAAGCCAAGTCAAGTGGTTATATGATAACAACAAAAAGAGTAATGAATAATTTTGAATTTGTTTTTCAAAATTGAAAGCTGTTTTTTGTTTGATCTTTTCATTTGTTGGTATATTTCATTCCCACTAATTTATATATTCATGAAAATAGGATTGCATTTTATTCTTATTTGTTATCTTTACAATTAGCACTAGGTAAAATAAATGTAAGTTGATCTGAATCAAATTAAAATAAATTATGTTGAAATGTGCACTTTGCTCTGATTATTACTATATCATTTCTTACAGAGATCAATACAGTACGTGGATCTTTGCTTATGTGGGACAAATATCAATTATTATGTTTAAGTGCCCTTCTTCTGTTTCATTAGGAAAAGCCATTATAAGCCAAACTAAACAATCTAATTATATTTAACTTATTTGTTTTTGTGCTTACTCCTCCAATAATTTTTAGATTTATATAAGCTCATAGAAATCTTCCAAGCTATTTATGATATTAAAAGCATATAATATGGTTAATCATAACTATAAATTTTCATGTAAATTTCATGTAGATTTACATGCTCTTTTTTCTTTTCATTTTATAAGAACCAAAACTTTTACTTTTGTCATTTAAGGAAATCAGCATCTGGCTATCCTCAACTCCCTCTTTGCACTGCTATTCTCTGGGAAATCAAAGCAAATAATTTCCATGTTTTCTTTCTCACTTTTTTGATATTCACCATTTCTTAGCAGTTTCAGCAATAAGATTCAGTTCTCTAAAATAATAAAATTTTCACATATAGGGCATCAAGTATTCTAGAGCAAAACAGTAGATTCTTGCTTTTCTCTTTTCAAAAAATATATATCTGTGTATTGATATATGTGCATATATTCATATACACATACATACACATATAATATATATGTATATCCTAATTTATGTGGCCATACAGTGATCACTGTATCACATACCAGTAATTTATGTGACCATACACACACACGTATGCACACATTAAGAATGGCATAGTTATGCTGGAATGAGGAATATACCTGTATATTTATAACTATACTTCTTTGAATAAAAGGGACTATGTTAGTCTCCATTATTAAAATTCTAAATCACATTTAACCATGCAGCCTATATTTAATTTATACTGATAGGCTTCATACAAATAAAGGAAACATATAGAAGTAACCAGATTCAATAATATTTTTTCCAAATATCAGAAGAAAGAGTTCATGCACTGAAACTGCTTTTGTTTTTTCTTTTGAGCAGAGGCAGTCATATATACTATGCATCTACTTTCAATTAATTTCTCAGCAATGCAAAAATAATGTTTTCTTTTTTTCCCTTAAGTTTAAAAAAGAATTAATAGCATGTAGAACTTTTCTGAATGTTCCAAATCAAGGAAATTATGCTTGTGGATAATTGTGACAGGTGTGTCTGTATAAATACAACCCTAACTCAGCTTTATGAAATCATTTCTTTTTATTAAAGTGGAATGCATCAAAAAGGAAAATGAAATATCTAAATCCTCATGATTTTGCCTCATGATTAACAAATCTAACGCCAGTCTCTCATGAAGTACCATCTGCTCTTGCAAGCACATTTATAGATAAGGCTTATCAAAACTGTAAGGGATTATGAGGAAGCAAAAAGAAACAACAATAAAAGTAGCTTAATGAAATTCTATGACAAACTAGAAAGGAAGACCACATCATTTTTTAAAATAAAATCTCTGAACTTTCAGTAGGCAAAACAAATATTTACTGAAAAACATGTATTCTAAATATATGCAATCTCAGAGTTGCGGATATTAAGACTTGGCCAGAAAGTTACATTTATGAAGTAATCAAATGATGCGTTACCCATTATACCTAATTTTATATAGACAAATAAGTTACTGACAAAGTTGAAATATGTCACATTATTGATAAGTTTCTTTATATTAATCTATTGATGTAGGTTACAATTTACATTATTGTATTTTCTCTTCTGGTGGATGAAATTCACAATGTTCCTTATACCTTGGCTTTGAATGTCTTTACATCATTCCCATTTTTATTTCTTTCTAAATGTTTTTTAAACTCAATTTATTTAAATAAACAAATGTTGAAAACTTTAAAAAATGTTAATTATATTTAAATAGGTGAAGTTCTTTTCCTTTTATTCCCCTCAAAGGATTTAAACACGAGTGGATCTTTGTAGACACGCCATCTTTAAATCACTTTAATACCTTGCTTGATAAACTAACACAAATGTTTGACAAGCCCTAAAAAAGTTATTAACGCATAACCAGAAGACTAGGACTGGCCATCTACACTGTGACTATTCCTGCGGTGTCCTCCCCTGAAGGAGGATTATACATACCTGCTCTGTGGGAAGCACGATGAACTGTGCTCTGAAATTGTTGAGAAGGGGTCTTGTGCATGCAGTGTTGAGGCTCCCTCGCCCCTCCCCCCACCCTTGGCCACATTGGAAAAAGCCTTGAACCTGGAGCACTTTCCTACTGAGAGATGAAGGCTTCTCACTGCCTTTGCTGGGTCTACTGCCCTGTGTGGGAATATCATTCTCAGTCTCAGACTCAGCGTGTGCTCTGTTGTTATGCTTAAATGTGTGTGTCATCTGGCTCCCAGCCAATTCCACTACTATTTCTGTCCCCTGCGGGGAGGGGAGGACATCCTTCTACTGCAAGACAAGAGGAATGTGTGCAGAGCAGTTGCCCTGCATCAGCCTCCAGGAGGGACCGCCTGCCCGTGGGGGACCGATGCCCGCCACTGAGGCAGCTCTTGCTTAGCCTCCTCTCTATGTGAGTAAAACCTTGTTTCATCTTGTGCTTGACTGTGTTGTGTTTTTCTCTGCTGCTCTGATACCAGGGTGCCCTGAGCAGAAATCTTTGGACTCTAGAATAAACAACAGATTCCGCTTGCTCAACACAAATGATCCAAAGAAACTTTATTTTTTAATTTCGTTAAGAATCAGTCCTGAGTTGTCCAGAGGCCCTAGACGGGAGCAGGTTTCATGGAAAAATATCTCGAGAGCTATAGCAAAGGATAGAGTTAGATTATTTTTAATTTATATGGCATTTATTTTCTTTACATTATAAAATTATTTCTTAAGCCCGCATTGAATTGTATTTATTCTCTTATATGAAAATAGTTCTAAACTTTGTAAGCCTATAGTATTTGTAGATGAAAATTTCCACCATTTAACAACTTATGCAAGTACTTACCTGATAATAAATAAGATTTAGAGTAAATTCACTTTGGTATTCTGATATGTAATATAAGAAAGCCCTTAAATAGTTATAAAGGATAAGTATGTTGTTAAGTACAAAAAAATTCACACCTACTTTGAAGGAGTTAGAATTAATTATTACAGCTATTTTGAATAATATTTATTTAAAAATAAGGGAGTTGGCGCTAGTGTTGATTTCATATCCTCTCTATAACAAATGTTAAGTAAAATATGATTGTGGAAGACCTGATGTAATAACAAATATATTCATTTCCATCTGCACACAGCCAATGCCCAAGAATATATCTTAATACTAAAAGAATTCTGTAATAAAAATGATGATTAGATAATACAACTATTTCTTTAAAGTTGTTATTAATTGGTCTACCAAGAGACATGATGAGATAGTCATCTGCTGAAATAAAAACTTTCAATTTTTTAATTATTTAGTAATTTTCTGGATATCACAAAGTAAAAAGTTAATTCTGCTTATTAATGAACATTAAAATAAGGATATATGGCAGTATCATAACAATGAAAATTAGTATAATTGTTCTACTAATAAAACCTACCTGAAACATATGTTGTCTAGAAAAAAATATAGCAAAATATTATAACTTTTAAAATTCAGGTTGAGTATAAATGTTTCCTTCTACTAGTCATTTACATCTAAGAATGTATAGTACTAAACACATTTAAGAAACAGAGACACTAAATTTTTAAAAAAGTAATCCAATGTTAACTAAAGTTATACACTTTTTATACTTATATATCCTGTTTCTTTTTTTATTATGGCAAGAAGGCTTAACATGAGACCTAGCCTCTTCTCGAATTTTTAGGTGCACAATACAGAATTGCTAATTACAGACACAATGCCAGAGTGCAGGTCTCTTGAACTTATCCATCTTTTGTGATTGAAACTTTATACCTGTTGAACACCAAGTCCCAATTTCCCCTTCCCCTCAAACCCTGACAACCACTGTTGTACCCTCTGTTTCTATAATTTGACTATTTTAGATACTTTGTAAAAGTGAAATTATGCAGAATTTGTCCTCTCTGGCTGATTTTACTTAGCATCCTCCAGCTTCATCCATGTTGCCACATATGGGAGCATTTCCTTTTTTAAGGCTGAATAATATTCCATTTTATGTATATACCACATTTTTAATCCATTTATCCATCAACAGACATTTCAGTTTCTACCATACCTTGGTTGTTGTGAATAATGCTGCAGTTGCTGGGAAACAAGTTGCTGGGAAACAAGCCGCACCTAAATTTCCATGAAATTAGACTATTATATTCATACTTGCTTGCTTAAAATGCACATGCTTGCTTTGTTTTAATGTTTTATGCAGTAGATGACCTATAGCACATATTATGCTAAAGAAAATTTGTGGTGGGCAATCCTGAGATTGACCATAAGGGCACGAAGGAGGGCAGATATTTCCTTAGGGTGAAACAATGGACGGTCCTGGAAAGCCAGATCATCCATTAACAGAACTTTGTTCTGGCATGAAAGCATGCGGTTAAGCCCAGGAGAAATATTTGCTATCTCAATATGTCCCAGAGGCAATAACAGGATATATTTAGAAATTTTGCATACCCTGAAGAGGGTGATTGTTCCTGGAAGGGATAGGCCTGAAATTAATCAAGTAATTAGCAAGCAGAACTTGGTGATTATCACATGGAATATCTAAAGCCTCTCCTCTTTGATCGCATTTTTTTCTGAGCTGTTACTCCTAATAAATATGATGTTGACCAGGCTTTTGGGACTCTCGATCCATGAGATCTTGAGTCCCCTGGTCCCATCTTTGCTTTTTACTTTGTGCTGGACACAACATGCAGTGAACACGGGAGTGCAGTTACCGCCTCAAGATCCAGTTTCAATTCTTTTTAGTATGTACCTAGATTGGGATTGCTGGATCTCTTGGTGGTTTTATTTTTAAACTTTTTTAGAAAGCTCCATAATCTTTTCTGTAGTGGTTTTACTATTTTGCCTTCCCATCAACAGTGCATAGGAGTTTCCTTTTCTCTACATTCTCACCAACATTTGTTATCTTTCTTTTTTATCTGTGTGTGACGATAGGTATGAGGTGATATTACATTGAGACTTTGATCTGTATTTCCCTAAGGTTTAGTGATGTTGAGCATCTTTTCATGTGCCTGTTCAAATTTTGTATGTCTTCTTTGGAGAAGTGTCTGTTCAAGTCTTTTGCCCATTTTATTTTGCTTTTGCTTTTGTTTTTTGTTTTTCGCTAGTGAGTTGTAGGAGTTCCTTATATATTTTGGATATTAATTAGTCCCTTCTCAGATGGATGATTTGCAAATATGTTTTCTGTAGGTTGACTCTTTACTCTGTTGATTGTCTTCTTTTGCTACACAGAAGCTTTTAGTTTGGTGTAGGCTTTACTTGTCTACTTTTCCTTTTATTGTCTGTACTTTTGGTGTCATATCCAAGAGATCCTTTCCATCACTGTGTCATGAAGCTTTTCCCCTGTGTTTTCTTTCAAGTTTTAAAATTCCAGGCCTTATGTTTAAATCTTCAATCTATTTTACTTGATTCCTGTGTATGGTGTAAGTAAGGATCCAGTTTCGTTCTTTTGCATGTGGAGATCCAGTTTTCCTAAAGATACTTGTTGAAGAGGTGATCCTTTTCTCATTGTGTATTCTTGTCACCCTTGGAAGTTGGAGGACCAGAGTTTACAAGCAACATATCCCATTAGTTACATATTAATCATAACTAGAAAATTTACAGCATAAGACCATAATCAATTTTTAAAATATTAAAAAGAATTGTGTTTGACTGTGGCTCCCCAAATCAGGGTCCATACACTATGACAGCACTGTGGCTTTAAGTATTCAGTTGATGGGATGTGGTTTCCAAATTAGGCCAATATTAAGCCAGTACATAGGAAAAACTATTTAGATAAAATCCTATATTTTCAAGAATTTTGGTAAGAGGCTTGGTGTCAGCAAAAGGGCCAAGAATTAAAAGAATTATGCTACTGGAACTAATTTACCATCAAGATGCAGCATTAAAACTCAGCAGGGATTGTGGGAGAGCATGTTGTATTTAAGAGCTTCTACATTAGACCTACTGAGAAAATACTAGTCTTTAGCTTAAAGCTTGTTGGCATGCTGGAGAGAAACAGCTTAATTGAATTCTTAAAGTCCCAGAGCAGGTAATAGATTAATTTGAGCTTGTCAAACAAAGTAGCATTTAGGTTGTATCATTCACTTTCCATTGTAAACAAGAAGGTCTGGGTCTGTTTAAGGGACTTGCGATTGTAATTCCCAGTTTTTAAGAAAGCAAAGCTTCAAGCCCAGACCTGGGAAAGTACTGCCTTTCTTTTTCTTCAAGAGTAATTTGATATCTTTATATTTACTTCCATGATTTGAAAACATTTTCTAAGGCTTCCTTCAAGTTATCTCCAGGTTGTCCCCCTATATATCTGTCTCTTATGACTGCCGTATATGAGCTCTTTTTAAGCAAAATCGGGCTTTTCATTATATATCAAGCTGTCTGACACATAAGCTTCTTTATACCTTTGGTTTTCATTATTCCTTTTTTCTTTTTCTTTTTTTTTTTTAAATCATTCTCTTTTCTGGGCTAATTGTAACTTACTGGCCTAACACTAGATAGAACCATCCAGACATCACTTTCTCTGAATGGAAAAGCCCTTTCCATTAGAAAATCATTATTATTAACATTCATGTGCTGCATTTTTACAGTTCTTCATAGAGTCCAACCACTTCTAACTTTTTAAACTTGTTTAGCTTTTAACTTTTTTAATCTTTTAAGTCATTTTCTGTATATGATTTTTCCTTCATATTGACTGTGAAGACTTTGCTGGCAGATGCTTACATATCTTTAAATATTAAGTGTACATTCTACATGGGGAAAATAGCTGATAATTACTACACATAAATTACAATATTCTTTTCCAAAAGGAATTTTATGTGAGTGTTCATAATTCTTTGTGAGAGACTATATATACTATTGTTTCCTGGATTGAGCATTGTTACGCTTCCAGCTTGGGGGGTCAGCCTCCTTCCTAAGAACTAAAAATAACTAGGGTGAGTCCTTAAACATTTAAGTCCCAAGTTTTCTTTGCAAATATTCACTTGAATGATGAATACATATGACTATTACATTTGATCATGCTAATGCATGTTTATTATAATTAGCTTGCCCATTTGACTAACTTCATTTCCATGCATATATTGGAGAATTAAATGCACATACATCAGAAATTGGAAAAACAGAAGATTTCTTGAAGTGACAATATTATTTTACTGCACTTTTTATTGCAGCCAATTTTTGGTTGCTATTTTTCTGTGAGAGAAAATTGCTGAACATATAATGGACTATATCAAGAAACACTTAGGAATATTTTATTTTTATTTGATTTATTTTTAGGGAGAGGTAATTAAGTTTATTTATTTTTAGAGGAGGTACTGGGGATTGAACCCAGAACCTTGTGCATGCTGAGCATGCACTCTACCCCTTGAGCTATACCTTTCTCCCTGAAATATTTTATTTTTCAGACCCATCCTTTTTTTCCTTCTTCTACTTCTCATTTCATTTTCTTTACTACTGTATTCCACAGTAGGAATATATTCCTATATATACATTGATAATATATTGCTTTACATACATTTGACCTCTTTTAAAAGGAATTAAGCCTCAAAAGGGAGCAAGTAAATGTTACATGGTGAGGAGAGCAGGATGGAAACAAGGTTTTTTTTTAAGATGGAAAAATAACAATCAGCACGTCCACATTATAAGGAGTGATTAATTGGAGAGTAAACTAAGCTATGACAGAGTAGTAGGAAAGTAGGAAGAATTTCTGGAACACCAAAAACAGTACTGCTGATTACTAGAATTTTCAAACTTATTTCGCAGATATTAAGGGCTTCCCCCGCCCCCTTTTTGAAAAATTTTCCTAGTCTTCTAATGTGAATTTTTTGAAAATTCTAAGACCATTCTTTTCTCCTAAACAAATCAGGTACTTCAAATTTTTCCAACCATGTCCTTCAGAAGCTGTTGTCTCCTTTTTATGTGTTTGTTTGGTTTGCTACCCTATAAGCAAAGCTATTTAGAGCATTTTCAAACCCTTTCACTTTATCAAAGCACCGCTTTTGAGTGACTCTTTCTGTAACAGTGCTGTTACCGTGACGCAGACTTTAATTATCTCTATTGACATATTTGAGTCCATCAACAAAATGATAGAATGGATAAAATAAATTGTAAGAGCATATTTTCCATTGGAATGAAGAGTACATTAACATACTTACTCCCGTTCCCTCATCTGGGTTTATAATTATTTTTAGACACTATATTTAAATTATGGTTTGCATCAGCATGTTCCTATTAATTTTTAAGTAACTCAGAGCTAAGAAAATGTCCTGTTTATTTTAATTTTCTTCAAAAAATAATAAAAGATTTCCTGCACATAAAAGCACTCAATATTTATTTCAAAGGAATTCAATGCTTTACACTTTTACTCTCTGATATAATAACCAACCTCTTTAACACACGTGGAGCGGGACTGACTACCTCTGTGAAGGAAATCTGAGTTGTTTGTGTACATTTCCTCCATGAATCCATACATTTCATTTATACAAAAAAAAAAAAAACCACATTTATTTGGCTTCTGTTAGATGCAAGTGATTGAGCTACAAGCCAAAGATACCAGGGGAACATCACTGTTTAACAGAGCATCACCACACCACAACATTGAGAACATGCTTTGTGAAGTTTTATGTGAAGTGAAGATGAGGAAATTGTTGCTTATTTCTCTGTTAATTTAAAATTTCATTTTTTTTTTTTGGATCTGAGTGAACACTAATACTACGATGGTTTTGGTGAAGAGGGCAGAAGTGGGGGAGAAATAAACTGAGTCAGAATAAGGTAGCATTGTCAAAATATTCAGAAAAAATGTCTCCCATATTGAACTGCAGGTTCTGCTGGAAATTAAGTGAATATCAAATTTGCAGCAAACCTGTTGCTAACAAATTATTATCTGTTTTAGGGGAAAATGGGAAAATATACCTGGTGTTCCTTTGTAGCACTAGATACTTTTTAGACAATGGAGTTTATAACTAAATTAACATGAATGGCCTATGACAACTGTGAATAAAGGCAATTTTTAGTTGTTAGAAACCAAATCAAAAGATAAGTGGAACAATAGTTCGGCCTTTGATGTCATGAATCATAAAATAATGATTAGACTCTAAATAAAATTAAAAGCTTATTAAATAATAAATGATGAAAAGATTTGAAAAGCCGTGTAAAAATGGCTACAACTTTTTGGAAGGTGTCTGATGGAAAGAAAGTTGAAAAATTAATAAAAAAAAATGACTTGCAAATTTTTAAATAGAAGAGAACCAATATACAAAGTCCTTTATATCTTACAATGCAAAAATTAACAGATCACTTGAAGAAATACGGTAAGTCAGAGAATGAAATCATAGTATATATTAAAAATGCAGTGCTATTTATCAAAGTTTAATGTGCTGAAGCATGAAAATAGAAATTATTAATTATATATTTTTAAAAATTAATTATGAATTTTTCATGCTTCTATAAAACTGACAATTTTCAAACAATGCTAAGTAGACAAAATAGAAAATGAGTTCTCAAATTGTTTTGCTGATGAACAGCACATTGCTCTGAGTGTTTTTGTTCATTGTTGGTTGTCACTAGGGAATATATTAATAAATTTCAGGAAATAATTGAAACACAACATGTATCAAAATATGTTTATGTCTATACATACCTAATGATCAGTCAAGTTTTATGACATTGTTTTTGTATATGATCTCTTTATCATGTTTTTATCATATGCTAAATATTGTAGTAATTCTTTCAAAAATATTGTAAAATCGAAAATGTTGACCTATTCAGTCTTTGAATATAGGAACAATATTTTATTGAATATAGTTGTAATTTAGATGGTGTACAACTTTTGCATAATGAAAGCAATAGAAAATTAATATTTATTTTAATAATTTGATAATATATTACTAAATGGAGACATATTTTTACACAAAACATTTAACAAAATTAAACAAATTTCTGTTAATATTGAAGTGAAATAAACTAGGTAATACAGAAACAACTAAATGCATAAGTAAATTTTAATCTGTTGTATTAGTCAGGGTCTTTCAGAGAAAAAGAACCAATAGGATGTGTGTATTAGAGAGAGGTTTATGTCAAGGAATCAGTTCATGTGTTGTGGAAGTTGCCAAGTCCAGAATCTGCAGGGTGGGCCAGCAGACGAGATCTCTGAAAGCAGTTCAAGTTCCAAGGCTGTCTCCTTCCTTCTTGCTTTGTTTTGAGGAGGGTTATATTTTGTTCTATTCAGGCCTTCGACTGATTGGATAAGCTGACCAACATTATGGAGGGCAATCTGCTTTATTCTAAATCCACTGATTTAAATGTAAAGCTTATCAAAAACACTCCACTGAAACATCCAGAATAATGATTGAACAACCATCAGAGCACCAGGGCCCAGACAAGTTGACACAAAATTAATCAATTCAGATGTGATATAAAAATTACCCTAAAAATTAGATATTACCAGAATTATGTTGAGGTCAAATTTATATATCATTATTAACTATTATGTTAAAATAGAGTTCACAGTAGTAATTCAGGGAGGAAATCCTAAAGGATTTAGAGGTTAGCGCAAAACCCTATTTGTGAATTTTACATATTTTCTTTATCTATTATAAAGATATAGTGGCTATGGCTTTCTGCTGGAGAAAATTAAAAAGAACTCTTGATGGAAACCCAAATCTCATTAATTCTGGGCCCTCAGATTTGCCCAACAAGTCCATCTCTTAGTCTACTTGGTATTCTTTCTCTTCGTCAACATTTCTAAAGTACTCCCTCCTTAAGACATCCATCCTACCAGCATACATGAAGTCTTGCCTACTATGTACAGAGGAAATGTGTGCTATCAAATGAGAAATATCGCCTCATCTCCCTTACAATGGCTGTATCCAAGACTGGCTGTAATACAAGCCCACCTGATAATTCCACCCTTGTTCTTATACCAATGAGAGAAATTCCATCCTGTTAACAGATGAGTTCCACATAACTGCATTGACTCCTGCCATCTCAAGGATCTTACATGATTCAGCTTCTTTTCCTGAGACTTCAATTGCCGCCTTTATACTGTTTTCTTCCCATCCATATTTACACCTTTATGGCTCTTGTATGATTCCTTCCCTTGAACATGCATCTTGCAACCATGGCCTTATCACTTTTTGTGCAATTTCATCTTATAGATTACTGGGAACAAATGTACAATTAGTTTTCTAATTTCTCCCCTCCAACTCATTCTTATGTAGTTAACTGCCCCACTGCCCAATAGACATACCCACCTATATGTGCTACATATACCTAAAAACCAATGGTACCAAGCTAAAAATATAAAATCACCTTCCTACATAATTCATTCATCCTTTTCTCATGTTCTCAAATTCAGGGAAAGGCATCACCATTTACCAGAACTAATATCCCAATGTCAACATGATCTCTTTCTTCTTTCTTATCCTCACATCTATTTGGACACTATTTCCCATTGATTCTTCTTGTTAAATATGTCTGTCTTAATCCTCACTGTCACTGTCCTAATGCATCAAGTCTTGCCTGGACCACTGAATAACTTCCCAACTAACCTCAGCATCTACTGGAGACTAATTTGTTACTGGAAAAAAAGAAAACATTATTGCCTTTTAATTCCTTCTTTATAACACTTTTCTAAGAGACTTCAGGTGCAGAGGAAAGTTGATGCAATAAAATGAAATGTTCTATGAAATGTTCTAGACCCATCGGAGCAACCAGACTTTTAATTTCATGCTTATTCAGGAGGGAAACTAGTAAAGAACGACTCATGGTCTCATCTAGTGTCCCTTGGAAGAGCAGAATACATTTACTAGTCTTCTGGAGATGATGGCCTTGTGCCTCAAATTAGCTGCTTCTCAATGTCAGAGTCGGGTCAGTAGAAGTAAGCTCATGTATTTGCTAAGGTCAGTCTTAGACAAAGCAGTTCTAGAACTAACCAGTAGTTTCAGACTAAGAAGATGGTGAAAATTCTGGTACTCTCAGTTCTGAATCAATTCTTCATTTTTCACATTTACTCATAAGATTATTTTGTGCATAACATTTATCTGCAGGCACCCTGAATACTTTCATCGACAGTTTCTTATGGAACACTTGCAAGACCTGGAACTTCGTATTATAGGATACTGAAAACTGAGAATGTGCCCTTGTATGCATACTTGATTCAAGGAGTCAGATTTTACAAGATTTGCTTAATGAGTTGTCAACAGTATTCAACAGCCTTTTATAAGCCTGCTGCTCATGTCTGCCTTCTGTTGTTATCCTCAGCCTGGAGGTTTTCTTGCCACATAGATCTACTTTCAGTTCTAGAAGTATCCACAGCTCAGTCTCACCTTCCAGCTTTTATTTATGCTATTCCTACTTCTTCAAGCACTCATTCTTTTCTTCCTGAAATTACAGATACTTCAAGTCTCAGTCTAAATATAATTCCCCTTGGGTGGCAGAGAGGTAAAATGTTTTTCCTTTGTTCCCATTGTATCCTATACTTTGCCTATTTCTGTGCTGATTACACCTGATTTTAATTTCATATTTGTTGGCAGTCCCACTTTACTCCAAGTACCACTAGGATAGTGTCTTTGCCTTTTTTCTTCATTCTGCTATCCTCTGTGTGTAGCATAATGCTTGACCCAGAGTGGCTATTCTACAAACATTTCTTGAATAACTGCATAGTGATATATTTGCAATGAAAGTGTGAGATGAGAGAAGTTAATGGTGAGGTAACAAGAAGAATATGAACCACCTTATATGTCAATGTATATATTTTCCTCTGTTTATCTTACAGACATTATATTTTATTTGATATTTATGCAATAAATCTGGCGCACTGATATATTTCTATTCTTATTGGTACTTACTTTTTCCCTGCTGTCAAGGATCCAGTAAGGTCAGTTCATTTAAAATTTAATTCATGAGGTGTCTAATCTCCATATGTTCAGATATTCAGTGAAAAATGGTTTGTTTGTTTTACAGAGATGCCCTGATAGATGTGTCTTCTTTAAAAAAAAATCCAAAACCACAAATTTTTATTTTTAGTAGTGTCATAGAAGGTTAAAAAATGCAATTTTAAATATGAAGACATTTAGTATGTATTTTTTGCATCTAAATATAAATGCTCTCTAGCAAATATATACATATTTTTATGCCTCAAAACCTTATGCAAAGAAATGACCTAGATTATCTGATGCTCAGACTCATTATAAAATAAAAATACTGAAAAGGACTTTTTTGCTATGAATCCTAACTTGCTAGTTGAACTTTTAACTCTCTATGAGTAGGTCAGATGCTAATTAGTAGAATACATCAAAAATGATCCCTTGACCTTTTAGTGAATTATGAGATGGGAATGAAAATTTGTCATCTAAATTGAAACTTATTGGAAGAGCATTTCATTCAACAAATATTTTCTGAGCATCTTCCTTATATAATGTATTAAGCTCAAGATTGAAAAACAGGTTTTGGGGAAGACCCAGTTATAGAGATAAGTATTCCTATACATGAAATATTGATCCTTTGTTCTGAAGCAACTGCACAGCTTGTATATGTCTCCTATTAGCACACATGCAACATTTAAAATAAAACACAAAAACACTGATACCTATGTGAACTTAAAACCGTCCACGTGCATTAACACTTTTATTCCACTATCATTCCATCACATTTTCATCATACATAATTTTAACCAATGGCATCTTAATGGTCAGCTGAACAGTCTTACAAACTCAGTCTAGAATATTTTCACTTGACGCAAAATCTAGCAAACAACTCCCTAATAGAGAGCACACTTGCGATGTTGCTTCACTTGACATACTGCATTCCATCTGGTTTCAAAGTAGGACTTGTGGAAAAATGCCAGTGCACATTGCTTCTGTCCAAGCAATTCACTGATTTCTTTCATCTTCAGCTAGTTTTGGTAACTTGATATGGTCCCCATGGCAATGAGTTGTCCTTTTATTCCCCAAGTGATTCCAGTTAGAAAGGAAATCTATTTCTTCCCTATGACAGCATTAACAAATTAATAAAGGCAGTAAGTGTCTTGCCATCTGCACCTTATGTATGAAGGACATTAATCAGGGCAGAGCTCCCAGCTGGGGGCATCTTTAGTGTGTATCCACCTGGAACACAAACAATGCCATGGATCAGTGGAGTCTGTCAAAAAAACCAGGACAAGATAGAAGTGAGCTGGCCATCCTGTGTTAGGCTAGTCTGCGGGGATTCCTGTTCACCCTGGGTTGTCTTTGTATTCTACTAAATATCCATCCACAAAAAAATGACTTCTGTTTGAATAGGCAACAAGTGAATTTAAAAATTTTTCAATTAACCATAAAATAAAATTAATAATAATGGAAATAAGGCAATTTAATCCCATGGGAAAGTATAGTATAACACAAAATGAATTTGTGAAAACTTATGGTTAGGATGTCAGTTTCAGGATACTGACTAGATATTCTGCAAACACTCCTGATGCAGACAGCCGATATTTCTCATATAAGCATTTAGTGCTATCAGCTTCCATCCAGGTACTGCTTTAGCTGCATCCCACACAATTTTTATGTTGTATTTTCATTTTTATTCAGGTCAATGTGTTTATTTCCCTTGAGTCATCCATCTCTGACTTAATAGATTTATTGAAAGTGTACTTTTCAGTTGCCAAGTGTTGGAGATTTTCCTATGACCACACTGATTTCTAGTTTGATACTATTATCAGAAAACACATTGATGATTTCATTTCTTTTAAAATTGTTGAAGATAGATTTATTGCTCAGGATAGGAGTCTATCTTGATATATGCCCACAGGCACTTAAACAGAGTATCTATTTGGTTGTTTTGGGGTAAAGTGTTTGATAAATGTTGATTATATCCTGTTTATTGATGTCTCTGTGGAGTTCTTCTATGCCCATCCTGATTTTTTGTCTCATCCTCTCAGTTATTGAGAAAGTAATATTAAAGTCTCCAACTATAAGTATACATTTGACTATTTTTTCTTTTTAGTTGTATAAGCTTTTGCCTCACATATTTTGGTTCTTCTATTTTTTTTTTTTATGAGATTTGTATGTTTTCATTTGTTTCAATGACATTTGTGATTGTTCTTCACTTGAATCATTTATTTACCACTGCTTTAAAAATACTTTCAGGTGGGTCTAACATCTCTTTCATATCTATGTTTTTCTTTCTCATTTGCGTTGAGACCTTCCTAGTTCTTGGTATGATGAATGATTTTTTAATGACACGTAAACATTTTGAGCATTATATTATGAGATCCTGGAACTTATTCAAATATCCAACTTTAGCTGGACTCCTCTGATGCCTGTCTGGCAGGAGGAAGGCTAACATCACCTCTTGCTGGCAGTTGGGTGTGGAAGTCCAGGCATCTCGTATGGTCTTTACGGCCAATGCTGGGGTTAGAGGTTTCATCATCACCTGGAAAGGGTTAAAGTCCTGGATTCCTATTAGACCTGGTTTGTCACCACCCCAGCCAGGTAGTTGGACATGCCTCTTTTCAGCCTAAGCATTTACTAGTGCATTTGAAATGGGGACTGTTGCCTCCCTGACATCACACAGGGGTTGAATGGGTGTGAGTAATTTTTGTATAACAGTGTTCTGACTTGCTAGGCAGATATTTTTTCAGTCCTTTGGTTAGAAAGAACAATTTTTTCTTAGAGTTCTTCTACAGGAATCAAGGCCCCCATCCAGATGGAGGATGGTGACTTCAGGCTGAGCACAAGCATGTGGACCCAGACTGGTTGGAACCAAAAGGCTGACGACTGAGATTCCTGGAACACCAGCCTGTTACCTCTTCACCAACCAATCATAGGAGAGTTACACACCCTGCAACCCTTCCTCCAAATTTTGCCTATAAAAACTTTTCCCGGAAAACCATCCAGGAGTTTGAGCCTTTTCAGCACAAGTTGCCTGCTTGGTCCCACAATAAAACTTTCTCTGCTCTGATAACTCTTAACAGTTCGGTCAGTTTGGCCTCACTGTATGTAAGACAAACAGAGTTGTCCAAAAACGTATGTAGCTACTTCTATGTATTTTAAGGGAAACAAACTGTGAACGTTTAAAAATTTTCAAGTCCATATTAGTGATATGTTATGATACTTATTTTTTTATGAGAAGGAGCTTATTTGGATTATCAGCCATATTCTTTATCATCCAAGCATCTCCAGTTCCCTTAGGATATGGAACTAAAGTGAAAGCTTTCTATTTTTTCAGGGAAATGCCAAAGTTTTTATGATAAGGAGATTTTTCATTTATTTACTTTTCAACTTCAAAGCAAAGAAAGGGCAATTACAGGTCTATTGAACAGTGCATTTCACACAATTCTGAGACTGTTTGGTTTCAAGACATATAACTACCTCTGCACAAAGTATCCATGATTCCAAATCATGTATTCAATATGCCAAACCCATGTCCCTTTAAACTTATTTCTCTACAGAAATAAAAGTAATAACCAATATATCAGGGCATCATTATAGATTAATTTTTTATCAACTTAAGCCACTGGGTATTTTTTTCTCAGATAAATGCTATAAATAATTTTTAAATGGCTGAGCATCTTGTAAACTGAAACATATAAGGAATATAAATTTTATGGCAAATGGAAGTGATAAATTAGGTTAATTTGATTATGTCTGTGTTATAGTCATCATTTATATTAATAATAATGACTGCCAAAGTGGCAAGGAGAAAAAAAAGTCATCATTATTTTAACAGTAGATCAAAGATAGGTGGAACTTATAGAAAATCCGAGTTTTTGTTCCAGAAATACTCATGCAGTGCTGAGTTCTTTTCAGGGGTAGCATGGAGTAAAGAAGAGACATTTTTCTCTGAAGCATGTAGCTATAGTCATGTAGTACAGACTTTGAAAACTTTGGAAAAAAATTAATAGCAAAAGGAAGGATAATTTTTCAGGCAAAATTCATGGGAAAGAATTTTATTTTATATAATTTCATGTCATTATTAATTAAAAATATAAAGTTATTTTGTTTTAAATAAATTCCTTGTCATTTATTAACACAGTTTCTACAATTTTTATTTACAATAGTGAAACTCTTTGACACTTCAGTGCTTTTACTTCAAAATTCTTTTAAAGTTATAATTCCTTTAAGACCAATTTGAATTAGTGAAAGAAAGGGCATCTATTCATCTGATATCTAAACCCTGTAATTAATCGTTCTAATATTCTTGTTTACTCAAATATATTGTTATTTCTAAAAGTTACCAAATAATAAAATTGAAGACATTTAGAAGTTCACTAAATATCCTAAAATTTTCTCTGAAATATAGAAGGAATTTAGCAGCCATTGATTGAAATAAATAGTCATAGATTTATTTCTATTAGCTGATAAACTCATCTGTTGCTCCAAGAAAAAAGATGGAGATTTTGAATAATTTGTCTGATAACCGTGTATGTGTATAAAAGAAGCATACATAAATTAGCTATTTTACTGAATAAAATCTGTGGATATTTGTTGTTTCTATCCATGTCTTTATTTTTGGTGGAGAGACTTGTTAAGTGTGGACACTCTCTAGGCTTCTAGTCTTGATCCTGTCACTTTTCTTTCCTGTTACACAGTCTCCTTGGACCATAATGACTTCAGCTATCACTAATGTACTTACGGCTCTTGGTTCTTTAGTGCCTCCTGAGATTTCTCAAAGCTTGAAGCTTCCAGTCAGCTCCAAAACAATTCCACTTGGATTCATCAGTACATCAAACTCAGGTGTTCAAATATGATAATCACATTGCAGATTCCTACTGACTTCTCACTATATTATCCTGTTCACATAATCTATTGCTGCCCCTACTGCCTTAGTTCAAGCCATCACTAGATGTTGAGCAAGACTACAGTGGGGAAGAGAAGGGGCTCTGAAACCACACCATTGGTTCAAGTCCTGGATCCACCACCTACTAGTCACATGACCTTGGGCAATTTACTTAACTTTTCCATGATTCAGTTTTCTCATTTGTAGCATACGGTAGTAGAGATAAATGTATTATCTAACTCATAGCATTTTTGTGAATATTAAAAATATACATCTGCAAAGTACTTAGAAGTGCCATATAGTATGTGTTAGCTGTCAGCTATTATTATTTCTTGTCTGGATGACTAAAATAACCCCATATTCCTACCTGCTTATACTCTGCCATTTCAAGTCCATTTTTATGGAATATTACTAGAATCATTTCTTATAATGGAAATCTCATCATTTCACTCTTTTCTGCTTAAAATACTTCTGCAACTCCCATTTCTGATAAAATTATTTGAGAAGACTATCATCCTCTTGGTGAACTGGTTCATAAATGTTTATTAGATTCAGCTCCCACCAGTCCTTGGATATTCTGGGAAGCAGACTCTGAAGTAGAGATCAGTGTATAAGAGGTTCATTAGGTACCACTCTTGGGATCAACATCGCTTAGTCAAAGGACAGAAATGGGTTTGAGCAGAAAAAAGCTGAGCTGTGACACAGTCACAAATAAGGCCTCAGATGAATTTACAGGAAGCTCTGAAACAGAAATTATCTTTGGAGTTTTCCATGACAAGGGAGACCAGAGAATGGTATTTATACCCTTGTGTCTGAACTATGATTGTAGGGCATGGCTTCTGTTGCTGTCCCTAGATATTGTAATTATTAGTTCTTTTCATACAGTATTGTACTTTTTGCCCACTGATGCAAAGTTCCTTCTAGATAAACAATTTACTCAGGTATAATATAAAAGAGAGGACATTTTCCCCAACACCTCACTTTTAGAGGATGGACAAAAAGATATTCATCTTTGGGCAAGTTCTTGTACGTAACTTAGTAAAAACGTTCCTCCTTTTAGGTGGCCTGCATCTATCATTTATATACAAAATAACTGCAGATAAGACAGTAGGTAATTCAATGTTTTACTTTATGAATGTGGGGAATCAAGAGTCAGGATTCTTTATCTTTGTCGTAGATAATATGAATCATGCAAACATTTTCGTAGTATAGTACAAGATGTAAAAGGTAAAAGAAAAATCAGATTTTTTCCTCTCTCTTTATACCATATAAAGTATCATTTTTGAGTGAAAAGTTTAAGCTTTCCCACTGATACTTTCTAAAACCTATATGTCATAGATAAAGAAAGCAATATTGTGAACAAGCAGCCGAAAAACCCCGCTTCCACTGGATGAGAATCACAAAAGATTCTGTTACATAAGGAAACAAAAAGAGAAACACATCAGTTACTAACTCAGGATGGTATTCTGCCACACAAAGATTGCTTCCTTTCTTACTCAATATATCCACTGAGAAATAGAAGCAGCCACAAAATCTCGTGCTTTCAGAAGCCATTCCTCTCACAAAAAAAAAAAAAAAAAAAGAGAGAGAGATTAAAGCTGTTTACCCAAGTCCTGCTGAACATATATTTTGGGATTAACATTACAATCCTCTTTATTTAAATAATACCTTTGTGAAATGTGAGATCACAAATAATTTCTCAGTTAATCATTTCAGTAGGCATTTATATAAATTTTAAGATTACATACATTATGCTACAGCCAATTATAGATAATAGCATGTAATTTTACTAAAATCATGATTGTGGTAAATTAGGTTGGTTTCCAGAAAAATTCACCACTCTTCTTTCATGGGCAGAGTGTATATCTCCTCTCCCTCTTCCTTGCTTGGGGATTGGCCCTATAACTTGCTTGGACATCAGATTGGGTTGGGTGTCCTTCTTGCCCTTTCAAGTTGGGCTTGGCCATATGATTCATTTTGGTCAACAGGACTTTAGCAGACATAATTCCTTAAAATACACTTTGAGTTTCACATTTGCACTTTTGTTCCTTTGTCATCACAATTAAAAAGAATATGCCTGGGTTAGCCTGTCTTGGGTTAGCCTGCTCTCCCAAGAAAAGGATGAGGGACACATGGAGTAGAACCACATCCAAGAGAGAGAACCCCGTCTAGATTAACCTGCCCCTAAACCCTCTGCAGACTTATGAGTTAAACAAATGCTTGTTATATTCCACTGAGATTTTCTGTTATTATTATAATTATTATTTAGTATTTTTTGTGACAATAGTGAACCCATAGAGTGATCTTAGGATTTTTAGACCAACCTTCATAATGTACGTTTCTACCACAATTAAAAAAAACTTTATTATCATTTAAAAGTTAGCCTCCCTGTATATGGAAAATACAAGCCTTTGACATGTATTACCATCAATGTTATATCAATCTTTTTATAAAACTGCGATTTTACTCATATACGATTGACAATCACCTAGATGCCTCTGCTTTAAATAAGCTCAGATAACAAATGTATACATCTTATTAGATAATGACTTATAATAAAAGTAGAGAGTGCTGGTTGCTGACCCACAAATTTATTTCCTACTAGAAATATTCTTTGCTATATTTTTTGTTTTCTGTTCCTTCCTATTCTCCACTGTTGTTTTCTTTACTTAGTGGTCCTTAAGTTTATCCAACATAATTACTTTAAAATTTTTAAAAATTGTAATGACCATATTATGGAAATAGTGATTGAATATTCTGCAAATTGAAATTTTAAAAATAAACCACAAGCTAAAAAAAATTGAATAAGTGTATTAGGAATTCCGATAACAATAATATGAAGTTCTGGAGGAAATAAAAAATGCTTATCTACAGCTTTGAACCAACTCTATAGTTTCATCAATATGTGAATTTTTTTGTTTTTATTGATATATTCATCTTGCTTTTCCCTGAATTTAAGCTTAATTATGTAGCTTTGTACTAAAAATTATTTAAATAAATAATATCATTGTTTGATAAAACACATTCACGTAGTTCAGTGTTTAATTTCTACAAATATATGTTTTATAGTCATAAAACTAGTTTGCAGAATCTATCAGGTATTGGATATTTAAACCATTTGCATCAAGCAAAAATGGATCAAAATGCTATTCAAGAATATGCAAAATCCATTTTAAGATTAGCAATTTTAAAATCTGGGCATCAAAATATTGCTATATAAGTATGTCAAACCTCTTTAATCATTCATGGCTTCTTAAGACTTCTAAAAAATGTTTAATTACAATATGATTATTTAGTTATGTGCAAGTATATATTAACAACATTAATATACATGTCCCAAAAATTTTCTGAACATCAAAACTTGTTGATGATACTACAGTCTGTTTTTCTTTGGAAAATTAGTTACCCATGAAACCAAGTATTACATCTGTGTGAAAACCATACTGAAATATTGGAATCAGAATTACTTCAACCAGCATGAGAATTCAGATGCTTCTTTTTGATAGATTGAAATACAGAACAAACAGTGATAAGGTGTAATGTTCAAATCAAATAAAATATTCTTCACATTGATTCTGTATCTCCTTAGGGGAGATTAATAATGTTCTTGGTTGAAATTTTTCTTGTCTCATATCTTCTGGATTTGATATAAGTCCATTTTATCATCAGCACAGCTGAGGAAATACCAGGAGTGGAAAAGAGTAAGAGGGAATAAAAAAAATATAAAATGTATTAGTTTGTGGCACCATGCATACTGAAGTAATTCTTCCTGATTCTCTTCACCAGTCAACAATTACTAGGCCGTTAACGAGGTGGAGGACAGATGTTTTTCCATTGACAGGTTCATGTGGGGCAGTTAATATGTCAATTTCCTGAGTAATTGTTTGCAGTTGAATATAGGATCCCATGAAAACATCATTTACTTGTCTAGACCCATAATTAAATAAGTGACACAAATTACAATTTGACTAGACAGTGAAGCTTTCGTAGGCCATTAAGTGTACCTTGTTGGATGTTAAAAGATGAGTATTACGTTAAGACACTCAGGTTACATATTTAAGTGCGTTTTGATAGATAACAAACCTATGTATAATTCTTTGAGTTTCCAAATGAATCATTAAACATTGAACAAATCAAATTAAAATAATGAAGTCTTTTGCTCAAAGAGGAAAGTCTAGTAAATGTTTTTCAGAATCTTTTGTCAAAATTGGTCACACGAAATTGTATAGTATCCATGAATCAAAAGTTAGATTATGTCTTGACTACTTCAAATTACTGACTCTTTCCTGTATTTTCTTCTCCACAGCGGAAGAGAATGTTAACAATCAAGTAGAGTAAGCTCTCTCAAGCTCTACTGCCTTAAACTACGTGGAAATATCATTGAAACAGATAGCAATAAAACATTATAAAAATAATATATAAATATAATGCATGTACCAACTGGAGTATCCCTTGAGTTTCCAGAACTTAAAGTGCATGAGCATGCCATGCTCTATCTCACATCTTCATCTGGGCACTGCTGATCATTTTTTATGCAAAGGCTGACTGACACTTGTGTCATCAAGGCTTCCTGGACTTTTTCCTCTGATCAATCCTCAACCACAACTCCACATGGAAATGGGAATCCTTCATTTAAAAAAATCATGAAATTTTTGATTGAACTTGTTGTTTTTTATCACAATTCTCAGCATTTTAGTTTATTTTGCCTACTAGACTCAAAGCACCTTGCAGGCAGAGATCAAATCTTCACAAAGCATATGCCCAGTGCTGACACATTAGCCAACAAATAATAAATACTCTGTAAACTTTTGATATACTAATGGACCTCTTGACAATTAAGAAAAGCCATGGGCAATTAGGCATTAGAAATTCTTTGTATTGTAATTGAAGAAATGTTACTTATTTTCCCTGAAGATTATTTCAACTTCACTTTTATTGCTTCTTGTCTTACTTTTCACTTCACTACTTCTATCTTGTATTTAATTCAAAACAAACACAGACAAATAAAAAACCTCAATAAATTAAAACAACTAAAACACTTTCAAATGTAACACGTTAATTTTAAATAATGGACCATATACTGAATATAGACCACCAGAGTAACTAACTAACTAACATATGTAAGTATCTTGAAAGAGATGAAAGTATTTCTATACTGATCTTCAAGGTAGTGTGGTTAGAGGGAACGTGGTACACGGGTCAAGGCCAGAGAGGAGATTAGGGTATGATGCAGGTGTCCTGTAAGTTATTTTAGTATAAGGATTTGTGCTGTATCTTGAGAGTCATTGTTTGACTTTTGCAAAGAGGTGAGTGTTAAGATTTACAGTTTTGAAGTCATTTCAGTTGCAGTGCAGGACAGGAGCTAGGAGGAAGTCTTGAGACCAGCCAAAATGCATTTACTGCAATCCACAGAAAAGGCAATGAGGGACGGAATTAAGGGCATGGAGGCGTAAATGAAGAGATGCCAAAGGTAAGAGCTACTTAGATTAAATAGAATGAAAATGGAGAACATTTCGATGTGGGAGGTGAGTAATTGGGAAAACCTTAAGATTCTGTATTGAGTTACTGTAGGAATAGTTTTTCTCATAAAGATTAGTAAGAGAAGCAGATTTTATGACATTTTTATGATCTCAGTGTTATTTATATTTAAATTACAGGAATTTGGGGGTGGGGTGGGGCATGACCTAACTGAAGAAAAGATGAAAAGAGCAAATTTGACCAGGGGCAAGCCAGATGCTTAAGTATAATGCCTAGAAATAAAAGCTAATCACTAAAAATTAGCCATTTATAATGTGTAGACAACTTACGCTCCTCTCTACAGATTAAAATAAACCAATTAGAGCAATTTTTCATCTATTCTTTATGAATTGAAAGGGCCTTTGTTCTGATTTTTCAAAAGATAATACAGTCTAGCCTTTGGAGCTGTCTAAAATATAGTTGAGGGTTATTTTTAGTCAACACATTAGACACACTGCTGTAGTTTGCATTTCTCATCAAAGAAAATGAATAGGCAGTAAATACAAAGTACAAAAACTGCCATGAAAAAGAAGATTAATAAGGAAGGATTGTCATTTACTTTGAAATTCCATGGCTCATTTTAAATGGCCCTGAAGAATATTATTATCTTCATAGTACTTGGATTAGAGAAGAAAGTACACATTCTTAAGGCTATCCTTTTAGTTGGCCATAGATGTTCTTTGTATTCTAATTTATACTTATTAAAAATAAATAAATGGAAACTATACTAAGCCCTTGCAACAAATTCTGATTCTAAACTTCTATGTTATGTCTTAAAATTATTATTAGGAATATCTACTTATGATAAAATTAAGATATTATTATCTTAAATTCTTCAAAATGAGACATTTTAAAATGAAAATCTCATTTTAAAATATTTTATTACTAAATATCTTTTTTTAGCTTTATTTTGGTATAGTTGATATAGAAAAATTAAACATATTTAATATGTTTATATCTTGGTGTGTATATATACACACACACACACACACACACACTATATATATATCTTGATGTGTTTGGACATATGCATCCACCTAACACCACATCTTTTAAAATGTCATATTTGGACATCAGTTGAATTCATAGCTACAAGTCTCATGTAAAATTTAGGCTATTGACTCAGGAAAGTGGGAGGAATGGAATGTATGTGCCCACAAATAGCTGAAAGATTCAAAGACCATTGAGGAGATACTCAGTGTACCTGCAGTGAGCATCCTCGGCCAGCTGATGTGGCCTGAGCCCTGGGCAGGGAGGCTCTCCCTCCTTGACTTTAACAGTCTTGGGATCTTCGGTGACTTCACAAGTTGGGGTTGAGAGAGGGAGTTTCTTTTCAAGAAGCTGGGATGTGAGATTATATGACTGCTCATCAAAATGCTCTCACATTTCTGTTCCCGCAGGTAAGATGGCTTGTTCTACCACTGGGATAAAACCACCCTCCGAATGAGGAGCCCCATGAAGGCAGTGGAAAATGTCCTGGGTTGTAGAACGGGAAATGAGACAATTTAACATCCAAATTAAAACACTTTTCAGAGTGTAAGGAGAGGCCCCAAGTAATTCAAATTATACTATTTCTGAAATTCTTCTTTATTAATTGAAAAAAATAAATTTATGTAAGTGGACCTACAGAAGAATACTATTCAAAAACAATTTTAAATGTAAAATTCTACCTAAAAGCAATGTACCCACGCAAACCCATAGATACACACTTGCATTAAAGCAACAGTAAAAACTCTATCTGGAGTATCTAAACATTAAAGATAGCATTTTGGTACCTGCTTAAGGTATCAATTCTGTACTTTCATAAATTTTCAATAATATTTTTTTTCACAATATGTTACTGGTATTGTTTTTAGAGATTATTCTTATTTCAGTATATTATTATCTTAATATTTTAATAAAAATAGCCAGTGATATCCTGCAAAATTACATCATAGTTGATAAATTTGAAATTATATTAACTTTCCCTTATACCATCCTATTCTTAATAAGAAAGTGCTCCGTCCACAGGCACTGACGTATGGCAAGTGTAGGCCAAATTCTACTAAATGGAAACTATTTTCAATTTTACTTTATTTTTCTACTTGAAATACAATTAATGTATGTATATGTAACACCTACATGTCATGTATATTATCCCAAATATTTTTCACAGGTACTATCTGTTTTCTCTGTTCAAAGGACATTTCTTCAGCAAATATTAAATTATGTCTAGTTTAGATACTGCAAGCATATAGATTCTCAATCTCATTCCACTCTATTACAGAATATAAATTTGCCTTATTAAAAATAAGAGCTTTCCCCCAAAAAAAGTACTTTCATAAGAAGATACATTACAAAATAATTATAGGATTTCAAAATAAACCCTTTATACAATTTGAGCTCTTACTGTATAATTTATTCAGATCTTCTCATGCTTTTTTTAAAGGAAATTTTTCAATACCTGACTGTTTACTATCTTTGTCTTCAAAGATTGGCATGTATAAAAGTTTCAGAAGCTCAATGTTTGGAGTGTTTCATTTGATTTTATAATTTACTTACAGATTCCCAAATGATATTTTGGAAGTAGTGATAAACATGGAAGAATTTATCCTCAAAAAAAAGTCAATAATATTGGAGGGCATTTAGGATGGTAGGTACAGTAGTCCCTCACATTCTCAAATATATCTAAGATTGTTTAAGCCACGCTGAAAGCCTTTTTTATGATTCTTATTTTAGTATTTATCAATTTCATCACAAAGATGTTGTAGTTCATAATTTCATCATGAAAATATACATGTATATTTGCATGTATATATCCACACATGTAAATATGAATGCATGTATGATGTCTGCATCACAATCCATTTGATACAAATTTCTAGTTCATTTCTTTTTTAATTCAGTGTAGATGATCTCACCATTACAAATATTAAATTTTGGTTTTTTACTATAAATTCAAAGACAATTCCATTTTTTATCCTTGTCGACTTTATGAAATTTCTGAATCTCCTGTTTGATTCCATGAACTGGCTGCTTTATTATAATTTACAAAAATTGATTGCCTAATTGAAGCACCTGATGCTACTCCTGGAAAACCTGATATAATGTAATTACTTGTAAATGCTTCCTTTTCACTAAATGAGGCCAACTCATTAACCAGTATTTATTAACATCTGCAACATTTGTATAACATTTAAAACATGCTTAAGAAAACTTTGCATTGAAAAAATGAGTGAAATTATTTTGTTCAATATAGTGAACTAGTGTATTTCATTTGATAAATGAAATTCATGCTATTGATGTCATATATAAATGCACCCTCAGCGATTACATGGGTCAAATCATTTCTTTGAGCATACATTTTCTTCTTTCCTTTCTTTTTCCTTTTGTTATTCATTGGCCCACTCAGGTTTTTAATAGACTCTTGAATTAAATTTGTTATCAAATATGTAGAATATAGATAAATATTAATAAATTTATATTTAATGATTTACCTTTCCAAAGAAATAATTCATTCTTTCTAGGCTACTAAATATATTAGCATATGCATTTTCAAACATATTGAAATATATATTATCAGATTTATTGAAAAACTATTTTTAAGATTTCCTAATCTGTAATTACATTCCCTTTGTCATTTACAACATGGTCATGGTGCCTCCTTCCTTTCCTCTTCCTTTCCTTCTTCCCTTACTCCCCTCCTTTTCTTCTCTCTTTTTTCCTACTTTTTCTTCTTTTCCTCATTTTCTTTTCTTTTCTTTCTTTCTTTTCTTTCTTTTCTTTCTTTCCCTGTTTCTCTATTTTGGTTTTTCTCTATTTCTCTCTTTCTTCCTAGATTTACCAAAGTCTGTTCTATCTTTCTGATCTTGTTTAGAAAAATCCTGGATAAAGTCTGCTATTTAATAATTTCTACATTTAATTGTGAAAATAATTGTATTTGTTAAGTTTAGAATATATTTGCTCATTTTTCTAGCTACTTGAGCTGAATACTTTTTTTAAATTTTTAAAAGCTTTATTAAAAGTATACTGCAGGACAAACAACTACATTAAGAGACAGAGGATGGGTCACAGACTTTTTCTCATTAACTACACATTTTCAAGTAGATGCTGTTGCTATTTCTGCAGTTTTTGTGTCTTCTTATTTTCATGTGCTTAATGACACGACTGTGGCCCACTGGAAAATACTGTATGTAAGGTATGTGTATCCTTGATTGCACTGAGAAGTGGAAGATCAGTACTTAATGTTTCATTAAATATGTAACTTTCAGCTTATTGATATCAAGGTATGTAGTTGCAAACTAAAAATGTATTTACAACAACATCAGTCCTACTACTCTCTACACGTTGTGTGGCAAAAATCCTCAGACACTCTTCTCTGCTGCTATTTCACGTGCGTTGGCAAGACTGCCCCTATTTCCTGCTGATAGACCAGCTGGTGGCCTGTAACTAAGCCACGTGACTAACAGGGGCAGCGATACCAAATATGTGCCCCACAACCACCTACGGACCTAAGTCCTAAAAATTTAGCCTTCTCTGGCGGGGGTGGGAGGTATTGTTCTGTGGTAGAGTGTGTGCTTAGCATGCATGAGGTCCTGGGTTCAATCCCCAGTACCTCCACATAATAAATAAATAAACCTAATTGCCTCACCTCCTCCCTCACTCCCCCAAAACAAACAGAAAAGTTAGCCTTCTCTGGTTTTTCTGAGTGGGATTTATCAGTTATGACCTTCATGCTCTCCTGAAAGAGAAGTATTAGTTACTTTGCATCTGAAAGGTTATTAGTGGGTGTTTTCTAATTTTAACACTTAGATATTAAAGTATCTCACGCAGTACTAGACAAAACCATGGAAATACAATGGAACCTCAATAATCTGTATCAGTTCAGGTAAGACAATATTTAAGCAGTATATTTTAAAAACCCAGAATAAATGTGTCATAAGGAGACCAGGATGACAAGTGAAAAATGATGATTTTGCTGAGAAAACTGGAGTGAAGTCACTCTAGTAGCAAAGGTGAGAAATTAAAAGTACAGTATAACAATAGCCTGCCTTGTGACCATGTTCAGAAATGAAATCTTTTTTTCTTGTATATATATTTTTATTGACATACAGTCAGTTTACAATGTTGTGTCAATTTCCAGTGTACAGCGTAATGCTTCAGTTATACATGAACATACATATATTCATTTTCATATTCTTTTTCACTATAAGTTACTACAAGATATTAAATATAGTTCCCTGTGCTATCCAATACGAACTTGTCATTTATCTATATATTAGTCAGTATTTACAAACTAATATATATAAAATAGAAATAAAATATTTACCATCTTCATGTATTTTTGTATATTGTCTCATGAACCAAGGTCTTGTGCATATATTTAAATAGTTCAGCTTCCTCTTTTTCCTATGCTTTATGTCTGCTCTTTCGCATAGATGTCTTGATCAAAATTAACTTTTTGATTTAGCCCGTTCATTAGGGAATATCAAAATGATAATTCGTGCCACCAATATTTTGGAAAGTGGGATCATCCTAAAGAGATAGATGTAGTAACTGATGAGAATTTTAGGCATCCCATGTGTGAAATAAGAACATTTTTTGCTGCTTAAATGAGAGTTGCACATGTGTACATGTAGAAAGGATTTATGTGGTGTTGCTTGGTCAATCAGATGGACTCTAGCACGTTTATGATCCTTGTCACTGAAGCTTCTCATGACCCCACCTTCTGTTTGGTTAATATCCAACCTATGAGACCTTGGGCATGGTGAGTCAGTCCACTTGAAAGTATAGACACTAAAAATAGCAGAATTTTGCTCTACCAGGCTTCCTTGCACCTTAGAGGCATGCACAAGCTCTAGGCTTCACTGATCAAATTCACTTGTTTGGATTTTAAAAGACAACTCAGTGACTGAAAGAAACTGGAAAACTAAAGACCTCTCACTCACAACAGTGGTCACCGCAGCAAGCTGGATTTTCTTCAGATCCAGCACCAGCTCTGTCCTCGAGATGAGCGGAAGTGCTTAATATCTGGGGGTGGTGGTCAGTGTATTACACGTCTGTCAGTTCTCCAGTGCGATTTTAGTCACTGCTCCTTAACTGTATGTTCTCTACTTCTGGTTCTCTGGCCCACCTGGCGATAGGTGATATACTCAGTGTTATTTTCATATATTTCCTTCCTTTCCGAGAAGTGATTCTGGATTCATCTAACTAGGAATCCAAACACTGCATACCCCACTAATGATTCCTAGGGATAAGATTCAAGACTATATGAAGACATTTGTCCATAAGGCACAAACAATATTATTGCAAGATCATTTTCTCCTAGAAAAAAATTTTAATCTCATTTCAAGCTTAAACCAAAAAGTAGTATGATTCGCTCACTAGAGGCAGTTATCTTTCGAAATGCAATCTTATTAATTCTGGGTAGAGCCATCACAAGGCTTTACATCAGCACGGAGTCACGAAGAAGCAGACAAAATAAAGTCGATCGTTACTGTAAGTCATCTTTAGAGAGTCTAGAAGCAAGAATTTCACTTTGCATATCATAAATGATTTTTCACCAAAGCCCTCCCTAGACACTGTTTCTTCTTCACGGAGTCTCACACTGAGGCCACCATGAAAATCTTACAACTCTGTCTCACTTGTGATGTCTCTCCGTGAGCCCCCACCCCCAGAGGCCCTAGAACAGCAGTAGGACAGGTGTTTCAGAGGACTTGGCACATGAATTCTCCCAAGAAGTGTTATTCTTCATTCTTATGTAAGAATTTCTGGTGAACAAAACCTTCCACAACTTCACATAAAAAGATATTGGCTCTCTTTGCACCGCATCAGCACTTGTGTTTTTCCTGATCCAGCTTAAAAAAAAAAAAAAAAGTGTCTAGCCTGAGAAAATACTGTTAACAAAGACAGATATTGGTTTGTGAACCACAAACATTGGAGTCACTTTGATTGACAAGTTACCATGAATTCGACTATCTGCCCTTCATATCTAAGGCAATTGAAGGAAGGTTATGTGACTACCTTGCAGAAGCAGAGAAGTCTACTGCAAAGGAATTCTTGTCAATGAAATTACAATATCTATTGTTGGTGGGCTCTGCTTGGCTTCCCTTACTGTTCAGATTAGTTCATGAAATCATTATATAATCTCCATCTTCTCCATAGGAAATGCAAATATCTTGCTAAGAATCAACCTCTATTAGAAGAGGTAACCCCATCTTTAAGACAAGAGATACATAAAAAATGGTTATTTCTTTGTTCCATGCATCAAAGTGGTTTAAAATAAGTGGCAGGCACCACACAGGGAGATATACAAGTATATATTTCCTTTTCCTTTGACTGTTCTGACTCCGTGATTAGAGTGTTTGCGAACCAAATTCTCTCTTCATTCCATGCTGATTTTTCCACTCAGCAGCAGAATTCACAAGTTATAAGGACAAAGGCCATTTTCAGATATTTGTAGATTAGAATTGATTAGAGTATTATTATATTTACAGATAAATTACTGTTGGACCGAGGCCAGTCTAATGGTATCAATTTGTGTGACATTTTGCAAAGCAAATCTGTCATTAACCTTCTAGCCAGCCTTGTGTTTTAAGCAACCTATAATAATCCTTTACAAACATGAAATGGATTTAGCAAAAATCAGGAAAGCCATATCAAGTTAGGTAAGTTGCATAAGAATAGGAAGGTCAGATTAAAATCAGGTGACATTTAATAAACACTAAATTTGAAGTTGCAATGTCTGTGTTCATAGTGGCTATTTAGTATTCAGTGTTCCTCTAACAGTCACTCTAGCATTGTGTGTTTCTCTGGGTACAGACCTGTAAGTGGAAAGTAGAAAATGAAAGAAAGCTTGAGGGATTTTACTTGCAAAATGAATGCTGTTAGTGTATAAGAACCACGGATGAATAAGCTAAAATGAGGAGGCAGCAGAAGTGAACTAGTTTAAATTCAGTTATGTAAATATAAAAGCACATCAAATACTGATGACCTCTTATTGGATTGAAGCCATCCCTATAATTTGATTTGACAGATCTTGTTGTTTTATAGCTATTATATATGAACTTTTAATATTTTCTTGGTGTATAGGATGTTTTCTTGTTCATAAATCTAATTTAAGATTTTTTTAAGGTTAATTGAAAGTTGGCTATAAACACCTTACTCAGAATTTTATTTTTTTTATTACTCATATATTGAAAAAAATAACTCAATATGAATTAAATTGTCATCTGCTATCATCTTTTTCTTGTATTATACCAAAGAAAGATAGTGTCTGTGATGATTAATTTTACGTGTTAACTTGAGTGGCCCTTGGGTGCCCAAGTTAAACATTATGAGAGTGGGTCTGTGAGGCTGTTTCTGGATGAAATTAGCATTTGAATCAGTGAACTCAGTAAGTAGATGGCCCTCCCCAGTCTGGGTGGGCATTAGCCAATTACCTGAGAGAGGGACTTAGAACAAAAGGCAGAGGAGGGAGGGATATGCCCTGCTTTCTCCTTCCTTACTGTTTGAGCAGGAACATCTCGTCTCATCTTCCCTGACCTCAGTCTAGGACTTACACCATCAGCTCCCCTGATTCTCAAGCCTTTGGTCTCAGGCTTAGTTACCCCTCTGGTTTCCTTGGGTCTCCATCTTCAGATGGCAGATGGTGGGACTCCTCCGCCTCCAAATAAATGTGTGTGTGTGCGTGTGTTTCAGTATCCTATTGGTTCGGTTTCTCCAGAGAAATTTAATTCACCAGCTTTTACATTTTGCATGTATTTTGTTTCTGATATAAAATTTAAAATTAAGGTTATTTTGAAAAATACACAAAGTAGAAAGATTGTACAATGACCTTACCTACTCATCACAAATCTTCAAAAATTTGTTTAATTATATATACATTTTAAAGCAATATTTAACATTCAATAAACCAAAAATACATCTAGCTACCAAATTTCACTGTTCTTCACACATATATAAAAGTAAAATATAAATGCAATATTCTCTAACAAGCATTAATTTAGTATTAACTGTATGCCTATTCAAATAACTCTACATTGCTGTTCTTCCTCCTAAGGGACAAGTGGCTTATGTGTGGAGAACTGAAATATGTATATTCATGCAGAATTTATTCTCCACACATATATCTATGTGTATGTTAATATCACAAAATGGGAAAGTCGCTGATGGTTCCCAAATGAAATGTATGTAGACACATAAAGAAGGAAGTGGCTATAGGGAACCAGACTTGTTGGGGGGAAAAAGATTTAAAGAAAATACAGAATTTGAATACAAAAAAAATATAGTTGGTGTTCTCATGCACTGCCAGGATCTGCCTCAGGACTGAAGGACTGGCCATTCAGCAGCTGGGTATGCTGACAACTGTCTGTCACCTCTGGGCACTGCCCTGCTCTGAAGAGCTTTGCTTGATCTGAGGCCAGATCCCATTTCCAGAGCAGCCAACATCTAATCACTAGTGTATGTTGCGGGAGTTTAAGGCCCTGCTCCCTCACCACTTTGTGGGATGACTTCCAGTAAACACTGGAGCTTTAGTGCACTTAGGGCCCCGGCTGAAGCCTTTGCTGAGTCTGCATCACGAGTTGCCTTCTCTTTTGCCCAATCTGGCTTCCTTCCTGTCCATTTTAAAGCAGCAGATCCCAGAAGCATTCCCCAAGAAACTACCCGCCTAAGAAATATGCAGTTCAAGTCTATTTCCAAGTAAGAGAGCTTGGAACATAAGGGTTGAAAGTGATCAGGAAACATGAAGCAGATGGTTTTCAAACAAAAAAATCAGGGCAAGATGGTTTCTACTGTTCTTGAAAGACAAAATTATTTTATTTAACTCAAAACTAGGGCTTTTGGTAAAAAGTGTCTCCCAGTGTAAAATTTGTGGACCAAATGCATCAAATTCTAATCCCTAATCACTCCCAAATCTTCATCTGTGTGTGTGTGTGTGTGTGTGTGTGTGTGAGTGTGAGTGTCTTTGGGGTAGGAGAGAAGAGGAAGAGGATCTGCATTTGTTAGAAATTCTCTGGGAGCTTCTGTGCATCCTAATGTGACACAAATGTTTATAGTACATAAAGCAGGGAAGGAGCACTATGTCTGGAGTCTGTCTGATGTTCTGGGAAGCTTTTTATACTCACATACATATAGATTCATTCATTTATTGATATTTATTGTATATTTATTTATTTTCCTTTTCTCCTTCCATTACTTGTTTGAATGAGGCTGTGCATTATATAAGAATTTAGTATAAATGTGCTATCTACGTGCCTGTTTGACCTCAGAGCCTTTCCTTACCCTGTTCCACTGTTCTTCACATTCCAGAGGCGCTAACTTCAGCGACTGCATCTCCCCGTGTCAGCGGGCTTCCAGCCAGCTTTCACTAATGGAAAAGAGAAAAGGGAAGGCGGGGCTTTTCTTACCCTTTCTCTCTGCCTTTGGGAGAATCTTTATCTCCTTTAGCTTTCCAGGGAAGCACATGCTCTATATCCAGACACTGCGAGGAGACCTGGGCTTCTGGCACCAGTTACAAATCCTCATTCCCCGTCACTCTGGGGAGGAGAGTGGATTTCTCTTCAGTTAATCTCTGATTTGCTCTGCCAATCTCTTGTTTTCTTAGCTCTTGCATCACTTGTGTAATCAATCCCTTGCATTGAATTCACTCTGTATTAGGTACTGGTGCTGGTCTCCACTTTCTTGGTCAGGTTGTGCATGATATACAACCACAGATCGGAGGGGAACATTTGTGCCAGTGGAAAGACTGCTGAATAGGGTCATTTATTTATAATGTAATTAAAACAAAAGAAAATAAAACAGCAACAAAACAGATACAGCTTAAAATTATTTAGTGCTCCTCTGATTCTGAAACTTCAGAAGGTTTAATATGAAAGATGATGAACTATTAGGTTCACATGAGCCAAGTCCACACATCAGCGTCCTGTTTACTTTAATCTCAAAACATCTTCCAATTTTTCTAAAATCAGATTTTCTTGATTTAATAACATAACAATAAAGCAATACATCTGTCTTTAACCTCTGTAATATTTGAGCCCATGAGGGTATTTTTAAAGTCTGGAGATCAGGACTCAGTGAGTGTTCACATAAGACCAAAAGAATATCAATACTAGAGCTGAGATGACTATTTCACATATTTTTTGTCTCTTTAATTATCTGGAAAAATACTGGTAATTAAAAAAAAAATTCTTCTTACCTCTTTAAAAGAACACAAACAATAAGCAAACAAGCCAACCAAAAAACCCAACATTTTAAAATCCCCAATTTGTTGGTTATCTGAATATTTGTCATTTAAATCGTAAATCAAAAACAGTTGAACTATAAATTCATCAGAAAAAAATTATTTTCCTAAGTCTAATGAAATGTTATCTTACAATATATTAAAATTCTCAAAAATTAAAGATGTATTTCATATACATTCTCAATATAATTTTGTCTCAGCAAAACATCTGATTTCCTTTTTTGTGACAGAAATATTTCAAGGTAGACAATAAAAAAGGAAGGGTTTGTAGTCAGTGTCAATGGTAAAAATCAATGAGAAATGATGATACCGTTTACCTACTTTATATTGAGTATAAATGTATAAATAGAATTAATTTCATTTAATTTCATGTAAGTTCATATAAAAATTTTAAATGGCTATTAAAAAAATCTGTGTGTATTAGTGTATATGTGTAGCCTGCTTTGCTGAATTCATCAGCCTTTGATTCTTTTGCAAAGAATCCATCTACTGTCACTTCATCATGGCCTGGAAAATAGTAGGCAGGAAGATAAATGCTATACACAACATCAAACATCTTCTCATATTGTAACACATGCTTTTGTGAGAATTCTTATTAGACAATTTCAATTTTTGTATATAATTGTCTTCTTATGACATTGAAATGCTTATACAGAAATCTCTGTGAGACGAAAATCATTAAATAACCTCCCTTTTTTTAAAAAAAAGGAACAATGTAATGGAGATTATAAGCCTAAATTTTTCACACAGACCCAGTCTCTCTAGTAATGACCACAGATATTTGCAATTCTTTTATCCAGAGAGAAAGAAAAATAAACTGCAATGATAACATTTTGATTAAGGTAATAACAAGAAATATTTTGGGCAATATCTTTAAGCTATCTTAGATTTATAAATAAATAAATAGAAGTTGAATATTACTTCAGTTCAGTATATCATTGATAAAATCAGCAAATAAAATAGCAAGCAAAGGAGGCTTCAATCAGTATCTTAAAGAATCATTTTTTGCACTCAAGATATAATTAGTTTATTTTAAATTATTCATTGTCCCTAAAAGATTTGCTTGCATTTGAGAGGAAAGAAAGGAAAATAAAATAACATCTATAAGTGTTAAATTTTGCAAAAGGTGCTATTCCTGGTTTTATTCACACTGACTTTAAAAATTTTGTCAGAACCCTATTCTGGCAAAATGCTCCGAGAAGTATGGGTTCCACGGTCAAATAAGTTTAGGATGTACTGTGTAATGTATTTCTTACTCAACAGTCACTGAGCACTCTGTGTTTAAAGGTTTAAAAGCAATCATAAATCTGGTACCAAGAAACGACTTGCACTTAACCCAATAATAACCAACTTTATTTGAAACATATCTTGTTTTTGTCACTTACCAACATTATGTAAACTAGTTTTTTAAATATTTCTTTAAAAAGCCTGATGTACTATATTTTGCTCATAATTTACTTTTTTTCTAAATAGTTAATTCATATGTCTTAACAGTGAGAGTGAAAGTTTGTGGCATCTAAAATTATTTAATAAAGGCAAATTATCTTTCCTGAAACTGAGATAGAGCTGATGTAAAAGATTAAAATATAGAATTATTTAAAGAACACATTTGACTGGGATGCTTGAAGTATAATGTATGGAATGCCTAAAGGTCAAGATGTCATCACACACAGGCAGCCTTTTGAAAAGATGATGTTTTTCATTAAGATGAAGTATCTCGCCACAGCTTGGCTGAAATTCTGCCTTCCACTGGAAATACTGAAATGATATAATTGAATGAAATAGAATAATTTGGCTAGTGTGAATTTCATAAGAGTTGACTAAGAGATGCTTTCAGATGAGTCATTATTACTATTTTATGCAATGCTTTTAGACTGGAAATATTGCATTTTCACTACTTCCATGAAAACTGAGTGTATCTAGTATATAATCAATCCATTATTTGAGATAAAACCTGGAGTTGAAAAAAAAAGTTAGCAAGATTTTGTTAAAGAGGAGAACTTATCCAAAAATAATTTAAAAGTCTGCCTGATTTTGCCTGTCGCTGATAGAGAACCAGCAATAGTGTGAAAATGGAGAAATCTGGCTTCGATATAAGAGAACTTCTTAACTTTTTGAATTATGAGGCATAAAACAGCTTTAAGAGTTTATCCCTACTCTCATGTCTTCTCTTCTTTTTATTTTTATTTCTCCCTTTGTTCCTGATATTGTACCCTGCAAAGAATTGAGGCTATGTCAATGGTGTTGAATTAGAGATCTCAGAAGCAGGAACATGATTCTATGAAAACAGCCCTTTAGAAATGTCAGTTTTATTAGGCAAGCCTATTTCCAAGTAATAGGCCTAGCACCGAAAATTCAGGAGTGCCACATAGCAAATAGATGAGAGAAAATAAAATCGTAGGAGATTAAGATTTATAGGCGAATAATTTTCTACCTGATTTGTGTTGTATTGTCTTGAGCTATATAGTTTAGTCCATATATTTGCAGGTAATTTCAGCAACAGATTTATGTCTTCATCTAATTTAAAACATATGCCTTCATAAAGTGTTCTCTTTCTTTATCTTCCTATAAATAGTGCCATTTTCTCCTCTTCTTTAGGAAGGAGTAGGTATAAAAAAATAGTTTCTTTCTCAAAATATATGTGTATTTAAGAGCACTGCACTCCCAACAGGGCAGAAAAATTTATAACATCATGGAGGTAGCATCCAATCAATCAGCAAACATGAGTTATATTTGTTCTTTGGATTGTTTGAAGCTATGTGGGGCAGTTGAAATAATTCAACAAGGGTTTAAAGATCTGGCTCTGGATAGGTTCTACTCCATCTTCAGACTTTATTCTCCTCTGTGTAACATGGAGAATATTCCAGGTAGAGCTGAACGTTCTACAGGCCTCTAACAATTCTTTTCTTTCTGACCTACATCAGTAATGTTGCCTTTCTGGGTTTATTCCCATAAGTATCCAGAGAAGTTGCTATTCCTTCCATCTTCAAAATCAGAAATATCAACCTTAATAATAATGCTTCTACTGACTACACTTCCCCTCCCAGGTATTGCCCTGGTCCTTTTCTTTGTAGCAAAACTCTTTGTAATGGCTTTTTGTTATGTTCTGTTTCCAATTATCCTTTTTGTAAACTACCTTCTTCAAACCACTGCATTCAAGGTTTATTTTGCTCAGTATGTTAGGATCAGGTAACACAGTTGATCACTTCCTTCTCTTTGATAAATTTTGTTCACATAGCTTACAGAATACCACAGTGTCTTGGTTTTCTCCCAGTGTCGCAGATCATGCCTTCTTTGTCCACATTGTTGATTTCATCTTCACTTCCCCAAGTCCTAACTACTCATTGTTGGAAATCCCTTTTCAGTCCTGTTCAATATGTTTGATCCTTTTTCCTCTCCCCTTTTTAATTAACATTCAACACATTCCTTTGATAATATCATCCAGCCTCGTGATTTTGAATACTGGCCGAACGCTGAAAATATTCAACTTAATGTCTTTAGTTCAGAAAAATCTCTTGAATTCTGTATGGTCCAACTAGTTCCTCAATTTGAATGTCTAACAGAAATCTCACACTCACATATCTAATTGTCTCGTCAAATTTGGATGTCAAATAACCATTTCGAACTCAACTAAAATTGAATTCCAGACATTCCTTCACAAACCTCTTTCACCTGCAGCCACTTTATGCCAATGCCAAGAATAAATCAATTAATTAATTAAAATAGAATAAATACATAAAATGGCATAAAATGGCTATATATTATGAGATTTTCTATTCCAATATGATTTTTATAACTATGAAAAATTGTTGTTTTTGTTAAATCATTGCATTATTTCTTCACACACTTTTGTTTTTGGTGTTAATAACAGATTCTTTTTTTTTTTTTTTTTTTTTCTACTGGCTTGGCCATCTTTGTCCTTGAATAAGCCTTCCACCATACTCCAATCATCACTCAATAAAATTTTCCAGGGGTCGATTTTTTATACACAGTATCTTTGAGCTCTCAGTCCTCCTGTTTCAGAATTCTAGCTGCCATACTAGAATTTTTCTTTTTCTTTTTAATCTGTGAATTCTTATGTGGAGTATCTTGTTTACCCAGTCTTGTGTGTTTGTTTGTTTGTTTGTTTTTAATTTAGTCCCTCTTTTGGTAAAGCACACCCTCCTATAGCTTTCTGAGTTTGAGTGCACTGCAGATAAATTATTTGATACATGATGCTTAAAACGTCTTTGTCTCCTCTTCCACAATTTTGTTATATTTTTCCTGTATATAAAATTCAGGCTGAACTTTTTTTTTCTCTCAAAATGTTAGAAAGAAGCTATTCCTCCCTCCTCTCTCCACTGCTGTTGAAAAGTCAGATGCCAATGTTATTTCAAAACCTCCATAAGATCCTCATTTTTCTTTCTTTGAAACTCTTTGTATCCTCTCTTCATTTCAAGTATTGTGGAAATTTATGATGGCATGCCTGAAATTTCTTGGGGGAAACTTGATTGTATTTTGTGGATAGCCCCTTTATGAATATACAGGTTTGTTTTTTCTCGAATCTGCAATTTCAGTTATCTGTCTTAATTTATTTGCATTCAAGATTAAATTTATCTGCATTCAAGATTATATTTATCTGCCAGTTTCATCAAAAATAGCAGTTTTCCTTAAGCTTTTGCTTGTAAGTTATTCCTTTGAACAGGCGGTAAGCTGAAAACAAAATAAAACATGAGACCAAGAAATCAGTTTCTACAAAGATATTTTCCAGGTTAATGAGATTCCAAAGCAATCTCTAAACAGTTTAGCCATGATAACGCTAAATTTAACATTCACTGGATTAAGTCACACCTCTTTTTTCTACCTTGTGATTCTGTTCTTCCCTATCTTCTCTTTCCAAAATAAATAATATTAATTGAGACAGGGCTTTTGAGTTTTCTATTAGTATGCATCGCTCACATATGTCCGTACCTTGAAAATCTAAGTGTCCACTTTTCTAACATTTCAATAATGGTTAATTTTTGTTCAGAATATAATGTTTCTATTCACATATCAGTTTCTGTGTTTCATTACAAGAATATTCCTCTTTAAAAGGATTGCTCTTTGCCCTTTTAATACTTTTTCTCATTATTGTCTCAACCCCTTCACAACTATTAAATCCATTTATCTTCTCTCAAATTACTGAACCTTGAACGAAATGAATCACTATTATGACAATTTATATGCATTTGTTCCATTAAAGAGCACACGAGAATCACTAGGTATAAACACACTATTTCTACTTAATAGGCTAGATTGCTCAAAGATATCTTTATTTACCAATTTTCCATGTGAAAGCTGGCTTTGTAAACAAATGTATCTTACTCAGTGGGCATTTCTGCACTTTAGTAAAATAATTATTTTTAAAAAGAAACATTTTGAAATAAATGTATTATAGAAACAGAAGCAAATTAAATGTTAATGTATTTTATTTTATATTCCCAAAGCTGAAAATACACATTATTAACTTCAACAGTTTATTTTCTCCCCAGACACCACCTAATATCCTATTATCAAAAGTGCTCAACTATGGCTATTAAAGTTTTTTTCTGTTGTTCTTTCTTTGCTCACTTGCTCATATATTTATTTATAGGCATATTAAAATTAGGTAAAATAAACTTACCCAAGATGTGCTGTGAACATAGAGACAATAGTTTGTGTTGAGTGAGTAGTTTATAGTTAAATCCTTGATATAATGACAAGTAAAGCAGAATACTGAGGATTTTGGTATTTAAAGGGACATTTGTTTTGTGATTTCATGTTTATCTGATTTTAAAATGTTTGTTTTATCTCTTGGGATTCTCCCTACCTGCTACTCAAGTCCTTCAATTACAAGTTAAAGTTATCTACTCTCAAAAGTTGTCCCTTACCTTCCCATCCTAAGAGACTGCTTCCACCTTATAAAAGTCTTGATCTTACAATATTATATCTGCTATTTATCTATCCTTTTCATACAACCAGCTACATCATTGAAAATTATATGCTTAACCATTTAACATATTTGTATTCAGATTATGTATTTATGTTTTGGAAACATGATTAAAGATTAATCATGATTGAAGGTATATTAATTATGGCTGCCTAATTAAGAGTGCTCACCAAAATCATAGTTCCCTGGAAAAAGTCTGACCATCAAATCAGCAACAGAATGTGACCAATGTTTCTAGTATCCTGTTTTTGATAAATAAATGACCAGGAATTCTGAGGTCTAATCACAGAACATACTGATAAACAATAAAAAGTTTCTAAATAACACAAATAAGGTATATTTCTGACATGGATATAAAAGTGCATTTAGCAAAGAATATCTAAGACTTATCTGAAGAAATCAAGACAGTAGGTCTATATATATTATTTCAATACCAGTTATCATTGCTCATTATAGTACTATATAAATATGACAAATTAGACTAGTGGACCAGACTAAGAAACTCAGAATAGATGTATATCTGATGACTAAAAAGGTGGTATTTCATATTTCTGGTGAAGGCAGATTTTTTAAACAATGATCTTGAGAAAATGGGTTAATATGGGAAAAAAGTGAATTGGAACCCATATTTTGCACTTTAGTCAAAATCAGTTCAAGGAAAATTCAATGTATTAATGCGAAAGACCATGTTATAACATTTATAGAAAACAATACAATAAAATATTTTCAAATCTTACTGTAAGAAAAGATTTCTTAAATGTGACTTTAAATGCAAACCATACAGGAAAAATAGATAAATAGTGGAAATCTTTATATGCCTGTAAATAGGAGTATAAAATTTTAAAATAGAAATGATATGGGCATTGAAATTAGAAATTATTTTTATCAAAATATATTATAAATGAATTTCTTAAAAAGAAAATTGGGAGAAGATATTTAAGGTTTCAATCACAATTTAATTGTATTTTTATATATATATAATATATTATATTATATAATATAATATATATATGGACAAAACTAAGCTTAAATGCCATTCTGGCTATTTAGTCTAGATAAATATATGCATGTGTGCATTGTTGTGTATGTAATAGCATCACTGTTTAAGAACTTGGGAACACCCTGAATTTATAAAGACCAGAATGAAAAAGTAATTTGTAGTATATAGATACAACAGAATAATATTCAGTACTGAAAATGAATGAAGTATATTCACATAGACTAACAAGGTGAAAGGTATAAATCACAGAAGAATATATATAATGTTATTCAATGTATATAAAATTTAAAATCAGGCACTATCTAATAAAGTGTACTTCAGGAAAGGTGCATAAGTGAAAAATTATGAAAATAAGAGCAGAATGACTAAAAGAAAAATAAGGTTAATGCTTATATTGAGTAGAGAGAGAAGATATACCTTTGGAGAAAGGGACTCATATCATGAGAAGAAGGCTTCTAAGTTACTGATAATGTTGTATACTTTAATTTAAATGATAAGTCTACTGATGTTCATTTTATTGTTACTAACCGTATACTAGGTTTCACTTTGTCATGTGTATGTATGTGTAATATCATTACAGACATGGCCAGGTTTCCAAAAGAGTTAGAATCAGTTAAAGATCAATTTTAGTAGTACTTATGAATTTCCATTTTCAAATATATGTTTCAGAATTAAATTATACTCTGGATTCTCTTAACGAAGATGCAGCGAGAAGCTCAATCATATATTGATTTTGTCTTTGTGTTCTATTGATCTTTCTATTGGCAGGACTTGGAACTAATATGCACAGGGATGGATAAACACAATTTGGCGAATGTAGCACCTATTCAAATGTCATGGATTTGAAGTTTGAAATTGAACTCAAACATTTCATGTTTCAAATTCCACTTGTTACTAGAGAAAAATCAATTCCTGGTTCAAGAGAAAACTCCTGTGTCTGCTAAGGACTTATGAGTATTAACATATTCTATTTAAAAATATTTGACTAATTGAGTTAAATGTGGTCATTCCAAAGCTCAAAATATTTATTTCAAAGCTAAAATAATATATTTGGTTTTAAGAGATTTTAATTATAATTTAAGATACAGTTATTCTCCCAATTTTTATAATACCCACTGCATTTCTCATACTACTAAGTTATCTGTGATTTTTATTGAGGTCCAGCAATTGCCAGAACCTTGTTTAAGACAGCTGACACTGGAGAAAAAAAAATGGGAATTTTAGATTACTATTTGCACTTCTAAGCTTTATATTCTTAATCATCAAATAATAATAGAATATAACATGTGAAATATATGATCACATTTTGCTAAAGAAGCTTATTTTGTGATTTGATATTCAATAAAACATTAAGTTGTCAGAATACCCAATTGAACAGAAAAAATAATTATAATTAGTAAACCATTTTAGAACTATTTTAAAAAAATTTCAAGTCATTCTTCTAAGGAATGTACCACAACTAAGAAATTCAAAAAATTCTGCTCATTTTCTATGAAAGACTATGTAGTTATTGTGATTATGTTGATTTTTCCAATATGTTCATCCCTGTTTTACAGTATTTTCAATATGCACATTTTAATATGCCTCAAAAGAGTTTTAACAATGACTTTATGCTTATAAACTTGGAATATCAGGTTCTTATAAATGCCACTTAGATAGACCTGTGAAGTACTTAACTAGGATAATTCATTCACGGTTATAACTTAAAGGCTGAAGAAAAAAAGTATAATTGTTTACCTAGAAGGGAAAACAAAGGTTGATAAAGATGAATGAGGGCGGAAAATTGAGCAGCAGAGCCAAGGTGAAAATTCAATTTCTAAAACATTAAGTTAGAAGAAGACTAATCCAGGGAAAATATTTTAAGACATAAAAACTTGGCAAGTTAAAATTGTAGATAAGTGAATTATACTGGATTCTGGGCACCTAACTCAAAAATGGGCCAGTCGGCTATAACACATGGGGTCAGGATTAATATCAAATATTTTTAATGTAAAATTGGATGAGTCTCCCAATTAATGATCACTTAGTGATCACATCCTAATGTGATGGGCCATGTTAAAGTTCAAGAATACTGAGAACAAAGTTTAACCTTTGCCCTCAAAACACTCATAACTGCTTGAAAAATAATTTCTCTCACTCACAATATAACAATTAATAGACCAAGTAAGAACTGACATGTAAAATGAGTTAAAATACAAGTCACACAGACATAGAAAAACAAACTAATGGTTACCGGGGGAAAGAGCAGTTGGAGGGATTAATTGGGAGTTTGGGATTTGCAGATACTAATTGCTATATATTAAATAGACAAACAACAAGATCCTACTGTATAGCACAGGGAACTATATTCAGTACCTTGTAATAGCCTATAATGAAAAGGAATATATATATAAAACTGAATCACCATGCTGTACATCAGAAATTAACACATTGTAAAAATAAATAGATAAAGTAAATTACAAATCAAAGCTTCAACTCATTCAGGCCTGGAAGGTTTAAGATAAAGACATGAGCCTTGAAGCACAAGCATGATGGTGTCCAAAGGTAAGACTCTAAAAATCTTTACTGATACAGCTAAGAGTATGTACAGAGGCAAGTGGTAGAAGAAAAAGTGTCCAGGAATGGGACATGAACAGAAAGAGGGTGGCAGGTGGTAAGCCTGAAAAAAATAGAAAAAAACCAACACACAATGTTTTTTTATGAAATATTACAAGCTTAAAATTAACTGTGAGGGCATCATGGAATTCCTGGACACATTAATATAAGAAAGTCAAATCATTGGATTATTATGCTAAAGAAAATACTCTATCAGCAATATGGTATTTAGAGAGACTCAAAGATGGAGAAATTGTTTACATGGGTTCCCCCCAAAAAATAATGTAGTTTTCAAGAGAAGATTCAATAATTTCACGTTTTTAAATAAATATCAAAGGCAAAATGAATAGGACCTAGTGCCAGATTAGATGTGGGGACAAGACAGAAGATTTAATGAAGGATAATTTCAAATTTCCAGCTAACTTGATATGAAATTTTAACATATTTCTCCCCTGCTTATTCCCATTGGCTATCTTGCCCTCTGTCAGTTGAAGACATAGCGCCATATAAGAATCCACTCAGTGGAGTATTGAAGTTGATGGACTAGGAGAATTGAGACCTAGAAGTCTTCAAAAGTTACAATTTTCAATTAAATGGACGCAATGTATTCTGTGATCCACAAGTCATTAGCGTGTTACTGGCCTTGCAGGTATCTCAGCTCATATGGTTTTAAAAAGCTTGGAGTGAAATATTTTAGGGCTGCATTCCTGGTGATACAAATTTAAATTGCTAACACATATTATGAATTATTGTGTGCTGCACATTATTCTGAGCTCCTTATATCTATTAACATATTTAATCCTCTATGATCTCTACTAGGTTAGTACTGTTATGACCTTCACTTGACACGTGGGCTGACTAAGGCATAAAATAATGAAATTACAAAAACTCTCCCAAGAGCACACGACTGCTACCAAGAATCAAGCCCGAACAACCAGGCTGAATGCAGTGTTCTTTCACTGCTCTGCATACTTAGTCCTTTTGCTTCACTTGAGTATTTTCTTATCAAAGAGACTTTTAATCAGTAGAAATGATAAATTCATGGCTATAAAGATAGTAGGGAACTTCATGACTCTTGACAGCCACAGCTTTGAATTTCTCTTTATTTCTGGTTTATTGGTGAGATTGTTATTGCTCAGTAAATAAATGTAGTTTAAATATAATCATATATCTTGAAGCTGAATACATCATTCACATTGAAAGTGCTGAGAAGAGGAGACTTGTGTTCAAAGAAATGCATTTGTACAAATTGGAAAAGTCAATAATTGCTAGGTGTTACAGAACTATCCAAATGTAAGTGAAGTTCACACCATGGAAAGTCATTTTCCAGCAGTGGCAAAGTGGTTTGGCTGTGCTTGTATTTATATCGAATTAAAATCCAATAGCAATTGACAACCCAAGGGAGATTTGAATATATCTTTTTTTTTCTTTATTTTGTAACAGAAACATCATAAATTGTATGCACTTCACCTAAATTGAAGTGAATTCCTGCAGATTTGATGCAGCAGTCTTAGAATGTTCGCAGATTTATTCTAGTTATGTTTATATCCCAGAGTGGGAAGATGTCTTAGAAATATAGGGAAGCACCTTGCTGGAAAATGTGACATTGGTCTGATGGGTCTTCAGAAATTTGCTTTTTTTTTTAACCTTATATTTTTGAGAATAGCCCTCAGAATGTTTCCTGGATTTCCATCTGAATTTCCAAACTTCAGAAATCATTTATCATTCAGTTTTCAGTAGTACTTTCACAGAAAGAAAGTGTTAATAAATCACTGGGAATGGCTTTCAGATCAGTGCTGACAAACGGCTTCTCCCTCACTTCTCAGTAAAAATGATGCAGACTTCTTAAGTGATCTCATTCCATTATTTGAGAACAGATACGTTTTAATCCACTTCTGAGAGGAATGGGAATGTTGGTGCGATGCAAAAGATGGAAACGTAGCGGAGAAGTGAGATAGCCAGTGGAGAAAATCTGCCTGAAGGGACATTTGTGTTTGTAGCGTGCCCGGCACTCTTGAAGTCATAGTGAAAGGCTGTGTCTTAATTAATTCAGCGGCATATGGGAGTTGTCTCCAAGAAGGCTGATTCTGAATTTTTATCTGACAAATAAACTCAGAGCTTTGCTTCTTTGTTCTTGAAGAAAAAAAAAAAATGTGGTTTAAGGAATCACGGCACTCTTAAGTAGACTTGAGAATTTCCAGATTGGAACTATCAAAGTGACCATCAATTTCACTTAGCGTGCTTTGTAGATGACTGGCTTAATAAAATCTCAATTTTATTTTGTTTATAACTTCTTGAAAGTTAATTGATATCTGTGACCTTACAGTGTTATGGAGACTTCCTTAATAAATATAAAATGTTTTTAATAGAAAATGTTGCCATTTTTGAGGTCTCTGTAGAGTCTGAGAACTACCAGCTGCAAAATATTATTACCTTCTTGCTTTCTGTAACAGATGTTTCTTTTTTTTTTTACATCAACAGTGACAATTGAATAAAAAACATTAAACATGGTTTATGTACTCTTTTCATGGGATACAGCTCTGCTCTTAAATCACAATCAATAAATTTGATTTATATTTTGTGGGACCAAGAAGCGTTCCTTGACGATTCTGCCTTTCTCCAGCTTTCAATTCAGATGCACGTGTTTTGGTTCTCAAAGCCTTGACTATCAAAGACTGGTGCTACTTCAGAACCAGAGATAATAGAGAAATCAATGATAGAAGGTGTTTTAGAGTCACTATTGGAAAAACTGGACTCCAAATGTGACACTTTAGGTAAAATAATATTTCATCAAAACAAAATTAAAAATAAAACTATTCAGACATTCTTTTTTGCAAGAAGGCCCTACTCTCTTACAAAATAAAATGACTGGTTCATGTTTAATGAAAATAAAGTCACTTCATTCATTCATTCAAGAGACATTTAATAAGTACTGTCTATTATAGTGAAAGGCTGTGTCTTGGAATAAGTCTAATAATAATAAAATAAGAGTCTTTCTGCAATGGTGGTAAAGTAAAGAAGATTTTTTTAAATAGACAAAAGAATAATTATAATATAAAGTAGAATATTATAAATGCCATTATAGAAGTACTGAAAGTTCCATGAATGTCTCAGAAAGGACGAATCATTCTTGGGGCCTTTCAAAAGGTAAAAAATTACACTGAATCTTCCAATGAAGATCGGGGAAAGGCATCTGAGACCAAGTTAATAAACTAAAACAGAGGCTTATGTACCAGAAAAGGAAAAAATATAGGGATGATTTAAACTTCCCTCATTTATTTTCCTATGTGTGCTTATCATATAAGAATGTGAAGGTTAATATCAGAAACAGTCAGAAACAGTATGAGGAAGCTGGATTTGATAAGAAACGAAAAACCACTCTCTGTGTGTGTATATATATATATATATATATATGTGATATATATATGTGTATTTACATTATGCATGTCTTGTGTGGCGAAGAGATTTGATAAAGGTTACAATATTAAAGAGACTGATTTGATAAATATCTTTAGTAAATTAGATGAGATAAAACAGATGGAAACATACTGAGGAAGCTGTTACATAATAATGGTGATAATGAGCTAACTAAGATGATAACAGTGGAATTGAAGTAGAAAAAAAGGATAGGAAAGGCATAAAAGTTATAAGGTTAAGTATATGTTTGATGAAGAAGGAATACTCAAGTATTACTCAAAGATTAATTATTGTTGGTCTGTATTCAATTATCTATCACTTTTAAAAAATATAAAACTTCTAAGTTTATGATGATTAGTCATAAAGAGAAAGCCATATGCATTGATAAAGCTAAGATTAATACTGTCTACAGGACCATCTTATTTGTTATCTTTCTTCCCCATTATTGACACTAACTAGGGTTTTGACTAAATCATTATAATTAGATTGTACATATTTATATCACTACTAGAGCAAAATTGAAGAAACCTTCCTTTATGAATTAGTCACATCCACTGTTTCCAATTTATAAATCATCAGTAATGGAAATAGTTAACTTTCCCCAAGTCAGCAATAGTATCTGAATCAGAAAATCGACATCATTTGATTAATAGGGTCAAGGGATGCTATAGTAGCAAATTTAACACATATATAAAAGCAGTATATTGTCAATGGTGTAAAAAAGAAAATCATTGACCCAACTGTCTTCCTTTACAAATGAGATATTAGTTAGTGAGATGTTAGTATATATAAATTAATTACCATTCTTTGATGGTTTTATTTAGCAAAATCAATGATCTAAGATCTGACCTTCCAATTCAGACATACAGGGGGAAAAAAAGCAAGTGCCAAAGGCATACAACAGTTTCCAGACATATTAAATTCTGTTCCACCTTGAATTAACATGGGATGGAAGACATTAACCAGTATGTGACCCTGAGTTAATGATTTGATCACCTATCTTGCGCTTTATGAAACTGTATCTGGGGACAACTGGAATGCCTTATCAACTTCTGAGCAAATAAGGAGAAAATTCTTAGGGAAGACTAACTCAACCCAGTGTTGAAAAGCAATCTGAGGTTAATTACCCTATTCTGAGGCAGAGTTACTAGTTCTCCAGTCTCCAGGGCTAATGCTGAGCCCTAACGGAGAGGGAATATTACTCCAGGAGGAAGTATAATGACTCTACTTGGTGAGTCTGTGATTTCAGGAGCAATGGTCTGTTAAATGATGCATAATCCTCGAGAGAGGAACTCCCTGATCCAGAACTCAGTAATGAAAGTTAGATCAGGGACAGAACCATCTAAGTGCCCCTCCCCTCCTAATATTTCTAATGTTTAGGGAAACTGTAGAAATAGGTGGTCTTCATTCTGAAGGACTTTAAATAATGAATGAACCACACTCATCACGAAGTACATGCAGTGGGCTTAGTGGATAGACACATCATACAGGGCGCTCAGGAATTTTATGTATAAAATCATATATATATATATGATTCATTATCGAGGGGTAGCAAAATTCAATGACATTTAGGATACATGTGAGATATTGTATAATTGCATGTTACATAATATTTAAGAAATTTTAAGAAATATCATTTTGATGCACACTGCATATAATATGTATATATTGAAGAATTATTTAAATTTATTTCTACATATCAAGGAAGGATTTTCTCAGAATCTCTGGGCCAAGGAGATATGACATCTTATTAAAGTTTCTTAAGCACAATGTATTCTATGTTGCCAAATTAGATAAATGGTTGAATTCCCTATACAACTACACCATTTACCATATAGGCGTATCAGTCATAACTTAAAATGATCAGCTCTGGCATCACTTCTATCTTTGGAGACACCACCAATTTTTTAATCATCTTATAGCTAAATAATTAGAACTCATTATTTGATGGAAAAATGAAGGGACTGCCTTTAGACAGTTTTTCTCATACAGAGAGTATCAATTTTTTTTCAAATGACCTATTCTGCCTATTACAATCTTTATCAGCCTGGATAAGAGATGTAAATTATTTGTATTTGTTAAAAATATTGAGTTAAATGTACTTTAGTCTTTTAATATGACAAATTTTGTACTACATAGTTTTAAAATAAATACTTCAACTACTTTATCTTAGTTTTATTTTTGTGAGAAATGTGTCTTTTATAATAAAATTTCATATTTATTAACTCCTTTATTGCTTAAACATTCTTATTTTTCATGTAGCTGTAATTTTTTTTCTATTGACACTCACTTTCCTAAATGTCTTTTTGAATATTTTACTGATATTTTCAACTTCTTAACTAACTGTACTTATTATTGATATTCATTTCATTGTTTTGCTTTATTTTTGATTCAGTGACTTTATCTTTTAAAACATACTTCTAAATATTGGTCATGCACTTTACTTTTTATTTGAAAGAAACAAAATTATTAGAGAAATTTGCTATCCTTGGTTATTTCGACAATTTCAGCATTTCTCAAATTTGTTTTGAGTGATAAACTTCAGAAGGGTACTAAAAAACTTATATTTCAAGGGACATGATATGGTATAACAAGGCAAATTTTCCCTTAATGGTGGTTACTTTACTATAGCTTCCAAGAATGTTTAATTTGCTGATTTGTACTGAGTCTTAAAGAGAAAGATAGATTATGCAGTGTTTCACAAAATATTTGACTGAGATACTCTGTTTTTATTGTCTCTTGTAGAAAGAATAGTCACTAAACACAATTTGTAAAATAATACATGATTGGAATAGTAATCTTTTTTAAAAGGCATAGGTAGATTTAGTGCTGCAGTTATTTTACTTGACTATTCTTTGCAGTTGGTTCTTATAATCTCAATTTTATTATCTTCTCTACATGATTGTTCAATACTCATTTATTGTTTGACTCTTTCCTGGAAACTGGTAACCAGAGATGAAAAATGCTTTTAACCTCAATGGAATCAGCAGGAATTATGCACTATATTACTTACAGTTTTGAGGAATTGTGAGATCTTTTTGAGTAATAATTTTAGTAATTTTGAGTAAGTATTTTTAAGCACTTACATGAGCCAAACAGTATAACAGGAGCTGGTGATAAAACCACATGCAAAAGCAGACATGGTTTTTGAACTTATGGGAAAATAGGTAATAATAAACCCATGATACAAGTAAACTAAAAATCTCCTAAATCTGAGAAGTGAGATTAAAGTGTGGGCACAGGGGAGGAGGGAAACTGCATTGTCCTCTGAGAGCCTGTAATTGAAATTTTTGAGTTAGTTATTATTAAGTAGAGAGCAAAATTAAGAATATTTTCAAAGGTGCAAGAGGCTATTGGAAATATGGATATGGATAGTTTCCAGACAGCACGTGTTCAAGCTTTGTGGTAGGAAGAAGCCTGACATCAATGAGGAAGAAACTTAAAAGTTATGCAGGTGAAGAGGCTGCAGAAGACACAGTAAAAACTTGATCACAAAATAAGTTGCTAAAATAGTGCCCAGAGCACGGGGGACGCTGTAGGTATGCTTAGAATCTTTATGTTTATGCTAGGGATCAACAGTAAGCTACTCTAGAGCTTTAAACAAGAGGTGTATGTTTGTACGGGGTTGGACTTGATCACAGCATCACATTGTTCCCTTTGAAAAGATCTCCTTGATCATCTTTCCAAGAAGAGCTTTAAGGGAAGGGCAAGGGTGGATGCTGAAGACAATGTATAGGACAGAATGGTACTGGGAAAAGGACAGTTGGCATAGTAAAGAACTGTGAAGAAGGCTGGAGATTTGTCAAAAAAGCGGGCACAGTCTTGTGGAAGAATGTAGTGGGAAGTAGATTCCATATGTCTGGTTTATGTAACTGTTTGAATGATGGTGGTGTTCCCTCTTGAGTTTGGAAACACCTGGGACGTTTAGATAATGGTTGTGATTTTAGGCATCTTGAATTTGAGGGAAGCTTAAGAAATTTAAGAAGGGTACCAAGCTACCTGCTGGTTATATGAGAAGAAAGAAATATAAATAACATTCTATTAATAGATAGTTGTTTTCAGTTTCTTTTTAATTTCAAAGAGATTACATTCGTGTTGAGCCTGGAGACAGAGACAAATAGATAAGAAATATGAATCTTTGAAGAGGGAATGCTGTTCTAAGAGGAGATACCAGTACATTCTTGGAATGGTTAGCAGGTATGTTTTTGCAGAAAAAGGTGGTAATCTAGCCTGGAAAGCCTAGATTTTGGAAATACAGATGGTACATTGGAAAAGTTGACTATGATTAATTAACATTTATAGCATTTCTATATGAAGGCATTTTTAATGACTGTGATGACTTTTTTTCTATCTAGAGGAATACAAGATTTTCTCACAGCCCAGTTTTATGTTTTAGGCTGACATGGCTGCAAATTATTTGTACATAAAATTGTATTAATAGAGTTGGACACATATAGGCAATGTTTGGGATGTCAGAAGTGAAAAACAATCTTCTAAGAAATGCGATGAATCAGAAGATTTCTTAACGTCCACATTCCTTGAGGTTATAGATGAAGCTGGAGAAGACTTAAAAAAAGAAAATATTGCACTGCTTAACACATAATATATAACTCCCAGTGCATTGGGAAAAAAACCATAGATATTTTCTTTATATTTTCATCAATCTCATCACCTTGATTGATGCTTAGCATGAAAAGAAGTGGGAGGGAGTAGGTTGCTAGAAATCTGAAAGATCAATAAATTAAAATAAACTGCTTAAATATTCATTTTATGGAATGCCATTAGCATTCATATCATTGTGCAATAAAACTATCATCTTAAATATTGTATCTTTAGAATAATAATTAAAATCTAATATAGTAAGAAATTCAATATGCATACTTCTAATGGCTGTGTAACATAATGTAGTTGATCATGTAACATTATTACAGATTACTATTGCAATTTAAAGTAATTAGACTATTAAAACTCAATGATTTCATATGTATACAGATATATACACATATCCATATGCATATTTGTAATATTTCTCTGTTTGAAATACTATTTTTCATACCTGTATTCTATGGATAAAATTTGAAGCCATTGAAATCACATAAATACTTTAAGAGACTAATATAGTGATAAAATATTTATTTAAATTGCATAGTTTGAGCCATCTCATAAATTTCTTAACTAAATACTACGGTAAAAAACAAAAAACAAACAAGCAAAAAAAAACACAGCAAATTCCACGTCAAAATCAAAGTTTATCAAATTAGAGGAGTGGTACATTTTCTCTTTGGAAACAAACTTACATTATAAAAATTACCACTGTGCAAGTCAATACCAGGATCCTGGAATTACCTATTATTTAATAATTGAGAAAACACCAAACACGGTTACATACATTAGTCTTTTGTTGTTGCTGTTGTTTGGGGTGTGGGGTAAGTAGGTTTATTTTTAATGGAGGTCCTGGGGATTGAACCTTGGACCTCATGCACGCTAAGCATATACTCTACCACTGAGCTATACCCTGTCCCACATTTGTCTTTAATTCAAAGTAAACTTGAGCTTCTATGGTAATAGTTATCAGCTTTACTTGGAGAAAATTAAATAATTTAGAGTCCTTAGTGAGTACATATGTGCAGTTAAGTTTTATAAATTGCTTATGATTCTTGGATGCCAATCTACAGAAACTTAACTCAAATTAATTAAGGGAAAAAATAAACAATATTTTCTCAGACAACCTAATGAAAGTGTAAATAACCAAAACACGGAGTGCGAAGATGAATTAGGCTTATGAATAATTGGACCAGGGTCTGCAATACAACCTGGACTCTATACTAAATTATGTTTCTTTCAATATGCTGGCTTCATCTTCCTTCACTTTAAAACGGTTTTATTGAAACAGTGGGAAATGTAATCATCGAACCCTCCACTGTTTTTATGATGTACAGCTTTCATCAGCATCAAGAAATTGTCTTTCTTCTAGAGTAATAGTTTGGAAACTTTCAGGCAAAAAACTCTGATTGAGGAAATGGGGCCAGTCTTCTGCCTTTGGACAAATCAGTTATGATGTGGCGTACTCCTACCAGCCTAGCTTAGATTGTGGATTAAGGGGCTCCTTTACTCATCTATTAAGGATCTTTCCCCAGAGGCAGGAACATATGGAGTCCATTTATTTGAATTAGAGGCTATTTCAGAGAAGAGGAAAATAATGTGTGTCTTGAAGCCACCACAATAGGTCTGCTATATTTTTCTGATGTTTCAGAGATCCGGGGAAAAATTATGTTGGCACTAGCAGTCACAAACTAATATTTCTCTCACTTCATTATTATCTGTATTTTAGAAGTTTCTATCATCTTAAAATATAACCTTAATATTTCTCTGAAATACCAAAATCTAACTCAAGTGCATCCCATGAAGCCAGTTTTTCTTAGCATTCAAATAAAATCCACAATATCTTTTTTCACTGCTCAAATTCCCTTTGATAAGATCATATTTTTATGACAATAACCAAAGCAGTAACTATGCCATGATGGCTGCCAGAAGCTGTACTGTCCACTGAAAGAATGGATGTTGCGGCTGAAGTCCTTTAGTAACATTCCTGGGACTTCTTATACTCTATGTAAAGGGTGCTGTGTGACCCCAGGATGTCACATCTTCCATCTTAGACAAAGATGCTTTGAAAGGTGGTGAAGCCAGTCATTCTCAATATGCAGTGTAATAGAGTCAAGAGTCAGGAAAACACTAGAAGAACTTTATTTTTGGTCTTAGCAAATTGAGAAAAGAGACATGGCATATAAGGTAAATATCAGGGAGACAAATGCAGACTAGTGGAGGCAATCAGCAGCGCAGGTTCTTTCTTGACAAGAGCAGAGCAGTTTTTCCTTTATCTCAGAATAAAATGAAAGAAACAACTCACTAAAGAAAATGTGGACACTGTAATTGAGAAAAGCTGAGACTGTGGCATGGAACTTGGAACACCAGAGTGACATCACCATTATTTTGGCACTTGTCTGAGTGGAGAGAGGTACCACCCTCAGCTGCCACTGCCATTTACTCTATAAAGTGGAGAGATTTGATGTTCCCGAATACACACAGATCTCACCCAGCCCTCCACAATCAAAGGATCCATCTGTAGGAAGAAAACCAAAACTAGTGGCCAAGGCTAGAATTGCGATAACTTACAATACCTGCCTATACTAAAAATCTATAACTCCATCTATAAATATGATTGAACACACAAAGACCATTGGTATCTAAGAAAAAACAACAGCACAAAAAGTAGGACCTGGATAATGAAACAAAGACATCAGAAGAGTAGCAAATTTAGAGAATAAGGTAAAAGTTAAATGAATTAGAAATAAAAATATAAATGTTGGGGGCAAAAGCTTAACCAAGGCAAGAGAATGATTCAACAAATCTTCCAGAATGCAGAGCCAATGCTGAAAGAGGAGCTAAATGAATAACATTCTAAGAGAAAGGGGACTTAATTCAAGGAATTCAACATGGTTTCTCTTTAAAGAAACTGAGAAAAAATGGAAGATAATTAATAACAATATGAGTTGCTAAAATGTTCTTGATCTTTCAAGAAGACAATAGAAACTCTAATTCAAAACTCTAATTCTAATAGACAAATGCACCCCAGTGTTCAGGGCAGCACTATTTACAATAGCCAAGACATGGAAGCAACCTAAATGTCCATGGACAGATGACTGATAAAGAAGTTGAGGTATATATATATATAGTTGCAGTATGTTACACACACACACACTTTTTTGAAATGTGTATATATATATATATGTGTGTATAAGTTTGTGTATAAGTATAAATATGTATAAGTTTGAAATAAGGATAAAAATAATACTAATAAATAGAAATAGAAATAATAATAATATAGTTATGGATAAAAAAGCAACAATCTGATTGACATCATCATCTTTATCTGAAAATAATATGTTAGAAGAAAATTGTCATTGGTTTGTTACAGAGCAGAATGATTTTAACTCTCCAATTTTATATCCACTGTCAGTGTTAGTCAAGAGTAAATTCTAAATTAACATATTTTCTGAAATGAAAAGTTTAAGAAATCCATAAATTCAACAAAATCCCCATCAAACAACAGACTCTTTGTAGGCATCATCAAACCAATTCTAAAATTCATACAGCAAGGAAAAGTTGAATAACTTACACTACATGGTGGCAAAGCTTACTATAAAGCTAGAATGATCAGGAAAACATGATAGTGGCTTAAAGATGGGCCAATAGATCCATGGCACAGAATAGAGTATCCAGAAATAGAATCAATATGTATACGGTCAAGATTTAAAAAAGGTGCTAGTGAGAATGCAAAAATGGTGCAACCACTTTGGAAAGTAAGGAAGTTTTTGTTGTTCTTGTTTTTAAGAAATTAAATATAAAATCATTATATGACCCAGTCATTCCTCTCCTAGGACTTACTCAAAAGAAATGGCAGCCATAGAAGAACTTGAAAATTAATGCCTTTTGGAGCTTCATTTGTAAGAGTTAAAAACCAGAAGCAACCAAGATGTGCAACAACAGATGAATATGTAAACAAAGGGGGTTCACCTATAGATTGGAATCCTACTCAGCAAGGAAAAAGAAGAAAACTTAGAACAATTATGTTGATAGAAATATGTTCATTTTTTAAAATACAATCTGTAAAATTCTATTTATACAAAACTCTAGAAAATGCAAACAAATGCGTAGTGACAAGGAACAGGCCAAAGCTGTCAGAGAGGCCAGGTGGAGAGGAGAGGGAGTGGAGATGAAGGCAGGGGGGTATTACAAAAGGAAAGGGCATGAAAATACTTTGAGAAATGAGATACGCGCTCATTTTCTTGGCTGCAGGGATGATTTCACAAAGTTAACATATGCTAAAATCTAACTAGTTTACACTTTAAATATTTGCAGTTTAAACAAGTTGTATTTTTAAAAAATGACAATTCTGAGCTTCAGCAAGGATTTGGAGGAAGCAGAGTGCTCTCGTGTTGCTTGTAGGAGTGTAAAAGGATTCGTAAATGAGAAATCATCACTGTCTACGGTGTGTGATGGTGAAACCAATTCAGCTAGAAAAAAATCACATTTAAAGACAATTTGCCTTTTCTAGCATGTTGTTATTGAAGAATAAAACTTAATTTCCATAAAGGCAAAAACTAGGGAGCTTTCAGCATTCTTGCAACCCACTCCTGACTCGTAAAAGATATTTACAAAGAAGGGAAGACAGAAATAGAGAATGAGGAAACCAGGGCAGAAAGGGAAAAGGAAGGAGGATTTAAGGCAGGAGGTGCAGCGTGTGGGGCACACAGAGAAGGCACTAGAAAGCAGGAGTGAATAAAGGGATGAAGAGAAATGGATTCCTTGCCATTGTGTCGATTCCCCCTCGACACTGATCTCTCCCTCTGGAAACACCCTTACAGCATACTTAACCTGCTAGGAGGAGTTACATCATTCCCCGGGCTTGACTCTGCTTTATTCTTACACGCTTTATTTAACTGAATATTAGTCTTTGTTTACAGGCAGTTTTCAGACTTGGAGAACAGAAATGTCATGTAACATTCCCTGGGATGATACGACAATAAGGCCAGTTTACACTTCCGTTCTGGAGACAGGAGCGGTTTGAAGTATCACGGGGAATTCACGGATCCCAGAGAAACCGACAGCAGTGGGCCCAGAGCTGGCAAGGGAAAGATCCAGTCACGAATGAAAGCACGTTTGGAGGTTTTTTTTTTTTTTTTCCTTTCATCTCCTCCCCTCCAATTTCTGAAGATGGAAACATCTATATCTGGTCATTTACGCTGCCTGTGGAGCCCTAATGACTACTCTGCTAAGAAACCTAGTGAGCTGGCAGTGGAAAATAATGACTATCGGGCAGAAGATGTCATCCAGAAGGTCAAAGAGCGAAACTTGCAAGGCTTCTGCATCCGAATGAAATGCCATCCCCTGTGCAGCTACTATGGTGGATTCAGTCTGGCACCAGAGTAATTTGTCTCTAAGCAGCTTCTGCTGAAGTAGAGAAACTCACATTACAGCACTTGTAACTGAGATGGGTTCGAAGGGTGAGTGATCAAACTGCAGTTACAAACTTCCCATGAATTCACAGATCTTGAAATCAAACCTCTAGATCACTGAGGTCAGATTCATTCTATTTGTTTTGTTTTACAAAGTCAAAAATAAAACAAATGTATTATTTTCCAGCTTCATATATATTATTAAAATGGCCAAGTTTATAACACAGAAATCTTCAAACCTAAATCTAAGGGAAGGAATATATAACAGTAAAGTGATTCAGTTATACATATATTTATGTATATATATATATACACACACACACACATTTTTTTCCATATTCTTTTTCATTATAGGTTATTACAAGCTACTGAATATAGTTCCCTGTGCTATCAGTAGGACCTTGTTGTTTATTGTATATAATAGTTATTATCTGCTAATCCCAAACTCCTAATTTATCCCTCCCTTCCTTTCCACTTTGGTAACCATAAGTTTATTTTCTATGTCTGGGAGTCTATTTCTGTTTTCTTCTCCATTAACTTCAGCTCACTGAGGATTATTATAATATAAAACAGGTCTTTTAATTCAGTTAGCTTAGATGAGACTGTACAAATCTGTTGTCATGCTAGACTGACCATTAATGTATGGCATCTCATACCACATTTCAGTTCCTCTTTAAGATGTCAGGACATTAATATCTCAGGAGCAAAAAGACTCACCAACACACTCTTTGTCTCCTTAGGTCGCAGAAGCAATCATTTTCCTGTCTACCCTTCACTCTCTAGGAGCTGATGGAGGCATTTGGCATAGCAAAGATTTTTTGTTTGAGTCTGTTACAGGTGTGGCAATTAGTGAACAAGCTTAAAGATGAAGAATAACAGGATAAAAGAATTGGCTAAACGTGTCCATATGAGGAGGAGAGACACCCTTCAGTAGCATCCTTTCTAAATATGTTAGGAAAGTCAAGGAGAGACAAAAATTTGTGATTATCTAAGAAGTTGACATTTGTTTTTTTTTTCCCCAAAATGGATGTATATGTATTGATTTGAAAAGTACTACATGTCCCTTGTATAATTTGAAATGAAATTATTTGGAAATGTATTAAATTTTAATAAAAGGATACCATATCAAACATTTATTAAGTGCAGACAGTGTTAAGTGTTATATATGCATTAACATTTAATTTCACCAATGATTCTCTGAGGTAGGTATAATTATGGACTCATTAATAGATGAGAAAATTGAGATGTATAAAACCTAAGATTAAATCACCTGCCAAAGACTCCTCCACTGTGACTGATAAGTCAGGTCATGTAATTCTCTGACCTTTATCCCTAAATATGACCCTTTGCGCTTCCATTGGCAGCAATTTTAAGTCCATCACAATACCACACCCAGAGACAGTGATTGCAACCTTTATAAGCCTGTTATATACCATTCCATAGTTTTAAATGTATACATTGTTATACATTGGTATATGAATATAAACAAATTAGCATCTCTTTTTTTACTTTAGATGAAATATTAACTAAAACATCTGAGACAGTGATATATCTTCATTCCTACACGTGTGGTCAGTGCCCGTCATTTTATTGACTCCCTCATCCTGAACTGCCCTGAGCCATGTGAATTAGTCTATAAGAATGGAATTATAGTTAAGGAAGAGGAATCATATACTCATACAGAGTACATTTTAAAGCACTTTTGAAAAGTCTAAAGGCACCTCTCTTTACACTAAATGCATCATTGAGCATTGAGGTTATAGCAGTGAATGAAATAAGCATGGTCACTGCTCTTATGGAGATTACTATCTATTGTGGAAGACTGAGAAGAAAATTAAAAAAATAAAAAACCAATTCAATACAAAAATATTTAATTAGTTATCAAAAGTGCCAAAAAAGAGAGGTGAGGAGTACTATAAAATACAAGAGGGTCACCTGGGAAGCCTTCCTTGGAGAAGTGACACCTAAATTAAAAACCAAGAAAATAGGAATTGCAAAATCCCTAAGGAGAGGGGGAAATTGGTAGAGATAAAGAATAGCAGTGAGGGGAGGGTATAGCTCAATGGTAGAGTGCTTGCCTAGTGTACATGAGGTCTGGGGTTCAATCCCCAGTACCTCCATTAAAGAATAAATAAACCTAATTACTACCCCACCAAATAAAAATTCTTTTAATTAAAAAAAAGAATAGCTGTGGTCAATAGGGAGCAGAGTGTGCCCGTGGAAGGGAAGGGGACAGTATGAGTTGTAAGTTCACAGAGGCCAATAATTTAGGGTATAGAATCTGCAATGTTTGCCCAGTTTCTACAAGAATAATGGGAAGCCACACTAAGAGGCTAAACTGAGTAGTATCACCATCTCATTGCAACTGCAAATGATTTCTCTGCATGGAGAGGGCAAGAAAGAAAGGACAAAGCCTGGTTAAGAGAGTCTTGCTTGTGCACTAAAGACATTCTAGGGACATAGAAATGTGTAGGAGGCTCTGAAGTCAGAGATAGATGACTCTGAGGCATGTTTAGAAGGTGAAGCAATTGAACTTGGTAACTGACCGATGGTGGATAAGATGTTACTAGATGAAGAAGAGCTTAAAGTTTTAGGCAGGAGCTAATGGGTTAATACTGGTATCACAAATTAATAAAAGGTGTATGAGGGAGGAGCAGATTTAAATAGGAGGGGGAATGTTTGGGAAGCATTTAGCAAGAGGAATCTTTAAGACAGCTGTGGAGATAGTGTAAAATTTGCTTCTATATATTATGTTAGATAAAATTCTGGAAATTTTAATAGATAGTATTCAAATTTTGTTACATATTGAAAAATTATCCTTTAAAAATATTGTACCTGTGAAAACAGCCTCAGCATATGGGTCCCCTATTTCTCCATAGCTTAATACCACTGATACCGTAAGTTTTTTAAGGTGTACTTAAATGATAGAATAAAATGTGTATCTTGTTTTAACTTGCTTGTATTTGTTTTATTGATGAGTTAAGGATTCTCATGACTGCTGGCCATTGGTGTATAGATCTTTCTTTTTATGAAGTTTGTGAGGGTGTATTCACTTTCCTATTATTGTGTTATTATTAATCCTTGCCTTAATCTTTGTGGGAGAGACAGTACAACGTAGTGAGAGGGCCACTGACTTTGGAGCCCATTGCTTTGGTTCAAATCCTGGCTCTACCACTTAGTAAGAATGTGACCCTTGGCATGATTTGAAAATCTTTGTGCCTAAGTCTTTCAATATTTAAAATGGAGATAGTAATAGTCTAAGGTCACTGTGAGAATTGATTGAGTTAATGCTGTGAGCCACTTAGGACAATGCCTACCATAGTAAGTTATATAAATTGCACTCCAGTCTCATCATTTTAACACCTCTTCTACTCATTCTTACACTCCAGCTCTAATTTTTGTTTTAAGATTTTTTTTTTCAGTTCTAATTTTTGTTTTAAGATTTTTTTAATGGTTTTTTAAAAATAGCTGTTTTGTTTTGTTTTGTTTTTGCTTGTTTGTTTTGGTGGAGGGGGGAATTAGATTTATTTATTTATTTTAATGGAATTACTAAGGGATTGAACCCAGGACCTCATGCATGCTAGGCACGCACTCTACCACTGAGCTTTACCCTCCCCCACTTGTTGTCATCTTTTATGTCAAAAGTTTACCAAGATGCCCAAACTCAAGATGTGAGACTAAGTTCTGGTTAAGTGTCACTCCCCTGTGTTTATACAGGACCCTTGACTTTCACTATCATAGCACTCAGCAAGTTGTTTTGTAATTGTTTTATTTATCTCTCTATCTCAGCCATGGGGTGTGGGACAAGTGAATGATGACAGTATAGTCATCACCCAGTAACAGTCTGTGAAACAAATGAGCGAATGGTGCCCTCGTAAACTTCACTACTGCCCTTTCAGCAGCTCTCTCTTGAACACATTTATTTATCAGTCTCCATACTTGGCATTAGGAGTCACACAAGACTAGCTAACATTGTGTCTGTCAGTCAAATGGCACACATTTCTTTCTATTTTTTCCTCTCACTCTTAAAATGGAGAAGTGGTTCTTGAACATTTGATGGGTCATAAATCTCCCTGATAAACTGAAAGAAGCTGTTATGTTCAAAGGCCTGCTTCACGACAGAGGAACACACAAAGATGCGTGTTTTACATACAATTGGGGTAGTTAAAAAAAAATCTCTAAAATATGTTTATAGAGCACAGTTTCAGTTTATAGCCACTTCAAGTAAAACATCTTTATTCAGGCCTGCCTTCACCCCTTCCTCCACTCTACCCACACAAACAAGATTTTCAGGAAGTTTGCCAATTATCTCTTACATTTTATCAATTTTAACATTTCATCGTTCTTCAAAATGTTTTCGTTGTGTCTCCACATTAACTTAATACAAATTAATTGCAATAAGTTATTCTTTTTTTTTTAATATAACATGCTACTTTAAAAAATTTTTTTAAACGCCATTTTTTTATCAGGAAATTCCTCTGCTCAAAACTATTCCAAATAGATAGTATCTCTTTTTTAGAACAAAAAGCAATCTGATGTCCACTGGTTTTCAAGACATTCCATCTGTATTCCTGACCTACGCTTTCAGTCACTCATTAGACAAACTTGCGTACATGTATTATCTATATTTTCAAATATCTCACAACAAGCAATCCTTTTACATTCTCAGCTTAGATAAAACTTGGTTTTGCCCAATGTCACCCTCCCTATGAAGCCTTCTAATGGAGAGTGCAGACCTGCTGTCACACTTTAATGGGAAGCTGGTATTATTACTGACTCACCCTGAAAGAATGAAAAAATATGATCTAATTTCCCAATCCTATTTCCAATCTCCTTTTTTAAATACCACCCACCAGAGCTCACCTTTGACTCTAAATTCAGGTACCTAAACCATCCTTTTACCATCCTACTTGATTTTATCCACTGCTCACTGAGATCCTTTCCTCTTTTTTTTTTTTTTTCTTCAGTAAGAGACTTTGATATCCCTCTCTAGGTGACAGTCCTCATGAACTCAGCTCTCCAGAACCTCACAGATTGTTCTGGGTTGACAGGAAGTAAATAATAATTAAACTAGAGGATAATAAGTATATAGGTTTTTTTTTTTTCTTAAAGGTATGCATGGAGAGCAAGGGCAATGCATAGAAGAGGAAGTAGCACCTGATTTAACTATTTAAAAAGAAGTGAAACTTACCTAAGAGAGTGAATATGGGGCTAAAAAAAAAAAAAAAAAAAACAATAGTGTGAGCAAAGGAATGGTGTTTATAGAAACTTTCCAGATCATCAGGTATATGTCAGGGAGTGGTCATGGTTGAGGCCAGATAGAGGAGGGCCATGAGAAACATTATGAAACCCAATCATAGGCTCTGGCTTGATGTACTGTAAGCCACAGTCATTCTTTCCAAAGTTTTATGGTCAGAATGTATTTAGACAAATATCATAGGGAATAAATTTAATTTGAGAGAGGATTTAAAACTGAAGGCAAGAAAAGTAAGCAGAAGAAAATTTAATGTGCTGGATAAAATACTGGGAAAATCTAAATAAGACAATAATGATAAGAAAGATAATGAATCTAGAAAAGTTTAGGAATTTAATTAAGCTGACTTTTGTATCTGGTTTGGAGCAAATGGCTTGAAATAAAATAATAGTTTAGAAAAACTCAAATACTTCTGCCTGGGGTGACTGAGTGGAGAACATGATTATTAATGGAGAGTAGATGAAAAAGAATCTGAAAAGAAAATATATGTGTATATATGTATATGTATAAATTAATTACTTTGCAGTACACCTGAAACTAACATTGTAAATAAACTACACTTCAATAAAAAAAATTAATGGAGAGTAGAAATACAAGATTCACAGGTTTTAGGGGAAAGTTATGTTGAGGGGTTTGCTTTTGAGCAAGTAGATTCATCTTATAGCTAACTGGATATACGAGTGTAAAGGATAAAGTGTTGAATACCAATATAAAGAATTGACAGTGTTTATTAGAGCCAGGAACAGGAAGTAACCAAGGAAGTATCCAAAAAAGAAAAAGATATATTAGCTAGAAAAATCCTATTGTCGGTATTAGGCAAAAAATAGCCACAGAAGTGAATGGACACTGGAGAAAAAGTGGCCAGTAATCATGGGGAGTTGGAGGTGAGACAGAGAGCCACATGGATCTACTTCCACAACTCCCCCTCCCACTCTTACCCACTGGCTCCTACAATATGGCTCCTTCAGAATATCTGTTGCTGATAAGTGCTATTAAAATACAAACTGACATATAATAAAATCTTCTTGAGTTTACTTGAGCAAACATAGGTTTTAATGGCAGCACCAAACTGAAAATAGTTAGAAATGCTCCCGTGATGGGATCTGGGGAAAGGCTATTACGGAAGACATGGAAGCAAAGCAAGAAAACTATTTGACTGGCTGTAGCTTAAGTGGTCACCATATGTGGGAAAACCTAACGAGCTTTTTGTGGTTAGTTGTTCTCAGATTTCATTTTCTTGGAGAGGAGTGTGTTAATAGGAATTGATTCTGGCTTAGGTTCTGGTTTGCTTACTTATGCTACCCAGGCATTAAAGCCACCTAGTCTACTGGCCTCCTTGTTAGTTACTTTAACAGTATTAATAATGCATTTGACTTCTTACCTCTCAGTCTGGTATCAAAGTCTGAGGCACCAGAGTCATCCATCTAGGTCATTGGTCCACATCCTCAAACTCTTGTTACCACTGAACAGGTGATGGACTTGAACTTGACAACTTTTGCCTCTTCCATAAATTACCGCAAAGGGATTTTACTTCAAGGGACCAACACAGTATGAAGAGGAAAAGGAGGCAGGGGCAAGAGTTAAAAAGGAAGAAAGGAAGAAAAACAAGCCAAAAGAAAAATGCATAGAGGTATAATGGAAACAATTAGTGGGTTTTGTCACAAAACTAAAGAAAATTTTAAAATTTCAGAGTGTGAGGGGACACACATACACCCACACATGCACCATACATGCACATAATACATGCACGAATGTTTCAAGGATATGAGTGGCCAACATATATTTAAAGTTTTCAACTAAATTATCACTTGCAATTTGTAGATTGTCATTTCATATTTAATATAACAAAACCAGTTTCGTTAGCCTAAAAAAAGAACCCCACTTTCAAAGTTCAGATAACTTTTAAAACATGTTACTTTAGGAATTTTTATCTGAAATCACCAATGAATGTATTTGGTCATTATTTCCCTCTTGCTATTATAACAGACTTCAACTTTGATATGTAAAACCTCTCGCTATTTCTCATTTCTTCTATGTGAAAACATGGACAATTAGTGAGTTAGTAAGGCTGATTAGCATTTTTTGAAAATCTGCCCATCTAGCTGCTAAATTTGTATCAGTTTCAATATAATGATGTTCATAATAAGACACAGTTTTCTGGGAGTTGCAAAATTACAGAAAGCTGAAGTTTAACAGTCTCACAATTTAAAAAAAAATCTATGTATGATTTCAAATAAGCTTATATATCATATTTAATTATTTTAACAACTTGCTTTGGCTCACATTTCTAAGAAGTATAATCTTACACATTCTGTGATTTAAAGTATATATATATATATACACATATGTTAAAATCCAAAGATCTAGAGCTATCTATTTCATAATACCAGATGTTCAAAGTCTTTAGCAGTGTGAAAATGTGATGATATTTTGCCAGTCTGAAAATTATAAATTATATTCAAACTAGGATGTAAGATTGCTAATACTAAGAATACCATCCCTTTAACTGTAAGTTGTATTTTGCATCTTAACCTCCTTCAGTGTCAAACTCTTTCCTATTCTTGCATTTGCAGCATACCTAATATTCCATTTTCTCTGCTCTTCTTCAGTTGTGTGTCCCTTCCTCCATCTTATTTAGAATAATTAATGGAAAACTGTAAGTGTGGACAAAATCATGTGTCAAAATATGTACTAAAAAAGAATGATTAAACTGTCTTTTAAAAGAGAAGGATTATGCAAGGTGTAAAGAAAACATTGAGGGAAGTTATATTTAAAAACAGGGCACAGCAAATTATTGTGCCTGTAAAATAATTTCACACAGAAAAACTTAAAGGACTGGGTAAAATATTTTTAAAAAGAAATGTTAAATGCGTAACTGACTTGGAAAGATAGTAAGAAAAATCATCAGGCCGGAATGAGAAAAGGAAAGTATTCCAGTGAGGTAAGAAGGCAGTGGAGCTGAAGGCTACCCTGAGGGTGTGGGTATTGCCATGATAAGCTGCTTTGTTTCAGTGGCCACATGGTGGGGCAGGAGGCAGAGCCTCAGGCCTGTGCATCAATCCAAGACCCCTGAGTGCTACAACTTCAGGGTAAAATAAACCCTCCATACAAAGGGAGTTGAGAAAGAAAGTTGTCTGTTTTGGCAATTGCTGTGGATGGAAAGAAGAGGAAGAAAAAAAGAATTGTGATAACATAAACCGCCTTGATTCACACAGAACTCAAATCCACACTTGTTACATGGTCTGTTGACTGTAAACAAATAGACTGCTGAATATTGCTCCAGCAAAGATGAGTTTCTTTGGCGTCATCCATGCAATTTGAGTGGGGTCTACAATCATGGTGAGTCATGTGCAAGTTACCCCACAGCAAGGGAAGGGCAGTGCTTTTATAGAGTCAAAAACACGTTGAGAGGAAGGGCTGCAGTAAACAGAGTCCATAGCTTTTCATTGGCTGAGTCCTTTCCAGGAAAGCAGAGGAATCTTTCTTCTTCCCGTTGGGCTCTGCTATTGTCACAGGTATGGAGAGCTCCCTCTTCTGGACTCTCTACTTTATTTGCTAAAGTTTCTGTGTGTTAATTTTTACAGGCCCCAAAATTAATTAACTTTGAGTAATGGCAGTGATTTCAAATGTCTTTCTATAAGCAAAGGATATCTTTTAAAAAAAATTGCTATCAATTAAATAGTTAATGGCAATATATTGATAGCAAAAGCATTAAGATTACAAATAATTTCAGGCACAACACCTTCGCCAGCATATTGAAATCAAAGTAAATAATGAATACAGAAAAAAAAAAGAAATGATAAAACAATGTAAAATAATATAAACATTGTGAAGAAGGACTTTTATGTCTTCAAGATTAAACAAAACATAGAAAACATTAGGTTGGTATCTAAATTTAAAAAAGAAAAAGGAGAACACAGGAAGTTTGCAGACTAGGACAAAAGAATCTAAAAATACATATGACGATGCAAATATATGGCATACACTCAATGCAGAGGATCTGGAAAGAAAGAAACTGATCCAAGTAACTTTGGCAAATTGTGATTTGATTGGAAACTGCATATTTAAAAACAAAAGGAACTATCTATGTGTGTGCAGAGTTGGCGACTCTGTCTCATTTGGGAATATGAGTGACAATTTTGAAATTGCCATATATGTATGCTGCTGTTGAACCCACAGGTAAATGAACAGCAGCACAATGCTGGGGACTTGAGAAATGGACATAGAAGTCAATTCTAAAGAGCTTCCAATGGCTAAAGCTGGAGCATGTTGAGCAGGAAAATAAATAGCATAGGACTAGAGTCAACCCACAGTATAAAATCAACATATATGTCTGAAAAGAATAAATAAATGAATACATACATACATACATACATAAATTATATGGCTAAGAGGGTAAGAGGCAAGTCTTCCATACAGAAAATAAAATAATTTATGTAGATACTCACTCCTCTAGTAGGTGGAGCGTAACCCCCTCGGCCTGAGTGCAGGCTGGACTTTGTGACTTGTTTCTAAATAATTGAGTATGGAATGGAGTAAAAATTAACCTTATACTTGCCAAATACCATTTTCACCAGGTGATCACGGTTAATATCATCAGTGAAAAATAATACTGACATTATAGACCTGCTGATATGATGTCATGACCTCTGTGTTCTTCTTCCTCAAAACCCTTAACTCCAGACTAATCATGATGAAAACATTAGGCAAATCCAAACTGAGAAATCTGTTCTACAAAATACCTCCCCAGTACTTCTCAGGGCTGTCAAGACCATCAGAAGCAAGAGAGACTAAGAAACTGTCATAGACTAGAGGAGATTAAATGGTCAGGATAGCAAAATAAAATGTATCCTGTGGTTGGAAAAACGAATGAAATCCTAAAAATGTTATGGGAGCTTAGTTAACAGTCAGGCACCAACATTTACTTCTTAGTTGTGATGAACGTAACATAGTTATAATTTTACAATAAGGAAAACTCTTGAAGGGGTATGTATATCTGGGCAACTTGAATTTAAAATTATTCATAAATTTAAAAAGTTGTTAAAATAGAAGTTTTGATTACATTTAAATCAAAAACTTCTGTGCACAAAAAGACACTATAAAGAAAGTAGAATGTTACAAACTTGGAAGGGTAGTTTAAACATTGTTAACCCACAAATCATTAGTAGTCAAAACATATAATAATTATTAACAATTCATATAAATTAGACAAAGTAATCAAAGTAGTTAAAGGACTTTGTCAAGTATTTTACAAATAGATTCCTTATGTAAGTCATGAAGATTTACGTGAAGATGCTCAAACTTATGAGTTATCAGAAAATTAAAGTCACAATTTATCAAAATTAGGCCTTTGGCAGAGGGGTAAACAATGTAGGAGTTAAATAACAACAAGGCTAAATGATGGTCTGAAGGCTCCAGAGAGCATATTCTCCTGATGGAAGAGTTCATTTATAGAAATAATCTGGCAATCAGTTTGTCATTTTCCGTAACATGGATCATATGCATACTCTCTCATTCAGCAGTTTCCTTCCTAGGTATATAAATGCAATGTTTACCATGAGTCACAATAAGACTTATCATAGCAGAATTGCTTGTAAATGCAAAAATTTGTAAATTACTAAATTTTCAATCAAGAGGAGAGTGGATAATTTTGGTTATTCTCACAACCAAATACTGTGCAGGAATTAGACTACAGCCACATGCATAAACATTGGTGACTCCTACAATACAGTATTGAGCAAGAAAAAGCAAGTTGTATAAGGATTCATATGGTACAATACTATTTATCTAATATGAAAAAACAAATAAACCTCTGTTCGCAAAACTAAAGTGCAAAGCAAAGTAATATTAAATAGAATATTCAGAAATATGGGTAGCTCCAGGAGTAGGCCTAGAATGTGATTATGGAGAAGTTTCAAAGGTATCATTAATATTTTATATCTAAAGCTATGTGGCGATATATAGTTATTTATTTATATTTTTTGTAGGTAGTATGTAAGTAAAGTTAGAGGACTCTGATTCAGGGGCCAGATATTTCACAAAAGATATTTTTCCAGAGCTGAAATGTTTGTGAAATTCTGAGTGAGTACAAGGAAGATAATTTGCAAGGGATATAAAGTGAACGTCAATATTTTTACACCGATCATTTATTTTGCATTTCATTTTAGCCTAAATGATTGGTTTGGACGTAACAGATGTACTTGAGATAATTGTATTCATTATCACACCAGAGCATGTGACAGTATTAAAATGTGAGTTCATATACTAGTTACTAAAAATACTGGCACACATGATATTGGTTTGTTGAGAATTTTACAATTTAACAGGACTACACAATAACAATTTTAGCAACATTTCAGGCTTTATGTATGCCTGGTTGGTGCCTTAGTAATACACTTTTTGGTAATCCATTTTTAATACCTTTATTTCACAAAGTCTTTGGGGATGGATTTTTATGTTCTTCCTTTGCCATCCAGTAGTTTATCTCAGTAAAAGTAACTTCACAGTATTTTATAGATTTAGAAAGTGCTCTATTAGACATGCTATGTAATTTTCAATAGATAAACGCGGGGAAATATTTGAGAAGTGATGATGTTCGGGTTATTTTTCATGTTTCATGCCCTGAGCACTTGTTGGCACAGTGGGGATTTCGCTATGTTTGTAAAGATTAATTTCTCAGCACAGAGGCTTTAGGGCAGTTTTTTCTTGAGCAAATCTACTCCTTTTAAAAAGTGAGAGATTCATCCCCAGGTATATTCTAGTTCATAATGTGTGCATATGCCAATGAATGGCTAAAATCATCAATAACTACAGAGAAAGACCCTGGAGAAAATGTTAAACATACCCATTTGAAGATATAAATAACAGTAGCAAGCAAGGTACAATTGACCAATTCTTCACTCAAGAAGAGACTTATATGTGGTTTATTAGGAAGCAGATTATTGACATCTTTGCTGTTTTATCATCCAGCTAGTTACACATTTTAGATTTTCTAAGCATGTACAACTCAATAGAGCCACATTTGCTTTGGCCTCTGCTAAATTATGTGAGTAATAAAAGGTAAAAGATTTGGGGGGAGGTGGATGGAGTTCAGTAGTAGGGTGTTTGCTTAGCATGCACGACGTCCTGGGTTCCATCCCCAGTACCTCCATTTAAAAAAAAGTAAAAGATTTTTTAAAGTATAACTATTTTAAAAAACATTTTTCCCTGATGAAAGTATGTTTACTAGGAATATTTAGAAAATATTGCTCAGCAAAAAAGAAAATTAAATTATCTATGTCCCATGCCCTCAACCAGAGGTAACCACCAAATCACACTGATAATTTATTAGGTACATGTCTAATATTTTCATCCTTAATTCAGCATTTTCTTACATGTACACATGTGTGATACATATACTATATGTAAAACATATGCATGCCTATAACATAAAGCATTGTAAAATTTTATAATCTGATTTATTATTATACCTAGCATTTTCAAGAAAATATTAAAAATATTTGTTGTAGAAAATAAGCTAAAGCTAATGCAGTTGACTTTTGGACAATGTGAGGTTAGGAGCACTGACACTCCATGCAGTCAAAAATCTACATATAATTTATAATCAGCCCTCCATTTCCACAGTGCTGCATTCTTGAATTCAATCAACTGCAGATCATGTAGTACTGTAGCATTTACTATTGAAAAAAAATCCACGTGTAAGTGGACCTGTGCATTTCAAACCCAGGCTGTTAAAGAAAATAACATTTTCCCTCAAATGATGTAAACATTTTACAAACCTCTGAGTGGATATCACCTTACCCGTTGGTTAACTGAGCCTGTACTCCTTCTGCATATGAAATAGGAGTGAAATTTCACTCTTGCTGCTTAATAGTAATGGAATGAAAATGTTCCATTCTTCAGTTACTAGTCAGCCTATAAAAATCTAGTCTTTCTTGATTGAAAATGGTATTATTTGGTCAGATCATTCACAAATATAATTCAAAACAGAGATCATGGAAGGGAGCAGATTGGGTGGGTTTTTTCCAAAATGATGGCATCCAAGTATCTCATCTTTCAATGTCAAGGAACACAAAGCCTCTTTGTAGAACTAAGTTTTAGTTGGAGATGCCGCTGTATTATAATTAAAAAGTTACTTTGTATTAAACGCATTTAATAATCCTCCATAGCCCTTATCCTGCTCACAAGTTCACATTCATTGTGGGGCTCTCTGCCCCTCCGCCCATCTTTCCCCTCCATGTTTACCCACAAAGAACATACCCATGCCATATTTGACATACGTTTATACTAAACAATTGTTCATTCTTTTATTTGAAATTGAAATTTAACTATGTATCTTATATTTTATCTGGCAATCCTACCCTTAACACAGAATAAGGGAGCTTAAGAGACGGCTTCTCAAAGACATTACCATTTAAAACGAAGTCAAAAACATAAATCAGGAATTGAGGAAAGGCAGGTAAAAAGGCAAATATGTCTAGATGGATGGTCTTATGTGGGAGAAAGGATTGCCTGTTTCTGTAACTGAAACATGTTCTTTGTTGCTGTATCATGGATGGTGAGACAAGGGTGAAGTAGAAAAATGAATCAAGATCTACAATATGAAAAGGAATCTGAAAGAAAGAAAGAGAGTAAGAATAGGCAAGCTTAGAAAGAGAGAGAGAAAGAGAGAGGAGAGAGAGATACAGAGGTAGAGACTTACAGGTAGAGATGCTATTTCTCAATGTTCATTTGCAAACGTAGTTTGCGAGCATGTATGGCCCATCCTGTGCTAGGTCCCTTAAGAATTTGAGATGGAAGATTTTATCTCCCTAGGAAATAAGGAAAGGCTAAGCGAAACTTAAGTTGAAATATTAAGTGAAATTAACTCAAAATTTTTGTTTTCTCTTCTTGATTATTTGTGTTAGTGAAATTCTTTTCACCTTGATTCACAGGTCCTTTCACTGAGCAGATTCATGAATCTCTCATTACTCCAATAACTAGAATTCCAATTGCAGTCCATAATACTTAAAGAAAATAAGTTGCCTTTTTGTGTGACCAACTGAAATGTGTATTCATGTTGAAAAAACAGTATTTGTACATTGTGCAGGGACCAGATTAAGGTAGTGTTATTCACAGATTTTTAAACATATAGCAATATGGATGCTATTTGAAAGAGAATACAAATATACTATTAGTTTGGGATTAGAACAACAAGATCTATTCTTTCAGTAATATCATGGGGTTTGTGTGTGTGTGTAAGAAAACACGTATGTGTGTGTGTTTTTAGTGAATAAATTGCTATTGTTTTTCACTGAAATGATTCTGACAAACCTAGACTCTTTCATGGAATCTACATCAACTAGCAGATATTTTCCAAAGGGCCTTTCAACTTAAAAAGAGGGTATACTTTGTGGTTCTATAAGATTTTCTCTTGTAAATATTGGTATATTATTCTTTTTCTAATAGAATAGTAGCCAGTTCCTATGTGAGTCAGAATTGGACTTACACCGAAAAGCAGAAATAAAAATGACAATAGGGCATATGCTTACTTAGTTGCACATTTGTTTATATTACATTTTGGTAGTTTTCCCTGATCAGGGAAAGAAAAATCATTTTATAGTCTAGTTTTGTTTGTATTTTGTATTCTCTTAAGCATATTAACATTGGAAATGCTTAGACCATAAATGTTGACTTCCTCCTTGTGTCAATATTTTATCCAACAAAATAACTTTGCCTAGCAAAATAGGAAAATCCTGCACTTGTTAAAACAAATCAGCAAAACTTACTGAGCTTCTGTTTGAGGCAAAACACTCTCCATGGTCAAAAAAAAAGTGCTATCCAATGTGAAAAAATCTAAGTAAAGTTAATGACCAACTTCATAAAACATTCCGATTTCTAGCAATGGAATTTTACGAAATTGGCATTTCTATTCTTGAGAATTATTGGTTGATCATATTAGGCAAATTGGATAAATTGTTTTAGAAATTAGAGGAAAAGCATGATTGAAATTAGGTGGGAAGTGTGAATTTTAGTAATAATTATTTAGACCTTAAAATCAGTTATAAATTCCAAACAAGTTGATAGATGATATTTGAGGATCAGACAGATGGGTATCAAATACCAGCTTTATCTTTAATGAAATAATACAGAACATGACTAAAATGTGAGTCCTATTGGGCTTCAGAATACCCTTCTCTGCCCCTCTCCCCAAATTTTACTCATTCTGAGTAATGGGAGAATCTGGACCCCTTCACATTTTAGTAAAGAAGGTAAATGTTTGAGCTCTGAACAGAGGTCCCTGCAAAGTGTGATCTGCAATGGTCTATGCAATGCATGCTCTGTGCCCTCTCCCAAGAGAAAGAAAAGTCCTTTAGTAAAGAGTGAGTGGTAAGTAATTAATGTGTGAACCAAGGATGGAAATGGTTTTCCCATATCTTGCCCTCCTGAAGAGTAGACCACAATGGGATGCTCAACTCTTCCGAGAGAAAGAAAAGCAGTTTGCTCTGTAACTTCAGAGACATCTAGAAGACTTTCTGGTCTCTTAAAAAAAAATCCCGGGTTTACCAGAAGTCTCATTACCCCATTCTATGTTTAACCATTGCCTGACTACTACTTTCTTCTCTCAAGAATATAGAAAAGTTAAACCAGGTAGCCACTAACAATATTTATTAATTGAGAGATAAAACTTCCATTTTGGCACATTGAAATTGTACGTTTCAAACTATTTTGCTAATTTGAAGAATAATCCATTTTATTTAAAAAAAAAAAAAAAAACACTCAGTTACCTGTATGGAATTTATAGATGCCAGACAGACATTGTTCTCTCCTTAATCATTGACTATGTACTCATCCAAACCCAGAGACTGAGTGTTTTAGAGGTCTCTTCAAAAGCATGTTGAGCATTTTGGGGAAATGGCACAATGGCTATCGATTGTCCTTGATTCTGCTCATTTTCTGAGTGAAGTAGCCTCTACCTAGCAAATATTCCTGGATTTGAACTTTAGCAAGATTGTGCCACCCAATTATGGGAACTTGGATGTAAATACAGGGAGTTTGGAATTTGGGGGATTTACAAAATCCTAGATGGTCTGACCTATGACATAGGAAACAGAACAGTGAGGAATGATGGAGATGTTACTGCAAAATGTTTGTTCTTTTTTTAAGGGGGTTCCTATTTTCCTAAGAACTGCTTAGGGTTTCCGTCCCTTGTAGGCATAGAAAATTTTTCATAGATTTAAAGAAAAATACAACTAGATTTCTATGCACTTTTATACCACACAAATTGCATTCCTCTAAGCAGTTTTTAGCCAAAAGGCATGCATTCGATTCCTTAGTGATAAATTCTACTCCACTGCCTTTAGCTAACATTAGGGATGCTCTTTCTAAACTGGATAAGAGCTCAGTTATCAGAATTCCCAGGTGTCCCAAGCCCTTGAAAAATGATGAGAACTTGGGGGAAGTTAGCAGGAACTGACTCTCTCTGACTGGCTAATTGTTTTGGCTTCTAAATTCCTGAGAAGGCCAAGCTCATTACATACTGCTTATTTAAGTTTTCTCTACAATCCTCATCCACCAGAAATTGCCATATTTTAGATATTTGTTCATGTCTTTGGTTCCTAAGAGTCATTCATTTTTTTTCTAATAATCATAAAAAAAGTCCGTTTCATTCTGGATACTTGCACCCTTAGTTTACAAGAGTCAATGAGTACCCTAAGAGCAGGGTTTAAAAATAGCTATACAATTTATTACCTCCCATATCTGTTGATATATAGTCTGTTGATGCTAAAGTATTTGTGTAGTGTTGATGAAAGTGAAGTCTTCAAAAGCTGGACAAAAGTATGTTTGTTCAGAATAATATACCAATAAAAATTCTCTGTCCATTGCTTTTATTTTTCCAAACATGATGAAGTATAGATGGAGCCAAGCTCAAGTAAACTATGGTACTAATGTCTGATGACTTCCCTATGTCTCTCATTTCTATAATTTCTCCCCCAAGTGTACTTCAGCTGATGTCCCCCTTTTGTCTCCTAAAATCAAAATAAGAGTTTATTAATGACTGTTTAACTGCATGAATATAACTTCTCTCTTTTTTTGCCTACTGTATGTTTATTTTTGTCCTTACTCAGCACAAAATGTCATAGTTTGCACTCTTTTCATGATTTTTACAATCTTTTCCTAATCTTGCTGGATCATTCTGGGGCACTCCTTCTGCCACAGTCACCCACACCCCAGTATGTTACACACACCTTCTTGAAAGTATTTTCTTGTTTTTCATGACATCACATTGTCTTGGTTCTGCCCATACTCTTGACCTAATCAGGATAGCAAAAACACATGGCACATTCCAACGGAATAACTGAGAAAAATTTAATTAAAAGTTCATGAAAAATGATGGGTAAAAAAGCTGGGAATGATAAGGAAACTTAACTGTCCCCCATGTCCCTCACCAGTGGTTAGTGTCAGCTAGGGGCAATAAGGTGAGTAACAACCAACCCACAAGGCAAGGCTCGTGACAAGGCAAGGAAGGCTGCTACAAAAATACATCCTTTGTCTGAGTTCTTCCCCCTCCATCTGATCTCTGTTGGCAGAAGCCAAAGGGAAGCCACAGGATAAGAGTGTCCTGGTAGGGATATAACTTATTGCCCAAAGACATTTTTGAGAATGAACAAGTGAACTATTAAAAATTAAACTGAGACAGCCGGCATAAGCCGGTCCTCAGGGTTTGCTCCTGGAGCACAAGGCAGTGTGAAGCTTGGTGAACAGAGCACATGAAAGAGCAAATGGAAAATATTCCATTCAACTTCTGTGTTCACTTTCCACCTCCCCTAGGGTTTCTTTTCATATATGTATTTCTAGAACTTTAGTATTCCCAGAAATCTAACTCTGGCCAACTTGTCACTTCTTCCTAAATCTCTCTCAGAATGACTTAGATTCTTTATAGATTCTGTATTTTTCAATAATCTTCAGACTCTTATCCTACTAATGAAATGTGCCAGTTATCTCACAGTTAGATTTACAATTGCCTCATCATTTCCTTGTGAGTAGTATCCTTTGCTTATAAAATATAATTCTGCTTCTAGTATCACCCTTCATTCAAGCCATAAAAATATAGGTAGATAGATAGACAGATAGATCTCTTCTTTTCAATATCTGATATCCAAACAGTCAACAAGTTCTTTTATTCAAGGATTAATCAATCATGGTTTATCATTTAAATATTTCTAAATGTATTTCCTTGTTTCTAATCTTACTGTCATGAACCTGGCTTATATTCCTTTGTTTCCAGGTTTAGATGCTCAATTATGTCATAGACATGAAGATTGTAGAGTTATGAGATTTGGTACCATGGAGATCTCTGCAAATTTATGAGGGACTAGTTTTACCAAAGGCGGGGCCAGTCCCTGAAGCTTTATTAACAAATGACGAGGACTTGGAGAGGACTGACATGGCTGTAAGGTACTAGAGAGATTGATGTGGCAAAATATAACAGGAAAGCTTTTATTTTTAAAATGTTTTGTTTTTATTTTTATTTTTTAGAATAGAAGAATCTTATCCATATTTTTTGAGATTATAAGGAGTCAGAGTGGAGGAGCACTGCTGGGGGAAAAAGGAACAAATGACAACGTTATTGAAACAGGATTCTGAAGAAGGATGTTATTAAGCAGATCTGGAAAAATTAAAGTTTAGTTCACAATTTTTTCTGAGATAAACAACAGAAGTGTTTTAAGGTTGAAAGGAAGGAAATAAAATTAATGTTCATTTGTACAATTTCATATTATTCCATGAGTTAGATAAAACATTACTTAGCTATTCCTTGAATATACACTGTATTTGTAGTTTTTTTCTTTTTCATTGGTCATTATGGAAAATGTAGCAATAAATATCCATACACATAAAGCCTCAAATAAAAGTTAATTTAATTAAGAGGGACAGAGTCATAAAATATACTTCATAGGTAAAAATTATACATGCATATCTAATTTAATATGCTTTTAAATGCTTTTCAAAAGTTTGAAACCATTCACTTTATTCATCCTGCATTATTGAGACTTGGTACCTTTTCACCAATCTCTCTCCTCTTTCCCCAATCTCTAGCCCCTGGCAACCATCGTTCTACTCTCAGCTTTTATGAGTTTGACTTTTTTAGATTCCACATACCTGCAAATGATGCCATCCAGTATTTTTCTTCTTTGTCTGGTTTATTTCTCTTAACATAATAATGTCCTTTAGGTTCATTCATATTATCACAAAAGGCAAGATTTCCTTCTTTTTTAAAGCTGGATAAAATTCTATTACATATATATATGTAATAGAATATTTATATATGTGTGTGTGTGTGTGTGTGTGTCTGTGTGTACACCACATTTTAATTATCCATTCATCCAAGGGCTTACTATGCTCTCACTTGTAATAATAAATATAAAATTAAATTTTTTTTTTAAATTTATTTTTAGTATCCAAATATAACTTATGGGCTTTATAGTATATACCAGTATTCAAAGAAAATTTATAGTTATATTTTGTTTCATCTTTTCAAGAGCCAAAATATTTGGCAAAAGTAACTATGCTAGTTATTCAAATAACAGAATGAAGTTTCAAGAAATTTGAAATATTTGTCCATAGTCATTCAGTTAATGAATGTTAAAACTTGATTTTCAGTCCATCTCTGAATGTAAATCCAGTGAACATCCTATGGAATCCTATATTCCTAAATTTATTTTTATGGTTATATCCTATAACTCCTGTTAACATATGTTGCCTAGAAGCAGGAAATGTATTTCATACTTTCATTCATATTCAATAAAGTCATGATTTATTTCACAAACAAAATAATTTATAGAATTGAAAATAAAACGAGTAATTTTTAAAATAGTGATAGTTCAATAACACTAACAAATGTCGATGGGTTGAAGTGTTGAAACAATTGTTGAAAACCTATAGAGTTTCATTTTAATGATTTTCTTTTTAAGTTAAGAACATGTTTTAAAAGGAAAAAAGAGAGCTGCTACTGTAGAAAAAGAATCATGGTCTAAATGATGCCATAGACAAGAAAATTATTTTACCATCAACTAATGAAAGTAACTAATATAAAAAACTTGGAAAAATATTTTCCATCTTAAGTTAGCCCCAGGTATTTCCTAACTTAATGAAAACATCTTCAGGGCAAACATCACAAATGAGTGCTAAGGTCTGTTTGCTTTTATTCATTCTTCTGTTTGAAAGCTTAGTCTATATATCATTTTCTCTGGAGTCTATATACTGATCTATATATTATTATTTTAGTTGATAGAATGGAAACTATTGACGGTGCATAATGAGCACACTAATGAAAAGCACTACATTTGAGCACCTATGAACTTTCAAAAGAAAATAAACCATCATGAAAAGTACATGGACTTTGGAGTCAGGTAAGCTTAGGTTTTAAATATGGACCTGCCAGTTCCTCGCTTGGCCATCCTAGATAGATCACTCCAACGGTGTAAGCCACCAGGCTTCTGTTAGGAATACATCCAGATGCATATGACAGAATTATCAAAACAAACAAAACCATTTAAGCAAAAGACAGATGTATTTTCCTTAACAAGTACAGAGGAATGCTTTCTAGGCCTCCCGCTCCAGGTTCTGTGTCTGGGTTCCAATGTGGAACCCTAACCCTGACCTTGGGAAAGGATAAGAGCCAGGTAGGAATAAAGACTTCTGCCTTGAAAGGAGAGAACCCCTGAGATGCCCACCCCTACCTGGCACACAGGAACCCGGTCACCAGGCCCCTATGTACTGCAAGGGAAACTGAGACCTCGTGTCTTTGTATTAGCACTTTGCTGTCCCATCCAAGTGAGGGTGGTGAGCCTAAGGGAAAATGGGAGAATAGCTATAAGGTGAGAGACTTACAACGTCTGCCTTATATGCGATCTCCAACTGTAATGAGGGATATAAATTCCTGGCTCATAAAAACAAAATGAAAATTATTTAGACAAATACTTTTGATTGCTTATATATGTGATTTTCAAGTGCCGACTGGAAGTTTTGAACTTGAAAGTGATTATAGAATGTGTCTCAGAGATTAGAAAGGGGAATGGAGTGAGGTTTGAGGAAAATTCTACAAAACTCATGTCACTAAATTGAATGGGTTTGGGAGTTTATGGTTTGTTTATTCAGGTAACAATTATTTACTGAGGGCCTCTATATGCTAGGCTCTGTAGTAGGCCCTGAAGGTAGGTATTGAACAGAATAGAACATGATTCCTGCTGTTGGAGATTTTATAGTCTAGAGTTATTCTCACACTATTTATTGAATAATCAATTTTTCTCAAAATAATATATAATTCCATATAAATCCCTAATTGTACATGGCTCTGCTTCTGGACACTGTCACATTAATCCTAGACAGGTTTCATTTTAATCTGTTAAGTGAAAGATGATTATGTCATCAGTATGAGTATTCTGTTGCTGCTATAACAAGCTGCCAAAAACTTAGTAGCTTAAAATGACAGAAATTTATAAGTAAAAAGTAAAAAAAAAAAAAAAGTATCTTCCATGTGACGTGTAATAATAACGTCTATAATTGTATATATTCCTTTGATGTATTTTCCCCTCAAGATTATTAACTCTGTGTTTGACAAGTGAAAACTAAATCTCTGATCAATTGAAATTTTTGGTTACAATATATTATAAAAGTAATTATTTTACAAACACTATATGAAAAGCAGTATTAAAATTTGAGCAAACAAACAAATGAAAGGACAGAAGGAAGACAGAAGTCTGAAATCAGCATCACTGAGCTAAAATCAAGTTGCTAACAGATATCACTGCCTCTTAAGACTCTTGGGAAAATCTATTTCTGGCCTCTTCTAGCTTCTGGTGGCTGCTGGCATTCTTGGTCTGTGGTCACATCTCTCCAATCCTTGCCTCAGTGGTAACATTGCCTCAACTTCTTGTGTGCATAGAAATATTTCTCTGAACTTCTCTGTTATAAATGTCCATCCATGTGACAGTACTTGGGCCCACCTGGGTAATACAGGATAATCCTGCAACTCAAGATCTTAATTTAACCACATTTGCAAGGACCGTTTTTATTTTTGTTTTTTCAAAGTAATGTAAAACTCACAGGTTCCAGGGATGAGGATGTGGATATTACTGGGTTCTATTACTTATTCTATTACATCATCATTTTAATTTGAATTGACTTGTTGAGACTGCATCTTTTTAAAATTATTATTATTTTCTAGTTTTTCTTCTTCTTTATGAGTTGCACATCATGTCAATGACCTGTGTTCAATTTTCTATTCCTCTGCTCATCTTTCTTCCTTATATATTAGGGATTTTAATACTATCATATGTTGCAAATACTTTTTTTCCTTTTCCATTTTGTCTTTTAACCTCTTTATGAAAATTTTTTACTAAGTACAGGTTTAGAGCCTGCTACCTTGTTCAACTTTTTCTCTCCGTTTTACTAGCTGTGTGACCTTAAGGAAGTTATTTAAGCTTTCTGTTTTTCAGTGACTTTAACTTCAATGAAAATTTTTTTTCGTATTATATTTTCCTAATAAGATAGATAAATCGAACAGTTAAGTATTACAATGTTAAAAGTGTGCTAAATTTGTTAAGCAGGATAAATTAGGTTGAATTTTCCTTAGCTTCTTGGACATAATTTCCTGTTTTAAATAGTGCTGAGGAAAATTAGCATATTCCAAAGTTACTTTAATTCAAATTACTTGGAAATTACTTACTTCATCACAGTAAAGTTTGAAGTAGAAAGTACAAATGAAAAAGGCAATCCATAAGCTGTTTCTAAACATTATATGAGTAGTCAAAATAATTTATAAGAGATGAAAATAACTATATTGATAATTTTTATAAATATTACATAAGATCAAATTTTATGTAATGATTAAGTCACATCTATCTCTATATCCCCTAATTTCTGCTTCAATATATGAGTTATAATGTCAAGTAATAACTAGTTCACTGTTTTAATATGCTTCATTGAATTGTTTTATCCTTAATTAAAACAATACCAATATGGTCAAAACACTTCAACTGAATTATCATTTAATTATCAGTTATTTAATTCACTTGTAATGTTTTCATAAACAACATGCAAAAATTAACATCACCAAAAAGAATATGAGGAATTGTTAGGAACACGTAGGCTAAAATTACTATTTCATATCATTATAAAGAACAAAATTTAAATATCGGCAAAACATTTGAGCAAATAAATTGGATAAAAGAAAAGCAGTGCTTCTACTATAGTAGGAAGAGAAAAAGACAGATACATAAATTCAGAGTAATCAATTCCAATAAACTCAAAGTAACCACATGTAGAACTTTGATTCACTGGCTGGTTATAATCTTTGCATATTTTTTCACCTGATAAATAAAAAGTTGAAAGTGAAACCAGCCAATGATCAACTAGGATTATAAAAAAAAAAAAAAGCTGTAAATTCCGTTGATAGTATCACAAACCTTGATAAGTCAAGTAACATTTATCTGGAACAGGGCTTCTCAACCCCAGCACTGCTGACACTTTTGGCCAGACAATGATCTGTGATGGAGGCTGCCCTGGGACTATGGGAATTGATGTATGGAAATGTATATAGCCTCTGCCTTGTAGATGCCAGTAGCACATCCGTCAACCCCTATGACAACCAAAACTTTCTGCAGATATTGCCAAATATCTCCTGGGGGAAAATCACACCCTTGAGCATCATTAATGCAGAAAACAGAGTTCTGTCGTACTAAACAAGGACCTTAGAATGAAAAGCATGACCTGTTTCTGTTAAATCAGATTACTTACAGAATTTATGCTATTATTTTCAGATTACTGAAAGTGAAAGCCAGTATATTTTATTTCCTGGCATTGCATTAAACAAAATAGTGTAACATTTTAAAGGAATTTTTGATTTTTAAACCTTGGTCTCCTGGGTTTATATTTTTGAGAGCTTTGGCTAGTTAGTAAGTGGCTAGTTAATAAAAAATAATGTTCAATAAATTTGAGGCAAGAGTGTGTTTCAGAGAAAAATTAGTAATTATCAGGGTTAATTATTCTAACACTGTAACTTCAAATACCTCATTAAGGAAATAATAAATTATTTGCAATTTCACAAAACAGAAATCATGAAGCCTAAATAAAAGGAGTACCTATTTTAACAAAACTCTAATTTTAGTCATTGGATTTATTTTCTATTGGAATATGTAATCTTCCTCTGCTTCGTGTTTTGTGCCCAGAACCCTCCAAGAGCCATATTCCTGCCCTTTTTCTGTTTTATGTCATTCTTCCCCTGGGGACAAGGTTTGACTTCCTTGATGGGTGGGAAGGAACTGAGCTTGGGAAATTCAGCCCCCTTCTCTCTCCGTCTTCCTACTGGCAAGCATGGACTTTCTTCCTAACAACATAAAATCTACAGAATTGTAGGATAGATCTGTGATTATCCAGCTGTGTAAATGACTGGCTGGATACATACCTAGTTCAGAGGTAACATATTTGTAAGCAGAAACGTCTATCCAGGGGAAAAAAAAAAAAAAAAAAAGCCAACATTTTGGTCTCCATTTGGCTGGCAATTCTGTCTATCAATGGATTTTAAACAGAAAACAGGGTGCTTTTTTTTTTTATTATTTCAAATGATTCTGATAAACTTTTCATCTTACTAAGATTATTGGATGAAAAGCACTCTACTGTGTTTTTCTTAAGGATATAAAAAATAGGACCACTTATTGGAGATAAGTGAATATAACATTTTTAGATCAGTGTATCTTTGTGGGACTTAGAATTATGTATTTTCGCTATCATATTAAAATGAATAATTGTTTTCAATCAAGACACTTGGCATTTCAGAAATTATAAACCTTGTTGGCTATTTTTAATTATAAATTTTCCATGCAAATAAACCGTTATTAATTGAAAGATAAAAATAGAAAATACATATTTATAATTCCTTTGTCTTAGCTAATCTATTCAAACAATACACATTTGAAACTCTTTGTATTATAAAATCACTTTGGCAGTTTGCATTCAAACGTATTGTCTTTCAGCATTTCCTTTCTAACAAGTATTAGTTGGTCATTTTTGTGGATTGGATCATAATAGCAATAATATTGATAATAATAAGAGCAGCTATGGTTCCCTTGAAATGTGCAAGTCACAGTTCCACTCACTAAATCCCAATTTGTTCATTTAATACTTACCCCAGCCCCAGGGAGTAAGCACTGGAGTACTCCCCACAGGATAACAGAGGCACTGAGAAAAGCTTGATAGTCTAAGCCCAGAATCACAAGGACATGTGTCTCTCTTAGCAAATGTACGTTTGTATTGTCAGAATCAGCGGCAATGGGCTTAATGTCTGGTGGCCACAGACACAAGTGACGTACATGCATTTCTTTATTATAATTAAAGACAAGCATCACTGCACAGAGCAGGGGACACTGCGGCCCTTCTGTTTGGAGGAGTAGGCTGCTGGATTTGTGCCACCCTGCTGGGGACAGGCTCAGAATGGCTTTCTTCTCTTAATTAGCTGAAAGTTACTTCTCCCCCTTGTGTATCAAGTCAAAGAGTTTGATGTGCTTGGGCTTCGCCTTCAGACGCACCCGGATCAGTTTACTATGTCCTGTCCAAGTGACGAGGCCTTACACTAATTTAAAGAAAACAATGGGCCTAAAGATTTTAGTCTTGCTATTATGAAGATTTCCATTCTTTGCAGTAACTTAAGATGGGAGATTTAAAATCTGTTTACCATAGTAAATACACATATTCACTGAAAACAAAAAATTTTTGTAATTAAAATGGGCTGCCATTTTATGTAGAAAATACATACTGGCTCTTTTTCTCCACACTATTAGATATGTGTGAATAATAGTCCATTACCAATTAACTCAACTTTTGCTCTTCTTCCTAAATGAAAAGTAATGAAAATGACCATTTTCATACCAACTAGCATATCATTATGCTAAAAATAAATTAACTGGATTAAAACTATGATATAAAAATTGTATGTTACATATATTCATTTTTATGCATTATCAAAACAATTTAAATCGGTTTCTATACCATCCTGATGATGAAATAAAAACAGTCTTTTAAGTTACTTCTAGTAAATTTATCTAATTTTTCAATATTTATCTCAAATTTGTTTGCATGAAGAAAGAGGAAACATCTCAGACAGAAAACAAAGTATATCTTAGTAACCAAAGAAGAAAACATATTTATGTTAAATGAAGAATAAGTTTGATTGATTGAGTTAATAATCACATTATTATAAATCATCAGAAGAATGGTGGGTATAATTATCAGCATCCAAATTTTTTCCAGTGTCTACTTCAAATCTTATTTAGCCACGAAAGATTTGGGTTTAATACTAGAACTTATAAACTGTCTTTGTATTCATGGAGCTTCTATGTACTATGCCATAAGCAGAGTGTCATGCATTATTCAAAGCACTGTACAAAGTGTGTGTGTATGTGTGCATAGGTGTGTGTTTACACCTGTGTGTATGTGTGTTTAATTGAAAGTAATCATGTAAGCAAGGTTTTATTCTCCCATTCCTTGAAGACCAAGCAAATTAAATAATTCGTTGAGGTCAAAATGACTGGGAAATTAATGATATCTAAAGTCCAGCCTGTCAGGTTCCACAGCACATCTGTACTTAAAGTCACCCCTTGAACTTCGTGGGTGTTTTGACAGCAAGTTATATAATTTACCAGTCTGTGAACACAAGCTCGATTCAGAATGGCCTTCTCAATTGTGATTAATTTGGAAATAGCACGTTTGGGATGTACACAGATGAGACTGTCTCTCCCTTATTTCTCTTCCTTTCTAGTTTGTCTCCCTTTGAGGTCACTAATTCTGATGCACTAACCAGAGCTGTAAGAGAAGTGAGGGCTGGGCAGCCGTGGACAGAGAAATGACAACAGCGTCCTGCTGACATTCTGAAAATGCAGGAGCAAAGAACTAGAAATTTGGGAATAAATAGTGTGTGTAAGACACATTTTTTTTCTGTGTTCTGTCTTCTTGAGTGATGTAGCAAGTAAGTACTAAATAATTAAAAAAACTCTGAACTTCGTTTTAATATCTGGTCTTGCCCTAGGCTTTTATTTACACAGATTCAGGAGGCCCTTCATGCTGACCTGTAAAAGACTGACTCCTACAGAGCTGCAAAGGAAAGGGCCAGCACTCAGAAGAAAAATATTGTGATTCTGTAGGAAAAAGTTGCACTGTATTTCTGTCTTGCCCTAGAATCTTAACTTCTGTTCAATATTTATTTTTAGTAGGTTTGACTCCTAGGCCTCAAAACCAAGTGTGCAAGAAATACCACCTGTCTTTATCTTCCAAAAATCAAATGGATTTCAACTACTCTGCTGGAATCACAGAAAATCTGGGGGACTCTATCCCTGAACCTAGGGTTGTATGCAATTATGCAATTTATAAAGCCCTAAGGCATTTGAAGAGATGGCCCTCTGGTCATTTGTCGTTCAACTTCATAGTGATAACTGATTTTCCTCTGTTGATATTTTCAATACTGCCACCTCTATGATGATTTTGGGCCATACTCAGGATTCCAGAAATCTCTAGATTCTATGACTCTGCTTCCAAGAAGAGCACAAACCTCTCTTTTTAGAGACCCTGTCATCTTTCTTGGGAGCATCCAGGAACCAGCACTACTCTTGTGGGAACACACCTGACAGGCCTCCCCGACCTTGCCCAGCTTGGAGAAACATCTGTGTGATATGTGCGAAGCACCTATAATGAGAAATAGGTAGAGAAGTAAAAAGGTATGCATGCATGTCTAAAATATTATCCAGCTACATTTTTATGTAGTACATCCACTATAAAACATTTTCCTTTCAGATGTATTTTTCAAGATGGTTGGATTGAGATTTCTTTGGTAAGTGAAACTTTCCCTAAAGTAAAAACAGTTACCAAATTGCATTTCTGGTATTCTGGGCATAATTACTATATCCTGATTGGTGAAAACTAGAATCAAAGGAACTAGTGAAGGTGGTTGGTGTTGGTATAAAGTATTTGAGGAGTGTCATGGACTAAATGCTTTTGTTACTCCCAAATTCATATATTGAAATCTCAACCCCACTGTAATTGTATTTGGAAGAAGTGCCTTTGGAACGTACTTAGGTTTTGAGGGTAGTGCCCTCATGAACAGGATAAGTGACCTCACCAGAAGAGGCCAGAGAGCTATTACATCTGCCTTCTCTATCTGAGGACACAATGATAAATTGACTGTCTGCGACCTGGAAGAGGGCTCTTACCAGAAACCAAGCATGCCGGCATCCAGATATCAGACTTCCATCCTTCAGAACTGTGAGAAATAAATTTATGTCTTTTGTATATCCCTAAGTCTATGGTATTCTGTTCTGGCATCCAAACTAAGACAGAGAGCATACATTTTATTTAGATCATGAAAGAGGTTGATAGGAAAAGTCTGCACAATTATCAACTTTCTTTAGGCTATCAGCAGCATATTGTGAGAACTATGAGAATCACAAATTAAGTCCAAAATTCCATCACCTGAATCTTCAGATTTATGTTGTTTATTTTTTAGTATTTCACACCTTGAAGTATTTAGCCACATAGATATCTCTAGGGTAATAGCTTCTATACTTGCCAGCCAGAAGAGTAAAATCTTTCCGGACTAACAAACAAATCATTGGGAAAACATTCTTCCCATTTGCACAAGTCTGTTCCTCTTTTTTATGAGCCATTTGTCTCTTTAAAAATTAATGCAAGGAAACCTGATTAAAATGGACCAAAATGGAGTCTGGATGGTCAGAAGGGGGAGCTCACATGAACATAATACACTACATCGATACAAATCCCAAAAGGAAGAGACATACTTTGTATCTCCCATGGAAATTGACTCTTACCTCATACTACCACCCAGCTGGAGGAAGAAAGATACTCTCTTTGCCTGACAACAGCTCAGCCAACTTCTAATTCTTAGTTTCCTCCAGTTAACTTTTGATTTATAGCAACCCTTTCCAAGTTCCCCTTCTCCTCTATAAAAGAGTTTCCTTTCTTTTCTTTTACCCAAGTTGCTTGTAGTTAGCCATAGTTGCATATCCCAAGTTCCAGTTCTTTGCTGTTCCTGAATAAACCCATTTTGCTCTAAAATAACTGTCTGTTTTATTGTTTCAGTTAACATCCAGGAAGGATTTAGTTTGCTCCTTTTAGGACGTGGAACTTTGTTTAGATAAACTTTCAGGGACTTTCTGGAGAGGAGAATCTACGACTAATCTACCATGTCCACAGACTGCAAAAGAGCTTCAACCCCTACCTCAGGTATTTGAAATTTTTCCATGTGAGGTGATAAAGTGTCAAAAAGTAGAATATTAAATTTCAGAGCTGTTAGAGTTAAAGGGAGTGGTAGGATAAAATGACATGAGCACAATTTTAAAAAGGTAAAATCTTTCATAAAAGTTTGCCATTTAAGTGATCAGAAGCCATTTAAAATTTCAAAGAACTTGTTTTTATTTGAATTTCTATTTCATTTACTGTATTGCTTCTTAGGATACAAAAAAACATACATATAATTTTGTTACTTTCTTGGATGAAATTTTATTTCCTTAGAAAATTAAATGTGCTGAGTATGCAAATCTGGTCTTAACCATTAATTATTGGATAAAATTCCTCCTTAATAGGGTTTTCCCCACTCCTCATTCTCACCTCACACAAGAATTCCACCTTTAATATTACATGCCAGAAAAAAACAGAACCCTTGTAACTATACACAATAGTACCATGCCCCCCACATATATCTATTCCATTTCTTCTTCCTAGAATGCCCTCTGTCTCCTTATTCCAAATATTATGAACCATATTTCCCCAACTCCAAGTTTGAGCCTATTCATCCTTCAAACCTCAGAGAAGGGGTCACTTATCTGGAATCAGGTGAGATGTTTCACTCCTCCAGGCTAGATATTTCTCCGTTGCAGTGACCTTGAGTTGCTTCACAACATCTCTCAGCTGCAGAGTGCTGTAATTAAGCATAGGCAAGGTTTAGTCAAGTATTGGAAGATAGAACACTAATATCCTTTATATCTAAAAAAAAAAGTTTAAAATGTTTTTTTCCAAATATCTTAGAGTATAAACCATGCATTGACCAAGACCACAGTGTTTGAGAAAATGGCAAAAAATATTCAGAATGTTGGTGTGTGCTGGTTGCTTTTGGCTACTGTTAGGAAAGCCCTAAGGAGAGAGAATTTTGATCTAAAACAGAGACAGGTTGGAACACAAGAACTTTGATAAGTAAAACATTCTGAGTTGTCTGAACATCCTATATCCGGAGACTACATAGCAATACCAAAGAAGTTATGAGCCCCAAGGCTGTAGTCTTAGCAGGAGATAAAACTTAAGCTTTATGAGAGTCAGGAGCCTGTTGAGAGAAATTGGATTAAGGTGCTGTCCTTCACTCCAGGCCCAAGGTTTTCCATGGCTTCAAAAGCGAGACAGACATAGGAAGTAAGGTGACAAGCCATCCCATCTTGCCCAGGGCAGAGGAATATCCTGGGAGGCAAGCTTCTCATTTTAAAATCAGTCCAGCCTTGGAAAATGAGAGAGAACTAAAAATCCTGTGGGTAGAGCCAAAACAACCCATAATTAATTAATTACTAGTCTTCAAGTTTAAAAAGTAAGCCTAGACTAGATTGTTTATAGTGATTACTGAAAAGTGGAATTGACAGAAGCAAGTGGTCTGATGCCAAAGAACACTTTGCAACTCCTGGATTCATAGCACCATTCAGCACCTCATTTCACTTTGCAGAGGACCATGGACTAGGAGAGACATAGTCCCGACGGCAAAGCCAGGGGCCACTGAGGACCATGAACAAAGGCCCCTTATTCCAAAGAGAAGAACTCAAGGTACCCAGGTAGTCTAACCGAAGGACTCATTCCCTTTCCTGCCCATCAAAATTTGTTTTTTTTAGGTCACAATTTTTAAGGACTACCATTTCATATACCCACTGTTTCTGAATTTAAATTTTTAAATATTTTATCACTGTTATTCTGTTCCTACTCCACTATTGTATATTTCAATATGGTGTATTGTGTGTACTGGGAAGTGGGTTATACAAAATGTACTTTTTTTATTAGTCAGCAAACCACGAATAGCTATATTCAGACATGATGGAGAAGGTGGTGCCTCATTCCCGAATCCTAGGTGATGCACTGGATGAAGCAGCGGATGGACAACTGCATTGCTTACCCTGGGGAGGAGGTAAATGTATATGTGGAAAGGCAGGTGTGCACAGACATTTCAGTGGCGAGAGGGTAACTAACTACAACAGAGACAGTCTCTTGGTGTCACTGTCTGTGCTTCTTTTCTTCCATAGTAATAGAATCTTAAGCTGTGTCCTTGTCTCTGGGCTACAGTCAAGGTGCTGTGTGCCACAAGCCAACGGATTCGTTGATGATGCTCTAATCCCTGGATTGTGGCTGAAGTTGTATAATTCTGAAATCAGAGTTGGCAAAGCATATCCCTGATACCCTAGCTCCCTGGGTGTGACAAGTAAAAGTTCTCTTGGCAGACCAGCTGTGAGTCATTTTTTTTGAAGAATCAACTTCCCCAGACCCACTGTCCAGTTTAATGTCAAGAGCTGCATGTGAACGCTGAGCACTTGAAATGTGGGTGTTCCAAAGTGAGATGTACTGTAAATGTGAAATACACAACAGATTTCAAGGCCAGAACAAAGAATGTAAAATACATCATTCATATTTTTATACTGATTACGTGTTGAAATAAGTATTTTTGATATATTAGGTTAAATTAAATATATTATTAAAGAAACTAATGTTACCTGATTCTTCTTATGTCTTAATATGGCTAACAGACAACTTAAAATTCTATATGTGGTACAAATTTAATTTCTAGTGGATAGCGCTGCCCTAGACCATCTAAAGACTTTTTTTTCAGGGCACAATCTCTTATTAAATTCTAAAGTTTCATTCCTTGCAATTGATAGCCTTCCTCATGCTATCTTAGGAAGGAGAAAATAAAAATACTCATCTCACTTAAAATCTGAAAATCTTTTTTTTTAAATGTCTTCAAGGAATATGACGTGAGAAAAAAACTCATTTCCAGTTTGAAAAAAATTCTTAAAATATTATGACAGTCATATCTCATGCCTAAAATGTAAATAAAATGCATCCATAGATGTAAAGTTACAGTACACAGATGTTCAACATGTACGTGACTTCTGAAACCTCCTGATGGGCTAAATAAATTACATAAATTAGTGCTGTTAATTATTCTCCAAAGGGCAATGTCAAAATGATAGATGGATAGTTCAAGCTATTGAATGTTCTTTGTCAAGCATAAAAGAATGAATTTGATCAATACAATCACTGTGATTTTTTGATGTACTCAATGTTTTCATCAATATTTTTCTCTGGGATTTTCCTTCTCTCTTAGTTTCTGTCTTATGATAATCATTAAAGTAAATAGCTCACCATATTCTGCTAGTTGTTAAACCAGATTTTTTTTGATAATCCTCATTTAAAAAAGGAATAAAAATATCACTAATTAGCATCATATTTATTCTGGCATCATTATCTATAGCCTTTTGTTTCTATCTATGCTTCTTTGTCTTTTAAGCATAGGAAATCACAAATTAAATATTTAATGTAACAATAACAACGTAACAAATACATCTTAACCCTTGCTTCTTATGCACTTGTTAAGGAAATTTTTCAATCACTACTTCCTGAATACATTGCCTATCTTTTTATGGAAGGTAACTATGATCTTTGCTGGAAAAAAACAATCATGATACTAATGAATTAATGGATGACAAGTGAAAAAAGGCATCACCAGGTCTCTGACTGGCTGGGGGAGGATGAGTGCCCTAAGGGACATCAAAGGAAGCAAAAATGGACACATTTTCCTCATAGCTGTTGTATAAACCCAGGTTTCTTAAACTAAGAAAGTATAGTCCAGAAGTTAAAACCACCATGCGACATACTAAAGAGGTAGTGATTGAGTCCAGAAGCTACAGTGGCAACGTTGAGTGATCTATCTAGATGAAAAATTAATTCCCAAAACATTTAACCATCAGAGAAACAGCAAGAGAGATGATTGGCAACATGCCATGAGATATTCTTGACTAGTAATTGGATTACAGCATTGTCTTTGCATTAAATCACTGAAGTTTTTTTCGGGGGAGAAAGGGGTGGTGTGATATATTGCACTAGATGGTTGAAGAAACTTGAGTACACTAGACAAGCTTTTACTAAGAAATGTGAAAAGGAAAAAAACTCCCTATTTTTTTCTTATTTACTGTTCACACTACTCACAGAACACTTCATTTCTAACACCTCTGTGACTTTGTTTATTTTCTCACATATCAAGCCATTCTTTGACTCCAGTTGGGTGTCCTACAATAGAATTTCGTTCTAACACTGTCTGCATGGGGTTGGCATCAGATCCCGTGGGTTAAAGGCAAATCCCCACAAGACTACCTACCTCACCACACTCACAGTTACTGGCGAGAAGCTTCTTATCTCATCAGAGAGCATTCAGATATGAGACCTGGAGGTCAAGAAAGCAAAGGAAGGATTTATTTCTAGGTTGATTGTATGCTTTTGAGGGGAGAGAGGGCAGACTCTGGTGAGCAGCTCTGATGAGTTTCTTTGGCAAGCTTTTATGGGGTATAAAAATGAATGGGTAGAATATTCATTGGGGAGGGAGGAGCTTGGGGTTGTGCTTCCTGATTTTTATTCCAGCTCCACTTTCCCAAGAGGAGGAGTCTTCATCAGAAGTGTCATGGTGCTGCTGCCTGATGGGTACTTCTGATCTGAAAGTCTAATTTCATTGTAATGGGGGCATAATGAGCAAAAGTCACATTTTGATGCTGGGGATTCTTGCCCCATCCACATTTCTTTATCTGCCTCTAGGACACTTGTCAACACAAAATCTTTGGTTTCTTACCATGCTGGAGGTTCCTGCTTTTCTTTGTCTACCCAAGGACACTTGTTGATTGCAAGATGTATGGTTTCCTGCCATTTGGATCGTGCTCCCCAACCTTCTCTGCTCACATCTAGCTATCTGCTTGCTCTAATGATACACACATACTTCAGATGCTAATCTTGTGAATGTGATTGCCTGGGTTGTTACCTGTGTTTCTGAAGACTGGATATAAATGAAAGGTTCCCCGGACCTCCTCATTGTGTTTCAGTAATTTTCTAGAGCTTCTCACAGAACTCAGGAAAACAGTTTACTTACTAGGTTACCACTTGTTACAAAAGGATATAACTCAGGAAGAGTAGGATGGAGAAGATGCACAATGGGAGAGGCTCAGAGCTTCCCAGTCCTCTCCAGGCACACCACCCTCCCAGCACCTCCATGTGTTCACCAACCTGGAAGCTCTCTGAACAATCCCTTAGTCCAGGGAGTTTTATGGAGGCTTTATTATGTAGGTGTATTTAATGAAATCACTGGTCAGTGGTGATTAAGTCAACCCCCAGCTTCTGTCCCCTCCCTGGAGGTCAGATGTTGGGGGGTGAGGGGAGTAAGGCTGCAAGTTTTAAACCTCAAGTCACATGTTTGGTTCTTGTCACAGAGTCCCCATAGAGAATTTCAATGTCACCTCATTAACATAAACTCAGGTGTGGTCAAAGAGGGCTTGCTATGAATAACAAAAGACATCTTTATCTCTCTGATCCTTTAAGAAATTCCAGGGGTCTTGGGAGCCCTGGGACAGGGACCACTGGACTAAGGCCAAATATACAGTATATTATTATAAATCACAATATCACAGTCTGCCGGAGATACAAGAATGAAGAAGGCAGGAAAAGAAGAGAGGCAGAAAGCTGTCGGAGGACTAGCTGGGGAGAGGAACTATAGCAGAGCTAACAATTTCTTGTTGTATGAATAGTGCACAGGAGAAAGAAAAATAGACAGTTAAGAACACTTTAAAAAGTAAGAGAACATTTTCTCTATTATTACTGCAGTTTTCACATAAGTCTTTTAAAAATATACCAATTTATTCATTCAAATCATGTTTATTAATCATCCATCATTGACATCAACCCCCCACACACACATTTATCTTAATATTCTGGAAAATAAAATAATTTTGAGAAACCTCTTACCCTCTAGGATTCTCTCCTTTTATTGACTTACAGTCAAAGAAACTGGCATTTGTGCTCGGTTGTTATTCATTTCCTTCGAGTAATTATTCATTTTCATCTCCCTGTTAGTTTCATTTAACATCATGCAGCATTTGCCTTCTTGCAGCCATTTTAAAATACACAGAATTGCACTAAATTGGGTCATGCCTCATGATACTAATGGGACTGACAGTCCTTACACACCTCTGACCGGTGCTTGATTGTTCCCACCCAGCCCGTTGGTGCTAAGTTAACACTAACTCTACTTAGGCTAACTTCCTGGATACTGTCAAGTTTTGTTTAGCTTGACAACGAACTAAACATGTGAAGGCATCTAAGGCATCTACTATTTATTACTTTTTGAGTTAGATCTTTCCTTCTTTCCATCCTTCCTTCCTTCCTTCCATTCTTCTCTCCTTCCTTCCTCCTTGCTATCTTTTAGAGGTTTTTTCCCATTTAGTTAGTTGATAAAACCAATGTAGGTTTTTAATGATAAAAGGAATCATAAATGGTTTGTTAATAAACAGATATAGTCCACTGATTGACAGTTTATTCAGATAATGATCAATATGTTTCTAATTTGAAGTAGTTTTTCACATAAAGTGCTAGATTTAAAGATCATCATCAGAGAGTTTTTTTTTAATTTCCTTTTGAAATCTCATGCTTGTTAATATTATGTTGAATTTTGTACAATATCTGCTGAAACTCTCCCTCCTCTCTCTCATATATATACTTTCAAGCACACACACACACACACACATACACACACACAAAACACACACACCTCCTTTACAGCCTTCAGAAATTTCTGCTCCATTCTCTGCGTACTGAAAAACTGCATGAATTATGAACTCACTTTTTGAAGACTGTATTTTTTTCCTTTGGGCACCTACTGTGGGGAAAAATATTTTCAAGATGACTTTTTTCTTTTTAGAATTAAAGTCTAAGATTGCTGACAAAATGTGAGAGATTTTAAAGTCATTTTTAGACATACTAATCTCAACTCTTTTTATGTGAAATTACAGTAGAAGTGAATCTATTTGACTATTTGAAAGAATATTTCCATGAAATATTATATGCCTCTTTAGAGAAATAGAAACATTCTTCTGCCCTGTTTGAGTTTTTAGAGTATATTCTCTATGGCCCAGTTGATTTCTCAAGATTCTTTCTCTTTTAGAAGGATATGTCAGCTCTCAAGTGTCCATGAGTTCTTTTCATCTGATGTGGCCCCTTTAAAACCCGCAAGCATGTTTGGGTTATCAGGTCTATTTTAAAATGCTGCCATTCACCTGTTCAATTTAATACCTGCCTGGGAGGGGCTGCCATATTGACTAAGGGCTATGCCACGATGCAGCCTCAGAAATGAGAAAAGAAAGGCAGGCAGGCCTAGGCTAAGTGTACCATTAACCCCACCTAAGACTATGGTGTATCAATAGTGCATCAGACCTAATCATGTTTTATACAGCTAGTCAACCACAGGGAAGAATAATCAGAGAGATTTATTCACAAAGAACAACACATTCAGTCTTCCAAGCGTTTGCTGTTCTCTTCCTTGAAAATGATGTGTAGTGATTAGTTTTCATCTGAACAGGCATTTTCTTTCTTAAAAATTAAAACACATCCTACTCTAAAGACTGGAAATCAAGAAGAAGGAGGTAGCTTTTACTGTGTACAATGCTTAAAAGATCCTTGTTAAACAGAAGATAAATGGACTAAGGCCATTCTTGCTGGCAGATAATATTTTTGTGTTATATATTGATGGAAGAGGAATGAAAATATGGTCCCTTCCCAATGTTCTATTGAATGGACCTATTTTGTACTCATTAGTACCAAGTTCAGTCTCAGGGCAGTAAAACTTGCTTTTAATTTACAGTCAGCTCAGTAAACAACCACTGCTCTCCTGTTTATATTAGGGACTCATTTAAGTTCCTTAAAAATAGTTACATAATTAAGGATTAAGAAAAAGAAAACAAAACAAGGGAGAGAAGAAGGGAGGAGGGAAGGAAGGGAGGAAGAAGGAAATGAAGGAAGAAGGGAAAGAAAGAAGGAGGGAAAGAAGCAAAAGGGAACGAAGGAAATTTGTCCTTGGAGACCATGAGGTTCAGGAGAGAGATCATGGGATCTTCCTCTCAGGTCTGAATGATTTATCCACTGTCATTGGGAGGACAATCTAAGAAAAGCCATTTTCTTTTGTGTCACCTTCTATTATAGAGGGAATTTGCAGAAATAATACTTATGTCAAGAGCTTGATGTGAAGAAAACACATAAAAAAGGATTATATATATAGAAATGGCTTATAAATTGCTGTGGGCACATCTCAACCACTGCTTCTAGAAAATACAGGTATCCTGTGAGCCCAAGTGAGTTGTTACCTCACTAAAATATTTCCTCAATTCCCAAATATAATCAATGAATATAATGGTTTCCCTTTTGAGCTTTTTAAGTCATTTTTTCCTACACTGTTGCCAAAAACTAATAGAATTCTTTGAAACTGATAGACCTAGAGAACACTGCAACCCTTTCTTGTTACAAATGAATAGAAATTACAGAAATGATATAGGAAACCGTTAAGCACAACGTTGGTTTCTTATGATTTATGGGCCTGAACTGGTGCAGGAATCCTCCACCTGCTTCAGGCACACACATGCACACACACACACCCCCACGCAGAGAAAAACACACAGGTGTGCACGCACATTTTCATATAAGGATAAAGTTAAACTTGTAACTAGCAAAGGAAACATCTCAATGCAAGAAACAGAATGAATTCAAAATCATAAACACCAAGAAGTGCTGAAGTCTAAGGACTCATAAGGGAAGCAGAGATGCATGCACGAGTTTATGATTAAAACCCTGGAGCATGCAGATTCAAGCCTGTAGGGAAGAACTTGTTGTCTAGTGCTTAGAACAATGGAACAAAGCTACCCCAGCTAGCAGACGGTCTCTAGGGACCCAGAAAACAAAACAAAACGAAACAGAACAAAACTCTTCAGATAAGTTTAGGAAAGCAGCAAGAATATTTGTGATAAATTCTCGAAAGATGGAAATCAGCGGATAAATATGTTGCAAGAATTAGGAAATATCTTCGTGAGTTGTCCATGGGTATGAGATCAGAACTCATGAAACCCCAGTAATATACTGGAATTATAATACATGTGGAATTTATTTGTGATTATGATGCAACTCAGTGGCTCAAATTTTTTTCTGCATATTTAGTCACTTAAGCATCTATTTTTTTTTTTAATAAGGTGTCTTTTCTAAACAGAATGGAAATAGTCATACTTCAATATATTAAATTCCCTTTTTCCTCAAGTATACTGAAAACTTTTCCTGAGGTCTTAACTTAACCTGTCTTCCACCTCTTTGTATAATTCTGTTCTACTCACTGCACTGATTACAGAAACTTTATAATGCATTCTGGTATCTGCAAATTATTTCTCAGCTTGTTCATTTGCTGACCTCTCTTTATTAAACATTATTCTTTGTCTAATTCTAGGACATATTTTAGAAATAAAAATAATATTTTTATTGGAATTACATTTAAATTATAAATTTATTTGTTGGAGAATTGCATTTTTATTACATTAATTCTTTCTATCCAAGAACAAGGGATGTCTTTCCATTTGTTCAAGTTATCCTTTGGGTTCTTTACTTTCAAAACATTTCCTAATATTTATAGTTTTGTGAACTGTAAACTTTTCCCATATCCAATTCTCAGTGCTTCTTTTTACTTACATAGAGACAAGCTATTGACTTTTCTACGTCTGTTTAAAGACATGTTAGTAAGTTTCATTACTAATTCTAGACTGTCTTAGATGTTCTATGAATATAATTACATGATGAACATGAGATAATTTCATTCCTTTTTGTATTACAAAGTATAGAAAACCATGTTTTATTTTTATCCTCATCTTCTATGTCCTCTGGAAAAAATGTAAAATAACTAAGCTGACATCAAGCAAAAGAATTCATCTTTAGGATTTTCTGAAAATAGTTCTAAGGGTCTGCCATTTAGAATAAAAACTCCTATTGGTTTTGTCAAATTACATATACGTATTTAAAGTTTCCTTTTATTTATAATTTTTATTTTTAAAAATTCCCAACTTTAATCAAATATCTTTACCATCAATTAATGTGATCATTTGATCTTCCACTTTATTTTATATGTTATATTAATAAATATACTGTTATAAAATCAGCCTCAGATTACTAGAATAATCTCTGCCTCGTGAAGTGAACAGTTTTAAAATGTTGAATGACTGTTAGATTCTACTAGACAATGATACATTTCTAGATATCTTATATATAAAGAGATTTATTATAAGAAATTGTCTCATGCAGCTATGAGGGCTGAGAAGTCCATTCTCTGCCATGCAGACAGGCAAGCTGGAGATTTGGAGGTGATGATGCAGATGGAGTCTGAAGGTGATCTCCTGAAGAATTTTCTCTTATTCTATTCAGGCTAGTTTATTTGTTCTATTCAGGCTTTTAACTGACTGAATGAAGCCCACCCACAATGAAGGGCCAATCTGTTGACTCAAAATCCACTGATTTAAATTTTAATTTCATCCAAAATACCCTCCAAATTGACACACAGGAAGTTAACTATCGTGGTGAATAACATTGTTTAATTATTTTTCTAATGTTTGCTCTTTGTGTATAAGATTGTAATGTACCCAGCAAATTTGCTGAATTTTCTAAATAGCTCTAGGTCTTTTCAGATTCTCTTGGACCTTTTTTATGAAGACAAGCATAATTCTACAGAAGTAAGAACACTTTTAAAAAATTTTGTATTTTTGTCTCTTTCTGGGAAGATGGATAGCACTTCCGCATAATTTTGAATAAAATATATGATAATGATAATCTAAACTTTTATTTTACTATTAGGTTTGCTGTGCAGTAAAATTCTCATTCTGTTTAATGTTGTATATGCATCCATGTATGCACAATATATATGGGTATATGCCCAATATATATATTACAAATTCAAACTTCAAAGGGGCAAGTATAATACTAAAAAGTGTTTTTCCTAATCATTCAAGAGTAAATTACTGATCTGATGTCCCATTATCCCTGATATAGCACTACTATATCCTCCTATATAACCACAATATAACTATCAAAATCAGGAAATTAATAATGACACTGTTTTATCATCTGACCCTCAAATTCCATTCAAGTGTTGACAATTATCTCAATGATTCCTTTTATAGAAAAGTAATTGAGTTGTGAATCATGTCTTGAACTTTCTGGAACAGAGTTTTAGTCTTAATTTTCATGACCTTGATACTTTGAAGCGTACAGCCAAATATCTTGTAGAGTACACTTTAATTTGAGTTGTCTGATGTTTTCTCATAATTAGATTCAGGTTACGTATCTTCGGCAGGAATACAGTGAGGCTGTCTTTTTATTTTTGTTTTCTATTACATTACACAGCTTTGTTCCATTGCTGATGATCAGTGTGATTGCTTGATTAAAATGATGTCTCCTCCACTTATTCCAGTTAGATTCCAATATTCACACTAACTGCATCCCTTATTCTGTTCAGATTCTGAAAACCCCCTTGGGAACAGCCAGCCATGTACACACATACCACCCTTTCTCCTCTGCTTAGACTTGGTCACGCACTCCAGGCCTCCCAGTGTCTACTTTCCTTATCCTGCTTAGGTTCTCAAACTGTATACCAGATCACCCATCTGAGTTTAATGTCTTCTTCACCCTGCAGGCTTTGACAGTCCACGAGGAGCCTTCCCACACATTAGGGGCTCTTTTTATCCTGATTTGTCTCTGACATCCCAGGACAGATGCCAGCCATCATTCGATGCCTGCTTCATCCCATGCCAGGTGAATCTTCCTGTGAATGTCTTGCTCTCCAAGCTTCTGCTCCAGTGCCCCAAGCAGGAATGCCATTCCTTAGGGCCACCTTCCAGCTCTGCTACACCTAAACCCTGTAGAACTGAATTGATCAGGAAAACAAAGAAGAGCTGGATTATACTTTTTTACACAATATTAGTGTCTCTGTTTTAATCTTTACATTTAACATATTTATAACTATGGGAATTACAGACATGTCTGGAATTAATTCTATTATGTTTTTTTCATTTACTATAAATTTTCGCTACTATTTTATCCCTTATTTTCTTCTTCATGTTATACTAATCAATTTGTTTTCTTTTTCCCAAAGTTCTTTCTGAGTTTGAAAACTCATATATACTGTTTTATCATTATAATTTTTAAAAAATGAGATAAAATTTACAAATATTGAAATAAACAGATTTTAAGATTATAAGCTAATGAGTTTTGATAAATAGACACATCATGTTACCAAAGTTCCAATCAAGATGTAAAACAAACACTTTAGTCACCCCCCGAGTTCCATCACACCCTCTTTCAGTCAGTCCCACTATCCATAGGCAATCATTGTTCAGATCAGATTTGTAGCCTCATAAAATAATTCTTCTTTCCCTTAAACTTAATTTAAATTGCAATCAACAGTTTGGACTGTTTGGGGTCCGACTTCTTTTCTTTCTTTTGCTGATCGTGGCTGGCAATGAAAACGTATCTGCAAATTGGGTGATCTTCCCTGGCCTTTGCTAGGCTTGCTTAAACAGAGTGACTGCCCCACCTTTCTCTCATCCTCCTACTGTAAACACTGGGATAACCTCAGTGAGCTCTTGTGTCAAAGGCACAAGAAGGCATAAGGGGAAAAATAAGATCTCTCTTTTATACAATAGTCAAAGCTGGCATTTAGTCCTTTCTTTGGCCTTGTTTTATTAGCCAAGGCAGGCCAAAATTGAGCACCTGAAGTCAAGGAATGTGACGTATATATCACATCTATAGTTGGAAGAACAACAGTCACATAGCAAAGAATATGGGCCAATAATGAAACGTGCCAGCTTCTACCATCTTGGTCATGTATGGCTCTTTCCCACTTGTAAAATATAACCACCCCCCTCCCAGAATACCCAGAGTTTAGTTTAATCATTATATCAAACTTTTGATCCAGAAGTATATAAAATGAAGGCAAGTGGCCTGCTTCTTCTATTGCCAACACACAACAGAGGAATAAGAACAGAAGTGCAATAAATAATCGTACTTGGAAAGAAGAATGGAAAGCATGTAGCAGCCCAAAGTATTGCTGAAATCTTTCTGGGACAGTCTTACTTATCTACCCTATGCGGGTGGTTCTCAGCTGAGGATGACTTCTTGGAGGATGACTGACAATGACTGGAGACATTTTTGGCTGTCCAGAATGAGAAGTGTGTGTTCCAGATACACAGTGTGTGGAAGATAGGGATGTGGCTAAACACCCTATAGTGAGTAGAACAGCTGCCCTGAATAAAAAGTCAGCCACCCTGACATCTCATTAGTGCTGAGAGTGAGAAATCCTGCCCTAGTCTAAGGGCAGGGGATGGTTCTTCATTAAGCCTGTGCTCTTGTACCTAAACTTGACATCCCAGTCCATTGTTCTTGGCTCTTGGTTCTGGCCCCTCATGTGTATTTCCATTTCTCTCACCCTCTGGCCATTTTTAAAGAGGCATTGGAAACTGTACCCTTCAAATCTCTCAGGCTACTTCTTAACGTAGAAAACAGGAGTCTAGAGGTCATTTTGTATTCTGACTGGGCTGAGTTTCTTCCATGCGAGGCTGGCAGTACTTCTAACAATACAGGTAATGTCAATATTCTAATATCAATGTTATATATTAAGTTCAATACACTCCATGTGCCAAAGGCCAAACTTACCAGGCTTAATATTCTTAAATATATGAAAGGTATAATTTGCTATCCTAATTAGCAGTATTTACATAATATAGATGTCTTTTAAATCAAATAAAAATGTTTGGAAAGGAATCATATATATACACTATATATGGTATAATATATATCAAGTATCATGTATCTATCATATACATATATACATGTCTTATAAGAGTACCCTTCTGGAAAAGCATTAGTGTGTTAAAAAAGATCCCTTGTATTTTTAAAACTTGTAAAATTTTAATTAAAAAAACTCATATAATATAATCATCTGTTTGGGTTAAAAGAGACTGCAAAAAGGTCAGTGTACACGTTATCATCTCCTAGTGGGAGAGGAGTCAATACTTTCAGGGGGTGGACTTTATCCCATCTGACAGGGAAAGATAGTAGAGGGTATTGATTAGAAGAAGAGCTTGAGGGAGTGACATTTACAGTACAATAGATTAAGTTTAATGAAAGGGCTTCCCACCTATCAATAAAAGGCTTAACCTCATCCCCAAATTAGTTAGCCATTATTGGGCAAAATAATTTAAAGTAGATTAAGTGATTTATTGACTACACATAAATGTCTGGAAGAAGATAAACATTAGTTTCCTCCTGATGCAGAATTGTTTTTGGGATCTTGAACACATTTCTCTGGGTTTTTACCTTTTGTACACCATAAGGTTAAACAAACAAACAAACAAAAACTGAAATAAAATTTATTGTTAAATTAAAACTGAATTTTAATTTTAGGATAGAATACATCACAAACTATATATCCATTCCTTAGATATGATTTTAAAATTGTCCCACAGGGTTTGTGATATATTTTGTTGGAAAATTTGACACAATAAATATATTTCAGAAAAATATTTTGAATATTGGGGTATAAGAAAATACCTAGTAAGGTCATTGTTCCTCTGTAACCATGGTAGTTGCAAAGAATTCAAGTCCAGTCTTTCTAGGCTTATACATTCTCGAGAGTAAAGAAAATTGGTAAAGCCAATCACTAAAATAATTTTAAACTGAGATAAGGATAGATAAAAGTGAGATACAACTGGAGCAAAGGCATTCAAACTTTTATAAAAATTATTATGCAAACATAATAAGTTTCATTTCTCCTTATACCCAGCATATAATTTCTCCCAGCATACAAAGTTTACAGTAATTCAGAGTACATTTTTTCAAGACCAATTCCTTACTTCTCATCCTTTTAAGAATCTCTGACTCTTCCTAAGGCTTTAAAATAAGAACAGTATCAATCTTGTTCTCTCTCTCTCTTTTTTTTTTTTTTTTTCTTCAATTAGGAGGAATTGACCTGAATTCATAGAATAGAAGCCTGGGCTCTGGAAACAAAATCTACAACTCTAGGTCCTCACTATCTCATTTCCTTTGCTAACAAGTTTTGTTTGTTTATTTTCACTTTTACTGAAAACAATTTACATACAGAAAAATGCACAAATCTTAATTGTAACATGCTGATTGGATAATTCCTGGCAAATGGATACATTAGTGTAACGAATACCCAAATCAAGACAAATTTTATCACCCAGAAATTCACTTCATTGCTCCTTCTAGTCTACACCAACCCCTGGTTTAGGCTACCTGTGTTCTGATATCTATCATCACAGACTAGTTTTGTTAGTTTTTGATCTTATCAAATGGGATCATACAATATATACTCTTTTGTGTGCAGTTTATTTTATTCAATACATTGTTTCCATGATCTATCCATATGGTCACATGTAGCAATTTTTTATCTTTTTTATTACTGAGCTGTTTTTCATTGTATAAATATATCAGATTTGTTTAACAATTCTCTTACTGATGAACATTTCAATTATTTTCAGTTTTGTCAATAATGAATATAACTGTTATTAATATGCTTATACAATCATCAGTGGACCTATGATGTAATTTTTTGGAGCAAAATTACTGGTCCATAAGGTTTATGTTTTTGCTTTTAAGGGAACTGCAAAACTTTTTTTCCAAAATGGCTGCATTTCCACAAGCAACATTTAAGAGCTTGACTGGTCCACATCACTGCCAGTGGTCGACATTGTTGGACTTAAATTTTAGCCAGTCTAGTGGGTAGGTGTATAGTGGCAGTTCAATTTTATTTGTATTTTTGTGATAACTAATGATGCTGTGAATCTTTTCACGTGTGTTGTTTTTGTTTGTCATTTATTCATCTTCCTTTGTAAAGTGTTTATTCAATCATTTTACCCATTCTTTATTGGGTTCTTTATATTTTTATTATTGAGTTGTAAAGTTCTTTATGGATTCTGGATATAAGTCCTTTTTCAGATATATATTTAGTAAATATTTTTTCCTAGCGTGTAGCTTGCTAATTCATTTTCTTGATGAGTAGAAATTCAAGACAGAGCAAAGTACAGTTTAACAATGTTGTTTTATGATTATTGCTTTCTGTTTACTACCTAAGTTTAAAACAACAAGATGTTGAAGATGTCTTGCTAAATTTTATTTAGAAGGCTTGTAGATTTAACTTTTCCATTTACTTTCATAATTTATCTTGATTTTTTATCATGTGAAGTAATACTCTCATTTTCCTAGTTTTCTCAGAGTTTTTGTCATGAATAATTGTTGACATTTGGTCAGATGTTTTTACTGTCTGTATTGATGGATTGTTTATCTCTTTTTATTCCACAGTGTCAACCTGTACTCCTATAGTATCCACACTGAGTCATGATGAGTTATCGTTATATTTATATACTGTTGGATCCCATTGAGCTTTTCTTTATTTTTCTTTTCTTTTTTTGTTGTGTGTGTGTGAGTGTGTGTGTGTGATGTCTTTATATGGTTTTGGGATCAGGTATACAATGTTTCATAAAATTTTTTTGGCAAGTCATCTTCCTCCTTTATGTTCTGGGAGAGTTTCATAGAATTGGTATTATTTTTTCTTTATAAATTTGACAAAATTCCTCAGTAAAATTATCTGGGCCTGTGTATTTCCTTGTGAGGAAAGTGTTAATTACAAAATCATGTTTTTAACAGATGTAGAGTTCTCCAAATTATATTTTTCTTTTTTGTTAGTTTTAATTTTTTCCTCTTAAAGAAATTCTCAATTTTATCTTTTATCAAATTCATAAGCATTAAGTTGATCATAGTACTTTTATTATCCTTTGAATGTCCTAGTATCCATTGTGACATCAACCCTTTTACATTCCTGATATTGATAATTTGGAATATCTCTCCTTCGTCTTCATCAATCTTTTCAAAAACCATTTTTAGTTTAATTTATTTTCTCTATTGTTTGCTTTCTATTTTACTGATTATGTTCATATATATATTGTTTTTTCCTTCATATTTTAACTTTCACTTCTCTTATTTTTCTAACATATTAAGATTATTATATTATTTCATTTTATAAACTGTTGTAATCATCAAATGATCTGTAATTCACAAATATGTTATATTTTCATTATTTATCAGCTTGAAATATTTTTAAAAATCCATGATATTCTTTTGACCCATAGTTTCTTTGAAATTCATTTTATACCTTTGATAATATGCTAGATAACTTTCTCATTGATTTCTAATTTAATTCTGGTATACTCAGAGGACATACTCAATAAAGTCATACTTTAGAAATCTATTAAGAAATAATTTATGATTTAGCACCTGGGTTATATTTCTAAGTGCTCCAAATGCACTGAAAAAAAAAATGTATATTCTTCAGAGTGGGAGGTTCAGTGTTCTTTAAAATTCCATCAGTTTATGCCATTTATTGTTCAAATCTTCTATATAATTACTAAATTTTATCTAGGTGACGTCAGTTTTTGACAAGCTATGTTAAAGTCTCTAACTCTAAATTATAAATTTTTAAAATTTCTTCTTTCAGTGCTATTAGTTTTTGTCCATATATTGAAGTGCTGTTATTAAGTGTCTTAGTCTTGTGATAAATTTGATTTCTCTTAAATTAATATTTTACCATAATGCAATAAACCTCTGTATTTTATATAATACCTCTTGTCTCAAAGTCTGTTTTTTTATAATCATTATAGAGCCAACCCATCTTTCTTATCCCTTTTTTTATTCAAATTATAGGTTTTACTTTGGTTTCCTTTTCAACTTCTCTGAGTATTTGTATTTAAAATAATTGTAGATAACATGTTTTGGGTGCTAATATTTATCTACTTTGACAAGGATTGGTTTTAATATGCTTGTTTAGTCCACATATATTTAAAATAGCTATTAATATGTTTTAGTTTAAGTTGACCATCTTGCTATTTGTTTTCTAGTTATCACATCTTCATATTGTTACTTCATCCCTTCTTTTCTGCCATTCTAATTTCCCTACTGGTTTTGCAGCTATATCTCTTTTTATTTTTAATGGTTCCACTTGGGATTACAACATGTATTTTATGCATCTTTAACTTACTGAAGTCCACCTTGACATAATATTATACCTTCTTACTTAAACCCCCCCCAAAAAAACCTTGAAATCCTTAAAGCAATAAAATTGCATTTGTAGCTCTCTTCCTTTGTAGTATTTTTTCATCAATGATGCTACTAAAGTCAGTTTCTTCACAAAACAATGTTATTATTAATGCTCCTACAATCACAATTTGAAGAAATTAAGAGAAGAAAAGTACATAAATATATACACCTATTTTCGTGATTTCTGGTGCTCTCTGTTCCATCTTGCAGATCCCAGTTTTCACTTAATGTCATTTATCTTGAGACACAGATGGGTCTTTAACAATTCATATAGTTCAGTGCTGTTGGTGACGAAGTTCCTTTGTGAAGGAAAAACCGGGCTGGTCTAACAATATAACTCACAGGTCTAGGAATGTGAAGGAGAAGCTGGGCTGGGCTAACAAGATAACTCACAAGTCTAAGTATTGGAATACTGATCTGAGTTCTGCTGGACTAACTTGTAAATCTAAGTTAATTAGTGTTGGTTTGCTGTTTATGTGTTTTTGCTAGCCAGCTGGATTTTCAAAGATACATATCTGGCTTTGGAATGTTGGTTTGCTGCCTCCCTGCCTCCACTTTTGTGATAATGGTGCTGCTAAAGTTGTTCCATGCCTATTGGCCGAATACCCCAAGCTTGTACTTTACCCTATAAAACCTCATGTGCACGTCTTGGAGGTGCTCAGAGCTTCGGAGCAGAAGCCCCTCTGAGCCTGCCGGCGTAATACATCTGAGTACTCCAACCCTCCGAGTGGTGCTTGTTTCTTGACTGGCCTGTCGTTTCCGTAACACCTTGACTTCATCTAGCTAAAAAGGACTTTGATTAACCTATAAAGGCATAAAGATGTTTTGCTAGATATAGATATAGACTTATAGATCTCCTCTCTTACTTTATTAATGATGTTATGCTATTGTCTTCTGGTCCTCATTGTTTATGGTAAAATCTAATCATCAAATTTTGTCCCAAATGTTAACATTTTCTCTGGCTGCTTTTAATACTTCCTTCTTTCTCTGTCTTTCAGAAATTTTCTGATTACATGTCTTACTTTGATTTTCTTTGCATTTGTGCCATTTGACTCAGTTGAGCTGCTTGGATTTATAAGTTGATATTTTCAAGCACATTTGTAAAGTATTGATAATTTTTTATTAATGAAATGTATCATATGAAAATAATATCTTAAAATTATAACTGAGGTACATTCAGACAATAGAATATTATTTAATGCCAAAAAGAAATGAGCTACCAAGCCATGAAGAGACAGAGAAAACTTGAATGCATGTTTCTAAGTGAAAGAGGCAATCTGAAAAGGCTACATATTCTGTGTGAGTCCAACTATGTGAATTCTGGAATAGTCAAAGTTATGGAGACAATAAAAAAAATCAGTGGTTTTCAGGGATTTTGTGGGGGAGAGATAAACAGGTAGAGATTAGAGGATTTTTAGGGAAGTAAAATACTTCATATGATATTATAATGATATGTATGTGTCCTCAGCACCTCTATTTTCAAAAATACAAGTAAAATGAAAACTATGTATATTAAGAAATAAAGATACACAAATGGCCAATAAGGGTCTGAGAAATTGCTCAGTAAGAAAGAATGTGTAGCCACACACTATCAGACACTGCTAGTGGGAATGTTCATTGTTACAACCACTTGGGAAAGTGTTTGGCATTATGTAATAAAGCTAAGCATCAATCTCACCTATAAACCAGTGTTACTAGGTATAAACTAAAGAGAAACAAGCGCATGGTTCCACCAACACAAGCACAAAATATTTATGGCAGCATTATTTATAATATCCATAAGTAAAAATTGTACAAATATCCATTAGCAGAATACTAGATTAAAAACTTTTGGTGTTTTCACATAATGAAGTGCAACACAACCACACAGCAGTACAAATAAACTAACTACTTCTATACACAACACTGTAGGTTACTTTCACCAACTGTATGATTCTGTTTCCAAGAAATTAAAAAACAGGCAACATTGATCAATTGGTGATAGAAGTCCACATAGTGGTTACCTCAAATGAAGGATACTTTATTAAAGGCTCAGAGTTGGGGAAAATAAGCAAATTTCTTCTGTGATATGGGAAGTATATAATATCTTGGTCTGAGTGGTATTCAAAGACACACACAATCACATACATATACATATATACACATTTGACCTATCAAGATTTCTGCATTTGACCCTAGATATATACTATCATCAATAAAAATTATTTTAAAATAAAATTCTTTAAAATCTTACTAAAACTAATGGAATGTCAAGGATTCCATATCATAGAATTTTTTGTATAATTGCTGATAGAATAAAAATTGGTTCAATTACTCTGAAGAACAATCTCACAAAATCCAATAAAACAAAAGATATTCTTGTCCTAAGACTCAGCAATTCCAGATTAATGCTGATTTAAATACACTAGGATACACATATAATAATGTCTAAACCAGCATTTCATACAATACAATATCAAATAGGTGTAAAAATGAATGAATTAGGGCTCTAAGTATGAATATTGCAATCACAATTTTGAAGGAAATAATGATGCCAAAGAATTCACACAATATGGTGACATTTGCACAATACATAAAATATCAGAACTGTATTATATTATTTAGCCACAAATATTTTAAAATATGATGAAATGCATGGAATAAAATATTATGAAAATACTTAAATTAAGAATAAGTAAATGATCAATAATCACATGAAAATATGCTCAATATCACTAATTATCAGAGAAATGCAAATCAAAACTACAATGAGGTATCACCTCACACCAGTCAGAATGGCCATCATTCAAAAATCCACAAATGACAATTGCTGGAGAGGCTGTGGAGAAAGGGGAACCCTCCTACACTGCTGGTGGGAATGCAGTTTGGTGCAGCCACTATGGAAAACAGTATGGAGATTCCTCAAAAGACTAGGAATAGACTTACCATATGACCCAGGAATCCCACTCCTGGGCTTATATCCAGAAGGAACCCTACTTCAGGATGACACCTGCACCCCAATGCTCATAGCAGCACTATTTACAATAGCCAAGACATGGAGACAGCTTAAATGTCCATCAATGGATGACTGGATAAAGAAGATGTGGTATATTTATACAATGGAATACTGTTCAGCCATAAAAACCAACAACATAAAGCCATTTGCAGCAATATGGATGCTCCTGGAGGATGTCATTCTAAGTGAAGTAAGCCAGAAAGAGAAAGAAAAATACCATATGAGATAGCTCATATGTGGAATCTAAAAAACAAAAGCAAAAGCAAAAACAAAAAAACAAAGCATAAATACAACACAGAAATAGACTCATAGACATAGAATACAAATTTGTGGTTGCCAAGGGGGCAGAGGGTGGGAAGGGATAGACGGGATTTCAAAATTGTAGAATAGATAAACAAGATTATACTGTATAGCACAGGGAAATATACGTAGGAAATTATGGTAGCTCACAGAGAAAAAAAATGTGACAATGAATATATATTTGTTCATGTATAACTGAAAAATTGTGCTCTACACTGGAATTTGACACAACACTGTAAAATGATTATAAATCAATAAAAAATGTTAAATAAATAAATAAAAAAGAATAAGTAATCAGGGAGTTTTAACTGTATTGTTTTGTTTTATTCATTTAAATGGGGAGGATATATAACCAAAGCTTTATTATTCTTACATATGCATATCTTAATACATAGATATTTTTAGAGTGAATGATAGTAACAGTAAATGTGTAAGGTAAAGTACAAAGTAAAGCCAATGAAGCATAGCTTTTATAGAAGGACTACAATCAATAATCATTATAAAGAAAATATTGAAAAAGACAAAAATGACTGCATGCATCTGAGTGAACACTGTGTGAGGAATAACTGTCATGTTCATTAGCACTTGGCTGACAGTGGATATGTTTCATATCTCTGCAACCAGCATGTAAAGAAAAAAACTGTATTTCTCTGCTGAAATGTGATTTAACACTGGCATATTTACTCCTACTAAATGCAGTCACAATGACAGCAGAGAGAATGAGTGAGGTTGATCTAATTATCCCATTAAATGTGTGAAGGAGCAGAATGCTCATTTTCTAGTTAGTAATGCAGATCAACTAAGAAAAGTGGAGAATAAGAAGGTCTTATATTTTGTTTACTAGTTGAAATTGATGAACTACATGCGTGGAGAAGCAAGCGCTTTCATGGGATTTCTATTCAAAGGCTGTGTTCTGCTTCTTTATAAGTACAAGGAACAGGGTGGGGAAGTAGCTCAGTGGTAATGTGTGTGCTTAGCATGCAGGAAGTCCTGGGTTCAATCCCCAGTACCACCATTAAAGGAAAAAAAAAATGGTATCAAAAAGCATATAGCCCACGAATGGGCTGGTGACATGTTGAAGATAATAAAAATTGCTATTTAAGTACAAGGAACGAAGTCAATTAAAGACAAACACTTGTTGGAAAAACTAAAACAATTCTTTTGAGAAACCAGGAGGCTGAATAAAGCCGCTGGCATGTACATACATAAACTACGGGAGAAAATGTTGTTATAAATGCTGCACTTGTTATCTTAGTGTATCAGTGGAAAACTTTCTGGTTTCCTCAACTTGCGGGTGTTGTTATCTTATTAAGCTGTTTCTTGTTTCCTGGCTGGCTTTCTGCGGGCTCTTTCTTTTCTTTCTCTATACCCCAAGGCTGCAGTCTGCTTTAGTTTCCACAATACTTACTTCCATCTGCTCTGTTCTGAAACTTCCCAGCAAAAACTGATTGTGCAGTGGAGAGTATTCACCCCCACATTTCTCTTTTCTTCTGAAAATTAAAGTAAGCTCCTTAACTCTTTGTTATTTAATGAGGAAAGCTGCTAATGGCAATATGAATGTCACCAGTCAAAAGGAAAGAAGATCTCTTAGCCTAGGCTGCTATTAAAAAAAAAAAGAAAAGAGCAGAGACTGAGTGACTTAAACAATAAACATTTGTTTCTTCTAATTATGGAGGCTGAGATGTTCAAGATCAAGGTACTAGCAAGGTTTGGTTCCTGGTAAGAAACTTCTTCCTGACCTTCAGCCAGCAATGGCCTTCTAGCTACATCCTCTCCTGACAGAGAAAGAGAGTTCTGGTCTCTCTTTCTCTTAAGGACATTAATCATAAGGTTCTATGACTTCTTTTAAACCTAATTATTTCCCAAAGACCCCCACCTCCAAATACCACCATATTGAAGGTTGGGGCTTCAACATATGAATTTGAGAGTGACATAAACATTCAGTCCATGAAGCACACAAGGTCTAGAAGTATTAACACATCAAAGTAATCTGTCTCTGGCCCAGACTCTTGACCCTTTTCTTACATGGGTCCGGAAACTTCTCCCAAGAGATACTGAAAAATAGGCTAACGTTTACAATTTGCTTTACTGGCCTCAATTTCTATTTGCTTTCTTCTCCTATATATGAATGTTTCAGTATGTGTTATGGGTCTGATGGCGCTAAGCATAAATTAAAAATTTTCTGACTAAATACTCCCTACATTGAGTTAGGGTCTGGGAGGAGAGCAAATAAAGAAATTTTTATCTAAAATACATTCAATAATATGAACTCCATTAAGCACTTTTTAAAAATCCTCTTTCATCTTAGACTTTTCAATAGCTTTCATCTAAAGGTCATTTTTTCTAATAAACAATCTTTGAGTTTTTATTTGCAGTTGAAGAGAAACCACTCATTATTTATTATTTGAATAGCTAAATTATTAATACATTCAGAAGTTAGTACATTTTCAATCTCAGCTAAAAAAAAACTTGGGAAACTTATGTATTCTGTTTCACCATGGAAATGATTTTATAAAACAGCTGTATTTTTAAAAAGTTAACTGATGGGGAAAGAAAGGATATTATCTTCAATAAAATAAGCAGCCTTCATAAATAAATAAAATTTTCTACAAATATAGAAAGCATTTAGAACTGTGTAACAAAACTTTCATTTCATAGATAGTATAATACTTAATTTTAATAGTTATAACCTTTTTATTTAGCACAGTAAAACCAGAAAACATTCTTATTAAAACCTTATGAATAGTTCATCAAATGTTTTTATCTAAAACACATGTTAAGATATATAATGTGCTTTTATTATTGAAAACCACTAGATAACATAATGATTAAACTAATTAAGAACTCTTAAAATTCTGTATTATGGCAAGTAATCAAGTAAAAAAATTATACATTCTTAATGATAAACCCAAAATAACAATTTAAAATGGTGTTCACTGATGATTTACTTCCTATATTTGCAGACCATCTGAAGGTGTAAAAGAACATAAAAGATCTCAGAAGATCATTACTAGTCCATGACCTAGGAGATGGGCAGATACAGATGTGAAAAACAAATTTAAGTTAGTGTTTTCTCCAGGCAGCCTGGCTTGTGTCACTAAGCCTTCACTTGTTCTGTCTTCCATTCCAATCTAATAGCTTCTCACATCATTTGATATGTTGGCTGGAGTAGCACATCCAAATAAAAAATATTTTCACCCTAAAATCCAAGCAGACACTAAGCCTTGTGCCTCTTTCTTGGTTGTGGGAAGGGGTAAATGCAACAATTTATCCTTCACCTCAGAAGAGATATCTCAACATGTTCTACACTATTGGACCCCCTAGAAATTTCAGTAAGGTAAAAGGCCCTGAATTTTTGTCAGATACATCTCTTACCCTCTGACATACAAACGTCTTACCAATAAGAGTAGTTAGTTGCTCCTTCTTACTCAATCAATCAGCATAATGTCATCAGTGTAATGGACCAGTGTGAAAGCTTGTGGAGAGGAAAGGTGACCGAGATGCCTGTAGACTAAATTGTGACGTAGGGTTGGAGAATCGATACACGACTGAGGTAGGGAAGTGCAAGTGTATTGCTGGCCTTGCCAGCTGAGAGTAAACTGCTTTTGGTGGCCTTTACTAAGAGGTAGGAAAAAATGCATTTGTCAGATCAATAGCTACATAGCAGGTACCAGGGAATGTGTTAATATACTTAGTCAATAAAAATCACATCTGGTACAACAGATTGGAATCTTTGATTGGAATCACCACCTGGTTAAGCTTATAATAATCCCCTTTCATTCTCCATGATCTGCCTTTTCTTCATAGGCCAAATAGATGACTTGAATGGGGATATGGTGGGTATCATTACCCATGCATCCTCAAAGTCCTGGATGGTGGCTATATCTCTGTAACTCCACCAGGAATGCTGGATTACTTTTGGTTTACCAGTTTCCTAGAGAGAGGCAGTCTTACTCGCTTCTATTTGGCCTTTCCTATAAAAATAGCCACAGGTCAGGAAACTAGTGCAGAGATTTTGCCAGCTTCTGAGTATTGCATACAATTATGCATTTCAGAATGGGGGAAATAGCCACAGGACGGGGTCAGGGACACGCTGGAACAACCGTGAGACGGACCTGGCTAAAACTCCACTGATCACCTGAACTTCATAAGCCCCTACTCTGACTGATGGACCACAGAAATGTTTTGGCTCTCCTGAAATTAGTGTCAGTTCAAGCTAGTGTCCAGTAATCCTCAAAAAGTTTGATTATTTCCTTTACTTCATTGCACAGTCACCCCGTAAAAGGTTGTAGGTCCCTTTGGGGGAAGGCTAAGAGAAAGATTAACAGTATAAAATTTTGGCAGCATAAAGTCATCCTTCCTCAAGGGGACTCACCCCTTCCTTTATTTGAAAGGTCTTGGATCAATAAACTTGCTCAACTCTGGAAACTGAGGGGCTGTGTCTCTCTGTTTTTATGATTCGAGTTAGACTTGTGTTCCCTTGACCTAGAACTCTTCCACTATGCAGATCAAGTAAGAATTTAGTAGATTGCCCATCTATTCCACTTCCAGGGACACCACAACCACCTAGCCCACCCCACAGGTCTCTGTGAGTCTATTTCTGATTACCACTTTCACTAGGCTTCCCACTGTGGTAACCATGACCACCTTGACATTGGTCATTAAGTGCCACCACTTGCCCCCTGCCTCCCTAGCATTCAATTATCTCCATTATATTTAGGCTTCCCAATTCAATGGCAAAAGTTCTCACTGTAATATCTGACCCACAAACAAGGGCAACCACTAGCTCTTCAAGAATAATGGGGCTCCCCTAACAAATTTATTTCTCACTGTCATGGAGAAAGATATGTCGTCTGGACTGTCCCAGGGTGGGTGAGCAGATCTTACATGAGAAATACTCTCTAATGTTTCAGTCTCCCTAAAACGTTGCATCCATTCATCTGCAGTATACTAAGGCAGTCTGGCACATCATCTTAATTCAGTGTAAACTACCACTGATCCATGCTTCAGCCAACCAAACTCTTACAGACCTTCTAATCCCTCATGCTGTGACATTAAATGCAAAAATCTCTGCCTAGTGAGCCTATATCCATTAATTCTGCCTGATCCAAATTTATGTTCCTTCCACCACTATCCCTCACCTACATTAATATCCATTCCCACACATAAACTCAGGATTTTCTGTCTATATAAATTGGAAAGATCATGAAGTTCTTTTGGAGTGAAGTGTGTCTCCTAATGTATCATACTTTCTACTTCACCTCTTGAGGCTGCTGGGACCTGAGTCTTATTACTCATCTTGAACAAAAGAGGGCTGGGTCCTGAGAAGAACCAGTATTGTCTTGAAAGGCAACTACCACAGGGAGGACTTTGTAGCTTGCTCAGGCTAAACAGGATCAATCTCTTCAGGTGGAGCTGAAAACAGTATCTCTACTGGCAATAAGAGTCAGTAGAATTAAGGGTTCAATATCCGTATGTCATCAGAGTCAAGTGTCCCATTTTAATTTTCAAGACCCCATTCCTTCTCAAGAGATACCCACACTTTAACATCAGATATCATGTGAGATTAGATATTCAATTTGCATTGTTATTCATTTGCAGGATGAAACGGTGGGTTTGTTTTACAGTAACCTCAGCTCTGCTGCTATGGGATATAAGGGTTTCTTTCAGAGCAGACATGGAAAACTTTCAGGTCCTTCATGGTTGGTGCAGCACTTGAACTTGGAATTTGAATCCCTGAGCTGATCTTTCACTTTCAGATAATAATCTCACTCCGGATTGCACAAGGAAAATTGAGTCAATCACAAGAGAACCCTTGCAGGATTTCACCACTCCATCAATCCTGCTGCCTGTAGTTATGTCTCCAAACTCTTCTTGCTCCCTGGTTCATATGGATAAACCATGAGACTCGTAGCTCAAGTCTTCATGTCCCTTTGTGCACTACACCCCTTCTCCTTTGCCTGTGCAAAATCTTGACTCCAATATTTTACTCCTCATATTTTCTCCAAAATTTTACTCTCTAATATATATTTGAATTTTCCCTCTCTACTGAATCTTTAATGTCAGCATATAAATACATAATTATAGGCCTAAACAATTCTCTCAACTCTAATTCTACTTCAGTTGCTGCTCCATTGTTTTTTAACTTCCCTTTACAAAAATCTACTTTGGAATGGTTATTTATACCAAAATTTCTTCATCTCCCTTTATCTCTTGAACCTCCTTTACTAATTTTTCATCACTACCTCAGTGCATTCCTTTTACCACGTTACCAATTAATTTTCCACTGTTAAATCTAATAATTAATACTTAATCTTTAACTTGACCTATCAATACCATATAGCACATTTATTATGCTATTATAGCACAGTAATATATAACACATACTGACACATTATTCATATTTATGTATCAAGAGCTTATAACACATCATCTGCTTCTTGGAAAAATGGCTTCACTTGGCTTCCAGTCATTTATTTTTATCTAACTTCTACTCCTTTTTAGTCTTCTCCGCTGGTTTACTCTCTTTTCCTGACCTTTTAGGGTGGGATACCACGGAACTCAGTCTTTGATGTTCTTCTTTTCTCTAGCTGTACAAACCCTTTTTGATCTCAAGTAATTATATGGCTTTAATCACTGTGTGTATGCCAAATGCCTGGCAGATTGATATATCCGGTGCAGACCTCTCTGCTGAACTGCAGTCACATAAATCCAACTAACTACGGGGCTTATCACAAACTGGATGTCTGTTCATTTGTAACATTGTAATGGATAGACGGTATAAAATAGTAGCTTATTGTTTAGCTCTGTGTCTAAATGTCACACTGTACTACTTCATAATATTATTTGTGTAAGGATTAACATAAACTTATAAATTGTTTATCTGTTATTTCACATATAACTCAAGATAAATTTAATAGATTTTTTTCTAAATTTGTAAAGAGGGTTTTACTGTTTTACGTATAAATATATTCAAATATACATTCATATTCATATATTTTCATATTCTACATTCAATATATATGTGATATAATTTTTTAATGTGTTATTTTATGATATATTGATAAATACGAGTATATATATATATATATTCACTTGTTATACCACATAAATTTCCATATATAAGTATGTGTGTATAAATATAAACATACACACAATTCTTTCACATTGCAATTAAGTTTCTAATATTTGGATGTATCCTTTTATAGAATTAGTGCCAATACAGAAGGAGAAATTATTTTTCCTTGTCATATAAGGCAAGGAAGATTAGGACAGGAAAAGTCACAAATGACCTTGATGCTAAGACAGCAGGGATACGAAAACAAGTGGATTATAAAATTAACATCGAATACTATAATAATAATTAAAATTTATACTTATTAGTGAACATTAGAGCTAAAATTGGCCTCACTTTCAAACAACCATCTGTATTTGTGTAATTATATCATCCTGAGTTTGAAATTTGGACTGTTGAAATGTCTGTATCTAATAGGAACAATAAAGCAATTTCAGTTTTATAAATTAAAATACATCACACTTGAAATAGGACGGAAAACCTTTCTATAAAGCTTCTGAATGAAGCTTCATTGCCCCAAAATAATGATCTCCGTTTCATGAGAAAATTTTAGTGACTTGACTATAACACACAGCTTTCTTCTATCATTTTAAGGAATTTTAAGCATCTCCATTGCAAAAAGATGTGGCGAACTTATACTTGTTACACATAGTGAGAAACAGCAATCGTCTGTTAAAATTAACAACATTATTCTGAAAAATTGGAAACTGACTCGTCACCTACAACTTGAAACGAAAAACTGACTATATTAAACATTCTTTTTTAGTTTCCTAGCAACATACCCAAAATATAACAGTGAATTAATGTATAAAATACATTAATTTTTTAATGTATTTTACTCTGCCTGGCATAGAAATAATTTTTCTAGAATATACCTGGAATTGTGAGAAGATACAGCTTTTTTGGGTTATATTTTTGTAACGTGACAGGTAGGTCACAGGACTCAGAACAAAATTAGAAAAATGGTTTCTATTCTAGGAGAGGAAATCATATTAAAATTGTGATTTTCTTTTTGTAGTAAAGCCATTGGGTATTGCACATATACTTCACTAATTAGTTTTAAACTGTGTATTCAAATGAGTAGTTCCATTACTCCTATATGTTATGTTAACAGTTGTCTCTTGAAATAATTACTATTTAGGTTTTAAAGTATTCATTAAATGTCTGCCAAATTACTTAAAAATCATAATAGACATTTAATGGGTGCTTTAAAACTGAAATAGAAATTACATTTGATTATAAGTAACTGTAGGTTTATAAAGCTATCATTATATGTCTATTAAGACCATTTAACTTAAGTGTTACATAATTAGAGAAGAGCCAGGATTTTAATTGCACATTTGCAAACTGCTAGCTTGCTTTGCTAAATATTCATTATCTCCACTGCAGAAAAGTGTGAGTGAGGTATGAAGATTTCATCATTTTTTACCTTAAGCAATTTTTCACTGTACTCCGTGGAATTAAATGGTCTAACAATCACGTCTCATATGCAATAATAAGACCATATGCAAAAAGTTAAAAGATATTTATATTGAACATATATATATATGTGGCTACATGTCACTTATGCCCCACCCCAACAAAGCTCCTGATGGGCTGAGAGATACTTCATTTCCACCTTTCAGGTAACTGCTTAATATTGGTCCTGCAACCAAATAGCTGATGTAGAAAATAATTGGTATCAGCGCTTACTGTCTTAGTCCTAGAAAGTACATCCCAAGTTGCCAATAAAAAAAGCATAATTTCCCATTAATTACCTCACTAAGCAGTTGCTTGTTATCACAGAAGTTAAGTGGGAATTAAAAGGGAGACTAAATTACACTTTTATGCCTCGAAGTGCCAACTCATCTTGAAGTCGAGATTGGGACGCAAAATGCAAAGAGAGTAAGATTGTAATTTGGTTGCAAGTTCAATTCAGTCGATAAATAAAGTGCCCTCAACAACAGGCATTTAGAGGCACTAAAACTCCTTTCGCAAAGGTGTCCTCTTTTAGCTGTTCAGTATATCTCCATTAGACACCTGAGGTTGCCTCTTGTAAACTTGAAGAAAACATTCTGCTGAGAGGAAATTTATTTATGTATCATTTCTTCTCTGAATGTTTTTTTTCTCCCCGGGAACATTTGCATTTAAACAAGCTTATGATTTCTTTGGAATCCATCTGCCTGCACTTACCCTATTTTTTACCCCTGAATAAACATCACCTGTGAAGTGTGTTGTAAATACTGTTGCTTCTCCACAGTCTTCATTTTGTACAGATCCATTTAAACTCACGATAAAGTTTGACCCATTTAACTTGGGACACGGCGGTAAGAGCTGGAGTCTCTCCATGGATTCTTGGCTAGTAAAGGTAATCTGACTGAGATAGGTAGCATTCGTAACCGACTTGCTGTCTTTGAGATCCATTTTTAGGAAAACAAACAAAGGTGAAGAGAGCTCAGACCCAAGTATATTACAGACCTTAATTTTTGTAGCAATCTACTGGCTTTTCACCATCACATCAGAATGCCCTAAATTTATGTTATTTCAGATCTTAACAAGTTCCCTACCTTTTTTGTTTATTTGTTTGTTTGGCTATCTTTTAATTTAAATCATTACAAATAAAGTAAGACCTTCAAGGCTAACTCATCACTTATCTTTAGCCTCAATCATTGGCTGGGACTAGTCAGAAGGACACATTTTGGTGAGTTTTCTTTACTTTCACGTGTGTCAGACTTGATGAAAGTCAAATGTTTAATATTCAAAAGGAAATATTTTTCCTGGGAAAATAATTTGAATGTGTTGCTAATGTTTTTGAATGGAAAATTTATCATAAGATCTAGATTTATTTGATTTGTTCAAGATGGGAACAGTAAGCCAGTCAATTCTACATAAGAATGTGAATGGATTTGGCTGTTCTGCATTATACTAGGGAGAGTGTCAAAGTCTAATCATCTCCTATTGTCACTTCAGTCACAACGAGATGCAAGTTGCCATTTGTAATTACACTTGCACTATTGTTTTATTTACACAGATCATTTCATTGATTTACACTGCTACCTCCCCTGGAGGTGTCCTCTCTTTGACACCTGCCTTAAGTGATAATCTCTAGGTTCTATGCTGAGTACAGAAGCATACTGACCATGAAACAGAAGTTCTTTTAACTTGGACCAGTTTCTAAGAAGGGGCAATGTGTTCACATCCTCCTATGTTTCGGTAAAATTTGCAAAAGTAAGATATTTTCATATTCTCTTTTTTGAAAAAAGTCCCCGAAAATTATGTAGTCGTCAGTCTTCATAAAACCTGGATCTACCACGGGCTGTGTGAAAATGAAATTTTAATGATAGTCACTCACAAAATGCAGTAAAAATGTCTAATAACAGCTGTTTTTTTTTTTACTCTCCCAGGAGGTAATCTTTGATAAATCTGATCAATTAACAACATGATGTTTTCATGAAAGAATTTAAAGAAAAATAAAATGGAGGTATTATTTGCTTACAAGACATGTTATTTCTTGCTGGAGACAAAAAATGTTAGTATTAACTTCCTGTCAATAACAAGTCAGAAATACGGTCTCATGGAAATTAATCATTAGGTTTGGCTATGAAAGTACAGTTCTTTTGGTTGTTTTGTTTTTGTTTTCTGTTTTTCTTATTAAATATAGTTGGTTTATAATGTTGTGTTAATTTCTGCTGTACAACATAGTGATTCAGTTATATATATGTGTATATACACACTTTTTCATATTCTTTTTCATTATAGGCTATTACAAGGTATTGAATATAGTTCCCTGTGCTATACAGTAAGACCTTGCTGTTTATCTGTTTTAAATAGAGTAGTTACTATCTGCAAATCCCAAATGGGAGTTTGGAATTTGAAAGAATAATTCTAATGAATCTGGGATAGATGCATTCTGTTTTCCGTTTATCCGACTTTTATTAAAATTAGTTTTTGCGGATACATTTTGGTAGGTAGTTGCCTTTAACGCAGATAGATTTTTGTATTTTTTTAAGCTACAGGAGGGAATGAGTGAGAAGAGATATCTACATAAAGCCAAATAGAATCTTTCAGCCAGTCAGTTTTAGAAATGATTTCCTAGCAGTTACTGATATTCTCTCCTATAGTAATTCAAAGATATTCAGTCCTTTTGAAGCAATGCACTGATATTCTGTGATGTGGGAAAACAATCTAACAAAGAAAGAACTGAGGATAAGACTAAATAACTTAGAGATTTGTTTTGAATTAAGTACTTTTAAACTTTTTCACTATAATAAACATAGAGGGAAGTACAAAACTGAAATAAATGATGTACGGCTCGTTAATCTAACATGAAGTCCACACATGCCTGTAACTACCATATTGTTCCAAAAGTGGACCTTACTAGCTCTTAGAAGCCCCCTTCCTGCCCCTTTCCAGTTTTCTTTTAGTAGCCACTATCCTGACTTAATAGTGTGGAATTGTTTTTATCTGTTTGGACTTCACTGAAGTTTAATATAGCACTGTGTATTTTGGAGGTATGAATACAACAAACATTCTTGCACACGTGCACTTTCTTATACATGTAACTTTGGTGCACACGTGAGCATTCTTGTAAATATATTTTATCTATTTCAGTGAAGATGTAGTGATATTAAGCTGAACTTCTATAATTACTAATAAAATTGAGTACATTGCCATGTTTATTAGCCATCTGGAATAGTATATTTTGTATGTGACTGTTAAAGCCTTTTTTTATAGCCCACTTTCATTTGGAATTGCCTGTTTTTTTAATTTATTTTAAAATAACTTTACAAAATAATTTCAAAGAAGGTGCAGAACAGAGTTTCCTCATACCTTTCCCTTAACTTTCCCCAATATTAGCATATAATCATGGTACATTTATCAAAACTAAGAAATTAATATTGATACAATAACATTAACTAAACTTCAGATGTAACTCAAGTATTAACAGTTTTTCCACTAATGAATAGTGAATACTTTACCAATGATCCATGAATTGTGCAGTTTTCACTGTGATGGAGGGAAACAGATGCTATTCCCTGTTCTCTAGGGCACTGGGCACTAGTCTCCGCCATCCTTTCAGGTGTTTCCCCTCCTTCACTCATCCCAGCCTTGAGTAGTGTTCTCACATACAGGTCATGATCAGTGTTCTCCTGAATACTAATAATACTATTGCTATATAATACTCCCTACAGAGCTCCAGTGTTTACTCTCTCTCTCTCCTCATCACTCTTCTTTCTCATTCATTAATGCATTTATCTCTCTTTCTTTTTCAGTTTCAATATCTCTTTGTTAAATTCACCTCTCCAGTTCTCAGCTTTATGAACTCCAGCCACTATGGTCTCCCTTGGGTCTCAGCTCTGGGTCTCAAATGCAGGATATCTTCTAAGCTCTATCTCTGTTCACTTCTTCACAATGTCCTGGAAACTCTATCAAGGCAGTAACACAATAATCACAGAGTTCCACTGATTTATTTTCTGTCTCTCCAAATCACTGGGCTAAGTTGACTGATACCCAATGTCTTAAAAATTGTTTTATCATATATTTTGTAATTGATTCAGGGAAGGAGTGTAAATCCATATCCTGTTACTCCATCTTGGCTAGAAGCAGAATACCATTATCTCTTAATTGAGATCACTTTATTATTGGAATATTCAATTGTGTAAATATATTAGAATATAAAACTTCATTTTTTTCCCTGAAAATATCAGTTGAAGGGTCTAAGAATTCTTATTCTGAGTAAAGGAAAGCTTGATGAAGACCCACATATAGAATACTGATGGTCACCTAGTTAGATATGTTAAGTACAGGTTATTATTGGTGTGAAGGAGCTATTTTAAATCACACTAATTGTTCTGAAAAGGCTTCCTGAAAATTGTGATGCTGTAGCTAAATTTTGAAGGGTATTTAGAAGTGAACTAGACAAAGAAAAGAGAGCAATGAATTAAGTTGAGAGAATAGCATATAGGATTCATAGACTACATCTGATGAGTGGCTACTGCAAGTGGTTTAATCGAGTTGCAATGACAAATATCCAGAAAATGTCAACAGAAAAAAAGCTACAGATACGTAAATAAGCTAATTACAAACATCAGTAGAGGAGATAAATTCATTCTTGGCCAGAAAGGATATACACGTTGAAATTCCCATTCAACTCTGCTTCTCCCTTCATGTTGCATTTTTATCAGATTAAATTATGTTTGGCAAGTACTCCTGGACTATTGTCACTCAAATACCTTTCTATATAAGCTAATATATTTAATCCTGAGAAAAACTGAAAAGTTTGAAAAGTTTCTTGGCCCTAGTTAAATGTAAAGAAAGTTTTACTCTATAGCTTTAATGAAGAACTATGAAAGTCTACATTTTTGTTAAATATTGTGGGAAGGAAGGTTACCATAAGTAGATCTTTTACTGTTAAGGTCTCTAAGTATGCACTTTATTGCAGTCTCTGGGAATTACCTGTCTTAAGTCTTTAAAAACAAAATGGGCAAGACAGTGTAATACATTAGAGGTTTTATTTCAATCTAAAATTAATGGAAATAAAATCATTCATGGCCCCCTAAGATGTTTCCTGCTCTCTTCCAGTAATTCAATCGCTTTAAGTTGCTTACAGTTTATTTTTTTTAACCCTATGAGATGATTTTGCACATTTCTACAAATAGGCATTGATTGCACTATTTAGAAATCATTTTTAAGTGGTAAATCAAGTGTTATTTATCATGATCTTAGTTATCATAACTTCCTGAAAGATAGTCTAGGCTAGGAACATGATTTCTGACAGTTATATTTGAATGGACACAAAGAAGACTAGAAATTTACTTCTATAATGAATTGTGCAATATTTTCTTTTAGCATGTGAACTCCTCTCTTTAATACTGCAATTTATCCATCAAAATCAGTTCATAAGGAGAAAAATAATTTTTACATAAAAGTACATTGGGGTTTAAAATTTCACTTGTTGAATGTATCTGTATTTTAAAGGAGATTGGCAAAATATGGGTTTGGAAAACAAATCTAAATCTCACTGCTAAATAGTGGTAATTGCTGATAAGGCAATAGTGTGTGTGTGTGTGTGTGTGTGTGTGTGTGTGTGTTTTGCTATTCTTTACACACCTCTGCCACATTTTTGCCAATTAAAAGTAGTGGAGAAAAAAAAAGAAAACTATGTGAAAATTTTTGATAGAATTGTTTTCTGAATAGACTTAGTTTTTCTCAAAATTTTCAATAAATCACATTGTGACTTGGTCATTATATAATTCAAGAATAATCTTATAGAAGGAATGAGAGCCATGCCATTCCTTAGCATATATATCTTGTCACATACCTTTTGTGATTCTACATATCTTCATCCTTCTCATTGTCCACTTTTCCAGACAAAATGTCTGTGGCTTTTAAATTAAAAATGCAAATCTATTTATAGATTGCTTAAAAAGGAATCCTTATCTCAAACACATCCTGATATATTAGTCACCTTTGCTGGGGTAACATAATTCTTCAAATTTCAGTGTCTAATAAATATTTATTTCTTGATTATAATACCTAGGGATTGCTGGCCAGTCACCATTGTCCTTCAGACCATAGTCAACTGTGTGTTGTTCCATGTAGACTCTCATCCTGGGACAAAAGCTTTAAGTGCAGTTCTTAACAAGTTAATACAAGGGAATAATCATAAAATCAGACTCATCAAAAACTGAGACATCTTACTAAATATCAAGTTTTACTAATAATATCAAGGTTATAAGTAATCAAGTGTCTCAGATGAAGAAGAGAGGGTTCCAGGCCCTTCTTCCCAAGATTTTCTTCCTGCATTGGACATGGACTTCCTGGACCAGAATTAGATGAGGAATCTGTGAGTAAGGTTCATGCTTCTCCTCTTACCACACCCAGTTCTGAGCCAGCTCTACCTTACGTCACAAGAGCTGTATAGCTTACAAGTCATTCTGTAAAGATGCCTACCTCATAAATTCTTAGATTAATTTTGCTGTGTGTATGATCCATCAGTTGCTGAAAAAAAAAAAGACATTGAAACCTCCAGTTCTAACATGAATTTTTCTCTCTTCTGCAGATACTGTCATATTTTTCTTTATGCATTTTGAGTCTTCATGAGTAGCTGCACTCATATATGATTGTTATATTTATGTCAGTTACCTTTTTAATAGACTGAAAATAAGACAAATTGGATTGCTTATATTGCATTTACCACTTCTGATGCTCTTCATTCATTTGAGTAACCCCAAATTTCCCTTTGGTATCATGCCTCTGCTACTTGGAAATTTTTTAAGTTTTTCTAATGTGTATCTCCTGGAAATAATTTCTTAGTTTTTGTTTTCCTGAACCAAGTATGTTTTTCCTACCTTCACTTTTGAACAATAATTTACTGGATAAAAATTCTAGGTTGACAGTTTCCTCCGCTATCTCCTGGTTTGCATTGTTTCTGATAACCATATGCTTTAAAGATCATCTGTAAAAATATTGTCTTTTTTTCTATTAATGTGTTAAGATTTTCTTTTAATTGTTACTTGTCATGGCATGATTTTCTATAGATTTATTTTACTTGGTGATCATTGAAATTCTTTAACAACCAGATTTATATTTTTTATTAAATTAAAAAAATTCAATCATTCTATCTTCCAATACTTTTATTCTCTCTTTCTTTGTGTCCAATTATTTATATGTTAAATCACTTGTTATTGCTTTCAGTTAATCCAGCTCTCCTTATTTTTTTTATCAGGTTTTGTTCTCTCTGCACTTCATTTTGGGAGCTTTTGTTGTCATGTCTTCAAGTTTGCTTCAAGTTGTTTTTTGTTTTTCTCTCTTTCCAAGTCACTTTCCTGGTATTTTTATATCTAGTATTTCTCTCATAATCATACACTTTTTTTTTTCTTTCTTCTAGATCATATGAAACATTCATAACAGCTGTTTTAGCCTGTCTTGTCTATTGTTTCCATCAGCTTTGTCATTTCTCAGTTTACTCTATAGATTGATTTTTCTCTTTTTGGGGGGTAATATTCTCTTGCTCTTTTGCTTACCTTATAATTTCCTATTGAGTGCTGAACATTGTGTATTTATACTGTTGGTTATATTTTTGTTATTCTTTAATGCTAGATTTGTTGTAACATACATCAAGTTACTTGTAGTCAGTTGAATCCTTCCAAGGCTTGCTTTACGTGTGTTTAGAGCAAGTCTAGAACAACCAATAGTCTAGAACTAATCTAGCCCTATTTTTAAGATAATGCCATTCTGAGAATTCTATCCAATTTTCTGTTAGTTATAAAGTCTTCCTTTTCTGATCAGTAGGAACACAAATAATTCCCAGACTCCTGGGGCTCCAATTTTGTTTTTGCCTTCGTTTTTTTCCTTTTGTCTACCTTTACCTGGCAGGTACTCCCCAAAACTCAGGTTTTCTCTCACGTATGTGTGTATCATTATCAATTAAAGCTATAAGAAAGAACACCTCTGCAGGGCTCCACAGCCATCTCCCTGTGAAAGTCTCTCCTCTGTGCACTGCACCCCACGACATGAGCCTCCCTCACCTTTCCAAACTCTGGTTTCTGTGTCCTATTTCAGTAAGTTGACTGGAGCACTTAATTTTGCCCAACTTATACTGTTGCCTGGAGATTTCCTCTAGACAGTGAAGTATTTTCTTTGCTGTTCCACAGTAACTTGAAAATTCTTCCAGGTTTTGGGCTGGTGCAATCATAAGACTTACCTCATTTGTTTACATTCCCTTGGTAACAACAGGACTGCACAGTTGTTCCCTTTATGAAAAATAATGTTTCGTATATTTGGTCCTGTTATCTGTTTGCTAAATTTGACAGGAAAACCCAGTCTTTGTTAATTTACCTTGATGTTCAATAGTCAGCCATCTTCTTTTAAATAATTTATAGATGAAAAAAATATACAGATGAACAAATTAAGTACATTCTGAGATAAACATTAAAACATAAGTCTCCCATAGTATAGACAACACCTCAACCAAGTGATCAAAGTTAACATAATCCATAAGGAAATGTACTAATACTGTGTACTTCATCATATAAAATACCAAGAAAGGGATGGCGTTACTTTCGTAGTATTCTGGTTTAAAATATATAACTTAAATTATGAACAAACATCAGACATTGAGGAATATTATATAAAATACCTTGTCAATATTCTTCAAAAGCTTCAATAGCATTAAAAAAAAAAAAAGAGTGCAAAGCTGTTTTAGATCAAAGGAGACTAAGAAGAAATGATGATTGAATGCAATGTGGGAGCCTGGGTTGAATATTGCTCTGCAAAGAAACATTGTTGGAACAAATGTTAAACTTTGATTAAGGTTGATAGAGTCGAGAATGCTATTATGTCCATGTTAATATCCTAATTTTGATCACTATGTTGTGATTTTGAACATCATTAACATTTGACAGGCAGTAGGAAGCACATTTGGGAATTCTTTGTGCTGCTTCTATTTAGAATATATACATTCTTTTGTGTATATATCAAATTATTTCAATATGGAAATTCAAATATAAAAGAGAACTAAAAAGTGAACTATTCCAATATAAAGAAGGAGTAAGTATCCAGGGGGACTGACTTACTCTTGCAGCGTATTTCTGGAAGAAGCAGTGCTGGTGCTGGCAATGTTGCTAATGCCTTGTGTCCCTTCTATCTCCTGCTCATTCTTCACTATGCTGACCTTTCTATTCCATTATCAGTGCCTGATATCCTCTCCTACTTCTTCTCTTTTGTATTAAGTTATAGTCTATAATTTTAAAGCCATACTTGCAAGGTAGACAGCTATCACAGCTCTGCCTGACTTAAGGAAATACTTCATTTTCAATGCAAAGAAGCATCTTTTATCTATTCCTGTTTTTACCCTTTTCTCAATTATAAATAATTTTGTTAGTTAAAAGAAACTGAGGTAAAATCACTTTTAAGGATAAATGTAGTAAATTCACATTATCCCACTAATGTAACATTTCCAATGTGTATATTCATTGTAAAGAAAGGTACTTGCTGTGTACAAAATTGCCATTAAGAAAGCAATACCAAATACCTCTTTATTATGACATAGTTTTTAAAGGTTTTGCTTACTGTATTAGCTTTAAATTTAACTGAGTTACAGAATTACTGACAAATGTTAAAAATATTATTTCTCCTTTTCACAAACTTTGTAGTCTAGGGCTCTGATTGAAGTTTTACAAGCATCCTTGGCCCAGTCCATGTTGTTACTCATCCATCTTCAATCGCTAGCTTTCACAGTGTCATCCAAAGTGACTGCTGTAATACTAATCACTATAATAGGATCTCAGCTTTCAGGAAAAAAAAAAGACACCAGACAAGAAGGTTACTCCTTCATAGAAATTGCTTGAAAAATATTTATTTGTGTCCTATTGGCTAAAAATTAATTATAGGGTCACAAACATAAGTGAGGGGGACTGGGAAGTGTAGTCTGTTCAGGACTTGAGTCTTACTATTCTATAAAAGTAAAATAGACAGTGGGTAACAACTAGTAATTTTTGTAAAAATTACTTAATGGATAGATAGAAAGAAAAAAATTATCTGCAACCTATCCAAATAAGAACCTTTATTTCATACATAATTTCAAATAATTTCTGACTGGAAATGTTATAAAATTGCCCTTCTTTTGATACAAAAGAACAAAAATATTGTCATTGATAGTTTCTTAGTCACCACCCTTCTCCAAATTTAAAATTCACTTATAATAGAAATCAGTGAGACTTAAAAAGAAGTATCACCTCCCATTATTCTAGAAATTAACACAATCTTAGAGCAGATAAATAATTATTACAAACATTTGACTGAACTGTTCAATGTGTCCACCTTGTATTGTGCTGAACACTTTTATTAGGGATTCTTATTTGCAGGATACTGTGCACATATCCTATTTATCCTATTTTATTATCTCTCGGATGACTTCACAGTATATGCCATAGAAATATGTCATTTTAGACTTTAATTGCATACATTTTATGGCTGCTGCCAACATAAGGGTAAAGATTAATCGCTTCTGCACTTAGTGAACATACTAGGGCCTTTTAAAGGTTTCAATCTTGTTCATTTTTCCGAAAGGTTCATTTAAATGCACAGAAGTACATTTTGATTGACTACCATTCCCACTATTTCAATGGTCAAACTAAAAGCCAGGACATTTATCAACAAGAATAAAAACCCACTTGGAATATAGTACAACTGGGAGTAACAACATTGACTAAAACTAGCAATTTCAGTTGAAAGACTTTTGCATTGTTTTAAATAAAATGACAAATAAACACCTTATATTAAGTAAGTATTTTTCCAAATGACACAGTTATATACATTTAGAAACAGAAGTTGTGAGAGCATTAGAGGATGCTTTGTGCTTTTAAGATGCTCTTAAACAAAAGTGCAATCCAACTTTCTATCAAATATTGAATTGAGCAGTAAGCAGAACTATCTGTAGATTTCACAAAAATTTGCTCTGTGCTCAATTCTCTGCTAGTGACCATGACCCCTGGTTAACTTTTATGCTTTCAATTTGACTTTGTTCTGGAACATGTTTCCCTGTGTTACTTAGAGTACTTTCAGTTACTCTGGAGGGGGCAGTGTTTTATCCAAAGCAATGGCTGTTCATGATACTGCTTCTAGAATCTTCGTCAAAGACAGGTTAACTAGTCTTAGGCTCCTGCCATTTAAAATAGATTCAAGGAGTTCAATTTTGCTATGTCCAATCATGCCAAACCATACTTACTGTTAGCTGGTTGATTTGGAAGAGCTTGGAGTAGTTTACAACACTGATTGACTTATGAATGGGAAATGCTATCCCATGAATAGAGGAAACAGTCAAATGTGGAGGGGGCACCATTGACAAGGTCAGGGCACAAGAGACCTAAATCATACCGCTGTGGATCACAGTGTCACACTCATCCTTTGGTAAAACCTCAACATTTTTAGCATTATTGTTCCGGATAACATCTTACCTGAGGGAGATGGACAACAAAAAGTTTTAAGTAGCACCTCAGATTACCTAGCTTCTATTCTCACAGAGATATGGCTTGACCCATAGAGATAAGATCAAATTCCCTTGTTAGAACACTAGACAGTGAAATAATTTCCTTGGAAGAGAAAGGTAAATTTTAAATCCTGGGGAAAAGAAGAGATAATAATTATATGATTTGAGAATTCTTTGACCTATCAGTAAACTATTACTTGATAATTAATAAGTAAATGATTTTGTAACTAATTAGGGGGTTAGCCCAAATTATGAACAGATTCTCCTCTAGCTTTATTTTCTCATCCTCAATAGTTGTCTGGAAAGTACAAATGGACATTGGAAATCTCTGAGACCAGATACCCTATACCAACCTCATGAATGAGCAAACTCTTCCCATACTCTGAAGTAACCTTGTTTTTCATAGATACAAATTCTCTATTATGATTGTCAATGTCCTTTTACAGTCTACAGGTCAACTTATTCAATTTCTGTTGCTGGAATTTAGTTTACACAGTATCTGGCTCACCTAAATTTCATTGAAGAAATAACCAATGACTGTCCCCAAAACTGCCCATATATGATGATGCACCTTCTCTGCAAGTACTCACGACATCTAATTTATTCATGGCAGAAAGGGTCTAATAACACTTTCAGTGATTGGAGGGACCACTTTTAATTACATCCACAGATCAAGAAGTAAGAAGTATAGTGAGTTTTTAAAAAATTTTACTTAACTTCTGAACCATCTGATCTCTGAATCATAGACCCAAGTTGATGCCCTGATTTCAATGTCTACATATCTTCCATTGTGGAAGTTAAAAAAAAATGTAGCTGTCATCCTGAAAAAAAAAAAAAAATCTGGTAACACAGTCTCAGTCTCACCATTTTTCTCTGAAAGCACAAAATACATTTTTTTTGGTTGTAGCACCTCATCATCTGCCACAACTATTAAGTTTTGAACATAGTGAACACTGTCTCAGTGACTTACTACACTTTTCAGTCTTGCCCAAATATTTATTCTCTAAATGCAGATTTCTTTGCATCTTTGGGCCAAAAAATGGCAATTGAAAATCTATGTTAATTAACTTACAATTTACAGTAAACCTAGATATGACACCAGCTGACACAACTCTTTGCTTCTTTCAAAACTGGACTGTGGTTAGGGACATCAGAACAGTAGGGAACACTAGAATTGAACAGAAGCATAAACACAAGTGCTCACTTTTAGTGATGGCATTGGGCACAGATTGCTTTGAGACATGTTCAAATCATTCTAAGAGGTATGCAAGTGGAAGATGATTTGGAACTTAATATGAGCCAGGAATCCCATTTCTTATGAAACAAATGAATAAATATCACACATTTGTACAAATAGGAGTCCAGGGCCTCTGGGGAAAGACAACCCATTCCTTGCTGTGTCATCAGAATTATTTTAAAAAAGTCAGAAATATTCAAAATAACATTTTCTACAATTCTAGGAAACAGAAAACAGCCAGACTGTTATTAGGTACAGATATGTTTTAATTGAGTTGGTTTTCTAGACAGGTATCACTGCATTTTTCTATCCTAAGTGTAAATAGGACAATGTCAACTTTATGCTAATTCATATACCAATATATTCTAATTTAAGTTTATGTAATTATAGAGAATTTATTTAAGTGCATACTGACAACTATCTTTCCAAATCAATTGTTCTCATGCATTAATTTTTCAAGCAGTATATAATCCTTGACCTGTTTAAAAGAACTGCATCTTGCTATCCCACAAATAACCACCAAGTGTGGATATCTATTTTCTTCTGTTTCCTCATCCAGCTTTCTACAGAGCAGAGCAGCAACAAATAGGATTATATCCTATAACCTTGTACACTGTCCTATAGCGTCACCAAATTGCATAGGAGGTTTTTAGAAAGCACTGATAAAATAGCCAGAGAGACAAAGTTGGGATCTTTGATTTCCCTAATTCTGACAGTCTGATGAGACCCTGTGTAAATAGCACAGCTGTGTTGAAACACATGCACCATCACCTCGACTTCTGGGTGATCTGACTGTTCATGTGTCATTGCTTTCCTCTTTACTCATCACTATAGCGAGCTGTTAGTATGACAGATTGGCTACTCATTTCTGTTTCTGTGGTTGTAGATGCCCAAACAAAAATAATATGATTTAACGTCTGTGGTAAACAGAATAAAGCCCCTCCCATTCCTACAAAGATGGCCACGCCGTAGTCCCTGGAACCAGAGAATATGTTCTATTACATGGCAAAGGATCTCTGCAAGGAAGTAAAGGTCACATACTTTATGGAGATTGCACTGGATTATCTGGATGAGACTGGTGTAACCATCTGGGACTTTACAAATGGAAAAGGAAGGCAGAAAGTCAGAGGGATAGGACAGTGGACGAAGCAGGAGTGATTCAAAGTTTGAAAGAGATTTGATCTGTCTTTGCTGACTTTGAAAATGGAAGAATGTGGCCAAGAGCCATACAATGTGGTTCATCTCTGGAAGCTGAGATGGGCAGCCAACAAGGGACTGACCTGAGAAGCAGAGCCCCACAGACACCTCATTTACACCTAGTGTGATTCTGAGCAGAGACCCATTGGAGTCATGCTGTTCTTGGACTTCTCCCCATGGAAACAACAGATTTTGGATTTTACTTTAATCCATTGTATCTGTGCTAATTTGTTATAGCGGCAAGAGAAAGCCCATACAGTGTGAGACTTACCAGTTTTTATCCTTGAGAGTTAGTGGTCATCTAGGACCTAAATAGTACAGATATTTAACTTTGGTTATTCTTTAAAACTTATTAAGCCCCTGTATTTGAAAAGACAGCATCAATTTTAGTTGAGAAAATCTGAATTTACATGTAATAAGGATTCAAGGCAGTTTATTATACCACTGATTTACAGAAGTGTATAGGTAACTATATTAGTGCACTATTACTGCCATAACAAATTACAAGTATAGCAGCTTAAAAGGAACAAATTTATTATCTTACATTTCTATAGGTCAGAATTACAACATGAGACCCACAGGGCTGAAATCAAGGTGTTAGCAGACCTGTGTTTCTTTCTGGAGGTTCTAGGGGAGGGTCAGTTTCCTTACCTTTTCTGGCTTTTAGAGGCAGCCTGAATTCCTGCATTCTTCCTCCATCTTCAAAGCCAGCCACATTGTACCTCTCCGATCATTATTGCCAGTTTACATCTCCTTCTTACCATAGGTAGGAAACGTCCTCCTTTTTTAAGGACTCATGTGATTCAATTGGGCCCAACCAGATAATTCAGGATAATCTCCCCTTCTCAAGGTCCCTACCCTTCACCACATCTGCAAATTCCCTCATGCTGTGTAAGATAACAGAGTAACAGGTTTTACAGGTTAGGACATGGACATCTTCTTGGAGAAGTATCATTATTCTGCCTGCCACAGAAAAAAATACAATCATTACGCATTCAAAACAAGGTAATAATTTCCCGTTTTGTTTTTTTTTTTCCCTACAGAACAAATGAGAGGCATTTGCAAAATATAGCCAAAAGTCTCGATTCTGATTCATAATGAGTCCTGCAGTGACCCTCCCTCATTACTGTCTGTGCCAAGATGTTGTTTTCTTATATTTAGGCTTCTCATTTCAGTATATTTATTAATCAAACAAAGCACCCTTTAAATACAATCTTTATTGATAATGTTCATCTTTTTGCAGACTTGACAACCCTCAAAACATGTTAAATAATGCTGACTCTTTTATATATAAATAATGTTTTTTACATATAACTTCAAGAATCATTTTTATTTCTGTTTATAGAGGGTCAAAAACTGTGCCTCTTGGAATCAAAATTTTCTATTTGTTTTTAACTGTAGACCCAGCATATCATTGTATTTACAACCATTTACACAGTTTTTATATTGTATTAGCTACAATAAGTAATCTAGAGATGATTTAAAGTATCCAGGAGGAAGTGCTTATGTTATATGCAAATACTATACCATTTTACATAAGGGACTAGAGCATCCATGAATTTTGGTATCTGTGAGGGTCTTGGAATTGATCCCCCTCAGATACTGGGGACGAGTATATAGTCAAAGTTGAATAAAGTACATCTATACCATACAATTCCCAATTCAGAAGAGCATAATAAATCAATCAGTACATAGAACACCCTTAGGGAAAACAAAGTCAATTAATTTATGTAAATATAATTATTTAGAAGGTTTATGGTCTTCATTTTTTTGTAATTTCTTTTTTTTATTTATTCAAGAATAACATCACCTAAAGTTTAAAAATACTTAAGAATCTCATATTAGCTGTTTGGCTCTTTTTTATTTTCTTCTTCTTCTCCTCCTCTTCCTTCTCCTTCAAAATTCTCTGCTAGTGAGGACTTTCATTTCTAGCCAAGATGCAGGGAACTGGACCAAATTTGCCTTCGTGCCTGAAAGAACAACAAAAATGGGCAAAATACATCAAACAGCATTTTTTGAGGGAGAGGCCAGTTTGCATCACTGGAAGATATAAATATATATCTATTAGAATGGTTAAATTTGAAATAGCTGATACTACCAAGTATTGATGAGGATGTGAAGGGACTGTAAGTTTCTTACACTGCTGATCAGAATGTAAGATGGCACAACCATTTTACAAGAATGAAAGATTACTTAGTGGCACCAGGAAACTTCTGCAAGTGATGGGGATTATATATTAATTACCTTGATATTGCAGGTAGTTTCACAGGAGTAGAACTCTGTAGAATATCTTCAAATTGATGTATGAAATACATGAAATTTATTTGTATGTCAATTGCTTTACACTCCAAGCCAATAAAAGTCCTGGTAATAAATGATACCTAGATGTCTCACCTAGTAAGCAGGATGCTTCCATATGATCTTGAATGAAATATTAACTGTAGAAGTATTTGCTATCTGCAGTAAAAACACATTTTTGCCATAGGCAAATAAGCTTTGTGTATGTGATGTCTTGAACATCCATTGACTGCTTTAGGATGTTACACGGAATTTTTAAATTGTAGTAGACTGTAGGTAAAATACTTAAAAGAGATTCTCAGCTTGTTGAAAACCACAAACTATATTGCAATGTTTTATTCCAAAGGTAGTTGCATTTTAGTGATAAGTGAGGGGCACGTTTATAGGGTCTACAGGACCCCACTGAAGTTTTTAATTTAGGATTTCAATCTAATGAGTTAAATTTATTGTGCCAAAGAGACATTTGCTATTGGCCACTTCCATACACTGGACATAGAACTTGAAAATGCATGCTTTTTTGAGTTTCAGAAACAATTAGCTAAATACATCATTTTAGAAATTATGTATTTTATATAATTCTAGTAACAGAAAAATTTAAATGGACTTGCATGATTTATTTCATATAACCAATTATAAATACCTGGATATTATGTAAAATAATACATAGCTCAATAATCTTGTTTTAAAAACTGCATAATTTTCTGAAGAAGTATATTTCTAGGGTTTGAATTTTACCAAGAAGTGTTGACAAATATTATGGTTAAAAATGTCCCTTTATCAGTTATAAATTTACAGAAATACTTATGTAAAATGATAACCACATATATTTAGATATCCAGTGCTCTTTGAAAAGATGGAAGAAAGACACAAGAGACCATATTTTGAGTCCCTTTGGTGTTTCTAGAAAATATGCATAGGAGAATCTTTTTCCAATTTTACCATACTTTCAAACATCTGCATGAAAAGTTTACTCCAAATTTTAGTAAGGTCTATTGGACTCAAAATAACTTTTGAGAGAAGAGAAGAATACTGTTTAGTTTACAACTATTTTCTAAAGTGGACCTAACCTCCAGATACAAAAAATAAAAAATGTTTCTTTTATTGAGTATCTTATTTACATCAAATACCCACTATTTTCAAGGACTTTATACTGCCTAGCATGTATTTTCTTCCCAGTCTATACTGTTCTTGTACATCCATAATGACATGACACTGGGATTATGTGGGGATCTGCCTGAGTTCCTATTAGTCCACCTCGTGAGCTGTAAGTGAGCTTTTCCGTGTGTTCAACACTAAGCTTTTCTCAGTGGCGAATCACAATCACCAGAAAATACAAACCTAACAATTTCTCCTCCCCAATATTTGTGCCTTAAGTCTATTCAAATTGAAAAACACGGTAATTAACACGAAAATATAAAAGCTTAACAACAGTGCTATCTCCTAAGAACTCTTTGCCTATTTAATTACCAATTTTGTTACCTATTCTTTTAGTTGGCATTGAAATCGTAACTCTAAGAGCTGAGATAGGTAATGGATTTCATCTTTTGAATGAACTCCAGCAAAGTAACAGAGATTATCAGTTTAGCATCTTGAATTCTGTAGCCACAACGGCTCTTCTGCCTGTGGGGGAGAAAGTGGTTGTCCGTTTTATGTTAATATCCTCTGTTCAAGAGCAGCCAGCACTCAAGCTATTCTTTGGTCTGTGTTAACCGTGTAAGAGACAATCATGCATCTGGTTAATGGTGTTTCAATTTGTTTATTCTTCCGTTTAAAAACGGAATAACATGTTCTACCAACCGTAAGTGTTTAGTTTTCTCTGGAATATTGTCAGTTCCGTATTTGATGTGACTCTCCGGAAAGAACTGTCTGTGTGAGTTGCGCATGCCTTAGAAGTTAGAGATGCCATGGAATTCATCACTAAGCAAAGGATAACTATTTCTCAAGGGGAGCCAAATCTCTTACCAAGATAGTAGAGAAGAATGTTCATTAACCCATATTCACATTTAAAAAATGGAACAAATTCTCAGGATGCAGTGGTATCTACTTTGAAGTTGCCATTCAGTTCATTTGAGTCAAAAACAAATATATAATAATATTTTTAAACTCTATTCTCCTAGGTGTCAATTAACTTTTTTTGGTTAATATAAAAATGTTTTCTACTTCCCACATAATACTACTTGAACCATAAAATCCTCCCTTTTTATATATAGTAAAATCATTTTTTTTATTTGAAATTTTATCAGGCTATGTCAGATGATGTATAGAATTCTGTACAGCTTTTACTAAGTATAGCAAGTTTTCAAAATAATTTAGTTTCAATTTTTAATGAAATTGTACTTAATATTCATATCTGGGGAAAACTTTCAAAAATATACTATTTTGAGGCTACTTTCATGTTTTATTTCATTATTCTTTTTCAAACTCTCTCTTGATTTTGAAAATTATTTTGTCATTTTCTCTTCATTTTTCAATATTGTTCCTCCTGAGAAAATTATTTATTAATATGAAAAATATTGCCATCACTCTGAATGTTTAAAGGTTGATGTAAACTAAAATCTGCGAAACAGATTTATGGAGACATTTTAAAATACATTTTCTATTTCTCTCTATAACAATTCACTTGGCTTTGCAGAAAGTTTTGACATTAAAATTTGGATGTGATATTGTATGTCATGGCAACTTGTTGCACTTATCAAAGTCTCCACATTGAAAGAAAGACACTCTTCCCTTTTTAAAGCAATAACCTCTCTCAAATCTGTGTTAAAGTACATAAGTTAATCATAATTGAAGTATAAATATCATGCACAAGACATTTAAAAATTCAATAAGTCAAGAGCAGTATGATTTTAACATTATACAAAAATAGGATTGTGGTAGATCTAAAATTTCATCTAGTCCAACCATGCTTCTAATAACTAAACTCAATACCACCCCACTAAGTGCCGTCTAGGATGTACCTGATCACTCCCAGCTAGGAGGAAGTCAGTGAATCTTCAGGCAATCATTTCATCTTAGGACACCTCTTCTTCAACCACTGAATCCAGTTCTAACCTATAGGACCATTAAGATCAAATCAAAATGCATATCCTCTCCCACAAGAGAGTTTTCAAATATTTGGCAAGCATCTTTCTCCACTCCAGTTAAATATTCCACAGTCTTTCATATTCATTGCAAATTTAGCAAATTTAAATTCTCTTCTTTCAAGCTTGCTTTTTCTCTGAGTTTAACCCAATTAGTCCAGATGTCTTCAAACCCATATTATCCATTCTGAGAGAAATCCTCTATGTGGAATCTAACCTATAACAACTAGAAGTAAATCATTACCTCCTGTGATACAAATGTCATGCTTCTTCTGTTATCATTGACTAAGATCACATCCAGCCTATATAATGACCAATTACGATGTCCAATAAAATCCTTATGTCTCTTCCACATATGCTTCCCCACCCCCTCGTTTCTCTCATCTTGAACCCATGTAATGGACATTAGAATTTCAAGCAGATAAGCAAATAGTTTTGTTATTTATAAAGATTTAGTCAGTAATAAACCTTGGGATCCTACACACTTAAAATTAATATGTAAATTAATTTCTTGGATTCAAAGAATACAGCTTCTTATTAAGAACATGAGCTCTAGTGGCAACCTGTGTGGATCTCCAGAATAAGTGTCATCATCTCTAAAGTGAGGATAATATGACAGCCTACCCTGAAAGAAGGTGTGTGGATAAAAAGAGAGAATTTTCATTGTATCTTTTCATAATAGCTAGGACAGTAAGCACTGAAATTATTGATAAAGATGATGGCAATAGTGAGGTTTGATGGAGCCAATCTCTCACTTGTCATTAAAGTTCTTTTTAAAAACTGAATTACAGCACTAAAATCTGTCTTATCTTAATACAAGGAAGAATATACTTTATACCTACATATAATATATACGTATATATATAAGAGCCCTTATCTAATAAATATATATAAGAATATATATGCATACATATATATGTGAGAGCCCTTATCTAATGAGAGATAGACATGCACAAAGCAAATTGGAAATTAACATGCAGACTGTACGCAGTGTATGTCTTCAGTAAAAATGAAATAGTGATGTACTTGTACTCAGGTATGTCTGGAGAAATCAAGGTGGTCTCCCCAGAGGAAACAGGACTTGAAGTCAAAACAGAAGATGAATAAGAGCCTTTCAAGGAACCCAGCAAATGTATGATGTCCTGGGAAGACAGCAAGAATTACCCAGGTCTACAACAAAGCATGACATTATTCAGGGATAAGGAGTGGTTAAAACATAAATTGTGAGAAACAGAGGGGAGGAGAGGAGACTTACCAGGCTGATACTTCACGATGAGATTGCAAATTATATATACAATCTTCGATTCCTATCTTACATACTGAGGGAAATTACGGGATAAGCAGGTGAATATTAACCCATGTTAATGCTATAACCATATTATTAAGTTTGAGAGATGAGTGTGACGGAACTAGAACATACAAAATTGAGCAAAAGTGTGCCTGAGAGCAGGGAAATCTGTTAAAAAAAAAAAAAAAAAAAGAAAGAAAGAAAGAAAGAAACGTAACAGTTCAATTAGGGAGATATGAGAATCTAATGCAAGAAAATAGTAATCAAAATGTGAATTGCAGATAGTTGTGGGGGATACTAGCAGTGAAACATTTTGGAGTATTAATGTGGAAACTTATGAGCAGAGATTTGGGAGAAAATTGAGGTTTCCTGTTTTGAAACAGGAGAGAAGGTGGTTTCACTCCATGAAACAGAGACTAGGAAAGGGTTACAAGTTGGAAGAAGTAAGCAATTATTAGATTACATTTTAAGCTTACAGATTTAAGAGCGTTCGAAGCCCCAAAAAGGATGGAGGAGAATGAGAGGGATTTGGGGAAATCAGGAGAACTCTAGGTCCGAGCCTTACGGAAAGCCTGTGATTACAGGGCGTGTTTTGATGTGCGCGTTTGCGTGCCGAGGGAAGACGTCAGTAGGTAGATGGAAGGTACGTGAAATCGAACCAAATCCCCCGGCAAAGGGCAGAATCTCATACCAGGTAAGTGGGTTGCCTTTGTGGAAAAGGGATGCTTTCCTTTGAGACAGGCAGGAAGGAGAAATGCCAAGGTGCTGGTGCAGATATACATGCGAGAGAGGGGGGAAATTTTAAAGAAATTCCTTCCTGATAGTCTTCATTTTTCTGCAAATAGGAAAGCAGAATAATCTGGTAAATGTGAAGAGACAGCATTGAAGTTATGCGCTTTAATAACAAAGTTGTAAAATAGTTGCTGAGGTTAATAGGATGGGGAACTTTCCAGGTATATGTAACAGAATGATCCAGCCATGTGGAAGACTCAGGGAAGGTCATAATTCTCATGAATTTAATGATATCTATAATGATATAACTGTCTTCATTAGAACTTAGCTATTTGGTTGTGAGATTTTAAAAAAAAACAAAACAACAGACTTTTGGAGGGGTGAGGAGGGGGAAACAGAACCAGATCTTCATGGGCAAGACAAATTTATTTAGGCCTGTCATCCATAATGCTCTCTACCCTGGAGTCCACCCTCCAACCGGGCCTTGTTACATGCTAGCCATCACCTCCTTGTCTTCTCCTTAGGTTCCTAGCTTTAAAATCACAACCATTCCCTCTGCACGAAGGCTATTTCTTCAAAAGTCCAACGTTGTCTGAGCCTTTCTTTGAAATGTTATTGCACATAAAATCAATACTTATATCTTAGTTTCTTAACTACTTCATTTGTTTCATTTGTGCTGATTTTGTGGCATAATTCAGTGTCCAGGTATTTGCCTTGTATTGTAAAGCCAGTGTCCTTTGACTATAAATATTATGTATGTAGGCAATAAAAACGTATTAATTTAATCTCTTTTAAGTTATTCTCAATAAAAATGTATTAATTTAATCTCTTTTAAGTTATTCTCATCAATTAAAGCTATCTATAGGAAAGAAATTGCCTCAAGCTCTTTTTATTAGATTATGATAGATGATTCATATTGATAGGGAGATAATAGATTATAGAAAAATAGGTAGAAAGATAAAGCTAGATAACAGAGGCCTTAACAAAGACATCAGATTTATGAAGTCAGGTATAAGTATTGGGTAAAGTTAACTCTGTACCTGGTGATATTAACATTAACACTCTGTAGTTCTCAAATCTTACTTATGTCTGGAAAACATAACTGCTTATAAAAATACTTAAATCTGTTATATCTAAAGAGAAAACAAAGCAGTCATGGGAAGTATCATGTGCTGTTTAATGTAATCTGAGCTCTGTCACTGACTGTATCTGCCACTGAATTATGAAATGTTAGGAAAATGTCAAGAAACTTGGCATATACAATTTTTGATATAAACTACTCAAGACGTAAACATAAATGATGTTTATTCAGTGATGCCAAAATATACAAACCAGGGAGTATCTGCTACAGTAATCTTAAATTCCAGAAGTAGGAAAAAAATATGTTCAAGTCTGTAGCTGATTCTGTATAAATAAATCATATTTCTATGAATAATTGTATGGATGGATCAATTCATGTAGCATAAAATATAAAAAGACAGTTTGATGGGTTTGTATCTATTTTATCAAACACTCTTCTCACCAGACCTGGGCAGTTACTCACTTTTTAAATCATCTGTAATAAAAGTTGTACATGTCTCCAAGGAAGTGTATATGGCCTAGGACTTTCCTATCTCAACATAGATGAACAGAGGTAAAAGGAGCCTGATGGCCATTAAACAGTCAAAAACCATTATTTTGCTAAAAAGAAAAGAAAAACACTGAGGAGAAAAGCTACAGCATTTTCCTCTGGCAGCTGGTGAATGCCAGATTTGGGACTAAAACCCATATTCCATGACTTTACATTGTGCAAACTTTAGTTTTAAAATATCCTGCTTAAGGGCAATAAATGCATTATATGTTCTCAACAGAAGTTACAAACATGCCCACATCATACTGCTAAGAGGTTAGAGAAACCAGGGGATGAGGAGAGTCAGGAGAAGAAATGATCTTCACAGTTGGGTCCATGGCTACTGTGAACCAACAGTAAGAAAGTACAGAGATTTGCAAGGTACCACATTTTAAAATGCATGAAAATTTACCACATACAAACTAACAATGAATTTGTTTTAAATTCATATTAAAAGATACTCTGAGTAAATGGATGTTACAGGAACGGCCCACACAATGGCACCATCCTACCTTCTGATAAATTATTTTCAAAGGTTCCAAAAACATTGCCAGGAAAATCATTGAGATAATTACTCCAGCCCCGCCCCCATCATTACAGATGTTAATACACAAAGATCTAAAGATCTGCATTTAACACAGATGACAGGATTTAGTTAGATCAATAGCTACTCAAAAGTGACTTTTCCTCTACCATTACTTGTGTTCTTAACTTGATTCAGTATTAGGATTAGCTCTAAGAAATGTACACAAGGTCTTCATTTCACAAAATCAGTCTCAAACAGAATGTTAGAAATGAATTTCATCCGAATTGGATTCAAGTGAGACGTCTTGTAGGTACTTGTTAAAGCAGAAGCTTCTCTGCAGTGAGAGTTCACATGAGTTCCCAACCGGGAGGCACCAGCTATGTGATGACATGCCAAGGGAACTGGAAAATTACATGATTTTAGTATGGTTAAAACACATGTTGTGCCAGTAACTATGTGATCATAAACTTCTGAAGGTTCATGTTAAACATTCGTTTTAAACTTTTGTTCCGTAGCATTTAAAGAAAATAATTCAGGGGAGAAAAAAAGATCTTGTTTTTTGTGGGTTTGGGAAGTGGTGAGTATTTTAGTAGCAGCAGTGCTCTGAAAATTGCTTGATCCTGTTGTTTCCCACATTACAGGGCAGATGTAGATGTAAAGCTCCTTTATGGAAGAGCGTAGACAGAAATCAGAGAGATTCTGATATTCAAGTGATAAGGGTATAATAGTCAAACTGAGGCCAGGCCTGCAGAGGGAGGAGGTGGTCAAAGAGACTGGAATCACCTGGGGGCAGAGAGTGAATTGTTGTGTTCATTCAAATACTAGACCTCAGAGTAAAAATCATGTTGGTTGTATCAGTCTACCATTAGAGTGAATGAAAAAATACTGGAAAATCTCTACATACTTATTTTTTTTTAGTTGATTTTAACTTCATAATTTCTTTTCTGTGCATGATTTGAAACATTTGTAACCCAGCAATACATTATATATTCATGCACACACATATACACCAATCGTGTATAGAGGCATTAGCTGATAATTATTTTTCAGATGTGGTGAACAATCGAAAGTGTTCAGATACTCTTGCTTTAGAATTAAGATGGGAAGCTTTCCCTAGAGGGTAGGAAATTTGGAAATTCTAAAAATCTGCAAGGAGTACAACAAAGTAGAGAAACCTGTCAAAGGTTAGTAATAAACAGAGCCCAGGAAATAGACCCAGGCACAAAATAAGGCCTTGGAGGGACAAAAGCTCCAACAGGTGAAAGGCAAAGCCGGATTTTCCCTACGTAGACAGGAAATTCATTTTATAGCAAGATGCACTTGCAAATAAACCACAGAACAATATAGAGAACATCTAGCAAAGAAACAGCAGCTTCTGAACCAGCACAAGAGGAAAACTAGCACAGGGAGGACAGATCCAACATAAATACAGAAAACTTCAGACCGGCTCCTCTCTAAAGATGATTTGAGGTGAAGTGCAAAACAAGAATATAGGAAAACAGCACAGTGTGTAGGAACACTTTGTAAACAGAGAAATGGGCTCCATATTTCAGTTCCATCTCAGACTTCTTTGTTGTTGTTCTTTTTAATTTTTTTTTTAGGGGGGTGGGTAGTTAGGTTTGCTTATTTATTTTCAGAGGAAGCACTGGGGATTAAACCCAGAACCTCATGCATGCTAAGCATGCACTCGACTACTTGAGCTATACCCTCCCCACCTCAGTTCCATCTCAAATTGACTATGCAACCTTGAATTTGTCACAAAATCTCTCTAAATATCAGCATAAGTCCCTACATCTGTGAAGTGGGTATATTTCTTATTTCTTATGAAGATTTAGTGAAATAATGGGTGTGATGTGTGTAGCTCACTGCTTGAGATACTGTAAGTGCTCAATGCATAGCAGCCGGTAGGAGTAGTAGTCTTTTTATTGGAATACACATACAGCTTCATGCCAGTTGTCAGAAGTGATCAAGATGGAAAACAAGAGAAAAGGTAAAAATGTATTGAAAAATTAAGATGTCTACAGCATCCAGTTTAGGAAAACTACTTGATATCAAGTTAAAAAAAATCCATCACTGATACAATGGGTTGAATGGTGGTCCCACAAAATATATATTCGTATTGTAACTCCTAAAACCTATGAATGTGACCTTAATTTGGACAAAAAGCTTTTGGTGCATGCATTTAAGTTAAAGATCTCAAGGTAATATGATCCTGACTTATCCAAGAAATCCAAGTGTCCTGGTAAGAGATATATAAAGAAAGACTTACAGAGGGGAGAAGGCCAGGTGAGACTGTAGTTTTGCAGCCACAAGCCAAGGAACCTACAGAGCTCCTCGAAGCTGGAAGAGGCAAGAAAGAAATCCACCTAGGAGCTTCTAGTGGGACTATGGCCTCCAGAACTGGGAGAGAATACATTTCTGTTGTTTCAAACCACCAAGTTTGCGGTGATGTGTCACGGCAGCCTTGGGAAACTCACAAAGTTGCTTTGTTTCTTAGGCTCATTGTCAGGGAGCATGTGAACTAAACTAGCAGATGACAGATAAATGGGGGAAAAGGCATATAATTTTTGTTAATATTCACATGCATGGGAGATCACAGAAAAGTGAAATTGAAAAAAGTGGTTGGATATCGGGACCTCTTGTATACCATGTGAATAAAAGAAAAAGGGTTTGGGTCTCAAGGAACCATAAACTGTGGGGAGACTTACGGAAGTTCAGGGTGATTTCAGTAAGGTTTGTTTATACATACACATCTTGGTCCCAACTCTGTCTGCAGTGACCAGCCACTCTCTTCCTCCAGGTACGGGAGAGAGGGATGCCTTCACAAAGGGAAATGCATGCCCTGCTTTTAGGCAGAAAAGGAAAGGGCAGAGAACTCTTTCCGCAGCTGCTCATTCTCAACTGCTTTCAGCTCAAAATAATCCGAGGCCAAAGTGGCGTATTTTGAGGTGCCATATTCTGGACCCTTTTCAGACGTAAATGACCATCTTACTCAAATTTTAGAGGCCCATGAATAAATTAACCAAGTATAGAAATATACATACACGACTGCCACAGTTTATAAGATTGTTATTATTGTTCACTAATTATGATGGAAAAAACTATGATTTCCCAATTGTCTAATGTCACAATGGAATTTAAAGATATAGCCAGCACTCAAACTAGCACGTGTATGAATGGAGCTTGCCTTCTGAATCACTACTCTACTGCCATGTGACCTAGTCTCATATTTGCATAGCTCATTATAATACAAGAAGTACGGAATCTGGCAATAAAAAAGTCATTTACATTTTCATCGTGTTCTTATCATATTTAGTTTTCATTTATTGCCTTATGCACTGAACTATAATTTTTGTTGTTACAAGGTTTAAATGCCAGCAACCAGATAAGCGATAAACAAGTTGGCACGAGATTATCATTTTCTCTGGAAAGATATTCCTTAAAAATATTCCCTAGATGTTGAGGCAGCAGATGGTATCTAATAAGTTAAACGCCAATGGCAGTCATGGGTGAGCAATGATTAAATTTGAAATCAAATCATGTTCTCAGAAGTATCTTGATATCTCGTTTTATTCCTTAATTGCACTCTGAATGGTTCAAGTCTTAGAAGTAATCAATGCAATTCCGTGTGTCTACATTTAGTAAAAAATGTTCATTTGTAAGCTTTTACAGATAATCAGGAAGGCATAGATTTATAAAATTCTGTTTACTATTTCATTTAACAATCCAAAATATATTGAGCTCTTAATATGTGTCAAGCACTGAGGCAGGTGAAAGGGATGAATAATACATGATTCTTCCTGCAGGAAACACCTAATCTAATAAGAGAAAGTAAAATATAAGAACATAGGGACTTCAGAACATGAAGAACAGATGGTCACTGTACAAAGATGGAGGTGAAATACATTTTAAGGTAGGTCAGAAAGTAGTAGGATTTTCACACACTACTGATCAGAATGTAAAATGGTACAGCCACTTTGCAATTCAGTTGACAATTTCTGGTAAAGTTAAATCTACACCCACAGTATAACCTACCCATTCAAATCCTTTGTACTTACCCCCCCCCCCACCAAATGAAAGCATATATCAAGACAAAGACTTCTGTGCAAATATTTACAAAATATTTATTTGTAAAGTCCAAAACTGGAAACAGCTCAGATGTCCATCAATAGGTGAATGGATAAACAAACTGTGGAATATTCATACAGTGGATTACTACTCAGTAATAAAAGGAAATTATCTCCTATACACATGTCCACATGGATAAATCTCGAAATGATAATGCTGAATCAAAGTCAGAAAAATATAGTACATATTGTATAACTTTGTTTATTTAAAATTATGGGAAATTCAAACCAATTGATTTTGACACAAAGCTGCTCAATGTCTGCCTGGGAATAATATAGGGGCTATCAAAATTGGATGAGAGAAATGGATTACAAAGAAACACAAGGACTCCTAAAGGAGCAATGGATCTGTTTGTTATCTTGATTGTGGATGATTTCATAAACATGTACATTTGCCAATATAACTCAAATTTACATATTAAATATATGCAGTTGATTGTATATAAGTTATACCTCAATAAAGCCGTCAAAATCGATACTCCAAAATTGACAGAATTAGGGAAATGTACAAATCTACGAACTTATTTATACATATGAAGCAGTTATCTCTGTATTTGAAAGAGAATTCAGACAAAAATCAGTAAGGAAATAGAAAACTTGAAATATTATGCCTAACAAAACTTTACTAATTCACATGCATATAACCATGCAAACCATAGTTAAAGAGTGCACATTTATTTAATTTCAAATAAAATATTACAGTAAAAAAATTGGAGGGGGTAATAAAGCAAGTAAAAATATATTTCATATGACTCAAATAATAAAATGCATTGTGTCTGACTATGGTAGTATTAAGCTAAAATAAATAACCAAAGGATAACTAGAAAGTTCTCAGTTGTTTGGAAGTTCAACAGCACACTTCTAAACTCACCTTGGGTCAAAGAAAACATCTTAATGGAAACCATAAGCTGTTTTTTATTTAAATGATGAGAAAATATACAAAGCACAGCTTGTAGGATGCACTTAGTGTTTGCCAGGAAATTTACAATTATAAGTTTACATATTTGGAAAGAAGAAAAGCTGACAGTGATCTAAGTATCAATCTCAAATATGAAGTAAAAACAGAAAAGAAATAAAAAGTAAGCTGCTAGGATAGAAAAAGCAGAAATTAGGGAACATTTTTAAATACAGTACAATTAGTTTTAAAAGTCTAAAGGTAGATTATTTGAAAAAACTAATGTCTCAGCCTGTGTTTCACTGAAAAGAGATCTTAAAATGACTTTTGTGCAGGATAGCATATTTGGGAAATTGTCTTAAGAAGCAAGCAGAAATGAGATACCAGACTTTGAAAGAGCAAGTAGGAAAATCAGTATCAAGGGTATATTATTACTATGTTCAAATAAGTCTTAATTCTATGTACATTTTCCAATGCTTCTCAAAATCGTTGACTAGAAGATTGAAAATACATATTTATTCATAGGTTTTCATCAACTATATTTGAGAATTCCCTAGGGGCAGTACATCCCTAGTATTTGTAACTGTCAGCAGTCCCCTACCTTAATCCCATATGTCAGCATTGTAGAAAACACTGAAAGAATAAGGAAAAGAGTGATGTGAGTGCTTGGATTAAGCATAGCATAAAGTTAGCTGAAGACTGAGGTTTACTATAGTTGCATCTAAAAATAGAGATAAGGCCAACTAAAAAAATCGATGAACATTTTGCAACATTGATCAAGGAAAAGAAAAAAAGAATAACACAAATTACCAATACCAGAAATAAAAAGGGACACAATTTCAGAGCATGTAGATATTAAAAACATAAGCTATCATAATAGCAACTTTATGTCAATAAATTCTTTAAAATTGACATGAAAAGTAATAGAAAATATGAATATTCATTTAACTATTAAAGAAGTTACATGAAACATTAAAATCCAGAGGATTTATACTATTAAAAGGAAAACTTGTGATAATATGTAGTATTTAAATACATACTTGTATCTGCAAAGGTATAGAGAATTAAACCAAAAAATAAAAATTTACTTGATATATATGACCCTGCAGTGTTCTGAATAAAGGAGCTTCTTTTTAATTAATGATTGATAGCTCAATAATATATACATGTGGGAAACAAAGCATCTTGAATTCCACTTCACAGTATATTTAAATGTTATTTTCTAATCAATAGTTTTGTCTAAATTCAAAGAGACAAACAGTAAAGATGTTACACCAAAATATAGGAGTTTATCTTCAGACTTGGGGTAGAAAATTTTCTTAAGCAAGACAAAAAACAACAAAACAAATAACTGATCATACAGGAAACTCTGATGAACTTGAATATAATCAATTAATAATTATTAACAGAAAAGAGATATTGCAAACTCACTACATTACCAAAAATGTAGTCCAATTTATCAATATTCATTTGCTAGAACTAGAAATTACCTTATGGTGGTTAATTTTATCATTATAAACTTTAACAAGCATTATAATGGTAAACAGTTGAATCCTTAGGAAAATATATCTCTTTTTACCACTTTCAATCAGTATGGTACCAGAGATCCTGATGAGTTAAATAAGAGATGGGAAATGAAACAATAAAAAATAAATTAAAAAAACAAGAATTTTAAGGCAAGAATCAATTCAATTCTGTCATTATTTGTAGGTGGCATTATTGTATATATAAATAATTTTTAAGAATATAATAATAATGAATTTTTATAAGCAGATTTGGCAATATCATTTGCTATCAGGTTAATGTATAGAAAGCAAATGCAAGTCTATGTTCATGAAAAAATAGAAAATAAAATTTTAGAATGGTAATATTTACAAACACATTAAAACCCATCTAATGCCTAGGAATAAACCTAGCAAAGTTTGTGCATTAGCTCCACACACACACACAAAAACTATAAAATATTAGTTGAGACAAGTGTATTATGTTAAAATCCTGGAAGATCCCATCTTGTAATGATGTTAATTATTCTAAAGCAGATCTATAATTCAATGAAATCCCAATCCAAATTCCAACAGTTTTTGTTGTAATTTATAAGCTAGTTCCAAATTTTATATAAAAACGAAAATTTCCAAGAATACTCAAAGAAATCTTGAAGAAGATTAACAAAGTTAGAAGGATTACAGTACTGGATATTAAAGCTTATTATAAGGCTAAATTAATTATAACTGTATGTTTTTTCTTCAACAATGAAAAATAGAATAATGGATCAGAAAGAATCTCTTAAAGCACTCACAGGGCACTTAAGACACAAATGAAGGCTCAAAGAAGAAAAGAAAAGGATTTTCAATACATTATGTCAGAACCATCAGTTATTCAACTGGGAAAAGCTGTAGCTTGACCCCTTCCTCAGGTAAATGCAAACATTTATTTCATATATTTTATAGAATTTATGGGTAAAGTTAAGCCAGTAGAATACCTAGACTATAATATATAAGATCATACTTTCATTGCCTTTTGGTAGAGAAGGAAAGTCTAATAGTAAAAGAAAATAGTGATTAATTTGACTACACTAAAATAGAAAACAATGTCAAATATAGCTTCAATCAATGGAAAAACAAAGCAAAAATAATATATTTGCAGCATATGTAGTCAAAAATAGAAAAAAAGAAAGACTATACACAGAATATGTAAACTTTTCTTTAAAATCATTAGAAAATATAACCCAATAGAAAAGTAGGCATCACTCTTTTAAAAAGAAGTTTTATATAAAATAGTATCCAAATGGACAATTTATAAACATAAGAAAGATGTTCTCAATATGCATCTTTGGAAACCAAAGTGAGACATTTCTACACAGTCACCAACATGGCTGAAATGAAGTACTTGGCAATGTTAAATTTCGTTAAGAATGCAAAGCAGCTGGAAAATGTATATAATGTATATACATAACACATAACCCAACAACCCCTCCTTCTCCTCACCTCCCTTGTCCTGTCTAACCATCTGTAAACACAACAAAAGTCACCACTGCATTAAGAGTAGAGTGGATTACATGTAAGTATTTATAAGTGTGTGTGTTTTTTTTATTTGGTATATTAAATGTTGAAACAAAACAATAAAAATAAACAAAATGGGTGATTCTCACATCCAAAGACAAATACAAAAGAGTACGTACTGCATCAGCCCAATTACATGAATTTCAAAAGGAAGTAAAACTATCCTCTGGTGTTAGTGTTTACATGGACGATGAGGTGGATGTGATGATTGGAAAGGAAGAGGAATAGAACTTAGGAATGTTAGAAATCTTGCATTTCTGATCTATTTGGAATTTACTTGGATGTTTTCTCTCTTACTAATTTCTTGCATATTACTTATTTTTGCAGTGTTCTGAATATATGATTATTAAATAAAGTTCATTTGGTTGTGTTAAAGTCCATTTTTCTAAACACGAAAAAGTTAAAAATAAAACAATCGTGGGAGAGGAAAATATAGTTAGGAAGACAAAAAGATTGATGCTTAGTCTAAGAAGGACAGGTGCAGAAGTTAAAAAGTAAAGACCTGACTTCACAGAGCAAATACCAAGAAATAGAATGCTTACTTTTCCTGTAAAATATTGATAAACAGAAGCCTCCATTAAATAGAGTTGGAAGACAGAAAGGCTGAGCGCTTATGACTATCGACCACAGTAGAGCCCAACAGGAGGGAGAAAGTCTCCTCTTCTGTCCTTTCTGACAAGGACTCAGCTAATGTAAAGCCATGGATTATCTCTCTACCAACTTCCTTTCCCTCTTTATGTGTTCTCTTTCCCTTGCTGTGCAGGGACTTGCACTTGGCTGTCACAGTTGCAGACCCTGAATGGCAATTCTCTGTTAATCCCAAATAAACCCATCTCTGCTGGAGAAATGTATGGCAGTCTACTTATTTTAGGTCATCAAGTTAAAACTCTATACCGTCCCCTGGCATAATATTGAGCATAATATAGCAGACACAATGCTTTACTTTAATTCCATTATCTTCAAGGTTGATATTAATAGTTATGTTAAATATGGAAGGCAACTTTTAATCAACATATAGACTCTTGTTTATTACCTGGTTTTTAAATCAAGGTATACACTCTTGCTTATTACTTAGTTTTAAATGCTTATTTTTTTCTATTGCAATGTATTTAAATCATACATAATTGCATGTTGAAATTTGAACTCAATATAGATTCTGATATAACACTAATACATGATACTAGACACAAGCAATTGTGAAATAGATTTCATAGTGATTGATAATATACAGTATCTCTTTGTTCATAGAGTCTTGGAAATTATTGGCATAACTTTTAAGTATGTATTCCAAAGCCTAGGTTTACATTGTAAAGTGTATGCTTCAGAGAATAAGGTAGCTATGTCTATCATTTCTGATAAGAAATATCAATTGTCACTTCAAAAGTCACATTTATAAATCTCAACACTTTAATACATGTTCTCTTGTGTTTGAGGTGCCAGTGTATTAGCAGATCAGTTACTTTCATCCAGAAACCCTGCTGCCCAATATCCTCAGGGAACATAAGTAGCGTAGGATTTTAGGAGAACCAAAGGCAACAGAATTATATAGACAAGCATAGGAAAGATATGTAATAGCCAAACTACAAAGAATTTGCACACATTAAAACCTCCTGTACATAACAAAGCAGACAAGGGATTATATATATATCTGTATATATACATACAGTTGTCCCTTGATATCTTTGGGGGATTAAATTGTTCCAGGACCCCAGGGAACACCAAAATCTGCGGATGCTCCACTCCTTTGTATAAAATGGCATACAACCATGTACATTCTTCCATATACTTTAAATCATTTCTAGATTACTTATAATATCTAATACAATGTAAATGTTATACAAGTAGTTGTTAATACAATGTAAATGCTATGTAAATAATTGCCAGGGCAAGGCAAATTCAAGTTTTGCTTTTTGGAACTTTCTGGAATTTATTTTGCAAATATTTTCAGCCCATGGTTGAATCTGTGGCTACAGAAGCAGAGGATATGGAGGAGCAACTGCATACATGTATCCACGAATGGTTTAATTTATAATTTAGTTTTACTCTAAGCAATGAAACAATGAGTGGCAGGCAGATTGTGTTGTCGAAAGATCACCATAGCAATACTTCCCATTCAACAGGATGACTGAGGCCATTACCGTAGCACGTAATAGATATTGCTAATTCCTTTCCTTACATCATGTGTGTGACTTGCTTGTGACCAAGAGAGTCAGTGGCAGAAGTGGCCGTCAGTGTCTTCCAGTTACAAAAGAGATGAAGCTTCTGCATAGTTCACCAGAACACTAACACTGAAGCCATGAACTATCATGTAGAAAATCTAATGGCCGTAAGACCACCATGCTAGGAGAAAGGCTGGGTCACATGGAGAGGTCATGGATAGGTGTTTACACTGACAGTCTGGCTGAGATCTAGGCTGAAAGCCAGCAATACCCTCTAGGCATGTGAGTGAATACCCTTCAGATCATTCTAGCTCCAAGCAGTTGAGCACACCTCGGCTCAAAGTCTTAACTAAAGCTCTAGTCATTGTGGAGCAGACAATCATCTCCACTGCACTTTCTCTGAATTGTTGACCTTGGAATGGATTATGAAATAATTGTTCTTTTAAGTCACTAAGTTTTAGGATATTCTGATACACAGCAACAGTAACTAAAACAACAAACACTTATTAACAAACTCTATTTGAAAATTATTCGTGAGAACCTGTGACTTAACTCTAGCTATCTTCAGGTGAGCCAATAAGAGTTTAACGTCATTTCAGTGTGATAGCTATTTTTTGCTAGTGACTATTTGTTATGAGTTCACCAGCTCCCAGTGAACAGTTTTATGTGTTAAAAATCTCATAAAATGGCAATATGGAGCTAATATCTAAAAAACAAAAACAAAAACAAACAAACAAACAAAAACAAAGCGTAAATAAAGGACAGAAATAGACTCACAGACAGAGAATACAGACTTGTGGTTACCAGGGGGGTGGAGGGTGGGAAGGGATAGACTGGGATTTCAAAATTGTAGAATAGACTACTCTGTATAGCACAGGGAAATATACACAAAATGTTATGATAACTCACAGAGAAAAAAATGTGACAATGAGTGTGTATATGTCCATGAATAACTGAAAAATTGTGCTGAACACTGGAATTTGACACAACATTGTAAAATGATTAAAAATCAATAAAAAATGTTTAAAAAAAACTGTTAAAAAATCAACTAAAAAGCAAATACATTTAAAAGAGTATTATAAGCTAAAATATTTGAAATTACATACATATCTGTATTTCATGTTATTACTAAATGATCGATTTTTACTTTGAAGAAGACACAAAAAACTGACAAATGCCATTATCAGAATACATTTTAGTTTTAATTGACCATTTAAAACCAGTTGTTCTGTATGTTCTGTATGAAGAATTTGTTTTTTCCTTATATAATGATAAATATCTGATTGTAATAAAAGTTCTTCATGCTTTAAAGGACAGTTAAGTACAGTCACAATCATATGTAGAATACAGTCTTCTTTATTTATAAAGGCAAAGCTGGTGTTTTAGCTTGTTAGGTTTTAACGTTATTATTGCTGTAATTTTATCTTAATGTTTATAATAATATATAGATACACATATATCCTTATTTTGATAATAATATATAATAAATTATCCTAATTTAAAAAAAAAAAAGAAATTTAAAAACTGAACATGAGTGAGGAAGGAATTACACTTGAGAAGGAACACATTTTTCCTGATTAGCTTGGAATGATTTTACCAACTCCAGAGATACAAAAGTAAAAAATCTGATTTTTAATCTAGATAAATGTATATCAGTATAATCTGTTTCTTTTTAAAAAGTGTAAAAATACTGAACTGAGGATAAAAGAATTTGTAGATTTAGTTTGTATGGTATAGACTAAAAATTATACCTAGACAATAATTTACTTGCCAAGCCACAATCATCATTTTTCTCCAAAAAAACTCTAAAAACTACTTTAATATACACTCAAATTATCTATGTGAGGTGATACCTCATTTTGGTTTTGATATACATTTCCCTGATGATTAGTGATCTTGAGCACCTTTTCATGTATCTTTTGGCCATTTGTATGTCTTCTTTGGAAAAGAATTTCTATTCATTTCTCTCTGCCCATTTTTTAAATGGGTTGACAGGTGTTTTTTTGTGGAGGTTTTTTGGGGTTTTTTTTTTTTTGTTTTTTTTTGTTGTTGTTGTTGCTATTGGGTTGTATGAGTTCTTTATATATTTTGGATATTAACCACTTGTCAGATATATGATGTGTAAATATTTTAAGTTGTCCTTCCTTTCTGTTGATGATTTCCTTTGCTGTGCAAAGCTTTTTAGTTTGACGTAGTCCCATTTGATGACTCTCCTCTTAAGAACTGCTGAAGCATAATGACAATTGTATATAATGACTTTTAATTTTACCCACATCACTCATCAGTTAAGACCTCCAGTTTATGTGCTACCATATTTATTTTGTTTTCTTTTTGGTGGTGTTGTCTGTGTTCTAGACTGCTAAATTTAGAAAGTGTGTGCTACAGGTTATTGTCTCTGTGCAATATTGCATGAGATCCGGGGACACCTTTTATTATTTCCTTCCTGAATCAGTGTTAGTCTCCTTTGGTGGTTTCAATAACTTCTTGGCACTCTGCAGTAATTGTGGCAGCTGGTTCTCTTTTGCTTTTCTCTGTTAAGATAATTACTTTACAGGAATTTAACGCATTGTAAAAAATGTCTGATGACCCCATTGATATGCCCTTTCACAGTAGTTTATAAAAACACATATTATGCAAAATTTGCAACAGGTCAATTCTATTCTTATGTAATCATGCCACTGTACTGATATATGGAAAACCTTTATACTCTCATCTGACATGGGAAACTTTTATTATCCACTGATATGTAGGGAGCCTTTATGTTACCCATTAGCTAAAAGAAAACGTTAATTTCTAGAGTTTTTTTTTTCCCCTTCATTAGTAAACTTGTTATAGAATTACATAGAAACAAGGAATTAAATTTATTCATACTCAAGGAGCCAGTGTTATTTTACAAGATGAAATATCACTAAATTCTACTGCTGGGGGAAAGGAAACTTCTAACATTGGAAAAAGAAGAGAATTGGCATGCCTTTTTAAAAATTTTACTTTTCAACGTAATGATTATCAATTTGTTTCTAATTAGGTTGCCTAAAATAGGATTAAAGTGCACATAACCTGAAAAAAGAAAAAGAACACTGTTCTTGTGCAATTTTAAACATTAAAGTATATTAAAAACAAAAATAATCTTAAGTTTAAATATAAACTTTACCTCAGGAAATATGGATATAATAAAATGACTAGCAAGAAAGAACTTACGAAGAAATAAGTCAAAATACATGAATTAGAGAAAAAAAGCACAATGAAGAGCTCTTTAGGAACAAAATATTACACAAACCACTATTAAATTCAAACAAGAGAAAATACAAAAGTCATAAAAAGAAAAATGTTTATTAGAAAAACAATATACTAAGATAGCATAGCAAAATCATCTTGAAAAGAAGAAAAAAAATTGAGGGAACTGTACCATTACAAACATTGCAAAGATGTTCAAGAATAACTGCCACAAAAGTTATGCAATCAATATTTTGTTTCATTTTGTTTTACATTTTCTATCAGAAAAATCACCCCAAAATAAATTTGCAAACTATGTTAAGAACATAAACAACAGTTTGGAAAATTTCCCAGGTCATTTTATTAGGTTATCAAAATCATACCTCCAAAACCTTATAATAGTACAGACCAGATAGCTTCAATGAATACAAATGAGTAAATGTCACACAATATATTTTTAAATGTACCTATTAATCCCAAACTCCTAATTTATTAAAAGATATATTTTTTCAAATATATTGTAATCATATATAAGGCAAAATGATCTGAAAATAAAAAATATATATTTATGAATACATATAACTGAATCTCTTTGCTATACAACTGAAACTAGCATTGTAAATCAACTACACTTCAATAAAAAATAAAATTAAAAAAGATTTATCTTTAGTGTTGTAGATAACGTTATCCTTAACAAAGATGATTTTTTTCTAGAAATAAAAATATAGTTTAATATTGGAAAACTACTTCTGTAGTTTATCATGCTAATCTAAAAGAAAAAAATCAAATAGATAAAACACCTCAAGAAGAAAAATGTAAGGCATTTTTTAAGAATTCAACATCAGTTCTTACATGTTAAATTATTAAGTGGGAAAAATAAAGATATTGTCTTTATAAGATACTGAGTAATTATTGTGATTAATCAAAAAGATTAAAATATCCATAAAATTAAAATATCCAGACATTTGCTTAAGAATAGAGATGCTTTATATAAGGGACTAAAATAAAAGAACGAAATTAAATCTTGAATAAACAAAGAGAAGCATCAAGTGAGATGAATGGCAACTGTCAGTAATCCAAAATCCATCTATAAATTGATCTTAAGATCATCATCTTCAGCTTGTACCAAAATAAATTCTAAATGAACAAAAATTTAATTATGGGTTTTCACTAACGGCCATGATGGAGTAACAAGGATTAGAAATAATGGCCCCTGTGAACAAGAAAACTACAAAATATGTGACACAACTGGCCTCTGACCTTGTACACCAGCAGCGTGAGGCTGGGATTCCTAGGAAGGAAAACCAGTGAGGAGACCCCGGTGTTACTGCAGCCTTCTGCCAGCAGGTGATCGCTGGTCCTCAGGTACAGGGGAACTGCACAAATCTAACAAAATAAGGAAAAAAGAGTTGTAAAGCTAACCATTCCCAGAGCTTGCACAGAATAGAAGACATTTGAATTCAGGACAGAGTGAAGAGTGATCATATTATAATACTTTTTCCCAAAGAAAGAATTCTCTGTTTTCATATTTCTCTCTCTTTTTTTTTTTTTTTTTTTTTTGATGTCTTCTCATTTATTTATTTTGACTAAATTCACACAATTTGGATTTGCCTCCACGGCTTAGAGACTCAGATAATTTATCTTGTCAGCATCACCTATGCACAAACTGACTGAAAAGAAAAATAAATCCCAAACTCTTTCCACTGGAACATTGTGACTGTTAAATAAAATATTTCCCCTTTCTGATGATGGCCATTCAGATAGTTCCTTTGTTATAGAAGCTCTTATATCAGGGCAAAAGCCTAGGTTTATATTCATGATGAGGAGAAAGGAGAACAAAATCCAGCTTTGTGTGTGCATGTCTGTCTTTCTGTTAGTAGAAGTGCTAAAACCAGCCACTCTGCTACTGTATTCATGAAGTGGAGATTGGTTTTTCAAAAGTGCTATGTATTCACACAGAGTAACTTTAGTCAAGATAAAAAGGCTCTGTGAATACTGACTTTCAAAAGCGCTCAAGATTTAAAGTGAAAAATGGAATTTACAAATATCATCTTTAACATGAAACCAAATGTAAGAGAAACTTTATTTTCGTATATTTATACTCCAAAAGATTAACAGGAAAGATTATACGTGATGATCACTTTTTTTCTCCGTGCATCCCTATTTTATTTTAGATCTTTATATTATGTACCTAACCATCTTTATATTTATTATATAAAAAAGTGTTAGTGGTACACTACCATTATCAGTTCACATCATTCCTTGATACAAGAACCAAGTGAATCACATACCTATATACAACCTCCTCTCTTTCTTCCCAAAATTATCCACTCTAGTGTGTCTATTCCCCAATTATTTTGTGTAGTATTGTTTTCTAGATTTTACAGAGTCTCAAAGCATATCAGCATTCCTACCAGGGAAAATCCAGAGGCCAGATTTGAGATATGTAGGAGTAGGGCTGTGTGTGTGTGTGTGTGTGTGTGTGTGTGTTTGTGTGCGCGCATGTACACAAGCAAATGCACATTAGGGCACCAATTAGCCAAACGGGATGTGAAGGGCCAGGATCCCATAAAGAAGGAACTATGGTGGGATAAGCAGATATTCTGCTCATACTTTCTCCTCAAGAGTGTTTCCTATTCTTCCCAGAGACAGGGTAGAAGTCAAAAATTCAAACAGAGGGCCTGAACATAAAGCTACTATGAAGTGACAGAAAACCCACCAGAAAATCGGCAATTTCATGGGACTTAGATGAGAAAAATTGCAATTCAGAGCTGTGGAAGCAGCCAGGATTTCAGGAGGGTGAATTGTGTTCCGCCAATATTAATACATTGAAATCTTAACCCTCAGGGTATGACTGTTTGGAGATAGAACCCTACGACAGGTATTTAAGGTAAAATAAGGTATCTCAGTGGGCCCTACTCCCATATGACTGGTGTCCTTATAGGAAGAGGAGATGAGGTCACAGACAAAGGGAAGACCATGTGAAGACAAGGAAAAGAAGTCAGCCACTTACAGGCCTAGGAAAGAGGCCTCAGAAAAAGACTAATTCCCCCAGCACTTAGATCCTGGGCTTCTGGCCTCCAGAACGGTGAGGAAACACATTGCTGTGGATGAAGCCACCCAGGCCCAGCCTGTGGTCCTTTGTTATGGCAGCCCTAGGAACTAATACAGATTGCAAAGAGAGGGAAAACAGAAATTTCAGCCCAGTGCTGTGCTGGCTTTTCCCTCAATGCATTGGGTCCAATTTTTGAACTGCAAGGATACACAAAAGGGAAGCACAGCAGGAATTTGGTGATGGGTGGAGTAAATATAGCAGGAGCCTCATGGTGTGAAGGAAGCAGTACTGGACTTCATACCTTCCAGGATCTCAATTAGGAATCTCAGAGGACCATACCCTAGGATCTGTTACCAACTAGATGGGAAAAGCTCAACCAAAACAATAACCCAGGCTTAAATCAGCTCTGGCTCAGATCATAAAAAAGTGACGTATCAATTTTTTTCTGCTCACACAGAGTAAAGTGAGCTCTCTCTGGTGGGAGATGATGTTATCCATTTCCTCTGTAATTTGCCTTACATACTGTTAGCCATATAAACCATTATTTCCAAGCATAGGAAGAAAGAAGACAAAGAAAACTTACACCCTGGAAACAGACCCACAGATGATTTACACGTAGGAGCTATTAAAGATGACTTTAAAATTGTGCTGGTTAACATGATGAAGAAAATAGAGAGGGAGATGTGTAGAAGTGACTAGATTTTGGGTAATTTTTAGGTGTGGAGACCAAAAATTTCTTATCCAATGGATGTAGATTTTAAGGGAAATATGGATGTTGTAGATAGAATGTTTGTGTCTAAGATTCATATGTTGAAATCCCAACCCCCAGTGTAATGATGGGCCTTTGGAAGGTAATTTGGTCATGAAAGGAAGTCACCTTATTAGTGTCCTTATTAAAGAGACCCTGGGGAGCTCCCTTCCCTGTCTGCCCTGTAAGGACATTGTGAGAAGAGGGTCGTCTATGAACCAAGAAATGGGCCCCCAACAGACACAGAATTTGCAGTGGCCTTGATCTTGGACTTCCTAGCCTCTAAAACCACGAGAAATAAATGTTTATTTTACGTCACCCAGTCTGTGGTATTTTTGTTACAGCAGCCCAACACACTAAGAAAACAAAAGTTGAAAATGATAGATTTCAAGTTCTTTCTGATATCAAATGTGTGATGCCTTTTATAATAACAGTTCTTCGACATCAACTTCATATCCAGTAATTCAATTTGATTAGTGCAAACTTCACAAGTTAAGGGCCCACTTTCACAAGACTGACCCCACGTCACATGCCTGTCACAAGTCCCAGGACCAGTCCCCATATCTGACCAGCTGGCTATAAGTCAGGGGTTCCCACAGCTCCCTCCTCAGGTTTGATAATTCAATAGAAAGTTCACAAAGCTCAGGGAAACACTTCACTAATGAGTATCTGTTTATTATAAAGGATACAGCTCAGGAACAGCCTAGTAGAAGAGGGAATGGGGCAGGGCCTGGAAGGAGGGTATGTGGAGCCTCTGAGCCCTCTACCAGCATGCCACCCTCCAGAACTTGACTGTGCTCACCACCTGGAGCCTCTCAAAGCTTAGCCTGGGCTGTTCTATGGAGATTTGATTAAGTAGGCATTGGCCATCAGTGATTGAATTCATTTTCCAGCCCCTTGTCCCTCCTAAAAGATTGTGGCCAGGGCTGAAAGTAGCTTTAATCACCTGGTTGATTTTACTGGTGACCGTCCCTGTCCTGAAGGTATCTAGACATCAGCCTGTCGCCTCATTAGCATTAACTCAGGTAAAATTAATAGAAAGGCATTCTTTTTTTTAAATTGTAGTACAGTCAGTTTACAATGTTATGTCAATTTCTGGTGTACAACATAATGTTTCTGTCATACATATATATGTATATATTTGTTCTCTTTTTTTCATTGTAGGTTACTACAAGATATTGAATATATTGAAAGGCATTCTTTATAAAAACAAAAGACATGCCTATCACTCAGAAAATTCCAAGGATTTTAGGAACTCTGCGCCAGGAACTGGGGATAATATCAAACATACTTTCTATTGTACTACGTAAGATTTTTGGCCTGAACACCCGAAAGGATGAAATTGCTATTAGCTGAAAATGGGAAAACTTCAGATAACTCAGTTTTGAAGGGAAACAATAGTTTAGTTTCAAACATGTTAAATTTAAAGCGGCAAGTAGTTTTCCAAGAAGAAACGTTGAGTGGTTATGTCACGAACCATAAACTAAATTAAAATTCAATAAAATATTGCCACCATTACTAACATAAATTGTAATCATATTTTATTTAAAATGAGCTCACACTAATAAATAAGAAAAACGCCAAAATTACAATATAAAAATATGCATATGGTATGCCACTAATTATAGAAGAAACAAAAAAGCCTAATCAGCCTGTTACATGCCTCAGTATTTAACACGTCAAATTAAATAAAATGTGGTTTTGTTTCTAAAGAGATATGAAATTAGTGTTAATATTGGCAAAGTGAGACAATTACAGTAATAGCGTTGATGGAGAATGTGTATTGTCATCTGTAGTATTAATATAGATTTTTCTGGAGAGAAACTCAGGATATTGAAGACCTAAAATATATTCATTCCCTTGTAACTTGTAATAGTAACTTGTTTTATACTTTTATCCTAAGAAAATAAGGCTTTTATAGGAACTACATATGGAGCACTATGATTTATTTTTTCTTTCTTCTAAATGACCTATTAGGGTGGAAAGAAACAATAATTATCTTCAGTACAAGAACACGTCTGCCTCTTTTTTCTTTGCTTGGGATTCATTAAATGTTGTCTAAATCAATTGGAATTTACTAAAATCCTATGCTTCAAATACAATGTCTGGAGTAAATAAATGCTTCCTGACTGTGAAGAAACAATTTCCCTAGTTTCCTAGAGGCATCATAGCAAATTACCACAGACTTGGTGGCTTGAAACAACTGAAGTTTATTCTCTCACTGTTCAGGAGCCTGGAAGTCTGAAATCTTATCAGCCGGGTTGGTTCCTTCCAAGTCTCTTGAGACAAACTGTCCTATGCCTCTGTTAAAAGATAAACTGAAGATTATTAAATTTCAAAAAGTTTATTTGAGCAAGAGTCTATTTCAGACAGTGCCAAACCGGAAGTAATTAGGAGCCCTCCACCAACAGGAGCTAGGGGCAAGAGTTTTGTATCGGGAATTCACAAAGGCAACACAAGGAAATTGACCGACTATAGCTTAACTGGTGCCTTATTTGGGAAAGCATAGTTGCAGTTTGTGGCTGGTTGTCTTTAAGTTTTGATTTCTTAACCTTGAGGCATTTATAGGCTTAGGTTTTGGTTTGCTTATTTCAGCCACTAAGGCTTTAGAACTAGCTCAGCCTAATGGTCTTCTTGTTTAATTTAAGACCTCTCTCTTAGCTTTTGGTGGCTGGCAGGCAATCCTGAACACTCTTTAACTTGTACGTGCATCACTCCAACCTTCTTCTCCATCTTTGCATGGGCCTTTTTTTCTGTGTGTGTGTGTGTGTGTGTGTCTTCACATGGCCTTCTTGTAAGGACACCGGTCATTGGATTCAAGGCCCACTGCAATAGCATATGACCTCATCAGAGCCTAATTAATTACCTCTGCAAATACCCTATTTCCAAAGAGGGTCACTTTCTGAAATTCCAGGTGAGCATGAGTTTTGAGGGTACACTAGACAAACCAGGATGCAATGTAAGGGTACATTAGTGCATATTATGTGGTTTATTGTACACTTAAGATAGGAAATTAGTGAAATGACATTATTCTTCACAGTCTCTTTGTGTAATCTATTAAGTGACATTTTATAAGTCTAAGAAAATGCTTATTGCATATTTTGTTTATTAAAATCACTCAGTGGATCTAATCATATAGTTTATTGTTAGGAGGTTTTAATTATTCAAAATCTAATATGTCTGTTAATTAATTCAGAAAGTGCTGACATTTTTTTTTTAATCATCTGGCGTGATGTTATATGATCTATATATTGGTTTTTGGTAAGTAGCTACTCTATTTTCTTTTGTAATCCAGATTTGAAACTGAGAATCTACCAAGATGATAAAACTCAGAGGTAGATAAAAATGATGTTTTAAATTTTTTTACAATTTACTTACTTACTTTGAAAAGTTCCAAGTTTAAGAAGCACGTTCTTTTTTGGGGATTCTTATGTCTTACTTTTATAACCTATATTTCCTTCAAAGTCTTAATCATAAGGACAGATAATATCATTTTTTAAATACTCATTTAAACAGAGTAACCACAGGAGAATTGCTAAGGAAAGTAGCTTTGTTTTATGCTAATCTTCAGTTGATTTTTGGACACCAGCAAATTAATGAAGCATGGCAACAAATTGACTCATATTTTTCCTAGTCTCCATGGTACTTTAATCTAATTTAATTATTTTACCACATTTCCCTCATGTATATACATCACATTATCAGAGCTTTAAAACTACAATCTTTTAGGAGTTTTAATCATTTAACATAATTTCTGTTTTCAAAGTGCTATTTATACAATAATCTGAAAAGTCTATTATTAAGTCATTTTACAGTACTCTAATTATTTCCACAGAGCTGATTATCACTTAAATTCTAGACCCCATGTGAGTAGAAAATTAGCCTATTCACTTACCATTCTGAATGAATAGGAAATTATTATAATAACATTTCTAGTGTATTTGAGATAGAGGAACACTGATTAGCTGGGCCTAGACCTTTTTATGTTCAAGTATAGTGTTTTGGTAGTTGTTTTGCACAATTGTTTAGCCTTAGGCGTGATTGTAACATTTGCTACCAGACATGCCATATGTCCCTATTTGCTTGGGTCAGTACTGGTATATAACTGATTTTCCTAAGTTAGCTTTAATCTTGCTTCCTCTTTCATTCTAAAAAATATCCTCCTTTGGGCAATAAATTACATGTCCATCTAGTGATAATGTAGGTTTTCCTTTACCTACAAAAGTGAAGATTTAATTACATACCACAGAATATTCCCTTTGCATCTGGAGAGGGGAATCCATAATGAATTCTGTTTACCAACAGGAATCCTGAATATTAGTTCATGGTAAACTACTCATTCCTTTCTAGTCACCAGTACATGCACGGATTCCAAACTAGTTACATGAATAAAACCAAAGAGAAGTGGATTTTATCCAAGTAAAATTTCAATCCAGTTCCATTGCCATGTTAGCTCTTTAGATTATTTTTACAAAAATAACTATTGCCTATTGATAACATGAAAATTTGTGTAATAAATAACTTATACTTTAAAATGTTCCTTCTAAACATCTCTCAAGCTCATGCACTACCACCACTTCAGCCTGAGCCACTGTTTTATCTGGACTGCAGGACATGATACTGGTTTCTGGACATCCACTGTGGGTCACTTTAGGGTTGTCCTTTCTGCTGCCGTCGAAGTGCTAATGTCAAAATGAAATCTGATGACGTTGTACTTTTTCTATACTGCACACTACTCATGTCTTATACTCTATCCCTTACTTTTCATAATGAACAATCGATTCTTAGTACAATTTCTAAATCCCACATGGTTTCCTGCTGACCAGCTCTCCAGCTTTGTGTACCACACTATTCTTGCTGCTTCTGCTGTCCAACCCTCTGGCCTCCATGCAGATCCTTGAGGTGTCTTGCTGTGTTTTGCCCTTCTCTTTGTACATGGATTTCTCTTTGCCTAAATGTACATCCACCCAACACCTATTTGGTCACCTCCAACCTATTGCTTATATAATTGTTTTTATCCAGATTCAACTCAATCCTTAAGAGAAGAAACTCCTGTCCAGGTCAGTGATGAGACAATCCAGGATGGTCTGGAGACTCATTTACCTCCTCCTTTTTGGGGGACTACACCAAGAACTGACTCTGTTGACCTTAACAGTTTACAGGGAGACACCAAGGTGTTAGCTGACATCAATATACCTCGCAACAAGGATGTGCCCTGGTACAAAGGATCTGATGTTGGGATGTGTATCTTGGGCCTTGGGATATTATTTCTTTCCTTGACCTGTGTCTTGTGTCTCGTGCCCCCAGTCCCTCTCAGGCTACAGTATTTCACCAGGTTTTGGGGATGAGGTTTGTTCTCAGACTCAGAGTGCACACAGACTGGTTTCTCTCGACAAAAGCCTCAGCCAGGGTGCATACAGAGCATCCATTTTGGCCTAGGCTATGGAAGAATAAGAGTTCAACTTACTCTCATTACTACTGCTCCACTGATTGCAAGTTTCCCCTAATATATTCTGTTACATCTGCAAATTGTGGTACCCAGGTTGTGTGTCCAACAGTTACCTCCATGTATTTTGCATCCTCATGACCTCCTCTTTATATCATTTACTCTCAGCTCAATTGTTAAATTTGGGCCATTGTTTGATTAATGTCTGTCATCTCATTTGAATCCTATGCTCCCTGAAGGAATGAGATTAGAGGTTGTTTTGTTTTGTTTTACTTGTATCCCAAATTTCTGGCACAGTGCCTAGTACACAATAAATGTTAATAAACATTCTTGAATGAACGAAATACTTGCTAAATCAGATAACCCAATGAAATGGGTGATGTAATAGATATTTGTAGATGAGATGACATTTCAATGTCTCTCAAGTTACCCCACAGTGACAGTGATAAATTACATCCGTCTGAGAAGAAGAAGGACAGGCTTAAGTGTACAGTGATATGAAGTCTTTCTAATAAACTGGTGTTACATAGATCGCTTAAATTATGTAATTTATCAATTAAGGCTGTAAAGGAGGAGAAATGATACAATATTTGTCTTCGTTTTAGAGAGTGACAATGACAGGAATGGGAATATTGATGATTTTTAAGATATTTTGAAGAAGGAGATGAGGACAGCTTGTGTTTAAAGGCCACCATATCACAGGCTTTATAAGGAAACTTTGCACAGATTCTTCAATTTAATTCAGTACCTTCTACAATAGGCCCTCAATGGATATTTATGGATTTATGTATTAATGAATAACATAGCAGTTTAGGGCTAAGGTATTATTTAAAAGTCTAAAACATTTGGTTCTAAATATAAAAATGTTTTTGTCTTAAACTGTTGCTCAAATAATGAGTCATAGAAGTTACGCTATTACAAAACTTATTTCCAAAGCCTTGCTATATATTAGAAATATATTGGCTATAAATTAGCCAAAAGTCTACAAACAAGTATGGTTTTCTACACATTTTTCAAGATAATTACTGATGTTATTACAAGAACTTTATGTTCCTTTGAATTCATAAATCAACTAAGTTTTAATTATCTTTGCTACTTTGGTCAATCTCCTTTTTATCAAAGTGATTATATATAAAATAATCATATTACATCATAGTTCATAATGATAATAAGAAATATACATAAAAATTTCAGAAGAGATAAAGGAATATAACAGTGAAATTTCAGAATATGAGTAAAAACAAAAATCTTGTTTACTTCCAGAAAGTGGAAAAAAAAAAACCTGTCAATCAGACAGGAGTGAAATTCACAATGGACTTCTGCTTCCTAATATCTCAGTTTCCAGAAGACAATATATTCAGTGATCTGAAGGAAGACTTCTTCAGTCTTGAATAACCTATTTATCCAGTTTATAAATCCACATATTTCACCCAAAATAGTTCACTCAATTTATTTCTTTTTTTCCTTTTTTCTTTATTTTTTTATTGACATATCATCAGTTAACAAGGTTGCGTCAATTTCTGATATACGACATGTTTTAGTCAACATACATATATTCAATTTCATATTCTTTCTCATTATAGGTTACTACAAGATATTGAATATAGTGCTCTGTGCTGTACAGTATAAACTTGTTGTTTATTTTATATATAGTAGTTAGTATCTGCAAATCTCAAACTCCCAACTTATCCCTTCCCACCCCTTTGCCCTCAGTAACTAGTTTTTTAATAACTATGTGGACTCAGTCAGAAAACAAGTGAAAACAATGGAAATTGCTTCTTAGACTACAACATCAGCCAATATATGTTTCTTTTGAGATCTCATAGTAATTCTCCTTTTATTTAAATTTAGTCCACGTATCTTGTAATTCTCACAATACTGGTACAGATAAAACTTGCTGTTAGCATAAGAACACAGTATCACTTCAGTAGAAACTTTAAATATCTCTGCAAAGCCCTTAGCAGGATGTTCCTGGATAAGAATACATTTAGTAACTAGAACACAGGATTTCTGAGCCATGGTCCCCTGGAAAATGTCTCAGAAGCTACACAAGTTCCCTCGTAGAGGAAGAGTTATCATAATTTAAACATGCTTGGCTGGAAAACACTGCAGGAAAGGGCCTGGGTTGCTGAAAGTCACGAATTCCTCGAGGGAATAGCATCATGAGTTTATTTTGGAAAAACTTAAGAAAAATTTGTGGTAAAGCGTGCCATGAGATATTCATATTTTTCTTAATCCCATATCTTTGGTAGTCAACTTTGTGCAAGGAATTTGAGGGCTGATGGTAGGGGTGGAACAGTGTCCAATTTTATTGATACTGTTCTTTCTATTATAAGGGAACTGCCAAGAATAAATTCTCAGAATTAGCCAAAAATGATTAAGGGAAAACTGTTAGTGCCTTGAAATTTACTGGTATTTGGAGATAATAATAAGCACTACAACAGAAAAGGGGGACAGAAATGTCTATGCTTTTATTATAAGTAAGTGGAAGATTTACAATAGTCTCTTTACATGATAATATGTAGCTATTAGAAAGAATAAAACAGCTTTATGTGCTGATACTGAATACATTTAAATACTTCAGAATAAATTTAAGTCTATAAAACAAATATACTTAATCATCATATGGAGCAGCCCCACTGAGTAGATTAGTAATTTTCACTTTTTTTTAAGAATTTCTATTTTGATATTACGCATCTTCAAAATTCATAAAATGCATTTCTTCATTAAGTTACAACATTGAGCACTGTCACTGAACTCAATTCTGTAATAAAAAATGAAAGTAAAACCTTATAAAGTTCTGACAAATTTAATGGCTATGACTATTTAAATTTTTGTAATTAAATTTGATACTTTATTTTATTACAATTTTTTCCTGCACTTTTTTCCTGCAATTTTTTCCTGTGTATACAGACATAGATGCATGGAGAAGTACTATGTAGTTTTGACTTACATTACTGTGATTTATTCAGCCACTCATTAATGGATATCCCTTAATGTTCCTGTACGCTAAACAGGAGACTGCCCTGGTTATATATTCTCCAAACTGCACTGGAATGATAGACATTGATAATCAGTTAAGGATATTTCTATGTGCCATATTCAATGATAGGTAACTTTCCATTTCAGTTCAGTGAATAAGTAGATATCATGAATACTACTTGGAATCCCAAAAATAAGTATATTTAAGTCATTTTTTTAATTTGAGAAGACTCATCAGTTTAGTTGTTTTCCTTTCTTATTGAAGTATAGTCATGTACAATATTATATGTTACAGGTGCACCATATAGTGACCCATAATTTGTGAAGGATATACTCCACTTATAGTTACTATGAAATATTGACTGTGTTCCCTGTGTTGTACAATATGTCCTTGTAGCTTATTTTATACATAACAATTTGTCCCTCTTTTGTTAATGGGTCATCATGTGCTAAAAATTAGAAAATAAATAGAGGCATGGACCAAAGTACTTTCATTCACTGAATTTTTATGTATTTGGGGGTATAATGTGTAATCTCATTTTCCTAACTTTGCAGTTAAAAATCACACGTCTTCCTATTCTTAAATGGATAGAGGGAAAAGATCATATTACAAATGTGCAACTAACCCAACTCCCATAGGTTTTTATCTTGAAAACAAAAGGAACTAATTGTCCAAAATCCTTCAGCATATCAAAATATTGAGACTTACTTCTGAAGTCCAGAATGGGTCCCAAATGCTGCTTGACACATAGACACACATTTCTCTGAACCCTCTGCTGCTTACTTGAAAGAAAGAAAACAGATCCCATGACTTTTTTATTTGGTTCTTAAAAGGATTCATTCTCTTTTAAAGGTCAAATACCTGTGAGCACCTTGGTTTCTGGTCAATATGTTTTTCTCCAGAAAGTATAAAGGGCAAAGGGCTACCTGAAATGAGGAGCCCCCTTTGATTCCCAGCTGTGATGTGGACATGCGCTGATTGGAAAACAAAGACTGCAGAAGCTGAGCTAATTTTTCTCATTCAAGACCTGCTGGTAAAGCAGCATCGGCCCTTACAATTCAACACTGTATAATCACAATTTAGTTAGAAAATGCACAGTAGCTATTGAATTATAATTCTGTGATGAAGCAAAATTTAGTAAGATGCTATCTGAGATTTGGCTACTTTGAGATGCACATTTTGTGTCTCTCTTTTATTAAAACTGTCAAACTTCTTTAAAAATGCCAAAGATTTCAGTTAATTCTGAATACCAAAAATAATGCGAATGAGAATTATTTTATATAAAAATAAAGATCACTTAAAGCAAATCTAGAATAGTGCATTTGAAACCCAACTCAGGAAATGATCAAGAATATACACAAATATTCAGATAATTTCCTAGAAATCGATATTTCTTAAGCATTAGGTAGCCAAATGCAGAAAAAGTTATGATAAAACATTCTATTTCCTTTAGGAAAGTCATATCATGTTTTAATAATCTTTGTTCTAAGTAATCATGGGTTTATATTTGCTTAAATAATTCTATTTCAGGATGCTTGAGACTGATTTAAATATAATCTCAACAAAGAAAGGTTTATTAAGCTTTCATGTTATATCTATTTAGGAGTACTCACTGAATTCTCAATAAAATAAAATTTAAAAAGCAGAATCAAGGAAAACAAGCTTTTCTGGTACTTGTATACTTCATTTTGTGATGTGATTGAAAGGCATGAATATGAGTAATCAATATCTAGCAATGTACTTTTCAGAAATCGAGAAGAAAAGAATTAATTTACATACTTGGTTAATCCATTAAAATACTAAATACTATCTCTAAAATATACCCTAAATCAATATCTGTCTCATTTGTTGCCTTCTTATATTTGGCAATCAGGCCTAAAATTAAATATTTGCAGATTTTTTTTAAAGCTTAGAGAAAAAAAATTTTAAATGTCATTGGTTCTCAATTGTAGTGAAGGCTTTGTATTTCCACCACTTATGAAATTATATGCCTTAAATGTAATTTTATATTTTTTGAGAAAAATCTGCCAAATAGCTTTGCTTAAACAGGAGAACCGATCAGGGCATTTGACTTAATTATTTACGATATGAGATAAGAAAACAAAGTGCAGTTCAAAAAATTAAACTTTCAGAGAAATCAAAATACATTTCTTAACATAGAATGTTACAAAAATACAATTCAACTAATTCATTATTTTTACATATTTGTCTTCTTATATGGGTAAGATTTTCACCTAGAGATGAATCTCTTGACAGCAAGCACTTTTAATTAAGAAATGAAATTTCACTGAGTCAACAATATAATCTGGTGCCAAATGCAAATCATACTAGTTAAGGAAATCATGGAAATTTCTTTAGAGCAGAACCTCTTAGAACTCTTATTAAGTGCACTGTAAACCTAGGAGATAAGCATGCAATGAGAAGTTTTCTAAGTTTACATGAGCACAGAACACTTTCCTCCCCATCAGGACACCTAATTACATCATGTGGTTTCAATATTTAACAAAGCACAATTTAAGTTACTGAAATTTACTGTATGTGAGAAAACATCTCTTCTTTGTCTCCTGATCATACTGCATACTTTCCAGACTCTGAGACCCTGTTTAGACGCTTCTCCCCTCTTTCCTCGATCTATCTATATTTGAACTACTTCCAACATGACTGTAACTTGCAGATAGCCTTAATTTTAATCTATGGATTAAAAATGTTCTTTAAAAGCTTATAGAATAGAAATAACAATTTAGCTTAATGCATAAAGAATAAGATGAGATCCTTTATTTTTTTTAACTTCATACAATGTTCTGATATTGTTCTGATACTGTTTTTTTAATAGAACTTTTTTGTTACAGTGAGTTTTTTTAGACTTTATACTAACTTGTTCAATATAATATTTGTGAAATCTTAAAAAGGGGTAAAAAAAATAAAATGATGGTACTTTGTAATTAAACATAGAACTAGATGTTGTAGGAATTAAATAATCATGTAAGAAGTGAGACAAAACCTAGAAAAATAGTCATACAGTGTAGGTGCTGAAATATAGCTTCAAGATTATCCAAATTCATGCCCTTATTTTACAAATAAGTTGTGTAAGTGAGAAAGTTTAGCTAGAAGCTTTAAGTATCTTAACCTTACATGGTAACATACTTATTTTACTCTAGATAAAAGATGTGTCAGGTTTTTTTTAAAATGATCATTAGGGGATTTAGTAACTGGTGTAACAATAAACTGAATTTGAATTTAGGATTAATATGAACATAATAACACGATTATTTCTGTGGCATGGGTAGGTAAGGATAATGTCGATGAAGATACATTTTTACTTAATGTCTTTTTCCCTCTTATGAAATGATATTTTCATGGCACAGTAATAATCTGCCTTTCACAAAACTTTTCTCAGCCATATGAGAAACTTAAAAGACTTGGGCATATTCCTGACAAGGTAGCAATTTAGTATCGCAGCGGATCTGTAAAGGCAGAGGATTGAATAGGGAAAGAAATGAGGAAGTGGGCGAGTCACAATGCAGGAGAATCTGGCTCACCATGAAGCAGATTCCCTGTGCTGAAAGGATGAGGGTCTAAGCAGATCCTCCCCGGCGTATGCTGACATGATGACATGCCTTATTTCATGCTCCATTGAGAGAGAATGCAGGAGTTCAACATTAATGTTCACTGTCACTTTCCTCTCTCCTCCTGATATTAGAGCCTTCCTTCCTGGTGTAAATGCACTGCAGCACGCAAAATAATACTCTTGTGATCATGTTTTCCTCTCTCATTATCTAGCCTCTAAAATGGGTGCATGGTTTTGCTACACAATTCACTTCTATATTCCGTACTTTGAAAAAAAATGGTTGTAAATTGGCAGTAAAAATGTGCAAAATGACTTCTAGATTCAAATGCTGGAGATCAGCCAAGTCTTGCCAATATTAATTAATAAAGTTTTTGTGATGAGAAATATAGTAGAGAATAAAGAACATGGTCAAAACACAGGTCCAGGTGCAAACCCTGTGGCTCACTAGTTATTGTACCGTTGGAAAACGTTTCTTGCCCAGAGTTTATCACCTCTAAATTACAATAGTTAACACCTCTCCTGAAGAATTATTGTAAGGATTAGAAATAACGAATGTTAAAGTCTTACAGTATCACATGATAGGTATAACTAGAGAGAGTCTAACAGATTTCTCAGTTAGGGTTCAGAGAGACAGAAGCAATCTGAGTGGTCTAGAACAACAGACTCATTACAGGGATTAGACCTTAACAGTTGTGAGAATTGATACAGAAAAAAGTCTATGAAATTCCAGTCATGACCCTAAGGTTGAGAACACGAGAAGTATTATGTGACAGAGAGGAAAAACTGGTTGCCAGGAACCCAAATTGGAATTCACAAGGACAAACTGGACGTCTAACTCATCTGTCACCACCTGAAAGCTCTTGATGCAGGTAACCTGCAGGAAATGATGGTACCCTTTGCCATGAAGCTGCACACATGTGGCCTAGGACTTTGAGAAGACAGAAGATCTGGTGGGAGCTGGAGGAGTTCCTGGCTCAGCTGCCACCAGCCTCCAATGTGGTAAACCATCGCATCAACAAGAACGTGTGCACGTTGCCCTACTCTGACCATCAGTGCCCGCTGGTGCTGCCTGGCTTCTGTCTTCTGAATCTCATGTGTCTCTCTCTGGTGTCCTGTTCTAACCCTGAATCATACCCGTAAATACAGTTCTAAGCATGGTTAAGTTGGCATAGTACAAAGATACTACAGAAGGCTAGGCCAGCCTATTTTATTGTAGTCTCTCCCACAGCTCAGAGGCTTAATTCAACAAGGGTTTATTTTTTATGAAAGTTTCACATCAATAATGGCTCCGTAGTGGTTCTGTCCCACATCCTACTTCTTCCCAGACCCAGTCTGATAAAGCAGCCTCTGATCAGAACTTGGCATTGATCAATGCAGGAGAAAAGAAATAATGTCAAACAATGCACTTGCTCATAAAGCTTTTGTGCAGAGGTGACGTACTTTATTCCTGCTTACTATTCACTGGCCAAAACATGTCACAAAGCCCAAGACCGATGTCAGTCGGGCTAGAGACATATAATCCTTCTCCAGGAAGGAGGAGCAGGTATTTGCAAGTGATAGTAGCATCTTCCACAGTCAACAGTTCTTGTGAAGAATATTTAGTGCACTCTTTGTTCTGTGTACAAGTACACCCACGGCCTCTCCAGGGAAATCCACACAAAGTGTAACTTAGTAATGGCGTCAGACTCAAATCCAGGTCTTTGTGGTTGCTCTTGCTCCAGAGACCTTGCAAAGAAAAATCAACATAAAAGCCCCATAAATTATTTGCTCCCCTTATACCACATATATATGGTAGAAGACGGGAGAATAAACGTGGTGAGAATGATAAAGATAAACACAAGTAAGAATAGGAAGAACAGCACATTCACTACACCTTGGCAGTCCTGAAACCACAAAGAGAAGGACGGTAATTTCCATTGAGAGACTCTAGTCCTTCTTGTTGGGAGAAGTTCCCTAATTTATAGTATTCTGGTGGGCATAGCTTTCCCCTGAGGGAGAACATTCTCTGTCCATGACTTCACTTGGCTGCATTTGAAAAGGACTTTGGAAGATATGTCCTCCTTGACGGCTGAGAAACTTTCAGAGCATTTCTCTGGCCTGTAGAAGGTCAGCAATCCAGGTATCATTCCAGGGGTAGAAAAGTCAGTCCTCTAGTCCAGGCTGGTGGGTTCCTGCAGGTACAACCCTGAAAACTTAGCTTCTTGTTCATTCAATTCTGATCAGTCCCATGTGCCAGGAGACACATCCACAATTTACACATTTTTGAGGTCATTTTGAGGCTGTTCATCTGCTATCCAAGAGGCGTGTGTTTAATTTCTTTTCACTGAGTTATTTCATTCAACTGAAAGACTTTATTGGTCACCACATAAAGGGCCTACCAACCAGACTATCCACTTGGTCTTTGACACAAGGTTGAGTTATATTTGGCCTTGTCACTCAAATATTTTCTCAATTTCATATTTTAATGTTTACAGTTGATAGTAATAGTTCACAGTTGATAGTTGATAGTAATAGCTTACAGTTGATAGTTCATAGTTAATGCCCTGAAGTTTCTGAATTTCTGTATCTACTTTTATTGGAAGACAATTTTCCAAGGGTTGATCCCTTTTTACCCATCTCTTGAGTGAGAAGCATTGTGTTTTATTTCTCCTTGTTTTGTCAAGGATGTTTAAATAGCTAATAGCCTTCGAAGATGCAGTGCCCTCCCTCCAGAACAAAGCGTAGACAAACTTATTGTCTGGGAAAATGAAGATGAAGTCTCTTTTAGAGAAAAGGCCTGGTATATTTACTATCATAAAATATTTGTGCTTCCTAAGCTCAGGGTTCCTCTTCTGTAATGTAACCAGTTACATGTGCTGGGGCCATCTGAACCTCTTCCCAGCACCCTGTGAGATTCAACACTCAAGAAATTGGCATAAAAATGTTGACACTCTGGCTACTACTCATTTTATAATTTTGTCTCTGATGCAGAAGTTTCATGTCTTCTAGCAAGAGCCACCCATGAAATCATGGCAGGCTAATTAGTTTGTAAGTATCTTATACATGTCAGACTCTTGAGAGTTCTTAATATTTCCCTGTTACTTGTGGTTGTAAGCTGGACATTTTTTTAGTGAGCTCATCTCTAATGCACTCTCTTGTCAGAGGTATCCAATCAAAACAAAACACTAGAGTAATATTTCTTTTTGCAATTTCTTAATGTGAAGTTTGCCCAGAACATTATTCCCTTTTAAGTTGTCACTTTTTTTTTTTTTTTGGTCCAGTGATTCACAGTGTATTATGCATCTCTGTCACCTAATAAATTCTTCACCACGCTCTTTCTGGCTCCTAAGCTCCTGTCGCACTTTGTTTTTGTTATTGTTGTCGTTTCATCAGAAGCCCGCCTCAGGTACTATCAGTTTCCCAGATCCACTGAATTGGTTCTCACTTCACCATCCATTATGCATCTACCAGAAAGTCTAAAAATTTAAATTACTGTTTCAACATCTTTATTATTGTCTATATACTCTATCTTAAATGTTGCTTTAGTGGGATTATAAAAGGGAGATAATGAACATCTACATTTTTTATAAAGCTTCATCTTGGTTTTTTAATTCCTTTAAACCTTCTCTCTTCTCTTTCTTTTATGAAAGTATTCTGATGCAGGATTCTTGGCTTGACTAGCACTGCTGAAAACAAAAGGGGATAATACCTAATGAAAACAAATTTTATATTTTAAAGTAATTTTTCAGCAGATATAGACTAAACCCTAATTATTGATAGCTCTGAACCTTTAAGAAACTATACCAAATAACTCTCAGCAGCAAACAAACTCTGATAGTTGCATGATGCAATACTAATCTCTCTTGGTTACTTGAAATTATATATTTTCAACTAGGGATTCACATGATTTCATTTTCTGTCTAGCTTTACATATTTTGTTCATTCAAAGTTTGTCATTTCACAATTCATTTTAATTATCAATTTGAACACTATACTGAATGATGCAATTAAAGGAATGACTTCAAATATTCCAAGCACTCCCAAATATAAATGCAATTGTGAAACAAAAACAGAAGTAAGCAAAACTTTTAAATATTGACTGTGAGACCATAAAAAACTCAGCCCACAGTTGCCCTTTGATTTAGTGCCAGCAACCTCTGAACCTCATTCCCCGTCTGTCATGATAAGTCTTCTCCCATCTGCAGCATCACGGATGCAAGCCCCCTCTTTCTGCCTCTTTTAAATTTTGCACTAGGGTCGGGGGAGGGGCAGGATACTTCTTTCAAATCTCCAGCCTGGCAGAGTTTTCTGTTATAAAACACCTGCACACTTGGCATTGGCACTCTCAGCCCTCGACTTCCTCAGGGAGAGTCATCCTGTTTGAAGACTATGATTCATTTCATAAACAACAAATTGTAATAGTCTATATATTTCACACAGCAACACTGCTTTACTTCTTCAAGTGGATTCTTTTAAAATGGAGAACTAAGTACTAGTTATTTTCATTCAGTTAAGGTAGAGGAACATGAACTAGTTAATTGCATTATATTTAAAACTTTAAAACAAATAAAAAGGGCAGAGTGGTCACTCATACTTTAAAAATTGTTTATGTATAAATCTTATATTTTAAGATACCTATCAATAATATTTGATTTTCTAAAAATGGAGTACTGATTTGCTAATTTTTTATTATGCACGTCATAATCAAAGAAATACTTGCTTGTTCTTTATATGCAAATTGTCACACATGACTAATTATCATTACCAGTCAATTCTTCTATTTGCATGAAACTTCCAGATCGTGCTTCACGCTGCTTTTACCCACAAAGAGAAGTAACTTTCTAAATATTGATTGAATGTATGGCATGTCGAGCATAGTATAATTACAGAATTTCTTTCTTCTTACTATCAAAATCTTAGACTCCAACCGCTAAAAGTGTAACATTATCTGGCCAACCTTCCCTTTATAATTGTCCCTAGTGAAGGAAAGAATTTCCCAATTAAAGTGAGAGCATGTATCTCCCACACTTCTACAAGTTCTCCATCACCTGCCAAACTCACTCTGGACTTTCTACTTCTTATTATTCATTATTTAAGAGTGAGGAGTACCACAGAAACAACCCACAATACATACTTTCAATGTATATGACCATCTTATCCCACAATTCCACTCTGGGAATTGTCTCTAATAAATAAAACTAGCAGTATTCACTGATTGCATTGTGGATTCCCTGCTATAGGCTCCCTCTAAGGGCGACCTCCCAGAGAGATGATCGGAACAGAGGAGGTAAATGAGTTTCCTTACATGGGCCTTCCTTCCAGGTTCCCGACTCCAAGGGCTGGGACTGTGGAACTGTATTCCTTCTTAACGGTCCACACTTAGATCCACCTCTCAGGGTCCACCTCAGAGCTGAGATGATGATGCACAGAGCACTAAGTGTGCCAGCATCTGCCTTTTCTTACTCAGAGCTCCCACTGCTTACAAGACTTCAAACAGTTGCACATCTCTGACAGCTTTTTTCCTTATTTTTCTCCCTACAAGGCCTGGCTAACCTGCACATTTTCTCCTAAATATACTGGCTTCTTTGATTCCTACAAGTGAAACTCGACACCTTCTCTTGCCATTGAGAAGCATTATGGAAGCATTATAGAAATATGGGCCGTATAAACTTTCCTCTGTTTCCTTATTCATAAAATGAAGAAAAAAAATTGTAAACTTGACCCTATGGGTCGGTGTGAAAACTGGGTGACTTAATATCTATAAAGCACTTAGAACAGTGCTGAGATTCAAAGTTAACACTGTGTAAGCTTGAACGCATATTAAAACTTCTATAAAAGAGATAATCCCTATAATTTCTCCTTACAAACAATAATTCCAACTTGACATCTACATTTTCTTTTTTCTATAATTTTTGTATTGTGGAAGCCTTTCTTCCTGACCCTGTAATATAACCCAGTTGTCCATCTTTAGAATGAGAAATCCAGTAAGGCAGAGTTTATACAGGTTGAAATTATTCTGGCTAAAAATGAAAAGAATATTTGCTACTACTTAGCAAAGATAAAAACGAAAGTGTAAGAGAAAAAAGAGTGTAAAAATAATTAATTAGGGAAATACAGTTTTTCTAACTTAAACCTTGTGCCACTAGTTCAAATGAAGAAATCCCCTAATGGATCATTTTATTTATTGAGTTTTTAAAATTATCTAGAAGTCTCACTTGTCTTGTGAAGTTCATGGACTTCTCACTCTCTTGACGTCACTATAGCTCTTTTGACAGTTTCAGGCACAATTTTTAAGAAGGAAATTGCCACTTTTATTTATTTAGTTCTGGACTATATTCTGAAGTTGATTCAACACTATTTTCATTTGGAATGATGTTGTTTCACCCAAAGTAAGGGAAATGTATAACTTTTAAGTGACTTTTATATCAATTAAGTCAATAGTCACAGAATCAATATATGCATTTTAAAATAGTTTTATTTATTCTTCTTCCATTCAATAAATATTATTGTGCTTATTATGTACCAGATTTTATGCTAGACCCTGGGGTTATGAAGAAGATTAAATGTGTTTCTGATTTCAGATAGTGGATGATCCAGTAAGCAAGAGAAATTAAAAATGTAAAAAAAATAAATGAATATGAATTAGTGTGGCTAAGACTGTAATGAAGATCTACACACATACATTGAAAGGATGACTTTATATGGGGAAATGGGGGAAGCTGTTACTCAAAAAGTGGCACTTGAGCTGAGATTTGTCTAATTTTCATTCCATAATCATTAATTTTTACATATATTCTATAATTTTCAAAATCAATGGCAAACCACTCTAAAAAATAGTCTATCTAAAAAATAAAATCAATGGCTTTCTTTATACCCATTAAACTCCTGTGAAGAGGTCATTATATTCGGCAAGATCTTCATCTTAGGCTTGTGTAACTGGAAATGATGAACTCCTGGGCTCTCACCATCTAGAAGAAGGAGAGAAATTTGTGTTTGATTTTCTTCTTCCGTGTCAATAAATATATACAATTCTTCATTATGTTTCCTATGGCCTCAAACTCTGGTTCAGATCTGCTGCTTCTGCTCTTCTGCCATGTTTCAGGCTTTCACTCAGCGCCCAGCATAGAATGAAACCTGCCAACACTCCTTCCTAGAGCTCGGACCCGACGTGCCCATCATCATGTAGGAGGTGCTGATTTTCCATCTTCATTTATAAGCCTTCATTCCCACCAACCAAGTCCACTTAGGCTCCCCAGACAAGGGATAGTAGATTGGATCCATGTACAAACTCACAATCAGACTACACGGGAGCGTACACTGATGCATCTATGAAATGGATTTCTCTCCCTTGCCTGCAATGGTTTAAGAGCCTCAAAATCAGGACCATGTCTTTTGTTGTTGTTGTTCATCTTCCTTGATGCATTTCTACATTCTCCATCCCTAGAGCGTAGCAAACACCCACTGATACTAACTCATAATCAGTGATGACCATAATGACAGTGTTCCAAATGTCCTCAGGAAGTACTTGAACTTCCTCCAGTTATTCTTGTACTCAATCCAGTTCCATAAATATAATGTGATTTTAAATAGTTTTGTTTTTATGTATTGGAATTATGCTCTAGTAAATCTGACTATCATGAAATCTGTAGAGTTGTAAGCTTATCAGTTCAACCATTACTGAATTTGATTAGATGCTTTATATCAGTAAATAGTGACAATTTATATAAATAAATAAAAATACAAGTGCGTTTCTTTGAAACTGTGTTATATTATTTCACATATTAGAAAGAAAATGCACGCATCTGATGGAATTAAATTCCATCAAATTCCTCAAAACATTATGTACACTTTCAAACATATTCAAAATTATATTGCCAAACGTTGCTTAATATAAGTTTGAATTCCTTCAGAACAGACTGAGCGTTGTTACCACTCATTTCCTAAACACAATGGCAACCCTATGCTAGGAAGAGGAGTTTTTTTTTTCAAGAATATATAACAGTTATGGCTAAAGTGAGTAACCTAAAGAGTTGTGCTCCATTTTTTAATGTGTATTTATAAATTTTAATGACATGACCTTACTAAGGTTTCACAAATATTTCTTTTTCCAAATATTATTCTGTGTTTATTATTTCTCAGAAGTTGAAAGCCTTAATCTTGGAAGGGCCATCGCAGTGTTCTAGAATTGTAGAAACTCTTAATAACTAGAGGGTATTATTTGAATAGCAAACTAGAAAGAAACACTAAAAATACTGATTTTACTCAACTCTTTGTTAAAATTCCCTTATACATTATTTTTTGGAAAAATATCCAATGATTAATTCTTGCTGGTTTTTGGAAAGGAAATTCTTAACTTAATATCCTGATAAACTATACGAAGTAAAAATATAAACATTCTGGGAAAAAATTATACTTTAGAGTGGAATCTAACAACTAAGAAATATTCACACAACAGACTCAATTGATTTTAGTAATTGTGACATTTTGAACTACAATTTGTGTAGTATCTCTTTTTTAAGCTCACAAATCACATGCAGAAACCCAAACTCAATTGATTTGCATATCTGAGATTCATAAAGCAACAAAAAACAGTATTTAAGTGTCTGTATTTCTAATATAACTTAGTTTTTAAAATAATTTCATTCATTTTTACAAGAGACAAAAGCCTTTTGGGAGAGCCATGAGTTTGGCAACCACATGCATAGCTTTCATGCGGCTGTGGGTGTAGATGTGACAAACACTCAGCAAACAGATGGCTAATCCTCTGAATAACATTATTCATGTTAAACAAAATGGCTTTTTGACGATCACAATGCAGCACCTGCTCTGAGGTTCTTCTTCTAAGGGCAGAGGAAATAGGGGATTTGGTGAGACTGTCAAATGCAGTATCAGGCTTCTGTTTGCTGACGGGCTTCGAAGAAAGGGAATTGCTCATTAATTAGCAATTACTCCTTGTTTTATAATGCTTACCACAAAGCCGGAATAAAATTTAATTTTTCAATTGATATATATATATACTTGTTGATATTAATGAGCGAAAGGGCTTTATGTACATGTGGGTAAACCTTAGGGAACAATTTTTTTTTCCCAAGTGCACTAAAAAGCTAAACTGAATCCGTTACTACTGGAATTTTAAATAAAACAAAGATACCTACCACAATATCCAATTTTACCCTTATACATTTGGTACTAATTTTCTAGCCAGAGGGTTGGCCTATTTGAGATTGAGTGACAAGTTGAGAAAATGTTGAATGCCACTGAAGTTCTGTTGACATACTTTATCACCTTCCCTTTAGGAAATTGATTTTTCAGTGCTATTTACATGCAGAACATAAAATAATTGCCAGTCTAGCTTAAGAGTGATTTCCAACCCTTTTCTGGTTTGAGATTTTTAGATTTTATGAGGAGTTCCAGTCCTACCTTCTTCTAGATTGTGGATCAAAGTGCATAGATCTGCCTTTAATTTCCAATGTTGAAGATAATATAATCTAAATTTCTCATGAGAATGTTGAACATTGCTTAAAGAAAGAAAGCATTATCTTGAAAATACAGGCACGAGGTCCTTTAAAATAGCATATTTCAAATAAGTGAGTGAGTTTTCTTTAGAATGCACTCTTTGTTAATAGCAGTCTAATACCATGGTAACCAGACATGTATATGTATATTGTTCTCAGCAATCTGACTTTTTCTAATATTTTGACTCTTTGGAAATAACTCATTCCATTGCCACACTCACAGAAGATCTATGTTGCAACTATCTATTGTTGTTTTTGTTTTCTAGAAAGTAACAATTTTCTTGAAGTAACCTCAAACTTAACCTTTCCTTAGAGAGAACAAACCTACTCATAAGTAAACCATTTGCCCCCTCAAATATATTAGAATTTGAGTTATTTAAGTCCTTAAGCTCAGTGCCTAAAATTCTGCCTTCATTCTTTAGTCTTCCACGTCTCCTGTTTATATATTGTCTCTTCCAAATGTATCTCTGATCCATTCAGCTTTCTGTAGTTCTGCTGATACCCTCTTAGTGCAGATCGTCACTATCTTTCTCTTGAACTACAAGCAATGGTCCCTGAACTGGTATCCTCTCTTTCTTTCTTGTTGCTCCATTCCAATTAATGTTCTGTATAACCTGCAGAGTGACTAAACAAAACAAAGCAAAACAAAATGAAAAAGACAGGAAAGGCACGAGTTGGCTCAGGTCAATGTCCTGCTAGGAGTGTTTTAATGACTCCCCTTTTTCTTTAGAGCCCTGTAACACCGACATGTCTTACAACCCTCATCTTTTTTTTTTTTTTCTGTTTCAATACATTTTTATTTACAATATAAAATTATACACATTATCTTGTAATTTCAAAATGTCATTATCTCTTTTTATTGAGCTATTGTCAGTTTACAACGTTGTGGTGTACAGCATAATTTTTCAGTCATACATGAATATACATACGTTTGTTGTCATGCTTTTTACCATGAGCCACTACAAGATCTTGAATATATTCTGTGCTATACAGTATAAACTTGTTTATCTATTTGAGCTGCTCTGCCCGCATCCATAGTCACCCCACCACAGCTCCGATCCAAATGATAATCGTCGCATGTGCTTGTCTCCTTATACTGGCAGTATACTGGCTTGACTTTTATTTTTTCAGTTCTCAGCTCAGGTGAGATTTTGGTCTCAGCAACTTGACAGGTGGTATAACTTTGTGGTTGTGGAGCCAGACTGTCTACTGTTTAATACGAATTCAGCCTTTCATTACCAGCATGGCCTTGGGCAGCTCCCTCCATCTCTGTATTGCATTTTCTTCACTTATAAAATGTGGCTAATAATATCACCCACCTCAAAGATCCGTCAAAAAGAATAAATAAGCTAATACATGTAAAGCATTTTAAAAGACTGTATAGGATATTTTAAGCATTTATTTAGTCAATTTAGTCAATTATTAGAGTTTTATCTTTAATAAAATGTCCTTGATGAATCCATTAGTAATTAACATAATAACAGCAATAAGTATAGCTAACTCTTCAATAACTCTCGCTAGGTTTCAAGGACAGTCCTCTCTAATGAGACTCTTTTCCTTAGTCTCTATCACAAAATCCTGATTTTTTTAAATCACATTAAAATCTTAAATGTGTATTTATCTACTTATGTGTGTATAATATATACAGCCCACTAAACGCTAAGGTCCAGGCAAGTAAGTACTATGTCTGTTTTTCTTATGGCTAGCTTCTATAACTCCCTAAAATGGAGACCAAGTATTTTTGAACGAATGAATACTATTGATAGAATTGGATTTTTTTAAGCAACCAAGTGGGGCAAGCTTCTGAGATTAAAGTGACAACCTTCATACGTGGTAAGAAAGGCAATCCATAAACCTAATAGAATTAGCTGAAAAACAATTTGGCAGGCAGCTCTTAGCAACATTTGAACTTTTAGACAACATAGTCCACGCCAAGCAGATTCAATGAAGGGATCCAACTGGAACGTTGGTGGATGAGTAGAGGTAGTTGGGGAGACATCTGTCAGTAGACAGTAGGTAAAATCCAGGTAGCCTCTAAGTAGAGGGCATCTGTCAGTAATTAGTGTGGATATCTGATCATTTGAGCTGTTTGGTTCTGGGTCAGGTAAAGCACTCACAACAGGGAATGAGACACAGGCAAACCAGGTAAGCATTAGTATATCAGGTGGAAATTTTGTCACTAAAAGTGAAATAATTCGCCTATTGGCCATTTGTATCTTGATTGGCCAATCAAGACATACAAATGGCCAGTAAGCACATGAGAAAAAATGCTTAATATTGCTAATTACCAGAGAAATGCATATCAAAAGTATAATGAGATATCTCACACCAGTCAGAATGGCTATCATTCAAAAGTCCACAAATGGTAAATGCTGGAGAGGGTGTGGAGGAAAGGGAACTCTCCTACACTGCTGGTGGGAATGCAGTTTGGTGCAGTCATTTAGGAAAACAGTATGGAAATTGCTCAAAAAACTGAAAATAGACTTACCATACAATCCAGCTATCCCACTCCTGGGCATATATCCAGAGGAAACTCTAATTCAAAAAGATACATGCACCCCAATTTTCAAAGCAGCACTATTTATAATACCAAGACATGGAAGCAACCTAAATATCCATTGACAGATGATTGGATAAGGAAATTGTGCTATATTTATACAATGTATAAATTCATACAATGTATACACTCAGCCATAAAAAAGAATAAAATAATGCCATTTGCAGGAACATGAATGGAACTAGCAATGTCATTCTAGGTAAACTAAGCCAGAAAGAGAAAAATATTATATGATACCATTTGTATGTGGAATCCAAAAGAAAAAAAGAAAAAAAGGACACTAATGAACTCATCTACAAAACAGAAACAGACTTGCAGACGTAGTAAACAATCATATGATTATCAGGGAAAGGGGGTGGGAAGGGATAAATTTGAGAGTTTGAGATTTACAAATGTTAGCCACTACACATAAAAATAGATTTAAAAAAAACAAGTTTATTCTGTATAACAAAGGGATCTATATTCAATATCTTGTAATAATATTTAATGAAAAACTATGAAAATGAATATGTGTATGTATATGCATGACTGGAACATAGTGCTCTACACCAGAAATTGACACATTGTAACTGACTGTATACTTCAATTAATTAATAAATAAATAAACAAATAAATAAAAGGTAAAAAGTGAAATAAAAGCCTATAGCCTAAAATATACTGTGATGATAGCATAATGCTGACCAAGGCATTAAAGAACTATATTTCCTTAAATAGTTATTGAATTTTTTTAACCTTTAATTTTCTTATGTCCCCATTGACGGATGTTTATTTAGGGAAACATTTTTGGGGTATTTTTTGGTACAAACTCTACTAGGAGCACTGAAAAGCAAATTAGAACAAACTTTTTTTCTAAAATGAATGAAGTTACATTTAATGTGTATTTTGCATGATGATTTCATTGTGCTCCACTTTGTCTTTGATTTTCTCACTTCACTTAAATCGTTGTAGCAATTTTTTCTTTGCTCTGCTTCCTCTGCCAAACAGCTGATCTTATTTGAATTAAAAAATGCAGCTGTCTTCATCAATCTTTCATGGTATATATGGATTTAAAAAATAAATTTCTAAGTACAAAAATTCATGCCATTATTCAGCTTATGAGCTAATTCAGGATCTGTTTGTCATGATGTAGCTGTTTCCATTCCTATGCAAATTCTGCTTTGTTCTTAGCATTGACATTTTCCCCCATTTCACAGTTGACAGAATTAAAACACGGACTAAAACATTATTAGTAAACTCCCATTATATTAATGCAAAAGCTCAAATTATCCTAATTATAACTATTAATATAACTAATCTACAAACAAATATTAATGCCATTGTTAGCTTATGTGCTCTGTCCATGACTTCAAATTATTTATCTTCCTTAAGAATCTCCATTCCACATCTCTGAAGTGGGAAAAGTTATGCAGAAATATTTCAAAGTCTCTGTGAGTTAACCACACTGCCTATCAGGCATTAAGGATGAAATTTTAAACATTAAGCTAGTATTTGACATTCATTTTCTTCACATGTTTGAAAGTTATTTTGAAAGCAAGAATACCTATCTTGTGCATCTGACCAAGATTGAATGTTTATTATTCTTTTTATATCAGAATATAACTTTTATAACTATACATGTGTAGTTACGGAGGAATGAAATTATTTTGTAGAATCAGGTCATTGTATTTGATATGATCACGAAGTTGCTGTCAAAATAATGCACAGCTAAATGAAAAACAAATATTATTACACATTTGCAACTTGCCAACAGTTCTGGATTTGTGAAGAAATACATATTTTGTGCCTGTTCTTATTTTCAAACTTTCAAACAAATCAGAATATGCCATTTTGCTAAGATCACAGCTGTCTCATCTCTGAATGCATTCAATCATATCATTAATGCAGATTAAATTAGTATTAACCTTGTCTCCACTACATACAATTTTATTAAGAATGATATTCCTATCTGTCAACTAATTACACCAATAAACTTCACTGCAGTGATATAATTAACAGACCATAATATTTAAGAAGGTGACATTTCTCACTTTTTTAGAATTTTCAACTTGGAATTTGAAAGTAAGAATAAGTTACTGGTATCAGAATTTTAATCTAGAGTAAAATCTAGTTGGCAGTTAACTGAAACAGCTTTCTTTCCCTTAACAGCAATGAAATAGAAAGGACTAATTACCCCTTTTATAGGTGCAATTGGAACCTAAAACTCTAGAGACAGCGCGAGCCGTAAACCACTGATATTGTCTATTTTACCATCTGTACCTCGAAACTATAGCTACCAAATCAACAAACAAGCAAAAGACTTAGTTGTGCTACATGTATTACTCCAAGTTTTGAAATTGCTTATTAACATTCTCTGGTGACACTGAGTGGTAGAAACAGATATTCCTTAAAAAAAAAAAAAGTCAGATTTTTAATTCATATATATTTTTAGATCATTAGAAACTTTGAAACTAAATAGTAAGGCATAAATCTGTTTTAGAATTTTTAAGAATCGTTTTAAAATATCTTTATTTTTATTGCTTTTTCTAAGGATATTTCCTTCAGCTGAATAATTAAAGTTTTCTTTTCCAAAATCTGATCTTTTAGAATTTTTTTTAGTAATTTTAATGCAATAATCCCTTCAAACTGGAAACCAAACATGATAGTCAAAAGTGCATTTATGTGTTGAGATACTATTTTCAAACAAGATGATTTTAAATATATCCACAAACACAAGAATAAATACTATTACATAATTCTAAAATATAATATGCTGTTTAATGATTTCAGATGCTACATATAAAATCACATTCATTTTGAAAACCCACAGGTTTTCAAAAAACGAACCTTTGAACAAACTGAGTTGAGTTAAAAATACCGTTTGTTTTTTCCCTACTTAACTTCAGTCAGGAGAGTATAAAATAAGATTAGGCATAAGGATAGGGTCTGTGAGCCTCTAAAATATCTTCAATACTTCATTTTAAATTTCAAACTGGTATGAGATGCTTCTCAAAAATTTAAAGAGAAGATTCCTTTATAGTCTGAAGCTACATTTTTCCAGAACCTGGTCATAATTTTAAAAATTGCCATAAATTAAATTGTTAAAAAATTAACCATACCACAAAATTCCTGGAAAATCCCTTCTCCATACTCTTTCAAATATAAACATATATTTATTTACCATTCAGCAGAAATAGTCTGACCTAGATTTCACTGAAGGAAAATTAGATGCAGTGCATTTATGGGAAGTCATGATATCAGTTTGCCATGCATGTTAAAATAATCACCATCTTATACATGTGTTATATTCCCATTGGGTGAATGAATGCACATTCTTTTTTTTTTTTTTTTTTTTTTCCCGAAATTGCACCATCCTGCCAGCAAAAAGGCCAGTGTACCTTTTAGGCTCTCTGAAATGCCGGAGACTTGACTTAACATTATTTCGGCCTGCTATCTGATCAGGTTTTCAGTTAGGTTGGTTTCTCTCCTCACTGAGAAAATAAAAATCCTACTGTTTCTGCTATGCCTACCAGATATTAGAGATGGAGAGTAATGGAATGTTTAGAAGGAGCAGGAAGTGGGGAAAAAATAGGAAGAATAGAACAGTAGGAAACGTAGGAAGAGGAGGTGCAAACCTGGCTAATATCTAGGCAACACTGATCAAGGCACATGACACATTGCACTGAAAGACCATCTCTCTGCCAAGCTGAGAGCACATTTTCCTAGGATAAGAGTAAATTTGTTTTCAAAAAACGTTGTGAAAACATGTATATATTTGTTAACTGTCTGGTTGGGTCCTTATCTGGTTGTTTGGTTACTTTGCTGATTAAAAAGCCTTTGGAAACTTGCCACCTCATGAGCAGGTGAGGTGACCCGTGTCCTCCAGTGTATTTAAATGTCTTCAGGTGTCATTGTGTCTGCCTAGTGATCCCTGAGGCATCGCATACTAACTGAGCTTTCAAACATAAAATCAACGGTTCAATTTTTTAAAACAAGTCATGTTTTAATATTCAGGAGAAATACAAAAGCTAATCTTGAGGAGAGTGATGTCACCAAGATGGTGACCTAAGGTGATTTAGTGACAAGAAAATCAAAATTTAACCAAAAAATAAATGAGAATGTTAACTCTGCGAAATTGAAAGCAGTGCATAAGGATGGAATTACTCGAGTCACTTGGTAATAAAAATAGTTAGGTAGTCATAATAGTATAAAGAATAAGCATTGGTCAAACTATACTATGTTTATATTGGGAGTATTGTGAAGAGAAAGAATTTGTGTTAATGGAAAGATGTACAGAGAGCTAAAACTTAATCTTCAGTCCATTTTTTCACCCCATCCTCCATTGTCCTTTTATAGCTATATCATAATCAATGATTAAATTAATATTTATAACATAATAATTATGTGAATATCATTTATAAACAAGTAGTATACTGCATCATAATTATCTTTCCTTTTTTTCTGTTATCTTTTTATTTTCCCTCAGTGCTTATTGTTGTTTCTCTCATCTCAGACACGTCTCAAGGGCTGTGACCAAGACAATATATACCATCCTTTTGGGTTTTTTTTTCAGCTGAAGGTGGCAAATCTTCCAAAGTTCAGTGTGCAAACTTGAAATTGGTTCGCTTGTGTCCAGTCCCACAGCAGCAAGACTCATCTTGTATTCCTCTGCTCCCTTCCCCAGAAACTAGCAGATCCATTTTTTTAAACTAACTAATTAATTAATTATTTAGCTAACAATAGCAAAAATCTTCAGGTTAGGAGTAAATGTCACAATTCAGCTGTGAGGAAGAGGTGGCAGGGCCTTGGCATACAACTGTTTTTTTATGTAAACATTTCAGTAATTTCTTTTCCATCTTCTATTCTGACATCATCCTACCTTACTGACTGTGAGGGTGAATTTTATGTGAAGGATGTTTTGGGGTGAGATTAACACTGAAGTCAGTGAACTCAGTAAAGCAGATTGCCTTCCATAGTGTGGGTAGACTTCATCCAATCAGTGGAATGCCTGAATAGAACAAAAAGACCAGCCTTCTCCAGCCAGAGGGAGTTTTCCAGCAGACTGCCTTCAGATTTCACCTACACCAGGCTCTCCTGGGTCTCCAGGCAGCTGGCCTCGGGAGTGGAACGTAACAGCTGCTGTTCTGAGTGTCCACCCGCTTGTTGGCCATCACTGTAGATTTGGGACTTGATAATCTCCATAATTACAGGAGCCAATTCTTTATAATAAATTTCTTTCTCCATATGTTCACATCAATTGATTTTGTTTGTCTGGAGAACTCTAATACATTGGCTCACTGGGGGATTCAAGCCATGGAATCTCTCAGAGACTTGGGGGGCAAATTGGGTGGCCCCTGTGTGTACCCCACTCCTTCCATCATGAATTTTAACTGTTACATGCACCCATCTTTCAAACCTGTATTATATTATTTTACTTGTTTGTTCTTCCTCTTACATTTGTCCTTTTAGATAATATATTTTCAAAAATGTATTTATAATCATTTTAGTTGAGCTCAAGGGGGTAAGTAGACAAACAGGTTAGGTACACAATTATATAGTTTTTAACTGAAATTGTCTCCATTGGCAAAGATTTATTGTGATTATATCTGTGGTTTGACTCAAACTTAAGCTCTGAAAATCATCTTCTATATTCTGAACATTAATGTCTCAAAAATTGAATTATCAAGTAACATTTCTTATAGAAACAGAGCTACATATTAGAAAACATTTATATTCAGTACAGTGAAATTGATGTGTCAAAATATCTGGAATTGAAAAGAAAGTTAGAAATGAAACCTAATGAGAAAGTTAGAAATCTAATGAAGTTTACACACAATAGAGGACCTCTCTCTCTAACTTCCTTTTAGTATTTTACTATCTCTGCTTCAACAGCAAAATAGAGAATTCACAACTTTTTGCCACACTGTATTTCGTTTTCAGACACCTCCAATTCTCAGATATGTTTTTGTCATAAGGATTGAATTTTTCTCCTACCTCTTTATAATTGCTACTTGAAAATGTCATTTGTATTTAAATATAATAGTAATTTAATAGGTACAATTTTCCCACATGGTAATCTTTGGTTGCATTGGAATACAACCATGAAGTTTATCCTTTCCACCCCCTTCTCACCTGAATTCTTCACAATAATTAGTCAAGATTTCAACTGTTGGTCAAAATGTGCAATGTTTTCTACAAGTTCATCAATCAGAGTATTCTTCTCTGGATGTGCTCTACTGTGTCAACCCGCCATGTAAACTGTCCCACATGTATTCTGACTAAGGCATAGTTCTAGGCACAGTACTTTTATTAATACTGCTGAATACTGCTTTAAGCATCTTCATATCGCTGAATTAAAAGAGCTTAGTTACCCAAAATAATTAATTACCCAAAATAATTAATCTTTTAACCTATTCTGCTATTTAGATATATCTATCCCTACCTTTTACTTGTCTCATAGGATTGTTTTGGGGGGGGCATAATTGCAGTGTTTACAATTATCTTTGTTAAATTTTACATGGTAGTTTTTAGTACACTTTTTTTTCAAAAACACTAATTCTGCCAGCTTATACATTCTATTCCTCCCACGTCGATGCTATGTTTGATTTTGATAAGCATGCCATCAATATCCTCATCACCTTTTTAATTAAAAAACTGTTGACAAGAACAAAGTTTAGTGTGGAACCCTGTAACATGAGGCTGAAAACTGTCAAAAAGCATCATTAATAGGGTACCGTTTTCCTGCTGCCACAGTAAAAAACACACTTCTGTGATTTAAATTATCGCATAGTTCTCCTTTCGAACATAAACACATTATGAAAAATTTGATCAAATCCCTCTCTGAAATGTTGACACACTTTTTTTATGCCTCTCTCTGTACCTATCAGCTTAGTACATCATAAGTTTTACTGACACTGTAAGTTGTCCTGTAGTTAGGTCTATTTTTGGTTGAAGTAAGAGAAACATAACTAAAATTTAAGTTAAAATAAAATTATTTAAAGGATAGTGGAATGTTTTCTGGACTCTTAATTAGGATCTCAAAAATAAAACTGGAGAACCAGGTCTTGTAGGAAAGGAAGGGGGTCTTTGGTTCTCTTTGGCTTGTCTCTGCACATTTCCTTCATTCTTCTCAACATGCCCCTTATCTGAATGCTGGGACAGGGCAACACAAAGCACATAAAATGTACATATTTCAGTGCAGTTATAAAAAATTTATTTTATTAATTCCAAGCTCACCAATTCTTGACCAGCTCCAACATACAGAAACTATGTCTTAGAGCCACTCTTCCATCACTTTAAACTGTTTGTGTAGTGTCCAGTCCTATTCTATTTTCTCTTTATGTCTGTGTTAACCAAGACATCAAGACTTTTCCTTCTTAAGCAGCAGAAACCTAAATCAAACTTGAAATCCATTGGCACTATGTCCATTGAAATAGAAATTCAAGGAAGAATGGCTTAGAAAAAACGACTCCCAGGTGTTCAGACAACATCCTCAGCAATATGTCTGTCATTGCCTCTTAGATTTCTTGATTTCAGTAGCAGGTATCTCTTCCCATAAAATCACCTCTTCCCAAAAATCATCATGAAAACCCTCCAGAGTTGTGTTCCACTAGTTTGCCGTCTGTGGTGTAAAAGCATCCCTCTTTTATGATTTAATCAACTTGAATTATGAGACAGTATTTGTTTGACTTTGTCTACATCATGCCTCTCTGGTATTACCTTTGTGGTCGGTGCAACTCAAAGGACACTGATTGTAAAGAACTTTTGGGGGGGGGTCACCAAAAAAGAATAATTACATCCAATACCCCAGAAAAGGATACTGTTGAGGGGATTACATATACAGCTACCTACAGACACAAGAACTTGCATGTTCACGTGGAAGAGACAAAGGATAGTTTTACTCTTTTGATACACCTAGTGGTGGTGTCTTGGGTTCTGAGCCAGTCTTTTTTGATTAATATTCAAACCTCTTCTAATTTTGCTTTAACACTTCATACTGATGTATTATCTGATCAATTTAAACATGTATGAAGCACCTAAAACGGAAAGAGCAAAGTACCATAAGTTTCTCACCAGTCTACTGTTAAGATTATCCTGCTAGACTAGCATGGTAGGAGAACAGATTGGACCAGTGAAAAGAATGAGCATCAATTGGATACTTTTTTCTTTGGAGTGGAATAATATCAAGTTGTTATTTATGTCAGTTATGCCTGTGGAATAATGTGGTGTACTTTCTTGAGAATAGAAATCATTAAGAGGGAGAGGGAGAGAGAGAGAGGTTCCAAGATATTGTCCTTGATAAGATGACAAAGAATCAAATAATGGAATCAGTGCCAAATGAAGGTAAGTGTTAAGCTTATGTGGAGCCAAGATTTTTCATCCAGAGAAACAGAGTGGAAAGAATGTACTGCACAGATTCAATTCATTGAGTAGGTGTAATGATGGAAGCTTTCAGAAGCAATCTTCTATATGCATTTTTCTTTTCTCACTGTAAAGGAAAGCAAAATCATCAGATGTAATAATTCGGGGGAGAGTTGGAGGTTTGGGAATAGAAAAGGCAATGAAGTAGTTGTCTAGGAGATCAGGAGAATGACTGGAGCAGGGACATGCAGCCCCACAGACAGGAGCCAGTAGGGTCCATTTGGCATAAATGGTCATGAAGGTAAAGTGAGACCAGATACCCTTATTCATCTATATAGAAATAAGTGAAGTGCTAGATTTTTGTTCAACATAAAAGAAGGAATAGAGAATTAAAGATTCAGTTAGTGTTTATACATGAACCACGAGGTTTAACCTGTGTGAGAAAAACACGAGAGAAGGGTCTCAGTGAAAATGTAGCAGAATCACTGAATTGTAGCTACAGGGTTTGTCTGAAAGATAGGATGTTGTAGAAAATGCTATAGAAAGATAGGAGGTGGTGTTCAGAGAGTGAATGCATAATTTGATCCTGGAGTTGGGAAAGAGTTGTAAGTAATGCTGATAACAATACCCAGACCAGTGTAAGAACTGGGAACAGACTGATGGAGATTGGAGATCAAGATCACAAGATCATTGGAGGAGAAGAAGTTAAGACACTGAGAATCCAAGTGATCTGAAGGATCACTGATGCGGAACTGTAAGATAAGGATTGTAACAGTAAGCATTAGGAGATGGCAGTGACTCAGGTAAAAAAATCTTCAAGAAAGTCATGGGGTGTGTTTGTGGATGGGAGAAGGGAGTGACCAGGATATGGGGCAGTAACTGCAGCAGGGGGAGTTTTGGCCGATACAGTCAGATGACCAGAGATTCAAAGCAGGGGGAAAGGAGAAAGTCCTAGATACACAACAAGACGAAAGGAACTTGTTCTTCCTCTTCAAAATCTATGGTATTAAAAATGTGGGAGAAGAACACCACCATTTCAGCATGGACGGGAAGTAGCATTCTTAGCAGAGCCAAGATTCTCTTAGAGCAAAACGTTAAGCAGGTGTACAACATTATATACATGTAATCATCATTTGCATTTTCAAAATACTAAGCTTTTGGAATGATCTTTTCATTTTGGATGGTTATGGTGCCTTTTATAAGAAGAAAAAAACTATTTTTACTGGGTAGATGCCAAGTCTATCAGGACGAAGGAGAAATGTAGGCATTAGTATCTAAGCTTATAAAAACATTTTTTTGTAATCATGTGTTTTGACATTTTTGAAAAATAAATTGCTCATGAGTCATTGATCAACTGTTCTCCTTTAATTAAGGAATTCAAAAAAGTCATTGAACAGACAACAGGGAATAGAAATGAGATCTCACATAGACCCATCCTCAGTCATTTGTGGGAGGAGGGTGGGAATAAAAGTTAAAATGCTTGTAAAATTTTCAATCTGGACGTGAATTTAAAACTTATGAACTTACAGTCATCATGTTTTCATATTGGGGGGTTCAAAACTTAACTACATATTTTTTCGCTTTTGATTTCACCACTGAATACAGTTTGCTGAAAATCCAGAATAATCACTATCACTTTCTTTCTTTTCTTTTCTTTTTGTCTAGTTTAACTATATATACTTACTTTCTTGAAATAAACATCTCTGTATCTTTGGTCATATTGATGGATGGCATTACATATGAATATAACGTATTTAGCAAATACCAATGTTTAGTGAAATAAATTATAAATTAATGTTTGTAGAATTACTTTGGCCATCTTATATTTGTCTGACAAAACTAAAAAAAAAAAATAGCTATTTAGCAATACACTCAACAAATAAATTTAATTCTTTATTTTCCTACACAGCTATTGAACCACATTGTTATCTGTTTCTTCTAAACAAAACAAGACTTTCTTTAGGTTAAATAAGATAATTCTCCAGGACATTGACATACAACTCTCCTTCCCTGAGACTAAGCACTTAGTGACCCATATAACCATCTCAAAATTTCTGGAGCAACTTGCTGTAAAAAATAGATAAGTAATGGTCTTGTGCATTAGCCTTGCAGGGAGTTTATGTTAGAGATGACCCAAATTAGAATTGGAAAAATGCAGAATAGCTTCTGTATGATTGTAAATGCAGGGCGCTACCTGTCTGTCTAGAAAACTGAACCAATCAATCTGAGAGCCTCTGAAATTATGAATATTGTTCCCTTCATAAGGTCCCTTATGTGAACCTCAGCACTTTTTTTGGGTTTTAGCATTGACATTTCTGACTCAGGGTTATTTAGCGATAATTCTTGTTTTCAATAGTAAACAAACACAAGAATAAAATGACTCCCCAGGCTTCCAAATTAATTCATAGTTTGAGTCAAAGTCATTGTGTAAGGATGTGTCTGTTGAATGTTTCTTGCAGATTTTTAATTTTTTTCACAACAATCCAATATGAGATCAATTCAACAGTTGCACACCGAGTATTAGTTTTATTCAAGACACTGGATACAGCAGGGAGCAAAAGTCTATGAAAACCTACTCTTGCCGCAAAAGAGCTGACAACCCTCCTAGGAGGTAAGAAGTACACAGGTGTGATTCGTGTATCTGAATCCCCACGTTGCTTAGCCGTGTGTTTTACTCACTTGGTGCCTTTTCGGTACATGTTTCATTCATTTCTCATCCTAGAATTTTGAGAACAGGAGCAATTTCTGTTTCTTCTTTGTTTTTCCCACCACACTTAGAACTATGTCTTGCATATAAAGTGGTGAATATTTGTCACTTATGAATAGTTTGATGTATGTTCCAGTGAGTGAATGATGATTCCCCCAAGAATTTGGATTCCCCCAAGAAGCACGTTATGAGATAAAGTTTACACACACAGGACTTAGCGGGGAAATTTGTAGGATTAAATTAAATTAAAACGCCTACGAAAGAAAAGCGCAGGGAGCGGGCCCAAGCAGGGGGAGGAGTTGCTCTGTGACACAGTCTCAGCGAAGGACTTTGAAGCTGATTTACAAGGAACTCTTTCAAAGTGGTCTGCATTTGGAGAAATGGGGCTGGTGTTCCCATCCACTGATGACTCAATCACTGATGCAGGCTGCAGGGAGTGGAGCACACCCTTGGCCAGGCTCTGCTCTCCAGATGAAGCCGTCCTTAAACTTGGATGACATCTGAGGGCTGTCTGCAGTCCCTCTCCCAGCAGCTGAAAGAATGTTATTTATTTCTGAAAAGAGCTCTAGGAGGTACCTCCCAGCACCTACCTCACAAATGAGTAAAATACATCTTAGGTTCATTGTGTCTTTCACATGCTAATAGTAATGCAAAGTGTTATGGAGAATCAAAGGAAAGAAAGATAATATATGGGTGGAAATACTAAGGAAGGCTTCATGGAGTCTTTTTTTCTCTCGAGCCATCTACATTACATTTGAGATGCCTGTTGAATAACAAACATTAATACAATGAGTTCATATCACAGAGAGAATGTTTTCATTAAGAAAATATCACGAGTAAAGGTGCCAAAGTGGGAATGAAAAGGAAAATCAAAAAGAGAAAAAATAGTTTAGTTTTGTTTAGTTGATTTATTAAAAGACATTTAGGGGGAAAGTAAGAATATATGAATAAAGCTTAAATTAGAGGAATAACTGTGAATTTCAGATCTGTTCAACTCCCTTGTGTGTTAATTGTTCCATTATTTTAATGGAATGGCACTTTCATTGTACTTGTTTCTTTATAATCGTTTAAGGTCAACAGACCATAAATAGTAAATAAATTCCCTGTAATGAGAATGGTGGTAATCAGAATAAATTCGATGTCGGAGAACATTGGTGCCATTAGAAGAAGAGTAATATCAGAACCCACATCTCAGGTCACATTTCCAAAGGTCACACTTTCACCTGAGGCTATAACTGCTTCTAACTCTAATCAGAGTTCTGGGAATTGGTGGATCCATCTGGATCAGAACTGAAGCAAGACTCCATTAGTAATACAGTAAGTCCAGCCCCAGCGTGACTCTGCTAAGAGTTTGATGCCTGGACATAACTGGTCTAAAAATTGCTAAATCTCAGTATACCTCCCCTACTTGTTATGCTGGGTTCCTGCTCACAGTTTAAGTCTTTTATTTAAGTCCTCATTCTTATCTGAACTTCTTCATGCCTTACCAGCTTTTCATAGCTTCCTGATTTCTTGTATCATTGTTTTCTGGGATATATATATATAACTTGGTAATATCTTCTGATCTGAGATGGAGCCAGATCTCAAAGTCCAAAATAGCTTCTTGGCTGAAAGAAGCAGGTAGGTGGAGGAGATTAGAGTGAGCCACTTCTCTTTCAGCTGAGGCGGCCCCATTTGAAGAAATCCCCCGTGTTTTTATTCATGTGGCTTCTTCACCATTTTTCTAAGTGTACCATACTTCCTCCCCCCCGAGCCTTCTCCTGAGCTATTTCTGTAACCACAGACGGAGACCAAACTGGCCCTGTCCTGTTTCTAACAGGATACTGAGTTGTTTTTCAGAGACAACAGAGCAGGACTGGAAGTCATGCAGCTGAAGCACGTGCGGAAGAGACAATTCTGACTTCAAATGATACCTGGAGCCAAAGTCCACCCCCCCCCCGCCCAAGAACCAAAAGACAGGGCACAAACAAGACCCCAAGGGTCTGTTGCCCAGAAAGATCCAGTGCCGAAGCCCCACTGCTCTGACATACCAACTCTCCCCACTAACCCAGACAAGTTTGACCCAACCCCAGATCAGGGAGACAGATTTGAGCCCTGCCTTCTGTCTCCTTGCCCATTGACCTTAAAATAAAGATCTTTCTTTTCTCCAAAACCAGTGCCGTAGTCTTGGCATCTATGCGAATAGGGCAGTGTTAACTTTCTTGGTAACATTTCCTCTACAAAAAGCTTTTCTTCTTTTCACCTTTCAGCTTCTTCTCATTCTTTATTTACCTAACTTTTTAATTCTATTTTTCGACTGAAATAAATGCACAACTTAAAAGCTGAGGGTTATGTTTTATTTAGTGGATGTTTCTGAGGACTTGAACCCCTTCGAGCCCAGGATGACAGCCTCTCAGATGGCTCTGAGGGACTGCTCTGGAGAGGTATGGGAGGAGCTAGGATACACAGGAGCTTTACAACAAAGACCAGGTAGTTGGAATGATAAAAGATTACTTGTAACTAAAGAAAACCAGGCATTTCAAGTTAAAGAATTTAGTGCTTTTCTATGTATGGGAGGAAGCAAACCTTTGGGCTCATTGAATCCATTCCTTTGACAAGCACCTAGCTATCTAGGGCCAGTATCCTGTCCTTTCTTATTCTGAGTCCCCTCAGGGTGCACCATTGGGAGTGGCTGCAGAGGCCCGGACTGCAGGCTTGTCTTCAGTGCAGGGTGGCAGCAGCCTCTGATGACTTGATGGCTTCAGCATTCTTTGTTTACTGATATGGTTTGCAGTATTTTTCATTCACATATTCAAATTTCAACCTTGATGAGACTTCGTTTTCAGTGTTTTACCTTGTATCTTAAGGTTAGGCTTACTTTCTATGTCACTGAGAACACTACTCAGAAATCAATTTGACTTTTTTTGAGGGGGGATGAATTTGTAATTACTGTCTTTAAAAGAACGATAAACAGAGGAAGACAATTCCACGGAAACATATTCCTACAGCAGTATCTACAATAACATCTTGATTGCCTGAGGTTAATATACAAATCTGTGAATTACAATTTTGTTCTGAGTTGCATCGATACTTTAGTTATGTATGATCTGAGCTGGAGAAAAGCAGCCATTCACACACCTGACCCCAGGCCCCTCTGCTGGAGGGAACTAGAGGCCTCCAAGGCCACAGGCTGCACCATGAAGAGACAGCCCAGGACTTTGCATACCACTTAAGCTCAAGGATTTTACGGCGAATGTAGTGTCTTTGCACGAAGAATCTTCCATATGATGGCTGAATCACAGTATACATCGTCAAGGACATGCATATGTGATGATGTGGTTGGTTGCAAAGCACAGAATGGAGGCATTCAGCACTATCAGGTGAGGTGATGCTCGGATGCCTGGAACACAGGGGCAAAGGAGGAAAGAGATCTCCTCAGCAAAGAATGCTGGGAGCTGTTCTCCTAGAAGTAAGGACCTAGACACCCTCCCAAGATGGAATGAGATGAAGAGGCCTGCCCCAAGCTATGAGTCTGGGATGCAGGCATTTATTTTTCTGATGTAGACTCCTAGATTGAGTCTGACTCAGTTCAACTTTTGCTTATCTGAGACCAAGTCTCCAGTCATCTCTTTGGGCTCCAAGTCTCCCGCGTAAGGAGTCTGTGACTCTAGGGGACTAGGATGGGTATATATCAGGGTGGGTAGGTGGGTGGAGGGGTGAGGGGCGTCACCCAACAAAACCTAAAGATCCAGGGAAGGGCAGCTTCCAAGCCCCTGATGCACTGAGGATGTCTCGGTTCCTTCTGGGCAGAGATTTGCCCCACGAAAGCATGGCTGGTTGAATTAGCCTCGCCTTGGGAGCTCTTGGTCACCATGAACACCATTAGGGGGCACATCTTGCCACCCAGATTATTATTATTCATTTGACAGACAGGCCTTAGGAGAGGCTTTTAAGGAGCCTTTCCATTTACTCTTGAACAACGGCCACCAAGGAGTCAGCGTAAAGAGCAGCACGTGGAGGAACCAGGGTTCAGGCAGCCCCACGTGATGAGCAGCCCCTCTGCTGTGTTGGCACCAGCTGCTCCTCCTGCTCCAGGCAACACAAGGAGGGTTTCCTGGGCCAGCCTCCTGCCAGAGCTCTGTGCAGGCGGGAGAGGGAGCTCAGGGCCTCTGACTTGGCAGCACCACCAATGGGTTTGATGAGATTACACGGCTGCTTCTTGGTTCCTAAATTACACCCTGCTTCTCTGAGCCAGATGCACGGATAAGCCTGAAAGATCTTCTTTCAGAAACAGACCTGAGGCCAATTAAAAGTTCTTTTTGTTCTTTGTTGAGTTTTCCTAGGATTCACCTCAAGCCCACAGTTAAACCCATCAATCATAGTCATACTAGTCTCTTTAAAGTACAGTCCACAGCCTCATTTCAAACTGAAATCTGAGACTCCTTTTCTGGTCTTGGTGTTGATCTAGCCCACAATACACACACACACATACACACACACACACACACACACACATATATAATACATATTTTTTTAATTGAAATATAGTTAGTTTACAATGTTGTATTAATTTCTGGTATACAGCATAGTGGTTCAGTTATACATATATATATTCTTTTTCATATTCTTTTCCATTATAGTCTATTACAAGCTATTGACTATAGTTCCCTGTGCTAGACAGTTGGACCTTGTCTATCTGTTTTATATATAGTAGCTTGTATCTGCAAATCCCGAACTCCCAGTTTATCCCTCCACCTCTCCCTCCCCCCTCTGGTAACCATAAGTTTGTTCTCTACGTCTGTGAGTCTATTTCTATTTTGTAAATAAATTCATTTGTGCCATTTTTTTAGAATCCACATATAAGTTATTATCATATGGAATATTTCTTTCTCTGTCTGATTTACCTCACTTAGTGTGATAATCTCTAGATTCATCCATGTTGCTGCAAATGGCATTATTTCATTCTTTTTTATGGCTGAGTAGTATTCCATTATATCTATATACCACATCTTCTTTATCCAGTCATCTGTCAGTGGGCATTTAAGCTGGATCTAGCCCACTTTTGACATGAGGCAGAACTTAAATGATTTTGCAAATCAAACATTCTGGGTTTGAATTCTAGATGTGAACCTTCCTGGCTATGAGAGCTTAGTGACATGTCCTAGACTGTCTGTGCTTCCATCCATTACACGGGGTTAATAGGAGGAGTTGTATGATGAGGTGGTGGTGAGCAGGAAACGAGATTTTAAACTGTGAGCGCTTAGCACAGGGGCTAACGAATTGCAAGTACTCAACATATATTGGTCAATATCCCCCAGCTGTCAGAAGATGGCTTGGGAGGGAATTTTGTCAAATTGGAATCTGAGACTCAAGGCCACAGCTAAGAGGAATAGACTATCAATGGTGGGTGAGGCCAGGAATTGTGACATAAAATGTGAGGCCCAGCTTAAAATCAAACTAGAGGGCCCTAGTCAAGGGTGAATAAATCAGTCTCCCCTTCTCACAGGCCCACTGCCCCAAACCACAAACTGGGGGTGGGTGAGAGCCCCACCAGTTCACCTACCAAATACGCCATGGTGCTACCAGCCTGCGGCAGAAACAGCCGGTGCTGGACCCTGAGTCTTTCCATACTTAGAAGCTCTTGCCAGTGTGGAACATGGGTCTTCTCCACCCATGCAGCCTTGTCACTGCTCTGAGTGGACAGCTACAGTATTCTCAAGGCGTGGGTGAGGTGACTGAAGCCAGGCAGACCTGGGGTATCAGAAAGCAGAGAGTAGATGGCTGAGACCCTGTTTTAGGGAGGAAAAAGAAGGATGCAGGACTACATGTGAACTGAGGTTCCAAGCCCCTAGTGCGTGCTCCATTGCCCCATTGGACTTGACTTATAAAACTCAAATTCAAAGATTAATTTATTAAGAATTTCAAGACAGCCATTCCAGAGCATTAAACCCTAGTGTTGAACATTTTCAAAGAGGGGCCCTGTGCAAATGCATCAGGCTCGCACTCATGAAGTTGGCCCCAGATGGGTTACAGCCTTTCCAGGCCAAGGGCTATTGGATGTCAGAAGAGATGGCACAGAGCTCTGAGATCTGTAGGACATTCATGTGTGGGAACAGACTGGGAGAGGAGAAACAGAGGTCTTGAGAGCCCAGGCTGAGGACAAAGATGAGGAAGGAGAGCCCCCTAGCGAGGCATTGCTTCTCCTGTAATTCAGTATCACCTTCTGCAAGGAGCAGGGTGTTACGGAGGCGGTCTTCACAAGGACAAGCACCTCCCAGCACCAGGAAGCCACTTGCATCCGGCCGTTCAGTGGCGAGGACAGCATGTGGCTAAGGAGAGGCTTGCAGAGGGAAGTGGTGGGGTGCGGGGAGGAGCACTCCCCAGAAATGCAGCCTGTAGCCTGTCTGGGAGCTGGGAACATGGAGCTGAGGGGTAGGGTAGAGTGTGGGGCGGGAGGACCCTGGAGCCAGCACGGCTTCTCAATCCAAGCCAGAGTTGGGTCCCACTTACCATAAAACACAATCTACTTAGAAACTCTCCATGGAAACTCACATCTCCTGAAATAGGCATAGCATGCTGTCCTCTAGTACCTAGGTTCCTGCCACTATAAATCCCTGACAATGACTCTAAGCATAAGACCAGATTTGTTTCTTGGTACTTCCAGTGTCTCATCCTCTGTCTTCTGAGAGACCCCTGAAAAGTGTCTATGGCAGAGTATGGCCTTCAGCAGGGACTTTCACCCCGAGGGCTGGGCTATGGAGCTTGTCTCCCTGAAGTAACCCTTTCTGGAAAGAATCTTACCACTATGGTCCCCCCAGTGTCCCTAAGTGACCAGTTGCCTCTGCATCAGTTGGAGCTGTCCAGTGACCCACTGGCCACAGGTCATGAGCAGTGTCTTCTTCTGGGTACTTGCCTGGCCCCAATGTTCATGTCATTTGCTGCTTTCATTCCTTCCAATATCCTTCAGCAGCAGAACCATGTTTAGCTGTAGAAAAACAACATTAACGCGCATGGAGATGAACTTACTGTTGGCTTGCATGCACTAGACCGTCTCCTTTAATTTTCTGCTGATAGCAAATGTGCCTTCCATCCATGGTTAAGTTCCCTACACATGCAATCTTTGCTCAGGTGGTACATTTACTGTTTCACTGGCTAAGTTTCCAAGACATTCATGGGCAGCCTCTGGTCCTCTCTGTCCCTATTTCCTAGTCTTGGCTTGGACATATTCTTTTGATCTGGAGAGGATGTCCTGGTGTTCAATGTTTGGCTGATTGAGGGACTGTCTCCTTTATCTGGTTGGCAGACATGCTGAAGATGTGGAAGTTCATCTCAGTGCTGGTCTTTGAGGGTGACAAGATTAGTTCTGTGGTTTCCCTGGTGACTCCAGTGAGTGGACTTATAAGGCAGCTTGCTGTGATAAATACCAAACTCCTTCAGGGAAGGAAAATTCTGTTTACCATTGTATTACCAGACACTGGAACAATGCTTTGATGATGAGAGTTGTTAAATTATGTGGTGACTGAATGATAAAATCTGAGGTTAAGTAAAAACAAAAAGAAAATGATGGGGCATTGTGGAATAAGCTGAGCTTGAAATGAGGCAAATGTGATCATTTTGGAGTTGTTTAGCAGGCCTTGTGGAAATGCAGGTCTGTAGCTTGGTGAAAGGTTGGCAACAGAGACTCACACTTACAAGACATCTGCCTAGTAACTCATTGAGACAGCGAGGGTGTGTGAAATTGCAGAAGCAGAAAATAGAGTGAAGGCCCAGCTGTCTGCTCAGATCTCTATCATGGGCTTGAATGCAAGAAGTATCCTGGTCTTTGATTTTCTCATACTATGTTCTTGCCTCTTTATGGTTCTTTTTCTTTTATTCATATTTTAAAGGTTACTATTATACATAATAGATAACACTAATTCCTGTATTTCTAGGAAATGAAACAAAAGCTCAGAACAGAGGAATAGTCATTGAGTGAAAATAGGACTAAGAATGGAACAAGACAGGAAGAAACACGTTTGGAAAAGCAGAAACCACGGGGACATCTGAGAAAGAGGAGTGAAAGAGAGCGTTGAGTTTCATCTTCCGAGTTGTTCTGACTGGGACAGCAGCCTCAGTGCACTGGTTGGGGCTGGGTCACAGCAGACAGGCAGAATGAAGCTATTCCGAGACAAAGACGGGCAGCAGGCCTGTGTTTGTACTGACCACCCTGTGCAACTGAATTAAAGTTTTCTAAATTTGTCCAGACTAGAAGCATGTTTGATCCTGAACTGTGGGCAGAGCAGAGCCTATGGGCAAGGGTCAAGGAATCAAAGCAGACATAGCAGGAGCTAAAGCCAAAGAATTTCATTTGTGGTCCAGGTCTCCCCAGGAAACAGTTTTGCTTTCTGTCTGTAGCAAACTGACTATTACCTTCACTCCTGAGAGCTCACTTGAAACACGATGTAAATGTAACAAATCTATTGAAAATATAACTCAAAGCACATGACTTCTTGATGTAGAGTTGGCTCTGTGACCTCAAAGTCCTGTCCATGCCCTTAAAGGGAGCACTTTTCTGGCAAGTTGCCATTTCTGGTTTATTTTAAATGTTCATTTCTTTTTTTTTCTTAACGGGGACACTGGGGATTGAACCCAGGACCTCGTGTATATCAAGCACTCGCTCTACCACTGAGCTATACCCCTACTCAAAATGTTCTTTTTCTTTATCAAGCTCCATGTTCTTGTGTGTTCATGAGCTCTATGGCTTGGCCTCTTGCATGAATCTGGATTTGATAATCATTCCACAATCCTACATAAGAGTTTTTATTCTTTTCTTTCTTCATCAAGTAGCTTTGCCTGTAAATGGACATTTTATTTTCATTGTAGGGAATGTGGATGCAATATATTTTCAATCAAATATCTCTCTATAAGTTAGACTCTTGGTAGCCAAAGAGTCCAATAGTAAGTTGCATATTGATGGGGTCTTAATTTTTGTACCTTGAAAAGTAGTTTCTGAAAGAAATGATTTTGTGCTAAGAGTTTATTTGGATGATAATCCAGAGCATGGTGAAAGAGTAGGAAAGTAAGAGGAGTAAGAAGGAATAACCAGTAAAACATACACTAATAACTTAGTAGCTACCTCAGGAACTAGGGTTTGATGCCAATAAGTAACTGTTGAAAATATTTCAGAATCGTGTCCCCGACAAATGAGTAAGTTTCATTTGTTACTTACCAACATCCACCTTTTTTGTTTGAAGGTTGTTACCGGAATCATTAGCCCCCTGGCACTTCCAGACTGTTCTATAGACAGGCTGATCTTGCTCATGCAGCCAAAGAAAGCCATCAAACGGAGAGATATAGGTACCTAGTGTAGGAAGTCATTACATATAGTGAGTCTCCACCAAGGTTGCAATACTCTTCTAGGGTGAACTAAAGCACCAAGTACATATTGGATTCATCCTGCAGTCTATGCCTTGCACCATTTAGACCTCACGAGTGCGTTAAATCCACTTATCCCTTTGCTGATTCTTCAAGGTAATGAATGGACATGATTCCTAAGAAAATAAGATCTGTCACAGAAGAGTTTGTAAAACTAGAGTTTAAACTGATACAGTCTATTCTAAGAACATAACTAATATCCATTATCTTTCACCTACCACTCATTTTAGAATTTCTTCGTATTTACCTAGCATTTTTCATTGTCTAGATTGCTTAGCTAGTGGGCTCATGTAGATCTTGGATGTAGGATGTAACAGAAAGGACTGAGTTCTAGGTTACCATGCCTTTGTCAGGCCCTGGCTGCTGTGACTTTCCATTCACTGTTATCCCTGGGCATAGAGACCTCATGAGACTCAAGCAAATATCTTGTCTCACAGACACACTCTTTTGTATTTCCGTTATGTAACAGCACTGCTAGTTCCCCTTAGTAATCAATGCCAAAAACTACAGGCATATAATTTACAGGCCTCTTATCTAAACTTCTTATCTAAAACTCCAGTTTGTCCACATGAAAATGACACAATGATCAAAGGGCCGTCAGTCACTCTCATATGTGAAATGGAACTCTTACCACATTCTCTGATGGAAGCTAGCACATAATCCACTAAATCCCTACTTTGGAGCATTAGCTTCTTGGCACTTCCACACTGTCCTGGGCATAAGCTGATCAAACTCCTGCAGCCAGAGAAAGCTCTCAGGTAGAAATACATTTTCATAAGGTGGGAAGCCATTGACATATGTAGTAGCTGTCCTGCAAGGCAGAGGTGGCTAAGGGAAAAGAGGCAGGCACTGACTGCTGTAGATTGCTAGCTAAAATGGGAAGAGTGCACCTGGTGTACACGTTTATGGGTCTTCTAAGGGGAGATAAAAAGTATCTGATACTAATGTAAATGATGACTTCAGAATTTATAATAAGATGGTAATAAGGAATGTTGAGGAGGATAGTAAACTGAAGTGGTTCATCCAGTGATGAGAATTCTATGGATCTGTGAGCAGAGGGAAGGAACCCTAGGAGCTACAGCTAAGTGAGGATGGAGAGACCTCAGTAGCTCTGTGACTCAGCATCTCTGTGACTCAGCATCTCTGTGACTCAGCATCAGTGCTAGCCAATCTCAGATAGTAAGTCTATACATGCTGTTACAGTTTTCTGCAAGATGAGGAGTTTGATATTAGGAATTTATTGAAAGTAATTTTTGTTTACTCTGGAGCTGCTGGTTAGGAAGAAGTCTTTCTTTTGGATTTGATTTGGAGTCAGTGACTTGGTGCCAGAGATAAAACAGTTTTCAGTGCATTCCATTTGACTCTTCCTTACTCTCCTCCTCCCTTGTCTCACAGACTCACTACAGCCAGTTTCAGTTGTTCAATCAGTGGTCTATGATCATTGAATAACAATAGAATATTCATAAATTTTTAAAAATTTGAAGTTCATATGTACCTACAGATAAATTGTATATTCAGAAAGAAAGAGGATGTCTAAATCAATCCCTGAGTAGCCCATTAGAACCTTATTTTGCAGTGGTAATTACCTGTAATCCTTAATACAATTTGAATTTATTTCTCTTTATTAGAAATGTGACCATAATTTCCATTAGCTATTGAGCTGGTTAAATCAAGAAAACTAAATTCTAATTGTTCAAATCCAGTATTAATTAGGAACTCTTAACAAGAAGATATAGATATGGAGTTGATATTTAACATGTAAAAATTAGATTAAGGGACTAAATTTTCATGATGATCCCTTTCTCTGCTAACCCCTTCTTATATCCAGAATAATCAAGGTGATTTTCCTCTTTCTCTTTCTTCTCTCAAACTCTCTCTCTCTCCCTCCACTTTGGCAGGCTTACCTGTGCCTTTGATTTTGGACCTATAGTCTTCTGGACCTCTTCTAGTCCCTAAAACCAAAAAGTGGTCCAACTAAAGTTTATGGTACCATAGTGACAAATAAATGTAAAATTAAACAAGAATTTTTTGATATTTTGATATTTCAACTCTCATTTGAGGATGCTTGTATAGTTATAAATATGGCTGTAAATTGTCTATTATCATAAAGTACTATTTTAATCATTTTTGATATTTGTGCTTTTTTTGCCTTTTAGGTGATTTAGTGACAGGTAGAGTACACTTTTTCTAATACATATGTTTTCTGAAACTTTCAAATGCATTTACGAAAAAGTAAAATAATTGGTTTTTCATCTCTTATGATTGCAGTATGCAGTTGTGTTTTTATTTTTAAAATTCTGAATGCACGTTCTCTCTTTACCAGGGAATACACTAGTTGATATTAATTCTCTCCAACTAGATAATAAGATGGGCTTCTGAAACTGGAATCAACCCACAAGTTAATGAACAACTCAACATTCTAAGAAAGCTACCTTATTTTTTTTTATTACCAAGTGCAGCTAATTAACTTCCAAAATATATTGGGGAATATAAGAGATGTTATCTTTCATGTTTCTTCTTAAAAATTCTCAGTATTTATTTGATAAGAAAGATGAGAAAAACATTCCCCGAAAGAATTATTTTCATTAATACTGGAATTATTTTATCAACTGTATTAGATAGTTTTATGGAACAATTCTTGCCTTATCCCAAGTTTGCTTACATATCTGTAGTGTTTATGATTCTGTACATTTTCCATCTACATTTTCAGTTTCCTTTGAGGTCTACCTAGTTCAAATGACAGTGACTGAATTATCCATTCACAGTTATCAAAATGAATTGGGATCTGCAAGGTAGGGGGCAAAATAAACATGACAATTGGAGGGAAAAGCTGGGTTCCGATCTTAGGTCTGCCATTTTCCAGTCCTGCCATTGTGAGATTTTGATAAAACGAATAAGCTCGTGTAAAATGCTTGGAACCATACATTAAAAAAAAATAATGACATATATTCTCTGAACTTATTTATAATTTTCTGTATCTTTTTATTACATGAAAGGTAATAGCCTACTTATTTGTTAAGATGTCTTTTCAAGCCTAAAGATTGACATCAAAGAAGGAAGAAAGGAAGGGAGGGAGGAAGGAAAGGAGAAACGATGAATAAAAAAAAGAAAGAAAGAAGAAATGAAGAGAAGATAGTATCAAGGAAAGAGAAGAGGAAAAAATGAAGGGATCTGAAGGAGACCCAGGTGGGCCAACTATTAAGCTCTTTCTCCCAACTCCAACTCCTCTCCCTTCTCCCCTCTGCTTTGCAGTACTAGGGCTGGGACCTGAAACCACACTTCTGCCAAGAGGCCAGAGAGCTGGGAGACCGCAAAGCTGGAGGACGAAGAGGCATGTGCCTTCCTATTTGCTTCCTGTAGGTCGCCTTTCACACTGCAGTTCTGAAGACTTTCACCCTAGCAATGCCTCCTCTCCCCAGCAGCAGCAGCTCCTCTCTGGAGCGGCAGCTGAATCCATTGTGCAGTTTTTCCAGCATTTACAGAAAGCACTCATTGTGCATCAGCCAAACAGCCACACCAGGACCCCATCCTCAGAGGTAGGTGTTTCCTGCCAATAATTTCAACATCTTCCTTTTGTTTTTCCAGCCGTAGAAGAGTAGCTACTTCCTACAATTGCTCCCTGTTTGATACCCTACAATTTTCATCTGGAGAAACACAAAAGTTAAACAATTGCCTGGTTAACAATTTTGTACGTGGTTAACTGTAGAGATTAAATTCTATCTGGTAAAGCAACTGGTGCAGATTTTGTCTCTTGACTAGAGTCTGACTGATGCACAAAAGGAGAAAGAGAAAAATAAGGTAATATTCATTTAGTGCTTAATATATGCCAAGCTCATTGCTAAGCACTTCAGATGTTTATTTCACTTTAAATCCCACATGAATTATGCAGAGAATAATACATCCGACAATCACAGTTGCTGAGTAAACTATCCAAGCCACACAGCTTCTGGGTGGGAAAACAGAGATTCCTGCTGTGGACTTTTTCAAAACATAAAATATCTATTTTCATTCCATATGAATTGAATATTAAAACTTTTATGAACATGGTCTTGCAAGCAATACACACTTAAGAAACACTCATTGATAATAACATAAATTGGGTGATGATTATTCCCAGGCATTTACTTTTAAATTGATAGATTTATTTAAACCTCACAATAATCCTTTGATATTCGGACTTTAATGAATCTTGATTTATGCCACATGGTTTAGTTTTCATTTGTATGTAGAGTTAACTCTAGCACTAGGGAAGTCTGACAAAATGGTGATTCAATTATGTGACCTATAGTGGGAGGGATTCAGATGAGAAAATACAAATAACTTCTTAATATTAAAGTAATGGAAAACTGGTATATATTAAATTCCACTGATTATTTCTAAGGAATTATTTCTTAGGGGACATTTTGAAAGTAGTGGGATTTAGAAGCCTGAACAAAGTGGTGTTTCAAAACATACTCCTTCCTATGATGGTTAATTTTCTGTGTCAACGTGACTGGCCACAGAGTGCCAGATTAACATTATTTCTGGGTGTGGCTGTGTCTCCTAATAAGATCAGCATTTGAATCCATGAGCTCAGGAAAGTAGATGACCCTCCCCAACATGGGTGGGCATCATCCAATCTGTTGAGGACCTGAATAGAACAAAAGTCAGAGGAAGGAGGAATTAGCCCCTTTCCTCCTGTGTCACTGAAGAGCTGGAACATCTCATTGCATCTTCTGCCCTTGGCCTGAGATTTACACCCTTGGCTTCCTTGGCTCTTAGGTCTTTGGACTCACAGTGACTTGTGTTATATTCATGCTCACACAAGCTTTCCTGGGTCTCCAGTTTGCAGACAGCCAATGGTGGAACTTCTCAGCCTCTATCATGGTGTGACCCAACTCCTCCCAATGAGTCTCCCATTATGTAGACATATATATCCTATTGGTCTGTTTCTCTGGGGAACCCTGATCAATAAAACTTCTTTATTCACAGTATATCTACTCAGTGAGTTCTGCTATGCATCAGGCCCTAAATTCAGTCCTGGAGATTTGTACTGTGACAGATTGGATTAATGTAGTGGTCCCAGATCTTCAGCCTTCCCTATAGCTTTGCCCTCTTCCAGTTAGTTTAACAATTCCTCTCACAAAGGAGTGCACTTCCGCTTTCTTGACACTGTGATTTGGTTTGGCCAGTGGGATGTCAGTAGATATGACACAACCAATGGTTGACAGCATTAGGCTTGTTCTCTTTGTTCACTGTCAGGCACTTGAAGAAGAACCACCTTGCTGAGCTCTGGCTAGATCAGCCAACAGGTAAATGATTTCATAAGGGCTTCCCTAGCCAATTCACAGAGGCTTGAGACAAAAGAATTTATATTTATATGCCACCAAGATTTTATAGCTGGTTGTATTATAGCAACAGCTGTTTGATAAAAATGCCTAAAATATATTTTGGGACCTCCAGTGATTTGTGTTGAAGTGGTTATAATTATATAAACACACAGTTTGACACAGTCTAGATGTGTGTCACCAGACAGCTCCATCCATGCCTCTATGTCCTGGCTGTTTTGTTTGCAAACTGGGACTAACAATGACACCTGCTTCCCAGATGTGCTGTGAGTAAATGAGAAAATGTGGTGGGGTGCTGGCACCAGCAGAAACTCAAAAATGGCAGCTTCCTCAGTCCTTGACCCCTCAGTTTGATCCACAACAGCTCTCCAGTCTTTCAAAGACAGCAACCTTGGGGATCGTCTTATCTAGCTTTTTTTTTTAATAGTGCAACTTCTTCAGATTAAATCTTATGTGAAGAAATGTTCATAGTGGGAACTGTCATTTGTAATAGCTGCAAACTGGAAATAATTCAAATGCCCATCAACAAGTCAATAGATAAACAAATTGTGGTGCATCTGTACAACGAAATATCCCTCAGCATTAAAAGGGAATGAACTACTGATATTTGTGCCAACATAGATGAATCTCAAAATAATTATGCTGAGTGAAAGAAGCTAGACAAAAAAGAGTACATATTGTGTGATTTCATTTACATAAAGTTCTAGAAAATGTCAGCCAGTGTGTGGTGACAAAAAGTAGATCAGTCATCCCTGGGTAATGGAGGAACTGAAAAGGGACACAAGGAAGCTTTTGAGGGTGATGGGTATGCTCACTCTCTTGATCATAGATGGTTTCACGAGTGTATACATATGTCAAAACTTATCAAATTGTACACTTTAAATATGCCAGTTTATTGTGCACCAATTTTGCCTCATAAAGCCTTAAAAACAAAACAAAAACAAAAACAAATTATTTGATTATGGCACTAAGGCAGGTATTTAAAAAGTACTGTCCAAACATGTATGTGGAAAAACAAACACAGATTGTCTTCAGCATTGTGATCGGATCCTTGCTTATGTGTATACATTTATAAATTCAAGGATGATTGTTCTTAACTGGTAATTTGGCATTTCAGTACATTTAGAGAAATAATATGAAAATTTAGTGAGGTAAAATAATAGAGATTTCTACAGAGCTTGCTAGTTGCCTACTCAAGAGCCATTCTCCTCTCCTTCTCATACAAAGGCACAATAAATTGATCAGGAAAGCCAAGTAAAATCGGCATCACTCAGCCACACTTGCAGCTTGGTGTGGCCATATAACATAGAATTTGATTAATGTAGTATAAGCAGAAATGTTGTATTTGACTTTCAAGAGGTTCCATAAGGAAAGTTTACTGAGTTGAAAATGGACCCTTTCTGCCAGTTCCCACAACCTGTTGTATTAAGGTGCAGAGCTGATGCCCCAGTAGCCATCTTGGACCACAAGCTGGCTTGACGGTGGATATTGACACTGATGTTGGCAGCATAGAAAAATAGAAGAATTGTGGTTCCTCTCAGAGGCAGAAAGCCTTATATCTTCTACCTCTGGTATATTTGTCTTAAGTGTGTTTCAATCACTCTTATTTTTGAGCTTCTTAATATTTCCTGAGTATTCATAGAGGCTATCCCTAAAAACTCATAATACAGGTGATTTTTTTTTAATGAATATAAGGATGCAAAATAACATTTAATTTATATTTTAACTCACAAAAGTATGTAGAAAAAACAATTTTTTCCCCCAGTGTTGATAGTTAGGACCATAATATCCCCCAGCTTTCCTATCTGTACCTTCTGTAGCACTTCTGAATCTGCTAATGCTATGCCTCATCTACATTCTTCCTGCTAATACTGTCAGTCAGGAAGGATCTGAAATATTCATTTATTCTTACAGGGCATATTCATTATTTATAACATTTCACTATGTCACATACTCCAGGTCTATATCCTTTGGGCAACATTGAAAACTTAAAGTGAAAAATGAATATCAAATATTGGAATTTTTAAAATAATCAATTTGATGTTCAGAACATACATACCATCTAAAACTTGGACATTTTCTACAAAAATGTGTCATCATTATTGCTACTATTCTCTGACTCTCTAGTGAATACCCTTTTATTAAAAATGGAAGTTCACATCACTGAATTGAGAGATGAATGTTGTTTTGATGAATGTCAAGACTGGACCAAATCACCAACTTTATAACTCTTAAAGGCAATTATACATATTCAATTGAAAATAAAAACAGAAGGAATATTATCCAAACTTGGTTAAAAATTCATCCCTTTTAAGATCAGTAGGGCAATTTCTATCACTGACTAGGACTTAAACTGCCTCATCAGCATTCCTCCCCACTCCTGCATCCTCCCTCAATGATTGTAGATATTTGCAACTTTTAGCTTAAAAAAAAAGAATCATTAATCTTCACAATTCCTTATTTACTTATTATTGCTGAGGTGATAAGCATCTCATGTTACTCCTTTCCATGTGAAAAATCTTATCTTTGTATCTTAAAAATTCCTTTTAGATGATTTTTATTGTTCAAGTTTTGACATTTATATTTCATTTTTAGTTCATTTTTGTATATAATATGTGGTACAGAACAAAGCTTTTTTTTTTTGCCTATGGATAGCTAATTGTTCTATCATCATTATTGAAATGACTATCCTAACTCTACTGAATCACTCCTATACTTTCTTTGCTTAAATCAGTTATATATAGATAGAGATATAGATATTTCTGGATCTTCTATTCTGTTACATTGATCTGTTTCTCTATTTCAACAGTAAAAAATATACTGTCTTATTATTATGGCTTTATAATAAGTCTTGAAGTCAGATAATATTAGTTCCCCAACTTTGTTATTCTTTTTTAATGTTACTTGGCTCCTGTAGGTACTTTGCATTTTCATATAAACATTAGAATCAATTTACTAATTTCTATCAAAACCTGTTGATTTTAATTGGAGTTTTGTTGAATCTCTATAGCAAATCAGGATGAATTTACATCTTAAAATTATTGAGTCTCCAGACCCATGAATATGGTATATCTCTCTATTTATTTAGGCCTTCTTTAATTTCTCTAAGAAATATTATGCATTTCTCATCAGTTCTTAGGAAACAGGTATTTCACATCTTTTATCGGTCTCATCACTCAGAATTTTATACTTCTGTTATAAATAGTATTTTTTAATTTCTACAATTTTATTGCTAGTGTGTAGAAGTTTAATTAATAAGCTCATTTATTAGTTCTAGTAATCTTTAAAAATAGATTCCATTAGAATTTCTACATAGATAATCGTGCCATCTATGAATAAAGATGGTTTTCCTTTATCTTTCTAAATATTTTTTACCTGATTTCACTTGCCAAAATCTCAAGTACAATGTTAAGGAGAAGTAGTGAGAGTGGGCATCCTTGTCTTATTTTTGATATTGGTGAAAAAGCATTTAGACTTTTACTATTAAGTTTGATATTAGCTATAGATATTTCTTAGATGCTCTATTAGGTAGAAGACGTTAGCTTCTATTCCTGGTTGGCTGAAAGTTTTTAACAAGAATAGATGTTTACTTTTGTCAATTAAAAAAAAAGAGAGAGAGACAAAAGATTTGAACAGATACTTCACCAGAGAATATGTATAGATGATAAATAAGGCTATGAAAAAAAAGACTGAACATTATTGGCCATAAAAAATGCAAAGTGAAATTGCTGTGAAATACAGTTATACACCTACTAGAATGGCTTAAAACAAAAAGGCTGATCATACCAAGTGTTATGTGAGAATGTGGAGGAACTGGAACTCTCATATGCTGCTCTTGAGTTTATGGTAAAGCCACTTTGGAAATAGTGTGGCAGTTTCTTAAAAAGTTAAATGTGCATCTAAACTTATGAGCCATCTCTTCCACTGCTAGGTATTTACTCAAGAGAAGTAAAATTACCAGTCCATAAAATGACTTGTAAATAGATATTGTTACCAGATTTATTTGTAATAATCAAAACTGTAAACAACTCTAATGTCCATCAACAGATCAATGGATAAACACATTCTGATGTATACATACACCAGAATAATATTCAACAATCAAATGGAATAACCTATTGATAATATACAACATGGCTCACTCTCACAATAATTATACAGAGTGAAAAGCAGACAAAAGAATATGTGCTATATATGATTGAACTTACATAAAATTTTACAAAATGTCAACTAATGGATAGTGAACAAAATTAGATGAGCGATTTCCTGAAAGTGGTGGGAGTTTGGGCAGTAAGGAATGATTAGGAACAGACCTAAGGAAACTTTTTTGAAATGATAGATATGTTGATTACTTTGACTGTGATGATGGATTCACAGGTATATCAATAGATCAAAACGTCAAATTATACATTTTTAATTTATGCAGTTTAATGGAAGTCAATCATACCACAATAAAACTGGCATCTAGAATAAGGAAGAGACAGACTATAAAACTCAGAAATCTTGTTAAAAATACTTATTTTGGGATTATGAGTTATATAAATGCTAGTCACAGATAGGATAGACATTTATTGTTTTTATAACAATTAATATGACAATCCTTTAATATAGTCTCTAGATAGTAGATTATTCAATAGATTTTTTGCAATGTGTTAAACAATATAGTATTAATAACTGCACCAGAAAACACTCTATGTTGGTTTGTTGTAAACCAGACTAGCAAATTAATAACTGTTTATTGGTGATCCTTCTCTGAATGCACTGCTGATCAAGAGTCAGGATTTCTAGTTTTAGTAGCTTTTTGTCCCTCAATGTCAGGAAGGAACTTTTCTGGGTGTAACAGCCCATGTCAAAGAAAAAGTGCACATATTAGAAACCTATTAAGGTCATATTCAAGTAATAAGGAGGGGTAGGCAGGAGAAATCTCAGGCACTTTTTGTCTAATTTCAGCCAAAATATTAGAGGGCCTCTACAAATTTTGCCAATCGAATCTTATTAATACCGTTGGCGCATTCAACTAAAACAGAAGACTGAGGGTGGGAAGCACAGTGAAAATGTTGTAAGACTGACTGAACAGCACAGACTTGTTGAAGCACATGGCCAGTAAAATGCTTTCATCGAAAAGTCCAAGAGAAGTTACCCAGGCAGAGATAATCTTTTCCAAAAGGACTGTAGCCGCAGAAGAGGCAGTAGCCTATCTGCAAGAAAATGCTTCAGTCCGGTGTGAAAACACACAGACCACGACTAAACTATGTCTAGATCCATTAGACAAAAGAAACTGTACAAAATCCACTTCACAGGCTTTGATTTGTCCATTAGAGAGTTTAAAACATCCGGGAGCAGTACACACAGGGTTCCCTGGGTTGTACTTTGGACAAGTGGAGCAAGTGAGGTGAGCACTTTTTGCAGCCTTGTTAATGTTTTTACACCAATATTGATTCGCAAAAGTTATCATTTTGCCAGTAGACCAATGGTTAAATGGACATACAGTGGTGAGGAATTTTAGAATCTCTGGTAAGACTGAGTTGTTCTTTGGTCCAAACCAGAGCTTCCTCTTTTTATCAAACTAAAAACTGTTGACTTTCCAATCTTGTTTTTCCTTTTCTGAAGCCAGTTCTTGGACTTCTATAGCCAGTTTTTCTAAATTATCATTTAGGGAAATACCTCTTTAGACCATGACAGAGCTTTGGCTGATGTTGGCTCCTTTAAGGGTAGCATTCCTTGCAGAATTATCAGCAACATGGTTTAGCCATGTTGCTTCCCCCAACATTCTCAAATCATGAGCTACTCCAAAATCATATTAGTATAAACATTGGCAGTTTTGTCCTTGGCCAAATCACAAGCCTGTGTGAGAACATACAATTCAGCCTATTGGGCTGAAGTAATCATAAACAAAGACACCACCTTGACAACATAAAAAGGAGGTATAATAGCACACTCAGCGTGATATTTGCCACTGTCACCTTTTAAATAAAAACATCAGTGAACCATGAAGGATTAACATTACTCAATAGAATTTCCTGGAGATCACTGCAAGGAATCAGGAGGTGATCCATCAGCCTTAAGCAATCATGAAGGACTTCATCAGTGACAGAGGGTGGAGAGAGCTGGTGGGTTAATGTTAGTACAATGGAAAAGAATGTGAGGGGCAGTTAACGAAAGGACTTAATGTGAGGTGAGGTGGTTGACTGAGAAATGTTGTGTGATGAGAATTCAGGGGAAATCTTCTACTGCATGAGGTAAAGAATGGTTAAAGGGGATCCCACAATGATTTTCTTGGTAGCTGTAACCAAAAGGGCAGTGGATATAATGGGTCTAAGGCAAGAGGAGCATCCCCATGCCACAGGGCCAGTTGTTGACTAGGATACCCTATAGGTCAATGCTGGTCCTCATGGTTCTGTGTGAGTACCCTAATTTTAATACACAAAAAAGGGGGAAAAGGAGTCTGATAAGTGGATACCCAATGGTAAGTGGGTTCATCAAACTTTTCTTTAAAGCCTTGAAGACTCTGTCATCTGGTTCTTCCCATAAAGTTGGATGGGAGTTGTTATTGTTGAGTAAAACATATAGAAGTTTGGACATAAGAGAGAAGTTTGGAATCCAACTTTGACAGTAACCAACTAGCCCAAGAAAGCCTCACAGCTGGTGCTCAGTTTTGGGTTTGGGGAAACTCAGGACACCATGAAATCTCTCTGGATCTAAGTGTAGCCCTTGTTCTGATATCAGAGGCTCTAAATACCAAACCTGAATTTGGGCAAATTGCAACTTTTCTTTGGTGATCTTATGTCCTTTTAAGGGCTAAAAGCTTTAGCAAGTGGATGCTCTCTTCCTGTGAGGAGGTTTGAGAAGGAGAGAGAAGAAGTAAATCATCCACGTATTGCATCAGAGCAGACACTCTAGGGAACTTTCTATCAATTGGATCAGCCTTCAAGATTTGGGAGGAATAAGAAGGACTCAGTAAAACCCTGAAGCATTACCGTCTAGGTGAATTGATTTTCTTCCCAGAAGAAGGCAAAAGGGTATTGGCTGGCTTCATCAATTGGAATACTAAAGAATGCACTGGATGAATCAATTACAGTAAAGAATTTACTTTTGGTGGGGATAGACATTAGTAATATATGAGAATTAGGAATAACAGAGGGCACAGTGGGGGCGTCGGTGGTGTAGAAGGGAAGGAGGAAGATGGCGCCAGAGGCAGAGCCTGAGACAAAGAAGCCAGGGAAGAAGAGCCTGAGATTTCAGAAGCCATTTTGTTGTTCTTAAATGTGTTTTTGTCTCAGTTAATCTTACAATCTTATTTTGCAGAAAGGCAATTTTAGGCTCGTGATAATGTTGGGAAGCCTCAAAATATCAATGGAAATAAGCATTCCACTCACTTCTGGAAAGTTTTGAGCTATTAGGTCCAATTCAGTTCTAAGGAAATTAAGTTTGGGGATTTCTCAAGTTCCCAATAATGGTCATAGATATTCTAAATTGCTTTTCATCAGATCGGTTCGTTTTAGCTAGAAATGCATGAGGAAAGACCTCAATTTTTAAACATAAAATCAGCCAGAGTCTCTGTGAGGGGAGCATCCTCAAAATACCTAGATAAGCAGTATTCCATCTTCTACAGGTTTTTCATCTAGAGTGAAGAACAAGTTTTGACCAGATTAAGCACTTTAAGGCACAGATGGCTCAATTCAAATAGCTTGCAAGCCAATCCCAGCCAGTCCTAAGGAGACAGCTTGGTCCCAGAGAAGAAAGGCCAAAGGCCTTCTTCTTTTTTTTCTTTTTTCTTTTCTTTTCTTTTTTTTTTTTTTAAGCCAGGCTCCAGAAGATAGCTTTGCAAAGGAGTAGATCAAAGACTGAAAACCTGGCACCATTTCTGAGAAACATTAGTTCACATAGAAACAGGTAGAGGCTAGACAACTTCAGGAGAAGCAGGCTCCGCTCTAAAGGGAATTGGCCAGAGCCTAGACAGTTTCAGGGAAACTGTGTGATCTCAAAATCAGACTGAAGAGCCAAATGAGTACTCGCATACAGAGCAAGGCCTTAACCAGAAAAGCAAAACCCTTAAATGGATCCCCAGTAAAGCCTGGAAAGCTTCAAACACAAGGAGTTCATGAGCTAGGATCCAGGAGAAAGACATACCTTCAAACGGTAAGGTCGGTGAGGGGTCTTTTCTGGTCCCTGTACCGGCCTCCAAAACATCCACCTAAAAACAAGATATTCTCCAGCAAAGATGGGTTTATTTGGGATCAGTAGAGAATTGCAATTCAGGGTCAACAACCATGGTGAGCCACGTGCTAGTCCCCACAAGGAAAGAGAAGGAGAACACTTTCCTAGAGAGGAAAAGGAAACTCAGGAGAGAGGTAATACACAGACAGTCCACGGCTATTCATTGGCTGAGTCCTTGCCAGGAAAGGAGTCTTCTTGCTGTGCTGGGCAATTGTCACATGATGTGAGAGCGCCCCCTTCTGGTCTCCTGATTCTATTCAATTGAAGTTTCTGTTTATCTTTTCACAAGTTGGTAGATTGAATAAAATAGACCCTCCCCAGAATGGGTGGGGTTAGTTAAAGAATTGTGTGGAACCAAAAGACTGACCTTCCATAGAGTAAAGGAAATGCCTCCCTCTTGACTGCCTCAGAGCTAGAATATCAGTTTATTGATGCCTTCAGACCCAGACTGAAACAAAGGCTCTGAACTTCAAGCCTACCGACCTTTGGATTGGAGCTACACTATTGGGTCTCCTGGTCCTCCAACCTTTGGACTGGAACTATGTCATTGGCTCTCTTGGGTCTCCAGCTTGCTGACTGCTGATCTTGGGACTTGTCTGTACAACCATCTGAATCAATCTTATATATCTTTTTTTAGGGGAGATAGATAGATAGATAGATAGATAGATAGATAGATAGATTTCTCCAGCTAGTTCTGTTTCTCTAACATAGGATTTGGTACCAAGAATGGTTCAAGAGGAACAGAATTTTAAGGATAAGTTTTCTGAACTGGTTCTAGGGTTTCAGGAACTGGTTCTAAAGTCTTATTAGATTTAAAAATATGAATGACTTTATTTCCAGTAGTAAAAGAGAAACTGCATAGCCAGCCTGCAACATGATTTAGCAATGGAAGAATACAAAATGTCACCACGAGTTAATCAACTTTTCACAAGAAGCAAGGAGCTGGGTAATTGTGTGCTCTATACTTTGAAATATTTTTCTCAAACGAATGTCATGAGATTTGTTGGTAGCTCGTAATGTCACTGGGCAAGTAGGGAAAGAAATGGGTGAGGTAAGGGAGTTTAATTTGAAGGTCAAGGGCCACATGAAGACCTGAAATCTTCTACTGTGCCCCAGAAGAGATTCTCATCTCCTTTAGCTCCAGGACTGAGATTGTTAAAAACCTAACCCAGAATTTCATCCTGCCAGTGGATGAATTTCAAGGTAAATTAAATTCCCAACCCCACAGGGTATAAATGTGAGGGCATTACTTGGTCAGGAATGGGATCCTATAAGCTGGAATGGGGATTTGTGGGACGACCTTATCAAGCTGGGGATATCAAGCCCCTAAATTCTGGTGAGTCTTCTTTGCCCCTGAAAGAGGCCTCCCCACTCCCAGTGGAAGCAGCTTCCACAGCCTCAGCGAAAGTGCTTCTCTGCCTTGTCTGAAAGGATTAACTCTGCGTTCCCCAAGGAAACTGTGACGGTCTCCCCTGAAGCAGTTTTCATACAAAACAATGCAAGTTCTCCTCAGGACCCAGACCCCCTCCTGCCCAGCCCTCTTTGTTTCTAAGCCTATAATTAGACTCAAGTTCCAACAGGCCCCTAAAAATGAAGAACAAAGTATAACCCATAAGGAGGTACAATCATGCTTTAAAAGAACTACTCGACTTTTCTAATTTACGCAGACTGAAGTCTGGGAATAGAAGAGCATGGGGAATGTTGGAAAAAATATAAAGTTGAGCCAGGCTGAATTTATTGATATGGGCTCACTAAGCAGAGTCTACATTTACTAGCTCAGCTGGGGGAGTTAAAAATGACTCTCACAATTTGTTTGCCTGAAACAGAGATCCACAGGTGGCCCAAAGTGAGTCAGTTAGAAATGTCAGACCTGCCTTGATTTAATGTGGAAGAAGGAATTTGAAGGCTTAGGAGTATTGAAATTTTAGAGTAGATTTGTCTAAAAACTACTCACCCACACTGGGAAGGTCAAGAAGATTCATCTTTCATCACAACAGGGAGGCGTACACTTGTGAACTCTGTGATCACTCTTTGCTGTAGGACAGACCTTACGTGGGCACTGTGGTCACTGAATTGGGGAAACTGAAAGCAAGAGGAGTAATTGGATCCTGGAGTGGTAGGGACCAAGTGTGAGCAAAGGCAAGGTGGGTGTGGTTACTGTAAATGAACCAGAGTGAAAGCAGGCATCGATTACCTGACTCATGGAGACCTATGATGTTGGCCAGTAGATCGTGCTATTCCTAAAAGTGAAATAGATAGGAAGCCTATTAAAATGTTACTTGATCTGTAAAGGCAGAAACATTCTAGAACAAGCGAACAAGAGTCTAAGTTGAATCAAAAACAGATTTCTGAGCCAGTTTATAGACCCAGAAACCTCTCTGGATTAAGAGAAGGCTGTGCTCCCTTGAGGAGGACACTCCTAAAAACATCTTATTCATCCTTCTCCCAGCCTTCCTCAAAAGGACCTATCATCTTTTTTGCCAGGGTAAGTGTGCACTGGGGAAAAGGAAATAATCAGACTTTGGAGGACACTGGCTCTGAATGGACACTAACACCAGGAGACCCAAAACATCACTGTTGTCTACCAGTCAGAGTAGGGGCTTAGGGAAGTCTGGTGACCAGTGGGGTTTTAGCTCAGGTCTGTCTCACCGTGAGCCAAGTGTATCTCAGCCCTTCCTGTGGTTATTTCTCCGGTTCTGAAATGCTCAATTGGATTAGATATACTCATAAACTGGCTTTGTCTCCTGACTTGTGAACTGAGGGCTATTATTCCACTTAAAGGCCAAGTAGAAGCCACTATAACTGTCTCTATTTAGGAAGCTAATAAGCCAAAAGCAATCCTGAAAGGATTGCTGAGATTAGTGCCACCATCAAGGACGTAAAGGATGCCAGGGTGGTGATTCCTACCACTTCCCCATTCAATTTGCTTATTTGGCCTGTGCAGAAGACAGATGGATCCTGGAATGTAGCAGTGGATCATCATAGCTTTAACCAGGTTGTGACTCCAACTGCAGCTACTATACCAGATGTGGTTTCACTGCTTGAGCAAATTAATGTCTCCACCAGTTCCTGGGATGCAGCTATTGGCCTGGCTTTTTTTTTTTTTCCCCTCCATACTTGTCAATAGTATCATCAGAAGCAGCAATACATCTTCACTGTCCCACCTCAAGAATCCATCAACTCTCCAGCTCTATGTCATAATTTAGTTCCTGGAGCTCTTGATCTCTTTCCCCTTCCACAAGATATCACAATGGTTTATGATATTGATGGCATTATGCAGATTGGACCTCATGAGCAGGAAGTAGTAACTCCTTCAGACTTATTGGTAGAATATTCGCCTGTCAGAGTGAGGAAAAAATAGGACAAAAAATCCAGGAGCATTTTCCTTCAGTGAAATTATTAGGAAATCAGTGGTGTGAAGCATGGCAAAATGTAATAGGGAAGAACAAATCTGACTCCATGTTAGATCTGTTCCTTTAGCTCTAACCCTGTGCTTAGTCATGCTGGTTCTGCACCTTTTGTAAAAGAATGTTCCTATAGCCTGAGGTATACAGGATAGCCAATTCTCAAGGTTCTAACCTTTAAGGGTATACTTTTCTGTTCATACAGAGATAAAGAATTGCAGAACAGAGACTAACATTTGTCTTGTCGGAAGTTTACAGGAACATCATGACCTGACCTATGTGGACAGCTGCAAGAACAAAGGATTCTGACACCAAGAAGTTTGCAACAACCAACCACATCCCTTCCCCTTTTCAGTACAAAAGGAGCCTGAATTCTGACTTGGGGAAGATGGTTCTCCAGGGCATTAGTCTGCAATCTTCTTGGCCTGCTGGCTTTCTGAATAAAGTCATTACTCCTTGCCCCAACACCTTGTCTCCCAGTTTACTGGTCTGTTGAGTGGTGAGCAGAACCAGTTTGAACTTGGTAACAAAAATATCCCTTCTGAGGTGAAGAATAAGTTGTTATCTCTGGCCCCTCTTACGACCATAAAACAGGCACAACCCTTAGTGGACCTCTCTTGCTTTTGGAGGCAATATATTCCTCATTTGGGTGTGTTACTCTGGCCTATTTACTGAGTTATCTAAAATGTTTCTGGTTTTGAGTGAGGCCAAGATCGATAGAAGGCTCCTCGACAGGTCCAGGCTGCCTTGCCAGCTGCTCTTCTGCTTGATCCATATTATCCAGCAGATTCAATGGTTCTGGAAGCATCAGTGGCAGATAGGGATGCTGTTTTGAGACTTTTGCAGGCCCCTATAGGTGAGTCACAGTGCAGGCCATGAAGATTTCTGAGCAAAGCCATGCTACCCTCTGTGAATAACTACTACCTTTTTGGAAAAACAGCTCTTGGCTGTGGAAACTGAACATTTAACCCTTGGCCACCAAGTTACCATGATCACTGCCTATCATGAACTGAGTGTAATGTGATCCACCAAGTCATAAAGTTAGGCACATGGAGCAACACTTCATCTTTGAATAGAAGTGAGTATATATATGATCAGATTTTAGCTGGCCTTGAAGGCGCAAGTAATTTACATGAAGAAGTGGCCCAAATGCCCAAATGCTCATGGGCCCCACTCCTGCTACACTGTTTTCTCTCTCCTAGCCTGTACCTTTGGCCTCATGAAAAATTCCCTAATATTTGTTGACAGAGAAAGAGAACTACTGGGCCTGGTTTCCACATGACAGGCAGACACCACCTTAAAGTAGACAGCTTCAGCACTAAGATCATTTCCTGAGATGTTCAGGAAGGACAGTGGTGAGGGGAAATCCTCATAATGGGCAGAACTTCGAGCTGAATACCAAGCTGTTCACTTCACTTGGAAGGAGGAATGGCCAATCGTGAGACTGTATACGAATTCATGATCTGTGGCCACTGGTTTGGGTGGATGGTCAGGGTTTTGGAATAAACATAAATGGAAAATTGGTGATAAGAAAATGTAGGGAAAAATATGTAAGTAGACTTTTCTGAATGGAAAAAATATGAAAATATTTGTCCCATGTGAATGATCACCAAAGAGAACATTTTTATAATCAAGTGGATAGAATGACCCATGCTTTGGACACCAGTCAGTGTTTTTCCTCAGCCATCCCTGTCATTGTCCAACAAGGTGGCCACTGTGGCAGGGATGGAGGTTATGCATGTGCTCAGCAACATGGACTTCCACTCACTGAGACCATCCTGGATTCAGCCACCATTGAGTGCTGAATCTGCCAGCAGCAGAGACCCACACTGAGCTCGTGACATGACACCTTTCCCTGGGGTGGTCGGCTAGCTACCTGGTGGCAGGTTGATTACATTTGGCAGCTTCTATCTAGGAATGGGCAATATTCTGCTCTTCCTGGAATAGACACTTATTCTGGATATGAACTTACTTTCCCTGAAAAGAATGTTTCTGCCCAAACTGTCATCTATGGACTTTCAATATTCCTTATATGCCATCCTGATATTTCACACAGCATTGCTTCTGATTAAAGAATTCACTTCATAGCAAAAAAAAAAAAAAAAAAAAAAAAAATTATGCCAATGAACTTTGCTGGTATCACCATGTTTTCCATGATAGAATGGTAGAATGGCTTTTTGAAAACTCAGTTACAGCACCAGGTAGGTGACAATACTTTGCCAGGCTGAGGTAAGGTTCTCCAGAAGGCTACATATGTCCTGAATCAGCATCCGGTATACAGTGCTATTTCTTCCAGGGCCAGGATTAATGGGCCCAGAAATCAAGAAGCGGAAATGAGAATGGTGCCACTTACTCACAGCCCCAGAGATACCCGTTAGCAAAATGTTTGCTTCCTTACCATGACCTTGTGCTCTGCTGCCCTAAATGTTTTAGTTCCAAAAGAAGGAATGCTTTCACTAGGAGATATATCAATGTTTCCATTACATTGAAAGTGAAGACTGTTGCCCAGCTACTTTGAGCTCCTTATGCCTCCAAATCAACAGGCGAAGAAGGGAGCTCATGGGCTGGCTGGGGTGATTGATCCTCACTATCACAGGAAAATTGGACACTTACTTACAGTGGAGACAAGGAAGAGCATGTCTGCAATATAGGAGGTTTCTTAAAGCATATCTTGGTACCATGATTTAGATTATGGTCAGTGGAAAACTGTAATCCAACATGGGCAGGACTACTAGTGGAGGTTTGTGTCACCCCACCAGGTAAAACCCACCACCAGCTGAGGTGCCTACTGAAAACAGAGGGAATGCAGAATGGGTAATAAAAAAAGTTAGTCATAAATACAGCTTTGAGCACATGACCAGTTACAGAAGTAAGGACCTCTTTATGAATATGTTATAGGATGTGTGTGTAGAAAATATCTTTGTTTTCATACCTCTCTTATTATCTTATTATGTAATGTAGGATGTATTGACTCAATATCGTAGTGTTTACTATTGTCAGTTCTACACTATACTGTTTAAGTTACAGGGCATCAAGAAGAGTAAATGTAACTCAAGATCTTTACTTTCTTTTCTGGGGAAGGATTTAATGAGCTTTTTATTATATGCAAAATCTCTGTATCACGGTAGGTGGAATCATGACCTTCTTATTGTTGTTCTTTGGAGATTAAGTATGGTTTAAGGAGATGCTTATGAGTACCATGTTGAGAAGGGCTAGGCTATAATGGTTAATTTGTATTAACTTGATTGGACCCCAAGCTGTCCAGACATTTGGTCAAATATTACTCTAGGTGTGTCTGTGAAGATGTTTTTGGATGAGATTAACATTTGAATTCGTAGACTGAGTAAAGTGATTGCCCTCCCCAATATTGGTGGACATCATCTAATCTTATGAAAGCTTAACAGAACAAAAAGACTGACCCTCCACAGAGTAAAGGGATTTCTTCCTTCCTGATTGCCCTTAAGCTGGGCTGTTGTTTTTTTTTCCTGCTTTTGGAGTCAAAATGAAACATCATCTTTTCCTAGATCTTAAGCCCACCAGCCTTTGGGCCAGAAATACGCTATTGGCTCTCATGGTCTTCAGCTTGCAGACTGCAGATCTTGGGACTTGCAGGCCTCCATAATCACGAGTGAATTCCTTATCATCTCTCGTCTCTTTCTCTCTCTCTCCTTTCTCCTGTTTTTTTCCTGAAGAACCCTAACTAATATAGAGGCTAATAGTTGATGTTTTTCTTGAAATCATTCTAGTTGGATCATTAATGTTTGAAAACTTTTCTTTATTTCTAGTGAGAACTGCCTAAAACATTAAATCAATTAAATTCTATGTACTGAGATGCTGATAGGGATTCGGTGGTCATTGCCCTATAAGTTAAAGTGTTTAACCGAATCATATGAATGTGTCCAATGCAATCATTTATGAAACTAGAAGTCTCAGATCTTCTTTGTGAAGAGCCTAGTTAATTTTCTAAATACGAGTTACCTTTTCTAACCATAAAGGTGAATTTGACAAATGACTACCAGAATGAATCCCTCCACTTCTCTTTGGCCTCAGAAATCTTTAAATCTCATGGGGATTGACTGAGAAGGAACTGAGGCCATGCTAAAACTTGCAAGTACAAATGTGATGTCAGGGGATCTCGGCAGCAAGGCTGTCTCAGATACACCTATTGCTTTGCCCAGTTCTCACTGCCCTCTCCTTTCCTGTGAACAATACACACTCACATTCAGTATTTCTATTGTCCTGGGCTATATTTTAAGTAACTCCCAGAGAACTCATTTGGTCTTTTGTTAAGGACGAAGTGCTCCTGTGATTGGTATTATGTAACTCCTGTGGGAATGGAACATTATCTCTCCTATTGTGAGGCTATGCCATCCTTCACTCTATTAGCTGTTGTAAAAGTCTGATGAAATCCTGAGCTTATTATCACCCACAAAAAAACGTCGCTTAGCTTTCAGATTCCTTTCTGTGCATTTCCTGGGTGATGTATAGGTTTAAATGACTCAATTTCCTATTCATCACATTTTAAAGCACTGAAAATGTAACCCAGTTGGTTGGGGTTGGAAACAAGAGCGAACAATTTTAAAAGAACATTTTTTTCCCTCCTCCATCAAATTACGTGATTGTATCATAATGCTTTAAAAAGAAAATGAGTGCTGGAAAAGTAAAAAGTTGATTAAAAGAAAAGTTTGGATAGAAAATAAACTTTCAATAAAGTATCTCTAAATAATATAAAGCTTTTTTAAAAAGCAGAGACCTTCTTTCTACATCCTTCCATGACCAGTTCCACCCAGAACTTCAAAAAAGTGAAATTTCATAGGAATATGACTTTGCATGTATCTGCATATTGTTTGAAACTTTAAGTAATAAAACTATACTAAAAATGCACATTTCATTGTAGTTTTATAAATTCACTTACATTTAGGGTCCTGTGATAAACCCTCTCTTTAAGAGAATTTTGTAGTAAACCTTTGACCAAGTGGGTTGTCATGCATAATTTATTTGTTTTATATATTCCAGTTGACTTAGTATTTTCATTGGTATGATAAAATTTGCCAATGACCTTGAAAAAATATTAAGATATTGTTGAGTTTGTTGTCACTAGATATTTCTCATCTAGCCCCCATACAGTTAGAAGGCAGGAACCACATCATCTTGTTTGAGATACAGCATTAGACCTGACACTATATAGTGTTGCACCATCAGCAATATTATTTGATGGTGGCAATTCAAATTATCACAGCAATGAGAATCATCATACAAAAGTAGTAGGTGTTCTAAGAGCAGCTGATAAAGTACCGCCTGTCAGCATTTAATCAAATCATAGATTGTTAACTTTATTAATAAAACTTTAAAAAATATTTCTGGCATTGACCTACGTCAGTGATAGTCACTGTTTCATTTTCTGTCTTTTTGTTAGAGAATGTAATCTCCCCTCAGGCAAAAAGTGGTACAAACACTTATTGAACAAAATGACTGAAGGGAAAGAACCTCATGTATTAAATTAGTTTGACATTTCAAAAATATTTTTAAATGTCCAGCACAGAGGATTTGACCTTTGTCATTATCCAAGGGCTTTGTATGATTTGACAATTAAGCTTATTAATAAAATTAATAGTAAGTTATGCAGTGAAGGAAAAAATACTTTCATATGGTTTACGTTGTGTGGATTAAAGCTAACTATAAATTCTTTGTGTATCACATGTACACAGATGTTTTATAAAACTAATTGAAATGTCATACATAATTTCCAGGCAATAAACCTTCACATCTTTGTGGCAAAGCAATATTAATGTATCAACTTCTCATGCCAAGGATTAGGAGCCAAAAAGGAAACAGGAAACAATCATTTCTAGAAAGGTAATCAATATGTGTCCACATTTACTCAATTGTTATCTAAAACAGGAGGAGTTCAAGATCTATTAGTTGCTGGAACCATTGCATAACATTCCTCTGTTTTCTTAAGTATAAAGTATTCACAAGATATCCATGTGGTCTATGTGGTACACACACACACACACACACACAGACACACACACACAGAGGCACATGCACAAGAGTATAATCTAAAACATGCTGAAACCAACTCAGCTGAGGAATCCAATCAGTTCTTAAGAGCATATGACGGATGATAGAACTCTAGTTTTGATTTGTCTCAGACTCCAAATCTCTTTCAAAATAATCACATGTGCTGTTTTTTAATACTATACGTGGACAAAAAATAAAGTCAGAATTTAATGAACACATCAATCAAGGATTTTGTTTTTGAATCAGAGAGAAAAGCTGTGCCACTAGTGAAAATTACAAAAGTGCTGACTAATTTGTTTTTGTTGTAAACAAAGCGTGACATTAACAGAAAGGTTAACAGGAACGGAACTGCTATAAGATGGTGCTTACTCACCATCCTATCATAAGATTACAAATGATTGCTCTTTGAAAGCAGACAGCAATCAGTCAGTGGAAAATTATGTGACTATTATGAATGATTCTCAGTGATGTACTTCTAAGCATAAGGCCTAAGATAATGAAAGTGTTTCCCAGGATTGACAAGCCTTGCTAAGGTGAACTTCACAAAGGGGAAGGTGGAAGAAAAGATGGATTATCTCCCTGATGACACTTCCTCACTAAAGATTAAAGAGTTTATGAATTTAAAACACTTGACAATGATATTTACTATTTTGCTTCAATTTCCCATGAAAGAAATACATACATGCATATACAGGCAAATACATGCACATATATACATATATACAAATATATGCATGTACATGCAAATGCACACATATATACATATATATGCACAAATACATGCATATATTTGGATTTGAGTTTTTCCTTAACTGTAGGAGTTTTCCAGAAATTTCGGATATTGTGCATGTAAATACATCATATATCTGTTGAGTAGAACCAGAGTCTTATAAAGGAACATATTTAATCTTAATTGTTTCCAATGAGACCTGAGCCATCTCAAATTGAGAAAGGTAATTAGCCTACTACTGAGTACTCTATCTTACTGTGATCCTGATAGAGTTCATTTAGCACTGGAAGTTCTAAAAGAACCCCTATTTTATCTTGTTCTTCTAATCTTATAACTCATTGGTTAGCTTTCTTGATTATCTAGACCCAGTACTCACTTCCTTCATGGAAAGCCAGCTTTTTTTGTTTGTTTCTTTGATTGTTTTTAGTTTTTTGTTGGGTTCTTTTGGGACATTCATATTTTATTCCCACAACATTCTATTCTATAGGCTTATTTTAATAAATTTGTAAATAAAGCCATCAAAATGTAATAGTACCCGTGAAAAATTATTTATAATCATTCAAAAAACTCAACTTTGAAAACAATGAATAGAGATTTAAACAGCACATAAACACTCAAGAGTTTCAGATAAGAAGAAAAAAATATCCTACAGTATAAGCAACATCTGCCCAATAATTAAATATTAAAATGTCATTATTAAAAAATAGCAATTTAAGTATTGGGAAAATAGACATTTTCAACATGGTAAAATGAAGCACATAATCTACTATTTAGATTCACAGAATGAGGAGTAGGAATTTGAATGCCACTCTCTTTTTATAATGAGTTCTTTGGCTGAATTATTTAATTTTATTAAATAAAATGGAGAAAAATCTCATTTCTTTACTATAGTTTTGTCAGTAAATATTGAATCAATTTTAATACCAGGACTGATTTGTTGAATGAAAGATTTTAACATAAGATAGACATGGTTATCAGAATTCTACATAACTATCTTGTTTGATTTGAAAAAAGTTTTGAAATTATTTGAAGTGTTTGCTCAGTGTTACTTTTGATTAAAAAACAAATAAAATAGTCTATTACAAAGTTATATCAATGATAAATAGAATTTTTTACAAAATTGTTTTTCTTGAGATAGTTTTTGTTAATAGGTTTTGAGCATACTTCCTACAATATGCCGGGTATCTCCATTAAAATGTGTTCAACAATGCTGCTGGGGTTACAACAAAGACAACTTGAGTGGCAAGTTCTGTGTAATAATCAGTAATAAACATTTTATCAAACCTATTGGAATCTGCCATAACGTAGAAGATAATTGATGGTTCCCACAACAACTTTATAGGTGAATATTGTATGCCCCATGTGTCCTTTCAGAGATCATAAATCAAACATCATGGGTTATGTGTGACCTAAGTGTTTCTTGAAATGTACTATGTCTTTTAAAAGGAATCCTGACAGACACAGCTGTGTAAAATATTAAAGGAGGTGGGGAATCGTTTCAGGTTGCAGTTGAGTAAAATTTTTATCATAATAATCATAGTACCATTAATAATAATGCTTGACCTTAAGTGCATCAAAGACTCTCTAGAAAACATAATGGTTAGGATAACATGACAGTATTCTCTGGTGATAACCCCTATATTCTGATACAGCCACACAGTCTCAAAAACTACAGAACACAGTTCAAAATAATGTTGACCCTGATGTGCAAGAAACTCTCCTGTGCATTCACGTTTGTAGTCTGCTAAACAAATTACAGAATTGATAAGACTGACTTCGGAGAAGGTCAATTGTTCAACATAGAGATCAGATTCTGAACATGGCTTTAGAATCTTCTTTAAGTGAGTACAACAGTATTCCATGGGCTCAAAGTACTCTTGGTGCAGTAAAGGAACAGACAAGAACACCAGTATAGTATGCATGTAAATGAGTGCAGTTGTTTTTAATTCTGCAATTCTTTTTATGCTTTTTCAAAAACTCCATCCAGATTGGCATATCTACTGTGAATCAATGAGGCATATCTAAATGTCTGGATTTCTCAGGGAGAGAGATGGTTTGGGTAATGAACTATAAAAATATATATAATTGAGCTATTGGTGGTATATAATGTTTTAGTATAATGTAGAAATCCTCACTGTGCTACAGGTAAATGGAAAGATTCTTTTCAGTATATAGACAGTAAAAACAAAAATGGCTATTCAAATTTATAGACAATAAAACAGATAGCTTTTTTTTTTACTTTGTTTTGTTTTTGAGTCAAAATGCCAGAAGATGAAGGAATTAAAAAAGACATGTGTTGAAGACAAAAAAAAAAAAAAGAGCATTATAAATTATAAATTGCCATGTCAGCAAAGGTCCTGATGTTTGAAGGAAGTCAGTCATTAACAACCAAGAACAGAAAAAGAAAAATTATAGTGCACTTTATTTAGGAAACTCAAGATATTTGATAATCTGAATTTGATTGAGGATAACGTATGGTTCAGCTAATTGACCTGGCATTTAAGAGCTCTAGAAATTCTTCTGAGCAAAATTCTACATGTCCTAACTAAAAGTCAGATTAAACACTAAAGAGTGGACAAGAAAGATTATTTTATTTTTCATATATAATATATAATCTATCTGCTATTGACTTCTATATATGAAGCAGTCTGTTCATTGTTTTCACAGCATCATTGTAGTTTGTTAAACCATATTGTTTTCTAGCAGATTAGTGTAGTTGCTAGTAATGAAAATATGTTTGCATTAATCGACAGAGTCTGGTGCGTTGTGAAACTGACCTCTTCTACAAATTCTTTCTGGGGAGAAAGAGCCTGGGTATCTCTTTGTGACTTGAAAACATTACAAGATGCATGGGAAAAAAAACTGTTCTACTCTAAATAGAAGTATGGATTCTCTCAGACCTTGTGAGTTTAGGTTTTGATAGGATGGTGACATGGAAACAAAATAATTTTCACAAGGACTCACCTTACTCCTGGGACCTCTGCCCCCTTGGTTCTATGCATCACCACATCAGTCTCCCGTCTCTCTCTGAACAACTTATAGGGCAGTATCCTGTTTTCCTCCCTGCAGAGTTGATTCTATTAGGACTTCTCCATTCTATCAGACACATTTGTGGATATCTGAACCTTCATATGCGTTCCTTCCTATGAAGTTCCTGGATTCCATTCAAAAGAAGACATTGCCAAAATAAGTGTTTACACGATGTCAAATACTTACTCTTTGATAATTAATAAGGGCTATGGCTGCCAAGAACAAAAAGAATCTTTAAGAAGGTAGAGGAATATGGGTTCAGGGTAGATAGGTAAGAGTTAAAGTGTTACTACATCTGATTCAACCAAAATACACCTCTAATGTGTTTATATTGATTCTTTCATTACTTTTGTAGCTTTAGTAAGTCTTGACTGAGAAGAGCAATGTTAGGCTATTAGCAAACTCTTCTAGAAATTCCCCTAAGTAAATAAAATTATACCTGAAATACACTTTATTTCTTGCACTGATTTTAACTTCACCAATTCAATTCTGGATGGTAATATTCAAGCAAGGCATTATTGACAAGTATGACAACTTTATAGAATATCTTTGTTCTAACTGGAGAGATATGAGACCAGATAAAAATGCTAGAAATTCTTTGGCTCTAAGTTAAAAGTTCTTTTTGGCTTAGATGAGTAGAGGAGATAAGATCCACATAAAATTGAACTTTACAGCCAACTTTCCATCTTCATCTTTCTGCAGCACTAACACTGACCATCTTCAATCACTTGAAGCACCCTCCTTTGGTTTCTATATCATAGCAGGTTCTAATTTTTTTCTACCTTTTAAACTCCTTTATTCTCTTTTTCTTGCTCATTTCCCTCTGTTTATGAAATGTTGTGTTATTCAGGGTTTTATTCTTGCCTTATTTGTTATTTTTTACACAAATAATCTCAGCAGTTTACTCAGTCTTCTACCTGCCCCTTATATGACATTTAAGAACAAGTCTCTGTGTAAGATCATTTCAAGAACCTCTTTCAAAAATATTCAATAGCCTCTTTAATACATGTAGAGTTCCCAATTCCTTCTCAAAATCAAAATGTTCAAAAGTCAATCCATCATCTTTTTTCTGTACTTTCATAACGTAAGCTCCCACTTCAGAAGGACAGATCTTTTGAATCCTGACTCTGATACTTAAGGATTTCTCTGTACTTTCAAATCTTTCTCCGTAACACCAGGGAAATAATGCCTGTATCACAGCATTGTTTGAAATGAGACTACATTGTGAATGAATCAAAATTGAGATTCAACAGTTTTTACTATTATTAGTAGTAGTAATACTGTTAGTGTTATTAATAAGCCCCCAGATCCACTGAGCTATATCCCACCATAACAAATCTCTCATGAAATAGTACTGACATACTACTTACTAAAGAGCAATAGAAATCAAAGTTTGAGCTGTACATTTGGTTGTTATAAATGTATAAATTATATTTAAAGCCATTAATTATAGATAGGGTATATAGAAGAAACGATTGCCTCATGTATCATCTAAGGCTCTTTATTGTCTAATCTCATCTGACTTATCCCTGCAGCCTCACGTCTTTCTACAAATGCCAGTTTTTTCTGATTAGCAGGACCCAAATTCACTATTAGGTGTAAGCACTTTATACGACACATGATGCCTTCTTTTCCATGAAATGCCTTTCCACATCCTCTTTTATGGCACTTGATAGCACTATATTACATATTAGTTTACATATGTTCACATCTGCTAACAGTGAGCTCCTTGAGTACCAGAACCATATGTTTTCACCAGTGTAATTTCAACCTCTTAAAACAATGCCTGGCACAAAGATTATAATCAACTAATGTCTGCTGAGGTTTTTTCTTTTTTCCTTTTCATTCTGCATCAATAATTTATAGCCAGAGATTTCTTATATGGTGTTTAATAGATCTTGTTCTCAGAACAATTAGCTAGATGTATAATGATTTAGATGCTACACTAAAGGGACTATATAAAGGAGGACAAGCGCAGAGAAATCTGAAAGTTAAAAAAAAGAAACAGGCCTCCTTTCATACTTTAGATATTTCTTAAGATGAAAGGAACATATCTTTTAGGACCAATTCTAAAAATGTCAAAACACATGGAGAAGACAATTGTATAATTATCCAGTAATTGTTATGGTAAAGTAGGCAAACAAATTAAACAGAAAAAGAAAGTGTTAAAATTATTTACATATGGGATTTTAATGCTCAAAAATACATAAAGTTAAAACATAAGTATAAAAACGTTTAATACTATTTTATATCAAGTTGCTTACTGAATGCTCTACTTTGAAAATAATTTATGTGAAATTAATATAATAAAACACATTAATAAAATAAAATTTACATGAGTAGTAATAAAAATCAATAAGTTATTGTGCTAAGATCACTGACCAAGAAATAGGTAAGTGAAGTCTTACCTAATGCTGCACATAATTCCAGTAATTGTCTTGAATGTCAAACTTAAAATTGTTAGTGGGTAGTATAAATAAAATACATTTTAATCATAATCACTCTAATACAATATATTACTGCTCTGTCTATTTGTTCTTTTTATTTATAAGAACTATGATATTGTGCATTTTGCTTAAAGTGGTCTCATATTTATAGAGGATTATACAAAAAATAATGTAGAGAAGGTAGAAATCTGTTTCAAAACCACACTGTGGGAGCTACAAAAGCTGGACAAGAAAGAGAAAAAAGATGTATTTAAAAAAATCTGTCCAAAAGCATTGGAGAGTCACGAGGCTACAAGAGCTTGAGGGACAGAAAAGACAAGCTCTCAGAGGAAGACAATCCCGTGGCTTTTGGACCAATGTTATTCTTAGTTCTCCACTTTTGTATGTTTGCCAATCCCAAAACTGTGGCTAATAGGATGAAAAGCTGAACAGAAATAATGGAAAACATAGTGCTGAACAGATGAAAATTATAGCTGAGGATTTACCAAGGAGGAAGGACCCTGTTAAGTAACATGGACATAATTGTGCATAAACACTAGGAGTAAGTCGAACAGAGTAGAGATTAATAAACACAAGAAGTAAAGTCCAGATAACCGTCTGGTGATATAACCTGAATCTAACCAGCAGACTAAACCAAAACAATCTTTCAAGGAGGAAAATGTTATACAGGGTATTAAAATATATCTATAGTTTTTCATACAAACTATCTGTTATTCAATTTTAAAAAAAAAAGATTGAAGCAAATATAAGAATTGTCCAAAAACAATAAAAAGGAAACTGGAACATAAATTATTCTATAGGGGATCCATATATTGAAGTTCTTTTTTGTAGACATTAACATATCTGTTATGTGTATGTGCAAGAAACATAAACCTGGTGAACACTGACAGAGAAATGGAAACTTCAAAAAAGTTGAGTGAAAATTCTCCATTGAAAAATAAAATAAGTGAAATTTTAAAATTTATGGATAATCTTAACAGATGACAACTTTTAAAAGAATTATAAAGTTTAAAGTAGAATAAATAAAAACCTCTAGATGAAGGATAAAAATAAAGAAAAAAAGCATATAAAATACATGGGAAGCAATGAAAGGATCTAACATATTACTAAGTGAACCTCTAAAAAGAGAGAAAAGAGAGAATGTGGCAAAAGCAATGTAGAGGAGAAAATGACCATAAGTATCTCAAAACTGGTAAAAGACATCAAGCCACAGTTTTAACAAGCAGTTACCTTTCAAAACAAATAAATACAAATAAAACCTGCACTGGGCATAATGTATACATTATGGCTGAAAATCAGACAGAGAAAACATACTAAAGGCAGACTGAGCCAACATGTATATTACCTAAAAATTAGAAATGTGAACTACAGTTAGCTTCACAGCAAAGACCCAAGGAAGAAGGAAAGAAGGAAAGAAGGAGAGAGAGAAAGAGAAAGAAAGGAAGAAAGGAAGAAAGGAAGAAAGGAAGAAAGGAAGAAAGGAAGAAAGGAAGAAAGAAAGGAAGGAAGAAAGGAAGGAAGAAAGGAAGGAAGAAAGGAAGAAAGAAAGAAAGAAAGAAAGAAAGAAAGAAAGAAAGAAAGAAAGAAAGAAAGAAAGAAAGAAAGAAAGAAAGAAAGAAAGAAAGAAAGAAAGAAAGAAAGAAAGAAAGAAAGAAAGAAAGAAAGAAAGAAAGAAAGAAAGGAAGGAAGGAAGGAAGGAAGGAAGGAAGGAAGGAAGGAAGGGAGGGAGGGAGAGGGAGGGAGGGAGGGAGGGAGGGAGGAAGGGAGAGAGAGAAAGAAAGAGAGAAAGAGAGAAGGAAAGAGAAAGAGATAAAGTAAAAGAAATGTACAAATCCACATAAATATTAAAAAATATCTTCACAAGGCTGAAACAAAAAATTAATAAATAAAACCCTGGAGTTACATGTCTAGTGAGATAAACTTTTAAAATAAAGATTTCCAAATACAGTTATATTTCACAAGTAAAAACTGAAATAAGTGATCAGCAGCAGGCTCACAATAAAGGAAATCCTAAAGTGCATTCTTCCAGCAAAAGAACAGTATCCCAGTGAGAAGTCTGTGCAGTATGGTCATGCATTGCCCAAGGTCTTTGTGTGAACTTGTGAAGACGTGGGCAGCCTCATTGGTGATGGAGGTCATGTGACTTAAAAACAGAATTGGATATCATCATACGCACAAGAGAAGAGCTAAATTTAAAAGCCATGTATAAATGTTTATATAGAGAAGCATATACAGATAGGTAGATAGATAAGCAGATAATAATATATGTGTTAGCAGTGATGTGGAACAAAATATTAACTTTCAAATACCATTCGTAAAAGAAATATTTGTTACAAACTATTATGGCAGTATCTAACAAAGCTGAGCATACTCTTAAGACCTAAAAATTGTACTCAATACAAATTCTTGTGTATAATTACAAAAACGCGTGTAAAACATGTTCAATACATTTAATTTATAATGGCTTCAAACTGGGAACAAACTAAATGTTTATCACGTAGGTAATGTAGCAATTGCAATGAACCATTAGTGCTACGTGTATGAATGAAGGCAAATCACACAAAGAAAACATAACACTAAATAAACCAGAGATGAATAATGTATGTTATTCTATTCCACATATATAAAGTTCAAAGGAAGCAGTCCTAATCTGTGGTGATAAAATTCAGGAGAGTAGTTACCTTTAGGAGGAAGCAGGGGAGCAGATGGGATGGGTGTTGGGGTGATGGCAAGAAACTTTGTGTATTGAGTAGTGATTACAAGGTTGTGTTCATGTTTTGAAAATTCAGAGAGATGTACTTTTTTAAAAAAAATTAACCTTTCTATGTGTGTTTTATTTTTCAGTGCAAAGATTAATAAAACAATTATAGCTTTTATAGAAGCTTCTGGTCTCTAACTGTCCTTAATATAGTTTGCTTTTAAAATAAAATAAATGTTCACTTCTTTTTGACAAAATATATAATAACCTTAAGGTATACTTCATTAGCCATGCATGTCTTCCAAAAGTAAGACAGTTACTTTGACCTATACAGTGAGGCTATATTTTATTTTTCCTGCTATACAATTGAATAGAAATGAGATAAGTTTCCTATAGTATTGATACTCTACCAAGAATAACTACAGATCATAGAATTTAGAGACCACTAGTTAGATTATAAAAATGATGTCTTTTTTAACAGATATATAACTATATACATTGCCAAAACTGACTAGACTGAGACTTCAAGAAATGATGAGAAACACTTCATCGCTCAAATAAAAAAAAAAATCAATTCATACTCTTTTAGTTCTGGCTAAGTGAAATCATAAGGGTAAAATTATTTGGAAATTATTATTCTTTCTTCAGCTAGTTGTACAGCAAAAATCAAAACAAAACAATCAAAAAAAGGAACACTAACCTGTGGTTAAGGAGATTAAGGAGCCAATCGAAAACATCAATACAACAATTATTAATAAAGTATATGTCATATACAACAGAACGTGATGCTGAGTCTTCCATGATTTCTGTTCTCTAGAAAGAAACGTCTTTCCACAAATATGTGTCGCATGAGACAGTGAATTAACAACTTCTGTAAAACCCCAAAAAGACATTGGGAGCATAGGGCAGAATAAGATTTCTTTAGATCTAAAAAAATTTTTTTTTAATTTTTTTAAAAAAGCTTTTTCTGCAGTGTTTGCATTTCAGCTGGATTTTTAAGAGGATAGTAGATTTTAATTAGGAAGAATAGGAAAACATTCACCATATTTTGGAGAAAATGTCTCAACACACTCTTTTAAATAAAAAAAATCATTAATTTTCTGTTGAAAATCTAATATCCACGGTGATGGTATTAAGAGGTGGGGCCTTTAGGAAGTGGTCATGTCATGTGGGTGGAGACCTCATGAACAGACTTAATTCAGTTAAAGAGATAGAGATCCCTTGCTCCTCCCACTATGAGACACAATGAGAAGCTAGTAACCCAGAGAAGAGCCCCCACCCAACCGTGCTGTCAACCTGATCTCAGACTTCTGGCCTCCAAAACTGAGAGAAATAAAGTTCTGTTGTTTATAAGCTACCCAGGCTGTGACGGTGTGTTATAGCAGCCCAAACAGACTCAGATAAAACGGTAATCTGGTATAAAGAAGACTGTGATTTACAACAAATTGAGAAATAGGAAGGAGAGTGACTTCAATAAAAATCATGGTAATTGCTACCGGCGACTAAGATATTCTGAGGACTTTGCCTTATGGCTATAAAAGGAGTCTGGGTGAAAGGTGATTTGCAAAGGAAAATATATTTGAAAAGAAAAGTAGTAATATGTAAAAAACTTTAAAGGGATTATCATTATTCCAGTATATATGAATGTAACATATGTGTTATAAGTGAGTGTATATATATTATATGAGAAATCATCAGTAAAGATTTGAGGGTCCTCTCTTAAATGCATCATCAGTATTGACCTGTGTCCAGCTTGGGAAGTACTGGCTGTTTTGCAAGGATAAACTATCATAGAGCCAGAAAAATAAGAAAAGTAGTAGTGATGGTTTAAATATGAACCAGTAGAACGCACACTGCCAAACAAAACTTTACTTTGCATTAGAATAGGGTTCAAGGGGCAATTAAGAACTTGATTATTCCACTGGAGTTCAAAACATAAGGCTTAAATAAATATAGATCAAAATCACAATGAGATATCACCTCACATCTGTCAGAATGGCTGTTATCAAAAAGACAAGAAATAACTATTATTGGTGAGGATGTGGAATAAAGGGACACCTCGTGGACTGTGGTTGGGAATGTAAATTGGTATATTCAATATAAAAAGCAGTATGAAGATTTCTTTAAAACCAAAAAATGGAAATGCCGTACAATCCAGCAATTCCACTTCTGGGTATTTTTCTGAAAAAAATAAAACATGATTTTGAAAAGATACTTGCACCCTAATGTTCACTGCAGCAATTTACAATTTTATTTAATTACAAATATATAAATTTCAAATATATTTACAATTGCCAAGATATGGAAGCAACCTATACGTCCATGAGTAGATGGACAAAGAAGATGTGGTATATATACACAATGGAATATTACTCAGCTGTAAAAAGAATGATATCTTGCCATTTGCAACAATGTGGACAGACCTAGGGTACTGAGTGAAATAAGTCTGACAGGGAAAGACAAATACCATATGATTTAACTCATATTTGATATCTAAAAAATAGAAAAAATAAACAAAGTAATGAAGCAGAAACAGACACATAGGTACAGGTGGTTCCCTGAGGGTATGGGGGTGGTGGGATTAGTGAAATATGAGGGAGATTAAGAGGTACAAATTTCCAGTTACAAAATAAATGAGTCACAAGTCTGAAATGTACAGCATGGGAGATATAGTCAATAATAATGTAAAAATAAATAAAAACAAGTGTCTCAAAAAAGTGGAGACAGTTATGAACATGTTTAGGGATATTTTTGGAGGCGGAATGTGCTACTTGAATCATGTTACTCCTGTTCTTGCTTAACCAGCACCCAGCAAAGTGTTTCTTCTAAAAGAGAATCAACTTACTCTTTAGTTGTACAGTAATCAATCTTCCAAACTGTTCTTTGTGTTCAGCCATAATGCATTACTTCTGTAAAACACATTGAAAACTTGCTTTTGGCCAGCAGGACAACCACATATTTTTCATGCCTTGCCCCACAGATGTGTGAATTTTTATGGCATCAGCATGTAACATATGAAATGTGTGTGGTGTGTATAGGTACTAATACGTTCCACCTACTTTTTTCCCTATGGCTTTCCTCTCCTTCAGCAATGACTCTGTGACATCTACCATTCAGCACACAACATCTACAACTCTAGAAACACGGCAATTTTAATTCTACTGTATCAGAATAGGACACTGAATTTACAGTTAAGTCAGTTCAGACAAGGACCTGGAGAAAAAGAAAATGTAATGGTAATAGTGAAAGAGCATGCAGATGTGAGGAAGTTTCTCAAAACATACATATTTATAAGCTGTTTTGATCGCTGAATACCTTCTTTAAGGTGTCTCACTGCCCTTCACGTAAGTTTAACCTAAGAATATTTTTAATAAATATTTCATTTTGATTATTACTCAAACAAGCCAAGTGATTATGCCAATCACACAGAATCCTAAATATGAATTTATGATTCAACAACTATTGACTGTTTGTTCTCTCTCCTAAAAAATACTCTTTAAATACTGAATGTAATAATAGTTAAGAAAAATAATTTGTAAATTGACAGTAGGGGAAGCATCACATGAGATCACTTGAAATGTGTTAGGTGATGAAAACTTTGGAAACAGCAGATTCTAGGTCCCAAGATCTACATACCATCTCTAAATCAGGTAGTCACATTAAATCAGGTTGGTCATACCCACGGGTATTTCTGGGACTGTCCACTATCTCGGACTAAAATCAAACTTGGGAAGGTGTTCAGTAAGTTTGTGCATCTGTGTGCACTCAGGAGGACAGGACATATTTCACTTCTTGAAATATTATCCAATAGATAAGGCGAAAATTCCTAAGAAAGAAATGCCATTACTTGGTTCATATTAACATTAACAGACATTAACATTTCCTTAATAATGTGAGCTCATTATTGACGATCATGTCAATTTTATACCGGCTGAATTGAACCATTATATGTCCTTTGTTGAATAATTAATAATCTAAAATCTTTCATTCTCATTTTACACTAAAACTTACTTCAAACTACTAGAGAGATCATTTAAACATTATATATATATCTTTAAAATGATACAGTACTTGAAACACAGCACATAATATATCTATTATATTCAGTATAGTTATGCACTTTTATGATTTGCAATTAATTTTAAAGTAACTACCTTTGTGCACTTAAAAATGAGCCACACCACAAAGAAACTAAAGGTAAGAGCAGATCAAATACATCTTTCTTTGAAATATAAAAATGTTATATACTAAGCTTTCTTTTTAGTCTTATCTTGATTGTAAAATTTTGCTGAATAGAAAAGGAAGATATTTGATGTAAAAAAAAATTTAATTTTTTAAAACCTTCTGATATCTGAGTGTCAGATTTACCCTTCACATGAAAACTTTCATTATTTTTATATTTTCTGAGTTAAACTTATTAACCTAATAATGGAATCAACATATTTTGAATTACAAATAGACATCAAAGAAGATCCAAATACAAGCACACCATAATGAGAATTATAATTTGGCAATAATTTTAGGTAGGTGTTCAAGAACAAATCATAAGAATATCATTAAAAAATAAAATGAACCCTCTAGTTATAGTTTAAAACTACCCAGATTAATTCTACAGTTGTGAGAAAAGTTGACAACATTCCTATGATTAGGAGCTTTCGGTTAGAATAAAAATAGGAATGCATTAATGCTTAAAGCTTTCCAGCGAAATGCTATTGTTAACAATATGTATATTCCTGCCAAGATGTGGACGGTGTGAGTCATGTTGTGTAATGACTGATGTGTCATTTTGGCACTCAGATAGCATCCAGCCTGAAAATGGAATTATGGAAGTCCTTAGCAGTGACAGCTGTGTTTCTGTATCAAATCCTGTGAAGTTGGGAGGGATGATTCAGACAATAAGAAACAGACCTACTCAAAGTCAGAATCCTTTTCTTTATGATATAAGTCTTTCAGGTTTTATAGAATGAAACATAACTCAGAAACACTTTTGAAGCGTGTATTAATATTCCACTTGTTTTAAAATATGGATATAAAAACTAGGCAAAGAATATACTGGTAACAAGAAAGACTTAACCTAATACCATTAACTGCTTCCTTTCTAGAAATACAAAATTTTAAAAACCATTATGTTTTGCTTTACAACTTAGGATGATAACTATGAGAAAAAATAACATTAAAATGACACATAAAAGCATAAGTTCAATGTTTTAGAAGTCAGTTTATCATATATAATTTAATCTTCCTTGGAGTTCTGTGGCAAGTTAACAATGGCCTTTGCAGATGGAACAGATGATAGATATTTGAAGCTCTTCTCAGAGATGAGGAATAATACTACATTTTTTCAATTTAAAGTAAATAGCATTATAAATTATTTGTGCTATGCATGTATTAATATTTTAAAAGCTTAAAGGAGTTTATAATGATCCCAGTAACACAATCTTTCAAACTCAAAGTAATCATTGATTCCAATAAAATATTATAAGCAATTAAGATAAATATCAGAACATGTATCAAAAAAATCAATTGACTGTGGATTTCATTTGAGCCAGAATGGAAAGTTTTTACTAAAGGTTGGCATTCTTCTTCAACACTTACTCCAAAATCAAATACAACTCAATATTTGTCTGTAATATTGGTTGGCTTTGATGAGAAACCAACTACACACACACACACCAGTAAGAAATTTTGAGTTCTCAGGAACAATAATTTAATATTCACTTCTAGAGGATATGTGTACTTAGTTTCTGCATAGAGTTTAACATACATTTTACTGATTTTGTCCTCACAAATAATCATATGAAAGAGAAATTAAATCCAAACATAAATAAATGAATGATATGATATGATGTTGAGAGAATTTAGGGTAAACAGAAGTGGGTTTTAAACTCTATTTCCAAAAAGTTACCAAATAATTCACTTAAAACAGAAAGAGACAGTCATTTCAAGAGAAGATTCCAAATTATTCTTCAAAATTCCTTCAAACTAGAAATCAGCACATTTCATACAGAATGGTATATATTTGCTGAGTGTCTATGAGCGAATCATTTACTTGCTTTATTCTTCAATTATCTGCTGTGGAAAGGGGTTAAATACTCTCCTCCTCCTTTCTTATTGGTTCTCGAATTTTCCTATGCATCAGAAGCACCTTACAGGACTTGAAAGACTGATTGCTGGCTACCACACCCAGAAGTTCTGATTTAGTAGGTCTAGGGGATCCATATTTCAACAAGTTCTCTGAAACTAGAGGTACTCTTGCCTAGGTAACCACAGTTGAGAGACAACACTTGCGAGTAATTACTAAAAATCCATGTAGGTTAGAAGCTTAAAAAGAAAACCATGAAGGAGGGAGTATTTCAAAGTGAAACTGGAGCCACCTGAAACAGTTCCCACTGGCCAAAGGCAGAATAATTTGAGCAACAAAATAAGTAAAGTAGTTTTGGATTATAACCCAAAGCATAAAATAATTACCAATGAGTCCATACTGATATGAATGATTGTATAAGCAAATAATTGAAGGAAAACAGACAAATCTGTGCAGAATTCCAAGTAATGTATGTATATATTCCTCCCTAGAGGAAATTGAGCATAACAGCCCCATCTTAAGTACATAGTGCCTTCCTTCCAAAGAGGACAGCATGAAAAAGAGGAACTTTTCAGTGGAAAACCTGCCAAACACTCTCTCAGTCAAGCAATCAACATTCACATGACGTCAACATGTCGTGTTGACACTATTTATCCTTGATATAATGTGGTGAAAATGTTACTTTACCTCCATGATCTTCCTCTTGAAAACTCATAACCCCACTCTAATAACCAAAAAAAAAAAAAAAGACAAACTTCCAATTAAGGACATTCTTAACTGAATCCTCAAAGCTGTCAGGGTCAAGCTGTCATCCAAAACATGGAACGTCTAAGAGAACGATAACAGCCAAGATGCTGTACACCAGAGTCTGACACATTGTAAACTGACTATATTTCAATTAAAAAAAAAAAAGAGCCAAAATGAATTTAAGGAGAAATGAAGGCTAAATGTATATGTGGTCTCTTAAATAAGGTTCTAGAGCACCAAAAGAACATGATGCAAAATCTAAGGAAATCTGAATAAAATATGGATTTTAATTGATAACAATGTATCCATAATTAATAGCCATGTTAATTAATTGGGACAAATGTACTATTGTAATGTTAATGTATGAACTATAGAGGAAACTGGATGTGGGGTATACAGAAGCTCTGTACTGTTTTCATAACTTCTCCATAAATCTAAAAATATTATCAAATAAAAAGTGAATTACCAAAAAAAGCAATGAGGATGGAAATGGTTAAGCCATTGGGAGACTGGGAGAAACAGGCTGCCATGTCTGTAGCCTCTTTCTTTGGTTTTCACAAAAGGAAACTTTCTAGCTACACACACACACACACACACACACACACACACACACACACACACACACAGAACAGAGAAGGCAGCGGGGAGACAGAAAAAGGTGTGGGATGAGTCTCGATGGACTATTTTAGTGGGTTTTTAGCTGTTTCTCAATGTCTATTTTTTTCACTTAAGTATTCAAATTTTCACCATTGAATCCATAATTTTTAAAGAAACTGATGCCCCCATGGTTCAAGGAATGGGGCATGTGGGTGATGTGGCTGACGTCTAAGATAAGTAGCTGAATTTCATCAATGGAGCCACAGATATTGAGAAGTACAGGATCTCATTCAGCAAATCAGTCTGAACAAGGCCAGTACTGATGGCTTCTGGGGAAGAGAAATCTACTGAATATATGGTACAGAGACATGAATCCTGAAACAACTGTTGCAAAATTCCCAACATAACAGAGTCTAGCCTTTAGATAAAACTAGCAGTACTTAAAAAGGGAAGGAGGAAGAAAGAAAAAGAGAGAAAGAGAGAAAAGAAAGAAAGAAAGAAAGAAAGAAAGAAAGAAAGAAAGAAAGAAAGAAAGAAAGAAAGAAAGAAAGAAAAGAAAGAAAGGAAGGAAGGAAGGAAGGAAGGAAGGAAAGGAGGAAGGAAGGAAAGGAGGAAGGAAGGAAGAAAGGGAGAGAGAGAAAGAGAGAAAGGAAGGAAGGAAGAAAGAGAGAAGGAAGAAAGGAGAGAGAAAAGAGAGAAAGAAAAGAAAGATGAGAAAGAGGAAAGAAGAAAGGATGAAACAGAGGGAGGGAGGAAGGAAAAGTGATGGGAATAATAATAATAATAATAATAATAATAATAATAATAATAATAATAATAGTAATAATATAATTTTATTGGTAATATTATTGGATTGCTTAAAGCAAACCAACCCAGAAGATCCTCTACCTTCAGACTTTGCAAATACCTAGGCTAATAAATTTACCTTACAGTTTAAATAAATTTGAGTTTGAATTTCTACTACTTGCGACTGGAAACACTATAATTGATTAAAAATGTGAAAATACATTTCACAATAAACATAGATCAACTTCTTAACATGTTTTAAAATACATGTGATAATTTGAAATGTATTTTTAAAGAACAGCAACTGATATACATTTAACTAAGCTAGGTGACATACACATAAAATGTCATCTATACTAAAATGTAGAAATACATTTGTTCTTGAAATTTTGTGGCTATTAATAGATTTTATTTGCTCTGTTACAAATATGTATTCTATTTCATCTTCCTTTTTGCTCTTAATTTTTAGGCAGGAAATTTCAAACCTTTGCATTTACCCGTTAGCCATTTAACTCTGTTATTTCGAGAACATTTGAAAACATTTTAAATGTTGTGATAATATTCTTAAAATTAATTATACAATTTATAAAATCGTGACCAAATCATTCACTAAATTAATTTTTAAAGATAACCAAAGTACATTTAAACCTGGGAGATTTTTCCAGTTGCCATCAGGATGCAGAAACTAGAGAAAGGCTAATGATTAAAAAAAATGGCAAGGACAGCATCATAGCAGAAGGATTCAGTAGTGTGCCTAAGATGATATATTGAATGATTTGAAATTTTCTGTTGTGAGAAAATATCCTCTTACCAGGTATCATTAACTGAGGATACTTCAAGGAGGCCTGATATGAGTTGAGGACCTTGGGGAAAGAAGCACTGATGCAAATCAGTCCCTGAAGACAATGGATTTAATTAAACTTCAGGTAAAAATGTCCCTTAGCTAAAGGGCAAGCAGGGCTAAGTGAAATCAAAGTAGAAGTTCCTAGAATAAACACTCCTACTCGTGCAGGATGCTGCCAAATGTCTTTCTCTGAAAACCATTTGGAAATGTAAAATGACTACGAGTCCCTAAGCTTGTTGGTTAACGCATGCTTTGCACACACCCTCACCTGGGGGAAAGCAGGAAACAGCAGCCACGCTGGATGTACCTCCCTCTCCAGCGTAAGGTTTGGAACCAGGAGAGGTGGCTCTCCCCTCCCGTCTGATTCCGTCAGTCTCAGTGCTTTAGAAGGCCTATCTGTTACTTTCATCAGAAGAGCAAGGCACAGTTTATCAGTGGCTGACACGGAGATCCATGTCATGACTTAGAGGGTTCTGATGCCCTAGAGAATCCTTTGTCTCTCTGCATTGGGTTCATGTTTGGAACTGCAAAGAAAGCAAAATGATATAGCCATTCATTTTTCATTTCATTTTCCTGCTTCAATTCAGATTCCAGCATCCCAATAAGGGAGTCTGACAACTCTGGCAAGCAGCTCAGGCATTTTGCAATGTGAACAAAGGTGCAACCATATGTCTTCTAGAATAGCATTGTCTTTGCCTATCACCTTTCCTTCAACAGAGACACGATAACAGAATACAAAAGCCTAACACATTACCCCACTCTACAGCCTCACAGAGTTTAAAAAAAAATACATATATAAGGAGACTTCACTATGGCTATTTTAATCATGACTCAATTTATGCAGCCAAGAAATGTAGTGCCCTTTAGTTTAATCCTCTCACCAAAAACATTATGAAAAGTTAGGCTTGATCAATTACTTACCACTTGACCTTGGAGTCTTAATTATCAAATTCTTTAGTGTCACTCCTGAGAGTGATGACACTTTACCATTCATTCTTCAATTCCCATTACCATGATCTTTCTTATGAAATAAATAACAATTTAGGCTGTCTATTATTTTATTAATTTCCATGTTCATTTTACATATAGAGATCATATCCTATCTATGTTGATGTTAAAATACATCATTCAGATATAACAAACAGCTCCAAAGAAATGGCCATTTTTTTCACTTTGAAGCAGTTCTATTTGCCATGGAAGTTAGCTTTAGATTCTGCTGGTTTGATCGAATCTCTAAATATGGTTTTCTTTAACAAGCTTTTTAAAACACCAAATTTTGAGTTAATTTTTAGAAGTAGGAGAATGCAAAAAAGTAAATGACAAAAGCCACATCCTTAATATTTTAAGTTACAGCCCTTGGCAAATTACAATGGTATCTATGAGTCAAACTGAAGAGAACCTATTGACTACTGACATTTTCAAGATTTTGTCCAGAATATTCTAGGCATTGGATGCTTCTGGTTTTTTTTTTTTTTTTTTTTTTACCAATTTGTTGGCATTTCCATGAGTGAACACATCATTTTCAGTAATTTTTGATATAATATTAAAAATACATTTATAAATCCTACTTTCCTTCCTTTATGACCCTCTCTCTGCCCAGATATACCAACTCCCTCTTAATTCTCACAAATAAAAATCCTCAAATTTGTACACGTATGTGCATGTGTGTATGTGCTCCTACGCTGTACCTCAGGGGTGTGTTTTCCTTTGTCTGTAGTGGGATGACCTAAAGGGGCAAGACCCTTGGTCTGCTCCATTGTCGTTTCTTTTCTTTCCTGAAGAAAATGTATATGTCTTCGTTTTGCTAATCCTACTACAGCTAAGAAATAGAGGTTTATTTGAAGAGGGGTTTAAATGTGGGCAGTTTTTTTGGAATGGAGTCAAATCTTGGAAGGACTCAACTTGTCGAGTGCCCCCGAATTCTTGTGACTAGCGTGCCCTTGAATTTTTTTATTTACATTGTGCATTTATTTAAGTAGTCTAAAGCAACATTGAGAGAGCAACCAAAGTGGTTGACTTTAAGGCTAATAGAGACTTTCTTTTGAGGGGAAATCCGAAACCTCCCTAGAAGCTAGCCATGGCATCTCTATTATTTAGATCATAAAACAGTGCAGACTCCGGGCCGGCAGTGATCATGTTAACCTGTGAGCCCCATTTGCACTTCTTTCATGGACAGGAGATGATCTTTCTGCCCTGGCCTCAGAGGGAAAGATCTGGCAGCTTTCTTACCTTGCTCACTTGAGGCACAGCCCATCTTCGGCTGCTGTGAAAGATAACTTCATTACCTTAAGCCCCTCTGCTCTCTGTCATATGCAATGTGACCCATGTTAATATGTGGCAGTTCTATCATTAAATTCCCTCCCTTTGGATTTAGTTCTGCCCATGTCAAATGTAGATAAATATTATTCTATAGACTGAACGCACCTAGTAACTAGCACTGAGACTAGATTTCAAGTTTTAAAAAGTAGCATACAAGACCTTCAGAAAGAGTGGTTGTTTCCATATTAGTCTTACCCCTACCACGCATGAGTGTCTTGACTCGTGAATACATTGTGAATACGTAGCAAACAAATCTGAATTTGCCTTGAAAATTGTATTGAGAAAATTGCCCAAGAAACCCTGTGTGTTTCATGGTCCATGAGTGCCCTCCACAGGGTGCAATGCAGTTTTTTTTTTTTAAGTGTTGTGTCTGTTTAATTTTCTTGAGTGTTCTGTCTCGGATCATTTCTGTGTTAGAGGAAATTCATAAAGGCTTGAAAAGAAATTAAATTCCTTGATCTAATTTAGTGAAGGTTTAATCATTTAAGTTAGGAAGCAAAATGTCAAAGCCAGCCTAACCCTCACTCCCACTGTACATCATCCTGCTGCATCCAATTGCTTGATAAAGAAAAAAATGCTATTTTGCTTCTCAAACAACAGGTAATGGATTTTTAATAGTTTTTTTTTTTCAGCTTTTCTTCCCGTAGGAAATTGAGTTAGGAGCACAAATGTTGGCTATTACTCTTGTACTACGTGGCATTTGTTTGGAACTACTACTTAATAAATCTACTGCAGCATTTATATTTTTCTAGACCATTCATTCCAAGCCCCCTGCTTAGATTCCTCCATGAATAGAGAGAATTCCTGACTCTTTCAAGAGAATATTGTGTGATAGAATTTAACCAAGGGATAGCAAGCGTCCACCTACACTCATACTCTGTCCCACAGACTAATAATTTGATATGGATAGAAAAAATTCACTGTACAGTGCTAGAACAAATAAAAGGAATATGCAATGCCCACAGTAGAGGAGAATTCCTTCTGAACAAATAAGTATTGCTCTGTCAGTTCCTTCGAGTCAGTGCTGGAGAAAGTGAACTGAGAGAAACCTCAGGCAAACCAAAACAAAGAGAACTCAGTGTTTTGATCAAAATGGCTCTCTCAAAATAACCACTGAGACTGTACTGTCATTTGAGGAATAGATCCTGAGCAGTAACAACCAGATTCCTCTAAATATTAAAGGGGAAAACAAAGGATCGTTAGCAACACCAGTGCTGGGCTGACATGGCATCTTAAACATTAGACAGCCCAATCCAACTCCACTCTTCCCGGCATCGTCCTTGATCTGATCAAGCCTGAGGACAGGGATGCCGAGGCCCTGGCAGTCCCAGATTGGTCCCTGAGTCTTTGACCAGAGCTGCTCTTTTCACAGCCAAAGCCACAGATGTCACACAAAGGCCTGGAGTGAGATAAGCCATATCCCCCTATTTTGGTGAAATACAACACACACACACACACACACACTCACACATACACACATGCATATGCAGTCACACACACGCACACTCACACATACACACACACTCACACATACACACACATTTGCTTGATATTGAATATTATTTAGTTAGCTGTAAACTTAATTTTCTAATTATAGAAAGGACAAAGACAAAAATAAAAAGGCTGACCAATGAACTGAGCTCTGCCAGGGCTCATATACCATTTAGGACATCTTCAAAAAGATCACTTAAGAATTACGTGCTTTAGTTGATTTCATGACTGCCAGAATCAATCTATAAATTAATTTTAAGAAATGTGAGGTTAACTGTGTCCCATAAGTATTTCTAATGGAAGACAGCACATTTATAAGCTATAGGGGCCACACTGCCTCCGTCTTGCAGCTACACCATCTGGAACAGGCGGCTCTCAAGGTTACTGCAGATGGGAAAGAGGAAACTGGAGGACATCGCACGATGATTTTTAAGAACAAGAAAGGGGAGTGGCTTCATCATCTCTGCCCACAAACTACCAACCAAACTCAGGTAACACCCCATCCCGGCCGCAGATGGGCGTCAGGAGGATGGTAGGTAAATGCCTTCTTGTGTCCACAAGAGGAGGAAACAGTATGGTGACGTCTAACCTTGTCTCTGTCCCACTTTCTTCTATAGGATAAATAGCTAACTACAGTCTAAGCACATTGCTTTCATTTCGGGTTAGTTTTCCTAGTATGATACAAATAATCATTGTGTTCCTTAGCACACTCAAATTTTTTTCAAATTTCTCAATATTTTATAATGCAATCTCTTACATTTAACAAATGGCTACCTTTCCTTCATCTTCCGATTTCAAAACCCTTTATCTAATAGGTCCATGATTTTTGAGGTTATTTCTGAAAAGGAAAAGCTTTGAGAAAATATATTAAGGTTCAACTTAGGATACTTAGTTAGGTAAAAGAGTTATGAAGAAGCCCTTTGGGGCACTTACTGGGGACTGAACACTCAGATATTTACCCCAATTTTGCAATAATGAGATAATGCAAAGGAAATCTTTGTCAACTTAACAGAAAAATCATCATCAGAGAGACTTCTGTTTTGAGCTTTGAGCTTTGCAGCAAGGCATGTTTATTGCTTAATTAAGTATTAATATGATTAGAGGTCATGCTCTTTGGTAAAATCCCATTAGTAACACACAGTGGAGTAAAAAACGTTCAACATCAGCATTATTTGTAATACATTTAGAACTACATGACTAAGAGCTGAAAAATGAAAACTTGAGTTTATGGAAACCATAGACCAGACATTGCCCTAATCCAGTAATGCCAAGGGGAGATTTAATATACAAGAGATGAAAAGGGAAGAGATTCATTCTCCAGACAGTCTAGACAGTGCAAAACCGTATTTCAAGCCTAAGTAGGTCAAATTGCAGTTAAGTCCGTACATGTGGCTGTATCAACTAATCGACCATTTTGATTACACGGGCTAATTAGGTAGATTTGAATTGTAGCCTATCAAAAATTTGTGACTAAATGGTAATAAGGAAAATCCAAAGACCTGGCTGCGTTAATGTGAACACCAATAAGAGATGGAGGTTCTTGGTGCCTCCATTTCTCTGTGTGCAACATCAGGATGATCCCTACCTGAACCTGATAGTTTTTGGACATTTTTAATAAAGGATTCCACTCAAAATGAGTGAAAGTTCAAATGGAGAATATGGAAAAGATCAATAATAAATGTACAAACGGTGTAAAGACTGCTCGTCTGTGGTGTCACTTAGGTTTTCCATAAGTACCCAAATATAAACTTATTAACATGGAATTATTAGTTAAAAACATGTCATGCAATGAAGAGCTAAGCTGACAAGGGAGGCCAGTTTCTAGCTTAGTGTTTATGCTGTTGAGACACAGAGATCCATTTCAATCGCTACTGTTAAAAATGTCACTAACCTATATTACGTGCAGGCAACTTTTTTTTAATAAACATTTTTACTGGAACAATTGTCCTTTGAACGCCTTTCTGAGGAATTTCTCTCCTGGCATCTTAAATTGATTATATGTATTTTCGGATGGGATAGCTGGAATTCAGGAATACAAACAGTTAACTCTTTTTTGGAGTTGGGGAGTAATTGGTTTACTTTATTCATTTTTAGAGGAAGTACTGGGGATTGAACCCAGGACCTCATGCATGCCAACCATGTGCTCTACCACTTGAGCTAGACCCTCCCGCATGACTGTTTACTCTTTAAACTTATTTTTAACTCATTATGGTCTAAGGTTAAGATATCCAGAAGGTTAAATCACACAGAATTTAAAGTTAGACTCTTCTTAAAAACTGGTACTTTTTTTTTGTTTTTTTGTTTTTTTGTTTTTTTCATAGGCTTAAATACAAAGCTTTGTAGAAAACAATACAATGCCTCCTTTTTTACTTGTATTTCTGAATCTAATGAGTATGAATGAAATTGGGATGATATTGTTACTTGAAAAATAAGACCAAATTCCTCTCCTGGTGTTGCCATAAATACGAATCTGGGAATTAAATGAACAAGATAAGCCTCTATGTTAAAACAAGATCTAATTCGATTAAAATTGATACCTCTTTCTGAATTGCATAAGGGAATACTGAATGTCACTCAGGAACTCTGTAGCACACGTACATCATACAGGAGTAATTTATTTCAGACCTTTAACATGCTACTCTTTCAAAGATGATCTGTGACTCCATAAAGGATTTGATTGACAGTCCTAAAGATCTCTCAGTTACGCATGTTGATAACACAGGCATCCACTGTGCAAATTTCTCCACAAACCCAGCATTTATGTGTGAACTATACACATCCTAAACTGATGACAACAGGGTATTTGTTGCACTCGGTTTCCAGGGAAACGACACTTTACAAGATCCCCACTTATGCTGCACCATGCGAAGCTGCCTTAGAATCGCCTTCAAAGAGCCCTTGTCTCCATCTGTGAACTGGAAGTAAAGTGCTGTGATGGCAGCTGCTAATGAGCTGACTCGCCTCCATCAGGGCAGCCCTAAATTTATTTCTGTGGTCCCCCTAAGGAACTGTCAACCAGGAATATGAGTGAGAGGAGAAGAAATGATTGCCCCTTCCCAGGAGCATGGCGCTCTCTCGAATACACTGGCTAATTTGATAGTTACAACAAAGGATGGGAAAAAAATCCATGTACGTTTGCCGGTACTGCAATGTCAGCTAAGTGTTTACTTCCTAACTTTTCCAGCGGCAGCTCCCCCGCCACGCTCTCTGCATGTGCCCGTGACTCTTCGTTTCGTCAGCTGTGCCGGGTCCCAGTTGCAGATTTCACATAGCGTCCCCTTTCCGGAGGCCTTCATCCCCTCGCTCCTAACCTGCAATTGACAAAGAATTTTAACAGAAGCTACTGGAAATATAAAAACACATGTTTGAGGTCATTAGCTAAGTTCTTGTTGTTCCGGTGATATTTATTAATTGGCCACTGCAGTGAGAGTGTGAGTGGCAAGGGTCCTGTGTTCGCTGGGTCACACACCAGAGCCAGCACTGTGAAGCAGAATCACAGTAAGATAAGCTAAGAAGGCCTGATTCTGAGGGACAATTTGATAAATTCTGCTGAGATTGGAGCAAATTGGTGAGCGGTAGTACGCTTTGGGTTCCATATAGGGGGAACTGTTACATTCCATTTAGAGATCTACTTCAAAATAATGTAAGTAAAGGCCAATTGAATTCTTACCAAAGACACTGTAATAGAAGAAGCATTGTGCAAGAAGGAATTGATAAAATAAGACCACTGGCTAAATTTACAGAAGGTGAAAGAAATTGGTATCCCTTAAATTGCACCCTTATTTACACATCAGCTACGATCCATCTCACTGGACATATTGTCTCTTACAAAACAATACAGAATCTAGTTGGCTGGTTCTTATACGAGTCAATTAGGAGAAAATGATGGTGAGATTTAGATCATTTACGCATCCAGAAGCAATTCACTTCTTAAGGAAACCTTGTAAGAGGCAGCAGAGTATACTAATATGGCATAAGATTATACAGAGTGTGGAGGAGATAACGTGGGAGTTACAGGCGTGGGTGCACATACACACTTATGTGCAGAATATTTAGGTTCAGAAAGCTGCTACTGTAAAATTATTATAAGAAAGTGTATTTATTTCCAATACAACTGAGCATAATCCATATGACAGCACTGCTGGGGATGACAGCTATTGGAAATAGAATCTGCTATGGAAATGCATCTGAAAGGCAGAGTGAAAGGTGAATGGAATAAGAATCCCTAAAAAATTCGAAAAGTGATTGTATGGATAGGAAACAAGAAAGCCATCTGTGAAGGGAGAAAAAAATGTTCCAATAAGTGCCATTTTTTTTACTTTTCCCTCTTCTAAAATTTGGGGTTTTTCCCCCCAAAACCAGTGCAGCATTGAGAGAAGAAATTATAGCTTCTCCTTAAAAGAAGCTATACTGACGTCTAATGAGGCACATGACTGAGGACTTGACAAAGATGGCATACTCACTGGTGGCTTCTGACAGAGTTAAGGCTAATTCCCTGAAGAGAGGTTCTTCTGAGTTTATCAGTCTAGGTTCTCAAGAGAAATAGAACAAATAAGGTATATGGAAAGGGGGGGGGGATTTATTATGGGGGGTTGGCTCACATAATTATGGAGGCTGAGAAGTCCCACGATCTGCAAGCTGGTGACCCAGGAAAGCCAGTTGTGTAGTTTCAGTCCAATTCCAAAAGCCTGAGAACCAGCGAGGCTGATGTGCAAATCCCACTTCACGTTCAGGAGAAAGCCAATGTCCCAGTTTACGCAGGCAGGCAGAGAGCACAAGGGGCTAATTCCTTCCACCTCTGCATTTTTGTTCTATTCAGGTGCTCAAAGGACTGGACGATGCCCGTCCACACTGGGGAGAGCACCAAATCAAATACTAATCTCATCTGGGAACACCTTCACAGATACACTCTGAAATAATATGTAATCCGGGCATCCTGTGGTGGTATCAAATTGACACATAAAATTAGCCATCACCCTGAAGAAGATATAAGAACTTGCCTTAGTTTGCTACAAGTGATTTTTTTAAATTTACATTTCTCAGAGAATAAATGCACTGCTCTAAATTGTTGAAAATATGTATCTTTAAATGCTAAAGAGGAGAGATCAAATGTTCCCACAAATGCTCATGTTTCTTTAATGTTTAGTGCTTGCAGAGCGAAAGACTTGTAGAAAGTCAACACAGTGATAGGAAATTAATGCATGATGGGGGACAGCTCCGTTGTCTCTGTCCAGGCTGTCTGCTCTCTGACGGTCCTCACATGATTTCAGAGAGAAAAAGGAAGCAAAGTCTCTCAGGTCTCTTCTTAGGGCACAAAATCTCATCATGAGGGCCCACTTCATGACCTAATTACTTCCCAAAGGCTCCATCTCCAAATACCGTAACAATGGTATTTGATATTAGGGTTTCAACATATTAATTTTGGGGAGACATGCAGTCTAAAACACTGGGTTAAAGGGTATTCGCATTTCACGTTTTGTTGGTTACTATAAAATTACCTTCTTAAAGTATTATGTTGATTTCCACATCCATCAACAGTAGGAAAAGGAATATGTATTTATTGGTATTTTATTTATCAGTACGATCTCAACACAGATTTCACTGTTTTAGGGGAGCTCATGCTGACCATATTTACCAAAACTGATACTTCTCATTAGTTATGCCTTCTGGGCACAACATGATTGTCCTTCTCAGGATTTATCATGGTTGCAATTATACATTTATTTCTCGAATCATTTGATTATGTCTTTTTATATGAATCGTAAGCTTCATTAACATGCAGGAGGACTGGTCCTCATTTGTTTCCCCCTTCACTGCTGAATCCCTGGAACCTTATACAGTACTAAGCGCATAGTAGGCATTCAGGAAACATTTGCTTAATGAATTCTTTTTAGTGAATAAATAAATATATTGCTAGTGCTTTGACTGTAGTCATCATTTGTAGTCATAATTTTCCTGTACTCTGGAATCTTTACATAAGAAGATGGCCAAGGTAAATGTCTCAAATTATTTTAGAAACTAAGCAAGATACAAAGTAAGTGAATAATGATCAATAAAATGTTAATGCATTTGGCGAATTCCAACATGCAGAGAGAAGCAATTATCTGCCTTATTGCAGATACCACACTGTCAATGAAGTGTGATATTTATAACATCTAAGAAACCAACTCACTGTTGATTTGTACTGGACTTAAATTTTTTGAAAAATCTAAGGCTTTTCCCCCCATTCTTTAATTTTGCAGTTGGCTGAATAGGGCTTTCCATTTATTACTCTTAAATGTTGCCTTATTAGATTCACCTTATAGATCCAACTTGTCAAAATATTTTTGGAACCTGATAATGAATCCAAAATCTAAGATCTAGAGTGCCATGGTCTTCTGACAGGATCCCATTCTACGTTAATTTGAGGTCTTTGCCTTTCAGTATGAATAGTTCTAAATTAAGCTGCAGATACATCCATTTGTACAAATATGGCTATTGTACTGTTTATATTTTTCCCATGGTATTTATCAAGTTGTTCTTTGCATAACAACCATCCTACCCATCCCCCTTTTTCCCTTCCTTTATTGGACTGAATAAAGGAAATGGACGAGTATGTCTTACTGGCACATACATTCCTGGCAGTATTTACTTTAAGTGATTTATACATTTTTGATAAAATGTATTTATTCAACCACTTAAAAAGTATATGTTGAACTCCTACTCTACTTATAATCTGTGCTATGAGTTTGATATATAAATGTGAATAAGACACAGAACTGGAGAATAAGAATTCACAAATTCACAGTTCTAGCAAGGTGGCAATCACACGAAGCATTATGAAACAACTGAAAAATGCAATTATAGCAACAAGCAAAGAATATGTGACAAATGTTAAATTGGGTTGAAATAATCTTATCTTCCTACCTCCTCAATTATTTTTAGTCCTGAATTCCCAGAATAGCAAATGGTGGTATGAGGTCCAGAGGCAACCAATCGATCAACTTCTTCATTGTCCTACACCAAGCTCTTCATAGATATTTCATCATCCAAAGAGAGGTTTCCAATGTATTATATTATATTAATCATATTATGTTATAGTAACTATACTATGTTATGTATATCATATATCACTAGATTTGGAGAGACAACTAATGTCTTGTATAACTCTCACTGGAATCCTATTTCAGCTAATATGAGCGCTTCTTGACTAGACCTTGGAAATGTGTATGATTCCCCAAGATATCTACAAGAAAATTTTGCTAAACTTTCTACCACTTTCTTTAACAGTAAAATCTAAGAATTTGTCACAAAGTACAGTAAAGTTTTTGAGATGACATATAGGATATGAGCCCTTCTTACATAAGACCTTGAAAGAAGAAATGATTGTGGTATATTGAGAGAATCATTGACCAAATATTTGTTAAGTGTCTGCCATACATTTGTTACTGTGCCAAATGTAATGCAAAAATAAGAGCTCTTGCTCATGGAAAATGAAGACAGATCTATATATTTATTCACTTATTTAACAAGCATTTATGGACTGCCTACTAGATACTAAGCATTAAACTGAGTTCTGGAGAAACAATAACATATGTTCCTTGCCCTCAATCAAATCTAAGTGTAATGGGGAAAATAGAACCAGAAGCACGATGACACTATGTTTTATATGCAAAGGCAGAAATACGTACGGGATTTCACAGAAACAGAGAAGAAGCATTCAGTCCATCTGCAGCACCAAGTTAATGTGGACATCTGGAATATCAGGAAAGTCATATCAAGGTGACCCTTGAGCTGAGTTTTAAAAATTGGACCTTTTAGCCTGCAATTAGTTGTTGAATGGGCATTCCATGCAAGGGGCAACGTGACAAAAGTCAAAGAAGGGAGAAAATCCTAGAATCAAGAAGATCAATTCTGAAAAGTGTGGCAAGAGTTTTAGGAAAATATGATATCACCTGACCTAGGACAAGAGATAGACATACGGGAAGGAAGGAAAAGATTCAAAGTGTTTCTAGATGTTTTGGTTAAGGATGAGAGTGAGAAAGAAAGAGGATTAAAGGATAATTCTCAAGTTTCCAGATTGGTTGACTGATTGGATAGTGATTCCTGAGCAGAATTCCCAACCCAGGATGTTAACTGGTTGAAATTTAGCAGATTTTATGACCCCTAAACTCTCAGGATGATTAAAAGGCTCGGGATGGATGAACCCCTCAGTACGTCCCCCCAAACCTTGAGAAGCCTGTTACATTTCTTCAGATGTGCTTTACATTTTTTCATTTCCTATGAATCGTGTAGTATGCAGGAAGTTTAAGAAAAAACTTCATGGAGAATTTAGACACAAATAATATCAATTGCCCCTCTCCTAAATAGCATGCCATAATAAATCTTTCAGAAAGAAACATCGGTGGTACTTCCTCTGCTATTGAATTCACATTGGTAAGATACACATCTGTGTAGTGGAAATCAATTAAGATTTTTTCCAACCATAATTAAGTCTAAAACAGTTCTGTCTTAAGAGAGTTACATAGTTTTAATTCCTAGAAAAAAATCCATTATAACAGTCCACAATTGGGACCTTAAAAATATAAAATGGAACTCCAGTATATCTAGACCGAGATAATAGTTAATACATTATAATGAGATTAGTTGGTGATTTTTCTCCCTGATGGAGAAGTTGTAGCAAATATACCTTAAATCTTGTGAGCATTCAATCTAAAACAGCTAGTATAACCCTAAATAAAATTACTCCACAAGCAAGATCATTGTCTCTTTCACTGTTTCCTACGTGTTTAATACCATCACAATCGTTCCCATCACCCAGTATTAAAAACCTCGGCACCATCTGTAATTGTTTTCTTTTAGGACCTGGGGGAAAATGTTTTTCTGAAGGGCTATGATGAGTCAGGATAAGGAAAAGTCAAGCAAGTCTTGATGAAGGTTGGGTACAGGAGTTCAGGCAGGCAGTCTACACATGTTGACATATCCTACACCAAGCTGGAGGAGGCAATTTAGCACTAAAGTAAGCAATATTTGATCAACAACCATCTAGGTACAGGAGGTCAGAGCACAGTAGTCAGTCAGCTAGACAGGCAGTTGGGGGAATCAGAAGTACACAGGTAGGGAGTTCCTAGAAAAGATGCTGGGTGAGTGAAAGGCTGGGCAGGTAGTCAGGAAGGAGGACATTCAAAGGAAGCAGAGAGTAGAGCCAGGTCAGAGGGTCTGCAACCAGATCAGCCCAAGAATGAGGAAATTTGATAGGCAGGAAATCTCGCCAGCAGTTCTTTCCCAGTCGTGATCAAAGACAACCAGCAGTTTCGCCACCCTGTTGTTTGTAAGTTACAGAACATTTTAGACTTGTAACATCTGGCTTTTCAAGGTAGAAAAAAATAAATGCCCATAATGCTAAATGACGAAAACAGGTAGGTTTAGAACATTAGTCGACCTCCTCTAGCATGGCGACTCTTTTCAGGATGACAAGAAGGCTCAGTTTGCTTTTCATTTGTTATTTGATTTTAAATAGGCGCATGGACAAAATAGTCTCAATGCAATACATTAGAGCCCGGATTTTTACTCAGCAATGACTATCAGGAAGATTGTGAGGCAGGCAAAGTTACCTCCTGTGCCCCCGTCCCTTTTTTTAAGTGTCCTCTTATCTCCTACAACATAAAGATGACTGAAGCGATCCTGGTTTTTATTGATTGAATTGTGCCATATATAATTTCAAAATAGATATGAGATAGCTAAGAATATCACCACACATCTAAACCCACGATATAACATCTCTCATCAGGCTGATCAAAAGCTGTACTTTCACAGCTTTCAAGGCTGTTGCTTCAGCCTCCATCCTCGGTCCCTCTTTCTATCTTCTCTCACACCTTGTCCTTCCATTATTCTCTCTTTGTCTTGGATCTCTCATTTCTTTTTCTTCTTTCTTTTTCCTCTTTGGCTGCAAGCATGTAACCTACTTGCCTAAATATTATAACACAATATTTCCGAAGTAATAAAACATAATATTTCCTAATCTTGTAACAAAATAGTTAAACCTAACAGTAACACTTTGATGCTAGTTTCTTATTTGATTTATTTGCACTGCCTGGATTCTTAAACAATGATTTACTTCAGCTTTTTCCCCTTTCCCTCTGTTCTAGCCCATCAGTATCTTTCTTCCATCTCCAATACTTTGATGCAATGACTCTTTCCAATTCGCACTGATCTGTTCTTAATTACTTAACTCCATGATATTTTCCCCATTCCCCCTTGACCTATTTTTAGAGTTTTATTTCAGAGACTCCTTCATTCTGTGCTTCTGGTGAATTGATCTCTTCTCTCCTGTGCACATCTAAGATAGTCGTTTTGACTATTTCAAGAGTGGCAATTCTTTCTCCAACTGTTAAATTCGGATTAACCCACATTTTAGCCTTTAATCCCCTGTTTCCTTTTTTCCCTTCCCTCAGAAATGTCTCCCCTTCTTCTGATTAAGTTAGCCTTTCTATCTATAACTATTAAATCTATGCTGACTGTCTAAATCCTTTCTGCAGCTCTGCCCAGCATCTCTGAGGAGAATCATTATATTGAATCAATGAAAGACATTTTAACACATCTAAAACTGAACAGATTTTTCTGTCTTTTCTCTTCAGGACAAACCCACTTCCTCTTCTTTCTGTTTCATGTCCTCTGGGCTTCAGTCCTCCTGGCTGCTTCTCCTCTTCTCTCCCTTCTGAGACCTCATTTAATCAACCCCAATCCACACAATTTCCTGTTTCTAAGTCACTTCTACTTCAGTCCTTTCTTTTTTATATCCATGGCCACTGTCCTCATTAAGGCTCATACCATCTATGAGACAGATTCCTCAAAGGTCCTGTCTCTCACTAAAGTTTCTTCTCGTGTGACTCTACCTTGCAAGCAGACTAATTTTTCCAAACTCTGCTTTGATGCTGCCACACATCTGATTTCAATACTTTCAATCAAATCAAAGCATTTCAGCCAGGAATTCAAAATCACAAACAATACATCCCTAATATATCTTCCCAGATTCCTATGGCTACTCCTCCCTATCCTGACTCACTGAAACAAACAGATTTTTATATTGACCAGCATCTGTGTATGTCTGGACCACCCAGAACTCTGTCTTCCCATCCTCACCTATCTGATTTCTTCTCAAATCTCAAGATCAAGTTCAAATTCCATCCCCTCTCCATGGAGTATTTTAGTTTCCTCCAACTCACAATGATCTCCCGAATTCTATATATACAACAAAGCACATTTATCACATAAAATTACACAATATATTCTATTTTGACATGTACACTGTCTCTACAACTCTGTTTTAACTATTTATTTCAGAGAATGTGTCTGGTATTTCTATATTAGCCATTCACTTTTAGTTTATAGTAAACACAGTAAGCTTTCCATTATTTTTTAAATTACATGTTATAATTTATTAATGAAACATAGTAATTAACTTGATTTTTGCTCTTTAATATTATATGTTATATGTGTGTATATAATCCATGATTTAATTGTGGATGTTTCTTTCTTTCAATTTTATGGAAAAAATATTTCTTCATCTACATTTTTGGTCCTGTGTGTGCCCATACACACATACATATTTGTTCTGTAATTCTGAGATCTAGACAAGAAATGACATTTTACACAATTTTTTTCAAGTTTGTGATTATATTACCTGTCTTTAACTTTTCACTTTGGGGTGTAAATATTAATATATATTATGTTTGTATAAATACATCATAGCCCTTCAGAGGAAAGCTATCTATGCAGCTAAGTAATTACTACCATAATTATCTGATATTACGAGGAGTAGAAATCTTTACAATAAATATATAACAGGACTAATCTAAGTAAAACAACTGTGGAGTTCCATAAATATCTTTTTCTTTATGTGTATTTTTTTCCCTAAATGTACATCTCAAACACTAGTGAAATTATTTTGATGGAAGTGCCAATTTAAGTGCTTGGAGTTTTCAAATTGTCTGATAAATAATACTAAATGTAAAAATTTATTTTTCTTCTTTTAGAGCATTTCATATCACAGTCCAAACTTGCCACGTTGAACCCCTACATTTTAAATCTTCAGTACGGACTGCTGTTACATGTTGATTTGGTAAAGAACACCACCACCCTCTAGTGGAGACTTCCTTTTCAGAAGCTGCATATGTTTTTATTTCTTTAAATAATGTCAGTAACGTTTTGACTCTGATTTTTTATAAATGTTCTCTAGTGAAGTTTGTCACAAATTATAATTGGATGCACTTTTTTTTTCAAGTTGTCTGCTCTTTGGAAAATATATCAAAACCTATACAATCATTAATTAAGTGAGTTTTAAGGATTTGACAGTTTTTTTAATGTAGAAATAAAATCTCTAGAACATTTCTGACAACCAGTTTCAATTTCTTGCCAAATATGACTGGAAACTCAATATGCATGTGAAATTTTGAGGCAGTTTGTGAAAATATTTTTCATGTATCTTATCTATGAAACAGGTTAATGTAAAAAGGCTAAGGGGAGAGTGAGGGAAAGGAATAGCTTGATAATAAGCCCAAATATTTACCCCCTCCCATTACTAAGTTGCCCAGAATACATAAAGATGTTCAAATAATAATTCTCTTCCAGTGGCATATATACCTAGGAAAATGAGCAGATGTCTATTTGCAGTTTAATTCAGTTAAATAAATATTTATCAAATATGTTAGCTCTGAATGGTAAACATACACTAATAAATGTGCTATAGTCACAGACAGCATTTCTCCAGCATTTGTTTTATTAAAATAATATCCTATAGTAATGGCATTAGGTTCTTGGATATCAATAATCTTCCCACTTAACCAATAAACCAACTGGACTACAGAAAATTTAAAACGTGTCCAAGTGCATTTTGAACACCAGGAGCAGAACCCTAAGAGGGACTCAACATTTAAATCTTAGAATACCTGTCAATTGTGTGATGTTTTTAAATCCACAGTGTTTATAAAACGTGTGTACACACACATTAATCAAAAACATGAAAAATAATTCCGTAAGAAGTCAGATTTTTAAAGCTTCCAGGGCAGGTCTATAATTTTGAGACCATATTGTACAAACTTATGTTGTTTTCATGACTTCTCAATCACTAAAAAACAAAAAAGAAAGAGTTGTTAAGAAATATTGTATTATTCTGGATCTTATTTGCTAATACATTCAAACAGCAGAAGTGGCTACAAGTGATTTTCATGAAATAATGTTGAAATTTCATTCGCACTGGGCGTCCTTCGTTTGTCTCTTTGGAACTTTTTTCGACCCTTCTCAACCTTGCTCTGGGGGAAAGAGTAGGAAACTAACAAAATGGCTTCCCTGATGCTAAAGCTGTTTGCTGATTCATTCTGACTTTAAATTCTTGCAACTTGCTTTTCTCTTTTCTCTGATAAACCTCCATCTCTGCTTCAGTTGCTTGATTGCTTTTGTGCTTAAGAGCCTCCAACCTTTCCATTAAACTCTCCATTCCTTATACATTGTTTACCCAGAATAGCTTATCCCTTAAACCAGAAATTGCGTTCCAGGAAGGTGGTCACAAGCTGATAGCCTCAGAAGAATGAACAGACCCTCCAGAGTTTCTTCAAGATGCCAGGTGGATTCATTAAGATTAAGAATACAGCACCCCTATCTCTCCTCTTTTTCTCTATCATCATGTCCAGCTTACTTCCCTCTGTTTTCCAAATGGGGAGTAAAGAGAATGTGATTCTTTAATTTCTGAAATGTTTATTTTACATGATATTTAATGACACTTTAACATTTCAATCAGACAGTCATTTACATTATAAGTACTTTGAAAAGAATAGATTAGACATTACATGAGGAATGGTTATATTGCTACATGACTACCTATGTGTAATTGTATGTCCTTTAAGTAAAACCACCCTTTATTACTTTAAAAACTTCTTTTGAAGAATAGTAAACTTCATGGAGTCATTACAAAGAGTAATGGGTTTAAGATACTTTTACTTTTATTTTACTTATATGTGTCCCCTAAACTTTTCCTTTCTCTGAAGGAGAATGAGACTCTAGCACTAAGCCAGTTTTATGTCTGATGTCTCAAGAAATGACCAGGCAGAAAGGAAAAAAAAAAAGTCAAAAGAAAGCAAAACATTTCCTCTTGGGAGGCAGTTAATATTTGGTTTACATTTGATTCATACATAGATTCAGCCATTTCTATAACATTCATATTCATCAAAATGCCTGCTGAAAACCGAGGCAAATGAATCCTCCTTGAGTATCTCTACAGGAGGCTGCAACACACATCAGACACCATGGTGCAGTTATTTTTCATGCTTCGTGTGACTCATGGTTCACTAGGAAGATGCCAGATGGTGGTAGAGTCATTAAATTATTTGCAGCTGGACATGTGTGTTAACTTTGTGTCTGATTCTTTATTTATAAAGGACTATGTCTGTTAAAGGAATTATTGCTAAGGATTTGAAAATGCCAGGGTCTTTGTATGCAATCATCTATGTAGTAACAGTGATAGATGCCATCCTTAGTTCCAAAACCAAGACTGTGTGGGCAGCCATGGAAGTCATCAATGCGTTGAAAAGTCAAGGGTGTTTAAGACATGCATCAAGCAGTATATCTTTCTTTTTTTCTATTACTTAGTAAAGTGAACTTTGCAATGACAAAAGTACAGAAGATATTTATTTCTGGAGGCACAAAATAAGATGTGCTTAACATCTAAAGATTCCATATAAAAGCTAAATGTATCTGGCTTCTCTTCATTGTACAATGCAAATTCCGGGTAGGAAAATTGCACCTTTACATAATTGTGAAACTCAGGGTATAAACACAGTTCACAAGAATTGTACAAGAATAGGCATATCTGGGTCAGTGACTTCCACATTGCTCCACCATGCTCTGCAAAGACTCTACAGCAAGCCTCCTGACCCTCTTAGCCAGTACTGCCAGCTACCAGTTGTAGGTATTTCATTGTCCTCAAACTCTCTAATCAAAATGGACAATTCCCTTCTTTTTGCTCCCACTTTCTCTATGTTACTAGCAAATAATTATGTATCCTGAAATAATTTGTGTTTGTATATTTCTAAGTATTAATTATATGTGTCTTTGTATTCCTACCCCTTGACACAATGTCTAACACACAATAAACACTCAATACATTTTGCTGAATTGCTGGTAAATCTAACCATGATGACCCTTAGTATTTGCTTTTATCCAAATGCTGCCCATAAACAATTTTTGGACCTTGAGCGAGTCACTCATTCTCTCTAGAGCAAGCTCTTAATCAGCAAAATTAACCGTTTTAACCAGAACTAAAATCCTATGGATCCAAGTTTAGAGCACCTAAATTAAAAATGTGAAGGAGTCGTCTTAGAATTTCAAACTAAATAGAATCTTGGTCTTTGGAAAAAGTATTCAAGACTGAGAAAAAATGTTTTGCCCTCAAAACCACAGAGAAAATCTATATTCTTAATGTGGATGCTTAAAATCAAAGGCCTGGTGATCATTATAACTAGCAGCTCCATATGCATTAATTAGCACCACACTGAAGGCTAACTGGTTTGGGAAAATAACATTTGATCATAACCACCAAGTGCATATGATATATAATGATTAGTGAAATAAACCTAGTGCACGCTTTCTTCCCACTGTTTCGCTGTAGTTATTAGTGGCTGCCTACCTCCCTTGCCTCCAGCAACATCGATGTCTCTAGAGCTCCTGAACCCATTTGCTTTCCGTTCACTGCTTGCCTCACTGCCTACAGCTGTATTAATACATCCCAGGAGAATTTGTTCCCATCAATTACGATAGAAGTTGTAGTCACAGTTCTGTGACACATCAGCACTACTGAAAGGAGACCAAAAAAAAAAAAAAAAAAAGAATACATAAAATAAATAAAAACAGACTCAGCTCATGAGTCACTGAAATTAAGATGCTGAGATATGAGAAGAGGAGAAAAATAAAAGGCACTTCTACTTTATAAGATGAATTGATACCTAAGATGTTGCTAGACACATAGTACAAGAATGAGTTCTGGATTCATCAGTGCATCTAGGGTTAGTTAAATTTTCGGAGTGAGACTAAACAGTAAGAATGAAAGGTGCACAACATTAGAGAACCAGACTAATTACGTCAGGTCCTTAATTGTGACTCCCCTGAGTTTTAGTCTTAGAAGGTTAGTTTTCCTCTTAGGACTCTCTTGTGAGATGCTTGTTCCTGGTATGAGACATTATCTGTGAAATAAGAATGCCATGACGAATAAACATTATGATGTTGCTAAGATTTGAATAATGGGACTATAAATAAAAAATAATACTTTTATTCAGTTTTATTATTATAATTACCTGTGAATTTATATGGACTCATAATTTTAAAGGCAGAAGAATTTTAAAGGCAGATGATTTTCTGTGACCTAATATTGTTTTATTCCAGATGAAGTAGTTAGGCAAGAATATCATCTGCAGTGAGACTTGAAATATGATGGAATATAACCCTTGAAGAGACTGGGAAGAATTAAAGTAGACAGTGGGAAAACAGGAAAGAAATTTCTCAGGGAGTAAATCCCTTTAAGAAGCACTGAGAAGATGGAAGAAGTTGAATATAGACTGTCACTAGTTCAAAGGGCTCTTCAATATTTTTCTACGTGAAACCAACCATTCATGTGTTGTAGAAAAGGCAGACAATCAAGGATGACAGAGACTCAGGGATCTCCTTTTCTCATGTTGTGGAGATCAAAGGATGCACACTCTTCAGCGAAAATAGTTGATGTAGTCTTGACACTGAAGGCCACACTGTTGTCAAAGGAAATCTGCACTGGATTAAGGAGAGAAATGATAGCTGCAAAGGTGGGAGGTTGTATTCAGAAAGCAGGATGTTGACATTTGAGATAAGACATCTAAGAGCCATGGTTAAAGCAATGGAGCCCAAACAAGGTTGACTCTATGGCTTCAGCCAGTAAGATATTTTTATTTTACTCTTTTATTTGTCTCTTCTTTATCCATTATTCTCCATCCTATAAAAGCTTCTTGCCTTCTGCTCCATTTTAGTTCTCTGAATGGAGAGTATCTGCTTGATGAAGTGTTAAATAAAATTTGTATTACTTAAATTGTCTTTAATCATTTTTCAAAAATTTATACAAAATACTGTGGAATTGTCCTTTTTATCACATTAAATATATTCCTCTTTACCTTGATTAATATCTCTATCTCTGTGAACACTTCACTTTGTCAATTTTTTCATGTTTTAATTAAGACATAATTGACATATAACATTATATTAGTTTCAGTTGTACAACATAATGATTATATATATTATATATGTATTATATGTATATAAATGATCACTATAATAAGTCTAAATAATAGCCACCACACTATAGTTACATTTTTTCCTTCTTGTGATGAGAACATTTACAATCTACTCAACTTTTTCATTTGAAAGATAAAAAGGCAATGTTTATAAATAGTTCTTTTCAAACTACCTGTGTAACTTTGGGCAAGCCATTTGCCCTCTTTAAACTTCAATTCTCTGATTTTAAAAATATTGTTAAGACCTCAAAGAGTTTCTGTATAGATGAAATAAGATAATCTATTTTAGTGGTTTTCCTACAACAAGGTGCTACCTTCACTGTGTTACTCTATAATATTTAACACCATTACAAATAGTAGTTTAAAAACACTGGTCCAACCCTAGAATCAGATGACTTCCCTGGGGCCTTCTTTAAAATATTTAAAGAGGGAAAAATACAAACTCTCTAAGTGTTTTTGCCAGAATTTCCAGAGCTCTGCAAAGTTACAAGATTACCATGAGATCTTAAGATCAGTATCTGAAAAAGATGTGACAGGAAAACTAAAGATTTATCTCATGAACAAGATATTATCAAATATGACACAACAATATGCACAAAAGAGATGTTATGACAAAGTATGCTTTATTTCAGAAATTCAAGGAACGTTATTATTCATAAACCAAGTGATATTATTCACCATATTATTAGAATAAAGGAGGAAAACTATATAACTTTTTAAACAGTGCTAAAAATTATTTGACAAAATTCTGTACTCATTTGTGATTAAAAACAAACAAAACAAACAAAATAACTTAGCAAAATAAGAATAGTGTGGAATGTCTTTAACCTGACAAATGGTACCTACAAAAGACCTGTAACAAACATTATACCTGATGAGATTTTCCTAATGACTTCAAGAATGAAAAAAAAAGAATGCCTGCCATTATCCCTTTTATTCTACATTGTACTGAAGATTTTAGTCAGTTATAATAAGGAAAGAAAAAATACATAAATATTTAAATAAGGAGAAAATAAAACTGTCAATATTCAAAGATGATCTGATCCTGTGCATAGAAAATCCAGTAATTTAGCAAGCATACTGGATACAAATCAACATGAAAAAAACAATTGTATTGATTTTGTTTACTAGCTACAAACACATGGAAAGCAAAATTTAAAAAGATGCCATTTATAATAGCAAAAACATAAACAAATTATACACAATTTTTACAAACTATGTATAAGAACTGTATAGTAAAACATAAATAAATAAATAAAATAAAGAAGGCTTAAGCAACTCAATATATTGGAACACTCAATATTACAAAGGTGTCCATCCTACCTAATCTGATTTGCAACCCCAATTAAAAATCTCTTAATAATGAAGAAAATGACAATGTGATCCTAAAATTTATAAATTCATGCAAAGGGCTGAAAATAGGCAAGGTAATCTTGAAGAATAAGAACAAAAACAGAAATGCACACTCACAAATATTTTATACATTTAAAGTAATTAAGACTGCATGATGATGGTGCTATATATAATAGAAAATAGACAATGAAAACATAATATAGAGTACAGAAACAGACCAACACATGTATGATCACCTTATTTATGACAGTGACCTGCAGTATAGTGGGGAAAGGTAAATCTTTTCAATAAATAGTGCCAGGTCAATTGGAAGTCCAATTGGAAAAATATTACATCTTGATCCCCATATATACCGTATTATATATAGAAATATACCAGATGATTTGCATATCTAACTATGTAAAATATATGAATAAATAAATAGAAATATAGACATTTTTCTGAGTGAGAAGGATAGGGTTAAATTTACAAGCAGACTTGTAATCTATTGTCTCCCTTTACTGAGGTTACTTGAGAAATAAAGAAATAATCTGATCAGATCCCCTTATAATTAAACACCACTAAACAGATGTACTGGTGAAGGCAATGCGTAAATCTCTTATGTTAAATCCAAACTAGAATGTGTTTGAATACAAGAGATGAAGAGTATTTGGGGAGTAGCATTGACCATCTTGGACCTCCCCAAACCCTAACCATGTCTTTTGTTACTGCCTATACCCTCTGAGTCATTAGTAATTTGGTATTGGGTTATTGAGTAAGATTTCTTTTTAATTCTATTGCCTCTGATATGACAATTTTATCTTTATTGTAGGCAAAGAATTCTTAGTTCATCAGGTAGCAACTCCCTTCTAAGGACAGATAAATGCACTGTGTATAGTCACACAGTAAGATACTACACGGAAGGAGAATGAATAATTTACAAGCATATGCAATGATATAGGTAGATATTATAAAAATAACTTTTTATTAAAAAAGGTGAGAAAAGATAAAAAGTCTTATACACTATGATTCCAACTATATAAAGTTCTAAATCAAGGATTAGTTTAAAAGATTAGTTAATCTTTAGGGTTAGATGTCAAAATATTGTTTATCCTTGAAGGGTGGTTTCTGGATGTGAACACAAGGGACGCTTCTGGGATGCTGGTAACATTTTCTCTATTGGATTCTGGTTGCATGGTTGTGGTCCCCTTGTGAAAATTCATCAAGGTATCCATGATGATTTGTGCATTTGGGGGAGGGGCAGTATAAATGGCATGCTTCGATTTTTAAAAAAGATTAAGAAAAACAAGATCTAGAAAAGTGAAGTAGGTTGTCAATGATTGCACAACTGCTTTATGGTAACAGGCTGAAATAATATCCATGCCTTGTCCTACTATTTTAATAATGAATGTATGTATGAACAGCACACACATATATTACACAAACTCACAAATCTTTAAATAAAGTTTGTATTTACAACTTTCTAATAATTTTGATGGGTTTGTCAACAAAAAATATTGTGCTGTATAAATACCGCTAAAAGGGAAAAAATTACATAGAATACCTTTAAAGACTTGCCCAGGGTCTCAAAAATACTATAACGTAGCAAATGTTAAAACAAAACCTCTGACATTAGAACCAAAGGGCTGAATCACAAGCAGTTGCTAAACATCAGAGTGCAATCTATTTTAGTTGAGAAACAGCCCAAGGTATAGAGGACCTAACTGCCAACTGTTTGGAAAAGTAATAAATAGCAGTGACGAGTAAAGACTACCTATGCTTTTCTTTGCTTGAAAAATCACATTTTGTCTGAACTTGACTGTGCTTTGAGCAAAATTAAAAGAAGTAAAGAAAAATATAGAGAAAAAATTCTTTTCAAGAAGTACAAAGGAAATTAAATGTAACAAATAAAAATTAATAAATTTGGTAGGGAATGTTAAAATTTTACATAACAATTCCAATGAGGTAAAGTCAGGAATTTCTATGATTACAGCCTATCTGGGAACTATAGATGCTAATAGTAGTAATCATAGATATTTGGAAAGAATGAACTTTGCTATTTGAGGCCCAAGACTTTAGAGATAATCTAAAAGTATAAAGGAAAAAAAAATAAGAGCTAGAAGCACATTAAGATAAAATAAATGAGAAAGAAGGAATTGAAGTTGATTTTAGGAAAATATTGCATTTTGAGATGTCAAATTGGAATGAAGAGCAAGTGTTCAGTCTTGAAAGAAAACAAATATAATTCATAAAATTCCAGGTCAGATTTCAAATATTTTTGACATTAAAATGGGCTTGGAAATGCCTACTAAGTTACTTTATTGATTTATTTAGCATTTGGAATTCATAGGGATAGTGAGAGAAATGAGAAAGAAATATATTGAGGCACAGAAGGTCTAAGCAATCTTCATTCTGGACTGTTAAAAAATCTTCACATAAAATATTTCCCTCAGAGTTTGAAATTATATCACTCATCACTCATCCTATACATGCTTCAACCAAAATTGCAATTACAAAAAAAGTGGAAGAGATAATTGAATAAAATTAGGAGATCTGTTTGAAAATCTTCTCCCATTAGGTAGGCTATCTGTTTGTTTTGTTGTTGGTTTTTTGTTTATGTGTTTGGTTGTGGGGTACTTTTTTTTTTTTCTGTGCAAAAGCTTTTTAGTTTGATAAGTGCCAATTGTTTATTTTTGCTTTTTTGTTTCCCTTGTCTGAGGAAACACATCAGGAAAGATATTGATAAGACCCATGTCAAAGAACATACTGCCTATGTTTTCTTCTAGGAGTTTTACTGTTTCAGGTCTTATATTTAAGTCTTTAATCCATTTTGAGTTTATTTTTGTGTATGGTGTGAGACAGTGCTGTAGCTCCATTCTTTTGTATATGATTGTCCAGTTTTCCCAACACTATTTGTTGAAGAGACTATCCTTTCTTCATTGCATGTTCTTTGTTATTTCCAAATCATATATCTCATAAAGGTGTTAATATCCAAAATATATCAAGAAATCATATAACTCAACAACAAAAATCAAAAGACCCAATTAAAAAATGGAGAGAGAACCTGAACAGACATTTTTCCAAAGAAGACATACAGTTAGAATGGCTGTTATCAAAAAGGCAAGAAATAACAAATGTTGAAGAAGATGTGAAGGAAAGGAAACCCTTATACACAGCTGGTGGGAATGTAAATTGGTGCAGCCACTGTGGGAAACAGTATGGAGATTCCTTAAAAAATTAGAATAGAACTACCATATGATTCAGCTTTTCCACTTCTGGAGATTATCTTAAGAGTACAGAAACACTATCAAAATGATATATGCACCCCTATGTTGATCACAGCATTATTTATAACAGCCAAGGTATGGAAACAACCTAAGTGCCTATCAACAGATGAATGGACTAAAAAAGAGATACACAATGGAATACTACTCAAACATAAAAAAATGACATCTTGACATTTCAGACAATATGGGTGGACCTTGATAGTATTATGTTAAGTGAAGTAAGTCAAATGGAAAAAGACAAATACCACATGATTTCACTCATTTGTATAATAGGAAAAAGAAAAGAAAAATAAATAAATAAAGGAACAAATGAAGCCAAACAAAAATATACATGTAGATACAGGGAACAGAGTAGCAGTTTTCAGAGAGGAAGGGTAGGGGAAAGGCAAAATGGGTAAAGGGGTCAACTGTATGGTGACGAATGGAAACTCAGCTTTTGGTTATAAGCACACTGCAGGGCATGCAGAAGTCAAAATATAACATTATTCATGTGAAACTCACATAATGTTATAAACCGATGTTACCTCAATACATGAAATTAGGAGAAAATTGATATTTTAAGTATATAAGCTTATTTGAAAATACTTTGAGGTATACTATTCTTAAAAGTATAAAGATAGTGATTCGATACATACTGCAATCAAATTCATGTGTCATTAAAATCAGCATTCAAATTGGATAACTGTTAGTGAAACTCATATTCAGCTACTTACATTATGACCCAAATTCATTAATGTTAATAATAAAAGGTGAATAATGAAATAAATTGGAATAATGTCATTTTAGTTTAAATAAATTTACAATAAGTGTTTATATATAAACTGAATGAAATAATAGCTATCATTGATAAAACTACACTAATACAATTTCCAAAGCAAAGAAATTTAGAACAATTAATTGTATAAGACAAAAACTGTTAGTATTCAATTATACTTGAAGATGTGTTTAATTTATGAAGCAAATAGTTCCTCAAAAGAGTTTGCATCCTTTTTTTTTTCTTTTCTCCACTGCATTTGATCAGATATATTAATTCCTACTGAAGCCAAATCCGACTTGTAGTTATAAAGCCTTGAAATAGATCCTTGATTACACGATATTTGTATTGTCTGCCTGTTACTGCTATACAAAGTTTGGGGAAGGTTATTTTAAGTTAAAATAGGAGAAAAGAGTGAAAAAACAATTAAGAGATAACAAAGACAGAAATTTATACCAATAGAACTACGTATGGGGATGGAAAAATGTCAATGACTTGCCTTTTTGTTTTATCTCAAGATAAAATGTTTACTTTCTGATCTATCTTCTTTAATTTTGCTTTTGACAGGTTGATAATTTGAGTACAAAGTTGATCAGGCAACACGCCCCACCTCCGACATCAAGCGTGAATCATCAAAAGAAAACGTCAGGGAGCAGCATAGAATATTCTACAAGTGAAAATTATGTGTGACATAATGAGTCATATCTTTCTTCTTTGACTTATTAAGAAAAAACAGGTTATGCATAACATCTGTATAACCTAGTGATTTCAATTGGGGACTTCATATACATTATTTTATTTTATCCTCACAAATATTAACTGATGCTATCAAGGCCAGTATTTTGTAAATAAGCAAAAGGAAGCTCACAAGAGTCAAGAAAATAGATGGAAGTAATTTGACTCATGATCAAATGAGGAAGGAACTATTAGCAATGCTACTTTATACACAAGAAAACAGCTGAGTATCCTTCCAGAGGCCACAGTTACCAAATGGTAGTACCAGGATTCAAATCCTAATATATAATCTGGCCCCTGAATTCACTACATTTGGCTCTCAGTATCAGCAGATTTGCATCCATGGATTCACCCAACCACAGATCGTGTACCATGTTTAGCTTCTGTGATTGGCTGAATCCAGCGACATGGAGGGCCAACTATGGGGCTTGAGTATCTGCGGATTTTGGTATCTGAGGAGGGTCCCATCACCACGAGATACTAAGGGGCAACTGTGTATCATTACTCTGTGCTTCCTCCCATTATCAATCTGTGTTTCAAATTTGATTCCAGGATCAGACTTGAATAAACTCTATTAATGGGATGATTGATGGTTCACAATATTCATCAGACCAAGCTATGTGTCCTTTTCTTCTTTCATTATGACTCTTTCATAAGAGTCAGTCATTTTAGGAATAATGACTGGATAAGTGACGTTCTCTGACCCTTAGTAATGTAATAAGAGCACGTAAAAATGAGGCAAGAGTTAATATTCTTTATCTTGTTCACTTGCTTTAATTTTAGTGTTAATGAAGCAGAGTCATGAATTTAAATTCCATTTGAGTCACATATTTTCTAGACTCAATAGCTATCTACTGCCCTCTCAGATCCAAGCTAGTCATTTTTTTTTTTTTTTTCTGACAAATGAATAAGGCTGGTCACAAGGGAGGCAAGATAAGAGCTTACAGATAAAACTTCATCATCATACTGGCAAAACAGCTAAAGTCCATCCATTGATGATGTCCAGTCATTTCATCTTTACTTAAAAACTAAACTTGTAGGTCTTAGTAACATTCAGTTCTAGATTGAGAATGTGTCATATATACCTTCCAACTTCTGTATATGCATAGTTGATATGACATAACCTGGCCTGGGTAGACTATAGAAAGGACTAAAATCTCCCAGGGACTCTCTTGTAAAAGACTTTTACAAACTTACAGCATCACTCAAAAGAGAGTCAGCAAGACATGTAAACACCCATAGATGAACTGGACTGAGGAGTTTCTTAAGATGTGAGAATCCCAGTGCTAAATCCAGCATAGTCCTGCACAGACTGGGAGAAAGCACATAACTCAGTAATACTATTTTTGTGTGTTTTGGGGTTTTAAAAAAATATTTCCAAAGGCCATATTAGTTTTTCTAGCTACTGCATGACATGGCTAATATATATGGAATTTATGTTGGAAAAAAATCATCAACATTTCCACAATCATAAGAGATTTCAACATGTACTATAGATACAGCTGTATTTATGGATCCAAGTATATGATCAGATATTTATCCTCTGGAATTCCATTCCTCATGGATAAATTTACAGATTTGAATAGATATTATTTACTTTTACCAGTCAAAATCCATTCACTATTGTCCTGGAAAGAAGACCGGTCCCTAATTGTGGGGTGGTAACTGCATCTCTGTCATTCTTAAGCATAGAATTGTAGTATAAATCCAGGCTTAGCATGGGTATGTAACTTATACCTGAGCTAGGCAGTCTAAAACATTACTGTGGTAAAGACGGTAACTCAGAAAGGACAAGTGACTCACACATGGTGTATAATTTGTAATCATACTCTTAGAAGGAAAGTAAAACTCATGTTTTCTCTAAATTTACACTTTAACACATGAAGTCGTGGACCTCTTAGAAACCAGATGTCATGATTCAAGTCAGCGTGGAAAAGAACAGATCGAGAGAGACCAGCGACAACTATAGAACTTGCGCGTCTCAACCAGACCCTGAACTATGTGATTCACTGTTCTTCTCCTTTTTCACTTGCACCAGTTTAATTTCCATGTTTGTTACTTGCAACCAGGAGCCCTAAAGATTAAATGATATCTCCGATAAGTGACCCTTATTATTTTTATGCACTTAGTATCTGTAGATTTGATGGCCTTTTATGACTTCTAATTGTTAATTCAAATCATGGGGAGAATGTAGAAGAGCCCAGGGTTCAGTGCGATTCAGAGGTGAATGATTAGAAACCTCACTCATTCACATGCAGTCTCTGGGAGTGAACCATGACTGGTGTAGGTCAGTGATGCTCAGACCTCAGAGTACATCAGAATTATCTAAAGAGCTTGTAATCCCATGCAGTCTTCCCTGCCAGAGTTTTTGGCAGAGGATTGATTTGGAACCTGAGAATTTGGATTTCTAACAAGTTTCTATAGATGACACTTTGAGAACCACTGGTCTAAATACGTAATATTCATGTTTGGATTTCATTACTTTTTGTAACTCAAGTAGGGGCTTTCCAGGAACATTTTTCACTGTTTTAAGATGTAGGGTAGTAAAGCCCTCATACTGTAGTCTTTTTCTTCTAGTGTTGGACATTGTGACGAGAGATGTGGTGCTTGGAGTTGGCATAGCCACTTGCAAATCAAGAGAAAAACCCAAGAGAATTACCAAGGGGTCTACCCCATACCCTGACCAACCCTGGGACTAACCTCTTTCAGAGTTATTAGGACAAGTAGATCAATGTCATTATTATTATCTAACCATTCGTCCGGTTCTCTGCTATTTTTAACAAAATATTCTGCAGAGATGCTTATAAGTCATCTACAGTAATCGACATAGAAAGCATTCTTCTGGCTGTAAGTTATCTTAGCTCAGCAATGTTTTGCTTTAGATTCTATAAACCCACAATGCAGAGCACAACTTCTTGAACACAATAGATGCTCAATAAATATTTGCCAATTTAACGATAAATGACAGCAATAGTTTGCCTTCAGTCTAAAATAGGTTGGGTTTTTTAACCACAAAAAAAGGTTTTCATGTAATTTTTTTTCTATCCCTCCCACTAGTTAAACAAATATTGCAAGAATCACTTATCTCTTTTTTGTATTATGTATGATTCCTTTTCCCTTTTGAGAATATTTTTCTCTCATAAAAGATTTGAAATACATTTTTCCACCACATATCTAAAAACAGTTTAATATGAAGAAAAACCTGGGGATGCAGTTTGAATTCTTAAAATAATGCATGCTAAAAATATGGAGTAAATCTATCTTTTCTTGTCAAGGAATATTTATAAATGCCACCTAGAAGGACATCATTTCTCAGAATGTTCTAAAGCCTTAAGTCAGCTATTTAATAGAGAAGAATACTAGGAAATATGATTCAGATAAAACAGTTTTATGGTATATAATCCTTTTTCCATGTATAATTTCTTAATGCTGTGTGAATGTTCCTATAATTCAGGCTTACACATATTACATAAAACACTTTTCTGGCTTCTTTGCAACATGGTAAAATACAATTCTCATTAATACTTAACTTACCATAATCTGCATCCCAAGCCTTTAGTAATTAATGCAGCATTTCTACACTTCTGTCAATAAAGTTAAATCTTATATTTAATAAATGTAGATACGGATCATAATTTTATGTGAGCAAATAAAATCTGTACAAAGTCCAAGAGTGACCTTGTTTAAAAAAAAAGTTCAAACTACTATAAGCTATAAGTCAAAGCAATTGCTCCCTTGTTTGTAGTATATGAGCTTTATCTCAAAAAGTTATAGCACTTGCTTGTAGCAACAGATAAAGTTAGCAGTTTTCAGCCTAATAGCACGGTTATTAGTATTCAAAATAATTTGTAATTTATTCAAAATCAATGGAAGAAAAATCGTCATTTTTAAAATTAACCTCCCCCCTTTTTCAATTCATTTTGAAGTGATTGGGAGGAAAATTGTATTCTAAGCATAAAAAAATTCGTTCTAATTCATTGTTTTTAGTTCTTTTTGTTTCACAACAGAAAACTTTCTGGCAATAGACTTCTACTTTAGCTCCAAGTTTGGAAGTTTTTAACATTTATGTGAATACAAATAATAATTTGGAATTGATATTTATACATGACTCAAATCAAATTTTAAAATGACTTATCTTTCTATTGGACTATTATATGAGTTCATAATTTACAGCCTTTATTGGAAGACAAAGTAAAACAATGCATTTAGGTTTCAGCACTCTCAGAAATAATGTTACTATTAGAGGAGTCAGTATGAGAGAAAACACTCACACGGAGACCCTCTATGGTGCTGCCTCGCATCTTCCTCGTCCAGGTAATGGAGTCATCTCATCTCACTCACACGGTGTAGGTGTCCCTGGGAGGCTGCTAATTCATCATGATTCCAAGTCTGTGAGAGTAAGTGCCTGTGCCTGTGTTCTGGCTCCATGAACTTTGTTTCTCTCCCATAGAAGATGAAGGTACATTTGTGTCCTAAATTAGGCTAATCTGACTCCCCCTCACCCCATGAAGTAGAAAATTGGAATGAGAATCATGGACCCGAATACTGCTAAAACCTAATAACATCTTTTGTTGCCACTATGAAGAGCCCTTGGAAGGTTGTTTTTGGTACCTCTGGAACTTCTCTCGTCCCTGACCTTTCTAGAGCTTCACTATTTAGCTCCTCCTAGCTTCTCAGTAAAATTCCTTCTGTTGATCACAATCGCCAGATCACATATCATATGTTGTATCCATAGCAAAATGTCTACCTTTATATTGCTGCCTACCTACTTGTCCATGTACCTCTGTTGATATATGCATAGATGGATAGATAGATGATTGATAGATGATATATATATATATATATATATAGATATATATATAGATATATATATATGACATATGGATATATGGGTATCCATATCATCTCTGAATACATGAGCATATATGATACATATTGATACATATGCCATTTTATATTATATATTTCATAATACACATAGGGTTACAGTAGACTTAAAAATTGCCCTTCAAAAGGAAAAAGTCCCTGACCACACTGAATAATTTAACAGTCACTGGCTTATGGCCTCTCTGTTCAATACCATCTATCTGTTCAGTACCACCTATCTGTACCAGTAGACTCAATCACATGTGAATGAGATATTGACAAAGATAGCACAAAGTCTTGATAGCAACCTAGATGGAATAGTCAAGAAAATAAAGACAGTAAATTATATCAATAAAACCAATTTTTCTGTTCATTAATGGAAAAAATACATTAACAATTATGTTGCCATAATTGACCAAAAAATTTACCTTACTCAATAATTGATTATAATATGCAGGCACTAAGGTGGATATTCTCAGGTGTGTGAATGGGTGGTATAACCAATTTCATTTTCTTTATTAGAAAGAGTAGTTGTCTTGGCCAGTTCCATGGAGTTGCTATGAAAGTTTCTCCCAGATAAAGTTCTATTTATTTAAAATATTTATGTGAAGAACAGATAACCTGAAGAGGGATTAAAATACACACACATGTGCTTATCAACTTATAACAGATACAACTGTTTTTAAGATAGTGAAAAGAAAACAAGATTGTTGTATAAAAAAGGGGGAAAGTTGTGCCTGTGTAGATACAGCCTGCAGACTATCAGTAAATGTAAGGACAAATTTAAGGTTCATAATCACAAAATGACCATTTTTACAAAATAACATTCTACTAACCAACCTGAGCTGAATTTTCTTTTTTCTTTTTTTTATATTTTGTAACAATGTATGGTGATGGATTTTTTTAATCTTTTTTTTTTTTTTAATTTTTTTACTGAAGTACCATCAGTTACAATGTGTCAATTTCTTGTGTACAGCATAATGTCCCAGTCATGTATATATAAACATATATTCATTTTCATATTTTTTCATTAAAGGTTATTACAAGATATTGAGCAGAAACTTTTTTAAAATCTGTTTTTATATATAGTGGCTAACATTTGTAAATCTCAAACTTCCTAATTTATCTTTTCCCACCCCCTTTCTCCAATAACTTTAAGATTGTTTACTATGTCTGAAAGTCTGTTTCTGTTTTGTAGATGAATTTATAGTGTACTTTTTTTTTTTAATTTTCAGATAAACCATACCTCCCCCTCCCTGGTCAATGACTTCTCTTGTTTTTTATATAGATGACTACTCAACGGCAAAGAGAAACTTGTACTTTGATAAATCTACTCCTGCTTAAAGAGCTTCTGATTATTATGCTGCACCAGAACTCAGCTTTAGATAAGAACACTTTATTTTCATTCAACTCATTTATTACCTCTCTCCCTTGGAACTTCAGAAATTGAGCTAGAACTACAACTTAAACAGACCCCTTATCTAGCCCTTAAAAGTGGTCGCAATAGAATTTTATTTAGATACAAACTACATCCATCGCATAGTACTTATCACTACCATCACATGCTTTATTAAAGGAGTTTTACCAACCTGACATGCTATCATTGCACCCTCCTGTTGAAATGCCTACCTAGAATTCACGTATTTAGCAAAGTCATTCATATTCTAAAGTAATTCTTATGTAGTGTTTCTTATTGCCCCAACCTCATGCATTTCCCTTTATTGATCTTATCATTTATGCAGTTACTTTTTCTTTTCCCATGGAATTACTATACATAAAATTTTGTGTATTGTTCTCATTGCATCTTTGTCATATTTCCTCTTCCTAATTCCTACTTCTTGTCATGAGCTGCTTTATTATTGGTCTCATTTCTTGCTTTTTTTTTTTTTTTTTTTTTTTTTTGTGACTGTGCCATTCATTTAAATTCATCTAACACTTTATATCGGTACTTTGTGAAACTATTTTGAGCTATGTTACCTGAAAATCTAGAAGCTAATACAAAGCTAGCCATTTAGGTGATTACATATGTATCACTCTTTTGGCTTTAAATTTTTTCCATTACCCTATGTTCTATTTTATTAGAAATATTACTCAAATAATGGACTATTTGAGTTTCACATATTAAAAGGAACAAGTTCATCTTGAGAACATAACTCATTTATTTCTTTTCAGGCTACTTTCCGTTAAGATGTGATATACAAACTATGAGACATTCACTAGCTATACCTCTAGACTCTCTTTTCACTGAAAGAAAATATTTGTTTAGTGATATGGAAATAAAATCTCAGGCAATCACACAAAGGGGTAAGTGTTATTCATGCAACGATTATTTCTTAATATTTAGATAATCTAAATTTTCCATCCTGATAATTATTTTTTCAGTGAGTGGTATTGACATCCAAAGCAACTTCTGACTGAAGTCACATCATCTTCAGAAAAGATGAATTGTGCTGTCTCCTCCTGGGATTTTTATTTCATTTCTCATTTCATCAGTTCACTTCAGCCGCAGTTATACAATAGGGCACTACCTGTATTGCTTTGCCCTCAGCCCCCAGCAGGCTGACCATGGTGACTGTGTCGTTTTGTTGATCCCCCTTATGTTACTGGGTGTATTTAATTCTCTGTTTTGTTCACATGTGGTCACTTTGGAAAACCCTCCTTGGCTTCTGCCTTGCAGAGAGAGATCTCAAAACTCTGACAACTTGCATGGATCTCCCTGGCATTTGGCCCACAGTCTTTTCACACTCAGTGATTTTGCCATTTCAGTGACTCATTTGGGTTGCAAAAGTCTCAATAAAGATTATCATTCAGTTTTCAAATATACGCATATGCACCATTTGTATGACATTTGTTTGAGACACTGTATACATCCCACACACACATTCATTGGTGTATGTTTATTTTTGCACTATACATTTGCTAGCTTGAGCAAACATTACTTGGCCCTTAAGAACCATGAAAAACACCACATTATGTTGTTTTTCTTTCAAAACCTAAAGTCTGAGAAAACTGTGGTCAGTACAGGAATTATAGAGACAAACAAAGAATTAGACCATTGACTTTTATTTGGTTGTACAAAGTGTTAAAAAAAAAAACACAACAGCTAAAATAATCAGGAGAGTGGTTTCTAAGTTGGGGAACGATTTATCTAACACAATAGCAGCATAAATAACTCTAGATAGAAAAAAGGTATAATTAGCTCATAGACATGAGATTAGATTACAAAACCACAAATAGAATACTAAATGCTTTTTTTTTTTTTCGGTATCAAAAACAGCCTAATTTCTTTCAGGAGGTACTGTGTGAACTTGATACAGTTCTGTTATACTTCAGAACTATTGAAACCCAACATTTCTGCCCTTGACAGTAAGAAAAGTGAGCTCCATCCCTGCTAGTTCACACGGTAGTGTGTTCCATCGCAGGAAATGGTATCCAGGTACCTTCTTTTGTATACGAATCGTCCTCGGGTAAGATAGATTTAAGAAGTCTTAAAAACAATGAGCCTAACTTTTACAAACTTTGTGACTTTTCTACTTCCAGACTAATCTTAAAGATACAGAGATTGGATTCCCAGAAAAGCATTCTGTGGATACTTGGCACTAACATGTCTATTAGTGGAAAAGCATTATCTTAACTGTTTCAGGTTTTTGACATTGTATTTTGAGCCTCGCTGGCTTTGTTTTTTCACAATGTTGAATATTCAATATAAGATTACTTACCCTTTGTATCTCCCACTCTTTCATATTTCCTTTCCTCTCTCTCTGATGCCTACATACAATAAAGTTTATCACTATCAGTAACTGCATCAAAAAAATAAATAAAGGAAAATAAAGAAGCTGTCAACTCAAGTGAGATGTAGGTGAAATCAATGAGAGACCTTGTCAATATAAATTTGCATTATAAATTAATCTCAAAACTCTGTTCTTGTACTGCTTGTTCTATACGCATTGATCACCTTCCAGTGCATTGCTTCCAGTGTATTCAGTGTTGTTTAGGCCTAGAAGCACCACATGGTAATATTGAAATTTGTAGTTCTTAGACACCTTTCACAATACTCTTAAAATTTTACAGGAATAAGGAAGGTCTTAAAATAGCATCCTCATTTTTGGTTTGTATATTGGAAGGGTATTAATATATGAGACCAAGAACCGGGATCTGGAATTGTATGTAAGAAAAGAATTCTAAGGATGGCTTGGGGTCCCAAAGAAAAGTTGGAGGGAAATGAAAGACATGGAGAGTGAGTAAATGGTGCGTAGTATCACGTTCTTCGGGAGAAGACAAAGGATATTTCCCAACTAATTCTCACTTGCTCCAGAAAGCAAAACTATGACTCCAGTAGATTTGTTCACCTAAAAACTGACTAAAACCCTTAGCTACCCTTCCTTTGTTTTAGCCCCCAGCAAATAAAGTAAAATGTATTTAGCACAATTTACCAAATTTACTAAAAGCTAACAATGATTCTAGTTCTGTCTGAGCTTTCTTGGTAATTGAGAAAATTCGGAATTATTTCTTATGTGAATGAAAAATACTACAAACCGTATCTGTAAACAAAGACTGCTGAAGCCATCAAGTCATCAGCAGCTGCCACCACCCCCCAGGGAAGACAAGCCTGCAGCCTGGCCTCTGCAGCCACTCACAGTGGTGCACCCTGAGGGGACTCAGAATAAGAAAGGACAGGATACCGGCCCTAGATAGCTAGGTGCTTGTCAAAGGAATGAATTCAATGAGCCCAAATGTTTGCTTCCTCCCATGCATAGAAAAGCGCAAAATTCTTTAACTTCTTGAGATGCCTGGTTTTCTTTAGTTAACAGGTAATCTTTTAATGTTCCAACTACCTGGTCTTTGTTGTAAAGCTCCTGTATATCCTGGCTCCTCCCCTACCTCTACTGAGCAGTCTCACAGAGCAATCTGAGAGGCTGTCATCCTGGGCTCGAAGGGTTTGAGTCCTCAGAAATGTCCGCCAAATAAAACATAACTCTCAATTTTTAGGCTGTGCATTTATTTCAGTCAACACTTATAATATAAAAAAAATAAAGTTATGTTTAATAAAGACACAAGACTATATTGCATGCACAGAGATAATATACAGTATTGAGTCTGAGTCCTATGACTAATGCAAGTAAGAGTAGTTACTTAAAATTTCACTGCAAACTTATGTTGCCTTTCCCATAAGATTACAGAACAAAGCTTATAGGAGACTCTCTAAATTAATTCTGTCATCAATAACATTAAATCCCCACCAAAACCTATTATAATATGTGGTTCTTGCACCATATACTTCCTCCCTTATATCAAGATTTCAACTATTATAAAGAATATTATTGCAATAGTTTAAGAGGAACAAGAAAACATAAACTCAGATGGCATTACACGGTGATTTACTACACAAAAGCTAAGATTCTCTACAAAATTTTTTAAAAGCTAAGAATAAAATTTAGTATTTGTATCACCTAACAAATAACAAATACTAATAATTTAGCCAAGTTACTCCTTTTTAGGGTAAAAATGCTGCCTCAAAGCCAAGGATGGTAAACTGAATTCCAGGGAAATTCCAGAATGTAAGTTATCAAATTAAATAAATAAACTGAGCTAAGAAAGCATAAACTATCACCTCCCAAAATCTGAAGCCTAAATTTAGACATTCAAACACTTAAAAAGGAAGTGACCTCCTTCTTTTATTGCAAATATTTATTCACATCCAAAGGAATTCTGTAATCATCCATGCCTCCTCCGGCCTCCACACTGCAGTCAACAAATAAAAGGAAACTGCTGGAAACGCAGCTGTGGTGAAGGCTGTGTTCATTAGTCAGGTGGACATAGAGCCAAGGCTTTCAACAGCCAGCTGCAATTGCTTCTTTTCCCCTGGCATTTATGTTAAAGCATGCGGTTTTCTACTATATATACATGCAAATTTTCTTAGCACGAGAATGATTTCTTTTCCATTCAGAGGAAAGTCATAACTCAAGACCAGGCATGAACACTCCATATTTTGTCTTGCTTCTCCAAACTGATAATTATTATCAGAGCACATTTATCGAACCTAACAGGGTGCAGCCTGCTCTGCAAAAGGTGGAATTACATATGGTACCACCTGAAGGTCTGAGAGAGGTTAAATTAAAAGGCAAGGAACTGAGTACACATACAAAGTACAGTTGCTCATTTATCGTTAAATGAAATAAAATGAAACATTGAGTGTGGGTAAAGGAAACAATTACCCTCTTATGAAGCAGTTCTTAAATTTTTCAAGCTTTGCCTCATTTCTCAGTTTGAAATGTAAGACATAAATATATATAATGAAAAAGTCCTTGTAAATAATTGGTGAAGCAGATAAAAACAAGCAAAACTCTCACTGATTACCTTTTTGTTAGAAGGACTAGATGTTCCCCTGGTTTGTTCCATTCTGTATATACACCAAAACTTAAAAGGTTCCAGAAGGAAGCTAGTAAGAGACATGGCAGCTGATGAACAAGAGAAATATCTCCTTCATTAACCAGCCATTGCATAATTATGTGTCACTCTGAATTGGCTGGTGAATAATGGAAATAAAGCAATTATTTATTTCTTCCAGATTTATTGGGGTATGATTAACAAGTAAAAATCATATAGATTTAGATTGTGTTAACAATATGTTTTGGGGTTTTTGTTGCAGATGTAAAATGTGATGATTTGATATATCTTTTCATTGTGAAATGATTATCACAATCAAGTTAACACATCCATTACCTCACATAGTTAACTTGTGTGTGTGTGTGTGTATGTGTGTCTGTGTGTGTGTGTGTCTGTGTGTCTGTGGCGAAAATAATTAGGATTTACTCTCTCAACAAATTTCAAATATACAATACAGTATAATTAACTATAATCATCATGCTGTACATTATATTCCTAGAACTTATTCACCTTATAACTGAAAGTTTGTGCCATTTGACCAACATCTCCTAATCTCTCCCACCACCCAGCACCTCACAACCACCATTCTAATCTCTGGTTCTGAGTTCCACTTTTTCACATTCTACACATAAATGAGATGTTAGAGTATTCATCTTTCTGTGTCTGGCTTATTTCACTTAGCATAGTGTCCTCCAGGTTCATCTATGTTGCTGCAAATGGCAGGATTTCCTTCTTTTTTATGTTTGAATAATATTCCATTGTGTGTTTATATACCACAAAATAGCCAACAGGTATATGAAAAGGTGCTCAACATCACTAATTATCAGGGAAATACAAATCAAAACCACAATGAGATACCACTTCACATCCGTTAGGATGGCTAGTAACAGGAAGACAAGGGGTAATGAGTGTTGGCTATGTGTGGAGAAAAGGAAATGTAAATTGTTACAGCCTTTATGGCAAACAATACGGAAGTTCCTCAAGAAATTAAAAACAGAAATACTATGTGAGCCAGCAATTGCACTTCTAAGTGTATATCCAAAGGAAATGGAATCAGTATGACAAAGAGTTATCTGTACTCCCACGTTTATTGCAGCATTATTCATAGTAGTCAAGATATGGAAACAATCTAAGTGTGGATACATGAGTGGATAAAGCAGTTGTGTGTTTTACCAGTGAATGTGATGCCCTGGAAAGAGCACAGAGGAAAAAAACCTGTAGCACTAAGTCTAAATCACCCACTGAAGGGATCCTCTTTGCTCCTTGTTTGTAAATGAATGGGTTGAAACAGAGAATGTCAATTATACATAATTGACATATAAGCTTTCTAAATCTCTAAAGAGCTAAAAATGAAAACAAAATCTCAATGTTGTAATCACTCTGAAAATAGAAATTTGTAAAATATGTTTGAATTAATCAAGAATATATTCTACAATTTTTTTCTTATGTAAATATATCTCATTATAATTTGCACAATTTGCCTGACCTTTCCAGTGACACTTTCTCAAGTTCTTTTTCTCCTTTCTTATCACCTTTCTCTCTGTCTGTCTGTCTCTCTCTCCTGTCTCTCTCCCTTCTGTTAAGAAAATTAAAATTACAGAAACTCTAGATTCTGAAATACTTTCCATTTTTCTCTGATTATCCAACCATAATCTTCCTTTTCTTTTTACTCCTTTATCTTCTTAGCTTCATTTATTGGTAGCATCCACAGGGCGATACTATGAAATACATCTTCATCATACTATTATCCTCATGACACAAATCTTAAGTTTCTGGCTCCTGGTCCTGACTGATCCCACCCTCCTCTTCATACATACACACAAGTCTTTGCCTCATGATTAAACATGCATTTCTCAGGTTCAAAAACTACTCTGTTTCTCCTCTTTTAAATTCTCCTCTAAAACATTTTCTGAGAAAAATACTTTTTAAAAACCTTCGTATATTAATTGCTTTGTATTGAAGTAATTAAAGGTGAATTACTATATGTCCATTTGCATCTCAACATTGGATTCATTAAGGTTTATTACTCAACAGATTCATTTTTGTCCTTACATTTTAGTACTTTGATAGGTAAGGAGGGATATTTTTTTCTTTAATCTGAGATTTTTCTCGGTGCCCTACAAGTTACAATATTTTGGCAAGCATTCCTATTTAACTGAAAGCCATTTCTACACATCAATTTTTTTTTCTGCTTGTATTTCTCATTTTCAATTTCCTTGGACCAAGTTCAAATTCTCAATGTATTATAAGGGAGTTTTTAAATACATACTGCCCAAATCATTTCAAAACCTTTATATTCTTTTAATAATGTGTGAGACAACGTTCAAAGACTGTGGTGTCCTTTCTTGTCTTGCCGCATACATGGCCAGTTAGAAACACAGTAGTTACTGGATTGTGTCTAGTCATGATTTTCCTCACAAACTGGATTCTCTTCTGGGTATAATATACATCCTCAAGTGAATGAACTGCATTTGAGATGTCATGGATAAAACAGTGATTCCAAATAGAAAATTATGAGACTGTATCACACTCTCTCACGGAGCAAAGGTTTGTAGAAACAAACTATTTGAATTTATCGTAATTCACCACATTGTGTTTTGAATTGCTATTGTACATAACCATGAATACTGTTTTAATGCTGCTTTTAATCTTCCTTCAAGACTTCATTTCCCAAAAGCCCAATTATCTGCAGCATTCTATGACCTTGAGTACCAGCAATTTTGTCTCATTTTAGGATAGAAACTTATTTTCTTTGTGATAACAATGCTGTACAAAGATCTTAGATGTAACTGTTTCCCTATCACTTGAATGTGTACAACTGCATTAGGAAGAATAAATTCAAGTCATATCAGAATTGTAAACAAAAACAGAACAAGATATAATGATTCTCATGTAAAACTTAACTTCAAGAAATTTAATATATGTGATCAAGAATTTTATATGAGTTTTATAAAATTTTGTAATTTTAATAAATAAAGATTTAGAAAGAAATTCCTCCTCCTAGAAAGGAAGGTTAAGTCTCTTTTATAACACTTGGAAGTGAATTCCAGACAATGCCAATATTCAAAGGTAATTGGTAAATTTAAAGGGGCACTGGAAATAAATCCACTTTATGACCAACATTCCATAGTAAAGATTAAAAGAAGAGGACAGATGTCTAAATGAAGCATTATTATAAAAAAAGAAACTAAAAATTGTTAAGACAAATTTTACTTCTTTATCTATTTCATAAAAATCTGCTTAAAACAGAAAATATGTATTATTTCTGACAATTAAAACTGCATTAATAAAATGTTGATTTTTTTTCCTGTAAAAAGAGAGATGGTGGAGATTTTAGTTTTTTCCTAATTTCTAGTTATTATTCATGATAACAGATACATAAGGTAAATTTATATTATTTTTTCTTAATTGAAGTAACATTTATACCATGTAAGTTTCATGTGTACAATGTTATATTTCTACTTCTGTATACACTACATAGTGCTCACCACCAAAAGTTTAGTTTCCATCCATCACAATACAGTTGACCCCCTTTACTCATTTCACACTCCCTCACCCTCTTTCCCCTCTAGTAACCATTACTATAGTTTGCTTTTGTTTGGTTTGATTTGTTCATTTACTTTGGGGTTTTTTGTTTGTTTGCTAATTTGTTTGTTTATAGTCCACATTAGAGTATAATCAAACAGTATTTGCATTCTTCATGACTTATTTCACTTAGGTCCATTCATGTTGTTGTAAATGGCAAATCGATTTCATCTTTTAATGGCTGCATAGTATTCCACTGTGAGTGAGTGTGTGTGTGTGAGTGTGTGTGTGTGTATGTGTGTGTGTATCACGTTTTCTTTATCTGTTCATCTTTTGATGAACACTTAGGTTGCTTCCGTATCTTGGCTATTATAAATACTACTGCAGTGAACATAGGGTTGCATATATTTTTTTCAAATCAATATTTTTGTTTTCCTCTGTGATAAATACTCAGAAGTGGAATAACTAGATGATATGGTAGTTCTATTCTTAATTTTTTGAGAAATCTGAATACTGTTTTCCATAGTGGTGCAGCCATTTTGAATTGATTTTTGTGTATGGTGTGACATAGTGTTCCAGTTTTACTCTGCATGTGGCTGTCCAGTCCTTCCAGCACCATTTATTGAAGAGACCCTTCTGTCTTCATTACATGTTCTTTACTCCTTTGTCATAAATTGTCCTTATATGTGTGGATTTATTTCTGGGCTCTCAGTTCTGTTTTGTTGATCTATGTTTCTGTTTTTTGGCCAATACCATGTGGCTTTGATTAATACAGCTTTGTAATATTAGTTTGAAATTAGGATGTGTGATACCTCCTTTTGTTCTTTTTTTCTCAGGATTGCTTTGGCTATTCAGGGTCTTTTGGGGTTCTATATAAATTTAGGGGTTTTGTTCTATTTATGTGAAAAATGCCATTGGGATTTTGATAGGGATTGTGTTAAATCTGTACATTGCTTTAGGTACTATTTTGACAATGTTAATTCTTCCAATTGATAAGTATGGGATATCTTTCCACTTATGTCTTCAATTTCTTTCAACAATGTCATATAGTTTTCAGTATACAGGTCTTTCACCTCCTTGGTAAAATTTATTTCTAGGTATTTTATTATTTTTGTTACTATGGTAAATGGAATTGTTTTCCTGATTTATCTTTCTACTAATTCATTGTTAGTTCATAGAAATAAAACATATTTTTGTATATTGATTTTTACCCAGCAACTTTACTGTATTTATTATTTCTAACAGTTTTTTGGTGGAGTCTTTAGGGTTTTCTATATATAAAATTATGTTGTCAGCAAGTAGTGACAGTTTTACTTCTTCCTTTTCAATTTGGATGCCTTTCATTTCTTGCCTAATTGCTCTGACTAGGACTTCCAGTACAATATTGAGTAAAAGTGGCAAGAGTGTGTATCTTTGTTTTGCTCTTCATTTTAGAGGAATAGCTTTCAGTTTTTCATCAATGAGTATGATGTTAGACATGGGTTTGTCATATATATGACCTTTATTATGTTAAGGTATGTTCCTTCTATACATTGTATTGAGAAATTTTATCATAAATGGGTGTTAAATCTTATCAGATGCTTTTTCTGCAACTATTGAGATGTTCATACAATTTTTTTTCCTTCATTTTGTTAATGTGATGTATCACATTGATTGATCTGCAGATGTTGAGCCATCCTTGCATCCCTGGAATAAATCTCACTTGATCATGGTATGGTTATTTTAATGTATTCTTGAATTTAGTTTGTTAATATTTTGTTGAGGATTTTTGTATTTATGTTTATCAGAGATATTGGTCTGTAGTTTTCCTTCTTTTTTTTAATGTTTTTAATGTTGCCCTTATGAGGTTTTTATATCTGGGTAATGTTGGACTCATAAAATGACTTAGGAAGCACTCCTTTTCAATTTTTTGGAAGAATTTGAGAACAACAGGTATTAAATCTTTTTTTTTTTTTTTTTTGAACATTTGGTAGACTTCACCTGTGAAGTTAATTGATCCTGGACTTTTATTTTGGGGAAGATTTTGATTCCTGTTTCAATATCCTAACTAGTAATCAATCTACTCAAGTTTTCTATGTCTTCAAGATTCAGTCTTGAAAGCATTTGTCCACTCTACTAGGTTGCTCAATTTGTTGGCATATGACTGTTCAGAATATTCTCTGATAATCCTTTGTATTTCTTAGTACTCATTGTTATTTTTCCTCTTTCTTTCTGATTTTATTTATCAAAGCCTTCTCTCTTTATCTCTTAGTGAGTCTAACTAAATGTTTCTCAATTTTATCTTTTCAAAGAACCAGATCTTAGCTTCATTGACCTTTTCTTTTGTCTTTTTAGTTCCTATTTAATCTATTTCCACTCTGCTGTTTATTATTTCTTTCCTTCTAGTGACTATGGGTTTCATTTATTCTTTCTTTAGTTCCTTTAGCTGTAAGGTTAGATTGTTTATTTGAGATTTTTCTTGTATCTTGAGGTATGCTTGTATTGCTGTAAAGTTCCCTCTTAGTATCAATCTTGCTGCTAAATGTGATGAGCTACAATATAGAAAAATTTAATTTGAACCGTGACTGCCTAATTCAGGCTACTTAAACATCTTATTGTGTGGAATAGTATATCTTACACTAAAGAGTGTTACTTATCTTTTGCAATAACTACTCACATCTTCTGTAAAGACCAAAATATAAATCTCTGGAAAAATACTAATTTTGAAGTGTGTGTATCAAGGATAATATGTTTATGCCATGTATAAACTTTAATTATGCTTACAAGTAGCAGTAGCACCACTTATGTATTAAATTATTCATTTATGATTTAAATTCATGAACAATACCCAGCTCTAATTAACAATTCTAATCAGCTCTCTAGTAAGTATCTTGCTAAATATTTGTACTATTTCCCCATGCTATTTTTAAAAAGATTATCTTAACTTAGTGGTTTGAGTATCATATTGGAATTTAGGAAACTAGACAACTCTCTTCAGCTTTGTTAATAAATTTCTCCTGAAACACGAAGTTGTTCAGTTTAAATGTCCTAAACACTGAGAAAAGTAACTGGTAAAATAAGTGGGCTTTATGCATGTATATGTTTTATTAAAGTGAATTCTAAATAATATAATTTTAATAGTTAAAAATCCTACTTGACTCATAATTTCTAAGATAAAAACAAATTTGCATAAGTAGTTGTTCAATGAAACTGTGATGTTGGACAATCATTTTATTTTAGGATTTGGAAATGAATGCTGAAGTTCTTAAGAATCTCCTGGAAGAGAAAGTTGATCCCTGAATGCCCTGTAAATATTTTACTGACTAGTTAAATTCCCTTCCTATGGGCTCTTTAAAGTTATCTATTAAATAATTCTGTATTATCCGCTCAAAATATAATTGCAGTCATTTCATTTCTTTGAAGCAAAATAATTATTTGACTTTTCTAATTAAAAGATTTACTTCCCATGTTAATTACATTCATTCAATTTTACTCAAGGAATTCATTTTACTTTAAATAATTTGCAAAGGGTTTGGTTTATGCATTTTAGTAATCTGCGAGTAGCAAGAACTTAATGCTTCTGAGGAAACCAAATCAAATTGTATCTAGATTTTTCTTCAGTGCTGTGCAAGGAGAGACATTTTACTTTTACTTCCCCTTTAGACTTGATTTCATCTTCTCAGTTGTTAAAATTACTAACAATTATTTGCTATCCTTTTTCTACTAAAGTATTTTGTGTAGTTAAATAACTGTACCTCTTTCTCCCAAACTCACTATTTTCATTGTTGATATCTGATATAAAGCCAAGTGCCTTGCTGAGAAATTTAAGGAAGTTTTCTCTCCCTGAGCACAGGACTAAAAGATAAACAGCATTTTCCTTGCAAAGAGGATGTTCAAAAGAGAATTTTGATAAATGAGTAATTTTGAGGTTTGGGAAGCGTAATAGGGATTTAGAAACTGAAGTTCTGATATCTCTGGCAAGTAGAGGTCATGACTTCACCAGATCAATTATTTCCTAACTGCAGATATATTTTTCGTGTAACTCAAATATTGACGAGAAAATATCTGGAAACTATCTAATAGCTTTCTATGAAGGACTACAATTACTTGATTCCATTGACAATAATACAGTTTTATCCACACATTAAAATTTAAAAATCCACACATATGCCCCTAAGAAAAGCCATGTATTTTCATATTAAAATGGCTTTGGGGGAAAAAGAAAATATTCTATCCTCATTGAATAATTTAATTACCTGTAATTCCAATTGAAGGAGAAAACCCCATCAGGATGAAAAAAAAAAAAAGTATTACATTAACAAGGGAAAAAAATAGTGCATTTAACATCGAACCAGTTTTTCTTAAAAGTGATTTTCAGAATGCCCAAATCTCAAATTAGAGTTTAACTTTACAAGTATGAGTATCTTCTTTGGAACTTAGTAAATTGAGTTCTTTATATGACATTGTCACCATTATAGAATAAAAGACTTCAAATATTCCAATATTAAATTTCCAACACTCACATTTCTACCTTTGATAACTTAGTCTCAAGGAACTAAAGATAAGTAAGTAAGTGCTTTCTGTTTGGTTTATAGTATAAACTCTGTATTGAACTTTTCACCTAGTTCACTTTTATCTGTACTCCTATTCAACAATGCAGCACTCAAAATCAGAATATCTTACTGAATCTTAATGTTGTATCATATGGTCCTCCTGTGTTTGTTTATGTGTGTGGTCTGTGTGTGTGTGTGTGTGTCTTTGAGTTGTAAGTAGAGAATAACCTAAACAAGTTATTTCCATTCCTCATACCTGTGTGCTAATTTCAACAAACCATGCCTAAAAATAGTGCAGACCCAAAGAATCCTGTTGTAAGAGGCTTAACTAAGTTGCTAACTCACTCAGTCTCTATGTACTTGGAGGACCATCACATTACTATTAGCTCATCTATTGCTAGCTGATCTCTCTCCAAGAACCACAAAGTAGGAGGTCATCTTTCCATCCTGCACAGGCTTCTAGGAAGTCCAGAGTGGAGTTTTTGGTCTCAAGTGAAATCACAACAAATACTTTTTTTTAATTTAGTTGCATAAGTTGGATGCAAAAGTCACAATGAGAGAATAAAATCACAACTAGGAGAGTAATTGCTTTGGGCATGCCATGTGTATGAACCCTGACATTGGATTGACAGTAATGATTGCCTCTAAATTCACCTGAGCCAAAAGTTGTAGCCTTTACTCTGTTTTCATCTTGAACTGTCATATAAAAACTAAACCTTCTCTGCCAGGGGAAAACAAAGTGGAAGAAAAAAACAAAAACAAAAGTGAATTTAATAACAAATAGAATATGCTAGTGTCCAGAAAAGCACACGGTCTGGTAGAAATATATATATATTTTTTTGTAATTGCAGAAAACTATTGAAAGAAAGACAAACCAGATCCCAGGTAAGCACAGAGGACTCTTCTGTACTGGAGTCTCAGGTCAGCTTGAAGACCTCAGTGTTGCACATTGGGAAACTGAGTTTTATCCCTCCTGGTAAGAATATTGGCTTTCATTTTGGGGAGTTTCACAATTGCAGCTTTGCACAATATCATGACTTATCAACTTACAAAAGCGGTGTGGCAGACAAATCTATGACTAAATAAAAATAAAAATGAACATTTAATTTAGCAGGGTTTTTTTATGAACTTGCTTATAGTTAAATAATTTCATAACAACTAGTACACTGATAGCAGTGTTTGGCACATTATTTCATCTTATCCTTTTCATGTTCATGATCGGCCTTTTATTAAAAAATGCCTTTTTACATGGGTCCAAACTCCCGGTGAACAGAATTGTATTATAATAAAATTTCTAACAAAATCACTATATCTGATGTGAAAAAAAAAATAGCATTCAGTGTTCAAAAAATTAGGTCAATCTTTTGCATAAATTTGACAGAACACTGCATTGTAATGTTGTACCAGTGATTAATTGTGGATTATCTTGAAATGAGTAAGATAAAAATAATCATCCAGTTTATAATGAATATCATACATAACCATAGCATTTATTATCCAGGTTCAAATATTGGAATGTCTCTCCAGCTTTCCTATTGTTTACTGTGTATATATGGACTAAATATTTATATTCCAGTCCCATATTTACCTTTGTTTCACCTGACAGATGTAATAACTTCCAGTGTTTTATTTGAAAAGGCTGGAATTTATATATACACATGGCAATCGAGCCCCTGAGGCTGACGCCAGGGGATGCCAGGAGAATACCGACATTTAAGACTGCTGTGGATTTTTCTCCCAGCAGAAGGAGCTTTTAAGTGGGTCATGGCCCAAAGGTATTGAACTTCTTCCCTTGCTGACAGCTATTTACCAGAGCATGGTCAAGTAAAGGAAGAAGAGGATTAAGGCGCTCCAATTGATCAGAAAATAGCATTCAGAGTTGAAACTTGTCTCTACTCCCAGGACTCAGCTTTTGAAAATCTTTTAGTGAAACCATTGTCAAGGGATGGCATAATCACAGAATGAGGTAAGAAGATTTAAAATTCTTAAGCAGACAAAAATGCATTGGGATTCTAAGTTTTAAAGGCTCATTGGAAATAGCTATGTGCCACTGAAACACAGGGACTAGTCATTGATCCTTTCAAACTATGACAGACGTTTTCAGAAGAAAATAGATCCTTCTATTACACCACCCCAGATGGAATAGAATGTTAGAAAAACATGTGAAACAATGAAATGTGCATACTATTTAATTTGAAATAATTCATACAAGCGATAAAAACTTGAAGTTAAGATTATTTTCATTAACCTGAAAACTAATGTGCATTACATGTAAAAGAATGCAAAACTGCGTATTGAATGAACTATGTTCTGTAGCTGTTTATTCCATGGGAGTTTTCATTCAATCAATTTCTACCGCAAGTTGAAAATAAAAGACAAGTGAAATGTAAGTGATAGTGAGAAAGGAGGGAAGAGGTCAGGGCATAACCAGTAAGAGAATGACACAGCAATTAGCACCAAGATGGTGGAAGATTCAACTCCCAGTAGAACTTGAGCTTCATTATATACTCATTGTAATACATTAGCGTGCTAAACGGCACTCCCACAGATGCCATGACAGTTTCAAGGCTGACTATAAAAAGTCAAAAAATGGGTGATGGCCCAATTCCTTGGAATCCCAGCCCCTTCCTCAAAGTAGAATAATCCTCCCACTTGTTAGCATATAAAGTTACTGAGTCCATAAAAACTAACAACCTTGCACCTCATGGGAGCTCTCTCACCTTCTGAGGCAGCCCACATTCTATGGAGTGTGTATCTACTTTTACTTTAAACACTCCCATGTCTCATGGCCTCTCTGGCCTTCTGAGACAGCCTGCACTCTGTGGATGGAGTGTGCATCTCTCTGAATAAATCTACCTTCACTTTACTATGGCTCATTCTTGTATTCTTTCCTATGCAAAGCCAAGGACCCTCACTTGATGCGGCTCATCCCAGGGACTTGCCTGGGACCTGGGATTTAGTCATCCTCTCCCTCCCCATTTGTCCTGTATCTATAGAAACATGAAGAGTATGTGTCTTAAGAAAAAACTGGGCTGGAACTTATAAATGATATTTGTCTTTTCTTTTGTATTTTCTCAGGATTTTTCTTCCATTTTGTGTGGATTTGTCTTTGTTTTGGAAGAGAAGATTGGTGATTTTCCTGGGTCACCTCAGAGCAAAGACCATTTCCCATTGAAGCCTGTGTAAAATGACTGGAGAGTCATTCAAGGATTTTAGTGATGGGCTAGGCATTCCTCATTGCTAAGATAATCAAAATTTTGAAAGTTTGGTTTAAAAAATAAAAAGACAAAAATAAGTGGTAGGCATTGAGTGCTAGTCATGTGCCAGGGACTCTTCTAAAACACTTGATATAAATTAACTCAACTACTGTCACAAGGACCTATGGAAAGAGGTTCAACGAGTATCCCCCATCTCATACAGGAGGAAACTAAAGTATGTAAAAGTTCAATAATCTAACCAAAATCACACACTCAGTAAATGGTAATGTCAGGAGTTCTTGTTTACACAAGGGAAAAGGAGAATGTTGCTAGGGCTTGTAGGGACCCTGAGGTAGAAGACACACATGCAGGTACTAGTCTGACAAGTCACCCCAAGTCTGAGCTACTTCCCATCTAGGAAATTTTAACTGAGCAGGACCCTATGGGGCCTTCCCAGGACAGGCCCCTCCCCCATATACTCTGCTTTGGCTCTTCTCTGAAGTAGCCAGACAATAGTATCTGATGCACATTTCCTGAGTTTTTTTTTTACAGATGCTAAAACCCCCACCAAATGGAAGAAATTAACTACTTGATGAACACAAGCATGTAGCCCCCAGACATACTGGAGGATTGATAATGTTAAACCCTGTGACACCACCCTGGGTTACCTGACCATCAACCAATCAGAGAATTGTGCATGAGCTGATCACACACCCTGGGATGCCCCTCACACATCTTGCCTTTAAAAACGCTTTGCTGAAACCCATTGGGGAGTTTGGGCTTTTAGAGCATTAGCTGTCCTGGACTGCTTGCTTGGCTCCTTATAATAAATGCTGCACTTTCCTTTACCACAACCTGGTGTCAGTAGGTTGACCCCGTGCTACACAAGTGAGTGGACCCAACTTTTGATAACAAAATAAATTAATAATCCTCATCTCACAGCATGACTACATGCAGTAAATAGAAATGAATGCACAAAAGACTGTTTTATTTTCTGGGTGTGAACTGTTAAATTCTGTATTTTATATAGAAATTCTATGTTTCATATAAAACTACATTTTCAAAAGCTCCTGGAATAAGGTCATAATTTATTTGATAAGTATTAGCCTCTTCCCTTCCTTTTCCCAAGAAAAGGAAAAAAAAAAAAAGCAAAAACTCTTCTGGGTGTGGCCTTTAGGTCAGAAATGCAAATCATAGTCATATATTTTAATTACTCAAACATCTATTCTTCATTTACCAACTAGGTTCATACAACTCGCATTTATGAGCAGCATAATTATCAAATATATTTGGAGAGCTAGTTTTGTTTCAAAAACAGAATAAAACACATACTGGGATATATCTTAAAATACCAGGCACCTTTCAAATCATTGATTAAAATGTTTTATTTATGGTATTATGTGGTAGTTAATTTTTTTTTCCTTTTGGCTTACTAAACCTAACAGCAGAAACAATACAAAGTAGTTTATCCAAACAGTGGTTTTTGACATTTATAAATAAAAATTGTAAACTAAATGCAAATATAATGGATTCTGGGCCTCTGAATATTAGACTAGAACCACAGTACAACATGGTATTTAAAATTATACAAATATATCATGTTGTCCTTATAAGGCATATACTAGTAAATTTACATTTGATCATATTCAATGCTTAGAATTTTGATATTTTTCAAAAAAGCAACAAACAAAAAGAAAGATCCTTACTGATTCCTCAAAATGCATCGTATATCTTCTTAGGGTGTTCTATCTATTGCCTTATTTAATCATCAAACAGCCCTATGCAGAAGGGACTATTATTATCTCCATATTGAAGATGGTGGAAATGTGGCAGGACATTTACTTAATCCCCCAAGTTCCTAGAGCGTGTGTTAGATCACCTGGGCTGTGCAATGAGGAAATCTGGCTCCAGACTCAACATTCTCAGTGGCTCTCCTATAGCTAAGTGTATTGAGATCTAAGACCTGAGACATGATGTCATAATCCATTTTTCTGACGCACGGGCCAGTATTCTCTAAGTGTGCTAAGAGAACCAGAAGATAGTGGACCGTGTTGGGAGACTGAACTAAAAAGCACCTTCCTGGGTCAACTAGTGCCAAAGAAATCAGATTCCCTGAGGGTGGGTCTGGAAATTATTATTTATTTTTAATCTAACTTTAAGTACCCAGATGATTCTCAAACACATGAAATTTGTAAAACACTATGTTTTTTTAAAATAGGATCATGTCTGTGTTCTCAGCCCTGATATATACATTGTAGGCAAGGTCAGTAAATCTGTTAAATGAAATAAATTATAAAAGAATATATCAGGGTGTCAACAAATCATTTTTCTCCATAAATCAATAATTTTTAAAAAAATCAAAAAATATTTGTAGTAGACATTCCATGCATATATATGTTAAATCAAACCAGCCTTCTTGGTTTCTTTCCTCTTTTTTTGCTTTACTTAGTCCACCACAATGACAATCACACCTGTACACAGTTCTAGGATTTATGAAACACAAATGTGAAGAGTTTGGAATTTTTTTAAATATTGGTAACTGCTTTGAAAAATAAAAGAGGAATCCCTATGGGGATTTTACATATCCAAAGCACCACACTTAGTGTTTTTAGAATCAAACATAGAGAGGGAAAAATATAAATTTTCTCCTTTTTAAAGGTAAAAATACTATAATTTTCACTACGAACTTTCTCAAGCAACGTGTTCCCCATTTTCTTTAAATTTTTCCAGTAATTCCCAACTTTTCATTTTTATATATACAGCTAGGATCCCCAGTACTGAAACTTCACATGATGCTGCGCTGCACCTGTAACCCTCTTTCACAAAAGGATAATTCCCTTTCCACAACATTAGATATCTATGTCTTTTTTATATGAATGTTTGATTATTGTGTTATGTTGAAATGATCATTAGGGAAGACCACATATCTACGGTTATCTGTAGCTTTCTCTGAAAGTGATCGGGTTAATTGTATGTTAGATATATAACAATGAGGAAATCCAATTTTGAAATGCCAACCAGAGAAAAACTATTTCCCCAGCTAATGGGTTTGAACATGGAAGATTATTCTGCCTATGCCCAGACGGTGTTGATTAATGACAGTCTCTGCCCTACCTGGGCAGACCAGTACCTGCACATGACCATTTTCCTTTATTGGACCTTAAGTTTAAAATAATTGTTTTAAGCTGTTCAGGCTGCTATAAATAGCAAAACACTATAGTCAGGGGAGCTTATAAACAACAGAAATTTATTTCTCACAGTTGTAGAGGCTAGAAAGTCCAAGATCAGGGCACCTGCAGATTCTGTCCAGTGAGCTCCTTCATGGTTCATGGTTGCTGTCCTCTCCCTGTGTCCTCATGTGGTAGGAGGGAGGAGGGAGCTCCTTGGGTCTCTTTTACAAGGGCATTCATCCTATTCGCAAAGGCTCTACCCTTATAATCTAATCATGTTCCAAAGGCCCCACTTCCAAATACTATCATGTTAGGGGGTAGGTTTCAACACGTGAATTTTGGCTGGACACAGTCTATAGCAGTAAGTTATTTAAACCAGATATTTCTGTTTTGAAATTCTGTGTTAACCTGCTGTCTGCTAGTGGCTATTAACTATTATTTAAATGTTCTAGACTTAAGTTGTAGAATACAGTATTAAAGAGCAGCTCCCCTGAGGCCAGGTTTGATGGTAAGAGTGAAAATTAACGTCAAGAGGAAATTAGCCAAAGGAGAAGGGGACTCATGGGACAAATTGAGAATCTCCCTCCATTTCAACAGAAGCTTCTGAATTTTATTTTAGAAAGATGGTAGCAGTTTCCTGAGATCCAGTCCCGTATGTTTCTTTTTTCCATCCAGCTTTAGTTCTTATTTTTGTCTCTTCTTCCGTGCTGTGTCCTCCTTTCGTATTTTTCTATACTTATTTAATTAGATTTAGCTTGCTAATTTATTTGTAATTGTAAATATACGCAAACAAAATGTCCGCAGAGAGCCTTGGGTAAAGGGTGGGGAATACACAAAGCTGATATATCTGAACTTAATTTTTATTAATGTTCAGAGTCACCTGTTTCCTCTAACCTGTTCAATAATTTCTTTCATAATACTTTATGGTGAGTAACTGTATCTGTATCTCCGGAGTTGACTTTTTCTTTTTCAGGCTAACTGGAATTTATAAATCAGAAACATGCTAAAATATACTCTGTTTTCACACTTTTTTATTCACTCAGAACACTGTATGAACCCCAGAATGAAAAAGTCATGATAAACTTTGTGATAAATAGTTTGATTTTAGCTTAGGAGGAATTACCATTGACTAACTGGGTAAAAAAAAATAAGCAGTAATATTTTGACTTCTTGTCAATTTGCTGAATAATTGAAAGAGACTCATAAGCTGTCACAAACTCAATCTAATAAGAGATGTAATTTGGAGGTTGTGGTGCTTTGGCCATGTGTGATGGAGGTGAATTTCCACTCCCAAAGATGCCGAGGAAAATTGTGCATCATTAAAGAAAACCTAACACTGATGACTTTGAAAAATTTATTTAAAAGTATGAAGAACTAGTTTATAGCTTAATTTCCTTTTGGAATAAAAGTTTGAAAGTGTGAATGACAAGATATATATATATATATGTATATATATAGAAAATGCCCTTATTTGGTTCACATAAGTAGTCACGTGGTTTCATCACTTACAGTAGATAATCTGCTAGCAAATATATCAAGTGCATCTACGCCAAAAGTGAATGGGGCCAAAGTAGGATAAATATCATTCTCGGGAAAGATCCGTACTTGACGGAGAGAGCAGAGAAGATGTGAGAATAATGTTTTTTAAATAAAATTAATCAAAATCAAATTCAGAATAACTAAGACAGAACAGTTCATTGATATTAAAATGTAAACCATATCATTGGAGAGATAGGAATTTTAATAACAAAAAAGACAATTGCAGTAAAGTAAGAAGACAGGAAAAGAAGGATAAAATGAATAGGAGATTGTGTTAAACTGAGGAAGAACTTGCTCACCAGAGGAGGGAACTTAATAAAAGCAATGTGCTCTAAAGCTGGTAACTTTTGTAATCTTACTTTTTGTCAAGAATCTCCTATATATTCAATTGTTCAAATAGTTCATCTTACCTCTTGCTTTCAGGCAGTGCCTTGATTATTTTGCAGCATTGAAATAATTATCTTTTAAGCAGAAAATATATATATATTATTATCAATCACTATATTACACTGATTTCACTTCTAATCAGATCTTTAAAGAAAAGATATTACAATGAATGCCTATTTATTCATATGAATAGATCATGATGAGAGTTTAACAAAGCCTTATTTGAAGTTTTAAAATGCACAATTATTCAAAATGCATGAATACTGTCTAATTGTTTAAAACATTGAGGTGCTTTCATTATTTAATTTCAAATTTTAAAAATTTCACATTTAAAAATACATGTGTCCAAGATTCTGATATACACCAGATCTATGAAATTGGCAGGGAAATGGGATTTCAGCACTCAATGCTTTTTCCTTTCAGGTTACACCAGCTCTCTGTATTGACCCCCATGGAAAGATCTACCACTGCAGTTTGTCTAAGTAAATCCACAAAGGTAAGATTAGTCTATAACTTTCTCTGAGCACTTTGTCTGGGAATCCAGCAACCCCCATGCTCTTTAATTACAGGACTCCATAATAACTCCCTGCCTCCTTCACAACCATCCCACATGAAAATAGTCTATGCCCTTTTAAGTCATTATCTCAGACCTCTAATCTTTCTCAAGTGGTTTCTAGCTTTGGATAAGCCTCTCTGAACTGGGTTGCACTGTTATCTATTCAAAATATTTTACACTTTAATAAGAGATTTAAAGATGATATCCAGGGGGGAGGGTATAGCTTTGTGGTAGAGTGAGTTCTTAGCATGCACAAGGTCCTGGGTTCAATCCCCACTACCTCCATCAATCGATCAATCAATCAATAAACCTAGTTACTTCCCCCACCAAAAAAATAGAGCTGATATCCAGTCTTTCCCCATGTTATAATTTTCTGCTTCTAAATCTAAGCAGCCTGTTCTTGTCCATCCGTAATTCCAGTTTAACATATACCTCTCCTTAATCTGCCTTCTCATTACTGATTGTTGCAACTTTGATCATGATGCTTTTATAAGTCCTAGTGTCTAAAATTAGCTCACCTCTTTTCAAAAGCCTGTTTCTCAAAGAAAAGGTGATGACTGCTATTTGAATTGGAAAAATAGTGCAACATTCTCAGCTATGTATTTTATACTTTGATGACTCTGATGCTTACAAGTTTTTATTAAAATTAAAAAACGTGTTCACTATCTTTCTCTGAAATTCTTCCAAAATTTTATTACATATGCTGAACAGACTACTCTAAGGAAAGATTGAAGACAGCTGAAAAATAGGTGTTCTTGCCTTGTTATCATCAACTAAACTGTTCTTTTGCTGACTATCTCTGGGTACATCTTTTAACTTCTCTGAACTAGTTTCTCCATCAATAATATGATCACAGAAATCATTGCTTCCTTTAACATGGAGCTATTAGCAGAATTACATTAATTTTAAATGTAATGAACTATTTAAATGCAAAGCATTATAACAAAAAATACCATTTGCCATGGGTAAATTTGTAAAAGCAAATGCGGAGATGAATGCAGGCAAACCTCCAATGGCCAGCAGTAATTCCTGAGAATCATGGTAGAGATTTTATCTAGAATTGGATGTAAAGGGAGAATTGACTTTTTAGAGTAGATTGTTTTCAACATTGTTTAACCATAGGAGAGAAGATTTATAAGAAAGAATGTAGAGCATAGATTAATTAAAAGATTTAAAAGAAAACCATATGGATTAAGGAGCTTTGTGACTTTCAGAAAAAACAAATGAATGATCTACAACATTCTGCATTAAAGCATTCTTTTGTGATGATTTGAAGTCATTAATTAAATAGAGTTCGGTGTTCTCTTAGAAAAATTTCAACTTCCTTTAAATGGTGGCTGTAAAAATTAATATAAGCTGATGTGCACCCATGTCTGACACAGAGGTTTTCTGCTTTAGATTTATTTTCTAGGCCAACACTCACAGTGTGTCAATTTTCCACATGCCCCAAATTTCCACAAAAATTACTGAATGTATGTATGCATGCACATATATTTTGCATATAGTTAGAGTGTGATTTGTTATTGTATTATTGTCGTTTCTGTCAACATTCCTACTATGGCTCAGAATCAGGTTATAGTGTTGGCAGTAATTTATGATATGCAGTCACGTGAAGGTGCTTGAAAGAGACAGCATAAAGGATCACACAGATGCCGAGCAATATTTATGGTTGCTGCTTAAACACTCAGTGTCTGTCTTTTACTTTACCATATGCTGATATAAAGGATGATGTGAAGAGGAATTAACAACGATGTTTACCTTTTCTTGAATAAGTATAGTTTTTGGATTTTATCTGAGGAAAGTGGAATAAAATGATGGACAGATATTTTTCAAGTATTTAAAATGAGAGAAAAGTCAATTACACAATCTCTGCAGAACTCCAGAACAAAATATTAATCTTAAGGTTTTACAAAATGTATAAAATTAGTGCCAGTGACTGGAAGGTACAATATATTTGGCACTTACCAAAATCTGAGGTGACTGGCCTTTGGGGGTGGGGGGCTTGGTTTAAACTTTGTTATTTTGAAGAGAAATGATGAGGCAGAAATTCCGAACGTTAATCAAAGTTTCTCCTGCTTTTTCATTTTCAACACAAGAGTGTTTAGTACGTGAACAGCATCAACCTGGCTTCATTCTGCTGTTCCTGAAATCTTTCCTTGTTTCATCAGTCGGGGTGGATCAGGTCACACCTCCCCATCAGTTGGAGTATTGGACTGCTTTAAAATTAAAAGGACAGATATTCTTAGCGATGGTAGAATATGGAAATGTCTCCATTGCCCCACTGAAGGTAGGTCTAGCAGGCAGGACGCTTGCTGTTATTAAATGTTAACATTAAAAAAGTACATTTGCATGCTTTATGAACTGAGATTTTCACAAGGTTATTTTAAGTTTTACCTGTTCAGTTTCTTTCCAAATAAGAATTTCATCCTTCTAAGAAAAGTACATAGAAATCTTTGTGTGACTTACTTTATTAAAATAGTTGTCATGAATAATTACTGTCAACTTTTTTCCAAGATAAAAAATTATGTGATGATTAATGAGTATAAAACTATAAAAAGACAATTTGACTATTTCCCATAATACCTAAGATATCCTGACATATCAGTTTCCTGGGGCTGCCATAACAAAGTACCACAAAGTGGATGGCTTAAAACAACAGAAATGTATTCTCTTCCTGTTCTGAAGGCTAGAAGTCTAAAATCAAAGTGTCAGCCAGGCTGTGTTCTCTCCCAAACTTCTAAGGGGGTAATCCCTCCTTGCCTTTTTCTAGCCTTTGTTAGCCTCGGGCATCTCTTGGCTGGTGGCAACATAACTCCAATCTCTTTCTCTGTCTTCATATGTCCATCTTTCTCATAAGGACGTCAGTCACATTGGATTCAAGGCACCCTACTCCAATATGAGCTCATCGTAACTTTACTCTTTACATCTGCCATGACCCTATTTCCCAACAAGTTCATGTTCTGAGGTATTGGAGGTTAAGACTTTACCTTTTTGGAGGTGGAACAATTCAACCCATAACATAACACAAAACTAAGCTTACATCATTTTTATGAGGTTACTCTACATTAGATAAGTTAGTTCAGAAGACTACCAGAGGAATAGTGTCTCCAACTAACAAAATAGTTCAGAGAAGTCTTATCAGAGGAGAACACCCTTGGAATAAGCCTTAAAGAATAAAAAAGAGGGCTCTAGGTAGCAAAGAGGAATGGAGAAGATAACTCTAGACTAAGAGGACACTTTATACTAAGGAGTGAGGTCATGAAAAAGCAAAATATAGTCCAGAACCTACAAATTATTTAGAATTAATGTTTCAGATAAGTGGTAGGAGCTGAAGCTTAAGATAAACATAAGAACATAATTTTATTAAAATTATTTGAATCATATTCCAAATTTTTTATTGTTTTTTGAAAAGCAAAGTGAAGTCATTAACACATTAAATTGTAAAAATAAAGGAGGTTTATCTTTGTGTTGTAGAAATCCAATCCTGAGGAAGTGCCAAGAGATAATCGGAAAGCACATTTGTCAAATGTTCAGAAAATGTACTCTGGAAATATTGTATGCATCCAGTTGATATTGCTAACTGTATAGATAAAGCTTTCTAAAGAGGAGGAACTTACAAAAATATATAAAAATTTTACTAAGTAATATTATATTGAATATTATATTGTATAATTTTTAAGTAAATTATTCAAGTTATCCAACAATGGATTAGGTTGCCTCATAAGATGATTTGGGAAATTTTCTTATTAAAAAAGAAGATGTACACAATGATTAAAAATCAAAAACTTAATTTCTATTCAGGATGTTGGTTTAAATCAATCTGTTTACATTCATTGAATATTGTCTTTAAGAAGACAAAGAAGATAAAGAAACAGGGGGAAACTTCTGAAATCTTTACTTGAAAAGGATGAAATTAAGGGAAATAACCATAACAAAATTTATATAACATTGTCAACATAAGACTATAATTGAGGAATGTGTCAATATGACTGAAATTCAGCATGTGCTGAGGAAAAGTCTGTATGGGTAATAAGTGCACAGGAATTCTGTCATAATCTGAGACATCTGAGACATGGCATGATAAAGCAATAAGATCCAAGTCTAGATCAGCTCTTGGGGCATTTGTAGCCCAGATGGAGCACACTTTTCTATTCTATAATCTGATGTAGCAGGTGAACAATTCCTTGTCTGTCTTTACTGGATATCTCCTCAGTCAAGGAAGGAAGCCACCTGGACAATTTTCTGCCCACTCTTCTTGACCAGGAACAGTAGTCTTGGATTGATATTGACAAGACTTATGAGACATAGTAAATAATAAGACTCACGTGTCACCCAGCATCAATTTGACTTACCTTCAAGAAAGGATCCAGGACAGGTCACACAGCACATATAGTGATAGCTAGTGGAGGTCATGTGACTCACAGGCACAGAAAGCAACATTTCTAAATCACTCTGCATTTGGGACATAGGCGTGCTAATAAAAGAAAAGGCTGACTGGTTGGGCACCACCTTAGCACAGGGAGGTTGTTAGTTCTGGAGTCGCTTCCATCTTCATACCTTGCTCGTCACATAGCTTCCTTGGGCTGTCTAGTGCCCTTCTCCAGTGTGCCTGCACCTCACCAATTACTGCTTACAGATTTCTTAGTAAGAATTTTGATAACACAAGACAGGCCCTGAATTGGCACAGAGTATATATTACTTTCCAAAGTTCATTTTGCTCCTGTGAATGTTCCTTAATTTAGTGTTGCAAGAGACATTTGACCAGAAGAAATGTCACAGATCAAATAATAATTCTTTCTTTCCAGAGAAATATTTCATTATTCTTTGCAATTGGAGTCAATGAAAGAGAAAATTTTGAGACAATTAAAAATTGTTTTCAGATGATCAAACATGAGTACCAAATGGAAAAGTTCAAAGAAATGTATTGAATACTGAAGAAATATAAATCAAGGCCATAAAAGACCAACTGAAAACATTGAGAAATTGGAGGGATAAGCCTATATATTTATATACACACATATATGTGTTTATATATGAACATTTATTAAGTGTTAAATGTTATCCATATGAAAATAAAGTAAAATTTAAGAGGCATGGATACTAAATCCAGTTTCTCTGTATGCAAATTGGGAATTCTAAAAAGAATTACATAGTCGAAGAAAAGGGATTAATTAAATGAATAATAGGCAGTTCCCTGATTTGAAGAAAGAGTTGAGTAAGCACATTTATTAGGCCAACTTCATGATAAAATATAAATCCCCAGACACACTTTGGTGACACTTTTGAATTTTAAGTATTTAGGAGGAGAGGACATTACAGAGTTACCCTGAAAGAAGCTCATGTCCAGTGAGCAAGGCTTTGGTCTTGAACATCACCAAAATCTGCTCCTACATCAGACAAAGGGGTTAAATCAAGAGCAATTAGAACCCCACATCACTGACTTTTTCTTGAGAGAAAATAAACCAGTGAATGGAAACGTCCTGTCTTCAATGGGACAGCCTTTGAGGAAATGGGTTTCCACGGAGCAGCTCTGTTTCTGAGAGTCAACTAGTCATAAGTGGCTTGGCTGTAACTAGAGTCCTCTACCAGCTGGGACTAAAACAAAAAACTTCTGATTCCCAGAGCACAGTCCAAACAAAGGGTCTGACTGCTTCAGAACAGCCGCTTAATGATACAGAAAAGGTAAGGATTTTCTTTCCTAGTCTTTAGCATTTTGACTTTATTAAATTGTAATAGCAAGTGAGGTGGGGAAAGAGGAAAATAGGTAGGTCAAGAGTTAGACTAACCAGGATGTTTTGTTGAGGGCTGTGCACATTGACACCCTGATCAAAATTGGGGTTCTGTTAGCGAAGAAGAAGAGGGGCAGAATTTTGGTTATGCAGGCAATCCTGTCTGCCCCAGATGGACACAAATGAGCAAGTGGCAGGTGGGGAGCTGAAACATTCTCCGAGGGCTGCTGCAGTGTACACATTCCCTGTTAACATGATGCTGAGAGCAGATCATTTTCTCTGCAAGAACCAAGTAACCAACCAGCAAAACTAAGTCACAGTGAAAGGAGTTCCAATAACATCATAATACTCACAAACTCCAAAAGGGATTAATTCACTCTAAATCGGCATGGTGGAGGGTAGAAATGTTAGTTTATTTTTTTGTTCCATAAAATTTAACTAAAATTTTATTTTGTTGTTTTAATGCCTACTCTTTTTCTTATTTATTTATTTATTTATATTGAAGTATAGTCAGTTACAATGTGTCAATTTCTGGTGCACAGCACAACGTCCCAGTCATAAAATGCCTATTCTTTTAATACCTCCTATTTTGACATGGGGGTAAACTAGGAAGAACTGAAATATATTATCATTATATGATTCATTGGTAAACCATCTGGCAACACATTTTTCCACCACTTTATTTTTCAAATTTTGTCAATTATTATGTACAATTTTAGGAGAAGGAAATCTTTGGTGAGCAGGAAATAAGCTGAGTTCACCAGACCTTCATAATGGAGCACATGTGATTGAGGGTACCAACTCATCAGAAAGGACGTTTTAATAAAACCAAGAAACAGAAAGTTTTTTAACCAGAGAGTTATTGTCATTGAATTCAGCTCCTCATGGAGTCCCTTGCTCTACAGGTCATACTAGTGCCCAGGAGGGCAGCACCCTGCGGCCAAATCATCTTCCCTAGGTTGAATCCTGAATCGGCCACTTCCTCGCTAAGTGACAATGGACAAGTTAATGAGCCTCTCTATTCCTCGGTGCCCTCCTCCATATAAAAGGAATAGTATTAATTCCTACCTTACAGAATACATATGAGGATTAAATGAAGTTGTATCTGTAAATTATAACTAATTAGGGAACCTGTCACTTATCTATATGTGTGTGTGTGTGTATATACATATATTTACGAGTACATATAGTAGTTAAGTAAGAGCTTATAAAAAAAGCATTGTGTGTTCTTAAAGCTGCAAAAAGAAACAAAGACATCATTACAGAAAAAGATATGTGGGGTAGAAAAGATTTTGTGCAAATATTTTGGGAATAAATATATGAATGAAGAGAGATTTTGTTAACATTTGTTCCATTCATAGCTTAGAGCCTGGTGCAGAACCAAAACTCAGTGTTAATGTCTTTCTCTTTTCCCACCACATAATGCATTCTTGTCATGTTTCACTCAGATCATTAAAGTATTTTGACACCAAGCTTGCTTGAAGCTCAGAATACTGATGTATCTGAATCACCAAAATATCCAAGAGAAATGTGTACAAGTATATATTTGGAAGATATTTTTAGACACTTTCACTGAATGTGGAATACGGCAAAACAGTTTTCCATTAAGATAATACTATGGCAACATTTGAAACTTTGAGAAGTTTTTATCTGCATATATATTTAAATGTTTAAAATGATTTATTTATCTAACTACATAAGCAGTGACTAAAGACTAATATATAACTTATGAGTCACATTCCATGAAAAACAGTGACAGAAACAGACTCACCCAGGAGAAACCGAAAACACAGAGCTTCTCCAACAATAGAGATGTTTTAGGTTACTTATGGAAGCTTTTTGCTCAGTTAAGATTTACATGATGTGGCTTCCTTTTTTACCATCTCTTGATTTTTAAATTATTTCTTAAAAGTTGAAGAAATATTGCCATCTATGCAGACTTCCTTTAAGCAGCATACAAAGGCAAAGAGCAGGTAAGTTTTGAAAACCAACTCTCTGTAATTTTAAATTCAGATTTGACTGGAGTTCTTCTACCAGGAAGATTTGCTGATTGCAACAAAACTTGGATGGCCAATCAATATGAGTGAAAATTTCAATAAGAATACTTTTCTGCTGGCACCACTACTCTACCTGTTTCCTTGAAGAGATTTTACTGTCGACATTCCAAAGATGCCTTCCTTTATTTTGGCTTCTTTGTGAACAGATACTATTCTGTATTGTATTAGTCATGCATTACTAAGGATTTTTTTTCCCTTAAAATGTCCAGCATCTTATTTTTTCTTTTTGCTTTCTATGAAGGCTCATTTGTTTAGTTTCTTCATCTTTTCTACTGTTGTATTTACATCAAGAAAACATAAACAGCATGTGACTTAGTAAGTCACTCTTGCTTTTCTGCACTGCTTTTGTCTAGCTGTTGGATCCCCAGCTCCTTCCCAACCATCAGCTCATAGCTCATAACATTTCATAAAGCAAAATGCATTCATGTGTTCAGTCCTTTTTGCCCCCACTGCTCCTTTTGTCAGTTCTTTGCATGAATCTGCAGAGTTGGCATTATTTAGCTCTCACTCCGAATTAAACCTATCAGGGACTTGCTTATTTTGTACTTCTTATTTTAAGCACAACAGCATCATGGGTTTTATGAATCAAAAGACTAATGAGCCCATCTGTCATATTTTGCAAGAATGTCGTGGTGAATCACTTTTTCTGACTTTAACTGGCATTGGGAAATGACTGCATGTAAATAGACTCAAGGAGATGTCAAAACAAGAGCGTTGCATAAAGAAATGTCTGTATAGTTTCTCCACAACGTTTGGCTGGGCTTGGAGCTTTGTTAGACAATTGGGAGAAGTCTGGGCACTGGAGTTTAAGCAAGATTTTCGGATGTGAAGAGAGTGAAAAGCATTATGAAAGGGCTGGAGGACAGAATCGTCTCTCAAGTTAGCAGAGGTTATGAGGTATGGAAATTACTGCTGAGCTAAATAAAAACCTGAATAATGATAAAGCCTCAGATAACACTAAGAAACTTTTGATGAAGGATGTTTAAAATACTTGCTTTAAAAGTGGAAAATATAAGTGCTTCCCATTTGAGAACCTGTGAAGGAACCCTCTTCCCATTAAAATACTTAGGCAAACTCTTGGTGCCTGGTTGAAACTATTCCTTCTTTTAACTAAAGTGCACTTGAATCTCTCCTTTTTGTTTTGCTTTGTGATAATGCTTCCAGGAAATTTTTAAGGAGGAAGAGGATGAAGATGAAGATGAGGATGACACAGAATGTCACTAAGTGATCTTAATGTCCCTGGCATTATGCTAAACACATTGAGCTATAATCTGTTAATTTCAGGGAAGACTCTCTTTTATAGACAATCATCATCTTTGTTTTATAGACATATGCACCAGTGAGAGTTCTATTAGGGACAGAGAATCACTGAGCAATATGGAATAAGAAACTCATTTTGGTGATTAGATTCTCACAATTATGAAGGAATGCACAAAAGGAAAGATCGGGGAAGGTGCGGTTGGAGGGTCAGAGAAAAGCCACTAACAAGGAACCGTGGACAAGAAGTGGTGAAATCTATAGAAACTATTGCTTCTGCATTTGGGAGTGGACAGGCTATAGATCAGCAAGGTGAGCGATTATGAATAAAATCTGTACCTAAAATGAGAAAAATGAAAAAGAAATAAGAACCCATGGGGACAAACCAAAACCCGGGGGATAAACTAAAAGCCATATCTGCTTTTTGTCTTGTTTCTATTGCAACATGGAGCCTTTAGTGACCTGTGGAAGATGCTAGAACTCTTCATGTTGGCACTGCATACCAAGTTGTGAGCCAGGCCCACAACTTAAAGAACCAGAAGGAAGTCTGTGCTGGCTGCAGCCCATGCTAATGAGATGAACTAGCAGTTCAGCTACAAGGTGAGACCTACAGTGATGCTGGGAGCTGAGGCACCAACCTCCAACTTACTAGCCACTGTTTCACATTCACCTTCCAAATCTCATAAATTTATTTTGTGGCCAGCCTAGCCTAAAGCTATACCAAGAAGGGCATTTGAAAAATCAAGTTGGAGTTTACCTAAATTGACATATATGAAAACCACTGAGTTTAGTGTTTAGATCTAGACTACTTGAATCTATTTCCTGAAACTGGTGTATTTTGGCTCTGATACCTTAGGCTGGTTGGTGAAATGTTCTGTGCCTCACTTTCCACATCTCTCAAATGGGAATAGCAGGAGAACCCAACCCATAGTGTTATTATGAGAATTAAATAAATAAATATGTGTAAAGTTTCTAGAATTACACATAGCATCGTAAATGATCATTAAATGTCAGTAACTGTCTATATTATGTTTTATCTCACTTTACCCTATTTTCAGAATGATCTCAGAAATGATGTCTTAGGATCTCCTCCAAAATTACATGTTTCTCCTCTGAGTTAGTGCATACGGTGATTTTTTAAAATCATACAAAAGATGACAAAGTATCAAGACTCCAAAGGTTTCACCTTCCCTTTACTGTCTATTAAGGATAATACATGGCTTTCAGCCCTCTGCCTGAAGGCAGAAACACCAATAGTCTGAGAAGTCTTTTGCTCAAAGCTGGCATTGTAATTTTCAGCGGACATGACCAAAGGGATGTGTCAACAATAATTTTTCTTAGGGCAGTGAAGGTTGAACTTAAAGCAGATGATGAAATCTACTTACAGTCTCCTTGAGACTTAATCCATTATCTTTCTGGGCAAAATTTTATATCAGAAAAATGCTACTCAGACCTTAAACAAAAGAGCAAACTATTCCATAGATAGATTAAGGAGAAGTACATTCAATAGGTCGAGAGCGCAGTCCCAAAAGGCATGGAAATTGCAAATATTATCTATTTTTCTTTAATGAAACTGTGTAGTTATCTTTAAAAAAAAATGCTGACCTCTAGCATGCCTAAATTAAAACACTAGGCTGAATGTTATTAGAACCCTAAGAAAAGGAAAATTGTTACCTGACCAGGCATAAGAGTATCTGATCTCAATGGAGAACTTTTTTGAAGTTTTCCCTTAACAGACAATTATCATCCCCATTATATTGATGAAGAAACTGACATTCAGAGAAATTATATAAAAAGTATCCACAGTTTTACAGTTAGTAAGAAGAGGCCACGATCTAAACCAAAAGTAGGACTCAAAGCCAACGTTCTTTTGTTTTTGTTTTTAGCAAAGAAATGCCTTCCCTTCACAATCAGGACAGAGCACTGAAATCTGCAACCAAAGACTTGGAACATAAAATTCTAGATTCTTTCATGCAAAGACTGAGAGCCCATTTGAAGTATTTAATATATTGCATATTTTTATGTCATTACAGGTCACATTAACCCTATATTCGTTTTGTTTCCTGAGATTAGTATTTGTAGCATTAATATTTCCAGTATTATTTCCCAAGATTAGTATTTATTAGTATTAATATTCTCAGTAGCATTTATCAGTATGTAGTGTTTCTCAGTATTAGTGGTGTAGTATTCAATGGTACGGTGATTCCAACTGGTTATTTAAAATAATAGTTAAAAAGAGAATTTCCAAGTTTCTCCTCAAGCTTATTCTTTGAAAAGTCTGTGCTTTTAGAACTTAAATGTGCATGTAAGTTACCTGGGCATCTTGTTAAAATAGAGATTCTTGGTAAATAATTCTGGTGAGATTCTGCATTTCTGACAAGCTTCCAGATGGAGTTCAGAGACTAAACTTTGCGTGGTAAAGATATAACCTCTTCATATCCTCTGTAGATACCACTTGGGAGAGAAAGAAAGCCCATTCCCCAGGAAACTCTTTGATTATATGTCGCTGGGACTCACTGCAGTGATGTCTGCAATGTAACTAAGACCCAGAGTGACATCTACATGGTGAATCCCACTGGCAGTACCTTCCTCACTGCCCAAGCCCAGCTATGCTATTTGTACTTCACAGGAAATCAAAGATCAAAAGCTTGTTTCCTGCAGCAGCAAGATCCAGCGTGCTTGTTATATGTTACACATCTTAATCCAGTATGGTGTCATCAAGAATAACAATATCACTAAATCAAACTGTTAATTGTTTTAGGTAACATATGGGTTTTACTATGCACAAGGTCCTGCTGGTGATTGATTTAACTCTCACCACAACCCATGAATTTTTATTACACCTTTTAAATGTTAAAGATCCTTTTTCCAAACCACCTAGAAAAAGCAAGTTCAATTGATTCTGTCTTCTGTCCAACCACAAAGTACCTCCCAGCTACCTAATAAAGAAATAAAGGAAAGAGATTATAGCAAAGCGAGATAATGGTGTCAAGGACTAAATGTGTTCCTCCAAAATTCATATGTTGAAATCCTAGTTCCCAGTGTTATGGTGTTAGGAAGTGGGAGCCTTTGGGAGAAGATTAGGTTATAAAATGAAGCCCTCATGAATGGGATTAGTGCTCTTAAAAAGAGACCCTAGATTCCTCCTTTTCTTTTCTGCCATGTGAGGATACAATGATAAAATGGCCATCTACAACCAGAAGACGGGCCCCTCCATAACTTGACCATGCTGACACCTTGATCTCAGACTTCAGATTCCAGAACTGTGAGAATTACATTTCTATTCTTTATAAGCCATCCAGTCTATGGTATTCTGTTGTCACAGCCTGAAATAAGGCAAATAGTGACTTTAGCAATCCTGTTTATCTTACCATAAACTCAATGATGCTAAAGCTGGCTAACATTGCCTCTTCCAAACCATTCATTCTATAAATGCAGAAGCTAAAACTTGAGGGATTCAGTTAAGTTGTTTAAGTTAACATTATTAGCAAAATCAAGAAGGGAACTTTAGATTTGTGACTTCTAGTCTGATGTTTAAGAAAGAACAGCACCCTTCTCCTCTCCCTTTGCTTATACATATCTCCACGATTACATTGTCAGTCAGGATAGGCTAAGTTATGCTGCATAAGAAAATGACTCTCAGGTCTCAGTGACACACAACAACGAACATCCATTTCTTGCCCATGTTGCATGCCTACTGTTGGTCAGCTGTGACTCTGCTTCATGGTATCTTCATTTTGTGGTCCAGGTTGACAGAGCAGCCCTATCTGGGAGATTGCTTTTCTCATTGCAGAGGGGAAAAATAATGACTTGTTTTTACTCACGTTTCATTAGTCAAAAAAAAGCTCACAACATGGCAGGATGTGTTTTCTACTTTAGGAGGAACACTACAAGGGTCATGGTCAAGCTTGATATCAATGGAGCAGAGAAGGACACTTTTGACTAGGGTAGTAAAATAATATTTTTTCAATGATGCAGTCTTCTACAATCACAAATGGTGGGAATTCTGTTGCTTTGGCTTAGATCTAGATATACTGATAGCATACACTCAATAAACAGCCCATAGTCAACCCATTTTCCTTTCCTGCTGGTTCCAATTTCAACAATGTTTTCTAGAAGAGATTGGTCAGGTTTATTGCAAAGTACTTAAATGAGAGTATACTCTCCTGGAAACTAAACATACAGCTGTATGTAGCAGCTGCACTATTTTATAACTATCAAGGGGGTGCCATTTTCCCTGCATCAGCAAGAGGCCACATCTACAGCAGCCCCCAAGCACAGGAAGGTTGGCTCAAGCTTCAGGTATAGCCTAGCCATCTGATATACACAGGAGGATAATTCCACTCTCCCAAAGATGTGGCCACTGTCGTTTCTAGCTTCATGGCTATAAAATCATTAGGATTCTACCTCCTTGGGTGTAGAATGACATTCGCATTCCAGTTGGCCACTACAGGTAAAAATGGTAAGAGATGCAGAAAATACCACAGGACACTTTTCAGAAGAAGGGACTTAACTCCCTCATGTATGATCCACAGAAGCAGGGTATCCCTTAGACCCTCTATTTTGGGTATAGTTTGCCAGCTGGTACTAAAGATTAAAGAAATTAATGGATGAAATGAACCCACAGAGGAGGGTGTGTTTGGGAGAGGTGGAGAGAAGGTGTCATTTCTTTTGCCTTAATTGGTTATAACTGAGAGAACAAATGAATAGCACAGTTAATTCCCTTTTTGCTGAAGAAAGAGACCAGGATGCCAAGTGACTGTTTTTCTTACATTGCTAGGGACGCTCAATATCTCCCAACAACAACTCTGCTAAGGGAAGATCAGCTTTTAAATTTTTTCTAACAAATTCCTCATGAAAAGTACACAGCACTTTGGCAATTATATTCCAATTATGTTTGTGTGTGTGAATATACGTGTGTTTTGCTTTTGTATGAATGTGTAAGTGATTCTGAGTATGTGTTATGTGTATGTGTGATTAGTTCTAATCACAATTAGTGATTGTGTGTGTCTGTTTTTATGTGTGTGGATATACATGTGAATAGGTGTGCGTGTGCGTGTTTATATGCATGTAGGTTGCAGTTCTGACTGAACTGCTTATGATAACAATATTCTCCTAATTATTTTCATAGTATGGACCAATATGCATTGAGCAACATTAGTTCCTGACAATCTATTTCGATCATTTCACTAAGAGGTTTATTTTATTTTCTAGATCAGAAACATCTAGAGGATACAGACATCTGAGGGGTTCGGGTCTATTTTTATCACAGGGTTATTAAGCTTAATTTAACTGAATTGTGAAGTAACAAAACCTTGGTCAGCATAGATGATAAATTAAGTAGTAGGAACCTTAAAATGTTTCCAAAAATAGTTTTTTCTAAGTAGTCTTCTGCTATTGAAAAGAAATTAGCTATTTTAATTGCATGCTTTAATTGCAGATTTTAATTACGCAACTGTATTTTGAGATCTCTCTACAGCATCTCTGTTTATTCTTTATCTCCAGAGTTCTCAATGGGGTTGTCATAGCACCTGCTTATTTGCTGTGGCAAAACTTTTTATATAAGGGAGACAATAGTAGGATTATGTAAAATGTTGGAATGATTTATTGCTGTCTTCTCACCTTCACAAATCGGAGACTTTTTAATTGAATTTTTAATAACATATTTTTGGTGAAAAGGGTAAAACAATCTAAGAGCAGAAGTGTCAAATAGATGGTGATTAGGCTTAACAAGTCCAAAATCTTGACACTATTTTTTGAGAAGTTATATACGAACCTTGGCTGAAATGTTAGAATCAACATGTTTTTTTTTTATTAGAGTTTATTCTATATCCAATCTCAGTTCAAACTGCTACCTTACACAAAAACATTAATCTTACAATTAACCAAAATGTGCATTGATATGATCATTTTACCATTATCTTCAAAGAAATAGAAAGTTGGCTGGCATGGTTTACTCCAAATAAACCTAATAAAAGCAGGCTTTGTCTTCAGAACTAATGTCTTAAAACCTCGTTAAAACAAAATAAAGATCATAGAAAATGTGTCCAAGATAGATAAGTACACCCGAGGTATCAGCAGGATAGGAAGTGTTTATATTCTTGAATGAATGAGCTTATCATGTCCAATAGCACAAGATAAAGAAAGTCAAAAGCTCTGGATATTTTAAAGTCAAAAACAAAAGACATTTTTAAAAAGCTTAAGAATACGCTGCAAATAGTTTGTGACTTTATCAAAGGATTTCACATGTTGGCCAAATATTAGAACTTCACAAACTAAAGAATATCATCTCTATTTTGTGAATGACATGGATAAATCATAGGGACCCAATGTCCTTCAAACTAGGGAGATGGCAAAACCAGGCTCTCAAAACAAATGCCTTATATTAACAGTACGTCCACACGTTTCCACTGTCCAAAAGATATTTAGGATGATCTGAATTTTAATCTAGGAGTTCTGGAAAATTAAAGGTTAATATGGAGTATAAACAATTTAAAGTTATAAGAATTAGAAAAATTTTTAAAGAAACCAAGAAGACAAATGACCATGATACCTTAATAATCTAGTGGCAGTCTATTAAGCTCAGAACTAACACATTCTGACACTGGAATACTTACTCATGGAAAAGAAAATAAAGTCATTAAAATATTATAATTAAAGAATTTCTACTTTCAAACACACAAGTAAGCACTTTCTAAAGATATTTTAAAATCTTTGAGAAGTGCATCATGAATTATATTTAAATTCCTCATCAAAATCCAATAGTTACAGTTTACTGTAGAAGTGAGGTAAGGAAGTAATAGGTTGGTTAAATAAAACAGATGCTTGTTTTCCTCTCACTATTAGCGCAGATATAAAAGGCCAGGGCATGTGGTTTGGCTCTGCTATTCACAAGGAACTTCCAAGACCACTACTTTTTCCCATTTTATAGCTTCCAGGAGGAAAGAAGAAAATTCCAGCAAGGCTCCTTAAAGAGGTAATCCAGAGGTTGCACATGCAGCTTTCTCTCATCCCGCCCTCCTGAAATCAAACACATCACCACGTCCAAACTGAAAGACGGATGTTTCTGGTGGCTCACGGGTAAAACTCAGGGAGTTCCATCACAAAAAGGACAGAGGGAGAAGGAACACAGGGAGAGAGTCATCTCCACCAGAGTTATGTTTATATAAATTTTTTCTTAGCTTATGTGGTCACCCCAATGACCAAATGGAAGAAATCTCAATTAATTTATATTTATCCTGCTTAATTCCTTGTGTCTAACCAACTTTACCAAACTCATGCCTCTATCATTGACTTTGTCATCTTAAAATAATAACTTCAAAGCTACATTCCTGGTTACTGCCAGTTATTTTATTTTCAATGTAAATAGTTTCGTCTCTTATCAGTAGCAGCAAGAAACATCATTAAACACATAATTCTTGTTATAATACATTATTTTAGCAAAAGCTTACTACCTACCTGACCGTGTTCATCGAAGAACTGACAATAATAAAGAAGTAAATAAAATCCATATGAAGAAGCTGTGCATTTATCTAGTAAAAAAAAAAAAATAGTACCAAAAGGATTTATTTGGGTGATATCTAAAAAGACACAGTCATTAAAATGAAGTGCAGAATTTTACATGAGGATTTTGAAGCCCAGATCAAGGCCAAGAACTTCAGTTTCCTTAACTGGATGATCTCTTAATTGGATCTTATCTTTGTTCTTGCAGTTAAGAAAGAAAAGAAGACGAGCTTTCTGGAACTGTTTTAATGACAAGACAGTGAAAACTGCTTTAGCAAGTTGATGTGGGAAACTTACTGTATGGGAAAAGTAAAAGCTTGATGTAAGACTTTGGTGATGCTAGCAGGGCAATTAGATAAAAAAGCACTGAGAAACTTTGACAAGTAGGCTGACTCCCTTTCAATATCAAAAAATCTTTTGACCTCCAGGCACTAAGATGATTAAAGTTAAAAAGTAACATGGTGAGAGGATAAATCCATCCTGAGCTACAGATGTGGCTGCCACGACAATACAAAATCATGGGGTTGTGAATTGGTTAGGATTCTGGATACATGGGGGGTTTCTCTGAAAATGACCTAAACTAGCAAACGATAGGGAAGAACATGCTGATATTTTTTCAAAGCTCCCTACTAACCAACTAAGATGATATAAAAAGTGTGGTAACCCCTACTAGGAAAAACCAATCTCTCCCAGCCTAGTTCATTTTTCTTTCCTGAAATACAGGTCTATTTTTGAATACTGCCATGAATAGAGTTCTCTTATGGAACAGTTAAGTGCTATGCAGTTCAGCATGTTCTGGTATAATGCCTTTGATTCAAAAGTTTCATAATCCACTTTACAGACAAAAGTAGATTAGGGTGAGATGCCTGGTGAGAGTGACTTTCATACGGCAAGGTCCGAAGCCCCGTGTGGAGCGGGAACAAAGGATGAAGAGTTAGGAAGCAGAATTTGCATTAGCAAAGGGAAAGTAAATATGGCTTCACTGCAGTCAGACAAGAGAAGGATAAAAAGAAGCTGCAACGGGAATGAAAGTCCAGTAGGAAAGATGAAGGAAAAGATCTTAAGACAGTGTGTTAAAAGACATTGTCTCATGTAGGAGATTTTGAGGTGAATCTTTGAAAGAAATCTGGGAAACAAAGACTTTTTAACATGAAGAGACATTAATCATCTTTTCTTTTGGCAGGGAACATAAAAATCATAAACTCATGAAATTTTAGACATGAAAGTGATTTTAAGATCAATAACTTTGTTCTCCAGATGAGCAAATGGAAGCTCAAAAAGATTTAGTGAAATGCTCTGGGTTGCATATAAGGGTCCATGCCTACATGTGAAGGTGGGTCTTCTGTCTCCATGTCTAGTGCATTTTTCACAACATCACATCATCTTCTTTGAATGGTAAACACATTTTTAGCAAGTCAAGGGTAAATTTTTTGTGATTCAAATAGAGTATTTCCGCATGTTAGGGATTTTGTTTTACTATCAACCTAAAAGTATTAGAAGAATCCAACTACTCTTTGATCAAATGATCAACAGATTACTATTAATTAAAAGGATTTTATTCTCTTCATTTTCAGTTTTCATGTGTGTATCCTTTAGTAAAATAGTATTCAGCTGAATATATTGTTCATAAATGAACTAACTACAATTGTGTACCCAGACTTTTTCAGATCCAGGAAGCTTTGATATGACATCTAAATTAATTTTTGGTACAGTTTTAGATGAATGAAACTGTGGTTTTTAGAAATCACATTGAATAGACTTGTGGGTAAAATCTGAATTAAAGCTGAAGCTTAAAGCATCCTTCTCTAGAATCTAATTAAATAAGTTATAAACTAGTTATAAGCTAGTGAAAAAGCCACCAGCAGCAAAAAAGCAAAAAAGAAAAACAAGAAGAATAACCAAAAAACAAAAATAAGAACACAACAACAAAAACAAAGTTCATGACATATGCTTTGTCCAATAGCAAGAATGTTATGAGGCTTAATGTGGCTCTTTTTTCTATCAATCACCTACAAACTGTCTCCTCCCCATCAATGTTGCTGAAAAGAACTCAAAAACATCCTAATTTTCATTAATACTTTGCAATTTGCAGAAAAGCAGGTCATATTGGTGTCAGTTGCCCGAGAAAAAGGAGAAACTATCTCAAGACTAGTGAGCCCTAGTGGCCAGTGACAACTAAGGGATCTCAGTGGAGATGAGAGAAAACCACAGGGCCTTGTGATTTCTCTTTGCTCCTCATCAACTTGTAGGAAATAGTATGCAGTGCAGTCGGTGTCTCATGCAAATTCACAAGCAGAATAAACCCCCTTGTACTAATATGGTTAGTAACTATGTACTAACCTTGGCACAGGGTGTTTGACAAATTTGCAAAAGAGAGAAGGGAATATGACCTGTCATACAAACGTTGTATTTAGCCACCCATGAGTTCATTCTCTTCCCTCAACACCTTCCTCCAACCCCTCAGTTTACAGAAAAGAAAAAAAAAAAAAAATATATATATATATATATATATATATATATATATACACACATCCTATATACTCTTCAAACTGGAGTTCATAGAGATGCAAGGAGAATTCAGCTCCTCTATGGGAAAGCCATGGGAAAGAGCCTAAGCAGGATGGTCTAAGTGAACCAGAAACCAAGTAAAAAGAAATAGCAGGGCAGCCATGCAAATATACCTCTGAAGGAAAGAGGCAAGGGAGGGGGGGAGAAGAGAAAAGTATATAAAATGTTGCCCCCAAAATCTGACTCTTATCTAAAAGCAAATTCAACCAAAGGGAAGTTTTCTACAGTACTATTTATTATAAGATCAGTTAATAAGAAAATAAGTTCAGGACAATAATAATTCAATAAGATAATAAAACATGAAATTAGATTAAAAGAGAAAAATTATAACTCAGAAAACCAACTGCAATCTGAATCAAGAGCATTATACAAATTAGCAGTAAATTAGAAGCAGCAGAGAACAAAAAAAAAAAAACAGAGTTGAACACTGCATATAATTTAAATGCATGAGGGAGTTACAGATATGGTGATAATTAGGAGAAATATATAAATATAAAGACAGAACTAACAGAATCCAACCAAGAAAAACTGGACTCCAACCCCAGAAGACATCTAGTAAATTGAACAACCAAAACTTTCAAAATTTTAATAAAGGAATGTTCATTTTAAGAGGAAGGGGACATTGCGTAAGGTACTCAACATTCCAAGAAAACTCAATTCAAAATAATCAATGCCAATTTATTTCCTACTGAACTTCAAGTGTGAAAAAGGAATACTCTAGGCATTCAAGGAAATATAAAACATGTCACATACAAAAGTAAGGTATAGAATTAGCTTTAGCCATTTTCACAATTGTGTTCTGTGTCAGAAAACCAATATTAGAAAAATGTCTTCAGCATTCCAAGAAAAACAATTAACTTATGGTTGGCCCATGTACATAATCCTCAGTAAAGTATCATTCAAGTATAAAAGAAAGAGGAAGGTTTCTCACATATGAATAAACTCAGAGAATATAGACTCCATTAGCCCTAAAATAACACACACACAGAGAAAAACTGGTTGACGATGATGCACACACAATCAAAGATGAACGGAGCTGCCATAAAAGAGGTCTAGTTCAATACTTGAGTCCAGAGAATAGTGGAGGGATACCTGCAAGCTTCTGAGGAAAGGGTGATACTGCTCCACATTTTTATATATAAATTTTTCTTCAGTTGTCAAAACAATTAAAGAACAATATCTAGCAATATCTACCAAGCAAATCTCTGGGATTATAGTATCTAAGGAGTCTTATTGACAAAAATATTTAATAATATTTGAAGGCTTATTTTCCCTCCCTTTCTTATGACATGAGATATTTATAAAATAGTTCTCAGACCTTGCACAAAGAAGGATTACGGTCCTCTTGCAACACTTAAGGTATTAAGAGTCTTACCAATTAGGTATTAATGTGTCAAAATTATGTGAAAACTCAAAGGAAAGAAATAGCTAGCCTTGGAGATGAGCAAATGTGTATTTCATACAGCTCTGTCACATTTGAACCATGCATCATAGGGTAAGTTAAGGTTAATTGACTGGGGAATTTGGACACATTTTCAGAGAGAAAATCGTAGAATCTCCAGAAGTATTCCTGATGAGAAATATTGATTTTTCTTTTTTTATGTTAGTTCTTTTTTTAACTTAAACTTTATTCAAGAAATTTGTCCAATAAAAGCCTAGTCACAGGAAATTATTTAAAGACGAAAGGTATCAGGGGTTTCTCACATTGTGTTGCATAGAGAAAGAAATGTCTTATAAATGCTCAGGGCCTTAATCTTTAGAGACTCTGCAATTCCTTCAGCTACTTAGGAAAGTCAGAGTTAAAATCACACATTGGTTGAGCAAATGAATAGATTATGTTTTGCACCATAATTCTTAACCCTCTGATTCTTTTGATTCGATCATATTAACAAGAGCTTATGGACTCTTAATTTTCTTAGTTTTCCTACTTTTATCCTTTTGTTTATTATAGGCTAAAATCATCATAATCTGTGGGTTCTGGCCAGCAGAAGTCCCACCGAGATGGAATGAATTACTTAACACTCTGTGGAAAAGTCAAGAGAGCGAGAGGGAGTCGGGAGCCAACTCCATGAGCCTCTCAAATCTCCCGTATTTATTGAATATAGTCAAAAGAGGAATGCAGGAATTTAGGGAAGGACAGAGTGGGATCACAATGAGTACAAAGGCTTTGTTTATTGTTGGTGTTTGCCTCAAGATCAGAAGACCCTTTTTGTTTGTGTTGAGCCTTATCAGGGCGGAATGTATGAGAATCAGCTGCTTAACAACTTGGACTCAGGCGGCTGTTCCTGCCTTAGGTTGCCCCCCTCAGGGGATCTTACCCATCATTGGCTAACCAGCCTTCTCACCTCTGAGTCTGCAGTTTTCTATAAGTTGTTTACCATTCCATCCCAAGGCTGTTTTGCAGATAGAAGACTAACAGCAGGCATGCCCAGCGTTTATAGCCTGGGGACTGGGTCATTGCTAAAACCTCAAGGCAGTTACTAAGCACATCTTCTTTAAGGAGATAAGCGGCTGGGATCTGTTACAATTTGTTAACCCAGTCATGGGCTCCCACAGTAATCCTCCCTTAGGAATCTCTAAAAGTTCAAACTCTACCTACTCTATCTACCACTATCTTCAAGTCTCTTCCTACTTCATTATTCACTTAACTGGAATATGTCATTCTCATTACTGAAGGGTCACAATTTTGCTTTCCTCATTGAAAGCTTCATTAAGAGCATTAAGGATGCTTCCCTACCCAGAGCTATGGATATCTTCATTCACAAGCCAGATATTTGTTTCTTCTTCTTTGTTTCTACTTCATTTAGATCATTCTAGATTTTATGGCTAAGTTTTTAAGTATATGTTTAAAATAAATGTTTTACTCTGCTATAGATATTCAATTACTTTGACTTAAGTGGGGTAGGGAGGGGTTATTCTGTAACTTCTACATTCCTCAAAGATGAAAACTAATATCACAAGGACTTTAATCATATACTTCCCTTTTCTTTCTCTCTTTCTTGTGCTCTCTCTCTGTATGTGTGTGTGTGTGTGTGTGTGTGTGTTTGTGTGTGTGTGTTTGTGTGTGTATATATATATAATGGGAAAATGCAGAAAACTATTAACTCATATGTCCTAAACATCTAACTCTGTCAAGTTAACATGGTTGATTCATTTATTTAAAAAATTTTAAAAGAATGACACAATTCAAATACAGTTGAAACCTCCTTGGTTGGTATTCCACTCCTATACTCTCCAATTCCCTTCCTACTTAGAAGCAATCACCACACTGAATTTTCTATTTATCAATCCTACATAAACTTTTATTACAACAACTGCATTACTAAACCAGTTATTTTCTTTTTTGACTTAAATAGTGTAACAGTGCATATATCCTTCTGAAACTTGTTTCTTGGTTTTTTTTACTGAAATATAACTGACTTATAATATTACTATTAGTTTCAGGTGTACAACATAGTAGTTGATTTCTAGTCTCGTAGCATTGTGGTCAGAAAATATGCTTGATTCTATTTCAATCTTCTTAAATTTAATGAGACTTGTTTTGTGGCCTAGCATGTGATCTGTCCTAGAAGAATGTTCCATGTGCACTTGAAAAGAATATGTATTCTGTTGCTATTGGATGGAATGTTCTATCTATCTATCTATCTATCTATCTATCTATCTATCTATCTATCTACCTATCTACCTATCTATCTATCTATCTATCTGCTGGTGGGCAGGGCCAGATCCTGGGGTACAACATGTTTACATGTGTAAAAGTTTATTATTTCCAGAATGGTAAATACAGCTTCAGTTCTTGCACATTTAACTTGTGTATAGTATTTTATTATATAAAAACAGTACAATTCATTTTCCTGTTGATGGACACAAGGTTTCTCTATTTTGTGGGGCTTAAAATAGTGTTGTAATGAGTATTGTCTCATTGCCTGCATCTAAGATAAATTTGGGCGTCAAATTGTATGTGTGTATTTTTTGGTAGCTATTACCAAATTGCTCTTCATTATGATTATTTGAATTTTCTTTCTCACAAGTGATAAATGCCACCACTTAAATATGGACTTAATTGTTGCTAGTATACTTGCAGGCAATAACATTTCATTTTTTAATTTTAGTTGGAATTCCATAATTACTACTGAAGTTGACCATCTACTAAAATTGTGCACCTATAGACATTTGTGTGCTTGTATTTTGTTCCTTTATTACTTGTTTGGTTTTGTGTTTTTGTTAATTATCTGCTGTTTGTCCTTTGTTAGTTAATTAGTAGAAATTCTGAATTCTGAAAAATGTTTTTCAGTTGTAAACTGTCAGAGTCCTCCGCATATATGCTCTGATTCATCTCTGCATGCTGACTTTCCATGAATGTTGTACCCATACACAGGGAGAGCTGAAAGTAGGAGAATTAAAGTCCCAGAAACTATTCTCAACCAGTGAGCAAGGCTGTTTGGTGAATAAAAATCCCTGCTTCCTTGCCTATTAATTGGGAGAACTCTGAGGACTTTTCTTTGCGTCTCTCACATTCCCCAGCAGGATTATGTTCCTGAGGACATGGTGGTTCCTGGTTTGATTACACAGCTTTTATTGGCTTCTTTTCCCCTGACTTTTCATTTCCCAACTCCTCTTATGGACTTTCCTTGGCTTGCCTTCCAAATACATTTGAGAAACTCATAAAATCTTTGTCTTAATTCTGTTCTGTTGTAGCCAAAATAAAAGACACAATTTTAAAAAAAGGAAACAATCTACTTTGTGTCTCGAGTTTTTACTATATTTTTTATATCTTTTTTAAAAAACTGTTGGTCTTATTATTGGCTAAATTTATCATTATTCTCCTTCCCTACTTCATCCTTTTATTTTTTAATGCTTAAAAAAAAAAAAAAACTCCTTTAGTATCCTATAACAGAAAAACATCTTTCCACATTTTCTGCAAACATTTTTCTATACTTTTTCTGTATATTTAATTCACCTGGAATTTATTTTCCTTCAGAGTGTGAGATAAGGATCTAATTTTATTTATCCCGAGATGAATAAGCCACTGACCCACTGATCCTTTCTGTATCTGTTGGTAACACTGTCATTTTGATACATGACATTTCCATATACAAATCAAGTTGTTTGTGAGATCTTTATTCTGTTCCACTGAGAGATTTTTCTACTCCTGGACCAATATCATTCCCTCTTTATTATTATAACTGTGTAATGAATTCTGTTATCTGATACGGCAAGTTCCATTTTATTTTAGTAACTTTTTAAAACTTCAAGACATATGATTTGCCCTTTCACATCAACCTGCTTATTTTATTTCAGTCTGTCCTTCATAAGTTTATGTCTTTTTTCAAGAAAGCCATTCTTCTAATAATTTATTTGAGCATATGAGATATAATTACTTAAGACATATAGTTTAAGGGGAATTTATAAATGCTGATTTCATTTCTGAACCTAAGTATATAATTTCTGGTTTTCCATCTTTTAAAAAATTTTTTTGTATATATTTTCTAAGTGACTGTATCTTCTTGGTTTTCCATCTTATATTGAATATATTATTACCCTGTACTTGGAGCAGAGCACGTGAACTCGTTTTGCTCTCTTTTCCTTCCCTTATATAAATTCAGAATCAATGTAACAAAGTTCTACTCAATTTTCTGAAAGCAGTTGCATCTGCAACAGCCCTAATGAAGGAAACAGTGATTATACTTCCATCTTCTTGGCTCCCCGAATTCAAGGGTCAGTCCCCAGGCTCTAGTTGTATGGGAGGGCCTGGCCTATTAGAATCCTCTCCTAGAATATAAGTAAAATGAAGCTCTCCCACCTCCATCAGTGCCATTTCTCATTTACTGGGTAAAGTGTTTAAGAATACAGTTAGTATGAATTCAGTTAAATAAAAAATACATATATATTCCATGACATGTATTTATTTACTTCTAATTGCTTTCAGCAAGGACTTCAGAGAGCAATACATGGTTGTTTTCTTTCAAAAGTAAAGAAGAAGAAACGAAAGTGGCTATGGGTTATTCTAGCCCATTATAAAATGCCACAACTCCAGCTTATTAAGGGCTCTTGATCTAGAACTTCCTTATCTCTGGCCAGTTTTACTGGCCAGAGCGAGACAAATTGGTTCACTTCAGAACAAGTTTGGTTTTATAATTATTAATTTTTAATTCTAAGCTCATGGTTTTTCAAAGTTTGGAAGTTCCAATGGTTAACTTTAGTTTAACGATCAGAGAAGAGTCTTGATTTCCCCACAAAGCATAGGACTCCAGTTAGGAATGCAGTTATTGCAACCGGTCCTCTTGTTATTATTGGTATGTTTAAAAAGATAAAGTTTAGGTCACCTGAGTAACATCTTCCCCACCCAGAATACTTCCTTAAAATAGAAACAAACACTTAATTCCTCTCACAGCGGCTGCTCCTGTTCACTGATAATAGCGTGAGGCCATAAAAAGTAGGCATATAACGCCTTGTTCAAGTGGACCTTCCTTTAGGTTAAATCAATACTACCTTACATTGCATAACTTCACATGGGTGAGATAATGAAGATTGCAACATCTGTGATTGCTTCAATAAAGAAATACATGCATACAGAGAGAGAGAAAGAAAGGGATACAGGGAGGCTGGGAAGAGAGATGTATGTATTAATATATATATATTAGGCTTTATATATACCTGTGCATAAAAGTTACCTTAGAATGTCTACACCTACATAAAACTGGAAAAATCCCTCAATAATGACCTGAGTCAGGGGGTAGAAGGTTGATCTGTCAGCAACTCTCTACAAATAGCATGTGCGTGTGTCCAGTGACTAATCTACTACCATGAATTTCACATTTATTCAGCTCTCAGAATGATAAAGTATAATTTTTGTTTACAACATGTATTTAATTTCATTCATCTCAACATCTGGCCTGTTGAGGTGATTCACATTTACAACTCTAAGCACTCCTTCACTCACTAATATCTTCTTAAAGATTAACTGAGCTTACAACACTACTTAATGTATAGAGACGTAATGTTCCCAAAGGGACATACACAACTCAGTTACACTGGAGTAGGAAGACTAGTGTAGACTTGTTGTGTCACAAATCTTCTTTGAAAACTTGAGAGGTATTGCTCTGCAGTTGATGCCAGATTCTCTGCTCTCTCAGAGTTCTTAGAGTAGCACCACCTTCAAAAGCCAAAAATGGGGTCAAAGCGAAGGGCAGTTGCAAGGCACCGTTCTCTCAGCACCTATGAGGTCATGTTTGCAGCTCTCTTTGTCATGTTGGTGGTGCTCTGTGCTGGTTTAATCGCAGTGTCCTGGCTGGGAATCAAGGGATCAGAAGGAGGTAAGTCCCATGGAGCTGGCCACTAAAGGTGCTCTCAGATGAATGTACACACTTTAATCTCAGGAATCCTGCCAGTATATTGTATTCATTGCTGTGCTTTTGTGACAAGGTATTTATATTGCTTTCAGATGCTCCACTGTAGTTCACTTCATAGAATATTAAAGGGAAAAACAGTTTGTATATAATTTGGAATTTAATTCAGAATTCATGCCTGAGACTAAGTTTTTGGTTGGTTGGTTGTTGGTTTTAATCCAATCCATTCAGCCACTTTGTATCTCTTGGGGGGGGGGGGGATTAATTAATTAATTAATTAATTAAATGTATTTTTAATCACGGTACTGGGGATTGAACCCAGGACTTGGTGGATGCCAAGCACACACTCTACCATGAACTAAACTCTCCCTGCCAGATTGTTTTGAAAATTAAAAAATGGTAAATTTCTCAATTTCAACATAGCCCAGGGATCTGTTCTGATGTAAATCATAAACATAATCAAACATTGTTCACTATAGAAGCTGATAAATAGGCCAAGTTAAAGAAAAATAATGTTCTTTATTTCTGGAGAATTGTATCTTCTTTCTCTTATTAGTACAACAATTTGAATTGCAACAATGTAAGGGAATTTGGTTGTAATCATGGACTTAAAAGATCTCAAGCTGCCTGAGTAGCAATTTGTGATTGACAGAAAAAAATAAGTAAAGGTAACTAATATTTAGAGCTAAATTACCTGTACCAACTGCTTTCAAAGATCTTCAACTGTATTCTCTTGTTACAACAAATCTATGAGTTAGTTATTATTGTCACCATCGTTTGATATGTGAAAAATCAGTGACAAATTTTAAGTAACTTGTTTAAATCTGAAACATGACTAGATAGTGCAAACTAGACAATCCAACTTCAGAACTTGTGCCCTTATTTACCATTTATTCATTTATAGGATAATTTTTTAAATTAATGGCAGCATAGCAAAAACCTGGATTTATTTTTTCTCAGAAAATGTTTGCATTCTTTTAAAATGATGAATTATATATGGGCATATTAATTCCTTCTGAAAACTCACAGGGCCAAACCTTTTAATGTGAGTGATTTTGGTTTTACCAAGAAAATTCTCCGCCTTTGAGTTGGTTCTTTTCGCCAAGTAAATAAGTAAGTTTAAGTTAGAATATAATAAATGTAATTTATAGTTTTATAAAATAATTCCAATATAATCCCTGGTTTATTTAACTACTATAGCTATATGCAAGGGGTCCATTTTAAAGAGAAAGAAGGCTTGTGGATATTTTATGTAATTATATGAACAATTAAATAAATTATAGAGGCTCCTGGAGACTTTTAGAAAAGTAGCTGCTGTGGTCTTACTTAAATGCTGTGAATAACTTCAAGGATATGTAACCATTTGAAAGTCCATTAGAATCTTTGATGCTCAGTGAAAATACAGAGGTTGATTATTTTACCAGTAAAATAGAAAATACTTATAAATATTAATATGATTTAATTGTGAACTACTGAATATAAAAAGGGATTTGAGATAAGTCTAGAATAGAACACCAGAGGACACAAGACATACTACTTTTAATACACACTTTTACTTTAATACACTTTTAACTCTTTTTATTGGAAATCATTTTAGACTTTAAAAAAAAGCTGCAAAAATTGTAGAGTTCTTTTATAACCTTCATCCAGCTTCCCCTAATGTCAATGTCTTGTATATACGTAGTACGATGGCCACAACCAAGAAATTAAAGCTGGTACAGTATTATTAACTGAACCACACACTTCATTCAGATTTCATCAGTTTTTCCACTAAAGTCCTTTACCTGTTCCGAATCCAGTGCAGATTCCTACATGGAATTTAGTTTTCATGTTTCCTTAGTCTCCAATCCGTGACAGTTTCTCAGTCTTTCCTTGCCTTTCATTTTTAAATACTCAAATCTTAATGTAATTTTGAGTATTTAAAAAACAAATGAAATAGTATAATAATAATATGTTACATCAATTGTGTAATGATAACTGTTCAGACTAAGCGTACATTTATTGTTTAAAATATTAATTCTAATGTTCCTTCTGGAATAGGAGGTTTGTGTCAATATATGACAGATCATGGATTCTGAAGTCAGTCAGTCCTTTGTCCAAATTCCAGATCTGTCACTTTTATCATCTTGGGAAATTTTCTTAATGAATTTATATCCCAATTTCCCCATCTGGGATAAGAAGAAATAACATGTTCTCATACCTGGTCAATGTATCATTATGACTACCTTTACTAATGATTTCATTATTGTGTGAGTTTCACCTGAAGCAATTCATTTTAAATATAAATATATATCAAAGAAAATATGCTGATAAAGGGATTGTATTGGGCTTAATGGCACATTTAATTACTCATGTTTATATTCAACTTGTTAGCTTTTTTCTTACATTTTTTCATATTGAGATAACAAATTGTCTGCAGCATTCTCAATAAGTTCTCCAGTAATGACAGTCTCCATCTGATGGCAAAAGGTCATACATACCAATTTTATAATTATTAGGATGAAAGAAGCAACTTCAAGGCTATGTTTCAAAGTAACACACACACTAAAATCTTCACAGCAAACTACATGTCGGAAACCAGCAGTGTCCCTGGATGCTAGGTGTTCAAGAAGTATCTGAAAGCAACTGCAAAACTTTTAATGGTACATTTCTCACCATGTTTCCCTGAATGAGTTCCCATAATTGGCGGAAGCTGATCATCCCTGTAACTTCCAATAGGAATCTCAATAACAAAGAAAATGGAAAAAAAACAAAAAACAAAAAACAAAAACTTGGAAGCTTGGAGTGTTGGTTAGACTTCAAAGAAAAGAAAAAAAATGGGATAAAGAAGTTCATTTTTCAATCTTTTAAAACAACCAGATACCTAAAAATTTAAAAAATAAAAAGTAGCTGATTATAAAACATGATGACTATAGAGGGAAAAACAAGAACTCCAGGGCCAACACATTAAGCCAGAACTTTACTTCCATGTCTTAACCGGCAGGTACATATTCTCCTTTATTCATAATTCATATTTTCAGTGTTTTGCTTCTTATTAATTCATCTAGATGCAGAATTTGGAAAAAGTCATGAAACCAGAGGGACATTCAAAATAACATCTGGAGCTATATATAATCCTAATTTGCAAGACAAACTCTCAGTGGACTTCAAAGTTCTTGCTTTTGACATTCAGCAAATGGTAGGAGACCTTCTCTTTTCACCTAGTTTAAAATTTCATTGCATATTTTTATTAACTACTTGCCAAAAGATATACAGATCCTGTTCTTTTTGAAACAATTAGTTAATAAATATAATATGCTTAGGATATTTAAAGGTATGAGACCCATTATCACAGACAAAGAAATTGCTCCAATCCAGTTCTAAGCAGAATATAAAGATTACTTTGTTTACATTTTTAAATGAAATCTTAGATTTAATATACCTGTTTAAACTTTTCTGTTTTCAGATAGATGAGATCTTTCAATCAAGTAATCTGAAAAATGAGTATAAAAACTCAAGAGTTTTACGATTTGAGTAAGTAAAGCTCAAAAATTTTAGCTAGATAGAAAGCACAGAATCACAAAATAGTGACCTTTTGTTAATATTTGTAAAAGAGTGTCACTATTTTTAGGAGAAAATGGAACATGTTGAATTTTCAACATTTTTGTGAAGATTGGGAAAAGTGGGACAGTAGAAACTTCTGTATATGTAGCAAATAATACTAATAGCTCTAGAAAGTTGGTCCCATGCTAACATGTTTCTCCTGAGTTCAAGTCTTGCAGACACACAGGGACAAGGCTGAAGCTGATTAAATGCAGTTGCATAGAAGTGTGATGTTCAATGTACATCAAGTGGGAGCCATAGGGGACTCAAGGTCATTGGAGAATGCAAAGAGCCTCTCTTATAGAAAGGCTGATGATCTCTTATCTCAGATCAAAAACCATTGAACAAGGGAGCCTGGCACTGAAGACACTTGGTGTACAGTCTTCACAAGAGTCCTGACATTAGCAAGAGTCCCTAGTTCTTAGTGACCAAGTAGAGGTAAAGAGGTCAAGTCAAAAGTGAAGAGGTTGTTTAGAAAAGCAATGACAGAAGGCCAAGTGAGGATTAGTTAATGGGCAGAGGGAAACTTCAGGGCTTGCAATTTCTTGTCGGAACAAAACATATCCACTCAGTGGAAGCCATAATGAAGAAAAGCACAAAGCTTCATCATTTTATACCAAAAAAAAGTCTCTTTTTCTCACCTACTTCTCTACCTGTATTTATCATCCTTTATCCCACTGCATATTCGTGATGTCTTAGTGTCAGTAGCCAGTCAACCCTTCCCCCATCTACATGCAGTCTTCATTCCTGTCTACAATACAGAGGCTTCTACTCCTGTTTTCCAGGGATTAAAATCTCTGACAGCCTCTTTTACTGGCCTAACTTCGGGTCTAGAAGGAGACATGTGGGCTCTCAGGAAAGGTTAGTATTATTATTATAGTTTGTTTTTCTTAAAGTGCTGTTTTAAACTACTTACTTAGCATTTATTCTGTGACGGCAGAACCATACATGCAAGAATTTATTTCACTTTTAGAGCTATTTAGCTACTTTGGAGTGAGTGGAACCAGTTTCTCTTTTCCGGTTTTGGAGAAGATTGAGTGTGGAGAGCCATATTAAAGCATCAGTTCGCATTTAGTTCCCAAAGCTTGTAGTCTTCCTTAAGGAGAGGTATTGCGGGTACCTGCCTCACCCTCATTGGGCTCCGCCCAGTGAAATCCACGCAAAGCCCAGGATCTAGTGCAGAGTTTATTAGGATAGTTTTCCTAATGGAAGCCTTTGTCTTTTCCTGTTTACAACATGCTAGATAACTTTGCTTTTCTAAAAGTGGAAAATTTGCTGAATATAGACTTGTGTACAAGGTCTGGTGGTTTATCAAAACCCCAGCATTTTCTTTGATACTTAAGTAATCTTTTATTTCTCTAGATGGTAAAATCACTTTATTTGAAACTATAAATTATTTGAGCTCAAGAATTATTTCTTTCCCTTCAGCTACCTAGGAGACCAATATAGAGCCTAAAACTTGATACATATTTTATAATGATACTCAAATAATATACTTCATCAGTGTAGAGAGATTTTCACCTAGTTGTAGCTGAACTACTTTTAAATCAGAAGTGAGTTGTTAAAGATGCAATGCAAGGAAATTTCATGAAAATGTCTGTAAGATAAATTACAGGTATGTACTTTGGGAGACTGAGAAGAAAAGGATAAGAAAAGAAATTCAGAGGCAGGAAAGAAAGTAACTAGCAAATATTTAGGTTTACTTTAAATAGTTGCATGTACAATGACATACTCCACTCATAGAAGAAAGTGGCAGACGCCTATTAGCTTTATAAATTATTTTCATTTTAATCTCCAATTGATAAAATGAAAAAATGAAAATAACTGAGTTCCCACTAACAATAGCTACACCAACTGTGAAAAATACATCTAAAAATCCTTTAAAGCACCTATTTCCATTTTTGTTACTGATTTTAATGAAAATCACACCCCATGCACGTGTATATAGTCAAATTGCTCGGAATACTAAACTTGGTCATTAATCTATCTCTTCTTCCTTTTAAAAATATTATTTAACATCAACTCTTGCCTCCCTGCAAAATTGTGTGTGTGTGTGTGTTCACAGAGCCACTGCAGGACAAGCAAATGGTTTACCCTCCTCTGGGAACCCTTTCTGTTATTCTGCTTTGTGGAAAGCGCTTTGACTCAAAGAGCAGTTAGCAGTCGATTCCTTTAATAAAGGTCTGTTTACCCTTTGTGGCAATACGAAGCTGATTTTGCCCTTTGAGCACAGATGAGTCACAAAGTTAGGAAAAGAAAGACTTTTGTTTATTCAGCAGCCCTAGAGGTTATCAATATCATTAAGGAAAATAAGAGATAAGAAACATTTGATTTATTGCACGCAGGCTTTCTGTATAATGATAGGATTTATCTGCTCAAAAAAAAAAAAAAAGAAAGAAAAAGACTCAGTGATTCCACTGGAACAAGTACTTTGAAATGAAAATGAAAATGGCCATTGTTTCTTTTTTCTTTCCCTAAAAGAAGAATTCTCATTACCGTAATAAATAAATCCAACCTCACAGCAGTGATAGAGATCATTGCTAAACTACTGAAATAAAAGCTTTAGCTTTCTTATTAGGTGAAACACAAACGTTTATTATGGTTTTCCTGATTTCTACTATGTAGCTCTCTTATCTCAACATAAACACTGAATAAGAAATAAATTTTAAGAGAATACAACTGTATGTGGATAATAGGATATGTAACTCCTGTCCTTGCAAAGTGTAAATTATTAAATATGATGTATAATTCACAACTAAGAAAACATCTTTCATGCAGAGATGTTTCATTATGCCTGAGGATGAGCTAATTCAGTTACTTTCAACTCAGTGAAAGAAAATTCCAGATTTGCACTCTCTCTACCGAAACTACCTTACCTCTTCTACTCCCTAAGCCAAATGAAATAAAGGCAAGTTTTCAGTCAAATAAATATTACACAAAGAGAAAGTTACACAAAGAGAAAAATCCAGTCTAATCAGAATTAAAACTATCTGCTATGCAACCAAGGATGAGAGGAATATGTGGACTTGAAGACAGAGCAACTAATGAACATTGTTCACCTCACTTTATTTTAACCATATTTAACTCTGTCCATTTAAGAATTTGGGGTGTGAGGGTGGCTAAGGAGACAAGAAGAAGAAGAAGGGGTTATGGAGAAGGAGGGAGGACAAGCAGAAAAAGAAGGGAGTAAAGGAGGAGAAGGAGGAGGGGGAGAGGGAGGGAGCAAGGGAAAGGCGAGGGAAGATGCTCTTTTGCCAAAGTAGGGAAGCAATAAAATATCTATTTCTTCCCCCCCAAGAGTTCACCCAGATATTTTCCCGATCTATTTGGATATAAAGTTCTAGCAACAAAGTAAGATAGTTAAAACCTGGACCTGCACGCGTGGGCAAATGTGTTGTATTGTCTTTCCAACTGCAAAATAGTTCATAATGGTGTTGACAGAGGTGGTTATAGGGGTGGGGGATGGGAACTATATAAAAACACATCTGGGAAACAGAGGTTTTGTGTTTAATTCCTCTCTCTGATACTAATAAGCTGTATAACTCTAGGCAAAGTTAATTGCATTATTCTGAGTCCCATTCTCCTTATTGCTGAAACTACAAAGTCGGCCAACATCAGATGTAAAAATGGAGTCAGTTCTTTTTTCTGGAGCTTCATTTTAAATGTGGGATGAAGCCTGAGAGTTGTGGGCCAGTTAGGATTTTTTAAATTGCACTTAACAGGACACATGACAATAAAAGTGCCTTGAACAATAATTGTTTATCGTCTGACATCGCAACAAATCTGGAGGTTTCATCAGAGGTTAATTCAGTGGTACAACGACAGTGACGCAATTAAGAATTTAGGTGTTTTCCTTCTTTCTCTATGCTATCTTTAGCTTGTCAATCAGAGCTTGCCTCATGGCCCCAAAATAAATGTAACCGTTCTGACAATCGCATCTAAACGTATTGACATTCAAGGAAGAGGAGTAGTAGTCCACCACAGGTCTTTATTTTATTAAATATGGAAATGTTTCCCAGACATTTCCCATCAGTGCCCCCTCCTATTTCACCAACCAGGGCCTGGTCATACACCTATGAATAAAACCATCATTGACACAAAGAATGATTGGAGAAGCCGTGACAAAATAGAGAGTTATTCTCAAATAAAATTAGGGACTGTCTAGCACGGAAAAATTAACAAGTGTGGAAGAGTAGATAAAAACATTGTCTATGACAAAGTCTATCTTGTCAAGGACAAGAGATTCGACAGGTCAATAAATCTGGGGAAACCTGAACTAAATAGTTACTAAGAAGCCTTGTCATTTACAAGATTTGGTTACTATGATTTAATCAAATGATTGAAAAGTTAACATTCTAACATTTTAAAATTATTAATAGAGGTGAAATGTGCAATTATTGATCAGAGTATACTGTTAAGGGAATCACTTCTGCTAAACTGAACCTGAAAATTAGCACAGAAACTAAAAAAGAATATTCTACTGAGTGTAAATGCTGACCCACTACAATCTTTCAGGAGCATTTTGATCCTGTATATAGTCATGAAGGGAAAAAGACATTTACTATAGGCTCTATTAAGACAGGTATACAGACTCTTTAGGAGTTGATGAAGACCTTCAAGAAACTCTTTATCTTACAAATATCACAAGGATATGAATCTAATTGCTTACATTTCAGAACCAGCAAACATAACTATAGGCAAAATTTTGTTCTCCTTAGTCTGCCTCTTAAGGATCCAAGTACACCCTGAGCTCCCCCAGCTTCCTGAGGGGTGCAGAATGAAGACCAGAGAGCTGGAGTTTGTCTCCAAAGTGGTTGTAGCCTAAAAGCACAGTAGCAAAGTAGAAATGGAGACAGAAGAGGGCACATCTCTCAAGTATCCCTCTTGGGTCAAAAATTTATGCATTTTTATGATTCTTTAAAGTATAAACAAATTACCACTGAAGAAAACTTTTAAAATGCATGTTTCAGAGAAGATGAAGTAAAAGGGAAGATAACTTGGGCCACGTAACTGAACTCTAATGTTATGGTCAGAGGTGATGTAGGCAAGATAATCCCAGCCTTTGACCATGAGACTGAAAATCCCATACATCCCCAATAACCCACTTATGCTTGTCTTCTTTCTACCCTTTGAAATCAGGGTGTATTTCTATATTTTTATTAAAAACAGAGAAGAAAAAGTAGATATAAGTCAGTTGCTGTAAGCTAAATCTCAGGCCTTCATTAACTATATAGAAAAATTTTCTTTGAAATCGGTGAACCTACTTTAGACTTCTTCCTACTTAGAAGTCAAATGTTAAAAATGAAGGATCCGCACTCTTCACTTTTTTGAAACAGTAAAGTGAAAATAAATGTCATGATACCATGTGATTTTGTTTAATTTGACATAAATGACTCTGGCCTGGCCTAGCGATTAGTGTGCTGATGTGGGACTCAGAAGTGTCAGGGTATCAGGTTCTAATTCTGACTATGTTTTTGTATTCTTGGAGAAACATTTAGTCTTTTCTTTTTCTTCCACCTGTGAAACATAGATCATATTTGACGTGCCCTACGTTGTACAGGTGTAATAAGGATTAATAAGAGGATAACTGTGGAGAATTTCAAAGACACCTGGCATAAATTGGGCACAAACCACTTGAAGGAGGCTGACTTTTTTCTCTTCTATCACTTTTTGCTTGGCAGAAATGGCAGCATCATAGTCATATTTGACCTTCTCTTCTTCCAATGGGTGTCAGATGAAAATGTAAAAGAAGAACTGATTCAAGGCATTGAAGCAAATAAATCCAGCCAACTGGTCACTTTCCATATTGATGTGAACAGCATCGATATCACAGGTATCTGTGAACATTATTTGATTTCTTTGATTCATTAAGCTATGAAATGAAAATTCTAGCTATATACCAGAGAGGCAGTGGGATCACCCTGGACTTCAGGAACCTGTCTTATTGCCTGAGGTAACACATTTACATAAGAAAAGTGAAATATGGAAAACTGTATTTGGAGAAAAATATCAGTGATAAAAAGTTTGTAAAGTATCAAATATCAAAAGGGTTCTGAAAATATTGGCATTCATAAACGTTCGTGGCTCTGATGACATTTTTGGCATTGGCCAAGCACAACCAGACTTTGCAGAAACCCTCCATTGGAGAGTGATGCTCATTGCTTTCTGATAGAATCGTAGAGATTATTAGATTACCTAACTGAGTGGCAAGTCCAGTCTCTAACTGAGGACTTAAAAGAAGGAGAGGAAGTAAAAAGAGAGGCTAATGAGTTTGACTCATCCCAGTTACTTTTAAAAAAACCTCATTTTTTAAATGATAAATAGTGTTCAGATAAAAATAAATCAAAGGGGAAGAGATACAGGGCATCAAAAATAATAGCAAGACAATAATGTCCATGAGTGTTAGGTTATTGTAAATTTTCCATTCTGGTTATCCTTCGTTCAACTTAATTCAACAGACATTTACACTGTGTCCTATTTTCTTTGAAAACAATAGTAATTTGTCAGACCCATCCAGATCCGCAGTCTCTAATCTGTAAACCATGAGGCTAAATATGTTTTGGAATTCAGAAAACTTTAGATGTTAGAAAGCTGATCGGTATATAAATATCCATTTTAAGTGGAATAAAGGCAAATTTTATATCACCTGTTGCCAGTTCAAATAGTTTTGCTCCAGAATGAGATCAGTCAGTAGAGATTTGCTTCTGAATCAAGTATATTAAAACATGCAGATGTGTTTTGTTTTGTTTTGATTTTGTAATGGAAGATACTAAATCGAGGACCTCGAGTTCCTTTTCTCTATAGTACAGGTTCGTCGAGCACAGTTTACTTTCACCAGGTCTCCTGTGTGTAGTACGGTGCCTGTTCAGTAGGAAGTGCTGCTGAACTAAAGTGCTACCGCCAAAGGGCTTACGTGCCCCTTCTAGTGATGGTTTGGTCCCCTCTGGCACAGCTGCTGGAAAAGAGACGCTTTTGGATCTTTGTCTAATTCAGATTAGCTAAAACAGGTGTTTTTCTTATCAACAAATTACTCCTGGCATCAATCCTATTATGTGGTATCTTTACTACCCCCATGTTGCATAGGTAAATTTTATAGAGAGAATATACAGAGATTCTGGAAATTCATCAAATGCACCACAATCAACTAATAATGAAACAATTAAATAATAGGAACATTCAGTATGAGATAGGATGAAATGGAAACTCTAAGAGATCAGATACTCTGAATAAATATTCAAACTGCACTCAGTTCTTTGTGATCTATTTATACCATAAGCTCTAATTTTGAATCAAACTTACTTTATTCCAGCATCTTTGGAGAATTTCTCTACAATAAGTCCTGCAACAACTTCAGGTCAGTACTTAAGGCATTTTAAAATATGTAACTTAGTGACCGTAAAACTCCATAAAATGACGTTAGGGAAGGATTCAACTTTTTTTTCCTGACAACTCTTTCTGAGACATTTAGTCTTCACATCAAAATGTAAAAAGCATACATTTGCTTAGGAATAATGTAGTTCATAATACTGCAGGGTTCATAACGCCTAGTTACATATGCAAGGATATGCATTTCCAATTTCAATGCTCCTTTCATATTTTAAACTCTATATACATATATGCATATATGGGTGGGTGTGGGTGTGTGTGGGTGTGTGTTCTCAAAATATGCCTCTGTTCATGCAGCCTTGAAAATGAAGCCATGACACTTGTAAGGTCACTAAAAATGAGGGAAAGGAGTTTAAAAGATAATCAAATGGTAACTTGCAAAATGTATTGCACTCTTTGGAGAGAAGAATCTAGGGCTTAAGTTAACTTTTTGCTCTATTCTGGCATTTTCTTCACTCCATCTTTCTAACTATAATCAGTCACTACTACTTATAAAATTTAGAAATTCACTTTGTCTTATCAAGATCATACACACTATTAAAAGGGTGCTTTGAGAAATTATCAATAATTTTAGAATTAACCTGAGTTACCTTAAAATGTAAAATCACTCCATTGTAGAAAAATTATTTAAATTGAAGTCAGAAGATTTGAAAACTAATCCTTTCTCTGCCAACTACCAGAATCACTGGGCATTTCAACCTCTGAAAATCTGCTTCCTATAAATTGTGAATAATAAAATTTTTATCAATATTTCAGAAGTCATTCTTAATATAAAATTTATATAAAATGATTTTAATGTGTAAATTGTCATAAAACCATAAAGATATGACTTTCAGTATTATCTATAATCATGGCCATTTTTATAATATTTGAAAAATCTATTTTTTAAAGTATCTACTTGGACTGGGTATACATTTTACAAACATTATCTCATTTAATTCTCAGAGTGATTCTGTACAGAGGTAATATTTTTTCCACCTAAAAATAAATAAATAATCAGGAACATACCCAGAGTCACAGCTGCTACACGTCAAAATTAGGAATTAAAATGAATTCCTTTCGATTCTAAAGCCCGTGGTCTAAGCATATCTCAAGCTTCTATTTCAAATAACATCAGATTAACCTAGAACATTTAAGTCTACAGCCATTATGAAACTAATGAATCCTTATGTTTAGTTACTGAAAATTAAAAAACATCATCTTCTTTATTTAAAGAATAAAAGATGACTTATAAATCTAGAAACCTCTGCTCTGTAATTTGAAGAATCAATAAAAATATAAAAGATTTATTTTTAGATCCCAATACTAATAGTATATTCTTAAGTTAATAAACACCAATAATTCATAGTAATTTTTAAAACGTCAAGTAAAATATTAAACAGAAAGAATTCCTAATAATCAGTTTTAAAATGTAATCATTATTTTAATGTCATTTATTTTTATAGACAAGTTAACAACTAGAAGTCCTCTGCCAACTCAAGGTAGGTTTTAATAATATTACTTCTCTTATCTTAAAAAAGTTTTTGCTAATGTTTGATTTTGGGGCTCCTGAGAATTCTCTGATAATACGGCATTTAATAGGACCCCTATCTAATAGATTTTAAAAACTAAAGCATAAAAGTTTACAGTTTTAGCTTAAGATTCTACAAAAGTTAACAATATATTTCAGCTAATTAATGCCTGGATTATCTGACCTCACTCCATTCCTCCATCTATTAGAGCCATGGTTATTATCTACTGCTAAGAATGCCACCAACAAGGTTAAAATGTTTGCCAGAGAGGATGTAGGTTTCATCAGATGTGAGGGATTTTTTCTTCATTTATTCTCTCTGTATACAAATAGGAGATGCTTGCTGTCTCTTCTTAACACTCATATGTTGCCAAACCAGTACCAAAGTAGCCTTGGATTCAACCATCCAACAATTTTTCATTAAATGCCTACTTTGTGCCAACTCCTGGGATGTCTTTGATGTGACAGTTTCTCTGGATTCTTAGTAATGATCTACTGTGCTTTTGTCTATCTGCTGGTTAACTAAAGTGTCTTCTCTGGTCCTAACTTACTCTTCATGTTAAATGATCTGGGTGTGTACCTAATCTCTTTAGGTATACTCTGTAAAGGCAATAATGTATAGATCTTCAGCTCCTAAAATAATACCACCATTTTAATGTTATTAGAATTTATATCAAATATTATATACACACAAGGAGAGAACACTTGTGAAATTATAAATACCCTCTGGATGAGACTTAATAATTCTTGAATAAAATGGTTGGTGTGATGTTTGAAAAGCAAAGTGATACGTGAATCATTAATCAAAATGCTTTATGAAACAGATCTTCACATCTCCAAACGCACAGAGGTCTTCCGCGGTAAGATAAGCATGCCTAGGGTTGTATTTAGGTGTTATCCACGTAGTAGCACACCATACTGAAAAATAAAGCTGCTCTTGAGCCCCCAGTCCCTTCTCCAATGTAGAAAACTATTTATAGCATCTAAAATCACCTTTCAACACGCTTGCAAGAAAATATTTTTAGGATGGAGAATAGCTAATTCTTTTAATCTAAAAATCAACTAAAAAAATAATTTTAACATATTTTGAGAGATTTATTTCTAAAAATTTAAAAGCAACAAATATCTAAATGAGTGCTCTGTTTTTTTATTTCTGTCTGTTTATTGATTCATTGAGTGATTCATATAACATATTGAGGACCTCTCAGTTGTGTAAAATGCCCTAGGAGAACTACGTGGAATGACTTGGGGGAAAAAATCAGTGTTAAATCAAGAAACTCTTGATTTCAAACAAGTTTTTCCCTTTACTATCCTGAAGACAAACCCACCAAAAATACAAGAAGTGACTGAACCATATGCCCAGTTCCTTGTGGGACATTTGATCCTGTTCAAAATGTCCATAAGAAATTTGTCCACACCAAAAAGATCCTTGATAATTTGGCCCCATCCAAAACCATTTGTCATGGACCAAATTACAGTCGTGGACATTTTAGATAGGACCAAATTTCAAGGATCTTTTGGTATGGACCAGATGTCTTAAGGACCAAAGATCTCAAAGACCGAAATGTCTTATGGAGCAAATGTCCTGTGGTCATTTTAGGCAGGACCAAATGTCTGCTAACAACCCAGTTTCCTCTGGCCGAAGGAGATGGTGCCTAGGGAACAGAGAGCATGAGAGTAATATTCAACCCATGCTTTTCTCTCCTGGGGAGGGGAGCAGAAATCTCCTTTCCTACATGTAAACTGTAGGAATGGGATCAGTACATATTTAGTCCTATATTTTACACTTTATGTAGGCATATGATAATCAAAATGAAGACCAAAAAGTAACATGCAATTCTCAGTCATTGAAAGGGCATGGGTGAATCTACCTGTAACTGATCCCACCTATACATGATGTTTGGCAAGCTACCTAGTCTTTTTGAACTTTGTATTTGTTGTCTGAAAGATAAAGATTAAAATATGTACCTTAGAGAGTGGTCATGAAGAAGAGAGAAAATACGGACACCATTGTACTATCTCAATTAATGACTGGCACAAAGGAGGGATATAACCTATATTAGATCCTTTTCCCTTCCCTCTTCTGACTTAGAAAAAGGTAAAAAAGCAGTTGGATATTTCTTATAAAATGGCTTTTCAAAAAATGAACTAAGGTTAAAACAAGATGATTGTACTTGGTCATGCTAATTTTAATCTGATCATTTATTTGAAAAAAAACTTCCTTTTCCTGTTATTAGAGACTGTGTTGAATTACCTTAATCAAACCTCAAAGAATTATATTAAAGTAAGTAGGTAGCAAAATATCACATTCCCTCTTTTACTGGATTGTGAGTCCCCAATCATCCTTCCCATTTACTCCTCTCATATGGCAAGAGACCGTAGATTTATAGAGGGGAACGAGGCAATTAAACTTGAGAACCGCAATTTCCAAGCAGTAATTTATTATGAATATGCCTTTCAGGGATGTTAAGTTTATTTTCATTTTTATATGCCTGGAAGACAGAGTTTGAGAAAAATCAACAAATGCATGCATCATATACCAGGCGTTAGTACTGTTATAAATTCTGCCGAAGAGAATTTTTGGATGATAGCGGTACAAAGTCCATGAGGATCGTGTTCTATTGTTCAGCTGCCTTTGTTGCCAATTACTGTAAAGTTTTACTAACCCACTTGGAACACTAAGGGGAGAGATGGGAACTGAGGGTGCATTACACCAATTGATGTCCTGGCTGCTACAGAGTGCCTGGAGGGGCTCTTTGGGGCAATTGTTCATATGCTTGAAGGGTTTCTAGAAAATGGCCTGTTCTAGTCTTTTGTTGCTTACTGTGTAGGCAATGATTGCAGAAAAACAAAAGTTTCACTATCATGGGCTTTCTCAGTCTCAAAGAAAATGCAATCCTGCTATAGTTCTACTATGTGGAAGGCTTTGGGAACTGAAGAAAAAGAACTGGCTGATTTAGTGAAGAACATGAAATTGAGTCAAGAGAAACTAAAGTAGAATTATGTTCCTCAGTTGAATTAATTGCCCCAGGACTAAGGCACAACCACTGTATCTGACATAAAAATGCATTTTGACTTTAAGTATTTTTTTCCTCTGCATTCGAGAGAACAACATATATATATGTATATACAGCTAAGCACTCTCCCGTAATTTAAGACATTTTGATGCACATGATATCAGAACTATTAAAGTATCTTTCCACTGTAATTTCATTTGAATTGAACAGCCATAGTCTTGCCAAAAAGATTAAATTTATTCTATCAAAGTAGATGAGAATTTCTGTAAGGTGATCTCTATTTCTAATGCAGTACAATGAAATGAACTTGGTCTCTCAGAGCAAACGTTCATGGATTCAGATTACAATTTCATTACTAAGTGAGCTATAAGGACCTTGAGTTTAATTTGTCTCACTTTTGGCCACCAAGCATTATTATTACCCTCATTTAAATCATAGGAAAAACAAATAAACCTCAGATTTCCAAAATATGATTTTCAAATTATAATCTTGTATATAACACTTATTGTAACTGGTTTGGAAGGAAAAAAAATAATGGATTTCAGTCTTTTTTGTCCCCCACAATGCTCACCACAGTGGCTGTACAAAATAGGCACAAAAGATTTCTCACCCTAAATCTCTGGAAATTATTGTGCTCAGTCTGAAATAATCACATTTGAGTGTATACTGAATCCTTCATAATACAAATATAAATAGATAATTAAAACCTCCCATTTGCAGAATTCCAAATAATACTAATTTACTGGTGGGTTTTCATACTATGCAAAAAAATTAATATCCTGAAGATAAACAACCATAAAGACATAAAAATATGCCAGGTGTTTTCCCACTCAAGAGAACAGTAACTAATATTCAGGCAACTTGATCAGCTTCTAATAAACAGAATCAATTATTATTCTCTTTGTGTACATTTCCTTCAATAGAATTCCTTAGCTCCTTTCCTAAAAATTCCCTATTGAGAAGTATAGGATAGATTTCTTAGAAAAGGAGAAAGACTAGAGCAAAATTAAGGAATGGAATGGAAAGCTAAGTAATCCACAAGTCAAAGAACTCTAGTTTTAAGAACGGAAGGTCATTTCTACAAACTAGCATCTGGCTAATTTTTTTCGTAGTTTTGTTGGAAATTGTAATGATAGATGTGCATGTAAGGAGATGAGAGGGAGACAGAAGACTAGGTAAAAATACAACCTGATAAAATCCTAAAACAATCCATCTATGTAACAAGACGACATTCATATTTTCCATATTGGTTTCAATATGAGGAACTTCTCTTTATTCACAGACCAAAACAGCTGAGTGTTTATGCAACAAAGTCCAGAGAGATAGAGTGTACAACCTAAACAAGATTCTAGTATTTCCACCTTCAAGTCAGAATATTTCAGACTAGAGTCATTTTGTGATCCCCCCAGCTGTTGCGCTTACAGTCACTGTCATGACGAATGACCACTGGCAATGCACTGGCCACCCCAAAAGCAAAGCTGTCATCTTCGGCATCTCCTTATCCACCCCCCTCTAATCAGGAGCACATTTGGTCATGAAAGCTCATCGAATCTACTTGTAAAATAGCAAGTGGACTGAATATGCCCTGTCTCCTCTGCTAGTGCAAGAGTTCCAACCCTTAGCAACGTTCACCTTGACCACTGAAACAGTTTCTTAATTGGTCTGCTCCCTTCACTTGAGTCTCCACTTAGTCCCGGAATTGCTTTATGAAACACGGACTGATCATATCACACATATATGTAAAAATTTTCAATGCCATTGCCTATAGAAAAAAATTTTTTTTGATATGTTACAAAGATTTTTTTAAAAGTCCCCCAAGATTTGGCACCACATTCCCTACCATAGCTTCAACAAGCATCCTACATACAGATAAGTTAGATGCCTCTATTTTCCATATATTAATGTGCTTCTGAGGCATCTCCATGTATACGTCCCACATTCCTCTCTTCCTTGTGCATGTCTTAGCATCCTTCAAAACATAGTTTATATGAAGATGTTTTCAATCCATGCCTCAGAAGAAAACTAATCCTTGGTGCAGTCCAGTTCTTGGTGTTCCCATATCACTTTTTTTCTATCTCTTTTTTTAAAAAAATGATTAGTTCTGAACCAGTCTCCCACTAAACTCCAAGCTCCATGATGATAGCCTCTCCGCCTTCCTCATCTTTTTATCTCTATCCCTTAAAAATCCATGACATAAATGAGCAGAAAATAAACACTAGTTAAGTGAATGAACGATCATTAATTGAGATCAAAGGTCCCAAGTGCTGTCACTTGCCAGTGTGGTTTTGAAGTTCACTCTGTAGAGTTAAAAGCAACAGATAAAGTCGTGAAGCATCAGAAAGTAAAGTTCCCATGAGAAGCATTAGGACAGACAAAATTATCGTCTTAGTTATATCTGCAAATCTGTTCTTCTAGATGCTGAACAATTAGAATTCTATTAACTACTGTTAACATGAGACATAGAGTTTCTAGAATAATGTGCTTTTTTCTCATTTATTTATCAAGCATTAGTGGAATACTGTCAACACGATGCCTTTCACGGGGACTCAGTAATTGAGGATTCTCTTGATGAGTGTCTCATATATATCAACAATTATAACATGCATATGAGTTTATCCACTGTCATTTTTATCATTTTTTTATTCTCCTAAATGGGAGTATTCAGTCATTTGGGAGTGGCTCTTGTCTTTATCCTGTCCTGTTTTAGATATTAGGTGCTCCATGATTTCCCCAGTGGTTTATATCCATTTTAATTGTAGCCAATTACAAAAGTCCAGTTTAGTTGTATACATACGCAGCAACCCTGTCTATAATGTTCCTAATTAAGTATTGGCTTAGCAGATTGATTACAGAAGCACTTTTCTTTTCCCAATTAATTTTATGGGGTATAAAGAGAAATTTCAAAATCAAATATATTTTTTCAATCCAGCAGATGGCAGTGCAGTGCTGGTTTTAAGATTAAGAACAATAGCAAAAAATGCTATTGAGCTTAAAGACTTTCCAAAACCTTTACACCATCATTGTTATTCTAATCATAGACATAAGTATTCAAATTCTCACATTTCTCAGAAATATAAAAAGATATGTGTTCATCTAGTGGGCATATAAGTATATTTTTAGAATTGCACCTAAATTTTCCAAGTCAAATTTTAAAGGTAAAATGTGTTTCTTAGTCCATCTTTATATTTAGAAATGAGGAAGCGGAGCAGGTGAAGGACAGGACAGGCTGAGAGGTGCAAATTGATCAGATCCTGGACAGAGGATGGCATGGAACCCTTCAGAGCTATGTTTGCATCTTCCCCCCCTCACTAATAACTTCTGACCCAAGCAAGGAGATACTGAACAGAAATAGCCATTGGGTTTCTCTTGCTCAGTGCACTGGGGATCTTAAGTGTTTTATTTTACTATAAAATAGCTTTCTTTGACAAACTTTGGTCTGCAATATGGAAAACCTTGTCTTCAGTCACTATATTTTCAAATAGTAAGTTTTTAAGTAAATGAAGTGGCTTCAAGATACTGCAGATGATATGATACACATTTCAATAAATTGCCCGTATAATACGTAACAACCCTAGGAGGTGTAAATACTGGGGGCTAAATGTCCAAACTGTAGTATTGATTTATCAGTGTTAAAATCAACAAAGTAAATATCATATTTAACACCTATGAAGAAATATGTATCTTTTTTCAAAATTTAAAATTCTAAATGTTTACAAATTAAATCGATTCACTAAATGAAATAAATACTTCTTTTGGGAATTGAAATACATGCTTGTAAGTAAGTGTATATTTACCTAAGTGATGAAAAAGTACATAATAAATATCCAAACTTGGTACACATCTCATTAGTTGGAAATTAAATCTACTGTGCAAGAAACTTATAAATTGAATCTTTTTCAAAAGGAAACATCTCAATAGAGTGTCCACCTGATTCAAGGCCATGTGCTGATGCACTGAAGTGTATAGCAATTGATTTATTTTGTGATGGAGAATTAAACTGTCCAGATGGTTCTGATGAAGACCATAAAATTTGTGGTAAGTAATGACCTTCCCTCCCCTCTCCCCTCTTCCTTTTCATCTTCTTACACTGTGTACAAACACACACACACACATACACACACACACACACACTCACCCCTCAGGTGCCAGAAACTACTGGAGAATGAGCTATCTCCATAGCCATGTTTATAATTTAGTCAAAAATCTAAAAAATAATTATATTAAAGTTTTCTAAGCTATATCATATGATATTAAACATATTAATCGATTAAACCAAATTCTATTTGACAACTATAGAAAAAGGCTGTGGTTAACCCTGTCTGGGGAAGAAAGTGACATTATTTTTCATCTCTTATTAAACTATTACAAACTATTATGAATTTGGACACTTTTTCACCTTCATATCATAATATCTGTCATTTTATTTTTGCCATTTTAGTAGTCTCTAACTCAGTAATCACCACTCCTTAATTCCAATTGTTGCTTTTATTCACCTTTTGGCCAAGAAACAAAACACAGACAAAGAGTGTACCTGAGTTGCAGTTCTGTGAATAAGGAAAATCAGTTATGAATAAGATCTTCATGGCTGATGAATTTTAAAAATCTGTGTTTTCTTTGTAAATTTTGGCATCTGTTTTGAGTGCTAATAATTTTTTAAAAATCACTGTTATTGTTATTATTAACTAACACTTAAGTAGTGCTTACTATGCACCAAACACCAAACATGGCATATCCATGGCCAATCATCTAGGTGATTTAAACATCTTTAATCTTTGGCTTATTTCTTCGTTTTATAGCTGGGTAATGAAAGATTACCACGTAGATTAAGCACAGGTTGGTAAGCAGTATGAGGAACTAATTACATAACTCCAGCCTATAATTTGCTTTTGAAAAATTAAACAGCGGAAATCAATTTTTTGGTGTGGTTTATGGTCAGTTTAAAAACTGACCACGAGCACTATTAGTTCCTGAAATGTGTAAAGGCTGTAGATACAATTTGCTACACTTGGTCTCCTACTATTTGTTACCCTTTGTTCTTGTTGCTTGACGTTAACTGAAGAGGAATGCTCCAATACCAACCAAAGTTGCAAAAATTAACCTCTCCACTTGGTACATACTTGAAAAGACAGGCAGTCTGTCCGTTTCTCAAGACCAGCTCAAAAACTGGCATCTTGACCAAAGAGCTTCTAGTAAGCAATCCCAATTCAAATGTTCTTGGATAAAATTCAGACTTCAAAGTTTAACCACACACTTTGAAGTGCACTCAGAGCATATTGGAAGAAAGTGCAGGCTACAGAATTTTTTTAATCTATTTTATATAACCAAGTTACTCAAAGAAGAAGAAAGCAATATCTATTTTTTTTTTTGGTTTTTTTTTTTTGCTACGGTTTTTAGGTGGTTTTCAAAACCTTGTCAGAGAGTATCTGAAACAAGTGTGCCATCGTGAGGTAATAAAGGCGATATTGATTTATATTTCAAAAATAATATGTATCAAAGTGAGACATGGACTTTCAAGCCTGTGTAATGATGATCGGTAACTTTAAATGGGGGAAAATATATAAGATGAATTAAATAATAAGAAAATGAACCACACCTATTATTTGCTCACCACTGTCACAGAGTTTATCATTTTTAAAATAAATTAGTATCCATGCATATCAAAAAATAACCATAGAAATATTCAATGATAAGTTATAAGTTATCCTAAAATAAGTTATAAGGCCATGAATTCTTCTTCTGAGTCACTATAAACTCATGACACGAACCTCAGTATCAGAACTAAATCCTCTAAATTTGCCTAAAGACACAATCACACTGCATTATTATTTTTCAATATCATGAAGGATTTGTGTTAAATGAACTTTAGTGTCAATTCACTGTCCATGTCACTTTCTTAAACCTCTAGATCCTCATGTTCCATTTTTCTTGATTCTTTTCATTATTTGTATCTTACTTATTTATTTTATTTTTTATTGAAGTATAGTTGGTTTACAGTGTCGTGCTAGTTTCCAGAGTTTAGCATAGTGATTCAGTTATACATATATATATGTATATATTCTTTTTCATTATAGGTTCCTATGAGATACTGAATATAGTTCCCTGTTCTACACAGTAGGATCTTGTTATCTGTTTTATATATCATAGTTTGTATCTGCTAATCCCAAACTATCTCAAACTCCTAATTTATCCCTCCCCCGCGTTCCCCTTTGGTACGGCTGAATTTGTTTTCTACGTTTGTGAGTCACTTTCTGTTTTGTAACAAGTTCATTTATATCATTTTTTTTTAGATTCCACATATAAATGATACAATGTGACATTTGTCTTTCTCTGTCTGATTTACTTCCTTTAATATGATAAACTCTAGGTCCATCCATTATTTGTATTTTAAAGTTAGCATTATACCTAGCTTTGAAAAGGAATTTAAAGCCTTTGTGGAATAAGGAAGTGGACAAATCAGTCAATTACTTTACCTTTATCTGTCTAGGATTTTCAGGCATGTAAGTTGTTTCATTCATTACTTAATCATTAATGGTGATGAGTTCTTCACCTAAGCACCACCTTGAACTCCTAGTAGTGTAATTTCTACACGGAAGCCCTTGTCCATCAACCTGCATTCACCACAAAATCATTTTAAGAGAATTCTCTTTATGAAATTGACCTTTGTTCTCTTTTTTCTCTTTTGTACCCTCCAGCTGTGAGCTCTAATTCTAATTTGTGTTATTAATAGAGTCTTATTAATGTTGACTTCCTCACGCAGCTTCCTTTACTAGTCTTTAGAGATTTAGGTTTGCACAACTTATAGCTGACTATAGTAGAATCAAGATTTCTTTAAATTGTTTTCCTTCTGATGTGAATTGCATCAGCAGGAAAGAAAGTTCACTTTTTAGCTGACCTGTGAGAAGAAGAGATGCTGACTCACAGCTTTTAGGCCAGCGCTCAGGCCTATTTGGAAGTTGGCAAGTGTCCTCACTGATTGTTTGCATGTCTCACATGTATGTGCCCAGAGGACCTGGGTGAATGAGCATAGATCGTGTTCGATTTCCGTGTCCTTTAGAGTTCAGTGCCCTGAGCAGACAACTAGTAAACATTGAGCCAGCAGAGGGCGCTCTCAGCGGGTCCTAAGATCATACCCTTAGGAATCCCATCCCACTGCAGGCAGCATTTCAGATAGAGCAATAGAATACCTGGTATTATTTGACAGGCTCATTTATCTCTCACGCAAAAATTTTTTTTCTGATGCTTCGTGGAATAGCACTTTGTAGTCTAAAAAATTATGATCCTGAACATTCAGTAATCTTATTCAGCTGCTGATGAAATATTTGTTTTTCCAGAAGTCTATCCTGCTTATCTAATATAAAATTAGATTCTCCAAAAACATCCTGAAATTAAAGGAAAGAATTTAAGAGAAAGTCCCTAGCACAAGTCTGCATCTTGAAATGATAATAATTTGGCATTCTGAATTGTGTTATTGTAACTAGTTCAACACTCTTGTAATTTTATTGTGGATATCTTCAAGAATATTCTTCTTACTCTTTATTCACATGCAGGATTCCCAGAGGCCCTTTAGAGCAGAACTTGACCTATAGGTGACCCACTTTCACTAAAACTCAGCAATTTCATGGAAAACTGAACAGGCAAATTGATCATATTCTTTAGGGCAGATTAAATATTATGATAAACAGTCTTACCAATGTAAGATGATTACAGGTCATTTATCACTTACATCACAGTCCAAAAAAGATGGCAAGAGGCTGTGCTCTGTAGGCATTCAGGATGCCAGTTCCACCACCATATTGACAGACAATAGAAGAATGTCATAGATCTTCTTTGGAAATCACATCTGCAAATAAACTCAATTACTTCTACATTTTATTAACCAGAATCAGTCATATGACCCATTTTGGAAAGTGCAGTCTAGTCACATGTCTAGAAGGGGACTGAAAAAGGGTACAGCAAACATACAACAACCTCAGCCATCAGGGACATAACTCAGCTTTCTGGAAAATTATGAATCCTGTCGTGCAGCAGAAAGCTGTTGATACTTTTCCCCAAAATATGTAATGAATGGATGTGAAGAATTCCTGAAATGCTACCAGCTTTGCGTATAAGTTTCTCACTGGGTTCCTAAGTATCAGAGTTTAAATATAAACTATTTACAATAGTAGTGGACTTCCTTGCACTGCTTATAGTCTTGGAGTCAACACGTTTCTTGACAAACTATGCTTAAAAGTCTCCATATATCACTTAAAATACACCCAGACACCATTTTCGTTTTTATGGTCATTGAAACTAAGGAATTAATTGTCCCATTTATTTGGCATGGTTTGTGATGGGCAGATAGGTGAGAATGAAGGACAAAATTTTTTTACAACTAGAAAATGATTTATCTCTGAATTAATAAAGTCACGTGTTTTACTGTTTAATCTTCAAATCATACAAATTAGCCTTAATTGTCCTTTTTACTCCAGTAAGTATTACACAAAAAGTGATGCAGTTCTCTCAACAAGCCATAATATTTTCTCTTTCATTTCTTGAAGTCTGTGAGATTGGGTTATTATCTTTTTTGTTCTTAATTTGTTCTTTTTTTCCTTTTTTTTTTTTTTCTCCTGCTGGGAATTGGGCTATCATAATCCAATATAATTACTTCCTAGGCCATTATTTTTAAACAGACTTTGAATCGTAAAATTTATTTAACTTTTTTTCATTCCTTTACCATTTGTGTCTTTAAAAAGTATATAGCAAAAAGCCAACCAATATGTGAGATTTATAGCAAGATTTCTATGTGCTGTTCAATTTCTTCCTTTTGTTCATAAAAATGTTTGATGTCATATAATAGCTTGTATTTTATAACTTGACAGAATAACTGTGTAACATTACAATGGGCTTTTCCATTTACCAATTTAGGATTAGTTTAATCTAGAACTCAGATTCCAGGAGCAACAATTTAACTTTGGTAACTTTCTTTGATTTCCTGGCCCTCCATCAAGTCTGGCATATGAGGAATTAACAATGTACCAAAAAAAAGCACACATTCCAAGAGTCATTCAACATAGGATATCAACAGAACTAAGTATACAGAAAATAACCTAAGAAAAGCTAAAAATTGTGAAGATTAAATAAATTTTATTTTTAACACAGACTATACATAGGAAGTATAAAATAAAAAGCTACAAGTTATGACTCCTGGTTCATGCTTTCAAGATGATTTTAATATGGTTGGAAATGACTCAGACATAAATTAAGACAACTAATAATGAATTGCATGACATTAAAGAGAGGTACGTGAAATAAATGTTCTGCAAGAATTAAAAGAAGAAAATAAGTTGTCTTGACGAGGAAAAACACATATACTGGAATACTGAATGAAAATATTAAGCTAGATTGTGATTGCATACAAAAGGAGAAAAAGTGATGAAATTTGATAAAAGTTGTGTCCAGAAGACTGAATGGAAGACTCTCTCCAGGCCACTTGTACCATGTGTATCATTTTCCTGGCCATGTTCTGACCATATTTTCACAGAGACGTGTCGCTTGGTGCATGTGGTTGAAATTCACCCTAGCTCTAATTTCATGGGGAAAAGAAAACAAAACATAGTTGTTTGTTTAAATTGGAAGTTTACAATTCAGATATATTTGTTTTCTTACAATTATGGAAGAATATACTAAAAATGCAACTTAGCTACGGGCATTTAGAAACAGAATGCTTTTCTAAAGTCCTCTATAATGGAATATGTAAGAATATATGAAAATAGCTAATAGATTTAAAGCTTTAAATTTGATCTACTTCCATTTGATTATTTTGTTTTTGAGAAATAGCTTTATACAGATTTAGTCGCATGTTCTATAAAGGTTCGTTAGCCAGTTTGAATCGCCTTTCATTTGAGAAATCCTTCGAAGATCGTTTTTTGTCTGACATTAGTCGCCATTTTTTCACAGCCACAGCTTGTGACGGAAAGTTTTTGTTGACTGGATCTGCTGGGTCCTTCGATGCTGCCCATTATCCAAAGCCCTCTCAATCAAGTATTATTTGCCGGTGGATTATACGGTAATATACCATCTTCTATTCCATATTCTTAAGTCATAAAGTCTTCCTGTGATACAGTAAGTTTACCATCCTTAGTAATGTGTTTACTTTTTGGACACTTGTTTTCAGTAACTATTTAAATGTGACGCAAAACCTTTCCAACTGGTAACCTATCCAAGAAGTTTCTCTCTCATTCTTAACCTTTTAAAAAGGAATTTTGCTTTCTAGAAGATAAATGGGGCCATCTCATTGGACTCCATAGCAGTTTTTCCCCTATGGTTGGCGTAAGTCAGATGCTCCCAAAATGAAGAGCACACATGTATTTCTGTGTATCACAAGAAACTGTATTTCACTCAGCTGCATCCTGGCGACAGGATAGTTCCTTTCTCACTCAGCTTGCATCTGGATGAAAATCTGCTATGGTGTGATTTGGTCATGGCAGATCCAGAGCTGGGACACTGCCTGTACTCATCTCGTTTGCTGGATCTTGAGTAACAGTTCAATTACTATACATTTGACCTCCAAGTCTAAATTCAACTGAGTAATCCAATCATTATGATGATCAAAATAGTCAAATGCTGATGGCTGATCTACCTTAATATTTGCCTAAACATTTTTCATAGAGTAGTACTTGATGTTTCTCTGAGATATTCCAAAGGAAAGATTATTTGTACTCAATTTAATATAAGGAACATTGGAATAAACTCATTATAACTTTTAAAAAGTATAAGACTTTTCATAGCCTTAAATAAGCCAAGATGTAAGTAAATCTCCTGAAAAATATACAGTTGACCCTTGAACAACAGGAGGGTGAGGGTGCCAACACCCCATGCAGTTAAAATCCATGCTTAACATTGAACACTACAGTTGGCCCTCTGTTCTAGGTTTGGATAATGCATTTATTGAAAAAAATCCATGTATAAGCGGACCCACACATTTCAAGCCAGTACTGTCCAAGAGTAAACTGTATGTATGTGTGTATATATTTCCTATTAAGCCACTGAACATTTCCCCCACAGAGCGTTCAGCACAAGTGCTCTGTGGAATTCGCTTTGAGAAATGCGTTCTAGTTAGTTCATTTCTCTTAACAGCTGGATGGGATTATGGTTTCCCAATCTGACCTACTGTGTAATTATTTTAATGATTGTGATGACTCACTAGAAAACAGGGAATCAATATAACAGCTAATTAAAGGAGGTGAAACGACAGAGCCTCGGGTTCTTGCCAAAGAAATGATAGGAAACGGCCCCATGAAGATTCACAGGGGTTGTTTCCCTGTGTAGATATAGTCCAGAGATGAGATGAGGTATGAAGGGACGATTGTTCTAAACACATTTACTTGGCCTTGTTCAGGGAAAGAAGGACATCCTGTTCAGTTTAAACAATCTCTGTCTGGGAGTTCAGCCCCGTGTAAGTTATGTGATATAAATAGGAACACAATTTCCTCTGTTTTCAGGCTCTAAAAACATGTTACTTGTGTGCTGAAGATAAGATTTTGTATTAAAAATGGCAATTTTAAGTAATTCCTGCCAAGTGAAGAATTAACAATTTAGAGGATATCATTTCAAATATAGTCACATCATATTTAAAAAGAAGGGTTTAAAAATGGCTATTATCATTGTTCATGAATAAAATGAAAAATATTCTGTTCTTTACCTAAAATGTCAGCAGAAAATGTTAGAAAAATCTTCAGTTACTTCCTTTGAACATGGAAAGAACATAACTTCTAATTAATCTACATTCCTAAGTGCACAATGATTTCTTCACACAATCTTTGGAGTTTTATTAATACCGAATAATAATAACTTAATTGTCAAATCCACTTCTTAACAAAGCTACGTCAAATCTACACGGAAGTTGTATTAGCAAGCAGAATAAATTTTTGCTATAATAGTAACATCTTTTAGGTAATAATCACACTATGTTAATTAGGGATTTACACAGTTTTATTCTTTTTACTTCCTTTTTCATTACTTAACTTTTAAAGCTATTTTAAGAAATATACCATTAATCTAGGGATGTTTTTAAAACCCATAGAATCTAAAATATCACCCTAAATAAATACTATACTTCATGATAGAATTATGATTTAACTAATTATGTAAATGATCTAAGTATCTTTTCTTCTTAAGACTGATCACTATATTAGAACTGCATTGTACCTGACAGTTTGTTTTTCCAAACTGTGATCAAAGTAGAGCAAAGACAGTGATGTTTCCTACAAGCTTGGGAGTTGAAGAAACTAGCAGAGAAAGGGTTAAGATGCAATTAAACTATATTTTTGAATTACATTAAGACCACAAGTAGCGGAGTGTCAGTAACTAAGAATGTGAGCCCTGGAGACAGTCTCTGTGCATTCAGATTTGGCTTCTTTAGATTCAAGATGTGTGATCTCGGGTAAATGACTCAATCTCTTAGATACACAATTTCTGTATCTATAGAGTTCAACATCTCTTAACTACAGGGGCCAAGATCATGATTAAATGTAATAATAAATGTAAAACACTTAGCACTATATTAAGTGCTCCATTAAAGTGGGCTTTAAAAAAAGTAACTATTGATACAAAAATGTAAAATATATGTTACATTTAGAAAAGTATCCTTTCCCCTCAAAAATTCAGAAGGCAACCATGTCTAATATTATAAAAACATCAGATACAATATTCACTCATTAATCTCACCTTTGTAAATGCCTGTGTTTTATTGCAAGTAAAGATGGTCTTTCTGAATCAGAAGAAAAGTAGAAAACAGTATGCACTTGTTTCTCTCTTCTACCTTCAATTGTCTGTTTTGAAAAAGTAAAGGGCCTCTGAACACATAGGTTCCTAGTGAGTTTCTCTTGCATGCCTTAGTTTCATAGCTTGAAAACATCATTTAAAAAAAAAAAAAAAACACCTAACTATATTCTTGCCTGGAGACACCAAAACTTTCATCAAAAGAACAGAAATCATCCCTGAAGGCTGCTTATTTCTTCTTCTTCTTCAGTCTTCTCCACCTTTGATGCTGGATTCCCTTAAGGTCTCACTAGCAGGTCTCACTTTCGTCATCGTTAAAGAGACCCAACAGAGGCGGAATTTTTATAATCAGCTGTCACCATCTGCTGTGCTCTCCTCCTCTCGGTCTGGGCTGGAAGGACCTCCTGCCCCCTCACACTGATCTCCTTCCAGCCCTGTCTTCCTCCTGTGGTTTACCTGTCTTCCTCCAGTGGCCCTCAAGCCTGATAGCACATCACAGTCACTCCTGAAGTATTTAAAAATATACATCCCCAAATCCACTCCAGAACTGCTGAATCTGATATCCAGGATCGAGGTCCACATGTAATAACTCACTATTGTTCTAAAATCACCTCCGTAGCACCAAAAACTGGTCAGATCCAAAAACCTGAGTTTCTGTCTAGATGTTTTTAATGCTGTCCTGCTAGTCATTGACATGTCAGTGCTGTCAGCCTCACTCCTAGAGGACTGAACTCCAGCCCCACACCAGGAACCTAATACAGGGCTTGCCAAGCCAGAGGTCTTGCCCCACATGGACATTTCCCAGCAATGAAACGTAGGGTTTCAAAACTAACTACATTTGTGATGAATGTTCCCAATTCCCCAACTGATCAAGGTACTACTGATAATTTACCAAAATTCCTAGCTTGCAATGCCCCTGGCCAGGAGCCCTTATTCAATCAGCAGCCTCCACAGCCAGCCTCTGAAGCCAAGTATCTTCTCAGTCTCCTTCTTGGCTTTGGAGATGAGATCTCTCTCTCTATTATCAGCCCTTTCAACCTCCAGCCGTCTTTAACATTATCATCACCCCTGCTCTGCTTTATTGTTCAGCCTTCCTCCTTTCTGAGGAGTTCAGGGGAACATTGTACTTCCGAAGCACTCAAGAATTATTCACATTCCTAACCTACACTTCAGTGAAACAGTGGAATTATAAATAGGTGTTGTCCTAAACACCTTTTCCCCAAACTGAATATCTGAAAATTAAAATATGAACTAGATATTCAGATGCAGAATAAAATTGGACCCTTGTCCTACACCATACACAGAAATCAACTCAAAAAGAATTCAAAGCTTAAACATAAGACCTGAAATTGTAAAAATCCTAGAAGAAAACACTGGGCGAAAGCTTCTTAACGTTGATCTTCATAATGACTTCCTCGATTTGGAAACAAAAGCACAAGCAACAAAAGGAAAAATCAGCAAGTAGCAGGACATCTCATTAAAACCCTTCTTCACAGCAAAGGAAACAATAGAATGGAAAGGCAACCTATGGAATAGAAGAAAATATTTGCAAACCATATATCTTATAAAAGGTTAATGTCCAAAATATGTAAGAAACGCCTACAAAACTCAATAGCAAAGTACAACAAATAACCCAATTACAAAGTGAGCCAAGGACTCAAATAGATATTCCTCAAAAAAAGGCATACAAATGGCCAACAGGCATATGAAAAAGTGCTCAATATCAATAATCAGCAGAAAAATGCAAATCAAAATCGCAATAGCCATTATCAAAAAAACAAAACGTTATAAATGTTGGCCAGGATGTGGAGAAATTGGAACCCTTGTGTGCTGTTGGTTGAAAAGCAAAATGATGTAATTACTATGGAAAGCAGTATGAAGGCTCCCTAAAAAGCTAAAAATAGATCTACCACATGATGTAGCAATCCCGTATTTGGGTATTTATCCAAAAGAATTGAAATCAGGATCTCTAAAAGATAAACACTCCTATGTTCACTGCAGCATTATTCACAATAGCCAAGAGGTGGAAACAACCTAAACGCCCGTTGACAGATGAATGGATAAACGAAACATGGTCTATACATACAATGGAATATTATTCAGTCATTAGAGGAAGGAAATCCTGTCATACGTGACAACATGATTGCACCTTGAGGACGTTATGCTAAGTGAAATAAGCCAGTCACAGAAGGACAAATACTGCATGATTTCATAAATATGAAATGTCTGAAGTGTTCAAACTCATAGAGACAGAAAGTAGCATGGTGGTTGCCAGGGGCTGGGAGAGAAAAAAATGAGAGTTACTGTTCAATGGATACAGAATTTATCCATACAAATTGGAAAAGTTCTAGAGACCTGCCATAGAATATTGTGCTTATTGTGTCAAAAATAATGTTCCATATGTTTAAAAATGTATTGAATGTCTATTTCATGTTAAGTGTTTTTTATCACAATTAGAAAAATACATCCAAATTCAAGAATACCAACTGTTGTACCAACTGTTAAGAGTGTAATCATCTATTTTTTTGCTTTTAATTCAGAGTAAAACAAGGACTTTCCATTAAATTGAGCTTCGATTATTTTAATACATATTATACAGATGTATTAAATATTTATGAAGGTGTGGGTTCAAGCAAGATTTTAAGAGGTAAGTTAAAACAAATAACACTCCATTATCAAAATGAAAATGTGTGGAAAACTTTTTGGAATGACATGTTTTCCCTTTGATATTGAACTGAATGTGAACTTGTACTTTAAGTTACTGAAAGGAAAACAAAATTAGTCCTCATTACTCATTATAAAAATTAATATTTTAGTGCTTTATGATATCAATCTTCTTAGGAATAAAATAGTTACTCTTTCACATGATCCTCTTCTAACTGATGCTTTAAAAATCAGGTGGAATTCTACTATGCTTTGTTTCTGTTACTCCCCATTAAACAAAATTCAAACCCTAAAAAATGACGATTTTTCTTCAACATTGAATCTCTTTTTTTTTTTCTATTGTTCAGTATGCACTCTGCTTCTCAGTCTCTTGCAGGACTATTACTAACAGTGTGTAAAGCAATTAGACCAGGTTGTAGGCTCTGTAAATGGTAGGTGTGGATGGTATTGTTACTATGTAACCATTTGTCATTATGCACATAGACATCGATGGAAACTGAGAAGAGGCAGGGAATGCACTAATGATATGTGTGTGTCTACCCCACGTTATTCCATCTGGTCCCCAAATGCATAGACCTCTTCATAGTAGCCAGTAAAAGTAGGAGTTAAATTCCAGCAAGGAATAAAATAAAGATGAAGGCAAGAATGTAGAAATGGAGTCCCTGGAATAACTAGCTTTCCTCACACTTTTGGGGAATAGTCAAGTGCAGAGCTAAGATGAGGTTACAAGTGACACCTGTTATTAAAGTTTATGTAATAGTTGCATTTCTTTTAATAATTTTGGATTTTACATTGCACTCATGAGTAATTAAAAGCTAGATTCTATTGAATAAAAGTTTTTGATTGACTTACTGGTTTGTGAACTAGCCAAGCATATGATAATAATATGTACTTTTTATTAGGTGCTTTTAAGGTGGGACTTATCATACTGAGGACTCTATGTGAATGTTCTTATTTAGTATTTTCAATAAATCTGCAAAGTATGCATTACAAGAGACAAAAATGAGGTCTAATGAAGTTAAATGACCACAAGTCGACAAAGTTAGTGTTGGAGATAGAAATCAGACTCAGACTCTGACTTCAAACACAATGTATTTATTCACTGTGCTTTACAAGCCCCAAGCACAAATATAATCATGAGTAGACATAAAACAGATGAACTCATGGTAAGTCACATTTGGCTTAAATGAATGGACCAGCCATTTCATAATCTATTTATTTCTGTAGTTGATAAATCTAGTTCCTTAAAATTAATGTCAACATAAATATTTACATATCTGGACAAATAAGCCAGTTCATATAAATTTCTCCAAGGGCTAAGGTGATATTAATAATAAGTTTTAGCATACTTTGATCACTTTCAATATGGAAAGTTGTGTTCTCAACACTTCAACTCAAAAAATGCTCCCCCTAACCATATTATGTAGGTGATATTACAGTCTTTACAAATGATAAAAACTAACTTCATAGAGGTTAGTTGCCCAAAAGTGATAGGTGTAAATTTCCCTCAGGTTCCCTTCTCTTCAAATATCATTTGCCTGAATGCTAATTTTACCTATCTTCATATGCTTAGACTGTCAGTAATACATAACTAAATCTTAAAATCATAAGGTGTAGCGATGTGAATAATGCACAAATAATTATTGTGAAAATGCAAAAAAGAAACTGAATATCAAAACAGAAAAAAAATCTAAGAAAATCTAAAAATCTAAGAAATTTAAATTATAACAACTTTTTAAAAAATGTAAATATATTTTAAAGTTTTTTAATTGTTTTCATTTAACTTGGAAAAATATGAGAAATGACATTGCCTGTTAAAATTACATTTTTTAAATTCAAAAATAATACTTTTTTTAAAGACAAGAAGGTAAAAATTCCTTACCTCCAACATCTAGCATGTGCCTGATATATTGTAAAACCCAGTATCTGCTGATTTAAATTTAAACCAACAGTTTATATATCATGGTATTACAGTATGTAATCAATGGATAGCAATAGCATTTCTTACAATTCTAAAATTATTTAATTTTGTAATAATGCTGATAATGAAATAATACTTTCATTCTTGATTCACAATCCCATCTTTTTTTCTAAATATTTTAGCAATTTCTTTTTGTGAGAGATGTATACAAATTTACTTTCATTAAATTACAATTCAGAATGTGGATCTCAAATAATGTAATTATCTTTATCGCATGGGAAATGTCTACATAGTTTAATTAAATCAAGGAAAACAATATTCTCTAAAGAAATTATAAGAAAATAAAAGTATTCAGTACCATAAACAGTTCTTATATACTTGATTAAGGCATAAGTCAGTATAAACAAATTCTAAAGGCATTTTTCAGTCGTTTTTACATACAGTCATGATGTAAAAAGTTTATCTGGTAAAAAGTTTCAGAGGAAGGTGGGCATTTCATAAAGACAGATTGTATAGAGTAAATAGGGTCTTCTCCAAGTAAGTGTGCAAACTGGGGTAAATCAGAATAGATTAATAGGATAATTAGTTCACAAATGTTTTCTTTAAGTTGTGTTGATGAAGGTACAATATTCAATTCATTGGTGGTAATAATTATCTGTACTGGGTATGGAAGTGGTAGAAGATGGTAAATGTGCTCCTTTAACTCCTTGTTCAGAAAAATGCATAGATATTTTTGCACATCCTCAAAGAAAGACAGCCTGTGTCAGCACACTGAAACTGATTTCAAATTGCCAAGCCGAGAAAATGCACTTGTGTGTGTGTAGTTACGCCATTCTTTCCTTCCTAAGTGCTTAGCTGTTATTCCATTCCCAAAGGACTGTTAACAACATATCCATATTATTGGAGCTTAACAGTTTAAGACCATGTTTTTAAAACCAAAAGTGTGCATAGATATAGCCGAAGATACATAATAAACATACTGAATCTTTCTGAATTGTCAATTTATCCTACAGCAAAAATAATCATATTGTAGACACAGAACTAAATAGTAGATGCAAACATTTTTCACAGCATTTTCGTTAAAATTTGTGCTTTTATTAGAAGACTTTCACGTATGGTTAGAAGTACGCTTTCACTTCTGTTCATAGGGGTTATGTTATACGGAAAAGTTTGACTAGAACTGGCTTAATGTGTTGGACTTCCAGGAGGCTCTTGACTATTCCCCAGACATAGTGCCTGGGAAAATTAAGAATTACTTCCTCAGTACTCCCATGGCATTTCTCCCACATCTATCAATTCCAAAGTAATTTGTTAATATAATTCACTAATCTGAACTTTCTAGGAGGCTAATGGGGAACTTGGTTACTTCTTCTCCAGGTCATCAGCACTTAGACCATACCAGATCCACAGTGAGCACTCAAAGATATGTGTTGAATATGTTAGAAATCTCTTATAATTCACAAAGAAGCTAATCCAATGGCAGAATTTCTTCTCCTATAAATTAGATAAAATAAACAGTTTCGAGCTAGATCTGCTGAATTATACTCTGTGGAAAGTCTGTCATCCCTGACCATTGCCCTCATTCCAAATTCCCCTGTGTCTTAATTATACTTCCCAGCTTTCCTCTTTGGCAAAACCTATTCACTGGAGCCCTTATTGTTAGAAGATAAATGAGTAAACTCACACTTAAATGTGGCTGTTTGGCAAGTTTAATATCGATAGAAGTATTGTTTATTTTAGTAATAGACACCGGATTCTCTTAAAGAATTACTGCCTGAAAGTTTATTGGGTCAGCTAGAGAAAAATCCAGCCTTTAGAAATGATTAGGAAATTGGTTTTTCTTTTAACTCCAGTCCCAGCTCTTTGATGACTCTTTTATGTAGGCGAACTCTATTGCTCTATTTACTCACATCTTAATTCATGCACCCAAATATTGATGACAAATTGCCCATGCTCTGACACAATGGCAGAGGCACAGAAGGTGTTAAGTATAATCTCTGCATCTTCAGGGTTTACAATCCAGTGGGGGAGATAGAGGGATAATGGCTAGCATTCACTGAGCATTTACTATAAACCAGGTAGTCTATCATATGGAAATTACTTATTTACTCCTCACCACAAATCTTTATAGAAGGTGTTATTATATCAAAGCAGAGAAAACTGAGGCACAGAGAAGTCTAATAAGACATGGAATCAGAAATAAATCTCAACATTGCCTCTGGAGTTCTGTTTTTAACCACTGTCTTGTACTACTTTCCTGAATGCATAAGATATGTTCCTTCCACTGGATCTGTGGTCTGGGACTCTTTCTAGTCACAACTTTAAGGATCTGATGAAAATTTTATGAAGTCTCTACAGATGCAAATATTCTACACCATTTCCAGAAGTTTGTGTGTATCTTTGAAGCATATTAAAGGATCTCAGGACATAAACCCCAGACTATCTAGACTAGTGCAATAACATTAGACAACGTGGGAATCCAACAGATTACAACCACGAAGAGTGCTATTGAACCAGTAGCCATTTCTCCCCACCCGTCCCCTCAAATTCCATTGCTTTAAAAAAGAAAGCAAGAAAGAGAGGCAGATAGGTTTGAAGCAAATTTTCTAGAATATTCACATCCTTTAAGCAACTAGACATTTATGGACTACAAAGATTTTCAATATGAGAATCATTTGGATGACACAGTTATACAGGAGAGTGGAAGGAATATGAATAACCAATGTAGTTCTTCATGAGAAAATACTGAAAGACTGACATACAGCATTACTGGGGAAAAGATGCGAATCAATGCTTGCTCACGATTTTCTTTCCATTCGATTTTATTGAAATTATCGTGCATGTATCACATTTTCTCACTAATTTCTATATGATGAGCACAGAATTTTTCAGTAGTTTATGACAGTATCTTTCTTTGGAGCTCAGTAAGTAACACTGGTGCTTTGTCTTCAATTTGCAAGCATGATACTTTTCATAAACTTGAATTTGATGCCCAGTTCAAACCATCAAACTAAAATGCTAAACCATTGTTTCTTATCTTTTTTTATTACCATTCCCACTAAGGAATTTTTAGATCTTTTTTTCCCTAATTGCTCCCCCATTAAATTTTAATTTTTCAGATATTCTGTATACCTGCTTATGTCTTGTATGAATAACTGAGCTTTATACGTTTAAAAATTAAGATTCTTTTGCCCTTGAGAACAAATTTTTACCCCGTAGGAGGAAATATCACCCACTTTGAGAATGTATGTGCTAAATAATTATTTTTATAAAAGCAAATTTTATATAGCAATGCTTTTATAAATCATCATATGAGTACTCCTTATATCCCAAGCACTATACTAACATTTGAGAATCAAAAATCTAAAAAGATATTACCTTTTGTAGCTAGAATCAAGATGGAAAAGTGATGAAATCAATATTAAATTCTGTACCATCTTTAAGTTGCCTGGTACTTTTCTGAGGTCCTACAGTCATAGAAAGCCAAAGGAATACTCTTATTTCTATTATTGTGATTGAATTTAGCCCCTGTTAGTGTGGCATGGGAAATACCTGACAGAATCAAACTCACTTTTTGTTTTATAGCTGTTTAACTTGTGTGTTTCTTATAGGAACTTTTTCAAAAAGAAATGCATCTTTTTTTAAATATGTTTAAAGTATATGTAACCAATAATTAGAAATAAAAATATAGTTTTTAAACCACAAATATATGTAATAATTTGAAACATTATTATCATAGGAGAAGAGATGTTTTAGTTAAATAAATTAATCATAAGACATTCTTTCAGTTAACCAAATAGGATCAGGTAAAAAATTTGATAGATCGATAGATGGATGGATGGATGGATGGATGGATGGACAGATCAACAGATAGATAAACAGATAAATATAACAGTCATTTACTTTCTTTTGTAGCTTCTCTCTGGGAAAAGAGCCCTGGCACAATTAGGATTTTTTCCAACCAAGTTACTGCCACCTTTCTTATAGAATCTGATGAAAATGATTATATTGGTTTTAATGCAACATATACTGCATTTAACAGCACAGAGCTTAATAGTAAGTACTGTTTATTCCTCAGCCTTTGAATCTTCAGTTGCTTTAAAACTGTAATGGAATTTTTTAAGTAGCAGAACCTAAAATTCCAGAACAAGATCATTATATGTTTCATTATGCAAGTTCTTTAATGAGTATCTCTTAAGTATACCTCTACCTGATACTTGGAAGGAAATGAATTAGAAAATAGTTAACATTTTTCAAAACAATCAAATAACCAATTTGAGAAAAATTATGAATTAACAGGAAAATTGAACTAAACTTTTATATACAAGTATTCAAAGTAAAAAAAATTAGCATAAAACTAACTCTGATAATATTCCACATCAACTTAATTTTAACCAGAATATTACATTTAGTAAATAAAAAGGGAGAGACAAAAATTGAGGACAAAGTTTATGTGGGTAAATCAACAGAGGTGAGATTTAAAAATCAAAGAGTAAGAACAAGATGCTTTTGCTAAAGCCCTAGTGGGGCATAAGAAACATATTAACACAGTTGGCAACAAAAAGCTGGGTTTTTTTTTTAACTAAATGGAGTTAAACAGTCAAATAAAGTTTAAAAAATAATTTTATGCATGCCACTTAATTATAAACTGTGAGTTTATATTATGTTCATCTCGATCTATTATAATTAGTCATATTGTAGACTAAATCTGAAGTTTTTTTTTTTTTATTTCACAGATTATGAGAAAATCAACTGTAATTTTGAGGATGGCTTTTGTTTCTGGGTCCAGGATCTAAATGATGATAATGAGTGGGAAAGGGTTCAGGGAAACACTTTTCCTCCCTTGACTGGACCAAATTTTGACCACACTTTTGGCAACGATTCAGGTATAATTCGTGTTTAATTCATAAACCAAAAGAAAAGTCGCATGTGTCATTCTTCGGTTCAAAGTGAGCAGTATTAAATGCAAGACAGTCTCTACAGATATTCTTTTTTTTTTTTAAACATGAACTAGTAAATGAATTTAAGTGAAAAATAGTAATCAAATAGGCAAGTAAAAATATTTCAAGAAATATATTCTTTTATATATTCATGAAATACTGAAAAGTACACAGAGGGTATTAGAGATAAAGAGACAGTTTGTCACCCTAGACTTGCCACTTATTATTAACTAAGTGGACTTGTGGGAGATAATTAACTTTTCTGAATTTCGGTCTGTTTTGTCTTAATTTCACTTGCTGATTGTTTTTAGCTAGTGTATAGAAATACAATTGATTTTGCATATTGATCTTGTACTCTGCAGCCTTGCTGAAATTGTATATTAACTCTATTAGTTTTCTAAGAATTCTTTAGAATTTTTAATATACAAGATCATGTCCTCTTGAAATACAGATATAGAGGCAGGTTTACTTCTTCTGACAAGCTTTTTTAGTCCGTCAGGGCAGCTATAACAGCTTACCACAGACTGGTTGTCTTAAATAATCAATATTAATTTGTCGCAGCTCTGGAGGCTGGAAGTCTGAGGTATGAGATGGTTCTGAGAGCCCCTTCTTGTCTTCTAACTGTATTCTCACATAGTGGAGGGAGACAGAGAACATGAGAACATCCTGTCTCTTCTTAAAAGATCACTAATCCCATTGTGAGGGCTCCACATTCATGACCTAATTATCTCCCAAAGACCCCACTTCCAATATCATCACATTGGGAATTAGGGTTTCAATATATGAATGTTGAGGGGGACACAACCATTCAGTCCACAGGAGAAAAGCTATGGAAGAGCTGATTCTACAGCATGATCCTAAGGGAAGGGTTGTGTTTTGTACATATATTTTGCACGTGAATGGGATATTAGAATTGAATTTCAGGTGGAAACATTAACATTGAAACAATAATATTTGACTGAGAAGACCAGAAATCACAGCGAATTATCAAGAGGTAAGCAACTCATAGTGAGAAAACCACCCATGTAAACCGTGGAAGCCTGTATTCATAACACCAAATATGATCAAAGTACAAATCTGGAAGTAATATGGATCATACAAAGTAAGGAAAATTACAAAAAGGACAGAATAGAAATTTATGCATTTAGATAATTACCTTGGACAAAATCTATCCTATAATATTTCTTGTTACTGATGAGAATTAAATTCAATTCAAAAAATGCATATCAAAATCTGTCTCTAACCTTGTCTTTGAAGACACAGGTCACATATCACCATTTCTACAAAGTCTTTCTGGACCCTCCTAGTTGAAATCTTCCTTTCTGTTAAACATTAAAACACCTTTTTTCTTGTTTGTTTTTCCCATCACGTGGTGTTATATTTGCTTACTTACTTTTTTCTTTCCACCACAGTGTTCTCTTCAGGAACCAGAACCTTATCTTTTTACGTCTTTGAATTGCCAGTGCATTTGAGTGCCTGAATCTCACTAATGTGGGAAGTTATTTTCAAATACATGAATGAATGTCTACAGCTTTCACTCAATAAGTAATTTCTGAGTGAGTGAGTTATTAACTAAATTAAATAGCTTATAATATAAAAACAGCCTGAGCACATGTGCATCGTGATTTGTTATTAATGGCCATTTATATTATAAAAATCAATATTCTTATTTTTATAATCTGAAAGTAAATAGCTGATTTAATGTCAATTGTGAATGACATCTAGTAAAAATATATTAAAAAGTTATTTTTTTTCATGGTAGAAATGTATCTGACTAATCCTGGTTCCTTTAACAATACATTACCAGAATAACAAAATATGGTTCACCATACTACTTCACCTTGAAGGTATTTCTTAATAAAAAGTGACTACTTTTAATCTATTTCCCTAAGAAATCACTGAAAGCCCCATCCAATGTATTCTTTCACTCCTCCCTTTAAGAAGTAATTTTTGACTCCCAGGCCCTATTCAAGGAACTCAGAATGTATCTGTGAATAAAATAAGCCAGATTTTCTGTTCTCATGGAACGCATATTGGCAAAGAAAAACAGAAATAAGCAATCCACCTGACAAGTAATTACATTTGGGGGTCCATTAAATGTGAATGAGTACTCTGGGAAAACACAGAGCTAAGTAAGGCCAATGGGGAGGCCAGGTGTTGAGGTGTTACAAATGTAAAAAAAAAGTGATCAGGTCAGGTCTTATTGAAAAAGTGACATTTGAATCAAACCTTTAAGGAAGTGAAGGAATTCACCATATAGATTACTCCAGACAGAAGAAACAGAGCAAAGGCTCTAAAGGGACAGCTTGTGCCCGACAGCTTGAAGAAAAGCCAGGAGGCCAGCGTGGCTGGAATAGAATGAATAAGGCCAGTAGGGTCCGGATTACATGGGTCTTCTATGGCTTTGGCTTCTTCTCTCAGTGAAATGAAGAGCTATGGAAGTTGCTTAAGTGTAGGAGTGATGGGATTCGTACTGGCCGGTACAATAGTTCATGGTGGAACAAGACTGTTGTCAGGGAGACCAGGGAAAGGCCATCACTTAATCCAGAGAAGAAACCATGGGACTCTGAGAACAATGCGAACAGATATGGTAAGAACTCAGATTCTGGATATAACCTAAAAGTGACGTTAACAGGATCCTGCTAAATTAGTCACCAGTGTGGACCTGCGGACCAAAAATGTGCTCTGCGTAGATGGCCGATCCCATCTGACCTACATGTTTAGTACTGGAAATTATGACCTGCATAGTCTCATACATAATTAATCTTCTCTGAACAAATTATTTCCAAGAGCCTGATCCTCTATGGATAAATTTGTCATCTGCACAGCTGAAGTAACCCCTAAGTGATAATCACCCCAACCCTCTAAAGAATCCTGACCTAAAACAGTCAAATAATTTGACCAATTTTTTCCATAACTGCAATAAAAAAAGGGAAAAATGTCTCTACCACACTTGGACAAGAGTAGTTAGAGGAAAGTGGAGAAAGCATTTATATCTATTGACTATGACAGATAGCTTTTATGGAGTCGAAGTCTTTGATGTTCAAATCATCATTTTCTACTTTTATGTCATCATAATAAGAGATAAAATAATTCCACTGATAGTTGAAGAATATAAGTACATTACAGGAGAAAAATGGTTTCAGCTTGCCAACAGATTAAGTAACTAAAGAAATAAGATGAAACTGACCAAAGGGAAACAGGTTGAATGTCAGGTGGAGGTTTTTAAATAGTTGGGTTGGAAATGGAGTCTCAGGATAAAGTCTTGTAGCAGGAGTTATTTAAAATGAGACGAGTCAGAGCAGTTCAGAGCCCACCAGAGGCAGCAGCGTAATGAGAACGGAGGAGAGGCCTTAATAATTCCTTCCTAACTCTCATACCGGTGATTTCATAATCTACCAGTCATTCCCCCTCAAGGGGCATTTCTCTTTCAGCCTGCTTTTTTATGTGTCAGAACATCCTGCCACTGAAATGGAAGAGAATTAAATTTCTCCCGCTGTTCCTCTTATCCATGCAGGGGTTTTTTTGTTTTGTTTTGTTTTGTTTTATTTTGTTTTGTTTTGTTTTGTTTTGTTCTTTGCCTTCACTTTAAATGACAGGAAAGTCTAAATGAAACAGATAAACTTTGAATTAACATTGCTTTAGGGAGGAACATCTAAGCCCTTTAACTTTCTGAGTCCTTCTAAAGAACTTTGTCCTGGTGGAGCACCAGCTCCTAAATCTCTATACAGTCAGTGCTGATTCTCCACACCACTTAGAAACAAAGGGAATTGAGACCATGCCACTGATACAGGTCTGCATCTTGGGATGCTCAGAAGTGGCCCCTTTGTTCAGAACATTCAGGGGATATGAGGTTAGTAACATGTGAAAACTTCAGAAACATAGGGGTCACAAAAGAGCTAGACAGCTCACAAGAAAGCATTTTTTGTTGGCCTTTCTCAAGGAAATCATGGTCATTTCTAGTACTTGGGGATTAGTGTTGTGTTGTAATAAGGATCATCAAAATCTGAAATCTTAGCTAGGTGTAAATTTGAGCTCTGCCATTTAGATGCCATTCCCTCATCTGGAAAGTGGGCTGATGATAATAGAACCTGAATTTAGAGGCATATTATGAACATTACATTATTATGTTATAAAAAAATGTAGAAAAATACCTAGTACATGAAAAATGCTATACAAATATTACATATAATAACTATTTTCTTTTCATGCCACAGATGTATTTAACAGACACAAACTGGCTGTGGTACTGTTCTAATTAGGAAGCTTGAAAAGAAAATACTTATACTGCTCAATTTTCAAAAGTACAGTAAATCTTTTAGATATCTGTATTTTATATTTAGCATGTAAACTTATTCTAAAACAAGTGTAACTTTAGCATTCCCAAAAATATTGTCCTTATTTCCTTATCTTTCCTGTGATGTAGAATTTTGGAAAATAACATTACTCTTCAATATTGACCGAATCTTACTGAATTTGCACTATTCTCCAATCCAAAACTTTCAATGTTTATCTACTAGATTCAGTTAATGTATATGCACCACAACTCACAAAGTGATTTATATCAGCTTATTTTCTTTTTGAGAGGGACCTTGAGTTTCCAGGAAGTTCTGCTACCTCTTTGGTTTCTGCTATCTCTTCATCACCATCAGCACGTGTCCGGCACTTTTTCTCTTCAACTGGAGCACTGGGTGGAGGGAGGTTAAGTTCAGTTCATGGAGAAACAAGCAGAAAAAAGGTATAGATGGAAGAGAATTTTCTAGTCATGTTGAAATGGAATGGGCTGCTTTGAAATGCAGTGATTTCTGCTGTATCTGACATATGTTAAATAGGGGTCAAGTGACCCCATAGGTAAAATGTCGTGGATGAAGTATAAGGACAGTTGGGTAGTTTGACTAAGTAAATTTTTCTCTACTCTTGAAATTCATAATTTTATGAGGAATTTCCTTCATCTTCTAATTTGTTAACTAAAGAATTTAGCTGATTCTACAAGTGTAAAAATTTAATATGTTATTTTACTTTATTACAAAATATGCAATTCTATATGCTATTTAGTATATTGTGGTTTTTCAATTTATTTATGCAAAATTCATAAGGTACGACAGTCCATCTAATGGTGTTGTATCTAAACAATGATACAAAGCTCATAGCATCATGATATCTTGTTCAGACTGAAAACCCAGAGTATATTACTTTTTAATGAGTAAATAATAGATTCAAAAATATTTCTAATTATAACTAATAGATTGTGAACATGGCCAAACAAAAGTAGGAACATAATATGTGTTTAATTTATGTAATTATAGTTAACTAGAAATATTTATGAATAAGCTAGCCATTTCAGTACTAATTTATGACATTCAGAAGTGTTTTAATTATTTCCTCTCCAACAATATTCTAAGCAACTCAAAAGGGACTTAGAGTTGAGCATTTAGATAGTAGATTCTGAAACATGTCCTCTGTATCTATACTACATTTTTATTGGATTGAATAATTGGCCCTAACCAACTCCATAGGTAAAAGAAGTACTCATGAAATATCACAGCATTATATAAAACATAAGTAGTGTGTTAATAATATAAAGTATTAAATATACATTTATTTCTACTTTATATCTTGTAATCTAAATCCAGTGAATGTGCATATGTTACATTTACTAAGATATTTGATGATGAGTTCATCTGAAATATTCACTAAGTTAAAGAAGTCATTTACAAAAGACCAGCTGTTGCATGATTTCATTTATATGAACCATCCAAAATAGGCAAGTCTATGGAGGTTTAAAGTAGATTAGTGGTTGCAAGAGGCTGGAAGAAAGGTGACAGGAATGAGGAATGACTGCAATTGGGCATGGGTTTCTTTTTGGAATTATGAAAATGTTCTAAAATTTTTTCTATTGAAAAAAAAAGAAAGGAGATTGATTTCAAACACACACTACATTTCAGCATTTCATAAAAATTACATTCTAATAAAATTAAATTTATCCAATATTTCTTTTGCTTTATATCATAATTTGTTCCATGATTTCTGTGTTCTGTCAAATACACGAGCTGCAAACTAAGAATTTAAAAAATTATTTGCCTAAGAAAATGTTCAAGATGTCTCACCCACAACTGCACTTCAGGTAACTCAAATCATTGGTTGGAATAATGAATTCCAGATCAAAAAGCACTTTATGTAGTGGCTTGAGCCATTTAGAAAGCTATTATGTGAATTAGCATGCTTCCTGCTCCTTTGTAATTTGACTAGTTATCATTCAAAGGAATTGGAAGAGAAGACCATTATAAAATCAGTTAACTTCTTGTTTAGAGAAACACAGTAGACACAATGGAATGAAAAACTGACCATCTTTGAAACACTTAACTTTGCCTACAAATTTGTATTTAAGTCTTTGCCTATATCATGAGTTAGTCCACCAGCACATCTAAATACCTTCATGGACTGGTTGTCTCTAAACAGGTTAATTAATCAAAACATTAATAAATTGGAATTAAAGTAGTACTTGGACATAATAATATGATGCAACAGTCATGTGGACTCATAATAAGTCAGAGCCTGATACATCCTTAGTGGTGCTCCAGTTCAAGGCTCTTGTTTTACAAACTAGGAGGTCCAGTGTTGAGAAGTGATATTCTTAAATAACAATTTATTATGGAAGTTGCCTTCTGGATTCCAGTCTAGCATTCTCTCCACTCTACCTGAATATGTGTCCTTACACTTTCATCTTAAAGTTGTTCTTTACTGCTTATGAATGATACAGCTCACACAACGAAACTGCTAATATTTAAGTGAAGTAAAAATGTTTTTGCTGTTTTTACAGGATTTTACATTTCTACCCCAACTGGACCAGGAGGGAGACAAGAAAGAGTGGGACTTTTAAGTCTCCCTTTAGACCCCACTTTGGAGCCAGTCTGCCTTAGTTTCTGGTATGTTATTGACCCATATGAAGTAATGTTTTATTTAATGAGTAACATAGATTTTCTTATGTTGCCAGGTTCAAATTTTAATAAGATGTTATCCCAGGTTGTCCCATTACTTTTCCTATTGATAGAGTAGCAAAATGCTGGGGGAGTCTCTCTCTTTCTCTAGCAACTCCCTCACCAGAGGGGAAAAGGAATATTTCAAAGACAATAAAGTATTTAGAAGAACTCTAAAATACTCATATTCTTGTAGGAATCATTCATTTTTGCTTGTTTCCAAACTAGGTATTATATGTATGGTGAAAATGTCTATAAATTAAACGTTAACGTCAGCAGTGACCAAAACATGGAGAAGACAATTTTCCAAAAGGAAGGAAATTATGGAGAAAATTGGAACTACGCACAAGTAACATTAAATGAAACAGTGGAATTTAAGGTTGGCAAAATACTTTATAACTTCTAATCATGTATTTGTATTACGAAAAAGTTTATGGTAATACGGTGAAAAAAACTAATTTTATGGTTAAAGTTTATGGTTAAAGTTTATGGTAATACGGTGAAAAAACTAATTCAGTTTCTGAACGTAGCCAAGGCACTTTCTCTACTTTCCTAATCTTCCTCCTTTCTAAAAAAAACTCTTTAAGTGCCTCTATTTTCACTTATTCATTGACTTATTAAAAAGCACTTATTGAGGAACAAATTACTGCATGAAGTACTACTTATAATGAGCCATAAAATTTATAAAAACCTTAAAGGATATTTCAGCTTTCTTCAGCAACTTTTTAGCACAGATCAACCATACATGTCTCCTGCCTGACTAGATCTTCCAACTTTTCACAAACAGCACCTATATCAGCCCTGCACTTTTCTAGGGAATCATCTTTGCCTGTTAGAACATCCTTACTCACCGATATCCCTCCACCCTGCCCCACTCTGACTTAATTGCCATATATTTGCTGTAGCAAGAAATTCTGTGATCTGTATCGTTGGGAAGTCTCTCATCATTTATTTCACATTAGGGTGAATTAATTTTTCACATAACAACTTAATGTGTTCTCTTCCTAAGGGTGTTTGCAATTAGAATATAGGATAATCTAGGCTAATAGTTTGACTAAATGAACAATGCTTTAATTGGATAATTTCAGACAAGAGAGTATAACTTTCAGAAGATGTATATCTGGAAAGACATTGTCATCAGTGAAGCCCGAGTGCTTTCCTGTGGCTTGATAAAAAGCAGACAATAATCAATGACCCTCAACTCTAGTCCTCTCATCTTTCTTTTTCCTTCTTTTCCTTTTTCTTCTTTCTTCTGTTCCTATATTTCTTCTGTGAAGTTGTCTGCTCCATCTTTGTTGGTTTTTTGATCACTCCAGAAAGGGTAAAGGAAAATGGAACACCAAGGTAATAATAAGATGGCAGCAGCAGGGAAATAAGTATTGCAGTGACCAAATCTGGCTCAACTCACCAAGAATTTTTTAAAGGTAATAAAACTGCATCCACATTTTCAAAATGAGCTCATCACGCAGTGTGAGAGTGCCAAGTTCTACAAATATTTGCACCTAGGCTTTGTCACTTTGTTGTGAAATCTTGAGCAAGTTCCTTAGTGTCTTTGAGATTCAGCTTGTGCATATGTGAAAGGGGGAGAAAAGGAGAAGATACTTCCTATTTGGAAAAGTATCTGTCATGAAGTAGGTGCAATGAATGAACAAATGAGTGAACAGATAACTGTACATCAGCGTTGGAAAAATTAAATGAGATAATGTATGCAACGTGCCTCACATGACAATTAACATATGACAGGAATTCAGCTTATGTCTTTCCTTTCCTAAACAGGAGAGGATCCAGGAAAATCCAGCTAAAAATACCCACTGTCCTTAAAAACCTAATATGTTTCATCTGCACTGGACCTTTCTCCCAAGCCTGTGTCTGTGTCCTCTGAGCATCACCCTCACCAGCTTCCTGGGTGAACTCTGATCCATGCCAGCTAGCCCTGGGTAGCTGTATCATACTTATATTTTCTCTTATTTCCTTCTTCTCTCATCTAAATTATCTAATCAGTGTGTATTCTCTTCAGGGTTTGTGTGCTCTAAGAAAGCAAACAGCTACCTGGATTTTTAATATTGGTGGGGGAAGAACCTAAAAGAAGAATGCTCTCCCCTGACAGATGATGTGTGTATATATGGTGGGGTGCAGTGGAGTATGACAATATCACAAGAGAAAGACAGAGATAGAGACAGAGAGAAACTGACAATGTTGCCTAACAAAGAAAAAAAAACACTAGAGAAAATTCAGACTTGTATTATGAGCACTTGTATTATAATTAGGGAGTTGGGCTCAGCTGAAGGACCTTAAAAAACGTGATTCATCAATATTTCTCTATGCGATGACTAGTCCACATTTATTTGGACATGGCAATATTGATTCTCCAGAGGACACAGACACAAAAAATCAACGCAGAGAAGATTAAGGTGGAATCATTTTATGAAATGATTGTATGCCTCTCTGAATTACAGGTTGTTTTTAATGCATTTAAAAATGCATACCTGAGTGATATAGCATTGGATGATATTAGCCTAACATATGGGATTTGCAATGTGAGTCTTTATCCAGAACCAACCTTGGTCCCAACTCCTCCACCAGAACTTCCTAGTAAGTAACCTTAACATGTGTTTTCCATAATTCAGTTATTAATATTTTTAAGCCAATCTCTTTCTGGCTTATTTTTTATTATCTTGCCCTAGTATTATTTTGTCACTGAAAATCAAAAACTTTAAAATATATGTAAAATGGAAACTAGTAAAATATTACATGTTATATATAAATTCACAGTGAAATCACTTTGTTATGCTCATATTGTTGATAATTTTAGTATATTTCCATTTTTGAAAATAATTAAGGTGCTGATTGCCATTTCATTTTCAATTTAATACAAACTAATACTTTATTCGCCATGTAGCATGGCCTGTAATCTTTTGGGAAGAAGCCTTAAGATTCTCATAGCCTTCTTAAAGAGTGATGTTAAGATCTCAAGAAGAGTTTGGTTAAGCCTGAAACCCACCAAGCTTATTTCCAGAATAATTTAATAATAATGATTGTGCCTGGAATTTGAATACATAGATCACACAAAAGATTTGTGTCCTAAAATGGTGCCTTTGTAAGACCTTGCAATAGCAGTGAGCAGGATTTCCCATGTCCTCTGGGACCTTTTTTTTTATCTCAAACGAACAAAATGGAGCTTGTGTTTACCTGTGTTCTAAACTCAAAGTGGGATCGTGACATCTCAGAAGCAAAAGATATATTACCAACCATCTTATGTCAACAGAGAAATCACTTCATACCACCTTCAGATTCAGACTATGGGATTTGAGCAAAAACAAACAAACATATAAACTATATATGTGTGTCTGTGTATTGATATATGATATCAAACATCTATTACCTATTGTCCCTCTATTGGGATGTTTTCAGTACATTGTAGCTTTGATGCAAAAGCATCCCTTTTGTCTTTGGATAATGCTGGTTGGAAGCTCATCTAGCTCTACAGCTTTGCTTGCATTGAATCTCATAGATGTTTTAATTCTGTCATGAAACACAGCACGTTTTCCACTTCCCCTTTTGTGCCAAACACCCTTGAAAGTCTGCCCATATTCACATCAGCAAATCAGCTGGTAACCTATCCAGATTTGATTTTACTTCCAAAATTATATATTTTTCTTGCTTCTAATCTTTAAGTTAAAAAAACAAACCTGACTTTTCAGATGCATGTCTTTAACAACTCAGAAGTTTTAAAGACAAATGACTAGTATTTGGGCGTGTCAAACAAATGGGCAGCCATTAAGATGAGGAGAGACATCACACTATCATACTTGTTCCATGATGAGCAGTTACATCCCACCGAAAGGCTGGTTTACATTTACCATTGTGTGTATTAACATGTTTAGATACGTGTATGGGTTATACGTAAACTCCTCAATATTTCGAACATCCATTCACACTTTATAGATGTCTACTACATGCAGAGCACTGCACAAGAAATGTAAGCTTAGCAATAACCACTGCTAGATGAAAAATACATAATCTATATCATATAAATTTACAAATTAATCAATATTAAAAACAACATATAACTATATGCCCCTAAATATTATAAATGAGAAGATTAAGTGATAGAGGACTTTGGAGAAGAGAGTATAGAGTGGAGAAATCTTTAAGGAAGCAGTAAGATTGAGAGACAGAATGAAACTCATAAAACTGAAACAAAAGCAGGACAGTAGCATGCATTCCCACATAATAATATTGGCCACGAAATTGTTGCAAGAATTTTTCTTGACATCAAACTCAATCTAATTCATCTTTGCTTCACCAGTGTCTGACTGGCTCTATCACATAAATAGATCATCAATAAATACTATTAGGTGTGAACTAAGTCTCTCTCTCTCTTTCTCTCTCCTTTTATTTTGGCTGTATGTTTCTTTCAGTGACACAAACATTTTTGCCAAACAAAATTTTGATACCAGAATCAAAGCTTGGAAATGATGGTGAGGTTACGGATGTAGAGAATACCAACATGAATGCAATAATTTGGGCTTCACGGCATTGTTTAAGAAAAAATTGTCTCCATTTTCTGTAGGTGTCCCACATTGTTTCTGTCTATTATATAAAACATTTCCATGCAAAAAAATTATAATCTTTAAAATCACTGCTGGTCTGATAAATAATTGCTATGGATACCAGACAGTTGCAACATCTTGCTATTTCGATATTGCAGTCATTTAATAAAACAGATTGTCTTCATAATCCTTTCTGCCGGTATGTTCCTCTATTCACCAATCAATAAGTGGTCAAGAAGAAAAAAATTTTAGGTGAAAGTAACATAGTTTCATAGGATCAATATTTTAAAAGTAGCAAAACCTCATCATTATATGAAATAGAAAATTCGAGGCAACTTTTGGGCATAAAATCATACATATGTAAATAAAACTATAAATATGATTCTCTATATTAAAACTTTATCTAACCCACACAGTCCTCATATCTATTCCAATCGGAAAGAGAAAAGGTAATACCTCGAGGTCAAGGAAGCATGATATCCCTGCATATTTTCACAATAGGGAAATTGTAACGGTAGAATAACCATCTGATTTTAAAATATAAACTTTCAGATTTGCCCAGAGAATATTTGTTCCAGTTTCCAACTGGTTCACTTCAGGGCAATATTTAGCACAGCAGAAAATGTTAATTACCATCAAATGCATTCTGAACAATTTCATTCTAATGCCATTTGCAACTGGTTCAGTGAAATTCTTATTTGAGCAGAGCTTTTCTAGTTCCAGATCACTGACTTGTTTAAGCAGAAACAAAGGGAAACTATGGCTGACTGGCTAATAGCCTTGTCTTTGGCTCTTAAAGAGCATTTAAAGAAGAAAATAACCTCAGTCAAGTAACTAACTAGCAAAGGCCAGTTTTTTCTGTTGCTCCAGGTAGTGCCTCGTTTGGGGAAAGGTAAATTCAGTTTCCATAACCTTAGGGAGTCTTCCATTTTGTGATGTTAATCTGCTGCTGCACCAGCTCTATGATTTTTGCCTTGTGACATTAGCACAAATAATTTAAATGTTGGGCTTGTATTGAGCCTACTTTAAAAAAGTTAACATTCCATTGCACAAATATAATGCCAATTTGCAACACAGTTGGGATGATTCATGGCAAGTTCGCACTGGGTAATAGTACTAGATATATACAAAAAGAAATCCACATTTCAGCCCCTGACTTACTTCCAGACTGTTAAAACTAATTAAGGCAGAAAAAGGACAAGCTAGTTTTAGCTATTGTAGTAGTCACTCTATTTCTACATTTCGCTCAATTCTGCCATCATTAGGCCATTTTCCATTTCTAAAGACAAAATAAAAGTTTATGTGAAGTTTCATAGGCTTGATATTATACTTAGAGTGAAATAATTTTTAATTTTGGTTATTCCTGTAAAAAATAAATCAGTACCTATTTAATTCCCTTGTAATTGATGACCACGTTCAAGTCGAGCTGCTGGTCTTTTATACTATTAGTATGACTTGATATTCAAGCCCTCAGCAAATCCCACATCAACTGCACTCATACATTCCTAACTCAGTGTGTTTTGGGCTCTTCTGTTTTCATCTTCTTACCTTCAAAACGAATAGCTTATTTATTAGAGTTATTATTGGCTAGATTGCTATTAACGACAAATAAAATTTAAACCACAAGGAATAAAATTTGAACTACATTGCCACAAATTGTAATAAAAAAAATTTTATCATGGCTGATCACCATAACCTGTTCACAGAAATATAAATTTTGACAAACTGAACCCCAGATTTTCTTTTCATTTTACAACCTCAGCTTTTAAAATGTTGTCTGTAATACTGTAGGGCTTGTTATCTGTTACTCTGATAATAAAAAATAATTGCTGATTTGGAAAATCAGCCACTTTTAACATATTCAAACATCAATGTGAGATATTTTAACTTAAAATTTACTTATTATTTCCCTCGCATAAGAGTACCCATCAGCAACTTACTTTTATCATCCTTATTTCATGTTACAAATATCGTGTAAATTAATTTGAACCCTCCTACTGCAAGTGAAAGCTGGCCTCCCCTTCCTTCCACCCTACAGTGTAAGCCTCCACATTGACACATATCTCATTATGCCAGAGCGTGGATTAAAAATGACATGCCTCACGAAAAATATCTATCCTGGACAACCAGTTTACAAGATGCTGCACATTATTTACATATTGCATGTAGTGGAAATCCCTATTGGCATAGTAAGAAATTAATCAGAATACAAATCTTTGAGAGAACAGTGCCAAGAAAAAGAAAAATGGAAGAATTTAACAACCGTGAATGTGCAGAGTTCCCTGTACCACGCAGGCTATTTAACTCTTGATCTCTGGGTGAAGATGATTTACTAAATGACACAGCATGACTGTGATCTCCAGAATTTCATGAGTTTTGGGCTCTTCTGTTGAGAAGCACATGCTGCATGTCCATTATAGCAGCACCACCATGAAAATAAATTGTGTCGTCATGTTTAGAATGTCTGAAAGAGCTTTTGCCAGTCCCTTACAATCATCTACATACAGAGAGTAACTGATATAGCTTATAAAGCCAAGGATCAGAGCTATCTTACTGATCAGTTATTTGATATAAAATTATGTTTGCAATGTATTTCAAAAATTATTTAAGTATTTTATTATTTTTAAAAGTATTTTAAAGCGATGGATTTTCCAAGGTTTCTATTCAGTGGAGAAATGCTAAGTCAACTTCATACCTTGACATACTTAACAGTCACACTTGACAACATTTTAGCTCTGGCTGTGTGTTTATTCAAGTCTCACCTACTCGTCTACAAATGAGTACTGTCAAGTACTGTAAGGTACTGCCCAAGTGTTCAGAGAGGTGAACATTCAGTACCTTCTCCAAGTTGGTTACTATTTACTGTATTAGGAGTATATGATTTTGACATTTTCCTGTTCCTTGAAGAGAAAATGAGAATGCTTAAACAACAACACCCCCCAGCCCCCACCGCATCAATGGCCACGCTGGCCGTGACTCAATCTATGAACTAGAAAGAGCTGGTGTTCCTCAGTCTTTAATCTGCAGTTTTATGTTTGTCCCTGCAGCTACACTTTCCCTTCTCCATTATTTCCCTTGAGAAGACAAGGAAGCATTGCATGGCACCTAGAATTGCTAAAATTACATGCATTGTGTACACGGGAGTTGAGGGATTATAGTGAATCTTTTTTCAGAAGTCTTTGCAAGACAGTGAGTCACACGATCAAGGAGAGGATTAGCTCAGAAGCACAGCTGCTGTGGGAGCACGTAGTCTCCTCAGACTTTCCCTCACCCCTTCCAGAAGATGCACTTGCCCTTGTTGTGCATCATTACTCTTTCTTTGGTTCCAGTGCCTTCTTCAGCACCCTGTGTTCACTGCTTTCTTCCTTCCAGACCTACCCATTGTTGACCTTACTTGTTAGTGCTCTCATCTGTGTTCCCTTCTGTCCTCCTCTTTGTCATGTACCCAAGTAAACATCACATACCCACCAAGTGCCACTTACTGAGACTCAGTCTAAACCCTGCCTATGGCTTGGACCACATGGTTGAAATAATTTCATTTGATCAACCAGTAAGAGACAGTAACGTACTGTGAGATGAGCTTGAGGTTAACTGAGTTGAAGTCTTGACTTTATACTGTTTATATGCACAGCATTAGCAAGTAACGGAATACCTCCAATGCCCAGATTGTCCATTTAAAATTGAAATAGTAATAATAATTACCTAATTCACAAGGATGCATTGGAAACCAGTACTGAGTATGCCAGGTAATGTGTAGGCACTTTTCATAAATTATGTCTGATTTTTACAATGACCCTGAAAATCTCTAATATATATACATATATCTTTTATATACAAGCAAATCCAGTCTCAAAAAGACAAATAACTAACTCAGAGCAACAATTTTAATCCACCAGCTTCAACACATCTTTCTTTTATACACCATCTTCTCTCCCCAGATGAGACAATGTGCATGGAAACTTTGCAAACAATAAGGTTTTGTAAGAGGTCTTATTATTCTTGCTAAGCTCATCTGGCTTGGGACAAGCCTGGCCCAGGAGGGCATATAAGGCAGACCAAGGCTTGTCACCTTGCAAACAGGATGTGTTGGCAATGATACTACTCTGAGCCACAGCAACTGCCTCTCTCTGTCCCACTGTGCATATCATAACACCCAAATCTAAGAGGATTATTACATACAAGTTTGGAAGATGCACATGGGTTGAAGGGATCTATATAAATGAGGCAAGTAACATGTAAAAGAGGGATCAAAGAAGAGGATATGACTGAACTCACTGCCATAAATGTAGAGACATTTAATTTTCCCTCCTGTAATCTGATTTCTATTCCTGAGTGTAAATAATTCTTCTATCATCTGTCTTTAATGATTGGGAAAATATATACTTATGTCGGTTTTCTATATTCTTCTAATTAGGTTACTTTTATTCTTTTCATTTTAAATGTAACATGGTAATAAAAAATAAGATAAAATTAGGATACTTAAAGTAGTTGATGAATTTTTACAGTACTTTAGAATTTTCTGTTAATAAGTCAGATAAATATAAACTCCAGAACTTCATAAATTCAACCTACCCATTTGAAAAATCAAACTATTAACTGAAAGATCTGTGCTCTGTTTTTCTAATAAATCAGCATTAAGTTCAGTCCCAACTTGACTCCTGGACAGTCTAGGGCAATTATTTAGCAAGTAGAGATTTTGTTTGTCTCCCTTTCTTGATGGCCAAATGCCACAGTACAATATTCAGGATGGTGAAGCTTCCTCTCTACTGAAAGAAAAAGGTAGAAAAAAAAAAGAAAAGAAAGTAGAAAAACAAGAAATATCATGATTAGTGATTTATTAGCCCTTCTGATAAGAGATTGGCAGATACAAAATTCATTCTACTATGAAGATTCATTTTTTTATCTGCAGCAGAGGGTTGATACCTTATCGCATGAAGTCTATTTACAAAGGATGCTCATCCAAATTGTTTCCTTGCCCAAATAATTTTGGGAAATACTGAACAGTGCTATTCCTTCTTGGAGAATCACAAAGAACATAAGAATATTTCAGATTTTGAGGAGTTCTTCAGTAAGGAGATTTATTTACCTATATTTTCCCCCTTATTTAAGAGGCATGATTTTCCCTGACACACATTCTAAAATGTGTCTGTCAAAACGAATATTCCAAGATATATAAGTGGAAATTTGCTGGCATATAGTATTATGTCTCTGAAATTAACCTTATGTTACTAATGGTTTTTCTCTGCTTTATTTTTTAGCGGACTGTGGAGGACCTTTTGAACTGTGGGAGCCCAATACAACATTCACTTCGATGAACTTCCCAAACAACTACCCTAACCAGGCTTCCTGTGAGTCATTTCTTTTTCAGGCCATGAGAAAAAAAAAAATGTCTATATCAAAGTTAGATTCTCCTCTTGATACAGCACAGTAGATTATAAATTTGCCATTTCTGTATACAACTACCACATCTATGAGATTGCTTAATATAGTGATGACAAGAGTAACCGTAATTAATTGCTACCTTTTTCAGCATTTATTTTATGCCAGTCACTGCGCTTGTGCTTAATATACCTTATTTCAGTCAGTTCTCACAATCATTCTTTAAAACAGGTGATATTATCATAATCCTCCAATTTAAAAGTTGCAGAAAAACAGTAAGCAAAAGAGCCAGCCTTACTCCAGATACCACACTCCTTGATTATGCATCTAATGCCTGTAGTGAATAAAACAAGTTTGCAGTTCCATAAAATAAAGTCAGTGTAAAGTATAAAAAGCCAATGGAGACAGCCACGCCTTTTGTAAATAAAGACCAAAGTTAGTAAAACAGACAGCTAGATAATGTGATTAGATTTCCAGTATAAAAGATGAACTAACGAGACTCACTGAAAATTTCTAAGACTAGAGAGACGACCAGACTAGTATGCTAAAAGTATACAAAGCTTATCTCTAGGTCACAGTTCTAAATACAAAAGCTCGTTAGAGCTGCATAGGGATTGCTTGCGTTAAAGATGCTGATTCCCCAGCTCATCCCACAAAGATTCCACTCCAGTAGTTCTAGGAAACAGACATGTTCTTCTGCCTTCTATGGCTACACCGCCAATCTAAATAGAAAATTCTACCAGTAGAAAAAAAGGTCTCAGTGGCAGTGAAAAATGTGTTCTTAGAAAATTTCAACTTCTCTTCCTTTAAATGATCCAGAGATAAGGGTCACTTCCATAGGAGAACAGGATCACTATGATGAAGAGATATTGGACTCAAAAAAATGAACAGCCATTAATCTAATTTGACTTATATGGGGAACTAGAGATTATCATCTCTACTTCACATTGAAAATCTCTTTCAAGTATGTCATTTGTACAAAATAATGATCTAAAAATATCCAAAAATTAGTGGAACACTGAAAAAACAGTTTGGAGAAATGTATTAAATTTATTTTTTTATTCAACAAATATTTATTGATTACTTTGTTAGGCATTAAGGTAAGCAAAGAAGAAACAAACATAATGCAGTCTAGATAAAGACTCAGATAAGTTGTCAGGCATTACAAAATGTCTAACGTACTGTTAAAATAAGGGCAAAAACGGGAGGCTGTGGAGGGACATGGAAGGTTCTCAGCCTACAAAAGTTTACAGGTAGATGACCTTGATTTATTCCTGAATCTCCAAGCAGAATTAATTAATGATAACAAATGAGAAAATTGAGGTGTGAAGGTATTTCACACCATGTTAAGCAGTTTGGATTTTATTCTGTGAGCACTGAGGAGACTTTAAATGGTTTACAGGAAAATAGTGATACAATCAAGTTTCCTTTTTAGATGGAGCCATCTGGCTGTGAGATCAGAGAGATGGTGAGGGAGGAGAGCCACCCGCATCACCAGTTAGGAAATGAAAATAACAGTGGCTTGAACTCAGAGGGTGGCAGTGGAGACTGAGAAGGGAGTGGGAATCCAAGGATTTAGGAGGTAGTGTTGGCAGGCCTTGGAAACTGGCTGGATGTGGCAGGAGAGAGGAGGTCAAGGAAGATGCAGAGGTTTCTGTGAGTGGATGATTAGTGGTACCGTTTGCTGAGACAGAAAGAATGAAAACAAGAATGAGTTGGAGAAGGAATAATTGTGTGTTCCCTTTATTACATGTTTAATCTGAGACACCTACACCCATACACAGTAAATAAGTTGATAAATGTATCTACTTCTCAAAAAAGGGTGTAGAAAATGAAGACTATCACTATGTTGATAAAATGATCTTACACAAATGAATTATTCTACAAAACAGAAATAGATTCACAGACATAGTGAACAAACTTTTGCTTACTGGGGAGAAAGGGCATGGGAAGGGATAAATTGGGAGTTCAAGATTTGCAAATACTAAATATTATGTAAAAAATTGATAAACAACAAATTTCTTTTATATGGCACAGGGAACTATATTCAATATCTTGTAGTAACCTATAATGAAAAAGAATATGAAAATGCATATATGTACATATATGACTGAAACATTATGCTATAAACCAGAAACTGACACAGGTAAATGGACTATATTTCAATTTTTAAAAAAAGAGTGAATGAGAATATTCATCAAGAATGAGGAAAGAGGCTAGAACAAAATCTAAAGACAAAATCATTTAAGGAATCAGTAAAGAAAAAGAAATGTTTCACAGGCATAGAAAACAAACTTATGGTTACCAAAGGGAAAACATAGGGGAGGGATAAATTAGGAGTTTTGGATTAGCAGACACAAACTACTATATATAAAACAGATTAAAAAAACAAGGTCCTACTATATAGCATAGGAAGCTATATTTAATATCTTATAATAACATATAATGAAAAATAATATGAAAAAAAGTGTATATATATATATAATGACTAAATCACTATGCTGTATGCCAGAAACTACCTCAGCATTGCAAATCAACTAGACTTCAATATAAAAAGTAGAACGAGTGTTTATTGATACTAATTTGTGTTGTTTTGCTTCAGTTTTGTTTCAAAATGAACTAGCAACATATAAATAATGGCAACAATTACTTAAAAGAATATTAAAGTTTAGTTACCGTACAAACTGCATTTTAATCACCTCATTTTTCCTATGAATTTAATCATGGAAAATAAAATAAATGGAAATAGAATGTCCATAACTTTAGATATTCATAACTTTTGGATTGTAGGAGTAAAAGGCTATTTGCAAGCTTTGATTAAAGTATTCCATTTTATATGAAATAAAACAAATTCAATTACAGTAAATTATTTCATATTTAATTGAAATTTTACTATAAATATTCTGGATTACACAAGACATTTCTTCACATACATACATACACAAACAGCTTGGAATGTTGTTTTTTATAAAATGAAAAAATCTTGGAAAGTGATTTGAAATCCTCAAGAGATTGAAGTTTTTAAGAGAAATCAAAAGAATTCTGTTTAAACTAAGTGTTGCTATTTATTACTTTTAAGGTGTTTGGAATTTAAATGCACAACAGGGAAAAAATATCCAGCTTCATTTTCAAGAATTTGATTTAGAAAATATTGCAGATGTAGTTGAAATCAGAGATGGTGAAGGAGACGATTCCTTGCTGTTAGGTAAGTCTCCGACTGAAGTGTTGTGAATGTCAAATGGCTCAAGACGTTGGACTGAGAGCATCTCTGAATAAGTGCAGTCACACTTTCACAACTAGCAAAATGAAAATACAACAGCAGAGTAATGTCGAATTTCACTGAAGCTTCCAATATGAGGCATGTTTGCAATGACGACAGAATAATATTCTTCTTGAGTGTTCTTGGCAAGCCAGGATTAATAGCTTTGCATCAGCAGTTCCTTCCAACTGATACTAATTCACCACAGTAAGCATTACACCTTGTAGACTAAGAGCTAAGAACACCCTTAATGCAGTTTTCTATGCATTATGTGCACATCGTATGTCCATAGATAGCTGTTCAATTAGGTTTCATTTCACTTCAAACTAAAGAAACAGTTGTGGGTTTTATGCAAAACTTTTAAATAATTTGTATTTTATGTTCCATTATTACTTTCTCTGTGTCTCTAGTACTAGTTGCTTCTATATGTCTCTGAGAATGATTTAAAAAATTGACCAAAGTTGATTTTCCCTATATTTATTGATCATTAATTTTTTAATAGACATAGAGGAAAAGTGTACTATTCCAGGGGAAATTATTATACCTAGATCATAAAATAGATGCTCATATAGTAAAGATCCAATAATAGCCCATATCCTATTGAACTACTTATTAAGAAATTGTCTCTCGATAAGTCATGCATTAAACTATGAAAATGCATGAAAGGTCAACTGAAATGCAGAAACAACACAACTTACAAGTAAAAGTGTCTTATCTAACTGTGTTTTAGACCTATATTAATCATTTCCTATAAAATCTGGCCAGATAGCTATGCAATCACATGAACACTGCAACCAATGGGTAAAAACTCCAGAGGGTACTTTCTATAGCAATGAAGGAGCTGAGTGGTGGAGAGGGTTCCCCAGCCACACTCATCCATCACCCATTATGCAGAGTTCTTCAGCAAAATCCCACCAAGTTCTAGAGTATAAGTTTCCTGGGAGAGGATTTTGAGAGCCACACACAGAACAGATAAGTAATGAAAGTCTCAGTGAGGCGAGGAGCCTCGTGCTAGCAAGAACCAAGGAACTTCAAATATGATTTTCATATATGCAGTTATAAACACATTTTGAGGAGTTTTTCCATTTTCAGCTTGCATTGTCTTTCTAATAAAAACTACAGTGTCTCATTATCTAAGAAAAACCCATTTTTATCATTTTACCTCATAGTATTTCCATCAATCATTGAAAAGCAAGTAAGAATTCCAAAAAGATCTCATAATCATAGTTTTCAAATTTGTAGACAAGACATTCTTTTGAAACAGAATCACTTTCAAGGACTCCAATGTATATTGGATTCATATATATATACATAGAGAGAGAGTGTGTTTTTTAGTCAAGAGTATTTTATTGTTTATGAAACCCTCAAGCCCAGGGATTAGATGGAAATAATTTGAGAGCTACCATTTAGGTTTATTTGTCTCTAATTAATTCATCTTTTGGATTAAGTTAATGATTCAACTTATAAAAAATGTCGAATAAACTTGGACAAAAAATTATTAAGGGAGACTATAATCACTGTTATTTTATAAAGGTCTTTAAAAGCAGGAAAAGAATCATTTTTCTAGGGTAACATGAGCTTTGAACAGTGGTGCTAAGCCAGACAATATTGTGAGTCATTCATTGTTAAATCATAGAGGTATAGAAACCTTAATTAATACTAGAAAAAGTCATTGGGGAAGTTGGCTTTCCTAGAAGCATTGTCTAAAATGTAAAAGAATGTACACACTCACTTACATGTGGCTATTCTGCAGCGAGCCATGCTGCACGTTGCATACATCTGGAAGACAATTGAGGAAAAGGATCTATTTTCTTCGAGTTGAAGAATTGTCTCACTAATTATCTCGTTTTCCTTTGGAGCAGCTGTGTACACAGGGCCTGGTCCAGTAAAGGATGTGTTCTCAACCACCAACAGGATGACTGTTCTTTTTATCACTGATGAAGAGTTGGCAAAGGGAGGATTTGAAGCAAATTTCACTACTGGGTATCACTTGGGGATTCCTGGTAAGTGCACTCAGGATTGCATGTTGCCTTGTAACTTTTGGAGCAAAACCATCCAAACATACAGGACTTAATTTCAATGATTGCATGCTAGTGCACTCATTCATTCTTCCTCATCTTAAAGGAGATTTTCTTCCTTTCAACCTCTTTAACCACTACCTGATTTTGTTCAAAGCAGCAATCCACACTGCTTTTTCAGCAGACCTATTTGCACTTCTCTGGTGTGGCAAGAGTTGTGCGTTTTGTTCCTTGCAGAGGGGCATTTTAAACTGTAGAGAGAGGTTCTTGGCACTGTAAGGAAGGAGGATTGGCTGTCATGATCCTTTTGCCAAGAACGTCTTGAGAGAACAGCAGGGAGACAGGCAAGTGAGCTGTTTGGATGCCAACAACGTCCAATTAAGAAATTAACATCATTAACTTCTTGGAGACAAGCCATGTAAAGACACTGCCATGGAGGATGAGGAATTTGATGCTGATATTTGCTGGGATGCACAACCTTATTACCCTGTAATTTTATAGTATCCATAACAAAATCAGCAGGAAAAACAAAATGGTGGCCTGCCTGCTCATCATGGAGATTATATATATATATATGTGTGTGTGTGTCTTTTCATTCAAATATGCAAGATATGAAGCTACTCTGTATTCAACAGTCTGCAGAGAATTTTTATAGCTTACTGCTTCACTTGGACTATGATGATTTTAAATGCTTCTGTCCCACAACTTAGTGGTTCTCTCTAGGTACAAATATGTCAGGTAAACAGAACACACATTCCTCCTATGTTGACCTTTCCCTTCCATAGGAGATTGTGGTCAGTTTGTCTTTAGCCAGAATGTCTAGAAAAGAGGTAGTATTGGAGCATTGATCTTCATCTGGCCTATTATCTAATCCCAGATTTATCTGTGCAAATATCTGTCCCTCCACTCACCACCGGCCCAGGCCTTAGACTCCATCCCAGAAAATTGTACACTTCCAGCTTTGCTACAAATGTAGAAGTTGACCTGTAGCTTATCTACCCTCTGGCCCTGAAAATAAGTCATAAGAATTGTTATTATGCAAGCTACTTGGGTGGGAGTAAATGGTAGCCTAACCAACTTCCTGTTCTTCTGGATTTTGTGATTGGTCTTAGAAGCAGCTACTTATGATTTATGAGCAACACTGACAGGAATCAATCAAAAAATCAGTGAAATAAGCAAACAAAACTATGAAGGCCTATGAAAAAATTTACAGCACGAAAGAAAAGGAATAAAGACTTTGAGACTGACAGACAATTAGAATTTATCTCAAAACAGAGTACATGAAAAAGGAGAAAATGTAGAAAATATGATTTAAAATTATCTTAATTTATAAATTAAATTATTTGTTTTTAAATTACATTTATAATTATTTTTCAAAACAGCACAAAAGGAAATATATTGACATGAAAATATCACTGGATGTTATGTACTTATGTATATATGTGTATAAATATAATGGGTAACATATATAATGTATATAAAATCAGAAACATAGAAGAAAAGTAAATCACTGCCTTGGAAAATGTTAATCAAGACAATTTTGAGACTACTATTTTGAATTGAGTTACTAATTCTATCCCTATGTTCATCTATGGGCAGAGGAATTTCTTATTGAAATTCTACCACTACTAGATTATTTTTTCTGATTTGATCAGAGTTTTTTGTTAACAGTGGAAACTGCATGGTTTTTTGGTCAACTGCACACTGATTCAAAGTCTCTGGCACCAAAATACCACATTTTCACAAAAATATTGCACAAAAGCATGATCAAGAATGCTAAAACAATATATAAAGAGACAGAAAAATGTGTGAGTCTGTGATAGACATGCAGGAAAAAACACCAACCCACAAGCTGAAAGTGATAGTCATTCAGAAGGAAAAAAACCCATCAAAACTAATATTGAAAGGTATAGTGGGGGAAAAAAACTATATACTTTCTAGACCAGATTAAAGTGACTGAAAAATGATACAGTCTTATCGTTTATTGTAAAAAAATTTACAAGCAGAAATCAGTGTTATAACATTTCCTATTTGAAATTTTAAATTTCCATAGGAAAATTTTTCAGCACATTTTTAAGGAAAATAAATAGAATCACCTTTCAACGATGTTAAAAATCAGTCCAGCTATATATTTTAGTCATTTTCTGATGAATATTTAAAAACAGTGGAGTGGTATTTCTAAATTTTTGAGAAGAAACTTCCACAGTAAAAAAAAAAATGTATAGGCATTAATATCCCTTGTATTTGAATGCAATAGAATTCTGTGCTCTGTTCTATAAAGCAGCTTAAAATAGAGTAAGAAAATACCTAACAGCAATTCTCTTGGAGGGAAGGGGCTCCCAACTTGCTTTCCGAGAATTTCGTGCAAGGAATTTTTGAAAGAAGTACTATATTTTTAAAGAAATGGAGATGAATAGAAAAACCGTCTGAACTAATGAGATAAAAAACTAAGAGCTCTAACCAATAAGGGAGTGAATTTATTCACGAATCCAAACTACTGAAATAATGATTGAGCCTTCCACCATCTGCAAAAGTGAAAGCATTTTGAAATGAAATTTTAGAGAAGTAGTAGGTCTTTAAATCAATGTTTTAAATAGTAAATGAGAAGGGAAGAAAGAGGTGGAAAGAGAATAGATCGTGGAAAAGAAGGTGGCAACATCTCTCCCATCAAAAATAATACAGTTACTGGCTTTAATAAGAAAAGTATGCTAAGCATTTTGAAAAATAGTACAAGCAATTTCTATTCAAGATAAAAGACAAAAGAAATTAATCTATGGCTTCCAACACAAAATAGGTGATTTATGGTGTAGATGTTTAGATTGATTTGCCCTTCGGGTAGATTTTAGTTACTGTGATTAGTATTTAAGCATAAATCATTTAGAGAAAATTCCCTTGACTGAAGCTAGAATGGAGTCTTCCATGACCATCACTGTGTGCTGAATACACTGGGAATGCGGTTTCATGTTCCTCTTGGACACGGGACAGATGCTGCGGGGGAATAGAAAATAGAGTGATTGAGTCATCATCGGCACAGTCTTCTCCCAGGGAGATTTTTACACCAAAAGGCTTAAAAGCAATTACAGAACCAGGGAGTTGGCAGTGGAAGATAATCACGCTGGTAACAGAGAGATTAAGCACACAGATCTGTTTATATTGGTGCTCTGCTTTGCTGGTCATTTTAGGAGAAAAAAGCGTAAAAGGCACAGCATCCATTTTCAGCATTTATGTGCTTTATTTATCTTCTGAGATACTTTGGGGACACCTTCCAAAGCATTCAGTTGAAATATATGTCTATTGTATAATGTATTTTTGTATCTCCTTTCTTTATCTAATTTTTAACATTTTATTTACACTAAGGTATATGAAATACAGATTTATTAAGATCATTCTCCTATACATGTCCCCGTATTGCACTTTTCTGAATCTCAGAGTCTTAATTTGGAATTCAATTGTGCTTATCAGGCAACTGTGGAAGAGGTGGCTGATTACATTTGGGGGTTTGGAGCCCTCCCCAGATTGAGTGGCATGTGCCTTAGAGATCAATTCAGTTCCATTTCAAACCAAGCATATGCTGACTAAATGAGGCAGGGCTATGGGAGACTTCATAAAAAGAAGATGGAGAAATTCAATTCTTAGCAATATTTCTTTCCCTTGCTCTCACCATGGGCACAAAATGATCAGAAATAAGACATCAGAGGCCACAGAGAGTTAAACTTTTGGATTAAAGTTTGCTTAATGAAGCTGAGCCGTTATATGTTGCAAAAAATCAGAATCCAGTTCATGTATAGGAAGGAAAATTTTGAGAGAGTTTATTTACACTTCTCAGAATTTGACATTTTTATTCAGTTAAGCAAAAGTGATTATTTTGCCCCATTCAGCATTTTTTTATCCAATACATTCATCTTAGAGAAATAGGTTCATTTTTTGATGTTCATAGGGGATAACCCTAATCACATTGGCTAGAGCACAAAAATGAATTAGTTTTCAGATATTTACATGTTTCCATTCATATTTTTATTCAAATATTTAAATTTTCATTAGATGGATATGTGCTTTTCCAATTAAATGTAGCTTGGTTATACTAGTAAAAAAGTAAAATTATTAATAAATTTATCTGTGATTAAATTATTGGCATTAAAAACTCATTTTTACATAATGATTTTAACAAACTATGAAAACAAAGTAATGGGATAATTTAAAAATAACTGGTGGTGACTAACATTCTATAAGTATATTAAAATATTTGATTATGGATACATAATTAGTCTGTTGACTTTCATAATATATATTAAATATAGAGTTAAAATAAATACGTAAATTTAAATACATGTATACCTAGTTTTAAGTATTCCTGTTTTCTAAATGAAAATTAATACTAGAAAAATTAAAATATAAAGTCAGTTAAAGCATTAATGCTTGCCTGTAGAATATGTGCCCATTTATCATCCTTCTAATCTGGTTTAAAAATATGCATTTGTGAAATAAATTGATAATTACATTTGCAAGAGTCTCCCTAATAGCATTATATTTGATATATGTAACCTGTTTCTTTCATCGGGTAAAGATTTATGGAAACAACTAGGCCAGCCATGCCTTGCTTAAAGTATTTTTTTATTATTTAAACTTGGTAAGAATGAAAAAATATAGACGTTATCAAAGTTTACAGTAACGTATACAAATAGCTCCAATTACTGTTGTACGATACCCAGAAGAAAGGATTAGTTGTGTTTTTTTGTGTTATCTGGAGGAGAAAATTGCACAACAGGCATTTGGAAGAAAGAATGGCAACTTCAAAATATTAATGAAAAGGAAGATTTTTTACTAATTTTGCTGCTATAGATAAAATTGATTCTGCATCCAGTGTATTCATATTGGTATACTAAATACATTTAATTTTTTTAAATTTATTCTTATGATATACCCAAGACATAAGTAGTATTTTTTCTTATTTGACAGTCAAGGGGATTGAATCTCTGAAAGATTAATTTATTTGCCCATGATCAAAAATAAATAAAAAGAAAATGGCTAAATTACAGATCAAACCAAGATCATATAATTCCACAGCTTATGTTTTAACTACCATTCAAGTTCAAATAAGTAAATTTTTTCTTCATAAGTCATAGAATCCATTCTTATTTTTCAAATTAATGGGGTTACCGTCAGTCAACTGCCTTATTTAAAAATAGAGTTTTTGAAATCATACTTTTAAAGATTTCTTTATACTGTGTCAACTTTATTACTAAGGTTCATACTGATTTTTGAGGCATACCTCTCATTTAACATAAATTAATTCACTTAACAGCTAACAAATATCTACTGATTTTCTACTGTGTGCCGGGCATTTTGTTAAGTCCTGGGCATACAAAGATGAAGAAACAAGGTATATGGGTGTTACAGCTAGTAAATTGCATATTCAATTTGAAGAATGGACTCAATGAGAATATAAACAGAAAAAGCTTTATTTTCCTCCATCTACTTTATTCTAAACCTCTCTTTTTGCTCCTGGATATTTTAGGCAGATATCTTCACTTTTCCAGGTTATGCAATTTTCTTAACCAGGTAATTAAGACTCTCTCTTAGGTATTAAAATGTACAGTCAAATATAGCACCAAAACTTTAATATCATCTAATTCAAAGCTTTTTTTTTTTTTTCCAAATCTCCCAACTCAGGCACAAATCATGGCCCGAAAATTTAAGGTAGAGGAGAGTGAAAATACTGTCTTTAATTTCTCTCCCACTTTCTTTCCCTTCCATCTTCCCATGGCTTCAGTTTTGGGAGAAAGGCCAAAAGGAAAACTCTGTCACCACCGTAGTTTTCTCCTGGCTAACAGTGTTCCTGGCCAAATGCTAACTCATGTGCAGAACAGAGTTACGTGTTCCTTTGAGTGTTCCTTTCTCCCTTCCCCAGGACTCCCACACCATACGCACGGGTAGTACACTGCTTCCCCTTGTGATGTCTTATAACTCTGCTTAGTTCCCAATCCCCACTCGCCAGCCTCCATTCCTGCACTTCTTTGTCCTGGAGCCAGCTTGTCCTGACAGGCAGCTGTCACTCCATTACCCTTCCAAGCGCCCACATGGCCGAACGGAAACTCACGCATGGCCCTGGACATGGAGAAAATGTAGGTTGTCTCTACCGCCCCCTTCTCTCCTAGACCTAACTACCATCAAGGAAAGGTCCAGCCAAATTTCTGACTTTTAAATTCATTGCACAGGATGTGAATACAAATCTTTATTGATATAGCTATCTGTCCCCAAACTTAAGGAAACTAAAGTCACCACCTCACATGAAATTTTTCACTTCACTTCAGTTTAGTCTGGTATTTTTTAAAAAGCATATCATGAAATCAACTTACTGGATTTTGCCCAGCATTCTTGTTATGGAACAGAATGGATGGAATTGGATACAATGAAATGGGATAGAATGAATGGAATAGAATAGAATAGAAATAATAAAACAAAATAAGAGTAAATTTTAATTTAGTTACACACGCATGCACACTTACACACACATAAGTATACACATTGCTGTGTACCCTGGAGTATGATTTAAAATATATTTTTTACTGCAGTCACAGTTGAAAAGAAAAGTCTGAAAGTGCCTGTACTAGCCCTGTGTAAGTGGCAGTCCTTATGCCTCTGCAAGGTAATAAATGTTCAACTGGGGAGTGAGAGTACAGCCTCCCTTCTTTAAGGCAACCCAGTTGGGTTCTTTCAGAGAGCCTAGAATTGGTTCTCCTGGGGCATCCCTCACTTGCTTTGCTGGATGGCCCCTTCCTCCCGTCTTCCACATGAAACACTCCTCCTTAAGTTTCCTATGTAGGCTTTTTTAAGAAAAAACTCTAATCATTTTTGTAATAGCTGGAAAAAAAAGTGATAGCTGGAAATTTATAGTTGCTAGACTAGTTTTGGTAATTTTTTTAAGTATTAGTATGGCTACATTTAGTACCTCTCTTTAGAACATAACAGTATTTGTCAGTGCCCTCAGATTTGGGACAACCACCTAGATTCTAAAACAACAGAAATGATTCCTTACAAGTGCCATTACATTTGGTCATCATAAATTGAGAAAGTCTCTATGGAGATGAGTACCATTTGTTTTGGAAACCATTTTCACTTGAATTGTGTATTCATGAAAGCAGTATAGTAGTTAATGATTAATATTCACTAACAGTTTTTAAAATACAGGTTTCCCTGTTTCTTTTTTTTTTTTTTTTTTTCAATTGCTTTTGCTTCCCCGTTATTATTGTCCATGTGCCACTTAGGGGAAGAAACTTTAAGCCTCTCCATATCCAACTACCATTTCCTTTCCCAGGGGACCCAAATCCCATGTGGCCCTCAACAGAGATCCCAGTGTCAGCACGTAGATGTCCCTCCCAGGCCGTAATCAGAAAACAACTTGAGGGAAGCAAATCCTTCTCCTCCAGGGAAACTAGGGCTGTCCCAGGGCACACGTCTTTAAGAATGAACAAACATATCCAGGAAACATAGTTCTCACTCCCTTTGAGCAATGAATATGTGTATTTCAAGTAGGCCTCTTTTGGCACAACTCAACCTCTGGCAAGAACCACCAGATCTACTCAGTTCCTTCCTTGTCCAGCTTCTTCATTTTCCTTCTGTGTCTTCGTGTCCAAGCACATTGCCATGACTTCAGCCTTGTCCTACTAATTTGGAACTGCATCCCTGTTTCCTTTCAAGTCACTGCTGCTACAGATCCCATTTCTTTAGACTACTTTTTCCTGCCTGACCATGCTTTAATTCAGCTCACTGTTTCCAGCCGGGTCCAACTTTGGTCCCTCCAAATAGCAACTTCTACATTTCTGTATAGTAATGGTGTGGAGGTATCCTTTGGACGGTTAAACCAAGAGGTCTCTTTATGCTTGGATAACATTCCAGTGGTTGTCATCTGTATGTTCATTTGGGTTGGAGATGTTTTATTGAAGAGAGACTAGCGGAGATTGTGAGAGAGGAATGGGACCAAAGCCATACCCTGCCTCAAAGGAGCTGCTTAAGCTTTTAGTCACACTCTTCTTTCTCAAGCCATGTCTCTGGCTTTGACAGGACTACTGCGGAAGCATTCTGAGCAATTAAGTATGTAATCGTATTCGGTATCAAAGCCAGCATAACTTTGCACTGTGGCAAAGAACTGGGGTTTAAGGAAGCAGAAGTGGGATGGGTACTCCAGAACTGCCTATTTGTCATTTCTTTATCCTATACAATGCATATTATTTCCCCCACAGAGCCTTGCAAGGAGGACAACTTTCAGTGTAAAGATGGAGAGTGTGTTCCACTGGTAAATCTCTGTGACGGGTTTCCACACTGTAAGGATGGGTCAGATGAAGCACATTGTGGTATGTTTTCTTTTTAAGAAAATACTGCTTATCCATTAACCTCTACAGTTGGATTCTACAAATATGAAAGGAAGATTAGTCTTGTAATTATTAGGGCAGATTTTGGTACTTTTGGGTTATGATCTCCTGGTGATTTCAGCACCTCTGTCTCCGTCCTGGTTAAAAGGAAAGTTAACATGCAGACCTTTGTTTTTGTTTGTTTAAATTTGACGACTTTTAATAACTTTAAGTCTAGGACAACCCATATGCAGGAAGAAAGCACAAAACACCACAAAGAGACAACAGCCCACACCAGGCACATTAGCACCATTCTTATTAACTGTTCTATTCTGTAGGTTGCCTACATACAGAGGCACCGTTATGCTCATTGATAACTCACATTCTTAGACTTAATCCTTTGCATTCTTGATTCTTCAGTATCTACTACTCCTCCTGCCTTGAGTCTTCGATTCAGTCCTACTCCAAATCTCTATAACATTATGAGAAATGGCTAGTTTTACTCCGTCCTACTTTTATTTCAAAGAAAATATTGAATGCAACTTCTTATGTGCCACGCACTATAACTGAGTGCTGTCAAACAATCTTAACAAAGTTAGAATTAATTCTACCTCAGCCACGGGAAGGTTGAGGCTTGGAGAGGTTAAGTGGCTTCCAAAGTTCCCTATAAACACCTAGTACGGGCTAGAGCTGTGTTTTCAACCTAAGTCTGTCTAATTCTAAAGTCAATGCTTTTCCTCTTTTTATAAGAAAAACAAGTAAACAATTAACGTTCACTTACAGAATTACAATATGGTGTCTGTGGATAAAACTACTGTTGGTGATGTTTTAACTGTCTGATAAGCCAGCTTAGCTTGGCCCAGTCCCTACCTGGCCTTAACACTCTATCCAAAACAGTTGTAAGATGGAAGGGAGGATGATGGAAAACAAATAACAAAAGAAACAGGCCAAAGAAAATAGTTTCTGGGGAAAGAAGTAGAAAAAAAATGCCTAAAGTTATCGCTGAACTTGAGTTTTCCTTCTTTCAAAGACTAAGCTTACAAGCTATGCTCTTCAGAAAAGATTTACTTTCTTTTTATTTGCTGTATTGCATATCTCTGTCCTTTCCACTTTTATACTGATATGAAAGAGCAAAATTCAGCCTGCCAAATTTGTATTTTTCAACTTAAGACTTCCAATATACCCTTAATAAAAAATACAACCAGTCTCTAAACTCTAAATGTTAAGAACATTGCATGTTTAGTTTAGAGTCATTTTTTACTTTTATCAACTTAGGTCAAAATGACTCCATCTTGATCTAATCTCTTTAGTGCGTCTTTTCAATGGTACAACAAGCAACAGTGGTTTGGTGCAATTCAGAATCCAGAGCGCATGGCATGTAGCTTGTGCTGAGAACTGGACCACCCAGATCTCAGATGATGTTTGTCAGCTGCTGGGACTAGGGTAAGTCATTCTACTCTGCTCTCTTTTAAATTATTCTCAAGCTTTTTTATGGGTCTTAAAGTGGGTTTATTAAGAAATTTAAAATTTCTGAAAATTATCTATTTAGAAAATACACATATTCAAAAGGAAGAAAATAAAAATCTAGCTTAACCCCATTCTCAAAAAACAAGCACAGTTAATAGCCTTTTTATAAATATTACATAAATACAAGGATATAGTAATAGTATATTATAAAATTACACAAAATATCATATTATGCTCTGTTTTTTAGCCTACTTACACATGAACATTTCTCATAGCATTAAATATTTTCTATAGATTATCATTTTTAAGAAAATGAAATATTCCATTTTCTGCTATATGGTGTAATATATATATAACTAACTGCAAGTGTACTTTAGAGAATATGCTTTTGCTGTATCTTCGCAACATGTTTATAATAGTTCTTTTGGGAAATTTGTAGCAGTATAATTGTGAGAAAGCATATGCAAAATTGCAAGACTTTCCCAAGAAGGGTGATGCAAGTGATAATTGCATGTTATGGACTCACCAAAACTTTATTATACCTGCCAATTTAATGTCATAATATATTACATCAAATATATAAGTTCACCATATTCATTTTTTTACCTTCCCATCAATCTCAAAAGTGATAAGATGAAAATGGGAGGTAATAAGTAGTGAGGATTTACTTCTTTTAAGTTGTATAATCAGTCCACTCTAATTCACCATTCTGACCCTTCGTTATTCATGATTTTGGAGATCTAACCAAACGCGGTCAGATGTGAACGTTTATCACTTATAGCACTGTATCATTACCAGGCTGGCCTGTCATATTCAACTACAAAGTCTGTAAATGTAAGAACCATGTCTATTTTATCATTGTTGCATTGCTAATATCTAGACTTACCTTTGTCTCAAAATACAGGTGCTAAATAATCTGTTGAAGTACTAAATTATTCGTTATATAAAATATATATATGTATAAATATATATCTAACTAAATATATGTTAAAAGTATACATTTCTATATTTGTCAGTTATAAATCATTATAATTTCCTTTCTGTCCTGAACTGGAGAATGATTTTCTAAATTATTTTAAAAGATTACATAAAATTACAAAGGAAAATAATTTAAGTCCACATGCACACATGCCCCCAGCATTTCCCTGTTTATCTCAACTATTCTTAGTTCATCAAAATCAAATTTAATAGCTTTCCTCATCAGGGGACCTCTCTCTGATTAATAATTCATATAACAGTCTTCATGCTATACACAGATTTTTAAAAATTGATTTCAAAATGTTTATTTTCTAACCCCCAAACCTATGTTCCACTAGAAATAACATTAGTGAAGTGTTTCAAAGTGTTTTTTTTTTCAACCCAAAACATTATTTTCCACTAAAAATAATGTTAGTGCAGTGGTTAGGTCCTGGTGTCGCCGTAATAGCTGTTTAATTCCCAGTAGACTGGGAGAGTTAAATTGATTACTAATGCCAAGATAGTACCTAACCACCACATACAGATATTTTACAATAAGAAAATTTGTTGAGGTCCCAGTCGGAGTATCAGAAATGCTCCATAACTTCCTGCAATTGGATTGAGAGCTTTCGACTCCCTTTACCTCCTCTAATGTTACCCATTCAGAACAGGAACTCCCCAGCTCCAAGTCTCATCCAAGTGATCTCAGCCTCATCAGAAAGGCAATTCCTATCAAGATCCAAGGGAGGAAGTGAGTTTCGTCATCCAGTATGTAAATCATCATCAATTTGGTTTAGGTGTATTAGTCGGAAAATTCCTGCACTTTATATATATTTATCCCTTTAATTACACATTGCAGTTTGTGTTCTACCAGAAACCCTTTCAACATGGGGGGCTTTGAGACATAGAGTCTTGGAGGAAGGTAGGTCGTAGGGAGAATACTGTTTTTTGATGAAGAATCCACACAACACTGAAAAGGACAGTTGTTTATCCTCACTTCAAGTAAAGCGCTGGGTAAGTGGCTCGGATTCCAGATTCCTACCTTAATGTTGACTTCAGTTCAGTAGTGAGTTCATACAGCTGCGGCCCTTGGAAGTCATTTGTTTCCCCTTCTAAATCTGCCAATAAAACGGAGGAGCTATTTTACAAACTGAGAAACTTAGTAAAGTTTAGGCTGACGAGATTGGTTACTTGACATTGTGTCCCCAGCTGATGAATCCAAATGCCCTGGGTGACTGGGCTCTTCCTGCACAGGAGCCTGTGGTCCAGTTCATCACCTTCCTAAGCAATCACTATATGATTAGAAACACAGGCATGCTTTCCATTGTGGTGTTCCCTAGAGGACATATGGGGTTAAGATGAACCATTTACAAAGATCAAAATGATCAACATCTTCTTCGGCAGAAATGTTTCTTAATGCATTTGAATAAAAATAAAATATGATAGCATGCTATTGACTCCCGTTATGTGAGAGAAGATATTAGAAAGGAAATATTTAACTTTATTAACAGTTGCTAATATAAATATATGATTTTGATTACTCCAGGTCAGAAATCAAAGCATTGGCAATCATATTCTATCTGTTCTTCAGATAAATAAGACACGGTTTTGGCTTTAAATGCTTATGTGGTACAGATAGTCACATCAATAGATAATTGCAATATAATGTGATAACTACAACGTGCTATAGGAGAACCTATATGCAATTTGTGCATGTCAGGGAAGGCTCTCTAAGACAATGGCTAGTCCAGTGGCTTGTGCCGTGTGGATGACAGCCAATTCCACACAGCTGTATATGATCTATTTACATGTTTTTCCCCGCAGCCAGATTTTGCTCTCTGGTTCACTGACCTTATTTCTTATGAATCACAGTCCTTCCAGATGGAGACCGGGACAGAGAGCTAAATTTTTTACTGGGTGTAAAGCTAGTAGTACATCCCACTGCCTTCGATACAGTATTTTTGATAAAGGTCAGGCGCTTGCTTTCTTCAGAAATGAGTCAGGTCATCTCTGCAAAGACTTTAATCTGTGGGCCTGCACTTATTACATGGTCTCCATAGAGCTCTAGTAATTGAAAGAAAGTTATAGCCTTAATGAGAATTTGCCTAGACTGGTGCATGGTAACCAAAAGAAAACTTAGCGAGTTTAAAATGATGTGTTTGGTACAGTGGAAAGTAATTTAGGAGTCGATTTATTAAAAAGGCACTGGAGTCTCTCAAGATTATTTATGCAGATAGGGCACAAAATGCAGTTCCCCACAGATTCTGGTAAGTCATATGAGGCAGATTTCATCAGCCTTCCCTTTTTTAAATGAAATATTTTCATTCCCTGACACTTACAGCATGCATAAGTAGAAGGTACTTTGAATAACATTTTCATGTCTCTGATCAAAGTATGAAAGAAAACATTTTATACTGATGCAGAAATAATCGTTAAGGAAACTTAGAGTAGTGATTTTTAAAATGAGATTTCCTAGGAAAGCACACCACCCTGTTACTAACCCAGTAAATGACCTATGCGGTTGATTTGCCCCGCTAAGCCAGTAAAAGCTAGAAGTCATCAGGGTCTGTACAGCTGCACAAAATTTAAGAAATACTAATGTTTTTTTTTTAAAAATAGAGCTAGATATATGTATCCCCATCAGGCAGTGCTATAAGGAGCTGGTGCTCATGTTTAAGTCCCATGATAATCCTGTGCTAGGTATCTTCTGTTCAGATACCAGAAACATCACACTGACTCTCTTGTTCTGAAACCCAAAACAAGAAATGGAATTCCTTCAAGGTTCTTCCATTCCAGAGGTGTTTTGAAAATGTTGGTGGAGAATGGAGGGTAAGGGGTAAAATTTTTTTTAATTAGTCTTACAAATAAATAGAGCATGATAATTTAACTTCCTGTATAAGCACCACCACAGAGTTGCATTCACAATTCAGCACTGAAAATAGTTTTCTGGGAAACTGAAAAATGGAACCTGTGCTTCAGATGAGTTTAAGAAATTGGTGGACAAATTATGTTCTTGTTCATATTTTCTGTCAGTGTCCCCAGCTTTTCAGCTATGTGGGCAAAGCCTTAACAAAACTACAAAAGTATAGGAATTAGGTGAAAAAAATATAATGATGACCTTCAATTCTGAATGATTTTATTTGCTATCTTGACACAAAAATAGGTAAATAACATTTTCTGGTTTTTTAGTTTTAATATTTAGTTTTTTAATTTATAAGTTCAACACAAAAAGGAAATTTTAATTTTATTCTTAGCTATGTTCCTGGGGAGGGATGGGTAAGGCAGTGGGCTGGTGGGGCAGGGGCAGCTGTGGGCAAGATCATGGAAAAAAATTTTTATTTTACTTGGTTTAACTGGCCAAGCTAAGAAGCTCACCATTTGCCTGAATTACAATGTATAACTCTGATTTTTTTTTCCTATTTCGGAATTAGAAATGCATTAATTAAGAATAAGTAAAGAGAAAATAATTAATAGCAAACTATAGTCATCGTATAACTTCCTGAGAGTAATCTTTAATAGGCTTATTATCTAACAGGGTTGGGGAAAGCACAGTGGTTGGGTAACTATATTTGCTATGAGCAAGGGAGTGAAAATAAGAGAGCCACTGACTTGTAATCCAGGAGCTAGATCGGCAGCTCCCAAACCTGGTGATACGTTAGAGTCACCTGGCCGTCGTCCCAGACATTCAGACTCGGGGCGGTCTAGGTCAGTGATTCCCACTGTGTGATTTTAGAGCTAAATTTCTGCATCTGCAACACCTGGGATGCATGTATACAAATGCTCGTGCTGGAACCCCACTTCAGACAAGCTCATCAGAAAGTCTAGAGCAGGGAGCAGCAATCTGTTTTTGAACAAGCCTGTCAGGCGATTCGGTTGCTGGTTAAAGTTTGAGAACCACCGTCAGGGTGGGTGTCCTTAATCTTCTTCTGTGTGTCATGGACCCTTTTGGCAGTCTGGTGAAACTTACCAACCTCTTCTTAGGTACATATTTTTAAGGGCATAAAGTAAAATAGACATAATGGCAAAAGGAAATTCATTACATTGAAAAAAGTTATCAAATTATTAAATTACAAGTTATCAAATTATTAAAAATACAGTATGGTATTATATATGTCTTTATTAAGGTAATAAATACGATAGACCGGTGATTCTCATGATTACTCTAAACCAAGATGAGAATAAATGATACTTTTGATGTATGCAGTAACTGCAGTGTGACCTGAAGATCTCTGTCATTTGTTTGGGTTGCAAAATTATAGGTGTTGCTAATAATACTGTGGTTAGATGGAAAGCCTATATTTCAATTAGAGGTTAATAAAATAAAGTGTCATTATTTTTCCTCCAACTATAAGCCCCCTGCATGTTAATCATGGACCACTAGGGGCACTGTAGAACCCAGACTGGAACCTTGGCTGGAGTGAAGCCCAGAGAGCCTGGGTCTTTAAAGATAAGTAGTTGTCTCATGTCAAAGGAACCTGAACCTTTGTGTACTTGTTTCAGTAGAAAACACACAAGTTATACAAAACGTCTCTAAAGTTTGGCAGTTTGATTTCATCTGGTATTAAAAACAAAGTCAGAGGTGGGCATAGTTCAGTGGCAGAATGTGCATTGAGGTCCTGGATTAGACATCCAGTACCTCCATTAAAAAAAAAAAAAGTGAAAATGAAATCAAACGTTTTTTTCCTACTGTAATCAGATTTAAATGCTTTATGTGAGGGCATCTCTGACTTAATCCAGGGGATTTCTTAGCTTGTCATTCTGACACCAGCCTATTTTAACTTCTCAGGAAAACTTCTTCCTCCCAATAGATCAAACACAATTAGAGAGTTTCAAAAGACTACTGTAAATAGGACATCATTAAAAGGGTATATACATATATACATATATATCTCCATGGCTAAGTTTTCACCAAACACAGGCTGGTATTAATTGCTTGCTTGGAAAAAAATCATTCCCAATTTCTCCCACTATGTATTTGAGAACATTATTGGGACTTAAGGAACTCGTTTATTGAAATGTCATTTATTTTATTAGGGAGAAATCTCTTTAATTTTGACTTACACTCTAATTTGTAAGAGTTATGTGGCAAGGAAATTACCAAGAATATAATTATACATACAAAGAGTTAAGAAAATTGGTCAGTTGTGACTTATCTACCAATAAATTTTCTACAACATAGCTATTTAGTCTCTAAAAATCTGTTACAGAGTTCGGGGGGGTTGTTTAATTTTTATTCGTTTGTTTCTTTTTTACTCAAAGGCCATTTTTTTCACTTAAAGTTTGTTACGTAAAAACAACAAAAAATTACGGTTTTCCCCAAACTAGAATATCCTCCACCATGCCCTTAAATCCTGTTGTTTGGGAAGGTGGAGGGAGGCTTCTAAATTCTAAAATAGAAACAGATAAAGGCAGGAAGGAAACTATCACCCCCTGAAATGAATAACAAAAGTGTTCTTGTTCGTTCTGCTTCCCTTCTGAAAACTGTTTCCAACTGATCAGCCTGTAAAAAACTAATGCTGTATATTCTGTGAGCCAAAGACAATTTTGAATAAAATTGATAAAATCTAATGGAATAACATACTTTTTTCTCCTTTCCTTTAATTTTCCCTTCCTCTTTCTCTTTTCTATTTTCTTTCTTCTATATGTTTTGTTTCCCTCCTCATTTCCTTAGTCCCTTCCTTTTTTCCCCTTATTTCCTTCCATTCTCTCTTTTCCTTGCACCCTTATCTTTTTAAAAGAAACTGAGGTGATTTATAACAGAGTATATGCAGTAAGATTAATAGAATAGTGATATAAATAAGGTCCAAAGAAATAAGGAGGTAAATTGATAAAACATGCAAGGTCAGCATAATTACTAATAATTGTGTCTGAGATTCCTGGAAACTGATGACACAAAAAAGGAAAATACTAAAAATTGCATAACTTTAACTATGAGACAAGATAAATAGTACCAATTCTATGGGGAAAACAGATTTTCTTCTGACATTAAATTCTAAAGGAAATTTTGCATGTATAGTCTTACAAAGTAATAATGCATTGAAAAAACATGCGCCCTGAGAACACGTCATAGTAAACATGGAGGTTTAGATCATATGCCTCTTATTCAAAAATAAGTAAACTCCAATGGTACTGAGAAAATAATGTTACAAATGAATCAAGGATATACTACAAAGGATTAAGATTATTTTGTCCAAGATGCTATCCATGGAGATGCTGCCTCTGACAATCTAAGTATCACTTCCCTCAGCTGCAGTTTTGGTAGGAGATGCCAGGAGTTCATTTTCTTCTGAATGTCGTTATGTCTGTAGGATAACAGAGAGCAGCGACCAGACTGACCCCATGGATTTCTGTCTTGTTCTTAACGCAGTGGCTTGCACAAAGGGGGAAATTGATCAGGTGAAGATAGTTCTTTTCTGTTGACATTTTTTTTCCTTCTGTATATGTCACAAAATTTTGAGTTGAGATCAGAACATCTAAAATTAATTAAGCTTATCTAAGTTTGCTAAGAGTTATGATAGTGCTGAGTGAGTGCTAGATGTGTTGCTGTAAACATGGTAAATGAATAAGCAGTTGTGGCTGAAACGCATCCAGTTCAGTTGTGGTGTTTAGGACCTGCCCACGTGTCCTGACTCTCCTAGTGGGATGCGTTGCCGTCCTTTGCCTTGAATCCCTTTCATTCACCACGCCCCTGCCTATGAAAATGCTCTCTCCCGCCTTCTGCCCTGCCAAATCAATGCCCTTCTTCCCTCCAAGCTGAAATGGAAAGCCCATCCTTCTCCAAAACCCTTTTCAGACTAATCCCACCTGGCTCAATTCATAACCTACAGCTTTTGGGTGTGACATGAGCGACAGTGCCTGGCTGCTGCATTTGCAGCATTTGTTATTATTCTCTGCAGCTTTAGTGTGTCCAAAAGCTTAAAACATCCCTCCTAAGCTCCTGCTTCAGGGAGGAATTCTTATCACAGCACATGCAGTCTGAGTAGCGAGACAAAAGAGAGGAAACCTAAGCAGGGTCCAAGAAGAGAGGCAGATTTAATACTGTGCAAGACGCCTTGGGATAGCCTTCTTTTTCTCACTAGAATTCCTCTCTGCGTATATTTTTATGCCTTCATATATGACCTCAAAAATAATAATGGTGGGTTGCATGTGTATGCTTCTTTTCTCAGACAGAATAAGGTTCCCCTGAAGCCAGAGGAGCCCTCTGAGGGCGCACAGCCTATAAAAGTGGTAATAAAGGCTTGGAAACAGGCAGTCAGGAGGCATTAACATGTCATCAAGGTGCTGCTACATGGGCGCATTTTTAGGTAATACCAAACGACAGATTTCAAACAGTCATGCAAATGCATATACAGTTATTGAAATTTGCAGAACTGGAACACATTTAGGATCTTTTTTAATGCAAATTCTAGTTTTAATTTTGAGAGCATGCCTCTCTAAAATTTAACTAATTTTTTGCAAGAAAAGGAAACTGAGGCTTGCTTTAATTATAGAACTTAAAATATATTCTCAACAGTTCAATTTTTCAGTTATTCTGAGATTTTTGTTTCTCAAAAATAGATGGTGACTTAACACATGGTTCCTAACCTTTTATTTTGCCGAGAACGTTTTAAATATATTTTTATTGTTTCAGTCATTTCTTAAAATAAGAAGTAGTTTGTCATCAACTTCTGCTGCCACTTATATTCTGTTTACTGTGAATACAAACTGGAATAAATTGTGTTCAGTTCAAACAAGGATGAGTTCAACTTGGCAGGATTTGAAAAGTACTCTGTCTCAAATTAAATTCCAAATTTTAACATCCAACACTGACACCTGGAAATGTGTTTATGAGCTGATGCCTCCGTGCACCACTCTGGTGTTGCAGATATCAATACTTAACAAAAAAATTAATTATGTGATTACTTTAGAAGCTTTTTCCAAAAGAATGTTTTACCCAGTTATTCTGAATAACCCAAACCACATATCTACACCATTAACTGCAGTCTATTTTCTCATATGAAGTTTGAGACTACAAATGTAGAACACACTCTTAGAATATAAACTGTACATGTGTCTTTTGTCCATATGCACACATAATCTCTGTTTTTCTCAGCCAGGTAGGGAAAACATCACTGTGGTACAACACCTGAGAATCCTAGGGTGGAGCATTTAATATCTACTAAGTATTCTTTATTCTTAAAGCTTTGCCTCTAGCCTTCCTTTCTTCTAGAATAGGCTTATGTTAAAAATTTAACTGGCAATCCCATCACAGTGCAAGGCCACTGGTAGGTAAGTGCAATAAACAGATGCTAGATTAAACACTGATTTACAGATATTTCAGTATTTCTTGCAATTTAACTTTGTCTAGATTTTGTTTTAAATTTCCAGAGAAATAAAGGCAACCCCTCAATGTTGTCTTAAAAGAGATAGCCAAGCGATAGACTAAAACCAGTCAGAGACAATGGAGGAGTCTTAAATCCACAGCTTTGATGTATATTTTTAAGAAATTACCTTTCTGGGTGTTCCTCCACATTATCATGAGTGCTGTCCAATGACAAAATGAAAATAATTTAATAACAAGTCTGATGTCCTTTATTAAGGGTAAATAGCCCACGGACTTGGGGAGGTCTGTGCCTCACAAGAAGTAGGGCAGTCTTCCTGGGGGATTTGGGGTGAGAGTGACTTTAATAGAACATTAGAAGAGGCAAGGAAGAAATGGTCTGATCGGCTACAAGATCCAGGAGGTGAGGACCCCTGATGAGGCCACCGGCTTCTGTTTTCTAGGGCAAGAATGGCTAGCTCAAGGTGAGCTGGAGGATTGCGATTGGTGGTATGTTTCCCTGACAGGGAGGCAGTTCTTGTACATGTGGGCTGACTTAGGTTTAGATGTGTGACAGCGGCCAGACCACTGGACGACCCCTACTTTGTGGGTCCTGATATATGGATTAACTCTGTCAGTTCCTCAAAGAGATTGCTTATCAGGCAGCCAGAAGTCACTGTGGAAGCCAAAGAGCAGACCCCTGAACAAGTAAAGAATCAGATTTTATATTTGGCTACGATGGTGGTTTGCCGGCTAGCAGGTACCAGAATCACCTGGAGGGTTTGGTAACAGGCTCATCACCGGACCCAACCCCCAGAGGTTCTGAATGGGTACGTGGGTCTGGAATGGTGCTGGACAATTTGCAGATAACCCCTGGTGAGGCTGATGCTGCTCGCCTGGAGAAGACACCTGGAAAGTCCTTCATCGTGGAGCATCAGGAACACAGAAAACCACCTAGGAGAACATCCAGCCCATACAGGCATTCAGCAGAATACGGATACTGAGAACATGACCAAAGGCAGTAAAAGAAGACCCACAAACAAAAGGGAGATTGGAGAGTAACTAGGTTCCACCAACTCTTCCCTCCCAGCAAATATTTGCACTAACCAACCAATTCCAGTGATATTTCTGGAGCCTGTAGGCAAAGTCAGCACAACTAGAACCTCTTCAGATTGGATAGACATTCCTTGGTATTCTTAAAAGTCAAGATTAATGTGATGAATTGTACCAGGAGTTGCACCAATGGTAAAAATTAAAGTTCTCTAAAATCTATTTTGATCCACATCCTGTCTTCCCTAAATGTGTGAGTCCTTAACTAAAAGATTCCTGCAGTGGTGAAGTCCTTCCTGATCCAGAGCATTCCTGACTGCCTTTCGAGTTGTTTTTTTTTTAATTGAAGTATAATTAACTTACAATATTATATTCGTTTCAGGTGAACAACGTAGTGATTCAATATCTTAATAGATTACACACTGTTGGGGAGGAAGAAATATTCCTTTACCCTTCTATTGGGTCTACTGAGTGGTCTAAAATTAAGTTAACATGAGACAGACTAACATTTTGTGTCTCTTAATCTCCTTCACCTAATTTCACCCCTCCCTCCATCCGTTTCCGTTCTGGCAACCCTTAGTTTGTTCTCTGTATCTGTGAGTCTATTTCTGTTTTGTTATATTTTTTCACTTGTTTTGTTTTTCGGATTCCACATATAAGTGAAAACACCCAGGATTTGTCTTCCTCTGTCTGACTTGTTTCACTTAGCATAGTACCCTCCAGGTCCGACCATTTTGTCACAAATGGCACAATTTCATTCTTTTTGTGGCTGAGTAATAGTTTGTTGTGGGTGTGTGTGTCCACATTTCTTCATCCCTCTGCCATCTGTCGATGGGCAAGTAGTCTGCTACCGTATCTTGGCAACTATAAATAATGCTGCTGTGAATACTGAAGTGCATCTTTTCAAATTAACATTTTCATTTTCTTTGGATGTTTTTATGCCTGTTTTGTTTTCTGAGCTAAAACAAATACATCTTATGTAAGTACTTAGATAAGATGATTTTTCTGCCCACATGGAAGGAATATCTTAATCTTTAACAATAATAGTAGTAACACTCATTTTTCCCTTTGGTAAATCCACGCCAGATTTTATTAAAGGAACAATCGTTGATTTATGCGCTTGAGTTACTTTTATCTGTTTATAAAATCAAAGTGCAAGGGGCTAAATTCTGGGACATTACATACAGGCGCCATTGTTTCAGCTCTCCATTCAGTGGATGAAAGTTACCAGACACTTTCAGTTTCTTTAAGGCGTTGTCTTACCTGAAAGAGAGAGGGAACACCCTCTGCTTAGATCTTTTCCTCTTACTGAGCATAACAGCCATGAGTGTGGCTTGGAAATTTCCTCCACATGCACAGATAGAAAAGGATCAGGGGCGAGTATAGCCTAGGGAAGACACTGGACCTTCTTCTGAAGAGGAAGTGGGCGGGTCCTTCAGATACCCCGAAAGATAAGAACCATATCATCTCCCCGCTAATCAGAAGCAAATAGCGGGAATCAGGATGTTTCCAGCCCAAAGGGGTACTTTTATATGAAGGTTAAAATCTCGAATAAATAAAAGCCAGGAAAAAGATTAGAAAGTGAGAAGCCGGAAGAATAGAGGAGAGAGGATGATTAAAAGAAATCTTCAATTAAGGCTCACAATTGACAGCACGGATGTAACAGGTGTTCAGGGATAAGAAAGACCAGTCCACGTCTTTTGTCTTTTGTCACATGGAGGCTTTTCTGTCTCTTTCTCTGACCCATTCTGGCTCAGTGGGTTTCCAGGCTACATACCCACCCATTTCAGAGCAATAACATAGCTTCTGGCTTTAAATTAGGGCAGTTAGACTTTGAATTGAATGAAATACCAACATCAAAGCAACACACAGAAAGGTAAACAATCAACATCTCTTTTTTCTAGGTTGTTCCTAGGCAAGGTGCATTTTTTAAAAAGATGAATTCCACTCAATAGGAAAAAAGTTTAATAAATTATGGTATGGCAATTCTCTGAAGTTATTATAATTGATGTGAAAATTATTGAACATAGGAAAGTCAAATGAAAAAATCAAACACTCCAGTGATATATACACTGACTTTAGCCTTGTTAAATAATATATATAAGCAAGCAAACAAGAACTAGAGATATTACATAAAAATTAAAATTATATTTTATGTCATTATGGGAAATCCTAACTATCTTTTAGACATAAAACATTTGAAGTTTAATATTAAAATGTTTGGATCTAATATTAAAATGTCTGTCTGGAGTTTCATATTTTATTTATTTATTTATTTCATATTTATTTCAATGTCCACAGCATTAAATAACTAGAAGTTTAGTTTATGGGTCTTTTCCGTTTGTGTTTTTGTTCTGTCTGTGTTTTTCCTTAGGAGTGGAAACTCATCCATGCCAATCTTTTCTACTGGAGGTGGACCGTTTGTAAAATTAAACACAGCACCTAATGGCAGCTTAATACTAACACCAAGGTGGGTCCCAAAATGTGTTCTTTTATTAGTTTTATATTGACTAGAAAGAAAATGGATTTTGAAGCTAGTCAGATTTTAATACCACCACATGCTAGCCATGTAATCTTGAAAGTTATGTAACTTTTTTATTATTTAGGTGACGCCAACAGCATCTAACTGACCTTACCCAATAACATTGCCTAATCCTCAGATAGATGGTAGGATGGTCAAATGAGGTATTGTATGTAATTATCTAGCACGCAGATAGAGATTCAATAAGTTTTACTTCCATATCCTTTTTATCTTTACTCTTGGATTTATGAACAAGTAAATCCCATAGAAAGAAATTGTAAGAGTTAGAATAAAAAGGTCCAGTGCTGATCAGACTAAAAAGAGTGACACAATTAGCTATTGTCGAGAGAGAGAGAAAAAAAAGCCATGGTATTCATTTCTCTAGCAAACAGAGCATGGATATTCAGTGAAGAGTTCAGACTTCTTGTTGTGCCTGCATTTTCTCTTTTGCTCTTTAAAATTAGGTTCACTTTTACAACTTTTACCAATGTTTTAAAAGCAACCTCCTTCCTGTATTTAAAGATCTGTTTTAGCTTAGTTTGTGCCATTCCTCCTGTTTGGGCATTAATAATAATTTTTGTTGAAACTGGCTTCTGAATTTTACAGTTCCATTAAAGGCCAGCTTGGGCGGGAAGAAAGTAATTTCAAGAAGAGACTATAACAAGGATTTAAGATATCATCGCTGGTGCGCTAGCTTGTAGTTTTTTGAACATACTTAAGAGTGAAAAGCAAAATTATAATTATATTGTATAATAATTATATTATTATAATCATTATATAATGATATTTATTATATTTTTATTATAATATAAATATTATATTATAATTATTCAGCTCTTCATGAAATGTGGCCATTTCTGTGAGCTCTATCAGTAAAACAAATTGTTAAAGGAGAATTTTTAGTACCAAGGTACTTAGCAGTTGAATGTTTTATATGAATGCTTGCAGGGCCTTGACTGATATTGTTAGTCTCATTGGGGGTGAATCAAAGCATCTGCAGGTGAGAAAGCAGCCTTCTCGATTCCCTTTGTGTAAGGCGTGTCTAAATGTACATTACCATTACAGATCCTGAGCCGTTTTTATATTGAGAATGTCTCTCATTTATACTTTATAGACATTCAAGAGTGAGTTAGGAAAAAAGGAAAAGGCATAAAATACTTTCATATTAATTATACACATGTTTAAAATAAGAACTAGGTTATTCCATGCTTAGCACCAAAATGCCAGTATCATCACACATTGATGTCTTTATTGTATGTATGTTCATATTATTTGAAAGAGACACCATTTATAGACAAGGATACTAGAAACTTTCATCACATGAATAAGCCAGGACATTGTTAATCTCTCCCGTGATTAGCCATGTTATACTGGGTGAGCAGGAAATCAGACATGTATGCGTTTATCTAGTTAGCTAATTTATGTGTTTATTTATTGCAGAGGTACGTTCACTGCCCCATGAAAACTGGTACTTTTGAAAAATACCCTTTCACTAGTGGTTGTAATTGTTAAAAATTAAAGAAAGGAAGAGGATATCAAGGAAGATGATTCTTCCATGTATGCAGGTCTACTGAACTAGATCTCCATTTTTTCCTTCCTTTTATGAGGCATATGCATGACTAGGGGATTATTTCCCACCACTGAGAAAGGCCGCTCAGCACGACCCCAGCAACCTGCCCCGATATCACTGGAAATGTACAGTTCACGCTGCCACCAGCGCTAAGCTTCCCTTTCCTCCAGTTCTTTGGACCACTTTAGTAGTAGTTCTAGATGCAAAGAAAAAAAAAAAGAAAAGAAAAGAAAAGAAAAGAAAAGAAAAGAAAAGAAAAGAAAAGAAAAGAAAGGAAATGGACTTATGATATACTGATTGACAATATGTTCTAAGCATGGTGCTGGATACCGGATATGAAGCACTCATCAAACACTTTACTGAATCCTTATCATGTGCAGATGCTATGGTAGGAATATTACGGTGTTAACTAAGGAGATTATTTCCAGTCCACTCAAAAGCTCTGTGGTTTGGTAGCACTGCTCCCCCATCAGGATAAGGAAACAGGCCTGGTGGTGGTAAGTGACTAGGACATGTTCACAAAGCTGGTAGGCACCGTGGAGATTCCAACCCAGGTTTATCTGACTTCAGAGCCCTCCACTTTCCCACTCTTCTGCGCTGTGTTCTAAGCCCCCCAAAGAAGCAGCTCACTTTAAATAGCAGCTCTGGAAGGAAAAAAGAGAAAGAAAAAAGGCCATGTTGTTGGGCATATATAAGGAGAGAACTGAGTTCATTTTGTCAGTACAGTAGATATAAACCCATTCATTCGTCTCCTGGTACTGCCCCACTGGGCGAGAGAAAGACGCAGATCATGGCACTGCCTTTTTTCCTGTACAGAAGGTTAACCTAGTTCTGACTCCAGGACCAAAGGCCAGGACAGTAATTCTATTTTTTCTAATCTCTCTAAATGTTCCTGGACAAATGTACTCACTCTCATTGTGACCAGAGGTGAAGCAACATATTGCTCTCTACTGAGATGCTGCATGTGTGCATTTGTGTATGAAGATTGCCCAAAACACATGGAAAATGGGGTGCTAGGCTCAGTTTATTTTCTGGTTAACTATTAAGTTAACCAAAATCTTTTCTGTACTTGCTGAAAAGAATGCATCCATCTTATATGTGCCACAGAGTATTAAGCATTATTAACACCTAAGAATGGTGAAGCACTTTGAATGTGGGTTTCCTGGATGGGTATTGTAACTGTAGGAAATGTTTGGATGAAACTTGACAGGATGCTGAGAAGCGTCCTAGGAACTACTTCTCTCCTAACCATGGGCGGATAATAGAAGGACAGTTAACTGAGGCGTCATCCTTGTGGGACTGTGAATGCATATGAATATATCTGTATCTAGGTAAATATACATACATGCACATTGCTTATTAATAAATATATTTCCTTACATTTAAATTGAATATGTCTATTCTAAAGGACATATCCGTTGGACAACATGGATGCATGTCATTTCAAATGAACCTTATCACGTATGTTCCAGAAACACTGAACTGCTTTGATTGTACTTATGAGCTCATGCAGATCTTGGGTCATGTTTTGTATTTTTTGGTTTGTTCTTCCCTAAAATTACAAGCACCTAAACAACATTCACAATGGATGGTGTTAAGTATATAAATATTAAAACTGTATGTCTGTGTATGTGTATGTGTGTGTGTGTGTGCATGTGCGTGTGTGTTAATGTGACCAACAGCTTACAGTAGCTGGATCAGGAACCAATGCAAATACTTTAATTTCTTGTGTTATACTGACCTCTAGTGGTTTGTAAGTATAGCACACTTTAAAACAATTTCTCTGTGTTTAAATTTTCCTATAAAATAGAATTCTTGGCTTTGAAAAAGGTTGATATCCAAATATTTAAACAAAGAGTGAGTTTTTTAATTATTTATGCCTACAATTTATTTTATATTTGCCTATTTACATGTCTGCCTCACTTGAAAGCAGGACCCATGATTTATTCATCATTGAATTCCCTGAATAAAGTGCACAGCTTCACAGTGTTGAACACTGAATAGCTGTCTGATTAGCAACATTGAAGCATGTCCTGCATTACAGAATGGTGAAATCCAAGGTTAGTTCGTGCAAACTAACAATAACTATTGTTTATTGAGTATTCACTGTGTATAATGCACAGTAATAACTTCATTGCAAATATTTCTTTACCTCTCACAAAACTCCAGTAAAGTACTAATGTTCCCATTTTGTGGATGTTAAAACTGAGTCTCAGGGATATGAGTAACGTATCCAAAAATCATATGAAGAGTAAATGGTAGAGTTAAGGATGCAAACTCAACTTTATTTGACTTTAAACAGGATTGTCTGCTGTGCATTTCAGCTTCCCTGCATTTTATATGTAACAAATTTAAAAGTCCGTTTTACTAAAGAGAAAAAACAGGATGACCTACACTATGTTTTGTTTTAAAATGTTCTGTGCACAGCTTTTAAATATAATTGTTCTTCTATTACAGTAAACAGTGCTTAGAGGATTCACTGATTCTGTTACAATGTAACCATAAAGGTAAGTAAATATTTCATCCTGTCCTCCTTCAAGCCTTCAGTTTAAAATTCTGTTTAGAGTTAGTATGTCACCTCAAGTTACTTTGTAGTGAGCCACTCAGTTTCCACAATCAGAGGAAATCCACCAAAATAAAATAGATGCTCTTTCTTCAATGATCTCAATAGCTTGTGGGAAAAAACTGGTGGCTGATGAAGTTAGCCCGAAGATTATTGGAGGAGATGATGCCAGAGAAGGAGCCTGGCCCTGGGTCGTGGCTCTGTATTACGACAACAAACTGCTCTGCGGAGCTTCGCTGGTCAGCAGGGACTGGCTGGTGTCCGCCGCCCACTGCGTGTACGGGTGAGTGTGACGTCATGGTGTCCCTTCCCAGATGAGGTGAACCTGGCAGGCACTGTGCATCCCCTTTCAGGCAGCATCCCCAAACCCTCCCAGCAGGGAAACGTTCCCACTGTTTAGAACACTATAAACTTTCCAATCATGTTCCCATTAAAATCATGCATAAAAATAGAGAAGGTTCAATTAAAATTCATTCTTTGTTAGATACTCGCATCAAGTGTTATGTTTCCTGCAAACATAAAAATGGAAATTTCTACCTATTCACAAGGTAAGCATTTTTTAAGGTGTAAAATTAGTTTTTAACGTATAAAATGTGCTAGTTATCAGCCAATTAGGACAATATTTATTGTCAGCAAATTGTCAATATTAAAAAAAGCTTGTATAGATAGCCCTCAAGTTACAAATGTAAAAACTGTGCTCCTTGAAATTCATGCATAAGCACTTTGCTGTGAATTGGGGTTAAAATGTTACTTAGTTCTCAAATCATATCTATTTTGATACTAACCATAACTAAAACTAAGAACAAATATCAACTAACTATAGCTCACTCTTTTTTTGTAGTATAATATGAGAAAATACATGCTGAATCTGGGGATTTACCTTCTCCCTCTAATAGTAGTCGTACTCCCACACGTCTGAATTAAGTCTGAAAAAGAGGTAGCTTCCTCATAAAGATTCGTAAGCCCTGACGAGGGTGATTTCCTGCCCCTGGTTGAGTAGAAAAGGCCTCCAGAGACTGACCTTACCTGTGAGGATTAAAATGAGTCTCTAGTGTCCAGGATCTCTGAGAAAAGAGCCCTGGGTGTGCAGAATGGAAGATGCAGCGGTAGTTAATCAGGTTAAAAGACAAACTCTGGACAAACACAGACATTGATAGTTCTTGGATAGATGGAGACAAATTGCCAGCCACAGAAGGCTGGGAGATTTGTTGGGGAGTTAGGGAGGGTCAAGGAGAATGAGTAGTGAACTACCCATCATACCAGAGTGAGGGTGAACTCAAACTCATAGTCCTGGGAACTTGGAAATGAGGACCCTCAGCTGCATCCTGGCTTGGCCAATTACCTGGGCTCCGAAAGGACTGTCCAAGGTGCTGCCCATCTACATCAAAGCTCTCTCATCCAGTGCATGATACCCTGCATCTGGGTGACTAAGCTATACATAGCCTCTCCCACAGCTAAAATGCACCTTCATGACTTTGCTGATAATCATATTTTATCTGTTAATTATATGTTGATAATTACATTTTCATCTGTTTTCAACTATATCATAACAAACGTGCATAATCGTCAGTTTTCCCATCCCCTGCAAAATGTGACTTCATATACGTACTCTATGCCTTGGGCGTATCACAGATGAATAACCTTGACCTTAACTATGTTACAAGTAAAAGGTATCTTCAGGTATTAAAAAATACAGTGTTTTCAGTGACACTTAGATAGGTCTTAGTAAGATAGCAACGTCCTGTATTAACCTCAGATTTGGTAAATTCATCCATTTGATGTTCTTACAGAACGTATGCTTTCTAAATGTCAACCAGGCTTGCAGTAATATTTGGGACATCTTTCAATTATTACCTCACAGATGTACTGATTGTAGGTCTAGGGTACCATGTCTTTTCAAGCCACAAATATACAAAGGAAATAGAAGAGCAATTCCATCTAATATAAACACATGTTCAGTCATACAGGACATAAAATGTCTTTTCACATGGTTTCAGTCTGAACAAAGCAAACAAACGTAAGCTGTAATAGAATTGTGATGAATTCACAGTTATCCTCACCAACCTTGCGTTTTACTCTTCTTAGCTGCTCTGTGATATTATTTCTTCTTTTTCCTGTTACCAGGAGTTTTCTGGCTTTTGTCTTTATGTCTCTAACCAAGAAAGTAAGTTTCTGATATTATTTCAGACAGCTTCATCAAAAAAAATTCTTACCAGTATGCTAAGAATTACCACCTGTTATTGGTCTTTTTAAACCCTACTTGTGCAGTGAAAAGCTTAAATTCCTAACAAAAAGAACCCAGATCAACCAACTTATTGAAACCATACCACACAAGTGACCTGACTGCAGTATAAATCTGTTCCAGGTGATTTAACCTGTAGGTGGTGAAGCAGTTTAATTGGACAGGTCTTCTCTGTCTACAGTCATATTGTCCTCCCTCCCATTCCCATCCCTGAGCCTCAGTGTTCCTTGATGTCACTGCACTTCTCTGTGTCTGTTCTGTTTCTCTCTCACTGATTTGTCTTCTTTTCCAACCTTCAAAGGAATATTTGAAAAGTATGGGCCAACTTTGCTATGATTTAAAGACAAGGTTAACTTAGAACCAGAGAACAGGATTTTGGTCCTACCTGTGCTACTGACCTTGTGTGACTTAATGTCTGTGGGTTTTACCATCCTCACCAGTAGGTATCCGTAGAGTGTCCGTAGGATACCTACCTGCTGAGGTGATGGTCAGGACAAAATTAAGACGCCGCAATACTTTTGGATACTGTGAACTGTATAAATGTGCAACACAAAGTTTACTGTGCTGCTGTTCCTGTGTGGGAAAGCTCCATGAAAGAAGGGTCTAAGACTTACCCTCTACACATGTAATGCATTGATCTTCTAAACTTTTTATATTGATATAATTTCAAACATGCACAAAATTGCAAATAATAGCACAAAGAACTCTTGTGCACCCTCGCCGAGATGCAACAATTATTTACCTTTTATGCTATGAAAACTTCCTTATCACTCTTGCATTCCCTCTGACTTGGAGAAATGTTTATTTTCTGAATCATTTGAGAGTCAGTTAGACATTGTGCCTCTTTCCATGTGATTTTTACAAGAACAAGGATATTTCCCTACATAACGGCAGAAAATCACGGAATTAATTAATGCAATACAGTTGCCCAATCTAATTATCTAACACAGAATACACTCATTCTTATCAATCGTTGCAGATAAGTCCTTTATGACACTTGTGGTTTGTTTGTGTGTTTTCTGCCCAAGAGCCAGTTTGGGGTAAGGCGCTGTGTTTAGCCGTGAGGCCTCTTTCATCCTTAATCTAGAGCAGCCTTTCTGTCAGCCTTTCTGTCTGTCTTTCTCAGCCCTTCTGTCTTTCTTGTCTTTTTTTTTTTTTTTTTTTTAATATAAGCGAGTTATTTTACAGAAAGGCTTATCTTTGGGGAAACCCTTCATGCTTGCTCCTTTGTTGGTCTTACTATATCCCCATTCTTTGAGAACTTTTTTCCTTTTTTGGCAAAATAAGATGTTCCAGGTTCACTCTATGCATTCCCTGGCCTTGCCCTCAAATCAGGTGTTCTGTAAGAAACCCCAAATCCACTTAGCCATTTTAGTTCCTTCTACGTTAAAAATAAAAACAAAAAACAAACAAAAAAAAAACAGGGTCCTCTTCACCCCTTGCAGCTGCTGGTGTGTCCTGCTTCTAGACCCTCCTAATGGACGTAGCTCTATACCTATAGATATGAACCTAAAATGATAGCTCCAGTCCAAATAAAAGACCACAGGGTACATTCTAGTCTTGTCTCCTTCCGTATTCATAACTCTTATCTCCAATAATGAGAAACCCTGTTTGTGCATCCACAAAGTATTTATGGGTTTGCTCAAGCTTAGAACACAAAAAGTAGTTTGAGGATTATTAACTCAGACCACTGTGTAAAGCAAACTTACCAACCAGAGTTTTATATTTATTTTCAATTTTTTCCCACTAACATATAGCAAAATGCAAAATCTTAAGCGTGGATCCCAGAAGGGACCACTATTCAGTCCCTTGGGTTGGCCAGTCATGTAGAGACTTACTGTCTGGATCACATCTATTGAACAGACATATATCAATGATGAAATTGTCCATAGAGAAGGCTCTTGCCAATCTTCCATTTTTAAATTTGCTCTTCAGAGGGGACCAAATGCAGCATATGGATTACCTCATTTCTTATTAAAACAATTTCTTGAAATAGGTGTCAACATTTCTGAAATAGATGATTCACGATGAGGTGTTTTGGAGTAGGGCAAGAAATGCACACTAATATTTGTACTTTATTTAGTGCTAAATTAACTGATACATCTAATAAAATTCAAAAACCAACTTTTTAAACAGTTAAGTATTGATTATAAAGTAGCATTACTTAACTAATTGATGCAGCAATTACACTTTAAAATTTGAGTTCTTTTCAATGCCTCAAAATTTTTAAATAGGTCTAGATACAGAATCTATCCAAATATAATATTTTAAAATTTATTTCATTTCTACTTAAATCTACTCTAAAAAATGAACATCATGGGTTTAATTAATTTCTCTATTTATCTACCTATCCTTATGGCTTTAGGAGATTAGCTACTAATATACTATAATTACTTAAATATTTTAAAAGTATAAATACTTTCTCAAGATTATAGTCATGTTTATAGATCTGAAAAAAAAAAAAAGGAAGAGCATTTTCCTAGGCCAGTAGAATGTGCAAGATTAGCTTAGTGACATTGGGTTTTGGTTAAGGCATGGCTCTTGTTTTCTTTCCTAAAGGAGTTCAAGTTTGAGCTGCTAGTCATCTTTTTGATAGTTAAAATTTTCTTATTCTGTCACTAGGACTTTTTTGATTTATGCCTTTCTAACAGGTTTTACCAATTTCCAACCAACCTGGTTTCTCCTTAAAATTACGTATTTTTTAAGTCTCCCTTGGTCAATTTTATATAACCCATCTCCTTGATATAATTCTATTCAGTGTTATTTTAATAACATATTTCTCATTAGCAGGTAACATTATAATTCTTAGTCTACCCAGAAGTTTTATTTCCTAGATGCTCCCATTATCAGAGCTCTGAAGTTACTTCTACTTTGAGAACTATTTCATCTTCTTGAATCATGTGACTGTGCCCTCTTTCTCCTTATTTATTTTGTGCTACCACTTGTGTTGAAATGGCCTGATATACACTTCCCCTCCCTTTACCTGGCTGTTGTGTGTGCCCACTGGTCACGCTCAGTCCTTCTGGCTCCTGGATTGCTTCCTGTTTCTCATATATTCACTCAGTCAGATGATATTTACTGAGCACTTATCTTGTGCCAAGCATTGTTCTAAGTTTTGGGGATGATAGTGCTTTACAGACCAACAAAGTCTTTGCCCTAATAATGCTTATATTACAGGGAAGGGCAGAAAGACAGAAACCTCGAGAAGCCCTGCTACTGCTGTTGACAAGGAAGTGATTGGCAGAGGAGTAGGAATAGGATTGGATGTATGGGCAAGACCAGATCCGAGGCCCTGGTGAGAACTCAGATGGCCGTGGTAAATGGGATGTAAGACCATCTGGAAGGCTGAAGAGTGATGTTAACTAATCAGGCATCTGTGTGGAGATGAGACTGCTGGGCAGAGCAAGAGTGAAACTGGGGGGACCAGTTAGAAAGAAACAACGGTGGTCCTAAGATTATGGCTGAGGAAGGCGAGCAAGTGTCTGGATGTCATTAGTGAGTTCAAATGCTTGGAGACATCTGAGTGTACTAATGATCGCAGAGAGATAAGGAGAAGGAAAGAGGAGAACCAAGGGTTTGGGTTTGAGCAATAGGATGTGTTGAAATAAGGAAAATGTGAAGAAATGGAATTGGAAAGGGAATAAAAGTTCTGATCTTTATATATTAAATTGAGACTTCTTACCAGAGTCCAGGTGGTATTTGTTGGCCAGTTGTGGGCATGTGAGTCTAGAGTTCAGAGAAGAAGTCAAGAATTGGAAAACAAATTTGGAAACTTTCAGCATATAGCTGGCATTTAAAGTCATGGCATGGGATGCAATCATCCATGACATTAGTGTAAATGGAGAAGAGAAGATGGAAGGCAACATTCTAGAGTGTTCTAAATATTTAGAGTTTGAGAAGAAAAAGAGCTGAGGGGGAAAACCTAGGACAAGCAGAGAGTGAAATGAAAAGAAAATCACAAGTTCATGGATAGTCTTGGAAGTCGAGTGAAGAAGGGAGCTCAGAGATGATTCCTTTAGTTTTGAGAAATAATCTACCAGGTCAAATAATGCTGATGATTAATTGGCTCACTCTTGGTTCGCTGTACTTCTCTTTTTTACACTTAAGTAAGTACATACCTATATTTTAAAAACAGATTTTTACTTAATAGATGAAATAAAAATACCCACATGTATAAAACTCTTGTCCCTACTCACGAAAAGGAATAATAAGTGAACAGATCCTCAATGTCCACCTCCTTTTACAATAGAACTACCCTTTACACACTTGACTTTTATTTTTTCAAGTTTCATTATGGACTCATGGCCCTTCATTAAGCATTCATTTTATTAACTAGGATAATTACGATTCATATGATGCTCAAGTTGTTTTCCTATTTAATCTGGCTCCTTTGTTCTTTTAAAATTACCTCTGAGATTCTTGAAAAGTTCATTACTCTCTGACAACAGCACTACGTTTTGGAAGCAGTCTAAATTTTAATTGCTTTTAAAAATTAGAGTTGGCAATTTTCTTAGGAATCCTTTCCATTCAGTGGAGAATAGTAATAGGGACCAAAAGCATTGTGCTGTGGGTAAACATTGGGCTTGGCGGTGGGCAAACTTGCTGAGGTCGCTTTATGCCACCGTTAGTAATGGTAGAACATAAAAAACTTTCAGTTTATATTATTGATATATTCCCATTGATTTTTTTTTTCCTTTTAGCATATTGTGTTGCTCTATCTACCTTACCACGTTTATTTCCTACCACAATGAAAATCCCACTTAGAAGAGGATAGCTTCATGTTCGGAGTAGTGACATTATTTACACCGCAGCACATAGCAACATAGAGTGGGGTAGCGCCAGCTCATCCCATCCAGTGCAGCATCTGTGGAGCACCTACTGTGTACCAAGAAGTGTGCTAGTCTTTGAGGTTAGAAACATGTCTCTCTGCTTTTTCTAAGCCTGTACCTTTCTTTCCCTTGCTACTGAGGAAAACACTTTGCTTGGACAGAGCAGGCAAAGGCTAAATGTAGCAGAAGTTCAGCCAACTTTCCCTACCTAAAGCTATCCTATTTCCCTTTAGCCTCTGCTGGCTTGGGGTCTGCCTAGCCAGTGGGTTATCTCCTGTTCCCATCCCCACCTGTCTTCTGTCCTATAACATTTCCTTGGTCAATTAGAATGCAGATGCTTTGAAACAGGGATATTTTTGGAACATGTCTCCTTTCTTCATCTGCAATGATGTCTCTGAAGGCTTTATTCTTCTACCTCTTGGTTTTAGGAGGATAGAAAAATCTGGGGAGGATTTTGTATTGCTCAGTATCCCAACAGTGATTACAAAGTACAGAATCTTGGGTCCCACACCAACCTTCCAAATTAGAATCTCTGGAGGTAGAAACTAAGAAACTGAATTTTAGCAAATTTCTGTTGATTCATAAACTTTAAGTACCATTGGCTATGACTTCTGTATTCTCAAGTCTTTATCATCTGAGAGAAAGAGGTGGTCTTGTGTTAGTGTTGGGCTCGTGGTGGGTAAATTAAGTGCATAGACACAGAAAGGTACGTGGAGTAAGACTTGAGAGAGAAATGCAATGATACGTGTTGGGGAGATAATTCCATTCCACAGTGCTACTTACAGATGCAGGAAAAATGCTATATTCCATGCAGCACATTAACAATTTCAGGTATCGTTAAGAATGTGTCAGAACAACATTCCTGTAAATCACATTAGACCAGGAGCTTGAAACATGTATGTTTAAACTTCACAGTTGGTGGTTCACGTATTGGTTTTCTACTCAAAACTCTAAAATAATGAGAGAAAATGGTGATTACTAAACTTTGCATTACCTACAAGCTGTCTCATATCAGTAATTATATTTATGGTTCTCAGATGGAGTACAGTGCTTCCAAGAGAGATAATTTGGGAATTTAGCTACTGAACTGCATTATTTTATTGACACTGCATTATTTTATCATTGACTTAAATCTATAGCAAATAAACTGCATATAGCACTCTGAACTTTTATGTAATTTTTTAAAATAAAATATGCAGAAAGCATTTAAGGAGATAATTCTATCATTTTTTTAAATAAATGTACTCTATTAACTTCAAAATAGAATTTATATAATGGGCTCATACTCCCTTTGAGCAAATTTTTATAGTTATTATTTAAATGGTATACCATTAATATAGTTAGTATTATTTATAATTTAATATATAAATGCATTGGGTATATAACATATAATGCAGACTATAATATGTGTAAATAAATATAATCAAATACAAAGGAGGAAACATGGTGTGGCAATTTTAAGATTAAATTTCTTCTAAATATTGAGTAAATATAGAAATCAAATGCTGAATAAAAACATACAATTCTTTAAAAAGAGTAACCAGCTGTTACCTAACAGGCATGCTAATCCAGTGACAGCCCCAATCAGCTTGGCTATTGGAAACAAACTTGTGATAGAGGGAAAAACTCAGGGATGGGACATGAGGGAGGAGATTTCACTCCATCCCTTCCTTCTCCCTGAGCAGGCCAGGGCGGGCAGGGGAGTTCCAGGGTTCAGTGGGAGTGGGTGCGGTCAGAACATCTGAAATAATCATTATGTCCAGCTTGACCAAAGTCCTGATTCCTCTGTGCCGGAAAAGAGAGAGTGAGAAGGCCTTCTGACAATCAGAGGGGCCTCTGTGGCACCGTAATGCCTTCCCAGCCCAGCATCTGGGCAGTTAAGGAGTTGCAACCAGCTGCTAGGAGCAGAGACATCAGCCCCTGGCTGAGCCTAGGTAACTCTGTGTCTCCCCCTCCTGCCCCTAATGTTCTCAGCTTTTCCCACAGAACCCTGCCAAGAGCTCCATGAGGCACCCCAGCTCCTGGTGCAAGGGCAGCTTCTAAAGTCAGTCCCACGTCAGGTCTCCACCCTATCATTTTAAACCGTCAGCACCCAGTTTGTTCCAACTGTAAAAGCCGTAGAAACTGGGATAAGGATGAAATGAGATGATGCCGTCAAAGTACTTGGCATCACGCTCGGCACAAAGCAGCTTCCCCATGAATGGGAGTTGTTCTATTGCTATGAAGCACTCAAGGAAGTTCCCTCAGATTTTAATGCAGTGTGGTTGTAAGTGGACGCTTACTGAATGCCTGGGCTTTGCGGATGACTGCTACTTGATCAAACATAATCCTTTGGGAAATATAACGACGTAATGAATAGATAGAAAGATAAACAGATGGACTTCAAACAACTTCATGCCCCTTTATATTTGTAGGTAACTTGGATTTTAACCTTTGAAATAGCACATGACACTAGGCATTTGAGACTACTGAGAATTAAGTCACTGGTTCTGCTAAGACTGTGTTACTGAATTTTTACATCATTGTGACTATGGCTCAGGTGGCTTAATTCCAGCTGTTCACTGGTCATTTCTTGGCATGAAGGTGTTGCAGGCCAATAGCACATATAGGAGTCCCTGTACACTTTCAAATTACAATATACTCTTCAATTTAATCTGCCTACAATACAAATGTCATCTTTTACCAGTACATTCTCAATATCAACGTTGTATGTGGAAAACCATTGTGTGGAAATCACTCAAGTTGGTGTGTTAGTTTATAAGCATTATAATAGGTTGTATTGCTTATATGAACTCTGTGAATTCAAGGACCCCCCCCCCCCGAACAAGAGATGCTGCTGAACCTCTTTCCGTTATTACCCGAGCTGCGTGGTTGTCTGAGGAGACCCTGGACCAAGATGCAGTCACCACAGTGGAATGCACTATAAAGCAGTGGTTCTCAAACCTCACCATACAGCACCATAATCTTCAAGATTCAATTTGAAAATGAATTCTTAAAAGTGCTCCTCTCCATCCCAGATTCATTAAATCAGAGACAGGAGATGGGCAAGTAACAGTGTTATTTGAAAGAATGTATGCATGTATGTGTTACTGAATCACTGTGCTGTACACCAGAAACACAGCATTGTAAGTCAACTATACTGCAGTTTAAAAAAAAAAAAAAGAGAGATGATTTAAAAGATGTGATAAAGATTAGCATTAATTAAGGCTTCATCTATGATCTGATCAGAAAAATAAAAATTAATGGAAAATTTTTAAAGAAGAATTCTTCAGAGAAATTCAAGGATATCTGAGGATGAGAACACATAGCCCTGAAGCACCTGCTATGAAGATCTCTAGAAAGCAACTTGGCAGATGAAGGGTTTCTTATACTTCTTTTTCATAATCTTTAGGAGAAATTTAGAGCCAACCAAGTGGAAAGCAATCCTAGGCCTGCATATGACATCAAATCTGACTTCTCCTCAAATAGTAACCCGGCAGATTGATCAAATTGTCATAAGTCCACATTACAATAGACGGAGAAAGGACAGCGACATTGCCATGATGCACCTTGAATTTAAAGTGAATTACACAGGTAAAATAAATCAGTTTTAGTCATCTCATCTGCCCAAGTTAATTCAAAATTAGATTTAAGTATTATCAGTACCAGTGCATTAATAGTCCATAAAAGTTGGATCATTTGTTACAGAAATCATTATAATTTAAATGGAATTGGGGAATGGAGAGAAACATATTAAATTACCTTCATCAAGGTGCTTAAATCCAACTTTCTAGGAAATTAACCAGTGAAATATAACCCTCGGAGCCTTCTGTAACAGTGGGCTCGGAGGAGCAGCCCAGAGAAAATGTCACACTCTAATACATGCCTTCTCTGGCTCTCCTGTGCAAGAAAGGCAGGTCCCCCTGCCACAAAGGTCAGAGTAGAGCAAACTGAGAGATGAGAGTATGTTCCAGGAGCAAAGTGAGTAAGAACTGCTACCCACAAAGGAGAGTCAACAGCATCCATGAAAATGGCAGGTGGAGGACTTCCTCCAAATACCTGGATAATGTGCGAGAAATCACCTGGGGGAGTGAACTTTACCCCGAAGGGCTCTGCTCAGCTCCAGCCTTCACTCTAAGACTCTCCAGTGCCCAGGCAGGAGGAAGTGCTGCTGTCTCTGTGCTCCTGTGGCACTGGGTCTCCACGTGCATCAGAGCACTTGTCCAGGGCAGACTGTTGCCACGGTTAGTTGTATTAACCCTGTCCTTTTATTCCCTTTGGTGTCTACCCTGGGTTTTACAGGTCGTGGATGCTGAATAAATGTTCGGAGGCTTGCCAGTTGTTGGAGAAGTGCATAAAAAGCCAGCAACCAGTGCTAATGCCTCCATAAGGGTTCTGTGAAACAATCGCCTAAAAGCTTTGTTAATGTGGAGATAGTTGGGGAAAATCAAGGAAGCCTCAGAACATTGGCACAAGTTGCTCTTAGTTGATGCTGAGAAACAGCCTTACCAAGATTTTCACAGAACTGGCACCACATTCTATTAAGTACCGTGATTATTTAGAAATCAAATATAAATGACTAATTCCAGAACTAAGACATTGTCTACATTAGAGTAACTAGGAGACAATGTGGAGGAACTTAAAAAGCCACCAGTGGTACCTGATTCACTAGCAAAGAAGTGCTGCTCTGGAAAGCTTCTTTCCCCTAAGATTGATGTCAAAAAAATGTCCAGCCAGGATAAAACAAAAACACATTTTTTTTGTTTAGATGAAATGTTGAAAATGATTGATTGTTAAACCTTTTGGATATGCATGTGCGTCTGTTCTTATTTCTGTTTTCTTCATTTTTCCAGATTATATACAACCTATTTGCTTACCAGAAGAAAATCAAGTTTTCCCTCCAGGAAGAATTTGTTCTATTGCTGGCTGGGGGACGGTTGTATATCAAGGTAAATTATCAGACTCAAAAACAAAGAAAACATTTGCTGGTAAAAAACATGCTATTGCTCTATCCTGTGAATATTTTCAACACTTTAAAAACTCATAACAGTTTTCTGCAAAATCTCTTAAAAGCACTGTTAGGCTTATATTCATATGTTGTATATTTGCATAATTTAATTTTTTTCCCAAATTGTGTGAATTATATTATAAAACTACAATTTTTATTGGAGGGGAATTCAAGCATTCTCCAAACTCAATATCTAATTTAAGTATTACAAACACTCTGATAAAGGGAAAAGATACAGCTATTGAAATGAATATAACCAAGGGCTACAAAATTGTATCTCTGTAAAACATGGATAAAGTCTTATCAAAATAAAATCTCATCAAAAACCCAATTATTAGCTGTTACATTTCTCAAATCAATAAAGCTATTATTATTTGTCACATAAAGGCTTCACACTCACATTCCCTAAAATGAGAAGGGGATCAGTTTTATCACGCTGGTTCTGCCTACTGACAAGGAGACTCAGATATGGCCTGAATCGTCCATTGAAGAATATAAATAGATATACCATTGACTCACTAGCGTCATTTAATAGCACATTCTCCAATCAAAGAAAAGATGCATATTAAAAATAAGCAAACTTTTAAAAAAAGCCTTCATACTCTCTAAATGTAACTGTGAGGCTCATTGGTTTTGAAATTCCTAATAGGAGATACTCCATGTAGGATAATGTTTGACAACTCATCAATAGTTAAGCAAAGAGGAAAAACTATTGTCTGGTGGGAGAACCTGGTCTCTGCAGTCACAACAGGTCAGAGCCGTGATATTTAAAAATCCTAATTGCACTTGAGATGAAAAGGCATAGAATCCTGCGGAAAGATGCAGATGCCAGCAACAAAGGATTCACAGCTAAAATATCCTTACTTCTTGTGAATGTGAGCATAAAGTCTAAGTCGAATCCTTGCCTGATGATTCCAAAAAACGTTATTCACTGCAATTACATTATGTTGCTGAAATGCTTCATTTCTGCCATCCATAAAATACACTGAAGTCAAAGACTGTAAATTCTTCTATTTCCTCCACTTGAAAAATGTCATGACTTATTAAATCTGAAATCTAAAGAGTAACAATGATTCTTAGATAAAAATTTTCTCTATCGGACTTCAAGTAAAATACATCTATGACCACAGTGTACTCTTCAAAAAACAAATTATCCACTAACAAAATATAAGACTCTATTCCATAGGAAATTATTATTTTTTTAAGAGCTGAGTAAACTTGCTCCCATTTGCTTATTGGTACTAAAGATATGCATTTAATTGGCTTAAGGGAAGTCTCTCAGAGTGATATGGAGCCAAGAAAAAAAAAAATCTACATCTGAGATCAATTTCATTTAGGAATAAACAGATCATGTTTGAATACTTCCTGGGTGATGGCAATTTTAATGAATTCTATGAACTTTGTCTGAGGGTTTCCAACTACTTCTAAAACCTCAGTTTTCCCCTCTTTGAGTATTTTACACTAATTAATTTTCTAGGAAGATCATGAACATGTTGCTTACTAAGAAGTAATGAAGTAGTCAATTAAATTAAGGCAATTGGTCAACTTAAAATATCATTACTGACATTTTTATGTTTTGTGTGTGTGAATATGTGTATTCTCAATTATTCTCATGGCAACTCATGTTGACAGATGTCACATGTAAGAACACTGCTCAAATTTTCCTTTACCAAAAAGTTTTATCACATACCCAGCCAATTTTTTACCCCTTGACAAGCAGCAAAATTGTCTTTGATCTTTATTATAAAGCTAAGTCTACCAGCCCATTCTTGATCTTCATAGAGCAAATGACAGTGAAATGCTGAAAGTTCTCCTCCATCATAACCTCTTTAATTCACTTTTTAAACTTAAAGTCTATTGTCAAGCTTTAAAAATCATCCAGCTGCTGGAGTCACTGGTACCAGCTGGCATCAGCTCCCAACTTCACATTCACTGTCACTCTGGCACCCTGAAATGGACCGTGGTTGGAGTGTTTACAGCGGGCTAATTGGCAGACAATACACATTGGGGCTTTGTTTTTCATTTCTTGAAGATCAGTTATTAAACATTTATCAACCCACCACTAGGTTATACGTACATTGTTTTGCACCTAAATTATACACACGCAGGTAGACACACACACATACACACACATACATACATTTCTTATCTTCTTAGTGTGGGTGTTAAACTTAGCTGGAAATGAGATCACCTGCATTTTTGCAACAATGTTGGCTGTCAAATGTACCCCCTTATCCTCAACTTTCTGCCTCTCTTGAGAAACTAAATAAACCTGCCAATTATTAGAAAATGCTTACCAGTTACCTTTTCTAGGGCACTAGACACCTGCGTTTTTCATGTCTCTCTTGGGATCAGTATTCCTGTAAACAGAGATTCGTGCTTCCAGTAGATGAGTCATTTTTGTAAAAAGCGTGGAAGTATACTCTGCCACTAAATGCCTCCTTTCTCTTCGCCTGCACGTGGCTGACAAGCTGATTGCCCTTAGACCAGGGCACAGTTCATCTGAGCTTTGTCTCCTGCTCAGTGTGCACCTGCTCGCTCACACTGCATCACACAGGAGCTGAATGCCATTATCCGGGAGCACCTCTTCAGGTGCCAGATGAAAAGCACGCCTGGATTTCTGAGCCTTTGCTAATTTCCATGAATGAAACTCTTTATGTTGGTCGGCTTTTTTCCCCCCATGAGTAATGCTGTAACTGTTTAAAATTACTGAAAATACCTAAAGGCTATCTAGTCTAATCTACCACCCTGTTGGCCCTTGGAAACTAAAGAAGTGCTTTACTGTTATCCATTTGGCAAAATCCACAGATGGGCTTTATTATGTGCTTGAAAGTACGAGGTTTAGCATTTAGCTCCTTTATACGTACACACAGTACTTGATAATGAGCGTGAACTGCTGAAATAAAGAAGACTGATGGTGGCTCATTCAGTGATGCATGCTGATCACTTCTGACTGACGGGCTGGCTGCATTATCCGTGTTGAACAGGTCCTCCTGCAGACGTATTGCAAGAAGCTGATGTTCCCCTTCTCTCAAATGAGAAATGCCAACAACAGATGCCCGAATACAACATTACAGCGAATATGGTGTGTGCCGGCTACGAAGAAGGAGGGGTAGATTCGTGCCAGGTAAATGGTAAAACTGCTTCCGCTGCATTTCCAGAAAGCACTGCTATATGATGACTTCGTTGCTCAACAAGGATCAGGGAACACAGAAATCTTCAGGGTGCTAATTTTTCATTTCTTCTTTTTCAAAACTGTGACTTTTTACTTTTCTGTGTGGCTTTTGCATAGCTTTCCTGGGTGGACCTGAGCGTTAGAAACAAAATGGATTTTTACCGACAAGGGTTACAAATCAGATGTCTTTAGGGATGAGGCATAAAATGCGGATGTCAGACAGCTGAGTAAAATATGCAGTCGTGGGCCTGGGGGTGAGCTGGAGAGTGTACCCCTTAGTTATAAGCATTTATTTCCAAATTTCCAATTCTTTAAAATTTCTATACAAAGAAAACAAACAAAAACAGATCTGCAGGCGAATTTGGCCTAGACTCCTTGTTTTCAACCCTGGTTTAGAGGATGATCCAGGTATCCAGTGACTCAAAATAATTTCCAGATGAAAACCAACCTGGATAGCCCGCAACATATTTGAATATCACTAGCTTTTGACTTGCATGGCTTTCAAAGAAAACCCTTACTCGCAGACTACCCTCTTGGAAGATAAAAAAAGTCTTAACCACCTAGAAATAATGTAGCCATCTGTGAGCTCCATGAAATCTACACACACTCAATGAAAAGTAAATTCTGCTAGATTTTAGAATTATAATTAATTTGTAGGTGCAGTATGGAGTAGCCATGAAAGTATAGATTCTGTGCTCAAACTATTTGACCCTTGCTTTAACACTTACCAGTGAGACCAGGCAAGTCACTTAGGTATGGCTGAGGGGTTTCAAAGAGGTAACACATATAAGACACTAAGTAAGCACTCAAAAATATTAACAATTTTCATTAAGAGACTTTGTAAATAAGTTTTCTGGCATATTTTCTGTATTTGAAAATTAATAAAATATTAATGCGTTAACATCTACTGGATTAGATTAAACCTGATAGCAGAACTGAGCAAATAATTTACAGATGTGGACGTAGCAATTTATATTGTGGACAAATGGTTTCATTTTGTTAACGTGGAAACAACTTATTTATCTTAACACATATTAATGCATATGTCATAATTTGTCTTGATACAAGACTTTCTTAATAGACACTTAGGAAGGTGGATCTAAGTGTCCTCTAGTTAAGTCAATGGCTTGTGACATGTGAAATATTCAGCTTTGTTTTACATTTATTCTGCTTTGATGAACACTGCAAATTGAAGACAAATAGGAGAGCAAACTTGTTTAAAATTTATCTTTGATCTTATACTTTCCTTTTAAAGTGAAAAGTGTGCTAAAGGTAAGATATATTGCCACTTAGCGGGAGATTTATAGAATTATCGTTCAAGAGGGAAATCAGCTGTACAACTTCAATTAGAGTTAATAGGGGTTGCGTGGCAGATGCCTCCTGTACCAGGTAGGAAATATGACTGTTGACGCTACTGATGTTAGGGTCACATTAAGCCAGTAACTCATGCCACATCTCTGAACTGTCATACTTGGCTCTGATTTCCAGAGAGTCTAAGTATGTTGTCCATTAGCAAGTAAGGAAGCTCCCACACAAGGCAATACCTTGTGTGATGTTATCATGACTGAGTAATCAATAGTCTCGAGTCACTAGGTTGTCTTTGTTCAGCTTTAATACTGTGTTAAACAAGAGGACTAACCGATTAAATAAGAACGCATTATTTTACATGATGCATGTTCATTACTGAGACATCACTTGAGTACGTTCTCTGAAGCATTATTTTTCCCCCTATAGTGGTGAAGAGCTTGCCTTCTTAATCATTTACACGTTCTTGAATATCTTCTGGTTTACCAACGGCTTGTGCTTGTGGGGCAGTTGTTTGGATTTTAAGGTGCCCTGTGTGGCTGTAGAAAGTTGTCTCTCTATAAAACTAAGTAAATGGCAGAAACCCATCTTGCTGACTATTCCGAGCCTTGCTCTGTACGCCACTGGTTTTTCAAAGCACGGCCTCTGGTCCAGCAGATCAGCATCACCCGAATACCTGCTACACAGGCAAGTTCCCGGCCCTGCCAGAGAGCTGCCGAGTCAGAAACTCCAGGCGTGGAGGTCCAGCAGCGTGTGCTAGCAAGCCCTCGGGGATTCCGACGTGATCTGAGGTTAAAGAACCACTCCTCTAAACAAAGATGGTCTCCAACCCTCACACTCAGCTGCTAGGTCAAAGGAGGTTTTTCTTTTCCAGTAGAGCATCTAAGTGGCAGCAGACATTTTAGGTTAATACTGTACATTCTGGACATTTCCACTTCTATTTTTGGAGTACTTAACACATCTCTGGGACAGTGGAAGAAGGAGACACCTTCATTGAACAAATCAGAAAATTAAGGCAGAGAGAAGTAATGGAATAGAACTGAAATGGGGTCTCAGATGGTGGGAAGTGTTTGAACCAGACGTAGGGCTCGCAACCAGACGGACCGCCCAGCTGTTTGGCCTTAAGCCTGCTGGTGGATTCTTTGAATAACTGCAACAGAGCCGGTATGTGCGGGGTAACTGAAAACCCGTGTCCGTGTAATAAACGTCTGGATTCTATTGTCTGTTAAAAAATTGAATCAGTTTAGAAAATATGAAGAAAACCAAATGACTACTTTTAAAAATACCCAAACAGTTGAGGTTTATTTTGACGAATTTCAAGGTCACGTATAACTTTGAGCCAGTATTTATCCTTCTATTTTTATTTTTTATTTTTGTTTTTATTGAAGTATAATTGATTTATAATGTTTCAGGTGTACAGCAAAGTAATTCAGTTATATATCTATATATGTGTGTATATATATATATATATACACACACACATATCCATATATATGTATTCTTTTTGAGATTCTTTTCCACTGGGCCTGTATTTATTCTTACCTTGGATTGATACTGTTCCATAAATATAGACGAAGGGTTTAGGATACAGAAATAAAAATCACAATCCCTGCCTTCAAACAGCTTGAACGCACTTGTTACTTCTAGAAAAGAAGCAACCTGTGGTTGCCAATGCAACTGATGCTCCTCTATACCCAGGAGAGAGAGGGTGATTTTCTAGACCACATTATTTTCCCTCAAATATAGGTCCCAAAGATAATAAAGAATCAGGCAAAAAGTCTCTCTCAGGATAATTTTTAACATAAGCTTGGGTGAAATATTCTATTGTACCAGTGACTTCAACCAAAGTACACAAGGCTTTAAGTTCCTTCATAAATATAAAAAAGATTAACTTAAAAATTTTGCCCAATTAATGTGAGAAAGTTTTTGTCAATTCTGTCATTAAATAATGGTACTATGTGTTTATGTGATATTCACTTGCATTACACGGAAATAATCATGTGCAGTAAAATCTAGGTAATTAACTGTGAATTGCTATAATTAATATTTATGAAAATTAAAAACTTCATCAATTAAAATCTCAGCTGAAAACATGTGTGCCTATCACTAGAAGTTATATCATAGATGTGCCTATTTCAGTTGAAATGTTAAGTTTTTTTCAAATCTGATTGGGCTTGTCTAATGCCAAAAAGTGAATGCTACCCAAGAGAATTAAAATCAACTTTATGTGTGAGGTTTTAGTTATTCTAAAGCACCAAATGTGGGATAATTGTCTTTTCCACAAAGACCCTCATAATATTTAGGGCATACCTCCTTTATTAAAAGGATTAGCTTTTAATACATATTTTACTTGGGATGCTCTCACAGTTGTGCCTTAGAAAATTTCTTAGTACCCAGTAAATTGCCATAATTAAAGTAAGGAAATGCTTGCTATACAAGTGAATCATAAAAAATTACATACAAATTTTTTTTCGTTGTCATAGTTTCTCCGTGTCCTTACTGAACAGCAAAAGGTTCTCATTCTCGACCTTGATTTAAGTGATGGTGAGACTATATACAGATGACTAGCAATTAAACCAAAGTTTTGATCTTCAGTTTTGAATTTATTTGCTAAAAATAATTGTATATATTTCTGTCAATTGATCACACATCTACAACTTTCTTTTGCGATGTACTCTTCAGGGGGATTCGGGAGGACCACTAATGTGCGAAGAAAACAACAGATGGTTTCTCGCTGGTGTGACATCATTTGGATACCAGTGTGCGCTGCCTAATCGCCCAGGGGTGTACGTCCGGGTCCCGAGGTTCACAGAATGGATACAAAGCTTTCTACATTAGACTGTTTCCTAAAACAAAGATGAATATGAGGCAGCTTTCCCATTCTACTTTAAGAAGTATGAAAATTGAGAGTTTTGAAAAAATTGTTTCTAAAAGCCTTTATTCTTAACTAAGCCACTGAAATGCTGAGTGGAAAAATGATCTTTACAGTACAAAGTAACTTTGAAACAATACATTTTGATTTTATTGGGAACAGCTATTCTTTCACAGATATCATTATTTCCTATGGTCTTAATCATTTTTATCATATTCTCTATAAAGGAATGTTATTTTAAAGTATAAACTATTACACTTAAAGTTTGAGCAAAATTAGGAAAAGAAAGGAAATAAGACTGTTTTGCACAAAGTATGTTATTGTTTGAAACAGACTGCTATAAATTATCTAATTCTAGCTTTGATCACTATTATCAGAATCTCAATTGTCTCCCTACTTTCCTATCCAAATGCATTTCCAATCCATCTTGAGCACATCCTTAATATTTCCTCCACTTATAAAAAAAATACTTATTGTAAGCTCATGTCACAGACCTGGACTACACTGAATGCACAATTCTCTCAAATAAGCTTATTAAACTAGCTTAGCAAACTAGTACAAGTCTATATATCACCGCTGTATCAAAATAAAAGCTAAATTAACTAACACTGTCATTCTTTCATTAGATCATTTTTAACCTGGATTATTCATACCATCCATTTATTTCAAGCTAGTATTTTTTAGGTTTCAAAAAAAGTAATCAGACATATCAAAGAAATACCACTATTTACCGTTTTCTTCTGATAGAGGTGCTAGAGTGGATATTTCTAACACGTGCAAAACTTATTTAGACACAGCTGAATCGACCATTAGAAGGCCAAAAATGTGGAATAAATGAATTGGCTTCACTGCTTTAGTCTCCTGGATCATTTCCAGAGTAAGTGCAAACTTCAGTTTAGCTTACAACACAAAATCTACTGATTTCTTCAGGAAGATTAAATTCATACAAATTAATACAAATGGGCACATTCAAACACACACATGCATACACACACACACACACACACATTCTTGCATGAGTCTATAAGGTCCAGAGTAATAGAGGAGAGAGTAAGGTTTAAAAGAATTGGAAGAAGGGATCAGTCAGTTGATATTGGCCTTTCTTATGGAAGAAAGGAGATGTGGGCTACACCCGAGAGGAGTAATCTTTACTGACATATTGAAGAGGCACTGGAGACCACTGTGTAGGTGGGAGTGACCCTGAAAGTTTAGGGAGAAGGGGCAGTAGATAATCATGAGTTGTCCTACCAGAAGACTCTCTCTCTGGGGAATGATCGAGAAGGTGTGGCCAGATGGTTGAGGACTACAAATTTCTGGTTAATAATCATGGGATTTATTCTTAGGACAAAAACTGGGAGTCCCTGAACACTCTGTTCTTTTTAAGACCTGTCCAATGACCTGTTTCAGATAGGAAAGACGGAGTGTTTAGGAACAATGGAGCAGCAGGGTGGGGTGTGTTGTTTGATTTTAACCCCTGAATATAGTTTCACAATCCACCTGCATTTCAGAACACACAGTCCAAGTATGTTCTGAGAATACAAATACTCACAACAGATATATTTTTATTTTTTATTTTTCAAAGGTCAGCTTAAGAAACCCTGAGGACAGCCTCTCTGCCATCTTCTAATAAGAGAGAAGTTCATTGGCCCACCCTGCGTAACTCATGGGTTTAGTAATCGATACCAGAAGAGTAATCCAGTCCTGGATCAAGATCAAAGGCAAAATCAAGTCCCTTCCCCATTGCTCTGCCTCTCCCACCCTGCAGCTGTTGTAGCCATGGGTGGCATAGACAGTGGGGAAAGCCTCGTCTCCCTCTGTCAAGTCCTGACTAAAGGAGTGCATGGTGGGAGCTGGCAGGCAGGAGGGGGATCCCAGCAGCTGGTCTCCTGTTCTGCCCAGAAAGATGGGTGGCCAGGAAAAGAAAGAGGAGTGCTAAATGTGGGCACATCTAAGCTTAGAACACAGCTGCCCAATTCCTCAGTCACTGAGCAGCTGAAAAGGGACTGATGCCCACTGATTTCTATTTTGCCTCTTAATTTTGCCCACCAACTGGACTTGTGAATTTCTTTAATGCAAGCACGTTTTTATCTAACTGAATCTAACTGAAAAGATGAGGTTTAAAACACTCTACACCCATGACTTCCATTCTCACCACACACAACAGTAATCTGTTCCCATATATTGTTGCAAACACATCTGTATATTGTGCACTTAAGAGATTTAGATAACACCAATGATCATTCTTCAGGAACACGAACTTTTTATTTGATTAAAAGGAGCACAGAGACATTTGACGACCAGATAGGTACAGCTCTCTTGAGAAGAAGGAGCCACAAGCATTGAAGAAACTAGAAGATTAGGACAGAGGCGCCCCAGATTACTGTCCTCGCCACACCCTCGACAACGAACACATGACATTGATGTCTTGCAACCCATTTTCATACTAGTTCATAGTTTCTTTCCTCCTGGAAATGTCAGTGTGCTGGGCCTTAAGTCCACAGCAGCGGTGACCATTCACCTAGTCCCAACTGTAAAGCCCCTTTATATGCTGATAGAGGCTAACCAGGTAGGAAAAGCCTTAGGCAAACTCTGCAGCTAATCCACCTCCGGGGTAATCCCAGACCCAAACCACCATCTTTGCTTTGTGGGCAAGGGAGGGACCACATCAATTCCAGAACCCTCATAGAGCTACTTGTGGTTATAATAGGCAACATGTGAAGACAGATGATTTATATTGAGTATGCCACTTTTTTTGTTCGAAATTGAGTATATTTTTGTTTATATAACTATTAACAAAGTTCTTACAAAATCTGTTGAATTTTAAATTAAAAATAATTGTAAGGCACACATCTTGCACAATTGAAATCAGACAATCCTTGCCTCTAAGTAAAATATTTGAGTAGACTGATACCACAGTTCATGAAATAACTTCTTACTTCTGAAGACATTTTCTACACACAGTCTGACCCAAAGCAGAGAAAGTAAAAGAGGATGAGCCATTTCTAGAAAAGACATTTTTTCCTATGGTAATGTATTTATGTGTGTGTGAAGTCACTTGACAACAGTGATAAATTTCTTTAGTCAAAACAGCATGTACTGAAAAATGAAACACCGTAAAAATAAATATTAGAACAGTCCACTTTTATCAAACACGTATGTAAAGGAAAAATACTTTTGCACACTGTAAATTGCAATGCGATTTACATTACATTAACTAGATTACAACTTATGAACGGTGAAAGAGACAAAAATAACTGCTTCCAATGCACATACTTCTGTGACGTGTTGACAGCAATTTTATCTGCATGGTCTATCCCATTTACTTGAAGTTTGGGTGCTTCCTTTAGCAAAATAAGCATGTCTCACTCCATTATTAGCATAGCGTAGTTTGTAAATGAAAAAGTAACCATATAAAATTATTTTAATATCTGCCTCAAGGGGGAGCTTACAGTTCATCTTGCAGATCCTTTGAGATTTCAAAGCCATTCCAAGCTTAGGTTCTGATGCCATTCCTTACACAGATCCAGAATTGCAAAACTCCTTCTGGAGCCAAGCCAGTGAATTATTACACTTCCATGCCACTTTCTTTTCTGGTGCTTTTTGAAATCCACAGTGTGGACTGGTTTGGGCTAGTTTTTGTTCTTCCTTTACTGAAAAACAGAAGAAGAAGTGAGTTCAATGTCTGAGACTTTTCTTATCAAACTAGGCACGTCTTGGTCCACATGGAGATATGTCAGACCCTTATCATGAAAGAGTCTTTCTTCTCTCAGCAGCGTATGTTTTCATTCCTATAAAAAATTCTAGATTGTTCCAGTATGTGAAGATGGTAAGCAGTTCATAGGAAATAATGAAAAATTAAATAAAACAGATCTTTCTCTGACCCCTCATTGTTTAGAATTCAGATACACAAAAATGTGTCTGACATAGTATCAAAATTTTTATTGTCATCAATAAATCTTCATTTTCTTTGATCAAGGATTTTTATAATTTTGCTTTTTGAATAATCTGCCACTAATAAATGATGTATTTAATGCCAAATCATCAAAACAGTGCTTTTGTCCTAAGTATAAGGACTTTCCCAGTCCCCTCCTCCCATCACTTTTTCTGTCCTATAGTTAAGTCACTGAATCCCTGAAAGTTTTAATTTTGCTTCAGTCTCTGAGACAAACGTAGTTCAAACCAGATTCAGGTCTGATAAGTCAGGCGTATCTGAGGTCCTCTAGATCTGTAGCCTGTACCTCAGGCTGTGATGGCTTCTAACTTCTTCCATAAAATGGCCATTTCAAAGACTCCCGCAAAAGTGACTGTTCCTGAGTTTACTCAAGTCATCCTCTTCCAGATACTTATCAAGGTCTAGGTGCCTTTTGGTCTAGTTTCCTAGGAAGGAGTCCTCGTCTGGATCACTAGCCACTTGCTGTCCCTGTCTATTGGGTCCTGTACTTTCTTTCTCCTGCAGACATCCCCCCCTCCACCAGCATCTGCCCCAATCCCCCAGGCATTCCTTCTACCTCATCCCATCCACTCACTATCAGATGCTGCAGAATTCCTGCAAAGAAAGAAGTCTTCCTGAACAAGCCTGAGCAATACAATGTTATCATATGACTTAACTGACCTCAATTTACCTGTGAATTGGTTACTAACAAGTTATTATATGACACATTTTGGAGATATGCATCCAATTAAGTAAGGTCAATACATCTCTATCTATGAAGTCCTCTAACACGAATGGAAAATAAGCCAAGCGAAGTTTATGAAAAACATGAGATTTTTCTAAACGGTTTAAAAAAAGGAGGGGGGGAGGTGGTTAAGTTATTAATGTGGCTTTTGTGTAGCATTAGTATTTATTTCATTTAAGTTACTACAGTTAAGGAAACAAGACTTATTATTTTGAACATGACATGGAATGAGAAACCATCATGTGTACCAGATTGGAATTTAAACTTTCTGCAAGGCACTCAGATGATAATGGAGTTGAGTCTTTGATGAAGTGTCTCCTTGCTCTCCTGGAAGAAAGGAAAAGGGGAGGATCTAAGAAAGAATGAATTAAGCACTACAGCTAATTCCGGCATCTGGACGACTCTGTTTCGGTTTATTTTCTCACTCTGAGAATTCCACATAAGTGAAAACTTCACAGAGGTCTTCAGAGTATAAGAACCTGAAAGAATTTAGAATGCGCAGAATCTGCATATAACACACTATTTGGAAGAAGGAAAACAAATTTTGGAGAAAACTCAGTCAGTAGCACTTTAGTAATTTTAATTTTAAAAATGAGAAGGTCTACATATTTTTTTCAAATATTTTTCACACTGATTTGTTATTTATAGTTATTTCTCAAGAGTTTGGCTGGGTTATGGGGGGATTTCTATCAAATCTCCCTCTAATTTACTGTTTTTCATAATGATAAATTATCTTTACGTCTATAGACTTAGGAATTAAGGTAGAGATTAGACACTGACTATTGTCTTTATTCTATACAAAATACTGAAAAAGAATTTTAAATGTGACATAAAATAAAAAATAAAAAAAAATACATGAAAGCCTAGAGAACACAAAATGTAGTACTAATTTGCCAGGCTTTATTTATCATTATTCAAAATGTCTATTTAAATAGCCAGTAAATCACAGGTTGGATTCTTTTAAAAAATTTATGTGAACCATTTAGTTTATGGCTATTTATTTTTTTCTCAGGGCTCTTTTACTTAGTGGATTCTTTAAGGTTCATTTCAAGAAAAGCAGATGATGAAGTAAAGTCAAAAGAGAAAAATGACTTATCTGCAGGTCCTTCCCCAAGGGAAGCATTCTCTTAATTGGTTTTTATTTAAAACACTCTGACAAAGATGTCTAGTTTATTCTAGCAAGCAGGCATACATTTAAACCCACCATCTTTTCCTTTTCCTTTGATACACATTGATATTTCACATATTAATGTTTTAGTTTACTTGGAAAATTGATACACATGAAAAAGTTTCACTTCTAACTTAGGGGTATGAGTAAACAGATGTAAAAGAATCTTGCTGTTAAGATATATCATTTTATTTCAAGATGTCTACTAAAAGCGATACATTTTTACCATTGTACTGTATTTCCTACACTTAAAAGATCCTGTGACTTCGAGTTTTGAAAAGGAACTACAAAGCACCTACAAGACTCAAGCCTTGCATACAACTTGAGGTCAAGATTGAAAGGCTTAGCACTCAAGCTTATGCTTAATTAACAAGAGACAGCACAGTATAGTTGCACACTTTGTAAGCTAATAAGCATTCACATTCAGATCCACCACACCCTCCAGCTATGAGACCCAAGGCAAACTGGGAAACCCATCCAAGCCGCCATCTTCTCAACTGAAAAACAGAAGCAGAAGGGTACCTACTTCATTTGGTTTGTGAGGATTAAATGAGATAATTCATGAATCCCATAATCATGAGGTATATTTTTAGATTATATATACTGGATCTGTACTGACAGATATGAAAATCAGAACTTTCTTACGGCAAATTAAATACATGCTTGTATATTAAATTTTTAAAGAGTTCTGAAAACCTACTTAAAGCTTTTTAAGTTGTCTCTACATATGTGAGTTATTTACCTTTTATGTAGCATCTGGAAACAGCAGGTTCCAAAAGCAACCAGTATCAGTAAGAGCAGTGGGATGGTGGGTATAACAACATAGATTAGATTGGGAATTATTCCTATAAAAGTAAAACAGTCTTAATGTAAAGACATAGTTGAGGCAGGATTCTAATATCAGAGTTGTAAAAAACTTTCCAAAAAGTTAAGGCAAAATAGAATTATTATCAATAAGTAAATTCCAAGCAAGGTTCTTCCCCAAATACTGAATAACCTGATGAAGTAATATATTCATGTTTGGTAAAAAATTAAAAACAAAATCATACTGCATGGTTGTCATGCTCCAGTTAAATATCCCTATTTCCAAAACTATGATTAAATCTGCGATTCAGATTGGGACTGGTTTCCATAACATATTAATAATCTAAGCTATCTCACTTCATTAATCCTTGTCAGTTATTACTTAGAGAAATAAGCACTGATTATTAAAGAATAATGATTATTAATATAATTCTTGATTTATTGGATATGCAATTATCCTACTAATAAGCTCAGTGCCATGATGATATTCATGACTCTCTGGGCTTAAAAAAAAAATATGTAAACATTAACCAATGCTACAGTCATAACCTAGAGACATAAGATTCCAGAGGCTTAAACACTTGATCTTAATTAAATTCTAAAATGAGTCATTTTTAAATCCTCTTCTATTACACATGATAATGTTAGATATTCTTGCTGGAATAAAAAACAGCCACACAGAAGTCCCATATAACTTAAAATGACTTTATTAAACAATTTTTCAACATTATAAGAGGGAAACTATTCCTAATATAATAATTTACTGATCTATTAATTTAGATTTACATGTTCTGAATGGTTTTAAAGTTAGACACCTGAAAGTGAAAAGGTGAAAAGTGCTAAGGCTTAATATCAAGTCAATAAAAGAAAAGCAAATTGGAAAATTATGCATCTAACTAGCAAATCAAAAGCCATCATAATAATTAATCTAAATAATTTTGGTCAAAGTGGACAGGACTTAGACCAAACTATCCATTTTATTGCACATCACTTCCTTTGTTAACTTTAGAAGAAAAATTAAGCAAGGTCCAGTGATGAGGAGTTTTGGGGATAATCTGCTATGTTTTCACTGACTCTTGAGCCTCCAACATGTGAGTTTAAACTTTTTAAGTATTCAGGAAATATTTCCTTTCCTATTCAAAATACCATCATGATCCTTTATATATAAGAATAAAGAAAAAGAGAAAGTATTTCCTACTCTTTCATGGATTTTGGATAACCTGTGGAAAGATTTTGAGACTTTGGGTCTTTGGCTCAATCTTCACAAAGTAACTAGTATAAATTAGTATTTCTGTCCAACTGGCATCAGGACACACTGAAACATACCCCTAACTGATACTAAGAGCAGTTTTTGACCAACATGAAATTTGCATTGGGATTGCATTTCGTGTCTTCTGCAGACAGTGGTATCTGAGGACACTGAGTTGAAAGCTCATTTATACCTGCTACCCAACTTGCCGTTCAGATGTCACTTTGTAGCTTGAAATTGGCCAGAGTGGAAGTATTCACACCATAGAAAACTCAAAATCTACAAATTAGGCTTTAAAAAAACCCATCCTACCCGAGTCAGTCCCTAAACATTTACCAGTATTCCCGTTTATAGGCCACTGAATCTGCCAATTTACATCATAACACTTCCATACTGGGGAATTTCCTTGTGGATCTATGTTTTCATGTGGAAGACTTAGTACTAGATATACCCACTTAAAGTGAAAACAAGAAGAAAACAAAACAGATTTTTCTATTCAAAACCCAGCCTAACATCATTGGTTCTAACCTAGTCCTAAAGCAAATTTCCATAGGCCTATATTTTGTGCACTATTTTATCACCAAGCAACAAGAAAAGTCGGGGTCAACATGAAGCAAAGTTTGAAAGTACATTTTCTGCTCTTCATAGATGAGTTAAAGATATTTGAACTAATTACCTGCCTCAGTAACAACCACATTTTGATGAGTGTCTCCCGGTTGATTTGTGAAATAAGTCTTTTCCACAGGAGGTGTTGGATTAATCTCTGTAAATAGTAAGTACAGGTATCATATATACTGATAAACAAGACAAATCCAAATGTGGATGAAAATAGAAGTTTATTATAAGACAATATAAACATCATAGTTTCGTTTTCTGAACAATTTACAACTAATTCTATCTTGGATTTAAATTTATATGAAATTACCTAACTGTAAAGTCAACACTTAATTATCTTTGAACAAAGGATCTACTTGGTGAATCTTGGCAACTTGGATCCACTGGGTGGATCCCTACAACCCCAACGTGCATTTAGCAAACCCCAAAGTGCCTGTGCTGATGGCAACCCTACTAGAGGCAAGAGTGACAAAGGAGGTGTAAAGCCAGGTAAAGATATACAAGAATGTGAGACACTAACTGCAATTCAACAACCAGCAGGGAGGATTCCTATACCATAATCAGTGTATGATTTCTCCCCACAATAATAAGCAGCAGATGACTGCATATAAACTGCACCTGGGATTGGTGATTCAAGGAAAAATGTTCTAAAGCATGTTTCTCTCCCCTACAAGCAATGCCATCCTTAGTTTTCCTTTCCAATAGGGTCTACTTCTTTAAAAAATAATAATAATAATAAACTAGGGTTTGCGAGTTGTTTCTTTCTGTGGTTTTATGAGGCAAGATTGCTTCAATTACCATACACCTGAAAACTGTTAAAACTTCTTACCGTGATCTGGTTTAGTGAAAATAAATTTAATTACTAAGAAAAAATCCTGTAAATTTGTTTTTATTTGTTCCAAAAGTATAATTCTCTATTTTTGTCGATTAATGGAAAAGAAAAAAAAAACCTGTAGTGTCTTACATTAGTTTTACAATATTAAATCATTTTTAATGGAATGTTTACTACTCTAATTGGGCCACGTGGTCTCTGTTGACTGGAAGCTTAATCATACAGCATCCTATAATAACATTTATTATTCTTATATACATATTTTACCCTGACACTTTGCCTCCTCTTGGCTTCAGAGAGAGTCCTACCCTATGCGCATTCTTCTGCAGAATACAGGCACTCTATGCCCCTGGATGCTCAACTGATATTTGCTGAACAGATAATACAGATATTATGCAATTTAGCAACACAGAATTGGTCATCCTCAAAATATTTTACCAAACTTTAAATTAATGCAATTGCTGATTAAGTAACAGAATTTTAGGAACATAATCTCATACATACCATTTTTAATGTCTAAGAGCTCTTAATGTAATTTTAATAAATATGAAAGTTAGAGTAAAAAATATCCCCTCATAATTGTCTTTGGATAACATTGGTAGACCCAAAGAAAAGATATGCAACTCACAGGACAGTAACCAACAAAAGGTGGAGAAGAGAGTGAGAAAGCTCAGAAATGAATTACTCAGTTTCCAGATGGCCAGGTTAATTTTTCACTACTTGGGATATCATTAATCATGCTATTGGATGGTATGTAGAAGCAGAAAGAGGAGACTAAGTTCAAATCATGTAGTACTTCTGGGATAATGGGAGAATAAAGATCAAAACAATTAGTGGTATAATTTGTAAATTTTACTTAGTCCTGACACTTGATCCTCCACTCCTCTCATCACTGAAAAAATAACTACTCACCACCAAAAAAGCACTGATTATACAAGCAAGGAATTTAATCAAACCAACATCTGTCATACAGAAGACACTAAGTTCAAGGAAAGAAGGTTAACTCCACAGAAAAGAAATAAAGATGAAAATATTTAGAGTAAAATAAATAATAAAAATTCTAAGTACATTAATAAGACCAACTGTATAAGTATACATGTGCTTCAAAAACAATAAATACATAAAAGAATTTTGCACAAATATAGGCATTTGAAGATTCAGGTAGAATTTAGAAGATAAGGAAAAAATTATTTTATGTCTAAAATGCTCTTCCATGCATAATATAAACCTAGTCTACCTAATATAAAACAAGTAAAGAAGATTCTGAGGGTGATAGTGTCCTGAATAATGTAATAAGTATGACATAAAATAACATATGAAGAGTCACCTGAAAGCTCAAAGAAAGGAGAAGATAATATTGTATTAAGAATACTCTACAATACACTTGGTTTCATTTAAGTTTCAAGCACATAGTGTCACAAATTTAAAATATCAGAGAGTTTCAACTTTATATTGTTCTAACAACAACAACAAAAAAAAAATCAAGAGAAAGGAGCCCAAGTGCATAACAGATTTAGCTTTGCAAAAGCTTCTAAGAGGGTAATGATGGATGTAGCCACCAAGGGGTTTAAATAAACTCACCAGGGATAAAGAATGTAGGCTAATATACTCAAGAACAGGATAAATATGAGAAGGGTAAATCTAATCCAAATAATCCCCTGGGCTTCACAGTCTTATGAGAAAAAGAATCATGTAATTTCAGGAGAATAATGGAAATAGCAGTACTTGATTATAATTGCCTTCGTGAACAAAGGTTACGAGGTCGAGCAGACAGACAGCACTTGGAAGAGTTGAAATGAAACTTCCCAACATAAAGAAGGAGAAAAACAGCAAAAACCCTTAAAGCCTTAGTATCTGATTGGCCTTCCTTAGACGATTAAAGAGTTGAGTTTACATAGTTCTGATTAGTCTCTCTTTTGGTCAAATAGCAATTCAGTTGAATTGTCCTGTGTAAAATAATTCAAACTTAATGTTTCAACAGGAAACAACACCAGTGTAGCTCAGGCCAGTGCAAGCTCCTCATGTGCCGCACGTGGCAAGAATCTGGAACCTTCAACCAAAAGCAAACTGAGGCGGCACATTCCCAAGAACGAGGATCGCAGGAAGAGCACGGCGCACGCCCTGACTTTTTTGCACCAAGTTTCTTTGAGCCGTGACCAGTCTGACTTCCACTGAGGAGTACACACCAAGTTTCACGCCGTGACATGATAAGCCAACGTCCCGGGAGAATGCTTTGTTCTCTTAAATTCCCCAGAAAATCACCTAAGGAACTACTGACCAGATGTGTAAACCTATTGGTGTGTGGAGACTTATACCTACTTCACACACACTATACTCAATGTTTAAATATTTTAAAATAGGTATGTATTCTCCATAAAAAAAACTGTTTACAAAAACACAACTTGCCTTTAATAACAGAGACAATTAATTTCTCTTTAAGACCCCTCTCCAGATGTTTCTAGTTACTCCGTTCTGTTTAACTCATTGTGCAGTTTGCTCTACAGCACAGTGTGCTTTACTAGAGGATCATCAGGCTGCAAAGTAACTCCATGTTCCACAGCAGAAAAATTCAAAGAGCCCAGGGTAGCGAAGGGTAAAGACAAAACTTAATATAAGCGAATATGCACCACATCTGCTTGCACAGAGACTTCCAGGGCCTCCTACCTGGTTCATACTTGCAGATGTAGTTGTGCTTCATGTTGCACCTGTCGTCATTCCACTGGTACAGGTAGGGACCCCCAAGGCCAGGATTGGCCGTTGGTTGATGATACATCACCACGCACTTTTCACTTCCACAGGAAGGTTCATCAGTGTACCAGTTTCTGCAAATACAGGCCAGCAGCCACACTTTGATTCTGCCCATTCTACTCTGAGTAACAGAAATCTCCCCTTGTCCTTTGCCCTCCACGCCCCTCCAGAGCACATCTGACTGGTCAGGATCCCTACTCACCGGTACTGGGAACTGCTTCCGTCGGACCACCGGTAGAGATCTGGGCAGGGACCAGATGTGTGCCCCTCTCCATTCCTCCAGAGCCCTATCCAGAAATCGCCATCCGAAATCCCCGTTCCTGGCTTTGTCAGGTTTTGCAGCATGCTTTCAATTAACTTCTGTTCTGCTTCATTCTCGAGGCTGAGCAGGGCTCCCCCCTCACTCTCACAGGCCAGGCGCGCCTCCTGAAAGCTCACCCGGCTGGACAGCTCGTGGAAGTAGGCCATCTTGTAGCATGGGTGCTTGTAATCAGCAAAACATACCTTTTGGCCTGAAAAAAAAAAAAGATGCCCATGTATTGATTATCTGAGCTATATTCATAATACTACTTACTACAAATTAAAATTAAAGAACCTGTCAAAACAGCAACACTCTGCCAAGGCTTCCCCCATTGAACCATTGCATAAGTTTATTTTCTAGATTATTACTTTCGACTTATAAAGGCAAATTGATTTGCCTAATAAACTTGTAACATAAACTTTTAAACACAGTATCTCAAGGAAATTTTTGTGAAGGGAAGTTATAATTCTTCTGACTTAGATTTTGTAAATTGATACCCATAGCAGGTGAAAATAGCTAAAGAAATATCAGGTAGATACAGAAAGGGAAGCAAAAAGGTCAAAAGTGTAAAATAAGAATAACTCTTAAACAAATTTAATTATTAAAAACAAGTTAAAAGTGTGGGGGAGGGTATACCTCAAGTGGTAGAGGACAAGACAAGGTCCTGGGTTCAATCCCCAGGACCTCCTCTAAAAAATAAATAAATAAAACCTAATTACCCCCCCCATAAAAAAAATTTTTTTTTAAAGTTAAAAGCAATTTTATATAAGGTATCATAAAGTGAATAAATTTAAATAATTTAAATTAAAATAAAGTGGGAAATTTAAACATTTATTTTTATTGTATATCTCTGAAAGCAAATACATTAAAACTGAAAGTTAATAGAAGTCAGAATGAAGGTAACGCTAATAATTTATTAATATAACACTGCATTAGAAGTGACAGGTTAACCTTCTAGAGTATTCTAGAATGCTCAAAATTTGGAAGGGAAATTTTAAATGTAACTTTTATTTTCACATGTATTTTAAAGGTTTTTATAAGTTACGGTACTCAGTTTAACCAGCCATCCTGATATCTATTAATGATTTTAAAAGTCGCTATATATATAAAATATAAAATAATTTGTGTCAAGATATTAAACAGAACAAGAGATGAAGCTTAAGATAATTCCTGAGGCCTTTTGATGGAATATCACCTTTTAACAAGCTTCGTTGCTGTGGCATCACTAGACTTCTGCTTTAACAACATCTGTGAAGACTCAAATACATGGGCAACAAAAGCTTGATTTCAAAAACTCTCAAACCTGAATTTCACATACCTCTACATACTGAGCATGTGAATTTTCCTAATTACTTAATGACATAACTAGAAATATGAGTGATCAGACTGGGTCCTAATAAAGCCACGTATATAACAGGGATAGTACAGTGTACAGGATTTCACTAACTCAACCAGCAATGGAATTCTTATTGTACTATTGTTTACACCTGCCTCTTTTTACCACCAAATATGTGTACCACACAGTCTCCAGAATGGCATGCTGTTTTGTTTTTCATTAGCTTCTTTGGTTCACCTCTGACCTCTGCTGTCACCTTGAAAAACTGCCACAGATCCTTCTCTGTCACTGTTCCTTAGGATTTCAGCTTGAGGTTTGGCCTTGGAAAATAGACTATCTAGTATTTTATGTAAAATTAAGGCAAAATACTTTACACTAAGAAATCAAGGCGTAGCTATACTGCTTTCTTACAATTCTTATTCTTATTGGGACTAAAGGCGTTTTTCATTATGTATTTAATTTTGTAGCCGATCAAGAAAATCTGTTCATAGTGGAGGGTTGGAAGCGTTATTTTAAACACTGGCTAAAAAATAAAGCATTCAAGCTTTGTACTGTTAATTACAGGACACCACACTGAGCCAACATGGGTATCACATTCCATTCTCCCACAGAATCAGCAATTAATGACCTGTGATGACACTCAGAGGCAGGAGGGAGCAGACATCAGGGAAGGCCATTAACCTCACAACAGTGTTTGAGTGATAGGCATTCAATATCTTGAGACAAGCTGAGAACAGCCAACTAATAACACAGCCATTCCAGCAAGGCAAGCAAGACAGCCAGTTGTCCTCTCTGTCTGGACCCAGAAGCAACACACTGAATAATAAGAACAAATTAACAGACCACCCCAACTAATTGTTGATGAAAAGTAGCACATTTGTATGAATGACCATGGGAAATTGGAATTAAAGAGACTTCAAGAGGACAAATCAGTCTGAAACAAATAATCCTGGAGAGATGATCATGGAAGTCCCAATGGTTGATCCTAATACAATTATTTTTTTTTAATGTTTCCTAATTTATTATTAGAGTTTGTGATGACTTCATTGTTTAAAATGGTTGTTCCTGGCAATACTCTAACGCCATTAAGCCTAGTGATTTTTATCCCTGTATTTTTAAAGTAAGTTCTGTTTCCATTTTCGTTTTCTACATCTTTTACATATTTCTAAGTCTCAAAATGTATCTGAACCACATTCCCTTGAGTTTTCAATTTGTTCAGTTTTTCACACTAAGAACTCTCAGACTTCAATTGGATTCCAGCACTTTTGCAATATTAAACTTGTCCAACGAGATTGTTTTGCAAGATAACAAAAAGAAGCCACACTAAAACAAACAAATGAAAAAACAGATTAGCCAGAAGTTTCAATGAATGAAAACTATGTAACAAAGCCAGCACAAGTTCAAAGGATATGTACGTATAATTTATGTGCCAAAAGTCTCTGTTTATTATCTTGGATACATTAAAAAAATGCAGTACAGATTTATTGTTTACAGTGAGGCTACAAGAATGATGATGAGAATTAACTTATTTATAAAGTTAAAATCGCACTTCTAACTAAATGCATAAAAGGGCTTAAAGTGTCTAGTGGAAATTCCTAATACGGCCATTAGATATAAGGAATATTGACCTGTAGATAAATGTTAGCCTGTAGAGGAATAATAATAGTATTAAAAGAAAAATCTCTAGACAGGGATTATTATATTTAAAATAAGAACTAATAAGGTATGAGCTCTGGACAATAGCCAGCTTGGCACTCTCTGCGCCAGACATCCTCTCTTTGGCTGTGGATGATGGGGTGGTCCAGGGGCCCTGGGTGAGGAGGTGAAGTCTGTGGTGGCTGTACAGCAGGGTGACTCTCAGAGGATCAGGACAGTGGCCAATTACCAACTGCAGAGGGATATTAACTCCAAAGTGCATTAACTGAATATCAGCTGTGTCCACACATTTTAAACTGAAAAGTCACTAGCAGTTGAGATTTAGCAAGGCAGTTTTAATGAAATTATAGATACACTGCAGTTTTTTATGGTGTCTATATGCAAAATCAGTTAAAGCTGACACTGTGAATTTCTTTACATCCAATTTGATTTTATTACTGATGTCCACTTTATTATGCAGATTTGGTCCAAGTTGCAGCAAGATCAGCAGAAGCAGCAGCTTCTGCACTGCTCACCACCATTTCAGCTGATCCCACTTGGCTGTAATAGCAGTGCAACTCCCAACAGCTGGGAAACAAATGTTGCCCTAATTCCCAGAAAAGTTCCATTAATACGGATCTTCTGGAAGCAACTTTCCCACTTCTGTAAAGGCTAACTTTCTTAGGGAACCATTATGATTATCTCCTTCTCATTCTGTGAGGTCACATGAAGAATTTCCTTTTCTCTTACTTTTAAATCTTATATTCAGATAAAATCTTCCATAGACTATTTTGAACGAGAGGAATTCTAGTCTTCCATCTACAACATCTAATCTTCCATCTACTCGTCTGCTACTTACAAAACATTCAGATAAATATTCATATAGCCATATAGCAGTTTTTAATTACACTAAGGCTACCTTTGCCTAACAATATTTTCTAACAATATTGTGTAACAATAATTTACTAAATGTTATCTAACATCTGTAGTGTGAAATCTCCCTTGATTGTTGGCTTACTTGCAAGAGAGAAAGACCTTCCACCTAGATTCTACACCTCTTGGTTTCATACATACACGCACGCACACATTCACACACAACTACAAACATACACAATACATACAATGCACTTTCATTTAGAGATAATACTCAGTATTGCCTAGTAAAATAAGCATTCCTATCATTGTCACAGCTAAGATTTTGCTACTGTTTCCACCAATAAATAATTTTGTCTTTTTTCCTAGTCATGAAAATTCCTTTAGAGCTAAAAATTGGCAGTTTTAAATGCTTTTAGCAACAATGTAAAAGTGGGGCCAAACTCATAAAGTCTTGGCAATTTCCTTTTTTCTTCCTGAATACAAAAGACCTATAATTTGGTTTTTGTTTTGCTTATATTTATTAACTCTCTGAGAGTTGGGTCTTCAGTTAATTATGAAAGTAATAACATTTTCCTTACACCTACACTATAATCATATATTGTCAACTTTAAAAAAGTATTGAATTTATATCATATTTTTCAATAAAAACATGGAAGACATATTATGAATTCCTATTGTTCAATTATGATCTACCTTTAGTTGCAAAGAAGTTATACAAAAGAGGATCTACGTGGTAAATCTTTCCCAAACCAGACTAACTGAACTTTGGACATTTTACTAAAACCCCCCAAAATAATGTGTTTTTCATAATCCTTTCTTACTCTACTCAAAATCAAAGTAACAAATATGTTGAAACAACAAGATAGTGTGATATGACCTCTGATAGCAAAGCCAACACTTTCAAACGAAAAAGGGGCAAGCTATCATAAGTGTTCTGCTTTCAGTGTTCAACATTTCACCAACTTCTTAAGACTTTTTCATTATAAAAAAGTTGTCATATAAACTTTATTTTTGCAACAGATTTTATAATGTAATTAACTGCATAGTACACTATTAAGATTGTGCTGGAATCTGTTCTCCAATATTGATAAACAACCAACACTGAAGTCTTAGGTCATTGGCTGGGTGACAGTGGCATCTTAAGCCCTACATCTCCACTTGGGAAATACTACAAGCTTTCTGAGAAGGGAGTGAAATTTATTTATTTTTTAAACCCAATATTTAAAATCAAGATCCAAATAATAAATTGTAAACCAAGTAACTGCATGAGTTAAGAATTCAAACATTCAGTCAATAAGAACTGGCTTGGAATCCCAGAGCTGAACCCGCACTACTGTGTTTGAACCCTTTAACCTCCCAACAACCCTGTGATGTAAGTGCTCTCTCTCATCCCATTTTTAAAATGAGGCAAGGGAGGCAGAGAAAAGTTAAATAATTTGCCAAATTCACCTAGCTCATAAGTGGTAAAGGGTTTAGAACCAGGCAGTCTGGCTCCCCAGTTCACGCATGACCCAGATTTCTATGCTGCCTCCATATAGGTCTCAAATATAATATCTTTCTAAGGTGAAAGATTGCATAACTAAAAGGACTGATTACTAGTGCATTATTAGTATGACCTATGTGATCATTTTTAGAATTGATCTGTCATTGATTACTAGGTGGCTAATGTACACTATGGGTTATAAATTAAGTGTTTCTAAACAGAACGTAGATTTCCTTTCATGAACATTTAGACATAGGATTAACACTAGAACATCTCTCATTGATTTTCAGACCATGTACGTTCTTAATGATATGTTACCTAGACCTTTTATTTTCCAAGTTAGACAAATGAGTCCAAACTGAACTTTTTCTCAATGACAATGAGTATTACTTTAGTCAAGCTGTCAGGCTGTGTTGTATCAGTGAAAGAAATGATCTTGCCTGGTAGTTGGGTACATCCATCCACCTGGGTGCAAAGTGCCTAACAGAAGAGAGAGACACTTGGAGAAAGGAAACATTCTTGGTGAGACCATCAGCCAGATTTCCACTTTGGATGCCTTTATATAATGTCCCCTTCTAATGTTATACATAACTGTTCTAATTTGTATAACTTCTCTTTCTAATGTTAATGTAACATATATTGTCATCTTCAAAAGAAGGAGTTATAAAAAACAAAACCATAAAGGATTAATGGCTACGATGAATGTGTAGTTTATTAAACGACTGGTAATAAGATTAATTTGTCCCTTTCTTGCCCGAGAGATACTTAAAGTAATTGCATCTTTGAAAACTGCACTGTCATCACTTTATGCTCTTGATGATGTCATGAAATAGTACCATCAGCTAGGATATGCTCAGCAGTTTGTTGTTGTTGTTGTTATATCTCCCTTGCTTTTTATATTAATCTGTAGGCTACTGGTCCCCACTCATGATTTTGCAATATTCTGTGGCATTTGCATGATTAAAAACAGAGGTCTCTAAATCGGTCAGTCTCTTAAATAAATATTTGTCAATTTCAATAAATTCAAATGAATACATATTAAAGTCTTCTGCAGAAATGTGGAGGTATCACGAAATACACTAAATGCATTTTGCAGCATAAACAGGTTGATGGAATCATTGCTGTGTGCACTGAAAAGATAAACACACAAACACACTACTTCAGAACACTTCAAATGCTTCAAAATATCCATGTGCTCCTCAAACACATCCTCCCATTTTAGAGACCTAAATTTTGAACTCTTCTTTTTCATATGTATTCATATTCCCCCATGGTAAAATCTTCTTACCTTTGCTCTAAAGAAGGTGTCATTTACCCACCAGTCACTTCATAAATTTAAATGATTGCAGCCTCCACAGACATCCTCTACACATCTGTGTATAGCAACAAACCAGTGCAGGTCTAAGGCCCTAAAAGTAGTTCCCAAGTTAGAATCATTAATCCACTAAATACACTTTGATCATTATCTTTATGGTTATATATTTTTATTCCATATTCAGGCATCAAAATAAGTATAGCCAATAACCCGTCAAAATACTCTTCTATTACTGCTAGATGCTATTAAATCTTATGGGGTAGATTATAATGATGATGTTTAAAAAGTTATTTCTCATTAAAATATTTTCACTTTACTTATGAATAATGCTCTCAACTATAAAAAGGATAGTGTGTTTAAAAGTATTGGAAAGTATCCTATTGAATGAAGTACTAAAACGAGAATTTCTATAAAGACTTACTTTGTGAGTTTCTGTTTTTTCTCTAGGCTCAGTGATTATTTTGGTACACTATATAGAAATTATAAATGGTTGTGCTGATATTCTATAATTAGAAAATGTATTCCATATATTGTATGTTCCTAATAATGACCTTGTTTCAGTTGACAGACAGTTGAGTAGAATTTTGATCCCTAGAGGCATAAAAAAGCTTAACATCAACCAGGAAGGCATTAGACCTACTATTTCCAAAATGTCAGGCTCTAGACTGCTCTGTAGTCATGCCATTATGACTGAAAAATAAATTTTTTAAAATTAGTTTTCAAAGGATAAAATCACAAATCAATTTATAATGGTTAAATTTCAATGTGAATTTTTATGGCCAAAGACAATTAAATTATTCATAAGAAAAACATAACTAAGTAATTGTTTTAATATCAAGTAAACATCATCTTTTATGTTAAATCAAATAGATCATGTTCAGTTAATTAGAAATTTTCCAGATGTCACCTACAAGATGCCTATAAATACTTAACAGGAAAACACAGCAAAAGGCTTATAACAATTTATGCAAAAAAAGAACACAAAATAAACTTTTCACCAACAAATTTTTTCTACTTCTGTTTTTACTATATGTATTCTTTTCCTCTCTTGCAAAGTTTAAGTTATAAAAAAAAAAGTTATATATAAGAATATACCAAATAGATACTATGTCAAAGAAATGTTTCTAGGAGTTTAAAAAACATCTTATACTCAGAGCCTGATATCTGCTGTTCATTCATTTGCAAGAATAATTCTAACAGAAAGGCAGTCAGATATTTAATTCACACATTCAGATGAGTTTGTTTACTGTTTTCTTTGAAGCTAAATTGGAGGGGGGAGATCTAATGTTATGTCTTTTGTAACATCCTTATCTCATACTGTAAAGTTTTCATTTTATAAACGAATAAAGTCCGAAAAAACAAACGGAAGCAACATGCATTTCCAAATAACATTTCACATTGTATTTAATTCCAGTGTCTCCCCAGGGCCAAAAAGTTAGTGGAGACTGATTGATAACCAGACATTTAAGAATTATATTCAGAAGATGTAGAACATCGCATATTGCTGAGGGGAAGATCAGTAACAATTAAGCTTAATATGCCAGTTTCTAAAGGTCTGGCTTCACTACTGATTAAGTTGCTGTCATCTGTCATCTGCCTCTACCTCTAGTGACACCTGTTATACAGACGCACAGCATGTGAAAAGGAATCCCTGCTTTTACGCTAAAAAAAAAAAAACCAAAAACAAAACAAAACAAAAAAAAACCCTACACTTAAAACGCATGTCCACATACATTCAACAAATATTTATTGCATCACTTTAATTAGCATCACAAGAGATTTCAGTTAGGGTAGCTATGCTCAATTTTCCTGTAAGGCCATATTCATTTATCCTAGGCTTTTAAGAAGATGTTTTTTGAGACCTCCCCAAAAAAGTAAGGGAGGGTGAATACAATACAAACGGCTCAACAATAGGACAGTGAAAAGTCGACGATAAAGAAAAATCAAAGAGAACGCTGGGAAGCTTGCCAATTCGGATCCATTTCCCTTGCAGCGACTGACTCGACGGACCTGATCCGGCACCTACTGTGTGCACAAATCTGCATTGATTACCATGTACTCGAGCGGACTTCATGCTCTGAGAAGTCCCCAACTTGGAATGCCGTGTGTAAGTAAGGGAAAGGCGTCTACGCACAACGACCAGTCCCCTGGTCTTTGTCAGCCATCCTTAAACAAAGGCTGCGTGCCCAAGGGTCCGTGAGCCACCCACAAGGAGCAGGTCTGATCATCCGCGTGAACCCCGTACGGGTGGGGACTGAAGTCGAGCCACGCCAACAGAGGGTGGCATTTCTGTGTCGGCTCCCTCTGACTCCGCGGTACCCCACCCCTTCTACAGGTACCAGCCCTGCCCTGCGGCTAACACTCCTACAAAGAAAGTGTAAATCACTCCTAGAAAACGCAGAACTGCTGAGCATGAAGCACAGCTCGCTTCGCAGCTACTGAATCAGGCGCTTTCAAAAAATTTAAACTTTCTGTGTGTTTGGAGGTCTGGGAGAAAGCTGAATACAATCAATTTCCCCCTGCCCCGTCCCGCCCCCTACCTACTCAGCAAGGTTTCCAACCCCCCGGAGAGACTCCACCTCAGGACCCGCTGCTCCGCAGCGCCCTCCCCCGCGCGCCCCACCGTCCCCTCACCCGGCTCAGCGGCCCGGGACTCACCGCTGACCACCCGGCGGCAGAAGGCTCCGTGGCCGCAGAGCAGCGCGGCGCCCAGCAGCAGGGAGACCACGCGGCTCATTGCGGCGCGGCGGCGGCAGCAGGTGTGGCGAGTAGCGAAAGCGGCCTCTACTCGCCGCGCAGCCGGGGCCCTCACCCCGCAGCCTCCCTGCCTCCCCGCTGGGCCCTACTCCCGCCGCCTGAGCCCGGCCGCCCGGCCCCCTGCACGCATCGCCTGCGGCCGGACCTGGCTCCGGGCGCGCTGATGCCGCGCGCGGGTGTCCTGGGCTAGAGCTCAAGACCCGGCGGGTGCGCGTTCAGGGAAAGGCAACAGAAGTTAGGGGGTCCCGTATCCGTCCCAGAGGTGAAGCAGGAGCACCAGCTTGAACCCCGCGGCCCCCTTTGCTCCTCTCCTCAGCTTCGGGCTAGTGAGGGGCTGAGCCCGTGCGCCCCGATCGTGACTCCCGCAGCAGCAGCTCTGCTCTTGAGGCGCGGTCTTATATACTCACATCCCGAGGTTCCGGCCCCTAGCTGGTAATAATTTTTAACTACTTCGTCTCTCCTGCCATGCGGAGCATCCTAGCCCCTCCCCTAAAAACTGGAGCCACTTTGAAAACAGTCCAGTCAGCAGCCCCACCTCCTCCCTCCCCTCCTCCCGGTCTCCTCTTTCCATTCGCTAGCAGACTGGACACTCATTTGTGTAAAATGTGACAGCTTTGCTATTAAACTCTGGCAAAAGTTGGATCCACTTGGTTTTCTCAAAGATTAATGTCCACGGGGATGCCAAGTTTGTGGGGCCTTTCTTTATTCGTGCTAAATTGCTTGATCATATGTATTGGTAGATGCAGGGCACCGGCCACTATGTAAGATGGATTGGCCGAGTGGGAGCCAAAACCTGCTCAGTGAATTATATAATGTGGCAGGTTTTTTCCCCACCTAGGTTCTGCAAATAGATTACTTCCAAGCAGGTGGTTTGACTAAATTGCCACAGGAGTAAATTGAAGAGAATATTTGAAGCACAGTTTTCCCAACTGATTTCCATCTCACTATCCGTAGCTCCAGAGAAGACCATCAACACAAAATACGTTTTCTGAATACTTGGGAACTTCCTGGACATAAATGTATGTATTACTTTGCAATCATCCATCAGTGACCTATGGCTTACATTAGAAGTAAACCGTTCTAAAACCTACAAAGGCACTTTTCCATAACCTGACTTGGTCTTTATTTTAACAGTCCATCCAAGGATGTTAACGTTTCCTAGAGTACTGAAAAGAAGTTCATAAGCATTTCATCTGTATCTAGTCTATAATAGGAAACCTGAGGAAGCTCTCATAATGAGCTTCAGTCGAATTGGTATTTTGCTATTTCATTGTTTTAAATGAACAAAATCCTTCGGTTTTAATGGGTGGTGCATTTACCTATAACACCTCCCTGTCTTTGGTTTTCATAAGCCACAAGTACACTCTAAACATTTGTTCAACTATTTTCTGGGAAAAGAAAGTCAATCTTGCTAAAGACATGTCTTACAGAGTAAGAAATTTTAACACTTGGAAGCATCTTAAAGATGATTAACTCCACTCTACTCAAGAAAGTAGAATTCTAAAATAATTATAATGTCTATTAGTTTATTTTCCTTATACAACTATTAAAAATGCTAATTTATTCCAGGGCTGTGGACAATTAATAAACCATGTAAAGGATATGGATTTTTGTGAGCTTTGCCACTAGGTAAAGGTCCAAAACAAACAGGCATTGTTGGGATTTTAAATGGGAAATGAAAAGCATGTGTCCTCAAAGCAATGGAGGTATATAGGGCTCAGCCCTGTAAATCATGTCAGAGTGTCTCTGGGTGTGGCTGTGTTCAGAGAGCTGCTCCAGGGGCTCACAGTCCAGTGTGGAGAGAGAAATGTAGTAATAAATGTGTGTATAAATGCTACAGTGAAGTGTGAGTGAGTGTTGTGGTTAGCATGGAGGAATGAGGGATTAGGTATTTTTGCAGGAATTCCTAGCCGCTATCCAGGTTGAGCATGATGCTCCTCATTGGCTATGACCTTAGTGACTGCTCCAAGTGCCTGCAGAACTAGGTAGGACTCGGAATGGGAGCTCCTTTCTCCTTTCATGCATCCTACTCCCAGACATCCGTGTGGCTCATGGAAAGGTCCTCATTTGGGAAGGAATGTCAGTGGATTACAATATAAGCACTGGGTGTAATGTTCCATATGTCAGTAAACCACCAAATGGCTCTAATGCCCCCAAAGCTGGCAAGTCCTTGAAGCCATAATTGACAAGGGGGAGCCCCATGGTTTCAGTACTTCAGGAAATCCAGATTGTATTATATCCTCAATATGATTGCACAAACTTCCTAAAATAGAGTTTCTTAGCTTTAGGCTCGGATTATATCAGCTCAGGGTGGCCACACCCATTAATTAGGGCTACTCAAGTTATTCTGGTAGCTGTTTGACTTACTAGAACAAGTTATTAGAGACTCTTTTTAGATATGTTTTTAAGGAAACTGGCTGATAAGACCAGACTTTTTTCTTTCTCCATCACTAGAAAACATCTGGACAGATCATCATTAAAGTCAGAGTGCACATTTTGGGTAGTCAAAAATATAGAACAGCAGTGGTATTTGGTATTCTCTTTGAAGAACATGGGGCAGAAGATGTCTCTCAATTTTTTTTTTCCAATATAGCATAGGAGGAGACATGAATTTAAAATTTTAAACAAAATTCCCTTTTTAAATAAATTATAAAGTTACTGGCAGTTAAGGGAAAGCAACAAATATTCATTAAATTTTTAAACAAATGACTTTCATTGGTTTTCCCTATGGATATTCACACGGTATCATAGGAGACAAATGACTTCCTGACAGCAAACATATCTTAGTTCCAGAAGCTCAGCTGCTTTTGGATCAATCAGGAGATGAGGGTTCCCTTGAAAGCAACCAAGAGAACCTAAGGTTATGTGAACAGGGCTTTCAGACTCTCTGAAACCAAAGTGTGACAAGACCGCGTGACTAGCAAATCAGGAGAGAGTTCTGTTGCAAGTTAAGATTCTTTGCCCAGTTTAAAAATTTTAAATGAGAACTTCAAACTGATTAGGGTAAGGAGTTCAACATTGATTCAATGACATTAAACGTGTATCTTCAAGCCCCAAAACAGGAAGGTGATCTCAGTAAGAGTGATCCCAAAGAAAGCTCCGGCAAGAGTCAACCAGAGTCTCCAGAAGCTCTGAAACATTAATTGAGCAACAATATTTGGAATCCAGAGTTCTGAAAAGTGACATCAGGGCCCTTAGTAGTACACTATGGAAGCTGTATGCTCCAAATATACAACTCACTCCTCCATTCTCCTACTCCCTTTCAAACGTCTGCAATTCCCCGTGAGCATCTGTTTTGTGTGTCCATTAATAAGCCCAAGGACTGACAGTCTGAATTCCAGACACTGATTTGCATTCAGTGGCTTCTCACTTGGGCAACTCTACACAGTGGCTTCAGCCTCAGTCACCACGGGGTTCACTCATGTGTGTTCCAGGGCAAAGAGTGACAAATGTCATTCTCTCATTCAGTTTGGACTGCTATAACAAAGTACCATAGATGAGGTGGCTTATCAACAACAGAAATTTATTTCCCATAATTTTAGAGGCTGGAAGTTGGAGGTCAGGCAGCCAGCATGGTTGGGTTCTAGAGAGGGCACTATTCTGGGTTTCAGACTGCTGACTTCATGAAGGAAAGACAGCCAAAGAGCTCTCTGGGGGCTCTTGTGTAAGAGCACTAGTCCCATTCAGAAGAGCTCCACTCCCATGATCTCATTATCACACTTGGGGGTAGGATTTCAACATGTGAATTGGGAGGGGGATACAAACATTCAGTCCATTGCAGTGGTCTACAAAGGGAATTTGTTAGGTTTTAAATTATTCCAACTTTATATTAATATATTTGAAATGCTATTGGAATCCAGTATTAACTAATTTATTCATTTTATTGCATTTTATTAAGGATGCTAAATAATTCTCCTGAGGACTATCAATAACACTGCCAGCACATAATGAAATAAATATTTGAAACTGAAAAAAATCAAGCTAGTACTATATAACTACTTCAGCAGTAGGAAAAAACTGTGTTGTTGTTGTTGGTGTTGGTGGTGGTGGTGGTGGTGGTGGTGGTGGTGGTTTTGAAATGATGGTTAGCCATCACTTCCAGGAAGAGACCATTGAATCCAAGGTTCTACATCGCCATTCTTTAAGGGTGACACATTGGTATCTGTGCAGGCACGTAAATGGCTCAAATGCAAGGATGAGCAGTTGGTCAATTCCCCTAAGATTTACTTGTTCTTTTCAAAATAGATCTGTACTATGGGGTACATGACCTGCCTCATCCAAGAGCCAGTTCTGCTCTTCCTCATAATCCCAGGAGAAGCCTTGGTTTTTACAGGGATACCTAAGGGAGCATCATTGTTCATCATGCTGTTTGAAATTCAATGAATAATTGTATACACTACAAAAACTTGCTTTTCTATCATATAAAGTTTAAATTTAGGAACTATGGAGTCTGTTTCATGTTTTGACCATTCAGGTGATGAGTTAAAAATATACATGGACTATACTTCAATAAAAAAAAAAAAGGGAAAAAATATGGAACTCAATTACTAGAAGTATATGTTATCAGATCTGAAGAATCATATGAATTTATGTGAATGTGCAATTAAATCTCAACTCAGTAGTAGAATTTCCTTCTGGTGCTTCTTTATTAATTGAAAGCAATGCAGTCAGTACCAATGTTATCAATCTAGCATGGGCCAATACTTTTTGTGACAATCTTGGCTGGAATACTAAATCTAGTCTTAATCTACATTAGTACAAATAAGCAAAATTGAGGCGATTAAACCAAAAAAAGTATAACCTAAAGTCATCCTTGTTTTAAGTGCCCAGCCTGAATTATCTTGGTATGTAACTGACAAACTCCTCATTGAGTATGATAATATGGAAAAATCACTTGGCTAGCAGAATTCTTAATCCAAATTTTTAGTTAATAAGATCTTAGGCAAGTTTCTTCTTCTTCTTTTTTTTGGTTTTTGTTTTTAAAATATGAAGAAAACCAATGAGTTGAAGTTCTGTGCTTCCTGACTGAATGCCATTCTGCCCCAGAAATACTTCACAAATTTTTCAGATCTTAATCTTTATGTGCACTAAGGATTATCCCCAGCCAGAACATGTCATATATTTTATATATACACATATATGTATCCACTAAGTTTCCAAATGTATACAGATGTAAGTTCAATTTTTAAATGTCAATAAATTCGTAAAACTTTTATCCATATATTTTTGATCAATATTTACTGAAATAACAATTGTTATTATGTGGGGTCATGGAAAAATACATTTGTTAAAAATAGAGCTTCACAATCAGAGAGGTTGGGAATCACTAGATTATTTCTAAAGTCCTTTTCAGCTTTATAATCCTATTTCTCTAAAGTTAGGAAAATCTAACACTTATCTTCCTTCTTTTTTCCCTTTCCTCCTCCTTCCCTTCCTCCTTTCTTCTTCTATGAAAAAGACAATGTCAATTTACAATGAATGGGTGTACTCTCTTATTTAATTATCAAGTTAATCAGAAAATAGGAGTCCTGGAAAATTCTCCTATGATCCTTTGAGTAACAGATCGATATATCACAGATGCCACATAAATGGAAAATCCAAGCAAAATAAATAAAACTGAGCGCCAAGCTGAGTGAAAGAAAATTACATCTAAGAGACCATAAAATTATTAATGAATATTTGATGAACCCAGATTTGTTTTCTTTAAAAGTTCTCCATTTTATTCAAAAGGGAAGTGTACCAGGAAGAGGAACAGCTAAAGACCTAGAAAACGTAAAATATGCCTTTATTGTATTCACAAATATTCAGTGCTTCTCCAAACATATCAAGTGACTAGAAAACAATTGGTGTCAGAGCAGCAGTAATAGCAAGAAACTGGGTTATGTGGAATGACATATAATGTTAGAGAAAACATGAGGAAAAATAAAGATATTAGGACAAAAAAATCAATTTAAATATCCTGCTGGAGGTGCATCTGTCACTGCAGTATTTGTCCATACACTATTTCTAAGGGTAAAGTCTTTTGTGCCAAATGCATGTGAATCCTGCAGCAAAGCAAAATGGAAATTTGGGGAAAAGCAAGGTACACACTCTCCAGTAACTCATGGATATCAGCATCCATAAAAGTCTCTTTATCCTTTAGACTATGCTTTTTTATATATATACACATACAAGTTATCATTTTTCTGTAATAAAGTCTAAATATTCTGCATTGTAAAGAAACCTTTTAAAAATAAGCCTGAAACAGAAAGGGAAAATCCCAAAGGTAAGAAAATTTCTATTATCAAATCCCTTACGCCAGAAAAAATTAACTGGTCATATTATATAAGGAAGTGATGCTGTAATATTCCTCTCCAAAGCATGGACACAAAGATTCATAAGGCAGCCTTAATTTTCAAGAGCTTTCAAGAACATCAGAAAAGCAAGAAATCATCATGAGTCTATTAGCTAAGTACCTCCTATCTTGCCTAACAGGTAGGACTCATTTAATCTGACACTAAAAACTTTAAAATAATGGTTTAGATTTTTAAATATTTATGAAGTCAAATAGTACAAAAGTTGCAAGACAATATAAAATTGTTAATATAAAACTGGGATAATCATTGTGGGATGAGGTTCATCTCCACCGGGGCTCATCTGCATGTAACTCTAATGACTTGTGAAAAAGTGCATACTGGGAACAAAACGAGACAGAAGTAGACTTGGATATCTTCATCCCCTAATCATTCCCCCACCCATCGACTTCAACCCCTCCCTAAACATACCGCTTCACATGGCTTACTCCAACATGATGAGGGCCACTGGGACCCTGGGGTCTTCCTCCCAGACTCTACATTGATTTCCCTAACCCAAGTTAATAGTTTACAGTCCTAAGAAGCTCTTTATAATGATTATAAAGGAAGTGTGGAGACCTGTCCCTCTCTTTCTGCCTAGAACTGCAGAAAGACCTTCCCTGACCACATAATCCAAGTCTACTCCAGCTTATTTCTCTGTTTATCTCTATGGCTGCAACTGTTATTCATTCAACAAACATTTAATGAGCACATATTGTACTTTTCTTCAGTTAAAATTGGGGGTATACTGCTGTTTAATGTTTGTCCCCACAAGATTATAAATTCTGAGCAGGTTTTATTTCCCACCAGTAAGTGCCTGAGAAATATTTATCAAATAAATAAATGAAAGAAGGAATGAATCTCTGAATTAAGTTTTTTACTTTCACCTGAAGCCAGATTTTGGAACTTCCTTTTCTGCTCACAGGAATGAGGGTGATGGGAGTAGGAGGGACCTCGGATAATGGTATGCAGCACAGGAAGGACGGTCTCCTTGCTCCATACTTCCTTAATCCCTGGGCAGAGATGAAGGGAGGCTTCCAAAATTCTGAAGAACCCTCCAAGACCTTCCTTTTCTTTACTGATACTGAAGGATGTTAGGCTTACAAAGGGAGAGGCTGTCAGTTGCATTCAAAAATCTTAAACATTTCCTTCATATTCTGCAGAAACCACAGAGTCACCCACATTTTAGTGATATGTTCTATGAGAGAGAGTGAACATGAATCCATAATTTAGACATTCCTAAATGATAATGTCAGGGACTCTAAATTTTGTTTTTTCTATCTCCACCCAGCTATAGACCCCAGTCGGTAACATCTATACATATGGTAACCACATTCCCACCTGCCTGGCAAGGTTCTGCTCCTCCCAGAACAATGCTTGTTCACACCTTGCCATCTTCCATGTGGTTGACTATCACCTCCTATATGAGGCTTATTTTCTAATATCCAGAAAAAAAAATTTCCTGCTCATGTTCTTTATATTACACTGTATTTCTTCTCCAGTAATTAATTGGGTACATTATGTCTCTTTCTGTAGACACATCTATCTCCTTTAAAGCAGATAACATAGTATAAAATATCCTGTATCCCAGTGCCTACCACTAGGAATTCATAAACGTTGACTTCAATTAAGAGGTTTTTCTTTGGCGGGGGTGGGGATTGTAGCTCAGTGGTAGAGCACATGCTTAGCATGCACAAGGTCCTGGGTTCAATCCCCAGTACCTCCACTAAAGAAATAATAAAATAAATATGTTAAAGTTTTCAAAAGCCTACAAATAGAAATTATAAAATAAAATTTTACCTATCTGAATGTTAATATAAAATTTTACTGTATGTATTCTTATATAATGTTCACTATCAGAGCATAAGATGAGGATATCTTATGAATAGAAAATGTGCATTTATTGTTAAAATGGTTATCTGAAATTCATGTCAAAATTATTAGGATGTAAAATATTACATTTTTATCAAATTGCTATAAACTTTTTGAATTAGGAGACTATCTACTCTTTTGCTGAGCCCCATAACTGCATTTCTAGTGCGGTGCTGAGGTAAAACCTAAAAGAAATAGAAAGCACCTAAAACAAGTGACCATAATGACCATACTTCCTTCCAGAGAAATCTTGGGGATATTTTGCTGAACACTTAGGATTCATAAAACACACTTTGAAAACCAGAGTTGCAATCAGTCAATAGCTATAACATCCTGAGCTAAGGGTCAGAATGTTCAGAATCCACCAAAAGCAATCAAAGCTCCAACAGACGGAAAAGGTTTCTGAGATTCAGGAAAAAATAAACAGGAGTTGACTCATGTTATTTAATAACCAGTACATGACGCAAATATAACTAGACATTCTAAATCTATATGATTTTAAGGGAGAAAACTACTCATTTTTGAACACTGGAGAGTTTCAAATTTCTCCCTGGATTTATAAAAATTAAAAAGGAATACCACCTAGCTAAATGAGCTATCTCTTTTCTGCCTCACCTTTAATGTTCTAGTTTTCAGTGACTGTTCTAGGTTGTCATAGCAACAAAATGCTATTTTCAATAAGTTTTGGTAGAAAACCTGTGTGGAACACCTAATTTATTATAAGTGGAATATATCCAGTTGGTTGCTTGTATGACAGATTTTTAACATTTTTTTTTAGATTTAAAAATTTTTTTAATTATTTGATCATATTGTTCTTGATGACTGCTACTTCTTCAACCTGTTATGACATAAAATAACTCTCCCAGTTCACAGACAATAATAGGAATTCAGTACAGACATAGCTGTAGTCAATCCAAACTGTTGACTGAGATTTAGGTTTTAGCTTCCCCCAGCCCCAGTACACCCAATTATCCTGCAGAGTCAACACGCTGTTTGTCTGGAATATAGATTTCTCATATACTCATTAATTTCTTAATTTACTTCCACTGTTAATATAAATATTTTTATAGAAAAACATGAGACAAATATTAGAAGAATTTATGTATAATGCCACCATCAAAAGCTATTTAAAAAAATACCGGTTTTTACATATTCTACTGCTCAAAAGCCTTCAATTACATTCTAGTCAATAAAATAAACTTTGAATTCTGTTGTCCTGCATTTGAAGCCCTCCAAAATTTGACCCTCTTTACTATTCTAGATTCATTTCCACTTTCTACTTTCATAAATCAGCCAGCACAACCAATCAGGTGACCAATTGTTTTTATGTTTTCTCACCTCAATGCACACTTCTCCAATTTTCCCCACCTTTCCATGCCTGTCTCTCTTTCTCTATGCCTATCATAAACAGCGGCTCCTCTTTTCTCAAAAAAAGCTATCTCCAATCACTCTCTTGCCTTTCCCAAATGGATAAAACTCACTGTCTCTGAGCGAAATCTACCTTGTAAAATGTTTCTATCAATTTTCACAAGTTGCTCAGCTGCTTACATGCATATATTTTAACCTTCTCAACTAGAAGGTAAGTTCGTTCACAAACAGAACCATGTTTGGTGTGTCTTTTTACCAGTCCAGAAACAGTGTTGTTTATTTTATTTAATAAAAAAGCCTTCAGAGCAGAAGTCATGTTCCAGGTCCTTTCTGCCTTCCAGTGACACACTTGATAACTTACTTTGCACCCACACACCAGACATATAGAAACAGTGATGGGGATTAAACATGAGGGGATGTATTGTTCCCATCCCCTTCTTTTAATTGTATTATCTTCTTTTATCCCAGACACTACATGATTGTTATAATCACTTACTTCGTGAGTGAGTTATCTACCAAAGGATACCTTAGCATACACTCAAAATGTATGAAAGAAAAGCTGTAAAAATGGATTAAGAGGCCAGGATGCAATACCAGAAACAGGTGTTTCTTTTCTGCTTAACCATTAGTCTTGCCATCTTGAGGTTTCATGACAAAATGGGGAAAAGATGATACTCTACACTTGTTTCCTTTTCCTACACACCTAAGGAAGTCACCTGGTATCCTTCCAGAAACTTGATTATCTAAGTAAGTACCCCCTCTCTGGAGAGCAATCTATATTTTCTGGCTAACACCCACTTTCCACTCACAGTAGTCAGAGTAAAAGTAGAGCATCTTAATGAGGATATGTTAGTTTTCACACAAAGCAGCTTATTTATTGCCATTAAAGTTAAAAATTATGTGATTTGCTATTTTGCACTTATATTAATGTACACAGTTAACCAAAAACCTTGGGCATGGCAAATTTCTTTATTTTAGCATTTTAAAATGCTTAAGCTTTATTGATTCATTCTATGAAAACAATTTGGAATATCATTCTCCGATATATCACCAAAGAATTAAAATATCATGCATTCCGCATTATGTGTTTTTTGAAAATTGGGGTCAGACTAGAGACAGTATTTTATTGACTTAAACTTTTAAACCTTGATAGATTTATTGTTTTCAGTCACAGGGTAAAGTAATAAATAATACAATTTTGAATATGAAATCTTTTCATTGGCACTTCAGAAGATGAGAAAAGGGAATGCATAAAGTCTTACCAGAAGTAGTCTAACAATTGAAAACTAAGGCCCAATTATCTTAGCAAAAAAGATATGTATGTGATTCAAAATATTTGGTTTGGTGTTTGAGTAAAATATCAGCTGGACTGTTAGAGCTAAACTCAGGTCTTCACACGAGATAATGTTATCGGAGACTATGAGTCTCTCTTTCTTAGGGGAATACTAATAATATCAGTTTATAGTTACTACGTACCAGGCACTGTTCTAAAAGGTTTACGTATGTTTACCCACTTCATCCTCACGAAAGCCTTACGACACTCTTGTTATCCCCATTTTTAAAGATAAAAAAATTGAGGCACAAGGATGCTAAGTAACTTGCCCAAAGCTACCCACGGCTAAAAGATGACAGCTGGGGTTTGAACCCAGGCAGCCAGACTCTAGAATCTGTGCTCTTAACACAGCATCAAACTACCTCTCATAAAGACTCCCTCCTACGCAATTAACACAGGAAGACTGGAGCCTCCACTAGCCTCCACTGACAGCAGATTTTTTTTCCCATTTCACACACCTAATTCTACACCCATCATGCAGCCATTTGCCAACTCTAATCAAAAGCAAGTCAGTGCTTTCCAAAGATGATCTAGATGGTTTTAGGTGAAATACAGGTTTTCTTAAATTTTAATAATTATATATTTACTTTTATGTGTATTAAGATATCACCATAATTAGCACATCAAAAACATGATCTTACAAATATTACTACTTGAACTAGACTGAATAGTGAAGAATTTAGGTCATTTTAAAGAAAAAAATATCAAGTAAATAACAGGACCGGTAAACAAATGGGGCAGAAATTTTTAAGACAGCATGGGACCAATGGCAATTTGCTAAACCTTGATCTCAGCAGTGCTCTTTTCTGACAGCTTCATTTCCAGAGAAACCATCTCTGGAGTGTTCTAGTTAAACTAAAGCAGAATTATTCTAACTGTATCAGAGTGGCTAGAATTGGCCACCACTTTCTTATCTGAAACTACAAGCTCTCTCCTGTCACAATAAGCCGGGGCCACCAAGGCAGTCATGCCCACTATTCAGCTGTGGTCTTTCCAAACAGAAGCCTCCCTAGAACGCAGGGAGGCTCATCTCTTACTTATTCTCTGAACATCTAGCCAGGCACCTTTTATACAGACCTAAGGTGCAAATAAGGATAAACATGATCAGAGATGGAAAGGAAAAGGGAGACCAAAAAGGGAAGGCACCTCCTTGTTGAGCCATGTCTTAAGCACTGTGCTGATTAGCTCATTTACTCTTCCGAATAACTGAGATGAAGGCATAGTTCGTTGTCCCTCTTTTATAGATAAGGACACTAAAGCTCACAAAGCAAGCAGTTGTGCACCAGGCTCTTTGATTCTGAAGCTGGAGGACTTCTACTGTACTGTGCAGTAGAGACTGAAGAAGGGAAGGAATAGACAAAACAGAAAATAAAGCTGAAAGAGACCTTGAGAAGATATATTTCAAATCCTCTTTTTCATAGATTAACAATTAAAGTAAGGCAGAGCCAAATGGTCATGCGCCCAGAGCTACACCATGGATATTCAAACAGCCAGTTCAGTGCTCTTTCTAGCACCTTTTTCGGAAAGGCTTGGTATTCACTGAAAGGTAGAGCTGCAGAAAATGCTTAAATTAAGTCAAATGGAAGGAAGCACTGCTGTGCCAAGTCGCAGAGTTAAGTACCCACCCAGTGGCCGGCAGCCATGGAAACAATTTCTGCTGAATAGGTTATAAAATAAATAGGTTCCTGCAGGGAACTCTCCAAGTGGTGTCACTTCATGATGTTGGAACCAAAAATGTTGAGCACGTTAGTGGACCTGGAGAGGAGCTGACACTTCCCTTGTCAAAATCTTTATCAGAAATACTGCCATTTTATGGTAACGCTGATTAGCACTTTTTAAATTTTGAAAGCTGAGTAAATTTGTTCCTTCAAAGACAAACTACCAGAGACATTCTTCCCAGTGAACTATAATACCACCAATTAAAGGGCCATTTTGTCCTCATATCCCCATACTGTCTTGCCCATGGCTGAGGATACATAGGGGTTTGTTGAATTGAATCAAACAGATTGTAAAAACTGAGGCACCTGTGCAGGAATAAATGAAGATCCTCTAAGTAAAAGAAAAATCATAAAATAAAAAAGCATCTGTATTTCTAGCAGTTTGTGTTCATCTTCCTTCATAGCTATCTTTTGAGAAAATCATTATCATAAAAATAATTTTGGTCAGTAGTGACAAAAATTATGCCAAAATTATTATAACTCTGCTACTCAGTGATTCATAGTCGTATTCTACCTTCTTGATTGGTATTTTAATGCATAACACTGCTACTGAAGCATATTAACCCACCTTGTAACTCCAGACAGCCCTCTTTAACCAAGCTTTTAATTTATAAAATGATACTAGACATAAACTGATGTTACTTTCTTTGCATGTATGAGTAGTTACCCCACGTTGTCTTGTCATATTTTATAATAAAGTATAAAGCCATATTATATGGTGTCAATGAGTGTTAGAGATAATGAAGTTCAAGTAATTATAAGCCTAAAATCTTGAATAGAATATTTAGTTTTTATTTCCTTTTTCCTTTTTCTAAAAGTGATCCCAGAAATGTAAAACTATTTCATTAAAAAGGTCACAATTGCACAAGAAGCTAATAATGCTAATTTTGTAACCCTGAAATGCATAATTTCCTCATTGAAAATCATCTTTTCAAAATTAATAAAACAAACAAAAACCAGTGATGTGCGGCCTACAATTTGAGTGATTTTTATTTTGTTGCTTTTGTATGATTCACCTTCTTCCCAGCTTTTTTCTCTACAAGGAAATTTCGAGCAAAGCAAATTTTGTGTAGAATTAGAACAGTGAAGACCCTGAAGGGCACTGAGAAAATTTCCCAAAGAAACAAAGGAGGATATTTAATGGTAATAGTTTGCTCTTAGGGTAAGTTTAGAAACCTCTCCTTCCTGAAGTCCACAACTATATTCTATTTGGCTACAATCCACTTAATTATTTCTCAGTTATTTGAGGTAGACTGCACTACTTTCACAAATATTGACAACCCCCCCGCCCCCAACTCATACCTTCTACAGGAGCAATAAAATTCTCCATTTAATTGATTTCCATTTTGGCCACATGACTTAGTTTGGCCAGCAGAGTGTGAAAGGATGTGACATAAGCCATATCCAAGCAAAACCTTAAAGTGAGCACGGGTGGTTTCTCTTGTTCTTTTGCACGTTAGATCTTTCCACAAGGGAAGATCTTTCCCAGGTAGCAACTGCTTCTTCATCCTGGGACACAGGATAACAGACATCAGTGACCATCTAGAGCGGAGCCCCGACATCCAACCCCCAGGACCACTTGTGGGAACTGGATGTTGTAAGTTACTGGCATGCTTCAATCCATTGTTCCCTAACATTACTGTAGCAAAACCAAACTAATAGAGACATTGATACCAGAAGTGGGTTGCCTGAAGGAAAATGTAAAATTTATGACATTGGCTTTGGGGCCAGATGTGGGTGGCCAGGAAACCATGCTTTTTAGAGATTATCTTGTCCTATTCCACCACTGAATGTTGTTTGGGGAAGCTATGATGTAGCAATTATCACAAGATTTTGAACTTCAAGTCTGATACCATGAAAGCACAAAACTTGGAGAGGAGGAAGGGGTCTTCACTCACATAGGGGTGAACATATTCTGTGGAGGGGGGAGAAAGGAAAGTTAATGTTACAAACAAATTATGAGTAGGTTGCATAATTTTACCACAAATAGTCATTCTCCCTACCCCACCACTGGGGAAGTATATGTTTCCACCCTACTGATGTTTGCCTCGATTATGCAGTTTGCCTTGAACAAAGGAGTGTGATGGGATGTGACATACAACCCAGCCAGGCAGAGGGTTTAAACGTACTTGTGTGTTCTGGTTTGGCCTCTTAACTAGTCCCTTCTGCCATGAGAAGAATATGCCCTAGTTAGATCATGTTTATTCAACTTACAGCACAGAACGCCAGATATATTGAACACATTTAAATGCACCTGGATCCCAGAAAAGAGATGCCTCTGCCATCTTGCAGACCTGTGAGTAAGGAATAAATCCTTTCTCACGCAAGCCATGGAAGTACTGCAGTTGTTATATGACTATCACAGAAAGTCTGACTAATAGACAATTTCATAATAATGTGTCAGCAATCTATGCATGAGAAAATAAAAGTGGTATTTCACCTGATTTCACCTGATCTTGCCTTCTCCCATGCACATATATTTTACATGCGTGATTTTTATAGTTTTATTTGTAGTTCTGCTTCATCAGGCTATCAAAACATACTTTTGTCAGTGTCTGTTGTTCTAACCATACCTCCCTAGCATATCCAAAGAGCTTTAGGAGATTCATAAATTGATGAGCTCATGAGGTCAACCTCACCGCTCCCCCAAGTAAACTTTATAGACCTTTAATCTGGGAATTTGTCTTCTTATGATAAATTAGGAAAATTGTGCATTCACCACTACTTTCACTTGGTGAGCTAAAACACAAGACAGCAACAAAACTTTCTGACTGCATTGAATGGTAACCTCATTAATTAATTACCCTCTGTTTTATCTCACTATATCAATGTTTTTAGTTGAAATGAAGCATCTTATGTCTTACAATAATCCTTAATCTCCTCAATAAAAACTAAAGAGAAAAAAAATCTTTGACAAACCAATTTAAATGAAAGAAGTAGGTCAGGGTAGACATTAGGGCTTTCAGATTTAAGAGTCGTCCTCTAGCTGCTCACAGATTTAACCGGAGGATTAGGTTGGCTCGTGAGCACCTTTTCATGCCAAAGTAGACACCAGGGAACTGAAAACACAGCTGGGATGCTTAGATTATATGTGTGACAACCCCTGGAGGAACTGCCAGCCAGATGCCCATAGAAAAGGCAGCATTCCTTGTGCAGCACAGACATGAAACTAATGATGCATTCCATGGTGCAGCCATTGAGATAAAACCATCTGTTGGTTTATTCATCCGCCATTTTGTCATTACAGATGAGCATTAAGAAAAAAACATGGCACGAAAAGCAATTTACAAGGGGAGGTTTTTGGTATGTAGACACACCCTAATGACTATACACATTCATAAATTTGAAACTGTCTATCACAGTGCTGTCTTATGGTACACCATCCACATATTATGTATGTGATTCCAGCAGGCTGAAAAATTAAAACTATCCACTGCAATGAGGGAGGCACCAAATTAATTAACTTATCAGTATAAAATGTTGACGTGAGATGTAAGCAGCTTTGGGAAAAGTCAATCAGATTAACATGAATAGTTTTTATAAATCATCAACAAATGGCACTGTCATACAGCATGGCTGAGTTTGTTCCCATCAAATGAAAAGATGCAAAACTGAAAAATTAGTGATCTAATCATCACCAACTTATTATTCTGAGTGCATATATAGTAGTAATACTAATAATAGTGACTTCAACACAGAAGTCTTGGTGTTTTAAAAAGCTGGAACTTTTAATCAGAAAGTAATATTTTCATTCAGACCTTGTCACTATCTTTTGTTCTGCAGATATATCTACCCAACAAAGCAGTGTGGAGTCTTGTAAATTTTCCAGTTAATCTATACTATAAGCAAGTGAATAACAACATTTTATAGATCACTAAAATTTAGAAAATGTTTTTATACAATTTTACGGGCATAACTCAGAGAGATTGCAGGTTTGGCTCCGACCACCACAATAAAGCGAGTCATGAATCATTTGGTTTCCTTGTGCATGTAAAAGATACATTTACACTACACTGCAGTCTACTAAGTGTGCAACAGCATGTCTCAAAAACCTTAATTTAAAAATACTTAGTTGCTAAAAAAAAATGCTAGCCATCATCTGAACCTTCAGCATGTCACAGTGTTAACATCAAAGATCACTGATCACAGATCAACATAACAAAAATGGTTCTATTACTCAAAAATGGTGAGAAATACTCAAATGTGACACAGAGGCATGAAGTCAGAAAATCCTGCTGGAAAAATGGTGTCAATAGACTTGCTTTACACAGTGTTGCCACAAACCTTCAATTTGTAAAAAAAAAAAAAAAAAAAGCGCTATCTGCAAAGTCCAATAAAGCAAGGTATGCCTGTAAATGTGTTTCTGTTAACCATCCATTGTGTTAGATGCCATCAGCTGCATTTAACCATGAGACTCCTGCGACAGGGAGAGAGACATATCCCTGTCCTCCTGCCCCATCACAGGGCTGGTGACTGGAAGGGTTCTGACTTGAACCCAGATTTTCTAAATTCAGATCAATCCAAATTTCTAATAAGAGGAGGTTTTATTTGCTAGTTAAATCATCATCCTTTCCATCTTCATGAGTATTACACTGATAAGATAAAAGTTAAATACCCATACACTACATACATACAACAAATATGCTGTAAAATTTTAAATTTTTAAAATTTCTATTTATTGAAATTTAGAATTTATTGATAATTTATCAATGTAAATAGCAGACACAGGAAATCTTAATAATGTTCATGTTAAGAACCTTGATTTCATAGCAAAATTGTTTGATACTTACTACCATTAGAATTTTGTATATTATTTAAAACAAGTATCTTCCTTAAAATCTGTCTGGCAGGAAGATGCAGATAAATTAAATTGGCTAATCTAAGATTTTAGAAGGTTTAAGTGTACAAAGTCTGAACCTTTTGTCCGGGATGTAACTTTTTTTTTTCCTCTCTCTCCTCTGCCTCCCCTACCCCATGCAGGGAAAAAAAAAAGAAAAACTTTACTGTTTTAAAATAAACTTTAAACAACTACTTTAAACATATGAATCCATTTATTTCTTTTATTATAAACGACAGGAAACATGAAAAGTTTCAGAGGACTATAATAAAAAATCAATTTATATAAAAACAAGATATTATAGCAACACTTCAATGAGTATTGCTAAGAGACAGGAAGAGCATCTTCTATTTAGTATTGAAAGGAAATGTTTTGCATTTTCTATCACAACTCATGTCATCTATAACTAAAAATAATGACTTCATCCCTTGGAAATCTGAGAGAAATAAGCAATGCATCTTCCCAAGCATGAAGGGGAAGGATTTTTGTGAAAACGATGCACCACAGTTTCTCCCCAAAGTTGGCAGCCATTAAAAAGTTATTAACAAGACTGGCTTACAAGGCTGCAGAGTTTACCTTTGGTTCCTAACACATATTCCTTTTAGGTCCCTCTAACCCCGTCTCTTCCTGCCTTTCCTTCCGAATGTGCTGGATTCCCTTGCAGCATCCCTCCAGAGGAAGTGTACTGTCTGTATGTGCCTATTTTATATGGATCTTGATGATAAATGCCCCTAAAATCTAAAGAATATTTTAGAGTTACTGTATGTTTGTATGTCATTTAATTTTGAGTATGCGATCTACGTTTTTCATTAATGTGAAATCAAAGATATCTACTATGAAGCATCATCTTGTTTCAATTTTTTCCCAATTCTCCTGGTTTCCACTCATCTCACCAAAACAAGTCCTGTTTATTAGTCTTGTGTGTTCTTTCAGATACATTTTAAACATATATAAGAAAAATAGACAACACTGTTGCTGGGTTGGTAAAAAGACACACCAAACATGGTTCTGTTTCTGAATGAACTCACCTCATATTGGTCAGAATGGCTATCATCAAAAAAGACTACAAATTATAAATGCTGGAGAGTGTGCAGAGGAAATGGAACCCTCCTACACTGTTGGTGAGAATATAAACTGGTGTAGACACTATGGAAAATTGTACAGAGGTTCCTTTAAAAAGCTAGAGTTACCATGTGATCCAGCAATCCCAATCCTGGGCATACATCCGGAGAAAACTCGAATTCAAAAAGATACATGCACCCCAATGTTCATAGCAGCACTATTAACAATAGCCAAGACATGGAAGCAACCTCAGTGTCCATCACAACAGATGACTGGATTAAGAAGTTGTGGTGTAGCTGTGTATACACACACACACACACACACACACACAGAGGAATACAGAGGAATATTACTTAGCCATAAAAAGAATGAAATAATGCCATCTGTAGCAACATGGATGGACCTAGAGATATCATACTATGTCAGACAAAGACAAATATTATATATCATTTATATGCAGAATCTAAAAGATACAGCACAAATAAACTTGTTTACAAAACAGAGACTTATGGTTACCAAAAGGGAAGCGGGAGAGGGATAAATTGGGAGTAGGGGGTTAAAAGATGCACATTACCACGTATAAAATAGATAAACAACAAGGATTTACTGTATAGTATAGGGAACTATATGCAATATTTTTAATAAACTATAATGGAATAGAATTGAAAAAAAAATAGATATTTACATATACATAACCAAATCACCTTGCTGTACACCTGAAACAAACATGATATTGTAAATCAACTACACAACAATTTAAAAAAAATGAATAATACCTGATCAAGTTGCATAATCCACTCAACAGAATTTTTCCCACTGGTGGGCAAACTGACATCTACAAGTAATAAGCAATTGCCCTTAAATACAAGACAAACACATTAGATACACACTCGGGAGTAAACAAAAGAGCCAGCTATTTTTTCAAGAATGACTACACTTTAGGTTAACTATTTTATGCAGTACCACAAATAGTAAAATAAGCATGCATATATATGTATAAAAATTTTCCAATCTAGCAGAAAAATAAGACCTATAACATAAAGAACACCAGACTTCACTTCTATCCAAGTCTTTTTAAATGTAAAATTAACGAAGTATACACACATTCAGAAAAGCACACAAATCATAAATGTCCAGTCTATGCATTTTCACAAAGTGTGTGTACTTGTATAACCAGCATCCTAATAAATGGAGTATTTCTAGCACCCTGAAGATGCCCTTGTGAAAAGAAGAGGTGGAAGTATTATATTAACTGAAAACAGAACAAGTCCCTTTTATGAGAAGTTGAAGAACAACTATTAATATTCTGAAAATATTAACTCCAATACATTACTCTCTCTCTCTCTCTCTCTATATATATATATATACATATATGAAGTATATAATCTCCTACCCTCTCAGATTTATACAAAATGCTGTAAATATAGTTCACATTTGAAATCACAGGAATGTGCAGGTTTGAAGACTGGGGCATATTCAAGAAGTGCACAAAAGTCTAAGTTCTAAATCCCAAGGGAATATTAAAAAATTCCAAACTAATTTATGTCTAGAATTTAAATCTCAGAGATTAGATCCAAAATGGAAAACCAGGAAGTGTCAGGGATTTTAGTGAGTGCCAGCTCTCAGCTTCTTATGTACATCGGGCAATTACAACAATTAGTTGTTAATTATGACAGATAACAATGAGGACCAACCATTACTGAGTGTTTTGCTGTGATATCAACAAAGACTATTCTAGATACTTTCCAGGATTATCTCATTTACTCTTCCTATCAACTTTATGAGGTAAGTTTAATTATCATCTCTATTTTAAAGATGAGCAAAGTAAGGTAGAGAGGGGCTAAAGTGACCAAAACAGTATGGAATGGGTCATCCAGCTTGGAAGTGTTGGAGGTGGATTTAAAGCCAGTCTGATTTCCAGTACAGCCTTGGCTCAAAACAGGGTCTCTGAAAGCAGTCTGAGGAATCCAGGAGTCAGCTTGGCAGGAAATAGCAGAGCATGTGAGGGGAGGAATCTCAATTAGGCAGTAGGGCTCCAGGCACAGGAGCTCAGGAAACTGGAGTCCAGCGCAGTATTCAGAGTCCTGTGGAGACTTAGTACTGGGGTCCTCATCAGCCATTCCACTGTGATCTCCTGGCGACAGTTTAGAGGGTCCTCAAAACCGAGGCAATTTTCCTCTCACGGTTGGTATTTTCTCAGTCAGCCTCTGATGCTGGCTTCTTGGTAACGATAGGTTTCTTTCAGTTTTATGATCCTTTCCACTGAGGCATTATTCGAACAAGGCTCACATATATTCTTTCTTGAGAAGAGAGTTCCCTGAACTCTCGTATTAATAACATACGTAGGTTAATATGCATATTGCATTCCACTGCCTTAAGACAACAAAAGCTTATTTTATGACCACAGAATCCATTGTGGGTAGACTTTATCTTCTAGTTATGCCATCTGGCATTGGTGATGACCACGGAAAACAGAGACAAATGGAAGCAGCGCAAGCAGCACGCCTACTGAGAACCGCCTCAGCCTGGAAGTCCCAACTGCAGAGGAAGCTGAGAAACAGAGTGGCTGAACTCTGTCTGCCCACCACACACAGCTTCCTCTTTCAGGAGTTTGAGACATTCCTGTGGCCTTTCCTTGTTCTAGATTATTGATCTTGGCATTCTGTTTGGTCAGTTGTGAGTCTCAAACTTCAAATTTCATTGGCTATTTCTCCTGGAAGGCCTCCCAGACCTTATACAAATTGTATTTCTGGTGGAGAATATTGTGATATCCCAGTACGGACATAACCCTCTTAAAAAGAAAAAATATGTGTGTGTGTGTGTAATGTAATTTGAATTAATTTAATTTTGTAACTCAAGAAAAAAATTCCTATGATTTTCTCTTGCTGCCAGTGACAGCACTTTATAGATATTGGAGGTAAAAAATTCTAGAAAATACCCTGATTGAAAATACCCTCTTTGGACCAATAGCTTTGGTTCTACATTTCCATGACTGATTATCACTCTTCAATTTCTGGTCACTCCTCCCATTTATGTAATTATAAACCTTCTAGTCATTGGCTCTCTTTACTTTTTAATATTTTTTCTATATAATTTCTTTTCAAATGAAACATTATAGTAGTTTCATATCACTAATAGAGAATTTTACTGGCAGTGAGGCTCTTTGCTTGCCTATATTTCTGGTGTTCTTTGAAGCTTCATCTTGCCTGGTTGAACTCAAAATTCATTGTTTGACTCCTTTTCCAAAGCTGAGTAATATTAAAAATATCTCTTTGTTAATTGTTTTGATGAAGTTTAACAATTTCATACAGATGAAAATGCTACTCCATCCCCCCCATGCAGTGACCAATTTAACTGAGACTTAAAAAGGAGATACTTGCAGGTGTAGACATACAGTAGAAGTTGTGAGTTTTTCAGATGTATGCTTTTTCAGGACTTCTCCTTTTCAGATAGTCCCCAGGGTGCTTTATTGAGGTCTGTGTAGTCTTGATTCAGAGAATTCCTGGTAAATAAGTGTTTGATTATAGTAAGGGCTCCAAGATTCCAGGACCAATCACATTCTCGGGTATAACCTTTGGAAGGAAACCTAAACCAGAAGGTAAGTTCAAGAATTAAATTGGACTCTGAATCACAGATGGCTTGGAGCCAAACCAAGTGAAGATGCTAAATATTAGACTAAAAAGAACATGGATTCTTTCAGCATAAGTGAAGTGTACATATACATTTATACACTACATATACATACATACACATACAAGATATATAAAACCAACTTAAACTAGCTTAAAGCAAAGAAAGTGTAATAGCTCAATGTAAGTGGAAAGTCAAGGACTGGAACTAAATTTGAGCACGGCTGGATGAGGGAACGCAAAGGCTATCGAGACCATGCCACTCTACGTATCTCTCTGCTCTGCTTGGCCTCATTCTTAGACATTTCTCTCCACATGCAACCAATGCTTGCAATCCTGCCTGCTCCTGCAATCACGGTGGTGAGGATCAACTGTCCCATCTCCCAAGGTAGGGTTGGCGAGTAGGAGTCGGCCCCACCCTAGGTGAGCAAGTTTATGTTGGAATGATAGGCATTTCCCAATGGAGATAACTCAGAACAAGTTTTCTCCTTCAGTTGGTGGAAATTAAAGGAGATAAGCCTGAGCTCTGTCTTCCCTCCATGAATTACCCAGCTTGAGCCCAAGCCTGGAGGGAATGAGACAAAATGCCTCCAGATCACGGACGGCAACCTCAGACCATAGTACCTTCTTTGCCAAAATTAATGTTTTAACCAGTTCTTGGTTGTTTTATCATGACTATCTTTGCTTATATTTTCCAGTTTAATATTTTAATTTATCACCTTTATCCTTTTGGATTCAATGTTTCAGCTCTTACTGTACATACGTTGCTAATTTTACATTCTTGTTATTTCTGTACTCTTTTAAAAGCACCAGCCAAACCATACCGTTATAGCAGGGGCAGATGTGAGATGGTTCTAGGCGGTAAATCAGGGATATTACGAGGCTGTCTCATGTGTGATCCTGGACAAAGTTCAAGTGCTGTCTGCCCTGAGCTGGCCCTGGAGAGATTCCTTTAGCAACTAATGATGCTCAAAAGAGTGCTTGGCAAATTTTAGATGTTCAATAAACATGTGTCGAGTCAATGACTCTCTTCCCTGTTTCTTCCTTATTTGGATTCTTTAACTATAAAAGTAACCTATAAATTCAGTGAAAGTAAATTGTCCCCTTTCAGTTTACAAATTAAGAACTGAGAGCAAGATAGGCTAAGTAACCTGAGAACAAAAGTAATTCATTGGGTCAGGCTAAGAATTTGTGTAAATATCACGTCATTTGATTGAACAGACGTTAATTAATGCTTACTATATGCAAACCACTTTGCTAGGTGCTAGGGAGTTAGATAATTAAGACATTATTCCTGTCCATCGTAAGCATACAATCTAACTGGAAAAACATAAAAACAAATTGAACCATAGAATGAAATAATTACTACTTAGATCTAAAGTAACAGGAAGTCCAGACAAAGGCATGATTTCATGAATAGACATGGTAAAGCCTCAAAAATGAGGTGACTTTTTTAACATTCCCTTAATGAATAAGACTTTAAAAGGCAAAGAAGGGAGAATGCTGGGCTAATGTAATAATACAAGTCATAATTTAAACCAGTAAAAGTTTAAGGAAATTGGATTTGGGGAGAAAATATGTGATGATAAAGTTAGCATTGCAAATTTATTAGAGTCTATGGATAGAAAAAAATAATTTCGGTGACCATGGCCTCACTGACACTTCTGAGGAGACACTTATCATAGCTTCTTCATATACTTTAGAATTTCTAGCCTGAACCCTCCCGGTAGAGAAAGAAATACTGGCTGATTCAGTAACCAAAGGTCTCTCTCTCTGGGCTCAACTTTCTCAATCTAGTTCACAGCAGTGGGAATACTGCCCTGTCTAAACTCTGACAACTGTTGAATAAACTCATTTTGACCTAACCCATTTCCCGTTAGCTGAGCTCAGTTCTTGTTCCAGTGTCTCAACTGAATAGGTAAAAATCCTTAGATCGGCACAGTTAATTGAAATCCCCATTGGCCTGTCAGGTGGCTTCTAGAGGCACACCTATAATTAGATCGGTGTCCCTGGGTTCTTAGTATCTGGTTTTATTTACGCCACCCCTGTTCAAATTTACACTTAACCTCTGCTGGGCTCTCTTCACACCCAAGCCTACACCCAGCATTTCCGTTTCTTCTGTCTTCCTACAAATTTCTTCTACCTCTAAGTCCAGTCCACCAAATGACTGGTACCATACTGATACTTAAACTCTGTTGATGGCAATAACAGAGTAGAGTTCTTTATGTTCCAACACATACAAGAAGGAGAATTGGACAATAATAGCATTTGTTGTTTGATTGGTATGTACTAAATAAGACAAAATGATCAGTCCCCTGGACATTTTGTTTGGATCCTAGATCAAAACATATTGCTTTCTGCCTCCTTAGAAATTACAGGCATTTTGATCATGCTAATAATCATTTCATAAACAGTAAGTAGTCTGTACTGATACAAGCCTTACAGATATTAAAGGCTGAAAATGTACAAATAACAATCTAAAGCAGTGAGGCTGGCTAAATTATAAGAGTGTCTCAAAAGATGTACCTTTGATCAGAACATTACTCACAATTCTAGTAACACATGCCAAAAGAATTTTTCATGTAGCAGAAATTGGACCCAGATAATTTGCTTGACATACCTAACAACTTAGAAAACAAACAAATCATTGCATCTCCGTTAGTGTTTCCTGACTGATGAATGCGATCAATATAAGTGATTGCTCTTTAAATGAGAATGTCATCACTTCTTCCAAATAACATGATGGCCTTAGGCTTTTTGCTTCCATCCTAGTTTGTGAGTCTCGCTAAGATAAACATGGTATTTACACCTCTCACTGCAGGGTCACTAGCAATTTCCTTTTGGAGACAGATATTTTAAAATGTGATATTGTCATAGGAGAATCTCAACATATAACTTATGTGAAAATAAAGAATAAAAGAAAGTGATGAACGAAGACTATTCTCATTTCAAGAGAATACTTAAAGAAATCTTAAGAATATTAAAGTCCAAAATATTTAATCTCAGTATATTTTGATAATTTACTATACTAAATAATATATTTTTATATAATATATATTATATAATAAAGTATATTTTAACTACAGTTTACATAAGTTTTAAATTTATTAAGAACCTGGTTATTTAGCTGGGGCTTTATGAATTCTTTTAGTTTAATACATTTTTATTTCCAATGAAAACATGCAAAGGTTCACTGTATTTAAATAATAGGTAACAAAACTATAAATGCATGTTTGCACTGCTTTTAGTCAACTTACAGACTTTACACATAAGAATTCTTTTGTTTCTACTTAGGTTTCAAACTAATTTTAAACTTGTCTAAATCGTCATGATCAAAAGTACCCTTTTCAAGATGTGATGTATTGTTCAATACTCTTATCTAAAACCAAAAAGAGTTTCTTATTGATCTATTGACTTCTGAGGGCAATTATGGTGGTTTCAGACATTAAAATTGCTATTAACTACGATATTGTTTGGGCAGTGGCAAAGCCATGCTATTAGTTAACGTTCAGACTGATATTGATTGGCTTTTTTCAACAATAAATATAAACTTACTAGACAGCAGCATTCAACTATTTCTTTTCTGACAGTTATGGAACTAGCAAAAAGATTCGAAACGTGTGTTGCATGGCCAACCCCATACCTGAGACGACAGGAATCACTGCTTTCTTTATGTCCATACAGCATTCTGTATATGCCTCTAATGGAACGATTACTACATGGTATTTATTATTTTTGTATATGAATTCTAAGTTTTTTAAATTCTAGTGGCCCACTCAACAGGAAGGATCTCAATATTCATCATGGAATAAATATATTCAAATAAATGAACTTACAATAGACAAATTTCAATCAGTAACAAGTCTACAGATGCAGGTCCAACAAAACGCTGAGTGTCAACTTAAATGTTCTAGGTCAGTGCCGTTCGATAAAGGAACCACTAACATAAGTGATCATTACACACTTGATATGTGGCCACTACCACTGAATTTTAAGTTTTGTTTTAAAGTTAAATTGAAATATAAGGAGACATATAGTTAGTGGTTACCGCACTGGACAGTTTCTAGAGGTTCTTTAAGGAGTAAACTTTGGCAGTCTTTCAAAAGTATCAATAATTTTCTTCCATAAATGTCAGGAAATCAGAACTCTGAAGGGGGAATTCAGCTGAAGATTTCCTGAGAGCTATGAGACAGATGTCATAGTCAAGTTTTCACTGATAAAGACCAAAAAACACTGAATTGCTAAAGAGTGAGAAGATATTCCACAATCAGATCTAAAGACTCTGAAATTGTTGCCTTTTGCTGTCATGATTATTTACTGCACCCGAGAGCAAAAATCAACTGAAGCAGATAGTCAAAAAAAAAAAAAAAGGAAATTAAATGCAAAAGAGAGTGAAGGCCAATAGAACTGGCTACTAAAAAGGCAGTGACTGGTCTCAGTGTTCATTCATCCTGAAACATGCAGGTCTCAGGCATGAATTTCCGGGATATAACAGGCTAATTCAATGTACCAAGACCATGTGCCAGGCCACCAAATTTCCCCTGACCTATTTAGACTCTGATGCTAACTTTTTCCCTTTGGACTCATTGTTGAGCCATTGATTGTTTTTATTTTGACTTACTTTCCTCTAACTTCATTCATTCATTCATTCAGCCAATAGTTATTGGGTATCACCTACATGCTGTTTGGTGCCCTAAGCACTGGGGTACAGATCTGAACAAGGCTGACCAAAATCTCTGGCTCCTAGAGCTTAGAGTAGGGGAATACAAAAATAAACAAACTACATAATATATATCATATGCTAGTGGATGACACAAGTGCTATGGAACAAAATAAAGAATAGACAGAGTATGTGTGTCTGTGTCTGTGTGTGTGATCAGGATGCAAGGCAGCAAGCTATGTGAATATTTAAAGGAAGAGTATTTCAGTCAGGGGTAAGAGCAGGGTTGGGGGAATGAGAATCTTTGAGGCAAAGCCAAAACTGTGCAGCTGGAACAGAATGCAATAGAAAAGCAGTAGGAGGCAGATCAGAGAGGCAATAAGGGCTAGAGATTGTAGCCTTAAAGACTATTTTAAGGACTTTAACTTTTACTCAATGATATGAAAGAATTTGGAGAAGTAACATAACCTTTGATTGGGTTAGTCTGCCACTCTGACTACTGTCTTAAGATGACAAGGGATCAAGGGAAAATGCAAAGAAATCAGATTCAGGAGCTCAGAATTAAGAGACTTTGCAGTAGCTCAGGTGATAAATGATGGTAGTTTGAACTAAGGTGGTAGCTGTGAAGGTGGTGAGAAGTGATCAATTTCTAGACATGGTTTGAAGGTACAGCTAAGGGATTGGATGGACTGGATGGATCTACTGTAGCTGTGAGAAAGAGCAGTCAAGATGTTCAACAACTGAATGAAAGGAGTTGTATTTACTGAGATGGAGGCAACTGGAAAGGAGGGATTTGGGGAGGGAAAATCAGGAGGTCAATTCTGAAATTGGTTGAGACGTTTCTTAGGCATCTGTGTGTAATCATTGATTTTAAAAATTCTGGAGTTCAAAGAAAAGGGTGGAACTACAGATATAAATTTGGGAGTCATCAACATCTAAACTCTATGTGCAACTGTGAATGAAAAATGTTGTCTGTCACATCAGTAAACAAAGGATGTTGCAGCCATCAAGCCACTACAGCCGCCCTCAGCGTGCACCAGAGGGGACTCAGGATGGGAAAGAACAGGACACCGGCCATGATAGCTAAGGTGCTTATCAAAGGAGTGATTTCAGTGAGCCTTCCCATACATAGAAAACTGCTAAATTCCTTAACCTGAGATGTCTGGTTTTCTTTAATTAACAGCAGTCTTTTGATGTTCCGACTACCTGGTCTTTGTTGGAAAAACTCCTATATCCTGGCTTCTTCCCTACCTCTTTGGAGCAAGTCCCTCAGAGCTATCTGAGAGGCTGCCTCCTGGGCTTGAAGTCTTCAGAAAATCTGCCAAAGAAAACATAATTCTCAACTTTTAGGTTGTATATTTTCTCCAGTCGACGAAACCCCTAGGTATCATAGAAGACTACCAGGAGCTGAGAGGGATGCAAGTGTTTGTAGTAAGTGCAGAAGTGTCCACAATGAAGATGAGGTGAGGGCATTTCCTAGAAAAGCCAGGAATCCTAAGGGCTGGGAAAAAAGAGACATTGATGTTGCTTTTTGGCACCTGAGAGTCTCAGAGCCCCTGAATTCCTCAAAGAGGAAAATCATTGGGTAACGTTCAAAATCTATGTTCATTAAACGGAAAAATCTGAATTGCATTTTAAAAGGTATTCTACTGTCAAGGTTTACATATAAACATTAGTAAAAATTTTTTCACTTTCAGTAACTTGGAAAATCTATTCTGGGACATACGCCCTTACCGTTCCCACAACTGAAGCTTTACTACTATCTCCACCTGAGATCTGGGTGGGACAATTAAGAAACTCAGAAAATAGGTAACAATCCTGCATCATGTGTTTGAAAGTTGCTAAGAAACTAGATCTTGTAAATTCTCATCACAAGAAAAAAAATTGTAATTACATGAGGTGATGTGTGTTAACTGAATTTATTGAGATAAACATTTTGCTATATGTCCGTAAATCATTATGTTGTATACTTAAACTAAAACAATGTTATATATCAATTATATCTCAATAAAACTGGGAGTGGGGGGGATTCTTAGGAGAGCAAACTTGTTCTTTATTCTATTCTTCTCCCCAATATGCTTATTGGGCTTCAAGAGAATTCAGAATTATATATTACTAATGCACTATACTATATGAACCTATCATCTGTAGCCTGAAGAAATTATTCTTTTGGAAGCATATTAAAAAAAAAAAAAAAACCCAAGTGACATCCAATAAGTAAACTAAACCCCTCCTAGAAAATTTAAGTTTCACTGGAATTAAGCAATTAGATTTTCTCAATGGAGATCTTAATTCAGGAGTGTTTTGTGAAGGTATAAATAGGAGTGAGCAGATTATTGTCTTTCTAGAAGTTACAGTCTCATTATGACCACAGAAGAATGGCTTCCAAGAGTTGCTTTGTTTGTACCCATCAGGGAAGGGAGAAAAGGAAAATATTTGAATAGTTTTATATGTTTTATTAAAAGGAAAGACTTTGTTATCACATAAAGCAGCCCAAACTCGACTGTTCCATGTTTTGAAACTCACTCAGGAGTGTTGAGTGTCTTTTCCGGTACTGGGTCTCAGACAGAAATAAGAAGATGCAATGGGGAAAATACCCTATGTTTTATGTTAAAAATAAACTAAATACCATAGAATGGCAGAATCTGACATTTAATGTAGTTGCAATATGTCTGGAAGTATGAATATTATTATCATAATTGATTTACCTATTCCCCTAGATAAGTGTAGTACTCATTTTAAAACAATCTTTTAGGACCATGGTAGGATTTAGAGTCAAGAATCCATAATGATGTCTTAATAGTTTCTGGTAAGATGCTCATTTCTCTGAGTTTCTTTTCCATTTCAATAGCTACAACATTCATTTTTTAAAGTATACAGAATCTTCACTGGTGAACTGCAGAGATGCCTTGAGATTTTTTTATCTTAAGGTTTTAAAAATTTCTAAACAGTACAAAAAAGAAGAGGCAAAGTTTAGTTTTTTTCAGTGAGCTGGTTTTTTAAAAAGATTTCTTTCAGTCACTGACTTCTGCCGTAGTTATCACTTTAAAGAGCACTAAAACTGTGTAATAGCAGACTCTGATTAATTTACTTTTAATTGAAATATTTTTATTGAGTCCATTTCCCAAATCCTGTAGCAGCTTTTAAGTAAGAATGACATATTAACGCCATGATAGGCTATCTTGGCATACACTGCATACAAACAGAATTCTAAGATCTGTATCAATTGTTGGCCAAGATGGCATCTTTCTAAGAGGGACTCTCATGATGATCTCTTATTTATAAGGGTAATAATGGGGCCCACAAATTAGCATTTCATAAAATCAGTCATACGTTTGTGGATCAAGCTACCCACGTTGTCTAAAAATACTAAACTGCTTCTTTAACTGAAAGTCTATCAACTTACTCGCTAAACTGAGTATCTCATGCTGAGTAGAGCACAGTAGTACATGACTTTCATTCACATAAAATTAGTTATGTATTATTTTCTAAATATTATTTGGTGATCAAAACCATCCAAAATATGTGGTCAATGAAAGTAATTTAAAAATGCCCCTAAGTGAAAAACTTGGGAACGGCAGAATTTTAAGAAGCCATAATTAAAGACCCCAAATTAATACAATTGAAAATTCTTCAGAATTTCACTTATAACAAGAAAGTGCAATGTTGTCTAGAAATAAAACTTGAAAATGTAAATCCATAATGATGTTTCTCATGACAATTTAAATACAACTTAGAAGGGTGTTTGAAATTTTAAAGCAAACTATTTTTTTTAGTTGAGCTATAGTCAGTTCACAATGTTGTGTCAATTTCCGTGTAGAGCACAATTTTTCAGTTATACATGAACACACATATATTCATTGTTCCATTCTTTTTCACTGTGAGCTACCACAAGATCTTGTATATATTTCCCTGTGCTATACAGTATAATCTTGTTTATCTATTCTACATATGCCTGTCAGTATCTACAAATTTCAAACTCCCAGTCTGTCCCTTCCCACTCCCCTCCCCCCTGGCAACCACAAGTTTGTATTCTATGTTTACAAGTCTGTTTCTGTTTTGTATTTATGTTGATTTGTCCATTTGTCTTTTTCTTTCTTCTTTTTTATTTTATTTTTAAGATTCCACATATGAGTGATCTCATATGGTATTTTTCTTTCTTTTTCTGGCTTACTTCACTTAGAATAATATCCTCCAGGGACATCGATGTTGCTGCCAAGGGCATTATGTTGTCATTTTCAAGGCTGAATAGTATTGCATCATTTAAATATACCACATCTTCTTTATCCAGTCATCTGTTTATTTTTATGCATGCATACATTTTTACTTGTAAATTTTGGGGCCACCACTTAAGACATTTCAGAATTTTTTTCAAAATTTGATGAAAAGAAAGATATATCAGCTGTCTCAGCTGATTTTTCCCTCATGTGAAGCCAATAGCTACTCAAATGCCTCAAACTTTGCTTCTAACTCTGCTCTTTCCCTCGTGATCACAAAAATTATAACTGAGTCAGGATCCTCTCAGATTTAAGCAAAACAAAATTCTTGTGAACCCAAAGATCACCAAATAGTATAATTGAATCATTCTGATAATTTGAAAATTAATTTGATCTGCACATTCAAAACTGACTGAATTTAAAACTCAGTTTCATTTAATGATTGGATTAATCTTTACCATATAAAGTATTTTTGATTTATATTGGCTGACATTCTCTAACAATGATTTTTCAAGATGAACTTTCCTTTTAAATTATTCAAGTTAATCACTGACATTGAATGATAAGCTAGCTTTAGTAGATGTAGACACATGCAGGACATTCACCACCTATGTTAAATGATACAGGATATTATATGTCCAAGGACCAAGATGGGTGAAGATGAAAATCTCATTTCACTTTGTTGAAAACCAAGTGACTTTTCTATTAACATTAGTTCATTCTGTCTGAAGTGAGAAGATTTACATAAAGTTACTAAGAAACATGAAATACTTAATTAAGGACTAATTCTCTGGTTGTGTATTTTTCATTTTTCACCTATGTTATCAGTGAATCATTTTAACTTAAAATGCATTATATAAAATGTATTAAAGAATCTAACCTCCCATTTTCTCAGAGATTATTAGAATAAAAAGTAATTTTTTAACAATTAAAAGAAGCTGTCATAGATCCTTTAAGAAGTTTAATAAAAGATTATCTATATAATATAACTTCATCAAAATATGCTTCTGTCTTTCTCTGGTCTATATGAAAGGATGCACAACATACACTTAAAGTGATTTTTTTAAAAGACCCTTAAATGAAAAACTTGGAAATGAGCACAATCTCTAAAATCCAAATGATTTTCTGCATTTAAAGGATGGAGTTTTAGAATATGAATTAAGTCAAATGATTTATTATATTAGTTATTCACTGTCCAATTAGAAATGGTTCCTGCCCTAGGTTAATATGTCAAGGAAAGAGAACATTTTTCAAAATAAGCATGTATGAAATGCTTCGTTGTTCACTTCTGTAGCCAAGGAAGTTCACTAAGTCATCCTATCTTCTGGCCTTCAAACTAAAAGACTTCTGTCATTAAATTAACACCAAATTAATAACCAAATTACCCTTCTGGGAACTCGGTTCAAATACAATACGACTAAATTTTGATTACCTTTTCCAAATCAGGTAAATCATTTTGTTCCATAAGAGCTTATTGAAATAAAAATGTATATGAACATTTTTGCAATCCCCTGTTAAATCCAAGCATCTCATTTTTTTAAAGCAATAATATGCTTACAGTCATGAAATAAGGAATGACTGCCAATACAAAAAGATTTGGCACCTTATTTTTAGTTAAGATTTAAATTTAGCTTCATCAAACTAATAGCCTGGTTCTTTATATCATTGTTTTACTGATAGATATTAACCAGATATTATTCAGATATTAAAAATACTCTGCATTGGTTTGCTAGGGCTACCTTAGCAAATTACCACACTAGGTGACAACGCAATAGGTATTTATTCTCTCACAGTTCTGGAGGCTAGAAGTCTGAAATCAAAGCAATGGCAGAGCCATATTCCCTCTGAAGGCTCTACAGAAGAATCCTTCCTTGCTTCTTCCTAGCTTCTGGTGGCTCCCAGCCATCCCTGGCATTCTTTGGCCTGTAGCTGCCTCACTCCAAGCTTTGCCTCTGCCTTCGCATGGCCTTCTCCTTCTCTCTGTGTCTTCTCCTCTTCTTATAAGAACACCAGTCACTGGATTTAGGACCCACCTCAAGATCCTTAATTACATACAAGACACTTTTCAAATGAGATCACATCCACAGGCACTAGGAGTTAGAATTTAAACATATCTTTTTGAGTTATACAACTCAATGGACTGCAGCCTCCAATTAAGTAATTAGGCTGAAAAACTGATTTGATTTCATTCCTTTTCTAAGAATTATTAAGGTTTTGCAAAATATATCAAGTGTTTAAAGTATGTGAGAAATGAGATGGTGGGATATAGAGAGGAAAACTAGTTATCTTTGTTTATAATTACTTCTTTTTGTTGTTGGGGTTTTTTGTTTGTTTGTTTGTTTATAATTACTTCTTATTTTCTCCTTACTCTCTCTGAAATTAATATTTCTAACAGGATAAAAAGAAAAAAAATCTGACCCCCCACTGATAAAAGTACCTTCCTCATGAAAGAAACAAAAAGAGCAGGTAGAAATATTCTGTGTTAAGGTTATTACCTTAGGTAAACAGCTTACTTGAAAGTTCAATTTAACAGATTATTGAATTCATTAATATTTCTAATTTAATACACATGTCAGTAGTTCTTTAGATATATCTAACATTTTTCATTATGTGAATTGATAAATTCTTTAGATATATCTAACATTCTTTAGATATATCTAACATTTTTCATTGTATGAATTAATAAATTTTATTGTCTTTATTGTATTATGGCTATGGCTATTGGAAAGATTTTTTTTTTAATATCCTGAATCAACACTAAGCCAAAATCTCTAATGACTAGAATTCAAAAAGCTGGCAATACCAAATGCTGACAGGAATGCAGAGCAACAGGAACTCTCATTCAATGTGAGTAAGAATGCAAAATTCTATAACCACTTCACAAGAGAGTTTGGCACTTTCTTACAAAAGTTTTATGAGATCCGGCAATCTAGCTCCTACATACTTAACTCAGATAAGCTGAAGATTTACATCCACTTAAAACTCTGGACGTGAATTACAGAAGCTTTGTTCATAATTGCCAAAAGCTGGAAGCAACCAAGATGGCCTTTAAAAGTGAGTAGGAAAACAGTGGTACATCCATACAATGGTGTGTTATTCAGCAATAAGAAGAAATGTGCTATCAACTCATGGAAAGACATGGAGGAAACTTAAATGAATACTGCCAAAAAAAAAAAAAAATCTGAAAAGCCTACCTACTACATGATTCCAAATACATGACATTTTTGAAAAGGCAAAGCTATGTTGACAGTAAAAATCAGTGATTATCAGAAGTTCAGGGTAGGAGGGGATGGATGAATATGTAGAGCACAGGCATTTCAAGGCAATGAAGCTACACTGCACAATATCATAATGGTGAATACATGACATTCTGCATCAGCCAAAAAACCACGGAACTACAGAGTGAACCCTAATATAAACGATGGAACTTAGTTAACAATGTGTCACTATTGGCAGTTGTAAGAAATGTACCATACTAATCAAGATGTTAATATGAGAAACTGTGAGGAGAGGAAGTATATGGGAAAGAAACATTCTGTACTCAATTTTCTGCAAATCTACAACCGTTTTAAAAATTAAAGTTTATTAATAATAAAATTGTGTTTCTTTGTATCCTGAATCAAGTTTGATTGAAACAATGCAGCCCTTGAGAGTTACCTAGGATTACACTCCTGACCCCATGATGCCTGGTCTAGGAGCAATCATTCTGTTTTCCTCTTTTGTATATTTTCTGGAGCTCTGTTACAATGGTATCTAAAAGTCAGCAAATAAATCAAATCTGTATTTGAGAACTAAATCTCTAAATGTAAACTTATTAGCATTTTAGATTTTCTATGCAGCAGGAAATTACTTAATCAATTTATTTTAATTCTTTGGCCTGTAGGATCTCTCTCAATATCTTTAAAATGGCATCAGACAGGGGCCGAATTTTTTTTAAAATGCCATTTCCTATTAATTTTATAATATTTTCTATTCATGAACAATTGCATGTGTTAATGACAGCATTGATACTCTGACGTGTGCTTAGTTTCCCATTTCCTCTATCTTTGGGCAGTCGCTGGGGCAGAGCTATTTGTGCCACAGAACGTACCTTTTCCCTCTTGGTGATGTTATTACTGCCTGTGTTCGAAGGTTTCTATGTTGTGTAATAATGCAGGACATATAAATATAAGGAGCACATTTTGGAGCCACAGAGGAAAATAAAGAATTCTCTCCAAGAATGTTAGTTCTATCCTGCTACAATACTACCACAAACACCAGCAAAAATTTTAAAGTGTAGAACATTGAGAAAACCTGCTCTTTGGGAGTCTGTAGATTTTGTTTTGTCTGGGGACAAATGATGCCAAAAAACAATGTCAAATCACACCAACTAAATTTATTAGTTTCTATGAAGCTTATTATTTTAAATAACTATTATACTGCCTTCTGTTTTTAAACACCATTTCATAAGACTTTATAAGTTATATGGTAGAATTTGAGACATAAAGGGGGAAACAGAACAGTTTATTGAAATCGTCTATTTTAACCTTGTTGCAACATTTACGTGATCTGTGGAATGAAGCATATGATCTTGCTTTTGATTTTCTATTTCCCCAAGATTAATAAAATGTAAAGCCTCCATAAACTATTATACCTACCTAGGGAATATGGAGTTCTTTGTATAATGCGCTACATAGCATTTAACTGAAAAATCGAATTAAGTAGAACCATAGATGACAGAGGCATCTACGTGCTTTCAATTGTCTGTTATTTGCTGACCTGTAGATAACTTTCAGTTTGCTATTTTCAAATAATAAAGCTCACTAATAACAATGGCTTTTCATTAACTAAATGCCCTGTGATCATCAACTGAACTGCCTGCCTCTCTCCTTAATGGTGGCCCAAAATGCTTAGGTAAGTTTAAACTATCATGAAATATTTATTTGGCTGCATTTGCAAATTATATAGTACTCACATGAGTAATTGTGAAGTAGACAAAGCTTCCCTTTCAGCTTACATGTTTGGTTTCCCTTCCTCTCATTTGATGGTCCTTTGTCCAGATGCCTTTTGCTCCATTGCCATTTCCTTGGCTTCCTCAGGACTTGTATTGTGGCAACTCTATATGGCATCCAGTGTGCTATAGAGTTGGGTATTTTCCCAAGACTCCTTGGCAAGGGCATGAGCTCTCGACAAGCAGTGGTGGCCCCACTGTGTAGGCTGCTGCAGCCTTTATCAGCTTAGGGTTAGTTGTGCAAAGCAGGCATGGCTGAGGCAAAGATTACAAAGAAAAACATACTGGTGACAGGAAATTATTAGTGTTAGGGTTAGATACACTTCTCCAGTTAAGTTACTCATGTTATCTTGATCCACCTATCTTTAAGGCAAGGAACGAACTTTGGAGGAGCTAAATTTGGATTCCTATTGTTTGTTCATAAGCTCAAAGATCACTACACCACACGGTCTCACTTTGTCTCTAAACAGTCTTAGTACATATGAGAGAGTAAACTTCCCAAGGATGCAGCCTTGTCGGACTTAGTGATTCCACAGAAAGAGGTAATAGAAACAGCTAGTGTGCACAAGACTAAAGATACCTGCTCATGAGAGATGGCCAAAGTGTTACACTGCTGAATATCACCCACACTTGGTTCAGTACTGGAGTGGCAGAAACAAAGTGTTTAAGCAAAAATTTAAATTAGGAGGGTAATGTGCTGAGAAAGGAAACTCAAGTAAGACCTGTGATGGGGGTTTCTAGCACTGCACATTTTAAACTTTGCAATATGACCATTTTTCCCACATGCCCTTTTTTTTTTTTGAGAGAGGAGATAGTATTTGCCATAATCCAAATATTGCAGATCCATGTTGCCAAAATTAACTTGTCCCGGTAGAGTTCCAGTTCATTGTCAAGCTCTGGGTTAAGGACAACTGGCAGCAACTGCTATCCTGGCAAAAACAACACAGAGATGGTATCCTCAGATACCACTGAGTCCCTGTTATGCTCCTTGGCAAAAGATACTGGGTTCTGGAAGCATAAATTGGCCTGAGGTAACTGCTCATGAAGATGGAAATTTGCTTGTTTTTTAAATTAGTGTGATTGAGGCCATTGCTGTGGTAATCTACATCTTATTAAGTCTCTGGTCTGTTTAAAAAGTCAAGCGTATCGAACTTGGTTTTGAGAATATGGAAGCCACTGTGTGAGTGACCCCCGCAGAAGGCTCCCACTGAGGCTGGTGAAGCAGCCCAGCTCTTTGTGCACCGAGAGTATCCCTTATTGAGACTCGAGAAAGACCGTGGTGAAGCCTTCAGACTTTTCACTCACAAAGGAGAAAAGGATTTTGGGTTTCAATCTTTTGGCCACTGGATTTTAACTTGCAAAGGAAATGTTTGAACATTAATTTTCCCCATAAAATTAATGGGGTAGACATTCAAATTTGTAATATTCCTATGTTGCTACCATTTTGTTACTGAACTATAAGCATTTCTCGAAGTATCTTTATGCTACATTTATTGAAATATAAAGAACTTCCTTATTTTTTTGAAATATAATCAGTTACAATGTATCCATTTGTGGTGCATAGCATAATGTCCCAGTCATGCATATATATGTATATATATTCATCTTCATATTTTTTCATTAAAGGTTATTACAAGATATTGAATATAGTTCCCTGTGCTATACAGAGAAATTTGTTTTTTATCTATTTAAATTTTTTATTGAAGGAAATATAAAGAACTTCTGATGCAACTGGATAAAATTTTAGGTAAATAAAAGAATGAATTTTCAACGTTAATTGTGTAGTGATCGTGGAGTCAATTTCATTACTGTCCTGTTCTGACCATTTTAAGAGTCTTTTGTTCCCAGAAAGATACCCATAGAAGCAAGGGTTGGGATCAGGGGAGTGAGGCCATGAAGGTGGCAGCTGGAGACTCTTCTGGGATTTGGCTAATCTCGGAAGGCTTTATCCACACACGACAGACAAGATAATTTTGGCACTGTGGTACCACTTCTGGATAATACCCTACCTCTGCAAACTATATTTCCTCTCTAAGAGAAGGGCATCTGAAGAAAAAACTGCTGCCTTCATTTGAAATTTAACAGAGAATAAGGCTTTGGAAAATATTAAGAAAAAAATGACTGTTTTCTTCCACGTGGAAGTTGATCAGAGAGTAATGTTCCCAGCCTCCCTCCACGCCCTGTACTCACTCTGCCCAAAGGGAGAAGCAGTGACTTTTCTAATTGTAAACATGATAAGGACATCATGGGCTTAATGGGCTCAGCTGTTTTTTCCTCAGGAGCTGCTTTTTGCCTGTAGGATGGAGACCTTCTCTGCTTCTACAGCAGGATTTTAACTTAATGGTAAGAGACTTCTGGTCCTGTTTTGCCATAATTGAATAGGCACATCTGTCTAATCCTAGGTTTCATTTGTCAGGCCCATTTGGTGCTTACATTAAGCTACATACTCCATCTCAACTTTTAGTAGCAATAAAGTTGATATTTCTGCTTTACAATTTCCTTACTCTTGTTGGATTTATCATTTTTTTTTTAGATTCCAGTGAGGGAAAAAGAAAACACAATGTTTGGTAACCTAAAAGATCCTAACAAACACTTGTGCTCCGTCTAACATCTTGAAACATATCTCCTAACAGTTATATTTTAATTGGAATAGTTATGTATTCCCCCAAAATGTATGACTATTAGTAACACCACCACAAATTAGCATAGAAATGACACACACCTCACAGATCACCATCTCCCTGCGTAATATTTTCCTGATGAATGCCTTTCATATTTTAACTGATATCATAGAATGTACATTTTTCTCAATGCAATGTTGATCAGCTGATGTTTACACAAAAGTAGTGTATAACTCTGTCCGCAAACCTCAACAACAAAATGATACATGGGAAAAGTCTCGAATTACAACCCAGATACAATTAAGAGGACATCATCAGAACTATGCATAGATATTTCGAAAAGGATGCCAAGTATTAACATTGAGCAAGTAAATCTGAGATATCACTGGAGCTGAAGGAGGCATCAATGGCTGATGGGTTCTGGAAGCATAAACTGTCCTGAGGTAACTCCTTAAAGTGACAGTGATATGATGAAAAGCTTCTCTTTTTAAAGCACTTCCTTGTTTCTTTATGAAACATAATCACTGGAAAAGGGAAAGGTCTATTTTGCAATTTTTTCATCTTCATTCATTGACCACCTCCATGGAAGGTATAAAAAACCCATCACGGTCAGGGAAAGCTACAGCATCGCAGCCAAAAGTGTTTTTAAAAAAACTATCTTGCTTGGATATTTGCTTGATATTGTTGGTTTTCATCCCCATCCAGCACGTCACTTTTTTTGTTTTGTTTTGTTTTGCTTTTCCCAGGTTCTTTAAATGACATTCTCAACCATCCTCCCTCACTTGTTTCTTAATTTTGTTTAAGCTTCAAGTTTCAACTTTACATGGTGGAAAAACATTATGTGACATTTTCCTGTTGTTTTTATTTTTGTCTGCTTTCAAAGATAAACCTCTTTAATATCAGAAAATATTTACCATGTTGTAAATATAGTATTTGTGAATCTATATGCAAACTTTATATGTTAATGAATACAAACAATTTTTAATTATCTAATAATGAGCATAAAAGGATGCTGTAGGCATTTGACATCTGAACATGAGAGTTGTTACATGCACAGATACGTATATGGTTTTCCCATTTAACGTTAATGAAACCAGGCATAAGCTCCTATTTAGCACTGTCACCCAAATTTCTGATTTTCAGAAATGGTTGCTGGTGTTAAAATGCTTTACCTTCTAGAAAGCATATCTCAAATCATACAATATTACTGTACTCACACAGAGTGCTAATTTGTTTAAGATATACTTGCTAGTTGGAGTTACAGGCCTAAGTTCTCAACTGCTTTCAGTTCCCAGTATGACTGCTTTAGAATTACAAAATTTAGACAAACATAATCATCTTTACAAACATTATCAGTAAAATTGAATTATTGGTATGTGGTGTAAGCAAGCCACAAACTTTAACAACGGTGCACTTTTCACTCAAGGATTTAGATATCAGGGATCTGAATTATAAGAGTTTATTAAAAAATCAGTTATCATTACTTTCACTTGATCATTAGAAAAAATGAGACCCCCCCCAAAAATATACTATATCAAGATAATTTCCTGTAAAATTCAGAAATGGAACATAAATAAGTTTATAAAATGATTTACATATTCAAAATACAGAGAAATATACATGTTAAACTGTAACAAATTAAAACTATTAGAGAAAGGGGGTCATATGATATACAACACATAAGAATTCCAATGAAGAAAAGTGAGCTACCTCAAGAATTTCTGAGTCTCCATTTCCCCGTCTCCATGTGGTTTTCCTCCTACCTTTCAGGATACTTTTAATAAACCTCCCTTAAGTCTCTTTCTGCTCATTCCCTACGTTCAAGGTTCTCATTGGGACACTTTTCTTCTCACTTTGTTCATCCTTCCTGGCTACTTCCTCCACTGAGAGGCCCTCAGTTACCACTGTATTCTGATTGCTCCAAATCTATAACCTCTAGCCATTACCATTTTGAATATCAACCTACATATCCAGCTCCTGATGAACATTTCCATTTAAACACTTAACATGTCCAACAAGTCAATGTTTTCCAATAAAGTCCTCCTGTGTTCTGTAGCTCAGTAAGTGTTCCACCACCCACCATGATGTCCAAACCAGAGTGAATTTTACACATGTCTCACTGAAACTCACATGTAATAAATCAAATCTTGTTGACACCATTTCCATTAATACCAATTAAATCCATCCAGTTCTCTCACTACTGTTCCTAACCTTGATGAGGTTGTCATGATCTCTTCTGGACCATCATCACCCACTGGACCAACTGTTTCATTTCTTGCCAATCTTAAATAGGCTATTCACGGCATCAAGCAGTCCTCTAAAATACAATCTTGCCAATCCTCTGCTTCAAATTAGTTAAGCAAAACTTCAATTCCTTAAAAACTTTCCCAGACACACCATCTATCGCATGACCTTTATATTCTGTTCCACCATACTGAATGTTAGTTTCCTACATGTGCAGGTGTTCTTTTGTACCTAAACATTTGCACAAGATTATATAAACCAAAATACTGCTCTAACACCTCCATCTTTTCCTTTACCTGCTTGTTTCTACTAATCCTTTATAGCTCTATTTAGATAGGCTTTCTTCACAACACTTCTCTGATATCTAAACACCAGGCTAGGTATTCTTTCTGTGTTCCGTGATACCTGGCACTGAGCCCTCTTTGCCTCTTACTACTTTGAACTGTAATGGACTAACCCTGGTGTGAACCTTCCACGTGCTACAAACATCATCATTTCAGGAGCCTTGTCCTTGTTATACAATCAGTGTTTGGTTTGGTGCAGGTTTTAACATGTAATTTCCTAAAAATGTTGAGGGAGTGTAAGAGGAAAGTAGTATCACTGGCAGGAACAGGGTCATTGACAATGGAAGCTGACTTGGGGACTGAAAGTAATTATTTCAGTTTAGGAATATGTTGAGATTTAAGGTGTACTAGAATTCCCAAGGGAAATTGTGGTAGCGATCTGGCAAGACAGAATTGAGAATTGAGCTTTTCATTCTAGCCGTAGGTTTCAGCCCCATGAATGTTGGTGATAAGTAGTAAAAGCAAACCACATTCTTAGTAGAAAAGAAAAGAAAAAACAAATCATTGGAAGAAATAATAAAACTGTTTGAATGATTAGTTTTATTGTTTTGTGTAAAAATCAACATTTCACTTGGCTTTCTGTTAATATAGTGGAGATTAATGTGAGATTTGTTTGCTTTGCTGACTAGCTTCACAAATTAGCTGATATAATGTATCACTGTTTAATATTGGCTTTTACTTTTCCTCAGAATAATAAAGCATAAAAAATCCAGATACTTTGATTAATGTAAAATTTAATGTCTATGTTTATATAAAGAAATAGTTAACAGTATATATTTAACACATTAAAAGAATATCTTTTAGACGCTAGAAAATTTTATAAATTTCCTTTAAGGAACCCTTGCTAAAATTGATGCAATCAGTCACAAGGGAATAAGGAAATTATTGAATAGGAAGAAAGTATTTGTGATAATAGCCATAAAATCATGTTTTAGACAATATTTAATGGGTAGATGTTTAGAAGAACATTGCTTTTTCAATTTTAGTTAGACACTGTTTTCAGTAAATGGGCAAAAACTGAGTGAAGACATTTCTCTAAACAATTCCACTTTCCCAAATGGATTCATATTGATTTTGTGAAAGCCACTCCCCTCTCTCAAAATATTGTTTGTCAGTTACACATGCCAGTCACCACTTATAGTTAATTGTAACACAGCAATTCTATAGGAAGTGGAAATAAACATTTCTAGTTGGAGATCTGAGAAAAATATTTGAAAATCTTCCACATTAAAAGAGGAAATTTTTCCTAACATTTAGAAATGTTATCTTTTTCACTTCGTTTTAATAAAAGTTTAATGTTGATGATTTTATAGTAATAGCACAAGTTATTTGAGATATAGTTTGTAATAAACCACGTTTAAGGGAATTTAATTAGAACTGATTAGAAAAATCTCAGATACATCAAAGATTAATATTAACAGGCATGGCAGTTTTGGTGTTATGGTACAATTCTTTCATCCTCAGATTTAAAGTAGAGATTGAGGTAGATACTTAGTAATTAAGACCACAAGACGATTTACCAGTTCATCAAGGAATGTATATTCCTAGAGCTGGAAAGGACTTTGACCATCGTTCTAATCCAGCATTCTCATATTATACACAAGAAACTAAGGTGCTGAGAATAGAACTTGGGTATGTCATACTATATTTACCATGTGCAGAATGATTGCCACTTGCTTCTGACCTCTTCAGAACCTAGCTGGAGGAGAGATGATATGCCAGTCATTGCCAATCTGCATTTTTTTAAGCATGGCCAGCAATAAATATTTATTCTTTAGGAACATCCATAGTGCTGCAAATGGCATTATGTTGTCAGTTTTTATGGCTGAATAGTATTCCATTGTATAAATATACCACTTCTTTTTATCCAGTCATCTGTCGATGGACATTTAGGCTGTTTCCATGTCTTGGCTATTGTAAATAGTGCTATTATGAACATTGGGGTGCAGGTGTCTTTTTGAAGTAGGGTTCCTTCTGGATATATGCCCAGGAGCAGGATTCCTAGGTCATATGGTAAGTCTATTCCTAGTCTTTTGAGGAATCTCCATACTGTTTTCCACAGTGGCTGCACCAAATTGCATTCCCACCAGCAGTGTAGGAAGGTTCCCTTTTCTCCACAGCCTCTCCAGCATTTGTCATCTGTGGATTTTTGAACAATGGCCATTCTGACTGGTGTGAGGTGATACCTCACTGTAGTTTTGATTTGCATTTCTTTGATAATTAGTGATATTGAGCATTTGTATTTCTTCCTTGGAGAATTGCTTGTTTAGGTCTTCTGCCCATTTTTGGATTGGGTTGTTTATTTTTTTCTTAATGAGTCGTATGAGCTGCTTATATATTCTGAAGATCAAACCTTTGTTGGTTTCATTTGCAAAAATTTTCTCCCATTCTGAAGGTTGTCTTTTTGTTTTACTTATGGTTTCCTTTGCTGTGCAGAAGCTTGTAGGTTTAATTAGGTCCCATTTGTTTATCCTTGCTTTTATTTCTATTGCTTGGGTAGACTGCCCTAGGAGAGCATTTTTGAGATGTATGCCAGATAATGTTTTGCCTATATTTTCCTCTAGGAGGTTTATTGTATCTTGTCTTATGTTTAAGTCTTTGATCCATTTTGAGTTTATTTCTGTGTATGGTGTAAGGGAGTGTTCTAGCTTCATTGTTTTACATGCTGCTGTCCAGTTTTCCCAGCATCATTTGCTGAAGAGACTGTCTTTATTACATTGTATATTCTTGCCTCCTTTGTCAAAGATTAGTTGACCAAAAGTTTGTGGGTTCGTTTCTGGGCTCTCTATTCTGTTCCATTGGTCTATATGTCTGTTTTTGTACCAATACCATGCTGTCTTGATGACTGTAGCTCTATAGTATTGTCTGAAGTCTGGGAGAGTTATTCCTCCAGCCTCTTTCTTTTTCTTCAGTAGTGTTTTGGCAATTCTAGGTCTTTTGTGTTTCCATGTAAATTTTATTATGACTTGTTCTAGTTCTGTGAAATATGTCCTGGGTAATTTGATAGGGATTGCATTAAATCTGTAGCTTGCCTTGGGCAGTATGACCACTTTAACAATATTGATTCTTCCAATTGAGGAGCATGGATATCTTTCTATTTTTAAAGTCTTCTTTAAAATGTTTTATAGTTCTCCGTGTATAAGTCTTTCACTTCCTTGGTTAGATTTATTCCTAGGTATTTTATTACTTTGGGTGCTGTTTTAAAGGGGATTGTTTTTTTACTTTCTTTTCCTGTTGATTCATCATTAGTGTAAAGAAATGCAACTGATTTTTGAACATTAATCTTGTAACCTGCTACCTTGCTGAATTCTTCGATCAGCTCTAGTAGTCTTTGTGTGGACCTTTTAGGGTTTTCTATATATAGTATCATGTCATCTGCATATAGTGACACCTTCACCTCTTCTTTTCTAATTTGGATCCCTTTTATTTCTCTCTCTTGCCTGAGTGCTGTGGCTAGGACTTCCAAGACTATTGAATAGGAGTGGTGATAGTGGGCAGACTTGTCCCAGATTTTAGTGGGAAGCTTTTGAGTCATTCACCATTGAGTACTATGTTGGCTGTAGGTTTATCATATATAGCTTTTATTACGTTGAGAAATGTTCCCTCTATACCCACTTTGGTGAGAGTTTTTATCATAAATGGGTGTATTCTTTAAGTATTTTTTAATTCCAGGCACTACTATTGGCTGAGATATACGGTGAAAAACACAGGTAATAGATAATGTCCCTATTTTCTTTGTTTGCCTTCTATTGGGAAGACACAAAAAGTAAAATGTATGTAAATCAGAATCATAAAAGTCGTCCCTTGGTATCCAAGGGGGATTGGTTCCAGGACCCCCTCATGGATACCAAAATCCTCAGATGCTCAAGTTCATTTTATAAAATGGCATAGTATTTACATATAACCTATGCACGCCATTCTGTATACTTTAAATTATCTGTAGATTACTACAATGTCTAATGCAATATAAGTTATATGTAGATAGCTGTAAATACAATGTAAATGCTATGTAAATAGTTGCCAGTACACAGCCAATTCAAGCTTTGCTTTTTGGAAACTTCTGGAGGTTTGTTTTGTTTTGTTTTGTTTTGTTTTTTTAACATTTTTGATCCATGATTGGTTGAATCTAAGTATGTCGAACCTACAGATACAGATGGCTTACTGTATACACGTTAGATATAATTATATAAAATATAATAAATTATATGAAAATGTCATACATAGAATTGAAATAGAAGGATGTAATAAAGAATGAATTGTTGGTTACTTTAAGTTAGGGCTCAAGAAAAGCCTCTCTGAGAGGTGACATTAAAGTATGATTGAGACAAAGAGGAGCCAGATTTTTAAATCAGAGGGAAAGGTTTCCAGGAAATGAGACAAGTAGAGCGAAGGCACTAAATAGGGGATGAGTTTGGCTCTTTCAGGAACACAAAAGGAGGCTAGTGCACCTGAAGACCAAGGATCAGGGGATCATGTGAGATACAGTTATAGATGTGGGCAGGGGACTGAGCATAAAGGGCTTGTGGATAAGAATTTTTTTTTTAATATGATGGGAAACCATTGAATAATCTTAATTTGGGGAGGGGAGTAGGAAGGCCAAAAGGATTTGAGATTCTGAAAATTTTTCAGTTTCTTTAGTGAGAAGAATGGACGTGCAGAGGGCAACCGTGAAAGCAGGGAGACTAGTTAGGCTATTTGGTTAATCATGGTAAGCATGGCAAGAGACAGTCATGGTTCACACAGGGATGCAGCAGTGGAGATGGAAGAGAAGTGTGTGTGGCTAACCCTAACTCAGGATACTCTTTAGGTTGGGTTGGACTTGCTGTTCTGAATGGCAGCAGGAGAGTGAGGAAAGGGACTTCAACTTGTAAATCTGGTAAATGGCAACCGTCATCCATCCACCCAGAGGGGAAAAATCTAAGGAGCAGCTTTCTAGGGTGAGGAAGAAAAATGTTACCAGTAGGTCTGAATATCAAATTCCCTTCTCAAAAAACCAAGGAAGTTTTGGGGCCACTGTAAGTCTTGACCAATTAATTCACTTGCTGGAAGATAAACAAGGGCCTTGCCAAGATTTGCTGCATACTGCAAACATACCATGAAATGTTTTGAGCAAGATAAATCTGATCTCTCTGGATATGCCTTTCTCAAAATTTTTATCCTAGCCCAACTCTGAAAAGAACATTTCATATCTTAGGAAACTGCCACATAAATATTATTGTCCCAATATCTTATGTATTAACCTAGTCAGCAGGAGATATAATAATCCAATAATAATATAATGTCTTGGCTTAGGCTAACAACCTGTCTTTTTGTGTTGTTATGGCTTCCCAAGGATAATCTCATTTTTTTGTTTGTTTCTTATTTTTTCTAGTTTTGAAAAATAATTGACACACATCACTGTATAATTTAAAATGTACGGTGTGGTGGTTTGACTTACATATATTCTGAAAGGATTACCACAGTAGGTTTAGTTAACATCCATCATCTCATATAGACATGACAACAACAATAACAAATTTCTCCTTGTGATGAGAACTCCTGGGATGTACTATCTTAACAACTTTCCTGTATACCATACAGCAGTATTAACTATAGTGATCATGTTGTGCATGACATCCCCAGTACTTATTTATCATAACTGAAAGTTTGTACCTTTTGACCAACCTTCCTCCAAATTCCCCTCCCCACACTTGGTAACCACAAATGTGATCTTTTTTCCACGTGTTTTTTTTTTTTAAACTAGATTCTAAATGTAAGAGAGATCACACAGTTGTCTTTGACTTATTTTACTTAGCATAATGTCTTCAAAGTCCATCCATGTCCTAAACAGTAAAATTTCCTTCCTTTTATGGCTGAATAATATTCCATCATATATATGGTATATTATATATATGATATATAGTATATGTACATATATGTGGTGTATGTATATACATATGGTGTGTGTGTGTACACACACACACACACCACTTCTTTATCCACTCATCCATCAATGGACACTCAGGTTATTTCTATGTCTTGGCTATTTTAAATAATGCTGCTGTAAACACAAGGTTACAGATATCTTTCTAAGTTAGTGTTTTTGTTTCTTTTGGATATACTCCCAGAAGCAGAATTACTGGATTATATGATAGTTCCATTTTTAATTTTCTGGGAACCTCCATATTGTTTTTCATAGTGGCCATACCAATTTACAATCCCGTCAATAGTGCACAAAATTTCCCTTTTCTACATCCACACCAACATTTTGGCCATTCTTAATGATATCAATTCCAAGGCAAATCAGTATTTAGTACTTTTCTTCAGTTTTTTATTTAATTTTTTTTTTTTTTACTTTATCCAAGTAGGCCTAAAGTCTTACCACAAATTTCTACTATACAAGAAGTTAGAGTTATAATATGTAGTTCTCACCAATTTTAGAGTAAGATGACTTTGAAAGTTAACATTATTAAGAAGTAATTGAACATACCTTACGATTCTTGAAGTTAATCTCTTTTAAAAACTCATAAGGACAATATAATAAGTGAAAAACAGGATTAACTTTTCCAAAGGTAGGGTCAGTAGATTTAAGATTTAATTTTAATAAAGGTAGATAATGGATTTTAAATAATCTTTATATACTTAAAATCTTACTGACCAGGTAAAAACTAGATTGATTGAAACCTTAAGTGGAAGCAGCACAAACAAAAATACCACCTATTGCTTCTTTATACAAGACTTTGAAAACACAGTTTCATGATAAGTGATATATTCAGGTTCAAGTATAGGACTGATTAATTACACAAATGTATTTGGTTTCTTGATCTTTTTAAAATAGGCTATATAACCATAAAAAGTGCTGTGTTTTAAAACAAAAATAAAGATAGAAATTTACATCTTTAACATGAAAATGCTTGCTTTTTTGTTGTTGTCGGTTTGTTTTTTTGCTGCCTAGATACTCATTTGGGATCAAACTTAAGATAAGCACACATTTTTGTTTAAACTGGCATGACATGACTTCCTTCCTTGTTTATGATGCTCGTATAATATGAAAACACTTGCTCGTGTATGCAGCAAGTTGGAAACCGCAGCATACATGCACACTGTCCTATGAGTGGCTAGATGCCCTTCTTCACAGAAATCTAGAACTTGTCTAGGAGCTGAGCAATCAGTCTCTCAAAGTCAAGTTTCCAAGCCAAGCAGACAAGTCAGAGAAAGGACTCTCCCCTGTCCCTGTCACCTAGTTAGGTTGAAAAGGAAGGACATTTATTCCCAACGTTAAGCGGTTCTCCCAGACAGTCTCAATGACACTGAACATTTGCCTTTTCTCAATTCTTGCCTTCCTCTTGCTCAAACTCATGCAGCAGTGAAAACATCAAAATTTTCATCATGATTTTAACAAAGTTTCAGGTTTTTTCAACTCAAGTTTTTAAGTTAACAACTTTTAAGTTTTAACAATACAGTATTATTAACTGTAGGAATGACGTTCAGCAAATGTCTGGAGCTTATTCACCCTGAATAATTGAGGCTTTATGCCTGTTGATTATTAGCACCTCCCTATTTCCTCCTCCACCTAGCCCCTGACAACCACAACCTTACTCTGATTCGATGAGCTTAACTGTTTTAGAATACCTCATGTAAGTAGACTCATGCAGTACTTGTTCTTTTGTGACTGGCTTATTTCACTTAGGAACTCTTACAACTTAAGAAATAAAAAGATACAAATGAACTTATTTACAAAATAGAAACAGACTTACAGATCTTGGGAAAAAAAACTTATGGTTACTAGGGGAATGGGGGGATGAGAAAGGATAAATTGGGAGTTCAAGATTTGCAGATACTAACTACTATATATAAAATAGATGGACAAGTTTCTTCTGCGTAGCACAGGGAACTATATTCAGTATCTTGTAGTAACCTATAATGAAACAGAATATGAAAACGAATATATGTATGTATATGTATGACTGAAACTTTATGCAGTACACTAAAAATGGACACAATATTGTAAAGTGACTATACTTAAAAATAAATAAATAGAACCTCAGGGCAAAAAAAAAAATCTAATAGTCAAGCATTGCAACATCTGTGCCTAAATCTCTTAAGAGTAGGAAAGTTGACTATTACCACAAATTTTTCTTCTTTAAAATCAGAACAGAATCAAGAAAGTCATCTTTAGTGCAGAAATATTTTACAAAAGTAAAAGGCTCCTAAAGCATGAAAAAAAATAATAAAACAAGCTAGACTTCAATAGACATTTCACTAGGAAAACATACAAATAGCCAGTAAGTATCTAGACAGACAATAAACCTCACTAATCAGAAATGCAAGTCAAAACCACAAAAAGCTAACACCTCACTCCTGTTTCGATGGCCGTTATCAGTTTTCTTTTAGATACAAGCCGTCTTGCCGCCTGAGGTCGCAACGTTTTCCCAGGGCCTTGCAGAGACTCTTTCTTAGACAAAAAGTGTTTGCTGAGTAGGCTGGTTCCTACAGCCATGTTCATCTTCAGAGAACTCTGCAAAATCTGGCTCTTCTTTTTTTTTTTGGAAGTCCTCCCACAACTTACCTGTCAGAAATCCGCCTCTGCTAAGATGATACATTTCTGTAGTCAGGACATTCTGTGCCCTTGGTCCAAGTCTCCAATTTTTCACTCATACTTGAGTGATAATAAAACTAATAGTTAACAGTTTTGTACGATCAACTAGAGCTCTGTTTTATCTAAGAGTTTTCACAGGAGCGCTCTCTGAAAAGAGTGTAATGACTGTGTTGGGATATTCTTTCCTTTCCTATAGAGGTAAATCAGTCATGGAGTCAGAACAAGGCTTTTATTTCCAGACAAGAGACCAAATCAAGTGTATCTTAAAGTTTGCTAATATCAGGCAACTCTCTCCAGCAAAAATAACTTTTCGGAATTTCACCATCATATTATAAATCTTACAAATGCTACATGATAATTATTGGTAAAACCTGACTCATCTACCTGAATATAAAATTCATCTTTTATCAGTTTATCACCTGAGATCTCTTTAGCCTTTTGTGCCTAATGTAACATACTACCTAAGAGCGGAACATTCTCTACTGCATCTTTCCTTTAGAATTTCCCTCCTTATAATTTTACAACTTATTATTTTAGCCATTAAGCATGTTATCACCAACAGCATGACTTTACCTTCTCTGAGAAGTAAGTTCCATGTCTGCCACTAAATACCAAACTTCCTGAGCCTTTTTACTAAGACTTTTTTTCCTTTCACAAAAACTTTACTCTGTTTTGAGATTCCAATAACCATTTAAAATTAATCGGCACCTTTACTTGTCAAATGACTAGGATTTGCAGTGAACTGTCTCTTCAATTTTGCAGAAGCCACGCCCAGACCTGTCGATTTTTTTTTTTTTTTTTTGTCACAAAGAGCAAGGAAATAAGACAGCTTGGATGAACAGCCAATAAACACCTTATTGATAAGCAACTTTCATCATAAAGGACTTGTGTTGTACCCCTTGCTGCACTAGCACAGCGACATGATTCATAAGATTGTGTGTACACCTAAAACTGGAATCTTCCTCTCTCATCTCATATCTCACCTTTAAAACCATCACATTGGATCACTAGACACATTCATAATATATAAAAGCTAATAAAATAAGACAGAACGACCTAATAAGCAAATGAGGAAAAAATAGATGATAAAACTTCCTAACAATTTCTAACTTGCATAATCCATGCTTTGCAATTGTTAAAAAAAAAAAAAAAAGAATTAAAAAACAAAAACAATTCTAGGCCTGGGGAGAGCCACTTAACCCCAGGACACAAGCTGGCCTGTCAGAGTGCAATTCCCAGGTATTTGGGCAGAAAAAACCCAGCTCCTGGTTCTGTCTCCACATTGCACACTGGGAACTGCTGTTAGTTTAGCTTGCAGTTTCCTATTTGTTTGGAACTTTCCCCAGATTCCATGCTGGGAACTGTTGATGGTTACAGGCTAGAATGGGATTGGGTCTGACTTAAAAACCAGACTGGGTCTGAGATTAGACTAGGTCCAATTTAAAAACCAGACTGGGTCTGATTTAGGCTAAACTGGGTCCAGCAAGAGAACTTAGGCGAATAAAATTTTGTTTAAATTGGACCCTTTATATTCGAAGAGTTGAGTTGCCACGTTCTTAACACACCTGCTTATCTTGTGTCTGAGAACTGTGATCCCAGAAGCTGTAGATATTTATAAAAATGACCTATCTTACAAAGCTGTTTTGTGTCCTGAGAGCTTGCCTTGAGAGCTGTCAGGTTACAGGCTCCAAAATACGGACAAATAGAAATTTAAGTCGTACCCCACTTGCAGCAAGACATGGCTAAACTGGCCGAACTCTATTTGCAGGCAGGGACCTACCAACTGCCGCCAGCCCTCAGGGGAAATTACAGTGGTCATTACAGGACCATTCCAAATGTATAAGATTTGAGAAATGCACTTAAAAGCAAGAGCTCCCAAATCAAACAGAATACAAATAGAATGGAGTACCTATTTTAATTAGTATTCAGAAGCCTCCAAAATGCATCACTGAAAGATTTCAAAAGGCTAACACACAGTTAAAGAAATAAAAGGTACCCAAAACAAATTATTTGGGCAATTGAATACTATAGTGCATATCTCTGCAGGCCATAGAAGTTCAAAGTTCATCGGCCCCCTCCTTTTTTTTTGCCAATCTGTCAAACCTCATCTATTTCTCTCATAATGCTTGAAAAGATCAAGATGTGGAAAACAGAATTGTGCTGTGCTTAACCTGTGCCTTTGTGATGTAACTATCCCAACTTCATCTTCTCTAGAATCTAAGAGCAACTCTTTGAAATGCAAACCTTAGGGAGAAGATTCTCCTAAGGAAAAAAAAAAAAACAAAGAGGCATTTAGAAATTGGGCTAGGGAAAAATCTTACAAGTTTCCACAAATATTAGTAACTATCCTGTCTCTGTGTCTGTCTATATGTTTGTATGTGTGTCCATATATGCATGTTGTAGATGTGTGATGTTTTTCTACCTACAGATGGTATTGCCAAAATTAGTTTTGAAAAAGCTCTATTTAGTTGGTTTGAAGGCAAGCTTTTATAAGGATTGGGCATTATAAAGTTCTCAGAAGTAACAAACTAACCCAAATGTTTTTCAAGTTCCCATGATCTGGAATAATCTTCAGTAATTTAAGTTCATTAGTTTAATTAAAACAGACATGTCTTTAAAGTTATCAACATTGAATACAAAGCAGATAAACTTTTATTCTACCTGGGTTTTATCAGTCAATTCATAGTATCTCTGTTGTGAAATTTGTCAGCAAATACTTAAAAACAGCTTCCAAAATCTTCTTGGTAACAAAATTCAGTTACCAAAGTAACTAGTTCATCCTAGCTACTAAGTTAAATTATATGACAGAAATTTAATATCCAGATCACTTTCAAATTAACAGTGAAATGTTAAAGATCATAGGTTTAACACTTTGGGCTACCTATTGCAAAGAAAATAAAGATAAATTTGGGTCTTAGTTAATATGTTTTATGTCATATTAATGACTGTACTGTAAAGGAGCATGTTTCTAGAAATTATGTATAAATAAATTTGCCAGTCTAAAAAAAAATGCTTGTATGACATACAGTTCAGTCTTTACCTTCTTCTTAGTTTTCACTAGACATTAAGGCTTCTAAGGTTTAAGAGTTCTAATTAATATACGTATTAAAGCTACTAGAAATAAGGTAAACATTTCTGTATGCAAAGAGAGTGGGATGTGCTTTTGGCCAAGAAAAAATACGAGGTTTAGAGATGAATTTTTTTTTTTTTACTTTTTTTATTGAATTATAGTCAGTTTACAATATTGTGTCAATTTCTGGTGTACAGCACAATGCTTCTGTCATACATGAATATTCATATATTCGTTTTCATATTATTTTCACAGTAAGCTACTACAAGATATCGAATATAGTTCTTGTGCTATACAGTATTAACTTGTTTATCTATTTTATATATACCAGTCAGTATCTGCAAATCTCAATCTCCCATAGAGATGAATTTTTGTTAAGGGAAATGAGAGTAATTTTATCCGAACTAAAACTTTTGCTTACTTCAAAATGAGAAGGAAGAAAATGAAAGACAAACTATGGCCATAGAAAGCTGGGAAGAAAGAAAAAAAGAGAAGGACTCTTGTGTAATCAAGCTGGCTAAAACTGAATTGTTATTGTGGGAGTTTTAAGAATGAGCTTTAATATCAATAGTGTGTTTATGTAAAACTGGAACATAATTTTCTTTCATCTGCTAAAAGAGCAAAGTTTTATCAGATTATTATTTTGCTCTTGGTAAGAGATTAAGATTTTCTTTACCTTTTAAAGTAATATGCCTAGAAAACAGTAATTCTGTGTTTTGCGAAGATAACTATCTGTTAAGTCTTTGATGACTTAAACATAGTACCCTTGACATTAAATGGCTGTTTTCCTCAAAACTATGTCACATGAATCTGCTGTCATCAAAATTGAGGTTCACACCAAAAGGGCTGAACCTGAATATCAGGGAAAGACCCTAAATGCCTTTCATGCAAATGCAGTAGCCACAGAATCTACGAAGACCGTGGCCCACTGGATGAGTTCTGTTCTGCTTCTGCTAAGAATAATGCCTCATTGCCAGATGTCTGCCATCCTGATGTCCCTGTAACACGGCAACAGTCTGCTCCTGAATCAGAAATTATGATGGGTAAACAATGACTGTAAACTCTACAGTCAGCGTTCTAGGAAACCCAACACAGCCATTCAGTCTTTTCCAGCTTTATAGCAAATCCCATTTTCAGTCTTCGCATTCCTTCACCCATCATGGTGCATTTAAGAAAAACTACATTTGAGCCTAGTGGCCTCCCTCCTCTGTACCCTTTAAACACTTCACTCAACTGCCACTTAATATGACTTGTCAATACGCTCTTGTACTGTGTGTGTCTTCCAGATGGCTTCCCCTGCCACAAGGCTGATTCCCTTACGGTGACCAAGAAACTGTTAGAAAATGTGTTTCCCATTTAAGGTATATCTTTCACAATATCCACGGATCCAGGCACCCACTTCACAGGGCAAACCATACAAGCCTTAATGAAAACCTCGCAAACTTCATAGGATTATCACTGTCCCCATCATCCTCAGTCATCAGGCAAGGTCAAGAGAACTAATGGAAAAAACGGATCCTGAATTCTTCCAGTTTACTCAAATATCTGGCTGCAACTGACCAAACCCTTCCAGTTTTCTCCCACCCTTCTGATTTGGAATCACTAGCAACAAAGACTGCCCTTAAATCTCCTTGGAAGGACCATACCAGGTTCTTCTCACTCCTGAAATGGCAGTCAAATTTGAAGAACTTGAACCTTACATATACAACTCACAACTGAAGAAGAGCCAGCTGACACCTGGCCCTGTAGAAATGCCGGACACCTCTGAATCAAATCACAGAGGAAGACAAGTAGCTGACATCAAGGGAGACTGCTTCCACACTAGACAACAAATTAAGACTTCATATTTTAAATATAAAATACTTTCTCCTCCTTTTACTTTCTTTTACTCCGGCATTGGCCCGGAAAGGTAACACCCTCATCTGTATCTTCTAGTCCCTTGCTATGGGGGCAACCCTTTAGATTTCTGGATTTGTCAAAGATTCTGATCTGTCTATAACTATCTGGATTAGACTTGCTCCCACTTAAGCAATCTGTATTTGTGAGGCATTTAGGATGACTATTTCAGGCTAGGAGATTCCCTTCACACATGTACTAAAAACATGACTGACCTTTGGACGGAATGGTTAAGTGCAGCAATCCCTGTAAATAGATCCATGTCCTGGTTAGGAGTAAATGCAAAAGAGAATATGATCAGAAACCTTCCCTTAACCCTTGATGGTATTTGCAAATTCCATTGTTAAGACATTAGCTGTCCAGCAGAAAAAGTCCTTAGACTCTCTGGCCAAGGTTGTACTTGATAATATGATAGCCCTTAATTATTTTTCAGTTGGACAAGGAGGTATCTGCACTGTGGCCCACATCATCTGCTCTACCTGAATCAATACTTTTAGGGAAGCTGAAATTCAGTTATGCAAAATCACTGAGTAAGCCACTTGGCTTAGAAAGGTGACTCCTTCAGTGGGGCCTTTCTTTGATCAGTTTGGGCCTTGGGGACCATGACTCAAAGGATGCTCTAAACATTGGGAATTATCCTCCTTATAATGTTGCTGCTGCATTGTACTCTCTAAAAAGCTTTAGATGCATATTCTCAGCTGCTAACCAAACACATGATCTCCCTAAAACTGGAATATCAGAAAATCAAAGAAAATGACCGATTTAAGGATTATGAACCTGAAACTTTGACCTGAGAATGTCACAAGGAGTAGGGAAAACATCATCTTCTATGGATGCAACAGCAAAAATCAACAAAGCTGAGGACACTGAGTGGTGGCTAAGAGTGATCCTAATACCTTAAATACATCATCTCTCAGACTGAGAATTTGATTTTTTTTTTTTAAAAAAAGGCAGGATTAGAAAAAAAAGAGGGGAAAAAAGAAACTACAGACACAAGTGGAACCACTTGACCCCCGAGGACAGCAAACCAAGACTTAATTGTAGTTTCAACCTCTCCCCAGAGTAGAATTTCTGGGATTTTCTCATCAGCACTAGTGAAGTAACCTTGTCTGTAACAATTCTTTCTTTTGCTAATAGTCACTTCACCCTGCCTTGTTTCATTAGCAGCCTTCCATATTGCACACAGGCCCTCAGAGCACCTTTCTATTTACTAGACGGGATGCTGCCTGATTCATGAGTAGCTGAATAAAACCCATTAGATTTTTAGATTTTCTCAGCTGAATTTTTTTTTTAACACAATGTTTCTAACACAAAGTCGGGGCAGTTGAGTCATGAAGCAAAAAAATTCCTTTAGAATATCGTTCCAATTTTCTATTACACCCAAAAGTTTGTTTACTCCTTTAAGTCACTCTGAAGTGCATAAGGGTAGACTGTGTGAATTCAAGTAATGGACTGCTATCAGTTCATTGCCTCCATATAATTCAGAGCTCACCAATTATCAATGGCCTCCCCAGACTTGGGTCAAGAATGAGAATAGACTAGATTCAGTGAGAATGGTCCTGCTGTGCACTTCTGTAAAGGACAGAAAGACTACTTGCTCATGTCCATCATCATGAGTACTGACATCACATGGCATGCTCAACTCAAATGATTTTTTAAATCTCACTCTTTTGTGTAACCCCAAGGCTCTCTGGAATCGTGGTTAAGAATCAAAGGTCTAAATTATTATTTTAAAAAACAGACATTTTTAAACCTGAAATTTCTGGATTTATGGAGTGCAGCTATACTGAGGAATGAAAGTCACACTAGCAAGTATAAACGCTGAGTCTCCACAACTTGATGTCTCCCTTAAACGACTTGTAAGTTACAGAGGAAGTGCTCCGTTTCTCCAAAACCAAAATATCAAAATATATCCAGCCTGAAAAAAAATATTTAGGAAGCTGCCTACGATGCTGTGAGGTATCCCAGGTATCAGTGTGGCACCTAGCACCTCTTTATTCTTCTATTCATTCTCAGTCATCAATAAAGGTAGGTTTTGAGTAAGATTTATATTTTGTTTGAATCAGATGGACAGTTTAGCCATTTCTGATAATGCAAGAGGAAATAAAATTTTGTTCTTATTAAGTTTGAAGTGCCTATTAAACAATGATGTAGAGATATAAAATAGGTAATCAAATATGGATTAGCAAATTTAGAGTTGCAGTATAAGTCAGAGCTAAGTACACACATATTCAGAATCTAAATATATATGTTTATGTACATGAGAATGAATGAAACCACAGGGGAATGAAGTCTAAGAATTAAGCCTTCAGTATTACAATATTTTAAAGATGAAATGAAAGCAAGATCAAAATGAACTAAAATGCAGTGGCTAGAGAGAAAGTCAGTTTAGGATATTATCATAAAATCCAAGAGAAAAATGTGTTCCAAAAGGAGAAAATGGTCTCATTTTAACTAATGCTTCTAAACACCAAGAAAGAGAAGTATGTGGGATTTAGAAGCATAAACAACCCTGACAAGAACAATCTCAGTGTAGTGTTGGAGTCACTCCACTGATTTGAGGCTGTGTACGTTAAGAAAATGGAAAAAATGAGAGCACAAATTAGCAAAATAAGAATAATGGAGAAATTACAGCAAATAAAATAGAAATACAGAATATCATACGAGAATATTATGAAAAACTATAAGGAACCAAACTGGATAACCTAGAGGAGATGGACAAGTTTCTGGAAACATACTGTCTACCAAGACTGAATCAAGAAGAAACTGACCACATGAACAAACCGATCACTAGAAATGAAATCGAAATAGCAATAGAAAAACCTCCCTACAAATAAAAGTCCAGGACTGGATGGCTTCACCAGGGAATTCTACCAAACATACAAAGAAGAACTCATACCAGTCCTTCTCAAACTCTTCCAGAAGATTGAAAAGGAGGGAATACTCCCAAACTCATTCTATGAAGCCACCATCACCCTGATACCAAAACCAGGCAGAGACACTACCAGAAAAGAGAACTATAGGCCAGTATCATTGATGAACATAGATGCCAAAATCCTCATCAAAATATTAGCAAATAGAATCCAACAACACATAAAAAAGATTATACATCATGACCAAGTGGGGTTCATCCCAGGGACACAAGGCTGGTTCAACATACGCAAATCAATCAATGTAATACATCACATCAACAAGAGAAAGGACAAAAACCACATGATCATTTCAATCGATGCAGAAAAAGCATCTGATAAAATTCAACACCCATTTATGATAAAAACTCTCACCACAGTGGGTATAGAGGGAACATATCTCAACATGATAAAAGCTATATATGACAAACCTACAGCCAACATAGTACTCAATGGTGAACAACTCAAAAGCTTCCCACTAAAATCTGGGACAAGACAAGGATGTCCACTATCACCACTCCTATTCAACATAGTCTTGGAAGTCCTAGCCACAGCAATCAGATGAGGGAGAAATAAAAGGGATCCAAATCGGAAAAGAAGAGGTAAAAGTGTCACTATATGCCGACAACATGTTACTATAGAAAACCCTAAAAGGTCCACACAAAAACTACTAGAGCTGATCGAAGAATTCAGCAAGGTAGCAGGTTACAAGAGTAACATTCAAAAATCAGTTGTATTTCTTTATGCTAATGATGAATCAACAGAAAAAGAAAGTAAAGAAACGATCCCCTTTAAAACAGCACCCAAAGTAATAAAATACCTAGGAATAAATCTAACCAAGGAGGTGAAAGACTTATACACAGAAAACTATAAACCACTGATGAAGGAAATTAAGGAAGACTTTAAAAAATGGAAAGATAGCCCATGCTCTTGGATTGGAAGAATCAATATAGTTAAAATGGTCACACTGCCCAAGGCAAGCTACAGATTTAATGCAATCCCTATCAAATTACCCAGGACATATTTCACAGAACTAGAACAAATCATAATAAAATTTATATGGAACCATCAAAGACCTAGAATTGCCAAAGTATTACTGAAGAAAAAGAAAGAGGCTGGAGGAATAACTCTCCCAGACTTCAGACAATACTATAGAGCTACAGTCATCAAGACAGCATGGTATTGGTACAAAAACAGACATATAGACCAACGGAACAAAATAGAGAGCCCAGAAATGACCCCACAAACTTTTGGTCAACTAATCTTTGACAAAGGAGGCAAGAATATACAATGTAATAAAGACAGTCTCTTCAGCAAATGATGCTGGGAAAACTGGACAGCAGCATGTAAAACAATGAAGCTAGAACACTCCCTTACACCATACACAAAAATCAACTCAAAATGGATAAAAGACTTAAACATAAGACAAGATACAATAAACCTCCTAGAGGAAAATATAGGCAAAACATTATCTGACATACATCTCAAAAATTTTCTCCTAGAAGAAATAAAAGCAAGAATAAATGAATGGGACCTAATGAAACTTACAAGCTTCTGCACAGCAAAGGAAACCATAAGTAAAACAAAAAAACCTTCAGGATGGGAGAAAACTTTTGCAAATGAAACCAACAAAGGTTTGATCTCCAGAATATATAAGCAGCTCATACAACTTAATAAGAAAAAAATGAACAACCAAATCCAAAAATTGGCAGAAGACCTAAACAAGCAATTCTCCAAGGAAGAAATACAAATGATCAATAGACACATGAAAAAAATATATATATATATAGAATACATAAGCAGCTCATACAACTTAATAAGAAAAAAATGAACAACCAAATCTAAAAATGGGCAGAAGACCTAAACAAGCAATTCTCCAAGGAAGACATACAAATGATCAATAGACACATGAAAAAATGCTCAGTATCACTAATTATCAGAGAAATGCAAATCAAAACTACAATGAGGTATCACCTCACACCAGTCAGAATGGCCATCATTCAAAAATCCACAAATGACAAATGCTGGAGAGGCTGTGGAGAAAGGGGAACCCTCCAACACTGCTGGTGGGAATGCAATTTGGTGCAGCCACTGTGGAAAACAGTGTGGAGATTCCTCAAAAGACTAGGAATAGACTTACCATATGACCCAGGAATCCCGCTCCTGGGCATATATCCAGAAGGAACCCTACTTCAGGATGACACCTGCACCCCAATGTTCATAGCAGCATTATTTACAATAGACAAGACATGGAAACAGCCTAAATGTCCATCAACAGATGACTAGATAAAGAAGAAGTGGTATATTTATACAATGGAATACTACTCAGCCATAAAAACCAACAACATAACGCCACTTGCAGCAACATGGATGCTCCTGGAGAATGTCATTCTAAGTGAAGTAAGCCAGAAAGAGAAAGAAAAATACCATATGAGAATGCTCATATGTGGAATTTAAAAAAAAAAAAGAAGCATAAATATAAAACAGAAATAGACTCACAGACATAGAATACAAACTTGTGGTTGCCAAGGGGGCAGGGGGTGGGAAGAGATAAACTCGGATTTCAAAATTGTAGAATAGATAAACAAGATTATACTGTACAGCACAGGGAAATATATACAAGATCTTATGGTAGCTCTCAGAGAAAAAAATGTGACAATGAGTGTGTAAATGTCCATGTATAACTGAAAAATTGTGCTCTACACTGGAATTTGACACAAAATTGTAAAATGATTATAAATCAATAAAAAATGTTAAAAAGAAAGAAAATAGAAAAAATGAGACTTCAAGTCAAGGAGTTATCCTTAAGATATAGGATATAGAAATGAAGGGAAAAAAAAAAAAACAGGAAGAAGCCAAGGGTGTGAGAATGGCAGTGGTTCCCAGGGAGTTCCCATCTTTAAGCAAATAAACTTGCATTATGTGCTTCAATGACTTTGGTTCGTGTATCTTACACCTGAGTGAGTCTGGCTGATACAAACTACCCCTAGGAATTATTTAGAAGTTGGAGATCCACTGAGAAAAGAAGTTACTTCTGGCAGCTCTCCAAGTAAGAAAAGTGACTCCAACCAAGGAGAAAACTTGTATTTGCCAGTCTGGGATGATAATGGGAGCTTGAAATTTTCTTGAATTCACAAACAACTGGTTCCCACCTATCCACAGCTCTCTAGACAGATACGGCTTCCAAGATATGCCTAAGCAATCCAGACACTATCCCCTGGGCTTTGGAAATCTTGGTGAAAGTTCCTGTCCCTAGTTGACACAAACAGATGGTACTTCACTCCTGCCCCTAACATACTGAAAAAATCAGAGTCCTAATTTGGGGACTTACGAATTTTGTACAAGTTTCTCTCTCTTCATATAGTGTTTGATATTAGGTAGTGCACAACCCTGATGACTTAGAAGTTGGGGTCAGATTCAGTTAAATTTAAAACAAATGGTTATTTTACTTTTTTTAGTTTTATTATACACATGGGCATTATGGAGGAAATTCATACCAAATATTTATTTTTTTAAATCAATGCCTGGTTGAGACTTTGTAAAAATGAAAGTAAATGTGTGTTTATTCCTCTATCTTCTTTTAATTCCTCAGAATGTGCTTTTAATAATAAACATTCTAACTTGATTTTTCTCAATTAAATTTCTCAGTCTGAATTTTACTTAATGTTGTACTAACAGCCTTTATACACATACGTGTGGGTGTGTGCATGTGTGTGCACCTCTGTGTGTGTGTATTCTGTGCTTCAAAAGTAAAAAGGCAAGAGTTCTGGTCCAAGATGGCAGGAAGACCCTGAACTCACCTCCTCCCAGACATGTTGAATCTAAACCTACACACAGAGCACTTCTTCCTGAAAAAAAACTGAAGGCTGATTGAACAGCTTCTGCACAACAAGTGACAGAAGGACCAGATAGAGATGGGTAAGAGAGGTGGAGACATGGTACTGACAAAAACCCCACCCCTGACTCATCAAACTGCATTAGGGAGGGATATTACGGAGTAGTTCCCATACAGACTTACCTGCCCTGGGGCTCAGCAAAAAACAAACAAAATCAGCCAAAAAAAGAAAAAATCTCCAGCAGTTTACAGAGCATCTAGACTGTATGTGAAGAAAATCCTTGTATTAACACTAGGGCATCTATCAAACAGGCAGGAAACTGCTGGAACTCAGTTGGAGGCACCAGAAAGCACTATTTTTTGTGCTCCCCCTCCACCTTGATAGCGCAAGTGGAAACATGGTCCAGGCACTCTAGCTGGCCTCCAAAGGCCCCCCAGCACACCCCAGGTCCCTGGCGCACGTTACCTACAGCTGTCTTCCAAGGCAACCTTGGCATGGCCCACACCAGGATATCCCCAGGCCACACCCACTCCAGCTCCAGCCATCCCACCAGGATGGCCCTGGTGTGGTACACCCTGGGACCCCTGGGCTGCATCTGCTCCAGGTTCAGCTGTCAGCATACAGTTTAACACAGGGGACACTCATACACAAGGCCATACTTTCAAGACCAGGAGAGGCAGATGTTTTGCCTAATTCATAGAAACAAACAGAAACCAAAACAAAATGAGGAGATCGAAGAGTATGTTTCCCCCAAAAAAGAACAAAATAAAGTCCCAGGGGGGAAAAAAAACCCTAATGAAATGGAGATAAGTAAATAACCTGATAAAGCATTCAAAGTAATAGTCATCAAGATGCTAACTGAATTCAGAAGAAGAAAGGAAGAATACAATGGGAACTTTGACAAAGAGTTAGAAAATAAGAAACAATCAGAGCTGAAGAATAACTAAAATGAAAAGTACATTAAAGGAATCAACAGTAGATTAGATGACAAAGAATAGATGAGCAATCTAAAAGATGTAATGAAGGAAATTACCCAATCAAAAAAGGGAAAAATAATTTTTAAAAATGAGGCTAGTTTAACGCATTTCTGGGGCAACATCAGGTGTACTAATAGTCATATTATGTCACATTATAGAAGTTCCAGAAGGTAAAAGGGGCAAGAAACTTATTTGAAGTAATGGCTGAAAACTCTAACCTGGAGAAGGAAACAGATATCTGTGTCCAAAAAAACAAAGTTTCAAACAAAAATGAATCCAAAGCTACACACGAAGACCTTACAAATAAGATGGCAAAAGTTAGAGAATTTTAAAGGCAGCAAAAGAAAAACATCTAGTCACATGAAAAGGAAACCCCATAAGCCTGTCAACTGATTTTTCAGCAAAAACTTTGAAGGCCAGAAGGGTAGCATATTTAAAGTGAATATATGCCAAAAAAAAAAAATACAATCAATAATACCGTACCCAGCACAGTTATCATTCAGAATTGAAGGTGAGATAAAGATTCCCCGAGATAAGCAAAAACTAAGGCACTTCATTAACACTCAACCAGAATTACAGGAAACTTTAAAGGGTCTTCTTTAAGCAAAAAACAAAAAGGCTATAACTATAAATAAGAAAATACATGAAAAAAACAATTCTCACTGGTAAATGCAAATATGTAGGAAAGGCAGGGGATCAGCCACTTAAAAAGCCAGTTTTTAAGTTGAAATACAAAAGTAGTAAAATCAACTATAACATAGTAAGTAGTTAAGGAGTTAATAAGCAATACAAAAAATTACAAGGTGTAAAATAGACTATCAAAAACAAAACATGTTGGGGGAGTTAAATGCAGTGATTTTACAATGTGTTTATACTTAAGCAACTACCAGCTTAAAATAAACTGTCTACCTCATGATAACCACAAAAAAACCTACCATCATTACACAAAAAATAAAGTAAAAAGTATCCAAACACTAAAAATAAGGTATCAAACCACAAAGGAGGAAGATTCAGGGAAAAAGAAATGAAGAGAGAAGAAAGACAAAAACAACCTCGAAACAATTAACAAAATGGCAATAAGTATATACCTATCAGTAATCACTTTTACTGTCAATGGACTAAATACTCCAATCAAAAAAACAGAGTGAATGAATTTTTTAAAAAATCAAGACCTATCTATATGCTTCCTAGAAGAGACTCACTTCAGATATAAACAGACAGACTAAAATTAAAGGGATGAAAAAAAGATATTCCATGCAAATGGAAACAAAAAGCTGGGATAGCAATATTCACACCATACAAAATAGACTTTGTAACAAAAGACAAAGTAGGACATTACACAATTAAAGGGGTCACTCCAGAAAGAGGATATAACATTTGTGAATATTTATGTACCCAACATAGGATCACCTAATACGTTAAAAAAAATTAACAGATATAAGGGGAGAAATTCAGGGTAATACAATAGAGGACTTCAATACCCCACTCACATTAATGTACACAGCATCCAGACAAAAACAATAAGGAAACACTGGCCTTGCATGATACATTTGACCAGACAGACTTAATACATTTAATACTTAATAGAACATTTCATCCCAAGACTGCAGAATACACATTCTTTTCAAGTGCACATAGAACATTTCCCAGGATAGATCACATGCTAAGCCATAAAATAAATCAATAAATTTAAGAAAACTGAAGTTATATCAAGCATCTTGTCTGACCACAAAAGGTATTTAACTAGAAATCAATTAGAAGAAGAAAACTGGAAAAAGCTCAAAGACTAAACAACATATTACTAAACAACCAATGTGTGCCAAAGAACTCTAAGAGGAAAACAAAAAAATGTGACAAATAAAAATGAAAATAACTTTCCAAAATCTATGGGACACAGCAAAAGCAGTTCTAGGAGAGAGGTTCATAGCATTGCAGGCGTACCTCAAAAAATAAGAAAAAAAAAAAAAACTCAAATAATCTAACATTACATCTAAAGGAACTAAAAGAAAAAAAAAAGCCCAAAGTTAGAAGAAAGAAGGGAATAATAAAGATCTGACAAGAAATAAATAAAATAGAGCCAAAGAAAAGATCCATGAAACTAAGAACTGATACTTTGAAAAGATAAAATTGATAAATCTTTGGCAAGACTCAAATGAGAGAAGTTACAATGGATACCACATAATAGAATCATAAGAGATTACTAAGTCATAAGAGATTACTACAAACAATTATATGCCAACTAATTGGATAACCTAGAAGAAATGGATAAATTCCCTAGAAACAGATTTCCCAAGACTGAATCAGGAAGAGAAAATCTGACAGACCAATTACTAGTGATTAAACTGAAGCAGTAATCAAAAAACTCCCAACAAACAGACGTCCAGGATCAATGGCTTCACAGGGGAATTCTGGCAAATATTTATAAGAAAAGCTAATATATCTATTCTCAAATTACCCCCAAAAAAGTGAAGAAGCAACCCCAAACTCATTCTGAGATCAGCATTATCTTAATACCAAAATCACATAGACACCACAAAAAAAAAAAATTGCAGGCCAATATTCCTGATGAACATAAATGTAAAAATCCTCAACAAAATATTAGCAAACCAAATTAAACAAGACATTACTAGGGTCATATACCATGATTAAATGGGATAATTTCAGGGATGTAAGGATGGTTCAACATCCACAAATTAGTCAGTCTGATACACCACGTTAACAAAATAAAGGATAAAAATCACATAATCATCTCAATAGATTCAGAAAACGTATTTAACAAATTTCAACATCCATTTATGTTAAAACCTCTTAAAGTGAGTATGGAGTACTTCAACATAAAAGCCATATATGACAAGCCCACAACTAGCATCATACTCAATAGTGAAAAGCTGAAAGCTTTTCCTCTAAAATCAGGAACAAGACAAGAATGCTCCTTCCCAACACTTTAATTCAATATAGTATTAAAAGTCCTAGCCACAGCAATCAGACAGAAAAAGAGATAAAAGGCATCCAAATTGAAAAGGAAAAATTAAAACTATCACTGTTGCAGGTGACACGATATTATATATAGAAAACCACCAGAAAAACTATTAGAACTAATAAATTGAACCACTAAAGTTGCAGGATACAATATACAGAAATCTGCTTCATTTCTACACACTAATAATGACGTATTAGAAAGAAATTAAACAAATCACATTTACCATTGCACCAAAAAATAAAATACCTAGGAATGGATTTATCCAAGGAGGTGAAAGACCTGTGCTCTGAAAACTAACACAGTGAAGAAAGAAAATGATAATAACCCAAATAAATGGAAGGATAAACCACGCTCATGGACTGTTAAAATGTCCATACTACCAAGGAAATCTACTGATTAAGTGCGATGCCTATCAAAATACCCATGACATTTTTCACAAAACTGGAACAAACAATCCTAAAATTTGTATGCATCTACAAAAGACCCCAAATAGCCAAAGCAATCTTGAGGAAGAATAAAGCTGGAGGTAATACATTCCCTGATTTCCAACTATATCACAAAGCTATAGTAATAGAAACCGCACACTACTGGTACAAAAATGGACATGTAGATAAATAAAACTGAGTAAAGAACCCAGAAATAAGCCTGTGTTTATATTGTCAATTAATCTCTGACAAAAGGGGCAAAAATATACAGTGGGGAAAAGACAGTCTCTTCAATAAACAATGTTGGGAAAATTGGACAGCTACACAAAAAAAAATTAAAACTAGATTTCTTACACCATATACAAAAATAAACTCAAAATGCATTGAAGGCTTAATTACAAGACTTGAAAACACAGAACTCCTAGAAGAAAACAATAAGCTCTTTGACAACAGTATTAGAGTTTATATTTTATATAGATCTAATTTTTTTTTGAAACTGCCTCCTCAGGCAAGGGCAATAAAAGCATAAACGAATAAATGGGACTACATCAAAGTAAAAATTTTTGCACAGCAAAGGAAGCCATCAACAATACAAAAAGGCAACCTAATGAATGGGAGAAGATACTTGCAAGTGATATGTCTGATAAGTGGTTAATATCCAAAACATATAAAGAACTCATACAACTCTATCAAAAAACCAAATAATCCGATTTAAAAATGGGCTGAGGACCTGTATAGACATATTTTCAAAGAAAACATACACATGGTCAGCAAACACATGAAAAAGTGCTCAACATCACTAATTCATCAGGGAAATGCAAATAAAAATCACAGTATCACCTCCCACTTGTCCAAATGGCTATTACCAAAAAATTAAGAAATAAGTGTTGATGATATGGAGAAAAGGGAACTTTCATGCACTGTTAGTAGGAATGTAAATTGGTGCAACCACTATGGAAATAGTAGGGAGGTTCTTCAAAAAAATTAAAAACAGAACTACTATATGATTCAGCAATTCCACTTCTGGGTATTTTTCCAAAGAAAATAAAAACACTAAATCTAAAAGATATTTGTACCCCATGTCCATTGCATAATTTATTTACAATAGCCAGGGTATAGAAGTAACCTATGTACCCATTGTTAAATGAATGGATAAAGATGTGGTATACGTATACAGGGGAATATTCCTCAGCCATAAATAAGAATGAAACCTTGTCATTTGCAACAACATAGATGGACCTAATGGGTATTATGAAGTCAGTCAGAGAAAGACAATTACCATATGAAATACCAACTCACAGTTTATGTGGAATCTCAAAAACAAATGAACAAACAAAAGACTCATATATACAGAGAACAAACTGGTGGTTTCCAGAGGGATGGAATGGGCAAAATACAGGTGAAGGGGATTAAGAGGTACAAACTTCCAGTTATAAAAGTCATAGGGATGTAATGTACAGCGTAGGAAAGATAGTCAACAATATTGTAATAACTTTGTATGGCAATTGATGGTAACTAGACTTACTGCGGTGATCATTTTGTAATCTATAAAATACTAAATCACTACATTGTACCCTGAAACTAATAATATTATAAGTCAATTATACTTCACTTTAAAAAGTACATCATCCAGATTTCCAAGTTAGCAAATATTTATGTAGAAGAAATTTTCAATCACTATAATTAGTTACATCTGTAGAAAACTCTTCCAGTTGCTTTTTAACTCAAAACCCTTTTTCCCTTAAAATCAAACTGCTGAGTTTTTGAGGTTTCCTTTTGGGGTATTTTTGGCAAAAAAAAAAAAAAAGAGAGAAAAGTATGCAAAACTATACAGATTGCATTACTACAAAGTGTAAGTGAATTTCAAATGTGACTAATTCACATACTTAAATATCATTTGAGTCCAAAGTGGAAACAATAACTTTGGAAAAGTAAAGCTTTAATATTATGCTCCTAAAGAAGATTTTGGGTTTTGTTCAGGTATGGGAAATGTATTTTTCTGTGTAAAAGAGAAACAGGCTTTCAAAAAGCTAGACTTTGATGTTACAAAAGAAAATTTATGTTCAGATGACCACAACACCCAAATAAGTTGTTTTTTAAAGCCTAATGTTGAATACAGTGTTCCTGGCCTACATCTATAGCCACATCCCCCAGTTAACATAATACATAAACCATCAAAGACACACCCTTCCTAAAGGATTTTTCCTTGTTACATTAGTGCTTATAGAATTATGATGTCTTATGTGTACAAATACTATTCCAAACAGCAAATGCAGGGAAGAGGGAGAAAAGCATTGTCCTTCTTTTTGTGGCTCTAAGAAGCTTGAATCTTAAGTGCTTTTTTTATTGCAGGTAATAGAAATTCAATCCAGCTTAGGGGAAAAAATAGAGAGGAAATAAAGCCAGAAATGTCTCTTGGACAGCAAAGGCAGGTATCAGAGTTGGCTTCAAGAAAACTAGAATCTCCATCTCTCTCCCTCCCTCTCCTTCCCTCTTTCCAGATCTTTTACTTTATATCTTTATTTTTCTGCACTGAGACAACACAGTAGGTAATGATTGTGCCACAATCCTAATTGGTAAAATTTATCCCAAATTACAGTTGGAATCACTTGGATCCAGTTTTAAATTCCTGAGAAAGGGGCATGATTTGACACAGATTGGGTCAACCCCTGGTCCAATCTCCTATCATCACAAGATAATAGGCTAATAGAAACAGATATAATAGAAACATATATTTTAGGAAGCACCTCCAAAAACCGTATGGACAAATATGGGGAAAGGTGGAATGCATTCTCAGAGAAAGAGATCCCCCAAATGTATATATTCAAAATACCTTTAAAACGTATTTAAAAACCAATATGAGAAGTTGTCTTCTTTTTAAAAATTCTTTGTAGAATGGCTTTTGTGTTTAATAAGTATGACAATTTCATTTTTTGTGAACTTAGATCATGTCTGATAAAAGGTTTTTAGCCCTCAGAACTGTAGTAGCAGGAAGCTACCCCTTTTCTTACCTCCATATACCTTGACTAAGACTAACTCTTAGGGTACAAATGTGACAGAATGGGTAGTAGACAAGGCAACACCCAGAATACTTCGACTAGACTAGGTCCAAAGAATAAAATGACAATAAGGTGACCAGGGAATTTCCTTTGTGTTAAAAAAAAAAAATAGTGGATAATGCAGCCCGAGGAATGACTAATGTACTTGCTTACTCTGGAATCACTTTATATAAAATTGATTAAAAGGGTGTGAATTTCCATCTTCTGCTTAGATACAAGAGCTATTTAACAGCATTTTTTAGGTCTTTCCGAGTGTATTTCTCATTAGGTGCTATTAAGATGTGGAACACGAAAATCATGAAAAACAAGGTATACTTGAGACAGAAAATTCAGGACTAATAGTTTCCTAATGATACTCAACCACTCAGTGTCCCTTGAGGACTTGTATGGCTGTAGAGAAAGGATGGGCGTTGGAGCCAGTTAGACCTGGGCTTGAATCCTGACATCGGCCCTCATCTTATCCTTTGAGACAGCCATGGGTAATATCCTTCAATTACTTGAATGGCAGGTTCTTTATTCATTATGAATTCAAAAGCAGTGTTCAAGATGGTATTCATATTAAAGTTTTGAGAACTGTATTTGCTAAGAGGAATGTAAAATGGTGCAGCCACTTTGGAAAACAGTCTGGCACTTTATCAAAAGATTAAATGTAGCACTAACATATGATCCAGCAATTCTACTCCTAGGATATATATATCCAAGAGAACTGAAAAATACGTCAACAAAAAATGTATGCCTCAGTGTTCACAGCAGCATTATTAATAGCCAAAAGTGGAAAATCTATATATCCATCAGCTGATGAATGGATAAACAAATGTGATATTCACACAATGGAATATTAGTCAGCAATAAAAAGGAATAAGGTATTGGTACATGGATGAGCCTTAAAGACATTACCCTAAGTGAAAGAAGCCAGTCACAAAAGACCATATGTTGTATAATTCTATTTATGTGAAATGTTCAGAGTAGGCAAATCTATAGACAGAATGTAGATTAGCATTTGTCTCGGGCTCGGGGAGAATGGGAAGCAACAATAGGTACAAGGTTTCTTTCTGAAGTAATGAAATGTCCTAAAATTACACTGTGGTGATGATTGCATAATTCTGACTATACTTAAAACATTCAATGGCATAAATGGGTAAGTTTTATAGCATACAAATTGTATTTCAGTAAAATTATTTTAACAGTGATAATGAAATACAGTATCAATTTATAATTCATTTGTGCCAGGATAAATTACATACAAACTTTCCTTCATATTTCTAGTCATATCAATTCACCCTATCTTAGAATAAATAGGAATAGGAATAAAATAAATGATGGATACTCAAAGTATTTAAATGCCATAAATAATATTAGTAAACTAATTAGTAATATTAATAAGAATAGCTGTGAATTATAACTTATTCACTATGCACTAAGCACTAGACTAAGCATTTGTATTTACTAAGTATTCTTAATAATCATGAGAGGTAAGTATTCTTAATCCATTTTATATATGAGAAAGTTAAGGCTCAGAAAGTATTGATTAATTGCCCCAATTTATAAGTCTAGTAAATAATAGTAGATAAACCCAATTCTAGCCGATTCCATTGGCCAAACTCTTAAACAATATACAGCCTCCCCTTCAGTGACCTGATGGATATATGTAACTGGTTTTAGAATATCTCATTTAATCATATGTTAATAATTTTCCCCCCAAACTTAGGTGAATTCAATATATAAACTACACTGAACAATACTGTTTCTTTCTGTAGATTTTCCGGAACTCCTGGATACCTTGAGAGAATATTCAACTCCCTTCTGAGTTAGATATTGTAATGCTGTGCGTACTCTTAACTACTGATTGATTTGTACAAACCAGTCCCGTCACAGGCTCAAGAACACCCCTTCAGAATGATAATAGTGAAGTCTAACTGTGAATCCCTAACAGAACTTTCTCCAGCACCCACTGGGTAACCACTGGGATCCTGAGTGATGCAGGATGCGTCAGCAACATTGGCAGGAGTCCTTCCAGGATAATACTGTGTAGGCAAATTAATAATTACATATCAATGCACTGTCAGAAGAGCACATGATGTTACTTCTATCTTGCAGTGTGGATTTTTTAACAGGAAAGACACGGTCTCACAAAGTACATCTTTGTCTTAAAACGTTACCAATAATAGAAGTTAGTATTCACCAAAATACTAACTATAACTTATGTATTCGTTTTTTTTATATGTATCGTCTCTTAACCCCTAAGATAATACTACAAACTAGCTACTATCATTGTTTCCTTTTGACAGATATAGAATATGGGGCAGAGGGAAATAGCAGATCCAGGATATCAGGCAGTATAGCTTATAGCTTATACCTCTTAATCATTACTCTACAGTGACTTCAAATGCTTAAATTCAATTTCAGTTAATAAAATCTTTAAACGGTCTCACCATAAAAATCCACATACAAGAAGGCTCTATAATGTCTAAGAAACCAATTAAAATTTCAGTGTTGAGATTTTATTTTGTGTGTGTGTGTGTGTGTGTTTGTTTTGTTTTGGGGGGTTTTTTGCTTTTTTTGTTGTTTTTTTTTTTTCTACAGAGTCAGTGGGGAAAAACTAAAACACCACAGTAAATGAACTGTGTACTGGTTTTTAAATAGTTAAGAATATCTATAATTATGTAAATAAATTATAAACAACATCAATTTTGTATTGGTAAAAACTCACACTAGTTTTTTTCTGAGCATCTTTGTTCTACTTTTGTTTTTTAAAACATGTTGTTCTACATTCAACAGATGATTAAAAAAAATTAAGGGTCAGTGTTAAATTAACAGGCCTTTATATTTTAAATTTCACTAGCTGAGTAGCTGGGGGCCCACTGAGACCTTTATCTTGTCATGTCAATGTTTGAATAAAAACTTACCTTCTCATACTTTCAGATGGGGCATGCATTCTTCATGTATATCCCATCTCAGTCCTCAAATTTCTGGCATTGAGAAGCACACCATATTAGTTCAAGATGCATTTATTATGTTAATTCAGAACGAAACCTCAGTCATGCAGATCCCTCTTTAAACCAAGGAGGGGGAAGAAGGGATGACGCCATTCACAGAGACTATTTTCAGACATTTTGGTTCATTTGCAAAATATGTAAGCATTTTCTGATATTGCTAGCTAGTGTAAAGAGTTTGCTTGTAGTAATCTCATAAGTCCTTCATGAAGTAGGAGGAAAGGAGAGTAAAAGGAAGAGAAGTGGTAGTAACATCACACCTAATTACTCCCTACATAGCAACAAAAACAGGAGAGTCAAGAAAAAGTGAAGACCTCTCCACTTATTAATTCCCCCAAAACTATTCTTAGGTGAAACTTGAGGGTAAAATTGTCCTGATTCTAGACTGGTAGGAATAAGGGGCAAAGCAAGTTTCTACCAGTCTGGAGTAGGCCACTGAGAAATTCTGCAGCAACAGCCATAAAACTGGCTTGGGTTGGTCCACACAAATCTGAAACCATAAACCAAGAGGCAAAACTGAATCTATTCAGAATGGTGAGTGTAAAGCAGAACTGACTTCAAGGTGATTTTCCGAAAACCAAAGTCACTAAGACAGGAATCAACGAACGGAGGCAAAATCCAAGAGTTAGGACTAGAGGCAGAAAATGGGCCAAAATGGGTCCAAGAGCCAGTAGAACAACCAGAGGGCAAAGCAGAAGCCTGGCTAAGATTTTTGCCAAGCAACTGGGTGTTCCTGCATAAACTCAAAACAAATGGGGGTTTTCAACTCAAGACCCTGAGTTTATTGAGGTTTCAGTTGTTCAAAAGCAGTATCTAAGGATGGATCTATGTGTTTGGTGGTGATCAGCTATCTTTTTTAACAATATTCAACTCTTACTAACAGAAGGCAGGGTTTTGGAAGATTGGAAAGAAGTGAGACAAACTTCCAGAGGACATTATTGCCTCAAAACTGGTATAATTCCACAGTGAACTAATACAGTAGGTATCTTAAAGCTGAAATGAACAGTGACAAAGATAATTAAGATGACCACAATACTCTCTAACATACCTTATGAAACTATAGTTATGAGTATGATAAGCTGGTGATCATAGGAAATTGAAGTTCATGAAATTTTTGAATATGAAAGGGGAAAAAAGATAAAAGATAAAGCAAGCTACTGCAAAGCATAAAGTAGTGCCTGGATTCACCATCACTACCTGCTCATGGCACTAGAACAGAGATAATTTTAAGGGAAAAATCAAGAGAATAGATTGTCCAGTAGCCTTATGAAGATAATTTATACCCAGGATATAGTTATAAAACTTATACCACAAAGTATAATTTGAAATTATAAAATTGTGGCTTTACAGTATACAATTAGCTAGAAGATCTCTAAACTAATTATTACCACCCATAAGCCTGGTGACTGAGACATCCCTAGCCAATTCCTCAAGGTTTCTATCTATTCTGTGAATTCAGGAGGGAATTAAAGTACTGAAAACATATCACCCCAGTGTTCTCGCTGAAAAGTAAGTATTTTCATCTGGACTCAGGTAAGTAGCTTTTTCAAAGATTAGCACATTTGCTTATAAAGTGACATTCTACACCAACTGAATAAACTCAATTAACTTCCTGGAAGATTGTCATAAATAATTTACTGGTGATGTGGCATTCTAAACCAATTGAATAGTTAATTTTTAAACAATTTACTACTATTGTAAATTGGATAACTGATGCAACATTAAATAAGCTTTAAAATCAACAAAATATTGGTAATTCGTTAAATCTAGAGAAACAACTTATTGACTATACTGGCTTCACTTTGTTTATGAATGTTGTCATGTTTTCTGGCATTATAAGGCTTCCATGAGGTGTCTGAGCATTTCGGTTTTGAGTCAAAAAATAATTCTTTTGTGAAGTTGCTTAACATTAAATTGCCATGGATTCCATTGAAATAAGATCAAAATACAATTTTGTAAATTTTGCATGTCAAGAATTATGCTGAAATACATACAGGAAAAAACAGAAGAAGCAATTGATAAATATCTGGATCATAGAAAGAGCTAGACTGTGAAGTTAAGGACTCAAATTTGTCTCAGCTCTTCAACATTTTTGCCGCTTCAGAATTTTAGACAATTTACATAATCTTTCTCAACCTTAGTTTATTCAAGTGAAAAATAGGTTTTATAACACCTGCCTTGCAGGGTTGCTAAGAAGATTTACAATAATGTATATAAATCACTTAGCAAGACATTTAGCTAACAAGGAAAGCTATAGAAACTTGCTCTTGCTAATATCTGTATAATTAGCATACTTTGGACTCTTGATAAATGAAAAGTACAACCCCACTTCTGATTTAAATTCTTTATCTTAATCTAATTTTAATGTAAGTTATTATTAACATCTAAGTTCTCTTATTCTCCATAGTAAATAGGTACTGAATCTTTTCCAGTTTTTAACTCTGTTTCTTCTGGGCTTGCCTAATAAAAGCTTTTCTTTAAACTACTTCAATATCCTTTTATCATATGTATCTTGTAATATTAATATGCACATATTTTAACATCAATGCTTTTATATTTAGTTGTTATGTTTTTCCCCATTAATTAGAAAATAAGTTTGGTACCAGGCTCCCAACACTGTGTTAGACTCAGTGGAGACAAAGGAAACAAGGTCTATACTTTGGGATTTTATAGTCTAGCTTGGCATACACATGCTAACATGATATGCTATAGAGAGGGTCAGGATGCCAAGAGAATATATAAAAGTTATAGTTATAGCTCTTTTTTCTAATAATATTAACTATGTGACAGATGAAAATGAAATTATTTAAAAAAAAATTGTCCTAGTAACGAATTAGGAAGATGAAGCTGAAAATCACAATAGAGACCAAAAAAAATTAGTAAAATTCTGCAATCAATGGGAAATCAATTCAAAGGAACAAAGAGGAAAAAACAATTGAGACTGTAACTCAATGTACACTTGTTTCTAAAACTAAATGGATGCCACCCTACGGCTCAGTCACAGATGTCAGCATGGTAAGGATTAACTAGCTTCCTATCGGGAAATTAACACCCTTCTATTAATAGTTCCCAGCACCTCTAATGGACGCATATCTTATTTGACTTAGTGGAACCCAACTTCTAACGTCATTCCCCAAACCTATTTCCCCTACTGCGTTTGTGAGTTATTATCTATTACACAGCTCAAGACCCTCTGGAAATAATTGATTTCTTCTAATCCATTATTCCCTCACTAATCATAACTAAGATATTTCTGTTTTCTTCCTGCAGTGAATGTTGCATCTATTTCCCTCTTTTTGCCTTCCCTGTGTTTCCTGTCTTGTGGGTCACACCCTCATCATATCTTGACCACCCTTCTAACCGTTGTCCCTGCCTCCAATCTCTCTCTTCCTTTCCCTCCATCCTGCCCAAGAGTAACTTTCCTGTATCACAGCTCTTATCATAACATTCCTCCATCTCAATAAACCCTTGCTGGCTCCCAATTGCCAACAGAATTTAATTTATTTAGCTTTGTTTTAAAAACATTTGTTTCAAGCACACTTTTCTGCAATCCTCATTGATCTTGGAAAGAATACTGATTTTCCTTGATCTCAATGACAAGAGATGGCATGAGATAAAGACCTCAAAAACCTCAAACTTCATTTACTTTGAAGGAATTATATTTGCCAGTACAAAGTAATGGTCCATTCCATTATACCGATCTTAGAAAAGGGTTAAAGTTTGTGTACATATTTTTAAATCTTTTGTTGACAGAAACAATTCAGCTATAATATATAGACATACACAATGACCATGCAATTCCACTCTGCTGTTCTAACAGACTCTAGTATTGGGATTTGTGAGAATGATATAACTAACAGATCATACTGTGGTCTTAACATTACCCTTAATTATGGGCCTTGAGAAGCTGACCTCACACCCTCCAGGTTTTCTTTCTTACTATCTTCTTATATTCCTTTGCTGGCTCTTCATCTTCTAACTGATTTCTAAATACTTTTGTTCTTCCCATTTCAATCCTTGATCCTCTTCCCTTTATATACTCTTTCTCGATGATCTCATTTATTTATCTGAGTTTAAATATAACCCACATACTGTTATTTCCCAATTTTTTCTATATGCTCAGACTCTTTTGAGCTCCAAACATATGTATTCAACCACCTACTAGACATCTCTGTATGGATGTCTAAAAACTTTTAACAAAATTAAAATATCCAAAACTGAACCTTCGGTGTTCATCTCCACCACCAGAAAGCATGTTCCCCTACTACCACTCTGATATCTTCTTCAGCTTTAACAAGCCAAGATCTTCCATGCCTTAATCATCTTGCACATGTCTAGAGTGCTCTGCCAGCTATTCTCTGGTTCTTAAAATTCAAGGTTAGTTTTAACGTCACCCTCTCAAACAGGTCTTCCCTGATTACTCAATATAATGAAGTAGCTTCTTCTCCGATCTCGGTACTCTGGTACACAGAATTTGTTACAACTTTTAAATATTTATCAGTTTCTTTTTGTCTGTCTCCTTTATCTGATTATAAATTGTGTGAGGGCAAGGACCATTTCTTTCCTCTTCAATAATCTAGCTCCAGTGTCTTGCACAGTACCCAGTATACAGGCAGTATCTCTAAAAACATTTGCTAAATGAATAAATAGGTGGGGGAAAAAAAGCACTGAAAATCTCCATAAGATATCACTATGAGAAGTCCCTAACCAGCTACTTCTAAATTGCACCTCTACTGCATTTAGGAAACCTCAGTTTATAAAAGCAGAAAAGTCATTACAAAGTAACTGTTTTACCAAAAGAACTAGTTCATAAAATATTTACTTTGGTTTGAGGGCTTTACAGATATTAATTACTTAATCCTCTCTACAACCTTATGGGGTAGCAACCAAAATTACATATACTCTACAAATAAATAAACTGAGGGGTAAGTTTAAGTGTTGCCCAAAGTCACACACTTAAAAGTAGAAAGTCCAGGATTTGAGAACAGTCATTGTGACATCAGAGACTGCGTGCTAAACCATGTAATTGTGCCCAAATACCTCTGTATCTAGGCATCTCTCTTGGCATTTTAAATGTTTCATTTGCAAAAAAAAAAAAATACACGCACAGTGCAAAAAGGCCCTCAGGACATCTGTGGTATTAAATGAAGCACAGCTGTATCCCTGTCCAGCCCTGACAAGCTCTGCCAGGTTACAACACAGGGATATTTTTCCCTCATTGACTTAAGTAGGACCTGTCTGGTACAGTCCTTTCTTATTAGAAAAAGCCATTTCATCATTTAACATTTTTTGCAGAATCATACATTCATCCATTAGTTATCTCCAAGAGCGCTGTCAGCAAAAATTGTATCTTCAAAAAATGACAAGAAAAGCTTACAAATTTGGCCTTAAATATGAAAGTTAATGGCTAAGAGCAACTGTGTTTCATAACCCAATGTAGTCCTTAAAGAATTCTAGAATTATTGATGACATAAAATTCATTTCATTAGAACTTTGGCATTAACATTCAAGGAAAACTAGTAGATATTGAGTGTAATTCTTGGAATAGCACTTTACCTAGAATAAAAAACAATTGCAATAAATAATTCCTTTGCATGTTAATTACTTACTTATAATTTTCAAATGCAATTATCATACCTAGTGTTGCACTGTTTTTTAGAAAAGAATTTCCTTATCAAAATGTGAATCCAAATAAAGTAAACATCACTATTCTCAAAGGCTTAGCATCTGTATCCTGCATTTTTCTTAAAAATTGTATAGGAACACTACAGATGGTTAGAATGTTCTGTGTCAAGTTATTTAGGCATTTTATTTTATGTGCTATTGATGGTTTCTTTTATAATTTTTACTTAATTGGAGATAAACAGCAGTATTATAAGTATCTCATAAACAAGTCAAAGTAAGGTTAAACACATGTATCTCAATTGTCATTCAGTTACCTAAGTTTAAATTTAAAACCTTAGGTCTGAAAAGGATACCATCATGGTATAAAGCTCACCATTATTCCTCACATAATACACCCTGAGAAAATTACCCACTCATGGGAAGTACGGTATTAGCCCTATTTATATGCTGTCATTCTATTTTATCAAGAAGAGCATTTCTACCAGAAGAATGCCAGGACAGAGCTATAAATATAGACTAGGGTATGAAGAGTAGCATGGGAGTGGCAACACAGTTGTGTAAGTTATGGCAAGTCCCCAACATAAAAGCAAGCTTTCCAAGGATAACACTCTATCAAAACTTGCTCTTGTTATATTGGGCATTAGATTTTGACTACATTGGTCAGTTGGAATCCACTCAGTCCACTAGTACTCTATAATGACACTTGTAGTCATTGTTACCTTATGAAAACAAAAATATGAATTGAAAATTACTAAATCAGTAAATGGAATGAGAACTTCTAGAGTTTACTGTTATGTGGCAGACAATTCTGTGATGATCCTTGAATAATATCCTCCTCAAGAACATACACAGGACCTGTAACTTGCATCTAAAGAAGAGACTATGGCAAAGGTGATGTAATATCACTCCTGTGATTGTCATGTTATCTTATATGGCAAAGAGAGATGAAGGGCCTTGGCAGGTGTAATTAAGGTCCCTAACCAATTTAAAGTTAGTCACAAGGGAAAAGGGGGAATTATCCTGGGTGGGACTGCACAAGCAAGTAAGCTTTTTAACATTGGGTCTAGGGTTTAGACCATAAGAAGTCAAAGAGATACTCTCCTGCTGGTGTCAAAGAAGCCAACTACAATGTTGTGAACTGCCTACAGAGGTGGGTAGCCTCTGGGAGCTGAGGACCTCAGTCTTACAACTACAGGGAACTCAATTCAGTCAACAATTTTGGGAAAGGACTGAAAACTCTATAGACGAGAAGCCAGCCCAAGATGACATCTTGATTTCAGCCTGTGAGACTAAGCAGAGGATGCTGTTGATCAGTGCTCAGACTGCAGACCTACAAAACAGTGACATGATAAATGGGTATTGTTTTAAGCTATGAAAGCTGTGGTTGTTATGCAGCATAGAAAATATACTGAAGGAAAGAACTTCTGAAAGCAAGGAGTAAATATACCCAAAAATCTACTCCTGCATAAGAGCAACAGAAACACTAAGATTTCAGAACTCTGGGAAAAAACCATACTTACATGAATCTGAGATGTGGTTATTCCAGGAGAACAGCTGAATCTTGGTAAGAATAGCTGGTCTGGTCACATTTTAACCAACATTATCCCATCACCTTCTCCCCACCTGTGCACTGGCATTGAAAATCAGCCTTACAACTAAGATAGCTATAAAAATTGCTAGACTAGCAACCACTGGATGGGACAAAACAGGTTTAGAAACGTTTTGAACCAGAAAGCCATATTCCCAGAGCAATGTCATTATTTAACCTATACGGTTACTGCTTGAAAATCTACACTCATAGGACTTGTCTTTATTTGACTGATTCAGAACTCTCTCAGCAAACCGCTTTTTTCCCTAGGTTTTCTGTCAGGAAAAAAAAATCAGTTGCAATTGTTGAACACCCACACCTGCTTAAGGCAGGAACAAAAATGAAAGCATAGGAGAAACTTAAAACGGGGGATGGAGGGAGGACTTGAAAGGAAAAGCTATGGGATGAGATGCCAGTAGAGAAATCTGAAAAACTGACATATTCCTGGGAATCTAGAAGGTCTTGAAAATGTGGTGATGCCAAGTAAAGGCCTGAGAAGCACTTAATCTCCCATCTGGAGCTCACTTTCGGGATCCTCACAAGCAGGAAGTGACGGCTAAGATAAACTGTAAACTGCTGGAGCTACTAACAGTTTGCTCCAGTACTTAGACTCCCTTAGGAAAGAGTGGGAGACTTATTCTTTCAAAACCTTTAAGGAAAAACTCTGTCCAATCATTTGCTGACCACTAAGCTAACTGGGCAGAGAAATCAGTGGCCACACATGACAAAAAATACAGACCAGTAACAAACAGGAGAGAATATGGTGGGGGAGCTGATTTTCAGAGATGTCATATTATTTAAAATGTCTAATTTCCAAAGAAATTTCAAGATGCTCAAAAAACAGGTTGTATTGCTATATACTAGAAAAAAAAAACAAATCCGTAGAATCTGTCCCCAAGAAAACCCAGAAATTGAAGTTACTAAGCAAAGCTTTTAAAAGTTATTATAAATACATTGAAAGAACTAAAGGAAACCATGTCTAAAAAACAAAGGGAAGTATGAGAATGAAAGACTACAATTAAATAGAAATTATAAAGAACCAAATAGAAATTCTAGAGTTCAAAAAAAGACAAAACCAAAAGTTTGCAAAAGAAAATAAAGATTAGACCAGAAATAAATAAAATAAAGCAAAACAATAGAAACAGTCAAAATCAGAAGTTGTCCTTTGAATCACATGGTTCCAAACACACACTTTCTGGCTTCAAAACTTACTACAAAGCTAGAGTGATCAAGACAATGTAGCCAAGGCATAAGAATAGATATGTAGCGAGGGAGGGTATAGCTCAAATGATAGAGTGCATGCTTAGCATGCACAAGGTCCTGGGTTCAATCTCCAGTACCTCCATTTAAAAAAAAAAAAAGTAAAAAAAAAAAAAAGGAACAGATATGTAGTCAGTAGAAAATATCAAGGAAAATGGCACAACTTTACCTAGACTAATGAAAAAAGTGAGACAAATTACTAAAACAGGAAAACAAAACAATTACTGCCTGCCTTACAGAAATAGAGATTAAGGGAGTATTATTGACAGCCATGTCAATGAATTAAATAATTTGATGAAATGCACACATACAAGACACAGAGTACTAAAACTGACTCAAAAAGAAATAAAAACATCTTAATTAACCTGTTAACAAGACACTAAATTAGTATCAAAAAATTCTCACAGAGAATTTTTCACAAGTCACGCCTTGATGGCTTCACTGGCAAATCCTGTCAAACAAAGTAGTAACAATTGTTCAAACTCTTGCAAAAAAAAAAAAAAACTGAAGACGGAACATTTCCGAACTTACTTCATGAGGTCAGTCTTCCCAGAATTCCAATACCAGCCAAAGACAGGATCAGAAAACTACAAACTAACATTCCTTATGAATATATACCCATTCTCAAAATACCAGAAAACTGAATCCAGCAACATAAAGAGAATTATAAAAACGACCAAGTGAGATTTAACCAAAGAACACAAGGTTGATTCATCATATGAACTCAGAATATAGCTTCTTAACACAAAAGGTAAAGAATAGTCTTTTTAACAAGTGTTGCTTGGACAACTGGATATCCACAAATGAAATAAAGTTGGACCCCAACCTTACATTGTAAAAAAAGTCAACTCAAAACAGACCAGAGATAAATGCAAGAGCCCAAACTATGGAACTCTTTAAATAAAATACATGAGTCAATTTTTGTAATCTTGGATTAATGTTTCTTAAACATGACACAAAAGCAAAAACATAGAAAAACTGGAGTTTAAAATTAAAAAGCACTGTGATTCAAAGGTCATCATCAAAAAAAGTAAAACTGGAATCAAGGAAATATTTGCAATTCATATATCTGATAAGGAACTGGTATTCAGAATATATAAATAACACTTACAATTCATCAATAAAAAGACAATCAAATTTTAAAATGGCAAATGATTTGAATTGACATTTCTCCAAAGATGACACACAAATGGCTGATAAGCACATGAGAAGATGTTTACTATCATAAGTCACTAGGGAAATGAAAATCAAAACTGCAGTGAGATACCATTTTGCCACACCAGAATGGCTAAATGAGAGATAGACAATAACCAGTGTTGACAACTCCAGCTCTGGAGCAAGAACGCTTGGATTCAAATGCACATGTTGCCATTTGCTAACTATGACCACGGACTAATGGTTCAGCCTCAGTTCTCACTGGGAAAATGTTAGCAGTAACATACTTACCTTCTAGGCTTGTTTTAAGGCTAATTCAAATAGTCAATATAAAAATAAAACAGATTTTTAAAGTTTTAAAGTGGTAGAAGTATGTAAAATAATACTTTAAAAGTCTTAATCAAAATATCTCACAAAAATCTTCCCCATTGCCTCCCAAAAAAGAATACAAAACATGAAATTAGAAAGGTATTATAACTCTTCATAAAAAATTTTTAAAGAATTCTAATAATGATCTTTTCTTACCTATGTAAACTACATTTGAAAAGTGGATAAAGTGAATTACCAAACTGATCCTGGTATTAAAAATAAATAATAAACAAGTTGTTTTACCAGAGGAGAAATTGAGGGAAAAATAAAAAAATTTTTAAAGGAACAATCTACTGCCTCCATCTGTACCTACCCTGACCCCTAACCCTCAGAAAGCCCTGAAATTACTAGGCTTAAATATTTTCATAGGCACACTTTAGCAAACCTTCATGGATCAGGAAACTCCATTGCTATTTAAACCACTCAAAACATAAAATGGGAAATTCTTAGTACCAGCATAAAATTAATCCCACCACAAATAACACAATAAAAGAAGTCTACAGGGTCATCTTATCAATAAATAATGATACAAATTCCTAAATAAAATTATAGTAAATAGAATTCAGTAACATCAAGTGATGTCATTTCAGAAATATCAGGATAAAATATTTGAAAATCTATTAATATAACAGCACAACACTAATTCAAAGGAAAAGGCCTATTATGAGAAAGATCTAATTGCCCTTGTATTATACAGACCGACACATGTCAAAACCAGAGTCAGCATGTTTAATGGGGAATCATAAACTCTGTGGTTGGCAGAGTTCCAAGATGGAACTTAAGATTTCTGCTCCCTTAATGTACATATCTTGCATAATTCCCTTTCACTGAATGTGGGCAGAATCTGTAAACATGATCACATAATGGGATGTCATTCCCTTGACTATGTTATAAAAGGGGTTTTGCATGTACAATTAATGTTACTCATCAGTTGATTTTGAGCTCATAGAAAGGGAGATTATTCAAGTGGGCCTGTCCTAATCCTGTGAGCCCTTAACAGCACCTAGCACCTTCCTGGAAAGAAAAAAAAAATCTGAAGCATGAAAGAGTATATTGGTGGGGGAGGGGACCTCCTGGCAGGAACTTCAGGCAGCCCCTAGGAGCTGAGAGCTGCCACCAGCGGACAACCAAAAGAGAACAGGAGTCCTCAGTCCTGCAACCACTAAAAACTGATTTCTACCAACAATCACATGAGCTAAAGAGGACTTCCAGTTCCAGGAAGGATGCAGCCTGGCTAATCACTTAATTTCTGCCTTGTGAAACTCCGAGCAGAGAATCCAGCTAAACTGAGTCCAGAATTTGTTTTAAGCCCTGTCTGTGATAAGTTATATACAAAAAAGAAAAACAATGCACGTTCTCATTAAAGTTAACGAGACAAAAACTTCCAACTTAACTTCCTACTTAATATTCATCTTGAAATAGTGTGGAGGTAGTATCGTCAAAAAAAAATGCAGATAGCAGTCATTTTAATCCCACACACCCTTCTAGGATTTTGTCATACCTTCATCAAGAGGTGGAGATTTTTTCCTGTCCTTGAAACTCGGTAGTTTTTTGTGATTCTCCTGGGGAGTAACTCAGAAGTGACACTATGAATTCTGAGGTTAGGTTCTAAAAGGCAGTTTGGCTTTCATCTGATTCTCTCCCTCTTGAGACTCTCACTCTTGGAAGTCAGCCACCACGCTGCAAAGAGGTCTACTGCCCAGGCTTCTAGCCACTTCTGTTGCCATGAGTAAAGCAGAGATGCGGTGTTCTTGCCAACTACTGCCCAAACTGCAGGTTCTTGAGCAAAATAAGTGTTACTGCTGTATTAAATTAAATCAAAGGTTTTTTAAATGCAGAAATAGATACCAGAATAAAAATTTTTAAAGATGAAAGAAGGCAAACTTATCTTTACTTGAAATACTGAATTATATAACAAAAATCTAAATGGATCAAATAAAAAACATAAAATGCCTGAAGCAGCTTTGTGATAATTAATTTTACGTGTCAAGATTTAATGACGACTTATGTGAGTGCAGCAATTCTTAACGGGGATTGATTTCCTCCCCAGAGGACAATTGCCAACGTCTGGAGATATTTTGGATTCACAGCTGGGGAGGCGCTACCCACATCTAGTGGGTAGAGGCCAGGGATGCTGTTAAACATCTTTAAATGTACAGGACAATCTCCACAATGAAGAATTATTTGGTCCAGGATATCAATAGTACCAAGCTTGAGGAAACACTGGGTCAGTGTAATGGCAATGGAAAGAAATGGGCATCTTCAAAGCAGTCATCCTCCAGCGTCTACAGATGATTGCCCCCCACCTCCACCTCAAGGATACTAAAATCCAGGATGCTCAAGTCCCTTATATAAAATGGCTTAGAACAGTGTGCCCACCACCTCACAGATGTGAAACCTGGGAATATGGAGGGCCAACAGTACATATCAGGGGTAGAATAACAGAATTGCTTATAAGAGATGATGGAAAGGGAGGAACAATGATAACTTCCTGGATTTTTGGCTTCACTAGCCTAACGGATGGTGGAACCATTACTGAAAGGAGGAGAACTGGAGAACAGACTTCTGTGTTTGGGATAATCAACAGTTTCATTTTAGTCAATTTAAGTTTGAGGTGCCTATCACAAATCTAAGTGGAGATGGTAATCCAACAAATCCAAGTTGGACAGACAAGTATGGAGCTGTGAAAAGACCAGGACTAGTGATATACACTTAGAATATTTATCATTCAATCCTCAGTCTTATGACATCGGCATCATCTCTCATCCAATAGTTCAGTAAACAGAGGCTCAGGGAGAAGTGAAATCATAGAGTTAGTGATTGCTAAGCCTGACACTTGGAACCAGATTTGTCTAATTCCAAAGTCTTTGCTTTTAACCACGAAAAACAAACAAAAAAATGAAATGACTACACCAGCCTAAAGAAACAGATTTCTAAGTTGTCTAGATAGCAGAGTACAGAATGAAGAGTATTATTGGATATCAGATCCCTGACTTTTAGCTATGGTCTAGATCCTACTTTGACTGCACTCATTTTTAAGTGCCACTGCATTTTTTTGTGCTTGCTTGAAATTGAATTCCTGGCTTCACGCTTGCAATCAAAGTATTTTAATTAAATCTCTCCTGTAGATTTGAATTTACTTGCCATCTGGAATGCAGGATAAGCTCAAAGACTTTTAACTTAATTGGGGTGCAAGCCCTTTTGTTTGGCCCCCGTGCTGTTTGGCAGCCCTGGTCCTGTTGCCTCTGTCTGGGACGAGCTTCCATTCAGACTGCAGTCAGCAAAATGAGACCTCAGGAAAAGTGCTGATGCCTACCACTGCAACCTGAAACCACTTAATTAATATACAGGTTTAATGCATTTGGTAATTAAAATTTAATTCTTTAAATACATACAATAGAAACAACTCCTCCTGCAAGCATTTAATCCATTGTGCCGCTAAGAATAAAGTTGAGGAGGGAATTGAAATGGGGTTGCTTCTCCTTTTTAAGCATTAATCACACCCCGATCAGTAAAGCTATTGCATGTGCTTTGCCCTGGCTGATTGATCACCATTCTCGCTGAGTCTTGAGCCTTCTCTTTTAGTGAGACAGCTCTTTTATCACAGAAAACCTGTGAATACAGAGAAGCCCCTATACAAATATGGTTTATCATTGAAGTATAAACAATTCTTCAAGAAATTTAAGCTACCCTCCAAACAAGCAAACAAAAGTCTCAGCATAAAAATTCAGTGAGTAGATGAACTAGGATCCAAACCATATTTTTACCCTCCTGAGACTCTAAGGTTTGAGTAATTTATAAGAAGAGCTCATGATACATACCATTTGGGGAAAAAAAGATCCAGAACCTATTTAGTAAGGAAATACAGAGTAGAGCTTAGTGAAATTTTGGTCCCTAGCTATATCCTGCTCAAAACAAAAAGATGTTTCCTGTCAAGCAAATTTGAGAAATACTGCCTTTCACATCACTCTCTAGGAGAGACACAACTCGTACTAGCATTTTAAAGTTCTAAAAAAAAAAAAAAAAAAAAAAAAGAAATCCTGCAGTATAACTAAGAAGAACAAACAAAATGTCTTACTTTATCCAATCGAACATTTCCTGGCCATGGAACTCTTAAAAAATGGCATTCATTAAGATCCTGTAGAAGTAATATTCCAAAAAACATAATTGGAGAAACACTTGATTTTTCCCTTCCAAACTCTGACATTTGCTCATTCAGTAAAGCTCTTTAAGAAAATACTTTAGCTGCCTCATAAGGACTCATCTGTTCAATAAATACTTACTTATATACATGTACCAAAAGTCATATATAAAAATTTTCACAGCAGCACTATTTGCAATGGTCCCAAGCCATAAATACTCCAACATCCTTCAACAGTAGAATGGATCAATATATGTGTGTGGGCAGTGAACAAAACACAGAATAGTAATGAAAATGAATCACTGATACACATGATGATATGGACAAATCACATGAACACAATACTGAGTCAAAGAAGACCAGAACACATTGTATATGTTCTATTTACTTAAAATAGAACTTCAAAAACAGGTGTTATGGGTTGAATTGCGGCCCCCACCCCTATGCATAATGTTGAAGTCCTAACCTCCCGTATCTCAGAACATGAGCTTATTTGTCAATAGGGTCGTTATAGATGTAATTAAGATGAAGTTAAACTGGAGTAGCCTGAGCCCCTAATCCAATAGGATGTGTCCTTATGATAGGGGAAATTTGCACACAGAGACATACACACATGCCATGTGAAGATGAAGGCAGAGATCCAGGTGATGCTTCTACAAGCCAAAGAATGCAATGCTCCTGCAAACCATCAGGAGCCAGGGGAAAGGCATGGACAGATTAGATCCTCCCTCACAGCTTCCACTAGGAACCAACACTGTAGACACCTTGATCTTCCACCTCTAGCCTTCAGAACTGAGGCAATAAATTGCTGTTGTTGAAGCCACCCGGTTTGTGGCACTTGGTTACAGCAGTCCTAGCAAACTAATACAACAGGCAAGACTGATTCACGGCATTATAAGTCAGGATAGCGACTGTCTTTGGAGAGTGGAGTTGGGGAGGGGACGGTGATTCAGAGGCTGAGAGGGGGAAGGTGGTGGTGTGCTTCTGGGAAGTCAACAGTATCTTCATCTGAATGGTAGTTAATGGTTACATGTGTATGTTATTTTCTTAAAACTCAACCAGCCGTACACTTAGGATTTGTGCCTTTTCAGTTCTAAGCTATATTTCAAAAATGTTTTTTTTTTTTTAAAGAAATATTTACCAGTGAGCAGACACAATCTGATCCTGGGGAACTTTCAGCCTAGAGGGAGAAGCAGACAAGGCAAAGGGAAATTACACTGGGAAAATAGCCTCTGAAGAAGGGTTCAGTAAAGCGCAGTAGAAGCACCCTGTCTTGGGGGTGGGGGGCAGGGGGGATAGAGTTCCCAGAGGAATCAAATGATAAGAAGCTGAGACTTGAACAAGTACAAAGTAACATGAAAGAGTGCAAAATATGTTGCAGTCTGAGCAAACAGCATGTCAAGGAATGGGGTAGGGGGAGTAAAAGCAAAAATTAAGAGCATGATTGATTTAAGGAACTAAAAGTTCTACTGGCTGAAGCACCAAGCGGAAGGTGTGGCGTGTAGAGAGAGAATGGGGAGAAATGAGCAGCAGCTGCACGACGGGGGCTCGGGAAGACGCCACAGAGCTTTGCAGGCCTCAATACGACTTCACTGGAAGTCAAGGAGTTTTAAGTACTGTTTTTTTACATTTTAAAAAAAGAGCTGATATAAATTGATGAAAATACGCCCTCCCTTTTCCCAGATGACACTGAACTCTCCAAATTCCAGAAAGCAATTCTCTGTTCCAGCTAATCACAGGGCTCACACTTTATAAAGAGAATAAGGACCAAAGATAGAGTATTTTGTACTTTAGAAAAGGAGTAATCAGCTTTCACCTAGACAATAATTTCGAGGTCAGTTTTAAGAGCATCAGCTTTAAATTTAACTGCACCTGCCTTTGAGACCTTGTCCTCCAACCCGCTAGCGGGTGACCTTGTGTGTCTTTCTCCAGACATTCATTTCCCTTCCTCCTAGGGCTGCTGAAACGATTAAATAAGATATATAAATAAAATACTGGTATTAGTTCCCTATTGCTACTGTAACAGATTACCACAAAGTTAATTGCTTAAATAAATGCCATTTTGTTCGTTTGTTTGTTTTTTAGCTTACAGGCCTGTAGGTACAAAGTCTGAAGAGGGTCCCCCTGGGCTAAAAGCAAGGAAGTTTCCCTTTCTGGAGACTGTAGTGAAGAATCCATTTCCTTACCTCGTCCAGCTTCTGGAAGCTATCTGCGTTCCTTGGTTCGTAGCTCTTTACCATCTTCAAAGCCAACCACAGCAAGTCGGGGCCTTCCCACACTGCCATCCATCTAACTGAGCTGGGAAAGGTGCTCCCTTCTTAAAGACTCGCGTGATTAGATTGAGCCCACCTGGATAACGCCCAGCGCAAGGTCCTTAATCTCAATCACATGCGCAAAGCCCCTTTTAACATTTAAAGTAACAGACTCACAAGTTTTGAGAATTACAACACATACCTCTTGGTTACCTCCACGTACCTACCACAATCTGGTCACAAAGCCCAAATAAGGAAGCTGTCAAAAATTGGCCCCTTATATTTTCATTCTTTTTTTCCAATGTTTTAATTTTTTGCCAGTTTTATTGAGATATAAATGACATACAATACTGTGTAAGTTCTTTTTTTTTTAACAATCAAGTCAGGTTTAACAATCAAGTCATTTGTGTGGAAATTTACTCCAATAATATTTGAAGTTAGCCTGCAAAACTAAGCATTTTCAATATCTGATGAGGCTTCTTTTGGGAAAAAAAAGACATTATCCCAATACAGCAGAAAACTTTCAATGGCGGTGGAGGGGAATAAACTAGGCCAATTTTTGAGCGCTTCCCATGTTAAATCATCACCATTTCCCACCTTAAATGCCAATCCCATATAGGACAGGAAAGTGACCCCCACAAAAAAAAAACACTGACAAAGAATTAACTAGCACGAAATGTCAACAGAGCCATGGTTGAGAAATTGACGTCAGGCAAGAAAGATTTTAGAGCATGTTTAAACACAAATGTTTGGCAGAGAAACTGTGGAGGTCGGATAAAGAAAGTACGAATGATCGGTATTCCAAGATTGAAAGAAAGAAAATGTTCTACACAAAAACCTACTGTGCGTGAGACTTGAAAATTTTCCTCTCTCGTGAAATGCAGTAACTGGCATGTATGTGCAGCAGCCTCCCTGACCCCTACCCACTAGATGCCGGGAGCACTCTCACCCCACCCCCCTGCCCCCAACCCCAATATGACAAACAAAACTGCCTCCAGACACTGTCAAATGTCCCCTGTGGGTCAAAATTGCCTGCAATGGAGAACCACTGCTCTGAACTAAAATATACAAACTCGCTGGTTAATGGAGTCACATTTAAGAAATAGCAGTGAAAACAAAAGCCAGAACACACGGCCAAAATGTCTGTAAAAAAAATGAATCTACTTGTGATATATACTACACATCATTTGCCTAGATGCATAATACACTAATAAAGTTGAAGAGTAAATATATATTCTGATGCTTGCTTTTCTTAAAATGGCATTTTCTCAGCAGTACTGCCTGAGTATGTAGGTGAAGTGAATAGAAAATGTAAATGGAAGATGCAGGTGCAAAGCAACACAAGAGAGTCTGTCTTCTAATTAAGTCTTTTGAATAATCTCTGCTTCTGTCTTATACTGAGTGAAGCAACACCAATAAGGATTTTTTATATGCAGCACCTTCTGTTCCCCCTTTTAAAGTTTCAGGCAGATGCCAAAAAGGGGCCTTCTTCATCAAACTGTGGAGGTTGGATAAAGAAAAATACGAGTGATTGAATGGTATTCAAGATTGAAAGAAAGAAAATGTTCTACAAGAAACCTATTGTATGTCAGACTCTGAATGTCCTCCTCTTTTATGAAATGGAGTAATTGTCTTCCATTTTCACTCCCACCACTCCAAAACTTACTTCTAACATCTCTAGAAGTTCCACTATTGACGAACAGCTGAATTTTCAGAAAAAAAAACAACAAAAAACTCTTGGAGTCTTACATGATTGAAATAAGTCCTCAAATAAAACACACTGTAAAATCATCTCAATATTTCCACTAATTGCCCAATTTATTGTCATCTTTTTTTCCCACTTCTTTTGTAGAATAGGTTTATTTTCAGTTCTCTATTTCACTATAAGATACAATAATTATAGGCACTTATTTTGGCAACATAATCTTTAAAAATGATAAAACCAGAAGATTGGAACTAATAAAATAATTTTATTAACCTTATGCTTAAATTCTATATACAAAAAAGTATATAGATTATGATCATTTGATAAATATCAAATTGAATAGAGTGATATAACCCATTCTGAAACTTAGCAAAATAGTGTTACCACAAGCCAAGCCTCCAATACTAGGTCCATCCAATACAACACATAGCTATAAAAGACCTGTGTACACATTGGACTTTATCCAGTAATTACTGCAGATGATGAGATAGCTTGGAATATGACATTTTTTATTCACATGTTATGGCCCAAATGAGAACATCTGCCCAAATGCATTATGGGCAGGCCATCTGCTGTTTGTCTGACAACCTGCCTAAAGAAAGAGAAATAAAGTCTTCACAGAGATATGTATAAATGGAATTTTTAATGGAATATGTCTATAATGTTACCAGTGAGCTGAATAATAAAAGTATCATTGTTCAATATATTTGTTATTTTCATCACTATTATTAGAATATGTAGTTTCATTTCTTTTTCGACCATAAAGAAAAATTTTTTTTTCCCTCAATAGGTCCCAAGTGCATAATGGCAGGTAAGCAAGACAGACTAGCTAGGAAGATACTCTCAATTGGATAATTAACATGCACACCATGAACACTGTGACAGACTGCGCTTTCCAAAACAGCTGCAACCTATCTTCCGGCTCACACACACTTGCTTTGACAATATAAGCTTGGCACTCCTCCAGTTGAGAGATGGTGCCCAAGTCCAGGCCCCCGTGAATGTGAGCAGGTGTGTGATGTGCTTGTAACTGAGAGAAGCGATGGCAGTGATGGGAGTGGCACCACGTGGTTTCTAAGGGAGCTTCCACTGTGTTCACTGAGACACTTGCACTTGGAACCTTGAACTTGCATGTAAGCTGCCATGGCTGTGAGGAAGTCAAGCCACTCAGAGAGGCCGAGGGTAGGAACACCTGTCAGCCATCCTAGACTTTGGGTCCTACCAGCCCATGGGCAAGGAGTGAACAAGCCATCAGTGATACTAGGCCCCAGGCATCAAATTACACCCCCTTCCCAGCTATTGAGTCTTCCAGCTGAGGCCCCAGGCATTGTGGAGCAGAGACAAGTCATCCCCACTGTGCCCTTTAGAAATTCCTGACCCACTGAAGCCATAAGCACATAAAAGCTGGTTCTATACCACTAAGTTTGGGCTGGTTTGTTTCACAGCAATGGGCAATGGAACAAATAGGCTAATAACCATAAACAAACATTTTAATATGATGTTCATGTAAAATTTAACAAGAACAACACACAATAAATCTATGGATAGTATTAAAATTTATTGATACTACACTGACCCAGAAAGTAGACTCTTAAAATCAGGTCCCTACAAATTTTGCTTTACTAGCTGTATGGGTGCTAATGTTCATTTTATTAAAATTATTTTTAATAAACAATAAGTTTTAAACCCTGAATGTGTAGGCCAGTGCCAATTTTTAATTCCAACTATTTTTTGTTCTTTTAAAGATAAATTAATTGAAAACTAGCTGCCTTTTAGTGTCTTTTCACCCAGACACAGTTTTCATCAGATCTTCTAGGTAGAGTGAGTCACTTGGGTTTCCCTCCAAGAGTCCAAGGTCAAAAGAAATACGTTAGGCCATATTTCAACAGAGAACCTCCCTGCTGTTCTCTGAGTATCTAACAGTACAGACAGTTCGGCAGTAGTAGCACTCGGCCTCTAACCTGACAGTAAAAGTACTCCATGCTCATAATGCCTTTAAATTACTTGGTTCCAGGATTTCCTTTTAGTGGACTGATGACCCTAAGACTCTAAAGCCATTTAGTTTAAGTGGCCTGAATCTGGCATTGCTTAGCAATTTAAGCTGGACTCAAAAGGACTAGAATTGAATCAGTAGCAGCCTCCAAGACTGAAATACTGAAGCCTAAGGGTTCAGTCTGAAAGAACGACTTTGGTCAAGATCATTGTTTCCATGGCTGCCTTCCTGGTGCCGATAACCAGAATGAGAGCTGACCTCAGAAGACTACTAACTTCCTGTCTGAAGTCTTCCATGGGTGACATGGTTTAGCTAAACTCAGCAGCCCTGTATTTCTACCACAAGGTTTCTCTAAAACCTCAAAGAGCTTCCCTTGTGCTTTATCATATTCATATTTAAATTACTCCTAGAGGACATCTTGAAAGTGGATACGAATACCTCTAGCTGTCGGCAAAAGTTTGCCGAATTGGTGGAAAAGAACGTTTTCTCTTTTGGGTCATGTTTCACAAATGAGGAAGTTCAGTGGAATAACACTCCTGGTCCCTTACTCCACCCTATCACTCCCTTCTCTCCGTACGGGAATGTGGAAGAAACTTTGTTGGGGCTGGGGTGGCAGGGGTGGTCAATGCATCCACAAGCACATAAATTCTGGGTTTCTCCATGCCACTGGATTTACAAGGACAAATTCTCCTAAGACTGGAGACTTGGCAAACTTGGGGACTGTGACTGGATAAGTCTAACTTAGCCTGTGTCTTGTATCAGTTTTATTCTTTCCAACCTGGCTTTTATGCTCTCATTTGGTTCCAAATTCTGGTAGGAAATAGGAGTGTTATAAATAGTTCCCCCTACTGTAACTGGATGAATAAATACATCAGTTTCACTCTGTATTACAGGAAAATTCACAGTACAGATTTGCTAGATTCTCTCAATTCCCTCACTTCCGAGCACTAATTCAAGGTTGTCCCTCAGATCACATCCGTACCCTCAACAGTGATTTCTCCATGTCTGCCCACCATCATCATTTTCATCTGTCTCTCACATCCCTCCCAAATACAATCTCTGCATATCTCCATCACACCATCTCTTATACAGACTTGACTTTTTTGACCACTACAGAGAGCAGTAAACACATCAATCTCATTTTTGTGGCCCTCATATTGAATGCAGAATATTAAACATAGAATGCACACCATAAACACTTGTTAATTCATTTTCAGTATGAAGGATGTGGAAGGCAGAATTCCAAAGACATCTCCCCAAGTTCCCTGTCTCCTGGTTATTCATTCAAACACTAACCTAACTACTGGTATGAAGGGACTTTGTAGATGGAATTAAGGTTATTAATCAGCTGAATTTAAAACAGATCAATTATCTTGAATTTACCCAGGTGGACCCAGTATAGTCACATGAGCCCTTAAAAGCAGACAAAGAAGGCAGAAGGGTCAGTCAGAGATACACAGCAAGAGAGGGAGAGAGATCTGAGGCAAAAAGGGAGGTCAATGAGATCTGAAGCATGAGAATGACTCAACCCGCTATTGTGGATTGAAGATGGAGGAAGGTGGACATTAGCCAAAGAATTTGGCAGTTTATGGAAGCTGAGAATAACCCCCAGCCAAAAGCCAACAAGGAAATGGGGTCCTCACTCCAGCAGTCATGTGGAACAGAATTTTGCCAAGCTCTAAATGAGCTTGGAAGAGGATTTATCCCCAGAACCTCCAGAAAGGAAATCAGACCTGCTGACACTGCAATTTTGGCCTTGTGAAACCCAGAGCAGAGTACCATCTGAGGCGAACAGTGCCTGGACTCCCAGTCTACTGAACTAATAGATAATAAATGGGTAGATTGTTTAAGCTGCTAAATTGTGGTAATTTGTTATGGCAGTGATAGAAAACTCACACAGAGAGTATTAACTAGAATAATAATTAATCAGTTCTGTGTAGGCTGCTACATTCAGGGGACACTTAACAAGATAAATACAGAAATCTCTAAGGAATGTCAGGACACGATGCAGCTCCCAATCAGGGTTCATCACTCTTGCTGATGGCAGTGGCTATTTACCCTCCTAACTTCTTGTCAGAAGAGGCATCATAATTATCGTAGCAGCCTGAATATGAATACATTCATATGTTAGGCAAAATTCTAAGATGGTCCCCAAGATCTCTGTCCCCCTGCATACATAGCCTCCTGTTGAATGTAGGTGGGACCTATGAATATAAGGCAGGTCAAATCCATCATAGCAGAGTAGGGTGGCATTTTTCTGCTGGCTTGGAAGAAATAAGCTTCCATGTTTTGAGAGGGCTGCTGGCTAGGACCTCAGGGAGTCTAGTCAACAATTAAGTAGGGGTTTCAGTTCCACCACTGCAAGGAACAGAATTCTCCCAACAACCTCATTGAGCTTGGACAAGCACCCCAAGCTCCAAATGAGAATCCAGCTGCAGCCAACTTGTTGATTTCAGTCTAGTGAGACCCTGACTAATATAGACTTACGTAGGTCTGCTCATTCAATCCAAGCCTGTCATTTCGTGGACAGTGCTACAGAGGGTAGTCACCCTACAAAGGCAAAACTGTGGCTAAATTGTAGAGCTTGGATTAAAAGCCAGATTTTGATTTTGGGCTTCCATGTATTACACAACTGTTATCTTGTCAAATGGATTATTTATTCATGTATTCCAAACCATTCTACAGCCGATTTTATCAAACTTCATCAAAATATTTGCTACACTATGATACTAATAAGTTACACATTACCATACACATTCACACACACATAGAGACATACAGAATTACATACATATTGTCTCATCCCGGGGAGCCACCTTCCTATCAAAGGACAAGTTAGCTTATTGGAGAGCCACTTAGGACACGTAGTGGCATTAATTTTTACAAAACAGGTGCAGTTCTCCTCCAGGGACTTTAATATTTTGACCCTGTGTAACTGGTTTGATATCCCCAATGAGATGTAAATTGCCACCTAGAAGTCTGAGACTCCCTTTGCCTATTTAGAATTTGTAGGATTAAAATAGCTCAGGGTAGTTGAAAGACTAGACTTTAGATGTTGTCCATAAGCAAAAGGAGAACCTTCAGATAGACACACCCAGGAGACTTTTTCTGTTTAAAAAAAAAATTCAGCTTTCCTGTAAATGTTTGATAGATGTATTTCTGAGCACTGTAACATCTATTGGTTTGAACACTGGTGCTACAAGAGCAACTGTGTGTGCATCTCAAGGAAAGTCTTCCATTGGCGATTAGACCTCAGGAGTATACAAAAGAGGATGGTCCATTGACTGTGAGACTCCTCTTCCTGAGTCTGACCATGACAGCCAATTATTGCCAGATGGAATAACAATAAAAGAAGACAAGCGAACATCTGAAAAGCATAGCTTTCCCTTTCTTGTGTTTCCCTTCAAATGTCATTAAAGCTGAATCCAAAATTTGACTCTCATGGTTATATTTTACTTTTACAAATCAGGAAGAAACTAAACAGGACAGGGAAACAAATTCAAACAGAATGTTCAGCAAGGAAAGAAATAAATTCTCTAATTAGAAAGCGGGAAGGCTAGTTTATTAAGGGCAAAACTGCTCACGCCAAGCCAAAGAGCCTGCTTTAAAAAATAAATTGGTGTCGTTATTCCACGGTTAACAGGTGGGAAAGGAGGCTCTAACTGAACTTTTTTCTTTTGATAGCCTACATTTTGAGGTAAGATTGAAATTGGAGTATATTTGAAATAAATTTCCATTTGAATGTTGATGATCAAGTGGAAAGTTTTTGCAATACAAAGCTATTTCTGGGTTAACAGAAAGTTTTCCAATGTCGGCAACTAAACTGCTTGATTAAATGGAGTTTTACGATACAATGAAATGTGTATGTAGTATAAAGTGGTATTTCCTGGGCAAGGAAGGAATTGTGGAGAAGGAAATTCACATAAATATGAAATATTTGGAGGCTGGATTATGTAACCTCACACCCCATAAATGACAATATGAGACACACTGCATCCATTTTCCAATGAAAGAATACTGTATGCGTGTGCATAAGTACCATAAACCTCTGTAAAATCTATAAATTCTCCACAGAAATCTCCAACTTTTTAATTAGATTTTACTCTATCATTTCTTTTAAATCTTGGAAAATATTCTTCTATACATATAAAAATTACATTAAGTGGCAGTTACATTCTCTAAGAGATCTTAGAAGAAGTGTTATGTCGCAATGATATCTTTGAAAAAGATAGCTTTGTTAAGGTACTTATGCTTCTCATGAGACTTTTAACTAGGTCTCCAGAGACATAAAGTTTATCTTTGCTGAGAGTTTTGGTGGCTTGTGAAACAAATTAAAAATATCCATTCTTAAATATTGCAATCTCTGCCCCAAAAGAGTGGTGCCAGTGTGTGTCACAGATCTGGGGATGTCACAGATCTGATGACTTAATTGACGTTAGCACAAATCATCATCACTATCATCATCATCGTATGATAACAGATATGCTCTAGTCCCATCCTCATAATGTAGCTGCCTCAGGAAACTGCCTTTCTTGTGTGACCTTCTCCTACAAAACAGTCACCAGAGGACCCCAACAGATGTTCCTTTGTTTCAATGTTCAGAAATGGGGTATAGACCTATCTCTAAACCCACCGTTGGCAAAAGGAGATCCTCGCTGGTTTACATCAATCATGACGAATCCGCTGACCCTGAGGTGCCTACTTCCCTGAGCATATGCTCACCAACTTAATACTGGAAAAAAAAAAAAAACTGGGTTTCAGAAAGGAAGCATGAAGGTGAAGCTGCTGGATAGGCTGGTGTCAGCAGACTACAGTCACGCTCATTTGTTTACACATTGTCTGTGGCTCCTTTTACGTGACAAGAGCACAGCCAAGTAGATGTGACAGGATCACATGGCTATAAAACCTAAAACATTTCTTTCCTGGCCCTTTGAAGAAAAAGTTTGCCAAACCCTGAGATAAATAAATCAATAGAGTCTTCCACGATTTATACAAGACCAAAAAGTTCTAGAATAATTATGATAAGAAAATAATTGAAAATATGTCTATAAACTACCAACAGAAAGAAGACTTATTGCTTTAAAATCCTTTTACTAAGCAAACTTAGCTGTTCCTTACTGAATAGAGATGAGGCTTGGGAATGCAAGTGGATTAGAGAAGACCTAGAAAACAGCATAACCAGCATTTGGAGAGGAGAGGGGTGCTACCCCCGGGATGTGGAAGAGACTAGGAACTTTCAAAATGACGGAGAGTTTTCCAGAGAAGAACGTGCTGAATCTGCAGAAGAGACCGTTCCTCTTCTCTGTACCCTCATAACCAAACCAAAACATTACTCTAAGCAGCCTCTTCCAAGGAATTTTTAAGTTCAAATACAGGAGTAAGAAGAAATCAAACTAACATTAACCTGTGTAGCAAGACTGTCTCAGAGGATAGTAACATATTAAAACCATTTTCCATCAGTCAGAACACGAAGCCTCTTTCCCTTCGCCAAGTCGAGAACATAAGGCCAAGAAGAAGAAGCTAAAAGGATCAGAAAAGGATTGGAAAAAATGATGAGCCAATTTTCTCCCTCTTCCAAGATCCCCAAACACTGGCGATTGGGAAAGAAGAGGTAGACATTTCAGGTTTAATCAAAATGACACGAGTCAGAAACGCTAAAAAAAAAGCCAGCAAGCTGCAAATAATTTTGATGGAGACAATTTAAAAAAGCAGACTCCAAGACATTCTTCTTCATGACATTTGATAGAAAAGGATAATAAGAAAAAACCTGAGATTAACTGCTTCTCTTGATATAAAAGAGATCAGAGATGTAAGCCAACACTGTGAAGGCACAGTGCACTCAGGAAACTGCATTTTTTAAACTTTTCCTGATGTGCACAGTGTTCTTTCTCAATGTGCACAGTCACTTGGATTCATACAGACACAACTCTGAGGACTGGGTTAGAGACATGAGAGAGTTAGTGTCCATGTGTGTGCATGTGTGCGTGTATGTAAAAAGTTTTCTCAGTCATCAATGAAATCATCACAGTGTGAAAGGAAAATTAACCATCATCTGGTTTCTTTGATCAATAAACACTCTCAAACCAGATTCTCAGTCTCCAAGCTGAAAGCTTCTAGGATTCTTTATGAAGTTTTAGAAACACAATGATGTAATTCATAAAACTTGGCTGAACCCCAGGCTTGTTTTCTTGAGCACATCAACTCTGAATGAAATAGTTTACTGCCTCATTATAACAGTTCCCCTTTAATCTATATCCCTAGAACCAACTTTTGGATGTCTGTCACTCAGTCTTTTCACATACAGTTCTAAGATGATCCCAACATCGCACTGAAAGCTGCTTTCTAATCAACAGTGTTACAGAAGCGTTCTATCTACTTCATCGAGTTACAAATTTCCCCTTAGCCCATAAAACGTATTTGTAGCAAATAAAAATAGATATTTAACAAGATAAAGATTGCTTTTATAAGTTTTTGTTACTGCAGAGAAGAACTGAATTTAAATGAAATTAGTCATTTATCATTAACATGCAAATAATTTATCTTCAAAAGCTTCAAAGTTATACTTTTTCCTTTAAAAAATAGTGTTCTGAACCTTTACAGTGTTAATGTGATTCTGAATTAGCCTTTTTTCTTTAAAACTTTTTAATCTTGTCTCCTACAGAATTCCTCAGGATTTACCTTTTTCTAAATTTTCTTGCCCTGCCCCATTAAATTCAGTAATCCTATAGACAGAAAAGTCAAAATACATCATAGGCTGGAGAAAAAAAAAAAGTTACACTTTCTTCCTAACCTCAGAGAAGGAAGAGGTGGGGAGAAAATTATACATTTTAAACAATATAACCAGACGCATATATCTAAAATGTGCTTTCTAGAGAAATAGTTGTGAAAGCCTGCTGTGTGAGGGAACGTGCAAGTGAGCTCCCTGCAGTCTATGCGTGAATGTAAACCACTTCAAGGTAAACACTTACTGAAGTTGTGATTTTATAAAAGGCTAGCCTAATTAATATTCATAAGAAAGTAATTTTTCATAAATTAGGACATTATCGTTTAAAAAAAAATCTTTAAGTTGCCTGAATATGCAAATAAATACGCTGAATAACAGCAATAGCCGACTATTACATAGCATTTAATATGTTTCAGACACTATAGTAAGTGGTTTACGTATTTTAAATAATATTATCTCAAAACAACCCTAGATCATAGGAGCTATTATTATTCCCACCTTATGGATAAACTGAGCTAAAGTAACTTACCAAAAGTCACACAGCTAATATCTGGAGAACCTATCATTCAAACTCAGGCCTTCTTGCTCCAGATGCATGCAATGCCCTTTACCATAAAACTTTTAAAACAATCCATTTGCAAATAGTATCTATTGACAGAAGTAGATAAAAGAATTCATCTATCTATATAAAAAGGACCACTAGCCGTAACAATTAAAACTATGAGACTTTTCTGTTACTTGTTATGCTGAAGATGTTAGACAAACGGACATTGGAGAAACACTACATAGTGGAGAAAACTAAAAAAGATCAACTGACACAAACATTTCAGCTGAATATAGACAGGGCTTTAGCATCCTCCCTCTTGACTGTTCAATATGTCTGCAGTAACTTACATGAGCTTAACCTGGAGAATGTGCTCCCAGCACTCAGTGCTGTGAAAAATATTACATGCATGTAACTATCAGTTCATTTATAAGGTGTTCTTCCCTAGGGTTTACTAGAAGTCAATCAAGTCTGGTCTCTGAAAGAGAACAAAAATATGAAATAGAAAAACAAGTAAATAATTAGAATAGCAGAATGGCTGAATTCTCTTGTTTCAGTGGAATGTTAACTACAGCTCAGTCACACTTCTCCTGTGCTGAAATCTATTTATACTGGATATCTAAAACCCCAGGAATTCCTATAGTTGAGGAACCCTAACGTAGAAGTACACAAAGCACTTAAATATTCTGCAACCATCAAATGCAAAGTAGATCCTGGTCAATCAGCCAGCTGTGTTTACCACATACCGATCTAGGCATTCAGCCAGCTAGCGTCTGCACATACTTGTCAGAAAATCGTGTAACACCTGATGATTCTCCTAGCAGATCTGCATACACATTTAATAAGAAAAGACCACTGAACACCAGACAACTCCAGATTCAGAAATCTGGCATATAGAAAATGGATGGTAGAAAGTCGAGAAGTAAGGGAAGGAAGTAGACGCACAGTGGCCTCACAGGATATCATGACCTACGTGGATTTACCAGGATCTGGAGTCTGATCTTCAATGTCTCAAGGCCAGTAACTGGGACATAATACTGTACTCAGAAATAAGTGATAAAGAAGATGTGGTATATTTATACAATGGAATACTACTCAGCCATAAAAACCGACAACATAATGCCATTTGCAGCAACATGGATGCTCCTGGAGAATGTCATTCTAAGTGAAGTAAGCCAGAAAGAGAAAGAAAAATACCATATGAGATCGCTCATATGTGGAATCTAAAAAACAAAAACAAAAACAAACAAACAAACAAAAACAAAGCATAAATAAAGGACAGAAATAGACTCACAGAGAATACAGACTTGTGGTTACCAGGGGGGTGGAGGGTGGGAAGGGATAGACTGGGATTTCAAAATTGTAGAATAGACTACACTGTATAGCACAGGGAAATATACACAAAATGTTATGATAATTCACAGAGAAAAAAATGTGACAATGAGTGTGTATATGTCCATGAATAACTGAAAAATTGTGTTGAACACTGGAATCTGACACAACATTGTAAAATGATTATAAATCAATAAAAAATGTTAAAAAAAATTACTCTCACTAAATTCTCACCAAGAAAAGATGTAAAATTAAGAATACCAATTTACTAATTTGTAGTGGAGGATATCTCTTCTAATGTCCATATTTCCTCCAATATTATTAGCCAAATAATTGGATCAGTAGGTTGATCAATGGCACAGATTTAAGGCAAAGCCCAAGGATTGACATGGTGAATATTTCACTGGAGCCATAATGAGGTCTAAAAATATATATCTGCCTACAGCAAAAAACACCTTGTTCATAAATGAACTGGGTCCCCCAAACGTCATCTCTCTCTTCCTGGACAGTGCTTATTCTGAAAGTCAAAATTTGCTTCTCTTAAAGGACTTTCTCTGCACAAGCCAATCCATTTTCCCCTTAACTACATTTTTCTAAGTAGGTCTAGAGAATACAATTTCTATTCCCAATAGATTTGTGTTTTATTCTAAAAAAGCAAACATGTTTCTCCAAGTCCTTTGGAGGCATCTTCTCCACTATATGGTCAGGTTAAAATATAAGGTTGAAGAACTCAAGTTTTAAGCAAAGTCTAGGTCAATTCACAGTAAATCAATAATATCTTGGCAACCACCACCCAAGTCCTCGTGTGGGCTATTCAAAGTCAATGCAGTTTCTTAAAATGCTTCTTTATTCTCATCCTCATTGTGTTTGTTTCTCTGGCTTATATTTCTCCTGCTGATCAAAAATATATGCGTTTTCCCCAACATCACATTACCATTTTCATTTTTCTTCCTACTGTTTCTCGCAGAGAATCTCCTTCAATTCTATTGCTACCATACCCTGGAAGGTGACCTACAAATCTCTACCTCAAGTGCTAACTTCTCTCAACATTTCAAAATACCTAGATCACGTGGAGAGCACAACGGTTAAACCTCCAACTTTCATCTCCAACGTAAATTCATCATCTTTCCACATTATTAAAGGACAGCAAGAATATGAATTACAGTCTTCTCTTGGTATCTGCAGGGGGATTGGTTATGGCACACACACAGTTACCAAACTCTGCATATACTCAAGCCTCTTAGTGAGCCTTCTATACCCTCTGGTTCCGCACCCACTTATTCAATCAACCTCCAATCCCATATGAAGTCTGCAAGCTGCAGTTGGTGGACTCTGTGAAGGCAGAACCCACAGATACAGAGGACTTTGTATTTTTTGGAAAACAAATCCAGGTATAGGTGGACCCGCATATTTCAAATCCCTGTTGTTCAAGGGTCAAATGTTTTTGTACTATCTAAGCAGATTCCTACCTGGTCCCATTTGCTTGCTCTATTTTTTCTCCTTTCCCTGTACTTGGGAATTTTCAGATCCCGGAACAAGCAATGAGCCACTGTGGGAAGAGCCTCAAAGTAATATTCAGCTTTCATGCTTCACAGCTTCCCCCCCACCTGTATGGAATGGGTCTACAAGGGCTCTTCATATAATTGTACAAGCCATCAGGGAAAGGAATTATTCACGAGCCACTGGCAAAGTCAAACAGTAAACAATGGTTCATTAGAAAGGTTATTTTGCCACTTATAAAATTAAAAGCATATAGACAGGGCAGCAGTCCTGAGTTTACCACTGTCCCCTCTGTAAATACTACAGACTTAAACTTTGAGGATTATCAAGTTTACACTCCCATTTTGTAAGAAAGTAATTGAGGTTTAAAGAGGTTAAATAAATTGTCCAAAAGTCAAGGAGATAATTATCCACGCCTTCAAATTTTTTTTCAATTCCTTTTTAGTCTCTCCATTTACCCTCAAATCCTAGAAGAGTGTTCTGAGAGAGTGGACTCCAGAAAGATTCTCATTTCCTAGAAATCTAGCCATTGATATTAAATTGTCTCGGAAGTCAGGGAAAAGGGAGACAGTTACTAACATTCTGTTTCTGGGAGTTTAAGTAGCAGAATATGGAACAGTGCAATGAGATAAAGAGCAGGGAAGAGATTGGGACAAATAATTCAATTAGATAACAGAGCCATTTTTAGCACTATAATCCATGTGATAGTTCCTCATTTTCCCCAAGTATTTAGAGACATTAAACATTAGTATAGTCTCCCAGCCCCATCCCCACCTTTTTTCCTATCAATTCCTGACATTCAAGTATAGTATTCTTTAAAAAGTTAGGTAATAAATATTATTAATAGAAAACACCGCATAGTATACACGGCAAACATTAAATGTATAGCCTGGAGTATACGTTGGAGTTTCTTAGATGTTTTTAGCTGTAAAACACGTTGCTGTTATTTGTAACCACTGATGTTTTCTTTCGTTTTCTAAACAGGCTTATAAAACCTCAGGGTACCAGAATGCAATTCCCAATTTCCCCAGGATTCCATTGCACACAGTGAATCCTGGATGCAGCCAAGAGGTCATGGTCATTGGCTCAGGTTCTGCTCCCAGATAACCTGGGCTGTGAACCTTCATGTCTCAAATTCCAATAATAAATTTTATACCACATACCTCCATAACACCACCCCAAAGCAGCGGAACTGTATCACTTTCATTGTTAGTTGCCATTTGTTTTCTCATTTTATTTTCTTTTTTTTTTTTTTTTTTTTTGAGAGGAATAGAATCAATTTCACTTCCTATAGGTTCTCCATAGGCCCTTTACCTACTCAGTCAGTCCTCCATTGATGACCTTCTTTGTATCCTATCCCACTATCACAGACTTATTACACTTTCAGTTCCCAGAGAGAATAAAAATTCCTACCTACACTATTAAACATCAGATTCAACCATGTTTATGTAAGAGACAACTGTCACATCACTGTTGCAGACATAGTTTTGGGTATGAACACACACATATACACAGACTCACATATTTACTCATAGGTTTGTATACATACACATACACACACACACACACATCAGCCTGGTTGTAGCATTATTATCTTCCATGAAATAACATTAAAGGGAATAAACAACCACAAAAACTATTTGTTAGCTTTTTCATTTCTCGTGCAACTTCACTGCAGTCTATCCATGCCTGTCTCTGCAGTTGAGAGCCCTGCTCAAAGAAATGAGGCATCAGCTCCTATTTGATATATTCCTAGGTCTTGGCTGAGAGTCTTTCATCAGAGATGAACTGCGCCTAATGCAATGACCAGAATTAAAGCAGCTCAGAGAACGCACCTCCCTGCCAAGAAACTCTGCCGTATTGTGCTCTTGTTCACTTGCTATTCCAGCAAGTATGTAACTAGTACTAATAAGTCACTGGCTGCAGTTCCAGAAAGAGCAGCAGGAACAAAAATGCTGACCTCGGTACATTTGTCCTCACTTTACAATCCATGAAATTCTCACTGATTGATCTACAAGGCAATGCATCCATCCATTCCATTACCGTTCCCTCCAAGAGCCTTTTAGGAACTTGCAAAAATCAATGTAATTCTGTAAACAAAATGAATCCCCATCAATATGACTATAAATGTGATAACAGAAAAAGTTGTCATATTTTAACTTACCAAAAACACGGGTAGAGCAATTCTAACATGATGATCCAATTTTATTTCAGGAAAATAATGTAATTATTATGAAAATAATAAGGTGTTACATTAATTAAAGTGTATTTAAAGTTTTTTAAGGTTCCATATTTTAAGTTTAAGATGACTCAAAACACTTCCTTAATTTGGACCTATATGTAATTAAATTCTAAACATACATACAGATATGAAATAAATTAAATAAACGGGTATTTTTCAGTGGAAAATAGAATGAGGGACACTTCTTTCAATTGCTTATAATTCTGTAACTATTATATAAAACAAAAAGATGATTAAGAATATAAATTATTTTACATATAGGGAAATAATCTCTTTTAAAGATGAAGCTTTGTAACAAAATGCTTTTTCATAAGAAAGGCAAAATGAGCCTGACAATACATCTTTCAATTTGTGTTTAAGTTTTCAGACAAAATGATTTTTCTTAGAATTTTTCTACTAAATCCCCATAGACAAATTGAGTTTTTGAGATTTTTGTTTAGCAAGGAAATGTTCTTAATGTAGATAAACATAAAAGTATACACTGTGTATCTTCATACACGTGTGCATAATAGAGCTAGATGTCCTTACACACACACTCATAGTGTTAAAGAAATGACTACCTGAATGAACCATTTCTCCTAGAAAGACCAGCACTTCCAGGTAGATAAGAAAGGAACACACACACACACACACACACACACACACACAGTCTATATATTATCTATATATATTATTACTATCATTTTTTAATCAAATGTGCTTACAAATTCCAGGTGAACTCAGCATTTATTTCAGAGGTGGATGACAACTCTATACTGGAAGGTTATTAATGGACCATTGTAGATTTACAAAGTCAGTCCTAGCACCTGGTGCACAATGAAGGTTGAAAGTAAAACTGCCTGGCAGAATAAAGATTGTGGGGCTTGAGAAAGGTTACTTAGAGAAGTTAGGGAGAAAGATCTTGAGAACTGGGGTGGATTACTCGAGAAAGGCGCCTGCTGAAAATGCTCTAGGTACAGAGACATGAGAAAATATAAGATATTTAACATATTCAGGCTGAAATCATTGGTGTATTGTAATTCTCATCCATTATTCTGAATCTTTTCATTTTAAAAATGCTAATAATGATAGCTATTTCTGGTTGATTTCTTTGTAGAAGGGGCATAATAAAGAAAACCTGATGGAGAGAAAAGAACAACTACAGAAGCAATTGACAGATAAATAAGAATAGAGTAGGAGAAGGAACTCAGAGTTAAAGGTGTTTGGACAACATAAACTCCTTGAAAATTCTCAGATATAGTGACGAGAGCACTGTTTCACTCTGTACATGGGCGGTGGATTTAAGCTATTTTAAGGAGATGTTAGAGGAAGATTTGGGGCTACTCCGGATACCCACAACATCTGTCATTCACCTTTAGTATTAGAGATAGCAAGCACAAAACATTGCTGATAAAAACTGATAATTTAGTGTGATACAAACGTGAAATGAGATGAGCAAAAAATAGTCTTTTTTTCTGTATCTCATAGTAAGTGGCATTTGAATTCAAATTAAGCACATCTAATTGGGTTAGTTATCACACTGAAAGAGATTAAAAAACACACTTGTCTTAACTCTGGCTGCTGTAGCAAAATACTATAAACTGGGTGGTTTAAACAACAGACACTTATCGCTCACATTTCTGGAGGCTGGAAAGCTCGAGACTAGGGTACCAGAAGGTCTGGTGCTGGTGAAGGCTTTCTTCCTGGCTTCTAGATGTCTGTCTACTTGCTGTGTCCTCACATGGCAGAGAGAGAGGAAGCAAGCTCTCTGGTGTCTCTTCTTATAAAGATGTTAATCCCACCACAAGGGCTCCACTAACAGGAACTCATCTAAACCTAACAACCTCTCAACGGCTCCACCTACAAATACCATCTCACTGGGGACTAGGGCTTCAACATAGAATTGAGGGAAGACAAAATTTAGTCAATAGCAGTGCCCCTAACAATTTAGGCAAGAGCTACTTGTACATTTTATATATATATATTTTTTTACACACACATATATACATACATATATAAATGTTTATACATATAGGAACATATATGTGTGTGTGTGTGTGTGTGTAACTTTTTTATTGAGGGTATCTGCCTCTCTGTAAACTTCCTCTGTAAATAGTCTATTTGACACAGCTACACTTTGCACACTTTCTGCCCCAGCATATATCAGCCCCACCACCACCACACACACACACACACACACACTTGAACACCAACATAGGATAAGCTACTAAGTGAAAATGCAACTTGTAACAAAATGATTGTTTCCCTGGGGAAAGTCTCAAGGTCCAGATGGAACATTCAGGGGTGGATTCTTTTAGGGTAGTGATTAGCATTCATCTAAGAGACAATGCTCCCCATCCCTAGGATGTGTGGGACATGGGAAGTGTTTTGAAAGAGGATACAGTGAACTTAGACAGCATACAAGTCCTTTCTGAGTCAGCTTTATAATGGTGCTCAACAATTTTGAATTAAACATTGACACTTCCCAGAAAATCAAGGATAATTACTCAGTAAGAATAGAAGTGAATTTTAATTCCAAATCAAAATATTTTAATCTTGTGCATTTCATTCCTCTTCTTCCATAATGTTGGAGAATCAAGAGTTGACTCTATTTGTGTAAGTAAAGCTAACATACACAGAAAATATGCTTTAAGGCAGGGATGGAATTTTAGAAACTCTCATTCACCCATTAATTCATTCAGCAAATACTTACTGAATGCCTACCATGTCTTGAGTAGCACACCAGGCACAAGGAAGACAAAAATGAATGAAGCATACCTGTTCTCAAACACTGTCTGATCCTAGGTTAGTGAGAGAAAACCCACTCCAACAGAGCAGCACTATGTACTGTGACAGAGGGAGGCTGGACTGCTGTGACCTCTCAGGAAAGGCTGCAAGTGAGAAAAGACTTCCAAGAATGAAAACCTTGACGTCAGAGAAGGAACCGGCTAGATGACGGAGTAGGAGACAAATGGAGAGGATTCAGTAGGAACATGACAGTCTATGCATTGGAGATGGAAGAAGATAACTGGGTGGAGTGCTGGGGTCACTCCTTGCTTCCACAAAAGCAACTTTGCTTTTGTTTCTTCTTTTGAGTTTCATCTCATGTTGTATTTCAGTGATTTCTCATGAAAATAGAAAGGATCAAGGGCTTATGATAAGGAACTGTTAGGAGCTTGAAATACTGGAACTGGGAGGGCATGTGTGAAAATGGTAGAAAATTACATCAACAGGATTAGCAAAGAACAATTTGTAAACTTGATTAAATGAGAACCTAAGTACAACGGGATAAAATGGAACGTTCCTCTTATATAAGGACAAAAGACTCTAATCAGAACTGATACCACCACACTCCAATAGAAAAAAGAGAGAGAAAGAATCATTTACTTACATTAAGTATGATTTCTCTTATAATACAAGCATTGCTTGGATTGGTCAAGAAAAAGTAAAATTCTTTGTATTCACAATAATGATAAAATCTATTTTTCAAACAGAACAAGATCAAAGCCAGGCTCCTAAGGAAAAAAAAAAAACCACATTTTTCCTAATTTGATTTTTTTTCCATAAAAACTTTTGCCTTGATGCATTATATTTACATCTTAGGTTACCTGATAAAGACTCACACCCTCCAGTGGCAGAACTGAAATTAATACAACTTCCCATCTCTTATAGATTGAATGTTTGTGTCTCCCCCAAATTCTTGTGTTGAAATCCTACCCCACAGTGTGATGGTGTTAGGAGATGGGGTCTTTGGGAGGAGATTCGGTCACTAGGGCACAGCCTCACAAATGTGATTAGTGCTGTTACGAAAGAGATCCCAGAGAGCTGCCTTGCCACTTCTGACATGTGAGGACAGAGCAACAAGACAGCCATCTATGAACCAGGACACTGGCCTTCACCATGTACTCAATCTGCTGGTGCTTTGATCTTCGGCTTCCCAGCCTCCAGAGCGGTGAGAAATACATTTCTGTTGTTTTATAAATAAGCCATCCTCCTTAAAGTATCCTTACAGCAGCCTGAAAGGACTAACACACTGTCTTAGACTCCCTTAGACTCCTCATGGCTTAGTCAGAAGAAAGATCCATTAGTATTGGGCTGAATCTTAAAGTGTCATCCAAGTTTCCAGGACTTAAGGTGGAGTCTCCTCCTCTTGTAAGAGAGGTGAAGCACCGTGAGGGAGGGAATAAGAGCCCCAGCATGATGGATCTAACTGGATAGCTGATGAGGGAAGGAAAGGTAAAAGGAACTATTGGCTTTAGTCTGAAAAGATTTTCACTTTCATAAAACAGAAGACTACTAAGTCTATACCATGTCTATATTTGTTCCTCAGCTCATGTACTGACATTCTGAGAGCAATGTGGCCCTTCGGTTCCGAGATCTGCATTATCTATATTGTAGTCCAGTGTGCTTACTCTGAAGGAAATGAGAAAGGCAAGATGGCCTAAGGAAGTGATGATAAACTTAGAGGTACAACTGCAGAAGTGGGTGTCAGCCTCACCAAACCACCTCCACCCTTCACCGGGTAGATTATAAAGTGAAGTTACCCCTGTTTATCAATAGTATCCAAGAGATCCATAAGATGACAGTGGAAGAAGAGATCATCTAAGTATAAAAACAGCAACATCAGGAAAAGAAACACATGCATATCTAGATTACAAAAGAATGGTAACCTCATCATGAAGGTGCTAAAGAACCAGTGAAAGATTTATGAAGAAGAATATGTATATATATAATGTATGGTATCTGTATGTATATTTCCCTGTGTGAAAATTCAATTGTTTATCCAAAGCTGACACATTAGCACTTTCAACATTCTAATTTATTGTTACATTAAATAAATACAAATTGTAATGCATACTAAAGTTCTAAGAATAGATTTACACTGGAATGACTCAACTTGTGAATGACTCAAATAAAAAGCAACAAATGTTGCAACTTCATTATTTTCAGATATTGTTATGGACTGAACGTCAGTATCCTCCCAAAATTCATAGATTGAAGCCCTAGCCCTCAATGTGTTGGTATTTAGAGATGAGACCTTAGGAGGTACTCAGGTCAGCAGGGCAGGGCCTTGGTCTGATGACATTAGTGCCCTTACAAGAAGAGACACCAGAGAGCTGACCCCAGCACACGAGCACACACCGAGAAATATGTGAGCCACCACCAGAACGTGACCAGGCAGGCCCCTGATCTCAGATCTCAGCATCCAAAACTGTGAGAAAATAAATTTTTACAATGTAAGTCACTCTGTCTATGATATTTTGTTACGGCAGCCCTTGCTGACCAAGATTTGCTAACAAAATGAATAGGAGTACAAACAAGGAAGACCAAACACAACAACAAAAAACCTTTCAAAGTGTTTCAATATTTGAAAGAATTCAGTAAGTATGTAAATAGTTGGGACAAATAACACTCTTCTTTGGGAACCACGCCATCTCTACCTGTCCCTAATAATGTGAAAAGCATTTGCCAAACTGTAGTGTGTAGATAACATCATAAATCTTTTTTACAATTCGATCTTGTGCTTCTCTCAGCTAATTTAAAGAATAGATTTTTTTCAAACAGATTGGTTAATGCCTGTTACTATGGCCAAGCTAGTGTGGCTCCTCATGCTACACACCGTTGAGTATTGAATGAATGGATGAATCCATTTTTACCTGAAGGTAGACTGAGTCCCCAGGAAGCAGTCTTGTCACCCCTCAGCTGCAAGACTGACTTTCTAAAATGCTTTTTATCACATAGATCTACTCTATAGCCTATTTAAAGTATAGAAACACCTCAGGCTGTTATAATGTCCATTTTACTAGTTAAGCTGCTTCAGTTATGCACAAAGATGGAGAGAAGACGGGATGTCTTGCCAGTGACCTGTGTGGATGACAGTGAGCAATAGGAATAATAAAAAAAATGGTAACTAACATTTATTGAGCACTCCCTATGTGCCAGACATGGTATTAAAAATTTTATAATAATTATCTAACTTAATTGTTAAAATAACCCTCAAACAAAGATACTTTTATTATTTTCATTTTACAAATGAGGAAGTTGAAGTTAAAAGAACTTAAGTAAATATTTGGGTTATTTACTACCCATCATGGACATGATCACATAAAAAAGAAACCATAGCTGGAAAAAAAATACAGATTAAGACACAGATACCAATTTGCTCTCTATTCCATCTCCTTGCTGCAGTGAAAATCTGTGTGTAGAAAGAAAACTCCTTGGCTTTCCAAATTATGTTTAGTTAAAAAGATCTCTGCCATAGAAATGCAGGGTCTATTTGTATCACACACACACATGCACGTGCACACACACACACAATGCTAGAATTTCATTTATTACCCAACATGATGTATATATATTTTTGCTTTGCAACTGCCAGGCATTCATCAGTCACATTCCAGGAACATCACACCATTTCAGTATTATCAGAAATGTATCCAAATATGATTTCCCCAAAGATAAGTGGCCCATAGGGAGAGTTTGATGAATGTCCTGCTGCAGAGGATTTTTAATGGATTTTTACTTCTGCCGAAGTTACTTTATTTGAGGCTCTGTTGAAGGTAAGGCAATGCCAGATGAACTGTTAGGGTCCTTTCCAAGTCTCAAGCTCTATTACAGAGATGCTAATATTCTAAAGAACTCAAAAACCTTCACCATCTATTATATCTATTATTCAAATTCATGGAATTTCCTCTGGTGCTGTTGCATAACATTTTCTTTTTTCATACATTAAATTATTCAATTCACTTCCGTTTTTCTCTAACCCCCCTACCCCTTCTCATACCATGCATTCTGAATATATGCTGCCAGAAGGAATAACTCCTGCAAATTAATAAGGCTTGTCACAGAAAATGTCAATTTAGTATTGGAATAACAGAACAATAAAACAAAAGCAATTTCATAAAGTAATGGTGCATGTCTAAAAATAAAAATCTGTTCTTTGTCAAGATTTTGGTGAGTTTTAATAAAAGACTTAATTTTATTAAAATAAAAATTATTTTTATTAGTATGTTTTATGAGCTAGAATTTTATTAAAATAAACCCAGTGTTGTTTTCTCTTTTTTTCATTCCTTATGCTGTGCAATATACAGCAATCAACACTAGAGAAAATCCAGTAAGATATAAAGCAAATTTGTTTAATAAATATATTTCGAATATCTTCATTTGTGTGTGTGTATATATATATATATATATAGTCGTGTGGCTAAATTTGGCACCACATGGAAGAGGTAAATGATGTAAAACTATTAAACAGGGCCTAAATTATTTATATTAAGAATAAATGCATCCCAATTCACATTTAGAAGGCTAGAAGTATTACACAGTTTTATAAGTCTACAATGATTTCCATAGCATTGTCCTTACTAAGGATGAAAACATTAAAATAATTTTACAAATAAGAGTTATGAAAATGTTATCATATATGTATACAAGTACATATATATGTACATATGTGTGTGTGTGTATATAAGAGGTGATATGTGGAAATATATTTTGCTACATATGTGCACATATAATTGATCCTCTTAGGAGATACTGCAGTCCTAGTACCTTATCCCCTGCTAAAATAGTATCCAATTATACTTAGTATGTTAATTGTTTTTTAAAAAAAGTAAAAAACAACCTAATGTCTACCAATTGGTAACAGGTAAACAAAATGTGGTCTATTTATACAATGGGATACTGTTCAGCCATCAAAAGGAATGAAGCACTAATGGATGAACACACCCGTTGATGAATCTTGAAAATACTATGCTAAGCGAAAGAAGTCAAGCACAAAAAGCTACTTTATGTATGATTACATTTATAAGAATGTGCAGAATAGGCAAATCCAGAGAAATAGAAAGTACATTAGAGTTTGCCAGGGGCTGGGAAGGGGAGATAGGGACTGACAGCTAATGAGTAAAGGTTTTCTTTTGGGAATGATGAAAATGTGCTGGAATTAGATAGTGGTGGTGGTTGCTCAAGTTTGTAAAAATGTTGAAAAACACAACTATCCACTTTAAAAGAGTGAATTTTATGCCATGTGGGTTATATCTCAAATTGTAAAAGTATTTAAAGCTCAAATGATCACACCAGTGCTCTATTAGTACAATCTTGAAGGAACAATAAACCAGATTCTAACACTATTTGTAAAGACATAACATATCATAAAGGAAGTATGTGTGTTTGTAAGAGTATGTGTGATCATAAGGAAATACATAGAAATGTTAATAAGCATTGTGTCTGGGTGGTGGACTTGTGGGTGAATTTTCTTTTCTTTAATTAAAGTATAGTTGATTTACAATGTTAGGTTAATTTCTGGTGTACAGCATAGTGATTCATTTATAAATATATATATATTTGTTTTCATATTCTTTTTCATTATAGGCCATTACAAGGTATTCAATATAGTTCTCTGTACTATACAGTAGGACCTTGTTGTTTATCTTTTATATACGGTAGTTTGTATCTACAAATTCCAACTCCCAATTTATCATTCCTTACCACTTGGCTCTCCTGGTAACTGTATGTTTGTTTTCCATGTCTGTGAGTCTGTCTCTGTTTTGTAAGTAAGTTCATTTGTGCCCTTTTTTTCAGATTCCACATATAAGTGGAATCTTTTTTTTTTTTTTTGTATTTTCTAAATTTTCTATGAGTCAGAACAAAAATAAACATGTTTTTTAAAAACAAAACTTCCAATTTGCTTGTTGAGTTCTCTAGAGCTCTTTACAGAACAGATTTTGCTAACTTTCCCTGTGATGGCATATGCCATGGTTCTTTGGTGCCTGTACTTCCTACGTATTGGTGGTGAGACCTAGAAGCTTGATCAAATTCAGGTTCAATTTCTTTGGCAAGTCCAATTCATGTGTGTTGTGTTGTTCTTCAGGAAGCATATGATGTCTAGTTGTCTCTCTTTTTGTATGTTAACACTGTTTGATGATATGTTCCTATATTAATTAATTCATTAGAGTTTACTGAATGATGATTTCATCTCTTCTCTCACTCCTTTTTCTTTTATTTGATGGAATACTTTCATAAAGAGAAACTCTCTCTCATCAAATATTTGATTAGGCAAAAAAATAGTTTGTTAAAAAGGTGGAAAAGTAATTTATTTAGAAAGGTAGTATAAATGTTTAATTCTTTTTTAATCAGATTTAAAAATGGATTCATTCCCTAGCATCCTCAAAATGTAATTTTAGTAAGCAGAATTCTAAAATAAACCCCAATCATCCTTGGCCTTGTATAAGCCCCTCTCCTTCAGTATGAGCAGAGCCTATGAATATGATGGAATATCACTCCTGTGATAATGGTATATTACACAGCAAAGGCTAATTCAATTTAATATAATGTATAGTACAATCAAAAGCAAGATTATCCCGGGTGTGGAGAAAAAGGAACCCTCCTAAACTGTTGGTGGGAATGGAAATTGGTATAGCCACTATGGAGAACAGTGTGAGGGTTCCTTAAAAAACTAAAAATAGACTTACCATATGATCCAGCAATCCCACTCCTGGGCATATACCTGGATAAAAATGTAATTTGAAAAGCCACATGCACCCCAGTGTTCACAGCAGCACTATTCACAATAGCGAAGACATGGAAACAATCCAAATATTCATCGACAGATGACTGGATAAAGAAGATGTGGTATGTGTATGTGGTAAGATATATTCAAAGTCCTGATTGAGGAAAGCTGCATTCTAGTATACTGTATCCAGCAAGACTCTCCTTTAGAATAGAAGGAGAGATAAAGAATTTCACAAACAGTGGGGGAGGGTATAGCTCAGTTGTAGAGTACATCCCTAACCTGCGCAAGGTCCTGGGTTCAATCCCCAGTACTGCCCTTAAAAAAATTTTTTTTTTAATTTCACAGACAAAAACTAAAAGAATTCATCAATACTAAACCTATGCTAAAACAAATATTGAAAGGTCTACTCTAAATAGAAAAGAATCAGGCCTCTATAGAAAGGAGAAAACCATAATTGGAATTGCAATAACTGCAATGAATTGCAATAGAATAAGCATGAAGATGTAAAAGAGGACATCAAAATTATTAAAGGTGGGAGAGGAGAGCAAGAAAATATAGATTTTTTTCTTCTTTTCATTCTTTTTAGGATGTGTTTGAGCTTATATGACTATCAGTTTAAAGCAAACAGATATAGTAATGGGTTAATATACTTGAAAAACAGGGTAACTAGAAATCAAAAGCATACAATAGAGTCACAAAAACAAAAAAGAAACCAAGATAATACAAAAGAAAATTATCAAACCACAAAAAGACAAAAGAAAAAGAAAGGAACAAAGAGGAAATACCAAATCAACTGGAAAACTAAGTTCAAAATGGCAATAAACAGACATCTATCAATAATTACCATAAATGTCAATGGACTAAATGCTGCAATCAAAAGACATAGAGTGGCAGACTGGATAACAAAACAAGAACCTACAATATGCTGCATACAAAAGACCCACTTGAGGATGAAATACACACATAGACTGGCAGTGAGAGAACAGAAAAAGATATTTCATGCAAATGGAAATTACAAGAAAGCAGGGGTAGCAATATTGATTTCAGACAAAATAGACTTTAAAACAAAGGCCATAAAGATAAAGAAGGACAGACACTATGTAATGATTAAAGGAGCAATGCAAGATGCGGATATTACATTCATTAACATATATGTACCTAATACAGGAGCACCTAAATACATAAAGCAAATACTAACAGACATAAAGGGAGAAATTGATGGGAACACAATCATAGTAGGAGACTTAATACCCTATTAACATCATTAGACAATCTTCCAGACAGAAAATCAATAAGGCAACAGAGATGCCAAATGACACAATAGAACAGTTGGACTTGGTTGATATTTTTAGGACATTACATACCAAAAAAACAGAATATACATTCTTTTCAAGTGTGCATGGAACATTCTCTAGGATAGACCATGTACTTGGGCACAAAAGAAGCCTCAAAAAATTTAAGAGGATAGAAACTATTTCAAGCATCTTTTCTTACCACAATGCCGTGAAACTAGAAACATGCTACCAAAAACCAATGGGTCAATCATAAAATCAAAGAAGAAATTAAAAAATACTTTGAGACAAATGACAATGAAAACACAATCATACAAAATCTATGGGATGCAGCAAAAGCAGTCCTTAGAGGGAAGTTCATAGCGATGCAGGCCTTCCTCAAGAAACAAGAACAACCTCAAGTAAATAACCTAACCTATCACCTAAAAGAATTAGAAAAATAAGAGTAAACAAAACCTAAAGTCAGCAGAAGGAAGGAAATAATAAAGATCAGGGAGGAAAAAAATAACATAGAGATTAAAAAAAAAAAAAAAAAAGAAAAAATTAATCAAACCAAGAGCTGGTTTTTTGAAAGAGTAAACAAAATTGACAAACCTCTGGCCAGGCTCCCCAGGAAGAAAAAAGAGAGAACATTAATTAAAAAATAAGAAAGGAAAATGGAGAAATTACAACCAATACCATAGAAATACAAAAAACCATAAGAGAACACTATGAACAACTATATGGAAACAAATTGTACAACCTAGAAGAAATGGATGAGTTTCTGGAAACATACAATCCACCAAGACTGAATCAAGAAGAAACTGACCCCTTGAACAGACCAATCACTAGAAATGAAATAGAATCAGCAATAAAAAACCTCCCTACAAATAAAAGTCCAGGACCAGATGGCTTCACTGGGAAATTCCATCAAACATACAAAGAAGAGCTCATAATTATCCTCCTCAAATTCTTCCAAAAGATTGAAAAGGAGGGAGTACTCCCAAAATCATTCTGTGAAGCCACCATCACCCTCATACCAAAACCAGGCAAAGACACTACCAAAAAGAAAATTATAGGCCAATATCACTGATGAAAATAGATGCAAAAATCCTCAACAAAATATTACCAAACAGAATCCAACAACACATAAAAAATATCAAACACCCTGATCAAGCTGGATTCATCCCAGGGACACAAGGATGGTTCAACACATGCAAATCAATCAATGTGATCCATCACATCAACAAAAGAAAGGACAAAAATCACATGATCACCTCAAAAGATACAGAAAAAGCATTTGATAAAATTCAACACCATTTGTGATAACTCTCTTACCAAAGTGGGCATAGAGGGAACATATCTCAAAATAATAAGTTATTTATGACAAATCCACAGCCAGCATAATACTCAACAATGAAAAACTGAAATTCTCCCCACTAAAATCTGGAAAAGACAAGAATGCCCACTCTCACCATTTCTAGTCAAGAGAGTCTTGGAAGTCCTAGCCACAGCACTGAGCCAAGAAAAAGAAATAAAAGGGATTCAAACTGGAAGATAAGAGGTAAAATTGTCACTATATGTGGATGGCATGATACTATATAAAGAAAACCCTATAAGCTCCAAACGGAAACTCCTAGAGCTGATAAAAGAATTTAGCAAAGTAGCAGGATATAAGATTAAAATACAGAAATCAGTTGTATTTCTCTACACAAACAATGAAATAGCAGGAAAAGAAAGTAAAGAAACAATCCCTTTTAAAATTTCACCCAAAACAATAAAGTACTTAGGAATAAATCTGACCAAGGCGGTGAAAGACTTACACGCAGATAATTACAAAACATTGACTAAGGAAATTAAAGATGACTTAAAGAAATGGAAAGATACCCCATGCTCTTGGATTGGAAGAATTAATATTGCTAAAATGGCCATACTGCCCAAGGCAATCTACAGATCACAGCGACAAATGTTCCCTCCACTTTTAGATTACAGAAGTATTCACTTATGTTTTCTTCTAGTTATTATATGGTTTTATATTTTACGTTTGACTCTGACCCATTCGGAATTTATCTGGTGAACAGTGTAAAAACTGAATGAGAGCAGGGCTCTTTGCTTTTTTGCTGATGTACTCTAAGTAGCAGAACAAGTAACCAGCACATATTAGGGGCTCTGAAAATATTCATTGAGTTTATGACTAAGTGAATAAAGAGGAAGTTAGAAATAAACGTTCATTTAACAACTGAAACATCCCATGTGCATTAACTTAAATTATTTCCTTATAACAGCCCTCTAAGGTGCTTTTTGTTTGCTGATTTTTTTATCATTAAAGAGGAAATCAGTTCAGAGAGAGCAGGCACTTAGTTCAAGACTGCATCACTCATAAGTGGTAGAGCTGCAAATCAGTGTGACATTCTTGGTTTGTGACTCACCACACATGCGTGTGCATGGATAGTTGCTGCAGGGCAGTGTGTCTGTCAAGATCCTAGATCTGGATTTAGATAGATTTATAACTTCCAAACTTCATCTCTACCGCTTGCTAGTCACAGTCAACTTATTTATTTAACTCTCTGTGTCTTGGGGTTTTTGTTTTTGTTTTGTTTTTAATCTATGATAATTGTACCTGCGTCAGAAGTTTACTGTGAGAACTAAATGGGCAAATGCATGCAAAAGTCTTAGATCATGGTACATGTAAGTGCTTGGTAAATTTTAGCTGTTGTGATTTATTCAGAACATTATTCACTTTCCCTTTTCTACCTTTCTTCCACTGGTTTGATCACCAAATGTCCAAAACATCTTCAAAGGGTTTGGTTGCATGCAAAGCAGACCATTTCTTTCTATGTGCTTTCAGGTACATCAGCTTTCCAACAACCCTCCTGATAGTGTACACTTAAAATTCTTACCATTGAAATGCTTAGAATTTTTTTTTAATCTTAAAAATCTATCCCACTGATGGGTTAGCTCTAAGGTAGCTATCGTGTTTTTGCAAAGGCATAGTTAAAATACATTTGAGCACACAGGACCAGAGGTGTTTATGGTATCAGCTAGATGATGTGTTTGACCCTCAGGGAAAAGATACAAGAGGTGCATCTTTCCAAGTACAAGGTTAGCAGTAACATATCAAGATGCCCAAGGATGTTGGGCAGCAGCATGTTGGGGAAGGGTCAAAGAGAGTCCATGAGGTGGGCAGCAAAGAAGCATCATATCACCTGTCTGATCACCTCCTATCCACCCCCTTTATGAGGGAGGCATTCCAGCCTTAGGGGAATGGGGTTGGCCAAACATGACTCCTGACCCTGCACAGATGAGACTGACAGCAGTGTATCAGTCACATATACTTACACCTGGGAGGGAGGAGGACGGTGCATATCATGGAGGGTCACACAGGACTGCACCCAGGAACAGAATGAATGGCCAGGGGTTTTAGGAGGCAGATTTTCTACTATCAAGACAGTGAGGTGCCTTCCAGTTCCTGGGGGAGGATGTGATTGGCTTGTCTGAATAATTCCTCAGGCTGGCAGGGAACTGAAACTGGCTACTCAGAGATAAGCAGGAATTGTGCCTGGTCTCCTTCATATGGAGGGTTGTTTGGCTAGGAGACCTCATCGAACAGGAGCAGAGTGCTAGTGGTGGGGGACTTGGAGTTGGACTGAATGAGCCCTCCTGATGTCCCCAAATGTCAAGGCAGCACACAATACTAAGCTTCAAGTTGAGGCCTTACACCCCAGCATCCAGTGAGGGTGGGTGCCTGGAGGAAGAGAACAGCTGGAAAAGCTCCTGGCAGAGATCTTTAATTCATCTTTTGCTTGACCCCACACTGCTTGTGATACACCCTCATGAGCCGTCTTGTGCATTAAAGACTCTGGCTCTTAATGTGTTGCTCGGTCAGGCATCATAGATGTACGGGATCTTCAACATGGAAAACCAATTACTTCTTTCAGTAATCTCATACAGAAACCAAAACAACCATCCAAATAAACTGCGTAAACTTGTAAGCACAAAAGTTGATGATTAAATGAACAGGTAACTATGAGAGAGAATATGTTGCTTTATACCAAACAATAACTATGAAGTGATTGATGAAGCCACTCATGAAACTTTAAATTGACAGACACCTTAAATTTGGTAAATGAATAAGCCTCTAGTGGAAACATCACTCTTAGATATGACAGAAAATGTACATGTATTTGATGAATACATTTTGCAAATATCCAGTCATTAGTTTTAATAATTTTATTTCTAATCTCCATGTATCATCTCTTTTGTAACCACCCTCATCCTTAGGTAAAACTACTTTCAATGGTGTTCTATTCTTTGGTGATATTGCTTCTACATCCAAGTTGACACAGGAGGTTTTCTCTGGCCTTGACAGAGCCTGTTAAAATGCCCCCAAAATGAGCAGAAATGTGTTGGTGGGGTTTTTTTTTGCATCGTTATTGAGTTGCTACATTTTGGCACAGCCTTTTAATTAGCCATTCAAGCTCATAGAGAATCTCTTCCAGAAAATGGTGCAACAATATGCTAACTTTCTGTTTAAACTGCTCAAATTAATTATCTTTCTTCAGTAAGAAACTCATATTTTACAAGAATTTAATGCAGTATATGGACCTTGGCCAGTGACTGTAAGAAATTATATAGTTTTAAAAGATTTTTAAAGGAATGTATGTCCATCAGTAGTTCTGAATGCATCTCTTCTTACATATATTATTTTGTTTGGGGTTTTTAACAAAATAAATCAATTTTTTAAAATGGAGAAAATAGGATCATTTTAATAGAAACAGCTTAGGCATTTAAAACTTCATAGTTTCTTACACATACTAAAATTAAATTCTTCACGAATGGAGATTAAAACAAAGTAATTACTTTTAGAAAATGTAAAATGATAGTTGTTCTTTAAGGGCAATAATTTACCTGAGATAACACAACAATTCAATTATTTTAATGTAGATAAACAAATTGATTGATAAATAGAGCATTTACTAAGTGCCTGACACTGACAATGAAAATCTACATTCATGGAAACAGACACGGTTACCAGGAGGGAAACAGGGGAGGGAGGGATCAACTAGGAGTTTGGGATTTGCAGATATTAACTACTATATATAAAAATAGATAAACAACAAGGTCCTACTGCATAGCACAGGGAACTATCTTCAATACCTTGTAATGGCCTGTAATGAAAAAGAATATGAAAATATGAAAATATGGAAAAGAATAACTGAATCACTGTGCTGTACACCAGAAATTAACACAACATTGTAAAATGACTATACATCAATAAAAGAAAATCTACATTTATGGGATTTACAGTTTGGAAGATGGTAGGCAAGAACAATAAATGAGAAAAAAATATTAACTACTGACCACACCATGCAATTATTAAAATTAGATGATAATGTTAAAGAGTGTGCTACTCTAGATTGGGTTGTCAAGAAGACTCCTCTGAAAAGTGGTATTTAATCTTAGTTCTGAGCATCAAGAAAATGGTATAAACACCAGGAAGAAGAGCATTCCAGTGTGCTGGCTCTAAGGCAGAAACTGGTTAAAAAAAAAAAAAAAAGTCTAATGTGATTGAAGCGTGGTGGGTCTGAAATTAGTCAGAAGAGTAAAAGTTGGCACAATCTAGATGAGATTGATAAGCCAGGGTAAGGTGTGAATTTTATTCTAATTGTGATGGGTGGTGATCAGAGACTTAAAACAAGGGGGACATGATCACTCTGGATCTACAGGAGAAAGGACTATAGGGCTGAAAGAGTCAAAGCAGGCACACCAGTAAGAAAATTGTGTCCAAAGGTTGGATATGTGATTATGAGAAATACAGAGGAATCAAAAAATAACTTGATATTTTGGCTTAAGTCATTTGGCGGAGATAGGCACTATGGTATTTACTGAAATGAGGAAGATGAGTGAGGAGCAGGTTTGGAGGAACAGGAAAGATTTGGGGCCATGTTGTATTTGAGATACATCTTTCATCTAAATGGTAGTGCCAGAGAGGAGGAGAGAAGATGGCGGAGTAGAAGGACGCTCGCAGGTCACCCTTTCCCACAAATGCACCAAGACCCACATCCACAGACCCACTCAGCCAACCAGAGCACCTTCGGAACTCCACCAGAACATCGCCCTCTTCAAAAGATAAAGACGCCAAAAATCTGGTAGGAGAAAAGGAAAAAAGAAAGAACAAAAGGCAAAGCAGCGCGGGACGGGTCCCGCGGGGAGGGAGCGGCAAAGGAGGACTGGCGCTCGTTCGCTGGGTCTCCCCTCTCCAACTGAGAGGCCAGCAGGACGGAGGGGGAGCCTCCGAGGCTCGGATCTATTCGGAGCAGCCCTTGACTGACAGAACTAAGTTAAACGGGCACAGAGGGCCCCCCCGACACCCAGCCTGAGACGCGGGCCGGCAGCGGCGGGCAGGGCCAGGCTGCACAAGGTGGGTGGAGGACGGGGGCGGCTGCACTGAGGCAGCCCCGGGGGACCGCAAGGGGCTGCGCGCCTTGGCTGTGGGTGTACAGGGCAGAACAATCTGGGCCCTCCATAAAACAACACGGTTGATGTGCCCTGGGGGGAAGGGTGCATACCCCCCCCATCTCTGAAAACCCCCAGAAAGCTTTCGGGGGAAGAGAGGCGGGGCTCAGGCACAGCTGCCATATCCTCCGGCGCTTAGCATCCAGGCGGGGGCGGGGGCGAAACCTGTATCTACACCCAAGGGCTTAGCAGCCTCAAAGGCCAGACTGAGACTGGCCTACAGCCTGAGGCAGATAGGATCCTTCCATCCTGGTCCCTCAGAGAACTTGCTCCACAAGGACAAACAAGGAGCTGGGTTTTGGCTCGGAGCAGGGACAGGGCTGTCCCTCAGTCTTCCCCGAGCCCACCTGCGGAGCGCCGACCAGGGCGGAGCGCGCAGCCGCACAGAGCAGCGGAGCTACCCGCGGCGCAGGTAGAGGGAGAGCGGCCCCCCGCCTTTCGGGCAGGAACACAGCCCCTGATCGAGGTGCTGGGAGGGGGCAAGACCTGCCCTCCTACCTGGCCAGTCTGCAACATCTGACTGCGGCATCGGGAGGGGCAGTGACCCGCCCGCCCACAGCAGAGGAGAGCTGCACCTGACCCAGTGTTGGGAGGAGGCGCGATCTGCTTGCCGACAGGTACTGAGAGCAGCACAGAAGAGGGCGCCAACGGAGGGCCTCTGAAAACAGCAAGCTGAGCTTCCAAAACAGGACGAAGACAGAAAGACTTCACATTAAAAGCACACAGACTCCAGGAGAACACCGACAACCCCCCTTCTTTTTTTTTTTTTTAAATCTCTTTTTACCTGTTCTATTTTCTATTACCTTCTTAATTTTTACTTCTTAATTCATTTCTCTTTCTCTTGGGTTTTGATGCGCTGTTATTGATTAGACACAGGTTTCAAATACATCTTTTCATCTTTTCCCCTTTTTTTTAAAGGTTTTAAAAGGACGTCTCAACCCAATTGACACTCTGCTTCAACTCGCTTTTCTATTATTCATTATACACTGTTTTCAAACCTTCTTTCTCCCTTCTTTTAAAACTCTTTATCTCTCTCTCTTATTTTTTCTTTTTTTTCCTAAGTCTTATCCCTAAATAGGCATTAGATAGATAAACTCCTTAAGGACCACAATAGATAACTGATACTCCATAAACCACAGTGCCAGAGAGGTATGAGCAAGATGAAGAAGCAGAGAAACCTTTCCCAATTAAAAGAACAAGAGAAATCCCCTGAAAGAAAGATCAATGAAATAGATATCGATAGCCTACTAGATCAAGATTTCAAAAAAGGAGTGATCAAAGTGCTGAAGGAATTAAAAGAGATAGTGTTTAGAGATATAAAATATGTCAAAAATGAAATTGAAGCTATAAAGCAGAGCCAAGTAGAATGGGTAAACTCATTGACAGAGTTGAGGAATGATCTAATAGCTGTGCAAAGCCGACTAGATAATGCAGAGGAACGAATTAGTGATCTAGAAGACAGGACAATAGAAAGCACCCATTCAGAAGAGCTACAAGATAAACAAATAAAAACTAATGAAAATAGTATAAGGGACCTATGGGATAATATAAAGAGTCCCAATCTTTGCGTAATAGGGGTCCCAGAAGGGGAAGAAAGATCAAACGGGATTGAAAAGGTTTTTGAAGAAATCATGACTGAAAACTTCCCAAACTTAAAGAAGGAATCAGATATCCAAGTACAGGAAGCTCAGAGGGTCCCAAACAGGAAGAACCCCAATAGACCCATACCAAGACATATCATAATCAAGATGGCCAGAGTCAAGGATAAAGAAATGATTCTAAAGGCAGCAAGAGAAAAGCAAAGAGTAAGTTACAAGGGAACCCACATAAGGCTGTCAGATGATTTCTCTACACAAACATTACAGGCCAGAAGGGAGTGGCAAGATATATTCAAAGACCTGAATGAAAAAAAAGATGCAGCCTAGGATACTTTATCCAGCAAGGCTATCCTTTAGGATAGAAGGAGAAATTAAGAATTTCACAGACAAGAAAAAGCTGCAGGAGTTTAGCAACACTAAACCTATGCTAAAAGAAACATTGAAAGGTCTGTTCTAAATAGAAAAGCAGCAGGATGCTACAGAAATGAGAAACTCACAACTGGAAAGGTGATAACTCATGAATTACAAATAAACACGAAATTATAAAAGAAGACATACAAATCACTGAGAGTGGGAGAGGGAGGCAGGGAAATATAGAATATATTTTTTTCTTTCTTTTTTAAATTTTTTTAATGGTAGGATGGGTTTGAGATCATGTTACTATCAGTTTAATAAAAACAGTTATAGTAATGGGCTAATAGATTTACGAAAAAGGGTAACCACAAGCCAAAAATTTACAAAGGAGTCACAAAAATTAAATAAAATCCATGATAATACAAAGGAAAATTACCAAACCACAAAAGGAAGAAGAAAGGAACAAAGAGGATATACCAATTCAACTGCAAAGATAAGTTCAAAATGGCAATAAACACACATCTATCATTAATTACTGTAAATGTTAATGGACTAAATGCTCCAGTCAAAGACACAGAGTGGCAGACTGGATAATAAAGCAAGAACCTTCAATATGCTGCATACAAGAGACCCACTTTAGGGAGAAGGACACATATAGATTGAGAGTGAAAGGATGGAAAAGGATATTCCATGCAAATGGAAAAGCCAAAAAAGCAGGTGTTGCAGTACTGATTTCAGACAAAATAGACTTTAAAACAAAGGCCATAAAGAAAGATAAAGAAGGACATTTTATAATGATTAAAGGAGTGATACAAGATGAGGACATTACACTCGTTAATATATATGCACCCAATATAGGAGCACCTAAGTACATACAAGAATTACTAACAGAGATAAAGGGGGATATTGATGGGAATACAATCATAGTTGGAGACTTTAACACTGCATTAACATCACTAGACAGATCTTCCAGACAGAAAATAAACAAGGCAACAGAGAAATTAAATAATACAACAGAAAAACTAGATTTGGTGGATATTTTCAGAGCATTACACCCCCAAAAAATAGGATATAAATTCTTTTCAAGTGCACGTGGAACATTTTCCAGGATCAATCATGTACTTGGGCACAAAAGAAACCTCAACAATTTTAAGAAGATAGAAATTATCTCAAGCATCTTTACTGACCATAATACCATGAAACTGGAAATCAACAACAGAGAAACAAAGGAGAAAAAAAGGAAAGCATGGAGATTAAACAATATGTTATTGAATAAACAATGGGTCAATAAGGAAATCAAAGCTGAAATTAAAAAATACCTTGAGACAAATGACAATGAAAGCACAACCACTCAAAACCTATGGGACACAGCAAAGGCAGTGGTAAGAGGGAAGTTTATAGCGATACAGGCCTTCCTCAAAAAAGAAGAACAATCTCAAATAAACAATTTAACCCACCACCTGAATGAATTAGAAAAAGAACAAAAAGCCCCAAAAAGCAGCAGAAGGAAGGAAATAATAAAGATCAGAGAGGAAATAAATACAATAGAGATTAATAAGACCATAGAAAAAATCAACCAAACCAAAAGCTGGTTTTTTGAAAAAGTAAATAAAATCGACAAACCTCTGGCCAAACTCACAAAGAAGAAAAAAGAGAGAGCACAAATTAGCAAAATAAGAAAGGAAAATGGATAAATTACAACAAATAAAATAGAAATACGAGAATATTATGAAAAACTATATAGAACCAAACTGGATAACCTAGAGGAGATGAACAAGTTTCTGGAAACGTACTGTCCACCAAGACTGAATCAAGAAGAAACTGAACACTTGAACAAACCGATCACTAGAAAGGAAATAGAAATAGCAATTAAAAACTTCCCTACAAATAAAAGTCCAGGACCGGACGGCTTCACCAGGGAATTCTACCAAACATACAAAGAAGAACTCATACCAGTCCTTCTCAAACTCTTCCAGAAGATTGAAAAGGAGGGAATACTCCCAAACACATTCTATGAAGCCATCATCACCCTGATACCAAAACCAGGCAGAGACACTACAAAAAAAGAGAATTATAGGCCAATATCACTGATGAACATAGACGCCAAAATCCTCACCAAATATTTTAGCAAATAGAATCCAACAACACATAAAAAAGATTATACATCATGACCAAGTGGGGTTCATCCCAGGGACACAAGGCTGGTTCAACATATGCAAATCAATCAATGTAATACATCACATCAACAAGAGAAAGGACAAAAACCACATGATCATCTCAATCGATGCAGAAAAAGCATTTGATAAAATTCAACACCCATTTATGATAAAAACTCTCACCAAAGTGGGTACAGAGGGAACATATCTCAACATAATAAAAGCTATATATGACAAACCTACAGCCAGCATAGTACTCAACGGTGAAAAACTCAAAAGCTTCCCACTAAAATCTGGGACAAGACAAGGATGCCCACTATCACCACTCCTATTCAACATAGTCCTGGAAGTCCTAGCCACAGCAATCAGGCAAGAGAGAGAAATAAAAGGGATCCAAATTGGAAAAGAAGAGGTAAAAGTGTCACTATATGCCGATGATATGTTACTATATATAGAAAACCCTAAAAGGTCCACACAAAAACTACTAGAGCTGATTGAAGAATTCAGCAAGGTAGCAGGTTACAAAATTAACGTTCAAAAATCAGTTGCATTTCTTTACACTAACGATAAATCAACAGAAGAAGAAAGTAAAGAAACAATCCCCTTTAAAATAGCACCCAAAGTAATAAAATATCTGGGAATAAATCTAACCAAGGAGGTGAAAGAATTATACACAGAAAACATTGAAGAAGGAAATTAAAGAAGACTTTAAAAAATGGAAAGATATTCCATGCTCTTGGATTGGAAGAATCAATATAGTTAAAATGGTCACACTGCCCAAGGCAAGCTACAGATTTAATGCAATCCCTATCAAATTACCCAGGACATATTTCACAGAACTAGAACAAATCATAATAAAATTTACATGGAACCATCAAAGACCGAGAATTGCCAAAGTATCACTGAAGAGAAAGAAAGAGGCTGGAGGAATAACTCTCCCAGACTTCAGACAATACTATAGAGCTACAGTCATCAAGACAGCATGGTATTGGTACAAAAACAGACATATAGACCAATGGAACAGAATAGAGAGCCCAGAAACGAACCCACAAACTTTTGGTCAACTAATCTTCGACAAAGGAGGCAAGAATATACAATGGAATAAAGACAGTCTCTTCAGCAAATGGTGTTAGGAGAACTGGACAGCAGCATGTAAAACAATGAAGCTAGAACACTCCCTTACACCATATACAAAAATCAACTCAAAATGGATCAAAGACTTAAACATAAGACAAGATACAATAAACCTCCTAGAGGAAAACATAGGCAAAACATTATCTGACATACATTTCAAAAATTTTCTCCTAGAAGAAATAAAAGCAAGAATAAACAAATGGGACCTAATGAAACTTACAAGCTTCTGCACAGCAAAGGAAACCATAAGTAAAACAAGAAGACAACCTACGGAATGGGAGAAAATTTTTGCAAATGAAACCGACAAAGGCTTGATCTCCAGAATATATAAGCAGCTCATACAACTCAATAAGAAAAAAATAAACAACCCAATCCAAAAATGGGCAGAAGACCTAAACAAGCAATTCTCCAAGGAAGACATACAAATGATCAATAGACACATGAAAAAATGCTCAGTATCACTAATTATCAGAGAAATGCAAATCAAAACTACAATGAGGTATCACCTCACACCAGTCAGAATGGCCATCATTCAAAAATCCACAAATGACAAATGCTGGAGAGGCTGTGGAGAAAGGGGAACCCTCCAACACTGCTGGTGGGAATGCAGTTTGGTGCAGCCACTATGGAAAACAGTGTGGAGATTCCTCAAAAGACTAGGAATAGACTTACTGTATGACCCAGGAATCCCACTCCTGGGCTTGTATCCAGAAGGAACCCTACTTCAGGATGACACCTGCACCCCAATGTTCATAGAAGCACTATTTACAATAGCCAAAACATGGAAACAGCCTAAATGTCCATCAACAGGTGACTGGATAAAGAAGATGTGGTATATTTATACAATGGAATACTACTCAGTCATAAAACCTGACAACATAATGCCATTTGCAGCAACATGGATGCTCTTGGAGAATGTCATTCTAAGTGAAGTAAGCCAGAAAGAGAAAGCAAAATACCATATGAGATCGCTCATATGTGGAATCTAAAAAACAAAAACAAACACAAACAAAAACAAAGCATAAATACACGACAGAAATAGACTCATTGACAGAGAATACAGACTTGTGGTTGCCAGGAGGGCGGAGGGTGGGAAGGGATAGACTGGGATTTCAAAATTGTAGAATAGATAAACAAGATTATACTGTATAGCACAGGGAAATATACACAAAATGTTATGATAACTCACAGAGAAAAACAATGTGACAATGAGTGTGTATATGTCCATGTATCACTGAAAAATTGTGCTGAACACTGGAATTTGACACAACATTGTAAAATGATTATAAATCAATAAAAAATGTTAAAAAAAAATGGTAGTGCCAAGTGACCAGTTGGTTCTATCAGTCTAGGGTTTTAGATACAGCAGGGATTGGAGTCATCTTCTTAAAGATGGTATTTAAAGCACAGAAATGGATGAGATTGTCAAGAGAGGATGTGGACGGGGCTCTGGAGAGCAATCCGGGAAACTTCAAAGTTTGAGTCTGAGAGAAGGAGGAATCACCAAAGACAGAAAAGATAGCCAGTGAGCTAGGATAAAAAAAAATAAGAGACAATTTGGGAAACTTGTAAAAGTTTCAATGTTTTATAAATGCAATCCCTGACTTATTAGAGCTAACTGAATGATAACTGGTTGCTCATCATATCATCTTTCCTGGGCTCCAAAGAAATGTGAGGTGCACTTTGTTTTTCTTGGTGGTGATTGTACTGAAGTATGGGCACATGTAGAAAAGCACATACAATTTGAGTACAGAATTTTAGTTTCCCTACATGTAACAGGACTAAAATGGATGAATAATCAAGAGAGAAGGCCATTATATTATCAGGACTTTCACAGAGGTCTTTTCCAATATTGATCAGACCAGGTAAATAAGAAATATAATTAGCTATGGACAGAGTAGGAAAATATTTAAATATATGTATATATGTAGCTATAGATACATTTTTTTAACAAGAAGGTACAGACAATAAATAGGTTTATTATGGTTTCCAATAAATGGTTTCTATGAGTAACTTTGACCACCTAAACAACTCTAAGCTGAAGTAGGAGAGGTCAAAAAAGGTAGAATTGGCTCCCTCTGGTTTCAGTTCATAGACCCACGAGTCTGATTAGAAATGAAAAGAATGTAGGGGACAGACAAATGGTCACACGAAATGAATGAACACAGGCAGTATTACTGTTATTACTCTATTTTCTACCCTATACACAGAGTAAGTCTGCCTGACACAAGCAAGAAAATAATGTCACATTAGACATAGCTCCATAATTTATACCTCTAATAATGCCATCAGCACAGTGTAAAACAAGTCTTATTCTCAAGGGTTCATAAGTACAGATTTATTCTCTTGTCCAGCAGTTTTAGGACTAAAAAGCTGCTAGAGAATATTCTTCACCTAGTTGAAGGGGAAAAAAACACCTTCAACCACAATATTGGGACTTTCATACTCCTGGATTTCACTGCCAATTACAGCAGTTAATTTTAGCAGGTCCTGGTCTATTTAGCCATTTTCAATAGCAATTTTGGTTCTTTGAGGAAAAAATCCTACACATTCAGAATCAGGAGGCTTGGGTCCTAGCTCCAAGTCTGCCACTAGTAAACTGGATGACCCTGAATATCTCATTTTCATGACTCGAAAATAAGAGCATAGACTTATGAGAACTCAAGATTCCTTCTGACACTCAAATATTATTCTATAAGCTATATAAATTCCTATTTTTTCCATCACTACTTTAAGTTCTCTTTCCTCCACTGTTATTACGCAGCTCTCCCTAACCCCCCTACTCGTAAGTTCTTGACAGTTTTTATAGAGCACCTTCTTAATTTAAAGCATCTCTGTTCCACGTTCCAGAGCTTAGACCTATGTTCCTACCGTTTGACCTACCTCTTCATACAGCCAGCACTACCCTTTTCTTTACATGCCTGGATCACTTTATAAGCAACCCCTTTCTCAGCCATAGCTGTGGTCAGCACCATGAACACACACTAGAGGCAGTCAGAAATTGGGACTTGAAATGGGAAGCCAACCCCTGAATCAGCCTCCAACCAGTCTGATAATCTCATGGGGTAAGCAAACAGGGAGTTACCCCCACCGTACACGGGTCCTTACCTACTTACTATCTTTCAGCCCGGCCTTGGCATCTGGAACAGAAAGCAGATCAGCAGTTCACTGGGGACTGGGCAGTGCAGGGTGGGAGGAAGGGACTACAAAGTACATGAGGAAACCTTGGGAGTGATGGATATACTCATTATATTGAGAGTGGTGATGCCATTGTGAGTGCGTGTCTATGTCCAAGTTTATCGAATTGTACACATTAAACATGTGCCATGTATCATATGTCAATGACACTTCAGTAAGGCTGTTTGGTTTTTTTTTTAATAGTCACAGAGTTAAAAAAAAAAAAAAAAAGCAGACAAAACAAAAGAGAGAGAAAGAGGTATTCAGGAGATAAAACTGACCTGGTTTGGTGACTGTGGTTAGTGAAGTAGACTAAGCTGACTCTCCCGTCTTGGTTGGAAAACCAGGGCGTCGGGGAGAGAAACAAATTGGAAGTGAAAGACGCACATGAAGGCAGTCTGAAAACTGTAGGGAAAAAAAGGTACCAATAGTAGTAATAAGTGCTTATTTTTCTAAATGATGAACATATAACTCTGTTTTAATTTTATTTTATTGTGTTAAGAACACTTAACATGAGATCCATCTTATCAAATTTGAAGTGTAAAATACGTTATTGTTGACTATAGACACAACATTGTACAGCAGATCCCTGGAGTTTATTCATTTTGCATAACTGAAACTTCATACATGTTGATTAGTAACTCCCAATTTCCCCCTCCCCCAGCCCCAGGCACCCATCGTTCCGCATTTGATTCTATGAATTTGATTAATTTAGATATCTCCTATAAGTGGAATTATGCAGTACTTGTCCTTCAGTGATTGACTTTTTTCATTTAGCATAATGTCCTAAAGGTTTATTTGAAGTATAGTTAACTGTCCTTTCAAGACAGTTAGAAAAGCTACGAAAGGAAGCACACGATTAATAACTGAGCAGTGGCAGAGACAAGTGCTAGGGGAATTCAGAGTGAGTCGTTCTGTATTGAGTGATATTAGAAGCCTGCTTCATCCCTTCCTGAGTTAATTATTTAGAAAAGAACTGTCAGTCCCACACAGGCACCGTGTCAAGTTAATTACATGAAATATAAGACCCATTTAAGATGCATTTGTTAACATCTCAGAAACATGCCATTATTGGTGATTGCTTTATGCTTTTACTGTAAGAGTGATTTATGATTAGAAAAATGGGGGATAAGGCTAATTTATAACAGAAGTTCCTAACTTTTAGAACAAAGTCTTAATAATCAGATTTTTGACAAATATTTGAGGTCATTAATTAGCGTTATTGAGAAGGGACGTAACTGAAAGGCATTAGCTGTCTTATTACCCTCTACCTTTGAGTTATTTGCATTCTTCTCATTCAAACTACCAGCCCATTAAGGATGGGATGCTTGTCTCACTTCTGCATCTCCCAGAATGCCCCAAACAGAGCTCTGAAGGAGTTGATGCTCAATAAATATTTATTGATTAAACTAGGATAGATGCTCTCTTCTCCAAAGCAATTCATGTAGTTAGTCAATTAATAAAAAATTTCCATTAAAGCTGGAAGTCATTAACATAAAATATGCATGTGCTTCAAACGTTGTATTTTAATCAAAAACATGTAAGTACACATTAACTCCCCAGGTTTTCAATGTAGACACGGGGTCTTTCTCCCCTGTTGTCTTTTACATATTAAACCACCATAACACACATGGTATATGATTTCAGGTTTCAGTTTCTTTAAAGTGGAATGAAAACATACAAACTCCTGTGACACAAGCCAAATATAGAATCAGAAATAGAATTTTCTCAGCTTTGTAAGGTTTCTTGCTTAAAGCTAATTTAACATAATCTCTAAACAATGTATCTTTATGAAATGTTCCAAATTCAATTTAATTTCATAATAACAACTCTCTTTCTTTTAAAATTCACATTTCACTATTATATTGGATATTTAATAAAAAGTCATAATTATAGTTACTCATGTGTTTATTGTTTTTCTCTCCTACTGAAATACTAAAATACAAGCTACATGAAGATACACAATTCATCAGTCTTGTTCATCAATCCATTTTATGGGGAGGTTAGTGGGTAGTTTCATTCACTCATTTTTGAGTGAATTATTAAAATACCACTGGCATACACAGGACTGGAAACAGATAGAACTGACTATATTTTGTACATTAACCTAAAAACCAAGATGGCGAGAGGAGCCTCCAAGCTGTGAGCCTACGGTTTGCATCAGGCATCAGTCAGTATGCAATATGGAGGGAATGGAATTGTCATTTAATCCAGCAGATGGGTAGAGATTTCTTAAATGACAGAGCTTCCCAATATGTATCTCATCATAGCACCAAGGAAAATAATACTCTTAGAAATGTTAGAATAAATGATCCAACAGTCCTGGGAGCTCCAGCTGCTCAAGTCTCTGTCCAGCCATCCCAAGGGCTGAGGCACTCAATGACCCATCAGTGAACACTAGCCACAGGTTGGGAAGCTCTGACTCAAAGCTTCTACTTTTATGACAGCTTCTGAAGCGGCCCAGATAGCACCACCACTTTGCTGTTGATCGTGGAGCATTGCCATAGCCTGACCAAGTTACTGTTCCTTTTGGGTCCTAGTGCCTTGATGGCTGACTCCTTCAGGAAGTCAGTGTCACTACTTGCTGAAACTCTGGCTAGCTACAAAAATACAAGCCCAATGGAAGAATCTGCCCTGGCTTCCCGTGGCCATCTACTTTCTGTTGGCATCCTTGCTCATTCAGCCAGGCCACAGTGATGCAGAGGAGGAGGATGCTTCTGTCACTGTCACTCATTCAGGGGTGTCCTGAAGCAAAACTGGCTGAGCTCCAAGTGCTGCAGCTCTCTAGCAGGATAACATGAGATCCATCTTATCAAATTTGAAGTGTAAAATACGTTATTGTTGACTACAGACACAACGTTGTACAGCAGATCCTTGGAGCGTATCTTTAGCAGGAGGTATCTTTAGATTTACCCTCATGCTTTTCTCCAAGAAGCACCCAATTCAACTGGGTGGTAGCATCTAGATGGTACCCTGGATCAACTCTCTCACCCGGGGCCTACTGTCCATCTCAGACTCCTCTCTCCAACTTCTCTTTCTTAAAAACCTGCCCTTGATTAAGGATCCCTTAGTCTATCAGGTGCATTTCTCTATCTTTTAATTCCAACAGAAAAAGAAGAGAAAGAACCCACTCTTGAATTAATCTAGAAATGAGATGGAGTGATCTGAACTAGAATGGTGGCAAGGAAAATAAAGATAAATGGACAAAAAATAGAGATATTTAGAAGATAGATTCAATAGGACTTTGTGATTGGGTGGAGGTAGAGATGTGGGAGCCAAGATTGAGTTTAGGCAACTGTGTTGGATGTTGGTACTACTAAATGAACTAAGGCAGGGGGTGGGGGGAGGAAAAAACAGCGAGAGAAACAGGTTTAAAGGACATGGTGACTTTAACCAGACGGGTCAAATCTCAGGAGAAAACCATTTCATATTAGGCACTGACATTTGAGAAGATTAGATAACTCAAGAAAGTTCTGTAAATGATGTAAAAAGGAAAGAGGACTTTTCGTACACTCTTAAATAACACCAAAATTTAAGGAATAGACAGAAGAAGATGAATAAACAAAATATTCTTAAGGGGGAAGTTTAGAAATTTAGGAGAAATGCTAAGCAATCCAAAGGAAAAGAGCATTTAAAGACAGTGGTCAAGAATTTCCAATGCCACTGAAAGTATCCACTGAATTCAACCAGCAGATCATTGATTACTCTTCAAGAGCAGTTAGAGTAGGGTGCTAAGGATGACCTTGCCTTTACCTACCAATCCTAAGACCTATGGGGTGTAGAAGATAAAACAGCCTGTATTTCAGAGACCAGAAGGAGGAGTATTCTCAAAATAGAACCAGCCTCAGGCTTGGGACAATAGAAGAACTGTTCAATGAAGAAACAGAGAATTTGTCTTCATTATGGATGAGAAACAATAGAGAGCAGAGTGGAAAGGTTTGGGCAGAATGGGAGGTAGAGTTGTGGGGAAGGAGGAGGAAGGGAATAGCACTGTGAGAGAAGATGAATCAGGGGTTAAAATTCTCAGAAGTAGTAAAGAATGACATAAAAGAAAGACTTCATGAGTTTAGCTGTACGCAAGTTTTCCAAATGAATAAGTCCCAGGGGAACTGAAATGGTTGAGGGTATGGAAAAAGGAAAGGAGGGTGAAGAGATCCTCTGGAGATGTAGCGTAAATCCACCACGACCTGGTTGGGAGGTCCGCTGGGAGGATGCTAATCCAGGCAAGTAAACTAGCAATGGCACTATTGTGCACAGGATTCTCATTCATATTTCAGAAATCAGCAGCCTTTGATGATAGGGAGGATGCTATAGTCTGGAAGGAGTCAGATTATTTGCACAAGACCCAGGAAAAAGGCTTTGAGTTCCCGGCTTCTGGCACAACATCTCCTGAGGAACAGCATTGGCCTTTCCTGGGCTCTTCCAATTACTTCTTAAATGCTCTGATTCACCTTTATCTCCTATAATCCGTCCCTGCAACTTTTCTATTAATTTTCCAGAATCAAATACAATTGCATCAGTTATCCACTGCTGCATAACACACCACCCCATCAATTAGTGCCTTAAGACAACGGCATTTATTTAACCTAGGAAGATTTGGGAGGCCATTTGGGCTGGGTTAAGCCTGGCAAGTCTGCTGTGGGCCACAGCGGGGTTCACTCAAATATCTGCTGTCAGCTGGACACTGATGGTCTCACTCACATGTCAGGCAAGCGGCTGGCTGTCACCAGCTCTAGGTGGGTCTTGCCTGGAATGACTGGAGCAAGTGGGACTCCTCTTCTTCCAGATCTACTTACTGAACTCCTACTGCACCTTCAATACTGAGGTCAGACATCGCCTTTTTGTGAAACCTTAACTGAGGTATTTACACCAACCTTCAGGGCTTTTGCAATCCATTAAACATATCTTTAATAGCAATTATTTCCACATAGTATCGTTACTATCAAATGTGCACGTGTCCACACCAGACTGTTATGGGCAAAGACTTCATCTTTACATCGCCTTTACCTAGCATGGTGTTCATCAAAAAAAAATCAATAAATGTGTTTTGGGTGAAAGGATACCTGATTATGTGCTGCCTTTCACTTCTTTGAGGATTCAGAAGGACTGAGGGTACAGAGAGAGCTTTGCTGAGTGAGTTTCACTCCCAGAGTGAGTATAAAGTTGCCTCACAGTGTTGAACAGATCACTGCTTTTGATGGCAGCCAAGGAACCTGCAGTGTAAGGAACAGGCTAATCTGAAATATATTAGAAACAAAAGCACAGCTTCTCTATAGGCATGAAGTGTATATTAATTGATTTCCTTAAAATTAAATTATAGTGTAAAGAAGTAATTGATGAAGAACCACTTTCCATAGGACTGAAGGAAGGGGTATTATGAACTATTGCATACTTCACAAAAGCTAAGGTGTAGAAATAAAATGCCACGCGACCGTGCTTAAAGTGTCTCAACCAGACTGCGCGGCTTAAGGAAATGATACCGACGTGTCTTTTTGTAATGGTCGAGAAAATTGACAACATAACTACTGGCGACAGAAAATAACAGGGAAGTTAGCTCTTCTGTAAGGAAAATCTGTATCATTAAATACTAGTAGGCTTTCCACGGGCCTAGCCAACAACCTCATCTTTGTGATTGGTGGCCCACATACACAATGAACAAAAAGAATATCCGAATACATATGTGTAACTTCTCAATGGATGCATAACGTTAATTGAGGCTGCTCAATTAAAGCAGAAATGTGAATTGAATTTGTATCAGCATGCCTGCCTCCATCTCCAGGTGTTTTGAATTTAGCATGAAAAGATCTACAGTCTAACATGTGAAAGTCTCCCTCCACAAATGAGAATTTTTTGTGAGTTACTATCAAGAATCTCTAGGAACTAGTTATGCCCTGTTGCACCAATTCATCCACTTGATACCCCTGTCACGCACAGAGTGTAGGTGAGTGGAAGCTCAGTACTGGTCTGTAATTCTAATCCTGGCACATTATACGTGAACACCCACTCAGCGTGGCAGCTCTCCTAGCTTGAATCTAAGTGAGATGCAGACTTTTCTTGAATGTGTCTGGAGAACTTAGGGGCAGGACAAGAGAACTCGAAGGGGACTTATGCAGAGGAACAAATACTAAGAAGGAAGGAGCCAGGGACAATGAGTTTACTTCAGTAAAGAAAAGCAATGAAAACCAAAAGCTTTGGTCTTTGGAAGAGAGGGAGTATCTTAAGCATATTGAAGTCTGTTACTTGGATCTGTCCCATGTTCTCGTTGCACTATGACTCATGATTTATACTTACAAAATGAGGAATTTTAAATTATTCCAAATACTGGTGAACAAACAACAGAGACCCCATCCTCACCCCCATTCTAAAGCATGTTATAAAAAGACAACCCTAAGCTTGGAAGAAGCCATTGAGAGAGAGAGCGGGACCAGGCCATCCCACCCATCTCCACAGCCAGAACTGAGCCCTGCCAGGCACCATCACTGAAGACTGGGGTCTTCATGACACAAAACTATAAAGTAGGGTTGTCTTGTTAATGACTTACATTAGAAAGAGAAAGCAAATGACAATGGAACTGGATTATTAGTGTTACTGTAAACCTATATGTAGCTAGTAAAGCCTGGAAAATTTAAACAATAGCAAAGCTCCTTTAACCGTCACTCTACCCAAACTATTCAAATAAGTGTGCACAACGCCCCAGTGCCCAACACATATGTCTCAGCGCCCATCTTCAGCACCGTTCTCTCAGCCCAGAACCTGGCAGGAAAGCACCTTATATTGTCTTCCTTGCTGACTTTGCAGCTACCTACAGTCTGCCTCTCTCCTTTCACACACTACCTTAAGAGAATGCATTAACTCTGTTCTACCTGACCAAGTGGAAAAACCACCTCGAGTGCTGAATGTTTTCTGGTCCTCTGGCCTTTTACTTCTTGGATTTTGAGCTCCTTCCAGTTAACGCTACCTTGGGTCACCCAGGAAAAGAATGCTCTTTTTACCTTCCTCCTTCCTGCCTTTCATTTCTTCTTAATCAGTCAGAATCTTTGTCGCATGCAATGGAAAGAAAGGTCTTGTTGACTTAAACATTTAAAATATATATATTTAAAGCGTATTTTGCAGCCCTAGAGGACAATATTCTAAATACTGTCTAGAAAGATTTACTGAATCTCCAGAAGCGGGGGCGGGGGGAGGGGGGTGGCGCATGGCAGGCAACGGGTATGGAAAAAGACAGAAATAAAAGATTTGAAGCTGTAGCCAGAACCATAGCCAAAGTCGTGCCAAAAAAAAAGTCCCTTAAAAATCTTAGTGCCAACCTTAGACGCTTGATGTCATTCCTGGATCACTGCCACAGATGCTCCTGGAAACTTAATTCTGTTACTACTGCTTGTGAAGTTCATCACTACCAAAACAGAATCTCCATCCCTTTTGCTTGCTTGAGTCATTAATTACCCATGCAGTCCCATGGTGACGGCATCTAACAGACCACGCCTACATCACATGTTCCCATTCTAGCTGGAAAAAAGGCTAGACCACTAAGTATCTGATTCTCAGATTCTATAAAAGGAGAAAGTGATGCCCTGCCTTCTACCATGACTCATGAGGTGGGTAAATCCCAAATATAAGAAGGAGGACTGAGATGATACACAGGGAGAAAAAAACAAATAATTAATATAATTCATTCCTTAGACTGCACAATACTTACAACCTTCTTCAAATTTGTAAGGTTTAAAAACTGCTGCTACATAATTAATGCTGTAACTATCACCTGTGTGCTGAAAACATCTGCAGTCCTTATTTAAGGTGGGATGATCCAAATTTTAATCAACATTCTGCTTTAAGTCCTGGATCTCTTACAACTATAGGTCTGCCATGATCCAATTTTAATATTCTGTGATGTATATACTAAACTGTATAGATTTTGCAATCACCAAACTACTTGATATAAAAAAGTGACAGGGAAAAAAGGAAATAAGAGGAAATACAGATATACACACACACACTGATATGGCAGTGAGGAAAATATGGGAGAGACTATAATCTTGTCTCTATAGCTATTCATAAAGGTGTTTTTATTCTTATGACTCTCTTCCTTTTTCTCCCTTCTTATAATTTTTTCTCATCAGCTAGCTGGTTAGTGAAGTGACCAAGTTCTAATTTATAAAGAGCCCTGTTGGAATAGCATTAAATTAGACTACTTGCCATGGCAGTACTAGGGAGCAGCCAAGATACCAGGTGACTTCTAGTCAGAGACGTCCCATCCTTTAATGTATATCAGCTATGTAACTACCCTTGACTGTCAAGCTCAATCATTAGGGCCAGCATCATAGCCCTCCTCTTTGACTGATAATTCAGCAGCTTGAGGAGTGCAAAATGGATCAGCAGAAGTTTTACCTTCTAATTCAACATAGAACTTGCTGTGTCCCTTGGTAGAAACACTTCTCCCTTGAGTAAAAATACCTCTGCACTAGCAGAGCATAGTGTTTTAGGGACAGGAAAGGAAATGCTTCCAGCCATAATAAGTGCTGTTGAGAACATGCAACTCCCAGTTCCGTCCACGAGTTCCTCAATTCATGAGAGCTACAACACCCTGTATTCGTTGCTGGCTCAGAGTATCAGTGCATCCTAGCGGACAATATTCTAAATATGTGATGGTGATCTCCCAGCAGACATGATAATTATTTAACCATTCCCCCATTTTGAAAGGTCAACAGCTAAGTAGATCATGGAGTATTTGGTAAAATCCATGAATCTGATGGGCAAATGCCTAGTAAACTCGAGATCTTGGTTAGGAGAGAGATTGTGTGCAAATTCAAGATGCTGTAAAAAGAAATCAGTAAGTTCAAGGTTTGGCAAATACACGAAAAGCAGAGCAAGTAAATCCCAGTGCAGAATAACCATCTATTGTATACAGTAGTAGCATCTAAAATAATCAATCTGTAATTGTATTTCTACTTGAGGGTTATATTTCCCACACATTTATCTATAGTTTCCTCCACTAGGGCCCTTCTGATGAGCTTTCATGTGGAATCAAATAGTCTTAACAACCAAACACATATTCATTATACATTTTGCTTCTTTTTCATTTTTCTTCTGACTTCCTTAACTTCACCACCAAACTGTTAGCCATGGCCCAGGAAGCAATGTAGCTACTCAGTTTGGGCCATTTCTCTGTCCAGAGCATATGGACAACGTGGTGTTCTGCTCCGGGTTCTGTCCAGTGGGAAGATTTTCTTTTTCATTTTCCCGCAAAGCACACCCTGAAGTCAGCTACCAGACTGCAAGAGGACCCTTCCATCACACTAGGCCCACTTTTTCTAGCAACTCAGGGAGGGGAGGGTGGCACTGTAGCAAAACAGACACATCCAAACCACTTGTACAGTTTGTTTCTCAGGGCTTGCTGTGGCCCTAATACTGTTAACACAGAGCTTGTAAGTCCCTTTCAGTTTCTGAGACTTGCCTTTACCCTCTGCTACGCATGTGTCCTTTCAAGGTGAAAGCAGACTGCATCTGATATTGTCTGCTTTAGGGGTAGAGAATAAAAGGTTAGCCAGACCGATGGCCGTGTACCAGGACTAGGTTTTCCACTTACTTGTTCCCATCAAGAGACCGCATCTGGAAACTGCAGCTGCTATAGGAGTAACCATCAGATGAAGCTTCCAGCAATGCACCATCATTCTCCACGGGCATATCCAACCTCTGTACGCAACAGGCAAGCTGGCAGAGTAAAAGGAAATGGGAAGAGCTCGTTATCCCTGTTTCTTTCAAGACTCAAAATGGCACTGATACTTGTATTTCCCTTAGACGTACTATTGACTGAGGAGAGGGAGCCCCAGAGGTTTTCTCGTAGCTCTTTTTAGCATAATCGCTCTTGCCCTCTAGGGCAGGACGTAGAAGTGTGGATTCTCCTGTTGCTTAGCATATCCTTTACTTCTACACACCCGAGTGTGGAAAAATTGTCCACAGGGTGGTGTCAAGGTCCCACAGGGCCTGGTATATGGCAGATGAACCAAGACTCCATTTGTGTTCTGACTCTCAGGGTATCCTGGGTCCCCAGGAATTAGAATTAACACAGATCTAGTAACAACAACAACAAAAACCTTTTGAAACCTTTGTACAGCCTTTGCCCTGTGCCAGCCAAGGACCTTTGAGCTACCTGGTAACTAACCAAGGACTGCTGAAGAAGGCTAGGAGTCATAGACCCTGTTGGAACTACTACGTTATCAAGGTTCTACCCTCAGAGTTACTATTTTTCATCCAAGGTCTCTGGGTGTGCAAATGAACTTAGGGCTGGAAATTGGACATAGATCTAGGACTGTCAAAAGATGAATCAAGTCAGACTTTCGTTCACGAGACTTGGAATTTTCCAGTTGTACAAATCAAATAGGAACTCTGTAGGTTTCTCATCCGTTTTAGTCTAAGGAGCCCATGGCTCATCTTTTGACAGAACCTGGCTTGGAAAAAGGCACAAATAATAAAGCAGGTGTCAGGCGGGATTACAGTAAAATCCTGCAACAAAACAAGTCTGATGTGTACACTGCAGCTTGCTGTAGGCCAGCGGGCCGTGAGAACTGGAGGCTGCTGCCGCCCCACCTCTGCTGCCCTGCCTGGCTCTTTGCAGCACAGGATCATGGTTCCGCAGGTGGAGCAACTATGGCTAGTTAAGCCAACATCACGGCTACACCACTTGTTGCCCAGAAGGCTGCGAAAGGGAATATTGCCCTTTCCAACTTCTCATGGGAAGGTACTCTCTGAATCCCACCGGATTCAAGGTAAATAACTCCAAAAACTTCAAAACAAGGTTTAGCTGCTGGTCAGCCAAAAAAACGACAGATATTTCTCATATCATGGCATAACATCATACTGAAACACATCAGTTATATAGCACCATTAGGGAAAGAAAAACTCCGTGAGCAGGAAATCTTGAAACTTACACTTCACACGTGATACACATTTAATGTTAACTATCAAGGTTTAGAATCTCTCTAAAAGAGATTATACATTCTATTACACTTTCAGGTGACACGAAACAAAATTTAAACTTGTGTTACTGAAGTCATAAGAAACAGTAATTGGCAACTTAGACTATAAAACAAGAGTCACTGAGATCCTGATAGACTATTATTCCATCAAAAAGTCCCAGAATGCTAGAGTCGCAGTGGCCTGTATTTTATACTTTTTCTTCCCCTTGGCTTCAAAGTTCCTTACTTGTGTCTCTTTTTAGAAGTCCAGCTTTCTTTTAATTTTTTTGTTTCTAATCTGCTATATGCTGCAAAAACAAGTAACTCTGAGAATTGGCCTATAATAAGTTAAAGATTGTACCTGGTCTGAGCCTTAGGTATTTTCTGTGATTAAAGTACATAAATTCACTTTCACTGTTTTTTTAAATAACAGTGCCTTTTATTTTATTTTTACTGAAGTACAGTCAGTTTACAGTGTTGTGTTAATTTTCGGCATACAGCATAGTGATTCAGTTATACATATATACACATGTATCCCTTTTCATTTTCTTTTCCATTATTGGTTATTGCAAGGTATTGAATGCATGTCCCTGTTCTGTACAGCAGGACTTTGCTGTTTGAATGCTTGTTGTGCTTACTTCAGTGGTTCCCAGGTATCCTAGTGACATGGGGAATATAATCTCCAGATGCATGAAGAAGAAAAGAGAAGGGAATTTTCTTGGTAAGTTCTATGAGAGGCAGTTAAAGACAGTCTCACCGGACCTTCACAACAACTCTTTGGGGAAAGCTGAGGCTGAGAGCTACAATGACAGATTAAGAGTTGGAGTCTATTCCCCTTCCTCTTGGATTTGGATTAGACATTATGTCTCCCACAAAGAAAAGAATGTGACAAAAGGGATGGTCTGGAACTTCTGAGTTTAAGTCACAAGAAGCCTTATGGCTCCTGCCTGGGTCCACTGGGATGTTCACTATAGGAAAAGCTAGCTTCCATGTAGTGAGTTCAGCTCCCCTGAGCCTGACATGATGAAGATGTCAGACGCTGGTATGGTCTTCCACAGGACGAGCTGAGACCCCAGCCTCCTAGTCCTCTCCAGTATGGCACCAGATATGCACAGGAAGCCATCCTGCCCTCCCACAGCAGCCCATCCACCACCTGAACATCCATGAGAGACAGTCAGTGCTACATGGAGCTGAGGAAGCACCATCTGTGCCCAAATTCCTGACCCACAAAATCATGAGATATAATAAAACAGTTGTTGTTTTAAGCCACTTGGTTTCTGAGTAGTTTACACAGCAATAGATAACCAGAAAAGACATTAAATAAACTCATTGATTCCTTTAGCTAACTTGTGTTCAAATCAGGAGTCAAACTCAGACTGTTTTAACATCAAGGCCTATAATCTTCCCCTAATTTCACAGTGCCTCCAATGAGAGACGAGGATATTTATACTTTGAAATTATTTCATTTTTAAATTTACAAAATGTCAGTCTCTATTATTTTAATATCTGATTTTTGTATAAAATCTGATAGCTTAAAAAATGTCACACTTTCTCATAATTTTTTTCATTCTTACAACCATCCATTGAAGTAAATCTTATTATTTCTGTTTTATAAAAGAAAAGGCTACAAACAAATGCAACTCTGTCTCCAACCTGGGTTCTCTGACTCCAAAAGGGACACTCTTATCATTAAATTAAAATACTTTTTCATCTATTCCATACTTAGTCCTTTATAATGAAATTTTTAAAGACAAAATCATCTATCTTCAGTTTGGATTCCAGTGGAGGGCTTAGTGTTATTGCTCTCTTTATGCCAAAATAAAACTTCAGGATGAGAAAGCAGAAATTTATGCCAAGGAAATTAATACCATCACTTTCAGTTCCAATTCTTACTTTAAGTTTTATAGTATCCCATTTACTAAACTTGTCCCTCCCTGCACTAAATAGTTCTATCTTGCTTCTCAGCAAAGACCTACAAAAAGAGTTTCTATCAGCAAAAATGTTCACAAGCCCCTTCAAATGTTAAAGTGATGCAGCTGATGGCCGTGAGCACTGATACTAACATTAAGCTCCACCTTTTCCAATTAAAATGTTACATTCCTCTTTCTGATCGTTCTTTTAGACCCTAGCTGATCTCTCATGTTCATTTTTATGACTGGTCCTACTTGCCTAAAAACTATGGAATCCATAAGTGAGCTAAACACTTATAAAGAGCAATAAATATTTCTTTAGAGCTTCACACTACACCTTGCACTCTTTTCAGTGAGTTTTTTTAAACCACCCTTTTAAAAGATATCATTAATTGCTTTAAGGCCCTTTCAAAGCTGAGCAAAAGAGCACATTCTAAATAAACCAGAACAAAAATAGGCTCTCATGTACACTGTTATTCATTGTAGACATTGCCTACTGCCCCCTCAAATCCTACGTCATGATGATGGTGTAGGTAACAAACACACTCAGTCTCCATGTACAGTTAAAAATCCAGACAAAACATAAATATTCAGTGTTTAGGGCACTATTTAGGAACTTACTGTGAAGAGCAGATCTAGGAAATATTCAGGTAAAGGAATATGAGGCAGAATCCTGAAAGGGTTAAAAAAAAAAAAAAACTGTTAGGCATTATTTCGGGTGATTGACAAGGATGAAAACCCAGAAGTTGTAGAGAATAATCTCCCTAGAATGGGAAGGTCTGCTTAACTGCAGTAAAGTTTCACCCCAAGAGTACAGACCAGGGAGAGGAGAGCAGATATAAAATGCAAGTTGCAAAGCAGCTCTGTGCCTCCTATGATACTGAGCTCACAAATACCTCTTTATCCTGGCAAGATCTGCTGAATTATGTAACATTAATCAGTATTAATTCTTGGGCCTGAGTAATCAACAGTTACTCATCTGTAATTGGAAATTTTCTCCTTAAATTTTCCTTCTTTTTTTTTTTTTATCCTTATTAAGTTTTGGACAACTTCATCTGCCTCAATTAGAAGTATACTTTTTCAAACTGATTTGGACCATGACCAAGCAAATATAGATTTCATTATGGAAACCAAATGTGCATTCCTCTCATTTTTCAAAGACAGCTTCACGGTAATTTCATTAGTGCCCCTAGCCCTGGATGACAAACTTTCTTACATACTTACAAACACAGACATAAGCAAAAAAATTGCGATAAATGGAAATAGACAATGGTGTTGGAAATGTAGCTGTTGGCTTCACCTCTTATCTGTTTTTCAGTATTGACATGTTTTTATTGTTATGATAATGTATTTCAAACACAGGTCAGACATCTACAAACTACAAAAATATTCAAATATCTACCTTCCAGTTCTTTGGGTATTAACAGGAAATCTCCACACATTTAGTACTAAAAAAAAAATCTTAAAACTGACTACTGGATAGGAATAAGAAAAATAGAAAATTAAGGTGAAATTAAGGGTGAAAATTAAGACACCATGGGGATTCTCATTAAGAAAAACAAAACACTTTTAAAACCAGAATAAAAATTGTATTGTATTAAACCTATACAAAAAGTGCATCACCATCTCTAATTCAATATTCTCAATTTACTGCTCAGTAAAGGGAGATCGTAAAACACTCATTAACTTGCCTGAAATTAAAAAGCTGGAGTAAAAATCTTAAGACCACTATTTCTATATAAGATGGAATTCCCAAGACAAGAAGCTTCTCAAATACAATATATTTAATGTATTATCACTTGCCTTGGTTTCCTCTGGTTTTTGAAACTCTTGAATTGATACTCGACATCTTTTATCTTCTTCCTCATGTTTTATAGACCTTTTTTATTCTCCCTGTGATACATTTTCTCCACCTAATTTAAAGCCTTTTATGTGTGTATTTACACACAGTTCTCATGTTAGAGATGTAATATCTTTTCGATTGTTTTGAAGTTCTTAATTACGCTCTTTTCTAACTTATCGTCTATTGTCTGAAATATCTTTATTTCACCCTTGGGGTGATTCTCGAGTTAGACCATCAACACAGAACCAGTGTCTCCTGGAAAGACACGAGTCGTATTACCTGCCCTAGTTATTACCACTCAGCTTATTCCATTTCGATAGAAGAGAAGTCTCTGCTAGTTCCTGCGTGTCTTTTGCCCTTGTTTTATGTTTTTGTCTCCTACCCCTTTTCTGCCAGGGTAAAACGCCAAGCATCTAACCATTCTGTGCTCAAGTGTAAGTGAAGTAAACGGTCACACTTACAGGCACACAGGAGTTATAATTAGTCAGTTTACACTGATGGTGTCATTCTCTAATGTTTAAGTGTCCATTCTGATTAGCCACCATCATTTTTGTATCAGTAGTGAAGTATTTCGTTATGGCTGACTTAGGACGCATGCCATTCATTTATTTTACAATCTCTTAGTCTGCAACCCTCTTCCACTGTAGGACTTTTCATAAATATTTACATTGTAAGCTTCCTGTGCTTGGCTCATCAAGATAAACTCATTCATCTGATTTCTATTTGCAATAAATGTGTTGAAATATCCTGATAGCCTTCCCCCTACCCTCTTCATGGTTGTAAGCTTAAAAGCTTCTTATCTTTATCATAAATTTAATGGAATCTCAGGCAGAAAGTATATGTTCCACATGGGCTCAATCTGTAGCCTCGAAGTAGAAACTAAAAATTATGTAATAAACTAGAACAAACCACAGCTTGATAGAGATAGGGCAAATTATAAAGTAAAACATGTTCCTGTGCTCAATTATAAAATAAAATACATTATGAAATTCTAATGGTACTTTTATATCTCAGATGTTGTGACAAACGCAACTGGTTAGAAAGAAGTTTATAATACAAGTTATTCCATGACTAGCACAATTTAAGCCAATATCAAATGTGAGAAACATAGTCTCTGCTCACTTTCAAAACTATGATGAGAAGAGAAACCGAATTCTTAACAAAGCTTTAATGCTTACAAACGGAACAAGGACATTATGAATCTAATGAAACTAAAGGTATTTATATATTTAAAAGTAATGGAAATGGAAGATGAAACTAAGGAGATGAGAGAATAACTAGGGAGAAAAAATTGCTAACAGGAAGCACAGAACGAACAAAAGAATTGAAAAGGGAAAATCAAACCACCCACCAGCTGGAGTATGGACTACAGGAGGCGATGGTGAGAGATGAGGCTGGGAAAATAAGTTAGGATCGTGTTGCGGAAGGCTGAGCTTCTCAACCGAAGTTTTTGAGAAACCACAGAAATATATAGATATTTGCCAGATGTTCACGTTCTCTCTGGAACATATTCCTGAAGCATCAAGGTAAGACATTTAATGGTAAGAATTTAAAACATTAGTGGAATATAATGACATTTTTATTTCAATTTTAATGTAAAACATGAAAGAAATATCAGACACTTTAGGTATGGAGCTAGCCACTGCATTCCCTTAAGAATTTTTCTTCACTTTCCTTAGCAGTTGGCGGTATAATGGGAGAAAAATTTAAGAATCATCACTCTAGTTTGATTTTAATGAGTAAACAATATGGATCCAGGGAGTAATATGATCAGAACGGTGCTTCAGTTTGTCTAATCTGGAAGCAAGATAAAAGATGGAGTGAAAATGGGGTAGGTTGGAGGATCTGGCCTTTGGGAGGCTATCACTGGCCCAAGCTAGAAATAATAAAAGTTCAAGTAGAACAGTACCTTACAGACAGGGACAGAAATGTAAAAACAAATTCATTATAGATAAACTCTATCAAACCTGGCACATAACTATGTTGGAGCACTCAGGGAAAAGTGTGGATAATCCATAAGACACTGTGGCACCACTGATGGAAGAGGAAGAGGTTTGTAAAGTTTTGGTTTGGTTTGGAACTCATATTGCATAAGAATTTAATATTGTGGTTTCTTGTGTTTGTAAGACTTATAATCAGAGAAATAAATGAAAGTATCCTTAGGAACATACTTTGTGTTAGCAGAAAGGAGTGGAAATTTCTGTGAGTAAGATCATTCCATCAGTGATCTGCCAATTAACCTCAGAATCAGCAACTCTGAACATTGTAGGAAGAGTAGATGGACACCTAGAGAAGGTGCACAGTTCAGCAGCACATGCTCAGAGTAAAGTTTAAGGTGGGAAGGGGCGTGTAGTGGAGATAATCAGCCCTCCCCTGGGCCTGTAGCAAGGAGCAGGCTTGAAGAGCAGAGTAATAAATCAGAGCTCTCCAGGTCCACTTGTGTACTAAGAGAAGTAAGCCAGAAGAGGAAAGACAAATACCATATGATATCACTTATATGTGGAATCACACACATGAAAAAAAGGCATTAATGAACTGATTTACAAAACAGAGACATACTCATAGACAGAGAAAACAAATTTACAGTTACTGGGGGAAAAGGCAGGGGGGAGGGATAAATTGGAGGTATGGGATATGTAGATATTAACTACTATATAAGAAACAGATAAACAATAAGGTCCTACTGCATAGCATAGGGAACTATATTCAATACACTGTAACGGCCCATAACGAAAAAGAATTTGAAAAGGAATATATATATATATATATATATATATATATATATATATATATATATATACACATGTATAACTGGATCACTATGCTGTACATCAGAAATTAACACAACATTGTAGATCAACTATACTTCCATTAAAAAAAATCAGAGCTCTAAAGAAAACTGAATAAATCTGTGAGGTAAAAAAAAATCAAGAAATTATAATATTTACATATAAAGAGAGGTCAATAATGCTTCAATGCAATAATCAAGATATTTAAATCATTATTTAAATATTATTTAAATATTTTAGTTTACTATTTTCCTATACTTATTTCATCTTGGGTATCACTTGTATTAGGGAGAAACTTATATTTATTCAATATCTGAGATATCATTTGAGTAAGACTCTTATTGAATAAACACAGGAATGTATCTTCACTTAAAAACTAATGTGTCAGTGGGATTCAAAGGAAAAAATTTGAAATAAGAGTCAGCAGATCTGGTTTTCATTCTAACCATCTAATTACTAGCTGTGATTTTTGACAAAGTGGATGTTTGCATTCATTCATTCCTTTAATAATGATTAACTGAGTACCTACTCCCTCCATTCCAAGAGCTGAGAGTTTGTTCTCCATTAATAAAAGCAAATATTCCTGCTTCCATGGAGATTATATCCTGGCAGAAGGATACAGAAATAAAAAGTGAACATAATATATAAGCAAATTTAACATGTTAGACCATGATATCTGCTGTGGAAAAAATTAAAGGTAGAGCAAAGCAAAGAAAATACTAAGTCCAGGGTTGGGAGAAGCGTCAATATTTAGAATGGTCAGGACAGGTGTTATTTCAAAGATGACATCCAAGCAGAAACTTGAAGAAATTAGCGATGAGAATAACTGGGAGGGGTGTGTGTGTGTCTGTGTGTGTGGGTGTGTTTCCAGGGGAGGAGGGGAAGCTATTTTCTTATTACCCATAGGGCCTAGCTTAGCATCACAGAGATAATCAAATTCTAATACATATTGATTTAGTATATATATACATATAGATCATTTAATTAGTCTCTCTATGCCTCAATTTTCTCGTCTACAAAATGAAAAAACTGAACCAGATCCAGAGTTCTCTAAGTCAGAATAGCAAGGATTAAGAGATGATGGTATTCAAGAGAATATGCATAAAGTCCCTGACACAGGAAGCACTTAGGCCCATTCATAAAACAGAGGAAAGGCCAGTTTTGCTGATACAGGAAGAGCGTGGAAGAATATTGTGTAAGACAAGATTGGAATGGAAATGAGGTCCAAATCAGTGTTTTGCAACATTAGTTGGTGATGAATTCAAACTATCAAGTAAACATTTACATTAAAAAAAAATTGAATACATTGGATAAAAAGATAAAATAATATACATAGGAAAGGTAAATTTTGTTTTCTGAAGCATCTGTTTCACATATATGTGTTGGTGTTTGTGCACATAATTGGTCACCACATAAAGATTTCTTTCAGGGAATATAATCAAAAAAGTTTGATAGAGATCATGTGGGGGCCTTAAAAATGACGTTAAATTTTAGAAAGCATGACACAAGAGAGATGCGTAGACCCATTCAGGGTAGCTAAAGAAAGCAGATCTTGAAGTTGCAGGTAGCTGCATTTATGCACACCATAAGGAAGAATTTCCTAACAGCTCCATCAGTTCAATCGCGCAATTAGCTTTCCATCACTGAAGGCTGGATGGTGATGTCAGAGATGCTATAGAAGGGTTCCTGCCTACCTTTGGGATGTGGACCTGAAAAAGGAAGGCTTTGCTCCAGGGCTTGCAGCATAAACTGATGCATGATTTCCCTATCAGGAAGCTTGCAGTTAGATTTAGTTTTAAATCATGCACATAAAAAATAACAGTAAACAACCAGCAGAAGATATAAAAAAGAGTGATACAGATGCTAAAAGTTCAAAGGCAGGTAAGATCACTCTGAGTGAGGGTGAACTAAGGAAAGCTTGAAAAGAAAAAGGGAGTTTTAGCTGAAGCCTGAAATGGAAATGGCCGTGCATGGTTGGAAAAAAGAGTTCCCATCAGGAGGAGACAAATGTGCATGATTCAGATAAGAAGGTGCAACCCACTTGGTGACTGTAGATAAACCCATTCGGCAGACCCTACTGAGGACAAGGACCTGACAGAGGCCTGGCAGGTTATAAATCAGGAAGTCAAAATTGAGTCAGATTCTGTTGGACTTTATCTTGAAGTACTGATCAGATAAAAGAATTGGTTTAGGAAAATTATTTGGGCAGATGTGTCCATTGACATTAGAGAGACTGTAAGAGAAAATTGAACATACATGTAAAGTGTGTCAGTCAAGGTGTAGCCAGGTATAAAGGTTCTATTATACCTGGAGTGTAACAGAAAACACTCCAGGTATTTCAATCAAGAAAGAAACAAATACAGTGGATTAGTTATTTTTAAAACTCCTGAAAAGGCTGCAGGAGTGAAGCTGAAAAAAAGAAAAAAATACCGTGGCTTAAACTCTCTAGTTGACTTCTGGCTTTCACAGGGTTGAGCACTTCAGGAACTGGAAGTAACCTAAACCTGTGATCAGAGCTGCTTACAGCTCCCAGGAGAGTGATTCACAGGGTGGCAACCAGAGGCCATAAGAAGCTTCCCATCTGTCAAAGCCCACACATCTGCCTCCTGCAGATAAAGGAGCAATGATTTGGCTTCGGCTTCATTTCTTCTGCCTTTCAAGTCTCACTCTAGTTTTTTTCTTTTCTAGTTTCTTTATGGTGAAGCTGAAAGCTGAACATTGCTGGTAAAGGATGCTGAGAAGTGTATCCATAGACTTCCAGGTCCATTACCCAGAAGAGAGCATAGTAGGGGGTAGAAACGAATGCTTGCTAAAAACGCATACACACATACACGCGGTCCCTGGTCCTGCAGATGCATCAACTCTCCATTCCTTCTTTAAAGTCTCCTCACATCTCTCTTCTCTTCCCCCATCCCACAGTCAACAGTGTTTTTAATCTAGACTTTGAATAGAAATTCTTTCTCTCACCGGTCATGAAAACTCCCATGTTCCTTCTTAGGCAGGAGTAGATTAATTTTTCTCTGCATTCTTTTCTTTTCTTAGGCAATAAACATAGAAAACTCTAATAATAGGATGTGGAAGAAAAAGAGGGAAAAGGAAATTTCAGGGGAAAATCTGAATACTATTTCAAAATAGTTCATCCTACCACAAGTTAAGCGTCTCTCCCTTTCCTCCTCACGTGTCTACATCTAATAGTCAAGTGAAAATTTTTTTAAAATTTTAAAAGGAGAAAACACAATAAGTTCATCTACTTCCATCTCATCCACTGAAGACTAGATATAGTAATGTCTCAATATATACATTATTGTCTCATACACACTTCTTACAGTATCTTAAAAAGAAACCTACATAAATGCTACTTAATGTTCCTCAGAGCAGCAAACACAAGCAAGTCATAACCATTTAACTCAGAAATTCTTAAAAAGCACTCCAACATTGAAACGATCACTGCTTAAAATCTGTGTTATTAAGCTTTGCTCACGTGACAAGTGACATGTGTCTAAGTCAGAAGTTACTTAGCAATTATTTCTCATTGTTCTAATAGGCATGCAAACAGCCAGCTAAGATTTCTTTTCAGGGATGATTCCATGAAGCCTGACTGGCAAATGAGAGCTTTCTCATCACTCAATCATTCGGTAAAGAGTGGCTATTTTCTATATAATCAATTCCGTCAGCCATTATGATGGTCAATAGCCCAGCAGTTCATTCAGCAGTAATCAGATTCGTTTGTCTCCGGCATTGAAATAATTAGGTTTTTTTTCAACGTTTCAGTTCATATAGTAATTAAATTCCACATCTAAGTGATACGAAATTAAAATTTTATCATAAGAAAATAAAATGAGATTCTAAGCCAAATACATGAAATTTATTTTTAATTTCTTATTCCTTAAAAATAGAGGTTATCACTTCAATAAACTGCATCAGGATAAATTTAATCTACATATAATCTGCAAAGAATGTAGTATTTGATATGTCACATGAGTGAATTGAATAATCAAACAAAAATGACTAATTACCAATAAAGACATTATATATTAGGAGTGTCTGAATTTGGGATGGAAACCAAGTAAAATACACCCTCAGATAAAGCCATTTTTTTATCCTTAGACATTTTTTTCTACCTAAAAAATACAGATTTAGAAAGGAATGAGTTGAAATTTCAATGTGAATATTATACTTTTTTTGTGTATTAATTTTTTATTGAAGTATAGTCAGTTTACAATGTTGTGCCAATGTCTGGTGTACAGCATAATGCTCCAGTCATACATGATCATACGTATACTCATTTTCATATTCTTTTTCACCATAAGTTACTACAATATATTGAATATAATTCCCTGTGCTATACAGTATGAAGTTGTTGTTTATCAGTTTTATATATATTAGTCAGTATCTGCAAATCTCGAATTCCCAATTTATCCCTTTTTAATTTAAGTAAATAATGCTGCTTGAATAATCATGTACTCATGTGGTAAAAAGATAAAGCAAATGAAAAAAGAAGTTTCTGCTTTACGGTGAATAATTTAAAGGAGGAAAAAAATCGTAGAATCATACTGAAAGTTTAAACCAATGTAATATAATCATTGGAAGTATAAAAAGGCTTCCTGCCATGCCATATGTTACTGATGCAAAAGATGGATGATGATTAAAGATAATCATTCATGAAGACTGCAATTGATGCATTTATTAAGGGAAAACTACAATCTGAAACCAATTCAAAGTGCAACCAATTTCACCTGCTCCTGAATTTTTTATTCACCTTACGGATGTCATTTTTTAAACTGGTTGCTTGGCATTGCTCTCAGATTTTCACCTTAATTTTACTTTAAAAAACTTTAGGCTGGTATTAACCTTGTATTCCAGATCAAAGTCACTAATGTTTTGACTATTTCAAAAAAAAAAAAATTTTTTTCCATGGTGTGGTATTAATCATAGCTACTCCAGTATCAAGAGACTAAAGTCACAGTAAATGAGATGAGTGTCACAAAGCTGCGCTGAGATGGTCTGTAATAGTTCCCATCCCCCAAGTAATTCCTTATCTAATGTTATTGTTACTGAAGAGGTCATACACTGATAAGAAGTCTTCCAAAGGCTTAGCATCAACATATAAAATTTAATAATAAATGAGACATCAAAACACACGGAGATAATAACATATTTAAATGCCATTATAATGAACTCCAACACAGTTTGAAATTAAAAGACCACTGAATATAAAAATAAAACTTTTTCATATGTGTATCTAGCCTAAGAGCCTCTCTATCCTCAGGGGGGTGGCAGACTGTGACTCTTGATACGTAGCAGCTGGAATTCCATTTGCAAAGTTACATTCATGTAATTGTCTGGACAGTCAGTAAAGATTGTTTTTACCCTACACATGGCTTTTTATTTCTTCCTTATCTGTTACCTTAAATTAACATTTCTCTGTCTCTTAAGAAACTATCTGCAGAATTGTTACCAGGCATATGCCAAATTGGACCATCCTACATAGATTTAAATTTATTCTCATTGAAATACAACTATCAAATGCAATGTTACCAAATTCCTACACGTGGAGCCGTCTGGCACTCTCTAGAGTCATAAAACTCCCACCCCTGGGCTTTCTGTGTGCCAGGAGGCTATTGACACCTCAACCCCCACTCCTCACTGCCGTTCACTCCGCATACCTGCATTACTACAAGATAAAAGAATCCTCTCTTGTTGTGTGTTTACCCTAACAAAACTCATCGCCCCAGGAAACAGCCCATCTCACAACACTCTAGGGGAAAAGGCCTGGAATCCTGCCTTTATCAAGTTACAAACCCTATTATTCAGAGTGGTTCCTGACAGATCTTACAATCAATCAGGCAGCTGTGCATGAATTGATCATGTAGCCCCCTACTCCTCATGTGCACAGCCCCTCACACCAAATAAAAGGCCCTGAACGTCCTCCCCAGCGCTCACCAGGCACCTCTTGTCTGTGTGGCCCGCTGTTGTCTGCAGCAGAGTATCTACTAAACCTCCACTTTGTTCTTAAGTCCTCGTGGTCTTTGGTTCTTGGTAAATTCTTTTACCAACCCGCACACCATCACGGCACAACATTGAGCACAACTTCTAACACTCTTCCAATTCATTTTTGCTAGAGCTTTTCTCCTCAGCCCTCATCTGAAATCTGAAGCCCTTCCTTCAGATAATGTCAACTCTTTGCAAATAAAAAGGGTTGGGGGTGGGAGAAGTTTCATCCATGTAACTGCCATTCTTGCCCTAAAAAATATTGATTACCATAATTTCAAATGATGAACTGTGTGCCATTTAATGTTTGTCACTAAGCACATTTTGACAAATTCCATTGAAGATATAACTAAAGCTTCTAACTGACGCAGGAAAACAAATGTGGAGCATGAGAAGAGCTGTGTCCCAGGCTTGTTGAGCCCCTGGTACGTGCCCCGCCAAGTATGGGTCCTTGGCTTCGCACAGGAAAGAATTCAAGAGTGAGCCACAGTTGAGATTTATTTAGAGAGACATTGCATACAGCGTAAGGCAAGAGAAAGGTAAGGAAATAGATGTGGGAATTGGGTGCTCAGGTTAAAGTAAAAGTAGGTACACATTCCATAGACAGAGCGCGGGCTGTCTCCAAAGAGGAGGGAGCGAAAAGGGCCACTAGACAAGGTGTTGCCAGTTTTTATGGGCTTAGTACCTTCACATGCCTAAAGGTGGAATCATTCCAACTGCCCTGGGGAAGGAGCTGGGATTCCCAGGGATTGGGCCACTGCCCAATCTTTGGCCTTTTGCAGTTAGCCTTGGGGCTGTCATGGCGCCTGCGGGCATGTTACTTATCATGCTGTTACAATGAGCATATAATGAAGCCCAAGGTCTACTAGAAGTCAAACTTCTTAATCCTCAAGGCCAACTAGGAGGTGAATCTTCCACCATTTTGGTGTTAAATTGCTGTCATTCCTTGAGTGGCTGTGCCCTGCCACCTTCCATCCTGTCTCATAACTAATCCAAGGTCTGGAAAGCTGCTTTTCAATGAGCATTACACATTTTTTTTAACTAATTTACTATTAGTATTTTGAGAACTAGAGACCCAAATTCTGCTAGCAGCTGAGTATTCAGCACATAGCTCTGCAATGCAGTGAAGCTATTTTAAAAATAGATTTGTATAAGCAGGTTACTATATCCTTCTATGACAGAACTACAAGGACTTTATTTGTAAAACCTCTAACAAAGTTTCTTACCACTTGTTGACCAGCAGAGTAGAAACACTGAAGACAAAAGTAAGCCTTATATTTGAAGAGGGCTGTGATGTATGTAGTGTGTATAGGAGAAAATAAAGCTTATTTTGGATGTTAAATATTACATAAGGTACAGGCATGTATGATTTACTACTAAATGAAACAGAAATGTGTATTCCACAGATAAGATCTCTGTCCACTTTTCACTTGGCCATCCACACCTCAGTTTTTAGGGAAGAGGTACCAAGTGTCATCCATACAGGGAGTTACTAAAAAGTTCTGAAATAGATACATTTTTAGAAAGATCACTCAGGCAACCATGTAGAGGATAGAACTGAAGGAGTGAGCATAGAATTAGAGAGACCAATTAAAGAGCTGTAGTTACAGCCTCAAGTAGGATGTTGAGGGCTGAACCAAAACAGAGGTGGGAATTATAATTGTAAAAAAAAAAAATTATTCAAGTAAAACCCACAGGGCTTTAATAATTTATTAGTGAACAAGAAAGAAAGGTTCAAAGAATGGCTATGATTTTACTACTTTGCAATAATAAATATTGACAGCATTTACTAAACTGAGAAATGCAGAAAGAGAACATAATTGGGGTAAAGAAAAATGGTTCTATTTTAGACATATCATCCAAGTTGCCATGATGAGAGTTCAAAGAGAGAAAGTTTTAGAGGTCATTGAAGTTAAAATGGTAGTTGAAGGACCATTTTTTAGGTTTAGGAGACAGTTCTCCATGAGTCTCTCATGTCTTATCTTGAAAGCAGATGCACTGATGGTCTTTGTTCTGGGCTATCTTTTCAAGGATGTTTGTGTAGTTAATAAGCTTAGAAGATGGAGTTAGTGTCTCCCTCCAGAACATGGGGAAGTTTAGTTCCGGCCCAGAATAACAAAGATAATGTCTTCCTGCAGGGTGAAGATCAGACAGACTTAGAGTCCATTACACAATATCTTGCTTCTCTAAGCTCAGAATTCCTCTTCTATAGTGCAACTCACAGAGTGGCCTTCTTTGTGTCCCTTTGTGGGAATCAGAGCTCAGAGAATAGTGCAAATGCTGATTCTCTGGCCACTGCTAGTGTTAAGTAAAAAGACTCCTAGTCTCTAACCCAAGAGTTATATGAAACTGTGGCAGGTTAACTTGCAAGGAAAGGAAACTGTTGAGGTTTTCCAGGTGTCAGGAACTGTGAAGGGTTCATGTATGGGTTAAAAATGAAAGGAATTGCCTCATGATATTGAAATAGAGCTTCATAACCCAGAGAGAAGAGAATTTTCAAGAAGGAAATTTTCAATCATGCAGAGATGTCCAGTAAGATGAGGCCTTCAAAAGGTCAACTCAATTTGGTACCATCAACAAGAACACTTTCAGGGTGAGAGAGGATGCCAGAACAGTGTCCAGTGGACGACGGAATAATCTTTAGGGAAGGACAGAGTGAGAGCAGACAGAAACATCTATTCTAAAAACTTTGGTTTCAAATAGAAGTTTGATCTTGAAGAGAAGCAAACATTTAGAGGTGTAGACTGAAGAGAGGGCAAAATTAATCTAAAAAAAAGGATTTTTGTTGTGTATCATTTTATTTTTTAATTGAGAGGGAAAATAAAAGAGAAAATCTAGTACTCTGATGAAAAGAGAAAGACTAAAGGTTGGGAGGAAGGAGAAATGAAACAGAACAAGAATTAAAATCCAGTGAATGCTGAAATGAAAAAAAATGTTTTAATCTACTCAGCAACTCCTTAGGTGTGAAGAAAGAGTCGATCACAAATGAACTCTGAATAGACTGCTGGCTGAGGACACAGCCAGTCATACAAAAGAGAAGTGGGAAATTATTTGGAATAGCAATGTTTAGAGAACATTATTGGAGACAATAAACAATAATAACTGAAGTTTTATGATTCAGGAATCCACATTTCTCAAGTATGAACGAAAAGAAATGAAATCAAGTGTGTGTTGTTTTTCTAGGGCTGCCGGGCAGGTGCTTAAACAACAGGAATGTATTGTCTCATGGCTCTGGGGGCTGGAAGTCCTGGATCAACACGTAGGTAGGGTTGGTTCTTTCTGAGGGCTGGGAGGGAAAATCTGCTGAATGTGTCTCCCTTCGCTCCCGGCAGTCTGCTGACAATCAGCATTGCTTGACTTGTAGAAGCATCGTCCTGATTGTCTTTATCTTCACAAGCTGTTCTCCCCATGTGCATGTCTGTGTCCAAATTTCCCCTTTCTATATGGACACAGGTCATACTGCATTGAGGTCCCCCCTAAAGACCTCACCCTAACTTGACTTCGTCTGCAAAGACTCTATTTTCACAGAAGGTCACCTTATGAAGTCCTAGTGGTTAGGCTTTCAACATCTTTTGGGGGAACACAGTTCAATCCATAACAAAGTTTCTACTCATCTTTCCAAGAAGTCTTCTCTCACCAGCTCAGATATCTCTCTATATGGCTTAAAAGTGATACCAACACGTGCTGAGGTGAGTACCTACAAGGAGCCCTTCATACTGTCTGCATGAAACACAGCTCACTAAGCATCTTCCATGCCTCTATATGTGTTTGCTAAGGCTGCCATAACAAACAATCACAGATAGTGACTTAAACAATAGAAATTTATTTTCTCACAGTTAAGGAGGCCAGAAGTCCAAGATCAAGGTGCCAGCAGATATGGTTTCTCCCAAGTCCCCTCCTTGGCTTGTAGATGGCCCCCTTCTTGCTGCCTCTTCACAGTCATCTCCGTGTGTGTGAACTGCCCTGGTATCTGTATGTCCAAAGTCCCTTTCCTTTTAAGAACATGTCAAATTAGATTAGGACCCACCCTAACATCCTCATTTTAGTTACTTCTTTAAAGACTCTATCTCTAAATAATGTCACATTCTGAGGTACTGGAGGTTAGAGCTTCAGCTTATAACTTTGGAGGAAACATAATTCAGCCCATGACAGCCCCCTAAGTTATACTTCACAGAAAATGTGGTACAAGAATCCACCCATATTTCTTTTTAGGCAATGGCAGGGATTTTATTCTTCTCCCTACATGATTTTCTCTGTCCCCATTTCAAGGTCCTTCCACAAAGTTGTTATGAGATCTCTTATTCGTGGAGAAAGTGGAATGGGCTCTCTCATCAGTTACCAGTCCCTAGAGAGGGACATTCAAACCTATAGCATCATATGAGAAAAAACACACAGAAATAAAATATTCAAATGTAAATTAAACAATGTCAGACTTTCTCTTATTGTGGCTTAAAAATAAGTTAAAAAAAACCATGTAATTGAAAGAAAGAAAATTGTTAGAGCCTCTCTTAGAATTAAACAATTTCTGGTCTGAAAATCTTAGTTTACAGGAAAAGAAATGTTGCATATTTATGAAAGAAGATTGGAAATCGAGCACATAATTTCCTAGCTTTTTAATAACCTGAAATAAAATACATAACCTTATATTTCACAGAAAATGTAATTTAGCAGCATGAATCATGAGTAGAGGGCATGAAAAAAAGAAATTTCAAGTTTCCAAGTTAATTTAACTCTAACTCAGTTTTAGAGTCAGCAATCAATACCAAAATCCTCCATAACCTCCCTAACAAAATTTGCTATAGATTTATATGGTGGGTGGTCACTGAAATGTAACAAATATTTGCCTTTCAAATTTTCCGATGAAGTAGCTAAACTGGATTAGGTTGCTTCTGCTAAACAGCAGTGCATCATTAACAATGTGAGTTTCTTCCTTCTCAAATGTGCCATCACAGCATTCATGTTAAAAGTTTTTTTAATGCATTTCTTAATACCCTCAAATAATTATTCAAAACTTCACTTGAGCTTTTGTTGCCAAGAAAAATGAAAGTGACTTAGTGTCTCATGTTTTATCAAAATTGTCTCCAATATCGCATTCAACGAGTTCCTCTGAATGATGAATGATCCTTAGCTTTGCTAAAACAATGGTGTTTTCCTCCTGAACTTCTTAAAAATTTTAATGTAATGTCTGTCTGCCTGCTTCTGTACTTAGGCTTCATCAGCAACTTGACTGCAATCTCGAGGAGTGCAATGCTTTGCTTAAAATCTTTCACTTCTTATTAAATAACACTCCACTAATCATCTTATCAGGAAAGAAATAACACTACTGACACAAAATTTCAAGTCTCCAAATACCTACGGCATTCTCAATTCTCAAAATTCCTTGAGAGAACTATGTGCATAGAGGTCCATGCCTTTTGTGCATTCATTAATCATTAAATTTACTCATTTATCATATAATTTTTAGAGTGTTATGAGCCAAGTATTTTATTAGAGCTTGAAGATGAGAAGGCGAAAGAGAAGATCTATGTCCTCAGGTGGTTTACAGTGTTTCATAAGGCCGATTTCAATGCAGGGCTGTGGATTGAATCAGAAACTGGGCATGACTGGCTATACAGAGAAGCTGGAGGTGTGTGCGTACATCGTGTGTGTGTGCCCTTGTGTTCAAAGAGCACGATATGGTAAGATAATCATATAGTGGGTACAAGCATCAATCCTCCCCATGGAACCTAATCATAAAACCCATCCTTCAATTGGTAGTAGCAACCACCATTTTCAAAAGCATGAGCTGTATCTGATTCACAAATGACTTCGTCCACCCAACACACAACAATGGGGTAACTGCTAGCACCACATACACCAATCATTTGACATCATGATTCCATTTGTGTTAACAGCAATATTCTTGTTGAATCTCCTTTCACTTAACTTAATTAACTATAAACTATTACTGAAATATTAATAAGGCAGACACTCATTACATATTTTTAATTTAGATTCATTTTTATTAATTTTATCAAAAATTGTCAAATACCTAGCTAGTGTCAGGCATTGTATTAGGCACTGAGAATAAATTAGTAAGTGAAAACTGACAGAGACCCAGCATTCTTGGAGCTCTCATGGGAGAGATGGGGATTATTTAAGTCTAACACAATTTAAAATAAATTATAATTGTGATAAGTGCTAATGCAGAAAGGAACATCTGACCCAGGGCAGCAGGCCAGTGAAAGACTCTTAGGAAAAATGAAGATTGATTTATAGTCTCAGAGAACAGTAGAAGCATGAGGTGAAGGAGAGCTTGAGTGTAAAAGGGGGAGATCGTCCAGAAAGAGGGAACGACCTTTAATGAGAAGCAGCTGATCACATGAGCAATATAGTAGACAGAGAATAGAAAGCAGGAGTGAGAAATGTGAAAAAAATGAGATGCAAAGGAGGATGATGAATACCAGGCAATGCTTGGACCTGGAGGCCATGTTCAAATGTTTGGCCTTTATCTTAAGAGCAATGGGAATTCATTAAGGGTTTTTTTTTTTAAACTAGGTATTTTATTGAGGTATGACTGACATACAAAAACCCGTATAATTAAAGTATAAAATTTGATGAGTTTAGTGACAGCTATACACCCATGACACCATCACTACAATCAATGCCATAAACTTATTGATTACCTCCATAAGTTTCCTCCTTACCTCTTTGTGTTTTTTGTGATAAGAACACTCAACAGAAGATCTATCTCTTAGCAAACTTTTAAGCACAAGACAGTACTGTTAACTACAAGCACTATAATGTACAATTCATCTCTAGGACTTACTCATCTTGCGTAACTGAAACTTAGTACCCTGTGACCAGCACCTCCCTGTGCCCCTTCCCCCCAGGCCCTGGCAGCTACCCTTCTACTCTGCTTCCTTGGGTTTGACTATTTTACATTCCTCATGCAAGTGCAATTATGTAGTATTTGTCCTTCTGTGGTTGGCTTATTTCACTTAGCATAATGTCCTTCAGGATCATCTATATTGTCACAAATGGCAGGATTTCCAGAAATGACTCTGCTTCTTCAAGTGTTTTTTAAAGTAATATTCTTTACATAATTCCTTGATTGTATAAAAAAGAACTATTTGAATGTTTATAAATTACAAATCTCCTAAATATATTTTAATTCTCTTTCATATTTAACCAATCAAAACCTAAAATCATCACGAAATTTTAATTTGCTTGAAAATAGTTGTGGTTACTGTTATTTTTTTCTCAAATAGTATGAGCCTAGGTGGGATTCTTATAAACACACCTATGTTTACCCCCAAGGGCACACAATCGATTCTCTCTCACTTTTCCCAGAGAAATATCTGTATACAAATAGGAACAGTCTATTTTAAATTAATTAATGTCATGCTGTTCGTCTTCAATGTATCTTCAGTAAATAGATGGAAGGAAAGGGTAGCAGTAAACTGTGGCAAGTATGCCTACGGAATCCTAATTACAAAGTGTGTCCCCCCGCTGAAACATCCTTCCAGCACGTTCAGCTATCTTCTCTGCCCCCTCCTCTCTGAACTCTGAGTCCATGAGCAGCTCTTCTATACTGATTCTGTTACTTTGCTCCTCAGGGCTTCATGAAGGGTAAACACAGCTGGACTGTCAGCAAAGGTCTAATCTGGAAACCATCTCTATCATCGCTCTTGGAAACTTTTTTGGATCCACGCTAATTCCCGTCTTCAGTTCTTTGAAAGGATTCAGTTTTAGGGAACTTTCATCAAACCAGCCATATCCTGCTATTTTTGTCACTTTTTTTTAATGTTTTTCTGAAAATGTAATTATAATTCCATCCATCGTAAGGTAGTTTTGTTTTTCACAAAATCAGAAGAAATGACGGTTTTCTATAGAGGTCCTTTGTGTCTTCTGGAGGAGGATTTTCCTTTTAAAGAATACTTTTTCTGCATTAAAATTAACATGCCAACCCCCAAGCTGAGATCAGCTTCTGGGCTGCTGCTTGTTATTTTCGAACGTGTAAGCTTTGCGCTACAAGTTTCCCCTGCTGTCCGAAAGCAGAGCGTTCCTATGAAATCTTTCATAAGCCGAAATGGCCTAAAAGAAAGAAGCAATTACCTTAGGATACATTTTGCTAACGGATGCACAAAATAAATCAAGATAAAGTACAAGTGCTCACAGACACATTTCAAAGCTATGGTGCTTCATGCTGAGACGCTGCATGTCGTTCCCAGGGAAGCAGCTTGATGGCGCCACTCACTGCTCAGGATGCACACTGCCTCTATAATGGCTGGCTACAAAACAAAGGCTGAAAGCTATTTTCGCTTTCCTTCTTTTTCATAAAAGCAAAAATCCTCTTAAAATTTCTTTCAGTTAGTGAAAAGAGGTACTAATGTAGGTCTTTCATAAAAGCAAAGTGGTATAAAGCAAACTTTGGAAAAGTGTGGCATACCTGTATTTGGTGAGTTTTCTTTGTCACTGAACTCATACTCTATCACGTTTATGGTCTGGTGATTCTTCCTTTTTTTTAATATTCTTCCTCTGTTTTCCTGTTGCTCCAATGCCAACTTAACCTGATTCATCTTCTATCAACACTCAATCCAGGGATTATGTCAATTACAAACAACACACTGTCACATGGAGTGTTGTTTCATGAGTCTATAACCAATGACTTCTTTTAATCATTATTTTCTGCTAAACACAGTATTTTCATCATTTTCATTGTTTCAGATATCGGGCTTGTGTAAATACTGAGAACCAATGGAACAGAATCACCTCTATCCTGGGTCTTGACAAGCTTTGACATAGTTAGCATAGTTTAGTATGCCATTCAAAATCTACATCTTGCAGGTGTTTATATCTTCACTGATGCCTACTCTGCATTCATTTCCATTGTCATTATCATGTTGGGAGTATGATACCAGAGACAGAAAGAGGGCTGCCATTACATTACCCCTGCAGACAGAATGCCCAGGTCATTCGAATCCAGAACTTTTCTGTACTTAGATTGCCATGATCATGTTCTGTAAAATCACTACTCGCCCAGTAAGTTCTGCTACCACAGAACAGCTAAAGACTTTGGGGAAGTAGCAAGTAGCAAGTAGGATGTCAGTGGCTATTTTCCTAAACTAGGCTGTTATATTACACAGCTATAATGAGGCCAAATTAATAATGACATAGTCACAAGCCATTAAAAAAATGGAAGAAAATTCTGTAGAATTTGCTTTTGGCATTGATGTTGCTATTCTATTAGAACAACTTCTCTGTCACATCACCATTGTTTTGGTTTTCCACCTCTCTGTTTCTCTTTCTCTGTGTGTATATATATACACATACACACACACATATATCATGTATACATATACTTTCATCACAGGTAGATATAAATTACATATGATATATATATCATGTGTATGATAAGATATATATGCATGATTTGATACATAATATCACAAATTATACATATTTGTCATGTATATGATATTGTATCACATGTGTGTATATGTGTGGTAGGACGTGTGATGTACAGCAACAGAAAGACAGAGAGAGAAAAATGATAGACACATCTGTGAGGAAGATGTGCAGCTGTGGGTACAGTTATCCTGGTGCGAGCTGGTATGCGGATGCTTTCTTCTTTGTGCTTTTCAGTCCTCAGAAGTGCAAGAACTCTGCAAAGCAATCTATTACTTCCTGCACAATTCATTACCTACTCTTTGTACGTGTCACTCTACTTCTTTCAAAGGAAGCCAAAAAAAAAGTTGTTCAAAATAAATATTAAGAAATAGGTAGATATAGACAATTAGATTTTTCTATTTATCTCCGAAAATATGCTACTGTTGACCTGCCTTTGTAATACTACTTGAGGGTCCTGATATCATCAATGGACAAATGGAAGTTCAGCTCTAAAGCAGTCATCTCATTTGCAGTGAAGTCACTGTAAAATTTTGGTCCTTCCAGCCACTAGAAATTAATGTATCAGACCAGGTCAGCATTTTAATGAAAACCAAACAAAACTATTTTGGCTACTTTGGACACTGGCAATTCTATATGCAACAAAATGTCTTCTGAGGTCAATGCAGAATTGCAATGTCAGCATTACAACAAACAGTACCTCAGGTCAGCAGTGCCAACATCAGTGATGTAAAGATCCTGTGGTTCTTTGGCAAGAGAAAAAATATTTCCCCTTTCTTATTCACCAAATTTTATATTATCTTATGACATCTTTTCTCTTCCAGTATATTTAGCTGTTCATAATAGTCTTCACTCCCTTTCCTAAACTTTTGGGCAGAGTTGTTCTGAGGCAGCTAGCACATTTAACTCCTTCAGAGCAGGTCTTCTCTCGCTTTCACCATTGATAGACTATGTCATTTCCATATCAGATATATAATGCATAAAGAGCTTGGGCTTGAAAACTGCTATATCAACCACGAAAATCAATATTTAACTTGAGTTGCATGCAGTGTGCCTAATGAGAAATTTAATATTCTCTGCAGTATTTTTATTTCCTCAATGTTTGAAAATCTATCTAAACATGGATTAAAGAAAGAAAAATATATTTGTGAGGGTCTAGAAGTTTGATTCCCTTAGCTTAAATTTGTTGATCAGAGAAATCCGGTTGAAAATCATGTTAATGAAATCAAAAGTGACAAATTTAATTCACAGGTTTCAAGGAGCATCTTTCAAAATACTGGCCAGAAATGTTTCCCTCATTGCAGACAATGGCGGCAAAAGAGCCTGATATCGGGGACAACTAAATCTGTGCCAAAGGGGAAAGGTGAACCAGTGTTAGTCAAAAGATGCCAATATGTGTGCACAGAAGCACACGGAGACACAACATGCTTTAAACCCTGCCCACCCTTCCTCGCAAGTCTTTTATATCTATGGTAAGGATTTCTAACAAAATCGTGGTGATTTCAGATTCAGTTAGTATTTCTAACAAAGCACAAACTTAGTTCTTTTAACAAAGGAACTGCCCAAATATTTTATATACCAAAAGAAGAGACCAGTCTACAAAACACAGCATTGTGAGTTGAAAGGTACTAGCCTAGAAATCAGAATCCCTGCATTCTAGCCCAACCAGCTTTCCATTAACCAGCTGTGGGCTAGCTACGTTTCACCTATGTGGAGCCTAGTTTCCTTATCCATGAAATGAAGATGCTGGAAACAAGAATCCTTAGGGCTTTTTTTAATAACACCCTATAAAATGAATCACTACTATCAGACAACTTACATGCCTGCCCTACTGACTGTCACCATCCTCCTGTGGATAAATGAACATTAGCCTTCAGCATGCACAAGTACCAGGATTTCTACAGGTCATTTTAGTAATGAGCTTCTCCTGGAAAAGTTCACTTTATTCCTGGGAGCAACTTAAACACTGAACATACAATCCTTCCTGCCAAACTAACTTCTAGAAAAGCTGAGAATGAGAGAATGGCTAACATGTTTTTTCCTACCTTTAGAATCATCAACTTTATCATATCTATACCAGATGCTCTATAATATATTCTTGGACTCTCAAGTACACATTTTTATGCATATTTGATTCTAGTTTATTTTCCTGTTTTTCATAAGTTATTTTCAAAATTAACAAACATTTGAAAATAACAAAAAGGCCTTGCTTAACTTACTAACACGCATGATTCTTTTTAAGCCCCAAGAGTTAGAGGTAAGCCAAATGATTTATTTTCTTCATCAACAGCAAACTTTTTATCTTCCTATCTTTCTGCCTAGAGCATTAAATATTTAAGAAACTGTTAACAAGAAGTCTTTACTAAATCACTAAACTCACTAAATCACTGAAGCCAGAGGAACCAAACATTTCTTAGTCTCGGCCAGATTTATAATTTGCAAATTCGTGCTAAAAGCATTTTGCTTGGCACTTTCGTGTAAGTTCTAAAATACTCTTCAATTGCACTTTTAAAGTCTAGCATGTCAGTCTTTGGTTTCAAACAATTTGACATTGCCCCTCCAAGACGCCTTTAAAAATAGCACCATCAAATTAGATAGGAACACAAAGATGAAACCCTTTGACTGAGTCTGGAACTATGTCATGTAAAATGTCCAATATTTATTCTATTGTATAGGGGGAAAAGACAAAGCGGTACCTAACCCTTTAGTCAAACCTTAATTTGAAAGCAAGTTATTTAAGCTCATAGACACATTTTAATTCTGAGTCACTAGGACCATTAATAAATGGATATAATTTTACACCAACTTCCAAAACTTATCTTTCTGCTTTCATAACATGTTTCTACTGGAGCAACTCTAAGACTCTTAGGATAACCTAATAAGCACCTCAAACTCCAGGTCTCCAGGAAGAGATAACAGGGAGAGAAAGCTGGACCTGGCTCCCCTTCAGCCCATCCAGCTCTCCTGCCCTCCTGGGCACACTCCTGATCTTTTCCTTCTTCCTGTGATGCAGCTCCGCCTTCCAGCTTCACCCTCTCTGCCCCGTCCTCAAAATGTCCTTTAGATCTTCATTCATTCCAAGTGCTTTGGGAGCCTAAAGTTGAGGCGCTGACTACAGAAGCCATACCACATTGTGGCAGATGTGTTCAGCCTGAAACCTCAGGGTTTTGTGCTTCGTTTAGCAAAATGAACTTCAGTGCAAGGTAGAAGTTCAGAATTTATATGTATTCATAATTCTTCATTACAAAAATAAAATATTTTATTAAACAGGAAGAAAAATGAACAAAGCTAAACTGTTAGATCTCAACCGCCCTTCCCAAGCCCACTCTCTATGTAAACCACCCCCTCAACCCCTAGCTCTTTCATAGCAAATGGCATAAACATCTACTCAGCTGTTCAAACCTGGGAGTCATTCTTGGTTCTGCTCTCTCCTTACTCTGCACATCAACTTGTCTGCAAGTCTTGTCATTTCTACCCTTCAGATATATCTTGGATCCATCTACTTCCCTCGTCTTCCCTGCTGCTACCTTCATCCTCTGCCCTAAGAATTTACTGCCTTTAAATGGGTTCCCTGTGTCTACTCTATCCCTTCCACACCACAGCAGCCAGGGTAAGGTTTTCAAAACAGAAATCTTTTCTGGTTTTAACATGTTCAAGGGCTTCATTCTGCAATTCAAATAAAACCCAGACTCCTTCTGGAGGCCTACAAAGCCATACAAATCCAAATACCTAATGGCCCTCTATCCAGTCTCATTTCACAACTCTTTATTCATTATGCTTCAACCACCTCGACCGCTTTTCAGCTGTTCAAATACAGCCTCTCACACCTCAAAGAAATTGCCCCTCCGTGGGTGCTTTTCCTCAGGATCCCATCTAGGCAGGTTTCCCACAACTTCCCCCCCAACTCACCCTACTGATCTTCATCACATCTGTTACCTTCATAGCACTTATCATCATCTATAAATATGTAGCTGCTTGTTTGCTTAACTCTTAACTGACTTTTTCTCTTCTACTAAACTGTTAGCTTCATGAAGGTAGAGGCCCCATTGCTACTGTATCATCTGTGCCCTGCTCAGTGCTGATTCCTAATAGGGGCTCAGTCAATATTGGTAGATGTGTGAATTCCATTGATGTTATGGGCTAAACTGTGTCTCCCCAAAATTCATATGTTAAAGTCCTAACTCCTCGTACCTCAAATGTAACCATGTTGGAAGAGAAGGTCTTTAAGGAGGTGAACAAGTTGAAATAAGGCCATTAAGGAGGGATCTAATCCATTCTGACTGGTGTCCTTTATAAGAAGAGAAAATTTAGACACAAAAAAAGAGACGTCAGAGATGCGTGCACACAGAAAAAGGCCCATGTGAGAGCACAGCAAGAAGGTGGCCGTCCGCAAGCCACAGAGAGAGGCCTCAGACAAATCAAACCTTCTAACACCTTGATAATGGACTTCTGGCCCCCAGAAGTTTAAGAAAACAAACTTCTGTTGTTTAAGTCATCCAGTCTGTAATGCTTTGCTATGCAGCCCTAGCAAACTAATATCATTGGAACTAAAATGTAAGGAAAATAAATTACATTATATTCCTAAGTAGTATTGTTAATTATTTGAGTTACGTTTGGTCTTGAACTCATAGTCATAATACAGCATCCTGTGAATTCCAGATCTGTTCATGATCTAGCCAATCTGGTTAATAAAGACAGATAAATGATAAAATTTTCCACTTGGATTTGGAAAGCTTCAAAATTTTTCCACAATGATTGGTCAAACTTATTTATCTGCATAAATAACAACTTTGACTAATATTTTGCTTCTGTAACATACTCATTTGAAAGCATGATTCTATCACTTGGCATGCCATTCAAGTTCAAAGATTATAAACAGAGTTTGTCACAGATTAAATACACTTATATAGAAATCTTGCCATTTTTTTGCCCATAGGGTTTAATGGGCTTCAGAATATTTGTTTCTTTTTGTTTTCATTTGGTGTTACATTCTTCAGCTCTTATTATCTCCTATACTTAAGTCTAGGATTTTTTTTTAATTCATGAATATGAAGACAAATACACCAAATAAGATGTGGTTATGAAGTCATAGACTTGGATCTTCATACCTAGTTCCCTTAATCATTTCTCTCTCTCCTACCCAAGTTACCTCATCAGAAATTATCTCATTTTACAAAGGAAAAAAAATTTATTTTTTTTCACAAAAATTTCAGTGTTGAATAGATGTCAAGAAACATTTTCAAGTTCCTTCACAACTTCACTTCTCCTATTTAGAGTTTCAGGAAAAAATATTAAACTTCATTATTATTGAGAGAAGCAAGTCAATTCCTCCTTTTTTTTCCTCAGGAAAAAAGAGATTTTTAAAATTTGGCCTCTTTTGTCTGATTGCATAGTTAGCAGTGTCAACTCTTTCTTCCATAAACGGCTTCCAAACAGTCAAGTGCAACTAACCCATACAGAGAACATAGTAAGTGTTCATAACGTCCTAAATGGATGAGAGGAAAAGGTGTTATGTTTTCCTGCAGACCATGGAGATACAGCACACCTAACACAATGAAAGAGTTGGTGGCCATTTTCCTAAGATCGGTGGTTAGAGTTATAGAACACATGTCACATTTTTTTTAAATGGCCTCTTGTCCTCACTACTCAAACTGTGTTGCCTCGTAAAAATTTTTTATCACATTTGCCTTCCACCAAAGTGCTTTAGGTCAGACCAGGTGGCATGAGGTCAAGTTGGTAGCTTTTCTCCATTTTTCTCCATAATATGTCTGTTTCCCCCAAAAGGAGATCAGTTACCCATACTCTTTGTAGACATAATGGCTGAGCCTGATTCCAGTCAAAACATGGCACGCTGGCCTTCCCCAGTACTGTTGGTTTCCTATTTACTGCAGTGTGAATGTGGGAAGGGTCGGTGGTATATTCCTCCCTGCTCTGACCAGAAAGGAGCTACGTTGCTATCTCTTGCCCAAGCAAAAATAATGCAAGCAATCTAAAGTATTAGTATATAAACTTAGAAGCCATAGAAAGGAGTTGAACATATTTTAATAACTGAAAACATTCCATTTTTAATATAAAACTACACACTCAAATTTTGAGAGGGGAAGAGGACACCATATTCATAGCTGTGGCCTCCAGACTCTGTATCCTTCATTTTATATTAAATAATATTTCTCACAATTATCACTGCCAAGCCTCCCATATATCACCTATCACTATGGCATCATAGTAGTGCAGTTAATCTAATTAGGCCATATTCAACTGCCTCTGTTAGGGAAATAAGATATACTTTCTCTTCTGCCAGAGTCATTATTGATTAAATGGAGAAAGGTTAGAAAGAGCATCTGTAAGCCCAGATTTTCAGGCTTCTTGAGCCAAGATTAAAGTAGAGTTTGGGCAAAAAGTTGATTCCTGCATTTCCTCTAGTTGGTGGATTAAGCACTCAAGCAAATCACGAAGTTCAGGGAATTGCTTACTTGGGGGGAAATCACTCTCTATGTTTCAGTGCAAGTTAGCCCTAAACGTATAATTACACTCTCTGATCTGTGGACTGGTGTAGAAACATCAAATATGGAGACATGAAAATTAGCTCAGCTCTTGCAACCTGGTCCTTAAAGAACATTAGTCTGCTCCAATAATAAATGAAGGCAAGAACTAATTACTGCAGTGACAGCAGCTGGGGAGTGATGTCTCCAAGAGATAAAAAGGTTATCTTATGAGAACTAAACTAAGAAAGTCAAGTCATCATTAAATGTTGAAGGATGCATTTATTTTTGAGCAATATATAAGTGCAATTAATCAGGCTTTAGTATACACTATCTCAACTAAAGCTACCTAAATAATATTAGCACCTGGATTTTTAAGCCTTAATTATGACTTAAGTGAACTCCTGATTTCCACCCTCAACAGTGGATACCTTTTCCTCTACTAGTAATTGCCATTTTGGTAAACAACTTTACCAGTACCCATTTATTTGCAATAAAATCTTGGAAATCATCTTTGATTCCTCTCATCCAATCCATTACCAAGTCCAGCCATTTCTATCTCAAAATGTATCTCGTTCTGGCCCCCTCACTCCATCTCTAGCACAACCAGACCAGCCTGGGCCACCATCATCTCTCACCTGGTCAACTATTCTAGTCTTCCAATTTATTTCTCTCTACCTGACAGCCCACATTTTGCACTATACTTTCAACAAAGACAAATGATACTCTAGCTACTTTAGCTTGATACCCAGCCACCAATGACTTCCCATGACTCTACAATAAAATCCCAGTTCCTTCCCAAGGTTTACCCAATCCTGCAGAATCTGGCCTCTGTTCACTTCTCTCATCTCTCAGTCTCCATCACCTTGCTCACTTTGTGATCTCCTCTCTGTTCTTCAAAAAAAAAGCCAAGTGTATTAGTTTCCTGGGGCTGCCAAAACAATTTGCCATGAATGAGTGTCTTAAAACAACCGAAGTTTATTCGCTCATAGTTTTGGAGGCCAGAAGCTCGAAAGCAATGGCCATGCTTCCTCTGAAGGCTCTAGGAGAGAATCTTTCCCTGCCTCTTTCTGGCTCTGGTAACCCCAGGTAGCCCTGGGATTCTGGCAGTTTAGCCCCAACACCAGCCTCTGCCCTCACATGGCCTTCTCCTCTGGGTCTCTGTCTTCTCTCTGTCTGTTGGAGGGACACTTTACACCAGATTCATGGCCCACACAGCTAATCCAAGATGACCTCATGTCAAGACCTTTAACTTAATTACATCTGCAAAGACTCCTTTTCTAAATAAGGTCACATTCACAGGTTCTGGGCTATAACTTATCTTTTTGGAGGCCACCATGCAACTCACTATACCAAGGGTTTTTCATTTTTAGTCCTTTTAATTCTTTTTTTTAAATTGAAGTATAGTTGACTTATAATATTAGATTAGTCTCAGGTTTATAGCATAGTGATTCAGTATTTTCAGAGATTATACTCCATTAAAAGTTGTTACAAGATAGATAATGGTTATAATTCTCTGTGCTGTATAATATATCCATGTTGCTAATCTATTTTATACATAGTAGTTTGTATCACTTAATTGCATACTCCTAATTTGCCCCTATCTCCTCCCCTCCCCTTGGTAACCACTAGTTTGTTTTCTGTATCTGTGAGTCTGTTTTTGTCTTGCATATATATTCATTTGTTTTATTTTTTAGAGTCCACATACAAATGATATAAAATATTTATCTTTCTCTGTCTGACTTAGTTCACTAAGCATAGTAATCTCTAGGTCCATCCACTTTGCTGCAAATGGCAGAATTTCATTCCTTTTTTATGGCTGAGTAGTATTCCATTGTATATTTATACCACATCTTCTTTATCTATTCATCTGTTGATGGACATTTGGTCTTTGTAATTCTTGTTTCCTCTGCTTGGAGCACTCTCTTCTAAGAATTCTGACTCATCATCCAGGTCTTCCCTCATATACTATACACTGTCCTTACTCTGTCCATCCAACCCAAAATGGCCTCTCCTCATTGCTTTTTTTCCCCTCATCACCTGTTTATTCTCATCACAGAATACATCTAAATCTGGGAGGTTTGTTCTGTTAACTACTTCTTATTGTTTGTCTCCCTTTCTAAAGTGAAACCTCCCTGAGGGCAGAAAATCTATCTGTCTTACTCACTGCTGAGTCCTGGCACCTAGCAGAATGCCCAGCATGAAATGGCTACTCAGTAAATATTTACTGAATACACAAATACAGTACCCACAACAACTCTGTGAAGTAGAATAAAATTAGCCATCTGAGATGTAAACTTGGGGATAGGCTAACTCACAAATCAAATCAAAATCCAATTAAGAGGACCAGGACACAATCTCAAAAACATATGGCTGAGTTATTATTGATATAATAAAAGATTATCTAATCAATTATATTGCAATTTATCTACAGAAGAAAAAGTCTTTTTTTATCTTCTGTCTATAGAAAGATAATCTATTTGAAATCCAGAAAATGAGAAGTCATAAAAACAATAAAATAATAGCATGTTTCCAGGATGTGACAGATTACTCTCTTAAGGATCACAGTGAGTCAGGACTGGGTACATAATTTGTTGTGCCCAGTGCAAAATGAAAATGCAAAACCACTTGTAGAAAGGCAAGGAAATGTGTCAGGAATGTACTAAAAAATAACAGACCTTTTTTTTTTATTCTGCAGTCTCTCTCTCAACTATTATGATGTTTTTATTTATGTTTAATATCTTTCTAAATGAATAAAAATTAATATTTTAAGTTACTAATGTGAATTTTACCATTTATCTTGATAATGTGCAATGTTAGTTTTAAATGCAAATATGAGAGTGTTTAACTGGTACGTTAAATCATCAAAATTACACAATTTATATTTTGGGGCTCATATATGCATGTGTATTTCATTCTTACCAGAAAAGTGGAAACAGCAGAAAACTAACTCAACTGTTTTTATTTTACTTATAAATATATACACATTTTATTAACACTTTCTATCTTTGGCTTACTGGTGAGTAAAAAAATGGACTGAAAGGAAAAGGACTTATAGGTTGCTCTTTCCTTTACCTTCTGTGTCATCATTTTCATCATAAGAAGTTGGCTAATGCAAGGAAGTAAAATGAGTAATAAAGAATATAATAGGCTTCCTTGGTCACTTGTGTTTCTCATCACACCAGTGTGTTCTTTCTGCTTTCTAAGCATGCTCTGGTTAGAACAAAAAGCATGGCTTTGTGGGCTGTCAGCACCCCGCTTACTCAGTACAAGTAACAAGCTTTAAGGCTCTCTGAACTCCCAGACACAGAAGTCCAACGGAATTCTATGCTCACAGAGCATCTTGAACACAGTATAAGAAAGGAGTGGCAAGAAAGAGCAGACACACATAATGCATGAATCACAGACATGCTCACCGACATGTTCCATTGTTCCATCGACTTCATTTATAAAACACAAGTTCAAAGAATAACATTATTAAGAATTTCAAGACTGCAACAGCAGAGCATTAAACCAAGGGTGGGTCCCTTCAAATGTGGGCCCTGTGTGACTGTACAGGTCAAGTGACCTTGAAGTCAGTCCTGCAACGAGTAATCTGGCATTCTAGACCAACTTACTCCTGCAGTGAAGATGGAGTCATCTAGCAATCATCTCAGTGATTTGAATCATGAAAAGAATACAACCAACTTCTCCTGCTCTACACCTATTATTCTATCTTACAATTGTAATTTGCCTTTCCATATAGACTTTTCTCCAAGTAGCAATGAGTAATTTATTCACTCAGAAGTTAAATTACTCACTATAATTTAATACTGTCATTTTGGTGAATGCATAAGACTATTTTGAATTTAGTTAACAAAGAAAATGGCCAGAAACTGATGAACTCTAAATACATTGCCACAATAAAGCTTCCCAGACCAATACAGATAAATACTACATAATGACCAAGGTTGATAAATGCATCAAAAACTCAACAGTGCTGCATATTCATGTCCAAGCAACCACTCTAGATCCATATCTCCATTATTTCACATTGTTCTCAAGAGCATTTTTCTCTTAAAATATTTTACATGGAAGCTTCCTAATATCAAATGATATTAGTAATGTGATGTGATGCTCATTTTAAATCAAATGTTGAACTTATTGGTAGACTACTGGACATACGGAATAAAGGAAATACCACTCAGCTATGATTTACACTGCCTGAACTGTAGTCCCAGGTTCATATTGACTGCATCATAATGGTGAGTTTTATAACTCCTCCAATTCTTCGAATTCCTCATCTGCAAAATAAAGATTTTAGAGCAAATAATCCCTAATATTCCTATCTTAGAATTCTATGACACACACAAAAACATACAAGAAACAAACAAACACACAAAGAGCACACGCTATTATCACCATAGTTCTGAGGCATGTGATACATCCCATGGGTCCCAAAGATGAGGCCATATCATCATATGGGGTGAAGAGCGTTTTCAGAGGAAGGTGGATAGAATAGAGCCATTTATTCAGAACCTGATTAATAAATGTGTATTTACGTGTGTACCATGCCCTGAAAACTCTTTTGGGGGAACAAAGTAAATATTTCTTCCTGAATAAAAACTAAAATCTTTAAGATAGAAAATATTCCCCTTTACTTTTCAGCAGGGATGTTTGTGGATTTTTTTTTTAATTTTAGATATATACTTAAAACGTGTATACTTTCCCCCCAAAACTTCTAGGGCACTGTCTATTGCCTCCTGTGATAGGCTGTCCAACACTTCAGGCAATGAGAAGAAGCAACATTTTTTTACTTCTACTGTTTGTTTGTTTTTTTTTAAATATTCAGCTTCCTATGTTACATCACCCAAATCTGAACCACATAAGGTAGCTTTCTCTTATACAGTTATTGCTATATGTGGTGGATAGGTTTTATATTGCTTCCTTTGACATACAAAAACACGTGTAAGAATCATAAAATTTGCAACTAGAATAGACTTAACTGAGCCCTTCCTCTGATACCCATTTGTGAATCATTAACCAAGTCATTTAACTTCTGTGAGCCTTAGCTTACCCATTTTTAAAAGAAAAAAGACTGGACTAGATGACTCAGTTAAATAACTGAGTCTATTCTATAATTCTGCCTTTATAGTTTCTAATTTATAATTTTTATCATCTTGAATTTTTGATTAATGATTCACTCAAGTTATATTTAGATTTTTATGATTACAAAAATATATCTTCATGATTTGTACTTGGATCCTAAATAAAATATAACCCAAGTTTATACAAATTCCAGTAAGTAATAAGCTGATGCTTTAACAAATAGAATTTCATTTCCAAAATAACAATTGATATTTTACTGAGTGTTTTACATTAAGATATTTATAAATTTTTAATACTCAAAATATATTTTGACATGGACATAGTTATTTCCTTGTACAGATGAGAAAAGTGAGGCTTAAAGATGTTAAGTAATTTACCCAAATCCCCAGAGCCAAGCAATGGTGGAGTCAGGATTCCAACACCATCCCTCTGTCTCCATAGGCTATTCTTGTAATTGAGTCTAGGTTATGCCTCCTGTGTCTGTGTATGACAGCCAACAACAAATGAATACAATGACTTTCTAATCACAGGTCAAACAAAATGAATGTAAGGATAAAGATTTTCAGTGTAAGGGAAAATTATATAATTATTAAAGAGTGCAGTCAGCAGTTTTTCTTTAAATGAAAGTTGCGGGAGGAGGAAATAATCTCAGTTAAAGCAAGCTGAAGAGCATTTGAAACTCAAATCAAATGACAAGAGTGAATTGTAAAGCTTGGCTCTTTTTTATTTCCTGCTTTCAAATGGATCTAAAATATGTAACTAGGTTTAGGAGGCAATTTACTACCAACATAGTTAAGAGAGGAGGAAAAGTGAGGAAATAAAGAGAAATCATTCATTAAATGTTCTCTAACTAAAGTATATCATGTCCTTTCTACACCACTTGTAACACCAAAAGAAAGCTGTATTTGAAATTAAAGGGTTCTTTGGCTAACATTCAAGATACATTAAAATAAAATGTCCTCAATTAATAAAATGGTATGAAATTTGATTGTTAATAACAGTCTTTTTATGTAAAAAAAAATAATATATTCTGTAGCTTAGGAGAAGTAGTGTGAAATATACCTGTAAACCACTAAGAAGCCTTTTGTTATAAAACTGAAATGCTGATGCAGCCCTGGTATCAGCAAACATATCATTTTATTGCAGATATTCAAGTCCCATAGCAATTCAACAGAAAATTAATTAGTATTACCTCATCATAAATCTCAACAGTATTAGCTAAAATGCCAATTTTGTGGTCACTTTTCATTAAAGCCAAAAATACTAATTAAAATTGATTTTTGACTGTGCTTTGGTAAACGGCTGCCAGTTAATGGCTTTCAGTCGTAATGCAGACTTTACTTAAATTAATTTTGTATGTTGTCTCCTTCCTTTTTATAAAGACAATAAAGTGTGAAAGGATAAGAGATGAGGGTTCAGAAAAAGGCAGTTCACATGCAGGAAGAATAGTGAAACATAAAGAACTCTGGGGTTTTTGCTAATGCTAGCATGACCATGCTCCTTTAAAAACTGTTTTTGAATATGCCATTTCATAAGCAAAAATAAATAAGGCTCCTTAACATATAAGGGATAAGAAGTCATTCTTGTAAGTTGTTTGAATGATTAAATAACATACTTATTTTTAAACAATTTTCTGAGTAAAGTCATATCCTTATTTGTGTGATGTGATCGATTTGTAAAAGAAAATAAGACCATGAACTTGGCCCATGTTTGGAAGATAATTTGGAACCAAACAAGAATAATTTGTCTCAATATATGTTAAATGGAAGGTGATAACCTACATAAATGTCAAATCCCTTTCATTAGAGCTAAACAGAAAAATAATAAACCACAAATTTCTTAAAGGTTAATCCACAAAGTCTTTAATTGTTCTTTCAACTTTTTAATTAATGAAAAAAAAAACTGATATGTACCAACATTGAGTTTTGAGGGGGCATCGGGATGAGGATGAGGGGTTGGGATTTTCCAATAAGTAATGAGGTACAGTGAGTGACTTAGAGTCAAGTTCTCTGAGGAGCCAAAACACAGAACTGGAAGCTATGTGGGCAATATCAAGTTCAGAGTTCTAGAGTTCTATGGATATAGAATTAAAAAGTTGACTATTTCTAAATTTAGATCAAGCGTATAAGAAAAGGTATAAAGGAGATCCTAAATAAGAAGAGCAGGTTCAAGATTCTAAGGGCCAAGATTCTCTGAAACCCAGTAAGCACAGGCAAAAACCCATTTTAATGACTATTTTTGGCTTTAATGAAAAGTGATTATAAAATTAAGATTAAATATTAAAATCTTAGATTAAATTTGAAGATTCTTAAGGGCTCAGAATGGGCGGGGAGCAGAATCTATATACGGTGTTCGCATTCAGAGACCTGCATGGAACCTGTATCATTTTCTATAGGACTCTGTGAACTTGGGGCCTTTGCTCCTCACCCGTACCCTCACCCCTAAGCATTACAACTATAGATTTACACTTTCTATTCTATTCTCATACAAAAGCAAAATACATTTCTTCTTAAGATGTTAGGAAGATATCAATCTTAATAAATAAATATACTCTAAGAATTAATAAATAATAGTTGTAAATCTCTCAGGTTTATTTGCAAGGTGTTTACACAAAGGAATTATTTAGTATGCCCTTGATGTCAGTGCAGCATAAATCCCAACCATTATGAATTGTCCGAATCAGAATTATCACTATACCAAATAGCTGTCATCCCCAAATGGGATAAAATATGGCTGAAAATTTTAGTTTGGACCATGAATTCATAACAAGGACATCATTTTGGACACTGCCCACCATAGATTTGTATAGGTATTTCCTTATGATCTCTTTATCCAAGAATATTTTGCTCCCATATCTAGGATCATATTTTAGATTCTGATTTATAAGCATCACTAACAGACTATTCAAAAGTTCTACCTGTAAGATAACACGAACATGGGATGCATGATTGATGTTAGCCCCCATATCTAAAATTCTCCAAAACTTACATCATTAAGTTATTTTACATTCATTTTAAATGATAAACTAGCCAGGAAACATCCAGTGGCCATTAAATTGTTCTTTGCAACTCTACTCTGAAGTGTGTGTGTTCGGTGATTTTCCAAGCAGTCTCCCAACAGTGTTAAGTAACTTAGTGATTGTTGGCAGGTATTTCGCCCCTTACTTGAGGTAGTCATCAAACATAAGAAGAGATTCTATTAAACTGGATTTGAGTAATGCAGCAAAGAAATACTCATCCTTGTCTCTGGAAATAGAGCAGATTGGCAAAACAACAAATCAGTGAAATATCATAGAAAATTTTCATCTCTATCATATAGAATTCAACCAAAACTACAATATCCAACTGGCTTCCTAAAATTGACTAAAGGAATGCCATAATGAATTTCTATCATGATTCCTACTTTCTTTGAATTTGTAATTTTTATTGATCATTCATATGCCTGAAGTTAAAATTTAAGATTTATTTTTGTTTAATTTAGATGTGAGGTATATCTTCTGAACCTTTGGATAATTGAGAATGCATTTCTGTTGTTCAAAAACATTTAAGATAACTTGGCTAAATGCAAAATTTAGCATTTCAAGTTTTCCCCGTTAAACTTCTATCACTTTAATTCCACTTTATTGTAGCGTTTAATATTGAGGAGAAGTCTGAGGCTAGAATTTCTTTTTGTCCTTTTGATGAAATAACCTAATAACTTTTCCCCAAAGAAGGAGGTGCTAGATGCTTTTCCAATTTTTATTTTCAAAGATTTTGTAAGGCTGCATCTGGATGTAGACTTGAGTCACTGATTTTACATAGATTGAAAATAAATTCTCAATTTGTACTAATTTTTTTCAATGTTAGTGTACTTTCCTCACTTAAGACTCTGGTTATTGCTGCTAAGTGTTGTAATGTTTATGTCAGATATCCTACAATTATCAAGCATTCCACATGTTATGTTCTTCCATATATCTTTATTTACACACATTTTTTTTTTATACCTTTACTCTTATTCTCTCCAGTCTTGGAGAGCTTCTATAAATGATGCACTCCATCACTGATTTAATTCTTCCATGGTATCAATTGTACTCTTCACTATACCCTTAAAATCTTCATTGCCCCTTGCAGCATCATTTTACCTTTCCACTTCAACCCCTATTCTCCTAATGACTTTCCATTTCTGTTTAACAGAGGCTAGAACATCTTTGTGCTTCAAAAGATGATACTTTTCTAATATTTCTTTCTGACTACCATTATGGATCATTTCAAAAGAATGTTCTTCATCTACCATTTCAAGATATGCTTCCTGTCTTTATTTTAAAATACATTTGAGAGTTCCCCATTTGTAACATCTACTCCTGCTAATAAAGTGAAATTTTATTACTAAAACTTTCTAAAAATGAAAGTACACAGGTTTTACTTGGCCATATTCCCTATTTACTTGAGTGTCAGTTAAATCTCCCTCCAAGACACTGAATAGTTTGATAGATACAATTCCTAAGTATCAGCATTTAGCTGGTTTTAATTTAGCTGGTTTTAATTCAATACTGGGGTAAAAACAAAGTGCTTTATTATTCCCACCCTCTAATATTCTGAACAGATGCTAAATATGAAAAGCTACAGTCTCTAGAAAGCAATTTTACCACGTTCTTGTGTCTTTGTTGAAAGCACTAACCTTCTAGAATATCAATCATCCCAAAATTTCTTGTTCTCTGGTTTTCAGAAATTTGTGGTCTTCGCATAGATAAAATACTATTGATAATGGTTGGATATGGGAAAACAATATTGCTCAAGGTGCCACAAATAGTAATATTTACAACAGAAAGAATCCTACCCAGGATCTTGGCTAATATTAAAGTTCTAATAATTTTAGGAGAACTTTGTTGAAGTTACTTTTTCCCTTGCCAAATCAAATAATAGTTTATTTTCATAAAGAAGGGACATACTTATAATCTCAAGTAACAGACATCAATTAGAAAAGTTTTCCAACACTACTTTAAATGTTTACTCAAGATAACACATAACAAGACTTCTGTTTCCAATCAAGGTGGAAAGAAGGATTATGTTTCTTGATAAAGGATATACAAGCTAAGCCCTATAATTGCTCCAACTTTCTGGCTGGACAGAGATTTCAGACCACAGTGCAGGGAGGGGGAACGCAAGCAGAGCCTAGAGGTCTCCCTGAGATGAGCAGTGTTGAGTCCAAGGAGGCCAAAAATGTCTAGACTTTAGAGGGCAGAGTACCAGAGAGTAGAAACTTTCACAGAGAAAGTGCTTCTGAAATTGGCAGAGGATCCCTCTCGAGTCTTCGGATGCACGTGTGAGGAAACTACCCGAAGCCAGGAAAAAAACACCCAAGAGGACTAGCAGTAATATTCTTCACAGCTCATGCAGGGCCACGAATAGTGTGTGCTCACAGCACCCAGACTAGAAAAATTTCAGAATTCACAGGCCATCAGAGTACTCAGAAGAGTATCACCTCAGTAATGGGGCAAAATTAATCTAGGACTATAGGCTGCTCCGATCCCACCTAAAAGAAGCTTAAAAGCAAGCCTCTAAAAGATTAGTTTCCACATAACCTAAATGCACCCTAGAAAAAAGCTCAAGAATAGTTACAGGAATAAAAAATAAGCAGCACCTAGTAAGTAACAGTATATAATGTCTGGCAACCAATCAATAATTATCAAACATGCAAAGGAGAAAATTGTGACCCAAAATGAGGAGAAAGAGATCAATCAATAAAAGCTGATCAGAAATATCAGATGATAAAATTAGTAAAGACATTAAAATACACACATAACTATACTTCATATATTCAAGAAGGTAGAGGTAAGATTACTTTAGGTAAACATTAATGATTTTTAAAAACCCTAACTGAATTTCTGAAATAAAAAATTCAATGTCTGAGACAAAAGTAAATTGAATTAAATTAATGGCAAATTAGATATTGAAGGAGAAAAGATTGGTGAACTTGAAGATATACTAGAAAGTATCCAAAGGGAAACACAAAACAAATAAAAAAGACTGGAAAAAAAGAATTAATATAGCATTAGTAAACTCTGGGACATCTTCAATCAGACTAGAAATATCAAGGAAACTACACCAAAGTAGATCATAATCAAACTGTTTAAAAATCAGTTAAAAACAGGAAATCCATGATGGTTATTTTAGATGTCAAAAATTACTGTGCCACAGGGTGCCCAAATTAAACATTATTTCTGGATCCATTTTCTGATGCCTTTCAAGTGTATTAGAGTTCATCACTTGCACTACCCAGGATTCGTTCACAAACTTCTTTTCATATTTTCCACTCCAAAACAAAAATTTTAATGACACAATCCAGCTTCTCCTGGTACAGAAGGGCTCCCCTCTTCCCAAAGCCTCATGAGTTACTTCATCTAGATTATATTCTCCCTACAGTGTTTCACTATTTTCTCTGTATATTCTACAACCAGTGAACTAAATTTTACCACAATCAACTTCCTATAAATTAGAATAGGAAAAGAAAATGATAAAAAAAAAATTGAAAACTAGTTCAACTGACTAAAAATCTTCAAAACACAGTAAAGGAAAAAAATAAAGGCATAGGCTACAGTCTTCGATTCTGCAACTGGTGATGTGATTGTAATCGGTATTTATGATTTTCCTCCTCTGCTATGCACTCTACACTCTCTTTGCTTTAAAGCAGTGCCTCTGCTAATCAAGATTCTTTAGTGAGCTTTCTCAAACTTCTGTTCTTAAAATAAAGGAATGAGAACTTTTATTGATTATCTTTGCTGTGGTGACAATTCCCAAATCCCAGAACCTTGCAATTACAAAGGTGCATTTCTCCATCAAGTTACATGCAACTTGCAAGTCAACTGTAGGTTGGCTCCAGGCTGAACATCTGCTCCAAATCTCTTCTTACTCTTGGACCCAGGCTGAAGGAACAATCCTGTCCTGATCCATTCACTCTTCTCTCCCTTCTATACACCAACACATCCCTTCCCAGTCTTCAAATACGCTTTCACTCTCATCTCTCAAATGAAACCATTTATTAAGCAGGGACACGGCTAGGGTGAAGCTAAGTGAGATTCTTGTGTTGGGTACAAAATTTAAGAGGGACCAAATCTCATTTATCAAGATAAATAATTTTCAAGGAATATTTTAAAAATCAAAATTAATGCAAAAGCTAACAATGAAATTATGAAATGTTTAAATAGAGACAGGCTCAATATCATAGTTGTTTCTTTTTTTCTCAGCTTCCAATATGGCTCAGCTTGGTACTGTTACCAATTCTGTCATTATTTAAACTTTGAATATTGTACTTATTGTAGATTTTACATTAATTTTTATTTTTTAAAACATCATATTAAGATATCATTTAATTGCACTAAAATACTGAGATTTTTGCACCCAAGGCAAGTACCTCACTTGCCTTACCCTAGTCCTGGCCCTGTTATTAAGATCACCAGTGATATTGATATTTCTGAAACCTATGACTCAATTCTCAGGTCTCATCTTACTTGACCTGTGAGTTGCGTTTGACATGGCTGATCACTGTCTTCTTTAAATAAATCCTGCGTGTAGCTTCCAGGACACAACTCTCTCAGCTCTCCTCCTGGCTCACTGAGCACAACTTCTTTGTCCCTTTGCTAATTCCTCCACTTTCTCTTAACACTGGAGGGCCAGGGTTCTGTTCTTAGGCCTCTTCTCTCCATTTTCTCTACTCACTCCCCAGGGTATCTCATCAAGTTCCAATAGCTTTAAAAAATGCCTTTGATGTAAAAATTCAAATTCATATATTATCTTGGTCCATTCCACCTGCTATAACAGAATTCTATAGATCGGGTGGCTTATAAACAACAGAATTTTACTTCTCACAGTTCTGGAAGCTGGGAAATCTGAGATCAGGATATCAGCCTCGTGGAGTTCTGGGGAAGGCACTCAGTCAGGTTGCAGACTGGTGACTTCTCACTGTGTCATCACATGGTGGAAGGAGCTAGAAAGCCCTCTGAGGTCCCTTTTATAAAAGCACTAATCCCAATCATGAGAGCTCTACCCTCACAACATAAACACCTCCCAGAGGTCCTGCCTCCTAATACTATCACATTGGAGGTTATGGATTTAACATATGAATTGGGGGAGGACACACACACTCAGACCATAGCACCCTGAAGTCCAAACCAGCACATCTAACTGCCTCTTGTTCACCATCTTGTACCCCTGCTTGTTTGCTCTCAGATTCACTCCCTGCCATCTCTTGTTTCCCTCCATTCTGGCTTCCAGAGCATTTCAGCCAGTAGATGGCACTGGCAGAAGCCTACAGGGCAGGAAGGAAATAAAAGTCACATTATTTCTACTCTTCATTCTGTTTCCTGTGGAATCTCAAGCAATGAGTGCTATCCTCCGTTGCCTCTGCTCCAGCTGGACTGCCCTTGCATCCAATGAGAAACTCTCATCTTGGCTCTGTATCCATGATGGCTCCAATTTTTCCCAGTTTTACTGAGAAATATTTGACATATATCACTGTATAGGTTTAAGGTATACAGAGTGATGGTCTGATTTATATATAATGTAAAATGATTACCACAATAGATTGAGCTAACTTCCTTCTTCTCATTTAAATTCAATAGACAAAAAGAGGGGAAAAAAGGAAAAAAATCGTCTTGTGATAGGAACTCAAAGGATTTACTCTCTTAACAACTTTCCTATATATCATATTTTTTGACTCTGGAAATGCTGCTTCTTTTAGTGGTTCCTCCAGCCCAAAAAGTGGTAGCCATTTCCTTCTGTGGCTAACCTCAGGTCAAAACCCTTGATTCTTCTCTTTCTCTTAACACCACAAATTCAAGCCATGAACAAAATTATCCGTCTTTCCTCTAAAAATATATCCAGAGTGTGATTAATTCTCACTATCTCCCACTCCTAACCAACCTGCTCTAAGACACAATCACTTCTCATCTTAATCATTGCAATTTTAGTCTCTTAACTGCATCCTCTTTTCCATCTGGTATATTCATTATACGTCAATCACAATGATCCCTTTAAAATATAATTCAGATTATACCACACTTCTGCATAAAATTATCTATTTCCCAACCCAGTCAAAGAGGGCCTGAAATGTTCATTATGATCTGCTGTCTCTATCCCACCTCCTTCACTGTATATCAGCTACTCTGACCACCTTGGAAATGCAGGTCACTGCTTTTACAGTCTTTGCCTTTCTTCTTCCTTATACTTGGAACTTGTTTCTCCCAGATATTTTCATAATGTACTTCCTCCCTTCCATCAGGCCCCTGTTGGTATAGTTCAACCTAATGTCCAATACTAAGTTACACTGCCCCATCCTCTGACCTCCCCTATTTCCCTTGACTCTGTTTTATTTTTCTGTATAGCATTCACCAGAATTTGATGTGTGATGTATTTACATGCTCATTTGTTTATTGTCAGTCTCTCCCCTCTCTGATGTTAGCTTAAGAGGACAGGAACTTGTTCTTTTGTTCACGGCTACATTTTCAGCACCTAGAGAGATGACTAACACAAAACAGGCACTGAATAGCCACTTTTGAACGAATGAATGAAAACCCGCACATGTCATACTATCACATTTAAGAGAACTGCCTTCCAGGTTCTGGCAGAAGAATGCAAGCTATACAGTGAAACTACATGTTGATGGAATCCTGGGTCAAATTTTGAAGATGCCATGATAGCTTTTAAAAGTCCTGTTATTTTCTGCTCAATGGAACAAAAGGAATAAGAAAAGATCATTTTTCAGATAAATAATTGCATACCAGGTGTCAGGGTACGTTGATTTGCTCCAGTAAGTAGATCACATTTGAAACAGCAGTTGTGACTGAAGTAACCACCTGTCATTTTCTAGAACTCATCTATCTTCAGCACCAGCCATACTGTAAAGATAAAGGAGGATGGGGTAAACATCAACTGTCCACATCTTTCAAGTATTTGATTGTGGCACAAACCTCTGCTCTTCCATAGAGATATGCTATTGCTTGGGTCAAAATTCTATTTATCAGCTAACTTTCCATAAATGCCTACACTGCCTGGCAGTCTGCAGTAGCACTGTGAACCCTTAGAAATTAGTGTCTGCTCACAGGCATTGTCAACGAATCATAAAAATGAGACAATGGTGATGGCAAGTGGAAACAGGATAATCTGGAGAATCCTAGAATGGCAGATTCACACTGTGTGTCTGTTTTTCCTCAAAGGTACTTTAAACTCTCTTCATTCTTAGATACTGAGTTGATTCAATTAGGAAAAGGGGTGAACATTCTATAAAGTGTAATTCATCAGGCCTTAGTTCAAATCAATCAGGAACTTAGTGGACTCCCCTGCTACCTAATATGGGATGCAGGTAAGCCATTCTGATACCACACTAACTTTGCTGCCCACTTTGTCAGTGATGGTGAAGAGGCTCTTTGGCCTCTGCTTCCCCAGAGTCTAACTCTCCCTGCTGCAATCAAGGAAAAAGTTTCACCTGCAACATCTCACTGTGCGCCCAGTCTACAGAGAACAACCTCTAAAGCCCCTTTCCAAGGAAATGGCGTTTTTCTCATGAATTTATTTTTCAAGGTCTTGGTAAATAAAGTATATTCTGAGCCACATTAGGTCATATTAGATAAATTCACCTCATCACTTCAGTCTCCTAAAGTCTTTGAACTTCTTCTGCATTATTACCAAGAAACTTCTGGCATCTCTCATTAAATATGGGCCATCATTAAGTACAGGTTTCAATCTGTACTTGAAATTGGACCAAGCAAACAATTAAAGTCATTCTCAGAGTGGAAATGAGAAAAGTTGTCTTGGTAAGAATCTCCCACAGATTAAACACTTATGACATCTTAAATAGACGGAACACAAGGGATTTTTACGGCAATGAAATTATTCTGTATGATACTATAGTGGTGGCTACATGTCATTATGCATTTGTCAAAACCCAAAGAATGTACAACATCAAGAGTGAACCCTAATGTAAACTATGGACTTTGGTTGAAAATAATGTGCCCATGTTGGTTCGTCAATTGTACCAAATATGCCACACTGATGAGGGATGTTGAGGGTAGGGGAGTATATACGTATGGGTAGGGAGGGCTATGTGGGAACTCTGTATTTTCTGCTCAATTCTGCTGTAAACCTGAAACTGCTCTAAAAAAATTCAGTCTATTAAAAAAAATGATGACATCTTTTTTTTTAACATTTTTTATTGAGACAACATCTTAAAGCAAAAAGAGAACAACTTTTTGAGAAAGAGGAGGAAAGGCTTACATTAGTTGGCATGAAAGGGTCAGTGGAGTTAGCAGTTTAAGCTCTGCCAAGTGCTTCACATCATCCTAGATACTGCCATCCCAATTCTCAGTTTCCAGACTTTTTTTAAAAAGATATCATGGACCAGAAAAACCAACTGGCATACTAATTTAGTAATTAATTGATTTAGCCAAACTATTGATTTGGCTCATGACTAATTCACACCTATGGCTTTAAAAGGTTAGTGAATCTTTGGCATGGTCATAGAAAATTGATGCCTTGAGCTAAGAATCTAGGCATTCCAACTTGTCACTCTACTTCTCTGATCTGTCCAGTACTGTCAGAAAAAGCCATCTCACCCAACAGTCCTTGACTTTTTTATACCTCTCCTATTTTTCTAAGGCAAGAGACATTGGATTTCCCAAAGATTTTCCTTCAAAGGATATTTTATTATAATTGATCACAGGTAAAAATTTAAATAACTATATCACTACTGCATACAATAAATTTTCAGATTATTTTTCCAGAATCTTAAGAAGATTTTCACTGCCTTTAGTCCTTACTATATCAAATTTGACCTAGTTCCACTCCTCGTAAGAATTCCTGTATTCTTGGTTACAAACAACAGGATCCTGTTCCAGGGGGTGGGTAAGATGACAGAGTGGGAGGACCCTGAGCTCATCTCCTCTCACAACTACACCAAAATTACAACTACTTACAGAGCAGCTATCGATGAGAATGACCTAAAGACTAACAGAAAAGATTTTCCACAAACTAGAGATATAAAGAAGGAACTACAATGAGACAAGGGGCAGAGACACGGTATAGTCGAGACCTGTATACCCAGAGTAGGTGACCCATGAACAGGAAGATAACCAAAATTTCAGAGGTTCTTCTCTAGGACAAGGGATCTGAGCCCAACATTGGGCTCCCCAGCCTGTGAATCCTGCACCTGGAAGACAAGCCACCAGGATGTCTGGCTTTGAGAGCCAGTGGGACTTGCATATGGGAGAGCAGTAGGGAAGAGAGACTCCACTCTCTTCAAAGGGCACATGGAAAATCTCAAACATGCTGTGACCCAGCACAGAGACATTAATTTAAGAGAAGCCTGGGTCGGACCCACTTGCTGATCTTGGAGACACTCCCAGCGGGGCAGGAGGCCACTGGGAACCCCCCTGCAGATATAGAAATGGTGACAGCGGCCATCTGGAGGGAGGTTGTTCTATCATGAGGACAGTGGTGCCAGCAAGAGTCATTTTGGAATCCTCCCTCTAGCTTATTAGTGCTGGGACCCAGTCCTGCCCACCAGCTGGTTGGCACCAGTCTAAGACCCCACAGACAGAGAAGCCAGTTGTGTGGGAACTCAGCAACATCCAGCTGCAAGCTGGGACCAGCAACAGTACTCCCAAATCACCCACGCATGCCCACTAGCCAGCCAGCACCAGCACTGGGATTTCTACTTCCAAACTCATTCTATGAGGCCACTATCACCCTGATATCAAAACCAGACAAAGATATCACAAAAAAGAAAACCACAGGCCAATACCCCTGATGAACACAGATGCAAAAATCCTCAACAAAATACCAGCAAACCAAATTAAACAATACATTAGAAGGATCATACACCATGATCAAGTGAGATTTATCCCAGGGATGCAAGGTTCAATATCCACAAATCAGTCAAAGTGATACATGGCATCAACAAAGTGAAGATTAAAAACCGTATGATCAACTCAATAGATGCAGAAAAAGCTTTTGACAAAATTCAACATCCACTTATTACAAAAACTCTCAACAAAGTGGGTATAAAGGGAATATACCTCAACATAATAAATAACGTAATATGACAAACCTACAGAAAACATCATACTCAACAATGAAAATCTGAAAGCATTTCCTCTAAGATCAGAAACAAGACAAGATTGCTTTGGCTACTCAGGGACTTTGTGTAACCATACAAATTTTAGAATCATATGTTCTAGTTCTGTGAAAAAATGCTATTGGTACTGTAATAGGGATTGCACTGAATCTGTAGATTGCCTTGGGTCTATGGTGATTTTAATAATATTAATTCTTCTAACCCATAAACTATTATATCTTCCCACTTATTTATTTCATCTTCATTTTCCTTCATAAGTGTCTTATAGTTTTCTGAGTACAAGTCTTTTACCTCCTCAGTACGTTTATTCCTAGGTATTTTATTTTTTTTTGACGTGATTATAAATAGGATTGTTTTCTTGATTCCTTTTTCTGAAAATTTGCTGTTAGTGCATAGAAATGCAACAGATTTCTGTATATTAATTTGGTATCCTGCAATTTAATAAATTCATTTATTAGTTCTAAGAGTTTTCTGATAGTCTTTAGGATTCCTATTTATAGTATCATGTCATATGCAAACAGTGACAGTTTTACTTCTTTCTTTTCAATTTGAATGCCTTTTAACTTTTTTTCTTGCTTGATTTCTGTGGCTAGGACCTCCAATACTATGTTAAATAGATGTAGTGAGAGTGGGCATGCTTGTCTTGCAGGGCCTGAGGTCTCAGGGGCTGGTGCTATCCTGCTGGTGAGTGGGGCTGGGATCCTACGTGGCTGGCTTTAGGGTCTAGATTGATTGATTGATTGATTGATTTAAAAGTAGAACAAAGATGGCAGCATCACACTTTTTTATTTCAAACTATACTACAAAGCTATAGTAATCAAGACAGTATGGTACCAGCACAAAAACAGCTAGATAGATTAATGGAACAGAAAAAGAGAGCCCAGAAATGAAGCCAACCTTATATGGTCAATTAATCTATGGCAATGGAGGCAAGAATATACAGTGGGGAAAAGATGCCCTCTTCAATAAATTGTGTTGTGAAATCTAGACAGCTATGTGCAAAAGAATCAAACTGGGCTACTTTCCCACACTATATACAAAAATAAACTCAAATGAATTAAAGACAGAATATTAAGTGAAGTACATCAGACAGAGAAAGACAAATATATCACTTATATGTGAAATCTGAAAAAATAATGAAATGAACTTATTTAACAAACCAGAAATAGACTCACAGACATAAAAGACAAACTATGGTTATCAAAGGGGAAAGTAGTGGGGAGGAATAAATTAGGAGTTTGGGATTAACATATACACAATACTATGTAAGACAGATAAACAAGGACCTACTGTGTTCAATATCTTGTATTGAATCGAATCTTATATTGTAAAGAATCTGAAAAAGAACATATATAGTTATATATCATTGAATCATTTTGCTGCACAACTGAAACTAACACAACATTGTCAATCAACTATACTTCAATTTAAAAATTTTTTAAATAATATAAATAAAGTTGACATCCCTATAAATACTTATCTATATCATTAGGAGAGGTGTTATTGGTTCATTCATGTCAATGAAAATAATGTCTCACCTCATTTCATTTGATAAGGAAGAAATTAAAGAGGCCATAAGAATGCTTCAAAAAAATTAAGGGAAGTGACAAAGGGAAGAAGGCATAATGGACAATATAACATGCGTGGCCCACTTAACAATTTTTCATGTCTGGTTCTAAATTAGACCAGACCCCAAAAAATAAAGAGATTGGATTTATAAAATCTCCTTTCATTTTTATCATTAAAAAAAGATGCAGCTGTTCATTTAGATATAAAGTATACATCTATCTGTAAACTGGGCTGGGCTAAACAAGTGGCTTTGAAATCATTTATTCAACAATATTCAACAAATATTTATAGGGCATATATTATGCAGTAGTAACCGTCTAGGCACTGGGGATAAAATACTTAACAAGACAAACCTAGTTTCTGATCTTAAGAAGCTTATATGGAAAAAGAGATAATAAACAGGTTACATAGTTAGATAGATAGATAGACAGACAGACAGACAGAAAAAAGGAAACGTTAAAAGGAAATAAGATGTGATGGAGAATAACATATAGGAGAGGTAGCTAATTTACTTGTAGTATACAGAAATTTCCTACAGACAGATGATATCTCAGTTAAGAGCTGACATATGAGATTTCTGCCATTTTTGTATTTTTATTCGTATGGTTTGGAGGAGCTGAAATGACTCTAAGGTCACAAAAAGTTATAGAATTAAAGATTAACGTAAGAAAGAACAAGGTAGTGGTTAATACTAAAAGGCATTATACTTTACCTAAGTGTTGGCTTCTCAGCACTCATTTCAAGATGAAATTCCCATTACCTAAGTTACACCTAACATCTACAAATCATACCAAACTTTAGGTAATTCATGTGCTATTCTTCTATGTAACTACAGAGTGATAGTATAATTAAGTATAATTTGCACTTTGCTTTGTATCAGTGATTCCCAAATCTACAATTAGGAGATAATTATTTAGGTTTATTCCAATTTAGTTTAATTATTGCTTTAAGAAAACTAATAAAAAGGCATGTTATTTCTAGAAAGGAATCTTTTAAGGTATTACTTGCTTTATACTTCAGTTTCCTTTGTTGAAATGGAATTAAAGAGGCAAATTTTGTGAGACTCAATTTTAAACTTCATACACTTCAAAAACTGTAATCCTGAAATTTGACCAAAAAGTAATGATTGTGTTTAACCTTGGACTATAAAACATCTTGCAGGCTCCTTGAAGTCAGCAAACTGTATCTTCCACACCTTGCACTTAATTGGTACTCAGTAAATGCTTACTTGAGACTGATTTAAGGAATCAGATGGATTCTGTTTACATAAAACATCCTTTGATTTCTTGTAATCAGTGTCACACAAAAGAAGAAACAATTTTGGTGTGTGAAAAAAGCAAAGGAGTGCATTTTTTGGAATGTTAATGCATACAATAGAGGGAAGTCACATTTGCAATAACCCTGCCATAAAGTGGAGCTGTACTTATGCATCTGTTCCATCTGCCATCAATTAGTTTGATGAAAACAGGCTAACAGTGCAGTAGTGATTAGCAGGAAAGATTAAATTCATTTCAGTTTTAATTACAAATTTTTGCCCTTAAAGTTTTATTGGCTTGAAGGAACCCCTACTGTTCCCTTGTTTCTCCTCCACAGTTGATGTGCATTTTACTAGTTCACTTCAAAATTATTAATGCATTTTATTTGGTACTTATTTCTAACTACAGACTTTATCCACAAATGTTGTTGATGTGCCCATATGCCAGAATAAGCATAACTAAGACTATTCAAATCTTACTAATTCAAGTACAAATGATCTTCAGTAGCAAATGTGGCATCTGCTGTACGTAGAGAACTCTGAGATTTACACACTTGTCACTAGAATTGTTTGTTTCCTTCATTGACTGATTCATTCATTTATTCATTCAACATATATTAATTTAGTGCCTATTATGTCCCAGGCACTGATATAGGTGATTATGATACAGAAGTGAACAACAACAACAAAAAAGAAACAAAAATCCCTGACCTCACAGAGTCTATATTATACTGGCTGGAAATAACAAATGGGCTGAATTGCCCAAAATTCATATATTGCAGTTCCAATCTCCAGTATCTCAGAATATAACCATACTGGGGATAAGGTCTTTAAAGAGGTCATTAAGTGAAAATGAGGTCTTTAGGGTGGGCTCTAATTCAATATGACTGATGTCCTCATAAGAAGAAGAAATTTGGACAGGGGCATAGATACAGAGGAAAGAGCACATGAAGTCTAAGGGAGAAGACAGCCATCTACAAATAAGGAGAGAGGCCACAGAATGAAATCAACCCTGTTAACTACTTAATCTCAAGATTCTAGTCTCCAGAACGGAGAAAAAGTAAATTTCTGTTGTTTAAGCCACCCATTCTGTGGAATTTTGTTATGGCAGCCGTAGCAAACTAAAGCACCAATAAATAAAATAAAAAAAAAAATCATAAAGATGTAAATGATGTCATAGTTTAGAAAGGTATATGTTTAAAAAAAAAAAGACCAATAAAAGAGAACTGTGAAACAGGAAGACCATCATATGCTCCCATCTCTGAGAAAATCATTACAAATGCGGATACTCACCAATTCTATAAAAATAAGACCACAGCCAGAGAGGTTCTTGATAAGGGGAAAGAAATGTTTTCATAAGACTCTACCAATTATTTTTCTTCTATCATTCTTCCCTTGTTAATACAGCAAAGTTTGATCATTTATGGGTATGGTTTACAGCATTAAAATTTTCTAATGTGTTTACTAGTCAAGGTTAAGCTAGCCAAGAAACCAGTATTGAACCAGACTGTCTGATATTTTAACACCTAATTTGATGAAAAGAAAAATTTTAGAAGACACATTAATGTCTACTTTTAAATACTATATTTTTATTGTGCTTTGAGTCAAAAACACAATATTTCTGAACTTTACCTAGCAGAAATTAGACCACACACTTTTAAAACTGTGAGAAGTTTTTCCCCTTAAATTCTAAAAATAAAAGCAGAAACTTTCTTGGGGGTAGAGTCTTTTGGGCTCCAGGAAATAACACTTTGCTGTGCAGACTTAGTCAAGCAAGTGTAACCCACAAGATGGATATATTCCCCATTCTTGAGGTTAGACCAGACATTAGTTAAGTAATGCAAATGCATATAGCTCAGCTTTATGAAGTATTCTATTTAATAATGTAAAATTCACCAGGTCAGTGAGTGAAAGGCCGTGCAGAAGGTATGTGTCTAAAGAAAGTACAAAATTCCATCATCTTCTATGGGTGAGCCAAAACCATTCCACGAGCAGGATTCTCAATAAAATAGGACTTCCAAAGATTGGCAAACTGCTTCATGATATCATCAAAGAATGAGGTAAGGAGTGATTCAGTAGATTTGGCTACTGCTCACTCCCTTTCTCCCCAACCCCCCCACCACCGCCCCATGTGGAGATGCATCCTGCCTGTTCCAGAAAAGAGTCAACCATAGACTTGCTGTATCTTCAGAACTGCCTCTTTTCAATGGAAGAAAAGGAGAAAAATATCCTTTTTGAGGGCATCTTCAGATTTGTTCACAAGTCAAGAAGAATTTCAATTTTTTTGTCTTACTTGTACAGTCCTAAATAAACCAGTTTAGAAGCTTTATTTCATCTGAACTTCTAAGTCTCTGAATTCATCAAAACTCATGAGTTGTGCCTGACTCTACTTTTTCTCTGTTATTATTATGCTCACAGTTCTATCTACCAGTGTATAAAATTCAGAATCAAAGAAGAAAAGGATACCAGTGGTCCTTAGGCAAACAAATGAGCCATATCTTTACTATCGTGGTGATAAATATTTCCAAAATGCATTTTAAGCATTTAGATTTTGAATTTCTTCACTAACAACTAAGTTAATTGGGGGAAAAAAAATAAGGTAAGGAGATAGCTTTAGGTAGAAATGCAACAAAAACAGTTATATAAGGGTCTCCAGCCAACAATTACAGCACAGTGAGGAAATACATATTGAAGATTTGGGGCAGCCAAAGTTACTCTCATAGGGGAAAAAACTATCTCCTGCCTTCTCTTTTACCATAGCTAATCACTAGTTTTTCATGCTCTGAAAAGCAGATATTTTGTGCCTTTTCAACTCCTTTCCAAGGCATGTTTATATTATACAGCAATTCTTTCCTGGAAAGCCATTTGTATGCTGTTTTATTGATCCTCACAACCTCAGTATGAGAAAGGGCAATGGAATGTAAAAATATTTATACATTGTAGATATAAAAGATTAAGGTCATATAAGGGGTAAAGGTAATTCCTGCTTTAAACCCTCAATCCTCTGACTCCCTCGACCAATGTAATTAGTCAAGGAGAGACAACAAGCTAGAGCATATTTGCCAAAGATGATGGGGGACAAGACCGGAAGACTGTCAGATGTGGTACCTGCCCCAGCCAGCTGCGTCTTTACAGACAGGCGTTAAACCAGATGCACAGCCAAGAACTCCACACATCTTGACACTTGGTCACTCTTCATTCCTGATTGGGTTCGTGGCTCCACACACTGGCATCCTTTCTGTTACCCAAGCTCAGCTCTGTCCTGACCCACGCTTTTCCCACCCCTGCCTGCTACCATGCAGGGTGGCCTGCATCCTGTGGGTTACCAGCTGGAGCTGGCTCCTGTAAATAACATCCCTCTCAAGCTGGTGCATACCACAAGCAACTGGCCACCCAGTTCTTCACAGCGGCTTAGCCTCCACGCCACCTCCCCCAGAGAGCAGCTCCAGCTGGGGAAGTTCTTTGTAGTGAGCCGGCCCCCACCCACTTATCCTCAGCTGGTTCCAGCCAGTTGCTGCAGCCAAGCCATCAGGCCCACCTATGTACTGACACAGGCCAAACCCAAGAATACTAGTGAAGTGGCTAGACTATCTCTTCTTTAAGTGTCCCGAGCCACTCCAGAGACAGCTGAGTGGCCCATTCTTGCTCTAAATAGCTATCAAATAATTCCTGTTAAATCTCCCGTTAGGCATTTAGACAAAAGACATTAAGACGTTAATGTGGGCCTTCCTCTCTCCTTCGGTCAATCCTGTCTTCCCAGGCTTATCTCTAGGGAAGAGTGGAGAAAGCATTGAACTTGGAATAAAGAAATCAGGTTCAAAGGGAACCTGAGCAATTACCCTCTCAGAGCCTCTGTTGTGGGGAGCACTGGAAAAGATCATGCTTATTAGGGAGCTTAGAATAACAAACCACACCTAAGAGTGTCTCAGTACAAGTTAACAGAAATTTCAACCGAATTTAGAAAAGCATCTCTGGGCAAAACATCATGAAGCAATAAGAGTTAATATTATAGGGGATGGGTCCTGAAAGGGCCAATCGCTCTGGCTATTCCAAGTTAACCAGAAACTTGTGGCTTGGGACTGGAAAAATTAAGACTCCTTGACACTCATTTTTTTCTCCTTAAAACCTTCCATTTGATTAACTTCCAGGTGTCCAAGTAAAGGCAAAAAAATTCATCAAGGGGGACTGTGGAAGGTCAAAAATGCCTCCCTAAAAGGCCCACATCAAACCCCTAGCGCCTGTGAATGTCACCTTACTTGGGAAAAGGTCTCTTTTGCAACCACCCTGGATTATTTAGGTGTGCCCTAAAAGCGTTCTTAAAAGAGAAAGGCAGAGGAAGTTTGAAACAGAAGAAAGGGTAGTGACTGGAGTAATGCAGCCACAGGACAAGGAATGCCTGGAGCCACCCGCAGCTGGCAGAGGCCAGGAATAAAATCTCGCCTGGAGCCTCTGGAAGGAGGGCAGCCCTGCCAACACCATGATTTCAGACTTTTGGCCTCCAGGCCTGTGAGACAATAAACTTTGTTGTTTTACATCACCGAGTTTGTGGTAATTTGTTGCAGTAGCCCTGGCAAAATAATACAGTGCCCTTGACAGAAACCAATGTGTATTAGTGGGTTCAGCCTGCTATAACAAAATACCATAAACTGAGAGGTTTAAACAGCAGACGTGGCAAGTTCAAGAACAAGGCACTGGCAGATTTGGGTCCTGGTGATGGCCCTCTCCTGGCTTGCAGACGGCTGCCTTCTCACTGTCCTCACATGACACACACAGAGAAAGACAGGAAGCAAGCTCTCTGGTGTCTCTTCTTATAAGGGCACTAATCCCATCATGAGGGCCCCCCATCATATTCTTCCAAAAGCTCATCTCCAAATATTATGATACTTGGCAGTTAGGACTTCAACATATGATATGGGGGAAGGGGAGCACAAACATTCAGTCCATGGCACCCTTCCAATGATGTTTCAGGAACAAGACTGCTCACAGGGAAATGATTTATTTCTCCTTCCTCCAATATCATATACTCTCCCACTACTTACCACTCACAGAGGGTCGCATTGTATTTTCTACATGAGGTCATGGGGAAAGCAGAGAGACTTCTAATCAGTTCTAATCATCACTCTAGTTATTATTTCTATCTCTCTGAAATTCATTCACTCATTCAGCTAAGCTATGTAAGATATATATTAAGCAACGACATCATTGGGGATCAAGGTGGAGGAATATATAGATGTTTTATTTAACATACAATCTACAATCTGGGACCCTTCTATCTAGAGTGATCCAGTCTACTTTACGCCAGCAGACAAGGAGAATAAGCCTCAAGTTACCTTTCCTCATCTGAAAGGAAACCGGCCACTAGACAAGGTGAACTAGAATTGGAATAAAAAAAAAAAACAGGTAGTCAGAGAGCGAGAGTGCAGCAAAGCTCAATGCGTGATGCAGATGCCTGGGGTACTGGAACCAAAATAAAGAATCTCTTGACTGTCACTTAGTTTCAAGGATCACACGCTCTTCTGATTTTTCCCTTAACTCTCTGGCTGCTGCCTCTCTCTCTCATTTGCTCGAACTGCCTCCTCTAGTTGACCTCTAAATATCAGGGCATCCCTGGGTTTGGTACTCTTGTCTCTTCCAACTACTTTCAGACCAAATCAATGTCATCTAAGGCCATGGTATTAAATGCCTCCTGAATGCTGACAAACTCCAAACATAGATCTCCAGCCAACCTCTTGACATTCCACTAGAAGCCTATGGTGGAAAAGTCTGTATTTCAAAAATAAAAAATCCAAAACAATCCTGTATATTCCTAACCCCACCTCACTTGTTCAGTCTTCTTCATTTCATTAAAATGCACCTTCATTTACTCAAATGCTCAACCAAAAAAACCTAGGAGTACCCTTGACCCCACCTTCCCTTCCATGCCTCACAGCCAACCCATCTATAAGCTTTATCAGTTCTATCTTTAACATATTCTCCAAATCTGACCACATTCGTTACTTCCAGTGCTGCCATCCTAGTCCATGTCGTCATCATTTCTTACCTGGATGATTTCAAGAACATGCCAGCTCGTCAGCTCCCTCTTTCTACTCTTGGCCTCTTAGAGTCTATTTTTCACACAGCAGTTTGGATGCGATTTTAAAACAAACATCATACCAAGTATATGCTCAAAATCCTGTAATGTTTTCCCTTTACACTTATAATAAAATTCAACATCCTTACAGTATTCTACCATGCCACATACATGCTAAGCTCTAGTACCTCAAAGCACATCTCCAACCTCTTTCATTCAAATCTATAACCAAATATCACCATATTAGAGAGGTTTTTTTTTCTTTCTTAATAGGAGGAGGTAAGTTTAGAAGAGGTACTAGGATTTGAACCCAGGCCCTTGTGCATGCTAGGCATGCACTCTACCACTGAGCTACACCCTCCCCTGAGAGGCTCTTTTTGATCACTGTTTAAGCTAGTGTTCCTTCATCATTCACTAACTCTTTAACTTGCTTCATTGTTTTGTGTGTTGAGTCATGTTACATATTTATTCATTGGTTGTTTCTGATGTATCTCCCCCACTTAGAATATAAACTCCGTGGGTCAACGATTTTGTCTGTCTTATTCACTGCTGTATTTCCAACATTAAAAATAGTGCAAGGCACTCAACAAATATTTGTTGATTGAATGATAGTACTCATCTACTCCAGCCACCATGACAAAACACACAGACTAGGTGACTTAAAACAAAAGAAATTTATTTCCTCACAGTTCTGGAAGCTGGAAGTCCAAAATCAAGATTCCAGCTGATTTGGTTTTTGGTGAGAGCTCTCTTCCTGCCTTGTAGACAGCTGCCTTCTAGCTCTGTCCTCACATGGCCTTCCCTTGGTATGCATACAGAGGGGAAGAGAGGGGGAGGGAGGGAGAAAAGAATTTTTTTTTGTCTCCTCTTATAAAGATACTAATCCTATCAGATCACAGCCTCATCCTCATGACCTCATTTAACTTTACCTCCTTAAAGGCCCCGTATCCAAAAGTTGCCACATGGTGTGTTAGGGCTTCACCACAGTGAATTCTGGAAGGGCACAAACATTCAGTCCATAACAAATAAAGTAAAAGCAAACAATTAACACTAAGGAAGAAACCAATGTTTTACACCAAGAGAAACTGAAGAGTTTAAGGAATAAAAAAATAACTTTTTTTAAATCTCTCAAAAAGAGAAAGGTAAAAATAAAAGAAGTGGCTTGACTTCAAACCTTATCACACAATACTTATGTGAGTGATGGAAGGTGATTAAAGATAATCATCCAGGCAGACTATGTCTGATATATGTATTAGGATACAATTGTAATTTGCAAGCACTTAGAAATACAAAAAACTTGACTAGAGCTTGTAGCTGTCAGTCAGTCATATTGTCAGTATCTTTTTATTTCCTCTTTATTCCTTTAACTAGTTCCTTGACCTAGTTTTGGTTAGCAAACTCAGGAACTTCCTGAGTGAAATCTGAAATTGGCCCCTGCACACAGAGGGCAAGGGCAGACAGAAGAAAGAGGCAGAGCACCCCCATTTGTTAGGTGGACTTTTCATAAGCAAGGGAACTTGCAAACCAGGTCAGTCTTGGGCAACTGCAAGACAAGTAGAGCTCCACCCCCGCCTGCCAGAATCTGAGAAGTTTATACAGAGGCCTTAACCGGGTTCAGTCATGTATTCAGGCCAGGTGGTCTCAACATTACTCTCCCAAAGCTATGTCCTTGAAATGGCTCCTAGTGTGGGAACAGTGAGCTGAATGTACGTTCTAAGGACAGGCAAGGTGGTGAGGAACTTCCACCAACTGCCCAGGTCCAGCTCTTGGGTTGTGTTCTCTTGATGACCTCCTTCAACACCAAAACTATAATTTTTTATATTAATTTTATTAAAGTGATGCAGAACATATCCTAAATAACTAGCAACCCATAGTTATTTCTTAAAGTCTCCATAGAACTTCAAGTCAATACTTGTTTAAGCCATATAAACAATCTTAAAATTGCTTCTTGAGGGGGGAAAAAAGAAACACGGGGCTTAAACAGAAAGTATCCTTGATGTCCATTTGCTGAAGATTGCATAATTGTTTGCAATTATTCACTATCACCCTTCCCAGTAAGAAGATTATCCACCCCCATCCATTTCCATATGGCTAGTCAGTGCTTTCCATGGAAAGAGAAGAGTTTTCAGTCTCATTAACCTTGGGCTTGGCCATATAATGTTTTGGCCAATGGAATGTGGGTAAATAAGACATAAGTCATGCCCAAACAGAAGTTTTTAAAGCATCATGAATTCCAGCTTCGTTGTTCTTTCCTTCAGCTTCAAGAATAGGCAAGTCACCCACAGAGGCTGCTTGCTCAATTCTGTGGCCTTGTATAAGAAGACAAATGGAGCAGAGCCACAGCTACACCCACCATATAAGAAACATGCATGAGATATTAACTCTTATTTATAAGCCAGTGGGATTCAGGCATTGTTAATTACTACAGCAAAGCTGATTAATATGTCAGTGAAATTATAAAAAACAAAGATAAAAATAAAAGCCAGATTTTTTTATTTTGGAATATTAATTTTGCATCCCTTGTATATCTGTTTCTATAGCATACAATACTGCTTTCAACTAACTTCCACTAATACCCACATTTCTGTTTGCTTTGAACATAGGCTAGGAACACGTAGCTTACCATAATAATGAACATAACTAGCATTTTGACTGCTTATAATGCAACAAACACGGCTTTAAGAACTTGTGCACAAATCATAACATTTTTTCCTTACAACATCTCTACAAAGAATTATTTTAATCTACATTTTTCACATAAGAGAACTGATAGTTAAAATGTTTAAGTTACTTTTCTTAGGTCATGCAACTAACAAGTGGTAGAATTAGGACTATACAGGCAGGTTATAAAAAATCAGATCATGAAGGGAACTGGAAGGGTGTAACAGACTGGCCAAGCAAGGTATTTGACCTATATACTGACCCTTCCAAGAAACCTCAGAGTATTTGCCATAACTTACAATCCCTCTTGAAACAACTATGAATATTTTCTACACATAGATCTCTTTGCTCTATTCCATGTGCCCCTGTCACCCTGACCGTTAATAACCGGACAAAACACAAGCTCCTGACCCCAATATAGCCACCTTGACTGCACTCTGTTGAACCAGGATCTGTGCTTCATTTGAGGATAGCATTCTCAACACCAGCTAACAGCCTACAAGGTGACTTGGGTTGAAAGGTTGGTTCCATAGGATTAACCTGAGCTGCTTGTTGACTACCTGAATTTATCACATCTTTTCTCTTGGAGAGCTGGAAAGTGAGATGGTCAAAGGGAAACCCAGGCAGAAGGATGAAGAGAAATGTCATGAGAGATGGAAGACTGGGGAGGTTGTTGGTCAGATTCCCACTTTTGAAACAAAAGGCCTCCTAACTTGCACCAAAATTCCACCACTTGAATTTTTTTTTCTTTTTTCCTTACATGGGAAACAAATAAAATTGGCAAAGACTATCTATTTTCATTAAGCAAGCTTCCCAGAAATTATACACATTTCAACACATAAAACTTACTTTTATACAATGCTTTCCAAGTTGACAAACTACACCTCCTTACTAGCTTAGTGCTGCTGTAGGGAAAGAGAAAAAGCCTGCCATTTTGATCAGCTCTCAATAATATGATATCCTCATGACTGAACGCTAACCAGTTACTGTGGCAAATGCTCGGCACTTGTTGCCACAGGAGAGAATGCAGGGGATAAGAGTATCTCCCCTCTTTGAGGTAGTAACCAACTAGCCTGTGCCCACAGAGCCTGGATACATGTTTTGAGCAAACTCCTTTATCTCCATCCTCAAAAGCCAATGAAATGGAGACTTAGTTCTAGTAAGCTGTCTTACCAGTCTTACTATAAAGTAGCAGAAGATTGGTATCCAACATACTTCTGTATCACTTAGCATCATTTTGGTGCTAAAGAATACAGGAAACAGAAGAATGTTCTTTCAACCTCTCTCCATAACTTAATGTCTCAAAAATTCCATCAAAGTAGGCAGAAATCATCCCTAATTTTGGCAAGAACCAAAACTGGAAGTACCAAGGAGTCCTGAGACTCTAGGAAGAGCAGCTGAAGCAGTGACAGTGGATAGCCGACCACCGGCAGCACTTTAAGTAGAGAAATTCTTAGGGATGATCTCACTAGAACAGTTTTTTAATGACCAACAGAGACAACTACAGCTAAGTTTTACCCTAAACAATTTCTTCGTTTGGGTTTCCCCAGAGCAAACACTAAAATGAGGGTTTGAGTGAAAGCAGTTTATTTGAGAGGTAATCCCAAGACACGCAGGTAACAGGAGTGAGAAAGTGAGGCAGGGGAGGGAGGAAGCCACGCCTTATTGATCGGGGTTACCTCTCCAGGCAAGTCACTGGAAAAATCAAACAAATGATGTAAGAAATTTCAGAACTAATTAGATTCCCACAGCAGTGGTTCTTGGTGTATAATTTCTGACTTTCAACAAGCTTTCACACTGAAATTATATCCTGAAGGCCATATTCAACTCTCTTTCATTTATTCATTCATCCATTTATTAAACAACACCCATCTCGACCACAGCCACACGTATAGCTGTAATTAAGACTGCACAGTAACTCAAGTGGACAACTTCTATTTGCAAATCCTGTAGCATGGTGACCCAGTTCACTAGCATTCTTTTTATTTTAACTTTATTGTGGTATAATTTTTGTATGGTAAACCACACATATTTCAGATGTAAAATTTGATGAATTTTTATAGATGTATACACCTATGAAATATGAAACCACCACCACAATCAAGATGCCTAACATTTCCATCACTCCCCAAGAGGCGCAAATTTCGAACTCCCAATTTATCCCTTCCCACCTCCTTTATCCCCTGGTAACCATAAGTTTGTCCTCTGTCTGTGAGTCTGTTTCAGTTCACTAGTATTCTTTTCTGTCTTCTAGGTGTTTTCCCATAGTGACTAACCTTCAGAGGTTCTCATAGTAGGAGAAAAAAATAAATTGAATGCAAGACATTATTTGACAAGATGGAGTACACAGACCTGAAAATTAAGAGATCTGTTTTATTCCCAACACTTCTCCCTAATAACTAGTAAACTTGGACTAGTCAGTTAAGCTTCTTAGGGCTCAATTTCCTCAAATGCACAATTACCTGCTCAATTAGAGTATGATAATTAAGTTATTCTATAAGCTCATGTTCATTAATAAAGGTGACACAGAGTGCTTTAAGATTATTTGAAAAGCTATCCTTTTACATTTTTCAGCAGACAAGAGACAGACTCATAGGAATGCATTATAAAGATTAATCTAGGCTATCATTTGGACAGTGAGCAAGTCAGGGGCTACTGCAGTAATCTAAGGGTGAAGGAAGGGCCTGACATGAACAGTGTCAGTAGAAATTAAAAGACAGAGGGGAATGATGTATTTATTAAAGGAAAAATGTTTATGATGACAAATGAGAGCAAAGGAGCAGAAGTCACGATGTCATTCAGTTTAGGTGTCTGGGAGATGATAATGCCACCGGCCGAATGCTCAAACACTCACACCACCAGCATCCTAATGCCCAACCACCAATCCTTCTTGATCCTGTCAATATCCTGTAAGTCTCCACCATGTCAAAACAGAGGAGATGCAACATGGATAAACTTCAAATAGAGAATTAAATGTACTTGTCAGATTGCATCTTGTCAGACATCACTTTCCTTCCATTTATTTAGAATATCATGGATACACCTACAATAATGTCCCTCTCATAGCAGGCACTCAGTGTTTGCTGAGTGGACTGAGCCCATCTGCAGTCTTCTCTGTAAAAGAAACAGGAGTGCCCCGTGCAGCCCTGTGGCCCACCATGCGGAGTAGATCAGTAGCCTGCAGGGCACCACGTCTATGAAACCCACAGAATCTCCCGCAGCAAACCTGCTTTATTGAAACGTCACTGTCTTTTGCTACCATCAACAGTTTAAGAGAAAGAAGGAAAATAACATCTTCCTATTACCCTAGCTTTAAAACTTTTTGATAAATACTGAAAGAGTAGATGATTTAATCACAGCAAAAAACTGTAAAGCTAAGGACTAAACTGCAGCTTGAGAGAATGAAAAGAGCAGGATCCTTTAAAAATAAAAATACTGCCTTTCAGAAAGAGCTGTAGTGGACTTTAGTTTTTGCAGACAAATCTTTCTCTCTTTATTAGTGGGGGAGGGAAATTTTAAGAAAGAGAAAATAACAGTTATGCCAAGTTATATTTTTATATTCTTCCCTCCAAAACAATGAAAATACCCTTTTCCATCACCTGAATCTTCAAAACCCAAGCTCCCAATTTTGCCTTAAAATACTCGTTTATGCTTTCTTTTCTTGCCTTGATGTCTACTCGGACTATTGTACTGATTACAATCAACTGTTTACTGTACTTATTCCTAAGAGAAACAACAGGGGAATGTAGAGTGTTATTTTACATTTTTTCTCAAATTATCAGCCAAAAATTCTGTTTACCACCAAGTAAATATCGAACACGATCATTAAATATCTGGACAAAAATTGATAATATCATGTTTCTCTCTATCTACTTATCCTTACTACCACACTCTCGTCCCAGTAGAGAGTAAATATGGAAATGGTAGCATTACACACAACATACATAATTAATCCGGAAAATTGCCTTTAAATATTTTGCCATACTAAAAATCCTACTAACTTCAAAAAGCACTCTGGTTGAAACATTCAAATAAACGTTCAGAAGTCAATATGGCTTCTAACAACACTAGAAAGTGGTCCTTGCTAATACGTGTACTGCCAAAGAAGAATCTTGCTTCCTGACAGCTAAACTAAATTGTTCTGTTTTTCATTTCATCTTGCTTAAATAAACAGAACTGTCAAAATTTGATGGATTTTTCATAATGATGGTGCTAAAAAACTTAAGTGGAAGCCCTTGAAAATCTCAAAACTGTTAAGGCTTCCCTTTAAAGACAAGTTGGTTTTTAAGTGTTTTGTTTCTGTCTCCCTCAATAGTTGGTATTCGAATGTTTCATTTTTTTCCAGTTATAACCCACAAATGATTCACATTATTAAAAAACCTTACCTGTGAGTCAAAGAGACAGCACAAACAAACTATATTTGTGGAAAAGTGGACTCCTGATTAAACCAAAACAGATTTTAAAAAGAAGATGTAGAAGGCTGGGATTTTGAGAAGGATTCAGTGGGACTATGATGAAGAGTTTAAATATGGGACACGGATAAAGAAGCAAATTAGTTGCAGTGATAATTTGTCAAGAGTTCCGGCAATAGATCTTCACCAGATGAGAAACTTCTCCTGTTACTTGTGGGAATATTTGACCCACCAGGTGAATTCTCTGAGTTAAATCACTTTTCTTTTTAACAGTTCTAACTACAGACAGTCCAAGTTGTCCATATGAGGATTTGAACATGGCAGTGATTTCAAAACAATGTAGATCATGTCTGTGTGTCTGGCTGGACTTACCTGCTCTGTGTCCATTCCTTCTGCCTAACTGACTGTGACTCAAACAGTGTGTCTTTGAAAGGTAAGCCAGCCAACAATTCCAATGTATTGTGAATTTCAATTAGGTTGTACAGCATTAAGAGTAAATTTGGAGTCTTGAAGATGTATATTATTTTTTACATTCTTGTCATTTTATACTTTATTACATAACTGAATTATATCTAGCATTTTCTAAATGTGATTTGTATAATCTATGTTTTAGAGTCCAAATAATAATAATGTGATCACTAGGCATCTAGTAATCCTTCCTCAACCCCTTGGTTTGTACTTTCAAGGAAAAAAGTATACTTCCTTGTTTTATTTTAATTGTGGTTTCTTTTAAAAACTAAATAATATCTGTTGAGCACAAGTTAAACATGAAAAAGACTAGAGGAAAAAGCATCATACGTATATTACAATCCCTACATTTTTAGCTATACAGTTTAAAAATACATGAACATATTTATGACCACTAGACCTAAACTATTCAACTGAATGTAACTGTATTCATGAAGAAAATCATGAACAGAGTTTGGACTCAATTGTCTATGATGGAAAAAATATGAGAAGGCAATGCTTCAGAAAAGCAAAAATCAGAAAATCAATGTACCAAATAGTTTTCTAATATTTTTCTTTTTTACTCATCACAGAATTCTGTGCAGTGAGTATGTCTGAAACCCAATATTGTCTCAAAGTGAATATGTCTGAAACCCAATATTGTTTTAAAGTGGGTTTGTTTATTTCAAAAACATCAGTAATCAGAGTGTGTTTCTGGGACATTTCATCTATTTTAATGAACCTTTTCAAAGAGTAACCAGACTAGGCTAATTTTGAGTCATTTATCTGGAACCAATATGCCAACAGAGTAACATAAAATAAAATATGATCTAGCCATCCCTATCATTATAAAAATTGGAACAATTTACACAGGGGAAATTATAAGATGTAAATAGTAAATGTTTCCCAACTTAACGTGTTGTAATACCTCTAGCAAAGCATCTTTCACAGGAACAATAACTCCCTGTGACTTTTTTCTTCATTTTCTTCAAAACAAATGCACTTAAAACTACACAGTGTAATAATAGATTTGTGCGTGGATTTGACTTTTAATATTCAAGAAACTATCCCACTATTTTCTTACTGATCAGTTTTCAACTGTTCCAAACTCCGTATTAGAATTTTGCTTGAACCAATATTGATCCAGAATATACTTAGTGATACAATTCCTGTGTGGAAACTGTAGAAATTCTGCACATCTAAAATCTCTAGTTAACTTCTATGTTTGATGCCACCATATCTTTAGTATAAACTGAAAAACCTTCAAGTAAGTTTCTTCACCAGTATAACCTCTGCTACATGGTTCATTTATTTGCTGTATCTTGTCTGTGGAGAACAAATAGCAGGCTCAATTTAAGGAGTTTCCTGGGTTCTCTTAGGAGCTGTGGAATGCCTTAGGTAACTCAGTGTATGCAATCAATAGGTACCAATATTTTCTCACGTCTATATTTCTGAAACATTAATCACGATGCAAGCACCTAATTAAATCTGAAGTTGTTCCTGCTGATTTGAACCCAGTGTTTATGAAAATCAGTACAAATACTAGGCTACCAGCTTGGTGAGGATCTGGCTCATAATGAAGTATACATTATTTATGTGTTGTATAAATGCAGGAAACATTTCATTGGTAAATATACATATTTTCCATAACAAATAACATATTTCTATTGTCAGCTCTTAGAAAATGACTACTCAAAAAGGCCACAATGAGGCCTCAGCCCCCCTCTAGATTAGTATGTTTCTCGATTCTATGAAACCTGACTATGACTGCTTAACCGGACCCTTCGGACCACTACATCACACTTCCATTTTTTTTTTTCTTGAATTAGTTTCTTTCCCCGACTCAACTCAACATTCTTTGAAAATCTGTATGTGTACAACATTTGCTATAGAAATTTCTTGAATATTTTGATTTTTCAATCCCAAGACATAAACACAAAATATTTATGTTTAATGGTGCCGCTGAACCCCAAATTAGGGAGGAAAAAGCTTTTTGTCATTCATTGAGAGGCCCACTGTTGCATCTGTAACATTAAGCCAACAATTGTTCATTGATGGCCACTTTTGAAGTGTCAGAGGGAAGGCACTAAGCTACTTAAGTGCTTCACTCTGCAGCCGAATTGCATCAGGATGGCAGAGTGGACGAGGGCAACATTATAATTCTGCCACCAGTTTCCCGGTAGTCAAGCTTTAAGAGAAGAGTTACCATGGATGTATATGAAACCATTCTAGGAAATATTTCTCAGTAGAAAGATAACCCTTGGCGAGATGGCCTAGGGCTAATCTTATCACTTTAGCCTGAAACACCACTAGCTCTGATTCTAAGATCAGAATGGAAAGAACATTTTGCACAAGAAAATTAATTTCACCATTTTTGGCACTGAGTGACTGTATGGAATCTAAGTATCAGTACAGATGTAACTGAGCTCCTTCTGATCTGTTGGCCCTTCAGTGCTTCTGAGTAGGGGGAGGGGTCTAGCACGAGCAATAGAAGTGGCAGCAACCTGTGAGAAGTCCTGTGCCCGTGCCTATCGGGGGGTGCCGAGGCATGGGTGAAGGGCAGCTCCATGCTTCCTAGGGTGGATGTGGATCCCGCCAGCTCCTAAAAGGGTCCAGCTCTCCAAACTGGGGCCAGTGACAGTCAAGCTATTCAAGGCGCCTCAGAAAGATGACACATTCACATAAAGAGGTTTAGGATCTGGAGGACTGTCTGGTCATTTGCTCTCTCCTGAATCTCATGTTGTCTCCAGATAACTTTAACTCGAACATTTTTAGACCTGTGGGTTATAACCAACTCACAGAAATCCCTTAAGAAGGCTATTTAAATTTGCCTTTTAAATAGTCCTTGCCAGTACAGAGTGAAATTCGGAGCCTCTTTATTTTATTAAGCAAACACTTTTACAGCACTTACTATGTGCTAGGCGCAGTTCTAAAGCGCCTCGTAAACATTGCCTCCTTTAATAATCATAATGACCCCCATGAGTTAGGTAATATTATTACTATTTCTATTTTACCCATAAAGAAACTGGGGCAAGGAGAGTGAATATACAACTTGCCCAAGTCATGCTGAAAGGAAATGGCAGAATTAAAACCTAGCTGATCTGGCGCCAGTGTCCAGACTCATAAACCCTCTGCTATGCACCTATCCTAGCCGATTCCTTTTTTAACGGCTGGCACTTGCACCTGTATTTGAATCCGTACTCTGCCATTGTTCAACTGATCAATAAGTTATTTGCTTCCTCTATCTGTAAAATGGGAATAACATGACCTACTCAAATGAAATGGACTGAAGTAAAGCAAAAGTCAGCCCAGTGTCTGATCTAGTAAGTCTTACCACAACCGAAGGTTGCTAGTTTTATTACGTCATTGCCAGTAGTGATGGCAGGATATCTTCACACAAATAAAAGTAACATTAGCTACAATGCTTAGGACCTCTAATACATTTTTGACAATTCATTATTTCATTTAATCTTCGCAAACAATGCGGCAAAAAAAAGATGATACCTGTTTTACATATTAAAAATACATGCCATCAGAATTGAGTAATAAACCTGAGAACTCATATCTATATAGTGTGATAGTTTGTGTGATTTTTTGAAAAAGAGTAAAAAATGAATCTGGGGCTGATGACTGCTTCCATATGTGTGAGTAAATTGGTTTTAAATAAACAAACAAATAAATTTATAAGCTGTAAAAATTTAATTGTCCTCATTTGACCTGATGCTTTTCCATGTAATTCAAATGACTGTATGCTTTATTTCCTAAAAGCCATGGTTATCTATTTCAGATAGACCAACAAACATAATACCAACATCATTCTATTTTAATCCTCCCAAGAGTATTTCTGCTGTAACTGATTCTTTTTTCCTAAATCCTTGAGGAAGATTTAATGCAGTAGAAGTAGAGTATGCTAATACATATTGATTTAGACCTCTGACACTACTCAGAGAGTAAAAGCTAAAACCTTCTTTCTTCTAAAAACCAATTTACATATTATTCTTGATTACAAGAGCATGTTGTCTATTCCAGTATCCATTAAACACAGTAAGTAATTTAAAATATATGATCAAAGATGTCCCCTCAAGCTAGAAAAAATATATGAGGATAGAATTTTTACTAACTTGCCTTTTCTCAGGCTGATAATGCTTTGCTTAGGTTTACTTATCAAAATTTTAATTTAGTAATTATTTTTCTAAGAAAAAGGCAAACAGATGAAACATTTCTTTTAGCTGATAAGCTAGGTACTCCTCCATCAGGAAGAGTTGAAGAAATTTTGCATATACATTCTGAGTTATATATAGAATAATTGCCATCCATCCCTTCAATAAACTGTTAAATGAACACGTATTATTAAACAAATATGTATTATTAAATAAACATGTATTATTAAATGAAATGACATGTGTAAAGTGCCTAATAGTCTGCTTATTGCTTAGAAAGCAATCAATCAATATTGGCTTTCATTTTTAATATGCACTTTAGAATGTTGATATATTATTTTTCTGAAGCCTTTATGATCTGCCGGTGTAGACAGTAACAAAATCTTTTAAGTGAAAATGATCTTTACTGTGAGATTGGTCATTGCATGTTATCTGCCATTTGAAGAAAGTTTGGTATGCATTGAACAGCAATCTCCTGCCAACATTAAGGCAGAAAAGAAAAATGCATCAGAAGCTAGAGGAAGCTAGAGAAGGTAAACACCCAGGGGTCTTGATTTTAACAGCACTGTCCTCAACCAAAGAGTTTGCAGTGTACAGATTATACCCTCCCCAAATTCATATGTTGAAATCTTAGCCCCCAGTAAGATGAGATGTTAGGAGGTCACTGGGGCATAAGGGATTAGTGCCCTTATAAAAGAGATTCCAGGGAGTTCTCTCTCTTGCCTTCTTTCTGCCATGTGCAACTACAATGTGGAGATGGCTGTCTGCAACTTGGAAAAGGGCCTCACCAGAACCTAAGTATGCTGGTACCATGATCTGGAACTTCCTGCCTCCAGAACAGTGAGACATAAAATTCTCTTGTTTATAAGCCATCAAGTCTGTAGTACTTGGTTAATAGCAGCTCAGATTAAGACAGAGTGTATTCATCCTAGTGACAGTGGTGTCTTTGATCCCCAGAAGTCCTCTCTGTTCATCAACATACATTTCTGTGATCCCTATAGACAGCTTAAAGTGGAAGAGAGGATGTCTTCCACCCCACGGGGTTATGGGGCCCACTGGGGTCTGAGTGTTGGAGCCAGGGCTAAGGCAGAGGTCCCCTTTCTCGGGGGCTAAAGTACCCACATGAAGTTCGTGGAGAACCCAGTGCTGGGCCACTTGCAGGTGTCCTGCTTCAGGGTCAGAACTTCATACGCCTCACATGTCTCAGAGCAACCATCTTACTATTCAAAGCCAACATGTAAAGTAAAGGCTTTAAAACTGAAGGTGAAAATTTTAAAAATTAAAGAAAGAAGTATGAAATACAAAAATTATAACAAAGTTAAAAAGAAACTGAAGGAATTAGAACTAAACTCTTCTCGACATCTTAATACTGGGATTTTATCTGTTAGGCGTCATTTCTACACTCGCTTTAGCAGTAATTTTAGGTGGTTAAATAAGTGGGGGCACCAGGCAGATAGGTGGAGGAGGGGGAGAATGGGTCCAGAAGATGATGTTATGCCTGCTTCCAGCATAAAGGAGCTTCTTCTAAATGAGTGCCAGCAAGAAACCAGTTAGAACCCGACAGCCACAACTGTGCAGTAGCAGAAAGGACTCAACTGGACACGACCCAAGGTTCATTGTATTATAATTAACATTGCAGTTTAGGGCCCCACCCCCTCATATGAGTTTTTCTGTGTGCACATGTGCAAAAGGGGCCAAACATGACTAAGCATTCCAGGAACAAGAGCTGTCAATCAATCAAAAAACCACCTCTAAGCAAGTGTGTAAGAGAAAAGGGAGACAAAAACCACTGCTTTTCCTCCCTTGATCAGCCTGCCTCCCATTCTTGGGGTGTACTTTTCCTTTTTTTAAAATGAATCTTTTAAAATCTTTCACTACCCAGCACAACATCTCCCGACTGTAAACTCATCTTTCAGATATGGGGTCTTTACCTTTTGGGGTAACAGCAGCATGGAAAAATAATCTTTAAGGAAGACTAAAGAGCTAGGGTCAGTATTAAGTTTTAATCATTTAATTCATACAACTTGACAGTTCTAGAAAATAAGTGGGTGGAATCATGGAAAAAAGACTATATCCAGATATTTTCTATAAAAGTCACCTATTTTATAATTATTAAATTTGCTTTTGCTTTTGCTTTCCTGTTGCAAAGAAATGATAAAAGGGTTGAAGGAAATAATCAGCAGGAAGATGAGGCCAATTTCATGGCACAAATTTTCCCCCTCCTGTACCTATGCCTTTTTAACAACTCATGAAGAACCAGCATATCACAGTGTAACACAGTGCAACAGGAGGACTAAATATATCTGCTGGCAGCAGAAACAAGTGTCTGTTCAACAGCCCCTGAGTAATCCTTAGCATGATGGATCTGAATAAGCCATTACAGCTTTAACCGGTAAGTGAGGCATGTCATTACACTGTATTTATAACAAAAAGAAAGACATCCTTATGGACCGTTTGCCTAGAGACTCATCCTCATGGGCTCTTTAAACACACCCCCTGGAAAGTTCCCCGTGTAGGCAGCAAGGCCAATAAAACTGAATCCTGGCACATTATCAAACTGTTATCAAAATTCCCTGAAGTGGGTGGTGGCCCTTGTTCTCAGACACTCTGCCTCCATGGACTGAAAATGCCCTCTGGTTTTCAGTTCCACTATAGTCAATCATTTGGCTGTTTATTTTCACCCCGCACTACCTTACTCTGCATGTGTTCTGTGGTCTCTGGTCACAAGCCCTGAACTTCTGCCCCTACTTTCCATGTTAGGTGGTGGCCTGGGCCCAGTGCTTCCAAATAGCCTCTCATTTCCTCCCTGGCCTAATCTTGGACTCTGACTCTACCACAGATTGGATTATTATTATCATTTTTTTTTTTAGCTCATTTGGATGTTTCCTCTTTAAAAACCAAAGTAAAAAAAATAGAGTATGCTAAACTAATCTTTAGGATCAAGTTACACTCTATTTTTCAGGAAGTTCAATTTTGAAAGCTGAACTCTATCTCAGGGGAGAAAAAAAAGCTGTTTTGAGAGCAAGGTTTGGATTTTGAACTTTCACCCTTGTTATTTTTTATAATTAATATGAATATTTGTCACAGTGCTGTCAGCAGAACCACATTTCCCTCTCCTGCCCAGGAGACCTCTTCAATAATTTATCATTGGTGTGGGGAAGCCAAGGAAGCCCTTTCTCCATAGAATGAGGAGAAATACTTTACAGAAAATCAGGTGAACCTTTTTCTTATTCCCCAAGGAAGCTTTTAACGTTCACAGAGACAGCTAATGTGTTTTTCTTATTTGAATGATACCATGGCAAAAATACAGATTAAAAAAAAAAGTGAATTCCTGGAACAAGAGACACAAATGGGAGCAGTAATAAGTAGCTAATTAGATATCCAGCCCAGTTAAGTAACATATAGTTCCCAAAGTTCATGTAGGACTTCAGGAAACCAAAAAAGACAAGCAGAAAGCACATCCCATCCTAAAATACCTTAAGACTATCACTCTATCAGAATTTTATTACAGTCATATACTTCCTGCAGGCCAAGGGACAAGTCTGTGAGAGTCTTCTATACATTCAGCAAATATCTAGTAAGTTTCACCTTGTTGGTGTGTTTAGGAAAATCCTAAGACAGAAGGTGTTAAAATAAGACTCAATATCAGTTATGACTGAGGCCCTAAGTCAAAAATATAAATTAATCCAATACTGTAAATCAACTATACTTTAATAAATAAATAAATAAATGAATGAATAAATAAATAAATAAATAAATATATCAATTATTATCATGTTACAAATGGAGTGGCTAGACCTCCAAAATATAACAATATTTGAAAAGGAGATGGTCAAAACCCAATTTTGCAACTTTTATTTTTGCACACACTTCAAGTGTTTTAAGAGGTTGAAAGTAGATATTTGAAAGAGGTTTTTCTCTTGAAAAAAAGTGTTAGAGTGCTGTGGCTGCTTCTCTCTCACTTACTATGAAGGAGATGAGGAAATGTTTCTCTCCTCCAGCAGAGGTCCATTTGGAGAGGTTGATATGTGTCTCCTGATATGACCAGCTGGAGGCTGACCATCTACATCAAGAAACTGCTGGGAAGAGCTCCCTGGCTGAGAGGAGGTCTGCAAAGATCCCACAACCCACCATTGTCCATCTGCCCAGCCCAAAGAATGCTGACAGCAGGACTAATCAAGTAAAACCTTTCCTGCTCTCTTCGCCTGCATGATCCTGGTGGAATTGGAAACAGAGACAGCAAGAAAAGGAGGGAGAGAAAGAGACTACGGTGGGAGAAGCAGCAGCTGGTCACGACCCCTACTCCCTGTCCCCTGTGCAGGTTCTGGACTTCAGCAGACCTTCCCTGGGAAAAGGAAGCAGCTTTGATTTGAAACACATTTTTTGATTACTACACATATCTAGACATACAAACGATTAAAAAGAGATTATTTGGAGATTTTTCTCCAGGGAAAGCAGAGTAACTAGTCCCAGAGTATGGATTTGAAGGCAAGATGGGAAACAAAATTGAAGTTGCATTACAACAATTGATGTTGTTAGTCTCATTTATTCAATGCTCTGGGTATAAAAATAATTCTTCATGTTTTACTCTCAGAATAAAACATATGTTTTCCTACAAGTCAAGGAAATGGTTTTATTTAAAGTTGATTTTTAAAGTAATATATATTTAGCTAATAAAAATTCTCTATTCAAACCATTTTTTAATCTTTAGATTCCTCTAGGATGTTTTGGTAGGAATCATATATCCAGAGTTTTCAGGTCCTCAGAGGTCTCATCCAAAGAGTATGTGAATTTCCTCCAGAAAGTCTGCAAAAGTAGTCAATTGATTAAATACCTCCAGGTTCATGACTTTGTGAAGCATTTCAGTCTTTGTTGGAGAGTTTTATTATTAAGAAAATCGTTCTTCACATTAAAGATAAAATCTGAACATTCAGCCCTCCACTGAATTGTTTGCTTTGCAAAAATACACTTATATCCTTCAATTCCCAGTTCAAATCTCTCTGAGATTCTCCTCCTGCTCCCTGAGGGTCAATCTGATTCCCAGCTACTTCCCCACTGCGCCTCTATTTCCTTACACCATGCTGCTTAGCTCAGTGTGTTTCTTGGTTTAGGTCACAGCCTCCTCCTCCAGACTGAGCAGCATCTTCCTGCTAATCCACTGTACCAGGTCCTGCAGAGGATTCCAAGATAATCACACTTGGTTCCTGCCCTCAGGTTGCATTAGGTCCACAATGATAAAGCATAAGGACGTAGATAACTTTAACATAAGCTAGAAGAAAATAAGTGTCTAAGGGAGGTGCAGATTCCAGGAGAAACATTATTATTTAGTTTTTTCTGTCTTGCTAGAATTTCCTTTCTGTAGCCTCATTTCCTCCTAGGCTTTAGACGATATTTTACATTCTACACTTCAATTTACCAACAATTGGCACTTGATCTTATCAAAAAGGATTTTTTTTTTCTAGCTTGAGGAAGAGTAACCAAATCAGATGCCACATAACACATACAAAGAATAACAAGTCATTCAGTTCAGTAGAAGCCAAGGAGGAGATAATCGGGTGATCATGTTGAAGCAGTGGGCATAGCCAGGGTACAAAAGGTCTTGAACACAAAATATACTGGACACTTCAACCTCATTTGGAGGTCAGCAATGTGAATGAGATTTGGGGCCCCAATTCTCACTTCAGAACTTGAAGGAACCGATTCCTTCACCCAGTGCTTCAGCAATCAGGCCAAAAGCATTGAAACCCAGTCTTGGCTGATTGGGTGCTCTCCAGAAAGACCCTGAGGGAATGACCCAAGAAGGTAGGGATGGTTAGAAATAATTAAGATGGTGGTGACAGGAGAGGCAAGAGACCCGCTTGCACAAGAGCTGGGATTGTTACCTAGTGTTATTCAAGGATGTGATTTCCTAAAGAATATCAAATTAAAAATTTCTTAGGACTAATTCTCAATTATGTATTCAACTGATATTTCTAGACTCTAACATGCTTAAATTCAGCACTGAAAATCACCTGAACTATTTGAAACTGTAGTGGAAATGTTACTGTATAGTGTGTAAAGATATAACTAAATATCCTTACACACCAGCATACTGGCTGAAGGAAAGTTTCTCAGTTTGTACACAGGAAAAAAAGGATAAAAGATTTATATAGCAGAGTTGGCAGGAAAATATCTTCAGCTTTTAAGACATAAAACTTACAGAGAGTCTCACTGTGCTTTTCCCAAGCATTACAGCTAAGTGTGAACAGAGACAGAAACAGAGGCAGAAAGACAAAGAGACACGTGAGAGGAGAGGAGAGGGGAGGAGAGGGGAGGAGAGGGAAGGGAGTATATAGATTTTTTTTATTTTATGTATTTTATTTTTACATTAAATAAATGTTATTTTACAATATTTTATATATTATATTTATATTCTTATAAACACTTACACATATAATATAACGGTTTGGCTATAATTAAAAATAAAATCAACTATAGGTGTGAATGAACAATACTGCCAGCCATATCAGTAAACAAAGGATGCTCTGGCCATCAAGTCATCAGCTGCTACCGGCACCCCTGAGAGTGAGCATGGGAAAGTTAGGATGCAGACAAGCAGGCAGCCCAGCCTCTGCTGCCACCCCCGACGGTGCACCCTGAGGGAACTCAGGATGAAGAACAGGATACTGGCCCTAGATAGCTACTTGCATATCAAAGGCATGATTTCAATAAACCCAGACCTTTGCCCCTTCCCATAGGTACAAAAACGTTAAATTCTTTAACTTGAGATATCTGGTTTTCTTTAGTTAACAGTAATCTTTTAATGTTCCAAATACCTGGTCTTTCTTGTAAAAACTTCTATCTATCCTGGCTCCTCCCCTATCTCTTGGGAGCAGTCCCTCAGAGAGATCTGAAAGGCTGTCATCCCATGATCAAGTCCTCGGAAATGTCTACTGAATGAAACCTAACTCTCAACTTTCAGGTTGTGCATTTTATTTCAGTCAACATAGGGAACAATGGCATTTTATGAAGAGTTTTAGGGGGCTTGAATCCCATGACATAGGACTCTCCAAAGTCCTATGTACTGATCGTTATTCTCTTTAGCAAGGACCACAGGGGAGCCACAAAGAGCACTGTAGTAAACAAAGGTCTTATTAAATTTTATTGTACACTTCAATAAATAAATAAATTAAAACTTTTAATAAAAATTTTTTAAAATTTTAATCTGCACTCTGTCTCTTGCTATGTTTACCAAGAAGAATCAAGAAGCTTCCAGAAATGTTTATCTGTTTACTCCCAAGTTCTTCTTTAATTCTTCATAAATGGAACCTTAATTAATGAGTTTGTAAAATACTCAGTTTAGTCCATAGCACCTATTCGTTTTTGAAAAATGGAATGTATTTACTGGGGTTATAAATAACCTGAAGAGCCTTGAATTGATTGACATATTGTGGGCTCTTTCATTAGCTGAAAAGAGTTTGGCCCTTTCATTGCAGGATAATATAAAATAAAATAAACTCAAGCAGATTCAAATCCAAACACATGGCACTGCCTGTGTTTCGTTTTGTTACATTTTTGTTTTTTTGACATTAAAAAAAAAAAGATTAGATAAATAGCCACTCGATACCATTTTGAAACTCTAATATAAATCTTGTTAAGATGTGTGTTCCTCAGAGTTTTAGAGCACTTAAATAAACACAGTCTAAATGTGCAGATGTGGGGGTGGAAAGGAACTCTCTAAGTCCTCCTACTCTATTAGATAAAGCCACAGAACTTGAGAGTTGGGAGAAACTCAATGTCTTCTTCATCAACACTTCGTTTTACAGATGAGGCCCAAACAGAAATAAGTGATTTCATCAAACTCCCACCAAAGGGCCCTAAACAGCCTGGACAGATGTTCAGGTAAGTGGTCTTCCTATAAGACCATGCTGTGTCCAGTCTTCACCTCCATCTTGCTCTTAAATATAAAACCAAGGCCTTAAATAGTTTCCAAGTCCTTAAAAAATATTTAAGCAAAAACAATATTTACAACATAGAAACTCAAGGACTGATAACCCCATCCATACTATTTTATTTTCAAATTCTTCCTTTTTTCAGCTCTAACAGGTATTCAACAAAGATTATTCTTCTCCAGTGTAAATTTGCATGTAAGTTCTCCAATGTATATTTGGTGTTGAATCTTTACAAGGCATGGGTTAAAACGTCCCATAGGAAATAATGGCCAATAAAGCAACTAGCTACATCCAGGTAGATGGGGCAGGCCCAGCTGAACTTGAAACCTGTGCAATCAGTGGAATTTGAATCTCACGCTGTATCAACAAACTTAGCAAGATCCATGACTTCCTGCACATGAGTTATTCCTAAAAACACCAAATGTTCCATTTTCTCATGACTTCGCACACCAAGAGGATTCAGGTAAGGTAAAACTTAATGTTTTCTGCAACTGCTAGAAATTTTCATCCTCTACACTGTGCCAATAAAATTGTTTTATAATTATATTTTACATAATGCTTTTTTTTAGGGATTTGGATGCAGATAAATGACTTCCTTTGAGGCCAGATGCCTTGCATTCACATCAAAAGGTTTGCCCCAATGCACTCCTCCTCCCCTCCCCACCCACCAAGTTGCGTCTTTCTCAGAGGCATGAAGCAAGGGATGGGTTATAAGTACAATGTCAGATGGCTTATGATTTGTTTTAATAACCAGCAGTGGGATGCTTGTTATTCACGTTAAACACATAATAGACAAAGCAGGTGGTGCAGTTTTTGTTCCTGATAGATCATAAGAGACTGAAATATAACAATGTTGTACTCTACAGTATGTTTCCCCTCAAGCTCTCTCTCCAGAATCAAAGAAAATTTGTGTTATTGTGATTTAAAAACTGCATGTGTAGCTCTTTGCTTTTTTATTAAGTCAGTGTTAGAAGAAAACCGATTATGAATACATATTGCTTTTTAAATGTTCTTCCTTGGCAAGGGTCTGGATGGATGCTCTGGTTACCTAGGAGATGAAGACAAAGTGAAAATTGATTGATTTATCAAATTGATTGTGAGCTGAGCTTCAAGTGGCAGCTGTGTGTGCTGCACACAAAATGTAGCTGCTTGGAAGTGATTTTTTTTTATTTGTCACATCAGTAACAACGCCACATAGACTATTAGGTAGAATAAAGTGGCTATATTTTATTAGAAAATGCAGTATTGAATGATTATGCTAATGATTACAGTTGGAAAGATATTTTTTAAAAGTAATTCTGGCCTCGATTTTTGTTTTAATGTGTCACTAAAAATGACTGCATTGATGACAATAGAATTCTATACATGGTAGGAACCCTGCTGCTGGCTTGCTTTTTAATAATAATAACCCTGTCTTCTGTTGGCTGAGATTGGGCTAGTGGGAAGGAAACTTAATGGATCTTACTGTAAAAGCAGCTATAACCTCCACCCCCTCTATTCCTCTATTCCTCATGCAATTTTCCTATACAACTAGGCAAGGCAAGCCATAGACAAAAAAAAAAATTTCATTTTCTGAGTTCTCCTAACTTCTCATAAAGATCTTCTCTCTCTTTAAAAGACCACATCTATTCCTCCAATTTTGTCATTTTCTGTCCTCTCTACCAATCACCCCACTATAAAAACTGCTGTGTCCAATGTCTAATAATGGTCAGGGTCTTGCTCTTACATAACAATCCAGATGGAAATAATCTGCAAATTGAAATGTTACTAAGTTATAATAGTCTAAGGGGTTATTCCTCTAAGAGTTATTTTCATTCTATTGGAAACAGAGTCTTAAACCAGAAGAATGGACTTCTAACAGTGGAAGATATTCTCTCCTGGGAGACAAATGGTCCATAGGAACCCTCCTTTTTGCTCCTTAATTCACACCCTGTAAGTCACCATAAAATTGCAACATGTGAGCCAGAACAATTTATCTCAGGAACTAATTGAAAACTAGACCAAGAAAAGAAGAAGGAAAAACAACTGGAATTTTCCCTCTCTCACTGTAGAAATACCATTCTCCCATGACCGTGTGATTCTATGAGAACTTCCAGTTAATGCAGCATTGCCAGGTTTGCTACTAATTGGTGGAACCGAACAGGTAAGTAAATCCCAGAATGATGAGTGGTGGAATTGAGGAGAAGATAACTTAATGCTGGAAATAGCAACTGTCCACAAAGTAGTACTCTTGATATAATGAAGAAAGTTTGCTAAAAAGGCAATAAAACAAAATGTTGGATTAAAGGGAAGAAAAATATAAGATTTATATATACATATATATATAATACATATTATATTATACATACATATACATATAATTCAGCTATAAAAAAAAAAACAAAGGAATCTTGCCATTTGTGACAACATGGATAAAACTGGAGGGCATTACGCTAAGTAAAATAGACCAGACAGAGATGAATACTGTATGATATCACTTATATGTGAAATCTAAAAAAAAAAAAAGGTGGGAGGGGGACAGGTTGGAGAAAGGGGATAAACTTTCAGTTATAAGATAAATAAGCTCTGAGAATCTGATTTATAGTATGGTGACCATAGTTAACAGTACTGTGTTGAACACTTGAAATTTGCTAAAAGAGTAGATGTTAAGCATTCTCACAAAAAAACAAAAAGGAAACTATGTGTTGAAGTCTTAAACTGATTTGATTGTTGGAGTCATTTCACAATGCATACACACATACACCAAATCATCATATTGTACATGTTAACCATACTACAATTTTATTTATCAATTATACATTGGTAATGCTAGAACAGAAAAAGATAAAACACACACTAAAATGAGTCAAGACAAAAAAATCATATGCAAAAGGCAAACAAACTGAAAAATATTTTAATTATATATTTGATTAAGGGTTAATATCATTACTGTATAAAGAAATTTTTTATCAAAGTATAGTTGATTTACAATGTTGTGTTAGTTTCAGGTATACATCAAAGTGATTCAATTATACTAATATATATAAAATAGATAAACAACAAGGACCTACTGTAGAGCACAGGGAAATATATTCAATAACTTGTAATAACCTATAATGGAAAAGAATCTGAAAAACAAATCTTACAAAGTATATTTTAAAAATTCCAACAAAAAAGTGGGCAAATACAGTAAGCCAGAAATCCATAAAATATGAAATACAAATTGGCACTTAATAAGTGAAATAAGCCAATCAGTAGTAAAGGATATACAAAGTAAGCAAAATTTAAGATACTACGTTTTGTCTCCTTGATTAACTAAGATAAAAAAAAACAATAATAAAATTTAGTTTGGGTGAAGATGTAGGGAAATGAGATATCTCAAGCACTGCAAAAGTGGTATAAACAGCTACAGGAATTTTGGAGGAAATTTTACAACTTTTACCTAAAACTTTAAGTGTGTATACCTCCTAACTTGAAAATATCATTTTTATAAATTCATTCCAAATAAATAACCAGACAAATTCACAAAGTATATGTATGAACATATTTCTTAAAATAATCATAAACAATGTAAAAGAAAAATTATGTAAATACCCTAAAATGGAGACTTTATTAAATGGCATATAATATACTCACACAATGTAACATTATAAGGCCACTATTAAAAGTTAATACTGATTTTACTGTTATAGCCATGGAAGGATATTTATAACACAGTTGAAGTTAAAAATGAAGCAGGTTAAGTAGCATTTTTTACAGACAGAAAAAACAATTCAAAAATTCATATGCAACTACAAAGGGCCCCAAATAGCCAAATAAATCTTGAGAAAAAAGAACAAAGCTGGAGGCATCACACTTCCTGATTTCAAAATATATTACAAAGCTACAGTAATCAAAACAGTATGATACAGGCACAAAGACATATAGTCAGAAGAACAGAATAGAGAGCCCCAAAATAAACTTATGCATATAGGATCAACTCATTTTCAATAAATGTGCCAAAAATACACAATGGGGAAAGGATAGACACTTCAACAAATGGTGTTGAGAAAACCGAATATCCGTCCACAGGCAAAAAAATGAACTCAACCTTTCTTCTACAACACACAACAATCAACTCAAAATAAAGACTTAAACATAAGACCTGGAACTATAAAACTCCTAGAATAAAGCATAGGGAAAAAGCTTTATGACATTGGTCTTGGCAATGACTTCTTGGATGTGACATCAAAAAGCACAGGTAACAAAAGCAAAAATTGACAAATGGGGTTACATCAGATTTAAAAGCTTCTACTCAGCAAAGGAAATGATCAACAAAATGAAAAGACAACCTATGGAATGGGAGAAATATACAAACCTTGCATCTGATAAGAGGTTAATATCCAAAATATATAAAGAATTCTTACAACTCAATAGCAAAACAACAAATAACCCAGTTAAAAAAATGGGTGAAGGAGCTGAATAGACATTTCCCCAGAGAAGACATACATATGGCAAATAAGTATTTGAAAAGATGCTCAACATCACTAATCAGGGAAATGCAAATCAAAACTACTATGAGATATCACCTCACAGTTGTTAGGATGGTTATTATCAAAAAAAAAAAACAAAACAAAAGACAGCAAATGTTGATGAGGATATGGAGAAACTAAAATGCTGTTAATGGGAATGCAAAATGATGCAGCCACTATGGAAAATGGTATGGAAGTTCCTCAAAAAACTGAAAATGAAATTATCATATGATTCAGCATTCCTACTTCTGGGTATTTATCCAAAAGAATTGAAATCAGTATCTCAAAGAGATATTAGCACTCCCATGTTCATTGCAGCACTGTTCACAACAGCCAAGATCTGTAAACAACCTAAATGCCTATTAATGAATGAACAGATAAAGAAAATGTGGTACATACATACAATGGTGTATTACTCACCCTTAAAAAAGGAGGAAATCCTCCTAGATGTAACAACATGAATGAAACTTATGGACATTATGCTAAGAGAAAGAAGTCAGTCACAGAAAAACAAATACTACATGATTCCTCTTAAATGACAAATCTATTCAAACTCACAGAATCAGAAGTGGAATGGTGGGTTCCAGGTGTTGACAGTAGGAGGAAAAGGTAGGTGCTAATCAATGAGCATGAACTCTAGAGATCTGCTGTACAGTGCTGTGCCTAAAGTTAAAACACTGTTTTGTACACTTAAATATTTATGAAGATGATAGATCTCACGTTAAGGGTTCTTACCACAAATTTAAAAAATAATAAAATAATAAAATAAAATTTTAAAAATTTTAAATAAAAAATGCCTGTTAAAAATAAAGTAGGTTAGAAAGAATATATACTGTTATAAATTTACATAAATATACAAATGAGAGTATATATGTGAAAGGATATTATAACTGCATTTAAGTCAAAACATATAAAAATGTATGTGATGGTATTTTATATGTATGCTTTACATGTAAACGCTAAGTGGTTGGATTGTGAATGACTTTTATTTTCTTTTTAATTCTTTAGTTTTGTTTTAAAAGATTTTAAAAGAGCATACAGAATTTTAATAATCAGAAAAGTAATTAATAAAAATTTCCTATAATAAAATCATTCCTTAGTGGGATAAAAAATGAGATTACCTTTTAATTTGAATATTACATTCCACTTGCTATGTATCTGTTTAGGCTTAAAAGTTGAGACACTTTATATTGTTTATGCCACAAAGCCCACAATCCTTCTCAACTAAACTTTTTAAAATTTTATTTTTCATTGAAGTGTATTTGATTTACAGTGTTAAGCACAGGGATACAGCAAAGTGATTCAGTTTTACATACATACATACATATATATATATATATATATATATATATATATATACACACACACATATATTTTCAGATTCTTTTCTATTATAGCTTACCACAAGAAACTGAATATAGTTCGCTGTGCTATACAGTAGGTCCTTGTTATTTATCTATTTTATATATAGTAGTGTGTGTCTATTAATCCCAAACTCCCAATTTATCCCTCTTCCACCTTCCTCCATTGGTAACCATAGTTTGTTTTCTATGGCTGTGAGTCTATTTATGGTTTGTAAATAAAATTTGTATTTTTTTTTAGATTCCACATATAAGTGGTATCATATGACATTTGTCTTTCTCTGTCTGACTTACTTCACTTAATATTGATAATTCTCTAGGTCCATCCATATTGCTACAAATGGCATTATTTCATTCTTTTTTTATAGCTGAGTAATATTCTATTGTATATATATATATACCACATCTTTTTTATCCATTCACCTGTCAATGGACATTTAGTTTGTTTCCATGTCTTTGCTATTGTAAATAGTGCTGCTATAAATATTGGGGTGTATGTGTCTTTTCAAATTAGTTTTCTCCAGATACATGCCCAGGAGTGTGATTGCTGGATCATATAGTAACTCTACTTTTAGTTTTTTAAGGAACCTCCACACTGTTCTCTATAGTGGCTGCACCAATTTACATTCCCACCAACAGTGTGGTGGGTTCCTTTTTCTCCACATCCTCTCCAGAAATATTATTTGTAGACTTTTTAACAACAGCCATTCCAACTGGTGTGAGGTGACACCTCACTGTAGTTTTCACTTGCATTTCTCTAATAATGAGTGATATTGAGCATCCTTTCATGTGCCTGTTGGTCATCTGGATGTCTTCTTTGGAGAAATGCTTATTTAGTTCTGCCCGTTTTTGGATTGGGATGTTTGAGGGTTTTTTGATATTAAGCTGTATGAGCTGTTTGTCAACTAAATGTTTTGCTTTTTTTTTTAATAAAATCTTCATTTATGGAAACCCATATGGATACTTATAAAGAAAACTTTATAAATACCTGTAAGACAAATGAGATTTTCAGTGAAAGATCTGGTAATCTGAGTAGCCTAGATTGGATGATCCTCACCACTCACAAAGCAATTCAGAAACACAGCTCTTCTTGTAGGGAGTAAACACTGCCAGTAAACACTCACATACTTTCAATAAACGTGAGTTTGGGGGAAAAAAATGGTGTGTTTCATATCACGTATTAGAGACTAAAGAGGTGAATTCCTGATTTGTTTCTCCCTCTGATGTGATATGGAACTACTGAAAAGTCTTTCTAAAGTAGACAGTGAAAAGTACCTTCATATCCAGCCAGGGAGGTATGCCATTGTTAAATATTCAGAATTAGAAAAAAAATCTCTACAAAAACAATAATAAAAGCCCCAAAATAAATACTTGGACCGGTATCACATCTGTTCTTATAACTTGGCTTTTATACATTTTTATTTAATTTTTCTTTTTTCGTGGTTCTAATGCTGGTAAACAATAGAACCATTATGTGATATTTTATTAATCCTCCACTCTTTTAGCCTTTCCTAATATTCCTCTACTCAATATTTTAAAAATACATTACAAATAGGTAAGTTGCTTAGCTACAGTGAGGGAAAGCCACATACTAAGTCTCTAGCCCTGAATTACGTCCACAAGTCTCTATCTACCCATCACATGTGCTTTTCTCAGACTCCCAGCATTGTGTAGATATAATTTTGTAAATGCTTGATTTATCATTTTCCTTCCTCTTCCCTGGAGCTCAGTTGACTGTTATTTCTGTTGGCTCCTCTAGGTGCCTTGAGACAACTGACATTTGTAGACTTAACCTGAGCCCCACAAGTTACAAGAGCTTAGAGACTTCAGCTGTCACTTTTGTTTCCATGGAAACTCAAATCAGATTGCCAAAAAATGAGGTTAGTCACTTAAAAATCATACTGTTTAAAAAAAAAAAAATACTGCCCATCACCATCATACTGTTTGAAATAGTGCTTTGTTGAAAGCCGTTTTCTTGTTTTTAAGGATTAAATATTTGTTTCCATGGCAGCAGATTAATAAACTACAAAGTTAGAGCTAGGCTCTGAAAGCTCCCTCAGACAGCACCTGCACCCTCAGATCCTCCTGTGCTCAGGAAGTCACCCACAGTGTGGGACTCCAAACATGGCTTCTTACACAATAACAAAGAACTACTTTGCTTCTATATGTATATGTTTCCCATGGATGGAATACATTAGTTAAATATAGTGACAGGAGGATTTTTGTAATAATGACAATAATAATAACTACTAGGCCTAACCGTCTACAGTGGGACTGAAAATGTGCAGGGTACTTTAATTAAGTGACCTCCAGTTCTCAAAATTGTTGTCTCCAGTTTTCATGGAAGGTTACACAGGTATTGACAAGGGAGGGAGCCATGATTCAAACACATATCTATCCTGCTTTGTGACAGGCTTGAAGATTAGGCTCCATCTGGGGGCTCATCCTTTTCAAAGTGAAGGATGGAACAGAGACAGAACAGTTTGTCCCCGCCCTCACTGCCAACACAGGTGTGTGCACCCATGGTCACATGCACACAACGCATGTGGGCGATTCAATCCACGTGAGGTGAATGAGGTGAGGGGAAATCAATCTTCAGACGTGTTTAAGCCCTGATCAGGTCATAAAAAGAATGGCCAGGTGCCCCTGAAGCCCCAAAATGGAATCTAATCTTTAAGCTTGCAACCTTTTGATGGAATTCAATGCAATATCCTTTCCCTCTTCACACCTGACACTCTCACCCACCAACCACAGCCTAGCATATAAACTTGAACAGTGTCTAAGTACAGGCTTTACATACAACATAGGTGTGCTGATTTAAATGAATGTATAACTTCTTTTAAATTCTTAATCAAACAATGAAAATATTAGTCAATTCAAATGACTGCAGCAGGAATTGAGTAGATACACTATTTTTACCCTGCAACAATATTTTTTCTGATTTACTTGAGAATGCACATTACCACTGTGTAATCAAAGGCATAGGTGACCACACATTCTCCAGAAAATCAGATAGGTACAGTAGTGGTCATTTATGTCTTATTCTAAATTAATTCTATCAGAGTTAAAAATAAACCCTCAGAAGCTCTGAGGACATATTTAGTAGAAACTGGATCCATTTCAACATGAAACAGCTGTCTTGCACATTTTTTCTCAGGCAAAATGTAGATGGAAAAATGATATAACACATTTTTGTCTCCAGGCAAAATGAAATGGATGATTTTAATGTCAGTACAGGAAAAAAGGAGGGAGCAGTTCCCAAAAGAGCAATTCAGTGCTCACTTTTAATTTATGTCAATATTCTTCTATTGAAGTAAGGTAAGAAACCATGGAATAGAACATTTTTGGAGGAACAAAGTGGAGGCCTCCCTGACATCACAATACATACTATTTAACCTTGAACTACTTGGATTCTTTGAAAAAGGGGTAAAGTTATTTTTAATTTTAAAGAGCTTAGAAGACATGGCATCAAAGGCCTAAGTGACATTTAATTTGAAGATAAAGTTACAGTGTTTCCTAAAATCACAAGTACCTCTCCAAAGACCAACACTCTGAAAAACAATACAGAACATAATTCCTCAAGGAAAAGTCATTTTTCAAAAAAAAAAAAAAAGTTGCCATTTGTAACTAATTACTGCCAACAATCTGCTCCATCAATTTTCAGATTTTCTAAAGTGATAGAATTTCCAAACCTCTGTGCTCAGCCATGTTAATCACTACAGTAATCCAAGTGAAACTACAATAAACCAAAAATGTGTAGTAATCAAGGGAAATGTATTCCAAATGGATAAGCCAAAAAAAAAAAATCAAAACTTAATCATGCTTGCAAGGTTATAAATCAGGACTAAGAAATCAAAATAAAACCAGACTACATCAGAAATGGAAGATAAATAAACCCTAAGCTATATACATATAGTTCTGTACATTTATTTACCCACGAATTCCAACTAAGCAAGAAAACAATCATTAAACAAAGAATTTTGTACTTATAATAAATTTTACCTAAAAAAAATCAAGAATTCCCTCAAATATACTTCTAAACTGAGAAAATTTCCACCCTTTCTACTCCTCTTCTGTCTATGGTAGGCAACAGTCCCCCCAAAATATCCATTTCCTAATCTTGGAACCTATGAATATGTTACATTACCAGCAAAATTGTAGCTGTAATTAAGGTTACAGGCTCTAAATTAAAAAAAGATTATTCTGAATTACCTGGGACAGCCCAATCTAATCTCATGAGCTCTTCAGAGTGGAGAATATTCTCCAGCTGGAATAAGATGAGGAAGGCGAAGGAAATTCCAAGCATGAGGATTCAACATACTCTTGGTGGCTCTGAGATGTATCTCTTGCTATTTCTGGCACATACAAAATGGCAAAGTGTAAAGAACTAAGGGGAAAAAAAGGTGAGCCAACATCTTCAATCTCCTCAAACTTTAGCTTGCTCATCTATAAACTGGGGACAATGCTAGCTCCCCGACAGGTTGAGAAATGAATAAATGGTTTAATAAATGTGAAAACATGTAGAAAGTGCTTAATCTATCTTAGTCCCCTCTTCCACAGTCTCCTGTAAAGTTTTCTGAAGGTTGCAATCCCAAACTGAGGAAACACTGTTCCAATCCCTCTATCCATAGGTGGCTGCACAAAGCAATGAAGGTTTCTATGACAAAACTGATCGCAGTGATTTAAATCTTCCTAGAAACCATTTCCAGGAACTATCCCATACAAGTCAGGCCTGACGTCACACAAGCACTAACAGTGCTTCCCAACAACGTAGATGAAAGAAGAGGATGTTCTTACTATTTCAAGTTTACACTGACCTTCTTAGAAACTGAATGACAAAAATAAAATTTGAAATAATTTTAATAAATTATTTTAAGAGAATATATCTGAACAAACAGTCTAAAGAGTAGAAGGAGTAATTAAGGATAACAGTATAGCAGTCAAGCTGAACAAATGAAGACAATCTACCAAATTCTAATGTCGAATATTATAGTGCAGAGTGCACTCCGACAACCTCATGGCTAAAGAGCTGGCAGGAAACCATTACCAGTAACTTTTGAACTTGGCGAGCTGGTTGAATTTGGTGAATTTGATTATTAGATGAATTGATTAACAGGAGAACTGATTTTCAGAGATTTGGTCAGTTTCTCATTGACACATGAAAGGTGCTCAATTAATATCTGTTGAATGAATGGTGAGTATTGGTGTTACGTTTGGCCTTAAACTTGGCTCTGAAATTCCTGAAATAATACATTGCTATGATTAAAATAAAAAGGATCAATTACCTACACACCCCTTTTCCAGATTTCTAACCAAAAGTATAGACGCTTAAAAAACAGTAAGTAAAATTTTACTTTTAATCTGTCAGTTTCACAATTTTGTCAAGTTAACAAAAGTCCATCTCTCACAGAAACTTTAGATGACAGAATATAACATGGGCTCTGTGAAAATACATCTCATTATATTAAGTTTGAGGATCATTCATGATTCAAAATTATTTTAAAATTTGTACTCAAACTTTCATAAATAGTCAAAATATTTGTTGAGTTGTTTAGGGTTCTAATAAGGAGTGTAAAGACTGAGGACCCTTTGTGTCCCTTGAATTGATTAATGACTGACCATAATTTTTGGATGTTGGAGCAAGGAAGCCACGTGAGTGTGGGAAGAGAAGACCTCATTAAGGAGATGACACTAGCCCTCAAAGGATAGGGAGTTCCCCAGGAAATAGTGAAGACGAGGAGGGGTGCTCCTGGCAGAATACTGCATAAGGAACACTGGATTAAAGGCCTTGGGGCCTTTGAAAATCTGAAAAGTGGCCAGTGTGCCAATAATGTGATGTATAAAGTTAAAACAAAAAACTGGTATGATTAAGAAATTAAGCAGGAGTCAGTTATTGCAAGGCTTTGTAGGACATTTTAAAGCAATTAGATTGCTTTCCTAGATACAATGGAAAACCTAGGTTTGGGTAAATGTATTTCTTCTAAATTTTCCTTTTAGTTTATGTTTCTGTTTTAATGACCTTATTGTCTCTTTTTTTAAGAGTTGAGTTTAAATTTTTAAGAATAATAACATATCTATAATCTATTAACATGTATTTCATGTTAACTAACATGAAGAAAATGTCACTGGTCTTCCTAAACACAACTTCAAATGGCAGTCGAACAATTAATAGAACAGACCCTCTCTATATATTAAAAGGACATTTTGGCTGCCTCAACAGTAATGTATCTTCTCTATAAAATCGTTTGATATTTGGCAATTCCTAGTCTCCTGATGCAATTATTCCCTACATCTATTGACTCATTAATGAGCCTTTCATTAGTGATTAAAGATGTTTGTTTTGCAAGGAATTATCTCTTCTGATGTGTCTTTTACCAAAATAATCTTCAAATGTCTGCCATAAAATATAAGATTACCCCAATTTCAAGACTTTAAAACCAATTTTCATAAAGACAATTTTATCAAAAAGTAAAATTTGTTTCCTTTTCCAGTGGATTGCTCAAGTAGAAGATATTGATAGTCTTATTTCAATAAGTTGTGTTTATACCAAAAATTCTATAGACCAGAGAGGCATTCAGCCCACTTGATTCCCTACTACTCAGGTTATTTATATAATTGTTATTTTGGTTCATCATATCTGTTTGTTGTTGTTGTTGTTTTTGTTTTCCAAAAACAGTATTTATTTCTCAAAGACTTTAGAAAAATTCAAAATGGTATGAGATGGGGAGGACAGTATATGGCAGCCATAATGAGAAATAAAAATGGAAACAAAGTGCATCTATTCCTGGAAGAATCTCGCTGTGGGGCAGAGGAGCAGATAGGCCACTGTTATTTCTCATTACATTTATTAAATGTGTATTTTATCTGAGTCTACCCTACATATATTTCCCCAACCCATCCCTTAACTTGACATTTCCCTAGCTAGAGCTTGACAAAAAGGAAAGAGGAAGAAGGAGGAGAAGAAGATGGGGATAAAGAGAAGACTCTCAATAATTCCTAAGTGCTGCTTTGCCCAGGATGTATTTCAGTAACTTCACAAGAAGTTTGTGTATTTCTTGGGACAGAATCCTTAGAAGATGGCTAAGGATCTTAAACTTCTGGACAAGTACCAGTAATGCCATTGGACAGGCATGTCTTGGTCTGAATGAGTGAATTAACATTCCAGAAAAAGTTTGATTCTCTTTAAGTGAGGCATTATTCACTACATCATTTATGAAACGGATGGTAGCATCCCACACACCTACTTTATTACAGTAAATGTTGAAATCTGGCAGAATTCCTGTCTCCTCCTGTTGATTTTGGAGCAAATTGGGAAATAAGACAGAGAAGACAAATAGATGGAAATGAAAATGTTGGCTTTATTTTTACAAGCTGATTGGGAAATGTAAATTTAGTTCTGTGGTTAAAAGGCTTACTGTCGTCTCTGCTCCCACACCACCACTACCTATACAGACACACCTATACAGTCCACCAAAGAAAAATAGTTGCATTTGCCCAAAACTGGTCACTCACACTGGCCTAGGGCAATGTGAGAAGAAAAAGATAGTTAATCTCCAAGGTCCAACAGAGCAAACAGACCCAGATGCCACTTATCAATTAAGAGACTCACTTCATCTCATGTACGGAAATGCATGGCGGGTGGGACAAGAGACCAGGAGTGTTACTCTCGCAAAAGTCTCTCCAGATAAAAACACGCAGCAAATGGAAAGAAGGTTAAATTCATGTGAGGCCCAAACAGTAGATCCCAAGAATTCTCTAGATATTAAAAATTAAGAAACCATAAGGTTGCATCCATCTTTAGGACATCAAAATCCATACTCTAGATTTAATATTATATTAACGCTTTAAAGAACTCTGCTAGGTATCATATACTGTTATTCAAAATACCATACTGTATCTCCAGAATTTCGGAAGAAGGAAGGAAAAGCCATTTTTGCATTTTTTTCTAATTTGCTCACAAAACAATGATGTATTTAAATAGTTAACTTTAATCTTTTCATCATAAGATTTGTATATAAAAAAAGCTAGAATTTTCTCAAAAAGTAAAATGTAATACAAGCCAATATGTATTTCCTAATAAAAACTTAACTTAGCATTTAAGCTGAAGAGTCACTAGTTCTGTGAGCGGCTTGCAGATGTATTTCATATAACATCTTTATATAGATAGCTGGTATTTTGAATGGTATTCATAATGCAATCTTAGCATATTCTTTCTCCTCCTTCTCTTTACTTCACATTTTCCTTTTAATTTTTGTCCTTCATATTCACTGTTCTCTCCTTCAATATGAAAAATTTAACTGAGAAATCACAAATACATGTTTAAGATAAAACAAATATGAGAAGAAAATTACCCAAGACTTTGACATTTAAAGCAACTTATTTATGCTTTCGACCTATGAATTGGAAGACTTCAGGGGGGCAACAGCTTCATTTAATTATGTTGAGCAAAAGAATCAACTGACACTATTAAAAGAAGCAACTTAAACAGATAGCCTAGGTGTCCACAGTCTTGGACTATATGTAATTTTCTGAGTAGTTATTACAACACCATTGATGGTTTCTGGCAAGCCACGTACTCTGAAGCATAAAGAACCCTTATTCCTAAAGGTCTTTTGATTTCTAAAGTTGAAAAGCACTCAGCAACAATCAGAGTTCTGAAATAACACAAGCACCAGGTGCACAGGAATCATCACTGAGAATAAGATAAAGATTTTCTCTTCCATCTAAGACAAATGTCCTACGTGGTGAGAGATTCCAAATGAACTCTGTGCTGACTCCATTGGTTACCATTTGGTAAATGTCCGTCAGGTGTTCACCATGTGTTTATCACTGCGCTAGGCCCTGGAGAAAGGGAGAGGGAGAATTCAAAGACTGACAAAGCCCAGGTCTTCCTTCATTAAGTTGACCCCAGTTTTGTCAGAATAAATATGATAAATAATAGTCTCATAGAAATGGTACTCAACAACAGGTACCAATAATGTATTCTATGTTGTATCTCTGATTTAAAAAAAAAAAAAGGCTTGGAAGAATACTTATAAGACAACTAGGCTATGAGGAGAAAGCAATGACTCTTAAATGTGAGCCATCCTCTAGAATGAGAGGATGGTTAGGGGGTTGGGGTGGTTAGGGTTAAGGTATAAGGTGGCTGATAACAGAGAGTTCAATAGGTGAGACACATGATTCAAATATAATCATTGAGGCATACAGCCAACACAAATGATCCAAGAAGCAGAAGGGTATCCTGGTAAGTGTATAGGGAAATCCAGACAATAATAAGGAATACAGGAGAGGTGACTGAACACTGCAAGGAGATAGGCAGGCAGAATGTGCAGCACTGGGCCAGGCACAGCTACCAAGATCCCAACCCACGTGTGGGGTTCAGGAGCATCTGAGCTTCATTCAAAAACAAGCAACAGAAGACAGGTGCCCAACCCTGAATGTCTGCCCTGACTGCGCCTCTGAAGGCAAATTCCTGAAAATGGCATTTAAAGCTGGAACTAGATCTATCAATGTGTGTTTTCAGCAGGCTGAGGTATACTGTGCCTACTGGCAGAGGGGTTTTGGAACATAGGGGTTCTAAACCTATAAGGAGAAAGAACTAGGGGAATCGAATTTTTAATAAAGGAAACTATAGGTTTCCTTCATTAAAGGAATTATCTACTTCTCACAGTTTGGAACTAGGACCAATCACAAATGAAACACATCAATTGCAAGCTACTTTTTATGCAAAGGAGGAAGAAACCACCTGCCAAGGAAGTACTACGTGTAATAAAAAGATACGCATGACATCTTTGAGTTCCATACAAAGCCACTGTATGTACGGAGAGGAGACAGTGGATCACAGAAAAAGACATGCTATTAATACTAAAAGAAGCATGAATGATCAGGAATATGGATAAACCCCTGACCTTAAGTAGCAGGGGAGACAACTATGGAAAGGTCCCTGAGAGCAGGCAGGTGTATGGAGGAGGCTCTATCACTCCCTCATGTGACACAAACAACTGTCAATGCTTGAGAGAAAACACACATTCCCAACAGACCAGAGCAGAAGACAGAGTGGCCCCCAAGGGTTCTGGGACCAAGTCCAATGTTGGGGGAGGAGGGAAGGGATTCCCCACACCAAGCAGTTTTCCAACACCAGTTGGGTGTCATACAGTTCAACCCAATTCTGACACTATTGACACAGAGATTGCATCAGATCCCACAGATTATGGCCTCAGTCCCACAAGACTGCCCACCGCCCACCCTGAGATGCCAGTCACAAGTCCAGGTTATCACCTGTGCTTCTGGTCAACTATAAATCAGAGGTTCCCAAGACCCCCTCTGTGGGTCTGAATGATTTGTGAGAGTGGCTCACAGGACTCAGGAACCTACTTACAAGATTGCCAGTTTATTACAAAGGATATTAAAGGATACAAATCAACAGCGAAATGAAGAGACACATACAGCAAAGTACGCAGGAAGGGGCACCCAGCTTCTATACTCTCTAATCCTGCCACTCTCTCATAATCACATGTTCACCAACCCAGAAGCCCTCAGAATCCCGTCCTTTTGGATTTTTATGAATGCTTTCTTATAAAGACATGATTGATTACATCACTGGCCATTGGTGATTCATTCAATTCTCAGCCTCTCTTCCCTCCCTGGAAATCAAAGGGTGGGAATGGAAGTTCCAACCCTCTAGTTGTGGTTGGTTCCCTTGGCAACCAGTCCCCATCCTACAGTAACCTAGGGGCTTTCCAGAAGTCACCTCATTAACAACAAAAGACATCTTTATCACCCTCCTCACTTAGGAAATTCCAAGGGTTTTGGGAGCTCTGTGCCAGAAATGGGGACAAGGACCTTAAAACTGTCCTGTTCTTATTATAAATCACAATATCAGAACCTCATGATGCAGGAATTCAGCAATGAATGCTGCCTGACATTGCTACTGGAAAATATAGAGATTTTCAGAAAAATTCCTGTAACGGTGCAGGACAAACATTGTTTTAACAAAGACCATTAGTCCATGAATGAGTTCTGAAGGGACTTGGATGCAGTTAAGTGACCATCTAACTTGTGTCAAGCAACAAGGTAGGCGTTGGTCCTGCTATGATTCTGCTCTGTAAAGAAACGGCAATTGTTGGGCTCACAGTAACAAACAGTCCTTAAATATTTGAATACTGATTGATTAATTGATTGACTGATCCTGTGATACAGGAAAAAGAATGTGGGGCGAGAGGATGGCAGTGCCCCAGGTTTCGGCTGAGTCCCTGGGATGCTCCCCACCAAGTGTGGGTCCTTGGCTTCACTCAGGAATGAATTCAAGAGTGAGCCACAGTTGACTAAAGCTAGATTTATTCAGAGAGATACACACTCCATAGACAGAGTGCAGGTTGCTTTAGAAGGCAAGAGAAAGGCCAAGAGGTATCGGGGTTGGGTGCTCAGTTTAAAGTAGAAATATATACACACCCCATAGACGGAGTGTGGTCCATGTCCTTCAGAAGGGAGAGTGGCCGCGAGGCACCATGTTGCTAGTTTTTATGGGCTCTGGAACCTCATATGCTAACAAGTGGGAGGATTATTCTAACTACTTTAGGGGAGTGGGATTCCCAGGAATTGGCCATCACCTACCCTTTGTCCTTTTGTGGTCAGCCTTAAAACTGTCCTGGCACCTGCGGGCATACCATTTAGCATGCTATTGTATTTCAATGAGTGTATATTGAAGCTCAAGGTTTACTGGGAGTAGAACCTTCCACCACCTTGGTGCTAATTGCTATGTCATTCTTTTAATGGCTGTGCCCTGCCTCCTTCCCTCCTATCTCACCTGGACCACTAGAAATGTGTTTCTGAAAGACTCCAGTTTCGGAAAGGATGAAGACTGTCTTTGCACTCCTTTTTCTTTCTTTCTTCTCCAAATCCCAACCATTCATCTCCTGTTGAAAGGAGAGGTGTGGTCACAAGTAGCAATAACACCGTTAATGGGTAGAAGGCATCTTGAAGAACACAGTGGAACCTACTGGGCTCGTTCAGCTCAGCAAATCTTAGACCTTGAGGTAAATCTAAGAGGCCCTAGTTGCATAAGAAAATCCAGGCTCCTAGAGAGAAACTATGATGAGAAATTAAGGGCAAAAATGTAGACACCCTAAAGCTGGAATAAGGTAACTCACAAAAGAGAGGACACTGTAGGAGGAGCCAGGAAGACAAGTATTTTTTATGTACAGAAAAGTAAAAGGATAGGACTCCTCTTTGGACCTTAGGTTTGTAGTCACTGAAAAATGACTCACCTGTATCATTAACAAGTGCACCACACTAAGAGTGTCCTAGTTCAACTCTTTGGCATAAATATCTCAATAGCTGAAGAAATAAAACTTCCATGATCAAAAGAAGCTACAGTTAGTTATCTGCCAGCCACATGAAGAAGCTTCTGTTCACTACTGAAGGCAAAGGGGCATCTGGGGGACTTTTTGCATCACCAGACACTGGAGCAAACGGAAATCAGCAGCAATAGAGGCTCCAAGGAGTTACTAAGAGGAGCTGATCACCTAAGGAATCACTGTGCTTGAGGTCCTTTTCTCCTCTCAATAAAGCGAATTACCCTGACTCTACACAAGATGATGGGAAAAGCCTGTGAGGCAATTCTGGAGTTGCAGCACATAAAGAAAACAATGAACAAGCAGAGCAACCAATTCAGAGGCTTACACCCAGTCCCGTAGGTCTTGATTAGAATCCATGCTTTTAGCATTTTTCCTGTGGTTGAGGTGACTTGAGAAATAAGAGCAAGACAAGTTGAGGACTCAACCACCCTCTACCTGAATAGGTCAATCAGAAGTCCTTTTTACACTGTAAGAAATATTGGGAGGTAAATATTTTTTCTTTCTTCCTGCCCCTGGTAACCCAAGTCCCGTGTACTCCTTCGAATTTCTCCTCTTCTCAGTGACACCCGTTGCAGCCCTACTTTGGATTGTATTTCTACAATCACTGCTGGGAATGAACAACACTTGCTTCAGGGCCCCCTAAGTTTAACTCAGACTAGAGTTGTAAGCCTACGCCCTAAGTATATTGCCCGAGACTGTGAATGCCATTTCTCACCAGATCAGAGCCGGATAACTACAGATATGCAGATACAAAATCCACAAAACACACAGAATATTAAAATGTTTAAGAAATTATATTTTAATATTGGTGGATACAAGAACTAGGAATTCTCATATTGCATCAGAACTACAATCCATCCAGTCCAGTTTTCTGTTTCCAAAACCAGTCTCCCAAATGTTTTTTGGTTTTTGTTTTTTGTTTTTTTTTTAATAATCTGAGCTTCCCTTGATAGCCATTCAGAGTTGTCATTAAATAGAATAATTAAGTAATTTTAAATTTGAGGTGTCTTGGTCACACAATTCAATTTTTTTCTCTTTATAACAAGATGACCCTGGGTCTTTCATGTATTCATTCTTTTTGTCCCTCTACTAATTTTTATTGTGTTCCTTTTTAATAAGAAATTCCTCTCACAACACCATTATGCTAGGCATTGAGATACAATGGTGAATAAGAGGTGGGTCCTGTGCTCAAGAAACTCAGAATCTAGAAGAAAGCGATGAGCAACCATCTGTAAGTTATACCCTGCATCATGAGGGTTTAAACAGTGTACGACAGAAGCCCAAAGGAAGTAGCAATTTGTTGTAATGGGGGAGGGAGTGACAGAGGTGAATTTGAAGATTCCATAATCCATCAATAAAGTTTTTTAAAAATAATAACAATGATAGAAGGAAGAAGGGGGAGGGGAAGAGAGAAAGGGAAACAGAGATGGAGGAGGAGAAGGAGAAGAGGAAGCAAAGAAAAAGTACATACAGTGAAATAGAAAGCTGTGGTCAGACTACACAGAGTGTGAAGAGATGAGATCGAGGTGAGACCAGCTGGATCCCAGCATACGGTGAAGGCTGAACTTGAACCTAGGGAGCGTGAATTTTTTCAGCACACCATTGGAAGACTTTGGAGGTTTATAAACTAGAGTGACAAGAGTTTCCATTTTATGTTTTAGGAGGAAATCTGTATGTCTGGAGACTGGATGGGTATGTTTTGAGGAGAACGGAGTCTGTAAAATTATTGCTAAATGAGGACAATAACAAAGTAAATGGGGAATTTGTAGCTTTAGAGGTCTCATGTACACGAACTTTCCAGATGAAATTAAAATGTAAATTTAATTATTCTATGAATAGTCTTTTCTGAAGTATGAGTCTAAATGAAGCAGAAATTTTCAAACTGTTGTTTACTGATTGTTGCCAGATGTTCTTGGCTTCTATTTCATTTGCCTAAATGTAACACAGGAAAAAACTAAACAGGACAAGACAGAAACTAGCAGTTGCAGACCTAACACATCTGTGGCACCACTGGCTCATGTTAAAAATGGTAGGTGTCAGGTATCTGGTTAACTTGATCAAAATAGATCAAGCAAATCAGAAATAGATCGTGCAAACCAAAGTTCTCTAAGATTTCCAGACAGACATTGATTATGTTAGATCACAGGGAAAGTGAGGTTTTGGCAGTGTTTACAGATATTCACTGATAGTTAAACCAGGGATTCTTTGTCTGGAAATAATCCTCAACCTGTTGGAAACAAACAATTCAAAATAAACCTTTTTAAAACAAACACTGAAACAGACAAACTAATTCTTACATAAAGGACAATACTGTCCACAAAGAAGGGTACCCACTTACTCGGAAAAAAAAATCAGTCCCCTCTATAGCACAGCTGCCAGGTCACTCCCACTAAACTCCTTAATACACAAAATTGTTGGCTTTTAGTTTTTAAACTGAAATAAATTAATTCTCTTTGGTTTGGGCACTTTCATGTATACATTTAAGTATGCATGTGTTGTGCTTGTGTCTGTGTGTGAATCTATTTTACAGATATTCTTTCTGTACTTTTAATATCATTTTTCCTGCTTAGATACATGTTACAGCTTTTTGCAGGTCATTCACGTGTAAAATACGAAACACGTGTACCTATCATTCCCTAAATGAGATGGATTTGATACAAAAAAAGACATTTTTTAAATTTTATTTCAACTTCAAAGGTAGCTTTTCTCTCCTGAAGAAATTTCAAAACATGAGTGTTATGTTAATTTGTATAATCTCTGATTTAACAAGTCTCTTGATTAAATACTTTTCTCAGTCAAAGATGAACAACAGAGTGTGATTATGCACTCTGAATACATTTTCCCATAACTGTGTATGTTTGTGATTTTTTTGGCAAGTTGTCTCTATTGATGGGAGAATAAAAGCCATTAACAGATTAAATTTAAAGTGATTTCATTTTAACCAAACACTCTTTATTTTTCTGGTGCCTTTCTCTGAGTATTAATGCAAAAGGTCATAAACGGGTGAAACCGAAGTAGGGACAGAAGAGAGATGGAGCAGGCTGGTGGCACACCTTCTGCTGGATACTAGAGAGAAGCTGTAAAAAGATGCAGACGCCAAAGGCAGAGAAGAAGGAGGAGAAAGAGGTGTTTTTCTGGCCAGAAAGATGATGACTGAGATGTTCTCATCATCTGGAATTTTCCCAATCTGACATTTTTTTAATGTAAATACAGTAAACTCTATTTGACAAATAGATTAGCAAATTAGAATGGTTTTTATCTAACTCAATTCGGGGGTATACTCTCTGCAGTAAAGAGCTATGGGTTCCTGGAATGGTATTCCTGGCACATCCAACTAAGTAAAAGAATGAACAAAGGAAACCCTTTCGTTGACACTTTTGAGGATTAGCTGACTGCCTTTCATGAAGGATGTGTTACTTCTCAACAACAATTCGCACTAGATTTATTAACTACTTGCTATACTCGTGATAATGTAATTTATTTTCTCAAAGCTTTTTGTATTTCAGGGGAAAAATACTACTTTATAAGCTGGGCTCCCCTCCAGTTTTTCTGAAAGTTTCCTTTCTACGGACACATCTGGCAGTAAAAGAGCTCCCATGCCCAGGTATCGATATTATGCATAATTACTCACAGATGGCCAGCGAGCCACCCGCCCTGCACAGCACAGACAAATCCTCCGGGTCAGCTTGTCCATCTGCATCAAACCTCTACAACAGAACTCTAGGGAATCCATGTTTCAGAACCACTACCCAAACCCCCTTCAGCTCATGAGAAAACTGCTTTCAGATCAAAAATGGGAATAAATTAAAACTCTGACCTCTCATCCAGCACGATAAAATAGATTTGATAATATCTTCAATTCTTCACATTGAAGAACAGAAGTTCAATTTATAAGAAAATAAGGTATTTAGCTACTCATGGGCTTCAAAGTACAACAAATAAATAAACAAAGCTTTTAGGATAAGTTTAGGTTACACCTTTGAGAGAAGATAAATGTTCTTGATTCCTCATTTTTGAGAAAAATATAGAGAAAATGTAAGTTCTCTCTACTTTGCCCATGTCCTTAAAAATAGGTCCCTGTACACTTACCCATTGATCTCTGGGGTAATCCAGCTCCACATTTGGAAGACCCTGAATTTATTGGTGTGGTTTGATCTAGCCAGGACCAGGAAACTTCCTATAAATTTCTATTCATGGAATTGAATTTGTCTCACTCCCAATTCTTTTTAACGTCTCCAGCTCTTTTGATGTGGTCACATTAAAGACCGGAGAAGAAACAATGAAAACCTTAGGGGAAGCAAACACTAGTCCCTTTTTCCTTCTTCAAATAAGTCCATTCACTGTTGTCTATCCTTTTTATGACCTCTCACATACTGAGAATTTATCACCCAAAGTTTGTTTATATTTGAGAAGCACTGTGTTACCATCCATTTATCTTCCTTTAACAAAAACCATAATAGCAATATAATCTCATCCTCAAGACATAGTTTAAAGTTTTGTTAAGAGGTGTGTTTGTAGCCTGCTCTTAGGGATTAAAAATCACAGTTTAAGAACTGTGGTGAGACAGTAAATCAGACTTCTCCTTGCTCAGAAGCAAGGAGAAGGATCAGCTGGGGATAGGTAAGTTAAATGATATTCTTTCCTTAGTCACTACTTAATTTGCTGATCTTGTTTCAATACTTGCCCACAACATTTTCCCCAGACATCTCTGAAAGGATTTTAAATAAGGATGCTTTTCCTTGAGCCATCTGGCGGCTTCCTGGAAAGCAGCAGTGCAAGATGTCCCTTCTCACAGAGATTGATTAGATTCACAGAGGAACCTTTCAAAGCTGGTCATTTACAACAAGATGCTCACTGCGGGCCAAACTTGCTTTTAGGTAGCTCTAGCTGAACTCATACTAACATGGGCAATCAGCACTTCAAAGATAATGAGCTTACTTCTCAGACACAAAGAGGTGGTAAAAGAACAGACTACAGTAACACTGAAGTTTCATGCAAAGGGAAAGAGGCAAAAGAATCTCCCCAAAAGGTGAACATTCAGATACAGTGTGTCATTCACTCAACAAGCATTTATGGAGAACCTACTATGTAGCAGACATTATTAGGTCCTAGGAATACAGACCTGACAGAGACACAGTCCTTGCTACCCAGAAGCTCATGATCTTACAAAGGAGAAAGCCTTATAAGCAAATATACTGCACTTGAGTTTGAAGGTTACTGAATAATACATAAGTAAAACATGAAAGTCTGAACCAATCCCAGTGAGAAATAAACCTAGCAGAAAAGAGAGTACAAACAAGAGATATAAACAAATATTGTTTCTTGAAGAGTAACGATGTGGGAGATGTGGAGAGAAAAGCATTCAGGTTTGGGGAACTGCGTGGGGAAGGCAGGAGGAATCCAGGAGAAGCTGGACGAGAGATCCAGGCTGGAGAGGCATCAGGGCATCAGTATGGGTTAAAGTCATGCAAGAAGATAACAGTGCATCTTCCTGGAAGGAAAGGAAAAGACCAAAAACAGATTCTGAACCATACCAAGTTTGGGGAGATAACAGAATAAGAGAATCTGGTGAAGGAGATCGAGAAGGAATAGTTGGTGAGAGAGGAGACCAAAAGACAATGGCTTTGGAGAGGCCAAAAAAAGTTTCAAAACAAGGAGCCATTGATTGTATCAAATGTCTCAGAAAAGTTAAGATGAGGACTGGAAAACATTTCTGGGATTTGAACATCAAGAAACTATTAGTGAACTTGGCCAGAGCAGTCAACAGAGCCTTGAAAGCAGGATCTATCACATGCTGTGCATACTGGTGTGTGACGAGCCATTTAATCTATCATCCAACATAACCTTAACTTAAGAACTGAACAGATCCCATTAGCTGAGAACCTGGAATATTTATTTATTCAGTGATTAGTCTCAGCTTTTACACAGGAAAATTCAGGCCAGCTATACGAGACAGTGTTTCTGTCAACCTGCCCACAATATTCTAAATCCAATTAGCTTAGACACCAGTGGGGATGCTGCACAGGGTCTGGGGAAACCTCTGTGGCCAGGCTTAACCCCTCATTTGCTGCATTGTGGAGAAGTCCAGGGTATCCCCCAGAAAAAGGGCTGTGGCTCTGGGTTGGAGAGGATGTAGTGGCTTTTTGCCAAGAGTGTAGAAATGTATCACTATTTTACCAACCTATAAGGCCACATCAATATATACACAGTGATTATCAACCTTCAAATAACTAATAAGCAAAGTTGATCATATCGATCATTTCAACTTGGAATTATTAACTCTTCAATCTTAGAGGTATAAGTGGTAACATGTTTTTTCTCAATTTACTTGTGTATCCTGTATTCAACTTGCACATACTGAATACATTTTGCTTTGTTTCAGAATCCAATATGGTTTAGACAATGGTAAATCTAAAACAGGTGGAAGGTCACCCCTTGTGACCCTAAATTCTATTCAGGGAAATAAATTGTGTATATCTAAAACAACCATCAATAATTAGCAAATCTAAGCAATGGTGTGGCAATGAGAAAAAATAAACTTTATATAATCCTGGTGGGGCCAAGCTCAAGGGAGTCATCAGAATGGCATAATGTTATTTAAGGGTTTCAGAGGTGAGACTTGTGCCAAAAAATAGGGTATTAACGGAAATACTTTTTGTGTAAATGAAACTGAAACTCTTTTTTAGTCCTCTACGCTCACACTTCGTCACAAAGTAAACAAGAGTGAAACTTTATAAGAGTCAGCTGGTGGAGAAAAGCAAGCTCTCCACTCAACAGACCAGAATCCCATGCCTTTCTCTGTGACTCTTTATGGTGAGACCCTGGAGAAACAATCTGCCTTTTATCTTTTTTTGGTCTCAACTGGACTTTTACATAAATGGACTCTTTGGATTACCTGCTTTCTAATATCTGCTCCAGTTCCAGGAGTCTGATCTTCCAGTTCTAAGATTCAAAGTCCTCTCTGGCTGAAGAACAAGGCCAGCATTAGAAGAGAGCAAATTGTGTGTTTGAGCCACCAAAGAGTAGGTCAGAATGAAGAGTTACCTACAGGGATCTGACAACAGTATCTTGAAGAGCAGATAGGCACATTGTTACATCACCCAACACAGGATGGGCTTCTCTGCCAACTCCTCACCCCATTATTATCTGCTCCCTTACCATCTCATCACTGTTCACCAATCATGATGTCAGTGCTGATACCATGGAAGTTTCTGATAATACTTTAGAGCACAGCCACTATTATCTTTTAAAGGGCAGTGATTCTGTTTTAATTTCCTGAAAATTCTAACTATGATTAGACTGTATTTGTTATAATATTGAATCACCTTTTTTAATTGAAACTACCATATTAAAATAACATCCAAGCTGTCCTAAGTATGGAAATGTAGGAAAATAATTTTGTCTCTCTTTCCTGATAAGACCTACTTACTTTCTCTAAATTGTAAATATAAATGCCAATTGACTCAGACCACTCAGACCATGGACTGTTAACTTTTGGAAAGTCAAAGAGGAAAATGAGGTAATTTCCTATACTTGAATTAAACTTACATTCTTTACAATAACAGATTTTGTTCTTAATTGTAATAAATACTGTAGTCTATGACTTTGCACATTTTCCTTTGAGAAAATCTTCCTTTTTTATTTACCTCATTTTTATATGATAAATGAGAAATTTCTCAAGTTAATAATCATGATCAAAATCCACTTTTTTCGTCGAAAGTCAGAGTGTAGAATTTCCTGAAGCTGTTTTCTGAATTTCAAATGGCTCACTGTTTCAGAAAAGAGATTTCCTTAAATTATGTCCATACATCATCAAACATCCATGTAGATATTGAGAAATTATGAGGGAATGAGAAGACAAAAAACTCAGTGAACTGAGTAAGGTTGATTGGGAAGTTTCAAAGACACATGCATCTTCCACTTGAACCAAGGATTCACCATTGTTCTAGTTTTCTTTCATAACCTGACCCTGATTACTTTTAAGGGCACAATCAGAAAGAGGCAGGAGGTTTGATACCCCATACCCGGGACTAAAAGCTGAGAGCAAAAATATTTCATAGCAATAGCACTCATCTGAAAAGCCAATTTAGTAAACTGTGTACCTTCCCCCTGATTTTTGAAAAATCTTCCTAATTCTTTATTTCCTTCTAGTGAGGGTGACCGCATGCATCCTTAACATAGGAGGAGCAAGTGTTTTTGTCTTCATGAGCAAGCAAGAAAGAGCGAGTTGAAGAGACTCAAGCAAAGGGAAAACATCCATGGAACAGAGTAGTGTCAGCCAGAAAAGACAAGGAACTCAGGCTAGATGCCCCAGTTTTGCACCAAAACAGCATGAACACACTGAGCGCCCCCAGGCCAGGAAAGTACCTTCAGGCTCAGCACTGAAAGACCCGTGTGTAGTCCCCCTGTATTCAGAGAGTGGGCTGAATTTTCCAGCTTATGGTCAAAGGCTCTGGTGCTAAATAAACCTGCCCTTATTTTTCTGCTCTCTACTCGTGTTTATTTCCAGCAAGTTTAGACACAAACAGCATCTCAGACTCCTCCTTTCTCACTAACTTCCACTGAGAAAATCTTAATTTTGGTTTTACAGTCTTCCCTATTTGTGTCCCTTTGGCTCACAGCACTGGGTGTTTATTCCTACCAGGAGTCTGAAGGGAACAGATGAGCATCTGAATTTCGATACTTTTGCAAGCTGGCTCCGCACACAGACACTGAACAAATGCTTTTGAAGACAATGTTTTTGGAAGAGTAAAATTTTAGAAAAAAGTAGTAGGATACCAGGATGTATTCACAGGAGAGTCACTTGCCAGGAGTCAGGAAGCCACCTTCTACTCCTTCCTGGCAATGGTCTGACCCTAAAAGAATACTGTGTCCAGTGTTTGTCTTTGCAGTTTAAAATGAATATGAAGAAATCTGAGAGGGGCTAGAAGAGAACAAAAGTGGTAAAATACACTGAGGGAAAAAAAAGAAGAAAAGCAGTTATTTGGAGAAAAGATTAAAGACACCAAGACTGTTTAATCTGGAAAAGAGAAGCCTAGGGGGAGATTTAATGAGAAGTGTCAGAGTGAGTAAAAATATCAACCAAATTATTCTGCATCTTGACCAAGGAAAGAATGCAGGAAACGTGCTAAAATTGGAGTGAGGGCAAGAGAGTTTGGTTAGGCATAAGGAAGAAACTGTTGACTTTGACATTGGAACTCTGGAGTATATTGCCAAAAAAGGTGTAAAATTTCTTGGAAATATTACTAACAATCTGTACTAATTGATGAAGGCAGTTCTCTGCCACAAGAAGAATATTTAAACCAGATAACTTCTTGAAGTCCCCGTTTCGGGTCATGTTTATATTAAATTCACTACCTAAAAAGTAAGATCAGATCAAAATTCTCAAGCCCAAAACATTTTGCTCATAAAGGGTATTTAGGTCTCTGACACCTCCAAGTTTTAGTTGATTAGATTTAAGAAGCCTGAAGTTTGTGCTGAAAGATTTTTTTAAAATATTTCTATAATGTATCTTTGTCTCTTTTCTTCATCAGAGTTTCTTTTTAGTAGTTAGGATCTCTCAGGACCTTGAGGTTACTGAAAAGAAGATAAGGACATTCTGGTTTATAGTATATGAGACATCCAAATCGACCTTCTGGTCAAGGCTTATATTTAAAAAGGTAAAAATTAAAACCATCTCCCATTTCTATAACCGATGGTCCCTTACCAGATGAGTTTCCTTCACCACATTAGTAACAGCCTATCCCATGTGGTTTCCTAAGGCCCAAATGAACAAAAATGGAGGAGAAAAGAGAGAGAGAAAGATAACAAAGAAGTGAGAGTAAGACCAGGCGGTGTAAAAGAACAATAAGACGTCTGAACATTATTTTGACGGGGTGGGCGGACATTGAAAGATTTTGGGTAGGAAAGCTATATAATGTTTATTTTACTGAAATCATTCTGCAAGTGCAGAAAATGGAATAGAGTGAGGTGATACTAGATGTGAGGTATGATGATGGCTTAAATATGATAGTGGCAATCAAGGTAGAGCAGGTCAAGTGGTTCCAGAGATATTTAAGAGGCAGAGTGATTAATCTGATGTAACATAGGGTTGGTGAATGAGAGAAAAATCAAGGAAAATTCTCAGGTATCTGATATAAAGGACTGGGAGGACAGAGGTGCTTCTTTTCCAACTCAGTCACTGCAAACCTAAAAGCTGCAAGGGTGGATACGAGAAGACTCCCTGCATTTATAAGAACTTCTCAAAAATCTTTTTCTTCCCGGATCAAAGGCATCGGCATTCAGTTGAACAAATAATTGGACTGCCTTTAACATATTTCTGAACCTTTGCTGAGATAGCCTTGTTTAATCCTCAAAACTTACTTAACAAATGTCATATCTGACAAATACCCCAAAAACTACTTGGCAAATGAAGTACTGGAGACAGCAAACCATAGAATTAGTAAGAGGGCATGCAAGTCTGGAATGCAAACGACCTGACTTGCTTCACAGCACTTCGGGCTTTTGTAAAAATCCTATTCTCAAAACTCAAGTGGTTTTTCCCCCTGAAGTATATCATTCCAAAGGGCAAATCAAAACTTCAACCGCTGAACTTCAACTGAATCTATGTGCAATAGCAGATCCACTCATTATATGATTTTCAGGTGTATTTGGCAACTCTAAGATGAGCTGCTCTGGTGGCTTCTGCATTAGCACTCTCCTGGCGACTGTAGAAGTGTCGTCATGCAGAGTTTTAATTGAATCTGCCTAACACTCTCCTGGAGATTAAAGGTAAGTGTTTCCAAGAGGAAAGAAAAGTAATAGAACAGAAGAGCTTAAAGTTAGGTTGTAAGGTTTTAAGAGAAAAGAGTAGAACAATTGTATAGCGTTTATATCAATGACAATAATAGCACAAACTCGACTAAAGCAATACTTAATTCAGGGTTTGTTCTCAGGGAAACTGTCTCAGACGGACAACAGGAGGTCAAGAGCAGCCATTTAATCATTCCATGAATGCCATTTACAATCACAAAGTGAATCTCCAGGAATATTATTATTTAATCCCATGACTTTAGGCAGGCAAGGTCATTTAAGGGAAATAAAAGAAATCATAATTATTTTTAAACTGGCCATTTTGATTCAATTGGTCAAGGTGGTAGGCTGAAAATTTATGAGAAGAGAATTGCTCTTCGGTTTAAAACACCTTAATGACAAGTTTATTTATGGCAATTTCTGAGTGAATGAAATGGAGACAAAACATATTCTAGTCATAATTCTTAACTAAAAGGTTTTCTTCAAACACACTTATAATATTTAACTTGCAACTGAAAAGCCAAGGGTGTGACACAATTAGGTTGCACTTCCAGAATATATATGCTTTTACACTTCTCACCTAACCAATTTAATCTGGAAAATTTTTTAAGCCAAATGTATTATCCAGCATGACTCTACAACTTTCTAGAAATTGAGTCCTAAAGTCCACTAAATTACATCTGAGAATTGGGAATCCATTTCCTTCCAGAAATTATTGACAAAAAGAAACAAAGCCTAGATTGTTCTAAGCATCTTCAAGTCTCCAGCATGTTACTGTTGGAACCACCATTAAAACTGTACTCAGTTCATAACTTGTGAAAACAGTTCCCAATCAGAAGTAAGCTGAAAGCAATCAAACTGTTACATAATTAGACATTCTAAGTCCATATCCAAATTTAGCATTCCACAGAGTCAAAGGTACCCCATGGAGCAATTTTTTAAATCACACGATGCTGACCTAACAATCTATGAGTGATTTCTCCATATTCACACCCAGTAATACATTACCAAACGGAGAAATCCTTTCCACAGTCTTCACTTAATATATACTGAGCACCTCCCACTGCAGGGATGGGGCACCAGAGTGTAAGCAATAGAGAGCTCAAGTCCTTGTTTTTCAATTTAGCATTAGGTGGATTCTGATGTTATGCCCCCAATTTAGCAGGCAAAGGAGAACTCAAGAATTTCCAACCTGCAATGAGGCACTTGTCATTCAATACTTTCAGATATGAAAGGTCATTATTATTGAACAAAAACAGAAGTTTCTAAAACAATCTTGAGAATCTTTTTTCATATTCAACTTTGGCCAGTAGAGGCCAACTAATTCACTCTGTTAGTTCACCTCATACAGAGTAAGGCTGATAGTAAAGAAATCATCAAATCTATTATTTCTAAGAAGTTTGTCTGTGTGCCCACCACTTTCACCCCCCTAGTCGCTGTTAGCAAAGAAAATGAAACATTTCTCAGCAAAAATGCAGTTGTGGGCACGGAGGGGAAGTGCTGACAGTCTAAATAATGGTTACATAAACATTGATCTCTAAACTTATGTTCTTTCTAACTTCGGAAAGGTCAAGCATCCTTGTAACTCAAAAGGAAGCTATAGGAACACTATGACCCTCATGAGCATGCTATTCTGCATTAATATCCATTCAAGACTAATTTCCACACCAGGACAAATATTCATATTAAAGAGAAAATTCCGTAGTTCTCACATCAGGGACTCATGGTCCCAATTGAACAATTCAGTTATTGGCCTTAGGAAGAGTACTTTTAGTATAGTCACTTTGAAAAGTCCATGAAAACTGATTTTGACTAGTCACTTGTCAATTTCTCTACCTCATATCAAATAGTATCAAGTCCTTATAAATATGGCTACAGCTTAAGAGAGAAAAAGACAATTTTTCACAAGCTCATTTTTCATCTCATTCTGCAACTTCCTCACAGTAATTAGGGAGAAATAAAAATGTGTCCTCTAGAGACATATCTCATTTATGCTTCACTTTATTGCTCTTTGCAGATATTGAATTTTTTACAAACTGAAAGTTTGTGGCAACCTTGCTTCGAGCAAGTCTATTAACGCCATTTTTCCAACATTATTTGCTCACTTTGTATCTCTGTATCACATTTTGGTGATTCCTATAATATTTCAACCCCTCCATCAGCAAAAATATTAAAACTCACTGAAGACTCAGATGATGGTTAGCATTTTTTAGCAACAAAGTATTTTTTAATTAAGATTTGTAGTTTTTTTTTAGACATAAAGCTTCTGCACACATAATAGACTACAGTATAGTGTAAACATAACTTTTATATGTACTGAGAAACCGAAAAAAATTGTGTGACTTGCTTCATTGCAATAGTCACTTTATCGTGTGGTCTGGAATCGAACCCACAATATCTCCAAGGTATGCCTCAACTTATCTGGTCACTGCCCAGTTTCTCAGATATTTATAAGAAGCATCTGCACTAGAGAAGCCTGCTTCTGACTGCTGTTAGAGGTCATCATCATTGCTGTGTATGTGCTCATGTCAAGCTAAAAACATTTCACACCACAATCTTCAAGACCGACAACTTTTAAAGGTAACTATAAAGTCAGTTTTTCCTTTCCAATTATTCCCTACTAGTAGGGGGTCTTTTTTACTCAGTTTGAATTCTGCTGAGAGCTCTAAGCAGTGGTCAATCCAAGCTGCAATTGTTCTTTTTCTTCTACCATTTGAATCATCTGTCTTTCATCCTCCACCTTTCTAGGAACAACTTTCATACCCCAGAGAATTACACAGGAGACCAAGCCAAGGTTATAGTGAAAGAACTCCATCAAAAGGCTGCTCTCAATGGAAGAAAGAAAAGTTCTTCTTCTTTATTGTCCATCAAATCTATCATGGTACCCTTCCCATCAGCACTTCAGTTCCCAGTTTTGTTTTCAGCAAAGCCTATCCTGATACAATTTGTGCCCATTTCTAACTGGATATGAAGAAACTAGGTACATATTGTAATATTAGACCAAATCTTCTTCAAACTATTTCTTCAAAAATATGAGACCAACTCTTCTTCAAACTAGAAGTACTTCCCTTTGTTTTTATATTTGCCAAATGCAAAGAAAAGAATTGTCCCCTTTTTACTTGAAATAGAAGAGTTTCAGAACACTTCCTATACCAGAAAAATAATGCACAGCAACAGAAGTAGGTCCCAACTTGCAGTGGCCCCAGACACCCAACCTTTTCTTACAAGTTATGGCACAGTTATCAGTAAGCCTGACATCAGATCTCAGAATGCAACCAAGAAAGTGAAGTTCAGAAGCTCTGACTGTAAGATATGTTAAGACAGACTTCTACTGTTAGTGACCCCAAAAACCCACAATAATGTCTTTGTCTAAGCCTAATGTATAGTTTTACCAGACCTGGGATCCTAACATGAAACCATCCTTCAATATTTCCTCATTGATCATTCTAAGCATCTCACATAATTATTCTTCCAGTTGAAAACTTGGGCAGTGAATGGAGAAGTCTATCACTGGCATAATGCTGGCTAACAAAAAGTATAGGTCAGCCTTAACCTTTTTGCAACTTTGGCTGAAATGACAAAGAGTCAGTATAGGTGCTATCACTGATATGATAGAATGGGTGGTGTATACACAACAGAAATTTATTTCTCACTGTTCTAGAAACTGGGTAGTCCAAGATCAAGGTGCCAACAGGTTCTGTGCCTTGTAAGAGCCACTTGTTGACTCATAGATAGTCATCTTGCTATGTCCTCACATGGCAGAAGAGGTAAGGGAGCTCTCTGGGGTCTCTTTTATAAGGGCACTAATCGCATTCATGAGGGATCCACCCTTGTAACCTAATGAGAGCCCTAAGGCCACACCTCCAAATACCAATGGGGATTAGGTTGCAACTATAAATTTGGAGGGGAGGGGCATATTCAGTCCATAACAATATTTATATATACTTCTTTAATTATATAGGTAAATCATGACTGCATATTAAAACATTTAAATATTTCAGATAAGATAAAAATTCTCCTTTGAGTAACACTCTCCCATCACTCCCCAGGGAAAACCCCTATTCTTGCAGCTTCCACTGTCATCCTCTTGTAACCCTGCCACTTCAATGTTATGAAGAAGCCCAAACCAACTTACCAGAAGGTGAGAGATCATGTGGAGGAGAACTGAGGCATCTCAGCTGACATCCAGCACCCACTGCCACACATCAGAGTGAAGACAACTTGGACCCCCCAACCCCAGTAGAACCTTCAGATAATTGTATATTGAATGATCCCAGGTGAAACCAGGATAAGAACCTCCCAGATTTTCAACCTATAGGTAATGAGAAATAATAAACCATTGCTTTAAGACATCAAAGACTGGTTTGTTACACAGCAACAGATAATTGAAATATATACTTTGACCATTTTTCTGTTAGGTTAGTTCTTTATCCTTTTTAGAATGTTGTTTTAACTTTTTTATTCTGAAATATACTCCTTTTTAAGTTTCACAGATATTTTCTTCTAGTCCATTATGGAAAAACAGAACCAGTAGGAAATATCTATTAACAGAGTTATTGTAGGGAATTGGTTTATGCAGTTGTAGACGCTGGCTAGGTAGGCTCAAAATTCATAGGGAAGGCCTCTTCAAATTGAACTGAAGCTGCAGTTCATGGGGCAGAATTTCTTCTCCTTCAAGGAAACCTCAAATCTGCTCTTAGGGCTTCCAAAAGATTAAATCAGGCCCATCTACATAATCTAAAGTAATCTCCTTTGCTTAAAGGCAAGTAGTAATGGAATTTAATAGCATCTTCAAAATATCTTTGCAGCAACACCTAGATTAGTATTTGAATAAATAATGGTGACTGTAGCTTACTCAAGCAGACATTTATGTAAAAATTAACCATCACACTTGTCTTTAAATTTATATGGTGATTTAATCAAAATTAAGTTTTTTTTATTCTGATGTAATCAAATGTATTAATGCTCGTTATGGTTTTTGGTATCATATTTAAAAACTGCTTCTTGGGTCCAGATCAAGATGATGGAGTAGAAAGACCCTGAGCTCACCTCTTCCCACAGGCACACCAAGATTACAGCAATTTAAAGAGCAACTATCTCTGAGAACAACTTGAAAACTAGCAGAAAAGATTTCCCACAACTAAAAATATAAAGAAGGAGCCACAACAAAATGTGTAGGAAGGGTGGACTCACATCCCCAGCACAGTGACCCCGAAACAGAAGGAAAACCACAACCACAGAGCTCTTCCCCAAGGAACAAGGAATCTAGACGTCACATTAGGCTCCCCAGCCCAGGGGTCCTGCATGAGAAAGTCAAGTCCTCAAAATGTCTGCCTTTGAGAACCAGCAGGGCTTACATTCAAGAGCTGTAGGAAATCTAGACCCTATTCTTAAAGGGTGCATGCAAAAATTCACTCGCTCTAAGACAGTGCAGAGGCTGCAGTTTGAAAATTTCCAGGGTCAGTCCCAATTCCTGATCTTGGAGAACTTCTTAGAGAGGCAGAAGGCAGCTGGAAATTTCCGCAGGGATTGAGATACTGGTGACAGCCATATTTGTGATATCATTCTACCATGATGACACCAGCACTGGCAGGCACCATTTTGGAATCCTCCATCTAGCCTATTAGTGCTAGGGGCTTGCCCCATGCACCAGTACATCTGTAGGAATCAAACATGCCAGTCCTCACAGCCAGCCGTGCCAAGGTCCTGTCTGGCCGACCACTGCACTCACAGTGATCAGGTGTCACCAGATGTCACTGCCAGATGAGCAAGGGATCTGCTCCATCCATCAGCATGCCCACAGAGGTCACACTCCACCAGGCTGCCCAGTCAGCCACACTGAGGGCCTGCCATACCCACTAACACAGCCACAGTGGTTGTACACCACTGGAACTCACAGCCAGCCATGCTGGGGGCCTGTAAACCTCAGGGTGCCCACAGTTGTTGCATACTCCCAATCCACACAGCCAGCCATGCCAGGGGCCTGCCCTGAACACCAGGGTGCCCACACCAATTATGCATCTCCAAGCTCACAGCCAGCCACACTGGGGTCTACTGTGCCCACTAGCACACCCACAACATTGCATGCTCTGGACCACACAGCCAGCCAGGCAGGGAGCCAGCCCCACATACCAGTGTACCTACAGTGTTGGCTCCATCACAACAGAAAGCCATGTGCACCCCATGCAGGGAACTCACTGGTTCTCTTTATCATTATTATTCTTTAAATTTTTTTAATTTGGTATCATTTTAGACTTATAGGATAATTGCAAAAATCATACAGAGAATCGCCATCTAGGCGTTATCAAGCTTCTCCTAATGTTAACATCTTCAGATCAGTTATCGAAACCAGGAAATTAACACCGGTACAATATTGTTAGCTAAACTTCAGACTTAAACTGGATTTCCCTAGTTTTTCTAATAAAATTTTCTCTCTGTGTCAGTATCAATCCAGAAGCCCACATTTTATTTAGTTGTCATGAATCCTTAAGTCTTCTCCAAACTGTGATCATTCCTCTATCTTGATATCTTCTGTGACCTTGATATAGCTGAAGAGTACCAGTTAGGTATTTTGTAGAATTTTCCTCAGTTTGGATTTTTCTGCTGTTTTCTCAGTGAGTACATTGAGGTTATGAATTTTTAGAAGAATTCCACAGAGGCGATATAGCCTCAGCACATGACAAATGTTAATCTTGATCACCTGGTTAAGGTGGTGTCTGCCAAGGTTCTCCACTGAATAGTGTTTCTCCCCGTGGAACACATATTTAAATGGGTCATTCTTTGATGTTACACAAAAATCCTGTTTAACCTTAAACTTTCCACCACTAATTTTGGCATCATCAGTGGATCTTGCCGGCAGCAATTATTATTGTGGTGTTCTAATGGTGATTTTCTACCTCTCTTGTTTCAGGGAACTCATTCTCGTGACCTAAGGGGAGCATGCTGCTGGGCCCCACAGCACATCTACATAAGGCCACTTCTCCAAGATCAGAAGACATAATGGATCTCTGCCTAATACAAAGAAACAAACACAGAGAATTAGGCAAGCTAAGGAGATAGAGGAATATGTACCAAATGAAAGAACAAGACAGAATCCCAGAAAAATAACCAAATGAAACAGAGACAAGCAATCTACCTGATAAAGAGTTCAAGGTAATGATCACAAAGTGGCTCACAGAGCTCAGGAGAAAAACGGCTGAACACAGTGAGAACTTCAACAAAAGTTATAAAATATAGAAAGAACCTATCGGAGCTGAGCAGTACAATCACTGAAATAGAAATTACACTAAAGGGAATAAACAGTAGATGAGATGATAAAGAAGAATGGATCAGCCATCTGGAAGGTAGAGTAGTAGAAATAACCCAAGAAGAAGAAAAAAATTAAAAAGAATTAAGAAAGTTAAGGACAGTTTAAGGGACCTCTTGGACAACATCAGGTATAGTCACATTCACATTATACAAGTCCAAGAAGGAGAAGAGAGAGAGAAAGGGGCAGAGAACATATTTGAAGAAATAATACTAAAAATTCTCTAATCTGAGCAAGGAAACAGACATCTAGGTCAGAAAGCATAGAGAATATCAAACAAGATGAGCCAAAATAGGTCCAAACCAAGACACACTGTAATTAAAGTGGCAAAATTTAAACATAAAAGAAAAATCTTAAAAGCAGCAAGATAAAAGCAACTAGTTAAATACAAGGGATCTCTCATAAGACCATGAGCTGACCTTTCAGCAGAAACTCTGCAGGGCAGAAGAGAGTAGCCTGATATATTTAGAATGCTGAAAGGAAAAAACCTACAACCAAGAAAGAATATTCTACCCGGCACGGTTATCATTCAGAACCGAAAGAGAGAGAGAGTTTTACAAGCAAATAAAAGCTTGATGAATTACCATTAAACTGTTTATATCAAGATCTGAATAGGTACTTTCCAAAGAAGACATATGGATGGCCAACAGGCACGTGAAAAGATGCTCAACATCCCTAATCAGATGCAAACCAAAACCATAATGAGATATCACCTCACACTTGTCAGAACGGCTATTATCAAAAAGATCACAAATAGCAAATGTTGGCAAGGATGTAGAGAAAAGGGAACCCTTATACAATGTTACTGGGAATATAAATTGCCACATCAACTTGGAAAATAATATGGAGGTTCCTCAAAAAACTAAAAATAGAACTACTACATGATCCAGGAATTCTACCACTGCATATATATCTAAAGAAAATAAAAATATCAATTCAAAAAGATACACGCACCCCAATGTTCACAGCAGCATTATGTACAATTGCCAAGATATGGAAGCAACCTAAGTGTCCATCCACAAATGAGCGGAGAAAGAAGATGTGGCCATGGATGCCCTTTTCTCATCCAAGTGGAAGTTTGTTGGCTTATCAAAATGGGCCACAAGAAAGAAACTTACTGGATACGAACATCCAGCGAGTCTTGTAATCTCTGACAGTGTGCTGTTTTACAGCAGGAATGAAGAGCATCTATTATTACAATGAGTTACTTAATCAGAGATGATTTAAGAGTTTCTACTCGGCTCACAACAGATAATCCAATTTTTCTCAATAACAACAAGCTATGTATTATTTTTAATTTTTTGTATGTATGAGACACATTCAAAAAGTATATAAAACATAAATATAAGAGCTTTACAAAGTGACACACACGTAACCTCCACCCAGGTCAAAAAATGAAACATTAACGGAATCTCTGAGGCCTCCATAACATTCCCTCCCAATTACTATGAACCTCTGTGCCCCCAAATCAACCTCTACACTGTTCTGGCATTGTAAGTGTGCCTGTTGACAAACCTTAAGTAAATGGAATCTTAAACTTTTATTTTGTCTCACCTCTTTCCCCTGATACTATGTTTATGACATTAATACACTGTAACTTTTCATAGTAGATCATTAATCTTCTCCGCTGTATCATATTTTTATATAAATATAACTGAATTTACATGTCCATTCATTATTGCTGGAAATTCAGTTGTTTCTAGTTTTTTGGCTATTATGAATAATACTGAGATAAATATTTCTGTACCATCTTCTGATGAAGATAGGTATGAGCTGCAGTTGGATTTTTGTCCCAGAGTGAAATCCCTGGGTCATTCACCGGGTTTGCTCAGCTTTGGTGGGTAGTACTAAACTACAGGACTCCCTATGTAACTTTCTGGGCCCAGTGATATGTGACAATCCAGAGCCCCTCAGTCAAAAATTATTAAGAATTTCAAGACAGAAAGAGGAGAATATTAAAACAAGTGTGGGGCCCTTCTAAGCACAGGGTCCTCCGTGACTGCACAGGTCACTTGTGCATGAGGCTGATCCTGCCAAACTCTTCCCCAAGTGGCTGCACCAATTTTTTCACTCCGGAGTTTTTTCACATCATTTGGATTAATGGAATTGTGAGTCTTGTAATGGGGTTGAGCGTTTTATGATTACAAGAGCTAGCCCCAGAATTCTACCCTAGGAAAAAACATTTGGGGAAACACCTTATTTGATAAAGCTCACAGGGTAAAAGGAGAGATTTGGAAGGAAAAACCAAGGCAACCAAAATGAACACTGGATTTTATTCATGAGGCAATGTGAGGAATGTATTTCCTTCTGAACAGAGTAGGAAAAATGAGAGGCAAGAAGCAGAAAAGGGAAAGAAGAAAGAGAAGATTATGACTCAGGGGTGAAAAATGCCCACTAGCAGACTTTCATTAATAAGAGTTTGTAACATTCAATTTTAATTTGCCTGCATTTCTAAATTGTAAGCATTTCTCCCTGTTTCCCACCAAAAAAATTTCAGGATTGTGTGAGGATAGTTTCTTTGTAGATACTGATATGGAGCCAAGTGCCATAATTAAACAACACTCTGTGGAACCAAAAGATGTGGTGTGTTAGACACCAGGGAAAGAGAAGTCCAGCAGAAACAGTAAACTGGAATCAGAGGTGCTCACACGTCCACCCACATGCCCTTGGATCTTTCTGGAAGAGCTGACACCTTCACAAAGCATAAAATGTGGGTTCCAGCTGATTTTATTTAAAAGCAGAGTCCACAAGCACTATATGTTAAGTAGTAGCCATTTCCACATCAACTGATAGCTTTCAAGCACACTGCACTGGTTCTCTTCTGAATAGATGTAACCTGATAGGAAAACAGAACTTGGCTTTCTAGTCAAAACAGAACAGCAATCATCTTTAATACTCAAGGGTTCCAATATATCAGTAGACACTGGGACAGCCCGTAGAAGTGGCAGCATTTCTGCAAAAACATGGCAAAACCCGTGGAGAGAGTATGGTGACTAGCGGGATGAGATGGTGTCAACAATAAGTATCATTTTCATCAGTGGGGACTGAAGCAGGATGAGGAGAAATGGTTCATTCCATGTAACGATTAACCAAAGTTGATGAAAAGCAACCCAGTAATAAGTATATGTGGACTGGGGGTGGTATGGGCTGGGAGAGAGGAGGGATTTTTTCAGAGAGCTATGTTCCTCAATAGCAAGTTAGAGCAAAAGCCCCTAGAATTCTAGGAGCTTGAAAAGCTTCAAGTTACTCGGCTTCTGGTGCTGTCAGCTGGTGCTGCCCAGCTGGAGTTTTGACCTCTGTAAGCACATCAAGGACACATTCCTTATTTCATTTATCTTGGTATCCTTGGGCTTTAGCACAGCATTCAGAATATATGAGGCATTTAAAAATGATCATTAATTAGCTTACATATGAATTAAGTGAGGTGACAAATTTTTATTTAAAAAAAAAATGCAGGAAATTCTTTCCACCAGTGAAAGTTACCTGAGAAGTTTATCAAAATGAAAAAGTGAGAAAGTAGAAAGGTTACCCAAAAACCAAAATCATTCTTTATAAAGAACTAACTGTAAAAAAAGAAATCTAAGCCCCAGTGGTTAAAGGAGCTGAATTTCAAACCAATGTGAAGATTATCAGAACCACGGGAAAATAAAAATGTGTCCATGGGGAGACACTGTATTTTTCTTAAAAAAAAAAAAAATGAGAAGGGATTAAACAGAATTCTAGTATGACCTTGGACAAATAATTTAACCCATAAAAACCACAAATCTGATCAGCCTCTCTGTGAGCTTTTTCTGCCCGTGCCCAGGACACTGAACACCCCTGAGAGGACAGAGAGCTCTCAGACTTGTCCCATTACAAATTCCTGTGGTCTAACTTCAAATGAGCCCTCTGTATTCAGCAATCTCCTAACCACAACCAGGTTTCTCCTTTCAGTGGCTAGTTCAAAAACTCTTTTCTCTGCTCTCTCCCTACTTCTCCCTCAGCTGATAACCTGTCCAATTTTAATGGAAAATTAAGACACTGTGACTATCAAGTTTTGGTCTTATGCTAATCCCTGTCCTCATTTTAGTGCCTACTATCTCTCTGTCAACCCTTCCTCCCCAAAATTATGATGAAGATGTTTCCCTTTCACTCTCCAAAGATTATTCCTCTACGTTCTCAGTCACACCCCTTCCTAATTTCTGTGGACCTTGAATCTCATACTTAACCATCTCCCCAGCATCTTTTCCACACTGCTGGATTTCTACACTTTTTATGATTCCAAAGATGCAAATGTATAGCCTAACTTTAAGAAAAAAACATAATAAAACAAAAACCTTCTACTGACTTCTGTTGAAGTAGTTCACCTTCTCGGTATTATGAAAGTCCTCTGAACTACCAAATTTTTCAAAGTGATCTCTGCTTGATAACATTTTTCCTTTACTCCACCTTGTAATATCTTTAACTCCTTGAAAAGGATTTAAGGGTTTATGTCCTAACTTTCAAATCACCTTCCACCCTTACTTCATCCTTTTTAATAATGATTTATTCTCCCAAACCAAAATGATTAAGGCTATCCTGCTAGGTTCGCCTAAATCTTTGCACCTCACAACCCATCAGTCACCAAGTCTTGCAATTCTTCCTTGACACTGACTTTTAGATGGGTCTCTTGTTCTTCATGCCTAAATCCTTAACCATTTATGCTTGGGATGCTGAAATTGCCTACTAGCTACTTACATAAGCTAAGAAGTGCTGTGTCAATAAATGATCCCAGAATCTCAATGACTAACAGTAAGAGAGTTTATTTCAACTTTGAAATATGGGTCCTTGGGGGACTCCATCTCATGCTTCTTAACCCTGAGAGTCAAGGTGATGAAGAAGCCCTTGTCTAAAAAATTGCCAGTCTCACAGAAAAAAGAAAAGACAACATGGCAAACCACAGTGCAGCTCCCGAAGCTTCTGCTTGGAAGGGGCACTCATCCCTTTTCGTTGTTTCCCAATAGCACATCCCCTCTGTCCTCATGCTCTCCTCCCCATCCCCCACCCCCACCCCAACCAGCATTCCCTCTGCAAAACCTACACGTTCTTCAACACTCTCAGACAATAGTTCCTTGTATACATCAAGGCACTCCAGATCCCTCTCCAGTAATTCTTCCCTAATTATTGTCTGTGCTGCCCTCCTTAGAGTTTCTGTATGTCAGATTACAATGCTAGTATATATGTGGCCAATTTGCACAGTAATTGCATCTATATCTCTAACTTCTCCAACTATGTTGTATGTATTTTGTGATCAAGAATAATTCTCTATAATTGTCATTTAAATTCTTGATTTTTGCTTATTTCCAAACAATCAGGAATGTCTCTGATATAAAACAATTTGTAATTTCTCTAAGGCACACCATGAGATAGTCATGCTCCTAACTAGAGTGAGCTTGGTGGGGCGTATAGAGGAAATACAGAGTAATGAATGGTAAATGTGGTTATGAATGCTGGTTCTAGAAATAGCCTACCCAGGTTCAAATCCATGGCTCCATCACTTACAAACTGGGTGACCGTTAGCAAGTTACTTAAAATTTTTTTTGCCACATTATCTCTTATTTGAAGAGTATATTAATATGATTATATCACATGGTTGCTTTAATGAAAAAATAAATACATAAAAAGTGATTACAAAACTGATTGGTACATATTAAGCCCTCAATAAAGATTAGGTGTTGTTGCTGCTACTATTAGTGGGAAGTCTACTATCTCAAAAGAACTTTGTTATTTTCTACTCTTATGACCATCAAGAATAAAGTATATGAGGAAACACATTCTCCAGTGGTACTTGCAAATCTGGTGTTAGGAAATATTGCTAAAATATTCCAAATACTTACATTTCTTATGTTCCCTATAGCACTGAGGGCTGTCCTGGATCCATTCAAGATGTTCAATAACTATTTGTTGGTTGGCATGACCTCTCATCTCTCAGCTTCCAAATCTTAAAAACAGGAATAATATCTAAATTACATATTTAAATTACCAAGTTATTTTAAATATATAATCTTGAATTTGTTTTAGAAAACAAAATAAAACAAAATATACGCACATAAATTTATTCTGATAATAATGAAAGTGGGAAATGGGATATTTGGGGTGACAGGAGAAAACAAAAAAGATTAAATAAATGTTGCTATTCAGCATTAGAGGAGATAGAGATCATATGGGGATATTTATGGAGAAAATGTTACAACAAAGTTAAAAGTGGCCAAATAACACAACATTCTTGCTTTGAAGTCAGAAAAGCAAAAAGTGACAGACTTTGAGACATTCTACGAAAAAAAAAATCAAATTCTTGCAATGACTTGAATATAAAGGGAGAAAAGGAAAAAAAGGATCATGGTTGAGAAAATGCCCAAGTTTAAAACATGTATGAAATCTCTACTGACAATCTGGAAGAATTAAAAAACAAGACCTAGGGGTGAGTGTAAGGTAGGGGGGTGGTGTAGGGGAGAGAGCAAGAGAGTGAGGGAGAACGGAAAATGAACAAACTGTGTATGAACAAAATAGCTTTCCATTGTCACTTACCAAATTCTGTTGGGTGCTGAAATGTCTCTGACTCCAGGGCTTTAAGAAGTTATTTATCCTATTCTCAGCATTTTGAGGTATATTTTCCTCCATGTATTCTGTTTTATTTTACTTATTTGTACTCTTCTATAAGAAACTAACTTTTCAAATGTGTCATTAAAATGGCAAATTTGCCACTTCAACTGAAAGCTAGTTTGGAAATGACTGTTAGTGATAATATTCGTATCATGAAAGTACATAATTGCAACCTGGCAAAGACATTAGTTTGATATATAAAAATATCCTGTGTCTGTTTCTGCAATATATGTTCGTTTCCAAACACACACACACACACACACACACACACACACACACACAACATTGCTTCTGTAGTGGATTTCCATTTGGAAGAAATAAAATGTTCTTGACTTAACGTGTTGGCTTTCTATTAAAGGGTATGTTTCTTGCCAACAAACCATTAGATTACCAGTGTTCAATGTTAGAAATAGTTTCTTAGTGAAAAATAAAATTGTACCATCATTGGATCTCATCTTTTAGTTTAAGTGGATCTCTAGTGACTGTCATACATACATGGGATCCAGGTTGGAATTTATCACTAATACTATCTTGGTATGGAAATTGAGACATAGATTTGTTATTTCTAAGCCTACTTTCTTAAACTATATCATAATATAGGTTCAAAAACATAACTCAGCACAGTAACAGTCAGAGTTGAGAAGCAAATGGGTCCCACTGTCCTTTACCCATCCCTAAACATTCCTCCTCTTACTGTTACTCCAAAGTTCTTGGTGGTTTCCACAGCAATGGAAGTGGAGAGAGGTCCGTTTTGAAACAAGACTAACCTTTTACTCTCCTACTCAACAATGTTATATATAGTTCATCTTTTTCTGTAGCTTAAGTTCCCAAACCTTTATATTACAGATCAGTTCTCCAACTTGAGCCCTATCACCCAATTTGCAATTATTCTCTAGTTTGTTTTCTGAATGTACCTACCATGCTCATCCCTTCTCCATCTCTGTACAAGCTGTTCTTCCTCGCACACCCTCCCTTTCTCTCTGTATCTGAACCCGATCTGCTCTCTAGGAATCTGCTCAAGGGCCTCTTTCTGTGTGTAGGATCTCGAACTAGCCCCTTTAATCCTGAAGCATGCCACTCACTCTTCTGCATTAGTTATCTGTACCTCTATGGTCACCGATGTTTTCATGTGTGCTAGTCTTGGGACTCCAGGGAGATTATAAATTCACTGAAGACAGCATTATGACTTATCCTCCTTTTTATACTGTGTAGTAAATTGCAACACAGGACTAGCACAGAGATTTGCAAAGAATAATTGCTTGATAAATATGAATGTTAATTCTTATAAAACCTTTAAAGAGCTGAAAGATGAGAATCCTAACGTTCAAGCTTCAAGTTCATTCATGGTCACCATGTTACTGGAACTTTTTTGACCCTTTCTTAACCTATTCAACATAATGTAATGAGGAATCACCAAATACTTCTGCCTGAATCATCTACTTGCACTATTTCTGTTAACAATAAGCTAAATTTTACTCCATCAAAGTCAGCCTCATGAAAAAAGGAAGAGAATTTCTATTCTGTACTTTGGACAGATGGAAGAGCAGCTACATCTTTCATTTATTCTTTTAGGGTTTTATTCATTTATTGAATAACTATTTAGCGAAAGCCTACTATACACAAAGGATAAACCTGCTAAGGACCAAAATGCTACCATTCTATGATCCATTCCTTTATGCCTTAAACATCTTCTAATCTTCACATATCCTCTATTCAATGCAAATACACCAGATAGAAGAAACATTTTGAACCACTATTAGGTAACACCTTTACCAGGATCACTTGATCCCCTTCTAAGAACAAGAATGGTGCCTGGAGAGCCAGAAACAGAAAGTACTAAAAGAAGATGTGTTAAGTGGTAATAACAAGCCGCACCTATAATCTGGTCTAGAAAATGACCAAATCTCCTTTGATAGAGCAGAGCCGGGATGTGTTCAGCTCTCTCCCATTTGCCTGGGACCAATCTTCAAATTTTCTTCACTCTAGGATACATATCTTTGAAGGTTCTTCTGCCCGGGATAGGACATAGAGAGAAAGGCAATCTCCAAAATAGCCCCAATAAAGTCAAACAACCATTATCTGGTCACATTATCTGGGATAAGGGGAAGCTCTTACTTTGTTATCCACAGTAGCTAACTTAAACATTTGGCCTTGTTTAAATAATGCATTTTGAGACCCCAAGCAAGTGTAGTTCCTTTGTCTAACCAAAAATGAAAAAGAAGAATCTTTTTTTCATTTCACAAAGAAAAGGCCAAACTTCCATAAAATGCCAATACAAATATCAGCACATGTTATGTTTAATTAGTTGGACTAATAGGAATGATCAGGTCAGGGAATGTCTCTGAACGAGCTTTTTAAGGTTTTCATCCTGAGCTCTGAGAACTGAGCTGTGCGGTTTTGCTGCCCTCTTGAGGAGAGTTAAGCATCACCTCTACTAGCTGGACTGACATTCTCATTACATTACCATATGTTTACTGAAACTGATTAACTGACTGACTATATTAATCAAGTCAAAAATTAAAATAGTAATTATTACAATATAAAACTTCTTTTAAACATCTCAAAGAACCAATAATCACTACAAACAACCAATAGAAGTTATTGGGTCTACTATTTGCCTTTAATGGACAATTATCATGGAATAATCATTTACTCAAAGGTATTCAGAAAGTGTGCTACACACTTGCAGTCCTGGATTCCCTGTATAAAATGCACCAAATAAAATAACCCCTAAAAAAGAATAACTCAAATTCAATATAAATAAATTTATTCGTTTATTTGCAGGGGTATTTGAAATTTGTAGATATTTTGCTGGAAATATTGCTGTTTCTACAATTTAAATCTTTCTCCCAATTCACAATAGTAGAAAAGCAAATCACATAACCCGTAGCTCCCAGTTTATTTATTCAACAGGATTTATTTAGAGTCTCCTGTGTGCTCCTTCTGAATTATCCCAAAGGTCGGCTGAGAAGCTGATGAATTATTTAATTCTCTCCTGCCACCCTATGATTCTCCTTCTGACGCTTCAAGTGTGTGACCAAATTTACACACAGCACAAAAGTCAGCTATCAATGCATTCATCCTCACTCCTTCTCCACCTGAACAATCAAACTATTAACATGTATTAAGAATTCACTTCCTGCACAGTTTGAAAGTTCTAAAATTTTATAGTGAGGAATTGAGAGTCAACTTTCCCCCCTTCCTACTCTCTGCTGTCACTAATCATGGGATATTTTAACTCTGCCTTATTGAGTTTTCTTAACCCTTTCCCACACCTCTGAAAACAGCCCTTCCATTAAATTCTCCTCCATTATTCCATTTAAGTATTTGCTATCTCTTTCTTGCCAGGACCCTGACTAATACACTCAGCAAGAAATGTAAGAAATTTGCAAAAATGTGCAAAATTTGTATGAAGAGACTTTAAAATATTAGTAATGAACACAAAAATAGGTGTGAAAAAAATGGAAAAGCACACCATATTCTTGATTAGGAAAACTCAACATAATAAAAGTGCAAATCCCCATTAATTAATCCATAATTTTTAATTGATCCTAGTAAAAATACTAGCAATACTTATAACTAAGGAAACTAATCTTAAAGTTTATATCAAAATATAACAAGCAAAAGTAAACAAGAAAATTCTGAAGAGGAACACAGAAGAACTAGCCCTACTGTTTATAAAATAAGTTATAAAGCTACAATATTAACACAATACCTCCTCAAAAATTGATTAAAAAATTCATTGAGAGAAAAGAGAAAGTGCAAACACAGACCTAAACATATAAAAATACTTTAGTATGTCATAAAAGTGTTATTTCAAATCAGTTGAAGAAGATGAATTGTTCAATAAATGATTTGGGGACAATCCAAACATTAACTGAAAAAAGTAAGCTTCTTTCTCTTTTTTATGTTTTCTTTTTATTGATTTAGTGAGGCATAATTGATAGAACAAAAAACCACACATATTTAATGTATAAAATTTGGTGAGTTTGAATGTATGGGTACACCTGTGATTCATCACAACAATCATGGTAATAAACATATCCATCGCCTCCAAAAGTTTCCTTGGGTCTCTTTGGTTTTCCTCTGGTTTTTTTTGTTGTTGTTGTTGTTCTTTTGTTTCATTTGAGGGGGCCGAGTAGAACACTTAGTGTGAACTCCATCCTCTTAAATTTTTAAGTACACAATTCTATTTTGTTAACTACAGGCATTATGTTGTACAGCAGGTGTCTAGAACTTACCTTGTATAACTGTAACTTTATACCTATTGAACAACTGCCCCTTCTCTCTTCCCCCATCCCCTGGCAACCACCATTCTATTTTTCTGCTTCTACAAATTTGACTATTTTAGATACTTCATGTAAGTGGAATCACACAGTATTTATCCTTCTGTGACTGATTTATTTCACTAAGCATAATGACTTTCACATCCATCCATGTTGTTGCAAGTGGTTGGATATCCTTTTTTTTTTTTAAGGCTGAATGATATCCCATTGTACATATATTCATATTGTCTTTATTTAGTCATCTCCCAATGGACATTTGGGTTGTTTCCATATCTTGCCTATTGTGAACAGCTGCAGTGAACATAGGAGGGCTAATATCTCTTTGAGACTCTGATTTGAATTCTTTTGGTATATACCCAGAAGTGGGATTGCTGAATCATACAGTAGTTCTATTTTTAATATTTTGAGGAACCTCCATGCTATTTTCCTTTTCTTAACCTAAGCATCAAAAGAAGATTATCTGGCCCTGTGTGTTATCTGATCCTAGTGGCATACACTGGGGATTGCCTCCTTCTGCTCATTGGCGCAGGCAGGGCATACTGAAATATGCCTCAGCTCTGTACGCATGGCCCCTTCAGGTCCAACACAATCTCTGCTACTTCTGGGAGACTTTTTCTACATCAATACCATACTGGGATACAGGACAGCTGTGTGATTCTCTAAGCTGCCACATAGCCTCTAAAATATGGCACCTGAAGAGAATGGCTGTGCTAAGTCTTCTTTGTGATCCTATATATATGTATATCATTAATGATTAAAGTATTGTGAGGGTCTAAGTTTATAGAGATCAAAAATGAGTAGCACAGTGTGTAAGTCAGAATCCAATCAGAAAACAGCAACAGATGGCATCTTACCACTTCTCCAGTGCTCTTCCTAAGGAGCAAGGCAGAGATCCCTTTAATCACAAATTCTACAAACTCATTTGAAATGTTGCTATGTGCCTGGAGAAGATCTACCCTACTCTTATCCTCAGCTCTGCCTTTTTTTTTTTTTTTTTTTTTTTTTTTTTTTCCTTAAAGCCTTAGCATTTTGGAAAGGAAAAGCCAGGGAGAAAATGGAAACCAACTTCATTTCACCAAACCTTCACCTCCCACATTCCTATCCAAGCAAAGAACACAGAACAGCAGATCTGCTTGAATAATGGAAAGGGCAAAAGAGTGAAGGCAAATATGGGGGTGGGAGGATGAAGAGGTAGGATTTCAAAAATCTACAAAGTGCCCTATTTATCATCTAAGAGTGAAAGATAGGAAACAGATTAATTTTTTTTGCTTACATTAGGCTTTGCTGGGGAATTCATTTGGGTGACTTCTACTATGAACTTACGTTTCCACTGAGACATACTGAAGTACTTCATTGAATCTACTACAAAAATCATTCCCAACTAACACCCTCCCTTTTATTCACCTTCCCTTTATTTGCCCCTTAGCTAAAAGTGCTCCTCCCCATCTATGTTCTTCACCCTAAAATGCCACCACTGGGATCTTGATGTAATCAAAGACCCTCCCAGCATTTCCTGGTTCCTTTTTCTTCTCATGCCAACTTGCTCAGGCCTCTTGTCTTGTAGTACGCATCTTCAACTCATTCCATATGCATTTCTAGATTCATCTTCCTGGCTTTACCAAAACCTCATTGTCGTTTTTTGACTATGAACCTCTTGCTTTAAGATTCAAGTGCTTCTTGTGAGTTCGAGATTTGCAAATACTAACTACTATATATTAAATAGATAAACAAGAAGTTTATACTGTATAGCACAGGGAACTATATTCAATATCTTGTAGTAACTTATAATGAAAAAGAATATGAAAATGAATATATGTATGTATATGTATAACTGAACTATTATGGTGTACACCAGAAATTGCCACAGCATTGTAAAATGACTATACTTCAATAAAAAAGAATGCAAAAAAAAAAAGATTCAAATGCTTCAAAATACGGCATTTTAAGAAAATGGTCATGCTAACTGTTCTTAATGGTCCTATACTTGTATGCCATTAATGATTAAAGTATTATTAGGTTCTAGGTTTATAAAGGTCAAGGACCAGAAGCAGAGTGCACAAGTCAGCATTCAACCAGGAATCATAAACCACTCTGAATATTTAAATCAGAGGGAAATTTGTGTAGGAAATTGATAACACAGGTGAGTCAAAAGCTGAGAAGCCAAACAGCATTAGTAAACAACCTGACTGACACCAGCAGATTTGAGGAACCAAAGAAGGAAGTAGTGTTACAGGAGCTGCATGGCTGGGTTACCCAGGAGAATGGGAAGCCACAGCAAGCATCATCACAGACAGCAGGAGCCACAGAGGAGACACAGTCACTTCCAGAAATGCCACCCATGGCAAAGAGATAAAGGGAAAATGCTCCATTTCCCAGTGTATCCTACTCACTTCTCTTTCCCTCTTTCTATGGCCCTACTGTTGCCCTGCAGCAGTGACCTTCAGACGGCTCCTGTCTGGACCTGGCTCAGGTGGCCCTCACATCCCTGCATCCAGTGCTTCCTGCCACTCTAGACCCCCGCCCACTCCACAGGGGCAGCAGTTCAGCTCCCAAGACCTTGCTTGAGTGGGGTTTCTGACGTTTGCAAATGAGAGGGTCCTGATCCAATTCACAAATATCAACACGGTCTGTCATCTATTCCATAAATCTTTCATTTTGTGCCTAAGTATAACAATTTTCTTTTCTTTTCATTGTCTATTCATTTTCATCATCAGAACTATCTGTTGACATTCTTTGGGAAATTATCATTCACAAATAAACATAGTTTCAATATTTCATCAGACATTATGTTCATAAGAACAAGTAGAAATAATACAACTCCTGTGAACTAGAAATGCTGCACAATCTTCTAGTTCAAAGAAAAAGGAAAACACATTTGCAAAATGAGGGAAGGGACATCAGTGGATCCTGCCGTGAGGCATCAGGACACTAGCTGGCAGTTTGGCCCAGTGAGAACATACATGGGCTTTGAACCAAGTAGACATGTGATCACCTTTAGCCTCAGTTTCTTCACTTGTAAATGGATATGTGAACAGTTCATCTTTTTTGGAGCTGCCATATTAAATGAGATAATGCATAAGAATTTTCAGAGTTCTCTGCACATAGACTGATAAAATATCTTTTTTCAAAATTCCTACTAGAAGCAACAGAGGCTGAGAATAGATGGAAGCTGACATTACCCAAGACAGAAAATAAGTGAAGCACGAATTTATGGAATTGTGGGTTAAAATACATGTCTGTCATTTTTGACAAATTGCTGAAGGGAATCCTAAGTACCCTACACCAGTGACTGTACCTCTAGTACCAGAAAAGCTGGCAGACTGTAATAAATACTGAATGGAGAGAGAGAGAGATGTGTATACATAGACACAGGTACAGACGTACCTCTGAGATATTTCAGGTCTGGTTCCAGATCACCTTAATAAAGAGAATATCTCAATAAAGTGAGTCACACAAATTTTTTTGTTTCCCAGTGTATATAAAAGTTATGTTTGCGCTACAACTTAGCCTATTACGTGCGCATTAGCATTATCTCTAAAAAACAATGTACATACTTTAATTAAAAAATACTTCATTACTAAAAAATGCTAACCATCATCTGAGCCTTCAACAAGTTGTAATCTTTTTGCAGGTGGGGGATCTCACCTTGATGTTGACGGCTGCTGACTGACCAGGGTGATGGTTGCTGAAGGCTGGGGTGGCTGTGGCAATTTCTTAAAAATAACAAAATGAGGTACACCGCATTGACTGACTCTTCCCTTCACAAATGATTTCTTTGTAGCATTCGATGCTGTTTGATAGTTTTTATCCACAGTAGAATTTCTTTCGAAATTAGAGTCCATCCTCTCAAACCCTGCCACTGTTTTATCAACTTAGTTCATGCAATATTCCAAATCCTTTGTTGTCATTTCAATAATCTTCACAGCATCTTCACCAGGAGTACATTCTCTCTCAAGGAACTGCTTTCTTTCCTCATTCATAAGAAACAACTCCTCATCCAGTAAAGCTTAATCATGAGATTGAAGCAATGCATCTATGGACACCAGCATTCTTTGACATGCATGTTGCTCATGCAGTTCAAGGTCACCGATCCACTCAGGTTGCTGGCAGGCCATTGGCTTCAACTTCCAAGACCCTTCAAAATTAGTCCTCATTCAATTACATCCATACCCATTGTAAGTTGTTTAGAAAACAATGATCTGCAATCCCATATCACTCTGGAGTTCTGGTCAATTATGAGGGTTGTCTAAGATACTCTACCCCTTCTGTCCTGCCTTCCATGCATAGAAATTGCTCTACTTCTCTCCGTGGCAGAAAGACATAGCAGGAGCCCTGGGAGGCTGACTGAGGCCCACCTTCCTGGACACATCACACCACAAATTTCACACTTGACGTGTAATTTCAGAAGATGGCCGGTCCTTGGCTGTCCCGCTACTTTTCCAGGCTCAGGCTGCAGGAATGGAGGCACAAGTCCAGAGAGTGCTGATAAACGTTTAACAACCAGCTCTCCAGGGTGCGGTGGAAGAGTATTTGCCCATTTCCAGAGAGGAACACCCTCACCACAGCTGATTTCAAATTACCCATGTGATACCAACAAGCTCATACAACTTCTAAAAATGTGACAGTTGGCTCTTAGAAGCGGGGACAAGACAGACCCAGCACACTACGGTGCAGGTCTCCTCGATTTCAGAGCCCTCAAGCCTATCCGAGGTTTCTGTCATTCTAGGGTTGAGGTCAAGGAAGGCAAACAATCAAGCGTCAACCTTCCATTTTCAGTGACAGCCTCGCATCTAATCTCTTCTTTGTCTTCTGACTTCCTTTCTTCTCTGGTCCAGAGATTCAGGAACAGAAAAAAATAACCCTTTATCTAATCTTCCAAATCCTTTGACTCCTGGAAATAGAAATAGATTAGCCAAGAATTTACTTCTTTTGTAATCTGATTTGTCTGTGTTGTCCCTTCCCTACAGCAACGAAGGCAGGACATTCAACTGTTGAAATGGAGGAAACTGGGTTTAGGAAATCTTAAAGGAAAAAAGTATCAGTTTGTATCTCAGTACATACTATGCCACCACATAATCAAAAAAATCTCCAAAAGGTAAGTAAAATAATGATCTCTTACTTAACAACTTATAATTTACTTGCTCATGTTGACCTGAATCAAATAGACTGCAGATATTTCTTCAGCAAAGATGGGTTCATTTAGCCGAGAATTGCAATTTGGTGAGCCACAGGCCAAGTCCCCATGTGGCAAGAAAACCTCTATACAGGGGAAAAGGAAGTCGGGAGGGCTACAGTACACAAATCATCCATGGCTTTTCAATTGGCTGAGTCCTTGCCAGGAAAAAGAAGACTTTCTTCTTCTCTGTTGGGCTCTGCTATCATCGTAAGGTGTGAGAACTCCCTCTTCTGGTCTCCTGACTCTATTTAATTGAGGTTTCTGTTTAGTAATTTTTTTTTACACTCGACAAAGATTTATTGCATGCTATTACAAGCTTATTAAGTATCAGGGTCCATGAGTAAGGCTGGCTAATCTTGAGGAGTTCACAAATCTCACAGACCTATTCTCTAACTAGAGGACTGGTTAAAATTATACATATACACACACCCCATATATATAATTTATTATAAACCACATGTAAAATATATAAAGTATGCACACCACATATAAAATACATACATACACTATACATACACAAATATCTAGAGTGTGTATACACTTCAGTGTTAAAAACAAAAACAAACAACAACAAAAATAAGAAAAAAATTTACCATAAAAATCACCTTTACAGAGGAGTAGGGGAGAGCTTTGTGCTCAGAGAGAGGCTTCCAGCTGCTGGAAAAGTTCTACTTCTTGATCTAGGTGGTACTTACTTTGAGGTTCCCTGACTGGTAACTATACATCTATAGTTTCATGTCCTTTTTATTATGTTATTTTCTTATTTTAAACACCCCTCCCCACCACCTAAGAGATTTTGCTAGTTGACTGTGTCAAGAATTTTTTTTAATACCTCATATTTTCAGTCCTAAGTATAATCATCTTCTAGATTTCCTAGTAAGTTGAGAGTTTTTAATATTCCTGAGGGCAGTTGTTCTATAGACAGTATCTCTGAGGTTTTTTCCTAACAGCTGTAAATATTTAGCCCTCGTTTTCTTTTCTAAACAGAAATGGACATGTTTTCTCCTTTTCACCAATAGGATATTAAGTTAAACTGTGCTGGGGTTAAGTGTTCATGATGGCCTAATCCTGAACAAAAGGGTACTTTTCTTGTGGATGGGTTTTCCAAAACATTAGGGTATGTGAAACCACCAACACACTCAAGATAAAGGCAATGATCCTGCTTTTCCAGAGGACAAGGACTGGGACCATGATCTCAATTCAGACTTATGACTCAGGAAGCTTGGACCAGCAAGAACAGGCCATGACCCCAAGAATTGGGGTATGGGGTTAGGATATTCCATAAACTAAAAGAGAGCAACAAAGGGGAAATCCGCAAAAATTTCTTAAAGCTTTAGATCAGAGAGCACTGCCTAGATGTTCAAAAGCCTCACAGCAGCTTCCTGACTCAGCTGCTTACTAATTATGTGACCGAAGCCACTCACTCCACCTCCGAGCTTGCTTCCTCACCTACAAAAAACAAAATAATAGCAATAACTACTTTGGGGGATTTCTATAGGACTATGATACTGTACGTTGCATGCCTGGCACACATATGGGAACATGACTACGGTGATGTATTCATTTTAACAAAATTATACAGTAAAACAATCTGGATGGTTTCTAGATTTATTTTGTTAGCATTTTACTGTGGAAACTCCCCAGGAGCCAGTAATATATTTATTACCCAGGGACAGATGCTTTGTGCCTAACTTAAGGTTATCTAGTGGCTGGTATTAAAAGAAATGAGCAATTATAACCAATTGACAGATTCCATCTAGAACATACCATTTGCGGTATTTACATCAATAAAAATAACTGAGTGTAGAAATGTTATTTTTAACCTGCTCTGAGTGCACATTCTAACACATATTTCTGAAACTCCACAGAAGTGCTCAGGCCGCATGTGTGGAAGACACAAGGGAACTTTTATCTCCCACTCTTCTGCCTGCAGTTTCAGGTCTCAGGTCTTCAGTGAGGCTTTTAAAATAACCTCTCAGAAAAAGCTCCACATCTCGTAAGGACAGTAGAGAGGTCACGGAGCCATTAATTCAAGTGACCGGCACTGGATCTCAGAAACATCTCAGTCCTGGAGCTAGAGACTAACTTCACTCTAACTCTCAACAGTTAGTGTATCCAGACTCCGTGGATTTTGCTACCTAATTTTCCAAAATAATGGTCAAGGGAAAATTGTAAAACTCCTGACAATTCGTCCCTGACTCACATGCTCTCACCTAGGAAAGTGCCGAGGCAGGTCCCTCCCTCACCACTCCCATAGAAATGGGGGATTCCATCTCCTTCACTACAGCTATCTTTCCTGCCAAATCTGCTCCCTTCTACCCACGACACTGGCACTCTCCTATCCAGCCCCCAAGTTCCAGAAATTTCCTCAAATCCCAAATCATCACACAATATTTGGAATTTCATGGGACTCCAATGCAATAAAATGGTAGGAATCCCCTGCCATTACTACCAGTCTGATGACACTCCTCCCATTTATTTACCTCAGTAATGAACCAAATGACAACCTGATTTTTAAAAACTCCCTTTCATCAATCAATCAACAATTGTTACTTCATTGTGTCACCATTTTACTTAATCCACCTCTTCACTCCTCAGTCCTAATCTGCTTCTCCTCATCCAACCACCCACCAGAAGGAACTTCCCCAACAAACTGTAAGGAGATTTCTCTCTAGACTGCCTCATGACTCCATCACCCCACTGTTCAACTGTTTCTTCATCCTTACCCCAGTATAATGGTTCACTGCTTCTTGTGTGGTGTTAATGGTTTTGCTTTATAATCCCATAGGACATTCTGAGTCCCATAGGGCAGGCTCTTGTCCGCCTTGTCCATCTCTTCGTCCCAGCACCTAGCCCAGTGCCTGACAGTCTATCAAAAACAGGAAAGGATCTAAGATTTTACCCTACTTGCAGATCAAAAGTTAGCCTGATGCTGACAGAAGACACAACACTCTGGAGCAGAAGTGAAGGACAGCTTTTTAATCACAGCAACAGCAGTAGCCAGAGTATTGGCACTTTTGCCGCAGTCCCTTGAGCCCAGTTCCATAGGCTGACACCAAAAGGGCCAGATGATACCTGCACACACAGTGGGTTGTGATACAATCCATAAACCCTGAGTATAAAGAATCCAAAAACGTTGTAACAGGCTGTGAGCATGCCTGCCCTGTGCTCCAGAGGGAGACATGGTCTCTATCTTCCAAGGCCATTCACAATATGAACATCTGTGAAAGGGTGTTCTGGGACAAAGGGCAGCCAGTGCCTTTCCTGTAAGACGCACAGGAACACAAGAGACCCATCAAAACTTGTCTGTCAACAAACAGAGCATCGAAAAATATTTGTTGATTGAGTGAATAAATGAACTAGACCACCAGAGCACCAATCCAGCCTAGGTGGTGGAATTTAAAATATTAAATAAATAAGTAACATAAAAAATAAAAAATAAAAATTTTTTAATAAAATAATAAAATAGGAAGTTTCCTTTTTTCATTCTCAAAGACATCTATTTACCCAGTGGTGTGCTGGCAAAGGTTTAAACCAACTCTTGGTTTTATAGCATTTTTCAATTTCCTTGGCAAAAACATTCTCACCAAGACCAACGACAAGCTACTGATGTCACAGAATGCAGAGCTGTGTGACACACACAGCCGCACACCGCTGTCTAGCATTCCCACCACACAAATATAAAACACATAAATCACCTCAATCAGTGGCTTTCCCATTAGTCATGTAGTAAAAGTGCAGTAAAATAATTAGAAAGTGATGAGTTTTGAGTGTATGCTACCTTAGTTTTAAAAACAACTTATTCAGTTGTAAGTTTATATGGTTTAGTTTTTACTAACATCTTTGTTTAACAACTGGCTCACAAAATTCCCAAAAATGTACCACCTGGCTCTTGCAAGTGGATGCGGTGGAGCTCCAGTACCCCACAGCCCGGCCCGCTGCTCCTTCCTGCCCCTCCTGCCTTCGGTGTCGCTCTGGTTCCTCCAGCCCCATTATGTATTTTATTTCCAGATCTTCTCTCTCTCTCAAACTGAGCTTCTTACCCTACTCCTCAGGGCACAGCTCTGCCTCACTTCCTATCTCTACCCCCGACCCCGCCCCATTCCCAAAAACCTTGGGGTCTGTGCGCACCAGCCCATCCCTCTCCTGCCAGCACCGACGCCAGCCCAACCCACAGCCCAGCCCAGTGAGGGGCCGGGAACCAAGGCCACAGCAGGGGAAACCGTCACTGGATTTCCAAGTGAGACTTTACAGTGCATTTTCTCATGGAATCAGTCAACTTCTTGTTATGCTCCTTGGGTGCCATATTTTAAGTACTTCATGTATTCTAGTCGGGATTTATAAAACAAATTTGAGATTCTGATCTCTCACTTTATATGAAAGATGCATTTGGACTTTGGAACTTACAAAGGAAATCTGGAAAACATATTCAAACAGAAGACTACTTGATATATATTTATATATTTTTGATTTATTGATTTGCTGTCCACCAGAGGGCAGCAAAAATTTTTATACGTGGATAACACCTACTCATTACAGAAACAGAACAAACCAGCATCGCTACTTGCTAAATAGAAAACCATTAGAGTCCTAGACAGCAAAATTACTTCAAGTTTACATGGCAATAAACAAATAACCAGAAGACTTTATTTCTTAAGAGTTAAAAAAAATACGCATATTTCTATTTATTTTGGGGGAACTTCAGTATTATGAAGAAATATCACCATTAGGCTCAAATTTCATTTTTCACTTCAAAGCCTCAATGCAGTAGTCCCCTTTATCCACAGTTTTGCTTTCCATGGTTTCAGTTACCTTCAGTCAACTGCAGTCCAAAAATATTAAAAGGAAAATTCTAGAAATAAACAATTCATAAGTTTTAAATAGCAGCCCTTCTGAGTACACAATGAAATCCCTCACCATCCTGCCCAGAATGTGAACCATCCCTTCGTCCAGTGGATCCACACTGTATACCCTACCCATCCACTAGAAAACAAAGTATATATAGGATTTGGTACAAGCCACTGTTTCGAGCTTCCACAGAGGACTTGGAACATTACGCCCATGGATAAGGGAGAACCACACTATTAACTTTCTTAGTAATTGAATCTACAGTTGGTTACTCATTGACCCGTTTACCATATATCATTTTACCATTTCTCATGTCTAAAACGCCACACTAGCAATCACCACTTCTGGGGCCTAACATGAGGAATACAAAAATGACTGCTCATCTGTGTTAGTCAGAGCTCTCCAGAGAAACAGAACCAACAGGAGACACATATGCATAAAGAGATTTATTTGAAGGAACTGGTGTACACAGTTATGGAAGCTGGAAGTCTGAAACCTGTAGGGCAGGCTGGCAGGCTGGAAATTCAGGCAGGAGTTGATGCTGAAGTCTCGAGGCAGAATGTCCTCTACTCAAGAAAGCCTCCGCTTTTGCTCTTAGGGCCCTCAACTGACTGGGTGAGGCCCACCCACATTATCAAGGTTAATGTCCTTTACATCAAATCAGCTGACTGTAGATATTAACCACATCTACAAAATGCTTTCACAACAACATCTAGTTAAGAGTTTAACCTAACAACTGGTTACAAGAGCCTAGCCAAGTGGACCCATAAAATTAACCATCACATTGCTCCAAACCATTTCCCCTATCCAAGTACCACGTCTCAGAAATGTCGTCCTTGGAAAACCATGCTTTAAAAGTCATGAATCGCTCATCCCAGACATCATCTTCTAAATGCATGTATCTTTGGTAGGTGAATACACCTACACAGACACTAATGTGTGTCTGCCAGGTTACCACATATGCTTCTCCAGTCAGAAGAGAGTCTGTGGCATTCTAAAAGCACCGAGCAGTAGGAGGTTCTGAGATGCTGAACAGGAAGCTGTGAACCACCACCAGTATCCTAATTTTACATACCACTTCCCGTCTCCAAAAGAGCTGGTATTTGGGGTATATTCTAAGAAACTACATTTTTGTTGTTTTTAGAAACTGCAACCACCTTGTAACTCAGCAACCAAACAACTACTGCAACTGCAATGCCTCCCTCTCCAACTCTTGTTCAAGGTGCTATGCAAAGTTTCAGTTCAAAATGCCTGGCTTAATGGGCACATGAAAAAATGTTCAACATCGCTAATTATCAGAGAAATGCAAATCAAAACTACAATGAGGTATCACCACACAGCAGTCAGAATGGCCATCATTCAAAAGTCCACAAATGATAAATGCTGGACAGGGTGTGGAGAAAAGGGAACCCTCCTGCAGTGTTGGTGGGAATGCAATTTGGTGCAGCCATTGTAGAAAACAGTACAGAGATTCCTCAAAAAACTAAAAATAGAGTTACCATATGATCCAGCAATCCCACTCCCGGGCATATATCAGAGGGATCTATAATTCGAAAAGATACATGCACCCCAATGTTCATAGCAGCACTATTTTCAATAGTTAAGTCATGGAAACAACCTAAATGTCCATCAACAGATGACTGGATAAAGACATGGTGCATATATATACAACAGAATACTACTCAGTGATAAAAAAAAAAAATGACTAAAATAATGCGATTTGCAGCAACATGGATGGACCTGGAGAATGTCATTCTTAGTAAAGTAAGCCAGAAAGAGAAAGAAAAATACCATATGATATCACTCATATGTGGAATCTAAAAAAAAAAAAAAAAAAAAGACAAATGAACTTGTTTACAAAACAGAAACAGATTCACAGACATAGAAAACAAACTTATGGTTACCAGTGGGGAAGGGAGGTAGGAAGGTGAAATTGTGAGTGTCATAAAAGACAAAAATTAAAGGCAAAGACAAAGCTTAAAGGATACTAAGGAGAGATCACAAGTAAATCACTACATTGGATGTTGTACTAGAGAGAAAAAAAATACTATGAAGGGCAGTGTGGGTCAATTCACAGAGTAGAATATAAACAGTGGATTGAACAGAGGTCAGGGTTGTTTTGTTTTTGTTTTTAGGTTGGTAACTGTGCTACGATTGTGTGGGAGAGTGTCAATCTTAAGAAGAGACTGGGTTCAGAAAAAAATGAGTAACCTGCCTACATGTGAAGAAGGCGCAAGAGACAAAGGAAATGGAACGAACAGTAGGTGAACCAAGGCACGGGGTAGCAGGTGCTCTTTGTGCTGTTCTTGGGACTTTTACTGTTTTCAAATTACTTCCAAATTTTAAAAAAAAATAATTTTATCAGGATTAGCTATGCTCTTTTGTAATAAATTCATCTATATGTTTTAAATTGACAGTAATATCACTTTGAGAAATCAACTCATCAGGATTCTTTCTAGCTCACATCACATCACAATATGAGTGGTGATGGGGGAGGGGAAGGCACCTTCCTATGTCCGTAAGTCAGGGACCAGGATCCTTCCCATCAGAGGCCTCATCCTTTGGTTCCCTAGAGTCCTCTCCAATCAGCCAGAAAATAAGAGAATCACACAGGGAAGATCCTCCATGCGCCAGTCTGGAAATGGTCTCATTATTCCCGCTCACTTACCACTGCCCAGAACACTCACATGGCAACACTCACCTGTTAGGGGAAGTGTGATCTACCTGGGGGCTCGGGGAGCAATGGCATCTGCCAAAACTAGTATCTTATTTTACAGAGATTTGAGGACACTTAACTGCAAAAACAGAGTGAAGAAATAACCCCTCCTGAGAAAAGCAAGCACAGAAAATTATCTTGAGATAAAAAAAAAATCTTGGGATCAAAACCATGTCTCTCTCTCTCAAACTCTTTGTCCTCATGGAAGACAAATAGTCAAGATGGTAGAGTGGAGTTGAAATTGGAGGGATCTTAATTTCAGAAACTGAGATTTCAGAACACAGTCACAGAAACTATTGCATGTGTGGGCACCATGGCATTAACAGTAGAAACTGCAGCTCAGGGATGACGCACACACCTGGGATGGGTTTCTCAGTGTGGAGGATTTACTCCTCCCATCTGTCCATCCATTCTCCTCCCTCCTAGCCTTCTCCTTCCAGGAGCATTTCCAATTATGCTTTTTTCATGAATTCTCTTTGCTCTAGGTCGCAATAATTTCTTTTGATTTGTCTCTCTAGCTAACATGAAATGTTTTAGACCAACAATTCTTTTTTGTGTTTAGAATAATTATTCAAGATTCAGGAATGTAGTTGGTCTCTATTTTATACACCTTACCCTTAGCCCAGTGTTGGGTCCATAAAAAGGGATGAATAAGCATTTGTCACTCGGTTTGCTTCCATTTCTGGAGCTAGGTCAGAGGAATGTCTCCCTGGAACACAGCGATCTTAGCTGGGGACAGAAAATGTATGAGTTCCTCTCCAGCATATTCTCAAATAAGGACTAGTCACTCTTAATAAGTGATTGAGCATAGTCACTTTGAATAAAGTGCAAAAGATAATCTTTTTAATCACATTCACTTTTTCCCCCCTAAAATTCTCTTACGAAGACCCTGCTGATCTCTAAAAATGACAGACATGGTCTAGTATCTGCAGGCTGAAATGAGCATAGCAAAGCAAGCATTGTGGACAAAGGACTGATTTCTAAGTTTTGCTCCTCTGGGCCCCAGACGTAGATAGCCATTTTCGGGTAATGTCTTCCCAGTCCAGTCATCTACAACAACGTGTGAGGCATGTTTTAATTCAAGAACTTTGTGACAATAAAAACACTAATTTAGATGGAATGGATCTGCACTGTAAAACAAAAAATGACAGTATCTTACTATGTAATGTACTACTAATAAATATAAATATAATCATAATTATATGAGGAATAAAAATTAAAAATGGCATACAGAGAATTCTAATATTAGTTTCCAGTATTCTCCTCAATATGTCTTGGGTGAAAATCCTTAGTCAAGGATGATTAAGAGAATCATCACTAATGGAGTTCAGTCCAGGTCTCATTTCTCTTGTCTCCTTGTTCCAATTTCTGCATCCCTTCTGTTGAAAGCCACATACCATGGTTTCACAGGTGTGCACCACAGGTCACTTTCTTCTAGCAGATTGGTTCTTCTTACTATCTGCTCACGGGCTCGCTCAATGTTCCATTTAATATCTGCTCTTGGTAGTTACGTTGTTAACGTGGGTGTTTCCACTGCTCTCCACTGGGCCTGCAGAATGCCATCGGCCACTTGTCTCTGTTTTGAGCTGTCTGTGTCCCATGGGGAGCGTCCACTTTGGGCACACTCTGTGTTCAGGTGAGGGAGATGGCTCTATTTTCCTCACATTTGAAGAGGAAGAAAAGCTACCTAATGAGAGCAAAGTTAAAAAGACACCCCGTCCTGGGAATGCCGTGCTGACTGCCCCTGAAATAGTGTCAGCTTTCAAAGGAGAAGTTGCAGCTCAGGAGTGTTTAATTCTGTCATGCTCAAGATCAGGTGGGCAACATTAGCAGGTGTTCTATTTTTCAATATTTCTATGGGAAATCTAGCCAAGTATTGGGGAACAATTGCTTTCTGAAATACATATAAAAACTAAATCAGTGACAAATGCGGAATACCAGATATTTCAGAGGAGAATTTCGTTCGTCAATTTGACGTTTCTGCTTTCTCAGATTTCTTAGCTGAAATATCTTAGCTCTCTTCCCTGGGGGAAAGAAACATTTCATATATTCATAAATTGTGTTTATAATGTTCACATAACAAAGGCTGTAAGTGTTTAGTCTCAACCGCAAGAGATCACAATACTCTTTCACGTGACCACTCTGAAGTGAACAGAATCACGCTACACACGTCAAACGTACTTCTCTGCTCACTTATCTCTGGTTTATGGTTTGGCACACTTTCTAACTTTACGCCACTAATTCAGTCAGTTACTACACAACCCCACTGAAGCCAAGGCTGTGGGGTTCAATTTAATACGAACCAGTTGTAGCTTCACTCTGTTTGGTAACAAACACACTAAAGCCTTCATCTTGATCAGTCCTCCTACAAATCCATGTCAAGGGTCATAGGCAAAATCAGACAAGACATTCATCACAACTATGTGAAAAACAACTCCAAATGCATGCCCTGACAAGGGTCAAAAGCACCAGTGGCTACAGGGAGGATGATATGCCTTAATTGGTTTACAAATCTTACAGCAGCAGTGGTAAGAAGCATCTTTCTTACATCACTTATGTTGAACTGAAACAGACTGCCAGATGTTTCTCCAGCAAAGATGGGTTTATTCGGATCAGCAGAGAACTGCAATTCGAGGTCTGCAACCGTGGTGAGGCACACGCAAGTCCCCACAGGGCATGGGGAACACACATTTTCATAAAGGAGAAGAGGAAGTTGGGAGGGTACGGTAAACAGATAATCCATGGCCTTTCACTGGCTGCGTTCTTGCCGGAAAGAGGAGTCTTTTTCGTCCTATAGGGCTCTGCTATCATCACAAGGAGTGCGAGCTCCCCCGTCTGGTCTTCCAAATCTATTTAATCGAGGTTTCTATTAATTTTTCACACTTACAATATCATGAATTTTCAGAAGATATACACTTCTGACTAGGGCAAATGAGTTTAAATTATCACTTAAGTAATAACTTTCATGATGAAAATCATGTTGTATAATGAGCTATAATTACAATTCATCATTCAAATATAGAAATTCAGCTCATTTGACACCACCTAATCAAGATCAATCCTGCATCTCTCATTGGCTTTATTTTCATCTTTGTCAAAACTGACAAGTGCAACAGTGCATCTGCAAATGCATAGTCAGGATTTTCATGAGTCATTTTGATCAAAGATCTCTCTGCTTTTAAAAGTCTATTTTAAATTTCTAACATAGCCAATGGTGTGCCATACTTATGAATAATATGAGTATCAGACATGATCCATTGTATTGGTCAAAGTTCTCCAAAGAAACAGAACAGGGTAAATGTATATATTAAGAGTCCTATTTAAAGAAATGGCTCACATGACAATGGAGGCTGGAAGTCCCAAGATGTGCAGTCAGCAGAACCTAGGGGAGCCAAAGGCATAAGTCTAGTCTGAAGCCAGGCAGCCTCCAGGTCCAGGAAAAGTCAGTATTTCAGTTTGTATATAAAAGCAGGAAAAGAGCAATGCCCCAGCTCAAAGCAGTTCCCTCTTACACAACCTTTTTGTTCTAGCTAGGTCTTCAGTTATTTGGATGAGGCCCATGCATGGTAGGGAGCCCACTGATTCAAACGTTACTTTCATCCAGAAACACCCTCACAGACACACCCAGAGCAATGTTTGGCCAAACGTCTGGGCACCCCAGTGACCCAGTCAAGTTGACACACAGAATTAACCATCACACCCACCTACACAAAAAACCTATCACTTAGAGAAGAAGTAAGACAAACACCATAAACCACAGCAAACAATGACAAAATGATATATGATTAAGTACTAATTTGAATGATAATGCCCATAATTCCTATAAAACTTTAGAAAGGGAATAATCAGAGAATTGCTGGTTAATTATATACCAAATATATTTTCATTTGTATATAAGTGATAAATCCAAAGAAATAAAGAGTAAGTAAGGATTTATCATCCAAAACACATGCCTAAAATGACTTAAAAAATGAAGGCAAAAAACACTCAAGCACAGACATGAGGGCAAAAAATAACAGATGGCTTCAGCATTTTTCCTGTATAAATCCTGATTCCATTTTGTACCTCCATGTGAAAGATTGCTTTAGCTGAGAGAAGATGGCTTTTGATGCCACATTTTTCCAAAACACCTGCTGGTCTTAAGGTTTCAGCAAATAATTCAGCCTGCTGGGAATTCTTAGGTTATAATTTTTATGTTCATAGCTTCAAAAAAATTTAGAGGTTTTCAGCAGAAGGAGAAAAGCAAGTGATGCCAGACTAAATGATCTCTGAACGTAACAGATATTATTCACTGCCTTGGTCTGCTACCCAGTATCCACTGGATTCTATTCTTTCACAGGGAGCATTTTAACAGAACAGATACAAAGAATTATGTCACATCTAGTTATTTTTCCAAGGATTAAACAATGCCATATAAGCAATTCCACTGGCCAACCTTAAGAGCAAGGTTTACTGGAAATTAATACTATAAATTATTATGCAAAAGTTGACAATATCTCTTAATCTTTCCTAAAGATATTAATCCCAAACAGTATCAGAGTCATGGAAGTGTCTATAGCTGAAAACCTATCACCTTTCTTCAATTTATGCTTCGGTAGTTCTAGATAACTCTCCAATCTGACATAACCACAGTTTTGTAAAGCTCAACAGCTGACTGAATGTCCTCTTTCCACCAACAAGAGTGGCAAAATCTACTCCATTTTTCTTCATTCTCCCAGATGTCTTATGACAGTGATTTTCTGAATGGTCACTCTCCACTGAGATCAGACAGGTTGAAGCAGTTCTGTCTCTTGAAATTTTCCTCCTTCTAGAACAATCCTCCTCAACTGTGGAAGATGAGGTGCAAGTAGATGGAAGTGAGCATCCCCACCCCCATGACCAACACTTGCTACATGGAAGGCCAAGAAGCCCAAAGGCCCAAAACGGGGAGCTGGGGAGCCTTGTGATAAGAGATGTGAAGGATCTGGCACTGGGAGAGTGAGACCATAGGACACGGGACCCTGGAGCACATGAAAGGGACTACAGGTGTTAAGAGGAGGTCCCAGCAGGAAACCCAGGTAGATGAGGTGGGATTACCTATACCTTAGTGGACACAGGCCAAAGAAAACCAGGCACTGAATAGGCTAATCACTCCTCAACAGAGACCAGCAAGAACAGAGAAGGCAGCCCAACACCAGAAGGCTGCCTCCATGCTGCATTAAACAAGCCAATCCTCTCTCAGAATACACATGCCATCTTGGGGAAAGAAAAGACTATGAGAGGTGGGGGGAAAGAATGCTGATTGGGAGTTTGGATTTTGAACTGATGGAATATTTTATTTTTATTCTACCACCTGCCTTAGAGACTAATCAGAAAGACTGAATCAATCACAAAGAAACTTCTGTTAAACCAGAAGAGGCTGAGTTACCCTTAACAAGAAAGGTAAGTGTTTTCTACCACACTCATGCTCCCACTAGCAGAAGAGCTGGGATATCCAGAGCTAGATAAGTTGACTTACAACAAATTTTTAAAAAGCAGCATATTTTGCGCAGATTTGTATTGTGGTGTAAACTTTAGCCCCCAAATGCAGAAATGAGCAAGATGTAGTTCGTATCTTCTTTGAACTCACACTGTTCATGGGTGAAAATTCCCTAAGAACGTGGTATGATAAATGGAAAAACAGAAATAAGTGTAAGCACAAAGTTAGCACAAAGGAAAGAATGATAAAATACACGTGGAAGCTAGGAGGAAGGTAAGAAAAGCCTTCCTAACAGATAAAACTGTATTGGGTTTTAGAGGATGAATATGAGTTCATTATGCATTAGGGAGAGTTCCCTGCAGTAAACAGAACAGTAAGTCAAAGACACAGAAGAGTGGAAGAGTTAAGTGTTCAGTCTAGACTTAAACAGAGAACAGAGAAAAAGTAACCTTCAAACAGAATTCCATTCTCTGGTGACTAATGCTATACTTAGAGGATAGAAACTACTTTTGTTTCAAATGTTAAAATTCTATTTTTAAGGAGAAAAATTTTAATAGTGTATTCAGTGTAATGGAGAAAAAAAAGCTGTAGGACTGTTCAGCCACCAAAAGCGAGATGTGACATTTCAAAGAGAAATTTGTGAGGTTATTGTTCTTGTCCTCAATCCAGAAAACAGACTCCAGATGGTTACAAATATTTATTTCTAAGAAGTAAAAAATGAAATCTGTTTTCATTCTATCCAATCTCAAGATCTTCAGTAATTTCCAGCTTTACAGAATTATAAATCTCCATACAGGAGGTACTAGATGTCACTAGCTAACCGTTGTGTTTTGAAATGTCTTCTTAACAACTTCTAAAAATTTTGATCATAATAATTTTGTGTCGTATTGACAGTAACGGGCACTTTTAGAGCCACCATCTTATATATTCTTTATAATTCTTGCTTAGATATTGTTAAGCGTAATTTCTTTAGGTGGTAGTTTACAAACAAGATATGCTTCAAATAATCTCAACAGAATTTTTTTCAAAATTCTTTTTTAATAGACTTTTTCAGAGATGTTTTCAGGGCAGAGCAAAATTGAGCAGAAAGAGCAGACAATCTCTATATTCCTGCTGCCCACACATGCACAGCCTCTCCCACTGTCAACATCCCCAACCAGAGTATACGTTTGTTTTAATCAATGAACCCATATTGACACATCATTATCACTCAAAGTCCATAGTTTACACTAGGATTCACTCTTGCTGCTGTACATTCTATGGGTTTGGACAAATGTATAATGACATGTATCCACCATTATAGTATCATACAGAGTAGTGTCACTGACCTAAAAATCCTCTGTGCTCTGCCTATTCATCCCTCCTTTCTCCTTAACTCCTGGCAACTACTGATCTATTTAGCGTCTTCATTTTTTATCTTCTCCACAATGTCATATAGTTGGAATCATACAGTATGCAGCTTTTTCAGATTGCCTTCTTTTACTTAGCAATATGTATTTAAGATTCCTCTATGTCTTTTTACAGCTTAATAGTTCATTTCTTTTTATCCCTGAATAGTATTCCACAGTTTATGCTTTCACCTATGAAGGACAATTTTGTTGCTTCAAAGTTTTAGCAATTATAAATAAAGCTGCCATAAACACCTGTGTACAGGCTTTTGTGCAAACATAAATATTCTCTATTTGGTTTTAATGATTCTTCTTATTGAAGTACAGTTGATTTACAATATTATATTAGTTTCAGGTGTACAGCATGGTAATTCAATATTTTTATAGATTATACCCCATTTAAACTTATTATAAAATATTTTCTATATCCCCTGGGTTGTACAATATATCCTTGTAGCTTATTTAATCTATACATAGTCGTTTGTATCTCTTAATACCCTACGCCTTTCTTGCCCCTCCCTCCTTCCTTCTCCCCACTGGCAACCACTACTTTGTTCTCTATATATGTAGGTCTGTTTCTGTTTTGTTATATTCATGTCTTTATTTTTTAGATCCCACACATAAGTGATACCCTACAGTATTTGTCTCCCTCCATCTGACTTATTTCACTAAGCATAGTACCCTCCATGTCTATCCATGTTAACACAAATGACAAAATTTCATTCCTTTCTATGGCTGAGTATTCCACTGTGTGTGTGTATGTGTGTGTATACATGACACATCTTTATCCATTCATTTGTTCATGAACACTTAGATTGCTTCCATACCTTGGTTATTACAAATAGTGCTGCTATAAACATTAGGGTGTACGCATCTTTTTCAATTAGCTATTTCATTTTCTTCAGATATAAACCCAAGAGTGGAATTGCTGGATCATATGGTAGTCTATTGTTAGCTTTTTAAGGAGCCGCCATACTGTTTCCCACAATGGCTGCACCAATGTATGTTCCCACCAACAGAGTATGAGAGTTCCCTTTTCTCTATATCCTCTCCAGCATGTGCTATTTGTGATCTTTTTGATGACAGCCATTCTGACAGGTGTGAGGTTTCACACCTCATTGTGGTTCTGAATTGCACTTCTCTAATAATGATTGATGCTGAACCATCTTTTCATGTGCCTGTTAGCCATCTGTATGTCTTCTTTGGAAAAATATTTATTCACATCTCCCCATTTTTGATTGGATTATTTGGGGTTTTTTGATACTGAGTTGTATGAGCTGTTTATATATTTTGAATAATAATCCTTGTCAGTTGCACCATTTGCAAATATTTTCTCCCATTCTGTAAGTTGTCTTTTCACTTTGTCTACCGTTTCCTTTGCTGTGCAACAGCTTTTACGTTTAATTAGGTCCCATTTGTTTATCTTTACTTTTATTTCTTTTGCCTTCAGAGGCTGATCCAAGAAAATATTCAAACATTCAGAGTGTTCCATCTATGTTCTCTTCTAGGATTTTCACAGTTTCAGGTCTTCTATTTATGTCTTTAAGCCATTTTGAGTTTATTTTTGTATATGGTGCAAGAAAATGTTCTAATCTCAGTATTTTATATGTGGCTCTCCAGTTTTCCCAGCACCACTTATCAAAGAGACTGCCTTTTGTCCATAATATACTCATGCTTCCTTTGTCGTAGATTAAATGACCACAGGTGTGTGGGTTTACTTTGGGGCTCTCAATTCTGTTCCATTGATCTATGTGTCTGCTTTTGTGCCAATACCATGCTGTTTTGATTACTATAGCTTTGGTATAATCTGAAGTCAGGGAGCATGATACCTCCAACTTCATTTTTTTCTTCAGGATTGCTTTGGCAATTCTGGGTCCTTTGTGGTTCCATATAAGTTTTACAATTTGTTCTAGTCTAGTGAAAAACGTCATGGGTACTTTGATAGGGACTGCATTAACTCTGTAGATTTCTTTGGGTAGCATGGCCATCCTAACACTACTACTAATCCTTCCAACCCAAGAATATGACATATTTTTCTATTTCTTTGAATCTCCTTCAATTTCCTTTATCAGTGTTTTATAAACACGTGTCAGCACATAGGCCTTTCACCTCCTTGGTTAAGTTTATTCCTAGGTATTTTTTGACACAATTTTAAATAAAATTGGTTTTTTACTTTCTCTTTCTGATATTTCCTTATTAGTGTATAGAAACACGACAGATTTCTGTATATTAATCTTGTATCCTGCTACCCTGCTGAATTCATTTATTAGTTCTAATAGTTTTGGGGTGGAAACTTTAGAGTCCTCTTATAGAATGTCATGTCATGAGCCTGGCTAAACACTTATAATTTATCTTTTCAAAAAAACATCTCTTGGTTTCATTTATCTCTTCTATTATTTTTTGTTCTCTATTTTATTTATTCCCTCTCTGATCTTTATTCCTCCTTTCTGCTGACTTTGGTTTTTGTTTGTTCTTCTTTTTCTAACTCCTTAAATGGTAGGTTAGGTTGTTTATTTGAGATTTTTCTTGTTTCTTGAGGAAGGCCTGTTTTGTTAAAATTTCCTGCTTAGAACTGCTTTTGCTGTGTCACATAGATTTTGGAAAGTTGTGTTTTTATTTTCATTTGTCTCAAGGTATTTTTTGAATTCCTCTTTGGTTGCTTGATTGACCCGTTGGTTTTTAAATAGCATGTTGTTTAGCCTCCATGTGTTTGTTTTTCCCATTTTTTTTCCTGCAATTGATTTCTAGCTTCATACTGGTCACAATTTCAATCTCCTTTCTCCGCCTTGTTTGGTGTATAAGCAAGCATGTGCACACTCTTCATGAGCAGATTCTAGTTTTCTTAAGGCCCACTGTCAGTCCCACTGGTTTTCAAACTAGCTGAGAGGACTCATCCTCCTAGTGGTTAGATCCCAGAGCTGGGATGACCAATATGTGGTTCAAACCACTCACTCCGCAGGGAATATCTCCAAGCCTGTGTAATTCCCCTCCTCCTAGGGGCACAGATCCCAACCTGACTATTTCTCTTCCCTTCCATGTGGATGTTTCTTACAGCCTTGGTTGTATAAGAGTTTTTCTGATGGTCTCCAGTTTGTTTTCAGTGAGAACTGCTCCATGTGTAGGTGTAGTTTTGATGTGTTTGTGGGGGGAGGTGAGCTCCATGTCCTCTTATTTCTCCTTCTTGATCTCCCCCACTCAACAGTATTTTTACTAGTTATATTTTTTCAGGTGAATTCAAAGATAAGGCTAAAGAATACAATCTTGATTTCTTGTGAAAAGATGCACATTTAGACCACGTCCAAGACTGTGGGCACTGGTCTTATAGATACACGGTAATGACCTAGGGATTCTAGGAAGGCCCACTTGCCCAAATATATTTCATCAACTTGCCAATGTGCTTAGGATGCTCTATTGAAAATTCATGGTCCTGAATTCCAAAGATTTATTAACCATGATTAATCCTATATTAAAGTGTCAGTACCCTATGAGGACTGTCATTGAGATATTATCAAAGAATACCTTTCAGTAGCATGTCCCACCAGGTGTTTGATGCACGAGAAAGGAACTCTGTACTCAAGGTTGAAAAGTACTAAACATTATTTTTCCCTCTTAGTTTGTCACAATATATATTAGCTTTGAGAAGATCAACAATTAGGAAAAAAAATCTTAAACTTTTTAAAACTCAGCAATTCCAAAACTCAGTTGACATTGAGACTCTTCTGGCTACTATGAGAATTAATAACAACAGCTAGCTGAAAGCAACATACCAAAAATTAAACAAAAAAGGGACAACTGGATTGGGGCCAGAAAGCAGTGCTCAAATGACTAAGAGAATAATGACAGTGAGTATGAACTCTTCCCAAGGAGAAATTGAGTGTATTCAGTCCTTTTCCTTGGATGGATCCTAGAGTTAATCAGGACTTTCTGATGGATACAATTCATTTGCCCAGACAGCTTTCATTTTATTGGAGGTGAGTCCTTGCAGAATCACCATCAGGAAGATGCATTTTAAGATGTATCACTATTATCTAAAGACAAAACAAGAGACAGTCACATGGACTTTCAAGAACATTATCTACTGTCTCATTCAGTGTCCCTTATATAAAGCGCCACATTGAAAATGTTTTTCAGAACTTAGTGCTAAAAACAATTTTGCCTTCCCTAAGGAACTGAGATGCTTCCTCCTCTCCAAAAAGGAATATTAGGTCTTTCTACTTGCACTGATTACCAGGAAACCCAGAGCTAAATGTCAGAGTAAATACAACAACCACATAGCATTTATGGCCTAGATGTTTGGGATCTTCTATCCTATTCTTACTGATGCATCCTCTAGTCGTGACTCTATTTCTCATTCCCCATTAGTTTATTGTCTGTGCTTGTTATAAGCTGCCACAAGCCCACTTGGGAATATAAGAGGGCATAGGTGAGGGGATGGAAAGATAAATAAAGACAGAAAAACAGAAATGACTAGCTCCTGCAAGATTTATATGGAATGCAAAAATGTTACCTTATATGGGGCCTGGAATATTGTTAACACCTAATAATTTTAATATTTTAAGTAAAAAAGTATTTTCAGATAATATTTGCCCCATCAAGATATTCAGGAAGGTAAGTTTATTACTGAAAGATAAAGTCAAGGATACTGAGCATGGTTTAGGCTGTCAGCTCCCACCAGTACTTGGGTTGAAGGGATTCTACTGCGGATAGGCTAAGGAGTGGCAGTGAGGACACACCAGAAATAGGACACATAACCTGACAGGTAACATTCAAGGGAGATTCCCCTACAGATCTGCAGAGGGCTTAGGGTGAGTTCACCGTTTCTGCTGAAAACAGGTTGACCTACCAATAAGATAAAGTTAGGACAAGGTGTGCCTTCCAGGGGAGTAGACACGTACAGACACACACACACACACACACAGACACACACACAGACACACACACACACACACACACAGACACACACAGACACACACAGACACACACACACACACACACACACACACAAAGCTAACATGTTTGGGTGAGCAGGTATGAATTTGGAGAAGAAACCCCATATTATCTATTCAGAATGTATTTTGTAGCAAGGATAAATGGTAGAACAAGCATTTGTGTTCCAAAGAATTCAAAAACATGTCAATATATAGTTGACTGCTCCCATCATAGAAATCACATTCAGATATGGCTCATGAATAACATTGCCAACTTTAATATCCAATAATAAGCTGAACCACAGCTTACATTTTGTCCTTTTTTTTTTTTTTAATGAAGGTACTGTGAATAGAATCCAGCACCTCATGCATCCTAAGAAAGCACTCTACCAAGGAGCTATTACCCCAACCCCTTACAGCTTACATCTTAGTGTTATAACTTGTGGTTTAAAAGCCCCCTCTCTCACTCCTGAGAGACTAGTGGGCAGAGAATAGAAATATCAGAATCTATAGAGTTGGGGAAGCTGTGACAGAAGCGTTGATTCTGATTATGGTTTCCCAAAGGCACAACCATGGCCTGGTCTGAAGGGTACCTTATCTGTGACATCCTGCAGGGTAACCATTCTGAGGACATTATTGGAGAGGGGGTAGCACTACTGCTTGTACTAATTTTCCCAAGGGAAACTACATTGATTACACAAAAACAGAGAGGTTTCCAGATCCTGCCACTAGCACTGGGGGCATATAAAGTCAAATAAAACATGGAGCTTGCCCTAAAGGGGTTAGTTAAGGGTCCCAAAGTTCTGACTTTTTTCTTATAAGCTGACCTTTAGTCAAAATCCTTGCCCTTCTGAGGCCAGGAGAAGGTGACATATGCAGCGGAGAGGAGAGTTGTACTCTTAATGGGTACACTTGCTCTGGGCTCTTTATTTCTCTCGAATTTGCTCTGAAACCTGAACTGAACAGCCTTCGCAGCCCATCACACCTTCCTGATATACAAGTTGCGTACCATTGCCAATAATTCTGTTATTTGGAATTAGTGAATGGGGGTAAGAGCAGGTGGGTGCTTGCTAAATAGGGGTTTTTTGAAGGAACTTCTGGTTCTCTAGGGCATTGCGTCTCCTAACCTCTCATTTTCCTCTAATGTCATACTTATTTCTCTCATCCCATTTAGAACCAAATTTCATTAAGATAGTTCTACCCTTACCATCTTTATTTCTCTGTCTCCCATCCACTCCTCTGCTTACTGCCTTCATCACTCCACCAAAACCACCTTACTAATATCCAGATTGCCTCCTTGTCAAGAAATCTGAAGAACAATTTTCAGTCCTTTTACTTAAGCTCTCAATAACATTCCACACACTTGGCCATGTCCTCCTCTTAAAACCCTCTTGTTCCTTGACCTCTGTGAGACTAGACTCCCCTGGGACTGTTTTTTTTGTTTGTTTGTTTTTCTTTTTCCTGTTCTCTAGCCTCTTCTTCTTACCCATCTTATCCTTCTTACCATATCTCCCCCAATCTTTACCTGAAAATTGTATATGGGATTTCCTCAGGAAAATAATCCAGACACTCTTTTAACCTCACTCTGCATGCTCACACAGGGCCAGGAGTTGAATGGAATGTCACCCACTGGAGATATGTATCCTGTGCAGATTTACATGGGGATAATTTCATCCCCTCGCACAGCTTCACTTAGCACCTCTTTGCCAATAACTCCAACTTTGTATTTCCAGCCAAGAGCTTCCTTTTTAAGACATAACCATATGCAGACAGCCTATGCAACTCTCTGTATATTTTACAGGCACCTCATTACTTAATATATTCAAAACTGAGCTTTGAGACCTGATATTCCTGCAGTGCTATCTCACAGACAGAAGCCTAGGAGTTTTCTTTAATACCTTTGTCTCCATTACTTTTCATGTCCAAACACCAACTACAGACTGCCAATTCCACCTTCTAAATACATCTTGAGCCACTCCACTTCTCTTAACCCCAAGGCCACCCCCATAGGCCACGTGTCCAAATGAACATGTGGACTAGTATGACATCTTCTAAATGATCTTCCTGAATCATGTCCCGCCATCCACCAGTCCATTCCCCACACAACAGCTGGAGTACGCTTTTGTAAGTGTGTAACAAGCATGAATTGCATAGATTCAGAGACTTCACATGTGCAGAGTTGTAACATCCTTTAGTTCTCTGAAAATTAGCTTAGTCCTAAAGCCCCGTATGTACTAAGAAGTTAAAAACTTTATCTTGAAAAATCAAGGGACACTACATCATTTGGGTTAAATACTCCAATTCAGCTCATCAGCCAATTCAAGATTTTCCTCAGGATTCTCCAAACTGTTCCTTCCTCCAGAGAATGATCTATGATCCTGTGATGATTATATATTGTTCTGGCCTTGGAAGAGTGAGGTAAGGGGTAACTTTTCCATAATCATTCTTTATCCTTAATGACCTCTCTTGAGATTTACCTCATCTTGACTGACCCCCATCAATGATGTCTTCTGTTCTCATTGAGTAGAAAAGGGGCAGTTAAAAAAAAAAAGAAAAGAAAAAAAAAAGGGAAGTAAGCAGACAAAAGAATTTTAAATTGGTCATTGCATATGACCCCCATTTCTCTTGGAATATGGCATAAGTATGAACCATGTAGTCTTGCATGAACTCGCTCCTCCCCCCCCCCCTTGCTAGGTAATTTACTTCCCTCTCCTCTTTCTTGGGTTCTACCATATTGATATTCAACTCAAATGCATTAAGTTCTCCCCAGATCCGGGGCCTCTGCTCACGCTGGACTGCTGTACCCTCTGTAATACTTTTGTCTTGATTTCTAACCTCATCCCCTCACTTAACTATCTCCTTACTAGGTCATAGCTAAAATATGACTTCCTCAGGGAAGCTCTTTCCAAACTAGCTGTAATCACCATTTCTCAAGCTCCAACAGACTGTTCTTTCCATTTGTACCATTCATAATTGAAGTAAATTATATTCAACATATGAATCGCCTACACTCTAAGCTCTATGAAGAAAGAGGCTATGACTGTCACATTCATGGCAAGATTATTAGTCACAGTACAGTGCCTGGTCCATTGGAAGCCCTCAGTAATCCCGTTTTATTTTGTTTCACTTAACCCAATAACCACCCAGTCTACCATTTCTTCATTGCCTTTAGCAGGTGTATCCTCCTCAGATGTTGGTATCAGCAGACTGTTGCCTTAAACTGGTGGTTCTCTCTGCCTACCCTCTATACAAAGGATTCTATACATCTGTACATCTATTCACCTGGATTTAACTAGCCATATGCTATGATTTCAAAATACATTTCTTCCCCCCAATCACAAGCTTCAGATTTTTATATCTAATTGTCTACTAAGTATTTCCAACTGGATGTTACACAGACACTTCAAACATGTTCCAACCGAGCTCATCTTTTTCCCACTCCTCCACTCCAACCATCACCTGTTCCTCCTACAATTACATTTACAATTTCAATTAATGGTGTCATCAACCACCTACTTTCCTAAAGCAGAATCTTGTAGTCATTCTAAACTCCTGTGTACCCACATCTTTTCATTCACTAATTATTCCTCCCACATGGTTCTATAATCCTTCTCCCATCCCTACTACTGCTGCCTAATCAGGTTTCCGTTCTTTCTTACCTTGACTACTGAAACAGACTCCTAATAACTCTTTTCATCTCAATTTCGCCATCCTTTGAAGCTTCCCCCACATAGCAGCCAGAATAACGTACCTAAAATTCAATTTCACTATACAGTTTCTGAGCTTAAACCCCTTTCAAGGCTTTCCATAGCCTTGTTACTCAGTTAACACTATTGTCCCTTTATAATTTGACTCTACTTTTTCACTTCTACCTTCTACTTAACCTTTGAATGATCTCCAACTGCTTTCAGTTCCAACTAAGCAGTGATGCTTCCTTCATCTTTTATGGTGTCCCCAAGCCTAAAATGTCACTCAGCTCCTACCTACCCTTCAAGATTAGATTCTGGGGAAGTCTCTTCCAAGAAGCTCAAACCTCTGGTTTAGACTGAGTCACTCTCTGCTCTCCCACAACCCCAAGCCAACCTCTCATTATTACCACATAATTTGAGATGAGCTGTTTATAGTCTGTCTTCTCCAGCAAACAACTGAATCCTTGAGAACTGGCCCAATATAATATTTGTGTTTGTGCCCCAGGATGTAGTGGACAACCTGGCACATGCTAGGTATCTAAAAACAGCTATGGTACTGAAATCTCTGTGGTCACTTAGACTTTCTGTGACAGAACCTATTATCTATTTTACCCCTTCTTTCTGGTACTCTGTTGAATTCCAATTTCATTCCTGGTAACAAGGTTCCCAGATCAGTGATGACATTTCCCAATCTCCCTTGCCGTGACCAAGACCAAGGCAATGTAAAAACCACTGCTAACTTTCTGGAAACCACTTTAAAAGAGGTTGACTCAAATGGAGAAAGAATGCTTTGTTCACTTATTCCTCCCCTCTTCTACCTGAAACATGTTTACAAAGTCTAGAGTTCTAGGAGACATCATATGTCCTTGAAGATGCAAAGCCATGTGCTGAAGATAGGAGTCTGGTAACCTAATGACCATGGAGCTTTCATACAAGCCTAGCACAGCATCCTTTTAGACTTTTGTTATATGAGAGACTATGATCCATACTTTGTTTAGACTGTGTCTTTGTTACCAGCAACTGAATGCAATGGTAGCTGCTAGCTCTGAATAAAATTTTCTTCTTAAATGATGCAACAGAAAATTAAATTTGATCATGAAAAAAAAAAAAGCTTCATTGGGATCATCTAGGATACATCTATTTCTAAATGTATTGTCCAGAAACTGGCAGGTTGGATGATCTTTAATAGATAGTGAGCTACTTTGTTTTTCCAACTGTTATTTAACTCCGTGACTTGTCACTTTAATGGAGTTGGAGTTCCTGAGGTAATTACGTGAGTAACTTTTATAGTACTCTTATTCACAGCTGGTAATTATTATGCGGGCTTCGTAATGCCAAATTAAGAAATACAGACAGAGTAATTAGAGTTCTTTTAAGGATTTATAATCAAGAAAGCATTAATAGACCATGATGTATTTACATGTATCTATGTGTATGCACAGATATAAATCTTTACACAGATAGCAAACATAAATTATTATTTTTTCACTTAGTCTCTCCATCTATCAAGTATAAAATAAAACAATGAAAACAATACCACATAGACACACACAAATTTCAAATATACACTGGATTCTGGGTCTCCGACGTAACCAGTATCATGTCTTGTGTATCTAACGACTTACTCACTTGTGGATCTTGTTCCCCACACAGGGCAACCACAGGCTATTTTCAAGCCATAGTGGCTCAGTTTAAATTCTCTTCAGTTGTGACCTAGACCTTGGCAGCATGTGGCCTCTTCTCCGGACATTTAAGGCTAACTTTTCAACAATCATCAGTGTCCATTCCCTGAATGACTCTGAACTGCTTAGAGTCTGTGCCACCACCGGCTGTTTCTGCATCACTCGCTAGAGCTTCTCCCTCCCAGTGGATGGTCACTCACTGTGTGCAATGATTTCTTCAAACACTCATTCCCTTCTAAGCCATTTAAAGTCCATGTAAGACAAAGCCTTGATCCAGCCAGCAAAACATTTATTTTGTTTTGTTTCTAAGGATCAATGATAGGATATGAGATGAGGGATATTCAAACTGTAAATGTCATATCTTGATCCTGATGTTTTGCATTTAATAGGTGCACATTTTTCATAACAAGCAGTTTGCCCAAGACTCATTCATTCACTGACTTACCAATATTAAGTATCTGGTACGTGCTTAGCACTGTGGATACTATAGTGAGCAAAAACAGGTATGGTATCTAGTTACATATTGTGGGGAAGACAGGTATTATGTAAATTATCACAAACATAAGTTCACAATTGCAAACTTAAAATTAGTGCTAAAAGGCTCCTCTCCTACCTCACAGAGATCCAAGAGGCTATCATCCCGGGCTTGCAGGGGTATGAGTCCTCAGAAATATCCACTGAATAAAACATAATTCTCAATTTTAGGTTGTACATTTATTTCAGTCGACAACTGCTAAGTCTTTAATACCTAGAAAACTGTGTGAACATATTGGATATTCAATAAATACTTTAATTAATGAATGAGTGAATGAATCTTTTCCCTCAGTCCTAACAAATTCTAAATTTTGTTTGAGACTATTCCAGTGGATCAAAAACAGTGTTCTTAAATGACTATGTCTGATCTTATTCACTTATATTTATTTATATGTAATAAAACTCCCCAACTTACTTCTTTTTTTTCCACTGCATCCTTCCAATCTACGTATATTATAAAAATTTTAAATGAGGAGAAATCAGTTCAGTTTGTTCTTCTTTCTCAACATCTGCTGGTTTTTAGAATAATAATGCCACTGGTTGTTTCTGATTCAAACACAGTGTGAGGCTTTGTTTCTTACAAGTCAACCAAGCAAGCAAACAATGAGAATTACTCCCAGCTTGAAGAGGCACATTGAATCTCGAAACTCAATGGATGCCCCCATCATGCTAAAATCAGCATGATCTAAAATCATCATCAGTTCCTCTTTGACCTTGTTCCCTCAGAAACCATACACACTCTCACACACACACATAATTCTGATATACAACAAAGTTTTCCAATTTTTTTGTGGGAATTCTTTCATCTCAGAGATTTGCTTTTAAATTGATTCCCAGAGTATGCTGGGATCTGACAACAGTTAAAGCTCTGGAACAAAGAGGGGTGAGGGTGGGATGGAAGAAAAATTAGCTTCCCTCAGCCAGGTAAATCCCTTAGATGGGTCTATTAAAAGACTTGTTAAGAGTCTTTAAGCAAAGAGGAAAGCGTATCATCGGAAAATGAATGAGGGCTGCTTCACTGGCAACAAAGCTCAGCGGGGAGTTGAAGTTCCTCCCACATAACAAAATCTCCATTTTTAGCATCCTATCTTTTCCTCATCAATGCCAAGACTCCACATCAGACATATGACAGGACCATGAATTCAAATGACATTGAATCTAGGAAACCCATAGACTCAATGTATGCATGTGTGTTTTAGTTCTCTCAACCCAGTGACTGCAAGAAATGTGATGTTCCTTTTGCAGAGTCAAAAAAAGTCACTGATTTTCAGTCTATGCCTTCAGGAGAAAACTGTACTGTTGTCACGAGTAAATTTATCTCTTTAAGCTTTGTGGAAACTTTAATAGCAAACACTACACAGTTCTTGCATAGTCCTTCCTACTGGCCTCCTGCAGAAGCTAAGTGGTCCCCAAAGCCTTCTTTCAATTAGCTCTACATTCCAGGGTGAAATTTTTAATATATTGTGTCACCTCTGCATACCATACTTTACCCGAGACTCACTGCTTACTAGCAATAGTGTTCACTACCTTTATCTGTGTATCAGTTAGCTACTGACACAATAATGCTGTATAACAAAACTAGATGGCTTAATATAATTACTTATTCTTGCTCCTGTAACTTCAGGTTGGCAGAAGTTGGCATATCTAGCTTGAGCTCAATTGGACTTCAAGATGTTCTACATATGTCCCATCCTCCTTGGACTACCAGGCTAGCTGAGGCATCTTTTTCTCACAGTGATAGCAGAAATGCAAGAAGTCAGACAACCACTGAACAAATAAACACATCTCAGACCTTGGCTCATATTTTGTCCTCCAATATCCCACTAGCCAAACCAAGTCACATAGCCAAACTCACCATCAGTGAGGCAGGGTGGAACACTCTACACACAGTGTAGAAGAAAAGGAAAGTGACTTGTTTGTTGAATAATAATTCAAACTATCATAATCCCCAGTAAAGTCAGATAAGAAATCTTGGATTCCCTTCTTTCTGTAAATACCTGTGTCTGCACAAACTGCTGATTTAAAATTCTATATCAATAGGGTTTTCACAAACAAACAACAGAAACCAACTCTGTCAGAAAATGAGAATATTGAAAGAATATGGAATTATTAACAGGTGGAATAGAGAAACTGAGGAACTAGGGTCAGAGGCTCCAAAATCAGTTCAAATGCATTAAGCACCACACAGCACAGATCTGTCCTATGTGAAGACACACTGCCCACTGCCTTTGAGCTCTAGGTCTACACTGTCCAATATGAGAGTCTTAGACACATATGGCTATGGAGCACTTGAAATGTGGCTGGTCCAAACTGCAGTGTGCTCTACACCAGATTTTTGAAGTACAAAGAAAAGAATTATAAAATAGTACATCAGTTTCTTAAGCTGTTGACATGTTGAAATTGTAACATTTGGGTGAAATAAAATATATTCTTAAAATTAATTCTACCTTTTTTTTTTTAATTAGACAACTAGAAAGTTTTAAGTGGTATATGTGACTCACATTACACTTCACCTGGACAGCACTGCTCTTGAAACTGCAGCCTGCACTCCCTACTCTGCCAGCACTGGGTTCTAGTATGTGCTGCTGGCACCACCACCAATGTGGTCTCCAGAAACTGGAAGTTGCTATAACAGCCAGCACCAGCTGAGAAGAGTCTTCCCTATCCTGTCTTCTTTGCATCCCAAACATAATCCAGGCAAGATTCATCTTCTCAGTCAAACCAGGGTCACATGCTTATGTCCTAGATTCAGAAGAGGCTAACAAAGTGGGTATATGGTGCTTCAAGCCTCTCACCTCTACAGAAAGAAAAACAACCAAGATTCATAAAGTGGAATTCCCCGAATATAGAGAGGTTTCTACAGTGAGTATTCAAAAGTCAGTAAAAATTCCACTTTTTGACCTACTATTTTCCTCTTGAGAAATATAACCTTAAGAAATAGAAATATAGGCAGAGGGTTTTTACAAAGATTTCTATCTTAGTTGGGTTCTGCCCGAAGCACATACAGAAATAAACAGTTCACTTGTGAGATGATCCACGAGCAACAGTAGGGAGCTGGGGAAGAAAGACAAAGCAAAGAAGGAAATCAGTTCAAGGGTGCATCAGTGAGGAGGTCAGTGTGGCTCAGCCCCTCTGGGACCTCTGGGACCCTGGTTAGAACACACCACAGGGTAGTGCCATCTGAGGAAGGGGGCTGACAGAGCTGAGGGCTGATCCTGGGAATGTTTATTCCCTGGCACTCCCAGCCTGTGTGGGCAAGTGTAGGCCTACATCCAGGGAAAGAACCTAGGCAGAAAGTCACAAATGCCATTAGCACATATGAGAAAAGTGAGACATGGGAAGACAGGTAAGCGGATATGAATGAGGCCGTGACAGCAGAAACAACTTCCAAGTTGTTTTTTAAAATGATCGTTGTAGTTGGCTTGGAATGCCCTAACAAAATACCATGGACTGGGTGGCTTAAACAACAGACATTTATTTCTCACACTTCTGAAGGCTGGGAAGTCCCATACCTGGGTGTTGGCAGACTCAGTTCTTGGGGAAAGCCCACGTCCAGGCTTGCAGATGGCTGCCTTCTTGCTGTGTCCTCACACAGTGGAAAGAGAGAGAGAGAGAGAGAGAGAGTTTGGCCTCTTCTTACAAGGCTACTGATTCCATCATGGGGCCCCACCCTCATGACCTCATCTAAAGCTGATTACCCACCAAAGGCCCCATCTCCAAATGCCATCACACTGGGGTTAGGATTTCAACATATGAATCTGGGAGGGACAAAATATTCAGCCTATAACAATAATGTTTTTGAAATTTTTAATAATTCATTTATTGAACAGAACACCTAGTATACGCAAAGCACACTTTAAGAAGCTGTGAACTGCCAAACAAAATAGACAAAACCCCTTCTCTCATGGAGTTTATATTCCAGAGGGAGAAAGAGAAATAAATAACAAAAAAATCACCAAATTGGTTTGAATGTCAGAAGATGATGAATGCTAAGGTGAAAAATAAAGCCATGAGTGGTGATATGTGTGTCAAGATTGGGAGAAAGAGGCTGCAGATTAGAATAGGGTGGTCAGGGAAAGCCTCGTGGAGAAGGTATCATCTGGGCAAAGGTAAGGGAGTAAACTATGTCAATACCAGTGGAAAGAGCATTCTAGGTAGAAAGGACAGAAACTGCAAAGACTTCAAAGTGAGAACCTGCTGGTCATGTCCCGGTAACAGTAAAAGGGCCAGCATGGCTTGGGCATAGTGAGTGAGTGGGGCGGTTTCTAGGGAGTCAGAAAAGGAGTGAGGAACTGAATTACAAAGAACTTCCTAGGCCATTTTAAAAACTTAAGAATTTTGCTCTGGATGAGATGGAAAGCCATTGGAGGGTTTTGAAATGTTCATCCATGATGCTCTGTTGAGAACAGACTGAAGGGTAACCAAAGCTGAGCAAGGAGACCAGTTAGGAAGCTACTGCAATGATGCAGCAGTGAAATGACAGTGATTTGAAAAGGGGAGGGTAGCAGAGAAGTTACTGCAGAGAAGACGTTGGGAGAGTATTCTGAAGGTAGAGCCAACAAGACTGGCTGACAGATCAGATGCGGGTTGGGACAGAGAGGAGTCAAGCATGACTCTGAGTTTTTGTCCTGAGCAACTGGAAGAATGGAATCATCACTAACCAAGAAAAGGACAAGAGGAAAAGCAAGCTTGAGGTTAGGATCATGAAGTAAAGGAGAAAATCAGTAGTTCAGTGATGGACGTGTTAATGGGAAATGAATGGTCACGTGGATCTGGCACTCAGGGGCAAGCTCTAGACCACAGATATAAGTTTTGGTGTCTTCAGTATATAGATGATATTTAAAATAACAGATGGGATGAGCTAGATCAATGGAATTAGCACCAACAAAAAAGACTTTCAAGTTGCTTTGGAAAATAGTCTAGCAATTCCTCAAAGGTTAAACACAGAATTACCCTAATCTAGCAAATCCACTGTTGGGTATATGCTCAAGAGAAATGAAAACATGTCTGTACAAAATATTGAACAACATGGGGGTTAGGGGTATTGACCCTCCTACAGTCGAAAATTTGAGTATAACTTTATAACCAGCCCTACATATCCATGGTTCTACATCCTCAGATTCAACCAAATGTGGATTGTGTATTACTGTAGTGCCCATTTATTGAAAAAAATTCACATATAAGTGGACCCGCACAGTTCCAACCCGTGTTATTCAAGGGTTGGTTGTATGTCAATAATCACAACAGGAATATTCATAATTGTCAAAAAGTGGACACAACCCAACTGACCATCAACCAATGAATGGGTAACGTGTGGTATATAATGGAATGTAATTTGGAAATCAAAAGGAATGAAGTACACACCACAACACGTATGAACCTTGAAAACATTATGCTGTACACAGGACTACATGTTGTATGATTCCATTATGAAATGTCCAGAATAAGCAAATCTACAGAGGCAGTGGTTGCCTGGGGCTAGGAGTCAGGGGAAGGAAATCTGGGTAGGGGGTGAAAACTAAGGGCGTGGGGTTTCTTTTGAGGGTGATGACAATGTTCTAAAATTGATTATGGTAAAGGTTGCACAACTCTGTAAATATACTAAAAGCCATTGAATTATACACGTCAAATGATTGAACTGTATATTATGTGAATTATATCTCAACAATGCTACCTGAGAAATAAGAAATAAAAAAAGGAAAGAAAAGAAAAAATAAAGGAGAGTTCCAAGGTTTGAGTTTTAGGGCCATCAGACATTTGGGGATTTCTGATGCTTATTAAACATCCAAGAGGAAGTTCTGAGTAGGAGGTTGGGGTATGTGAATTGGAGATGAGGAGAAAAGTCTGAGCTTGAAAAGTAAATCTGAAAGCCCTTAGTATGTAGATGGTATTTAAAACCACTGTATTCAGTGAGATCACCTAGAAAGTGAGTGCAGAAAATGTAGAGATCTGAGGCTAAGACTGGGGCACGCCAGTGTTTAGAGGTTGGGGATATACAGCAGGACCAGAGCACAGGACACAAACCAAAGGAGCCTGAAAGGAGACACCAGTAAAGGAGGAACAGAGCCAAGAGCACAGTGTCCTAAAAGTCAAGTGAAGAAAATATTTAAGGGAAGAGTGATCATCAGTCAAATACTGTCAACACTTCAAGTAAGATGAAAACTAAGAGTGAGCCCTGGTTTTAGCCACGTGAAAGTCAATGGCAGTTTTACAAGAGCTGCTTTGTAGGAGTCATGAGAAGGAAAGCCTGATTAGAAAGCAGGAAGTGAGCAAACTGCAGATAACAAGCAGAACCATTGAGACGATGTGCTTTTCACAGAAGCAGAAAAATGACCCAGTAAATAAAATGGGACAGAGCCTGGAAATTTTTTTCTCCCTAAGATAGGAGAAATAATAGCATTTTATCAGCTCGTGAAAATGAGCAAGCAATAGAGAAAACATGATTTTACAGGAAAGAGAAGCAAACTGCTGATGTTCAACTGTCCTTGAACATGTGAGAGAAGATGGAAACTGGTGAGCCAGTGGAAGGGACTGGCCTTAGCCAAGAGGGTGGCAAGCTTACCTGCAGTAATGAAAGACACGGTCTATGGGCACAGAGCATGCGGGTGGGTAGATGTGTAAGTAGGAGCATGCTACAAGTGACTTTGGGTGGCTTTTATTATCCCAGGAAATTAGGACACAAGGTATCAGCAGAGAGTGATGATGGGGAGGAAACATTGAAGAGAGAGAAGAAAAAATAAAATAGTCATTGAGCAACAGGCAAGTGGAGACCTAGAAAAATGCAGCTGTTGCCAGACAGTATTAAGTGACCACTTGTGGTTGATACTAATGAATTAGAAGTGAGACCAGTCAGCAAGGTGGTGTTTTTCTCCAGATCTGTTCAGTCATTTGAGGGTAGGTCCTGATAAACAAGAGTTGGCTTTAACCAGCATTGGGGTTAACAAAATAGGAAAATGTTCACAACTTGGTAAAAAAGAAAGTTTGTAGGTTTTATAGGGAGTGTGATTATAGCACTTCCATAGGAACACAACAGACTGAAAGGAAATATTTACAGGGGTATGATTTTACAGGCAATTTTAATTTCTTATATAGTCTCTAATTTTTTTTTTCCAAAAATCAAAGCTCACTCAGTCTTAAACAAGCTAGTATTCAGGACCATCCCATATAACCAAAGGCAGGAAGTAGGGCCAGGTCTCACAAGAAATTTAAATCTGAAAACAACAGAACAAGACGATTCTTTTTGTCCCTGCTCTCACCCAGTACATAGCCTCTTACTCTCAATGAGCACAAGAATCTTCTGCTTCCTTCTGGGTGTCTGAATCATTCTCTTGATCTCCTCTGCTTGTGGATAAACACACAGGATCCCAGTGTGGCCGCACTGGTCTCAGCTCATCACCTGACTGAGTCTTTGTTTCCCTCAGATACACAAGAGGCAAGCTGACTGGCTCAGCTTGAATTAGGGCTCCTCGGTTGGTTCAATCATCTGGAACCTGGGATGCGAAGTCAGCTGGTGAAAATATAGTGGCCACCCAACCTTTCTTCCAAATATCAGGGAGAGAGGAAACTCCAATGAAGCAGGCCAAGCAGGACCCCAGATATATCTCTAAAAAAGCATATATGACTCTAATAAGAAGAACTAATACTTTTAAATGAATACTTACAAAAAAGAGATCAAAAGAAGATAACAAAATATTTAAAACTTAATTTCCCCTTTTTTGTCAAATATTCCTTCTCTGTTTCAGGTAGGTGTTTATTGTAATGTCTGAAAAGCTTCTACTGAGTGCCTGTTAGTACAAGACACCACGTCCTTCATGGCACAGAATGAGTCTGACAGGCATAAAATCATATTTAACAGGAAAATTTAATTTTTGAAGAAAACATTGAGAACTGGAGTGTATCCCTAACTGCAAAACAGAACTGTTGATAACATCAAAAATTCTGAAGATTCTCTCCCCTCATCAGTGAATATTTCCTGCATGTTATTAGATTTGAATGTTACACTAGAGGTGAAAACAGCAGGATAAAACTGAAATGTAAGTCTATTTGCGGCATCCTATTTTAAGGTTATTTTTATTTGCACAAATTGTACATGGTACATGTTTGTGTATATAAAATTCAAGGAAATACAGAAGCCTGGAGAGACAAAGAAAAGGCTCCTTTTTCTGACCTCTCTCACCCCTTACACCCCCAAGTCCACAGTCCTCTGTAGAGGAAAACACAGGGAACAGTTTACACTATACAATTTCAACTGTTTTTCTAGGTTAGTTTTATTACTATTTTGTTCCCAAGCCTTTTCTTTTCCATTTTTAAACTTGCCTTTCTTTCTTTATGCTGATAACTTCCTGTCAGTATTCCTGGTAAGTTATATACCCCAGTGGCCTTGCACCCAGGTTCTATAAAGACATTTTTCATAATATCCCAATGATCTAATCTCTTAAGGTTCTCATATTTCACCTGTTTTGTTTTTGGTTTTTTTTTTTTTTAAGCAGATAGTTTAAGGACTGGTGAAGCAATCATTTAGAAACATACATCTCTTAAGCCATAATCATGTTATAATTTGTCCTGCCTCGCAAACAACCACAGCCAGCCTTCCAAGAGGACAATCCTTTAAACCAAATCTCTAACATTAAAGCCGCTTACAGCTATTTCAGATAATGGGAGCTGTCCAGTGTGTGATGTGTTCAGTCTCTTCCATTTAGGGAGGATCTGTTGTACTAATAATTGACCTGAAATGAGCTCTGCACTAGAAATTCAGCAGTGAACAACGGAAATAAGTGAGCTTACAAAACTTATTGGAAATTTCTTCCTGAAGGTCAGAGAACATATCAAACACAACAGTAAACGTGTATTTTTATTAGTATGTCATATTCTTAAGAGTCTCCAGTGTAGATTTGTCTAAATTTCTAAAATAATAAATAAGATGCAATAAAAGAAAAAAATCTCTGGAGATTTCCCCTAAAAAAAGAAAAATTCTCCTAAATATGTCCTTTGTGGACCTTGTTATGAGTCATATTTGTACAGAAACACAGTTTGACACTTAAAAGTTACATCACCTTGAACAGGAACTGGAATTTGTCTGATTTTCAGCCTCCTCATTTATAAACTGGAAACAATAACGTCTATTTTGCAAGTATCATATGAAGTATGTACAGCACAGGCTTTGCCATGTGCCTGGTCCATCACTGATTCCAATTTCAGCTGGTGACAGATAATTCCCGTGCTTATGGCAAAACTCGATCCCAAATGTCTCTCTTATCTCTCAGCTTTTCTGCTTCAGGACTTGTTCTGAAGATAACAAAATTTTTCAGTCTTCTGAGAACATTCCAGAAACATGGGGCAGTCAACAACCACAGCGGCAACTGTCAGCCAGTGAGGAATGGGAGTCAGTGGACAAATGCCTCGGTCTTCTGGTTTTGAAGGGACAATTCTGAAGCCCATTCTACGCATTTCTTAGAGGGTCCCCAGTGGAGCGGAGCATCAGCTGCCCATAGCAAAACTGACTCAATAATGCCCCCTTAATTGGCTTCCTGAAATCATCTCTAATAGACTGCCTTCTCCCAAATGTGTATGTCAGACTCTGAGGGGAAAATAAACTAAAGGGCTCTTAACAGTGCAAATACAAATTATGTGGTTAGAACATGATGGTTCCCTTCCCTGCATCTCTTCATAAAAACCATTCACTCTACCGATGAGTCAGTCTTCCAGTCCTCATAGAGGACCTACTCCTGGCAAAATAATGCTCTAGACACAGCTATCCAATATGGTAACCACCAGTGACACAAGGCTATTGGGGACTTAAAATGTGGCTAGTATAAATTAAGAAGTGCTGACAGTGTAAGCCATAGAACAGATTTTGAAAGCTCAGAGGAAAAAAGAATGTAAACTATCTTAATAATTTTATATTGATTAGTTGAAATCATAATATTTTAGATACACTGGATTAAATAAAATGTATTATTAACATTAATTCCACTTGTTTGTTTTTATTTTTTATAATGTGGTTACTAAAAATTTTTTAATTACATTAGTAATTCAGCCTGAGTTAGAAAAATGCACAGAAGCATGAAACCTATCAAAGTAATAAGAATTCCCACTGTTTCCTTAGTTCCTTGTTGGTCACAGTTCTTATCATTAAGAATCCTCCAGTCTGAGTGAATTAAATCTTTCACCCATTTCCCAGTGTCTGGAACATAGTAAGTACTCAGTGCTTTCTTCTGCGGAAATAAGTTAGAGATTTCATTACAGGAAGAAATAGGAGACGAATTTTATAAAACAGGTTGGTGTCAGATTATACAGGATGTCAACGTAATTTATCTCAGGGGCGATGTAGCACCATTGAAGGTTTTGGTACCATTTACTAGAAAGATTCATGTGGAATCAGTACACAGGATGCAAAAATGGGAGTGAAACTAGAGCCTAGCTAGCAGGCTACTGCAAAATGCTGAATTTGCAAGTAGAAGGGGGTAGCCATGGCAATAGAAGAGAATCAGATCATAGGATAAAATTAAGAAGGTGCTAGAACTTGATTTGTTCTGGGTGGAGAAGGAAGAGAGGAAGGAATATTTTCAGATGTCAAGTGACAAAATGATGAAATGTGTGTTTCCTGTATTCATGTAATTCCTTTTAATGTCTTCGTTGCAATATGAAGTTCATTAAAAATTCACGTTTTATAATTGCTATTGTTAAAAAAAATAGTTGCCCGAAGATCTTTCCTTCACTCTATTCCTTCTGAGGTATTCTCTAACTCAGGAAAAGAAAAATTACTGCAGAACAGCAGAAAAGGATATCATATTCTTTACTTTTAGCTTCAAAAGCAGTGTTGCAGGCCAACAAAGGCATTGCAAAAGTACTTGCAGAAAGAGACTACATCCTTCCTCTCCACTCAAGCTCCCATGCCCAGAAGATAAGAGAATTTCTGATTAAGATGAAAAGAAGTCATGAGGGAGAAGCAAGGGGGTTAAATGCACATGCAGAGAGGATTGGAACAGGATCCTCTCTCCCAGGTGTGTAGCCTAGGGAGACAGAAGGTTAGAAAAAAGTGTCATATTCTAGATCTACTACTTCAACTTGGTACCCCAGCATCAGGGCAGACATGGTGGTGTGGGTGTCTGCACCATAATGACATTGAGCCAATAATTCCACATGGCTCGGTGTGACATAAGGGAACAGTGATGCTCTGATGACAGCTCTGAGTCTACCTTAGACTCACCACTGAGAAGTGGACAAATAAACTTTCCCCACTTCCCAAAGCAGGGCTTAGATATTAGTTGAAGGAGACAGCTGAGGGCCAAAGGGGCTTACATTTGTAACCCAAATGCCAGTGTGAATCATGCAACTGAAGTTTTTTAAATTCCACAGATTTCAGAAAGTGACCTCTGGAAAGCGTGACAGATACTATGACCACCAAAGAGCAGACACACTTCTCCGCTGACTTCCCACCTCAGCCTCCATCCTGTCATTAAATAAGTAAGCCAGGGAACAGGAGTACCACCCTAAAGAGGAGCAGAGGAAGGTAAAATCCAGAACTGACATGATTGTAAACATGACTGAAACAGCATGACAAAGACTGAGTTCACCTGGAAATGATTACATATAGTTTTATAGCATTAGAAAAAATAGGGCATTTAACAGAAATTAAATGCAATAATGGGAAAATAAAATGTTACCTATTTTGCATATATGATTTTAGGGCCTATGAAAATTATACTTTAAGCAGGTATAAAGGAGTTTACTGCATTCGTAAGAGGATTAAGACCTCTCTTTGGGGAATTATAACATATTTTATTTAAAAAAACCATAATAAATCATTGACTGAAATGCTTCAATACTAAATTGAAATTAACAAAGTGGATTGCTATTTCCCTTCTGCCTGGCCTTCCCTCTGAGGTATGCTCTGATTCTAATTTAATGCTGGGTTAGCATCACTAAGGTGACAAGGGTTGCTAGCCCATATTCTTCAGCACAGGACATTCCAAAGATATCCAGTCCATTCTTGGGTCAGTTAAAGTCTAAAGTTAGATACTGAAGTTGACCTGATAGTTAAGATAACTCTAGAGCAGTGATTCTTAATGGGAAGAGGGAGAGAAGCAGCAGGTAGTTAGTGGTGGGGGGCAGGGGATGCTCCCCAAGGGAATGTTGGCAACCTCTAGAAATAGTTTTGGTTGTCACAACTGAGGTAGTGCTATAGGCATCTAGCGGGTAGAGGCCAGAGATGTTGCTAAACATTCTACATCGCACAAAGTCCCTACAACAATCAATAGTCAAAAATGTCAATAAAATGTGGAATCTAAAAAAAAAAAAAGGTTACAAATGAGCTTATTTACAAAACAGACTCATAAACACAGAAAACAAACTTACCGTTACCAGTGGGGAAAGAGGAAGGGATAAATTGGGAATTTGGGATTTGTAGATACCCACTACTATATATAAAATAAACAAGGTCCTACTGTATAGCACAGGGAGCTATATTCAATACCTTGTAATGGTCTATAATGAAAAAGAATATGAAAAGGATCATCTATGTATACATATATATATAAACAAATCACTATGCTGTATGCCAGAAATTAACACATTGTAAATCAACTATGTTTCAATTTTTAAAAAGAAAAAAAATGTCAATAATGCCAAAGTTGAGAGACCTGCTCTAGTGGTAAGTTAAAAGCCAAACCACACTGAGGATCCTGGCAGCCTCATAAAACTGACCTATCACTTTGAATTGTTAATATAAAAAATTCAGTGTTCACAGGATCTTTTTTTTGCAGTGAGCTTGGACAGAACTTCTAGAATTGTTACAAAAATAGTTTTTCTTTTAAAGGACTCTTGATGACAATAATAGTAATAAAATTTGGGTAAATTTAGTTCTACTATAGTTTGGAGCAAGAAAGACAATAGATAACGATCTATTCATCTGTCTATTTTGGATTCTATATTCTGGGCATTAAAATACAGAGATCAGGGGAAGGACAGAAAAGGGGGAAAGGAAAAAGTCTGTAAAGAAAAAAAAGCTCAACATTATTTCTATTATACTGGGAAAACAAATTGCTAGGTCATTTAGTAATATTAGCTTCGAAAAATGTAAACCTTAAATTTTAAAAGGGTCATTAGATTGTCTTAAGAAATAATTTAACTTCTAAATAAAAGTAGAAACAGTCTTTAAATACTTTCCTCCTTCAAATGTAGAACACAATTAATCAATCAATAAATAGTCAACTCCCTCTTAATTTCAGTAATTTGTTCTCGAACAATTCTGTACAAAGACACTAGCTGAGAACCTAATTACCATGATTCTAAATGGGAAAAATTATACTGTATATGTCAACCACAAATCCACAGCCAATTTTCTAAAATTGAGTAAAACACTTCTAAATAAAAACGAACTATCTTGTTAGGATGTAAAATGCTTAAAACATTACTTCCCAGTAACCAACAAATCAATATAGCTAATAATCAGTTGTTTGGTTTATAGCAATAGATTGAACATCTCCTCTCTGAGGACTCAAGAGCTTTTCAAAGTATCAACATGTGAGTCTGATGTTGTGGTTGAAATAACCACATATACTTCCCACATACGTTTCATTGAAAATTTTTGTTGTTTTTCACTTCTCTGATAACAGACAGTGCTGCATATTTTTTCATATACTTACAGGGCCTGTGTATATCTTCCTTTGTTAAATGTCTGTCCAGGTATTTTAGCTATTTCTTTTATCCAGTTGCATATATTTTTATTATTGAGATAATAAGAGTTGCTTACACATTCTGGGTACAAGTTCTTTGTCAAATATACATACTGTGAATATTTTTCCCCAGTGTATAGTTTATTTTATTGTTTTTCCTTTCAAAAAAATGCTTTCAAAGAGCAGAAGCCTTTAATCTTAATGAATTCAATTATTTAATTGTTTCTTTTTGTTAACGGATTCTATAAAAAATCTTTATCTACCTCAAGTTCACAAAGATATTCTCGTGTTTCTTTATTCCGGAAGATTTACACACACTAGGATACCTACAAATAAAGGTTGACAACACCTAATGCAGGCAAGGAAGTCAAGTGACCACATCTTTCATAAATTGCTGCTGAGAGTACAGAACGGTACGAGCACTTTGGAAAATTGCTTGGTAGGTTCTTAAGATGTTGAACATACACCTAACTTTATGACCTAGCAACTCTACTCTAGGTATTTACTCAAATGAAAACATGCCCATCAAATTTATACAAAAATACTTAAAGCAGCCATATTCATAATAACTTAAAATTGGAAACCACACAATTGTCCAACAAGAGGTAGCAGAAAAACAAATTGTAGTATATGCATACGATGATAAATAAACTACTGCTATATACAATAACATAGATGAATCACAAAAATATGATGAGCAAAAGAAGCCAGACATAAAACACTTTATACTTTTTGGTTTCTTTTATATGAAGCTCAAAACAGCTAAGGCCAACCGATATTGATAAAAATTAGAATAGTGGTTGCCTTGGGATAGGGAGAAAGAAAGGGGATTGAACAGGAAGGGATACAAGGGCATTTTCTAAGGTGATGGAAATGTTTTCTATTTTGACAGTGGTATGGATTACATTGATTTGTTATTGAAATGTACACTTAAATTTTTATCTATATGTAGGTTACACCTCAAAATACATACATCACATTGCATTTTAGAAGCAAAACTATAAATTTTTCCTAAATGTACACAGCTGAGATATGTACACTTTACAACATCCAGGTTTTAAAAGTCACAGGCATTCTACCAGAAAAATGTTAGAAGAAATCTTGTTAGGGTGTGCCTGTATTTCCTATAAACTTGTGACGACCTGTCCTCATCTGTGCCCTTTTACATGTAAATAGAGAGTCAGATTCTGTGCTGAAGGTTGTTTTACTCAGGATTACAATATTTTAACTCAGCGGGAATTCACAACAGTGGGGCTGTGTTCTCCACTACCTTTGATCTGTAGTATTGGGCAAATGCCAAGAGTTAATTCAACCTCTACTTAAAGTTGTAAATACAAAATATGGTATAATGGGATTTTATTTGAAAAATTTATAAAATAACAAGATTGGAAAATATTTTTGTTAGCTATAAAATTAAACATAACCCACTCCATCTTCTCAAGGATCAGAGCAACTGGATCACTGGATCAGTGACCAAGATCTGCTATACCTTCAACTTAGTCTTAATAGTATAAGGGAGACTACATAACTGTGGGTACAGCATTAACAAAACCCTTTGTCCTTTATGAACAAACTTGACCTTCGTTAACTTCACAACACTGTTTCCCTGGAAACCTGAAAAAGGTGGAATGGAAGTGGTGCTACTAGACAATATTTCTCATGATAAAAAATGACAAATTGCATCTGGCAGGAGAGAAAATATATATGACCTATAACTACCTGGTAAGAAACCATAGTTTTGGCCTCCCTGCGTGTGATGACTCTCATAACAAGGCAGGCCCCTTGCAGGGACTCTGGAATTTATGCCTCAAATGTTGTTATAAGAGGTACTGGTTCCTATGGGAGACATGAGGCTTTCAAGCTAAGACGGCCCACACGTACGTGTCTCATCACCTTTCACTTGAGCTGTCAACTTGGAAGCCAGAGACTAGCCCCTTGACTGGCATGAGGATTGCTGCAAGAAGTCTTACTGAAGAGGGATGCCAATCATGCCCTTCTAGCCAGTTTTATTTTTCTGCCCTATATTCCTCTAATTGAATCTAATGCTAAGTCTGCCCCATGGAAGTCTTGTGAGTCAGAATTTTTAGAGACCCCCTGGTGGGCATAGTCATAACTCAGTCTACAATACACCATACCATATATGGAATGGTAGTAAGTAAATATGTTTTTCTTGATGATGGGAAATTCACTGCTCTTAGACTCAGTCTCATCTCTGTCCCATTGATAAGTCACTCTTCCATGCCATAATATAAAGCAGAGATAGCATTTGCTCCTGTGCAATAGTAGGAATGTCATGAACACAAAATAATGCATGAAATACTTTGACCTCCTCAGAAGAAAGACATTATAAAAATCGAAATATGCTTTGGTACAGGCATAATTGCTAGCTTTATTTCCCCAGACATTTTTGACAATATGCTATTTTTTGTTTTTCTCACAGATATGTACATAAATAGTTCCTTTTTAAAATAATAAGTTTATATGCATCAAAAACTGAAAATTATAATCTCTCTCCTACATCTGGTTAACTGCACTTGGCCATTACATATCACAAATCGAAAAGCAAACAAAAGGAACAGTCAAACACACATTAGGGAAGTTGGTGACCAGGCAGTAGACAGGAACATAGAATGGAAATCCCCAAACCATTCTACAGCAGAGAGAAAAACATCAAGGATACTTAGGCTTAAAGGTACTTGACACAAACTTTAAATAAATAAAGCAAACAAAGAGTAGCTCCTGAACAGTTTCCATGAGCATACAAATTAATCTACCTGTTAGGTCTGTCAGAAATCAGTGTACTACTCTGAATCACTATCTTTTCTTGGGTTTGCTATTTAGACTTTTTTTTCAGTATAAGTTTCAATGAGCCCAATATTAAAAGTAAGCCAATAAACCTAATATTATGATGTACTCTAGTAGAAAGATTAAGACATCTTAAGCATACATGAATTTGTCATTTGAACTTTAATTATGAAAAAGAGCTGGATACAGTCATCTTCTCTTACTGAGTTCTAGGTATAAAGCCCACATCCTCATTTGGCAACTGACACTACCATTTGCACATACTGAATGACTTTGCAAAAAAAAAAAAAAAAAAAAAAAGATTCAATGTATAAATGACTTGATAGCTAGTTTGGGATGATAAGGCTGCAGGGCTTTTTTCTTTTGTTTTATTTTTGAGGAAAAACAAAACAAAACAAAACACCATATCTTTCAGATTAAACTGAAATATGTAACAATCTGCAATTTTAATTTATTTCCTAGGCACACATGCAAATTTTACCAATAGTCTGTAGCAGAGTACTTAAGCTGCCACAAGTTGATCAACACATTCTAACCAGAGTCAGTTCCGCTCTCCTGGGTGTTGAAGAAGTACCTACTGGTGGAGATGGAGGAGAAAGAGGCAAAAGAATCCACCCAATTCCTTAACTGTATAATTTTCCCCACCAATGCATTTATGTCTGAATAGATAGGAAATACATAATATGGCCAAATTGCCTACACTGGTGCCACTCCTTCGGTGGCAATAGAAAAGAGCCTCTCTCAAGTGGTGACTGAGAGTAGAATCCATGTGGCCCCACTGCAGAGACGGCAGGACAGGTTACTTCTATCCAAGTACGTATGCCTAGAAGACTAACCAATTCCAATAGTTACACTAAATTTGAATGCTAATAAGCACTGGCTCTATGATAACAGAGTGTGTGTGTGTTAACAGATGACTCTGCAATTATTTGTTTGAACCCCGAATGTCAATTCCTTGAGAATACACATGAACTATCTCTTAGCAATCCTTTTACTCTTAGTTTTGCATATAGCCTGGGTAAATAGCTAACTTAATAAATGAATGAATAAACAAATGGTTGAATGAGTTGCAGTTTGGTGGCCAGTCTCAGCGGCTACTGAAGATACTGCTACTCTATCAATTACAATGCTTTCAGTTGCAATCAACAAGTAACAGAGCAGCAGATCAAAAATGAATTAAATGAAGTAGACATTTATTATTTCATTTAAAAAGAAAGTGAATCCAAGGTTGGTACAGTGATTCAATTATGTCATATGGGTCCAGGTTCTTTCTATCTTTTCACTGTTCCAACCTCAATATGTTAGCAATGTCTGCCTTCATGGTCACAAAATGGCTGCTAGAGCGTCAGCATCACATCAACACAAGAGTAAAGAATAGACAAATCATAAAGGAAGAGGGCAAGCAGAATTTTTTTTCCAGAGGTTTTTCCGTTCTACCACACTTTTGCTACCCCTCGCTGACCAAGATGGAAACTTGTCCATTGTTAAAACAGATGAAGAAGAATGAAATACCCATAACTGGCAAAGAAGAGTTCTCCCTGGCTAGAGAATAGAGAACAAAGATGCATCCTCCCTGCCTTACTCTACCAAAAGAATGAAGTGACAACTCTGTTTACACAGAAGAGGAGGAAATGGCTATATTCCGCAGTATTTGCACAGTTCATTAACAGCATGATATATAGCAGATGCTGAAGAGCCAGCACACTCTCAAATCATGCATTCACTTATTCACTCAACAAATATTTGGCAGGCACTATTCTCTGTCCCTGAGATACATGTGAGAACAAAATATAACTTCCAAACCTCGCTGAATTTATATGTTAGAAGAGAAATACAAACAATGAACAGTATGTATGATAAATAAGATAAATGTATCACATAAACATTACATATATACATGAAAGTGATGATTTTCTTTTCCCCAATATCAAGGTAAGGTAGAATTGGGTAGAAGCTTTAAATATGGCGATCAGAGAAGGCCTCCTGAGGAAGTGACAATGATTAAACGGCACAAGGTCAGACTGTTGCCTTCCCAGCCCAAACTAATTTTTCAGATGGTTTCAAGAGAACTGCCATTAAAATGAAAGAACATGTCAGAAGAAGAGCAAGAGAGCAAAACCTGAAGTACTGCATAGAATATATCCAGAAAAATTTTGGTTGTGCTTACAGACACACTGAAAGGAAGTAAACTAGGAGCTTACTAAGATTAAGGAAACTGTGTTGGTAAAGAATCTATAAGCCTGAAAACCAAAGAGCCATGTGACTCTTTGAGCTTTAAAACAACCTTTGGGCCTACAAACAGCTGCAAAATATATGTAGCCTCTAAGGGGAACATATACCCACAACCCACTTCAGATGTGGCCAAGAATAATAGACAAGTAAGATTCCTCCAAAGAGCAGAACAGGGGACTACAGAAAGCAATGGCCAAGAACTCCCTCCTGGAGAGCAGAAACAGGGTCCAGTCGAGGAACTCTAGACTGGCAGAGCAGAGGCTGTTCAGACCCCTGCCCAGGTGGTCTCCATCAACTAATGACTAGTGACTGCTGAGTCACTCACTCTTCTCTTACCTGAAAAGGAATTCCAGCTTTCTGACCCACCCTTATCTACCTGAGTTACACCTGGACTGAGTGAAAAGACTGAACATCACCCAAGCATCATTAGATTTGAGCTGGATACAGCAATTAGATGGAATTTTGAGTTGTCTGCCTCAGGGAAAGGGAGAGTGTGTTCTATGTGTCTCGCATGGAGAAGGATACACACAAAAACGTGACAGTCAGAGACGCAGGCTATGGGAGAGACAGCTAGCCACCCACCAATATTCATCCACCCCTTACTCCTGACACATAATCAGGTTACGTTTCCCGGTCTCCCTTGCAGACTGACGTATTCATATGACAAAAATCTCAGCTGTAATATATGAGTAGTTGTGATATGTGCCTGCCTTTTCAGGACTTGGGTGTCCTGAAAGAGAGGTGTGCCTTGTGCACACTGTTCCCCTCTCCACTGGCTGAAACTTGAATAAGGTTTGACCTGATGACCAAGTCCCAGAGGATAAAAGAGTTATGATAAGTTGGAAGAATCCTGGGTCCCTGAATCACCATGTGGAAGAGAGCTGCTACCAACAGGGAGCACCCTTGATTGATTATCATGGGGGAAAAATAAGCTTCTTGTTCATTAAGTCACTGATTTTCTAGGTCTATTTTTACAACAACTTAGTCTACTCTAACACAGAAAGTTAACTCCCTGGCTAAAGTAGAAATTATGTTCTATATAGTTTAAGGTGGCAAAAAAGAACATAATACACTTTAGCAAACTTTTCTCTTGGTTATTATGGGATGCTATTACAGAATACCCTAGACTTGGTGGCTTATAAACAGCACAAAATTTATTTCTCTCAGTTCTAGAGGCCAGAAGTCCAGGATTAAGGTGCTGGCAGATTCAGCATCTGGGGAGATCCTACTTCCTGTTCCACCAGCAGCCAACTTTTCACTGTGTCCTCATGTGTAGGAAGGTCTCTTTTCTAAGGGCACTAATCCTATTCATGAGGGCTCTCCTCTCATGACCAAATCATCTCCCAAAGGCCTCACACTGGTGGTTAGGATTTCAACATATGAATCTGGGAGAACATAAACACTGTCCATTGCAGCTTTCTTTCAAAATAGCTAAAATCCTTAAGGTTTTTAAAACTATCATTTTCCAGTTATTTTGGGGAAAAGCCCTGTTGTGGAACCCTTAATTTCCTACAGATTATAGATAAGTGAATCATTACTGTATTTAACATGTAAGAATTAGCAGAATAGTGGGGGAAGAAAAGCAGGACAGAAAAGTATTTGTCAATGTAGTACTTAGACATCTTTACAGTGCTAAAACAATTAAAATGCAAATATATTCCAATGCCATTAAAAACTCCATTCCAAAAGCAATTCCTTAATGCCTGTCTCTTGCACCAGGAGCTAAATTTCTCAAGAGTAGGGACTCTGTTTTGCTCCCTCCTATGTAACTAATACGTGGAACAGTATCTCAAATATAATGAGCATTTGATTAAAAATTGTTGAATGAATAAATAAGTAAATGAATGAATGAACAAATGAAAAAAGCATTTACAAATTTTAATTAGTTTTAACTTTTGTGGAAAAGTACCATGTTTAGTAGAAATTCCAAAAACAAAAAAACAAAAAAGTTGTATTCTTTTTGACTTACCATAAACACTGTCATCTATCTCCCATCAAAAAACTTCCCTGAATTAAAGAAAATTCTGAAAATTTATAATTCTGAAATTCAAAATTCTCTAAGTCAATAGGCACACCAGTAGTCAACTGAGAGATATGCTGGGGTTTCAATTTCTAGCTTGAGTATTCTACATCCAGACATCTGACATTTATACAATGAAATATAAAAATAAGCCTCTGGTAAAATATTATGAAACAGACTCCTTTCTAACTTCAGACATCAATCCCAAACTTTCCTTTTATCATCTTGAATTTAACAGCAGGAACTGTGCACATTACTAAAGACTGGCTTTAGACCCACAGTGGAAAAAAAAATCAGTATCTTGGTAGTTAACTCCCAGTCTCCTCCCAGCAATGCCAACAGTAGATTTATCCACCCACAGACTGGAAATAAGTTTGGTTTGTTTTGCTCGCACAACAGGACAATGGATCAGCAGACAGCTCGTCCATAATGTCAGCATTACTGACACCATGGGTGGTAAATCCCTTTAATGCAAATAGTTGTATCCCAAGCTTTCAAAGGGATGCTTGTCTAAGCTTAAGAGGACCCATAATTTTAAGACAGACATTTCCTTCAGCGTTAAGGACTCCAATGGAGCAGCACTAAATTTTGTCTGGAATCCTATAAAAAATTAGACTTTTAGAAAATGGACCAACAAAACTGAAATGAGCTTACCATATTGTTCAATTTGAGTATAAAGCAAAAAGAATTCTAAAACAAATAGTCAATTTTTGCTTTCTTGCTTACCAAAAATAAGAAATAGTTTAATAGGTATTTTACTTCAAATAGATTATTTAAGCCAGCATTGAATCTAAGATTGAAAATTCAGTCTTCCGTGTTTATTAACCAATTTTAATTTTTAATATGTGATTCATTCACTCAACACATTCTTTCAAGAAATATTGATTGAGTCCTGCAACAGAGACTGCTTGTTGCTTATTCTAATATCCACTGTCCCTATTCTAGAAGCCCTGAATTTCAGCTAGATACATGGATGCTGAAATAAAGACCAGATCCCAAGTTTCCCTTTCATCTAGGCTCTTACCTGGAAGTGGGGACTGGGGGTAACCAGAAATGTTACGTAGCAGCTTTTGAGAAATAGTCTTAAAAAGCAGCTGGTATATATTCTTTGCCCTGTCTTCTCACTTTCCTCCACCCTGCTGTTTAGGATCTGTTTCTAATGGAAGGGGCTATCTCTGATGCAAAACAATGAGACCCACATCCTGGGGATGACAGAGTGGAAGGCTAGAAGCAGCATGTGTTCCTGAGGACTTTGTGGGTCAGAGCCCCCACACCAGCCCCAGACTGCCTACCTCCAGGCTTTTCATGAAGAGAAAAAATAAAGTCCTATCTTTTAAAGTCATTTGTATTTGGGGTGTTCATATTACGGCAGTGAAACCTAATCCTAACTGATACAAGCACAATCTGTAAAATGAGCGTTGAAATACAAGATGAGTAAGGCAAGATTCCTTGCACACAACCCCAAATTCTAGCAATGAATACGGAAGTCCAAAGAACACCAGAGTGGATTATGATAGATGGTTTTTGCCTATTTGTTATGGTTTCAAACCAACTCCCTTCTTCTGGTAGCAACAGCCACTTTTCTTTGGAGAAGCTCTTCTCCCATATCATAAGATCAGATTTTAATTCCTGTAGCCCCATTTCTGAGCCAACCTGTTATTTGGGGGGGGGGGGGGGGAATGCAATCCAAGCCTGGCCAATTAAAGTACTGGCCATTGTAACTGATTCAGGAATGATCATATAAATTAAACTCAGCCATTTAGAATCCTGCTGTATTAACAATCATCACTATAATATGCTGCATAACAAAACAACCCACAACTCAGTGCTTACAACAACAAGCATCTATCAGGGGTCCACAGGTCCACTGGGCCTCCTTAGCTTTAGGCTGCTGACTGCACCCAGGTCTGCTCCGCATGTTTCTCATCCTCCTCAGACCCGCAACCATCTGGGTGAAGTTTTCTCAATAACACATGGCAGAGGCACAAGAAGCCAAGCTAAGTCACACAAGCACATTTGAGGTCTCTGCTCATGTCATGTTGATTAATATTCCAGTGGGGTGGGGAAACATACTCTGCTCACTGTAGGGAACTATGACATCACATGGCAGAGGGAGGGTATGAAGAAGTGGAAATAATAATACAGTCAATTATGCGCACATCTTGAGTTTCCAGCACCTTTAAAGTCATGGTACTAAAAGGCCCTAAGCCTGAAGCTGCATGTGCCAATGTTCCAGGCTAAACAGATGAAGCGAAGTACATCTCCTACAGCAGAGAGTAAGTTAACACATGAAGAGAAGCAAAGACAGCAGAGGTAAGAAATGGATGGGGAGACACACCAAGTGTACTGAATCCTCTACTTTATATTGGGAACATGCCAGGAAAAAATACCGAGAATAGCAGTGGCACGAACAAAAGTTGTGGGGATTCAGAAAAGTGAGAAGATTAAAGAAATTTTTGAAGCAGACATTGATCAGAATGATGAGCAAGAGTCATTTTCACCACAGCAGACACAGAAATGATTTTCAGAAAAGAAAATTACATAAACGCTCTAGCAGTCATCATTGGTTTATGTACCTAATCTCTTTTCTTAGCCTTCTGTCATAGAGGCGAAAAAACCTACTCACTTTCTTAGAATCTGTTGTTGTCATGTAGTTTTGATGATTAGACAGAACAGAAACCTGCTGGGGTCTCTCAGGAAAGCTTTTCCTTCCTTGCAAAAATGGAAGAAGCAACTTTCTCTCCTACTTCTTCCCGCTACCCCTTCCATCTCCATCTTCCTGTCTGGAAGACAGCTTGCTCCCTAACTGGAGGGCAGCCATTCTGCTCTTGAGAAGGAAAGCCCAAATGGCTGCAGAGAGGGCGGTCTTGATGCAATGAGCCAGTGAACCACTGCCAGCAGCTGGCTCCACTGATCTCATTTGCTGAAACAAATAAAACCTTTCCTGATTCAGATGCTGTTGACCTGGTTTTCTGTTACTCACATCTGATAGGATTCATAACTAACTGAAGCCTAAAGTAAAGGTAATGTCAGTTTTAGGACAAGAATCAATTATACAGCTAACCTTTGTATACCACCCTACAGTTTATAACACATTTTTACACACTTTATTGAGTTACTAAATTAGAAAGGATTACAATTAATTAAAGATAAAATCTTTGACTATCAGAGTAAGTAAGTTAGGTTTTTTCAAATGAGACAGTAAACTAGAAAGTCCACTATCACTGTCTAAATGCTAAATAGATTTATCTATTACTGCTATGAGAAAGGCAAGAAGCCATGACAAGTTTTTGAGAAGGGGATTTCATCTGTGTTTATTTCATAATGCACTGTGAAGGACGGACAGAAAAAATTAGACTGAACCAAAGAGATCTGAGAAGCTTTTGTTTGATGAACGAAGGATTCACTGACAAAACAACAACGGACTCTAGCGAGGATGGAGTAAAGAGTACCAGGATAGCTCTTCAAAGTTATAAAGCAGGGTAAAACATATGAAATACCTATTTTCAGACACTGTAACACAGGCAGAGCAAAAATGCGATCCCAAAAAGTAAGGAAACAAATGAGGTGAGCCCTACAAGTGCCCTGGCTTTATGCCTGGCGGTACTTTCAGACCATGGTCCATGTAAGCAGATTCAAGAAAAGCTGGGATGAGGAGATACAAATTGAGTCTGGGGAGTATGAGAGGTCTGGAATTTGCAATAAGGAATCCTAGACAGGAAAAACTATACACAAAAAGAGTTTCTGAATACAATTTAAGTCTTTGCCTGACTACTAAGCTGTCAGCATACAGGGTATAGGGTGAAGCCCCAAGACGCTGGGCAAAAATTAACTACCAGGGGAAAAATAATTACTGGGGAACTACAATCTGACAACTACTGGAGCTCACAGGGCAAGTAATTATTTGAGTTTTATCCAACCAGAGTACAGAAACTTTACTGAAGGCTTGTGATACAGAAAGCCTGAGCCACTCCTTGACAAGAGGACTAGAAAATTCTTGTAACAAAAGGACAGTCGAGACTCTCACAAAGTTTAATAAGCTACTAGGGTAACAGCTTCCCAAAACAAAGCCCAACACTCTTTAAAAATTCAGACATTCAATGTATTCGTTTTATAATGCTTCCATAACAAAGTGACACAAATTTAATGGCTTAAAACAATACCATTTATTATCTCATAGTTCTGTAGGTAACAAGTTCAGGTACAATGCAATTCAAACCCTTCATTTAGAATCTCATGAGGCTAAAATCAAGGTGATGGCAGGGCATTGGAATGAACTTCCAAACCCATTTACTTTTTTGGCTGAATTCAGTTCCTAGCAGTGTTAGGACTGAAGTCCCCATTTCCTTGCTGGCTGCTAGCTGGGTTCCAGTCTTTGCTCCTAGAGCAATGGTGTCTCAGGTCCCCCTCATGTTTCCAACCACTTTGACTTCCTCTTCTGCTGCATCTCTCTGACTTTAGTTGGAGAAAGTTCCTTGCTTTTAAAGGTTCATGTGATTAGACTCAGATCTCCCCAATAACAGGATAATCTCCATATCTGAAAGCCCATAACCTTAATTATATCTGCAAAATCTCTCTTGCTGTGTCACATATATATTCACAGGATGCAGGGATTGGGTGCTACTCTGCCTACCACACTCAACAATGTCACTTTTACAATAGTCAGCATCCAATCAAAGCATATCATAGAAGCAAGAAAATATGACTCTTACTCAGGAGGGGAAAAAAATCTATTAGTAAAAGCAGGCAGCATGTTAATACAAAGACACAGAGGGGGTAAAAGTAAAAAGACTAGAAAAGATATACATAGAAACAACTAATCATGAGAGAGTAGGAGTTCCTGTATTAATATTGGAGAAAGTAGATTTCAGGAGAAGAAATATTACCAGAGATAAAAAGTTGTTCAGTGATAAAAAGGGTCAAATTATCAAGAAGAGGAAACAGTCTTAGCTATGTAAAATGTTATAACCACTTAGGAAAGCAGCTGGCAATTTCTTTTAAAAGTAAGTGTACACTTACCATACAAGTCACCAATTCCACTCCTGGGTATTTGCCTAAGAGAAAGAAAACATAAATAAACACACAAAAAGATTTTTACAGGAATATTCATAGCAGCTTTATAATAGTCCCCAAACTAGAAATAACTCAAGTATTCATCAATAAGTGAATGGATAAACAAATTGTGGAATACTATTCAGCAATAAAAAGGAACTAGTATTACAAAGCATCACTGTGAATCTCAAAACCATGCTAAATAAATGAAAGCAGCCAATCACAAAAGAATACATACCATTTAACTCTACATATATACAGCTCTAGAGCAGGTAAAACTTGTCCTTAATGATGTAAAGTGGATCAGATGTTGGGGGGGCTTGACTGAGAAGGAGCATAAAGAATTTTGGGGTTCTGGATATGTTCTATATCTGCATTGGGATGGTGGATACACTATTGTACACATTTGACAAAATTCAGTGACTGTACTTTTAAAATAGGAAAATTTTATTTCCGTAAGTTATACCCTGATGTGTAGACTTTAAAAAAATAATTAAAAAATAAAAAAGGTAGAGTTTTAAGCAGAGTTAACGGGGTAAGATGCCACAGAAAGAGAGAGAACGCTGAGAAATGAAAAGAACTTATTCAATACAAGGAAACTTCGTGATTTTAGAAAGCACTTTCATTGAAAAGATGGATAGAATCCAAGATGCAAGACATTTTAGTCATATTTATCTTGAATGTAAAATTCAAAAAGAAAACATACAGACTTTTCTATTTCAATTGTGCTTCTCAGACTTTAATGTGCATAAATCACCTGGAGGTCTTCCTAAAAGGCAGGTTCTGATTCAGGAAGTCTTGGGTGAGACTTAGTCTATATTTCTAACTAGATACAAGGTGAGGCCAATGTTGCTGGTTCATCTCTTACACTGTAAGTAGAAAGAACACAGACCACTCTTCTGAGGCACTGATGGTTTATTTATAATGTGCTAATTTGGTCTGGAGGTTCCCAGGATCTGTGGAATCCATTCCTACCATCAGTTACAGGGAGCCTGACAACCCAGCCCCCCTTTCTCTTTGTTAGTGTAACCAGAACAAGTGCTAGTGATGCTCTTGAAAATAACAGTGATTTTACATCAATCAGCAGCTTCGGGTTCAAATCCCAGCTTTGTTTCTAAACCAACTGATAATCTGGGTTCCTAATTTGCATTCCTAGGATGAAAACGAGAGAACGGTTCTCGGTTCTTGTTTCTCTTCTCAAGGCTGTTTGAGGAGGATTATAATAGAAAACGTAACTGAAAATATTACATGAACCATACTCTTTAAAAAAAAAAAAAAGAATGGTTTAAAACGTCAAGCAAAGTGGGCAAAAGAAGTCTTTAGTACCTCACAGGTTTTTTTTAGAGAGGCGGGACCTAAAATAAGAGGTGGGGCCCCAGGATGATCCCCGTGGGCGTGTAAGGAATGCGCCACATTACAGGCAGGGGCGCCCCGTGTCTAAAACAATCTGTAAAAAATAAGCTTCTGTATTTAAAATTATCCTAAATTCTGAAACTTGAAACACGAACTTTTCCGTCATTAAATATTTCAACTGGCACCTAACTCAAAGTTCGGTGATACTATTTTCCTTCAGTCTACTGCTTTCAGACAAAGTTCTACCCACGCATCTCGCTCCCTCTCTCGCATCCACTCGTCACTCTCCGGCCCCCGCGCCCGGCGGCCCCCGCCCGGGGCAGTAGTTTCCACTACGCTAAAGGGGGAGGTGGTGACGGACTCCTCTATCTACTTGCCTCGAGGAGGGGGCGTGTGAGGAGCCACCTCCACAGGACGGTAAGAGACCCGGCGCCGACACGCGGAATCAGGGGCAAACGCGGGTTGAGGAGGCGGCGTCGGCGCAGCAGCAGGGAGGCGGGGCCGGGGTCCGACGTGCGGGAGCGCGGCTTCGCCCTCCGCCGCGCCGCCCCCCGCCCCGCACCCCCGGAGCCTCGGAGGGATGGCACCGGCGGGAGGGGGCGGGGCCGCGCGGCAGCCTTCTCCGCGGCGGCCGCCTGCGCTGCGGCCGGAAACAATAGTGGAGGAGCCCGAGCCGCGCGGATCGGTTGCAGCGGCTCGCGAAGCCGGACGGTAAAGACCCCGCTTCCCCGCCCCCGACCCTCCTGCGTCCCGGTCCTCGGCCTCGCGGTCCCGCTGCCTCGCACTCCGAGCCCCGCGGCCGCTGGCGCTGTTCCGCGCGGGGCGCCCGGTCGGACGGTCGGGGAGACCGACACGGGTCCGCGGCAACCTGAGGGGCGGGCGCGCGCCCCCAACGCCGGAGGCCCGGCTGGGACCCGACTCCCCGAGACGCAGAGTCCGGGAGGACCGGCTGCGGTGGCCCTCGAACGCATTCTCTCTGGGCGGGAGGAAGCCCAGGGCGAGGGGACGCGAAGCTCCCGCCGGCCGGGCTCCGGGACCCCCGGCCGGGCTTGGCCACCCCGCCTCCGGCCGTGCCCGAGCGGCACAGCGGAGCCGCTGCCCGGCCTTCCGTGCGGATCCTTTGGACACTCCCGGGACCCCTCCCTAGTGTTCTTTTCCACGTGCATTTTTTTCTGCCCCCGGATCTCGGATAGGAAACCTTGCTACGCCGAGCTAGCGAAACGCCTCTAAGGTTCCGCCGAGCTAGCGAAACGCCTCTAAGGTTCCCACCATGAAGTTAGCGAAGAGGTGTCCCGAGCAGGTCTTTCTTCCTGCATTTAACAGCGTTAAGTAGGTTGACAGACCCGGCATCTGAAAAGGCCTCGCTACTAAGCTCTTTCTATGCCTGGTCAGGGATGGGGGGCGCGGGCTCGAATGCCAGAAAACTGCTTTCCGCCAGATCCCCCCCAACCAAGTAAAACACAGGATCAAAAAAGGCACTTAGGCATAGTGTCACTTACGACTAGGCTTTAAGTTTTATTAGCTTTGTGTCTTTGCACAGTAATATGATACTGAAGTACAATTATGGCGATGCTTGTTTGATGGGGCTGTTGCTTTAGATAAACTGAACAGCATCCTTCTCTCTTCCTAGAAGTGCCTAATACTGCTGTAATGGCAAGTTCTTGAAATTGTGTAACTGTCCTTTTCTGTTTCTTAATAGGGGCACTATGAACGAGGAAGAGCAGTTTGTAAACATTGATTTGAATGATGACAACGTTTGCAGTGTTTGTAAACTGGGAACAGACAAGGAAACACTCTCCTTCTGCCACCTTTGTTTTGAGCTAAATATTGATGGTAAGGACGCAGTATAGATTAATTTTATGGCATGAACTTTACAGAACTACTTTATGCTGAACCAGTTATAAGCTAAAACTAAAATTTCTTGAATGATTGTAAACTGTGACATGAATGAAGTGTGGAGATCTGTTAAAGATAAAGAGTTCCTGGAAATGAAGCGGAAGTTAGCACTGCTATGAATTTAAGAGAAACTTTTTTTTAAACTCCTGCAGTGTTAATCCCAGTTTTGCTAATATAAAGATGAGGTATGAGTATTAACTGGTAAACTTTTCCGGTTTCAAAGCTTATTAAGTTGGCAGATTTTAACACAATTGTTTTTGTGTTTGTTTTGTTTTTGTTTTTTGTTTGTTTTTTAATATTAAGAACTAACATAACAGACTGACAGAAAACAAACTTACGGTTACGAGGGGGTAGAGGGGGTAGGAAGGGATAAATTGGGAGTTTGAGATTTGCAAATAGTAACTACTGTATATAAAATAGATAAGCAGGTTTGTACTGTATAGCACAGGGAACAATATTCAAACTAAGAAGGCTTTTAAATTTTCTTAATAGTATCTCTAAGAGTATATGAAGAGTTCTCCAAATACTAAAAAAAAATATATATATATATTATTGAAAGTGTTTGGTGTGCAGTTTATGTGCCCATGGATATCAATAGTTTGTCCCCAAGAATCATGTGGAATATGTTTCTTTAATCTTGATGTTGCCATGATAAATTCTGATTTTTTTTTTAATATTTATGAGTCATACTAAAAAGATGCTTAATACTCTGGCAATGAAAAAGTTTGCCTGCCATTTGAATTTTGAATTGTAACATATCAATAGAGAGATTCTGTTACACCTTTAGATTAACTTTAATCATCTTGACTTTTATATTATGTAGGAAAGATCAAATGTTCCTTCAGTTAAAAAAAATGGGAATATCTACCTTAAGATCCCTCTTAGGACTTGTTTTTTAGAAATTGTTGTAGACACCAAATTAATATATTTAGATACTCTGTAGTAAAAGTCAAAATTATAACCATAAGTAGACTACTAAAAACATGTAGAATTAACTATATGACATTCATTTTCCATTTAAAATCATATTGGTTATGACAGTTTTGCCATTGTACTCTCAGAATTGTAGTTGCTGAACGTGATAATCAGTGGAAGATCATGGATTTCCTGTAAGTTCCAAAAAGTATATATAACTGGCTTCGGTAAATATAGTAATTACGACTGATTTCAAAGGAATGACTTAAAAACATGATTCTTTTGTAAATTTAAATTACCATGTCCTTAATTATGCTAGAGTGAAAGATCTGAATTTATGTTTTTTTTTTAGAAATACAGTTGGTCTTTCACATTATAGATTTTAATTTTAGATGGGCAGAGGCATTAGAAATGACTCAGCCCAAACCTGTATTTATACTGAGGGAAACTGAGAACTAGGTAGTTGGACTGTTCAAGGTTGCTAAAAACAAGCTGTTGTTATTTGCCAGGCACTGTGTACCAAGCACATTACATAGATTATCTTATTCCACTCAAAATAGCTCTGAGATGACTATTATTATCCATTTTAAAGTTGATGGAGCCTAATCTTCAAGACAAAAAATGCACTTTGAAGTTGCACGGCAATAAATGACAATGCTGCGCTTTGAAGCCTGGTCATCTGGTTCTAGTGTATGTGATTTTAATTCCATTGATCGATTGTCAGTAGTTATTTTACTTGATAGAACTCATATGAGAAACCTGTTCCCCTGAATCCTAATTGCTGACTTTGATATTCCATCAGCCAGCTTTTCCTACCAATGCTTCCTGCTAAATCATCATTAGTGGTGTTCATGCTGTGATAGAATTTTTCTGCAGAAACCTAAACTTTCATATTTGTTTTTCCAGTTTCTTTTAATAGTGCCTTTTAACTGGTTCTTCATCATTATATAAAAAATATACAGATACTCCTCAGGTACCATCTTTATGAATATTTCATCTCTGATAACATTTATCTCAATTATAAGCTTGTCATAAGTCCTACGTTGTTTAAAAAATAGTTGGCTTTATCTTAAAAGACAAAAATAATTCTCAATTTGAATTAGTATTGTTTCCTTTTATAGTCTATGTACACTCAAGGTTTTAGATTTTTAAATGCTAATTAAACCTTTATGAGAAAAATTATTTTAGAATTAAATTTTCTTCCCAATTTATCTGAAGTCAGTGCTCACAAATAATACATTTCATATTTACTACAGGGATAAGCTTGTGCATTATAACCATTTTAATATCATAAGATTTTTTTTAATCTTAGAAATTTTAGGGAAAAAGGAGGGAAATGAGAACCCAGAATTCCACAAAATTTCAGTTTTTATCAGTACACAGGTTTTTAAAAATCAGTGAAAACAATGTGATAATAAAGTAATCAAATACCTGAAAAATAACTAGGTATATTCTTTGTCTATGTCAGCAAACCTTTTAAATGTTTTTGAAGTTTTCTTTCCCCTACCAAATTTTCAGCACAGTGCCAGTCAATAAATGTTAGATAAGAAAGAAGGACTTCAAAAAATATGACATTTAACTTTACTCATTTGATATAACTTTTTTGTAGAATGGTACTGTGGCTGTCCCTTGGTTTCTTAGCTTACAAATTGCTGAGTTTTCTCCAAAGCTTTCTATTCTTTTTTTAGCTAAGAGGCTAAGTTAAAAATTCTCTTGGAATTTTTAGGCTAGTTTTGAGTCCACAGTTAAGCTGAAATACTTCCCACCTTTGAATTGTTGCTTATGTCAGATCAAAACTGGTCTAATCAAATTGTTTAAAACTGTGTGCATGCATGTATTTATAAAATGAAGACGGAAAAAGAAAGAAAGAACAAAAGACAGTTTAATCTTGTAGGAGAGATTTCATATTCTGAGCATGGTTCTAAGTTGCCTTTTTTCTGTGACTTTACAGTACTTAAAAGGAAGTAAGTACCTATATACATATACTTCCAAGCCGTAGGTGATACAGTTCAAGGACCTAAGAAATGCACTTTAAGGAGACTGATTTTTTTTGGAGGGGGATGGTTGTGGGGGGCACCTATAATTCACCATTAGAATTAATTGTCTACTTCTAGGATTAGGAGATAGATGCATAAACTTCTTAATACTTACGGCCTGTCCTTGGCACTGAGACACTCTACACTTTTTATGCATTTATGATCAAATACAATAATATGCATCATAGTTCATGGTACTAAAATCTCTAAAGTTTTTTACTCACTGCCATTCCCTAGACTTTTAAGGCTGGGAGGAACGTAGCCCAGGGTGGTCAGGAGCCATAATAAAACTCAACTGTAATAAAACAATGTGAGAAATGAAACTAAAGATCAGGGGACGAGGCAGAGGTCCAGGGCTCCGATCTGTTACTTCATACTATCAGTTTTCATTTTGTGCCAAAACTATGCAAATAGTATTTTTACTTTTCTCTAATAATTGACTTCCTTTCTCTTCTGTGGAGACAAACTTTTTTATAGGACAGGATTGGTGCCTCTTATGCCAAAGTTTTCAGTGTACATTGATCTTGCTAGTTGATTAGTATTACCAAGGCTTACTAGTCTACCTTGGACTGTATGAGCCATCTCAGACTTCATTCTCCCCTACTTTGTTGACCTTTCCAGGAACTTTTCTAGAAACAGACCCAAATGCAGATCCTTAGTAATCTTTCCAGCAAGAAAAATCTGAGGGTATTTTCTCTTGGTTGAGGCACTGGTTTCACCAGTGCTTACTTTTAATCTTTCTTCCTTGATTCTTTGTGCCTTTGACCGAAACACTGGTCAGTAGTCAGAGAGCAGTTTAAATGTCAATGTTAAATCCTTGATTTAGTTTGAATCAAGACTATATTAACTACTCAACAGCTCTTGTTTTGTCTTGCTTCTGGCACACCAGCGTCTTTCCACAAAGTAAAGGCCCAACACTTTACTTGTGGTAGGGAGGCTGAATATTGTTAACTCAATCTGGCATTAACCTCTTTTCTCTTGTTTCCCATAATGGCAAACATTATATCTTGCTGTTCACTAAAAAAGCACTTTTAAGTATAAAGTGTAATATGACTTTTGAACTTTAGCTTGGCTACCTTTGATATACTTAAAAATACAGATACGTATTTTTCTTTAACTATCTTTTAATGTCACTAAATAAATTTGAACACTCTTTAAATGGCTCTGATAGTAAAACTTTAGTATTTGGACAGAAGTAGGGAGGGATGGAAGTGAAATGTAGGTTTAATTGATGATAACTTTAAATTATAGAATATTTTTTAAAAAATTAAAACTAGGCTTGTAACAACATCTAGTTAAGATCTGTAACTTAACTAACAACCCACATCTGAGGAGCCAGATTCCAGATTCCTATCTCTTGTCCTAATTATGGTGACCTCTTTTTAGTTACTCCCAACTTGTTCTCCCTTTAACTTTATTAAACTTTCTAATTTTAAAGTTTAGGATGAATTTAAAAGATATTGAGTTGCAACTAGAAAAATCAGCTACAGAGAGGCCTTTTCAGTAATAAAAGGTTGTACCATGTTGAAGACAAACTATTTGAACTGCAACTGTAATGCTCTGGTGATTCCTCTAACCAAGGAGTTTGAACTGGAAGGGATTTTAACAAAATGAGACAGTGTATACTGAAGATGGGCACGCACCAGATCTCATGTGGACTTATTGCCAGAAAGCTATAAGAATTTTCAAGTTTCTGACCCATCTCAGGACATAAAATGTAATGATTAATGCTACTGCTCATTATAGATACTTTAGATGTTATAAACTTAGAAAAACTCTTCCCTGCTTTCTCCCAGCCTCTGTTTGTGATGGGCTAACATGGTAATTCCACCTTCCACATACCTTTACAAGGAAGATTGCTTTCCTTCAGCCAGTACGTCTCCATTGCTCCACTTCTGCTCTAGTGGTGAAGCATGGGGGCCCTGGACTCACACCCTTGAATCCTGACCCTGCCATTAATTAGTTGGGTTTTTGTGGCAATCCAGATACCTAAGTATTGTGTCATACTGGTTCTCAAATGTTACCAGTAAGAACAGTTTTATATTTTTATTTCTTAATCTTGAAATTGTTGTGCCAGAATCTAAGTCAAAAGGCTGAACTGCAGTTGTTGCCATTTGTTCCAAGAATACTTGGCAGTGTAAGCAGTGGCACTCAGATTTCTTTGTTTGCTCTTGATGCTCAGAGTGAAGCTGCAGAGTAATGGTAGCATAGTGATTAGGAGGACAGGTTCCTGATTCTGTGCCCCTGAGGTCCGGAAACTCCAGGTTGGGGGTGGGAGGGTGCCGTGCAGGGAGCACACACACTCCAGAGCCTGACTGTCCAAATTCAAATCCCCATTTACTAGCTGTGAGACCCCGAGCAAGTTACTTCTGTGTATTATTATTCTGTCAATTCAGCTAGAAGTATATGCCCATCTAAGTTTTAAATAGGAAAGGATTAATATTTATTTTCTCTTATTTAGTAATACAGTATGTGGCTAAAATGCCTGTAGAAGTGACTAGGATGGTTGGAAACCCTTACTTTACAACTGATTTTTAAGCATCTTGGAGCATTTATCATAGCTAAACATTTATGGAGGTCTCCCATCAGGACTAAGAGGTGAGTAGTAGTATCCTCATTTATATGTGGCGAAACAAAGACTCTGAGGTCAAGTCAAGCTGCCCTAAAGTCATATAGATAGTAAGTAACAGAGAAGAGATTCAGATCAGGTTTCTGATGCCAGAGCTGTTGTAACCACTGTGAGAAATGGACATTTCTCTCTTTTACCTTTGCTATATTCTAAGTTTTAAATTGTAGACCAGCCCCTCTGTGTTGATAGCATTCACTTGTTGGTTTTCCTAATGCCTGTGATTAGTCCTGATCATCTTTTCATTTTCTTTTTTTTTTTTTTTTTAACATGTTGGCATACTCTGTCCTAGGCCTTCCGTCCTCACTCTTTGGGCTTTCATGACCTTTCATATGCTGATAACTAGCAGGTCTCCTCCTGCCTCCTCCTTGCCCCCAAGTGCACACCTATATATGCAACTAATTTGTGGACATCTTCACTTGTATACCCCATAGGTATTTCAACTACATTTCTAAATTTAAACTTTTATTCCACCGATACCTCTTTTCAAAATGAATGAATAAATAAATAAGTGAATTCCCCCTCCATCCCTGCAGCCAAAAGAAAAAAAAAAATGTTGGGCTTGGAGTGAACAGTGGGGAAGGTAAAGACATAAATGCCTAGCTAAAATATATGCAAGGTGGCGCCAAAGAAAGAACCTGCCTTCCCTGAGTCTTAAAAAGTTACTTCTCAAAGCAGCCTTCCCTGCCCTTCAGGGTTCCTTTCCCCCACCACCATCAACCCCAATATACTTTTCCTCATAGCACCCTTTGCTTCCTGGCACTTGCTCTAATTTGTTACTACAGTTGATTCCATGTTTGTTTAATGTGCTCCCCCTCCCCCATTTGTTAATTCTGTAAGGACATGGATTAGAGTCTGTTTTATTTACTAATTTATAACCAGCAGTAGCACAAGGACTGGCAAGAAGTAATAAATGAGTGTTTGAGGAGTGAATCAGTCTAAAGGAGACTTTAGAGGGCTGTCTTTCTTAAATTTTTTTCCCTTACACTTGCCCGCAACAGAACTCTTTAGCAATTTTTCTGTCCTTTAACAGAGTTTCCTGAGATCTTTCTGGAGTCTACTAAAAGTTTTATGAATCTTACTAATGGAAGAACTTTGTGTCATATTCAAAAGAAAAATGTAGCAAATAATACTAGTAGTGATATCTGGTTATCTTTTGGATAAAAAACAGACATAGTATTTTTTCTCCAAACATAGAGCAAGAAGTTTTATACAGGGCTGTGTTTAGAATGGGAGTTTGTAGATTCATCTACACACTGCAGCTCTTGTTATGCTGAACACCCCAGCAAAGAGCTGTTTGCTCACAGTGATGACCCCGAGGCATTTGATGATCCTGAGTGCTTTTTAAATCAATGATAAAAGTAGGTTTTTTTTTTTAATCAGTGATTTAAAGTTGAAAACAAAGAACCAGAATGTACAACCCGGAATATCTTATTAATAGAAACATAATTATAAATAAAGGATTTGTTAGAATAGATAAAAGTGACATTCTGGTTCAGATTCATAATTCATTCTCCCAGTGTGTTGACAAAGATGAAAAGAAATGTTTTATGAGACACATGGAAACAAATTAAATCTAGAATGAAAATCTTTCAATTCAAAATGAAAAATATCTGTTCTCAGTAACAGGACACACTTTTCATGATTAAAATAATTTATATTAACTGTTATTAGAAAGTTGATATAGAGAAATCATCTACCCAGGAATAAAGGGTAATTTTTCTATTACATGCAAAATAAAACTGGCCTGTGAAGAAAGAAGACAAAGTTAAGTTTCTCTCCCCACTCTGGAAGAAGTGAAATATCACTCTCTAGTTGGGAGAAGCTAGTCCAACTGTCAGACACCTAAGGGATTTACACTTTTAGGTAAGTGACTTACCAAATAATAGTCAGGTGTTGTTTATCAGGTACTGTATGCTTTACATTCATTATTTTATTTCATTCTTAATTCAACTATATGAGGTATGTGCTACGTTATCCCAATTTGATAAATGGGGAAAATGAGTAGAGTCTGGGGAACTAGTCTGGATACACAGCTTGGAAGTTCAAACCTAAGTTCTCTGATTCCAAAGAGTCCAAGTGCCTAAATCATTTTTGCCTCCAAAGAAAATTGCATGAACTCTTAAGAATTTAGGAGATATTAAGTAACTTTTAGGCAAAGTTACAGATGAATTACACAAATGTGACTGTTCAAGCAAGAAACAAAGTTTGGGTCCCAAGAAATGCTTACTTTTTACAAGTTAGTTCTACCTGTGATATTATTTGATTAATACACATTTGGTGGAATAGTCAAAAATAGATGTTTCTGATGAGCCAAGAGACTGGGATGATGCAATCTCCATATAGATTGTAATCTAACAAGCTATCTGTCAGGAAAGTATAGTCTTTAGAACTCTTGGGTTGGATTGATAATGATCAGAGAGGAAGGAAGAACTAGGAAGAAGCGACACGCACGGCAGTCTTGCTAGTTCCTGCCCAGAAGGGTTGAGGAAGGTGAGCTGTAGACTGACATTTGCCACAGAATCTTGCAAGTGTCAGCTGGTAGTGAGACAATGGTTCTAACACTGCTCTCTGTCCATTCAACCATCCAGGTGATGGAGGCTAACATACTTACCCTCATTAGTCTTCCTCCCAAGAGACAATAGAGTTCTAAGTAAGTAGAAGCAGACAGTGCAAACAAAAGTGAAAATGTCAGCGCCGATCCTGGAATTGCACACTGTCTCCTTTTTGTTCATCCACCCCAGTAGCTGAGCCTGGAACACTTTCTAGAAAGAGAGAGAAGAGACAGGTGGTAAGACAGTGTAACTTTATATAGCACTTTAGATGTTGGAAGGTGCTTTTACAGCACCTTAAATTTAAACTCCACATTATGAAGGAAATGAACATTAAGTGTAAATTTTAAATATGGTAATACATGAAAAATGTATAAGTGATTGAAACCAAAGTGGCTAAGTAACATTGTAGAATTATCAAAATGTTATCAACTATAGTTAGAGTGGATTTAAATTATTCTAATCCAATTTGGCACACCATCTGTTAGGATTCTGATAAGGGGAATTAACCCATTAAACCCTGAGCCTTGAATTCATAGCTTGTAACAAGGGAAGACTCTTTATATACAAATAATTCTAAACTAGTGTATTTCCGTTAAATACTATTTCCATTAGCTTTTTGGCATTATTGTCTCAACTGTATAACAATAAGGCAAAATAATGATTTGTGTGTATATCCATCAAAATCTGAATCTCAGAATTTAAAGCTATGTTCATAGCAATTCTTAAACGCATTCATTCAGGAAATATTAATTGAGCAACTGCTACGTTCTGGTAGTTGTTCTGGTAGCTAAGGATAAGACAGTTAACAAAACAAATCCCCGCCATTGTGAAGCTTACATTAGAAAAGGAAAAAGACAATGGAATAAATAAATTATATGGTATAGCAGAAGGCAGTGTAGGATTATTTGTCTTTTATGAAGTATAAATTCGATCAGTGATACATTTTTCCACGTATTACCTTCTTTAAAATTCACATTTAGTGTTCGTTTTCTAAACGATATGGAGATTAAATTTAATAGTTAAAAGCACTTTCCTACCTCTAAAGTACTATACAAATATTAAATGACACCTTTACTATCTAATAAACTCATGATAACTGGTGGAATAATATCTACAATGAATTTAATGAGTGACAATTGCTAGTCTGTTTTGAAAACAGCCCGTGTGTTCAGGACGTTTTGGTGGTATTGGAGGGGACGTTTTCAGAATTAGCATGAAGTACTCTTTTATTCATACTTTTATAGTTTTGTCTTCAAATATTAAAGAGGTATTTTTAAGTTTCGGGGACACTAAAATATTTTAAAGCTTTTGTTTTATTACTGCTTTCTCACTAACACTTTGTAGTATTTGCCATGAGAACATTTCTGTTATTTATTATTTAAGTATCCTTTTTAATCTTGACCATATTACTTTGGCCCACCATATTAAATTTAAATTCAATGTCAATCAACATTTTGGCTATTTTTATACTACAAAGTAGAATAAATACAATATAGTAAAATACAATTCCTACTTAGTGTATCAGTCCTCCAGAAAACTGTTTTAAGTTTACCAGTGTATTTATTAACCAAAAGAAATAACAGTCATAAGTATCTGGGGAAAGAAATTAAAATCTCACAATTCTCAGTTGAGACTAATTATAGAACAATTTAATGCATCTCACAGCCTCTCTTTGCTACCGCTGACTCTCAGTTCATTTATTTACGCTCCCCCCATTCATTTTACCTTATACTGACACATCATCTTGCCGCCCTGTAGTTACCTTCTCCGTAACCTGGCAGGTTGACCAAAAAGATGATTACAGTGGCAGAAATGCTAGTGTCTATCATATTTAAAAGAAAGGAAAACATCAAGGGAAAAAGCTTTCCTCTCTTTCCCTTAAGCCTTAGTTGTTGGAAGAGCAGCGTTCACGCAAGGTCTCCTATCTCTCCCAGCTTACTCTGCAGCGCCCCTGCAATTTGCCCGCCTCCTTTGCTTTCACTGGTGACTTCCTGGTTGTCAGCACAATAGTTTCAGGTTCTGGCCATTTTCAAAATCTGCCGTTTAACATTTCCCTCTTTCTTGAAACACTCAGCTTCCTGGGTTCTGTGATAAATTAGCTCTGGCGTCTTATTTCTGCCCACTTTTCTTCCAAGTTTCGTTGCCTACTACGGGTCCCTGAAAAACTAGCGATTCCTTGAATTCTGTCCCTGTCTGTCTGCTCATACTGCACTCCTCTGTTTCTTTCACTGCGTTGGTTACAGCTACACCCTCTGTAAGCTAGTGGAACTCCAGAAACATACCACAGGCTAAATCTTTCTTTTAAGCACCAGACCTCTACATCCAGCTGCCTGCTAGACCTCTCCATTTAGATATCCTACAGATGTCTTGAATTTAAGTTTCTCAAACTAAATTTATCTCCTTACTTCCACATACACATGCATTTTTATTTCCTTCCTTTTTGGTTCCCATAGAATTCCAGGTCCCATACCCCAAAGATTTTGTTTCAGTAGGTCTACAGTTGAGTCTAGGAATTTGTATTTTAACAAGTGTCCAGGTGACTCTTGTGCAGGTGGTCTCGGGACCAAATTTTGAAAAACTGCCCTTAATGAATGAATGGTTCCAGGTTCTTCAAGACTTTCCATGTGTAGGTGCAGTGATGAATTATGGCTGAAATCTTATCTGAGCTCTGCTTTTCAAGCTGTGCGCCCTGGCAGGGATGGGTTTTCAATTTGCAAAGACAAATTGGCCTGTGGACTTGCAGCAGCCCTGCTCCCTCACAACTTCCCTCTCACCCCCCACCTCCATGCAGTCTGTCCCTGAGTCCTGTTAATTCTTCCCAGTCTGTTCCTGACTTTTCATTCCCACTGCCACACCTTTGCCAAGACCTTTATTCCTTCTCACCAATCAAGACCCACTTAATCCTTTTCATAGACTATATCTCTGCTTTCCCCATCACTGCCCCACACCACTAGTTGTCTCTCAGTATCACCAGAAAAGTCTTAAAGTGCAAATCTGATTATGCCATTCATTTTCTTAGAACTCTATTGATTCCTTACCATTTTCTTCAGGTTAGGCTGTTAACTCCCTCACATGACATGTAAGACATTTCATGACCAGCTGTCTTCTTAACTGGCTGCCCTCATCTTGCATTACCCACTTCAAAGGCACTCTGTCTCCTTTCCTCTCATTTCCTCCCTTTCTTTCTTATTTCCACACTTTTTGTTTATCTAGTTCCGTCTGTCCTAACACCATTTACTTCTTCCTCCTGATATGCAACTGCTTAACTTTTGGAGTACTTACACCAAACAGAGGTGATAATAAATTACACCATCACCTATGTTCACAGGGCTGCTGTGATGAATATAGAAGCGGAATATGGTATATGATACAAATGTTAGTATTGATTCAAATTGAAATACAGAAAGGTTTTGTTTTCATCTCATCTAAAAAGATGAAATTCTACTGAAAAGATCACTATGATTCATTTGTGTATTGAACAACTCCTCCTGTGCCAGAATAATTCAGTGTTTTATGTACATTGACGAGGTTTGAATTTATCCTGAGTTTACCTTTTTGTGATTTGGTTTTTAGTAGGTTTTTCTGCCCTGGCGTCCGTAATTTCCTTCAAGTAGCAGCTGCCCAGCAAATCCTTTCACCACAGTTCTTTTCAGCAGTATGAATTGTGTTCATTTATCGGTGTCTTTTTCCCTCACTCCCTCTGAAGTCTGTGGGTCTCCATCTGCAATTCCCAGATAAAACTATACCATGGTGATCATCTTACTTCAGGGGAAGGGGACTTCTTTCATTTGAAGATTAAATACTTTTCTTTGCTAGATATATCATTAGCCTAAGGAAATTCCCAATCTTAAAAAAAAAATTTCAGAATATTAGGATATTTTAGATATGTGTGTCTTTTACCATTTCAGTATTGTAATCTTTTTTATTTTACTTAGTTCATTGGAACATACAGTACAACACCTTAAAGCCTAACTTGTCTTGGGCTAAGGAACATTACGTTCTTTCCCAAAACAAAATATTTCCTTATGGGCATTTTTTTAATGTTTTTAATTTTCACTGTTTAAAATGATAAAAGACTTTGTTTCTCCCATAATAAAGTTTCCTTTTTTCATTGAAAAAAAGCATATTACAGGAAAGTCAAAATATAGGAAGCAAAAACATTAAAGATTTATAATCTCTCCTATCTACTAATAATCTCTTAATATTTTTATTTTTCTAAGTTATTTTCCACAGTAGAATGTGTGTGTAGTAGTAAATTGTGTTTAAAAAGTGAAATCAGGCTCTATATACCATTTATGTCTTTTTATTTAATGTATCAGAAACATCTTTCATGTCAATAGGTAAAATTCTACCATGTTGATTTTTTTTAAAGGTTGCATTGGACCGTAATTTTAAAAAGTATTTGTTTCATCATGGAAAGATTTTATTGTACATTAGTTCTCCAAACCCTTTGTTCAGATCAAAGTTCTTTTTACTCTGGACTTGCTATGATGCAGTTATAATACATAGCCACAATATTCCTATTTTAGCATTTTGCAGTATGATTCATCAGTTACTGCTTTTTTTTTTTTAAGCTTTAATTTTTCTTATCCAATGGTTGGTGAGTTGCAGTGATTATTTCCTATCAGTCTTAATTTTTACCATTTACTACCAGTAGTAGTAATTGAATTATAAAAGTCTTTAAATTCACTTGCTAGTGTATCTCTTTATTAGATGCTGCTATAAAGCATTTATATAAGGAACAGTCAACTAGAATTTCAGGAATAGTGATTCAGATGTATGCAAAGAAGTTGAGATGCAAAACCAATGTTTTATAAATAATTACAAGACAGCTTTTCATTTTGTATTTCTTATTTTTAAGAAAATTAGTCAGAACCTTAACTGGGCAGACAGCAGTTCAGGAGATAAAGGGCAGAGTTCATATGGCTAGCACATTTCTTACTTTTGAACCATGAATTTTCTTTGTCACAATGGTTTATTCCAGGCTATCTTTTGTTTAGGTAAATGTATCTTTTCGACCTTGCCTGTTTTTAGGAAGGTTTTTCCACTGCCACCCCCTCCTCCCCCTGAAAATTACTGTCTCCATATGTGTCACGTATAAGTGGATATTTAAAACTAATAACTCAGTCATATTTTAAATAACTTGAGTAGCTTTTTAGGAGTCGGTAATGACAACTTTATGCACAGAAAAAATTTTAGAATAAATCTTGTACATTCAGAGCTATTAAGGAGAAAAAATTAAACAAGTAGAGGGTTACTTGTAACCCAATAATTGGATTATTGACAAATTTTTTTATACTATAACTTTTAATTTTTTGTGCTACTTAAAAAGTATAGTCTAAATAAAATATATTTTAATGTGCTAGTGAAACAAATCTAGCTTTTATGTTCTGTGCCTCTGCGGGCTTAGTATCTCAAGGCTAGCTTCCATTCATGTTCTTTTCCAGGTGCCTTCTTGTGCTTCATCAGCGACCTAGGGACACGCTGCCCCATCGAATTTGGTGACCTAGCCACAATGTGGTTATTTATATTTAAGTTAATTAAGATTAAGTTAAAACTCCCATTCCTTGGTCACACTAGCTACATTTCAGATGCTCAGTAGCCACATGTGGCTAGTGGCTACCATTCTGTATAGCACACATAGAGAACATGTCCCTCTTCACAGAGAGTTGTATTGGACATTTTTGGTTAAAACAAGTAGCTAAATTCGAGAGCAGAATTGAGTGTGGATTGTTATTTTTTGTACGTTGGTAATAAACAGCTGTTATGTAGGTGTGTTCCCCCACTTTGCCAACTGTTACAATGAAAAAGTAAAATTCACTGAGAGAGATTTTCTTTTTGACAAATCATTTGCAGTTTATACATCCATCATTACAAGAACCCAGTTCTGCTCTGGCTACCTTGAATATTTGACGTTGAAATTTATCTTTTAATATCATCTCTCTGAACTCTTTGCTGACTGAAATTTGCCCTTACAGTTCATTTATTGGATTAAGCTGCTCTAACTGCTTAATCCTTCTCTTAGCACACATGAAAACTTTAAAATGGCATAAACATCTCTAAAGCTGAAATCTGCTGTCTAGAGACCACCTGTTGGTGTATCTTTCTTTAAGGCAGTGATTCTCAAAATGTGGAAAAGCAAGTTGCTAAACCCATCTGTATATTGGCCTAGTACAGTTGCCAGTAATTCCATCTACTTCCAATGCAGACATTAGCGATTACCTGCTACTTTTAAACAGTATGCTGGGTATTTGAACATAGCAGGCTCTAAGTGGCATGAGAGGGAGGGGAATGGAGCACGGTTTATCCTAGTATTTGTTAAGGCATATAGGACAACTGATAAAATTTTGCAAGAGATAGAAACCTCTCCTATTGTGGATTTAAAGAAGGAAGTAGGTGCTGCAGATATCCATCCTTGCCTTCCCACCTTCGATCTAATCTGTCTTTCATCAACTCAGACAATCTGAGCATCCTCCCACTGAGTGGCTGTGATTGGCAACTGATGTAAAAGCAGTAACTCTCCTTGAATCATGGCTTGGCTGCCGCTGCTTGGTCATCAAATGCAGAGTAGCCTGGTCACACTGGGTGCCAAAGCATCATTGGGACAACCATTATTTACACAGAAGCATCCGGCCCTGTGTCACCTCACAGGCTTAGTTACAGCGTAGGAGTCACTAACCAGCATGAGTGCAGAGCTCGCTAGGTCACGGGTACCGCGCACTCATGAAGGGGTGGTGAGAAGTGTTTGAACTGAAGAGCACTTGCCCAGTGTTCAGTCGGTAGCTGCTTTTCATTACTAGCCAGTTGCTGTCAGATCTTCTGATGTTGTTTTTAAGAGAAATCAAGAAATTGAAAATTGTAAGTGACTAATTTTTTTGAACAACTTGTAAGCTAAACAGAACTTGCTTTGTAGTATGGATCCAGACTTCAGGCTGTGGGCATGCCATCTCTACTTACAGAACTTTCCCTCTATTCCTTTTATCAGAAATGGGAATCTGATCCTCAGAAACAAAGGCATAATATCTCAGTCTTTCTTAGTACAACAAAGTTTAGCTCTCCTCCCATTTTTACAGTTAACACTTGCTTAAAGAAGCACATACACATGGGCTTAATATGGGCGACACATAAACACGCAGGTGCTTGTTCTGCCTTTCTTGGCAACCAAAGTAAAATCATAAAAAGAAAACACCTTAAGTCTTGGAAAATTCTTTACCCGGGGCCAAATGTGAGCCTCCATGTAAAAGACTTTGAAGTAGAAGTGCATCAGTTGTTGCACAAATGTTGGCCGTGTTTGGAGGCAATGTGCTTAAAATTCCTTCACAGCCTGGTAACAACCTGGCACCTAAATCATAACTAAATTTTCTTGCTTTATTTAAAAATTAAAGAACACACAAACCTACCATTTGGAAAACCAATACTGCCAGTCCTCTAATTGTTTTTTGCTTTTTTTTTTTTTAAAGTTTGGAGTAAAAGTGCTTACTGCCTGAGCACTTCACAGTCTCCTACTGATATGATGATGTGTGCATTACAGCTTAGCATCCAACTATTGGTTATGATACATTTACTCTACCTATGGGATACCAAATTATATGAAACCAGTCCTTTAATTAGGAAATGAAATATGGTAGTCAAATTCAGACGGAAAGCTAATTGACAGAGTAAACATGCATGAGGCAGTCGGATGATACAATTCAAGAATGTGAAGTAAAAGCCATGTAGCATCAGCGTAGTCAGCTGAGAGATGATGCTGTTTGACAGGTCAGAGGAAGCTTGCCTAGCTTATTTATGATTACCACCAAGTCATAAATAAGGTCTTCTTAAGAGGCTAGGGGTAAAAGCAGAATGTAATGGGGACATGTGATAGAACTCAAGTATTTTGGGTTTTGTGGCTATTTTTTAGTGTCATCATATGAGAGGGAAAAATTATGTTACTACAATAGGCATGTTAAATGTAAGCGTGGAAATATCTTTATTTTAAAAGGGTGACAGTGATAGGTAGACAGAAAGATCTACAGTTGAGTGGCTTTTGCTCTTTTATGGGTTTAACTAAGTTTTCTTAAAGCATATTGATCCTAAAGAGGAATTTAAAGAATAGAAATGGGGATAGCATGCCAGATGGGTTAGTGGGAGGGTTTTCAAAGTATGTGAGAATGGTGTAACAAAATCAGAAATGAAAGTGGGAAAAGACTTTAAAAAAAAAAAAAACTATTGAATAGGAACAGCTTAACTTTTTAAAATACCACTGTTCATACAGAAATATACTGCCTATATAAATTTCTAAAAGCCTCTATCCAGAAGAAACTAGTACATACTTTAAAAAAAAATTAGCAATTATCGTTGCCAGGTAAGGTCTTGGTTCTCTAAAACCATGAACTCAAGACACGAAGTCACATGGACATCTTTGAGGTATGTTTTGAAGTTTCTGTGGTAGTTAAGATGTCAGTTACATTAGCCCTCAGGATTTTTATTAGTTAAGGGAGTTGTAGTGTGATTTTTGTTGAACTGGCTTGGATAGTACTTATAACTCAGTTCCTCAAAAGTATCAACTCATTTAACTGCGTTTGGATTCATCACCTTTCAAAAGCTGCTGAAGAAACAAATTAGTGCTCAGAGCTATTTACACGTGTAAATGCAATTAAAATTGTAAAGTCATTTGGGAAACTCACTGGGATCTCTAATAATAGCAATGGTTGTTTCTCTTATATTAATTCGAACTGATGAGGTGGAAGAAACAAAATCACTTCAGGAGTCTATAGAATGACACATATCTTGCTGATACAGATTAAATGGGCTACTCACATTCTTTTCTAGATTAAAAAGTAATTTGTCCAAGTATATGAAGTAGTCAGTATATTATATTTTTTGAATTTTTTGTTTCATCTGCCACTGCATGGGATATTTTAAACTATGTTTATAAAACAAATACTCGAATTGAACTTTAAAACTCATTCAAGTTTTAAATTTTTAGTGAGCTCTAAAGAAGATATCAGTACAGATCTGGATGAAGGAGCTACAGTTCACATAAAACAGCCTCATTGTATACTCAATAAATGTACATTTCTAATAAAAATATGTAATTGAGTAGAGTTCATGATTTGTTTGGCAGATCAAATGATACCACAGGAGTGCCATCTCTATATGAGTGCCATTCATCAGTTCTTGGAATTAATGGCACATTAGACTAAACATAGGAGTAACGACTTCTGAGAGCCTGGCAAAACTGCACATCCTGCTTACCTTACTAGGATGGACAAAACTTCATTGCAGTAGACCTCAATTGGTAATAAGTTTAGGGTTTGTTTCAATATAATTTTAATTTTTCTTTATTCATTTAATTAGTTTTGTTGAGTACTCACTAAGTGCTTGGCACCATGACAGTGAGGATGCACAAAAAACAGGTATGGTCCCCTTTCTCATAGCAGTTACCTCCTAGCAGGAGATAAAGGCCAGTGAAGAAACAGTTGTAAAATCTGGTGTGATTAATTCAGATGTTATTGATTAGAAAAGTCTTCTTAGAGGAAGGGAGAACTAGACCGGAGATGATGACGGCCCAGATAATGTAGTGGGAGTGGTAATGGAGTGAAGGATGATTTAAGATGTTGTACTGCTAGATTTTAGGGGGCAAAAATCTATTCAGATGGACAATAAGACATCTGGGATGGTGGTGTGGAAGATGCTGTGAAGGAAGACATCCAGGTTTCTTTGATCAGCTGATGGTGCCAGATTCAGGAAGAGGATCAGGGCTGGGATTTGATGGTAAGAATGGAGGAAGAGGAGTTTCATTTAGGCAGGGTGAGATTGAGGAGCCTGTGAGACATTTAAGTAGAGGTATTGCCTGTGCTCAGAACTCTTCCTGCTATGATGGGCTTTTTTTTTTATGTCTTCTATAAAGGATTTTTTCACCTGAATGTCTGAATCTGAAAGTTATTTTACCTTTATGTATTTTCACAGTAGATTGAGTATTGTAGTTCTCTGATTTGCTGTTCATCTCAGCAGGTTACCAATATGCATATAATAACGTGTTACTGGATTCCAGGCATTAATTTGGGTATTTAAGTAAAAGTTAAAAGAAGTTATTTCTAGAGAACAAAAAGTTGCATTACATGAATTACTAAGAAGAGCATTGGGTTTAAAAAAAAAACCTTTAATTTTAAAAGCCCACGTTATTTTTCAAATAAACAAATATTGTATTAACGTGCTATTGAAGCTCTAAGGTATGTCAGGAAATCCATTGTTCTATATGATTTTTATCTTTCTTTAATTCAGTTTCTGAACATTCCAAATAAATTTTTTAAAACCCCAAAAAACAAAATTTAACAGCAAAAAATAATGACTTTCTGTAGCCTAGTTTAGAACCCTTTTTATATGGTGAAGGATTTCCTTTAACAGTAAAGGAGAAACTTATAATTTACAGTGTTTAGATTAAGCTAAATCACTGCCACATGAAATTAGTGCTGTGGCCATGAACTGAGTGAGAATGAGACCGTTTACTGTTTCAGGGATTGGCTAGCCATCTGCTGGCAACGAGACCTAAGAGAGTTTTATAGAGAGTAAGGAAGCTATTGAATCAGTTTTCCAAAGTTACTAAAGTAAGCTTCAGGTTCTCTCTGCCTAGCAGTATTAGAATCAAACAGCAGAACGGAGGTATTTCTTTTTTGGTCTGTTAATTGGTACCAGCCACTTTTTTGTCTTACTAAGATCTAAAACATACATAATAACAAAACTTTTAATATTTTTATTCTAATCAAGTTTTGTGAAGTTCCTTTGTTACTTCACCAGGTTTTGAAAGGTGTACGTTGTGTTGTCAAATAGAGCTTTGAGGTTTTGCGCTTAAATATGTTAATTTTGCTGGAAATTTGGCCTAACCAGACAATAACTGGTAAAAAATATATACACACACAATTGCAGTACAGGTACCAGAGGGGTAAATAAAATGTGTATGAAATTTTCTTTAAGTTCAATTTTTTGCACTCAGTGGAAAAAGCAAGGCTAAGATACTGGAGTTTACCTTGTGAGAGCAGTTGTTCCCGTCTGTGTAGACGGTTCGTGTTTAGGATGCCTTCTCCCATAGCTCACTTGTGAGGGAGCTGACAGAGCCTGCTTAGCGCTATTTTTGGCAGTCTGAGCAGGACTCACCATTGGCTGATGTTATATCATTTTAGAACAAATTAATATTCTCAAACACTTTTATACCTAATTTAATACCATTAAAGTGCAGATACCTCATTTTCTTAGTAATAGCTAGAGTTCAGAGTTCAGTCAATAAAATTGTTACGACTTCAGTTTCTAAAACAAAGGATTAATACAGAATGTAATTTTTCCTGATGAGTCAGCTAGAACTTTTTTTTTTTTTTTTTTTAATGTAGCACCTGAGTAGCTCCCCACTTACTCTGTTTTCAAAGCTAAGCAGATTTAGACTGGTTAGTTCTGGTAGGCGTTAATTTTCAGTTCCACATCCTTTATTCACCTCCAGTAATAAAAGCACTGCTGTTTGACTTTAAGTAGCTTGAACTTATGAAAACATATGAATATATTCTGTATTTCTAAGTGTGTCATATATTTGAAAATGTATTCTGTATTCTAAATTTTAAACATTTGAGATAGCATACTTAAGCTCTATAAAAAGTTGGGAGATAATAAAAGTGTAACAAGAATATTTCCATTATTTATGGGGTGTAATGAACATTTATCAGTTAAACAATTTTACTGGCTATTGTATCTTGGTAGATTGAATTTGTTGCTATATGAAAAATAATTGTAATTTTATCTCTAGAAGAAATTATCTTGTTAAAGTTTTAGTAAGTATCAAAAAATGTGAGAACATTTTAGATGCTTTTCTTACTTAAAAAAAATTTAAACATTTCATTGACTTTTTGAGGCCTTTGTTAATGTGTATTTTTCTGGTTCTGGTTTATCTTTCCCCAGTAAAAACCTTAATAATTTAAGATCATGACTTACTGTGCTTTTTGTTGAGAAGAAAATTGTCAAGCATTTCTCTTACCGAGCCTATAATAGGAATTTTTTGCAAGTGTGTACTTTAGGAAGATCAGTGAAGAAAACACTATAATGTAAAGGCCAAGATTCTGTAAGTGTAAACTGCTGGTTCAGTAGTATTTTTTATTATTGTGCAATAATATACCTCTGGACTAAGGTTGAAATTGAGTCATTAAGTCCTTAAAAAGGCTTCGCTACTCATAAGAATTTAATGTTACTGAATATATAGGTAAACTGAAGCATAAATTATTAGGCCATAGTTTATATTATTAATATCAATATTCTTTAGCATTTTTCTCTAATTTACACATTATCAGTGGCTGATTTTTACTAAGATTTGTATTTCTTAATGCAACTTATAAACAAAATTGTCTCAAGTCTTCTGTTTCTTTTTTTTCTTTAGGAATACCAAAATCTAATCTCTTGCACACCAAATCATTAAGGGGCCATAAAGACTGCTTTGAAAAATACCACTTGATTGCAAACCAAGATTGTCCTCGATCTAAGCTTTCAAAAAGTACTTATGAAGAAGTTAAAACTATCTTGAGTAAGAAGATAAACTGGATTGTACAGTATGCACAAAATAAGGATCTGGATTCAGATTCTGAATGTTCTAAAAATCCCCAGCACCACCTCTTTAATTTCAGGCATAATCCAGATAAAAAGTTACTCCCACAGTTTGACTCTCAAGTACCAAAGTATTCTGCAAAGTGGATAGATGGAAGTGCAGGTGGCCTCTCAAACTGTACACAAAGAATATTGAAACAGAGGGAAAATACGGACTTTGGACTTGCTATGTTACAAGATTCAGGTGCCACTTTATGCCACAATAGTGTATCGTGGCCTTGTAGTCACAACCAGGAACAGAAAAAAGAAGAGACAAACTCTAATCCAGAGGCTAATGTCCGGAGCCAGCATCCACATTACAGCAGAGAGAAACGTAAGTAAGATGGGGAGAGAAAGGTGAAGGTTGGAGTCTTGTTGTTGTTGTTGTTGTTTTTACATTTCATATGTGATGTGTCAAGAATTTTGCTGTGGAATTATAGATTTGGTAAATAACAAAATTTAAATGAAGGGTTCACCCTAGCAAAAATGAGATGTCTTAAAACTCTCTGTCAGTTCTCTAGAATATTCCTCAATATATCCTGAAGCATTAAAATTATGTTGTGCCATCATTTGCTTTGCCATTTTAAATTATTAATGGAATAGAATCAACAAACTGTGAATTGGAAAGTTCAAGGTTCATAGAGGTTAGAAGTACAGCCTCAGCCATTGATGAACACACATTGTCACGTTGCTAATCCCTATAAGACTAATTGGGGGTAGCATTTCAAAAGCAAAAATATGACATTTTATTAAAGGCCAAAGGTAATGTGTGCACTTGGAAAAAGTGACTCATTCAGTCTGCATCTATTTCTACAAAAACTCACAGAAACTGAGATAATTTTAATTCACTTAAAATCAAGTGATTTTAGAGCTACAAGGGCCCTTGGGTATATTTTTATACAGCTCTTTGATTCTGTATATGAATTATCCAAGGTTATGTAGCTAGCTAGATAAATTGATTTTTCAAACTGTTTCCACAGTACTTAAGTGTTTTTCAGGCTGCAGATCATGAAACATGTAGTGCTTGAGCAAAATCAGGTAGATGGGTGGTGACTAGCACTTTTTGAAAACTGAAACAGAATGGGAAATATCAGAATCCAGTGGACCTAATGCTAAGTATTTTTCAGTGAACTTTTTGTTTCAGGTGGAGGTAGACTGGAAGAGATGGAAAATATGTTTCTTCCTGTGGGTTGTGGTCAGGTTTCAAAAACTCAACACTGCAGGAGCGAATGAATGAATCCTAGGGTCCTGCCGAACGTTATGTTGCTAGACGAGTGCAAATTTTTTTTAAATAGGACATTGTGTTGGTAGTGTAGACGACTTATTTTCCTGTCTTGGTAATAATGAATATATTTTCATGTTTCAGTGAATTCGATGACTCTTGGTGAAGTAAAGCAACTGAATGCAGAGCTCCAACAGCAAATACAGGGTAAAGGACTCAGTGTCAATGCTTTTTACCTGTGCAGATTTTGATACAGAAAATCCCCTATTAGCTTCATCTGCAATTAAAATTTAGAAATGGGATTAGAACCTGTTAGACTTTCCATAGCAAAAAGAAGAAAACAATTTCTTTATGAACTGCAGGTGAAATAGGTTTTTCTTTTTTAAGTGAAAACAGACCACAGCTTAATATCTACCTCTTACTAACATGTTCTTGACTACCTACATGTTTTCGTGCCAGGCACTGTGCAGGTGTGCTCCTTAGCAGTTTCTTAAAGAACCACAGGTGGTATTGGCCCTATTTTGTTCTAATTATTAAAAATTTCAGACACAAAAGTAGTGAGAATAGTATAGTGAAACCCTTGACCCATCTTCCCCAGTTTCAGGAATTACCAAAAGTGTAGTAGTTTTCTTTCATCTCTACCTGTACCCATTCTCCTTGCCCTACGCACATCTCCAGCACATATTATTCTGAAACAAATCCCAGACAACATACTGTTTTGTCCGTAAACACTTCAGGATTTTCTCCAAAATGTAACTTTTTTTTTAGGCAATGATAACCTCATTGTCACACCGTAAAAAAAAAAAAAAAAAAAAAAACAGCTAATAATTTGTTAACATCAAATAGGATGATGTTAGGAGTTAACAGTTAGTGTCCAAATTCCCCAAATGTCTCTTTTTTTGTTCCCACAGTTCCTACTTAGGTGAGGAAATGGCACTTCAGAGACGTTGCTTACTTACAGAGATCATGCATTCAGTCAGTAATGGAGTAAGGATTCTAACCTCTGTCTTTTTAGCTCCAAAATTAGTGTGGTCTTTTTTGACCACTCAGCCTCTCAGAATAGTAAAATAATAGTAATAGCTGCTTATATTTATCAAGTACTTATTCTATGGTAAATACTTACAAGTATGTCTTATTTAATCCTTACAGTAACCCTGTGAGGTGCTTACTTTCTTATTGGGGCTATACGTAAGAGGAAGTTAAAACGTAGTTTGTTACTTGCCTGAGACTCTTACAAGTCAGGACAAAGATTCAAAAATCCAGGTAGTCTGATTCCAGATCCTCTTAGAGGGGTTTCCACACCTGGATACTAATGGGCACCTTGCTGTTCGTAAGTCACATTAGATACTGATTGGACCTATGTATGTATTCACATTGAGCAGCGTCTCAGGTGGTTGCACCTGCCTTTTCTGCTGTGCGTCTCTGTAGTCATTCTTATGACTCGCACGTTTCATTTGAGGGAGAAGAGGAATACAGTGTTCCAGTTGGCTACGCAAACTATACAGCTTCCTAGGATGATCGGAACACAACTGTTTCTTCGTAGTCAAACCACTTTCATTGCAAATGTTTGTCCAGTGCATTCATTTCAGTTAGAGGACTTGAAATATGTCAGAGGATAAACTTTCTTTGTACTAAAAATGGAACTACTTTTTAATTCTTAACAGAAGTTTTTGAAGAGTTAGCCCACCAAGTGCAAGAAAAAGATTCTTTGGCCTCACAGCTCCACGTCCGCCACGTTGCCATCGAACAGCTTCTCAAGAACTATTCCAAGTTACCATGTCTGCAAGTGGGACGAACAGGAATGAAGTCACACCTACCCATAAACAACTGAACTAAACTTACACTCACTTCCTATGCCCTGCCGTTCTTTGGTCTGCCAGGCATGCACACTCGGAAGAAGTTGGAGAGAGTTATGGTCAGTTATTTTATGGTCATTAAATTTGCAAAGCTTAAGGCAGTATTTAACATCTTTGTCAAATAAGGCAGATCCTTACACTCTAGCCTTCTAGGGTTAATCATTTTAGTTCATTTTGGGAATTTTTTTTCCCATAGTTACGAAATGGCCCTCCCTAACTTTTACCACTGGTGACTACTTAAATATACTGTTACAGTGTGATTTTATTAAGCATATTTTAATGTAATTCACCTGTCAAAACAATAGAAGGTTTACAGAGTTCTTAGATTAGTCTGAACTACTAAACTTCTAAGAGGGAAATGGAATTCATAATACCACCTCTTATTTATTATGAGCAATATTTTAATACAAAAATTTTATATATAAAAATACTATTTTAGGTAACTTTTCATTCTCTTTATAAATATGTATTTGAATGGCTCTGTATATTATATTTACACTTTCATGTGTGAGTATGTTACCCATATTTCAGATCGTTGCATTTTATTCTCTTAATATACTGTTTTTACAACTGTTATCTTGTTTTCCAAAGATAAATGTATTTTGGCATAGAAATCTATCTAGTTGAATTGTTCTGGCTTCTGATAACTCTTATGAAAGAGGAATTAATAACTTTTTAAAGCAGGTATGCAGGGAAATAAAAGATACTATTTTTTTCTAACAAAAGCAGTTATGAATTAGTTCAGGAAGAAGTGCTGATCTAGTGTTTGTATGTCAGCTTGTCTTCAGAGAAGTAAAAGCCTATCTACATCATTATTGCTTTCATTCTAATGACTTTGATGTGTTAGGATTTGGACAGAGTTTAAGTCAAGCCTCACTTCCAAGTCAAATGTAGTATCTGTCTTCAAATTGAATGTGCCATGAAATTGTTGTCCTATCTTTGAAAAAAATTAAAATCATTTTGTGTGCCAGTTTGGATAAAGGTTCAAGAATCCTTCAGCTGTCCAAATTCTGTTATCAGCATCACTGAAAGTATTGCCCAAAGAAAGCATTGTGAGGTATTTTTCTAAACTTCAGAATCTAAAGGAAAAGAGAAGACTGTTTGACACAGAAAAATAAAACTCTTAATTCAAAAAAATAAGCTCATTTTTAGAAGGATATTCTTATTTGTTGTCTATCATGTTTCCAAAGAGTTCTGAACTAATAGTTTGTCTCAAACAGCTAGATGATTTTTCAAATAACGTATTATAGTAAAAGCTATAACCAGTGCAAAATTAAAATGGGCTCTGAATTCTATTTTCAACTGGTGCTTAGAATATATTTACGACGTAAGATCCTTTGCTTGAAAGAATCCACAGAAAAGCCCATTAACTTGGCAGCTTCGTGCGTAAAGATGCGAATGACTTTTGCCTTGAATTTGGCAGCCTGCCCTAGCTTGGGTCTGATTTTAGTCTTTAACACAAACAGTATTTGACTAAGCAAAGAAACACCTCAGTCTAGTAGAAAACAACTTTTTACGATGCTAAAATGTGTTAAATTTACCTGAGGATATTAATTGGTATCTCACTGATTTTGTTTTGTCTTGTTTTGTTTTGTTTCTGAAATATGACATAACTGCTTTTTGGAGGGAGCTTTTGAAAGATACTTTCAGTTTCTCTCAGTTCTTTGAGTCCTGCAAAATGAATTTAAAATCCAGGGAGTGAGGCTGCATTGCCTTAGTTTTAATAAGCTTTAAATTGAGTGTGTGCAATATCAAAATTCTATCAGTTTATAAATTGAATAAAGACATTCCTGGTGATCCCAGTAAGTATCTCAGTGCTTTGTTGTTGTGGTCCTATTTTCAAATTTGAGTTTACTCTTTTTTGGCACAATTCATTAAGAATGTTACCAGCCAGTGTGCTTGCACACATCTGTGCTTCTAGTGAGATCACTTAGGGACAGGCGTTAAAAGTTTGGTATGTGTTGCATTTGATGTAAGTAGCAGCTTGTTTCCAGAATATGAGCCATATGGTGCAGTCCCAGATACAACACTGTTACCCAAAGAAAGTGTTTGCTTATTTCCTAGAGAGTTTCTGGCAAATATGTAGTTTTACTAGTGAGTTTGGCACAATTAGATGGGATCGTACGTGTACCAAGGTCTTAACTGGGGACTCTGATTTACTCCATTTAGATATTTCTATTTAAGCTCTTCAAAGGAAAGGTGCTCTTAAAAAATATCTGCGGTGCTGGTACTCACACTAGTACTTAATTTGGATGGATATTCTAGTAAGAAAAATTTCGTCAAAAGTATTTTGCACAGCCAAATATTTGGTAAACATATTTTATATTCCTATGTTAGTCTTCTTGAATATGCAATTATTGCATATGCTAAAATAAGGATAATGGGATAAAGCTGAGTTCTATCTACCATGAGAGAATATGAAATACCACGAATGCTGGTTACCATATTTGGCTATTTTTCTGCATAATTGTTAGTACTTTTGAGGAAGTTTAGAAGAAAAATCTCAAATATACCTTCAGTTTCAAAAATGACAAGAAAGACTGCCAGTCAGCCATTACCAACAATTTCAGAGCTTAATTAAGGGGAGTGAAATGATTAATATTTTTTCTCTTTCGATTTTACAACTAGACAAGTTGTATTAAGTTTAAAAAGTCAGTTTGAAGTTGAAAGCGATTTTGACCACACAAAATTGTTCTCCTTGAAGATTTAAAATCCTTTCAATCTTTTAATTAAGCTAAAACTCTTATTTACTTTGTGATTATCATCCTTTGATCCTAGCATTTAGTGTCCAAAGTAGTCTTTTTTTTTAAAGCCATGCACGTAAGACACCAATACTAGGTGATGCACACAGGCAGCAGAACTGTGTTGTGTTTCACTGTGTAGTTTGTTAACATACAGTGTTGGAGCGAGATAATGTTATTAATGTTTTTCAAATTATATGTTCATTTTACCACAAAGTGCCCATTTTTATATATATTTGAGGATTATTTTTTAAATAAGGTCATGTTGGGAAGTGATTTCAGAAATAGAGTCAAAATATATTCTATTTTGTTGTTGGCATCTTGACAAGCATCTTGAGATTTCTCGGGTTTTTTAGTTTACTGTATTCTTTACCACTGAAAGTGGTTTAAAGTGCATTCTTTTTGTTTATATATTTTTTAGTGTTTACACTGTTTGAGGCTTGCTAGTTTTGGGTGTCTTTTTTTTTTTAATATTTTGGGATCAATGTTTACCAGTTTTGGTTTTATTTTGTCTTGTTTTAGACGAAATCTGCTTGTGTTACTAATGTAAAATGGAATGCAAAATGTATATGCTCAAAACTTCAGTAGGAACTTTTAAAGAATAAATTATTTGTGTAGCTTAGTAGGAGGTTCAGGTTATTGACCATAAAATTAGGTTACATGACATGAAAACTTTCAAATGGTACAGTGTAAAGTTCTTTTAGTGTTATTTTTATGCTAAGGTCAGATATTTGAGTATTTTTAAGTACTTAATAAAAAGTTTAGTACTCCACAGTATTTTTAAAAAATATCTTCTGTTCAGATGTGACTGTAAAGCAAAGATAATTGAATTCACTCCAATGTTTAATTGCATTTTTAACTTTAGGTTGGTGGAAATAATTATTTGAGGAAATTGGTGGTAGTGGGGTGGGAGAGAGTTTATTTACCAGAATAATAAGGTAATTGGGCTCTGGCCCAAGCAAAGGTGTCTTGGAAGAGGGCTGTAATGTTGTTCTTGGAATTTCCATTCACTTCATTCTTTCATAATTGCCCCTGTTATAATGTAGTCTGACCTATTATGCAGCTCCATCTCCTTGCTATGAACCATATCATAGCAAGTCTCTAGCATTAAGATTTCTTTAGCCACTAGTTTGTAACATACACTTTCCCTGTTCTTTTTAAGAATCCAGATTACTAAGTGCATTTTAGTGATATTGAATTAGCCCACAGTTTTAACCCTACGAAAGTAAAGCAGATTAAAAAATCATGATGAGTATTGCCCTCCACCTTCCCTTCAAAAGTGTTAATTGAACTTCCCTCAACTGCACAAAAAGTTAAGAGAATTTTAGTAAATGTGTTTCTTTCCTGAACCATGTGTAGAATGTTCGTTTCCATTCTGCTACTTCAAAAGAGGCAGTTTAGAAAGTGTTCAGTAGTGACTTCTGTTAAATGCCATTCCTACTTTTATGATTTGTGTGTGTGTGTTTGTGTTAACATTGCTTTAAATCTGACTAGAAATCCATACAAAATTGTGCTGAGACATTTGGGAAAAGAAAATGAAGCTGCAGTGATAAAAACCAAGTTGGTTTCAAAACAGTTTATTTAGAAATTACTTGGCTGTTATACTTTCCTTTTAAAACTGCAATAATTTATATATTTGTATTGCTCTGCTTTGGGACTGTAACTACATATGCTTGTCTACTATTTTTAATTTTACAACAATAAAATAAATATTTTATTATCTGTTAGCTTCAGTGGATAATTTCAAGTATACGTATTTTTTTTAATGATTGACCTAAAGACAAAGTTTTGTTTTTCAGGCTTATGGATCCTACTTAAAATTGTTATCTAACAGTTTCTGATCTTAATTTTTTGTGAGAATCTCTCTTTAATACTTAATATTTCCTCTGCCCCAAGAATTCAGAAGCAGGAAATAAGATTCCTGTCTTTCTAGACACAGTCTATGCTACTTTTTAAATTGGAGTATACGTTACATACAATAAGTACACAGGTTTTAAGTGTGTTTGAGTTTTAACAGATGTATGCAACTGTGTAACCATCACCCCTCTGGGCCCCTTTGGAATCTCTTCAGTCCCCATTTCCCATCCACTGTTCTCATCCCTGTCACCGTAATTTGCACTTACCTGCCTCACAACCTTACATAAATGTTATCATTCAGGATGTGCTCGTTTGCCTCTGGCTTTTTTTCACTCATCTAGCAGCTTTGAGATTCATCTATATTAGCGCAAGGATCAGTAGTTCATTTTCTCTTTTTTAGCTGACTAGTCTTCTGTTGTATGTATTATAATTTGTTTGTCCATTCACCAGTTGATGGACATTTGAGTCGTTTCTAGTTTAGGACCATATAAATAAAGCTGTTACAAGTATTTTTAAATTGGCTTTTAAAGTGATAGTAAAAATAGAAATTAAAGTATTCAAATTACCTGTGGTTAGCTTTATGAATCTGAATATTATATTACAATTTTTCCCACAAATAATTGTTAAAGTAATTTATATACTTTGTAGTAATAAATAACTTAGAACTAAGAAACAAAGACAGTTGTACAAGAGATCAGAGGCAGATTACAAAATAAGGGATGTTTGAGAATTGAAACATTTAATGGGTTGCTAAAAGAATATTAATCGTCCTTAAGGTCTCTTCAAAGTTTAACAGTCCAACCACTCTTTTTCCAGAAGAGGCAGCAAAGATAGAGAGTCTGGTTTGGAGAAAGTACTGGAAAGAGCACCGGACCATAGTTGAAGTTGTTCTCCTGTGTAGCTTTAACTACCTTGTGATGTAAGGGAAATTCATCCCTTAAACTTTTCTAAGCCTGAATTCGCTACGCTAAAGCAAACATGTAAGCCTACTGCAGCTCCATCGCCTTTGTTCTTTGTCCTCATTTTTAAACGTCATTATAGGACCTGGAACTCTGTGCGGGTGTCTGAGACTGGCAAGTAGGTGTGAGTATGCTGGGTAGAAAGAAGGGAGAGCTGCAGGCAGAATGACGCCTTCTAAATCATTTATATAATTGGGATTCTCAATTACTGTTAAAAGTTTTCAAAAGGTTTCATCTTTGGAATCTCATTTAGATGTCTTAGATCCCTTCTATCTTAAATTCCACATGACTTGCAAGTTCACATCAGTGGATTTTTCTTTTTTTCTTTTTTTTGGCCAGAGGGTGGGGATGCTCTGCATCTGAATCCCATTCCAGTGTTCAACTGGCACAGACCACTTTTACCTGTAGAAACAAAAGCTTAACCTGACCTCCCTTGCATCTGGGATACTCCGCCCTAATTGGTAAAGCAAAGAAACTGGATAAAGGAGGATCCATGTTGAGAGCAGCAGCGTCTTAACTACCAACAGGGGAAACAAACGTCTGGTACCCACATCTAGTGGGGGCAACGGGTAAGCTCCTGGCATCTGGTGTTGAGTAGCCATTGCTCTGTGTGACTTTGGTCATGAATCTGGCAGCTGATTAATCACCTTTGTTGCTGCCCGGTTTCCAAGCTTCCTGGGTGATCTCTGCCCATTGAATAAACTCCTTTTCAGCCTAAATCAACCAGTTACCTTCTTAGGCTCTCAACTGAGAATTCTACTACACCTCACTTCATCCACTGGCTCCATGTCCAATGCTCTCCCACTCTGAGATCTTACAAAACTGGTTTCTGAAGTGAGCTGCTGAGAGCCACCACATACCTAAACTATTCCTCAGGACATGGTCTGCCTGTTGGGTCAGCTGAAACTGATGGGAAGATTCTGAAGAGAAATTAAAACTTTTGGTAACATAGATGTCAGTTTTCTTGTTTAAAGCATTCACTGTTCACAGGTGGGGTGACTTTGGAGAACTTCTTACTATCCTCCTCTAATTATTGAAAGTGCTCACAGTTTGTGTCTACCAGCATCTTGGAGGAAATAATGATGACCATAACTTTAGCTTTGGGCTTGGCCTGTGTTCTCCCTGGTAGTACTAAATGACCCCAGCCCAGCAGGCATTTGTTGAATGAACAAGTGCATGGACTTCAGAGGGAGCACAAGGATTGCGTGTCCTCTAAATCAGTAGCGACCTACCCACCCCTAAAAAATGCCCAAGGCCCTCATCCACTGACTGAATAGTATGCATTGTCTCCATGTACCCCACTGTCCACAACACCTCCATGACTATTTCAGGCATTTGATGACTAGCACTTGTTCTGCTTCTCCTCGAAACCAGTGGTGCCCTAACTTTGAGTTTCATGAAGCACACGTCACATGGCTGCCCCTCCAGAGTTTCTGAATCAGGTCAAGGGTGGGACCCAAGAATTTCATCTGACAAATTCCCAGGTGATGCTGATCCTGCTGGTCTACACAGCACTTTGCAACCCACGGCTCCAAACCATCCACTGTCCCAGAGTTTACTTCCCAAAAGATGTGATAACACTTCTTCCCTGCTCAGACTTCTCTAGATTGCTACTGCCTAGAGAATAAAAATCAACCCTCACAGCTCAGCATTAAAAGCCCTTACCATTTGGCTCCCACCTATTTTCCATTTTAATTATTTCATCAAATTGAGATTTTGTTGTGTTCCAGGAACTCTTAATAAGCCCTGTAGGCTTTGAGTCTAAGGGATTATAAAAGCCAACAAGTCTTTATTGGCCAACTGAAAAGGGTTATGCCCAGAGATAAATATATGAGGATCGAAAAAGGTCCACTGGATTTAGCAACAAGGGATTCAATGAGAACAGTTTTAATTGGACCTAGGGGTGCAGAAGTAGATCACAATGAGTGGAAGTGTGGGTGGGGAAGTAGGGTGGTAGATTTGAAGTAACCTCTAAAAAGTTTAACCAGGAAAGTGAGGAAGTCAGGATTGTGGGCCCAAGGTTTTGTTTTGTTTCAACCTGGGAAGCACTTCAACATGAATAAATACTGAGAAGACAGATGTAGTGGAAAGGCTAAAGATGGAAAGGTAGCAATAATCAAAGGACCAGAATCCTGAAGAGGCAGAACAGTATCACACACCTAGAATGGACCATCTTTGAAGAGGTTTAGGGTCGTCTCAGGCTTTGAGTTGGAGAAGATAAAACTGCAGATGAAAGTCTTCAAGTGAGAGTCACTGGAGAGTAAGGTGAGAAAGTCCCTACCTGGCTATTTCTATTTTCTATGAGAGAAAAGGAAAAGATGGGGTCAGAAGCTCAAGAGAGAAGTGTTGGGCTCAGCAGCTGCCATGTAAGGATGGGAAAGGTCCTGACTACAACAGGGAGGGCTGCCAGACTGATTACGTGACGTGGGGATTGGCACCCATGGCTTGCCATGGATTGAATTTCTCTGAATTTGCATTCAGATTTTGTTGCTGTAAATACAGAGGAATATTTTTGCAATTGGAGTAAACTAAACTGAGAGCACTACTGAAAACAGATTAGAATCTGAAACTCAGATAAATTTGTGGCTCAAAAATTCACAAAACCATACCCAACAGAAAATTTCAAGTTGGTCCTACAGGCAAGAGTGGATGGACTAAGGACTGTTTTGAAGCCCAAGCCCTTACAGGTCAGTTGGTATCAAGCTTCAGCAGAAGAAAGTGTGGAAATGTGTAGTCCAGATAAAGAGGGGTTTATTAGAGGCCACTGGTATACAGAACACGGAAGAAGCCAAGGCACAGCTAAACACAGAGTTTCAGATCTGTAACTTCAAAGCAAAGAAAAAGAGATATAAAAAGAGAAGGGCTCTTCTAGGGGGAAGTCAACTGAAATGAAAGTGGCGAAGACAAGAAGAGGAAGTTATGATGAGCAGGGCCATTGCTAAACTGAAATTCAGGAACTTGAGTTCTAACCTTCCTCTGCCACTCTGGGCTCCACTCCACCTCTCTTAGCCAACGATTTCTCGCCTGTCGAAAGTGAAACTGAACTTGGTGATTTTTAGGGAAACTTCCAGCTCTTACACTCTATAAGGATAATAAATTTTAAGAAACCCGTGATAGAAAATTTCCTCAGCCTCTGCATAAACACAGAACTGAACTGAAAGGACACAAAGGAAGTGTGGTTTTATTAAGAAGAAACAATGAGGTGCTTTTACAGCAAGATACTTCTATCATCATCTGTAACAAAAGAGCAAAGATGGTGGAAGGAGCCTGGCTCATAAGCAGCTCATATCAGGGGAAAATATTTGGGGAGACTGTTCTCTTAGGAGTAACAGTGGGGGGTGCTTCTACCACACAGTGAGAAGCTGGGTCACCTACAGCACAAAAGACTGGCCCAGACATTTCCACCTGTGCATGGAAAATGAAAAATGTAAAGGCAGTGTAGTAAGCTGTTTGGTAGGACATAATTTATTCAGTCAATCGGACTGTCCTTTATTCTGAGATTACATCTTTCCTATGATGGGAGTAGAAAATTATCCTTTCCGCTCAAGCAATAACAACAGTAGATGGTAAGTTACCATTTTTATTTATTTGTTTGGTTTTGAGTCCTTGGTTAAATTTTAAACCACAATCTTACATGGGTGCATCACTCAGGGTTCTCCAGAAAAACAAAACCAATAGGGATAGGCAGGTAGGTAGGTAGGGTAGGTAGACAGACAATAGATAGACAGGCAGACTTGGGGGTAAGGGTTGATGGATTTTAGGAAATTGTCTCACACAATTGTGGGGGCTGGAAAGTCCAAAATTTGTAGGGCAGGCTGGAAATTCTGGCAAGAGTTAATGTTGCAGTCTTAAACCTGTAAGTAGCCTGGAGGCAGAATCCCTTCTCCTTCAGGGAAACTTAGCCTTTTCTCTAAAGGCCTTCAACTGATGGGATGAGGCCCACCACAATATGGAGATCATGGAGTAAAATCTGCTTTATACAATGTCTACTGATTTCAATATTAATCACATCTAAAACATATTTTCACAGCAACATCTATACTGGTGTTGACCAAACAACTGGGCACCAAAGCCTAGTCCAGTTGACACATAAAATTAACCATCATAGTTGGTTACTATTTTTCATTTTATTTTAATGTTCCCTGAATTGAAAAAGTCTGGAAACCATGGATCTGGCATTACCTCATCCAGGCACTGCCCCCAAGCAGCAGCACTGGAAACCCCTCAGCTCAGGTGTCCAGGATTTCCAGAGGAGGGAACGTACTCAGGAGACTCTTACACTATTCTGAATTTTCTATGCGTTCTAAGAGGGCTGAGAGGGACTTTTCATTATTTTGTAAGTAATCCTTTGTGTAACAAAGACAGTTATCTAATTCTCTTTTTCTCTCTTAATCTGGTGTTAGGTCTTAAATTATTTGAAGACTGAATTTTATACAAAAAGTAAAAGATGTATACAGCCCCTAGTAGATTCAACACCCAATAATTCTAGATAAATCACTGAAGGTTTTAGAATATTGAATTTTGGTTTGTACCTGTCTTATTTTCCTTGCTCTCTCTTACTTCCCCCCACTCCCTGCCACAAGTAATTCTCCAGTTATTTTGCATCAGAGGAAGATGTCACTCAGTCTGAAACACTGCCAGCCAGCGGCACACATTCTTGAAAGAAATGTACCTAGTCCTGGGTGGGAGGAGAGCTGGAGAGTGTCCCGTGACCAACCACTGCTTCTCACAAGACACCAGAAAAAGGTGGGTTCTGGTGCAGTGCTGGCCCAGAGGTTGGGGGAGTTTCCCACACTCAACAGAAAAGATAAGGCAGGGAGAGTTGAGCCAGCAACATGCAAAACCACATTTCCTTTGCTTCTTCCACCTCTTCTCAGCTTCACACCTATACAGACAACACACGAGCTAGCAGACTGCACAGCCTGCAGGGCGCCCCTGCTTTTCCTCAGAATATGGATGCAATTTCTGTCCCAGAATGACACGGATGGGGCTCATCTCAGAGCACAAAGTGAATCAGCAAGTGAGATACAGAAATACCACAGGAGACCACTAATATGTGGTGCTAAAGGGGCCTTTCAGAGCCTCATAGCTTTGATTTGATTTGCTCTTATTTTAGGAGAGCACTTTCTTAAAAAAAATCCTTCAAGAACAACTGAGGTGTAACATATATGAAAGCTGAGTGGCTGCCACCCTCAACGTGAAAGACGGTGGAGATTATCACAGCACAGCTGCTCCACATCCTTCTCAGAGACGACCCCTGCCCCCAGGTCCCCAGAACCACCACCAAGAGCCTGGCAGCAGCTCTGAGTGACTGGCAGACCCTGGGTATCTACAAAGTGCCGACTGGACGCTGCTGATCTCATCTCTCCCCCTTAGATGGCCTGAACTGCTTATGAAACTTCCAAACTCTCTATAGACCTTATTAGCCTCAGAGGCAAGGACTGAACCCCAAATCTCCTGAGCTCCCATGAGATGACACCACCTTCACCTGGGATCCTAGCTTTTACTTCTGTCACACAGATGTTCTGTCTGAAGGAATTGTAGGATTACTTCTCCACACTCTGCACTCTGAGTGACCACAGGAACAGCCAGGAGAGGAAAACGGTGGGAAAAGGAAAAGCAGAACAAGTCTTTCCTGCAAAGAAGAGCAAAGCGTAGTCTGAACCAAGGCAACTGCTGCCGAGTCCAGAGGGTGCCTTAGATGTCCTCATTCTGGACGGCAACCAGGATAAGCCACAAGGACAGCTCCCATCAGAACCTGAAGACAGCAAGTGCCTTTCTCACATCAGAAAGCCAGTTTTGGCAATTCAAAAAATTAGTGAATACAATTATTAGTTACCGTTGGTAATAAAATACTATCCAGCTAACATTTGTAGAGTCTTATTGAAGAGCAAAGACTGTTCTTAGTGCTTTAAACCCATTATCATATTTAACTTTCACAATTTCTCTGTGAGGTAAGTATGATTATTAGCCCCATTCTACAGATGAGGAAGCTGAGGTACGGAGAATTTAAGAACCTAGTTCCACATCACACAGTTACCGGGAGTGAACTCGGGGAGTTTAACACTTGTGCTTATGTATTTAATCATTATACTGACAGTTTTAATCCTTAACTCTAACCCTTCGTTCTATTCGGTCTCACATTTAACCAATCATCTAAGATCTATTAATGTTGCCCCTCAAAACATGTCTAGGAGCATCTCTGCCACCATGACTAAACTATCTCAGCGTCAATTCTAACCCTGCTATGTAACACCTTGGTTATTAAGAAGCCTTCTCATTCCCCTCTGTTTTGCACTGAATGTTTGTGTCCCACCCCCAAAATTTCATATATTGAAGCCCTAACCCTTAATGTGATGGTGTTAGGAGGTGGGGTCTTTGAGAGGTATTTAGGTTTAGCTGAGGTCAAGAGGGTGGGGCCCATGATGGGATTAGTGCCTCTAGAGGAAGAAGAAGAGAAACGAAATTTTGCACTTTCCCTCTTTCCTTTCTCTGTCTCTCCCTTTTTCGCTCTTCTACTTTGTGAGGACACAGTGAGAAGGCAGTCATCCGTAAGCCAGGAAGAGAGCCCTCACCAGGAACCGAATGGCCAGCATCCGACCTTGGTCTTGCCAGCCGCCGAAACTATGAGAAGTAAATATCTGTTGTTTAATCCACCCAGCCTATGGAATTTGTTACAGCAGCCTGAGCTGACTAACACACTCTCCCTATATATATTGATATACCAATCCTCCCCATTACTGATCCATACACCAGGCTGTCTCCCAAGCAAGCTTTCAAAGACAGATTTATCCATGTCACACTCCTACTTAAAAAATATACGATGGTATGATGCCTGAGGGCGGGGTTCAAACCCATCAGGAGGGTATTCGAAGTTCTGTACCATTGGACTCAGTTACTTCACTAATTTATTGCTCAGTACACTTGTCTATGAAATGTTCCCTCCAGGCAATTCCCCAAACACATCTAAACAAACATTCGGATATACATCCTTTATCTCTCTGCCTCTATAGATGCTCTCTGGCTCTTTCTGGATTGCCCTGCCCCCACACTCTCTCCAGAATATTCTTTTTACTTTTTAAGACCCACTCTAAGTATCCAATCTTCTGAAATGATTTCTCCAAATTTCTGTGCTCTCATAATACTTTGCTTATAGCTCTATTTTGGCAAGCATTCATTTAGGGTCAGTCTCCAGCAAAAACTGAAAATGCCCTAAGGGCAAGGACAGTATCTCCTTGTGTCGTTTGCTCATCCCTTGCACAGGGACTGTTAGTTAGCAGACGCTCATTAAACTAATGCTGAGGAAATGAATTGAATCTATGAATACGTGCTTTCCAAATTCTGATGACCATTAACTTTAGCTGGGCTAGTAGATTATTTTAACAAGTAGAGGCTTATTTTAGACATACTCTTGCTTATCTAATTTCCTAACACTGCACATTTCCTGCAGCTCCACATCCAGTTCACTGATCAACTCTCAAACTGAAGGATAGCTTGTCATTACATCTGCAGTGAGTCACTTGCCTGGGGAAAAGAACATGCCACACATTTACATTTTGGCCTAAGGTAAAAGTGCTTTTCTCGTTTTCGGGAACAGAGCAAGACTCTTAAAGATTAAAACAGTAAATCCAATGCTGATTGTGGTCAGTGATAAAAACCTAGTATCACTTATAAAAATGTACACTTTTCGGAGGCATGTTCCTGGTCTTGGACTGGTATTTGTGACCTTTACCAGTACTGATGAGTCACCAAACTCCAAAGCCTCACACAGATGACTTGCGCAAACAGAGCCTGCAACAAGCTGTTTGACCAAAATGTTTCTTCGAGAAGGTTTTTAACTGCCAATTATATCACTGGCGACCTTACAACTTCCACTAGGAGAAAAGGTCAAACATTTCTCTGAAAGGTCATTCTGGGGCAGGGTGCTGAATGTGATGGCCAGGGAGAGACCACTGAGGAGGCACCTAGAATAGACTAGATGGAAGGAGACAAAGACGTGGCTTTGAAGGACCCTTCTGTACTATTTGAGGTACAGACTGCCATATTTAGAGACACACGCGCGCGCGCACACACACACACACACACACTTTCAGTGTCTGTGTTTACCAGCATAATGTGGCACACTTGAACATACAGACTGCTCTTTTCTGGGTAGCAGCAGTATAAAAGAAAGAAAATTAGACTGGAAGACAGGATATCTGACCAGAGGAACTTTGACTAAATGATAATAACAAATAATAATCACAAAAGGTGGTCTAACAACCACTAATTATTTATATATGTTAAATGAGTTAGTCCTCTTAATAAATCCAAGAGGTGGGTACCATTACTTTGCAGATGGGAAACTGAGGCACAACAAGACCAAGCTGACAACATCATACAGTTGTACGTGGCAAAGCTGGGATTTGAGACCAGGCATTTTGGCTAACAGGGTCTAGGCCTAGCCACTAGCTCCAGCATTTAGTAAGTCTAGCATCTGTTTACAAAATGTATGATCTTATCACTTATGATTTTTCCCATTTGTTTGGGTTTCTAAGTATCAGATTTGCCTCCAAACAGCCTCCATTCTAAAGAGTATCTGCATGAAAGGAGAAATTATATATTCAAATAGTCGTGTCATATTAATTAAATGGACTGTATCACAGATGATCTTTTAGTTTAAAAAGCAGGAGACAACTAATAAAAAATGCTGTTTCTTCAACCATCATACAAATGCCTATTCATAAACTTATCCTTAGGTCATAAAAACCCTGCTTCTGTAACAGGCACAGAAACAGACACCTCCTGTCATTCAGTGATTCTACACCCCATCTCCCCCTGTATTTGCTGCAGTCCCACAAAGTGAAAAATGCTTCTTTTAAAAAACAGAAAGTAAAAAACCACATCACTGTAGGTTTAACCCTTCTGGTACCCAAGAGTGTCTTCTCTGGAAGACCTCTAGAAGTACTATTCAGCTCAATCATAACTAGGGCAACATTGCATCTCTTGAGACTAACAACACAAATACGTGCTCAGAAATTACAGCAAGTGAGAGCCGTGAGTGTGCTGGAGGGGACGGGCCCCTAGGAGGCGTGCAGTGCCTGAGTGTCTAGCAACCTGATCTCAGCAAAAATGTCTGGTAAACCAGATTTGCCGTATAATGCCCCATCTCCACTTCCAGCAAGACTGAACCTCAGGATTTCATCTCTTTACCCAGAGCGGGAACATGTCCAATTGTAGCTGTTTCTCAGCCTGCCAGTTTTATGAGGGCAGTGAACTAGAGAATATTGTGTTATTAAACCATAACCAAGCAGTAAATGACAGGGAGGAAAACAAAAGCAAATTCTGCTGAGCAGGGTGGAATTTTTTTTTTTTAAGTGAACGACTCTACCTTAGTCTGAATGAGCAAACAGTCCAGCATTTCTTAGGAATTTGTCATCATACTTCATCTTTATTGTGTCTTCAGTTTAGCAACAGAAGCAATATTTGAAAGAAGCAGATTCCACGTGGGTGAAGGAAACCTGAGAGGACACTGGTGCCCTAACAGTTGTGACAATTACCAAATGACTCCGTTTCAGTAACTCTTAGGGTTTTGCTTTCGAATTTGTGAACAAACACACAGGGGAGAGGGTCAAACTCAAAATTTCAATCTTCTCCGCTTTCCTGAAACTACTGAGTGTTGGCAGCAGTATGTTTTGCTTATGAAGTTCAGATTTGTTCAGGGAGTCAGTGGGGAAAGAAGGATTCAGAGCAATGCCATAAAACAGACAAAAACCAGTCTTTGGACTATGGGGGCCTGAGCAGGGGTGTGATGAATGGTAGTCCTCTGGGAGGCTGAGAGTGTTGACATCCCATCAAACCTATTTCTACCTAACTTTTCAAACTACTCCCACCCCCAGAGCTGGAGCAGAATTTGGGAGACGAAGGCCACAGCACCTTTGTACCACATAACAAAGCATGAAACTCAGTAGCTTCTCTGCTTGCTTCAATAATCTCTGCTTCCTTCAATAATAACATGGACAATCACCAAAAGATCCTTATTAAGTCTATGTGTGTTATACTATAAAAGCCAAAAAAAGGGAAAGAAAAAAAAAAACCTATACAAGGGATGTTCTCCACCTACCCACACCAACCCCCCATTATTTGAAACAATGTTGAGGGAATTCAATTGAAGCAAAATCATCGTGATGCGTCATGGGATGGAAATTAACGTTCGAATTTGGTAGACAGAGAACCTGAAGTTCTAAGACTTTGCTGTCTTCCTCAAGCCCACAAAGCTTCAAAGGTTGTTGTAGCAATTCGGAGAACAGAGAGTTGTTCAAGGTCAAAGCTGCCCATAGCAGAAGCTTTGGAACTTTGGGAGCCTCCTTTTTTAGCAAAGTCTCAGACTCTAAAGAATTGGGAGGATTAAACTTTATACCTTATCTAAAAAAAAAAAAAAAAGTCAAGTTAAAATGCTTCCTAAAATTAATATAGTCATAAAGGTCTTAAATCTTACATAGTTTCTTTGGAAGCAGACTCCCTTTCATGTCTGGAGTGAGAGTTAGGGACGTTGTTTGCATTACAAATGACCATCAGCAAAAATTTTCATTAGAAGACAAGGGACTCTTACTAGAAGATGATTCACCTTTAATTTTGCTGAGAAAACTAATTAGCTCTTGCTAAGGCTTTTTCAAGGATCTTTTGAAAAAAACTAAAAGGAAGTGGAGAAAAAAGAAGAAACCAGTATACAGGGGTGGTGAGGACAAAAATTATGCTCCTTAATGAAAATATTAAAGAACAATCTGCTCACCAGACCAAATAGAACCAGGCAGTCAAAACAGTTACGTCTTGGAATGAAAGATAGTTGAGTGAAAGAAAAAACAGCATATAGGAACAAGTCCTGCTCGCAAACATTTTTTAGGCCACCTCTTAAATCCTAGCACAGTAGTCCCCTCTAGTACATGGTTTCACTTTCTGTGGCTTCAGTTAACCCTTGATCAACTGTGATCCAAAAATATTAAATGGAAAATTCTAGAAATAAATAACATGTCAGCTTTAAATAGTGGGCCCCTTCTGAGAAGCACGATAAACTCTCGCATGGTCCTGCTCCCTCCCAAGCAGGAAAAGTCATCTCTAACACCAGCCTCCTGCCCCACCATCTACACCTGCATCATACAACTTCTCCCATCTCACCCAGTTTCTTTCCCTGACATTTGCTTTCTCTGCCAGAAATGGAAGCCCTTGTGTGGCCAAGGTCAGGACCAACGTCATGGACATGCAACCTGGATACTCAGAAGGGCCTCACATGTGCTTTCTGCTCTGTAGTTGCCTTCTTGAAATTCTACATACATATATATATATATTTTTTTTTTAATCAAAGGATCCTTCATTTTTATTTTGCACTGGGTCCCTCAAATTATGTTCTTGTGACTCTAGTCTATTCTTTTGAAATCTAGACATTAGGACTGTAACAGAAAAACAAACATGACTCCCTATAGCCTAAAATATACAGGATAACCCATTCTCAAGGCCTGCCTCCCAGACTTGACCTTTAAAGCTTTAATTAAAAGCTGCAGAACAGAAAATAACAATTGTCTTATTGCAGTTTTATAGGAGCATTGTGACCAGACCTATGAGCACACCTGCAAGAACAAAGGGTTTTGGCACCAAGAAGTTTGCAACAACCAGCCATACCCCTCCCCTTTTAAAAGAAGCCTGAGTTCTAACTTGGGTAACATGGTTCTTTGGGACACTAGTCCACCGTCTTCTCAGTCTGCTGGCTTTCTGAATAAAGTCGCTGTTCCTTGCTCCAACACCTCATCTCTCAGTGTATTGGCCTCTCATGTGGCAAGCAGTACATGCCTGGGCTCGGCGATACGACCAGAAAGGTTTCCCGTCAGCATGGTGCCTGGCCTCTATATGGTGCCTGGCATCCCCGACCTCATCACAACAGACTACTGAAGTCTAAGTAGTGATTAACCTTCAAGAGCTACTGTCCTTTCTCTGGGAGTTAAGGACTACAGTAAAAGTGGTTGTTTGGATTCCTCCCCAGACTCAAGGGAGCAGCAACTTCTGAACAATGCCATTCAGGAAGACTGGTCTTCTCATCAGTCACAGCCCACTGACCCACTGGCACAGTCCAGACTGTTTCTGGGTCTCTCCAACAACCTCCTGGGTAAACACCTCAGGGCTAACTGAACAAAAGTAACAGAGGTACGATTGCATTACTACACTGTTGCTTCACTCACACAATTACTATAGCTTATTACGATGGATCTGAACCTGCAGTGTCAGTATTACCTGGGAATTTGTCAGAAATATACACTCTCAGATCTACTGAATCAAATTCGGGAGAGGGGAGCAGCAACCTGAGTTTAAGAAATCTATCCAGGTGATCCTGAAAGCATTGAGAACGACTGGCTCACTAGAAATGGGGGAAACAGTATCTTCTGGTTGCAAATATACAGCATCAACTATGAAAAATATCCTCCACCATTCAGTTTATAGGAGAAAAGTTACACTTTTTCATTCATTCATCTACTTCAATCAGAATTGCTTTATGTTTATGCTAAATACATTTGTGTGTGTGTGTGTGTGTTTAAGCCCCTCAGATGAGTCAGGCACTAAAATAGATATAATGGATATAAGGATAATGGTTTGTGTCATAAAAGGGCTTATCATCCAACACAGGAAGACGAGAGGCAAATTCATAAACATGAGTAGCTCTGCTCAGAATGCTGGATGAGAAACTTGAGAAAGTGCAGCATGCATTTGGCCAAGGGAGAGATTATGCAGTTTGTTGGGGCAGGATTAGGGAACGTTTAATGAACACATAATGCAGCTAGAATTTTGACCTGTAGTAAGTGGGGAAGAGAACCTTCCAGGCACACAAAGGGCATCAAGACATGAGGTGGAGAAGAATAGAGTGTGTTTCCAGATAAGCATCGAATTCACTCTGTTAGAGCAGAGATTCTATGAAAAAGATTAATCTGAGAATAAACCAGAATAATAGTGTGGGAACAACTTGTGGAGAGAGGGCCCTGAGAGCAAGGCAGAGCTCTGGCTTCTGATGAGAGCGAGAGCGGTGCCCTGAGGTCTGTTAACAGAGGTGGGTAGAACCACCTTCTCCATCTCAGCCCCATCTCCACTGTGCAATGCCAGGCAAAGCACTTAAGCTCTCTGAGACACTGTTTTGACAAAGAGAAGAATGTATTTGTCCTTCTACTTGACAGGTAAAATGAGGAGTCTAGAGCCATTTGGAGATAGAGCTACATGGCTGGGTCCACCCCTGCTGAGACTAGATGCTTCTCCGTGGCTCTTGCCAGCCAATGTAGAGGATGCTCTTTGTTTTGTTTTGATTCATTGTTTCTTTTTTTAATTGAAGTATAATAGATTTATAGTGTTGTGTTAACTTCTGGTATACAACACAGTGATTCATTTATACATACACATATATTCATTTTCATATTCTTTTTCATTATAGGCTATTACAAAGTATTGAATATAGTTCCCTGTGCTATAGAGGAGGACCTTGTTGTTTTATCTATTTTATATATAGTAGTTAGTATCTGCAAACCCCAGACTCCCAATTTATCCCTCCCCCCCCCCCCCTTTCACATCAGAATCCTTCAGGAAGCCTGGGGACTTTAATTTTTTTTTAAGTCAGGAATAATTTGTAGTTTGGAAGGTTCTTCTGGGCAAGGCTATGTTTAAGCTTCCACTTTTAGACACCAGGCTTCCAGCTCATTGTCCCCACTCCCATCTCCTGTGTGATCTACGGATGGACTAATCAGCAGTAGCCGTGGGCCTCTTTACGTCCGGGAGCAAGAGACATCTGTGACAACATGATGGGACCTGAGGCAAGGGAGGACTGTCATTTGTTAACTACCTTTCTAGCTGCTGCTGCCTGTTTCATTACACTCACTCTTCCAGACTTTTCTAAGTCTGGACAAAGAAATGTGGGCAAATAAATTTCAAAAAGCCAAATAGTCAATTACAAAATACGTACACCCTTGGGGAAAAAAAAATTATCTCTTGCGTGTGAGTTCTTGTGGGCAAAGACTATTTATGGTTAATTCTGAACAGCACTCAAATGAGATAAAGTAATTTGATGCTCTGAGGGCTCGTTTTAAGAAGCAATATTAAAATAGCTGGGGAATGTAAATTAGTACTACTTCTATGAACAGCACATTGGCAATGCCCATCAAAACTTAAATTACATGTAAAATGCAAGCCAGAAGTTATACTTCTAGGACTTCACGTTACAGATATCCTCAAATAGGCAAATTAGCTCTACACAAGGTCATCCAATAAAATATTGTTTGTATTAACATTTTTTAAAAGGATTAGAAATTAAAGTATAGCCATAGAATACTTACCAACCAGAGCAAAGAATGGGGAAACGCTTTATGTACTGATATGGAGAAAGCTCTAATACATACTGGTTTTGACAAATGGGAAAGGTTACACAGTGTGATCAGCATATTACCATAGTTTTTTCTTAATTTACGTATTTTATTTATACAAAAAATATGGGTACAAAAGAAACAACACTGGCAACTTACAAGGAAAGAAACTCGAGCACATGGGATGAAAGAGACTTTTCATTGCATATCCTTTTGTTTCTTTTGATTTTAGAGCTGTGTTGACGCATTATCAATTTAAAAAAAAAATAAGTGAAGTAAAGTAAGAATTCTAAACAGCTTTAAAAATACATAAATTATTAGCCTGAAAAAAATAATTCAAATTTCTCTTAATCATTTTAAAAGACATTTAAAGAGTCAGTTTTGACGCTCTTTTTCCAGAGGCTCAATGAAACTTCACTCTAAAAAATAAATTAAATATATTTGTCCTGCTAAGAAAAACAGGATGGACCAAGTTTCCTTCTTTGCCTTTATCCCAAAGAGACAAGGCCAAAAGGTAACTCAGGGAGGAAAAAGGCACTGGAATAGCAATCAGGAGGACAATATGTGAAGTATAGAAGGGGAAGCTACATTAAGCCAAGTATCTATTTCAATGTCCCTTGTTTCAGAAAAAGATGTCATTGAACTCAGCAAAGTATATGCCACACAAAAATGCAAAGTCCATAAAAATAAACAAATTGCTCAATAAAAATTAATCCATCACTCACTCAACAGACACACAAGTTTGGTAATGAAACCAGAGAAAGTCATTGCACGAGACCTCATAAAGATAACACCATGCCAAGTAATGACTAACTGACCCACAATAGCCTTACAGTAGTTAAGTTCACCCTGCTGTTACTTGTAGTATCATCAAATGTAGGCAGCAGTCATAATCACAAAACATAACTGAGTAAAAGCCATTGTCCAGGGGACTGAAGCAATGAAATCTAGATAAGCAGCCCTGCCACCATCTAAGTTAAGTATGGATTTCAGATCATCTGAGGAAAGGAAGAGCTGCGTATCTTTCAAGCTGTCTTCCACAAATATCACTCTTCTCAGTGGGCTTTTGCTTCGTACTGAGTGGCTGTGAATTTAATGTTATACTTCCTGACAAGTGCCTGGAGACATTCTCAGGTACTGCTGTTAGGAGAGAATGATGGGTTTTAATCATCAGCAATGCTAGCACTGAATTAACATCTTTTAACATAGGCTGACGAGTGTTTCCAAACCACGTGGAGGTAGAAGATCTAACTACTCTGCATAGAACTGAGCTGATGAGAGGGTCAAGATTTCCCTTAAGAACACTTTGGGCCCATTCCAACATATTCATGAATGGAGGACTGATGCTCAAAATTTGACAAAAAATTGAAAAGTTGAATATTTTTGCCTGGAAAAGATAAAGACATGTATTTACCAAAAGTTCATCCTAGTCATTTTTTAAAGCCAGAAATGCACCCAGAGAACATTTAAATTTGAGTTAATGTCTTCATGGTAAAAGATCAAAAATAAACTGGTTATAAAATGTATGTCTCGGAAACTAAGTCAGTTGACTTACATGCATGTCAGCACAAAGCCAGTTAAATGTTAGAGGATGCTTAAATAAGAAAGCTGATTTGGCTATATTTTATCTGAAGATATTCCTCTTGGCAGTGTATCAGTTAGAATAGTTTCAGCCTTGTTTAACAGAAAAACCAAAATAACAGTGGCTGATATAAGAGAATTTAATTTTTCTTTATATAAAAGAAATCTAAAGATAAGCAATTTGGTTCAGTAGTCATCAGGGACCAGGATTCCTGCTATCTTTTTCCTCACTTACCCTTGGCCACCCTAGGACGGTTTCCATTTGCAAGGTCACCTGCATGGTCCAAGATGGCAGCTGCAGCTTCTGCCAACATACTCAAAAACAAAGAAAGGGGAGGAAAGAGGGCACAACTCCCACTGAGTGCTGGGGAAACATAATTAAAAACGAAATCTTCTCCTGATCCAGAAATCCTCTCCACAAATGTAGCAAGAAAGAAAACACTTTCTTTGTTGAATAAACATTAAATCAGAATGCAATGCCCATCACAGACAATTGAAAAGAGATAGCAAAAAAAAAAAAAAAAATGGAGAGACATCCCACCCTTCACCCACATAGCCAAGCAGATAAAACCCATTACATACATGTTCTCAAGATAAACCAAAGTCCTTAGGTTAGAAGACACCATTTTGTTTCACATAGTTCCCCCTACATTTACCTGGCAATTGAGGAGCCCATTTGTGTCAGTTACTTGGTTTTATGCAAAGGGAAAACAAACTTCTCATATCTTTGTGTCAGAACGTAGTTTTACAACTTGGAACCAGGTCAGCTGAAGTTAGGCTCCTATCCTCCTGCTGAAACCTGGGAATGGGGCACTGTCTTCCTTGGATGTTTACATAGAAAGGAGTTGTTTCCCAAGTTCTTAAGAAATGCATTCCTGGGTCAAAAAGCTGACAAAGGCCTATCTAGTCTATGACAGAATTTATATACACCCCAAAAAGAAGAGAAAGTACTTCCAATTACAAGTTTCTAAAGCAAATACTCCATTATGGTTGGTGGGGGAAAGGGTTAGAAAGGGATAAATTGGGAGTTCGAGATTTGCAGATACTAACTACTATATATAAAATAGATAAACAAGTTTCTTCTGTATAGCACAGGGAACTATATTCAACATCTTGTAGTAATCTGTAATGAGAAAGAAGATGAAATGAATATATGTATGTATACATATGACTGAAACATTATGCTGTACATCAGAAATTGATATAACATTGTAAACTGACTATACTACAATTAATTAATTAATTAAAGTAAAAGCTCTAACAAAAAGGATGGAGAAGGGAAATCTCTTCCCTTATTTTCAACAGAGAGAATTAAGCCTCTTACTTTCAATTTATATTTGTTCTTGCATGTGTCAACAGCCTTTAAGGGGTGGTCCCATTTATAACAGCAACAAAAATTACAGAATACCTAGGAATTATCTTAATAAGAAATGAACAAAAACTAAAGATTTAAAAACCCACTGATGAACACAAAAGAAAAATTGATCAAAAGGAAAAGGAAAGGCATGCTCTGTTTTAGTATGAGAAAAAACTCGACATGGTATAAATGTCAATTACTCATATATTTTTAATTCTTTTAATACAAAAAATAATGACTTTTTTAAACTAGACAAGATAACACTGTAGCTTATTTTTTAAAAGTAAATAGGCAAAAAACAGCCAGGAAAACTGTATCAGTGAAGAGCAATACAGGAGAATGATCCTTGTTGAAATATAAGGTCTTAACAGTTATAGCAGTGCTGTCTGGCTCATGAATAAATAGACCAAGTCACAGGATAGAATGTCTAAAAATAGACCAAAATACATAAGAGGATTAAGGATGACAATTCAGATCAATAGGAAAAAGACAAGCTATTTAATTTATGCTGATGGGACAACTGGGTAGCCATCTGGGGAAAAAATTAAAATAGAATTCAATCTTACAATGTACCCAGAAAAAAATTCTTAATCGAAAACTCAAAAAAGAAAGAAAGCCATAAATGCAATAGAAGAAGACAAGGAAAGATCTTTCTGACTGTGATTCCACTAACCAGAAGTCTTAAAAGAAGACTGATAAATTCAATCACACAGTCAAAGCTTATGTGTAACAAAACAAAACAAACCAAAGAATCAAAAGCAAAAAGCCTATAAGCAAAATGAAAAGACAATGACAAATTGGGAAACACATCTGAAACTTACTGTAGACAAAAACCTAACATCCCTAAAATATAAAGTGTGTTTCAACAGATAAGAAAAAATAAATAAATAAAAATGGATAAAGGATATGAATAGATAATTCACCAAAAAGAAAAAAATAACTGGGCCTAAAATATCTGGAAAAGATGCATAAGCTCCCTTGTAACGTAAGGAATACAGATCAGAACAACCTGTCATTTTCACCTGTTAGATGGATAAAAAGACAAAAGTTTCATAACACACTGAGTTGATTAAAATGCAAAAAAATCGGCACTCTCATAAATTGCTGGTAGGGCTATAACTTGTCTCAAGCCCTAATGGAATATAATTGGACAACATCTACAAGAATAACAAATTCTTAATATATTCTTGGAATTAGCAACTCCAATTCTAACGTTTTATTCTCGCACATATGTAAAATGTTTATGTACACAGTTTCTCACTGAAGCACTTTATTGGGAACAATCCAATAAAATATTATGCAGTTACAAAAAAAAGAATGGGGAAGTTATTTACGTACTTTTATATAATTATTTACAAAATATGTTAATACAAAAAGAGGTAGAAAAATTTGTATAGTATGCTACCTGCCATTTATATAAGAAGAGCAGAAAAATAACATTTGTATTTATTTATATATTAATAAAGTTAAATTCCATTTCTCTTTTCCCATTCTCATTTTCCTCCTCCTCTCCTCACAAAAACATGACAAAAATTTCAGGATTAATTAAATAAATGTGGTTACCTTACTGGAAAGAGGGTGCCAGCTGGGGCAAGTAAGGATGGGGTGGGAAGGAGACTGCTCAGTGCAGATTTTTATAGATATTTTTAACCAAGCAGGTTTATTACTATTTTAAGTAACAATTTTAAATTTTTTTGAAAGAATCTCTATTAAGAATTTGTAAATTAGGCCATAATTAAATCTGTTTTGAGTCAAAGCTGAAATAAAGTCAATTAAAAATCATAAATTCCTATATTTTTCTAAAACATTTCTATACTTAATTATATAAATGGCCAGTAGTACAAGATCTTAGGTCTAAAACCTTTTTATTGAATGTTTATCTGGGAAGTTCAGATTTGCATGTATCAAAGAAGGGAACAGGCATATGATTTAGATGATACTTCTATTCAGTTAACATATTTATAATTTAGTAAAAAGGCTGCCCTTTTACCAAATGTGATAAGTTACTTTCTCAGTTTAATCAGATGGAATCAAATTGTTGGAACTGACTTTTTTTTGTTTTATATACATATTTTTTTGAATTGTACACTATTTGGCCACTTCTATTTAAAGTCTTCCCAGGGTAACTTCTTTAGGTTTTAAAATTATATATAAAATTAGAGGGAGCATAAATGAGATCCTGTTGGAAAGCAGCTCAGCATCTACAAAGTTCTGGCAATTGACCTAATTATTACATTTGGTCAAAGAGAACCTTCCAAGGACTGAGTTTCCACAGCCTCACTCATGTAATTTATAATTTAGGTAACTGTTTTACAGAATTTGCCTGGATTATTAGATCTGATCATCTTTCTAAGCAAAATTTTTTTATACCTGAGTTTTTGTTTTTTAAGTCAACGCAAACTTCATGTGAAAAATGTGATTGCAGTTGGAAGCCTGTGCAGGGAGCAAACAGTACATCTGATGTGGTTTAAAAGTAAATTAGAGAAAGTCACGCAGAAGCAGATCTTCTATGTTTTAGGAAGCTTTTGAGTAGTCTTCCTTAGTTAAGGAAATAACTTAAGGGGGGACAGGCCCTGGGGTGGGTGAAGGGAATAAGCAGGGTGAAAAAGAACCTTTTGTCTTTCAAGCAAGGTTTTACTGTTCAAGGAACAGCCTGTAGCAAAGCTGTCATTTGGAAAGAAATAGTCTTTTTACATAAAGAATCCAGAGCCTGCAGGGAGAGAAGTTAGGAAGACTCCAGGTCAACCGGAGTAGCCTGGAGACAGTAACCTGGAGAGGAGGATCAGTCTGACTGAGGACCTGGGGTTTGCGAAGGAACTGGCCAACTGGACGTATTCGTTGGAGGCGGGGGAAGCGCTGATTTGAGCACTGGGTGCAGCTGATGATCTGGCCTCAACAGCTGTTTGGCAAACAAGGGTTCAAGCCTGTGAGCAAGCACCAAGAGACCTTTGTCAACCAACTGCGTCATCAGTTTCTGATGGTGTTTGGAATTCTGGCATTTGCAAGTATGACCAACCTGGCTGGGATCCTTAAACAACTGAGTTCTTAAGAAGCAGGTTCTAGACCTCTTATTCAAGGGCAGATGGGTACTGGAGACATTAATTAAACAAATAAGAGGATGTACCTGTCTGCCCCTAGTTTTGAGGCAGTGATGTACATTTGAAAATACTCCATGTGAACTTACGACATTTTTTTTTAATATCAGCTCACTCACATCACTCACTCAGCTGGCTGTGGTTCTTTGTTTCCCTGGCAGTATGAAAGGCTCAAAACTCAAATGCCTTCAGGTATGAAGCAGCTAAAACAATTATGTCCTATAGCAAGGAATGCTTGTGACCACAGCAAACTGAAGGGTACATCTCTTACCTAGGGGAATCCAAATTAAATGATATTTAAAAATCTGAGCTGATGAAGACAAAGGAAAAAACACAAGCCTGTAGGCTGAATTCAGCACCTCAACTGTCACTTTGATACTTTTCAACGCCAGGGTAGCTAGAACCTGTTCTGATTTATTCCGATCTGTTTCTGCTCCCCCAAGGTCACTAAGGAAGATTTTTTTAAAGGCTCCTACAAAGAATAGCCAACACTTTACTGAGCCAAAGCTCAGTTTCAAGCTCTAGGTCCTAAAGAGCCAGAGGTGACTAAGACAAGACCTCAAAGAGGTACCGGGCTCACTTGGATACTGCCAACCCCATTCGTTCAGTTTCCTGTCTCTCATTCCCTCATTCATCAGGGATACTTCTCTGAAACATTGTTGGATAAATCTATTTTTACCTGCCTTAAAGATTTTTATTCAATATTTTTGACTCATTTCTTTTGTTGTGAGTATTAGGAACCCATTCAAGCCTTGACCAGCTCTTGCCTACCCACATTTCACCCTTCGATCCTCACGCTGCTGCAGCCCCTGGACACCCTCAAACCCTGGCTCACATCTCTGACCATGCCTTCTGCTCTGCGCACCCAGCAGAGTTCCTGGCACATTGTGTGCTTTTTGTGTGCTTAATGATTTCAACAGTCTTCTGTTGGCCTGGAATTGTGGTTAATACTCCTGATTTTTCTCTTTGTGAGTCTCTTTACACGGACCTGAATCTTTGGACATTAAACCCGAGGTTCAGCGACCTAGTTTCCTGGTCTCTGAACGCTGCCTTCTCTCTGGTTTGGTGCAACATTTTGACTCTGCTTTCCTTTTCTGCAAGCAGAGTGCCCTTTTCCCCTCTCTCCCCCATGAACAGAAGCTCCTGCACTGAGATACCATTTCTTTTCTGCACTCTCAGCTCCTCAAGCTTGTAGTTTTTCCTGGTTCTTTTCAGTTTGTCCCCCATCTTCTTGTTACTTATAATTCCCCTGATACTTTTGAAAGTATCGTTCTGTAAAGCTTCTCTCAGAAAGGTGAGAAATTTAGAGTGTAGAAGTGAATAGTAGAAGAGAAGTAACTCGTGCACTAGAGACCTCATCTTTAGAGAAAACTTAATCCCCATCATCCACTGAAAACAGTAAAGCATCAGTAGGAAGATTTTGGCTACAGAACAAAAGTCCTTCTTATGTCTAGCTTTTTGCCCCACTCTGTTTCCCTGTTTTTAGTCCCCAGATTATCTATTTTTCTTTCATCAAATAAAATATCCATGTGATTATATCATTATGGGATAGATCATTTGGGGCCACTTAATCACTTAATTTTTGCCTATGAAGCGGCTCTCTGTTTTCCTAAAGATTTATTTCCCATATGATTTCCACTCTGAGTTTCATTTTAATTAACGAAATCCATCCTCATTCCTACAGCCACAGGACCTTTCTAATCACCTGTACATTCAGTGTAGCCAATACAAGCACTTCTTTTCCTTCTCACTCATTTATTTCTCATTAAATTCTCAAACAGCACAGTGTTTAAGGCTCACTAGACGGCGTTTCCTTTAGGAGTAATTGTTAAAAACATAAGTAACCTAATAAAACACCATATGCTTCTAAATTTGCTTTCTAAATATACATTAAATTTTAGGGATGAAAAAGAAATGTCAACCTCAAAATTATTCCCAGTCATTTTGATTTCACATTTTTCAGACTTTTCCTTGGCTGAAATTCTGGAACACTTTGTAAATATAGGATGAAGGCCACTCTCAGAGGCCAGTCAACTGAGCCTTGTCATTCACTTCTGATTTGAATGCTATACTATGCCTACAATAACAGTCTATTTTGATTGTTCCAAAAGTGAAACACACCCTAAAACCACAATTCATTTTGTTACCAAGTGAATATGAATAGTGCTGGAAACCCAGGCATTTCCAACTTTTCCCAAATCATCACCCCCCCCACCAAGTCCATTGTTAAGTATACTTTCCACACAAACATTATTATGTGACTATTTGGTTCCAAGACTGAGGGGAAAAGCCATTCAACCCTTCCTGGAAGGATTCTGCCATATGAATTCCTAAGAGAACCCACATTTAGAGTTCCAGTTTGTACTATATACCAAGTACGTCCACATTCCCAGAGCTATGAAATTCAACTCTGCTCAGGCATCGAGAATAAAGGAGTGACAAGATGGGTTAGTGCTGGCAGCGGGGCGAGGAGTGGGGAGGTGGCAGGCAGGTGGAGGACCACAGGATTTGGTCAGCTGGCTCAGCAGAATAAGGAAGTTTCTGACATCAGGGAGAGAAAGAAGGGAACCCCAAGACAGCTACAAAACAGAAAGTGCACATAATGGATGTTTATAAAATGCATGATCATAAGCAAGAGAATGTACCTCTGTCTGACCTTAAATACTTGTTTTGAAATATTTAGGGGCTTTTCCAAGGAGAAAACTGCAATCATTTGCTGTTGCCGGAAACTGCCCAGTAGCCTGGCACCCAAAACTGGTGACCAGGAAGTCAGAGTTCAACATAAGCTAGAATTAAATTACTTCCTTTCTTTGTTCATGTATTTCTGCTGAATGAGGAAATTTTAGCAGTGATTTTTTATTCATTAGGAAGATGGAATATCACAGCAAGTCAATTACAGTCATAATGAAAATACCAAGATATTCTTATATGTTTCTCCACAATCCACTATGTTCATCTGGGATAAAATACAGGACCTCCAGTGACAGAACACTGTAAGTGGAGGTGAATGCACTTTACCTCTCAATGTGAATAGATACAGATGACAGGAATTTGTGAGTTGTGTTCAGTAGCTTCGAAAGAACAACATCTACAAAAGCAAATTTTTCAGGATTAAACCTAAAGTTCTTTCATAGAACTGAAATCTGAAAGCTATCCCCCCAGAAATAACCAAAGAAAAACACAGTGTTTTCAGAAGGCAAGGGAATCGTGATCAACACAAATACAGAGGGTGAGAAAGTATGTTAAGTGTGGACATGTTAGAAGCTTGAACAGAGGAGTATCCAGAAGAGAACAGATCAGTGATTCTGAATCATTTTGGAAACTGCTACCTGCCATCCACAATTATACTTTTTGCTTCATGGTATATTACATCCTCTGGAAGCATGCAACCCCTCCCACAGTTGTTATAGTTAACTGTATTTGGTATCAGTTGAAGAGCACAACTATGCATGCAGGCATGTGACAAACCCAAGGGCGTTCTCAGCTTAGCCAGGGATTTTCTGTGCAATCCCAGGCATGCTTAACGCTCTGCATAAGAACCATAACATATTCAACTATGCCAACCAATTCCTCCTACTGTAAGTAGGCTCTTACAATAGGAAAGGAGAATAGAAAAAATTGAATTCTGACTGTATTGTATTCCACCCCTCCCAGATAGGGTCCTGGAAGAGAAGAAAGGACATTACTGGGAAAATTAGTGAAATCCAAATAAAGTCTGGATTTATAGAAACAGATCAATGCTGATATTATAGTTTTATCAAATGTGCCATGGGAATATAAAATGTTAATATTAGGGCAAACTGGCTGAGGGCATACAGAAATTCTGTACCTACTTTGTTAATTTTCTATTAATCTAGGTTTATTCCAAAAATAAAAAGGTTATTTAAAAAATAAAAACCTTCATCTCACCTTTTTCAGCAGTAATATCCAAATACAAATAATATTTTCTATCAAACAATGTGTTCATCTCTGATCTACATTATTTAGTTTAAAACTTGGAGCAGATGCATGCGTAGCCAGGCTTGGCATTATGGTCCCTATTTTACATGCAAGGAAATAGAAGGTTTGAGAGGTGATAATTTGCCCATCGTTCACTCTGTTGACTATGGTACAGATTAAGCTTATTTTTACAAGAAGATCTCAACAATACAGTGGTACCAAAAAAGCCATTGAAAAATGAGATATAATTAACATTCAACATTGTATAAGTGTAGTATATACAACTCATTGACTTGATACATTTGTACACATATTGCAGTATGATTATCATCATGGAGTTGTCTACCTCTTCTGAAAAAAAAACACACATTTAATGATTTATTTCTCTCTCATTTCACAGCCTAGAAGACAGTGTGAAATTATCTGAGGACCCAGGCTCCTTCCATTTTGTTGCTCCTTTAGGTTTTGCCCTTAGCAGGTGACCGGAAGCTCACTAATGCCATATCTGATCTGCATTCCAGCCTCGGGGAAAGAGGGAAAAAGGAAGGGGCAGGCAGGCCACTCTTTCTTGTTAAAAACATTATAAGGAAGAACCCACATCATTTTTACTTGCAGCCCATTGGCCAAAACTTCGTTATACAGCTACGCCTAACCTAAATGCAGTCCAGCTGGGAGGCTGTAACTGAGGGACTGGCCCTGAAAGGATGAAAAAGGGAGGAACAATTAATCAAACCTGCTACAATCACCAGGCTCCTTAGAACCGGAAAGGGGACTTTAATCAAGGTTTTCTGAACTCAAGTTTGTTATTCCTATTGCCTGATGAATATACATGTGTACTCTCCATTCATCACTATATAAAAGGGAAACTCAATAAATTCAGTTAATTTTTGTTTTACTTTTAAATATTTTTCATAACTAAATTTACCACTTGATAAAATTACTGACTTATTAGTCATTTCCTTCTGGGTCTTATCCTTCTGATGTTTATGTATTTCATTACATCAATTTAAATGTGTTTATGTTTTCTGGAATGCATATCCAGAGCAATATTCACTTTTCTCTTAAAGCTGGCAAAAGACTAAAGTGCTAGACAGATGGCAGAAGAGAACTCAGCTGTGCTGTGTGGCCCATTTTGCCAACTGCCATGTGACCTTAGAAAAGCTATTTATCTGACCTTTAATCTCCAGGATCAAATCCGGGTTCTGTGGAACCTAAAGATTACATGTAATTTAAAGACCCTCTTTAAGAAAAATATCCAATTACTAATCCAAAATTAAGCATGAAAGTGAGTACTTATTTATAGTGAGAAATGAAATAATAACAAAAAAAATTCTGAATGCTCACGAATACCACAACTATCACAAAGTCTTGAAAAATAAGATATGTTCATGCTGCCTCACATAGCACTATCATACTTTACCCCCTACAGTTTTGGCTGCATACTATTTGATGCTGTCCTCATATGATGACAATTTTATAATACTTTTTTAAGGGGACAAAAATAATTTTTTTTCTAGCATGATTAATTGAATCTTGTTTTTCTATCATCAATAGTTGGGAACCATTAAAAAAAACCCAGCTTCACACTCGGTGGTACTTGTCGTTTGTAAGTATTGCTATTGGCTTTGCCTTACAAACACAGCAATTATAATAAATTCTATTTTGTGGGATTCCCATCTAATAAAAGAAGAAAATGGTATGCATATAGTTATATGTGCTATATGATCAAGTATGTTTCTGACAGGAGGAAATCTCTACTTTGACTAGACATCAAAAATAACTGAATCCTCCCTGCTTTTGACTTTTTTTTTTTTTTGCGATGTTTGTATTTTACAATTTTAAGACATTTTTTGGAGCAGTTTTAGGTTTACAACAAAACTGAGAGGAATGTACAGAGATTCCCATATACTCCACGTCCCCGCACATGCACAGCCTGCCCCATTACCAAACGTCACTCACCAGAATGCTACATCTTTACCAAAATGAACCTACATCAACACATCATAATCACCCAAAGACCATAGTTGACCTTGAGTTCACTCTTATTGCTGTATATTCTATGGGTTTGGACAAATGTATAATGACATATATCCATCATTATAATGTCATACAGAGTATCTTCACTGCCCTAAAAATTCTCTATGTTCTCTGACTAATCAACTCCTCCATCTCCCCACTCCCCAACCCCGGCAGCAACTGATTTTTTCATTGCTCCACTTCAGCCTTTTCCAAAATGTCTTATAGTTGGAATTACACTGTGTGTAGCCTTTCCAGATTGGCTTCTTTCACTTAGCAAGGTGCATTTAAAATTCCTCCATGCCTTTCCATGGTCTCTTACAGTTTTACAAATCAGATGACTGGAAAAGTGTCTCCCAAACTAGCTTCTTTATTTCAAGCCTCCTTTCTTCTCTACTGTCCACCGGGATCAGAGACTGAATCGAGGGAAAGGAGCACCACATCTAAACCTTGGGACAACTAGCAATGGCTTAACCATTCATGGCAGTGACCTAGAACCTTCTAAATATATTCCACCACGCCCCATCGAAGTGCATCCTCACCTCCACTTCCCTCAGCCAGTTACCACAAATGCCCATTGTCATCCAAGACGAGGTGAAGCACGGTGGAGAAGTCAGAAAGGAAAGAGACAGCAGTAATCTGAAGACATGCTTTCTCTCGTAAGTTTACAGAAATATGTGACAATGTAATCACACCGTCAGGATTCCTCCCAGAGCCTGTGCTGGTGAAATGCCCTGAAGCTTAAGCTTGACGATAATCTGCCTCCTTTTACTCACATGTAAAATAGGGATAATACTGACCTAGCTTATTGAGAGGATTGAGTGGGGAGGATTCACACAAACACTTTGAAAATGAAAGGTTTCCAGGAAAGTAGATGCATGTACACTTGACACAGGAACTTTGTGGAGGATTTGCCCCCAAACCGATCATCTCAGTGAATGTAAAGATAAATCTCTTTCTGGTTTATTTCCATCTATGCTTTATTCTTTTCTCCCACCTTACTTATATTGTGTTCATTTTTCCATATTTTATTTCCTGCTTTTTCTGATCCCTCTTTTCTCCCACCTCTAGCCCCTCTTCTCCCCCTCAACTCACAAATCCTGTGTTTTGTGTCCACTTCTGCAGCCACAGGCTGGTCCCTCAGCTTTTTCTAAGCTGCTTTCCATATCTCTAAAACATGTGGCTGCAAGGGCAGCCATCTATCTAGGAGAGACAGGCAGCCACGTGATGCCCACTCTCCAGATGGGGCTTCAGGGTGACCCTTCAGTCTGATCATCAGGCTCCACTTATGAAATACAGCCTCTGATGAAATTCATGGCAGGAAAACTCCCTGCACAACGTGGGGCAACAGCATGATGGATGGGCTGGAGATGATGGATCGTCCCCTCTCACCCTTAGTCCATGAATTTTGGTTCAGGTTTCCTCCAGCAGGGACGGAGTTGTCCCAGAGATAATGACAATCACCCAGGAGCTGGTCTCTGAGCTTACTGCTTGCTTAGGGGTATCTATCACCCTCATTACTCAATAAAGCTAATGATTACTGACGATGTAAGGGTTTAGTCCATTTCAGTGGTTTTTTTAAATTAAACAGACGGTTTGGCATATGTATCAAAATTCCTGGCACTGTAATAAAAAAAAATGTCTTCTAAAGTATGGTCAAAGTGTGGAATTAAAGTAAAAGAGAAGATTTATATATAGAAGCTTAATAATCCTCCTTGTCATCTGTTCATTCTTTTGGGGAAATAACTATTACAGCTCACTATAATCTTAATCCTACATAGTCACTTTTTTTTTTTAAATACATGATCCTTTTTTGGTATTAGGAAATGAATCTGAAATCTGAATATGAAAATAATTGGGTGACTTTAATATGCCTGCTAACACTGTCTCATTAATCTCCATGGTGCTTCTGAAAGATGTATGGAATGTATTTTTATCTCCATTTTACAGAATGTGAAACCAAGATATCTCAAAGCTCTTTTACATACTTAAGATCACACAGTGGCTCGGTAACGTAGTCAGAAATAAAAGCCAGCTTTTCTAAGAAGGGCACTGACAATTAATCAGAAACACAGCAAGTCTGCTCTTTGATGACTAGAAATTTCATCTGAAGACAGATGATGATTTGAGCAGTAATAAAGGTGGCACAGCTGGTGATTATATTACATCTTTAGGAGATTTTTTCAGTCCAAAAACCTGTAACATAGCATGTAGACTCTGCTTAGATTTGGTACATCACAGCAAAGATATCTGCCCCAAAAATTCTTATGAAGAAAATCTTATTCTCCCTCATTTATCTCCTTTATAAAATTCAGAAGTCATTCCTATGGAAAACAGAATCCATAGACACTGTGGAAAAAGAAGTTGCAATGCATAGTTCAAGATTTGGTAGGAAGACAGTCGAGCACCTGGGGAATTGGGCTTAGTTACCTCCTAAGTCTTCTGGTTCCTGGTCCTGGAAACAACTCTGCAAAGCAGGAATAATAATGGCCACATCTATATGGAACAGATGTGGCAAAATCACCCTTTGTATCCCCAGGGTTTGGTTTAGCCTGATGAGCAGGTGTTTAATGCGTAATTATTGACTATGAAGGGGGAGGATCTGTAAGTAATCAAAGATATTCCAATGGGCTGCTATCACTCTGCCCAGCATACTTCCACCTGCAGATGATACTAATGTGCCTGGAGTATTTCAAGCTCTTTCCACTAGTAACACATTTCCAACCAAGAGAGCTCTTCTAACTTCAACACAAAGAACTTCCCACCTCTATGAATATACCAAGGGTTTACATTTGTAACTGCCATCATGTCACTTTAATTGAACAAATGACCGTTAATTCAGGGGTTTTCCAACTGTATTGAGCGTAATAATCACCTGGGGTGCATATTAAACATACATTCTCAGGCCTCCAGCAATTCTGACTCAGATGGGAGGGCAGAGTTTAGCATTTAAATAAGAACCCCAGGGGATTTTGATACAGGCATTCCAAGGACCACTCTTAGAGAAAATAAATCTCTGTAAAATGGCCCTATTCCAGAGATAAAGAGAGGAGATTCAGAAAAGATTCTTGCCCAAGGCAACTCATGCATTCCATCATTCGGTCATTTGGCAAATACTTACTGTGAGTATAAATGATCAGACACCATGGGTTTGTGCAAAACTAGAACCCAGTCTGATCCCCAGGCCATTGCTATTTCTACGCTGCCTGCAGCCAGATGTCATGGAAGCTCCAAACAATATATGAGACCGGCTGGGGGTGGACTCTGGAAAGGCTTCATGGAGCAGGCAGAATTTGGACAGAATTCCAGCCATCAATATGAACAGAAAGGAACTGGGCCAGCAAAGATATTTACAGTGGTATTAATGGCTTGTGTCCAGAACGTCAGGTTGCATTCAGAGGACCCGATGAGTGAGGCAGAGAAAGCACAAGGGTGTTACCAGTCAGGAACCCCACTCGGCAAATTTCAGATCTCAAAGCCTTACCTCCTGTATCTCCTGGGCAGTTCTCACTGCTGTATTCACGTTGGTTGAGACTTCCATTGGTAACAGGAAAATCCCACCAGCAGTGGCCTGAGCCCTCCATACCCAAACACCCCAGAGTCTCCAGTCTCAGCAGCCTTGTTCTGAATGCCTCTCTTCCCCCAGGCTTTCCGGTAGAAACTCTTCTTCACAAACAACTTGTTGATGCAGAAGATGGAAAGGGCTGCATTTAAAAACCAGACAAAAAGTATAAATATGACCTGGATTAAGTCCTCAGGACACAGGGGCCTCATGAGTGAGAAGGGGAACATTAATCAAGAAGCAGAAGCATGGAGTGACTGATCAGGGCACTTTGGTTCTAGCCTGGGCTGCGTATTAGAATCACCTGAGGAGCTTCTGAAACAATACCGATGCCTTAGCACTCCCAAGACCAATGGAATCAGGAACTCTATGGTGGAGTCTAGGCGTCAGTACAGTTTAAAAGCTCACCGGGTGGTTCTAGTACACATCCAAGGTTGCAAACCACTCAACTAATAAGGCAGAGCCTGAGGATAACAAACACAGTGTAAATGTGCTGGAGCCAATGAGTTGTGATGCAGGTGGCTTCACAAAAAATGATTTCAACCTGTGACTAAGAGGTCGTGCAAAAAAAGGCTCAAGTTATCCAAGGAGAGGGTTAAAGGTGTGAGCCAGCCAATCTGAGAGTTCTTGCCTGTGGAGGACCTGAGAAGTAAGCAACATGTGTCAGGCTGGAGAAAGTGACTTTATAAATCAATCATTATCTCCACTATTCAAATAAGGAAACTGAGCTGTGCACAGGTAAAACTGCCCAAAGCTTTTAAGGCAATTGTCCCAAGATAGATAAATGATTATCAAATCAAACTGATTTTGATACAGGCAATAGAATACATCTAGTTGAATTACAGGACATTGCCATTTTTGTAGATTATAAACAGTTGAATACAGGCAATATAGCATGGTTTATCCCAACACATTCCCATCCAATCTTGTCTTTAGGTTGTTTCTCATTCAATTGTTGCTGCTAACATATTTATACAGAAAGATAAACTGTATCTTGCCCTGAGAGTGCTCTAGAACCTTCTTCTAAATGCAAATTACATCATATCAGAATTGTCTATATTCATATATCAACTTGTCTATTTGTCTCATATCAACAATCAGTTCCACTTGATAAAGAGTATAAACTAAAAGGATCAGAGTAAATAAATAACTCTCCCTGACAACAAAATCAGACGAATAAACCTTTTACAGGGCTATCAACCTTAGCCGTAGAACCTGAGATTGACGAGGCAGCTTCCAGGTTTCCATGGGAACAAGGGCAAAGCTCGCAACAAAGTAATAGAAATGAAGCCTGTGAACTTAATCGCTAACAAAATATTTAATAAAATCAGGGAAGAAGAGCAAACTTTTCTCCCCCAAGAATGTTCTGGGTATCAGAATATCCTAGAAGAAATTTCGGTGACTCTAACATCAGTTCAATAAGTAAGACTCTGCCAAGGAAAGTTTAATTTGATTAAGATCCTACTAACTCTGTACTCCATCACAGGGTCCCATTTTTTAATTCAGCCTCCCTAGATTGCTCTGAGTAAGCTCCACGAGGCCAAGACCACCTCTGTCTTATTCAGCTCTTGACCACCAGTGCCTGGCACAGAACAAATTTATAAAAGCAGGAGTTGATGTGGTCACAATACAATGACTGCTTTTCTAATCCCAACTTGTCAGTAACTGGCTATGTGATACTGATCAGTCATGTAAATTATTTGGGCCTCCCTCTTCTTCATGAGAGAAAGAGGGCATTGGGGTGGACTCCCTCTTCACCTCTGTAATTCCAGTGCACAGAAGACACTGTGATGGGGTTAGTCCTATGCACAGGACAGTTAATGTTCCTGCACTCTTTTCTGGTCTATTCAAACCTTAGCAGCTCAAAGCAGCTCCACAGAGTCCTCTCTGTGCTTACCCAAGAGCACAGCAGAGAAGGACAGGGAGTGCAAAATTATGAGTCAAATCACAAAGAATTCTCAGGAGGCTTCTCGGGGTATCTGACACTGCCTGACCACAGAAGATTTTACCACAGCAAGGCTCACAGGGACAGTGTCTTAGTATGCAGAAGTCAGATTCTTTGTTCATTGTCTGATTCGATTTGGGAATAATTTCTCAATCATATTTCATTTCACAGGGTCCACATTTCTGCTGCAGTTCAGTGAAGATTCCATTCTTTCTCTTTTTAAAAAAAACAATTGAAATTTTTCCGTGAAAAGCTGGTTTCTCCCCAATGGAAGGAGAGCAGATAAAAGCATCTTCCTAGCAAGGTCAGACTTTTAAAGCTCTCTGTCCTCAAGGAGAGATAACAGCCCCCAAGTAGTAAATGGAACACATTCTAGGATTCCATTCCATTCTGAAGGAGTGAAGGTGGCCCCAAATACCACTGCTTTTAACCCTCTATTTTCCAACCACTTCATATTCCCTTCTACAAGGTTACAGGTTGGATCAAAAGGACTATACTCTAAAGGAAAGGGGGGAACAGAGAGAAAAAGACCTGGCACTCTCCATATCTACTCATCTAATAGAAAAAAGGCTGTGAACTCCCAACACACATCCCTTACATGTCGAGGCAGATAACAGAAAGAGGTCTTAGACACTTAATTGCTTAATGAATTCTGAGCAACATATTTAAGCAGTTGATATTTTTGGAACATTTAATTGCAGTACTTATGAAACAACTATGAGGAAAATATCACTGTCCTGGTCAGAGACTGAGAATGCCACATTCCTGATGATCCTGGGATTCACTGCTGTGTCACAGAGCAATTCAAACTTTAGTGGCTCAAAGCAATATTCATTTGATGGTACCTTAAGACCTTTTGTATCCAATCAGGAATTTAGGCAGGACTCAGCTGGGTAATCCTTCTGCTTCCCATGGCATTGACTGAGGCTGCTCAGGATATCTGCCCAGTGGATGTGCTGAGTGGAGGGTCCAATGCAGCTTCATGCACACGTCTGGCACCCAGGAGGGGATGACTGGCAGCCAGGACTCAGCTGCAGCCACTGACCAGAGTGCCTATTCTGGCCTCTCCAGCATGATGGTCTCAAGTAGCTGGACTTACATGTTCTTGGAAGAAGTTTTCTAAAAACTGGAGATAGAACCTTCCAGTTTCTTAAGGACTGGGCCAAGCAACAGGTACAATGCCATCTCTGCCATTTCCTCCTGGTCAGGGCAAACACTGAGTCACACGTTTTCAGAGTAAAGGGACATAGACAACTAAACCCCCAAAATTCTCAACAGGAGAGTGTCAGAGAACTCAGAGTCATCTTTAACATGCCATATCTCACAAAGTTCCCCCCAAGAGAACACTTCTTGGGGCACCCACATCTGCAACTGGGCAAGTCAACATAGGCTGCTAAGACCCACCTATAAAAACATACAAGAGGTCTGCCAGAAAGAAGGGGAGTGGGGAGCACTGAGACCAATGCCAAGATGGAGAATGAGAAGAGAAAGGCTGCAGTGCAATCAGTATCATTGGTTACGACACTCATGTTGAAGGCAGGAGCCCCTCTGAGAAGAGAGGACAAGCAGAGCAGGGCATACATGATTAAGGTAGGTAAGTGTGACACTACAGTGACAATTACATTGTCCTCTGATCCTGCTAGTGAGGGAATTGGGCCACAATTCTTTTCAGGAAATGACGGCCCTGAAAAATAGAAAGGCCATATAAAATAAGAGTTACAATCTGTACAGATTTGTTAAAAATAATGAAAACTTTCCTACTTAAACAGCTTTAACATGGGAAACCTAAACAACTTTGGACACTTTTTTCACTTCTGCACGCAGTGCATGTGTGTGAGACATCCAGAGTGTCCCTTAAGGCCAGATACTCATTTCTCCAGTCACTGGGAATTTGGCAGCTGATCTGATGTTCTAAGCTGAGTTCCTCCCTGGGAATCACTCTACTCTAAAAAGAGCCACCTGTCCAAAGGGCAGCCCCCATCCAATTACTGGTCCTTCTCATCAGATTTGGCTGATGCCTTCTTGACAGCTACATTACAATTCAACCCCTCCTTCTGTGCAATCTTACCTCTCCTCCTCCATAAGAGTTGAACTCAAGCACACTCCCCAGTAAGTTTCTGCACACAAGGCTCCATCTCACAGTTGGCTCCAGGGGAAACTCAGCCATAAATATAGCAGCAACTGGGGGCAGCAACAATGATGAAAGGAGTCCATGTGTACTTTGGAACTCCAGGGAGTGACCAGGTGAGACTCAACGAGCCACACAGGGCACTTACCAGTTACACTGCCCCCATCAGGAGCACCTCAGAATGGCAGCCACACAACCACGGGAAAGGGCTCTGCATGCTTCCTGCGGGTGAGCCTTGTTCTCTACTCCATCCAGCCGTGTGCTGGCAAACTGGCTCTCTCGGGGGAAAAAAGAGCCCTGACTTATAGCCTTTGCCATTATTTGTGGTGTATAAGTACTCCTACCAGCTGATTTCCAGCTATAGACTGTTTAACAACTGGACTGCTGACTGAATTTAACAAATTCCTAAACATTTCACCATCAGCTCTAGGGGACCAGTAAGAGCCGCTCCCAGTGCATCACTGCATGTGAGCAAACTGTCCTGCTTGGACCTGCTTGGACCACTGTGAGCACCAACCTCACAGCAAACCTGGTCAGTGGCCCAGGCTTCTTGTGGCATGAGAACCAGAAAAAGATCACAGCAGTTTAAGCAAAGCAGTCAGATGCTCTCTGGGTGAACCTGAACACGAGGTGCACACAGTATACGAGCAGCAGACACCAGGGAGTAAAAGCTAAGAAGGCAGATGCAGCGGTGCCACGCGGACCAGGAAGTGGTGGGAACTGCGAGCGAGCGAGTCGGAGTGAGAGATAACCGGCTGGTGGCAAGAACAGGAAATGAAAGACACTCTAAGCCATGCAGAGGCAGGAAGGCCAGCTGAGCCGTCTTGAGGGTGGGGCCGCACAGCAGGGCAACCAGCCTCCGCGTTTGACATGGTGCCTCCAGAGCTGCGTCAGACCCTGGGCAGAAGTAAGAGCTCTGCTGAGTGGACTGCCCGTCCAGCTGAGGAGATCTCCATCCACCTTATGTCCATGCCTTACAATCAGCCCCTGTTATTTGAAGTAATCAGAGAGAATCACTGTGGCTTGCAAAGACACCAGTTTATTAAACCCTGGTCAACATCTGAGCTTAACAGCCACAAGGCAGAAACAAATTCAGAGTGCGTGCAAAGGTTGTTGACATTATCGGAAGCAATCCAAAATAAAGGCAGCAGAATCCCTGTGACAACAAGGGAAAGACAGAGCCATTTTCTTCTGAGGGGCTAAACATCCAACAAGGCAGCGTGATTAAGTCACTCCTTTGCCTGCTAGTGAAGGGAGCATGTGTTAGGGACTTGAGTACCACTCCTTATTCATTCAACAAATATTTAATGAATGTCTATTCTGAGAGCCCCACACTGTGTGGGACTCTGGGGATGCAACAGTAATCAGAAACAGACAGACTCTCCATCATGAAGCCTTGAGTCTAGTGGGGGAGATAAATATTTGATCCAAAGATGTCCATAGAAAACATAGAAATCAACTCTGCCAAGTGCTAAGAAGCAAAGACACAGGGTTCCATGAGACTTCACTGCAGGGTTGACCTGATTTGACTTGGATAAGAAGGTCACAGAAGGAGTCCCTGAAAACTGATAGTGAATTGAGATCTGAACAATGTGTTCAAGTGAAGAGAGGAGGAAAGGGTACTGAGGAAAACCAGGAACTGCAGGTACAAAAGCACAGGCAAAGAGAGCATAGGGAACTGACCAGTCTTTGGATTCAAAGCAGAGTCTTAGACCAGCAGCATTGGCATCACCTGGGAGCTGGTTAGAACTGCAGACTCTCCAGACTCTCAGATCTACTTAATTGAAACCTGCATCTTAACAATATTCTCAAGCGATTTGCACACACTTTAAAATTTGAGAGACTAAAAGGATACCAGTGTGGCTGGACCTAAGAAAGTGAGAGGTGAGGCATGGTATGGGCCCAGGCTGGACAGGCAGGCAAAGCCCAATGCCCTGCACTTTATCAGCCATGTGTAGGAGTTTGGCTTTATTCTAAAGGTACTGAGAAGTCATGAAGGGTTTTATGGATGTGTGTGATGGGGGGAGGCAGGGGGAAATTCAAATGCAACATACAAACTTTTCAGACAGGAGCAGAAGTCAATGTGATTTGCAGTTAAGAAGGTGATTACTATGGTACGAGCTAGAGAAGAGGGGAGTTTGAGATACAGAAATGGAGGTGGAGTTGGGAAGAACTGAATGAATCTGAAAAATATTCAGGGAATAAGTAATCAACCCTGCTGACATCTTCATTTCAGACTTCTAGCCTCCAGATCTGTGAGAGAATAAACTTCTGTTACCTTAAGCCTCCCAGTTTGTGGTATTTTGTTATGGCAGCTTTAAGAAACTAATACAGGAGATATTTTCTGATATCCAAGAAGAGATGATTATGTGGGTTAAAATTTGGATCTGAAACTGAGCAATTACCCTAATGAAGGCTCTTAGCTAGACCCTGCTATTATTAAGATCAGCGCCTCTGATAATATCCCTCTTCACTATTGCACCCTTGGAAATATGGGCACTCAGCCTTTGTTGAAAAGAACAGTTATGAGATCCTAAGTACCTCATCAGACATCTGAGAGTTGAGAAAAGACAGACATGAAAGAAAAGGGAATGTTAACAGGAAAGCAAGATATGGTAGAGAACACTGGGAAAGTTGTGTTACGGGAGTGCTCCAACTTCTGCTAAAGGGCAGAAGATACTTTTCTTGTGTTTGAGATTGGTGTGTTATATACATACCTGGCTATAGTAGCTGCCCAGAAGTCTCTCGGAGAGTTTCCCTATTTCAGTCATCACTTTTTAAGAAGGGCTGGGAGATAATCTTTCTGGGCCTTTCCTGGGATGTAAACACCACTATCAATTCCCTGTGAGATTCTAAAGGTCATCCTCATTTATTATGAACCAGTTGACTTCCCAGGTATCAGAAATCAAATCACTGCAGCAGGCACACCATCAGTGTTGTTCTACATCTAGCACCACCTCCAGGGTAACTGGGCCTTGAGTCCGGAGGAGACCAACTGACTGAGAACACAGGCTGCTCAGGAATGAAAATCACATTGTTCATCCTGCCTGGGTGTCCCTGGGTTTCTGTGCGTGATAGGTAGCCCATTCCTCCTCCAGAGCTGGCTGAGAGGGATTAGCCTAGCCTGGTCCTAAACAGTGTTTGGCCCCGAGCAGGATTATAAATTAATATGAGCCACTAGAGAGCGAGGAATAACAAAGATGTTTCACATAGATTCAAATGATTTGTGATTTAAGGGTTCACATCTAGTTTGGTCGTCCAGGACTTGAAACCATATTTTCACAGATAAAATGGTGCTGCTAAGGGATTCTAAGAGTGTCCACCTAACATAGCCAAACTCACTGAATGTGACTATTTGTAAATGATTACTGCATGAAACCCTCTCCAGAGCACCCTCTGGAATTCCTGGAACATACAGACCTGATAGTCAAATCAAAGACCCCCCTCCCTTCTCCCCTGGCTCCTATCCCTATCCACCTACTGCACAATCAGAAGTAAATATTTCCACACATCTAAGCCAAGTGAAGCAAAAGTACCTCTGAGCAACACACAGAGAAGGGCTTGTGCAGTAGAGAACTCTAGGTGGTCAGGGACTCTCTAACCAGTCTCTCTCTCCCACTGAATTCTTACCTCTCTCCTGGGCCCCTCTTACTGCCAACTGCTTAACTAAACTGTGCTACATGGATCCTCTCTACAGGCCTAGGTATAAACCAAAACCTTACTTTCCCCTTTCCCTGCTCAAAGCAAAGGAAAATGAATATTTCTAAAAGAGAAATTTAACAACAAAAACAATAAAAAACTAAAATAAAAGAAAATGCAAAAGCATGAGTAAATGTTCAATTTAGATGTCACTGCCCAAGTGGCCCATGGATTGGGGAACAGACTGATATAAATACCTAGGAAGGAATTGTTGCTCACTTGGCTAGTGAGACAGGCTGGAACCTGGGACCTGGGCCCCTTTGCTGCAATGCTTGCACCTGGACAAATGTCTCTTCAAGCAACAGGATACAAATAAACTATAAGGGACTAAAAATAACTGCATGTATATGCAGTTGGGGCAAATTATGAACAAGATACAAAAAGACCAAAAACCCAACTGCCACTTCTAAGATGTCAGGAGCAAAAGCAAGGTATGGCACATGATCCCTGCACACAGCCTCAATAAGGATGCGGACATGTCATCTAAGTCACCTCTCTGGCCCAACCTCTGGACCCACCCCTACCCTCACCGCATTTAAGGGACCAGCTTGCCCCAACTCAGCAAGAAGGCAAAGGATCCTGTTTCTTGTTTTTACTCCCTTGTGCTGAAGCACAAGTCTCAATAATGCCTCACCTGAGTTTCTCATCTGGCCTCTTATCAATTTCTGTTGATTACAGAGTCCAAGAACCCAGACTGGTATCACTAGCATACAGCACAGGTGGTGTTTCTGCTCTGCTCATTCCCCAGCTGAGAGCTGCTCTCCCTATCTGTAGTGCTTGCTTCCGTACACATGCTAGCCATGAGTTGGTCCATGCAGACTCACTAAAGCAAGACTTTCAGGTAGATATGAGAGGACAGAAGAGAGGAGTGAATAATTTAAGACTTTGATGTCTACTCTGGTAAGAAGTATTAGGTGTCACCAAGCCAATTATGGGAGTGATGAGAGCTTTGGGAGTCAGAAGCCAACCCTGGCAACTGGGCTACACTTTGATGTTCCTTCTTGTCCTCTTTACAGTGCTGGGTTGTGCAACCAGTCTTCCTGTCTCTTTCGATCTGAAGCAGGAGGGTAAAGGCTCACCCCTGCTCAGCAGATGGTGATACCACGGGTCCCTGCCTTTGAGATAATCTGCTTTCCTTGGAAGCAAATGAAGTAACCAGAGATTCTTTAGCCAGGAGGAATGGGGCTGTCTTTGAAAACTCTCCCAGGTTGCAGCTCCTCAGCTCAACTGATCTATATTGGGGAATGAATGTGAACCTGTAGGGAACTGAGAGTACAAAGATAACAAAAGTGTAGCAAAGACAAATAGTCTTAGCTAACCCCGCCTATTTCCTGTACACGTTGTCCATGATGATTCAAGAGGAACAATACCAGCAGAGGGAGAAGGAGAGAACTGAGGAGGGTAGAGGGAAGAAAAAAGAAGGAAGAGGAGGCAGAACAGAGGAAAAGGGAGAAGGATAAAGAGAAGAAAGCGAGATAAAAGGAAGGAGGGAGAAGAGGGTGAGGTGATTAAAGAGGAAAATAATGAGGCTTTAGGAGCTACTTTGGAATGCCTATCTGACTTCCCCAGACCCTGGCTTTCCTACTCTGCAGCCAAGGTCTCTGATGATTATCTCCCAGCGCAGCTCTTGCCTGACCCTATTCCATACTCAGAGAAAGGTGATTCCTTAACCACAGCCTTTCTTCTGATATGTCTCAGAATTAACTCAATCTCCTAGGACAAGCCCCAGTGACCAAGTAAGAGGAGCTGTACTCCACAGTTGTCTGCTGGCTAAGATTCTTTTGCTACTAAACAAAACCTGGACTTGGTATCATTTGTTTTCTTACCAAATATTTTGATCCAGCTATAAGCTTCTGCCTTACTCTCCTCATTTCTGACTGACTGTTTCCCTAAAATTCCAGGTCCTTCTAAACCTGCCGTCACCCATTCCTAACCAGAGGAGTAGAGTCTCTATCTTTGCCCCATCTGGTTCCTGTCTTGTTCCTGCTAGCTATCCTGCTGTCTTGGGTCTCAAAAATATAAACAGAATCCTCAGCAAAATTCTAATAAGCCAATTCAACAACACATTAAAAGATTATACACCATGACCAAGTGAGACTTGTCCCTGGGACACAAGGATGGTTTAACTTTGAAAATTAATGAATACACCACATTAACAGAACAAAGAATAAACAAGTCACATGATCATCTCATAGATGAAGAAAATCTCTTGACAAAATTCAACACCCTTTCATTATAAAAACACTTCACAAACTAGGAATGAAGGGAAATTACCTCAAAATAATAAAGGTCATATATGAAAAGCCCACACCTAACATCATACTCAACAGCGAAAAGTGAGAAGTTGCCCCTCTAAACTAAGGAACAAGGAAAGAATGCCCACTCTCACCACTTTTATTTAACATAGTACTGGAAATGCTAGCCAGGTCAATTAGGAAAACTAAAGAAGTAAAAGCCATCTAATTTGAAAAGGAAGAAGTAAAATGATCTCTGTTCACAAATGACACAATCTTATACACAGAAAAAACCTAAAGTTTACCCCCAAAACTATTATTTTTTGTAGAAATAGGGAAAAAAAACCTAAAATTAATTTGGAACCTCAAAGGACTCCAAATAGTCAAAATAATCCTGAGAAAGAACATAGCTGGAGGCCCTATATGTTCTGATTTCAAAATATATTACAAAACTATACTAAGCAAAACAATATGGTACTGGCATAAAGACAGACATATCCACCAATAAATAGAATAGAGAGTCCAGAAATAAACCCTAATCTATAAGGTCAAATGATCTTCAACAAGGGCACCAAGTCTACACAGTAGGGAAAAGATAGTCTTCTTCAACTAATAGTGTTGGGAAAACTGGATATCTATCTGCAAAAGAGTGAAGTTGGATCCTTACCTTTGAGTATACAAAAATAAACTCAAAATGGATTAAGGACCTAAACATAAGACCTTAAATTATAAAACTACTAGAATAAAACATAGAGAAAGACCTTCATGATACTGTATTGGGCAAATATTTCTTGAATATGACACCAAATGTATAGGTAGCAAAACCAAAAATAGGCAAATAAGAGTTCATCAAACTTAAAAACTTCTCCACAGCAGAGGAAACAACAGAATAAAAAAGGCAACCTACAGTTGGGAAGAAATATTTGTAAACCATATATCTGACATCCAGAATATATAAAATCCTCATACAACTCAACAACAAAAAACTAAATAACCTCCTTTTAAAAATGAGCAAAGAACTTGAACAGTCATTTCCCAAAGAAGTTAAGCAAATTGCCAAGAAGCATATGAAAAGATACTCAACATCACTGATTATCATATAAATTATCATAGAAATGTAAACCACAATGAGCTATCACTTCATACCTACCCACTAGACTGACCACTATCAAAGAAAGAAAGAAAGAAAGAAAGAAAGAAAGAAAGAAAGAAAGAAAGAAAGAAAGAAAGAAAGAAAGAAAGAAAGAAAGAAAAGAAAATAACAAGTGTTGGCAAGGATGTAGAGAAGTTGGAACCTCTGTGCACTGTTGGTGGAAGTCTAAAATGATGCAACTACTATGGAAAACAGTATAGAAGACTCCTCAAAAAATTAGAAATAGAATTAACACATGACCCAGCAATCCTACCTCTTGTTATATATCCAAAATAATTGAGTACCCAATCTCAGAGATATTTGCACACCCATGTTCATTGCAGCATTAAACACATTGGCCAAGAAGTGCAAGCAACCTAAATGTCCACCAATGAATAAAGAAAAAATATGTACACATACACAGTGGAATATTAGTCAGCCTTAAAAAAGGAAATACTGTCATATACTACAACATGGATGAATTCTGAGGACACTCTGCTAAGAGAAATAAGCTAGTCACACAAAAAAAAGGCAAATACTGCATGATTCCACTTATGAGAGGTACCTAACATAGTCAAACTCATAGAAACAGAGAATAGAATGTGGGCACCAGAGGCCAAGGAAAGAGGAAGATGTTTCAGTTTTGCAACATGACAAAGTCCTAGAGATCTGCTAAACAAAAATATGCATCTAGTTAACACTACAGCCCTATACACTTAAAAATAGTAAAGTTGGTAAATTTTATATTACGTGCTCTTTACCAAAATTTTAAAAAATGTAAAACAACCCAGGTGTCCTTCAACAGATGAATGGATAAGCAAATTGTGATATATACATATAAGTGATTCAGCCATAAAAGAGGGATGGAATTCATGCTACAGCCTCAAAGACACCATGCTAAGTAAAAATAGCTGGAGACAAAATGTTATACATAATATGATTCTATTTATAGAAAATGTGTGGAATAGGTTAATTCATAGAGATAGAAAGCTAATGAGTGGTTGTTAGGGGATAGGAGGAAGGAGAGAATGTAGAATAACTCCTTAGTGGATATAGGGTTTTCATGGGGGATGTTGAAAATATTTTAAAACTGGATATAGGTGGTGCTTATGCAATACTGTGAATGTACTAAATGCCACTGAGTTGTTCACTTTAAAATGATTAATTTTATGTTATGTGAATTTCATCTCAATAAAAAATCAAAACATTAATTATATGTTTAACATTAAATATATAATAAGACATTATACATAGATAGTAAGAGCTCTTGGACCAACAACCTCTTACTATCTAACTAGATTAGACAGTTGGGACCATCCACTATAAATCCCTCAATTTTAAATCCCATCACCTTGCATGCAAACATGTGGACATGCACAGTTTTACTTACCTCATTTCATGCTAGGAGAATGAGGTATCTTTCCCATTTGAAGGTAACTCCTCCACATCCCTTCATTCTTTTTTCCAAGCTCTCATCCTTCCAACTTTCACTTTCTCGTAAATATGCAATCTCTTCCTTCCTATTTTTCCCTCCTCTTTAGTGTATAAATAGTCCCATCTCTTCCACCCTAAAAAAAAATATTTTACTAACCTTGTACTGCTCCCTATAATTTGCCTCCTTCCATTCTCTGCCAAGTTTCTCCAAAAGCAGTCAGAATTCACTTTCTGCTTCAATTTGCCTCCCCAAGGTCAACAATGACCCAGGTAATCTTTGATGAAAAAGAATACGAAAACAAATATATGCATGTATATGCATGACTGGGAAATTATGCTGTACACCAGAAATTGATATATTGTAACTGACCATACTTCAATAAAAAAATAAAAATAAAAAAGCATTGACTCCATACTGTTAACATCTAATGAGCATTTAAGTCTTTACAGTAAAAACAACTCCTTTGATCTCTTTCCATGCTTCCTTTGTTGATACTATCTCCATCCACTCTTAAAATACTCTTGTTCCCAACAGCCCATTTCCAGCCCACGCAGGCTACACACTCTGTGTAATTTCAATCACTTGTGGTTTTAACAACCATCTATGTGATAATGATGAATCTCTAACCTACAGTTCTGACTGAGTCTTCTCCCAAAGCCTCAGACACCCAGTTCCTTACACAACAATTCCACTTGGATGTCCCAGGAAAACCTCAGGCTCGGCATGTCTAAAATAACACATCCACTTTCATACAAAGATTTCTCCTTCCATAGTACCCACAGCCACCCAATTAACTAAGCCAAAAACCTGAAATTCACCTTTGAATCTTTAAAATTCCTAATTTTACTCTCTCCTATAAAGGTATTTTAGAAATCGCATACTTCTGCTAATTATACCTTAAATATTTCTCAGAATTGTAGATCAGACGATAAGGTCATGTCACTCCCTGCTTAAAAGTCTCCAATGGCTTTTCATGGCATTTGGCATAGAATGAAAATTTGAAGGCTGCATGTAATCTGCCCTCCCTCCCTCTCCACGCACATCTCCTACAGCTTGGCCCCTCTGCTACTGGGCTGTGGCCCGTGTCTCTTTGGTTTCTCCACGTACTCAAGCTCATTCCTATCTCCAGGTTGTGTCATTTGAGGTTTCCTCTTCCTGGAAATGTTTCCTGTCCACCCTTTACACGGCTTGCTCTTTTCTTCCATCTGCTTCTCAACATAAAAGCCATGTCTGAGAGCCCTAACCCTGCTCCACCACCCTCAACCAGCAGACCCTCTCATGCGGCATCACTTTTATTTTCTTCATGGCATTGATCACTATTTGAATTGTCTGATTTGAGTACTTCCTTGTTGTCTGTCTCTATTACTAGAATAAGCCCTTATCACTGTGGAAACATTGTGTTTGTTTAACTTGTTTTGGGCTCATCTCCTCTATTAAAATTTAAATTTTATGAGAGTGAGGATTTTGTATATATCTTATACAGCTGACTTCAGTCCTTCTCCTGGCAGGTCTTGGATTCTTCTCTCACCCTCCAGACTCTATACGGCTGATGTCCCAGCAAGCTTTGTGCCTGGTCTTGACTGAAATAGGACAGAGAGAGAGAAGACAAAAAACTCTCTCCATTCACCTTCTAAGAAAAGTCTGAAGTTCCTAGTTTCTGAGTAGTGCTAAAAGTCCCTTGGCCCTCACAATGGTAGCACCATGTTCACACAAACTCTCCATGATTCAACACTTATTAGGCACCTTCTACATGCCTTCTACTATATTAAGGGTTGTATGCATTACACTGTCCTACAAGAGCTCATAATTTTGTCAGGGAAGACATACAAGAGACTGTAACATCTTAGAGTATCTGAGACAGATCTAGTTGCTGGATCACGTGTCCTGGTTTGTGATTCAGAACCTTGACCTTATAACTATAAACTTAGCATGATTTGCTGGTAGAATCAAGGGAAACTTCACAACATCGTTAGTTGGATCTTGATGTAACTATGGGACATTTCTGGCTGGAGAAGATGGAGAACAGCATTCAAAGCAATGTGACAAATATAAGCAAATATACAGAAGTGAGTGGGATCAAGCACTAGGGAAGAGAGCAAGAGAAGGGAAAAAAAAAAAGAACCCACTAAGGTGAACACTACAAAATGACAAGAGCTTGGTGGCTGAGAGCCTTGAATGTTGTGGTGGGGAGTGTTAATTTTTCCCCCTCTAATTCAGTAATTCCTCACACCTGAGCTGAACTGGATACATAAGAATTGCCTGGAAAATGTATTTAAAATAGATATTCGTGGGAGTCAGACCTGGATGATCTGATTCAGAGCACTTGGAATGGATATCTGGACTGTTACTGAGAAATTCAGATGATGAGCTCAGGTTGGGAACCACGACTGGAAACTAGAGGAAGCCCTTCTTAGTCCTGCTCCACCAGCTGTTACCCAGATCCAAAACTGGTCGGTTCAGCCTCAGAGAGTTCCCGAGCAGGGCAGGAAGTAGACTGGCTACTCCATATCCATCAGAGAGTGGGCGCTGGGCGTAGTGCTGTTCAGTCCTCATCCAGGAGGCTGGGCGCTCGATGGCCACTGGGCTCCTGTCTTATGTCCTCAACAGAAACCCAGTTTTCCCCTAGGCTCGTGGCTTCTGGGAGAACCCTGAGTTACTTGGTTGGGGCCTGACCACCTGGCTAGCCTTAACACCTCCTCCTCTGTAAGGCTGGACTATTCATCAAGGTCTTACTCCAAAGCAAAGAGAATCCCAGAGACACTTGTCCTTACCAGAGTCATCAGAGTTGCAGCAAACAAAGGATTCAGCAGGAGGATGACATAACTGGGCCTATGTTTGAGGAGGATGGATTCTAAAAAAATAGGGGGAAGCATTGAGAAGACTGCAGTAGTAGTTTAAGGGGACAGACAGTGAAGAACTGAGCAGACAGTGGCTGAGAAAATGAAGAGAAGGGGACTGAGAACTTGTCGCTGATTAGAGGCAGAGAGAACAAAAACAGAGATGATGCCAAGGTTTCTAGTTTTATAAAGTGATGTTCTAGCTGGGTTAGCAATTTGCTTCTCTATCACTTGTTACCTATTTTTTAATCTTATTTAAAGTTTTCATTGTATGGGCAGGCATCATTATTAAATGATGTCATGGTGCGTTGTAGCCCACTTATTTTTTAAAAAAGCACTGTTAACTACTGTTGCATTGAAAGACTTCCCCCTGGCTGGAACTAATTTTCTCCACCACAAATATCAAAAGTGCCTGGAAATGGACAAAGCAATCACTTTCAACCACCAATAGTAATGCTATTATTCTGACCCCAAAGTAATCCTTTGAGAGATTATTTTAGAAAAATAAAAAGGCATTAACAGTTTATCTGAGACAGGAGATTCTTTGCATTCAAGACTGCTAATCTGAAAATTTTAAAAACTGAGTGGCAGGCCACTCATCTTTGTTTCCTTTTTTTTTTTCTTCACATGAGTATTTCAGCTTTACTTAACAATTTTACATCTGACTAATTTGAACATATGCGCATTGCTTTAGTATTTGGCTTGGAGAATTTTTTTCTGGTAAAAATAATTCAAAGTCATGTTTTGTTTTTGGAATGTTTATTTCTTCTGAGATTCTGAGGGATGTGCATAGAGTTAAGGGGATAATTTAAAATTTAGATTTACTCTTGGGTCTCAGAAGTGTCATTCAATTGACAGAGCTTTTGTCCTAAAAATAACACTCTAATCTTCAAATGGTGTCCAGTTGCCATAGCATGGTTCCTTGAAAGATTATCGCTGCATCCTTCACTCTGCTTGAAATTGCTAATTAGAACTAATGGTGAAACTTGGCAGTAAATTTGCTGAGGTAGGATTCTTCATTCCTAATTTGGCTAACGCCCAACTCTAAATTAGAATACAATTAAGCCCTCAGCTTTCACTTGCAAAGAAACTTAACTCACATGCTGGGTCCACAAACTCCCGAAATGCAGATTTGCTCCCCTGACTTGTCAGACACAAGCACTGGAGAAGCCGCCATGGTCCTGTACGCCAGAGCAGCTCTTCCTGAAATCAGAATTTTTTTTTTTCTCCTGGCTTTCTTCTTTCAACAAAATAACCGAACAGTTGCCAAACTCCACTTTCTCTTTTGTTCCACAAATACTTTCCTACCACGGAGGGAGCTTTACTAACATGCACTATAGAAATTAATGTCCTCCTTGATGCGTTCATTTTGGCCTTGTGTGTTCAGGAAGGAGTAACAACCCCTCTTCCCAAAGAGTCGATGAATAATTGCTTACAAGTAAGGAAAAGGCTCCTGGCCAGAGGAAGGGAGTTGCCAGCTCCTTCCTCAGTATCACGCCCCTGCCAGTGAACAATTGGTAGGCTGCCCCGTGATTTTCCACAGTCCAGATTCAGAGAGAGTGATGTCCTTCTTCATTAAGATAAAACAGAGAAAAGAGGGGGGAAAAAAAGAATAAAGCAGCAGCAGATGTAGCCTAATCTACTGCACCTGAACTTCTGAAAAAGAAGCAAAACCCCCTACCTCTGCATGTAAGGACAAAGCTCAACCACAGCAGGAATTTGGAACTGAAAGCCAAGTTACCAACAATGAGTTTGAACTGCCTTAAGCCAAGTTGCAAAAGAAATCCAACGCACAGGCTAGGACTTGATGGGGTGTCTGTTGACTCCCTTCTTTGGCTTCTCCCCAGCTGACTTTTAAGAGCAGCGACGGCGTGACCTAAACCCAGAGTTCTCAGGAAATTCAAGACGGAGTGGTCCTGTGGAGCAAAACTAAACTTGTGCATCTTCTTCAAAATACTTTCACTTTTAGTAAACATCTGCGTACCAGTCAGTGGAGCAAATCCAGCTGCACTGTCCCCATGAAAAATGGGGAGAGAAGATGTAAAAGAGCGAAAAGCATCTATACTCCAAGCCTGTCAGACCACATCAGATTTTCAGTCCTTCCAGGAGGGGTAAATGTTGGCTCCATTGTTACAGGTATTGTAACTGGAGCTTGCAAATGTTACACCGCTAGCTCAACGTCAAATGATTAATAAAAGGCAGAGCCTGAATCTGAATCCAGCATGGCCAAACTCCATCCCTGGGGTTTGTCTTTTGCCCTAGGGTTTCCCAAATGCCAGACCCTGGGCTGAGGCTAACCCAGCTGCTCAGAAGACCCCACCTGGGCACCGATGTCAAAATGCCTGGACCACAGACTAGAAAATCTAATTCATTAGGTCTGGAAGGAGACCTGACAACCTGTGTTTTTCAGAAATTTCCCTGACATTCTTTTGCAGCCAGACTTGGGAACCACTGCAGTATGTATTCTTCTAAGCTATTTTTCCAGCAGTTAATTTATTGATTTCGTGGAAATCTTAGTTCATCTCCCAAATCAAAGTGTAATGTATCTGTCACTCATAGAGATTGTATCTGATGTTTCTATGAACCATGAAATGCATTTTCAAAACATTTTAAAGTTTCAGTGGTCCTTTAGAAAATGTCCTTGAGCTTGGATTTAGGACATGCTTCCTTATGTTCAAAAAATGAGGGTGCATCCTTGGGACCAATGTATGACCCACAGTTTGTCTTGCTGCAAAACTCCATTGTTTCCTGTAGGGTTCAAGACTCTCCTTACTTCTGGGTGGCTCAGAATGCCAGGGCTACTGTTGCTCAGAACAAACTCCCCATCTTAAGATATTTTTGATTTACTACACCATCGAGGCTCTATTTGCTTTAGATGTGGGCTATGTATCTGTTTCAACCAATTTTCTAAAGTACGCTTTTCCCTAAGACGTCTTTTATTTTTGCTTCTTGCTAAGGACTCTGTTGTGCCTCTTTTGAGACCCAAGGCGAAGCTTCTTATATCCTTATGCCTTCCAGTTGGAGGTTCTTTGTGTGCCCCTGTGTCCAGGTCTCCTAAGCTTATTTCTCCTTCTCACTCACCCTTTTCTGTGAAGGAGTCCACAGCTAGACTAAAGCAGGGTTTAGCAAACTGTGATCCAGGGGCCAAATCTAGCCTGACCCCTGTTTTTGTAAATGACATTTTATTGGAACACAGCCAGGCCCATTCATTTGTTTGTCTGTGGCTGCCTCCACAGTACAGTGGCGCAACTAAGTCGCCAGAAGTAGACAGAGACCACACGGCCTGCAAAGCCAGACGTACTTTCTGGTCCTTTACAGAAAAAGTTTGCCAATCCCTGGACTAAAGGAACATTTCCAGTGAAAATATTTGTAAATTTTCCTCTGATAGAGGAATACCGCATATACTTCCAGGATCACCCAAAACACATATGCTGTGAGGATTTTGTCATTTGCCTGTTTTTCTTTCTTTTTAATCCTTTGTTTTAGGGCACAACATACATATTCTTTTTTCAATCCCATGTTCTGATTTTACTGGTTTATTAAAAAGGCAATATTAGGCCTAAAAATGATGGACAGTCTTTTCAATAAAATTCCTTTTAAAATATATGATGAATCATCTAGTTACATATGTAAAGGGAAGGGTTATGTTATGGAGAAGATTATTTGAATCTCTGCTAATTTGTCATAATTTTCTCCACTTAACCTTTCCTCCATCTGTTAAAATGAACCCCAGTTTCACCAATCTGTAATTTGTATTGCTGATAACAAAAGGAAACAATATTTCCGTTCAACTTTCCCCAAACCATCTTGATAATTGGTAATGGTACAAAGTATATATATAATATTAATCCAGAAAAATACACTTTGGGACAAAAAAAATCTCATTTTTTTCTATAAAAATAAGAAATTAGGTGTCTTTAAAAACCTCATTACTCTTTACAAATCCCACAAAAGTTACTAAGAAAGTCTTCCGGATCTGATATTTAATGACTGCAGAAAAGCAACTGGATTGTACCTGAAATCTACACCTCGTCTTTAATTAAGCTCACTCACTTTGCCTACCAGGTTATTACTATTTAAAAGTGCCAGCACGCCCTCTTGTGGCATATTGTAGTTACTATTCTTTTCTACAACTAATTTGGAAGTTTGCTATGGACCCATTAAATTTTATGTAAGTCGTTTTACAAGAGACCACTCTAACTTATATTTCATCTGTGATTGATTCCTATAGAACAACAATCAATAATATACAATGGAACTTTCAGAATGAACTGAAAAAATTACCACTGACTGTAATAAAATATGATTATTGCCGTTTGATACCCACTTTGAAAACCCAAGAACAGTAATAAGTCTACAATCCATTTTTGTCCATAGGACTACTCCGTAGGAGGGGAAAACATAAAGTTTAACCTTATCATATTCTTTCATATCAGATGTTACAAAGAACATCTACATACTCTGCATTCCAATTTGAGGATGTGACTATATACGTAAGTATATATTTTTATCAAAGGGCACACATAAGTCAAAAGGTTTTATGTAAGTCAAATCTATACCCCAGTTTCTAGTTGCTTCCTTTCAAGGGAAGCTTTGGGTACCTTCCTGGCCACCTGGCTTTGTGAATCCCTTGGTTTAGGCTAGAGTGCAAGCCCATGAATCCCCTAGATCATATTTTTGGCACTTGTGAGAACAACTTCTCATTTTATCTCCTCTGGACTGCTTGGGATTGTTTTGTTTCTTAATATACAAGTCCCACCACTTACTGGCTTAACTGGGATCCCTTAAGCAAGTTACATTAATGCTCTCAGCCTTAATTCCTCACCTGTAAAATGGTGATTTTACATTTTACAGGTGATGTAAGAACAGTATCATATAACTGTCATGAGGATTAAATACAAGAATGAATGTTAAGGTGACCAGCTCAAGCAGGGCACATAGGGGGAGATTAGTGTTAACAGCCAGCATTGCTATCAGGTTTCAAACGCATACTAACACTGTGGTTTCTCAATATTCCCCCCTCTCTTTTTGCCACTCCCCACTTATCTAGTGTATTTTTGGTCTGTTTTATTAAATTGTTTGTTTACATTTGCTTTTGCTTCCTGTGTGGCAGTGGAAATGCTAGCTTTGAAAGTGTGGGTTCTTGTTTTAGAACCTGCATTTCAGTTGACGACTTACTTCTTTAACACAGGAAGACTGCATTAGAGGGCCAATGCCCGGAGATGTAAATAGTGGAATACCTCTGTGCTCCTCAGGAATGAATCCTGGGACACCTTTTCACTGGAAAGCTGAAATAGACCTCCTGATAAGATGTTTAAAAAGTATGAAGGGCAGTATTAGGAAGTACTTACTGTTTGTTTTTTCAGTGGTCAGACGATTCTTCTGTATTTATCTGGAAGTTTCTAACGCAAGTGAATTTTGTTAGAAAGAAGTCCCACATCATAGATCTGTCCATTTTGGAGGAAGAATAAGCATTGAGTATGGTACACCATCACTGGGTGGAACAGATGCTCCAACTGTCGAGGGTATTTTTTGTCCACAGCTTCATCAAACATCAAAAGCGACTTTCTAGGTCAACTCCAGCTGAAAAGTACTTAGCTTAGAACTTATTTTAGACCCCCTATTTTTTGTTTCTCTAGCAATGCTCTGACATCATGTCAAGGTTCTTACACTCAAAATTAAGGCCTAAACATGATCCTTGATTCTTCTTGTACAACTTATATTTGGAGTCATTTCAATCTCTTTATAAGACATAGCAGGAGTAAAATATGCTAGGGGAGGGGGTGATTTCAAACCCGAGATAATATTTAATAAATAGAATTTTTACCTATACCCACCTTGGTATACACGGTTGTTGCCTGTTACCTAGGAATTAAACGTTGAGTTGCAAGGTATTATCGCTATAGTAACTAGAAGTCACTGGAATGTTGAAAATGTGGGAAGATGTTAAATTTAGATCAAAGTGAGTATATGTCATATTGTCAATCCTATTCTTGCAGGAGCTAATTTTCTTCAACAGATCTTCCTTATTCATCACATGAAAAGCTCTTTTCTCTCTTTTGTGACAGTTTTCAAAATCATTTCAAATAGCAAAAAAATTTTTGGTTTTCAAAAATAATTGTTCTTGTTCTTTCAAACTGTAACTTAAAATAACCATGTCCCAATACTATTTAGCTTTCACTGGATGATAAATAGTACAAATGTCTTGTGTTTTCTGGATACAGACTTTTAAGTAATTTCTTTTCTTTTTAACATCAGAAATATACCATCTGACCTGCCTTGTGACTGTTTGATGTGAAGCACTCAGAGCTGGCATGTTGTAGGATTTTAGTGTTTTTTGCGGCATTAAATTCCCTTTTCGCAAACAGCCTTCAGACTACCCAGATGAGATCAAACAGTTGATGGCATTTATATTTTCCTAAGCATCAGAAAGAATTCAATCCCACAAAATTAAATGACTTTAGGGGGAAAAAAGTGACCATGTGGACATTTGACATCAAATACAGAAATATTGTTCATCTCTGTTTAGTGTCCCCAAACTCCAGCAGCCTTTTTATTTTCCCTTTTTCTCCATTCCCTTTCTCGTCTGGCTCTCTGAATTATAATTAGGAAACTAGAGGATAAATTTGACCCTCATTGTGCTCATTTTTAGTAATATATACAAAGTCTCATAGAGGACTGTTCTGCTTCTTCACAAATGATTGATTCTGCTCCTTCAGTGTTCCTCACACAAATCTCTGGGGTGTGGGCAAATTCTCACCAACAGGAAACTCCTGAAGGAAGTCTTTGTTCCAAGGAGTGCAAAAGCAGGTGTTGCTAGTTACCTGTCTTGTTCTGTCCATTGCCTATCCCTTGCCTAAAAATAACACATGCTCATGACCCAGCATTTTACTGAAACTTTCTGGAGAAGTTGACCTTCCTTGGATTGTGTCTCTACAATCCAAGTGAAGGGCTGTATTTTGAAAGACTGTATTATGCTTCCAACCAGATCCCCTGATAAAGCAGCACCTCCCATTGATCTCGACTGGGGAGAGGATGAGAGGTGCAGTGTTTCCATGGTGCAATGTGACCACCTGGATATAGCTCATAACAGTCAAAATATACCCCCTCTCTTCTGCCCAAAAGAAAGGAGAATGCGGGACCATTCATTACCAAAAGAAACAATCCTACTAGTAACTAGTCCACACACACAGAGTCCAGAGGATGCCCCAAGGTGAAATATTTATTACGCCTGAAAGTGCTTACAGAGTCTGTCTTGAGTGGGAGCCTGGGAATCCCTTTCCTCTGCAGTCTCTTTTCTCTCCCCATGTCCCCAGCGATGCCTAGCCCCTCCTCGGGGTGCTGGCTCCACCCAAGAGAGGAGTAGACAGTAGAATCCCTTGAGGTCATGATGACCATTTTTCCCAGACAACTCAGCCCACGTTATACTTGCCTTCTCCCTCATAAGAAGAGGCTTAGGTGTTTCCAAATCTTCTGATCAGAGCATTTAAAATAAAGATAAACCCTTTTTCTTATAACATTGATCACTGCTCATAGCATCAGCTGTTTAATGTGCTTAAAATCTCTTCCACTTCAGTCTGTATTACAAAGCCCCCTTATCAGAAGTAAACAAGGAAGAAAAGATTTTTAAAATTATGTATATATAGGTAGATAGATTGAAATAGACGGATAGAGATATATCTACTCAAGAAGTTCAAACATGAATTAGTGTCTTCTTTGAATCAAGAATTACAGTAAGTCCTAGGAATATAGAAACCAATCATTCATAAGCACAATTTCAGTATCTACGTATTCAGAAATTAACTGAAGGTGGGGTCGGGGTGGTCAACAGACATATTAAACAGTTAATGGTAGTGCTGTCCTGTGAGAACCTGCATCTAGATAGGAAAAAGTTTCGTGTTAGCTCTGAGGAAGGCATCACCCCTGGGAGAACCCTGGCGAGTAGGAGGCAGGAACAAGAAAAGAAAGGAAAGCACGTACCTTGATTAATGTTCCTATACTTTGCCTTCCAGAGCCATTTGCAAAGTGGACCTGTGCCATCTTACACAGTGGACTGGCATTCCACACCTGGTGCTTAACCACAGTGAAATGGACACAGCCACAGAATGACGAGAGTGGAGATGCCAAGAGGAAGAGGTGACATGGGTCTGAGTCAACTTTTGGTGCCCGGACCAGTGTAGTTTGCTAGAGCTGCCATAACAAACACCACTGATTGAATGGCTTGAACAACAGAATTTATTTCCTCACAGGTCTGGGATCTAGAAGTCTAAGATCAAGGTTTTGGCAGAGTTGGTTTCTTCTAAAGGCCGCCTTCCTTGGCTTGTAAATGGCTGTCTGCCACTGATGTCTTCACGTGGTCTTCCCTTTGTGGGTGTGTCTGTGTCTTAAGCTCCTCTACTGCTAAGGACACCAGTCCTATTGGATTAGAGTCCACCCATAAGACCTCATTTTACCTTAATCGCCTCTTTAAAGGCCCTGTCTCCAAATGCAGTCACATTCTTGGGCACTGGACAAAGATTCTCTCCTTGAGCAGACTTCAGTCAGATTGTTCTCTTCCCCCCTATTTATTTATTTATTTTAGTTTTTAAATAAGATTTCATTGATAAGGTAACCTAATAACATGCAGTCTGTTACAGTATCGTTCTCTCATCAAATAGAAAATTTTATATACTTTTATTATACATGAGAAATTATTTTTATAAATGACTGACTTTATATTGTTAATGACTAATTCTTGGGTATTAGTTTTTCTTTTTTCCATCCCAATTTTACTGAGATATAATTGACATACAGCACTGTATAAGTTTGAGATATATAGCATATTTATTTGACTTACATACATCATGAAATGAAGATAGTAAGTTTAGTAAACAGTTGTCATTTCATATAGATACAAAATTAAAGAAATAGAAAAAAATTTTTTTGTAATGAGAACCAACAGAATTTACTCTCTTAACAACTTTCATATTTAATGTACAGCAGTGTTGATTATATCTATCAAATTGCATGTTACATCCCTAGTATCTATTTGTCTTATAACTGGAAATTTGACCTTCTGACTACCTTCTAATTCCCCCTCTCTCTACCCCCTATCTTTGGTAACCACAAATCTGATCTCTTTCTATGAGTTTGTTTTTTTATTTGTTTGTTTTTGAAGTATAATTGACCTACAACACTGCAACTAACAACACTATGTTAGTTCCTGGTATACAACATAGTGATTTAATATTTCTATACATATCAAAATGATCACCATAATAATTCTAGTTACCGTCTGGCCCCACACAAAGATATTACATAATTATTGACTATATCTCCCAAACCGTACATTTCATACCCATGACTCATTTATTTTGTAACTGGAAGTTTGTACCTCTCAATCTCCCTCACCTATTTCTCTCTTCTCCCTGCCCCCATCCCAACTGTTTATTCTCTGTATCTATGACTCTGTTTCTGTGTAGTTATGTTTGTTCATTTGTTTTGTTTTTAGATTCCACATGTAAGTGAAATCATGCAGTATTTGTCTTTGTTTGAGTTCTTTTATATTCCTTTCTTCTTTTTCTTGCTCTCCTCCGCTGTGATTTGATGACTATCTTTAGTGTTATGTTTGGATTTCTTTCTCTTTTTCGTGTGTATCCACTATAGATTTTTGATTTGTGGTTACCACAAAGTTTATATATAAATATGTGTATATAAAACTATATAAATATATATATATAATAAGATTATTTTAAGTTACTGATCTCTTAAGTACAAACACATTTTAACAGTCCTGAATTTTTACTCCCCTCTCCATGTTTACTGTTTTTGACATATTTTATATCTTTTTGTTTTGTGTGTCCTTTAACTGTTTATTATGGATATAGACGATTTTACTATTTTTGTATTTTAACATCCCTACTAGCTTTATAAGCAATTGACCTATTACCATTACTGTATAATTGCCTTTCCCAATGAGATTTTTCCTTTTATAATTTTCAGATTTCTAGTTGTGGCCTTTTCTTTTCTACCTAGAGAAGTCCCTTTAACATTTCTTGTAAAGCTGGTTTGGTGGTGCTAAACTCTTTTAGCTTTTGCTTTTCTGTACAATTTTTTATCTCGCCTTCAAATCTGAATGAAAGCCTTGCTGGGTAGAATATTCTTGGTTGTACGTTTTTCCCTTTCATTACTTTAAATATATAGTGCCACTCCCTTCTGACCTGCAGAGTTTCTGCTGAAAAATCAGCTGATGACCTTATGGGATTTCCCTTGTATGTAACCTGTTGCTTTTTCCTTGCTGCTTTTAATATTCTCTCTTTATCTTTAATTTTTGTCATTTTAATTACAGTGTGTCTGGTGTAGTCCTCTTTGGGTTGATCCTGTTTGGAATCTCTGTGCTTCCTATACCTGGATGTTTGTTTCCTTTCACAAGTTAGGACAATTTTCAGTCTTTATGTTTTCAGATATCTTCTCTATCCCTTTATCTCTCTCTTCTCCTTCTGGGACTCCTATAATGTGAATATTAGTGCACTTCATGTTGTCCCAGAAGTCTCTTAAACTGTCCTCATTTCTTTTTATTCTTTCTTCTGTTCAGCTTCAGTAATTTCCCCTATTCTGTCTTCCAGTGCACTGATCCATTCTTCTGTATCATCTAATCTACTGTTGATTCCCTCCAGTGTATTTTTTTATTTCAGTTATTATATTTTTCAGCTCTGTTTGATTCTTCTTTACATCCTCTAACTCTCTGTTAAATTTGTCACTGTGTCCATCCATTCTTCCCCTGAGTTCACTGAGCATCTTTATGATCATTACCGTGCAATCTTTTAGCAGGTAGATTGCTTCTTTCCACTTCATTTAGTATTTCTGGGATTTTATCTTGTTCCTTTGTTGGGAACCTAGTCCTCTGTCATCTCATTTTGCCTAATCTGCCATTTTTATTTCTATGTACTTAGTAAGTTGTTATGTTTTCCTATCCTGGAAAAGTGGCCTTACATAGAGAATGTCCTGTGAATCCCAGCAATGCACTCCCCTCTCGGCACCAGAGCTGTATGCTCTAGGGATGCCTTCTCTGTGGGCTGCATGGGTCCTTATGTTATGGCAGGATGATTGCTGCAGGTGTGCCGGTGGGCGGAGCTGGACCACAGCCTGGTTGGTTGCCAGGCCCCACCTTGTGCAGAGGCTTTGGCCCACTAGTAGATGGGCCTGGGTCATGAGGTGGCTAGCTGCAGAGCCCTGGGGAGGGTCCCAGGAGTAGTGCTAGCCCACTGGTTGGCAGGGCCATGTCCCAGCAGAGCTGGCTCCTGGAGCTTGTGTTGGTCCAGTGGTGGTTGGGGCCAGATCCTAGGGCAGCTGGCTGAAGAACCCAAGGTGTCCTGAAGCTGGTGTCAGTTTGCTTATGGGTAGGGCTGAGGCCCCCAGGGTCCCAGGGCTGATGCTCACCCCCTGGTGGATGAGGCTGGGTCCTGGGCCATCTGGTATGCAGGGCCAGGTATTAGGGTGGCTAGGGCCTCTGGGGATCCTAAGGCAGCCAGCCCGCTGGTGGGTGGGGCTGTGTCCCCACCCAGCTAACTGCTTGGCCTGGGGTGTCCCCCAACTGCTGCCAGCTGGCTAGTTGGCAGGGCTGAATCCTGGCACAATGAGCTGAAGGGAGGATTCAGAAATGGTGCTTGCCCTCTTTCCGTGCCGCCACAATGGTGCACAAGAATGTCCTCACTGATGCTCTCAAGAACATCAGTAATGCTGAAAAGAGAGGCAAGCGCCAGGTTCTTATTAGGCCAGGCTCCAAAGTCATTGTTCGGTTTCTAACTGTGATAATGAAGTATGGTTACATTGGCTAATTTAAAATCACCAGTGACCACAGAGCTGGAAAAATTGTGAACCTCACAGGCAGGCTAAGTAAGTATGGAGTGATCAGCCACAGATTTGAGGTACAAATCAAAGATCTAGAAAAATGGCAGGATAACCTGCTCCCATACATCAGTTTAGTTTCATTGTCCTGACAACCTCAGCTGGCATCATGGACCAAAATACACAGGAGGGGAAATCCTTGGATTCTTTTTTCTAGGGATATAATACATACAAACAAATAAAATGCCTCAGTGGAAAGAAAAGAAAAGAAAAAGGAAGAAAGAAAGAAAGAAAGAAAGAAAGAAAGAAAGAAAGAAAGAAAGAAAGAAAGAAAGAAAGAAAGAAAGAAAGAAAGAAAGAAAGAAAGAAAGAAAGAAAGAAAGAAAGAAAGGAAGGAAGGAAGGAAGGAAGGAAGGAAGGAAGGAAGGAAGGAAGGAAGGAAGGAAGGAAGGAAGGAAGGAAGAAAGAGAAAGAAAGAAAGAAAGAGGAAGAAAGAAAGAAAGAAAGGCAGACAGAAAGGAAGGAAGGAAAGGAAGGAAGGAAAGGAAGGAAGGAAGGAAAGGAAGGAAGGAAGGAAGGAAGGAAAGAAAGAAAGGGAAAATGGTGCTTCCAGCACAAGTGTCCTTGTGGTAGGACAAGACCCCCAAAATGGCTGCTGCCAGCATCTGTCCCCAGGGTGAGTCCAAATTGCCTCCCTCCTCTCCAGGAAGCTCTTCAAGATCAGAAAGTGGGTCTAACCCAGGCTCCTTTCAAATTACTTCTACCCTGGGTCTTGGAGTGTGGGAGGTTTTGTATGTGCTCTTTACAAGTGGAGTCTCTGTCTCCCACAGCCCTGTGCCTCTCCTGAAAGTAAGCTTTACTGGCCTTCAAAGCCAAATGTTCTGGAGGCTCGTCTTCCCAGAGAGGACCCCCAGGCTGGGGAGCCCAATGTGGGTCTCGGGTCTCTTGCTCCTTGGGGAGAGCCTCTGCAGTTGTAACTGTCTTCTTGTTTGTGATGTACAGGTCTTGGCTCACCAGGGTGTACAGGTCTTGACTTTACTGCACCTCTGCCCCTCCTATCTGTCTCATTGTAGTTCCTTCTTCATAGCATTAGTTGTAGAAGATCTTTTCTGCAAGTCTTCAGGCCATTTGCATCAATAATTGCTCTGTATATAGGTGTAATTTTGGCATGCCCGTGGGAGGAGGGGAGCTCAGGGCTTTGCTGCTCTGCCATCTTGCCCACTCCCTGCTCAGGCAGTTCTGGACCCTCTTTTCTCACTAGGCCTGACCTTGGGTTCCACGTCCTTCCTTGTAGAATGCAGTTCTGGCAAGAATCTTGCTAAGTTAGTTTAACCAGAATTCCCCATCCTCTATATCTGATCACCCTCAGTATCACCTCATCACCTACCATCCAGGTGATATCTGATCACCCTGGCCTGACTTCAGCAAGAATCCTGTTAGGTCAGTTTAGAATGTGCCCTTACCTATATGACGTCTCCTCTTAGTAATTTTCCACCCACTGACCCCCACCCTGATTCTTGACTACAAATTCCCATCTTTCCTTATATTTGGACTTGAGCCCAATCTCTCTCCCCTACTATAAAACCTCATTGTAATGATTCCTATACCCTTGTGATAGTCCCCCAAAATAAAGTTTGCCTTACCTTTCTTTAACAAGTGTCATGAATAATTTTCTTTAGATCCCTCATACACTGTTAATGGGACTGTAAATTGGTGCAGCCACTCTGGAGAACAGCATGGACTAAAAAACTAAAAATAGACTTACTATATGATCCTGAAATACTATTCCTGGGTATATACCCAGAGAAAACTCTAATTCAAAAAGATATATGAACCCAGTATTCATAGCAGCATTATTCACAATAGCTAAGACATGGAAACAACCAAAATGTCCATCAACAGATGACTAGATAAAGAAGATGTGGTAGATAGATAGATAGATAGATAGATAGATAGATAGATAGATAGACAGATAGATAGATAGATATAATGGAATACTACTCAGCCATAAAAAAGAATGAAATAATGCCATTTGCAGCAACATGGATGGACCTAGAGATTATCATACTAAGTGAAGTAAGTCAGATAGAGAAACACAAATATCATATGATATCACTTTTACGTGGAGTCTGAAAAAAAAGAAAAAGGTACAAATGAACTTATTGACAAAATAGAAACAGACTTACAGACATAGAAAACAAACTTATGGTTACCAAAGGGGAAATGAGGAGTGAGGGATAAATTAGGAGTTTGGGATTAACAGATACACACTACTACATATAAAATAGATAAACAACAGACCTTTTGTATAGCACAGAGAACTATATTCAATATCTTATAATAACCTATAATGGAAAAGAATATGAAAAAGAAAAAATATATATACATATATATATGAATCACTTTGCTGGACATCTGAAGCTAACAAACTAATACAACATTGTAAATCAATTATAGTTCAATTTTTAAAAATTTATCTTTGATAGATTTCCACATATGAATTTGAGGGGGAGACATAATTCAGCTGACAATATAGAGTTTGGAAACTTTTGAGAAGGCATGGTAAGGAAACCCCAGCTATGAGTTTCTCCTTCGGGAAAGAGAGAGACAGGGAGAAGATTCCTGATTTTCTTAGAGTGCTGTAGGAAGACGTGGATTGGCTGGGGTAACCTGGAGCTCTGTACTGGGGAGTAAGGAGAGGATAATGAAACAAAATGATTGTCATACTGTAGGAAGCCATTTCTGTTTGGTTTAGGAAAAATAAACCTAAGGGAAAAACAAACTCAACAAATGCTGTGACATTTAGCCATATGTATCTCATAGCAACTGAAACTCCCACTACTATTCCATCACCAAAGAATCATTTTTATAATTATTGCCAGCTATTGATTGCCTACTAGTTCAGTATAGCAGAGACATTAAAGGCCCTAGAGTCAGATGACCTTGCATTTGAGTCCCATCTGTACCACTTACCATGTGACCTTAAACAATTCAACTTCTCTGCACCTCATTTTCTCATCTGGAAAATCTGAATAATGACTCTGTCTTCCTCAGAGGGCTCTACTGAGGATTATATGAGATAGTAAAGATTACTATAATTTAGTATTAATATTAATATAGTCAGGAACTATATATAGTATGTGTTTTATATATTTTATCTTTTTTTTTTCTTTTGGGGAGGATATAGTTCCAAAAGTTTTGAAATCAGGATCTCAAAGAGATATTGGTACACCAATGTTCATAGCAGCATTATTCACAACAGCCAAAAGGTGGAAGCAACCCAAGTGTCCATCAACAGCTGAATAAACAAAATGGGGTATATACATATAATGGAATATGGCTGACCTAAAAAGGAAATAAATTCTCATACATGCTACAACATGGATGAACCTTGGGGACACTATACTACTTGGATTTAAACAGTCACAAAAAGACAAATACAATATTATTCTACTTACATACATCATCTATAAAATTTATAGAAACAGAGAGTACAAAGGTGGTTGCCAAGGGCTGGGGGGAGGGAAGAGTGGAGAGTTAGTGTTTAATGGGTACAGAATTTCAGTTTTGCAAGATAAAATAGTTTTGGAGATTGGTTGCACAACAATGTGAATGTACTTAATACTGCCGAACCTAAAAATGGTTAAGATGGTAAATTTTATGTTATGTATATTTTATATAAATTTTAAATTAAAAGAATTATGTAGATGTATACATATGTTGTACCACTGTTAATTTCCTTGTTTTGATAATGTGCTACATTTATGTAAGATGTAACCATTTAGGGACACTAGGTGAAAGGTAGAGGACCCCTCTGTGCTATCTTTGCAATTTCCTGTGAATCTATAATTACCTCAAAGCAAAACATTTTAAAAACTTATATTCTTGTGCTTAAAAAAGTAGGGAAGTTAGAGACTGCCAATTCAATCTCTTGGAGCAGGATAACAGAACTTCATGGAGACAGAGATTAAAGCACTTAACCACAGTCTGCCCATGGGGGTAACTTTGATCAGAAAGACTCTCATAAGCTGGGACCCAGCAGGACCAGGACCATATCATTGATACCGACCCAGGCCATTGGACTCTTTAATCAACAGAAATTGATAACAGGCCAGCAGGGAATTTCAGGCAAGCCTTTATTGGGGCCGGTGCTGCAGCACGAGGGAGCGAAAACAAGTCAGGTGCCCATGCTTGCTCCTATTTTATCTATTTTTAATCTCTTACAACAACCCCATGAGGTATATATCATCAACCCACAGTCTCCCAGTATCCCACCTACCTCTGCTACCACTGAGGACAATTGACATGAGATTCATGAGAGCTTTACTCACCAAAACTGATGGAAAGAGTAGCTTCAAGATCACTTCCTTCCTCTCCTCCTTGGATGGTGCATTTTCCCTGTGCATAGCTGCTCTCCTGGCACAGTTCCTATGACAACCTCTCTCTGGGATATTTTTCTGCTCATCCATAGTACTCTTCTTGTTACCAAAAAAAAAAAAAAAAAAAATCATAAAATAAAGCTTTACATAAAGGCTTTTGTTAATGGAAAATCGTTTGTTAATAGGAGATCTCAGAAAGGAGCTATGATGCTACAGCAACCAAGGCAGTAAATTGCTTTAAACTGTTTCTGTTAAACGCTATAAAGCTCCATATGCACTCACTCTCTCCAGCACAATTAGATGTCATAGTTACTAGTACAACTCAAAGCAGAGGAACAGTTTCATTCTGAAACTGTTAAAAAAAATCTTTTTCTTGATATGTCTTTCAGTTTTTATTGTCTGTTGTAATTTGCTTTACCATACCACAGTATATAACACTGAGAACTCCCGCGTGTGCAATTTAACTCTAATTTACGCCCTAGGGATCAATGAGCATGTGAAGTGGCCTAACACAATTAATATCCTAAGAACTGGCCAGGTGGCATTCAAAAGTATTTTTGTCAAAACACCAGAAGTTTTATTATTTAGCATATTTGAAAGAATTCCTAGTTGGCAAAATTAGTGGAGTTTAAGTTACCTGCTTGTTAAAAGTTGGACATCTCCACCTTTGCAGGAACAAGGTATAAATAAATACCCATCCAGACTAGCGGTTCCTACCAGGGGGACAGGTATGGTGCTGTGCCCCTCCCATCAGTGGACGAGCCTGTCTTCTGATCGAACCAAAAGGCCTGACCCTCCCTCCATCAGAACACACTTGTCTTCATCTTGGGGACACCCTTTCATGAAGGCCTTGGTCATTGTGTCAAGGGTTGAAACTAAAACTATTAGAGGTAAACAGAGACTGTATGATTGTTTTGTGCCTGCTTGCTACCCAATATTTGGTTACTTAGAATTATATGGTCTGAAATGTCCCATTGCTACAACTGCCTGGTAGAAAGGTGGTAGGTTGTAAATGTAGAGCTGACACCTCCTCTAACTTTTTGAAGGTTCTAATAAACTCCAAAGTCACCTGACATTGGTGGAATGGTAAACCGAGTTGTTAGTTCAAATTCTCATACTCTATTCTTCAACACATATACTTCATAATAATCTGTATGCCTGAATTTCCTCTGCCACACTGGCATTTGTTTTCATTGACGGGCTCTTTGATCTTTATAAAGGCACAGTCCACTGGCCAGAATATCATCTTCAGGCAACATAGAAATGCTCTGGTTTCCCTAATACCATCTAGGTAGTGAATCATGCATCCTCGTAACTCCCAGACATTTTTTTTTCCCCCTTTCAAGTAGACTTTATTTTTTAGAGCAGTTTTAGATTCACAGCAAAACTGAATGGAAGGTACTGGGATTTCCCATTACCCTCTGTCCTCACATATATGTGCAGCCTCCCCCAACTATCAACATCCCCCACCACAGTCATACATTTGCTACAATTGATGAACCTACATTGACACATCATTATCACACAAAGACCATAAGTTCACATTAGAATTCACTCTTGGTTTTGGATATTCTATGGATTTGGACACACATATAGTGACATGTATCCACCATGATAGTGTCATACAGAATAGTTTCAATGACCTAAAAGCCTTCCGTGTTCCACCTATTCATGCTTCCCTCCCCCCACTCCCTGGCAACCACTGATCTTTTTATTGTCTCCATAGTTTTGCCTTTTCCAAAATATCACAGTGTGGAATCATCCAGTATATATAGCCTTCTCAGTTTGGCTTCTTTCACTAAGTAATACACATTTAAGTTTCTTCCATGTTCTTTTATGGCTTAATAGCTCATTTCATTTTAGTGCTAAATAATATTCCCTTGTCTGGATGTACAGTTTGTTTACCCACTCACCTACTGAATGATATCTTAGCTGCTCCCATGTTTTGGCAATTATAAATAAAGTTGCTATAAACATTCATGTGCAGGCTTTTGTGTAGACAAAAGTTTTCAGCTCCTTTGGGTAAATACTAAGAAGAATGATTGTTGGCTCATGTTCTAAGAGTATGTTTAGTTTCATAAGAGACTGTCAAACAGTCTTCCACAGTGGGTGCACCATTTTGCATTCCCACCAGTAATGAATGAGTGTTCCTGTTGCCCCACATCCTTGCCAGCGTTAGGTGTCATCAGTGCTCTGGATTTTGGCCACTCCGTTAAGTGCGTAGTGGTAGTCTTTATTGTTTTATTTTACATTCCCTAATGGCATCTGAAGTAGAACATCTTTTCATGTACTTGTTTGCTATTTGTATACCTTCTCTAGTGAGGTATCTTTCAGGTCTTTTGCCAAATTTTTATCAGGTTGTTCATTTTCTTGTTGCTGGTTTTTTTTTTTTAAGTTCTTTGTATATTTTGGTTAACAGTCCTTTATCAGATATGTCTTTTGCAATGATTTTCCCCCAGTCCATGGCTTATCTTGTTATTTTCCTGACCAGTTCCATTTTTAATGCAGTGGAAACATGCATATTTGCTTGCTCATTAGACTTACTCATTTATTCACTCTTTCATTCATTTATCAAGTACTTATTAAGCACCTGCTAAGTATGAGGCACTTCCCTGATTACCCTCTTTATCATGGCAGATGACCACACCTAACTGGTCTCATTTCTCAGTCAGGTTCTCCCCCTTCCATTTCCTTCTCTCCATGGGTGACAATTACCCTTCTAAAATTTAGTGGTAGAGCACATCCTGGGTCAGTTCCTAGTACCTGCATTAAAATTAATTAATTAATTAATCAATCTAATTACCTCCCCTCATACCCCCCAAATTTTAAAAATTAAAAAAAAATATGGCCTACAGCTATAATGAGTAGCAGTTTAATTCTACAACACTAGAATGCAAGAAACATCATTTCTCTTAAGTTCTTTAAAATAGTTAAGTTATGCTGAGCCCTCTCCTTTAGTCAGTGAGAAGTTCAGTTTCAGTTTTTTTTATTGAGTTTCTTCTTTCCACCAAGAATCTTTTGAAATGTACAGGGATCTCATACAGAATATTCAAGAATGGGCCCTCTAGTCTTAGTTTACAATGTTCACATCTGATCTTCACCTTGACTGTATCCAGGTGGTCCTATGACAGTAGGTAATGCCAAGCCTAGTTCTTTAGAAATATTTGATTTTTGCCCAGCAATACAAAACCCTCTGAGGCAAGGAAAAACAGAAGTTAGGCAACTTCTTTGGGGGAAGAAGGTGAAAATATACAAAGCAAAAGAAACAAAAACACTGATTAATATTTCAAATTATCCTGCCTCATGGAGGGCATCCAAACTTCTTACCATAGCTACAAGACACATCTATACCTCCCAATTTCACTCTTACCCACCGTGTGCTGGAGCCAGTTCACACCAGCTCATGAGAGCTGAGTGCTAGGTTTTCAGGAATCGTTGTGAGCCAGTTATGAAACATAGCTATTATTAAAAATTAAAGGATAGAAATATCACCCCCCCCCCGCTTCTATCTCCCTAGAGGGTCCTCTTATCCCCTTCTAACCTCCCAAACTACTTGTATTACAACGTATCTGACATTGTTCCTAACTGTTATTTTCACTAAAATATTCTCCAGATTATGAGCTTGTAAATAAAATTTTTCATTCATATTTGTCTCCCTTGTTCCTAGCAGAGGGCTGGCACATGGTAGGAATTCAGTAATTGTTTGGTGGGTGAGTGAAAAAAAAAAAAAGACTCTTGGAGGTTAAAACTTATTCCCTTCCCAATATCTTGAGATCAGCCCTCTACCCAGCAGCACTCACAGTTTCCCAAATCAAGCTTTACATGCCTAGGAACCTGACGTAATAACCACAGGAAAAGCTTGGTTTCCATCAGTGAAAGATGCATGAAAGATGCAACTTTCATTCTCCAAGTCTTTTCCTCTAGGGGAGAGTTAAAATGCAGATCAAATAAAGCAGTAAAGAAACAAAGACTCTTTAACAATGCCCTGAGATACAGAAAGCGAACTGTAAGTCTCAACGTCCCATCATAATGTCCTGTGGTACATGAGCCTGAAATGGAAAGTCCATGTGGCTGGTTGGTAAGCCAGTGCAGGGCTCTCTTCAGCCTACATGATATTTTGGAGGCAGAGAGTGGATATGGTGAAATGGGAATGGCTGATGTGTGTAGCATTGCTGGGCCAGTTGGTAGATGAACAAAATGGCCAGGAGGGTTGCTCATTGCATAAATATATTTGGGAAACATCCTTTAGAAAAGAATATCATGAACATTCTGGAAAGTTCATGTCTGAAATATGTCAAAGACTGGAAAAAACAAAGGCTGAAAACCGTTGCTTTTGATTTTAGACTATGCAACCCCAAGTACAGAACTGCTTGACCTAATTTGTGATTCCACAAACAGCTTTGGGGAAACAGTCATTGCTTTGCCCTAGTCTTCCCAGAACAAGAACCAAATGTCCCTGAGGACACCAAATGACACCAGCACCCCACTACCAAGCTGGCACCAGCAAAGAGGTAGGCTATTTGCAGAGAGCACGCCGCCTCTGCTGTGAGTGGGCAGTAAACTACCATGGAGAAGCGTGCGCCTGCCTGGAGACAGGGTTGCTAGGTGCCTCTGAAGTAGGGAGACCAAGAGGTGTGCATTATTTCCCCCACACTTCTTATTTTACACAGTGACAGTTGTAGCCTGGAAACAAAAGGAAAATAATAGCTTCTGTGATGTTAGAAATAATCGCCAGTCAAGTGCCCTATGGGGCAGAAGGAGCAGTGTTGAGGCTTTTATCAAGAGCAGGAAAAAAAAATAATGTGATTTGGTTTCACCATAATTGCTTAAGCAGCCTGGGTGAGAACTAATTATGAGTTCATCTGGCTCCAGAGAAACCCCACCTCTTCCCTTCTCCAGGATGATACTAAAATATCAACATTGCATCACCAGAAGTCACTCCCATTGGTGGACTTTCTTGAAGGGGAGCAGCATGCTCTGTCTCTCTGAAAGCCACTGGACTCTGAATAGACCCAGGAATTTATATCTTTCCGAGGCAAATGAAATATTCCTGGCACTTACTTGTCATAGAATACTTGCCATTATTATGTCATAGAGGAAGTGATGTTTTAAAAATGTGGGAGTGATGAAATGCAAAGAAGGAAATGAAGGGACAAGTTACAGGCCCTACGTCACTACAAAAGCCCTGTCATTGTTAGACTCGGGGGAGGTCCTGGGTTTCAGAAGCAGGCTGTTCATTGACAATACTTTGATGCTCTGGGGCTCTCACTGGGCTACAATATCCCTAAAGAGATAAGGACTGTTGCTCAGAAAGTTGGTCACCTAATTCTCAAAAGAGCAGAGCTAACATTGAAAGTCAACAGGATAGGACCTGAATTCATCTAGGTTAGTAGTCCAAATTACAAATCTAGAGGCAAGCGAAGTAATGCTGCTATGATTATTTGGATCTATGTGAGCTCAGAGAGAGAGGTGAATTGGTATACAATAGTAGAAAGAACATGGGTTCAAATCCTGACTCTGATGCTTACCAGCTATATGTAAGTTACTTGCCTCTTCTGAGCGTCAGATTCAACTGAGAAATGAGGTAAAATTATCAGTTTCTTTGCAGGATATATGTAAGGATGAGAAAGAATATGTGAAGTGCCTACACTGCACTTGGAACAGAGGGTGTCCAAGATAAATGGCAGCACATGTCACAGTTCTGTCTCCTTCGATGAGAAAGCCTAATCTGAGTGCCTCTACATGTGTAGCACTGGGGCAGAGGGTGGAGGTTACAAAGACACATCACACATGATTTTTGTCTTCTGAACCATCACAGTTTAGTTAGATGGGGAGGAGACTTGGGACAGAAGGGGTGTAAGGGACTTTCTGAAACAAGAAGCAACAAAACAATGCTATAGAATTAATTACTACAGATCTTCTTCAACTTATGATGGGGCTAAGTCCCAAAAAGCCCTTCATAAATTAAACATGTCATAAGTCAAAAATGCATTTAATGCATCTAACCTACTGAACATTATAGTTTAGCCTCGCTTACCTTAAACGTGTTCAGAACACTTACAATTAGCCTACAGTTGGGCAAAATCATCGAACACAAAATCTATTTTATAATACTGTGTTGAGTATCTCTCGGGATTTATTAAACACTGTACTGAAAATAAAAAGCAAAGTGGTTGTACTGTTACAAAATGGTTGTATATGTATCAGTTGTTCACCCTCGTGATCACGTGGCTGACTGGGAACTGCAGCTCATTGCCACTACCCAGCATCACGAGAGAGGACTGTACTGCAGAAGATCAAAATTCAAAGTACAGTTTCTACTGAATAGGTGTTGCTCTGACACTCTAAAAGTCAAAAAAATCGTAAGTTGAACTGTCCAAGTCAGGGACCATCTGTAAATTGTGAAGGGCAAATCCAAGCCAGGGTAGGAGTTGTGGGGAAAGGAAGAACAAAGCAGGTAGAGCAATAACTTCAACCACTTGAACAGAAAAATAAACCAAAGTGGGATTTGCCAACCACAAAGATTTACAAAGAAGTGGAACTGTAGATGTAACAAAAACAGAGGACAAATCCTCTGAGAAGAGGCTCATTTTAGCACCCAAAGGACATGCTGGCAAAAGCCAGCTCTGGTTGCTTATTCCCCAAGGTAACATTCTTAAAGAACACTGGAGTACTTTAGAAGTTCTAAGCCTAGGCCTTGACTGGGCTCAACTGTGGTGGATAGAAGGTGAGTAACCACCTTTATTTGGCAAGAAAAGTCAGCTCACAGTTAGGAAATGAAGAGCAGAAATAAATCATCCAACTCCATAAAAAGTCCAAACTGAAATACAAGTTTAAAATGTATTACTGAGGGGGGAAGGTATAACTCAGCGGTAGAATACATGCTTAGCATGCATGAGGTCCTGGGTTCAATCCCCAGTACCTCCATTAAAAAAAAAAACAACAACAACAAATAAGTAGACTTAATGACCTCCCTCTCAAAAAAAAAAGAAAAGAGAATATATTACTGTATAAAATTAAATGGCTTATTCTACCCCTGACTCTGCTGATCCTTTGTCATATATTCCTTTAAATATATATTGGACTTATGCCCAATTCCATAAACATGAATAAACAACAAACAGCACTTTATTTTCTGTAAATCATAATGATGTGCGTCTGCACCACCAGGAAAAATCAATCCTTATTATTGACCACCCTGTACACAATAGCTTTGATTATGTATTTAAGTTACACTCATGCTTAATATTATGTATAGATTTGCCTAAATACCATATGAACTTGAATATAAATGATATTTTCTCCAAAAATTATTCCACAGCAATAAAAGAAACTGCCTTATATTTGAGTCTTTACAAAGTCTCTCCTGTTATGGGAAACCTATTCAATTATCCTGATTAAGTCTCAATGGTGGAAGTTTAAAACACTTATTGAAGTTAGCTGCTGGAGTTGGTAAAAAAAAAGGAGGCAAAAATATTTTACATAGATCTGAAATTATTCCTTGAGGTAGGAATTCTAAATTAGAATAGTTGGATGACATTGTAAATAATCATTTCAAAGATCAACTTTACAAGTAGTAAGGTCAGTGATTAGATTGTAAAAATAATAAATATAAAACCGTGGTCTGAACTGAATGTTTGTTTCCCCAAAATTCCTGTGTTGAAATCCTAACCCTAAGGTGATTGACAGTATGGGGGGGAGGCGGCTTTGAGAAGTGATTAAGTCATAAGGATGGAGCTTTTATGAATGGGATTAGTGTCCTCACCAAGCACCAAATTTTTCAGCACCTTGACCTTGGACTTCGCAGCATCGAAAACTATTAGGAATAAATGTTGGTTGTTTAAGCCACTCAGTCTGTGATATTTTTGTTACAGTAGCCCGAACAGACTAAGACGACCCATATATGAAATAAGCCAACTGTGGAGTGAAGATGACTGACTGAACATGATTTTTCTACTTTTATGAAACCCCATTAAAACGTGGTAAAGAATTTTCTGTCAAGACATCAGATTGTAGGACAAAAAAATGGAGAAAAACATGACAGCATTAAAATTTGAAAATTGGGAAGATTAATGAAAGGTAACTAATGTACCAGATCCAAAAGTACTGGGCCCCAAGATGATGAGATAAAAGCCAAGAAGCATTGATTACACACTAGTCTTGGGAATTTGTGTTACTGGGTAGCTCTGGAAGTAGGACTGAAGATAGAACAAAAAATCAAAAGCATTTAGAACCTCAAATCCCCTATTTTCTCCCAACAAAAGCTTAGAAGTTTATTTTCTGGAAAAGTTAAAGCAGAGGGCTCTGGGAGAGTTGGGAGACTGCAATACTAAACAGAAAATTAAAACTATGTGGATGTTGGCATTTTGGAAAGAACTCATCCCTGCCCCTACTCCTTTTTCTTTATCTGGGTCTCAGAATGCAAGCCATCAGGGGTAAGCCTTCCAGAAAGGAGTTCAAAACTCTTTCTCTAATGAATCCAACCCAACCCACTAAAGAAAAAATTCAAAGAGAAAGCCAAGACCTGTGTTGTCCAACATAGTAGCCACTAGCCACTTGTAGTGATTTAAATTAAAACTTAGGTAACTTAAACTAAGTAAAATTAAAGCAGCATTTCCTCAGTTGCACAAGCCACATTTTCAAGTGATCAACAGACATGTGTGGCTATGGTTGTGTTATGGTACAGTGTAGACATACAACACATCCATCATTGCACAGAGTTCTATGTGATAGCACGGGTCCAGACAGACCTTCCTACAGCAAAGTCAACAACCTCCACTCTCACAGTCTGTATGTCCCACTCTCACAGTCTGTATGTCACACTCTCAAATATGTGCAAACATGAAGGATCACCAGATGTCTAAGACATCTTTTAAATCACACTCACAGAAACAGAGACCTGAGTTACAACGTAAGCAAACAGGAAGAACCAGAGAAAATACACAGAGAAAAAAATATATATATATTACCATTGATATTTTCATGGAAGTAAGAGAAAATAGTTTCTCTGAAATAAGTATAGCCTGTTGCAAAAAAAAAATCAATACATAAAAATACAAGATATTAGACATTTTAAGGAGATCATCATTCTAAGTAAGCCAGAAAGAGAAAGAAAAATACCATATACTATCACTTGTACGTGGAATCTTAAAAAAGAACACAAGTGAGCTTACTTACAAAACAGAACAGACTCACAGACATAGAAAACAAACTTATGGTTACCAGAGTGGGAAGGGAATGGGAAGGGATAAATTGAGAGTTTAAGATTTGGAGACACTAATTACTATATATAAAATAAATAACAAGTTTATACTGTATAGCACAGGGAACTATATTCAATATCTTGTAGTAACCTATAATAAAAAAGAATATGAAAACAAATATATGTATGTATATGTATGACTGAAACATGATGCTGCATGGCAGACATTGACACAATATTGTAAACTGACTATACTTCAATAAAAAAAGAACAACAAAAAAATTTTAAAAATACAGTGACACAAATGAAAAACTCAATAGAAGCGTTAGAAGATAAAATTAGAGAAAATTCTCAGAAAGCAAAATGAAAAAGAGACAAAATAATCAGAAAACTACAGAACAAGTTCGTAAGTTCTAAATTCAGATAAAAGGAGTTCTCAAGAAGCAGAACAGAGAAAATGACGGGAGAAAATTATTTAAGAAACATTTCAAGTGTATTTCCCAGAATGGAATGCCATAAGTTTCCAGAATGAAAGGGGATCCAGAGTACCTCAGCAATGGCTGAAAATAAACCACACCAGAGTCACCTCATCATGAAATCTTAAAACACAGGGACAGAGGCAAGCCTGGGGTGGAGACAGGGGATGGCCACCTAAAAATACTGAGAATCTGAATCGCTTTGTGTTTTTCAACAGTACACTGGAAGTAGAAGATTGATGCCTTAAAAAATTCTGAAGGAAAATATTTCTCACCATGGATGTCTATAGCCAGCCAAACTATTAATTAAGTATGAGGGAAGAATAAGGACATTTTCAGACATGCAGGGTATCAAAAATTTTACATCACCTGCATCCTCTCTCAGATAGCTGCTTAGAAGCTGTGCTTCACGAAACTAAGTGGATAAGCCAAAAACAAACAAAAAAAAAAACAAAAAAGAAGCCATAAGATCCTGGAGACAAGAACCCTACTGGGGAGAAAGGTGGAGGGAATTTCAGAACCCTGGTCACAAGCAATTCCATGATCACAGCTGTGTGAAGGCTCTAAGAACAGCTTTTCCAGATTAGGGCAGGTTAGCGTGCTTCAGGAAGGAGTGCTTCAGGAATATGCAACATCAGAACACCCTATGTGTCCAAACACATCAAGAGATATTAGCAATTGGTAGAAAGTTTCAATTAAGAATACACAGAAAACTATTTTTTTAATTAAAGGATAATTTTTTTTAATCCAGAGAAAACATATAAATCATTGTATTCTGTTAGGCATAGCTGTGAATAGCATTTATATCATGATAATAATGTAGTAATTTTGCTCTGATCCAAATTATGAAATAACTATACTAAAGAGATGAGAGCAAAAAAGAATGCATGTAGTGGGGTGGATTGAAGGCATGCAGACTAAAGAAAAATCATCATCTTCCAAAATGTGGTATTAATAGATAATGACCAAAACAAAAAATCAAAAATGGAAATATTAGCATATAATTTAGAAAACAGATGATCATATACCAAGAGAAAAAAACAAAACAAATTAAAGAACTGAAAGTGGTTGCTTCTGGGTATTGGGGCTCAAGGAAGGCTGCTCAAAACTTGCAAAAGTGGCACATTATTTTGAATTAAAGTTACTGAAGAAACAGCTGGTGAAAAAAAAAGTGGCATAAAAAACACTCAGACTCCCCTCTTTCCCAAAGAAAGTGAGAAACAAATTTTCCATGTGAAGGTGTCCTCCCTATATTAGGAGGACAGAATGCATCCTTATCACTACAGTTAGGGAATTCAAGGCTAAGAAAGCTGCCTGAACAAACTGTTACTTTTCATTAGTTTGCTATCCCAAGTACAAGCCCTTTTTTTGTTAGATCTTCACAAATAATTGTTTCTTTGTCTAAAAATGGTATATTAATGATGATGTAAAATGATGTGACAGCCTGCTTTGGTCGCTTCAGGGGTCCTACTTCTATGAGACCTCTGTACAAATTTTTCTCCTGTTAACCTATCTTGTGTCAATTTAATTACTAGACAAGCCAAAAGAACTCAAGAAGGCTGGAGGAAAATTTTCCCCCTCCCCAGCAGTTGGCCAAGATACTGGCTGAACCCTACTCCATGCCACCTTTGAGGCTAGTCCAGCTGAGAAACCCCTGAATCTCTGGCAAAGACTGGCAGGAGGTAAGATTTCTTACCACATCAGCCCCCCAGATCTCTGCCTCCTGGACTAACAGGAGAAAATATTTATGGAACTGGTTTCTTGGACAAAGAAAATCTGGTAATAAGTATTGATCCTTATCTTCCCAAAGACAGTTGCTCTTTTTCTTTGTGTCTGTCTTGCACGTCATTTGTCATAAAGAGAAAAACCCATAGCTCAGAATGTAGGAATAAGCCCTAGACTATAAGCCTGCTGTTTGAGCCAGCCTCACAGATCCAAGGTCATGGTTCTCACCAGACTGGCAACTGTTTAGCCAAACTTTCCTGTGGGTCCCCTATGTAAAAACCAGGTGATGTTTCCCTTCCATCTTGTTCTACGCCCTGAGAGCTTGGCTTTGTCACCAGTGAGGATGTTCTCTCTGGTGTCTGCCATCCAGAGGGTGCACTCACTGAGGTGCACCTTGGTGACTAGTTGCACAGACTAGGGTTCTGAGACACAGAATCACAGACAGCAGCACTCTCTTTGTCCAGCCATGCAAGTTCTCTGGGAAATTTGTCATAAGGGGTCCCAGTCCATAAGGGGCCTTTGATATCTCAACCTTCGTTACTTAGTGCTGGAAAAATCCCATTCCAGGAGTGCTTGCCAGTGTCACATATTAGCAAGTTTGTGACTGGAGTTGTTTCATATCCTCATGAGAAACCGAGACACAATATTCACCACACCATTCTTACCACATGTAGCAGTGAAGGGCTTTTACTTAGATTAACTCTGGGAGTAAACTTTCTGGATCTTGTGAGGGTTGCACAGTCTTTTGTGAGAGGCCTCTTGCATCTTTGGTTAAGTCAAAAAAGTCTTTGTATTGTACCTAATTCATGGCTCAAATTTTAAAATGAAAGCTAAGATCTCGATGTTTGTTTGTGTATCTATGTATGTACCTGTCAGATACGATATTTTTCTAGCTCTATATTGCCAAAATTAACTCATAAATGAGCTCTATTTACTTGACTTAAAGCAAACAACTACTTATATGAATTAAATTATAATGGAAACTAACACAAATGTTTCTCAAGTTTGCATGATCTAAGGTTAATCTTTAGCAAATTAAAGCTAGTTTAAGGATGTTGGTTTAATTAAAACAGGCATATTTTTAGAGCTATTAGCATTGAATGTAATGCAAACATACAACTTTTATGTTATCTGGGTTTATTAATCAAATAAGCTCATGTTATAAAATTTATTAGCAAGAAAACTAACTTGGTATTATAACATTTTTGCAAGTAATCTAAACCTAATTGTTGAAAAAAATTCAATTGATTTAAGTGAGATAAGTTTTTAGGTGAATTTTTTAACAATGATTTTTAAATGGTATATCTAGTTAAAAATAGTTACTCACGTCTCTTCGGTGACTCCCACTGTTAACAGTTTTTCTATGTTAAACCCCCAAAAAACAAAAAAAACAAGGATTCTCTATTTTATGCTTGATAATTTCCTGTGTTTGCTATCTTTATTAGGTTTCATTACTTAAGTAAACTGAGTCTTTTCAGTATCAAAAGAGCTAAAGCTTTTTACAAATATTTAACTTTCTGTATTAGCTTTCAAAGTCTTTGTCATTTTGGTTAAATGGATAACTAAGTATTGTTTCACGGTGACCTATGATTCTATTTGACCAAGTGGTTTTAAACCTATTGATATTTTTGACAAACTTCCCCAAATCAAATTCTAAATAAAGTCTTAATTTCCTGGAAATAATGGATTTTCTAGAGGGCCCCAGGAACATGTAAAAAGAATTGTTTTCTTTCCTTATAAAAGAGATATTAAACTAATTAGGCTTATTTGGAATGTTAAATTACATGGGAAGCATTGTCAAATAAGTGATGATAAACCTTCTTAGGCTACAATATATAATATATATAGTATGGGCTTACAATATATAATACAATATTTTATTGTATGGGTAAATGTTACTAGAGATTGTATGAAATTTCTAAAATTTGGATATGTCCTGATACAATGTTATCAGCCATAGTCTAGTTATTATCCTGAATGTTGTATGCCTCAGAAATAACCAAATTTCCTTGTTAATTGCATTGTCATGGATTCTCATCAAGATCTTTAGGCATGGAAATTTTTAACTCTTTTATCATTTAAACAGTTGTCATTTTACTCAGATACTTTTAGAAAAGCTTCCTGCAAGTGTGTTTTGTCTTCAGAGGAATTCATGGAAAGGAATCCAACAAGTATTCTAAAGTACAATTTCTGAGAGTTATCAAATCATACCACTGAACTGGGTAAAAATTTACAGAATTTTAATGAAAAAATCAAATGCCTTGACAAAACTTCAAACAAAATATCAAGACAAACAAGAATTAATTACATGGGACTGAATGAACTGAGGAAGGTGACTTTAATTTTTTGTGATTTTTTTTTTTACTTGAAACATTACTGATTTTTTTTTAATGTTTTGTTCTCCAGATTAAAAAAAAACTGTTTACCTCTTTTCTCTTAAGCCACCAATGACTTAGAGCAATCTGGTAAATTATAACCTTTGTAAGCAGAATTGCAACGTTTATCTTTTTCTCTCTCATTCCTCCAGAATTCAGACTAATATGAGTATTCCTATTTTCATGACAATATAGTTATTAAAATAATTTCTATAAGAATCTGTTCTCCTGATAACAGAATACAATTGGAAACACTGATTGTATTGCCAAGGCTTTACCTGGAATGTGATATCGGAGAACATGCGTAGACTCAGATATGACCACATAACTTTAAGGAACTAAGACTGACTTTATGGAGCCAATAAAGCCCATCGGGTAGTCGGCCTGGCACCTTACTTACAGGGTTCCCAGCAACCTTCCCAGGTGTGTAAGGAAGGTCACTTCTTGCAGGCCCAGGAAACTCAGGATGTTTTGGGAACCTCAGGAAGAGAGGAATTCATTCAAATCTATAGGTATTGCAGATGAAGTCTGAGGACAAATATTTGGCTTGGCTTTTTCGCCTTGAGAGACTATTAAAATTCAGTCTAAAGATTCCTTATGAAAAGTTTCAGTGAAGCAGATTTTTTAAAAGCCTATACAATCAATCACTATTTTTGCTGAACTTATATAACTAGGCCAAATTTATTTAATCTAGACTTATTTTGCAAACAAAGTGGTCTTAATTTGGCTACCTTTGGTAAAAATGGAAGTAATTTTAGAAAGAAAAAATACGTTTCAGTAGAAACTATAAAACACACTTGTGGATATCAGATTCTAGTTCTATTATCTTTGAGATTTTGTTTTCTATCTATAAACTGGACTGAATTCTCAATTATTTTAGTATCCTCTAATATTTAGCTACAACTCTTGAAACTAAGTTTTCCAATTTTCTCCCATCCTTTTGACTTGGAGTCATTCAGAATTAAGACTACTCTTTTTCCTGAAGCCCTGCAAACTGAAGCTAGATGACTTGACATAAACTTTAGAGAAATAACCACAATAGCTCATCTTAAAGCAATCTTCATGCCTGTTCCTGTAAAGGCCACTCAAAGTTTGCCTGAACACCTGATAACATCATCAGAGACATGACAAACTTCGAGAGTTGTTTCAACCCTGACATGTAGAAATCTTGACTAGCTGCCCCTGGGCTCAGAAATTGCTTTACAGTTGACTCCAACCATTTACCTTTGTTTTTCTTTTGTTTCCATAGACACAACTCTTATTAAATACCTGATGGCTTGTGCAGTGTATTCCTGACTTTGGGAGCCCACATGCGTCACCACCTCCTGAAATGATTCTAACCGAACTGACTTATTCTCAGGACTAAGAAACTGACTCAATAAAATGATAGGGCAATCCATCAGCTCAGCTTTTAATATGTAAACCTTCCAAGGACATTTCAGAGGAGAGAACTGTTGGGGTTCAGGGCAAGCCACCTCCAAATATGCCAAGTGACATATTAATTATTTTGTTTTGGGGGTTTTTTTGGAGGGGAGGAGGTAGGTAGATTTTTTATTTATTTTTTTTAATGGAGGTACTGGGGATTGAACCCAGGACCTCATGCATGCTAAGCATGTGCTCCACCACTTGAACTACACCCTCTCCTCTTAATTATTTTGAATTAAAGTTACTTGAGAAACGGTGGGAAAAAAAGAAGATATTAAAAAACACTCTGACCTCCCCTTTCTCCCTGAAAGTGGGAAATAAATCTCCCATGTAAAGATATTCTCCCTAAACCAGGAGAACAGAAAGCATCCTTATCATCAAAATTAGGAAATTCAAGGCTAAGAAAGCTGTATAGACAAACTTTGTTACTTCCTCATTAGTTTGCTACCCCAAGTACAAGCCCCTTTGTATTATTAATTGTTTCCTCTGTGTAAAAATGATATATAAAAAGCCTGCTTTGGTCACTTTGGGGCTCCTACTTCTATGAGATTTCCATATGTATGAATTAATTTTTTCTCCAGTTAATCTATCTCTTATCAATTTAATTATTAGACCATTCAAAAGAACTCAAGAAAGTTAGAAGGGAAACTTTCCCCCTCCCTGACATGAGTAATAAGAAAGACTAAGATTTTTTTGCACCTTCCTGTTATTTTTTTTTCTTTAAATTTTGTGCAACTATAACTTTGTTTTTTTTTTAAAAGGAGGGAAAAAAGGTATAGGGAACAAAATACAAACCTGCAGTCCAAGTGTATGAATGACTATTTGTGTCTCAGAGAAATTTTCAAGCGATAGCATCATGCACAAATTCCTTTCACCCCTCCCCACCAGTGTTGCTATCTCTTCTAAGATTCCCATAGGTTTTCTGTTTTAGGTAACGATTCCTGTCTCCAAATTCTTCTATTCAATTTCTCTTTGTCCCCTCCCATGTTTCACCTGCCTGTATTTCTTCCTTAGAAATATGAACCTAGTGCTTCTAGATAGTTCTTTATACTTAATCTGCATCTCTAATTATAACAAAGTTTTTGAGAACTAGAAGTATGTCTTGTGCTTCTTTGAAAACCTAGCACCTGATTCTATTCTTGCAATGGGATGAATATATATAAATATTGCCTAGTGAATACTTACTGAACATACATTATGCAATATAGTCACTTTATACATGTCCCCTAACTTAGTGCTAAAACAACTCTGCAAATGGAGTTTAATAATTGTCATTTTACAGATGAAATGGGGAAAAGAGAAAAGGCAGGAAAAATTTCATCATAACGCTGAGTATAAGAAATATTACATTTCTTTATTTTGTTTAAATGAAATTGAGCCTCAAAGCAGCAATCAACTGACAGGAAATTCCATTTCAGTCCTTTCTGGACGACCCTCCTCCACTTCCATTTCCAAGTGATACAGAGGTCGGGGGTGGGTCTGTCAAAGGAAGGCTTGTGGTCCCCACTGGTCCCCAGTGATAGGCTCATTATCCACGCCACATGGATAAGCTTGAACAAGAGTTTCTATCATCTCCATTCCTGAGACCATGGCTCTCAGAGGCCTTCCTCCCTAACATCCTGTAGCAACCCACCCACTGCGAGTTAACAAGTGGGACCTGGGTGGGCTACCTTCTTTAGAAACCACCCATAACTCTTTCCTCCTGCTTGTCTCAAGGAAGTGCTGACAGTAGCTCATTATATCTCCACCCCCAGCACCCACCAAAGCCGTTCTTTCTTCCACTCTGGCTGATGGGGTATAATTCCCTCAATGAGTCTAATCTTCCAAAACAACCCCCCCAACCACCAAAAAAAGAGAATGAAGCTAGCCTCTGGCAACATCTGCTTTCAGCAACCCAAGTTCCCTAGGGCAAAGAAACACAGTGGTTCGGCTACTTTCCTGGTCTGGGAAGGGGAAAAAAAAGCCTCTAGCGTGAAAACAAAAGTGCAATTTCTTTTTTAATTGTACAGGAAAAAATATCCTGACTCCAATATAAATACATATATAATAGAAACATAGAGAAGTAAGCCTTTATATAATTATATTTATAACATACACAGTTGAATGAATGCCTGTGTGAAAAGATTTTCTCTGTAAAAGCAGTAACGTTTATTACAGTGACCTGTCTCATCCTCAAGCCCTCTACTATTGCCTTTGAACCACATTCCAAACCCAGGGAAAAAACATGTTTATAAAACTGCAAAGGTCAAGACCAGTAATGGAAATTGATTTTACATGCTCAGTGGAGTGTTTTTAAAACCATGGAACAGTCTAAGGGAAAAGAAATCTATTTAATCACTCGACAGTCTTTTGTAGTCCATTAAAAAGGCTCCACAATTGTCTACCTCTCCTGAACCAACTTAACATAAATCCCGCCCATTAAAAAAGCACTTCTTAGAAACTGCACAGAATGTGCCCTTCTGAAGAGGTGAAAACTCCAGAGGATGAACTCTAACTGAGAATAATGATTCCTACATGAAGACAAGCTGCTTCCTTTAAATGTTTTTAATGAGGCAGAAATTTTCCCTCGAAGCTCCTGCCCAATACCTGAGTAGCAGGTCTCTTTGAACTTGAAGTTTTCTCCCTTCACTCTCTGTTTGATGAGAGGATGGGGAAGAAATCAATAGCCTCTGCTTCAGAAGCAATTATGGTGTGATTTTTTGCCTTTATTCTTTTTGAATTTCAGTCTATCATGGTCCACACTAAAAATCTCTTTGCCATTTTTCAAAGCAAATTCATGATAATTTGAAGTATGATTTTACTGTTATTACAACTGACTGCTTTTTAAGTTCTTACCATTTCAGGTAGGAAATAAAGAAGAATAAAATGCTATATAGATTAGATTTAAGAGGCTGTATATCTGAATAACTACTTGGTTATACAAGCAGGTGTGATTTTCTTGATAGGTCAGTGCTCAAATGAGTCTCCAGGCACAACTGTTTTCCGGCTGGGGAGGTCAGACTGCAAGTCCTTCTAAAGATCATTATGTTCGTTAGATCATCAATTTAATTAATTCCATTTAATTAAAGTTCTTGTATAAGTGTATAGTCAAGCACTGTTGTCTGGAATTTTGGTAGTCTTTCTATAAAGCCATAATTAATTAATTATGCATTAACTATATAGAATCTATTCAAGGACAGAAACTTAGAGATAATGATTAATGGTTTGTACTACTACTACTGGTTTGAAACAAATTATATTTCAGATTGATTTATAGCGCCCTCTTTCCATACTAACAAGTCTTCAGTGTATCATAGCTGTTATGTCAAGGTAGACGCTCGTCTAAGGCTACTCACACATTCTTGTCTTTCACCTGATTCCTTCCCTTGCAGCCAGGGTCAGTCACAGCTGCTTCCCTCAACTAGTCCTAAACATGCAAGAAATTTGCATTTTTTTTTCTTTGAGACTGTGGTTTCCAGCTTTTAAAAAACTTCAATAATGTCTATTGTTCTTTTGAAATTTGTGTTGTTTTTTGATATGAGACCCATCTCAGCCAACTATCTATGACCTTCTGTAAGATTCTGAATTACTAGGTAAGTTCTCTTCTCCATCTGTGACAGACTAATACATGGAAACACAAAATAAATCCATGCCCTAATCCCTGGAACCTATAAATGCTACCTTATCTGGAAAAGAAGTTGATCTCATTAAATTAAGGAATTTGAGATGAGGAGATTGTCTTAAATCACCTATGTGAGTCCTAAGTGCTGTCACAGGTGTCCTTACAAGAGGGAGGCAGAGGGAGATTTGACACACACACAAAGGAGAAAATGATGTGAAGATAGAGAGATTTGAAGGTGCTGGCTTTGAAAGATTGGGGTGCTACAGCCACAAGCCAAGGAATGCCAGTAGCACCAGAAGATGGAAGAGGAAAGGACTCGATTCTTCCTTAGAATCTCTGGAGTGAGTATAGCTCTGCTTACACCTTGATTTCAGCCTAGTAGTACTGGCCTCCAGAACTGACAGAGAATAAATTTCTGTTCTTTTAAGCCACCAAATGTGTGGCATAACAGAGCCATAGGAAACTAATACACTATCCAATTCTTGACTTTCATTCTCTAAGGCTTGGTCATCTATATAGTGCCATGAAGTCACATAGAAAGCCAGTAGAGAAGGACTCATAAAAGCCCATGAATAGTCTCAAGAACAAGAGAGTAATCAGATATCTCTAAATATTACTAAAAAGGTTGAGATAGAGATTTTAAAGTGCCTATTGGACTAGACAAGTTACAAAGTCTTTAGTAACCACAATAGTTTCAATACGATGGTAGGGGTCCATATCCAGTAGATTGACCAGTGAATGGGAAGTCAGAAAGATGAAATCAGTAAGGATAGAAACAATTTTCAAAAATCATGTTTGTACACAACTGGTGCTTTAGACATACAGCCTAGGGCCCACAAAAATATTTTAATTTCTTTTGGAATCAAATGAAAATATCAGCTTTCAGGCCAAAGAAAATGTTTTTGTATGTATTAACGTATTTATCTTTATGTAAGTACAATTGTAAAATATAAATGTAAATTTTTTTTTTTTTATGGAGGAGGGGGGCCCATGAAGGCAAAAATGCATTGGGCTTATGAAAGTAAGTCAGTATGTAGTCCTGCCTAGGAAGGGGCAGATAATATAAGAAAAAAGAGAGATGTTAAAGGTGGCAACTAAAGAATGTCACTCGCTGTCTGGTTCTACAAGAATTAAGTCATTAGCCAGTGAAGTTGCTGACCTTCAACATACTCTGAAAGGAATTCAGGACAGAGATCAGGAATGAGGCACTCTGTGCTCTGGGAAAACTGAGAGAACAGAACTTCATAGTTAGATATTTTCAGGAGAAAATTTTATGAACCCCAATTCTTGCATTTTCCCATACTTTAGTGCTTTCCTAAGCACTAAAGTCATTAACAGAGATAATCTGTTCCTTGTGAGTAACAGTAGCCTTCTACCAAGATGTGTATTTGATTGCATGTACCCCTTTTCCAAAATCACATATATGCTGGCCTCCCCTCTTAACTGTTTGGAGAAGTTCCTTAGAGTTACCAGAGAGGTGATCTTCCAGGGTATAGTCTCAGTTAGTCCCCAGATAAAACTGAAACTCACAGCTCTTATATTGTGCATTTTTATTTCAGTCAACAAAGGTCAGATTCTTGATGAAATTATTTTGAATTTATAGTCAAATTAAGACAGCAAAAGACTTAGAAGGATAAGAGATTGTGATGAAGGCATGTGATTTGAGAGTTTTAAGTTTTCAGAAATGGAGAAGGGTCTCACAGGTGATGAGAAGCCCTGGGATGTGGTGATGGAAGGTGGAAGGGAGGTGGCTGTTGTAGCAAAGGAGATCAAGGACCATGGTAGGTAGGAAGCTGAGAAGATCATTAATGCTGAAGTGATCCATGATGGTAGCAGAAGTTAGAAAGACTAGGATTTTAGGTGGGCCAAAGATTTATGTATAAAAATAAACACATAAAAATTGAAATACTGTAAGAAACAAAGGGAAGTTTTTTTCTTAGTTGACATTTATTGACAAAATTCACAGTAAGTGGAATTTTAAGAAGCTCCTTAATAAAGTTTTATAATAATGAAATATATTTAAGGTATTTCTTCTGTGAGTTTATATCTATTTGTATTTAATTGATGTAATTGACATATAACATTATATATCATCTATAAAACATTACATTAGTTTCAAGTGTACATCATAATGATTCAATGTTTATATATACTGCAAAATGGTCACCACAATAAGTCTAGTTAATGTCTGTTACTATATATAGTTATAAATGTTTTTTCTTCTTGTGATGAGGACTTTCAAGATCTACTTTCTTAACAACTTTCAAATATTCAATACAGTATTATTAACTATAAATCATCATGCTATACAGAAAGTTTCTGATAATCTCAAAATAGGAAATATATAGGTATGATATAAAATATGCAAATTATAGAGATTAATAAACTAAACATATGCAAATACAATTATTTTGCATGACAGACACCAAAACAAAAAATGAACTTAATAAATTGGGAAAAAATATATTGCAACTTGTATTTCAGTAGAGGTCTATTTTCCTTATTATATAAAGACCTGCAACAAAACAAAAGGAAAACAGGTGGAAGTTTGTACCCAATTACACTGTGGTGGGGGATCCCCATACTACCAAGCAAATCTCTGACACCAAATGTGTGTTCTTTTATAACTGCAACTCAATTCTGACACTATCTACCTGGAGGTAGCATCAGATTCCACAGATTAAAGTTTCAGTCCCACAAGAATGCCCTCCACTTCAGATGCCAATCACAAGTTCAAGTTGTTGCCTGTGCTTCTGACCTCCTGACTATAAATCAGAGGTTCTTACAACTCCATCCTTAAGTTTGATTAACTTGTTAGAGCAGCTCACAGAACTCAGAAGCCCCATTTACTCACTTGAATACCAGTTTATTACAAAGGATATTAAAGGATACAATCAACAGCCAGGTGAAGAGATACATAGGGTGAGGTCCTGAACAAAGGAACCCTGTCTTTATGGAGTTTGAGGCCCAGCATGGTAGCACATAGAACAGTTCTGTTTAACCAACCTTGAAGTTCTAGAAACCCTCTCTTTTTGGATTTTGATGGACACTGCATTACATATGCATGATTAAATAATTGGTCATTGATGATTAATTCAACCTCTACATGGCTCTTCTCCCCTCCCTGGAGGTCAGGGAAAAGGATTGAAAGTACCAACCCTCTAATAACATAATTGATTCTCCTGGCAACCAACTCCCATTCTTAGGTGTGGACTAAAAGTCATCTCATTAATATAACAAAATATACTTTTTATCATTCTCATCACTTATGAAGTTCCAAGAGTTTTAGCAATGTGCCAAAAAACAGGACCAATACTGAAATATATATTTCTTATTATAAATCACAATATCACAATGGACAAAAGAGATGGCCAACAATTCAGAGAAAACGAAATACAGTGTTAAACATTTGAAAAAATGCTCATTCTCACTCAAAGAAGGAGAAGCACAAATTAAAATTCTAATGAAATATTTTCAATTATCAAATTGGCAAAGGTGAAAAATGAATAAATTATGGTATTGGTAAGGATAACGGGAAACTGACTCTTTCCAACATCACTGATGGGTGTGTAAATCTGCACAAAGCCTATGGAGAGCAATTTTGTCAATATCTACCACAACTTTTATAAAGCAGATAATTTTGACTCAGCAATCTCATTTCTAGGAACTAATGTCACAGATAACTTGCAAATATAAAAGGTGACACAGGTAAAGTGTTATTTATAACAGCTTCATTTGCAATAGTAGATTTTTTTAAAGGAAAATTTGTATGTGCTGATGATAAAAATTATTTAAAATACTTTATTAGTACTTATCAATAATTACTTTAAATGTCAATGGAATAAATACTCCAATCAAAAGACACAGGATGGCTAATTGGATTAAAAATCAGACCTACCTACATGATGCTTACAAGAGACTCACATCAGACCTAAAGACACACACTGACTGAAAATAAGGGGATAGAAAAAGATATCTCATGCAAATGGAAACAGTAAAAAAAATCAGGGTTAACAATACTCATATCAGACAAAATACACTTTAAAGCAAAAATCTAGATAGGGAAGGTACAGCTCAAGTGGTAGACCTAGGTTCAATCCCCAGGGCCTCCCCTAAAAATAAAGAAACCTAATTACTCACCCCCCCCAAAAAAAGTCTATAACAAAAGACGAAGAAGGGCATTATATAATGACAAAGGGATCAATATGACAAGAGGATACCACACTGGTTAACATATACACACCCAACACAGAAGCATCTTAGCATATAAAGCAAATGTTAACAGACATAAAGGGAGAAACTGACAAGAATACAATAATACTAGAGGATTTTAACACCCCACTTACATCAATGGAAAGACCACCCAGACAGAAAATCAATGAAGCAAGAGTGGTCTTAAATGATGCAATATGCCAGTTAAAAATAATAGATATTTATAGGATCTTCTATTCCAAAGCAGTATAATAGACATTCTTTTCAAGTGTACATGGAACATTCTCCAGGACAGATCACATGCTAGGCCACAAAACAAGTGTCAATAAATTTAAGAGGCTAGAAATTATATCAAGCATTTTTTCTGATCATAAGAGTATGAAACTAGAAATCAATTATAGCAAGAAAAATGGGAAAAGGATAAACAGTGGAGACTAAGCAATATGCTACTAAAAAACCAATGGATCAATGAAGAATTCAAATAGGAAATCAGAAAATATCTCAAGACACATGAAAATGGAAATACAACTTTCCAAAATGTATGAGATACAGCAAAAATAATTCTAAGAGGAGAATTTACAGTGATACAGGCCTTTCTCAAGAAACATGAAAAATTTCAAATAAACAACCTAAACTTCCATCTAAAGAAATTAGAAAAAGAAGAACAAACAAAGCCCGAAGTCAGCAGAAGGAAAGGAATAATAAACATCAAAGAGGAAATAAATAAAATAGAGACCAAAAAAATAATAGAAAAGATCAAGAAAACCAAGAGCTGGTTCTTTGAAAAGATAAACAAAATTGATAAACTGTTAGCCAGGTTCATTAAGAAAAGAGAGAGAGAGAAACAACAAGGTTCTACTGTATATCAGAAAGAATTATGTTCAATAGCTTGTAATAAGCTATAATTTAACATTTTATATATATATATATAACTGAATCACTATGCTATACACCAGAAACTAACACAACATTGTAAATCAACTATACCTCAATTTAAAAAAAAGAAAAAAAAAAGAGAGGACCAAAATAAACAAAATAAGAAATGAAAGAGAAGTAACAACTGATATTATGAACATACAAAAAAATCATAAGAGAATACTATGAATAGTTGCATGCCAAGAAATTGAACCACTTAGAAGAAATGGAGAAATTTCCAGAAATATACAACTTTCTAAGACTGAATTAGCATGAAATAGATAATCTAAACAGATAATCAATAGTAGTAAAATTGAATTTGTAATTAAAAACCTCCCAGGAAACACAAGTCCAGGACTGGGTGTCTTCACAGAGAAATTCTACCAAACCTATTAAGAAGAGCTAATACTTATCCTTCTCAAACTATTTCAGAAAACTGAAGAGACAGGAACACTCCCAAATTCATTGTACGAGACCATCATTACTATGATACCAAAACCAGACAAAACATTACTGAAAGAGAAAATTACAGGCCAATATCTCTCATGAATATAGATGCAAAAATTGTAAACAAAATATTAGCAAATTGAATTCAAGAATCTATTAAAAGGATCGTACACCATGATCAAATGGGATTTATTCCAGGTATGCAAGGATGTTTCAAGACCTACAAATCAATCAATGTGATAAACCACATTAACAAAGGAAGAATAAAAATTACATGATCTAACTCTCATCAAAGCTAGTTTAGAGGGAATATGTCCCAACATAAGTAATGAGTACTATATATAAAATAAATAAGCAACAAGGATAACTGTAAAGTACAGGGAAATGTAGCCATCACTTTGTAATAACTTTAAATGGAGTATAATCTATAAAAATATTGAATCACTATGTTGTAAACCCAAAAGTAACATAATATTGTAAACCAACTGTAGTTTAATTAAAAATAATAAAAATGAAATAAAATATTTTAAGCAAAAAAGGGAAAGATTTCAGAACAGTGCATGTAATATCCTACCATTGTTTATTTCTAAAAAGCCAATAATTTAAATACAATATGCATGTATTTGTGTATATGAATAAATATGCATATATTCATATCTGCACACGATTACATTTGCATAAAATATCTCTGGAAGGATGCACAAAAATTGGTGATAAACATTGCTTTCAGAGATGGGTTCTGGGGGACTGAAAGACAGAGGGAGAAGATAATTTTCATTTCACATTTTTTTTTCATGAGGAACCACTTGTCAGAGTCCTCAGTAATCATGGAAGTGACCCGATTAGTTAAGGCAGCGCAGAGGATGTTAGAATTGTGCAACACACAACTCAAAGAAAGAAGACTTTTTGGATATGATTGGAGAGTCAAGGTTTGGAAGTTACAATGAAGGTCTAAGTGAATACCACCTTCTGGTCCAGAGATACAAAGAAAGAAAGAACGGCTAGCATCTTTAAAGAAAGCTGCCTGAACAGTGATGATGTCAAGGAAAAGCCAAGTTTACATTAGGACAAGAACACAGTGAGTTCCGAGAAGAGATTGAGGGTGTTGTGGAGAATAGAAAAAGATTTCCAGAGAGCAGAGAGGGTTGTGAGAGAGGTCAGCAGTGGGAAGTCATGAGAAGATGATTCAGAGAAAAAAAAAGCACAGAGCATGAAGGAGAAGAAAATAAGAAATGCCTGAGGAGCCTGCATTCTAGACCTCAGGGTAACTGGCATGAGAGGCATGAAAGGCATGTACAGCTAACAAGGTTCTATGGTTTCGTCAGTGTCAGTCTGGGCTCAGGGCCTGAGTGAACCAATGGCGTTAGCTGGTGGCCCAGTCTGTAAGTGCTGAGATTGGCACTGGCTAGAACCCATGTGTTCTCAACTATTTGGCTGTGGTCTTATTCAACAGACTCTGCACAGTGTCCCTAATAGAAATTCAGTAAAAAAAAAAAAAATTCTGTGCAGCCACGAAATTCAACTCTAAGTAGTATTAGCCACCCGTAACAGAGGGCCTTTCCTCCCAACCTCATCATCAACCTGAAATTTCACTTTCTGACCTATTTTTTCCAATATTCCCAATCACTCACTATAACTGAGCTTGCCTTTGCCTTCACTGAGACCTACACTTTTACCATTACCTCTCTTTTGAGGATCTTAAGTAAGTAGAACAGAAATTAGAGATCATCTACCCTAGTGGTGCTCAACTTTGGTTGCTCAGTAGAAATCATCCAGTTGTGCAACAGCGCAGATGGAGACTGAGGGAACTATGCTAAGTGAAATAAGCCAGAGAGAGACAGACACTTACACATGGAATGTAAAAACAAAACAAAACTTAGAAACAGAATAGACTGGTGGTTGCCAGGGGTGGGAGTTTGTGGGTAGCTGGGTAAAGCTGGTCAGAAGATGCAAACTTCCAGTTATAAGATGAGTAAGTTCTGGGAATCTAATGTACAGCATGGTGACTACAGGTAACAATACTGTACTGTATACATGACAGTTATTAAGAGAACTTAAAAGTTCTCACATTAAAAAAAAAAGGTAGCTATATGAGATGACAGATGTATTAAGTAATATTATTAATGAATGTGGTAATCATTTCACAATATATACATATATCAAATCATGGCTTTGTATGAACACCTTAAACTTACAGAATGTTACATGTCACTTATATCTCAATAAAGCTGGAAAAAAGTCACCTAACATGCTTTAAAAAAACAACAACAAAAGCCGGGTATCTAAGTCACACCTCCCAATCTGATTTAATTGTTCTAAGATAGGAACCAAGAATAATATTTTTTTTAAACTTCCCCAGGCACGTTTATATATAGCCAAGGTCGAGCACTGATTTACTTCAACACTTTTGTTATAAAGATGAAGGAGCTAAGGGAAACGGTCTAAGGTCTACTACCTTAGAAACTGAAGGTAGGGGGGACCCAAGCCTCCAGACCTAGTGCTCATTACCCTGCATCATGTTGCTTTGACCCATGATTCTGTCCTGTCTCTCAGCCTCACTAGGATCTTTACCCAACTTTAAGGCACCAATTAAAAATACCAAAATGTGACCAGCATGACTCCACATACATCCAGCTCCCAACTCCTGTGGAGGCCCAAAGCTCTACTTCTGTTCCACTGTGCACTGTTGCTCTGCATTGCTTGAGGAAGTTGCTGACTGGTGCCAGTTGGCTCCTTAACATACTCATGCTATCTAACCTCAGCGTGTCCTCATCCTGCTTGGCCATCCTTATTTCACTCTTTTTGTTCCTTGTCATGTCACCCAGAGAGGCTGTGCCAATTCATTCCTGTGCTCCTTGAATCACTTGCCTTAGCTCACCTCAGCAGATTAAACCATCTGAAATTAATGTTTCTTCCCTAGCCTCCCCTCTGCCTGAAATCACCTCTGTGTTTTCATTTATTCTTTTTACAAATCTAACCTTTGCCTGTGATTAGATTTAGCCACCCCCTCCCCAACTTTTTTTCTGTAGTACAGGTTCTGCTTCCTCTTTCTCCAGTCAAGCATTTCTTCTCTACTGTCTCTTCCCTCTCAGAGAGGGAACTTACGAGTTTTTCCCAATCCTTCCCTTACAATTACAGCCCTATTAAGCTACTAATTACCACCCATTTTTCTTTCTCCGCTTAATTTTTCTAATGGATGGTTTACAATCACTCCCTCAGTGTTTCTACCTCTTGTCAGTAATGTGACTTCCATCATCCATCTGCTGAAACCATTCTCTTATTTATACATGCTGGATTACTTGCCAAAATTAAGCCTTATTCATTGTTCTTGCACTGAGGAGCACTCCCTTTTTTCGAAACTTTCTTCCCCTTTTTTTCATTATATTGGATCACTGCATTCTCAATTTTGTTTCCTCTCTCTCTCTCTCACTCTCTCTTCCTCTCTGTCTCTTTCTCTTTCTGCCTCTGTCTCTTCTGGCTCTGAATTTTCTGACCATACCTCAGTATGTCAATCTGTGGCTGTGGACTAGCAATACTGCTGTGACCCAGGAGCTTGTCAGATATAGAGCATCTCAGACCTACTGAGTCAAACTCCGTATTTCAGTAGCATGTCCAGGTGATTCATATACATGGTAAAGCACCAGAAGCATTGCTTTAAGGTTCTGCCCTTGGCCGTTTTCTCTAACCTTTGCTCACTCTATTCTTGATCTGATCCTAAACTCCAAGTAGCCACTCTAAACAAAAATCCCAGATCTATTCCTCTGACCATGAGTTCCTTCCATCCTTTACACCATGCCTGCATTTTCAACAAGCTTTTGAACATCTGCTATGGGTATTTAATGGACAGAATTTCATGTTCAAAGGAAGTCTTAACTTCTTCTCTCAAAACTATTCTTTCTTCCCTATATGAATAGATGAACTCGCCCAGGCACCTGGGGTTATCATTTTTTTTTGTTAACTTTGATTCCTTTTCTCTGTGACTGACCTTCAGACTATAAAGCATATAATCTTAATTGGTTCCATTCCTTGTCTTTTGCATTCCTATTACTTAACAAAACATAGGAGGATAGGCAATGATAGGTAGATAGATACATAGATAGACAATTGCTTATTATGAGTTATGAGCCAAGTATTCCTCTAAGAGCTTTGCAAATATAAACTCATTTAAACCTGCCTTTGTTGGACAATAGTATCTAATTGTCTTGCCCTCTTTTAAACTCTGCTCATTTTTTAGCTAGATCTCTGCTGTTGCCCAACTGCTCTGGTCACCTGCTTACTTCTACACTCTCCTCAATCAGGGACCATATGACAAAAATTCTAATTAACCTGTGTGTAGTGCTTTATAGTTCACAAAGTAATTTCAAAAGGATCATCTTATTTAACTCGCACAAGAAAAAAAAAAAACTAGGAGCATGGTGCTATATCTCCATTTTATAAATAAGTAAAATAAGATTCTAAGTATTTATATGATTTTTTCAAAACCAACTACTTACACTTGAAATAGGCTGAGGTAAGAAGTAAGCTGACTTCTTACACTTATTTGGTGCAGCTGTCTCTTCCTAAAGTACAGAGAGCGCCTCCTCTTAACAAAACAAAGTGAAACAATGTTCATGTCTTCTGATTATCTACAGAATGATGCAAACCACCTTTCCCCTTTAACTCCCCTACACCCTGTTCTACGATTACTCACTGTTCCCAAAATGTTCCAGTGCTTTCCAGATTCAGCTTCTGTTCACTGTTCCCACCACCTGCAGTGCCCTTCCCATCACCATCCAACAAAGCTGACCCCAACACTCAAGGCCCCGCTCAAATGGCCTCACCTCCATGAAACCCCTTCCCTATGACCTATGACAGGCTGAATTAATGTATGCTTTCTCTCTTTTACCGAATCATTTAGAGCATGGTGAATCAGAGCATTGCTTCTGGAGTCCAAGCGCCTGGGTTCTAGGCCTGACTAAGCCATTTACTCGGGCTTCTGTTCCTCCTGAAGTGAGAATGACAGTAGTATTCAGGTCATCAGCTTTGATGAAATACTGGGCATAGTACTGGACACAGATATACAGCAGTGACCAAACCCATGAGGTTTCTGCAGCTATGAAGCTTCATTTAGCGAAGGAAATAAATAACAAATGAGTAAAAATAAATGTTTTACATAATTGTCATCAGCAATGGCCATTAACAATTCCCAGGAACTAAAAATAGAATCTGGGTAATAAAAAAGTCTAACCTTTTTTTTCTTTTCTTTACCCTTGTGCCTAGTATAGTTTCACTTGCTCACAGGGGGCTGTGTGCAGAGGCCTTACACCCAGCTCTTCAGACCAGAGTTCCTAGTGCAGAACGGCAGCACGGAGACCTTCGAGGACGGTGTGCAGAAGCTGCTGTGAACGACGTCACAGCGCAAGATGGCGGTGGCGGGGCAGAGACACGGCGCCGCGCTGCAGTCTGGAGCATGCGCAGTGCAGCTGCGCACGACCCCGCGAGAACTCCACTCCTCCCTCCCTGCTGAGGAGGCCCCAGTGAAGCAGCCCCGCCCACCGCCCCTCAGGAGAGTTCCAACCCCTCCATTCTCTGATCAGAGAATAATGTTTTCCTTTGCTTCTGACCCCAACTCGATATTGTTCTATTGACTTCAACAACACTGGGCAGAAGGACCGTTGCTAGGAATCCACTCAGAAGGGTCAGTAACATAATGTCTTAGCTGATCACCTATTTAAAGGCCCTGTAAGAGAATGGGGAAATGAGCAGGGCTGATCCATTCAAAGTGCTGGAGGAAGTGTCCCAGGTGTAGCAAACAGCAAGTGCAAAGGACTAGAAGAATAAAGGAAACTGAAATGTTTGCAGAACTGACAGGTCCTGTAGCAGAAGCACAGTGAGTGAAGGAAAGAGGAAAATGAGACAAAACTGGAGAGAGAAACCAGGTGCATAAGCTATGGCAAAAAATTTTATTACATTTGAGTTATAATGGGAAGAATTGAGACACTTTAAGTGGACAGACAAATTTTTTGTCCAGTTTTTGTTTTTAAAAGAACGGGGGGGGGTATAGCTCAGTGGCAGGGAGCATGCTTAGCATGCACGAGGTCCTTGGTTCAATCCCCAGTACCGCCATTAAAAAAAAAAAAGGAATGCTCTGGGAAAGGAAGAAAAGAAGGGTGGAAGGGAGGGAGCTGGGGAGGGAGAGAGAAAGAAAAGAAGGAGGGAAGGAAGGAAGGAAGGGAAAGAAAGAAAGAGAGAAAGATGGATGCTTCAGCTGATGTTTGTAGAAATAAAACAACTATGTTTACATATTAGCACAAGGGCAGGTAAGCACTTACTGGTGAATTGTATCTTCCCAAAGTGCCAGCATCAATATATCCCATCCCACACACTCCTCTTACAATATGGTGTTGTCATTCTGATGTCAAGAGGTGAGGTCTAGGTTCCCTTCCCCTGAATCCAGGTGGGCCTATGACTAGAGTGATAATGATATCATGTGACTGCCCAGGTTAAGTAGTAAAAGGCAATAGAGCTTTGACATTGAAACCCATCCACCATGCTGTGAGGAAGCCAAACAGCTACAGGGAAAAGCCACATGAAGGGGTTCCAGCCACTGCCCAGTAGGGATGCTGGTAACAGCCAGAACCAACTTCTAGACACCTGAGTGCGCCTTCAGATGATTCTAGGCTTCAACTTTGAGCCACTCCAAGTGATGCAGAGAGAGACTGTCCCTGCCAAACCTTGCCGTAATGCAGACTTGGGAACAGCTTAAATGTTGTTGTTTTAAATCACTAGATTTTGGGGTGGTTGGTTGCATAGCATTAGAAAAATGAAAGTGTTAGTATTAATATCATATCTGTTAATTGCCTATCCAATAGCATCTCTTCCCTTCCTTTTTAAAAGCAGAACCCCAATTTTCTTTGGAAGAGCAAAATAGCCCATTAACAAAAACTCATTCCCCTAAATACCTCACAGCTAAGGGTTGACATACGATTCAATTCTAGTTAATGAAACGTAAGTGGGCATTTACTGGTTAGGGCTTCCAGGAAAGCTATTGTATTCTCAACAAAAAGGGACAGACTCAGTTAATAGGTATCTTTTGCCTCCACATTTCCCACCTTTTTTGCCCAGAACTTGGATACAAAACGTGGAACAAACTTGCAACAATAAAGATAAAGGTCCAGCTTTATGGGTGTGCAACCCCATGAAGTTGCACAGGACCCTGAGTTGTAGTTTAATGTTCTGCTGGGGTCAACTTGAACTGCTTAATATTTGAACAAGATTCCACCCCCCCGACACACACACACACACTTTTCATTTTGCACAAATTACATAGCCAGTCCTGGTCTGTCACTAAGAAGAGCTGGAAGTTAAAAGGAGCCTTACTAGAAGAGGAGGCCAGACTTTTGCCCTTGGTGCTTCTTGCTAACATGAAGAAAATAACTCAGTTTCTTGCTTAAGTCACTGTAGCAGAACTCAAGGTTAATGATACCCTCTTCAGCACTCTCCCCTGCTTTCTTAGATTAGATACAATAGTGTATCCATGTTTCCCTTGTTAGACTGCTGTAATCTACACAAGAGACAAGGCATTTCTCACTGACCTGTGTGTCCTCTCTGAATTTTATCTTTTCTTTTCTTTTTTTTCTGGTGGGTGGGGGTAATTAGATTTATTTAATTTTAAATGGAGGTATTGGGGATTGAACCCAGGACCTCCTGCATGCTCAGCATGCACTCTGCCAATGAGCTCTACCCTCCCTACGGTCAAACTTTAGAACAGAGCTTTCATTCATGGGTGTCTCCTAAGACTAAGCGCTATGTTAAAGACAAGACTCTGCCTCAGACACATAAAGAAGTTGTTCCATATAAGGCATTAATTAGAATGATAGCACTGACACAGCCTTAAGGGAGAGTAGGCGAAGGAAGTCAGTCAACAAATGTCTGATAAATGTAACTGTGAACGATTACTGTCTCCTCAGGTTTGCCATCAGTCCAAGAATGGCAACTTGGTATGTGGTTGTGTTATACCTCTTTACAGCTTGTTTAGGAAGCCAAACCTATACATGCTTATCCTTTTTCCAGGTTTGGGGATGGTACAACTAGCCCCCCATAGCTGCAGGTTCCACATCCACAGTTTCAATGAACTATGGATCAAAAATATTCAAAATAAATTCCGGAAAGTTCCAAAAGGCAAAATTTGAATTTGCTGTGAGACAGTAACTATTTACATAGCATTTGCATTGTATTATGTATTATAAGTAATCTAGAGATGATTTCAAGTATCGGGATAAAAAAAGTACTATATACAAATATTACACCATCTTCTATAAGGGACTTGAGGATTTGCTGATTTTGGTATTGGTGTGTGGAAACTCTGTACCTTCCACTCAATTTTGCTGCGAACTTAAAACTGCTCTAAAAAAAAGTGTTTTTAAAAATTAAAAAAATTAAAGTTTTTTAAGAAGAAAAACTAAAGATATTTTCTATAGTCATAATGTATCACCTTTAAGTATATTTTACAAAAATACTTCTTTCCTTTTGGGGATTTTCTTGCTAGATTTGACTTGTGTTCTTTTATTTCTTAACCATGGAAGATTACATATTATCTTGGCAGTGAATTAACTGAGAGGCAGTCAGGAAAGGGTTTAACTGCTTGGCCTCTGAAGTCAGACAATTCGGCCATATGAGTTTGGGTTTGAACCTCAGTTTCCTCACTTGGAAAAGTGGAATAATAATAGTCACTGTGTTATAGGGTTGTTTTGAGGAGGAATCAGTGAGGGGATTTAAGGTACCCTGTACATATTGTGTGCTGAATAAATATTAGTACAGTGGACTGTTATTGATTCTGGCAATTCATAATCCATTCCTTCCATGTGTGGTAACCACATCCCTATTTCCCTTCAGAGCAGTACCTCTGCCAATCTCAGATCACGTTGTTTGTTGACTCTGCACCCCACTGAACTCCAGGTCGCAAAACTGGACACGAACTAGAGCCAATCAACTCATCACATTTCCCAGGCCAGGCCAATTCGTTTAGGAATGGGCAAGCAACCCAACTCAGGCAAAGGATACAGGAAGACTTTTGCTGAAACTTCAGGACAGAGCAGCCACTCTTTTCTGGTGGCCTTAAGGCTGCGAAAATGTAAGGTCTGGGGCTGCTGTAGCCCTTTTTAACATCACAAGAAGAGAGGATGTCTGGGAATGGTGCCAGAGAGAAGAGCAGAGAGCCTGGGAGAGAGAAAGTGGGCCCCAAAGGCATCACAAGTCCTTGTGCCTTTCAGTTACATGATCATACAACCTCCCTTTTTACTTCAGCCAATGTCGGTTGAGTTTTCTGTCCAAGGCAAGAAAAGAGTTCTGACTCAGCTATTATTACTGTGATGTCATGAGAGCTATGATGAAATTGTTATTGAAAAGATGATGTACATCAAGGTTGAAGAGCATAACTGAGATATAATATTTTAATTACTCAAAATTATGCCAACCTGACAATTACTTTTGCAAGATGCAGATTACTTCAGAAAAATAGAAGGGAATTTCCTCAACCTGATAAGAGGTAATATGACAATCCTATAGCTAGTGTCATAAATGGAGAAAGACTGAACACATCCCTCCTAAGATGGGGACCAGGGCAAAGATGTCCACTCCCATCATTTCTATTCAACATTGTACTGGAGGTTCTAACACTATAATAAGATAAGAGAAAGACATAAAAGTAAACAGATTGGAAAGAAAGACACAAATCCCTATTTATTTACAAATGACATGATCATCTATGTAAAAAATCCTAAGGAACCTACAAATAAGCTACTAGAACTAAAACTGAGTTTAGTAAGATGGCAAGATTTAAAGTCAATATAAAAAAAAAGTTGTATTTCTGTATATTAGCAATGCAAAATCAGAACTGAAGTTAAAATTTACCATTTACAATGGCATCAAAAATATGGAATACTTAAGGATAAAGTTGAAAAAAATGTTTATGACTCATACAGTAAAAATTACAAACATAGCTGAGAAAAATTAAAGAACAATTAACTGAATGCAGAGATAAACCATATTCATAGATTAGAAGACAATATTGTTAAGATGTCAGTTCTCTCCAAAATGATCTATAGATTCAAGGCATCCTAGTCAAAATCCCAGCAGGCTACTTTGTAGAAGCTGATTTTAAAATTTATATGAAAATTCCCAAGATTCAGAGGAGCCAAAACAACTTGGGGAAAAAAGAACAAAGTTAGAGGATATTTGGAGTTTATTAAAAGTATTTTTCTAGGAAGTCATGTCTAGGAGTATAATTATTAGATAAAAGGCTAGAAACATCTTTAAGAAAAACCAATCTTATTAAAGTAAATTTTGCAGCTCAAAACCCTTTTACACTGGCAATATTTTAAAAGTAAACTAATAGTTGTCAAAATTTGAGAACTGCTATGAGTCCATCATTCATACCAGGTGAGAATGAAATGGGACAGGGTGAGGGTGTGGCAAGTGAAGTATATGGTGGACAGGAACAAAAAATCTAATTTACCAAGTAAATTAATATAGTGGTAAATTTACTAATACATGAAAAGAAAAACATCCCATTATACAGAAGATATTTTATAAATATAACTCAAATATAAATATTTGATGCTTATTAATTATGCTTTCATATAGCAACGAGTAATAATATCAGCTTTTGGAAGCTCCAGGAAATGCACTGAACTGGGAATCTGCTGACCTGAAACTTTAGCACTGGGTCTATCATTTATCAGCCCTTGGGTGGGTCACTTAGCTTAGATATTTTCAAAAGGAGGTTGTTGAAGGAAATAAGTTCTAAAGGCCCCTTCCAGATTTGTGCTAAAAATTCTATTCAGGCCTTTCTGTGGTTTTTTTCTTTCAGTGTTATTTTGAGATAACTTCTATTTATTTCTTCTCTGTACATGGCAACTCCTCATAATTTGCATATTTTTATTAAAGAACATTACTATAGAATTGTTGTGGCTGTGTTCAAGGAAAGAGAGGCTTCAGAAATGGTTTTCCCTTCCACCATCCGGGACCAGTAAAGAAGGCATTTAGTGTGTCTCCATCTTTGATTATGGGTACTTCTATTTTTGATTCTTTCTGCCATCCTCCAATATGTGGTCTCTGACAGATTACATGCCGGAAATACCTCTACAGATTTCTAGAGAAAGCTAGAGTATTGGAGGATATATAAGTAAACTAAAATAGGCGCAAGATTCTAAATAAAAATAACTAGTCCAACTGACCTTTCGCTAGCTACATCTGAAACGCTCCCTAGATACCCTAGATATTTTTGTAAGTCTGACTTACTGGAAGAGCTATTGTGCTTATAAGGCTCTTAGTCCAAAAAGAGCGTCATTTAGGCTATCTCCTTTTAGCGTATAAAGCCAGAATTCAAAAAGATTTGGAACATGAATGAAATTTTACAAAGTCTTAAAAAATGCTTTGTCTTTCAGCTGTGATAGAATGAGGTTCTCCTACCTTATTCTGCCCCAGGCAGGTCCCAGACGACAGATCCTCCCATAAAGGACTCCACTATCATGCAGAGTTTAAGAGAAGGGAAGTCTCTCCTCTGACGTTCATAACCCTGGGTTCATGACCTTTTGAAATTTTCCTTCGTATTCTGTTAACTTTAGTCCAGAACATACATACCATCAGACCAAAAGACCTGCTAATCTTTACTAGTGTGTGTGAGGTCACTCTGAGATACAAGCTTCATATAGTTAAAGAAAGTTCCAGGTATGGTCTCATGGTCTCCAATTACCTTAGCACAGGTTTAAGGAATTTGATCTAAACGTCGGGACCATCTTAACCATAATTAGCCAGAATTTAAGCTCCCTCCTTCAACACCTTCATACCTACAGACACAGGTTTTGACCCAAGTCCATTCCTATTTATTTATTTATTTATTTATTTATTTATTTATTTGGTGGGAGGAGGTAATTAGGTTTATTTACTTATTTATTTTTTGATGACGGTACTGGGGATTGAACCCAGGACCTCGTTCATGCTAGGCATGTGCTCTACCACTGAGCTATACCCTCCTCCTTCTTTTAGTTTTAAGTAGAAGTTATATCACTAATGGCCAACTGAATTGCCAACTTGGCTTGGGTCTCTTAAGTATCACCCTTTAGAAACCTTGACCAGTTTGTCCTAATCTCCTTTTAGCTGAGCCTCTGTATCAATATGCAACTCTGTTACTCTGCTTGCTTTCCTTATCTGTTCTTTTTTATAATTCTTTCCATCCTTGATGTTTCCTAAGGCTGTTAACTCGCGTTGTATTCTCTTAGGGTTCCCTCTGAACCCTTAAACTTTGTATTTCACAGATTTTTAAACTCAGGCCCCAATTTTAACCTACAGACTGTAAAACTCTTCACTCTTGAAGAGATGTGTGAATTTTTTCAGTTTCAAATGGTCCATTCTGAATCTTTTTACTATGTGGTATTGAAACTGGAAATAAATAAGTAAATAAATAAGTTATTTATACTGAAATTCTCAAACATAGTTACTGCTTCCTGTTGAAATTTTCCAAATTCAGACATTTTTGAAATCGTGTGAAATAAATCTCATCTTCCCTTTATTGTCACCTTAATCAAGTGCTGACTAGTCTATCATACTTGGGAGTGGTTAAGCAGCACAAACAAATGTCTTTAGCTTCACTCTGTCTTAGATGGCAGTAATGTAGAGAAATGTACAAAATGAAAACAATATCGAGTGAATTTTTTAAAAAAACTAGAATTATTAATACTGCCATGTTGCTCTCACCAGGTCTCTATGAGAATGGATATTTAATATATTTCAGTTGTTGCTGGAGACTGCATTGATTACTGTACATTAAATTTCCAAAGTAATTCTGGCAGTGTTCTAGTGTATTTGGAATTCATAAACATTATTTCATTAAAAAAGAATACAAGTTGACATCTGTGAGTGCTATGTCACACTTGAGTAAAAATAAAGTCAGCTGCTGCCTGGCTGCAGCAGAACTTTTATTTGACACTTTCAAATACTTGGCTTAAAATGAAGTAGTGTGCTGGCCAACAAAAAGCAAAAGAGCGTGGAAAGCAGTGGGGTGATGAAATTGGTAAGAGCAAGACATTTTCAATCCAACTGTTTTACTTTATAGTCTAAGACTATAAAAGCAACAAACTGTAAAACTATAATAAACCATTTACCATTGAATTCTACATGATTCTACAATGTGTCATGATCTATCCTTTTCTCAAGAAAAAATTTTCGGTTCCATATTTCAGCCAAAGAACCACAATGCCAAAGTAACAATCATCTATTTAGTGGACTTAATACATTCTACTATTCAGATTTCCATCATCTTCTTAGTATAACACTGATCTTTCTACAATTATCATAACATGTACACTTGATACACTTTATGTCTCCATTTTTCTCAAATGGTGTATGGGAGCTGGGGCAAGGCCTTATGTTTCTCTGCATCATCTCTCTCTCTTTTCATTTCTGCTTCCTTTGTCTTCCTGATCTATGCCATTCATGTCACTTTCTGCACATGCATTCCCTTTTCCATATCCTTGACAAATCAAGTTCTCAAACTTTAAAGAGTATAAACTGAGAAACTTTTTCAAAATGCTGATTCCCAAGCCTCCCAACCACCTCTTTCCAATTCTGATTCAGTAACTGGTCATCTACACTGTCATGAGCACCACCCTCCCTGTCCCGTGATTCTGACACAGGTGGTCCAGGGAGCACACATTGAGAAAATACTGCTCCGTTATATATAGTACACGTCTTCTTGCTTGCCCTTGGGCTCAAAATAATATTTTTTGAAAATCTGTTTTAATTCAGAAGGATAAGTATCCTTGCATTGACACAGATCTAAACTAGAAAACGGCTCGGGAGGAATGGGAAACTCTAAAATAGTCTGTCCATGTAATCAAAAATAGGGAAAAAAGGGGGGAGGGGGAAATGCATAGGAAACCAAAGAGACTGCACTAGGTGCTGCCTGATGGATCAGCTGCAAATAAAAAAGACATTGGCTGAAACCCTTAACAACGTTGAAGGAAGTCTAACTGTCAGGATAAGCTGATAGTTCTCAAGCAGCTGTTTACCTAAGTTCAGAGAAAGTGTTCAGATCCCTGCTCAGCACAGCTGGAGACAGACAGCAAAACCTTCAAAATTTCATTTCGTACATTCTTTGCTCCAAGGAAAGCAACCTTAAACAAGAAAGAGCAAAGCAACACCATGGAGGGGGTGGGTGGTGGGGGTTAAAGAAAAAGAAAGAATGGTAACTTTGAGGGGATTCATTTCTCTGATAGAGAGTCATTTATAGATTGAGAGTACACCATCGATCATCTTTGAAGAAATATTTAAAATAAGAGAAGTACCAAGAATTTGCAAATAAAATATATATCCTGATTTCGAAAGAAGGAAAAAAGTGGATTCTGAAGACTACAGACCTGAGCTCTTTCAAGATTTTAGAACAGAGTTTTTAACAGCTCGTCAGCTCTAAGAGATGGAAAAGATGAAAACTTTGAGCTAGGTTAGGTACACCAAGGACATGAATGCCAAGCTCCTTGTTTTCTTTTATGATAGATGGGAAGACACTATAGAAGTTGCAACTAATGATTTCAGCAAGGTGACAAACTAAAGATATTCTTATGAATAAGATTTTTTTAAAGTTGTTCTGTTAGGTAATTCAGAGTTAGTTGACTAATTTCTCTTATGCATGATTAACGGAGTGAGGTCTCCTGGGCTTTTTCGGTGATTTTCATTAATTCAACAAATATTTATTGAACATTTTACCATGTGCCAGGAACTGCTGTAGGTAGTGGGAAGCCAGTGGTGAATAAATCAAAGTCCCTGATCTCAAGAGACTTGGTAAAAGGAGACAGATAGTAGACAAGTAAACACATATATTCTATATCAGGTAGTGGTGAGAGGAAGAAAAAGAAAAAGCAGGTTAAAAGGGGGAAAAAGTAGGGAGGGGTTTCTTTTAAAGGCTGGTCAGAGAGGCTAGTAGGATCTAGTGATAACAAATTTTTAGAGACCTGAAGGAAGTGATGAAATAAGCTGTATAAACATCCAGGGGAAGAAAATTCCAGGTAGCAGGACAGCAAGCATATGAGCCCTGAGATGGAAGCATGCTTGACCAAGAGGCCCCATGATAGGCAGAATAACAGTCCCCCAGAGATGTCCATGTCTTAACTCCCAGAACCTGTGAATTTGCTATATTATATTCCATGGCAAAGGAACTTTGCAGATGGAATTAAAGTCCCAGAACTTAAAACAGATTATCCTGGATTATCCAGGTAGGTCCCATCTAATAACATGAGCCATTAAAGGCAGAGAACTTTCTCAGGCAGCAAGAGAGATTTGGCTGAGAAAGAAATTAGAGAGATTCCAAATGTGAGAATAATACCACACGTTGTTGCTGGCTCTAAGATGTAGGGTCCCCTCAACAAGGACCAGGGAGAGGCCTTAGGGAGCTAAAAGCAGCCCTAGCAGACAGCCAGCAAGGAAACAGGGACCTCAACCCTATAAACATAAAGCATGAGATTCTGCCAACAACCAGAAAAACCAGCTGAACCAACCCAACTTCTGACCTACAGAACTATGAAATACTGAATTTGTATTGCTTTCAGCTGTTAAATTTATGGCAATTTGTGGTCTTTTGTTATGGCAGCAATAGAAAACTAACAGACCACGACAATGGATTGAAATGAGAGGAAAGTGTAATAGGAGATGAAACAACAGAGGTAGGAAGGGTGGATTAGAAGAAGGTAAATGAGGGGGCAGCTCGTGTGGGACCTTGTAGAACAGTGTAAGGTCTTTATCTTTCACTATGGATGAAATGGGAAGTCAGTGAGGATTTGAGGCAGGCATAACATAATCAAACTTATGTTATAAAAGGATCACTTTGAGTGACCCTGTATAAGAATCCAGTTAGATGGATGTTGCAATAGTTCACACAACAGTATAAATTTAGGAAAATTGTAAGAGAGAGAAGATGGTCAGATTCTGGGTACATTAGGCTGGACTATAAAAAAATTGCCATTTGAGTGGGTCAAAAAAGTAGAAAATCAAAGGATAAGTCAAGAGGATTTGCTCATAAATGCCATGCTTGGGAGAAGGGAGTCTTTGTTGACTCCAAAACCATTGACCTGAGCCAAGGGTAGAAGAGTGATACTGAGATAACAAACAATGGAGCAACTCTAGAGGGTGGTTTGAGACCAGGGGCAGGGAAAGGTTCAACTTGGGACATACTATGTATTAAATGCCTATCAGACTCCAAGTGGAGATGTTTATTACGCTGTTAGCTACACAAGTCTAGAGTTCAGAGGCTTGTCTGAAGCTGGAACTATTAGTTAGGGAGCCCTCTCACAGCAACGGTGTTCAAAGCCATAAGATGATGAGTTCAAACACCACAGAAAAGAGCGTAAAGAGAGAAGAATGGTGCCTCTTGGCTTAGCTCTTTTTGAAAATCTCTCTTAGATTATATTTTTTTAACCTGATTTGTAAATACAAATATATGAGTAATCCTACAAACCAACATTTTAAAAAATATTTAGTTATGTATTTAATCAATTATCTGTCATAAAAATAATGAAATTGAATAAAATCTGTACCATCACAGAAAATCCAAAATAGTCATCACTTAATTTGCACTCAGTTTTCCAAATTAAACACAGATCATAGAGCTGAAAAAGCCCAATGAAATCAGCATAAGCTACACACCCATATCAAAAGACTAGTAAATAATATAACCCTAAGATGTTTTAACATCCTTACAATTATGTACACTTTTCCATAACATTTATGCTAAACATCTGGTGAGGAGTATTATTTTTCAATTCATTTTCGTACCTCAACACCATGAGAATTTAGTATTTACATGTCTGCAGTTGAAAACAAAAGCAACACCTGCACCCCAATGTCCACAGCAGCACTATTTACAATAGCCAAGACATGGAAGCAACCTAAATGTCCATCAACAGATGACTGGATAAATAAGTTGTGGTATATTTATACAATGGAATACTACTCAGCCACAAAAAAGTAATAAAATAATACCATTTGCAGCAACATGGATGGCCCTGGAGAATGTCATTCTAGATGAAGCAAGCCAGAAAGAGAAAGAAAAATACCATATGATATCACTTGTATGTAGAATCTTGAAAAAAAAAAAAAGACAAATGAACATATTTATAAAACAGACTCACAGACATAGAAAACAAACTTATGGTTACCAGTGGGGGAGAAGGTGGGAAGGGATAAATTGGGAGTTCGAGATTTGCAAATACTTATAGCACAGGGAACTATATTTGATATCTTATAGTAGTTTACAGTGAAAAAGAACATAAAAATGAATATACGTATATTCATATATGACTGAAGCACTGTGCTGTACACCAGAAATTGACACAACATTGTAAAATGACTATACTTCACTTAAAGGTAAAAAATAAAAATATAATAAAATAACAGAAGCAAAACAAAACAAAAAATTACCAACCCAGCAACTTTATTCTACTCTCAGCTTCCTTCCATTACATACTGTCTCCATTGTGTGTCAGTTTGTTGCTCATGATATAGGTCATTGCTAGCTTATTACTCTCACTAACTTTCCTTCTGAAAAAAAATGTATTGGTGAGCACTTTAAGCTAGTATGAAAACACTAAAAAAAAAAACAAACGCTTTCTCTGTCATAAATCTTTCTCTCTGTATCATGACTATCTCATTCTTTGTCTTATTCCCTCTCTGAGAAAGAGATAAAAGCTCTTATTTATACACCTATATGCTATATAAATATCTATATGTATTACAAACATACATCTAAATGTACACCTATATATATACTTCATATATATAAAACTTTCTGTATCAAGAAGAGTTGTTGAAACCTTCCTATAAGATTAGAAAAAAAACCTGACCTGCTGCAATTACCTAAAGCGCTAAAGCACCAAAGCACCTAAAGCACTCCTGTAAGCACAATTACAAAATATTTTTGCCAATCACATCACAAACAATTATTAATGTACTAACTTTAGTTCCATGTTTTGAGCTTCTCCTAGGCTGGGTGTGGGATGGGAACATGCTCTGTATGGTAACATCTCATTGGGTCATCTGCTGACAAAGCAGATTTTTAAAGCTTACCCATAATCACCCTAATTAAGCCATCAAGTGTCAGGACTTGCTGTGTGAATTTGATTAGTTCTAGCCATCTCTGTGGTGCAACTGATGTTGCTGCATCAAAGGAGTGACTCTGCCTTGGAAGCAATTGCTTTATGCTTATGGCCTCTCCCCCTCCACCTGCCTGGACTGAAAAAGTAGTAAGGAAGGTTTTGGATGCTGCCCTCAAAGTCCACGAAACTCCCTTTCAGCTGGGAGCCCAATAACATCCAAACCCTTTTACATACCTACATCACATGCTATTGCCTTTACACCTTTTTGTGGCACTTCATTTATAATACAACTTGTAATACGTAAGGTAGATTGCTCACGTTTCTATCTTCCACTAGATAGTGAGCAACTTATTTGTTCATCTTTTGATCCTCCTCTCTAATAGATACACTGTCCCAGTTACTCGAGAACAAATATTTGACGTGGTTAAGCAGAAGAGGGCAACTGAAAACCAACATCCAATCTTCCCTTCCCCATCCCCACCCATTCCTACCAGCACACAACTGACTGAAAAGAGCAAAGAAAAACAAAAACAAGAGTATTTGTTTTCTTATCGAAAGCATGTTTTATGATGTTCACTAAGGGATTTAAATTTTTAAACCTATGTACCATAATGCATTAGAGGAAATACTACTGAATGAAGGTCATTGGAATGGTTAATCTTACATGTCAACTTGGCTAGACGATGGTGCCCAATTGTTTGGTCAAACACTAGTCTAGATGTTGCTGTGATTGGTATTTTGTAGATGTGATTAACATTTACAATTACTGGAGTTTAAAGGAAATTACCCTCAATAATGTGGGTGGGCCTCAATCAGTTGAAGGTCTTAAGAGTAAAAAATGATATTTGCCAGAGTAAAAGGAATGCTACTCCTCAAGATCGTAACATAAAAATCCTCCCTCTGGATTTTGGACTCAAGACTGCAACTTCAACTCTTGCTCAAGTTTCCAGCTTGCCGGACTGCCCTACAGATTTCAGACTTGCCAGCTCCCACAATCGTATGAGCCAATTCCTTAATATAAATCTCTTTCTCCATATATATATATCCTCTTGGTTCTGTTTCTCTAGAGAACCCTGACTAACACAGTAGTGTTTCTAAGCAGTCATTTCTTTTACAATATTTCTGAATGTTTAGCTAAATGAATATATCTATATTCTTACTTCTGTTACACTGAATAAGGGTAGGAGTTAATATAATACTTACTAATAGATGTCTGTTTCCCTGCTGGTATGAAGAACAAGAGAGTGTTGTCAAAGGAACCCGACAACAATGGCACCTCTCCTGGCAAGCAGAGGAATCATATACCAGAGGATTACAATATGAAGCTCTATTTGAGTCCAGAGAGTACAGCCTAAGTAATATAGTGCATACATTTTCCTAAGCTAGTTCATACAAATTAACAAATCCTAACCAATTGCCAACAAAGAATCTGAGAAGTCTATCAAAACATTTTCTTCCAAAAAAGATTGGACATAGTTGGGGCAGGGAGGAGGACTTTAAGAGTTAACGCAACTCAAAATAAGAGGTTGGTGTGCCCATTTTCCATTGCCTCATTCATAAGAGAGTTTGTGTTGTGACTCCTGGAAGTCAGTTTAATTTCATGATGTAATGGAGAAAATAACGAAGATTACAAATTTTCTTTATGCTTATTTTTCTTAAACCATTGCCAGTTTGTGGATATTTAAGAAATTGAAGCAAAGAAAGTAAATTTAGTTTCTTTTAATTTAGCCAAATAGTCAGGTCCTGGAAATTTTTGAAGAAATATACTGAAGTGTTTTTAGATTTAAAAAGTCTTAAATCTCACTTGGTAGACCTCCAATGGCCCCCAAAGGCTGCATACTTTCAACTGATATTACATAACAGAACTCTCTATCCTCTATAAAAGTGATGGTTTTGTATTCAGATTCAAACTTGACACATGGATTGAGAAGATGGAACCTGTGACTTCTGTTTTCAATGCTGAACTTCTCTAAGCTCAAAGGAATAACAGATTTGAAAGAGTTACACAGTTATATAGTGGAAAATAAGTCCTAATTTTGGAACCCATTGACAGATTTTGGTGACTGTGGAGTTGGGGTCTCTGTGACTTTTGGATACAACCATATGATGTGTGTATAAGCCCCTGCCCTATTCAGGTGGCTCATTTTCAAAACAGCTTGTGTTAAAAGCAAGCTATACCTATTAATACAACCTTAGTGAACATTTAGTGAACTTAACTGTGAAAAGAAATCAACTGTGAAAGGAAAAACACGTATTAATGCATAACTGTTTGTATCAGCTCTACGTCCCTCTTCCTCCTCTCCTAAAGAGGAGGGTCCTGCATTGCTAGACCAATTCTTTTGAGCTTTTGTGATTTTGAATCAGGAGGAAAGAGAGCTGACAGGAAAAATCTAAAAGTACAAAGCCAGGACTAGAGAAGAGTAAGGAGTTTTAAAAGACAGAGGTACACAAGCAGCTTCCTTGTGTGAGAACACTAGATGAGAAAGAAAAGTGTTTAAGATATGTTGTTACTTATTGTAAGATATGTTGTTTGTTATTTATCAGCTTCACAGTGTTCAGGCTATGATAATTTTTTTAAAAGTTATTTTGAAATTAGGTTTCAGTTACTTGCTTGTGCGTTTTGAATATGGTACTGCTCTTAAGACTGGACCATGTGGGTCACAGATTCATAAACATCACATAAAATACTTATGTTGAGCTATAGACATCTTTGGACAAATTTTGAGTAATGTTTGTCACTACCTCGCTATTTATGAAATCAGAGAGAGAAAAGCCTTCATCAGTAAAATAACGTCAGATTATGAGATTAGAATGAAAACAATTTCAATTATCTCTTAGAACAGACTAAGGTGTAAATATCAGTAGCCTCTTTAAATTGACCAGTAAGTAGCTCTCGGCAGAACAGTATACTTTTTTATTTACTTATTTTCTAACAATCAAAGTTTATTGCACTGGTTTAGGAACTGTTTTCTACTGCTAAAAATATTAGTGTTTTAAACTGCGAAAATGATATACTCACCATCCGTAATATAAATTTAGAATATTCATACAACCAGGCTGAAAACATGCTCCCAGGCCTAGTGGGCAGTGAAATTTCTGGTCAATGTATAACTTGAATAATCAGTTCTTGAGTAATTTCCAATGTCTTAGTTGGAACCAGTGAAAACCAGCTCTCTTTTAATCAAAAAAAAAAAAAAAAGTATAAATACCTTGTATTTTTCTGGCCTGTCTGATGTGTTAAAGTGCTTTCAGAAAACTAACATCATGATGCCAATTCAATATAAAAGGTTGGAAAGATGTTCCTCCTTTTCTTCAGAAAGTTAGTGTACCTTTTCCGTATTTGCATTTGCTCAAAGATTAAGCTTTGAATCTGGAAGTGCTTGAGTAGAAGTGTCTGGGAAATAGAAAGCTTGGCCTCGCGAGGAGTCATTCAGCCGGCATCCCTGGAGCCCCTCCTTTGTGCAAGACACTGTACTCAGTGCCAGGCTGGGACACAGCAGTCACCAGGAGGGAATCCTTGTTCTGAGGGGAGCCACTGGCCAGGCCAGGAAGGGCCCAACTAGGATTTTTGAACAAACTGAAGTATCACAGGGTGGCTGCACAGTTAACGTGCCCCTACTTCTTACAGCAAGAAGATCAGTCCACAAAAGCCAAGTCTCCCTTCCGTCTTACCCGTGTAGCCTCTCACACCCCCGCCCCCAAATCCCCGGGTCTAGACAAGCTGGAGCTGGAGCTGGAAAACTCGCCCTCCCTGCCGGCCGCAGGTAGGCAAGGAGGCAGGAGAGGGGGAAGCAGAGGCCCAGGCAGCAGAGGGGAAGTGTTCCACACGACCCCACAAGGCGCTGCAGCAGGTAGGGCGGGCCGGCGAGGGTTCGCTCGGCCCTCAGTGCCAACCTCTCGAGAGGAGGGAAGCCCGCGCCCTGTGGGCCTCGCCGTCTGAGTGGAGAGTCTGCGCGGCGCATGGCAGGGCTGAGGGTGCGTCGCGGCCCGTGCGGCGAGGCCAGCGCCTCGGGGGCGGGCCCTCGGCGAAGCCCCGCCCCCGGCTCCTCCCACCAGGAGAGCGAGCCGGTCCCGCGCGGCGCCAACCCTTTCCCAGGTCATAGCCCCTCCCCTCTTCCGGGCCGCGAGCCCCCCGCGCGCAGCTCCTGGGCCGCGCTCGCTCGCTCGCGCGCGTCCGCTTGCCCGCCCGCCCTCAGCGCGCGCTCGGTCGCCCGACGACGCGGGAGCAGCACGCGCCGGACGAGGCTTGGAGGTCTCTGCTGCCGAGCGTGACCCACTGAGGCGGCGCCCTCGGTTCCCGGCCCGGAGACGGTCGGGGCCGCCGATTTTGTGGCCTCAGAGCGGCGGCGGCGCCGGCGGTGAGAAGACTGGGCCGGGAGGAGGAGGATATGGCGGGGCTGAGGGCATCGGGAGGAGGGTGGTCCGAGCGCCCTGGCGGCCACGTCGAAGACTCGCGGGCGGGTGGCGAGCGGGGGAAGAGGGAGGAGTGCGGGATCCAACCGGCTTGCATCGGCTCCGGCTGGGCGTGAGGGAAGGGCCGGGGACTGAGGGGGGCGGCCCGCGAGGCTTTCCGCGGGACCCTCAGCGGCATCGTGACTGAGGAGACGCGCCTCGAGGCTCCTGCCACGTTTCCACCGCGAGTTACCTTTCGCTGGTGGTGGGCGACGGCTCTGCGCCTCCCCACCCCCTTTCCGCGCCCGGAGGGTTTCTGGAGCCGGGGATCCGGCCGGGTGTCTCGGGGGCTCGCGCCTGAGGGGAGCCCGGTCCTCGAGCCCAGGACTACCCGGAGGCCGGAACCTGCCCGGGGGCGGCGGACCGGGGGGCGGACCCTGCGAGGCTGAGGGGAGGAAGGGGATGGGGTTGCTGGGCCCGGCCCCCTTAACTCGGGAAAAAACCGCGATTTCAGAAGTTGGACGCGCATGCAGGCCGTTTTTCCAAGAGTAGGTGGAGATGTTTGATGCCTATTCACCTAGCACTTCAACCCAAGCGCGGGCTCTGAGCCGCGGGCTTGGATTGTTTTAAAACGTCCCCACTCCCGGCCCCGTGGGAATCCTATCTCTCGGGGTCCCGAGCCCGCTTGGCATCGCCGCCGAGGCTGGTCAAGGGCTCGTCACCCCTTCCGTCCCCCGCCCGCTGTCGGAATCCCCTCTTCCTCAACCTTAGGAAGGTCTGTCAGGAGAACTACTTGTTTCTAGAAACGGTCGCGATTAGCTTTTCGTTACAAGGAAGGGAAAAGTACAAAGTTATGAACTCCTGGAAGGCAGGGCTTGGTTCCCCTTGGCGTCTGTGCACGCCGCCCTGAGCGGCGGAGCCAGTGAAACAAAGTAGAACTTGAGCAGCCGCCGCGGTGACTACGTCCCAGGATGACGTCACCGTGCGATATTTAAAATGGGAGCTTTTCGCTCGGAGTGTGGGTGGGGGAATTGTGGCGACTTACTCAAGACGCCTAAGGTCTACTTCGCCCTGCCTGCTTATGGTTTCTTCCTGACTTTGTAACTCCCCCCTCCAGGGGTACCCTTTTGGTACTCCTAGAATACTGACTGGTGGGGGTGGGTTAAATTGTCAGCTGTTCCAGGCATCATTCCTTCAAACTGGAAAAAAAAAAAAACTAATTCCATATGACTCATCTTGTGTTACAACCAAAAGCAACCACTAAGTGGTTCTTTCCTTCCTTTCTTCCTATTGTTTTTTGATATGAAACAGAAGGGAAGAAAAAGGAAGAAGGAAAACAAAACCCCAAACTTAGATATGAAAAACATAGTTGGCGAGTTTAATGAATGAAGAGAATGAGCTAGTTAAGGATTGAGTACATTTTTTTAGTGTGGTTCCTTGTTTTCTTTTGTTGCGTGGAGGTTAATGTAGTTCCATCAGCAACTTTCATCCCAAACCATATATTAAGTTGCAGTGGGTTTTTTCCCCCTCGTCATAACTTAGTGGAGTATAAATATAGCTTTTATAAGTGAAAATGGCTGACATTTTTTCAGGTGAAGGCTGCACAGCAGTTGTGGATGGCTGGGGTTGTATGCTGCTCGGTACCTGCTGCCGGGTAGCTGGCCGTAGAAGGTGGATTTGGCATTCTAGGGTTCCAGGAGGAAGGTTTGGGTGTCTTCCCATCTAGGATCAGAGTGACTAGGGCTGCTAGCACACCTCTCAAATAACTATATAGAATTTATTTCACACTGAGATTCCTTGTTTGAATTTGCACAAGGAGTAAAGAAATCATTATGAAGACAGACTTTTAAGAGCAGGTTTGAGAAACGAAAAAGGAAGCTAACAGAATCAGCTTTTTTTTTTTTTTTTTAATGTGGAAGAACACAAACTATAGGCTAAATTAGGCAATTTTTACACTAAACATGGCAGGGGCTGTATGCCTTTAATAATTGGCTCTAAAAAAGGTGATGTTGCTTAGTAAATGCAGCATCTGAATAACTCCAAGTTACTTACAGCAGCCAAATGAATGAGCTCATTGTGTAAAGACAGAATATACATCGAAACAATCCCAGTACAAGGTTTTTGCTTTTATGGATTAATCAGTGATAAATCAGATCTGACATTTAAAAAGAGTCCTTGAGGCAATTCCAAAATGCAGCTGAATCTCTGCTTATTTCTTTTAGTTTGGTTTTCTGTGGATGACCCTGAATTTCCACTCTCTTAAATATGTTTTGATAGACCTTTTTTTTTTTTTTGGTCCTTTTTTTTAAGGTAAATATATCTCTGTTCCTGAAAGGCGGATTGCAGAAAGTCAGTACTGGATTTTTTTTTTTCTTTGTGTATAACAGCTTTATTGAAATATAATTCACATACTGTATAATTCGCACATTTAAAATGCACAGTTCATAGGTTTTAGTATAGTTACAGAGTTATACAACCATCACCACAATTTTAGGATATTTTCATCACCCCAAAAGAAAATCTTATACTCACTAACATCACTCCTCCTTCGCCTCCATCCTCCTACCCCCTAAGCCACTAATCTGCTTTCTGTATACATAGATATGCATATTCTGAACATTTCATATAATTGGAATCATGGAATATTTGGTCTTTTGGCTTCTTTCCCTTAGCATAACGTATTGAAGTTTCATCTATGTTGTAGCACCTGTCAGATCATTTCTTCTTGTTGCTGAATAATGTATCACACTTTATTTGTCCATATATAAGCTGGTCAACTTTTAGTTTGTTTCTCCTTTTTGGTTATTATGAATAATGCTGCTATGGATATTTGTGTACAAGTTTTTGTGTGAACTTATGGGTTCATTTCTCTTGGGTATAGTGCTAGGAACAGAATTGCTGGGTCATATGGTGGCTTTTTAAGAACTGCCAAACTATTTTCTATAATGGCTCTACAATACTGGATTTTAAAGTGGACTTTTTTATGTTTTAAAGTACAATTTATTTTCATAGAATTTTAAACTTGAATTATTGTAGCTAAATATTGACACATTTAGTAAAAACTATATAGTGGTATCGTTGTGCTTCTCTTTGAATGATATGTCTGATTTTATTTTAGCTAACAGGAGCAATTTGGTGTGCTCTCTTTATTGAACTTTACAAAATTAAGTGATAAGATTCTTAAACAGTATTTTATAATAAGGTCTTTATGGCATAAATTAGTGACTGTTCCCTACTCCAGATATGAGCCAATGAAACACAAGATAAAATTGGAAGGAGGGAGGGAGGCTATAAAGGAGAGATATTTAGGAGAGCTTTATCTTCCAGTTTTGATATTTTGTTTTTTTGAGAAAAACTATTCTATCTTTGCAGGGAAAGATGAAGAACGAAATTGCTGCCGTAGTCTTCTTTTTCACAAGGCTAGTTCGAAAACATGATAAGTTGAAAAAAGAAGCAGTCGAGAGGTTTGCTGAGAAATTGACTCTAATACTTCAAGAAAAATATAAAAATCACTGGTATCCAGAAAAACCATCTAAAGGACAAGCCTACAGGTAAAGGATTAGCTTGGACAGTTGTATTGGACTAAGTGAAGAGGTTAATCGGCTTCTGAAATGAGTGCCAGACCAGAGGACTAAGGGTATTCAGTCCATGCCTTTCAGTTTAACTGCAAAATACCAATCTCTGGGGTGTCTCTATTTTTCCCCTGTTCACTTTACAATACAAATATTTGTTGTTGGAGTCCCACTGCCTGGACTTGGGAGGCCAGTAATGTAGGCTTATGGGAATTAGTCTTGTGGTCATAGTGTGGCTTCTAAGTATGTTTCTTTATGTATCACGAGTATGTATTCACAATTCTAGAGGACTAATTACATGTTACATGTTTTTGGAAAAAAAAGTTTTTTGGTAAATGAGAACTAAGATTATTAGACACCTAATATATTCTTGACGCAGGAATAACTTGATTTGTACTATACATACTATTTTATAGGTGAAGGTAACCTACCTATGTTTCACAATTGATAAATATTAGCTTTGAGATTTGAACTCAGGTCTAAATTCTCACAAGCTTTCTGTATTCCACAGTCCAAACACTGCCTTGTCTATGAGAATGAAAGCAGTTCTCACTCTCAGCTATCTTTTGTACTCTGGTTTATAAGTTACATTTACAGCTTTAAGAAGAGCGGACTCCTGCAAAACATGTCCTGGCATGCTCACTGCTTAGTATTTATGTGACTACTTGGGAACCTGAGTTGAGAATGTTCTGCTAAACTCAGATGTCAAACTATGCCCCATTTGTGGATGTGACCAAAAAAATAAGTAGAACAGTTATCATTATTATGAATACAGAAATTCTTGTATTTATGCATATTGTTGCCTCCAGAGATTCCACAAATTAGCACTTCACAGTAAAAAGAACTTCCTTTCAGTCACTGAGCTCTTGCAAGTGTGAGACTATTCAAGAAGTGTATAAGGGAGGTAAAATATGACTTGTTTAGTTCTCATTTGCTAAAAGCCAGGTGAGCATATGATCTGTTGAAAAGAAAAGAATCAAAGTAATTGATGTATTTTCTTCTTCATTTTTATCCAAAGAGTTTTCCTAGTATATATTGGAAAATGTGATGAGTGAAAGTACAATGTGGATGTTTTATATAAAACAGACTCGAGTTAATTACTTTTTATCCTCTTAGTTTATTCTCTTAATTTTTATCTGCTCATCTTCATTTCTGATAGAGTGAACAGCTTTTGTGAATTAGAGCTGTTGAGGCTTTGTACACTGATGTAATTGACATTGGACAAAGGCTTTTGGAAGTGCCAGGCCACTGTACTATTACTGAAAAAGGAGACACTGTCAGGTAAACGCTTAAAGGTCAGACAGTGTACAGTTTCATTTCCATTAATTGTAAAAACTTGAGGAAAAAAAGTTACCCAAACAGGGTTAAATTGGCATGTGATCAGAAGTATCATCAGAGTCATTTTGAAGCCATCTTTGAAGTAGAAAACTTAGAGGTAGGGTGGGTTGTTTCTTTTATAATAATGAATGAACTGTAGGATCAACCAGAGTTAGTAGACTCTTCAGTCCATGGAGAGTAGCTTGAAAGTGTTCTTTTTCTTCTAAGTGTTTGTAAATTTGTATGTTTCTCTGCAATATATACAAATAAGGGGAATTTGGCATTATTATCAAGATCTGTAAAAATATTCATAGTCTTCGAAAAGTAAGTCTCCTAAAATCTATTCTAGAAGCATAATCAAAAAAATGCAGACAAATATGTATGAATATGGATGTTTCTTAACACTTTATAATTGCAAAAAATTGGAAAGAACTACACTGTCAACATTAAGTAAATGACAGACTATTTTTATGCAACTTCCAAAATCTTTTTTTGAAGAGTGGTTAATGGGTAAGTAGTCACGGTATCTAGAGTGAAAAAACATCATAAAAATATGTAAGGTATATAAATTTTGTTGAAGTAGAGTTTCTATTTAAGCATCTGTATTTACATATTTTTTTTTAAGCTTAGAGCCTACATCTCCTTCATTGTAGATAACAAAAACACATATACCTAGGATCTGTCTCCTTACCTTTAACTGCTTTTGATCCTGGGACACATAAGACTTTTGAATCAACCTATACAGCATTAGAATGTATTAACATAGGACCATCTTATAGAGAGGAACAAAGAGTATCTTACATGATTTTAAATAATTTTTTTACTCTGAATTTGCTAAATTGTTAATGGTGATACTAAGATAAACACAGGTATAAAAGGATGTTGTTTAATAAGATGAGCTTTGGAGTCTGGTGGTCTGGTTCTGAAACCTGGATTCACTACTTTCAAGCTGTGTAATGTTGGGCAAGTTATTCAGACTCTCCCTGCCTCCTTTTTTCTTACAATAGGGAAAACAGTACCTAACACAGATGATTGTGAAAATTTAAAAAGTTAAAAGGCTCATCGCAGACAGTGCATTTTTTACAATTGAAAGTTTGTACAACCCTATATTGAACAGGCCTATCAGCACTTTGCTTACTTTGTGTCTCTGGGTCACATTTTGGCAATTCTTAACAATATTTCAAACTTTTTCATCATTACATTTGTTACAGGGATCTGTGATCAGTGATCTTTGATGTTATTATCACAAAGACTCACTGAAGGCTCAGATGAAGGTTAGCGTTTTGTAGCAATAAAGTATTTTTTATGGGGGGAAGGTATAGCTCAAGTGGTAGAGTGCATGCTTAGCGTGCATGAGGTCCTGGTTCGATCCCCAGTGTATCCTCTAAGAATAAATAAATAAGTAAACCTAATTACTTCCCCCAACTAAAAAAGTAAATAAAAAATAAAGTAGTTTTAATTAAGGTGTGTACTTTGGTTTTTAGACATAATGCTATTGCACACTTAATAGACTACAGTGTAGTGTAAACATAACGTTTATATACACTGAGAAACCAAAAAATTTGTGACTAGCTTTATTGTGATACTTGCTTTATTGCTATAGTTTGGAACCAAACCTGCAATTTCTGGTATGCCTGTACATGCAGACCATGTAGGAAACTCTCTATTGCATACTAACCTCAAAAAGAGTTGTTGTTGTTGTTATTATTATTATTTAGAAATATGTATTAGCTGTTACCTAAGGAGACCTTTTTCACTATTTTAAATGAAAATTGAAACCAACCAGTAAAATAATTAAACTTGAAAAATTTAAATAATACATTGATCTGTTGATGTTATTATATTTAGTAGTATAATTGATATTTATCAATTAACTTACATTTTCCTTATTTTAGAGCTTTGAGTCTAAAGAATTAAAATGACTTAATCTAAATGCACCTAATAGTACTAGTACTCAGGACTAGTACTATAAAACCTGGCTTCTCTTGATTAATTTCTTAGGTGTAAAGCAGTAAGTACATTCATTGTAGCTAACATTTCTCTATGTAAGCAGAATGCTTATTTTAACAGGTATTTTTGCATTCATATGGAGAGCCATCTCTGAGTATTCCATTACGTAACCTGTTTCTTAGATTAAAAAAATGGAGCAGTCTATTAGTTTAGAAATTTTTTTCAAATATTTTGACAACTTAAAAAAAAAGGAAAACTCTTGTGTAACAAGTTAAATGAAATAAGCCAGTAAGACTTTTGGATTATATTTTAATCTTAAGTATGTGATAAGAATGGCTTTGTGTCCTTGACTAATTCTATACTTAGAGAACAATCATAGTTAAGGCAAAGGATACACTTAATGCTTATTTCATTATTTTGGATATGTAAGCAAGGTAATGACAGATCAAAACTTGTCACAAGAATTTCCAAATATAATTTGAAATGTTGGTTGAAGTCTGGTTAGTTGGAGATTTTGTTATATAGTAATTTAGCCTATTAAAACTTTTACCTTTAAAGCTCTAAGTAATTTCCTGCAACTTTCATACTCCTTGCTCATTTAATATACATGTGAAGTTGAGTAGTTTTTATGTGAAATGAGGTAGAGCCAGTTCTAGTGATTTCCCTGTGCTCACAAAGATGTCCTCTTCCCACCAGGTTAGGTAGTCTTGATGTTGCTGCTCCCTCTTTGCCTTTAGTTCACATTTATTGATACTCCTGGATTCTTTGCCATGGTTTATTTTATTTTATTTTTTAATTAATGCTGGCAGATGCTAATAAATACAACATATTTTCTGATTAAAATTTATTTAAAGCTGTTAACATTACTCCACTTTGTTGCAGATGCATTCGTGTCAATAAGTTTCAAAGAGTTGATCCCGATGTCCTGAAAGCCTGTGAGAACAGCTGCATCTTGTACAGCGATCTGGGCTTGCCAAAGGAGCTCACTCTGTGGGTGGACCCATGTGAGGTGTGCTGTCGGTGAGTTCTTGCGTTTGGCAGCTGAACAGATAACCTTATTGGAACTGATCTTATGAAATTCTCTCAGGTGCTACCTGTATGTGTATCTTTATGGCCAGGAGCTTGTTGTTTGGCTTTCCCAGATGTGAATTTCGTCAAGTATTCTGATAGTGAAAAACTGGTTGCATTCCTGTTTTACAGCTACAGAAACTCAAAAACTGATAGAGCAGCGTTTTTTAAGAGCTTTACCAAGAAGTTTATTGTAGGATTTAGACACCTGTAGTCCCTGTAGGTCAATTGTCTTCTTTCATTGGTGGTGCCTTTCTCTTTGCCCTCTTCAAATTAGGAAAGAAGCTAATCCCAAGTAATACTGGATAACTTTTGGTTGATCTCTTTTTCTGTTTGCTTCTCTTGCTTCCTTCTCCCTTTTTGGTTTTTAAGTGACTGAGTGATATTTTCATGGTGTTATTTTCATAATGGAAATTACTTCTCATGAGCAGAATTGTAAAAGTGAGTGTTAGGAATGAAATCTGACTGAACTTTGTTCATTCTAAAAACACTTATTGTGGACCAGGCTTTCTTAGTTGTGGGGTTTTTTAAAAATGAAAATGACACTTCTACTTTCAGGTAGCTCGAAGTGTAATAAGGGAGAAGAAAAAATAAGCAGATTACAACAGAGTGTGATTTGTGCTATAATAGAAATATGTACAAAATGCAGTGGTTGGTGGTGGAAAAGAGAGTTACTCCCTCTACTGGAAGTCAGAAAAGACTACAGTCAGCCCTTGGTATCAGTGACTGATTGGTTCCAGGACAACCCCCCTCCCCCCCTGCCACCGCGCCCCCACATATCCGGAACCAAAATCCTTGGATGCTCAAGTCCCTTACAAAATGGTGTAGTATTTGCATATAACCTACGCATGTCCTCTCATGTACTTTAAACCATCTTTAGATTACTTATAATACCTAATGTAATGTAATGATATGTAAATAGTTGTAAAACCAGTGTAAATGCTACATAAATAGTTGCCTTGAATTGAGAAAATTCAAATTTTGCCTTTAGGAACTTTCTGGATTTTTTTCCCCAAATATTTTTGATCTGTGGTTAGTTGACTGCACAGATGTAGAACCCATAAATACGGAAGGCTGACTGAATTGAGTAGATGATAACTTGAACTGAGTGGGAAAGGGTGAATTGCAGTAGACTAGATGATAAGTTAGGAAGGACATTTCCAGTCAGGAGGAACAGCATGAGGAGATACATGAAACTCCTCTGTGAGTGATTTTTATAGCTGTTCCTTTAGGGTCTTTCTCTTTTGTTAGAGGCACAATTTACCCATTAACTGTAGGAACCCTAATATGTTCCAAAGGTTATCATAGCCTTTGACCTAATCTCAAACAATGAAATTGGAGGCAAAGACATGTTGCAAAAATACATGGTTATGCTGCAGCAATTTTCTGGACCACCCTGGAGCTGCTTGATATAAGCTGGTGGCTTATATAAGCTTATTGCTTTGGGAAAATGGTTACAGGTAGTAGATTCTCCAGCACTTCTTTCTCAGGAAAAGGAAGAGTGAGTTATTTCAAGTTTGGTCTAAGGAGGGCAAACATTTTTAGATCCTGGAACTAATTAAAGATTTACCTTAACGCCAGGGTCAGATTTTGTAGACTTCGTCCACTGAACCCCAGCAGAAGACCTCAGTATACAAGAAATAGCGGTAACAAAATTACTGTATTGAATTGCTTACTTTTTTATGAGGCTCACGCTATGATCCTGATTGAGTCTTTTTTTTAACTTTTTTTTATTGATGTATAGTCAGTTTACAATGTGTCAATTTCTGGTGTACAGCACAATGCTTCAGTCATACATGAATATACATATATTTGTTTTCATATTCTTTTTCACCTAAGCTACTATAAGATATCGAATATATTTCCCTGTGCTATACAGGATAAACTTGTTTATCTATTTTATATATACCAGTTAGTATCTGCAAAACTTGAACTCCCAGTTTATCCCTTCCCTTCCTCTTCCCCCCTGGTAACCATAAGTTTGTTTTCTATGTCTGTTGAGTCTGTTTCTGTTTTATAAATAAGTTCATTTGTCTTCTTATTGAGTCTTATTTAACTCACAGTTCTTTAAGTTAGTTGTGTAGTATTTCAGGCCAGAAAAATTAAGCAGTGTCTGAAAGGGGATAGTACAGTTGGCCTTCCATATCCAAGGGTTCAACATCCACGCATTCAGCCAACTTTAGTTCAGAAGTACTTGGGGGAAAAATTCAAGAAAATTCCAAAAAGCAAAACTTAAGTTTGCCTTGTTTTACAACTGTTTACATATAATTTACATTATATTTACAAGAATTTACATAATAAGTACTTACATTGTATTAGATGTTATAAGTAATCTAGGGGTGATTTAAAATGTATGGTGCTTAGGGTGTATGCAAATACCATGCCATTTTATTTAAGGTACTTAAGCATGCACAGATTTTGGTATGGGGATGCTGGTCCTGGAACCAGTTCCCCCAGGTTACTGTAGTGATAAAGCTACAAAAAAAAAATGACACAGTCCGACATTGAGACAGGAACAAAAAAGCTAGAGTTGACTGAAATGTATTATCACACCATCAAATAATGAATATTTAATATCAACGATCTTAAATCACTAGGGAAAAGTTTCTGTATCCAAGGATGTTTAAGAAGTCAGGTAATTATATAAACATTTGGACATATTTATTTGAAATGGTTAAACTAAGTCTTGGTACCTGAAGATAAGAACTTTAATTAGGTGGACATTTTACTGAAGTGAATACTTTATTACTTGATGATGCCAAGTAATGAAAAACTACTGTTTCATCTTGTTAATGTAAGAAAATGTTTGCACTCAATAGCCTTCTAGTAATTTTATATATGATCCAAATTTTGTCAAAAATTGGCTATGGTGTGATTTTTTTCCACAGCTAGTAGAAATTACCTTCAGAATATGGTGCTCATCCAATGATGATAGAAACCCAGAAAGAAAGATGTGTTAGTGACTGGGTAGAGATGATTGCTATAAAATAGTAGAGGAGACTGAGATATTTATTAGTACTTTCGAACCACAACTGGAAATATTCTGAAAATTAAAACAAAGCTGATCTAGCATTTATATAATTGAATAAATATCTAAGTCATTAAAAATAATCTCATTGGTATACTAGAGACTAACTGAAGTTATGAAAAAAACTTGAAATGTCCTCAGAACATTCGTCATAGTCACAGTCAGGATAAAATATTGATTGGAAGGGTGCAAAGAGTTTTATATAATTGGAGAGATTATCACTTAGTGAAATATTTGAGAAGATACTGAATAGGTAACAGATCTTTCCTGTAAGGAAAAGGCCTTTGAATAGCTGGCAACTTTATTGTCTACTCACTATTTTACACTCTTTTTGTTTGTTTGTTTTTTGTAATTTCTATAATCTTTTCTTTTCCTGACAAAGAACATTAGATACTATTGATTTGCTTCAAATTAACTCAGTTGGCCATAATGTTTTAGTAGTGTGTCACTGAAAAGTGGAAAGTTTAAAAATTGTCCATTACTAATTCTGAGGAATTAACTACAATTCTGATGTTATGGTTATATAGTAAGACGCTTCACTTACCCTGAAGAGAAACCTTATACCAAAATACACCAAAATATTACCAGAGAAAAATGCAGAACTTAACTGAACTTGCATGTCGAAGAAATCTGAGTTAATAAAACTGATGCTTTGATCATTGGATGTCTGCCCTTGGTTAGGTTTCTGTTGCTAAAGAGGCAGGGATTTTTCTCAAATTTCCTGCCTTTCTGTTTTTCTTAAATTTTGACTCCATTAATGGGCAAGGCCTAAAGGTCTTGAAGGTAGGCCTAAAATATTGCTGGCATTAACATGTGAATTAACTTTTGATTGTATCAAAGTTTGTTGAGTCTTTAAACCTGGAGAGGACTGAGAGGTAAATTTCCATTGCCTAAAGCTCAATGCTAAGTAATCTTGAAATTATAGTACATGAATTCTTTGTTGTGAAGAACTCTCCCACTTGTTCAGGCATCTTCTAATGAGAATCACCAGCTCAAGACCAGCCACTATCCAGCTAGGAAACTAAGGCCTGGCGACATTAAATAACTTGCATCTGGTAACAGAGCTAGTTAATGGGGGAGCCAGAACCAGAAACATGTCCAGTGCTCTTTCTACCATCCTGTAGCAATTCCTTTTGTGAGATAGACTGAAAGAGAATAGAAAAGGGAATTATGCACCATATTTAGATTAGATTGCATTTATGGCTCCGTCCAACCCATGAGAATGGAAGACAGCACAGCTATATAAAGAAATAGAACTCACCTGTGAGACTACTTGATTTCCATTTAAACTTCCAAAGGCTTTTACTTTATTGTAGATATTCTGATTCAGAAATAATTTGAGACAAGAGTTATCTTGAAATGAAATTGACAGCATAGTCAATTAGCCCTGTTTTTCTACTGAAGTTGTTTTCGTGTTTTTTTAAACTTAGAATCACTTTGTTAACTTTACATGTTGTGTAAGCACTGCTTAACAATTCATTTCCTTTGTCCTAACAGTTACTAGAAATTGTTTCATAGTGTTTGTTGTGCAATCTATTTGAGTGGGTTTGTATGTTTCTCCTTTGTTCTGTCAGTGAAAACTCCTAGTTTATTTTTCCCTCATTACAGAATTTGTTTTCCTTTTTTTTTTTTTTAGTAACCAATAGCCAAAGTTACATATTCTACTAATTATTTTTCTTAGATCAAGGCTTTAAAAATGTATTGGAAGGGTAAAAAGACTCACTTATTTTTACTTTTTAAAAATTAAGATGAGAGGTGAGCATTATCACCAGAAGCTCTATGAAATCAGTAGTATAATTCAAGCAAAATCTTTATTTTCCTCAACAGTAATTTTTTTTTTTTTTTTTTTTTTTTTGGTTTTTTCCCTTTCTTTACCCTCAGCAGTTGCCTCAGTTCTCATTTTTGTCAATGTGGATGCAGGAAACATAGGCCCCTTTTTTATTTAATCGTGGTAAAAATAAATCCCATAGGAAATGTCTAGTTATATTTGTAACTTGAATTACTAGCATCTACATTACAAGGGTCAGTTAAAAATACATTAGAAATTTTTACTGTACAGCCAGTTTCAATGCTACATACAAAATGTAATCAAAACAATCCATTTTTCTTTGATATCTTAAACTATTATTGTTAGAAGGAATAGAAGAGAAAATTGAAGAAGAGGATGAGGCCACTTTTATCTGTACTTTAATAGACCAGTAGAAAATTGTGGCCTGCTGTTCATGGAGCTGGGTTAGGATACTCTATATGTAGAATCAAGTTCTGGGAGGGTTCCTTCTTTGCCTAGGACTGATGGCATGTCCAGACCTGTTTAATTGTTTTTATGGACATTTCTTGCTTTGTTGATGTGACTTCAAGGTTTGTCAGTTTTGTTTTTGTTTTTTATTCTTAGATATGGAGAGAAAAACAATGCATTCATTGTTGCCAGCTTTGAAAATGAGGATGAGAACAAGGATGAGATCTCCAAGAAAGTTACCAGGGCCCTTGATAAGGTTACCTCTGATTACCATTCAGGATCCTCTTCTTCAGATGAAGAAACAAGTAAGGAAGCAGAAGTGAAACCCAGTTCGGTGACTGCGACCCCCAGCCCGGTGTACCAGGTAACCATGAAGTGGCTCCATAGTGAAGGTTGTGAGCAGGGCTTACCAGGTCTTTCCAGGTAGTCCTGCTCATGTTGCCCAGGTTTCTGATAGGAGATTCTGGATTACAGTTCTAGCCTTTCTGCCCCAAAGGGAAGTTCCTCTAAGATGAAAATAGGCATCCTGAGTCATTTTATCAAAGATCTGCTTTACTACTCAATAAATAGGATAAATATATTTCAAAAAGAATAGAAAAAAGTCATGACAATAAAACATTCTTGATCTTTTAAAAATCCTTATCGCATTCAAAAAGTCATTCATTTTATTTGTAGTCTTTAACACTTCCAGTTTGTACGTTTGAACTTTGTTCTTTTCTCCCTTTCTATGATTAAAGAGAAACCTCACTAAATTATACTCCAGTTAACTTTTCACTCAAACCAAAATATCTCTCTTCGCTTTAACATTTGAAGTGATATAGTTACCATGCATGCACTTAAAGATTCATTCAGTTATTTGTTATTTATACCCCACATACCAAAGAACATTTTAATATACTTTAAAAAATTCTTAACACAAGAGTACTCTTCAACAGGAAATACATTTTAAAGTCAAAAAATGAAATCTTTTGAGTTGAGCATTATTCTGTACGTGTACTTTTTTTTTGATTTTGAGTCTTTGTAAATATACCTATTTGTATTGGTTTGGCCTTAATTAGACATAATGAAACATAGCAGATTTATGGTAGGGTTTGATTTGGGCTAAAATGAGAATTTAGACCTTAATGAGTAGGAAATTGGGATCAAGAGTGAGAAACCGAAACTTTGAATTCAGCAAAAATTTATAAAATGAACATCCTTTCAGTATAACTTAATTTTTGAGTTCTTAAAATGTTTTTCAGTTATGAATTATCCTTCCTAGGCTTACAAGGAAGATTAGTTCTGAAGATAACCATATTCTTAGGAATATATATATGTGTATTATAAGATAGCATATGTACCTACTTACAAAAAAACAACTTGGAACAGTATAAAAGAGTATAATAGTGACAAGTCCCCTTCTCCCAACCACAGTCCTGTGCCCTTGCTTGGAGGTTTTCATTACCAGTTATTTTTGTGTTTCCTATATAGATAAGTAAACATAATATTTGTATTCAGGGATCATTTATAAGACCATTCCTATAAATATTTTGGGCATTTTTTTCCTCTGTGTGATATGTTGTATATTGCAAATTACCGTTGTTAAATTGCCTGGAATTCATTCAGATGTGGCAGTTTTATCTCAGAATTTTATTTGTTACTTAGCAAAGCAAGAATGTAAATCCCAATTTAGCTGATTACTGCTAATTTTTTACAAGTAAATTGACCTCTAATTTTTAGATTTTCTTTTAAAATTAAATTGTATTTGTTTCCACCATATTGAAAGACTGTTAGGGTGAAATTATAATAGAAGAACATGAAAACTGAAGTGTCTTTTATGTACTTTTAAAATAAAACATTTCTCCTTGACATTATATTTACTAACAAAATATTTCATGACAGAGAAGCATAGCTCTTACAGTCACTGTGTAAAAGCTGATGCAAATGGTCCACTTTTTTTTTTACCTATTCATTTTTTTCTTCTTGAACCTGGCATTACCAAGAGCTTTTAAAATGAGGTTATCAAAGTAAGGACAAAAAAATTCCTAGCTTCTTGGGGTCTTGTTCTCTGAGGAGTCTTTGTGTTTTCTGAAAGGAACCCCTAGAGATAGTTCTCCACTAATTAATAAGTAAAGTTTATGTCATTGCTCCCCAAATTAATCTATAGATTCAACTCAGTATCAATCAAAATCCCCAAAGGCTTTTTCCTAGAAGGTGACAAATTGATTTTGAATTTTAAAGAGAGGAGAATCACATTGGAGGCCTCAAACTAATATCAAGTCATTATGTTTATCGAGTACTGTGGTAATGGTTTAAAGATAAACAAATAGTGGAACAGAATAGAGTCCAGAAATAGACCCAAGTGTGTACAATTTTTTTTTTCAATAAAAGTGCCAAAGTAATTCAGTAGGGGAAGTCTTTAAGAACTGGTGCTGAAACAATTGGATAATCTATGTAGAAGAAAAAAAAGTGAGCCTGACTACTACCTGACACATGCACAGAAAAATTAATCTCAAATGGATCATAGACCTAAACATAAAAGCTAAATCTCTAACACTTAGAAGAAAACATTGGGAGATACCTTTATTATTTAGGATAGGCAAAGGTTTCTTCCAAGGGATACAAGAGGGTGGAGTTGATTGCATCAAAGTTAAAAATCTTTGCTCATCAAAAGAAACCATTAAGAAAATGAATGAGCAAAAGCATAGGCTGGGACAGAATATTCTCAGTACATATATCTGTCAAAGGACTTGTTTCCAGAATATACTTTAAACATCACTACTATAAATCAGTAATAAAAGACAAATGATTCAGTTTTAAATAGTGGGCAGAAGATGTGAATAAACACTGTACAGAAAAAAAGTCATGTAAATGGCCAGTAAGCAAATGTAAAAGGTGTTCAACCTCATTTGTCATCAGGGAAATGCAAATTTAAACTACAGTGAACACTACTTCTTCCGGAATAGCTAAAATTAAAACGTTTGACAACAACAAATGTTGGCGAGGAGGTAAACAGCGGGGTTCATAAACTTGGTAGGAATGTAAAATGGCACAGTCACTTTGGAAAACTGTTTGGCACTTAGAAAGTTAAATATGGACCTGCCCTATAACCGAGCACCTCCACTCCCAAGTATTTAACAAGACAAATGAAAACTAGTATCTACAAAGCCTTATATTAGAATGTTTATAACAACTTCTTTTCCATAATAGTTTAAAAAGGGTGTGGGGGGACAACCCAAATATCCATTAACAAGTGAATGGGGGAATTGTCATATGTTCATTCTTACAATAGAATAATAGCAATAAAAAAGAAAGAATAATAAACACAATAAGTAGACCTCAAAAACATTGGATTGAGGAAAAGATTTGCTAGACACAGAAGAATATGTGCAGGATGATTCCATTTATATGAAGTTCACAAACAAGGAAAACTCAGTCTGGTGATAGAAATCAGAAAAGTAGTTGCCTATGGGATATAGGCTTAACTGGAAAAGGATAATGTAAGCTCCAGAATTGTGTCTATTTTCTGACAGTTTTAAAAGCTTATCAGCAACCTAATACGGAGAGAGATGAAAAAATTCCACTTCGCTACTGGTTTGTAGCATTAAGTCAATTATTAGTTTGGACTCTTGAGTTCTTCCTTATTTCCCCATTATTGTAGATAATCAAGAATTAACTATACTATTCACTGTAGCATTGTTTCGTTTGTTGTTGTATATTTTTTTGTAGTAAAAAGACTGAAAGCAGCTTAATTATCCCAGCAGCAGAACCCCAGTTAATTTAGTTATGACATAATCATTGCATTACTGTCTAGCTGTAAAATAACAAAAATGGTCATTATGTATTGACATGAATGTCTTTGAGATGTATTTATCAAGTGCAAGAAGCAGTATACAGAATTGGGTGGGTTTCAGAATATGTGTATGTAAATGTACATGCAACTGTATTCATAGAATATCTCTACAGGTAATCAAAAAATTAATTAGTGAAAGTTGCTGCTGAGAAGGAAATTGGGTAGCTGGTAACCAGAAAGAGACTGCACTGTATACAGTTTTGTACCTTTTGAATTTTCTGTCATATGAATGCAGTGCTGTTATACAGAATATAAATTTTAAAATACTTATGCTACGAACAGATCAGAAATCAGAGAACTCTGAAGCTCTTAGTCACACAGCATAGCATTTTGAGCAGAGGTCCAAATAACATTTGGACATTTTGAATAATACGAACTTGATGTCCCACTTGATTTATGGGATAATCTAAGACTGATGTTCCAAAGTGCTGAACTAGCTACATTACAGTCACCTGTAAAGTGTCATCAAAATACCTGGCCTCTATTCCTAAGATTTTGTTAATATTGTTCAATAGACCAGGCCTGGAGCATGAATGTTTTGTGTTTAAAAGCTTCTTAGGTGACTCAAAGCCAGCTGTGAAAACCACTGGTCTAAAATATGAGATGTCTTTACAAGCTTCCATTCATTCTGTGTTTTAATCTTTTCTGACTGAAATAACTAGTGCTTGTTTTAGTGTGCTGTGTTTTGAGTTCATTCAGTTTCATTCATTTAGAAAACATTGATTGATGGATCACCTGTTATATTTGAGGTTTTTAACATATATAGACTTGACTGTAGGAATGTCCCTTAGACCTACTCTTAGGGTTGTGGGTGAGTGATTTTGTTTCTCTTTAATGAGTAATGTGGAAGGTCACCTAGTTTTTACATAACACGTGACTAATTTTACCTTTAAATTAACTTGTTTTCTCTTCCCAACAGATTTCAGAACTGATATTCCCACCTCTTCCAGTGTGGCACCCTTTGCCCAGAAAAAAGCCAGGAATGTACCGAGGGAATGGCCATCAAAGTCACTACCCTCCTCCTGTTCCATTTGGTTATCCAAATCAGGGAAGGAAAAATAAACCATATCGCCCAATTCCAGTAACATGGGTACCTCCTCCTGGAATGCATTGTGACCGGAATCACTGGATTAATCCTCACATGTTAGCACCTCACTAGCTGCTTTTGATTTTGTTGGTGTCATGTTGAGAGAAGGTAGAATAAGCCTGACTACATATTAAAAGTTCATACTCAAAGTAGTAAAGTTAGATGGGCCAAACTGTCAAACTTATTTTTATAGAGAAGTTATTGAGAATAATCTTTCTTAAAAAATACATATATGCACTTTAGATATATTGATATAGTTTGAGAAACTTTATTAAAAGTTAGTCAAGTGCCTGAGTTTTTAATATTGGACTTGAGTATTTATATATTGTGCATCAACTCTGTTGGATACGAGAACACTGTAGGACTGGATGGTCTGTTGTAGCACCTTTGAGCATTTACTTTATGGAGAGTATGTAAGTTATTTATACACAAGGAGAAATCTGTCTTATGTCATTGTTTAGAATGCGTGAAATCATGTAGTTGCAAATAAAAAGTAGTTTGAGGCATGACAATGTGTGTTTCTGTTCTGTGCATACAAAAGAAGAGGAAAAGCAAAGGGGGTATTTCACTTCAATGTGTTTAATTAAATATTAGCAATGAATAAACAATGTAACAATTTAAATTTTTCTTTAAAAAAATTAATTTTATTAACCGTACCTTTCTGAAAGGCTACAGGATCAAAATACTCATGTAAATAAAAAGCCTAAAATTTGATAGTAGTAGCTTATTGAAAATATAATCAAATATCTTTCATCCATCAAAGTCACAGTATGTAAGATTTTCCTAATCAAGAATTTGGCCCGTACAAATTTTGATACCTCTGACTGACATGCCTAGTGCCATTGCATAAAGTGGAAAGGTTCTTACAGTCTTACAGCTGCTATCATCTCTGTGCTTTGGGCTTTCTTTCAACATGTTACAGTCTATTAGGTCTAAAAGCCAAATAGTATAATACTTCAGATTCTTCAGTAGTCCTTCATATTTATACCACTGTAATGCCATCAGTCTCGTAAGTGTACTTGAACTACAAAAAGAGAAAAAGACATAAGAATTTAGATTTTTTTTCTAAGGTAAATTTTTTAAAACTAAGATCAATGTGTTTTTGCATTACTCACGTCTTTAAATTTTTAGTCTTAAATTATTTGACTTAAATCAGAAAAAAATCACAACTTGCTAGTAAATCATTGAATGGCCTTGGCTGTTAGATATTCCTCTTGTTTTCTGTTAAATTCTGTTGGAAGTATAGACTACCAGAAAAGTGCACAAATCATAAGGATACATAGCTCTCAAAGGTTTGAAAGGAAGTGGAATTTAAAGTGTTTACAACCTCAACAGAAAATTTATTTTTAAACCTTAGAGACTTAAAAATATTAATGTTAAACTGTACTCATAAGCCATATGCACCTTTAAACCTATTTATTAACTATAATGTCTGCTTTTCCTGAAATACATTGTGGATGCCTATTTAAACTAGAGCATATTTCCATAGGGGTAGCTGGCATCACAAGGGAGATAAGTTTTATTTAAGTTTGAAAAAAATTTTTAATTGTTACTGTTCCCTTATAGGTCCTAGAGAGTTTTGTGTGATAATGGCAGGCTTGTGGGCAGTCGTAAAGGTGGCAAGTTTCAAGTATTTTTGTCATGGAGTTAGCAGGTAGCATTTGTTCTGTTAGTTAGCTCATGTCTTAGTTACAAGCTCGTTGGGGAGAATCAGAAGCATAACAGCCATACTGTTGACGAGGGAAATATTTTTGGCACAGACCTAGTAACATAACTAGGCCTTTCCACGTTGGACCACTATAAAATCTAAATCTTACTCATTAGTGCTGACAACTAAATAGCGGAGTGCCTTGGAGAAAATGCTAATTTTCAATTTTACTGCATGTTAGACTTGGTACCTGTATTAACTATCCACTTCACATCTTGTTCCAAAATTTATTTGAAACAAAAGAAAGCTCTTATCAATACAGCTTTTTCAATGCATTCCTAATGAAATAAAACCATTTTTCTTTCAGCAGCTGGGTCTTAAAGTCAGTCTAATAAGTATGCAGTTCAAACGTTTGTTTAACTTTTTAAATAGCAATTAGAACTCCAGGAGCTGTAACATCTCTGTCTCCCTCAGGCTCTAGGACTTCTCTAATGAAGACAAAACGTCGCTGCATAATTTCAGCTTGAGAGCCTTATCAGGCTGGTTCAAGCAGGAGTGGCATGTGACTGAATGGTGATAATTAGTTATAATTTTTCATTTTATGTTTGTAGTTACAGCTGCAAAGCTTCTCTAGAGGTTAAATTTGGACATGGGACTATTTAAAAGAAAAAATATAAATTTGTAAATTCTATTAAATTCAAATCAAATATTTTCTGGTTTTTTAGTATAATATTTATCTCAAAGTACTTAACTTTTTAGCAAGTTTCTATGATTTCAAACAAAGATAATAAAGCATTTAGGTTGACTTCTACTCAGCTATTACTGTTAAATGATTTCTTGCTTGATGACTGGGGGAAAAAAAAACTTAAAAACACATGTATTTATTTACCTTATCAGAGAGACCATTCTATCCCTTTTACAGATGATAGTAAATAATAAGTTTTTAAAATTTTATTGCTATGTGCCAACAACTTTTAATTCTCATAATAACCCCCTGGGGAAGTTAACCATTATTATCCCAGGTAAGATAAGAACTTCCAGAGAAGCTAAAAATTGGAACATCTGTTCAAGAAAATACTATGGAAAATACCATGTAGACACACACACAAAAGTAGATCATTTTGTAATGACATGGAATAAAATGTTGCACGTTGGGAAAATATTGCAAGTGGAGAAAGAAAAATGTTACATCTAGAATGGTGCTAATATTGTCTGAAAAAAGAAACACCAAATTGTTAACAGTAGGTAGTGTTCTCAGAGGCAGGTGATGAAGTCCAGGTCGGGGAAGCAGATACAGAGAACTTTAATGCTTCTACATTGTACATTTCAGTCTAGATATTTATACTGACCATTATTACTTGGTAATTGGAGAAGTAAAAGGACTTTTTTTTTTAAAGCACTCAATTTAAGACAAGGTCAATGGATTTATTTTTAGCAAATACAAATACTATACATCACTGATAACCAAATTGCGTATGTTTCATGGGCAATCTGGTACATTCTGAATTAAACCATTGCAATGAGGTCACAAAGTTTTGTTTGCTGATCATACTGTGTCTGGAAGAAAATATTCCAAAATAATAAATGCTTGTAATAGAGTGGTATAGACATAATTCTCCAGTGTTCCCAATGATACACATTAATTTCATGACAATACTTTAAAATAGCACTTTGTGGGAGAAAAGTTCCTATTAGGAGTATTAAATACCTGGAAATTAACAATAACAGAAAGGAGTGAGTCCCACAGAGGAGAAAAATGTTTTAAGAATTTACCTAAAGTAAAAACTGACTGGAAGAATACTGCATATTTCTAAATTGACTCAATACTATTAAAAAAGACTTTACCTTTCAAATTAATATGTAAAGCCAATATAAATCATAATTAAAACCTTAGTGAAATTTTAGTGGAACTAGAAAACCTAATTTTAAGTTTACATAGAAGAATTTTCAATAACCAAGAATTTTTTTTTAAAAGAACAATGGACAGAGTGTTCTTACGTAAATTATCAATATATACTCTAAGGTATAACAGGAGTGCATTAATACACCAATGAAATAATACAAGTGCAGAACCAGAAACATTTAGATACAGAAGTTTAATGAGTGGTGAATGTGGCTTTTCAAGTTGAAAATAATGCACCAATAACAAATTAATAGTGAACTATTTGTCTATGAATATTGTACATGTATATATTTTATTGAAATATAGTCAGTTTACAATGTTGTGTCAATTTCTGGTGTACAGCACAATACTTCAGTCATGTAGGAACATACATATATTTGTTTTCATATTCTTTTTCACCATAAGTTACTTCAAGATACTGAATATAGTTCCCTGTGCTACATAGTATGAACTTGTTTTTATCTATTTTATATATAGTAGTTAGTATCTGCAAATGATATGCATTTTTAAATTCTTACTTCAAGCCTTCAAATTCTTACTTAAAAATAAATTCCAGGTAGATTAAAGATAAAATGTAAAATATGAAACTATTACTGAGAGGAAATATGGAAGGAGATATTTCCAAACTTTCAGCTTAGGAAAATTTTCCCCACAAAGATTGATGTTTTGGAATTGAAGAAAAAAAAAATTTAAACTGCGTATCAAAAGACATAAACACAATTAAAAGATAAACTGCAAAGAGGGAGACATTTTCCACAAAATGTTTAAAAGAAAATAAATTAATATTCTTAATATACAAAAATCTTCTACATATAATTAAATTATTTAGCAGAGTCAAATAAATACAAAGAAATACAAATGGCTAAGAAATTAAAAGATGTGCTAATGGCACCCTAATGACAAATGAAATAAAAGTTGAAACCACAAAATACCATTTTCACCTAGCAAACTAACAAGCTTTGAAAGATTATGGTTTGCAGTCTTTGTGGAAGGCAATTTAACAATGTCAAAAATGTTTTTAATGTGTATATTCTCTTACCCAGTAATTCAAATTCTGTACATATAGAAAGTAACCTAACAAAGTAACAACGTAAAAAAACTAATGTACAACTGATGCAGCCTTATTTGCCATAATAAAAGATCATAATTCATTCACACTATGTAAGACTTGATCGAGGCCAATAAAAGAATGATCTGTATCTTCTGATGTGGAAAGATGTCCACCAAATTGCATGAGGGTAAAAATGGTACAAAAAGTGAGGATAGTCATAGAACTTAATAGGTTTATCATGGATGAAATAAGATGATTAATATAAAACACTCCAATATACAAAATATCCAATGCTTAATAAATTGTATTATGTTTACATAAGGTGTATGAAGGGTGGAAACAGGTACAAAAAGTGAGGACAATAGAACCTCTGGATTTATCACAGGATAATGTTAACCACTGTAGTTTACATGGATGCATAGATATATAAAGTACTGTATCTAGCAAAATGGAATTCCATTTGGCAGGTCCTGTAACTTCTTTTCATTCTATGATAAACCCATGTGTGTTCTAGCAGTATCCTCACCTACACAAGGAAACTGAGTCTCAGAGTATTCAAGTTAAGTTGTCCCTGATGACCTAAGCCAGCAGGGCTTCAAACCAGGCAGTGTGACTCCAGGACATGCTTTTAAGAGCAGGACTGAGGGTTGGAAAGATAGGCTAAACTGTTTACAATGGCTACCCTTAAGCGGTTAGTAACAGTGTGTAAGCACTGGCTTTTGTTTTGTGGGGTTTTTTTGTTTGTTTGTTTTGTTTTGTTTTTTTGTCATTTAGAAAGCAATAGAATAGATATTTTAGTATTATTCTCTCAGACTGGATTTCAATGAAAAAGAATCAATCACATTATAAGAATTATTGACCACAAGAGGGCATCACATATTCTTTTTCCAACTTACAAGCTAAAGCTTGTAACTGTAAATAATCTCCCTTCTCCATGAAAAGTATTAGTGGTTAGTTTAAATCATTGTTTTCCCTATGCATCTACATATAGAAGTGCCATTTGTAATGGAGAATAATAAACGTGTGCCACAGTTATTATATATAACACTTACTCGATAAATTTTTGTTAATAAAAAATATGTAATATCTAATGAAAAATATACTTATTTAGAAAAAATAAAAGTACCTAAAAGCATAGAGAATAAGACCATTAAAATTACCTGTAATCCTTGCAGCAGAGATAACCACCGTTAATATTTTAGTGGATGGGGGATGTTTAGAGAGACTTTAACTTTGTATATTCCTATACTGTTGTTTTATGAAATATATTCATTTTACAGTCTCATAATTTGAAAACATGGGATATTTTCTTATGTCATTGATTTTCTCCTAAAACATGCTTTTTAACAGTTTCATGGTATTCATATGTATGTGCCTTAATTGACTTAACCAATCTTTATCATTAGATATGAAGTTACAGACCTATTTTGGAAATTTTTTCCATCATATAACTAAATATACACCTCTTTTTTGGGGGGTGGTAGCAGGGAGAGGAGTATTCCTTTCAAGTCCAGAAATAAATGGGGGCAAATTGATATTAAAACTGCTAACTTTTTTGAATTTACATATAGAAAATCTATAGACGATAAATATTTGAGAGTCAAGTTAATAAGTAAAGCTGTAAGATTTCAACAGAAAAATATTGTTTCAGTCACCGGATGGACATTCACGTGCAAGTAACCCCTATTTTACTTAATAATGGCCCTAAAGTGCAAGGGTAGTGATGCTGGCAATTCGAATATGCCCAAGAAAAGTCATAAAGTGCTTCAAGTGAAAAGGTGGAAGTTCTCAACTTGAAAGAAAAAAATGCCAAGCTTGCTAAGATCTACAGTAAGAATGAATCTTCTATCTGTGAAACCGTGAAGGAAAAAAATCTGTGCTGGAGTTGCCGTCACAATTCAGACTGCAAAAGACAGCCACGGTGTGTGGTAAGTGCTTAGTTAAGATGGAAAAGGTATTAAGTTTGTACACTAAGCTACTTTGAGAGAGACTGCATTCATATAACTTTTATTACAGTATATTGTTATAACTGTTCTATTTTATTATTAGTTATTGTTATTAATCTCTTACTGTGCCTAATTTATAAACGAAAATTTATCATCGGTATGTTTGTATAGGAAAAACAGTACATGTATTACCTGCAGTTTCAGGCATTCACTGGGGGCCTTGGAATGTATCCCCCACAGGTAAGGGGGCACTGCTCCATCTTCTCTACCACACTCTCTTCTCTCAGAATGGCAAGGCCATTCTACCGTTCTCTACAAATGTTCTCCCTGTTGACAGTTCCAGGACTCCACGAGGGAAAATGTCCTACTTAGCAACATGAAAAGAGCACAGTGCCAGTAGCCAACATTCAACTTGGAATAGCGAGTGACAACTGACCTAACACGTGACCACATGTCTTCTTTTTCGAGTGCAAGATAACTCATTTTCCCCATGAGTAGTTTGCACTGATTCCATAAAACTGCTCTGGGAAAAAACTGCACAAACCTGAAGAAACCAAAGATATATTATGAAGAAATACACTGTGATGGGGATACTTGTGGCAACAGCTTGATGTGAACACAGCCAGAACTGCTGCAGTTATCACCATCAACAAAGATTACTGAGAATCTATTACATGTCGGACATTTAGACGTAAACATGCTCAACCTTGGAGAAGTCTGACACCTGCTTAGGGAGAAGAGACAGACAACATGAAGACAGGTGCCCCTCAGCTTCCTCAGAGGGAGCAATTGCAAGGAGGGAGCAATCAGGCTGAACCAGGAGGATGGTTTAGGAAGGATCAGGAGTACATGGTGAGAAAAAGGTAGGACCATAAGCAGTCAAAGAAAAAGGATAACTTGGCCAAGAAAAGAAGTATATTTCATATCATTGAGGATCCCTTTTCTGTGTTCTTATTAGATCCCCTCCCCTGTTCTTCACCCCAAATTTCCTAAATTTCTCCTCTTTCCTCAGTCCTCTTACCTCCTAGCTACCCCCACCGCCCACCCTTCCCAGGGTATGACCTCACCTCTACGGAGCAAAGTGAGATCGTCTAATTCTATCCTGTCCCCGCAGCCACAAACCTATCAGATCTGCCCCAGTCTCCCTCCCTCTCTTCCCTCAGTCTCTGGAGATGCTCTCCTTGCCCTCTCCAAGTTAATCCCACCAACGTTCCGTTTTGGCTCCTTCTTGCTTCCAGAACCATCCTCTACAGCCTCCACGCTCCAGCCTCTCCCGTCCCCACAAACAAGCTAACCTTTGCCCTTCCCTAGTTACTGTTTCCTCTCACTTCCTCCTTCTCTTCATGGCCAAGAGTCTTGAGAGATTAATCTACATAGCTTTCAAACTGGGTCTGATGAATCAGGCGTCTCAGGTGCTGGGGGGATCGGATGACGAGACGAGCAAAACCATGTCTTTCATATAATTTGGACACTGTAGGATTTTGTCTGCGCGAGGCATGGTTTTACATGCTAACTGTATTTCTAGGTTTTCCTTAGATCTCATTCATGCTTCAATCCACTGCACTAAGGGTTGGCCCAACCATTCTACCAGAACTGGTCTGTCATCGTGCATGACTTCATTCCCAGAATTGTTGCTTTTTCAGTCTTTTGTGCCCCAGGGGGCTGCCTGCAGTTCTCTTCTCATTCTCTGTACTCTTTCCTGAGTGATCTCACCCTCTTCTGTAGATTTTACATATGCCTTTGGCTTAAAAAGGCCAGAACTTCTCCTTTTCCCCTTACCAGTTTCCTCAGATTGCGGTCTGGAGATCATCGCATTTATAAAACGTAGCTTGTGAAATGATCTGTGTGTAAGAAACAACGAACCAAACAGTGCTTTCACTTACATCCCAGAATTAAATTTGCCCTAACATCCATTGGTTTATTACTTACGCTTTTAAATACCTGTGCTCTTAAAGAAAGGGAAAAACCTGTAGGAATGCAGTGTTACATATAACAGAATTGGAAACAACCTCTAGGTCCAAAAATAAGAAAAAAATGAATTATGGAACATCAACTTAATGAAACATCATAAAGCTATTAAAATGGAGATATATGTTATATATATATATATATATATGTATATATACTTCTAACAACAGGTAAGACACGTACAAGTATGATACAACATCACGTAGGAAAAAAAAGGACTAGAGGACCTTCACTTTAGAAATACATGTATACTTAAATATACTAGAAGAGACAGAACAGAAAGGTTTTTGGTAGCAGTATCATTTGAATGAAATATTTTAAAATTTACTATTGTTACAATGCTGTCTTAACAAGGAAACAGGTTTCCCCCCCCCCCCAAAATATTGCACCATCAAGTCAGATGAAATCAAATTTAGAAGATGCAATGAGTTAAATGTATTTTGGCTTATAGAGATGGTCACTACTTTCATTACTGGTAAGTATTTCTGCATGACACATAGAACAATCCCACACATCATCATGTACTGGTGCCTGTTCTAAACTTTTAGGGATAATCTAAACATGAAGGAAATTTAATTATACGTACATATATTGGTGCTGCTTTTGATTGAACAGTGACAGAGAAAGTGGGTACCGCCATTTCCTTTCTTCATGCTGAGTACCACCTCACTGAGACCACTGCCAAACTACTCTATAAACCCCAAAGGCAGGGTAACCACAGATCTTACTGCCAATTTGAGACACTTTCTAGAGCAAAAGATTAACTGCCATTTGTAATTACAGTGAAATAACAGCCATAAGGCAGAACTGTCTTGAGAAAACCAGGATACATTCACCCAATCCTATAAGATACAAGGTAAATATTACTATTACAACACAACAGCAGCGATGCTGATGACAGCAGCCAGTGCTTACAGAGCACGGGCACGGGCCAGCCTGTGTGCTGCACATGTACCGACTTATCAGTCCCAGAACAATGCCACGAAGTAGGTTCCATTACCCTCATTTTACTGTTAAGAAAAAGGAGGAGAGAGGTTAAATGGTTCGTCTAAGGTCATCCAGCTAGAACCAGGCAAACCGTCTCCCAAACTCATGTTAGAGTATCATCCTGTCTTAAGTACTGATGAAGGGCACCCCCCCACACACACATACACACACACACACACACACACACACACACACACACACTTTTAAACTGATTGCATTTAATACCAAAATAAAATATGTTCAAGCAATGGATCCTTGATGGGTATTTTTCCCTCCTCCCAAAGCAGCAATCCCCTAAAAAATAAAAATCCAAATTTGAGGAACAGAAACTCTTCAAAATACCAGAAAAGACTTCTCAACAGGAACAGCAACAGAAGGGGGTCAGTTTTTCCAAAGTTTCCAAGAATATGCTCTCTACTGGCTGGCAACACTGGACTTCCACAGTGTCAACCCTTTTACACACACACACACACACACACACACAATTTTCCCTCTTTCATTTTCTTCCTATTTAAGTGAAGTGTCTGATTTGGTTCGCCACTCAACTTTATCAACATCACTTACTTCATAGTCTCCAGTGTTTCCATGCTCAGCCCTCACACTGTACATGCATATATCCATGTATCTACTCAACATCTCCATTTATGTATACAATAAACTTATCAAACTCAACATGTTCAAAACTGAACTCCTTAGCTTAACTTTCAAACATGCAAGGAAACAGGGCTCCAATCTCCACCTTTACTTCTCTCTGTCATGGTCTATTCTTTTGTCTTTAAAATCTATCCTCATGCTTCTGATGGTCAAATTTTTATCTCCAGCCTTGAGTTTACTGTTTAGGTCTGGGTTCATGATTCACCTACCTACTAACATCCTCCACAGATTCTAATAGAAACAAGACTCAATGTCTTAAGGTTCCACTCAGTTGCTCTAGTCAGAAACCTAACATCCATATATAACTGAATCACTTTGCTGTACACCTGAAAGTTACACAACATTGTAAACCAGCTATACTTCAATTTAAAAAAAAAAAAAAAACCAAAAACCTAACATCCCTTCACACCCCATGGCCAACTTACTAACTTTTGAAAATAAGTATTCAGGATAAACTGAAAAAATACACACATACAATTGCCTATATATGTGTAGAGCATTTATAGAAGGATAAATAAGAAATTGATCATACTTCTCATTATATATTTGTATCTTATGAATTTTGTTCCCCATGAATAGATGACCTATTCAAAAAAATTTTAAGTTATGTCTCTTGAAGGGAATTCGGGACAGAAACTGAGAAACATGAGTGAAAGGGTGATTTACATTTCACTCTCTATCATGTGCATTATCTACTTAAAATATTTAAAAAACACTATTTCACAAAAATTATCTTATAAAAATGTAGAATACAGAACTTGAAAAACTGTTTCCCTGGAAAAACAGTTTCATCTTGCCAGCAAGATTCATAAGAAAAGACAATTCGTAGCATTTCCTCAACTACTTTTTCACTTGACGAGCAGATGTGAAGTTAATAGTGTATTACGGGGGGAGGGTACAGCTCAAGTGGTAGAGCGCATACTTAGCATACACAAGGTCCTGGGTTCAATCCCCAGTACATCCTCCAAAAATAAATAAGTAAACCTAATTACACCCCACCAAAAAAACAGTGTATTATGGTCACTCCATATTTGAAATAAATATTCTTCTGGGGCTGAGGATTACAGAGACTGATACCCATGAAATAACTATGTTGGCATAGTTACTTAGGTGCTGATATTTTTATTATACCACTAACAATTAAGGAAACTCTCTGGGCATGTATTTCACACCAACGTTCACTATTTTATTAGGCCTTTGTCATAATTCCCAATCATTGTCACTGTTAATAGATTGAATTGTGTGCCCCAAAATTCCTATGTTGTAATTCTAATCCCCAGGACCTGAGAATGCAACCTTATTTCAAAACAAGGTTGTTGAAGATAGAATTAGTTAAAATGAGATGATCAGGGTGGGCCCTAATCCAACAGGACTGGTGTCCTTATAAAAAGGGAAAAGTAGGACACAGAGCCAGACAACACAGAAGGATGGTGACGTGAAGTGACACAGAGAAAAGTCAGTCATCAACAAGCCAAGCAGAGAGGACTTCCCTCACAACTCTAAGAAACCAACCCCCTCCGAACAGAACTAAAAAACGAATTCAGTAAAGGTGCAGGATACAAGATTAATGTACAGAAATCTGTTGCTTTTCTATACACTAACAATAAACTATCACAAAGAGAATTCACACAAAAAATTTCCATTTACAACTGAATCAAAAAGAATAAAATACCTAGGAATAAATCTGAGGAATGAAAGACCTGTACTCTGAAATACTGTAAGACACTGATGAAGGAAACTGAAAACAATACAAATAAATAGAAGTATATCCCATGTTCATGGATTAGAAGAATATTTTTTAAAATGTCCATACTAACCACGGCAATCTGCTGACTCAATACAATCCCTATCAAAATACCAGAACATTTTTCAAAGAAAAATAATCCTAAAATTTACATAGAACCACAAAAGATCCCAATAGCCAAAGCAATCTTGAAAAAAAAAAAAAAAAAGAACAAAGCTGAAGGTATCATACTCCCTGGCTTCAGACTATACTACAAAGCTACAGTAATCAGCATGGTACTGGCACAAAAAGAGACATATTGACCAATGGAGCAGGATAGAGAGCCCAGAAATAAGCCCACACATTTATGGTCAATCTACAACAAAGGAGAATATACAATGGAGAAAAGACAGTTTCTTCAGTAAGTGGTGCTGGGAAAACTGGACAGCTACAGGTAAAAGACTAAAATTAGAACATTTTTTCACACCATATACAAAAACAAACTCAAAATGGATTAAAAACTTAAATACAAGACCAGAAACAACAAAACTAGAAGAAAACATAGAACACTCTTGACAAATTGTAGCAGTATTTTCTTGGATCTATTTCCTAAGGCAAAGGAAACAAATGCAAAAGTAAATGAATGGGACCAAATTAAACTTAAAAGCTTTTGCATAGCAAAGGAAACCACCAACAGAACAAAAAGACATCCTACTGAATGGGAGAAAAAATTTATAAATGGTAAGATGGATAAGGGGTTAATATTCAAAATATATAAATAAGAGAGCTCTTACAACTCAGTAGCAAAAAGACAAACAACCTGATTAAAAAATGGGCAGAAGACCTGAATAGACATTTTTTTTCAAAGGGGACATACAGATAGCTAATAGGCACATGAAAAGATGCTCATAATTAATCATCAGTAATGCAAATCAAAAACCACAATATCATCTCACACCAGTCAGAATGGCTATCATCAAAAAGTCTACAAGTAACAATGTTGGTGAGGATGTAGAGAAAAGGGAACCCTAATGCACAGTTGATGGGAATGTAAACTGGTGCAGCCACTATGGAAAATGGTAAGGAGTTTCCTCAAAAAACTAAAAACAGAATTACTATATAAGCCAGCAATTCTACTCCTGGGTATACACGTCCAGAGAAAATAAAAACACTAATTTGAAAAGATACATGTGCCCCAATGTTCATAGCAGCACTATTTTCAATAGCCAAGATATGGAAGCAACCCAAGTGCCCATCAACAGATGATTGGATTAAGATGTGGGGTGTGTATGTGTATAAATATGAACTATTACTCATCCATTAAAAGAGTGAAATTCTGTCATTGTAGCAATGTGGGTGGACCTAAAGAGTATTATGCTTAGTGAAATATGTCAGAAAAAGACAAATACTGTATGATATCACTTATATGTGGAATCAAAAAATAATACAAATGAATGTATATGCAAAACAGAAAGAGACTCACAGATAAAGAAAAAAAAAACCAAAAACTTGTGGTTACCAGTGGGGAAAGGGAAGAGGTGACAGGGGAGATAGGAGTAGGGGATTAAGAGGTACAAACTACTATGTATAAAATAAACAAGCTACAAGGATATGTCGTAGAGCACAGGAAATAGAGCTAATACTTTGCAATAACTTCAAATGAGATATAATCTATAAAAAATATTGAATCACTATGTTGTACACTTGAAATATTTAATACTATAAATCAGCTACCTATACTTCAATTTAAAACAAACAAAAAAAATGCAACCAACCCTGCTAACACCTTGATCTCAGGCCTTTAGCCTCCAGAACCGTGCGACAGCAAATTTCTGTTGTTTAAGCCACCCCATTTGTGGTGCTTTCTTATGGCAACCCTAGAAAACTAACACAATGACATACAGAAATTAATTGTAAATGACTACTCTTTTCAGGAGACTAATCATTTTGAAAGACTTGGAAACAACTGACAAAATCCCATTTTTTAAATTAAAATCTTCTAAGAAACGGTGTGTTGGTTATCTCGGTAGATATCTCTAAATTCTGGTATCAAGAAATATTAGTATATTCAAATTAGGCAATGATACCTGAGCATGTAAGTTTTTGGGCCTCATGAAAGGTGTATTCAAATATTTCTGGAAGTTTGTGAGGCCCAAGAAAATATACTCTACCACTAATGACTTAGCATGGAAACCAGTCATCTGAGCAGGATTTCCTGAACAATTGTTTCCCAAATTTGAACTATCAAAACCACCTGAAAGAGAAACAGAGCCACTGACCTCACCCCAAACCTACTCAGTCAGAATCTCTGAGGAGGGTCTTAGACACTTATTTTTCAATATTTCCTCCCCTCTCCACGTTTGCATGACAACGAGGTTGGTGTTTGTGTTGGCTCCTATTGAGTCCGGTCAGTCTTCATTTGTGCTAGTTAACTTTTTAAGCCATGTGCAGAATTTTCCCTCACCACAGTCACTCACCCTTTCCCTTGTGGTAACTGCCTTTTTGGAAGAAACCAGACCAGCCGTCTCGCAGAACACATGACGCAGGCTTGATAAATGCATACGTGCTCCTAGGGCCCGCAGTTTCTTTCCTAAAAATTCATTTGGCATTTAGTGAACAATACACAAGTGAGAGTTAGGAACTGGGGATACAGGTGAATAAACCAGCTTCAAACTCATCAATGAGGTATAGTAAGCATGTTAAACAACTAGAATGAAAAAGGTTTTGTGTCGTGAGACCTGTATCGTATGGGCAACGTCGAGGGCCCAGACACACCTCTAATTTAGCTTGAGTGTGGGGCAGCAGTGTGAACAGGAAAAATGCTTTCAAGGAGAGTGTTTGGACTGACCCCTGCAGGGCAAATAGGCACTGGGCAGGTCAACAGGAGAGGCTGCTCTCTGGCTGAGGGAAGTGCATGTTCACAAAGCTGTGAAACCACGGCCACTTGGCTTTGGAGTACGGCTCTCACGAAGGTGCACCTAGAGGTGTGGGGAAAATAAACCACTGGGAGATGTGATGGTCATGAGAGACCTCTTCCACCAAGTCAAGATGATCTGGTTTTTAGTATGATCATATTTACACTTTAAAGCAAGCAAGCAATCCACTAGGACTGTGGACAGAGAGTGACTCAGGGAAAGACTAGTCAAGGTCACGATGGCTTCTAGCACTTGGTTGGGACGGACGTCAGGTGTTAGGTCGGATCTTCTCCCACCTCTCACTCTCCACAGCTCAGCAGTGAAGCGGGCAGCATACTAAAATAAACAAGTTTATACAACAAACAACAAGCACAGCACAGGGAACTATATCTAATATCCTGTAGTAACTTATGGTGAAAAAAGCATATGAAAATGAACGTATGTATGTTCCTATACGACCGAAGCACTGTTCTGTACACCAGAAACTGACACAACATTGTAAACGGACTATACATCGATTAAAAAGAATACTAAAAAAAAAATAAAGCATACTGATCAAGGCCCTGGTCTGTGGTTAACTAGACTGCAATTTATTGGTTCTTCATTAACTTGGGAAATTATTTTCTTCCTGTGGTTACCTTAGTATGACTTTTTTTCTATGAATAGTTATCAAATTTAGAAAAATCATTTAAGCGACAGAAGTGTTCTAACAAACCTCATTTGATTTATACTTCAGAAATACCAGCAAGAAAAATTAAGCTGAGTTCCTAAAATTGGCTTCCTGCTCTCACCATTGCCATTACTGCATTTAGAAATTACATTTGTTTGTGCCTTAGACTTAAAACTCAATCATTTTTATTTAACAAATGACTTTATACTCAATTTTGTCTCAATTTCATCAGTTTTGCCATTTGGTATTTATAATTAACCAGAAATATGATCTGGCCTTTAGAGCTATAAGGTTAAAATAAAATATGATGTAAATTAAAGGCATTAAATTGTACTTAGTGGTGTCACTGAGCATATTTTACTGTAATCATGAATCTTTGAAAATCCCTGTATCACTATCAGCATCCCAGGTACCAGGTAGAAATGCAAAGAATTTTCACCATGATATCAATTGTCTCTCTTTAAAACCTTTCCAACATTCCCTGTAATGTGGGTATTTTCATCCCCATTTTGAGCACTGGGAAATTGAAGATAAGTAAAGCATCTAGTTACAAGTGGTATTCAGATACGTCTTGACTCCAAAGCCTACAAAAGCTTTTCTCCTTTTAATCTCTGAATAGAAAACTCTGCATTAGTATAAACCAGTGGTTCTCAACTGGGGGGCGATTTTGGCCCCCACCCCAGTGGCTACTTGGCAGTGCTGGAGATATTTTTGGTTGTCACATCTGGGGATCTGGGGGGGCGGGGGGACCGCCACTGGCACACGGTAGGTAAAGGCCAGCGATGCCACTAAACATCCTGCGATGCACAGGATGGTCCCCCACAACCAAGAATTACCCACCCCAAAATGTAAAAAAGTGCCAAGGTTGAGAAATTATAGGATAAACAAAATACTTCTCAAAATATCTTGTTACAAAAGCATTACTACCCCATCCTGGTTTTTTTCTGAAATCAATGTTTAGAGTCGAAAATAGCTTTAAATATACGTAGATGTATGTGTATTTAATATGTATATATATGCATGCATAGTTTTTAATGCATCTGAAAAACTCCTGGAGTTTATACTGTAAATTGTAAAATCACAGAACTTTGGAGGTTTCAACCCCAAATATATTATGTTACATACTGACAATACAGGCACAGGACTGGGGAAATTTACGGTATATGTGTTTGACAGGTTTTCATTGGTGTGTGATTGTTTTGATGTTTATTCTGTTTAGTAAAAGATGCAAAGGGGGTGGGGAGTGGAAGGAAACTCAAGACCAGGAAAGCAGGGAGGAACAGCATATTGAAGTTTTATGAAGTAGACTTTTTTTAAAGGCACAATGAAGCCACACCATCAGGCAGAAAACTGCTTTCTTGATTTTATTTTAAAAGTACACAAGCTCACAAAACTAGAGCAAGTTTTTTTTTTTTAACCAAAATGTGTTCTTAACAAATCTCAAAATCTGCACCATTGGATATTTAAGCCAGAAACTTGAAATACAAAAAATCATTTTTTTTCCTGAAACTGACACTATCAGTTCTCTACTTGCGTATGTAAAGTGTCAAAATACTTCTCAGTAGTACAAATCTATCACAAAAATTCACAGGAATGAGAATAAGTGAATCAGTGAATTACGGTTCTCTTAACAGTTGTGCTGTTAAATAAAGCAGAAAACACAGAGTTCTTCCTTGGAACTCTTGGTGTTCAGGACCAAAACCAAACCCAATAGATGTTCGCCACACTTTGAAATTACAAAACAGTGTAATTTGTAAAACTGGATTTTAATTACTACTAAGAAGCCAATGAAGCAAATATTTGATACTGTTACCATCCATAAGATACACAGAACCACAGTTCACCAATTTATTTATTATTCTTCCCTGCTTCTGTAACATTTATAAGTAGAATTTGTGCTCAGTTATGGACCATTTTAGTGTCAAACAAGTAAAAAAAAAAATCCAGCTGCTGAACATGTTGACTTTATTGCAAGAATATCCAAAGGCATTTAAAATATTAAAACTTGCCCAGAACATTCATACTACTAAACACAGAAATATTATAAAGATATATGTACATATATATATATAATGTCACAAGCCACTAAAAAGTTAAAACTGTGCCAACATTTTCTACAAACTACTCCTTACATGACACATCAAAGCATTAACCACAAAAAATACGGACTTTTTCTGTTCACACTGGAATAAGGCATCTGAAAGCCCTAAACACTGTGAAGATGAAGAGATTAAGAAAAAAACTTTAAACATTCACATAACTTCAATTTACATGCTGCACACACACAAAAAGACAGAGAATAGTTATTTTAAGAAGCCATACATTATAGAATTTGACATCCAACTTCATGCAATGAGTTCTCTATATTTAATCAAAATGTTTCCCTGCCCCTTCACTTGCTCCAAATTTCCAGAACTCAATCTTAAAAATTACCTTTTTGATAAAAATCAGGTATTTATACATACCAGTAATTTAACTGTGTTTCTTGAATTAATCTTCCCACTAAGACACGCTCAGGTTGTGTTTCCATTATAACAACTCCATGGCAGATAGGCCAAATGCAAAGGAAGTTATCTGCCTGGATTAACTGGTCAACATGATCAATAAGATTTTCTTTTGTTTTGGCCTTCTAACGGGGAAATATTGGTAAGATTGCCAATAAGAAAAAGAATACTGGTGATCTACATTTTCAAAGTACAGAATTACATTCTCTACAGCATCATTTCTTTCCAAGTTGTCCTGCATAACTCAAAAAAGATGGCGTCAAGTCTCCTAGGTATAAAATGGAACGGAAGCACTTTGCGTGCCATCCGTGACTCACGTTCGGCTCTGATGGAAATGCTTGAATAAAAATTTTTGTTGAATTGCTTGATGACTGCCAATAATAATTCTAGAACAAATATTTGATCTCTAGTTCAATGGAAACCATCAGCGAGAATTATTTGGGAATTTATCAGTACTATCTGACTTTTGGATTAACTGAAATTTACATTGCGAGTAGCTGGAGGTGTACACCTAAACTGAATTCTGTCCTCTACACCCAACCACACCCAAAAGGTCTCTTCAGGTCACAGAGTCGCTTTTTATGAACCTGTTTCTCAGACTGTAGGTGGCTTGGACCTGAACCAGCAGGAAGCGTTTTTGCAAGAGATTCTAGTTTACTTACAGCCAAATCCTAGACTATGAACTACAAAGTCTAAAGGAAGGAAAAGCCTTACATATGTCTACTTTTTATAGTAACTTCTACTTAGATTGATCATCTTCATTATATGAAAACTGGGAATAAAGAGGACCAAAAACTTATCATTAGTGTTCGTGCTCGGTTATTTATCCTTATATCTTATAAATATTGTATTCATATAAAACAGACCAGATATCTGATATTCAAAAATAGTTATTGTTATAAAATCAGAAACACAGTCAAAGAGTGTTGGGATGTTGAAATTTTAAAAACTTTGAGTAACACAATCAGTTAACTTGCAGCCAAAAAGAACAGAAAAGAGGAGGCAAGACTGAGAGGAGGACAGACGGTATCACAGTGATGTGTTGTTAGCAACAGTACCTTCACCTCTAAGCACCTTTCAGGTGATAGCCAGCTCATAGGCACCAGAAATTCATAATAAAAATTAAATTACCCAAAAGGCACAGATGAAAATGAAAACACATGTATAAAAGCAATAGTATGTAATGTTAAAAATCTATTTAAAAAACCCTTCCAAATATGTAAAACTATACACTAATCCATGACACATTCAGCTTAAATTTACCATTAAAAAGTGTACACAATACTCTGCCTAGCCATAAATTCATGCCAACATTAATTTATAATGTAGCATTTACCACCACAGCACCCAAAGAGATGAAAAGAAACCAGCTCCCTACTAAAATCTAGGGAAAAGGTTTTAGCGCTAGTGAAGTAATTTATTGCCGACCTTATGTACTATAAAGAAACTGTTGGCTCATTCTACTCTATCCACGCTCCCTCAGTCTTAAGGGAAATACAATTAATTCACTTTCATGTACTAAAACAGTATTTAACGTATTTGGCGGTTAGGAGTATTCCTGTTACTCCTTTTCCTTTCATTTCTCTCTTCCTTTTTTTTTTTTTAAGTCACTTCCACAAAACTAAGACAAACTTTTCAAAGCTCAACTTGATTTTCTGCAACTACACAAGACATGTTGGCCATACGATAGCAACAGTACATCCTCCCAAGTCTGAAATATAGAATTGACAGAGGACACTTACTAGTTTAAAAGTATATTTCATCATTCTAAGTCTAGGAAGAAAAATATCCTCCAGGAACTGCATTCAAGAGGGTAAATTTAAGATTATATTTCTAATATAATATACTACACCATCACGAAAACAAAACAAAAAAACCACACTGAACAAGGCGGGGGCATTAAAATTTAGAACCAATAATTAGGAAATTAAAGATAATCTATAAATGTCAAATAATAAATGAGTTATACTTTTTTTCCTATTACAAAAATATCACCTACAGTAGAGGGCCAGTGTTTAGCTGGGAACCACAAAATACGACACATCTTTGACATAGCAGGTCACCATTCTGAAGGCTACCGCGGGCTTCAAGGCATTGGAACCCTCATCAACAAAACCCATCCTCACCACTGCACTGCTAGTGTCGCTGCCGTGTGCAGCTGACAGCAAGTTTTCTGAATGAATCTGCTATATGCTCCTTTATTGTGGCATATAAAAGAGCTACTACGTTCCTGGTGCCCACAACAATCTATCAACCAAATACTTAAGAAGTCATTTCATACACAAGGTCTATGAATGACTTGGAACTAGTGATTTCTAGAACACTGTAGTGTTTTCTATTTATTAGACATAGTTCAAACGTTTAGAGTTTTCAAAGGAAAAACAAGGACAAACATAAATGTCTCAGTATTTCTGCTATGAATCTTTCTTTACCAATTTGGGGGGGGGGGGGAGCCCACTACTGGATCATAAATTAATTGCAAAAGGCAACCTAAAAATAACAGTAGAAATTATAAAGTACCACTTTCAGATGATTCAAGTATCAACTTAGTGTGCATGTAAGTTCACCATTTATTTCTTCACCTATGATTTCATATTCAAAGTGCTACATCTGACTTAAGCATTGATATCCAGAAACCTAAAAAATCAAGCTCTTACTTAGTGAACTTGTCCTTAGAACTTTAATGCCTTTACTATTTCAGTATAACCAAACAAAACTTTTTGTAGTGTAGTTCTTCAGTTTCTGTTTGACTTCTTTCGGATATATTTTGAGGCTGGTAGCAAAATTTAAAACAGAATAGGTGTTCACACTTGGAGAAGGAGACACGCGGGGAGCACAGGCGGCGGACACGGAGGCTCTACACTATGGACCCATCCTTGCTCTGTGCCGGGATCATCACGGGCACCGCCCCCATCCTGCTGAGATTAGGGGCAGCTACCTTAGCAGGCGCGAGAGTCGGACTCTGAGGAGCGCGTTCAAAGTCTTCGCTCGGTACTTGGTTATACTGCGTCTTGGAGTACCCCTCCATGTTGGAAGGAGACATGGATCCCAGGGATGAGTGGTTGCTGCCCATGTAGCTTCTGGCCGTGGACGTGCGGCTCTTTGGAGGCGGCACGTCTTCCCTGGAGAGCAGAGATCCCAGGACACGTTCAAAGAACAAGTTTCTAAAAACCTACAATTACGTAAGCTAGGAGTCGTGGGAAGGGCTGAGGGAAGATCCTCTATTTAAGCATTAAGTATATAAAAGTGTGTCTGACACACAAAAAGCAAGCACAAGAGTGTGCAATGCAGCGAGCAGTGTACACATCCAGAATTTATCATGTACAGTGTGTATCTTCACACATCACGAGATGTGGTTTGTACAAAAAGCGCAAGATTCCATAATGTTGTCTTACGAAGAACAAGCCTCAAATATTTCCATATTCTAGTATCACTGGTCAAGATAATCTGGTTACAGTCATGTAACACTTTATAGTCGATAAAGCACTAACATCTACAGGTATTTCTACCAAAGAAAAGAGAACAAGATAAAATATCCTTTTTATTTTGAAAGTTACTCATCTAAGACTTTAGCTGAAAACTTAGCAGATTGAAGTTTGCAAAAACTGGGAATTAGGCCTAAGAATTTTCACATCAAGCACTGACAAAGGATATGTATCTGAGTTACCTCTGATGCCCAGACCCACCAAATGTCAATTTCCAGTATTATTTTGGTCATATATTATGTTTACAAGTTCTATAATCCAATGTGTACTTCCAGTTAAGATCTACTGGTTTGGGATGTTTGAAAAATAAAATCATATTACCAACAGTTTTTATTAACTACCTACGTCACTTGATACAATCAGGTCTTTTTTTTAAAAAAAAAACAAAATCTTCATTTTTTTTGAACACTACATCCCTGTACTTTATTGGAAGAAGGTAGACAGTCTTGAGATAAGCATTCTGCAGTGGATCTTAAAGTAGGGCCCAAAATTGGTGGTGGAGGGAAAGGGCGCGCACACACACAAGGGAGGTGGGTTGGATCTGCACACTTCAAAATGAAAGTAAAAACTTTCAAATGTGTTTCATTTAATTCTCAGAGGCAAATGTTTCAGATGGTTAGGAGAACTAAGGCTTCAGAGACAATAAACTTGGTACATATCAGTCAACTCCTGTGTCACTTAATTACCTGATATCATGATGAACTTCCTTTTCATATTTTTTTTCTCTGCGCTTTTTATGACAGCAAAAGACGATAAGACCAATGAGCACGAGGGCTAGCAAAATTCCTATAACAGCTCCCGCAATTGTCCCAGCTCTGTTTGAAGCTAGAATAAGATGTTAGTAAGAAAGTAATTAACAGTAAAAACAAAAAACAAAACAAACCCTTCCATCTAGTCATACTGAAGGTAATGACACACAATGACAGACTGATTTCATTGCATATATTAACTTTAATAGACAAATTAATTAGCTTTTTCTGCTGGGGGGAAAATCCAGTAAAAACTTTCTTCTGAACTATGTAATCTACTTCAAGGATAAAAACAGTAAGACCACTCTACAAGACTTTAAGTTGGCATATAAGAATGTTCCAAACAGTCTGTACTTCCATTGGCTAGATATGGCACAAGAACTGATTTGGAAACTCTTACCTTCTTAATGTCATTACAATAATAAAGAAAGTTTAATTAACAAAATGTAGTACCTTTTTCCTTTCCATGACTTAGGAAAGCTAACCAAGCCACAGAGGGCTTTGCTCAGTCAGCATTCCCTGGCCCTTAATGTGTATTTGCCGACTGAACCACAGGAGGCTACATAAAGGTAATGGGACCACCATCACAACAACAGGAAGAAGACACTTACGAGGAACAACGTCCAGGCGTAGCAGACACTGATCAGAGCCCACTCTGTTTTTGACTGTACAGCTGTATGTCCCAGAGTACTCAGTAGTGGCGTTTTTTACGGATATAACAGGTGAATTCATTTCTGTAGGAAGAGGCGGGGAGGGACCAAAATCCATTTTTATACTATCACATTGCTGAGTTTTTAGTAAAGGCAAACCCTATCGGTTTGACGATACAGGTAAAAAAGCAAGGCAGAGTGAAGCTAGATGCAGAACAAACTATCAGTGAGATACATGCATGTCTCTACAATGCAAACAATTGTGCCTCCAGCTCATTTATACCAAAGCAAAAAAGTAATCACGGCCGCCTCAGTCAGGTGCACTGAGTCTCCGCTGAAGCAGAGTCACACTGATTATAAAAAATATTCCACGCCACCAAGGCTCTTAGGCACAGCAGCAAGATATGCAAACCTGTTTCATCCCTCCAGATGGAGGAAACATAGAAAGTTAGAAGGGGTCATACAGTTTGGCCTCTCAGTTTGATAAAAAGAACAAGATGCAGAGAGAATCCTGGTTAAGACCACGGCGGGGAGGGTGGAGTATGGTATCAGTTTGAATAACAGGTCAATTATAACAAACAGATGAGTGATCAGATTTAGCCAATTTGAATCTTTCTGGTTAACGTCACATAGGATTTTTTTGTTTGGTTTTACAGACACACCATGGGTAAATAACCATATCTTCAACGTGAATCCAGACAAAACACTTAAGATCCAACTCTTGTTATAACGTAGCCACTAATTCATGATAATGAAGAGTTTCCATCAATATTACCATCAATTAAATATATATATATACCAAAGAAATCAATTATAAACCCTAAACAGTGATCATTATAAAAGTACCTCTTCATTTATACTACATGACACTAAGCTGTCATTACAAAATGCTGAGTAAGTCCCATGGAATCCTGATTGTTCATATTACACAAAAAAGGGGAAGGCATTTGGAAATTAAAAAAATACACACATACATGCACAAACCCTACTAGATATAAGTCCAAATCAATGGCAAACAGTTCAAACTGTACAATCAGCAGTACCTGCTAACCATGAGGTGGGCAGTTTCTGTGAGTTGGACAACTTTTGCCATTCGTATCGTAATGGAAGTGAACCTTCTTTTGGTTCACATTTTAGTTTAAAGTCATTTCCAATTTCTTCTGATCCATCAACGTAACATCTTGTACCTGAAGGCTTAACTGAGAAAAAGAAGTAAGTTATAACTTCATATAAGAGGATAGAATGTATGTTTATAACGATAAACACGCAGCATGCCGCACAGCCACGGACTCGACATCAGGCGGTCCTGGGTTCAGAGCGGACAAGACTGAGAGACTACGTACAACAGGATGTCAACACTAGGTGGCTCAGCTTTATCCAGCACACAACAGGCAAGAAAGAGCTCAGGCAAGCAGCCACTGCAGGAGGCCAGGCAGCATCTCGGGCGCGGCTCCGTGCCCCTCCATTCCATGGGGCACTTCTGAAAAAGCAAGGGTGACGCAGGCTGGGCTGCTTTAGGCCCAAGGAAGCGGCCCCTCCATTCCTAACCTATTCTTCTACTCCGAGCTTGTCACGCAGCGCGGCCCTCAGGGAGTACGTGCGGTCACACCCCTCTGCGCACTGTTAACCAATCAGGGGGGTTATAATAAATAATGCTGGTAAGAGGTACGATTTCCTAGTGCAGGAAGGACCAATTAACATTCTACGTTTACACCATCAATCCAAAACCATCGAGAGCAGTGTTACAAAAAGGCAGATTTGAGGTCATATTCCAGGTCTCTCTGTGCAGCTGTTTAGAGCAGCTGCTAACCTAGTGTTGGTGTGGGCAGCAGGGTAACACCCTGGCACTTCATACTCCTCGGCTGAACTGTGTCAAGGCATGCTACACCTATGATAAAACGAACACATTTTAATCATGTGGGCTGATCACTTTCAACATACGCCCGTTAAGCACCACTCCAATCCTCTCCCAAGCAAGTTCCCTCATGCTGGTTGCAGTTGGTCTCACTCCACAGTCCTGGCCCAGGCAGCCACTGATCAGAATTCTCTTGCTATAGATTAGTTCTGCTTCTTCGTGAGTCATACAAGTGGAATAACACAGTATGCACTTTCGTCTTGTTCGTTTATTCATTGTAAGGCTTCTGAGATTGATCCAACTGATCTATGTTGTTCTAGATGTAACAGTTCATTCTCTTTTATTGCTGAGTTGCATCCCATTGACTGACTGTAGTATAAATTTGTTTGTTCATTAATGTACCGGTAAATGCTATTCCCGTTTGGGGGGCTAGACTGATGAAGAGCAGGTGTGTAGCCTGGCACTGTGAGGAGCTGGGGAGTGTCACTGGATAAGGGGGGAGGGGGATGCTGAAGGATTCTGAGAGTCTTCAAGAAGCAGAGATCAGTTCTGAATCTGATGCCTTTTCTGAGGCAGGATTAGGAGAAGCAGGGATTAAACTGGAAATGAAAGCCATCTAGGAACTGAGGCTCTAGTAAAGGATGAGTGGTGCAAAGTGGGTCTGGGGGCCGCAGAGGGGAGACAGCAGTAGCCGACCGGTCACTAATGCTTCATGACCTTGGGGGAGACATGTTCCCTACACGCCCTGCAACTGGCGCTACCTGCATCGCTCCCCCCGGCCTGGTAAACGGCAGGACTTTTGCTTTTTCAGTCGGACGTGATCTTCATTCTTCCAAGTCCTGGATGAGCTTATATTCTTTCACTACTATGAAGAAACGTGAATGAGTTTTACAGTTTTGCACTATAACGAATATCACTGCTTCAACACTCATGTAAATACTGGTGTATGTTTTCCTTTCTCGGTAACTGTGGGGTCATATGAGGTAAGTGGATGATTAGCTCTGTAAGAAAGTGTCAGACTGGCCAAGTGTCGGCCATACCCAGTGGGGCACCTTTAACTGAGGCTGTTGAGGCTGTCAGTCATGACCTCACATCACACATTTCCTGATAATTCTTAAATTTGATTGGATGTTTCTGTTACTACTGTATTCTTCAATAAGGATCAACACATGCATTTAACGGCGTTGTTGACTTTCCTAAGCAAATCTGTTTCTTTTTCAGATTGATCAGCTGCCCTGCAGACTACGCCTACTGGATTTTTAAATCAGTTTGGCAAATTATTTCACACTCTGAGTCTTCAACAAAATGAGCCTCGTTCTCCATTTCTTCAAATTACCAATAAGTCCTTCAGTACATAAACTAGCAGTACGTGAGACACTGAAGCAATGCTCTGTACATCAAACATCTACTGGTAATACAATATTCTATCCCTAACCTTCCACTTTTCTACTCTAAGTGTGTCCCTTTCCCATATACCAAACATATCCAACAATGCACAGTACTTAAAGTGGCTGCTCAAGAAATTCAGGGCCCCAGTGAATCTGAGATCTCAGCATACTCCGTCCTCAACAGAACAAGATCTTCCTGACACTGGTTTCTGAATGTTGCTTTTAGAATGGCCCACCTGCTTTCCAGTGGGAGGAGAGTGTGCAAATTTTTTACATACCAACCCGAAAATTATCACAAGGGGAAGATTAACTCAATGCAAGGAACTTTGCTGGATTAATAGAAAGGGTAAAACCACAAAGGGAACACAGATAAAATTGTATCCTCTTTGGTCTGGGGTTCCAGGATACCTGGCCATTGTCCTCAGAACATTTGCCACCACGATCATTAGCAAAGCCAACAGTCCTTCTCAGGTAAGGGTACATGACTGTCAACTTCTACTTGGTCAATGTCCCACCAGTCAGCAATGCTGTGCTCCATGCATGTATTGCACAAAATCATCCTTGCATGCTAGTGGCCTACCTCAGTCTACAGGAAACACACTCTAAATCCCTACATGGGACAGATCATTCTTTTACCATCATGTCATCCACCCAGGAATGCTATTTTTCCTTGGTTCAAAACATGCTGACTCCTGGCGAAGTCCATGCATAGACGCTAAAGAAATCAATGGGCAAAAAGTCTGAAGAGGAACAGGTATTTGTATACTCTCAAAGTGGCTCCCCCAAGGCATTTTTTAATTCCAGAAGGAAAAACAGTAATTTTTAAAGTGGAGAAACCCATCAGATAAAACTTAAACCAAGTGATCATGATTAATGACACAGGACATCATGTGTCCCTTGACACAACTGGAGGAGACTAAGGAGATGTAAATGCAGTGTGGATCTTAGACTTGATCCCAACACAAAAGGACACAAACAGAAAGCTATGAAATTCAAATAAGGTCTGTAGTTTAGTTAATAGTACTGTCCTAACATTAATTTCTTGGTTTTGGTAATTGTAATAAAATTTTCCAAGACGTTAACATTAGGAGAAATCAGATGATGGATATATTATCATGAACTCTCTAGTATTTTTGAAACTTTTCTATAAAACTATTAAAAAGTTGGGGAAAGTCCTCCTCTGCACCAATGGCTTGCAAGTCCTACTGTTGACTGAGTCACCACACATGCTGTTGCCACTGTGTTCTGGCAGTGTGGCTGTAGTCTGAGGGCACCATACACATCTGGGAAACTTAAATGCACGAGCTCTCCTCTTCAAAACAACCCAGTCTATGTAGAGCAAAAGGTCTCAATAATAGGCTTTTTCAGAGTAATGAGGGAAGGTGCTAGTTATGCCGCCATCACATTAACCCTTTATCAGTTCCTTTCGTCATCTTCACCCCCTTTCAGCTTCTTATTGACCAGCACCCATGTGCACGTCTGGTGTATCTTTAAGAGCACAACGGGCCAAGCAATGGAGCACGTTACAGCAACCTGCCACCCCTCACACCCAGGCAGCGACACGGTCATCCTGGTTCATGCCTGCACAGCGCCCACGGCTCAGTGAACCCCATGGTGGCATCTTCAGATTTCCCACAAATGAATCAAAGTAGGACACAGATGCTGTGCAGCGAGCAGGCGCTCCACCGGACCACCGCTCAGCCTGGCCCCTAGAGGGCACTGTACTTAATCTTTCCTCCAGATTGTCTAAGGATTCTCAGAAAAATCAGATGAAGCATCTGTCCAGCTCTCACTGCCAACTGAAAATTCTGGTGTTTTCACCCGCAGCAATGGTCATGACGCAGCTGAAAATATGGGAGAGAGAACTACAAGAAACTCTCCTCTGGCTCTGAGACAGCCTTGCCAGGTCAGAGGATTAGTCATCCCCACTTCCCCTTTTCTCCCCTTACCCCTCATTTAATCCCTCTTCCTCCCTGGTCTGAACTCAGGGCTTGCTTGGACATGGTGATCCCCTAGAGAGCTAACAAAACAAGTTGCTGGGTCAAGGCTTTCCACTGATCCAGGCTGGGGAATGAGATGTTGGGGGCCTGAGGTTTCATATAAAGGGCCCTGACTCCTGGCCAACAGTCACGACTGCTGCCTCCAGTGTGCCTGGCCACAGGACATGCCCCACTACAGTCCACCTCCATTCCCTTCTTTCTGGGATATGTGCTGCCTTGTGCTGTAATCACCCCTTCAGTTGTCACCTGCAAATTCAATGCAGAACCTGGTCTTCCGGGATCACACTCAATCACTCATACACACACACACACACACACACACACACGCACACACACACACTGAGTGCCTGTCTACACCTCTTCTGGGAACACATGCCAACCGCATTCCTCCCAGTGTACCTGCCCCCATCAAAGAGGGATTTCACAATAAATAATTCCGACAAACATGTATAATCTGCTTGGTACATCATGAACCAGTTAAAGTTCCATATGTATCCTAACTCAATGCTTCCTGGAGAGCAGTGTTTAAACATATAGTCAGGGTTATAATCCCAGGTCTGCCTGAGCCTTGGGTAAAAGTCCAGACAAGTTATTAAATTTTATGTGCTTTCACATTTATAAAAAAGGAGGTGACCTCATGTTTACTGACCGTACACACGAAAGGCTAGAATTTCCAATGCTACCATATTTCTCTTCCTGGCTCCTTGTTCAGGTTCGCTTGCTTTCAAACCACAGGAAATATTCTGAATGAGTTCCATTTAACAAAGAGTGCCTTTTTCCAGGAACTTCTTGTGTGTCCACTCAATGACATTGCCAGGACACTGCCTTACCCACCAAGACACCCTGAAGTTGCCACTGGGGTGCATAACAAAACTGCATTCCTGTTCCTAGTCTCTACCTGCTCTGATACTCATTCTTCAGAAGAGAATGATACTCATAATGGGCCTGGAACCCAACACACCTGACTCTCAGTTCTCTGAAACAAATGCAATGAGGTAGACGTTAATGCGGGGGAGACTCCACCAGATGAGTGTGGCAGGCAACTCCAGCAAGCAGCATTTCCCACATAAAGTGGGTCCCTAAAGGTCCCCCCAAACCTGACACCTTAGGTGACAGGGGAAATTGACTGTCACAGAACAGAGCTAGACAGTTGTGATTTTCTACATGGCAGCCATTGTACTTTTGTGTAAAGCCCACCACAAAAGATTTTAAAAGTATATTTATGAACAACACACCTTTCAGAGTTTTTCAGTTTGCAGGCATTAGAGTGCTTGTGCATGACCACATCTAGAGAAGGATGATACACTTTGCAATCTTGGACTGTTTACAGAGCAGTTGATATTTACCACCTTAACATCCTGGAGAGCTACATCCTATTGACCATCTGTCTCATCTCACTTTAAGGATGAAAAACAGTGATGCTCAGGGAGGTTAAATGACCATCTGAGGTTTAATGGCCTCATCCCAACTCAATATTCCTTCTACCACATTCCATTTCCTTTGTTCTGAATTCTCCAATTATTCATCATAAAAAAAATCACATTTATTCTTTGGGAAATGCAGTTTGAAAAACCTTAAAGCTCACAAAACAAACAATTTTGAACTGAATGAGACTACATAAAGATTTAAAGATAATTAACTCTTTTTATGTTTCAAAAACGTAGGCTGAGGCCCAGGAAATGAAGAGGTTCTATTTACTTCTCAGGGCAAATCGGAGGATGACACACAAAAAAACCTGGATCTTCTAACTCCTGGCTTAGGGTTCTTATCCTGAATCACCGAATTTCTTCGTTTTCTTTCAAATTCCTCCATGAATTTCACAAAGAAGTTGGTCACATTTTTTTCTATCCAAAAAAAGCAAGTTTTATGCTACTTGAGGACTTCAGAATTACTTCAGATATTTAAAATTATTACTCTGAAAAACTAAGCTTTGTCTCACATAAATGATGCTGTGACCACTCGCTCTGTTAATAAGTAACATTAACATAAATAACTTACCAAGAACTGTAAGCTGAATCTTCTTATTTCCAACACCAGGAGCTTTTTTCACTTTGCACTGATAGGTGCCAATATCTGACAACTGTAAGTTTGTTACGTTTATTGATGCATCACCAGATTTGAGATCACTACTTGTAAAATGTACTCGTCCCTTCAGATCTTGATAGTAGTCATCATAAATTTTGTCTCCAGAATATAAAATAATCTAAAAGAAAATCAAAATAAGACAGGGAGGAAAACACACAAGCAAGCAAGCAAACCCTGTCTCATTAGGAGCTCTGGGTACACCATGGTACTGTGGGATCAGAAAAAAGAATAAGGACACAGTGACACGAGGAAATCTATAGTTATGCAAACCACAGATCAAGAAAACAGGAAGAGACCAATATGATACTTGAGTATGGTCGCACACTGCCATTTTAAATGGGGAAACCAAGCCCCACAATGATTTAGCAATACAGCCCTACATCAGAGTGATTGGGTGAAACTGGACAAGAACACAGATTTGTGATAACACTATTTTTCAGCTGCCTCAAGAGGATGCAGTTAGCCAATCAAGTGTGTAAAATCAAGTACATACCAACACTACTACTCCCCAAAAAGGGCTCATGATAATTTACCTGTGGAATTTAACAACAAAACATTCTTTGGTCTTCATATACTAAGTTGGGGGCACCTGAAGGTTCTACGCTCTAATAGATAAGATCATAAAATAAACCTCTTAAGATGTGTGTGTCCAGCCAGGTTAACAGGACCTTTCAATTAACCTTCTGTGACTAACAGCAAAGGCCCTGCCTAATTCCACTGAATTTTCTGAACCACTGTTACAGGATTTGATGGAAATAACTAAAGGTTAGATTTAGAGGGAAAATAAATTCTGTTAAACTAGACCTGGAAAAGAACTATAATTGTTACCTCTGACAATCACTAAAACTAATTTAACAAACTTTATAATCTTTAATTCGCTAATGAAATCCTTCATTGTGGCCATCCGAGACCAAAAGGCCAAAGAGCGGTGGTGTGGCCAAATCAGAAAACAAGACTGCCAATAATTTTTTATCTGAGATGTTTACTGTGAACAGTGAAGCCGGAACTGGTGCCATCTACAGAAATTTCTCCAGGGCATGGACCTGGGTTCTCCTATTACCACCTCCCCTACCAGCTGACCCCACTCCTAATTCACTAGAGTCTTTATTTATATATTAAGTGTCTGCATGGAGGAAGATGCAATACCAGTTTGCTAAGTAAAAAAAGCAGCAGCTGAAGGGGCCACGAGAACTTCCTCTGTAAACACAAGCCATCACCGCCTTTGCTCCACCTTCCCCCACACTCGCAGGTCAACAGCAACACGGGGAACTCCTCCAATGAGACTGTCTCTTCCTCTGTATTAAGTACCGGCTCTCTTGTGAAAAGCCACAAAGTTCAATCCATTGTACTTTCAGTCCCTCATTTTGCTATACACACACTTTACTAGTCTTTCAAGGAGGGCCTGACAAATAAACTGTCCCCACTGTTAGTCATTTTTGTAAACTATCTTAGTATTTTCCCATGAAAACAATCTTATAAACGGTAGTTAAGAAATGGGGAAGTAACATTTACCAGGGAATTTTGATTTCTCTTCAAAACCCTGCCAGGATGGTGGCATTATCCACGTTGAACCTTTAACCTGATCACAACAGGGAATAAGAATGGAAAATTTCTCCAGCCCAGTCCCCTACCACACTGCCCGCCAGCTTGAAAACACTAAAATAAGGGTTTAGCTAGCATTATAATGCAGCCAGAATTCTATGTAAGCATCCTCTACTGCATCAATCTCTCCCCCAGCCTTTCTGTCTTTTATTTTGGTCTCATTTTTGCTGTGTTTTAGGTTAGAGGCTAGGTTTCCCACTCAGCACAGAAGTCCCGCGGGCAGCGAGGCTGGGCCTCCCACTCAGCACAGAAGTCCTTGGGTTCTCCTTGCATGAAGGACACACAAGGCTACAGGACACACTGCACCTTTTGGTCTCTAGACACCCCTTGTCACAGGGCTTCACCCATAAGTCTTAAGCCAGAAGAATTTAAGACCCATGCTCTCAGAGAGTGGACAAGATGGTGAAGCAGAAGGATGCTCTTAGCTCACCCTCTCCCACGAATACACCGAGACAGACATCCACCCACCCATTCACTCAGAACACCTCTTGAACTTTGACAGAGCACTGCCTTCTTCAGAAGACAAAATTCGTCGCCAGCCTGATGTTCCTCAGTTTACAATGGGGGTACGTCCAGATAAACCCATAGTATCAGTGATGATAAAGCAAAAGCCCAGTAGTGATTCAGTTCTTACTATGGTCTACGAAGTGCTCTAAAATTCTATCATCAATGGAAACTTCCCAAGTTATCATATGGAACTACCCATCCAGTCATGGATTAATCCCCACAATCAATGACCCATTAGTGCCAATTTCATTCAACAGACATCCCTAGTGCCTGTTATATAAAAAGGTTCTCTGTTACATGCCGTTATGAAAGTTGAAAGAAAAAATGAGTAAGACCCATGCTCTCCATTCATACACCTTAATCAAGGACCCAGTCCTGGACTCTGAAGAGGGATGGGCACTGCACCGGCACAGGAGTCGGGGGTGTGCAGGACCTCAGGTAGAAGCCTGCATTCAGGGTGCTGGCACTGCCATGGAGGGGGGTGGGGGGAGCAGACAGTGAAGAGCAAGACAGGAGAGACAAGGGTATCAGGCTGAGTATGAGTCAGGCTGGCACCAGAATTAGGGCAATTATCCTTGAAGGAGGTGACCCTAATCATTTACAACTTGGGAGAGCTCCTTCATTTTTCTGTCACAAATACATCATGGACAGATTGCCTGTATTTGCCAAAAATAGTTAATTACCTAACTGCACTGATTCAGCCATTAAATGGCTGGATAACCACTTCTTTAATATAGATCGTAAGTAAAAAAAAAAAAAAAAATATATATATATATATATATATATAAAACAATATTCTTCTAAGTATTTGAACTTGTTTTTCCTCCCTGGTCTAATTTATTAACATTGATTTTTGTTTTTAAATTCAATGTCAGATGAAGCTACTACGAAGCATTCTCAATTAAATGAAATATTCTGGCACCATTAAAAGGCAAAGTGTGATATATGTATTTGCAGATGAGGTTGAAACCAAGTCCCATAGAATTAACAGAAACTGGTGACTAACAGAAATTCTTGTGCTAGTCCTACAAAACAGCATGTAAGAAAACAGCTAGTTAAAAACCCCTCCACTTGTCCCCTGCCTTAATTTTTGACTCCTTAACCACCTTTATAGATAATGCCTCTGACATTCTGGTCACTATAGCAATGGGAGAGCTAAGTTGTTTCCAGGAACTTGGAGTTGGCTCCTGTGGGACCAACGACCCTAAAACTGGGCATGGGCAGGTAACCAGGGAACAATCTTCTGACGTCAGAGGGGTGAAAACCCCAGCCTCAGATCACGTGCCTCATGAAAAAACACGTAACTCAGATTCACCTGTACAAAACATAGATTACCTCACCTTTTCCCTAACTCCAATCACCTTTCCCTATGCCTACGAGCACTCTGCTGCTTTGTCTCACAAACATCTCAAACCTCTTGCCTTTAGGAAGGCAAGGCTGAGATTTGTTCTTCTGCCTCCTCATTTGGCCGATTTCTGAATAACTCTTTCTCTGTTGCAAATCTCACCATCTCAGTGTCTGTCTTGCTGCACGTTGGCCAAACGAACCTGGATCAGTAGCAAGGTTGTCGGGCAACTTTTCTCCCTGGTGCTCCTTTTGGCTTTTCAAGTTTTCTACATTAGGCTCTTATTATTTTGTAATTAGAAAAATTCTACAGCAATATCGTTATCTGTTGGTATCCATGGGGCATCAGTTCTGGACCTCCCCCCTTTCTCCTTCCCCTCCTCAGATGCCAGGAGAGGCAGCTGCATGTGTTCGCGTCCCTCATATAAGATGACATACGTGCATATAACTTACATGCACCCTCCCATATACTTTAAATCATCTCTAGGTTACTTATAATGCGTAACACAAAGCAAATGCTATGTAAATCACTGATGGCACGTGGGAAATTCACTTTGCTTTCCGAAATTTCCTAGAATTTTTTTCCCCAAACATTTTCAATCCACAGTTGGCTGAATCCATGGATGCAAAACCCAGATACAGAAGGCCAATTGCTGTTTCACTTAAGAAATTCAATGTATAGGGTATTTAACTTGAAAAAATACAGAAGACTCTAATAACATGTACCTGTGTTATTCTTAGACGTGTCCCTTGTGCTAATAATGGAATCCTTGTGCGAAATTTAAAAACTCAGTTCTACCTAACTTTTCACGAAGTCTGGTTTACTCGCTGTCCCCAGCACATTCTGCACTTTCCGGCCAGGCTCTCAGGCCTGCTCCACGTGCCCCTCCCCTGCTCCCTGACTCACACACACTTCCGGATCCAGAATTTCAGAACGTTCACGTCCACAAGTTCCTCTTCTTCCACACAGCCTTCTCTAAGAGGTGTGGTGACCTTCTCTTCCTCTGAAACTGTGGATCACTTATCCAGTTTGCTCCATTACATATGTGCCCTCGCTTTCCACCAGAGCAACTGCATTCCTTACCCAGACGGTAAGCCGAAGAAGTCTAGGGCTTTCTTCACGGCTCCCATGTCCCCCCACCTATGTGACCAACACAGTGACGGACACCTAAGACAAGTTTCCCTGCCATCTGCCAAGTGAGCAGCACGCAGCACACTTACCACCTGATCCACCTTCTGATTATCAGCTGGAGATAGCAGCCACTCAATGTCCAGCGGGCCCTGGTCTTCTGCACCAAGGGTAAATTTGCATGGCAAATAGGCAGTTTCCCCTTTGGCCTTTTCAATCATCTGTTCGGGAGTAGTGATGCTCAAACTTCTGGCGAAATCTAGAAAATGAAACACGGCCTCAGCACCTGTGTCAGGCTGGCAGGACACTCAGCACACCTCAGCTGTTCAGAGGGAGTATGGGATGCGGTGGAAACAAGATTCTATTGGGGACCAGAGTAATGAAATTCTAATTCAGCAGTTCCCAGTCCTTTAAGTTTGTGCTTCTGTAGAAATAGAATGACAATATTAATACCTATCTTATTCAAAACAATTTCCTTTCAAAGCACTGGGAACTTCCCAACATTGTATGGAATATAAGCTTTCCTATGTGAAATATAAGAGCCTAGTAGAGGATTTCTGTTATCCAAGCAGATGTTTAAAACTGAATCTGCTAGAGGCTCTGAAAGGTCAGTTGTGTCGCGCTGATTCAAGGCTACATTAATTCACGCTTGCCATGGTGCCAGGAACACACTGGGAAGGCTTGTCCCTGGGACACATGCTCATGAATTCTGACACATTTTCTGCCAAGGCATCGTTAATTCCAAATTTTTATTAAACTTCGTTCTGTAACTTTCATTGAATGATTAAAAATATTCCTAAACAAATTTTGATGACAATTCAAAAAGAGAGGAAACTGTCACAGTTTATGTATTTTTAAATGTACCAAGTAGTTGACCTCAATATTATCTTTAAGACATGTCTGTTTATCCCTATTTTCTTTCTGAAAGTCATTATTTTTAAAAGATTATCTTAAAATTTCACAACTTATTCTCAAAATAGTACTCTATGAAACTTCCATTTAGATCACAATTAAATAGAGAATTAATGCCAAATGGCAATATTCGAAAAATCTGTAAAAGCAAAAGTAGATGTCCCGAGCCCCAAACAAAAATTCCAACATAGATTCTTCCAATTGAGTTTATGAAAGAGATGGCTTAAACCCACTGCAACTCTGAAAGTCTCCTCAGGGCTAATGCTTTTCTGTAACAAAACTAGTATCTTTTACGTGCATAAAAGAAAGAAATTAAGCTATGAACAAAATATCAAGTTTAGTCAATTCATTCATAAAATTAAGTCTATTTGCTACATCTAATAAGACTGCAATCTGAACAGCCAACAACTTAATATAAAATGTAAATTTAGTTTGTAAATGAACTATCAGGCAAAACTTAATTTTTTTTCACTATTTACACTATAAAAGTTTGCACAGCATTAGTCTGTCAGTGTTTTCCTTGTGATAACCCAACAGTTTCTTTTGTGTAATGTATGCAGATCTGAAGTTTCAAAAACACAGTTTTCGTTCAGCAGCTCTACTATTTGGACCTCTACATCACCCAACCCTGACATTCAGGGCTGGATGATGACCTGGAAGAGGCTTTAAGCACTAAGGTTATGATAAGCAGAGCCTGTCTCTCCTCAACCACACACCCCCCACCCCTCTGCCTTCCCACTCCACAGCTCAAACCATAAAAATAAACACAGAGCAAAATTAAAAGAAAATCCAAGTCTTAATTCTCCATAATGACGGTTTTGATGCTGGTTTTCAAATGATAAACTCCAACAAGAACAAACCAAAATGAAGAATTAAATTACTGGTCATCACATGATCCTTTCCATTAGTCCTTAGAAGAGGCTTAATATAACGGACCATCAGTTGTAATAAAATGTTAATAAGGCTGAAGCCAATAGATTGAGAATGAAAAGAAAGTTAGGTTACACACAAGATCATTTACATTTAAGCACCGTCCTAAGAGTTTACCACATTTAAGTGCACTCATCAAATAGCAAATTACAACTGGACATGGACTCTCTGCAGGCCCTCCCCTAAATCAAAGGCTGGCCTTGTCTGGCCAACAGAACGTAGCCTGAGTACTGCTGCACCAGTTCCAAGGCTGGGCATCAAGAAGGCTTGCTGCTCCCACTGTGGTCCACTGGGACACGGGCCACCACGTGCACACACCACAGGAGAGAGAAGTGAGAGAAGTGAGGTGTTGGACCAGCAGCTCCAAGTGCGCGGCATGCAGCCCCCCAGGAACACCAGCCTGGACTCCAGCCCCAGAAGCCCGGGCAGGATGGTGAACTCACACGTGAGTTAAAGCCACTAAAGTTTGTGTTGTTTTGTTACACAGCAAAGATTGATGATGTGCCATCTAAAGCCACTGATTCAGCCCAAACGGACTACTTACCATCTCCACAAAAATCCACACTATGCCAATCTTCATTTCATGTCCACATTTCTGTTTTAAATGATATGATTTGATATTCATGTGTATAATCTCAACTATCTCTCCTGATTAACATTCAAGTCTCTGAATAAATACATTCTATCATTTCTAATAATCTCAGTTCCATTCCTACGTCGCTCACTCTGGCATCCCTCTACATCTCTAGCCTACAAGGATTTTTCTTTCCGTCTTCCTAGGAATGCTCACAGTGCCTTCCTTTCTGCGGTCTCTCTCACCCATTTGGCACTCAGCGTATACTGTCTTTTATTTTTTCCCTTTTATAAATTTGAATTGTGAAGTTGACTCAGGTAGGCTCCACGGTTTTTGTCATATATTCTACACATCAATGCGCTTGTCTTCTTCCCATATTACCTTGTATCTTTACGTGAATTTTTAAAATGAATGCCCTGATTCACCATCGAATTATTAGCTCCGTTAGGGTCAGGAGAAACTGCGGGTATCTTTATCTCCTGTTTGTGGTTCCTTGCACATTAGTAGAAAGGAACTGATGACTGAATTATAAGTTTGATCAATTTAAGAAATGTTGAAAATGAGCATTCATCTGCCAGAAGAGGTCCTGCTCCTTGAAGATTTCCTGTCCACAGCAACTACAAATGTTGTCTGCACTTAATTTGTCTGAGTATGAACACCTTACATATGAAGTAAGGTAAGAACAATCTAAGTACAGTCCAGAATGAGAATTCCATTTCAAAATGAATCCAGAAACATCTCAAAAACACGAAGGCAAGAACGTATGCGAGAATGAAAATTTGCTATAAAAGCAATTAAAGTTTCCTGGTTTCTCTGTGCTTCTAGAGTTTTTATTTTATAAAAATCAAATCAAATTTAAAAGGCCATCAATTAGACATCGAGATGACTAAAAGTTCAAATCCTCTTAATCCATGCTCTCAGTACTTACAGCACAGTCATTAGAATAAAATGTAAGTTTGTTTTCATGATAGTATCATTCTTTCTTGTTTGATACATTAAAATTACTTTTCTCTTAAAAGTATCTGAGGAAACATTTATTTACATGTGTATGAAAATGACCTGGATAGATAAACTGTTAGCAGTTACTTTTTTAAAACTGAGATTTAAAGGTGAGCTTTATAATGAGATTTTCTTAATATGAATACTGCTAAAGACATTTTAAACAGATTTCTAAATGGCTTTCAGTATTTCTTTCTCCAAAAATGTTTAAAACATTCAGCTGCTCTTCATTGCGCTGCACTAGAAATGAATTAAAATCTCAAGATGGTACAAAACAGTTATTGGGTCTCCTAGCAACGCTGAAAGGGCCTCTCTGCACAGAGGCATAGTTTCTCAAGTGTTGATGTATGCAACAGTCACAAATTGCAGAAGACAAAAGGCAGACATTTGGTCTCACGCAGTGTTTTGGGATAGTCTTTCTTAATGCTGCCCAATTCCATTTATGCAGCAAACTGAGTTATAATTTAACATGCAGGTTCAAACATGGTCTCAAAACTAAATCAAATAACAAATCTTGTGATTTTACTCAAACTTCTATTCAGAGTGTGGTGAAATACAGAGCATGTGATCAACCACGAGGACCTGCAGAGTCCTGTTAGTAAGTGCCCAGCACTGGATTATATAAATAAACAAGCTGAATCACGTCCCATTTTGTCCGTGACTGAAATAACATCTCCCAGTTTTCTACTTGTTTCTCTAATCTCTGAATTCCAAATCTCTTGAGTCTGCAGAGCCTCTCTTCTGCCCAGTCTGACCTTTATCTGAGCAGCAAAATGACATGAGCTCCTCGGAGTATCTTTTGGCTACGAGGCTGTCACCTTCTGCTAAGGCCTTGGACCTGCTTCTCCCCTCAATGGAGCAGCACTGGAGATAAGGCAGGGCACATCTTCTCCAGAAGGCAGGCAGTGTTGGAACTGATAAACTGCCTTATATTTCTTTAATTTCAAGTTTAAGTCACATGTTAACCTAAATGACCAGAATGGTCCTCAGCTATCTTTCCCTTCTGGCAACCTTAAAATCAAAGGAAGCTGGACTGTGCTCATGAAACTTTATGGTTGATTAAAAAAAAAAATAAGTAAATGTGTGGGAACTTTCAATGAGGTTTTGACTGAGGAAAGCCATAAAGAAAAATAGAGAACACAAAAGCGATGAAGAAAAACACAAACACTTAACTATATTAAAAAAATTCAGGTTAGAAAAAAAAATCACCATTTAGCTTTCAATAAAACTTGCTGTAGGAAGATTTTCTGCTCTTCTGTCACTGAGGAAATGAAACAAAAAGAATGGTGTGAAGCACGTTTTCCATGTATTTACCCATATGTGGAGCCTGCCAGTGATGGGATAGGCAGTTTTTGCACAAGAGTCCTGAATTCCAGCAGTGCTGGGTAAGGTGCTTCCCCCTGGGCAGAGAGAGGGGCTCCTACAGCTCTCATCTAGAGACCTAGGCAATCAATGAAGCACTTCACTACAGCAGAATCAAAGGGCATTCGAGCAATTCTGGACCCAGGTAAGCAGGTCACAATTCTGGGATACGCTGAGGAAAGCAGAGGCAAGCAAAGTTCACAGGCCCAAGTACTTCTGCACAGGAGAATGGAAACAGAAAAGGCCACAGAAGGCCCAAGTGTTGGAAACTGACTGCAGCACACACGGAGTCCAACTTACTGTCAACACAATCAGAGGCCTGTGAAACGTCAATGTGCAAACCCACAGGACCTACTATGTGCAAGTACTCTGTAGTAGGATGACATCTGAAAACCACCCCCAAAGTCCAACAGGCGGCATCTGAAAACAACCTAAACACCTAGTAACAGGCAGGAAATTAGGCTAAGAAATCCAAGCTCCTCTACCTAGGACAAAGAACTAGCGAAATACACTAGACCAGAACTAGTCCCCTCCAGCAAAAAGACCTTAATAAAATATGGCTCTGGCATAGTAAAATCAGTTCCTACTCACAGTAATGGAAGCTGGACTGATATTTACCTGATGGCAGAGATAGTCACCTAAGCCAATAAGATCTTTCAGAAAGAACATGACCTTTAACACATACACATGTAATAATAAATATACAAATGTAATAATATGGTGGGGGGGGCTGTGCAAGGAACTGAATAGTGTCCCATCAAAATTTCTGGTGAAGCCCTAACCACCTCCACATGACTGTGCTGGAGATAGGACCTTTAAGGAGGTGATTATGTTAAATGAGGTCATGAGGGTGGAGCCCTAATCCAATAATTGGCACCTCCTTAATATAACTTTAATGTTATGATTTATAATAAAAAATACATTATTTAGTCTGTGTCCCAGTTCCTTGCACAGGGCTCCTGAGTGATAAATGTGTCTTTTGTTACGATAATGAAGTGACTTAAGAAAATCCCTAAGCAACCAGGGGAACCAATCACTCAATTAGAGGATTGGAACTTCCGGTACACCCCCCCCCCGCCCCGCCCCATCCCCGGGGAAGGAGATGGGTGAGGGGCTGGAGATTGAGATCATTCACCAGCAGCCAATGATTTCATCAACCATGTCCTGTAATGAAACTTCTACAAAAACCCAAATGGACAGTGTTAGGGTAAGAGAGCTTCTGGGCTGGTGGGGAGAGCAGCGTGCTCAGAGAGCATGAAAGTGCCATGCCCTGTGCCCATACCGTGCCCTCTGCATCTCGTCCACTTGGCTGTGTATCCTTTTAAATAAGCCGTGATTAAGCTCTGTGAGCCGCCCTAGTAAAGTAATCAAACCTGAGGAGAGAGGATTGTGGGAACCTCAGACAGACAGCAGGTTGGTCAGAAGCACAGGCAACCACCTGAATCAGCATCTGATTCGGGGCGGGGTGGACAGACAGGTGGCAGTGTTGTGGGACTGACCCTCATTAACCTGTGGGAGCTGACCCTATCTCCAGGCAGACAGTGTCCAAGCTGAGATGAACTGCAGGACACCTAGTTGGTGTCAAAGAATTACTCGGTGACATGGGAAAAACAACAACAAAACCACACACATCAGAATTGGTGCCCGAATCAAAAAGCCTCAAATCCAACCATTTTTACCTTCATCCAGGCCACAACTATCTCTCAGGAGGACTCAGCCCACGTCCTTCCCCGCATCCACCCCCTCACTCTAACCATCTCCATGCTTCACCCCGAGTGTTCTCTGATCGTTTTCTGAAACACGTCTGAGAACCCCTGCCCCACACTGATTGCCGCTGTGCGCCCCAGGCAGTTCTCCATCCTCTCTCCCCACTGAGCACACACACTTTACAACACTGCCTTCCCTGCTCCAGCCCACCTTTTAACCTCACTCTTCTTACTTTGGTCTCAGTTCAGGCATTTCCCCAGAAAATGTTCTTTGTGTCCAGACATGGACTGAATCCGATATTGCTCCTCAGGCAACTGACGAGGCCTCCATCCTAAGCACTTTTCCTGCTTTGCTGAAGCTGCTTCTTCACCGTGTGTCCTTCTGCCCTGTACCTTCAGTAAATAGTTCACATTTGACTTAGAAGCCGAAGCTGCTTGATTATCATTGATATCCTTCAGCATAGCAAATTTTCTGGTACTCAGCTTTAAAAAAAAAAAAAAAGTGAAAGGAAAAACTCACAGGCACAAGTAGCACCTTCGCATAAGAGAAGGGAAACAGGATCCACCAGAAATCAAAGCTGTTCCATTTCAAAATAGTGGAGAAAGGTTAACAAGATGCATTATTGCCAAAAATAGGTGAAAATGAGTTAAGACCTTTCTCTTTCAAAGATGGAACCACAACAGTGAAAGCATCCTTCTACACTGGAATTTGACACAACATTGTAAAAAATGTTAAAAAACAAAAAACCAAAAAAAAACAAAACAGTGAAAGCATCCTGGCCTGGGACCAATCACTGAAGAAAACCAAAGAAATCAGAGGAAGGGAAGAGTAGATTAAGTGCACACCTGTGGAGCACCTAGTTTGCACATGTTTCCCTTACCTAAATGGCCCACTTTCTCCCTTGCTCGGCTTCCTCCCACTGAAAGTACCTGTAGCCATTCATCAAAGTACCTCTTACCTGTGGCCTCCTCCCAGATCGCCCACAGGCAATGTTAACTGCTTCCTCCTCTCTGTTACACAAACCATTTCTCTACTAAAGGTAGTTGTTTACGTGCCCCTACCCTTAAGCACAAACTTTCACTTGCTTAACGGGGTCCCAGGGTTTCATCTCTGGAGGGCAAAGTTCCAAGCCTTAGTCAACAAGTCCCTAGACCTGCCTTGGACAAAATTGCTCAGTTCAAGTGGAGGCAGGAGCTGGGAGCAGAGGGGAGGTGAAGGAGCTATTTGAAAGGGAAATGAGGAGAGGACCATGAAACCGTGCAGGGAAAGTAGGGAAAGAGGGTCATGGGAAGACTGCATCTACGGAAGGAAAGGAAAGGAACAATGAAACCCAGACAGGAGACACAGCTCAGAGGGAGCTGAGCAAGCTCCATCCGGCGCTGACAGGAGCAAAGACTGATGCTTATTACTTTATTACCCACACCACAAGAAATGTTAGCAAATCTGGTAAGAAATTAACATGTGGGCAACTTTATATGTAATTATGTTAACATGAGTGAAATAGGACATGAAAAACTTTTGTGAATATCCTAAAATCACAACTAAAGATGGAGAAGTTGCTTACCTAGCTCTTAACTATCTCTAGAATAATAACACGAAGCAAAAGGAAAAAAATGTTACACGCCGATGTGTGGTTTCTCAAAATATCTGGAGTTCTTCCAAAGATATTAACAAAAAAAGAAAATCTAGAAATAAAAATAAGAATAATCTAACTTTACATTCCAACAGTAACACTGAGTATTTCTTTGGTTTCTTCAAAATGGGTATGTTATAACGACCTTAATGTCAACTGTTTTAAGAGTTTATGTGATATTGACTTTAGTGAGAAATGTCAAAGAATGTCATAGAGATGACTGTTTTAAATGAAGGAGACATTCAATCGTATCGCTGAGTTTAGATCATAAAATTCAGGAACCTTCCATAAAAACACAGTAATATGCAAAAATGATTTATTAGAATAATGTTGAAAAATAAACTGGGCAAATCAGGAACTGATATGTTTAAGGGATTGAGTAATTTTGTTGTGTGTGTTTGACAACAAAAACTACAGATCGGATGTCTGGGTTAGCAAGCAAGTCACTGGGATGCTCTAAACCCTGTGCAAAAAACGCATGCCAAGCTGTTAAGATCTATTTAGATCCCTTCCTTGACCGCAATTCCAAGCTGCCGATTTCCTTCCATCAGGGAGCTGTTTTGGAATTACTTGTTTGAGATGTTTAGAAGTCACCTAAATAGTAAGTGTTTCTTTCTAGAAAGGAAAAGAAAAATATTTTAAATATGTTAATACTCATTAACTCCTCCAACTAGGCCCTTAAATACTGCTGGGGAAGAGAAGAAAAAATTTACAGGAAGGGAGAAATCATGCTCTTTGCTGTCTAGGAGTTTTAGTTGTTTAATTCCCACGTGTGCTACTCAGTACAGTATGTTAATATGTACTGAGAGCTAAGAGCTACAGTCAGGTAAGTTAATAACAATGAGAAATGACATTAAGTATATACTTACTTCCTTTTCTATGCTGTTTTTCATATCAATTCCCAGCTCCCCAATGACAATCAGAAATCAGAAAGCAGGTGTCCAGGAAATAAACTGAGCTGGAAATGGGGAAACCATCATCCCAACAATAAACAGTAACTAATAGCGACTGAGTACCTAGAATGTGCCGGGCACTTTTCAAAACATTTTATACATATTAACTCTTTCAATTCTCATAACGACTTTGAGGGAAGTACTAATATTAGCCCCATTTTACAATGAAGACACAAAGACACTGACAGGCATCTAAGATACTAAGAGAGTAAGCTTCAAAGCTAGGCCAACTAGCTCCAAGTCACACTCATTCTGCAAGTAGAAGTTCACCAGCAAAGACCCTCAGACAGAGATTTCATTTTAAAAATCACTATAAAATAACAGAGTGAGTACGTAATTAGACCCCATTCCAACCACTGTGGTGCAGGAGGGTTTGGAATTTATATGCTATTCCTCTCCTATACTAAATTTCTAAGGAGACAACATTTTAGGCAGCACATGGTTCAGGAGTTTGGGTGGACCTTCTTTTAAACAGAAAAATCATACCAGTCTAGGATCTGTTGTCAAGTTTGTCACAAAAAAAAAGCTCTTTCATTTTGGACATGTTGCTTCTCTAGGGCTCAAACATAAATTAAGGGTGTTGAACTAAATTATCTATTTCAGATCTAAATACGTCCAAAATTTAAACCAGCAATCAAGAAACCATCGAGAAGCCTTCCCCTGACATCCATGCTCAAAGGCAGCAGCAACAGCTCTGGGTTCACCTCACAAGTGCAGACATCTCTGAAACACTAGTGGCCTGCATTATGGAAGCAGTTCTGCCCATGAACAGTGAGGGCTCTAAAGGCAGATCTAGGTTCGAGTTCATAGTGAGCTCACCAAATGCTGGGCCCTGTGAGTATTAATGTTTTCTTCTTTAAAATGGGAATTAATAGTAAATAACAATGCTTATTAATTTGCAGGCATTAAATAAAATAATGCATGTAAAGCTTAGACCAATTCCAGCACAACCTGGTATTACCCTTCCAATAAACAGTATCCAGTATGACAATTCAATGTCATCTTGTAAGCCTGTCATTCCTACTAGGATATAAACCTGTGTAGTGCTGTTTTAATATTTTATCCCTCACATTTAGCAGTGCCTTCCATATAGGGAGAACTCAAAATCTGCTATATAAATAAATGACACTGACATGTATCTATTAGGTCTGGCAATCAGAACCTCATTAGTACAGCTTAACATCAAAAACCAGCAACCCAATCAAAAAATGAACAGAAGACCTAAATAGACATTTATCCAAAAACACCCAGATGGCCAACAGGCACATGGAAAGATGCTCAATATAGATGATTAGAGAAATGCAAATTAAAACTACAATGAGGTATCATCACCTCACACCAGTCAGAATGGCCATCATTAAAAAGTCTACAAATGCACAGGAGAGTATAGCTCAGTGGTAGAGTGCATGCTTAGCATACACGAGGTCCTGGGTTCAATCCTCAGTACCTCCATTAAAAAATAAATAAAGGAATCTAATTACCTGCCCTCCCCTCGGAAAAAAAGTCTACAAATGAATGCTAGAGAGGGTGCAGAGAAAGAGGAACCCTCCTACACTGTTGGTGGGAATATAAATTGGTGCAGCCACTATGGAGGACAGTATGGAGGGCCCTTAAAAACCTAAAAATAGACTTACCATATGATCTAGCAATCCCATTCTTGGGCATATATCCAGAGAAAACTATAATTCTAAAAGACATACACTCCAATGTTCACAGCAGCATTATTTACAACAGCCAAGACATGGAAGCAACCTAAATGTTCATCGACAGATGAATGGATAAAGATGTGATATATATATATGTACACACACACACACAAAAAATGGAATATGACTCAGCCATTGGCAGCAACATGGATGGACCTAGAAATTATCACATTAAGTGAAGTAAGTCAGACAGAGAAAGACACATATCATATGATGTTACTTATATGTGGAATCAAAAAAAAAAGATACAAATTTTAGCTGCAAGCCAAAAATACTCACAAACATAGAAAACAAACTGTGGTTATGGTGGCGGAGGGGAAGGGGAATAGATTAGGCATTTGGAATTAACAGATACACATTACTGTATATAAAATAGATAAATAACAAATTTATGCTATATAGCACAAGGAACTACATTCAATTTCTTGTGATAAGCCATAATGGAAAAGAAACTGGAAAATACATGTATGTGTGTGTGTATATGGATAATTGAATTGCTTTGCTGTACACCTGAAACTAACACTATAAACTGACTACTCTTCAATAAAAGATAAGAATTAAAAAAAAAAAAAGAATCCAATTGCTGACATAGACCAAATCTGATTTAGTGAAGGCTTGGGGGTGGGGGGTGGGCGGAGAAGGTTGCAACAGGATTTTTTTTAATTGAAGTATAGTTGATTTACAATGATGTGTTAGTTTCCGGTGTACAGCAGAGATTCAGGTATACATGTAGATATCTATTCTTTTTCAGATTCTTTTCCATTGTAAGTTATTACAAGATACTGAGTATAGTTCCCTGTGCTATACAGTAGGACCTTGTTGTTGCAATAGGATTATTTAACTACAGAGGTTGAGGTGTACGTGAGTAGAGACAGAAGTGACTGCTGTTCTGAGGAACACGGCTCTTAAGAGCAGGAGAAAAATAGCAGAGTGTGATGTGTGGTCAAGGAAAGGCTGTTTTGAATGAGAACTGTAGAGCATGTTTATAACTCACAAGGAAAGAGCAAGTTAAAAACACATATAATTCTCAAGGACCTAAGGATCAAAACCCCAGAAAAGAATGAGACCTAGAAAACAGGGGATAAGGCAGCTGTAAATAAGACTCAAGGGAAGGACTAAGAGGACCGGTACAATTATGGACAAATCTATACACTGAAGCACAAGAAATTAAGGGAGTTTGTACCTGATCGCCTCCATCTCCTCCACGACAAAGGAGGCAGACAGCATTTACTTAGAATAAAACAGGCAGAACAGATGTGGGTAGAGGGGTTTTGGAGACAGTTTCAAGTCTGAAACAGGTGAGGAGGAATGGGAGAAGTGAAGGACTGCAAAACGGTGCCACAGGTCCAACGGGGATGTGACAGCGGAGGAAGCTGAGCAAAGACACACTGGGGTTTATCATACCCTTCTTTCTAGCTTTATATTTATTTAAAATTTTCCATAATAGAAATGTTAAAAAAAAAAAAATGATGTGGCACTACACACCCACCAGAACAGCCAAAATGAAAAAAGGCTATGATGAGGATGTGGAGCAACTCTCATGCTCTAATGATGGGAATGCCAACTGGTACAACTAACTTCGGAAAACATCTGGCAGTTACCTCCTACAGCCAAACAGACGGATAATCTCTGGGACCCCAGAAACTCCAACGGTAGTTAGAGAAGTGTATGCACACATGCACTAAAACACAAGCCTGAGGACATCACAGCAGCGTTTTTCACAACAGCAAAAACTGGAGGGAAAAAAGCGTCTGTCAACAGTAGAACGGGTAAATCAATGGTGGGAGAGTCACACAATAGAACACCATACAGCAACGCAAATGAATAAACTACAGCTACACAGCATGAATAATCTTACAAACACGACAGTTTAAGTGAAGGTTACACAAAAAACATATACTGTGTAATTCCATTTATATAAAATGTTAATGTGACCTATACTATTGGAAACCAGAAGACAGTAAAGGAAGTGACTGCAGGGGCGTGAGGAGACTTCTGAGTTGTGGGTTATGTGTTATTTCTTGGTCTGGGTGACAACTGCATAGATGTGTCTGCTTCTGATAATACTCTCACCTGTACACTGGTGGATAATGCTCTAAACTGCATGCTTTCCTGTGTATGAACATCATGCTTCAAATAAAAGGCTTACTTAAAAATGAAATTTAAAAGAGCTGAAGGAACTAGAAAAGATTGTTTTAGTTTTGTCTTTGTTAAAAATATAATGTCCTTAAACAACAAGGAACGACTGTAGAGCACAGGAACTATATTCAATTCCTTGGAATAACATAATAGAAAAGGATCTGAAAGGAAAAAAAAATGTGTGTATGTATATGTATAACTGAATCACTGTGCTGTACATCTGAAACTAACATTGTAAATCAATTGCACTTCAATAAAAAATTTTAAATACATATATACTATATATATAAAATGTTCTTAAACAACAAAGACCTACTGTATAGCACAGGGAACTATATTCAGTATCTTGTAATAAGCTATAATGGTAAAGAATCTGAAAAAGCATATATATATGTGTATATATATATATATATATACACATATATATATACACATATATACACACACACACACACAACTGAACCAACTTTGCTTTACACCTGAAATTAAGACAACACTGTAAATCAACTATACTTCAATTAAAAAAATACATATATAATGTTTTTATGCTTTACAAAGTACTTTAAAAAAAAAAAAGTCTAGCCAAATCAAACAGCAAGAACTATCTCCCCAACGTACACCAGCCCAATGCATCAGCCCATGAGCAGAGGCAAAGAAAGTGGCTGTAGGACTGATCTACATCAGAGATGGGAGCTGACATCTGACGATGGGACCTGGGATTAGTGAAGAAAACATCGTTTAAAGTAATCGGAAGGCCAGAAACGGGGTGGAAGAGTAAGAGCCCAGAGATCTCACTGACAGCAAGAGAGTGTGACGGAAGTTTGAGAAAGCTGGGAGGCAGTGACAGTGGAGTTCAAGATTTCAGAGGAAGAACTAAGTATAAAGAGAGGGTTGCCTAAACGAAATGGATAGAAAATCACTGTATCTGAGGTCAAGGGACTGTGGTGTAAAGATGTTAGAAAAGTGAGCTATAGCAGGAAAATCCTAAAATGCCAAGATGCTATGATATGGGGGTGGGAGGGCTGTAGCACGAGGCAAGGCATTTTTTGGTCAATGTGGAGAAGCAACCAGAAGTCTGATATAAGCAGTGGGCAGGAGTCTCAAGGGCTGAAGGGTTGGCATACAAGGTGAAGGGGAAACACAGTCTGGAGAGCCAGTGGGCCCCCAAGAGAATAAGCAGAAAATCACATGGTTTTTACATCACATGGCACATCTGCTTGGATCCATCCCCTGCTCTGCTGAGTACTCCGCACTGAAGCTCGCCCACAGTACTGGAATGGTGTCCTCTTCGTGTCCCCTGAAGCACCCACTACAGGGCCTCGCCCACACGTACTTACTATTTATCTACCCCCAAACTTCTTCCACAGGAATTGAGGTTCTGTATAAGAAACTTAGTGTATAATTTATAAACCAGGACCAGGGAAAGTGTAAATTATAATGTAAAGCCATTACACATTCAGTTAAGAATGTGAACATGCAGATAGGCTTTCTGTATTTGTTGAACTGGATTGTGACCCATCTCTTCCTCCCTCCCCTCAAACACACAGACACAGACACACTCGTCTCAGGAAAGCATTCAATTTCATTTCTGATTAAAAACTAAGTCTCAACCTTTCCTCAATCTATGTAGTATATTACCTTCCCCACATTCTCTAATACAAAGATGCTAATTTCAGAATTCTCTGGCAAAACAAATGCAAATAGAGTATTTTGCATTATGGGTAAAGCAGATCCGTTGCCATGGTGAATATTTTCATCACCTTCATAGAATGGTATGTATCACTCCATTTAAAGAAATCTGCCTTTGCCTCCTTGCTCTAAAAACCTCAGGCTCTGTTCTATTCCTTTAATTAACATGAACAGGAAAAGTGACTACTTGGCAAAAACAAACTCAGGTGAAGTGTCTTATAAAGGTGGCATTACAGAAAATAAGAAAGCAAAGAGACATAATAGTAAAGCAAAAAATGTTATCTACATACGGAAAATCCTGAAGTTAATAAAGAAAAGGTTAGTTACAATAAAAAAAAAATCATATCCCTGTTGTATGTCTACCTTGATTGCCTCAATCTTGGCAGTATTTCCGTTCAAATATCCCAAAATGAATTCACATTTCCCTAGTAATCATCACTGGGGACCCCTCTATCCTTACTTTCCATCTCTCCATAAATGCATTTACTTTCCTTAAAGGCAAGTTAAAAGTATTATTTTTGTCCATATACTTGTTTGGTCTGCCTTATACCTAAAATGCAAATGCATATAACTATCTTTATTCGATAGTTATATTTTTTGTGTGTAACAAATCCTCTGATGATTACAAGAAACTAGTAAGAAACAAGAGACTTTAACTTGTTACCAACAGGAATACAATGTGACGCAAATAATTATTTAAGATAAAACCTCAAGGGAGCAATTCCAAAGGCACATCCCATTTGACAAAGCTGTTTTGATGGGCAAATCACACTCATGCTATTTTAGTTAGTATGTTCTGAAACTAGATATAAAGGAAAGTGACTGTAACAAAAAGCTCCAAGTTGTAGACCTGCGCTGACCAACAGGATATCTGCTAGCCACACATGGCTACTGAGCATGTGAAATGTGGCTAGAGCAAACTGAGATGTGCTATAATTTAATTCTTATTAATGTTCAATTTGATTGCATATGGAAATAATATTTTGTGTATACATTGGGTTAAATAAACTATATCTAGATTAATTTCACCTTTTCTCACTTTTAAATGTGACTACCAGAAAAATTTAAATGATATATGTGGCTTGCATTGTATTTCTACTAGGACAGCACTGTCTGGATCAATGCCATAATTTACTGGACTTAGGTCTTGGCTTTACGACTTGATTCCTATAAAAAAAAAAAAACATAATGTATCCTTCCTACTCATAGTGTCAGGAGAGTGGATTCAAATGAGATGTGTCTGAAACTGTCTTAGAAAACACACTAAGATCACATTTCTCGTCCAGAGTTACCAGTTCATTCTAAAAGTATCAGATTTCACATTGTACAACCAAGTAGGTTAAAGAGCCTTCTCAATTCTTACTGTAGAATTATTCAGGGCACAAGACACTTGAAAGTTTTTGTCTAGTCCATTAAAGAAAAAGCCCATGGGAATTGACCTGTATTCAAGAGTTCAAAGCACTCCTCACTGGGGAATCAGAGTCACTCTAACAATTCAACAAAGACGTGGCTCAACACATTTGATTCCACTGTAACCGCGTATTCCTTGAGAGCATTTTTATCCATACAGCCAAATCATCCTTCCTTTGGAGAAATCTATAAAACTCTCATAGCACATCCAGCTATACCATGGGAAAGTGAAAAAGTAACCATGATTAGTTATGTTGCTGCTTCTTGAAATCTAAACAGTTTTATTTCTTAGAAGCAAATGAAATCAGTCATTCCCATTCCAACTTGTGAAATATTTTGAAAGGGCAGAAGTGATTTAACAGTCTCTAAAGACATATGCATTGTATTAATAGGCATAAACATTGGTTAATTTGACTATTAAACCATTTTCTCACCAACTATGAAAGACAAATTGAACCATGTCACTGATCCCACACCTACCCTAAAAATAGACTGTTATTATCTCACCCGCTTACCCTACCTTTCCTTATCAACAGAGCAGGCAATAGTCTTTTACCAGAACGCTGCCGATTAAAATAAACTGCAAATACTGCTGTGTCAAGCTCAGGCCTTTAAGGCTTAAACTTTAATTGGCTAACTCATTATTAGAAGCCAGAAAGGAAGGGTGAGTCAATGAGGGGAGGGAAAGCCCACAGAAGTAGTATGTCCCTCTAAGTCACCATTTTGCCACTGAATGCAGAAACATTTTCAACTTCCTACACATTTTTCTTTTACATAGAGACAGCAATGGATTCAACAAAGTGCACAAATTACAAAGAAATACCAGTAATAGAGCCCCAAGAGATCACCAAGCCACGAACTACCAGCTTCCAGGACAGATCACTTCACTGTGCCAGGGTGACATTCTCCTGCCTGCCTCACTCCACCATCTCAGCCCTACAGAAGAAATTAAACAGAAGATAAAGCAGGGAGCCAGAAGCTACTGCTCTTTACTTCTCCTTAGCATCACACTCCTAATAGAAACCAATTCAATTCCAAAGCCAGTCTAACAATTATTCTGTATCATTAGATTTGTTTTCTTTAAAAATGCAAGGTAGATGAAAGTCAGTGAGATAAAGGCATAACCTCATTTTAGTTAGATAATTTCAAATTATTTCCCGGGTTACTTTAATAATTAATTACTTTAATAATCATTAAAGTTCACATTCACTACTTGCTGACCACCAAATGGAGCAAATCAAAAGCTCCCAGTCTCCATTCTTGCTGTTATTTAATTACACCTGAAAATGATTTGTGTAGGACAGCAGAAAGGCAGAAAAGGAGGGAGGGGGAGAAGAGGCTGCAAACAGGAGATTAAAATACCTGCCTAGTACATCTTTCCCCATTTATTCACTCACTTAATCAGAGGCCAATTAGGAAGCCATTTCAACCATCTTAACAGATGATGGTATAAGGCAAACTGTGAGTAGAGGGTTACAGTGACTTAGAAGCTGTATGTAAGCTGGTGAGAGAACAGGACAAGTAGAGTAAGGTACCCAGATTCCTCCCTGGGCATTTTGGTGCCTCAAAATGCCATTTAATGTGAGACGGGACAGTGGTGTATTGACAGGTTCAACAAGTCTAAGCAAAGATGTCATCACGTGTGTGGTTTGACATTACGGGCAAAGCTTTGAGAGAGTGGGACTAGAAACAGACTGGAAGCTGTAAGGACATAAATGGTAACTGAATCCAGAAACTGACATTTACAGCACACAGAGAACGTGGGCCCGCAAAGAAAAATGAGGAATAGCTCAAGGGGAAAAGAGGCTAATCAACAGAGCCATTCTCGCCGAAAGGGCTGGGCTAAGAGGCTGAAGGTGCAACGTGTCCACTGGATGCAGCCACAGTGGCCACTGCAGTTTCACAGGAGTAGAGGAGGGAGGGTCTCAGACTGTAAAGGAAGAAAAATTCCTGGAAATGAAGGAAAATAATGGAGTCAGCAAATGCCGGCAACTCCTTCAAGAAATCCAGTGGAGAAAAGGAGAGGCCAGGCCGCACTGAAGGAGGGGCAGAAGGGCCGAAGGCACATGAGGGGTACTTCAGCTTTGTTACAGTTGATGGGATCCTAAGGTAAGGGATGGGATAGGAGAGTGATATCCTTGAGAAGCTTTGAAGGTTAAGTCCAGGAATGAGTGTAAAGAGGAACACACTGTTTTATGAAAGAATGATCACGTGAACACGGTTCTAAGTCTGGGTAGCTAGAAGTTAGTTATCTGCCGGCTTCTCCCATGGACTCTGCCCCCTTGGAATTAAGGCCATATGTGCAACATGCACTATTAAACCAACCGCAAGTGCAAAGTCATATCTTATTCTCTACTTACCTGACGCCCACTCAGTCTATTAAAATCTAGCTTTATTCCCAGTACAGAAACTGTCCTCCCTCTAGAATCGATAACTACTTGAATGATCTCAATAACCTCCTAATGTAACACCCATTGGCCTCGTTTCATCATCAGTTTCTGGGACACCTTCATCTTCTGGTTCTCCTGCATTCCTTATCACTCTTTAGTTCCCAGGTTCCTCACCTCCTGCCTCCTTGTTAGAGGGTGAAGTTCCCCAGCATCACATTTCACCTTCTCTTCTAGTCCTGCCTGCTTTTCCTGGTAACCTTACACAGCTGCCACCTATCAGCAGTCATTCGCAATTCTGCATCACCCATCTTTCCCTCTCTCCTGAGATCTAATCCTTCACTTACCAACTTCCTACTGGACATCTATCTTTTACTTCCGTTCCTCTCAGGCACCACAAATACAACCTGGCCAAACCTAAGCCCACTGTCATCTCCCTAAAACTTGCTTCTCTTTTCTTTATTTCCTGTAGATTCCTGATGTCACCCACCATCCAAGCAAGCCAGAAATCGTATCACTTCCCTCCAACTTCTTGCCTCTCATTCAGTCAACCAGATACCAGATTCCACTGCTTTTCCCTCAAAACAACCTTCCAGATGAAAGGGGGAGCCCAGTGCCATTTGGCTGTGTTTCAACAGGGACTGCTTATGCCCAGGTCATCCCAGCTGGCTTCCTGCGTTAGATCTGTTGGTTCCAGAACTGCTGCCAAGAGCTGCCCCATTCGAGAGAACAAATGTCAATGTACAACCTCACTCCTGTAACCACCTCTGCAAGCTTCTTAGTGCCACTGCTGGGGTGGGGGCCTTGACAACACATAACCTGACAGCGATTGTCTCCTAAGCTCCTGGCACAATCTTTACGTCTAGTGTAAACAGTAGTGACATCATGTGGAACCTGTTAAAATGCAAAACCTCAAGCTCCACGTCATACTTTCTTGTAACGACACAAGAGCACATCAAAAGTTTGAGAAGCACTCGTTAGATAATTCATACGTGCTGAACTTCTCAACTCCCAAGATGCACCATACCCCTTCAGATCTCCATCTACTGGGAATAGTCTATCAAATCTTTTGCATCTTGCAAAAATCCTGTACTACTGTAGGAACATCTAGCACAGCCAACAATATTTGAAAGACTAGATCATTTAATCAATTAATTAATGGTAAGTTCAGCTGAGGACCTGCAGGGCCGGAGGTACTCAAGTGCATTCAGGTGGAAGTGGAATGTTGGCGGCTGGAAATCGTGGCCCAGAATCCAAAGGAGAGGTGAGCTGGCAACATTTTTAAGTATTAGCAACTACTTGGAGGATACAGCGATGGATAGATGATGTCGCCCAGGTTTAAGACAGATTGAGAAGAGAGCTACGGGCCAAATCCCAGGGTAGGCCAACATTTAAGGAAACTACTGTAGAAGGTAGTGGAGAGTAGGTTAACAGAGCAGGAAAGAACCAAAAAAGGTATCAAGGAGCTCTGAAAAAATACATGGATTTGGCATGTGGTTACTGATACCTTTGACAACTGAAGCAGGGAGGTAGGACAGAATCATGTGGTCACAGACAAAGCATAAGCTTAACTTCTTTAGCCCAACATTAATGGAATGAATAATCACTAGTGGATAACCTTTTTTGGATGAGGAGGGAGAGAGAGATGGAACTGACAGCCGTAACACACACATAGTCCTAGTGGCAAAGAGGCTGAAAACGTTCAGTGACACATTTGCTGAATGCTTGCTATCTGCCAGGTGCTATAAGCTAACACTGGGACTGACTGTAACAATGAACACAGGTGATGCCCCTGCCCTCTGACCTAGTGCAATGAGATGTATTGGGTAATTTTATGGAAACGGCAAAACAGATAAGATATGGAGCCAATGTAGGGTGGTTTGTCTTGAAGAAGCAACTTTTGCTCTGATGGTAGTATAGTGACAGGAATGTAATTAAGAGAGGCGTATGGAGGGGATAAAGTTCACATCTAATAGCCTGCATTTTTTTTAAATATAGAGAATAGTCCAGGTAAAGCAAAACAATAAACATTTCCCATTATGTCTACTGATATAGTGGGATCCCCATTCTTGACACATAAAGCAACCGAGGAACACAGAGAGGATAGGAACCTGCCTCCATTAAACGGCTAACAAATGGTTGGAAGAGCAGGATCACTGGCCAGTACTTTTTAAGTTTCACTCATGTTGGCAGTGTGAAAAGGAGCAGCACCCTAAACTTTAACAAGACCCACAGGTGGATGCTGCTGGGTCTTGGACCACTTTAGCTTACAACTCCAGTGTTGCCCTGAATCCTGGCGTTCTCAGAGCGCCTGGAAACATTCAACTAAGATCAAGATATTAAAGGGTAATATTAAAAGCCTTCAGCATTTGGCACACAGTTAAAACAATAAAAGATTCTCAATAAATGACAGATAACCAATGATACAAATTAAGGATGTCAATTAGAGGTAATCAAAGGGGAAAGTGGCTGTTCTAGGGGCAGAACAGCATAGCAATAAGTGCAAAGATTCTGGAAGAAATTTGTGGCCTTGGCAATTAAGTTACACAACCACTCCGTGCCTTTATTTCCCCACTTGTACAGCAGAGACGATACCTAGGGATGCTAGGTACATTAAATGAGTAAAGCCCTTAGAACAGTGCCTGGCATTTAATAACTGCTTAGCCAAGGCTTTACTTTTTTACTACTGTTGCTACTGCTCTACCACTGCTGTCACTACTACTAGTGACTTGCTACTAGGTAGACAATAAAAATGCATTAAAGAGCTCCATCAGCAACCATAGTACACCACAAAACTCTACAACCCACATAGAGACATATCTAGAGAAAGATCTACCATTGACAGCACTGCATTTTTTAAATACGTAAGCCTCCATGTTGTTTTGCCAATCATAGAATCCAATCATGTTACTACTCAAATTGAGTTCATGGTAATGAATTTCTAAAGAGTCAAGAAGCCTCTGAAGAAATACTCAAAGCTGTATCAACTAGTTTCTCAGTTGTTTCCTGTGCTGGAAAATTAAACATAGTTGCCTTCCTTAGTTGAAGAGAACAGTCCTTTAAAAAGATGTTCACCGTACCCTAGTGTAGTTTATGAGAATGACTCTGTATGTATCAAAATATCTTAGGTTGAGATTGTGCCTATCAAAGTGAGGTATCCAGAAAAAAATGAAATCCAATTATCCTGATATACCTGAAAAAAAAAAATCCTCAACATGGTTTATGTTTTTCCACTTCTCTGCTTTAGATGTAGCCTAAAACTTTTTTTTTTCATAGCAATGACAATGTTCTCAATTTCTACTTCATTTCAGCCCTTGATCAAAAAAACGTGGGAATGTATCATGTAAAATGGTTATTAACCCTTCATCTTTTCTGGAAGCTTTACTTTGGGAATTTCAGCCAAGTCTAAATAACACGTATTAAAAAGGTGGAGGTAATGCAATAGACTCAGATCAAAGATTAGACTTGTTAATAGAATGTTGATCCCATGAGTAATGCTCACGCTGTGGAATCCAACAATAGAATTAACATTTCAACCGGAAGCAAAGAGCCATCCCAATAGAAAGGGCCACTCGATCTCGCTTTACAGCGCTTAAAAAAAATCATCCTTCCGGAGGCTACACGAAGTGTGCCTCTTAGAGTCCCACTTAATGGATTTTGTGTGTGTATGTGGGGGGGAGGGGGGTGCGGGGGTGTTGTTAATGAATCTTTTGATTCCCTAATGAGACAAGTGCTTACTTCGACAAAACAAAGATCAGCTGGTTAAAACACTCACATGGAAACAGATCAGTTTTTTTAAGTGTCAAATGAGTATGCCTTCTAAAGGTCCATGCATTTTTTAAATGCCTTTTTTTCCCTCCCGAGAAAGGAGCAGTCGAACATATACTTGGCGAATCCTTTCAGAATTACCCTGTACAAGTCATCCTATCTTATCACCAAAATGAATCAAATCATTATAAACTCAAAACTGAGGTTACTAATTTAGCCTCTGCACTTTCCCCAGGGACTGCAGAAATCAATACTGCATTTTTGCAGGAACCTACTTTTTGATTTTCCACGGTCTACTTCATCGAGTTACCGTCTAGTTAACAGCTCGTGCCTGGGCTCGCCTCTTCTGTGACCAAGAAGGCTACAGTTCGTTCAGCGCCTCTTTCCTAGAGGTAGCCTGGACGATTTGAGGCGCTGAAAGGCTCAGTGTCCATTTAATCATGGCGTTTTGTAATTCAGCCTCCCCGCCTGGACTGCTCGACAGCTGAAAACTGGCCGCCCAAGGCTTTGAAATCGGGTAACCCTGGACGGAGACGACACGGCGGCTAACAACGGAGAGGGCAAGAGCAAATAAAGCAAAGCCTGCATCCGCGGCAAAGAATAGTCTGGGAGAGACGCCAGGCGCACCCGGCACGCCGCGCCCACCCACTCGCGCCCGAGGAGCCCTTGCACCGCCGCCCCTTATCCTGAGACTCCGTCCCCCGCTCCAGTGCCCGCTGGGCACCCTGCGGGACTCCCTTCCCAGCGGCTCCACAGCCCGGCCGCGCAAAATCACCCAAGCCCAATTCCGCGCGCACCGCCGCCACTGCCGCAGCGCCCCCCAAAAGCGCCCGCCCCCTCCCCCACGCTTCATTGTTCCCGGGTGGCCGCAGGCAGCGAGCACCCCCGGGCTGACCCGAGGGACCGAATTGTCCCCCACTCACCAGCGACTCCGCACAGGAGCACGACGCGCAGCAGAAGCGCCATGCTGGCGGCCCGGCCGTGGGCGACGACTGCAGGTAGGCGGCTCTCACCGGGGTCTCAGTCACCCGGCGCCTCGCGCGCTCCGGACTGGTTGCTGGCGGCGGCGGCACCTCGCAGCCCGGTCGCACCCCGCCCTCGCTCGGCAGGTGAAACACGTCACTTCCGGGAGCGGTGGAGCCCCGCGGCGAGCGCCGTCTCCGCCAGGCGCGTGGGGTTACCATGGCAACAGGGAGCCCCGCGCCTGCTGCCCCCGGGACCCTCCGGAGTGAGGGACTCCCTGCCCGGGGCGCTCGGGCGTTGGGGTGCGCCAGGAAGCCACTCGTCTCAACCCTGAGCAGGGATCCTCACCGGCTCAAAGCTTTCAGTTAAATCGGGGTTTGTGCACGTGGGGCGGGCCACCCCTCTCCCAGACTACTGGATCTGCCGCCGCGCCCTTGCTGAAAGGCACGGCACTGGACAGAATTCGCCCCCCAGACTCCGCACCCCGAAGGGCTGCTGAAGCCATCGGCCACGCGTGCACTGACCCCACCCTCCCCTCGGGAGAGTACGGGTGGGGCCTCCAGCCACGCCTCCTACCTTTAGAGGTTTGCTGTTGGGGCGGGCTCCCCCACCTAAGGCTCCAGAGGAATTAACCTCGGCAGCGTCCAGCATTTGCGCCCATCTCTTTGAGTCGATTAGTTTGATGGCGGAGGGTTAGAGAAGCTTTTCCCCATCTCCAGTAATGAGTAACCCCCTAAACTGCAGCTATTGATTCGGGAAATACCCGGATTGGGTTTTCCCTCTTTATATTTAAAGGTTATTCTAGCCCTGAATTGGCCAACAAGGACCAAAGGTTGAAAAGTGGGACCAAGTAATGACGGTTAAAGGCTTGTTGGCGGAGGAGGGGTGGCGGTAGTTGGGGAGCTGGGGAGAGATGTTAACTCTCCCAGAATTTCCCCGTCAGCCGGGCCATGCCGCTTCCGCCTCCTGGTTTCCTCCATACTTGTTCTTGTGTCATTTTGCTGCTTGTTCTCGGCTGCTCTTTCCAGATAACGTTTATTTATAACTCCTGGAAGACTTCGGTGTTCCCAACAGTTCCTTATCAGGAGTGAACTAGAGAAGAGAAGCAGTGTAGTGCAGTGGTAAATTCTTGAGCTCCAGAATGAGGCAATAACTGGGCAAGTGACTTAGAAGCACCTACCTTAGCGGTAGCTGTGAAAATTAGATGAGATAATGCACTAAAGAATGCTTGGCACCATACCTGTCACATAGAAAGTACTCAGGAAAGAAGAAGCTAATAAAAAATAACACTGGAAAATTCTTGTCATTTATTGAAGCAGCAAAGGAAGCAAACCGGTTATCAGTAAGACCAAAATTGCCCAACTGCAATTTAGCCTGGTGGTTTGCAACCGTGGCTGCACCTTGAAATTATCTGAAGAACTTTTAAATTAAAAAAAAAAAATCTGGGAAACTTTCGTAAAATATCAAGACTTGAATCCCCACTCCAGTGATTTAACTTGTTTCTAAGTGGAATCCTTCCTAATCTAAGGAGAGTCCAGAGTAGGGACTTCCTACTAGTTTAGGAAACAGGAATTCTATTGGATATAATTGAAGGTATAAAATATTTGGAACTTGAATTTTGTATACCACATTAACCTTTATGAAATTAGAAAAGATTAGGTATTAAAGTTCATATCTATTTCAGACCTTTATGAGAACTTTTCTCGTATTAATCACTTTGAAGCAGCACACATTTGTTATAAAGTTGCTACTGTTACCGGGAAAAGGGAAATAAGAATTACCTCGGTTCTTAATCACCCGAAAAAAAAAGAATTTTTGATGAGAGACAAAAAAAACGTGATATAAGCAAGATTTTTATTAGTGAAGTAAAAAAAAAAAAGTGAAAGATAGTACACTCCTGAGAATTGAGAGCAGGCCAATCCAAGAGAGGAAAAAATGGTGCTGTTCCCTCGCTTTCCCTGTTTTTATATCCTGGTTTCCTGATTGATTGATTGATTGATTGATTGATTAACAGCTCAGGTTTCCTGCTCTCTGGCTGATTGACACCTCAGGTTCCTTGTGTTCTGGTTAATTGACAGCTCAGGTTCCTTGTGTTCTGGATTGTTCCTTTCCCCATCCTCTCCCCCTGCCCACTGCTCATTATCTAAACTACCTAACATTCTCCCCTCTAGTCATAGGACCCCAAATCTTTGGGACATAGAGGGCGTTGACTGCTCTAGCTACTTCCTGCTGATCTGGGACAATGATGAAACTCACTGGGGTCCCAGACTAGCTGGCTGTCACTGGGCAGGTGGTGAGCGAAGGGTCAGTGTCCATCAAGGGGCTTGTGTAAAAGCTGTCTTGGCTGATTGGTTGATTACCTCGTTGTATAGCCATTTAAAGTTTGACTCTAGACAAGAAGAAACACATTTTATAAGAAGGCTGAAAAGGTAGCGGTCAAATATGTATTGCTAATCCTAGCCAAGGGGTGAAGAGGATAAACAAGGGTCTTAGAATAACTGATAACCTTCTGTTGAGCTGCCCAGAGTCCTGCCTTAACACAGATTAAAATTGATCTCTTTCCCACTTTTGGTTAAGGTCATTATAGTCCCATCCAGGGTCCATTGGGGAACAGCTTTTTCCCCTATGGGGTACTCGTCATTAGATAGATGTAGACTGTCTGCATATTTTCTGGCTTCTCTGAGAACCCTTTCCTTTTCTGTCTCTGATAGTGTTTGGCCAAGGAAAATATTAATATCTTCCCAGGTGAGACCATTAGCTTGCCAAATTAGTCTTAATTTGTCTCAGCTCTACCAGAGAAAACGGCTTATATATAAACTGTGGACCAAATTTTCCATGTGTTTCTACCAGGGGGCAGGTCTTAGCTATCAGCGGTAATGGAGGACCTGAAGGCAATGTCTTTCCTGGGTATTAGGGAAACACAGGGTATATGGCAGGGAGAGCAGAAGAGGACGGACGTTTAAGGGAGTCCTCCTCTCAAGGAGGTGTTAGAGATAGCAGGTTGCTGATAGTAACCATGGCCAAGGTGGTTATTTTGCATTTCCTTAGGAGACTATTGCTGTCCCTTAGCAAATAAAATATCTGGATATATGACATTTTAGACCATTTGCCTGTGTATTGTAGAAGAGATCAAGCTGGAGCAAGGTGGTTGAATTTATGCTCCTATTTATGGGCCATGCTTTTGGCTAAGATATAGCCCAGGGGAGTCCCAGCAGGGATCAACTATTGGTTTTTCATCTGAAGGGCAGGATACCAGGGGGAAGAGGGGGTGGTCTTCAGAGCTCAGCGTCCTGAGGTGAAGCCCACAGGCTATAGTCTGACATCTCAGTCTTCTGCCTGTAGCCAAGAGTACCCTGAAGCAATGGACCAAGGAGAGCCTGGTGTCTCAGTGTCATTGGTCTGCAGGAGGAGGATTTGGCATCCCAGCCTCCTCTCTGGATGGTGAGGGTGGAGCTGGGAGTCTCCACAGTCCAAGGAACTAGTGAGTTTTAACCCTGTGAGTGGTTGGTGAGCTGGGAGCTAGAGAGCTACTCAACTGGGATAGTTGGAGAAAGGGGGAGCAAAAATGAGTGAGTTCAGGTTAGAGGGTCCACATGGAAGCTCCTGAATGGGGAAGGCAGCAGGAGAGGAGAACTTGAGCTAGAACTCCAGCAGCTCAGTTTTCTAAGGTAGAGATGTTTTCTTGCCCGAGCAAGTGTCCCCAGAGGGACATGAAGCCAGAAAGGAGTCAGAGACATTGCAGCCCATGATTACTGTCCATGGTGGTGTTTTCTAGAAAAGGCCACCAGGGACAATGTTACTCAAGCCATGTACGAAAGAGGTGGTCAGATACTTGCTGGCCGGTGAATTAGGCAAACAGGATATGGTTATAAGTTCCCAGGGCACCGCAGGTTGAAATAGTGGCAACAAGGGCATGGCCCCAGCCGCATTAGGAAACTGAGAGTTTTCTTTTAGGTCAAAGAGTAAGTTAATAATAGCCCAGGAGGGAGGCACCCCTGTCGGGACCATAGGACCTTGCGGTGACGAGTGGGAAAGAGAGATTGAAGGAAGCTGGTTTTTGTTTTTTTTTTAAAGAAAACTGGATAGCACAGGTCAGAAAGCAGAAACAAGGATCCCCAGCAAAGGCTACAGACCAGTATATAAAGATGTTGAGACAGGATGGAAGGGGGCAGGGCACAACCACTCAAGGAATGACAGCAAATTTAACACCAAAATGGTGGAAGATTCAACTCCTAGTTAGCCTTGAGGATTAAGAGGTTTGACTTCTAGTAGACCTTGAGCTTCATTATATGCTCATTGTAACAGGGTGATAAATAACATGCCCGCAGGCGCCATGACAGCCCGAAGGCTAACTGCAAAAGGCCAAAGAATGGGCGGTGGCCCAATCCCTGGGAATCCCAGCCCCTTCCCCAGGGCAGTTGGAATGGTCCCACCTGTAGGCGTGTGACGCTACTGAGCCCATATAAAAACTGGCAACACCTCGCCTAGTGGCCTTTTTCACTCCCTTCTCTTTGGAGACAGCCCGCGCTCTGTCTACGGAGTGTGTACCTACTTTTACTTTAACCTGAGCGCCAATTCCCTCACTTCTTTCCTTGCCTTTCTCTTGCCTTACACTCTATGCAGTATCTCTCTAAATAAATCTGCTTTTGCTGAATTGTGGCTCGCACTTGAATTCTTTCCTGACTTAAGCCAAAGACCCATACTTGGCGGGGCACGTGCCAGGGCCTCAACTGAGACCTGGGACATGGCCTTCCTCACGCCCCACAGCCATTTTCCTGCATCAGTGTGAGTGATAAAGTAATTGGTATACAGGCCTGGTCCGGTATCTTGGGTCAGCTGTCTACCTCAGATGTTGTCTTATTCTCTTCCTGGTTTGGTACTTTCTCCCTTGTTTGAACATTGTTTTAAGGTGGTCAGTAGTCCTCTCTGTAGGCCAGTCCAGTGTAAAGGCCAGAAGTTATTAGTTTACTGTGCTTCTAGAGTAAGCCTGGTTATCTCCAGTTGGAGCTCCATGGCAGGCGGGGCTGGCAGGGGTCAGAGCGCGCTGGGGCAGGCGTGCATGTGGCTGGGCATGGGGGAGGCGGCACATGGCTGCAGTGACTGGCTGGGCACGGGATCCCAGATGGGCCACTCACTGCTTGACTGGTCCAGCATTGCTTGGAGCTCCATGCCCTGTATCCTCGCTCCAGCCTCCACAGCCATCCCTAAGAGCTTGTGCTCCACTGGCCTCGGGGAGGGAGAGGGAAATGAAGGAGGAAAGATTAGGTTTAAGCATGTGATCCAAGTCATGGCACCAAAATTAATGTTACTGGGAAAAGGGAAATAAGAATTACCTCAGTTCTTAGTCACCTGAAAAAAAAAGAATTTTTGAAAGACAAAAAGCGTAATATAAGCAAGATTTTTATTAGTGAAGTTAAAAAAAAAATGAAAGATAGTACACTCCCGAGAATTGGGAGCAGGCCAATCCTAGAGAGGAAAAATGGTGCTGTTCCCTTGGTTTTCCATCCTGGTTTCCTGATTGATTGATTGATTGATTGATTGATTGACGGCTCAAGTTCCATGCGCTCTGGTTGATTGACAGCTCAGGTTCCTTGTGCTCTGGTTAATTGACAGCTCAGGTTCCTTGTGTTCTGGATTGTTCCTCTCCCCTTCCTCTCCCCCTGCCCCTCCCCCTGCCCAGTGCTTATTTCTGTCTAAACTACCTAACACTACCTTGAGTGTCTCCTCCAGTAGAAATCGAACCCACCCTTCAGGGTCATCCTAACTGCTTACTACAGGAAATTGTTAGCAATTATCCCAAAATATTTCCATCCTAATCCCTTTCCTTCTGGTAGTTTGATTTGCAATCCTTACCTTTTGCCTCCTTCTATGGTTAGGCATCTTCATACCTATCAATCCCTTCTCTTACTCTGAATACTTCTAGAAGGCCAAAGGCACATTATTCATCTTTGTTACTCTTGAAAGCACAGCCTGGGATAGGTTCTCTAGGATCTGTTGAGCTCAATATATGTAATTTATGTATCAGTATCTTCACATATATTATTGCATGTCGATATACATGCAGTAACTCACAAATTGTATCTTAATATATTAGCTTTTTAGAAGGTACTTCTATAATGTCAATTTTGTTACCCCAAAACTGGACTCACTTCTTGGCAGCTGTCGAGCCAAAAGATACAACCAAGCCAAAGATCTGGAGAAGGAAGGCTTTATTACCTACAGCCCAAGAGAACACCGGGAATCTTTCTCAAAGCAGTGTCTCCCCAACAGCAACATTGGGGAAGTTTTAAGATAAGGATATATGCACATTCATGAAGGGACTTGAGCAGAGGCGAGTTCAGCATAGAATTGGGGCAAAGATTGACTGAAGTCATAAGGGTCATCATCATCTTTCCTTCTTCCACCTGGATAACGGGTCTTAGTTCCTGTAAAACTCAGATATGTATCAGGTTGCCTTGCATATCCCTTGAGGACAAACAAGGATTCTGCTTTATCGCTGAACTACTGTTAATTGACTGCTTTTCCTTTGTTCCTGCATTCCCTCACCTCCCTTAAGATCATTAATTTCTGAGACCTGTTCAAGGGCAAAGGCATCGTGGCCAGTAGACCACAAAATGGCTTAGGCCAAAAGTGGCTTCTCTTGTGTCAAGAAAGCCATGCCTCGTTCTCTTTCTCTGAGAACCTCCTACCCTGTCTGCTTACAATTTTACAGAATGTCTTCTACTTTTTTAGATTCCTGAGCACAGATTTTGCCAAATGTATCATCTCTAAGATTTAAGTAAATTTCAAAGAAGCATTTTATCTTATTTAGCAAACTTTTTAAAAAAAATTACATTAAAACTGGGTGGAAAAGTTATATGAAGTCATCTTTAGACTTAGGTTTATGAGTACATTAATTCAGATAAACAGTAGCTGAAATTATGCAGTAATCTGAAACTTCTTAATGACACTTGAAACAGCTTTTGTGGTTGTTGTCAGCTTGGAAATTATGTCTCATGGAAGCTACAATGAGATAATCTCTTTAATTCTGGAACATTCAAATACTGATTGCTTGGTATCCTCAAGACAAGCTAACAAACAGTGCACAAACATTACATGAATCGCCTTTTCTTAGTAAGGTCTTGTTACTGAAGAAAAAATCTTGTACTCGATGCACAGTGAGGCCAAAAAAACCAAAACTCTGGCATTTGGAGCAGAGAAAGGTTTATATTGCAAGGCCAAGCAAGGACCGGTGGCTCACACTCAAAAAACCCGAAGTCTCCAATAGTTTCTGGGGAACAGATTTTATAGATGAAATTTGGGATGAGGGCTACAGGGTGTGTGGCTCTCTTCTGATGAGCTGGTGGTGAGGTAACAGAGCAGAGCTCCAGGAATCTTGTGCTCAGTTTGAAGTTGGCATCCTCCACCTGGGTGGGGGCCTTAGTTCCCACAAGAACTCAAAGATATTGTTATGTATATTCCATGAGGAGGAACTGGGACCCTGCCCCAAGCCTGCACTATTGTTTCCTCCCTCACCTCTGCGTTCCCTCCCTTCCCTGATTAGCAATTGTTTGGATCTGCCTCTGGAGCTCAGGGAAGGTCAAGGTGTTTGAATGAAGCCTATTTCTTACAAACAAGAAACAAGGAAAGGATTTGTACCAGGGAGGATCCCACAGGATCAGACTCTGCTTCAGGACCAAGCATTCCACATTGTATAGCATCTAAACCACCAGAGAAGTGATTCCTGATCCATCAAGAAGGTGCTAATTATAGAGACATAAATAACCATGGTTAATATAGCATCTGTCCTTACAAAGATTTCCCAAATTAATGGATTTGTCAACATACCCACAGATGATTAAAACCCTGTGATCACATGCAGAGACTGATTTATGCCTCAGAATTAAAGGATTTTCACCTCTTCCAAGCCTGGAATATAAAGGCTTGTGAAGCAAGACATCTTCTTTCCCAAGAATGATAATGCTGTTCTTAATAAGAAGTGAAGGTTTCTCACTGTTCTGCTTCCCTTACCAATGTTGGGGAGGGGAAATTTCCCTTCTTTCCCTTCTTAGTTCTTTTGTCTGGCAATTAAAATGACGTAAGGCAGATTAAGAGGAGAAAATCAAATGTATTATGGGCACACAGGGAAGTCTCATGGGAATGAAGAATCCCAAAGACAGCAAGGCAAGGTGAGGTGTATGTATATATACTGGAGGTGGGGGTCTGAGGCTTCAAGGGAAGTAAGGTAATTTGCAGGAAGATAAAAAGAGTTAATGTTTGGTAAACAAATGTTTGCTGCTGGGCCATCCAAAGACAATGGGACACAGAGAGGACTTTGATTAAATGGGCTTTGCTAAGTTCTTCCCTGTCCACCACACCTAATACTTTACACACCCCGCAAGTGATAGCTTCTTCCTAGGACAAACCTATCTTAAATTCTGTTAGGCAGTAAGAGGAAGCTCAAAGGTTTTTTCTGAGTCTTTTGGGTCTTGATTGTTTTCAGCTCAAAATTACCCTAATGCCAGAAGAGGCACATCCTGGGGCAGCCTCCCCTTAGCACCATCACTAAGAACATCGGTTTTATGAATTAATACCATCCAAGTCATCTGTTTACCCCTAAGCAAATGGACTTATAAATATATATATTTTTAGTTTTATATCATGTGTGTAATATTTATAAATCAACCCTTAGCCAGAGACCCAGAATTTTTTTTCAAATTCCTAATAATGCAGATTCCAAAATGAACACATAAAAGTGATACATTTATACAGAGTGAAATTCAGAATTTTATCGATGGCCTTTTTTTAATGTTTAAGAGTAATACCTGTTTCTTCCAGTTGCTTTCCTCTTGCCCTGTCCAAAGAACCTCTTTTTACCCACTCAGTCTTATGCCAGCTTACAGAAGGGCAAAAGTGGGATCTTGGTGTTTAATTTTTATTTTATTTTTTCAGTAACTCTGAAACAATCACCCTGTTTTTGGTGTCACCTTTATCCCACTCTCAAATGTGCCTTAGGTGACCAAATCCTGAAACTCTGTGAAGCTTCCTTTGAACCACTGCTGGCTTAGAATTCAACTTTCTTGAGTTCTTTCAGTCTTTAAGCTTTATACATCTGCTTTTCAGTTTCCAAAAATTTGTGTTTTTCTTTTTTTTAACATCTTTATTGTGGTATGATTCCTATACAGCAAACTACACATATTTCAGATGTACAATTTGATGAATTTTGATAGATTTATATACCAATGAAACCACCATCACAATCAAGATAGCTAACATTTCCATCACTCTCCAAGGGGTACAAATTTCGGATTCCCAATTTATCTCTTCCCACCCTCTTTACCCCTATTAACCATAAGTTTGTTCTCTATGTCTGCAAGTCTCTTTCTGTTTTATAGATAAGTTCATTTGTGTCCTTTTTTTTATATTCCACATATAAGTAATATATGGTATTTTTCTTTCTGGCTTACTTCACTTAGAATGACAATCTTCAGGTCCATCCATTTTGCTGCAAATGGCATTTTTAATTTTTAATGGCTGAGTAGTATTCCATTGTGTGTATGTGTGTACATATGTGTGTGTGTGTGTGTATATATATATATATATATATATATACACATATATATATATATATATATATATATGCCACATCTTCTTTATCCAGTCATCTATCAATGGACATTTAGGTTGTTTCCATGTCTTGGCTATTGTAAATAATGCTGCTGTGAACACTGAGGTGTATGTATATTTTAGAATTAAAGTTTCCTCTGGATATATGCCCAGGAGTGGGATTGCTGGATCATATGGTTAAGTCTATTTTTAGTTTTTTAAGGACCCTCCATATTGTCCTTCATAGTGTCTATACCAATTTACATTCCCACCAACAGTGTAGGAGGGTTCCTTTTTCTCCACACACTCTCCAATATTTGTCCTTTGTCGACTTTTTAATGATGGCCATTCTGACTGGTATAAGGTGATATCTCATTGTAGTTTCGATTTGCATTTCTTTGATAATTATCAGTGTTAAGCATCTTTTCATGTGCCTATTGGCCATCTGGATGTCTTCTTTGGAGAGATATCTATTTAGGTCTTCTGCCCATTTTTTGATTGGGTTGTTTGTTTTCTGATATTAAGCCAAATGAACTATTTGTATATTTTGGAAATTAGTCCCTTGTTGGTTGCATCATTTGCAAATATCTTCTCCCATTCTGTAGCTTGTCTTTTCGTTTTGTTGATGGTATCCTTAGCTGTGCAAAAGCTTTTAAGTTTAATTAGATCCCATTTGTTTATTTTTGCTTTTATTTCCATTACTCTAGGAGCTGGTTTGAAAAAAATATTGCTGTGATTTAAAAAATTTGGTATTGTTTTCTTCTGTCCTGTTATCTTTGTCCTTGTACCTGGATGGAGGCCCCTTGAAAAAATCCATTTACAGTAATTTTTTTTTCTCACAAGCAAGTTGTTGATATGAATGCAGTTTTTTTTTTTTTTTAATGGAGGTATTGGGCACTGAACCTCACTAAGCATGTGCTTTACCACTGAGCTATACCCTCCACTCGCCCCCCTCCCCTACCCCCGTTTACTGTAATTTTAATGAGATTTTTCTTTGGGAGGAATAGAGGCAAATGCACGTGTATAGTTCTCCATCTTTATTCAAAAATCTTCCCTCAATTCGGGTGAAATGTCCCCATGCGTAGTGAAATTTTTAAAGTCTAAAGAGAATTAATATCTTTACCCTTCTCTAAATAATACAAGAATCTTAGACTGGTTTAACACCTATCAAATCCCTCTCCTAATTTATTATAATCCATTGTTTTTACTGTATCCACTTTATGATTATATATTGTCTTTTTTTTTTTTTTTTTTTTTTTTTGTATAGCCGAGGTTTAATTAGACTTGTCTTGTGGAAAGGCAATGCTGCCTGTCATTCCAGTTCTACAAGAACCAAGCTGCCCCTCCCCCTAAGGTGCGCCCTTAGGGAAATTCAGGATGGAGAAAAACAGAAAGCACTCTGCACTTTGGATACTAGCCCTATCTGGTTAAGATAGGTGTCTAAGGAATAATTTCAGTGAGCCCAGACTCTTGCATCTTCCCATATACAGAAAAGCTCTAAAATCATTAACTTGAGACATCAGTTTTTTATGACTGGCAGTAATCTTTTGATGTTTGACTGCGTGGCTTTTTTTTTTTTTTTTTTTTAAGCTTTTGCTTAAAAACATCTATATATCCTGGCTCCTCCCTTACTGCTTTGGAGCTGTTCCTCAGAGCTACCCAGGCTATAGGTCTCAGTAAGGTCCACAGACTCTAAGGTTGTACTTTGGTCACTAGTCTACACATTCTTCACCATTTCTTCTTGCATCTCAAACCACCTCTGGAATAATTTTCCTTCTTCTGGAAGTATATCCTTTAGTGAGGATCTCTTTAAGGTAAACTTTGTTTCTGTTTGTCCAAAAGTATCTATTTTGCCCTCATTCTTAAAAGAGTTCTTGGTATCAAATTTGGGACTTATCGGTGCGTTCTGTCAATGCTTTCAAAATACTATTTCCTACTCATACTTCCAAATGTCTCATATTTCTCTAAGCATATTAGACACACAATATATATTAGGTGTGCAATAATTACATTCTTTGAAATCTCTGTGTCATTTTATTTTTTGTTCATACAGATTCTTGCTTATGTTAGGCTTCTTTTTTCATGTTTTATGACTATTTTTTTTTACTGTAGGCTCATGTTTGTGGAATTTATCTGTGCGAATTGTTTGAGAGTTTTAAGTGCTTTCCTTGAGAGAGAATTTGTATTAGCTTCTGCCAGGATATTAGGGGCACCACCAATCCAGGAAAAATTGAAAACAGATTTTGGCAGTAAGTTTATCAGATGACACAGTTGATGTAAATTTGGCTCAGAAACTGGCATGAGGAAGGGCTTGTAGTTACAAATTTTCAGTGAGGTTCATGCCTCTCATCTCAATAGTCCTTTTTTTTTTTTTTTTTGAGTAAAGGTAGATTTAGTCAGAGAGATACATACTCCATAGACAGAGTGCAGCCTGTGTCAGATGGCAGGAGAAATGCAGTGAGGTGTGGGGGCTCAGTAGATTCACACTCCAAAGACAGAGTGCAGGCTGTCTTACTCAGAAGGGAGAGTGGCCTCAATAGGCCTTTTAAATAAAATAACAATCCGGTGCTCTGTAGGTTAGGTATATGGAGAAATCACACGACGTCTTCCTTTGCTGATAGCCGTCCAGATTTGTTCACTTAGCTGGCTCCATTCAGTTTGTTGAATCACCTGAAAAACATGATATTTAGTTGCTTTTGTGAGATTCTCTAGTGTCTGAGTAGAATAAGTAAATCTTTGTCGAGGATTTCCTCAGTCATTTTTCTTCAAAATTCCTAAGTGAGGCATTTCTAAAGCCACATTTTAACTTTCACAGGCCCTGGGTATTTTTGCCTTTGTGAACCCCTTGCATCATTAAAAAACATTTTTTTAAATTGTCTTATATGGCTGTGTTGATATAAAGACAAATTTAATCCAAACTAGATCATATTATTTCTTCTGATTTTAAAGGAACTGAAAACATTTTCACAGGCCCTGAGCAAGCTGCCTCCGGGCTTTGCTTGTCTCTTCCTCCCTCTCTCCACCCCAGTGTCAGTTGTTCTGATGATTCCAATAATATTAAAGGTTTTCTTTGAAAGGAAAAGAGAGGAATCAGTTTACAAATTTCTCTCTCATCTCTGTCTCTATTTCACTTCTTTTGCCAAAAGTCTAGCCTATCCTTAAGGTTCCTTCATCTGCCATCCCTTTTCTCCACTTTTCCTCTTGGGCCAGAACAATCCATAAAGTACTAAATTGTCCTGTACTAAAGAAAGAGAGAAGATATTTATCTAGGGAAGAAAGTTTATTGCTTATTTTATTTTAGCTCTTCCTTCATCTCCAATTCTATATTTAATATTTCAGCTTTAAGGTGTTTTTTGTTTGCTTGTTTGAATGAGAAAAAAAAAAAAAAAAAAGGACAGGCATTGTAAACCAGGAGCTTATGTCCTTTTTTCAGAGATTTTACCCCAACTTTGGTGGTGACTTTTAAAAAGAAAGTTAAACTTTGTGAGAACTATCATAGTTCTCAGGAAGAAAGTTCTGTAGTGGCTTTCGAGAATGGATGACTTCATGTTTGCAGAGTGCTCTGGGCACTTTAGATCAAAGATGCTGCGCTTCCCCAGCGTTAAACCCATTTAATTTATACCCAGATTATACATTTAAATATCACAGAAGAGGGTGAAGCCTCATACACTTTGTATTTTGCTGGTTTCCTTTTTGGCTAGAGGCAGCTGTCTGTCTGATAGGTAATAACAATGCTTTACATTTATAGGCTGTATAACATCTTTCATCCAAGGAATTCAAAGATCTCAGCAGCTGACTCATTGTTCCCTACAATATCTCCCAACACTTCAGATGACATGCATGGAGGCCAACTGGTTATAGGTAAAGAAACTCGGGTTTTGGAGGCATGAAAGTGTTAACAAAGCATCCCAGGGCTGCTTCGGAGATGGAATTCAGAGTAAGTCTTTCTTTGATTAGACCATAATCACTAGCACCCATTCCCTCCCCATAGTGTTAGCTCTTTATGGGCTTCCATTACGTTTATGGTAAAGATAATACTCCTTAACTATGAAGGGATTAGCTCTTACCTGCCTCTCCGAGCCCATCTCATACTCCTTACTCTCCCCCTTGGCTACAGCCACTTTGCCTGTGCTGTTCCCTCTGCCCAGAACGCTTGACTGTCTCAAGTGGGTATCTCCTAGTCATCCTTCCTGCTCCCCATCATGTTCCTCCCTAGGGGACCCCTGGACTAAATCAAATTCCAGCCTTACTGTTTCTCCAAGTATGAGGCATCGCCCCGTCAGAGCACTTGTCACACGTGCAGTTTTATACTTGACTGTGTCAGGGGATTGTTTGGTTGATGCCTGTCCCACTCCCCTAGTTTTCCTTACTGCTGTAGCCCCCACATCTAGCTGAGTGCTTGGTGCTAAATATGGCCTCAAAATATATTTGTGGACTAAGTTAATTTAGATTTTAGGAAGAATGTTCTTTCAGAATTTGACCCCAAATTCTGAGCTTCAATTTGGAATTATAATCCAGAAGAAAATGGTTGGTGTTCTAAGTCATTATTCTAACATACCTGAATAGGAAAATTTGTACATTGTTTTAACAAGTTAATTCAAGCTAAAACCATTAAAACTCTAGTAAGCTGACAAGAGACAAATCAGGGAAATGTTGAAAGGGGGCTAGAGGCAGCTCATAAAAACTGTGATTAAGAGGGGCTTCCACAATTTAATACAACGTTTTATCTCTGGTCTTTGGAAATCTGAGATTAGACAAGAAAGCCAGTGGATTATTTCCAGAGCAGGAGTCCCCACTCGAACCCCAGGAGTGTACTTCTCTCTGTATTTCCCTGTAGTTTTCTCACTGTGGTTCTCTTTTCTGGACATCTGAGCAAGACTGGGAGAAGACTAGATACATTCATTCAAGCTGTTTCCTGGCCTTATTGGAGGGCTCACGTCTGAGATGCATGGAGAGCTGCTGCCAGCAAATGCCATAGATGTACTGACCAGTTGCTCTGGTGAAACACAGAGTGGGCAAGACTCTCTCTTCGTGGTGACCACTTTGTATGGAAGCATCAAATCACTGTGCTGTGTGCCTCAAACTAACGTAGTGTCTTAGGTCAATCATACTTCAATTAAAAAATATTTTTAAAAGTATATACCTAAAGTTGAGAATCTTCAGAAGTCAGGTGTGTGTGTGTGTGGTTGTTGCTTTTTGTTTTAAACAGGGCCTGTCATAATCCTATCAGTGTTTTGGGAAGAAAACTCCAGAGGCAGAACCGAGGATGGATCTGCAAAGAGAGTAGGAAGGAACAAAGGAAGGAGATGACTGAGGAAATTATTGTCAATAGTTACAGTAAAAGCTGGTGGGGTCCCAACTCCAGCTGTGGCAGGAGGGAGACTAGGGAGACATTGTGGAGAAAGGACGGGCAGGATTTGAGCCCAGCTGGGTGTGGGCTGTGGGGAACAGGAAACAATCGGAGCTGTCTCAGGTTTCCAGGCTGGGGATTCGGTGGATAAGGTGCTATTAACTAAACAGGGACTGGAGGACAAGCAGGTTCGGTGAAGTGTAAATGTTAGGTTTTGGGCGCCTGGGGGACATCCAAGTGGAGAAGCCAGAAAGAGAGACGACCTGGCTGGAGAACCACATTTTGGAACCTAGATTACACTCCTTTGAGGAATTAGTGGGTTTTTTTTTTTTTTTTTTTGTATTGGTGTAAATCTCATACTAGCCACGCTGATTTCCTTAATTTCCCTAGAAAACACAAATACCCAGTTAGACTGTGGTGTTCCTGATAGAGCAGATGAAACGTCATTTGTAAGAATGGTTCTATGAGAACCCGCATTCACAAAGCCAACTCAGCACCCAGGGAAGCAACTTCTCTCCCTCAGGCATAGACTTGGGAGTGAGGCTTCTTGGCCAAACCTTATTCTCTTCCCAGGAACAATGGAGCATAGAATGTTTAAGGGCAAGTTGCATGTATTACCATGTGGAACTAGTATAGTTTTCGGGAGAAGGGACTACATTTGCATTTAAAGAATTGAGAGGGAGATCTTTCAGGTAGGGATGAGTGAGCTAGCATGGAGAGATGCTGGGGGATGGAGTGGAAAGTGGGAGTGAAGGACCCTGGTTAGAGTTGAAACACCTGTGGCCCCAGGCAACTTTGGCGACCTTGTTAATGGGTTTGGGAAGGTAACAGCTGCGACATCCAAATATATGTATTTGGCCATTCAGATGACCAAAATGTATTTCTCATATGTATTTGGTCTTTGTCCACAGTACCTGGCTCACAGCTCCCAGAACGCTTGGAATCTTCCTAAGCAGTTAAAGCAATGGGAGCATCTTTTGTTACAATATTTGGTCTCGTGTTCAGAGGAATAGGGTGTCTTGATTTTCATAACAAGCTCCTTTCCACCATCCCTGGGTTTATGATAATGAGGTGACTTACGGAAATCCCCTGAAGATGGTGGGGGTGGGGTGGCTGGTTGCCAGTGAAACTATCTGTGAACAGAGGATTGGGAATTTCAGTCCCACCGCCTGATTTCTGGGGAGGGGAAGGGAGTTGGAGGTTAACTCAGTCACCAACAGCCAGTGATTTCATGACTCATGCCTGTGTGATAAATCCTCCATAAAAATTCAAAAGGAAGGGGTTTGAAGAACTTCCTGGTCGGTAAACCAGAACCCTTTCAAGTGCCACCATGCCAGGCCCCAAACTCCGTGACGACAGAAGCACCTTTGTTCAGGACCCCGCCCTGTGTATATCTTCATCTGACTGTTGATTCCTACCTAGCCTTTGTAATAAACCAGTTTTGCTGAGTTCTGTGAGCCACTGTAGCAAATTAACCAAACCCAAGGAGGGGGTTCTGGGAAACTGAATTATAGCCAGTTGGTCAGAAGTACAGGTAACAGTCTGGATTTGTGACTGGTATCTGAAGTCAGCTCTAGTAAATTAATTGAACCCATGGAGGGAGCCTTTGGAACCTCCAATCAATAGCCAGTCAGTCAGAAGCACAGGTGATAATAAGAGCTTGAAACTGGCCTTTGAATGTGTGTTTGTTTGTTGGGGGTAGGGGGTGGTTCTTGTAGGACTGAGCCCTCAACCTGTGGAATCGGATGCGCTATCTGGGTAGATAGTGTAGAGCTGAGTTGAGCTGTAGGACACCCAGCTGGTGTCACAGAATTGCTTGGTAGCATACACACACATCAGAATTTGGAATAGAACAAAGGTGTTCTGCTAATCGGTAACGAAGAAGAGAAGAAAGGTGAAGTGATGGGGGTGCCCAGGGGCAGTGGGGGTGGGGAGGGAAAGGCTGATCTTTGGATAGCCATTCATAGGTATATAGGATATTTCTAATTTCAGATTGCTAGTAGTGAGAACAAATTATCCCAACTTACAGACTGAGCTCTAAAGGACTAGGAAACTTGTAATGTTTTTTAAATTGAAGTATAGTTGACTTACAATGTTTGTTAGTTTCAGGTGTACAGCAAAGTGATTCAGTTATACATATATATATTCTTTTTCAGATTCTTTTCCATTATAAGTTATTACAAAATATTGAATATTGTTCCCTGTGCTATCCAGTAGGCCCTTGTAGGTAAAATTTTTGATAAAGGAGGAGTTTTACCATTGTGCAGATGGGCAAGCTGTCAAGGTAATCTCACTTGTCTCACTTTTATAAATTTAAAAGTCAGTTAAACATTCTTTATTCAAAATCCCTTGAAAGATTTAAGATTTAAAAATTTTTTGTCATTTAAAAAAGCATTCTTGGGAGGAGGGTATAGCTCAATGGTTGACTGTGTGCTTAGCATGCACAAGGTCCTGGGTTCAATCCCTGATACCTCCGCTAAAAACAATAAATAAACCTAATTCCCTCCTCCCCACAAAAAAAAATTTAAAAAAAAGCTTTTATGTCACTGCTGAGCCTTGTGGTTTCACTTTTATGTAAACTTTACTGCATGTAAAAGTAAACTGTGTTTAAGTTTGGTTTTGTTTGTTTGTTTTCTATTTCCCTGGTGCTGCTATTGCTAAGCAAGGAAGGACCATTGGGAGAATCACTGAAAGGAGATTAATTTCTGTGTCAATAAGTCAAACAAACTTCTGATTTTGCAGGAGATGCTGGGAAGGGTTGGGCATGGCAGTCAACCCTTTGGAGAAACTTAACAAAAGTAAGGAAAAACACTGAGATATATTTAATATGTGTTTATTTTAAAAGCATTTAGGTAGCTCCAGTTTATAGCATTTTAGTATTTGTGTCATTGTGATAGAGATTTAGTACACTCTGGCTTGACCACGTAGAAATGTGTTTGGTGCAAAGATTCGACTCTGTTAACATGATGGGAATTTTCCAGACTGTCCTGTAGATGTGCTAGGTCCTATTTTTTTTTTTTTTTTGAGCTCTTTATTTCAATATTCTATGTTTCCTACTTTCTTGATTAAGAAAAGAAATGGATTTCTGGTGAAGAGTCCCGACATATCCCATATGGCTCTTAACAAATGGCTGTCGGCTTCCTGACATTCTCTTTGTGTAGATGCTCTTTCATGCACTAAAATTGCTTAATGGACAGGAGAAGAATCAAATGGACAAACACTGGCAACTCAGATAGAAACTCAGATGACAGCTCAAAATGGATAACTAGGTTTGGTCTGCAGAACCGCAAAAAGCCATCTGCCAAAAGACATGCCTGCAGATTCCAGGGACTGACTTCTTAGAATGCTACTAAGATTCTGATTAATTTCTTAAGAAGCATGAAAGCCAAGTAATCATAGCAAGAAGGAAGAGTCTTGATTCAAGTTAAAAAAACAAATAAACCCAGGGGGAGCGTATAGCTCAGTGGTAGAGTGCATGCTTAGCAGGCATGAGGTCATGGGTTCAATCCGGTACCTCCATTAAAAATAAATAAATAAATAAACCTGATCAGCTTCCCCCCAAACAAACAAACAGCCTCCCCCCACCAAAAAAAAAAAACCCCACAAAAAACAAATAAACCCAAGTAGGGTGTAATCTTCAATAGAATGAGGAAATGAACACTTAACCTCCTGTTTTCTAGGTCAGCTCCCCTTCCACTGGTTTTATTTTTCTCCCTCAGGCCTCAAAGGGCTACTGAGAATTTTTAAGAAGCCCAGAAACCTAAAATATTAGGAAGAGTAATTCATTTTCCCCAAAAATTACCTCCAGGGCGGTATGGAGTGTGGTGAGTTTGGATACAAAGTAGGGTCTAATGTAAGCACTACAGAAGTGATTAGCAAATCGCAGGCAGATTTCCAATGATGGATGTAGGTCTAGGCCCATTGAGCAGACACTCTGATTTTAGTGTTGGTTGGTTAGTGTATAGATGACCCAAATGATAGCTAGAATGGATTATCTACCTGGGAACCAACAGGGCAGTGGTTTGACTTGGGCTGACCCTGAGGTACAGATCTCAGTGTAGGCTTTTATTTAGAAGGTGATCCCAGGAATCATGAGCAGGGAAGTGGGGAAGTGGGGTACCATGGAAGACAGCCAGTAGAAGGCATGTTGATGAGCAGACTGACTCTGTGAACAATGGTTTAATCCTAAGGGGAGATCCTGGAAGATTATGTAGAATAAATCTGAGAGTTGTCCCATTTGATGGGTGAGGAGCTGGGGTGGTTTACTTACCAGCTCTCATCCGTCAATGGCTAAAGGCTCTTCCTGGGGATATTAACTCTCCAGCATTCCCCATTGGTCCTTTAAGGGTCTAGCACATTCCTAGACCTGGAGAAAGCCTTTAGGCAGACAGTCAGTCATTGGCTTTTACCCACAGGAAATGTGTGAACAGTAAATGCTGGATGGATATAGGCTAGGCACCTATAGCATCTGTTACATGGTTCTTAAGTTTTTTGGGCAGTTATCAGTCACTTGGAGAATTTGACTAAAGTTATAGATCCTTTCACTAGAAAAAATAAGAAGTGCATACATATATACATGAATTTTGCATTCAATTTATTGGGAATTTGAAGTTCCACTTGAAGTGCCAAAGAGTCTCTGTCTTGGGGGATCTATGCTGATTTAGAAAAATTTTACCTTGTCTTAGCACTGAAAGGTAAATACAGAGTGATTGGGGCCAGCAAGGGAATCATCTATCATGGAAAGCCTTGTGGAAGAAAGCATTTTGAGGTAGGAGTAACAAACTCCATACTTACATTGAAATACCATACTCTAGATGGAGGTATGGATTTCATTATTAGCAGGACTCAGTTGTATGAAAGAGGGAGACCCAGCAGGTGGGTCCTTGTAGCAGATGGCATAACTAAGATATTGTAAGAATGTTGTAACAGAGAGATTCCTAGTGACTGAAGAATAGTATTGCTGTAGACTAACTGTTTGTGTTATCCCAAAATTCGTATGTTGAACGTTAGAGAATCCCCAATGTCATGGTATCTGAGGGCCTTTGGGAGATGATTAGGTCATGAAGGTTAAGCCCTCATGAATGGAATTGTGTCCTCATACAAGACACCTCAGAGACCCACTTCACCCTTTCCACTATGTGAGGGCACAGTGAGAAGAGGGTCATCTTTGAACTAGGAAAAGGGTCCTTGCCACACACTGAATGTGCTTGCACCTTGATCTTGGACCTCCCAGTCTCCAAAGCTGTGAGAAATAACTATTCGTTGTTGAAGTCACTCAGTCTGTGGTATTTTGTTAGAGCAGACCAAACAGACTAAGACATGTATCTTCCCGAGGGGGGAATTGTGAGCCTCAGTCTGCTTCTAAAATTTCTATAGGAACAGCACAGTAATCTATTTCACTGTACATTTTGTTTGCAGAGTAGATAATGCAATTATATGGCCCCATCTTCAATAACCGTAAAAAGATATAAAAATAAAAAATTTCCTCTAGGTCCTGAATGCCAGTCATCTATACTTTCTCCAGAAATAGTAACTGTTATCAGTTTCAAGGACAGTAGTATCAGTGGCAATACGAGTTTCAAGCACCACAGTACTGAGGGTTGTGGGAGGGAGATTACCAGTACTTAGGAAAATGAATCATTATTGAAACAGTACCCACAATTGCCATGATGTCATTATGACTCAGGAACAAAGGCCAACATCATGAAACCAGTAAATATAGCTCTCCCTGCCTGCTCCAGGTCGAGCAGAAGGCTTTTGGGTTTACTGGTGAGATTTCAGGCACAGACCTGGCACATTGGGATACAAGGGACATGAGTACTTTCTCTCATTGCAGTGGACCTGGGGTCACTGGATCTCTCTTGTGGCTGGGTTATGCCTTCAGGTGACCCAGTGTTGGTAGCATGCATTTCCTAGGGTCTGGTATACCACGGGGGCCTAGGCAGGCAGCCGTGTCTGGTTCACTGCTGAGACAGAGGCTTTCTCTTACACAGAAGCTGGTCAGTGTAGACACTGTAAAACAGCTCTTGGAGGCATAAGAATTCTGTGTTTTTGTTTTCCAAGAGGACCTGCTGATCGACAGGAGAGTAAATGGTGGCACCATGTTTGACCTACATGGTTTCCATGTGGTTCCTGAGTAACTAGGGATGAGTGGAGGGGAAGGGGCCATGAACTATAGGTTATGGGCAGAAGCTCCAATTTTGGGGTGCCAGGGATATAGGTGTTTCAGAAAGTTAAGCTAGAATATACTGGGATTATTCCTATTTCTTAACTAATTTAAAGAAATGAATTATGGCCACCCCACCCCCACCCCGAAAAAAAAGAAGGAGGAGGAGGAAGTGGAGGTAGAGGAATAATTGTCCGTAATTTCAGCTTCTTGATCATCTGCTGGTGCTCATGGTCCCTGAGAATCTGTTTCAACCAGAGCCTGACTTCCGTTAAGTAACACAGCAAAGTCTCTAAGGTTGACCTGATGGCCAAGGAGTTTTGACCTTTGATTCTAAGAGTGTGTGTGTGTGTCTGTGTTCAACAAGTCTGATAGTCCTGTTAGGCCTGAGTCATTTAGGGAGAAACGTGCACTCTGGAATGAAAAGACAGACCTGTGTTAGTTCAGGTCCTTCAAGAAGCAAATGGCAAGACAGGGTTAGAAGTGCATGATGTTTCTGGGGGAAAATCCCTGTGAGGGAAATGGAGAGAGAGGGAACAGGGGAGGCTGAGAGATCCTCAGACCACAACACTGATCTGACTCCCCTGAAGGACAGAGGGAAGGAAAGAAGGGTGGGTGGGAAGAGTCTCAGACTGTAGTGCAGTTCAAAAGTTTGGGCAAAGCCAGTGGGGAGCCCTCAAGCCAAAGTCACCAGGTGAGGAACGAGCCTCCCTTTATTTCCCTACAACACGGGGCCATTGGCTGGAAGCAGCCTGTGGGCAGCTTGACCTGGGAACTGGTGGATTCAGAGCACAGCACCTGGGAGTGAGCCCAGGACTCCTGTAGATAGGGCTGATTTCACAAATTTGAAAATATCTGTAATGAATTTGGATCAGAGTTTGGAGTATTTCAGGATGATAAGAGAGGAGAGGGGGCGCTTTAGGGAATAACAACAGCCCAAACAACTGACATTTATGTATTATGTGCACCATGTTAGTTGCTAAGCTCCAGATGATCAAATCATGTAATGCCTGCAATGACACTGTGAAGTTCTGTATTATTTCAGTTTGAAGTGGTAGAACTAAAATTAACTTAGGTGAAAAAAAAAAGAATTTCTAGAATTTACCTGCTCACATAACCAGGCTGTTTCAGAGCTGGGATTAGAGGGAGGCAAGTGAGGTAGGTAATGCAAGTGCAGAGTAGGATCCTGTTTTTATTTAATAAGTTAATTTTTTTCCATCATGGTTTTTTTTTATATTAATTTTGATTTTTAAAAATATCATTTAAAATACTGGGGTTTTTTGATAACTGAGTTTTGTTTGCATCCCTTTAAATTTCGCTCCTAAGATGAATGCCTCACTTGTCTCACCCTAGTCCCAACCTGCTTCAGGCATGGCTGAATCCACAGGTTCAAATGAACACATCATGACTCAGCTAGTTCCTTTGACTCTGCTTTTTCTTAGTTCGATTTTATTTTAGCTAGGCGCCTTCTATATGTGGCTTTCAGCATTCATAAGTCAGAGGGAAAGAGACACATTCTTGGATTTTTGCAAGGACCCTGCTTGAGTCCATCTGAAACCTAGGGCATCCTGGAAGAATTTTAAATTATAAGGTATACTCCAATCCAGGAAGACATTTAATTTCTGGATTCTTATTGCTTTCTTTTTGGAAACTCAATCTTTTTTAAAAATCATATTTATAGTTTACAAAATTCTCACTGGAAAGCAAAACCAGTTTTAACTAACTTCACATATTGACTAGGTGAGAAAACCAAAGTATCTTTCATTGAGGCAGCATTTTTATGGGATAATAAATTTCTATTTGTGCAATAATAACATATCAAGGATATCTTGTTAATAGAAGAAAGCAAGATGCAAAACCATGTCTGTCATAAACCACCGTTTGTGTGAAGTACAGTATATGTATGTGTGTATGCATATGATTATTATTTCTGGAAAGATATAGAAAAACACTGATCATACTTATTGCTTCTGAGGATGGTAGTTGGGTGGCTGGGAGACCATGGGAGAAAAACTAAGTTTTCACTATATAGGGGGGAGGGTATAGCTCAAGTGGTAGAGTGCATGCTTAGCATGTGAGAGGTCCCGGGTTCAATCCCGGGTAACTCCTCCAAGTGGAAATCAATGAAGAAACCTAATTACCTCCCCCTCAGAAAACAAACAATACAAATTTTCATTGCATAAAACTAAGTGTTCACTGTATAATATCTTTTGAATTTTGTACTGTGTGCATACATTATCCATTCAAAAATTTTAAAATACTTACTTTTTTCTTAACAAATATGTGATAGATACTGTTATAGACATTAGGTATAAATTAGGGAACCAGACAGACAAATTTTCTGTGGTTCTGGAGTACATTACCAAGCCCTGATTTGGTAGAAAATGCAATTCATTATAAGATCCCCGGAGTGTAATACGGGATGTCAAAATGGCATGATTTTGTCTAATGTTCATTATTGATGTGGAAGGCAGTTTTCACTTTTTTACTCCTGAATTCTTTTACTCAAAATGAAATCCCTGCTGCAGTATAGACCCAGGGATGCTAGAGTTTTTACAAGGGATGTCTGAGATTAAAGAGACAGAAAACTAATGTTAGTTGACAATGGCAGTCTGTCCCCAATAGTAAATGCAAAGTGGAATTCATTACTGACCCCTACCCCTGGTAATAAATATGGTGGTTGTGTCAATAATATTAAGAGCTACACAAATGTTTAATAAACATTGGTATCCAGAATTCCTGGAATGCCTGGGTGTTGAGTCAAAGAAGAAGTATGCTAATTTCATGAAGTCTCATGTTCTAGGGACCAAAGAGTTAAGATTACCTTAGGTTACCATGGCGGGAGATAATTCTGTAGTTATATGGGAGCACAGCTTCCTCCAGGAGTTTTCAGGATCTCTCCTTGCTACTCTAGAAGGCCGGAGGTGGTCATGAGTGACAGCAGGAGCGAAGGTCTCAGAATGCTTGTGCTAGCCTAGGTGATGGCGATGGGTGCTCCTCCAACTAGGAGACCTTGAGAAGCATTGGGAAAACTAGTGATTCAGTGAGGATGAGTAGAATTATCTCCTGTTTACTTCTCTGCTAAATCCCATTCGGTCCAGTTCCTGGGATTTAAAACTTTAACTCCAAAGTTTACTCATTGAATGTGTCAATTCTTGAAGGAGCTCAAGGGCAAGTGATAATTACCTTCTATGAACATGGTAACAGTGATACAGTTTACAGAGTCCATACCTAACTTGGTCAAAATCTGCAGTGCTTCCAAGATAAACATCAGGAGAGGATGGAGGGATGTATGAATATGCAGGAACATAGGTTATGTGAAAATCCTGTCACCGAGGCAGGAGGAGGTGCCATCACCCTGCCAGCTCATCCCCCTAGTACAGAACTGCTCAGCTGCCGGTGCGGCTAGATTTGCTTCTTCTGATAACCTCTCCCTGGACCACTTGCCTTGCAAGTCTGGAAGAAACAGCTTTTCCACCTTCATCTTTTTTTTTTTTTTTTTTAATATCATGGAATTTACTAACATGAACACAATTGCTGTTAATACGTTGGCTATTCAAGTCTGCCTGGACTTGTTAGAGGAAGTGTATTTAGTTTCAGTGTTTCCTCACTTACCGTTTTAAATCACCATAGGTTATTCTCTAACATCTATGTTACTATATCAGAGAACTTTAGACACAGAGAAAAGCCAAGAGATCAGTCTGTCTTATTCATTTCTCACACATGGATGCTGAGGTTCAGAGCGGAGAAAAGGTATTAATTTTTCCCTATTCAAAGAAAAATGATTTTACTAAAATTACTTGACAATTTGGAAAAGTACATGTAGTTAGTTCACTTTACAACAACATACCCAAATGGATTAAATAATTAAAAAAATAAAGTAATAACCAGAAGAATATATACATGTATATGTATGTGTGTATGTGTATACATACATACATAAGCTAAAAAGATCTGTCCTACTTTTGGTAAACTTTATTGAAATATAACATATGGAAAAGAATACAAATCATAAGTGTACTGGATAAATTTTCTGAGTGAACACTTCTTTGTAATTACATAAAACCAAAGGAAGAAAACATAAGGAAAATGATAAGTTTGACAACACAAATATTTTAAAACATCTGTATGTCAAAAAAAAAATGTCAAACAAAATTACAAGCAAAAATGACAAACTTGGAAAATGTTTGGCAAATATATGACACGGATAATTACGTTAATATTTATTTTTTCAAAGTAAAAAAAATTAAGAAATTTGAATACCCCAGACAAAAACATCAGTAAAGTATACATAAGAAGCAATTAAATATGTGGGACAAAAAGAATCCTTCCCTAGTAACTAAAGAAATTGGCATTACTGGAAAACATAACACTCCATTATGGAAGGTGCTGGAAACAGGCTTTTTGTATGCATTTCTTGCAAGAGTACAAGTGGAGTGTAAATGTAGGGTGGAAGGTGGGGGCTGTGGCTGTTTGCAGTTTGAAGTGCTTATCATGAAGCTGAATGTCTATAAGTACTTCTACTCAAAAAGTCTACTTCTAGAAATTTACTTGGAGTTAATAATAGTAAAACAAATGAAATAGCTTAAAGTGTCCAAAAATAGGAGTTTGGTTTAACAGTAGAGCTATATGATATGATCTTCAGCCATTAAAAAAATCACAGAATATTGAATAACATGAAAAAAATTGCAATATGTTAAATGAAGACAAATTGGAAAACCAAATGTATGCTCAGAACCCAGTTTTTAAAATAAATGATGTACATGTATATGTGCTGAAAAAACACTGGTAGGTCTTGCATCAAAATATGAAGAAGTTTAAATACGAATGAAGAAATACAGATGATTTTAATTTTTCTCTTTGTGTTTTTCTATATCTTCCAGGTTTTCAGTAGAGAGAATTAATTTTGTAACAAGAAAAAAAATATGCAATAAAAATAATTTTTAAATGTTCTATAGCGTGATTGCATAAAGTCCATAACCTAGGCAGTAAAAATTTCCTTTTATGTGCTAAATGCACACAAAAGAAATAAAAATACTGATTCATTTCATCTTTGTCTAAAAGTGTTAAGAAATTTTATACTCATCTTTAAAGACATACATGATATTGTTGCCTCTCTGTGGTAAAATCCAGAATCTTGACAAACATTCAACATACCACATCAGGATGAATTAAAAATAACCACTAATGAACAACCAAGGTATTAGTCTTGACAAACAGCAGAGAGAATACATTCGCTTAGAACACTGACTAGATAAAATATATTGAATTATCAAATGTATCAAATTACTGTGATATCTCAGCATCATTTGAAGGTTTTCACAGAATTACAAACATATAAATATTAAGCTTTTACTGACTTGCCAAATGGGATTATCTGCCAAATTTATGCCCTAAAAAGGCATAAGTACGTAAGTGTTTTCTTTCTTTTCTTATGTGAAAATGTTGCCACTCCCATCCTTGTACTGGTAGAGATGGAAAAAATCACCTCTGAGTAGATCATTAGGTCTTTTGCATTCTAGGAGGGCGTGGGCGATGCCCCAGAGAAAGGTAAAAAGAAGTATTTAGTTTAAAGCTAGCTTCTGAGCTAAGCTGTGGGACACCATTTACATCAGGACCCCAGGGGTCTTCTGGGAGGGGAGGGATAAATACTCCAATCCTCACCCCCCAAGTTTTCTACCTGAGGTTTGATTTCGGGTAGATTTATAGGTTTGGACTAGGGTGGCCCCAACCAAGGCCCGGGTGCAAGTGATGCAGCAGGGCCTCTGAAATAAGATGTGGGGCAAGGAGCTGGCTCTGACCCTAAATTGAAAGGAAAAGCAAGGCCTTGGAGGAGCTACCCTAAGGTCTGTCCTGAACCAGGTCTCCTGGGGCCTTCTACTCCTTGAGTTGCTATTATTATGAACAGAAGAGACCACCTCTTCAAACTCTTACTTGGGATTCTGGACTCTGAAGGAATGCCTGTTCTTGAGGATCTTCTGTGAATTTTAAAGGGCTCTGTGTCAGCAGTTCTAACCGTAGAAATCTTGACTTGGGTGTTCTGGACAGAGACTCTGAATATGGGGGAGAAACTCACTCCTTTGCAGTAGTCAGGCTCTTAGAACTGGGTGAGAGAGACTGCTGCCCGGGGTCCCACACTGTAGAGGGCCACACATGTCGCAAAAACAGCCACAAATAAATATTTAAGGAACACATAGGTATCTGCTACGGACTGTACATTTGTGTCCCTCCCAAATTCATATATTGAAACCCTAACCCCCGACGTGATGGTTTTTGGCATCATCACATTGGTCTTCGGGAGGTAAGTAGGGTTAGATTAGGTCCTGAGGGTGCTGCCCTCAGGATGGTGTTACTGAACTAGGTTACTTTTTGACCTGCAACAAGCCAGAACACGGAGACCCCGAGGTTTGCGCCAAGAGAAGCTTTATTCTCCAGGCAGCCAAAAGATAGGAGATGGAGTCTCAGATCACCCTCCCTGAAGGCAAGATGATCGGGGTGTTTATGGGATAAAGAATAATGCAGCAGGGCAGTCTGAGGCTTGGGAGCATGGGGAGCATTTGGGAAAGGTGAGTGGAAAAAGGTGCAGCAATCATTGTGCGCAGGCGTAACTAAGCTACAGGTCTCTGTACATTCAAAAATGGAGGCTCTAAGTACGATCAGAGGGTGGAGTTTTCTGCCCTCTGACGTCAAAAGGTCGCCTAGCGTACACTCGCGCATGCCCAGTTGGAGGGTCGATGGTCCCATCCAGTCTCAACCGGCTCAGCTTGAGCTAGACACAGCTGACGTCAAGTTCCCGGACAACAGCTCAGGAAAGCATCTTATTGTGTAGGCTACCTGCCTCCTGGAGGATGTGCAAGTCTTAAAATGACCTTGATTCTCAGTGAAGACAGGTAAAATGGCAGTGGGATCAATGCCCTTAAACAAAGAGGAGGAGCCGGGGTTTCTGTCTCTGCGTGCGTCCCCACGGAAGGCGTTGTGAGGCCGTAACTGGGGAGAGGTTCGCCTCACTGAAAGCCTGACGTGCTAGCACCCTGATTGTCTTGGAGTTCCAGTCTCTAGAACTGTGAGAAATAAATGTTTGCGGTTCAAGCCACCCAGTTGATGGTATGCCGTGGGAGCAGCCCGGACTGCCTGAGACCGCACCTTTATCGCGCTGCCTGTGACCCGCTCAGTATCCACTCCAGTGGCCAGCGTCATTCAGGCCCCAGGACAGGCTTCTCCATGTCTCCCGACTTCCTTCAAGCTAAAGGCTACCCGTGACCACATATGAAGGTCTGCAGGACTGCTGCTGCCAGTGTCAGAAAAACACACTGCCCTATGGCGCCAGGAGGACTCGTCGAGCGGGAATGCCCAGGTAAGAGAAAGGACAGGTTGCCCAGTCCTTCCAATCAGCTGGCACGAATGCAGTAGATCCTTGCTTACTAAAGGGGCCTTTTGCAGTCAGTGGGGCGCTTGCATTTTCTTGCTTCTGTTCATGCTCCCCACTGTGAGTACCTGTCCGTTTGGCATCACGTGGTATACAGAACAGTGGCAAATGAGGTTGAAGAATCCACGTTACTTTTAAATGTGCGTATATATGTCTGAACATACTGACATGGGATGATTCTTTGTGTTGGTAACTAGATGGACATTGAATGGTAGAATGATGCTTAATTTAAAAAATTAGTACAATGTAATTAAATTTCCAAAAGGTTAGTAAATATTCAGCATTTAAAATAATGTTGATTTAAAATTGTGATATTTTAAAATTCTAGTTTGTATTTTGCCTTTAATTTCAATACATCTTTAAATATTTTTGAAAAATGTAGTTTTCATTATTTGGTTTTTTAACCTTTATTTTAATTTCCATATTTTGATGAAAGTATCATCCAGTTTTCTATACTTTGAACTTTAATCATCAAATTTTGAACACTTTGGATATAATTACATTTAAAAAATTCTTGAGATCATTACTGTTAATTGATCACAAATTATAAGAGTGTCTTTATAACAACAAAATGCTTATTTTGCTGAAACAAGGATGAGAAAAATTGACATAAATAGTAATATATAAATTAAATGTCTGTTTTATTAGTGGTTCAAACATTAAACAGAGTACTGTTATTTCTCCTTCTCTTCCTCTAGCTTCTTGTATGCATAAAAAATCATAGACTAATGATGAATTATCTATAATTTCAAACAAGCTGCGTTTTGTCCTCATTAACCAGAGGTTTCATATCAAATAAATTTTAGGAGCTTGATTTACCAAAATTATTCTGTGAATGCTCCTCTGATTTACAGTCCTCTTTCCAAAATAGATACCAAGGCAAAGTATAGAAAGGAAGCTTAGTGTGGGAAATTCAGATAACACCTTTAGGATGCATATATGATGTGCAAGCAAAAGGAAGTAGGTTCAGTTATACGTAGGTCATCTCTTTGGTGTATTGTTTTTTCGGCACACTTGGAACCCAGTGTAACCTGCAGCTACATAAATCTGTCGACAGTACTTCTGGGGGAAATGTAATGTGTGAGTGTTTGATGGAAAATATTCAAGGTATATTCAGAACTTTACAAAAAACAAGGTAGGAATCCTATGTTGAGCTCTTATGTATTAGCACTAGGAAGAGTTTTATGTACATTATTTCCTTTAATTCTCACTATGGAAGGTACTATTATGAACTCCATTTTACAGAAAACCAAAGCCAAAGAGATTAATTAACTTGAATAGATCCTACAGGTAGTAATTGGTGGACATGAGATCCAAACCCAAGCAAACTTCTTCCCAAACGTTTACTTTTGAGGATGGAGTTAGGCCCCGGGGTTGTCTTGTCTTTCCAGTCCTGCCTCTACCACTTACTAATTGTGTGACTTCAGGAAAGTTACTCTCCGAGGCTAGGTTTTCCTGTCTACACAATGGGACTAGCAATAGTACTAACATTGTAAGGTCACTGTGATAGTGTAAAGAGACAGTGTAACTGCAGTTCTTAGTAAAATGTCTGGTGCAGAGTAAGGGCTCAATAAATGTTGGTTGTAACTATATTGTAAACTACTCAATCATACTACTATTAAAATATTCATGCTTATTGACCTAATACATCTACATTTTAGAGTCTGTTCTGAGGAATAATCAGCCATAGATAAGCAAACAAATTTATGTACGAGGCTGTTTCTTGAACTTTTATACAAATGAGATTTTAGAAAAAATTAACTGTGTAAAAAGAGGGAAATTGAAAAATGACTTCATACGATGGATGATGAACAGACACAAAATGTTTTTTGAGGGGAGGGTATAGCTCAGTGGTAAAGCACCTGTTTAGCAAGCATGAGGTCCTGGTTTCAATGCCCAGTACCTCTGTCAAAACAAATAAATAAACCTAATTACCTCCCTCACCCCAAAGAAAAGAAAATTCTTTTTAAAGTTTTAGAAAAATGGTCACATGGGGAATAGATTATTACATATATGAAATAGATGCATAAAAGGGAAATGCAAGCCTATAAATACTATGTTTCCTCAATTTAAAACCATTTATTAATTAAAGTAGGAAGTGTTAATTAAGTGTCACATATGTGTGTTAGGCACTGTTCTGGGTACAGAAGATACAGCAGAAATAGTCACTGTCCTTCTCCAGGAGGACATTTATCCCAGTAGATTATATACACAATAAGAAACCAGAAGAAAATGCTTATTTTCTACCACTGTGTATTGGAATACACACTGTCATGATTGTCAATACTCAATTATTATCATAAAATCGATATATGCATATTACAAAGAATTTGTGGAATGCAGAAAAGCACAAAAATGAAAGTTAAAAAACATGAGATTTTGTTATTAAGAAATAACACAGTAGTATACCTTACTTAAAACATTTTTCAATAAAAAGAAGGAAGAAGAGTGAAAGATAAACTTCTCCACAAATTGGATACTATAAGTCCTATACATAAATACAGTTTAATTCAAATATACAATATAAGAAAAGAAACAAATAAAACTAAAGGAATTATTGAAATTTAAAATCAGGACATTGATGACAAATTGCAATGATCATGCAGTGATCACAGTTCAGGCATACAGAAATGGAGCTGGGTGGCCACTGAGGATCTGGTCTAGGACACATCTCTGCGCCACTGAAAATTTGAATTTTCTTTGAACTGCACCAGACCCAAGGACACTGCCAGGAAAATTCAGAACAACACCTGCCAGCTACAACCTTATGGTTTCAAGGTCTCCCCTTCTAACTATGCAACCAATTCGGACCCCAACCAATCCTTACTTAACAAGCATCCTTTCTTCTTGCCAGATCTAATTATAATTCTTGATGAAGAGCTCATGTAACTAACTGTAACCTTGTGGTTTTTTGCCTTTATAACCCTCCCCCATTCTGTAGTCAGGCTGAACACAATTCAAGTGCTTCTTGAATTTGTGATTCCTGGGCTGCAGTCCTAACAAATCTCAAATAAATACTTTTTAAATTTAAATCAGGTCTCTTTCTAAAATTTTGGTTAACATCATAGTTGTTTACTACAAGAGATAATATTTTCTAGAAGGTTCCTCTTAAGAAAGAATCTATGAAAAATACAAAGAAGTTGCAGTCGTATTTATTTTTTAATAAAATCTTTACATCTTAGCTGGTAGTAATTAACATCCTGCTATTGGCCTTAAAAAGAAAAGTCAGAAAAATGAGTTTTTTCGGGAATAGCAGGGGAATTTCATTTCAGGACAAGCAAACTATGGTGAACCATGGGCAAGTCTGGAGAACAGGGGAGAGGGGCTAGCTCTTATAGAAGAGAGGAGGAAATCGGGGAGGCTGTGGTGGTTCTTCATTGGCTGCGAGTCGGGGGCAGCTTGTTGCTGGGTCAGAAGGAAATCATTTTTCCTCTCAGGTTGGCAAGGGAGGGTGAGTGACATTCATGACAGTTCCCCACTCAGGGCTTCCTGACTCCGTTTTAAGTGAAGTTTCTTTTATTTTCATAATACTAAGAAAAATCAAGGACCTTACCATTCCTACAGTTCCAATATTTTTTGTTATTTACATTATTATTATTATTGTTGTTGTTGTTGTAGTAGTTTATACACTATGATCTTTAACATTTATTTTCCAGTCTGTAGCAAAATTTCCATAGTAAGTATTATTTATCCATTTTCAGAGTCAATACTCACTGTCAGTTTTTACTTAAAAATTTTTTTTAATGGAGTTACTGGGTATTAAATCCAGGCCCTCATTGCATGTTAAATAAGCACGTGCTCTACCACTGAGCTATACCCTCTACCACTGAGCTATATACCTTCCTCACTCCTCAGTATCAGTTTTTCACCACAATTTCTGCTTCTGGATTCTTTGCTTTAATCTCAACTGCCTGCTTTTTCTTAACTAGTAGTTCTTTTAGTGGATCTCGCATTGCCTCACATTTTTCATTTATGAAAATACATACTTGTTAGTTTTATTCTTGAATAACATCTTTTCTAATAGATTGTTCTTGGGTTACCCTGCATGTTTTTCTTGGGTCACACTGTGTTTCCCTTTCGGATGATTGTTTTCATTATCTACTGATGCATATCACATTTCTTGAAATTTTAGACACTAACAACAAGCCTCTGTTATGGTACACAGTTTCTGAGGATCCAGAAAATGGGAGCGGCTTAGCTGTGTGGTTTGGGCTCAGGGTCTCCAGGACAAAGCATTCAATCTGCGGGCTAGGGCTGCGGGCATCTCAAGGGCTGGCATCCCAAGATGCCTCACTCAGGTGCTTGTTACCAGGAGGCTCTTCCTGTCTGGCTGATGGCAAAAGACCATGGTGATGCTGCTTTATTGCCTTGGCCTTTGCCTAGCAGCTGGCTCACCCCTGAATGAGTCATCTAAGAGAGAGTGAGTGCATCCAGGGCAGAAGTGGAGATGCCTGTTATAAAATAGCCTTGGAAGTGCCATGCCGCCATGTCTGCAGGATTCTGTGGTCACACTGACCAACCCTGTTAAAATGAGGGAGCGGACTGCACAGGGGTGTGAATATCCAGGAGGTGGGGCTTGCCATCGAAGGTCAACTTGGAGGCTCTACTAGGGCTCTTCTGTGTCTGGTATTGAATATTATCTTGGAGAAGTCAGAAGGCAGCCTAAATGCTCAAATGCTCTCCCTTACTACTAGTTTAACCATAAAACCTAGATGGCTGAAATTTTTTTTTAAATTTTTGAAGATCATTAGTTTGTGAGTTGAATGTTCTATACCAAATTTGCTTTGGCACTGGTATTTTGTTCTGCTGATTCAGTTTCTGGCTCATTTCAGGGATTTTTCTTGAATTATATCTTTGAACAAATTTTTTCTTGCATTTCAGTCAAGCTTAGGTTATCTTTATCTCCCATACCTAATAGCCCCTCTCCGATTGCTTCTGTCTTTGGCTTTTTCATTCTGCTTTCCTTGTGGTGATCTCTTAGTAATGAAATTTCCACCTGCCTTTATCTCACCCCTTGCCATTCATTATCGATTCATTAGTTGTGTCTTAATATTGTTTTGGTTCTTACTTTTTTCCCTTTAGGATTGCAATATTTCTCTTTTCAAAGTTATCATTCTGCTATTTGACTATTTTATCTGAGAGTTCTTGATTTATTCAATTCATGTTTTCATTAAGCTATTTTATAGTGTAAAATAATTGTAAGATACTTCCTTCTGTTCCATTCTTTACAATATGTGGCCCTAAATATCTCCCAGTATGATTTGGTCAGACAAGCAAAAGCAAGAGAGTATAGAAATAGTATTAAATAACTCATTGCAACTTTCAGTTCTCTCAGGTCTGAGGCACTACAAATAAGTGATTTTTTTCCTCAGCTCATATGAACATGATGAGGGAATGGATAATAGTTAAATAGCTATGTGGCCTTACCAGTTCTGAGATGTCAGTAAAATATGAAAAAGACAACCTGAGTGCAGGTTTAGTAAAAGGAAGTTACCATAATGTCTAGCACTTTTTTCACCCTAAAATGATATAATCATTGATCCTTCTTACAAGAAACTCCTAGAGATTATCCAGATTCTTTCACTGGAATTTTGTCATATTAAGTATTATTTAAAATAAGTTAGCCATCAGGAGGAAGAAGTTTGGGATATCATTTTGATTCCTAAAGCTGATAGATGTAATTGATTTGTCTTTGTCTATTTTATGCCCATTTGCAATTTTATCGAAATCAAAGTTGGCCAGATATTCAGTCAAAACATCTGAAACAGCTACTGCCATTGACTCCCCCATCAGTCATTTCTATTTCCAGAATTGTTTTATGTATCTAAACCCAAGTATGTACATGTCTTTTAAAATACTCATATATACACATAAATAGGGACATACTAGAGATACTTTTTTGTCCCTGCTTTTTTACTTATTGATGTTGGAACCTTTTCCTATCAGAACATAGAGATTTAATTCAATTTAAGAAGTACCATGATTAGTTACCCTATTCTCTGCAGATAAATATTTATTTCCTTTTGTGCATGTATAAACACTGCTGCAGTTAGCATCTTTATTCATATACCTATGTGTGTACATGTCTATAGGACAAATTCCCAGGAGGAATTCATGCAATTCTTAATGTAGGATAAATATGACCTACAAGACAGCTTTCTATAAAAGAGACTTCACTTTACTTGTGTCTTTTGAGCCTGGGAAACTCAAATTTTAGGGGAGTTTATCATATTTGGGGTCTTCCTTAAGAATGCCTGAAGGTCTTTGAAAATTGTGTTTTTTTCACCTTTTTATATGATAATGTTTAATTGGTACTTTAAAAAAAAATTATTGTACTGAGATTATATAATTGATGAAGTAGGTACAGTTTGTTTACCCTGGGAATGAGTGACATCTCTGGGCAGAAGACTGTTCTGAGTGTAGTCTGGTGTTTGCCATTCATGTTGTTCTAGGCCAGTCTAGGTCCTAACTTGAGGGTTTGTAATTAAAGACTAAGTTAAAATGGGCAGAGCTATTTGTTGCATGGAATATGGAGAGTGGTATCTTCCCCTTACTTCTTACCAATAATGACAATATCAGCACTTTGCTTAGCTCATGCTACAGACTGAACGCTTGGGTCCTGTCAAAATTCCTATGTTGAAATCATAACCCGCAGTGTGGTGATATTAGGATGGGTCCTCTTAGAGGAGATTAGATCATGAGGGTGCAGCCTTCATAAATGAGATTAATGCCCTTATGAAAGAGACTCCAGAGAGTTAGGGTTAGGGAGGAGACCCCAGAAAATTTCTTGCATCTTCTACCATGTGAAGACACAATGAGAAGATGGCTCTCCCTGAACCAGAAAGCAGGCTCTCAACAGACACCAAACCTGCCAGCACCTTGGTCTTGGACGTCCTAGCCTTGAGAAGTGTTCGAAATAAATGTGTGTTGTTTGTAAGCCACTCAGTCCATGATATTCTGTTATAGCAGCCCAAATAGATTAAGACAGTTTTTAATAAGTACTCAATAAATGTTACCTAAATGCTCGATGTTAACTAATGCATTATATCATTTAATCATTATCACAACTCTATCAGGGAAGGGCCATTAAAATTCCCACTGGATGAATATACAAATGTTTGTCAGTATTAATATACCTAGTAAATGGCACCATTGGAATTTGAACCTAGGCCATCTGACTTCACAGATTAAACAAAGGAGATGTTGTCTTCTCCAGCAGACAGTGGCCCCAAAACAGCATACCTCTGCAAGTAAAATAGCAGTGGCAGCAACTTCAGCAACATTGGCGTCACAGTCGCTCGCTACTCAGCAGATTGAAAGTGACCAGAGTCATATCTAACAACTACAGAGTGTTGAAGTAAGAGAGAGAGAAAAAAAAAAATGGTTCCAAGAACTAGACCAACCTGCTCGGGGCCAATAGTCATTAGTCTCTCCTAGAACAATTTTGGAAGAATAGGAGAAAACTGGAGTTCTGAAGTGATGCAAGGAGGAGATCTGGGGAAATACAAATTTTTGGCTGCTTTGCTCATAGTCTTATGCTCGGCCTGGCTGACCTGAATGTAAATAAGTGTGCATATGCTGTTCCTGTTACATGGGAGAACCAAGATAATAGACCATACGTGACCACAAAGGTGTTGACTGTCAGCACCTCCGTGGGGTGTGGGGAAACCTGTAACTGAAAGTGAGAGACGCAGCTCTGTACGTGTTCTCCTAATTGTTTTGGCTCTGATTCACCTGCTGATCCTTTCGGAACTCTCCTACCAGTCTTTATTCTAGTTGTACCGTACAGATCACGCCGGGCTGGGAACTTTCTGGTATGGAGCTAAATATAGAAAGTGTATAGAATTCAGTCTGTCTACGACTGTTCACAATTCAGTTGGAAATGCTCACTTTTCATTCACATCGTGCTAATTGTTCTAGATATTTCTGTTTCTGTTCACTGTAGTCAGCTTTGTGTATGTGGTATGATTCTCCTTTTTCCCTCGACAAAATGGCTTTCTTTTTTGCTTCCACTGCTATTTTTTATTGATGACCTGGTTTTGGAGGGAAGTTCGCAGTGGAGTGCTTTATGAGGATTCCCATTATTTAGAAGCAATTTACACTGGTTATTTGGGACATGACTCAATGCCATTGCCTTACCCCCCTCCCTACCCCATTATTTAAACTGATTACGTAGCCTGAAGCAAGAAATGTATTTGCATATGAAGAACAAATAGTGAACAATGAGGATTTGGAGGCTGCTTTAGATTTTAGGCTAGACCTTGTTCTTCCAGACTGTGACCTTGGGTAACATACTTAACCTCTCTAATCCTGTTTCCACGACTGTAAAATGGCGATTAAATGATTAAATGACACCCAGCAAGAATTCTACAAGGCTCTGCTTCCTGTTTCTTTTCCATGTTTTAATTGCTTACAAGTGGACAGTTCTCTGTTATTTACTTATTTTGAAAGATATTTTTTATTTTGGTAAAGTAGTGTTGGGAACTAACATTTTTCCTTGTGGTTGTGAAAACCAGAAAATTTTCTAAAATTTACAGCTTTTTTTTTTTGTCCTTTGTTTACCAACTGCTTCTGACAAGATTAAAAAAATTAAATTTGCTCAGAGATTTCACTGTCTATCAAGTGATTATCAGTCTGGTAATGATTTTCTCAAGCAGAATTCTTGAATTTTTGGAATTAAAAAAATGAGAATGAGAAATTTATTCAGAAGGCAGAAGATGTTGGTGAACTAAGAACTAATGACTTTTTTTTAATTGTGGTGAAGTATAAATAATTAAAAAAATTGCCATTTTAACCATTTTTAAGTGTAAATTTCAGTGGCAGTAGGTACACTTACACTGTTATGCAGCCATCATCACCATCCATCTCTAGAACTTTTTCATCTTCTGTATCAACTGAAAACAAACAAACAAACAAAAAGCTTAAACACTTAAAACTTAAAACACATACTTAAAAGTTGAGAGTTATATTATATTTAGGGAACTTACTGAGAACTATAGCCCTGGATACAGCCTCTCAGATAGCTCCAAAGAAGTTAGGGAGAAGCCAGAATACGTAAGAGTTTTTGCTAAAAAACAAAAACAAAGACAAAAACACATGTAGTTGAACATCAAAAGATTACTGCTAGTCACAAAGAACAGACTTTGGAGGTTAACAATTTCAGTGCTTTTTGATGAATATGTAGATACAAGAATCTGGGCTCACTGAATTTATTCCTTTGGCAAACACCTTAACTGTCTAAGGCCAGGAACTGGTTTTTCTCCATCCTGAATTCCCCTCAGGGCACACTGCAGGGGTTGCAGTGGCTGATGACTTGATGGAGGGCAACACTCTGTTGTTTACTGGAATGGCTGACGATATTTTTTGTTTACTGAAATGGCAGGCAACAGTTTTTTTTTTTTTTTTTTTTTTTGGTCCACATCCCCAAATGAAACTCTGTACCCATTAAACAATAACTCCTCATTCTCCCCTCTCCCCAGCCTCTGGTAACCACCAGGCAGCTATCTGTGAGAGCAGATATTTTTAAGGAGAAAGAAAATGGGATGGTGCTTCCATAGCTTGTAACAGGCATTGCATTTCCGCCCCAGGTCTGTGCTTTCCCACAAAATTTTAATCTGCCTTCTCTCCACAGCGACCTCCCAGAGGAATGCCCGGTTTGACCAGAGCACCTGGCTCTCGGGGCTGCCCCATCCCCACCTGCTGCTTCTGAGAAATCAGTCCTAGCCTTGATATCCAGTGTTAGGCTCTGCTCAGCCTCTGACTGTTCCTTTCAAGCCTTGAATTTCAGGTGCGGGACTTCAGCAGGTTTGACACCAGCCTGCCAGTCCCAGCTCAGTTTCTACCGCACCAAGAACTTACCGTTCAGAACCCACCTCTGGTTCCTCCAGCTCAAATACTGACCCGGTAAAGGCATTATAGACCGCGGTGCTTATCTGTAAACTGATGAGGGTGAATTAGGCAACCTCAAAGGTATTTTCAGCTCTAAAAGTATTACTGTCTGGTTCAAGACAAACAAATCCTGATGTCCTAATGTGATAGGTTAGATAAGGTTCTCCTGTGGAAATTCCCTCCTGGTGTAAGTCATATTTTGACAGAAACAGAAATGCTAAAAACATTATGTTTGCTTTGAAAGTTCAGCTAATGGTCAGCAAAGCTTCATGGAATTTAGGAGAAAGGATGATCTGTTAGTTCAAAGAATTTCATATCCTGCATATAATCCTGAAAAAAATTGGTGATCTCCTAGGAGCCTTTGGATGGACTTGGTGTGCTAGCTTTGCATAAAGTTGTTTTGACTTTCACTCTAATACATCCTTAGCCCAGGTGAAGGCAAGTAGCTTGCTATTTGATACGGAGATTTACATTTCAAGGCTACTCAGTATTAAATCATCTTCTGGTAAAAGAAGAGTAAGAGGGTCATTGTGTGTATTTTATTATGTGTAAACTCCCAGGAAAACAAGCGGTGAGGCTGAGAGAGCTCACTCAAATTCTAGCAGATAAGAAAGTGGCTTATGTAAAATCTCTCTTATTGGGTGAGTTACTCATTTCTTCTGGCCAAGAGAGCCAGCAGGGTCATGTGACTGCTAAGCTTTCTAAGGAAGTGAAAACAAAATGTGGAGAGAATAACCATGTTTATTTCCAGTACAGACCCTCTGCTTAAGGTAAAATCACCTCTTAAATCTTTAGCTTTCATTCCTCTGTAACCAGATGGTTACTTTTCAGGATCTTTAATAGTTTGGATTAATTAATTAAATTCAGATCAAACTTGATTATACCTCTAGTTCAGCTGTTTTTTTGTTTTTGTTTTTTGTGGGGGGAGGGGTAATTATTTATCTATTTAATGGAGGTACTGGGGATTCGAACTCAGGACCTTGTGCATGCTAAGTACTTGTTCTACCACTGAGCTATACCCTCCTCCCCTCTAGTTCAGTGGTTCTTAACCTGAGCCCATTAGAAGCATCAGGGGAAAAGAAAAATATTGATGCTGTTGCCTTAACCCAGAGAACTGATATAATTGGTTTGGGGTGGGGCCTGGTCATCAATATTTTTTAATAGTTCCCAGGTGATTCTCCTGGGTTGAAGGTTGAGAACCACTAGTCTAACTTTTGTCCTGAATGTATCTTTCCTTTCAAAAAAAGAAAAAAAAAAGACCTTATTGACTTTCCCAATGTCTATAGCTGTGATCTCAATTTTTGATTGCACACATCTATTAGTTAAAAAAAAATTAGAGCACATACAAATACCTGTGTGTATGTACTATGCTAATATATTATCTGTATTATAAAACAGAAAATCAGATATTTATAAAAGTATGAATAATAATAAATATTTTCTTCCTATATTCCTGAGCATCCTTTTAGCCACTCTACTTTGGAAACCTTTGTTTCACAGGATAAAGTCCAAATTCCTTAGCACAGAATTCAAGGTTTTCTCCAAACAGAATTTCATCTCTCTTTTATCATTGTTATATCCCATACTGTCTTAGTTTACTGACTGATTGATTGTTGTATTTCCAATGGTCTTAGGTCCACTTTCCTGGGAAGTAGACTCAGAGACAGAGATGTGCATGAAGAGAGTTTATTGAGAAGTGAAGGATGTAGGTAGGATTGGGCAGAAGATGGAGGAGATGCAGTTGCAACAAAGAGTTCTGGAGCTGGGTTGACCCTTCATGATGCTCCACCTTGAGGCAAGGGCGTTAGGCTTCATATTCCCACTCTCCATCCAACGTTAAGTACATTAAGTAGTAATTTGTGTGGGCTACTCATGGGAAATCTGGGGTTTTTTTTGACGGCAAATCCCAGGGAGCCATCACACGCCAGCCTGCCAGCTGTTGGGGGAATGAATGCCTCAGTCCTAGAGGGGATCTGGGATGCTCGTCATAGCATTCATTTTGTTCCCTGCTTTTATGAGTTAACACAGTTGTTCCTTACACTGGAATGTTTTACCCTCAATCTCTGCACACAGAAACCTATCATTCCTCATAGGCCCAACTCAAAATGCCACCAGAGACTCAACTCAAAATGCCACCACCTCCTTGAAGTTTCCCTGTACTCCCTTGTAGTACCAGGAGACAGAGTAGAGAGAGTCACAGACACCTAGGTTTGGATACTGGGTTTTAGGGAGCTTAGTTGGGTAAATTATTTGACTTCTCTGAGTCTGACTATAACTATTGAGACCTGCTCTACAGGATTCTTGTAAGGATTAATTGAAAAACTCACTCAGTGATGACGATGTTTTCTTTCTAGCTTTCACTTTCTCATCTCCAGATTTCTATAGAAGTCTTAAATGATTTAAATGACAAAATAGGATGCTGTGATGATTTTTTCCTATTTATTCAATTTAAAATCCTACACTTTATTCTAAGGTAATGTGTCATCTACTTTTATGAAAAATTGATTTTTTTTCAGCGTTATGAAAATCTGGTAGCAGGTTAGCAGATTTTTTTGCACAACAAATTCATGATGGTATAAATTATGTAACAGTGGATTTTTGAAGTAATCTTAATTAGGAAAATAAACTTTTGTCATATATACATGCAAATATATGCATTAATTTAAAAAAATTATTGGTTCATGAAATTTAAGAATGTGCAGATACATGCAGTGAATCTTAGCACTGGTCCATTATGCTAATATATATTAGATGTATATTAACATATTATACATATGCTAATATTATTTGTCATTAACTACTTCTGTAAGGATCAATTATTAAGCACCTATAGCACCTATAATATAGAAAACTTTTAAATTTGTGCTATTAGAAAAAACAAAGATAGATGAAATAGGATCCCTATTGTGAAGGAGCTTGAAATTATTTAACAGATGAAAAAGTAAACAATGATACACATGTTTCAAATAACATTTTTTTTTTAAAGGGAGGTCAGTGGAATAGTTCAGATCATTTATGTAATTGGTGCTAACATTTCTGAATATACCACTGAATTTCATAGGCCAGGCTGGTGTGGAGACATTCTCTCAAAGCATGGAGAGAATTTACATAGGCAATGAAGTCCCTGATTAGTAGTGGCCTGATCTGGTATGACTTTGCATATCACACACTGCTTGATATGTGCTTAGGCCCTCAGTTAAAAAAATAAAAAAGTAACACACACACAGTTTAGATAAATGCTGACTGTTTAAATTGGGTAGCTGGAGAAGAATGGGGAAGGATTCCAGGTCAGTGACAGAGTCTGAGGGAAACCGCAGAGATGACAGAGTTCAAGACGTGCTGGGAGGTCAAAGGGCACGTGTGGGGTGGAAGCGGAGCGCTCTTACAGGAGCAGGATGGGCAAGGGGAGGTGGGGTGGGGGAGACTTCTTAGAGCTTAAATAATAGATTTAGATTGTCCTCGGCATGAAACAGGGAGAATGCATAAGAGCGGGCTAAGGAAACACAAATCTGAGCAAGTTGCTTTCAGGATCCAGGATTTACATGGGTTAAGTCTGAATTCCTCAAGCAGACTTCCATTCTTAATTCTCCAATCTCTCTTCATTCCGTAATCTCCTTGTTTACGCACTCTTCTGACATTCCCACGTGGTCACTGCACACACTAGCAAATCCCCCAGTTGGAATTAATCTTCCCATATTCTCAAAGCTCTTCGTTTAATCCATGGTCGTAGCCCTTGTTAGTTTGCCTTTTGAGTGGGTGTGTGTCTCAGGCACCAGACTGCATGCATATAGCGAGCACATCACATGTCTAAGTCATCTGTGCCCGCCTCCTTCCAGCACTCAGTCGGTACAGACTAGTATTGAGTGAAGTTTATTTGAAATGTGACTTCTTATTATAAACTAGTGAAAATGCTGAATGCCATTGCCTCTTACAAGCTGACATTAATACACATTACAAGTAGGCCCAACATAAAAAGGCACTTAATGAATGGTAAAAGGCAGCGTCATATAAATTCCTGTTTGAAGAATTATTTCCACCTGAATCACAAGGTGTTTTTGATCCAACTAACATAAGTAGTTGTGTCAAGTCTTAGAAATGCTTGACAGGGGTGAAAAAGAATTATAGCAAAGGTCGGTTACTATTAGGAAAAAAGTTCTCTTACTGAAAGAACACTTTTACAAATGATAATAAATAAATCCTTCATGATTAGATTTTTATGACCTTCCTGGGTTGGTAGTATTAAAGAGAAGCAATATTGTAAAACAGCTATACTTTAATTAAAAAAAAAGAAACATTTTTTGGTGGTTGTTATAGCTTGATTAAAAAAAATAGAAAGAATGGTCATGATAATCGAACTTGACTTTCTGTTGTCAATGAGGGTCATGTCAGCTGTTTGGGGTGCAGGGCTGGACTTTATTCCGCTGGTTGATAAGCATTATCAACATTTTACAAGACAGAAAGTTTCAATGAAACTGATATTTTTATTGCCAAGTTCATAGTTGGTTTCGAATGTCTGCCTGCTTTGTGCTTACATTGGTCACTAAGTATACTTTCACGTCAGGGGTAGAGAGAGGGGCACCAGATGGAGGTTTCTGGTGTCTTGGCCAGAAGAACACACACCTGGGCTGTTCATTAATGAATAACCAGCATGTATGAATGAATAACATAATGAATGTACAATAATCTGCTTATTGAAAAATGTTTGTTAATCACTCTCAGAGGGCCCAGGCTAGGTGACTATGTCATTCATACTTTTTAAATGACCTTCACTAAATATACAACTGCAGGGAATGCCCTCTGTGGCTCGGCTCCAGGGAATGTAATGAAAATAGTGCTCTCTGGAGTTGGGGAACCTGGAAGTTCTGCCCACCATAGAAAGTGTTCAGTAATGATTCCTGAATGAAGGAATGACTGACCTAAAAGGTTCATTCGGAATGTTAAGGCGAAAGTCTGGCAAAAGCCATTTTTGAAACTCGGGCCATTATTATGGTATTAGTCTGAACAGTGTGACCCATGAATAAACATGACAGTGTCAAATTAGCCACTGCAGATGCTTAAGGAAGCATGCCTCCCTAGGAAGATGAGTTAAAAAAAATTCCCCATACAATTACCAGCAAATACGTTTTCTGCTGGAAATAGTAGGGACAAGTTCAACATCAGTATGAAGTTTAGAAAATCATTTCTGAATATGGTTCTCCCCTTCTTTATCCACTGCCCCTCTCCCCTCTGCCATCCCTGGGGCCGAGAGCTGCCCTTTAATTGGAGTAAGAAGCTGTACTGAGTCATATTTGCTATCTTTAATACACAGACATGTGAGAGAGCTGTTTGGTAGAGGATTTGCTTGCCAGCAAGTGGATTTGTGAAAGTCCAGGCTTCATGCCAGATTCTGGGATGAGGTAGAAGTGGGGACTAGACAGAAAAGCTTGTAGGCTTTTCAGACTAGAACAGAGAGGCTGCAGATGTAAAACTAGGGTTTAATTTGAGCGGTAATTTAGAGTAGGTGTTGATTTAGGAAGATCTAAAAGATCTAGAATTAATGGAAAGGTTAACAACGGGCCTCTTGAAGTGGAAGAATGATGACAGATTATGGAATTCGCTTAGCTCTTAATCATTACGTATTTTAATACCTAGGTGCTAAAAAGTAGTAGCTGATGGTAAATAGCGGTACATTTTAAATTAGTAGATTTCTTCCCTTCTCTGAATTTCTAACCTTATTTCGTGACCATGAACCTGACTTTCACCTATAAAGGAACTTCATACTAGGCAGCAAAGCAGAGAGACTAGTGATTTTTCAACTAATGAGTAGGAAAGTACTCATTGAGATTGGGGAATTATTATTTGTGTGCTTATTTAAGATATTTATTTGTGTATTTGGTGCCTTGTTCCACAGATAATTTAGGCAGAAATGATAGGTAATTTAGGACAATGCGACACTGATGTGAAACTCGCGCACCCAGCCATCTCCCATATCTGGAAGCCGGGTGAGAAATTAAGAGTAACCCCCCAAATCTCACTGCATAGAAATAGATGTTACAAGTTTCATGCATTAAGTCAGTCAGTACTTTTTAGCCATAAAAAAACCACTCAGGCCTTCACTCATTATTTATTTACTTAAATTTTACACATGATTATAATAAGCTTGGTTATCTGGGTTCACGTAGCCCACAGGAGACTAGAGCGGCGCACTGCTGCATATTTCCTTGGCATTAACAATTACACAAAGGGCTTTCACATCCATTACTAGCTGCTCGAGGCAGACACAACAGTAACATCAAGAAGTGACCGTTGACTGCCTGACAGCTCCAAGAAGACTGAAGAATTCTAAATAGTCAGCACATAGACCGCAAGAAAACCCTCGTCTACTGCTGTGATGAGCGGGGAGAAAGGCACACGTCACTCTCCCTGGAGGCATCATCACCACAGTCCAGACTCAGAGCCCCAGATGAATACAGAGGTCGTCCAGCCAAGCCTCCCAGTCAGCACGTGGTTCACCTCTGTAGTTCTTCTCTCAGGTGGTTAGACTGCCTCTGCTAAATTCTCTCCAGTTGACAAAGAATTTGTTGATTAATTTTATGTGTCATTGATTGGGTGATGGTGCGGTCAAATATCATTCTGGACGTTTCTGTCAGGTTTTTTTTTTTTTTCACCAACAGCTGCTCACATGTTTTCTTACAAAAGTCGGACAGTGAAAACTTATAATGCTTTAAATTTAACGATCTGCAAAATCCTGTCTAGCCTGTTACACATTTGTCTATTTTGCATATAAGAATGTACATCAAGCAGGTGAAACTTAAACTTTGCTGTGTATGTAATTGTGTTTGTCACATATATTACGTGGTTGCATAGTCACCTGCAAATTTTTCTATAAGCAGACATACACAGACTAGATTTTTTAAAAAGACCGATGTAAAGCTATAACCTTTCTAAGTAATGACATGTTTACAATAAATTTAAAAATATCCTCAGAAATAACAGGAAAAATTTAATGCTGAGAGCTACACACACAAAATAATAGTTTATGTCAGGCAGGTTTTGGATGAATTAACATTTAAATTGGGGAACTCTGAGTAAAGCAGATTGCCTTCCATAATTTGGGGGTGGGCTTCATCCAATCAGTTGAAGGTCTGGATGGAACAAAATACTCACCTCCCCTGAGAAAGAGGGAATTTCACAGGAGATGGCTTTTATACTTGAACTATATCATTGGCTCTTCTCTGAGTCTCCAGCCTGCTGGCCCCACCTTGCAGATTTTGGACTTTCCCAACTCCATATTCATATAAAAAAGTTGTTAAAGTAAATCCCTTTGGAGGGTATAGATCAATGGTAGAGCACATGCTTAGCATGCACATGGTCCTGGGTTCAATCCCCAGTAGCTCCTCTGAAAATAAATAAATAAATAAATAAATAAATAAATAAATAAACCTAATTACCCCCTCCCAAAAAGTAACAACAACAAAATAGTTGTGGTGTGCACGCGCACACACACGCACACAGGAATACTACTCAGCTATAAAAAAGAATGAAATAATGCAATTTGCAGCAACATGAATGGATCTAGGGATTATTATACTAAGTGAAGTAAGTCAGAGAAAGACAAGTATCATATGATATCACATATACGTGGAATCTAAAAAAATGACAGAAGTGAACTTACTTACAAAACAGAAAGAGACTCCCAGACATAGAAAATAAACTTACGGTTATCAAAGAGGGAGTCGGGGAGGGATAAACTAGGATTTGGGGACTTGTAGATACAAACTACTATATGTACAGTAGATAAACAACAAGGTCCTGCTGTATAGCACAGGAAATAAATTATATTCAATATTTTGTAGTAACCTATAATGAAAAAGAATATATATGTGTAACTGAATTACTGAGCTGTACACCAGAAACTAACACAATGTTGTTAATCAACTATGTGTCAATAAAAACTTAAATTTAAAAAACCTATTTATGCCTGTCTGTCTACCATCCATGTCCTATAGGTTCTGTTTCTTTGGAGAACTCTGAATACAGAATCCCTTTTAAAGTTAGGGCATAATATAAACCAACTATACTTCAATTAAAAATTATTTAATTTTCAAAAAAATAAAATTTATAATATTTAGAAAAATAAAGTTAGGGCACAGTACATTGCATAGCTCTGATTGTGTCATTACTTTGTTAAAAATTCTTAATGGAAAATGTTCTTTGTAGCTTTGTTTATGATGGCAATAAGTTGGAATTAACCTAAATATCCATCAATAGTGAGTTGGACAAATGATATAGTAGAATGTATTCCATATACTAGAATATTATGGTTCCATAGAAAGTGATTGAGATAGAGCTACATCTACGTGTGGTGATATAAAAAGATGTTCAAGATACATTGTTAGTGAAAAATTGCAAACTGCAGTGAAGTACACATAATAATAGGATTCCATTTATGTGGAAATAATTACATATGGTATAGTTCTATAGGAAAATAGTATAAAAAAACTATCACTGCTAACAGTTACTGAGGGCTTCCTATATGCATGCTTCCTAAGTTCAAGGAGATTTACATGTATCAACTCTTTTCATTCATTCAGTTCAATAAATACAAATATTTATCATATGCTCTGCTGAGTGAGAGGCATTCAGCAGTAAATGAGACCAGTGGTTCTCAACCTGGGGGGATTCTGCCCCCAGGGGACATTAGGCCACACCTGCAGACATTTTTGGTTGTCACAAGAGCTTGTGTGGAGGCGGCTTGCTCCTGGCGCCTAGTGAGTGGAAGCCAGGGATGCTGCCGCCTGTCCTCCAGTGCACAAGACAGCTTCCCACGGCACAGAGTTATTCAGCCTAAAATGTCAACAGGGCAGAGGCTGAGAAACGTTGAACTAGATGAAATCCCTGCCTTCCTGGTTCTGACAATTATTCATTTAATTCTCATAAGCCTCTATGAGGTAGGCACTATTCTTAAGTGTTATTATAGATGTGAAGCTTGAGCCACAGAAAGGTTAATTAAGTAAAGTTACAAGCTACATTGTTCATGGTGACCTCTGGGAATTGGGTTTGGTGGTGAACTTCTACTTTGTACATAATATATTTTGTTTTCTTTGTATTTTTACTAATAAATCTATTTAACTTTTAAAATTGCTTTTCTAGGGAGGGATAAATTGGGAGTTTGGGATTTGCAGATACTAACTACTACATATAAAGTAGATAAATAAGAAGGTGATTTGATACTGTATAGCAGGGAACTATATTCAGTACCTTGTAATAGCCTATAATGAAAAAGAATATGAACAGGAATATATGTATGTGCATGTATGTGAATGTGTATGTGTGTGTATATATATATATAACTGAATCACTATGTTGTATGCCCAAAATTAACACATTGTAAATTGACTATACTTCAATAAAAAAATAAAAATTACTTTTCTAATTTAAATTTGAGTTGAAAAGGATTTTAAAAGGCTTTATCACTCCCAACTGCCTGTTTAAAACAACCTAAATCCTCAACTTAGTTTTCCAGTTCTTCCAAGGTCTGGTTCCATCTGCTTTTCCGATGGTCTTGCTTTCCGCCTTACACACTCCACATTCCAGTTTCAGTAGGCTAATGTCTCTTTTAGGAGGCCTGTACTTTGATTTGCTCATCTCTCTAATACCTGTGAAACTAAATAAGATCTTGCACATAAATTGTGAACTGAAGTGAATTGCAAAAATGAGTTCCTTTCACAATGAATCAAAATCTGCTTCCCTATAGTAATTTTTATGCACTGGTTCTCTGCTCTTGGTGCTTATGATTTATATCTAAGGCATCTTCACAAGACAATACTACCAACATTTAAATATTTATCTTCTCTGGGTTTTCTCTTTGTAAGTGAAGCTTCTCTAATTCTTTCAGTCATTTCCCTGACTGGACCTTATTTCTAGACCATTTACCATCCTAGCTGCCCTAAAATGCTCTACTTTGCCGAAATCCTTCCTAAAGTGATACATCAGAGTTCAGGGGTGAAACGAGTAGTTAGAAAGCAAACAGTCTCTTACTGCTGCTTTTTTCTGAACTTCCTGTAAGTAGGTAGGTTTTCATTGCACTCACTCTCTTGGTGGTTGTGTCACACGTCATGAGTCACAGCTTGCCGTGGTAAAAGATGTTTAGCACAGTGCTGAGTCATCAACAAAACATGAAATCATATTCAGGACACTGCTGAAGAAGGCAGGGAAGCATGTAGTGCAATTTATATTTTTATATAAAATAGATACAAATTCTTTTTAAAATGGGTGTTTCTTAAAGAGATGTTCGTACAACTCTGTGGAGCACTACATTCTACAAAAAAAACAAAACAAAAAACCCCCCAAAACCCAAAACCCCTAAAGATCTGGGAGACAACATTTAAGGAATCAGAATGAATCAAGAGAAACTTTCTTAGAGCCCAGCAAGAATCCTAAAGATTAAAGATAGACACATGTTCCAGTGATTTCAAAGCTTGTTTTTGAAATACCCAAGAAGGTTTAGAATAAAAAAAAGTTCCATGGTTTGCCAAAGGTCACTCAAGAAGTCAGTGACACAGTCCCAAATCCAAGGTCAGGGTCTGAAGTGCTCAAAATAAAACTGACTTCAGTTTACCTCTGAAAAATCAGACATTTAGGAGATGATATATTTGTGTGGACAAATGATTGGCAGGCAGTCAGCTGGGTATTATATCTCTGCAAACTCTTTATTTCTTTAGCTGACTTATCTATGAAATGCTTGCTTTCCCATCTCCTGGGAGAAGCTACTCTTTGTACAACAATGTGAAATACATAATAGCTACCAGCGAACACCTTTAGCAGTAGTTCGAGTGACCAAAATTTTACCTTTTATCTTCTTCAACTGTTCTCTTCCAAGCAACAAGGCTCATCTTCCAGTGGTCCTCTGATCAGATTACTGTCCTTCTCCAAAGCCTTTAGGGGCTCCCAACTGTTTTTGAAATTAGATGAAAATTTGAAGTAATGGACTTCAAGACCCTCTTACAAATTGACCTTTCTTTATCACACAGGCTCTAATTTTCATCCCACATGGTGTTTCCACCCCAGACAGGAGAGACTGCCTACTTTCCCCCAAACAAGATTGACCACCTCTGGAATTTGAGGACATGCTTGCTATGTTAGTTCATGCTTTGTAAGAGCTCTGTCTAGAGTCATGAATTTTATCAAATAGCACTAAGTTTAATGGCCCAGATGCACTCATTTAAGCCACCTCTTCACAAACTAAAAATGCAGTGGAATCAAGGTTCTGGGAAGATGGCTTGAGGACTCTGCTTTATTAGGAAGCAAGTTTTGGAATGCACACCTACTTTTTTGACTACTCTTACCTGTATATGGATTCTGTTAGGAAAAAATGTAGGAATTTTGGATTAAGGGACAAATGTAGAGGAGTAGGTGTTGGGGGTGAGTTTCCACGATTAACACTGAGTCAGATTTATTTTGAAATTGAAACGATTTGAGATTGAAAAAAAAACCAAACAGAAAAGAGAATGGATGGTAGATACGGAGATTTTACCATGTATCTTTAGGCACAACATTCAACTTGAAATGAAAAATGGAAACTTTGTGTGTGTGTGTGTGTATGTAAAAACAGGAAGCTAAGATAAATAGTCTGAAAGTGTGTCACAAAATTATATCACTTGCTGTATGATGGGGATCATAAACTGAGGTAGGATAATTATATATTGAAAGATTAATCTGGATATTGAAAAAGGTTGAGAAGTAGTACAAAATGTTTGCTATAGAAAATAAAAGTCAGATAGTAAGACAAGCAGTTTTTATCCCAGATAAGGCTATATTTCTCTAAGTCTTGGAACCTAAAGTCCATCTGAAATTAGAGTTGACTTGGAGGATGAAGAGATTAGAGCTGTTGGTGGGAAAACAAAGCAACAACAATAAAATTTCCTTTGTCTCTTGCTCCTCTGCCAATAGATATTATTTGACCTACAACATTAATTGACGTTTTTCAATTAATTGACGTTTCTCCCAATTTAATTTTTAAAACATTCTAAATTTGCAAGGTCAGTCTGAGAAAAATTTGATCTCTAGCTCCAGTGTAATTTCCATTCTCAGTTCCTGCGAACCTGGGAGTTCTCTTTTATATTTTCTTTCTCAAGGATGAGGCTTGAAGGAACCTTAAATACGTGCTCAGAATCAGTGTAAAGTTTATACAGAGAGGAAGTTACAAATGAATAGAGGTGCTAAGTAGTCCAGCTTTGTCTGATTCAGAATAAATCTCAGATTTTAACTAATTCTGTTTATCCAGCCAAGTTGTTTCTTGCACAGTTTCCTTTATTTGGCAGTTGGAATCTGGAATTTTTTTTTTTTTTTTTTTTTAGTTCCCATTACTTCTCACTGTGCCTATTTAGAAGTGCCACCACCACCGACAACCCTTGTGGTTACTTTACTTTCAGTCCAGATGATCTTACCCAGAGTGGTCATCTTAAGTAAGCAGGTTCTTCTAAATCTGTTGACTTCTTGCTCATTCCTTCTCTAATGAATCACACAGTTTCATTAGACTTTACAGGATTTATCTTCTCACCATTGTACAAATAATTTGTTCTTAGCTGAGTGTGATTTGATGGGAAGAGAACTACACGGTATGTTGAGAACCCTTGGTTATCTCAGTGTGTCCCCTACCTACCCACCCAAGTGACTTCATCCTCAGAGTTGCCTCATCAGCAAAATGAAGGAATAGGATTATAGCAGTTGTTCTCAATTCTGGTTGCAAATTAGAAGCATCTGGGGAATTTAAAAAAAATACTGCTACTTGGCCACACCAGACAAGCTAAGTCAAATTTCTCTGAGGTAAGACCTGCACAATTGGTATTATATTAAAAGGGTCAACTAGGGCTAGAAGCCAGTGGATGAATGATTTTCATGGGCCTTTCCAACTTTGTGATTCCCTTATTCTTACACTTGCTGACTTGGACTTCTTTTCTGACCTAATCTTCAGACAGTAAAGGAGGAGGGCTTACTTGATTTGGTTAATTAACAGTTACAAATGTGAGCTATATAGTCATTATGGGACATTTTAACCACACTGGGTACCTGCCTTCTTGCTGAGAAAAATAAGCATAGTAGAGAGAAGAGTTTGTGTCTCAAATCTTTTAAGACCTTCTTAAAAGGGTTCATTTCTATCTCCATGATTTAAAACATATCCCTTACATGCTGAATGCTAAATGTACAATTAAAAAGCCTTCTGTGGTATCTTTACTGAGGGAGATAGTCAAGAAAAGCAGGGATTCACAGAGGTATGCGTGAGCTGCATTGGGAGCCTAGAGAAGGGCCACCTGTCTCAGCCTGGGGCACAGAGACTTCCCTGTAATCCTGTGTCTGCAACTGTGAGTGCAAGTATCTAGAGGAAAAGGAGGCAGACATTGTGTGTGTGTGGGGGGGTGGTATCAGGGAAGATGTGATGTCCTCTGACAAGTGCAAGGAGTTGCGTGCAATGTGAGCAGTTGGCATGATAAGGATAGAGAAATCTTGGGGGAGCATATTGTGAAGATCTTATTTGAACTTTATCTGTGTAATTATCTCACCTCACTTCCCTAGAGCCTTTTGTAGTCATTCAGCCTCTCTCTACCACTATGACGTTAATTAGATGTTTTCAGAAATGTACATTGTTATATCTAAATAAACTAAAACAGTAATACACGCTTTAAGAAAATAATTCAAACCTGCTAATAGCAAATCCCTAGTCTGGTTAAACTTTCATTTACTCTGTTAGATTTTAAAAATTTTTATTCATTCTTTGACCTAATATAATTACTGTACTGGAGTTAATCTCCTTACCTTAAATTGTAATTCCTTAATTCCTGTTCTGGTAACTATTTGGATAAATAATAAATTGTTTTTCTTCACTGAAATCCTTCTTACGAGTCGAATAAGTATGCTTTCCTACACCTATATATTTCAGCCTAAACTAAAGAACCCTTAACCAAAATGCCTTCACCATCATTCTATAATATATCCCCCACTTCTCCTATCCTCTTCTTTAGTTGGGAAAAAAATAAATCCTCTGTGAAACGTTCCATCATCACTCATTAAACTTATATCGATTTCCGCCTCCCCTAAATTTATGCTACTTGATTTATTTTTAAATTTTAAATCAAAGTACCCAAAATTATTTTGTATTATTTCTATTTTATTAAGTTTGACTACTTACATGATAGTAATATAAATAACAATTAGGATATTGACCCATATTAGCCAAGAAAATTTTAAAAGTTAAGAGAAATAGAAGTTTGTATCACTGGCTGTTGTAATGTGTCAAATGCTCTATAAATAAACTTATATAGTACTAGTATTAGAAATGACTTATAGATCAGTGCAATAGAATTAACAGTCCATAAACATATTTAAGTGTTTAAAAAATGATAATTCAAATTTAATGTAGATCAGTGGACTGGTATCTAAAACATCTTGACAAGTCCAGCATTCTTTCCTAATTAAAAAAATAAAAGAAAAAGAAAACAAATATACCAATAAGAAACCCAAATCCAGTGTAATAGGAAAAGATGTAAAACTTCTTTGACATTAAAATTGTGTATGTGTATAAAATATACCAAAGCCAGCATCATTTTAACGAAAGATTTAGAAGTTTTTTTAAGGAAAGACAAAGAACCCTATCATCATTACCAGTACTCCTAGCTTAGAAGTACTGACCAATGTAATTAGACATGAGAAAGTAAGAAGAGGTATGAATATCTGAAAGAAGGAGACAGAATTATTATCATTGGCAGATGATAATATATTAAGAAGAACATAGAAGTAAAAAAATATTATTGGAAACAATGAGATAAATCAGGATGGTGGTTGATTTCATACACACAAAAATGTATCCAAATCAATAGTTTTCCTATCTGTAAAAAAGATTGGCTAGATAATATAGTGGAGCAGAATTACCACTTGCTAGAGCAACCAAAGAAGAAAAAATACTTAGAAATAAATTTGACAAGAAATGGGCAGAAATTTGGTGAAGAAATGTTAACCTTCTTGAGAGATTTAACAGAAAAAGATGAGAAGAAATGCTGTGATTAACTTCTGGAGTTGGGCAAGATATCAAGGGCATGTTTAAAATCAGTAAGATGATTTTCCAGTTATCTTCTAAGGAGAGCAGTTTTTGGTAACTTGAGGGCCTTTTGTTTGGCTGAATATCTAGACAAGTTTGAGGAAGCAAGATGAGGAGAAAAAGTGAATTGTTTGTAAGCCAGTCCCTATTTCAGCCCCAGGTATAGCTGGTAATAAGAACAGACCTGTCTACTGGGGATTTTTCTGTAGGGTGTGTTTTGCAAAACCTGTTCTCCACCTTCTCTGTGAAAACGTCAGTTACTGTGTTCATGTTCACTAGGTTTTGCACTTGAAGGTTTTTTAAGAGCATCAGAGACATGCTGAGTTCATGTATCCTAGTAGTCAGAGGCATGGAACAAACATAAAGGCAGCTATGTGGACACCATGTTGTTCTCCCCACCTCCCCCACCAACTTCTAAAATTAGGAGACATTTGAAATCTAGGTTATCTCGGAAAAATGTTTGCAATGTATTTTTTTATGTTTAGAGATTCTTTTTTAGGTATATATTTTTACTGAACTATAGTCAGTTTACAATATTGTGTCAGTTTCTGGTGTACACCATAATGCTTCAGTCATACATGAACATACATATATTTGTTTTTATATTCTTTTTTATGTTACTGCAAGATATTGAATATAGTTCCCTGTGCTATTCAGTATAAACTTGATTATCTATTTTATATATATTAGAATCTGCAAATCTCAAACCCCCAATTTATCCTTTCCCACCCTCTTCCCCCACTGGTAACCACAAGTTTGTTTTCTATGTCTGTGAGTCTGTTTCTGTTTTGTAAATAAGTTTGTCTTTTTTTTTTTTTTTTTTTAGATTCCACATGTAAGTGATATCATATGGTATTTTTCTTTCTTTTTCTGGCTGAAATTTTTTTTGACAAAGTTCTAACAACTTGTGTAATAAGAATTTAGGAAGAGACAAATAAAAATAAAAGGGCAAAGGCAATTCAAAAAATAAAAGATACAATGGTCAATAAGCATAAGAAATCATGTAACTTTACTATAAAGTAAAGCACATCCAGAGAAAGTTATCACCTATAAGTTATCACCTGTCAGGTTGAAAACACCTATCTATTTTTCATCTATATGAAAATAATCTTCAGATGATAACAACATTATGAGAAAAAGAAATGTCATACATTGATGTTGGGTATGAATTGGCACTATTCTTCTACAGGGCAATTTAGAGTTTTATTTATTTAAAAACTTTAAATGAATGAATGAATAAATAAATAAATAAATATCCTTGACCCATCAATCACAATTCTGAGAATTTAAAACATAATCAGACACATGCACAAAAATTTATGCAAAAGGATGTTTATTGTAGAATTGTTTATAATTATTAAAGTTGGAAAGAATTTAAACAATCAACCATAAGGTATTTGTTAAATGACTTACGGAACAAACAGAAAGGAATACTTTGCACCCATTGACAATGGTGTGGTAGATGTTTATTTACTGATACGGCAAGATTTTTCTATGATATGTTGTTAAGTGAAAAAGGTAATGTATATAACAAAATATAATTTATGATATCATTTGTCTAAGAAACATTTCTTTGCTTGTCTGTAACAAAATCTATGTGTATGTATGTGTCTGCAAATATGCACATGCATAGCCCACATGTTTAGATATTTGGGTCGAATTGTTAATCTCCCTTAATGACTTAATAATGTCTTTACTTCTCTATGTTTTCTGTTTTTTAATGAAACAAACATGATTAATTTCTATGATGATGGTGATAAAGAAAAATTTATGCCCCCATCAGATCTCTTTGTATTTTTCTATTCCCTGAAAAATATTTCTTTTACATTCTTATGTCATTCTACTTTGTAACTTTAAACCATGTTCTTTTAAAGTGAAGCAACAGCTCCTCTCCTCTCCCTCAGGGAACTACATCTTTCCTAGTATTTTTTGGCATGAAAGAGCTGGAAAGAGAGGGGGTCATTGTCTTCTCAGCAGCCCAGTGGTGTTTACAGTTAAGAACATTACTATTTTGGCACCTGTTCCAACACCCTAAGCAATTCTCCTGAGCCAGAAGCTTTCTCAGTGTGAGTGTGTGCATGTGTATGTGTGTGTGTGTGTGTGTGTGTGTGTGTATTAGAAGTGGAACAATAAAAATAAACAGGCGCTGGCTGAGAGCTCCTGGGAATGTGTGTGTATACACTTTTAGACAGAAGACTTGAAACCAAGCCTGTACACAGACTACATGGACAGTCAGATGATTTTTCTTTCTATTTTCCTATGTATTTTATAAACTAAATCAAATCAGTGTTTGCAGGTACTCTTAAGTTTAAACCCAAGTAAGATACCATTTAAGGTATCCCTCAATGAGCCTATTGAAAGACAGAATAAATGCTGCTGGGCATATGGGGACTGAGAAAGAGCACTTGGGTCAGATAGGCCAGTTCTCCAGCCACATAATTGAATGTCTTAAGTGTTAACATATCTTTTTACCAACAAAGAGATTAGGGGGTAGCCTGGACAGAAAAATCACTCAAAACTTAAATGTAAGCTACAGAGAGAGGACGGAATCTCACCAGTGAAATATCTTAGCGGCGTCTGGGTCCTTCGAGGTACTTTTAGTGTATGTACAGTAGAATTTATGCTATAAAAGAACATGACTTGCCGTAAGTGTCCGTTCTCTTATGTGTGCAAACTTGTGCAGATGATGATGGAATGAAGGTGTGTTTGCTCTCTTTGTTTTCCTTTGAATCAGACTGTTTTTAGTGACATTAACCCTAACTTGCTCATGAACCTCACCCACTTCCCTGATTTGCTAGTAAATGATTGGGCTAAAAACTTATTATAAAAAAAAGTCTAAAGAATCTGGTTAATGAACTACTTGAGTTGGCCCAGCAGATCAAGTAATTTGCCATAGTGACTGGTTACTAGGTTGAGTAGGATTTCTAGAGAGGGAGGTATTGGGGAGGCTGGATGGAGCATGATAAATTCCTTAATTTGTGCCTTTTACTCTCAGTGAGAAAAATGGTGGTTATTCAAAAGCGTCTGAACATTTTAATTTTTTTCTGCAAGTTTTATATTGCTTATTTATGTATGCCACACTTCCTAGAGAGGAAGGAAAGGATAGAACTGGGTGATAAGCTAGACAATGGAAGAGAGTTAGTGGGCCATAGTGTCTTCCTTTTGTGTTTCCAGCATCTGCCTACCACTAGGGAAATCACAGGACGTGGCATATAAGTAGGGCAGAGGATTCGCCACTCAGCACTTCAATCAGCAAGTCACATTACTTGGCATCACTGTGGCAGCTGTAAGGAAACTCCAGAGGATTTTCTGGAGTAAGATGAGCTGTACATGGTGCCTCCCAGCTGGAAGCAAGCTATTTTGTCCACATTATTTATAAGATGCTCCCAGGCCATCCTAGTTTTCCTAATGACGCTTGCTGTCTACAACTAGCTGAGCTTATTTCAATATGATTTGTCAAAGGTTAACTGAGAGAAGTCACCAGGAACTAAGAAAACAGATGTAAAATGAAAGAGGGAAAACAAAATCACTTATTTTGAATGGGTACACTTGGTGGCCTAACCAGGGATGCAAAACGGCTCCAGAATGGAATGAAAAGGATAAAAATAGGAACACAGTTGGGCAGAGCACAGAAAGCCATGAGCAGTTAAAACAGACTGATGCAAATGTGGCTCTTGAGCACATTATATTTTTAAAAAGAGTGATAAACATATTGAGTATCGTTTATTCTGAGGACCTTTCCCCAAAGGACAGAATTCTGCTTTTCAAGGCATGGGCTCTCTGCCTTTAAGGCCCGTGCCAGTCTTCTTCACACAGGGTCAGAGGAAGGATGCATTGAAAGTCAGTAGAGCTGTAATTCCTCCACAGCAGTGGTAAAGTTAGATCCTGCTGACTGGAGCAGCTCACTCCTGAGGACGGTGATCTTCTCATAAAACAGCTGGCATTGCCTGAAAGGGAGGTATTGTTGGTAGGTAAGCCAGCTCCTAGGGGCTGGGACACGGCCAGCATCTCATATAGCAAACATGCTGCTGGTTCACTTCTGTTTGTTTTCCCAGATGAAAAGTGATTGCAACACATTTCAGGGCCAACGCAAAAACTTTGCCTTTGTAATGTATTAACTTGCTCTCCATAGTGAGATGTTCTAAATCACTAAACTAGAAAACAATATCTAACTTAAGAAAACAAAAAGAAACCTAGTTAAAAGGTCAATGGGCGAGGGGGGTAGGGGGTAGGTATAGCTCAGAGGTAGAGTGCATACTTACTATGCATGAGGTCTTGGGTTCAAGCCCCAGTACGTCCATTAAAAAAAACGAATGAGTAAATAAACCTAATTACCGCCCCCCCAAACCCCAAAAAACAAAAAATGCTCAATTGGCCAGGAAGTTACTTGTATATTACTTTTGTAAAATGATCATCAGTTTGGGTTTTTTTTTTTTTTTTTCCAGCAGGGGGAAAGACTTGGGGTGTTGCCAAAGAAGCAAAAAATCCATACTTCAGTAAATGTTTTCTTTACTTCCTTTCACCAGGCAGTTCTGATTTAGCAGGACACATACTAGATTAAGCTTCAAAATACTTGGATAGTAACTGTCCTACTTTGGGCAAATCATTTAATCTTCCTGAGCTCCAGTTCATTCACTTATAAAATGACAATAACCATACTTCCAGTGACTACTGTACTATATGATTAAAATGATTACATGAGAAATTATTTGTGAAAGCATTTATCAACTTCAAGGCATGATACTGTGTGTGTGTGTGAGGTCTGAAGGGATCATCTTTGTTTTCCTTGGAGCAGATGTTGGTGCTAGGGCATTGGAGATGTAGGGAGGCCCCACACCAGTTCTTTCTCATCATCCCAGGCCTGAGAGGCTGGAAGAAAAGAGTGCATCCTGAGGTAGCAACTTCCATTTCTTTATTAATTTGCACAAATAAATCATTTTCAGCCTTTTCCCTCTCCATGAAGTCAGAGTCCTTTCCTCTAAATGTTAGAGAAACTTATTGACTATCTAGCCTTTTCTCCAGTTCTGCTACTTTGTCTAGACCTGTGTCATCCCAACACAGGAGCCACTAGTGACTTGAGGTTATTGAACTCTCAAAATGTGGCTGGTCACAACTGTCCAGAAAAAGGGAAAATATCTTGTTAATACCTTTTACATTGATTACATGTTGTAATGATAGTATTTTAGGTGTATTGGGTTAAGTAAAATATATTGTTTAAGGAAGTTTTATCTATTTCTTTTGACTTCCTAAAATGCAGCTACTATAAAATGTAGAATTCCATGTATGGGACGCTTCGTATTTCTCTTGGCTGAAACTGCTCCAGACAGTCAGAGGAGGGAGGAAAGACCTGGGTCCTGATGGCCTTATTCACATGCCTTTTGCACTTCCCAGTCCCTATGCGTGCTATGTGGGGCTCTCTTTCCTACTCGGTCCAGTTCTTGGGCAGCCAGTTCAATCGAGAAGAAATCAAAGAAGGCTCAATGGGAAAGTCATTCCATCCCCTAGGGCACATGGCACAAAGTAGGCATCCAGTATTCATTCATTCATTCATTCATTCAATCTTGCATTCAATTAAAATAGAGAAATTTGACAAGCTCATATGTTGAAAATTCACTCACGAATTCTGTAAAGGGAGAGATACTGTGATTGGGCTTTATAGTGTCGTGTGTCTGAGTCACTTATTAAATCTTATTTTATAAAAGGGTATTTACCTGCATTTCATATCTCCCTTCTGAAGGTGTAGATCCCCTGAAGTCGGGGAATGTGTTTACATGTCTTGCTTTGTATCTAACAGGTGCAACAGCCAGTCTTGTTGAATATTATGGGTAAGATAAATAATATCACGAGTCTATTAGTGTATCTTTCTGACCAAAATGACAATTTGAACCTAACATGCTGTATAATTAATTTGATGTTGATGATATATGCATTTTAAAAAATAAGGCTTAAGATACATCGAATTGTCTTTTATCTGTCAAAAAAACAACTTATTTTAAAATCACCTCTGGAAGTACATCATTTGAGAGTGGATAAATTCTTTCCAGAATGAATCCTGGCTGATGAAGAAATATTTATTCCTAAAATACAACCCCCACCCACTTTTGTCATCTCAGCAACAAACTAAAAATTGTCTCAGGAACAAACTGACAAACCCTGTATGAAAGAGAAGGACAATAAAAGAAGAACAATAATCCCATTAACCTGGCAGAGCAGGAATGAAAGCTCAGCAGGGGAATGGAGCAGGTTGGAGGTGGGGCATGGCCAAACAACACAGTGAGCACACAGCAGGCTCCCTGCCCAGCAAACCCCCAGAGTCTGAACAGCCTCCACCAGCACAGAAGGGAGGCCTGGGGGAAGGGCCGGGCTCGGCTGTCGGGATCAAAGAGTAGCAGGGGAAACAGCCAGAGCAGTGTCTGCAATTTGAGCAAAGATAATGGAATCCTCTCTGGGGTGAAGAGAATGAACACACAGAGAGATTTAAAAACACAACAAACCCAGAGCTGATCGGATTCCTTTATTCCATACCTCCAACTCATCAGGCTTGTCCTCAATTCAAAATCTCTCTATATTGAATTACAGGGTTAGAAAAAAATAAATAAAAGGGCGTCCTGTGGAGTGTTTTGCAAGCCGTAGGTTGTGTCTGCTTAGTGTGCGAAATCAATTCAGTGGGTGAAGATTTGCATTTAAAAACTGAAATAAAATTGAATGGCAAGTAGAAGGATTTACAGGTACTAAGGATAAACACTGTTTTATGAAATTATTGTTGTGTGCACGTGTCCTAGTGCGCATGTGAGCTTGTGTTTGGTATCAGTAAAATGTATTTCTTATTATGGGTCTCAGTGAAACTGCGAAACTCAGTGAAAACTGATCTGGTCTGTCACTCTGCCTTCTTATTCAGGAATACTAAACTCAGTTCTAGACAATGAAGCCTTCAGGATTAGAGCTTTCATAATCTCCACGACTAATCCTCGGTCGAGGTGTTCTTCCTGCCTTCCACAAAGGTAGAAGATGTCACAGACTCCATGCAGCCCCTCAACAAAGCAGTCAAGTCTTCAGGAAAGACCTCCGGGACCAGGCATTTCATTCTGATGAAGCTAATGCTGTTTGTCAGACACTGCGAGCAACTTCCATTTAAAGCCCCCAATTAAGGAGAAGGAATAAGAAAAAAAAAACAACAAAAAAAACCAACTTGGTAATAGCATGCCTCAAACGTGAGGCTGCCTCCCGGCCACTACTCATTAGAGAGCCCACAAACCAGGGACTCTGTTCTTAAGGAAAGGCTGGGGCGGTTTGAGGGAAAATGAACCAGAACCTTTTCTCCTTACTCCCAGCTTTACCTTCAGCTTACTTATCTCACCTTGATTTATTTCTTGAAATTTTAGTCAGATTTAGTCTACAGTTTGCTTGATGATTTAAAAGCTGACAAGAGTGACTAGAGAAAGGACCAGACAGAGAAAAAGAGCAGAAAGTGTAGAAAGGATTCTGGCAAAACGTGAGGACATTTCCAGATCCTAGAAAACCACAGTGACAGAGCGACCTGATTGATTTCCATGTCTAAATCTCAAGGAATTAAAAATAAAACCCAATGTCAACCGAGGAAGCAAGGGCCATTAATGATAGACTTTGTTATTTCCACAAAGCATGAAAGTGGATGAACGGAGGGAGAACTGTGGGGGGGAAATATTCTCTGGAAGAAGTCCTGAGTACAATTGTGTAACAATAAAAAGGCAGAGCTCTCCCCACCAGACACAGAAGAATGTACTAAGGGTTTACAATAGTGTGGCCACCCATAACACCATTTAAAGATGAGCAAACTGCCTTGTCGCCCCGAGAAATCAGAGTAAACCGTCTGAGCCCCCAGCTGTAGGAAATCCCACTGCTCAGGTAGGGGTATCCAGTGTGACACTGAGACGGCGCTATCACTTTCAGAGAACAGGAGGCTGCCTGGTTAACCTTCCTGGGCGCTCAGTTCGGTGAAACAGACATTCCCTCAGCTGTGTCAGAGACATGGATTTCAGCTGTAATTATAGTCTGTGAATCTGGTGTTGCCTTAGTCAAACAAACAGAATCAGCACATTATCATTAGGGTGGCAACACCATCTCTCTCCCTTGCTCAGGGGCACTGGTCTGGGAGAGAGAAGCTACTGAAAAGTTTGCCTGGCTGATGCCAGCTTTGTCTCTATCTGATCTTTGAGGAGTTCAGTTTCTCCAAATGAAGTAATGTTTGCCACCCTCCCATCTCATAGAGTGGCTGAACACACACACACACACACACACACAAGCAGTGTTAAAAGGCTAGTCATAAGTGGGCACTGAATTCTTGTGCATGAATTTGTGCCATTTCATCCCCTCCCTGGGAAACTGGCATGGAATGGGGCTCATTCTCTGCTTTTCTCTGCTTTTTTTCCCAGGCCTTCTCTCCCTTCAGTTAAGCTAGTCTGAAGCTTTAAGGACATATTGTCGTATTTTAGATGCAGAGAAACATTTAAGGTTAAGTGGTTGGTTACTTTGAGTCCTAAATTCTTAATTGAAAAATGAACTTATGATAGTGGGAATTTCCAGTTAGCTGAAAACAAGATACTAGAGAGAATTTTGAGGAAAGGGCTTGCCAATATTTCCTTCAAATATACCATAACAGCAACACTTATTTATAAGCCCCTTACTATGCACTTGTCTTCTTCCTCTTCCCTCCTGTCCTCCCTCCCATCATGCTTCCTTCCTTCCTTTTTTTTTTTTTTTTAAGACAGTGTTATTTTAGAGCAGTTTTAGGTTTACAGCAAAATTGAGGGGAAAGTACAGAGGGTTCCCGTATACTCCCTGTCCCCACACATGCATAGCCTCTCCTGTTATCAACATCAGCCAACGGAATGGTACTCTTTTTTTTTTTTTAAACCATGAAGTGAAAGAGCAAGAACCTTGTGGCAGAAGGGGAGACGGATGAGAAATAGGATAGGTTTTCAGGGTTCTACCTGTGACTGAATAGCAAGAGACGGGGCTAAAGAGGTGATGGGGTGGTGCTGTTGTCTCTTGTCAAGGACCTTGTTTTCTATTCTGCAGATCAATAATTTTTTTTTGAAGTGATTTTAGCAGCAGAATGTTTTTCAAAACTAAATCTTGTATGGTACACCAATATAAAATTAGATTGAAAGGAAGTTTAATTAGTATGCATTATTTTATAAATTAAAACCATGAAAATAGTGACATTTGTTTGAATACAACATTGATAAAGAGATTATGGATGACAGTTATGTCTTATATTAGCCCCAGCTTTGCAATTCTTTTATGTCTGCGTTTTGTTTATTGTACAGTGGCAAGATAATTTTAATTCATGGAGATAAGTAGTTGCAAATGGTGACAGTTTAAAAATACTATCTGGGAATCTCAAAATACTGTTCTATAAAAAGAGATGGAAGAGAAGATTTGGTTCTTAGGTCTACAACAAAAGTGAAATTCTGGTTTGAGTGACTATGGGGGTGATGGCACCAACACCTAAAATTGAGTATATACTGGAGGGTAATTTCCAGAAAAGAAGATGAGTTCAGTTTTTGATGTTTTGTGTTTAAGGTATTTTATATCAAAAGATAGGAAGCTTCCTATAACCATGGAAATAATTGGTTCATTAAAAATCAAACATGAAATATATATGTTTTTAAAGTTGTATAACCTCATTTTCCTCTGAAATCCTGTAGCCTGCTTTTGATAAAATTATAATGGTGCATTTAAGTAACTCTTCACTTTTGGAAATTTATGCAGCTGCTCAACTTGTGGCTCAGAATTCTGCTGCTTCATCATTTCAGATTTCTTGGCTTGCCTATGGATGCATCCAGACCAATGTCATCTTATATTTAGCAGAGTTGGAATGGTTCACAGAGACTCGTGTGTGCTTTCTGAATGCTTACAAATATCTAAGATAGGTCTGCTACTAACCTTCTCCCTCAGTCAGGCTTAATGAAAATGTATTTATTTAATGAATGGCTTAGTATAGAGAAAAATGTTACTGATGGTTCCTCCCAGGACTATGGCACCATCACCATTCACATTCATTTACTTAGTCTCAAACTCATGTAAAGAGGTGGCTAGGTTCTTCTTCGATTCTCAGATAACTGATGGTATTCTTATGCTAGGGCTGCCATAGCAAAGTCCCTGGTATTCATTTCAGTTCAGTCACATTCTAAAAGTAAACATTTTTTCTTCCTCCCTCCACATTTTGTGTTTTTGATCTTACATTTTACATCTACATGTCTTTAACTTATTATTATTGTTATAGTTTTATAATTTTTGTCTTTTAATCTTTGTACTAGATTATTTAAATGGTTGATCCACATTCTTTACTATATATTTGCCTTTGCAAGTGAGATTTTTCTTTTCCTATAAATTCTTAGTTCTTGTTGTAGCCTTTTCTTTTTTAGTTAGAGAAGCCCCTTTGACATTTCTTTTTAGAGTCAGTTTAGCATTGATAAACTCTTTCAGTTTCTGCTTGCCTGAGAAGTGCTTTATGTCTCCTTCAATTCTGAAAATCTTGTTGGGTAAAGTATCCTAGGTTGTAGGTTTTTCCCTTTCAGCACTTTATTTGTTTATTTATTTTTTGGACAATGTAATTTTTAATTTTTATTAATTTTTATTTTTTATTGTTTAAACATTTTTTAATTGAGTTATAGTCATTTTACAATGTTGTGTCAAATTCCAGTGTACAGCACAATTTTTCAGTTATACATGAACATACATATATCCATTGTCACATTTATGTTCGCTGTGAGCTACCACAAGATCTTGTATATATTTCCCTGTGCTATACAGTATAATCTTGTTTATCTGTTCTACATTTTGAAATCGCAGTCTGTCCCTTCCCACCCCCTGCCCTTTTGGCAACCACAAGTTTGTATTCTATGTCTATGAGTCTGTTTCTGTTTTGTATTTATGTTTTGTTTCGTTTTTGGTTTTTTTTTTAGATTCCTCATATGAGCGATCTCATACGGTATTTTTCTTTCTCTTTCTGGCTTACTTCACTTAGAATGACATTCTACAGGAACATCCATGTTGCTGCAAATGGGGTTATGTTGTCAGTTTTTATGGCTGAATAGTATTCCACTGTATAAATATACCACATCTTCTTTATCCAGTCATCTGTCGATGGACATTTAGGCTGTTCCCATGTCTTGGCTATTGTAAATAGTGCTGCTATGAACATTGGGTCAGCACTTTAAATATAACATGCCACTCTCTTCTTGCCTGCAAAGTTTCTGCAGAAGAATCAGCTAATAGTCTTATGGAGGATCCCTTGTATATGACTTGTGTTTTTTCTTTGCTTCCTTTAGATTTCCCTCTTTAACTTTTGCCATTTTAATTATTCTCTCTTTAACTTTTGCCATTTTAATTATGATACATTTTGGTGTAAGTCTCTTTGGGTTCATCTTGTTGGGACTGTCTTTGCTTCCTGTACCTGGGTATCTGTTTCCTTTTTCAGGTTTGGGATGTTTTCAGCCATGGATTTTATCAGATACATTTTTTGACCCTTTTCTCTCTCTCTTCTCATTCTGGGACACCTATAATGTAAATGTTATTATGCTTGATGTTGTTCCAGAGGTCCCTTAAGCTTTTCTCATTTTTAAAATTTGTTTTTCTTTTTGCTGTTTCGATTGGGTAATTTCCATTATTTTATCTTCCAGAGTGTTTATCTGTTCCTCTGTATCACCCAGTCTGCTGTTAATTCCTTCCATTATGTTATTCATTTCAGTTACTGTATTCTTTGGCTCTAACTGGTTCTATCTATTTTGTATTTTCTAGTTCTTTGTTAAAATTCTCATTATGTTTATCTATTCTTTTTCAGAGTATTTTTTTTTTCTTGTTCTTTCATTTGAAACAAATTCCTCTGTCTTTTCATTTTGCTTAACTTTCTCTGTCTCTATGAAATTAAGTAAAACAGTTAACCTGCTCTGGCCTTAAAGGGGTGTCCTATGTGGAAGCATCCCTATACAGCCTACATGTGCCCAGTGTCTTTGGTTAGAGAGCTGGATCTGAAATGAGCACATCATGTCTTCCCTGCAGTGTGCTGGTAGCCATCACTTTTTTGTAGGCGGGTCTGGAGACAGAGGGGCTAGGGCCAGAACCAGGTATGAGCTGGGGCTTCTCCTTTGCTCAGTGGCTGACACCACCATATCTGGGGGTGGGGTTGGGTTCCAAAGTGCTGGAGTAGAAGCCCTTATGGTCAAATTTGAGTTGGTTCCATTCCCTCTAAGTGTGAGCTCTCCCTCCTGCCAGGATTGATACTTTTGCCTCAAAGGGGAGCAGCACTGGAGCAAGAGGGGCTGGAGTGGGCATTCAGCATGGGTGTGAGCTGGGATGGTCCTAGCGCACTAGAGCTCTAGGCTGCTCCTGATCTGCTGCCTCTTTGAGCAGTGGCCATCTCTGCCCTGTTTAGATGCCATGCTGGGTCTGAGCAGTTTCCTTATCCCTTAATTGCTCACTCTCCTTGGCAATGGCAGCCTTCAGCCTATTGGAGGGCTGTGCCAGAACAAGAGGGCTTGGCATGGGCTGGGGCATGTGCTGGGCTGGTCATAGGAAACTGGCCAGAGTCCCAGGCAGTTTCAGTCTGCTTCCTCTGATTTGTTCCTGGGGTGTAAGCAAGTGTGTATGTGCGCGTCATGAACAAGGTCTAGGTTTCTTACAGCCCTTCTGTTTGTCCTACTAGTTTTCAAATCAGCTGAGGGGACTTGTCTTCCTGGTGTCAGACCCCAGGACTAGGGTGCCCAATATGTGGTTCAAACTGCTTGCTCCCCAGGGAGGATCTTTGAGACCATGTAATCCCCTCCTCTTCTGTGTTCTTTCCTAGGGATTCAGTTACCAACCTGATCTCTTTTCTTTCCTTCCTACCTGAATCTGTGTGGATCTTTCTTTATAATCTTGGTTGTACAGGAGTCTTTCTGCTAGTCTCCAGTTTGTTTTCAGTGAAAATTGCTCCACATGTAGATGTATACATGAGGGAAGGTGAGCTCTGTGTCTTCCTGCTCTGCCATCTCGATCTCCAATAACCTACAAACATTTATTGCCTCACAGTTTTTGTTGGCCAGGAATCTAGCTGCAGCTTATCTGTGCACCTCTGCCTCACAGTCTTTCACAAAGCTGCAATCAAGATGTCTGGCAGAGCTATGATCTCATCTGAAAGCCTGACTGGGGAAGGATCCACTTCTAAGTTTGCTCATGTGATTTTTGGCAACATCCAGTAGCTCATGGGTTGTTACACTGAAGTCCTCAGATTTTCACTGGCTGTTGGCTGGAGGTCTCTCTCTGTTCCTTGCCACATGGATCTGTCCAGAGAGTAGCTCATGTTATGGGCAGCTGACTCATGGCACCTGGCTTTCTTCAGAGCAACTTAGAGAATAAGAGACTCATCAGGCAGAAGTAGTCTTTTTGCAACCTAATGTTAATAGTGGCATCCATCACTTTTGCTGTATTCTAGTCATTAGAATTGAGTTAGTAGATTCAGTCTGCACTCTAGGGGACAGGACTGTAAGAGAGTATAAATATTAAGAGATCATTTGGGATGGTCATTTGGGGTCATTTCAGAGGCTATCTAATATTCTTTTAAAAAAATGAATGCTGTTCTTTTGATTGAAGTATAGTTGATTTACAATGTTGTGTTAGTTTCTGGTGTACAGCATAGTGATTCACTTATCTGTATCTATACATTCTTTTTAAGATTCTTTTCCATTATAAGTTATTATAAGATATTGAAAACAGTTCCCTGTGTTATATAGTAGGATCTTGTTGTTAATCTATTTTATATAAAGTAGTATGTATCTGTTAATCCCAAATTTCTAATTTATCCCTTGCCCCCTTTCTCCTTTGGTAACCATAAGTGTATTATCTATGGCTGTGAGTCTATTTCTGTTTTGTGAATAAGTTCACTTGTATCATTTTTTTTAGATTTCACGTATAAGTGACATTATATAATATTTGGCTTTCTCTGTCTGACTTACTTCACTTAGTATAATAATCTCTAGGTCCATCCATGTTGCTGCAAATGGTATTATTTCATTCTTTTTTATGGCTGAATAGTATTCCATTATATATAATACAATATATATGTATATGTATACCACATCTTCTTTGTCCATTCATCTGTTGATGGACATTTCGGTTGCTTCCATGTCTTGGCTATTGTAAATAGTGCTGCTATGAACATTAAGGTGCATGTATCTTTTTGAATTAGAGTTTTCTCCAGATATATGACCAAGAGTTGACCATTATCAAAAAGTCTACAAATAATAAATGCTGGAGAAGGTGTGGAGTAAAGAGAACCAACCCTCTTGCACTGTTGGTGGGAATGTAGTTTGGTGCAGCCATTTTGAAAAACAGTATGGAGGTTCTTTAAAAAACTAAAAATAGACTTATCATATGATTGAGAATTTATTTATTTTTAACCAATAGACATCACAGGAGTTCAGAGTTTCCTAAACTGTTTTGGTTCATGGTTCATTAGTGTCTCAATAATTATTTTCCCACAGCACCCCTGGGCCAGGAGAAATACTTAACAGTTCCATTTATTAACACCTAATAAGTATTTGTGTTTTGACAAACAAGTAGCTATTTATAAAGCAAATACATGTACACACAGAAAGTAATGTTTAGTTTCATTCTTGACACAGTTACTACCAGGATGTGTGTACCTCTTGGAGACTGCCCAACTTCACCAGCCTTGGAATGAGTGGACATTGCCACTCTCATTTCCTGTTGCCCAGTGATTTTCACGTGGTGCTTGCTTTTGATTGCGGCAACCACTGAAAGCCTGGTTTTGCAGAGAAAGAAATGTCTTTGAAAGGAATGTAGCATGATCTAATGAAAATGTGAATCACCTCGAGGTCGTAGTAGTGTCTGACAGATGCTGCTATGTTGTCCTTGAAAATTTAAAACACCCTGTTGGGTCTCCTGGGTGACCCTAAGGCATAGTTTGGGAACTGCAGTGCTAGGTAAAGGAAGCTGAGAAAGGCATATTCCATGTGAGGAGCCTAACTATAGTACTGCATAGAGATAGGTGGTCAAATCATTATTTCATAAGGCAGACTACCACAATCAAGATGGAGTGGAGCATTTTTTTTTTGTCTGTTTAGTGTCTGAGTCTCTGATACGTGGTTGCATTTTTGCTGGACTGGTACTGTGATATGATCTTAGGTGTGGTGTGGGTGGTATAGCCCCCCTTTTTTATCTGCCCATTCTGAACACAGTGCTCTCGTCTTCCTGAGGTTGTGGAAAACATGATATCCTTCCAATAAATTTATTTCTCTGTTTAGGTCAGCCCAGCTACTCTTCTTCTTCTTCTTTTTTTTTTTTTTTTTAATAGACTTTATTCTTTTAGAGCAGTTTCAGGTTCACAACAGAATTGAGCAGAAAATCAGAGAGTTCACATATAGCCCTCCCCACACACACATACATACTCCCCTACCCTCAACATCCCTCATCAGTGTGGCGTATTTGGTACAATTGATGAACCAACATGGGCACGCTATTATCAACCAAAGTCTGTAGTTTACATTTGGATTCACTCTTGATGTTGTACATTCTATGGGTTTTGACAAATACATAATGACATGTAGCCATCACTATAGTATCATACAGAATAATTTCATTGCCCTAAAAATCCCTTGTGCTCCATCTACTCATTCCTCCCTCCCTCCCTCCCTCCCCCCAGATCCCTGGAAACCACGATCTTTTTATTGTTTCTGTAGCTGTGCCTTTTCCAGAATGTCATTTGGTTGGAATTGTATAGTTTGTAGCCTTTTCAGACTCAGCCCAGCTACTCTTAAAGGTGGGACAAATAAGAAAGGATATGACCAAAGATTTCCAATATCAGGAGAGAAACAAGACGATAGAGAGCACATAGCACTGACCTCATAAGACAGAACAAGGGAGGAAGTGCTGAGCTCCGCCTCGTGGAAGCCCTGGATGCTACCTAATAACCAGCCTTCAGAGGTGGAAAAAGCTAGGTATGAGGAGGGTTTAGAGAATGTGGACAGATTTGAGAAAGTGGAAGACTTGGAAATTTGCACAGAATGCATGAGGCTCTTTTAGGTAGTTTCAAAATGACACATTGATGGTGAGTGGGTAAGTTTGTTAGGTCCATGCCATCAGAGATTATGCTCAGAAAATCCTCAGACCCCCAGGAAAGGTAGCTAGCCAGGACTAAAAGGGTGCTAGCTAGGACAATAATAAATAGAAGTTAGGTCTGTGATAGACATTAGACTGATGAGAAGATGAATTTTATGTAGAATTATACAAGTAGGGGAAATAAGGATGAACAAGATTTGTTTGGATGTTGCATGCTTTCGGAAACTGAGAAGTCATTAAATTTATATTTCCCATAGCAGGCACTCCATTAAAGCCAAATCCAGAGAACTGTATTAGGAAACTAAATATCTGGCTTAGAAAGCAAAGGGAAAGGAAAGCGGAATCTTCCTGCATCAACTTGTGAACTAGGTGAAATGAGTGAAACTCAAGTGAGCCTGACTGAAAGAGGAAATGGGCAGCATCAGGAACGAAATCCTAGAAGCATATCCTCAAATAAAGAAGAAGAAATTATAGCAGAAAGAATTGTTGTGCTGTTTTGAAGTAACACAAGTTCCTCAAGATGAGAAAAAGCAGATTTGGAGGTACACCAATCAGAAGACAGTCGTTCCTTGCTTCAGCAGAGTAGAATAGGACGTGCATTTTTAGCCCATGAACTCTCAGGAAAATAAACTGGATCTCTAGCTTGGAAACTGACAGGTTGTTTGGCTTCCATGAGATGAAGCAGTTTCAGATGTGACTCATTTTATCCTTTGATAAGTGAAATCATGATGTCATGTGCACATGCCATTGTTAGGTACACACAGGCTCGTGGGAGTTGCATGCTCTTAGGAAAGCTATGTGGTAGGAGTATTTGGCACAAGAGCCTCTCAAATATTAGGCAACATTATAATTTATATTACTTATTCAAAAATAATTACTGATTATAGCAATGCTCTTAAAGGCACTTGAATATTTTAATGTGAAATCTCATATCATGTCTCAAACCTCGGTTGGATCAAGTTTCAATTACCGGACCCATTTTCCTTCCAGAATAATCAAAGACAGAGAAGGAAACAGACAGGTTGAAAAGGAGCCCCTGTAAGTTAAAGGAAGTTACCTGACAGGAGATATACACTGATGCCGTGGGTTAGCCAGCACTCATGAGTCTTCCTCTGGGTACTTGGTGTAGAACATTCAGAGAATCATCCTTATCCTTTTGGCAAATGGATGTGGGCAGAGCCCTCCACATCTGATAACAGCCTGCATTTCCAATGTTATGTCCAACCCTTTCCTCCCGCATAGTCTGAGCAACCATCCGTGGAGTTCTTCACGATTCTCTTCCCACGTCAGGATCTTTTGTAACCGTTCTTTGCTCCTGCAATGTTTCTTTAACAATATCCTTAGTCGTCGTCTTCTTTCGTGTGGAGTTATTTGTTCTGTCATTGGTGCCCCACAGTGCTTGGTTCTTAACTCTAAAAGCACAGAGTCTGCTTAGAGTCTGTGACCCTATTTATGTTTCTGTCTTTTACACCTGGGCAGAGTCTATTGCTCAGTTCCCTCCTTAGTCATCTTGTTCCTGTCACGTTGCAGGAGGACTCAAAATGTCAAATTGCATCCTATGCGTTAGCGTGTGTTAGTCAAACTCCTGTGTAGAATATTTTCAAGCTTGAACTCAAGTTTGTCTTGACTTTCCCACTTACAGCAATGTGTTGTTTGGTTTAATTTATGTGGTCTGTGGACAGAGACTTAAATTCAAGAACGTTTTTTTTTAACCTATTAAAAGTTACATTTTTCTAGATGACTTCTAGATTCCTTGTAGTCTTACATCCTTAGTTAGCAATCAGGCCTTTCAGTGTGACCTGGGGCAAGTAACTTAATCTCTTTCTCAAATGAAGACAGTACTTCCAAATTCAGAGGGTGGTTGTGAGGATTAAATGAAACAACATCTGGGATGGATTTAGGTCATTTCAGTAAGTAAATGTTTACGGTGCCTGTGTGGGTGCCGGGAACTGTGCCAGGGATCAGGGCTACAGCGATGACTCACTCAGCTGTGGGGGAAGTTACAATCTAGAAGCCTCACCTGGTACGTACGATGGACTTACGAGCTCTTCATTCCCTTCTTCCTTTTTCTCCCTGGCCTATCAGTTATTTATATGCTGGAATTTGGAATGGAATGGGGACACAGCTTTAGATTTTGCATCTATTTGTCACATGATGTTTAAATACAGCAATGAACCTTACTTCAAGGAGTAAAGCTGAAGCACATGTCATTTCCTAATAGTGAAAGAGAGTAGGCCGACAAGAACAGCCCCAGATCAGAGAGGAGTTGTATGCTCTCAGAGGAGGAATGTTGTGGGAGTAACTGGCCCAATGATCTCCCAGCCTGTGAACAGCATTCAAGATTTCCTCATCTTAAGGGAAAAAAATAAAAATCATTTGTTTCATTAGCAAAGTAAACATGGCGACTAATGTCCCTAAGGCAGCAGTTTTATAAATGTATCACACAGAATGAAACAATGGCTTAAGAAGGTTATGTTGTTATTTTTGAAAACAGTCACCCAGTGGGTTTGGCCTCCGGGAATACTGTCCACACATTTTAAAAATGTACACTGGCCAATCAGTTTTGACACCTCCATCCTGCCCTACTGGTTTGCCCTCACTTCACTTCATTTAGCATCCTGTCTCTGTGTCAGTCATTTACATTTATTTCTAAAGTTGTGGCTGCAAGACATGAGACTTCTTACTGAAAATGAGCAATTCAGCAATTGACTCGTAAAGATGTACTTAACTGCTTACAATTTTTAAAATACTGAGATAAAGAAAGTCAGAAAATGCTGAACTTTTAAAGCATCAACCGATTGGCCATTGTTGTGGAGTTTGGCTAAGTGTGTTAATATAGTGAGTTATATCAATAACAAATGATGGACAGGGATAAATGATGGATGGGATAACTCTCAAAGTAGGGGAAGGAATTCTTGGTGGAAGAATCTTCAAAAGCATAGAGATAAAAAGGAGTGTTCAGCGATGTTAAGAATGTAGTTGGAATGCAAAGTGGGCAAAGAAGCTGGTACCATTGGTTGTGCCTGCATGTAAAATAGTCCTTTATGCGGTTCTAAGGAGTTGGGATAGTGTCCTATGTGTGGCAGCCACTGGATGTTTTTAAATAGGATTGTGTAGGTAGGATGGTAGAGCACATGCTTAGCATCCATGAGGTCCTGAGTTCAATCCCCAGTACCTCCATCAAAATAAGCAAACTTAACTACTTCCCCTGCAAAAAAAATAATAAAAAGTGAAATAAAATTAAAAAATAAATAGGATTGTGTAATCTTTATATTTGTATTGGCATTGGTCAGTCTTCCCACCTGCCTCTCCACCGACGTTGCCTCTGTGCCTGCTGTAAGTGTCAGTAAGGACGTCCAGACTTCCAGGCCCAAGGACCGTTCACGGACGCCAGCTTCAGTGTGGAGGGCGTAGAGCCCTGCCTCTGTAGCAACACGGCATTTAGGATGCGTAGCTGGAGGAGGACCTTTGTAGTCTGCATAGAAAGAGCATGAGGACCGTCCTGGAGCCTCAGCAATAGACCACAAGGTTGCTGCGGTTTTATAAGACAGAAGAGTAATGTGCTCATAGCACTGATCCTCATTGGCAGTTGTGAGGATTCTGTTCCATGAGAATGTTATGAATTGAATACCGTGTCAAGTGGAACCAACACAAAGTTGGTTCTTTAATAGAAAGCCAAAACTTTGTTAATTCAGAGAATTTAAAGTCATCATCTGTTACTCGTTACAGACCTATCACTGTAAGTGAAGACGCTGAGGACACGTCATGGATACATGTGAGTGATGGAGGTCATGGTAGACTCCCCAGCAGCAGCTCCCATTTTCTTGGGAACAGCAGTGTCGTAAGGGGAGTTGACCTCAGCCCGAAAACTGGGCATATCTCATCTAAAGAAGTGCTGTTTTCCTTTCATGTGCCTGTGAAACACTTGGTGATCTGGTTAAAAAGTGCAGATTCTGATTCAGAAGATCTGGGGTCAGGCAGAGTTTCTGCCTTGGCACCAAGCTCCAGGTGATGCTGATGCTGTTGGTCCTAGGACCACACTTGGAAGTGTTAGAGGAAGTGTTCCTCTGGGGACATAGATCTTCAACTTTCTAATGGGAAGCGAGAGAAAATAGAATCCATTTACCTGAATTCGCTTTACCGCCAGCTTAGTTGTGTAACAGAGCCCGGATGGATCATTGATTCAGGAGTGTCAATGTGTTTGTTTTAGGGAAGCAGGCAGGAGTTGGGGGGGGGGTGAGGGGGTGGAGAGGGCGCAGTGCATGCTTGCGTGCCCATCTTTGGCCCCAAGCCTGACCTGCCCACCCTCCTCCCTGCCACCTCCCCAGCTCCAGCCTCCCCTACGCCACCCCATCAAGTCTTCACTTAAGCCAACAGCTGCCAGCTACAAAGTTGAAAAGCAGCTAGCCAGTAAGTTGGTGGAAACTCCTCCATATCTGAGCCAGTTAGTCATTTCCACTTGGTTCTTTTTTCCTTTTTTTTTTTTTTTAATGAAAAATGTCCTTATAATCCAGCTCTCATTTGGTGGAGATTTGGGGGAAAACATTTCAAAAGAGCTGCTAGCCAGGGCCTGGACCCTGTTGGCTGTGGCTTGGAAATTTGTACATGAGCAAATGGAGATTTGGGAAGGAAGGTGGGTCATAGCCCTAATTGGGGACATGATTTGAGGGGAGCAGTGGGGGACCATCCCTGGGCAGGTCGTTTTCTCACACTCACATAGACCTGCCGGCTGGTTGTTCAGGCAACGCGATGAGCTAACTTCTCTATCTGTGCGCTAAGCCTCGGGCTGTAGAGGAAGATCCACAGGCCAGAGAAGAGAGCACTTCTGCCTTCAGAGTTCTCCTGATTCAATGGGGGGAGTTTGGTCCTTACATCTAGGGGATCCCGCCCACTAGGGGAAGTAGGAACTCCCATCACTTCCCTTTATCCTCCCCACTCCCCCAGGAAACTGACTACACATTCAGCCATCTGCAAGTGCACATGGGGCCAGGTGCAGACTATACACATCAATCCTGAGGGGTTTCAGAGGAAATAGAGAGGGAGGTGGGCTCCATCAGAACACATCTTCCTAGAACGTAGAACCTGGGGTCAGGAATGAAGATAGATGATTCTTGAAGAATCTGATCATCTTTAGACTCAAGACCTCTCTCTAGACAAACTTATGGTTGTCAGTGGGTAAAGGGCGTGGGAAGGGATATATTGGGGATGCGGAATCTGCACCTCTGGGGGAGTGATGGAAATGTTAGCTATCTTGATCATGGTGGTGGTTTCATGGCTGTATACATCTATTAAAATTCATCAAGTTGTACATCTGAAAAAAGTGCTGTTTTCTTGTTGATGACTGGTTAGTTGACAAGTGATATGTGACCCCATTCTAGTCAGTGAGATGCAGAAAGAGGTTTCCAGGAGGCACTTCTGGAAGTTCTCTCCTTTTCAAAGTGCTGGATGAGAAATCAGTTTCTCTATCTCCAGCTGAACGTGAGCAGGGAGCACATGGTGAGGATTGTACTGGAAGCCACCTTAAGACTTCAAGGTTAACTTAGGTTAAAGCTTTGGGCTGAAAATAAGGAGAGAACCAAGGTCTTGATATCATGGCTGAGCCCTTTGAAGCAACTACCCCTGAAACTCATTCCACCCCTGTCCTTCCAGTTATGATAATTAAAACATTTCTTTAAACTGCAATGCTTTCAATATTTTTTCGTACTCATTTTCTACGTTATTGTGTTATGCCACTTCTGTTTTTAGAGCCATACATCTCAGCTCTGCTGCTTTCTTCCCCAATCATCCCCTTGACTCTTAGGTCATTGTTCTACACTTATCTAGGAAATCAACTCCTGACTGATACATCTTCTCTACTGAAATCCTGCCATCAGCCTGGGTAACTTCAATATCCTCGAATGCTGTGTCCAGCATCCTTAAATCAGGGACCGTGAATCCTGACTCTGATGACCTTTACCTCTATTCCTCCTGAGCACTCATTTCCGAAGTCACATCATCTTCTTTGCTGTTCAGTTTTCTGACCATGAAGCTGTATCCCTTTCACTGCTCCCATCCATCCCACTTCCTTCCTTTCAGCTGAACCTGTTTTCTACCTCTTCGCACCCTCCCAGCTCTGGCTTCCTTCCTGGTTTCCCATTTGTTCTGTTCCTTCTTAGTTTCACTTCCCTCCCAGAACCAGCCCAGAGCCAGCTCAGAACCTATGTTTCCACACCACTATTTATTACCCTGTTATCAGCACCTGACTTCTCTCTCCCCTTTGGCTGTCTACGAATTTTCAATATCTCTTAGCTTTTGAGTGATCTGACATTACTTTTACAGCTAGTACTTCTGGGTGAGGCCCTGCTGGAGAAAAAATACTTAATAGACTGAATCCATATAAGTTGGTTATTTTCAACTCATCTGGACATATGTACCATTCAGTGGAGTTTTTTTTTTTTCATACTTTCCCTGATATTGACCATTCAAAACTTTTACCTACTCTTCAAACCTATCTATTTTCTCACTTCCTCATTCTTAGCAGATGTCCTGGCTTCCCACTTCACATGGAATATAGAAAATAGAAGCCACCGATATAACTTACTTCACATCATCTTATCTCCAACTTTGCTGCCTCTCCCCATCTTTCCCAGTTCTGTTTCTGTCTCAGAGGAAGAAGTGCTGCCCACTTAGTGGAGAGAGACCCTTCCGTGGATATTCTTGACCTTTTTAAGTTTTGTCAACTCTAGAGTTTTAACCAACCATTAGTCAGATCCACACATGTTCCCTGTGTTTACAAGCTCTCGATCTCTGCTTTCTCTGGTTCTGTTCTCTTAGAGACGGGCACATGCTGGTTTAGTCCTGGCAGATTCTGGAGCAGCCATTTTCTTAGAAATGGCTTTGCCAGAGCAGGGGGTCCACTAGGGCCCACAGCCTTACCAGGTGATGGCAAGGGAGTTACCTCAGCTGTCCCAGGAGAGCCCCAGGCAGCTTGTTGCCCACTGACCTTTGTTCTCCCTTAACTGTCGGTGACTAAACTCTTACCTCACGCTGCTGCTGAGCTCCCTGATCCCTGCTGAGATTAGAGTTTCTGGCTGTCGTCATCAGTTCGGTTGCCTTTTACTGTAAAGTGGTTTTTGTAGTAACCTTAAGCAAATGGAAATCTTATCAGAGTGATGTTGAAAGCTCCAAGAAGCAGTGAAGAGGCTGAAGGGAAGGAAAGTTTGACAAAGGACAAGAAGCAGGGCAGCTCTAGAAAGTCAGATCGGAAGGCAGACAACAGACATCAGGCTGAGAAGCTGTGGCTTTGCTCTAGAGACGGTCACTATGCCTGTAACTGTGAGCAGATCCTTGCTGTCCTGTTTTCTTTGCAATACTTATTCAAAATTCAGAATCTTGGGCAAGGGCATTAGATTGCCTGAACTTAAGTCACTTGCTTGTGTTATGACTGCCAGGCTAGGAGTGAAGATGAAGGCAGGGAGGGACCAGGTGCCTTCGTGTTCCATAGTGGGAGGTGAGGTGCTTCACCCAATCCACAGCTGCCCTTTTTGGATTTCCAACCGTCTTGCGTATCCTTCCTTCCATACTCACAGTTATGAAGATGTCCTGCTTAATGAAATACTTGAAAAGGAACGTGTTCTCTCCCTAATGGAACAAGAATCCTGATTTGTTTCACTTGGTTACAAATTCAGTGGTTCAGTTTTTCACTTCATTTACTTGAAAAGGGGAATATTGCCATGTTATTTATAACACCCATGACTACATTTAAAATGATGGTACCTCCATTGTCTCTGACAATGAGCTAAAGGAATTTAGAATCACTAAGTAAACAGCAGCATAGTTACTTTAAAATATGGTGAAGTGCCTCTGAACTGATTTCCAACAAATTTTCCTCTTTTTATTTCATCAGGCCTTGGGGGGTTCGATATGGAGGTAAGGACATTTCCTCTATTAAACCAGGGGATAACACAAGGATTAGTAAGTTTCAGTGAATAGAAATAATGAGGCACCATGCCACCAACACACACACACGTTTTTCAATTTCCTCCACTACTGACGTCCTTTATGTTTTGACAGGTCCTAATCTACTCTTAAATGTGAATTCTCAATAGCATAATCATGGTATGAAAAACACAAGGAGAAGATAAAATATTTCAGAGAAACCTTCTGAATGGTAAACATGAGTGCCTGCCCTTCTCCCTACCCTCCTGCTTCTAGCAAAGGGGTTGGGGACCCCTGGAAACATTGTAGAACTAGTTATTTTGTTCACACTCCATCATCAACATTAAATCACATGGGATTGAGTTGGTAGCTTATTTACTTTCTGTTACAGTCTGGCAAACTCAAGTGAAATGCCTTTAATTGAAAGTCACATTTCTCTAGATTATTCAGACTCTAGGCTATGAGAGCCATAAAGATTTACATATCCCCACTTGCTGGAATGTTCTCTATCACCTTGGTTATGAGTGTTGAAAGATAAGGCCAGATGCTTTTAAGAGTCGGCTCAACAGGCTTCTTTGGGCTTTAGAAATTGAAATTGCCTAGTTTATTAGTTGTTACTCTCAGGTAGACTTCAGTGGATATGAAGTCTTGTTTCTGTAGTCTTCAGTGTAGAAAAATATTACTCCATACTATCTCATAAATTTTCAAGGATTTCCTGATTAGAATAATCATAAAACTTTAATAATGTTCAATTATTTATATGAACATAAGTTAATAAATCTGCAATTCAAAGTATTTTATGTCTCATTTATTTACATTGCTGTGTTGGAATTTTCACAATTTGTATCTCTTCAGTAGATGCAGCAGCCGTGGAAATGTGCTGCTCAGATCTCCTGCTGTGTGTTGTGTATTGTGAGTTGTAATATGCAAATAGGGATGTGCAAAAAATAAAATTGTACAGTATAATGAGTTATCATTAAGTGAATGCTCATAAAGTCACCAGAAAGACCATGAAATAAGACATCTCTAGAACCTAGAAGGTCCCCAAATACTTCTTCTTAAATATTACTTCCTCTCTCCCATGAAAGAAACTACTAATGATTATGCTAACATCCTCCTTATGTTTATTTATAGTTTTCCCAGCTAAGCATGCATCCCCAGTGTACTTTCATTTTGTCTTTTTTAAAAAAAAACTTGGTTTAAATAGAATCATTCACTGTGCATTTCATGTCTGTCATCTTCCTCTCATTATGTCCTTGAGATCATCCATGCTCTATCTATTTGTAGTTTCTTAAATTTTATTGCTATATAGTATTCCATCTTATGGCATATACATTTATTTATTCTTTCTCTATTAATTAAAATTTAAATCATTTCAAGTTTGAGATTATTAAAAATTATGCTGTGGACATTCTTAGATCTGTTTCTTGGTGTATGTGGTATAGATTTGTTTGGTATATCCTAGTACTTGAATTTCTACTTATAGGGTATGTGTATCTTTACTTTAGAGAGAACAGTGAACTGTTTTCCCAAATGGTTGTACAAATTTTCACCTTCACCAGCAATGCATGAGTATTCTCATTGCTCCACATCTTCACCAACACTTGCTATTGTCAATCTGCTTTAAAGATAAATAAAACTGAGAGAAATCATACTTGTTTGGGGAAACTGAGAAATAATACTTTAGAGAGTAGTTAATGCAAAGATTAAGGGCATTAATTTTGAGTCAGAGAGACCTGGATTTTCCTCTTTAATGATATTTAGGGTGATGTTGTAGGAATAAATGGGATACTTAAAACAGTGTCTGGCATATGCTTAGGAATCACACATAGTTTTACCATTATTATTAATTTTCATGGAAGAAGAGATATTTGGAATAAATAGAATTTTGAAAGGAAATATTGAGCAGCTTGGTAGAAAGGGAAGGAGATAAATTCTAGGCAGAAGAAATCTCAAAAGCAAAAGTATCCATGGGGGATGCGATGCTTTGGTTGAAACATGGAGGAACAGTAATAGAAGGTAATCCTGGAAACTGAGGCTTAGAATTAGGAAAAAACCTAATGATGGGTGAGGTGTTTGGATCCCTTGTCTTCTACTTTAACACTTAAGGAAAACTCTATTTTTCAAATTTGCTAGTTATTTCTGCATACTGAACCCTTATGTTTCTTCTTTATTTAAAACTTTTGTTTTTTTTACACTACGGCACATTGCAAAAATGATCATAGATTCTTCCTCTTCCATCAAGAAATGGAGCCTATTTCTTCAACCCTTGAATCTGGGCCAGCTTTGTGACTTGCTCTGGATAACAGACTGTGGCAGAGGGCCATGGTGAATGAGGTTTTCGACAATTCTACCCACCTTCCTGGAACCCTTAAATTACCATGGGAATACTCACGAGCATGTTGTAGATTGGAGACTATATGGAAAGGGGATCCAGGAATCCTGTCCATCCCAGACAACACCACCAAAGTGGCCGGACTCAACCAATCCATAAGATGACCATGGATACTTGAGATCAGCCCGGCCCAGCGCAGCCAAGCCTAGAAGAACCACTCTAATTGTTGACCATAAAACTGAGGCTGTGGCATTGGAGAGACGATTCTTGACAGGCTACCACCTTCAGGACTCAGCATAGATAGTGGTCAGAGACATATAACCTTTCTGTTAAGAAGGCCTTTTTTCTTGTGATGGAGCTTTAGCCTGAGGGGCAGGCTTCAGGTTTGGCACACATTAATGGCTTATCAAGCTGCTCTCAAGGAATGTAGGCTCCCCTCTGCCTTGCTCCAGCTTGCCAGTATCACCCAGAAAAGAGCTTATACACTCATCTGGAGACCTGGTTTTTGTAACTGCTACACAGGAGACACCTCCAGATTTCTTGGCTCTGGTGGCTAGTAGTGCTTATGCTTGTGGTCCAACAGGACAGTAAATATTTGCATACTTTTAAAAGCTGATGCCTGAGGGTCTTGATTTTAGTCAGCTTAAATCTCGGTCTGGGTTCCTCCCCTTTGTGACATGACAGGTCTTGGCACATCTTCAATTATTGGGAGCTATTAAAATATAATAAAAAAAGGTTTGAGAAACAACAAAGAGTAAGATGAGTTTAAATGACAAAGTTCATCTCCTACACAAGGCCACACCTTCAAGACTGAGAGAGGTAATATTCTCATCTACTGATTAGAAACCAACACAGAGTCAGTAAAATGAAGAAACAAGGGAATATGTTCCAAACAAAATATCAGGATAAATCCTGAGGAAAAAAAGTTAATAAAATGGAGATAAGTAAATTACCTGATTAAGAGTTCATAGTGATGGTCATAAAGATGCTCAGCTAAGCTAGGGAGAAGAGAAAATGAACACAGTGAGAACTTCAAGAGATGGAAAAATATAAGAAAATACCAAATAAAAGTCACAGAGCTGAAGAATACAAAACTGAACTGGAAAAATACTCCAGAGGGGTTCAACAACAGACTAGATTAAGCAGAAGAAAATCTCAGTCAGCTCAAAGACAAGGCAGTGGAACTCATCCAGTCAAAGTAGCAAAAAGAAAAAAAAAAAGAAAAAGAAAAAAGTGAAGGTAGCTTAAGAGACTTAAGGGACAACATCAAATGGACTAGCATTTGCATTGTAGGGTTCCAAGAAGAGCATGAGAGAGAGAGAAAGGGGCAGAAATTTTATTTGAAGAAATAATGAATGAAAACTTTTCAAACATCCAGATTCAGGAAGCCCAGAGAGTTCCAAATAAGAGGAACTTAAAGAGACCCACAGTAAGATACTTTATAATTAAAATGTCAAAAGTTAAAGACAAAGAATTTTAGAAGCAACAAGAGAAAAAACAACTATTTACATACAAGGGAACCCTCATAAGACTCTCAGCAGATTTTTCAGGACAAACTTTGCAGGCCTGAAGGGAGTGGCACGATATAGTCAAAGTGCTAAAAGAAAAAAATCTTCCAACCAAAACCACTCTACCCAGCAAAATTATTCAGAAGTGAAGGAGAGATAAAGAATTTTCCAAAAAAGCAAAAACTAAAGGAGTTCACCTTGGTCTTACAAGAAATGTTAAAGCTTCTTTAAGCTGAAAAGAAAGGGTGGTAATTAGTAATAGGGACACATGTAAAATAATTAACCTCACTGGAAAGGTAATATATACTAAAGGAAGTGGATCAATCACTTATAATGCTACTATGGAGGTTAAAGGACAAAAGTAGTAAAAATAACTATGATAACAGAAGTTAGCTAAGGGATACACAAGATAAAAGATGTAAAATATGACATCAGAAACAAAACATGGATTTGGGAGAGTAATGATGTTGAGCTTTACAGTGGGATCAAACTTGTTACCATGTAAAATAGACTGCTATAGGTATACATTGTTATATGTATAATTTGTTACATGTAAGCCTCATGGTGACTGCAAAGCAAAAACCTAGCACAGACCTAGAGGGAGAAATAGAAAGCAATTAAATAAATAGTAGGAGACTTAATACCTCATTTAAATCAATGAATAGATCATTCAGACAGAAAATCAGTAAGAAAACATTGGCATTAAACAACACATTATGCCAGATGGACTTAACAGATATTTACAGAACATTTTACTCAAAAGCAACATATTATACATTATTCTCAAGTGCACATGGAACATTTTCCAAGATTGATTATATATTGGGCCACAAAACAAATCTTGACAAATTTAAGAGAACTGAAATCATATCAAGTATCTTTTCCAAACATGAGAGTATAAAATTAGAAACTAATTACTCAAAGAAAACTGAAAAATTCACAAATAGGTGGAGATTGAACAACATGTTACTGAACAAGCAGTAGGTCAAGGGAGAAATAAAAAGAAATAAAAAATACCTAGAAACAAATGAAACCAGAAATGTAACATACCAAAATTTGTGGGATGCAGCAAAAGCAGTTCTAAGAGGGAAATTCATAGAGATAAATGCCTACATCAAGAAACAAGAGAAGTCTCAAATGAACCTGGCTTTATACTTCAAGGAACTAGAAAACGAAGAACAAATGAAGTCCCAGCCTAGCAGAAGGAAGAAAATAACAAAGGCTAGAGAAGCAATAAATAAAATAGAGACTAAAGAGACAATAGAAAAGATGAATGAAACTAAGAGCTGGTTCTTTGAAAAGAAATAAAACTGACAAACCTTTAGCTAGACTCACCAATAAGAAGAGAGGACTCAATTAAATAAAGTCGGAAATGAAAGATGTTATAAATGATATCACAGAACTACAAAAGGATCATGAGAGTCTACTATGAACAATTATACACCAACAAATTGGACAACCTAGAAGAAATATATAAATTCTTAGAAACATACAACCTACCAAAGCTGAATCATGATGAAATAGAAAATCTGAACAAACTGATTACTAGTAAGGAGATTAAATCAGTAATCAAAAAGCTCACAACAAACAAAAGTCCAGGACCACATGGCTTCACTAGTGAATTCTACCAAACATTCAACGAAGAATTAATACCAATTCTTCTCAAACTGTTCCATAGATTAGAAGAGGAGGGAGCTCTTCCAAACTGATGAACCAGCATTACCCTGATACCAAAACCAAACAAGAATGCCACAAGGAAATAAAATTATTGGCCAATATCCTTGATGAACAAGATGCAAAAATTCTCAACAAAATATTAGCAAACTGAATTCAACAATATTTTAAAAGGGTCATACACCATGATCAAGTGGGATTTATTCCAGGGATACAGGGATGGTTCAACAATTGCAGATCACTCAGTGTGATACACTGCATTGACAAAATGGAGGATAAAAAGCACATAATCATCTTAAAAGATGTAGAAAAAGCATTTAACAAAATTTAACATCCGTTTATAATAAAAACGCTCAACAAAGCACGTGTAGAGGGAATGTACCTCGACATGGTAAAGGCCATGTATGATGAGCCCACTGCTGACATCAGACTCAGTGGTGAAAGCTGAAAGCTTTTCCTCTACGTTCAGGAACAGGACAAGGATACCCACTCTCACCACTTTTATTCAACATAGTATTGGAAGTCCTACCAGAGCAATCTGGAAAAAAAAAAGGAAGTAAAAGCCACCCAAATTGGAAAAGAAGTAAAACTGTCAGTATTTGCAGATAACATAATATTATATTTAGAAAACCCTAACAATTCCAAGAAAAAATTGTTAGAACTAATATAAATGAATTTGGTAGAAGTGCAGCGTACAAACTCAGTATACAGAAATCTGTTGCATTTCTATACATTAATAATGAAATATCAGAAAGAGAAAGAAAACAATCCCATGTACAATTGCATCAAAAAGAATATAATAACTAGGAATAAATTTAACTAAGGAGGTGAAAGACCTGTGTATATTGAAAACTATAAGACATTAATGAAAGAAATTGAGGAAGACACAAATAAATGGTGAGGTATTCTGTGCTCATGGATTGGGAAATTAATAGTGTTAAAATGTCCATACTACTACAAGTAATCTGCAGGTTCAATGTAGTACCTGTCAAAATTCCAATGGCATTTTCTACAGAAATAGAATAAACAATCCTAAAATTTGTTTGGAACCATAAAATATCCCAAAGAGCCAGAACAATCCTGAGAAAGAAGAACAAAGCTGGAGGCATCAAACTATATTATAAAGCTATATTTCAAACTATATTACAAAGCTACATTAATTAAAACAGTATAGTGTTGGCATAAACACACACACATAATCAGTGAAACAGAATAGAGAGCCTAGAAATAAGCCCACACATACATGGTCAATTAATATGACAGAGGGGCCACAACTATACAATGGGGAAAAGACAATCTCTTCAATAAATGATATTAGGAAAACTGGACAGCTATATGCAAAAGAATAAGACTAGAGTACTGTCTTACACCGTACACAAAAACGAACTCAAATATGTTGAAGACTTGAATGTAAGACCTGGAACTATAAAACTCCTGGGAAAAACAGTTGGTAAGCTCCTTGACATAGGTCTTGGTGATGATGTTTTTTGGATCTGACATCAGAAGAAGGAGCACAAAAGCAAGCAAGCAAACAAACAGAGCAAACAAAAAACCAAGAGGGACTACCTCAGCTAAAAACCTCTGCACAGCAAAGCAAACCATCGACAAATCGAGAAGGTAGTCTACTGAATGGGACAGAATATTTGCAAATCATTTTTTCTGGTAAGAGGCTAATACACTAAATATGTGAAGAACTCATACATCTCAACAGTAAAACAAACAAACAAACAAACAAAAAAAAACCAAACCCCAAAACAAATAAAAAACACCCAAACAATAAAAAAAAAAAAACAAAACCCAAACAATCTGATTAAAAAATGGGCAGGATATGTGAATATCTGAATAGACATTTTTTCCAAAGAAGTTCTACAGTTGGCCAACAGGCACATGAAAAGATGTTTTACATCATTAATCACCAGAGAAATGCAAATCAAAATCACAATGAGATATGACCTTACACCTGTTAGAATGGCTATTGTCAAAAAGACTAGAAAAAACTAGTGTTTTGCAAGGATGTGGAGAAAAGGGAACCCTCATGCACTGCTTTTGGGAATGGAAAACAGTATGGAGATTCTTCAAAAAATTAACAGTAAAACTACCAAATAATCCAGCAATTCCACTTTTGGCTGTTTATCTGAAGAAAATGAAATTGCCAGTTCAAAAAAAAAATATGAACACTCATGTTCATTTCAAAATTATCTACAGTAGCCAAGATATATAAACAACCTACTTGTCCATTAATGGATGAGTGGATAACTAAGATGTAGTATGTACACATACACACACAAAATGAAATATCATTTAGTCATAAAAACAATAAAATCTTACCATTTGTGACAACATGGATGGACCTTGAGGGTGTTAACTGAAATAAGTCAGACAGAGAGTATCAAATATTATATAATCTCTCTTCTATGTGAAATCAAATAAATACATATATACATACAGACACACATATATATGTGCATATGTAAACTAAGCTCATAGATACAGAGAACAGATTGGTGGTTGACAGAGGTGGGAGGAGGTGGAGGGTGGGAGAAATTGTTAACTTTTTTTTTTCTTTACTTTAAATAAATTGAATAAAAAAGATAATTTCTGTCAAAAAAAATTAAAGTGGTTGGTGTTTTAAGCCATTAAGTGTTGAGAAGTTCTGTTATGCAGTAAAAGCTGAGAGATGCAAAGATCCTTATTTTAGAATCTGTTTCAAATTGCTTTAGCACTTACAGTTTTCAAAGTGACTGATTTTTCTGTTTGCTGCATCTGCTAATTCTCATCATGGTCGTTCATTTTTTTCATATATATTGTAATTTTTTATGGGGACCTATTTGTGGGGAAGAATTTTGTTGAGGGCCTCTGTGGTTCCTAGGTCATGAATGTGAAAGAACAGTTTTGATCTGATAGGGTTCTTCTGGATAAGCCCAAGCTATTTCAATGCTCTGGACAAGTTGTAATTTTAATTTCTTGGCTGTAAATTTTGCACTGTACAAGTGTTTAAATTTGCATCTAGATGGAAAGATTTTTTTTTGTTGTTGCTTCACTCTTTGGATAATTTTTCTAGATCTACTTTTACATAAACTAGGAAGCTCTTTGTGGTTCTGAGTATTATTTGAGGGCTCAATTCCAGTTTCTCCTCCTCCAACTCCCCTGAAGCCACACCCTCTATTATCTCATGGGTATTAAAACCTTAGCCCTAGATTTCAAGGGCAGTTTTTATTTTTGGCTTCTGGAAGTAGCTCTTTTCTTCTATGGAGCAGAGCTATTGAGAATAAATTAATTCTATTTGTCCTTCATTTCTATGTGTCTGTATCCATATTTATTTCCTGCCATGTCAAATAAGTCTACTGTCTTTCTATATGTCTGGGTAGGATTCTATAACACTGATTACTATCTGCTGATTATTTGCCACAAATTCAGCATGTATTCAGTATTGCTCCTATTTCCTCTATTAGCTTCTTTCAGCCTTTAAAATTATCTGTCTTATCCCGTGTCCAGTGAGTAATTTATAAATTCCTTAGGGGAAGATACCACGTTTTGTTCTTGTTGTACTGCACCTGTCTGTATTGCGAGGGAAGTTTTAGGAATGTGTATTAATGGTTGAAAGAACTGTATGTCCCACCACAACAGGATTCAAGCTTTGGAATGGAAGTGATGAGGTTTTGTTTAGTTTGTGAGAATTGGTAAAATATTGGAGGGTATCTTATTAATGTGAGCCATGCCACTGCAGTCACAAGAGCAACAAGGTCGCCTCAGTTCTCTGTTTTACATTATCTCAGAATAAATCTTTTTACTGCAGCCTTTGCCAGGGCTGCCAGCAGGAGCAGGTGAAAGCAGACTGTTCCTTGTCTTGGCTGTGCTGAGGCTATTGCTTTCTGTCCTGGCTTCTCTGCCACAGCCCTGGGGAGATGCCTTTGGGAACCTGTCCAGCCATTCTGCTGTGTGGACAAACCCAGAAGGGAAAGTATGTTAACATCTCAGTGGGGCAACCTTTGGCCAGTGGAGGATGGGAGACTGGACAAATCATCTACTCATTGGTCCCTCAGGTGAACAACTCTGACTCACTCTACACAGCTTCTCAGTAGGATCAAGGTCCACTTGCCCACAGTGTTGACCAGTTCCTAATACACTGTGGTTTATCTTTCTTTTCCCAGTTGCCCTCTGCCAAGCCTTTACTCTTGTGCCCCCAAACTGCTTTCAACTTGTCACAGGCTCTACTTTTTTTTGTGGGGGTGGGACCCAGGCTAAGACAGCTAACCTGACATATAGAGCAGTTGGTGAAGAGGCCTCACTTCCCTGAAAGGGAGGTTCAATATTATCAATTAATTCACAAATCTTACTTAAAAACGTATGTCTGACTGAGAAAAAATTGGCTAAGTTCAAGGGGAGGGATTTGAGGATCCCAGAGCCTTGGAGGGATCTCTAGAAGAACTTGAATTCTAGTGGAAGAATCTTTAAGCAGCAGATGCCAAGGAGGGTTGAACTGGCAGGGAGGGTGGTGGCGAGGGACTGGCATTACAGAGCCAGAGAAAGCAGTACTTAGGACTCCAAACACTCCCAAAATATGTTGTTTTCCATATTTTGAGTTCTGTATTCTCAAATATCCTCTACTTTTTTTTCTCAACTGAAAATAATGCATATTTCCCCCCCTGGGAAAAAATAATACATTTTGACATGGTTTAAAAGATATGTTGGGAAGAATGCCGCCATGTCCTGCCCTGCTGTCTGCCCCATATTTTGAGGAGTCACCCCAAGTCCTTGCTTCAGACATGTAAGATTCCCCATCCCTTATACCATTAATGTCTCTGTTGCTGAAGGAAACAAACAACAAAAAAAAGCTGAGCTGTGTTGTAACCGTGTGGATCCAACTGATTATTGAATCAAGATTCTAGTGTCCAGGAGTGTGAGGCTAGATGGCTCACAGGTCTTGCTGAATGCTACTTCAATAAAGCCAGTTCTTCTTTGACTGATAAACCAATATGTGACAATAAGACACTCTAGAGGTTGAGGCCAAAGAGAATAAAATGTTCCCTAGACACTTTACTCCTGGTTGTGTTTTCTGCCTTGACCGTAGCTGACGGTCCGCTCCTTATGCCGGGGAAGTTTTCGTGTGTCCCTTTCACAGTGGCTCTGAGAAGTCCTACTCATGGCAGGGAACACTGGTTTGAATTTCAGCCACAGCCTTTTGTGGGTTATACCTACGGGAGCTTGAACAGCAACTTAGGAAACAGAAATCTTGTCTGTCTCTTAAGTAAATAAATATTTATTAGGTGGACTGATATATAAATTTATGATATCAAGAAGAGCCAACCTTTATAAGAAACATGACTTCTTTCATGTTTAAACAGCTTAAACAGACTATTACATAAATAATAGGTGGTAGTGAAAGCATTGAGAACAAATGATCGAGAATCTACCTGTGCTAGGCTAGATCCTATGGCTGGATGTTTTCCATACACCATTTCTGGTCTTCAGAACAGCCCTGCAAAATAAATATTAGTCTCCTTATTTTCCAGTGGAAGAAAATGAAACTCAGAATTCCTCACCCAAGAACAGACAGCTGGCAAGTGGCAGTGCTTGGGTTAGAATGACTGTCAGCATCGTAATCATTAAGGTTGCTGACATTTATTGTGTACACACTGATGAGCACATCTGGGAGGAGCACCTTATATGTGTTATTTTAACTCCCATAATGACTCCTTGAGCTACTCATATTATACTCATTTTATATATGAAGAAAGTGAATTTTGAAGGTTAAGTCACTGCATGAAGATCATACAATGGGTACGCAGCAGCTCTGGAATTTTAATTGGAACTTACAGGGCTCTGATGCCTTCACCCATTTCACTAGGGCTCTAAAAACAGATTTCTTCTGTCCTGCCCTATGCTTGTCTCAGCTGACATGCTTCTGTCAAGCATTTGACAGGCTAAGTTCCACTTCCCTCTGTTTCCCCCAAGGGTCTGACTACAGCTGCTCTCTTACAGGAACTGCTAACAGCTCTAGTTTAAGCAATGTGCAAAATAACCGATGCGCATAAAACCTCTTCCTCCAAGGCCTCTCTGTGGTTCATTTTCTGAAATAACAAGACCAAGAGGTGGCCCTGCAGGGTCAACAGATGAAACGTTGGTAACTTCAGTGCCTCAGTGAAGCAACGGGCAAGATTTAATGGAAAATAGGCACATTTTATGGTAAATCAGTTCCATTTGTGAGAATTCCTCAAATGGTGTCTAAGGAGCCATGACAAGCTGGAAAACTAGATGGACGATTGATTCAGATGTCTGCTGTTATATTTTCCTTCCTTTGGACACAGCATGTGTGTTTCTTAAGTAGCAGGGCTATATATAGATCCTCAGGCTTCAATGTAGGGAGAAAGAATTTCACATGTAGGTTGCATATCAACTTTCTGGGTTTTTTCAAAACATCTTTGACATTTCTGCATTCAGAGAAGAACCTGTGAACAATACAATGGAGGCAAGCAACAGTCTCGTTTCTGTTTCTAGAGTTAATAACAAGGTGCCAGATGGTTTTCTTATTTTCTCAAAACACCTAGCCTCCCTTTTACATTCAACCCTTGAACTGTCTCATCTAGATAGAAAGCATGACTTTTGTGAGAGTTCCTTAAAGTAATTGTAAAATCTGTTAGTTAGCTCCTAAATAGCAAAACGATGCAGTGACATGAATCTACAGCACACAAAGGTACAGTTTTAATACACACTTATGTATGCAAACTAAAGAGGAAAGTGCAGTGATGGAAATGGAATCCATTTTTACAATAACTGTACTGTCGTGTAAAGCTCTTGACTTCTTTGAACAGTTGCTATGTCTGTGAATTGGGGTTATGTCTTTTAAGGATTGCAAACATTTTTCTAGGTCCTAAGATCTTTGTGTATTCTATTCTACACAAATACAAGATCCCACTACAGATGTTACCCAAAGAGAAAAGATGAAGAATTCCTGATTATCATCATCTGCTAATTTATGAAAAAAAATTTTAATCCCCAAGCCCCCACCCTGTTCCTTTGCAGGTCTCTTATGTAGTTTATGGCTTTTTTTTTTTTTCTGTTTTGAATTGATGTATTGACATGTTTCTTTTACAGAATCATATGTTTCCAATTGAGGTAGAGTTTCATGTAAGACATGACATCCTACACTTGTACCATAGTGTGATTCCCAATGTTTAAAGGTGATATTCCATTGATTGATATTATCAACTGTTGGATCTATTGCCATTGGATCTATCATGGTATACAATATATATCCTTGGAGCTGACTGTATACCTCACAGTTTGTACCTCCCCATCCCCCACCTTCACCCTGCCCCTCCCCCTTCCCTCTCCCCACCGGTAACCATTAGTTCCTTCTCTACATCTGGGAGTCTGTTTCCTTTCCGGGATAGTCACGCAGTGGTTGCCTTTTTTAGATTCCACATGGAAGTGGTATCTTAGAGGACTTGTCTTTGTCTGCCTGACTTCTTTCACTTACCATAATGCCCTCTAAAAACATTCATGCTCTGCACCGGAAGGTGACACAACATTTTCAATCCAATGTCTTTCAATTCAAGAGCAAACCAACAAACTCCCCATTTTGAAAAGGGGGCAGAGGAAATGAACAGACCTCCCTCCAAAAGGGGAAATGCAGATGGCCCACAGGAACACGAAAAATCGCTCCACATCGCTCCCATCAGGGAAGTGCAAATCCAAATCACCATGAGATACCATCTCCCAGCTATAAGAATGGCCATTCTCCCAAGGAACACACACACACACACACAAACATATGCTGCCAAGCATGTGGATAAAAGGGAACCGTTGTACAGTGTGGGTGGGAGAGCAAATTGATGCAGCCACTATGCAAAACGGTATGGAGGTTTCTCCAAAACCTCATCATTGAACCCCCCTCAGGCCCATGCGTTCCACTCCTCGGCATAGAGTCAAGACAAAGACATTGATTCCAAAAGCATTTGTGGAAGAAACCAAAGCTCAAGTCTTGCTTGCATTGTCTGGTTCCTGACGGGGAGGTGATTCGGTTTCTTCATTGATTTCTGCTTGAAGGAGGTACGGGGCGTTGAACCTGGGACCTCTTGGGTGCTAAGCATGTGCTTTACCACTTGAGCTATACCCTTCCCCCACAACTGGCTTACTTTTCTTCCTTTCTTCCTTTCTCTCTTTCTTTCTTTGTTTTTTCTGAGTTATAGTCATTTTACAATGTTGTGTCAAATTCCAGTATAGAGCACAATTTTTCATTTATGAACATATGTATATTCATTGTCACATTTTTTTTTTTGCTGTGAGCCACCACAAGATCTTGTATATATTTCCCTGTGCTATACAGTATAATCTTGTTTATCTATTCTATATATACCTGTCAGTATCTACAAATTTTGAACTCTCAGTCTGTCCCTTCCCACCTCCCGCCCCCTTGGCAACCACAAGTTTGTATTCTATGTCTATGAGTCTGTTTCTGTCTTGTATTTATGTTCTTCTTTTTTTCTTTTGTTAGATTCCGCATATGAGTGATCTCATATGGTATTTTTCTTTCTTTTTCTGGCTTACTTCACTTAGAATGACATTCTCCAGGAACATCCATGTTGCTGCAAATGGTGTTATGTTCTTTCCTGCTTTCCTGAAAAGGGACACCAATGAGTTATCATTATCATGCAGTCTCTGTTAAGAGACCATTCCCCAACAGGGCAATCCAGCTGGCCCTGGCTAGCCTTTGATTTGACAATGTCACTAGAAAAATTCTCTGCCAATGATTTAATAAAGTCCAGATTCAAACTTGAAAAAGCAGAACACGAGGATTGGACTGATTTTTCAAATCCTCTAATGTGAATGGAAAGGTGGTCTTCAATAGGCTAATTTCTTCACTTGCTTCTTGTATCCCAAATAAGGATAGGAAGCATGGAACCTGGTTTCACGTAAAAGGAAAAGTAGGCAGGACCCCTGCACTCTCCTCCCTCATGCCCCTAGACATTAGAGGAAAGGTAGCTCCAGTATTTGTTGTGTCCTCCTTAGGTCATGTACTTAACTGTGGTAGGGCATACGTAAAGAAGGCCTTACCTTTATTTTACAGATGAAGAGACTGAGGTTCAGAGTGGTTAAATATCTCAAAAATTACACTCCAGCACTGGCTTAGTTTGCTCTAATTTCTCTATTCCTGTAAACATGAAGGAGTATTATTTCTTGTATAGACTTTGCCCACTCCTTTACCTGCAACCCACCAAAACAAAATAAATATGCCTTGGAAAATCCCGCCAAATGTAATTTGGACTTGACATTTCTATTAATATGTTTAGTTTTACCAGATGAAAAGTAAATACATTACTCTCTTCTTTCCTTCCTCTCTTCCATCTCTCCTCTCCTCTTCTCTCTCTCTTTTTAACTTTTTATATCAAAAATATAAATGTGTAGAGCATAAAGAGTTGAATAGTTGTGAAAGCCAGCAATCTGCTGTTTCTTCTTTGCCCTTTGTCTTCCCCCAAGAAGAAACTATATTCACCCATTTTAACCGCTAAATTTTGTATTTACATTTTTAGCTCTAAATGGCATGTAATGTGCTTTTCTGCCTACTTCTTGATTTATCCGTTGTATGCATCATCTGTCAGTTTCTTACGGTGGAAGACGAGGATTTAGTTCTTCTTCCCCCAGTTCCCACCGTACCTGTGTGCCCTTTCCATGAACTCATCTTTCCACACAGCTATACTGGAATTTTGTCTGGATTAGTATTCAGTGTTCAGTGTTTAAATTACTATAAGGAATATTCACAGGTTTACCAGGTAGTAAATTATGATTACCTTTTCTTTCTTTCTTTCTTTTTTTTAATTGAAGTATAGTCAGTTTCCAGTGTGTCAATTTCTGGTGTACAGCAAAATGTTTCAGTCATACATATACACACATACATATTCGTTTAAAAAATGTAGATGGCTTCATGAATTTGCATGTCGTCTTGTGCAGGGACCATGCTAATCTTTGTATCGTTCCAGTTTAGTATATGTGCTGCCCAAGTGAGCACCAATTACCTTTTCTTTCTTTTGTCTATACCACTAGGTTGGTGTGTGTGGATGTGGTGTAATATACAATGTTCACTCTCACTGTCAGCATGCCCCAATTTGGAAACCGTTCAACACTGTATTTGCTAATTATCTGAGTATTCTAGACATTACATTGTACCTGAGGAAATTTCTTGTAGAGCCTTTGGATCAACAGGGGTTGGCGCTGATTGTCATCTGTGCCTGTGCACAGCTGTCATCCTGGGGTCTCTATTTATATCATCTAGTGGACTCCAGCCAGCCCTTTCCTTGCATTCTCTGTCATCTTCTTGATTCATTCCTTCCTATTCATAGGCCTGGGAGCTTTCTACTTTATACACTTCCATAAGTTTTGAATTTTTTAGTACAATAATCTATATGTGGAAGAAACAATTGAGCCAACAACACTGACTCTTTATAAAATTCCAACATATTAGCTTCTTTTCTGAACTACTACCTTCTCCCCACCCCCGCCTGCTCCTGTCCACTGGGGCTTGGCGCAGATGAAGAGACTCCTGAGAGTTAATTGCCTGGAGGGCTGCACAAAGTCAAGTTTTCTTTGTTGTGAATACAGCCCAGAGCAGCTAGGAGAGATTATTGCAGACACCACACCAGCAATGAGGTCGTTTTCTCTCTCCCTATATCCTTTGAAGAGGGCACGTAGTCCACTGAGCCGAGAGAGTGCTGGAGTGGAAACCCAGTCATCCCTACCAGGGCTGGGCCGTGTCCTGTAGACCTGCAGTGAATATCTGGTTAAGATAAGGGGCCTGGCTTTGTACCCTTAGAAGCCACTTCTCAAAAAAAAATAAGGTGCCAGTATTCCTATTAGGTCCTTAGAGATATTTGGGGGCAGATTCAATTTCCTCAAGCCATAATCTAATGATTATAGTAAAACTACTGTGGCCCAGAATCTATCTTTTTAAATTGTGTTTTAATTTTTATGAAAATAATCATGTGCATAGTTCAAATTGTCAAATAGCTTATTTTGATGGAAAAAACAGTCGTTACCTGCTCCAACTTTCCCATCTCATGAAAACTGCACCTTGGAGGCAATACCACATTCTACATTTTGGTTATTTCTCCTTTTAAAAAAACACACTTTTACTTTTCTTTCTTGGTTTTCTATTTTAGATGTTATCTAATTATTATTATTTTTTTTTTACTGTAGAACATTAGAATTTCCTAGCTTTTATGTCATTCTACCTTCTTGAACACACTCTTCCATTCCTCCCCATTCCTGGAATATTTAAGCCACAGTTCTGGGTTAAGTCAACATCCAGCATTACCTCCATTATGACTGTGTAGCTGTTTTCAGAGGCAGTTGGCTATGGGCTTTTTCTCCAGGGGTCTTGTGCATTTCTGTGCATCTTATGAGCAGAGGCACTGACAACTTGTGTTCCTGATCACCATTTCAAGGATGTACATGTAGTGAACAGCCTTGGAAGACAGCAGTAGTGTCTCCCTCCAGGGCAGAGGGCAAGCTTGATTACTGTCCAGTATGATAATGTCTTTCAACCGTGTTTGCTTTCAGTCCATTATAAAAGACTAGGGTCCCCCAAACTCAGCGTTTCTCAGCTGTGATACAAACCCTCTGTCTGTGCAGCATCCCCCCGGCCACTCTTTGTCACCACCGGGGAAACTGAAGGGCAAGGGGGCCAGAGTGACCAGGCAGCTATTCTGTGAGTAATCAGATCCTCTGCCTCTGATCCAAGAGTCTCGCATCTATTGCTGGCATCCGTGAAGCTGGCAGGCTCATATACTGGCTTGTGAGTAGGGTAAAGTCTCTGATTCTTCCCGGTTCTTTACTCTACCTTCATTGTCCTTCTCTTAACTTTTAGAAATTTCTCGGGCTTAATACTTGCTTTTGTTTTTGTCTTTTCTTTGCTGAGTTTGGAAACCCTGATGAGATTCACTGAGAAATCACATCCTGATTTTCACGATATTCCTGTCAATGATACATGACCTGGTCCTGAGACACACCGTGAGTGTCACCCTATGGAATGTGACACTTACATTCTTTAAAAACTGGTAAGGACAGCAGAGACTGAGAAGTAGTGTTTTGCGTTGAAAGGCTCCAAAGAGACATAAGAACTAAAGTCAATACATATTCCTTGGCGTAACCCTGAGCCAGAAAGAAGAAAGAGAGTTTTGGACAGTTGGTGAAATTTGGATGGGTGAGTGTCCTTGTTTTTGGGAAACATACACTAGATTATTTAGGGGTGATGAGACATCATGTCTGAAGCTTTCTTTTAAAAGGTGAATGATAATGGGTATATTACCTCCTCCTACATGCACGCACGCGCACACACACACACGCACACACATTTGGAGAGAGACAGAGAGAGAGCTGGCAATCATGAATATTCAGTAAAATGTTAACATTTGGGAAGTCTGCATAAAAGAAACACAGGAGGTCTTTGATCTGATCTGGAAATTTTAATGTATGTTATTTCAAAGTAGATTAAAGAGTGGGGACACAAATGTTGATTGGAAGCTCTACTTTCATGTCTAGTGTATCAAGAGTCAGGTCTCGTGGAGCATCGAGCTGGCTGTCTGTTGGGGGGCTCCTGGATGTCCATACTTATGGGGCTAAACAGTTTCCCCTGAGGACTTCTGCACTCTCTTGCATGGTGTAGTGTCAGCCAGTCAGCTTTCTGAGTGCCTAGTGGGAAGGGGACCAGAGACCTCACTTCAGGATGTACACTCATTGAACGTCTCAGTAGTGATCTACTGTCTTCTGTGTTATGTAGCCACGTGCCTGCCTGGACAGAGGGAGGGAACGAAAATGCCTGTTCACGCTTTACTCAGACTTTTCACAAAAGCTACTGTTTTAAGCCCTACTTGCTAACCCAACACCTTCAGAAGCCCCTGGCTCCTCCAGTGTTGGAAATGTTCTGGATTTCTGTGGCAGGACTCAGCTTGCTTTGTGTTGGCTGTTTTCTTCTTCAGGTACTTAGCAGAGCAGAGAAAGCAGAAACCTAAGTCATTTACCATGAGGTTATCAGCTTTCCAGCTTCCACTATTTAGTGGACAAGAATCATCTGCTATCACTACGTCTCCGGTTCTCTCTGTTTTTGTGGGATTATCCCTTTAAAAAAAGTAATTTTTGTTACTTTAGTGGAGTTTCAGGAAAGTATAAAAAGAAAAAAATTTGTTTTGTTTTTCTGTCTGCTGCAGTTAACAGGAAGACCTTTTATTACCTGAGCTTTTTTAAAAGTGAAGACTAACTTCCTATGAGTGAGGAAATAGATGTACTGTGTCATCATTTGGCAGAGATGCCAGGTCAGCACTGAAATACCATTATATATTAGGAAAGGAGAATAGATTTTTTTTTTAAAATAAAAAGGAAGGGATCATTTCTTAGATACTGATTTTTTTTTTCAAACTGAACTTTAAAAAAAAATTTTTTTTTCATTTGTGGATCACTTTTCCTTCATATCCAGCTGATGTTTGGCTAAAATGGGCAGATGAAAAATATTCTGCCCTTAGAATATTTTTACATTCCACAAACATTTACAAGATGAAACTTCCATTTTATTTCAATACCTTGAATGGCAACAGCCTCCTCATTTTTCTTTTATAATTTCCCTGGAGGATGAACAATAGGGAAACTGTTGACATTTCTAGAAAGCTTTTTATGTTTAACCTTGATTTCATCTCTGAGTAAGAGGTCATTAAGCTATGGTTCCCAAATTGTGCACTGAGTCCACAGGGGCTACATTGAACTCACTGGGGCTAGATGAGATATTTAAACGTTTTGAGGGAAACACAGCAACATCTGTTGGTCGCTATCTGACCGACTAGCTCAAGGTAGCTTACTTTCAACTTTAGATTACGGTACACTGCTTTTGTAGAAGACATCTCTTTGTGAGGATGGGTTTTCAGTGGTTGCTTTGATAAAAAGAAGATAGCGTGTGGTAATGAAGTGGAACAAGAAATGACGGTGATGGGTTCTAATCTGATTCTGAAGTTTGAGTGTATAGTGCTCGTATTAGTCAAGGTTCCCCAGAGAAACAGAACTGAGGATATATGTCTATATGTACCTATTGATTTATTATGAGGGATTGGCTCACATGACTGTGAAGCTGAGAAGTCCCATGGTTTGCCTGTCTTTAAGGGGGAGGCCCAGGAAAGCCAGTGGTGCAGTTCCAGTCCAGCCTCCAAGGCTTGTGAACCAGAGAGTTAATGGTGTAAGTCCCAGTCTGAGTGCGAAGGTCCAAGAACTAGGAGCACTGACGTCTGAAGGCAGGAGAAGAGGGATGTCCTAGCTCAGGAAGAGGGCAAATTTGCCCTTTGGCCACCTTTTTGTTCCATTAAGTCCCTCAACAGATTGGATGCCACCTGCCTTGGAGAAGCTGATCTTCTTTACTCAGTCTACCTATTCAAATGCTTATCTTTTCCAGAAACACTCTCACAGACACACCCAGAAAAAATTGTGCCAGCTCTCTGGGCATCCCTTAGCCCAGATGACACATAAAATTGACCATTACGATGTCCAACAGGTGCATGTACCTCACTGGTTAGCGTAGTGGTTTAAAAATGTGTCCAAAATTATTTGATATCCTTTCTTTTAAGAGATGGAGACTAACACCTCTCCTTTTGAGTATGGGCTGGACTGAGCAGCCAGCTTCTAAGAAGAATACAGCAGAAGTAACGGTATATGGTTTCCAAGTCTGTGTCATAAAAGGCATTGCAACCTCCTCCTTGCTTGTTCCCTCAGATGGCTCACTCTTGGGGAAGTCAGTTGCCATGTGTGAAGACACTCGAGCAGCCCTGTGGGGGTGCCCGTGTGGTGAGGAACTGAGCCTGTTTTCCAACAGCCGATCAGGAGCTGAGCCCTCCTGCCAATTGCCATGTGAATGAGCCATCTTGGAAATTAATCCTCCAGCCCCAGTCAAGCCTCCACGTGGCTGCAGCCCCAGCTGACATCCTGATTGAAAACTCAGGAGACATCTTGGGCCACCGCCATCTAGCCAAGCCTCTCCTGGATCCCTGACCCGTGGAAATGATTAGATAATAAATAACTGTTGTTTAAGCTACTAAACAACAGTTGGGGTAACTTGTTGGGCAGCAATAGATGACTAATAGAGTATGTGTGAAATCATAAAATAAAATACTTTTTTTATATTTGTTTATGTGTGTACACTTTCAAACAGCCATTAAGTTGTTGGAAACTTAAGTATTTCCTAAGTTGTTAAACCTAACTACTCAATAAGTGAACTTTGGGTATTTTTTCTTTGGCCTATGATGAAAAAGTTACTGAGAGACTAAATGTGCCAGGCACTGTCAAAGTTTTAAAGCTCATCATTAAGTTACAGATAGTTGATAACGCTTTTTCCTTTTAATTTATTTAGGCAGATACATAATTTTAACCTATTTTTGGAGTGGAAAAGTTTATTACTTTAGATATTGAATTTTTTTTTCTTGTTATGTCACTGGAGCTATGAAAATGGAAAAAAATTACATGTATAATTAACTTTCATCTAGGGAAGTGATCATTTGAGAGTAAATTGGCTAGTCTTCACATGAATTAAATTATTGGCATATAGAGATCAAGTATATAGGGGCTAATATAAAAATGGGGAATAAATTAACTCGTACATGCAATGAAGAGTGGAGATACCAGCTTATGGGTATAGCCACATGAACCTTCAATACAGCAGTCTGTTCACTGGAAATAAGAAGAGATGAAGCACCCTCTAGTGGTAACTGTTGATATAATTTGGTGGCAGAAAAGATTGTAACAAATTCCTTCCTATACCATCGGACAGTGTTTGAATGATACTTAACATGATTTTTAACCTCACTGATACTATTAAATATTAAATCCTTGATTATGACTTTGGATTTGAATTTTTTTGAATGTAAGCAGGACACCTGTAATTTTTTTAGCCAGATTTAGCAGCATTGGTAGTTTTATTTTATACAGGACGAACAAAATCTTTTCCTGTTATTACATTAAAAAAAAAAAGAACAAGCTCGATAAAGTATAAAATTTTCTCAAATCAGATTGCATCATTACTATGCAAGCAACTCACAAGCATGAGGTGCCCCTTACATTATGAATTAAATTGCTTGTAACGTAGCATCTTCCAACTTTCTTGTCCATGAAGTAAACGAATACTAAAAACAGTAACTTTGTGCTAAACACTTAACTGTGTAGAAGGGATTGGGGAGAGGCGAGGAGGGATTCAGAAAAGTGAACAAGTGTGAGGTGGTTCTGTGGATGATGGAAAGTAGGAGGTGCTATGAGAATCCATGTGAGAAACCTCATTTGGGTCCAAGGGAACAGAGACGGTCTCCCGGAAAAAGAAGCATAAACAGATTGTGACCAGAGCTGACCTGGTAGGGCTGTTTTGCTACCTTGATTTACCCTAGCCTCACAAAATGCAGGTTTTCATAAACTTGTTTTGAACTGAGAATACACTGCTTTAACAAAAGCAACCATGCTTTGTGAATATGTTGATTATTTTAACGTTTGTACTTAACATGGGAATATCTATTGTGTTTGTCTCTGAGAACTGTGACTTTAACACCTCTCAGAACAATGAGTCATTTCACACTAGGAAGAATTCCAGGTATTCATTTAATCTTGTCTTCATAATTGCCACCCATCTATTCTTTAAGGATGATTAATAATTTATGCCATGTGGACAGAGGAGGACTGATTTAATCCACAATGCAGTTAACAAAAAGCCCAGTTTTAAAAATGCAAAGTGATCTCAACTGATCTTTAATGTGAATTAAAAACAATTAGTTTGCACTTTTGTGGATAAGTGTAGCTGGTAGACATACATGAACTTGGTGAAATTTTAGGAGTCAACAGCTTGTCATTTAGAATACTGATTTAGCTCTGCAGTAAATGTCTGTATCCCACAACAAACTGGAGCTGTATTGTACCCCTTTTCCTGATTCGAGAGGTATATTCACTTATCGAAAACACGGGATGCTGCTAGAGTGAGAATGAACAACTCTAATGAGTATTATTTTTTTACCCAATTGATCAAAGAAAGCCTTAAAAGATACGATATTAGCTTCACTTAAACAATGACTACTCCAATAGAAAACTAAGTGAATTAAAAACATGCAACAACTAATTTGGCGATTATCTACTTGTTCCTAGTTATTTCTTATAATCATGAGTCAGAATTCAAAATTCTTTAAAGTAAGTTGGTTGCAAACGTAGCAAATGAGGAATAGCTTTGTTCAGGACGACCTGGACACTGTTAGATTATATCTAAAGGAAGTTTATATTCTGTGTATACTTTTGGTTGCAAGTGAAGAAATCCAACTCAGTCTCATGTAAACAAAAAGTGGATTTATAGGCCTGTGTGATTGGAGTGAGGAGGACCTGGCACCAGGCACAACTGGCTTGAAGTGGAAGCAAAATGGACATTCCCTTTCTTCCCACCTCTGCTCGCTCCTGCCTTAGCTTCCTCTGTTGATGGACTGGCCTGGTTTGGTTGCAGTGTACGACCCTAGACCCCTGGGGAGACAGACCGAGGTCATTGCTACTCCCTGCACTGCCCATAGATCAACAGGAGAGGCACCATCCGAGAACTTATCTGAAATGCAAACTCTCAGGTGCTCCCACATCGACTGAATCAGAATCCTCGTATTAAAAGATCCCTAGCTGATGTGCACATTAAAGTTTGAGAGTGTCTGTATCGGACCCCCTTGGCTTGGAAAAGGGGGTTTTATAATTGGCTGGGCCTGGGTCTCACTGGCATTAAAAGGAATATAGGGGAACAGAGGGTGATGGGCAGTCTTACCAGAATCACATGATTGGGGAGGAGAGAACGGAACCCAGATGTGCAGGAATGAACTGCAAAAAGCAATGGACTATCGCCACAACACCTGAGTGATGACTTTGGTCCGAAGAAAGGATTGGCTTAAGATCAGTCTAATTTTTGAGAAGATATTGAGAACAAACTGGGGACTTCCAAGGTCATTTCTAATGGAAAGAAGTGGGAAAGAAGAGAGAAACTGTGTATATATTTTCTACACATCTGGTACTATCAGGGCCTTCTTTACAAGATACACTTGTGTATTTGAGTGAAATCAGAACCAGTGTACCAAACTTTATAACTTTATCTGCTTGAGAAAATTATTTTCTCTTTTTTCATATATAAACTTTTTTTATTGAGTTATAGTCATTTTACAATGTTGTGTCAAATTCCAGTGTAGAGCACAGCTTTTCAGTTATACATGAACATACCTACATTCATTGTCACATTCTCTTTTGCTGTGAGCCACCACAAGATCCTGTATATATTTCCCTGTGCTACACAGTACAATCTTGTTTATCTATTCTACATTTTGAAATCCCAGTCCCTTCCCACCCCCTGTCTCCCTGGCAACCACAAGTTTGTATGCTATGTCTATGAGTCTGTTTCTGTTTTGTATTTTTGTTTTTGTTTTTGTTTTTTTTTTTTTTAGATTCCGCATATGAGCGATCTCATACGGTATTTTTCTTTCTCTTTCTGGCTTACTTCACTTAGAATGACATTCTCCAGTAACATCCATGTTGCTGCAAATGGCGTTATGTTGTCAGTTTTTATGGCTGAATAGTATTCCACTGTATAAATATACCACTTCCTCTTTATCCAGTCATCTGTCGATGGACATTTAGGCTGTTTCCACGTCTTGGCTATTGTAAATAGTGCTGCTATGAACATTGGGGTGCAGGTGTCCTTTTGAAGTAGGGTTCCTTCTGGATATATGCCCAGGAGCGGGATTACTGGGTCATAGGGTAAGTCTATTCCTAGTCTTTTGAGGATTCTCCATACTGTTTTCCACAGTGGCTGCACCAAACTGCATTCCCACCAGCAGTGTAGGAGGGTTCCCTTTTCTCCACAGCCTCTCCAGCATTTGTCATTTGTGGATTTTTGAATGATGGCCATTCTGACTGGTGTGAGGTGATACCTCATCGTAGTTTTGATTTGTATTTCTCTGATAATTAGTGATATTGAGCATTTTTTCATGTGCCTATTGATCATTTGTATTTCTTCCTTGGAGAATTGCTTGTTTAGGTCTTCTGCCCATTTTTGGATTGGGTTGTTTGTTTTTGAGAAAATTATTTTATTTCTCTAATGGACTTTTGTCATCTTTGTTGGCTGCCTAGACCATGTCCTCTCTTTCTTATGTTTGGAGAATTTCCTATTTTTATGGGCCTTGCTGGGAGGCACAGTCTACCTGCTGCTATCTGAGGGAAAAGCCACTCTCCTGCTTTCCCGTATTCCCTGTAGCTAGAACAATCAGATATTTCTACCCCAGACACTGAATCAAGAGCTACTGACCCATAGAAACATGGAGGTTATAGAGAATTGTCTCTTTAGCCTTGATAGTGGTTGGAATAAAATTAAGTTCCCCAGGCTATGGTTCCCCAGTCACGGAAGCGCCAGCGATGTCTTTAACATGTAAATACAGGGCTGTAATTTCGCATGATGGTTCTTTCTGTCCAACTTTGAGCCTTGTATGCAACCTTCTTGGAAATTCAACAATTGCTGCTGAAATTGCCAGGATCACTGTCTCGCTGGTCCCCAGGACTGGCTCCGTGGGCTTGTGATCTGTGTGGTCGCACAGAGCTTTGCCCTTAGAGTCGCCTCTGCGCTTGGCATAATGCTCAGCTGTCACAGTTTTGAAATCCCTAAGAATTTTAACAAGGAGACCTGCATTTTCATTTTGTACAGGGCCCCACAGATGGTGTAGCTGGTCCTGCTGCCCCTAACACTGCTGAATGCTGGGTACTACTTTTTCAAAAATGCAAGTTAGTGAGACCAGGATGCCTGAACGGGCTGAGAAGAAATCAGGAACAAAGGTGGCGCCACCTGTGTTTTTGGCAGCGTGCTTTTCCATGTGCTACAGTTATTTGTGAATCCTTATTGTTTCTCCTACCACGCTGGGAATTTCTGAGAGTACAAACTGTGATCCTGCAGCATCTTAATCCTCTCAACCTTTATCTTTCTCTCTCTCTATCGGTCTACTTACAGTTGAGCAACACTTCTAAAATGATGTAATCTCATTTGGTCCTCATTGGAGCCCTGTGGGTGTTGATGTTGCTGTTTTATTATATATTTACCATCGCTGACGCATTGTGGCTCAGGGAGGTCATCTATCCAAGTTCACTGCCTCCATTATAATGAAGTTAGGGTCAGAACACAGGGTGATGTGCATAATTCCTCTTCCTGTATGCTTTTTTCTTCCTAAGTGTGCTTCTGTAATCATCTCAGAATTGAGAACTTCCATTGCACAGATGAAGGTATTTTAGAGATTTTGACAGACTGCTCGAAGTATAGACGTAATAATGAACAGACTCAAAGTCTGATGTAAGCCTAACTCCATGGGATTTTCTATAGTGGTAGGAAAAAGAAAAAAAGAGAGAGAGAGAGAATTGAGGCACACGTACAACCAAACCATTGTAGTTTACATTCCCAGAGATTTTTGAAAATGGTATATTTATACTAGCAAATTTTCTTAAGACAGGAGGGCGCTCTGGAAGATACCACCTGCTTCGTTTTATCTCTGCAGTTTTATTTATTTTGAAAATGTTTCTTCATGTGCATTCTGGCTGCCACAAAATCTCTACAAACATAGTTAAAATAGTTTCAGCTAGTCTGATAATACAAATGTTTTTGAAAACATAACCAGCAGGTACACTCAGTATCTTGAGAGTTCATGGCAACAAAAATAATTAAGAGTAATATACACAAGTCAGGTTGCTGAAGGATTTACACAAATATTTGGTTATCTCATTAGCTCTAAGACAAATATTTCCAGCTAATGACCGAGAAAAATTTCTACTTGGAAAAACACTGATTTTTTTGGGATAAGAAAGTGAAATTTATGTTGGAAGGAAACACACTGATAAAATGTCAATTTTCTGAAATTAAATATAATTTGAAACTTGCTATGTAATGTTTATATAATATGACTCATAACTCATTTAACCTCTACAAGGATACAGAAAATTGAATAGTTTCAAAGTTCCTTCACAGAAGTGTTTTTTTCCCCCGTTGTCCAGTGGTGACCAGTGGTGACCTTCTCTAATCTCTTGAGATGAAATAATTTTGTATTGTTAAAAAATATGATCTCTTTTTAAAGAAATATGGTCACTTTATAAGTGGATAATTTATCTGTTATTAGTTTGGAGCAACCTAGCAAAGACTTTGGGATAATAAGCAAGACTTGCTCACAAATAAAAATCAACACCCTGTTTTATAGGAGGAGAGGAGTAATTGTTCTGCTTAGCTACAAAATCAGGAGGTGAAAAACTGCCTCTGATCAGAGGGAATTTACTCCTCACTGGTTTCCCTTCTTCCTCATGGAGAGAGATTTTGGTTAGATGTGGAGTGAGTCAGAAGTCTGATCTGTGTAAATTCAGGCTGAGGCCAGCATAGATTTAGAGAATCAGCTCTCTCTGTGGCCTTCAGTTAAGGTCTGTGACCTCTGCAGTCCCACAGGGCCTCACACTCAGAAGGGCCTGGTGCCTGAGCTTGATTCAATGCTGTGCTTTTGCTGTTTTGAAATTTTTAATCATTTTGGGACAAGGAATCCAGCTTTTCATTTTGCACTGGGCCCTCTCCCATGTAACCACAAGCTGAGGCTGGTCCTTCCTCTGGTGCTGCTAAACCTGTTTAACAACCTCTAAGTGGAAACTGCAGACTGTCAACACCTCAAACCACTCCCCACTTTCTACCCTCAGTACAGGTTTTACTTCCTGCTTCATCAGATGGGAACCAGTGTCCGACATTTGTCTAAAAAGTTATCTGCATCCATCCCTCTTGTCCTTTTCCTGGTAAAAGGCAATCCTTCCATCTGAGCTGTGGAAGCCTCACCTTCTCCAGACCCTGCTCCATCAATTACTGCCCTCTTCTGACCCTTTAACCTTTCTCTCTTCATTGGTTCCTTCTCCTAGACGTATGAACGCATGCTCTATATGCAGCCTGCCGGCTGAGCACAGGTGAAGTGGTTTAACCCCAGGCCACTTCCACAGCGTCCACCTGCCCGATGGAAGGCAGGTGGACACTGCCTTTTTTTTTCTCCTGGCTCATAAAAATCCCATACTGTTAATCATTTTATTATTAAATGACAAGACAGACCACAGTTTTTCACATCACTATTACATTCATGCTAGGGATAACAGTGCTTCCTCTATCATAAAGGCTACTTGATCTTTTAAAAACATGTTATTTTGGAATATCTATTACTCTTAGAATATCTGGGCATGCTTAATGAAATGAAAAATTATATAACATTCCAATTTTTTTTACTTAAGCAGTGTCTAATTTATACAATTTATACATAACTTTTAATTTTAGTAATAGGAACAATGAAATTATTTCACTTCTTGACTTTTAACAAGACTTTTAACTCCCTAAGATATGCATTGCAACTATACAATAGATTCTGTCATCAATATGATGGTCTTGGCATCTTATATATTATGGCCCCACTTTAAGTCCTATTAACTAAAATAAAAACTGGCAAAGAAATAAATCCTTTTGGGATCAGAAAATGTAGATGAGGCTACCCCTCTGGTACTGGTTCCGAATGTTGACTCTCTGGAGCCCAGCTGTGTTTCCCTATTCCAGCTCTGCTGTTTGCCAGCTGTATGGTCTTGAGCTAGTGACTTAACCTCTCTGTGCATCTGTTTTCTTAGGAAAAACGAGGATAAAAATAGTATCTACTGACACAACATTGTAAAATGATTATAAATCAATAAAAAATATTAAAAAAAAAAGAAGCCAGTAAAGTTTTCAAGGCTCTGAAATAAAACCTCTTTTAATCTGAAAAAAAAAATAGTATCTACTTCAAAGAGTTGTTAGGAGAATAAAATTAAGTGTATTTAGAGTAGCCCACATAGTAAGTGCTAAGTGTCTCTGGTGATTACTCTCCTTCTACTCAGCTCCACACCTTTCTCCTGCTCCTTTCTTCACAGCAGAGAATGGTGTGCTGGGGTAAACAGAATACTGTTCTGCTTGTCAGGGAAATGTATATATTAGGCATTTAGAAATAAATGGAAAAGGCAGGCATTGTGTCCTTTCAGTATCAGACTTGTGCTCAGCTGTGGTTTTTTGTTGTCAAATCTGGAAAACAGGAAACATATCATTCAGTACCCTGCACCGTCCTCTTACAACTCATTACTAAACAGAACAAATGTTTAACTTATTGGTCTGTAGCATCTTCTCCAGAGGGCTGTTTGGGAATTGCTTTATGCGTATATCATCAAAGGGATGGCACTCTTCACCCCCATCTCCAAACAAGGAGACTCTGAAGGTAATCAGTTCTTAGACTCAAAAACTGAAAGTGTCAGCAACTTCCCAATTCCTGTTCTACCACCATATAAAGTTCAGATTCATTGGGTATCTTGTTAAAGTAGTACTTATTTAACTTTGTTTTGTTTTTGTTTTTGAGAAACATCTTGTTCCTTATGTAAAGGCTTCTGAAACATTATCTGGTACAGCTTAATGTCATCAAAATGCAAACAGTAGCCCAAGCCAGAAAACTAGGATCTATCCAAATTCTACATGCATCTCTGGACTTCACCCCTTCACCATCCATTCCATCACCCACATTACAATTGCTCACACCTACCCCCTCCTCCTAATTCTGGTTTAAGAACCTTCCTATCTCAGTAGCTCTCAACCTTAGAATCTCTTTGAAACTAGAAAACATATATATAAGATTTCCATGCCCACCCCAGGATAACTGAACCAGAACCTCTGGGAATGAAGCCCAACATCTGTTTTTTTAAAAAAAAAATTTCCCAGGTGGTGCTGCTGCTCACCTAGGATTGAGGACTGCTGACTTTCTTGGACAGTGTAGTGACTGCCTGGCGGTTCTCACGGGGTCTGTTCACCCTCCTTTAATAGATTTCAGTACTGACCCACAGTGATCCTCTGGTAAATAAATCACACCATGCCCTGCTCTGCCTGAACGCCTTGGCTCCCTTTCTAGGTAGGTTAAAGTCTAAACTACCTGGTTTGGCAAATAAAATCTTTCCTGATTCTACCAAAGACTTCCTGTACATTTTCTGCCTATCTCATTGGTAGACTGAATACTCTTTTTTAATTTATTTCTTATTAAAAAAATTTTTTTTAGTTTTTTAAAATTGAAGTATAGTTGATATACAATGTTTTGTTAGTTTCTGGTGTACAGCATAGTGTACAAGATATTGAATATAGTTCCCTGTGCTATACAGGAGGACCTTGTTTGTCTATTTTATATTAGTAGTTTATATCTGCTAATCCCAAACTCCTCATTTATCCCTTCCCCTCTTCCCCACTGATAACCATTAGTTTGTTTTCTTTATCTGTGAGTCTTTCTGGTTTGTGAATAAGTTCATTTGTGTCTTTTTTTAGATTCCACATGTAAATGATATCACAGAATATTTGTCTTTCCCTGTCTGACTTACTTCACTTAGCATGATGATGTCTAGGCCCATCCATGGTGCTGCAAATGGTATTACTTCATTCTTTTTTTTGGCTGAGTAGTATTCCATTGTGTGTATATGTGTGTGTGTGTGTATAAAAACAAACAGCTTTTTTACTTTTTGTTTTTTTTAAATATATTTTAATTGAAGTGTAGTCAGTTTACAATCTTGTGTCAATTTCTGGTGTACAGCACAATACTTCAGTCATATAGGAACATACATATATTCATTTTTATATTCTTTTTCACCATAACTTACTACAAGATACTGAATATAGTTCCCTGTGCTATACAGTCTAAACTTGTTAATCTATTTTATGTATATACAACTTCTTTATCCAGTCGTTGGTCTGTGGACACTTAAGTTGCTTCCATGTCTTGGCTATTGTATATAGTGTTGCTATGAACATGGAGGGTGCATGTATCTTTTTGAATTAGAGTTTTCTCTGGATATGTGCCCAAGAGTGGGATTGCTGGATCATATAGTAAGTCTATTTAGTTTTTTAAGGATTCTCCATACTATTTTCCATAGTGGCTGCACCAAATTACATTCTCACCAGTAGTGTAGGAGGGTTCCCTTCTCTCTACACCCTTTCCAACATTTATTATTTGTGGACTTTTAAACAATGACCATCCTGACTAGTGTGAGGTGATACCTCATTGTAGTTTTAATTTGCATTTCTCTAATAATTAGTGATGTTGAGCATCTTTTCATGTCCCTATTGGCAATGTGTATTATTAGACTGGATACTCTTACATCAGATGCTCAGTTTTCCTCAGTTTCCTCAGATCAAGTTTTCAAGTCTCTGGCCCTTTTTATTTTGTTTCCTCTGCCAGGAATGTCTAAAGGGTTGGTTCTTATTTTAAGGGTTATACCCTCTATAAATGCTTCTCTCATTCCATTTGGTTTTTTAAGGCCCTCTGTCACACATGCTATCACCCTACCTGTGCACACATTTCTAAACGCCCGCTTGTGTATCATGAATGCTTGTGTTTGACAGTCTCTTCTATGTGACTTGTTGCTCTTTAAGAATTCTTATTCATCCCTAAATTACCTAGCACGTGATAGATGGTAAAGCAAAGTTTGTTGAATAATAAATGTGCTTGAAATTATGTCAGAAACAGAGCATGAAAGACGATAATCATGGGGGTGGGAAGAATGATAATGAGTATCTAAAAGCTTCTGGTTCCTTCTTCTTCTAGTTCTTACTCTAAGTTAGCCTGAAACCCAAAGAGCCAAGCAACCCTTTAAAGGGCACTTTGACACCCGCTAAGGGGAGTGGTAGGTATAGAGGTGGAGTCGGCTTTAAGATGGAGAGTAGCTAGTACCTTCTCTCCTCCCCCTCCAACTTCCCCACCCAGGTGATGCCATGTCTGTTCAACTAACGATGACCACGTTGACCACATGTTCAAGCTGTTCAGGACAGTCCCAGTTTACATCTATTTCTTGATATAATTACTAAAGTGCCCCCTTTTATTCTTAAAAATGTCCTCATTTGTAATATATATATACTCATTCAAATTTAGTTCATTGAAAAGTACATTTCCTGTGCTGGCAAACTCATGTGATATAAATAAATACAAATGTAGATACTGTGGATACACACACATTAAACTTCCATCTAAAATAGAAAATGAATTGTTTCCATGAAAGTTGAATGTTCTTTTTCTTCGTGACAGTGATGGTAATGAACGTATTAGCAGAAGAAAACTTAATGAAAATCAGAAATTCCCTTTAGTTTTTCAATTTCTCATTTTAAAACTAGTGTTTTAAAGCTAGTCATAAGTCATGGCTATGCATGTTGAACATTTTGATTTGTATTTCTTATTATGTTTTATCTTTAATTTATAACTAAAAGTTATGAGTATAGTAGGGCTACTGTAACAGGGGCTTTTAAAGGCACTATTCATGATTTATCAAAATGAGAGCAAGAGAATATATATTTCAAATTATGTAAAGGCCAGGAAGAAATGCTTGTGTAAAGCCCAGCTGAGAATAAGCTGGTAAAGGGATGCTTAGGACAAGAAAGAAAAATGTATTGTATCTTAAGGGTTTGGTTTGCTAAAGCTAAAAACATTATTGGTTTTAGTATTTGTTAATATTTACTGAAGCCTAGTTTGGTTTTTTAATAAAGCGACTTTTTTCTTTTTGGAATGGAATGGGAGGAATTAATGGTTAAGGTTAAATCTGGGTGAGCTCAGGATAGAGCTACCATTTTAAGCCCCCAGGCCAACTTTGCTCTTTGAAGTTCAGAGTGAGTGACCATGGCAAGATATAGTCATATGGTGGCAGGAAATTACAGGACATCTTTCTAAATTACACAGATAGTTTTGAATGTATGAGTGGTGAAATTGTGAAAACAAACAGTAGGAGAAGCAGTAGTAGTTGGAGCCAACATTTATGATGTGCTCGCCTCATGTCAGGCATGGGGCTCAGTATTTCATATGAAATATTTGAGTTAATCCTTGCAACAGTGTTATGATAACAGCCTATGAGGAAACCTAGAATCAGTCAGTGGTAGAGCCTGGAAAGGAACACCTGTCAGTCTGAGTCCTGAGCCCAGGCTTCTAATCAACGCTAGGCTGCACCTCCCACAATACGGTGTCATAATAGCTGTCACTTACTGAAGACATAATAAGTGCCCAGGGCTTTAAAATTATGTTTAATCCTTCCAGCACAAATATATTACTTCAATTTTTCTCTGAAAGGAACCAAGGTTCAGAGTGCCTGAATGACTTTTCAGTTATGCAAATTACCACAATTTTAATTGTTTAAGACAACACACATTTATTCTTTTATGGTTCTGGAGTCCTAAAATCAAGGTTTCAGGAAGGCTGTATTCCTCAAATCTCTGCCTCCATCATTACAGCTCTGTATTTGACTCTCACCTTCCTACATTCCTCCTATAAGGACCCTGTAATTACAATGGGCCCACCCGGGTAGTCCAAGATAATCTCTCCATCTCAAAATCCTTAATTTAATCACATCTACAAAGTCCCTTTTGTCATTTAAAGTGACATATTCACAGGTCCCAGCGACCAGGAGGTGGATATCTTTGGAGGCATCATTATTCAGTCCAGCTAATTCCCCCTGGGTCTCAGAGCTGATAAGTATTAGAGATGAGATTTAGTTCTAGATGTTTTTAGGCTCCAATGTTCACACTATTGCTGCTCTACCACATTAGTGAGGATCCTATCAGGCATTCAGAGAAACATTTGTTGCGATTATAAAAAGAGCCAGAAACTGTGGTAGGTACCGGAAAAATATGAAATGCTTTATGAGTCATTGTGTAAGTGCCTTATTAATCCCTATATTCTTCTTTTAACAAATTTTTAGTAATATATTTTATTTACCCCCAAATATCTAAAATATATTTCAACATGTAATCAACATAAAAAATACTCTATGGTGGGGGGGAGGGTATAGATGCACAAGGTGCTGAGTTCAATCCCCAGGACCTCCATAAAAAAACCCAAAAAATTAATAATAAAAATATTTTACATCTTTAATACTCTGTCTTTAAAATCTAGTGTTTTATACTTAGAATTCGTCTATTTGGACACCAAATTTTCATAGGAGATGCTTGATCTGTATTTAGATATAAAATTTGCAGTCAAAGAAGTAGACGCACATGCCTCATTGTTCTAAATACACTTAAAACAAACATTCCAAACACACTCATAAGTTTTTGAATAACTGGGTTGATGTGTTTTTAAATTAAAACTAAAATGAAAAAATTTAAAACTTTTAATCTCTGTATTTTTCAGTAGTCAAGGAGATTAAAGATTAATAAACTTAAATAATTAAGAAGATAAAATAACTCCCAGGATAAGCATTATTAAGCTCTACTTCATTGTATTAAAATTTTTTTAAACTTATTTCTCCCTTCTAGAGATTAACACTAGATCAAAGTAGACATTGTATTTTTAAAAATTTAATTTTTTTCTCAGATTTGTGAAATGGAAATCTTTGCTGTACAGAAGATAGATAGAAGTATATAAGATCTGGTTCTGTTTGTTTTTCAAAACTTGTGAAATTTGCTTCCCCTACTGCTAAAAAACGATCACCATGCTTGGTGGTCTTCTTTAGATTTTAGAAGGAACATAACTCAAACATTTAACCAAGTAGCCCAGAAGGCTGCTTGCCAGCTCGGAGTGGGTTCCAGGGCAAGAGAGTATACTTTAGCTGGGCCAGAGGGTCTGTTGGGTCTTTTAAGATCTGGAGTATCCAAATATCCGTGGCTGATCTGTATGAATGAAGTCTGTGGCAGGCCTTTGAGTGGAATTGTAATGCTCTCTTTGACAGATAACTAGTCTTTTTGAGAAGAAGCTCTTGGTCTTCTCCTTATTCCTAATGGAGATTTAATTCCTGGCCATGGCATCCTAAGTTCTCCTGGGACCTACATTGCCCATCGAGGACTGGGTGATATCTGAACCCAAGCCTGGGTGGTTCAGCAGCCCTTTAACGTCAAGTTACAGTGATGTATTTCAGTTCCAAAGGGCCAAATTAAATTGAATAAACAGATGGCTCACAACTTCTAATATGCTTACTCTGGCTACACAGCCACATCTCCCCTCAACTCTTATAGAGAAAGTTTCTTTAGATGAGTTGATTGGGAAGAAAAAGAATGAGCCTGTTTACTGATGGCTATGCACCAACCAGAACTGGATTCTGGCCCAATTATAGACTTAGAGGTGCCCCTAAAGGAGAGTGAAGAAGAGAAATCCTCCCAATGTGCAAAACTTGGACCAGGATGTTTCATTGTCCAATTTACGTGGTAGGAGAAATGCCTTGAGGAAATGGATCTATATCCAGAATATTTCCAGAGAACTGTGTGGAAAAACACTGGAGGATTGGTGACTAGAACACTTGAGGAAGTAGTAGGTGGATTCATCCTTTGGAACATGGGAAGATTTATGCCCCATGTGTATATTTATGAGAGGTATCCTACTGCAGAAGAGGATCTCAGTGATCAAGTAGACAGGAGGACTTGTTACTCTGTTTTTCCCTAGTTACCCAAGTTTTGGTCCTTGCTTAATGGGTTCGTATACAAGGTAGATTGTGACTATAACCAAGAGTCATAGATTACACATGGCTTCAACAAGATAGACTTCCTCATGCCAGAGCTAACAGGGCAGCTGTCGCGGTTGATTGTCCAATTTGTTACCAGCATCGACCTGCTCTGAATTGCTGTATGCTACCATATGCCTAGGACTCCAGCCAGCCACTTAGTTGATTACATTGGACACAGAGCATCATATAGGAGAAGTAATTTATTCTTGGTAGACTAGATGATTTATTCTGTATTTCCACTTGCCTTGTCTGATGATCGTGCTTTTGTGTGAATGCTATCTGGAGACTTACCAAATGCCTTATTGTGTTAGCTTTCTGTTGCTGCCGAAATTACCCTAAATCTAGCGGTTTATAAAAGTGGCCTGTTTATTATCCCAGGATTTCTTTGGGTCAGAAGTCCAGGCACGGCATAGCTCAGCTGGTTCTCTGTTTAGAGTCTTCCAAGGCTGAAATCAAGATGTCAGCAGGGACATGTTCCTTTCTGGAAGCTTTAGTAGAGAATTCATTTCCAGGCCCATTCAGGTTGTTGGCAGAATTTAGTTCCATCCTAGTTTGGATTGAAGTTCCCCACTTCCTTGCTGATTGTGAACTGGAATCATTCTAGAGGCTGCCCGCATTTCCTGGATTATGACCTCCTTTGAAGCCAACAATGGCCCTTCGAGTCCCTCTCATGCTTCAGATCTCTCTGCTTCATCTCTCCAGTGTGTGTCTCTGTCACACCTCTTCTAGTGACCCTTCTGTCTTCCTCTTCTGCTTGTAAGGCCTCGTGTAATTACATTGGGCCTGAATAACCCAGGAAAATCTCTATATTTTAAGGTCAGCTAGCTGATTAGTTATCTTAATTACATCCCTGTCTCTATCTCTGTCTCCTCTATCTCTTTCTCCAAATATATATAATACATAGTATATTATATATTATATATGCAGGATGCAGTTGCTAAAGCAAATCAAACAAAAGACGGCTTGCCTGTCACTTTAGGCAAGCATATTCTTGGTCTTGACATAGGAGATGCAGTTCTTAAGGAAGCTGCTCAGATTCTGTGAACACTGCGTACAGAAGAGCTCAGAGAGCTACAGACAGAAATTAACGAGGCCATAGCAGCTGTTCAGGTGATTACTGCCGATCCAAAGCAGAGCACAGACTGGGGAAAGTTGGAAGATGAACATTTTAGGATTTCAGCATCTCACCTACTTAGTACAGTTAGAAACCATGTACACTCTGGCCATGTGTTTGGAAATGTCATGTTTTTAAGGGAAGAATCCCATAAAACTGACTATGTTCTAGAGATTTGCCATCATTGCTTTTTCTTTAATAAAGTGGGGAAAGTGAAAAATATATATATATTTGTCCTAAAGTCAGAATACATAGACATGGATCTGAGAATCAAGAGTGCAAATAAAATTGGTATCTCTGACCAATTTACCAATTTTTTGGTAGTAACAGTTTGTTGCCACTCCCACAATTTGTTTGAAAGTTTAAGTAACCAAAATAAGAAAGACTTCCTAGAGACACCTAGAGAGACAAACATGTTTCTACAGAATCTGAGATTGAGGTTTTTCCAACTGAATAAGAATATTTCACCAGAGAACGTAACAATAGTACTACTATATTGAAAGTTGAAACACTTGCTCATTTTTGACTCCTCATGTCACTGAATAAACAGGCAGGTATTCAGGGTTGCAGTGTTGTCTGGGAGTGAAAAAACCTGTTACTAAAAGAGACCAGGGCTGCTGCTGTGTTGAGAGAGGCTGAGAAGAGTGTTGAACCCAGGAGGCCACTTGGCTTCCTGTCACATCAGGCGGTAAAGATGAATGTTAGGTGGCAGCGTAATCCCTCTCCCCAGGCGTCAAGGACTCCGGCCCCTTAGGAATAAATGTTTGGGTTAGTTCACAAGCTGCTGGCTTAGAACAAAGGAACATGGAAGATGCTGTGGAGGAGGTAAGTCTTAACTTGTCAACTATGTAGCTTTATGACCACCTGTAGGATTAGTGTTATCTACTTCTGTTTCTGTCCTTGCTCTCTCAGTTATTCATTTCTTTATTCCAGCAAATATTCTACTATTTTACATAGGCTGTGCTGGTAGTGTGTGACTTTACAACTTAGTCCACAGATTACAGAATGTCATGTTGGGGACATTATCAAGATGTAGGTCTAAGGATATTATCCATAGACCATGGGTACGTGTATGTGTATGTGTGTGTGTGTGTGTATGATATATATCTATATTATGAAATTTTAAAACTGATTCACCGTTAAGGAGGTACATCCATTTTCAATTATACGAAAGATAGTGGCGTTATGTTAAGAATTTGTTTGTTGTTGCTGTTTGCAAGTTTGCTGATTTTGGGAAACTCAGTGGAGTGGACCTTTTAGGCTTTGTTATTGTCCAGCATCTTTCGGATACCTTATTTTAGTTTGGGAATTTTCCATGTTATATTGGGGAGTAAAATCCCCCAAGACAGAAAACAGAAGTTAATTTTCCCAGTTTCCTTTTGCACTTGGGGAGTAGGCACTGGCTCTACCAGTGAGGTGCTTCAGAGTTTAATATGGCAGAGAGGACCTTGAGGATGGTGTGCCTTACAGAATCCACTGTTTCCCAGTACGGGAAATGGTGGTATCTGGCTTTTAGCGGAATTAGCAGTGGAGGTTCTGTTTTTTAGTGTTTAGTATCAGTTGTTTAAACTGCAGTGTCTGTACCCAACGATGCCATCTGAGATATTGCCAATGGGGCGGTCCTCCTGGTTGGGGTGCTGTTTTTTCTGTGGAAATGCCAAGACTGAGGCTCTGGCCTTCCTGGAGATTGTGAAAGCCACATAATACATTTTACTTTTTTTTTCCTTTTGGTGGTTGCTCTCTCTCTCAGCTCACTTACTCTATGGAGAGGATCATATGGCAAAGAATTGAGGCTTCTGGCCAATAGCCGTATGAGTGATGAGTGAGCTTGGCAGGGAACGCACCAGGTCCAGTCAAGCCTTCAGACAACTCTAGTTCTGGCTGACATCCTGATTGCAGCCTCCTGACAGACTCTGTGCCAGACTCACATAACTAAGCTCCTGACCCACAGAAACTGGGATAATAAATGCTTGTTGTTTTAAGGCATTAAATTTGAGGGTAATTTATTACGTAGCAATAGATAAAGACAAGCAGATATGGTGGAATGAGAAATTCCAGGCTGATTGAAGGGGCAGTGTGAAATGAACTGCTGGGATAGTTGAGTCCCTTGCTTTTCTGAACTTTAAGATCTCTGCATGTGGTACCTAATTTACGACTTATCCATAGCTCCTGTCTCCTGCCTGGATCTGAAGCCAGCACCAGGGGGAGCAGAGATTATGAAGCCACCTGTGTCTGCTCCTGCAGGGAGCTCACAGGCAGAGCAGCTACGTGTGCTGCATCTGGTAAGGCAGTCTTGGGTCCTTGGGAGAGTGCCTGGGCCCTCTGGCATTGCCTCAACTGCTGCAGGCCAGAGAGCTTGCAGGGATACAAGGAACTCATCAGTCATTATCAAGAACAAAGGCATTGCTCCATGTTTCTGTAAGGCTGAGAATATTTGTCCGGGACATGGAAGACTCAATGGTGGTAGACTGCATTGTGAACTGAGCCCTGTCTCGGGAGATGGAGAGTGGAGGTGTGATCAGATCTATATCTTGAAAACATCAGTCGATCACTCTGGCCACATTCCTGGTTCTTCACACCCCATTCATTCTTTCCATCTTTCCCCAAATGGTCTTCATGTGTTATTTCAGGAGGATGAATTGTCACTACCTTTAGAAGAGCCATTTGCTAATTTACCAGTGACCTCACCTCAGTTCTCTTCAGTTGTGTGTAGAAGTCAGCACTGCTCTAGGGAACGGCTTCACTGTCCGTTGTTACATGAACAGATTCCTCATGTTGTTAATTTCTGAGACATTCAACCCCAAAGTTCTTATCTAACCTTCTTTGTTCTCTCCCTCTTCAACTCTCTGAGTACAACAATTATAATGGTAGTAAAATTGATGACTAACGTTTTTGATGTTTGGAGTTTGAGTTCATAAGGAATGTTCGAACGCAGCTTTCAGAAATGAGAGAATAGGCCATTTGTCTGGCAACGTGGACTTGAGAGTTACCTGCGTCAACATGATATTTGAAGCTGGTTATACATAAGATCGGGGGAAAGGTAGTTGAAGACAAAACAAGAAAAGAAACAGATAAGTTTCATTTTACCCACATATTAGAATTGTAACATAATGTTCATGCTTTGCCAGAGCTACTGAAAAAAAATTACAGTTAATACCAACTGATTTTTCAATCGCATCCTTTATTTCTTCTGACCGTTCTAATATAGGAGATAACTTGCTTAGTATTGACAAAGAAAAGGGGAAGCAAAGATTTGTTAATGCATTTTCTGGGTAACTGGTCCCTGGAAAGGTCAGTTTATTGTTAATTAAGCAGTATTTTAAATGTTTTATTAGGGTTGAGTAGGAGTGAGATGTCATTACTGGAAACTAGTCATTGTTGAAAGACGGGATAACTTCTGGTAAAACTGAAAATTTTAATTTCTTCATATAGAAAAAGGCACGAGTGATTCTTACTCTTCAGGAAGTCTGCTGCTCTCAAAGCGTAATTTCAATGTTCAAGAAGAGAGAAAGCAGTCGTAAATTTCTCTGAAATCAAGTTAAGTCAGTGGGGGGTTGTACAAGGAAGTGAAAGGAAGGCAAACAGAACTTATCAAATATATTGTTCATGAAAATGGTTTAGAAAATTTAATATGAATGAATTTATACATTCACTTCCTAAATTTTATGGACAGAGCATACATTTTTTGGGGGAGGGGGAATTAAGAAAAACTTTGGAATGAAGAAAAAAGTTTAAAACAGTTTTACTTATTCGAATGCAGCAAATAAATGTGAGAGGTTTAAAAGTCTGTGTGGTTGAAGGTAACAGTGCTTGTGCAGCTGTGATGGGTGGAACCATGGCCCCAGACATGCCCGGGTCTTAATGCCTGGCACCTGGGAATATGTTACCTGATCTGGCAAAAGTGTCTTTGCAGGTATGATGAAAAGAACAGACTTTGAAATGGGGAGGTTGGATCCTGGATCATCTGTGTGGACTCAATCTAATCATGTGAGAAATGGAGAACCTTTCCAAGCTGGGTCAGAGAGACAAGACAGAAAGGAGAGATCTGAAGCTTGGGAAGGACTCCATCCACGACTGCTGGTTTTGAAGATGGAAGAAGGAGGCTGAGAGCAAAGGCAGGCAGCGGCCTCTAGAAGCTGGAGAGGGTACTCAGCCAGCAAGGAAGTGAGGACCTCAGTCCTACAACTGCAGGGAACTGAATTCTGCTAAAAACCTGAATGAGCTTGCAAGTGGATCGTCCCCTAGAGACTCCAGAGAGGAACATAGCATTCGATTTTAGGCTGTTGAGCCCCAGACTCCTGATCTCCAGAACTGTAATATAAGTATATTTGTGTTGTTTCAAGCCACTAAATTTGTGATAATTTGTTAGAATAACAATGGAAAGCTAATTCAGCGACTTTATTTGAAATGTGTGTAACTACATTACACCTTCAGTAAACCTCCCAGTCTAGACAAGTTTGTATTGAAGCCCTTGATATGCCTTTTAGATGGAGGTGGCTTTTAATTTCCAATTAGAAACAAAATCCAATCTAATTCCTAAAATACCTATCAGTGTTTTGAATTATAGTTTAACTAAAGAAGATAAGGCTGGAATCATGTTTTCTGTTATTATATTACTAACAATAATAAACCATATTGATCATTTAACTTTCTCATACCTACTACAATATATTTGTGAAAGGAAGAAATTGTTCTTAACACTTATGTAAAATGAAGGTGGACACTATGTTGGTTATACACACAGATCTGATGGTTTTCTTGGCTATGCTAAGAAGGCTATCACTTAAGGTAGCTATATACTCTCTTCAGCCAATGAATAAGATCCCAGCTTAACTGAGTAATTTATTAATGCATGCAGTATAGTATGGTGGAATGAGCGCTGTTCTTGGAATCAGAAGACCTTAGTTGAATGCCACCTTCACCTACATTGTGTCAGATAAGACAACAAATCTCTCTGAGTGACTGTTTCCTAATTTGTGATATAGGAATGATGTCTATCGTAAAACTTGTTCTTGAGATAGAATGAAATTTCTTCTCACGTCTTATATTGGCATCATAATGTAGAGTATAATATGCAAACACCGAGTGCTGATATGCTATCTTGGGGCTTTCCACAAAGATTGAAGAAAGTAGGAACAATTATGTTATAGGAAAGAAAAAGCTGGCTGGAGTAGGGGAGATAAAGTGGAGATAGTAGGACTATTGCCAGTACAACTGACTAGAGCAGCAGAAGAGGCGTTGGCAGGCCAGGAGGTGGAGACCAAAGTGGAGATCAGTCCCAGATGGCATCAGCCCAGCTCCATCAGTGTCACTGTTCCTGAGATATCTGGAAGAGAGGGACCCATGCTGAGTCCTCTGGGCAGTGCTGGTTTTCACTGTCGGCTTGGAAGCTTCTGGCAAGGGCTTATTTAGACTCCAAGGGACCTAAATTCAACTTAGAAGCAAAGGACTCTGGATGTACCACCTGGTCTGGAGCCTGTGGCTTCTAAGGGTGGGCAGAGCTAAATGTGTTGGTAGCAGTCATTCTCAGAGCCTCTGGGACAGGACTGTGGATGGCAGGATGGGGTCGGGATGGAGGGAAATGCAGCTGAACTCTGGGTTTCTAGGTGTCAGTGGACTCACAGTAAAAGCTGTTTCTTGAAATTTCTTCACCTGTGTCCTCACCTGAATAATGCAGTGCTTCTGTTTTAACTTTTTAGGTTAAGGAAATAGATCTAATTTAAACAAAAAGAGAATTTTGTTTGTGGAAACTGAAGGGGCACACAAAATCTCAGGCTGGGAAAACAAGGTCTCAGGATGTGAGTCTAACCAAAGAAGTAGGGGCAGAGGGGTATCTGCTTTGGGCTCTTTTCTGGTTTTTTTTTTTTTTTAGACTACATTTACTTAATTCTTCCCTTTCTCTCTGCACACTTTTCTACTCTGACGGAAAAAAATTTGGCTTCAAACAACTTTTGAGTTTTACATAAAATACACTCAGCTAGCCAGAAAGTCTCTTATTATCAGGTCAAAAATCCCTGGGGCAGGAGCCGCCAATGGCCAAAATGAGCAAAATTCGAGCAATCAATAAAGTAATATTGAATTCAAACTCAAAGTATAAAATAAGTATCAATGAATGCAGGCTACTATAAAGAAATGATTAAATAAATAAATAAATAAACAAGGAAAAAGACAAATCTCCTATGCAGAAAAATTCCAAATGATTTACCTAGATACTGTGTCCTTAAGTAGGTGGAACATAACTTTCTGCGCTTTAGGTATGGGTTTCACATAGTGACTTCCTCCCAAACTCTACAATATGGAAGGAGAGGAAGAGTGACTTTACAGCAGAGAGAACTGACAAATGCTATCTCGGCCAGGTGATGAAGATTAACAACAGTGATGAGTCCTGCTGGTGGTAAGCACCCTTGATATGTTGTAATGAGAATGACAATTTATCTCTGAAGTCTTTCTCCTCAAAACCAAGACCTCCAGTCTAATCGTTAGAAAAATATCAGATGAATTTCCATTGACGGACATTTTACAAAATATCTGACCAGTTCTCTTTAAAACTATCAAGGTCATAAAATAGAAGCAACGTTCTAACAGAATATATCAACATCGGTTCATTAATTGCAAAATATGTTCTATGCTAATGTAAAACATTAACAATAAGGGGAAGAGGGTGTGAGGTATACTATCTTCACAACTTTTCTGTAAATCTTAAATGATTTTAAAATAAAAAGTTTGTTTTAAAAAATCCTTGAGGAAGATGCTGATGAACTAATCTTTGCTCAGATATCCACCTTGAACCAATGAAGTGGGGACAACAGTGATGAGGCCAGGCTCCAGGACATGATAGCTTCCTGTAGCCATAGTCATGTTGGGGTGCACGCGCACGCATGTGTGTATGTGTATACGGGAGCAGGAATGTTCATGAAGAAATCCAAGATAACAGTGCTGGACGGATCATTTAATAGATGCCCATTAAATTTTATTTCCTTCCTTATCCACCTACTATGCTTTGCTATTTTGGATTCTTTCATTCTTTTAACTCCAGCTCTTCCTACTTTCTCACACTGGGTTGGTGTCTGTTGCCCTCACCATACCAGTGTCTCTGGTATCCTCCATGACACCACTTGGACCAGTGTCCAAGGCACTGACCCTGAGGGTACCAAAATATTGTGAGAAAAAATTTAATAGAAACTTTGGGAGACTTAATAGAAAATTTAATACAAACATTGGGAGATAAAGATGAGAAATTAAACAGAAAATAGAACAAAGCTAAAAGGATGCATAATTTGAAAGGCAAACAAACAAACAAAGAAACCCCCCAAAACCCCAACAAATCAGAAACCTGGAATTCCAGAAAGAAAGGTCAAAGAGAATGGAATGGAGAACATTGTTAGAAAAAAAATACAAGGTGATTTCTCAGAGCTGAAACTTGCAGTTAAAGACTGCACTGAGTTCTCTTAACACAATGAATGAAGACACATCCCTAGACACATCATTGTGAAAATGCAAATTACTAAGGGTAAAGAGAAGACTCTAAATTCTTTCTTGAGAAAAAAGCATGACCTACAGACAGATGACAAGTCTGGGATCACATCTTCCATCAACAATGTTGAATGTTAGAAGACAGTGAAGAAATAGCTTCAAAGTTCTAATGAATAATGTCATAAAAATCATAAAATATTTCCTGTGCCCTTGAAAGGGAGGTTATTTGAGGTTGGATTATATCCAAAAGAGGAAGAAAATTGAGACAGAATAAATCTTGGAATCTTTGAAATAGTGGAGCCAACTTGTCTCTAGAAGGACAGTGAAGGGAAACCTCTGAACTACAGTTATGCAGCAGACCTGGAGTTCCGCCAGTCCACACTGAAGGCTGCAGGAGGAATGCAGAGTCAACAGAACACCTGTAATTATTTTGTATCAACTGGTGCTGGGATAAAGGCAAGGGGAAAAATCACTACAATTAGAAAACTGGACAGAAGCTGTTAAAAACATATCACAATAATCAATCTACACTGTTTGGGTCAGCAGGAAACCACATCTACATTCTTAATACTTTTATTGATTTTTATCAGTCACATCAACTTACAGATAAAGCTTTGAAAAATTAATCATATATATACATACATACACTATTAAGCTTGACATTGCAAAGTTACTACACTGATGATAGAAGCTACAAGAGAGATGAACAGAGTGGTGCAGAAATGAAAGCTGTGGTCATTAATATCTTAAAAAGTGGGAAGAAAAATTATGGATGCAGCGCATTTGGGTTTGCATTGGTGTTGGTCAAAATGTGCATTTGGTTTACTGCCATACAATATACCGTCACCAGCTGTAGAATAAAGAGTAAAGAAGTTAGCATTTTACTAAAGATAAGTAACTATATGAGGAACTCAAAATAGAAATATAACAACTGGTTGGAAGGGAGTTGGTGGTGAGCCAGCTCATTCCTCACTTATAATAAATTAGATTGTATCTAAAATTTATAAATGAGAAAAGAGGACAAGAAGGATATTATTAAAATATATGGAAGTAAAAATCAAGCAAAAAGGATATAGGGGTGGAATAGTTGCTTCTTGGAAATGGGCTTGTAGATGGAAAAAGATGGAACAGTGCATGTATTAATTTAATGAAGTGGAAAATATCTTTAGAAGAGATGATGAAATAGCAAAATTATGCTTGGTGGAGGTGAAAGAGTTACATTACTAGATCTTACTATAATTCATCTCTGAGGGGAAACTGTGTTTATTTAGAAAACTCTTTTGATACATTGCTTTGAGCTGAAGTTCCTTTTGGCTTCTTCTGGTAATTGTTCATACTATTTACATTCACCTGGGATTTCTCTTTGCTTATTTTAATTTAAAAAATATTATACACATAAAATGTGGCTCTTATTGTCAGTCTGGATCTTAATATGATCAGCACGTTTAAAATAGGAAATTCAAGGAGTATGTTTACAAAGGGACTATTTACAAAGGTACAGGAAGGGGAACCATAGGAATGGTGCATTGACCCTGAGCACAGTAGCATCTAAGATGTCACCACACTCTAGGTCTAAAGCAACAAGGAGAGAGAATGGTTTCTGCAACTCGGAAGGAGAAAGTTGTGCAAGGTGTCACCATCAGTGGGGTCTTGACCTCTAGATGGAGGATATAGCCAGCTTAAGGCGATCTTACGAGGAGAGATTTAGAGGAATAAATACACTGGTTTCATTCTTCTGCCTCTATAAACTCTGTTGCCACAGCTTTCTATTGGTAGAAGCCAACTAGCAGACAGAAATCATGGAATCTTGGCATTGGTCAGCCTCCTGGGGCAGAGAGAGGGGGGGAGAGTAGATCTACAGGAGAAAATGGAGGATTTTTGGTATAGTCAATGCTAGGACCCTCAGCATTCATTTTATCTTTCTTTTCATTTTCCTCTTCCTTCCTTCCTTCCTTTTATTCTTTCTTCCTTTTATTCTTTCTTTCTTCCTTCCTTTTATTCTTCCTTCCTTTTATTCTGCCTTCCTTTTATTCTTCCTTTCTTTCTTTCTTTCTTTCTTTCTTTCTTTCTTTCTTTCTTTCTTTCTTTCTTTCTTTCTTTCTTTCTTTCTTTCTTTCTTTCTTTCTTTCTTCCTTCCTTCCTTCCTTCCTTCCTTCCTTCCTTCCTTCCTTCCTTCCTTCCTTCCTTTCCTTTCCTTTCCTTTCCTTTCCTTTCCTTTCCTTTCCTTTCCTTTCCTTTTATTTCTTTTCTTTTCTTTTCTTTTCTTTTCTTTTCTTTTCTTTTCTTTTCTTTTCTTTTCTTTCTTTCCTTTCTTTCTTCTGGTAAATTTGTATTTCCAACACAAGGGGACACATGACACATAGACATACATTTCACATGATAAAAACATAGCCATTATTTGAAATGGTTCAAGATACAGAAAAAAAGTGCATTCATCTGACCACTAATGTTTTCTTTTTTGGTGCTAAGTTTGTTATATTAAAAAAAATCTGAATAAAGCCTGTCAGTTACAAAATAAAAACCATAAATAAAGCTTATAAGACTGTTAGACTATAATATTGAATAGAGATCAGATAATCTTTATTTTAGATATTCAGAAATAATTATTTTTTGATAACTTGTTGCTTAAATTGAAGCTTGTGTTAGAAATAGAGTTGACAACATATTAAAAAACTTAAAGAAAAACTTTAAAAGAGAAAAGACTGTAGTGTATGCAGGTTTCCTCAAACTGTATCCCTTAGAACACTGTAGCATTTCATGAAGAATAAATTCTAGGATCCACAAGAAGCTTGTGTAGACACAAGATTTGGTTATCAGGTACCTTTGTCACTTTCTGCCTATTCACTCTTTTTTTTTAACTTAATTTTTTGGTGTGTGTGTGTATATATCTATATATCTATATCTATATCTATATCTATATATCTATATCTATATCTATATCTATATCTATATATATCTTTTTTATTGACATATAGTCAGTTTACAATGTATGACTGAAGCATTATGCTGTAGACCAGAAATTGACACAACATTGTAAACTGACTATTCACTCTTAAAGGCATCATTTCAGCACTCATAGTCTTATATTTTCTAATTTCTAAAATGATACAGGTCAACATTTCAAATGCTTACAAGGTCCAGGCAGGATACTTAGATGAATGAAGCATGTGGTGAGAAGCCGCCTGGCTTGGTGAGAACTGGTGAAGTGGAGGACGCAAGTCCTGTCCAGGATGTCAGTGGCTTCCAGGCTCCAGCCAGTCATTACTACGTGAGGATACTAGCCTAATGCAGCCAGATCATTTTTTTTTAAATTGAAGTATAGTCAGTTTACAATGTGTCAGTTATTTCTGGGGTATAGCATAATGTTTCAGTCATACATATATACATACATATATTCGTTTTCACATTCTTTTTCATTATAGATTACTACAAGATCTTGAATATAGTTCCCTGTGCTATACAGAAGAAACTTGTTTGTTTTATATATAGTAGTTAGTATCTGCAAATCTCAAACTCCCAATTTATCCCTTTCCACCCACTTTCCCCCAGTAACCATAAGATTGCTTACTGTCTGTGAGTCTGTTTCTGTTTTGTAGGTAAGTTCATTAATGTCTTTTTTTTTTTCTGATTCCACATATGAGTGATATCATATGGTATTTTTCTTTCTCTTTCTGGCTCACTTCACTTAGAATCACAATCTCCAGGTCCATCCATGTTGCTACAAATGGCATTATTTTATTTTTTATGGCTGAGTAGTATTCCATTGTATAAATATACCACAGCTTCTTTATCCAGTCATCTGTCAGTGGACATTTAGGTTGTTTCCATGTCTTAGCTATTGTATATAGTGCTGCTGTGAACATTGGGGTGCATGTGTCTTTTAGAATTAAAGTTCCCTCTGGATATATAACCAGGAGTGGGACTGCTGGATCATATGGTAAGTCTATTTTTAGCTTTTTGAGGAATCTCCATACTGTTTTCCATAATGGCTTCATCAAACTGCATTCCCATCCACAGTGTAGGAGGGTTCCCTTTTCCCCACACCCTCTCCAGCATTTATCGTTTGTGGACTTTTGAGTGATGGCCATTCTGACTGGTGTGAGGTGATACCTCATTAGAGTTTTGATTTGTATTTCTCTGATAATTAGTGATATTGAAAAACTTTTCATGTGTCTTTTGGCCATTTTTATGTCTTCCTTGGAGAATTGCTTGTTTAGGTGTTCTACCCATTTTTGGATTGGGTTGTTTGTTTTTTTTATTATGAAGTTGTATAAGCTATTTATATATTCTGGATAGATGTCTAAATACCGATGTGCAGTCTCCACATTTTAAAATGTGGTCAACAATTCCAAAGGCTTAAAATGATGGTGTGTGCTAAACAACACAGCTCTGTAAACCAGATTTCCTCTAGGATGAGTAATGTATAACCCTTGGATTAGCTAATTATTAACTAATCTTCAAATACTGATATTTTGTGATTCTATAGGACTGGATAGGAACTCAGAGTAAGTCAGAGCCACCTGTTAATAACTCTGGTATAATGTTGCCGCCTGATATATTGTGGAATTTTAGTGCAGAGTAGAAGTTAGTCATCTTCTGTTTTTGAATGATTATTAAGGTATAGCAACTATTTTCAGTGATTGAGAAAGATAAGGTCTTTGAAGACTCAAGCCTATAAATGAGAAAGCTTTTAGGAGACCTGTAAGTGGTGCTTTTATGAAATGTTAATGCACACGTGTGGTGGATGGTTGGAGATCAACAGGATAAACCCCAGTGGGGTCATAGCTCTGGACTAGATTTATGGGACTCAGCTCAATCACCAAGTGTATTACTAAAAGGGTGGTAAAAGCCTATGCAAGGATCCAGCTATCTGTCACATGACCTGATCGAGGGAAGAGATAAAAGCTTATATGGATCTTGTGGAAGTCTGCCAATGCTTGTCTCCATAATACATGATAAAACTCTGACAGTAAACTACTCCTGGGAGTTTGGTATTAAATTAGACAGGCGGCAGCTCTCTCTTCTGCTGTTTTCAGATATCCAGGCATGGCTTTCTAATATGCTGCTAATTTAGAAGCCAGAAGATGAAAGTTCTATTTTAACATCTCTCTGACACCTCATCTTTTCTATCTCTGTCATAGCATAGTTCAGAAGTATGGAAATATTAATGTGGAGTATGACCCATTTGCTATGCTACAGCTTTCTTGGGATAACATCACACGTGTGTAGATTAAAGATTGTCTTAGGAGAGATCATCTCACTCTTTCTAGAAAATATGTAACTAAGTACTTGTACTTTAGTCAGAGATAATTTTTGTCCTAAAGAATCAGAAATTCAGTCAGTCTCTCTAATTAGGAGGAGGATACTTTTATTTTTCAAATAGCAATCACCAGAATTATTTTTGCATAGAAGTATCTTTATTTAGAAACATAATGATCTTTCTAATAGAGGAGGTGAAACTTGGTAACTCCCAGGGCAATGGGAGGAGGTGAGGGGGACAGAACTAGGATGAGGAGGAGAGAGGAGGGTAGAAGACTGCATTAGCATAATGAGAATCCTCCTTGGAGCTTCCCCACATCTTCAGTAAAATCCACTAAGTCCACAGAGTTTTACAATTTTAATTTTAAAAATTGTGGTCAAAGATACCTAACACATAATCGGTCAGTTTAACCATGGCAAAGTGTATGGTGGCATTAAATCCATTCACAGTGTTGTGCAACCATCACCATCATTCATCTCCAGAATGTAGTCATCGTCCCAAACTGAAAACCTGTACTCATTCAGCACTAAATCCTCCCCCAACCCCCCAATCCTTGGCAACCATCATTCTACTTTCTGTTCAGATGATTTGATTATCTAGGTACCTCACTTAAGTGGAGTTCAGCAATAGTTGTTCTTTTGTGAGGCATTCACACTGAGATTGCTTTGTGTTGTGGGAATCAGTAAAAGGCTGCATTTAACACGGGGTGGTTGGGTCAGATGATTCTGAAGAAAACGCAGGAGCCTGGAGGCAGAGGTGACTCCAGGAATATGACAGGTTAAAACTAGACCCAAAGAGCCAAATCTGGTACACAAGTGTGGTTAGTCTGTAGAGTGCTTTAAACCATTTTAATTGTATGACATCATTGAAAATTGGGAAGATTTTAATAAAGATCCAGATTGCCCATCTTGTAAAATCTGGCAGTGGTGGGCGTGCATTTCCCCAGTGCCCATCAGATGGGCAGTAGATGCACACCTCAGCGCTTCCCTTATATTCACATTGCTTTGTTCATCTGTAATTTATTTTCAGGATGAATAATATTCATAGTAACCTGAATATTCATAGTCATTTTGGAGTAGGTGTTTTGATCTCCACATATCTAGAGATGAATCTAAGTTTCTTCAGATCTTGAGTGGCAGGAATATGACATCTGAGCTTCAAACCAAAAAGAGGCATTTGTTGAGAGGATACACAGTTGTCCTGTGGACACCAAGGAAGGTGGATCTGTGGGTTTTGTGGAAACCTAGGAGAGCAGTTAGTCAGTCAAATGGACCCTGGTCTAGCTCCCAGTCTCCAGCAGAAGTGTGCACTCTGCTTTTTGCATCTTCTCTATGTCTGCTTTATTCTGCTTTATTCATATGCACATTGCTGCGTGTCTGTTAGGTTTCTGCAGAACAAAATTATTTTCCTAATATGGCTCTTGTAGGCACTTACAGTTCCTGCCTGCTCAAGTGTACCAACCAACGGATTATAGATTCAGAATCCTAATTCCACGTCCCCAGGAAAGGGAATCTGGTGGCCTGGTTTATGTCCACTCAGCCACACCTCTGATTTAGCTGTGGCTGGAGTGGAACATTCTGGGCAGGTTTTCATCAACTTCAGGTTGACAGGTGTGCAGCTTTGCTTCCTGCCCTGAGACTGCCTGGATGCTAGTGACGCCCCTGGGAGCTCACTTTGTCCATGTCCATTGGCTTGTGACATCCCTGCTAGTTCACACCGCCTCAAACAATGAGTGAGAGCAGCTGCACAGGTGCTCCTGCTTTCTGTCCTTCTAGCATGTGGTTCTGGGAGGGGTTCTGACACTTTTCCGGAAGTCCAAGCAGAACTGAGCCCCTGGGTAGTGTCCTCAGTGTCCATCTCAATAACATACCCCGAGATTGGCTCTTCCTCCCTCCTGTCTCACTGTTCTCACCCCCTCACTCCTGCTCACTGGAATCACTACCCCCCCCCCCCCCCCAAGTGCTAACGCCCTTCTGGTATCTGAGCCAATCTACTCACAAGTCTTATCACAAGCTCTGCTTTGGGGAAGCCATGATGCGGCAGTCTGGCTTGTGTCAGGTATTTACCCACTTGTTATGGGTTGAATTTTGTGCTCCAAAAAGATGTGTTGAAGTCCTAACCTCAAGGACCTCAGAAGATGACCTTATTTGGAAATAAGGAAAATGAGGTCATACTCTAGTGGGGTGGGTCCTTAATCCAGTGTGATTCTGGTCCTTATGAAAAAAGACACAGACACATGAGAGAAGAACACCAGGTGATGATAGAGACAGCGATTGAAGTGACTTAGCTGCAAGATAGGGGGCATCAAGAATTGCCAGCAGCCACCAGAAGCCAGGAAGAGGCAAGGGAGAATCCTCCCTCCCAGGTTTCAGAGGAACATGGCCATCCCTATGCCTTCAGATTTCAGATTTCAAGCCTCTAAAATTGTTAGACAATACATTTCAATTGTTGTAAGCCACCTAGTTTGTAGTTCTTTGTTACAGAAGCCCTGGGGAACTAATACACCATTGTTGTAACTTCTCTTGCTAGATTGTGAGCACATGTATGTGGCCTCCTGACCACTTATGATGGACCAGACTATTCAAGAAGTGGCTTTGGTCAGGTTCTCTGAAAAGGTGGATATGGCTAGAATGGAAACCATGGGCATCTGCAACATAAGTGGAAATGTTTGTAAAAAGCTACAATGATGATAACTGAAAAAATAGAATGGAGAATTGATTTAAAATGTATTAAAAAAACCCCAATAGAATAAAATTCTCTATTAACACTGTCCTAGTGATAATGCTGTGTTTTCCCCACTCTTTCTTTTCCTCCTGGACACACAACTAGACCATGTTTCCAGGCTCATCTCTTCTAGTTAGACAAGGTTATATGGCAAAATTGTGGCCAGATTTAACTCAGTAAGTTGATAAACATATTTCTGCTGTAAGGAATATAGGTCAATATTGGTTAATAAGAAGAAATATAAAAATAGCAATAAAATCTGTAAATAAATAATAGAGATTTTTCAGTCAGTGCAATATCTCAGATCTCCTCAGGCATTTAACTCTCTCCTGATATCTAGACCAACCCATCCTTTTGAACCTTAGGATCAGATAAAGGCTCACAGACAAACGCATGTCTGTGGAGCTCATTGATGTGATAAGGTCTGTAGATGAAGGCTTCCATGTGCAAGAAGAAGCTTAAAGTGAATGTTACTGTGTCTTTCTAGAATCAAACTATTGTTTGTTGTTTCCCTGAGATCCTTTGGATAAGATACTGTTGTGTCCATTTAAAATTTCCTCACCATAAACATTATCAGCTGTAGACATAGCAGCAGAAGCAGTAAATACCTGCTTAATAATTGGGTAGGACACTGTGCTAGGTACATGAATTCTGTAGAAACACATTGCACTTGAAGAGTTTATAATCTCATAATCTCTGCCTGCAGTGTGGAGAAAAATTAGAGAAATCCAACAGTGAATTTGAGGAGAACAAGTAGGAATTTATTGCAATAGTAAATGAGAGAGTTTGACTAGATTGTTGGTGGTAGAGATGGAGAGAATTTGTGGGTTTGAGAAATATTTAGGAGATAAAATCCATGAGAATCAATGACGAATTTCTTTTTACACTTTCAAAGTGATAAGAATTTATAAGCAGAAACTTAGTACTTACTTCTGTTCATCATTTAGTTTTTCTTTGTTGCTGACTTTATATTTTCTACACAGGATAAGTGCTCTGCAGTAAGAATTTCTTCATCTTCCAGAGTTGAGTCAAGATAGTCTTCTTCATTATCTTGGTGTTGGAGATGGCTCTTAGGGTTGGGATTCTCTCACATGGATAGACGGTGGTGCCTCTGGCTGTAATGTGGAGCACTGGAGTGGGGATGCATTTGGATTTGAACTTGTCGAATCTGAGGTATATTTCGGTAGGTGCTTATACAGGTGGCTGCAGCCCAGAGCAGTGGTCTGAACTGGAGACAGAAATATAGAGCCTTTGATTATGGGTAGTAGTTGAAACCACAATGTGGATGAATTTTATTATGGCAAGAGTGCAGAGTGAGAAGACAAGGCACCCTAGAGAGGATAGTGGGGAGTCTACAGAGCTTAGTGATTGAGAAGGAAAGAATAATCCTGCAGCCAATTCCCAGACTTACACCGGTTCATAGACCCTTGCATGAATGGGGGGAAGCTGGGCTACACTGAGAAAAGACCTTGCTACACAGCAAAAACGTATAATATAAATATTCCTCCTAACCTTTCTGAGAGAAGCCTGTGTCCACTGCCCAGGATGGTTGTACATTGGGGAAGAGTAAATAATCAGTTTTTCATGGATTTCTAGACACTGGCTTTCAACTGGCACTAATTCATAGAGAGCATAAATGCCATTAGGGTTCACCAGTCAGAGCTGGGACTTAATAAGGTCAAGTGATCCATGGGGTTTTAACTTGTGTCAGTTGACCAGTAGGCTGTGAGTCTCTGAACCCACCTTGTGGTTATCCCTCAGTTTCAGAATGTGTAACTGGCATGGAAATATTCAGAAAAATGTCAGAATTCCCACATAGGTTCCCTGGGCTGTGATAGGAAAGATCAGTTTAGGTCACTTGAGCTGTCTCTACCTATCAAAACAAACAGTAAACTAAAAAGTCATATCATATTCCTAGAGGATCTGCAGAGATTAATGTCCTCATCAAAGACTTGAAAGATGCAGGGGTGGTGCTTCCTACCATATCCTTGTTCAGGTTACTTATTTGGCCTTTGCAGAAGATAGGTGGAGCTTGGAGAATGACAGTGATTATGGCAGATGTGGTTAGGTGGTGATATCAATTGCAGCTGCTATTCCAGATGTGCTTTATCCTGGGACCTGGTATGCAGCCATTAAAATGGCAAATGATTATTTCTCTATACTTATTATTAAAGACCATACGCTTTCAGCTGCCAGGGTAGCAATCCAACTTCATTGTCTTTTTCAGGACTATTTCAGTTCTCCTGCCTTATGCCATAATCTAGTCTGCAGGGATCTTGTTCACCTTTCTATTCCAAGGGCGTCACACTGAACCATGACATCAAAGCGAGCATGCTGATAAGGAGCAGCAGTGAGCCTAACACCTTGTTAAGGTGCATGAATGCCAAGGAGATGCGTTGCACAGAATCCAGTGATCTACCACCATGGTGCAATTTCTCAGGGGCACAGTGTCTGGGATATCTCCAGATAGTTTTCCAGGCTTAAGGATACATTTCTGCATTTTGCCTCTTCTACTATGAAGAAAGAGGTACAATGCCTAGTTAGCCACTTTGGATTTTAGAGATAACATGTACTTCATTCAGCTTTGCTATTCTGACCATTTACCAGGTGACTTGAAAAGTTCTCAGTATTGAAAGATGCCAAGAGTTAGGGAAGGCCCTATAATAAGTTCAGACTTCTCTGCAAGTTGTTCTGCCACTTGGGAAAATGTAGGATATATGATGGTGCTTGGAGTGTCAGTGGTGGATAGGGTTGCTATTTGGGAACTTTGGCAGGATCTTACGGATAAATCACAGCACGATGACCTTTAAGATTTTGGAGCAAAGTTATGCTATCCTCTTTAGATAGCTGTTCTCATTTTGAGAAACATCTTGATTATGGCTGCCAAGTTACCATGGAACCTAATTTTCCCATCATCAACTGAGTGTTTATGGATGTCTGACTAAATTTATGATGAGACGCTCAGGTTGCATGGTAACTTGATGGCCTGTGGGCAAGTTGTTTCTCAAAATGAGAAAAAGATACAAGTTAGCGAGCATAGAACACTCCATCATTAAACAGAATTTTTGTGTATTGAGATTGGGCTTAAGCAGCTACTGAAGGCATAAGTAAGTTGCATACACAGGTGTCTCAGATGGCCGTGCCTCAGACTCCTCCTCTGTTGTGTCTTCCCTCTCAACCTGAACTGATGGTCAAATGAGAATTTTTCCCATGACCAGTTAGCTAAGGAAGACAGTTCTTCATGTTATGCTGATACCACCAAAATGTGGATGACTGCAGCACTTTGGGGTGGTCCTGAATGTCACTGGAGGACGAAAATCTTCCCAGTTGGCAGAACTTCAGGCAGTTCTGTGGACCTTGTTGTTCATTTTGCTTAGAAAGAGAGAGCCTGGGGGTATAGGTCTGTATTATTGCATGGAAAGCTAATAATCTGGCTTGATGGGGTTAAGAGCTGGGAAGGAACATGTTTGGAAAATCAGTGACACAAAGGTGAGGGGAAAAAGTATTTTAATAAACCTCTCACAATAGGCAGAGAATATTTATATTTGTGTCCCATGTGAATGATCACCAAAAAGAGCAATTTCTGCAGAGGAAAATTATAATAATAGGTAGACAAGATGACCTGTTCTGGGCCTAAGTTAGCCTCTTAAACCAAACATCCCTGTTCTTGCTCAATAGGCTGATGAACAAAGTAACCATGGTGACACGAATGGAGATTATTCATGGACTCAGCAACAAGGAATTCTACTCAGTAAGGCCCACCTGGCTTCAGACATCATTAGGTATCCAACCTGCCAACACTGGAGATAACGTTGAGCACCCGCCCCCCCTCCCCCCATGTGGTATGCTTCTTTGAGAGCACTAGCCAATTACTGGTGGCAGGTTGGTTACTTAAAACTATTTGTATGATGGAAAAGTTAGCATTTGTTCTCACTGGAGTAGACCTTTACAATGGACACAGATTTAACTTTTTTTCCCCTGCAATACTTCTGCCAAAACTACTATCCATGAACTTATTGAATATCTTATTAATAGTCATGGCAGTTCATACAACATTGATTCTGAGCACAGAACTCATTTTACAGAAAATGAAGTTCAGTGATGGGCTAATGCTCAGATAATTAACTATTCTTACCACATTCCCCTTATCCTGAAACAGCTGGCTTGATAGAATAGTGAAATGGCTTTTTAAAGCTTTGCTATGGTGTCAGCTAGGTAGCAATACCTTGCAGGTCTATGATAATTTTCTCTAGGATACAGTGTGTGTTCTAAATCAGTAACTGACATATGGTGCTGTTTCTCCCATAGCCAGTATTCACAGTTCTGGGAACCAAAGGGTGGATGTGGGAGTGGATCCTCTCACTATTAGCCATAGAGATCCATTTAGCAATATTTTTTTTGTTTCCCTTTCCTACAATTTTAGGATCTAAAGGTCTAAAAGTTTTAGTTCCCAAGGGAGGAATTCCTTCAGCAGAGAATACAGCAATGATTCTTTTAAGTTGGAAGTTAAGCCTGCCACTTGACCACTGTGGACGCTTCAGGCCAGTAAATCAATAAACAAAGGAGGGTTTCACTCTACTGGCTAGGGTGATTGTTCCTGGCTGCAAGAGGAAATTAGATTGCTTCTATCTAACGGGGGTAAAGAGGGGTATTTCTGGGATGTAGGTGATTCCCCTGAGGTGCCACTTACTACTGCTGTATACTTTGGTTAAAGTCACTGGGAAACTACAATCCCAAACAGACAGGATGCCAATGATCCAGATCCTTTAGGGATGAAGGTTTGGGTCACCATTCCAGACAAGGAACCATGACCAACTGGGGAGTTTGCTGAAGGCAAAGAGAACATGAAATGGGTAGTTGAAGAAGGCACTTGTAAATACTAACTCTAACCACACAAACTGTTTTAGAAACAGGGATTATAATAATAGAGAGAGAGATTTTTTTCTCAATTTTGATATGAATATGTGTATACAGTAATCATTTTTCCTTCCTTTCTACCATTTCCCTACCATTAATATAAGCTGTCTTAATAGTATTTAACCTTATATCTTAGCATTTAAGTTATAAACTTTCAAAAGGGAATTGATCTCAGCAAGAAGAGGAAGGAATCCCACTTAAAGATGCATAAAAAACTTTGTATCCTCTTATATGGAGAAGAGTAATGTGTTTTGGTTGTATGAGGGATAATTGAGGTGGAAGCATAATTTTGCTATTGTCTTCATTTGGAAGTTCAGTATTGTTAAAAGAGGTATATCCTAGCACCAGGTTGACATGGCATTCGCTAAGCTGGACTGATATTTTCTTCCCTGTGTAGGTCTGGGTTAGCATGGGCCACAAGAGACATTTTACTTTAGATTTGGAAGGTCAAAGGGAAGCAGAAGTTATATTGTTTTTATGCTTTGATGATCAGTGCGATGGCTCCAGGAGCTGTTGCAGCTCATATACATGGTAGTTGATTGACTGTTTCATTTTGTTGGCATGGGCAGCAGCCCAGTACACAGGTTCTGGAGCTCCCGATGGACCTCCAGTTTCAACTTCTTCAGTTTATGGACTAGGCTCAGGAGCAGAAACTGAAGCAACAGTCATATATAAACTATTAAAACAACTCCCACAGTCACATAAGGTCCAATCCCTGTAATTCAGCCCAGATTCTGTACTTTTCCTAGTGGTTCTGTTGTCTGATTGAACTCTGAGTGCCATGACGTATCATAAGGCGTCAGTAAAGCAAGGGAATTTGGAGTATTGGCCAAAGATTTGCTGATAAAAGGGACATGGAATACAAGGTAGATAAGGAAGGGACTGAAGAAAGAGAAGAGGTGATAGAGTGAGGAAAGTGGACTTTTAAATAAACCAGAGGTCCTAGTGAGATAGGAAAAAAAGCCACAGTGGGAGCAGTCAACTTGGGACCAGAATGGTTAGGGGTGAGAATGCTTTCTTACTCATGATTTACTGGCATGAAGAGTCCAAAATGGCTCAGTAAGGTATGAAAAATGTATTTGTATAGGCGTTACAAAATAGATAGCTGGTAGATTGTGCAAAATGTTGTATTATCTTTTGTTGACAATGGAATAAGATACCCATTGTCAAATTGAAAACAGTGTTTGGCACATAGTTAGCTCTCACTAAATTATTTATTCAATGAATGAATGGACCCATATCTATTTGACTTTGGAAGAATCGATTGTGATCCAGTTTACCTTGAGATAGAAGTTTAGGCCAAAAATACCATAATTATCAGGACCAGTATTTCTGGCTCTTACATCTTTCCTGTCTGGTAGATGTGATGTAGTGAGGCATACTGGCTGTAGAAAATTAGATTTGTTGTTGAATGTATATGACTGAAAGCTTGAAAATCAAAAGAAATATTGATGTTCAAAAGTGGTAATGCATTTTTTTAAAGTTATAAACTCATACCATATGATCCAGCAATCACACTCCTAGGCATATATCCAGAGAAAGCTCTAATTTGAAAAGATACATGTACCTCAGTGTTCACAGCAGTGCTATTTACAATAGCCAAGACATGGAAGCAATGTAAATGTCCGTTGACAGAAAAATGGATAAAGAAGATCTGAGATGTATATATAGATAATATGATGGAATATTACTCAGCCATAAAAAAGAATGAAATAACATATTTTCAGCAACATAGGTGAACCTAGAGATGATCATATTAAGTCAGATGAAAACAAATATAATATTATATCACTTATATGTGGAATCTAAAAATAATACAAACAAACATTTACAAAACAGAAATAAACTCAGACGTGGAAAAAAACCTTTTGGTTATCAAAGAGGAATGAAGGGAGGGAAGGATAAATTAGGAGTCTGGGGTTAACAGTTAACACACCACTATACATAAAATAGATAAACAACAAAACCTACACACACACACACACACACACACACACACACACACACACACACACACACAGAGAACTGAATCACTTTGCTGTACATCTAAAACTAACACAACATTGTAAATCAACTAACTTCAATAAAAAAGTTATGAACTCAGAAGAATGTTCTTTCTCTTTCCAGTTAGCACTTCCCTGTGAAACATTGTTCCAAACAAACAAACAAGACAATTTGGATCAAATAATCTACTTGCAGTTTTCTTTTAATTTGAAGAAGCTTATTCTACATCAGGAATAATTAGAGTATCCAGTGGCATCCACAGTAAACAACATAATTAAAAAAAACTGTATAAACAATCTTAGAAATTATATTGATCATGCATATCTTTTATTTTAAAGACTTCAAGAGGTTGGTACAGATGCTCCCTTTTAACCCCTTTTTAGTAGTTAACCCCAAATATCAAGTAGTTGTTATACAAGCAGGCTGCAGTGGGTTACAGACAGTGATCCATCTAGTTCCATTTTAAGAACTGAGGACTAACAAGGGAAGAACTCAACCAGGTTTTAGGTTGCACAAGAACATACCTAAAAATATTTCAGCCTGGGGTATAGATCTGGTACTCATATATCAAAAAATCAAGTCCAAAGTTACCAGATTCTGTCCTTTTCTTCCCCATGGCAGGTTTTGAAGTTTTGGTTAGACTAAACATTTTCCTCAAGTTGGCTTTGACTCTGTGCTACAATGTGTGGGTAGCTAAGCAAATGTAAGATTGTATTTTTGTATGTCTACCATGCTGTCAAAATCAAAAGCTCCAAAATGAAAAGGTTAGAAATGACCCAGAGAGTTGTCACAAATAAAAGTGCTCTCAGACATTTCCGTACAATGAAAGGAATGAAAGAATAGATAGGGAAAGAAATTTATTTAACCAGTTGGCTTCCAAATTGATCTAAATGAAGAACGAACTTGCCGTACATTATTCAGATGATTAAGTAGTGCCATAACATCCTTTCATTCTTTCAACAAATATATATATCAAGTAGCAATCATGTGATAGATTCTCTGTAACCCCTGGGAATTCAGTGGTGAACAGAGTCCCAGTTCTCTTAGAGTTTACATTTTATTTTATTATTATTTTTATTTTTTTGTGGGAGGAGGTAATTAGGTTTATTTATTTTAATTTTATTTCATTTTAAATGAAGATACTGAGGATTGAACCTAGGACCTTGTGCATGCTAAGTATGCACTCTACCCCTGAGCTAGACCTCCCCACCTGGAGTTTTCATTTTAATGGAGGTAAAGAGAAGTAAGTAAGCCTTTACTTGTCTGTGAGGAAGTATTAGAGGACATGGAAGTGCTTATGAGGGACATATGATTTGGGATGGGGGGATGTTGAGGGGAATCAGGAGAGTGAGTTCAAAGGATAAATAGAAATGGCTCAGTGGTGAAGAGGGAGGAAGTAGTGCTCAAGTGAGAGGAACACTGCATGTAACAGTCTAGAGATGAGAACGATCCTGATATGATTAGGGAACTGAAAGAACTTTGGCATGCCTGGAGCTGAGCTGTGTGTGTGTGTGTGTGTGTGTGTGTGTGTGTGTGTGTGTGTATGATAGTAGTATCCAGGCTGAACAGGTATAATGCCACCAGTCTTCATATCTGGAGTCTTCAAATAGAGTAATCTTTAAACTGAGTGTGCGTATTCCTAGAGTCCAAGAAGGTTTCTTAGAGGATATGTCATCACGGATCATTATAAGGAAATTAATTATTGTGTCCAAAACTTCCTTAAGCACTCTTCTAAAACTAATCTGTCTGAGAATTTTTCTGTGATTTACCAGGTCTCTTTCCTAACTTTCCTTTCACAGTCTTCTTTCTTTCATCTTATAAAAGAATGACACACCTCTGACCCTTTTAAAATTGCAGCATTATACTTATAAAAGCCTCTGGATACCATTAATGGGATTGTTTGAGAATTGTTTGAGGGAGCGTAAATAAGAAAGTTCCAGTGTGAAATGTTGAAGCCATGGTGGTGACATATTGAATTTTGGATCCAAAGCCAAGACAAGGCTCCTTGCGTCTGCCCATCTATCTTCCTGTCTGTCCACTTTAAAAAATAATTTAAAAGTGAGAAGGTTGTCACATAATGCATATTAATTATTTAATTAAAATATTAAGTTAGGTATTTTTATACATTACAAAATGATCACCATGATAAGTGATCATCATGCTAAGTCTAGTTACCATCTGTCACCACACAAAGAGATTACATTATTAATTACATTTCCCACACTGTATGTTTCATGCCTGTGATCGTTTTGTAATGTACAGAAATATCAAATCACTATGTTGTGCACCAGGAACTAACATAGTGTTGTAGGCCACTTATCCTTCAAAACCAACCAACCAAACTCGTAGAAAAAGAGATCAGATCTGTGGTTACCAAAAGTGGGGAACAGGAGGAGGGGGAATTGGATGAAGGTGATCACAAGGTACAAACTTCCAGTTATAAGATAGATTAGTGCTAGGGATGTCACGTACAACATGATCAATATAATTAACACTGCTGAGTTTTATATATGAAAGTTATTGAGAGAGTAAATCCTAAGAGTGCTCATCACAAGGAAAACGTATTTCTTTCTTTTTCTTTTATTTTGATCTATATGAGATGATGGATGTTCACTAAACTTACAAGTGTTTCATGATGCAAGTTAAATTGTGCTGTATGCCTTACACAGTGCAGTATGTCAGTTATATGTCAATAAAATTGGAAGAAAAAATTAAAATATTAAGTTAGATTTTGGGAGTTTAGGTTTATTTGCTTTGAAATCCAATGATTGTACTGTTTGTAAATGCAGGGATGCCACCAAGGACAAACCAAAGAAGGTAGTGTTGTTTATGCCTAAACAAAATAGCCAGAGACTGTTGCCCTTTTGAAGATCATGTGCAGGCTTTCGCACTCTCTCTTCTGTCTATCAGTTGCCATTCTTTTTCTCTGGGTTCCCAAATACAGTAGCAATCATCATTCTGTTTCTTTTTCTTAATCAAGAACTGTCTGGGATTGAAGACGTCTTAGAACTCTGGGATTAAAGGTCAAAGCCAATTTTTATGTAAGGACACTCTGAGTAAAATTTATGATATTTAGCATATGGATTTTCAACGTTTAATTTTTGTTGACTTTATTGAAGTTTAATTTGAAGTAAAACTCACTCATCCTAAGTGTAGACTTTAATAATTTTAAGTGAACTTATAGCATTTCCTCACAGTCTTTACAGTCCAGGTTTACAATATATGGGAGCAGCTCTGGATTCCTAACCACCCTTCTCAGGGGATTGTTGTTGCTGCTGCTGTGTGCACGTGTGCACGTGGGTGTGGTGTTTAGTAACTCGCCCGGGCAAAATACAGAGTCTGTTTTCCTTCACATTATGTGTCCTTTGGTATGTCTACTCAGTTTTTTTAAAGCATTCTTGTTTATATATATAAGCATGGCCTCCTAGGGGTCACTCCTGTGACAACATAGCTCAGTGGTCAGCCAGTGATTGCTCAGAAACTGCACTCAAACACCTCGGCCCAGTAAGACCCTTCCTCTCTTCCCACTGATCTGGCCATGTGTTTGGGAACTATGCAGAAGTCAGACACTTTACATCTGTCCCAGCTTTTGTCTTCTCCAGGTCCTCTCACATCTCTCCTGGGCATCCACAGGCCTCAGGTTCCAGCAGGGATGAGGGGACAGCTGGGGACCTTTCTGGTCTCTCCTGCCACATGCAGCCTGTACCTCTTCCAGACTTGCAGAGACTTGTAGGGACTTAGCAGGTCCCACTGGAATGAGACCATAAGACCGTGGTTGTCATGGACCTTCCCTGTTTGTTGGCCACATAGGTTGCTCCTGTTTTGGACAAGGCCCCCAGCATGGTGTTATTCAGTGCTCTACTCTGAACCAAGGGAGACCCCGCCCCCCCCAACAGCAAAGCTGCTGGTTTTTTTTTTTAACATTTTTTATTGATTTATAATCATTTTACAATGTTGTGTCAAATTCCAGTGTAGAGCACAATTTTTCAGTTATACATGAACATACATGTATTCATTGTCATATTTTTTTCTGTGAGCTACCATAAGATCTTGTATATATTTCCCTGTGCTATACAGTATAATCTTGTTTATCTATTCTACAATTTTGAAATCCCAGTCTATCCCTTCCCGCCCCCCTCCCCCTTGGCAACCACAAGTTTGTATTCTAAGTCTATGGGTCTATTTTTGTTTTGTATTTATGCAAAGCTGCTGTTTTTCTGTTTGGGGGCCCTCGTGTACCTACCACACCAACAAAGCTGGAGGACAACGGGAAAGGGCGTAGCCCCAGACAAAAGTGACAGTGACACCTGCTGTTCTTCCTGGAGGCTTGTTTTTGAATAAATGCATCTCAGTTTGTTGTATGCCTTTGGTAATCTCTAGTGTCTTGAAATAGCTGTGTTTTTGGACAATGTTTTAGCTTTATCATTGCTTTTTGGGGAAAGCATTTGCTCAGTTTCTGCCGTTTTGGAAGTCCCCTGCTCTGAAACATTTAATTATTGATAAGCATTATTTACTTCCTCCCTAGTTTTCAGTCATGTGGCAGATAGTGGAGATGCTTAGATAACACACAAGTGTATTTTACCTAGGGCTCCATAAATACTATATTCTAATTTATAGGGGGCTAATTTTCTTCATGTTTTGAAATGAATGTTTTGTACTTACCTTTGAATGTTTTACTTATCTCAACTCTAAAGCTCTTGAAGTTGTCTAGATAGTAGAATGGATATTTGTGATGTCTTGTCTTTTTTTTTCTTGATGACATTTTAGTGCTGTGAAGTAAAGGGGGTCAGACATTAATGGTAGAACATGTACAGCTTACTTGAAACCAAGTCTCTGAAGTACCCCAAGAGCTGACCTGACAAGCTTTTGCAGAGCCAATGCACAGCAATCATTTAACAAGAAAAATCTGACACTTTGCACTTGCCTACGGTGACAAAGAAAATGGAATTGCCCCTCATTTGATTGCTCCATGGGGGTTATACAGATGTTTATGGGTATTCTGTAAAGAAATCATGATTTCTACTTTTAGAAATTCATGATCAAGTTTATCTTCTTATCTGTGGAGAGCTTGGAGAAGAAACGCATCAAGTTAAAGAAAAAAAAGCCAAAAACTTGAACAAAGTTTGTCTATTTAGGTAAAATGGAATTTCACTGAAACAATGGAATTTAAAATTCAAATGTCCGCAGAGCAGTTGCAGTTATCATTGTTTCCACTAAGGTGTGCTAGATCCCCGGACATTACTCCTGCTCTCCTTGTGCTGCCAAACGTACTGCACTGAATTCAGCAGTGCTCGCCGCCTTTCCGGGGCTGCCAAGCCCTCTGCCACACAGGAGGGTTTTGAGCTGAACAACAATGTATTGCACACAAATTCAGCTAAAATACAAAAGAAGACAAGAGACCATGGAAAAATTTTTAAATGAGAAGGACAAACAGCATTCTGAACGGGTGATTTTTACAAACAGATTTCGATATTGGCTTTGATTTTTGTAGAATAATTTGGTTTGAGAAGTTCTAGAAGGTTAATTTCAGTTTTCGGGCAATTTTTCTTCTCATAAAACTCTTTAGTGTACTATTATTTATAACTGGTGCTACGAATGTAAGTTATCTTTGTTTTAATTGCACACCAATCTGACTCTATCATTATTCATATGATTTAAATCCCTATTGGTTTCTGAGATCATCTAGTGAAATTTGAAAAAACAATGAACACAAAAGAGCAGTTCTAAGTAACTATTTCAAGCAGGAAGTGAGACAGATTTGGAAGCATAATGAAAATTTTTTTTTTGTGGATAGAAAGAAAAATTAATTCTTTTTATTTGCAGAACTGAATTTAACTTTTTCCAGGTCTTAAAGTTACCAACCAAAAATTTAGCTATTTTGTGAAAAGGTTTCTACATAGTTGGTAATCTAATGGTAGACTCTGAAATGTTTGCCAGGAGAATATGCCAAATTCTCCCATAGACCAAATACAGATTCTGCAGATACCATTTTACATGTACACCTTGGTTTGGAAGCACTAGTACATATGCAAAGAACTTCTTTGGGCTATATATTTGGAATATGCTCTGGAGCTTTTTTCTTTTCTTTATGTTACAGTGCTTTCAGTTAAAAAGATAATTTACACCTCCCTGCCTCCAAACCAATGTTATCGTCAACTTCTGCAGCTTGGCTGCTTATGTGATTTGGTTTCATAACTTTGATTATATTGACTGACCATTGTGATCAACGACCATTTTAATAATAATTTAAAATGTCAGCTCTAAACATAAATTAGTCTTAAAGAAAATCTCAAATACTATAGCAGTTAATCTTAAATTGTTGGCATGGTTTATGTGGGCAAGAATTACTTTATATTCAGTTAAACACCTGGGAATCAATTGATAAGTAACTGCTTAGTTATAGGTTGTTCTAAAAAATAACATTTTTTGAGGGGACTGCACTGCAAGCTTTCCACCAAAATAAGATTTCTTTATAGATAAACGCTATGGTTATAGTTCCATAGTTACATCATCAAATAATACTGTCTTCTATACCCAGACCAAATTTCACAATCTTTAAAAAATCTTTGTCTGTGATAAGACTCCTATTGTTTTGATGAATTTTCAAAATAATGATAGTGTGCAAGTAATCAAGTGAGTGAATTTTCATGTATATAAATGAGTTCCTGAAAGATTTCATTTGCCTGTTCAGGAAAATGACATGTTTTGTCATTCTTCTGCCTTCTTATCTGGTTATTAAGTTAATGAGTTGGACAAATGTAAAACGTCATCTGTACTTTTGCTGAGATTTGTTGTTTAAATAATTAATAGTAGAATAATCAGGAAGCAATTCAGGATTGTAAAGTTTTTATGATGTTAACCCACAAAACCCTTTCATTTGTGAGATCCTCTGAGTTGATTTATTGAAACAATTGTCTCCATAATTATTGCCTGCTAAATAATGGTGATTAATTGCTATTTCCTAAATCTTTAGATAAGGGAGGAAGAGTCATTGAACCCACTTTGAGTATATCTAAGGAGAAATTATTCTTCTACAGAACACAAATATAAAGCAGATTGAACCCTTTATGCCTGGTGTTAACTGCAAGTTGTTTAAAATACTTTCTAGAAACAAAGAGGGATGAATTTTGAATACCACAGAGCTAAAAGCTAATGAGAGAAAATTAGGATCGTGCCAAAAGTGTCTAAGCATACTACTTACTTGTTAAAGTGATACAAAAGGCAAATGAAAATCTTGAGCATTTAGAACACCAGAAACTCCTGCTAAATGGAAACCACGGTGTTATCTGAGGGTGGACTGACTCAGAATTTGGGAAGGCTCGTCAATGGTGCTTGACTTTCATTGAGATTCAGCATTTCATCTTTTTTAGTTTAGATTTAGGATATTCATGTGTTTTCTAGGAAGTTGGGCCTGTTTGAAATTTAATTAGAAATGTGGAAACTCCATCAGGGATATTTAGACCAATTAATGCTGTTACTTAATATGAAAAAATAATTAAAGAAAAACCACCTCATTCCTATTTGATAAGAAATAAGACTAGAGTGCTCCCTTGGAATGCTTTCCCAGAAATATTTAAAATAAATACAAGTAACTAATATGAATTCTATACAAAATATTTTTTTGAGAAACATGTGCATATATTACAGTAAATTTAGTTATTATTATTGTTGTTTGCTTGAGTAAATGAGATAAAGTGCAAGCCCTTTGTAAATTATAAAACACTACCCATCTGCATTTGAAGAGAAGTTTGTCTGGGTTTAATGTCTTGGTCACATTAAATAATGCTCACTATGTAAAGTCACTTCAAGCTTTGCTACAAAGCTGTTTTATTATTGAAACGAGCAATTCTGAACAGATTTTGGAGCAGGAATGGAGAAAATTGGTGGACAGAGGCATTGGAGCTAAGGGGAAGCTGGGGCTGAGTAGAGGCTTGAGGTGTGGGGTCCAAGAAGCCAAGAATCTAAGGACAGAGGAAGAGACCACAGATTGATCATATTTCACAAGTTTATAAGGATCTATCTGAGTTAAGTTTTCAAGTAGGAGAACTGTGTTACACTTATGGAATATTAAATATGGAAGGAGAAAAGCTGAAAAGAGCAAAATCCCAGATTGGGGGCCAGTGAGATTGGGTGGTGGTGTTGGCAGGGACCATATCTTGGAGGACACAAGTAATGCGGGTATTATGCGTGGAGCTTTAATCCCCAGAGAGCGAGGCAATTTATAAAGATCCAGGACCAGAGAAAATATAAAATAAAATAGTAGGTCAAAAATGAGAAAAATATAGGATAGGATCTGAAATAATTGATAAAGGTGGTCTGCAAATTTAGTTGTTATTTCTTGATACTCAAAGGAAATTATTATTTTTTTTTATCATCCTTAGAGAGAAATTATGCCAGTTTCTCAGGAGAAACAATTTCCTTTCACTGCGTTCTGAAAGAATTTTACTAACAGTTTATTACTTTGCATTAAGCTTTTAGTCTTTAACTTTTCTTTGAAAATGCAAACACCCAAGGAAAATACGTGCTATACTGAGTCACTAATACCTGCAAATTATAAATAATTTTCTTGTGGCCTATGGTGGGAGGATGGGCTTAATTTTGCCAAGGGTGAGTGGTGGAATCAGTAAAACAATGGTTTATAATTTAGATTTCCCTTCCCCAGATTTTTATTAGCTCCAGTTCTGTGAGTTCAAGGTTACTATATTGGAAAAGAAATAAAACACGTGATTATCTATAAAGAAAATTATTTAATGAAGATACTAAATGATAACTAAATTACAGTTTAGACACTAGGCACACAGGAACATTTTCGTGGTTGCTGGCTTAATCTATATCATCCATGTTGCCAATAGACCCTCACTTTTTAACAAGCAAAGACTGTGGATAAATTTTGAGAACACGCTTTCTAACTTGACGGGGTTTGCTGTTAGCTGATTCTGGGAAACCATTTTTTAAGAGAAGAGGTATCCAGAGATTTGCTTCCAGTTTGTCCTTCGGCTGACTCAGTGGTAATTGGTGTTTATTTAAGATATGGGCTATAATACACCTGCAGTGAATAATCTTTAGTATTGGTAATGAGAATTTGGTATGTGATATTGACTTGCATTCTTCTTCTTTTTTTTTTTTTTAACCTTCTTCTCTCATGTTTATTGCCTCATATTCTGGAGAGTGCTGCTTATCCACTTTATTAACATTTTAATCATTAGAGCCAGAGAAAGCATTCTATTTCAGATCCCTGTGTGTTAGTTTTCTTTAATATTCTTTTTTGTTTTCTAAATAATTGATGTGCAAATAAAGAAAAAATAAATTGCATTTAAAAAGTCAAATAAACTTCACAACTCAATAGCAAATTAAAGGGTGAGACTGAGAGATAATGAGCTCTGACAACATCAAAACCATGAGTCGAAATATAAACCATATTCATTTTTAGCTGTAAATATTACTTTTGTAATTAATTTTTAATGTTAGGGTCATGTGAGATATATATATATATATATATATATATATATATATATATATATATACATACATACATACACATATGAATAAATGACAGTTTTAATGAGCTATACATTTTGTATACTTTTTTCCTTTCTGAAGTGGGTTTGAAATAGTTGAATATATGGTTTTTTACTGTGATCTCAAAGGACAAAATTGCCATTTCCTCCCTAAGATGCCCAAATAGTCCAAAAAACATGAAGCAAATCAGTGTGTTTCTTCCGTCTGGTCTTTGTTAGGGAGCTGTTTAATGTCCCCGAGAAGCCTTGAAGATGCTCATCAGTTTGCTTCTATTTTATCTCCTGCTCAAAAATCCTTTGTTGTGACCATCCTCCAGTTAAAGAAGGAAAGATGGTTTCTTATTTTAATTGGTCAATGGGGAAATACCTGCCGTGTGACAAATCTTTTCTCTTTCACTGTGGAACACAGTATTTTGCTTTCTTGTGTTTCCTGTCCTTACTGTCTGGACCTGACATGTTTTGCCTATGACACGGCAGTAAGAAGGAGTTTCTTAGTATTAATTTGTTGATACCTCACTTTGTATTAATTTTTCCAGCTATCTTCTTGGGAACCGTAAAACCACAGACTCAGTCTCTCAAACATGAATAGGAAATACTGCATGTGCATGAAATATTTCTTCCTCTCAAAATCTTTATCCAAAATAACTGCAAAAGTAAGAAAAGGAGAGAGAGAGTACTGAGTATGTGGAATGGAGAGATCTAGAAGCCCGCTGTGTGAGGAGCAGTGATATCATGAAATGCCAATGTGCTAATTCACTTCAGCTAATAAAGACGAAACTAACATTTCATGTTATGTGCAATACCGGGGCTGTTCTCTCTTAAATGAATGTATTCCAGTGTTTTACTCAGTTAGCCAGAGGATCTACTGCCTGTTTATACTTAGAATAGGTAACAGTTATAATATTAAGCTATCTATTCCCTTTATCTTTTTTTAGGCAGAAAATTTTCCACTGATATTTTGTTGTCACTTATGTAATATGTGACAACAACAGGGTTTTTTTCCTCTTCTTAAAAAGTTCCAAGCATGAATATTTACTGTTTCTAATACTTTAATATGACGTTAAATGCTATATTTTTGTAGCTAATTTAAATGAATTCTTACATTTTTATAGCAACTGCTAATTTTGGCAACTGACTGAAAAACTTATATTCTAAAATAAAATATATATAAGTCAACCTTTAGCCTTCAAGTTTAATAAGCAAATTCTCATTTATGACTATAACGTCCAATGTTAATTTAAAATAGATATCTTTTTTTTTGCTCATTATTACTATTTTTTTTTGTAGAAGATTAATTGTTTTAGGTTCCAGTGTATTTTTGATAATAACTACATGGACATAAAAAATTATGTTCATTTACTTCTTTTCTTCCTGAATGGTAAAATTCTCTTTTAAGTTTTCTTAGTATTATTTCTGGAGAAAAACATACTCTTCAAACTTTCTCTGTGCAGAGATGAATTATAATGTTTGTCCTCAATGCATTCTCAACTGGAAAAGAGAAAGTCACACAGACAAATGTATAAGAACAAAAGGCTGCTTTCTTCCCCTCAGGACTGTAAAGGATTTCTGTCCGATAGTAAAAACCTAAAGTTAGAATTTATTGGACAGGGGATGGAGGGCATTCTCCATGGTTATGTTGGGATTTTCACAATTTTTCTGTTTAAAAATTTACCACAGACTTTCTGTGGCATTTATGAAGGAAAATACCATCCTCACTGTATGAAGTCATGAATACTATTTTATAGAGTGTTTTCTTCATAGCTTGAATTTTGAATTAATGCAGAAAAACTAAGGGAACCAACATAAAACAGTCTTATGTTTATGCAGACTTATTTAGTCAAAATATGGCATTTGTCTGAGGTAATATTTACACAGCACAGTCAGAAGAAAATTTCTTTTCCGTAGGATCTTCATAAAATAGTGTCTTAAGAGACAACTATTAAACTATGTACAAGCGTTGTTGGCTTTCAACTTTCTTCCTTATTAACCCGCTCCTTAGCACCGCTTAGCAGTTCAGAGAAGGTCAGAAAATATTTTGCTCTCATTTTCATTTAGATTATTGTAAACAACCTATTTATAGAAGTGAGTAATATATTCTTTAACACATTTTAGTGTGTAATTCTGGACATAACTTTCTTTTAGGACTGTAGAAAGATGCTGTTACGTAAGGCCACTAAATAAATGCCACTGTGTCCTCTTCATTAGCTGTGTCACAGACAGAAGAAAATGGTCAGCAGATGTTTGCTGTTAATGACCTTAGGATTCTTTATTTTGTGAAAGATTTTAAATACGTGAAATAAATATAAAAGTTTAGACTTAAATGCAATAAAAGCACATGCAGTATGCACCACTAAAGTTGTGTGTCATACTGTTTGAAAACCTGAAAGTTCAGAGGCAGCCTAAAAATTCAAGTAAAATTACATTTGCTACGGTATACATGCATCTTTTAAATTACTATCTTTTTTAAGGAATGTAGTGAATATAAATAGCTGTGGACGTTTCAGGCTTGTAACAGAACCCTTTTCTTATAATGCTGAAAAAAGATCTGCATCTTACTAGTAAAACTAGTTTTTATTTTATGTGCAATATCGTTATTTCATGCAATGTTCTCAAAATATTCACCAAAGCCTATTATTGCAGACAGCAAACAGCTCTAAAAATGGGGTCACTGTTGGAGAGCACTTACAACACGTACCTAAAAGTAATAAAATTGCATGTTTAAACCTATAAAGATTTTTGCTTTACAAAGCAAAATGTTGAACTGATAGGTTAAGACACTGGTCTTATTTACATGCAGGAGATTGATTAGTTTTGATAGATGTATCACGCTATCTATTTAGTTTAGATATTTAGAAATTCATAAAATAGAAGTGATAACACTCTTCTTAAACACTTTCAAAGGATCTTAGGGGAAAAAAAGATTCTGATATTTGATTAAAATTCAGTAATGCAGCCTAATTTGGACTTGTCTAAATTCATGAATACTGTCTTTAAAAACAATTTTATTATTCTTGTGTTCGCAGGCAGGCAAACCAAATAAACCAAATGTTGCCTTTTTAAAGTTACTTTAATTACTAGCTAAGAGTCATTTGTAATTAGTCATGTAACAATACATGCCTTTGCTTATATTGCAATTACCTGCATGAAAATAGAAACTTGTAAATTTGCAAAACAATGTTTTTCTTTAGGAAGAATTTTTTTTTTTCCCTTTGGAATTAACCTACAAAATAAGTTGGGTGAAAAAATTATTTACCCAACTTCTGACTGAATTAAAATATATTTGATACAAAGCAGCTTTGAACTAATGAATTGTAGAGCCAGTGCATTTTCAAGTAAGAGCAACTTACGTGTTCTTTGTTGGGTGTTTTCTTTTAAGAGCATTTTATTTTTTCATACTTCTAGTTCTGTGATTCTTAGATTGGCCTCATCTGAAGTCCACATACAAAAACTCCCTACTGATACCTGAGATAAATTGGAGATAATTTGTTCTAAAAGGGATTCTTCACTTTATGAAAATATTCACATCAGTATTACTTTGAATAATAATGTACTGTTGATATGATTTAAATACACACATTTTAACTCATACATTTTTAAGATTAGAAGTCATTTCCAAGATCATTTAAAACAGTGCCTTTCAAAGTTTAGTGCATAGACACATCACCTGGGGATATTGTTAAAATGCAGAATTATTTTAGTGCTCTGGGATGGGGCCTCAGATCCTGCATTTTCTAACATGACCCCAGGTGCTGCTGATCTAAGGACTATACTTTTAATTACAAGGATCTAAAGCATCTTTCTAAGTGCAGTTATTCTTGGGGTGATCTGATTGTTTTATAAAGCTTTTTTTTTTTTTTGTATCAAGATATACCATGGCCTGACTGTAATAGCAATTTTTTTCTACATTAATATTTCTTGAAATGCTCAGAAGAGGGGAACCAACTATATTAATAACTGAATTTAAAGCAAATTAGTTTTTATAGACTCATCCTACTTCTGTCTTTTAAAACAAATTTGTTCTGATTTGTGAACTTGGTTAAGACATTTTAAATCCCTGGGTTTTAGTTTTCTCATCTGTGAAATGAAGGTATGGAATAAAAAGCTGAGTCTGCAGTAGACATGCAAACATACTTGTTGCATGAAAAAAAGCCTCATTGTCAGCCTTATATTTTATGATTTTATAAACCAAGGGTGGGGTGCTTTCCTTGAAAAAAATGAAATGTAAGTCTAGATATTATTAATAAAGAAATAAATTGTACTCGTGTTTAAAATACACTAGGTTGAGCTTGCAGACAGAAAGTGAAAAGAAACACTTTGGCTGGGAATATATTAAAATTGTATTTTCAAGTGGCAGTGCTCTCTCAGCAACTGAGTCCCCAAAGTTCTGAGGAGTGGTCACCCATATATTGACTTTGTCTGAACTGACTTATCGCTGGAAAAATAGACATTCTCTTGCATGGTCTGCTTGAGGGACTGTTTGTTTAAAGCTGAAAGATGGACTCCAAGCCTTTTATTTCATTTATCTTTCCTGATTAATTTACAAAGCACAAAATATCTTAACCCATTAGGTACTATGCCTCTGTACCCTTCACCATGTATTTATTCTTTTATTCTATTTTTTATTGAAGTATAGTCAGTTTACAATGTGGTGTCAATTTCTGGTGTGCAGCAGAATGTTTCAGTCATACATACACATACATATATTCATTTTCATACTCTTTTTCATTATAGGTTACTACAAGATATTGAATATAGTTCCGTGTGCTATACAGAAGAAACTTGTTTATTTATTTTATATGTAGTAGTTATATTCTTATATTTGACTTATTTTCTCAGAGCATAGGCACTGTAATGCTTTATAGAAGATCTGTTATATGCACTATAGTTACAGACTCCAATGACTAAACCAAAAAGTGGTGAACGTGATTAAAAAAATGACACAAGCTATTTGAAATTATAATATCCAGGATGTATGTTCTTGCTCACCATAATTAAAAATAAATTGGTCTTCCTTTCTATACCAGCTCTATATCTCTATAACTTCAATTATGTCCCCAAGAAATTTTTGAGTTATTTAACTCAAGAGTTTCTGAGGACAGATTTTCCGGGTGACTTTTTTTGTGTGGGTACCTTTCAAGATGAACACTGGGGGTGAGGAAAGGTTTAGGGATGGGCAAAGTAATTAGTAATGGAAAATAACACCACATGCCTGTTTTAGTCTTCTTTTTCTAACTGGCCAGAGCTGAGTCATGGGTGATGGATATGCTATCTTTAGTAGGTTCAACCTGGCGAGTAGAGGGGAGCATATGGAAAGCTTCTCTTGTGTTTTAACAAATAAGAATTTGGATTTAAGAGAAATTGTTTTTAAGGGAAAAATGTTCTCAGGGTGGCAGTTCAGCTAGTGGGAACCCATATGACCACACTAGTGGTTTAAAAAATACTGATATACCTGTCTTTTCTCCATTGTTAAATGACTATCTTTTGAGGCCTCCGCCAACCACTCCCCACTCCCCCACTCTCCCCTAGAGCCTTCCCATGTCCTTGGCTGACTTGGCCTCTCTTCCAGGCCCCAGTTATTTAACCAATATTTTAAAATATTATCTTTGAAAATCTCAATTTAAATAGCACCTGTCTTCATATTCTAGAAAAAAAGAAACAGCATCGAAGAAGGGAAAAGATGGCCACGCACTTTCAAAGAAGAAAATATTATGTATATATATAAAGGCAAATAAGTAAGTTAAGCTCGCTGGCTGTGTCCATGATAGTAACATTTCTTTGACTGCTATTATCAATGAAAGTAGACACTAGAAAAAAACTGGCAACAGAAATTTCCTTGCCAATCTGAAATGAAAAGCTTTTCCAAATGCAAAAGGACAAGACCAGGAGAGGCTACTCCCTCACTTTCCAAATCTTTGATGCCCTCTTAAGAAAGGTGATTCTGGGACTGAAATAATAGCATCGTCATATACCTTTTAAAAATTCACAGGATGATCTTCATCAAACTTGTCTACTTACAACGTCAGTTTTGGGATAAGTTTAATTAGAGGTTGCCTACATGAGGTTATTTTAAAAGGTGCCTCTCCCTAAATATCTCCTCAACCAAATGCCATGATCTCTAAAACTCATTCCTATTGAATTTTAGTTTTCTTTTCCAGTGACTTGAACATTCAGTGCAAATGCTCCTCTGAATATTACCAGGAATGGGCCATAACTCTGGCTCTCAACTCTTTCTCCAACTGTTACCTGGCATTGAGTGACCAAACATGAAGAGCTGAGCAGAGTTCTAGTGGATACTGATTGAGAGAAAAAGCCTTCCTGCTCCAAGACCAGTGACACCTATTTGAAAATGATAGTTACAAAAGAGCGTGTAATTCCAATGGCAAAAGGAGGCATCCCCTCGGGGAACATCTGCAAATGCTTGCCTAGTAAAGTTGAAACTCAACACAGAGAAGCTCAGGTTCATAATTTTTATGGGTATGTTCCTGTCTCAAACTTGAAAAGACAAAAAGTAATTATTAGTTTGAAAATTAGTTAATGATGTTAGCTTTTTAAAAAAATAATTATTTTTTAATGGAGGTACTAGGGATTGAACCTAGAACCTTGTGCATGCTAAGCACATACTCTACCACTTGATCCTTAATGCTGGTAGCTTGTATTAAGTGTAACGTTCTGTATTCCAAAGATTAACAATACTGAGTGATTTTGGAAATAACTCATTTCTAAAATCTCTGTGGCATTAGATAGAGTTGATCACATTATATTCATAATGAGAATTTCTTCTCCTGATTTCTTTGATATTATCCTGGTTCTCTATGAATACTAATTTTGTGTTTTTCCCTTTGCTGCCTTCTTTTGCTGTGTGTTTTTCTTCTTCCCACAATACCACAAATTTCTTTCCTTATATCACTCCCCTACACAATTTGTTTTTATCCAATTCTTACCATTCAAGATTGTGCAGTTTTTTTATTGCTTCATGCAAATGACTCCCAGTTTGATAGCTCTTGTCCCTGACTTTGCTACAGAGCTCTAGCTACACATTTCCAACTGTCTACCAAACATCACTTTGTGCCTGTTCTATGGTTTCCTTATGCTAAAAATTTCTCAAGCCAGCTTTATCACTTCCTTCCACAAAAACAACTCATTATTCCTCAATTTCCAGTCTCTGCTACATATAAGACTTTTCCTCTCTCACTCATCCTGAAAAATATGGAATTTTGTTCCAGTTCTGCATCTCTGCCTGATCAGATACCTCCTTCCTTTTCATTAAAAAACTCTGCCTATCATTGCTTTAGTTCACAGCTTAATACTGTTACCCATTCTTAGTTCAAGTGCTACTGAGAGATCTACTTGTGCACTTTGTTTTCCTGCATCAGGGGATTTAGAACCTATGTAGCAACAATTGTGACTTCCTACTTTTTAAGCCTGGGGCATGTAGCTTACTTAGTGCTTTAAGCATAGCTGATACTCATTAGATATTTGTTTAACTAATTGTTTTATTATCATGAACTCCATATTATAGGAGTAATAAAAATACTAAAACATAAAAATAATGCTCCAAGTTGGTCATTAAAACAAAGCATCAAAATATAACAAGCATTCTTTCACCGGTTTGATTTAGGAAGGAGACTTGGCTAGCCAATGCAACTTCAGATTTTACATTGGAATTTCTTTAAATTCCTTGCCTTCAGTGTGACAAATCCTGTCTCACAAGATCGACTTTAATAATTTAAATGTTTCTTTGGGTTTTAGACTTGAAAGCTAAGTGTATGTGGGTGGAAAAGGATGATTCTGACTTGAGTTGATAGGATTAAGAAACAACTCAGCTGAGTAAGCTCTTGTGGCTACGATTCACTTAAAATGCAAAGGGTAGACAGTTGTATAACTAATGCTAGGGACAGGGCCTAATTTTAAGTATAGGAGAGGGATTTAGATTACTAAATAGCACCTCACTTATGCAGTCAAAAATAATTTCGCTTTTTTTCCCAAAACAACAATTGAAAATGGCATTAGCTTTATAGCAGCCAATAAGGCTAGTACAACAATCAAGTTTCTTTATTCTCCATCTAAATACAAATCATATGACAAAACTGGGATGGAAAAAAATAGATGGGAAAGCCCTTGGGAATTACAATTGCCAAGACATGAGCTTCTTAATATTCTGGTCAGCTTTTGCATCTGGCAATAACTTACTCTCAGCCGCTGCTTTCCCCAGTATTAATCACGCGGAGTCAGAGAGTTCCAGCATCTTCAGGTCCAGCATGATCTGGTTTTGGAGCCACTTTGAGACTAGGCTGGACAAACATTCGTAGTCCATAATCATCCCTGGATGGAATTACTTGAACCTGGTCTGAATTGAGTTGTCTTCCTAATCATTATCTCTCTCCAGTATTCGCTTTTCTCCCTATCCAGCTTAGATTCTGTGTATTAATAACTTTTCCAAATAAGTTTTTTTCTGTCTCAGGGCTAAATGGAGATCAAAAGTGACATCAAGTTCAGTTAGAGAAAAACAAAATATTACATTATTTTTCACAATAACATACGTACAATTTTAATACCTCTCTAAAAATGGCAAAATTGCCTTTCCTCTTCTGTCTGTTACCACACCTGTCCAGCAAAACAGCAACCCTGCATCAAACCAAATATCTGCTTTCTCTGAGCATGTGCATGAACAAATGAGCACTACTAGAGAAAATCATCAGCTCAGCCAGGTGCTTCTTACACAAATTCATTAGTTCCTTACTTGGATCCTAAATACTGTCCAGCAGGCCTGTTACATTTTACTGGCCAACTCTCTCCCACTTGGTGCAGAAATGTTTTCAAAACTTTTCTGTTCTAAAGCTTCTGGATGCAACCTTGTTGCATTTCTTTATATGGTATATAGAAAACATGAGGTGAATTTCTCAGCTTTTCATCACTAAATCTGTACATTTGCCTACACATTGATGCACTGGCATTCATCTCTTCCGTCCTCCTCTACAAAGCATGAATTATCCTTCTTCCTAGCTAAGGTCCAATCCTCTACTTCTTGGTTTCTGATCATATTCTTTCTAGTTTTATTGTATTGGTCAAGGTTCTCCAGAGAAACAGAATAGATATATATATAAAAATAAGAAAGGAGATTTATTATGAGGAATTGTATAACTTGATTATGGAGGCCAAGACGCCCTGTGATATGCCATCTTCAAGCTGGACACCCAGGAAAGCTGGTGGTGGTGTAATTTCACTTGCAGTCTGAAACTCTGAGACCCAGGGTATCTGACGGTGCAAGTCTCAGTCCAAAGCAGGAGAAGACCGAGGTCCCAGCTCAAGTAGGCAGGCAGGAAGGAAACAAGGCCTTCCTTTCTTTGCTTTTTGTTTCATTCAGGCCCTCAGTGGATGGGGTGATGCCCACGCACATAAGGGAGGGCAGTTCACTTACTGAGTTCACTGACTCAAATGCTAATCTTATTCAAAAACACCCTGGCAGAGTGTATCCTCTATCAGTTTTCAGAAGGAGTGTGTGAGAATTTAAGTTTGAGATCTGTTTATGCTTGGTATTCTGAACGTTAATGAAGAAATGTGGTGTTTTGTTTTGTTTTGATTGTTTGCTTTTCTTTATTTCTGCCCACTTAGCATGTGGTAGCCTCTTTTCAGTCTGGAGACTCTTATCTTCTGCTTTCGGAAGGATTTTTTTTTTCCATTTTGTCTTCTCTGTTTTCTATCACCCTCTTAGATGCATGTTGGGTGTCCAGGATCGACCCTATATAACATATAAAATTTCTTTATTATTAAATGTCTTTTCCTTATCTTTTTTACCTTTTATTTTTCTTGGGTGTGAATGCAAATTTTCTTCTAGGTCATCTGATATTCATCTCACATTTTATTCTCATTTTTTAAATAGCAGAACTGGTAGGAACTTAATGAACGAGTAAGGCAAACGAAGTTTACCCTATTTATGTACTTGGAACCACAGTGCTTGCAGAATGCTCATAGATTATAATACTTGGGTTAAATATTCATTGATTAAATGACCATTATGTGCTGGGCATTGTTATTGGACCTGGAGATACACTGGTGAACAGAACAAGCAAGCTCCCCTTTCTTATAACTTAAATTCTGTGCAATGGGTGGAAGGAGGGAAAAAATAAATAAATACTAAATATGTACCATCATACATGTATACACTCAGAAATATGTGTATGAAAAAAAGCTTGAACAAGTAAATAAGAAGGCATCAATCATTTCATGATAGTGCTGTGCAGAGAATTAAAATAACAGTGATGTGCTGGGGATTGGTTAGGCAGTCACTTTTGATTGTGTTGCCAGGGGCAGTCTATTTGAATAGGTGACATATAAGTTGAAATCAGAATGGATAAATAGAGAAAGAGTATTTGAGGCAGATGGGAAGAGCTTGTACAAAGCCCTAAGTCAGGAACAGAAGGAAGGCCAGAGTGGTCCAAGTCTGGTGTGTGAGAAAGTAGTATGATTGAGATCGGAAACATCGGCAAATCCCTAGGGCTTTGTAAGCCGTGGAAGGAGTTTGGATTTTCTTTCAAGCATGATGAGAAGCCACTGGGGTATTTTAAGGAGCGTAAATGGGTGATCTGATTTGGAGTTTGGGATGGCTGCTCCAGTTGCTGTATGAAGCATGGATCTCAGTGGAGCTATTGTGGAAGCAGAAGGATTGGCAAGAAGGCCATTGTGGAAGTCCAGGCAACACATGGTGGTGGCTTTGCTCAGTGCTGTTGGTAGAGATGGAAATACGTGGATCCAGTGCAATTACTGAGTCCATGTAATTGTGATTTTTCAGTCTTTGCCAGTTGTTCCATAAGAAAGATTTTACTAATTTGCACTCCCTCAGTGGTATATGAGAATATATAACAATAATATAAAGTGGAAATTGGCTTAGAGATCCACGATTCAGTTTTATATAAAATGAAAACATGATCATACATATATTGGTTCAAGGTATGTTTGTTTCCTAGGAAGGAGCCACAGGTGTGTCAAGTTCTGGTAATCTATTAGACACCACTATGTCTCAGCATTTGTTTTCTCTATGCTAATGCTCTTTTGTTTGACATCTCTCTGCAGCACCTCTCCATGTTATATATACACATGTATATATTCTGTTTCTTTTTTTTATCTGTCTGTCATTATTTAGTTATTTTCTTATTGAAATATATTTGATGTACAATATTATGTTAGTTTCAGGTGTACTAGTGATTTGACATTGCATATATTATGAAATGATCACAGTGTAAGTCTCGTAGCCATCTGTCCCCATACAAAATTATTACAATGTTATTGACCATATTTCTAATATTGTATATTGTATCCCTATGGCTTATATATTTTATAACTGGAGGTTTGTATCTCTTAATCCCCTTCACCTATTTTGTACTCCCCCTCCCCTTCCCTCTGGCAATCACTTGTTTGATCTCTATATCTATCAGTCTGTTTTCATTTTGTTTGTTTCATTTTTTAGATTCCACATATAAGTGAGATCATATGGTATTTGTTTTTTTCTGACTTATTTCACGTAACATAATATCCTCTAGGTCTATTCATGGAGTAGCAAGTGGCAAGATTTCATTTTTTATGGCCGAGTAATACTCCATTGTCCATTCATCTATCATTGGACATTTACTTTGTTTCCATTTTTTGTCTGTTGTAAATAATACTGTACTGAACATGTGTACATATATCTTTTTAAATTAACATTTTGATTTTCTTCAGGTAAATACCCTGAAGTGAAACTGCTGGATCATATGGCAGTTCTATTTTTATTTTTTGGAGGAATCTCCATACAGTTTTACATTGATAGCTGCACCAATTTGTCTCAACAGTACATGTCTCAACAGTGCATGAGGATTCCCTTTTTCCCACATCCTCACCACTACTCATTATTTATTATCTTTTTGATAATAGCCATTCTGACAGGTGTGAGGTGTTATCTCATTGTAGTATCTCAACACAAATTAAAAACCTCATGCTTGAACAACTGTATTAGCCCTTTACTTAATTACCCTATGTGAATTCACAGACAGTGAATCAATATCATAATATAGACTAGCACACGTTTTGTTACATATTATCTTATCAGTAAATATTCTTTATTAACTGGGCCATATGTTTTCCAGAAAAATAACTTTCTGTTATAACATTCCAAAGAGAATAATTTTCTTTCAAATAGATAAACAGTTATTTTAGTTTTCTTTCTTAGTATTTATGGATTTTCTAATACATTCAAGATGTCAATCATGTTTCAAGACCTTAGCTAATGAGATACCACTTCCATTTTCAATTTAGTGGTCAAAGTAATTTTACACAAAAAATTCTAAAATAAACATGAATAGGTGGGTTTACTAATGATGTAATTTTATAAGTATAGTACCATGGAAACTAGATTTCTGCAGCTTAAGAGAATAACTCATCTTAAACTGCCTGATGAAGGTATGGTTTTTAGAATATTTAAAATAATTTCTTCAGTTCCATATGATAAAAATTCTATCTTTTTTTGCACAAATTTTTCTGACACAACAGATGATTATACAAGGCCATTTATGTAAGTGAATTGCTCAGTGATAATATCAGCCAAAATTGTAGGTTGAGGTCAAGTGATGTCAAGTTATTATTTAAAGAAACAAAGACAAAGGGAAAAGACAAATTGTAGAGGAGAAATTTAATACATTTTGGCAACATAAGTAGGAAGGTCAGTAAAGGACATGAAGTTAGAGTGATGTCATTATAATTGGCTTCAGTTCAGAAGTGGCAGGGTGGCAGTTAGCCAAAAAGGCACTTTGATGTTGTTTGTTTATATATTGCTATTTAGCTATCCATATCCAGAAGTGGAGATTACAGCAGATAATTTTATGGTGGATGACTGATTATTGTGGTTATTGCCTTATTTTAATCTTTGTTTCTTAAATATAATGGCTATATTTATTTAGAGCTTTCAGTTTTAAGATGTGTTTCCACCGTGCATGCAGATCTGTAGGACCTACAATCTAGGCAGGTTAAACTGCTGCAGAAATACTGTTTGATGTAATGATATGGATACAGATTTTGAGTTCAGACAAAAGATTTAGGGAAGATTTCCAAGATGTTTTTAAATTATGAAGTAATCAGGTCTCTTCAGTATCCTATCTTGTTTCATGTGTGGAATTTATACTCTGCCTGTAAAGAAGGAGAAAGGAGTCAGCTGGAAGGATGTTTTTTCTTTTTAGTTTCTCATTAGATTGTATTATGCACTTCCCCCCTGAAGACCACAGCCATTTAAATAGCTCTTACTCTATTGGCTTATCACATGCATTTAGCAACTGATAGCTTCCTATTGATTACAGGTTTCAGGTGCTTTTCTTACCCAGCTGGTTAACCCCGGGTGGAAGTCTTAACAATTGCATTGCTATAGTATGCCAGGGGCTCTTAGCAGTCCACCTGTCACCAGAGATGGGGTCCTCACTGCTAGCCTTCAGCAGATGATTCAGTTCTAATGTCCTGTTTTAGACCACTCCTAATTCTGCTGCTTTAGGTAAGAATTCCTGGAAATGGGCTTTGAGATGGAGATTTGCATGTGCAAATTTTATTATTGGTGAATATTCCCAAGAATTGGATTTGAAGGCATTGAAAGAAGTAGGATTAGGCAGAGGGAGAGACTGAAACTGTCTTGCAGTTGCAATAAAGAAGCTCTGGAGTATAAATGGCTCTTTAGAATTATCCTCAATTAAGGCATGGGGACTTATCCCCCACCCTCCCATATCCCACCCTTCTCTGCTAACCAGTCATTGAATGTCGACTGCCCTTGGGGAGGGGCATGACTTTGATTTATGTGGCTCTCAGATTCCAGGAGAGGAACTCAGCTATATTCTTAGAAGCTGAGGTGTGAGTGCCTTGGTCCAGAAGGATGTTTGTGAATGGCATGCCCCTGATCCACTCCATTAGATCCCAGGCAAGTAATTTCTCCCTCTTTAACCTTTAAATATGAATGTTACCCATGGTTCTGCCTTTTTCTCTTACCTTCTGTAACTCTCCACTTTGCACCTTTGCTGCTTCATCCAATTCCATTGTTTCAACATGACCCATACAGTAATTTCTAATTGGTCTTTAGATATAGTGGGCCATCTTCACAAGGAATATCCTACAGGCTTCTCACTTCCTAGCCCAAACTGAATCACTATGTATATGGTGAAGTTCACCTTGAATAGTCACAAACTGGGAAGCAAAAATATAACTTTATGTTCTATGATATCTCATTTTTTCTCCAAAAGACAGCATAATTGTTGGGAAAACATTAATTTCAAACTTACCTTTCAAACTCAGAATCTATGGACCAGGGTACACACCCTAAGTAAATCCCCGAGATCTTCATTAATTGTTTACTTATTAAATAAAATTTTAAATTAACTATGTGGAATAGTGTTTTTCCACATTTCCATAATAAGAATTAGTGGGTGCCTGGAGATTAGTTAATTCTGCTGATTAACAGAGTCAGCTTGGAATGGATTAGTACTTTGGAACTTTTTATTTTTATAAATACCTACAGATGATTATCTTCATCAAAGAAATTTGGGAAACAGTGATTTGAAACATGCTTTTCACTTTAATTTGTAGATAAATTAAGTCTTAAATTGCTGATCCCAGAATGACCGACTGAAAAGTCTTATCCAGTCCAGTTTTAGGAAAGGAAAGGAAAGTAAGCTTTCTGAACATTTGGTTTGATAAATAAATATGTCGTTCTGGTTGTTTCCTAGAAGACGCTGTTCCTTGTTTCCATTTCTGGCCCAGTTCTTCTCCATCACATTTTCTTTGAAGGGTCCAGCTTCGTTAAGTTGAAGCATAGCAATCCAATGAAATCACTGAAAAAGATTGGCTCCTGAGTAAAGGATTGCTCTTTTGGGTAACCTTTGCTTTCTCTCTCCTGTTCCTTTCTCTTCTGAAACTTGTTAGGAAGCTAGAGTGCTTGTATAGACTTAATATGCTGACCTTTCTACCTTAAATCTCATATTGATGACTCTATGTATGCCAACCTGGTTCTCATAGTTTTCTTTAACAGGTCCGACTCCCTTTGGCATTCTAGTTAAGATACCTCTTTCTTCCAAGGTCATTATTAGATACGTAGTTGATGACGTAGGAATCATGGAAGATGTCTCACCCTCCTGCCTGAGTTCACCATTGACCTACAGCCTGAATTTCAGTTCATGAGAGTCAGGGATTTTCTCTTTGGACATGAATGTGCAGATAGGACAGACGGCCGTGAAGCTCTTAACCAGAGCTTGCTCTTGTCCTGCGTGTCTCTGGCAGTCATGTCCAGGCTTAGGGCATAGCTGGCCACATCGGCTAAGTCCATATGTTGACTCTGTCACTGTTTATTTATTCCTATTTGGGCTTAAATGAAGTCCTCCTAATGGATGCACATATTCTTTCGTTTCTGTCTCTAATCCATAGTCCTTATTGCTATTTGAGTTATATTTCTAAAACAATCAAGCAAAAAAAAAACTAATTATGTTACTCTTTACTTAAATTCTCTTATTATATGTGTAGTTTACTGCACAGAAATTATACCACAATAAAAGTGTTAAAAAAAAAAAAAGAAAATAAGACATTGAGTGGGGAAAGTGGTACAGCTCAGCAGTAGAGCACATGCTTAGCATGCATGAGGTCCTGGGTTCAATCCCCAGTACTTACATTCAATATAAAAATAATAACTATAATGAAATAAAAAGAAAATGAGATATTGAAACTTGACAATTTTCTGAGAGTTTTTAGGAAACTTTATAGATTTGGACACTTTAAAAAAGCTGTAGTTGTATTCCCCAACGTATAGCTTTCTTTCCTTTGATTGTGTCATTTAATCTTCTAAAACATAAAAAAGAATTCTCTTGTTAGTTACCTTTTGATAATAGGATGAAGATTATATGCCTTCCCAAGGCTTATAGGACTTACTACAATCTGGGGTCAGTCTTTATTGGTTCCATTGGTACAATTTTTGTTTCTGTTTCCTTTTGGCCAAAATTTCTCTCCCTGTATACATATTAATACCCTTTTCTTTAATGATTTAGACTTTTCAAAATTTCTTGAATGTATTGTATTATTTTATGTCTCTTTTATTCATTTATATTTTTGCCAGAATGCTCAATCTACCACCACCATCTTTCACTGTTAATTTCCCATATATTCTTCGAGACTCCAAATACTGTCTCCTTGGTGATGCTTTTCCCAGTTTTTCCTCTGAGAGAGTTGGTGGCTTTTTCCTCAGTGCATCTTTAGCATATTCTACATGCCTTTGCTGTAGTTACCACTAATTCATCTTGTAATGACAGTAGAGTCATATCAGATAGGCGTTTAACTTACACAAATTCAGTTGCATCTATTCCTTTCTTTGTGAGATGAATAAATTTAAAAAATGGGGCAAAAGTGTAGACCTCAGGCTGTGGATATATTCAAATCTCAAAAAGGTCTGAACATACTAAAGAGAGCTGTGAATTCTATTCAGGATTTTCTCTCTTCCATCTTTGGCAAAGAAGAGAAACATAATTTATGTTGTTGGGCAGGCAGTTGAAGATGGCTTCCCCAAAGTGGTGTAGGAATAAATATTGTACTGAGAACAATTCAGAAACATTGATTAGAAGAGTGTTAGAAAGAGATAAAAATAGCCTCCATAAAATGAAAATGATTATAAGAAACAGGAAGTGCTAATAAGTTGATATTTATGTAAATTTGCTAAAGCTTTTCAAGGTGTAAAACATGCTATAATTTCTGAATATGATCTTGCTAAGGAAATAGATGTTTTACATTATTGAATGTATAGCACATTTATATACATGTTACAGAATAACGTTGTATATATAAAGCCACATACAGCTGACTCTTAAGCAACCCAGATCTTAACTGCACAGGTCAACTTACATGTGGATTTTTTTCAGTAATAAATACTGCAGTACTGTATGCGCCATGGTTGGTTGAATTTGTGGACATGGAACTGCTGATATGGAGGGCAGACTCTAAGTTACACGTGGATTTTCAACTGCGTGCAAGGTCGGCGCCCCTGACCCATGTGTTACTCAAGGGTCAACTGTACGCTGTATTTTACAGCAAATTTAGGGATTTTTACGTGTGACTTTATCATACACAACTGTGACGTATGCTATGGCTATGACTTTAAAATGAATAAATGTAGTCTACAAGTTGATGTATTAGTCTTACTTCTTTCTTTATTTTCCAATTCCCAAGCTCCACTGTCTTCAACTAAGGAATACATTTTGCTGGTAGTGGGCACATGCCAAGATCTCAAAGTGGAGACTTTTAAAAATACCTCAAAATACTAAGACTTCTCAAGGATTTTGATATGTACCCTTGAAGAGTAGGGCAGTAGTCACAGAAATCATTGAGTGTAAAGAGACATGTTGCTGACGGAACAGTTGTTTTACATGTAAATCGTACGTTGTGAGAGGGAAAAGGCTGAAAGGTGAAAGGAAACACAGGGTTATGTGACTGTGGAGGGGCTATAACTTGTCCTTTGTAATTCTTTTTCTCAGCACCAATCGTGGAAACAAGCACAGAGGAAATATACAATAACTATTTATTTATTTATGCTCTTTGGATTTATTTTTGTACTAGGGAAACAAACCTGAAGTCAGGATGTGTTTACACAGGGTGACAGCTAATTTTATGTGACAGCTGGGCTAAGGCATGTCCAAATAGCTGGTAAATATTATTTCTGGGTGTGTCTGTGAGGGTGTTTCTGGAGGAGATCAGCGTTTGAATCAGCACGGAGTACAGGTCTGCAGTCGCCAATGTGAGGGCTCAACCTGCTGAGGGCAGAAAGGCGGAGGAAGGGCGATTTCTCTATCTTCTTAGAGCTGGGACTCCCACCTTCTTCTGCCCTCTGACATTGGACATCCTGGTTCTCAGGCCTTCTGATTATGGGACTGACACCCGTGTCTCCCCTCCTCCTCACCCCCAGGCTTTTGCCTCGAACTGAATCTTACCACTGACATTCTTGCTTCTCTAGCTTGCGGATGGCAGATCCTAGGCTTCCATAATCACGACAGTCAATTCCTATAAAAAAATCTCCTCTGTATATCTTACTGGTACTATTTCTCTGGAGAGTCCTAATGCTCACACCTTGAGTTGAACGTGTTGTCTCAGTTGGACCATTGACTATTGGCACTGCTTACTCTTGCTCAAAGAACATGATTGCTTATTTAATTGGAGGAGAGGAGTGTCCTCAGGATGTTGCCTGAAATGTCCCTTTTCTTCTTTCCTTACTGGAATTTGTCTATTTACAGCTCTTTTTTCTTTTTTTAAACAAAATTTATTTTTCTTTTAAAAAATTTCCCCCTCTCCTGTTTCCAGATCTCTGGCCAGCTGACTGAAATGAATAGTAACACTGCTTCCACTAGTCCTGCTCTGTCTTTAGAAACAGCCCTGTGATGTGATTCTCTGCTCTTTTTTAGGGAGAACCTCCACCATCAGGCTTTCTCAGCTAACCTGTAATCATCCTGGTGGTTGTCCTGGGCACCCTCTGCACATTTTCCATGTCAGCCTCTGGTTTTGGTCTATCAGATGGATATTAGGATGTGGGAGGATTATACGCTTTAATGTCTACTATGGAGCTATCATATTATAGAACTTTCTTTAAAAGTCTGTCGTATTATTTCTAATCTATTTTTCTCATGTCTTTCCTCACCTAAGTGTACAAATCTTCTTTTGTTTCTATTAAAATACATCTTACTTCGATCTGTATGCACAACTTATTTTCCACCTGTAAACACAATGAACATCATCCCTCACGTGATAGGGAGTCCAGGAGCAGCAAACGCAGTTACTCTGCGGGCCGTTTGGGGAACAACCGTGTGTGAAGCTGCCGGATGTGAGAAAATAGAGTGATGTTGGCGCTTAGGAAAGGGAAGTGCCTGCTTTGCCTAAAGGTATTAAAATTTAACTTAAAAATGTTTCTCTGACAAAAGTCAATTTAAAAATTGTCTACAGGCCGGATTCAGTCCCTGTTTTAAATCATTGACAAAAACCATTAATAATATGGAGGCTCTATTGACACTTTTGCTCATTTATTCATTTAACAGACATTTACCGAATGCTGGACAATTCCACATGCCCATTTGGAGCACTGTGCCACTAATACCAATGCTAAACCACCAACAGTAACACTAAGACTAATACTAAGAATTTGTCCCTGACTCTCAGGTTCTTTGGATCTAGTAAAACAAGCAGAAAAATAAATGCCTAATCATAGAACTGTGTGATCGATGCAGTGAAGGTGTGGGTTCCCAGAGGGCTTGGAAACTTAGAAGAGGGGGTGGTGATGCTTGAGGACTCAGTGCTTAACAGGAGAGCCAATCTCTTGCTTAAATCTCAAAAAATAAATTTATGGACTTGGGAATGTGGGAGAAAGTAGTTCAGTAGGCAGGAAACAGATTTTGACAATCAGCAGTACAAAGAGTGATTTTTTAAAAGAAAGATTTATATATTTAGAAATATTTGTTACATCCATTAAGATTGGTAAAATGAAAAAGAAAAAGTATTCCTCATAATGCTGGGGATAGTTCATTGTAGGTTACGTTATGCTAAGAACTTTTAAAAAAAAGAATTGTTTTTCCAGAGCTAACCATAAGTAAGGTTAAATACTGGTCTTTCTGCAATACCAGGAAATGCTAACTGGTGGGCCAAGGGGAAGAAAGTGAAGAGATGCATCCTGTTTTCTAATGCACATTTATGCATTAAGTGCCCCCCTTTTCCTGTTTTTATTCTTATAATTATTAACATTCTGTGAACAGTGTTCTGTGGAACAGTGATAGATAAGGTGCTGATTTGTGCTAAAATAACAGTTATTGAAAAGTGAAAAGTTACGGTCATCCAGGGATATTTGGGCTGTCCTGGACCATACAAAAGTCCACTTAAAAAATTTTTTTTGTTGTTGTTTGATAGTCCACTTTTAATTCTTTCTTCTTGTTCTGCTATTAGTAAAAACGTATTGAGCACTTTACCAGTTCATTCTACCACTGAATTAACTTTTTATTGAAGGAATTTAATGGACTAGTTGATTTTGAAATGACATGTCCCCCATCTGTTATACATAAAGCCAAATGAAAGGTAGTTGCAAAGATTACACAATAGTGTTAGAACAATGATTAATTGTGCCCCAGTGTTACTAGAAGGAGGATCAGGTGATGTCTTGTTAGATGATTAGTGTTCCAAAAAATATAAATAAAAAAAGAGATATTGCTGAGTATTGTCGAATATCCATTCAGTGAAATGAAGGTAGGTCTCTGCCTGCCAACTGAAAAAGTGCGTAATTGTTAAGGAATCACTAAGAAAATAACAGATGAGTCTTCAGGGTGGCAGGGGCTTCCAAATAGAGCTAAAAGGAATTTTAAGAAGTAGAATAAGAGGTAATTGCTTTCTTTTAACTTTAGTAAGCACTTTTCAGTCTCTTTTCCATGTAATCTGTTACAACATTGTGTAGATGATTAGGGTTGGGACTTAACCTATAAAGTCTGTTTTCAATAAGAGCAACATCTAAGTCACAAGCACACTTGCTGACTCACGTTCTGAAAGCTCTGTCAAGAAAAGCAAGCAAGACTCCCTAGAGACTTCTTATGTGATCTGTGGTTGCTGATCTGTGTAATTGTGTCTTTCAAAAAGATACGTCCCTTGGTATATCTGAGTATGACCTTATTTAGAAATCAGGTCTTTGCAGATATAATTAAATTAAGGACCTTAGGTTGAGATTATTCTGGACTTAGAGTGGGCCCTGAACTAAATGACAGGTGCCCTTATAAGGGACAGGGGAGGAAGATTTGAGATACACAGAAACTCAGAGGTGAACACCCTGAGGGAAAGATCACATGAAGATAGAGCCAAAGACAGGAGGAATGTATCTACACCTGAGGAATGTCAGGACTCTCACAGCCCCCAGAAGCTAGGAGAGGGGCATGAAACAGATTCTCCCTCGGAGCCTAGAAGGAACCAACCAGCTGACACCTCGATTTGTGACTCCTGGCCTCCATGTGAAAGAATAAATTTCTGTTGTTTTAAGCAAGTTTATGATATTTGTTATGATATTTATTGGTATATTCCAGAAACACAAAGTACTCATACTTTTCTCCCAAGGTATATACTATTATATTTTTGAATTCACATTTCAAGTGGGTTGAGCATGGAATTGAAGTATCGCCTTATTTTACCAGGAGTATTATACTTTCAATATTAGAAGAAATATAAGATACGAAAGAGTTATGAATGCGTAGCTAATGAGAGGTACTGCAAAACCAAGTCAAATGCCTTGGTCATCTTTTCCTTTGTTTATGAACCACTAATTGTGCGTCAGACATGTTTCAGACATGTCCTTTTCTAGAATGGGTTTGTATTTGAATTAAAAAAACTCATTGTGCTTAATCTGTCCTGTAATACATATAGATTATGCTATACTACTTCGTAATTTTTACAATTATTTCAAAGTGTCCCCAAGAGTTTCTCAAAATGTTTCTTTTGCCAAAGGGTATTTACTTGCAAAAACATTTGTAACTGTATACAGTCACAAAGGTTTGCAGCTGAAGAGATTTTCACAGATGATGTAATACAATGACTCCCCACATTTTCTCCACTGGAACAGATATCAAGGATGATCATGTTTGGACTTTAGAACACTCATCAGCACATTCTGATTTGTGAAATGCCAGAGTTCTGCAAGGAAATAAAGCATATAGAACTACAGACTTTTTTTTAAACCCCAACTAGCTTTATCTTTACCTTTTATTTTTATTTATTTATTTATTTATATTAGGTTTATTTATTTATTTTGTTTTGTTTTGTTATTTTTTGGGGTGGGAAATACTTAGATTTATTTATTTATTTACTTCTTAGAGGAGGTGCTGGGGATTGAACCCAGGACCTCATGCACGCTAAGCATGTGCTCTTCCACTTTGAGCTATACCCTCCCCCCTTATCTTTTCCTTTTAAAAACATATGCGTAGATAAAATCACTAAGAAAATTTCAGTTAAGAAAAGTATAATTTATGAGAATTATAATAATTCATAATCACTAAACTATTAAGGGTACATAAAGCCTATTACAGGCGATAAAGTAGCCTGTGTGTTGTGAGCAACTCTATCTTTGTCGTCTTAAACTCCACTTCATTTATTCTACCTTAAAAGCAGATGGAAGTGTCAGTGACTGATTTTGATGTTATAATAATAACCTTGGAACAGCTGTATATTTTTAGAAGAAAATTATCTGTAAATCCCAGTGATTTAACTATTGATAGGTTGAACTACTTGTGACATGTTACCCAGCTGTTCATGATGCAAGTGTGTCATGACGTTGGAGTTGTGAATTGCAACACTAGTTCAGTTTTGTATTTTTACAGACAGTAAAACTGAGACCTAAAGAGGGACCTACTTAAAACCTCATGGTGCACTTGTGACTGGACTGGGGCTGGGGAGGGAAGGAAGTCAACACAGAGCGTGTATTCTATGCGCCTGGTAGCGTCCTAGTCCTTTCCCATACATTCTCCCAAATTTTCACAACTCTTCAAGGTGGATGTTAATTTTTTTTGTTGTACAGAGGAGATAATAGATTTCCGACAGTGTAACAGCTTGTTTAATAACATATAGCAAATAAGTTACCCAGCAGGGATTTAACACGTGTCTAACTCTCTCATTACTCTGTTGTGCTTAAAAATAGAACCCATGCCTCTTAACTTCAATTGTGTGCTATAAACCACATTAAAATTTCTCTCTAATAAAAAAAGTTTTAAAAAGACAAATACGTGCACTATTTTGGTATATGCAAGATGCATTCCTACACACAGACTTTTATTTCTCTCTGTAATTTGTTACATATTTTGCTGACTAGCTTCATAGCAAAGTAATACTTTCACTATGTCGTTAGGTCAACTATTGGTAACCACTGACAAAAAATACTTGAGCTGATCAAAAAGGGTCAGAAATGTTAGCAAAATCAGTGAAAATGATTGATCATATCTCCAAAAACACCTAGTTGACAGTTTTTTTTTAACTAGTAATTAGGCTAAATTGTTATTTTGGCACTGTGTTGAATCAACATTAATCATTGAAAATTGATTATTGAGATAATTTAGGTAAAACTGCATTTAGTTAACGGCATGACGTTTATGGGAAATCTGAAAAAATAGTACTTTGCCTTCATTGTTATAGTCTATGAGACAATTGCTCAACCCTACACTTTGTTCTGTACGGATGCTCTTTTTAATAAACATGAGTTATAACTGCAGTGATAATAGATTTCTTTCTTCTGTCATATCCCCATATAAACAGCCATTAACTAATTTATTTTGGATGATGAATGATGAGCTACAGAATTTCTAGTTCAAAGTTGTGTTCAATTACATTTTTTTTTTACAATAACAAGAGTTGTGGTCAGAGGTGTCAGAATAATTTTAACTGTGGTTGATTCATTTATAAAACTTCCTTTGTGCTATTAGCATGTGTTTTTTTAGACCACAAATGTCTCTGTCATATTTTTATAAAGAATTTGCTTTTCATCTGAGAGCCTGAATTTGCTTAGTTGCTTTTATCATCTTAATCAACCATTTTGTCCCTCATGAATATACCTATCATCCATCCATCCATCTCTTCTATAAATATACACTGTTTATAAATAATAGTTGATTTGTGGAAATAATCCCACTTTTAGTTTTTAAAATGCACTTTAGGAAGTTTGTGAATTTGGAATTCTTAAGAGGCTTCAGTTTATCTCAAAATAAAATGGAGAAGTTACGTTCTAATAGAAAATTAGATTTTCCCTGGAAATTAGGCTGACACTATTGAGCTAACAGAAACTTTTTAAGCTAAAACTCTGAGTCTAGCTGCCATAGAACCATATCAATTATAGGTTTTTAAAAATATTTTTGAATGATCAAAACTAAGTAGAATTTATATTCTTTTTTCTGTAGAATGAAACTACCAGTAACTAAAGTCAACACTGTAAGGAAGGAAGGAAGACAAGGCTACTACTGGTATTTTCCTATATAGCAAACTGCAGCTGCTCCAAATCTTTGTGGACTTGTCTAATTAGAAGGAAGAAAGGGAGGTAGGAGGGAAGCAAGGAAGGGAGGGAAAAATGCATAAATACGCTGCAGTAGACCTCCTCCCAGGGTGACCTGAGAGCTGACAGGAGTGCTTTTAAGGATACCGCAGAGGTGGGAAGCAAGCAGGATTAGGAGAAGGAGAAGTTGAACTGGGGCACAGTTGCAGAGGGCTCTCAGCTCTCCTGCGGGGAGACCTGGATTTGTGATGCTTCAGAGGCTTGCTAATTAAGTCAGAGGGACTGGGTCCCATTCATTGGTTGCAATCTGCTCCTGAGGTGGGGGGCATTGATGGACGCCGTGGGAAGTGGTTTCCTTTGGCCGAGGGCAAGTCTTGGGGAGGGGCTCACTGCAAGCCCTCAGCGATCAATGCTCCCAGGAGCCAGCAGATGAATAAGTGCTGAGAGTCAGATCCCGGCAGCACACACCCTCATCTGCCAGACTCTTTTGACATCAGTGAGCCTTTATAAAGAATCTCCAGTATAAACATACCGTTAGAGACAATTCTGTAATTTCCCTGGCCTCCTCTATACTGAGGGTCCTACCTAAATTGCTGTTGGATCTACTGGCTGGGAACTTGTTTGGATCTTTGGGTTCTCTGCTCCAGGCCAGTCCTTCCCACCTCTCCTTATAGGATGCTGGCTGATCCTGCTTAACATGGAACGGTATCTGGCAATGACCTCGGCTCCCCTACTTCCAGCCATTGTCAATATCTGTCTCTGTGGACTGAACTCCCTACTTCTGGGTCCCATACATGTGAATGGATACATTAGTAGGGTACGAAAGGGACAAGGAGTGTGACACTCTCATGCCTTCAGTACCCTGGTAGGCCTCTGAATCCCTCCTTTACTGTTAGCTGGTCGTCCAGCAGCTCTGGCCCGGCTACAGTGAACTCGCTTCTCTGGGGCCTTATCTTACTCCCCAGCTCTGAAGCCAGATTCAGACTCATTCTGACTTAGCCCTAAACTTAACTCCACAACATTAAAACAATGGGAATATCTTACACACTGATCATGCTAATCATTCACCTGTAGTTTCAAGTTGCAAGAATTTTGCAAGACAAATTTCGAGCTGTGGAAAATTTGTGTATCACATATAAAGCTGGATGGAGTTTTGTGAGTTTTTTTAACAGTTAAAATCTAGTGTGGCCTTAGCCAAGCTGAACTTACTAGAGGTTGGGGCCTTTATTTCTGAATCCCATACTGTACACAATTAATCTTGCATACACTGCGAGTTTACAGCTGTATTGAAAATGAATGGATTTAACACACTATGATTTGTTGGATTTAACACACTATGATTCTAAACCAAAACAAGAGAATTACTTTGATTCATTAAATCACTTTGCTTGTTCTGTCTTGATTTCTGCTTAGCTACATCATTCACAAAAAAAGAGGAGGGAGATGTGATAGTTTGTTTATTCTCTTCTCTGTTTTATTTCCAGATAGATTGTTTGTATCTGTTTTATTTTTTTATTCTAGCTTTAGGCTTAATCTACTGCTTCAATCCAAAAGACAGTGCCCGTATTTCCCAATCGGATAACCAGTAAGGGAAAAAAAATCATCCCTATAGTAATAAAGACGCACTTTAGAGAAACAAAACGATATTCTATATGTAAAATAAAAACTCTTTGGTTGAACTGACATGAAAACACTGGGATTCCACCAGAAAGTGTTTCTTTTCAGTGACAGACGTTGGGACTTTAAGCACTTGACGTATATAAAAAATTCAATCAAACCAACTTAAGGGCAAAAAGAAAGCCATATTATTTAAGCCTTGAATTCTGAAGTCTTAAATGTATGAAGTATACTTTGCCAGAATCATACCCGAAATTTTTTCCCTCAACAAACATTTAACAAACATCCAATATAGCTATACTATCACACTAAAAGTGATGTGTTCTCTGTTGGTGGGAATGTAAATTAATGCAGTCACTATGAAAAATAGTATGATGTTTCCTTAAAAAGCTAAAAATAGACTTACCATATGGTCCAGTAACCCACTCCTGGGTATATATCCAGAAAAGACAAAAACTCTCATTCAAAAAGATACATGTACCCCAATATTCATAGCAGCATTATTTAAAATAGCCAAGACATGGAAACAATCCAAGTGCCCATCAACAGACGATTGACTTAGGAAGATGTGGTTGTGTGTGTGTGTGTGTGTGTGTGTGTATGTAAATGAAATTCTGCCATTTGCAGCAACATGGATGGACCTAGAGAATATTATACTTAGTAAATATATGATATCACTCATATGTGGAACTTAAAAGTAATACAAGTGATATATACAAAACAAAAATAGACTCACACATAGAAAACAGACTTATGGTTATGATAAAGGAAATTTTCACATGTTAAGATATAGGGAAGTCATTTTGGCTTATACATAAGTTAACTTGAATTTTTATGCTAACTAAAATAGCCTGTTTGTGGCCTATCAGACATAATTGTACATCTGCTTTAATTATTAAAGAAAAGGGCATATTGACCAGAAGTAAAGAATGTCCATGTTAAAAATAAAGATGAAATGCCTGTCTTCCTGGGACACTAATGTTAGTATTCCTTTGATGATAGGGCTCCGTTCCCAGGTGCCAAGACCATGTCGACTTGCTGTGTATGTGCTGATCTGTGTTTTTTTTTTTTTTTTTAATCTTGGAGGAATGTATCTCTGAATCGTCTAAGGTTCTTTGTTCTGACAAGATATAAAACTGTACTGGAAGCCATGCTTCTCCGGAGCAGTGCCTCAGAGTAATCTGGGAAGTTAGCTTCTGGGCTAGTCCTCAGTTTGGCTCAAATCAAACTCTTTTCTATTCTTATTATTGATTGTTTATTGATTATTTTTGTTGAAAGTTATCAAAGGGGAAAGTTGGAGGAGAAATAAATGAGGAGCATGGGATTGATAGATACAAACTACTATACATAGAATAGCTAAGTAACAAGGATTTACTGTAGAGCACAGGGAACTATATTCAATATCTTGTAATAACCTATAATGGAAAAGAATCTGAAAAATATAACTGAATCACTTTGCTGAACACCAGAAACTGACACAACATTGTAAATCAACTATACTTCAATTAAGAAATTAAAGAAAAAGGAATGGTGTGTTCTCAAGAGTGACATCAGCAATATGGCTGCTGAATAAGATGTCCCTTGTCACATTCCTCCCACTCCCCCAACAAAAACGATGTGGCATCCATCCATGGACAAAAGTGCCTTTGTGGGAGCTGTGAGATCTGTACCATATGCCAAGGGATGGGGAGGAGTCTCGCCCACCTGTGCATTGGGTGTTAGGCATACAGACCTCATCTCAGCTATGCACCCCGCAGGGTCCCCTGAACTGGCTCCAGCACCGCTTGGTTATGATTCAGGAGCCCATGGGAAACACTGTCTTAGGCAATCACCCATAGAGGAGAAAAATTAAAAAAGAAATGCTACTTTATGCCTTTTATGTAACTTGTTTCACTTTCCTTTATTAACTTTTTAAACACACATCCTGTAATCCTTACAGCTTCTGCCAAAACTTGAGTAAGTCTTGAGAATTCCTTGCCGTGTTACTTTTCTGTGATACAAAAAGAATTACTTTTGTCTCTTTCCTCCCTTCTTCGTAGTCTTCCTCTTCTTCCTTATGTTTTTTCTCTTTTACCTCCCCTCTTTCTTCTCTCTTTTATTTATTCATAAGCTTAGTTTTATTCTTATGCTTCTCCATTTTCACCATCTCTCCTTCGCCTTCTCATATTTTGTTTTCTTTTTTCTCATATTTTTTTCTTTATTGAGGATGTATCGTATGTAGGATACTGTCGTGTATTGTAACGTATGTACGCAAAGGCCATAAGAAAGGGTTATTGCCCTACACTGACTCATGTTCTTGAATGGTAACAATTCTTACCAATATCTTTCCTAAGAATTAAGATAATTAAAATTAAGTCAAAAGAAAAATTTCTAACATTACTGCCTAGACAATAAATAAATAATATTATTTTGTGTAATGCTAGATTATAATGCTAGAAAAACAAAATCTTTTGTGTTCATTTTTATACTGTATCTATACATGCAACTGGTTTAAATTCATTTAAAGCATTTGATTTATGTCACCAATTCTTTTTTTGACATTCTGTGGACTGCTTAAAATCAAACATCCAACTCCACCAGAAGTAAGCTTAATGATTTTTGTCAATTTCACTTTCTATTTTTGTCCTTTCATATAAAAGAGCCACCTAAGAGTATTATCACTCACATGTTATTATCCAGAAATCCTTTATTTCTATTTTCTAATATAACAGGTTGTCAAGTAATGCAAAGATTCTAACGTTTTACCCGTTTGCAAGATAAGAAGTTGTTAGCCTGCCACAGTTTTGTGGATGCTGTCAGAAGATGCAAGACTGCTGGGTCAGAGCCAAGGTTTATCACCCACAGAATTAGCAGCAGACAGAGGATCATCCACATCCCATATCAGAATCATTTCTGTGAGACCAGGTCAAAATGGTTAGATGGCGGGCTACCCTTATCTGAATCTTACAGGAAAAAAAGCTTTAATGGCTACTGCTGATGGCTAACTTCATAAAAAGACCACTGAAATAATACGTTGCTTAAGCAAAGTGAAGTTTATTATTCTCCAGTAAAGGAGACCACCTTCTTAACAAAATTTTAGTGTCTTAGAAAAGGACAGATCAAGGGAAAATATTTGTAAGAATTTGGGGACTGGTTTTAGGGTGTCTGTAAATGACAGGGGACTAATTGGGATTGAACAATCCTCATAATATAATAGTTTAGAATTAGTGAACACAGCAAGGTGAGGTCTTGAATTGCTTTGATAATTAAACAGTCTTTTGATAAGCAGGTAATTTGCCATTTCACGTTATGTATTGTCCGTGGGAGGAGCTGTTTACTCTAGTGAGCAGCCTATTGCTTTGAGAGGGGGCTAGTTGAAGAGTTGATTATTTGGATGGATTTTCAGTATTCCTGCAACTTTATCTTACTGGGCAAGCATTTCCTGCAATAGTAGTCATGTTCATATACGCAGTCCTAGTTCTTGTTCCTACTAAGATGTTTACTTGTATGCAGTTTGTTCTCTCATGACATTAATTTGTTAATCCAAAGATATTATTTAATTGATTAAAGGATAGAAAATTTGTGGAGAGATGAAGATGTAATCTGGAAGAAATGGAGACATGGGCCAAGGGCTGAGAGGCGGAGGCTACGGTGTGATGGTAGAATGCTCAACCTACTTGATGAATAACAGGACAGAGCTGAGCAGATGGAGTGAGTATCAAACCCAGAACAGGTGGGAAAGATAGTTCAGGCAACAGGCAATGTGGGAGGAGCTTCTGCGGCTGCCCAAAGGCACCAGAACCAGCTAGGCATATGTGGCATAATAAAGAATTTGCCTGGATTCTTTTCTATGTTCCTGACATGGAGCTCCTAAAACCCCTTGGAGCCTCCTGAGTGATGGGAATCTTTATTATGCTAACGAGGTGATTCATGGTAGTCCCCTAAGTAGCTTCCAGGTAGGGGGCTGGTCACCAGGAAAACCAACCGTGTGATTAGAAGGCTGTAACTTTGGGCTAGCCTGACCTCAGGGGAGGAGAAGAGGGCTGGAGATTGGGTTTGGTCATGTGGCTAATATTTAGTCAATCATACCTATGTAAAGAAACCCAGTAAAAACTCTGGACACCGAAGCCCAGTGGAGTTTCCTGGTTGGTGAGGTGCCCTTTGTAATAAAACTCTACTCATACGTATAGCACTTTTCTGAGTTCTGTGAGTTGTTCTAATGAATTATTAAACCTGAGGGGCTCAAGGAGATCTCCTGGATTGATAGCCAGTTGGTCAGAAGTACAGGTGGCCTGGGAGACCCTTTGAGACTTGCAATTGGCCTCGAAAGTAAGAGTAGTCTTCTGGAAGACTGGGTCCTTAAACATGGAATCTGATGCTAACTTAGTGTCATAACTGGATGGCAGTACACCCAATTGGTGCGAGACTATTTGGAGTGGAAATGGAATCACATACCACTGAATAAATTACTTCCCTAGATTTAAGTGGGAAGAAATTTTCAGCTACCTTAGGTAGAAACAGGAAGCAGGAACTGAGAACTATATTCCTAGTAAAACTAAGAAAAATAAAGGAAAGGGAAATACAATTTTAAAAACAGTTTTCTTTAAAAAAATCATTAAAGTCTTAAGAGTTATCACACTACTTTCAAATTCAGAAATACATAATATGATCTTCATTTCTTTGTGGTTTTGCTTTTCTGATTGTATCAGCCTTTTACAATAACAAACACAACTTTCTATTTCTTAAGAATTTTTCTTAAACAAAGACTGTATTCTAAGTCTAACAGAACACATCATGGTTGATTTAATTTCCCTGGATATTTTAATGCTCTAAAGGAAGGAAGAAGAGGAGGGAAGCAGAAGATGTATATTCAAAATCCCTACCAGAATACTCAGAGCAGCTTCAATCGCTGGAGGAATTTTACTCTTTTTCACACCTGCAGCTATAGAAAGCAGTAGTTCCCCAGCTAATTGAAATAAAATCATACTGAAATTGCTAGAGGTGAAGTGTTCAAGTTGCAGACTTTGCTGCTGAAAACATATCAGTAACATTTGAGTTTTTTTTTTCTATTTTATTTTTTGCTTCTTTAGAAAAGAGAAACACCAGCTATCAAAGAGAACAAGGAGAATGGAAGATAAACATAACCAAGTCTCTTTACTTCAATCTCATCTCATAAAATGTATAACAATGGAGGAACATTTTATACTTATCCTTGTCATTACCACAAAAGCTTAGAAAACGTAGTAAAAAAGCATCTTTCTTTGTTGACTCTTGTGAATATGCATCTCTGTTGTTTGTGAAAATGACTGGAAACAGAGATCTAAGTTATTTACAGACTAGAGCAGGACTTGTAAATAACCTCCGTACTAGTACCAAAATTATTCACTGGTATCCAAGAAAGACTTCCCTGGAGAAGGCTGCTATGACCTTTAGTTCACCATACCTTTAGCAGAACTACTGCTCATTACGAGAGAAGCTCACCAGGTTTAGTTTACACAAAGGAGATGGGTGATAAATACCAGCAAACGTAAAATTATTAGACTAAGAAGGCTAGTAGCTTTAATAAAATGTGACATATGTTAAATGTACACCAGAGTGTAAACCATGTTTTAGTATCAATTGCTGATCCTTACCTGATTAAATTATTACACTGGGGTTGGAAAATGATGTTTTTTCTGATTATCACATTTATTTTATATTTATTATCTGGCATTCTTCTCCAAAGAAGAGTTTTTGTTGATAGTTCTTAAACATGCAACTGGTATTTTATATCAAGCTTGTATCCTAATACTTTTCTAAACTGACTTATTCTAGAAGTTTTCATGTGTGTGTATTTCAAAGGGTTTTCTAAACAGATGACCACACTCTCTGTGAATAAAGATAGGTTTTCTTCCTCCTTTCCAATTTGGATGGCTTTAATTTTTTTCCCCCTACCTAATTGTTGTGGATAGAAGCCCTAGTGCAATATTGAATAGAAGAGTTGAGAGTGGACATCCCTGTCTTGTTCCTAATTTTAGGGGGATAGCAGTTGGTTTGCCACCATTAAATATGGTATTAGTTTGGATTTTTCATAGATGCTCCTTATCAGGTTTAGAGATTTACTTTCTATGATTTGTTTTGTTTTTATTAGTAATAGAAGTTGAAATAATTCAAAATATTTTTTTTCGTGTATTGAAAGGAACACATGCTTTGCCTTTTTTTAATTTGTTAATATGGTGAATTATGTTGACTGACTTTCAGATGTTAAACTAACCTTAAATTTCTTGAATGAACCCTACTTGATCATAGTGTATTATCTTTTATGTATAGTGACATTTCTTCCCTAAAATTTGATTTGAACTTTTTTTTAAGATCCGGATTAATGAGGGATATTCATTAGTTTTATTTTCTTATAATGTCTTTGGTTTTGATGTCAGGGTAATTCTGGCATTATAGAATTATTTGGGAATTACTAATTTCTTTTTAAGTGTTTGGAAGCATATGTGTAGAATTAATATTTTTTTCCTTAAATTGGGAGAAATAATCTTGAAAACTATTTGTGTCTGGAATTTTCTTTGTGGGAAAATTAACTACTAGCAAACATTTTAGTAGATAACATTTCCATTTCTTTTTGAGTGGGCATTTGTAACTATTTTTCAAGGAATTTTTCCATTTCATGTTTCTGAATTTGTTGCCATAAATATGTTTATCTTTTAGACATCCATAGACTCTAAAGTGATGTTACTTCTCTCATTCCTGATACTGGCAATTGTCATCTTCTGTCTTTTAATTTTTTTCTGATCAGCCTGGCTAGAGGTATGTCAATTTTATTGATATTCTTAAAGAACCAGTTTGGGGTTTCATTGATTGAAAAAAAAATCTGATTTCTAGATAATTGATTTCTGCTCTGATATTTATTTTATTTCTTTCTCCTTTCTACTTTGGAAGCTGATGTCGTTGACTGAGATGATTCCTACTTTCCAGTAAAAGTATTAAGTGCTTTAAATTTCTTTCTAAATACTATTTTCATGGCATCCTACACATTTTGATACATTGTGTTAGTTTCCTGGGGCTGCCATAGCAAAGTACCATAAACTGTTAACAACAGAAATTTATTTTATCATAGTTCTGGAGGCTAGAAGTTCTAAATCAAGCCCTGCTCCCTCTGAGACTCTGGGTGGAATCCTTCCTTGCCCCTTCCTAGCTTCTGGTGGTGGCAGTGATCCTTGGTGAACCTTGGCTTGTAGGTGTGTCACTCCAGTCTCTGCCTCTGTCATCATGTGATGGTCTTCCTGTGTGTCTCTCCTCTTCTTGTAAGACCATCAGTCATTTTGGATCAAGGGCCAACCTTATCCAGTTATTACCTCTTCTTAACAAATTATACCAGTAATGACCCTATTTTCAAACAAGGTCACATTTTGAGATACTGGGGGTTTAGAACTTGAACATAACTTGGGGGATACACAATTGAATTCATAAGAGTTGTGTTTTAATTTTCATTTTGTTCAAAATGCATTTTAGTTTGTCTTTGGACTTCTTTTTTTATACCTATGGATTATTTAAAAGCATATTTTTTAGTTTTCAAATATTGGAGAATTTTCAATTCAATTTTTTTGTGACTCGGAATTCTTATGGCCTTGTGTGATACTAAAAAATATCTTTATTTTGATTTCATTTTTCAAAGACATTTTCTATGGGTGTAGCATTGTAGGTAGTCGGTTTTCTTTTCCTCTCAATACTTTGGACAAATTGCTCCAGTGTCTTCCTTCCTGCATTGTTTCCTACAGAAAATCTATTCTCAGTTTTATGTCTCTCTTTTTTATTTTTATTGAAGTATGATGTATCAGTTTCTGGTGTACAACATAATGTTTCCATCATGCATACACATACATATATTTGTTTTCATGTTCCTTTTCATTATAAGTTACTACAAGATACTGAATATAGTTCCCTGTTCTATACAGAAGAAATGTGTTGTACATCTATTTTATGTATAGTAGTTGGTATCTGCAAATCTCGAACTCCTGATTTATCCCTTCCCGTGCTCTTTCCCCCCGGCAACCGTAAGTTTGTTTTTTATGTCTGTGAGTCTGTTTCTGTTTTGTAAATAAATTCATTTGTGATTTTTTTTTTAGATTCCATATATGTGATATCATATAGTATTTTTCTTTCTCTTGCTGGCTTACTTCACTAAGGATGACGATTTCCAGGTCTAACCATGTTGCTGCAAATGACATTATTTTATTCTTTTTTTATGGCTGAGTTGAATTTCATTGTGTGTGTGTGTGTGTGTGTATAATATATATATCACAACTTCTTTATCACATCATCTATTGATGGACATTTAGGTTGTTTCTGTGTCTTGACTATTATGAATAGTGCTGTGAACAATGGGTTGCATGTATCTTTTTGGGTAAGAGTTTTCTCTGGATATATGCCCAGGATTGGGATTGCTGGATCATATTGCAACTCTATTTTTGGTCTTTTAAGAAACCTCCATATTGTTTCCCATAGTGGCTGCACCAGTTTACATTCCTACCAACAATGTAGGAGAGTTCCCTTTCTTCCACACTCTTTGCAGCATTTGTAGACTTTTTAATAATGGTCATTCTGATTGGTGTAAGGTGGTCTCTCATTGTAGTTTTAATTTGCGTTTCTCTAATAATTAGCAATGTTGAGCATCTTTTCATGTGCCTATTGGCCATCTGTATGTCTTCTTTGGAGAAATGTCTATTTAAGTCTCCATTATTATATCTTTAAGTTCACTACTTTTTCTTCTTTAATGTCTATCACCATTAATCTCATTCAGAGAATTTTTTACCTTAGTCAATATAGTTTTTGATCTCTAGAAGTTTCATTAGGTTAAAAATATCTTCCATGTCTAACTTTTTGGACATATGGAATATAGTTAAAACAACACTTTTAATGTATTTGCTTGCTAATTCCAACATCTGTATCAGTTCTGGGTCAGATTCATTATGTTGAATGACCTGTTGTCTCATGATGAGTCATATTTTCCTGATCTTTGCACGTCTGGTATTTTTCAGCTTTACTGAGGTATTATTGACCCATACCAAGTGTATATATTTAATAAGTACACTGTGAAGTTTTTGATATACATATACACAGTGAAGTGATTACCATAATGAAGGTAATTAATATATCCATCATCTCATATAGTAATCTCAAAAAAAATTTTTTTGGTGTGACTCCCAGAAAAATTCAAATCTACAAAACATTGCTACTAACTGTAGTCTCCATGCTGTACATTAGGTCTCCAGAGACTATTCACCTTATAACTGAAAATTTGTATCCTTGACCAGCATCTCCCCATTTTCTCCATAACCATAGCCCCTGGTAACCACCATTCTATTCTCTGGTTCTATCAGTTTAGCTATTAAGATTCCACATATAGGTGAGATCATGCAGCATTTGTTTTCCTCTATCTGGCTTATTTCACTTAACATAATGTTCTGAAGGTTCATTCATGTTGTCACAAATGGCAGGATTTCCTTTTGTTTTAAGGCAGATAATACTCCATTATGTAAATACATCACATTTTCCATATCCATTCATATACTGACAGATACTTAAGTTGCTTCCATATCTTGACTAGTGTGAATAGTGCAATGAACGTGGGAGTGCAGACAGATCTTTGAGATAGTGATTATATTTCCACTGGGTATATACAGAGAAGTAAAATTGGTGGATCGTATCCTAGTCCCATTTTCAATTTTTATGAGAAGACCCCGTGCTGGTTTCCATAAAGGCTATACCAATTTAGAGTCCCATCAACAGTATTCAAGGGTTCTCTTTTCTCCACAACCTCACCAACAATTGTTATCTTTTATTTTGATAATAACCATTTTAATGGATGTGAGGTGATATCTCATTGTGGTTTTGATTTACATTTCCTTGATATTAAGTTTTCTTATCAAAAATACATACACATATAAATAAATACATAAATAAATAAACAGTCTGGGAGAAAACTTTTAGAGGTGATGGGTTTGTTTATGAGACTACGTATGGTGATGATGTCATGACTGCATGCTCATCTTCAAACTCATGAATTTGTGCACATGAAATATGTTCAGTTTTTTGGTAGGTCAATCATACCTCAATAAAGTGTTTTTTTTTTTGATATTGTATTTTTGGTAGGGTTTCAGAAAATATTCCAGATAGATGTACGTGCTTGATCTACTATCTTGGGATAGAACCAATGTTAGTAACTAATAACTGTTAGCATTATTCTAAATATTCTCAGGATAAAATGATATTCTCAGGGTGTACACTTGTAAAACTTCAAATAAAAGTTTAGTTTTTTGCCCCTTTCTCAGTTGAATGTAAGGAAAAGTCATCATCGTTGAAATTAGGTTTCTCACTTTCTGGAGAAAACTAATTCTCACATTCTTCTGGAACAGAAGCACATTGAATGAAGATTGCTTTTTTGGTGGCTTTTCTGGACTTTGGTATTTTGAAGATGCTTTGGATATAGAGTTCTTCTATAACTTACTCAAGAACTCAACAAGTATAAGGAGAATGTTGAAAACAAATAGCTAGTAGTTCTTTAAACATTTATTTGTAATACCTGGATTCATTCTTTGCGAGTGCAAATCCCTGCTCAGTGTAGCTCTGTTTTGTTCTAGGACAGATACACTAAATACTGTGTAGTTGGTTCCTGCCAATTACCTTTCTAGTGTGAGCCTGAAATGCTCCCTTCTTTTGTGCATGAGTTTCCATGGAATTTTTTTTTCATTCAAAAACAAGGCTTATCTATTTGTGCTAACCTGGATAAAATGTTCTCATTGTTATTTTGTAATGTTGTTTACATTTTCCAGTACCAGTCCAATCAAGTTTACAAAGTTTTGGCATTCTTTGTGGGGAAAACTGCTCAAGAAAGGAAATCAGTAATGTGTTACAAATTCTCCATTGTAAATGTGCCTTTTCTTGTTTCTGACTCAACTGCAATCAAACAAAATAAGATTGCTTTCAAGAGTTAGAGAGATTAAAATAGTGGAAATTTGTAACTCTTTAAAGTTGTATCAACTGTAGTTTAGAATTGATTGATCTTATAGGAAAGTGCTCAAACTTTCCTTTGATGCAGGTTTCATTTGGAAAGTCTGGATATGCATCAGTGAGCGTAGATGAATTTGCTGTTTTGTCATCTGGCAGTCGTTTGGCTATTTTCGTTGAAATGATGTTGGCATTTTTTTCCCCTTGTGGATAGTTTTACTATGTGTTGCCAAGTACCAAAAAGATAGGCGTTTCCAAATTCCGTGATCTTACATGCTTGCCGTGCAGATGACTTTCCCCCTTTATCTTTACCCTAATTCAGGGAACTTAAACTCTTTTGTTAAGAGAGAATGAGGGAGAAATAACTCCCTCATTCTTTGTGAGTTGGCTTTAGGAAAAAGGACATTTTATTTCTCCCTTTAATTAAAATATAAAACTGGCCTTTCAAAGCAAATCTAAATCAAATATAACTTCATAATGAAAAGGAGAAGCTGCAAGGGAGATTTTATGTATGGATTCTAAAACAATACTCAGATACAAGGAGCAAATACTATCTTTTTTTTTTTTGAGCAGTTATTGCATGAAACTTTGTGAGTGTAAGAGAGAGTAAAGAATCAGAACAAATTAAAAAGTAAATGTGATGGTGGAGTTTTTTTTTTTGAGGCATTGCCATGAGTTTCCTGGCTCAGCTAGTGGGAGATGTCAAACAATAAACTGAAATAAATGAACGCTGAAACCAAATAAGAACCATAACTTACACAAGGATATGTTTTTAGTTTAGGAGAAATAGTCGTTGCTTTGGCTGACAAGGCCCTGTTGTTCAGTTTTGCTTATTAAATCGGAACAAATATATGGATATGTACCCTGACATACATATACAGCTTTTCAAAGTGATTCTCCTGAATATGGGGAATTCTTGGCTACTTACCAATGTGAGGAGAGGTTAGCCAAAGACTAAAGCTTTGCTAAGACCACCCGAAATCTGAGTCTCCACCCCTCCTCTGAGTTTGTGCTGCTGTAATACAAATGGAGGAACTAAGGGGGTTGGGGTGGAGTGGAGGGCAGATGGGAGAGAGGAAGGAAAAAAGAGACAAAAGAAAAATGCAACTTTTCATCAGATGAAGCAAAATTTTCCTTTCTTTCTTTCTTTCTGCTTTCTGAATGGATGAAAAGACACAAAGCAATCGCATCGATCACCTCCTAGCATAGATATACTGTGTTTGCTGCTTTCAGCCGAAAGAACACATCGTGATTGTCTGTCATACTCCCAAGCTGCCACCTGCAAAGGCTGCTTGGGGGTCTTTCTCAGATTTAGTTTAAGGCATATACAGTATTTTGAGAACGCCTGTCCTAGAAGATTAGTCTAGTTCCAATATTAGCTCTAAATCTGTGCTATAATATTTTGCATGGCAAGCAACTATAAAAACTCATTCCATGACATCTTGCAGCTTTATGAAAAATTCTCACTCATTCTAATGAATCTTTTTGTTTGGAGATTTTTGGGTCAAGATTATGGGTCTTGCTGAGATCTAGCTGAACTAACGTGCTTTAAAACATTCCCACAGATGTTTGTTAGAATTAGTTAAGTGACTATATGCTTATCAGCAAAACCTCCTTAACTGTCCTCCTGAAAATTGTGTCAGTTCCTTTCCTATGAATCTCCTCAAACTTTTTTTAAAGTTAAGTGTGAGCACACTGAACAGAGATGGTAAGGAGTCTCATAAGCTATGTAGAAATCCAGTTATTTTTAACAAGCCATGAGATGGATGTGAAATGGAAAAATGCATAGTTTTACTCCAGAGCATCAGAGAATATTCCAGAAGATCAAGGCAGATCAAATTAAAGGGAAAGAAATCATAAGAAATAATTAAATAAGAGACAATGTGTAGAAAGTATGATGGGACATCAAAAAGAAAAGATGGTTGCGGGGAGGACAGGCATGAAGTGTGAAGATTTGGACAAGACAGCTTTACTCTGGAAGGCATGTGAGATCCACTGCTAGGCTAAGAGGGATGGGCAGAAGTTGCAAGACTAATGACAAGTAGAAGGAGATTGTAATGATTGTGTTCTGCACATGGTTCCCTTCTAACCCTCCATGTGTGTGCTCCCAGGCTTTTCTCCGGCAATGTGCATAGAATTGGTTTATTCACTCCTCTCCACTATTGCTCACTTCATATAAACATTCCCCCAGTGGTTTAAACATTTCTGGAACCAATTATGTTTCTTAGAAGTAACTCTGTGCTTTCCAATTAAGATGCTATGAAAAATGTTGCCAGTTTTAAAAGTCAGGCATTTTCTATTACTGTGAAGGATCTTTAAAATTCTCATGAGGAAATCATTGTCATTGACCTAGAATCTTGGAAAATTCTACATGTATACATCTAAATATCCATCTACTTATCTTTCTAAATATGTACATACATGTGTTTTTAGATACTCGGAGTCTGTTATAAATATATACATACAAAAGCTGGCCTATAAGACTGTTCATAAATTTATGTTTCAATAGCCTAAACTTGGGGAAAAAAATAAGGAAAGTTTTATTCTTTTCAACCAAACAGGTTTGAATTAGAATATTTACAAATAACAAACATTTCAAGTCTCTAATTTTCAAAATTAAAAGAAAAAGCCACTATTTTGTGGATCTATCATTTTAAATTGTACATCTTACAACTGTGCAGTTAAATTCAAAATTTTAATCCTCAATTCATTGACAATGCAAATTATTTGCCAGCATTTGGAAGTCAAACAGGGTGAGAGGGGAGAGACTTTACATGTTCCAGGTTTAATATCTAAGCACCAGATGGAAACAATTCTACAATGAGAGAAAGAAATCTGTTAGGATATTTTGGAGATCTGTTCAGTTCAGCAGCACGTCACCGGTTACGGAGGCCAATTTCTCAGAGGACTTATTTGAATTGCAGATACTCATGTAGTGCGCTAATTTAACCCAGAAAATGCTGAATTTTGGGGGTTCTTTAAATTATAATAATTCTTAGGTTAAAAACAGTACCCATTTTTCTTTCAATAATGACTCTTGTAGACCTGAAACAAAGAATTTGGCAGCAAAGTGTGAAGGGAAGGAGTGATTTTTATGTAAAATGGAAATAATCATAGAAAGTTTCACAGTTAATATCTACAACTATGGCTGTTTTAAGGGAATTGTAAAATTGTCTACATTCACACGTGCTGTGAAAATCTTTTATCCAGAGCAGTTTATGGCATTTAATATTAAAGGATGCGAAACAATGAATGACAATTAAAGTAAATTAACTTATGGGTCTTTCAAAAGATGATTTTTAAGTGAATCTGTGCAGAAATGAAGGGCAACAAAATCTGATTTGGTAAATAATGGCCGGTCAAGCTTTGACAATGAAAGACTGGGGAATGAGTGGGATACTGAGCAGTACCTCTCAGAGGGGGCCTCTTTCATATTCATACCTATTTTTTTGGCAAAATAAGTGTCAAATTTGTGGCCATATGACAGCAAAATTATGCATTGCATGGTGAGTTACAGATTTTGGTTGAAATCCAACTCAAATACTTTCATAAGAATTTGACATGATAAACAAAAATACATTGCATTTCCAAACTGCAGTTTGTTTTAAATTAAAAAAAAACCCAAAATATTACTTTTATACTAGATGATGAGAATGTCAATCCTTCCCACCACCATTACCAGATTTTTATTTCATGTAAAATTGTGAGAGGACTGTTATCTACCTACAGTGTGCTGAGAGCTTCAAGTAAATGAGGATGGAACTAATGGAGAGAGCGGGCAACGAATGAAGCTTGTTCATACATTTCGGGCGGGGAGGATAGGGAGATCCTTTGTGGTGAGCAGAGGCAACGAAGTATTGTCTTTAACTCTCTGACTTGGTCCTACCCTTTCTGCTATATATTTGGATGTTTTGAGCAGAGGGATAGAAATAAGGCAAGAGGAAACCTGAAGGAGTTTGAAACATCAAAGAGGAGCAGAAGAGAAAAGTCGAAGGGAATAGTGGTGAGGAAACTCTATTCCCTTGAGTCTTACAGGGTTGAGTTCTAGGTTTCTAGGTGATGGACGTTACTCAGTCACCCTCCCTGTCTTCTAATGAGTCATGCCTTTGAGACATTTAACCCACCTCCATGATATTAAGTTGAGGGGATAATCTGAGACTAACTAGAAAACAGATTTCATGGTTCGGAGGTTGTCTCTGAGCAACTTAGGGGGCCAAGAGGAGTAACTGAAGCTTCTTCATGTGGACTTTAGCTAGGGGTTGCACGCTTTATTTTGTTAAAAAGATGGGGCAACTTTTACAAGCAATTTGCAGTTGCTCTGAAGAGGTGGAACTCAGTCTTCCCGGAGATGACTGGTCCATGAATCAAAAAATGCGTACTTAAGTTCCACATCTGCAGCTCACTGTGGGAACGAATTGCATCTGTTTTCTCCTTAACTCTGCAGTATTCTACCCCATAAAATAAGGAGGTTGAGTTTGGTGATTTCTAAGATCTCTTCAAGCCCTGAAAATGGATGTTTCTAGGCTTGCTTTATCCTAAGAGCTGAAACATCTGTGTTTTCTTAGTTTCCTGAGTGTGATCGATATGTAGTGAATATCTGGCAAAGGCCTGTGAATATTTGAACGTTCTCCGCTATTCACCGTCATCTTTCTTATCACTGTCTTCTCTTCTGCAGAACTGGAGAAGTCTGTGCCTCACAAATTTAACATTCGGAAAACATTGATTAGATAATTCAAGTTTATACTTCTCCACCTGTTGGCTGACTTGATTATGGAACACAAGCAGTCCTTTTGGAATCAGGGAGATACTGTTATGAGGCAGTTTGTAAAAGTGTTTTATGATGGGGATTTTGTTTGCTGAGGCTGATACCATTGGAAAGTGGGGTACTGGTAATGAAGGGACAGAGGAGTAGGGTCAATAATGGACAATCTTACATACTGGAGGGAATATCTATTTATTCTAAAGTGAGAACTACTTGCTTATGCACTCTGGAGTCACAGTACTCACGCTGTGAGTTCAGAGAGTTAACTCTTTTTTCTGATTTCACGTTTAAGTCCCCAGAGTCTGTTCTTTCTCCTACCTAATTTGTTCTATGTAAATAAGGTATAAACCTGCAGTTTCCCTGCACCAAATTATCAAATTGAGGAATTAGAAGAATGAAGTGCATCTTATTGGTGATCTTTTCCAATTTACTACTTAGAAATGGCTATTAGGTTACAGCATAATAAAATGCTTATTAATGCGGGCTTAAAATCAGAATAGTGCATTTCCCAACTTCTTTGCCTCTTAGCTGATAACTTTGGGCATTTATTTTTCAGCTGTCTCTTATTTATTAATTAAAAATATTTTAATAATATCTTATTGAGATGTAATTTACATGTAAAATTCATCCTTTTAAGTATGAATTCACAGAATTGTGCAACCATCATCACTAATTTTAGAATATTTTTTATCACCCCAAAGAGAAAACTCATACTCATTAGCCATGCTCTCCATTCTCTCCTATCCTCCAGTCCCTGGCAACCACTAGTCTGCTTTCTGTCTATGTGAATTTACCTGGTCTGTACATTTCATATAAATGGACTCATACAATGCATTGCCTTTTGTGTCTGCCTTCTTTCACTTCGCATAAAGTTTTCAAGGTCATCCATGTTGTAGTGTGTCAAGGTATTTCTTTCCTTTTTTAGCTGAATACTATTGTGTGGCTATGACACAGTTTTATTTATCCATTTATCAATTGATGAACATTTGGATTGTTTTCACTTTATGGCTATTATGAATAATGCTTTTGTGACATTCTTGTGCATGCTTTTGTGTAGACATACGCTTTCAAGTCTTTTGGGTATGTACATAGGAGTTGGAATTGCTGGGTCAAATGAAAACTTTTTGTTTAGTTTTTTTGAAGAATTTCTTAACTGCTTTCCAAAGTGGATGCATAATTTTATATTTCCACCAGCATTGTGTGAATGTTCTAATTATTCCACATCTTCACTTACACTTGTTATTGTCTGTCTTTTTTATAATAATCATCCTAGGGTGTGTGAATTGTTATCTTGTTGTGGTTTTGATTTGCATTTCCCTAATGACTAATAATGTTGACTGTCTTTTCATGTGTTTATTGACCATTTGTATCTTGAGAAATATCTTTTGAAATTCTTCTCTGTTTTTAAATTGTGTTGTCCTTTTGTTGTTGAGTTGTAAGAATTCTTTACATATTTTGGACACAAATCCCTCATGAGGTATATGATTTGAAAATCCTACTCTCATTCTGTGGGTTTTTCTACTTTTTAATAGTGAGTTTTGAAACACAAAAAGTTTTAATTTTGATGAAGTGTAATTTATCTGTTTTCATTGCTTGTGCTTTTGGTGTCATGTATAGGAAATCATTGCATAATCCAAGGTCACAAAGATTTACTCCTATATTTACTTTCAAGAGTTTTGTAGTTTTAGTTGTCACATTTAATTCTATGATCTATTTTGAGTTAATGTTGTCTATAGTATGTGGTAGGGGTCCAACTTGATTCTTATGCATGTAGATATTCAGTTAGCCCAGAACTGTTTTTTTTTTTTAAAGACTTCTTTTCCCCCTGCATTCAATTACTTTTGCACCATTGTGAAAACTAATTGACCATAAATGGAAAGATGTAGTTCTGGATTCACAATTCCATTTCATTGATCTATATGTCTATCTTTATGCCTACCATACTGTACTGATTACTGGAACTTGGTAGTAAAGTGAAATTGTTAAGTGTGAGTCCTCCAACTTTGTTCTTCCTTTTAGAGATTGTTTTGGCCCTTCTAAAGGTCCCTTGCATCCATGTGAATTTGAAGATCATCTTCCAAATTTTGCATAAAGGACAGTTGACATTCTGATTAGAATTGCATTGATGTATTTTGAGTTTATTTTTGTATATGGTCTTAGAGAATGTTCTAATTTCATCCTTTTACATTGTAGCTGTGTGTGTAGTTTTCCCAGCACCACTTATTGAAGAGACTATCTTTTCTCCATTGCATATTCTTGCCTCCTCTGTCATAGATTAATTGATCATAAGAGTGTGGGTTTATCTTTTGGGCTCTCTATTGTGTTCCATTGATCTATGTGTCTGTATTTGTGCCAGTACCTTGCTGTTTTGATTACTGTAACTTTGCAGTTTAGTCTGAAGTCAGGGAGTGTGATTCCCTAAGTCTGCCCTTCTTTCTAAAGATAGTTTTGGCTGTTCAAGGTCTTTAGTGTTTCCATACAAATTTTAAAATTATTTGTTCTAGTTCTGTGAAAAAATGCCATTGCTATTTTGATAGGGATTGCAGTGAATCTGTAGATTGCCTTGAGTAGTATGGTCTTTTTAACAATGTTAATTCTTCCAATCCAAGAACATGATATATCTTCCCATCTGTTTGTATTGTCTTCAGTTTCTCTCGTCAGCATCTTACAGTTTTCTCAGTATAGATTTTTTACCTTCTTGGGTAGGTTTATTCCTAGGTATTTAATACTTTTTGATGTAATGGTAAATGGGATTATTTCCTTAAATTCTCTTTCTGACAATTCATTGTTAGTGTGTAGAAATGCAACAGATTTCTATATATTAATTTTGTATCCTGCAACGTTATTGAATTCATTGCTTTTTCTGGTGGCATCTTTAGGATTTTCTATGTATAGTATCCTGTTGTCCACAAACAGTGACAGTTTTACTTCTTCCTTTCCAATTTGGCTTCATTTTCTTTCTTCTTCTCTCTAATTGCTGTGGTTAGGACTTTCAGTACTATGGTGAGTAAAAGTGGTGAGAGTGGACATCTTTATCTTGTCCTGATCTTAGAAGGAAAGCGTTCAGTCTTTTAGAATTAAGTATGATGACATGTTAACTGTTGGCATTTTGTAGATAGCCTTTATCTAGTTAAGGAAGCTCCTTTCAGTTCCAAGTTTAAGTGTTTGTTTGTTTTATCATGAAAGGGTGTTGAATTAACTCAAATGCTTTTTCTTCAACAATTGAGACGATCACATGCTTTTTGTTCTTTGTTTTGTTGATATGGTATATCACAGTCATTGATTTTTGCATGTTGAACCTGCTTTGCACTCCTGTAATTAATACCACTTGGTCATGGTGTACAATCCTTTTTTTTTTTTTTTTTAAGGTTACTTGATTTGGTTTGCTACTATTTGTTGAAGATTTTGTATTTATATTCATAAAGGACATTGATCTATAATTTTTTGTTGTTGCAGTTTCTTTGGTTTTATCATAGTAATATGGTCAAATAATAAATTGGAAATGTTCCTTCATCTTCTATTTTTGGAAGTGTTTGTGAAAGATTGATATTAATTCTTTTTAAAACACTGTAACCAGTGAAGCTGTATGAATCTGGGCTTTTCTTTGATTGCTGATTCAATCTTTCACTTTTTATAGGTCTATTACAATTTTTTATTTCTTCCAGAGTCAGTTTTTGTAGTTTGTGTCTTTCCAGGAATTTGACCATTTCATCTAGGTTATCCAATTTGTTAGCATACAGTTGTTCATAGCATTTCCTTTTAATCCCTTTCAAAATTTCTGTAGGTTTGGAAATATTGTCCCTTCTTTGGTTTCTGATTTTAGTCATTTTAATTCCTTAATCCTCTCTCTTGCTGTCATTTTTTTTTGTTTTGTCTTTTTCTTTTCTTTTTTTCTTTTTGGTTAGTCTAGCTAAAGTTTTGCCAACTTTGTTGTAGATGTTTTCAAATAAACAAATTTGGTTTGGTTGATTTTTTTAATTGCTTTTTTTCTAGTACCTATTTCACTTGTTTCTACTCTAATCTTTATTTCCTTCATTCTGCTTGCTTTAGTTATAGTTTGCCCTTCTTTTTCTAGTTTCTTAAGGCAAAAGCCTGCATTATTATTTCGAGAACTTTCTTTTTTTATTGTCGTTTACAGCTATAACTTTACCTCTAAGCACTGCATGAGTAGCACTTACAAATTTTGGTAATATTTTGTGTTTGTTTTCATTCATCTCAAAGTATTTTGTAATTTGCCTTCTGAGTTTTTCTTTGACCCATATTTTGAAGAGGGTGATATTTAGTTTCTACAAATTTATGAATTTCCCAAATTTCCCCTTGTTGATTTCTAATTTCATTCCATCATGATTGAGGAATATGATTTCAATTCTTTTAAGTTTATTGAAACTTGATTATGACCTAAAATGTGGTCTATTGTGGAGAAAGTTCTATGTTCACTTATGTAGAGGGTGTATTCTGCTATTCGTGGGTAATATTCCATAGATTTCTGTTAGATCTAGTTTTTTTACAATGTTGTGAAAGTCTCCATTTCCTTTCTGATATTCTGCTTAGTTGTTCTACTCATTATTTAAAGTAGGGTGCTGAAGTCTGTGTTTCTTTGAATTGTTCATTTCTCCATTCAATACTGCCATTTTTTGCTCCATGTATTTTGGGGCTCTTGTGAAATGCATTTATGTTTATGATTGTTATGTTTTCCTAATTAATTTTCCCTTTTATCATTGTAATATATCCTTCTTTGTCTCCTGTTTTATTTTTTTTCTCTTAAAGTCTATTTTGTCTCATACTAATATAGCCAATCCAGCTCTCTTTTTGTTTACTATTTGCATGGTATGTCTTTTTTTATAATCCTTTACTTTCAACTTACTTATGTGTTTGAATCTAAAGTGTGTCTCTTGTAGATAGCATATGGTGGATCATTTTTCTTTTTATTGATTTTTGGCAATCTCTGCTTTTGATTGGAGTGTTTAGTCCATTTGCATTTAATGTCATTATTGATACCATTGGATTTATGTCTGCTGTCTTGGTATTTGTTTTTTTATGTCTTACGTTTATTTTGTTCCTTTATTCCTCCATTACTACCTTCTTTTAAAAAAATAGACATTTTTTTAGTATATCATTTTAATTTCCTTATTGTTTCTTTTACTATATTTTTTTGACATTTTGTTATTAGTTGCTCTGGAGATTACACTTGACATCTTAACTTTAAAAAAAATCTTGTTTGGATTAATACCAAGTTGATTTTAATATTATACAAAAACTTTACTCCATTATAGCTCCTTTCTCTCACCCCTTATTTGTGCTAATATTTTTATGAAAATGTAAAAGTACATAATAAACATTGAGCATTTAAAAATATTTTTAAACTTTGGTTTCTTCACCTGGAAAATTGATACAATAATAGTTTTGATGTCAAAGTGACTTAGTTAGTACCAAATGATACAGTATGTGTGATGCTAGTATAGCACAGTCCCTTATCTGAACTCAACAAAAGTGTTTTATAAAGTTAGTGAGGTATGCGGCACTTTTTAAAAATACCCTAAATGAGGGGAAATTCCCTGCCTAATAGGGAGTTTTTTTCCCCATTGTTAAACAGCTTTGTTTTCACATTCCTATTCAGATCCTTGTCTCCTTGTATTTTCTACACGTTAATTCCAGACTAATCTCCTGGGAAAATACAGATGAAGTTTTCCTGCCCTTTCTACCTGGCAGGCCTTCATTTGGTTTCTCTAAATATTAATGCTATTTAGTTCATCAGCTCTTTCACAATGGACATAGCCCTTGGACTTCTCCCTCCTTTCACTGTTTTCTCCTATATTGATCATAATTTTCAGTGTCTCCTATTCACATGAAACTTAAAACTAGTGCTATTACTACTATGGTTTAGACAGGGACAATCAAAAGTGCTTATGAGATTTTAAATGGCCACCCAATCCCATTTGTAACTGTGTAAATGGACACTTGGTAGAGCATGATTCATTCTGTAACCCTTGAACTCCATATGCTTGTTCTTTTTCAGCCTCCACTTTATTTCATAAGCTTAACCCCCCTCCAAAGACCTCAGAGAATACTGAAAATGTGTTCTGAGAACCTGGAAAGTCATATACTAGACATCCATATAAAAATGAAAGATTACATGTTTCATAGAGGTGTAAACTTTATTAGTCATTACCTCCTCAGACATAACTCATATTAATCTTGTTTGAAAGTTATTACTTCTCTCTTGTATGATTTTTTTTAGACAATTTTCTTTTTAGCCATGGAAAGTCACATTAGAAAGCTCCCATTGCTCTCCCCTTTCCAAACAGAAAAGGTGTTTATATTCAGATATGTAGTAGGAGTTAGAATGGCTGGAGTAGAACTTCACAGCCTACCCTCTACTTACACTTTCTCTACCACAGCTTATTCATGGTTTATGGGAATCCTGGAATCCTGGAAATTCAACCAGTATTGGTAAATCTCCCACTTGGTCCTCCGATTCTCCAAGACTCCACTGGTCTCATGGTTTCAAGAAAAGGAATGTAGATCTTCCTCATTATCACACACTCAGAAAACAGTGAAGGAAGCCGGTGTGTTCGCTTTACCAAGTAGTGATTTTTTTTTTCCACCAGATTCTAAAATCGTTGAGACCATTAAGTCTCTTCGAGTCTCTAAAGGTTAGACAAATATCTGGCCTAAAAGAATATTTAAAAAATTACTGTTGACTAAACCAAGAAGGAAAGGTTGTGAGCAAAAAAGCATAAAACTAAGGACGGAAAAACAAATCTATTGCAACAGTTAGACTTAGATAAGAATAAGGGGAGGAATATGAGAGACAATCTTTTATAAGAGTGCAAGATAATCTTTTAATTACCCTTGCTTAATTAAATAGAGACAGTGTGGTATAAATAAAAAAAAATAGTGTTTGTTGTTAGAAAGTCTTTAAATTTCAGCCTTGTCATTTTCTAGCCATTTGAACATGGACATAGTAACACTCAGTAAGGGATAGCAATTGTTATGAATAAAAAGGAGTAATGACCATCTTCTATACAGGTACTGGTAGCCCTTGATTTTAAAAATCCCACATAACAGAATTCCAAATTTATTTCTTAAGCGGAGTTCACTGAAATCATTCTGTGTCACAAAATACCACTGCTTTAAAAAGTTACAAGACTAGCATTTCAATTAAGTATAGGGCTTTGAGGCTAGCAGACAGAATTTAGTAACCAATGTGGTATTAAACAATAGACCAGACTAAAGCAATCACATATATCTGTGAGGTAAGACTCTTAATATATTTAGCTTCAGGAATAGTTCATTAGTGAGGTGTAGATTCATCCTACTTTAAATACTTTAAATTTGGCAAGTGCTTTAGAGGCTATCTACTTTGTGAAATATACAGTCATCCCTCGGTGCCTTCAAGAGGCTGGTTCTAGGTCCCCTGTGGATACCAAAATCTGTGGATGCTCAAGTGTAATATTTGCATATAACCTATGTACATCCTCCTGGACTCTTTACATCACCTCTAGATTACTTATAATACCTAATACAATGCAAATACTGTGTAAATAATTGTAAATACAGTGTAAATGCTATGTAAATACAAGTTTTCCTTTTTGGAACTTTCTGGAAGTTTGTGTTTTGAATATTTTTGACCCACGGTTTGTTGAATTTGACGATGTGGAACCCACAGATACCATGCAGGCAGAAACAAGTAGGGCGATTCAAGGTGCCTTGTGCTGTTTTTCTGGTTTGCTTGCTCTGGGCATCATAACCTTGACTTAACCTCTGGAAAGTGTATATATTCTATTCAAGGTAGGTGCCTGATAGCATTTATAGCAATGACAGGGTTTCTTTTATTTGTGACTTTTTCAAGATGGCAAAAGAGATCCTCCATTATGTGACGGAATGAAGCCTGATTGTAAACAACAACTATAGTTCATGTGCCTTGGAGTTCTGATAACATTTCTAATTTATTTCATTAAGACACATAAAAATCATTTTCTAAAATTTGATGCTGGTCTTCTTTTAAAACCTGCTCTTTTTATTCACATCTGCCTTCCATAGTCGTCTTGTTCCACTCCCTTCTGTACTGTGATGCCACATTTGGGTACTTGGGCTCTAGTTCTCAGCCTCTACTAATGGACTTGTTCAAAATATAGCCTTTATCACTTTTATGAATTGTTGGAGATGATTGCTTTCTCCTCTAAGATTGCTAGGATTCTTGCTATTTTATAGTTATCAAAGTGAATTTCCTCTCTCTGTTCACATGGCGCCCTCTTTCTCTCTTCCTTGATGAATGTCATCTTTTTATGTGCTGCCTTCTTTGCTACACTGTACTTGGGAGAGGAGTTTTAAACATTTGATAGGGAAAATGTCTTTCTGATGAGGAACCAAGCTTCAAATGCATTCCTTTCTTTTTCTCAGAATTAATTCTTTTGCCAATAGTATTATGCATCTTCTATCCTAAATACAGCATAAATCAGGGGACGCCTCTGAAAAAATGTTTCCTAGTAAGTGTTGCGAAAGCTGTACTCGCACTGAGAAAGACAACAAGGGCTAGGTTATGCTGCCCCACCAATAACCCCTGAGTCTCAGTGGCTTAAAATAATAAATGGTAATTGTTCATCCTTGTTGACTGGGGGCTCTGCTCACTCTAATCACTTAGTGATACCGCTGACAGAGGCTCCATTTCAATATATGCTTTCATAATTGCCAAATTAGGAAGGAAACATGGCAACTTGCACACTGACACTAAAAATTTCTGCTCCAAAGTACTGCATGCCACTTCTCATATTTCATTGGCCAAAACCAGTCACGCCTGATATAAAAGGGGAAGGAAGTAGGAGCCACCGTGTGTCCAGAAGTGGGGAGAACCAGACGCAGCAAAAGTGATAATTTTCATAGCAGTTAAGAGACATATGGCCTAGTGAGGATAAGCAACATATTCAAGCTCATCCAATCTCATTAATTAACTCATCAATGAAATAGGACCTTGACTGAAAAGTCATCATGGCACAACTCGTGTCATTCTCGACTGGAATGGACCTGATAAAGGATCAGAGTCAAATAGCCGCAAGCTTCTTGAATGGTGAGCTGAACAAGAGCAATAGCAACCTGAAAACATGGCTTAAGGATGCAGCGATGCACACCTTCAAAGAACACACTGTAGCTGGGGCTTGCTGGGAAATAAGTAGCGGATAGGGTAGCTTGTGCACAATATCCAAAGATAGGTGGGTCTTTCTGAGCAAAATTATGAGCTGTTCATAGTGCTCAAAGGGAAAAGCCAAGATACCACATGCACTGCAGAAAGGAGATGGAGTGGATCATCTCAGAGTCATTCTTACATGATACTGAGCGTGGAATGACTCTTGGTTATGCCTCTGCCCTCCATGGCCCCTGCGAGTCCCACCATAGTCGTCGTAAACAGTGGCATGAATTCCCTCAGGAAGAAGGATCACAATTGGAGGGAGATTCTCTTTAACCTGTTGCCAGGAGCTCATAACAATAAGCATTAGAAAATATAATGGGGAAATGAATGTAACCTTAATTAAAATGCTCTTCTGTTGCTAATTCTATAGTCAAAATGCAAAATAAATAGCACTTTTTCCTGTCACTTTTAATGATCTTTGGAATCTTTCCAAAGTATCCGTATTTTTTTCTTTTTTTGCTGCTCACTGATGATGATGAATCAGATTAGACTTGCTAAAGTAGAAGTGTTTACACCTCCTAAGAAGCCTCATGTTTCCCTCAATATTGGATGTGACATACTTGCCCTGTAATATATTCAGTTGGAATTGAATTCAGACTTGAAATGTGTTTACTTTTACATTCATTACACAAGCTTTAAAGAAGTTTGGCATCCATATGAGTTCATTTTCATTTTACTGAGATGGAAAAACAGTATTCCTAAAAAATGTTACCTCTTCTTCTCGATTTGAAATCACACCTTTCAGAAGATCAGTTTACTTTAAGTTCATATTATAAGTGGACTTTTTTCAAAAATAGCCAGTTGGGTTTTTCTAGAAATTGAGTCTTTCTAATTTCTTACTTATGGATTACTATTTTTACATGGGGTTAAGTGTTTAATTTTTAAGTGTTTATAGAAACTGGAGATATTTTAATGGTACAAAGATTATTTAGATTAAAGTGGAGACGTTTAAAATTGCAATATATCAAGTATATCATTTGTATGACACTTACTAATGTTTAAAATGCTCTGACAGCTTGCTGATTTTTCTAACAAAGTTAAACTGGATAATATTTATATCTATACACTCAAGATTAGACAAGAAATAGTAGGAGGTCTGCTTTCTTTTTGCCTGAACGTTTCTGTGCTTATTTTCTTTATATGTTAATACAAAATGTACTTTATGTCAGATAAAGCAATTCTGTAATAGTTATTTGTAAAATGATCCGACTTGGTTTATTTCAGAGCATCAGTTTTCTTGGTTCTTTCAAGCATAGTTTTAAACACTCTTTTAGTTATCTACTGCTTTGCTACAAACCCTAAAACTTAGTGGCTTAAAACAATAACCATTTCATTACTTACGATTCTGTGGATCAGAAATTCAGGCAGAGCACAGTGGGGATGGCCTGTCTCTGTTTCACCTGGTGTTGGCTGCGGTGGTTCATTTGGGGCTGAAGGCTCCAAGATGGCTTCACTCATATTTCTTGGACTTTGGTGTTGAATGTTGGTAGGGCTTCTCAGGTCTCCTCCAAGTGTCTAGCCTTTTCTCACATGATCTTTCATTTTTTAGTTGCCATGCCTGAGTTTCTTTACATGAAAGGAGAATTCTGAAGGAACAAAAGCAAAAGTTGTAAGACCTTTCAAGACATAGGCTCATAATTGCACAGGGTCACTTCTCCCATATTCTATTGGTCAAACAAGTCATGAGGTTATCCTAGATTCAAGGAGAGTGGAAATAGACTCCACTTCTAGATGGAAGGAGTGGCATAGGCACACTGCAAAGAGGCATGTGAGAATGGAGGGGTTGTTGTAGCTGTGTTGGGAAACAATACACCAGAAACACAAATGAATGAGTTACACTTCTAAGGCAACTACAATATACTCTTTTGCCCAAATTATAACCTGGCAGTTAACTCTGTGAAAGTCTCTACCTTTGTATTCCTGTTTGGGAGCTATTGAAAGTCTCATGTCTCAGTAAATTAGAGTGAACAGTCGTTATCTTCTCTTTAAAATCTTTTACAGTTTTATGTGATTTGGAGTATGCTTCACAAAATGGATGAATGTGGGGACATAATCAGCAGTGTCAGAGACATTTATTCCTCAAGCACATCTTGAGTATTCTCTATGGTCAAGCACAATTCCAGGCATTGGCTATACAAATAAAGAAGAACAAGAGGTGGTTTTTATTCCATGGTACTTTACTTATCGGTCACAACTTTTACTCTCTTGAATTAATTCTGTGCATTCAAAGCCTTGTTATGGAGTCAGAGAGGTGGAGTATATTTCCCTAACTCTCTGAGTTTGGGTTTGTCTGTATGACCTACTTTTGCTAAAAGGGTGTTAGGAGATAGAATGAAAGCAGTAGCACAAAATGTGCTTGTGCAGTGGGAGCTTGATTTATTTATTTATTTTTCATCACCAGTAGAAACAGGACCTCAGAAGGAATACCTAAGCAAGAAGCCAAGCCCAGCTGCACTCATAGCTTGAAGCAGAAGGGGCCAGTAGAGCCAGTTTAGATCCACCAACTACCGGGTGACGCACAGATCAGTGAGAAGCATGGCGATTATTGTATGCCTTTGAGAGTTTGTGGTTCTTTCTTTACATACCAGATCTGCTTGAAACAAGTAATATACCGTCTTGTAGGAAGGTATGTGTCAGTTTTAGTGGGGCATGAGGAAGATGCTCTAGAAAAAGGTGAAACAAAGCTTGGTTTTAAAGAACAAAAGAAGGGATACATAAGCGTTTACCAAGAAGAGGAAAATACTACAAGTCAAAATTTAGTGTGACCAAAACCATGGGGGATAGGCTCCAACGTGGTGGTAAGAAAACTGTAAAAGCAGTTCATTGTTCCCAGAAGTTTAGTAAATGGGACAGTCCTGATTTACCGAGAGACTCAAACTCTTGAATGGATTTTGCAGTGATTCTAATTTTTAGCGATTTCTAAGCTGATAGTAAGTAGGATTGACTTGAATTTCATTTCTCAGGCTAAACATTTTAGAGTACATGCCCTACCAAAAGTAATATGAGCACAGTTTCATTGTTTCTGCCTTTGCAAATAATGAAATTACATTTCAGAGATTTCAACTGCACACCCAAGATGGGGCACAGATGGCAATTGTAGACATGACTTAAAAGAGGAGAATGTTCAATTGAAAATTAATAAGAAGTAATATTACACTGCCTGGTATTTTAGATAAAAATTACAGGTCATCCTCTTTTCAAATAGTAGCTTTTAAAAAAGATTAGTAAATAAATTATATCACCTATCATTATAAAGTTATTACAACAGGAAATACTTTTGAGAACTAATATGTTTGTTTCTAAGTATAATTTTCATATAATGCTTTTTTAAAAAAAAGCCAGTCTTTATGTAGAGCTATAATTCAGCAGGTGATTCCTGTTTTAATCTGAATTTTAGAACTGAAGGGGCCTTTCAGCTTCTTTTATTGCTAATTTGGACCTTGGTAAATTTTCTGGCCGTGCCTTTCACTAGCTATGAGAACTTGGGCAAGCTTCCAACTCTCTCTGTACCTCTGTGTCCTCATCAGTAAAATGGGGAAGTAATTCTTACTGTATATGGAGCCCTTATGGTGATGAAATGAGGTTTTACAGCATGCTATTTGACATATGGCAAGCACCCAGTAAATGTTAGCTACTGCTATTTTAATAAAAGTAATAATTACTATTGTTAGTTAATCTTATGATTGAAGAAACAAGAGGCTTAGGGAGTTAAAGGACTTGGGCAAAATTGTGTGCTTTTTACAGGTTCAGAACCTGCAAGAGATTTTGGTCACTGAGTCTCATACCACTGCTTTTGTCTGACCAAGGCTGCCCCTCACACTTTTTCAAGAAGTTCATGATGAAAGTGAAGAGTGATTCTGGAAACCACTGCACTGGAAAAACCGCCTTTACACAGAAAGGATATGAACTACTAAATGTAAATATCAAAAGGGTACGTAATGATCCTTCCAGATATATATATATGTGTGTGTGTGTGTGTACATATATATCATCAAACACAAACATATACATTCAAATAATTGCATTACAATTAAACTTTTCTTTCTGGGAATTCTCCATTTACGATAAGCAATTTCCCTTGCAGTTTCAAAGCTTTGGGTCAAATTCCAACAAAAGAGGTAGAGGATTTTTGCATAACACTATCAGACCACTTACTAAAGTTAAACAAAAAGGGCTGCTATTTAGTGGAAAGAATATAGCTATTGGCACTTTCAGTTTTATCCAAACGACTGCACACAGCCCTACTTCGATTTCATTATAAAAGTAAAATTAGAAAAGCTAAACATTAAATCTTATAAGGAAATATAATTTGTTTTAATGTCCTTAGAAGGCAGTGCAAAATAGGGAACAGGGAACTGGCTTAACTGCTTCCGTGCTGAATAAAACATCAGCCCTTAAACCGTTCACCTATACGCTCCCAGTCGTACCCGTAGCAGCTCACTTTTACTCATTAGCTGTCATTTCAAGGTATGCCATTTTAAAGACACATATGTTTCCTATTAGCAGTAATAAATTAATGGGGGTGTGTGGTAACATGATAGCAAAATTCAGTAAAAATTCTATTTGAACTTAATTCTGCGGGATATGAACACAACCCACAAAGGAGTACTCTGATCTACAGTGAAGAAGAATTTGCCTACCGCTCTGGTTCGCAATTAATGAAAAGTCCTCAGGAAATCCCAATTTCTGATTAAAGAGAGTTGATTATGATTAATGTATCCAAATTAACTGCCAAAAAGGAAGACACCTCATAATTATCTACATTGTTCCTCCAATTTTAAATTCCTGAGGCTACTCATATCTGTGCCCTTTTCTCTAATCCTTAAAGATATATATTTGGTTTTTTACTTTTGATTAGCAAGGCAATGATGGCCCTTTGTTTCTGTGTGTAGAAGACAGCCAAGGTCTTATGAATTTTCTCTTCTCTCCTCTTTATCCTTCTGTAAAAATTGCATTACTGGTGTTTCCAGCAAGTTGCCATAAACCCAGGATGTCAACTTCAAATGCACTTGGTCTAACCTTACAAGCACCACCTCACTCCAGAGTACTTACTCTTAGCCATTGTGTTGCGCTGCCTTCCCTGGCGCTTGGTTGACCTTCAGGGGAACGAAAGACATATTTTCAGACAGATATGGCATGGGGGGCTACTAATTTCATTTTTCAATCTCGTTCCCTAAGAATATAAGTAAGTAAATTCTTGCAAACCAAGTTTTTTGTAGCATTATAAGGTCTTGCATTTTTCAGGGTATTTGCAAATATTTTTTGTGGGAAATTTAGAAATGTTGCATCAAGGTCAGTTAACTGGATGCTGTTTTAAACTAGAAGTCTTCCAAGTACAGTATTTATGTTAAAAAGTATCTACTTCTATTGAAATCACATACGTATTTTAAAAGCATTCAGAGTTTATTATAATTTGTAAGCTATAGTAGTTAGAGTAGGAGTTGGTCAAATGAATTAATATTTTCTTCTCCAAAGAATTTGATTGCCTTACAGAATAGTTTTCTCCTACTGGAATCTCTTTCAGTACTTCAATTATATTTTTGTATTAGTGTGCTTCACTTTATCCAATATTACTGTAGAAAATTTGAAAATACAGATAAACAAAAAAAAATTCACCTAAAATCTCATTATCCGAGCACAAACCCCATTAACATTTTGTTATTTTATCACATATAATTTTTTATTTTAAAAAGTGCATGTATATATCTTTCATTCTAAAATAAGATTATATTATAACATTGCTTTGTAGACTACCTTTTAAAATTTTGTAGTATATATTGAGCTTTTTCATGCATGAATATAATATATACTCATTTTAGTGGCTGTACAATATTTTGTTTTATAAAATGTCATTATTTAGGTTGATTCTGTTGTTCTTATAATTATAAGTCAAATTGTAAAGGGCATCAACACAGCTAAACCTTCATTTAATTAAGTAATTATTTCCTTAGGAAATGTATAAAGAATTCAATTTCAAAGTCACAAGATGTGCTTTTGAAATATTTGTAATGCAGAAATGCTTCTGAAAAAGGCTGTTCCAATCTGTGCTCCCAACAGTAGAAGATGAGAGTCTCTATTTTGGGGGGGTGGAGGGAAGTACTTAGGTTTATTTATTTATTTATTTTTAAGGGAGTCACTGAAGATTGAACCCAGGACCTCGTGCATGTTAGGCATGCACTTTACCACTGAGCTATACCCCTCTGTCAAGAGTCTCCATTTCTTAATAGTCTCACAAATAATGGAGATTATTTCAAATAGTAGACAATTTTATAGGTTTGACACCTTATTTTTAAAAGAGGTTATTCATCTGAGTACAAGTTTTAAAAAGTATTGATCATTTCTATTTCTTCTGTAAATTTCCTTTTACTATCCTTTAACTTTATTTTTCTACCATAGTGTGTGTCATTCTCTTATTATTTTGCAAGAGCTCTTTATTTTCCACTTGTCTTTTATAAATAGTGGAATTTTCAATTTGATGTTTATTTTAAACTCTGCTTCTATTGTTTCTACCATCAGTATTTAAAAATGCTCAGCATAATTTAAAAATGCTCAAGTCTACCAGGTATTCCCAGTTACCTTCAAATTCCATTATTCCCAAATAAAGTGTCCAAACTCAGTTCTACTCCATTCTGAAACTCAACCTGAAGCATGGTGTGGAGTATGCAGCTTGCAAATGCAAGCAGTCAGAAAGATGCTGCCTTCCAGAGGCACAAAGAGGTGGTACCAATGAGAAAGTGCGCAGGGGAAAGGTATTCTTTCTTTGAAATGGCACGACCTTTTACAGAACACTTTTCAAAGACAAGAAATCTTAAAAGTTTAGACAGTTAAGACTTGGATTCAAATTATAACTCTGACACTTACCAGATGTGTAATTCTGAATCTCAGTTTGTTCATATCCACATGATAAACAATAGTAATACCTGTCATTTATTGAGTGTTCTAGGCACCCAGTGTATTTTCTGAATTAATCATTTAATCCTCCCAAACTAAAACTAGTAATAAGGTGGTAGATACTCTTAGTATCACCGTTTTAAAGATGAAGAAGCTGAAGAATAGAAGTTAAATGGCAAAACCCAAGCAATCTGGCTGCAGATCCTGAGATCTTAAACAACTATACTTTGCCTGGCCTTTCCACCTCCTGTGACATAACTAAACAGGAAAGAAGCAGCAACTCAGATACTCAGGCCAACCACAAGGGTGAAATTGTCTTCACCTCACACATCTGAGCTGGAACTAAGGCTGGAGGGGCAATGGCATTGACTCAGGAGATGGTAGAGCACTAAAACTAACTGACATCACCAGAAAGAGAAACTAGTCAAAGGCTGAACACACTGGGGAATTAATGAGATGATCATAATGACTAGTATGAACCTAATACTTACAATATGTCATGTACTGAACTAATTGTTATACATATATTTATCTCATTTACTCCTTAAGACCTATGAAATAATTACTACTGTTTTCTCCATTATACAGAGAAGGAAATTAGAAGCCTTAGAGAGGTTAAGTACCTGGGCTAAGGATCAACCAATGAGGAAGAAACAGAAGTGAGGATTTAATTGAGATTGCTTTACTCTAAAGACTGGGCTCTTGGCCAGCCCACTGTACTGTATTAGGCTGGCAGAGATGGAAGCTTGCAAATCTATGAGCCCCTCATCCTCCTACCCCAACCCCATGATTTGGGCAAATGGGAATGAAGGTGATGACTGAGCAAGGCCTGTGGAGTCTGAATCTCAGGAATCCCTAAAATATATCTCCCACTTGCTTGCTGGTGTATGAACAGAATGTGGGTAACTAATATAATGACCGGTTTAAAGAGCTCCTTTAAAGCACCTGAACTTAAACAGGCAACATGCACCAAGGTTTTCCCAAGAAGCACCACTCTAGAAATGCAACAGTTGTACCCTTAGTTCTGAACCACAAGCTTCTCTTGCTTGAATCTTGCAAAGATCCATAGTGAAGCTGAATCTTGTGTCTGCCACTTACTTGCTCTGTGACCTAATGCAAATTATTTATTTGTATCTCTGAGAATGTTACTTTCCCTAAATGAATATGGGTGTATAAATACCTCATATAGAGTAGTGTAAGGGTTAAAGTTAGCTCATACTTTGAAAATGCCTGGCATGTAGTGAATGATCAGTAAAATGAATTAACTAGTCGGTTAATGAAAATGATAAACTTAATTGTAAACTCCAAGAGAAACTCAAAATGCTTTGGCAGTTGAATTTGAAGCTCTGACACCAGAAAGCCATCATTACGATGGAGACTGAAAAGCACACCACTGGTGTGGCACACCGAGGAAGAGTATTACATGAAGAAAACCGGTCTGAACAGGAGCAGGATAGAAGCGTCATACTTAACTGTTCTTGGCCAGTGTTCCACCCATTCCTTGAAGTGAACCTGAGTAAAAAATTAACAACAGGCTTACAGAATATAATATGTTAAACCTGCTGTATTTATAATAATGTTTTTACTTACTAATTCATAGAGTATATCATTTTTATTCCAGAACAAATATCCAGTGATTCTTAACAAATTATTTTACCTCGATGAATCCTGGCTTTAAGAATGCCTCTGAGTATTGTTACCTTATAAATATTTAGGAGGACCATTCTTGTTATCAGAAACTGGATTTCGGTGCCCAGAGTTTGCTAAATCAGTAAGAAGCACCAATTACAGAAAGGGGACTTGATGAAGTACACGGCACAAGTCTGGGTGTGCTGTGTGTGATACGAGCACAAAATCAACAAGTCACTGTCAAAGATCTTACCGAAGAAGAAATGCAGGAACTCCTCTTAGCCTTAGTTTCTTCATCTGTAAACCTGGGAATATTAAGATCAACCTTACAGGACCGTAATAAAGATAAAAGTGCTTGTAATAGTGACTGACACGGCAATATCAACAATATTATTTATTATCATGATCATCAGCGTATCAAAATCATTGCTTTTACCTGGGTTCCTCATAATGCAGCCCTGAAACAAAGAGTTAAGGGAAAGTGCTTTACTGGGGTATGCGACCACAGAGAACCAGGTGAGGGTGACAGGTGGAAGGAAGCAGAAAGAAGAAAAAGGCAATGCAAGGATGCCTTATTAAGTTGACCACCCAGTAGGTGCAGGAGATTGGTTTCTTGATCCACTAGGACCACCTGAGAAGCAGTAGAAACTATATCTTGGGATCCCCTGTAGAAGGGGGAGGGGATAGAGAGCATGTATCTACTGGCTTCCATCCTTGATTGGCTAACGTGTGCCCCCACGAAGTGTTAACTCCTATGTACTTCCAGGCTGTACGGATATGGGCCTCAGGCAGATTACAACAGAATCCCACCCAGCAAAGCCCTGGATGAGGAGGGAGGAGACAGATTTTGGACCTGAGACAAGGTGCAGTTGGGAGGCACCTACAAGAAGCTGGTTAGAGTTTATGCAGGACTGTTGCTGCCCAGGGGCTGAAATAAGAGCCAGGCAAGGCTGAGAGAATTCTCTGTGGTGCCCGGGAGATACCTGACATAACTGTTGTCATTGTCGTTGTCATCATCATCATCTGGAGCCATCCCCTACCTCTGATCACCAGAGTCAACCATTGTGTATAAAAAAGAATCACCATAGATAAAAGGCCAGATTGGTTTAGGTCAGTTTTCAGTACTCCTTTTAATAAAACATATTGCTTTCCATTACACACTCTTCTTTACCCTTATAAACATCTGAACAGACCTGTCCATTCTTACTCCTCAAGTTGCCCTTCTTAGCTCTTCTTTCTTCTTTCTTAGAGTCACCATTTTGGTGCTAGAATCTATCATGTCATAGCTGAAACATTTTTATCCTTCTTGAGTTCTCTCTTTGCTCACTGTGCTTCTGATAGTTACACATGCTGACACCTACTTGCAGTTCCTAAAATACAAATTTCATCTTGTTAGTCTACTGCTCCAAACTACACCTCTAGTTAAAGAAAATATGATCCTCCACAATGTGGCCTTAAACTGCTTACCAGCCTAGTTGGCTCTACTGGTTAAGCAATGCAGTACACCTTTCATTCTCTGGACAACTTTTGAACTTTCTCAAAATAAGGCTCTAGTGTATGCTGTTTTATCTGTCAGATGATGTCTGGTTCTTTGAGGATCTAAATCCTAACATTTCTTCTCAGGATACCACAGGTTTTGCCTTGTTCAAAAAGTATCTAGTTTTTCCTAGGCTGGCTTTTGCTCTCCAATTTAGAAAAATCTGTAAAATGCGCCAAGCACTTATCTGTTGGTACCATTTATTAACAATCACAGACATCCTGATTTATGGCAAGTCTTCTGTTATTATTTGAGTTATTATTTTAACAGCTGCTCTTATATTGAACATTCATGAGTTGAAGCGTTTTCTAATTTCTGGGCGGGGCCTGTGACTTACTTTTCTTAGTGACTCCCACAACATAACAAGTGCCTTTGTGCTGAGTTTGATATTTCTGATGTCAGTAGGTTTCAGGGTTTTTCAAACTTGGTGCTATTGACATTTTTGTGCTATTTTTTTGTTGTAGAGGACTGTGCTGTGCATTATAGGATATTTAGCAACACCTCTGACCTCCGTGTACAAAATCCCGGAGTACTCCCTACTCCAGTTTATGACAGCCAAAAGTATTTTCAGACATTGCCGAATGGCTCTGGGGGAGATTCACCCATTTAGAACTAGTGGGCTACATGACTAAAGAGTGAAATCCTGCATTGAATGAGGGTTTGGTCCAAGAGCAGCTGTATTTATTCCAGGTAGATATGAGTTGACTGTGCTTCTCTTGGATTTTATAGGGTACAAATGCCTTTTATCTCTTTAATCCTCCACACAAGATTGAATGATCATCATTTCTATGTTTTCCCCAGGTCCCTCTTTCTCTCTGATCTTCTAAGGTTTTTTCATCAAACTATGTTTCGTCCTAATTAAGACTTTCTATCATCTACAGAGAGCTGTTCACTAGCAGCTGCTATTAGAAATTGATTGGAAGGGAATTTAAACCAATGTCTAGTAGTATGTGCTAGATTATCTGTCATCCACCACATCTAATCAGTCACCACATTCTAACAATTTTATTTCCTAAGTATTTTTCACGCCTTTTTCCTTTATTCTTATTCAATTGCTCTTTTTCAGTCCATCATCATGTCTCCCTGAGACTATTGCCCTACCTTTTGACTCTTGTACTTCTATATGGGAGCAACGATCAGATATGACCTGTCAGGAAAGAAGAGTATCTGGGGGACTTGTCTTAAAGCTGCATTTGCTTAAATTTTTATTTATATTTTAGGTTAGAGATTAAGGAAAAAACAACAATATTTTCCAAGGAGGTTTTTACTAAAAATTTACTAGTAAAGTATAAGTTGTGTATATAAAAGATTATTATCAGTAGTAGTTCTAGCAATGACACAGATAATGGTAGCAGTTTCATTGAGGTGAAAAGTGGAAGTAGGGGTTGATGGAAATCAGCAACTCCTTGGTGTCACCATGGCTACCCAGCCTTCCAGCTGCCATTTCAGTGCCCACATTTACTCTCATCATGTGTACATTCTCCATTCCTCAGTTCTGGGCTTGTGGAGGGTGTAGGGTGGATCGGGGTAAGAAGATTCTTTCACCTGGGACACATACATATATACACACACACACAAACACACACACACACACACTTAAGTGAAAGTAGATCTTCATTAGACATTACATTACATTTGTGTCTTATTTGTGTCTTCTTGTCAGATGTAATGACCTGTGGTGCTCTGTGAATTTTTTATGAGTTCTATAATATTTTTGAATACACTATTTAATGCAGTAGATCTTTTTGTATGTGTGTTAAAGGGTTGACATTTCAAATGGAAGTATATAAAAGTATGTCCTGACTTTTCTTAAAATGTTTGGCATTTAAAAAAATTTAAAAATAGTCATTCCTATACTGTTAGCATGGGGTGTGCATTGGAAGAAAGATATAGAAATATCTTGCTATAAAGATACGTTCTTTCCTGACGCGATGTTGACAGTTCTGGTCTTTTCATATCTCTGAAATCATGAACTGCCTGTCTCTGTTTTCTTCCATCTAAATGTTGGTCAACTCTCCCAGGCTGTTTCAGCAATGGTGCTCCCCACAGCATAGCTTTAAATGAGGCTTAGATACAGGCAATTTATTTTGAGAAGTGATCATAAGAAACAGTCTTAGGGACTGGGAAGAGTGAAACAGGGGAAGAGAGAAAGCCCATCCAAGGGTATTTTATTGAGCTAATAACCTCTGTGGGCAATGGGAGCTCAGTCCTCCTGGAGATCCTTGAGGAGCTGTTAGAAGGATCTCAGACCTGGTCAGCAAGTCATGACAGAGGGGAGTATTCATCCACTGGTTCCCTTCTTTCCTCATTAGTCAAGGATTGCCCTGTGGTGTTAGTGTCCCCACACCTCTGCTTTGTGTATGAGTCAGAATGTCTTAGCCAGTTCTTAAAGGAGTCCCATGAGGTGGTAGCAGAGAAGCCCCAGGGACAGAGTTGAGAGCTACAAGAGGCATCTGCAGTGTCGGCTGTCAGGTTATAAATGATTGCAGCTGATGGTATGCAATGCTTGAAGTAAAAGAATGTGTTTTGAGAATGTGAGCCCACTGGGTATTCATTACACAGGCTTCAGCCATGATCACGATCTTCCTAATGTCAAAGGAGTAAACAGATTGACTCTTGTCATTCGCACTTGGAAAGAAAGCACTTACTGTAACTTGTTGATGATCCCTAAAGAGAAAAACATTGACTACACTGTTTCCCCACAGTAATGGATTTATAAATGTTATGTAAATGTGTAATTTAGGATGACGTGTTTTTTTTTAGATAATCAGGCACTGTAATAATCTGGCATTGTTTGGAGCTTTACTAAGTAAAGAATGCAGTATAGGGAACCTCTCCAAACAGAAAAAAAATAGAAGTCAGAAATTCCAATCTCAGTTAGTTTGGGAAAGACCATTGCTCTCGCTGTAACATTGAGACAACATTGATTAAACTAAAAAGTCATATTTTTCCTTGAAACCATCAAAGAGCTGTGGAAGCAAAAATATTGAAATGCGATGAAGCATAGAGAAGGCTGACCCCAGCAGAGAATAGAAGTTACTTTCACCCCTGAGCATACTTATTGCATGTGAGTACCCAGGTGATCCAAGGAACATGCTTGACATAGGCAGAGACACTTCGCTGGGAGAAGGAAAACCCAGCCAGCCTTTTATTAGCTATACATGGGCTGGCATGGTAGCTTGGAATCTGGAGAGCCTCAGACACAAGATATAGGGAGAGTTGCTGCAAAATGGTGATATGATTATATATATTTTTTCTCTGCTTAAAATACTTCAACCCAGACTCCAATACTTAAATTATAATCCTTTTATATTTGATCCTACTTAGCTCTCCATGTCCACCTTCATACTTCTCACCTAACCGTAATGAACTGTGTAGAAGAGGTGTGTCCTCTATCACATATACTGTAGATGGCACAGCTCAGGGGAGGGCCACTTGGGCTATGATGTCAGAGATTCTTCCCAGAGATGCAAACACGGCAACCCTGCCTTTAGATTGCTAAATGCGCCTATTTTCTCTGTGTGGTGCCAATGACTTCTCTTCACCTGGTGCTGCTCATCACCCTTTGGCCAATTCTTACTTATATTTTAAGGTGGTTTATAAGTTACTTCTCCCAGGAAATTTTTAACCCTCTAAATCAGGATCAAACATTCCTCTTTGTGTTTCTACACACTCTGAATGTCTCCATTATAGTCCTTAGCACATTAACTTGGCTATTTGCTTTCCATCAGCCCCTAAGCTGTGTGAGTACAGGAAAGATGTATTTCTAATCAGTGTTGTAGGTGAAGAATTTAGCACAGTATCTGCCAAATCTTAGGGAATTGGTAAATACTTTCTCAATGAATGTATGAGTGAATTTTATGTTCACATTTGGTACATGCTCATAGAGGTTCATAGAGGAAGTAACATAGTAAATTACAGGGATTTACATGCTCCCCAACAGTCACATTTCAGATTAATATGATGAAATAATACAGGATCATAGACAATTAGAGCTAAGAGTTTAGAAATCAATGAGGACAACATTAGGATTCTACAAAAAGGAACAACCCCTCCTTTTCAAGTTAATGCACTGTTAAGGTCATACTCTGACAAATAGTTCTAGAGTCCAAGTTTCTGGTTCTTGGTTTAATGGTCTTGAACTATGATTTGTATCAGGTTGTGTGATTGACGTTCCCTGGAAGAAAGAAGGAGGACACTCACTGGCTTGTTGCCTCCTTTTTCAGATCAGAGATTGCACCAAACTGGAGACAGAACAATATGGCAGAAAATATGGGGATAGCAGGTCTATTCTTTTTATTTTCATACTAGAGAAAACTTGCTTTAATGTGGATTTGCACATGAATTTTCTGGAGAGTCTCTAGCTGAGGGAACAACAGAAAAAGATAGTTTGCTCAAGTCAAGGAGGTTCCAGAACAGTTTATAAGCCACTAAAATCTTTTTTTTTTTTTTGTCATCAATTAATAATGAAGCACTAGCCTTTACTCTACACTATTTCCACTTCCTCTTCCAGAAAATTTTCTGCCCATTTCCCTTCCTCCTCCTCCCTCCTCCACCATCCTCTCTCTCTGTCTTCTTCACTTTCCTCATAGTTAGCTTTACCCATTTTAAGAAATGCTGAATTAGATCTATGGGTCATTTCCTACTCTTAAAATTATTATTTAATATGATTTTTGTTAAAATACTTTGCTCTGTAGCCTCTGTTATCCTGAGAAGCTGCTAGAGTATCTTCTAGAAAGAATGTAACCTAGTGTAAAATTTCCCTTATTGTCTGGATCTGTTCTTCTCCAAAATTTTTGATTTGAGACTCTATCAATAAGAAGCATTTGAACAAACATGCACCCTGCAACATAAATATAGGCATATTTATAAGTTAGTAACATGTACTTTGTAAGTTTAAATGTAAAATATTAATAAAGCTTGATCACTGACATTTGAATAAATATTAGGAATTCTAATATGTTCTTCAACAACTCCGTAGCTTCTCTTATGTATTTTCTGGGGTGTGTGTACCCTACTTTGGGGCCAACTAGCAAAAAAATAACTCTGATTTATTTATAAGCTGGTGTAATTTCACTACTGACAGTTTAGTTAGTTTTTCTTCCAAGAATGTTGTGTCTAGAATGATGAGAATTCCCATGTAATGTTCTGTTCTAACTTTTTTTATTGCCTGTTGAAATACTTGACATAATTTATCAGATGATTCTAGAATTGAGGTGAAGTTACACAGAGGGTTTGAGTAAAATCTCATCTCCCCATTCTGAGTTGCTTCAAAATAAACTCACCATTTTTCTTGAACGTCCATGAACCAATTAGAAATGGCAGAACTTTAACAAATGTTCATAATAATATTTTAGAACCTCTACTTCTATTAATACCATTTAGGGAGTTGTGTCAACATTCAGCCTTGCTTGACAGACACATTTTTGTGGCTGGGAGGGCTGGAAATATTCCAGCATAATGATTTTCAGATCTGTAGCATCCATCACTCAAGAATTCTTAAAAAAAAAAGGGAGAGAGATACAAAAGGATAATTACTACAACATGTGTTTCATATTTTAAAGGCAATTAGCTAGAGACCTCAAACTTTCCTTTCTCGTTCTGCTCACACATACACAAAATAATGCTTTACGTGGGGTAAGCATTTTGTGCTTTATGAAGGACATGAATATTCATCGTTTCATTTGATGTTTACACCACTTCTGTGAGGTAGCTAAGATTTATTATCTCACTTTTTCACTTGAAAGAATTGATAAAGAGGAGATAAATGGCTTGAAGTTCATTCAGCAAATTTGGGTGGAACGTACAAAGTTTAGGTCTCTAGGGCTCTGAGCTTGCCTTTCTTTAAATGAGTTTTTGTTTGGTGGACCTTAATGACTTATGTGATTTACTTGCCAATTTCTGGAAATAAGGTTTTCATAATGTTAATTATAATCATGAGAAAATTCTTAACATACAAACTCCTCTGTGTAGCACAAGTGGGATAAATGTTACTTGTAAGTCTGGAGTCTCAGCCGATTCTCCACTCTGAGGATCAGAGAGCTGGAAGGAAACTCACACCATTGTTCCTTAGAATTCTCTTAGACTCTGGTTATACTTATTTGCCTATCCAGTTCTTAAAACTCTTGAGATAAAAACTTCATGCAGTTTTGCCCAGTAATCTTTTTGCATTTTATAACATTACAGTGTAAATGTAAGTGTACCAATTTGGCAAAATTTCTTCACTGGAATGATGACGTTATAATATATATCACAAACAATATTAGAGTGTGAAATTGAATGAGAGTCTTAAGTTACTAAAAACTCAAGACTGTATTCTATCTGGCATCCTAGTCGCCTGCCTTTACAAAGGTGGAAGCTTCTCTGGGATAAAATTTCTAATTCACAATCTCCCTCAAGCACAGTTGCAGGTGCATTTGAGCACTGGAAAAACTGTTATTTACTAGTATGCAATTAGAATTGCTTTCATCGTTAAACATCTTCTAATCTTCAGTAATAATCTTTATTATTTTCTACATCATCACCCAGAATATTTACCTTATACGTGCTTTCCTTTATTAGGTAGATCAAATAATTTAAATTCTTTCCTCAGTACTTATTAAAGGAATGGCAATAACATTGATTTTTTTCAGGATTCATAAAATATGTCTGTCAACTCTTTCAGTGAACTTTATTTATTATCCAGCCATGGCGATTAGAATATTCAGTAAGTGCTGGTGCAGTTCATAGGTATGCGAATCATGTTAAAGGGAGAGTCTTTTGGTAGAATGATCTGAGAAGAAGCTGAATTTCAGCAGAATCTGGAAAGGTTGTCAGTGTTTTCTTGGCAAAATTTGATGAGTACCACCTTCAGAAATGATGAATGTGGGAGAGAGTAGGTGAACCAGAGATAACAAGGAGTGTCTTTTTCTATTCTAAATAATATTTTAAACTTCTTAAAATAGGCCTAACCATCTGATGTAGTTTTCTAACCACACTTTAACAGAGTTCCTTTGTGTTTACTTTACAAACTCTTCACTATGTAAAATCACACTTAACCCGTAAGGGAAGAAAATATGAATTGTTCCTATTTTTAGGGACAGTTGTGGGGCTCCTACAAAGCCGCACAAGTCTGTGTTCCTATGCAAACTTAAGAACTAGTCCCACTGAAAGGAAATCTCCAACTTCACTTAATCTCCCTCTAGCAGCATGGGTGCCACAGCTTTGGGAACTGCCTAGTCATTTGGTTATAAATATTGGCTTAAATGTTTTTGAATATCATCCCTATAAGCTAAAACCCATGTTACATTTTACAAACTTTTTTCCTCTGTAGAGTACCACATTATTGTGTTAAACTCATGCATTTATTTCTTTTGACAAGGGATCCTAAAACTGTTGAATACTATGTATTTATATTTCCTTCCGATAGACATTCTTACTTTTTTATCACGAATATATTTCCACTATTAAAAATACAAAATAAACCAAATTAATTGTCTGGATTTTATTGGGAAAATGTGGAAGTAGCATTTTTACAGGTGGTGGTTCATGGGGTAGGTAGTACGTGCCTGGGAGTTCTTGGTCTCCAGCCACCACGGTGACCCTCGTATTCCCCATGTCCTTGAGAAGAGGGAGGCTTCCTCAGTGAGGCTTCAAGCAAGGAAATGAGTGGTTAGGGAAGACTTTGAAGTTCTGTACTGTTTGGGGAGAGGAGGGTGAGAGAATTGCAGAAAGGTGAATGGACAGGTCCTCACCATACTGAACAGCGGCTAAGAGTGCTGGACACAAAGCCTGAAGGAGCCCAGCCTGAGAACGCATTTGCCTCTTTATTCAATGTGTGGTCTAATCACAGGCAGGTCCCTGAGATGCCGTGTCTCATTTTATCACCTATAAAATGTGGTTAGTGAGTCATAGCTACTTGATATGATTGTGGTGCAGAGAAGCAGAAAGAGTATTTGCAATCTTCGGTAAACTGCATGTGGCACTGGTCTTCCATGGCTGCAAAACGTCCTCATTTCCTCATTAGGTTTGTCTGTGTTAGTCTCTTTTACTGTTGCCTTCAGACTGCATTGCAGAGCAATGCCTGGGTAAGGAGGATGGTGAGGAGAAAATGAGGAGGACCTTTGATTCTGTTTTCCAGGCTCTAATCTGAAGGTTAAGAAAAGTTTTGGTAATTGTGGTCCACTTTCCTTTTGGTTTGAAGTCCAGATCTGAAGAACAGTATCTCCAGTGGTTTTTTGTGGTCTTCATTTAGGGTCAGGGTGACCTTGCTCTCACACGGCTTCTGACATATTCCATTGGACTCTGCTGCCTCCGCTTAGCGATCTTTTAGCTGCCAGGAAAAGCTCTGCCTCCACACCAAAACAGGACCTTGAGTTTCAGACTGAGGGGATGACAGTCGGCAGCTGCTGTTGAGACAAGCCAATTGTCTGCTCTGCAGAAGCTTGTCAGGGACCCTGATGATGGAGGACTGTTCTGGAAACAACTGGCATTGGTCATGGGCTGATTACAGGAGTCACATCTTTGGAAGATTTCAAGGACTTTGAAGTTTGCCACAAGCATGATTTATCCTTCATCAGGGCAAAAAAAAAAAAAAAAAAATCAAAAGATATGAGCAAAGACACATGTAATCAATACTGAGAGAGCAAAACAGATTAATGTGTAAAACACTCCTGGAAAAAAAAAAGCTCTTTATCTTTTGTAGCACGTAAGAACATTTTCCACTTGGCAAATTGTGTATCTTTAAAAATAGCATGGAATCATGTGGTACAAAGTGAGGAAAGGGAGAGGAAAGTACTCTAGCATGCTTGCAGAAAGTTATGAATTGAATTTTACCTATATGTCGAATCTGAAAAAGTTTTTTACTAATGAAAAGTCATTATAGTTGTTTGCCTAATAATGCTTTTTTAAAATAAAAAAGTTATTCCTAAAAGAAATTCAAACAAAGTTTTGGATAGAGCATTTTATTATTCTCTTTCTAGAATGTATTGTTTCTCCATGAGAATGTCAACAGAAATATTATTAACAGCATAAGTTGGTCCTTTGCCACCATTTCTATGAATTTGTTTTCACTGCCTTTTTAGTTATCATGATAGTAATTTCATAGAGCTGAAAAGCCATTTATTATGGAAAATTTTAAACATAAACAAAAGTAGAGATGGAAGAAGAATGGTCTACATTACCCACCTTCAGAGTTCTCCACTCATGGTCAACCTATTTTCATCTCTGCTCCTCCCTTCCACCTCTCTCTAGTGGTTATTTTGAAACAATCACCAGGTATAATCTTTTTTGTTTTTTATTTATTTCAGTCTATGTCTATAAAAGATAAAGACTTTAAAAATGCAATGACAATATAATTATCATACCTAAAATATTATGTTCTAAAAATGAAATATCCATTCAGTGTGCAAATTTACCCAGTTGTCTTGTAATTTAAAAATTTTTGTGTTTGAATCAGTGTTTAGATAAGATCTACACATTGTATTGTTGGAGCTGCACTGCCATGTACCTTAAATCTTTTCATCTTTAGGTTTGCTTGCTCACTCTGTCTCAGTGTCTTTCTTTTTCTCTTAGAGTTTATGTTTGGAAGGCACTGGATTGCTTTGTCTTTTGGTGTCTGCCACATTCTAGATAATGTTAATAGTATACCTGTTGGGTTACATAATAAGTTCTTCTCTCTCTTATAATTCTTGAAAATTTGTAGTTATATCTGAAGGCTTGATTCAATTCAGGTTTGGTTTTTCTGGCAAGACTGCTCCAGAGATGGTATTGTATACTTACATCACACATAGGAGGCATATAATTCTGATGGCTTCTCTTTGGCTTATTAGAACCCATTGGTAATCATTTCTTAGACTCATTATAGATGGGTAATCTTCTATCAATCAGTCTTCAGTTCTGGATATGTATTAAAAAGGGAGACATAATAATATTTCCAATCATTTGGATGTGTGCAGTCTAAGAAAAGTAAGAATCAATGATGATTTTAAGAATTGAAGCAGCTGAGCAATTAAAAAAATAGGGTAGCCATCGACTGAGATGGGAGAGGTTACAGATTGAATAAGTTTGTGGAGAGTGAGAAAGGGAATTTTAGTTTGGGCTTATTGATTTGGAGATGTCTGTTAGATATCTGTATCAGTTAGGATTCAAGCATAGAAGCAGGTATGGTTTCTGCTTCTCTGCTTAAACCCTGAAAGACCCTGACTGATACATGTATATATATTCACATGTATGTGTGTGTGTGTGTGTGTGTGTATATATATATATATATATATATATATATATATATACACATACACACTCATATACATATAAATGTACGTATTCAAATCCATCTAACAAGTCCTTTTATATCTGTATGTGTGTGTGTGTGTGTGTGTATACATATACTCTTTCCATGTATATCCAATATATATATATATAGACATAGCTTTCTTCATTTCTGGCTATGTATTCAAAGTAGGCATATAAGAAAGAGATATACAAGATAGAGATATACAAATCCCTTCATATATCTCATTATACTGGATAGATACCTAGTATATATAGAGATAGAGATAAATGAAGTGACTTTGATCTTATGCGATTGGAAGAACTGTTTAAACAGTCTGTAAGGCTGTTTGTGTTGTTTGTGTCTTATACTGTCTATAGCTTGAAACTTGAAGTCCACAGGGCAGGCAGTTGAGAAGGAAAGAAGGTTGCAGAGTGGGGGAGAGCAAGATTAGCATATACTGGAATATATAAGCAAGGTCAGGTCTTGGTGCCTTTGACCTTGATGGTATGGGTCTCCTGAAGAGGCCAGGCCCTTTGTCATAGAGGTAAATGCATATGCTTGGCTCTGGGATCCAAAAAACTGAAGAATATTCCAAGAGAAAGTAAAGAAATTGCAGGTCTGACTTCTGCCTCGTGCCAATGAGGAAAACCAGCAGATAAATAAAGATGGGAGGGAATTAGTTTTGCCTTCCAAATGTTCCATAAGAATCTCTCTTGAGACCTCCACCTAACCAGAAACATATAGGAAAGGAATTCTGGAAAATGCAGTTTAGTCTAGATGAGTTGACACGTGTCAAAACGACTACAACATTAAGATAGAAATGTTCAATAGGTAGTTGGATACACGAATCTGTGGAGTTCAGAAAAATTAATGTAGAAGTTGTTAGTATATGGGTAGTTTTTAAAGGCTTAAGATTGAATGCAATCGTTGATGGAATGAGGATAGGAAGAGAAGAAATAGGTCTGGGACTTCGGTCCAGTGCTCTCCAATTTCAAGAGACTGAGGAGAAGAGGAAGTAGGAGAGTAAGCCTGAGAAACATGGTGAGTGGTGCAGGAGGAAAACCAGGAGAGTAGGGCATCCTGGAATTTCATGAAGAAAGCTTTATCAGAGAGGAGGGAGAGACTAATCACATCGAATCCTGCTGATAGGACAAATACAGTGGAGACTAAGCATCGACTTTCTGATGACTTAAGGAGAGTATGTCAAAAGATCCAAGCCTGGTCACCTGGATCCAAGTGGTCGCTTTCAGCTTAAGAGGTTGAACAGAAGAGAAGTCTGGGAAAGTGTGGCAAGTGAGGTAAGAGGAAAACCAGATGTGTGGTGTCAAAAAAGTCAAAAGAAGAAAGTAATTTAAGAAGAAATCACAGAGAAGAAATACACAATTGTGGTGTGCTAGTTTTGATTCCTGTGAAAAAGAAGCCAAGAACTTGGATTCAGGTAGTTTATGCAGTTGATCCCAAGAAGCTGGACTGATGGAGTGAGGAAAAAGACAAGGAATTGAGAAAAATTAATAAAATTTGCACTATGGAACTAATTATCACTCCAGGGCTCCTTGTAAAGGATTCTTTAGAATTTTCCCTCTAAAGTAATGAGTACAATCTAGAGTTTTGCCCTGATTAGTCAAGAATTGTCACCAGATGGTATATTACTTTTCCAGGGCTGCTCATAACAAAGTACCACAGAGTGGATGGCTGAATCAACAGAACCTATTTTTTCACAGTTCTGGAGGCTGGAATTCTGAGATGAAGGTGTTGGAAGCATTAGTTCCTTCTGAGAGCCATGAGGGAAAAATCTATTCTAAGCCTCTCTCCTTGGCTTGCAGGCGGCCATCTTTTCCCTGAATCCTCACGTCATTGTCCCTTTGTACATGTCTGTGTCTAAATTTTGTCCTCCTCCTCTTCTTCTTCTTTTTTTGACTGAAGCATAATTGTCTTACAGTATTGCATTAATTTCAGGTATACAATGTAGTGATGTGATATTTTTATACTTTACACATTGATCACCACAGTAAGTCTTGTTACCATCTGTAACCACACATTATTACAATATTATTGACTGTATTATCTATGCTGTACATTATATTCTATAACTTATTTATTTTATAACCTGAAGTTTGTGCCTCTTAATTTTTCTCATGTATTTCACTCATCTTCCCACCCACCTCTCCTCTGGCAACCACCAGCTTGTTCTTTGCAGCTATGAGTCTATTTCTGTTTTGTTATGTTTGTTCATTTGTTTTATTTGTTAGATTCCATGTATAAGTAAAATCATATGGTATTTGTCTTTCTCTGTCTGATTTATTTCACTTAGCATAATACCCTCTAGATCCATTCATGTTGTTGAAAATGGGAAGATTTCACTCCCTTTATGACTGAATAATATTCTATTGTGTATGTGCATATGTGTTTTTTATTCATTCATCCATTGATGGACATGGAGATTGCTTCCATATTGTTTTGGCTATTGCAAATAATGCTTCAGCAAATGTAGGGGTGTGTATATCTTTTTGAATTAATGTTTTCCTTCTTCCAAAAAAATACACAGATGTTGAACTGCTGGATTGTATGATAGTTATTTTTAAAATTTTTTGAGGAACATACACGTTTTCCATAGTGACTGTACCAATTTGCATTCCCACCACAAGTTTCCTTTTCTCCATATCTTTGCCAACACTTGTTATTTGTTATCTTTTTGATAATAACCTTTCTGACAGATGTGAGGTGGTATCTTATTGTGGTTTTGATTTGCATTTCTTCAATGATTAGTGACATGGAGCATCTTTTCATGTGTCTATTGGCCATCTATATCCTTCTTTGGAGAAATGTCTAGTAAAGTCCTCTGCTCATTTTTAAATTGGATTATTTGTTTCTTTGATTTGAGTTCTAAGAGTTCTTTATGTATTTTTGATATTACCACTTTATCAGACATATCATTTGCAAATATATTCTCTCATTTAGTAGGTGACTTTTTTTGTTTGTTTGTTTCATCTGCTGTGCAAATGCTTCTTAGTTTGATGTAGTCCCATTTGTTTATTTTTGCTTTTGTTGCTCTGGCCTGAGGAAACATATCCAAAAAAATATTGCTAAGATAAATGTCAAAGAGCATATTGCCTATGTTTTCTTCTAGGAGTTTTATGGTTTCAGGTCTTACATTTAAGTCTTTAATCCATTTTGAGTTTATTTTTGTACATGGTATGAGAAAGTAGTCCAGTTTGATTCTTTTGAATGTAGCTGTCTGGTTTTCCCAACATTATTTATGGAAAAAGTTGTCGTTTCCCTCACCGAATATTCTTGCCTCTTTTTGTCTTAGATTAATTCACCATATAAGCATGGGTTTATTTCTGGGCTCTCTCTTCTGTTCCATTGATCTATGTGCCTGTTTTTGTGCCAGTATCATACTGCTTTGATTACAGTAGCATTGTAGTATAGTTTGAAATCAGGGACTGTGATACTTCCAGCTTGGTTCTTCTTTCTCAAGATTGTTCTGGCTATTTGAGGTCTTTTGTGTTTTCATACAAATTTTAGAATTACTTGTTCTAGTTCTGTGAAAAATGCCATTGCTATTATGATACGACTTGTATTGAATCTGTAGGTAACCTGAGATGATATTGCAGTTTTAACAATATTAATTTTTCCAATGCATGAGTATGGTATATCTCTCCATTTGGTTGTGTCATCTTCAGTGTCTTTCATCAATGTCCTATAGTTTTTGAATACAAGTCTTTTACCTCCTTCGTTAGATTTATTCCTAGGTATTTTATTCTTTTTGATGCAATTGTAAATGAGATTGTTTTCTTAATTTCTCTTTCTGATAGTTCATTGCTTGTTTATAGAAGCACAAAAGATTTCTATATATTACCCTGAAACTTTACTGAATTCATTGATGAGTTCTAATCATTTTTTTGGTAGCATCTTTAGGATTTTCCAAATATCTTGTCATCTGCAAACAGTGACAATTTTACTTCTTTCTTTCCAATTTGGATTGCATTTATTTCTTTTTCTTGTCTGATTGCTGTGGTTAGGACTTCCAATACTATATTGAATAAAAGTGGTGAGAGTAGGCATCCTTATCTTGTTCTTGATCTTAGAGGAAATGCTTTCAGCTTTTCACCACTGAATAAGATGTTGGCTATAGGTTTGTCATATATACCTTTTATTATGTAAAGTTATGTTCCCACTTTGTGGAGAGTTTTTATTGTAAATGGATGTTGTATTTTGTCAAAAGCTTATTCTGCACCTATTGAATGATCATATGATTTTTACTTTTCAATTTGTTAATGCATATCACATTGATTTGTGGATATTGAGCCATCCTTGCATCTCTGGATAAATCCCACTTGATCATGGTGTGTGATCCTTTTATTGTATTATTAAATTAGGTTTTCTAATATTTTGTTGATGATTTTTTCATTTATGATCATTAGTAATATTAACTTGTCATTTTCTTTCTTTCTTTCTTTTTTGTTTCATTTTGTTATGTCTTTGTCTGGTTTTGGTATCAGGGTGATGCTGGCCTTGTAGAATGAGTTTGGAAGTGCACTGTAAGTGTACCTTCCTCTTTGGTTTTTAGAAATAGTTTGAGAAGGTTAGGTGTTTACTTTTCTTTAAATGTTTGGTAGATAAGTTTCCTCTTTTTATAAGAACACCCATCATATTGGATTAGGGCTTATCATAATGAATTCATTTTAACTTAATTACCTCTGTAAAGATCTCATTTCCAAATATGGTCATGTTCTGAAATACTGGGGGTTAGGACTTCAACACAGGAATTTTTGGGCAGTCACAATTTATCCCATAACTGGTGGTGTTAACCTTCCCATCCTTCTTGAATATCTTATGCTAGGGCATAGCACATTTCCATGGCTTAGTGAAAGACCTCTTAAAGAATATTTGAGTGACTCAGTAGGGGCTTGAAGTAGAAATCTGTGAGGATGTGTGTGAATTGTTCACCACAACTGCAGCTGAGTTAGAAGAAGCAGGCCGAGGGAATATGATGCAGGGTACCTAGAACTTCTACAAGATGTACTGATTCACTTTAAGTCCTGATTAATAACCTGAAGTGGACTCTTACTGCCTGGCAATACTGGCTAGTAACTGTATATTTTCTCATCATGTTACTTTCCACATATGCTGAGCATCTGTTTTATATTTTCTCTTCTCTTCTCTAACCTCCAACACTTTTTTTTCTCCAGCTTTGATCCCAGTTGATGAACTTGCTGCTAATTTTACTGAGAAAATCAAGCAAATTAAAGAGGACTTTCACAAGTTCATCCACTCTCTGTCATGATGCCTACATACTCTATTGTCTCTCCTATTACATGCATGTCTGTGCTGCTATTAAGGCAAATGCATCCACTGTCTACCATCTTTTCTTCCTCAAAGATATATCTTTAGTCCCTCATACTCTCACCCATACTTTGACAGTGGTTTCTCCCTGACCATTTAATCTATCCACATCAGCATACAACAAGCTATTATTTCTCTTGAATTCTACTTCCCTATTTTACTACTATCCCATTTTTCTCTTTTTACAGAAAAATTGCTTGAAATATTTGCCTGAACTTCCTGTGTCCAATTTCCACCCAATAGTCTCTTTTGACTTCTTGCCAATCAGCTTTCACAGGTGTCCAATCCACCAGTGCATGTTGCTGAATTAATGTTCAGTGCTCATTCCTCATTTGTCTTGAAGTATCGGTAACATGTGATGTGCCGATCATTCTCTCCCACTGAAACACTTACCTTACTCTGACTTCAGGTGACCACACTCACCTGTTCCCCTCCCACCTGGGTGGCTGCTCAGTCTCCATTGCTCATTCCTCCTCATCTTCCCAAATTTATATTCAGCCCAACCTCTTTTCCAAACTCCAGACTCATTTCTATATTTCCATGTGGATAATTAACAGGTGTCTCAAACCTGACATGTTCAAAATGGAGATCCAGATAATCCCCACCAAAGCTTCTCTTTTGCAATTCTTTTCACTTTAGTACATCATCCTAGTTTCCCATGTCAGAAACCTTGGAGTCATCTTTAATTTTCACTTTCTCACATGCCCCAGAATCCAATCCTTTAGTAAATCCCATCAATTATATCTCTAAAAATTTAGCTGGAATCCGACTGCTTTATACCATTTCCACGCCACCAAGCTTTCCATGCCACCATCACTTCCTTCTTAGGTTGTTGTAGTAGTGCCCTCATGGTCTCCCTGCTTTTGCCTTTGCCCCTCTACACTTAGTCACAACAAACAGCTGGAGCCATTCTGTTGACTACAGATCAGATCCAACCTACTGCTTAAAGTCTTCCAGTAGCTTTTCATCTTACTTGGAATAAAAAGCAGACTACTTACTACAGTCTGGCTGTCAGTTTCCTCACTGACGTCATCTCTTACATCCTCTATCCATCTTGCTCCATCTTTTTTTTTTTTAATGATTGCTTTCTTGCTTTTGCTTAAACATACCAATAACATTTATGCTTCAGGGCTTTACATGTGCTTTTAAATATTTTTTCCCCTCTGCCTATAATTATCTTTTCCTACACATGACAGATTCCTCCTTCAGGCTTTTGCTTTAATGACATCTTTCAGAAAGATGCGTTCTGATTTCCCTAGCTAACATTTGAAGCCTCTTTCCAATACTCCTTATTTCTGTTTGGTTTTTTTTTTTTTTTTTAGTTTATATTTCCTCTTAACTCTCATCACTATCTAGCCTAGCACATATTTTACATTTTTTTATATTGCCTGACTTTTGGTTTCCTATTAGAGTGCAAACTCCTCAGGGGCAGGGGTATTTGTCTGTTTTTTTCACTTCTGCATGTCCAACATTTAGACTAGAGCTTGCTGGGGATAAATAATCAATACATATTTGTTACCAAATGAGGAGAGATGAGTAATCACCTATGCCAAATATTGCTAAGAGGCAGTGGCTTAGTAATCACCTATGCCAAATATTACTAAGAGGCACTTATGACAGTGGTCATAGGTGACTTTGGCAAGGTCATCCAAAGGGTGTGGTGGGGAAGATTCCAGTTGGAATGGGTTGAGAAAATAGAAGCCATGAATTACCAACCCTTATATGTGAAGGGGAGAGAAATAGTGCTGTAGTGGAAGGAGGCATGGGTTTAGGAAGACAGACATAAGGCATATTGGAGTGCCACTGCGAATGTTCTCACAGACAGGGAAAAGCTGATCATGTGGGTAAAGAAAGCTGACATCTGTGCAGGAAGAGTGGGCACAAGTGTCGAGGATATCTTTGGATAGAGAAAAGAGACTTCATCACTTGTAATAAGAGAGAGCAGGGTATTTAGTATAGATGGCAGAAAAGGATTTTTTGTGGTGGCAAAGTAACGTAGTTGTCGTTTGATTGTCTCTTTTTCTCAATTTTGAGGAAAATTCCTCATCGTTGAGATGAAAGTTCTGTGCTAGGTGTTTAAAACACACTTGTGAGAGGAATTGGATTATGGAGAAAGAGAAGAAATGCATGAGAAATAGGCTGACCGAATGATATGGTGACTGTCCCCTTTAACAAGTTCACAGGTGTTTGTTGAGGACCTGTTATTTGCAAGGCATCTCACCTGTAGGGTAGAGTAATTGGAGGGTGGTCATCACAAGATTGCTATTTGAGTTTGCCTTCTGTTTTCTCCAAATCTCGGTTAATCCAGTTTTAGGCAGCTACAATTATTTGAGGCTCTAAGATCCTATTTATTTTATTTTCAAGATCATCAAAAGAAAAGTGGGTTAAGTTGGCCAAACATTTCTGCCAGTATCTACTGTCTGTCCTCCAATCCCTAAATCCCAAGATAAATACCAGTCTTTCAATGTGCTTTCATGTGTGCAGACCTGACATTGTACTGAGCTGCAGAATCCTGGAGAAAATGGCAGGTAAATACAGAACAGAGGAGAACATTTCATCATCATGTTTTTTCTAACTATTTCATCATCTTTCTTATATTCTTTACTGGAAAATAAATAGAAAAGAGCAATTTCAAACCAAGGCTTCCAAAGTTACAGGGTTTAATATACATACATAAATGATTCCATTTTTATGTAATTTTCTATCCTTTCATGGATTCTAACCTGTGGTCATTTCAAATAACTTGTAGACTTGGCACATAACTAGACATTGGGGACCAGCTTAATAAGGCAAATTCTACTGATCAAAAATAATATTTTTTTTACATTTGAAAATTGAGAAAAAGAAACTCTTATGCTTCTAGCCAAAAGGTCTCTTGTTCTGAGTGATATGCTTTTCCTGACCCAGTAACTTACAAGTCAAGTCAACATGCTCAATTTTATTATTTTTACTATGGCATGAAAAACAAACAAACAAACCCCAAAATGGGAAAGAAATGCCCTTAAGAGCTTAACTAACACAAGTTCAGGGGCCTGGGAAACCAGATAAATAAATCAAGACATTGGCTTTGAACCATGCCAGTTGAGCATTTTCTGGGTCACTTAATATGAATTAGCAACATTTAGGGTCAAATAATGTATTTGGGAATTAAAACTGATGAAATTTTAGCTTGCTGCCTGGCCCTGTTTTTTTCTTTTTTTGGGGTGCAAAATGTGAAAATCCACAAATTAAAGAAAAAATAGGAGGCATTGTTTCCCAAATTATAAGAGAAAATGATTGAGATTAATTTCATAAAGAAGGAAGATAATGAGAGTTAAAAAGTAGAATGTAAACAGAAAAAGAATTCTAATACCTGCAGAAGAACTTTCATGGCAATTAAGAAAGAAGGTATGCTAATAAAAAATAGGGAATAAAGATAAACAATAAAGCTGAATTATTGATGGTTAATTCTAAACAAATGATCATAATCTGCAGTCTAGGTGTGATGAACTGATTCTCCATTTTAAAGTGCCCACTGTTTCTTTCTCTCGAGTTAACTACTTGAGACAACCCCCCTAACCTGCCTTTACTGATGTCAATTATTTTTTTCTTGAGCCTTCTTCACCCAAACTTTTCCAAGAACCCTCAGAGTTTACTGAATCCCAAGGGCATAAATCCTCTTTTAAAGGCCAGGTGGGGAGGAATTGGTAATCTGCCCTGTCCGCTGGCACCAGTCCTGCTTAGGTTGCCAACTGAACCTGCTGTCCAAGACTGATTCGGCTCATTACGATGGACACGTCTCAGTTCATTGCTGAGCTCGTTGCTCGAAGTTTATCATGCCCTTCACTTGGGCTGCTTAGGAATACATATTTCTGTTCGAATTAACAGATTCATCTTCTGATCTTGAATAAGAAATCCTGCCTGGGTAACTGGACTCAGAAATATGTCAGACCGTGATCACAAGTTAGGCCAGACCAGCTCTTTTCCTGTTATAATGGATTCATAGTGCCTTGCATTGGGCCTGGGTTCTTAGCCAAAACTCCCCTTCCTTAAATTCTAACTTGTTATTTTCCCCTTCAGTTTCCTATCTCACTATCTGATGTTGGATAGGGCAGTTCTTGTCCACTTCGCAGTTTTTCCTTATTTTGATTCTTGGAAAGCAGAGTTCTTGTTCGCAATACTTTTCCTCCTCTGTGTCTCTTTCCTCCCATGGAAATTGATCCATTACTTTTATGGGGATATTTGTGTGTATGTGTGTGTGTGTATGTGGGGGTGGCTATTAGGGGTGGTGGTATGAGCCCACATTTTTATATTAAACACTAAAGAAGACTTACAAAATCAAATAAAAGTTTATATTTCTTTGTTTGAACCTTGCCTAACTAAGGTCACTCAGGTGATAATGTCTCTGAACAAAGAAAATCTATTTCAATATTCTGTACCTGCCTTATCAGTGATCAGTTTACATTAGTAATAAAAAAGAAACAACAAAAAAAATGACAAATATCCTAGAAAATGATATTACCCAGAACTGGCAAGGATATGGTGCTGTAAATACCCCACTATGCTACTGCCGTCAGTGCAAGTCGATACAAATATTTCCATAGGTGTTTATATTAAATAGTGTATCATTTAGCTCTTGCTGTATAACAAACTTCACCAAAATTCAATGGCTTAAAATAATAAACATTTATTATTATTCACAAGTCTACAAGTCAGCTGGGAAGTACTAGTTTCGGTTAGTCTTAGTCACTTATCTGTGGTCAGCTGTGGGGTAGGGGGTAGCCCTGTTGCTCTTGGCCGGACTCTCTCATGTTTCTGGGATTGGCTAATGACAGGCTCGTCTAGGATGGCCCTGCCCAGAGTAAATGGGCTCTGCTCCCTGTACCCAGTTGGCTGCAGCAGGCTTGCTCACGTGTATGCGGCAGCAGGATTCTAGGAGAGTGAGAAGAAGCATGCAAAGCCTCTTGAGACCTAGGCTTGGAATCTGTGGTCCCTTCTGCAAACTATACTGGCCAAATAAGTCACAAGTTCAGCTCCGATTCCAGGAGTGGAGAAAATGCTTTCACTTCTCAATGAGAGGAGCTGCATGTTCACATTGCAAAAGCGTGTGTCATAAAGTTCTGACTCACTTCTTAATGTTAGATCGCTGGCAGCTTTTCATCTCTTCTCTTCCCTCTTCCCCTTCTGCCCCACACCTGGGCAAGCTGATAAGAAAGCCTGGGTTCACCGTCCTTTGGAGCCAATGGGAAGTTCAAACCACTCAAGCCCCTGCCCATGCAGGAGCCTTTACCCCAGCACTGCCTCGTAGCCGCCATCAAACCCTGTGACGCATCTTTTCATATCCTCTTGGCATGTGTGTATATGACATCATTAATCTCAATACCAAAATCAAATTTGGGGGTTCATCCTGAGTGGCACAACAGCGTGGATACTTGGTAAATGTGGAGAAATGCAGCCCTTTGTGAATTACAATCAGCATTTGCTACAGTGTGTTAGTCACAAGCAATGCCCCCATTTCAGTAGCTTATAAGGACAAAGGCATACTTTTTGCTGATGTTACCCATCTTTTTTTTTTTTTTTTTTTTTTTGTTATGGGCTTCATTCTATTCCTGTTGGCTGTGGCTGTGCTGTGGCCACTGATGTCACCACAGTGGGCTGGTAGCTGCTATCCACATGTCTCTGTTGCATGGATCATTCTTATTCTGGAATCCAAGCTGATGGGATCCAAGCCCTCATCTGGGCCATACAGTTCTAACGTCAGAGGAAAAAGAGGAAAAGAGCTGTGGTAAAAATGCAATGGCTCTTAAAGCTTCTCCTTGGATGGGGTATAGGTCACACCTTCCTTTGTGCACTTAGCCAAAGCAAATCATATGTCCATGCTCAGTGGCAGTGGGACATGAATAGCTACTCCTTCCACGAAAGGCATTATAAGTCACATGGCTATGTATGAATAATCCTCTTAGCAGAAGGGAGGAAATTAATTGGGAAGAATAATATAATCTACCCAGGAACTTTTACAAAAAAGTCAGGTTCTTAGTTTTTGATCTACTAATTCTCTATCTTTGGAATTTAACCTAAGCAACAAGGTGTCTGAAACCACAGAGCTATGAGGCAGATCATCCCAGCCTTATGCAAGAGTCACTCCCATCAAGAGGAAACTTACTAATATGTTATAATATATTATTAATATACAATATTATTTATCCATTAAAATATATTATCGAGGGACACAGCAATATCAAAAAATGTTCACAATATTGTGGGAAAAGTTTGCATAGCAAGTATATACCAAAGGCTTATTCGTTTTTAGAAAGTTTCAACGATGGTAAAAAACACATAACCTAAAACTTACCATTTTAACCATTTTAAGTGTTTTAGCTTCTTTATTTTTAAGAAAAAAATTATTTATGTAACTAAGTATTGGGAAAATACCAGAAAGAAACACACGTTAAACATTTGTAGAAATATCTCTGTGTGTTTGGTAAACTTTATTTTCTTCTTTTAATTTACCTTTATTCACTAACATCTTAAAAGAACATGTGGCTTTTGCAATATAAAGAGTATAAAAAATCAGAAGCCATGAAAACTTGGAGATCTTTGATATCAAGAAGTATGGAAATGCAATTTTTATTTATGACCACAGAGGGATGATAAATAGTAGTTTATAAAGCATCCAGTGTTTGCACAGCTTAAGTCTGACACCCAGTTTACGATCCTTTAAAAATGTTGTTAATGGATTGGTGACTTTTTTTGTCAGTTGGCACTGGTTTGGATAACACTAATCAAAATGTCCCAAAGCGTGCTGTTGGAATTCCTCCAAATCACAGGGTAGACTGTCAGCATCCTCTGATATGAGAAGGAATGTGGGTCCTATGTTTTCACAATGTAGACTGTTTTTTTTCAAAGAGTAGAAGAAAAAAGTAATGTGAAAACACTTTTGTTTTATTGGCACTCAGCTGGATTATGATGTCTAGCTGGTAAGAAAACCCCCCTTTACCGCATCAGCAGATGGAAAGCAGGAGCTTTGTCTTGCATATACTGTGTCAGGAGTCCTAAGTGCATCTGTGTCCCTGCAGGATGGATGTCTGTGACTGATGGCTGACAGCTCTGGAGGCTATAGTAAAAGACATCATCACCTGCCTTACAAAATGTCTGGTAAAAGTAACATTACTTTCATTTTTCAACTGCTTTGTCAATAGTTAGGGACTTCAAAAAGTTAATTTACACCTTCATTTGATATAACCTACATGACTACATCTAATACTTGGGGCACAGAGTAATTCAGTGGAATATTTGAATTGGAATTATAGAGACTTTACAAATTACTTCTCTCTCTTAAACACCAAATTGATGTAGTTTTAAATTAGTAAACCAAAGATATAATAAATTTATAATAAATTAAATGTGGGTATGATGCTATATCACTAAATTGACAGGAAAAAGGCAGAATATAGACCCTAACTCAATATTGCAGATTATGCTTTTGTGGGTCCCTTTAGTGTAAGGGGCAGATGGCCTGTAATGTACAGTGTTTCCTGGAACATCAGTCGGTTACATTTGATTCCAATGATTCTAATTTTTAAGATAAGTTAAGAGTTTCCATTTAAGAAGAGAGGAGTATAAAATGTATACATTTCAACAGATCTCACAGTGGTGATCTTATAAAACATAATTGCTAAAAGAAGAAACTTGTTTAGAAAATTCTTCATGTTCATTTTATCTTTGATTCCTTTTGTCTTATAGAGATCAGGTCATTCTGTGAAATGATGGGGGAGTTTCATTATTCGCTGTGTTTTCCTTTAAGCCTCAGCATGGCTTCTACAAACAAAAGCTTATACGGGAGTCTAGTTTATTACAAGGAGCTGCTGTGCCTGGAGGAAAAGTGGTGTAGGAAAGAGGTTTGGAGTTCTGTTCAACTGGCATCCTTGATCCAGTTCTCTTTGTTGGCCCCTGATGCAACTGTGGAGATGTCCAGGGCTCCAGGCAAAGCCGGCTTTAACCATGGCTTTGAAACATAAAGCAACACAACATTCTTCTCAGAAGTAAATCCATATATTGTCCCTCCCACCATTAACACTGGTGAAAAATAACTCCAGTAAAACACTGCAAGCTTGTAAATTGTGGTCAGCTTTCAGGAGTTTACAGTTTCTACTACGGAAACATTTGAACGTCAACATTTCTATTAAAATGATCGAGCTATCATATTTTCATAGAGAACATCTGTTGGAGTTAAATTTAACATGGTCTTACCTGCAATTAAGACCACAAAGATTTATTCACACACTTGTGCACAGGGTTCAGCCTGCCACACATACCAGCCTTATATCTTAACGTGAGAGAGGGTAATCTGTGGCTTAGTGACTCGAGACCAAAGGTTATAGAGTCAAGGTAACATAAGAATAGAGAACATAATGTTTTATGTATGGAAAGAGGCAGATTACCTAGAGTTTTAATGCAGAACAAAGAAAGCTTTGAGACCTGCATGATGCGGGAAGCAGTGACTGTTTAGAGCTAAGCTACTATGTTCAGGAGAGGACAGCAGAAATGCGATTGAATTCCTTCAAGGTTTTGATCTTCATGCAACCCAATTCTAAACCAATTATCTTATGCTCAAACCAATTAGCTGCTAGATGTGCAGGGCCATACACAATTTGTGGGGTCCTGTGCAAAATGAAAATGCGACATCCGTTGTTCAAAAAGCAGGAAAAAAGTTCTGCAAAAGGTACTAACATATAAAGTTTTTTTTCCCCTTCCTTTCACAGTTTCTCTGACTTGTCATGATGAATTTTATTTGTTATTTAATATCATTCTAAGTCAGGAAAAATTAAAAATTTAAATCAGTAGCATGAATTTTACTGTTCATCTTCATCTTGTGCAATACCAGTTTTAATGCAAATTTGAGAGCATTTAGCTCTCAGGCAGAATCATCAAAATCACACAATTCATATTTTGTAGCCCATACATGCATATGTATTTTATTCCTACCAGAATGGTGGAAGTGCTACTTAAAGCTACTTAAAACTAGCTCAACTGTTTCACACCACTTTTTGATATGCATGCATTCTATCAATATCCTCTACTTTCAGTTTACTGATAAGAAAGGATTGGAAGGAAAGGGTCCTACCTTTCCCTTTCCTTCTATGTGATCATTTCCAGCACAAGTGGTAAATAACACAGGGAAGCAACATGAGTAAGAAAGGATATGATGGTGTTCCTGTGCCATTTCTGGGCCTGAGGACACTACTACTTTCTTTCTGCATATGAGCAAGTGCTGGTTGGAGTGAGTAACGTGACCTCTCAGAGCTGTCGACATTCCCATGTAGTCGTAAAGGTCACGTGCTTACTTGGACTCAGTCTTGTTGAACTCCCACACATCTTGGGTCCACCAGAATTCTCTGCTCAGGGGCATCTTGAATGCTATTTTCAAATGGCAAACGGACTTAAGTAATAATTAACTATCTAAGGTAGTTATTATTGCTATTACTATCACTATTGTTGTTATTGCTTGGAGATTGTTTTAGTCCATCTGGGCTGCCATAACAAAATACCATAAATGGAGTGGCTTATAAACAGCAAGCATCTCTTTCTCACAGTTCTGGGGGCTAGAATTTCAAATTCATGGTGCGGGCAGGCTGAGTGTCTGGTGAGAGCCTGCTTCCTGGTTCATAAATGGCCACTTTCACTGTGTCCTCACTTGGTGAAAGGGTCAAGAGATCCTTCTCTGGTTTCTTTTATGAAGGCACTAGTCCTATTAATGCAGGCTCTGCCCTTGTGACCTAATCACCTCGCAAAAGCCCCACCTCCTAATACCATCAACTTTGGGGGTAGGATTCACCTCAAGGTGAATTTGTGGGGTGCACAAATATTAAGACCCGATCAGTGATAGAACTCACCCCCCCTTTAGGTTGGCCATGTCCTCAAACACTTTTCATGATAGAATTGTTCATGCGTTCTGTTTCTTCTCTGCTTAGCATTATCTATTTTGTTGACCATGTCCAGTGTTTCTCATCCTGACTGATTTATTGGTCAAAGAAGAGAACAGAGCCAGTGGGAGGAGGTAGATGTAGCTTGCTGAGAAATACCACTCTTACCTGCCCCTTCCCCCCCTTTTTGTGACCCTTTCCACTTAGTCATATTTGTCCTGTTTAGAGTTCTTCCATCACCTAGAGAACATGATGCTCTAGAAATGTGGTTCTAATACTTGTGATTAAACTTTTTATTTTCTGAAGATTTTAGATTTTAATATTTATATTAACTCCTTACAGGAGGCTAAAACATGGTCCCCCCAATGATGTCCATGCCCTAGTCCCTAGAAACCTGTGAATATGTTACTTTACATGGTAAAAGGGACTTCATAAATGTGCTCAACTTTAGAATCTTGACATGGGGAGATCATCCTGGATTATCTGGGTGGGTCCAGTGAAATCACAAGGCTTCTTTTAAGAGGGAGGCAGTAGAATCAGAGTAAGAGAGAGAAGATAAAGGAAGAAGAGGTCAGAGAAGAGGGAAGACACTACACTGCAGACTATGAAAATGAAAGAGGGAGCCGCGAGCCAAAGGTTGTAGGTTCCCTCTAGAAGCTGGAAAGGACAAGGAAACAGATTTTCTCCTGGAGTCTCGAGGGAACTAGCCTTGCTTGTACCTTAATTTTAACCAATGAAACTTATATTGGACTTCTGACCTTTAGAACTATGATAATAAATTAGTGTTGTTTTTGAGCCACTAAGTTTGTGGTATCACGTGGCAGCAGCAATAGGAAGCCGATACACCTCTCTTCTTAATAGTTTTGATAATTAAAATATTTCCCCTCAGTAGATGGATTATTCTACATAATAAATTCTAATGTTGTGATCCTAACAGAAGAATTTTGGTCTTAGTGTAGGTTGAGTACCTCTAGAAGCTTCTGAATATTCTGCTTTTACTAACCCAGTCTAATGAAATTATATGACATAGATCACCTTTCACTGAATCCTATAAAAACTGCAGAACACAGTTGATGATGAAAGTAAGGAATTCATTTTAGCCTGTTACCTAATGTTAACATGTTTGATGTTAAACTCTGACCAAGAAGATGTGTATGATACAAAGAGGAATACTTGACCTCACGGAGTTTATGAGCTACTAGTGAAGTAAACAATCTGCAGATAACTGCAATACAAGTTAAAATGTAAGTGCCATGAGAGAGCTATCATGTGACATTGAACTTAATGTAAGAAAGTAATATATTCTGGATGACAGAATGGGAAGGTCATCAGACTGGACACCATGATATACTTGTTACTTGCGTGGAACTTTAGGTAATGGGTGGGAATTTATTAGGTGAAGATGGAAGGAGTAGTGAGAGAAAAGGATGTTTCAGGTGAGAGAAATAATGTGAATAAATGACAAGTAAAATCATACAGGTCTTAATTTAGGAACGGATTAAGAATAGCCTATTCCAGATAAGGAATAGACAGGATTGTTGGGAATATAGTCCAAATAAAGGATCTAACAAGAGATAGGGTGGAAAGGTGGAGAGCACTCAGTCCAGAGGACATTGAATGCTAGTGTTTAGAAGTTTTGGACTTGGATCTACAGGCAAAGGAGTTTGATGAGTTTATAGAGCCTAGGAGAATCATAGATAGAGATTTTCTAGAGTGGGCTTAAATATATGTGCCTGAAGAGAGGTTTAGAGCCAAAAAGCTAAATTTTATTTATGATTTTGCCCTCAACTTGGATAATTCTTGTTTTGTTCATCTGTAAAGCTTGTTTTGAAATAGATTGTGAATGAGATTACTTTTAAATTTAATAATCTGCAACTCTGTGATACTGGGCTTAACTTGGGGAAATGCAGAGATGTCACACTTTAAATTGTGGAAATAGTTGGGACTGCAAAGGGAGTAAGTATAAAATGAGAAGAAAGAGCAGCAAGGATAGAGCATCAAGGGACATGTAGGTAAGTGGGAAGAACAGGAAGTGGAAACAGAGAAGGGAACCAATGAGGTACTCACAAGCAAAAGAGCTCAGGGTCAGGGAAGCCATCGGAGAGGAGAGGAGGATGCGAAAAAGGGCAAGGGTCGGGAACTTTTAGCTTGTTTATGTGCTGAAAGAAAGGTACGATTCAAAATTAAAAAAAATACTGCAAGAAGATTTCAGATGGGCAAGATTTTCTAAAGAGATGGAAGAAATACAAGCAAGGATGCTGTGGTGAAGGTAGATACAGAAAGAAGGAGGTCCTCTTCCTTCTTACAGAAGAGGAGATGACAAGGTAAGGATTTAGGGACACCTTGAGAGGGAGCCTGGTAAGGTGAAGAATTTCAGGATGCACAGCTTCCACATTCTTCATGTGATGAGGTGATTGAACTTGCTGAGAATGAAAAAAGGTTGTTGAATGGTAGAGAATTTGAAGGAAGAGGGAAACAGGACAACCACTGCTGCAAGTCCAAATGAGAGTTAATAAAACTAAGACTAATTTTAATTAGGATCAAAATAATAAAATTAAATCATAAGTAATACAAAAATTAAAAAGTGGTTTACAAAGGGGACTAATGAAGAAAGCTTGCTTTACCAAATGTTAAAACATACAACAAGGTTGCAATAATTACAGTATCATGAATTTGCAGCATGGCCAGGCTGACTGACTGGTGGCTCAACATACATAGTCCAGACATGGATTTGAGTGAAGATAACAAGTTAGCATATGATGAGGAAGATACTAAGGATCAGCAGAAGAAGGGGTGGATTTTTCAAAATATGATATGGATCAGCCTTGTAAAATTGCTAACATTTTATGACTGTTAGAAACCAGGCTAACCTTGTAAAAATAATAAAGTCCAAACTTTTCCTTATTCCACATACACAAAATTACAAGTGACCCAGAGAATTTAAGTGTAAAAACAAAATTATAAAAATGCAGAAAGTAAAAATGGTGAATAGTTTGATCACTTGAGGTAGGTGATTCTTTATAAGCATGAAAACAAATCCGAAACTTAAAGGAAGATATTGATAAATTTGATTCCCTATAAAATTTTTTTTAATAGTTGGTGAATAGGAGAAATGGGAAGTGTGTTAACTAAAATGTTAACAATAATTCTCCTTGGATAGTGGGATGTTAGTCATTTTTGTTCTCATTTGTACACTTTTTTGTATTTTTCTCAAGAAAAGAAATTCTTATGAGTAAACTGATAAATTAAAAGGTGTTAATTATTTGGAGGTGTTTGGAATGCAAGAATTTGAGGTGAAATGAGTCACTTTTTGGCACTGCTTTGGCAGCCTATGAGTCAAAGTGGGAAAATAAGTTGTGAAATACGCTATTAGGGCCTGAATAAAGTGGTTAGGTGCTATATGGGCTTTTAAGATGCTGGTGAGAAGCTGATTAAAGGAACAATCTGTGGGTTTCAGGGCAGACTAGGAGACAAGGCAGTACAGAAAGACACGTTGCCCAGGGACCCAGGGAGTGGAGGAAATGGATTCTTTGAGGACAAAGGACAATAGATTCATTAGGATGAACCTGATGGCAGGAGAGGGGAAATTCTGAGTTCTGGATTTCAGAAATTAAAAAATTCAGAGTGATGGTCAGGCACAAGGTAAATGTTTCTTGTAAAGAGTAGAAGTAGGGTGGAAATAAACGTTATCTGAGTTGTGCAGGATAAGCACTGTCACCCAATATTTTCACGGAAAGAAAGGATTCTCGGAAGAAAAAACTAAGAATGCTCTTAAAAGTGTAAGCAATTGGAACACTTATGTTTTTTGGAATTGGAATACATTGTTTGTTAATAACAATGATATAATTATTTTAAAAAGGTAACGACATTAATAAAATTTAAACCATGGCACAGACCACGCATTTACACAATTCATACAATTTGTAAAGTGTCCTTTAATCTTGTATTGGACTATGCTATATCCCTACCTAGCCCCTTTCCTAGTTCTTCAATAGCATTAAAAAATATTTTTTTAATTGAAGTGTAGTTGATTTACAGTGTTAGTTTCAGGTGTACGGCAAAGTGATTCAGTTATACATTTTTTTTCTTTTCAGATTCTTTTCCATCATATGTTATTACAAGAGATTGAATATAGTTCCCTGTGCTATACAGTAGGCCCTTGTTGTTTATCTATTTTATATATAATAATGTGTGTCTGTTAATCCCCAACCCCTAATTTATCTCTCCCCGTCCTTTCCCCTTTGGTAACCATAGTTTGTTTTCTATGTCTGTGAGTCTATTTCTGGTTTGTAAATGGAATTTGTATCATTTTTTTTAAGATTCCACATATCAGTGATATCATATGGTATTTTTCTTTCTCTTTCTGGCTTACTTTACTTAGAATGATGATCTCTAGGTCCATCCATGTTGCTGCAAATGGCATTATTTCATTCTTTTTTATGTCTGAGTAATATTCCATTGTATAAATATATGATATCATCTTTATCCAGTCATTTCTTAATGAACATTTAGGTTGTTTCCATGTATATTCTATTGTAAATAGAATAGCCTTTAACATTACTTCTGGACTCCTATTGGCAATTTTGCTTTCTTTGCAGAAACATCTGTGCAGTTCTTTAGAAAAGCTAAAATTATGCAGCTTTGGCACGCATACAGTGTATTTTAAATTAATTAACTTTAATGTGATCAGCACTATCCCCTAGATTAGGTGACCTCTATGAATTATATTAGTTGAAATATAGTTCTTTGATTTAATAAAGGGTCCGCTGAAAGAAATCTGAATTAAATCACTGAACTTGTTTATATATCTGCAGTAGGGAAGAGTATAAGCGAATCTTACAAAAATTAACCACCTTTCTCTGTTGATGGGTCATCATTCTTGCCAATTTCTCATAAAACTCAGTTTTTTTTAATCTTAGGGATCTTTATCTTCAGAAGTTGGCTTTCATTCCATTTTATATTCTGGCCTATTTACAACCCACTTTCAAATATTATCCTCTCTTAAAGGCGAAAAGTTGGTCTTATCTTCTTTTATGCATATAATGAAATTGCAACTCAGTGAGGTTAATTGATTAGAACAAGAATGCACAAAAAATTATAAATGGTTCTGTGCTCAGAATTAGAAGTGCAACGTAGATTCCACCCACAGAACTGTGAAATGCTTTGTGCATTAATATAAATACAGTTTTTCTTAATTCTGCTGAATCAAGATGCTTAATGAAAAGTCAGATGAAGAATAAGCCACAGACCTCTGAAGGCAAATAATTGTATTGATATAATTCCTTCAGTTTGATGAGGAATAAATTCTAATTCTTAATATCAAATAGTTCTTACCTGGCATTTTCCTCTCTTTTAAATTTAATGATGATTAAGACTTAGCATATTCTGCAAAAACTTGAAACAACTAATTGGAACAATATAGGCAAAGTTCTAAATTTCCTGTTCAAAGTTTTCTACTATTAAAATTCCAGTATGAACTTGAATCACAGAAGATTTTTCTATTGTCAGAAATTGTTCTCATACTTGAGACTCTTTAAATGCCACATGTAGGCTGTACAATATTGGTCTGTCTTATTTTCACTTGCAAGTTATTTTCAGTCTGTGAGACTGAACTGCTGAGACACACTGCCAGACTGTGATGCTCACTGTTATGGGCTGAATTTTGTGCCCCCCAAATTCACATGTTGAATTCCCAAACCCCAGTATCTCAGAATGTAATTGCATTTGGAGATCGGAACCTTCAATAAAGAGGTAATTGAAGTTAAATGAATTCAGATGGGTGGGCCCTAATCTGTGTAACTGTATTTGGATAGCAGGCCTTTAAAGAGGTGAATAAGTTGAAATGAGGTCAATAGGGTGGATCCCTAATCCAATATGACTGTGTCCTTATAAAAAGAGAAGGAGACACTAGGGATGCATGTGCCATGTGAGGACAGTGAGAAGACAGCCATCTGCAAGCCCAGGAGAGAGGCTTCAGGAGAAAGCAAACCTTGATGTTGGACTTACAGCCTTTAAAACTCTGAGAAAGAAATTTCTGTGTGTAAGTTACCCAGTCTGGGGAAATTTGTTATGGCAATCCTAGCTGATTAATATATTCACTAACAGATGACTTTTTTTCCAGAACATTCTATGACATTGAAACTTCAGGTTCTGTAAATGAGTCAGTGCTTTACTATTATTGCTGCCCTAAGGCAAATGGAAGATTGAATTTCCTGGACCCCCTGTGGATGGAGGGTCTGTGTTACTAGTTCTAGAGCATTTAATTGTTAGTGCCAGAATTTCCAGAATTCTCTCTGCCTAGGTGATCATGAAAACATGAGGTAGGATTGCTCCCTGACTGACTATATATACATCTTATATAGAAACTTTTATTCTGTGAGGCCACTGAAATTGGGAAGGGGTGTTTGTTGGGGGGTCACTGTTTGTTACCAAAAATTTATCCTTTAATTTATCCCTTCTGATACAACTGTGTGTTATATTCATTACAAATGAGTGGCAGCTACCTAATATTTTTCTGCAGTTAAAGAAGACATACAAAGATAAAATCAAGTATCAACTGATGCACACACGACCAGCAAAAACATTCCAATACCTTGTTTATGCAAATTGTTGAATCCACAGATAATTTGATCATTCCTATTCATCTCCATGGAACGGGGTTAAAAATATTTTATCCATATCAGGGGAAGAATATTTGGGTGATTAAAGGCCTAGAGCTGGCAAATGTGAGTCTTCACTGTTTATAGAACAGCATTGGCAAGATTCCTAAACATCACCATTTATAAAACCATAAAACCCCCTATTCAACATGAAACAAAGCCAAAGTTCATTTGCACAGTTCTGCTGCTGTAATTGAAACCACTTAGGGCTGTTTATTGTTCTAAGACCAGAAACAATAAAGACAGCGTAAACAAGAAACTGACCCAGTGTGATGCTATCGGATGAATCAAAGAAAAACAACTAAGTTTTCGCATACACAGTTGAGCTCATACTCTTCCTGACTGTGGAACATGCCAGCATGAAGCTTTCTGTTATCTTTTTTTGAAATTAGGGATGAGGGAAAGGCAAGTCTGAAGTGATTATAGAGAGAGCTCTGTCTCAGTATGTTTCTTTTCTCTTTAATTTATACTCTATAACATAAATCTGACTAGGGAGAAAATAAAGCTGATTTTATGCAGCCATTCATTCTGTCCTTCATGAAGAAAAGGCAGAATACTGTTCTCTTTATTTAAAAAGTTTGGTTAAAGATTCGAAGGGACCTTACATAAAGACAATAGATATTAAGGAAACATAACAAGACCAAAAGTTAAAGTGAACTGATTCCCAAGTGTTCAAACTGTTAGGAGACACTAGCAAACTGGAACAGGGATCGTAAATTGGGAAGGCAGTGGGGGCCGCTGAGTGGTTTTTAGTCCCTCAGAGATGACATTGGGCCATTCCTTCTGCTTTGTTTTCAGTGTTTGTGTTGGTAGTTTTTCAGATTCAACTCTGTTGATATGTGTGAATGGAACTCAGGTAAGAGAATCAGGATGGCAGAAGGAGAGAGTGGTTTTAGGGTCACCTTCTCTATGAGACTACAGAGGCTACTCAGCTAGACACCCAGGTACCACTGCACATGCTGCGTAGATAGAGCCATTGGCTGAATTCACTGAGAACCAACATTAGACATCATGAGGTCGCCTGTGTTTAGATGCAGGAGGTAGGAGACTGGGGGTTCCACCAGCTGCAGCTTCTTCAGATGGGGAGGTAGCCAGGCATTCAGGGCCCTGACCAGAGCAGCCACTCAGCGTCAGACAACAGTAAAGGTTCCGGGGACAGTGAGTGGCAGGGGGTTCCTTCTCCACCTGGACACACTGTTTGTTTTGTTTTTGTTTGGTGTTTGGAGAGTAAAGTTGGGGAAGTTACTGAAAGCCTAGAATTTACAGGCTGGGTTTACCTGAAAGAGAATGTTTTATAATGGGAGAGAGTAAGGTAATAATTTGCATTATTAATTATTTCTGTTATTATGATGTGGATGGTGGTGTAATTTTCCCCTGATGCCCAGTGGAAGGTGGGCTTATGGATGATAGGTTCAGCTCCATTATATAACGCAAAGAAGCAACAGAATTTTGCACAAGAAGAGATGTATTATGTACATTATCACTCCTTCTACAAATACTTATTGATATTTGCTATAAGTAAGGTACTGGACTAGTCATTTTATTCATTAGTCATGTTACCTAAGACATTTTCATTGTTAAGTTTTTCAGTGCACAATTTATTATGGCTGTAGGTTGCTCTTTTTACTGCTCTAATTATTGTAAATACATATGTTTACTCAGGTTTAATGTAAGATTAAAAGCATAATTTGCCATCTCTTTTGGGGAATATGTTCTATCTATAGCAGTTTTATTAGTGGCATATGTTTTTAATTCTTGTTTCATTTGCATTTCCACATTCCAAGGTGGAATACTTATTTATTTGATACACACTCTTCTCTTAAATACATCAAATCTATTTCAGTGCCTACAATAGTGTAAGCACCCCACAGAGACTTGGTGAATGAATGAGTGAATATATAATTTTTCAGACTGTGTTCAATTTGAGAAAAGATTACAGATACTGTATAACCCAGAATATACTCTACAATTCAGAGTAATTTGTTTAAAAAATAAATATCCTTTGATGACCTACAGATAAATGTTTATTGTAGAAAATCAGAAAGTAGCAGTGTCCACTTTCAGAGAAGCAAAATATATGTAAGTATCCAGTTTCACTGAACTTTCTCTTATTCTTTTCATAGTAGTTAAAAATATATATATATATATATTACCATAAAAAGGGTACATTCATTGTTTTTATAGACACATGTGTATACACACACACACACACACACACACACACAATGTTAGCTGATAATAACAAAGACATAACTTTCCCTGAGAATGCTTGTATTGTAAAAGGCAATTTTGAGGGTCAAAATATCTCAAAGAGCCTATACAATGAAAATGGGAGATAACAAACTGTTTAATTCATATTTTGAGTTGGGATTAAACAGTAAGAGAAGATAAAATGTACCCTGAATTGTATTATTGCTGCATAAGAAAAAGGCATTTAAATACACTCTCTTCCAACTCTGACTTAACTTTTCGTTTTCTGTAAATATGTTCTTATTGTGAATAAAGGACATAAAGCTCAAATTGGATCTCAAAGGCCAGCTGTTACTGAGACACAGTTGGTATAGTGGTTAAGACAGGCCCTAGAACCAGGAGGCCTGAGTTCCAGTCCTAGCTTTGCTGCTTGTTGGATGAATAACTGGAGGCAAATTACCTAACCTTTCGGAGCCCATCAGTAAAACTGCTAAAACCCTAGGCTTGGTGTCACAGACCTGTGGTGAGGATTAACTGGGTTAATGAGTGCTAACAGTTCAGAATGGTGACGACACAGGGTTAGCTAATATTGGGACATTTAATCACTTCAGATTTGGAAACAATCTTGGAGGAGGAGGACTCAGAGAAGAGCAATTGAAATAATTTAAAGAATAGAAGAATTCATCTTCTGCGGGAAAATAAAGGGCATAAAATATGCATTGCCTGGCGAAGGGACAGGGAGAGGAACATAATAACCACCCACTCATCTTTCAAAGATTCAAGTGGTGAAGAAAATTGTTTAACACGATACAAAGGAATAAAACTATGATTCGAAAGACAACGTCTAGAAAGAAAAACGTTTTGCTTAACACCGGGACCGGGAAAAGAGATACTTTAAAACTGAGAACGATTTAGGTGCAGGAAGCCTCCCAAGAAGGGTGAGTGAAGCCTTGCTCGTGAAAGCATGTTACCACTCACGTGTGAGAGGGACTAAAGGTCACTGTCCTGTTCAGTTTGGAAGGCGAACTAGAGCAGCTCTCACTGTGCCAAGTGTAAACCCAGTCTTCTTTCTTTCCCCTGTGGGAGAGACAGTGCAGCTCATCAGTAGGAATTTCAGCCTTTTGTGATATTTACTGTATCTGCAGAACCTAAAAATTCAGTTTGTGGCAGGAGTAGATGTGTTTAAATAGAATAAAAAATGAAAATAAAAATGCATTTTCTTCCAAATATTGGAGTAACGCCATGTTCACAGGGTACAAGAAAGCTGGGTCACTGTTCTCTGCTCCCCAGTGCACCTCAACCTGCCCTCACACGGAATACTTGTTGGCCTGCGTTCACCTGGCCTGGCCTGTTCAAATTTGTGTTGAACATGTAAAATGGGAGAGACCAGGCTTTCTTCTTGGATACTTGCTGTTCTTTTATGTCGGTAGAAAAGGTGAAGCTAAATTTCCATGCCACGTGAGAAATTCAATAAGCCAAACCAGAGACCCTAGTCAATACATATGGTTTCTAGGAAGTGAGAACAATGGGAAACCTATTTCTAATGTACAACGTAAAAGGTGAAAAAGTGAAATAAAAAACAAAGAGCAGACCTGGACTGAAAATTAAATAGAGCATGCATTACTCACTATGATAATTTTTTTCTTTTTTTTTTCCTTTTTCAGTTTTATTAGGTAGAATTATTACAGTGTGACTACACATATACATTATATTGCACATAAATACATATATACAGTATACTGCACATTGTTTTTAGTTTATATATACATGTTAATTCTTATTTTGTGGTTGGCTTTATTCTTTTGATAACTATGTACATTTAAAAAGCTACAGCTCTAATCTGTTCTTAAAAACAATGATCAGTACGTATATGTAAGCTATGCTAATTGTTTTTTAAGCTGATTTGATGACTCTAGGGAAGTATCCATAAGGATTTGCCTCTAACACACAGGAAGAAAAAAATATTTTAGATTTGTTTGCTTTTCTTCCTAGAGTGAATTATGTAGAGATTCTGACAAAGGCAGTGTAAGCCAATGGTCAGCTTGGAACTATGAAGAGAAAAACCCAGACGGCAGATGGTTAATCTTCATATGGTTTAATTTAGTGCAGTTTAATAATAATAAAATCTTACATACTTAACAGCACTTTTTAATTTTCAAGTGATTTCTTATGTTTTCACATTTGATCAGTTTTGATTTATCATTTAAAGAAATCAGTCAGAGAGGGAGGTCTGGCCCATGTTTAAGAAGTAATAGACTGTTTTGTTTCTATATGACTTTAATATATAGAGATTTCTGTGTTCAGAAAATTGGAAAATTTTCCTGAGAAGAAGACTATTAGCAATTTCATTTCTTTTAGTGTTTGTATTCCCAAAGCTAATTCAGTGGTTTAGCCATTTGAAATTGGAGGCCAAGAGATACAATTTTTATTTATAAATCTTGATTTCACACTGTAAGTTAGAATTCTTAAATATTTATATGTGCTAAAATCTGATCAGAACCAAAGCCTTAATTATAAATAATGTTTAGTAAAAACAATCCAATGTCTAAACAAAATAAAATTACTTTTTTTGAAATTGATTTTAATTATACCATGGCTTTATGCATGAAAACAAAACCAAAAACTTAATCCAAATGATTGAATCTAGTTCAAGTGGAGTACTTGGTAAATAAAAATAAACTATTACTTTTAGTAATACTGCTTATATTGAAGGTAAGATATTAGTTGATCCAAATAATTGCTTGAATATAATCATATGCATTTTTATATAGAATTTGGGGCAATACATTTGCTAATTGGTCTTCCCCACCACAGTTATTCCATGTTTGGCTTACAGTTACATTATGCATGGAAGTTGCAAGATGGTGAGAAATGGTTCTATAACACTAACACACTCTTTTCACCTTCCATGCTAGATACAACCTTTTAATTTTACCTGTTAAACAAAGAAATCCCTAGGCACTAAAATTTTCGTTTTGAACACAGGGCAATGTTGCTTCACTGAGTTTATTCAAATAATGTCAAACTAGAATCGTTTTGTTCTCTTCTCTTAAGCGCTCTCAGTGTTATAATCCTCCCTAAGACCAGCCACTTACATCGCAGACCTTGCTTCACGCTGCAGTGACTGAGGGCAGTGAGAGTGTGATGGTGGCCCAAAGCAGGGAGAGAGTCCTTCCAGTGACCTGGCCTGTGGTGGGAGTCGGGGAGGCCTTAGAGGAAAGGGGCATTTGGTCGGTGTCTTGAAGCAAGAGGAGAACTTAGTGCTGCAGGAGGACAAAGAGGGAAGAAATATCAGCATCAAGGCACAAAGATGTGGATGTGGGCAAAAAGCAGTGTTTGGGGTCCTGCTTTGCCAACTAAGTAATTCCGTGAGCTCTAGGCACAAGTGGTGGGTCCACATGGTGTGCAGACTTGTGCAGGCTTGCTGGGTCAGTGTCATAGCAGAGGGACCGTCCACTGGAATTCAGAATTTAAGTTAAATAAGTGTGTGCTTGGAGGGTGGTTGGTGGGTGGGTGTGTGTCTGTATGTACATAATTTCTGTCTGTCAGCTGCATTACTCTGGGCATGTGAGACACAGAGAAGAGTAAGAGAACATTACCTTCAGGAGCCCTGCAGGCTCCTAACCACAAACCGCCATCTGCCCACACCAAGCTCCTCGGACCATCCTGACAAGGCTGGGTGAGCACGTTTAGAGACGAAGAGCAAATGGGAGCTGGTACAGAACCAAGCACTCCAGCTTTGGAGAAATCAGATGGCAAACATCTCATTTTGATGGCTGACCAGCAGCATCAACTTTTCATACGAAGAACAGTTCATTAGCACTGAGTAACTAGTTTATTAACAACCATAAAGGCATTGAAGCCTGACCTGAGTGCTTGTGTTTTCAATTTTTTAATTTTTCTTGGAGAAGCTTCTCCTCAGCCCATTGTGGTTCTTGTCCAGTGCAATGTGGCGGAGGGCTTTGTACCTGGGGGTCAATGGCCCAGGGCCTGAGTCCAGTTTTGTTGCTTTCTAGGTGTCTGCACACAAGGTCACTGGGTTCCATTTCCCCATTGGTAATAGCATCTCTAGTCTCTCCTGCTTCATAGAGTTGTGAGGATAAAATAAGATGATTGATGTAAAGGATTATGTAAATTGTAAGAAAGGCTGTATAAATATAACGAATTGGAGTGTAGCTCAGAGGTAAGGCGTTTGCTGTAAAAACCGGCGGTTAACCACTGTTATTGCCTTCATTGTGGTGGACAGACACGTAAAAACCGAGCCTAACAGTGACTTCTGTAGCTCCATCAGGTCACTGCGAAAACAGCTTGCGTTATCTGGATACGAAAGTATCCAGATTACGAAGAAATACCATGTTTTAATACGTTATCTCTTGAGTATTTAGATAACATTTTGAGGGCCTTCTATTTTATTAACCTGCTCAGTGGATAAAGAATTGAGAATTACATTCCTGTACTGTACGAGGAATTTCACTTTATCAGCATCTGACATGACTTCAGAAAATGCTGATGGTTCTGAAACAGTTTGTTGCTCAGTACATCTCCCATCACTGAAAGCATTAGAGACTCTTATCGAATAAGAATTGATTAAACTTAGAGCTTCCCAGAAAGGCTATTAATGTAGATTAATGAGTTTCTGAGAGATTAGAGTTAGGGAGTTTGATATAAAACATGTACCAAAATTAGCAGAATGCCATGTCAGGGAAGAACAAAGAAAAAGCGTCATTTAAAACTTTCTATCTGATTATCTAGTGTTTATTTAGTATGCAGCTATAAATATGCATACTTTAAATGACGATGTTAAAGAACCATTAATATTGTTTTAAAAACTAATTTTCTAGTGAGTGTGTGTAGATATATAATTTTATCCTTCAAGATGAAAAACTTTGGTTATCATCAAAGAAGTTAAACTTTATATATTGAGGATTGCTACAATTTGCACTAGACTAAGAAACTAATGGCCCTAAATACCAGACTTAAGTGTGTTTCTACATCTGCCTTTTATTTAATTTTTTGCAAGAAGTTACCAACCACTGGAAAAGTGTGGGATATGATTCCTCCACTAATATTCCACGGAAAACATTAGAATCAGATTAACAAATTCCCCTAGAACTGATTTTAAAATTTGAATTATTTAAATTTATTGGTTCCTTTAGGAAAAAATTGATAAATATTAAGTAAATATACCCACGAATATAAAATGTGTTTCCGTTAATTCAGGTTTCCTCCTTAACTAGTTAGTACTGAACATCCTTGTCTAACTGCAGGCTTTAAAGGAAAGTGTCTGAAGTTTCTCCATTGAGTATGATGTTTACTGCAGTTTAGATAATCTTTATCAAAACAGGGACATTGTCTGCTTTTAGTTTTCTAGAAGTTTTTCTCTTTTTCTCATGATCATAAAGGGACATTGAATGTTATTTTATAAATTTTTTTGCATTTATTCAGAAGATTGTGTGTTTTTGTCCTTTATTTCATTCTTGTGGCAAATTACATTACATACATGAGATTGAATCATCCTTGCATTATTGGAAAAAAATTTCTACATTAGTATCATTATATCTCATTAAGTATAGCTATATCTCTGTATTTAAAAATTTGTGAGTTTGGATTAACCTTTATATTAAGTCCTATTCTGTATTTAGGTGAAGAATCAAGATTATACTGACTTCATAAATAAGTTGGCAAATTAATTTTTTAATTTTCTTTAAAAAAGTTTATTAAACAGGTATTATCTGTCTTATCCTTTTGCTTTTAATGGTTTATTGTCTTTCTTGCTTAGTATTTCTATTCCTCAAGTATCTTTTATCACCCTCCCCTCCATATTTTCTTTGAACTGCCCATCACATTCACTAGATAAATGTATCTGGTTGACAGGGAGCTGGCAGAGGGGAGAGGGTAATAGCTGGGGTGTAATTTGTTCACTTTCAGGTAATTTTAGGGTGTTTGGATGAGTTTAAGGAAAAGAGCCCCTGGTATAGCCAACTGGGCTCAACTAGTCCTCATTTGCCCATCCAGGCACCTTCGTTTTTGAAAGCATGGTGGGTTAACAGCTGATCCAACCATGCCATATTTATTGACTTCCCTTGGTAATCATTCCTTGAGGATGCCATTCATGGCATAAGGATATTTTCCTTCCAGTATTTCACTTTATAAACATTTTACCCTCTCTTGTTTATTTCCTTAAGTGACAGGGAGATTCTGAAATTCTGATTCATTTAATAATTTGCTCAAAAGGCTTATTTATTTGTATTATTGTGGGGAAGGTCAATTATCAGACACATTTTCTGAATCACTTTAAGTCCTAAGTGGTTTTTCCTGCCATGGGATTAGATCAGGGGCATGTCCAGACCCAGCTTCTGAGTTCTTTTTAGTTTCTAAAAGTAATTAACAAGGAACTAAGCAACATTAGATAGGTCCATGCAACAAAAAAATGTTAAATAAAAATTGATGTTTTTAGTAAATGTAGCCTATCATCCCATTAGTATGACATGCATTTATAATATGCATGATGATTATTGTGCACTTAAGACTTAGCCAAGATTGTAAGACAATAATTATTAATGGATGTTATTAATCTAATTTTTGTATAGCCTAACTAGGTTTTGAGTATCTTTATTTAATTACTGAGCACAGCACTAAAATGGACAATTATCTCTGCCAAAGAAAAAAGTCCAGGTCAAACTCTCCCATAGCCTTGGTTCCCTGTTCTCCTGCTGTAACCTGCCCTGAACCCCGTCCCTGTCACTTCAGACACAGGGCTAACAAAATCCTTCATTGACTTTCAAAGGACACTTTCATTCTACTTTCCAAACCATCTGTCTTCAAAGGTCCTTCAAATAGAATGTCTAACTCTACCCATTACATGAAGGGGTCACCAGGCACTGTGTCGTAGCCACTATTGCTGGCACGAGCTAACAGAAACTTCAGCACTAGGTTCATGGATTTTGCCAAACGTTCAAAAGCGCATCCAGATTCAGGTGAAGGTTCTTCCTAAACACAGCCACAGTCCAGGGTACCAGTACTTTCAAGAGCTCCATGGCAAGATGCCCCTGCCTGAGGGAAAACACCTGACTTCCCAGTTTCCTCTAGGTTTGGGGGTGGTACTGAGTATACACCGCAAATAATAATAATAATACTGTGTGCACTGATTGTTTTGGCACATATTCTTACTTTCTATTGACATGAATACTCTCCAAGATTACTTTGGCATCAAAATAACAGCTAAAGAAAAAGGCAAAACAATTGGTTTGGGTGGAAATCTGAATATTAAGATTGCTTATTGTCCTCACTATGCTATCTCAGTCTTTCCTCTAAGTCTTTGCTCATGTTTCTTTCTTCTCGAACATATGTTTGAAAGATATTTTGAAGATATTTCCTCTTCCTACTTACTCCAGTTCTACCCACTTTTTAAATCTTTTTGGCCTAATGTATTAAACTTTCCTTGGTTATGCCTGGCTAAATTAGTCTCTTTCTTCTCTAAATTGCTTAAAAAAGTTTGAAGTGACGCTCTAAATTTTAGAGTTGATGTTATTTTCTTATATTTAGATAATAACTTTTTTTATTATCCTTACCTCCTCAAATAAAATTTTGGTTCCTAGATTGATGGTTTCCAGAGGCAAGGAGTAGTGGTTGAGTGAAATGGGTGAAGGGAGTCAAAATGTTCAAACTTCTATTTATTAAATAAGTCATAGGGATGTAATATACAATATGGTGACTATAGTTAGCAGTGCTGCATTGCACATTTGAAAGTTGCTAAGAGTGAAAAAAGTTTTTTTTTTTTAAAGTTCTTATCACAAGAAAAAAATATGTAACTACGGTGATGGTTATTAACTAGACTTACTGTGGTCTTTGTTTCACAATATATACATATGTCAAATCATTATGTTGTACACCTGAAAATTAATACAATGTTATGTGTCAGTTGTATCTCAATTAAAAAGTAAAAGGCTAAAAAAAAGTTGGTTTCTGAATACGGACGTTGCCTGAACTTTTTTATGGCTCCCACAACACTTAGTAGAAGTAAATACAGTGGCTGCTACATAAACACTCGGTGACAGACATTACTAATAAATGGGTAATTAGTTAAAAGATGGCACTAATTTTCTTGACATTTTCCAAAGCAAACAATTTGGGGGCAAAGCTTCTCATATCAAGCAGTTTTTCAATTCAAGAACATCTAAAACAAAGATATGTTAGTTGCTTTTGTTTGTTTTGTTTTTGTTTTTAAATTTTATTTCTTTATTATTTTATTGAGATATAATTGACACATAACTGTTAGTTGTTTTTTGAAGAAAACTTGTTTCCCTAGTTTTAATTTTTGTCCTGTGATGGTAATAAAAGGGATTTTTACATACCTCCCTGTGTACTAACATATTATCTTAGTCCTCAGTTAACGTCTTCCAGTCTTCTCCTTTCTTTGACCTACTTGCACATTAAAAGAAGTGATGTGACTAGAATTCAGAGGAAGCTGAGGGATTTACAGTCTTTGTTCTATAGATAAGTCCTTCAGCAAACTTGGATTCATTTAGGAGAAGAAATTACTTATGAACTGAGTCTATTTTAAAACAGAACTACAGAAGATGTCAATTCAATTTTATCATCATAGAGGAGTAAGAACTGAGTCCTAGAGAGGTTGTTATGTACCTAAAATCATCAAATTTGATTAGTGGCCAATTTAAGATTGGAGCCCAGGTCTCCACAGATTACATTAGAAATAATAGGCATTACATTTACATGCTTCAGTGTTTCGTTTAATTGGTGTATATGTTGGGTCAAAAGTCTTCATATTGTAGTAGAGAGTGTATCACTAAACGTTGAAATATTTTAAACTGATTCGTGCTCATAACTTTTCTCAGTACTGAAAAATATCCCTTTGATGGCTTTAACCTTGACTTTCTTTCTCTTTTGTGCATAATCTTCCTTAAAAGGAAAAAAAAAGTAAATGAAACAGCAATGCTTTTTTTTTTCTTTTCTTCTTCTTCTTCTTTTATGTTTTTTCCCTCACAATTTCCAAGCCAAGGATGCTAGTATTTAAGTATATTTGCTCTTTTAACATTGCTGTTTTTATAACAATAATTTTGATGTAATAGAATATTCTAAGACAATTCTACACTTAGAACTTAAATTTTTTCTCTGAGTTTTAATTTGGTTTCTAGGTTGTTTCTTTTATTCTTTTCAGCTCTTCAGCAGTAGGCCATGTGATCAAACTTGTTCAAACACTCAAAGCAATTTTCTGTAAACTTCTTAGAATGAGTGGTACCTTAGCCTTGAAAGGATAACATCCTGCACATCTTTTGAAAGACACTATGTGTTAAGCATTTTTAACTACATATACAGGCATGAGGTAGCTATTATTTTAGTAGAGCAAAATATTCCTTAGAACATAAGTATAAGAATATTTATGAGTGTTCTGATACTTACAAATTCAGTGGATTAGCATAACTTTCCCCCAAATCTTTGATCCTTATTACCTTATTTGTTCTCCTGTTTTAATGGTTTAATACTTTACTAAGTATTATTTTTTCTCAGAGATCTCTACCATGTACTATAAAACAACACTGTCATATGGAAATGGATCCCCTCCCAGTCCTGAAGTCATATTTCTTTTTCAAGGTTTTTGCCTTCTTGATTTATTCTACTTGTATCGACTAAAAAGTTCTACCTCATATATTATTTCAATCATGTTGCATCCTTGATAAATAATCTGTAGTAGCTTTAATTTGCCAATCGGTTCAGCATTTTCAGTCTGGCCTTCAGGACCCTTAAAAAATTCTGTCTGATTTTTTTTTTTTGATGTTTGCTAATTAGAATTTCCTGTTTCACCCATGATTTCATATACAGTTTCCTTTCCCTTCCTCTATGCCTTGTGCATGCTATTTATCTTCAGAAAACTCATATTAAACCCCTAACACATTGAACATTTTCTTTACTTTTATAGTTAAAAAATATTTCCAGGAGAATGAGCTTTGCAGATTGCTCTTTACCTCTGGAAATACTTTTATAAGCGTTATTTGTAATTCTTATTTTTTTTAACATTTTTTATTGATTTATAATCATTTTACAATGTTGTGTCAAATTCCAGTGTTCAGCACAATTTTTCAGTTATTCATGGACATATACACACTCATTGTCACATTTTTTTCTCTGTGAGTTATCATAACATTTTGTGTATATTTCCCTGTGCTATACAGTGTAGTCTGTTCTACAATTTTGAAATCCCAGTCTATCCCTTCCCACTCTCCACCCCCCTGGTAACCACAAGTCTGTATTCTCTGTCTGTGAGTCTATTTCTGTCCTTTATTTATGCTTTGTTTTTTGTTTGTTTGTTTTTGTTTTTGTTTTTTAGATTCCACATATGAGCGATCTCATATGGTATTTTTCTTTCTCTTTCTGGCTTACTTCACTTAGAATGACATTCTCCAGGAGCATCCATGTTGCTGCAAATGGCATTATGTTGTCGGTTTTTATGGCTGAGTAGTATTCCATTGTATAAATATACCACATCTTCTTTATCCAGTCACCTGTTGATGGACATTTAGGCTGTTTCCATGTTTCGGCTATTGTAAATAGTGCTGCTATGAACATTGGGGTGCAGGTGTCATCCTGAAGTAGATTTCCTTCTGGATACAAGCCCAGGAGTGGGATTCCTGGGTCATATGGTAAGTCTATTCCTAGTCTTTTGAGGAATCTCCACACTGTTTTCCATAGTGGCTGCACCAAACTGCATTCCCACCAGCAGTGTAGGAGGGTTCCCCTTTCTCCACAGCCTCTCCAGCATTTGTTATTTGTGGATTTTCGAATGATGGCCATTCTGACTGGTGTGAGGTGATACCTCATTGTAGTTTTGATTTGCATTTCTCTGATAATTAGTGATATTGAGCATTTTTTCATGTGCTTTTTGATCATTTGTATGTCTTCCTTGGAGAATTGCTTGTTTAGGTCTTCTGCCCATTTCTGGATTGGGTTGTTTATTTTTTTCTTACTGAGTCGTATGAGCTGCTTATATATTCTGGAGATCAAGCCTTTGTCGGTTTCACTTGCAAAAATTTTCTCCCATTCCGTAGGTTTTCTTCTTGTTTTATTTCTGGTTTCCTTTGCTGTGCAGAAGCTTGTAAGTTTCATTAGGTCCCATTTGTTTATTCTTGCTTTTATTTCTTCTAGGAGAAAATTTTTGAGATGTATGTCAGATAATGTTTTGCCTATGTTTTCCTCTAGGAGGTTTATTGTATCTTGTCTTATGTTTAAGTCTTTAATCCATTTTGAGTTGATTTTTGTATATGGTGTAATTTGTAATTATTTTTGAGTCTTTAAATGTCACCTATCATTTATATGTTGGCCCTTTATTCTATGCTTTCTAGTTCTATCATTTACTCATTTATATTTTCATCCCTTTGTTTTATATGTTCATAATTTGCAATAGTTTTATAGATTTTTCGTGTCTGCAGCATCAGCTATGCTCTATAAGTATCCAGTGAGAGAAGATAATTTTCTTGGAGATTTTTTTCTGAAAATCTTCTTCATATTGCCGACATCATCTATTTTGGTTTTACTTCATCTATTTCATCTCCATCTTCCCCTGTTCTTTCCTTCTGACTTTGGGTGTCTGATTCTCAGACAATAGGCTTGCTTCCGCTTTTTTCAGAATGACAGTTTTCTGAAATTTTTTAGCTCCTTAATTAAATTTTCAGAAAATATAATTTTCCCTCTAACTATTCTGAGTATGATTCCCTTTCTGTAATTCTAAAGTACCTCATTTGATAGACCACACCTCCTTTTTACCTCTTGGTTTATCTTTAATTGAGTTCTGTTCTAACTTAGTATTTCCTGTGGAGCTGACTGCATCTCAGTCCAATTGCTCAGTTACTCAGCGTTTGAACTGCAGCCGCAGACATTCGGCAGAGTGGAGGTGAAAGTGGAGAAGCAACGCGCTCAGTACAGTTTCTGATTTCTGTTTGGCTTTTACCAGGCAGAGAGGTACTGCTTTGCTGTTGCTGTAGTAAGCACCACGAAACCCCCCCCAAAATCATAGTGGTATACCGCCGTATGCATTTCTTTCTCCTGTGGGTAGTCTGGGCTGTACTGCTGATGTCGTTTGGGTTTGTTTGCATGTGCATATTTTCACTTGGAGCTTGCTCTACTCACATGTCTCTCGTCCATTTGGACCAGTGGGAGAACCAAGGGTTTTCTCCTCATGGCAACGACAGAAGCCAATGAGAGCAAGTCAAAGACAGATATCCTGACACAACCACCTCATTCAGTTGTCTAAAGCAAGGCACATGTTCAAACCCTAAGTTAAAGGTCAATAAAACATGCCCTTCTCCTTTAGTAAGAGAAACTGAAGAGCCACATGACAAAGGCTGAATATAAAGGGAGTGATAAAGAATGAAGACTAATGCCGTTTACCACAGTTGTCTTTCTACTGCCTACAGTGCCAAGCCCTGCCTGGCTGAGCTAATGTAGTAAAGGAGTAAATCCAGCTCCCACCACGGGCTTCTACCAGGAGCACTCTTGTCTCCGCTAACACACACAGTGCTTTACCTCAATCAGTCATTTAAAATATTCTCTTGCATTATTTCATTTAATATTTATAGGGATTCTAAGATGTAGATATTATTACTGTTGGCAACTTTACAGATATGCCATTCAATTTATCAAATATTTAAGAAGTACCTCCTCTTTCCAAGCACTGTTTTGGGCATGAGGATGACAGAACAAATAGACAAGGTCTCTGTTCACACCTTGAGAGTGTAATGGGAAGACAGACAAGCAAATTAACAAGATAACTTCAGGAAGTGATATGTTCTTAAACAATAAGCTGTCTTGACTTGGTTGGTCAAAGAAAGCTTTTGAAGAGTATTTTATTTAAGGCCTGGATGTTTCAAAATGAATAAGCAGGCAGAAATTTAAAGGCAGGTATTTCCAAGGAGAGATACTATCTAGGGCAAGGTCCTAAGGCAGCGTGAAGCTTAGTAGAAACACAGAGATGACAAGGGTGGCTAGCTCATAGCAAGGAAACCAGAAATTAATACTAGATAAAGCTGAAAAGACAAGCATTATCCATCATACTTGGGATTTGAAATTCATAAATTTTGGTGGGGGGGGGGAGACACAATTTATTCTAACAAACTCCCAAACCCAACATACTAGGAAAAAGATAAGTAAAAAAACTTTATGCAGTTAAGGAAGAGAAAACATATTTCTTCAGAGAGCAATGGTTAGTTTGATAACAAACTCCTCAGCAGGTAACAACTGAAGATAGAAGCCAGTGGAGTAATGTTAAGTTGAGCCATATGATACTACTATTTTTGTGCACTGAAAATTGTCAAACATCAGTTTCAGATGGTTTAACCAAACATCTTTATAGTTCAGAAAAGTAACTGCCAAGCTAGGATTCTATAACCAGTAAACATGTCCTTCATGAATTATAGAATAATAAAGATATCTTTAAACATTCACCAGTAAAATGTCTCAAGTTGAAGGCAAATGATTCCAGATGAAATGTATAGTATGCAAAAATGAATGAGGAACAAAAGGAAGTATTAATATTTGAGTAAATGTAAGTAAACATTGACTGTATAAAGCAATAATAACATCAAGCCAAGGTTTAAAAAACAGATGCAGCTAACATATTAGGTAGAAAATAATTCATTTAGCTTTGGTAATGGAGTAAATGAAATTAAGATAGTGAAAGGTCTTTGTATTATTTAGGAAGAGAATAATGGTTTCAATTAAATTTGGACTTTGACAACGTGTATGATTTCCATGCTTATTAGTGAGGTTGCACACCTTCTCATATATCTTTTGACAGTTTGGATTTTCTCTTTGGCAATGTGCTGATTAAAGTCTCTTGCCCATTTTTATGTCAGGAAATCTGCCATTTTCTTTTCAATATGTTAACTGTTTTTATGTTTTATGCAATTTCTGTATGTATGTTATATTTTAAAATATGTAATACAAAAATGCATGGAGGCAGGAACCAATGTTTATTGAGGATCTGTTTACTTATTTATTTCGTGTAATCTGGTTAAATAGCTATCATCACTCCTATTTATAAAGAGTATAATTGAGCCTCAGAGAATTTCATTCAGTACCCAGGTTCATAGAATTTGTGAAGGCCAGTAGGTGACCTTTAGGTCTGTTTGAATCCCAGTATGTTTGTCCATTTGTCCAAACAAAAGAATTAAAACTTCCTCAGCTAATTAAGATAAATCTGGAATATTATGTATAATTCTAAGTGTTGCACATTAAAGAAAATTTGAGAATTTGGTATAATTTGTAAAATGGTAGCCAGTAGTTTAATATTGAGGCCTTTAAACAAAACTGTAAAAGTCTAAAGCTGCTTTCCACCAAAGAAAAAAGTAGAGATATGTGGAGAGGGAGAGAGAGCAGAGTGTTGTTCTTCATGACATATCTTCAAAAACTTGGAGGGCTATTATATGAAATAAATAATAGATATAAACTCTATTATGCAGGAGCCGGTCACTCTATTTAGTAAGCAATGTTAATACAGTGCCATTTCTAGAACCATGTGCTTTAAGGGTCTATGAACATGTTTGGGTTTGGAAAAAATGTATTAGTCCCAAAACATGAAAAAAAATTAAAAGTCAAAGTTAAGGAATGTCAGTTAAGTAAAGGTCCACAAAATCTAACACTGTCAAGATCACAGACTGACAAAATTTTATTAACATTAAAATTTTATTTGTAAAAATATGATTTAAATCGGGGAAGATCTGGCTTTATTTCATTCGTGAACATGTGTACTCACTGTTTAAGTACCACAGGTTTGAGTCCTAAGACACAGAAGTTCTGCTAAATTTAATTTTGTTCAATTTCCATTAAAAAAGAAAAAATATTCAATTGGTGGGTTTATGATTTTGTATACTGCCTTATCAAATATGTTTCCAATAGAAGGAAATTTCCATTTGACTAGGTATTAAAAGAAGAATTGAAGTCTTTGAACGAATTTTACATGTCTGATAACAGGAAGAATTTTCCGTACACTGGATCCTGGCTCCGTGATTCCAAGACTCGTTTACCCTCCTCTGCCAGGTACTTCCAGTGCTGACGTTCACGTCACACTCCTTGTCATTCTGGAGCCTCTGACTCTGATCACTCACATAACAATGCCGGTGAGTTTGCTTATGATATGCACGAGGTCTCCTAGAAGCTCTCGGTGCAGCAGGGTTAACTCAGTAGGTGTAGGGTGTTCAAACTCTGCAAATTCCAAAGAAAGAACTGATTCTTGATCAGCTTCTGTGAAATAACCTCCAAAGCCTTGAATATACTGTCTGAGAAGAGTGTCTTCGTATACCTCGGGCTTTGGGCCACATCAAAGAGTTCATGCTGATGCTGATTTATGGTGGATGTCTGCTTTTGTTTACCTAGGGCCTTGGTCCAGGATGCATCAGTTTCATCTCTGGAGGAGTTGGAGACTGAATAGTTAAGATCAGGTCATGTGGACAATCCATGCATATGTGACTGTCCCCTCGTAGTTAATTATCCTGGATGCTAAGGCTTGGGAGAGATTCATTGGTTGGCAATATCTTGTAGGTGTTATAAATATCTTGAGAATGCAGATAGTGATTGTATCTAGCTTATGGGTTGTTATAATAATTAAATAAGATTGTATATGTGATATGCTTAGAATAGTGATTGACACTCTTCTAATAATAAAAGCCATATTAAGTGAAACTAAGGGATGAGCACAGGAAAGCCAGAGTTTGGAACCTGAAAACATATATCAAGCATCAGAGTTGGGGTGATGGGGTTAAAGCAAACAACCAAAGAGTCGAGAGGTAAAGAGATGTGGAGCAAATAAATAAAAGAAGCACACAAATGCACATACCTACACAAAGAATGAAGTAGGTTGATGGAAACTGATTTGGTTTAAGACATAGACCTAGTTCAAGCGAAAGTTTTAGAAATTCACCTTTTTGGGTTCTGACCCATAGAAAAGTACAGAAGTACAGAGCCTGGCAAATAAATTCCACCTGCCTCTTCCTTATATTTCATTTTGCAGAAAGTTTTTATGAAGCAGTGGCAGCACCGATGGTGGCTTTGGTGAAGGGAGTGTTGTCCTTCTCCCGAAAGCTACGTTAGATGCCTATAAACGCTATATAAAGAGGCTTCAAAGGAAGCTCCCTATTTTTCTGCCCTCCAGTCATCTTTTCCACCCCAGTCCCTCCTATGTATAAGTTCTGGAGCTGCTGCTAGTTTGGAACATAGTATGATGAGATTTGATGGTCCCTAAATTTGTTGTGGAGTTAATCATTAGTCTTATTTAATGCCAAAGCAGGAGCAGTCAACTCTACAAAGCTCAGTGTCATTCAAAGTGTGTAAGAAATTGCTTGACGTACAAAAATTTCCTCTGGTCCATGGGTATCATTGTCTTATTGGGTAGTATGAATTTTGTAGGATAAGCCTATTGTATTGCTTTGTTGTACAGCAGGCCTCTGGAACGTACTCAGCTTGTGTAACTGAGTCTATTGGTGACTCTCTTGCAGTTTCAAAGCTCTGGAGGAGGTAGGGGACAGGCTGCAGATGGGTGCACACTGAATGGAGAATGAAGGGATACTGTTGTTCTTGCAGGAAGTTAGCTGAGAGGCAAGGGGAGAGATGGCTCTATGCATAAAGGTTTTGTTGCCCTTCATATTTGCTTTTTTCCCTTAATTTTTGATTATGAAGTTTTCAATCATGCAATAAGTAGAGACTAGGATAATAAACCTCACACACCCATCACCCAACTTCTTGTCTTTTTTGCAACTGCATTTCCTGTAAACTGTAGGCACATGAAGAGACTTGAGAACACTTTTTTTTTTTTTGATACTGAGTTTTGAGCATAATCATATGAAGTGAAGGCCAATAAAAATCAAGGCTAAAAAATCAGGGGACATATCACAGTAGTTTAAGCAACAAACAAGTCGGGTCTGCAACACAGTAAAAACTGTAGGAATAGAAATGGGGAGAGGATACTAGAGACAGCCATCAGATCCAGAAAATGAAGAAGAAAGAAAGAAAGAGGGAAAGTATATTTGGAGGTTTTGAAACTGTGCTATTTGAAGAAATAGAAATTATGAGGTGTTGGGAAGGCAAAGTGGTCTCCTAACATACCTTATGTATCTTGCATCATTCCGCCCCTCCAAACAAAACAAAACACAACAAAACACTCTGTGCGGCAACAGTGAGATGATCAAAATGGGATAGAATGTGTTGAAATATCGAATTTAAAAATGAATTTTTTATATTCCACATTAGGAGTTTGGGATTAACAGATACACAGTACTGTATACAAAATAGATAAACTCCAAGGACCTATTGTATAGGAAATTATTCAATTTCTTATAACATATAATGGAAAAGAATTTGAAAAAGATATATGTTTATATACATATAAAACTGAATCACTTTGCTGTACACCTGAAACTAACATTGTAAATCAACTACACTTCAATAAAAAACAAAATAAAAAAATGAATTTAACCATAGTTGATAATTGTGTAAAGTTGAAATCCAAAATACACATTCTTTTTCTTTTTAAAGTGTCTATCACATCTCCCCCACCTTCTCCTCAGTCGCCCTAGTTTTGGTAGGAATTATTATTATTATTTTTGCTAAATGGCAAAACATGTGGATGAGGCCATCTGGGACTAGACAGTCAATAACTGGCCTTGCAAATGCCACAGATATATGGTCAGGCTCAGGCCAGCTTAGCCAGACCTGGCCCAGACCAGCAACTGCCCATCAGAATTGTGAGCTAGTTAACTGTTTGTCGTTTAAGCTACTGTGTTGGGATAGGTAACTAAAGCAGTCATCTTATTCCTTCTCGTGTTGTAAGACTTGCTTAATTTTATCTACTAGATTGCCCCAAGGTCAGAGATTGTCTTTTCTTAGCCATATTTATAGAGTGACTATTCCAGTCCTTTTCAATAAATATTTGTTGAATTTAATCCTAATGTTATCAGAAAATGTTGGCACTTTGCCCAGTCTTTGTCTAAATGTGATTGATGGTTGACAGACACTGACTAGTGCTTTTTGTTACCTATTTTTTTTCAAAAAGATTCCCATTTGTCAGTATTTGAGCTAATACATTTTTCCACCTCAAAGTCATATTTTAACTCCTAGTTCAATTTTGTACAGATTTACCTTTCGGCTCTCATGTAAAGTAAAAGTTTTGTAAAAGGCATAGCATTATATTTAATAGCTAGTGCTAGGTGGAGGCAACCAGAGCATTACTGAAATCAAATTAATTGGCCAGAAGGGACTGAGCCTGGAAGCATTTTGGATTAAAACTGTTCTCTTCACTGCTGTCTGGGACAATATATTTAAAATAAAACTGCTTTACATAAAAGTTCTGTTGCAATTCAATCCTACAGAGACATTTCTCTTCTCACAAAACATCTAGAGTGTTTTTCCAATAAAAAACAGTGAGTTGGGATTGTTTTTATCTTCCTTCACATTAAATTCACATATTCCCCATGATAAAATTAAAAATAGCTCGCTTGTTTTATGCATTGTATTGGAGTGTCTTTATATAAATACATTAGGAGGGTTTATGGGTATATATGTGCATATATTTAATATATGAGTCTATAGCTGTTAGGGCATTTGTGGGATGAGAGAGAGCCTTAAAAAGCAAAGAAAGAAAGTCTTAGAGGGATACATACTTGTTAGAATTTACTTGAGTTCTACTGAAGTATCATTATTTCAGAAAATGTACTTAGAGAAGGTAAACCTTCATTTTGAAATAATTGAAAACCTGAAATTAAAAGAGAATGTTTCAAAGATCATATACATTAGACTGTTTAAGCTTTATCAATATGTGCATATGATTTTGACATATTTTATCAGTAAGATTTCTAGGGAAGTCTGAAAATATAGAATATGAGAGACATATTCCTTAAATTACTGAACTGTAGCTCTTTAAAAAGTGCTAACACAGAGGGTCATTGCTTTTTTTAAAAACGAGGCATTAAAGAGTTTCTTTAGGTCGTACTAGATATACTTGGAGGCATGTCCGAATTCTCAACTTCCATTTTCCCCTAGATCTTTTGAAGGTGGCTGATGCAGAAATTTACTTTTACTGTCCTTTATCTTCAAAACCAGGTTTGATATGTGATCCTGCTGGAAAGAGGTAATGAGAAAGGAGAAAATATGACTCAGAAAAGGGAAGTTGAAGCAAAGCTTTTTTAAAAAAAAAACTTTTTCTTTCTTTCTTTCTTTCTTTCTTTCTTTCTTTCTTTCTTTCTTTCTTTCTTTCTTTCTTTCTTTCTTTCTTTTCTTTCTTTCTTTCTTTTCTTTCTTTCTTTCTTTTCTTTCTTTCTTTCTTCTCCCTTCCTTCCTCCCTTCCTTCCTTCCTCTCTTTCTTTCTTTTCTTTCTTTTCTTTCTTTTCTTCTTTTCTTTCTTCCTTTCTTTCTTCCTTTCCTTTCCTTTTCTTTTCTTTCTTCCTTTCTTTCTTCCTTTCTTCTTGCCAAAGTAGTCAGAGCCTCCTCCTTCACCTCAGTCAATGGAAGTAGTCTCTTGAAACCTACAAAGATGTCAAAGGGAAACATTAGGGAAAATTACTAGGGTTGACATTTCATTTTGACAGTTGTAGGCATTTGTCAGGGTGAAAATGACTGTTAAAAAAAGACTTGGATAGGAGTCATGGAAATGTAGTTAAAATAAGTGTGATATATGTATTTTCTCTTAAAAATCACTTTGCTTTTAATGCTAGAAAGAAAGATTGGTTTGAGGAAGGTTGTAATCAGAATTCAAAGCAGTTGAAGTTCACAAACACAGATCTTATTAACAGGAGATTTGTGGAAATTGGATCAGGATTTGAGTTAACATTTTAGAATTTTCTATTTCTTTTTGAAAAAATTGAAACTGATAAAAATTGAAAAGTGTAATATTACAAATGCCCATGTAAACTTTACCTTGATTCACCAATTGTTAACATTTTATCATATTTTTCTCTCCATGTCCCTTTTAAGAATAACTTTCAAAATTGCAACGGTGATATCAAGATCCTTGACCCGTAGTATTTCAGCAGGTCACTGACATAATCACACTGAAGAAATTTCCTGTTGATACAGTAATAATATCTAATGCACATGTATTTACCCAGTTGAGCCCCAAATGTCCTTTTTAATTTTCAATTCAGGACCTGATTAATGTTTTTATAGTACATTTGTCATATTTCTTTGAACTCCTTTAGTTTAGGACAGTCATCTTACACTTGCTGTTTTTCATGATTATGATATTTTTGAAGAATCCAGCCTAGTGGTCTCATAAACTATCTCACAGTCTGGATTTATCCAATTGCTTCTTTATGACTAGATTCAAGATAAACATTTTGTCAAGAATAATATATAAATAATGTTTTGTACTTCCCATTGCATCAAATCGAAAGGCTAATGACATCTGGGTTTTTTTTTTCCGTCTTATTGGTGATACTAAATTTATCACTTGGTTATGGTGGTATCTACAAGATCTCCTGATTATAAAGGTGCTTTTTCTGCTTGATAATTAATGTATATTCCATATGCTGATAGTTTGAAATTATATGAAAACCTGATCCTCAGTAAGTTCTCAGCCAGTAGTTCTAGCACTTATTAATAACTAAACCATGACAGTGATCTAATTGTTATAATTCTGTCATTATACAGTAATTAACTGGCATTATTCTACAAACAAGGACTTCTACCTACTCACCATTTTAGGATAGTTATGGACACCTGGATTCTTTTTTTGTCCAATACTTTAAAACCTATTATAATTTTTTTTTACATTAGTCCAAAATTATCCAATGAAATATCCTTCAAACTGGGTCCCATGCCCTTTCGACATGTCTCTTATCAATACTTAATCCTTTAGTAATAGCCTACATCATCCAGATCCCCACTCTGGGAATAAGGGATTTATTAGCCAAAGATTGAGGGCTGACACTTTCAGCTGTCTGCCCTCTGTGGGAATCGTCCTTAGCTGAAGATAGGGCCCTTTATCAAGATTATGCTCCCTTTCTGGGGTGAGGGTGTGTGGGGGGAAGTAGAGAGAGCTGGGAATCTGCTTCTAATACCTAGTCAATGAAAGCATATAAAAGCCTTACTTCCTCTCTTCAATTTAATTCAACTCAGAAGAGTCCTGCCAACTTCTGATCCCCCTGTGAATTTGGCTAAGGGCTCGTGGTACCTACACCACAGACCAAAGTTTTCCTCCACCCAAATTTGCTATTGTTCCCTTCTCCCACTATTACTGATCCAAGAGTATGCCTTAATGGAGCTCCAATTTGCTAATTTTCACCCCAGAGTATACTTCATGTGGATCCAAAGCTGTGACTATCTGACAATGGTCTGAGGAAACAGGTACTGAAATGGGAGCTGGATTACCCGCTGCTCAGTGAGTAATGAGGCAGAATACGGAGAGCCCTGGGCACAAGGTAGCGGTGATAAAGCTCTCATCGAGGGCAAAATGGGAGGCTGTGCTGGTGAAGGAAAATACAGTGGTGGGTGCAGTGTGTTAGGCATTTGAGCTCATGTGGGAAATAGTGATTACAAGGGCAGTATTACTGCATGGTGCTTTCTGGGGGCAACTGATGCTTTGGGGAAGAGAAAATGAAAGACTGAAGAAGGTTAACCACCAATAAAGGGCTAAATGTGAAAACCAAAGGGCCGTATTGGAAACACACTAAGAGATTTTCATCCCATGCAGCCTGAAGGTAGAAAAGGCTGGAGAATTAGGCGTAGGACTTAAGGCTGGCATAGCTCTAGAGAAAGTCAAGTTCCTTGACTAGTCAGATTTGCCGTGACGAGACTAGGGCCCTGATTAACAAGGAATGAGACACAAGGCTATCAAATGAGGGCATGTGTTTGATGCACTTAAAATCTTAAATCCTCATTCCCCAGGACACACTGAGCCTACAGAAACAGCTCACCATTTTTTTTTTTGAAGTATAGTCGGTTTACAATGTTGTATCAGTTTCTGGTGTCCAGCATAATGTTTCAGTCATACATATACATACATATATTTCTTTTCATATTGTTTTTCACTATAGGTTGCTACAAGATATTGAATATAGTTCCCCATGCAATATAGTATAAACTTGTTATCTATTCTATATATAGCAGTTCGCATCTTCAAATCTCAAGCTCCCAATTTATCCCTTTCCACTCTTTTCCCCCTCGGTAACCCTAAATTTGTTTTCTATGTCTGAGTCTATTTCTGTTTTATAAACAAGTTCATTTGTGTCTTTTTTTTTTTTTTTAAGATTCCACATATAAGTGCTATCAAAAGGTATTTTTCTTTCTTTTTCTAACTGCCCACCACTCTTAAAGAAAAAGATATTTCCTCCAAAAACAGGGTGTGGCTTATCAAGATTAAATTGAAAACTAACTTTAAAATGTAAAAATTGGCCTTGATGTAAATTTAATAGCTATGAAGGAAAATAGGGCTTGGTGGGAGGGGACAAGTAATATTATTGGTTCAACATTTAGGGCAATGTAAAACAAAGTTTAAGTAGGATTTCTCTAATCCTACTGAGATAATAACTTGCTTAGGATAAGAAAGTGAAGACGTTGCAAAGTGTAAAATAATTTATTGATATTTGGTTTTTCAAAGTGTTTGTGGAGAAGGCTTGATTTGACAATTAATTTTAGACAAATATCTACTTATTATGAAAGCAGACAAGTACTCCATCCTATAGAAGAATCATAATTAAGATCAAAATATTTTACTTGGGGAAAGATTCACACACTGCTTACAAGTAGTTTTTTTTGGAAACAATAATATATATTGATCATTTTGTAATGTTCAGTTTACACTGGAAGGCATTTGAGCTTCACAGAAAAAAAAAGAAAAAATCAAGTGAGAAGTTATATGTCTGTCTCATTGTTTGGCCAGATTAAACCAGGCACAATACTCTAAGGCTGTTGGCTCCAGACCAGAATTTTTCAAGATTAAGGTTGACGGCTGTTTTATATCCAGCCAAAATTTATTATCTCTAGAAGCAATATGAATGTCTTCTTTAATTATGGAAATTCAATATGATCCTGAATATGAAACTTCATAGAAGGAACTAAATTTGCTTTTTAATCGTTAACCTGATGTGGCAAACTGATTAAGAAGAAAAGGGCTTCTCTGTTGACTAAAAAGATGCAAAGCATAGAGAGCTGGCGCCTTGTGCAAAAACACAGAAACATCAGAAGCAGAGATTTTGAGTTATGGGCAAGAGCACTGGTATCTACAGTTCAGTCTAAGTGGGGTCCCCACATTTAGAATTTCCACTAAATAGTAGCCCCATGAGGGGACAGGACACTCCCTCAACACACATACACGTGCTCATGCACACCACCCTCACTCCCGTCCAAGCCAGTGTAGGTGGGATCTGAAACAGACTCGCAACCCCAACCCTAGTCTGGTCAGCATCCTCTCCCATGGACTTGTTCACACAATGAGCTGGGGTGATCATTTGTTCTCAGGAATTTGAATCAAGAGGCAGAAAGAAAATTTGACTGTTGTTTTCCCATATTTCCTTGAAATTAGAGCAGATTTTCTATTTGTGGAATACAGAATAATTCTTCAGAGGGGAAATGGTGGAATCCAAGGTGTAGGGCTTGGAATGAATACAAAACTTGTGAGCAAAGGGAAAGAGGGAAAAAAGAAGGGACACAAAAAGACTGCCTTGACTTCAGCAGATAATTTCATGTGACACTGAATTAAAAAAATCAGGGCTTGTAGAGTAATTGGGATCATGGGATTGCCCGATGAGGAGTATGAATTCTGCCCAGTGATTAATAACCCAAGATCTCTCTAAACCATAAAGCAGGAGGAGTGGCATCATCAGAGCAGGAGGCGTGAAATCTAATGCAGTGGTGACATGGAAGGGAGCTAGGGGCAGAGATACCTGCAGGGAGACCGTGGAGGCGTTGGTGGTGGTGGGGATGAGCGTCTGGCTGGGAAAATTGCTCTAGAAAAAGAAGCTTAATTTCACATTCTTCCTGTTACCTTCTTCATTTTTTCACTCCTTGTTGACTTTATCACCCTCTTCCATGTTCCCTTTCCATTGCCTTTCCTATTGGACTTCTTGCCACTGTTACTCTGTGGTCATGTATTAAGCAATATCCACTCCTGCTAAAATTTCTTGAATAATAACCCCCCTTCTGCATGCTGTCATCCTAATAACCTCGCTATTTAGGTTTCCTGAAATAACTGTCGGGAAGTAAATACCTTTCGCATATGGATACATATTACTCTAAAATGTTGGAGGTTGCTGCCTTTTCTTCAGCCACAGAAATTTCATCAATTTTCAAAAGTCATTAGGCTGTAAGAAGTCAATTCAGTTTTCCAAGATTGCTTTGGCTCCGCTTGTATTTTCTTATCCATAAACATGCTTATCAACTTTGCTGCTTCATGTGTCATTCGATTGGAGAATGCTGAAAATATAAGCATCTGCTTTTAATAAGTATAAACTAATGCTAATCCCAGAGAAGCCCAACCATAAAGATAACAAAATTAATAATAAAAGGAAAAGTATAAAGATACGTCTAACTCTTAGAAAGCTCACCCTTTGATACGTATGTAAGTGAGTCAGCGTCATGGAGGGATTCTTTTTAATGATTCCTCTCCAGATTCACTTGAGTGTTGTTAAATGATTTTTTTTTTCTGACTACTTGGCTAAGAGGCAAAGACCAAAATGATGGAGGCCAATTGAAGAATAAGAAGTGATAAAAACAAAATCACTGATATTTTAATAAAAGTAGATGAAATACAGAAACGATTTACCAAAATTCTATCTGTTCACAACTTTTTAGCATTTCTTTTGGATGAGCTCAGGATCCAACTTTACACTCATTCCATTTATCCACGGTGTAGATCTGCTTCACTTTCCTGGTGACCATGCTTGTGGGTGAGGCTGATTTTTAGGGTGGGGTCCTGAGAGGAGGGATTTTTGGGGGGAATTAAGGGAAAGTGATTTTACCATTCTCAGTTCATCTGTATCCCAGTTAGTAGGTAAGAGCTTGCCTTTCTCAATGATCTCACCAGTAAACTATAATTAAGGGACAGGAGTGTTAGTCGGTACCTCCCGAGTCTGAGAGCTGCAGCTACTGTCATTCTGACACCCACCCCGTGTCACGTCCCCCGTAGAACTCTGGAGACTTTCAATTCTGTTCTCAAGTGGTTCTCCCTGGGAGACTGTGGGTGGGCCTTTGATTTCAGGAGTGGTGGTAAAGGCACGACGTTTGGCAGAGGTATTACCAGACTTGTACCCACAAAAACTTGAAATTATATCAACAAATTGTGAGGTCACACAGGTTGACTTTATGTCCTTTACGCCCTTTTCTTCTTCGTGCCCTATAATTTTGTTTAAGCACTTTTACATGTTCAGCTGATACTGAACATGCTGTTCTGGTCTGTGTGTTTCCCCATCTTGTACACCAATCCTTATCCTTCATCTCTGTCAAAACTTACCTCAAAATTAATTTCTTATGAGGAATTATTCATGATTAGCCTGGCTTGATATTCTTGATAACTTTACTGCTGTGGTATTCAGAAATGAATTTGGAGCTATATTAAGCCATATTAAATTCATTTACATGTTATCTCCACATGTGTACTTCATTTGTTGTTTTGGGGTAGGTTCCTGTGTATATAAATAGTTTCAGCAAAAGTCCCTGAAGTCAAGGACTGTGCCATAGATTTATTATAGCTTCCCGGCTCTCTGTAATGTCCTTTTCTCAATAAAGAAACATTGCTGGCTGAGAGCCTGGAACTGGAACGCAGCAGCCTCTTCGTAGAAATGTCTTTTATTAGGATAAAGGTGCTTTAGAGAACCCAGGGGCTTGCTAGGGATTCCCCTAGATGTCTCTGTCAGTCCTACTCTTGTTTGTCCTGAATCCACCACATGAGTTAGATGCTCATCTGACTGTGTCAGCTGCCAGCCGTCAAGGATGTCCTGGAAATTCCAAGCCCTGGTTGTTCTGCTTTTCCTTCCTTTGCTTCAGAGCTTACACACTGCCAATGATTTCCATCATATGACAATTTGTGAATGTTAGCATTACTCAAATTAAAGTGCCTGTCTGCTTTCTTGTGCTGAATCCTCACTGATCCCCTGCTGAGTCCAACAACTGGTCTGTGACAAGTCCCCCCAGTTGTGCAGCTGTGTAATGGCTCTCACTTACTTACTGCAGCAGTCAGACATGACAGGTCACAGCAAATCAGAGACTCAAACGTTGAAACAAACGTTGAAAATTCCATGAAAATCCAAAAGGCCAAAACCTTCCTGACTTTTGTTCTTTGAACTGCATCGTTGAAGGGACAGCAGGATTTACCTGGGTCACCACCAAAATGCCAATGAGGAGAAACTTAAAAATCCTCAGGAGAGCTTTTCTGAAACTGGCTAAGTGGGGATCCTAGGGGAGATTGAGAATGAATCAAGTACTTCTTGATCATCTTTTATTATGCACCAGGCACTGTCCTGAGCACTTCCAGAGAATTGTCTAATTTTATGAAATCAAATCTCCCTGTGTCTGAAACTTGTATTTTCCATTTCCTATCAGGGCCTCATCTTTTCCTAAGGAATTCCAAAGCAGTTGTAGATAAGAAATATATTAGGATCTTCAAAAGATTTTACTTCACCACCTGTGGGCCCTCAGATATGGTTGAAAATGACAGTACTGCAACTTAAAACAGCCTGCAAGATAAACTGACAAGTGTTTAAGAGGAAAGATACCAGATGTTATTACTCACATCATGATGTATTTTTTGAGAGAGCCTCACATCGTAATGATGTATTTTTCACATATGATTTATTAATTTTTTATCTCTATTAAACAAGTAAACAACAAATTTGTAAAGAATGGGAAGCAAAAAATAATAAATTAAAAAGCATTTCAACACAGAGACAGCCATGTGCAACAACGTACAGGCAGCTCTTGCTACATAACATCCACTCTTCTTAAATATGTGTGAGAAAAGGGAACCCTTATACACTGTTGGTGGGAATGTAAATTTGTGCTGCCACTGTGGAAAACAATATGGAGATTTCTCAAAAACCTAAAAATGGAGCCGCCATATGGCCCGGCAATTCCACTCCTGGGCATATATCTGAGAAAAACAAAAACATTAATTCAAAAAGATACATACACCCCACTATTAATAGCAACATTATTTATAATTGCCAAGATATGGAAGCATCCTAAGTGCACATCAATAGATGATTGGATAAAGAAGATATACGTGTATATATAATGGAATACAACTCACCCATAAAAAAGGGTATTTTGCCATTTGTAGCCCTTCATTCACTGTTTTTTTTGTTTTGTTTTGTTTTTTTCCTCACTTCAAAAACCAGAATTTTATAACTGGCATAAACATTTCCATTGTATCAAAAAGAACAAAATACCTAGAAATAAACTTAACCAAGGAGGTTACCTGTATTCTGAAAACTATAAAACACTGATGAAGGAAATTGAAGATGACACAAAGAAATGGAAAGATCTCGTGCTCTTGGATTGGAAGAATCAACATTTTCAAAATGGCCACACTACCCAAAGCAATCTACAGAGCCAATGCAACCCCTGTCAAAATACTCACGATGTTTTTCACAGAACTAAAACAAACAATTCCAGAATTTATTTGGAACCATAAAAGACCCCGAATTGAAAAGCAATCTTTTGTAGGTCTTTCTTTTTTTCTCCTTCTTTGTTTTGTTCTTTTTTCTTACGGTCTGATGATTAGAGAAGTTCCTTTAACATTTGTTGTAAAGCTGGTTTGGTGGTGCTAAGTTCTTTTAGCTTTCGTTTATCTGTGATACTTGATTTCTCCATCAAATCTGAATGAGAGACTTGCTGGATAGAGTATTCTTGGTTGTAAGTTTTCCTCTTTCATTACTTTAAATATATCGTGCCACTCCCTTCTGGCCTGTAGAGTGTCTGCTGAAAAATCAGCTGATAACCTTATGGGAGTTCCCTTGTATGTTATTTGTTGCTTTTCTCTTGCTAATTTTAATATTTTCTCCTTATCCTTAATTTTTGTCAATTTGATGACTATGTGCTTTGGTTTGTTTCTCTTTGAGTTGATCCTGTGCACTTCCTGGACTTGGGTGACTGTTCCCTTTTCCAAGTAATGGAAATTTTCAGTTATTATTGCTTCAAATATTTTCACAGGTCCTTTCTCTCTCTCTCCTCTTCCTGGAACCCCTATAATGCGAATATTAGTGGGCTTCATGTTGTCCCAGAGTTCTCTTAAACTATCCTTATTTCTTTTCATTCTTTGTTGTTGTTGTTGTTGTTGTTGTGTGGTTTTTTTTTGGGGGGGGTTATTAGGTTTGTTTGTTTGTTTATTTGTTTATTTATTTATTTATTTATTTAAATGGAAGTACTGGGGATTGAACCCAGGACCTTGTGCATATGCTAAGCATGTACTCTACCCTCCCCCTCATTCTTTTTTCTTTTTTCTGTTCTACAGTAGCAGTTTCCACTAATCCATCTTCTAGCTCACTAATCCATTCTTCTGCCTCATTTAGTCTATTCTTGGTTTCTTCTAGTGTGTTATTCATTTCAGTGATTTTATTCTTCATCTCTGGGTATTCGTTATATTTTATATTTATATTCTTTATATATTTATATATATATATACTGGTATTCTTTATATTTTTATATTTATTCTTCATCTCTGGGTATTCTTTATATTTTCCAACTCTTTGCTAAAACTTTGTTCTGTGCATCTGTACTCATTTTGAGTTCTCTGAACATCTTCACCATCATTACTTTAAACACTTTCTTGTATAAATTGCCTATCCTCTCATCACTTACTTCTTCTTGTGGAATTTTATCTTGTGCCTTGGCCTGGGAGATATTCCTTGGCTGCCTCATATTGTCTATCTTTCTATTTGTATTTTTAGGTAGGTTAGTTACGTTTCTCAACCAAGGAAATATGGCTTTCTGTGGGAGATGTCCTATGTGTCCCAGCAGTACACTCCTCTGTTGTCACCCAAGGGCCAAGGTCCAGCCAGTCTCAGTGTAGAGTCTATCCTGTGTTTGTGGATTCCTTCCACAGGCTTTGGAATTGTTGTTTTCTTATTTCTGGTACCTGCCTCCTGGTGGATGAGGCTGAACTAGAGGCTTATGCAGGTTTCCTGTCAGGAGGAGTTTGTGCCTGCCCACTGTTCAGTGAAGCTTGGTCCTTGACCTCTGGTGGGTAGGGCCAGAGGCATTTGTGGCTCAGGAAGTTTGCTGATGGGTGCGGCTTTATTCCCACCTAGTATGTTGTTTGGCTTGAGGCTTCCCAGTCCTTAAGCCTACAGGCTATTGAGTAGGGTTAGGTCTTGGTGCTAATGATTCAATCAAGATGTCAGCCTCCAGGAAAGCTCATGTAGATGAACACTCCTGGATTGTCCACCACCAGCTTTTATGTCCCCTCGGTGAGCTGCAGCTGTCCCCTACCTCTCCAGGAGATCCTCCAAAACCAGCAGGCAGGTCTGGCCCAGGGTCCTATAAAATCACTGCCTCTGCCCTTGGACCTGGTGCACAGGAGATTCTGTGTATCCTTCCCAAGAGAATGAAGTCTCTGTTTCCTCCAATCCTGTGGGGCTTCTGGGGTTAAGCCCCACTGGCTTTTAAAACCGGATGTCCTGGGGTCTCCTTCTCCTCTCAATGCCAGAACCCCAGGCTAGGGAGCCTGATGTGGGGCTTAGAACTCTCACTCCTGTAGGAGGGCCTCTGTGACTTAATTATTCTTCAGCTTGTGGGTTGCCCACCCTGGGGGTATGAGGCTCAATTCTATTGTGAGTACGCCCCTCCTACCATCCTGCTGTGGTTCCCTCTTTATGTTTTCAACTGAAGAAGATCTTTTTTGCTAGGTTCCAGTCTTTTTTTTTTTTTTTTCTATGGTTGTTTAGCAGTTAGTTGTGGTTTTGCTGTAGTTGCAAGGAGAGGCGAGCTTGTGGTCCTATTACACCATCTTGACGGGACCCTGTAGGAGTGATTTTTAATTGATCTCAGTTTTCAGAAAAGACATAGTGATACAATAATTTGATTTACATTAAATTAAGAGAAAAGAAATTAAGCTCCATGTTATATACTCAGATGTTTCCTTTTGTCTGAAATGCTATGCCAATCTGAGGAATCTGACAAAATTTCATTTAATTTTTAAAACGAATTCAAATGACATCTCCTCTTTCCCACTCAAGTAATCTCTTTTTGTTCAAACCACCAACTGAGTACTCTTTACACTTCATCAGCTAAACCATATGTTTATCTGGTTCCCATGTAGACCATGCTTTCCTCCAAAATGTCATGTCCTAGCTTTGTGTGGCCAGCACTTACCTAATTTTTGCTGAATAAATGGATAAGGGCTGAAGTCCCAAGGGGATTACTATTTTTAACTTTATTTCTTATTAGTTTGCATGCTAATTGTTTTACGTTTTAAAAATAGATTAATTTATTTAATTTTTATTTCATTTATTTTTTGAAGAGGGGGAGATAATTAGGTTTATTTATTTACTAATTTTTTTAATGGAGGTACTAAGGTTGAACCCAGGACCTTGTGCATGCTAAATGTGCACTCTACCACTGAGTTATTACCCTCCCCCGTCAAGGGGATTATTAATAAAATAGCTAGAAGAGGGAGGAGCAGTGATGAAGTCCACATAACATCCATAGTGAATTTGTAGGCCATATATGATCACAGCCATCATCGTTAGGAGCCTGGGAAAATAAAAAGAACTGGGATGAAGACTGGTTTTCTTCCTGAACTGATCACCTGCTGCCTGCAGCGTTCTAGAAAAATGGGTAAAAAAAATCAATTTTGAGTTAATGTGTGGAGGGTAGGAGTGGAGAACAACGCTCATTTCAGTCACTAAAGCTGATTGAGAGCGTGATCAGTGCTCAGGGCAGAAAATCACTCCAAATTACCTGAAAACATATTATTACCCAAGCCCCAAATAAGGCCAAGCCTAATGCAATAGGAAGTACATTTCAAATAGATTCGTATATCTATCCATCTGCCTCAATCTAATTTACCATTTGCAATTATAAGCATTTCATTAATCGGTCAACAAGGCATATTTATAAGGCACATTAATTCATAGCTTACAATGGTAAACTGACTTATTTTAAAGTCAACCTTGATATCTGAGCAAGGAAAAGCTAACGCTGTTTATTCCAGTGCTCGGTTTTATATTAAAGTGTTGGATTGCGAATTAGGTTTAAGATGTAAGTCAACCAGTATGTTAATAAATGCTTTAGTTTATTATTAATAGTTTAAAGAGGTGAATTGTTGATTGAGTCTAAATGATATATGATAGATGTAACATGAATATCAACGTTTTAAAAATGCAGGCAATAGAAGAACATGATTAAAATTAATCTTTCATGTTAGCAGGTTGGCTTCCTGTCTGTTATGTCTGTGAAATATGATCATAATATCTTGCTATTTCTAAGAGTCAAGTTTTAAGACACATAATCAGGAGAAATGATACAATTTTTAAGTTCCTAGAGGCATTTGCAGCCAACTATTCTGTAATATTTAAATGACTGAATAAGCATTTTGGATATGATAATATAATCCTGGTTTCCTGCACCTGTGAATTACAAGTCTAAAGTGTGTGACTGAAGATGAATAATTATCTCAAAACAAATGGATACTCTTTTCAATGTAATCACACAGAAGCTTTCTTTTTTTGGTCTAAACGTCTGCTGATACCAGGATAATTGTGAATTTCTGTGTTAGTATATGAGTTTCCTCTTCAAGCTCTCATTTGTTAAATTGAGCCAAAAACAAGGTCTTATTCTCTTGGATGCTTTCTATTGTTACATTTTTCATCTTTTCCTGCCTTTCTGAGCCAAAAAAGAGTTCTCAGGCATTCTTTTACCTAACCTGACATTGACCATCTAATTAAGTTTGAAAAATATTATCAGAAGCATAATCAATGTTTGCTGAAACTCCCATGTCCTAACAGCTAATCCAAAACCTCATGATTCAATAGCAGATCTTACCTGATAATTATAACCCTACCACTATATTAAAGGCAGCCAGAAACATGTAAATCTGATTTCATATTTTCCATCCAGCAGTGTTACATACAATTAGCTTCTAGTGCCTGGAGCTTTAGCAAAAATATTGATTAACTTTCAAACAATGCTATGGATAGTAAAGTGTTGAATTTTGCTGCAGGTGAAATGTGTCCTGTCAAATAATAATCAGCCAATTCACCTGTGTATTTGAGGAAAGAATTCACATTTGGCAGATCATAAACCAACATAGACATTAATATTGATTTGAGTATTCTTACTTGTTTTAACACTTATCACACACATTTTTAGGAACACCCTGGCCTTGGATATTTATTCACATTAATATTACTATACACATTCCTTCAATTAAGAGATACCCTAATAACAATTACTGTGCTCATTTTCCCACCTGGGAAGCAAAATGGCCAATTAAAAAAAAATTGAAGTATAGTTGGTTTACAATGTTGTGTTAATTTCTGGTGTACAGTATAGTGATTTAGTTATACACATATTTATATTCTTTTTCATATTCTTTTTCATTATAGGCTATTACAAGGTATTGAATATAGTTCCTTATGCTATATAGTGGAAACTTGCTGATTATCTATTTTATATATAGTAGTTAGTATCAATAAATCCTAAACTCCCAATTTATCCCTCTGTCCCCCCACCTTTCCCCCCAGTAACCACAATTTCTCTATGTCTCTGAGTCTATTTCCATTTCATAAATAAGTTCATTTGTCTCATTTTTTAAAATATTTCACCTATAAGTGATATCTTATGGTACTTTTCTTTCCCTTTCTGGCTTACTTCACTTAGAATGACAATCTCCAGGTCCATCCATGTTGCTGCAAATGGCATTATTTTATTCCTTTTTATGGCTAAGTAGTATTCCATTGTATAAATATACCACAACTTCTTTATCCAGTCATCTGTCAATGGACATTTAGGTTGTTTCCATGTCTTGGCTATTGTAAATAGTACTGCTGTGGACATTGGGATGCATGTATCTTTTCAAATTAGAGTTTTCTTCTAATATGTGCCCAGGAATGAGACTGCTGGATCATATATTAAATCTATTTTTAATTTTTTAAGGAATCTCCATACTGTTTTTCACAATGGCTGCACCAAATTATATTCCCACCAGCAGTGCAGGAGGGTTCCCTTTTCTCTACACCCTCTCCAGGTTTATCATTTGTGGACTTTTAAATGATGGCCATTCTGACTGGTGTGACTGGTGTGAGGCAACACCTCACTGTAGTTTTGACTTGCATTTCTCTGCTAATTAGCAATATTGAGCATTTTTTCATGTGCCTGTTGGCCACAAAGTGGCCAAGTTTTAAAACCATCCTGAACATATTATCCAGTCCAAACAGTATCTACTGAAGAATGTTAAGATGTTATTGCAGAGGCTACTGGGAAAAACAGACCTTGCTGTAAGAATTTTCAGGCTATAAATTGGCTTGGGGTGGCAGGTGAGTCGTTTTATCCTCTCTGGATTTCAGCCAGTACAAAGTGAAGTGTCTGCACTAGATCATCTCCAAAGTCATTTCCAGTTACAGGAGGAAAAACATTCAAAACACATAAATTCTAATTTTCAAGCCATTTGATTCAGCCTCACTTTTTCTGTTGAATTATTTGGCATGTTTTTAAGAATTGCCATTTAATTAGTCATTAAAGTGAATACTGTTCTTCAGCCCCGGTTGACTTGGTTATGACAACCTACTTCTTTGTGACTTTTTCTTCCTAACTTAACCAAAACACAAGGAGATTCCGTGTGTTACATAAGGGAATAAATATGGAAATAAACAAAATATCTAGTACTCCTAATTAAGACCTCCTCTCAGGAAGACAGAGTTGTACCTTGTGGCTCTGTTTTGATAATCCAGAAATGCAGAGAGTAACTTGTAGGGGTCAAGTATTCAGATAGCTCTACAACTAATTCACGTAACCACAACCAAGTTGGAACATTTATTTTCCAAAAGCTTTTGGGTAAAGCTCTGAATTGCTACCATTTTACCTCTAGAGACCATTTTACCTCTAGAGAACAGAACATTTTCTTAATATTACAAGCAATTTCACTAAAAAGCACTTAATACCCACAATAAACTATATCACAAATGGCTAAGCCAAGAATATAGATTTAGGGAAGCTTATGACCTTGTCATTATCAGGTACAAAGGAAGAAGGCAATTTCTTTGTGTTTAATTGCATTTAAATTTTACACCACAACAGTTGAAATGAGAATTGTTAGTCATTTAAAGAGGCACTTTACAGATTAATTTAAGGACATATACTTGGACTATTTAGAGAGGCCTAAAAAATAATAAAAGGGAGTTTTATTTGGAAAAATCCCTCACTTCTTTGCAGCCCATATCAGAATCTATTACTGCAGCTTTGTGCTGGATGAATAGGTTTGTGTGGGCACAGAGAGAAGGGGCTGGCATTTACCCAGAGGCCTTTCCATTTTCTAAAATTGAAAACCCTCTCAGTCACCGTAAATTAAGTTTAATTTAAATAATGTGATATCAACTATCTACAAACAATAACTAAATTGTATAAGGGGGTAAAAAGACAAAATGAGAGTAAGACAAAGTGTTAAAGAGCTGAAAATCCCTTCTAAAACAAATAAACAAAAACCCAAACTGAAATCATGAAGCTCTTAAGATGGTGTGTTAGTAATTTGGGTTTATTCCTCACGCACCAGCCAAGCTCCAAATTATAAAGTGCACTTGGACAGCACCAGCCTCAGGGTCATGGAACCAGATCTTTTCCCCTTGATTCTGATGCTGACTTTCTGAGAGACATGAAGCAAACTTCAAGGAAATTGAAAAGGAAGACAGCTGGGGAGGAGGAGGAGGAGAATGAGGAAAAAAATGGGGAGAAAAAAGGAAGAATGGGAGGTGGTGGATGGTTGGTGGTAAGGGAATATCTGTATAGTACAGAAGAAACCCAGACAAAGAGAAAAAACTCAAAAAAAAAAAAAAAGAAAAAGAAAAGTCATTCAGATGCTTTTGGGTTCTTACCTCTGTACATTCCAGAAGATTTAGAAAAGCAAGCAGCAGTGGGAGCTTATGTTATGCAATTTCTTCCTAGAAAGAATTTACCATCTTAGAAATCAGGAAACTTGGCTTACTTGAAGTCGTCATTATTATTTTTCTGGAAATGTGAGACTCTAACTTGTTTATGGCCTATAAATACTGTGTTCAACATCAAATGTGTACTTCCATTTAGTCAAGTTTATGCTATTAGGACACTAAAATATAGGCATGCCTTGGAGATATTGTGGGTTTGGTTCCAGACCATTGCAATAAAGCAAATGTCACAATAAAGCAAGTCACACAAATTGTTAGGTTTCTCAATGAATATAAAAGTTATGTTTACTGTAGTCTGTTCAACTTGTAATAGCATTATATATAAAAACACTACATATATATATATATATATACACCTTAATTAAAAAAACTATATTGCTAAAAATTGCTAACCATCATCTGAGTCTTCAGTGAATTGTCATCCTTCTGCTGGTGGAGGGTCTTGCCTCAATGTTGATGGCTGCTGACTGATCAGGATGGTATTTGCTGAAGGCTGAGGTGTCTGTGATGATTTCTTAAAATAAGACTACAGTGAAATTTGCCACATCAATTACTCTTCACTTCATGAACAGTTTCTCTGTAGCATGTATGATGTTTGATAGCATTTTACCCACAGTAGAACTTCTTTCAAAATTGGAGTCATCCTCTCAAACCCGGTGTTGCTTTATCAACTGTTTATTTAGTATTTTAAATCCTTTGTTCTCATTTCAGCAGTCTTCACACCACCTTCACCAGGACTAGATTCCATCTCAAGAAACCACTTTCTTTGCTCATCCATGAGAAGCAACTCCTCATCCGTTAGAGTTTAATCATGAGATTGCAGCAATTCAGTCACATCTTTAGGCTCCATTTCTAATTCTTATTCTCTTGCTATTTCCACCACATCTGCAGTTACTTCCTTCACTGAAATCTTGAACACCTCAAACTTGTTCACTTCTTCCCATGAATCACAAATATCCTTAATGGCATCTAGAATGGCGAATCCTTCCCAGAAGATTTTCAGTTTACTTTGCTGAGATCCATCAGAGGACTCACTATCCATAGCAGCTCTAGCCTTACTAAATGTATTTTTAAATAATAAGACTTGAAAGTTGAGATGAATTCTTGATCCATGGGCTACAGAATGGTGTGTTAGCAGGCATGAAAACAACATTAATCTCATTGTAAATCTCCATCAGAGCTCTTGAGTGACCAGATGTGTTGTCCGTGAGCATTCATATTTTGAAAGGAGTCTTTTTTCTGAATAGTAGGTCTCAATACTTGGCTTAAAATATTTGGTAAACCATATTGTAAACAGATGGGTTGTCATCCAGGCTTTGTTGGTCCATTAAAAGAGCACAGGCAGAACAGAGTTAGCATAATTCTTAAGAGTCTTAGGATTGTCAGAATTATAAATGAGCACTGGCTTTAACTCAAATAAAGCCCACATTATCCCCTATCAAGAGAGTCAGCCTGTTCTTTGAAGCTTTGTAGCCAATCATTGACTTCTCCTCTCTAGCTATGAAAGTCCAAGACAGTATCTTCCAATATAAGGCTGTTTCACCTACAATAAAAATCTGTTGTTTGTTGTAACCACCTTCATTAATGATCTGAGCTAGATTTTCTGGAGAACTTGCTGCAGCTTCTACATCAGCACTTGCTGCTTCACCTTGCATTTTTACGTTATGGAGATGGCTTCTTTTCTTAAACCACATAAACCAAATTCTGCCAGCTTTAAACTTTTCTTCTACAGCTTCCTCACTTCTCTCGGCCTTCAGAGGATTAAAGAGAGTTAGGGCCTTACTCTGAGTTAGGCTTAGGCTTAAGGGAATGTTGTGGCTGGCTTGATCTTCTATCCAGACCCTAAAACTTTTCCCATATCAGCAATAAGGCTTTTTCACTTTCTTATCATCCATGTGTTCAGTGGAACAGCACTTTGAATTTCCTTCAAGAGCTTTTCCTTTGCCTTCACAACTTGGCTAAGTGTTTGGCACAAGAGGTCTTGTTTTCAGCCCATGTTGGCTTTGGACATGCCTTCCTCACTAAGCTTAGTCATTTCTGACTTTTGATTGAAAGTGAGAGACGTGTGTATGTTTCTTACACTTGAACACTTGGAGGCCGTTTGTGAAGTTATTAATTGGCCAAATTGTAACATTGTGTCTCAGATAGAAGAGAATATGTGAAAGGAACGTAGGAGAGATTATCTTGAAAGAAAAGTAAAGGGTAAATTTTAAAGAGAAGCAAAATTTAAAATACACTCAGTAAACCTGAAAATGCAATGTAACTTATGTGCCTAATTATTTGCATGTCTCTGTGTGCCTTAATTTATTTTAAAATATTCTAAAATGCCTATGATAACATTATTTTTACAAAGATCTGGGCATTTGATCTTAGGAAGAACAAAGGTGCATGCATGTTTTTGCAAGATGGGTCTGTCCACTCTATGGGGGGTTCTCTTTTGAGAATTTTCACCCAAATCACATTTCCCCCCACTTGTCTAAGTGAACTGTACATATAGAGGAGAAAAGTGGTCCTTGAGGAGAGCACTGTGATATGTGGGGTCTCAGAGGTCATGCGGTACAGCATAAAGATGGAGCTGGGCAGACTCTTAACCTCTCCCTTTTATGGTACCAGGATGGGACAGGTTTGGCGACCAATGTGTAGTGATCCCTTAAAAAATGAACTGACCTGGGCATTTATTTGTTGGTAAAAATTAGTTTTTATCCTTACAACATTTATAACTCTAAAAAGCGGGTGAGATAAATTGTCTTTGAAAAGGCACAAACACAGTCAATCTTACCAAACTTTTTGGGGAAAAAATATGGTTTCCCCTAATTTCTTTCTTCCCATACATCTCCATTCCTTTACCTCTAGAAGAAGTGTAACTCTGAAAACTCAATGGATATATACATAATATACATTTATTGCCCAAAACATAGATATTTGTTAAAAATTTTTTTACCCATCTTCTCACTATCCAGAGGTACGCACTGGAGACATTTTGGTATGTTTTCTTTCAATTGTGTATTTATCTATCTTTTTACAGCCTCACAAAATTGTATGCTTCTGTACATATGGATTTACACCAGGGCTTATATCTTGTCTTTGCATCATGATTATGTGCTTAGAGAAGTTTATTTCTATAGGTTCAGAGGTATTTACTGGGAAACAGAGTAATAAGGAGCCCATCACACTGCAGGAAATAAATGGAAGGGGAAGCAGGCAGATGGAGGGATGTATGTTAAATGATGCTGGAAATAAGCAAGGTTAGAGTCATTAACGCAGATTAGAGCTTGTAAACTGATGACTTGGAGCCACATCTGATCTGCAAATGTTTTTGGTTTAGTTCATAGAGTGTTTTTTTTTAATTGAGTTAATGACCAATTTTATATCTTGATAGATTTCACATATGAAATCTGATGTTGCATTGTGGAAAAGCTAGAAAACTGGCTAATCAACGGCCACATTGCTACATGGCAAATATTGGTGGGCGTCGACAGTGGCTACTCAGTGAGATGGAGCATGTGTTCTCTCATCTACTCATCGCTTCATGTCAACTTGACTTCTGTAGATCTTTGAATGTGCAAAATGATAGGCCAGTCTAGATGCAATTTTTAAAATAATTATTTATTGATTGTTATTATATTTTGTGAGAGTGTAGTATCTCACAGAGTTCAATTACACAGGGCAGAGCAGAGATGAGTTTTTCTTCTTTATGGCCATCACATCTTGCTGACTTATTTTAGAGATTCTTGGTCCATATTTGAAAATTGGCCATCTTTTATGAACAGGAAATTTTAGTCTAAAATATTTTATCATAGGATATGATAAATTGAAAATACATTCGATAATATTACGTTTCCAAATGAGCAACTTAAGAGCAGTAATAAGTTACAGCTCCCCTCAAGTTTCCATACTTATTAATCGATCTGAGAGGATTCGTTGAAAATGGTTTTCATTTAAACAAAAACTCTAGTGTTTTACATTCAACATGCCAGAAGAACAGGTCTTTTCAGGCTAGGCACATATGGGTGGTGGGTGTGAAGAGGAAGGCAGGAGGGCTATTAAAAAATCGCAATTCGTAAGCAATACAGCAGTGGTGACCTTTGTGTCAAATGGTACATCTAGTCCTTCTGAGATGAAGATCATATTCCCGAGAAAATAAAGTTATTCATCAGAATGAATTATGGAGTTGCTGTACTGCTTTATAACATCCAGACAAAGGAGGAATACAGGATATAAGACCAAAGAATGCCCTGTGGAGCCTTAGAAATTAAAAACAATCTCATAGGAGTAATGGTTTTTTAAAATCCACATATGGATAATGATTTGGAAGAGTTGAAAACTTTCTCATGTCTTACAACCCTCTTGACTCCTTCTAAAGTTTCATGCCTTTGTGGTAGAGAAGAGTGAACTGAGGGAGAAAGGGATTTTCTTTATATTCAAATCACTCATTTTAAATGCATACAATATGTTTTCCATTTCCCATTATGTGAAATCTACTTTTTTTTTTTTTTCCACCTGCCTTATTCTTACAAGGAGAAACATGAAGGGGCTTTCTCTGGGACTACTGACCTTGACTTATTGGTTATCTAGGTCTCTGTTGAGTACCATTTGTTTTTTACTCCGACCAGATGCAGACATTAGAGTTTAATGGGAGCAGAAAGGTAAAGGGTTGAGAAGACAGGAGACCACAGAGGATGTGAGAGCAAAATTTAGGTGGTGGAATTAGGCTGGAGGTTATGTCTGAGAAAACAAGAGACACAGGAAGAAGCTTTTTCTTTATTTGTGCTTTGACACAAAGGGTTTGGGTCTAAAGGCCCGACCTTCTCCAGACTGATTGATTTCTCCGGAGCATTTTGCCAAATTAATGGCTTTCACTAAATCAGTGACTTTAGCAGTTCTGTATTCCTCACGTACAGGTAATTGTGATGAGATAAAACACAAACTGTCCAGCCTAACAGTCGGGTTTTTTTTTTTTTTGACAAAATACATAGAAATATTTACTAAAACTATAATAGAGTACTTACAAACTTCAAATTATCTATCCATCTATCTTCGAAGAAAAACGACATCATAAGCTAGACAGGAGGTGGCAGTTCCTGGAGGACTGCCTGGGATGTGTTGTGGAGCCTCAGAGGGGCGGGGGTGGCTGTTCCAAGCGACAGTGGCCAGGAGTGCGTAGGACAAAGGATGTCTGCTGTCGGCCCAGATGCCCGTGGGAGCCGTGGACTGGAGGCTGCACTGCAGTCAGAATGGAGATGTTTATGAGCTCTGAACCCTGAGCTCTTCTGGGCCTGACAACGTGAGCTGTGGTAACTCAAGCTCTGGGTGTCAGTACGATTCAGGCTCATCAGTTTCACGCAAACCACTGCAACAAACAAAAACTAAACAAGACAAAACACACTACCCTGCTTAGTAAGAGTGATCTATTTACCAAGCGTTACTCCTGGAACTGAGGCCTGGATGGAGTTTGGGGATAGAGCAATGGGACAAGTCCTTGTGACATCTACCTCACCCGCTGGTTAGAGGATTGGAAAGTGCTCCACTGAGGAGTGAGGCTCAGTGGCCCCACTGGGAAAGCACTGTCAACCCAAGCACAGGAGGGAGATTAGCAAACTCCAAGGACGGCACTCCAAAGCACAGGGCCTGCTTAGTCCCAGGCTGGGGCGGGGGCAGCGGCCTGGCTTTTGGGAATAAAGCTCTCATGTAGTGGGGCTGGTGCACTGCCATACACCTTGCTCAGAGTTAATTCCTTTAAGTTCTGCTTAAGATTTTTTTTTTTTTTTTTGCTTAAATTCATGATAATAGTGGCATATATTCGAGGTCAGGTTAATCAAATCTTTCAAGTTCTACAGAACCGACTTGTTTCTGTCCTGTCTACATCATCCCAAGAGACCACAGCTACAGTGAAGATTTTATTTTCAGTACTAACGTATGATGGGGAGTTCTTTTTGGGAGACATTTTGCCCCCTTCACCTCAAGAAAGTAGGACTAAAAGCCCACTTGGGTATGATAGCAAAACTGTGAAATTAGGAGATTATTTCTGCCAGTAACGTCCTCACATTCAGGCTTCTCCTTTGGAATCTCCCTTAGATTGAACCTGTTTCCCCTCCCCCCATCCCCCTTCATTCCACTTCCCACTATCTTAGTGCCGTGAATTAGCTCCAAAGTTGTAGAAAGAACAGCTAAAAACAAATTGCAATTTATTTATCTTCTGAATCTTCCACAGAAGGCAACTGGCAGTGGTGCACAAGAAAGTCGAGGGGGTTGTTAAAAATTCTCAAGTAAAGATACTTGGGTCATGACTGGGAGTTTCTGACTGAGTAGGTCTAAATAGGTACCAAAAATCTTTAGTTTTAACAACTCTCCCCAGTGACTCTGATGCAGATGGTTTGAAAAATATGCTGAATAATATAGTAAGGGATGACTGTTGCATAAGGATTAGCAGACTGCTCCAAATTGATACAGGAAGATAAATTGTGGCCTTCTGAAGGTAATATCCAATATCGTGGCATAGCCCTTTAATTATTGTTATTAAGGAATAGTCAGACCAGATAGCAAGAGAATTGACTGGCCAGCGAGAGAACAGTTGTTAGCCATGGTGGAAATTTTGGTGCCTTTTAGGTCATACAATTTAGGTGCCAGTTATTCTTCCTGGTCTGGGTGGAGTATATCCACGTCTGGTAAACAGCTTAAATTGGTTGTATAACTAAGAGAGGTACATCAGGGGTGGAATTAAGCAGCATCTACCGTGATACTTCTGAAAATATGACCTATCTGTGCACCACATTTGATATAAAAATCCTTGGTTGGTGGCAGGAATATCCAGGCAGGGCAAGGGAGCAAGTTTAAAAAAGTAGATTCCAGGTTGCCATCCCAAGCCTTTTATTCAGAATCCCCTGGAGTATGGCCTTGAAGTATGCATTTTTGACGAACTCTCCAGGTGACTCTTAGGCATTTGAGAACCACTGATCTGAAGTGGAAATTAAAAGCAAGATCTTAGAGGCATGTTTAAAATAAAGAAAAATAATAGATATTTAAGCATGAGTCTTTTAACTGTGTTGACAAGAATGAACACAATATATCTATTTTTCTGTGATTTGAAGTGTATCCGTTTTATTACCTTCTGCTCTGAATGTTTTCTTCCAAGCACAGATCTTGCCTGGCTAGCACGTTCAATTCCACCAAAGTCCAGATGACCATCTGTGGGTGGCTTGGACTAGATTTAATTCCTCATCCAACATTTCTATGTATTTTGAAAAAGAAAAGAAAAAGCATGCCCATGTTTTGATTTGTATGAGACCAACCCTTCCCTGTCTTCATGATCTCTTTAGTGTCACATGAAATATACACAGAGCAAGGACTGCCAGGAGACAGATGACCCATCTCAGTCTACCTTATTCCTGGGACAATCAAAGGCTACTTTGCAGTATTGTTGGATAGATGCAATCATTTAAAATTAGTTTTAATTATATGACATTACTTTAATTTTCTATTTACTTTGAAAAGTAAAGCACCTTGGAAATAAATTGCTGCTCTCCATGACCCTCCTTTCTCTGGACCTGGGGGAATTTGTTATGTTCTTACTTTGTCTTGCCAGAGAGGGCCTTCCATCCCACCATTTGCTGTAACACTCAGGCTTCACTTCTGTTCCCAGTATTCAGGAAGGCTGTCACTCCTAGGTCTCATTTTGTCCTTGGTTTGTAGCACTCTGGCTCTGGTGATGATTAACCAACACAAATCTTTTAAAGCACCTCCAAGCAACACTTGTACATGTCTAATAGCTCAGGTCCACTCAGTGTTAAATTAAAAATTGCCCAGTGATGGGTGCTTAGGAGGTTTTGAAATCTAATAAATGCTGAGAAATGTGGTGTTCTTAATGCTTTTACTGCTGTCATGCTGCTGTGCACAGTTGCCATGTGGCACACTCACAGGTTCTGAACCCACCTGCCAGTCAGTAGTCAGAGGAAAGATTTCTGAAAGCAGGTACTTGTGTGCATGAAATTCAATTATTGCTTGGGGAGATCTGTGTAATTTATATTCATATGTTGTACAACCTAATTATCTATAAAGTAATAGTATCTTCTTGAAAATATTCAAAGAAAGGCATAAAATAAAAAGCTCAGTAAAGTCCCAAGGAATAGCTCAATGGGAAAAAAAAATACAGAGTCTGAACTAAAACTTTATAACATGTATGGATGTTTAGATATTCTTTGTAATATTCTTTTGATATATTCCATTCCATTCTATTCTTTGGTTTCTCAAATGTTGGTTAAAATTAGTTTTATGATTCACAATAGTTTTTTTTTTTTTAACTACAATATAAAATATACTGTTCTAGAGACAAAAGATTCCATGGAGAGTCATGGGAACCAAATACTGGAGACTTGGGAAAGAAAGGCAGTCCAAGGACACCCTTAAACAGCAGTCTAAGTAGCAATTCTTAGGTAACAATTTAGGAGTCACTATGGGGTTTTGAATCGATGTGGCATTATTACTGCTAACTTTTAGAAAGACAAATCTGGCAACAAATGTGTAACAGAGTATTGGAGAGTTTGTTAGCATCCTATAGTAATAGTGCAGGAGAGTAGGGGGAAAGGGTAGAGTAACATGCAAAATATATTTGAATGGCAAGAGGAAGAGAGAGAAAGGAGTCAGAAGGAATTTGAGTTTTGGGTGATTAGCATTTTGGGGGTAGTTGTGGGCTCGATTTTGTTCTCCCCAAATTCATATGTTGCTGTCCTAATCCTCAGGATCTCAGAATGTGACTGTATTTGGAGATAGTGCCTTTAAAAAGGTGTGAGGGTGGGCTCTAATGCAGCCCAACTGGTGTCCTCTAAGAAGAGGAAATTAGGCGACACACAGAGAGAGGGACCAGGAGTGCATTGGAACACAGGGACAACGATGTGGAGAGGCAGCTAGAGGGCGGCCGTCTGCAAGCCAAGGAGAGAGGCCTCATAGGAGAGCAACATTGCCAGCACGTTGATTCTTGAGGTCCAGCTGCCAGAACTGTGAGAAAATGAATTTCTATTGTTTAAGCCACCCAGTTTGTGATATAATGGCAACCTAGTAAACTAAGACAGATATATTAACAGAAATAGAGACATCAGAAAAAGAGATAAACTTGGGGGTTGGGGCAGCATAGGAAAGAGAAATATTTTTCTGACCTTGGATATATTGAGCCTGAAATATTGATGTAACAGGCAAAAAGACAGTAAGAAGAGAAACAAGGAAACATGATCTTGTTGTTATCAAAAATACATTCATGCATACATAATACATACCTTCATACATACATAGAACAAAAGTAAACCTAGTCTTGTTTAGAGAAAGATTATAGAAAATTCCTCACGTATTTTGGAGGTGTCAGAAGTACCATTGGCTGGAATTTGAATTTATCATTTTGCACTTGAGGCTTAAAAAATATAATTCAACTTTACAATATGCTTTCCTCAAAAATGTTGGTTTGATCTAAAGAATAATGTGATAATCTAATTTAAAGGAGTATTCTGCAGTTTTCTTAGTTATTGCTAAATCTGTAGACAGCAGCAGACCACTCACATATAGCATGCTTAAGGAACTGAAAGTGAAAACGAGACATGTATTTAGAATATGCAAAAGATATTCAGCCCTCTTTGTATGCAATTCCATGACTAACTTTAATTTGGACCCATTTTTTTCCTCTCTTACCAAAGCCCCTTAACTATTAAAAAAAAAAAAAGATTCATACTGAAATTCATTTAACCATTTTTTAAAAATTTTGCTGAAATTAAATTGCATGCTATGAAAGTTATAGGCCATTTATATATCTTTTACTCTACTTGAAATGTCTTTTCTAACAAACAAAAATATGATCTTTATTTCCTTTGTTTTGTTTTCATTCATAGAAAAAATATCCTGTAGCGTAATTTATAAAACTAGGATTCTACACCTTTTTTTCCACTTAAGAACAAGTCTTGGAGAGCTTTCTATATGAGAAAATAAAGCTCTTCCTCAATGTTTACCTGCAACTGAATGATATTCCATTGTGTGAGTCTCCAAAATTTAGTCGGTTCCCTTTGGTGTGCATTTAGGTTGTTTTCATTCATTTTTTACTAGTGGAAACATTGCTGCTGTAAATAGTTTTGGATGAATGTCATTGAGATGGGCAGAATTCTAATGCTCATGATCTTTGCCCTCCAGTATTATGCCTGTGTGTGTTATGATGCATGGCAAAGGGACTTTGCAGATGAAATTATGGTTACAGATCTTAAAATACAGAGATTATCCCAGATTATCCACGTGGGCTCAATGTAATCATATAGGTCCTGAAAATCAGAAAAGCAAGGCAAACGAGTCAGACTGATGCAATGATGGAAGAAGAGGCAGAGGAGATTTGGAGCATGAGAAGATAGAGGAAAGGGGCCAGGATCCAGGGAATGCGCGCAGCCTCTGGAAGGTGGTAACAGTCCTCACATGGCAGTAATCAAAACAACAGAGATCTCATATCTACCACTGCCAAGGAATGGATTTTGCTAAAAGCTTAACCACTTGACTCAGTAGGAAACAGATTCTTCCCTGAAGCCTCCAGAATGAGCACAGCCCTGGCAGCATTTGATTTCAGCCCTGTGAGATTCTAAGCCAAAAACCAGCTTAACCCGTTGGATTTCTGACCTACAAAACTGTGATAGTAAGTGCATGTGTTTTAAGTTTGTGGCATTTTGTTACAACAGCGACAGAAAACTCACACAGTCGTTTTCATGGGTACCTACTAGGTAAATTTCTACAGTGGAATAATGGGATCAAAGAGTGTGTGCAATGATAATTTTGATAGATTCTTAAAATTGCCTATACAAAAAGGTTATAGCAAAGTCACCCTCCCATCAGCAGTGACAGTCCAGATTTTCCCATTGTCAGATAGTAGAAAATGGTGTCTCGGTTTTCTTTTAATGTTTGTCTTGTTTCATGTAAAGTTTTACATCTTTTACACTTTTAAGAGCCACTTTTATTTCCATGTCTCTGAATTTCATATAGTTCTCCCATTTCTCAATAGGATTGGCAGGTGTATCTTGTTGATTCTTAAAATTGTTTATATACTATAGTATGTTCTTTGTCTATAAGTTGTATTTTCCCCCTCAATTTGACTTTTGCCTTCTGATTCTGTTTGTGGTAGTATTTTAACGCATATTTTAATTTTTATGGAGTCAAGTGTATTTGTCTTTTATTTAATGGCTTCCAGATTTTATGTCTGCCTAAAAAGGTCCTTCCTAGGTAAAGGTCTTAAACAAAAAATTCACTTTTGTGTTTTTAGTACGTTTGGTTTCATTTTTGACATTTATATTTAATCTTCCCATATGTTAAATAATCCTTTTTCCCTAATGATTTGAAATGCTATTTTAATCATGGCTTAAATTCCTGTTTATATTTTGTGTATTTCTTAGTCTGTTCCTTTTATGATTGTTTACTCATGCACTAGCACCACACTTCAGATTATTGAAGCTTTAAAATATGTTTTAATATCTGGTACTGTTAACCTGCCACGTTGTTTTTCCTTTGTTGTTTTCATAACCTTTAGAATTACCTTGCTAATTAAAAAACATCTAGCAAGTGAGTTTCCTTGGGTACTAATGCATTTATAGATTAGCTCAGGGAGAATATTTGTCTTTACAATATTAAGTCTTCTTATCCAAGAACAACTAATGTAATTTTATTTGTTTAACTTTTCATTTAAGTCCATAACACCTTAGTCTCCTGAATAAGGACTTTCACATTTATTGTTAAGTTTATTCCTAGACATTCTTTTTTCATTGTCATTGTAAAGGGAGCCTTCTGTTTTATCTTCTAATGGGTTGTTGTTTGTGAGTAGATATTTTTCTGTTGGTTTGGTTTCTTTGGAGAACCCTGAGTAATACAAATTTGGAACTTGCTGTGAGAGTAGGGAGTCTGAAAAAGTAAACTCTGTCTCTTTGCCTACTTCAAACAACCTACATATTGTTATTCAACTGTTGATGAAAGAGAAGGATAATCAGTGCCCATGCAGAGATAAGCAGCCACAGGAACTCTGACTTCAGGCCTGAGCTGAAACTCATGTGAAATGTGAAACACGGTGCTAGGATACAAAGCGTATTAAAAATAAATGTTATGAATCAGTAGTAAAGTTTACCCAGCATTCATTTCTTTAAAGGTTGCTGAGAAAATACATCTTTAAAAATAGTGGTTTAAAAGTGTTTGATCAGGCATGCCATAAAGCATAGTTACAGTTTTGAACTTTCAGACTTAAATGAGGAGCAAACAGCCACCACTATGTGGAACCTTAAGGAAAACAAGTCAAGGTTTTTCCTATGGCTGTAGCAAAATCATAAAAACTTGTCATAGTATCCAGAGTAGAATAAATATACTAATCGGGGACTTCTTATGTGCTGACATTTAAAAAATTACGAAATGACAGTGACTGTCACAACTGATATAAACAGAGTATAATGAAACAGATAAATGTATTTTAGTAAGTAAGGTCGTATATATCCACAAACCAAGAATGAGTAGTTTCTAAAACTTGGCTACCAGTTTTTTAAAATATGTAATATTTCATAAAAACCAAGTTAAATTTCTAACAAATCTGATGTGTTCCCACAATGAGTTCCATTCAACTTTATACACCTGCTTCAAGTTATTTTTTACAAAGCAACTGGAAATAATGGAGAAGAAGTTAGATGAAGTGTATTTCGACTGAGTAAAAGCAAAATCAAACAAGTATACACACACATAAAATCTACCTTCAGAGAATATTCAGTTAAACAAATTGTAGAAAAATGCCCAAGGCTCAAAAAAATTCAAAGAATAAAATCTATTTGAATTTAAGAGTTAAAGGAGTAAACATAAAAACACTTAAGCAAATTCTCATTTTTAAAATAAATTTAAATGATCAGATAGGCCTGTTTTCTAACATTAGTCTTTGGGGGACATAAACCTAATTATACATTTTATTTTATGATATTTAATGTTCTTCATTTAAGAGAAATCAGCAGAGAAGTTTGATGTTTCCACCTATGGCTACCTAATAAAATTTTTCCCATAAAATTTTGCATTTGTGTTGTTTAGTTCAATGGGCACCTTAGGTAAGGGAACAAGTTACTACAGACTTCTATGAAATCACTATTTCCATAAATCTTGGAAGCCAGCTTACCCAATGAATGAGCCTTTAGATTTTAAAGATGTCTAGATTGTTTTAATGTAATTGGCACTTGACTCTGCATGGAAATTTAAATAAATATTCGACACAGGGAGAAGAGCTCAACCCTAGTTCCTGAGGCAGAAATGAGTTTGCTCTAATTCCTTCCTGTGTCTTAACTGCCTATACAAAGTCCAAGGACTGAAAATAAACAAATGAACTGTGTCTCTTATAAGTTATTTAAAGATAGGAGGTTATTAAATAACTTAGTATCATTAATCTGTCAAGTACAGCCTTCTTCGTCAAAGAGAGCACCATTTATAACAACAACTTTATGGTTTAAAAACAATTTTATGCACAAATGCCTGCAGGAAAGGAGGGATAATGAGAAAATATGGAACTGCTAGAATCAACAAAAGAATTTAAAAAAATGTACCAAGTTATCTCAGAAATGAGCAGTTCAGTAACATGATATTATGAGTAAAGATAGATGGTCAAGTATGTTCTAATTTATTTTTTTCGTCCAGTATAATACCTGGCACAAGGTGAGCCAAATATTAAGTGACTTATTTCTCCTACTCTGGCTCACTCATTTACCGAACAAGTACCTTTTGAATACTAATTTTAGAATAGAAGTCAAAAGAAACTCTTACTTTTAATTGTGTTAACATTGATTTTATCATTATGTCATTTTGGTGCCTATTTATAACATAGGACAGAGAATGGTGTAGGGTTTTTGTTTACTTTTAAGTAAAACCAAAAGAAATAGTAAAAATAAAGAATTTTGAAATGATTTAGCTAGTGTTGCTTTTGAATGAAAAAAGCTGATTTGGAGACAATACCTTATGTATCTTTGACTTTCCAAGTTTTTTACTCCATAGTTTTGTTTCTCAATCTTCTCTTGCACGTAAGCACGGTGAAGTATCTTTGATCTCGCCCCTATTATTCTATATGTTTGCTGCTACTAATACTCAAACTTTCCTAATCCACTCTAGGTCTTTTACTAGGCTGTCCAATTGTCAAGTCTAAACCTGAGCCAGGGGTTCATTCTGGCTTCTATGGCTATTCTGTTTATCTCATAGTGAATTTGTGGTCATAGCCCCATGATAGGTACCGGTTAATTCCCACTGCTATCCTTCAGTTGCTGACAGTTCTTTCCTTAACCATTCTCTGATTGCTTCCAAGTTGTTATTATCAAACTTGAGTCCTTTGATGTATTGGAATTTTGGTCTTGTCCATTCATGTGTAGTTCAAACATGGTATTAGGTGATTAACATGACTATTGCAACCTAAAGAAATAATACTCTCTTGGAAAATCCTCACTTTAAACCTGGGATACAGTGGGTATTCTTTATGAATTTTTCATACACAGAAACCAAGGTGATTTCTGAGAAAAAGTATTAGAATCAAAAGCACTAGGCAAGCAGTAACCCCGTCGAGAGAGGTTTTTTTGTTTGTTTGTTTTGGTTTGGTTTTTCTTTTTTTACTCTAAGTTAAATGTATTTTCTACCTTTCAGGTTTTTTCTGAGTTACTTCAACCATCCACCCATGTTCCCATCAGTTAATCAATCAACCCATCTAGCAAACATTTTCTGTGTCATTGTCCTAGACCTTCTTGGAGAGAGAGTAACAAATAATGGAAACATTCTTGTTAGTTTCAGAGAGCTTGGAGTTTAATTAGCAGTATGGATAAGTAATCAGGAAATTTGAAATATTATGTGTGTGTTAAAGGTTTTAAGAGCAGAAGTAAAATGCCCTGTGGCAAAATACAGTAGAGGCAACTATCAGGGATCTGAGGATTCAGAGAAGGATTCTTGACCAAAGAAATATTTAGGCCTAACCCTGAAGTTAGAGTTATTGAAAATGAGAGTGAAGCAGCATGATGATGTAGACAGAGTGAGCAGCAGAGATATCTGAGCAACTGAAAGCAGTTTAGCATAGTGTGAGGTGGAAGCAGGGGAGGAGGGAAAGAAATAGAAAAGTAAATGGGAGTGTTAAGCAAAGTCCTGATTATAAAGAACAGTTTAGCAAAATTAAATCATTTGGGCCTCAAACTAAGAGTAAAGGGCAATCATTATAAAGTGTCTTGAAGTAGGTAATGATGAGCTAGAGTGGAAAATGGACTGAAGGGGAAAAGGCTGGAGACATGGAGACCAGGGTGAGGCTATTGAAGGAATTGAGGTAAGAGATGATGGTGGCTTGAACTAGGATGGTGGATCTAGGGATGGGTAGAAGTTGATGGATTTGAAAAGTTTTTAAGAGATATGTTGAGAAAAATTAAGGAATGATTTAATATTGGAAGTGAGGATAAAGTTGATTATAATGACTACAATACTGTCTTGAGTAGGTAATGGTGATACAATTATACTGAGAGAGAGAATATAGAAAGATAAGGAGTTTGGGGAAAAGGAGATGACAGATTACTCTGGGATTTCTTAACTTTGATATGTGAGTAGAGCTGCAAAGTGGAAATACCAGTGTAAGTAGGATAATGTTTTCCCAAGCTCAGGAGAGAGCCCTGGTCAGGAGATTGATGTTTGGTATACACCAACCTATAGCAGTTACTAAAGCCATGGAAATTAAGATAATCACACAGAGAGTAAGGTAGAGTGAAAAGAATTAGCTTAATTGAACTGGAAAGACAATAACATTTAAGGACAGAATAGGAATCAAACACACACACATCCCCAAGAAGATTAAAGAGAGGTGGGAAGAAAACCAGAAAAGTGAAATGTGATGAATGTAAAGGAAGAAAGTGCTTTAAAAGGGAAGGAATGGATAGTGTGTCAGGTACTTCCAAAAAATAAAATGAGATAATGGGTGAGTGCCCACTGATTTAGGCAGACCATGATTGACGTTGAAAGAGTAATTGGAGCAGAAGCCAGATTACTGTGGATTAAAGAATGACTGGAAAATAAGGAGGTAGTGACAGTGAATGTAGAGAAATCTTCCAAGATCAGCTGTGAGTGGGAAGGAAGGTTTAGGGTAGTTGCTGGACTAGTTTGCAACACTATGGTGGAGACTTGAGCAGTTTATACTCTGATGAGAATTGCTTCCATAGAGAATTGTAGTATTGTAGTTTTCATAAGAAATGAGTAAGGATGCCAAATGCCCTCGGAATGGATTTTCTTGGCAATCCAATTCAGGGGGCGTCACTAAAGTCCTTGGTCTTGTTATTAGTTATGTTGGTTCCAAAAATAAATCTTACCTGTGTTAAAGTTTATGTCAATATGTTAGTAAGAATATTAATTTCTCAATTAATAGATTATTTTAGATAAGTTTTAGGTTTACAGAAAGATTGAGCAGGTAGTATGGAGCATTCCTGTACATCCTCCTCCACCTCTTAACTCCACACAGTTTCCCCTACTGTTAATAACTCACATTAGCATCACCTATTTATTACAATTAATGAACCAACACTGATATATTATTATTAATGAAAGCCTATGATTCATTCAGATTTCCTCAGCTTTTACTTATTGTCCTCTCTCTCTTTTCTGTCTCCTTAATCTCTTCTTGGCTTTGAAAGTTTCTCAGACTTTCCTTGTGTTTGATGACCTTGACGTTTTGGGCAGTACTCGTTGGATATATTGTAGGGTGACCCTCTACTGGGATTGGATGTTTTTCTCATGATTGTACCAGGGTTATGGATTTTGGGGAGGAAGTTCACAGAAGTAAAGTGTCTCATTTTTATCATATCATATCAAGGTTGAAGGGCACATACCATCTGCATGAATTATGACCATTGATATTGACCTTAATTACCAGGCAGAAGTAATCTTTGTCAGGTTTCTCCTCTGTTACTCTTTCTCCTCTATTTCCATATTGTACTCTTTGGTGGGAAGTCACTATATGCAGCCCACTTTTAAGGATGAGGCATTAAGTTCCCCTCCATTAGGTTGGAGTATCTCCTTAATTTATGTGGAATTCCTCTGCATAGGAGATTTGTCTCTTTTTTTGTTAATTTATTTAATCATTTATATTAGGTGGACTCATGGATATTTATTTTATCTTTTGGGTTATAATCCAATACTAATTGATCACTTAGAGGGAATATAAAGGAAATCATTTTATTATAAAATTTACTGATCTTAAAATCACATCAAGGAGTTCATTTTTATTTTGATGGTATTCTAACTTTACCATACACATAGTGCCTTTGGCCCTCCTTCCCTTTTGCAGTTAAGTTACCTGTCGAGTGCGCAATACAGTCGTTATGTTCATTACCTTGAATCAAAATGAATGTTCCTTCCTGGACCCATGCACAAATTTTTCTTCTTTGCATTATGCCTCTACTTTTCTCTTGGCTTCTCTGCAGTATAATAGGTATTCTGGCCACATATACTTACTGAGTATTAAAATGTGGCTAGCATCACAAAATTAGATTATAATATTTTGGATACATTGGTTTAAATAAAATGTATTATTAAACGTATTTTATCTGTTCTTTTTATTTTATAAACATGTAGCTACTTGGAAATTTAAACTTACTACACATTTGCTCACGTTGTTTTTCTACTGGACAGCATTGGAAACTGTTAAGGATATGTGAGATTGCTATTTATTTGTCACTGGAAATAAACTATGTGATTTTTAATTGCTTATCATACATCTGTTGATTTTTTAGATGCCCAGAGAAAAGCACACGCAGCTTGTCCACCAACCACTAATGTTTTCAGCAGCCTTTCCAGTGGTGGGATGAGTTGGTAACAAATTGATTGAGTCCAATATTTATGAAAGAATATGACCCCGTATGTCAAAGAACATATCTAGAAAATGCAGAGGAACTGTTATTGGTTCCCTGGTTAGGTGGTTTTATCTCTTTTTAACATGATTATTACATACTTTTAGAGTCTATTCCTAAGTCTTCAGCAGGTCTGGATTCCTAGACCACATTCAAATCAGTGCAGTTTCTCTGCTACTTTCTCAATAGGGGAGGCAGCTTCTGTTTTACTCTGTGAACATTCTGTTATTAGTACTCCTAACCCTTGAGTCATACTGAGTTACTTCTCTAGCCTTGAGGTTTGTGCCTTCCACATTCTGTAGACCATCACACGGTTTTCCCAAATTCCTTTTTTTCCTCAGCAAATTTCTCCCGGGTAATCTATGCTTCATTTATATTTCCACATGAATAAAGCAGTCTAACTCATTCATCATTTTTGATTGCTATCCTCTGGAACATTTCCTGTATTTGAACTGTTCTGGAGAAACCTCAGTACTTTTCTTTCCTGAAAAGAAGTGCAGTCTCCATTTGATGAACAGGTTGTGATCTGAAAGGGTGGGAATCATATTACATTACAGCTGGAGTTCCAGTCCCGAGGCCAGCCCACGAATCACACCGTACACTGAAGTGGAGTGCTGTGTCCAGAATGCTGTGAGACTTAACACTGCATGCTGAAATGCTTCTCTGAAAAACCACACATGTTCAGTTTGCATTGGCAACAGTGTAATGGAGTGACAGAAGTCTCCCCAGCACTCACATCTCTTAGCAAGTGGATGGTGCTGCATCCTCCTACACCAGTGGTGGCGGGTACCACCAGGGCCAGTTTAGGGATTTAAACAGCTGAAGTGTTGGAGATAAAACTCACTCTTTGGTGCTGGATCCTGTCCTTAAATTGCTCCCCCACTCTTTATATTTTCCTCTCTCTCTCTCTCTCTTTTTTTTTTTTTTTTTTTTGGTTTGTCTGCTTCACGGCACCATCTATGGCTTAACAAAGTTTTTGTTCAACATAGTTCAATTAAAAAAAAACAAAACTAGAGTTAGTTTTTTTCTTTATTCTCCATTTCTAAAAGTAACCGCAGTTCTCTCCCTATCCTTATTTATTGGACATTTTTAGAAATGAGGCAACAGCAGTCTTTTTTATGTCACCCTTCTCCTTTCACTTACTGATTTCAGAGGTGCACATGGATGGTGGAAGATAATCTCTGTACAGAAAAGGGCTTAAAGAATATTAATCCACATTTTCCGTGGAAAAACCATACCTGGGCCACACTGGAGCTTCAACAAAAGCCCCAGTTCTGGGAGGAAGAGAAGCTCTTTTTTTCTTTAAGGTGTAGGGGTGTGTGTGTGTGTGTGTGTGTGTGTGTGTGTGTGTGTGTGTATGTGTGTGTGTGTGTGTATGTTTTAAATGGAGGTACTGGGGATTGAACCCAGGGCCTCATGCATGCTAACTAAACACAGGCTCTACCACTGAGCTATACCCAGCCTCCCGCATAGAAGCTCTTGTTACGGAAGCCAGAATACGAGTGTCAACGGGCAGGACCAGGTCTAGGAGAGGAGCAGGGTAGAGGTGGGGCGGATACTGTGATTCTAGCATTTCCTCTTTCTTCAGATTTTTCTCTTCTCACCTTGGCTAAGGGGAATGATGAGAAATAGAGAGAAGATGGATCAGTAGCACAAAGTCTTAGCTTGAAGTCAAGGGGAAAAGGGAAGACAGAGGTATTTTCAAGGTATTTCCTCTGTTTTGGATGTGTATTTTATCTCATTATCGCAGATTTGTTTTCTTGGAAGAGCTTTGAATACCCTTTAAATTATCAACAACTTCCCTTTCTGTTAAAAGATGCCTTAACTATAATCTGCCACTCAGTTATGGAATCATAACTGCTGTGTGCTTACAGAATTCAAATTTAAATTCATGGATATAATGTCCATTGACTTGCTATTATATAGTAGGTGCCATTTCAGAGTCTGTAAGTGGGCCAAGGTGTTTACTCTAGGGTCCTTGGAGTTAGTTCACGAGCTTGTAATTCATATTAGAAAGCATGTTTTTTGGAACATTCAGTTGAGGTGACAGAAAAAAAAAGTGTCCCTGAGATCACTTGTGTTACATGTGGATAAACAAAGTTAAACAAGTTTATTTCCTGAAGAATTTCACTGGTTCCTCAACATGATACACATATTGTAACTCTCCAAAAGGCAGATGAACTGTTCATCATTCAACATTATTATTAGCCAGAGAATTTTTTTTTTAAACACTACTTCCAAGAACTAGAACTTTTGGAATACAATATGTGAAATGCCGAAGTACATTTTATTTTAGTATCATTTTTCTACATGTTTTAAGGCTTGGCCTCCTCTAAGGCATAAATCTAAGAGTTCAAGGGGAAAAAAAATCTTTCTTTTTTTGGTATTCGTCATGCTGCAATTTTATCAGCATTACTTATTTGAAAACGACTGAAGAATTTATTTGGAAAAAGGAGTTCTGTAACAAAACAAAATACGATAGCTACTCATCTAGGCCAAGTGCCTCATTTTTGTAAGTTAGAAAACTTAGGTCCAGACATTCCTTGAAGTGATTTATTATAGATCTTATAACAAGCAAAGCATCAGAACCCCAGCCCAGGGTTCTTTTGTATTCCCCAAACTACAGTGAACATGTCCAGTAAAGCTCAGCTATAATAAAAATGGACTATAACACAGATCCCACTAAGTGACAGTAAAACGTAGAACTTCTTAACCTGTTACTCAAAAGTTTTTGCTTATTTATTTCATGCTTATAATTCTTTCTTAAGTGAACTAAAGATGTTACACCAAGCTTTCATTCTTTTACAAATTGGACTTCATTAGACTAATACATATTTATGTTACAATATTTTATTAAATTCTGTAATATTTTTCTTTTCTTTTTCAATTACAGTGATTGTTCTAATGTCTGTTAAGTATCATTTTTGCTATATCTTCCTATTGTTCTCTATTTATTTATGGCTCCGTTTTCTTATTTTGGGTTTAAAATTCTCATCTGTCAGTCATTGTGATGAAGAAGCATGATTATGGGCTTGGGAGTGGATCACAGATGTGCTTAAATTCCATCTCCACCATTTGCTAGTTGTGTGAGCTTGGGCACATCACAGGATTTGTCAGCCTAAATTTCCTCAAAAGATATATGGTGTGATATCTGCTTCATGGGTTACCAAGAAGTTCACAGATCCATTCTGTTCAGACCTTGGGCAAAGTCTCAAACCCTGGTTCATTCTTTATGCTTCTGGACCTGGAGCTAATTTCCTTCCTTCCCTCTTTTCTTTCCTTCCTTCCCTTCCTCCATCCCCTCTTCCTCCTTCCCTCCTTTCTTCCCCCAGCTCTCCCTCCCTCCATTATTCCCTTACTTCTTCCCTTTCTTTCTTACTGTAGCAAACAAAATCTAAAGTATGTATTGGTGGTGTCATTGGGTTGCCTTTGGGATTGTCATTACCCAACCACAACTGCATTACACACAGGTTCTCCAATGATCAATCTACTTTATGGCCGAAAGGATAAGGACATTTTTTTTGTTTTGTTTTGTTATAAAGCCAATCATTTTATAAAAGTAGATGAGAAACCACAAATAAAATGACCATGGGAACATTAGAAAGATACAGAAATATTACTTTTTTAGTAGTTCTTGTTCCTCTTCTGGAAATCCCAACTTCTTTTCTTTCCTGCTACCTTGAAGTCTGTATTAGACTTCTGTTCTCAGCTTTTACTTCTAAAGGTAGGGTTCATCAGATTGTACCCCTCTTCTCCTTAGTTCTACTCCAGGAATAAAGTAGACATTTTGTTCCATCATATTAGAAGCATGCAGGTCACTTCTTGCTTCTAATGGGGAGCTGGCCATTCTTGAGAATTTCCATATAGTGTATCTCCCATCTTACTAGACCCTCCAAAGCATCCTCACCCTTCATCATCATGAGGATTGCACATGACAGCATATGAAGCTTTGTCAGGCTCACAGTATTACATCAGGAAATGTTAGTTTTCCCTTTCTCTTTTCTCCTTCAAAGAATTATTCGGTGGAAGATAGGGGAGCAGAAGATGTCACCAATTCCACATAAAGAGAATGATTAGTGACTAATTTATATCATAGTTTCATTAAGCTTTCTTACCTTTTTCCAGTGTACTTCTGACTGCTCTGACTTAGGTTTTGGCTACCTCTGTTCTTGAGAAGCTCAGTACCAGCACCTCCCCCTTATTTACATTTTTTAATTCATGTTTTCATTCTTAATAATTTTTTCCTGCTTGAGTTTGTCATTTGACTATGCCTTTTACTCTCCTTTCTATACATTCTTCCAAGATGTCACTTTGCCTAAAATATCAGTTTTGTGGTCTGCCAATTCATTATCCTTGTATATGTATGGGTTCACCATGACTTTCTATCCTCTTCTCATTACAATCTCTCTTGAGTTTTATAAGCCAGAGACAATTGGATCACACCAACCCATGTGAACATCAAGGGTTGCTCTATCATTGCTCCATCACAGATTCTTCATAATTGGCCTGGGATGCTATATGCCAAACTGGTTGAGTGGTAGAGCCCTAACTAGAGTAGTTATACCCACATCTTTCATTAACAAAAGGCTAATAAGCAGCATTGTTATATTCAAATTCTGCTACATATAAATGACAGAGCTTGTGTTTGGACACTTGTCTGTGTTTTGCTTTCAGGAAGTATCCAGATACCCACATTTCTGCTCATTTATGAAGACCATCTCCCTTTTAAAAATTTTCTATGGTAAATTTTTGCCTCAGCTATTACAAAAGTTAAAATCAAAGCCCAAATACTCAAGCCAATAGTCATGCAAGTATATCATTGGCTGTACAGTTAGATTTTAGAATACGTACATCACTCATGAAACAGAGTTTAGTATTTCCCAAATGGTGCTGTTTCCATTTTTTTTGTTATTGTGTTAAATCATCTAAATGAAATTGTTAAAGTTGAACACCTTAGTGAAATTAAGCATAGGATGACCATAACATTGCTAAAGCATTTTGTCACTTTATTTCTAAAATTTCTGCACTCACCTAGCAGCAGAGGTCACCGGCATTACAAACTTCTCTTTTGTTCCCTGTGAGTTGTTGCTGCTGTCAGAATGCCATCCTTTTTAAGAGTCACATGCAGCTGAGGAAACCGGAAAATAACCTGCAGCTTCTTCCGCAGTTACTACACGTTGAAGTGGAAATCAGTTCTTTGTGTCAAATTTTCCAGTGTGAGGAAGGGAAAAAAATCTATCTCTTGGTCAAAATAATTAATAAAATCACTAAGGATCCTATATAGATTTAGTCTTAACTAGACATTCATTTTGTTCTATTCAGTGAGATTCAGAGAGAAAGTAACAGAAAATGTTGAGGACCAATTTACATAGACTCTCAGAGGTCCCCTCAGGGGAAGGAAGGTTGCACTTTACATTAGGAATAGAAATCTGGTTATCATTTTATGTATTCTTAGAGACTTAAAGATGTAGAGTAGGGCTACTATGAGAGCTGTGACAATTTACAATTTGGATAGTAACCAAGATTTAAAAAATACATATATCTGTGAAGTATCTGGGATTCTTCCAGGTTCAGAAAGTGACCTAAGGACTAGTGGTAGAAGAGAGTAATAAAAAATTCAGTGGCGTCTCCAGCATTCTGGCATTTCTGTTACTTCAGTATGCTCAATTACTCTGTATTCGAACACCTATTATTTTTCATTTCTTCCATTATCATTGGAACTTTGTCCTATAGATAAAGGCACTATAATCACATACTATATGTATATAAGATTTGACCTAGCTATCCTAGGTCAAATTTTTTAAATGATTGTTTTTTAAATGATTTTAAATGATTATTTTTTAAGTGATTTTACTTTGAGAATAAAAATACTTGGGTATCTTAGCTGAGCATGGTAACTGATCTTTACATAATCTAGATATAAAAGGCTTAGGACTGCGATTTAATTTCACAAAACTGTTTTACTAACCTCTATGGTATCTTTAATGTAATAATTCACACCTATCCAGAGCATAGAATATTTTCTACTTCTTGGAGTCAAGAATATCCAAATTTACTACACACTTAGAAAAATGTGTCTTCCTTCTATTAATTCTCTTTCTTTTATTAACCCTACTCCCCTCAGATATCAGAGTGACATCTAAGTCCAGTATTTTAAGAACTGGCTTTTACTCTGTCCACATTCTTCAAGTTTTTTTTTTTAAATTTTAGGTATATTTTCCAAATATACTAATATTTTCAGATAAATATATCTAAATTTTCATCCTTAAATAAAAATAAGCTCATCATTTATTCAAAGGCATGTGAATGCCTTTCTGTGAGCACACCTAACTTGGTTCCTTTTTCCCCTAAGGTATAAATCTGGAACTTCCAAAGGTCAAGAACATATGTTGGTACAGAAGCAAAACAACTTAAAAATATCCCCCCAAACCTTTCCTTATTAGGCTGCCATTTTCTAGGAACAGTTTGTATGATTCATGTATAATTAGTGATTTTTTTTAAATAAATTGACCATCTTTCTTTCTTCTTCTACTACTTTTCTGCCCTTTCATTGAGCTTATAAGTTTTTTTGCAACTTGTCGTTTTTGTTTTGTATAAGAAAGTTTAATGTTAAGTGAAAATTGGAAATTTTCCCAGCGTCTCCCCTCTTCCTCAATACCTAAAACTACATTCTCTAAAACCTTATCATCACCGATATCTAGGGGTAAAATCTGCTTCTATAATGATTATTCTCTTTCTCTTAGGGCTATTTATGAGACAGATATGAATACAATTTTACAAAACATGTAATAGAAAATGTAAAAGTGTGACACTAATGACAAACGTCCCATGAACCTATTTTTAGCCTATGAATTTTAAAGTTAAGATGTACCCTCCAAAATGCTTAATCATGGGAACTCTAGTCACAAAGACTGGCAAAATGAAATTTTTTCACGGATCACTTCTTGGTGGTGCTATCCAAACTAAACACGTAAACCTTCTGACGTTTACTTTTTTTTTTTTAAGATGGTTGATTTGGAGTTTTGACAGTTGGTGTGAAAATTTCCAATCTACGTGTGAATACTTGATAGATAATGACTATATATACTACAAGAGCACATAAAGTATGATTCCATCTAAATCTGTCAACTTAGACCGTAATTAGTATAATTCTACATTGTCTTAGTTGCATTACATCATTTGGTTTCAAAGCAAACAAATATTTCATCAGAAGAAACTCTGTAAATGTTGAGTCAGCAGAGCCTAAAGCAATTTCCTGTGCCTTAACATCAAGGAAATCTTGTAGAGACAAGTATTTTAGAAACTTCTGAAATAAAGCTAAAATAATAAGGAGAAATGTCACATTGTTTCATGCAATTGAAATAAGTCAAGAACCCTTGCTGTAAACACTTTAGCAAAAAAGAAACATCATGGTAAGACGTGTGTATTTCAGTGAATACCTTAAGTACGCTAGATACATTTGGAGCTTACAACATGTAGCATCAAAGAAGAGGTTAGAAACTACAGACTTTGACTTTTTGGATTAGTTTACAATGCTTTTCATTTTCAAAAAAGAAACAGACAGTCTGTTTCCAGGGAATTCCTGCCTCTCTTGGATGGTGTTTGGTGTGGATCCTCAAATATGTCATCACTATCCATTGGTAAAGAAGTATGTCTTTTAAAGCAAAGGGCAAACTCCTGCAGCCAGATAATCATAGATTTTTTTTTTTTTTTTTTTAATATACTGATTTTGGAGTGGTACAAGGATGGCCACTTTATCCTTTGGGAATGGCTGTCTTTCGGATTCTCTCACATTCTGGGCTTTTGAAGGGTGAGCTTTTAGCTCAGAAGTTGTTGAAAAACAGCCTTTTTCATCTCCAAATGAAAATGCAATCTTTTTTATTTTTTTGAGGAGCAGAGTGTAATTAGCCAAGTTGGAATTGGGCCAACTAAGAAGTGTCAACAGGCTAGATGTGCCCCCAATTTTTGGAGCATCCCAAAGATGGGCTCATCCTTGACTGTCCGGAAGAAAAGGTAAAGCATCTACAGAAATCTAAAAGGGTGCCTGAGAGACATGAAAAGAAAGAAACATTTTAATTTTCTCACAAAGTAAAGATAACTGAGGCTAGCCACTGCCTCCCCAGTCTAAAAACTCATGTGACTAATTTTTCTAAGCAGGCACTGGAATGTTCCTGCTGGGAACAGGACAGATAATATATGTAGCTGGCACTCTCACCCAAGGGGAACTCTTGTTTCACTTGGGGAATGGAGGCCAGCTCCCTGCAACTTAAAGAAAAGCTAATTTAGGACACATCTGAAAGCAACCGAAATGAGAAAGGAAAAGAAATCTCAAGTTACTGTGCAGTGTGCCAGCTGACCAAATGTAAAACAAAACAAAACAAAACCAGATAATCTCCTCCTCCCCAGCTAAAGATGAAGGGGGAGAAGGGGCGGAGGGGGAGGGGAGGGGATGGAGAATATTTCTCTTTGTGCTTTCTCTGTATTTGCTTTGGCTTTTTTTTTTTTTAAGATGCTTTCCGAAGTTTAAATTTGAAATTCGATGACTCCCAGGAGTAGACATGTTCTTTTCTCAGGTGTCATTTTTATATATTTTTGTCAAGCCCTTTAATAAGAAATCAAGAAGAACCATCATTTAAGTAAAAAAAAAAACAAAAACAAAAAAACAAAACATGGTTGACTCCAGGATAAAAGGTAGTAGAAATACAATAAATTCACCTAAAAAGGGGAGATTTCTTTGGTTAGTAGAAATAAGTCTGAGAACAGTACCTTTTAAAATATGACATCTGGAACTCACTAGAATTTACTACTTAATGGAAAAAAAAAAAACCCTCCAGATTTAAAGAAACAAACAAACAAAAACTTTCTACCCAGAAGTTTTATTTACCAAATTTATTTATTTTTATATATATATATAGAGAGAAAGCAAGTGAAATTTAACTTTGTTTGCTATTTCATTTTAGGTAAAAAGATAAAAAGTTTTGAGATAAAGAAGTGTTTATATGCTTTTGTAACTTAAAAGTGATTTTGATTTTAACATCAAACTCTTTCAGATTTTGGCTCATCATGAGAGCAAATGTCTTGGGGCATTTAGTCTTTAACTGAACTTCTTGAATGTGAAGCTTGCAAGAGACCATCACAGTGTCCCTTGCAAGGACATTTCATAGCGCATACATGCAGTGTGGGCTGGTGGAGGGAACATTAGGCTCCAAGTTGAAACAGCTAGATTTGAATCCCCAGCTGAGTGAGGCTGGACAAATTACATAACTGTTTGGAAAATGGAGATAATAACATTTGGCTACTTATCTCATCCATTTATGGCCAGGATTAAATGAAATAATGAATGTGAAAGCACAGGAAAATCTATAAAAAGTTGTATAAATTAAGGTAATATTTTCCTTGGTGTGTGGTCTTTTCTCAATGCACTTGCTTTCTATTATACATTTCTTTTAAAATCTTTGTTCCTATTTCATTTCTCTGAGTTGTACTTATTTTACTGAAAGTTTCTTTAAAGAGGATTAAATGGATAGTCATTTACAGGGTTGAGTTTTTTTCTCTTCATCTATTTCTGTCAATAATTTCTGGAGTTAATTTTAGAGATTTTGACTTGTGAGATGACTAACTCTCTGAAAATACCCTTTGTCCCATTTTACCACAATGCACAGGAATCCTGGATAGGAATGGAGGTGAGGGAGCCCAATGTGACTTTAAAGCTATTACCAACACTTTGTGTTCCTGATGAGAATATGAGCATTTATGGCTAAGTATGGAACGATTATAAAAGTGGGAAAGATATTAGAGGAAAATACACTTATGAAAAATGGTAGCAGCCCTGGGAAAAAATAGACAATGACATGGGACTGTGGAATCAGAATCAAAGAATGTTTTAGAATTATCTAGTAATACCCAGTACATGATAAATGGAAACTTTGAAATAACATCTCTAATGAGAGGTATTTATATTGATTTTCACTTTTCATTTGAGCCAAAGCTGTCGTCTCTTGAACAGCGTTTCCCAAACTTTAATGGGCATTTAAGTTACTTAGAGATCTTTCCAAAATATATATTTTGATCAAAAGCTCTGGGGTGGTGGCTGAACTAGTGAAAGGATCCAGTATTTCTGACAAACTCTCAGTCAATGCTGACTGCTGCTTCTCAGACTGTCTGGGTAGCTACGCTGAATGTCACTATAATTATTTTTCCCTTGCAAGTAACACTTCAGGAATGATATCTGTGTTGGAGAAATTGTGGCTATGGAAATATTATTCAAGAAAAGTTTCCATTTTTGTATAGCTTTGAGATGAAATTGATGTACAACAATGTCATTTTAAAGTCTAAAATTGAATGAGTTTTGACATATGTATACAACCATGGAACCGTTACAGCAGTCCAGGTAATGAACATTTCTGTCACCCTCAAAAGTTCTTTACTCTCCCTTTCTAATCTTTCCCTTACTCCCCTCCCCCCTGCCATGTACCCACTAATCTGATTTCTGCCATTTTATGTTATTTTCCATTTTCTAGAATTTTATATAAAATATCACACAATATGATATGTCCTCTTTTATTATCTAGCTTCTTTCACTCAGCATAAGTATGAGATCCATCCATTTGCTCATTTTTGAAAATTGGGTTTTCTATTTCATAATTGAGTTGCATGTACTCTTTTTTACTTGAATAAAGGATTCTTTACATTCTGTAATGCTTTACTATTTTCAAAATGTACTCGTTTTCTTGCTGGCTAGTATTCCATTCAATGTACGTGCCACTATGTGTCTATCCATTCAACTGCTGATAGACCTTGCATCATTTTCAGTTTTGGGGCTACAACATATAAAACTATTATGAACATGCAGGAACATATCTTTGTCGGGACATATTATTTTACCCCCAAGGGGAGAGTGACTCAGTCATATAGCTGGTGTATATTTAGCTTTTTAAGAAATTATCAAACTATTGAAAGTGATGGTACCATTTTACATTCCTACCAGCAATGCTTGAGGATTCCATTTGCTCCCTTCCCTCACTCAGCTGGTGTGAACAGTCTCTAATTCTAGCCATTCTAGTGGTCACATAGTGACAACTCACTGTGATTTTTAACCTGCATGTCTCTAATAACTAATGACACTGAGAGGCTTTTCGTGTCTATTGGTCATTCGTATATCTTCATTTGTAAAGTGTCTGTTCAAATCTTTTGCTCATTTTTGAAAATTGGATTGTTGGTCTTATTATTATGCCACACAAGTTCTTTACATATTCTGGATCAAGGGTTGACAAACTTCTTTAAAGGGCCAGAGAGTGAATATTTTAGGCTTTATAGGCTATGTGATTTTTGTTGCAGCTATTCAACTTGGCCTTGTATCATGAAAACAGCCACCTATAAGACATAGCTGGATAAACATGGCTGGATATTAATAAAACTTTATTTACAGGAACAGATCGCAGGTCAGACTTAGCCTGTGGGCTTTATTACGCTGATACCTGTTCTAGGTGGAAGTTCTTTGTCAAACACATGTTTTGCAAAGATACTTTCCTTGTTAATGGTTTACCCTTTCATTTTCTTAATAGTGTCTTTTAAAGGACAAATGTTTTATATTTTCTGAAATTAGATTAAGAATTTTTCATCTACGTTCATAAGGGCCATTGATTTGTATGTATTTTTCTTTTCCTTCCTTCCTTCCTTTCTTCCTATCTCGCTTTTCCTTCTATCTTTTCTTTTTTGTAATTTTTTTTCATGTTTTGGTATCAGAGTAACAATGGCCTCGGAATAAGCTAAAATATGAATTAGTGTTTTTTTTCCTAAAATATTTCATAGAATTCACCAATAGTCTTTCATATGCCTAGAATTTACTTTTGTGGAAAGTTGTTAAGTACAAATTCAATGTTTGATGTAGATATAGGGCTATTCAGGTTGTCTATTTCTTCTTAAATGAGCTTCAGTAGTTTTTAAAGAAATGTTTTTATTTCATTTAAGTTGTTAAAATAATTGCAATGCAATTCTTCATAATATTCCTTTATTGTTATTTTAATGTCTGTAGCATCAGTAGTGAGTTTCCTGCCTTCACTTATGATATAGACAATATGTATTTTCTTTCCTTTCTCCTGGCTAGAAGTTTATCAGTTTTATTGATCATCTCAAATGACTTACTTTTGTTCTCATCGATTTTCTCTCTTTATTTCTCTTTCCCTCTGTCTCTCTTTCTCTGTCTGTGTATCTCTGTCTCTGTTTCTCTCTCTGCCTCTATTTATATATAGTCGTTATTCTTCTATTGATTTATGCTCTTTTCTTTATTATTTTATTTCTTTTGCTTACTTTGAATATTATTCACTCTTCTAATGTCTTATTTTGGAAGCTTAGTATATTGATTTCAGAGTTTTCTGTGTCTCTTACATAAGCATTTAAAGCTATAATTATCTTCCTATGAACTGTTTTACTTGCTTCCCATAGATTTTGACATATTGTGTTTTCATTTCTATCTAGTTCATATATTTTCTAATTTCCTTTGTGATTTCTTCTTTGACACATCAGTTATTTACAAGCATGTTGTTTTGTTTTAAAGTTATTTATGGATTTTCCATATATTTTTCTGTTATTGATTTCTAGTTTAATTGAACTGTGGTCAGACAACATACTTTTTCATGTTTTGAAAACTTTTGTATTCATTGAGACTTGTTTTATGGCCCAAAATATTTTCTATTTTGGTAAATATTCCAAAAGAATGAATATTTTGCTGTATTTTTTCATCTTTAAAATTTCATTTTGATTTTTAAAATATAAAAAAATCATGTCTCTCCTTATTGTGTCCACTTTCCTGGACATATGGAGCATATTTATAGTGCCTGTTCTAACAGTCTTGTCTACTGACTCTTTCATGTATGTCATTTCTGCATCTGTTCCTACTGATTGATTTTTCTTCCGCTTTGTACTCCTCGTGTTTTTTGTTTTTAACTGGATGTCACATTGTGAATTTTATATGTGGTGTGCTAGAGTATTTGCATTTCTTTTAATATTTTTTGGACTTTATTCTGGGAAGCAGTAAGTTACTTAGAAGCATGTTGTTCCTTTCTAGGTGTGGCTTAAAGCAATACGCTTCTAAGGACTCTGCCCAATGCCCCACGAGTTAAGAAACTCTCCACTCTGCATGTACCAGTGATGCTCTTGCTCATGAGGAAGGCTCTAGGGGAACCCTCTGGAGACCTCTGTGTTCTCTCTCAAGTAGCTGCCTCTCAGCCCTGTGAATCCGAGGTGTATTGGCCTCTCTAGACTCTGAATTTGTCTTTCAACTCAGAAATACCTTCGGGCTCTCTTTCAGTTCCCTTTCCCTGTGCTATGTTATGAAAACTTCTCTAGATAGTGTGGGGCAATCGTAGAGCTCACCTTGTCCCTCTCCCCCGCTCCACCCCTGTACCTCAGAGGTCATCATTTCTTGCTGCCTATTGTTCAATATTGAATATCATTGATTTTTAAAAATATTTTGCTGTTTTTTTTAGTTAAGACAAGGTATTAAGTCTTAGCCATATTATTTCATTCTTCCTGGAGGCAGAAGTAAAAACAGATCACTTTTTTAATGCTAGTCTTACCCTAGACATAATGAGAAGTCTGATTCAGGTAGGTTCAGGTTTTGACAACATCAAGTGACCAATTATTTTTAATGCTATTGTATATACCTTTCACCCATTTAAAGTCTTCTTTTCTATTCTACCCACTTTAGGAGACAATCTAGGTTAAACCCAACTTTCCACATATTTAATGTCTACACCTGTGCTATTGAACATCCTTGGAAAAAACACACAAGTAGGACAGATGTTCCCCCTTAAAATTCATGATCATTAACATATTCCTCTTAAGGTCGAAGACTAATATCAAGGTTGTTGAAGAAAATAAAACAGTTAAAATAGAGCAATTTGAAGAGTGTTACATAATCTTTATCTTCATAACTGGACAGAGTAAATGTTGCACAAGTGAATCCAATATACAGTTCCTGCCAAACCTGTACATTTGCAAAGAAGCCTCAGTGCAGGAGGCATTTCTGGAAACTGGTCAGGCACATGGAACTGTGAAGCAGACAGAGCTCATTTTGGCCCATGGGATCCTGAGGACATCAGAGCAATTAGAAGTGGAGGTTGGGACTGAACTGAACTGGAGAGTAACATTAGATCTGTCCTCCACTGCCAAATACTTGTTAGAAATATGAGATCAAAGCCTACCTATTGGCCCAGGGCAAAGTCCCACAGAAGTCTTAACTAATGGAAAAAAAATGGACTATATATTTTTTAAAAAAGCTTTTAATAGAAAATAGACTTAAAATAAAAGCTTTTATTGAATTCTGTTGTTTTTTCATTTATGCTAAGATTTTACCAAGAATGGTAGGTGGCATTTTATATCAAATATTAATTGCATTCCATTTCAAGTGGGACTTAGTCACCATTAACTTGTACAACATGAATGTGCACATTTTCATTACACTCCTTTACTCACTTCTCTAATTCTGGCTTTGACACTTGGGCATACAATAATGCTAAGAAATACATGCCTAGGAAATATTTGAACTTTTAACATCTATTTAAAATTAAACAAAACAAATACTTTATTGAGGGTAAAAATGGACTCTAGACTCAGACTGAAGCAACATAAATTGTGACTTAAAAGGATGTTTGCCTTTTTAATTTTTTTAGATTTCATACTAGCCTAATTTTGCTAACTGCAACCATATGTTAGAGTTAGAGTCAGGGCAGAGAGCAGAAAGTAGCTATGCTGTAAATTCGAGGAACAGTGTTAATGTCTTATGAAATATACTTACTGAGAACTGGAAGTTTTAGCACCACTTTCTGTTCCAAAAATCTATTATTATGTTAGATAAGATCTTTGATCATCGGTGCCTCAGCTCAGGCAATATTGTAAGGTTATCTTGAGACAAAGGATTATTAGAGAATCTGAGGAATTTTCATGGGTCAAGTAACATCAGGGTGAGCCTGCCTGGAGTGGAGCTGTGGCAGGAGGTCCCTTTTGCACACTAAGGGAGCTAGGAGCTATGATTTGCTACTTCTCACCATCTAAGGAATTTAAATTTATTTACAATATAATCTCTTTAGTCACTGTAATATCTGGCAGGCAATGCTGTTAAAACACAACTGACCAATAACATAATTTCCACTAAATAAATGTATTGTGGCTGCAAAAAGTTTAGAGACTCCTTGCCCACAGCCAGTTACTGAGTCAGCACTGGGCCAGGGATGGAAATAGAAAATTCAGTGACTTATATATCTTCAGTATTTTTGCACACACAGAAAACTAGTCCATGAGATGAATGACATACAGCATGCTGAGTCTTTGTTCTCCCTCTAGATTGCATTAGCTTACCTTCATTGGTTTTTGCCCAAGTTAATTTTACCTATTAGGTCTGTGAAAAACATGGCCATGTCCTTGAGGCCTCTGGACATGCACACTGAAACAAATCAATTATTTGAAATGCTACAGTATAAATACTATCAGAATAAGCTTCTTGGGAGAAGAAAGGTGTCATATAATTCAAAGCAATTTATAAATATCTTCTTTCAGACACAGTGTGAGACCTGATCCAAACTTCTTTGAAGGAGGTTTAAATAGAGCTGCCGATATTATGATTACATTTTCTCTTGTTTCATGCCTAGAGTAATATTAAGGCATCAGAGTTCAAGTGTTTTCTCTAATATTGGTGGAGCAGTATAAAAAATAATGTAATCACTTAGAAAGGAATGTATGTAGAAAATTACTTTGAGTCAGATAGCTCAGCTTGTAAAGTAGAGATTTATTCCCACTGGGATAGTGGAATCTTCGTTGAAATTTCAATGCTGTTTTTTGAGTACTGAAAAATACAAGATTCTGAAGTGAATGCACTTTAGATATTAAGTGAACATGATCAAAGTTTTAATATATTGTTACCATGCATAATGAGGGAATTAGGGAAGGCAATTCTGGAAGTTAGCATAATAGCAATTGCAAAGAAGGCTTTTATGAGCAATGCATATTAAGTAAGTGGAGTAAAAATATTGATTAAAATAAGTTTACATAAGTATTAAGGAAACTATAATTACATGTGTAGTTCCTGAATTAAAGCACCTATCTATACAAACATAAGGAAGAAAATAGTTTAAACTCAGTATCCTGAAAAGTAAAATAGTTTAGTATCAAGATGACCATAAGCTAGTCATTAAAATTAGAAGCTGACATTGATAAAGTACCCAACTTTCAATGTTAACATTGTGTTTTGTGCTAGACAAATTAAGATCACAATTTTCCATCTCAAAGGAGATCAGCATTCACAACCTAGTGAGAGAAATAGACAAAAAAATCATTACAATGAAGTGGAATAAATGTATTTTCTGAGAGAGGTATGAAAAAGACTCTATGGGGTCTCAGAAGAAGTTATTAAATCTATATTTGTTTGGAAATGAGAAGGCTTTGAGTGGCTTTATCTGGAATGTAACTGGAAAAACATGCAGGAATTACATTTTTAAAATGTGCCTGGCCTAGGATATTAAAAATAAACCATATTCTTCATTTTATTATTTTTATTTTCATTATCATCTAAGTAAAATGAGGATAAAGACATTCTACTGAAGGTTGAATCACATGTATAAAATATGACAAATAGGAGACAGCATGGCATAGTTAAGAAACGCCAAGTGTTGTGTATGAAGTGTGTAGGGTGTGAAGAAGAGAGGAAAAGGATGAAGTTGGAAAGAATCATCAGTTCAGATTCTGAAGGCAGAACTTAGATTTTTATATCCAAAGGAAGTGAGAAACATTGAAAATAATATGGAGAGAATCATTTTATTTGCCTGTTTCTTGTTATTATTTAACTTAAAAAAGTAACATACTTGTGTGAATTAAGAATAAGCATATCATTTAAAAGGATATAAAATAAAAGTTAAGTATCTTCCTTCTTCCCATCATACCTCTGAGTCCAGCTTCCCATTTTCGAACATTTTTAGTTGATTCTCTTTCAGGTCTCTGCAAGCTTACAATCTGTGCTTAGACGCCTCCTGTGTCACACTTCAAAACATCTCAGCCCCACGTTGACTCCAGCCACTGCTCCAGCAGTCAGTTCTGTGCAGATTTCCACCAGCCTCATGCAGATGTAACCTGTGAGCATCTCTCCTCTGTCCTGTGCTCACTTTTTGTTTCCTGTGCCAAGGCTGACTGATGCTATAGAGAACCAGCTCAGCACTCACGTGTGTGGAACACAGATGTGTGGGGACTCCAAGCACACAGGGCCACTATTAGCCAACAGTTGTTGGGAGTCAATAAGTGACAAATTTCATAAAATTCGTTAGATGATCCAGCAAGCAAGGGCACTGATTGCCTGAAGGAGTAGGCAAATCCATTGTTTGTCTTTGTATTAGCTTTCCTTACTCTCCTCTTTCACAATCCCTATGCCTAACTCCTAGTTCCTGAGCCTACTTCACAAATAAATTACCTGAACACACACCTCTGCCCCAGAACGTGATATGTGGAGAACCCATGCTACAACAACTAGCTCTGGGAATAGCCTTAAAAGCACACACCCTGGATGGGATTTTGGAGCAGGATCATTTACTGTTAAAAAAGTAATAGTGAATCAGTTCCCACTCTTAAGAAGATGAAGATATCTCCTGTCCTGTCATAGCATAAAAGTACTGAGTCTCATCTCTTTTAGGCAGGATTCTCCAGAGAAGCAAAAAATAAGATGTGTGTATGAAGAGAGAGATTTATGTTGAGGAATTGGTCACACAGTCGTGGAGGATTGCAAGTCCCCTTCTTGTGAGGCAGCGCTAGTGGTCATGTACTTTCTCCGTTTTTGTTTATCTGAGAAGATCTTTATCTCTCCTTCATTTCTTCTAAAGGAGAGTTTTTCTGGGCATAGTATTCTTGGTTGGCTTTTTTTTTTTTAAAATCAGTCCTTTGTATCATCCCACTCTCAGTTGCCTGCAAAATTTCTTCTTAAAAACCTGCTAATGGTCTCATGGCGGGGGGGGGGGAGGGGTCCATTGAATGCAATAAATCACTTTTCTCTTGACATTTTTAGAATTTTCCCTTTATCTTTAACTTTTGACTATTTAATTATAATGTGGTTTTTGTGTAGATCTTTTCCGTTTCATCTTATTTGGAAACCTTTAGGCTTCATACATCTGGATGCCCATTTCCCTCTGCAGATTTGGAAAGTTTTTAGCCATTATTTCATCAAATAATCTTTTTTCCCCTTCTCCCTCTCTTTTCCTTCTGGGACACCCATAATGCATGTATTGTTTCTTTTGAAAGTGTCTCATTAATCTTATAGGCTATTTTCACTCTTCTTTTTTTCTGTTTCTCTGACTGAATAATTTCAAACAATTTATCTTTGAGTTCACTAATTCTTTCTTCTACCTGATTGTGTCTGCTGTTGAAGCTCTATATTGACATCTTCAGTTCAGTCATTATATTCATCAGCTCTAAGATTCCTATTCAGTCTTTTTTTTATGGTCTCTATTTCTTTGTTGAATTTCTCATTTTGTTCATGTATTATTTTCCTGATTTTATTTAATTGTTTTTCTGTGTTTTCTTGTTCACTGGGCTTCTTTAAAATGATTATTTTGATATTAAGTAGTTTATAGGTCTCTGTTTCTTTAGGGTCAGTTACCGGAGCTTTATTGGTTTCCTTTGGTGATATTATGTTTCTCTGCTTCTTCCTGATCCTTTTATCCTTGCATTCTGTCCTTGCATTGAATGTTACAGGCTGACTTTGTCAGGGAAAGCATTCACCAGTCAGCTGGCCTAGGATTCAGGGTGAGCCAGTTTGGGGGTATTCATAATTGGGTAGAACATAATGCTGGGTGCTGTGATCAGCTGGGATTCTAAGGTTGTGGGGAATTTGTTACCAGGGTTCATGGTCAGCGGCGACCCACTGTCAGGGTTTCATGGTTGGTCAGAGACTACTGTTGGGGTTTCATAGTCAGATGAGGTTCCTTAATGAGGCTCTACAGTCAGATAAGGCCAGTGGCAGGGATCCATAGTGAGGTGAGGCTACTGAAAAAGCTTTGCTAGTTGGGCAAAACCAGTAAGCAGGGCTCTGCAGCTATACTGGTGGGATTCCAAGATCGGATGAGGCTACTGATGGGGTTCTTTGGTCAGATGAAGCTTCTGGCAAGGCTTCTTAGTGGGGCCAGCCTCCTTATGGGGCTCCATGGTTAAGCAGAGACAGCAGGCAGGGCTCTGTGGTCCCAAGTTCCCTGAAAGGGCTCCTGACTAGACTCTGTGATTAGGTAAAGATTATAAGGAGGCTCCTTAGTTGCAAGGCTGCTGGCATGGCTCCCTGGTGGGACAGAGGCTCCTGACAGCCCTCTGGGGTGGCTGGGAAAGTTCTTGGCCTGGTAACCATCTGTAGAAGGGGAGGCTCCCTGATTGGACAAAGCTAGCAAGGACCTGGAGGGGCTGCAGTTTGGCAGGACTGAAAAAGCCACTGGTGGAGATTAAGGGGCCAGTTCCAAGATTCCCACTTGCTGGTAACTGAAAGTTTTGATCCTTTTATTTGTTCCTGGCCCCGCTAGTCAGGCTATCCATGACAGTTACCCCAGTGTTCTGCATGAGTTGAGATGTAAGTGGGCCACTAAGATAGTGTCAAATGCTAAGGAAGTTAGATGTTCACCTTGGTCTTTCTTTCACCAGGGGCCTGGGGGATCCTTCTCAGTCCCGTGCTATGGTGGCTTGAGGGATAAATGATACGGATAAAGTACTCTTCTTACCCATTTTGATGCAGTTTTTAAATTTGTTTTTTGCTCCACTGGTGTGCTATAACCTTTCCCCTGGGTTCCATAATTCTCACAAAGGTATTTTTATTCGTGCATAGTTGCTTAATCAGTGTTCCTGTTGTGGGGAAGGGGGTGTTGGCTAGGACTGGGAACCTCATATTCTTCCATCTTTCTGACATCCCTGAGACTGGCAAGTCCAAAATATGCAGAGTGGGCTGGTAGATGGGAGACCCAGGAAGAAATGATGCTGCAGTTGAGGTCTGAAGGTTGTCAGGCTAGGGAGTCAATGTTGCAGTTCATGTCCAAAGGCTGTCTGCTGGCAGAATTTCTTCTTGCTTGAGGGAAGCCAGTCTTTTGTTCTGCTTTGATGTGGTCCACCCACGTTATGGGGGGCAACTTTAATCAAGGTCCACCAATTTAAATATTAATCTCATCCAAAAACACCCTCAGAGAAACCTCTAGAATGATGTTTGACCACATATCTGGCATCATCACCCAGTCAAGTTGACACAGAAAATTAACCATCACACACCTGTGATGGATTCAAATAAAAGTGTAGGGGGACGAGAAAGTGTTGAGTTACGCAGAAACTGTTGCTCTTGAATGAAAGGGAACAATGGAAATTCTAAGGGGTGTGGAGCTGTCTGGCTATCGTAAACTGCTTTGGATGCACTGCAAAAAGGAAATGACTAGTTCATATTAGTTAATGATCAACCCAAGGCATACTGCCAAAGCCAGAGCTGCTGTATGGCAGCTTCTAAGGACATTTTTACCTATATTTGCAGGAAACATTTTTCTGAAAATTAGGCCCAGCATCTAATTGTAAGTGTAGTGGAGCAATGCAGAATGCATGGCCTTGACAGTTCCCTTATGTCAGAAACAAGGCCTTGATGAGAAGGGACTGTGAGCCAGAAACGTAGGAAGAAGACATTATGGCTGGCAAATCTGGCACTATTGAACAGCCAGGTTTCCCCTAATTTTCTGTGCTAGCAAAGAATCTGCCTACTAGAGGGGGAAAAAATGACTACTCTTGCTTGGAGAACCTAAGAAATCCTCAACCAAGACCAGCATCTCAGAACTTGATGTTTTATAAAGTCTGCAACTTCCGCCTTCACCATTCCCCATTTCCTCCAGCCCACATGGTGATAAGAGCTGAACATAGCCTTAGCTATGAAATGAAGTTCTTGCTATGGTAAGAAAATAGCTCACAAACCAAAGAACTTGCAAGATTTGGCTAACGTGTGTCATGAGAAACCAGAGGAAAATGTGTGGACTCTTGAGGATGTCAGAATTCAAGGACTAAATGATAAACCTGGGTAGGGAAAAACTTATTGGCATGGGGGCCAAGTTCTGAAGCCCTGGTAAGTTTAACCTATTCAGATATGCCTTGGAATGGCTTCTCATAGATTGGACATAACAATGGTCTTCAATAATAAAATGGAGATACTGAGACAGCTTTAACATGACATTAAAAAAGGGGCTGGAAACCTCAGGGAAATGGGCATGTTTGAATGGTTTTACTATGTGAGGCCAGAGAACCTATCTACTAACTGTATCCCAGGAGGTTCCAGAAGACATTCTCTTTGCCTAGACAATAAGAAATGTACTAGTGAGACAGATACGAGCTTCTTGGAGAATCAGTGGTAGTTAACATCTGTAGGTTGGGATTAGGAGTGGAAGACAATGCTGTGAGACTGGGGTCCCTATAATAAAGAACATGGGATTCAAGAAAGGTGGATGCCAGCTTGAAGCACATAATTAGATATAATTACTGAAAATGTGCAGCAGAATTGAAAATACTAAATACCCGGATTTCCCTAAATTATCAGTGCTAGCAAAGAGTCAGCTTGCTAGGGGAAAACAATCAGGATATTTTGTCTCACAGTGAATTCTGGGCAAAACTAATGGATTATGGTATCCCACGGTGCTTGATAGACGATCAGTCAAGTATAGTACTTTTTGACTTACATTAACAAGAACAACAAAAATAGAATTTCTGGTGAGCAGAAGTCTGAAGTTAGAGACTGCAAAGGAAAAAATCACAGTGTCTCACCCAGTTTCCAAACATAAGTCACTTCACACACCCAGAACCCACTGATTGAAAAGAGGCCAGATTGCACTGAGAAAAATCTTTGCAATAGCAACATATACAATTCTGAGAGAAATTCTAATCTTTCCCCAGATGGCTGTAGTTATTTACCACAGTAGCTCTTCTGGGGAAAGGGTAATACCTAGACTCCATGAGGACTGTTTGAATAAAGATCTTAGATAACACTGATACCAAATTACCCAAAACGCCATTAAGGTCTTCTGGATAAAGTGGGGGCTAATGGAGTCCAGATTATAAATGGAACTCTGGCTCAAGTTATTTTCTTGATTAACTCAGTGGTCCATGTATGCACTCTGAGCATATTTCCATGGCTACTGAGTGTATATTTTATGACTGGCAAAACTCTGAAATTTATTTCCTGATCTGTGAAGAGCCATCATTGTAGGAAGGGTCAAGTGGATACCCCTTAATCTGCTTCTTCTCTCCCAGCAAAAACAAACAAAAAAAAAATCAGAAGCAGCAATACATCCCCAAAAGAACTTCATAGAGTAGTGCTGCCATGAAGGATTTAAAGGATTGTGGAGAGAGGAATCATATCTCCATTTAATCTACCTCTGTGGCCCCTGCAAACACAAATTGATCATGACATTGTGATGCAATAACATAGAGTTAAACAAATGGTACCCAGCTCTCAATTTCTTTGTTGGGTATGGTATCTTCACTAAAAAACATAAACACAACCTCTAGCACTTCATATATAGCTATTAATTTGGTGAATGTAATCTTCTTAATGCCAATCAACAGAGGATTAAATTCAGCTTGCTTTCACAGAAAGGACAACTGTAGACATTCACTTGCCTGAGGTCTTTTGCTTTTGATCAGAGTCTTGATTATGTTGACATTAGATAGAACACATTGTTGGCTTTACCAGGGGGCCTGGGAGTAGATGGATAAATGCCTTCCTGTTTCATTTCCTGGGAGATTAATGTGAAATAATTTTTCTAATGCTCCCCAGAAAACGCATTAGAACTGAGTTTTAATCATCTGTTGTGGTAGCCAACTCAATAACCCGTTCATATATTTGCTTTTCTTCCTTCCCTGTTTCAATCACTGTTTTTCTCATTCCTGGAATCACTTCCCAAATAAATTGCATTTATTAAAGCCTTAGTCTGAAGCTCTGCTTTGGAGAAAACCAGACTAAATATTTCACTACAGGACTAAATAATAAATACCTTTATCTTGAGTCACTGTATTATCCCCATTTGAAAGAGAATTATTTTAGGGTTTTTTCTCTTATCCCTTTCATTTTTCTCTTTCACCTTGATAAATATATTATTATAAATTCATCCATTGGTTTCCTGTAGCACATTAAAATATATTTATATTTCTATGTAAGAATTTTCAAATTTAGACAAGTTTCTACTAACTTCACTATGTAAAATGAAAACATGGTACTCTAAAAAAACCTTCCTTTCCATTCTCCTTGGTGCTACCTCTAGCTTTGTTTAATCTAGTCTCCATATCCTGTAATTTTTTTCCTCATGATTTTCCTTTCTATCTTTTTTGATCCAATTTATAAGAGAATTCCCTGACCCTGTCTGTTAGGCTAGAGTCTTTAGCTATTTAGTCATTTTTGTACTCAGCAATTTAATTTTCAATCTGGAAATTATACTTCTAACATTAAAAAAAATCCAAGTTTTCTTTATAGTTTCTTTGTGTTCCCTTTTGCATATGATATCCACCCCTCACTCCTGGAGTTTCTAGCACATAAGACTGCCAGATTCAGCAAATAAAAATACAGGATACCTAGTCACGCTCAAACTCCAGAGTAACAAATGACCTTTAATATAAAGATACCCCAAGCAGTACTTAGGATATGCATATACTAAAAAAATCCTACTCATTGCTCACCTGAAACTGAAATCTAGCTCAGAATCCTGCACTTTATCTGGAAACCCTACTAGCACAGTCCTATAGATGCAGAAAATATTAATTTGGTGATTTAATGGAACTTACATTTTTACTTGGATTCCTTGTAATTCCTTGTTTTCTTATTCTTTTATGTCTGCAGCAGTTTCTTGTTATGAACTCAACATTCTGTTGATCTATTTAGGATAATCATTGGATTTTAAATACAACCATTTTCTCATCTTGAATTACTGCTTTTTTAATTTAAAGGTCAATTTGATTTGTTATTCTTTCATCTCTTCCTTGCTGCTGAATCCCTTTAAATGTTTAGTAATCCTGCTCTGACTGTTTAATAATCATGCCTGAAGGACTATCTTGATCAGTATAGGTAGCTGCATTCCTTCTTTTCTTTTTCCTTTGGCCACTGTGTGATTCTGTTTTCCTATGATGCCCTTCCTGTAGAGTATATTGACAAGGACCTGACACCTCTTACATGAACTCCAATAATTCATTATTGCATCATTTACCAAGATATTTGAAGATAATCAAGTTCCAAGGGAAAGAAGATACATTCAATGTTAGGCTTATTAAATTTGACTAAGCAGTGCATTATATTGTTAAAGAACTTATTAATCATTAATTAATCAACTGGAAATTCATCTGGAGCTTGGGTGAGTGGTTGCAGCTAGAGATACAGATATCGAAATTCCTTGTTTATAACCAGTAAATAAACTTGGGAGAAATTCATTGGTATTCCATCCTAGTTATTAATGCTAGTGTTTACATAGTCAGGATCTTAGCTACCTATTGGCTTTTGATATACAAATAAAAAATAGCCTGGAAACAGATGTGCAGTTATATTTTCTGTCTGTAGATATGTTTTTGAAATCATGATTAGGAAACAATGAATCAAGGTCACATTGTTGCATCATTATGTGTGTTTCTGAAACATTTCTGTTCGGTCAAACACTAAAATGAATAAATTGATGTCCTTGGTTAACAAAGCAGTAACTTCAAACAATTTTTAGAAATATCAAAATAGAACAACTATGCCATATAGATATATCAAATATATATACTTCCCAGAAGCTTTTATTACTCTTAATAATTTTTTACTTTCTTGCCCCAAAATTATTATTTTTGAATGAATACTTCTATGCTTACAGAGCATCATAGTGGAAAAGGCAGCTTACTATCTAGCAAAATGAATGCACCCTTTCAGGAGATAGAATGATGGCTGTTCCTAGCCTGGAACTGTATTTCTGTGTCCCCTTTCCATCTGAGTATAACCTTGTGAGTGGAAGTCATGTGTTCAATTTCCAGGTAAGACTTTTAAGAGGCAAGAATGCTTCTCTTTCATGTCCTAGGGCCAGGTAATGATACTGAAGTCCTGAGGGCACAGCAGAGTCACAATATGAAAGTAGTCTGAGTCCCTAACTTTTTGCAGCATTAAGAAGAGTCTCCACTAGCCAGGAGCACACACCGATGACTGAGAAATAAACTCCAATTGTCTTCAGCTGCTAAAATTTGGAGTCCATTGACTACTTTAGTCTAGTTTACATAAATCATGTAATATTTCTATTTGATGCATTTCTCTTTCACTAGTGGTACCACATCTTAAGTAGTTACGACTTAGAAACACTGTCATTAGAGATGGAAAAAAACAGTTGTCTAATCTTTTAAAAAATACTAAAGGAATTAATTTTGTATATTGAATCACTAATTATAAAATAAATATAGCACATATTTTCAGAGTATTATTTTTTGCCAATAGTTTGATCTGTGTTGATAAATTTCTGAGTATTATAAATTTCTTCTCCTGAAAAGTAATTTGTAAAGGGGAAAAATAGGTTGTAATAAATTTGGCAAGTAAATACGATACAAAGACTGCTATGGACTGAATTGTGTCTCCCCAAACTCATATGCTGAACTCCTCTTGATGGGATTAGGCCAGTGTAAAGGAGGAAGGGACACTAGAGCTGTCACTGCCATGTAGGGGCACAGGAAGGAGGTGACCACTCACAATGCAGGAAGAGGGCCCTCACCAGAAGTGGAATCTGCTGGCTTCTGATCTTAGACTTCCCAGCCTCCAGAACCGTGAGAAATCCATGTCTTGTTTCAGTGACCCTGTCTATAGAATTTTGTTATAGCAGCCTGAGTAGACTAAGTCATAGATGTAACATTTATTCTTTTTCTTTTGTTTAATTTTTCTAAAATCTTGGTCAGGTTATTGTAAGTATTTCTTGCTAACAATTTATTCTGAAGTGAAGTGGAAGAAAACTAAGCTATAAAAAGAGCTTATAATATAATTGTGAAAATTGTTATAGGTCTTACATAGAGCAAAACCTTTTTAGGTTCCAGTGGGGGAAAAAAAGTGTATGTGTGCATATGTGCTTATTCACAGACAGGAAATTAAAACAGTTATAACAGGTGGGTTGTAGTAGTAGGAAAGAAATGAAAGAACCCTACTTAGAAATTATGCTCTGAATTCATCACTTATCATATCTTTTATTCTCCTCCCGTCTTTGGGTATAAACAAAGTTGTAAAATACCGCTCTAAAGCAGTGGTTTTCTTGTGTATCCTCAATTATGCAAAAATTATTATGATAGAAACAAAGTCTACTCTTTCCATGTGTGATAGTTATATTCTTTTGCATCTGTTGTTGTCAATTAAAACCCTGGCCCTAACGGAGAGTCATGGTAGCCAATTCTACAAACAGAGGCCTCAGATGTTGTACCAATACCGATACAGGAAACTTCCGAAACAAGAAAGTTGGAGAGAACTGAAGACACCAGGCCAAGTTAGAAGGTTATTTTGTGCAATTATTTACTGAATATGTTCACACTTCGAAAGAAGAAGTAAAATTATTTGTTAAAGTAGCTAACTTTGGTAACCAGAAATAGTTAGCCTTTCCGTCTCCTGTCTCATGATTTAGGTTCGAAAGACGGAGTAAGGATGGGGAGAGGGAAAAGACAGATTGCCAGGAGCATAATATTTCTCAAAATCATTTTTAACTGAATATGTAGTAAATCTAATTTTCAGCGTGATGGATTTGCAGTTCATGACACATCTAGATGGAGTTTTTAGCTGTCTGGTTTCAAACTGTCAGTTGAGCATTTGAATAATATGTCTGGAAATTAAATGGAGAAAATTCCAGCCATGTAACAGCCATTATTTTTTATTAAATTTTACTTTAGCGTGGTGTGGCGTAACTTCTGCATATGTATTTTTTGTTCCCCCTAAGCGCATACTCTGCACTGCCAGGGCTAATTGATGATTGAATCTGAGGATATGAGTTTTATTGGTTCTATGATGCAGATGCCCTCTGTAATGCCTCCAGCTCATCAGCAAATTCTAAAATAATAGTACTGTCTACTGCTACTAAACCAGGCCTTTGAGATGAATTTTTTTTCCCCCTCAGAACTGGATATGAGACAGTTTTTTTCTTTTTTTCATCTTTTTCTTATTTCTCAGAACTCTTTCAAGGTAGCTGATATATGTAGATTTATTGACAAAGAGAAGAAAGAGATGGTACAGAGATTTCCTTAAATTATGACTTTTAAATTTTATTTTTATCCCCAAATTTCCTGAGGATAAGATTATCTTTTTCTCATGGGAAAGTGTGACAGTTGTCAATTTATTGTTTTTGTATTATTTCAAGACTACCTCAAAGGTCACATAAGAAAATACAATCCTGGTCTGGTTTATCACCACTTTCTAAACAAATGCTCATACTTCTTTCTCCAGGTACTATACTAACAACTCTGGGGGTAATAAGTAGTCATCTCATAATCACTCTATTTAATAGGTGAAAAAATATTCCAGTAATTGTTCTATTAAGCTTTTATCCTTTTTTCCTAGAATTACTTGGCAGGATATTATGTCTCTCTCAGTGAATGTATGTTATATCAACATGACTGATGGCAAACAACTCAGTGTTTTGTTATCTGTTTTCCCCAGAGTCTCTGGCAGTTTATCTTGAATTACATTTGTGAGCTTCAAGATGTACAGATGCCAAGAACATGCCTGATATTATTCATATATATTTTTTAATTTCAGAAAAATTGAAATGAGGCTAATGTGTGGAAAGCATTAGTGAGGAGATGCCCTTAAAAATATCATGGTAGTTAAGAAGAAGAAGAGCCACTGGAGGGTAGAATTGCAAAAATAATTGTTTTTAATCCAATGAGTTGATTAGAAGAGACAATAATTTATATGTTTGATATTTTTACAGGGGACTATGTTAATATTGCTTTTTAAAATTATTTAAAAATTAATGCAACGTGAACAATTATACTCAAGTGAGACAGTTATCCTTTTGGAAATGTTATTTTTCAATACCAGGGGGTGGGGAAAAGTGAAATATATCTTGTTAGGTCATCAGATTTCTAGACAGTTTTTTTTTTTATCTTCAATAATGGTCAATTTAATCCTAAAATACAAATGCATATGATAGAGCTTTTGTTTTTAAACATAATAGCATTATTCTTACAGTGCTATACAATTTAGTTTTACCTGTGTTCAGGGTACATGGCAACAGAATTAGTGTTAAGATATTCACTCTGCTTAGATATATCTTCTGCCTTTAACTTCTTTGTATTAGTATGGAACAAATGTGCGTTATGTTCTGTTACAGTTTGAACATAAGCAGTGAGACAGAGCTATATATTTCTGTAGTGGTGGTATCTTCATCTAGTCACTGCAATTCAGGATGAGCAGCTCAGCTCTGTGATTTTAGAAATGTGAAAGTTAATATGGGTAGAAATTAGAGGGCTCTGGGACTTAACTGGCTAAAGTCATAATAAATAAATACATAGCACTTAATGCTAGTTTTAAAATTTATAATAAAAGCCAATCACACCAGAGATCAGAGCTCACTAATCAGAATACTCACTTTAAAGGTAAATCACATGATGAAAATCACATAAGGTAATTAAAAAGTTGGTGGTAAGAACAGAATCGGAGGAAGGTGAGTTGGTCAGATGATTGAATGGCTAGCATTGCAGAGCTATGAACGTCTAGTGGATTCGTACCACCTTTACAGTCATAGTGGCCACTGGCTTCAGACAATTTCTTTCATGGCCCAGGACCTTCTTTCCTTTGAAGAGTGATGGATAGATTGACACTTCCTCCTTTGTTGGCATTCTAGTTTTTGTAATTATAATCATTGGCACCCCCTTTTGATGAATAGTTATTTCTTTAGTTATGACAAAATCTACCATTGAGTTCTTGTATAGCCTCAGTCTAAGGACCATCTGGTTATTTAGTATGGTTTGGCATAACTCTTCTCTGATCCTCATAGACATAAGCTATCTTGTATACTTCATTCTAAATTCTTAGGAAGACACTTTATTATTGTGTACATTATAATACATAGCTTCATATGGTTTCTTTCATGAGTTACTCTACAGTCTTTCATGAGTATGTTCTCCTAAAACACAGTTTAAGTTCATATATCCTTTCATGGTTTAGCTTACATTATTCTCCATTGATGCAACTCCCATACTCACTAATAGTCAGTGACTTCCTGTTACTTATAGCAGGAATAACATACCACCTCACACTGCTCTTTTATCAAGACTCTCTTACGAAGGCTGAATGTGGTCTTATAATCCCTGTCAATGTATTTTATCAGAGTTGGCATTAGAGATGAAATCAATTCACCATCTCTCTGGTCTGTGGGATAAAGTCTTAGTTTTTTACCTGACAGCAACACAGTTCACATTATGCTCCTAATCTGACTTTACCATTAAGTATGATGTTAGCTGTAGATTTTTCATAGATGCCTTTTATCAGTTTGAGTAAGTGCCCTTCCACCCCTAGTATGGATATTTTTTTATCAGGAATGAATGTTATATAAATTTATCGAATGCTTATGTTGATTCCACTTGCTAAAATTTTGTTTAGATTATTTGTATCTATGTTTATGAAGGATATATTCTGTTGATTAAAAAAAATTGTGTAATGTCATTGTCTAGTTTTGGTATCAGAGTAACCTTGACCTTACAGGATAAGCTCAGGAGTATTTCATCCTCTTCAGTTTTTTAGGAAAGTTTGTGAGAATGTGTGTTATTTCCTTTTTAATTACGGGACAGAATTCACCAGTAAAGACATCATGAACTGGGTTTTTCTTTGGAGAAGAGTGTTAAATAATAAGTCCCTTATATTTAATATATAGGGCTATCCAGGTTATCTATTTCTTCTTGAGAGAGTTTTGGCATTTTGTGCCTTTTAAGGAACTTGTCTATTTCATCCAAATTGTTGAGTTTATGGACATTAAATTTTTAAAATATTCTTTTATTAATTTTTTAAATGTGTGGAGTATGCTATAATATCACCTCTTTCATTCCTTATCTTGCCATACTAAATAGAACTTCAAAAGAATAAAAAAAATTGGTTGTCACATTGTTTTGCGTATGGTTTCCTTTGCTGTGCAAAAGCTTATAAGTTTAATTAGTTCCCATTTGTTAATTTTTGCTTCTATTTGTATTGCCTGGGTACACTGCCCCAGGAGAACATTGCTAAGATTTATGTCAGAGAATGTTTTGCCTATTAAACCACAGATTTTCAGTGGGAGAACTTCAGACATAACAACTGGCTCTGTGTGTGTGTGTGTAGGGGGTGTGTATGTATATGTGTGTGTGTGTGTGTGTGTGTGTGTTGGGGGATTATATGTTTATATAGAGTATCTACTCAGTAACTTTCAAATCATAAAAATATCCCTGATTACTTGTAAGTGTGGATGACCACATAGGAGCATGTTAAGTACTCCAGAGTTATAGAGGATAATCTCAATGAATAGCCAGGAAAGAAAGAAAGAAAGAAGACTCTTCTGAAACAAAGAAATGACTTAAAGAGGTCACCCCCAAAGAGTGAAAAGTTAGAGAAAATGTTATTTTAAATCTCTGAGAAAGGAACTAGCATCAAAAAACAGGAAACCCATCAAGCCTCAACTTGTTTTCAGAAAGCCCCTAATTAAAGCATAAAGGTGAAATCGGGCAGGTACAAAACAAAATCTCATTTTAACGACTAACAGCCCCATAGCTTTTGTTTGGGGGCAACTTTAACATGGGTTCCTCCACTGTTTCATATTCTAAAATCTTTCTCTCTAAGATAACAAGACAGGAATCAATAGATTTATTTTAAACCTTACATCAAAAGCAAGGTCAAGCAAGGTCTTACGTCTCCAATAAAGTGATTGTTTCAAGCTGAACTTGTGTATTAGTGCTGAGGCATGAACAAACACGGCATTTCAACACCGGAGCAGGAGGGGTCACAACAATTCCATGCTGAGATTTCTAATGCTAAGTGAACAGAACTGATCTTTTTCAAATTAAAAATGTGGTTGCTAATTTTTGCTTTCAAGGTACAGAAGGTCTCACACACACACACAATCACAAGATTTACTGCTTAATATCCTCTTAACCACTGAAAGCGATTCTGTTTATGTTAGGAAAAAGAAGCCAAGTAGAAAGGCCATTATGTTGTGTCTGCAGCTCTCACTCCTAATATGTGAGTCTCATTTATAAGGAGAGGAAAAAATCAATAATCCTTTTAAGTTGCCTTGGATTCCAAGTGGAAAATGCTTTAACCCACTGCACTGTGATGACTTAGAGTCACTGTGAGATATTATGCAATGTTGTTTAACCAAGGAACCCAGCTCACTTCAATAGCTTTTAATTGCATGGTTGAGTCTGTCTTGGCTGGCGAAGAAAATGAATGCTGTCACTGTTTCCTGAAAGTTTAACTCTTTTACTCATCAATTGTTTTTTTAATCACCTTCTTAAAGGTTAATTTTGCTTTCATAAAAGCTACCTGGAAGACTGAAGTTTCAGAAACACAGTTCCAGAAGCCCAGAGATGAAAACCTTCAAGCTGTTAATTTAAATATGTTCAACTAATATTTACAAAGCACCAACTGCGTATAAGGTCTTACATACTAGGCGGAGCAGTGGACGAGCAATGAGTGAGATGGCTTCTATTTTCATGAAGCTTTAATTAACCAGGGAATGAGCTGAAAATCCAAATTTGAAGTTCTGTATAAATGCCATATGAGGAGAGGAAAAAACTTTGTCCAAATTTCAAAGGTTCAAAAGAGCTCTGTCTCACTCACATCAAGGTAAAGGGAAGACAAAGGTTTCTGAGCCTTTGAAGAATGGATGGAAATTTGAAGTGAAGAGGCAGGGGGATTGCCATGTTGGGGCAAGTGAATTGATAAGGAAAAGTGAAGGCAAGATAAAGACCAGAACTTTCCCAAGCTGGGGCCGAGGCAACAGAAGCGGATGAATTTAGAAAGTAGGTGGAGTTCATTTGTGAAGGGTTCTAAATGTGGTGCTTCCCTGAGAAAATTAGTAACGTGATCCAGGCAAAAAGCCAGAAAGATGGTTGGTGGTAGAGGAAAATTACTCTGGTTAGTAGATAATGAGAAGACAGAACAAGGCAAGTAAAGACACAAACTGTATTAGGTTAGACATCAGATGCTTTGGAAGTATAATTTAACAATATCATATATTGAATGATTAAAGATGTAACTAGTTTCCTGGAGAAAGTTCCTAATTTATGCCCCCAAAGCATAGACTCTAATGCCATTTTTCTTCCATGAAATGTGTGTGCTTAGAGAGAATAAATACATAAATAACTAAATAACTAACTTAATTAATTAATTAAATGCCAATTATATGCCAGAGACTATTCTGGACACTCTATAAGTATCTCTAATATCCACAGCGATTCTTTAGATAGACAACAATAACTTCATTCTACAGATTAGAAACTAAAGCACAGAGAGTGTAGGTAACTTGCCAAATGTCAGAAAACTGATAAATTGCGTAGTTGAGATTTGAGTCAAATATTTCTGACTCAAGCCTTGCTCCTCCAGCTCTATGTTTGACTCAGTTCCTGCCCTGCCTTTGCTCTACAGTTTTTTGCACATTACTCAATATCTTAGTTTCCTTACCAGTAAATTGGGATAATAACTTCAAACTTGCTGGTTATCAAAATTGAATTAAAATGTCTGTGTCACAGTGCTCCATAAACTTACTCTTTAAAGAAAGCTGAAATTAAGGAGATTATAAAAGAGTCTATAAAACTTGTTTATATGATGATACTTCCTTGTCTCCAAGTAAATGTTACTATTTAACTGATTTTTAAAAAAAGAACTTTTTTTTTTAACATTTTTATTGATTTATAATCATTTTACAATGTTGTGTCAAATTCCAGTGTTCAGCACAATTTTTCAGTTATTCATGGACATTAAAAAAAGAACTTTTAGTCCTTATAGCCTCTCCATAATTTATCTCTAGTTCATATTATTTTATTAGCCAAGCTTTTTTTTAATAATTCCTCCATCTCATACTGTGTTGCATATCACACAATATTCCTACAAAATATCCAGCTATGAACATGTGAATGTTCTGAGCATGTGTAGTATAAACACAAAGTGCTTCATTAATATATTGTATGTAACTTACTTTAATCTCCCTTGGTGAAAGATTAGGTGACACTGAATTGATTTTCCTTTCCGTTTATTTGGTTTCCATATGCTTTCACAAATAGTATAGAAGAAGTTGGTAAGGGTGAGCGTTTCCAGGTGGTTCTGGTAGCAAATTAGATGCACACTGTGGAACAATGTATTAAATGTATACATATCAACAAAGATATATTTTTTAAATGTGTTCATAAAAGTAAATAATAAGATATACAACAAAATATAACTGATATAAATTTTAAAAGTATGTGTGTACCAAAAGTATGCATTTTGAGAGAACACCTACACACAAAATTATGTTAAGCCCATGAGACTGTTTGCCTATAATAGGAGACGGAAGGGCATGGGCTATGAGAATATAATGCAATAAGTAAAGCAAGTGTGGGTTTGCGTGGGCTGGTGCTGATAACATAGCATGAAATGAGGACTGTGACTAGTCAACTCTGCATCAGAAGTCCTTTCAAAACTAGTAAAGAATGGACTTCTGATGAACTTTCAAAGAGGAGACAATCCAAGCTGGAGTCAATAAAGTTATCCTATGTTAAAAGGTAAAAAAATATTTAGAAAGGTAGTGTTTGATGATACAGGGAAAAGCAAGAAATAGCAGCATGACAGAGGGTTAAGGATGTAAAGCTATTTCTTGGCAGTCTCCACTGAACCTTATAATTTTTTGAATTCTCTGCTTCTTAAGGTTGACTCTACCCCTTGGAGACAGCAGGGTTCAGGAAGAAAACAGAGATCTTTGGAATCAAGGATTGTTGCATTTAAACAATCGCCATCGCTTATAGTTGTGAAGACCAAAGCATGGTAGTCAATCTTTTTAAATGTGAGTATCTTCATATGTAAAATAGCCACTTTACTATATTGATGTGAGAAACATGAGTAAAAGACTTAAGCATAGATCTAGGCTCATAATGACCACACTATCATTAGTGGTTCCTAAATGCTCTTTCTCTGAAGATGTCACTCATGCATTCATTCAACTAACATTGTTTGAGAGACTACTATGGTTTATGCACTGAAAATACAAAAATGGAAAAGACATACCCATGCTTTCAAAATGATAGTAGTCTAGTGGCGAAAACAGAGTTAAATCAAAAACTATACTGTAGCTTGAGAAATGTGATGGTGAATATATTGGGTGGTAGAGGGACAACGTGAATCAGACAACATGTTTTTGGAAGAAAAGATAACTTGAATATGATCATGTAGATTTGGTAAGAGATAGGGTGCAAAGTTCTGGAAGCATTCTTTTGTGTGAAGAAAATTGCTAACCTCTATCTTATGACCATTCCAAGGGTTAGGCCTGATAAATGTATTTTAGTTGGTTCTCCATTATAAGATTTTATTTTCTAATAAATGAATTTGTAGTTCCTGTAATACATAGCTACACTCATTTTCCCACCATTTTCTTTTGTATGTTCTTTCACTCTGCTTTGCTATGAAACTCAAATGGTCAGTGTGGAGCTAATCTTGTCTTCCATAAGGTTAAGATTTTTTTTTTTTCTCAAGCCTTGAAATCCCTGGGAACTGTTTTTCTAAACTCTGATTTAATCCATATATATTTGTTCAGTGTTTGTGTTTCGTGCTTCTTTTTGTTCAGTGAATATTATTTTAAACACACACTCATATATACATAGATTTGTGTATGTACAGAATACACATCTTTTTGCTTAAAAAGAGAACATAAGAAAGGTTATGTTTGGACAGGATGCTATAAACCCAATACCCAATATGTGACAGTGCTGTCGAAAATGTTTTTCCTTTACAAATTCTACTGAAATGGCAAGACTTTCCTGAAACAACACTTAGTGTTTGTTTTTAAAACAAACTCATGGGTTTACTTTGTAAAAACTCATGAATGTTTTTTTATTCATCCCATATCCTTTTCGGGGTTGCTCTATGCCAAAGGAAATATGATTAAGGCAGCTCAGGAAGAGTTTTGGTATGCAATAAGACACAATGGATGTATCTTGTGGAGGATTCAAAAGGGAGAATGGGAAAATCTGTACAGACACTCGAGCTAGGGGGGCAAGTTATAACTTAGACTCTTGTCAAATGGTAACTCAGACTTTTAAAATACCTCCACCTTCAGACTGATAACTTACACTTAGTTCCAAAGCTTCTGTAAAAAACAAAACAGAAACAATAACAACAAAACTAAGTTCTAAAAATTTTATAAAGCCTGTGGAAACACTAAAGCTGGTATTGACAAAACACTTAGATTAACCCCGTGAGTGTTCACTCTCGTGGTTCAAATAGTTTAAAATGCAGTTTACTCTAAGAATTTGTCTTCCTTGCCTTAGTATTGACAGAGTTTGAAATAAAATATGTTTACAATGAAATCAAAGAGAATGGTTTCTGTTGAAACTCGCCTGCTTCCCACCCCATCCCCAGACTGCTGAATGCATTGGAGTTTAGAACTTGCTTTGGTGTCGATGGAAATGGGGCATTTTGCAGAGATACATAAAGTGGACAAGGTTAAGAAAGGAGAATGTTGCCAAGAATGGGTATTTAGAGTCTAACATTTTAAGGTGCACAAAAGACATAAAATAGATACTTTCTCCAAAATATATTCAGCCATTTAAGTCACATAAATTCACATTTTCCACCTTCTCTAAGGAAATCTAACAACTAATGGCTCTGAATTTCTTCATGTGTCTAATGTGAATATACACAAAGAACTGAATCTGAGTTGCTTTCTGCAGGTGAGTATTTCGACAGCTCAGCTGATGTGAATCAGTCAGTTTTAATAATGAAGTGAAATTCAGTAAGAAAGTCAGTTAATAGAAAAGTGGAAGAGATTAGATTGAAAAGTCTTTGTTGCACTTTAAACATATGGTTGTCTTTTGAAACTGGATTTGTGACAGAAGATGTGTTATTTGCAAATTTTTTTTGTTTTACAAGAGAAGAATTAATAATGATGTTGGCTACCTCAAGCAAAGAGCATTAAGAATACCTCTCTGTGCATATTTGTTTTAGGCGAACTGTAAAGTTCACACCTTCTCTAGAATGTTGGGGTGGTGTAACTGATGCCTGGCAAGTTTCCAAAGAATACTGGGTGACATGTTTTACCTTGACTTTGTATATGTCTTCTTTGTATGTGCTAAAGTTCAACTTTGATCTTGGGATTGGCCACAGATACCTCATCAGCCTTGGGATCAGATTCAACACTTGTGATACTAAATAGTGAATGCCTAATTCAGTGTCATTTTTTCATCTCCAATTAATACATTATCAACAATTATTTGCTCACAAAGGTTATCATCACAGTCAATCAATTTCAACAATACAAAAAACTATATCATTTTAATTTATTTTGGGGATCTGGATATGCATTATAGATGAATAGAATGTTCTAGATGTAACGTGGAGTGGAAAATCACTTAAAATATTTTCTGTATTGAAAATCCATTAATCAGTTGAAAAGGATAGATATCATTTCAGAGTTAAAATACTTTACTAATTAATGATGATAACAAAATTTTATATTCAAGACTATATTGTAATATAATTCAAGACTATATTAAGAACTTCAAGTAATTAAACTAAGAAAATAGCATCTATATCATTAAGCTACTTTAAAAACGTTTTTGATTTTTAACTATTTACTTTTCATTAGTATATCAAGTGTCTTTTAAGAAAAAACTTACTTGTTCATATTTTTACATCTTGCAGAAATGAATTATATGTAGCATGTCCAACCAAAACATATTTGATTCTTACTAATTAAACCTCAAAACAATAGATTCTAACAAATGGTTTAAGAAGACAGTTTCTTCTAGACCTGAATCTGTGGAAGCTAGACATGTAAACAAGGGTTTGTCAAAATTATTGCTATGAAATGCTTAGCATTTTTAGCAGTGGACATTAAGAGTTTATAAAATTCACCTACGGTGTAGGTCTTAGCTATAAAGTTCCACAAGAAAACATGAGAGAAGTTCTTCCAAATGACATTTGCTTTGCGCAAAATCATTAGTAATATTATTGAAATTGTTATGTTTATACCTTACGTATGGGACACAGAGAAGGAACTAGGTTTTTTGCTTAAAAAAAAAATTGAACAGCAGAATGAAATAATGACTAATTCCAGGCTTCTACCTTAATCATTGGTTAGGAATATCTGAGTCTTACACAGCTTTTACATTACACTGAGTGTAATTGTAAATATATTTTCAGAATGGAAAACTTTACAGAAAATGTCATGAATTTGTCACTGATAATGTAACGAGCATTGAGTTTTTTTGTGTTTACATTTATCAGTTATATGTTCAGAGAGTAATTAAAATATAACATAATCTAACCAGATAACTGGCCTTAAGCCAAAGATGAGCCACATGACATAAGGAGATATTCTACCACTTTTTCAGTAATTTTCAGAGATATCCTTTATGTATTATAGTTATAATTACACACAAACAAGTTGGACTACCTGGAAGACATGGATACATTTCTAGAAATACACAACCTTCCAAGACTGTATCATGAAGAAATAGAAAATCTGAACAGACTGATTACTAACAAGGAGATTGAATCTGTGATCAAAAACCTCCCAAAAAACAAAATTCCAGGACCACAGGGTGAATTCTACCAAATACTCAAAGAAGAATTAATACTAATCCTCCCCACATTCTTCCAAAAAAAAAATAAAAGAAGAGGAAGCACTTCCAAATTCATTTTATGAGGCCAGCATTACAAAAATCAGGCAAGGGGACCACAAGAAAAGAAAATTACAGGCCAATATCACTGATAAACATAGATGCAAAAACCCTCAAGAAAATATTAGCAAACCAAATTCAACATTAAATTAAAAGGATAATACACCAAGATCAAGGAGGATTTATTCTAAGGATGCAAGAATGGTTCAGCATCAACAAATCTATCAATGTTATACACCACATTAACAAAATGAAGAATAAAAATCATACGATCTTCTCTATAGGTGCTGGAAAAGCATTTGACAAAATTTAAGATCCATGTATGATAAAAACGCTCAACAAAATGGATATAGAAGGAACCTACCTTAACATAGTAAAGGCCATATATGACAAGCCTACAGCTAACATTATGCTCAGTGGTGAATAGCTGGAAACTTTCTTCTAAGATCAGGAACAAGGAAGGGATTCCCACTCTTGCCACTTTTATTCAACATAGCATTGGAAGTTTTAGCCAGAGCAATTAGGAAACAAATATAAGTAAAAGGCATCCAAATTGGAAAGAAAGAAGTAAAACTTGTCATTATTTGCAGATGACAATTATATATAGAAAACCCTAAAGACTCCACTAAAAAGCTATTAGAACTACTTAATGAATTTAGTAAAGTTGCAGGATACAAAATTAACATACAGAAACATGCATTTTATATACTAATAAGCTATCAGAAAGAGAAATTAAGAAAACAACTCCATCTACAGTTGCATCAAAAAATAAAATAGCTAGGAGTAATTTTAACCAAGGAAGTGAAAGACCTGTACACTGAATACTATAAAATATGGATGAAAGCAACTGAAGACACAAATAAATGGCAAGATGATTCATGCTGATGGATTAGAAGTATTACTATTATTAAAATGTCTATACTACCCAAAGCAATCTACAGAATGAATACAATACCTATCAAAATTCCAATGGCATTTTTCATAGAACTAGAGCAAACAATCCTAAAATTTGTATGGAACAACAAAAGACCCTGAATAGCCAAAGAAATCTTGAGAACAAAAAGAAGAACAAAACTGGAGGCATCATGCTCCTTTATTCAAACTATGACAAAGCTATAGTAATCAAAACAGCGTAGTATCAGCATAAAAACAGACACATAGATCAGTGAAGTAGAAGAGACACCAGAAATAGACCTATGCATATGTGGTCAATTAATTTATGACAAAGGAGTGAAATAGGTCAGACAGAGAAAGACAAATACTATGAGATGTTGCTTATACTTCTGATATCGTATTTAAGAAACCTTTGCTTAATAACAAGGTAGCAAAGATTTACTTCTATGTTTTCTTCTAGGAGTTTTATAGTTTTAGCTCTTGAATTTATTTCTATAATCCATTCTGAGTTAATGTTTGTGTACTGTGAGATAAGGGTCCAACATTCTTCTTTTGCATTTGGCTATCCAGTTATCCCAGAATTAATAATTGAAAATATTCTTTCCTCATTAAATTATTATGATAGCCTTGTCAAAAATCAGTTGACAGTAAATGTAAATTACCAAACCTAACAAAATGGGATTACTTCTTTATTCTCAATCCTACTCTTATTACATATGTATGTATGTATGTGTATATGTATATCTTTTTATGTCCATCTCACCCTTTCTTTTATTGTGACTTTGTAGTAAGTTTCAAGCCAGGAAGAATGAGTGCTCCAATTTTGATTTTTCAAGACTGTTTTGCCTGTTGTAGATCCCTTGCATTTCCATGTGAATTTGAAGATAAGCTTGTCAGTTTTTGCAAAAAAAAAGTTGAGATTTTGATAGGGATTGTGTTGAATGTACAGATCAATGTAGAAGCATAGTCATTTTAATACTGTCAAGCCCTCCAATGTATTAAAATGATATTTTCTTATTTATTTAGATATTCTTTAATTTATTTCAACAATGTTTTGTGGTTTTCGGTGTACAATTCTTGCTCTTCTTTTGTTAAAGTTATTGCTAAGTATTTGTTCTTTTTGATGCTATTGTAAGTGGAATTTTTAAAAAATTTTATCTCTGATTGTTCATTGTTAACATATAGAAATGCAATTGGTTTTTGTGTATTGATCCTGCAACTTAGCTGGACTCATTTATTAGTTCTAAAAACATTTGTGTGTGTACGTGCATATGTGTTTATAGAATCCCTAGGATTTTCTTCATACAAGATTATATCATCAGTGAACAGAAATAGTTTTACTTCTTTCCTTCCAATCTGGGTGTCTTTTATTACTTTTAATTGCCTAATTGCCTGAATTTTTCTTTCATGTTTTTTGTTCGCCCCAAATGGTATTGCTGCCTCTGGCAGCTAGGATATTAAGTAATTGCCCAAATAATTCAAATAATTACCCAATTTTTTTTTTAATAAATGCCCTGGAGAAAATGCTGTTCACACTGAGGGGGTTCTTAGTCAAGTCAAAAGAAGAGAAGCCCTGTGAGTGGGCTTTTCAGGGAGATACCTGACAGGTCAAACTGTGGAAGATTCTCTAGGGTTGCAGTTTTGGAGTAGATGCCAAGCCCTTTCTGCACCTCACCCCACATTGACTTTTAATGTGCTGTTTTTCACAGTTTCTGTGTTTGAGTGACTTGCTGATTTCCAAGGTTATCATGGAACTGGGGAAAAGAGAATGGGAACTGGTCAAGTCAAAGCTCACCACTGTTCTTACCAGGATTCAACTCTTTTTCTTGATAAATGGCCCTTGGAATACTGGAAGCCTTTGGTTAACTTCCAGATTTCTGAAAAGGTTGATTTTGATAGTTTATCTAATGTTTTTATTGCTTATGTGAAAGAATCAATTTTTGAAGTTCTCTTCTCTGCCATTCCAGAATTTCTTGTCTTTGAGGACTGTTATTTTAAATCTAATTCTGAAAATAATCAGAAGGCATCTTCAATACTGCATAAAGCTTTAATTTTTGGGGTTGCTTTAATGAAATTGCATTGCCACCATCAACCAAATCTTTGAGGCCAGAAATGAAAGAGAAGATTAAGTCATTATTTTCCATAGGGAGAAAGTAATGCTAAGTAACTTGGGGTGACTTCACCAGCAGTGGTAACATATATAGCAACAAAATGAGTAATAAAGTGTCTTGTTTCTTCAATGACTTCAGCTGGAAGTGGGTATATGTTTAGTTTCATAATGCACATACTGTGCCCATAGGGGCAGATTGTTTCCTACACTGAAAAATAATTGTTCTTGTATGGCCATGTTAAAATTTAGAACTCTGACTAGTAAAACTTTAATGATAAAATTATAATAACAATTGATTTTAATACAATTTCTGTTTTTTTTTTTTTTACCCTGTAGTTTATTCTATATTGTTATTATGTGACTTTGGCTTCATATTTAATTAAATACATTTGACCCTTTCTATTTACGGGTCCCATATCCTTGTATTCAACCAACCACAGTTGGAAAATAAATATTTGGAAAAAAATTCCAGAACTTTCCAAAAAGCAAAACTTGAATCTGCTGCAAATTTTTGCAGTGTTTATATTGTATTAACAATTATTTACATAACATTAACATTGTATTAGGTACTAAAAGTAACCTAGAGATGATTTAAAGTATGTAAGAGAATGTGTGTAGACTATATGCAAATACTATGCCGTTTTATACAAAGGACTTGAGCTTCCATGGATTTTGGTATCAGTGAGGTGTCCTGAAACCAGTCCCCTGCAGATGTCAAGGAACAACTCTATTTACCTTAATACTTGCTCACTCAGCACTTTTCCAAATTACATTTTTATCACACTTCTGCTTTCTAAGAATAATTAGAACAACTTAGGTAGTGCAGAAAATTGTAACTACATAGTTGGTGTTTTTATAGATTTTTACACTTGTTTTATATAATGGCTAAGGCAAAGAGACAACATGCATCATGTGAGGAGTTTGTGTCTGAATTTTCTGTTTTCCTTCCTCATTTCAAAAAGGGCTATGTGGAAGAGTAGAAGGTAAGAGTTCCACAAGTTTCTCTGGCTTTTTTTTTTTTTTAATAAACTCATAAGCCTTTATGGAAGAATTGAGAACAGTGAGGAGGTGAAAGAGAGATTGAATTTGAAGATACAGCAATAGCATTATTTTGGATTAACTTTTAACTTTGAAATAATTTAAAATTTTCAGAAGTGTCATAAGAAAATGTTCAAAGAACTGCAGTATAACATTGTGATAGTTAACCTGTGTCAACTGATTAGGTCAAGTGATTGCGTCAACTTGACTGGGCCAAGGAATACTGAGATAGCTGATAAAACATTATTTCTGGATGTGTCTGTAAGGGTGTTTCTGAAAGACTTGAACATTTAAATCAGTAGACTGAGTGAAGAGATCCAACCTCACCAAAGTGGTGGGCATCATCCAAGCCACTGAGGGCCCAAACAGAACAAAAAAGAGGAGGAAGGGTAAATTCTCTCTCTCGCTCCTTGACCTGGGACATCCATTTACTCCTTCATTTCTACATCGGAGTTCTCGTCTTGGGCCTTTGTTCTTGGCCTGGAAGCTACATTGTCAGCTCCCCTGGTTCTTGGGTCTTCAGACTTGGATTGAATACCACTGGCTTTCCTTGTTCTCCAGCTTGCAGAGGGCATATCATGATATATCTCAGCCTCCATAATCACGTGAGCCAACTACCATAATACATTTCCTTTAATAGATCTACATGTATCCTATTGGTTCTATTTCTCTGGAGAAACCAGACTATTATTACAAGCCTTCACACTTATTCCACAATTTTTAGAATTTTACATTTTCTTTTCTCTTTTTGTCTTGAGCCGCATGTAAGTTGCAGATATAATGCCCAAAATTCTCAAATTTTTCAATATGTTTCCTAAAGACAAGGGCACTGTCCTCTATAATTCTAGTACACACAAATAAAAAAGGGAAATTAATACATATACGATACTATAGTCCAATCCCCAGACATTCACAGTTTATCAGTTTTTCAAATAACATCTTTATAGAATAAAATAGTTTATTCTTTTCCTCATTTCTTTCCTGGTCCATAAACCAATCCAGAATCACACATTCCATTTAGAAGCTATGTATTTTAGATTCTTTCAACTTTATTTTTCATAGCCTTGACTTGTTTTTTTAAAATATAGGTGTTCTATGATGTTTCCATGTGATTTATTTCCAGTTGGGCAGTTTTTGGCAGGAATATTACAAAAGTAATGCAATGTTCTTCTCAACCCATCCCATTAGGGGGCAAACAATTTGGCCCACAACTGGTGACGTTAATTTTTACCACTTGTTTAAAATAGTATCTGCCAGATTTCTCCCTTCTAAAGTTAAGTAATCATTTTCTTCTAACTTGTTCATTAACATGTAAATAAAAATATTATGTGAAAAATTACCTTGAGACAATGTAAATAAATATCCTGTTCCTAATCAAACCTTGGTCAACTAATTTACACCATTGATGAGTCTTTCCTGAATCAATTTTATTATTGTGATTATTGCCAAAAGGTGATTGTCCAATTCCACTATTCCTTCTTTATTTGTTAGTTGGCATTCTACTATAAGGTACAGATTTCTCATCCATTTCTGTTTTCCTATAACAAATTATTATTTTAGGTCAATGTCTCTGCTCTTTTGAAGTTGCCCTATCAACCTTTGAATAAGCTCTCTTACTTTCTGTCATGACACAATTTTCTAGGTTAATCTTATATTTTTCCTAGCCCAAGCCCTGGAATCAGCCATTTTCCCAAGAAACTATGTTTTTGTTTTTTGTATTTTTTAAATTGGAGAATGGATTTAAAATCCCCAATCTGGAATCAGGTGTGTATTCATTACTTCCAGGGTGACATTACTTTTAGGACTTCTTGGAGGGCAGTTGGAAAATATACATCTGTGTATACACACTCACATCTACACATATCTATGTCTAATTGTAAGTAAAAACTGTAAGTTCACACCAATGCCTTAATTTACTCTACCTTTTCTCCTCTTTTATATTTGTACCTTTTTTATCTGAGCATCCAGTCTCCTATTGAGTGCATTTCTTTGTTTGTTCAATTCTCTTGTCTTTAACTAATCCTGCAATTCTATGTGCTGTTTCCTTGGTGCCAGTCTTGTAAAATATGCCCATTATGCTGACTGAATTCCTCTCCGGCTCAAAAGCCAGTGATTCATGCCACTGAGCAGCTGAGTTCCCACAGGAAAGGAGAAGGAAAGGAGCTAGCTAGAACATTTCGAAGAGTCGTTTCTATCACAGACTCATAAAAGTAATTACCTTGGCATTAATGATGTGAGAAAAAGAAGACTGTGAATCCAGAAACAGTGGAGATTATCTTCTGCTTTGCAGTAAATGCCTCTAAAGAGGGATAAATGTGAATTCTAAAGACAACTGGCTACATGGTGATTCTAGCAAGAAGAACCAAAGAAGAACTAAAGACTTCAAAGTAACTGGCTCCCCATCAAGACATGGAAGCTGAAGAGAGTTGATGGTCCTGAATCAAGATGGTCAGGAATAGGAGATGTCAGTGGAGAGAAATGATTAGTGAATAGAAAGTATCCCTCCCACAGTGCATTGGCACTGAATCAAGATACTGGAACCATGGAATGGCCTTGGGGATGGGAGAAAAGCTGAGTGACTGAAGGGAAAGGGACTTGGAATTAGAAATAAAGTTGAGTTACAGAAAATAAAGTACTCTGTGTTTGAGTACTCAAGTTTATGGACTGAGGTTCATAGCCACCACATATGGAAATGGTATAAGAGAACCACACAAATATGAAATAAAGAAATTAAATATTAATGCATAACTTGCAATGTTCTTAAAAATCATATGACTAGATATTTTCCAGTAGAGTTAATGAAATCATCACTTACTTGTCATAGTCTGGTGAAACTGGAAGATATCTTTCACCTCAAATTCCTTTAAAAATTTTGATATATAACTCCAAAACATCCTTTTTTTTAGGATAGCTTTTTAAATTTTGACACATTTAAGAAAGTCTATTATGATAAAAAATCTTCAATGGTAGATTTTCTTTTTTACAATGACCTCTGTATTCAAAAGTCTTTTTTTGCCCTTTGAAAATCATAATCCTAGATTGAGTTCCCAAGTGAGAAACACCATCCTTTGACATCACCTTGATAAATGCTCCATATTATGCATATCTCCTCTGCCTCTGCCAACATCAGGAACAGGCACTAGACTGTAGAATCTATTTTTGTCAAACAAGCTTCTCATTTGTTTTGCTTGTCACAGCAGGTTATCTTGGACTGCTTTCTGCTGACTCTGCCTTTTCCTTCTTGTTCTGCATAATGCACACACTGTATGTCCCAGACATTTCAGCAGTTACAGAATTAGAATCACAAAACAATATGAAAAAGTATGTTCATATCCTATTGCTTTGACCTAACCTTGCAGATTGGTTCCCTACTGTTCTAAGTATCCACCTTGTTTCCTGCAGTCTCCTTTGCTCGCGTAATTCCCTCACCAGCTCTGAAATTTTAGTTGTCAATTCCCCATTGTCCTTTAAGACCCTCCTTAAAAAATATTTCCTAAGAGAACATTCCAGATCCTTTCCATGTGAATACACTTTAAAATCTGTTTTTGTATATAGTGGCTAAAATTTGCAAATCTCAAACTCCCAAATTTATCCCTTCCCACCCCCTTTCCCCTGGTAACCATAAGATTGTTTACTATGTCTGTAAGTCTGTTTCTCTTGTAGATTAGTTCATTAGTGTCCTTTTTTTTTTTTTTTAAAGATTCTACATATGAGTGATACAAATGGTTTTTTGATGAGGAAAAATTGTCATAAAAGGACCTAAAGAATCAAACATGATAGCATAAATTCAGGAGTGTAGAACAGGAGTCAGCAAAATTTTTCTCTCAAGAGCCAGATAGTAAATATTTTTGCCTTTGTAGGTCATACAGTCTTTGTTGTAACTATCAAATTCTACCATTGTGGTATGAAAATAGCCATAGATAATACACAAATGAATGGGTGTGGCTGTGCTTCAATAAAACTTTATACATTTATACAAACACAGGTAGTGGGAGGGATTTTACCCATGGGTCTAGTTTCCTGACCCCTGGGCTAGAAGACCTTGCTGAAGAAGAAAAGAAAGCTTCAGTTGTCTTTGTCGTAAGAATATTTCCAATACTGGTATAACCGGTTTTTTTTTTTAATTGAAGTATAGTCAGTTATAATGTGTCAATTTCCAGTGTACAGCATAATGTTTCAGTCATGCATATACATACATACATTTGTTTTCATATTCTTTTTCATGATAAGTTACTATAAGACATTGAATATCATTCCCTGTGCTATACAGTAAAAATGTATTTTTTTATCTATTTTATATATAGTAGTTAATATTTGTAAATCTCCGACTCCTACCAGTTTTTAATCTTTTTTTGACAACTGGATTAATTTCCAACTTCTCACTAGATAGTTCCATTATATGTCCTGTAGGTACTTCCTATTCACCATGCCTAAAGCTAAACTCACTTTCTATGTAGGATAAGGGTCCCAATCTATTTACAGCAAATATTACATAATTTTACTAGCAATTTAACTACTCAGTCTACGTGCTTCTTTATCTACCTAATGCTCTATAAGTACCTGAGTGTATGTATCTATTAATTATTGTTGGGAGAGTATTTTCCATGGCTTTCTCATTTCTGAACTTGCAAGCAGAGGCATTTACAGTTTTTTTCCAGGAGGTATGTATAACAAACATCCTTGCAAGATAAAGAAAGGATCTTTTCTCTAGAGCAGATGACAGGTTTCTTTTTGTCAAGTATCATAAAGATAATGCATTTCTCCAGGGCAAAGTTTGAGTAGGCTTTCTTGCAGCCCATTATAAAAAACTAGAGATTTCTAAGATCGATTTCTCAGCTGTGACTGAATCTTGGCTGTGAATGGGTGATTCATCTGGAGGTAAAATTCCTCTCCAGCTGTGAACCTGTGAACTAGACAAGTTACGTGCTCACAGAACATAACAGTGTGACAGGCATCAGACAGACATTCTCATTTTAAAAGGGAGAAATTAGAAAGAAGAATCTAGTTATGGGTCCCAAGCAAGTAAAAAACCTTGTGGGGAAATTCCTTTAGATTTTGAGACTTGAGATAATCCTCTTTGCCTCAGTGCTCTGTCCTCCAGGCCTACCAGCGTGACCATGGCGGCCTCATCTTCCGGGCCCACTGGGATGGCAGTGTTGCTCCCTCAGCCCTGGGCCACATTTCTTCCCCATTGAGACCAAGGAAAAGATAGCTTCATCTTGTCACCTGTGCCTTTGCACGTGTAGTGGCAGTGGCAACCCTGCTGATGATCTCTGTGTCACCTTCATGGTCTTTCTTCCATTTCCTTGAAAGAAATGCATGTTTGCAGCCAGTTAGCTTAATTGTTCTATTCTATGGAATACCAGAAGTCTGACAGACTTCCTTTGTTTCATTCCCTCTCTGTCCACTTTAGTCCAAGTTGGCAGTGTTTCCACTGGCATAACCCCTTCTCTATTCTTTTCTTCTTCTGAGATGGCCTGTTTCTCTTGAGACCTCTCTTCTTGGCTTGCAAATGCTCACTTGGCCTTTCCTCTTCCTTCATATAATCACTTTCTTGTGTATGGTGGCCAATCTCAGCCTTCCAGAAGTTCTTTCTCATTTGGAAGCAGTCAGGCTCAATCTCTTTATATCTCTGTACCTATCCATCCATCTAATGTCTATCTATAATGTGCATACTCATGATGCTAATTTTTTATGGTACCATCTAATTATAATAATACAAAAAATATTTCCTTCCATTTGGATAAGTTTCCTAAAGAGCTGATCTAGTGCTTTGAATTCTTCCTCATTTAATTTTTGGCTAAGACCTGAGAATAACAGCACTTATTTCCATTTGAAAAGCTTCTAAGGCTACTGCTGCTAATGGACTCTGGTAGAAAATGGATGCTTGATCCTGTAAAATCCTGTGGTTATGCGAATTACACAGTCCAAGATAAACTGTATGTTCTCTGATTGACCCAAGCATAAAGCTGGATATGCAGAGCAGCATTACTTTATAAAATGGAGCTAATAGATTGAGTCCAAGCCAAGCTGCTCTGGGAGACACAGCAAACAGCACAAAGGGATGATTTACTTTAACATCTTACATGTTTCACTGTTTTAGCACCACGGAGAAGGAAAAAGAATAAATCTGTCTTACTGGTAGGTAGATATGATTGTTATACCAGCACCAGCTGGAAGTAGACAGTGGTTATAGTGGATGTCATGGCACACTGCACAGGTTCTCTCCTCTGGGACTGAAGTGCTTGTTTCTCCTGCTGCTAGGAGTCTTGGCAACCAACTGTTTTCTTTGTTTTAAATTGAAGTGCAGTCAGTTACAATGTATCAATTTGTGGTATACACCATAATGACCTAGTCATGTATATCTATACATATATTCATTTTCACATTGTTTTTCATTAAAGGTTATTACAAGATATTGAATATAGTTCCCTGTGCTATCCAGAAGAAACTTGAATTTTAAAATATATTTTTATATATAGTGGCTAACATTTGCAAATCTCAAACTCCCAAATTTATCCCTTCCCACCTCCTTTCCCCTGGTAACTATAAGATTGTTTAGTATGTCTGCAAATCTGTTTCTGTTTTGTAGATGAGTTTATTAGTGTTCTCTCTCTTTTTTTTAGATTCCACATATGAGTGATATCTGTTTTTCTTTCTCTTTCTGGCTTATTTCACTTAGAATGACGATCTCTAGGTCCATCCATGACACTGCAAGTGGCATTGTTTTATTCTTTTTTATGGCTGAGTAGTATTCCATTGTATAAGTATACCACCACTTCTTTATCCAGTCATCTGTCTATGGATATTTAGGTTGTTTCCGTGTCTTGGCTATTAAATAGTGCTGCTGTGAACATTGGGATGTGTGTATCTTTTCAAATTAGAGTTCCCTCCGGATATATACCCAGCAGTGGGATTGCTGGATCACATGGTAAGTCTATTTTTAGTTTTTTGAGGAATCTCCATACTGTTTCCCATAATGGCTGCACCAAACTACATTCCCACCAGCAGCGTAGGAGGGTTGCTTTTTCTCCACATCTTTTCCAGCATTTATCGTTTGTGGACTTTTGAATGATGGCCATTCTGACTGGTGTGAGGTGAGACCTTATTGTAGTTTTGATTTGCATTTCTCTGATAATTAGCAAAACTGAGCATTTTTTTCATGTGCCTATTCACCATTTGTATGTCTCCATTGGAGAACTGCTTTTTAGATCTTCTGCCCATTTTTGGATTGGGTTGTTTTGTTGTTGTTGTTATTAAGTTGAATGAGTTGTTTATATATTCTGGAAATTAAGCCTTTGTCAGTTGCATCATTTGCAAGTATTTTTTTCCCAGTTCATAGGTTGCCATTTTGTTTTGCTTATGGTTTCTTTTAAGCTGTGCAAAAGCTTGTAAGTTCATTAAGTCCCATTTGTTAATTTTTGCTTTCATTTCTATTGCTTGGGTAGACTGCCCTAGGAGAACATTGTGAAGATTTAAGTCAGAAAATGTTTTGCCTATGTTTTCTCCTAGGAGGTTTATAGTGTCTTGTTTCATATTTAAGTCAAAATAAGTAACTTTTTCTGACTAACCTTATTTATTTGAATTTGGAGATGCTTTATTCTGCTGAGTCAGTTGCTTTTGTCAACAAATTCTTGAAACTAGCAAGTAATAAACTATAAATTTTACATATCATGATAAAACATTATAATGAGGTCACAAATAATAAATTTTGAGACCATCTATATCTCTGTTGTCTCCTTTATAGTCATGCAAAATTTCTCATGTTTTTATTATAGTTGTCGTATATTATATTGGAGTGTCACTTTGGTTATATATTTCAAAGGCAATTTCTTTTAATATGGAAAACATTCTAAAACTTTAAAAATGTAAATTTTAATCCTTTTAAAAGGGAAATAGTCAAGCTTGCATAATTTATTTTTGTAACTTTTGTTAAAGATATTAATAATTTTCAACAGTTAATATCAACTTCTTTTGAATTATGCAAATTCAGTGTTATTTTATTTTTCACCAAAGGACAAAATTTGCTTCGTTTGAGTTTCTTTGGTTGTTTTGCTAATTTTTTCAAGTACACTTTTTTATTTTGGATATTTTCAACAGCATTTAGTCAGCATTCCTATCATGCTTCCAAGAATGTTTATAAAATTGATATCTTTCTTCAAAATATCACATTTTTAGGCAGATTCAGAAATATCACATATAGTCTTTGAATTCTTCCAAAGTATTTCATCATGTCTTTGGGTCCAGTTGCAGTCTTCTGATGACAAATTCGAACTATGTGCTTCACATGGCATAAGAATGTTTCAGGATTATCCGCCAGAATTCTAGTTTGTAAAGCCTCCGCTTAATTAATCATTCTAATGACATTATCATACTGTTGTCCTCCGCAATCTTTTTACCCAAGGCTTAAAAATGCCAGTTGTTTTTTTCAGTTCTTCAATCAAAACATGTACTTTTTAAAATAACAAGTGTAAAAATATCAAAAGACTCATTAATTTCAATCTTTTTACTTTCTTCCTCTTATAATTCAATAATATGCCCAATAAATGTCATTTTCAGCTTAGATTTTTTTCCTGTACAATCTGGCTGAACAGAAAAATAATATTAGCTTTTCAATTTTGTGTAGAATTTCTTCTCTTACTTTATTATCCATTAAGTTAATAATCTAATTTTGATTTCTCATTCTAAGTAGTGATAATATTTTATTTTTTTAAATATATCTTATGTGTTTGGCCATTTTAACATCAATTTTGAAATAAATTCTACTAAATCAGAAAATTTTTATTATTTTCTGCAGCCACGGTACTATTTGTGGTTTGGAAAGCATCATTATGATTAGCTAATTATTGATCAAATTACATATTCTTTAAGAACATTATATTTTGCATTAGTGTTTATTTATATTTATTTAATACTATTGGCCATTTGCTATTTATTCATCCCCTTTTATTTAAGTTCTGGCAATTGAATGTGTGCCTTTTTTTTTTTTTCTGTGTAAATGAAGTTTCACATTATTTTTTAATCAAAAATCAAAGTGTTTTCAGTAAAAACTTTGGCCAAAACTGATCTTGAAAATTGTTTATAAAACATATAACAACAACCTGAAACATAATATTCAAGTTCTGTACTTCCTTTCTTCATTTGAAATAATTTTGGTGTATAATGAAATATTAAATTCTCTACTATGTTCATCCAGTGGAAAAAAATCTCAGATTTTAAATTGAGTCAGATTGTGTTCAGCTAGAACCATTCTTATACTGTGAAAGGGTGCAATATCCATTTTCCAGGATCATAATTTAATAAACATACTAAAACTAGAGGTTTTACTTTTCTTTTCTCAACTTCATGTTTTTCTGAACCTCATTTTTGTTATCTTTTAAATAGCAGGCCAGAATTGCATTGTTGCAGATCTGATATAAAAATTCTTTCTCAGTCTCATTGTTTTGATCAGTAATAAAATATTTATTAAATCATTAGAAGTTGCAGTGATTTTATTTAATCTGTTCTAGTTGTTAATCTGATGAGAATGATTATATTGCTCATTCTCATTGTTTTGATCAGTAGTTATAACTTTTTAAAATAAAAATTTTTAATGTTCTGTTTCTAAGTTTTGTGTTGAGCCAGCTACCTTTCATTATTTCCGTTTTTAAAAACTAAAGCAATTCTCTTTGAAGATATTATGTTTCTTTTATTTTTTCAGATTTTTATCTTTTTTTGGTTCTGCATTTCTATTTTATATTTCTATCAAGATATCAACTTGTACTCATTCATAGTATCAGAGAGATTGCAAATTAAATACATTAGTACAAATTGATAAAATTTGAACATATTTTAGTAAAAATATTAAGTAAATGTAAAAATGATATATTAAAATTAATTAATTAAAAATCTATTAAATGTAAAAGGAAAGTTATAATGAACAAATATGAACATTTTAAGGAAAAAATGTTTAAATCTAATAATTTTGTTTTCATTTTTTGGAAAATTTAATTAAATCATAATTTTAAAAAATAAAAAACTTCATAAAAATGTAACTATTAGCCATGCTAGAATTCAATGTCCATCTATCTGGAAATATAAAAATCAATATTACTGTTCAAGCATATTATTCTAAACACACTTAAATAGGAGTTTAAGAGCAGTAAATTGTAAAATATTGTCAAATGTTCCCTAGTCACTATTACAACTGCTGCAAATACAGCACTAATTTGTAAGTACCTCACACAAACTGATATATAAAGAAAAAAGAATGGATATTTGGCACTACTGGGAAATCACATTTTGTAACACAAGAATTTATTGCATTCATGAGATCTGAGGGGAAAGATTTGAAATTGTGTCTGAGTTTTCCTTTCCTAAGCTCTTCTGTCATTCAGATCCTCATAACTTCCCGTCCCATCTTTGGAGTAACACAACCCAGAGACTTCGACAACACTGGGATGCAACTGCCTTTGTTTAGAGCACATAGAGCCCTGATCAAAAGTATGTCTGGGGTTACTAATCCATCTTTCCAGGGCTGAGGACCAAATCCTGAGGGAAGGAGGCTTCTTTACCATAATGTGTGAATGTGCTTGTGGTTCCCAGTGCTCCCTAGAGGTGTGGGGGCCCCGTCTCCCTGAATCTTACCTTATTTGATAGTGCTTTTCAGATACGTTGTTTCTTAAAAATTGAAGGTTTGTGGCAACCCTACATCAAATAAGTCCATCAGAGCCATTTTTCCAGCAGCATTTGCTCACTTCATGTGTCTGTGTCACATTTTGGTAATTCTCACTGTATTTCAAACTTTGTCATCATTATTATTGTATTTGTTATGATTATCTGTGATCAGTGATCTTTAATATTACTATTGCAAAAAGATTATGACTTGCTGAAGGCTCAGATGATGATTAGTATTTTTTAGCAACAAAGTATTTTTTCTTGAATTATAGTTAATTTACAATATTGTTAGTTTCATGTGTACAGCAAAGTGATTTAGTTATATATATATATATATATATATATATATATATATATATATATATATATATATATATATATAAATATACTTTGTAGATTCTTTTCCATTATAGGTTGTTATAAGATATTGAATATAGTTCCCTGTGCTATGCAGTAAATCCTTATTGTTTATCTATTTATATATAGTAATGTATTTCCATTAATCTCATAGTTCTAATTTATCCCTTCCTCTTGCTTTCTCCTTTGGTAACCATAAGTTTGTTCTCTAGGTCTGTGAGTCTGTTTCTCTTTTATAAATAAGTTCATTTGTATTATTTTTAGATTCTACATATAAGTGATATCATATGATATTTGTCTTTCTCTTTCTGACTTACTTCACTTTTTATGATAATCTCTAGGTCCATCCATGTTGCTGCAAATGGCATTATCTCATTCTTTTTTTGTGGCTGAGTAATATTCCATTATATAGATACATGTATACATTTATTTATATATGTGTATATATAACATATACATTTATTTATATATGCATATACATATATACACACACACACACGTATCACATTTTCTTTATCCATTCCCCTGTTGATGGACACGTAGGTTGTCTTGGCTATTGTAAATAGTGCTGCTATGAACGTTGGGGTCCATGTATCTTTTTGAATTAGAGTTTTTGTCTTTTTTGTATATATGCTTAGGAGTGGGATTGCTGGATCATATGGTAACTCTATTTTTACTTTTTAAAGAAACCTCTATACTGTTCTCCATAGTGGCTGCTCCAATTTACATTCCCACCAGTAGTGTAGGAGGGTTCCCTTTTCTCCACACCTTATCCAGCATTTATTATTTGTAGACTTTTTGATGATGGCCATTCTGACCAGTATGAGGTGACACCTCATGGTAGTTTTGATAGCAATAAAGTAATTTTAAATCAAAGTATGTGCATTTTTTTAGACATAATGCTCTTGCATAGTGTAGTGTAAACATAACTTTTACACAAACTGGGAAACCAACAAATTTGTGTCACTTGCTTTATTGTGATATTTGCTTTATTACAGTTGTCTGGAACAAAACTCACAATATCTCCGAAGTGTGCCTGTACTCCCAATGATATCTCATTTTTAAATCCAGTGCTGTGTCTGTATTTTATTTCCTCAGCCTCTCTGTCACAAGCCATACAACATTAACTCCCTCTGCATTCTTGAAAATCTCATTTCATCATACTCTTCTACTGCTCCAAATATCTGTTTGTTTATTCTAACCCCTCTTACTCTAGGCAGACCTTATATACATTCTACCAAATTTCCTTCCTCGACTCTTCTTTGTTTTTATACTCTCACTGACTTCAACTGTCATCTGTAAGGAGATGACACCCAAAAGTATATCCTAAGCTTGAGTATTACATTTACGGTTGTGTGTTGAACACCCAGACACCTCTTGCTGGATGTCACATGAGCACCCCAACATGGTACTTCCAAAGTTGACCATATTATTCTCCTCAACATGATATTACTTATTGCAAATTCTGTATCTGTTAAAGGCATTACTAATCTCCTACTCATCGAGGGTTGAAAAGTCAGACAACTTTGGCCACTACCCCTCTCATTGTTCTTCATCCAATCAATTTCCTGATGTTGTTGCCTTGATTCCTGGAATTTTTCTTATATCTATCTCCTTTTCTCCACTGCCCTCTTTTACTCACCGTACATTAGTCACCATTTAATGACGACTGGCTTTATATGTAACTAAAATGTGTTTTATGTGAAAGTGATGACATTTATAGTTTCTTTTATAATACCAGGGTAACTCAGTTATTCAAGGTACAACTTTTGAAAAAAATTCTTCAAGTACAAGTTGGCTATCAAATTTTTTTATATCATCATGCTTTTATTCTTTCAAGTAGTCGGTCATAATCTGGCCCAAATAATTAAATGTTTTACTATAGCAAACTTAAAAGTGAACATCTATATGATAAACCCTACGAACTAAATACTCTAAAATGGGTGTTGGTAAACTTTTTCATGGAAAGTGCCAAAATGTTAATATCCCAGGTGCTATAGACCACACAGTGTCTGTCACAACACTGAACCCTGCCATTATAGCACAAAAGCAGCCAGCGATTATATCTAAATAAGCTGTATTTCAGTAAAACTTTGTTTATGACTATTTAGAGTCCACATATAGGAGAGATCATACAGTATTTGTCTTTTTGTGTCTAGCTATTTCACTTGGCATAAGGTCTGTTAGATCCATGCATGTTGTCACAAATGGCAGGATTTCCTTCTTTGTTCTAAGGCCGAATAATAGTCCATTGAGTATATTAACCACATTTTCTTTATCCATTCATCCATCAATGATTATTTAGGCTACCAAGAATAATGCTGTCATGGTCGTGGGAATGCAAGTATCTCTTCAAGATCCTAATTTCAGTTTCTTTGGATAAATTCCCAGAAGTGGGATTAGTGGATCATATGGTAGTTCTATTCTAAATTTTTTAGGGAACCTCCACACTAGTTTCCATAATAGCTCTACCAATTTACATTCCCACCAACAGTGTATGGTCTTGCTTTTATGAGGACTCTAAAAAAAAAATCTAACTCATAGAAGCAGAGAGTAGAATGATGATTTCCACGGGCTTGGGGGAGGGCACAGAGGCTGGTGATGGTCAAAGGCTACAAAATTTCAGCTCTGCAAGATAAGTAAGTTCTGGAGATATACTATACTGCATGGTGCTTATAGCTAACACTGCTATGTTGTATGCTTAAAATTTTCTGAAAGAGCAGATCTTGTGTTAAGTGGTCTTACCACACAAACATAAGGATATTAAAACCAAAGGGGCCAGGGGATACACTGGGAGGTAATGGTATTGATGGTGGTGACAGTTTCACAGGTGTATACTTATCTCCAGACTCATCAAGTTGTATACATAAAATATATGCATGTCAGTTATAACTTAGTAATGAATTTTAAAAGCACCTTTACTTATGGACACCGAAATCTCAATTTTACATAATTTTTATGTCACAGAATATTATTCTACTTTTGTTGATTTTTTTTAAACATTGAAAAGTTTAAAAATCATTCTTAGCTTTCTGGCTGTACAAAACAGGGTGGTCCAGATTTGGCCCATGGTTTGCCATCCCTGCTTTTAAAATAAGCATTTTTGAAATTCAAAAATCCCAATTCTTATTTCCCGAAGAAGCCTAAAAATGAATATAAAGGGGCACATACTTTTACTTTCCAAAGAAATTACATATTTATTAATTCATTTGTTTTTGAAAAATAGCATGAAATATGCCAGTAGGTACTGGATAAAGTTTGTTGGGAGATGCAAAGATAAATAAGATGCAAACTTTGCTCTTTTAGAATTCATACTCTATTAGAGGGCAAAGCAATGAAGCAAATAGCTATAAAATAAAACAGCATAAGATAAAAACTGCTTATGGAATTAAAAAAAAATCCTAAAGAAACCCAGGACAGTGATTGACTGATTGGGAGAAAATAAAATATGTCATGGTAATGTTATTTAAGTTAGGACTTTGAAGAGTGACTAAAACCATGATGGGTAGTGATGGGTCTCGAATCAGAGGAAGTCATGTCATGAAGCTTGGGGATACTAGACAGCCTTGGTTGAGAGCAGGGGTTAGTGTTGAGCAGACACATTTGGAAGGATGTAAGTTTGGAAATGTTGAGATCAGGGTTTTAAAATTCAGACTGATAATTTAGATTTTATTCTTTCTGCAAAGGGATTCACTAAAGGATATCAAGGAGAATATGTCAAAGATTCCATTTCAAGTCAGTTTCCTTTATGGTGGTGATTAAGTCAGGAATCTAATCTTTGGGCAATGATGGAAATTCTAAAAAACTGGGCTTAGATGTTATTATAGAAATTTGTTTTAGAATCCACACAAAAACATTGTTTTTAAGCCAAATGAAGAAGGTTAATTGACCTAGAGTTTAAAATGTCAATTCCTTCTTAAAGCTTTGAAGATTTGCTAGAAGACAACTTTTTTTCTTGAATTTATTTCACTATTGATTCTTATAGCTGCAATTAGCACGTATATGTCAATGTTATACTTTAATATACAGTGTACTAAGCAGCCATTTCTTCTCAACCTTACTTACTACATCTTATACACATTATGAAATAAATTCTTGGCCACAGTTCAATTTTTAGTTTGTAGATCTCATACTTTTCTGAAATTAGTAAAAAAGAAAAAATTCCAGTTCGACTGGGTTGTATATAAACTAAGGGCAAGTGGATGACAATGTGAATGACTAATTCTTTCTAATTGACTTATTGAACTGTGCATTTCCATCTCCTCTTTGTTATTTGTATTACATAAGAAAATTTGTCAATACACACATATATGAGTTAAGAAACGAAACCAAAGACCATGAAAAAGGAAGTCATAACTGGAGGTAAAAACCAAATTGCATTGCGGGATTTGAATGTTTCTTATTAATCTATGGCATTTCAGAATTATATGTTGTACTGTTTTAGAGCAGTTGTTTGACAAGGGCATTAGGAAGAAGTGACACTCCCTCATGATTTAAATAACATTCATGTTTCACATTTAAAGATTTATACGTTTTAAAAATTCTACTGAATAAAAATGGCAAACGACTGCTTTGACATTTAATGATTGCTTGTCTATTATATGCATTTTTGTAATAGTGCCCAGGTCATAAGAATTAATGCAAACATCCTTCAGATAAATTTCTTTTTAATTCCTAAGAGTTAATAATAGAAAAAGCTAAGAAAAGACTATGATGTTTATATTTCATCTATCTCATATTAAGAGTAATAGGAGCACACATTTCATAATTCCAGCAATATTATAAGATACAACAGTGATTCTTAGACTACAAACAGGTTATTTCTTCAAATTTTTGCTATCTGCCAGCAGAGTTTCCTTGTTAAAAGAAGGGAAAGTCAAAGCGGAATGGCTGCTTTCTAGAAAGGTAGAAAAGACAGGTTCTTTCTTTAAAAGTTTATCTCTGTATTTTTATCAGAAGCTCTTTCATCTTATGTTAAATTATGCTTACCGTTCATTTCACACTCAGAAGAGAAAACTACTCCTTCAAAATATATTTGGAAAATGGCTGTTTGTAGGGAAGGAACTTGGTTGTTTACAACATGACCCCAATCCATCAAGAGCCCTACATTAAGAAAGTAGATACAAAATGTACAAAAATAGCAACAGTGTAAATTAGTTCTTGCAATGACCCATTTAGTTAATCTGATTATTTGATATTACCAAATAAAATCCTGTAGTTAAATTCTTACCACCTTTATCTATTTGCTCATTAAAGACCTGAGTGGATTATGTTGAATACCTTCCAACAAATAAACAGCATTTCAGACTGCTGCTCTTGGCAGTCGACAGCCAATAGTTTTATTAAAACCTTCATAGCTGTATTTCAGCAAAGGAGAGCTTTAGTGATGTCTCCAATCACAATTCTCACATCACCTTTGTGTCACTTATTTTTATTTTCCAAGCTGAATTTACATTGAGCATTATGAAGAGTATGTGAGGGGATAGAAAAGTAAAATAATGAGAAAATAAAGACTATATTGAAAATTCTCTCTAAAATGTTAGGGAAAAAAAGTTCTTTAGTGAGGTACTTTAATTTTCAGATTCACTAAAGGTATTTTTTTGTTGAAGAAATTATCTCAACTTTAACCTTAAATCCATTATTAATGGATATAGTGGAGGACTTTGCTTGCTACAGTAAAATTTGTCTCCAAATGTTCTTTTAGAGTCTTAGAAGGTACACTTTTGATAATTTATTACCTTATTATTTTTTATTGTTATATTTGTCTCACATCAAATGTATTACATTAGCACTATGATTTATACTCACAATGTTTATAGTACTTTAGAGATTTTTCTATAATCAATATGGCTAGTACATTTTATGTGGCTTCAAGCATAATTTTTAAATTATAAATGTTTTAAAGGCTTTAGAGAGTTATACAATATATCCTTGCTTTTTGAAATAGTGTTCAATATAGATCAATAATGCAATCTATGTCTAAAATCCTTCATTTTTTAAAAATAAGAGTAGGAAAAGACACATGTAAATCATAAATTTGGAAAATTAATACTTAGGAGGAAGTGAGTAATGAAGATAATAGAATCAGAAAGTTTCGAGGAGTGAAATTATAAATCTAAGTAAATTTTTAATTGTAAGTAAGTTCAAAAATTGATTCTAAAAAATAGTCAGTTAAATATATGATTGCAATCAGGCAAAAAAAGAGCAAAAGCCATTCACAAACACACCCCTCAAATTTTTGAAAATGAGAGGGTATGTGTGAAAACTGAAGAGGAGATTACAAATACACATTTGAGAGTTTCCTTGACTTGGATAGGTTATGGATAAACATGTAGTATTAAAATGAAGCCAAGAAGGAATAGATAACTAAATATAATAATAACCTTGGAGGAGGCTTTAAAAATTCATCAAAAATCTACTTCGATAAAATGTTCTGGGCCCAGATATTGTTGGATAAAATTATATTCAAACTTTTATTGCAGCATTCTCTAAAATTGTTTTATACACACAAATGTGCGCATACACACACACACACACACACACACAGACAATGGAGAGGCTTCAAACTGCTTTTACAAAGCTAGTGTAACCGATATCAAAACCTGTCAAACACTGTCAAAAGTAAGAAAACTCCTCAGTAATCACACTTACAGAGAATAGAATAATCCTAAATACTTCTGACCTCAACATAAATTTCATTCTTCAAGCATTCTCTGAGATAACTGATTGTGCCTATTTGTAAAAATGCTTATAAAAAACATTATCCTGAGTATGTGAAAACAAATGCAGTAAATATATAAAAGTCAATATATATATTCATGGAAAAATTTAAAAAGCATACAGAGCATGCAAAATATATAATGTATGTCTTAATAGGTACGAAAAACCAGAAAGCTAACATTTAGTTTATCTGTAAGATGGGATTGCACCTGATTTCATTTTTCATTCTTGCTGGAAATTCTTTGCAATTCTTAGTCATTTCTGTTGTTATAAAGTACGTAAATAAATCATTCATATTACTATTATGATGTTCATCTTATGGAAAAATATAATCCAGAGTGTTGCATGATTTTTAGGAACTCATAATGATAAAAATGACTGCCCATGAGTTAGGTTTTGTTTTGTTCTTGTGTTGTGCTGTGCCTCTCTGAGGAAGACTCGCTGCTAACTGGGGCTTCCAAAAATTCTTTGTGCTACTTATGTGCCTGAGGGTAACCTGTGAGGGAGAAGGAAAGTCTACTAGGGGAGAATGGAATCACCAGTCACCCAAGGGGGTGGATGCCAACACAGCAGCTCCGGATTATGTCGCCCTCTGGCTGTTCACTGACAGTTACAACCAACAATTGTGTTTTCAGCCTCCACTGACTGGGAATGACTCACTGACAGCTCTTTGATTCCACCTTTCCTTGCTCCTTACTATTTCCACTTAATGTTATTTTTTTCAGTTTTAGATGTTACTATTTTTATTTAAATTGCTAACACATACATATGGTAAAATGAAAAGAAATCAAAAGTTACAAAGTGACATATTGTGTAAAAGAGAGTTGTCCTCCTTGCCTAAGTCCGTCATATCTCTCCTCAGTGGCAGCCTTGCTTTCCAGTTTTCTGTATATTGTTCCAGTGATGTTCTCTGCACCTATAAGCTTGTAGGTATGTATCTTTCTGAGAAAATTAATGTTAGCATGTTATCACACTATTTGACATCTTTAAAAAATTTTAACAGTGCATATTGGAGGTTTTTCCCATATTAAGTCATGTAGAATTGCCTGACTTTTAGTAATGACTGCCTATTGTTTTATTGAATGGCTACACAGTAATATATTTAACTAGTTATTTATGGAGGACATTTAGAAAAAATGAACAAAGGATGTAAAAATTCTTAATGTCATGAAATAAACATAGATCAAACATTCATGATGAAACAAAATATACTGTGCTAGTGTGGGTATGTGAATGTCTGGTGATAAGACAATAGATTAAAATCATTTTCAATGGTTTTTAGACTATATTTTTGCACCAAACCATAGAGGAAGAGAAAGAGAAACTAAAGACAACACAGTTTCTAGTTAGTCACTTTTGCTTGGTGAAGACATTTATGACAAGATAGAAAAAAGTCGACAATGCAAAAGATACAATTTGGAATTAGTTTGCAGGAAGGTTTATCTATGATTTCCATTTTCTTAAAATCTATCAGCTCCCAAATGTATATCAACCTAGCTAGCATGGGTGTATGTGCACTTGACTTTATTTCCCACCGAAGAACATGAAGTCATCTTCCCACTGGATAACTTGTAGTCACACAGGACACAATATTTAGAAAGAAATCAAGGTCATTAAAAGATAATAAGAAAGAGAAGCTCTTTTGAAAATAAACTCACTTTTGTTATTGGTCAGGCCTTGGCAAACTACCTAACTCCCAACAACACCCACCAAAAGGACCTGTTCTAAATGTGATGGCCCGTTAATTCTAGGCACCTGATGCCTACTGGAAAAACCACTTTCCTGGGATTCCCGAGGAAATTCACCTTTGCCCCTCCTTTGCCTCTCATGACTGTGTCATAGGGCAACTCTTTAAACTTCTTAGGGTCACATTTTGCTCTCCTCTAAAATGAAGCCTAGATGACCACTAACCTCTTCCAGATTCTGAGTTCTTCTTGATTCTGGCTTCTCATTTCCTTTCAAGGGGATACAAGCCCTGAGGGAATGCTGGCAGTTGTCAGCATTCTAAAAATCAGGATCTGATAATTATATCTACTGTGTAAGTAGAAGCTGGCTGTACTAAAACATATGCCCTACTGATATTTAAATCTACATGCTTCAAAGTGCTGTTTTTCAAAATTTGAGATTATGTTTTCTGTGTGCCCACGAATTCTAGATAGAAGAGAAACCCTAAAATATGATTACTTCAGCGTGCATTTTGCTTCAGTTTATAGTCATTAGCTAAATGATTGCTATTTTCATTTATAAATAAACCAATACCCAAAATAAATGATATTTATCCATGTGTCATAGTTTGATCTAAAAAGCTGTTCTGAGGGAAGGCTGTAGAATTTAGGCAGATTACAAAGCAGATAACCACCTGCTGGAGAACACAGAACCAGCTCAGGAGCTGACTTTGACAGTGCAGTCTGATTGTGTTTTACGTACATCCCTCTATTCTGTTCCAGTGATGGTTGTCTGCTGGCCAACTTTGAAATAGATGTCTCGGTTTAAACCAGATCTCATTTAATTTTGCTATGTCCCTGGGCAGTGTAATTGTACTTTCACAGATTCAGACTTTGTGTACTGAAATTTCAGACAATTACTTATATCATAATAGATCACTATTGTGAAACAGTCTATGTTATAGGCAGGACACAGTGTACAGAACATTATATTAGAGAAAAGTCTTCCTCACCACTCATGATGATCACAGAAGAGTTTAAAATGGGATCTAAAGTGGCAGCACATATCTACAAAGAAGATAAGAAAGAGTAAACAATTTTTTCTCTTTTTATTTTCCATTGTTTTGTAATGAGTTCAACTTGAAGAATAAGTGAAAAATAATGTGATATATAAATTAAACCAAAGTGCTTAGAATTTTAGTAAACACATATCTATTTTTCATAAACATCCTATGGATTAAAAACACAGTCCTTTATTTTGTTTCAGTCTTGATAATTTGCTGTTTTTATTCTGAGTGGGATGTTTGCTGCATCTTTATGTTATCTGCAATCTGGGGTCCTAAGAAGTTTGCCTGCAAGAGGAGATACAATATGTCTCATCCCAGCATGTTCTGCTGACTGTGTGTGTTCGGGCCTTTGGATGCAGATGACACCTGAATGCAGACATACAGCTGAGAAGCAGCAAGGAGAGCAGAACAGTGTCATGGACAGGACTGGAGTCACTTCAGGGCACTCTTGGTTCACATGGCACTGTACACGTTTTATGCTCATGTGTAATAACTCACACGTTGTTATGTAACTGCATATGTGTGCCTTTGTATGCATGTATGTATATATGTATGCCTATGTGTCTATGTATCTAAAAAGACCGTAAACTTGCAGAAGGAAGCAACTACAATTTCTACCAGTGTGTACAATTCCCAACATTGATATCTGATATTGAGAAGGAATAGGCAGGGATTTGTAGCTCCCCAACACCAAAAAAAAAATTAATTATTCATGGTATGATTTTCTAATTCATGCTGCAAACTTTTAAAAACTCCACATATCATTGTTTATTCAACAGATATTTGTTTAGTTTTTACTTTGGACCAAGTACTGCCCTGGACACTGGAAATATTGCTATGAACAAAATAGAAGTATATAAGAAGCATATACTCTAGTATAATATCAACAATAAAACATCATTTACTCTGTCCCTATCTAAACATTCTTTTTAATATTCCTAAATCTCTAACCATATATTAAATAACAACACTTTATGATCAGTCAATAATAACAGGATTCTGTGCTTGGTGTTCTTCATGTTACAAGTATAGAACATAGTCTTTAAAATTAAGAATTTATAATCAAACAAAAAACCCCACAAGAAATGCACAAATAAAAAGTTAATTAACTGCAATTTAAAACTAAATTTAGACAAAATAATAAACTGATGATGAAGATGGTGATGACAGTGATGATTTAGTGATGACAGTTTACACACTACTGAGCCCTTGCTAAGTGCCAGGCATATTGCAAATTATTTACACATGTAATATCATTGATCACTTACAATAACCTTATGAATATAAGTATTGTTTTCATTCTTATTTGATCAGGTGAGGAAACTTAGGCACAAATTTTGTATACACACACACACACACACACACACACACACACACAGAAATCCTGGTAGTGATTAAACTGGGTATTCATACATTATATCCACAATAACTTCTGCTGGAATGAAGGACAAATATAATTCTCTCTAGACCAGGGGAGCAGGAAATCAAAGAATCAGATGAAACTAAATAACTTCCAAATAAGAAAGCACAGAAACATACAATACATAGAAATACACTGAAAAGACAGACATAGGACTTGTACAATAAGTATATTTTATTAAACATACAAAACATGTTTTAGTAAATAGAAATGTGTACCATGTCCTTGGATAGAAAGACTAAGTACAGTTCGCCTTTGAACAACGTGGGACCCTTGAATTGTGTGGGTACACATATACATGGATTTTTTTTACTACAGTACTATACAATCTGTGGTTGGTTGAATTCCTGGATACAGAGAAACCACTGAAACAGAAGGCCAGAGGGCCAGAGGGCCAGCCAGAAGTTATATGTGGATTTTCAGCTCTACAGAAGGTTGGCCCCCCAACCCCTTGGTTGTTCAAGGATCAACTGTATATGTTACATTTTAAGGGTAACCACTGAAAAATACATAGAAGGTATAACTTCCAAAATAGTACAAGGAAGACAAAGATAAGGCAATAATACTCACTCTACTGGAGGACTGGAGGAAGAAAACAGTTCACACAGAAAATCATGGTAAATAGGAAGTATGTTTTTTTTCTTCAGTCTTTAAATTTGAAATGTAGTTGATTTATAATATTATATTAATTTTAAGTATACAACATAATGATTCAATATTTTAATAAGTTAAACTCCACTTAAAGTTATTGTAAAATAATGACTGTATTTCCTTGTGCTATACAATGTATCTTTGTTGCTTATTTATTTTATACATAGTACCTTGTATCTCTTAACCCCCTCCCCCATTCCTTCTTCCCATTGGTAACAACTAGTTTGTAATCTATATCTGTGAGTTTATTTCTGCTTTGTTATATTCAATAGTTTGTTTTATTTTTTAGATTTTACATGTCAGATTGGCTATTTTCAAAAAGTCTGCAAATAAAAAATGTTGGCAAGGATGTGGAGAAAGAAAACCATAGTACACTGTTGGTGGGAATGTAAATTGATGCTACCACTATGGAAAACAGTATGGAAATTCCTCAAAAAACTAAAAATAGAAATGCTATATGATCCAGCAATTCCATTCCTGGGAATGTATCTGAAAAAAACAAAAACATTAATTTGACTATGCCCAACGTTCATAGCAGCATTATTAACAACAGTCAAAATATGGAAACAACCTAAGTGTCCAACAACAGATGAATGGATAAAGAAGATGTGGTATATACACACAATGGAATATTACTCAGTCATAAAAATTATTGAAATCCTGCCATTTGCAACAATGTGAATGGACCTAGAGGGCATTATGTTTAGTGAAATTAGTCAGACACAGAAAGACAAATACTCTATAATAGATTTATTTTAAATGATTAAAATAATCTTAAAGATTATATGGAAGACTAAAAACTTTAATCTTAAAGATCTTAAAGAAGATCAAAAAAGAGAAACTTACCTTTTCAGATACCAGATCATACACTTTGACATTGTAATCAAACTAATAGGGATTGGCATAGAAATAAGTAAATAGATCACAGCAGAATAGGGAATCTAGGAATTGACCCCACTATCAACAAAATTTAATATACTATCTTTAATTAATTATAGTAGTAATTAAATGTAATAGAGAGAAGATAAATTATTTAATAAATAATCCTACAACACTCAGTACACTAAGGGAAGATCATATACACTACAAACACAAAATAATTCTAGATTGCTTTAAAACATTATGTAAATTAAATCAAAAAGTTAAAATATTTCCCAAAATGTAGGATCATACATGTACAGTATGAGCTAACCCTCTGGGCAGTCAAAAATCCACATATAATTTATAATCAGTCCAGTTAGGGAAGAGAAATTCTTAACTAAAAAGCCAGAAGCTATATAAGATAAAAAAAAAAAGTAGGCAAAACTCTTTCTATTAAAATGTAAAATTTTGATAAAAATTTACTAGGAAAAAGTAATTAGACAAAACGTAGATGGGAACAAAAGATTTGTAAACAGATGACAAGGGATTAATATCTATAATATCCAAAATATTAAAACATTGACAAGAATAAGGTACTTGGTTTCATAACTACTGGCAGAAAACATGATGCCTAGATCAGAGACAAAAAACAGTTCTTTTTTTCCTCACAGTAATGACACTAGCCAGAGTAACAGCATTGTGCCAGTTCTTCAAGCCCCAATTTCTACAGGGTGATGTGATGAGAGGTTACTGTTGCTTGCGCATTGCATTGCAGGCATCATAGGAATGGAACACTGATATTAGGACTTATAGAGTTAGGTCTTATAGAGTTATCAAGCTTTGTGTACTCCACTGACTCAGCCCAAAAAAGATACCATTTATGCCAGAGAAGATAAAAAACTTTGCAAGACTCACAAAGTCACAGTAATTTTGGTCATAGTAGGTCTATTGAATGGATCAATAAAACACAAAAGCAGGGCATCTTCCATTTAGATAGAATCAAATGTTAAAAAAGGAAAAGCAACACCTGTTCCAGATTTAAAGAGAGGAAATAACAAGAAAGGGACGGATGAGGAGAGCTAGAGTTTGAGGAATAGGCAAAACAGCCATGAGCAATAAGACTACTAAATCATCTTCTTTTATTCATATATGTAAAATGCTTCATTCATCCTGAGGACCACCATGGGCTGGGGCTACTAATCAAAATAAAATTCATGCAAATATATGTACATAACTTGCAGATGAGCCATGGCCTCCAGGTTTCTGGAAAGTTGCCAGTATTGTCCTTGATAAAGCAAAGTTTAGGCCCTTCCTAAGCTCTGAAATTGTTGTTTCTTTGTTAGAAATGCAGCGTTCATGAACAGTGACGAGGGGAGAGAGTGAAGCAAGAGGCAGGGAGGTTAACCGGTCAGCATCTTTATTAGAAGCATATACCCCACTTTTCTGTACATCACAGGAGAATTATGAGCTCTGGGATATGTAATATTTCCAGATATAAAAAGACTCACATCAGCAATCAGTATGAAAGAACATATTATTATTCATAAGCAGATTTTAAAATTGTAAACAAATTGTAATTCTTAAAATTTCTAAGCATTGAAACAATTTTATAATTTAAAATTTATCTCATCAAATGTTCTGTTGGGATACTGTTAATTATAACTGGATTATCTTTCTTTTGTTCAAATGAGGGACAGATACTGTAATTGTACATTGTTGGTTCCATATTGTGGGGATGCTGTCCCAGAGAAATAGTGGGATAGAGTGTTGTATACTGTTTTTTACCATGAGTATCTTTTAAAATTAATTAATTAATTAATTAATTAATTAATTGAAGTATAGTTGGTTTACAATGTGTTAATTTCTGGTGTGCAGCATAGTGATTCAGTTATACATATGTTTTATCCTTTTTCATATTCTTTTTCATTATAGGCTATTATAAGGTATTGAATATAGTTCCCTGTGTTGTACAGTAGGGCCTTGTTGTTTATCTTTTTTATATAGTTAGTATCTGCATATCCCAAACGCCCAATTTATCCCTCTGTTGTGCATTTGTCAGGAAGAGTATAAGAGTATAAGGTAATTAAGTAGGTGTTAAGAGGGAATTAAGAAAGTTTATATAAAATTCAATGAAATATTCATGAATGTAGGGTATATTTTTTCATTCATCCATTCTTTCATCAAGTAAATATTATTAAGGTATTGAAGTAAGATGCTAAGAACATAGTAATTAATGAGACACAAGCCCTACCTGTAAAGGACTAAAAATCCAGTGGAAAAGATAGATGCATAAACAATTGAGAGGCATGTAATGAAAGGCATGTAATAGAGGGTGCTGTTGGCTTGTCAAAGAAAAGACTAAACCATTTTGCAAAGCTGGTGTTTATTTTTACTGATCTCCAAAGATGGCTACTATCATTTTCTTCCCTCTGTGAACACACTGGGTGCTCTTTCCTTCAAGAGATGGTGTGTTTTTTCCCTTCAGCATGAGTCAGGGTTCTTCAGAAAAACAGAAGCAGTAGGATATATATATCATCAAATGTTCTTTGATGAAAATCTTAAAGGTCACTTGAAGAATGTGACTTAAAGGCAACTTGAAGAATGAGAAAGAGCACAGTCTGACAAAAAGCAAAGAAATGAGCACTCTAGACAAAGGTGTGGCAAGTACAAAGACCTCAGGTAGAAGAATTTGGCAAGTTAGAGCAATGAGAGTATCTCTTGAGCAGAGTAACCAGGGAAGAGTGGCAAGATGAGGTAAGCGAGGAAGGAGAGGCTAGTTCATGCAATGTCTTACAAGGGACTTTTAAGCCACTGGTTTTTATTCTAATGTCTGTTACAAATATGCGAGTGTATTAGCTTCTATAGCTGCTGTAACAAATTATGACAAATTTAGTTCTTAAAACAATATACATTTATTATCTTACAGTTCTTGAAGTCAGAAGTCTGAAATGGGTCTCAGTGGGCTAAAACTGAGATATCAGTGGGGCTGCTATCCTTTCCAGAGTCTATTTGGGAAATCTATTTCCTTGCCTTTTCCAGCTTCTAAAGTCCACCTTCATCCCTTGGCTTCTGGCTGCTTCCTCCACCTTCAAAGCCAGCAGTTTGGCATCTTCAAATATCTCTCCCCTCCTCTTCCTCCCACTTGTGATTGCATTGAGCCCTCTCAAATAACACAGGAAAATCTCATCTCAAGGTCAGCTGACTAACAACCTTAATTCCATCTACAACCTGAATTCTCATCTGTCATCTAACCTAAATTAGTCACAGGTTCTGGGGATTAAGACATGGATATCTTTGGGGGGGGTCATTATTCTACCTGCAATAAGATTAGCAGAGTGGGGTCATCATGGAAGAAACAACAGAGATGTTGGACTGGGCTGGCTTTCATATAGTCAGAAATTGTACCCACATCTGTATTTTTGTATACAAACATGTCCACTCCATTGAAAAACCTGCAGAGCCTCTGAGCCATCTAATAAATGTGTCTTGTATGTGCTACCAGCTGAATGCAAAAACAAAAGATTTTAAGAATCTGTTTGTTCTAGCAATCTTGTGCCAGGCTTTGTACATGAGCATGAGAATGTTTCAATTTGTCCTGGAAGCACGTACAATTTGGAAACATGTTCATGTTAATAATATCTGACTTGTACATAATTGACCCAGAGGAGGCTCAGCTTCTCCTTTTGATTTGACAGCTCTTCCTGTACTGTTCACTTGACAAATAGAGTGGCTCTCTCTCACACAATGGGGTTGATCTAATTAACATATGGAGGACACCAAACCTACCTAATTATTTCTCAACACTTCTCTTTTAGAAAGTAAGTGAGAAACTTTTTTTTTTCCACAAGAGAGTAAGGATGTAAAAGATATTTAAACAGTCTCATAATTCTGAATTTGGCAACCAAGTTTGGGAAAGTCAATATCAAAAAGATTGATAAAAGGACATTTGACCATTATAGCAAGATATAAACATAAATTTTAGGTAACAAACTTGATTAGTATTCATCAGAGTGATAACATATCAAAATAACATAGCAGAGGGTACTGTAATAAGGTAAGTTTAGTTCTTTCAGAAGTGAGAAATGTTATCATTATCAAATAATTCATAAGCATGATAATAAAACAACATCTCAGATGAGAGAATTCTAGTGAGTTAAGGAAACTCTGCTACCTGTGCAGAATACAGAGACTAATTCCTTATCTTTTTAAAAAAAAAAAAAGATTAAATACTTCAAGGACAATTTTGACTTATCTGTCCTCTACTCTTTATCCTACCAAAAGTTTATTTGTCTAATGATTTAGATATGAGTCTATATAAACTTTTAATAAACATATGTTTAAGATGACAAAGCTTTCACCTTTAGCTTTAAGATACTAACTTACCAGCATATTATAATGATATGTATAACTTGTTTAAGTTTCCACTTTAGAGGGATTACTCATTCATTAACTAGCCCAGGGTCTTAAGTCAATTAAGAATCTTGGAAATTATCTTTAAATTGGTTTGCTAGAGCAACACAATCAAAATAGCATAAGTTTGTCAAAGAGATAATCTTCTTACAATTTTATCAAGAGAGTGTAGATGTAGTAACTAACTTCACATGATTTGCAACACTGTCTCCAATTCACATGAGGATGTCTTTTAAAAGACATCAACATTTATAATTCAATTTAGCTTAACACATATGTTTCTATCCTCATAACCTTAAATAATTTTATGGAAATAATAATAATTGATCTTTCCCTTAAACTTAGCATAGGAAATTTACCAAGCTTTAAATGATTAGACTCACCATAAAAAATGATAACCAAGTCTTATGTAAAATATGCTTGCTGTGATGGAATGCAAAAATAACCAGAAATTATTCTACTCCTTTATGGATCTTGTTCTTCGTAGTGTAGCTTTGCAGCTCATCCATCAAGAAGTAGAATTGATCTTTCCACCTCTTGAGGCTGGGCCTGATTATGTGACTTGCTTTGGGCAAAAGGGTATTATCAAAGGTAGCATAAGATGAAGCCAGAAAAACATAGTGCACTGGGAACTTCTCTTGCAACTCTCATGTATGCTGCTACGACTAAAGGGGCCAATGTTAACATGCCAGATGATGAGTGAGTCATGCCAAGGTCATCCCCATCACCCCAACTGGCATCAAATCTACTCCAGATACATGAATTAGGCTATCTAAAAATTTCTAGGACTAGACAGCTGGACAGAGAATGAGAAGGAGCAGGCAAATCACAGAATCATAAAAAATAATAAGTGTTTATTGTTTGCAGCAAATATTTAACACAGCAAAAGCTAATTAATGTAAAAACTGGTATCTGAAACAAAACCTAAAGTATATAATATTGTCTTTTGAGTCAGGCTGTAGATGGAGGTTGAAAAACAATGAGGCAACTGTTAGTAGAGACTGAAAAAATGGTGAGCCAGGTTATGACACAGTGGACCATTTAGCAAGACTTTCTTCTACAGGAATTTGGACAATAGAAAATGTACCTAAAGGACCATGGATCTATCTAAGGAGACTTTTGGACAGAATGCATAAAGTGTCAATTGACTTCTGCATATGATACTACATGGAAAGAGAGATGAGCTAAAAAATGAGGTGTTTGAAAGATTTTAGAAGTAATAAAAATTATCCAAGACTTGCTGCATTAAAAAATAAAATTAGATTTTATCTTCCGTCTCTCAAGCTGTTAAAAATTCACAAAGAAGGAAAGTCTTAGTGTAAACATAAAATCAAGGGTGTAGCTAGAAGACCCTTTGTAATAATCTCTAAATCTTCTAAATTAGACAGAAGAGCCCTCACAAGACAAATAGGCTCTTAATAATCTTAAGTGCATTTTTTCTTCCTACAGTAGCACACCACATCTGAAGTAGAGAGAGGCCTGTCTTGCAAAAAATTGGATGCAAAATTTAGGAGTAGAGAATTTTAAGAATCACAGAGAGTGGATGTGAATCAGATTCATGGGCGATCCATGAGGTTTTTAAGACCATTATACTAATAAAAGAACTGCCTGCTTTCACTCAAAGGGATTTCAGTAGTTCAAAAGAAATAAGATTTCCAGGCTCCTAACAGTCTATGGATAGAGATCAGAATGAGAATCACAGCCATTTCTTACATAAAGAGATGAAAATCCTAGATGAATATCCTTTCTTACATAAAGAGAATCCAGAGAATAGTGGACAAGCAAATTACTCTCAGAAAGCAGAAATGGATTCTAAACAAGGAACATTCCCAGATCCAGAGCAGGGGAACATTTTAACCTGTGCTTGGATGGATTACAGAATTGTCTCAGACCAAGGATTGCTCTGTGCCTCTAGTTCCTTTTCTTTTTGATTAGAAGCAATTATTGCAGTTCTCTTGCTACCATCTCATCCTATTATATTAGGTTAATTGGCAGTAGATAACTTATGCTTTTAGTTCACAGTTGTCTGGATGAAGAGCAGCTGCATCCAATGAGCCACATCCACATCCAGACAAGCAGATCATGAGAACCTGGACTTCGAGCCAGATGCCATAAATGGTATAACTGAATCAGACTTTTGGCATCTGGGATGGGTGAACATATGTTACACATAGTAAGAATAATTTGTGGCCAGAAGGCAGTCTGTGATAGATTGCAAAAATTGCTACAAATTTTCCATCTGTTTAACGTATCTCCTTGCAATTTGACTTTTATAGCTCCTCCCATCAAGAGGTAGAGTCTATTTCTTGAATCTAGTTCTTGAATCTGGGCTTAGTCAAGTGACTTGCTTTGGCCAATGAGATATTAACAGATATGACACAAGTACAGGCTCTAAAGGACTTGTATATTGGGACTTGCTACCATTTTCTATACATGGAACTCTGCAACTACCACCATGTAAACAATCCTAGTCTGTTACATGATGGTAGCCAAATCATCTCTATCACTCCAGGTGACCCTGAGCCAACTGCCTGAGGTCATCCTAGCCCATCCAGCTTCAGCCCAGACAAGAAAAATTGCTCAGCTAATCAGTTACTTCATATGAAACAGTAAAAGTATTGTTGTTTGAAATCACTAACTTTTGAGGTGTTTTGTGACACATGAAAAGCTAACTGATATATTGTATTCCTCATTTCATAGATAGAAAGATAGAAAATGCATAGTTCATTTAAGACAAAATCAATAAACCAATCTAATTCATTGAAAGGTTTACCTTGATTAGAAGGAATATTACCCAAATGAGAATGCTTATAATTCTTCCATATTTATTTACCAAATATTAGCCATTTTAAAGAAGATTTCACTACCTCATTTAATGACTGTCATTAGCTTAATGATCATTTTAAAGTGTTATTTCATGTCTGGAAATCAACCTTTAACGTCACAGTTTGACTTTTCCTGAGAATACAGAGAAAGATTCTTTTTCTTTAAGGGACAACATATTTAAAGCACAAAGTATCTTTTTTTTTTTTTTTTACTTAACTCCTTTAAATGAAAGAAATTGTATAATATAGTCTATTAATCCCGTCCTGAGGAAGACAAAGGTATACCAATGTGTTTTCTCAGGAAATATTTAACATTCATACAGTGAAAGAATCTTATTAAACTTTTGGTCAAGCTAGGGAACTTTTGTATTTCCTCATACCTCCAGAGTATGTCATTATTTTTCAAAGCATTAAACCTTGAATATTTAGACTGGATTAGGATGTATAAGCTAGGAAAGTGTGATGTGTGGAGTTAAAAATATTGTTAAAATTTTTCTACCGGTTTTTCCTATATAAAAAAGAGAAAATTATAGACTTTTAGAGATTTCTTGAATAGTAATTAACAGAAGGTCATGAAGCATTATACAAGCCAACAGATCATTACCGTTTCATCTACCTTTTTAGGTCAATACTCTTCTTGGGCTCTTTCAAATAAATGTTGACATCAAAACAGGGCCCTTTGCTCACTAGTCCATGCCAAATCTGCTTCTTTAATTATTTGCAAATCTTTCCATCCTTTTGACAATAGGCCTACCTGTTTTATTAGATATCCCTATAGTGCATGAAAATGAGCTTCTTATGATCTATAAACTTTTAAGAATAATTCCAAATAAAAATGGCATTAGGTAAAAGGAAGCACAATTACCGACTTTGGATTGTACAAAGCTAAGTCCTTTCATTCTGTAAAGACGGCAGAGATTTTTCTCAGTGACAAGCAATGGCATGCAGAAAGTGAAAGGTTTAGACAGCTAAAGATGGATTGATTATAGGAAGGGAGAGAAATGTAGGAACCAAAAAAGACTTCCATGTTCTTGATGTTAACAGCAAATTGTTGCTCTTATTTATGGAAAGACAAATGAAGAAGGGAAAGATTTAAGGGAGTAAGAAAATGAAGAGTTAGTTTGGTATATGATACATTTGCAATGCTTGTGATATATCGAAATAGAGACATCAAGTGGGGAGATGGATATATGAGTCTGGATCTCAGAAGAAATTTTAGGGCTGGATATATAAATTTGGGACGCATACTAAAGCTAATGGAATAGATGAGATCATTCAAGGAGAAAGTTAAGGGGAAGACCACAATAAGGCTTAAAATTGAATCCTAAGAAATAATTTCATATAAACTCACAAAAGGCCAAGTATTTGGACACACCTATATTTGTATTTAAGAGAGTGACATACTCAAGGGAATTCTCTAGGAAATGACAAATACATACTAGGCTCAGTCAATAATGTTTCTCTCAATAGTAGAAAACCAGGAATGATATATTTAAGCTGGAAAAAAATTGAATAAATGTTGACTATCCTTATGATATTTCAATTAAGAGTGTAAAAATCTCATTACAGTAGAATTTTTTGGTGTGGAAAATTGTTGATAACATATGAATAAGAGGGAGAAGCAGACTAACATCTGTGTATGACAAAATACTATTTAAAAATAAATGTAAACATAAAAATGACTAGAAATACACATCTAGATACTGAGTGGTTATTACATGGCACTGTGAATATAGTTGTTTCTGTGCTTTTTTCCTTTGCTTGTGGTAAAGATTTACTGCATTGATCATAATCATGCTTGAAAAAAAGATTATCTGAAGATTTCAAATGGAAAATCATAATAATAATGATAATAATACAGTAAGCAATTGCAACCAAGGAGATGTAGGAGGAAATTTTGGTGAAAACAGCATTATAGTTTTTGAGTGCTTTGCTTTCGCTTAGGCCCCATGCTCTGCTAAGTACTTCATGTGGACTACCTCACGCAATTCTTATAAAAATCATATAAGATGAGACTATTACTACCTTTTATTAATTAAAAAAGTACTAAGACAATTTTTTTGAGAGCAGTTTTAGGTTCAGAGGTTACATTACTTGATCGTTATCACATAACTACTAAACGGGAGAGCTGGGATTCTGCACAACATGTCTAATTTCAGAGAGAGGTCTGCTCATATCTAGGACACGCTCATAGGGGAATGAGAGTCCGCACTTCCTGAGAGTTACCTCGGTGACTGAAGGAGATAGAGGTTAGCCGTTTGTCTTCATTTCTTCAATAAAACAAGCTGTATCTACACCTGAGTCCAAATAAACATCCACATAGTAATAATGATTGGCATTTAATGTATCATCATTTACTTAAAAACTTCTTTCTTTTAACCTTAATCCTAATTATAATGTCATATACAAAAATATATTTGTGGGTAATGGATTAACATGATGATGAAGACAGTTTTTGAGGGCAATGAGAACATAGAAGTGACCTCAGAGATACTCTGATTGAACACCTTCATTTTGCAGATGAGAATGTTCAACCTAAAGTGAAACATCTGGCCAGTGATAGCACCAGAAACAGAAAGGAGGTCTGCAGCATTCCAGTCTGGGGCTCTTCAGCCATTCTAAAGTGTGATCTGGGGGTCCGCAGGACCTTTTCAGGGACCCGTAAGGTCAGACTCTTTCTTTAGTAATGCCAGCATGTTACTTGCCTTGTTCTCTCTCATTCCCTCAATAGTTGTCAGTAGTTTTCCGGAAAATGCATTGCCTGTGACTTCACAACAGACTGAAGGCAAAAGCAGACATGTGATTATAGCCAATTAAGCCAACCAATAAAAAAAAAGTTCACACAAATGTAAAACAATACAACTCTTCTCAAGTATCTATTTTTTTGGAAAATAGCACACTTTTTCTTGAAAAATGTATTGTTTATGTTAACATGCAATCTGCTTATTATTTTTATTTTAATAAATTAAGTATTTCAAAAGTTTCTGTTTTAATTTCTAATAGAGTAAATAGGTATAATCTATATACATGTACTTTGGCATCCTCAATAATTTTTAGTAATTTAAAGGGTCTTAAGGTCAACAGTTTGACAACTGCTGTCAGATATTTACTGAAAATATTTTTAAGCTCTGTGCTTATTAGGAAATCAGTATTGTTTTAATAAACATTATATTTCAGTGTTTCAAATCTTTATATACTGTAAGATCTTTTTCCTTAATTTTTTTATATCTGTGACCAAAAAACCCCCCATATTATAGTGAAATTTACCTTATTTCTACACATTCCATATTTCAATGTTTAATCATGCTTCCCAAGGATTAAATTAAATTTTACATAAATGTATTCTTTGCTCATTTTCCTAGAGAATATTTCAGCACAGAAAGCAATTTTATAACCTAAGTTAGATTACTTCTCATCTTTATTACTAATTTAAATCATATTTCTCGAAGTTAAAGAAGATACTGTTTCAGGAAAATGAGAAGCTTTCCCCTGGTACTGTGGCATGCTTAAACATATGTTAATATTGCAGTGAGAATCATTATTGGGTTTCTCTATATAGTGCTGAAAGGAAAAACAATTAAAACTGCTTTCGAGTATCAATAATTCATGGGGGAAAGTCTATTCCTACTAGACTGTGCCTTAAAAAATCCTAGTGAGACAAGAGGGAGCCTCAAGAGTCTTTCTCAGGAGAAAAGCCCTTCCTTTTATGAAAGAGTTCATTTCAAGCTGTCCTTGGGCTTTTAAAATAGCTATATATCTTTCTATTCTTAATTCGTCTTCTCCTCAACTTAACAGTGGAAATGGAGCTTTAACAAGAAGCCACTTGTAAAAGTAAATGAATGAATGAATGCATGTGTGCATGCCTGCCTAGGGAACACCTTTTGCATCTTTTTGATTACCCAGTAGAGCACCTAGCATGATGCCCTCCAAGTTAAAAGAGCCAGTAGACAGTGTTTAGACATTCCATCCCCACCTACGTTTTAGATTTCCACCCCTCCAGCTCTGCTTCTTAAATCTCCCACTTGCTTGAAACCTGGGGTTTCCTAAATGATTTCCAGGCCTGCTGCCATATCCGATTTTTAATAGGAATCTCTAAAGTGAACTATAATTTGAAAATACGTAATCAAGGACGCTGTGGGATTCTCAGCTTTAGGCAATATGTTCTGTCGGGTAAAAGAAAGCTCTGGCAAACAGCAGACCCAGGTCCTTTCACCAGCTGTGCCCCCGACTTGTTCTATAATTTCAATCAAGTCACTCTAGCAGCCATTGTCTGTCTATTTCAGCAGTGGATTCTACAGAAGTCCTAGCCCGCCTGCCTGACTCCCTAACAATGATCATGTGAGGATTAATGAGATAAAGGCTGTAGAAATATTTTGTCCCCTTGGGGAGAAACACTCTGAAAATAAAGGTATTAGAGAAAATCTCTGGATATGGCTTTCAAGAACTCAGATTCCCAAGTCTCATGTTGTATGCATGTTTTCTGGCAATTAGATCATTATTGTTTTTTCTCCTGTAATAAAAACAATACCAAAAATAATCTCCTTTTGAAATTGAACAAAGAAAGCACACATTTCTTTTGTTTCTTTTGTGTCTGATGTATTTTCTGAATATAAGCATATTGCGTTACAGCACTAGTTGACAGTTTTACCCTCAAATACACTCACATCTGTTGACTGGACCTCGGTTTTACACACCCAACTGCACATTGTTTAATTGTCCATCTCTGCCAGTACCATAAATATACTATATATTTATATTAGCAAGCTCTTGTATATGTTTGTACATGCATATATACATGTGACTCTGCTTTTATTGAGTTCTTGTGTTGCATATTTTTTTTTAAAATATGACCTGTCTATGCATTTTAACAGAAATAAACCCCTTCAAGCTCTCTTTAAAATCATGCCCACAGGCATAGACTGAGAGGCATGCCTGCTATGATTTCACCTTCACATACTTCGAAAGAATGTGTACATGTCTGTGTTTGGGGAACGGATAATGGAGGGAAAGGGGAGTCGGAAGAAAATCCTTTGTGAATATAAAATATTCCCAGTGTATTCTTCAGCATCTAAATACCTGAATTCAATTCTTTCAAATGGTTCTTCAATTTAAAATGTTAGCCTCGACTATATTTTTTATCATGGCCTAATTTAGTATTATCCCACCACCAAATACCCTGGGAACACTTTTTCTTATGCACCAATCTCTCAAAAAAAAAAAAAAAGATACATTGCTCTGAACTCCACATTAAGGCTAACAAAGCCTTTTGAAGAAGCTGCAAAGTATTGAAAAATGAGATCTAGCATGAAAATGCCTTCCAAATAAACCACAAAAGTGCCTCTGTGATGGTCCATGATGAGGGATCCTGCTGGCCGTGTGGTCGTGACGTGAAGAATTCCAACAGCTCCTTCTGAGCTGGGGAGATAATTGCTTCAATAGAGTTCATAAACTTGCAAGTTCAATTCATCCAGTAAAAAATCCTAAATAAACGTCACTGGAAAATAAAATCTCTACAGATGGATGTCTGCTGCTTTGCAACACAGAGAACTACTACTCTGAAAAGTGTCAGTTTTGAAATCTAAAGTAATGTATTACCCTGCAGGGCCCCATCCATGCCAGCCAAAACAGATGTAGCATATTTGTTTCCGGAGTGTGCTTAGCTGGGGAAAATATCTTTTTCTCCCCCTTTTTCATTTAAAGATTAAAGGTTAAGAAAAAGAAAACTTGCTTTTAGATTGTGATTATGCTACATTTCAATATGGGGCAAATATGTGTAACTGCTTTATAGGTGCCTGAAAATACAGTATTAACACAGGATCGTTGTCACAGTTTATGCCATGGTATTAGCACTTTCTACTGTTGCGAAGTAGCATTATTTTAATATGAGAGGACATAACAAAAATATAGCATAGTTAGGAAAGAATTAACCACATATGGCAAATGTTTGACTTATCACTAATGTTCTAGCCAGAAAACAAACCCTAAACAGCAAAGTAACTGTGAAATTCACATTTGTTCATAGACTATGAAGTGAAATCCATTGCTAACATTCTAAAGCTTTTAGAGTAGCTTTAAGTACACTTCAAAACTGAATACTGGTTACATCTTTATGTAAATTAATGTCCCCCTCCCCGACAAAAAGGAAAGGAAAATCTATGTAAGTCAAAGATCACATATTAAATAAATTAAGTCTATCCCCCCCCCCCCAAACAAATCAGGCAGGACTAAATCATATACATTTAGACAGAATTTAAATTGTTTCAAATTTTCATGTTAATTTCATTGATGAAGGCATATTAGATCTAAAAGATGGTATAAGTTTGAGACTAATTTTCCCTTTTTGTTTGAAAAAGTATCAGTTATTTATTTTACATGCAAAATCTCCGTAACTTTTGTGATCTACTATTTCTTGCCACAATGATGGAAATAAATCAGTGCTGGGAGGGAGGCATTCTAGTGGAAACGAGAACACAAGAGTGTCAAAAAATAATGTGATTTATATCAAAGGAAATGGAAACCAGTGAAATTCTATTCTAAAAGCCTAAAGCCTAAAAGGAAAATGAGTCATATTCTCCCAGCATTTACACTGGGTCATGGCGGTTAGACAGGCAAAGTTGGAGGTTAGTGGCCACTGTAATACCACATAATCTCTTACTAGATAATGCATTACAGTAAAATAAATAAGAGTTTTAGAATCAAAAAAGCTTTTTTTTTTTAAGTTTCAAAGATGGACATCTATGTCTCGACTTCTTATTTTAAGGGAAAACCTTGAAGTTGGTGTCTGGGTTTCCCATTTTCTTCTGAAATGTATTTTCTTAGCATTATTACACTAATGTAATTAACAATTACATTAGCACACTCCTAAAGAAGTTGACTCTTGCTGTGGAAAAAGAAGACAGTGTCTCAGAGTTTAAATTCCAGTTCATGAATAAAAGAGGGAAGCACTCAACAGTCAATTCCTAAGGCTCTCCATACTTACTTTGGTTCAAACATATATACTTTTATAATACAAGAGCACATCCTAAGAGCATCCCCTCAATTGCCTTGTGATCAGTAGGCAGAGAAAGGTGAAAATAGAGGGGAAGGTGAATTTTGTAATCATAAGTTAGCAAAGATCAAGTGGACAACTTTAAAATGTTCATAGCATTTGTCCAGTAAAACAAAAAGTGAAGGAACTTAGAGTTGTGTACACTGATACCCTATAATGGAGAGGCTGATTTATAGGAAGCTATTTCATAAAATCAAGTGCTTTAAATATGCAGGACATCAACACATAATGGACTGAAAGCTGTTGGTGCTTCTTTTGGATCGCCAAGAATTTCTTTTCCTGGCCGCTACAGTTAACTGCTGCTTAGATCTTGGATTGGAGCCACCTTGCCCCCAGCCTTGGTTATCCTGGTGACTGTTGTAGGGATAAATAAGCCCTCCTCTCTTACCTAAAAGCTGGAACAGACCTGCAGTGTACGTTGCATTCCAGGGCCTCCCACGGGATCAGACTGGGGCGAGACTTCACCTCAACCACATCTTAGTTTCTCCCCTTTTCCTTCTCCCACTTGCCTGTGCATATTTTTCCTGGGAACATTCCCATGAGAAATCACTTTCACAAGAATTCCCATTATAAGAACTGCTTCCAGGGCACCTTCTCTAAGACATATTAGATAGTAAAATTGGCAACGTTCTCAATGTACCAAGTGAAGGAAGAGTTTTCCAACTTCATGGTCCGGTGCAACCCAACTATACCATGTTAGAGCTGGCGATGACACTAGAATCTGTTTACTGATGTGGAAACTTGGGAAACTAAGGCCCCAAAGTGACTTGTACAAGGTCACTCAGCAATTTAGTGAAAAGGTCAGGACCAGGACCCCAAAGCCCTAACTCCCAGTCTGGTGCTCATTTCACTCCGATACCACAAGACTATTTTTCAAATGCATTCTTTTTTTTTTTTTTTTTTTTGACTTCCAGCTCACAAAATTATTTGTAGAATCGCTATTTTAAAATCTAGCTGTGAAATTAGTCTTCCTCTAATCAAAGACTCAAGCATGTCAGCTCAATAATCAAAAATTTTCTGACCTAAAATGGGGAAGATCTGACTAGAGCCACCTTTGTAACAATAAAAACACATAAACCAAAATAAAATCTAACATTCATTGAGGTCTTACCATGAACTGGGTTTTCTGTGAATTGTGTTATGTGTATTATTCCATGGTATACTTAGAACAGCCTAATGGGTCAGGTACTGTCTTAATCCTCTGTTTAGAGATGCAGAAACAAAGCTCAGAAATGAAAATGCATATTTTGTATCAGAGTTAGAAGGGATAAATTGGGAGTTCAAGATTTGCAGATACTAACTAATATATATATATTATATATATATATAATATATATATAATATATATATAATTATATTATATATAATATAATATATATATAATAGATAACAAGTTTATATGGTATAACACAGGGAACCATATTCAATATCTCGTAGTAACCTTTGGTGGAGAAGAATATGAGAATGAATGTATCTATGTTCCTATGTGACTGAACTATTGTGCTGTACACCAGAAATTGACACAACATTGTAAACAGACTATATACTTAAGTAAAATATGAAAAAAAAAATAGAGTCAGGGTCAAGGCCAGATCTGACTTACTCACCCTTGTCTTTATAATCTCCAGATTGCACTGCCTCTCTGTAGGCTCCAGGATGAACATTTTACAACAGAGGACTCTCAGTGACCCCTAGGACACTCCTTTTACCTTTGGTCATTGACAGCAATTCTGTGATGAGATTAACCAAGGAAAGCATGGTAAACAAATAAAATAAGGGTCTTTATTTGGATGAAAGTATTCAAGAGAACAATTTATACGTTTCTTAAGGTAAAACTAATGCATATTATTTCTGCTCTGATCCAAAAGTAATATTATTGTATTTACTGATTTATTATTCTATTTATCAGAGAAATAATCAATTGAAAAATATTTCAGAACTGTTATAGTTACATTATACTGCAATGGGCTAACATGTCAGCCTCTGTCTTGTGATGTCTTTTGATTTTAGCTAATTTTAATTTGGCACTGTGATGACTTTATAATCCTTCCTCACTGACAATGCAAACATAATTCCCTACTAAAGAATAGGACATTATCTGAGTGATGGGTAAGGGGAATTATGGGCTATAAAAGCAATAATTTACCATGGTTCCACCAGGAGGACCTCCTCTCAGAGTGGATACTACTTCTGACAGTGCAATAGTTTGATCATTGGATTGGATTTGCTCTAATTGGGATATTAATTCATGTTTTGAAACCTTTTTATAACAGGGATTCATTTCATGAACAGAATGGCAATATACATTCTTTTTTATTTTAAATTAACAATTAAATTAGTAAATGCCATGAAATTGATACTTATCAATTACATAAAAATCAACCATGGATTTTTAAACTCACTCTGATGGAAAATTCAAGATTAAAGATTTAAACTCCAGTAATCTGCATTTTTGGTCCCAGTTTGACTCAGCAGGTGATAATCTACCACAGTATATTAATATCTGCATTTCTGTTTCCCCAAGTGAGTCTTAATAGTTGACACCTTATAACCATCCAAAAATTCGACTTTTTTTCCCTCGAGAGGAAAAACTATCTTTCACTATTACTTTTAAAAACTAGTAATAGAAACTCCATCCTGCTGTGAGTTGTAATAATTGACATTTTGACCTGTTTTTACAAAGTGTCCTGTGGATGATGTCCATGACCATCCCAATTCCGTGCTACAATTAGACTCACTTCCATGCACTTGGTCTTATACTGGGCAGGAGAAGGCATGGATGCCCAATGGAGAATTCTTGGGAAGACAGTCTAGCAAAAATAAGTACACCAAAATGTTTTGCTGTTTTCTTGAGGATTAGGAAACTAGACAAAATAAAAGTAATAATATCATTCCTATGTAGTTATTTCATGGCAGGCAGTTATAGAAAGAAAAATCAGGAAAGTAAATTCTGAGAGAAAATATATCTAACCCACATGACATCTATACTGACCACTGTTCAAGAACCAGTTGGTTCTAGAGCAGCTATAATGAGATGGTTCATTATACCAAGATAATTTTTACAGGAATCAGATTCCACGATAAATTCACCTATGCTGAATGCCAATGTTAGCCAGCCTCCCAGGATAAACATTTTCTATTAAAATATCCTGCCCACCACCATATGTTCTACTCACCCTTGACACAGCCAGGTCTCCAATTTATTTGCACCATTTGTTATGGAATTCATTTAAATTTTGCCAACTCCAATCTAATTGTAGACCTCTTAAGAAATCTTCACTCAGGAAGATGTAATTATAGTCTGCTAGGAAATGTGTTCTTACCTGATAATTAGGACACCTAGATTTTATTCCGTATTTTAACACAGCTAGCCGTCACTTTGGGGCTAATCACTTAAACTCTTTAAGCATCCACTTTCTCCTCTGTAAAATAGGTTGACTGAAATTATTACTGTTTAAGGTTTACCAGTCTGTGATGATGGATATTAATCTGAGGGCTTTTACTCCCATGGATTGCGGGAGCCCTGACCCTTCAAAGCCAAGAAAGAATGAAAAGAGGCCTAAAAGAAAATCCGTGAGCTGGAATATAAAGGGCTTTCTACCCTAAGCAAATTGTTAGCTTCCTAGGTGCCCTGGGCGTATTCTTACGGGTTTTATCAGCAGTTCGTGAGCATTCCTCTGACTTTTCAGTATTTTAACTCCTTTGTCTTTCTTAAACATTGTGTTCTGCACCTTGAAAATGGCAGATATTATAATGTTAAGGAAGGTGTCCATGAAAAAGACCAAGGAAAGCTAATTCATGAGGTGCTGTTATTTGAGGCCACCACTTCTAGTTCCAAACTAAATGAGCATCACGAGAGAAAAAAAAAAAAAAAGATTCCTGAAATACTGTGCTCTCATTCGACTTAGATTTTAAAAAGTTTTTTATCTTGTGAAGCATATTGCTTATGTTTGTGTCAGGGCTGCCCTCATTATGCCCAATCACTTTTTAACTACATTTGGCTGAGGATGACTGTAGAATAACAGTTTCTAAAGTTATCTGTTTGCATATGGTTCCTTCAGGAAGGATTCAGAGGATACATTTATTGTGTTTATACAAAAGACAGCCCTCTGTTTCCCCGAAGTCTAAATATGTTTTTCTAAATGCACCCTCAAAATCAGTGCTTGCTTCTACTACATAAATAAACTGCAGGTCTAACTTTCTCAATCTAATATTATATTGGAAGAGGAGGCATTGTTTAGACACATAATCATGCTACTACTGACTGTTGCTATAAAAATGAAGTTTAATCTCTGCACAATTTCCATTGCTTTTCCTTTGAAATCTGGTGTTTATTGCAACAGAATTTCAGATTTTGCAACACGAGAGTCTGAAAGACAGGCCAACACAGGCGGCTCTTTGGAAACAAGAGACCTGGTACTTTCAACAGCCAAAAAGCTGGCTAAACACCAGAAGGAGGGGAGAGACACATCAGGTAGGTTGTATTGATTCCACATACCTCTCTTGGTTCTTTGCTAGAGGACTTCTTTTGACAAAGTGTAGACCTTTTTTTTTTTTTTTACGGTTGATCTGTGTTTCTGTTAACCATACTCTCCTGGAAGAGACTTTGACCATCTGGATGTGGTTTTTGTTTCTGTGGGAAGGAACTTTTGTGTCCTTGACATGCCACTAGTATAAATAAATGTTCAATGAGGAGAACATGGATCAAGATACTATATATTTTCAGATCAAATTAGGACAGCTACTAGCAGTTATTTGGTATACACAATTAAGCATGCAAGCATGAAAAAATGCACTTATTACAAATACGTTTATGGGATATTCCAGGATAACGTGACAGCTAGTTTGGAATAGTCACAATAAATATGACCCTATGTCCATAACATGTTCACCTATAGGATAAAAGGCAACTAAACATGAGTTTATGCACTAAATAAACTGCTGAGAATTTTATAATTTTATTTCCAGAGATCTTTATATACTTGTTTCTTACAAAACCAATTGTGGGCTTAAGACATAGATTTGAATTTTGCAGCAAACTGTAGCAAAAATACAAATGAACTTATTTACAAAACAGAAACAGACTCACAGATATACAAAACAAACTTATGGTTACCAAAGAGGAAAGAGGGGGAATATAAATTAGTAGTTTGGGATTAGCAAATACTAAATATTATATATAAAATAGATAAACAGCAAGGACCTACTGTATAGTACAGGGAACTATATTCAATATCTTGTGACAACCTATAATGAAAAAGAATCTGAAAAAGAATATGTATATGTATAACTGAATCATTATGCTGTACACCAGAAACTAACACTAAATTGTAAATCAACTATACTTCAATTAAAAAAAAAAAAGTGGAGGAAAGATCATGTGGATTCTTTCAGAAAAAAATAAGACAGGCTAACAGGATAAGTCAAATCAAAGAATAATGTTTGAGGAGCATACAATTTTCTATTCTTCATCCTCTACTTCATTGCAATTCTTATGCCATAATTCATCCCCAAATATTGCTAAGTGCCTTTTCTGCTCAGTGATTTTTTTTTGTCCTGAATTTGAAAACTGAACAGTCAGTGAGGTAGATTCCTTAATTAAATCAAATTATGCATATTGATGTTGACAAAAAAAATAGACTTTTACTTTTTTTTATACTTGAAGTAAAGACAGAAATCCTATGTTAAGACTGAGTGTTATTTTTAGTTGGCTACTTATTTCTATACCCTCAACCTAAGGAGCTATATCCCTACTGGGATATGATGAAGTTCTGCTTCATCTAGGTCTGTGCATAAAATTATGGGGCTTTCTGAAGCTCTGGCTTTGGAGACAACAGCCACCAGTCCTCTGTCTTTAGAATTTATGTTTCCCTGCTTTGAGTGGAGAGATATTATTGTGGCCTTTAACTCTACTCTTGAGCTATACCTTACCTCTCTTTACTTTGGGCCTTAGGAGGCACAGAGATGACGTTAAAGTTAGCTGTGTCTTTGTCACATTCTGTGACTTTGTTTCTCTTCTCAAAGGATCACCACCTAAAGCCATGAGAATTTTTCCTAAATTCCACCATTGTAATTAGGAAATTACTATTTAATCGGTTGAGTTCATATAGAAATGTTACTTAGGTGATTTTTATTACAGTGTAGAAATATCATGGATCAAATAATATATAAATCTAATAAGTATGTATTGAAAAATTCCTGTAAAGGGGTTATTATATTTTCAAGGTTCTGCCTATTTAGAGAGTTTGTTTGAAATTCTGCAGTTTTTAATCACAGACACCATAATTAGTGTCCTCAAATACTGGATCTTTGTAAACATAGCAACAGACCTTTGAAATCAGTATGAGAACAGAGTGCACTGCACCTGAAGGGAATTCTGGTCTAGTTAATGTGTTTGATCACCTGGTTTGAATAAACAACCAAGTTATATCTTTTGCTAGAAAAGGCTTTGGATATTAGAACGAAAGTCATAATTAGGTTTTACTTGAAGGCCTTACAATTATAAAATGAGCAAGATAAATGAGGTTACATTCCTAATTTTAGTCTAAACATCAATATTAGGCATTTATCATTAGACTCTTTAAAAGCCTCCACTTTTAAAATAGACATGGTGATGGATGGCATAAATCCGGACAATAGCAGACCTAAAAGCAAGATAAACCACAAGGAATTACTGTCTTTCAGTTTAAGGAAGCTTGAACCTCTTAACAATGATGATATATTATAATGATTTTTGTATTAATATACTATGTCTACCATTTGAACTGGTTGCATCATTCGTAAACCAACTGGATAGATAGATTTATCTAAAAACAGGTTGCTCAATAGCATGTTGTTAATAGAGAGTAAGCCAACCACTCAGTTATTTGGAATGTCAATTAACAATTGTTCAGGAATAGGTGTAGCTTTAGCAGCTATGTTGTACATAAAACAGTATCGTTCATAACAAGACAATAATGTTAGGTCTCCTCTAACTCTGAGCCTTTATTACTCATAATCTGCCCCTGTGAGTGCCTTTCCTCTTCTTTGGGAAGCTCTGCTATAAATCATCAGGGAGATTATTATATAACAGAAGGTTCTGACCTAAATTCCCATACTTTCCCTTCCACACCAGAGGCAGGAGGAAATTCTACATGGTGGAAACAAACATATAAACAAAATCCCCCAAAACCAACAAAGAAAATACCTGATTATAAGGGTGCCAACCTTTTGGGACAGTAAAACCCAGATTATTACATTGGGGATGTATTTCAAAGGTGTATCAACATCAGTGTATCTAGAGAAGCTGCACCCTACTCTCTGGGGACTTTTTACTTAGAAACTTCTGTGTCAGAGAAGTTTGGCTCCCTGGACTTCGGGCTGCAAAAGGATAGGAGTGATTGTAGTGGCAGACGGTTGTGTGAAAAATGCAGTGACATGAAAGTGATGTGGGGCTGGCAAGTCGTCAAGGTCCGGAAAGGCAAAGGGGCCACTACAGTGAGATGAGGCAAAGGAAAAATGAGTTTTCCAGTTTCACGGGTCTGAGCAAACAGGAAATCAACTCGATACGTTTTTGAACCTTGAATCAGTAGACGATGTATTAGAATGGTTTCCTGTTAAAATACTATTTCTATCACGTTAATCAGGAACCTACTCTAAAGAATGTATAAACAAAAGGGAAGGAACTCCAAGCAAAATGTCTGAGTATAAAAAATGGATAACTTAGAGGTTCTCAGTAACAGGCGTATAATATCAACTGTGGAAAAAAAGTCCTTTGAGATTTTTGGAGATAATGGTATCTTTTATATTTCTTATTTTGTATCAAGTATGTGTGTAAGGGATAGTCTGTGCACTGTCTCCAGCTGTTCTATTGCCTTTCTGATTTATTAATGTAATCATTTACTGTTAGAACTTTTCTTCAGAGCACCGCTTTAACTCTACCCTGTAGACTTTGGTATATGATATCTTTGTTACTGAAATAGTAATGGAGTAATGAATAGTGGACAGTCAGCAAGTGCACTGACAGGGTGTTTGATAAAATTTAGTATCCATTTTAGACAGAAGCTCTTAAAAAGGTAATAGGTAAATACTGTGAAGTGGGAAATATTATCTACCTCAACCTAAAATCTGGACTTATTCCCATAATTCAAATGAGAGAAAAAAATCAGTGTTATGGCTATTACTTAACCTTCACTAGTGATATGTGAAAGCATATGTTTTCCCATATACTCATTAAAACTTTAGATCTTTGCCAAAATGTTAAGAGTCATAGGGTAGTTTTACTTTGTAATTGTCATGTGAAAAGTGATATTGAGCATTTTTTCATCTTTAGATTTTCTTTTATTTTCTGTCAACTATAGCCTCACAACTTTTATGCATTGTTCTTGATTTATAGGAGCACTATGATTGCAAAAAATTTTTTTATCATTTTTTAATTTGTCTTGTGACTTTTTTATGGTTGATTTTGCTATTCTGAATCTTTTTAGGAGCTGAAAATTGATCAATTTTATTTTTAATAACTTCTGGGTGTTTTTTGTTTACTTGGGTTTTTAAAAAATTTTATTTTTGCTTTGAAAGGGCATCCTTATCTCAACAATACTAGTCAATACAGATAGAAGACATGAAAAGAATATAAATATAACGTCTTTGAAAGGTAAAATTATATTATTTGTTAACTTTATATTTTATTCCTGGAGGATCTTGAAGAAACAAGTGTGCAAGCTTAGAGTGAGAGAATTCAGAAATGTATCTGGATATAAGATTAATGCACAGAGATCAATAGTCATCATATATATAAGCACTCAAATAGTTAGAATCTTCTTTATCCAGTCATCTGTTGATGGGTATTTAATTTGCTTCCACATCTTGGCCATTATAAATAGTGCTGCTATGAACACTGAGGTGCATGTATCTTTTCTTTCCTTTTTTCTCTAGTTAAACAATGATTTTATTGCTTGAGTACACAGACAAATTTATGCAACTAGGGCAGAGGCTGTGGATGACTTGTATTTCCAATTGTGGGGAGGACTCGTTTAGTCTTATAATATCGAGCCAACTGGTGAATATGGCTCTCAATCAGAATCAGATATAATTTAGTATCTTTATCCTTCCTGTTCCTCTCAAGATGCTTTTGAACAGCATCATTTAATTTAATCAATCTATCATTTAATTAAGAAGGCTGTTGCTGTTTGAAAGCATGTATCTTTTTTAATTAGATTTTCCTCAAGATATATGCTCAGGAGAGGGACTGCTGGATCATATTATAAGTCTATTTTTAGTTTTTTAAGGAATCTCCATACTGTGCACCAAACTACATTCCCACCAATAGTGTAGGAGGGTTCCATTTTCTATACACCCTCTCCAGCATTTATTGTTTGTGGACTTCTTAATGATGACCATTCTGACTGGTGTGAGGTGAGACCTTATTATAGTTTTGATTTGCATTTCTCTGATAATTAGCAATATTGAGCTCTCATATACTTTTAACTTAATATAAAGCTACAATAATTGGAGTAATAGATATATACCAATGGAAAGAAATGTAAAGTTTAAAACAGACCCTCATACATTTGGGAATTTCATATATAACAAGTTATCATTTCTAATTAGTAAAGATTAGATTATTTTAAAAAATGATGTTGGGATAGCAAAGTAGCAATCTTGAAAAAATTATTAAGTTGGCAGTGGATCTCCTATGTCTCATACTAAATAAACTCCAAAAAGTGAAATATTTAAATTTGTAAGAGAAATAATCAAAATTCTTTTAAAAAGGGAAAATATGTTTCTTAAAGATGCCAAAATGTGGATGGTTTTAAAATAAATAAATAAATGAATAAATAAGTAAATGAATTTCACTTTCTATAGAAAGTTCTACTTAGCGTCTTGGGCTTTTATCTGGAGGAAACTCTAATTTGAAAAGATACATGCACCCTAGTGGTCATAACAGCACTATTTACAGTAACCAAGACATAAAAGCAACCTAAATGTCCAATGACAGATGACTGGTTAAAGAAGTTGTGGTATACATATACAATGAAATACTACTCAGCCATAAAAAGAAATAAAATGGTGCCATTTTTAGCAACAGGGACGGACCTGGAGATTGTCATACTAAGTGCAGTAAGCCAGAAAGAGAAAGAAAAATACCATATGATATCACTTGTATGTGGAATCTAAAAAAATGACATAAATGAACTTATTTGCACAACAGAAACAGACTCACAGACATAGAAAACAAACATGGTTACCAAGGCAGGGGGAGAATAAATTAGGAGTTCGGGATTTGCAGAAACTAACTACGATACATGAAATAGAGAAATAACAAGTTTCTGCTATATAGCATATGGAACTATATTCATTATCTTGTAACATCTCATAATGAAAAAGAATATGAAAAGAAATATATTATGTATGTATAACTGAATCACTATGCTGTACACCAGAAATTAATACAACATTGTAAACTGACTATCCTTTAATTAAAAATAGAGTTCTACTTAGCAACAACCACCCAAAGGAAAGTCAAAAGGCAATTACAAATAGGAAAAAAAAAATTGAATTCATTGATGTGCTTTTGCAAATTAAAAAAATTTTCAACAACCAAGAAAAAAAATGGGCAAAAGATGTGAGCAGAAAAGAAGCTGCAAATTATTTATAAGCATGAAAAAATTCTCAGTAACACTTGTCATATGATAATTACAAATTAGAACTATTCTATTGTATTACTTGCTTCTAGAAGTTTGGCAAAGACCTATCATTTTAATTATCTGTTACATTGGCAAAGATGTATATTATTTGTGAAGGTTTAAATTGGTATAATTTCTTAGAAGGATAACTTGTCAGTATCTACTGAAGTTAAAAATACGCAATTTTGATCCGGCAATTCCACTTCTAGGGCTTTATGCTATACTTAAATGCGTTTATAGGCAAAATTATATATGTATCCAGCTATTCAGTGAATAGCTTTTTTTCAGGGATCAAGAGACTTAAAACAATGTATAGTCCATTCTTAAGAGGATGGTGTAAATACATTACACATATTCAAAAATCCATTTAAAAGAATAAGAAAAAATTTGTTATACTGATATATAAACAACTCCAACATTTGCTATTAAATAAGTTCTGTGTAAACAGAGAAAGTGTTCTATCATTTCTGTAAAAAAGCAAAAATAAGATGGCAATATCTTTTGAAATGAGAATATATTAACTATTTAAACTAATAATAAAATACAGTTGTAAGAAATATGTGAATATTAGACATTACTGTTCTTTAAAATACTTCCGCCGTTCTTCTTCTGAGAAGCAACTTTCCCCTCTGCTCTCCTTTTCACTTCCAAACCCAGTTTTTCCCAATTTAAGAGGAGTAGGGTTAAAAGATAAGGAATGACACAACATTTCTTTTATTTTCTTACGATAAGAGTTCAATTCTAAATCAACATTATAGACTAGCCTCTGGATCTAACTTTGTACATCAACAAAGCATTTATTAAGGTGATGTGTTAAACTATATGTAAACATTACTCCTTTGATCTTCTTTGTTAATTTTTTTAAAGAAAAGTTTACAAAACTATAATTGTTCTTAATTTGTACCAAATAAGTACTTTGTTTGCATTTTCCTTCTCATTTAACAGGAGGCCATTAAAAAAAAGTTTCTATTATATGATTTTTAGTTCTGGATTCTGTAACATTTTTTAGTAATCATAGAATAACTTGTAGGCTAATTTTAGAAAATGTTTTCTCCAGCTGTACCCAGTTTGTTCATTTTTTTCTGCATTCAGTGCCATCTCTTGCCATTAGGTAAGCCTGCCCTCAGTCTTGCATTTTGATAACCACTGTTGAGATCTAGGCAAATATGTTGATTTTCTTACCTTCTCCATTGATTCTTCCACTCACTCTCTGAAGCCTAGTAGGAGTGAAAGAGAAGGAAATGTGAAGATTTACAGTATAGCTCCCATTTGGGCTTTTAAACACTGAAATTTTTAATTACAGTCACCCGAGGATGGAGAAAAAGACTGACTCAAACTAGAAGGTAGATTGGGAGTAGACAGTAGACATATTTTAAGCAGAGAACAATGGGGTTGCTGAGCAACCTTCTAAATGAAAAATTCTCAATCAAAATGTTACAAATTCCCAGGATATCTTCACGTGTAAATGCAAAATAAACCACACACTTCAAAGCTAAGGACAGATTGTTGTTATTATACACTTTGTCAATAGATAATCTACAGCAAACTATATATTATAAAAGAATAGGCTTATGAGCACCATATGGTATCTGAAATCTTTTTGTTAAGCCCTAATGCTATCTACAAATGCTAACTATGTTTTTATCCTAATAATTAAAATCATATTATAACAATCAATGGCTCAGCAACATTTATCAAGCTTTTCCTTTGTATTGAACCCCTGTTATAGAAGGTGTGAGTGACAGAATAGAAACAGTCCTCTGATAAATTATCTGCATGACACTAATGTAAAAACATGCATGTGCACGCATGCACACACATGGAGCCACTTATTGACAAACATCTGTAAAAAGAGTAAATTGCAGAGTGAGATGCAAAGTAAAAGAGTGATTCATGTCAGTAGATAATGAGATGAAAATTATCCTGTAAGCTGTTAAGTTTTGACGCCTGTGTCATGATTTAAGAAAAGGATAACAGAGAAAAAGATAAATGAAGATGGATTATTCAGAAAAGGAGATGGCAAATTTATTAATGGGGAGAAAATGTAAGAAGTTGTAGCAAACTTTGAACTTGACTGAAGTGAGAATATCAAAATGGAATTAGTTCAATGGGACTTCAGTCTAGTCATGTTTAAAAAATGCACTGGTATACTTATAGCCACTAAATTTATCCTGAGTCTTTCTAAGGGTCATTTCCAGTTATATTTGTATATGGCTCATTACAGCTTCACAAAGTCTACTTACATTTTCCCCTTTTCTTGACTCAACCTAAATTTCTACCTTTTATTGCTAGGTTAATTTTTACCTGTCTTCAGAGTTTTCATTATAGACAATAAAGGTATATATCACCTTATAGGTATTGTTTTAATATTGTCCTATTGAAAAAGTAACATAGAATACTTCAATATTTGAAAAATTAGGTTTATGAGATTGCCATATTGGAAATTGAAAAAAAACAAGTCATTTTTTACAAATTTATGATAAAGTGAAAAAATATTTTTACAAGGGGATTATTTGATGACAAATCCTCTTTCTTATTTTCAAGATAGCTTTCTATTGTGAGGTCTTATGCAAAATTTCATTTAGAAAGGACATCAAAACCATAAATGTCAGAAGAATAGAGAAACAACAGAAATAATTATGGAGGATGAATCAAAGTCAGATAACAGGATGGTTCACACACTGTTCAGTCTATGTGTAATCACAGCCGCATAGCGTTCCTTCATAGTCATTCTGACATTTATGAATTTGCTAGTATTTCATGATCCTAATTTAAAAGACTGATCTTTTTTTTCTATACTAAGACTATGAAAAACCATCTTTTGGTTTGTAACTATTACAATTATTTACAGAGTTTTATATTCACAGCAGAATTGAGTGGACAGTACAGAGAATTCCCATATAGCTTCTGCCCTCACACATGTATAGCCCCTACCACTGCCTACACCCCACACCAGAGAGCTTCATTTCTGACAATTAATTAACCTGCATGGACACAGTATTATCAGCCACAAGTCTCTAGTTTACATTAGGGTTTACTTTTGGTTTTGTGTATTTTATGGGCTTTGACAAATGTATGATGACATGTATCCCTCATTACAGTATCATGTAGAATAGTTTTACTGCCCTAAAAATCCTCTGTGCTCTGCCTTTTCACATCTCCCTCTCCACTAGCCCCTGGGAAATCACTGAACTTTTTACTGTCTCCATAGCTTTGCCTTTGCCAGAATGTCATATAATAGGAATCATAGAGTATGTGTCTTTTCAGATTGGCTTCTTTCACTTATCAATACATGTTTAAGGTTCCTTCATGTCTTTTTAGCACTGAATGCTTTTTCATTGGACCTATCACAGTTTATTTATGCATTTACCTACGGAAGGACATCTTGTGTTGTCAGTGTTCTGGATTTTGGCCATTCTAATAGTGGTGTATCATTGTTATTTTAATTTCTAATTCTCTGATGACACCTGATGTTGAACATCCTCTCACATGCTTATTTGCCATTTGTATATCTTCTTTGATGAGGTGTCTGTTAAGGTCTTTTGCCCGCTTTTAGATCATTTTCTTTTTGTTGAATTTAAGAGTTCTTTGTATATGTTAGATAACAGTTCTTTATCAGATTTGTCTTTTACAAATATTTTCCTCCAGTTTGTGGCTTGTCTTCTCATTCTCTTGACAGGGTCTTTTGCAGGGCAGAAGTTTTTAATTTTAACAAAGTCCAGCTTACTAATTCTTTCTTTCATGAATCATGTTATTGGTGTTATATCTAAAGCATCATCCTGAAATCCAAGGTGACCTAGATTTTCTCCTATGTTGTCTTCTAGGAGTTTTACAGGTTTACATTTTACATTTAGGTCTGTGATCCACTTTGAGTTAATTTTTGTGAAGTTTGTAAGATCTGTGTCTAGATTAACTTTTTTTGCATGTGGATGTCTAGTTGTTCCAGCGCCATTTGTGAAAAGAACTCTCTTTGGTATACTGCATTACTTTTGCTCCTTCAGCAATGATCAGTTTACTATATGTATGTGAGTTTCTGTTCTGTTGATCTATATGTCTTTTCTTTCACAAAGACAGCACTGTTTTGATTATCTGAGCTTTACAGTAAGCCTTGAAGTCAAGTAGTATCAGTCCTCTGACTTTGTTATTCTCCCTTGTTATTGTGTTGGTTATTCTGGGTCTTCTGTCTCTCCTTAATAGATTTTAGGTCAACTTGTTGATACCCACAAAAATAACTTGCTGAGATTTTGGTTGGAATCCTGCTGAATGTAAAGATCTACTTGGGAAGAACTGACATCTTGGCAATATTGAATTTTCTCATTTATGACCATGAATATCTCTCCATTTTTTAGCACTTTAATTTATTTCTTCAGAGCTTTGTAATTTTCCTCATGTAGAACTTGTTCATATTTTGTTAGATTTATACCCAAGTATTTCATTTGGGGAGATGTTAATGTAAATGGTATTGTGTTTTTAATTTCAAATTCCACTTGTTCATTGATGGTATATAGGACAGTGATTGGCTTTTGCATATTAACTCTATATCCTACACCTTCATTATAATCACTTCTTAGTTCCAGAAGTTTTTTGTTGTGGATTTTTCTGAATTTTCTGATACAATATCAATTGCAAACAAATACAGTTTTATTTCTTCCTTCCAAATCTGTACACCTTTGATTTCCTTTTCCTGTCTCATTGCATTAGATAGGACTTCAAGTTCAATGTTGAAAAGGAGTAGTGAAATGTGACATCTTTGCTTTGTTTCTGGTCTTAGTGGGAAGACATTTAGTTTTTCACCTTTATATATGATGTGAACTATAAGGTTTTTTTTAGATTTTAAAAATCAAATTGTGGAAATTCCCTTTTATTCCTAGTTCGCTGAGAATTTTTATCATGAATTGGTGTTGGATTTTGTCAAATGCTTTGTCTAAATCTTTTGATAGGATTTGTGATTTTTCTTCTTTAGTCTGTTGATATGATGAATGACAGTAATTGATTTTCAAATGTTGAATCAGCCTTGCATACCTGGGATAAATTCCACTTGTTCATGGTATATAATTATTTTTATACATTTTTGGGTGGTTTGGTTTGCTAATATTTTGTTGATGATTTTTGTATTTATGATCTAAGAGATATTAGTCTATAGTTTACTTTTCTTGTAACATCTTTATCTGATTTTGGTATTAGGGCAATGTTGGTCTCATAGAATGAGTTAGGAAGTATTCTCTTTGCTTCTATCTTCTGGAAGAGATTATAGAGACTTGGTATAATTTCTTCCTTAGATGTTTGGTAGAATGCACAAACCATCTGAAACTAGTGCTTTTTGTTTTAAAAGGTTATTAATTGTTGGTTCCATTTACTTAATATTATATTTGCCTATTCAAATGGTTTATTTATTCTTGTGTGAGTTTTGGAAGATTGTGTCTTTAAAAGAATCTTTCCATTTCATCTAGGTTATCAAATTTGTGGACATAGAGATGCTCATAGTAAATCTTTATTGTCCTTTTGATGTTCATGAGATTGATAATGATGCCCCTTCTTTCATTTCTGATATTAGTATTATTTATCTTTTCTTCATAGTTAGTTTGGTTAGAAGCTTATTGGTTTTATTGAACTTTTCAATGAACCAGCTTTTGGTTTCTTTGATTTTCTCTATTGATTTCCTATTTTCATCAATCTGCTCTAATTTTTATATATAGTCTTCTGCTTACCTTAATATGTAATTCTTTTATTTTCCTAAGGTGGATGCTTAGGTTATTGATTTTTAGGCCTTTCTTCTTTTCTAAAATACGCATTTGGAGTTATAAATTTCCCTCTAAGCATTTCTTTGGCTGCATTCCAAAAATTTTGATAAGTTGTATTTTCATCCTTATTTATTTCTAAATATTTAAAAATTCCTCTGGAGATTTCTTCTTTGACCCATGTTATTAGAAGTATGTGGTTTTATACCCAAGTATTTTGAAATTTTCCAGCTATTTTTCTGTAATTGATTTTTAGTTTAAATCTATTGTGATCTGGGAGCATACACTGTATGATTTCTGTTCTTCTAAATTTCTTAAGGTGTGTTTTATGGCCCAGAATGTGGCCTGTCTTGGTGATTGTTCCACGTGAGCTTGAGAAAAATGTGTATTCTGCTGTTTTGGGGTGAAGTCGTCTATAGGTGTTGTTTGTATCCAGTTGATGAATGGTGCTGTCAAGTTTGACTATGTTCTTACTAATTTTATGCCTACTAGATCTGCCCATTTTTGATAGAGAGGTGTTGAAGTCTCCAACCATAATAGTGAATTTATCTATTTCTCCTTAAACAATTTTTTTTTTACTTTAGGTATTTGTGTTTTGTTGTTAGATATATACACGTTAAGGAATCTAAAGAAAAATACAAAAAACTTATTTACAAAACAGAAACAGACTCACAGACATAGAAAACAAACTTATGGTTACCTGGGGGGAAAGGGGTGGGAAGGGATAAATTGAGAGTTACAGATTTGCAGATACTAACTACTATATATAAGATAGAAAAACAAGTTTATACTGTATAGCACAGGGAACTATATTCAATAACATGTAGTTGGAGTTGATTTTTATCCACTCTGACAATCTCTGCCTTTTAATTGATGTATTTAGACATTGACATTTAAAGTAATTATTGGTTAAGTTGGATTAATATCTGCCTCATTGATTACTGGTTTCTATATGTTGCTCTTGTTCTTTATTCCTATTTTTATCTTCCACTCTTTCCCTGCCTTTTGTTGTTTTTTTTTAATTACTGAAGTACAGTTGATTTACAATGTTTTGTTAGTTTCAGGTCTACAGCAAAGTGATTCATTCATATATGTATATATTTTTCAGATTCTTTTTCATTGTAGGTTATTATAAGATATTGAAGATAGTTCTCTGTGTTATACAATAAATCTTTCTTGCTTACCTATTTTTTATATAGTGATGTGTATGTTAATACCAAACTCCTAATTTAGCCCTCCCTCCCTTTCCCCTTTGGTAACCATAAATTTGTTTTCTATGTCTTTGAGTGTATTTCTGGGTTGTAAATAAGTTCATTTCCACTATAAGTGATATCATATGATATTTGTCTTTCTCTGTCTAACTTACTTCACTTAATATGGTAATCTTTAGGTCCATCCATGTTGCTGCAAATGGCATTATTTTATTCTTTAAATGGTTGAGTAATATTCTACTGTGTATATATACTACATCTTCTTTATCCATTCATCTGTTGATGGACATTTAGGTTGCATTCATGTCTTGGCTATTGTAAATAGTGCTGCTATGACCACTGGGATGCATGTGACTTTTTGAATTAGAGTTTTTTTCCAGATATATGCCCAGGAGTGGAATTGCTGGATCATATGATTACTTTATTATTATTATTTTTTAGTGTTTTAAGGAACCTTCACACTGTTCTCCATAGTACCTACACCAATTTACTTTGCCACCAATGGTGTAGGAGAGTTCCTTTTTCTCCACACCCTTTCAAGGATTTATTATTTGTAGACTTTTTAATGATGGCCATTCTGACTTGTGAGGTGATACCTCATTGTAGTTTTGATTTGCATTTATCTAATAAGTAGTGATATTGGTATGTTTTCTTGTGCCTGTTGGCCATCTGAATGTCTTCTTTGGAGAAATATCTGTTTAGGTCTTCTGGCCATTTTTTGATTGAGTTGTTTGGGGTTCTTTTTATATTAAGCTGTATGAGATGTTTGTGTATTTTGGAAATTAGTCTCTTGTCAGTTACATCATTTACAAATATTTTCTCCCATTCTGTAGATCATCTTTTCATTTTGTTTGTGGTTTCCTTTGCTTTGCAAAAGCTTTTAAGTTTAATTAGGCCCCATTTGTTTATTTTTGCTTTTAATTCCACTACTCTAGGAGATGGATTAAAAAAATATTGCTGTGATTTATGTCAAATAGTGTTCTGTCTAATATTTTCCTCCAGAACTTCCAAGATTTCCAGTGTTACATGTGGATCCTTAATCCATTTTGAGTTTATTTTTGTATATAGTGTTTAAAAATGTTCTGATTTAATTCTTTTACACGTAGCTGTCCAGTTTTCACTGCACCACTTATTGAAGAGACTGTCTTTTCTCCACTGTATATTCTTGCCTCTTTTGTTGTAGATTAATTGACCATAAATATGTGGGTTTATTTCTAAGCTTTCTATCCTGTTCCATTGAGCTATGCATCTATTTTTGTGCCAGTACTGTACTGTTTTGATTACTATAGCTTTGTAGTATAGTCTGAAGTAAGGGAGCCTGATTCTTCCAGCTCCATTTCTCTTTCTCAAGATTGTTTTGGCTATTTGGGGTCTTTTGTGTTCCAATACAAATTTAAAAATCTTTTGTTCCAGTTCTGTGAAAACTGGCATTAATAATTTGCATTGAATCTGTATATTGCCTTGGGTAGTATGGCCATTTTAACAATATTTATTTTTCAAGTCCACGAACAATATATTTTTCCATCTAGAATGCTCTGAATTTGGGGTATAGTTCAGGGGTAGAGCATTTGACTGCAGAATGCTCTGAATTATTTCAAAATGATTATTTTTCCCTCCTCCTGCCTGAAATATGAGGGGATTTTCTATGATATTCAGTGTGAGAATCTGACAGATTTCCTGGAGGTAAAGCTCACGAAAATGTGATAACTTCCCCAGAACTGATACATCCTGGAGTTTTTAACTTTCAGACTTGTCCACACTGAGCCTCTGGCAATTCAGTCACAATTCAGATTTTCCTACCTCAGTACTAGTTTCCATGGAGGTTTCTGCTGGTGGGTTTCTGTTCTGGTAAGTTGTGATTCTGTATATTTGTCTGTGTCTCTTCAATTCTGGGTACAGCAGTTTGCCTCGTGACCTCATGTCTCTGGTGGATCTAAGAAAAATTGTTGATTGTTTTAGTTTGTCCAGGTTTTTACTTTTTGTTAAAATGGAATGCCAGCTTCCAAGCTCCTTGTGTGCCATATTGGAAAGCTAGATTTATTTGACTCCTTAGACTTAATTATTACTAAATTTTCATATTAGGCCCATATTTGAATCCATCTAGAAAGACTTTTTTCATTGTTAAATGAATGAGTTTCCACTGGTTTCTGTTTTTAAGTAAACTTTCTACCTCATAGGAGAAAATCAGGCCTAATTTTAAGTGGGTGACATACTTAATAGTTTCATTAAAAAGCATAAAAATCACATTTTGTCTATGACTTGACTACTTATGTTAAATTATTTAGAAGACTAGAAAAGGAAAGAAGGATTTCTTAGTGTTTTGTTAACAGTAGTTTTTTTTTTTTCCTTTTGCAAAATTAAGTAATGCCTGTACTTGGATGATGGCCCTTTTGAGACAAAAGGTACAGAATCTCTCCAGAACAAAAGATATTTGACCACAAACTTTTGTTTAAAATTTGTGTCATTATAAGTGTGATGAAGTCTATGGAATCCAGGTAAAACGTCTTGATTTAAAATGATTTCTTCCTGGATCTTACAGATAATCACCACAATTTCTAGTATTTACAGTAGGTGTTTTCTTTACAACTCTTTATTCAATTGAATATTGCTAATTGGTTTTTACAACTCTTTCATATATGATTTTCAAAGTTACTTTTTTCTAACTTTTATAATTTCTTAAACAATCTTTTGTCAGTTAACTATCACCAAATCTCTATTTTTAGTAGAAAATATTATGCAATTCATGAAATTCTGTTACATACATTTACATTTTCAATCTAGATAAAGTTATTTAAGACATATTTACACATGAGTTCAAATCCCCTTTTTCCTGTTCACTGTCTTTATAAACTTTGGGTAAATTACTGTACCTTTCCTAGTCTTGGGTTCATCTCTAGTAATATGGAGGTTGGAATGCCTACATCATAAAATGGTTGTAACAAGTAAGCAGCTAACTTAAGGACTTCTCTTAGGGACTGCTCCAAAGAATGCTCTCAGCAATTTTGAGCTTTTAATCCCATTTTCTTTACTTACAGTTACTCCAGGTTATGTTTATCTATACAAATATCTGGTGCCCCTCACTGGCAGCATGTAGCATTGGGTAGAGTTATAGTCCTAGAGTATCTGATTGCAATTTATCCCACAGTGACAAATAACGTCAAATTATGCTTGTAGGACACCTGTCTAAAATGCTTTTCAAACTAAAGTTGGCATCTGTGAATTGTCCCAGGCTGGCAGCCATAAAAGGATTGAGCTCTACACTCTCCCTAAAGACCTATAGAATATCTGAAACTAAATGCCTCGTGTAAGTAGCAGAAAAATTCTTTCCACGGAGTAGGTAAGCAGAAAGCACTGGCTTCTTTATAAATGTGGAATTTTTCCAAATCAAATATAAGGAAGAAGGAAAGAGAGGGAAACGACCAGAGAATTTCAGTGTCCTACTTTGTACTTTACAGAGGAAGAGGTAAAAATGCAGAAACAATTTGAAAAGAATATCATAATTTATCAAATACATTTATACATTAGCTCCTTTGAACCTGATAGATAGAACTGTCACATAGCAAAATGGTAGGTATCTGTATCTTCCTCTGCAGATGAGGAAAGAATCACAGAGTGGCTAAGTGACTCACTGAATATACAGGAATCACTGATGGGACTTTCCATTACTCAACCCTTTCTTATACCATTTAGAAATTTCTATTATAATAACTATGAAAGTAAAGGGAAACCTCATTTAAAATGGAGTCAGAAAGCCCTGAAGGAGGAGCTTTCTCAGACCTTCCTTGTAACCGTCTGCGTAACCAGCAGAAAGAAGGAAGATCAGAATTATTTTAACAAGGCCTGTTTGTATAGAATTCTTCATATAAAATTCTCTCACTCTCAACTTCTTATTTGTGATGAGAAAGATGTTACTTTTCTTCTGGTGCAAGGGAGGGCATTTTTCATACAGGAATTTTGTCTCCTGTTTTTAAGAAAAGGAAGGAAGATCCTTCTGAGCCCCAGCAACAACAAACCGACCACCTCCTGCAGCCAGTAAGAAACTGCCACAACTTCGAACTTGTTCTTCTCCAGTGAATTTTATTCAGAACAACCCTCTCCAATCTTCTCCTAAGCCCTAGTGAAAACTGACCTTCCCTTTGCCTCTTTGGGCTTGCCCATGGTTCACCAAAGATTACATTTTTCAAATTGCAATTTCTCTTCCATTTCAGAAAAGCCTCATTTTGCCGGTAAAATAATTGGCTATTTTGTTTTTAAAGTTGACATAATATGATTTCTTCATCCAGTTTGCTTCCTGGCTATACTCAGTCACTGATTAGCTCTCAGTTGTTTCCTATTGGTGCTTTCCTGAGAGGTTGTTTTTTTTTTTTGACATTCTTGGTAACTTCTCTGTTTATTTTTGAATGAGTATATTCATATTTTACTGGAGAGATTATGATTTTACTCACTGTGAGAATACTTCAAATGACTCAGGTGGCTAATATCAACAGTAGATAGTTTCAATCATAGATTTACTGGAAATCCATTTTTCACCATACCCTATCCTACACCTTAAATACTTGTGATATCAAGTTATACGGATGCAAAACACTTCTTGGATCTTTCATTTTATTTTTGTTACAGAAATAAAAATATGTGGAAATTGTGGATAAATAAGAGTAATAGCCTTTTAATTTGGTTCTGTATCTTCCCATTATTCTTCCAATAACAAGGTAATCCTCAGAGGTATGATATGCATGTAGACAGATGCTGACCATGTCCTCCGTTCCTGGGCGTATCTGATAATTGGCTACATACAAAGTGAGCATCTTCTTTTTTTTCTCTCAAGCATTAGAGATTAGAGCCAAGAATGACTGTGTCAGGGAGGTCAACATATTAAAACTTGTCTTTACGTATTTGACCATTAAAGAGATACTAGAATAAATATTACAAAAGAAAAGAAAATAAACAAACCAAGGAAGAAATGGAAATTTCTACTCTTTTACTTTGGCGGTTCTGGTGGTGTGGGAGTTGGGGACTGCAGCCTGTCTGGGAGTATATGAGCCTCTTCATTCTTTTTGCGCCATTTGGTGAAGCCATGTTCTCTTCCCTTCTCCACTTTTATCCTCTGAGTCATGGTCAAGCATGAGCAAAGGATTCCTGAAGAATGAACCCTGCAGTAATCTCTCTGCTTTATAAGTTGTAATGGTGGCCCAGGTCATAATTTTTACTTAAATGGGCATGTTTCTTTTGGAAAACCAGGAGCTTTTTCCTCCTCTCCTGTAATATGTTCACTTTTATGTTGCATAGGAAATTAATGTCTATACTTATCGAAAACTCCCAATTTCTCAGTATATGTAATGAAGATTTATAATGCCAGATGCAAATATTATAATTAGAAAATAGGAGAGAATTTTAAGTTTAGTGGCATAATTTAATATATATGCAATAGTAGTCTATTCATTTTAAAATGTAAGATCTTTATCACACTGCCTAAGTCCATTTTCTGTTTAAAATTTATATGGTTTCCCAGCTAGACATTATAAATTTCCTTTCATTATCTAATGGGCTGAAGAAGTGGGCATAGATAGCATGCATCCAGCCAATCTCTTCTAATTGGTTCCAGAACTAGTGCTCATTGAGTGCCTGCTAGAAGAGGGACCCATTATGCAAATTTTACTTACTTAAGTCACACAAAATCTCCATCAAGCATATCATCCTCCAAAAGAAAATGACAAAGAGGCTACACAGCTAGCAGTGACAAGATATAACCCAGAGTTCAGGTGTTACTGACTGTTTCTGAATTCCAAGCAAATCATTATTTTACCTAGAAATGCCGGTATATAGTTTTTACCTCCCAATAATAGTAGTTGAAATGCCTTTCCTTTTCTTTTTTTCCCCTTTTTTCTTTTCTTTTCATTTCCTCTCCTTTCCTTTCCTTTTCTTTCTTTCTTCCTTTCTCTTCCCTTCTCTTCCCTATTATTGATGTAACACAAAAGGCACAACAAGGGAATTCAAACTTGGAACAGGGTTTTGAGAGGAGATATCAGGGTCACACTGGCAATGTATGTAGCTACGTACAAAGAGAAAGGAAATATGCAGACCAAAGGAGTAGAGGTTGTCTCTTTGCATGATGGAACTTCAAAAGTCCTATATTTTGATCAAACATTTGGTTTGCTATTTTATATGGTTTGGAGGGATATGTAGCCATACCTCCACAAAGCACCTTTCACAATATTCAAGGTTCAATATACTTCTTTGTATTTTAGAAAAGTGATTGCAGTTTGCTCATATGCTACCTTGGTTTGACATTAAATTCCAGTGTAACTGAGTCTAAATTATATTTATTTCAGGGCACTTTCCAGCTGATAGCTCCAGAATAATCTGCAGTAATTTAGGTAGGACATTGTTTTGATAGATCAAATGGTCCTTTCAACTTATGCTAGGTAATAATCTTGATACTGTCCTTGCAGGGGTCAGTGAAACTGAGCCCTGACCATTCTTGTTGATAGTTGAGTGTTTACTAAGAACCCAGTGAAACTGAGTCAACTCCAAGACTCATGCATTTTACTTATATTTTACTTTTTCTGATATTCCCACTTGGTTTGGAAAATGTTCCCATGTTTTATCAGACATTTTAAAAAGAATTATTATGATGAAGGCAATATATGTTCGATATAAAGTAAATCAAGCTGCACACACACACAAACACACACACCACTTGTAAAACCTCCAGCTCATATCTCAGTTTAAATTTGGGTGTTGACCCCTGGATTTTAATTTCATCCAGTATGCATCTCTCTCTCTCTCTCTCTCTCTCTCTCTCTCTCATTTACTTTGTCTTCTGTGTAGCAGGCTACTCTATAAATCTCATAATATTAAACTTTTTGTCCATAGTCTCTTCCCAAAATACACAATGAGACAAAATCACTCTCTGAGCTCACACACCCGTAGTAGTCTGCATGTTGCTCTTTCAGTGTCCTTGTTGAGTTTACAAAACTCTCTTTTAATCTTTACAAGTGATCTCCAGCTTCTCAATTTTTAAGGCGTTACCCCTTGGGAAAAGTGATTTCTGCCAGTTTGGATCTGCTATATATTTTCTAACCGTTCATAGGTTTGCCGTGTTTCATATCTCCTAAGCAAATCAATAGGGCCTATGAAATTGAATCCTTCCCAAGACAGATTCTCCGATCTCACCTCACTATTCCAAACTAGTTCACATGATCCTTTGCAATTGATCCCTTCTCAAGATCAGGCGGTATTAGAATAAGGAGAGTGTACAATGGCCTCAATTCTTTTTTTCATAACTTGGTGGGACTAGAGGAGAAGAGGGAGGAAAATGAGAGGCACTACCCCAGCTTGTATAATGAGTTCTTCCCATGGGCCTGCTGTTCCTTGATTCTCTCAGGAGGAATCATGCCACACTGGGAAATATAAACCCTGGTTGTTTAGTGGTCAAGTCCCTTTAGTGCATAAATATTTTATACACAAATTCTTGAATGTATATTTATAAATATATTATATATAAGATTTTAATATAAAATGCATTTTATAAATGCTTTATAAATATTTATAAATATTCCGCAAGGGCCTTGGTAATGGGTATAGGAAATCAGGAAGATGCTAGAATACACTTCATGGCCACAAGCTCCCCCAGTTTCACTCTTCTTATGTTCCTTGCTCTAGGGTTGCCTGGCAGGTATGTTCAGGTAGCACAAACATATTGAAGACTTTCATTCTAGCATCTTCCCTAAAGTTAGAAGTTGGGGGTGCCATCAGACAAAATTAGGCTAAGGCTTTAGTCTTTATTCTGAAGGAGCCAATCATAATATTGGTGTTATGGGTTGGTCCAAGGCCTTCTATACCATTTTTACCCCTCTGCTTACAATTATCAGGCACTGTTCTAATCAAATACTTAAATGACACATTGAGGCAAGTATCACCATTGTCTTCATTTTACAGAGTATGAAACTGATACACACAAAAGTTAAGTAATTTGCTCTAAGTTACAAACCTAGTATGTAGTAGTGCCAGGATTCAAAGGCAGCATGGTTCCAGACTCTGGGCTCTTCAACATTACATGTCACTTCTTCTAGTAATAGATATTGCTATACTATATTTTTATTGTATGACCTTCTTCTACTTTGGAGGGCTTAATTAGCTTTATGTGAACCTGTGGAATGAAAATCGTGCTACTGTGTTTTCAAAGATCAGTAATGGTGTAGATGCTGCACAGAAAGCAGAACAAACTGTAAATGATAATGCAAACATCAATGAGTGGGAAAATATTAAACAGAAGTGCTTAAGGGCCCCTGGAGTATCGCACAGGCAAGGAACAAGAAAGAGGAGGGTACTGTATGCTGACAATATGGAGAATAATTTTATTTTTTAGAAAAGTCATATTAGGGATTTGCCTTTCCTTTTTCCTTGTAGTATACTCTGGCCTGAACAGTATCTCTGTTCACCAGTCTGCTGGTTTCAGATGTCTTCAGTTTAGATCTTGTCTTTGTTACCTGTCTAGGAGCTCTGAACCCAGCTGCAGAGGAAGAGAATTTACTCACCAATGGTCTAATGATATATGTGGCAAGTCTACCATAGGCTCACAACTGTAACGGGTTCCCTTGACCTCATTGTGTTTAGAGATAAAAGGAGACCAGAAAGATTTGTTTGACTGACTCTAGTCCTAGTGGACTCCATTCTCCTATCAGACAAAGTTCATCAAAGGGACAAAGCATAACTGAAAACAACTAATACAGACTGACTTAGGATGTGAGCTCTCTGTCACCATGGTGTTCTACCCCTTATCCTCCTCCCAAAACATGACTTTGTTATATTTTCCCATCAGTGTATTTCCTCTTCAAATGAGATTGTTTACTTTCTTACATCTCACATACAGACTTCTTGGAATTGGGGTCGATGGGTGATGAGAAGGAACTGAAAAGGAGGTAGGAGACAAATTCTATCTAATTTGAAATTCTTCTGTGGACACCTACTCTCCAGAAATGGAAACTTTTATGAATCTGTTACAGTGCTTCCCTCTTCATTTTGGCAGCTGTTAGATATTGTGCTGGCTATGTAAAGGAACTCATCCTTTTAAAACCTTAACCACAGAAATAAATTAAGGCAATAAAAGCTTAGGGAACCTGATTGGCAAGTGAATAGGTAGTAGCACATAGAGGAAATTTAAGAACTTCAGGAGATCCTTTTTGGCCAAAAATAATCTAGGTCTTATTGCTACCAGAGTAGTTGATCACCCACCATTTTTCCATTGTTTTCTGGAAATACTCCTAGACAGAAAAAACACATCAAATCCATTACAGCATACTGTGAACAGTGGCCAGGGACTCTGAACTTACTAGTACCTGGAACAAGTAAGGTGAAGTGTTTGAAAGAAGTATCACTGAAACTGTCAAATCGCTAGAAGAAAGCACAGGGGACAAGATTCATGGCATTGGTCTTGGCAATAATTTCTTGAACATGACACCAAAAGCACAAACAACAAAAGCAAAAAAAAAAAAAAAAATGGACAAGTGGGACTACACCAAACTAAAAAACTTCTACAAAGAAAAAAACCCCACAATTAACAAAATAAGAAGATAACCTATGGAATGGGAGAAAATATTTGCAGACTGTTCATATGATAAGATGTTACTCTCCAAAATTTATAAGGAACTCCTACAACTTAAGAATACAAATTTAAAACCTGATTTAAAAATGGATAAATCATTTGACTAGTTATTTCCTCAAAGAAGACATACAAATGGCCAACAGATATATGAAAAGATGTTAAACATCATTAATCATCAGGGAAATGCAAATAAAAACCATAATGAGATATCACTTCATCCATTAGCATGGTTATTATCAAAAACAAAAGATAATAAATGTTGTTGAGGATATGGAGAAATTGGAACCCTTATACACTGTTAGTGGAAATGTAAAATGTTGCAGCCATGATAGAAAACAGTATGGAAGATCCTCAAAAAATTAACAATAAAACTGCCATATAATCCAGCAATCTCACCTCTGGGTATATAGCCAAAAGAATTGAAAACAGAATACTGAAGAGATTTCTATGCCCCTTTGTTCATTGCAGAATTATTCACATTAGCCAAGATATAGAAACAGCCTGAATGCCCATCAACAAATGAATGGATACAAAATGTGGTATATACATACAATGGAATAATATTCAGCCTTAAAAAAGAAGGAAATCTTGCCATAATTGACAACATGGATGAATCTGGGGCTATCAGTCTAAGTAGAATAAGCCAGTGACAGAAGAGCAAATACTTCATGATTCTGGTTATACGAAGTTCCTAAAATACCCAAACTCATAGAAACGGAGTAGAATGATGGTTGCTAGGGGCTAGGGATAGGGAGAAATGCAGAATTGCTGTTCAATGGGTATACAATTATAGTTATGCAAGATTAGTAAGTGCTTTGTACTTATATTTAACACTGTATCGTGCACTTACAATTTTTCAAGAGGGCAGATCTCATCTTGTGTTCTTACCACAATTTAAAAAAGGAAAAGAAAAGGTATGTAGCAGCATCCTGAATTGAAATGGGGCCTCCTCTGATAAAATTCCCTGAAAGGAACCAACAAGTGATGCTGAGGTACCTGGAGACTTACACAGTGGGAAGCCATTACTGCCTTTTGGCCTAAAGAGGCAAACAGAGGAAACAGTGTTACTGAAGTCATGTGAGAGCCAAAGACAAGGAGAAGCACTGCCTAGCAAAATCGCAGTCAGAGGAACACAACCAATGGATAAACCGTGGAACTGAAGCATGAAGGGAGTAGGGGAAGAAGTGCACTAGGTCCTCTCTGCTGGTGTCACCTGGACTTTTGGCCTTTTGGTCCCGGCGGAAACCAGGGAGCAACAATGCCTGAGTTCTACAATGTATGGTGCTAGTCTCCAGGGCAACACATGGGGCAGTGAGGGGGGACAACGAATCTGGAGGGAGCAAATGGAGAAAAACCAATCCAGAGAGAAACGAAGGAAGAGATGGCGTATTAAAGACAAAAGCTCCTAAGGCACGTAGACCTAAGAAAGAGTTCCTTCATTTTCCTTTCCGATTCTATACTTGTCTCCGCGTACTAACGCCATTTAGTTTTTAGTTAATGCTACTATTTTAAAGAATTCCATGTGATCATGAAGCATTTTGAGTGTTCTTCATTACTCTTGGAATGGAGTGAAAAGGAAAAGGTGAATCCTTGAAGGATACTTCTGTGATGCTATCAGTATTCAGTCTGTGAGAAAGTTTTCAAGGGCTGAAAGGGATGTCCTCAAGAAAATAAGCACACAGGGCATTTCGTTCCAAGAATTCTACCTGTTTACAGTTCAAGTAGGCAGAGATTTGTTCAGAAACCTGACTCTCTTTAGATATTCTCCCTTTGAAGTTTAAGAGCAATTGTGGAGTGATTAATGTGCTATTAATGATGAAGGAAGCAAGTCACACATCTCTCTTGAGGAGGACTATTTTGTGTTTGATTCTTCTGAACAAACGGGTGGGAACGGAGATGAGATATGTTTGAGAAAGCTAAATTTCAGATATTAAATGTTATTCTACTCTTAGTTTTAAAGCTACTAATATGAGAAATGCTTCACAACTTCATAGCAACTGTGAAATACTTTATTGCCTTCACATTCTTTTAGCTATGTGTGTGGCATTTTTAAGAGAAGTTTTTGTGGAAAAAGCATAACGCTTGGTTATTTAAATGAATATAAAATCTAGCTGTTAAAATTTCAGCTTATATTTTCAAGCATTCAAGATTAGTTTTACTTTTTTTTTCTTTGAACAAGCAAAACGCAGTTTATTTGACTAAAATAAGAGAGAACCCAGCATAGAAGGATTCTTAGTAGAGTCTCAGAAAGAGGAAATGAGGGAATGAGAGGGATAGGTCTTGTGGCTTAGATTGGGTGATTTTTTTTTTGCCATTCTTATATTTAAAATTTTTTATTTTATTACTAATTAATTCCATAAATATTCAGTGATTAAATTAGGCCTATGAGAGAGAAAACTGAATGTCTTTAAAGAAAAGACACAAGTATCAATGAGTGTTCAGAAGGAAGCAGGTAGTTCAGTAGGAACGAGGAGATAGAAACGAGTTGAGTGAACAGACTTTCTCTCCATGGCACAGAGACAGAGCATCCAGGGTAACTGATGAGTTGTGGTGAGGATCTAATGGCTAGAAACGTTGGAAAGCCTTTATCATTACTCCTGAGACTAAAGAGGTGAGGAGAAGGAGCAGTCATTGAAAGTTTATGAGAGCAGTAACTTCAGGAACAGTACATCTGCCCTCAAATGCCTTTTGATCAGAGAACGCCACCTCTGCTAACCCTCAGCCAAGCAAGGAGGGAGTCAGGGGACCAAACACTCCTACGCCTCACTCCTTTCACCTCCCTTGTCTCCCGTAGCTGAACCAACTGCAAGTACAGAGAAAGAAAGTCATAAGGCTGTGATCTATAGAGACCGTCTTGGGTGTAGAACAGGGTAGGAAATGCTGGAGAAGTGTAGGGAATTGATTTGGGGGGAGCAAATCTAAAATGTACAGCATAAGATGCATGCTTGGAAGCAAGGGGACCCTACAGCTCTGATAACGTCTACTAGAGTTAAAGTTTCTGCCTGAGGTTATGTCTCAGAATGGAATTTATTGCCAATATTGGCGGTAAGGCAGGGCAGTGAAAACAAACGGATTTTTGAATTCAGTTCACCCTGAGTTTCGAAGTTTTATCTTGGGCTCTACATTGAAGACAGCTACAGTTTTCCATAGGTAACCATTATTTTATATATAAAAAACAAATATATAAAGAGTAGTGGTTCTGTAGATAGATGCGTTATTACATAACAACTGGGCAGCAGAGCCACAAGGCAACCTCAAACATTACTTTTTCAATGTAATTGCCAGCAGAACTCCAGAAATTTAGATCAAGTAGTGTCTGGAGAAGGCTTCATTAGAAATAAATGATGGAAAAGGAACACCGCCAAGAAAAGATATCAAGGAAAGAAATAAGAAAATATTTTAAAAAGTAAAAACCAAGAAGAGACTAAAAACAAATAAAGCAATCCTTAATTTTAATCAGGTACAAAGAAAATGTCAATATAACAAATCAACTAATTTCCATTAATTGTCAATATTTCTACTTCTGTTGAAGAGATCCGTGGTATTTTGGGTTGTATATCTTTGTGTTCCCTGTGTGTGTGTATGCACACACTCGCGTGTGTAACTATCATCTAGAAGATGGGATAGTTCCTGTCACCAGACAATAACTAGCCATTAGTTTGTGTCCTTTAAATAAAACTTTTCATTTTATATGGACCAATGCAATGTGAAAATTTCACACCTTAATTTTGCAATTCAAACACTCTATATCATATTGCCAAGAATTCACAATTGTGATTAACCAATAAGTAAGTTCAGTTTTAGATGCTGGAAATGTTTAAAAAAAAAAAAAAGAAAAAAAAAGTTAGAATTTCAGCTCTATCTTGAAGTTACAGAGGCAATTATGAAATAAGGAGCCAAAAATGTAATAAATGCTTTTGGAATTCAGAAGAAGCAAAGAAGATTAGAGTGAAAAGGATAGCCCAGGGAAAGAGTCAGAAAGTCAGCAGATCATGAGACAGATATTAAATTGAGTGGACATTGGGAGTGTGATGTGTGTGGGAGTTGAAGGCATTCCGGGAGAAAGCTCTACTTAGAGCAATCTTGAGGAAACTGAAGTACCAAGGACTTCCAGTAGGGGGTGACTGTGCTTAAAGCACTGGTATAGGAAGGGTAGTTTGTAGTAGGAAGGTGGAGAATAATAAGATTATTCCTAGGCCTATTCTTGAACTCACACTTTTTCAGATTTGGGAATAAGCAGACCTGTTTCAGGACATTGTTGAAAAGAGTAAATAAGTTAACACTAGCAAGCAATTAGCATAGCGCTTGGCATTGCAACCAGCAAATATTACTTATGGAACTTCTTTCTCTGAGGCTTATATTGAGAGGATGGAGCAGAGGATGAGAAATGATGATGGTGAAAGAGAAGTTCCAGTCCGGGGTCAAGGATACTGCAGTCAAATTTTTGTGAAGATATTAATGGGCAAACTTCTGCTCCTGCTAGCTATCCCTAAAACTCCAAGGAGAGGAAAAAGATGGTTTGCTTCATTTTTAACTTGTACAGGTTCCAAATTCAATGGAGGACCCCAGTCTATGGTTTGGAATTTATCTAATTCCTGCTGAGTTTCACACACACCCCTTAAGCAGCCTAACTTATTTTTTTCTGAAGGTGCCATACAAGAAAGAATCCAGAAGCTGAGAGCTGAAATTTCATCTAGCACTGGGCACATCACTGTCACAGCCCATGGTTTCCTTCATCTCTTGTACCGATGGCTGGTGATGGCTTTCCTTAGGTACACACCAAAAGGAATAGTCTACCATGAATGTTTCATCCCAGTTGTTGGCTATACCAGATAAAAGAAAGAAGGGTGCATTGGTGACAGAAGCATGTGGAACTGCACAAAACGAGGGGAGTGCAGAAGACAGGGGAAGATCCAGATTAGGGTAAGAGTCTACTGCTTCTTACCATGTGAGAAAACCCACCATGAAGTGACTAAAATAAGCAAGTGAAATCTTTACCTGGGTACCTATCCTCAGAAACATAGATTTTCCTCCTCTTGTGACATCTGCAATTGTCTAAGTATATAGTACTTTCTTGGGAATTACAATTCTTCTCAGATGCTGGTAGCTTCTGCCAGCTTATCAACTTTTGTTTTTCTTTTTTTGCTCCTACAAGCTTTTCATTGCTCTTCCGTTTTTATTCCTTTGCCCAAAGTTCCTTGTAAAGGAGAAGGTCCTTTTATCACCTTGTCCAACCGTCTAACAATCTGTTCTTTTCTCCTCTTCTTTACTCTCCTATCATTCCTTCCTTGATCTGTAACGGTTCCTTCTGATTGTGATTGGAGAGTCAGCTAACTCTGGAATATGCCTGTGTTCAATGTTATCGAGTATCCCTTAGTCAGCCCTCAGGAATATGGCTTTTCTTTGTTTGTTATTTGCTCTCCTTTTCCAAAAAGGATTGATTTTTGAACTGTTGTCCTTCACATTCCAGCCAGTCACCATACCTATTTATGAATATTATTTTCTGAGTATTCACTGAAATATAAGATTGTTTGCAGCCATTGTGAATATTGTTCATGATTCTTTTCTTGAGATAATAATGTTAGGCAGATTGTTTTTAATATCCGTATTTGTTGGCTTATACTTGTGCCAATATTAAGTTCTTATTACATGCCCCCATATGTAAAATGTGAGATATATGTACTTGTTAAAACATGAGATTTGCCTAAATTAAAACTCTAATTGGATTAAGCGCATCACTTTTTTTTAAACAATTATTGTTTAAAATTTTATAATTCACCTTAAGAAGTAATAAGAGAATTTAGTCAAGGATATGTCCTCTTGGAAGGACATGAATCCGAGACAGATCAACATGGATTCTTTTTCTAGATAGATTATTGTCCAAATAATTTAACATGAATCCATTTCTGTAAAATGGGCATGCTGTCTCCTTATGTGTTGCAATATTTAATTAATGATTATGTGCTTTTGCATAATGTGTGTTCATATATTAATAGGTTAATAATGCACATTCTCAGTGTACTTTAATAAAGGACATTGGGAGCTAATTAAAAGGAATGTAATTTGTGCTTTTGGGAGGAAACGTGTTATCTAAGTGTAAATTAGGGAGGGAAGTGGTGGTTAATTCTATACAACGTATCTATTACCACACATTCGAGGCTTAACTCTAATTACAGATTGGACATGTGAGCAAACAGCATCTGGGAGACTTCTATTCATTTCAGAAGGCCCTTCTTCACTTTTGTTACAGAAGGCTATTCTTTTAATAACCAAGATTATTAATAAGCCACTTTCTGCCCAGAACAAAAGGTTAGAGGGAAAAGACCTCTTTCAAAGTCAGCATATTGACAGTATTTATTGTTCTCTTTTGTAGACACTATCTGCCCAACAAGTGTCATGAGAAAGGCGTTTATTATTCAGTCCCTTAGATAGAATAAAGCGTTTTTGTAGCTTGATAACTCTACCCGGAAGAAAGGGCATTTACACCTGATGGAAGAGGAAAATTCTGCAGACAGATTTGTGCCTGTCTTCAAACCTTTCACCACCTGAATAACCCCTGAGGTTAAATAGCTGGTAGACATCTGTAGGCAGAAGTAAGAGAAATGAGATCATCAAGGAACGGTGTCGTGCTTACAACATGTGGCGAAATGAGGGCTCTTCACCATCTGTTATTTGTGTGTGTATTTTATTATGTAAATATTCGTACACACTGCATTCTAAACAAAGGAACATTACTTCCACTTTGTTGGTGCTGCCAAGCTTGCGTATGTGTCCTGGAAAAAGAAAGTGGCAGACAGAAAACTCAGGGTTCATCTCGCCACTTGTGTCCCCACTCTTTTCACCAAGAGGGTGAGAGACTCTAAGTAGGTTTGATTCCTTTTCGACATCCTGTTCACAAATACAAAGCTCGACTGTGAATGGAAAGCAATGTCCTAAATACTGCAGTTATGGTCTAAAGCTGCTTGTGCTGGCGTCCACGGGAAAAAGATACTGGAAGCTAGGATGCCCTGGGATGGTTCCAATGTACACTCGTGATAAATCCAAGCTCGAAAATACATTTGGGCGGAGGAAATAGGCTCTGTTCAGTTTTCTCTCATCTGTTTAATTCCTGGCACACAGCTCTGGGTCATGGGAAGGTTCTGGTGGGCTACTGTTATTGTCTCCCCCAAAACAAGAGGGGTGTGTGTGTGCATGTTTGGGAGGAATGAAAGTGAAGAGATTTGGGCGACACATATCCTGGTTTAAATTTTCATAAAATTACCAATTTAAATTGAAATGTAATTATCCTAACTGGCATCTTTTTGGCAGCAGCTTAAAAAAAAAAAATCCCTCGGCTTTACTGTACCAAGCAAAAGCCCAGAGGAGTCCTGACACTGGCCTTTAATCAAAAGCTGAAAAGACACAAAAGCTTTCAGATAATCTATGCCAAGCTATCTTGGACAGCACGGAATTGCCTGGAGCACCCTTCTGGTGGCATTTAAAACACCTGGTGCCCTTAGAAAAAAAATACATCTGCGTCTGCAGTTTCTCCTTCTGTAATTCCCTTCAATCTCTCTATCTCAACTCATTCTCCTATCTTTAAATGGAGGGATGCTGCAGTGACAGTAAAATAAAGCAATTTTATTTACCTAGAGAATGATACTTGTCATTGGCTATGCCTGGAGGTGACAGACTCAGGTGCCCATCTGCACAAACACTTCCTCACTGTTTATTTCATGTGGATTAATATAATTACACTATCATTGTGCTCACTGATTCAGCTCAAATTTTAATTTGATAATTGGGGAAAAGGTGTGCATTTGAAATGGAGGCAATTAATTGACACTTTAAATGCACTTGAATAGAAATAATTTAAGTTACACCATACTTAGTGGTGACTTACACTGTTGTGTTTGTGCAGATTCTTTTATTTCGCTTCTATCATTAATAGACAGAGATAAATCACCTTACTCAGCCTCAGACCTTTTGATACCGGCAGTCTAATTCTGCAGTCTGAAAATATTTTCACTGCCCCAAACAATTCCATTCATTTCATAGTCACTGGCTTTTTGAAAATAAAGACATTCTAACTTTGAGCAACAATCGAATCATTCATAACTAGTCTCACATATATGCAACATAATTATGCAGATTGTCACATAGTTTTGTCAATAGACAGCGTGATTCTCATTCTAACAAACATCTTGCACAAAGAAATAATGAGAATAACAAAGACACAATTTCTCAATTATAATACCCATCGTTCCCAGGATTTGGGAAGAAAAAGAGCTAGTTCAATACTTAATTTTTCTCTCGTACCATTTTTACTTTGATTTGTTCCAAGGGAATTTATATATTTTGGTGAACTTACTGAAACTTAAGAAGGAAACATATTTATGGATAAAGCACATTTTTTTTGTGTTAATGATCTTCCATCTGGAAACAAATATGCTTTCATATTTTTTAAGGATTTAAGAACAAAAGCTAGTTTCTTTTAGCAACTTGCAAAATCTGCTTTCTTTCTTTCTTTTTTTTTTTTTTTTAAACTGGAGCTCTTTTATTCACAGAGCCTGAAATAAATACTTTTAATCAAAACCGAAGCAAATTCAATTTTACAAAATGTTAACTACCACAAATTATACCTGTAGTAAATAAGGTTACTTAACAAGAATTATTAGTTGTTTGTTTAGAAGCCCTGAGAGGGCTTCTTCTGAGTATAAAATCTTGGAGGAACTGCTCTGCCTTTTAGATGAAAGCTTATGCTCCCACTTCAATCTATTATTCAATATTTTTAATATGCAGTGTAACCATGGATGAACCTAGAAAAGTTCTGGCAGGTCATTTCAGTTAAGAAACCACACTCTTTTTATTAAAGCTGGAAACCTCATTAAAAAAAGGCTCTGTGAAGATTTCATAAACTCCAGCTTCAAATCAAGGTTGGCAATAATGCTCCAAAAATCTTTTCATGTAAATGTGGTTCTTCTGGCACTTTTAAGTTTCTGGAAGTGAGAAGTGCTAAAGAGCCAAAAAGCACGAAGCGAAGAAAACAAACGAACACACAAAATGCACGCACATAACACACACGCTCACATTCGTAAACGTGGTGACTCCCAGACAAATCTATTTCTCCTTTTTTTCTTTTCCTATTATCTACTTTTAGGCAAAGTTCTGCAAAAAAAACATCTTTCCTAAATCAGTTAATGTAATAAAAAGAAAGAAAAGCATAATCCTAAATATAACCTTTAACCAAACTTAAAAGGCGCCCTTGGTCACCAAGAAGAATTGAAGTCTTCTGAAAGATGAGAGAATTTTCAAGCTAGAAGGGGAACTGATAGACCACCTGATCTGATAACTCAGCAGCAGCAAAACGGACTGTGGGCCAGAGAGGAACAACTATGTAAACTCCAACATCTCGCCAGTGGCAGGGGCCAGGATTATAAAGCAGATCTGTGGGCTCTCAGCTGAACACTAATTCTATATGGTATTGTCTGTTATTTCATCCCTGGATGAAGTGTCCATTTGACAAAAAAAATCTGACATCTAGTCTAGTAAATCTATTCATGATTAGAAGAATTTTGTTTTGTTTTGTTTTTTTCACTTTTGTTTTTGTTTTGCAGAAAAGCCAAATTTTACAAACTTAGGGTCTAACATATCCTCATTTTTATCAGCTCCTTAAACATAAAGAACATAGATAGATTGCTGTTAATATTCTTCAAAATTTGAATTCATCAGTAATCTATTTTTTAAATCTATGTTGTTTGTTAATTAATTCACAGAAAGAGCCTTCTCTTTATCTCCAGCATTTTCTTCCCAGTATTGAGAACATTTTTTTGAAAACTTTTTAATCACATAGAAATACAATTTAGGCAAGTGAAGATATTAACCCTTAACTCACAAATAACAGCTAGTTCATAGGTAATTTTTCTTTGGTTCAGTCTCAATGTCTCATGAAAATAATTCTTCTTTTGCAAAATAGAGGATCAGTTTAAGTGACCAACATATTTTGTTGATGATTATTTAAATGGGGCAAAGGCCATCTCTCATGAAAGAAACCCTTTCTTAATTTGATTTTAGGTCAGCTCAACAAAGTTAGTATTTGGGTTTATAAGAAAAAAGAATATGATGGAATTATTCATTTCAAACCAGTTGAGCAATTCATATACATACCCAAAACCTGCTACAACATTCAAGAAAGGTACAAGATAGAAATAAAAGTAGTTATATGTGTCGTACTAGTAACAACAGGTGTTAAACTTTTTTATCTGTGGAATAATTGAATGTGTTTTGCATTTTCAATTTTTTTTCGCCAGACTAAATAGCAAGATAAATTGTGTGAAGAATGTAGTTTCTGGTTCTGCTAAATAAACACTTTCTGGGGCCACTAATTGCCAGGAACAGTGCCAGGTGAGTAAAACACAGCGAGTTTATTGAGAAGCTAAAAACCTACAGTCATAAACATGCTTGGGATGGAAAGCTAAGAGCTGGGTTCCTCATACTGTACAGGGGTAATTGAGTAAGATGCTTTTGAGCTATGAGGATATTTGGAAATGAGCAAGGAGTAGGTAGAAGTGGCTTAATATAAATTTGGCACCTGGAATAAGACATAAAGATACTGAACAATTTACATATTACTGGTTGATATCAGTAATAATTTAAGAAAATATTTGGAATGGCTTTTTTCTAAAATTGGAACACACGATGGTTTCTAAGAAATCCTAGACTTATTTACAAAATTATTTCTTCCACTTAGGAAAAAATAAAATAAAAGGAAACTGATATACTCAGCAAATCGTGATTTCAATTTTCAGTGTTGGAATAACCCGAAGGTAAGATGAAACAACTCATTGTGGCCACTAAAAGATAACTGGCGATCATGTAAATATTCCCCTAATTTTCAAACCCTTGACTTTTAAACAACAGCTTTTACTTAGTTTTCCTCTCTTCTCCTCTCTCTGCATATTACCGTTGGCCTGCTGTTTTACAGGCTTTCCAAGTGTGCAGGAAGTTTGGCTGAGTTAGCAGTTTTGTTTTAATATATTCCTGGAAATTTTATCTCCAGCAGTTCTGTATGCTTTCAGCAAGTGGCTAAAATGGATGCAAGTTTTCTTAGCCTGATGAGGTCATGACTATTAACACCATCGGTTGCAAGAAAAGTCAAGCAGCAGCAGGTCGAGATGGCACACGAGGAATGGCGTGTGTCAACTTGCCATCTTCCCCCAACTCTTTTGCATTAGCTTCATTGTAATAAAATCAGAGGGAAGATCCTGGGGCACCGAAGCTACCCAAGCCACTTTTGAAAGCCTTAATAATTGCACTGACAATTTAGAGGCCTATTAAACCAAGACAGGCAATGCCTGCTTGACTCCTTTTCTAGAGGTGTGCCAGGGGCAAGGACCGATACTCTGGAAGGCATCACAATGTGAGCAGTGAAACTCCTCTGACCAAGTGTTTGTCCACTGACCAGCATTTCTGTGGTTATCAGAATACGTTTATGTGCCATCTCAAGGAGAGCTTATCAAAATGAACGCAAGGGTAGCACTCAGTCTGCTGGCTGCAAACTACATTGAGGTATGGTGCGGGCTTCACTCTAACTTACGCGCTCAGTATCCAGTTCAGAGCTGATGTGATTTGTTGTGACACTGAAAGCAACGAGAGCCATCTTGCCTCAGAGTCCTCGCAAGAAACCGCTAGGACAGTTTCCCGATGGGCGAGGTCAGCCCTCGCCAAGGAATCGGCATTCCTCTCCTCCAGTTTCCCTGTCTAGGTCCACCTTCAGTAGGGTAGCAGCCTCTGCCTGCTGGAATTTGGCTTTTGTTTTCCAGGTGGGAAAGATACTGCCTTGGCCACATCATTAGAAGAAAGGCACCCAAAGTTTCCACTGAAGTTAAGAGTCTGAAAAGCTGAAACCGACCTGCAATTTAAGTTTTATTCCCAAAGAGTTTAGATTTAGTATGTTTTGTTTTAGACTGAGAGGCAGAGGCAGATGAAAGCTGTTGTTCTATGTGTTAATAAGGGGAAGAATGGGTTTTCTGTAGTTAATAGCACTCCTCTGAATCACTGCCTTATTTACAGTGGAGGAACGTCGTAGATATCATATTTCATCAGCAATGATGGCTTGAATATGTTCCGTGAATAATTACAGTATCTTTTCATCTCCTTTTTGTTATAGGAAACCTTTATAGTAAAGGCTTTTAAATATGCAATGAGAATGTGTAATCCAAGTATCAAGTCTAACGAGAAATTGTTTTGGCAAGTTCAGAACCCTCTCAAAATTCATGGGTTTGGAGTTTCATATCTAATTGGAAGCTTTTAATGTTGGAATAGATTTGCTCTTACGAAAACAGCATAAAGCTTTTAAGCAGGGGATGGGGGAGCCCTTTAAGAAATGCTCAGCAAGATTCTGTGACATTCAAATTATGTTTATTTAAAAACAGAAACTCCTGTGTTCTGGTGTCTTACCATAGAGACTCAAAAATAGGAATTATTTACACAGTTACAAGAGTTAGAAGGCTTTGAAAATTTGCTTGTGCAAAAGGCTTTGTGAATTGCTATTGAGCCAAATCATTGAAAAATACCTTGAGAGTGTCAGGGATGGAATAAGGGATTCTGGTCAACATGTTGCTGTTTGCTAGAAAGTTTCTCTCGAGAGTGCGTGGCAGCTGTATGAAGACCTAATTCAGGTTTTTACTCTCCTAACTAGACTGTCCTGAGATCATTGACTGCTGCATTCCTAGGTTTTCCAGTGCAGAGAACCACCTTCTCCCCTTTTTTGAAATTTTTTTCTAATCCTCGCTTTTGAACTTTCATCTGTACCGCAAGGTAGATACATTGGTCATGCTAAGTGGCCAAACAAACAAGCAAACAAAGAAACAAACAAACAAAACCCCTAGAACATCTACCCTTCCTCGTCTCCTTCCAGTCTCTCTAAGTTCAGTGCAGCCCATGTGGTTTAACCTTAGTGACAATGTTATGTGTATCGAGTAGGAAGAATTCTTCCTAAACTTTAAGCTTAGAAGGAAGTTGTTAACGTAAAGCATCATAATAAACAGATAAACCTAGCTCAAGAAACATTACTTCTTGTCAGGAGCAAGCAAAAAAAAAATCTTTGGCAGCATTTACCAAATTGGGTTTTTGGAAAAATAGTTCTCAAAGATGGAAAGAATTACAAAGAATGTCTGGAGTGGAGTGGCTCCCTGGTTATACAAACATAAACTTGATGCCCATTTTGGAGCTTCATGTTTTAATTTTGATCAAGTTTAACTTAGCCCTTTTTAAAAATGATTTGAGCATTTTACATTCTATTGAAGACATATTTACCTATCTCAAGGACACAAAGACTTACCTTCCTCATTTCTTTCAGTTTTTTAGTTTTAATACTTAGTAATAGAAATCCTTTTGGATTAAGAGTTGAATATAGTGTTGGTAAGGATCAATGTTCACTTCCCCATGTGAATATCCAAGTTGTTACAACGTTATTTTGGAAAAGGCATTTTATTCCCTCATTGAAAACCTTTATGCTTTTTTTTTAAAGAAAATCACTTGGCCAGTAATGTTTGGATCTACTTTTGGATTCAGTTCTCTTACATTTATTTATATGTCTGTTTTTTCTGCAATAATATATTTCTTGATTACTGTATATTTATAGTATGAAATCAGAACATTTAAGTTCTCCAATTTTTTCCTTCTTTTTAAAAATTGCTTTGGCTATTCCTGTTCATTTGCATTTCCATAAAATTTTTAGAATCAGCTTGTTAACTTCTGCAAAAACATGCTGAGATTTTGGTTGGGATTGCATTGAAATTATAAATTTGGAGAAAACAGAATTCTTAACAATACAAACATAATTATATATGATTAGCAAAATCACAGTATGAATATTGTTATGATACAATTACCTAATCCACAGATCTTATTCAAATTTTATCAATTTCTCTACTATTGTTCTCTTTCTGGACTTCCGATGCAATACAGGGTCATACATTGCACTTAATTGTCTTGCCTCCTCAGTCTCTCTTATTCTGAAAGAAGCTCAGTCTGTCTTTGTCATTCATGTCCTTGACACATTTGAAGAGTATTGCCCAGTTATTTTGTAGACCACCTTCCAATTCTGGTTTGTCTGATGTTTCCTCATGATTAAATTCAGATTATTAATTTTCAGTAAGAAAACCTTAGAGGTGACGTTGTGCTCTTCTCGGTGTATCATATGAGGAGGTAGAAGTTGTCACTGTGTCTCATTATTGGTAATATTAACTCTATCACTGGGTAAGAGTGTGTCTCCCATCTTCTCCACTGTAAAGTTAACTCCTTCCTTTAAATTAATAGTTACGTTGTAGGGGATATCTTTCTTCAGATTAGATGTGTTTTATTAATACATTTTCAAATTTAGTGGCCCTTTTCTCTCTATGTCTTTGGAGCCTATCCAGTGGATTTTTTTTTGAAATTTTCAGTTCTAAAATTTCCAGTTTTCAGTATTTGCACAGATACCTTATGTTTTCATTCATTACAAGGCTAATTTTCTTTCTGTCACTGAGCGTATTTATTACTGCTTCTTCAAAGTAATGTCTGATAATTCCAACATCTGCTAACCTCAGGGTTGGCATCTGTTTGTAGTTTTTTTCCCTTGAGACTGGATCACATTTTTCTTGCTATTTATATGCGGATAATATTGGACTGGATCCTGGGCGTTCCGAATGCTAAATTGTGGAGAATCTGGATTCTGTTAGATTGCTCCAAAAAGTGTTGATGCTTTTGTTTTAGCAGGCAATTAACTTGGTTAGACTCAAAGTGCAAACAGGCAAGTGTGTGGTGGGCAGCCGCTTAGATCTCAGATCGGTTCCTTCAACCGTAGCTATGAGCAGCTTTCTGTTTGCCCCATTCAATATGTGGTTCAGTGGTCAGCCAGAGACTCGGGCCAAGTTTTCACACAGAAATTGGGATACTGTTTCTTTGACTCTCTACTTTCTGATTCTCATCTCACTCTCTGGTAGCTCTGGTTGCTATGTATTTCCTGCCCTATTTCCTCAGCCAGTAAGCCAACGGGCTTTCTGTCAGCATTTGAATTGTTCCTACACCACTGTCACCATGACTGAGGCTGCCTCAGGACAAAACTGTAGAAAAATGAGGAACTCAATCTGTCTAATGGCTTTGCCCAACTTTTGGCTCTTTTCTAAAATCTACCAATCATATTCAATCTCTAGAACTCTCAGGTAGTTATGACTGTACCTTTTCTAGTGTATAGATTTTTTCCCCCCTAGGAGGATGGATTTGTTGGATAATCATTTCTCCATTAACATGAACACTTAAGAGATGGATTGGATACAGGATTTTGGATGGTGAAAAGATATTGCCCAAAAAATTATAGTAGGTATCAAAAGTAAAGTACTTGAGAAGGAGACTTTTAGATAAAACTTCACTTATATAATACAGCAGACTCCTTAAGGTATCTCTTAACTCATAATTAACCACTTAATTACTCCCACTTACTTCAGACCTCCTTATTCCCTGCTGTTAGCACCTACCAGCCATATTTATACAATGGCACCAAGAGTCCCTGGCCAGAGTTAACTGGGAAATAACTGGACACCCCACCTGGTCTGGGCCAAGTCACTTCCTTGAGAATTAAGCAGGATCCCAGAAAGTCTGTCTCTCCAATATGGCTTGACTTGTACCATATATTGTGTCTCTTTTTTTCCTGCCATTTTGTGAATTCAAGAAAAGAAAGCAGCATGCCAAAAAAACAGAGCGATGAAGTAAATGCACAGAGAGAAACAGAATCAAGAGATGATAAGAAAGTGGTCCCAGTAGCCAATAATCTTCTAATGCTCCTTACAATCCTGCCTGGCATCTGGCTGTACTATTTTCTTTTAACTACCCTTGGTGATGAGAAGTCCCCTCTTTTTTCTTAAGCTGCCTTTTGTAATTTGCAACTTTAAAAATCCTGATGCATCTATACACCTTCCACATTACAGGCATTGTGAAAAGGTTTATATAACTGTAGTAATGAGTATACACAGAACAAAAGTGTCAGAGGACATTAAAATGGCAAGAAACAGGCTAAAATTTCTTAGTGTTTAAAGTGAGATAATTTTTAAACTATCATTTTGTTAAAATCATCATGTAGGTCTTAGGCAAAGATCCTATCTGTTAATTTGAATGTAATCAGAAGAAAATAGAAGCTGTGGATTTCCTCCCTTTTTAAAAGTAAATGCTAAATAAGATAATGTGGTTAGTTATAAACTCGGTAAATGCAATATTTGTGTCCCATCCTGGTACTCATTCTCCACTTCAGGGTCAATCCCATTACTATAATTAAGTTTCTGTTTAATTAATTTTATTTCTGTACTTAATAAAAAGAGGCAATTTTTTCCTAGAGGTTCTGTTTTTCCAATAATATAACCACTAAGAAATCAATTGCTTAACAAAAGTTAAAGTAATATGATTTGGCCGTGAATTTCACTCTAACAGAAGGACATAATAAGTCAGATGAAAAATCAGAACCTGTCTCTCCATCCCCGCAAATAAATAAATAAATCTCAGCAAAAGCAAATCTTGGGATCCTTTGGATTTGTCAAACATTTCATGGATCTTCCAAAACATTTTGGCAGGATAATTCCCTAAAGTGATTCATTATCCGTCAATTCATATTTCAATGTCACTTAATATTTGTTGAATATTCACAACATGCTAGCATTGCACAGCTGCTGAGAACATGCTTCTCTGTCTCTCAGCCTCACACTGCATGTTTTTTTCAACATAACATATATTTTAAATTTTGTCGAGGGGATAGGAGAAAATTGGTCTAAAAACAGATCAGCACACACAGCCTTCAAGAATTAATCTTCATACCCATATTAGGAAGATAATCATTGGTTCTGTAAGCACAAAAGTGTGCCCCTTATATCCATTTATATCTATTATACATTATCTTATTTATATACAAACTTATATACATATATTCTTATTTATCTGGAAATAAAATTTTTATTTAATTTTTATGTTACTTTTATGTATCTATGTGTATATTAACGCTACTATTACTTCTAGAGAAATTTGCTTTATCCACAATCTAATTTTTATCCACAACGTGATTTTTAAATCTCTATTTATAGATATATGGGTTTTCTATTTCTTAACAGTGAAATTTTCTGTTACTTGTTCCTTATTTGTATTTTATTCTTAATTTGAAAATTGTTACCTATATGCATCCATATTACTTTGGTTTCCATAAGGGAAGCTCTTCATCTCCACTGGCCCTATAAATCAACCAGCTCCACTCCCTCACTTCATCTAAGTACCTGCTTAGAGAGGTCTCCTCAGAGCCCGCTAACAAAAATAACATTGACGTAACTCCTGGCCATATTCTTGATTCTTAGACTTTGCTTTATTTTTCCTTCCCCTGATATATTGGAGTTTTGGTTTATTGCTTTTTTCCACCCCCTATAATATAAAGTCTGTAAAACAGGGACATTGTTTTTATTCTTTTCTTCACCTACACAGAGTAGAAATGTGGCCAGCCCCTGTAGGGGCTTCACAAACTTTTTTGGGGGGTGGTGGTGGTAATTAGGTTTATTTATTTATTTTGAATGGAGGTACTGCGGACTGAACCCAGGACCTCCTGCGGGCTAACCATGCACTCTGCCACAAGCTATACCCTCCCCAACTCCGACAAACATTGTTGAATGAATGAATGAATTCTCCAAGAAAAAAGTGTTATTTTCCTTTTATGCGAATCTTAATTTCAAGACAGAACTCCATGTGCAAATCAGCCTATGTGCTGTCCTCTACCTTCTAATTTTTCCCTCCCTTTTAAATTTAGGATTTCTTTCTTTCTGCCAAATGTTCCCTCCATGGTGATCATACAGGGCTAGCAATGTCCGTGTTTGTGAGAATATTATGACTTTTTTCTGGTGGAAATCCTCCTTAATCAATTTTTTTTTCTTTATACTCAATTCCTTCACCAAGACTTTTTTTAAAGAATGTACATGGTGAGTGTTGAGAGTATAAGATAAATAAAATACATTTCCTGGAAAAAAATGTTTAGACTAAAGAGTTTAGATACCACAATAACATGCTGATTCTGGTGTAGTTTCTCTAATATTTTGATGGATTCTAAAAGGCTTCCTTTAAGATAAAATGTTAAAAAAATTTTTTTAAATGCTCACTTAAAATCTTTTTTTATTTGAATGAATATTAATGTTAGTTATATTTCATTGACCTAAAAGATAATAAGGGGTTAGAGCAATATTATTAGCTATTACGCAGCGTCATTCACTGTTATTTTTGTCTTAACACAAATGGAGACTTATAAAGAACATGAATCCTGCAAGAAGGTACAATGTTGGCTTTGGGAAAAAATAATTCAGTTTGTTTGTTGCAGTGATTTCATTGCGAAATAACTCTTCAGTATGGATTCAAAACATCCATCCCATTCACTGTTTTTTCTGCTTGAGAATAATGGACCGCTACTTCCCTCAAAACAAGAGGAAATTACGCTCTGGCAACTGGTTGCTTTCCTTTTGTTTCTTTCAAATAAAATCTAACGTATTTCAGTCCAAAATTTCCTTAAAATGCTGTATTTACCAATGTGCTTTATAGTGCCCAGCATATTTTAAATTAACATTAAAGGGAAACAACAGTGATCAGCATCATAATTATTCAGTAATAGCCCAAACAGCTGCCTGACTTTCTTTTTTGTACTTGCTTGGAATTTCTTTTCATGTTTTCAAAGAGGAAAAGTGTGGAAAATAACATCTTTGATTGAAGATGTGTGTTTTCTGAAGGTAGGCATATAAATCATATTACTTGGAAATTTAGAAAACAGCTTCTCACTCTGTTTTCTCCAAGGAGTATAGAAGAATAATGAAAGGTTATGGTAATGATAGCAACACATTTTTGTTTTTCTGAGAACAGTGTACTACTTCCCAACAGCCTTTTTTGCTGATAGAAACAACTTAAGGTTATGGTAGTTTTACTATTATCTGTACCAACAACTGTTTTTTTAAAATTCGTTTCTTGACTGGAAAGCCTATGTAATAAGTGATCATTTGACCACAGGTAAATATTGTTCCTGTATACTTTCATCACACCTTATGTATAACCTTCATCTCAGTTCCTTCCTTTTTGAATTGTGTTGACCCATTTATGGATTGCACCCTCATTAGACCACGTACTCTTAGAGGGTAGGGTTCATGGTCACTTAGCTTTTCACACTTAAGCACAAAAACAGGATATGGATCATGGAGTCACTGTGCTCACTGAAACAGCATGCTGTCTGAGGCTTACATGTTTCCTTCCATATACCTAACTAATAAGTAGGTGAAAGAAATGAGAAATTTTATCCTAGACATTTAACCATTGAAGTTTCTCCAAGATATTTGTAAGCACTGTCAACCACTTATGTCTCTGTGATGATGTTTCCAAAATAATCTAGACAATTTCAACCAATCTTGTACTCTGTATGTGAGGTAAGCAAATAACTTGGGAGTTAATTTTCTCTTTATTTTCATGACCAGTATTAGAAAGGGCATTGGGCTGGGAGGTTATGAAATGTATTTTCTACTTTCCGTTTTGCACATCTGCTATGTCATTGTGGGAAATCGGTAAACTTCTGTAGGCTTAGCCCTTTCCATCTGGAAACTGAGAAGTGGGTTTATGCTGTCTCTATGGTCCTGTTCAATTTCAACATCTCAGATTCAAGTTCAATTTATTAGTTATCTTCCATAAATTTTTTGCATTTGAATTCTCACTACTTCATTGCAATAGATAATTCACGTCCAAACTACCTTTCTCTGACAAATTAACTTTTTTATGACCTTAGAAACCACCATCTTCTATAGATAATAATGGTAATAGTAATAATGCTAATAACAACAATAATAAATTACCTCAGTCTGTATTTCATTTTGTTTCCATAAATCATATTCAGGTTGGCTTTACAAAATTAAACAGGGTGATTTTACCTGTGATTTTAAGTGAAGACTTAAAAATGAAAGTTCAATATTAATGCTATTAAGAGCTACTATATAGTGATTGCCTAAGTGATAAGGACCGTGAGGTGACTTTTATATTTTTACTCTCACAAATACCAGTTGGAGGTGGGTATAACTAGTTGGAAACCAAGGCTCAAAGAAGTGCATTCATTAACTACATTCCCAAGGCTGTGAATCCAAACCTATATGTTGAAGTACAGATTAAATCCAGCTCTTGTTTTTCTTTTCTCAAATTAAAAAAGAAAAAAAAAAAGCAACATCTTAAATCTAAAAGTATGTGTCACATGGGCAGCTAGAAGTCTACAGAATAAATAATCTATTTACAAAAGCATCACATAAATCAACAACTGTGAAGGAGTCATTCAAAATTTAAAGTACGGAAGTGGAAAGCCTGTAAAAAGTGAATTTTGACAGAGTTAGGGAAAAGTATTTTTTCCAGCCTTCATTGGCGTTATTACAAACAACAAAACTGTCATCACGTGTACCACTCACACTATCACCTTCCATTTTGCAGTCCTTTACAGATAACTGTGCCCGTGATTTCATGTGCATCTTTGACCAGCCCCCTTTCATGAAGTATTTATTTTGTACCTATTATTCCTGAAAAATAGTAGAGGTAGCATTCACCTCTACAGCCACCTCTATAAAAATAGTTTTATATCTGTATAAAGATGTATAGAAAGATAAATATTTTTAAACATATAATGATCAAAGCTCAGTCTTCACTACTTACTGCCTTTTTCTTCAACCATCTTTTAAGCCATAATTCAAATAAACAATTTCAGCTAGAAATCACATATTATTTCAAATGGCTATTTTGTTTTTATAGTATGGCTTGTTTCCATCCAAAAATGATTGATTGCCCCAAATTATTCTGAAAGATATTTCCTAAGGAGTTGAAAAGTGCTCACATTTTATTTTATGATACAACAATTCATTAATACTGTACTGAGTAACAGCACAGTAATATTTTGATGATTTTGCATAAATTTGCAGCAGTGGGGAGAGATGTCAGGTGTTCCAAAGAGACAAGAAAGTAAAACATTGAGTTGGATTAGATGTGAAAAGTGAGAAAAAAGGAACTTTGAAGGATAAATTTTGGGTTTCTTGTCTTTGTAGTTGGATACATGGTGATGTCATTCAAAAAGCAAAGAAATATGGAAGACCAGATTGAGGGCAGAAAAACAGGTAAATATGGGTGTCAAATATTGCTCTATTTTTTTCTTGTATTTGATTTTTTTCAATTTTCTTGTTCTAGTAAAATATACATAATATAAAATTTACCCCCTTAACCATTTTTAAGTGTACAGTTCAGTAGCATTTAAATACATTCATAATGTTTTACAATAATCACCACCATCCATCGCTATAACTCTTTTCATCTTGTGAAACTGAAACTCTGCATCTATTAAACACTAATTCCCCATTGCTCCCTCCCCACCAGCCCCAGGCAACCACCATTCTACTTTCTGTTTCTATGGCTTTGACCAATCTAAGTACCTCATGTAAGTGAAATCACACAGTATTTGTCTTTTTGTGACTAATTTATTTTACATAGCGCGTCTTCCAGATTCACTCACGTTGCAGCATGTGTCAGAATTTCATTTCTTTTTAAATTCATAATATTTAATGAATAAATATTTCATTGTATGTATATACACATTTTGCTTATTCACTCACCTAATGATAGATTGAGCTGCTTTCACATTTTAGCTGTTGTGAATAATGCTGCCATGAACATGGGTATAAAAATATTTCTTTGAGACTCTGCTTTTAATTCTTTTGGGTACATACCCATAGGTGAAACTGCTGGGTCAAATGGCAGTTTTATTTTTAATTTTTTGAGGAATCATCGTACTATTTTCCAGAGTAGCTGGACTATTTTACATTCCTATTAACAGTGCACAAGGGTTCCAGTTTCTCCACATCATTGTCAACATTTTCTATTCTCTGGTTTTTTGTTGTTTTGATAGTAGCCACTTAATTGGGTGTAATGGGTACTTCATTGCAGTTTTGACTTGCATTTCCCTAATAATTAGTGATGCTGAACATCTTTTTATGTGTGTATTGGTCCTTTGTATACCTTCTTTGAAGAGATGTCTGTTCATATCTTTTGCCCACTTTGAATTGGGTTGTTTGGTTTTTTTGTTGAATTTTAGAAGTTCTCTCTATATTCTGGATATTAATCCTTTATCAGATATATAATTTACAAAAGTTTTGCTCTATTGAGCTATCTAAATTGAGGTGTTGAAAAGACAATTATATTGGTGGTTCTGAACTGGAGAGGGATGTAGGGAGAGTGTCTTCAGGAAATCGAGGCTCAGTTAAGACAAAGATGTGCTGAGAACGAATGTGAAGATGGTGTGAAGACCAGGGGGCAGAGCAAAAGGGCATCGTACACATGCTCTGCCTGATTTCTTTCCTAGGAATGAATGACCTTCATAGTCATAAGAGCCTAGAGTGGCATAAAGTTTATCTTTTTAAATGTTATCTAGTATCTACTAACTTTTGTGAACTAGGCCTGAAAATTCCACATTAGAATTAACAGGGGACAGTTGCCGTACTGCATGTGACTGAATGGAAAATACAGTTCGCAGCAACTACAAGTGTTTCCTCTCTCTTGCTCTCCTTTAAAAATGCATCTCAACTTTGGATGTGGAAGGAAAAGGAACAAGAACAACTCTGTGGATAAAGAAAGTTTTGAGCAAAAGTAAAGACTTTTGAAGATGGACTATGTCTCTCTAATGCTTTTAATTAAAACATAGACCTCACTGACCTTTCAGGAGTGGGAAAATAACTAAAGAACTGATTTAAAACAAAAGCTATAAATAAAAATCCTTGCTACTTACAATCTGTACTTCTTTTTTACTACCCTAACTTAGTCCCTTAAAATAGTTTTACATTTTCTTCAGACAAATTCTGCTGTATTCTTACTTATCCAAATTCACTCACATATGCTTAACTATTAGCTGTCAATCAATGTAATAAAGTAGCATTTAAGAAATACATTGCCACATGGGATCAGTGATTTTCCCATGTAATCCTGTCAGCAAAATATAAGGCCAGCTTCCTTTTAGAATCAGTTAATGCTAAATAAACTATAAACACTGTGAATGACTGGAAGTCACCTTAAATGATTAACAGATTGGCTAACTTTTTGGCTCACTCTACACTTGCTATCATCATGAAATCTCATCTAAGTTGATTTAGGAATGACTTACTCCCTGGTTAAGTAAATTATGCCATTATAAATTATAAATTCAATGGAACACTGTGCAGGCATTTTAATGAGATAGATATTTATCTGCTGGCATAGAAAGGTACTCATGATATGATCTTTTAGGTTAGATTTCCAGGAAACATACTCTGAGGAGAGGCATGTATAGAATGTTTACTGGGGAGTGAGGGAACGAGAAAGACAGGATTATGTACAGGGACAATCTGACCTGTAATGTAATAATAACTGAAAGACTGTAATTGATATCACAGAAAACGTGGACCTGGGATGATCCTTCAGAGTTACACAAAGTGTGGCAAAGTGGAGAAGGGGGATTGTATTCCTGCAGTATGCAGTCCTTCTCCATGGTTTCCTTGACAGGGAACACTGAAGGGATTTCTCTATGACTGAGGGAAAATCCAAGTTTGGAGTGGAGCTAAAACTGTCAATAGCTGATATTCTGGGCCTCCATGGGTGAGTTCTTTCATCTTGATGAGGGATCTGGCCAGTGTCCCACGCTATTCACTGCAGTCCTCTCTTTGAGTTGCTCAGATCTCCTTACTTGTTATGGTAAGTTCACTCCATTTGAGAATCACTTCTTCAAGATTATGATTCACCAAATTTCCTAGGAAAGCTTATAAAAGAAGAGTTAAGAGAATGAATTGCAGTCCTCAAAGAGGTGATTGATTTACAGTTCAAATTCTGAGATAGGAAATTGTATGCAGCACATTAATTTGTGAGTGATCTCAGGATTTACGTCTATAAGCATAAAGTGAGTGAGGGAAACAGGATTGAGCAAAGGGAAAAGCTGCCTCATAAGCTTACAGAGAGCTCTGGACCTGGGATAACCCTTCAGAATTGTCCAAATTGAGGCTACAGAGGCTGAGCATTTGTGTTCCCACATCAGCCAGTAATTAGTGGTGGAGTATACCCTCAAATCTGAGCATAACTTTGTTCATAACAGTTCCATGTGTCCAAAGGATAACCACCAGTAAAGGGCATGGTCACGTGGTCATAGGTCATCAGAGTGTCCTGAAGAGGGAATGTGGACAGAGTGCCACATCAGTGGTACCACATCACTGTGTGATGACGGAAGTGATTACAGTGATGTTGATGATGATTATCAACATAGCAGCTGAGACTTTTACAGCACTTTGATGCTCCACCACTATCCTAAGATCTTGTTTGTTTAGTTCTTATAATGACTTTAAGAAGTAGGTACCACTGTTAGCTCTGTTTCTTGATGGAAAAACTAAGGCATAGAGAATTTGAACAGCACAACTTAAAGTTACACAGGTAGTAAGTGATGGAGCCAGGAGCTAACCCAAGGAAGTGGGACTCTATTGAATGAAAAAAAGGAAATGTGCATAAAATTAGAAAATATGAACCCATTTGCATCAAAAGTGTTTGTGTGTGTCTAGATGTAAATACACATTTATATCAGTAGCTATATGTGAACTAGAAACATATTTGAAATATATATGTGTATATATACACATATGCATATATACAGTTGACCCTTGAACCATGCAAGTGTTAGGGGCAGTGACCTTCTGCACAGTAATTGTGTAGTACTGTGGTATTTACTACTGAAAACCATCTGTGTATAACTGGACCCATGCAGTTTAAATCCATGTTGTTCAAAGGACAACTGTAGATGTGTGTGAATTTGGCATACACAATGCCACAGTTGTAACGCTGCTTACCTATTAGAGACTAGGACCGGGGTCTAAAATAAGGGATTTTTTACTCATAATTTTGGAAACTTTTTACAATTAGTGAATTAGTGTATTTTATTTTTGCGAGGATTCGACCAAAACAATCACTTAAATCCCCAAATTCAGGTTTTGTATCTGTTACTGGGCTAATGGTGCAGCCCTCTTCACGTAGTTCATCGAGGGCAAAGATATATTTACAGATATTGGGAAAAAAATTTTATATTTTGATTCTTACTTTTCTTTTTTATTCATTTTATCAAACATTTTAATATCAACTCTGAGTCTTCTACCCACAGGGGTTTTATTTATTTATGAGCTCTTGTGTTTACAGCATGATTCACTGTCACTGGTCTTCATTTTTCCATCTGAGCTAATCTGTACATGAATGTAGGTCATGAGGATTTAACTTCTTGAGCAGTGAGGAGATCGATTGCAATGCCGTCATCGTGCCTTCTTCTCCATGGAATTTGGGTCTCTTCTGAATGATGGCAGTTGCCCACAGTGAGGGTGAGGGATGTCTTTGCAGGGGTGTTGGGGTTATTACTCATGACTCTGCAGGAGGAGAAGGGCTAAAGGGAGTTGTGAAAGCAGCAGGAGATCATGTGGCAGCTTTCTGAGGTTGGGGCTGGAGGAGTGTGCAATCCTTTTTCAAATTCAAATGTCATGTAACCAGACACCTCTAAGTTTAGTGCTTACCTACTTGACCTTGCTGACACCTCATTATTGCAAGTTCCCATCTTTAAGAATTATGTGCACTTGGTATTTTGTGATCTCACTTCCTCCTTTCTCTTTTTTTCTCTTACTTAAGTTGTTACTCTCTATCTTCACACTCAGGCCATTAATTTCCCTCTGTAGAAAGGTAGTAATCTATCACCCTATCACAGTAAAGGAAATGCCAAAGCAAAACCGAGCTGAAAGAAGAGGAGGAGAATATGAGGGTCCATGATTAACTCTGAAGGCAGAGAAATATCCAAGACCTTTTAATTTAACTTAATTTATGCCATTGGGGTTTCAAAGCTCATAACAATAATTATCACTTTGCAAAAAATTTTGCAAAGAAAGAATGTAAATTATTGGAGAAGGGATCAATTTCAGTAATTATCTCGTCTATTTACTTCATTTTACAGATGAGAAAATGGATGTAGAAATATCAACCAAATTTATTGTTGCCACACAATCCTACAAGGAAAGAGTTTTATAATCTCTTACATAAAATAGGACTGGGAGCTGGCGTAGCAGCCAGTGAGGTCAGGCTCTCAGAGTGACCTTTGGGGTCTGGGAGATATAGTCCACCGAGGCAGAAACAGTTTAGTGTTCTGGATGAATCTGTGGGCCAGAGAACTTCCCTAAATTCATCCTCAGGGCCACAGGCTTTTGTGTTTGTCCACACTCTGGAATTTCCTAGTTGATAATGACCCTGGACTTCATCTCCCAGATTAAATCCTAAATGTTAAAGAAAGCATCCCATTCTACACAAATCTTTCCAGTGATGCTTTTTTTTTTTTTTTAAATTGAAGTAGTCAGTTACATTGTGTCAATTTCTGGTGTACAGCACAACGTCCCCGTCTTGTGTGTGTGTGTGTGTTTTCATATTTTTTTTTCCATTGCTGCTTAGGAAAGTACCTTTTTAATTGGGGGTTCCATCTTTGGGGTAGGAATGGGAGGAAGAGAGAGAGAGAGAGAAGAGGAGGGGAGGGGAGTAGAGAGACCTTTGGTTCATGGACAGTTCATTCTTGGCATGTTCCCTGAAAGAAGGTACATGAAAATTATCCAAAGGACTTTTTCAGACCACCCATAGCTCGCTCATAGGTGAGCTCTCTTCTCTTCCATCAGTGTTTCTCAATCCTGGCTGTACATTAGACTCATCCAGAGGCTTCTAAAGTAACGCTGATGGCCAGTCCCCTCCCCAGACAAACCAAATTAAATTCCCAGGGATGAGATCGAGATACTAGTAGTGAACATTACAGATTGCTCATGTGCAGCCAGAGTTGAGAATTTGAGAATCCCTTCCTGGAGGAACATGTATCAAATAACCCCCCTCATCCCACTGAGAAATCCTAGCCATTTTGAGCTATCGTTACTAAGAGTTGTGTTGGAAAAATGTGAGCACCATCACTCCTGCTGTTTTTTTAAGGACAGGATAAGAGCCTGACTTAGAGCTGGCCCAGTGATAACCAGAAAGTGGAATTAAAACTATAATTTACCTCATAATTGCTATTATTGTAAAAAGCAATATTAATGAATAGTTATTTCTCTCTTATTTGTTAGAATTAGTATAATTATTTCACCATTTTAATGACGATTTATTTTTCACAAGTAGGTGAAAATTATAGTTTCTTGAAGTTATCATAAGGTCATTATTGAAATTAATTGATATAAATGAAAAAATTATAATGAATTTAAAGCATAAACAGTAACAGAAACTATGCTGTTTAAAAAGGTATAGATAATGGGACACCCGCACAATTCAAATTCATAAAGTCCTACATGAAAATAGAATTATTTAGAATTTGCCTCTTAATGTTATGTTGGAGGATCTCATAATGTGGAAAACAACTTTGTCTAAAGCAGTAAATACATAAATACATGCTAATAACTGTGGAAGTAGTTTGCTTAATAAGATTTATCCTTGTTATAAATACTTTCGAAAAGCCTACAATTGGAAAATGCATTTCTAAAATTTAAAAATAGAAAATTATCATGAAATAAAAATTACATATTCAGGATGTTATTTTATGTTTCTTTTTTTTAAAAGCGGTACTAGGACTTCTCCCACTTACGTGATACCATCTCTACCAGTGGTTCAGAAATGGGGACAACTTTATGCTCCCCCAGGGGACATTTGGCAATGTCTAGGGACAGTTCTGATTGTCACGGCTTAAAGAAGAGAAGTGTTACCAGCGTTTAGTAGGTAGAAGGCAGGTGTGCTGCTAAATACCCTTACAGTGTGGGCAGCCTCCCGTGGGGAAGAATGATGTGGTCCAAAGTGGCAACAGTGTTGAGGTTTACTGGTTTTAAACTAACTCGTTAGAAACTTCACCTTTTCTTTAAAAAGGCAATAATTATGGACATTTTCATTGATAATGTAATTCAGTAACTCTTTATAAATGTCAGAAAGGGTCAACTTGAATCTCTAAGATAAAACCTTTACTTTGTTATAAACCCAAATAGAAATATATCACGTACCTGCTAGGGTGTCCATACCTTGTTTGTGATGATCAGAAGTCCCGTACGTAATCTCTTTTCATTGGTAGAGAAGAGCAGGTGCATGTACTCGCTCCACGACCACGAATGGGCGCCCTCAGCCAGCATCCAGCCTCCTTTTAGCATGTGGAATCTCCACTACGCCTTTGCAAAGGGAGTTTTAGAACTCAAGTTCACTCGGATAAAACTCACATTATAATTTCTTGAATTCTTTTCAAGAATTCATCAATCATCCAAGAACTCAACAATCCATCCTTTTTCTTTCACCTTTATTTCCCTAGCATTTAAATAAAGTGTCTTGGATATAGTAAGACTGCCACAAGGCATGTTAACTTTAATCGGGAGGGGAGCACTTTTCCAATTTACACTTTGCCTTGCTCAGACTACTTTTCTTCATAATTTACTCCTGCTCTGCTTGGTCTAACCAACTCAGGAAGGAGGGAAGTTCCCTAAAAGGTTTTCATGGTCTTTAATGAAGCAGCCTTCATAGTTTTTTGTTTTTTTTTTTTTAATGCAGCAAAGAGGTCTAAGAGAGAGTTTAGTTGCAGATAAAGCAGGAACAGAAACCATATGGCAGTGTGGAAGAAATTGGGGAAAAGAAAACATGTGCTTTGGATGTAAAGTCTTTCACATAATTTTGTCAGCAAATAATTCTAGACTTTAAAATAAATTTGTCAGCAAATAATTCTTTCAGCAGGAGGAAGGTAGCTATTGGAAGCCACAGGTCAAGGGACATTTATTTTTAAGGAAAATAGAACGTAGAAGGAATAGTGCTGAACACACACTACAGAGCTGGAAGTCAAAAGCATAGAGACAGAATTTGAAAATGTGTAAATGGAAGAACGACTTAAATAGAGCAGAGGGAGAGAAGAGCAGAAAGCCAAGGATTGTATCTTGGAAATGAGAAAAAGAAGGTCTGTTCAAGGTGACAGAGGAAAAGCAGAGAGGATCTTTGAAGTATCTTTAAAAATTACTTTAAATATCCCTGGGGCCAGAACCTCTGGCATTCACGTGATCAGAGAAAGCACAATGATGTGATGTGTATTGCGGGCAGATGTAATTTCCAGGGTCAGACAAAATTCCATCAGTCTCCCACTTCGCTTCCTTTGTTCTTTTTCAACTTAAAACTCCCACACATGACCCGTACTTACATACTCAGTGTGTGCCTTCTCTTCCAAAGTTCTGTAGTTCTTCTCCTTGTGAATCTGAGTCCACTTCCAGACAAAAGCCCCCTGAGCGCAGACTAGGCTGTGCTGCAGTGTCTTCACGGTCCAGGCCGCAATCAGGAGAGAGGCCAGACTGCAGAGATTAAGGTCGATCAAATGCGAGGAACCTAACAGGGGAGTGCCTAATAGCCAAGGCATAGACCAGCCAACTGAGCCACAGTTCAGAAAGGAGACATGCACACAGAATTAAAAATCCAGGAGAATAGAAGGAGTGTCTTTAAAGGCAGAGGACTAAAAGAGAGATTATGACTGGAAAAAAAAAGGGTAAGTCCCTTTGTAAAGAACACTTGGGGCCTCTGGCATGGGCCTACAAGGAGCTGCTAAAAGCTCAGACTCTGAGCTGTTACCCTACTGTGTTTCTTGCTCCAAAACTGACTATTCAACCCTGCTCCTCTCCAATTATTTCAGCTTTGTATTAGGAAAAAAACAAACAAAAAAAACTGCTTAGGAATATCTGATTAAATTTTATGATAGATTCAACCTCCCCAAGGAGTAATTTGTAAGTTTAAAAGGGGTGCTTTTTTTTTTCCCAAACCCAAGCGAACCTCTAATCAGTAGAATGTGTTGGAGGAAGTAAAACCATGGCCTGAATGTTGGTAAATCACCAACCAGTTAACTTGTGGCTTCAATTTAGCTAGGTTTGGATCGGAAATCTGTATCTTATTAGGCTAAGCCTTTTCTAATTTTGCGTTTTCTTTATTTTCCTTTACTTTCTTCTCAGTTCTTTATTTTCCGTTCTTAGCTTTTCTTTGTTAAGTATGGCGCAAGATGGGAAAGGGGTTTTTGTCCATTTCTGGGTCTGGCAGCAAGGAGACGACTATGTGTCCATGGAGGCTGAAGTCAAGACCAAAGAGCCAAGAGGGAGGTGTAAATCCTTGGAAGAGAGAAACCATTCCTACAGACATGCTATTTTGCCTGTGAGGATCTGTCTTATTCTATTCAGGCTTCTGTAACAGAATACCATAGCATGGGTGACTTATAAGTAACAGAAGTTTATTTCCCACAGACCTAGAGGCTGGAACATTCAAGATGAAGGGGTGGGCAGACTCTTTTTCTGGTGAGGGCCCACTTCTGGCTCATAGATGGCTGTCTGTGGTCTCACAGGGTGGAAAAGGGCAAGGGCTCTCTGGGGTCTTTTTTTATAAGGACACAAATCTCCTTTATGAGAGCTCCACCCTCATGGCCTAACCCACCCAAAGGACTCCACCTCCAAATACCATCACACTGGGGGCTAATTTTCATTATGTGAAATTTGGGAAGGGGACATAAACAGTCTATAGCAATCTCTCATATAGACCTTTCTCTTTTCTTCACAGAGTTTTTGTATATTTATTTCTAAACCGTAGCTCTCTGTAATACTATTTTAAGAACCTGGCTGCTGAGTCTTGCTAAAATAGCATCTCCAAGATTAGGGCTCAAAATCTGCATATTTATCAAGCTCTTCCGATGACACTTAAACTGCCAGGAAGCATGCTCAGTGTGATACAGTGAAGTAAAACTGTACTCTGAATGAATCTTGTTTTGTTTTTGCATTTCCATCAGACTCTTTGAAAGTTGGAAAGGATTCAACGTGAAGAGTGTAAGACTTCAGTTCTTTCATAAGGGCTAGGAATTTCCCAAACAAAAAGATATCTCTCTAACCACTTTATCACTGACTGAAAAATTTGACCACGGTTGATTTTTTTTCTTCTGTATTAATTTTTCCAATTTTCTTCCAAATGGTAAAGAAAAAGAAATACATTAAGTTCAAATAAAGCTTGTAACTCAGTTAACTAGATAGCTATCTGCCATCACACATCAGACATGAGAAACTTGAGATTTCAGGGCTTCCTCTATACTGAATGCTCACCAAACATTTGTCTGCTGACTGATGAGAAAAAGGAACATTTTATAAAGAGGAGGAGACAAAACTGAGTTATATGATCACTAAAGTTTTAATTTTGTTCTGACCTTCCCAGAAATGTTACAGTGTGTGGCTCTTTAGTAGTTTCTTGACATATAATTTTACTTCCTATTTAAAAAAAAGTTTGAGATGTAATTTTTACTCAGTGGAATATGCTAATCTTGAGTGGCGAGTGTATGAGAAATACACCTGTGATAGCCACTCCCCTATCAAGATAAAATGTTTCCGTCACCCCAGAATTTTTTTCCCTTTCCCTTCTCAATCAATCAGTCCCTCAGAGGTAATTCTTTTCTGATTTCTGTCATGATGCATTAGTTTTGAAAGTTCTAGAAATTCATATAAGTGGCATACTTTTTGGAATCATCCAGGTTCTTGAGTGTATCAACAGTTCATTCGTTATATTACTGAGTAGCATTCCATTGTATGAATGCACTGCTATTTGTTAATCCACTTTACTGTTGATGAACATCTGTGTTGTCTCTAGCTTTGAGCTGTTACGAATAAAGCTCCTATGTACATTCTTCTAGGAATCTTCTGTTTGACACATATTTTCATTTGCTTGAGTAAATACCAAGGAATGGAATTGCTAATTGAAAGGATAGGTATATGTTTAATGTCATAAGAAATGTCCAAATGGTTTTCCACCAGCAGAGTATGAGAATTTTGGTTGCTCCAAAAGTCAGTATTTCAGGTTGTCAGATATTTTAGCTGTAACCATTCTGGTTTGTGTGAAGTGCTATCTCACTGTGGTTTGATTTTGTGTTTGCTTGCTGACTAATGATGCGCAGCACTTTTTCACATGCTTGTTTGCCTTTTGTGTATCTTCCTTAGGTTCTTTTGCGGGGTGTTGATTCATGTGTCATGCTCACTTAAATTTTTTTTTGGTTCTTTTATTGTTGTTATTAAATTGTAAGAGTTTTTTGTATATACTAGATTTAATCCTTTGCCAGATACAAGTGTTCTGAATATTTTCCCAGGACTTTTCACTTTTTTAACAGATGTTTTATATGAGCAGCTGTTTTAATATTAATGGAACCCAATTTATCTTTTTGTTCTTTTTGTTATTAATGCATTTTGTGTTCTACCTAAGAAACTTAAAAGGCTTGAGGAAATTCTCCAATAATTTCTTCTATAAGCTTTATGATTTTGGTGTGTTCTTTTAGATCTATGATCCATCTCAAATTAATTCTTTTGTATGAAATAAGATAGTGGTGTAGCAGTCAATGTTCACTTTTTCCGTATGAATGTCTGCTTGTTTTAGCATCATTTGGTGGGGAGATTTTTTTTTTTAACATTTTTTATTGATTTATAATCATTCCACAATGTTGTGTCAAATTCCAGTGTTCAGCACAATTTCTCAGCCATTCATGGACACATACACACTCATCGTCACATCCTTCTCTCTGTGAGTCATCATAACATTTTGTGTATATTTCCCTGTGCTATACAGTGCAGTCTATTCTACAATTTTGAAATCCCAGTCTATCCCCCTCCACCCTCCACCCCCCCGGCAACCACAAGTCCGCATTCTCTGTCTGTGAGTCTATTTCTGTCCTTTATTTACGCTTTGTTTTTGTTTGTTTGTTTGTTTTTGTTTTTGTTTTTTAGATTCCACATATGAGCGATCTCATATGGTATTTTTCTTTCTCTTTCTGGCTTACTTCACTTAGAATGACATTCTCCAGGAGCATCCATGTTGCTGCAAATGGCATTATGTTGTCGGTTTTTATGGCTGAGTAGTATTCCATTGTATAAATATACCACATCTTCTTTATCCAGTCACCTGTTGATGGACATTTAGGCTGTTTCCATGTTTCGGCTATTGTAAATAGTGCTGCTATGAATAGTGGGGTGCAGGTGTCATCCTGAAGTAGGTTTCCTTCTGGATACAAGCCCAGGAGTGGGATTCCTGGGTCATATGGTAAGTCTATTCCTAGTCTTTTGAGGAATCTCCACACTGTTTTCCATAGTGGCTGCACCAAACTGCATTTGGTGGGGAGATTTTTATTCTCCATTAATTTGCACTTACTGTTTGTGTTGAAAGTCAATTAACTGAGTGTACATATTGAGTCTATTTCTCAACTATCTCTTTAGTTTCATTTGTTCATCCTTATACCAAGCTAAATTGTTTTCATTAATGTAGCTTATACTAAGTCTTGGAGTCAAGAAATGTAAATCTTCTAAATCTATCTTTGTTGAGATTATTTTAGACCATCTAGATACTTTCTATTTACATACGCAATTTAGTATCATCTTGTGAAATTCTGCAAAAAAAAAATTGCCAAAATTTTTAGTGAGATTATACTGAATCCAAAGGACACTTTGGGATATTTGTCACCTTAGCAATATTAATCCTTGTAACTTATTAATATATGTTTCCATTTATTTAAATACTCTTTAATGTATCTTCAGCAAAGTTTTTGCAGTTTTCTGTGTATAGGTGTCACAGGTCAGACTCGGAGACAGATCAGCTTGCAGGAATTGTGTTGCAGTGCTCTCCTGGAATAAACACCTACCTATGGTGAAAGCCATGAGTGTGGGGTTAGTTAGAATTTGGTCTAAATGCAGTCACAGCAAAGGCTTCAGCTGATCTGATGGGAATATCAAAATCTGGGATAGACTTCAAAAGTCTTGAACTGGAGCAAAATGATTGGACTTTCCATGGCCCCATTTCCATCAGTTATTGGTTTTGGGTCACAGTGGGAGGATGTATAGCTTTAGATGAGGTGGTTCTCTTTAGCTGAGAGCAATTTGCAGAGACAACTCTGCAGATGTGAATCTGAGAGCTGTCTGCCAACAACACTTCCAACAGCTAGGAGAATAATTCCTTCAGTCTTAAAGGGCTGAGGTGCTGGGTTGTACAGGACTGCTTCCAGTATATTTCATCCTTTGTGCCACTTGGGTCCAGTTGATTCATAAAATTCCTGGGAACAGATCCGTCAGGACACTGGTGGGCCTCATTTCCCAGAGGAAGCATGTAAAATAAAGTTTAGTGGGATAAACTATGGCCTCTATCCCTGAAGTGAGCCTTTTGGCCACAACTGATACCCATTATCTCCATCCTCCACTAGCCATTCAAGATTCCTCTTACCTTTGGACAGCAACTGGAATCTTTTAGGAGGTTTACTTGGTAGCATAATAAGGAACCTTATATCTGATGATACTGAGAGCCTGGTCACCAAGCCATTCTTTGGGTGTGGCTGCTACACTCATTTGTTAATTGGTAAAATTGTGCAAAGGAGACGACAGAAATGTTCAGGTATGTCATCCGAGTGCCAAACCTATTCCTTTGTTGTGTAACAGCAGCTCTGTCTCCTGTTGATAATCAGGGACTTACCCCTTCAGATCAGGGACTCTTCTGTGTTTCAACTTGTTTCTTGACATGAGTTGAGAGTGGCCAGAGAATATTTCAGAGAGTTAAATATATTCAGACTGTTGTTGGCACCACTGGAGGAGTTAACCATTTGGATAAACAAGATCTCCAAAGACCTTTGCAGAATTCGGTGTTACAAGGACCAGGAGCATGGATTAAGAAAAGTGATGGTAAACAGGTAGATACTTTCATTTTCACATCTTGGTTTTTGGACCCATGACTTCTATAAATTGAAAGCACAGCACCATATATTGGTTATAAATTAAGCAGATATCTTGCATCCTTGAGGGTGGTACTCATTCTCACATAGTAACATATATGAGCTGGTGCCTCATTTGCAGCTTCAGTAAGGCATTCTATTGGAAGGTGGGTCTGGCAGCTTCTGGGAGGTGTTGTATGCATCAGGACCAGTGGATCCAATTGTTGTGTACCCACTGCCATACCTCTTGCTATAAAATGAGTCCCTTGGTTTCATGCAGTCTTTGTGATTATAGATAATACTCTGTAAATGCTTGGATGTTGGTGCTGGCTGAGGTCCTGTGAAGCAGAAAAGGCAAAGCTATACAGAATATGTCAGTTCCAGTCCAGATGAATCATTCAGGGTGAAGGGGGTCTAATGTTGTCAAATTGACACTATATAACTGTTTGGTCTTCTCCTGAAATGGTGACATACTGGGAGCTGAGCGTTGTTCCGTGTTTCTGGCAGGTTGGATATTATCTGTTAATTGGAATGTCTAGTCTACTTGCATTTAATACAGTTATGATTATTATTTGGTTTAAGTTTTCATCTTGTTATTTGTCTTCTGTGGTACCATTTGTTCTTTATTTCTTTTTTCCCTATTGTTTGTTATCAGGAGGTTCCTGCCTCATTAAATACACTGCCTTCTGTTGGATTATTCAGATACATTTAGGAACCCACTTTACCTCCTACATTATGTAATTAAATACACCTTCATCATTTATTTTTATTTTCAAAGTAAGTTACATTTTAAACTATCACTATCTGCCTCAAAGTAATATTCTATTACCTCATACAATCTAAGAATCTGATGACAATATTCTTTTCCTTACCTCTTTTCTATTTTTGTGCTATTATTTCATATCATTTATTTCTAAATATGTTATAAACCTCAAAACATATTTTTATTAATATTTATTTTAAACAGTCAACTGTGCTTTAAAAATTAGGAAAGTGTAACAGCATAAATGATGTTTAACCACATATTAATCATTTCTGCTCTTCATTCCATCAAATAAATTTGAGTTTCCATATGGTATCTGTTCCTTCAGAAGAACTTTCTTTAACATCAATGGAATTTTAAGTCTATTGGTGATAATTTCACTCATATTTGTTTAACAAATTTTTTTTTATTTTTGAGGGTTTTTTTGTGCAATGTATTGAATTCTATATTTACATACTCCTAAAAAATACCAGCATTTAAAAATATTCCATTGGTTCCCATCTGGGGACACTTTAATATAGTTTCCTATATTCAGTGATTTCTCTTGTTACATTTTTCTTGTATAAAATGTTTTTGACTTCACTGCCTTTATGACTTTTCAATTTATCTTTGAGCTTTAGCCATTTGACAGTGATATGCCTAAGTATGCTTTTCTTTGTGTTTATCCAAATTGTGTTTTTTCTTATGTTTTTGAATATGTGGGCTAATTTTTAAAAAAATTTTATACATATTTACCTGTGCTTGATATTGACCTTTACATCACTGAGACTTGTTTTTGTTTTTATTTTTTTGTTTGTCTGCTTGTTTTTTTACAGTATGTGCTTCAGTTTGCATGGTTTTTATGGCCTATTTTCAATTCACTGATAACTTTCTTCAACAGCACCCAATTTGTGATTTTTTAAAAAATTTCAGATGTTGTATTGTTTAATTTTTAAAATATCTTTCTATAGTTGTCATTTTGCTAATAAGATTTTTCATATTTATTAAATCCATTTTGTCCTTTAAATCCTTTAACGTATTTATCAAAGCTATATAAATGTCCTGTCTCATAATTCTACTATCTGTGTCATCTCTGTGTCTGTGTCTATTGACTGTTTGTTCTTTTTTTCTCTGTTTATTCACATGTCTAGTATTTTTATTTGTATTCTGAATTTTATGAGTGTTACATTGCTCAAATTCAAATTATGTAGTCTCTTTTAAAGAATATTGTTTTGTTCTGGAAAGTGATTAGTTTACTCACTGATAAACTTGATCTTGTCAAGGATCAGGCAAATCTAGAAAAGCCGTACTCTAAAATGTTGATCTTCCTGAAGTCTGAAATGGAAGTCATTGGTTTTTTAGTAATGATTATCTACTATGACTGGTTAGAACTCCAGTATTCTCAGCACTGAGAAAACTCTAAAATTTTTGTTTGGCTTCCATTTAGATCTCTTTCAGATTCCACAATGTCACACCCTGTGTAAATGCAACTTAGATTTGTAGAAGAATCAAGAGATACCTTGTGTAGATTTCTGGATTTTTTTTTTTCTCTGTGTATGTCTCCCCTCCCCAGTATTCTGTTTCATAAATTTCAGCTACCTCAATAGCCCCAAATCCTTCTGATCTCTGTTTCTCTGCCCAGCAGTACTGTTGCTCTGTATTTATCTCCAGTTCTCTATGGCTCAGTTTAGAAACTGAGCCTCCAGATGGGAGGCTGAGGTAGGTATGGATTCCACCTGGCATGTGTTCCTTTTTTAAGGATCACAGCTCTGCACTATCTGTGAATGACAATACCATTTTATTTCTATTTATGGTAAGAGTAAGTCAACACCTGCTATTCTGTATTGACTATAATCACAATTTCTCTCCTTTCTCTGTAAAAACAAATAGTTACCTTTGCATTATTTTTAAAGCAGTTTCATACATTATCTCATCTTATTCTCAAAGAGTTATCAAATGAATTAGCACTAGTGATGATAATCAGGAAAGAAGGGAATTTTTAAGTTCCATATTTCTGATAAGGATAATAAGCTTCAAGGAGAGTAAGTAATTTTAGCCTAAACTATATGGATTAATGTCCAGTTTTCTAATTTTTATTTTGGTACTCTGTCCATTGAGAAATGCTCTCTCAAGGGAAAACAAAACTCTTTGCTCTTTATGTTTTCTGGGTTTATTATTTTTGTATTTTGTTTAAGCATATGCTTTCCTTTTACAAGTTATAATTTATCAGAAATATAGAGATGTTTTATCATGTTTTCCCTTAGGCTTTTCCTTTTCTGGTTTTGCTTCTTTCACACATTCTGAGACACTCATAGCCATTTATGTCTATTTTTATGGCTGACTGTATTAGAAAATTATATGAAAACATGAATGACCACTAGTTTTATTAGTGTAAAATTACAATTTTGATATGGATATTAAAAATACCAGCATAATTTCAGATATCTGTAATGTAATTATTATGTCCAGAGAAAGAAATTTCATACCTATTCTGATTGTAAACTTACCACAGTTGTAATTTAGTATTTATACCATATTTGACTTCAAGCCTCCTAAGGCAGGTAAAGGCTACCTGTCTTGTTTAACCACTGGTCCTCACTACAATATCTGGCTTATAATAGATGTTCATTAAATATTTATTGAAAGAATGAACCATACATGCTAATTAGTTTTTAATGGAAACTTTGCATTTCATTCTAAGGATTACAATTTAACAGGATTATGACAAATTGGATGAAATAAAGGGAAGAATGGCCTGGGTGAGGAAGGATATACAACTAATGGTTGAAATTGGAGATATTAAACTGAAAAGAGGTCCCTAAGAAGGAAAATAATGACTGCTTTAAAATATTTGAGGTTATCTTCTGTAAGTTAGGTGGTAGATTTTCTCTGTGTGCTTCACAGAAAATCACTAGGCCTAATGGGTGGTGTTTTGGAGAGGTAAATTTTCAACTCAGTGTAAGTAAGAATTCTCCAGATAAATGTATACACTTGGAATCAAGACCTTACAAATATAGGGGGACCCATGCTTTTTCTTGGTTCTAGAGACCGAATTTGTCAAGTTAGGGAACATAGAAGTAATTTCTGTATCATCTTGGAAAACAGATCAATTGAGCTTTCAATTTAACCCCTAATTAAATTTATAAAAATATGATTCCATCACTCAACAAATGTTTATTGAGCTCCTAGTATGTACAAACCTCCAGGATGTAATTTACACTATAAAGAGGGTTTATTTTCAAACTCACTTCACAAAGAATTCAAAAATTCTTTTCCCACCCCCTTATTTGGAATTGTGGCTTCCTTTGAGAGATACTTCTTCTAGAAGTGTTTGATGCAAGTAAGAACATGCATGTGCGCGCACACACACACACACACAAAGCCACAAATAGCAGAAAAAAAGGGACAAAGAAGGCTCAAAAACAGCTGTTGACCTGGCATGTTCTTTGCAGAGAATTAAAGTAATTATATTTTCAAAGGATTGTCACATTTCAGAAAATAAATTATTAGGGCAAAAGATAGTTGAAACAGAACTCCTGGAAAGCATAAAACACTTAGGTAAGGAAGGATTGCTTCTCTTGGCTTATGCTGAGAACAATCCACAAATCATATTTTGGATCAGTTTTCAAAATATAATCTTTCTAAAAGTTTTCTATCCCCTGGTATGCTTTGCAAACAATTTATGGGGGAATCAAATTGCCCCTTTAACTGCCAGTAACAAATATGCTGCATAATTTAATACGAAATTACCTATATGTTTGAAAATAATGACACTAGGAAATATGAACTTTCCCAGCCTCGCCAGCTGATGAGTATACATGAGGTCATATACATGCCTAAATTAATAAGAAAGCTAATTATCCTCATCTACTAATCATGCATGTATTTTGCTTCCTGCAAAGACTCTGGATTCATACATGCTGGTCTCCAAGGGTCCATCACATGTTCTAAGTAAGCACACATGTACAGAAATAACTGGACAATGCCAAAACTGCTCTGCATGGCATAGTTGTTCCTTGCTGCTGTGGCCACTGTCCAAGCCTGGGGGTCCTCAGATGTACAATGCTCTGCCTCTTCTCCTTGCCCCTGCTTTAGGCAGCACAGCTTATCCCCTGATGACTGCTCCAGTTCCACCAGTCATAGAGCATATACTTGCCGCTCTCCGGGTGTGGTGGGAACGTTCGCTGCTATGTGCTAGCAGATCCAGAATCTCCCATCCGATGGCTGCCTCCCCTCTGCCAGCAAAGCAGACCCTGTCATTCTTCTTGATGTAGCAGGCACTGGCATGACTTATTTTCCACTTTAGAGTGTGGTCGTTGGTTTTGTTGCTCTGCTAGGAGGAGACATTCTCTTTTAGTGGTTTGGGGTCCCAAGGGATCCCCAAAACTGTGTGGCAATTATAGAGGAGATTATAGAAAAAAGCTCTCTCTCTTTTGTGAAGTTCAAACACAGTGTTTCTTGGGCACCGGTGTGTGACAGAGTTCAGCAAATCTAGCCTTTTAGTACACTTTTAGGCTTCCCTTTCCGTAACATGTGAATTTGCATGCAAGGGCTGGGGCCAGCATCAGATTTTTACAAAAGCTGTCACACTGTACTCAGAATCTCTATTCCCTGCTGATAATGGAGGTCTTATAACTAGCTCAAGTCGTAGTTCCAGGATCCATGATTCCCCAGGAATAGATTTTCCCTAGGAGTATTCTCACTCCCCATTAAATTGATGCTGTTTTGTTTTGTCCTGTTTGTAATCCCCCAAATGGTCAGTTACGTCTGAATGTCCAGGAGTAAACACAATATAGATGTACATGGTAAGGCAGGACACAGGACACAGTAACATGCTTGGAAGAATCTCTGAAGTTTGGAAAACATTGCTAGAGTACTTGATTTTCCTGGTGCACATTTCAGAAATAATCTGTAAAGCATAAATAAAGCTCAAAGGAGCGATAGATTTCACATTGGAAAAGTGGAAAAGTCAAACAATCAGGACTCACTCTATAAAAGTAACCATACACTGACGTTACATTTTTTTCATCCTTCTAGACTATCTGCAGTGTTTCCTCATTACTTTCTAAAGCAAGTACTAATTGGGTGAAGAAACAGCTGTTTCCTATTCTCTGTGACTCTTGTAATACGCTCACTGTTTGGGAAGATAATCTTGGACCCACTGACTCTCTATACCACGTGTGAATCATGGCGCTAGGTCGGAATCTGATCTTCCACCAAATGATTTTCCTACGTAAAATTCGGACACACTGAATCTTGATAACACCCTTTTTAAAATAAAACTTGTATTCATTATTGGGAGATTTTATGAGTGAAATTAAAGTTTGGATCCATCCAGTCTCTCTCTCTCAGTCCTCTGGAACATAAATGACTGTGATGAGCAGAATCCTCATGCTAACTGGCAAGGCACGAACGAGGTGAGTAGAAACAAAAACTTTTGTTATGAGAAGCCACTGAGATTGAGGTGTGCTTGTTAGTGCACAACCTAGCCTCTGCTGATTAGTATGCTCATTAATGTAAATTAAAAAGCTAGTTTCTTGGCGTATGATCCCATTTAAATTACAATCATTTATTGAAATTCTCTGTGCATAAGGAATAGCACTAGGTATTTATCTGGGATGCAGATATAAAAATTAGCAAGACTCCTTGCTCTCTTTAAGAATTTATTCCCATGAGAGGTTCATCCTTAATAGTAGGTCACAGGTCATGTTATGCCGGGCAATTGGATTCTGTATGATTGTGAAATCAGCATAAAAATTATCAAGAGGCAGAGTATTCTCTCGTGTGTGTGTGTGTGTGTGTGTGTGTGTGTGTGTGTGTTAGGGAAGGAGGTGGTTTTTTTCTAGAAATCAACTCCCAAAGTACAAAGTATAGGAAATACAAAACCAAATGGTCCAATATCCAAGGTGCTGAAACCAAAGCAACAAAGTAGGAAGTAGCAGAGGACACTACTAAGTGTTGGATATCTCCCTGGGCAACATGATGCCAGTAAAGAATCCCCAGGGCAAGGGGAAGGCTGAGGATACATAGATGAGACTCTCAGTTGCTTCAACTTGCAATATTGAGGTTCAGTGAAAATGTAAGTGTAAAAAGAGATCTGAGGTGGGGACCAGAGATCCAGAAAAAAGGACAGTTCTAGCATCTTCCATAGACAGGTGAGTGTTCCATAGGGAAGCTGCAGCCCAAACTCACAGAAGCAGTACTCCAGGCAAAGAGAGATCACAGGCCCATGTGGAGACTGGGCATCCAGTCAGATCCCTACAATATGTGACATTAATATGAAAAATGGAGGTTCTGTCTTGGTACTACCACTTCTTTGTTATGCATGTTACATAGCGTCTATGTGCTTTAATGCCTTAACATGTACAATAAGAATAACTTAATTTCTCCTTCCTCATAATTGTATATGAGCAATAAGTGAATAACCCTATACATTTTATGATAGTGTCTGGCAGATAATATATGCTTCACACATGAAAAGATACTCAACATCACTAATCATCAGGGAAATGCAAATTGAGCCACAATAAGAAATCACCATATACCTGTCAGAATGGCTTGTCATCAAAAAGACAAGAAATAACAAGAGTTTGCGAGGATGTGGAGAAAAGGGAACCCTCCTACACTGTTTGGGGATTGTATATTGGTACAGCCACTTTGGAAAACAATATGAGGGTTCCTCAAAAAATTAAAACTAGAACTAACAGATGATCCAGCAACCCCATTCCTGGGTATATATTCAAAGAAAACGAAAACACTAATTTGAAATCATACATGCACACTAATGTTCATAGCAGCACTATTTACAATAGCCAAGATATACAAGCAGCCTGAATGTCCATCGACAGATGACTGGATAAAGATGTGGTGTGTGTATATATGTATATACACATACATACACACCCGCACACACACACACACACACACACACACACACACACACACACACACACAAATAAAATATTTCTCGGCCATAAAAAAGAATGACATTTTGCTATTTGCAACAACATGGATGGACCTGGAGGGTATTATGCTTAGTTAAATAAGTCAGACAGAGAAAACCAAGTAGTGTATATTTTCACTTATATGTGGAATCTAAAAAATAAAACAAATTAGTGAATATATCAAAGCCCAAACAGACTCACAGATACAGAGAACAAACTATTGGTTATCAGAAGGGAGAGGGTTGGGGGAAGGAGAAAAATAGGTAAAGGAGATTAAAAGGTACAAACCATTAGGTATAAAATAAATTAGATACAAGGTTGTAATGTACAGCACAAGGAATATAGCCAATATTTTATAATAATCTTATATGATATAATCTATAATATACTGAATCACTCATAATTAGCAAAAATAAACTATCATTTTTTATTATGGCTATCATTACGTGATTATCCTTTCCCTGGAGTTTCATGCAGTGAGTGTACTGGTTAATGAAATTTGGGTGATTCCATTAAAAATAAACATGTAAAATAACACTGAAGCTTGGCTGGCTTATTGGAACCAACATGCAATGTTAAGCCTAGTAACTAAATAATTATTTTTTCTTTATTTGCTTTGGTGTCTAGTTTTATTATTTTGGTTATATGAAAGTATAATTTTGACTTTCATAAGAGGACTTTAGCAATTCTCTCTAAAGGGAAAAGAAAAGCTTTTGGTGATGCCATTACCAACAGTTGCTTTTTCTGATTTTTATTCCTTCCTTTATAATCCATAATGCTTTTTTTTAATTCATTCAGTGCAATTTGGTTAAAATTCTTTTTCCTTCTTCCCTCTTGCTCCCAAAAATGCCTTTGCTATTAAACTCATTTTGTAAATGTGGTATATTGGTATGAGTTTCCTTCACAGTTTTTATGATGCTGACACCAGCAAAAGCTAAGAGGAGATTGAAACTCTTGGGGCTTTATGTGATTTTGATGATAGATATTTTTAAGGCTCTCTTTTCTGCTGTCTGAATTTGAGCAGTGTAGCATTCCCCACCCCACCCCCAATGTATAAAATAACTTTCCTGCAATGTTAAGGAAAGAAGCAGTGATTAGAAAGATTAAGCAGACACCCTGGGTCTAAGATAGAAAGGCCTAAGGAAAACAAAATGCACAACTTAGATTTAGCAAGGATATTTCAGGGCTCTTGAATGTTTTTGTCAATGATTATTTGGATAATAAATACTTTATCTTCTCTTATAACAAAGCCAGGTCAGCTTCTGAGTTAGATACTGTGGTAAACAATGAAGAATTTTTAAACATTTTTTGCTTTCTTAAGGATTGTAAAAAGGAAAATGACATATACATCTTTGCATATATTTAGTCTGAAGCCATACTACAGAAGGCTAGTATTTGGAGTAATAAGGGATTCCTAGAAAAGGAAGAAGACCAGGAGAGAATTATGGTGAAGAGGTAGAGGCTAACTAATTTGTGCAATAAGGAAAACACTAATATTTAGCAATGACACTCATATTTTCAAAACTGTATTCCTCTTATGCCTATCCTCTCTCTTCTTTCTGAATATTAGTCATGTACATTTGTTCATGTGCTGATTTAAAATTCTTTCATTTATTTACAAGAATTCCCCACCCCTCCCCCACCTTTTCCCTACCCACCCAGTCCACTCGGATGTATTGCATGCCTGTGAATTATACCCCAAGTGTGACAGACGATGACTATTTAGAGGATGCCAAGTAGCGGTTGCCCTAGCAACAATAACCAGGGGATGCTTCTCAGAACTTCTGCCTGCTCTCTTCCTCCATCATTTTCCCTGTTATGAGAGTTAGACAACATGGTTACCGGAATTGGTTGAAGCTGCTTCCTACTCCCCGACCCAGCATAGTGAAAGAGAGAAAGCTTAGAAATGTCTGCTTTTTACTTACTGTCGAGGGAAATTCAGCATGTCTATGCCATCAAGACTGAAAAGAGGGGCACTCTTAGGGAGAAAAGAGCTGGGTGCTCTCATACTAATAAATGCTCGATGGTGGGAGAATTGATTGTCAGAACTGCTACTGCGAACCACTTGTGAGGAATGAAAAAAACCATTGTTGAATTTCCACACGTGGGCTAAAAGAACAGTATGTAAATTGGATTGCAAGATGCTATGTTCTGTGAGTGGAAATTTCTCGTTTGTTCTGAATCTGATATAGCAGATTTAATTTTACTTTCTTTGTCAAATGAAGAAAATCTAAAAAAAAAAATGGGAGTGTAATCTAGACAGCAAGATGGAAAACTTTTTTCAATTACCTATGACTTTATTGATATTTACATCTCCTCTCCTAAATAAATATTCAGGTTAAAGCAGACAATGAAGTTTAAGGGAAATTCTGTTTGCTAAGAAAAGCAGAGTGGATTTCTGTGAAGCAAAAGGAGCTTAAGCTTCAGGGTCTCCCACTTGCAAAGGCCCCTTTGAAGGCCCTGTATCTCAATTTGCATTTGTATGTATATTACTTTTATTCTTAAAAAGCCACTCCCTGATTGTATACACTTTAAGATACATAAATTCTGCATCCACTCCTCAAGAGAGAGGGAAATAGAAGTGATTTATTTGTATCATTTTTTTATGACATTCAGATTTCTAGTCTTGTATTTCTGTTTTGAGTACTCATTTCTGTTTTTCCCTTTTTCCCTCTTGCTTTGGGGATATTATAGAGCTTTCACGGATCTCAAGTTTGCTTATGTTTAAGCAACAATAACAAAAATATGTAGTTTGTATACATCACTGTCCTTTCAAAATCATTTAATAAAACTATGAGTAGAAAATGAAGTGGTCACTAATAGAAGATAAACAGAACACATTGAATTATTTTAAAATAGTTAATTTATCTGCAAACTGTGTTATTGGGAATGTATTCTATGTTTTTGGGGGGGAAACATTAGATTTCTGACTGGGAGTTTTTGTATAATCTTAAGAATAAATATAATTAAATAAAGGCTTAAAGCAGATTTCCTTGGAATTTCTTTTCCATATATTTGAATGAATAGTTTTTATCACGTATATGCCAGTAATATTTGAAGAGTCTGTCCCTCAATACCTTAGGGATTTACTTAAATAAACAGCATTTTATAAACAATACAGTAGAAACTTTCAGTAATTATTTAAACCCAGTAGTTTATGGTAACTCTGGAAGAATTTTGAAAGGTATAGTGAGACTGTAAAGTCCTTGTTCTACTAATTACATTTATCACCATTTACCTTTGATGGAAATATCCAGTTCCTCTTTGAGATAGATGTATTCTCTGAAAGGCCTTTGTTTTAATTTTATATCCCAAGAGCACAGCACCTTGAATCTAATAGAGTCTACCATGTATTATTTTAATTGGACTTGCTATAATCAATACGTTTCTCAAGAACTTTATTCTTGGACCCTGTAGCTTATAGGCTAGTAATATGAATTGCACAGTCGAGACACTATGAGGAATTTTCATTTTTCTAAAAACATTTACATATTTAAAAACACAATGTATTTGCATAATTCAAAATTTACAAGATACAAAAGGAAATATGTTTATAGGAAAAACTCTCCCTCCCATTCCACTCTCAGAGCTATTTTGGGCATATACAAACAAAAATATACACCCTTTTTTTTAGCATAGCATGTAAACTGTATGGTCTTAATTATTTTCACTTAATACTCTTATAGATTGGCCAGTATCTGCAAGCAAACAAAAAACTGTGTTCTCCTTCTGTTTCATGGCTATATTGCATTCTAATTTATATATGTAGTATAACTTATTAAACTGCTATTTCATTGATGGATGATTAGATATTTTCCAATCTTGTTACTAAAAACACATTACAATAAATAACTTTGTACGTGACACCATTTTGCACAAATGAGGAAGTATGTATAGCCCATAGTGCTATTTCTGAAATGAGGGTCAAAAGTTATGTTTTTTTTCTATATTGATAAATATTGCCCAATTACTTTCCATACAAGATGGATTGATTGACATTCATGATCAAAATACCCTTTTTTTCACTCTTACCTATAGAATGTGCTATCACACTTTTCAGTCTTTATCAATAAGGTGGGTAAAAAACACTATCACTGTAGCTTTAATTTATATTTTTTACTTTTTGAGTTTAGAATTTCTTTTCATATGTTTAAGAACATTCAAATTTCTTTTCGCTTTATCATAACCTTGTTTTTATCTTCTTCTTTGCATTCAATACAATGTGTAGTTATTTTATTCATTTATGTGTGTCTTTGGTCATCATTTGTCTCTTCAGTTGTTGTATAGGCTTCTTGAAGGTCAATATTTGGCTTTCTTGTTCATCATTGACTCGTCGGTTCCCAGCATAACACCTTCCTTAGCAGACATTCAGTAAATATTTGTTGAACAAAAGATTTAAGGGCGTAACATGAGGCCACCAGGAGGTCTTTAGGGGGCCGCCACAGAGCTCTGCACTTGCTTCTGTGCCCAGTTACTTCTGAGTCTCCTAAAGCAAGTGTATCCTTTACTATTTTTTGAAAGCTTGCTGAGCTATTTGAGATGGAAGTTAAAAGCACAGCTCTTAGAGAGACTTGTGCTTCCTTGTGGATTCTCCAGAATATCTAAATTGCAATCATGGTTTAGTTTTCCATAACGGAGAGGGCTCTCTATTGAAAATTCTGGGTTCACTTAATTTTCAATACTATCATAGAAAGGAAAACAAAGATGAATCTAGGAAACAGAGAAAGAATAAATACATTTCTTTACAGACCCCAGTGGGACCTATTGGGAACTGAAAAACTTTACTGTTAAATGGTACACAAATTTTGCTACACTGAACTTTATCACTGCCTAAGAATGTAGAGTTTTCAGGAATGTAATTATTTTAAAAATTAACTATCAATTAAAATATTGGATTCCAGTCATAAAATGGCTAATGATTTTAAACTCTTTCCACAGAAGTATGTACCCTGTACTGTGTGAATTCTTTCAGCAATTACAGATGCATAGGAATTGTTGAAATGTAAGGTAGTTTTATATTGTATTTGCATGAGTAACACCAAAAAATTGATAAATTGTACTGCATTTTTGAGCAGAATTCAACAAATAGTGTCTTGATTTTTTTTCTCTCATTTGAATATTAAAGATTCCAGTGTAAAGAACAGGTGGTTTCAGGGTCTACCTACTCTGCTAATCATATTAGATTCCTAGAAGCCTAGAAATAAGTCTTTGTTTTCCTCTGCAGTGCATTGGAGTTATAAATCTTAGTAAGACCCAAAGCTTACTCTGTAGGACATGTTTGAGCTGAGTGGGTTTAAAGGGCTTTATCAATTATATAAAAATCTGGCTTTATTTAGATCAGGGCCACACCTCTGAGATGTTGTCATGTTAACTAATTTTGGGGTTTGCAGTGGGGAAAACAAAGAAAAGAGGTTGGAGATCTCTGTAGTTGGGAGGGAAGGATATCTGACTCCAGCAGAAGGTAGAAGGGTCTTATAAAATGGCTTGGGCAGAAAAGAGCCAGCGTAGGGAATATATTTCAGGGGACATGTTACTTTATAACCAATTTTAAGTTTATTTTTCTGCAGTGTAAATCTTGATGCAATCCTTAAGGCTTCTGTTCAATTTGTTAAACCAGCACAATCTCAAGTAAATTGTTGTAGGGAAGCCAAAGTACATATCCATGGGTATAGATCCAAGTCTTGGGATGAACCTGAATGGGCAGAATGGGCTCAGCAAAGAGATCCAAAAATGGGATGGACAGAGGCAATAGCTGAAGAACTCTGGCCGTGTAGTCAAAACTGAGTGGTGACAAGTGAGAGTCTAGATGTATAAGTGCATCCATGTTGTGGGGGCCTCAACAGCTGAAATGGTGCATGGACTTCCTGTGTTCATGAGGGTGGGACTTGGATTATAGGTAAACGGTAACAAGTAAGCTCAGAAGACTGTGAAAATTAGGGGATATACAAATGGCTTAGAGAAATTACTTATGGATATTTGTTACAAATCTTCAGTGTAGTTCAGGAGTGGTTCTTGCCTCATATTTCAGCCCTTGCATTGTGCACTTCTAAACATTGATGGCTATACATTAGTGTACATTAGTATCTTCTCCCTGACAAGATTATAAACTCCTTGAAAATACGTTGATTAATTCATTTACATCATGTTTATCTCTCATAGTATCTAATTTGGTACTGAGCCAATATTGTGCTCAGAATGTATTTATTAAATGGAAACTTTATTGGACATTTTATATAGCCTATAGTCTCAAATGACTGTAATCACATAAAACGGGATCTTAAATATGTTTTCTTTCTCTTTTCTTTTTGGAATGTGGATTTTTTTTTTTTTACTTTTGATGCATTTGCTTTTTCCCTTTCATTACCATATTCACTGCACTTTGAATATCATACGCTCCTTTAGTAACACCTGATTTTTAGGGTTCCTTGTAAAGAACAAGATAACTGAGCCAAATTCTTCTCTTATGCTAAAATAAAATCAACGGTTAATTCTCATCTCAAATGCATACTCATATTTCAGGCATAATTCATGAATGCTGAAGTCCATATGTCATGGGGCTGTCCAGCTATTTATACAAACATGAAGTACAAACATGTTTTGAAGCTCTGAGCAGACCTGTGACCAGCTGATACATCTAAAAAAAACCTTTTTTTTTTTTCTCCAAAGGATCTTATTTTCCAAGTTTTATAAGTTTAACTTATATAAGTATTCTCAGTTATGTAAGTTAAACTTTCTTTTTATGACTATGAAAGCCTACAGATGAACAAGTGTCAGGACAGCAGTGAATAAATAACATACATCACACCCCTTTCTGGGTGGGAAGGACTGAGAAGAGGAGGAGAGGAAGAGGAAGCAATTGGTGCCCCAATCCCAGGTGCACAGTCCCCTCTCTTATGGCAGTGGCGAGTGTGGTGAGCAATCCTGTCTGCTCCAGCCCCTGAGTTAAGAAAACAAATCACCCACAGGATGGTGCTTTTCCAGTCTATTTCAGGAATAATACAAGTTCTTCCAGTCAGGCTGGCCATTTCTGGTGGCTACATCATGGTTTTGAATAGTGCATTCCCAGGATTGGTAGTTCAGAAAAGTTCTTCTCAATAAAATATTTAAAATGGGGGATGGGGTGGTGGAGTAGTTGTTTCCTCTGTTGCTCCTCCTGCTTATGCACGGCACGTTCCCAGAGACCGTGCAGCTGACGCACAGCAGACTTTTAGTTTTTGTTCAGGTCTGGTTTTGATCTGCAGTGTTCAGGGATGAGCAATTCCTTTCAAGTTATTTGCAAACCTTGTCAAAGCTTGATTGCAGCATGACATTGATGACAGACTGATTATTACTTGTCTCAGAAAGCAGTGTAAGAACATATTGGCTTTCATGCAAACATCCAGCTTGTCATTAGCGTACAGTGCAAATGGCAGCGGTTTTATACCGGGAGCACAGCAAAAAGAGGCGTCTCTTTCTATTGGTCCTAGAAGGATTTCAACAAAATTTTAAGGACAATCTTTGTGAAGTGAAATTCCTACAGTAAGACAAATATTCTAGCTTTGAAATTTCCTTGGTTATCTTGAGGGACGTTTATTCCAGTAGGCTAGACAGAAAAAATAAAGACTTATAAAATAATATTAAAATATAAATAACTTTATTTTTCTAGTAAAGCAAATCTACTGAAGTTTAGAAGTGAATTCAGTTTCAAAGTTCTGCTTACTTAGGAACACTAAATGCTAGCTGAGTTTTGATAATTTCTTAGTATCTTGAGCCAGATCCACCCAGATGAATAAATTAGCTACTTGAGATGTGAATTAGATTTGCAAGAGATACTTTCCCTTTTAAACCACAGGAACTCAATTGCATTAAAGAAGCATATGTATTGTGAAATCCTTTCCAGGGATTAAAACCTCTATAATTTCAATTATATTCAAGGGTCACAAAATTTACCTACATGTCTACTTGATACTTAGGAAAAAGTTACTGGTTGGCAACCAATGGTATCAATAATCAGAATCTTTTATTACCTCCTGATATATGTTCCTTTTGTTCTTTCTTGCTTTTCTAGGTAGAAAAGTTAGGGGATGATCCCCTTCAGCCACAGCTATATTCACAAAAGAAATAACCACCTCATTTTCTTTTAAAAATATTAACTCTGTTAAGGAGAGGATTTATTTAAAGTTAATTGGAACTTGTAATTAAAAATATATGTACATGGCAAAATTTAAATAAAATGCGTAAAAGGATATTTAATGAAACATAAACCTTTCTCTCCCTGCAGATTCCCAATATTTTATCCCAAGGAGCAATCACTGATACACATATACGTGTTTATTGTCGCCCATTTTTTACATAAATTGAAACAAAGCTTAACGTAGTATTATTATCTGTGTTTTATTCTCCTGGCAATATTGGAAGCTATGGAGATAGGACTTCAGGCAGTCCTGAATTTCTATCTTACTTAGGATGGTCAGAGCCCAGAGATGACAGGGATTGAAATTTGATTCATGTAAGTCTGATATATTTGCTCATGAATGTCCTTGAACTGGTCCATGTTAGCCCACAGACGTCTAAAAGAGGCAGAGGTAATTTAAAACTCTGACACATTTGAGTTTCAGTTTGTGGCAGTCAATTCTGAGCTACAAAGAATAAAGGACACTCCCTCCTCACCCTGAGCAGTACCTCAGTTGACCTTTCTATGATCCAAAATGATCACTACTGTCTTCAGGCAGCTCAATCACCAACATCCACAGAAGGGAAACTTGAAGGACAGGGGGCTTGTACTTCCAACATGGAGAGTGAGGCTGAACCTCTAGCTATGAGCAACTGGCTTAATGTAATTAAAATCTCACTTCTGATACCTGCATGAAAGACCTAATATACTCTGCCCATTGGCGTCTTATGAGTCACCTTCATCTCTGTAATAATTCAGATGCTATACTTCTAAACCAGTTTCTTCCCTAACCAAGAGTATAAGATAGAGGCTTCCAGTTCAGGGTGGTGTACTCAGTATAATATCTAACTCCTTATTTTTCTAAACCCCATTAAAATAAGAAAAAACTATTCAAAAATCATAAATATACTTATAGCTTGAAAATAATAAACTATAAGCCAGACTGGATTCTTTCTGAAATCAGAATTACATGGTTTTACATTGATGGAGGTGATGGTTAATTTTGTGTATCAAATTGGCTGAGCCATAGGGTGCCCAGATATTTGGTCAAACGTTATTCTAGGTATTTCTATGTTTTGGGGTGACTTTAACATTGAAATTGGTAAACTTTGAATAGAGTGAATTGCCCTCTATAACGTAAGTGAGCCTCATCCAATCAGCCTAAGTAGAACAAAAGACCAGCCTCCCGCAAGCAAGAGAGATGCTGCAGAAAGAGGATTTGGACTTGAACTGAAACATCACCTATGCTTGATTTCTGCCTGCTAGCCCACCCAAAAGATTTTGGACTTGCCAGTGTCCATGACTGCAGAAGCCAATTCCTTAGAATAAATGTCTTTATATATCTATATATCTATAACTATATGTAAATATATGTGTATACACACACACACACACACACACACACTTATCCTATTGGTTCTGTTTCCTGGAGAACTTTGGCTAATAAAAATGGTCAAAGCAGAGTTAGCAGCTATCTTAAACACGCACAGTTTAAGTTATGCTTAAAGTAAGCTGGTTTTTTTTTCCATTAAAGTTAAGAAAAGTTTTTAAGTATTGAGTTGGCAGATAGAGACTAAAAATGGACAATAATATCAAAGTTCAGACTTGGTAATCAAAATGATAGATTAAAAGTATGCTTACAGTCCAACTGACATAGTTAACTGTGTGTGTGTGTGTGTGATTGCTTATTTATCTGAGTATCCATCTACTATTTATTTATCATCTATATAAAAAGCTAACATTTGAGGGCTTACTGTGCTGGGTGCTGTATTTGATACATTACATAGATTATTCCATTTAATTCTCACAACTACCCTATAAAGTAGTACTATTATTATGTTTATTTAACATATGAAGATAAATTTTAATATAGTGAACTAAATATTTAACATAGTGAATAATTTTTTCAGGCTCACATAGCTTGTCTCGACTCAGGTTTCTGACACTAATGCCTAGAATTATTTGGTCAAAATTACACAGCCAGTAAATGAAGGAGCTAAAATTTGAACTGAGGCCATCAGAGATTGTGCTGTTAAATCACCATGCTCCATGAAGAATGTTACAAAAATTACATGGGGCCAGCATATCTTTGATAGCAAACCCTGATTAGGACATTATGATGAAAGAAAATTACAAGCCAAAATTTCCTATGCACTCTTTCGCAAAAAATCTTAGACAAAATATTAGCAAACTGAATCAATCAATCTATCTATCTATCTATCTATCTATCTATCTATCTATCTGACTACCTATCTATTTATCTATTATCTATTTATCTACCTATCTACCTAGCTACCTAGCTATCTGGTAAATAATAACATAGTGTTGTCATTCAGAGGATTAAAAAGTTGATTTTTAATATTAAAAAATCAATCAGTGTAATTCACTACACTAACACCAAAAAGGAGAAAACAATGTGATCATCTAAATCCATTTAGAAAAAACATTCAATAAAATTCAATATCCATTGATGGCAAAAACTTAGCAAATTAGAAGTGGAATGGAATCTTATTAATCTAATAAAATATATCCAGAAAAGTGAACCTATTACATAGTAGCAAGTATTGTTGTCTTTTCTCTACAGGTGGAAAACAATTGTCACCATTTTAAATTTTATTCAGCATTATACCGGAGGGCCTACCAAATGCAATAAGGCAAGAAAATAAGTGAAAGAGATAGAGATTGAAAATAAAGCTTTAAATTGTCATTATTCGAAGAAGTCATAACTATGTACTTAGAAAATCCAAAAGAATCTACAAAACATTAGAATTAATGTCAATTTTGTAACTCACTGGATATGTAATCAATATATAAAAATTAATTGCCTTTCTATAAATTAGCAGCAAATATTAAAAAAGAAATGGATAAATACCATTCATAATAACACAAAACCCTTAGATACTCATAAATAATTCCTATGAAATATATCCAAGTTCTCTACATTGTAAATAGCAAGACAATGTTGAGAAAAAAAGATTTAATCCAGTAAGTGGAGAGGTAGAACATGTTCTTACATTGGAAAACTCAATATTAAGATGTACATTCTTCTGAAATTGATCTAGATACTCAATGTTATCTCAACCAATAACAGAAGGATATTTTATTTTTCTTTTTTCAGTGGGAGAGGGGTGACTGGCCTATTGATACTAAAATGTATGGAAATGCAGAGAGCCCAGAACAGCATAGCAATCTTTAAAAGAGAACAAACTGACTGAATACTAACAGAGATCAAGTCTTACTATAAAGATGTAATGATTAAAACAGTGTGGTGGTGTAAAAATAAACAAATAGACCAGGAGACGAAAATATGGTATCCAGAAACTGACCCATACATATGGTCACTTGACTTGTCACAAAGATGACACAGCAATTCTGTGTGGAAAAGATAGTTGTTTCGATAAAGGATTGAGTCAATTGGATATCTATTTGAAAAATAAATTTATCTGTACCCTTCCTCATACCATTCACAGAATTTAATTTGAAATGGATTTTAGTCATAAATGTAAAAGGCCGAATAAAAACAATTCCAGAAGAAATCATAGGAGAATACCTTTATTATGTTGTGGAAGAAGGATTTTTTAAATTGGACGAGATTATTAACTATAAAAGAAAAGATTAATAAATTGGACTTCTTTTAAATTAGTTAATTCTGTTCGTTAAAATATAGCATTGATAGTGTGGAAAGTCAAACTAACAAATGGGAGAAAATAATAATTTATTTTATATATACAAAATCAAACAATCCATATGCAAGATGGATAAAGAATGCCAATAAATCACTGAGAAAGAAAATTTTTAATTAGCAGAGTACTTGGTCACTTAAACAAGAGAGGATACGAGAGGATACCCAAATGATCAGTGAGCACATGAAAAGATAGTCAGAATCTTTAGTTATCAGCTAAATACAAATTTCAGCCACAATGAAATAACTTATCTCAAGCAGAATGACTAAAATTTTGAAAGACTGAAAATATCAAGTGTTAGTAAGGATAAGAATCAAATAGAATTCTCAATATTAATTAAGAATATTTTTAAGACTTAATTAAGAATTAATTGAGCTAATATTCCAATTGGTAATCACTTTGTTGGAAAATTGTTCAGTAGTATCTACCAAAGCTAAATATACACAAAACCAACTCTGTTGAGTTATATACACAATAGAAATAAATGCTTATGGCAACAAAAAGCATGTACAGTAATATTTTCTAGCTTTATTCATAGTGACCCCAGACAGGAAACAACCCAATTATCCATAAGCAGAAAAAGAAATAAATACATGATGGTTTATTTATGTAATGGAATATTTAGCATCCATGAGCACATAAGATTTTAGCACATAAAATTACAGTGAACACTGGTAATGCAGAAGGAAAGAAATTGCTTGATAGAAGTGAGAGAGTCAGCAGGAAGGGTTAGAAGGAATTGGAATTCTAATTTTTCATTTGCATAGCAGAGAGTAAATAGACATTTTCTAATATTGATGCATCAATAAAAGTGAGATGTAAGAATATTATTTAGAGTAATTACTAGAAAAGACTAAAAACAACTGATTAAGTGGGAATTGTAATCCTTTATTTCTTGTTTTTAAACAATAGGTATGTATTGTTTTGTAAGGAGCATTTTAAATTTGTAAAACGTATTTCCTGTTCGAGCTTACTGCATATGAATTAAAAGCTGCAGGACTCCGATTTCACTAATGTTGATGTAGATACAACAGGACAGCCATTAAAAATAAAGCAGAAGCCAAAACCTGTCCAAGTCAAGACTTCAAATAGGCCACAGCTGAAACTCTTCTCACCTACCAGCCTCAATAAAGACCATTCCCTGGAACCTTACACAAACAAGCATATGCATTAGTCAGTGCGTGAGATTCAGTGGAGAGGACTTGGCAGAAAGACAAAAAAGAGTCTCCAAACTTCTTTGGAAAGTGTTTTGCCACTTATCCTAAAGCTATAGCTCTGCCAACTGGAGTCAGTGGGCTATTATAAATTTATATATGCATTTAATCTGCCTGGAGAATTTTTTTACTTATATGGTACATCAACATTTCAAAACAACCTTTTAAGATACAGAATCTTCCAAGAGGAAGGCTCTTTATATGTGAAAGGCAGCTTTCCTTCTGAGGGACAGCAATGACTAGTTTGTTTGAGTACAAAACTGACAGTTGGGAAAGTCTGAAATATAATTCTGGCTTTTCTACTCCCTTAGGTTGGCCATACAGAATAAACACGAACCTGTTAAGCAAGCAGAATTTTGGAGGAAGTACATATACATATTAATGAACAGCTAGAAACTCTACTGTAATTAAGGTTAGAGAAATCCCTTGACCGCTATCTGAGTGACCATGTCTGATTGGGTTTGGATGGAAACCACTGGCAAAATTAGCCCACAGACTTCATGAGGCTTTACAAAACGAATGAGAATGAGATAAAAGGATTCTGTAAAAAAAAAAAAAAAAAACAAACACAATTCTCTGAAATTGTTTTGCATTTATAATCTGAAAAGAAAGGCATTTAAAATATTGCAAATGAGTGATTTGTTGAAATTAGTGAAAATTAAAGAAAGAATTAATAAGATAATGAAATAATGCTGTAGCCTGAAAGAAAAATCCTTATAAAAATCCATTTTGTTGCATTCTGTTAGAGGAATCTTATCTTTTGATAAGTCTGCTCTATAGATAATATCCTCGAACAGGATATCGCCTTTAGCCTTTGGCATCTCAGAGAGATTGTGACCACTAGTTGCTGGTTGAGGTACACTCTGCAAATAGTATGATGAGTTATTTATGGAGCATATTTGCAGTCCTTTTAAGTTGACTTGCTGTAAGGGATCAAAATTCACCATAGAGTCTGAGAAAATTTACTTCAGACTGTATCTGATGGAAAAAGGGAAATCAAACAAAAGGACCCAAAATCTCAACAGCAAGCAACTGAGGGATTGCAGGATTAAATAGAGGATATGGTTAAGTGGATAGAGATGTCAGCAGAACTATTCCAGTATTAGGGAGACCCCTTTCAAATGGGCCATCTAAATCCTGGCTTGGGAATTGATGGGATTATGAAATTGATTAATCAGTTAATGAGATTATTTGACAGGGATTCGAACTTCTCCAAAATGGAAGCCTAGTCCTTTAAGGGATGGTTAGCAAATTCAGTCCTGAGCCAAATTTTTGAAGTGGGCTAAGATATTGGAACAGGAAATGAAAAATAATTAATGTAATCATGTATGATTTTACTAGTTCTAAAGCCCATAACTTAAATAAGTATATCTGTGACCATTTCAAAAATGCTGAAGTTAAATATCATAACTTTATTGAGGAAATGTAACAACTTAGAGAATCTTTGTAACTTGTAGGAAAGTTAATGATGATGATTAATCATGTTGTAGAACTTGATCATACAAGAGTGATTCCAAGCTCTTTATTGTTGTTCTTTTATTGTGTCCATTGCAAGAGGATTTGGTAGAACATTAATACCAGGTTTGAAATATTTTATCCATCTGTAGGGTGTTACCTGATCTAAAATACCTTGGGCTATGTTGGAGTATGTTTATGATTCATTTCTAAATTAATTTACATTGTAGGATTACCCTAGGCCAAGATTTCCAATTTCCATCTTTCTGATGACTTCAAGTCTCTGAGATCTAACCAGTGAGCCTCCGACCGTCCGTTAAACTATTAGCATCTGCACTTAGATATCTCAGAGGAGTGACTTCAGATTCCTGATGTCCAAACTGAACTCACATTTTATTCAAACCTTGTCCTGTTCCTAAATTCCTTATCTTAGGGGCTTAGGCAGCCACTTTCCGACTACTTGGAGAACATCCTTCTCTCCTACACTACCTTTCCCACCTTATCTACATTCTTTTCTGTGACATGGGGGGACTATAATGATTAAATGGGAAATTAAACACTTCATTCACTTTGAAGAGTTCTGACAAACTCTTTTATTAGACATACACACACATGTGCATTTCCCAACATACAGACACACATAGTGTATTTAGTGAAAGAAAAGTAACCAAAATACCATTCATTAGCATAATCAAATTTCAAAAGTGCTATGGGCACGAGAAGTCTTTCAAGGAAAATTCTAACTTGAGGAGGATGGAAGTCTTTACAGGGTTTTAGCAAGAGAGGATCAGGTGAAGTTCAACTAACTTACAGAGAAAAGTTAAGCAAAGATGGTTCTCAGAAGAGGCAAGAACTTCTCTTGGGGAGGAAGAATTGGAGATTAACATTGTGTGCAAAAGGGAGTGAGCAAGAACATCACAGGGACAATGACATGTAAGCGCCACTGTGGAGAAGTCCCTCATCCCTTCACCATTTCCCAGTTTCAAAGAAGAGAATAATAAAAATAAAGGAATCCTGAATAACCTCTGTATTAAAATACAACTAGCAAGCTCACGATGTCTGCTTCTGCTGTTGTATTTCCAGTGTTTCTGATTTGAAGTCTTCCTTGATTGCAGCCCTCACTAAACAGGATATGCTTGTATTTATGTAAATATATTTAAATTGCTTAAATATATCTATTTATATCAAAGAATCATGTTTCAAAAACATCTCCATAACCTACCTTTCAACAGAAGCATCAAGTAGTAATTCAAAAAGTATATTTTTATGAATTTTTATAAATGTTTTGGTATTTATTAACAAAGCCCTCTAATATATCATTGTACCTCTCAATCTAAGTCTAAAGGTGGAAATAAAGCAATGTCTTATATGGTTTCATTATTTTAAGAAAAGACATCTGAAAGATCCTACTCCCTTTACTTTTATTTAAAATGTATTTCTGGTGGGTGTGGGATTATGTTAAAGAATTCCAGAATTTGTAGTAGCAAAGCTGGTATACATACTCAAAAAAAGACATCTAAACTAAAGGAATAATATATAACATGCTGAAACAACTACAGTAAGAAAGGGGAAACACAACTAATATGGAAACTCCTCGACAATATCAATACTGAAGTTAGGAGAGATTTCAACCAAAAACTAGGATCTAGAATTGAATGAGATACACTGAAAAATAATAAAGAAATCATGAGTAAGTTAAAAATGTTGTCAGGTTAAATATCTGATAAAATAAACACGGTACTGGATTGTGTGTAGTAGATAGAGGGGTTAAAAGAAGAAAAATAGGGAAAAAGTGTTTAATAGACTTGCCATAGTTTTTAAGTGAAATCAAATATTGTATCTAAGCAGAAAATCTGGAATATTAATATTGAAAGCAAAAAGAGAAAAGATTTAAGAGTAGAACTATGGTTTTCTGTCTGTCCAACCTGCCTTCCATTTCTGATCTCTTTCTTAGTTGTCAGATCTCAAGCCCTTTCTTCCAGTTATAGTCTTCTCACAGTCTTAAGTTTTATGGCTGTGCCCTCAGGCACAGCCTTTTGGAATGCCAGCAGACTTTGGAGAGTCCTCTCTAGCTGCTTCATCTTACAACATTTCAGCAGGTATGCATTTTCTAACACATGAGACCGAAATTTCTCTAAGATGAGCCACATGTAAGTGAGGATGATTTCTTGGCATCCAGATCACTGAGCTAGGAGAGGAGTCATTCATTCAGCTTTGGAAAGAGTATCACAAAAGTGATAATTACATTCTTCTTAGCACATCAGATTGGGGGCATGTGATGGTGTTTTGTCCTATATTGAAGACACTAACTTTGATCCTTTGACTAAGCCCTCTAATACATGCTTGTACCTCTCATTCTAAGTCCAAAGGTGGAACTAAAGCAAGGTCTTATATGATTTCTTTATTTTAAAAAAAGACATCTGAAAATCCTACTCCCTCTTCTTTTATTTAAAATGTGTTTCTGGTGGGTACATCTGCTAGGTTTATCCGAAGTGAAATTGCTATTTTTCTCTTAGAGATTAAGAAGTAATTTGTGGTGAGATTCTTGGAGACTCTGAAATGTCCTTTATTTTTTAAATTAAAGTATAGTCAATTTACAATGTTGTATCAATTTCTGGTGTATAGCATAATGTTTCAGTCATACATATACATGCATATATTCATTTGTCATATTATTTTTCATTGTAGATTACTACAAGAGTGCTACACAGAAGAAACTTGTTTATTTTATATATAGTGGTTAGTATCTGCAAATATAGAGCTCCCAATTTATCCTTCCACCTCTTTTCCCCTCTGGTAACCATAAGTTTGTTTCTATGTCTGTGAGCCTGCTTCTGTTTCGTAAATAATTTCATTTGTGTCTTTTTTTCCTTAGATTCCACATATGCATGATATCATTTTTTTCTTTTTCTGGCTTATTCCATTTAGAATGATGATTTCCATGTCCATCCATGTTGCTGCAAATGATATTTTTTAATTCTTTTTTTGTGGCTGAGTAGTATTCCATTGTATAAATATACCATAACTTCTTTATCCAGTCATCTGTTGATGGACATTTAGCTTGTTTCCATGTCTTGGCTATTGTAAATAGTGCTGCTATGAACATTGGGGTGCATGTATCTTTTCAAATTAAAGTTCCCTCTGGATATATGCCCAGGAGTGGGATTGCTGGATCATATGGCAAGTCTATTTTTGGTTTTTAGGGAGACTTAGCAACTTCAAGGGCCAAACTGTTTTCCATAATGGCTGCACCAAATTACATTCCCACCAATGGTGTAGGAGAGTTCCCTTTTCTCCACACCTTCTCCAGCATTTATCATTTGTGGACTTTTTAATGATGGCCATTCTGACTGGTGTGAGGTGATACCTCATTGTAGTTTTAATTTGTGAAATTTCCTCTTTTTTAACCCATCTTTCACACATTATTTTAGCATCCATTAATTATCAAAGATTGATTATTAACATTATCATTATATATTTATTAGTTGGTATTCTACTGTAAAGAAAAGTATTCTACTGTAAGGAAAAGGCTGGGTTCCAGATGTCCTGGAACCCAGCCCTCCTGCTTTCTCCTCCTCCCTTCCTTCCTTCCTTCCTTCCCAACTCCCCACTCCTTTCTTATTTCAGTATTTTATTCAATGAGTTAATTATCATTATGTATTTTGAGCTCAAAATAGTCAGACTTGGTTCCTTTAAGTCCTTCATCCTCCTGATACATTCACATTTTTTTAATTGAAGTACAGTTGATTTATAATGTTGTGTTAGTTTCTGATGTATAGAATAGTGATTCAGTCTTATATATATATTTTTTTCATATTCTTTTTCATTATAGGTTGTTGCGAGGTGTTTATAGAATATAGTTTCCTGTGCTATACTGAAGGACCTTGTTGTTTGCCTATTTCATACACAGTAGTTTTTATATACTAATCCCAAGCTCCTAATTTATCCCTCCCCCTGCCCCGTTGGTAACCATAAGTTTGTTTTCCATGTTTGTGAGTCTGTTTCTGTTTTGTAAATAAGTTCATTTGTCTCATTTTTTTTAGATTCCACACATAAGTGATATCACGTGGTATTTGTGCTTCTCACTTTCAGATCACTTTTGAGCATTCCCCTATTTTCTGGGCACAAAGATATCCTTAGAAAGAGTTCTCTTTGGCTGAGATCTCCTGGAACCCAGCCTGTCCTCGCCACTTGGAGTTAAAGGGGGTGAGGTTCTGCTGGGTCTTCACCATCCCCTTCCTCCTTGATTTTATGCTGAGTCTCAGCCAGGAGATTCTGAATCAGCCCCTTATGTATCCATTGATAGGAAATCAGTTATACTCAGTCTGGCATATTCCTTAAAGAACCTGGAAGGTTTTTGACAGCTCTTTTAATTTCTGTAGGCCATGCAGACTTCAGTCATTTCCATGATCTCCCAGCCTTTGCCGTGGATGTCAAAGATGAAGGCATTTGGACAACCTTGCTCACAATAGCCCTTCTACTGGAAGCCCATCAATCACTTCATGGCTATCTGGTGGGCCATTTTATTTAAGTGACCATTAACTTAAAAAAAGTTGCTTTCTTTATTATTTAGGATCCTAGCGGGGCACCGCCATTTGTCTCAGATGGTTCACATGAAAAGTTTTAAATAAAAGAATAATGTACAGAGTTGTGAGCAGGGATAAGAGAGCAAACAGGAGTTGGTGAGGGACCCAAATTCCAGCAATATTAGGGAGACTTAGCCACTTCAAGGGCCAAATGAATAGAAGAAGGACACAGAATTATGGTGGACCACTGGAGTGAGGACCATGGAGGGAAACATCCATTATATAGCACAGCTACCGCCACACTTGTGGCACCAAAGCAGGAAGAAAAGGGAGAGTAAGTGCAGATTTCTCTCTCTTCCTACTCTCTTCTCCTGCTGATGCTCTCATTGGTCAAACCTAACTGAAGGTAAGCCTGCAGGAGAGCCAAGGACATAGACAGGCGTCAGTGTCCTTGCAGCCACGGAGAGTGCAAGGACCTGGCAGCTCATAACAGTCACCTGTAGGAGCACTGTATTAGGGGTCTCCAGTCAAACAGAACCAATAAAATCCATCTGTCTATCTATCTATCTATCTATCTATCTATCTATCTATCTATCTATCTAGGAGAATTAGTTATGTAAATTGGCTGACATGATTATGGAGGCCCAGAGGTCTCACGATCTGCTGTCTGCAAGCTGGAGAGCCGGGAAGGCTGGTGTAATTCCATTCAAGTCTAAATAGGCCTGAAATTGGGAAAAGTTGGAAGGCCTGATGGTGTATGTCCCGTCTAAGTCTGCAGTACCAGTGTCTGAGAGCAGGGGGAGATGATACAGGAGGTAGATGTCACAGCTCAAGCAGAGAAGTGAAATCACTTTCCTCCACTTTTTGTTGTGTTTGGGCCCCTAAGTGGATTGAACGATGTCCACCTGCATTGGGGAGCCCATCTCTCTGCTTTACTCAGTCTACTGATTCAAAAGCTGATCTCTTCCTGAAGCACCCTCCTAGACACTCCTAGACACACCTAGACATAATACATTACCAGCTATCTGGGCATCCCCTAACACAGTCAAGTTGACACAGAAAATTAACCATCACAAGCCCAGAGAGGTCAGAGAGGGCAGGGAAATGGGTTCTAAGGGCAAAGGCACAAGAGCCAGGGCACATGCTCAGAAGTATTTTCTTTGCCATCAACACGGAGCTTGGTGCAATTTATTCTTTAGCAAGCTTGTAGATGCCGAATTTACCATTCTTACTGCTTCAAAAATGCACTTTTAATTTGGTGCAAAAGATTCTTCCATTCACAAGTGGTGTCATATTTACTTTATTAGAAGGAGCTTGTACCTTTCTGCTGCTCTTGAAAAATCCAATTTGTTGTTCCACTGAGAGAAAGCGTGTCAGGTGCATGGGTGGATAAGGCAGTCATAAACAAGAATGCATTCAGCTCACACAGTCTAACCCTGTTAGAAGCTATCAGTTAGGGTATTTTCAGGGGGATTGAAGTTTGTTATGAGAGAACAAAAAAGCGAAAGTCATACTACATAATAAAAATGGAAATTAGTTTAAATTCTCAGTTCCATTTCCTGAGCCAATGAACATAAAGTTCATGTTTTGCACATCTGTTTGCTGAGATGGATCTATAGTTGTGTCAGGGTAAACTAAAATCAACCCCAGATAGGTTTCTAGGGTCATCCTCTAAGCTGAAAATATGTATCTCGGTCTCTCTGTGGGCAGATTTGGGGACGTACTCCTTGGGGGTTTTGTGCATGTTGTGATTTCCTCATTTTTACAAGAACTATAAAATTACAGTATTTTCCCATTATATTTTCCCTTTTAAGCTTGGCAAGCAAGCTGCACTGATCTGGTGCCAACATTACATCCATGAGATACTTAAGGCCAAATGTCTGCATTTTAGAAAACTTAATTATAAGGAAGAGAAGAATTTATAAAAAGCCTGCTACTGATAGAAATGTTTTCATTAAATATATTTTCATCCAATTGTGAACCAAAGCAGTTTTTTTTTTTTCTTTTTCTTTTCCTAAATCGTTTTGCTGCCGTGTTTACAGCCTGGTGCTGTAGCGCTGTGCTAGCCAAGGAGAGGGCGACTAGGAAGCAGACGTGACCAGACACAAAGGTGATAAAGGCTTGTCTCATTTGAATGTTCAACCAGAACGGAATGCAAATAGCAAGCAGTGCATGACAAAAGTAAATTAGATCTTGAAAATCCTTCCTTTAATAATCTTAGATGATGCTGGCAGCTCAGGTAAGGCTTTTCTACGAATATAGGATTTTTAGCTCAGCAAAATCGCCTTAAAAGCCAGATAAGGGGTAATATAGTTTTGTCCCTTCAATAGAAATGACATTTCTTCCTTTTCCACACTGCCTTTTAAATGCACAAACACATACTATATTTTTCTGATGGTTTCTCATTCTTATATTTTTTAATTATATACTCTCATAGCAAATGTTTTTAGTAGCTACTATGATAGCACCCCGACCTGGGCACTGGAAGCTCAAAGGTCAACATGATACAGAATGTCCTTTCTGGACAGTCACAAGTTGCCTGGAGGAGACATACACAGAGACAAACAGCCCAGGACAACATGGGGAAATGACCTAACACAAGTTCAATACTGTGTTGTTGGAGCACCAGCAAGGGAGCAACTGGTTCTGCCTCTCCGAATTAAGGAGTTTGTCGAAAAAACGTATCAGAACTAGGCTGTGAAGGAATTTGTCAGACGTGATAGAGGGAAACACTTTCCTGGTGGAGGGAACAAAATATTCAGAAACACAGAGTCCTATGATGATAAAGTTCCTTCTACTTTGCATCCATTTTGTTAATTTCACAATGGTGTAATACCTTCAAGAAGACTGGACTAGTTCTTTGCACTCTCTTGAGTTCAGGTCAACAGAGCTTTCAGACTGGCAGTGAAACATACATTGAGGTTGACCCGTGTCTGGATTTTGATGCAGCCTTGGGCCACCTGGCTGCTGAGAGCTTTCGTGTTTTAGTTTCAGAAATAGTCAGAATAATAACCCATTAGAGGACTCATTTTGTGTTGATTAAGTGATACAGCTTGTAGAAGCAGAGGGCACCTGAGAGACCACTGCAAACTGACTTATTTGTGAACAAAGTTGATTTGCAATGGTTTTGAATCAGATGACCTTGGTTTCTAAGTCTCCCTCACACTAATCAGCAGAGGGAGCCTGAGCAAGTTAACTAGCTGCTCTGAATGTCCATGTTTTTATCTGTAAGATGGGCTCAGTTGGGTTTGGTAGCACTGCTGGGGAGGCTGGAAATACGGACCTGGAGGTAGGGCTTCTAGCATGCTGCCTCGCCCCTAGTAGCTGCTCAGTAAATGAGTGAAGGGAAAACGTTTGATTTATCCTAAAGCATTGATGCAGGAAAGAAGGGCAATACTGTATTTATAAGAGAAATTATCCATTCCACTTTGTAGGGAACCCACGCCATCCTACTGCCTTTCTAAAATAATATTTTGTAGCCTCCAACACTTCTGCGATGGCATTTAGTATCTGCCTCCTCTATTTTGGTTTCTGGAGAAGATGGTGATGAGGAGAATGGTAAGTACCAAGTGGCAGGTGGAGGTAAAGAGGCAAGAGATAAACAGGAAGTTCTTGTTTTTGCCATCCTAGAGCGTTCTGCCTCCATCCTCGCCTTCAGCAGAACAGGTTTCTGACATAAGAGTACAGTAGGGAGGCACACACGTGAGGGCACAGTGAGAAGGTGGCTGTCTGCAAGCCAGGAAGAGAGCCCTCACCAGGAACCGAAGGGGCTGGCATTCAATCTCAGACCTGCAGCCTCCAGGACTGTGAGAAAGAAATGTTTAAAAAAGTAGAACACAATGGAGATGATATAAGAGGTTCCTAAAACATGTGTCTGGGGTAGATTAAAATCGATGTGAGGATCTCCTCTCCTCTTTCCCTCTTGGAGCAGATTTCTTTGTCTCCTGCAGCCATGCTCAAGCTGAGCTTGTCAGCAGTGGCAGGGGAAGATTTGTGATCTGAATCTCGGGCTTGGAGTTGTTTACTGTTGACTATATTCAGACACCATCACATTTTCTTCTCTCTTTAATATGTTATTGGCAGTCGGGTGGCTTAAAGCATTTCTGTCCAAATGGAAGCTTTTTTTTTTTTTTTGTGCTTTGTTCTCCCTTCCCTCTGCCTCAGACACATGGCCACCTGGCATATGCTGTGTATTTTATGTGCAGAGACTGCCAGCTCACAAACAAAGCCGGGGTGGACACGCACGGCCAGAGCAGCCACGATGGCTGTCAACTCAGTCAAACCACTGGTCATTCGGTCAAACATTCAGATCGAATGGTTTCTTTGACTGAATTAACCATAGAAACAGTAGACCCTGTCTTCATTTAGACACAGAAAAGAACAGTAGTTCACAAGTTTCTTTTCAATGCCCCATGTCGCCAAAAGACAATTCCCTAAATACTTTGATATTTAAAAAATTCAAACTAGATCATTACTGGCCAAATGAACTCCAATTACTTTAGAATTTGCTGAGGAAAAAAAGGAAGAAAAGCCAGAATCATTAGTTTTAAAAGATAGTCCCCATATCTCCCTAGAAATTGTAAGGATTTTTAGAAAGCTTTGTCATAGCTATTCTAGACATAACAGGCAGTATTCAAGATTGGTATATTTCAGGAGGTAATTTATCTGTGTCTAAATTCTAATAAAAACCGTTTGTAAAGAAAAGGGAACAAACTTACAAATAAAAAAAGCTACAAGGATTTTTTTAAAGTGGTAGCCACCCATATTTTTGGAATTCTTTTTATCTCAAGGTGTTACTTTATACAGCACAGCTTGCTTTTCAGAGAGAGAAAACTTAAGAAAGAGGGCGTAAAAGATTCAGTATCTTAATTCTGTTGTTTTTCTAAATTTAAATTTCACTATTGAAAGATAAATACAGTATTTTTTTGGAGCTTTAGATGGATGCACCATTGTTGCTATTTTTGCTAAGAATAATTTGTTAGCAAACATGGTACGTACGTCTCACAAAGTTAAGCATAAAACAATGTATTTACTGTTACCATAAGACAGTGCTTCCTCAAGCTGGTGCCTTTTTTTTTCCTTAATGTGTAGTAAGATTAAAAGGCAGGGGCCATTGAACTGTATAAGAACATTTTGGTCCTAGGTCTTCGAAAGGCAGTGTATGGATTTGATTTGTGGCCAGAATTTATGGGATAAGCCACTGACAGTTACTTCTAACATAGCCATGCCCCTGCCATGGCCCAGAGAATCCAAATTTCAAAGAAAACAGTCACATGCTATAGATGGCAGCAGCTGTAGACAGGAGATCACATTAACTATTCAGCTGTGGTCAGAGCAATTCAATTTTATCTATTACCCCCAAATTGACCACACCCTATGTTGAGTGGTAGGGTTTCTCAAAAGGTAATGGAGGGCTTTACCTTCAGGAAACTTGTCTTGCTTATGCAAAGAAAGCAAGTTAATAGTCATAATAGAAAAAAAGATAGCAGATCCATAGGTTCTTTGACTCATCTCTCTCTGCCGTCTCTCTTTCCTTTCCACTACTTCCATTTCTACCAAGGAGCCAAGGAGATAGGTTATGTAGGTTGCCTCTCCTAGAATTTTATATACCCTCAATTACAATTATCCAAGATCAAGTTGTCAAAATCCTTCTTCTACTCTGTGTCAACATCTTACTATTTCATTTCTTGGCCTTAAATTTGCCAGAATATCTATGTCAGTGTCTATATCTCGGCCTGTATCTGTATCTGTATCTGAAGCTGTATCCACGGCTCTGGCCGTAGCAGTATCATCTATTTTGTTTTCTGATTGAAGCCTAGTCAGTTGCAATTTGTCAGTTTCTGGTGTGTAGCATCATGTTTCAGTCATGCATATACATACATATGTTCGTTTTCATATTCTTTTTCATTAAAGGTTACTACAATATTTTGAATATAGTTCCCTGTGCTATACAGAAGAAATTTGTTTTTATCTATTTTTATGTATAGTTTTCCTTTAATATATCCATATTTTCTATAGAAAAAACATTGTATGTGAACTTTCATAATACTTTCCTAAGCTAACTTTCCTACTAAAGTTATTATAATTTCTTTTCCTGACAGACTGTATGTGTATCTATTTTTGTGTGTAAAGACAGCACTCCATCAATATATCCCTAGTTTATTTCCTAGAGAACAAAACTTGAACTTACACTCTTTAGCCAGATATTCATAATCTCTAACAATCTATTCTCCATGCTGACTTTCCTACTTCATTTATTAGAGTCCTCTATCTCACATCCATTCTCAATGCAGGCCAGTTCCTCATTCGTATGAAATATAGTTCCGTCTTCATGTTATTGATCATGCCATTCCCCAAGCTAAGCGTTTTCCCTTTCCATTTCCATGTTTGTCAATTCTATGCATCTTGTGTCTGACTCAAGTATAACATATCCTAGGAAGCCTTTCCTGATTTCTCAGCTTGACATACTGTCTCAACTTACATGTAATTATTCTATAGCATTTTCCACATGCTGCTTTAGGTTATGACTTTATAATTGTATTTTTAATTCAGTATTTGTTGCGAACCTACTGTGTGTCTAGTGCTGCAGCAAGAGCTGGGATATAAAAATGAAAAAGAAACTCATGTTGTCTCTACTTCCAAGATGTTCACAGTCTAGTGGTGAGACAGACATGAGAACAAATATAACATTGTGCTGAAAAGTCTCTGGACCCTTCAACATAGTGCTATGATATGAATATATGAACAACAGATGTTATTGTATGAATAAATGGCTATATTATTATTTGAGGCATTATGAAATACCACTTTGACTGAAAATAAAAGATGAGGAGAGTTCACAGAGAACCACGTCAGGTATACAGTGCAGTGGCTTAGCGCATTCCAGATGGATGAACATATGAAAAGGCCCATGTTTAATCGCATATTTGAGGACAACTAAACAATTCCAATGACTGGAACTTAAGTTGCACGGAGGGAACTGGTAAGAAGTAAGGGGAGAGAGGCAGTGAGGAGTGAGATGGCAAAAGCCTTATCTTTTACAGACAAGAGCTTGGAGCCCAGCTTGTAGATTACTGATAAGGAATATGATTAGATGTGAAGTTAGAAATGTCATTTTGAAGAAGCTGTGGGATGAGGGGAACTGGTCAGATAGTTATTTGTGGGCACGGGAAATGAAACTGTTTTTCAATCTAAATCACGGGAATGGGGAAGAGCGGCAAAGCAGAGGCAGGAGTCAGGAAGGTCGCCACGTATCTGTCTTCGGAGGTGCTATTACTAAAATGAGAGAGATATGAGAGAGGCACAGGTTCTGATCCAAGGGAATGAGGTTAGCTCCAAATTAGGTGCGTTCATTTTTCACTGCTTATGCAGTTGTTTGTAGAGAGTTAGTACCTCTGCTCTTAGACTATTAGGTCCTTCAAGGCAGGATCTGTAGTTTTTTTTATCTACAGATTCCCACTGCATGTAATCCAGTCTTGCACTTAGCAGTTGAATTGGGAATAAGCAGACCTGGAAGAACTTCATGCAGGTCTCAGAAACTGTTCTAGTGTGGCTGCTTCGGGGCCCTCGGTCTGCAAACCTCTACATCTTCAGGGGCAAGGAAGGTTTAAGAATATATTCCGTTCTGCCTGAGGGGTGTCAGGTGAACTCGGTGATTGGCATGAAGATGTTCCAGATAAGCTGAGTTCTCTTTCAGACAGTGTAGAGTCCCTGGAAGGCTTTTGCTAATTCGTGCATCCTGTGAAATAAAACGGTTGGTGATCAATTATGATTTAGCTACGACAGCTCCCAAGGAAGATCCCAGGAAGTACTGAGTGGTTCTGAGTGATAAAATATTAATGTACCAATGCCACCAAGGCTTTATCACCTCTGGAACCAACAGGGTACTTAGGTTTAAGTTAAAAAATGCCTGGAAATATACATCATAAAAATTTCCCAAATATTTTCTCCCAAAGATTTTCTCAAATATTATTTGAGCAACAAAACCACAACAGTTTTCTACTGAGGTTGGAAAATAAGGAAGCATTAGAGATATATCCACCACAATACGTTTTTCAGTTTGTGTCCATCTTATACTAATGTCATGATTCACTTATGGGTCTAACATAATATTTTATATTTTAAAAGTCAATTCAGTTTTTCTTGTGTTTTCTTTTGGTCTACTTTGGAAAACGACTGATTTTGTTTCTCATATCAACTCTCCAGTTTTAGTAGCACTGCAAAACAGCATTTTCGTTTCAGCTATTTCTCAATAATGAAAACAATAGTTTTCTAATTGGTGGGATTTCAATTTCCTGAGAACAATTAATCCAAATTACAACTTTTAAAGCATTTTTTTTCTTACAAAGCTGCTTATTCAAATAAAGATATTTTCTTGTTCAAACTTCTGGTATGTCTGAATGCTGGGAGCAAGAAGAAGAAAACAATTAAACAAATTGAGGTGCTATTTTTTAGTTTTAGTGGAAATCTTATGTAAACTTGAGAGAAAAATAACTTGTGAAATTATTATTGCAGTATTACATTTTTTGGAATTGTTTGTAATAACATTATACAACATTCTAGTTTGGATATAGCTCTAATAGGTCTTTACATAGCAACAGTATGTTAATTTAACAATAGAAAAGAATAGAGAATACAAATAGAAAGAGAGTATTTAGATACATTTTACATATCAGTGATGTGTAATATGCAGACACAAATCTATAATGGAAAATTAGTCAAGGAGTAAGAGTGAGAAACTCAAAACAGGTGATATCCATGATAATTGAGGGTAATTTGGACAGAATTCTTGAGTAGAGCTGCCCAACTTTCTGTTAGCTCACATGCTAAAACAGCTGTTTCAGACCTACAAACAAGTAAGATGCAGTTTTATTGACATGACTGAAATTTGCTTTTTGGCCCCTCTCTGGCCAAAAAAATGATCACTTCTACCACTCTGATTTTAGGGAGTTATACAGTTTTATTAGGTGATGCTGATGAAAAAAATCACAAAACATTTACTTTCAGGTATGGGGAAAAAGATTGTGTATAAACTTGTAATCATACAGGGGTGGGAATATGTGAGACTGTATTTAGGCAAGGAATGCTGATTCGGACTACAGTGCAAGATTTCAAATGGTTTTTATCATTTCCTAGATTAAGCAAGTCCTGGTTTCAGGAAAGTCTCCATGGGAAAGCAGAGTACCTTTAGATTAATGAAAAAAGAAACTCTACCAAAATGGAACACCTGTCATATTTCACGTTTCCACAGGATATACGGAGATTGTACTGAATGTTGCCATCTTGCTTTCAAGGAACTTCATTCAATCTGCATTTTGAGGCAGTTTATTTACAAAAGTCACTGTCATCCCTTTGTTGCTATTAAGGGAAATATCTGGGTGTCAAATGCTTCTTGGATCAAAGAGCAAAAAATACCATTATTTTATTTTGTGACCACACAAATATTTTTACTGTATAAGTGGTAGGATCTTATAGTTGGACATTTTTTTTCTCTTTGAGAAAAGCTGTTGACCTAGTAGACATGAGAGACTTTGCTTACTTGGCCTATTTGATGATTTGCTCATTTGCATCAAGGTAGGAGAGTTTAGAAGTCATTCTCTGAAAGGGCTATACATGACCTTTCACTTCATGTCTTTCTTCATATCGTGGATCAGTCAAGATAGAACCATATTTGAACACATATTTGAACACACTTCTGCAGAATGTGCTGTGGGAGTTTTCAAGGAAATAAAATCTTACTTACATAAGATCTTACTCTATGGAGTTAATTCCATAAAATTCAGAGACAGGAGTTAGAATCTAGGCACATTACTGTAAGACTAACGTAAATCATATCACATCATGAACTGCCAAATGACATAGAGAAAGGAATATCTCACCCACAGTTTTAATTGAGCTTAATCTTAAGATGAACAGAAAATTTCCTCGGGCTTACCCCAAAGCTATGGCAATCTACAAGAGAAGAAAAAGGTAATTTTTGCAGATTTATATTAAATATATATTAAAATATATTCATGATTTTATTATGATGATGATGAGGCCAGAAGGGATAGTCTGGTATTATTTTGAGGGGGGTGCAGTTTTTCTATCGTCGTTTAGTTTTGAATTCCTTTGAAAAAAGTGCTGTTTCATGAGTTTTCTAATAGTTATTCTTTATGTGATTTGATTTATGTGATTTTAGTGTTAGAAAAACAGTTGTTCATTATTTGTGTGTTGCAAGGAAGCAGAGAACTGAGTGCTGATAAAAAGGTTGAATAACGGCTAGACTCCAAAACTATTTTCCTAGGCCACAGTTTGGTGAACACTGTATTAAATCACAGACCTACAGAATATTAAAGGAGGAAGGAATCTGAAGTTTGCTTAATCCAGCTCCACCATTTTTACAGATCCAGAAACTAAGCCCAGGAGATTAAGTGGCTCATCCACAGTCGCAAGCAAGTTAACAACTGAACCTGAACCAAAACCCAAATAGTCTGTCTTATGTTCAGTTTGTTTCCCCAAATTGTCCTGGTTCCCTAAACAGTATATTTTAAATTTTTTTGAAAAGTACTGTAAACTACAATGTTCAAAATGTACAGGAGATGTAGAGTGAAAAGTGTGGTTTTTACTCCCTGCCTCTTTTATCTATTTCCCATCAGCCGCTCTCTCCACCTTCCTTTATCCAGGTTACCTCTTTCAAAACATTCTCAAAAGCACCCTTTCATTGAGGTTTTCCTCGGCCATTCTAATAAAATTGAAACTCACACCCCAGAACTCTAATTTCTCTGTAGAATCGATCATGTTCTACCATGTGGTACGTTTTACTTTTTTCACTTACTTTTTGTCTCTCTACAGTAGGACACGAGATGCACAGAGGGAGGAGTCTTGGTTTATGTCTTTAACTGCTGTATTCCCAGTGCTTGATGGGAGCTCAGTATATATTTTCTGGATTAAGTTAAATTGAGTAACTGTGTGTCTAACTGCTGGTGAGTTTAGTACACTTCTGCTTGAATATTCTATGATTTCTGCCTTCTGAATAATGGTGTTATGCTATTTGGTACATGGATGTTCATAACGATTCCATCTTCATGTGAAACTGTACCTTATATAATTATCAAGTTCCCCTTTTTGTACCACTTTATGCTTTCACCCTGAGTTCTACTTTAGTTGGTAATAAAATTATGCCTGTTTCTTTTGTTTTGCATTTGCTTAGTGTACTCTTGTCCATCTTTTTAATTTTCATATTATCTTGTTATTTTTCTGTTTTTATGGCTAATGTTTTTTTGTACTGTGTGGCTTTGATTTTGGTTTATTAAGAGTGTGTGTGTTTGTCTGTGTGCATGTACACATGCATTTAATGTTTAGAAATATTTGGTGGTTTTTCCCCATTGCTATACTTATAATCCTAAAATCTCTCTTTTTTTTAAAATTGATTTAGACAGTGTTGATTTGTTTTCTATAATAAGAAAATTGGTACTTTTTTCTCTCTCTTCCCTCCTCTCTCTCTTCCAAGGTTTTATTATTTTTCTTACTTTTTACCTTCGTACAGTTAAATATGCATAAACTTACATCACTTGACTTGCCAAATTCAACCAGTATATTTAGCTTTCAGTTAAAGGTATCTTAAATGAGACAATCAGCAAAACTTACTGTGCAGCCAATTCATTTTCTCCATTCCCCTATGAGTGTTTGTGTCACATTTATTACAGGAGGTTGGAAAATTAGTGAGAAAATAATGATATAAATTTGGGAAATTAATAACCCATGTGTGTGAATTTTCTATTGCTGTTGTAACAAATTACCACACACTTAATGACTTAAGCAACCCAAATTTATTACCTTACAGTTCTGGAGGTCAGAAATCCAAAATCAGTCTCACTAAAGTCAAGATTTTGATAGGACTGCTTCCTAAGGGCAGTTCTTTGGAAGAATCTGTTTCCTTGCCTTTTCCAGCTTCTAGAGTCTGTCTTCACTCCTGGGCTCATTACTTCTTTCTCCATTTTCAAAGCCAGCAGAATAGTATCTTCAAATCACACCACCTTCTCTGACTCTCATCCTCCTGCCTCCATTTTATAAGGACCCTTGTGCTTGTTTTGGACACACCTAGATGACCCAGGATAATCTCATCTCGAGATCCCTAATTTAATTACATCTGCAAAGACCATTTTGTTATCCAAGGTTAATATCCTCAGGTCCTGGGATTAGAATGTGGACAGCTTTGAGGGGACATTATTCAACCTAACATCCTATGTTGCACAGTTGCAAAATATTTGGTAAAACTGTCCCTTACTGTAAGTTAAAAAAGTTTAAATGTACCCAATAATGGGAATAAAATTCCATGTTTGCATATTTAAATAATTACCTGTAATTTTTATACTTGAGTACAGCTGGCTGAATGTAAAATCCATGGTCCATGGTTTCTCTCCTTAAGTATTGTTTAGATATCGCTCCACTCACTTCTGGTATTGCAAGGTTCTGTGGAGAAATCTGAGACTAGCTTGATCTGGTTTTCCCTTTACATGTGTTGTGAGACTGTTGCCTCTCTCTCCATCTTCAGTTTCCAATGTTTTTAATGGACTGTCTTGGCCCATTCTAGGTCAATTCCTTTACAACAGAAGATGTTCCTTTTTGTTATGAAAAGATAAGTCCTCTTTCATGATTTTTTTCACTGTAGTAAAATATATGTAACATAAATTTTACCATTTTACCATTTTTAAGTATACAGTGGCATTAAGTACACTTACATTGTTGTGCAACCATCACCACCCTCCATCTCCAGAATTTTTTTCATCTTCCCAAAATGAAATTCCATACCCATTAAACAAAAACTCCCCATTCCCTCCTCCCCGCCACCTTTGGCAACCACCATCCATCATCTTACTTTCTGTCTCTGAATCTGACTATTTTAGACACATCACGAAAGTGAAATGATACAGTATTTGTCCTTTTGTGATCTTTCATGAATCTTTAAAAATTATATCTTCAAATACATTTTTCTGGGTTTTTTTTGTTTTTGCCTTCCTCATCAGAGACTCCAATTATGCATATATCAAGGGTATTTCACTTTTACCTAATTTAAAGAGCTAATGTTTTAAATTAATTTAGTCTTTATCTTTCATTTTTCTCTTTTACTCTTTGCCTTATTTATTACCTTCTTTTTTAAGTGGCCAATCTTCATTGTAGCTTTCATTTTTTCCTTTGTTTCTGCAATTACTTTTTCTACTTCTTTTCTAAGATAAGGCAGTTCATGTTTCAGCTCACACATTTTCTTGACATCTCTTACCTGAGTTCTTTATTTGTGTGTCTAGTCTATTGTTTTAGAGTCTCTTGTTTCATAAGGTCGTAATTTTCAATCCATGCTGAAATAGTTGTTCAGATTTTTCATAGGCACTGTGACAGTAGGTTTATTCTGCAGTGTAAACCATTACGTCTCGTGCTTCATTTTGTCTGTTGTCCTTGTGTAGGTGCTGTTCTACACAAGGTTGAATAATGTCCCCTCAAAGATGTAGATCACATCACTGAATAAGTTGGAGTTTTCCTGGACAAACTATTTGCAGGAATTTTCTGTACTGTTAAAATCCAAATTTTCTCCTCTGACAATTATCTATAGACTGCTTTGTGCTAAAATTTCCCTTCTGGGAAATTATTTTTTTTAAGCCCTCTCTTCTCTCCTTTTATCTGAATACAAATGGTTTTTGCATGATTTCTAGGAAAAGAAAAGGAACTTATGTGTGGACTCATTTGGGAAGATTCTCAGTAGTTTCTTATCTGAGCTCCAAAAAAATCACGTAAGTTTCAAATTAGGAAATTAATAACTTTCATATTATATTATATAGTACTTGAAGTTAGATTCCTGACATTATCTGTGGTGTGCTTCTTGGATCACTTCGAATATTATCTTTGTCCTTATCTTTTTATTTATCCCTGTATTCCAGAGTGCTTACTACAATATCTGTCACATAAGAAGTGCTTAACCAATGTTTGTTAGAATCTAATAGTTGAGTGACTAGTGGATATTTTGTATCCAACTGATGCTCTTCTTACTCAAAGTATGAGAAATTCTCTACTGACCGGAGAATCTTTTGCCTAGTGAATTATCTCTACCTAACCAGTCAATGCTTTATCTACCCAAATATTTCTTAATTGATTTTTGTTTAAATTGTAAAGCAATAATTTTAAATATGACCATTGATATACTACAAATTTAGACAACAATAGTGCTTATATACAGGGATAATTCCTATGCACTATGAGAACTTACCATATAAGTTTAATTTGATGTGCCAAATGAAGCAATAATATAGCAAATGTTTTACATTTTTATCTGGATCTGAGAATTAGCACAATATTTATTTACAACTTTCAAATGTATCTGTTCTTTTTCACCTAGTTCAATAGCTTATAAAGTTTCACACTATGGAAATGAGCTGATCAATAAGGAATTGAAAAATCTTTGATATTTTTCTGATAGAGGAACACTACGAACTTTTCTCCAGCAGTTAAGTGATTATTTATTTTAACTTTTCAGTTTTCTTGCTCTATCTTTATGTAACATTTAAATTGATATGATATTAGACAGGCAATTTATGTAATTACAAAGAGTTTTTCTAATCTCTGGATTTATACTGATATGTAATCTTCTCAAGATGAAATAAAAGCCTTTGGTTAGTGTGCTGGGTAAAAAGATGTCAGTTTTCAATTATAATCCAGTTTAAAGTAACCCTACTGAGCATGAACACTATATTTTATGTTAATTATCTTAATTTAATTACTTTTTATTAATCTTAATACTTAAAAAATGGGATCATATCTGCAATGAATTTTTAAGAAGCTTTGTAGAGGTTTATCATAACCCTCCTTTTGAATTTTATTTTAACAAATATGATGTAAAAGCATTTTACATTCTTCACCATTACAATTTTTTTTCCTGAGGTGCCAAAATTACTTTAGTGGAGTTTTGGGCTGCCTTATTTTTTTTTAATTAATTTTTAATTTTTAATTTTTTTTCCTTTTTCAGTTTTATTAGGTAGAATTATTACAGTTTGACTGCACATACACATTATACTGCATGTAAATACACATATAGAGTATACTGCATTTTTTTTAGTTTACATATATGTACTAATCATTGTTTCTAAGAACAGATTAGATCTTTAGCTTTTTGAACTTACATAGTTATCAAAGGGATAAAGCCAACTACATAATAAGAATCAATAGAATGTGGTAATCCAATCATAAAGGACAGTCAAATATGCTTACACATATTTAAGAAATCAAAATAATAATTAGTTCATTTGTGTCATTATTATTGTTACAGTTTTTTCAATTCCTCATATAAATGATGTCATATGGCATTTTTCTTTCTCTTTAATGACACCATTGCATATTTAAAAAAAATTTCAATTCTCATTTTTTAAGAATAAAAATGTTTCATTGGTGAAAGCTAAGAATATCAATTCTAAAATATAATATAATTATTAATATCTATTATTCCTATAACATTTACAGTGTCCAATACAAAGGCATTGCTTGACTTATTTCTATGTATGAAAAAATACTGTATTTTATCATACCCCATTTTGCCATATGGGATTATATGAATGCATGTACATTTAGCTGAATTCCCAAAATAATATGTTTCCAGTTGAGGAGTAAATAACCCACATGTTATAAAAGAAACTTATTAATGAGTTCAAGTTCCATGACATTTATCTCTGTATCCTACAGAGTGCTAACCACAACGTGTGTGTGTGTTTATATATTATATAGAAGTTTAATATTGATTATAACCCCAAAATTTATAACTGGGAGAATTTATGTACCCTCATAAAAGTTACATTAACATCATTAGGGACTCTTTTTTTAATTGAAATTAGTTGATTTACAATATTGTGTTAGTTTCAAGCATACAGCATAGTGATTTATTATTTTTATACATTCCATTCCATTATAGGTTATTACAAGATAATGGATATAATTCCCTGTGCTATATTTATTGCTTATCTATTTTATATATAGTAGTTTGTATGTTAACCCTAAACCCCTGAGTTATCCTTTCTCCTTTCCTCTCTCCTTTGTAACCACAGTTTTGTTTTCTGTACCTTGATTACTGTACAGACAGCCTTTAAAATGGCTCCCAATAATCCCTGCCTCCTACTATTCACAGATTTGTGTAATCCCCTCCCCTTGAGTCGGCTGGGCTTACTGATTGACTTTTTAAAAATTCTTATCTCTTTTTTTATCTTTATTAAAGTATCATTGACAAATGAAAATTGTATATATTTAAGGTATACAACTTGCTATTTGATATATATATATACACACATTGTGAAATAATTGTCACAATCAAGCTAATTAACAAATCTATCACCTCACATATTTACCTTTTGGGTGGTGAGAACACTTAAGATCTTCTCTCAACAAATTTCAAGTACATAATATGGTATTGTTACCTGTAGTCACATTGTCGTACATTAGATCTCCAGGGCTTATTCATCTTGCATAAATGAAACTTGGTACCCTCTCATTTCCCCCTCCTTCCAGCCCCTGGTAACCACCATTCTATTCTCTGCTTTTGTGATCTTGACTATTTTAGAAGTGATAGGATGGCACTTTCAAGATTAGGTTTTTAAAAGACTGTAACTTCCATCTGTAATAGTCTCTCTCTCTGTGTCTCTTGCTCTGTCTCTCATATTACTTGCACTGGGGGAAACAAGCTGCCATGCTGTTGGCAGTCCTGTGGAGAGGCCCCTGTAGCATGGTGAAGAACTGAAGCCCTCAATTCAATAGGCTGCAAGATATGGAAGCTCTCTGATAACCACTTGAGAGAGCTCAGAAGCAGACATGTGAGCCCCAGTTGAATTCTGGGACGTAGCTCTGACCTACAGTTTGAAAGCAGCCTCAGGAGAGATGTGAAACTAGAGGCACCAGCTGAACTGTGCCCAGATTTCTGACCCACAGAAAGTGTGACATAACAAATGTTTGCTGTTTGGAGCTGCTAGATTTGGGGATAATTTGTTATGCAGCAGTAGACAACTATGACAATTACCAATAATCTAACCTCTCTAAACAAGTAATTTTTCTGATACAAGATACTATGCTAACTTTTCAGAGGCTATAGACAATAGTTTCTTCACAAATATGAGATTAAATGGATTATTTATGCTAAACATTCATAATTTTAAAATGTATGCTCTAAGATAAATTTGGAAGTTAATAAAATGGAAATAAAAAGCCTATCTTTTAGCACTTGAGATTATTATGAATTATTACAGAAAAGTGTGTGTGTGTGTGTGTGTGTGTGTGTGTGTATAAATATATATATTTCCTTTGATGTGTAGCTGGCTTCAGAATTGTACCAATAAAATAGTTTATCTTCAGCTCTTTTTTTTTTTAAAGCTCTAGATCCATATATATAGTCACCAACTCAACATCTCTACTTGAATGTTTTAAAATTATCTCAAATTTAACATGTTTGTAACCAACATGATTATAACATGATCTTTTCATCTTCCAAACGTGCTCTTCTACCATGTTTCTTCCTATAGTGATTAGCCTTATTGTACCTCCATTTCTGCATTCCAGAAAGTGTGGAGTCATCTGTGACAGTCCTTATAGTAAGAAGGAGACAGGTTGGCTTGCTTCAACAAATTGTGCCCAATTTACCATAGGTTAAATAACATTTCTCTTTCACATTGTTTCTAAATAAGTGGTCTAATTAAATAAGTTGTTGGGGCAGCCTTGCTATCATCAGTATATGACTTCCATTGTGGGGTTCAAAGCAGTATTTCAAATGCTGACCATCTCTTGGTGGGCAAAGAGGAAAGGCAGGGGAATAAAACATGTGCTCAAACAGTAGCGATACCAGAGCTTAGTCACAAGAACACATCAAACTGCAGGGGAGTTGCAATCCGAGAATGTAGCCTGAGCTGACTGGCCATAAACCTAAAATTCAAATGGGCTAATATGGTTTGGGATTATGATTATAGACTCACAGGGCAGACAGCCTGGGTTCAAGTCCCTGGTCTATTACTTACCGAACTGTGATCTTGGCGAGGTGTTTTGCTTCTCTTTGTGACAGATTCCTCATGTGGACAATGTGCATAATCTCATCTACTTCACAGAAAAAAATATGAAGTCTTTAGGACTGTGCCTAGTACACTTAAGTGTTTTTCAGTTAAAATGAGTAATATTAAACAGGAGACAGTAGATATTGGTGGACAGCAAGCACTTAAGTTTCAGTCCCTTTCACTTATTCTTCATATTTAATCTATCACCAACTTTTGTTGATTTTTCTTCTTAAGCTGTCTCCTTGTTGCCTGTAACCTTCTTGAATCTACTCTTCCTTCCCTTCATCCTAAAATCTGCTCTCCACACTGTGAGAAGGGATCCATTCAGGAGGGATCCATCCTCATAACTGAACCACCTCCCAAATGCCTCACCTCCAAAAGCCATTATATTGGGGTTAGGATTTCAACATGTGTATTTGGTGGGGGGACCTAAAGACTCAAACTGTAGCACCAGACATGCGTATGAGGCTGTTTTGAACTCTGCAGATAAGCCCACCTGCCAGATGACTGGCACTGGGTGACCACCATATGTATCAGAAGAACCAACCAGCTGAGCTCAGACTAAATTCTTGACTCATAAATTATGAGCTATTATAAAATGATGGTTGTTTTAAGATGCTGAGTTTCAGGGTTATTTGTTAAGTAACAATAGCTAACAGGTACCTAACAGTAAATATGCTTTTCTCAGAATTGTCTTGAAACTTCTAATCCTTGTGTAATAACAGTAGGTCATTATTCACCTAAAATTTACAACACATGTTTAGTAGAACCTACTAATATGATACAAGGATATAATAATTTAGCTCTGCCATTTTTTCCCATCTGAAAAAAAAAACTTTCTAACTTTTATTCTGGAGTGCACTGATAACTCGTGTAGTTAACTACATTTTTGTGAATCATACTACCAGGTTTCCTCTTTGTTTCCAAACTCAATATACTGTACAGCTTATCCTTGAACAAGGCAGAGGTTAGGGGCCCCAGCCCTCCCTGAAGTCAAACATTTATGTATAAGTTTACAGTTGGCCCTCGCATCCATGGTTCTACATCCATGGAACTCCATGCAGGCATTAAGGAAGACTGGACCCACACAGTGGACCCACACAGTTTAAACTTGTGTTGTTCAAGGGTCAGCTGTATTGTAAATACACATTTGAGTGGACACTTTGTAAAAATGTCTATTCTGATGAGGGTCAAAGAAAGATGGAGGGAAAGAATTAAAAGCCAGAGAGATATTAAATGTCTAGCAGTTAACTTCTAGACTGCTTTATGCTGCTTTAGGCCCTTATACGGGCTTCTACTTGCTCCAGCTTCCAAAGTTTAACTAACTTCATCACATGAGTAAGTGTTTTTTTAATTTGTGAGAAAAATGAATTATTCTAAAACTTGAATTTTTTAAACATTTTTCCCATGAAGGGCTAAGTTCCACTTGGAGGATATCAAAGGGTTAAAGGTTGAAAAACTAGTCAGGTCAGACATTTTTCATGGAGTTTTATCCAGGCCAGGAAGTGAGAGTTCAGATAAAAGAGATTCTTTACAATATCCAAGTCTGTGTATCGTACTCCACTGACAAGATGTTCTGGTGCTCTTAAGACTCCTTTCTCTGATGCTTATCCAAACAGACTGTTCACTTCAGTATCTGAAAATATAAGCATATACAGAGCTTTCCTTCTAAATTGTCCCTTACAAGTTTAATTTTTTTTTCTCATAATCATCAAAGTTATTCTCTAAGCAACTGAGGTCAGTTTCTTCTCTGTGCCATAAAAGAGCTGAACATTTCATATTTCTAAGGGCAAACTAATTTCTTTGAGTCACAAGTATATTGTGAATCCTTGTCTTACAGTATCCATAAAAAGATGCTATAAAAAGGTCCTCTTTTTTTATCCCTACTTCAGGTGCTATTTCCTGAATTTCCAACAGCTTTTCTTTTCTTTTTTTCCCCCCTCCATTTCTTTGCATTTTAAACAATGTCACCCTATGAATCTGGTGACCAAGCATAGCATAACCAAAGTACAAGGTATCTGATTTTCTTTCAAACAGACAAGAACATATTTCTTTTTGGAGTGATCAAAGGGACAGGGCAGTTGGCAAATTTCATAGCATGATTATGGGTTAAACATTACGCTGTTCCCTCTAAAGCCAGCTGCTGAAAGAATCCATTGGCTAAGAAAGAGTCTGACTTTTTTGGATAAAGTTTTAAATGTTATTTATCTGGACAGTTATAAAATGCATTTTTTTTCTTGCGGTTTCCAAATAATAAATTCTATCTATCTATCTATCTATCTATCTATCTATCTATCTATCTATCCATCTATCAATGGCAGAATGAAAACATTAAAACTTATTATACATTTTCCAGGAGCCAAATAGCTGGCAGCCTGCTGAGGTATCCACAGTTAGAAACCACAACTGAAAGGTCTGTGGTGATTCCCACCGACAGCAAGTGCTAGCAGGTTTTCTGTCCAAATGTCCCTCGTAAAAGAGCCATGGGGCACCCTATAATTGTAGATCCCTGATTGCCTTCCAACAGAAGGATCTGAAAAGCACCAGGTTAGCACCTATAGCAAAAACAGTCACTTATCTAATTTATATGATTTAAAAAACCCAAAAAACAAACAACAAAAAAAACCACCTAGTGAGCTTCCAAATGAGTCAGCTACATCCCATTTTCAATAGGAAGGCAGCTAACTTCCTTCTTCTTTTAGTTTCTGGTAATATTTTACCTCCACTCATGAACTAGGAGAAAGAAAAAGAGCATACTTGGTTTAAGTCTAAGTTAGTTGTAGTTGCTAAAAAATAAAAACAGTAGAGTACAAGTAGGCAGGCCTGGAATTGCTGCTCTATGGAAATTCATTTACAATGGTTAGATAGCTTTTAACTCACTCTGTGTCTGCTTAGAAAAACTAGTATTAGTTGCTTAAGGCATTTTGGTCAGGTAGCAAAACAAGTCTCTTTCCCACTGTGTAAAGCCTAGGCTTTGAAGCTATGGGAGCAACAACAACAACAACAACAACAACAAAAAACCCCAAAATAATCTCTGCCCTTGATATATTTTAGAAGAGAGAAATCTCTATAGCTGACAGTACATAGGAGAGGTTTTGCATGGTTGACCAGTTCTCTCAAAAACAGAAATGCCTAGAAGAAGGCAGAGATGTGAATTGCATTTAACCTGGACTAATGTCTTTGGAGTCATAATAGCCTGAAATAAAATCCTGGGTAAACCCCATAGCAGCTGGCGTTGCCTTGGGGCCTGTTACTTAACTTCTCTAAGCCTCACTTTCTTTACCTCTTTAGTGGGGATCAAAGAACACATTTCTCAGGGTGACTGTGAATATTATATTACAGGAATAAAACAAATTCTGAGCAACATGTTTTACATTACCAACTTTGACTTTAAGTTATATAAACTTTTATTTTAAATGAAGGTATTTTACTGAACTGGAACTGACAACACCTTAGTAAAAATTTAATAGCTAACATTGGAATGGGAGTTTCCTTAAATGGTAACATTTCCCCAAACAGAACTTTTGCTAAGCTTAAATTGTCAAGTTATTAAAAAAAAAAAAAAAAGTACAGTTGGCTAACTTACACTAAAATTTAAAACCCAAACTTGAAAAATGTTTCAAGATAATTCAGTTTTATCTGATTGCTTAGTGGGGCAATTTCAGCTATCATGGAGTGTTAAATTGGAGACATAGATAAGTAGTACCTAGTGCATGCCAGTGACAGATGTTTGTAATCAAACTAAGCTAACTGCAACTTTCTGAATTTCCTGGATGAAATGTATTTTATTTGGAAAAACAAATCTGAGACCTTGTTAAATGTGTGAGGATTATTTGGAGTGATATGAAAGGGCTAACAAAATGTAATGGAACTATGACACTGTAATTTGAATAAGTTATAGCTCAACTGTGCTGGATCTTCTGTATATTGGTACTTAAAATTGTAATATTGTAAACTTTTTATAGAATGTATAAAACATTGTTGCATGTGATCTTCAGGGTGGATGTTTCCAATTGTCTGTTATATATCTCTTCTTAATTATTCTTAGTACTAAACTTGTTGCATGTCACCTTTAGTTATAAGATTATTCAAAACAGAGGTATTGAATATCTGTGTGCATATATTCAAGCTTTCTAAAGGATCAGAATTTAGTAGTGGAAGTTGCTGGGATAAAACAATATTAACAACAACAATGACAACAATGGGAAAAGCAAAACATAAAAAAAATAAGGGACTTGATTTACAGGAGTAAGTTTCTTTATATTCATTGTGCTACTTTGTGATGGGAAGTGGCTGGAAGTGCTTTTTCAGGGAGCTTGTTTCTGCTAAAATAATGATAGCTAGCGGATTCTTCTGGTCCTTTACCTAGGAATCCCTCTATGTTGCTTTAGTCACCAGTCAAGAAGAAATAATATGCAAGCATCATTCAGTAATAGCATACTCTACCCATGTAGTGTTATCTAATTATAATCCTTGTTAGCGTACCACTTTTCCCCAAAGCTAGAATGGGATAAGAAACAGAGATAGGGGAGGAGGATGACTAATGAACCATAAAAGCTCCTTTATGGTTTATTCAAATAAAATCTAATCTTATAACAAAAAATTAAAGTTTCTAGATCTTTGGGGAACACTGTCATTTAAACACATGGCTAAGAGTGACAATAAGTAGCACGGGGGATAGAAAAAGAAAATCACGGAGATCAAAAAGATGATGAGAATGAATTTTTAAATCCATTAGGAAAAAGAAAGCAAATGACACAGAGAAACAGCAGTCTGTGACTTTAAAAACTGTCATCACATAAAGCACACTGCTTCTAGGATTACTCACCTACCAATTTAGCACCAAGATGTTGATCTGTTGAATAGTACGTCCCTGAAAGGGACAGACTTTTTGTTTGTTTGTTTTTAACAATTATCTGCTAAAAACAGGAAAAGAAACCAGCCTAAACTAGATTTCCAAACATAGTGAAGATCTAATGGTAACAAGTTAAATATCAAAAGTTTGATTTTGGTCAAAAGGAAATAAATAAATGTTCAAAAGCTTTGATAGTTAAACTCACATGGTGCTCTGGTTAACACTAAGCATATAAAATGTTGTTGTAATATAAGGAAGAAAATGACCAAAGTGAAACGTGTACATATCTCATTAATTTCAAAATAATTGGGAACATTGAAGTACAAAGGTGTTCTCATAAAATTACATTCATATCCATCTATGAAATATAGATACAGTCTTATCTGCATCTGTGTAAGTAAGTAGGGATGGATATTGGGAAAAGTAAATATGCAAACTAGTTCCAGAAAACATAGAAAATGAAGTCAAGAAAGAATGATCGCCTCCGGTGGCCACACACAGTGATCAGATGGGAAAGGGTCTGATCATGTGTAGCAAGATGATGAATTAGCTGCTGTAGGAAGAAGGTGGCTATCTGGACCCTAACTAATCCACCGTCCTCAAAGATGAACCTTCTGAATTAACGTGGTTATCATAGGGAGATGTTAAGGGAGTTAAATAAACAATAAACTGAAGTGGGCGTTGTTTGAGCAGCTGTTGATAGATGTGGCAGTGACAAAAGGAGACCTAGGGGAAGAGTGGGGACAGAGATGGAGAGAAATACAAGTGGAATTCCTTACTAGCTCAGTGGCTTCAGAAAGGTTTTCATCTCCCAAGTGATTCATGGAAAGAAGTCAAAGTGACTGCTGCTTCCATGCCTTTTCTGGTTAGTAGGGAAGATGGCTGACGATATGAGGGACAGATGGGAAGCGGTCTTTATGGCAGAACTGATTTGGTAATAGTAGCTTGAAATTTTGTAAGGGTTTAGTGCATGGAAAATATATCAAGGTAAGGAGGGTCAATGAGATCATTTATGAAACATTTACCTATTTACCTCAATTCCTAGAACACGATAGATAATTACTGTTTAGTTCTTTTTCCCTTTATACATGTGTGTATATTTTAGTCATGTATATATATATATTTAGTTGTGTGTGTGTGTGTGTGTGTGTGTGTGTGTGTGTGTGTATATATATATATATATATATAAAAAAATTTTGTATATAAATATGTATATTTATTTCTGGGCCAGTCACCTAATCTTATGATACCTAAATTTCCTCATCTGTAAAATGATGCTAATTTATGGTGCCTTTTTGAGGTATCAAATGTTTGGCAATTTTTGAGTCACCTCTACTGTAATTAGAAATCGTGACTGAAAATGGGTTCTTCCCAGGAAAGATTCACTTTAAAGTTAGCATTGCTTCTATTGTATCTTTAAAGTGCCTCTGCAGGATTTTATATAATCCAATGTGCTGGGAAAAAAGGAAGAATAATGACCTAAACAGGAAAATAGCATTTAAGTTTAGCTCCATTGCATTACTTAAGGATTCTCTAAGAATAATAGACACCAAAATAGTACAAAACTACCTCGACTTTAAGAGATCATACAATATTCATTACCCCAGCTAAAATAACGCATAATAGAAGCATTCAGCACTTTCTAAACCATTTCACTTTCGGTTTGGCTGATGGCTTTCGAGCCATTGTTTATGTTAAGTGTAGCAACGTTGAGGGAGATAATACGTGTTATTAAACCCTTAACTGTGTATCTGCATCAGCCATCCCCTCTTGAAAGGTCTAGCAGTGTTAGGCTTAGACATTTCAATTAAGTTAACCATTTCGTGTCCTATTCTACATAGTAACTATTTGAAATATCAAAAACTGAAAGTTTTATTTTAAATCATCCTTTTACTTTAAAAACAAAGAAACCAAATGGGGGCAATTCTATGTGATCGACATCCTTTGGCTCACTAGTTAAATAACCAGCAGGGTCCAGCTCTATTCGGATACAACGTCGCCAGATGCTAGACATAAAGGGGGCAAAAACTACAAGCAATTTGATCCTCACTCTAATATACCAAAAGAAAGTCATAATAGAAGAAACAAGCAGAGTCAAATGCACAAAAGCATCTTGCTGTCTGGCACAAATTGTGTCATTACAGCCAGTAAATAATGATGACTCTTTCTTCCTTAAAATCATGGAATTATAGAATGAACTGTCATAGCTTCTGTATTTGTCACTTACAGAGTAAACTTCTTCGGTGACTACAGACACGCTGAAGTTTCCATTGGGCTTGGAATCAGTTCCAGAATATCAAATACATTTGGGTCCAGGTCCTATTTTTCAGCTAGAGGGAATGGAAGGGGCAAAGATATGGGGTTTATTTTTTTTAACTGGATGTAGCCCACACTTGTTCTGGACACTGCATAATGAAATAGATGCAGGGAAGGAAGTTCAAATAAAGAGATAAGAGTATAAATGGAGATGCTGGTGATATTGGCAACCAGTAGCACTTGAGAAGGAGAACCAGGAATGAGGTGCAGAGCAGCTGGATCAGGCATTTCAGGGTCCAAGTCTATGACTCTGGGCCTTCGCCCTATGCTTGACACAGCACATCTAGAAAGGATTAGGGTATCTCCTCTTTTAAGTGTAATTAAATCTGATCTGCACTAGGAAAACCAAACTTTTAAAAAATATAGAGAATGCAATATCCAGTGACAACTTAATCTAAGGGAGAGATTTGTGCTCAGTTAATGAAAAAAAAAATAGGTAAAATCTAGAAGACATAGAATAGTGGAGAAAAAGAAATTTAAGTAGAAATTGACAACATTACATATTAGGTTTAGTCAGCATTCTAGTGTCAGGATATTTGACTCCAGTAAATATTAGAAGTATTGGCAAAATTTTGCTGTATGTTCAAAATTTATGTACAAATACTCATATGAATAACTTTTTAAGGAGAGTGAAAAACGCAGTATGTATCTTTATATAAGATACCAAAACTCTGACAGGATTATATTCTTTGATTCTAAATTCTTTTGTCTTTTATTACAAAATTAATATCAGATCCTGGACTTCCACAAAGACTGTTTGTATTTGTTCAAGAAACCTCAAATTCATGACTGCTAATATGGCATGTAACTGTCCGCATAAAATGGAATAAAACATTACAGAAATGTTTAAGTGATCCTTCAGACACTTAATGAGAAATCCTGCTTAGTTGATAATGTCAGTGTCAAAGAAGTTCAAGAACTCTTGGCTGAATTCAGCTGAACCCCAGCAAAAGTGTGTGTTGAACAATCTCATTTATCTGCTTAAGTGACTCTTTTTTGCATACTGACCTTTATATTCATGGCTCAGCAAAATTGCATATTACAAAATGGCAGCAGCCTCTGGAATTTGTTTTGAAAGTTCCACCCAAAGATTAAATTGATGAATGCTGTGGTCTATCTGCAAAGCATTATAATTTGGAGAAATTTTATAAAATTCCATTTTGCATCTCACAAATCTGTTTCCCATCAAATTAAAACATTCTTTGGAATGTCTTATACTATAGAGTAAGAAATATGTGTTAAAATTATTTCCTGAAAGAGATGTGGGGTGCACTGTATATCAGCACAATACTTATTTAGATATTTAATAAAATGACCTGGGTAACATTGTACCTATACATTATACAATATATACATACAATATATATACACATATATATGTACAATACAATACTACACATACACTATATATATATATAAAATTTTTGTTGGATATATCCCCAGTTTTTTTCTGTAATCACAGATGATGCTTCTGTCTGTATATAACCTTAGGATGGAGGAGGGATCTTAAAAAGGTTACCCAGTATATTGTCACCTACAAAGATTATATCACTTATTCCAGGTACAATAGCTACAATATCATAGACATCTGGAATTGAAAATAACATGTGACCCATTTTTGCCTGTCTGAATATTGAATCATCACTGCAACATTCCAAACAGATTTTAATCCAGTCTCTGAACATATCCAATTTGTTTTTGAGGAAAATGGTGTGTCCTTTGAATCTGAAGTCCAAAAGTCTGAATGAGGTCCATCCTTCCTTCAATCTCTCGGACTTCTGACCTTTTCCTCTTTGGTATAAAGAGTGTACTGTCAAGACAACCACTGAGATTTTGTATGACTCTCAGGTTTTATGACTATCTCACTCTCTGAGAGCCAAGGGATCTTTTCAAATCCTGCACTGCTCTTGCTGTTTGAGGGTATTCCTTGGGTCCAGCCGAGACGTATCCCTGTGTCCTTTCAGCATCCTTTCTCTGAGTCATCTCTCTTAGTCTTCTGAGTCTCAATTAGGATCTGCATCCTTACACTGCTCAGGAACAAGTCCTAAATTCTAATACTCTTTAAGAGCCAGGGCTTTCTCATTTGTGTGTGACAATATTCTTTTTGATGAAAGTGAAGTCAGTCTTTGGCTCTCTTCTTAAAGAAGCTAAAACAAAAGGGGCCATCAAATACACTCTCTGCTGGATTACACAAACTATTATGTATGATGGAGTGGACCCCCTTCAGTAGGCATGGAGATCACCTGGAATGTCCAGATGGTTCCTCAGAATGAGGGTTTTCAAAAGACCATTGCGAGACATATGTGTCTGGTTAGAATGTTTAACCTTCATGGTCTTTAATCATGTAGCATTATGTGAAATGCCACTGGCTGAATGGCTTGATGGAGTGTTTTGAGGCTGAAGAGTTTCCAGTCTCCTGGCCACCACCAGAGGCCCTGCAGACACTGGGAACGTGGTTCCTGCAGTCTGAATGCCTCACTGTTGGTCTATGAGAAAAGAAGGCAGATGGGAGCTGGTTTTCACATTGTGCAGCACGGACATAAGGGATGCTGTGATCAGATAGTGAATGAGACAGACAGACAGACAGACAGACAGAGACAGATAGAAAGAAAGAGAGATCGACCCCTGAGGTGGGTCAGGAAATATCTGTCTCCATTCTTCATTAGTTATTGATCATCTCAAAGATATGTTTCCCTCAAAATTAAGTTCATATAAAGAAGATACTTTGGGGGAATTTTAATTCTCTGAGGGCAAAAATACCACCTGTTGTGCAAGTTCATTACTCTGCACACCGTAAACACGGATGGAACTAGAGAGGATGAAAAGCCCATAGCTGTTCACTTTAAGGGCAGCTGATGTGTGTGGGGAGTGGTTTCACAATGGGAGGCATTTGCATTGGCCCATCCTCACAGAGAGTGTTGACTCCGCTACTATTAGCTGGGGCGAGTATCTGAATGTCTCTGAACTTCAGTATTCTCATCCATAAAGTTGGAATAATTTCTGGGTTATGGTGAGAATTAGATAAAATACACCATGCAAAGAGTGTGTCACAGTGCCTGAAACTTACTCAACTCGTAAAGCAGGCTATTACTAATTCTTCAGTAGGATCTTAATGCCCAGAGCATGCTTGTTAGGAATGGTGATAAAGTTTTAGCAGCAGAACTTAACCTAGGACCCTTCTGTGTATGCAAATGCCTTGTCCTGTACTTGGTGATGATGTAGGCCGTTTCAGTGTTCATCTCTCTGACACGAAGTTTTTATGCTTCAGATTTTATTTTTCAAAAACGTTGGTTACCAGACCTTGCTCTGATACTTCTGAAGAGCATTGGGTCTTGATGGCAACATCTCTGCTTGCTTTGCAGAGTCCCGATTCTATCCGAACAGGAGCATCTGAGCTCTCTTTCATGTACTGGGGTGGGGGTGGGGTGGCATGGGGTCAGCATCTTTGTTGTTGTTGCTGAAACTCTGGAAAGAGAGCTGTACGTGGAGCTGTGCTGGCCAATTTGGCAGCGTGCTTTTTTCAGCCCACTTGGCTGTGCACAATATTCTGTCTGAGTTTGGGAAGATCTGTCTGCTTTTTTTCCTTTGTAGAGAGGCTATGAGAAATGAGGCGGTGGATTTGTCTTATACAACAGCCTGGAAAAATAGGCCAGGGCCTAACAAATAAGAAGAGTTGCATGGCCTCATTCCAGAGAGTTCCTGGCTGGAGACCGGACGACAGGTTGAGACGCCTTCTGATAGATTTTGCACTAACTGCCCTCTTTCCCGAAACAAGTCCTGCTTAAAATAAAAGGTGGGGGGTGGGCAGGGGGAGGTGTGGATCCTTACATAGTGTGAGATCCCTTTATGAAGAATCAATATTATGCAGATTTAGAGGCCGCAGGTCGAATCACGTATCCCAAAGCCCAGCAGTAAACCCTGCAACCCGCGTGTACGGCAGGGAGCTATGAAAAGGCACAGGTGTGACCTTGCTCCCCTCCCTCCCTCCATGTTCCTCATTTGAGAATAGCCTAAACCAGCTTCATGCCGTAGAACCTCAAATGACCACACACTGTCCCTTTCTGCTGTGTTTATCGATGCAAAGCCCTGTGTCCTTGTAGGGTCTGCCTGTTCCAGGCAACTTCTTATATTTTCCTCCTTGTTTTATTTTTCAGTTAGTGAGGGAGCCCCAGACATGAACTGTAACTGAGGTTTCTCACTGTGTACTCTGCCCCCCTCCACACACACACACACACACACACACACACACACACTCTCTCTCTCTCTCTGCTGTTTGAATTACATTTTCCAGTAATGACTGAATGAGGTCTTTCCTATCAGGCACCCTTGGTTATTTTGGTTTGGAATTCAGGGAATGGGAGAGGCTGGAATATCATCAATCTCAGAGGCAGCTGATCTGACTCAGCGTCTGCATCAAACATATTGCTCTGGAAATGCAGTCCCCTCCTCACTGCGAACACCTCCAGTTTCTGCCTTCCCTGAGCGTCGCTTACTTAACTCCGTGACTGCTTGTACGGGTTCTGATGGCCGTGGACTGAAGCTCTGTTTCTTCATCTCAGAATAATGCTCCCAGAGCTGCTTTATGGAGCCATTCACAGAGAAGAGCAGTAACGAGCCCAACGGCATGGCTTCCTTTTCTGTATTCTGTAACGTTCTTGTCCCAGCCGACTGTGTCTGGCAGCCGCACAATGAGTCCCTGCATGTGTCAGGGAGATGGATGAGACCTGCAGTGTCTGCATCTCAGCACTGGCTCTGTGAGCTCCTGCTGAACCTTACCTCGGGGATGCTAGATTCTGTGCCATTGAATTAGAAAGGCAAACCACCCCCTTCCAAGAAATGTCTTATTTTCTCCCAACACAAAATGCTTTAATGGAAATAATGACACGCATTAGGTCCTTTGATGGATAGCACAGTGTACTTTCGTCCTCAGTATTTCTGATTATAGGACTCTCTGTTTTTGCCTCGTTGCTCTGTTACTGTTTTTTTGAAGCTAAAACAAAAAAGAGGCTACTGGTAGAGGTGGTAGTTCCTCCTAAGCACTTCACACATCTTTGCTCTCAGAATGGAATCAGAAAAAGTAAGTTGCAAAGGATATTAATGAGCCCCCCTCATTTCCTTATCAGGGAAGTAGCCAGTTAGTTTGGGGAAAGTCTGTTCTGATCTAAATTGACTGGTTTTTGTTTCAGCACGAAATCGGTTCTGAACCGTGCACGAATGTGATGGATTATTAGTAAGGTCTCAGTGCTGCTAGAACCATTCAGGCACATCCGAGCAGAATGGGATTATGTGGGATATGAGCCAAAGGACAAACAACAATGACTCCTTCTACTATCTGTTTTCTAGGGCTGACTTCATGTAACTTGCACTGTCACACAGGGCCCTGCACTTAGATGGGCAGTTTAATGCTCTGCTAGCATTGTATCGTCTTGAAATTCTTGATAATTTGTGAACAATAGGACCTGAATTTAATTTTGCACTGGCCCAGAAAATTATGTATGTAGTGTTGGTGCCAGGCACCGCTCTATGCTTTGTGACTGATAAATAACAGGATTCCTCCTTGGTGTTCCTTCCTTCTTAGTTTTGACTGAGAAATGCAGGACAGACCCCAGCGTCGGTGTCAGGACACCAACGTGAGCCCGAGCAGCCTGCCCACCCACATGAAAGCTTGCGCTGGAAGTGGTCACGAGAAGTTGTTCCGTATGCCTCGGACCCTTCAGCCAGATCAATGGTCTAAATTAAGGATTTGAGAGAGAAGATGTGTGCAGATACCTCTTCAAAGAGAGCAATTCCCCCACTATGAGTTCCCCCTCCTGTTCGTGGTTAGGAGGATAAGGACCTTTCTCTTGCCTGAGAAAATTACAACAGACTATGGCTTAGATCCAACTCATACCTGGAAATTTATAAGTTAAGGGAAAGATGAAATAGGGGATCAAAAGGAAGTGATCTAGTTTTCTGGAACAAGGGATGATGCATGAGATCTGGCTGTGGGCCACGTGGAAGAGAGCCTTGGTGTAGAATCATCTTAGGTCTTCCAAGGCCTATCTTGTGGCTTCTGGAGGCACGAGAAGACCCCAGGGAGAGGATGTTCAGCTGGTGAGTAGTAGCTAATTTGGGAGCCTAAGCCCTGAAATAGAAATGTATTTGTTGAGACCAAGGGAACCATGAGAGAGATTGGCCAAAGAGAACATTCAGAAAGCCCCCTAGAGCAACCATGAGGACAGAGGTCAGCTGTGAGCATCTGCACAGCCTTCCGCTAAGAGCTGCCACCTTGAACTATCTGACAGACCAGAAAGCATCGAGCCGCCCAGGTGTTACTTCTTCTCTCTCATTCCAGCTTTGATCCCAAAATGAAGCTGGGGCCTGGGAGAGATGGTGAACTGGAAGGGAGAAGGCACCAGAGCCCTTGCACCACTGTAAGTGCCAGCCTAAAACAGGTGCCAGCTGGTTGAGGGTTTCAGTTGCATGTTAAATCAGATTTGGAGTTTTCACTGTTATATCAGAGTGAACATTCTGGTGACTGAAAATTGAGCCTGTGTTTCCATTGCAAGTAATAGTCATATCACCTTTTACTCAGTAATGAGAGGAAAGGCAGAGAAGGCTGTCTGAGTGTTCCCTCCAGGGACACGAGAAGGTTATATCTTCTCCCACTTTCTCTTTCAGCTTTATTCAGTGATCACAGTGCACACACATCATGCTTGTTGACACATCAGTCACATCTTTATTACCCAATTAGTCACCCCAGTGTTTTGCAGAAAGTTCTATCCAAATGTTGGACAGGAGAAAAATAAGAAATGCAGAGGCTGAGATCCTAGCAAATCGATAACTGACAAAGCTAGAATTTAAAGCCTGATTTGTGTTTCTTAAGGTTTATTCTTTCAATCACTAATTCTCTCTCCTAAATTAGAAAAAAATACCATCTATTAAGTGCCTACTAAATGCCAGAAATAGTGCTAATGGCCTCACTTATATGATTATGTTATTACTCCTTACATAAAGCATGCGTTAGATGTTTTCCTTGTTATTTACAGGAGGAAACTGAGACTTAGAGGGTTTTAGTCACTGGTCAGTAACTAGTCTGAAATTACATGCGTATCTCTTGTTCACCTGATCCAAAATTTGTACAGTTCATTCAGAGAAACAGAAGGAGAGAGCAAAAGAAAGAGAGATTAATTTCTCCCTACTTTTCTTCTCCAATAAGTCATATCTTTGCTAAAATAAAATGCATACAGAGGTCCTCCTAATTACACAGCCAGAGGTAGTCACAAAAACAACAGCATAACTGTTAGCTAGACATGGTCCCATGAAGAGATACCATAAATACAGGAAAAGAAAGCTAACAGTCACGGCAGCTTTAGCCAAGAATGAGGTGGCCGGCTGTGTTACTCACTCTAAGTGAACCTGTAACATTAGAGAGAGGGCTGCTCTGTCCTGTTTCCGGGAATAGCCAGAGAAGTTTCAGGGAAAAGCTGAGTCATTAATAATAGTTCTGTTTAAACAGTTCAAGAACAACCACCCAAAAAAAGCATCCAGGTTGAGGGGTGGCAGCAATCACAGAACTGGAATAAATATAACCAACAGAGGGAGGAAGCAGGGAAAGAGTTTTCTTTTCAAAAGACTGCTCTGTGTTCTAGAAGAGCAGGATAAATGTTGTGGCTACATTATTTATGCAGAGAGCCGAAGTCAGGCTGTTGGATGTGAACGTGATATGGTGGGAAATGAGAGTCCACGGCAGGTTCTTCATCAAGTGATTAAGCAGTGAAAGTAAAGTTTTAGAAATACTTTTCTGAGAATGGTATGCTGGCTGGAGCGGAGTGAAAAAAGAGAATAGTGTCAGTGGGAATGACCAGAAATTGTTTAGTAAAGATGTCCCAGTACAATAGGGGACCTCATTTTTGCCTCTGCAGAATGGACTTTTGGAGTCAGCTTTCTTTCTTGAACGAGAGTAGAAAAGAATGGGGGTGGAATGCAGATACATAGATTCCAGATATTCATGTATCTGCAAACTCCACGCACGAGAAGAGCTGTAGCCCTGAAACAGTGTGGGAGTTTTGATCATTGTATATTAAACAGTGCATGTAGAGCTCACAGTTCAATGAACGAAATGAGCAAAGCACATGGCAAATTTCCAATGTCTGTTACAGTGTGGAGAAACATCAACATTGTGGTACTGGGACACGTGATGCGGTAGAAATAGCAGTGACTTAAGAACCAGAAATTTGCATTTTCTTTGGAAGCACAAAGGTGCTATAGGGAGAAAAATTGTCTTTCCTCTTCTCTTAACGTTTTAAAATTAGCATACAATTCCAGTTTGTTACCTGCTGGGCTTGGAGACAGTGGAATAGTCAAAGGAAATCCTGAATATACTGAGCACTTAAGAGTAATGACTTCTATTTAAGATTCCCTAACATACTTTCTGGAGTTGGAATGCTGCATCAGATCTTATCATCAAAGGCTTTCTTGCAAAATGCCAGGATGCTATTGAATAAGGTAACAATGAGGCAGGGAGGGGACTCTTAATTTGCCCGAAACTTCTCTTACAGTATCTTGGTAATAGGCTCTGATGCACTCTTGGAGGGGAGGGAAGGAGTGGCGGGGGTGGGGGAGTGTGAGTCATTGATGTGGTGCATTTTCCCAATCTCTCACTGGCAAGATCCATACTGTGGTTTCTGTTCGAAGTGTTGACAATGGAGGAAGCATTACTAAGAATGGCTGTCGTGGGTCAGCCAGTAAAGCTCCACTCGGCCTTTCCTCTCACATCCACTTGTCTACTGTGTCTCTGACATGAAACAGAATCAACTCAGAAGGGGCGAAATCAGGTTACCTAGGATCCCGGACAAATTTCTTTTAAGTTTGGCTTATTCCTTTGAATGATTTCTTAAAAATTGACCTTTCTGTTGAGGCATTTTCTAGAACAGTAGGATATCTTATTGAAGCATGCCTGTTGAGAGTCTTTGAACGCCCTTTTTTTTTTTTCCCTCCCACAGCTGCCCAAGTCTACTTCGGCTTTGGACCAGAAAAAACAATGTAAATTATTTTTCCTCTTCTCCGAAATATTCAGTCTCTTTTCTCATGAATTATAATTTATGTGAAGTAATGAAATATAAATGTATCTTTGAAATCAGATGTTATTTTGTGTTCTCACTTTCAAAAACACTTTTTTGTTTGTTTCTGTACAAATTATCGGTCACTTATATTCCTGTGGGTATAATGCACAGATGGCTGAGTTCTTCAGGGATTTATGTCTGGAATAAATACATGCCATCCTCACAAACCTACTTCTGGATTGGTAATAGATATATTCAACCATTTGGTTAAAATCAAAACTCTCTCAGGAACATCATCTACAATACTTGGCAGGCAGCTTTACTTAGGCTGAAATCATGCATCTCTATGAAAAGCTTCTAAAGGGCACCCACACTTTGCTCAAAATGTAGGGCTGTATAGGACTTATTTTTGCATAGTTTTTTTTGAAATTTAAACAAGTCAAGATGATTGAAATAAATATTGTTTGAGAAATCTCCCAGTGCAAGTAAACGTGTAAATAGCAAGTGGAAGAAAAGAAGTTGGAATAGCAGTGAGAGAAGTAATTGTTCAAAAGAAAAGCCACTTTAGAAGAAATCCCCGGCCTGACTGACACCCTTTTGACCATAAGCTTTGTTATTGTCACTATCTCAATTCATTCTCAGTAACTTAAAATAGTTTTGTCACTGTCAGTAATCTGTACTGACACAGAGCTGCTTCATCTTGTTTTTTGTAATTACTCTCGAGCCAAACAGAAATTATGTAAAAACTAGAGGATTGATGCTATTAGCATCCTATAATATAATTCTCTTCCTATCATTCATTTCCTTCATGTTTTCATATACTACGACTGTTCTCCTCCCAAGATTATTACAGATGCAATGTTTGATGCTAATAATAGTCATTAGAAGTGGCTAATTATATGACTCAACAAGATTCTGAGTCACCCAAAATTATAATTGTAGAGAGAAAACTTTAAAAGTGACGTTCATTTGAGTCATTCTGATTTTATGAAATCCTATTTTATATCAGTCAATATAATTTTATTTGATAGCTATCCAGTTATACAGATATTATGCATATAAATATGCTGTTTTATTGAAATAGCCAATATTTATTGTACTATGTTTCGCATAATAATGGCTATGAACAGTCCTAACTCCCTGGATCTAGTGGTCTCTTTAACCCTCCTTATGACACAGGCAGGAATATTATTAACTGAAGTCAGAAATCAAATAGCTTGCCCAGGCTTCAGAACTAATGAGTGAGTATCCGAGACATTCTTACTCTGAGCTCAGAGTTATAGTCAATACACATACGTTTCTCAGATTGTGTTCTTCCAAAATAAGCTCCACAAAAATGAGTTTGTATTGCCCAGCAGCATTAGAGACATTTTTGGCTTCACCTTCTTTGGAGAAGATTCAGAGCACACATTAGCACATTAAACATGCTGAGAAACAGTTCAGTAGAGAAGCATTGTTTAATTCAGTGAGTCCCAAGCTGGTAACATCTAACTGCATAGTTTTTAAACACAAAACATCACACATACTTTCAAGGGCCAGGCTTGTGAGTACATTTTCTTAGTCCATTAAGTGAGAGGATTGTCAAATCCATTTGGCCTCCTTGCCTGGAATTTCCTTGGCCGGAGGGGTACTCATTGCCATCACATGGTACCTCAGTGTTGGATAAATCTCAGAACAGTAAAGTATATAAACTGTTTAAACTGTGCATATAGCCTTCTTTGTTTCTTTGGAAAGGAAGAAAAGGTCTTTAAGAATTATATTTACTATTTTTAATATTTAATATTTTATAAGGAGTTCAATCCTTAAAATATTGTATGATGGCACAGTATTTTATAACCACACCACAGATACTCAACCTTCTAGAAAGAGATGCCTAGAATTAATTACATTTTGGTTTCTTCATCATTTGGATGAATGGGTGCATAAGAGGAACCCATGTCTTGTGGAATAATGCTATAGTAAGGCATTAGTATGCATAACTTTATTCCATAAACTCATCCCAATGTTGCTGTCATGCAACCTTTATAAAAGAACACACTCATGATAATTTGTATCACAGTATTTCCTGGAGATGATGAGGTACCATTCCCAATGAAGCTTGCTGTAGCAAAGTTTAAGTGTAATGTAGTATTTACCAGATGTATTAAATTGCATAACTTATTTTTAAATCGCTTTATTGAGCTATGATTGACACATAAAAAGCTGTAAATATGTAAGATATACAACTTGGTGAATTTGGGGATAAGTACACACACAGGATACCATCTCCACTATCAAAGCCATAAAAATATCCATCATCTTCCGAAGTTTCCTCCTGCATCCTTTACTATTTTCATTGTGTGTGTGTGTGTGTGATTGAGAGATAAGAACACAACATAAGATCTACTTTTTTAGCAAATTTTAAGTATACAATACAGTACTGTTAGCTTTAGGTACTAGGCTATATACTTCATCTCCAGAATGCATTTATCTTATATAACTGAAACTTTGTACTCCTTGACCGTCACCGTCTCATTTTTCCCTCCTCCGACCCATGGCAATCACTATACTACTCTCCCCTCTGTGAGTCTGACTATTTTAGACTCCACACATAAGTGTGATCATATATTATTTGTTCTTCTGTGTCTGGTTTATTTCACTTAGCACAATGTTCTCCAGGTTTATCCATATTGTAAAAAATGGCAGGATTTCCTTTTTTTTTTTTTAATAGGGGTACTGGGGATTGAACCCAGGACCTCATACATGCTAAGCATATGCATTACCACTGAGCTATACCCTTCCCCCAGGATTTCCATCTTTATTAAAATTCCATTGTATGTATATACATTTTCTTTATCCAGTCACTCATGGATGAACATTAACTTGCTTCCATGTCTTGGCTATTATGAATAATGCTGCAATGACATAGGAATGCAGGTATCCCTTTGAGACCCTGATTTCAATTCTTTTGGATAGATACCCAGAAGTGGTATTGCTGGATCATTTTGTAGTTCTATTTTTAATTTTTTGAGGAGTCTCCATTTTGTTTTCCAATATGACTGTCCCAATTTAATTTCCCATAAGAAGTGTACCAGGGTTCCATTTTCTCCACATCCTCACCAACAGTTGTTACCTTTTTTTAAAAGTCATAACCATTATAAAAGTTGTGAAGTGATACTGTGGTTTTGATTTGTATTTCCCTGACGATTAGGGATGTTGAGCACCTTTTCATATACTTCTTGGACATTTATTATGTGTCTTCTTTGGAGTGATGTCTATTCAGACCCTTTGCCCATTTTAAAAAATCCATTTATTTATTTGTTTTGCTATTGAGTTGTAAGAGTTCCTTACATATTTTGGATATTAACCCATTATCAGATGTATGGTTTACAAATACTTTATTCCACTTTTCAGGGTGTATTTTCATTTTGCTGATTTTTTTCTTTGCCATCTGGAAGAGTTTTAGTTTGATGTAGTCCCACTTATTTTTGCTTTTGTTGTCTGTGCTTTTGGTGTCGTATTTAAAAGATCATTGCCAAGACCAATGTCAGGGAGTTTTCCCCTATGTTTTCTTTTAGGAGTTTTATGGTTTCAAGTCTTACAGTTAAGTCTTTAATCCATTTTGAGTTGATTTTTGTGTATAGTGTAAGATAAGTTTCCAATTTCATCCTTTTTGCATGTGAATATCCAGTTTTCCCATCACCATTTATTTAAAAGACTATTCTTTCATTTTGTATTTTTGGTACCCTTGTTGAAGATTAGTTGAGCATATATGCATGAGTTTATTTCCTTTTTCTCTATTTTGTTCCATTGGCCTATGTGTCTATTTCTATGCCCATATACCATGTGGCTTTGATTACTGTGTCTTTGTAATATAGTTTGAAATCAGGATGCATGTTGTCTCCAGCTTTGTTTTTCTTGTACAAGATTGTTTTTGATATCTGGGGGTATTTTGTGGTTCCATATGAATTTTAGGATTTTTTTCTATTTCTGTGAAAAATTCTATTGGAATTTTTGAAAGAGACTGCATTCTGTAATCTGCAATCTGTAAAATGCTTTAGGTATGGGTATTTTGGCAATATTAGTACTTCCAACTGGTGAACATGGAGTATCTTTCCATTTATTTGTGCCTTAAGTTTCTTTCATTGATGTTTTATAGTTTTCAGTGTACAGATCTTTCACCTCCTTAGTTAAATTTATTGCTAAGTATTATATTGTTTCTGCTGCTATTATAAATGAGATTATTTTCTTAATTTCTTTTGCAGATAGTTTGTTGTTTGCATATTGAGACACAACTGTTTTTTGCATGTTGACTTTGTATCCTGTAACTTTATTGAATTTGTTTATTAGTTTTAACAGTTTTTAGTACAGTCTTTAGGGTTTTCTATATATAAGATTATGTCATCTGCAAACAGAAACAATTTTATTTCTTCCTTTCTAACTTGAATGCCTTTTATTTTCTGGAAATACAGCATACCAAAATGTGGGATGCAGCAAAAGCAGTTTTAAGAGAGAATTTTATAGTGACAAATGCCTACATTAATATAAAAGAAAGATCTCAAATAAACAATCTAACATTTCACCTCAAGAAACTAGAAAAATAACAAGTCCCAAGCAGCAGAAAGAAGGAGATATTAAAGATTAGAGCAAAACTAAATGAAATAGAGACTAGAAAACAATAGAAAAAATCAATGAAACTAAGAGTTGGTTTTTTAAAAAGATCAATGAAATTGACAAAACTTTATCCAGACTAAGAAGGAAAGAGAGAAAACTCAAATAAATGAAATTGGAAATGAAAGAGGAGAACTTACAACCAAAACCCACAGAAATACAAAGGACTATACTAGACTACAATGAACAGTTATATGACAACAGATTGGATAACTTAAAAGAATGGAATAATTTCTGAAAACATTCAACTTACCAAGATCGAATCATGAAGAAATAGAAAATCCTTACAGACCAATAACAAGGAGATTGAGTAATCAAACACTGCCTAACAAAGAAAAACCCAGGACCATGTGGCTTCACTGCCGACTTCTATGAAACATTTAAAGAAGAATTAATTCAATCCTCTCAATCTCTTCCAAAAAATTGAAGAGGAGGGAAGACTTACAAGCTCATTTTAGAAAACTATCCTTACCAATACCACAGCCAAGTAAGGACACTACAAGAAATGAAATTACAAGAAGCAAAATTTCTATAAAGCTACCTTGAGTAATGGTAACTAAGATATATATGACCCATGATCACACTTGATTCTTTAGCATTTTATTTACCTATAACCTTTGAAAAAAAAAGCTTGAGAAAAAAATTAATCATTATCTAATGGACTAATACTGTGATTGAAATACCCTAAATGGTCAATGAGTCTATATATAAGATTGTGAGAAATACTCAGTTTATTCAGAAACAGAGACAATTATGAGTAAACAATAGAAAGAGAAATGCTGAAAGCCCAGGGCGGCAAAAAGTGTGTTGACAAGAAGGAAAACAGACAGATCAGCTGCTGGTGAGGCACGAGATGTTAAGCAACTAATTTCCTTAAGCATTTCCAACCCCAGTTTCCTTATCTTTAAAGTGTGGATATTAATACAACTCTGCTTAACTCAGGAGTACTGGGAAGAAAAATTAGGTTAACTTATGTAAGACATTTTGTGGTCAAAAATTATACTCTTAAGGTCATTCTGTTAAAGAAGCAGAGGCAAGCAGTTTCACCAAATTACTCCATGAAAGCCATTCTACCTCTTAATAGTTGAGGGGCTAATGGAAAATTGTTAGCAGAAGGACCTATGTTACAGCTATGGTATTCTCTGGTAGCCAAAACAAACAAAACAAAACAAAAACTATGGTTTAAAATGATAGAAGTGTATTTATTGTTCACATTATAAATCTAACATAGTTCAGCAGCGACCTCTACTCCACATAATCACTCAGGGACTGGTCTGATGGCCAGTATGACATTTTAGCAACAGAAATCTCAGGAGCAGGGAAGAGAGACTGTAGAATTGTAGATGGGATTCTCACTGCTGGCCTGCTCACAGATCCGCTGGCCCTTAATTGCACTGGGGCTAGGAAACATAGGAGAGCAAATGGAATTTGTTAAGCATTACAGTTTCTACTGTGGTACTTAATTTACATTAGTGAGAAAGAGGAAGAAAGGAGGAAGGTTTCTAATAACAGTCAAAAGAGCATTACAATTCTGTGATTTGTTGGTTCTCCAATATCAACTGAGTGTCCAACAATTCAATTTAATTCTGGCACTTGCTGTCTGGAATTAGCATAGTCCTCAACGCTTAAGGACTTAGGCCCACAAGACTGCCCACACTTCAGGCACCAAACACAAATTCCAGGAGTACTTCTCACTGACCAGCAATAAATTTGACAGTGTCCACAGTCCCCTCCTTAAGTTTGATAATTTGCTAGAACAACTCACAGAACTCAGAAAAACACTTTACTTTTGCTTACTGGTCTATTATAAAGGATGCAACTCAGAAACAGCCAAATGGAAGAGATTCATTAGGCGATGTACAGGGGAATAAGGTGGGTGCATGGAGCTTCCAAGTCCTCTGAAGACACATGACCTTCCAAAGCACATCAGTGTGTCGTCAACTCAGAAATTCTCTGAACTCTATCACATAGAGATTTTTATGGAGGCTTTATAACATGGGTTTGATTGAATAAATCATTGATCATTAGTGATTGAACTCAATCTTCAGCCCCCTTCCCTTCCTGGAGGTTTTGAGGTGAGGCTGAAAGTTCCAATTCTCTAATCATGCCTTGTTCTTTCTGGAGACCAGCCCGTTACTGAAGATGTCCAGGGGCCCCTAGTCACCAGTTATATTATTAGCATACCAAAGACACTCCTGTCACTCGGGAGAGTTCAAGAATTTTAGGAACTGTGTGCCAGAAACTAGGAACAAGGACAAAAATGTATTTTTAAAAATTATTCTACACATTCTAAAACAAATAGAACTCACTCCGCATACAAAAGTTAATTCAAAATGGACCAAAGACTGAGCTATCAGAACTGACACTATAAAACTCTTAGGAAAAAAAGCTAGGCATACAAATTTATGACTTTGGATTAGATAGTCATTTCTTAAAAATAGTACCAAAAGCACAAGCGACAAAAGAAAAAATTGATAAATTGGATATCATCAAAAGTAAAAATTTGTGCTTCAAAGGATACTATCAAGGAAGTGATGTGATAACCCAAAGAATAGGATAAATTTTGCAAATCATATATCTGAAAAGGTACTGGTATCTATAATATACCAAAGAGTGCTTACAACTAATAATAAAATGACAATCCCAATTAAAAGCGAGCTTAGTATCCGAATAGGTATTTCTCCAAAGAAGATACACTGGTGGGCAATTAGCATATGAAAAGGTGCTCAGCATCATTGGCCATCAAGAAAACACAATCAAAACAAGATGAGCTATCATTGTACATCCACTAGGATGACTATAATAAAAAAAATAATAATAACAAGCATTGGTGAGGATCTGAAGAAACTGGAAACTTTATACAGTGCTGGTGGGAAAATATTTTTTAAAATGGTAATTTGACAGTTCCTTCAGAGGTTAAACATAGTTACCATATGGCTCAATAATTCCACTCTTATGTATAAACCCAAAAGAAATAAAAACATATTTCCATACAAACATTTGTGCATGAATGTTCATAGAAGTATTATACATAATTGCTAAAAAGTGTAAGGACCCAAATGTCCATCAACTGATGCATAAATAACAGGGGTATATACATAAAATGGAATACTATTAGGCTATAAAAAGGAATGGAATACAGATACATGTTACATTATGGATGAATCTTGAAAACATGTTAACTGAAAGGAGCTCCCTAAAAGGCCACATAGTTTATGATTCCATTTATAAAGATGTCCAGAATAGGCAACTAGAAAGAGAATATAGATGAGTGGTTGCCTGGGGCTGGGACAGGGAAGAGGAGGAGTTGAGGGGAAATGAGGGTACAGGATTTATTTGTGGGATGATGATAATGTTCTAAAATTGATTGTGATGATGGTCAAATAACTCTGTAAATATACTGAAAAGCATTAAATTGTACATTTTAAATTGATGAGTTGTATGGTAGGTGAATGTCTCAAATAAAGCTGTTTAAATAATAGTAAGCACAGGAGAGTTAAAAGAAAACACTGGGAAAATTTGTGTGTGCTCTGAATTCTCTTCCACAATTTAGTATAAGGGTATTTTTCAACACAGCCTTATAACATCCTTTGCAGAGCATAATGCAGGTATTAAAAGAGAAATTATTTTAGACCAATGGTCTTCAATATGATATAACAAAACAAAACTTTATATTTATTTTATATTAAAATAGAAAAGAAGGAAGTCCAGTTTTACTGAAATTTAATGTACAGATTGACATGTGTGCTCCCACTTGTCCATGGGTGGTCTGAGGGTCTCAGGCACTGACTGATGGCATTCAGGATATGTTGGAGGAAGAGAGTGTGGACGTTCAGCAAGTCAGTGGCATCACTTGATTAACCCGGCTTCTGCCCCCTATAATAAATCTTAAACTATACGTTTATCACCTGTTTTTTTTAAAACTGCCTTTCTGCAATCTTAAAAAGTAAACTAGATAACAGAATTTTGTAACTGATTTTCCAAAAAGTCTTCCAAGTGAACATCTTCATTTGAGTTGGTGAACTGAGTCACATCCATGGGTGCCATGGGTGAAGGTGTGGACGGAAAACTAGAGAAGTAGAGAAAGGAGTGGGAGAGGGGGAGACACAGACAAATAAATAGATTGCTGGAGAGAAAGAATGTGTTTAGAAGAACAGCAATGATTCAACACATGTGATTCAACTGCCTCTTACATAGAAATGCAGTGTGAAAGTTTTGAGGCTATAGAAAAGAACACAAACTTTCTGCAAGTTATGGAATACATGGTTTGACACACAGGTTTGGGCTTCCCAATAATGAAATATTATCTATAATCAAGTAATTATGAATATCTGGTTAATGGAAATAAGAATTCACTTTGCCTGGAGAGGTCCAAATAATGGTGAAATTAGAGTTGGCTATTGCTGGTTGTGAAGTTTTCTAGACTGAAAAAAAAAAAAAAAAAAAAGGCATTGCCAGGAGAGGGATTTACTGTGTGCAAGTATCAGAGGTAGAGAAGAGGGTATTTGGTGGTTATTTTGGTGTAGTCAGAGATCATGATACTTGATGGAAGAGATAGAGATTCTGGGGTGTTCCACATATTATGGATTAGAAAATAGTTAGCATTTCTCGAACACTGAAAAACCACAACAGGAACAATCTACCAGAGTCAAGTAAATTGTCATATTCTACCAACTCCTTATGAATAAAACTGCTCTTTGGCCCTGGAAACGTATTGTTTCAAACTTTTACACTTGACACTGCCTACCCTTTATTTCTGAGTTCAACAAATCATTTTGATTTTAGCTGTTTTCTTCTACAGTATATTCATTTGCAGATTTTTACGTATCAGCTTGCATTCCAAATATTTCACAGCTGTTTAATTCCATCATTTGACTTAAAAAGTTGCTTGACCTTAGAGGGAGAATTTCAGCTCTCAAAAACCTGTGGTCTTGTAAAGAACAATCCGTTTCTAAGACAGCTACAACCTGTTTGTCTGCAGTTTTTTTCCCCATGGATAAATGGGTTACTGTAAAAAAAAAAAAAAAACAAAACCCTGCAATAATAGCTATCTAAGGTAAATATTAATCTTAGAAGTTAAGCTATTTTACAACCTAAAAATAAATAAAATGTATAGAGAAGCAGCAGCAGCCACAGTACACACACACACACACACAGCATTCACTGTTCTAAAATTTTCCAAAGAAATTATTTAACTTACTTCGTAAAGTTCTTCTTTTAGGTCAAATATCCTGATTATTTGTAGCTTGAGGAGGCAGGCGAAATGTCCCAAATCGTCACAATTATGAGCTTCAGTCTGTCTTGAAGCAGGAAATTTGTCTCGACCTCTGGCACCAAAGAGGATTTTGTAAGAAAATATGTTGTCTGGATGTCACAACTTTGTAATCACCTTTCAAATAATTGTAGTAGCAAATACGAGTTATAGAACTAACTCAGCCGGAAGGGTGGGAGAGGTCCTGCCTTCTCCAGGGTGCGTGTTCTCCCAGCTGTCCTGCTCTTTCCCCTTGGCGCAGGTCAGATTCATAAGAGCATCTTCTGGGACATGGAGTTGCTTGGCATTGAGAAATCCATCAAGCCTGGACAACTGATTTCCCTCCCATGTCAGGATTTAACACTGAGAATACAGCTGCTGCCTCACAAAAAGCAGAGCAGATTTTTAATAAATATTTAATTATTGTGTCAATACTCTGTCTCCTTTGCATGGATACTTGAGAGTGAGTATTTGAACTCGTTTGAAAGTAATTTACTCTATGAATGGCTTTGCTATCTCATATGACTGTACTGAATTTCTGGTAGAACACTTCAGAGACTACAGTAAAGACTGTATTCTGTGTTTCTGAATTTAACTTTGACTACCAGTAAGTGAGAACAGAGTTTTTGAATAATCAATTGTTTTTTAAGAATCAAAATGAAATGAGGAGGTTTTGTTTTATTTTATATATATAAAAGATGAAAAATAAAAAAAAGATTTCTAACACATGGAAATACAAAATCTCTAAATTACATCAGGGGAGATTTCTATGGTGAATTCAGAGATGAAAATATAGCTGTTGGGGAAAACAAAAACACATTTAAGTTGCTCTGTGGTTTGCAATGGACTTATTTTGCAAATTATAACCACTATATATAAAAACAGACCAAAACAAGTTTCTTTTGTATAGCACAGGGAACCATATTCAATATCTTGTAATATCCTTTAATGAAAAAGAATATGAAAACAAATATATATGCATGACTGGGACATTATGCTGCACACCAGAAATTGACACATTGTAACTGACTATACTTCAATAAAAAATTAATTAAGAAAAAATAGATGGGCTTATTACCATAAGAGTACTCTCTCAGAATAGTAACATAACAGCCACAGCTTCTCCTTTGGCCTTTACAAAGAGATCAAGAATGAACTATTTTATCGTCTTCCAATTTTCATTGAATTATAACACTTCAAAATTGTATGGAGGAATTGTGAGGAGGAAAAAAAAAAACATTAAAACAACAGCTAAGGATCAAATTAACAGTGTCTCTTTGAAAAGTACTGCCCAGAGCCTGTGACTTCACCAGGGAAAAGCAGAGATGGAATAGCATTTGAGGTAAAAATGATGCATTTTATTACCTTTGTCTCCCCAGAAGCTCCTTATTGAAAATCCACTCAAAGGAAATATATATAAAAACCAGTAAAGCTACAATCCTTTAGAAATGTTTGTAGTACTACCTAATAAAATTTCCACAGGTCCAGAAAGCATTTTGTCTTATACAAAAATGGGACAATAAGCAAAAGCTTCATGAAATTTATAGCATCAGGCAATTTACCTGAGTTACTCATTCAGTCAGGAAGAGGAAGCACAGGGTTCTTTCTAGCAGGAGGAATTAATTAAGATGACTCAAGTGAAATCCTGTGAGGGGTCTGCGGAGATGGCTGATATTTGAATAGGACTTTTCTCAATAGCTAAAAGCTTTATGGTGCACTGTGTGATAAGTTGGAATGTTTAGTCCTTGTCGTCATGATCATTTCTGTATTTGCATGTGGATGGCTAAACTTAATCTATTTAAACACACTACCAATAGTTTAACAGGACCAAAATGGTGTCTCAGTTTTGTCAATTTAGTAACACTTGTCTAACTGGAATAAATTGCTCAATTGGATCAATCTGTGAAATAATACAGAGGCAGTAGAGGGTAGTAGGGTTAGTATAGAGTAGAGTGGAGTAATGGACTGGACTGGATGGACTAGAGTAAAGTCGTGGAGCAGAGCAAGATATCTGTTATAAGAATGGGCAAAACCACCTACCTAATATTTGTGGAGTCTGAGGCAAGAGTGAAATATGGACACACATACATCTAAATATCTAAATATTTACAAGTTACATTTCTAGCTAACCAAATGTTAAGCAACATATTTTATCATAAACAACTGAATAATAGCAAACCAGAAAATATGTTTAAATCTATGGTTTTTGAATGACTGAGTCATCCAAATACTAGAAATTGCTAAATTCAATTTTTAATGCATATAGCTGGATATTCTGTTGATTGACTAAGGATATCTGGGTAAGTATGAAGTCAACATGTATAATTCATAAATTATTATATTTGTATCCCATACATAAAATTTTTGCCTTTGTTTCAGGAAAATCATGAATTGTGGTATTATTACAAAGATATTCACATAATTTGTGTTCTAATGACATCTAATGATCTAACGAACTAAAATAATAATATTTAATTATATTCAGAGTTCACAATAGTTGAATTATTTTCATCAAGAAATATACACTAAAGCAAAAATAAAAATTAAATCAAATTGTCTTTCATATATGCTTCAGAAAGTTATTTTTTCCTCTAAAACACTTGTATATGCATCAGAAAGTTATTTTTTACTCTCAAACATTTCTCTACTGAAACTATGGGCAAGATACAAATTATACTGATGAATATAATTTTAAATCTAGATTTTTTTTTATACAACTGAGTTTTTAATTTAAATATTTTGTATTAACTTTGGAGTATAATTGATAAAAATATTAAATTACTATTCTGTAAACCTGAAACTAATATAATTCAACTATACTTCAATAAAATTAATTGAATTCTACTAAATTATTTTATGAAAATAAAACTATTCATGATTCTAACATTCAGTAGTAATCCAGATGGCCATGTGGCAAACAACGTTACATTCCACATACACCTATTGCAAATATGATCCGTCTTGAAAACCCCCATACTATAAATTGGAATACTGAGAAATTATTTTTTTTTAGGTAAGAATTTGTTGCAATCCTGTTGAGAGAAGCGTTTTGCAATTGTCTTTCTCTTTTCCCCTCGCCTACGTGCTTCAGCTGATTACATTCTCCCTAGTCTGAGTCATGTCTGTCTCCTGTGTCAGCAGACCGACAACCCACGATCATGGCTTTGGAAATAGGACGTAAAGAAAAATGTGTACAGGAGCATTTTTCTGAGGTCCAAGCAGTATACGGTCAAGAGAGCAGTTGTTCTGGATTGTAAGTGGTGCTGTTCCAGAAAAAGGGGCACCCATGTGTTTTTAATAATTTATTTTGTGTGTATCTCTGTGACGTGTGTCCTACCAAGGCATTGGGCAAGGGCCACTGTTGCCCAAGCCAAAGGGCGGCACTATATAGGATCTGGCCTTGGACTGCCAGCATTGAATTAGGGTTTCACCGTTTTATTAGAGGAATACACCGGACTTTCGTATGCACCTTTGCTGACCCTTCCAGCCACACCTTCCCTGGGGCCTTTGGCAGACGTTTCGTCCGAACCACGGCCATAGCAATGGTCTGCGCATGCGCACGGGCTTCAGCTGCTTCAGAAGGAAGCAAATCAACTCTACCTGGAGTCTTCCTCCTGCAGTGCCCTCCTCTGAAGTATTCCTGTTGATGAAAAGACATAAAATGCAAGGGGATCCTTTGGACAACTGTGCTTGCCCCCTACAGAAATAAATGTAGGAAAAAATTTGACCCATGAGACATATGAACCCGTGAATAATTCTTCCCCTCTCCTCTTCTTCAAAGGATAGATAGTCCTGAGATGCATTCATTGTAAAGCTTCTCAGAAGATGCCTGAGGGGCCCAGACAGTTGCACTTGCTGGCAAGTGCCGACCAGCTCAGCAGCGCTACCTTAAACTGACTCTCTCCTTCCAGTCTCAGTCCTTTTTCCTAATTCCTGTTGCTTCGGTTTTGTATTACCTGATAAAATTTCAGCACATAATCCTTTACCTCAGACTCTACTTTTAGAGGAATCCAGGCTAAGAAACTACATAACCTTGGGTAAATAAACTCCTCTGTATTTCAATGTCCTGATATGGAAATGGGTAATAATGGCACTCATCTCTTGGGGTAACTGCACTGCCCAAATGCATTTATAATAAAAAAATTCTTAGAACATTTCCTGACACACAGTAAGCAGAACCCGAGGCAAAATTTTATGTACCAATCATGTTTACATCTCCTTTTCCCAGTTGCAGAATTTTTTTTTTTCACAGAGAGGCCAATATTCCTAGTTCCATAATGTTTTTTTTTCATTCACGTACATATGGTGAGCATAATACTTGCACTAGACACTATGCTGTATACCAGAAATTTTGATAAAAAATACAGCCTTTCTTTTAGACAAGATCTTAGCCTTGTGGAGGAGGCAGAGAAATAAAAAAGCAATAAATACAGAGCAATAAATACTGACAGAGATAGTCACAACACTATGGAAACGAGAGGCTTGAAAACTCATTTTAAATGAAACTGTAGCTTAGCTAAATTTTCAGGATCACACAGTAGTTAACTGAAATAAGTAAAGTATTGAGATTATTTCAGAGAGAAAGCAATGAATGTATAAGCATTGCAGAGATATGAAAAAGAGGAGTACATTCAGGTACTACAAGAGTATAGGCAGGTATTTTTATATGTAAAGCTCAAAATGGGGAGAAGGAAAAAGTAAAACTGAAAAGTAGCAAGGGCAACATTATGAAGAGTTGTGTATATTATCCTAAGATGTTAGTTTTTATCTTAAAGACATTCTGGAGCCATAGAGAGAATTTAAGTAGAAGAGAGACTTTTCGGGGAAAAAAAAATCCCTCTGTGATGGTAGAATGAACTGGACGGGGCAACACAGGAGGCTGGAGTCAGTGACTCAGACCAAAAAGTGACCTGAACCCAAGAAGTGGCAAAGAGGGTAGGGATGGAGAGGAAGGAACTGATTTGAATTTTATTAAACAGCTAAATAGACACACAGGTAAACAGATAAAGGTATGATAGATAGGTAGGTAGATAACAAATAAATAGGGATAGGTAGGTATTTATGACAGGTATTAAAGACAGATAGGTATTTATGTATACATAACTATATACAGATGTGTACGGTGACTTATGGAGTGGTAGATTGAGAAAGAATTCCATACCATTCTCAGATCTTGGCTTCGAAGTGGTAGAAGATGGTACCAATAATTAGTTTAGGGCACATCAGAGGAGGGGTCATAGGGAAGAGAGTGGTACTGTAAAAATGTTATCAGAGGCTTTGAAGAAGTTTTTTGTTTTTTTTTTGAAAGTCTATTCATAGACTTTAATATATAACTAAATACAAATAAACACTAGCTTTTTAAGTTCTTTGACCTTATACATTCAGCCAAGAAAATCGGAACAAATTTGCTTTGTTTTCATTACTCTTTTCTAATTTTCCACAGACTCAGGAAAGAGAAACAACTTCAAAATGTCAATAAACAATTATCTGAATTACAAAGAGGAAAAACAATAGGAGCACTTGACAGTCTCCATATACTTAGAGCCTTTAAAAATGTGTTAATGATAGATATCATAGATGATAAATATATTACAGTGATTTAAAATAATTTGACATAGAGAATGTTCTGTTGGAAGCTACAGAGATCCTTCAGGAAAGGACACCTAGGAATTTAAGCTGATATTTAAGCTGAAATCTGAAAGATGAAGAAGACGCAGCCATGTAAAGGCAAGGGAATTTTGTAGAGAGTCATGTTATATAGACAATTTAACTGAAATATCTCTAAAAACATACTGTTCTATGGAAATTATAGCCTCCACAAGGAAATGCTTAGAAATTATTTCAGTAGCATGGCTTCTAGAAACTGAAGCCAAGCGCTCAAAAATAAAATTCACCTTCTTAAACACATTCAAAAATTGTACGCTTGGGCAAAAGACCAACTTAGAACTGGATCCCCAGACTTTGGTTAATTATGAAAATGTCAGAGTTCCATAGACTATGGCACAGAAGTCACCCACGGAGTTCGTTAGGCTAACTTGTGGTGTCTATTAGGCTACAGAAATGTCTCAACAGTGTGGGAAAATACAAGTTAAACATATTTTAAGACGTATAATTTCATATCCCAGAGTACATGCTATGGATTTCATTTAATCGGTATCAAAACCAGAAAGCCATTATCAAATGAAAATAAAACTCTGTGCCCTGTATAAATTCTGACTCTTACACAAGCAGTATAAAAACTTAAATAAATGTATTATAGCCCTGAGTTCATGGGAGCCAAATGAACTGGCTGTTTGAAAATGTGCAAGTTTCAGCACTGCCATCTTCGATGGGATCAGTTCTAAAATAAATACCAGTTAACAGTCTCCCCTATTAATCTCATGTGTAATCACCAGCTGTTGGTTGAAATTAACATCTATTTTCTTTTAGTTTTCTATGCCCCAATCTCAAAATCACTGAAATAATTGGAAATAACTGAACAAAGATAACAGTAGTAAAACACTCATATACACAACCTATCAACATAACTGCAAACAGCAGAGCAATATAACCTACACGCTTCTAACACCTATTCCCTGTCTAGCTCCAAGTTCACCTGGCGACTATTGCATTAACATGCACATATTACATACCTAGCACATTGTGGGTATTTGCTGAATGGATGATTAAGATGGAAAACACACAATAGCAGCCCTCAAAATACTTTCAATCTAATAAGCTTCATTCGAAGTTCTTGAGGCGAATTCTTATAAATTTAATGATAGGCTACTCTTTTAAAAGCTCATTAGTTATTACAGACATATTTAGAAGCCAATGGATATATTTACTTAGATACTGGTCAAGTGGCTGAAATATTGAGAGAATCTGATTAATTAAGAAATCTGAAGCTTGGAGCAGGGTAGAAATGCATTATAAATATAGGGGTAGTGAATATTAATGAATCTGTGTCTTAAATTTTTCCCAGTATGAGAACCAGCTGCAGTATGCATTAATATATATACTATAAAAAAATCTTGGTCTCAAAAAAAAAAAAAAGAAATAGTCAAACAACTGAGTTTTGGATTAAAAAAAAAAATTGATCTCCATAGAAAAATCCACCCCACACACCAAAACTAATTTTAAATTTTTATGAATTTTAGTATTTTCTCTTGTTGCTTAAAAATGACTTCTATGATGTAGAGTAATTTTAGATCAAAATTTCATTTTAAAAAATTGCAATCATCTTTAGAGTCCTCCTTTGTTAAACCTTCCTGGCAAATTTTTCTGAACAGCATTCTCTTCTTTCCTCATCCTGTACTACTTAGTTTTTTGTTCTGTTTGGTTTTGGGTTTGGGTTTTGTTTTTTTTTTTAACGGCCTAAGCTAATACTTACATAATGCCTCATCTACACCAGACACTGTTCTTTAAGTATCTTGATTTACAAATGTGAATCATATTGATTCATTTAAGCTTCATTTAGATTATAAAAGGCAAATGCATTATTTTTATCCCGGTTTTATAGATGAGGAAACTGAAAGGTGGTTTAAGTCCAGAGGTACCCAGATTGTAAGTAGGTGGTAAAAAAAAGGGTTTGACTACAGGAGAATGGCTCCTAAATCCACATGTGAATCTACTACGCTCTACTGCCTCTTTTTGAACCTTGTAATTGCTTATGAACCATGATACTATCTTTTACATCATGAGTTTCTCTTCTACACTGGAGACTCATGATAAAAACTTGCATTTTTTCATCTTTGTCTTCAGAGCCAATTATGATATCCTATGATATCCATTACCTTGTAGGTAGGCAAAAATATTTGTTAAATAAATGAATTAATAACTTTGACTGGAAGGAGCATCCTTGTCAAGAATACATAGTTTATATATATGTATATATATTCTTTTTTAAATCGAAGTATAGTCGGTTATAATGTGTCAGTTTCTGGTGTACAGCACAATGTGCTAATCATGAGTATACATACATATATTTGTTTTCATATTCTTTTTCATTAAAGATTATTACAAGATATTGAATACAGTTCCCTGTGCTACACAGAAGAAATTTGTTTTTTTTTTATCTATTTTTATATATAGTGGTTAACATTTGCAAATCTCAAACTCCCAAATTTATCCCTTCTCACCCTCTTTCCTCTGGTAACCATAAGATTGTTTACTATGTCTGCGAATCTGTTTCTGTTTTGTAGATGAGTTCATTAATGTTCTTTTTTTGTTCTTTTTTTAGATTCCACGTATGAATAATATCTGTTTTTCTTTCTCTTTCTGGCTTACTTCACTTAGAATGATACAATGGAATACTACTCAGCCATAAAAAATAAAATAATGCCATTTGCAGCAACAAGAATACCTAGTTTTTAAGGTTTCCATAAAGAAGTGAAATTTGCAAATATGATAATACTATCAGACTAAGTATTGATTCTTGAAACTTTCCAAAATTGTCATCATATACAATGGTTATTTACTGATGATCAACTTTCTGTAAAAGGAATAAAATGTGGCAGAAGAAAAAGTTCATTTGCTAGATAAGCACTATTTCCTATTCTTCTAAATATGGAACAAGATTTTTTTGAGTTAAATTTTCAGTCTGACATGTACTCTAATTCTTTTCTTTTCCTTAAATTCACTGTGAGTATAAATTCTGCTCAAGAGAAGCTACTCTATTTTCAACCACTGAAGCCAGATTCCTTTTTTGTTTTGTTTTGTTTCTTTCCTGCCATTGTTGTTTTCTCAGCAGGTTACAGTTGGCATTTTGTTGCTTTCAGCTATAATATAAGTTGTCTGTTTCCCAAACCAGTTTTTCTCACTCTTTTAACCATGGGTTTTCTACTACTTTTCATGCCTTAAATATAACCTGCTCAGATAAACTGCATACGTTCTTGACCCTCAGTTCTTTGTTATGTGAGACCTTTTGGATAAAAGAAGCAGAAATGGAAACAGAGGATAGTGCACCCTCTGGGCGAGTGCCATCAGGTGACATCAGGGTCTGGTCCAGGTTAAGTGATTCCAGAGTATCTGTAACCACAAAGTTTCCTCTATATTCTTCCAGTACAGGGCACTACTCCTTTCTCAGGAAACAAATACTTCCATAAGTAAGATTTTTTTTTCCCATTCAAAATGTGTTGAATGACTGCTTAATTTTTCTCTTCATTCTCTGTTTTATTTCTGGCTCTTCTGTTTCTCCTGGTTGTATCAAGGAGAAATAATTCAATTCAATTCAATTCTGATGGTCCCCAAGTACACAGTGTTGCTTTGTAGGATCACCAGTGAGAGATGGGGAGGGTAGAGCTGAGGCTGCTTCACCAAGTTAGAGAGTCAGATTTGTAATGGGCCTTTCAGGTATACATTGAATATTTGGTTAAGAAAAATATTTTATGGTGAATCTGTAGTTTACAAAACCTGGACAGACTCATGGAGAGTGGGAATATAGAAGAAATTCTAATTTAAAAAATTTTACCTTGACTTTTTAGTTACTAAAATGCTACATGCTCTTTGTAAAACATTTAGAAAATATGGAAAAGCAGAAAAGAGAAAATGAAGATAACCCATAATCCTCCTACCCACAAGTAAACACTGTTAATATGTTAATATAAACTTTCAGATTATTTTGTGTGCATATACAAATGATTAAGACCTGTAAACATTTTTATTACCTATTTTGTTTTACAATTATGAACAATTTCCCAAAGCATTCAATATTGTCCTAAAGCATATTTAAGTGGCTGCAAAATACTTTGTCATATAAGCTATACACTGTAATTACCAAACTCTACTTCTGTGTGTATTTGATTTATTTGGTTATTTCCCAGTTTTTGAACATTATTTTAAAATAACCACCATAATGAAGGTCTCAAACACCTCTGATGTTCCCCCCACCATGATCTGGATCTCACTACTGATTCCAGCAACAACTGTAATCAACAGTTCTGTTTGGGCTCCAGTTTGCTATAGGCTGATAGTATCTCTCCTAAAGCAGCAGTCTTTTTTATGACTGTGAGGCCAAGGATGCCCAGAAATTGGCACAATCCCTAAAGACTGTAGAGGGATGGAGAACAGAGGTAATAATGCCTGCAAAGTAGCCCTCAACCAAATGGAGATGAGCCGTCATGGATGGGCGCTTCTCCCAGCTGATCCTTGTGAGAACTCTGAGAGGTACTCTACTGGCTCTCGAAGAATTCCCAAGTGGGAGGAAGTCCTAGCTGGTGACCTTGACAACAGACCCTGAAAGCTTTTTCTCCATCCTTCATGTTCTCCTCCCCTACATTCCTGCATCCTAGTTTTACTACACAAACACAAGTCCTGTTCTCAGGCTCTACCAGGGGTAAGGAGAACCAGGCAGTTCAACTTGCATCCTCTCTACAATTCTTTGTGCGTATTTCTAATTATTTCCATGGACCGATTGCTACAGATAGAGTTGCAGAGGTGAAAGCTATGAACAGAACTTAAAACCAGAATTTTGATACATATTACACATTGGTAAATTTTAATGAAACAGAAAAGTACCCATTGCCTAAAATATTTCTCTTACATTGATTTATTTTTATTTTTATTTTTTAACTTGAAAATGTTACTCTGTATTTATTCAGCAAATATCAATTTTACTATCTTTGGGGTAATCTTTAATCTTAGAAAAGTTATCCAAGGAACAGATATTTGCTGTCTAAACTCCATGACAATGCCTCTGATTTCTATGAAATGTTTTTCTCAACCAAGAATTTCACTGACCTTTCAGACTCAAACATAATTAATCTTCTCAGAAAGAATAAAATGCCACAATAAAAGTTGTCAGCATTGCATTTCTACTCTTTTAGAAAATCGGGAGAATTCACCTTTGTTGAGAGATACCTATTAGTAAAATTTTCCATTGCCAATTCTCAATGACTTACTATCTGGTTTATAATATAATCTCCCTGTGAAATGTATTTAAAAGCAGGATATTTATGTGAATCCCTATTTAAGGGCTCTGCTTCCTTTCCCTTGGAGGCTCAACCTCATCATCCCCTAGACAGCTAAGGTGCAGCGCCATAATTTTCAATCCACCTGCTCTAGCTCACATCCAGTGTTTCTGTGATTACATCACAGCCCCTTGGTGATAAGCTGTTCCATGTATTCTGGTCAGCAATGCTTTACAGCAGGTGCTACTAGAGCTCAAGGTTAATGAGGGCCTTTCCCTAAGGAAATTGACTCCTTTTACTTGAAAGGGAATCCAACTGTATACAGTCTGTTAGGCTTTCTTGAACATCATTTTATTATTGCCCTCATGGTGCTAGATTTTTATTTTATAAGAATTATGTGTGTCTTTAGGTAATCTGTGTATAAATACAAATGTTCTTTATCTGTCAATGTTGACAGTTTATATATTTTAGATAACATACTTAGTCATGCAACTTTTATTTGACTAGGTGCATGGTTATGGGTTCTTTGAATTCCTTTGTGGCATCCTTTAACAATAAGATAGCCAATATTATTGCCTACATCTTTAATTTTTATTGCATATATACATTCTTTTTTCCCACAAGGATATAAGATATCTCAAAAACAAGGCATAGGTATAAATGGAAATGGAAAAATAACATTAGAACCATGGTAAAAAGAAAAATATAACTCTACCACTCTAATGATTAATGTGGGTGCTGTGACCACTGTGGTGTCAATAAAGCCAAGAAGAAAAAGTGTTTCAAGTAGGAAGGGATGGAAAACCTTGTCAAATGCTGCTGGGAGGTCTGGGGAGATGTGAACATAGAAGTGTGCCTTGGAGTGGGCATCCTGAAGGTTGTAAATGACGTTGGCAAGATTAGCCTAAATGACATTTTATGGGCCATGTCGGGGTGAAGCCAGATTGGTGTGCTTTGAAAAGCGAATAGTTGTTGGGAAAGGAGAGACAGTAAATGTTGATGACTCTTTTGAAAAGGTTTATGTTGAACGGGATTAGAGTGAGATAGGAATATAGCTGAAATACAGTATGCAGTCTAGGAGCACCTAGAAATCATGATTAATTTGGGAACTACTAAAGTGCTTGCATGAATGTGGATATCATAAAATGATTTCTCCTTGTGACCGTCCATAAAAGTCAAACCCATACCCATCAAAAAATTATTGCAGCAAACAGGAGTTATCATAATTCTTCTTTTAAAGAATTTAATATGCATTTAAAAAAGTAAAATATTTCATTGAAATTAATTTGAAGATACCCAACAGAACATTTAAGACCTATGTGGGTAGGTGAGGAAGTATTTTGATGAGGGTGATACACAGAGGAAGCATCCCAAAAGGAAATATCATTTGACTTTTTCCCACCATGAACATACTGCTGATTCATGCCTCAGTCTCTAGTCCTTCAAGCTGGCAGAAGGTATCAACCCAGTGGCTTTCTGACTCCAAATGCCTCACTTTAAATCCATCCTTCACCCTCTCATAATCTGAAGACCCGATAACATGCTAGCCATCCTCCAATTCTGTGTCTTAGTGACTTGCATGGGCATCCCTACATAAAGAACCAAAAGATTTCAGTGCCTCAGAGACTAAACTTGCAATGAAAATATCCACAGTCTACCTATGTTTATCTCTCTAGCCCTCTCCTCTCACACTCTACGCCTGAGACGGACTATACAGAGATGGAATGCCCTTGCCTCTGTGAAATCAGCACAATCTTAATTGAGATGACTTACAAATATGTATAAATGGATACTCTTACCCCTGAATGATTTCCTCATGTTCCCAAGGATAACTGACTCCTCTGCCAGCCTTTCGTTGCATTTCCATTGTGCTCATTATGATTTCTATCAGAGACGTGCAATAAAAGAGAGAAAACAAAGCCTTGTATAAACTATCTCTCATCCCAAGACTGTAATCTCCTTCTTGGCAAGGATCACACATTATTTATCTCTTTGTTCTCAGAACTCACACTCAGTAACACTCAAAATATACTAGTTAAAGAAATAAAAAGAATTGATAAAAAAATTATTTGAGGCACTTCTACGTTTTTATAAGATGATTATTTTCTTATCTTATTTAGTCATCTAATATATTTTTGTTTACTCCATTAAACAGATTTAGCCATTCATTCAACTCCTCCCTAGGCTCGCACCAAATCCTTTGTCACTTATTTTTTCTTTCTGACATAAACAAATTAAAAATTTATCCTCCTTTTGTCACCATTATCTGTTCACTTTCTTTGGTATATTTATTTTTATATAATGTTCACTGTGAGCAATGACATTTATATGTTTCAATGACCATCACATAACATATTTAAAATATCTCTCCATCTATTATATTACCATATTCCTTTGTGAGGAAATAATCATACAATTATGCAAAATGCTCTCATGTGACTTTTGAATGATAGAATTAATCAGGAGTATCTGGAGTTTCTATCTCAGGGCCAGAGTTAAGATGTTATTAAAATATCTGACAACTAGTAAAGTAGCACTTGGAACTGGAGGAAAGAGAGAGCATTCCATAATTATTCGTGAAATTAATGCCTTCATAAATCCAGAATAAACGTATAGTAATGGGATTATTTGGAAAGAATAATTGGATTAAAGTTAATATGGTAAGAACACATGAAATAACCATATTTAAATGAAATATAAATCATGTAAATCACTAGACCAAGGAAGAGAAGGTTAATCAGGTTTTTAGTCAACCTAAAGAAATTTTAAATAAAGATAAGGGTGACAAGCACATATCAAAATGAGAATGCTGATGACAGAGAAGTTCAACAGCAAGAGATCTCATAGCGTGGTCTTCTGTGATAAAGGTAACATTTCCCAAGGCAGACATCGGCTCTGATACTTGCTGATAGGGAAAAATTAGATGGACTTCTTAGAGTAGAAGGGAACCTTGAGGAAACAATCACAAGTTGATGAAATTGAATTCCTTTCCCTAAGGGAAGGGAATGGAAATGTCAGCAAGATTAAGACAATTAACTTTAGGAAGCTAATTGTATCATGCTTGAAAACTAGCATCCTGGATCCTTGGGCTTCTCTTAGAACGTGTAGAGCAAAAAAGTTGGCTATCAAGAAGAATATAGTTCTGCCCATTCAAAACAAATTATACCAGGATATTTGAAAGCCAAGAAGGAAAACCAGCCAATATGACTAAACTCAGAACTTTGGGTGAAGTTGAAGGGCAAATAAGAAGGTCATACGTAGTTACATTTAGGAAAAAAACATTGCAAAAGTGAATAGCAGAATCAGAGCAAACTGAATACCAAATAATCAAATACAAAATAGAATTTTCTTTTTTCAGAGAGAGAGAAAAACCAGAGAGAGAGAAATACCAAATAATCAAATACAAAATAGAATTTTCTTTTTTCAGAGAGAGAGAAAAACCATAACTAAAGTGATATGAATATATTCATTCCACAGATATTTATTGAGAGCCTCCTGTGTGTCAGGTATTGCTTTAGGCACTGGACACTCATGAGTGAACATAACAAAAAACATTCCTCCCTTGTGGACTTAACGTTCTTAATGTATTATAACCACATCATGAAATTCATTAAAACGTCTCCCAGTATATTCCTTGATGTTGTATTCAGTTCAGTTCCATACACTTTTCATATATGTATTTAATTTTTTGTAGTGATTCTTTCTAATCTAAAATGATAACCCTGGGAACAGAAATCCTTTATAAATTCTATTCACTCAAGTAAGAAGAATTAATACATTTTTGAATATTCAATAAGGGTTGAAATGCAAACTTGTTGTTGTTGTTATTTATCCACTTAACCAGATAATCCTGATACAATGAACACTACTTTTTGCCTTCACAATATATCTACTCTTTTTTTTTTTCCTCAAGAACATCCTACCCCACCAACGCACACGTAGCTAGATATCTTGATGAGGTAAATTCCACTCTTCCCCCTGGAAGAGAATGATGATGGTTCAAGGGATAATCCCATTCGTCTTACCAGTGACTGGTTCAGTAATGTACATGTGACCCTCCTTTGGTTCATTAGCATTTACTTATGGAGGTTCCAAATTATTCTATTGACAATGACACACTCATCATCATTGAAAAATACATACATAAAAAATAAAACAAAACCCCACTTTGATCTCATCCCTGAAAATATAGCAGGGCATATTTTTTAAAACCTTACTTTAACAAGTCTGTTGATGTTTCTTTTGTCTCATCTATCACTTAGTTAAATTTAAAAAAAAAAATTACAGCTGGTATGAGAAGGTCATGATTGCTCAGTGGAACTGCTTTCCTAGGTGATTTAAAATTGATTGATGTTCTATTTGACAGTCCTTTCCTAACTGATTTTACTCACACTTACCAAATAGTTCCCAGGAGACCTATGACTCAAACCCTGGCTCCCTCTTAAGTTTCAGACTTACACCCTCGACTGTTTCTCTGAGTGTAAAAGACATGTCTTGCTCATACAGTGAACCTAAAATGTCTTAAACTGCACCTCTGGTCTTCTTGGCCTCAGTGAGCCCCACTACCTTTGTTTTCCACCATGGTTTACACAGCCCCGCTACCCTCAGGTTAAGTGACCAGAAGCCACACTATCAATTTCTCATTTATTCCTGAAAACAGCTTGGCTATTAGGACTTGGTATTTCTAAATCTAAATTTTTCTCTCAAATTAATCCACTCTTTTCCCTTTCTGTAGCTGATGCCTTATTCAGGAACCTAATAAGCCCCTGGATTTCCCAGTAGTGATTTAACTGGTCTCGCCTCCTGCCCCCTCTTCCTCATACTGCTATTAAGCCATTTTCCTACCAGGGATGGATGTGTTTGTGTGTGTGTGTGTGTGTGTGTGTGTGTAAGTTCCAAAAGCTTGGCAGAACATCAAGGTCAACCATGATCTGACACTTACAACTTTTTCCAGACTTGACCCCATTTTATTCTCCTTCATGAACCCTGTGTTACTGTCAACCCAGGACATTCATCATTTCCAGAACATGCTTTTCTTTCTTCCTCTGTTCACAGTGTTTTGGGGGATGCTATTTCCTTGGGGCTCTTTCTTTTGAAATACCATCCACTCTCTAAACTTTACCTTCACTTTAGAATTTTTTTCTGATTTCCAATTTTTTTCTGATATCATTCTCTTCCTCGTTGTCATGACAACAGGTTTTGTTTGGGCTGCCTCTGGATTGGCAGAGTCCTGAGATAAAAAGAGTGTGATTCCTTGAATTATCACAAGAGGAGAGCAGCCAGATGAAAAGCAGCCCCTTTCTTGAACTCTTAAGGGTTTAATAAATAAATGTCTGTTGTTTTTGATCCTTCGTATATGTTGGGATATATTTCTTAACACAGACCATTCTACCAAATATAATACTACAATATTTTCTTCAGTCTTTAATTCTTATGCAATAAAGCACTATAAACAAGAAAAAATCAGGAAATAACAAAGATGTTCCAAAGAATTACGTGGAATAAACAGAGGGGAAAAAAATGGAAAATACTCATTTAAGTATTACAGCTTTTCAAGGCTGTTTGACTTTGCCTGGTTTATTATAATCCTATTTGTCAAATAAGCTTTCTTCCAGTTAAGGACAGCTTCCATGCTATCAACTTTCTGAACATTTGGCTTATTAATTCTCATTCACTTTAGAATGAAGAATTTTATTTTTGTTATAAGAAAGAAAAAATAGTTTTGTCCACATCAGTTATGATTGAAACAGCTCTGCCACTTGGTGACATGTATTCAAATTTCAGTTTTAGTACTGTTTTCTAATATTAAAACTGCAAAAATAATGAGATAATGTCCGTCATGTCAAATTGTGTAGCCTTTCATATCTTTTTCTTCTGCATTTCTCAGCCAGCTAAAGCATTTTTAGTTCTCATTTTGTATTGAATGTTTTAAATTGGCTGCAGTTTCTAAAAAAAAAAAAAAAACAGATGTGATTCATTTTGGACAGGACTTAAATGTATAAATTTCACATGAGTTTAGAGGCCACTAAAATCATGGAAGAAGCATCTCATGACTTATAAACACAACTCATTCTGGGTGAATAACCGTTCAAGGTGATAAGGGCAAGAGAAATATCTGTGAACGCTTAAGGTACACTATTCTTTTTTAAAAATATTTTTAACTTTATTTTTTCTTTCTTTTTGGGGGAGGGAGGTTATTAGGTTTATTTATTTATTTGGAGGTACTGGGGATTGAACCCAGGACCTTGTGCATGCTAAGCAGGCACTCTACCACTGAGCATACCCTCCCAAGGTGCACTATTCTTGGCCAAACTGCAAGCCAAATTCATGATGATTTCACATTGTTATAAATTTTTTTTTTTAATTTAAAAGAGCAGAATTTGATTTGTTATTCTCCTCCCTCCTTCTGCAGCCTCCTTTGCAGGCGTCACTCTCCGTGTTTGCTCGAAGTCCAAATATCAATCACATTCCAGGCATTTCTTCTGGCTTTGTGTGTTGTTCTTCTCTTTCCACCCATCTGCCAACCCTGCTTTACCCTAAAGATTCAGACTTTTGCAATTTAAAAATTATAAGGCTCTTTAGAAGCTAGATCCTTAATAATCTTATATCAAAACAGGTTTCATTGTGGGGGGAGCATGCGAAACTACTTAAAGCAAAATGCATGGATGCCGGTGTGCACTTTTTTAGAAAGGAACATTGTTATCACTGAGTAATCTGTTTTTTAAAAAAAAGCTATTGTTATAAAATTCTCCAAATTGTATATTCACACATACAAAAGTGACTGTACCTGAGAACATCAAATTACATCACTTGACTTTCTTCAAACATAGTGGAAATATAGATTTTAGATTAGGAATTTTAAAAATTTATCTGCATTGGGGTAACAGTGTATTAATTAAAAAGTTCTTATTCTGAGAAATCACAATAGGTTTACTTGTAACTGGGTTAATTATTCAAACAAAGACTATGACAGTAAAGTTATCATAGAAATGCATTTTTTGGTGATGTTAAATCTATCAATTATTAATATGCCTAAATCGTATAGTAAACTCATTAGTGCAAAGGTATGACCCGTAATAATGGGAATTTTGTCATGACAATCATCCGTAGTGTGGAAAGGTATTTCCTCAGGATAAAAATGTGTATGTTCCAGCCAGATCCTGTGGCGCGGGCCCCAAGAGTGAGGCTTCGTTGTAATAGCTGTAACTGCCCTTTTTTTTTTTTTTTTTGCATCTTTAAAGTACAAATAAAGATCTGATGCTTCAGTTAAATGAGGAAGAGAACATAGTAGGGTTATTTCGAAGATTAAAATCTCATCTAATCAACATGAGGAGAAGTTAGAACTGAATGCTGAAGGATTTTGTAGTGTTTTTAGAGCTAGAAGAGTACTGTTAACTTCTCACTTAGAATTATTTGGCAGTCATAACTTACTACATATTTCAAAATCCTTCTTTGTAAAGAATCTGGTTAGTCCACAGATTCACATGAATGCTATGTACACTCTGAGAAAGAATAAAATTGTTCATCATAATTTGAAAATTTCTGAAGTAGAGTTTGCCCACGCAGGCCCTCCCTCCAAATCATTGCGAGAAATGATACCAAACACTTCAACAAATTTATTAGAGTTCGTTACTCTAGTCTGGCACCAAGTATCGTGGATTTAAGTGTGAAGGAAGTGTAAAGACAGCCTAAGATATTGTACTGAGGTCTTGTCTACCATGTTGAAAGTATTCATTCCAAAATATTTAAGTAGTTTTTATAAGTAATATTAAATTTATCTCACATAAAGCCACTGTATAACATGAAAATGGCTGGGAAAGTTGTTCTTTTCATTTAGGAAAACCATGTTAAATTCTTTAATGAATAATTATTGAGTTTTTAATTTCTTCTTGTGCTTTTGTCAGTGCAACTTTTTTATTACAAAGAAATTCTCTTCCATTTGGATCTTTGGAGCTTACCCATTGCTGTACCTGAGATTAACATTGCTTGACCTACAGTGGTTTGATAAACATTGTCTTGTCTATTATTCCCCACCCTTTTTTTAAAAAAAAAATTTTATTGTACTTGTCTCCCTTTGCTTTCATCTGGAGATTTAGAAATTATATATCCTACTTTCATTCTTCCCATTTCTGTTTTGGGTACAGATATTTAACCCTAGTACAGTTTTGTATCAATATCTAAAGTTTATCACCAACTATAACCTCTTCCCAATTAAATAAAGAATTTAATCATGCTTTTACTTGCCTCCTACTTCACTTCACCCTTGCCAACACCGGTGTTCAGATCACCTGTATTTTCACCTCCAGTTTACTCAGCTAGTCAGTGTTACTGTCAACATTTAGTTGGTAGTAAATATAAGTTGTACTTGCTTCTTGGCTTACCATTTTCCTTTGTAATCCAAGTCATCTTTCTTGAAATCTTTTATTGTTCATTTTGTTTCCTTTTGCTCTAGAATTGTTTAATGAGATGCTGCTCTGTGATTTCCCCCCTCATACACCTCAATATTCTTTGATTTCAAGCTTGGATTTTCCAGGAGCCATTCCTACATATAATAGTCAACATTCTCATGGCTTAAAAATCTTTCTTTCTAATAAAATCCAATGTTAAAACACATGAGTATGTTTTAAAATCATCTGAATAGATTCAAATGTATATTTTAATTTTCATAGAAGAATCTCCCATAAAGCAAGTTGAGTTTGTGAGTTAGAAGCTAGAAAACTGAGTGACAAAAAATCTCATTCTGGGGCTCTGTCTGCTAATTAGTTCTGTGATGTTGAGAAAATTACTAGATTTTTATCGAACTGAATTTCCTCATGTGAAAACTGAGTGATTTCCAACTTGATATTCTCTAATGTTCCTTATACGTTTAAGTTAGAATTTAATACATTTGGGCAGGATGCTATGATGCATTAAGATACACTTTATCTGAATGTCTAGGGCTGGTCCTGCTCTAGTTTCTATGATTTCTTGCCTTAAATTCTGAAGGGCACAAAAATAAAGAATAAAGAAGATATTGTGGTATGTCATATATTTACATGAAGTCAATATTTGATAAGTAGTCCAAAAGTTTATGAATATTATTCTTCCAAACAACTTTTTCTTATCTATAATTATATCACAAAGGTCAATTGAAAAAGTGTATTATGTCTATCATTCTACATATATTAAAATATTAGGTTTAAACTAAAAATGGAGCAAATATAAATCCTAAATATTGAATAAACTAAAAGCAAAAAATAATTGCATTGAAAGTCCTAAAGCTGAATTTGCAGTACTTACTTTTTTCCCTTAAAAATGGCAAAAAGCATTGTGCTCAGTAAAACAAGAAAGAAAAAAAAAAAAAACAGAAAGAAAGAAACTTTATTTACCAGAGAAGCCTTTGTTGATCTGCAGATAACGTGAAGTAAAATCACTTGTCATCAGGATTAGTTCTAACAGCATCTGCAGAAACCAAAGGAGAGCCGTGATGTGACAGCTCTTTTGGAAACATCCGTCAAAGTCATCTGCTTCCTCTTGTTGTGTCTTTCCTTTTCAAGTATTTCCCCAGCCTGTACATCTGGAGAATCTCCTGTTCTGTAGTAAATTATCTTTGTTTCATGAAATCTATGCAATTTGTACAACACTCTCAATCATCATTAAAATAGACAACACCCTGTCTGGGTCACACAGATTAGGTCACTGAGTGAGCACTTACCATTCCTTTTTAGCCCCTTTGACCATGGATAATGCCACCACCACAAGGCTTTCAATTTATTTAAAATAGTACTATGTCGTGTGGTTCACAAATCACAATGATATAAAAAGAAGTCTTGTTCCTACCCTCTCCATACCCACCAGGTTTCTCATCTGTTCTTCCAGCTCCCTATAGCAAACATTTCAGTTCTGCATTTTTATAATTAATTTTTTCAATTATTACAATGCCATGGCGATTTTTAAATAGGCAATAATTTTTAAAGATTTTTTTTTAAAAAATCCAATATTTAGATTCTTCTAACCCTTAGAGTCCTGAAAATAAATTTCATTGTCATTTATTTGTAGGCTGAAATAAAATAAAAGAACTGGTCTTGACTCTCAAATGTAATAAACAAATATCAAAAATATGGTTGGTTTTCATTATAATCCACAGTAAAAAAAAAAAAAAAAGAGGAATGTACCAATGGAAACTTAAAAAGTTCAGCATAAAACCCTTTTTATAATAGACCAGACCCTTTTAAAAGAAAAAGGCAAATGTTTGGGTCCATTTACACTGATCTGATTGCATTGGATTCAGAAAAATAAAGATAAAAAGAATATGTACTGGTAAGAATAAACTTCAAGAAAATGTAACTAGTTGAGAAATATTTGCTATGTGAAAGTAAAGTTTCAGGGGCAGAAAGGCAGTGACCACAAGTATGTGAGCATGTAAAAATCTAGTTAAAGGAGAAGGCACAGTATCAGTAAATCAAGTCATAAGATCTGCCCACTAAGATGTACTGTTTGCTGTAACTCGGAACTTAAGGGAGAAAATAATTCAGGATGAATTATCCAATCTCCTTAGACGATTTGAAGCAATACAACACCAGAAATATTTCAAAATAAAGTCATTCCGATAGCTGAAGTTTTGTCTCATTTAAACTAAACAGAATCAATTACCGTGGGTGCTTTAAATTACACTTAGTTACATAAATTGGGTCTTTGGAAGCAGGTATACATACTGAGAGTGAGCAGTTAAATTCCTCAGCTTAATCTCGAAACTTTCCCTTGTGTTTCTGTATAGCTAGTACAAATCTTCCTCTTGAGCCAGAGCATAATTTTTCTTCAAGGTCCGCAATCTCAGGTCTCCAAATAGCAGGTAAAGAATCAGCCCTGCTATGTTGACAGCCTTAATTGAATATGCTGAATATTAGATTAAAAAATTAAAAGTATAATTCCCTTCACCTTGCAGGGATGTTTTAAATTTAATTACATAAGCCAAAGGAGAGAAAACAATCAGCCTCATCATACATTAGGAAATGTTTTCATCATTGCCCATCATTCATTAGGTATCATGTCATGTCATATGATTTATTACCAAAGTATTTAGAACAATTTCTTTTTTTGTCAAAGTTTATTACTAAATAGATGATGTGAAAGTGTAAGATTTGTTTCATTGCCATGAAACTTAGTTTACCATTTAAGTAAAAACACACACACACAAAAAAAAACAAACAAAAAAAAGAAGAGTTTTTTTTAAATTTCACGTTTTGTTTATTTTAATATGGCTACGAATTTACATATTATATTTCTATTGTTCAGTGTCCACTTAGTGTATCCCCCAAAGTGGCCATCCCAGACTTCTCTCTGCTCAGGTTTGAGCTGAATCCCTCTTTTTTTTTAAATTGAGTTATAGTCAGTTTACAATGTTGTGTCAATTTCCAGCATAGAGCACAATTTTTCAGTTATACATGAACATAACATATATTCATTGTTGCATTCTTTTTCACTGTGAGCTACCACAAGATCTTGTATATATTTCCCTATGCTATACAGTAGAATCTTGTTTACTCATTCTACATATGCCTGTCAGTATCTACAAATTTCGAATGCCCATTCTGTCCCTTCCCACCCCCCTCCCCCCGGCAACCACAAGTTTGTATTCTATGTCTATGAGTCTGTTTCTGTTTTGTATTTATGTTCATTTGTCTTTTTCTTCCTTTCTTTCTTCCTTCCTTTCTTTCTTTCTTCTTCCTCCTCTTCCTCTTCCCCTTCTTCTTCTTCTTCCTCTTCCCCTTCTTCTTCTTCTTCCTCTTCCTCTTCTTCTTCCTCTTCCTCTTCTTCCTCTTCTTCCTCTTCCTCCTCCTCCTCCTTCTCCTCCTTCTTCTTCTTCTTCCTCTTCCCCTTCTTCTTTCTTCTTCTCCTTCTTCTTCTCCTTCTCCCCCTCCTCCTTCTCCCCTCCCCCTCCTCCTCCTCCTCCTCCTCCCCCTCCTCCTCCTCCTCCTCCTCCTCCTCCTCCTCCTCCTCCTCCTCCTCCTCCTCCTCCTTCTCCTCCTTCTTCTCCTTCTTCTTCTTCTTCTTCTTCTTCTTCTTCTTCTTCTTCTTCTTCTTCTTCTTCTTCTTCTTCTTCTTCTTCTTCTTCTTCTTCTTCTTCTTCTTCTTCTTCTTCTTCTTCTTCTTCTTCTTCTTCTTCTTCTTCTTCTTCTTCTTCTTCTTCTTCTTCCACCACATATGAGCCATCTCATATGGTATTTTTCTTTCTTTTTCTGGCTTACTTCACTTAGAATGACATTCTCCAGGGACGTCCATGTTGCTGCAAATGGTGTTATGCAAATTGTTTTTTTTATGGCTGAATAGTATTCCATTGTATAAATATACCACATCTTCTTTATCCAGTCATCTGTCGATGGACATTTAGGCTGTTTCCATGTCTTGGCTATTGTAAATAGTGCTGCTATGAACATTGGGGTGCAGATGTCTTTCTGAAGTAGGGTTCCTTCTGGATATATGCCCAGGAGTGGGATTACTGGATCATATGGTAAGTCTATTCCTAATCTTTTGAGGAATCTCCATACTGTTTTCCACAGTGGCTGCACCAAACTGCATTCCCACCAGCAGTGTAGGAGTGTTCCCTTTTCTCCACAGCCTCTCCAGCATTTGTCATTTGTGGACTTTTGAATGATGGCCATTCTGACTGGTGTGAGGTGAAAGAAAGAGGCTGGAGGAATAACCCTCCCAGACTTCAGACAATACTACAGAGCTACAGTAATCAAAACAGCATGGTATTGGTACAAAAATAGACATATGGACCAATGGAACAGAATAGAGAGCCCTGAAATCAGCCCACAAACTTTTGGTCAACTAATCTTCAACAAAGGAGACAAGAACATACAATGGAATAAAGACAATCTCTTCAGCAAATGGTGTTGGGAAAACTGGACAGCAGCATGTAAAACAATGAAGCTAGAACACCCCCTTACACCATACACAAAAATAAACTCAAAATCGATCAAAGACTTAAAACATAAGACAAGATACAAGAAACCTCCTAGAAGAAAACATAGGCAAAACATTATCTCACATACATCTCAAAACTGTTCTCCTAGAAGAGTTATTTATTGCTACACTATTATGAAAGGAGAGAGGACATGAAGTTAAGGAGAAATATCCCCTTCCTCTGTGCTGTCTCGTGTCTGGGGTTCGACACTTTACAGAGCACTTTTTACTTCTTCATAGGGTCAGAACCCCAATTTCCTTCCTTTGGGATGTGCTTGCTTTTCAAGACAGGAGATAAGATTTTCCTTTTCAATGTTTTTTTTAATATTTTAAAATTCTATAAAATAATAAATTCATACAGTTTTATTAAGAGATATTAAAATGCTTGTAATGAAATCCATCAATCTCCTGCCCTTCCTGTCCTTATTTTTTAGTTTTGATCCTCAAAGGCAATTGTCTTCAAAAGTATATCTGGTGAAGAAAGTTGAAAAATTCACTTTAGCAAATATCAAATTTGTCTAAGTGGAAGTGTCCAGAAAAGCATTGGATATTGAGGCCTGAAATTTAGGAGAGAAACCTTGGGTACACATAATGCTTTGGGACTTCTCAATATATAGGTGGTATTTGAAGCTATGAAAAATATCTCAGAGGTTTCTTTTTAAAATGTGTGTAGAAAAGTCCTTTGCAAAAGTATGATATAAATGTATTCTTACAGAATAAATAGGTTTGTGCATGGTAATAGTAAGCTTAGTACTAGTAAACCTTGGCGGACTTTGTACATCTTGACTGCAAGTAGCAATAGAAAACAAGAACAGAGAGATGATGTAACAAATGGGATGAAAATCATAGCTCAAAAAAGAACAGCAGGAAAGGAATGGAGGAGAAGAAACGGGAACCCAATCTTAGGTTTTCTTAAGATCAAACCTAGACTCCCTGTCCTGCAGTGGTTCGGAAATTGGAAAGAGGAATTTTAGGATAATGATTCCTTAGTGAGCAGTGCTGAATACTTCATAGGATTTTCTATGGAGATGAATATAAATAAAATGGAATATTCTTATATGAAAAACTGGGCAGTAAGTAAAATTTGTCTTTGCCTCTTTTGTCCATAAGCAACTTTTATTGTTATGCTATGGTTTCCCAGAATTCTCTGCATCAATTCTCTCCTCAGTTTAATCCTTCAAGGTCAAGTTCCTTCATCCAGAAATTCTTCCTTCACTCTCACCAAAACTCACCTGAAATTCTACTACTACCCATGAAAGATGAACTGCTATGAAAATTATCTTTCTGCCAAACACCTCTATAAAACTGGATGAAATACAAAAGATGACCAATTTCACACATTGAACAAGAGCCAGTGCACAACTGTGATCTCTGAGGTTAGGAAATAAATGGAGTGAATCCTAAAATTTCCCCAACTTACACTTGGGTGGTGCAGTTTGTGGATTATAGGGCATCAAGGGGAAATTCAAACAGGGTCTAGCAATTTAGCTGAGTTAATAATTGAGATTAGAGCTAAGGGAGGAAATTGGCTAAAATGTGTAGGGCAAAATATCCAAAGAAGGGGGTTATGCACATACACATGCAGAGTTTTGGAGGTCTGCAAAGGTGTCTTCTTGTGCCTTTGATTGCATTGAAATTTATGATGCATGAAGTAAAATTTTGTGAAGCCAAAAAAAACACCAACTAGACAGTAGTATATGGGAAATTCTCTGGAGCTCACCTGTGGCTGAGAAGAATACATGTTCCCACCAGCCAGAAGTGATAAATTTCCTGATTCCTGCAAATGTTGGGTAGAACCCTCAGAAGAGTAAAGGTTGTTTTAAAATTTCAATAAAAAAGCGAGAAATCGTACCTTGAAAGTATCCAACTTATTCCAGGCCAGAAAACAAGTTCAAAATTATTTAAAGAAAAAAAATTACCACTTAAAACCTCACAATTCACGATTTCTTGCATCTAATAAAAAATTAACCAGCGTGCAAAAGAGCAGGACTCCATAGCTCATTGCTGGTAGAAAAGAAATCAATAGAAACAGATCCAAATACGACAGAAATATTGGAAGGATCTGACAGAAATGCCTTAAGCATCTAGTTGAACCTTAAAACAGATCTGAAGATAGTAAGAAAACATGGTAAGAAATGGAAGATATAAAAGTGAAAACTTTATAACTGCTAGACTTAAAAACACGGTGTCTGAATGAAAAATACATTATATATGATGAATCGCAGATTAGAAATTGCAGAAGAAAACATCAGTGGACTTGCATTCAAATAGAAAATATCCAAAATAAAGCACAAAGTGAGGAAAGAAAGAAAACAAGGTTTGGTTCATTAGGGACCTGTGAGATAATATCAAGTTGTCTTGTAGGGATGAAATTGTAGTTGGGGGAGAATGATCAAAATATTTCAAATTTTTAAAATTGTCACATTCAAAAAAGAGCACTGAAGCTGAATAAATGCAAACAAAACCACATCATGACACATGATCAAATTGCTGAAAACTAGTGATGAAAAGAAATAAAAAGAAGCCAGGGAAATGGCTCCCACACAAATAATCACATATAAAGATACAACTTTTTCAGTTCAGGGAAAGGCTCTGTAAGTGATTAGCACACGGTTAATGCATTTTTCAAATCTCATCAAATTGCACAGTAAAGTGAGTGAAATAGTCTTAGGCAAATCATTCTTCAATAAAGCATCTGATTATTTAAATATGTTTGCTTGATCTGTTAGGTAGTTAGATAAGTGAGGGCACCCAGCAGATAGAGGGAGGAGAGGGAGGATGGTCCGGAAGATGGCGCTGTGCCCACCTCCAGCATAAAGGGACTTTACTTCTAAATGAGGGCCAGCAAAAAAAACTGATTAAAACCCAGACAGCCATGACTGGGCGGTAGCAGAAAGGACTTAACCGGACACTAGCCAGTGTTCCTTGTATTATAGTTAATATTGCTATTTAGGCTCCATCATGGGCTTTTCTGTGTGCACCATGGGTAAGGACATGCGCAAAGGGCCCAAACATGACTAAGCACTCCAGGGACAAGAGCTGTCAATCCATCAAGAGGCCACCTCTAAGCGAGGGTGTGAGAGAAAGGAAGACAGACACTGCTGCTTTATCCTCCCTTGGATCAGCCCGCCTCCCATTCTTGGGCGTGTACCTTTCCTTTCTTTTCAAATAAATCTTTAAAAATCTTTTGCTACACAACACACCGTCTCCCAACTGCCAACTTGTCTTTCAGGTATGACAAGAACCAGGGTCTTTACCTTTGGGGTAACAGTTCTGTGTCCTATTCTGTATCTACTCTACTAATTATAACTGTATTAAGGACTAATAAAACATAAATAAACTTCTTTTCTAGAGTACTTTTATCTCAAAGCAAATTTTGGAGTGAAAATTTTAACCTCAAGGACAGAACTTTTCATGTGGTCATTTTCAGTGCTGTGATGAACGTATTTGGGAACAGGAGAGATTTTTCTAGCACTTTTCAAATCTCACCAGAGGGCTACCTCAATATATTCGGTCCTGCAAAAAACAGACTGGCCTAAATTTAAAATGTCAGTTCAGGCTCTCATAGGGAGTAAAACCTCAGGTTACGGCAATTCAGCCACTTCTCAATAATTTGTTCTAATGAAGAATTACAGTGGCACTAACCTTTCACAACAGCCTCAAGTCCTGAGAAAATTTCTATTTGGTTTTATAATGTATCAGATGATTTGTAGCAGAATTTATCCAAAAATTCAATTTTGCATAATAATATCATGATATAAAGCACAGAGCAACTAAACTTCACAAAAGAGGGGACAATATAACAACATTTTACACATCCTCCATGATAGGACTCTGTGAAAAATACTGGGAGTGAAAAGACATATCATCTTAAGTCTAATTAGCATGATATCTGACACATGTCAGTTACTTAATATCATATGTGGAATAAATACATACGATAAATACAATCTGTGTCTCATCTTTCACAGAACCAGACAGTTACGTTAGCTGGGGAGCATTGCAAAGATGAGACTTTTCCTTGGACAACCCATCATGGCTTTAGATGCCTATTTTTTCACTGAAACATACATTCCACTACTTGAAGAGTTCCACTTCCCTTTGAAGCTCATGCAAATTTAACCTGGTATGAAACATTTAGTTTACAAAACCTACAAAGTGAAAACTTTGCATATGAGTTCTCAAGAACTGCCCAGATGGTAAACATAAATTCTGATTAAATAATGTCAGGATACATCTATCGTCACAATTGATCCACACATCTATTAAAGAGAAAATTGATTCTGCTCCAGGTCCTGTCAACTTCTACTTGTGTTTTATAGGTCTAGGATTGATTTGCAAATAGCATCAGACTTACTGGAAAGACACGGCTTACCAAATTGAAATATAAGCCCATAACAATCTTCAAAGAGATGGATGCTTTATAGATTTTAGGTGAAATAAGTTAAAGTTAAGAGTGGATACTTGTTTCTCTCAATAGGCTGCATTTCCGAAAAATGCATGAAAGAGAAAGTTCATTGACATTCTTGGGAAGCAACGTATGAGAATAACTTATCTAGACAGGCTAAGCCAAAGGAGAAAAAAATGCTGGCACACTAGCAGAGTAACTGGGTTGTGACACTGATTTCTACTGAGTCAGTAATTCAAGTGTAGGAGTGAGAGCCTAAATCTCCACAAAACTCATTAATCACTATAACCGCAAAATTAGAGTTTCTGGGACAAAAGTCTTTATCAGAAAGTTGATAATGGCATTTGAGTTTAACATTCTGTGTCTCATAATATACCTAGGGACTTAAACCAATGACTTTTGACCCAAGTAATTTCTCCTAGGGAGAAAATGAATTGGATGGCACAGACTGGACAGATATCATTAAAGAATTTCAATTGCAGTCTTTGGCCTAAAAAGTATTATAAATCTATCTTTTTTCTACATAGGCAGTAGTTAAATTATCTAGACAGGTTTTCAGGGTAAATATTGCTGATACAATGGAAAAGCTACAGTTTTTGTCTATTCTTGTCATTTATCTACTCAAAGGGCCTGGCCACGTCTCTTGATAGTTTTAGCTGGATTCCCTTTAAACAGAGTAAGTAAGTTGTAATTTAACCCAACAATGCCATAATCTTTATTGTAATGCACAGCCATAATATATACTCATGGGTTTAATGCATTCTCACTATAGACCTGCTCTACACACTCACTGATATAAAACACATTCACTGGAATTAAATTTATTGACCCCATGGAGATTTTATATACAGTATGTATGTTTTGTCAAATGCATACTCAAGTTCAGAACCAGTCTCAGACCAAATGGTGGCCTGAGTTCCCCTGATACCCAACCCCTGTCATCATTTTTCCTCTCTACCATGGTGAATAAGAAAAATTCAAGCAATAAGAAGGGAAATGTATAATCTTATTTTTTTATATTTGTAAAGAGAGCTGCTCATGCCCTAATTTAATATGACTCTTCCATCCATCATTTGTTCCTCTTGTTTTAATCCCGACTCCTTCCTCCTCCCTCCCTCCCTTCCTCCCTTCCTTCTTTCCTTCCTTCTTTCCTTCTTCCTCTCTCCCTCCCATTCAGGTCTCTTGCTATTAACTCTTCACTTTCCTTTTTTATACTCTTCCCTCATCTACAATGAGTGTGTTTTTCATTTTAGCACATAAAATTGAATCTTCTTATGTTAATGTTCTTGGCAAGCACTTTTTTTCCTGTAACTCTGAGTAAAATCTAACTAAAAAGCTTGTGTTGAGACTTTTTAGGAAGCAGCCCACCTGGCAGGTGAAGGGATTAATAATGTGTGAGCTGAGGTTGGGGGGGGACCAGCGCTATCAACACTTGCTGTTTAAGATTCTTGTTTCTCTTTGTCATTGATATCCTGGATCCCTGGCATCATGTATGTGACTCTGAACCCTATGGACCAGACTTATCATTCCTGCAGCTGAGCCCCTGAATTTCTCCTGTGACTGCCAATCTGGCTGTACAATGATTCTTACTCGTGTGTATCCTGTGTTTCAGTTGTGATCCCCTCTTTTGGACAAGTAGGTAGTTTCCTAATTTTCTGGGTTTGGTTTACATTCTCCTACATAAGCTAGACCTGAGTATGATTACCTCCCTACCAGGAATCATCAGGAATTCTGAGTTCCCATTGATCTAAGAAGTGTTTCAGCATCTTATAGTGAATGATTATATGGTGACGAAGTCTTTATAGTTTTAAAAAATCTTGTTTTTATACAATGTATCTGGTGCCATGTTCATATAGCAGTGATTATCCAGGAGATAATGATGATGGTACACTGGATATGTTGTAAATGTTAGGGGCAAGGAGAAGTCAGCTGTACTTTTCACTATTTCTGCATCTTTCTTCTAGCAGTATTTAGATTTTTTTAGAAATCCAGTCACTGCCTCAAACCTACATTGTGGTAGACTGTATTCATGGCCCCAGTTCTTCCCCTCTTGCTACATCCATGCCCTTTGCCTTGTGACCATGCAGTCCCTTTTGAAAAGGGGGGGCAGGGGCTGTATTTCCCCATCGCTTCATTCTGAATTTGGCCATGTGTTTTGCTTTTGTCCATGGGATGATTCAGAAGTGCAAGTGTTCCTGTTTTGAACCTACACAATAAGAGGTCTTGCATGTTTCAGTTTCCTCTTTCTTAAGTCTTTGCCTTTGCTGGAGGTTAGTCTGGGTCAGCCTACTGGGCTTAAATGGCACATGACAAATGCCAAGTTGCCCTGGTCACCCCAGCAAGAGCCAGACTACATCAGCCAAACAGCCAGCTGAGCTCCAGGTATCTGAGTGAGCGCGGCTAAGGTTAGCAGAGCCCCTTAGCTGACCCCCACTTAATTACAGGTGTGTGCACAGTGGACAATTATTGTTGATTACCGTGGAAGTTTTGTGGTTGTTTGTTTTGTGGTGTTACCACGACAGTATTATTGTGACATGGATAACTGACACATAGAAATTTTCAGAAGACAATATCCAGATCACAAACTCATCAGCAGTTCCAGACTTCCTTTTCTCTCACTGATAATAAAACATTACTGTGTCCTAGTCCATTCACTCCAGAAAAGTCACATGACCTCTATTTTTATCTCTAAGTTCTAAGGGCCAGGAACATCATCCCGTCTTCCATGATTTGGTGCCTATTCTTAAGGAAACATTTCTGCCCCTTTCTTTGTATCTCCACGTGGAGTGACAACCACTAGCATGAAACCCACAGCTTCTCCCTACTTCTTCACTCACTTCTGCTTTGAAGTGGAGAACTGAATTCCAGCTGGGAAATCTTTGAGTGAAAACTAGTTACAGAGTCAGTTGCCTGCGGGAAGTATATGACATGCTGCTTCTTTGCCTACACTTTCTGGCAGAGCAGAGCCTCAGTGTGAGTCTGTATTCACTCTGAGTGTGAATGGGAAGACCAGATAATTCTGAGTTTCAGTGTTTGGAAACTCATTGCTATTCATATAAGCAGCCTGGTTTAATGAAGATAACATTAGCATTCCGTTTGCCCATCTTCATCACTTTTTCATTTGACTTAAACTCAGATGGGGAAAAGGAGGTTTCTCTCCCTTTCTGTCCAATCCCACTAACTTCTATTCTACCCTTAACATCAAAGACCCTTACCTATCATGCGTGCTCCTCTCGTGTGGGCTGCCATTTCTCCAGACACTAACAACAGCAACATAAAATGTAGATTGCATCCAGTCAGTGGTTTAAGCCTAAGATCTGTCAGTTCATTTGGGCTTTTGCTTTCTTTCTTTCAATTATCAAAGTTTACTGGACATCCACTGAGACAACAAAGGATGAGACAATAGGTTGCCAATATGCAATAGCCTTGACCCCAGCCTTTGAGAATTGAGGCGATCATCTAATCCACCAATATTGTAAAACCACCAGACTTGTTTGTTTGAAGGGAACCTCCAGTCATCTTTCAACAGATCACAAACTAGCATTTTTCTATTCTTAAATGTGCTTACCATCAGAATTTAGCTATATATCCAGCAAATATTTGTTTAACATCATCATCTACTGGATGGCAGGCACTGTCCTTAGAAATGAGGAAAAGTCATGAGCCACCGAGGTTCCATATCCCCATGTAGCTTTCATTCTCTTAGAGGAGATGCAATAGATTCATACGTGAGCAAATACACACTACCATTTCCAGTAATCACTACTCTGGAGAAAAGTAGAACAGGCTAGAGGAACAGATAATGAGGAGGGTAGGCACTATGTCTGAGATGGAGTGGTCAGGGGAGGCTTCTCTGAAGAGGAGATCTTGGAGCAAATGCCTGAATGATATGAAAGAGGAAACGGGGTCTGCTGGAAAATGTTCCAAGCAGAGAACAGGAAGACGGGCACCCCTACCCCAGCCCTGGGAGCAATGAGACAGACTTCAGCAGCAGAAGTGAGTCAGAGAATATTAGCATCTGATTTCAGAAAGAGTAGGGAAAACTAGAACATGTAAATCTAAGTTTGATAAGAATTAATTGAAGGGTTTTGAACAAGGGAGTGATAATACAAATTCTCTAAAAAGATTTTTCTGCTGGTACCTGCTATGTGAAGAATAAAGAGGGGTGGAGCCTAAGGATAGCGGGGAATTTGCCAGGAGGCTGTACCATAGAATCTGGCTGCAAAATGGGGGCTGGAAGCTTGGAAAAGTCTTGGTGAGAGAGGGGCTGGGAAGAGGCCAATTGTGAGGAATGTTCTGAAGATGGCGCTGGCAAGGCTTGATGACGTGTCAGTGTGCGAGTGATGGAAACAGAAAAGTTTAGGATAATACCTAGGTTGTTTTTTTTCATGAACGGCAAGTGAATGGTGGTATGGTTGTGCCGTTTACTTGGTTGGTTTGGAGGGAGAGATATGAAGAGTTGGTGTTGAATGGGTTAAATATGAGAAATTATTTGGCACTGAGGTGGAGGCATCCAGGAGGCTCCAAATAAGGAGTGGGGAATCTTGGCTCATTTATACAGGTGTGATTTATACAAGGAAGATGACTTGGGGCTCCACTTAGAATAGCTATGTTGAAAGACATGGCCTTGGCCTTGCCTCAAATCTTTGGTGAGTGGATATGTAGGTATAAGCTTAAGCTACAATAAAATGTAAGATATATGTATATCCATAAGATGTTCTACTTTAAGTATTTTTTAGAATGACTATTGATTGTGACTGCATCCAGTGAAAGCATTTCTGCTGAGTTAAAAATAGTTAATGTTGACTTCAGGTCCACCGTGTGCCAGGTACTGTGACTGGCATTTTACGTACACGTCTCCTGTGTTTTCTCATAATCCTGTGAATCTCTTCATTCTTGATGAAAAGAATCTGAGTCAAGAAAAACATCATGTAATTTTCTCGAAGTCATACAGATGTTACAGATGACACCCAGTAAACTCTAAATCCACTACTGTATAAGGTGACTCCTTTAAGTTAGTGGTCAAGCATTATTTTATCTGGGAAGCTTTCCTCATTCTCTCCCCATTAAGTGCAGGCTAGTTAAACATGACAGTTTATATGCCATTTTTGTTATATACAAGCTTATGACCTAACCTCAGAGAGGGATGTCCCAAGACTCGAGAAAGGGTGGAGATTGGAATTCAGATTTCATATAGTACCTTTGAGGTCACAGAGGCTCAGGTACCTAATGTGGCCTTAAAGATTATCTGCCCCAGGAGACATGTCTGCCTTCATGTGGACCACACAGATCTGGGCAGTTGACCCTGAGATTAGCAGATAGAACGGGATGGAGTCAGACAGCCTTCTTTATTTTCTAGGTAATTTCCAGAAGTCTCATAGGCTCCCACAGGATTGGGGAGAGTCAGGAATAATAACTAAGGCTTGACTTTTCATTAATCTTGGTAAATGAGTGCTGAGATAGATTAAATGTTAGACAGAAAAAATAAAAAAAATGGCACCTCAGTGTCACTCCAACTTATAACATATGCATATTTAAATGTGTACAAACATATATATTTGAATATTTATGTGTAAGGTTTTTGTGTCTGTTTTCAGATGCAAGTGACAGAAATCTAATGTCAAATAACTTAAGATAAAAGAGGAGGTACTGAAAAAGTGGGGGCAGTTGAGGGAATTAAAAGAAGAGCTGAAAGGACAAAGGCATTTGTGGGAAAATCTGCCATTTTTAGAACCCAGACCTTGAAGACTGTAACTGGGGGCTTTTGTTACTCCTTGTTTCTTTCCTTCTTTTTTTTTTTTCTTCCATCTACAAGTAAGTCTCGTTGTGTCAGTCTTCTGTGCAGCAGGAGACATGATCAGCAGAAACCCTAGGATTCCTTCCTTCCTAGTCCAAGACCAGAGGTAAAAAGCACTTCACTTTGAACCCCAGCTCAGAATATCCAGGACTCCAACTGGGCCTCTAGCCACTGCTTGAAAGGACTTTAGTGGCAGGATATACAGGACAGGTATTGGCTCAGACAAGGCACGCTGGGTGCAAGCAACCTAGAGGCTGAGAGGATAAGATTTCCTCAGGAGCTGATTAGTTTTGTGAATAAGATTCCAGTTGAGCTGGGACTGAAAGAGTGAGAAAGATTCAAAGAGGTGATGTGAGTGAGAAGGGAACATATTAGGAGCAAAATAATGGAAGCACCAATGCAGGGGATACAAGGCATGTGACCTGTTTAAAGAGGAGGGTAAGGGAAGGGGTGTCATTTACTGAGCATCCGGAGTCTGCTGGGTAATGGCTGGTGCTTCATGTATATTTTCATATTTAATCCTCACAGATGAGTTGGGCTACTTTTGGCTACATGTAACAGAAATCCCAGTTAAAACTGAGTTATAAAGAAAATGAGTTGGCTCCAATAAAAGTACAGATGTGGGTCAGGATTTAGGATTGACGGATCCAGTGGCTCAAAGATCAACTCACTGTTCCACATGGGTAGCGTCTTTCATTGAACTGTGCTGTGTCCTTGCACTGAAATGGAGGGTCCACCCAATTTCTACTCATACTTTTGTGTTCAGTTCATGTGCTAACCTGCACAGACTAGTTTAAATGGAGTAAAATAAAACATTTCGTTCTTCAGTCACACTAGCTAGCCATACTTCAAGTGCTCAACAGCCACATACGATTTGAGGCTACATATTATGTAGCACACGTAATTATTTCCATCATCACACAAAGTTCTGTCAGTTGGTGCTGCTCTGCATCCCTGAAATACTTACTGAGAAAGCTCACTTTTTAGCACATTTACCTCTCAATGCTAAGAGTTTTTTGGTCTTATCTTCTCATTTAATCCATTAATTGTACATTGCCCTTGGGTTGTTCTTTTAAATATTTCTTCCTTTTACATATATTATCTGCACCAGATGGTAAATTTCAAGGGCATTGAAATTTTCCATGCTGAATGATGGATAGCTACTTGTTGCTTTGAATTTGAGCACTATTATAAGAGTTCCAATTGATATCAAATACCCAACATGATTTGCAGAAAGGCAGAATTAAATTAAATTTTAATTTTAAAACAGTTTTAGATTTACATAGAAACTGGAAAGATTGTACATAAAATCTCCATATACCCTACATGTAGTTTCCCCATCACTAACATATTAGTAGGGCGTATTTGTTACAATCAATTAAATAACATTGATACATTATTATCAACTAAAATCTTTATTTCATTTTTAACCTGATCTTTTTCTGTTCTAAGATCCCATCCTGGGATACCACATTATATTAAGTAGCCATGTTTCCTTGACTGTGACAGTTTTTCCAGAATTTTCGTGTTTTTTACAACCTCATCATTTTGAGAAGTACTGGTCAGGTATTTCGTAGACTGTCCCTCAGCTGGGATTTGTCTGACGTTTTTCTCATGATTAAAATGAAACATTTTTAACATGACCATTTAAAGGCTGATTTTCAGTCCTTTTCAAAATAAAATGAAGGCAAATGACAAGAATAGATATCTAAGAGTTGAGACTACAAAACGTTATAGTCATGACTGGTACATAAAACATGTTGTCCCCAAAACGATTTATACAGGTAATAGAGCTGAACAGAGTTACATACCTAGTCCTAACTGAAGTCCCCCAAGAACTGGGGTAAAGAGTGGCCAGAAGTCTTTATCCAGGTAACGTTATAAACATGAGATGGGGAAACAAGATACCCAAATCTTCTATTTCAACAAACTTTCTTTTAAAGCAGCCATTTTCATGTTATTCTGAGCAAACATTTCCAGGGAGTTGAATTGTTCATGCCAATGTCTATAATAAAAGCAAGATAAATCTAGCAATGTTCTTGAGTCAAATTTTTCTAAGAGAAAAATGAATATTAGTTTTTGTTTATCAAATAAGCAGCTATACTAAAATGTCCCTAACAGAGTTTCCTAATATTAAGTACACTGATAATCACTTAACCTTTCCACTTCTAGGACCGCCATCCCACATGTTTTCTGCTTTGAAAGATTAGGTGCTGTGTTTAAGTAAACACAGCAGAAGCAAGAATATATGTGTTTTTAGGTCAGTCAGGAATGTGAGGCTGGTTGCTAGTTTTCTTGATTTATCACATTTTTGATCATTGCTACTGGGTGTAAAGGTGCATTTTTTTCAGAGATATTCTTATAGATATTTTAGAAAAAATTTTTTCAAAAAAAAATAAAAACAATTATGTCTGTATTTTGATCTAAACTTCATATTTTTGCTTTAAAATATCATTCAGCCTGATAGCCGGGCTAAGTACCTGTGCATTCAGGGTGGTGAGGCTGAAGAGGAGACTATAGATCCTCCAGGGGAGGGAGAAAAACAAGTAGAAAGTGGGTCAAAGAGGGGGAGGGAATGCAATTACATAGAAAAGTGGAAAAAGATTTTAGTTCCATGTAGTTTTTATTTTACCACTCTCATATTGTTTATTTCATCACTCTTCGAATGAGCTACTCTCAGAATCCAAACTTCTCTTTCCTTACACTTACAAAGGAGGAAAGCTGATTTATTTGGGTGCCTTATGTTCAGTTTGCTATGTCAGGTAATTATAAGCTTTGTCCTGTTTAATTGCATCTTACAAACCCCTGGGTAGTTTTATTATCTCCATTTTATAATGAAGAAACTAAAGCTTTAAGAAATTACATGATTTACCCGTTGTCAGAGAGCTGGTAAGGGATGAAGCTCATATTTATGTCTGGGTAATCTTAAAACTTCTGTTCTATCTACTGATAAAAACATTTCCAAAATGACTGGATTGAGTCAGGTGAATTCCTAAAGTATATGTTCAGGGACAATATAGTTTCAACCCTGACAGTTACTCTATTTTCAAAGATCAGGAAGCAGAGATGTTAAATTTAAGGTTGGATCATCCAGTAGTTTAAAGATCAACACACTGTTCCACTAGCATGGTATTTCAATTATTTATATTCACTCTGCCTCACTGAGACAAGGTTTTAGCTAGGCCTCCACACAGCGGACCAAACAGAAGGTTTAAAGGTCTTTGCAAGTGTTTGCATTGACACGAAAGGACAGGTTTTCTGACATAGAGGACTCCTCCCAATTCACTGAGTCACGTGCTCCACAGTAATTTAGGAAGTCATCTAGGACACTTCTCTCCAAAACTCTAATCCAACCTAAACCTAGGAGTGTGTGAGTAAACACTATAAAGAGTCAAGAACACTAGTTGTTTTGGGCTGATCAAGTAGAATCTTGGCTAAATGTTTTGCCACACCTTATTTTAGCTTTTCGAATGATTTTTTTTCCCTTTTTTTTTAAGGGAGGTACTCGGGATTGAACCCAGGACCTCATGCATGCTAGGCATACTCTCTACCACTGAGCTATTCCCCAGCCACACCCCATGAATGGTTTTCAATCTGAGTTCATTAGACCCTGATGCAAATGATAGATCCAGCAGGGAAAATGATCTTGATTAAAACATGGATGTGTCTTAATCCTGTTTCTACAATGTTTGATCAATGAAATATGGTTAAAATCAGGGGATAGAAATATGATTACTCCCATAATAATTTCGAAAGTCAGAAGAGGAATGATTGTTAGGAAATCTTTACGTGGTGTGTGTGTGTGTGTGTGTGTGTGTGTGTGTGTGTGTGTGTGTGTGTGTGTACGCGTGCGCGTGTGTGTGTACGCGTGCGTGTGTGTGTGGCGTAGGCGCCCTGCAGAGGGTATTGCACTTAAATAGCTATAACACTCCTTGAAGGCCAGATGATGATTTTGATGTCACGTATAGAAATAGGAGTTTAAGAACATGAAGGAACTATTTAATAAAACTCTTCCTTTTGTTCCGAATTTTAATGTATAATTTTCACAGCCCTTCTCACCAAGAAATAAGAAAACCTATTCAAAATTTAATTTGCTTCCTATTTTAATGTATATGTATCTGTTACATTGTATTGAATTGGCAGTTTACTTGCTACGTAAAGAAAATATTGGGCATATCTACCTATATTACCACAGTTGACTATGAACAACATCGAATATTATTCGGACATATGCAGGAACAAACATAATGGTTGTGGGGGAGAAGTTCACAATTATTTTGGCTTTTCATTCTAGCATATTTTAAGAAGTTGACCTGACTATAACTTTTCTTTGGAATGCTTGTTGGAAAAGCATAACTGAGAGTTTTAAAACTTGGATTGAAACTTAATCTATATGGTAATAGAACTTGGAAGAATCCAAGCTCAATTCAGACTAAAATGTCAGAAGAGTTTTTGAAAATGGTACATCTCATACAACCTAAGGATATAGAGAAATAAATCATCTATCACTTAGTTTTTCAACAAAGGGCGCAACATATAAGGAAGTGAAATAAAGAATCTAGAACAGTTGCTTATGCATATGCCTGTCCCCTTTGATATATTTCATCTGCAGAAAATACACAGGGTGGATTCCACAGTGGTTCCTATGTTCCTCTGCTGTTCTAAACCTTTCAGATCTTCCTTAAACACTTTTAATCTGCTTTCATGCAGAAGTCTCTGTCACACGTGTTCCACCTTCAATGTAAGTTGTGGTTAAGTTGCTCTTAAACATACAGAATTTACAAAAGAGCGTGTGTTAAAATTGCAGTGGTTATTCTTTCCCTTCCTGCTGTCTTTACCAGGGCCTCCCTATCTCATAAAACCAAAACAGCACATTACCATAGGGTACCAATATAGCTAAACTGATTTTCAACATGTTACTTGTTCTTAGACTTTAATTGATTTTCAATTCAAAGCACTAGTTCTCAAACTTGGCTACATATTGGAATTACCTAGAACATTTAAAAAATGCTGATCCTCAGGTCCCACTACCTGATTTGCTGGCTATGGAGTATGGCTTTGAATTTTCTAAAAGAAGTTTTCAAAGCTCTATAGTTAATTCTAATGTGCAACAAAGTGAGAACCACCAGTTTGAGTAGTGGTTGCCAATCTTGCCTGCACATTGGAAACTTCTAGAAATCCTTAGAAAGATTGGTGCCAAGTTTCCACACTTGAATTGGATGCAATTGTCCTGAGGTGTAGCCAGAACGTAAGAAGTATCTCCCCACACACCCCCACCACCCCTCTGTCCAGGTGTTTCTAGTAAATAGCCAAGCCTAAGAATTAACATCAGCATTTCACATTTATAAAGTTTCTCACATTGAATTTTTAAAGTATATTATATGGAAATTCTGAGTTTTAAAATAGATTTTACTTGAATGTAGTTTAATAAATCAAGGCAAAAAAATAACTGATTATTACATGTGAAGATCTCCCAGAAGAAAAACCTTACCCTCATTGTAAAGGTGTTAGATTCAAGGGCAAAGTTATTGATACTTGAAGAAAGAAAATTGTAAAAAAATAGAATCCAAAGGAGTTATTCTTAATGCAAGTATGACAATTCAGATCATCTTCGGGAGAACTTTGTTACTCATAAGTAAAAATGAGATCTAGAAGAGAAAAGGAAATTTTTGCCAGATTCACCGCTTTTAAAAAGAACATAATCAATTCTCAGATAAATATTTTCAGATGTGTGAAAGTCACCTATAAATGTTTATTCTACTTAAAATTTTCCTAAGAACACAAGCTCTTGACAACTAATGTAAACTGTCAATTGCTTAAAAGTGGAGTGGAGAAAGGAATATCTATTTAAAGCCTACAGCATGCTTCTGAATGAAAGGTACAGTGTTGATTATCTTATTTAATGAGAGACTTGATAACACATTCAGAGAGAAGCCAGGTGTAAACAGTTGTTCCACACTTGTGCAGTGGGTTTATATGATTGTGTTACTATAGCTTGCTGAAGTGTTGTGTAAACACGGGTTGAGTTACTTATTACTTAGTTTATAGATGATAATGCCCAAGGTATTTTTGTCCTCCAAAAACATATCCATCCAATTCATATGCTCGAAATGAGTCGGTGGAATGGGGGAATGTTCTCTTCAGTTCCAATAGGAAAATTCTACTAAAAAATATATATTTTCAATTTGGGTGATGTGTTGTGTGTGTGTGTGTGTGTTGTATTTGATGATAGGAACTTCATTTCTCTAAACAGATTATTTTTCTTAAGAATTGTTTCTATAATTCTACCATCTCATTATAGGATAGATATTTTGTCAGCAAAACTAACGCTAACTCCTCAGTGTCTACATATGCTTGATAAAATGCCTATAAATAATATCACCAGTGTATAATGCTTGAAGAAATTAAGAGTTTATTTGCCACTCACTAAAGAGAAAAAAAAAAAGGTTAAAAAGAATAGGCAAAAGGTCATTGGCAGCAGAGTGACCATTTAATCAGTATTGATTAAAAAAGCCATACAAATGCTTTTGTGTGCCTGGCAAACGTAGGAGAATTGATTTTTAAAGAAATTATCTAATCCTGGAAACTTTCTTAAAGTAATGGATTAAAATAAAAAAATACAACCTAAGAGATAAAGTGCAGCCAAGATAATTCCAGTATTTTAAAGCAAAAATATTGGAGCTTTTAAGTCTATTAAAAGTTTATCTTTTACCTCATTAGTTATGCATTTATTGGGTTCTTTTGGTTGATCTGCTTTGTGATCCATGTTCCAGCATTATTTATTCTATTAACTGAGCAAAATAAAGGAACAATTAATACCCCGTTTCCAGTTATAAAAACACAGTAAACATTAATGTAGCCAACTATTGAAGTAGCTCAGTGGGCGCCAAGTTTCCACTTGATTATAAAGTTCAACATGTTGTTGATCTTGGCTAATCCACAAGGTATCTGAAATAACCAGAATGCAGAATAGTCCACTTATTTGTGTCTTATAGACATGACTTAAAGAACTGGAATACGTCGAAATTTTATGAATTTGACAAATTTTGGTTACAGGCACTATGTCTGATACCAGGAATACAAAAAATGAGACACGGGAGAAAGTGTCTCATTCACTTGAATCAGAAAGATTCTTCCACAAGATGGTTACAATCCAGTAGATTAGCGAGAAGGCAGGAAGATGCTAGGAGATTTACAGAAGTCATAAGGGATCACAGAGGAGAGGCATCTGTCCCAGACTAGAGGTAACAGGAATGGGGACAGGTAAGAGGAAAGGTTCTTGGAAGGAAAGATTTTCATGCCCAAGTTGGAATCTTAACCTAAAATAACAATACATTTGTACAGTGGAGGGGCAGCTAATAGGTTTGGTGAAATAACATTCTAAGCAGGAGGCAGCCTGGAGGTGAGAGAGGTTTAAAAAAGATACTGAAATTACATAAATGAAACTAACTGAGTATGAAGATTTGATAGGCAGAAAAAAGTGAAGCTAACAATAGATAAGTGTGTTATCATCAGAATAAACAAATGAAAGCCAACAAAATATTTTAAGCATTTATGGGATGGAAGATGTTGGTGATGGTGTTGATCAACTTGATCATATTTGGATTTAGGAAAAAAGTGAACTATCTGGCAGCAGAACAGAGCTTGAAGGAAGTGGAGAGGCCAGTTAGGAGGGAGGTGGTAAGCAGAATTCCAAAGTGACTCCAGTGACCCCTACCCTGCTTTATTTGTGGATGGAAGCTGTGAATATGATGAGACATTTGTAACAATGTTGTGTTATATGACAAAGGGATTTTGCAGATATAATTAAAGTTTCCAAATAATTTGATCTTAATATGGGAAGTTTATCTTGAATGGATTGGACCTAATCTAAAGAGCCCTAAGAGAATCAAGATCTTGCAAAAGTGATTCAAAGTGTGAAAGCAATTTAATGAGAGAGAATACTCTATTTTTGGTTTTGAAAATGGAAGGCGCCTACTGGCAAGGAATGTAGGTGGCTTCTAGATGCTGAGAGTGGCCTCTGGGTGAAACAGAGACCTCAGTCCCACAATTGCAAGGAACTGAGTCCTGCCTCAATCATGTGTGTTTAGAAGAGGATTCCAACCTCTATTCGAGAGTGCAGTCAAAACGACACTCTGATTTTAGCCTTGTGAGAGTCTCAGCAGAAAACCCAGTCATGACCTATCCATACTTCTGACCTATAGAATCACAAGCTAATAAATGGGTATTGTTTTATGCCACTAAGTTTGTGCAATTTTCTATACAGCGACAGAAAACTAATGCAAAGGAGATACATCATTCAAAGAAGAAAATCAATTTATACCATAATTTCTAAATGGAAGAATTTAGAATTATCTTCAAGCAGCAGTTACTCATGCAAAACTTAGTCACATCACCCATTAAAAACAGAACAAGACAAAAAGGTATTCATTTAGGTGACTCAATGATTCAATGTATTTGGGGCTATTTCTATAATTGAATCACCTTTAATACTGAGGATTATCAAAGTGTTTAATAATCATCTTATGTACATCTGCCGTTCTCCCCTCTAAAACTCCCCTCCCTGCAGAAATGCTTCTAACTGTATCAAAATTTTGATGACGTCTTGCCCAAGAACCATTACTTATCACCATTACCATTTTTTAGTTAAAAAAGGTAACCTTTGTTTTCCCCTTATATGAAAAGTTTTTCCAAAAAGACCTTCTGTAGTTACAAATTTACTTTGAAAGGGAATACTCAGTTAAAATTTTCCTGTGTAATGATAGATTTGTCTTTAATTTTGGAACCTAATCTTCACCTCCCCACCATCACCAAACTCATTTCCACTAGAAATATAAGCAAAACAGAATCAATAAACACAAAACCCCAGAATTTTTTTGTAGAGAAAGATGATTTTTCCTAACCTCTGTTATATTTATTTTATTATTCATAAATATTTATTAATATTTATCATTATATGGAAGTTATATATGAAATACTATAATAATTTACATAGATTGAAAAGCAATATTAAGTAATTCTGCTTTGTAATATAAGTGAAGCTGTTTACTGAAACTTCACAAAAATTATATTAAATAATAGCCTCTAAGAATATATTCTGTTATGTATATTGTAGTGATGGTCTATGGAATAATATTTATCTATTTATTGGCACATAATTTTCTTGACTACCTCTAAAGCAATATACCATACTATTCTAAGACAGCAGATTTTTAAAACGTGCTGTTTCTTGAGTTTCCTTTATAATACAACCTTTTTCTCCCCACTGTTTTTTGTTATGATTAGATAATTTCTGTTCTGCACCAAATTCTTTGGTTATTACCAGCAAATAAAATTTTTTAAAAGTATAGCATATGCTTTAACTTCATGCCAAATAAGTTTTATTCTCTGAAAATATCAGACAGACTTTTTATACATGGGAAATAATATCATTGGGAACTTATGATTGTCTAAAAGAGATGTATTAGGTAAGAGATTTGGAACTAAGTAATAGAAATATCTTTAAAAAGTAATCTAGAAGGATGCTATCTTAAATATGTAACCGTGTATCACATTTATTATTCCTTTTGCTTCTGGGAAGAACATGCTTTTAGTTCGTTACTTTGGTCACTATAATTCATTTTATCAATGAGCTGTCACTGTATTTAAACATCTGGAACTCATCACACTGAACAATGCCAACGCTCATAACCAATCAATGAGAGTTTACTGTGAATGATAAACATTAACAATATGATCCCAGCTTTGTTACAGTAATTATGTGATGGAAAACATTCAGTCTCAGACCCTTGTATCTTACCTCCTGAAGAGCTGTGATTGCTACTCTCCTTAAACTTTAAACATCATCAATCATTTTATTCAAAAACTCTATTTGTATAGATTTTTAAAAATTCTAAATGATTGCCTAAGTGATATCTAACGATACCCTCACCACCCCCCAAAATAAGAATATTATAAGTAACTAAAAGTATTGAGCAAAAGACTCCATGCAATTAACTTCAAAAATTTTGGAGTCAACACTTCAACAAACCACTTAGAGGAAGAGAGCCTTTTAACTGCTTTCAACAGAATTCCATTCTACTTTTATCTCTGGAGAGGGTTTCCCTATAATTCCAGCACTTCAGCCAGATTGTTTGCACACGGCTGAACAGAAAAAACATATATATTTTACATCAGCATATTTAATATCACAGGTTCCTCAATGTACTGACACAATGTTGGCAGTATTAACAATGCAGACATCATTAGCTTTCCAAAAGATCCGTAATTGAAAAGTCAGACTGCTGAAAAATGTCATCTTGTGTGTACTATGCTCAGGGAATAAAGCTTTGCCTAAGTCCTTAAAAGGGCAAATAAAGACTCAGTCATGGCCTGTGTTGACTCCATAGGCACTAAGTTCTGTTAGCTTTAGCATGCTGTTTGGAATTTCCACCTCCGATGAACCATTTCTCCTAAATTTGCAAGAACTGTTCAATCTCCATCCCACCTCATCCTTATGTTCTAGCCAAGTTAGAAAGCAACAAGGACTTACACAGTAGATTTGAAAATAACGTTTCAACTAATAGGTACCACGTATTAAAATTTTTGTGAGCCTAGGGAAAAAAGGGACATTTTACAGATTTGTTTGTTTATTTATTTACTAGAACTAGAGTTCTTGGCAGAATATATCTAATTCCTTTGCCAATTCAAGTTACAGAAGATGTTTAAAATTTAATTTTTTTAAATAATAAATTTTTCTATGTAAATTAAAATTATACATTTAAAAATGTTCTAAAAGGGGAAAAATTGCTTTCAAGTTTTCAAATTCACTTCCTGTTTCCTTTTTCTCTTGCTCTTTTCCTTCCCACATTCTTTTTCCCTCAATATTTCACTTCCTTTCTTTACCTGCACTCTATACTTTGGTGGGGTGGAGGGGAGCCTTTGACATTCAGAAAAAAATGAAACACCACATATTCAAAGTTCTCACATAAGCTCTGTGTCTGCTCCAATTTAGAGGTTTAAGCCAAAACCTAGGCTGCTCTTTTGGTTCCACAAGGCAAGCGTGGTCTTGTATGTGAGGTGGGTCTGTGCAGGGGTGGGACTGAGTCTGCTCATAGCTCAGGCCTACAGTATGTTTAAAGGAGGGGAGGAGTGTTGAAATTGTCTATGTGCTACTAATTTTACTTTCAAAGATACTAATGCTGACTTTTAAAAGTCATATCTCTGTATCTTTTTCCCGCCAAGGCTTTTTTTAAGTCTATCTAAAATCCAGGAATGATGACTTAAGTACAGGCTTCTGTGAATCTTTCTCTGGCACCGAACACCTAAGGGATTTCTGCGAATAAAACATCAGAAGACATTAGGAGAGTGTATCATTTTGTTCTGAACTGTATGTTTAGATGAATTCAATAAACCCTTGAATTCAACTAACCCTTGAGCCCAACCATTTTGAGTACAACTGACAAAGTAATATGAACAAAAACTCTGGGGTTGGACTGCCTAGGTTTGAATCGAAGCTCTCCCTCTTAGTAGCTGTTTGGTTGGTTGACTTTGAACAACCTCAAACATTGGTATCTCTTTTTCCTCTTCTGTGAAAAGGAGGTAATGATAATTCCTATTTCATGTATTTGTTCTGAAGATTAAATGAGTAATTCATCTAAAGCAGTGGTTCACAACCAGTGGTGATTCCCCTGCTCCCTACCCAGGTGACATGGACTATGTCTAGCATTTTTGTTTTTTTGTCATAAATAAGTTGGGACTGTGTATAACTGGGCAGATGAAGGCCAAGGATGCTGCTACACATCCCACATTCACAGGACAGCTGCTTACAACAAAGAAGTCTCCCGCCCAGTGTGGCAACAGCGTTGAGGGTAAGAAGCCCTGATCTGAATCACTTGAAACAGTGCCTCACACAGAGGAGACACTAAAGAAAAGTTAAATTTTACTTGAATAACATGAAAGTTTATTTACTTTCCCTTATTGTAGACAACTTTCCCCGTCACTTTTAATTTTTTCATTGTTTCTATACTTATATTCTCTTTGGGTGTTAGTTCTAGCAGAACTCACAATTTCTTAAGCAGCTGATTTTCAGAGTCAAACAATTCAAATATTTGTTAGTTCACCCCCAAGAAACACATTCACAGACACTTGATAATGGATGAAAGCTAATAATTGCCAGCCTCTGGCTTCTGCCCCAGGTCCTTTGTACCGTATGCGCTTCAGAACAGTGAAAAAGGGGAGTGAGGCGTATGTTAGAAAAATTTAATCTTGTGCTTTCTTTAATGATATCCAAATTTAAAAATGAGAAAGCAGGGAGAGATCAGGATAGAGTGAAATGGTAGCAACATATAGAAAATTCACCTGCATTTCATGGAGTGAATGACTGAATAAAAATACATGCATCCTCAAGACTGACACTTTCCTTTTTAGATGAGATAGTCAGGCTTCTTGACTGCAAGTGACAGAAACGGACTCTAGTCTGAGCAGAAAGGAACTGAGTGGAAGGCTATCAGACAACTTGCACAGTCCATGGGGTTGCCAAGTAAAGAGGCAGAAACGGGGAAGGACAGGCAGCATGAAAAGAGCAAGGCTCTCATCACCGGAGCCATCCAGCTGGGATGTCCCCTGTCACTGGACATGGCTTTCTCAGGACGCCACAGCTTCCATGGCACAAGTAACTCTGGTCATACTGTCAAGATTATAAATCTCATATGAGGTCAAATGCTGCAGCGATAGCTGCCAGAGACAAGAAGACAGAATACCTGGCCACTAGACTTCCAAAACTGAGGAAGAGAGAAAGCTGTGCAGTGCAGACTTGTAACAGATAAGTTAGGCACTTCAAGAAAAGCCAGTCGAAACATGTGGGGTTTCAAGATGCAGTTAAAGAGTGCCACGCTGGGGAGTATTGTTCAATATCCAGCTCTGGGCATTCCTGGAGAAGGGAGGACTTTTGCAAAGATTGTATGAGGGAGCTGTGGTCTGCACTGATTGTATTTTTAAATGAAAGGTTTTTCCATTTGAGCAATTTGTTTTGTCACTTGTAGGTCTGCAAACATGGGCCAACACATTTAAAAGGCCCTAGGTCCTTTGTTAGATAGGAATTTCACATTGGGGAAAGGTTGGCTGAGTTTGGCTAACCACTCCAAGACATGAGCTTGGACACGCTGCTGACTCAGAGAAATGAAAAGGAACGAGGCCCAGAAGGCAACACTAAAATGTTATTTTCCTTTTCCATGTAATCTCAGTTTACAAAAGCTTATTAAAGTTTTTCACCAGCTATAAAGTTTATACAGTACATTGCTAACAGATGTAATTGTTGGACAGATAACACACTCGTAAGCCAGTTTTTTTAAACTTGAAAATGTGTCTCCAGGCCATAGGAGCTGTGACTTTAGCCAAGGGTGTAAACGTCTGTCATTATGAGTCTCATAAGTAATGTCAATATGACCTTTTACACGATTTTTAGTTGAATTTGGCAAGAGAAACCAAAGGCTAGCATTTAGATTGTAGTTTCAAAAGGCATTTTTCCTGGGTAGGTGATAACCAGTGCCTCTTAGAAGAAAAGCAATAGAATTGCAATTCGGTCCATCAGGAATGGAGGTGGGGGGCGGTGTTTTGCCACATAAAGTTTAGTGATAGAGTCCTCTAGTTGGATTTCTTCATCATTTTGTGCTTTGAAAACTTCCTGATGGCGAGAAGCAGTCCATGCTTACTATTAATGTAACGATTATGTCTGCGGCAAGCTGTTGCTGGTTCCTCATAACTAATTAGACTCTTCAGCAATTAAAGTCTTTGGATATTTGAATTTTCCCCCAATCAATTATATTGCCTTAACTATTTTATACATGTTTACCTTATATTTTCTTGCTTAGTTATTTTAGCATCTGATAAACAAAATGATTGTCCTGTGACTTCTATGATCATAACTTGTGTCTTTGTGTAGTTGCCATTTGTTAATAATTAAATCGGATCGCTGGCTTTCATCTTTGAAATTTCCTGTTCTCCTAGATTAAGGATTTCCCCAGAAGAACTGAGGCTGCCTCTGTGAGTACCTGGCTGCTAACAACCTGGAACTTTGAGTTAATTTCTCATGTTGAGGGTCCCCTGACCAATTCAGGTCATGTACATTAATGGGGCAGACCCATGCTAACCAGGTTCAGGAAACACTGTTTTGAGCCCACCCAGAGCCATAGGAGAAACAGACAGCTCTCCTTCTGGTTCCACGTGTTGCTGTCGCTGCTGTTTTGACCCAGGCTCTCACTGAGCTCATTGTTTTTTAGGTGTCCCCAGCCTCGTGCAGGGCTCTCAGATTTAATTGCTCATCTTCTGCAGACCTAAGAGGTGGTCATTAATTTCCCCCAAACTCAAGGTTCCTGAAAACAGCATTTGGGCTCAGGACAATCATAGCTCCCCACATACTCACCACTCTGATTTCAGCTCCTAGGGATGTGTTTGTGTGTGTGAGTGTGTGTGTGCGCACGCACACGTGTGTGTGCATGCCTGCACACATGTGAATGTACAGTGGGTACTAGAAAACTTAGGTTTGCTCTTTATATTCACGGAACAAAGTTAACATAATTGCAATTAGTACATCTCCTTAATTTTAAAATATATAGAAACTTATTTCACAACTACTTGAGCACTTAGGTGAATAAAAGTTACCGACGGCCAACACATTTATACCACATTCTTCAGGTATTTTCGTTAGTTTCTTTTTTTTTTTTATGCTTGACTGCTGATGCTACAGTCTTTTGTGCAGAGAAAGCTATCTGTTAGATGCCACCGTGGGATTTCACCCTCATTCATTACACAGTGGCATATCCTTTCATTTTCAGTCTCTCTGGGTCAGTTTGTTTTAGGAGATTCGCTGGTACTCACTATAAAGATTCATATTTATAATGATACAAAAGTGAGTTTGGTCCACTGATAGTTTTTAAAATTAAGATATGTTTCATCTTAGTTCTGTTCACATATATATACTATATATATCTATATATCTATAAAACTAGGCTACTTGTATAGTTTTTCAAACAATCTCATTACATGAATCACAACAAAATGTAGAAAGTATCTGCACAAGAGGGGTCTTGAAGCCTTTGCTTCATTAGCTTCATAATAAATACTCCAGTTTATTATTTATCTTTGTAAAATGACTTTTTTAATTGTGGTAAAATATAGAAGACATAAAACTGACCATTTTAACCATTAAGTGTACAGTCAGTGGCATTAAGTACATTTACATTGTTGCACAACCATCACCATCATCCGTCTCCAGTACTTTTTTCATCTTCCTAAACCGAATCTCTACACCCATTAAACAATAGCTCCTCATTCTCCTCCCCGTAGTCCCTAGGAAACACCATCCTGCTTTCCATCTCTACAAATCTGACTTCTCTAAGTACCTCTTATGAGTGAAATCGTGCAGTATTTATTCTTTTGTGACTGGGTTATTTCACTTAGCTATTGTTTTCAAAGTTCATCCATGTTGTGGCATGTGTCAGCATTCCCTTCCTTTTTAAGTCTGAATAATTAGTTTTTAAATAACAGACTAATTCTTCTGTATTTTATGTAGTGTTTATTGACTCCCTACCAGAAGCAATGATGTTTATACATTATTCTCTCTTCCTCTTCTCTTTCCTTTTTTCCACCACAGAACATTAGTTGATTTTGTTATTTACTTTTGACTTTATACTTTTGGTATTTAATTAAAGATAATAAATGATCTCTTTGGATTCTTAGCCTTAAAATGAAAAAAAATGTAATTACACTACCTATGGCTTACTCATTCCTTTTTGTTACCAAATACTATTGTTTTATATCATTTTGGCCGTGTCAGGTTTACAGTATTGATATTCTTTTCTTTAAGTGTAATTACTTGATTTACTGATGTATAATACTGTTCATGATCCATTTACTATTGTTTCTCAATTCATATCTTGGTTATCTGAAGCTGGTTCTCAAAGTTTCTACAAAGTAGCTTCCAGAGAACAATGTTCCCTGAGCTCTATATACTCAAAAAGGGTTTTAATTTTTCATATGTGCACATACATTGGCTTTGTGTACATTTCTTTCCAAAGTTATATGTGGCATTGTTCCACAACTTTCTAGTTGTAGATGTTAGAGAAATGCAAGGTCAGTGATTATTTCTTCTCACAGAAGTCTTTCATTTTTTCCTATCTACAAGCAATTTTCCTCGTGAATTCTCTGTTTAGTTTTCCTGGAGGAATTTATAGATCTCTTCTTTGATTCATTTGTAATTCTTTCAACTTCATTTAATTTTTTTTCTGTTACATTATTTCATTTATTTTCCTAATATGATACAAATTGTGCATATTTGAATCCTCTTTGTTTGAATCACCTAGGTATCACTTTTTCTGTAATCCTTTGTACTTTCTAATAGTCATCTTTTTCCCCCCTTGCATTATTTTTGTTTTGGCTCCTCTTTATTCATTTTATTCCAGCTAATGTTAGGGGATTTTCTCCTGGGACACATAGTTGTAAAAATTTCATATAGGCAAGGGCCAGGACCATATTACAAGGCAAGCAAATATCTTCCTACTACTCCAAGGTTGCTTATGCAAAGGAAGTCCCTTGACCATTATGACCCTTCCACCCCACTAGCACCCAGTCAACTGAGATTGACATTTGTGGGGTTACTCAGGATTAAACCTCTCTGATCCCTACAAGCCTCAGTAACACACTGCTTCCTGCATATATGGCTTGAATATTTTATTGTTGAGTCTCATCTTCTTAGCTTTTCCTTGAAATTAACTCAAGCACAGAGACTCTTTCAATTATTGGATTTATACCACAGATACACCACTTTTTAGACAACATATGCTAAGGGTTTATTTTTTTTTTCCTTTTAGCATCTTCACATACTACTGTTTCTTTTTTTCATTGATTTAGGTAGCCAGTTTGTGATTTAGCATTTCAGATATCCCCTGGTTTTATCCAATATGTTTTGTTGATTTTGCATGTTTTCTTTCTATTTCTGTTGCTTTGGGGCAATTTCTAAGAGTAGAAGGGGGAGATTCTTACCTAATCCCATCATGTTATAATCACATTCTTTCCAACCACTTTATGAAATGAGAATGTTTGCTGTGAAAAGGAAGTACCAGTCAAATGCTTGCTTGCCTGAACTTACTGGTAGGGTCTAGCTAAAAACCTGAGAGTTTTTTGTTTCATCATACTTCCTTACATCCATCACAACAAGGTCCTTATTTTGGTAGGCTAACTGGAAAGGAGAATCACTCACACTAGCACTGATTTTTTTTTTTTTAATCTCCATCTTTACCATTCTTTGACTGTATCTCAGAAAAGAATTTGAAGAAAACTATGTTTGCTATCTCTCATAAATAATACAATTCCTTGAGGCACTAAAATAGCTTTTGTGCTTTCCAAATATTTATTGATCCTAGCACCATACTAGCATTGTGAGAGAGAAAGCAAAATATAAAACATAACCTCAGCTACCCAAGTATTCATAATCTATTCAAGGAAAAGACTTTAATAATAAAAAGCAATCTTTAAATTGCATGGTGCTGGTTGTAAGTGTAATGGGTCAAAGACAACTCAATGAGTAGACTGAAGGGATAAAGGCTTGACATGAGTATTTCAATAGAAGAAAGAAAAGAAATGTTTCTAGATGGAGTCAAGCAATTCGTGAAAACTGGAAAAAGTGAGATATGTTTAGGGAACAGAGGAAAACCACCTGACTGAATGGAAAGTAAATTAAGCAGATAAGTAAAGGGCAGTGTGATTATCTTGAAGTCCTAGAAAAGGCCCTTGGTTCTATCATGGTAAACAATAGGGACCTTTGCAGGATGACAATTTCAATAGACAAACTGAGAGTAGGAGGATCAGCTGATGATCCAGATATGAGAAGCTTAATCCTTGGGTGATGGTGGTTGTAGACCAAATGGCAAGGAAGCTGTGATTCCAACAGATTATGCAAAAAATAAGTAGGCAACTTTGGTGATTAATTTTTTAAAAGATGGAGAAAAATGGAAAAAAGTCAAGTTTCTACAAGATTTCTCACATTAACAGTAGAAAAGAATAATGGCAGTGTTGTTTATAGGTTTGTAGAATTTGATGAAATTTGTAAATAATGAGTTCAACTTTATACAAGTTATATTGGAGGCCATGATGAAATATTTAAATATTGAGTTCTCTGTGATTTTTTAGACAAAGATTGTTCTTGCTTGATTAAGAGTTAAAAATAAATAAGGTCTTTTTATCAGCAACTGTTAAAGTTTGTTAAAAACAAAACTGGCTCCAGAAAATAACAGAATGAAAAAGATATGGGACAGTAAAATTGCATTGCTTATTTTTAATGGTATAGCATATCTTCTTTCCAAATATGTTTGGAATTCTGAATTAATCTTGGAGTCCCCCAAATCTTCTGAATGTTAAGTGTGAGCATTAATGAGCAATATTTCTGTTTATCACTATTTAATTAGTTAAGTGATAGAAGTCTAATTCAACTTTGTATATTAAAAATAATTTTTACTAATTTTTATTACACGAGTCCTGCTTGTTTATTACTGAAAAAAATTAAGAACACATACAAAGCAGATGAAGAAAAGATTTAAAAACCCAACTTTAGTTTGCTTACTTTTGTAATCGATTTTTCATAGTGGCATCAGTTTAAGCAACAAGGTGTACATAAATTAATGAAAATGTTTGTTAAGAATATTCAAATACTTTTACTTTTTAAATGAACATTTATTTTGGAATAATTTTAGATTTATAGAAAGTTTGCAAAGATCATACAAAGCTTTCTTGTGTACCTCCTCAGCCAATTTCCCCAATGGCTAACATTTTATATTGTTACGGTACATTTGTCAAAACTAAGACACTGACATTGGTGCATGACTGTTCTCTTCTTAACTAAACTCTAGACTTTATTTGGATTTTACCAGTATTTAATTGTCTATTATCCCCAGTCTCTCTGGTCTATGACTGTTTCTAAGTCTTTTTTTTTTTCCCCTCTCATGAGCTTTTTAAGGAATACTGGCCAAATATCCCATTGAATGTCCCCCAATCTGATGCTATTTTATGTTTTTCTCATTGCTACACTAGAGTTATGCTTTTTAAAAAATGCCAACTGGGTGAAACATCATACTTGTAACATCAAATAAGGTGTTACATAACATTCACATGAAATCACTAAAAATCTTAACCTTTATCATTTGGTTAAGGTGGTGTTTGCCACATTTCTGCACTAAAAAGTTACTACTCTTCCCTATTCATTCCCTATTCTATTCTTCGGAAACAAGTCATCAAGTGTAGCCCACCCTCAAGTGTAAGGGGTGGGATGGGAATTAAGTTCCATCACCTGTAAGAGAAAGAATCTACACAAATTATTTGGATATATTCTTCAATAAAGATTTGTGTCTTCTCCCTATTTACTTATCAATCATTTATTTGTGTTATATGGAGTCATGTATATTTATTTTATATTTTGATTTATAATCGAATAATACAGTATTTATTTTGTTGCTTACATTTTTTGTTGCTTTGGCTACTGGGGTCTTTTAGGTTGGCTCTTCTTGTCCATTAGACAATTACCCCATTGTTTTGTTTTTGAATACTTCCTTACTTTCTGAACCTACGAGGGGCTCCAGGCTCATCTTGTATTCTGCTGCCTCAACCCCAGAATCAGCCATATCTGGTATATTTAGAAGAGAGTGATATGTAGAAACCAACCTGTGGGTGCTGGGTATGCTTGTTGTCTCTGGGATGTCATTGTTTAAAGACTATCTCAGCATAAAGAATTAGGTAATATATTTATGCATAATAACCAATGAATATACAGGCAATTGAGTGCCTTCTTAGATGACTTGCATATCTCATGATGAATGGTCATCTCTCATTCTAAATTAATATATGGACATTTTGTTTGTGAATTTGATCTTCTGCATTTGGGTAATAAGAATCAATTGCCAGAATTTCTTATAGTCTGGGCCATGGACTTGTAGCTCACTCCTCTCCTTCAAACCTCTTCTTCTGTTGCCACACTAATTATTTACATCGTCCAAAGATCTGCCTGAAACAGCCAGCTGGATTTGTCTGGAAATCACAAGCTAACAAATCTTCTCCAAGACCAATTTACTCATCTATGACTAAGAGGACATAGTTCTCAATGATCTCTGAGCAATCTCTCAGAGTTAATTTTTGATGACTTACTCTCTATAAGTCATTTATCAAACTGCACGGTACTCACCAACTATAATAACATTCTACCTTTTTCCAATCACTTCTGGTTGTGAGCAATGAAACTGCTCATCTTAGCTTAAGAAATGAAAATGGAATTTTTTTATGAACATGACTGGAAAGAATAATGAAATAGCTAAAAGTGAAATCAAAAGAGTTAAAAAGTGTGTTTTAGGGACTGGAATTGGGTGACCAATGCCATAAGCTCCCTCTTAACCCTCTCAGATCAGCTATGTCCACACAGCAGGAACAAATCTTACATGACTTCACTTATACACAGTTAGGGCTTTTCATTCAAGAGGAATTAAGAGCTTCTCCCATTCACTTCCTGTTTAGAAAATTTCAGGAAAGTTCTCTGACTGAACATGTTTATTTTTTAGAATAATCATTGTGTCTAGGAGATGCAGTATTGCATATAGAAAGAGTAGAGTTCCTCTAAGATGACTGGTACTGTTAATTCAAGGACAGTGATCAGAAAGCATTCTGGATAGCTTAAAACAATTGCTGTAATAATATAGGGGTGGGGGTGAAGGAGTGGGAGGTAAAAACTGTTGGGTATAAGATAGGCTAAGGGTGCATTGTGCAGCACGGGGAACGCAGCCAATATTTTGTAATAACTGTAACTAGAAAGTAAACATTAAGAATTCTATAATTGTTTTAACTTAAAAAAATTTTTAAACAATTGCTGTGATAATAATCATTACTATTACTACTAGTGCTACCAATAACAACTAGTATGCGAGCTTAGCATGAGTGAGTTCTAGTGGATTGTAGAAGATTATCTTTTTCTGGAACTTCATTTGCCAAGCTCTTTATATTTGCCAAGTTTACATATATTAACTCATATTTCCTCACAACACTGTCAGGCAGGTATTATTTTTATAATTATTACTCCTACCTTACAGATAAGATAGAGAAAATTGAGTGCCCAACATCACACAACCAAGCCAATCATATTCAAGTAGACCATTTGGATTTTGACATAAGAGACTAGAAGAGAGGAACAATGTTTTTCTCTGAATTAACAAGTATCTTTTCTCTCTGAATAAAGGAGAACTTCTCTGAGAATTGATCCAGCACAGAGGGACGCAAAGCAAGTAGTCAGAAACTGTGGCATGTGGATTTCATTCGAGTCCCTGGATATATAGCCCAGATGTTCCTTGGGATTTCAGTTCCATAAATGAATAAGTTTTTTTTTTTTTTTTGCTCAAATGAATCTGAGTTAGATTTTGTTAGTTAAAACCGAGAGAATTCAACCAGATACAGGCAGGTCTGCAGGATAGTTCTTTCCCATTTCTTCAGAATTCTCCCCTCTCTGTCTTCTCTTCCTCTTGCCAACAATCCAAGATCTTTGGGGATCACATAATTTAATGCTTCGTGCAAAATGGCCAGTTCCTAATATTTTTGTCCCAAGCTAAATGAGGGCTAAATGAGGAGAGGAAGAGAAAGAACAGATGACAAGGTCCCTCAACAAACCTGTGTGCTATTCCCATTCTAATTTTGGAGGGGCCAGTTTATATAAAAGCTTGTGACATCAGTTCAGGACCTTATTGAAGGAAAGGATTTAAATCTACTCCACGAGTGCTGATATTTTCTAGCAAGTCTCCTAAAGCTTCAGCCTCGGTAAGCATAGGGAACCCAAAGTGTTGACAGGTAACTTTTCCTTTCAATTTTAGTATATGTGTTGCCGAAGCAAGCACGACAGGTAACTTTTCAGTCTGCTTCTTATGACATAGCAAAGGTTGCTAATTTCCATCCTGGGATGATGGAATCATCTTGTAACCTAGTCCACCTCAACTCAGCCAACTTTCCTCTTTAGGGTCTTCTTTTTCCAACATAATTTTAGTATTAATTTCAAGCTTGGGTTTGTTTTGGTTGCAGATAACAGAAATTTGTCTCAAATTTCTCTTGACACTAAAGATTTTATTTGTTTATGTAGCTGGGTAGACAGTAGAGTATCATAAACCAGGAGCATAAAGGTTAGAAATGGAAAAAAAAAAGTCTTTCTTTGCTTCTTTATTTGTCTCTATCTGTCTCTCCTCTTTCCCTTTCTGTCCTCTGACTCCTTTATATGTGTCTGTAAATCTCCTTCTCATCCTTATTTGTTTCTCTTCTTCTCATTACTTCCTTCTACAAAGTGGATTTTTCCAAATGTCAGTAAATGTGGATGCAGATTATTCCGGAGTTATGCACATAAAGCTCACTTAGCAAAAGGAAAATAAACCTATATCTCTGTAAGGAATGCAGATAATTCCAACAGGGAATTCCAATTACTTTAGTTTGAGTTGCTTGGTCACACTGGTACTAAACACAATGTTTGTGGAAGTGGATGACGGTTTCAGGTTAGGGCGCACCTGCTTTTTTATTGACAACCACCTGAGAACCACGTGGAGAACCACAGGCAAAACTTCCCCCAAACTAGTAAGATGTGTTCTGGAAAGGAAGGGATGGGAAAGTTCCCAAATAGGTAAAAAGAAAGGCTCTCCCTGCTCATCACATAACCTTTGTAATTTTATTGATTGTGTATTTAGAAGTTATACATTTGTGCGCGTGTGCACACACGCTCATTTACTTTTCCTCCTTAATACCTGATCCCACTGGAATGTAAGCTTTATGACAGCAGAGCCTTTGTCAGTTCTGTTCTCTACTGCATCCCCATTACCTACCTAGATGGCGTCCTGCATATAGTAGGTGCTCAATAAACACGTTTTGAACTGAATTAATTAAAGAGAGGTCCATGTTAAGCAACATATTACATGGCCACTGAACTCTGTGGACTTCTCTTGACACCTTGGGGTCCATTTAGACACAGTATCGTACAATCCTGGAGTCGTCAGAGGGGAATATTTGCATCACAAAGTTAGTAAATAAATTTTCATTTTATTATGTACATCGCTGAGGAAAAAAATTTTCAGGATGTGGTAAGTGACATAACAGATATAAGAGAAATAAACTGTTGACTTCTAGTTAAAGAGAAAAGACACAGACCCAGAAATGTGTTACACTGAGCCGCCCAAAGCTGTGTGATACACGGCAGCGGTGTGGCTAGCTGCCTGGGAGTGGGGAGAGGAGTCAGACTAGTTCTTCAGTAGAGGACAGATAGATGTAGGATGGCCACAAAGGAGGAAGGAAACACTTCAGAAGGGGGTACATGGGGAGCAAAGTCATGTCACAACCAAATGCATTTTTATTTTTTTTTAATTATAGGTTCAGAAAAATAATATTGATTTTTCACTATTCTATTTCAAGAGCTTATTTAAAGACCAAAGACATAGCCTGATGCATTCCAAAGCAAAGTCTTTGTTTCTAATTTCCTGAAATATATAGATTTGCCCTTTTTCTAGACCTGCTATTAAAATGAGACTAGCAAGTAAATATTATGGCAAGGTTAACTCATAAATTAATTAAATTTTCAAGTAAGATAACAAGGATACATATTATTTAACATATTGTGAGGTCTCCAGAGAGACATTTGCTTCTAGAAATAAGAAAACAAGAACAAATTAAAGTGCTTCCAAAAAGCAATAAATTTATCTGTCATCTTAGATCTCGGAAAACATGGTAATAGTCATTAAAAAAATGTATAGATATAATCCTTAATTTCAAACTGCCAAATCTTTCACATTCCTATGAAAGAAGGCTCAGAGGAGGTCAGTACAATTTGATTTGTCATACAAAGCTCTCAATTGAGCTAAAGAGACTTCAGTTCCCTGAAGAATCCATGGTAACAGCAAACCAAAAAGAAGAAGAAGAAAAAAAAGCCAAAAACCTCTAACTTTTTAAATACACTAACAATTTATCAATCTATGGTTTTAATATATAAGGGAGTTGAAATATTACTTTAAATTTGTACAATGACTGTTAAAAATGTATTAAATAAAAGAGAGTTTAATTAGAAGTTAAATTTGGAAAAAAAAATAACCTGAGTTTTTAATATATTCATGCAGAATTGTTGAGAAATGGAAGGGATATAAGAAAAGGCCACCTGAAGCATCCTGGATGCTTTGCTAGGTATTTTTAATCCAGAATCTCTAGAAAAAGTGCCAGTAGGTTTTTATTTGAAGTATTAGTAATTTTTGAGGCATGATGAGTTTGAAAATAAAGACTTTTTAAAAGGCACAATTTAGAAAAAAGAGCTCTGGAATCAGGGACAGGGCTATGAACTAAAAATGAGCAAAAAGAATTCTATTTACTGCTTTTGAAGGCTAGATAATTTACTGTTGGCTAGCCAATGAGTTCTAAAGTTTCTAAGCAATTGACTTAGGATTTAAAAGCAAGCCATCTTATTTTGAAGCATTTTAAGAAATATTTCTGTAGTGTTTTTTTTTTTTTTTTTCTAGTTGTAACTGAAATACAGGGGGCTTCTCACAAGCATATTTTATTGCCATCCTCCTGATTTTGAAACAGAGATCATTGCGTGGGTGAAAAATGTATCCAACCAAAAGATGCCAACACCCAAAAAACGGATATTTTACTGAAAATTTTGTTTGAAGCTCTGATAGAAGATTTTAACCATGTACCATTTAGTAAAATTCCATGAAACATTTAAAAAAATGTCTATTTCTCATAATATCTGACCCTGCAAACCACTTCACATCTATCCTTTCTCTTCCATTTTTGAATAATTTTCTTTACTGTGCTCCTTAGCATTTGAACCAGCACTTGGCTCGTAGTATCCACTCAATAAAATGAAAGATCAATGATTTCAGCCAACCAGAGGTTCCAGCATTCCTCAGGCATGCACTTGGAAGACTCTGAACATCCTCACTCAGCCTGCACTCCTGTTCTCCATCACCATGAGCAGAAGGAACAGCAGCAGCATTAATGTTTTTAGCATGTGTAACATGCGCCTTTAATGGCCTCGCGTTACATAGTTAAACAAACCTCAGCCATTTTTAATTCTCCAAAGTGAAACTAATGCTTTACAATGAATGAGCTGGACACAAAGTAGAAATTTAACAGTACACAATGATAAGTTACTAGCCACAGGCAACTATGGTTAGAAATACAAATTCTACAGCCTATAAAGATATTAATAGCAATACATTGAGATAGGTGAAGAAAGAAAAGATCTTGTGTGCTGCTATTTCAAGGAGTTTGGGAAGGAAGGGAAAAAGTACTCCAGGTGGAATGATGGCAAGGGTTTCTTACTAAAAATATGCAAGGTATTCAAGATAGGCAGGCACTGAACTGCACTGCATATACACAGAGTTCTACTGAAGAACAATTACTTTCTTAAGTTAACTTTTGAAAATAAATACCAAAAATTGAAAAGAAGTTAAAGCATATAGCTAACTTTCTCAGAAAATGAAAAAAATGTATACAACTCATACTAAGAAATAGAACATCATGATCTTCCCAGAACCTCCCCATTATGTCCTTCCAGTCACTGTTCAAAGATAACTATTATTTTTACTACAAATACCATGAATTAATTTTGCTTGATTTGGATTCTGTAAAATTAAATGACATAATTTGGATCATTTTTGTCTGCCCTCCTTTATTCAAAGTTATGTTCATGAAATTCATCCATGATGATGCATGAGTTTGTGCATTTTCATTGCTGTAGAGTATTCCATTGTACAAAAATAGCACACTTTAATTTAGGCATTCCAATGATGGTGAACAATTGGGTTGTTTTAATATTTGACTGTTATTTATCTTTTGATGTAGCCATATGCAGTTATTTTTGTTGGGTAGAAGTTTTGTACAAATATGCTTAATTTGAGTAGACAGTGCCAGTTTTCTGAAGTGATTGTATCCATTTAAATTCCTAATATCAATTTGTTAGAGATCAAGTTTGTCCACATCCTTGTCAATACTTACTGTCATCATTCTTTTGCATTTTTGTTTTTCTTCAAAAATTTAGTAGAGTTGCCTGTTGAAGGTATCTGGATATTTCTCTATGGGAAAGTTTTTGAGATCTGTAGGAAAAGACTTAAGATTTTTCATTCTCTCTCTGCCCATTGGCTCATTTTGTAATTTAAGGAATGTATCACTTCATCTAAAATTGTCAAATTTATTGGCTTAAACTTGCCTCAAATATGTTTTTTTTGTTTTTTAAGGCTCTAGGATCTATAATGATTGTCCTTTTCCATTCCTGATATTAGAAATTTCTGCTTTTTGTTTTTATCCTTGATTCATCTTGCAAGGTTTTGTTTATTTTGTCAAAAACCAAACTTCTAGCTTTGTGGTCCTCCCCCCGCCCCTCACCTCCCATTGGTTTCTGCTCTTGTGTCTATTATTCCTTCCTTCCTAGACTACGGACTTCCTCAGGTGTTTCATTTTATTTAGATTTCATTTGTTAGTTGGATGCTTAGATTACAGGTCTTTACGCTTTTATGGTTGGCTAATGTAAGAATTTAAGGCAATAAACTTTTCAGTTAAGGACGGTATTCAGTACATCCTGCGTGTTTTGATATGTAGTATTTTCATTGTCATTCAACTCAAAATATGTTCTGATTTCAACTGTGATTTCTTTTGGCCCATGGACTATTTAGAAATGTATTGTATAATTTCCAAACAGCGTGGAAATATTCTAGTTATCTTTCCTTCTCGTTTCTCTGTAATTTTCACTGTGATCAGAAAACATGCTCCATAAGATTTCTGTCCTTTCAAGTGTTTAAATAAGTTTTACGACCCTGCACATAGTCAAACGCTTCTTTATCCGTTTATGAGAGAAGGATTTTGAAATCTCTCATTTTGATTGTAGATTTGTTTTTTTTTCTCCTTTTAGTTTTATTTTTGCTCAATATATTTTGAATTTTTCTTATTACAAATTTAGAAGTGCTGAATATGTTTGGTGGGCTTTACCTTCGATCATTATCAAATACCCTTGTTAGCATTAGTTAGGCTTCTAGAATTAAAGTCTTATTTGTTAGTATAGCTATGGCAGCTTTCTTCTGGTGCTGTTCAGGAGTACAGCGTTTTCTATTCTTTTATTTTCAACCCTTTTGTATACTTATATTTCAGTGATATTTGTTGCAAGATACACACATTTGGGTGTTTTTCCCCCATAAAAATCTTCGATTTTAATTGGAGTACATATTCCATTTAAACATAATTGTAATGATTTGGTTTAAATATACAAGTATATACAAATACACTATTTATAGTTTAATTTGAGTTACTATGCCTATGGTTGCATTTTGTTGGATCAGTAGATTTTTTTGTCATTCTGTTTCCCAATGTCTATCAGCCTTTTTGTTATTCTTTTAGTTATCCTAGAGATTGCAAAATAATTTTTTAAAATTAAGATCTAATATAAATTCTAAGATACTTGTAGGGAAATGAAAAGACCTTAAGTCTTTAATTCTATTTATTCCTCCCTAATAATGTGCTGTTGTAATCTTATATTTTGATACTCTGTGTACTTTATACCCCCAAAGCCATCACTATTGCTAATTTATACTAAATTTTCATTTACATTTATCCACAGATTTAAACTTCCTATCGTTCTTCACTCTTTTTTCTATTTCAGGCTGCCATCAGAGGTCCTTTCCAAGGGTCTAAAAGACTACATTAGTCTTCTAGTGACAAATTCTCTCAGGTTTTGTCTCACAATATCTTTGTTTTATTTTACTTTTGGAAGAAAATTTCATTGAATCCAGGACCTTTGGTCATTAGTTACGTTCTTTCAACCTAAGCATGACGTTCCCTTATCTGTTGAATTTCATCGTCTCCACCGAGAAGTCAGTTCTGTTCTATGTTTGTTGGTTGTTGGGATTTTGCTCCTTTGAAGTTAAGGTGTCTTTTTCTTTTGGCCGGCTTTTGAGATTCTCACTTTGTCTTTGGTTTACAGCAGTTGAAATCTGATGTACCAGAAGTTTTTTTTATATGCATCCTGCTTGAATTTTCTAATTATTGTTGATCTTGTGTTATATCTTTTATAAGTTGGGAAAATTCTTAGCATAATTCAATAAATAGTGTTTCTATATCTCACTCTTCGTTTTCTCTTTCTGAAAATCCAATTACACACGTGTAAAACCTTTGTTCTGTGCCCCACTGGCCAATTATGCTCTTTTTTTCTGTGTTTTGTAGACTTTTTTTTAACCTCTTGTGTCAGTTCATACATTTTCTTCTTAGCTATATAAGCTCACAACATCAGCTAAGCCTCTAATCACAGTCTTGTGTATGTCCGTATGTCCTGTGGTGCATGTATGACTCAGTTTATACAGGGATATACAGGCATGCTTCATTATATTGTGCTTTGCTTTATTGCCCTTCACAGATACTGCATTTTTTACAAATTGAAGGTTTGTGGCAATTCTGCACTGAGCAAGTCTACTTGCATCATTTTTCCAACCGCATTTGCTCACTTTGTGTCTGTGTCATGTTTTGGTAATTCTCCAAATATTTCGAACTTCTTCACAATCATTACGTTTGTTATGGTGATCTGTGATCAGTGAGCTTTGCTGTTACTATTGCAAAAAAATTTGGACTCCCTAAAGGCTCAGATGATGGTTCGCAATCTTTAACAATAAAGTATTTTTTGATTAAAATATGTACATTGTTTTTATATACACTGAGTCTTAGAACTTTGTGAAAATTCCTTAGGGACTGTGTTTGGAGCATATTCTCTTTGAAGGGTTTGCTTTTGCTTCAGCCAGTTGACTAGAGGCACGATCCAGGACCATGTCCAACTAAATTTCCAAAATGAGTCTCTCAAGTTGCCCATATGTGCTTGAATACAAGTTTGTGGTTATAATTCTCAGGTGACCTTTTTTTTCCCCTACATGATGCAAAACCAATTCCAAGACAGATAAGCTAAGAGAGTGAGTGTGTGTGTGCGTGTGTGTGTGTGTGCACCTACCTGAGTCCCGTGTTGGCCAGCATCTCTGGTTTGAAGTCCCACATTGACTGAGGCCCCGACTTAGTCTCTTGTGCCTTGCATTCAATGTCTCATTCAAATCTAAGCTTTAGATTATAGGGACCAGGAGATAACTTTAGTGTTAGAATCAGCTTTAGAAATTTCCTGGCCTTGTGATACCGTATTTTTTCCTAGTTTATGTCCTCAGATTGTTCCGTTTAGCTTATACTAGCTAAACAGTTCTCTTTGAAAAGCTTTTTAAAATTCTTTTTATCAGCCTATTTAGATGCTCTGAACTTGGAGAGTTCTCTTCACTCATCTGGTCCATCATATTACCTGATGATTATTTTTATTAGTATAAACATTTACAATTAAAACTTATTAATATAAGTCATCCTAAGACAATCTGTTCTTTCTCATATAAAAGTTGCTTTGATAAATTCTTTAGTTAGCAAATATTAGTCTTAGCTTTCAAATAGTAGTTGAAATTTAGATAAGATGTCCTAATCAAAAAGGTGCAGAACTTCAAGGGAAAAAAAAAGGAATAGCTAATTTCTTTTAAAATCCTTCTATTCCTATGAAGAGTAACTTAGGTATCATATAGTATTAAATGTATTTCAGAATCTAACAATCAAAATTTCAGAATGATATCTAAAGTAACATTTTATCTATTCAGCAGATAACCTAGCTTACAGGTACCAGCCTAATTTTGGCACTTAACTGTGAAATTACTTGCATTATTGGCATCCAAGGCTTAAAACTTTTTAGTGAAATGTGAAATCTTGCTAACTGCTAACAAATAGGAAAACTCAATTATTTCCTTTATAATGGGAATCACTGGATAAATGTTTGTTACAAATGTATATACTACACACACAATAAGTACTACTGTAAATTTTTTAGGGAAAGAAGGACTATACTTTTCCTTATCTATTAATATATCTTTGTATTCACAAAACAGTGAAGACACACGATATGCAAATACTTGCTATATTGAAAGCAAACTACAAAAATAGTTACTATGACTAAAAATAGAGCATCTACTGACGACCTTATGGGATTGTTATTAGACTCAAGAGAGTTAATGCACATGAAAATGCATAAGATGCTCTCACTAAAAATATCATCATTATCAGTAGTAATAGCGTGATTTATGTCACCTTAGAAAAAGAGGTGCATCCTTCAATGCTACCTCACGGAAGGTAGTCAAAGACTGTTAAACATGAAGCTTAATCTAAGTTACTCTTAAGATCAGATATTACACAAAACAGTTGTGGTTTCAACTAAAGAAATACTTGAGTGAATACTTCTCAAGAAAACACAGCAATTTAAGAAAAGAAAAGATATTTAAACACTCTATCAAGCTATTTTATATGATATATGTCATTTCGTTTGCACAATTTCAATATGTAAGTAAAATTCAGTTTAAAATTGAATTATGCATACTACCTCAGCTTGGTAATCGAGGTTAAGCTCAAGAGTGATGCATCATGTTGGTGGCACATAATCTTGATACAATTTGTTAAGATTGGCATGTTATGATCTGTGTAGTCTTCCTTCCCAAATTCACTACCTCAGTCTAATAATGAGAAAAACATCAGAAAAATTCCAGTTGAGGGACATTCTACAAAATACCTGATCAGAACTTCTTAAAACCTTCAAAAACAAAGAATATCTGAGAACTTGTTGCAACCTAAGAAGATATGATGACTTAGTATAATATGGTACCCTACATGGGATCCTGGAATAAAAAAAAAGACATTAGGAAAAAACTAAGGAAATATGAATAAAATATGGGCTTTTGTTAGTAATAATAATAATAATAATGTATTAATATTGGTTCATAAGATGTGATAATGTATTATACTTATATATTAATCATGTAACATAATAAAGTAATTAATTAATAATAGGGAAAAAAAGTTGGCATATACTGAAACTCTCTGTATTATCTTTCCAACGTTTTTGTAAATCTAAAGCTATTCTAAAGTAAACTTAAAAAAAATTAATTGCCTAGTAGCAGGAAGTTTCTTTTAAATTTTGCAAATAACCAGCTTGGTTGATTTTTATTTCTGTCCAAGGGAGAGATGATCGATTAGTTCTTACTTTCTAATTTGGGAGTTATTGAATAATTTGGATGTGTGGCTAAGTTTAAATAGCTCCTGGTCTTTTAGGGTAACCTTGATTCACGCACTAATTTTAGCTATTGAGGAAACTCCATGTGTCTGCTGGAGTGTTTTTCTTTCCCCCAGACTCAGAGTTATATAGATTTAGCTCCATTTGAGGAACTCCAGATTAAGACACATCAAACCGAAGCAGAACACTTTGACCTGATTCTGTCAGCCCAGCCTCAACTGTATCTTCGCTCTTGCTCTCCCAACAGAAAAGTCTGCAGTTTCCAGGCAGTTCTAAGGCACCACTAATCTCTTTGCAACTCTACAAAAGCATTGCTTCTGTTGTATCATGGCCTTTAAGCCTTCTCTCTCCCAAAGTTCCAGTCCTCAGCATCAACCAGGTAGGTTATTATTCTGGCTTGATGTAGTTCCAGACTGTATCATGCACATACTAGAAAACCTCAATATGTCTAAATTTATAACCAGTGCCAGGATTAGAAAATGAAACTACAAAACATGAATTTAAAGTCAGATTGTTTCAAATTATATTCTGAAAAGATACTGCATTCAGATCTAAAAATATGAGATGTTCTTTCACTTCTTGCATTAATTTGAAAGAGTAAAATATTTTTTTCAAGAGAGTTCCTTCTGCAAACTGCTTGGAAGCCTTTTGCTCTGACAACTTTTTTATGTGCTGATGGCTCTCAATATTCCTCCAGAAAATGCATTTTTTGTTGTAATTATGTTCACTAAAGGAGGAACTTATTAAAGTATCAGCACAAGTTTTCTCCACTTTGGCATTGGATAATCCTTTGTTTTGGGGTGGGGGGTGCCCTGTGCAGGACAGTTAGCAGCATCCCTGACCTCTACCCGCAAGATGCCAGCAGCAACCACTCTCCAATTGTGACAACCAAAAGTGTCTCCAGACATTTCAAATCATCTCCAGTTGAGAACCACTGATCCTTTGCAATGATCAGAATTCAATTTTATTTGAACTGTTGAAATATTTTAATTGATCTGGCTGTGAGAATCAATATATTCCACTCCCAGCGTGCAGGAAAGGCACCTAACTCATTCCCTTTGCTAGATGAACACTCTTTGTATCTTGCTGTGCGGTGCCAGTTGCAGCATTGCTATGGATTGAGTGGAGCCTGAATGCAGCAGTCTGATTGGAAGGAGGTTTACGGAAATTGTATGGATGCTTCCTTTGAATTGCCAGCACGCTTTTTCCCTATAGAGATATTTATTATCAGAAGCTATGGGAGTTGGAGTTTAACCTCCCCTTTGACAATAAACCTCGTCATCAACCACTTTCATTCTCACTCCCCAAGAGCTGCCCTTCGGCTCAGCTCTGGCAAACTGTCAGTGCTTCAGGGCAGGAGTTGTTAACACTTCAGTGCAGGTGCACAGCCACGCCCATTATTCTACCTATGATTTGTGACTGCCTTCCTGCTCCAACAGCAGATTTCTGTAGTTGTGAAGAGGATGGCTCACAAAGCCTGAACTATTTACTATCTCTCCCTTTACAGAAACAAATTGACAATTCCTGTTTTAAAATCCTAAGATGGGCAAGTAATTTAAACTGCCCAGCCTCAATGCTTTGTTCCACACATTGCTTCAGTCTAGCTGTAACAGTTAACAGCCACATTTGTAAAAGTATGTGATTGTCTATAGTTCATGCCATGGGCAGGATTAATTTAGACACAATCCTCATCCTCATGGAATAAGCAGCTTGCCACTTCACATTCAGAAACAATTTTTACACTCTTGCTTATTCTGTTTTGTCCATAAGCTCTGCAGATCCAGTACCTTTTACCTTCTGTTGTAGGTGTTCTTCCTTGAGATCTTTCCTGTCATTTGTGGGAGTGTAGTGGCAGACTGAGGTCACCTAAAAGACTGTTTACTGTCATTTACCTTTTACTTAGGGTTGGGTTATGGGGAAAAGCAGATGACCTTGATGTAGGAAAGAGTATCTAAAACATTCTTCTTCCTTCTCCGAATCAGTGGTCACACTTAAACTTTTTGGCATTGCTTTGTTTTTGTTGTTTAAAAGAGAGGAGACAATTCTGATAAAGTTTGTCTAGTTAGTCCGTATACTTGTCATTTTGTTTGTTTTCTGTATTAATCATGGTTCTGGGATGGTTTTCCTAGTGAGACGGGGGAAGGGAGCAAAGCACAAAAATTAAAAGAATGACACAGCAATTGAGGGTAGGACATGAACTAGTTAGAACCAACTTGGCCCAAGATGGCAGAAAATTTGACTTCCAGTCGACCTTGAGCTTCATTATAGGCTCACTGTAATACATCATCAGGCTAAATGACACATCCAAAGGCACCATGTCAGTTCCCAGGTGTCCTACAGTTCAACTCAATTCAGCGCATTCTCTATGTGGAGATAGCATCAGATTCCAAACTTTAAAGGCTCAGTCCTACAAGACTGCCTCCCACTTCAGGTGCCAATCACAAACCCAGGTTGTCTTCTGTGCTTCTGACCAACTGACCATATATTGCAGGTTCCAACAACCCCTTCTCTGGGTTTGATTAATTTGTTAGAGCAACTCACAGAACTCAGAGAAACACTTTACCTACTAGATTATTGGTTTATTATAAGAAGGATATAACTCAGGAACAGCCAGAAGAAAGAAATCCAGTCTCTTGCAGAGAGCAAGATATGTGGGAATGGGTGCAGAGCTTCCATGCCTTCTCTTGTGCCACTCTCCCTGCATCTCCAATTGTTCACCAACACCGAAACTCTCCAAACTCCTTTCTTTTGGGGTTTTATGGAGGGTTCATTACATAGACATGATTGATTAAGTCACTGGCCATTGGCCATTTAATCTCTAGCCCCCTCCACCTGGAGTTCAAGTAGGACAGAAAGTTTCAATCCTCCATCACTTGGTTGGCTCCACTGGCAACCAGCATCCTTAGATGCTTCCCAGAAGTCATCCATTAACGTAAGAAAAGACACCTTTATGCTCTATACTTAAGAAATTCCAAGGGTTTTAGGAGCTGTGTTCCAGAAATGGGGGTGAAGGTCAAATATATATCTTTTGTAAATCATAGTATCACAAACATCACACTCTTATCTTAGATTGACTTCATAGTTCACTAGCTAATTACTGAATTTTTCACCTCTTCCTCCTGATCACCATTCCCAGGCCTACCTCTGAGACTTTGTTCACTCTGGTTTATCTCCTCTTTTCCTTCTGAAGTGTCCTCCATTCTGTCCCTCAAGCCCCAAGCCCTTCTCAAGCTCCCTCTTATATACAAAACTGCCAACTGAATCTAGATCTTCCTTCTTTAAATTAACATGCCCATTTTACAACCACTCCATTACTGCCTTTGGAAATCTGTTACTTTGCTCTCTTGTGCAGAGTTCTAATTATTTGTGCATTATGACTTACCAGTAACTATACTGAAGGAGAGTGGTATCATTCTTTTGTGACTATTATAGCAAATGGTACAAACCTGTGTACAAGAAATCTCTCTTTGGAAAGAGAGAGGGAGAAAGAAGGAGAGAAGTTTTGTTTCAGGATATCATAGTCATACATTCCCGGAAAGTTGGATTTCCCCATCACAGTTTCTAGTCAGTTTGTAACATAAAATGTAAAGGGTCTGTTCTAAATGACACTCTCTTCATTAGGTCTTTTGATGGGTTGAATTGTGGCTCCCCGAAAGATATGTCCACTTAGAACCCCAGAATGTGGCCTAATTTGGAAAAAGGATTTTTGCAAATGTAAGTAGTTTCAGGAGCCCCCAGATTCCAGAAGCTAGAAGGAAAGCTTCTCCTCAAGGAGAGCCTTTCAGGATGAATGTAGCCTTGCTGACAACCTGATTTTGAACTTTGGGCCTCCAGAACTGTGAGAATAAATTTCTGTCATTTTAAGCCACAAACTTCATCTGTTATGTCAGGCTAGGGAAATTGATATAGATTTTTTTTTCAAGTGGGTGACATATGGAGAAATCTAAGTCATTACTATATTTTAGGAAAATGAAATGTTCGAGACCTGCTTTGAAAAAGTTAAGTCTATTGGACAGAAATAGAGGTGTTATAAAATCTTCCGTTTAATAACATAAAATTAAGTTAAAAATACGATTTGTTAAAATATCATTCCATAAAATATCACTCACCATTCTGGTATAATCTAGTGACCAAGAAGTCACTATCTTTGCCACATAGCAAAACATGGGTGTCCCATGACAGAATCTCCAGACATTAAAACAATAACTGGACACTGGAAAACAATCTTGGGAAACACCAGGAGCTTCACAAACACGCTTGCCCAGAGAAAAAGAATGAGAATGAAGAGGGGGAGGGCTTCTGTGTCATGATGAAAGAAAACATCCGATTTACTCTCTTACATTTAGCAAAGAAAGAACTATACAAAATATATTAAAATACATTAAACTACTGCTTGGATGGAAGTGGCCAAAAGGTACAAACTTCTAGCCATAAGTATTAGGGATATGATGTATAACACGGTGACTGTAGTTAACATGGCTGTGTGGCGTATCTGACAGTTGTTAAGAGAGTAAATCCAAGAGTTCTCATCACAAGGGAAAAATATTTCTTTTCTTTTTTTATCTATATGATGTGTTGGATGTTAACTAAACTTATCATGGTACTTATTTGACTATATATGTATATATGTCAAATCATTATGTTGTGCACCTTAAACTTATACAGGTAAGTATTTCAATTATAGCTCAGTAAAGCTGGGGGAAAAACACAGATAAGGTGACAGTAAATTAAAAAGTACTAAAGATACAATTAAAGAGAAAAAAAGAGTAAAATTGAAAAAAAAAAAAAACTCTACTGTTTCTGTATATTAGACAACCGCCAGTGCAGGACTGTAATCCTTGGAGACTAGAAACAAATGAGGTGACACTTGCAATTGCCCTAGATTTCTATCTGGAGTTACAGTCTAGAACCTGGAGTAGGGAGGATGGTTCTAGGTAAATCATGGCTGTCTTACTAATTTGAGAAGAAAGAGACTGGAATTCAAGAATTCTAAGAGGGATGGAAATAGTAAATTAGAGTTCCATTGAGGAGGGAATTATGCAGAAAAAGAACACTGGCAATCTTAGTAAGGTCCCTTGAGACTTAGCTGAATAATATGTATACACATGGATGAAATCCCATGACAACAGGCAAAAATTGACTGGAAGGATGGAGATCCTTTGGTTTGCTCCAGCCACCATGGAGAGTCCTCACTGATGACCCTTGAAATTCAACAGAGATGTCAAAAAATCACATATTATTAGGGAAGCTAAATTATACCTAGAGTAAAGGCTACTCCAGTCGTATACAAAGAAAAATAAAAAGAAACCTAAAACAGAGCAAGATAAACTGCAAGTAACTTAACTGTCTTCTAGAACAAAGGCCACCACTCTTTAAAGAACAATAACAATTACTAATCATCACCACTGTAAAATGTACACATCGAGCATCCTGTCAAAAATTACTATGCACGCTAAAAAAAAAGGAAAAGGAGACATAGAACCAAGAGAAAAATTAGCAAAATGAAGCAGAACAAGAAATAACAGAAACGACAGAATAATAATTAGAAGAAAAATACTAAAACATCTATCATAATTTTGTTTGTTGTAATCATGTTTGTACACATAAGCTGTGTACAGAAAAACATAAATGTAGTGTGGAGACAAAGGAAGCATTTAAAAAGGAACAAAATGGAATTTCCAGAGATGTAAAATAGAACATCCAACATAAAAAATTCATAATATGGGATTAACAGCAGATTAGATACTGCAAAAGAAAAGCTAGAGAACTTTCAAAGAGCATCAATAAATATTATCTAAAATGGCACACAGAGAGGAAGACAAGAGTGAAAAAAACTGAAATCCATTTCAGTGACATGGGACACCAATAAGCAGTTGAGAACCTGTATAACTGAAGTCTCAGAAAAGGGTTGTAGCAGAGCAAATATTTGAAGCTATAATGAACAAGATTTCCAAATTAAGAAAAAACCATATACGATGCACAATGAATCTTGAGTAGGAAAACACAAAGGACAATCCACTGAGACAAAGTGGAAGACATATGTCAACAGTATCAGAAATGGAAAAGGGGACGTCGAAATTAATTCTACTGACGCTAAAAAGACAGTAAATGAATACTATGACCAGTTTTAAGCCCATACATTTAAAATAATAGATAAAAAGAATAAATTCCTTTAAAGGTACAAATTACCTAACTGACTCAAAAAGAAATAGAAATAAAAAATCTGAATAGCCATACATCAATTAAAGAAATTGAAATTAAAATTTTAAATGATCCCACAAAGAAATTTCCAGATTCAGATGACTTCACTGGTGAATTCTATCACAGATGTAAGGAAAAATAACACCAATCTTATGCAAATTCTTCTAGAAAATTATAATTCATTTTCTGAGATAACCTGATTCAAAATATTATAAGTATAGACAAATAATCCTCATGATTTTAGACATAAGAGTCCTGAGCAAATATTAGCACATTTAATCCAGTAAATCTTTTAAAAGGGAATATATAAACATATGGGGCTTTTCCAGGAATGCACAGTTAATTTAACTTCTTAATATCAATCATTATAATTCATCAAATTAACAGACTAAAGGAGAAAAAACATTAGATATTTCACAAGATTTAGAAAAAGCATTTGACAAAATTCAACACCCATTTATGATATAATATCTGAGTAAATTAGTGATAGAAGGAAACATTATCAATCTAATGAAGAATATCTATAAAAACCTACAGCTGACATCATACTGAAGAGTGACAGATTGTTTTTTCCCTAACATTAGGAACAAGGAAAGAGCCTCCACAGTCAACATCCTTAATCAATGTTGTAGTAAAGTGCAATAAAGCAAAATAAAGAAATAAGGACACACAATGTGAAAGTAAGAAGTAAAACTTTTAATTAGCAAATAACATGATGATGTATGTAGACACTCCTAAGGACTCTACAAAAAAAAAGCTACTAGAATTAAGAAGTGAGTATAAAAAGACTGCACAAGATAAGATCAATATAAAAATCAATTGTATTGCTATGTACTGGTAATGAACAAAAGATAATTATTTTTTAAGTATTCACAATTGCATCCAAACAATGAAATACTTAGAATTTAACAAACTGCAAGACCTGTATACTGAAAACTATAAACATTGCTAAGGAATTAAAGAAGACCATTATGGGAAGTGATATGATGTTCATGGATTTGGGTATTCAATGTTAAAAGTTACCATTTCTCCCGAAACTGATCTCTAGATTCTATACAATCTCATTCAAAATCCCAGCAAGCTTTATTTTTGAGAAAATTTGACAACCTAATTCAAAACATTATAGGGAAATACCAAGGACCTAGAATAGCCAAAACAACTTGATAAAAGGACAAAACTGGAATACTTAGATGCCAAGATCCCCAAGAAATCTACAATAATCAAGACAATAGTATGGTGAAAAATTCACATACAGGTAAACGGAACAAAATACGTAGTTCAAAAGTAGAACCATGCATATGTGGTCGTTTGATTTTAAACATAATACTTCAGACAAAATAATTCAATGAGGAAAGGAGAGAGTTTTCAACAAGTGGTGCTGGAAAAATTGAAAGTATCTACAGATAGAAAAACAAACATCAACCTTCACTGCAAAATACACAGAAAAATTAACTCAAAATAAATCACAGATGTAAAAATAAAAGCTAAAGTCATAGAATTCCTGGGATAAAAATTTAATATTTTTTGTCTTGACACAGAAATGTTTTCATAGATTACTCAAAAAGTAACAATAATAACAGAAAATAATGGATAAAAAGTACTTCATCAAATATAAAAACTGCTTTTCAATAAAGTGTTTAAAATTGAAAACACAAGCCACAAACTGAGAAAAAGCATTTGCAACACATATATCTGATAAAGGAATTGTACTTAAATAAAGAACTCTTAAGACTCAATAACAGAAGTAAAACAACTCAGTTTTTAAAATAAGCAATTTATTGAAACATATTTCATAAAGGAAGATATACAAATGGCCTCTAAGTACATGAAAAGATGCTTAACATCATTAACATACCTAACATGCATTAGGGAAATGCATATTAAAACCATAATGAGTACCATTATATTCCCATTCAAATGGCTACAATTAAGCTGACTGACACTTTCAAGTGTTTGTGGAGCTATGGAACCACTGGGACTCTGATACGTTGTTGAGGAGTTGGCCATTGCTGTGATCTCCTGAGGCTCAGGGTCTCTCCTAAATTCACTTGGTTGTGGACAGAACTCAGTTCTTTGTGGTTGTAAGACTGAGGATGCAGCTTTCTTGCTGGCTGTCAACACAGGTCTGTTCTCAGCTCCTAGAGATTGCTCGGTGTTCTCTGCCATGAAGCCTGCTCTACAACATGGAAGTTCTCTCTCTAAAAAACCAATTGCAGAGTTTCTCTCATATTTCAAATATCTCTAACTTTTCCTAAAGGATCATCTGCTTACAGCATACTCACCGAGGAAAAACACCCACTTACAGCAAACTTATTAGAGAGAAATCCCTTCACAATATCATCTGGATTAGAGTTTGATTGAATAACTGAGAAAAAGCTGTGCATGCCAGAAGGCAAGACTCTTAGGGGCTAGCTTAGAATCCTGCCTACCACGTCAAGAGCATGGATAAACTCCAGAAACAGTCTGTTGAATGAAATAAGCCAGATTTAAAGAGGATACATATATGATTCCACTTACTTGAATCTCTAGGAAAGACAACCATGATCCATGGTAATAAACAGCAGATCAATAGTTGCCTGGATCAGGGGTGGAAGACTACCTGGAAGGGAGCACAAGAAACCTTTCTGCGGTGAGGGATTATCATGTACCTTTGTATTGCTACTGGTTACACAGGTCTGCAAATCTGTCAGAACTCATCAAACTAAATGTATATTCTGTATAAATATATATTCTATACAAAGTGTATGCCAACAAAGCTCATTTATATTCTCTATAATGTGTACCCCAATAAAGGTCATTAGAAGTTAACAGAGCCAGCCAGCCGTGTGACCTTTGCCTCACTGTCACTTGCAAGTGTTATGTGAGAACATCTGGCTGGTCAAACATAACCTCACCCAGAAACCAAGCTGCAAAGCAGTCTAGCAAATGCAATTTTAGTTTTAGGTACCATTCCTTTATCTTCATGGTAAAGGAATGGACACTAGAGAGTAGATTGTACAGATGTTGAGCTAAGCCAGGTCCTTCAGTTCAAGGTATAAGTATTTCTCCTCATTCTTTTGCTATATTTAATAGGCCAGATTAATGAATCAAACAGACACACATGTATGCATGTGTGTATACACATCCATGCACATACTCCCCACGGACAAGCACTATAATTCATAAACAGAAACAACATACATAATGATGGCCTATAATAATATAGCTTTTCATGTGATTATACAGAGCAGTTTTAGTCCTTTTACTGTTCCACAAGTTAAAAGACAGAAGCCTGGTTTCTAGTCCTGGAGCTCACTAACCAAAGACATCACCTCCATGGACAAATGTCACTACAGATTTTATCACTGCTTGTTTTAACACTGTGTTCTAGTTTTGATACTTAGGAATGCAACCTTTTCTAGAATCATATTAATGGGAAAAAAGACTAAGTTATACATAGCAGATCCTGCAGAAACCTTTAACGTATTTTCCCTTTCATTTTTAGATGAGCTCAATTTATAGGGCAGGGATTTCTTCAATAATCTCTATTTGAATAATAGGGGTGGAGTGGGCAGGGTATAAATCAATTATTCACAAGGCCAGATAATCCTCTGGGATTAAAAGAAGGGTGTTTTCCAGTCACAAGCATGTGTACTTATCAAAAATAAAATATACAAATTAATGAAAAATCTTGAACGCATCTGGGAAGGATTTTCAGAGGATGAGCTACAGAGCACACCACTTGAGAACCACTGACACAATAAATTACATAAATGGGACAGAGAGCAAGATTTAAGCAAATCACCAATGTTCATTGATTGTGTTTCTGTAATATGCATCACACCCAGAGAGAACTAAACTTAATTAAAGCCATATTATGTAAGGGATGGTGCTTATTTGATTTTTGCCAAAACTAAGCATACATATAGCAATTGAATTTATCTACTGAAGCCCACAGAAATTACATATTTACTTCTAAGAGAACTTTCATGGGTTCTTTAAACCTAGGTTTCAGGAAAAACTAACAAAGAAATGTTCAGACCCCACGTGTCATTCAGGACCATTCCCTTGCACTATGAGCAGAGATGGAGTTGTTCCAATAGAGTGGTTTTGGCCATGGAAAGTCTCATCAGACTCCGAAGTCATGTGCACCCCTTTTCCCTGGAAGGACAAACGTATCAGGGCTCTGTCTGGTTTCAAGAAAACCCAACAGTGACTTAAATAAGTCAGTGGTTACTTGTCTTATGCAACAAGACCATGGATGGAAAGATCAGGATGAGCACTGTGGCTTGATGTCATCAAGGATGCAGATTTCTTCTGAATTCCTCTTGAAACCAATCCTAAAATGTGGATTTAATCCTCATGATTGGAAGATGGTCGCGTCTCCAGGCATCCATCTGGGAGGGAGGCGAAGCGAATGAAGAAACATCCCAGTGAGTTTCTCTCTTCTAAAGCTTTCCTAGAAGCCTCAGCAAGAGGCTGCCATTAATTTTATCATTGACCAGAACTCGGTCACAAGACTACATTTATCTACATGTGAGGTTGCCAAAGCAAGGTTTTTAGCTGAACACATTTCTCCATAATTGGCATGGCTGTTAAGTAAGAGAGGAGAAGTGGATGTTGAGTAGGCATTGGGTTGTGGCTGTCACTGCGGGTGACTAGCAAAGGCAAGATCTGCTATTTTGACACTGCCTTCTCCCATCTAACCTTCAAATCTCACACACACACACACACACACACACACACAGACATACATGCACGCAGTTGGGCCACTTATTTCTGCTCACTTATATTCAGTTTCTATGAATTTCCTCAGTAGATTCTTTCCCTGAAAGGCTTAGTATACTCTTGGGGGAATATAAAAACATAAATACTATTTGCCCAGGTTTTCTATGTCTCTAAATCAAGTTCTGAAAAGTTCTGGGGTTCAAGTTATTGCTAAATCAAAATTGAAATCAAAATATTTCCGGAGAGTCCTAATTAACCTTGTAGCACTTTTCCAGAGTTAGTCTGAGATTAATATTCATTTTGATGGATTGAACTGGAGTAAAGAAGCATTTTTTTGAACACCAACAACGTGCCAGGCCCTGTTCTTAAATAACCGAGCAGAAAAAGATGAAGTGTCTCCCATCAGGAAACTCCCTGTCTGATACAAAAGATGGGTGCATGAACACACAACTACAATAGAGGAAAATGTGAGAGCATGGCTGAAGAATGCTTAACTCTCCTGGGGGAGGGGCGCAGGAAACATTCTCTGAAGACATGCTATCCAACCTGGATGAAGCGATGTCAGGACCAGGTCTCATGTTTCCTGATTTTCAGTCTAAAAAGGGAAATTAAAAAGTGGCAATGAGAAACATACCTTCAATAATACTTTTAAATCTATCTTTGAATAAACATACAACCCAAAGTGTTGGTCTCAATTTTAACAAGATATTTGGACTACTGCTTTGGCTCACCCAAAATGCATTGTTATCTTCACAGTTTGTCTTATGTTTCATAAATATAGAACATCTCACAATATGTTGGCACCTCCTGAAAAACAAATAGCAGAATGACTAATAATCCAAGAAATTGTTGTCCACAAAGTACACTAGGCATTTTCATGACGAGCTTGAGGAATACTTCAATTCCCATTTGTTTTCTGTACTAAATATGTCAGAATAAAAGAGGTTAAATATTTTTAAATTAACACTACCACACAGTAATGGTCTAAACTGTAAGTGGCACTGCAGTTGAATCTCTTGATGATCAAATTACACAGTCTAGAAGGTCCATATATCCATTTAGATTTGGGGGTTGGGGGTGGAATTTCATGGCAGCCCTTAATGATTGTGAACTGAGGCATGTTCCACCTTCTCCCAGTGACTCCCTATTTTCATCATCATCTGTCCATCCAGGACACATTTCCCAAACCCAATCCTGTCTGCCTAGAAAAATAGTTAATGTTTAAAAAAATGCCCCCAAACTCTCAAATATTTTATTCCTTTAATTCTCGACAACATACCTGAAAGTTTGAATGAACTATTTTATGTGGGTTTTGTGAACTTAAGCGACTTGCCTAAGGTCATATAGCTGCTAAGTGAGGAGGCCAACTCGGTCTCACCCTGATCTCAGTGCTCGTCCCAGTACTTCTGACATCTCCCTACTAGGTCTGCTGCGGGTGAGCTCTGTGCTACACAATCACAGTCAATTTTCAGTGACTGACAAGGGGGTTTTCTCTGTTATCTTATCTAAAAACCAAGTATTTTCAGTGATACCCTTTTAAGTACCTTGCAGCTCAAATACTCTCCCACTCCGTAAGTCTATACTTGCCATGTTTCCTTCACCCAGGTTCCTCAGACATTCCTAATATTTTAAATGTAGTATTTATTTTAATAATCCAAGAGTTTTTATTGATCATCTGTGTGTATTCCCAGTACTCTACTAAGAGCAAGACAGACACAATAAGCTTCAGTTTTTGCCTTCTAGGAAGTTACAGTTTATTTTACTAAGTTAATGTAAGCATCCTGATGGCTAGCACCTTAATAACCACTTTATCTTTTGTGCCTAGAACAGCGCCTGGCACTTAGTACATTTTTAATAAGCATATTACAATCATACATGTAATATTTAAGTGAATTTTCAAGACTAGAAAGCATATTATGGGTGTAACTGTGAAGGAAAAAATGTAGCCAATAAGATACAGAGTCTAAAGTGGAAAAACAGTAAAATTCTAAGCCCAGACTCTCAAAGAGCACACAGACGTTCTGGGGTCATCAGCAGTTCCTGGCAGGCCCAGCCAAAGTGCAGAAAAGCCACACCCCTTTTGGACTTGAGTCTATCAAGAATCCTAACATAAACTTTGAGCTAGTCACAAATTTTAGAACACTTCTCACAAACAATAGTATGTGTTTGCAGGCATGGAAGTAACCACGTATCGCCCCAATCTGTGTATAAACATGAAGGTAACATGTTCTGAAGCAGGAGGGCTAGACGAGAGTGAGGCTCTGAAAAAGGAAGCACTTTCACAGTCAAATGAAAGGAGACGAAATTAGAAATAACAGAACTATTATCTTAGCTAAAGTTGGTGCAAGTTTCAGGGCTCGGGTAAATTGGAAAGTATACTAAATCTCATTGGATACCAATTAAAGTTACATTAGGTTTCAGTATATACTGCAAGTCTTATAAGAACTAGTCATTGTTTTTGTCTCCCAGGGTGGGTCTAATCATTCTCAATCAATTCTCTGTCATCATAATATGTCTCTTTTTTTTCTTAGAGGTAAGTGCTTAGTTTATATAAACTTTGCCTGACTACAAGTGGGCATTCTTCGCAAGATGTTGCTTCAACAAAGTGTTAGCTAAAATATACTGAGCACATCCTCTGTGACAGGCAGATGAAGGAACTGAGGCACAGAAGGTTTGTATAAGTTCCCATAACCAGTGAGTGGTGGATCAGGACCTGAGCTCAGGATGCCTGGCTCCAAAGCTGGCATTCTAAACCCAGAATCAGGGCTTGTTTCTGTCCACAACTGCTATTCATGATGCAAGTATAGATAAAGGCCAATTTATGCAAATGTATTTTGCCTACTTGGTGGATTTTCATGACATGAGTTTAACTCTAGAATGATGTCCCCTGGCCATGCCATATCGATTGTTTTGTATCTCACAACGTCACCAGTTTTTGTACATCTAGGAAATATGATTTTAATATTAGCTTGAAATCAGCAAGAAGGAAAATTAAGAAGGGGAAAAGTATATAAGATAATTTCAAAATTCTACCCAGGAGGAGATAGGATGGCATGTGGTGAATAAATCTAGGAAGTTTAATGTTCTAGTCTTCCAGGAATATTTTAGAGAAGTAGGAACCTAACAAAAGTCACCCACCCAAAGTGGGCATGAAATTGTTAAACTACAGACCCAGTTGATTAGAGAAGATTCGGCCCTGGAGTGGATGCAGCTCCTGTAGGAAACTCCAATGAGAAAAATCAAAAAGGTATAAGGGAAGTGTCTTTTATTTCAGTAATGGAAGAGGGATTTAGGACATCCTCAATCAAGATGTTCTCCAAGCCTGACCCTCCTTGACAATGGTTTGCAAACTGTATTATGCGAGAGAATCACTTGCTAAAACACAGATTTCTAAGCCCCTTCCCCAAAGTTTCTGATTCTAAAAGTTGGGCCCAGGAATTTGCACTGGTAACAATTTCCCAGGTGAAGTTGATACTGCTAGTTCAAGGACCACACTTTCAGAATCACAGCTCCATGGTAATTGCTCTCTCTCCCTCTCTCCCTCTCTCTCTCCTCTCTCTCTCTCTTTCTCTCTCTCTCTCTCTCTCTCTCTCTCTCTCTATATATATATATACAACCATCAGAAGCAGTTATCTCCATTGTAAGATTATGCCTTTACAGTTAGGATCAGAGTATATGCTAGAGAAAAAGGCTAGAATGACTAAATCCCTGGGTAATAGAAGAAAAAGAGAAAGAAAATTTACCAAAAATCATATCAGCTGTAGGGGTAGCAAAAAACTTGTCTGGTGAGGGCTGCTCAACTAAGCTAACAAAAAGACACTAACCAGACCAGAGATGATAACCACCCTGTCCACTCTTGGCTACACTGCCATCAAGAAACCAGCGAGAGGGAACACCAGCCCCATATTGGTGGTATTGCTGGTAAACCTACATATTAGTTTTTAAGTGGATAAAGATTTGGACTTTATCCCATATGAAATGGTGACTCCTGGAGATTTTTAAACTGGACCATGATCTATTAGATCTGAATTTTAAGAAATGAAAATATATATCAATCAGGACTCTTCCAGTTTGAAAACAAAACTCAATTCAGAATAGCTTTAGCAAAATGGAAAGTATATTGTCTCCTATACTAGGAATAAGTCGGAAAATTTATTCTTGGTTAAATCTATACCCTCAAACAGTCTTCTCAAGATTTAGCTAATTTTCCCAATTGTTCATGAGACTAATTGTTTTTTTTTAAATCAGACTTTAGTCTAATGTTCAACCATGAACCAACGTTCATGGTCTTGAGTAACTGGAGGATCGAGTTGATCCGAGCCCCAGAACCAGTCACCTTGCAACATGAGCAGCCTAGTCCAAAGTCCCAATTCTCCCCTAGTTTACCCAAAGTGTTCCATAGAAGTATTACCATTTTTAAATGCCTAGATGTGAAAGAGTTTGAGAAACAATGCCGTAGAGAATAAAGTAGCATAGGATAGGAAATAGGCCAGTGTCTTCCGGTTATTTGTATAATGATCCCAGTGAAAAGAACCTCCAGGTGTCTTAAAGTTGGGTGTATAAAACCAACATCCCTGACTGCTGCGTTGCTACGTAAGTGGATAGTAAATCTCTTACAGAAGTGGCTTCCGCTCTCTCAGAAGATGGAGAAGTGGGGGTAGTGGCTAGGGAGGGCTGAGAGAGGACCTTTGGCCTCCGGCGCTGCCACTCCCCTTATCCCTACTCCAACCTGAGTGATTTTGGGTCGTTTCCCTCTGTGTTGCATACAATAGGGTCTTTGCTAGCAATCAGGGTTCAATAGCTTTAAAAAGCTTGCAAAACACCTCCTTCAGACACCTATGCCATCTCCTCCATCGTAGCCGTGGCAGCCTTCACTTACAGGGACTCAGAAATAGTCTTTCCTTGAAAAACCTATGCAAAAGATTATATGAACCCTAAACCTTTCAGTTCCCTATTATGACTAGTGCAGGGAACAGACTCTCTGGGACTGAATTTTCGATGTAGTTATGGTGCAACGGCTCGGTTAGTTTTCAGGACATGGATTTAACTAGAGCTCGGAGTGCAGCTTGTCAGTTTCCCTGGGCTTCCGCATGGGGCAAGTCATACTCCGGTTTGGGACAATTCTGGCAACAGTCCAGTGAGAAAATACTGCATGCCAGGTTCACGCTCAGTTATCTCCAGTTTGAAAAAATTTTTTTCTCTGAATAAAAAAAAAAGTGAGAAAAAAAAAAGCCTCTTAAGATGATAACCAACACAGACTTCCCCGAGGATTAGAGAACTTTTAGCTTTTAAGCGCCTCATTGCTGAATCACACAAAGATGATTTTAAAAGCCAAGTTTCGGAGTGAGACATATAGTTCTGGGTCCTCAACAAATTCTGACAAGATTTCACACACTGTCAGAGAGGTTCTTTGCTCCTGCCCGGCTTCCCTGCGGTGGGAGAGGGGACAGAGCCAATGCCCCAACCTCCTTCCTCTCAGGGAGTCACTTTGACCCAATTCCAGAAGCCCAAGGGCTGTCCTTAATTAGCATTGTAATTTATATTGCACAATTATGCAAATTGGGTACATAAACAAAATTATCCTTTCAGTTTGGCTTTGCTACGGAGAAATGCAAAGCCAGTTAAAGATAAGAATAAAGAAAACAGAATAAATTTGCTCTAATGCAATGCGCCATTTCTTAATTTATCCATGCTTTTGTTTTACTCATTCACCCTGCACTTGGGGGGGTTAAAATTTTTCTTTTCTCCTGTTTTGTTTTTCTTCCTTTTGTGCTGGTTTTTCCTTCCTTTATCTCTGCTTGGCTCTTTTCCTTGAGAAATTTTCCATCTCATTAATTCTGCTGCAGCGATTCATAACTCTTTCGGGCCATTTCTTTGTTTTCGGATATGATGACTATCTTGACTGTCCCTTTTCTTTTTGCTTCCAGATTCTCTCCTTTCTCCTGGCATCTCTTTCTATTTTGCTCCATTTTCCCATTAGTTTGACGTACTTTTATCGCCATATGATGCTCCTTGTCTGATATCTAGCAAATGCCCTCAGGATCCAAATCATTTTTACTAAGAAAACTGAAAATAATTATGGCAAGTAACAGAGCTTGGAGGATGGAAAACCAAAGATACAAAGCCCAAGGAAATTGAACTGGAAGCCAGTGCCTAGAGGCAAGAGATAGTATTTAAGTAGATGTTAGCCACTAGGTAATCAAGCAACAAATCAGCATAAAAAAGATAATTTTCCAACACTGGATGATATTCCAGTTGAGCTGGCTCCTTTCAAATGCCTTAAAATTGAATGGAAAATCAGAAAACTTTAAAATATTTAAAACTGGTTGAAAATACAACCATCCAGATAAAGCTAGGTTGAACAGTGGCTACTAAACTCTGGTTAAGTACGGAAAAGAGTCTGGGCAGGAGAACGTTAAAGGTCATCGAAGCTTGATAAGCATTTAGATTTAGGTGGTCTATAAATTGGGTGGGGAGACAACATGTTTGCAGTAACCATTTAAAAATGAGAAATTCATCTATTTGAATACAGTTTGGGGAAAATTCAACCATATTTACTGGTGCTTGACAATATATGGACACTAACTGTTAAAGGAATTTATAGCAGAGGTCCTTGAACAGAACTGTGAAGAGGACAGGATTGTTCATTGCTTTATCTGCCCAGAACCACAGCTCCCCCCGGGGAAATATCCATCCTCCTTTTACAGCCCTCTGGCTGCAGCAACAGCAGCCAAATTAAAATATTACCCAAGGGATCAGACCCAACTTGGGCAAATCAGAGCATCCTGCTTCTGGCTATAACTTTTTCCACTTTAAATAACTCTCACATATCTCCCACACAGAGTTTTAGTCCCCATCTCTCTCTCTGACTCCTAACTTATCACCTATCTTTCTTCCATTCACTTACTACTTTCTGGACATCCTGGATGACTAATATTTTCAGCTTATTGATTTTCTACCTTTCATCCTCTCCTCCTAGAATATGGTCTTTCTTACTTTTTCAGTGGCTTCTTTCTTCTTGTCATTTGAGTCTCTACTCGAAAGTCATCTTAGAGAAAATATCCCCTACCTAACGTTGACCTCCATCCCATCACTCGCTATATATATCACCTAGTTTGAACTCAGCACCATTGAACATTGGCTTATGTATTTATTTAATACATGTACTTGCCTCTCAGATACTTATATTTCAGTTTATTTCTTGCCTGTCTCTCCCCACTAGAATGTAAGATCTTGTCTGTCTGGTTCACCGCTGCCTTCTCCGTACTCAGGACAGTGTCAAACGCATAGAGCATTCCCCAAGTAATTTTGATTTAAACGAATGAACTGATGATTGTTATAGAATGGACAATGACCTAGATGTGCCCAGAGTTTTCCATCACCATGATCTGTGGGGTTTGTGAGCAACAGTGAATCAAGTTCACGTTTTGGGGCATTGAGTGCTTGAAGTAGGAGATATAAAGCTCACAGTAACTGTTTTTCCAACATGTGAACCGAAGTGAGTAAGCCAGTGACAGGTGAGGGTGGGGAAGATGGCACAGGGTGGATCAGGGAGGGAGCAAGTATGGGATGGTGGGAAAAGGTGAGGTAGTGAGGGTGGAGGTGGGTAGAAACTGATCTTGGAGAGTGTTTATTGCCTGGTTGCTGATGCTCCTGAAGCCTGGCTACATCCTGTCTCTGGCTTCTGTGAAACCCCTCAGACTCCTTGCTATGATTTCTGCTTTCTCTTAAACCATGAGATGGACTTCAATCCTTTGCAATCAATAAAAGTAGTTCATGACATTACAACACTATGCTTAATAACTTAAAACTGGGTGCAAAATTATGGTTTGAATCAAGATTCTGCTGTTATTATCTCTACCACGGACCAATGTCTTAATCTCTCCAAATTTTATTTTATTATTATTTTTTTAATTGAAGTATAGCTGGTTTACAACATAGTGTTAATTTCTGGTGTATAACATAATGATTCAGTTCTATCTATGTATAGATATAACTCTGGCTATATATATATTCAGCTATCTTTATATCTATATGTGTAGACCTATATAGATATATTCCTTTTCATCTCTCCAAATTTTAGTTCCCTTATCTGAAAAATGGACAATAGCAGAGCCTACCAGATATGGGCACTGGAAAGACGAAATGTGATTACATATGGAAATTTCTTAGGCACAATGCCTGACACATAGTAAGTTCCCAAATAAGGAACTATAGCTTGGCTCTGCTTTGAATTGGTATTTCAAACCTACCCTCATTGGTGTGTCTTACTTTCTGTGGCACATCCTACATTCCCATTTATTTTAGACTATTTTCTAAATTCTTTTTATGATTAAGTATATGTAGAGTTGGCCTTCTTTACTTTCCTCTGTGATGACATATCAGTTTCCATTAGATGTCCCAGGTGGGGCATTTATGAATGAAAAAATACTTGGTGCTAAGAAATTGGGGAAATGATGATACATTTTTTTTTCATTTCCTACATGTATTCTTTTCCTCATTTCTAATTTTTTTTTGCTTTTTACTCTTTGCATAAAATTAAAGATTATTCCTTAAAAAATTTGATTCTGTGATTCACTTGTTGATCTTATATTTCTCTAATTCAATTAAATTTGCATTGCTTCTGTCCCTAACCTTTGTCTCTGATTTATGGAGTCTACTTAAGTTCTTCAGATAAATACTTTATTTATTTACTTTAATTTTAATGTAATAAAGGCTAGAGCCTATGCAGTCATCTCTTAGAATAGCTTTGGTAATACACTTCTGTTGAAATGTGGTGCTGTAATGTTAGTAGATTTCTAAATAGTCTACAATTATTATTTTATTTTACAATTTGTCACAACAGTTATTTAGGCAAATGATTTATTTATTTAATGTTTTTGTTTTACTGTTTGTTTTTAATATTTTGAGGAGTAGTTTTATGAAAAAATGTATTTTTTAGTACTATGCAATTGTGACCATATGTGATTTCTGCAATTTCTGTTATTTATCATTCATTTGTTCTTGACTAATACTGATCTATTTTGGTAAATAAACCACAGATGCTTGAAAATAAATGTGTAGTTTCTGTTTGTAGGGTACAGGTATTTGTAGATACCGGTTATTAACGTTTCCTTTAACTTCCTTGATTTTAGTTATTTAAATTATACAGTTCTTCTGTGGTGATTTGGCAGTTATAATTCATGTTTATATTTTAAATTTATGTTATATTTCCCTTCACGTGTCTACATACATTCTTTATACCTTATACTCGTGTCATTACCAAAGACAAGAATGAATCAATATATTGGCTCCTCTCGGTTAAGATGAAAATCTTGGTACATTTTTCCTTTTATGATCCTTCCACTCCTAGCCCTGCATCTACATTCTCTTGCTGATTTTTGTCCATATAACCTATATTTTAATACCAACTCATTTTTGTTTTTTAATTAAAAAAATTTAAGTATCTTACTTTGCCAATGATTTTCACATTTGCATTCACTCAGTTTTCTGAAAAGCATATTACCAACAATTGTATAATCTTACCGTTATGTTCTTTCAGGGCTGTGTTCCTGTCCTTGTACCAGACTGGTATGTCATATATTCTCAAGAATCCTGGGTAAGGAACTAACACAGTAGAACGGAGAGAAAAGATAAGAACCTGACCAAGTAAAACTTAAACTCCCATAATAATAAACATTGCTTCTGTAAGTGTATGTTCCCATAAACGTGTTTCCACCAAGATTACAGTAAATCGTCACCTTGATAACCCCATCTCAACCATGGTCAAACATACACACATGCAGACAAATCCATACTAATGGGAATGAGCACTTTACTATTTCCCTTGTGCTAATAGTCTCAGAAAGTGAGATGTCTACACTAACTTTATCGTTATTAGTCCTTTTAATGGAGTCACCTGTAAATAATTGTAAACATTGGTCTCAAACTTGGCTGCACATTGTAATCACGTGGGGAGATTCTTAAAAGATCCTAATGACCTAACTGCTCACCAGACCAATTAAATCCAAATAATTGTGGCTGAGACCTAGGTAGGCATCAGTATTTTCTAAAGCTCCTCATGTGACTACAGAATGCAGCCAAGAATAAGGACATAGGAGAGTCAATGGAATCTGAACCCTCAGTCCAGTTTTGCCTGTGGATATAACACAACATAAGAAAGAGCTTTTCTGGATACTTAAAAGTGATTCAGAAATAGAACTTCCTTCTGGACTGGGGTAACTACATCAAAATGATTGAAAAGCATTTGTATCATTTCAATGACTATTGCATCATTTTTAACATGCAGATGAATGGAGTATACAGCTGTGTTTTGGGGTAAGAGTGGACAATAAGAGGGTTTCTCAGAGTTAATCAGATAGCTCAGATAAAACCACCATGGAGAAACAGATTATATCCCAATTTTTCAAAGTTAAGAACTTTATTTCATAAATTTGGTTTCAACTCTTCCACACGAAAATTTGAAGTCATGGCCCTGATATTAAGAACCTACCATCTTTTCCTATATTTTTAGGCAGACTATCACATGGATGTTCCCTTATTTTATGAGCCTCAGCTATGTGAGTTCAGAATATGGACCAGATTATCTAATTTTGAAGGCTACCCGAATAGAGTCAAGAAAATATTCTCTCTAGAAATGTCCTTTGAACATCAATTGTTACCATAACAATTATAATGCTTGACTTGAGATAAGATGCAGATAAAAACAAACACAAGCAAAACTCATATGCAAACTTTTGCTGGTATTTTATTATATGCATCTTTCTAAACTGTTAGGTAATAAATTAGCAAAACCATTCCAGCTATAGTTATCATTCCTTTACAAGGAAAGGAGCTAATTAGCTGTTTTATATATGATGACAATCTTTAGTCAATTGCTACTTTTTTAAATTGAAAATTTGACAGCATAAACCAATTTATTTATTTACTTATTATTTTTTCTTCCAGGTTTATTGAGGTGTAATTGACAAGTAAAATTGTTTAAAGTGTACAATGTGATGATTTGATACACACACACTTTGAGAAATTATAACCACAATCAGGTTAATTAACACATACATCGCCTCATATATTTACCATTTTTTTACATGTATAATAAGAATGCTTAAGATCTACACTGTTAACAAATTTCAAGTATACGACACAGTATTATTAACTATAGTCCCTATGCTGTACATCAGAATCAATCAACTTGGTAGTTTGCACACTCAGATACCTTAGGAAAGAGATAACATCTACAGATAGGATGGAGCTAAATTAGCTTCATGGAGTGATAACTTCTCATTTTTGGCCTCTTCCCTGCTAGGTAATATGTATTTACTTTATTGTTTGTTCTGTTGTTTAAAAATATGTTGTTAAAAATATGCCCAATGTACTTGTCAGGCAGAAGACTTAATTATAGTTAAGGATGCTTACTTTGTAATAGAATCTGAATTTCCAAGATCTATAGCTTGATTGAAAAATATTAAGCAGAATATATGATCCTTGGAATCTCATCTTACAGAAAAATAATCAAGAAGATACTGTGAGTTAAATGTCTTCTATAGTGATTTTCACAAGGTCCAGTGGTTCTCAGATAGGATCTGGACCAGCAGTATCAGTGTCACTTGGGCATTTCAGAAATGCATATTGTCAGACCCCACCCAGTCCTACTGAACCAGAAGCTTTGAGGCTGGGACCATCAATCTGCGTTTTAACAAGCTTTCTCTGTGATTTTGTTACACTCTGAAGTTTGAGAATCTCTGACACAGTAGAAGTGCCAAAAAAGGTAACAGAATAAACATAAAACAACAAAATCTATGTCTCTTCTGTTGCCTTTTTGTTTTATCTTATTTAAAAATGAATTTCTCTGCATTAAAAGATAATATTTGCCCAAGAAGTTTACTTTTATCTCCAGCAGAATTAATCAGAGTACCTATCATTCTATTATTCTATTTTCCATTACATGTCAGAGTCATGACTGGTTTTCAGCATCTTTTAATGTACAGTTATGTGGTCATTAATTCCTTACATTTGCTTTTAAAAGTTTTTTCAAGCTACAGTGTTAGATTTCATGTACTTTACTTACCTCATCGAGATAATGTTACTATAATGATCTCACCTATATGTTGTATAATTAGATCTACTATCTCTCTAATGAGATACAGCATGTTATTTGGAACCAGATGTTCTATCATGGATAGCAGAGGACACTCTATGCTAGAATTTCCAAGACATTCAAGCATAATGTAAGCGGTCATTTCATACAAATTGTTTTCGATTCCTTTCTTTGGGAACCTAGCTGTTTCTGGGTGAATATTTACAGTTGCAATAACCCAAAGGACTAAGGGAGTCAGCTGGCTTTGGCACAGAACAGAGCACATAACAATTATTTGCTGGGAGAATAAAGATTGGCTCTCAGTGAGCAAGAAAAAAGTTACCTGGGAACACAGACCACGTTGCTCTAACATTTGCATTTGTGCATTTACAGCACGTGTTCAGTTTTATGATAATATATTTTAAGAAAGAATCTTTTCGTATGAAGAATATATTTATTTATTAAGAAAGAGCTACACATAGGCTTAAGAATGGTAGTCATTATTCAGTAACTGCTTATGTGTGTTCAATAAATATGAGATGGAAATAAGTACATATATATCCATGGGCTTGACATTGACTATTCACTCATCTAAAAATATCTATGTGCATCTTTAATACAGCAAGATGAATACACAGTAGACATACGTAGACACACAAAGCAAACTGCATGGAGGCCCAGCCTCAAGTTTGTGTTCAATGATATTCTCATCTCTCTGCCAAACACGAATACCTAACTATTTATCGAAACCGTTATTTGCTTGTCAATGAAACCCGAGCATGCAGCGTTTTATGAAAGTGTGGCGAATTAATGATCAGGATGACCTCACCTCGCCACAGCCTTCTGAGTCTCCACAGAAGAGGAAATTAAAGGAGACAAACCGAACGGTGACGCTCAGGGACTCCCTTGATTCCGCCTGTCACCGTTTTAAGCCGGCTCAAGGCCTCGGGGGAGTCTGGCTGTTCGAGAGCCTTCCTCAGCCAGCCAGACGGTAACGGCCCACTGCTTTTATTCATTACTCTGAATGTAATGCACTAAATTTAACAAGTAACACACTCAGCGGGAATTTATTAGCCTTTTGCAGCATGATTGCAAGGTAGGATATGGATATGGATTCCAATTACTGTTGACATCCAGATAAGGAGAACAAAGCCTGTATATAATTATTAACCAAAGTTGATATTTTAGGGAAATAAATAAATAAGTAAAAACACAAATAAATATCTCTGTACTATTTGAAGCAAATGTTCTCCAGGTTGAAAGTTTTCCTGGCTCCACAATAGGAGCATTCCAATGACAGAGAATAGCAATAATAAAACAGCAACAGAGGCAAAGTGATCCTATAGGCAACAGTTTTCACATAACAATAGGTGTGTGGAACAGATGTACAGTAGAGAGAAAGTGAACAAATTCCAAACATAGACTCCTGTGCATTATGGAAATGGATGTTCAAAGAAACTGTCATCTTTAAGTAAGGAGTGAGTATTATAATAAGAGAAAATAATCCATTTAATATTGTTATTTTAGACGGTAACTATAGATCTATTAAAATATGGTAAAAGGAGTGACTGTAAAAAAATATAATGTTATGCTTTCTTATCTGTGACCCTGGAGTTACCTGATGATGAAAATTCAATATTATTGGCATACAGGTATTTATGACGTCAAAGGCTTTGGGCTGCACTAAGGAAATGGGAGTAGGAGCTAGAATTTTAGGTCACTTTGGACAAAGGTTTGTTGTTATTATTGTTTATTTTATTTATAAAGGCCATGGGAACACGATAAATGTAATGGCATAGGAGAGAACCTGATTTTATTTTACCAGACCCTATATGAATAAAAAATGTTGAAAAATATATGGCAAATGAAAACACGGGGCACATCAGCTTCTCCATGATTAACCCAAATGACCAACTTAAATTATTGAACTAAGAGGCAACATGCATCACTGGTGAAGGCTTGAACCCTCATATTACACAGAATCATATTCTAGCTTTAATAATTACTAGCACTCTGACCTTGAACCACTAATTTAATCTCTCTTAGCCTGTGCCCTTAAGTGTAAAATAGGAATGATAATAGTAATTACCTGTGTTGTTATTGTGACAATACTACATTATATACTTCAAGGCTAACAGACTAGATCTTAAGTTTCTCAAGACAAAAAAAAAAAAAAAAAAAGAATGCAAGTTATGGGACACATTGAAGGTGTTAGCTAATGTTATGGTGGAAATCATATTGCAATACAGAAATGTATGGTATCAACATGCTGTATACCTTAAACTTATACAATATTATTTGTCAATTATATCTCAGTAAATAATAATCTGGTAAATTATTTAATGTAGTTCTGATCGCAAAGTAAATACTCAATAAATACTATCACATTTTATCTTATTTTGTATCATTTGAATCCACTCAGTATTAAAAATCATTAAACCAGGAAATAAGTATCATCATGATCTTTTACACCTGGATATGCTTTAATACAAAGTTTTAAAGATTTTTTAAAATTTATTTATTTATTTATTCATTTATTTATTTTAGTTTGGGTGGGAGGTAATTAGGTTTTTTAAAAATTTATTTATCTTGAATGGAGGTACTGGGGAATGAACCCAAGACCTCATACATGCTAGACACACACTCTACCATTGAGCTATACCCTCCCCACTTCAGCACCAATTTGAGCTCAGCTATTTAAATGGAAAGAGGATCATTTTGTTCTTCTACTGATTATAGAGTTGAGGGTCATAATTTTATGGCAAAGCCTTGTCATGAAACCATGGGAAGTTAAAGTGCATTTCTGATACTCAGCATGCTAAGGTATAACACTGGTCTAATGATAGCTGCCCTTGAGGGCGGATGGTAAAACTGGAGAAAATGTATGTCTATGTATATGTCCATGGAACTCAGCACATGACCTGCTACATCCAAATATGGAGAGTTTGTTTTTTTATGTTAGGGATCTATAGATGGACTCTCGTATTTAGTTACCACTACAATTCCACTTGGTAGATCTTATTGTCACGTCCATTACTTTGCAAATGAAATGAAGGATGAAACATGTTAACTGGTCTAAGACCATGGAGTTATAGCAAGGGCCTTGCTCACCTCAGATCAAAATAACCGTAAGTCAGTGCTCTTTCTACTACGGCAACCTCCCTTAGTAGGTAAAAAGATAAAGGTGGGTCACCGACAAAAATGTGTTTGTGTGACTCTGTGTGTGTGTGTGTGTGAATGAAAAAGGCATGTGCTCTTGGAAGTTGGTACATGGTTTGGGTTTTAAACAAAGAGCAGGTAAATTAAAATTATCTATGTCAAGTCATGGTTTTCTCTGACTTCCCTAGAATGTCATAGAACTTACCTATTTAAGGCCTTAAATAATTGAAATACTGAGGTAGTTATCTGCAGAAGCACAAAGTTCAATCTTACTGTCACCTACTGATGCTTTGCGGGATCAGTCTTCATAAGGCCTATAAACTCAAGGAAAGCAGTTAAGTAACATAAATTCCATCAACCTTCAGGGAATCCCAGAGCAACAAAAGAATGATTACTTAAACTGAGCAATTGAACCAAAACTACCAATCAAAGAGTATTATATATATGAGTGTTAATACTTTTCACCATTGAATTCTATCACTACTCCAGAACATTTTTTTATTCCACAATACATGGGACCCACATGTAAAAAACTATTCACATAATTTAAGATAGAGACCCAGTTTTCTGAATCAGAGAAACATGAATAATACCTGACTTTTAGAAATTAAGGAAGAAGAAATTAAAATATTATTTTAAGTAAATCGTGAGTAAATGCTTACATTGAAGGCCATTCATTCATTCACTCATTCATTCATTCATTTATTCAACAATGATATATTAACTGCCTTCTTTTGGCCAGTTCTGTGTAGCACTGAGGATATAACACTGAATCAGGTAGATGAGGTCACTGCCCATATATTAGTGGAGAAAGATATGAAATAATCTTATAATTATGATTTTAGTGAGCGTGTTGACTGCAGTGGAAGTCTATATGAGGACTGAAATCTGCTCTTGGCCAGGGGTCAAATGGTGTCATCAGGAAATAACTTCACATGTGCTAATGCACTCAATCTTTGCACCAATCCAATGAGGTCAGCATTGCTACAATCATCCCATTCACACATAAACAGAGGGAAAAAAAGCACTAAATATCTTAACAAATCACAGAGTCTGTAAAGGCTAGACCCAAGATGCAGCCCAGGCCATCTGGGTTTAGATTCTGCTCTTAGCCATTGTGCCATAGAAGTTCATGTGCATTTGTGAGGGATAATGAAAACACACTCCAGATGGAAAGAAGGCACACAGGATGCACTAGAACAGACCAATAGAAATGTGAGCCACATATGTCACTATAATTTTCTAGTAGCCATGTTAACAAAAAGTAAAAAGAGGTGGGTACAGTACTCCGGAAAAATGTCTTGACAGTTTCTTATAATACTTAATATGCAAATACAATATGGCCGATGGACTCAAGCACTTACCCCAGATAAATTAAAATGTATGTTAACAACATGCACAGAAATGTTTATGGGGACTTTATTCATTATAGCAAAAACTAGAACCAATAACCAGTGGGTGAGGATTTAGTGTGGAATGTTACTCGGAATGAACTATTGCTGTACGTACAACTTGAATCAACCTTCAGAGAATTATTCTAAGATGAAAAAGCCAAGTCCCAAGGATATGTCCTGTATGATTCCATTTACTTAACATTCTTGACATGACAAAATTACATAAAACTAGTGGTTGCTAGAGGTTAGGGACAGAGGAAGGGATGAAGCACAGGAATGGGGTAGATGTGGTTATAAAGGTACAAGATGGATCTTCATGATGAAGGAACTGTCCTGAGTCTTGGTGTGGTGGTAGAAACATGTATTTACAAATGTTGTAAAATTGCACAGAACTAAACACACACAAACACACACACACACACACACACACACACACACACACACGAATACAGTTAAAACTAGGCAAACCTGAATAAGATGTATCACTGTCAGTATCCTGGCAGTAATACGGTGATAGTAGGTATGCAAGATGTTACCATTGGGCAAAAGTGGGTAAAGGGAGGATAAGATCTCTCTGTATTGTTTCTTACAATTGCACGGAAATCTCTCTCAAAACAAAGATGTTAATTAAAAGAAAAGAAGTAGGTTGAGTTTTTTAAAAAAACTTTATTTAACCCAATATATCCATAAGTTCATTTCAACATATTAAACAATATAAAAATTAGTGAGATATTTTAATTTTTTTCCATACTGTCCATTTGAACTAGCCACAGTCCAAGTTCTCAGTAGCCACACCATACTGGGCAGCACAGGTGTAGGGAACGAAAAGACAAGATGTGAAGACAACGTTTAAGAGGTAGGTGTGGGTTATGGAGACAGCACTTGTAATGAAATCCAGAATCTTTGCAGTGGCCTACAGAGCCCAGTGTAGTAACCTCCGCTGCTTTCTCCCTCCCTCAGTCTCCCGGAGTCTTTGCTGTTCCTGGGAAAGGCCCATGCATGCTCTGACTTGGGGAATCTGGCTCTTGCTGTTTAGTCTGCCTGGAACCCTCACCCCCGGAGATCTCTCGGACTTGCTCCGACAGTCAGAACTGTCTCTGCTAAGATGCCTGTCACGAGGTCCTTCCTGACATATTTCTATGAAAGAACAAATTCTACTCTCCTCCAACACTCTCTATCACCCATTAGACAGCTTTGATTTTTGTAATGGTACTAACACCCTCTGACATTTTGCGTATTTACTTACTTGTTTACTGTCAGTTTCCCACGGAGCCTGGAACAGTGCCTGGCACACAGAATACATCCAGGGAATATTTGCTGAATGAACTGTTTGATGATGGTTAACTCACAGTTCTCAAATGAACTGCTTGCCTTATTACATTTCAGAAATTGGGCAAAGTGTCCTGAGTTTTTAAAGGACAAAGCACACAAGCAATCTCTTTACATTACAATAAGATAAACAAGATATTTTAAATATAAAGTTTAAGCTTTCATCTCAGTTTTTTTTTAACTTTGCCACTTATTTTAGAGAGCTCATTTCTGATATAAGATCATTTTATTCATATTTTGTTTCTATATTCATGATAAATTTATTTCCATCTTGCTGCAAAATTCACTTTTCTACCCAGTAAATTCATTCAGAAATTCTGAAAAATGGTATTCACTATTCTTGAAAGTGCTGTCAGAGCCCTCCTAAAATCCTGGATCTTCCACAACGTATCAGCTTCTTAGAGAAGCATTCTCCAGTAACCCCAAATTTCCTTCTCCCTTGCACTTCCATTATGCACCAGATAGGCTGCTTAATTCTACGCCTATTCCGGTCTACTTATGTCAAATATATGTATGAAAACGTTCTCTCTCCAGGAAGACAGAAACTAGCCTTTTTCTCTCTCAGTCACTAGCATACAGCTTTACACTTCTCAGTTGGACTTAGATAAATATTTGATGAAGTGAATGAATTCTGTTTTGTTTTAATAATGTATGCATACATCTGGTATAGAACACTTGGTAGGCAAACATTGTATCAGATACCTCTCAAACACAAAGTCACACCAAGCAGTATCTTTTCCAGAAGAGAATAGTTATTAAGCTCCTATGATACATTAAAGATTTTACATGTGATCTTCTTTAGTCCCGGTGATATATGACTGTTATTATTAACTCTGTATCTATGAGAGAGTGGGAGCTCAGAAAGAATATGAAACTTTTACAAGATCTAATGGCTATTGGATATCAGAATTCTCTTTGTCTGCCCACCTTCCAAGTCCAAAGTATTATTTCCCACTTTACAGTAGGGATCAAACACTTCAACATAGAGATGGCTTTTGTAGACAAGTGATATGAGGTATATATTTTGTTACCAAGGTTACTCAAAGTTTCCAGGACCCCAAAGAAATTAACATATTAGGGATTTTCTAGAGAAATGCAACTGAGATAAGTTGAGCTCCTAAAACTGTATTTTATATAATATTAAGGAATTGAAGATTTTTCTCCAAGAAAACAGTATATCATACAACATGGTAAGGAACTTGGCCTTACCCAAAGAGAGGTCCAGCCTTTGCACTTGGCTCCTAGGAGGTAACTTATGAACCCTTGGAATCTCCCAAGTGATAAGAGAGTCTATTATTCATGGTGGGCCCTTTGAACAACGGATCATGCCTATGGAATAAAGCACCAATAAAAACTACGCTGAAGCTCACGTGAGCTTCTTCTGTTGGCAATACACCATGTGTATTGTCACACATCAGTACTTAGAAGGGGAATTCACATACTGAGGACAATAGAAGCTTCCACTTGGAACCCTCCCAGGCTCTGCACTGTGTCTCTTCTTTTGGCTGATTTTCAGTATCATGTCCCTATAAATCTGAAACTGTAAGTACAGTAGGTTTCAGTTAGTTTTGTGAGCTGCCCTGGTGAATTAACAAACCTGGAAGTGGATCCGAGAAACTCAACTTTCAGAAGTAAGAGTGGTCTTCTGTGGACTCTTCCCTTTTAACTTTGTAGTTGGACCCTAATTCCTTGTAGTTAGGCTATAAAATCTTGGGCAGACTTGATAATATGGAAGACTATATCCTTAACTCTGTGTAGGCATATAATAATAATAATACAATAATTTTAGAGATCCCTGAAAATGTATCATAGCATATTAAAAATATGTGGGAAAGAAGGGCATGAAAAAAATGACCCTAAACATTCAAAGTATTATCATGTCCACATATTTGGTATTGTTAGAGGAAAAAAAAATTGATTCAATGTAGGAAAGAACTTTCTGAAAATTAGACCTACCCAAAGACATCATTACCTGCTTATGAAAGTAGTAACCTCTCTACCTTTGAATATGTTAACTACTAGTGCAGAGTGCTTATAATCCAAATATGTTGTTAAGGGATTCTGGCCTCAGAACAGTGGGTGGGTGATTTTTAAGATATCTTCAGGCTTGAAGATTCTGCTATTTTATGGTCTGTATTTCTTCAAAATGACAACTAATAAAACCAAGCTTATATATTTAATAGGTCAAGTTCTTCAATTTGACTCTTACAAAATCTATTAATTTTGTTTTGTTTAAAAATATCAGGAAAAAAGGGAGTGTTCTAAGAAATCACACTTAAATTTATACAGTGCTGCTATTTATAATAGCCTAGACATGGAAACAACCTAAATGTCCATCGACAGATGACTGGATAAAGATGCTGTGCTATATTTATACAATGGAATACTACTCAGTCATAAAAAAGAATAAAATAATGCCATTTTCAGCAACATGGATGGACCTGTAGATCATCATTCTAAGTGAAGGAAGCCAGAAAGAGAAAGAAAAATACCATATGATATCACTTATATGTGGAATCTCAAGCAAAAAGACAAAAATGAACTTATTTACAAAACAGAAGCAGACTCACAGACATAGAAGACAAACTTTTGGTGACCAGGGGGAGAGATGGTGGGAAGAGATAAATTGGGAGTCTGATATTTGCTGATACTAACTACTATATATAAAATAAACAAGTTTCTACAGTGTAGCACAGGGAGCTATATTCAGTATCTTGCAGTAACCTACAATGAAAAAAAATATGAAAACAAATACATGTATGTGTATGTATGACTGAAACATTATCTTATACACCAGAAATTGATGCAACATTGTAAACTGACTATACTTCAATTAAAAAAAATTATATAGCGCTGGCTCAAATTTTCCCATATAAGTTTTTGTCATTATCAGGGTAAATTAAGAAATACTTACATTCCAATGTCAATAGAAAGCATATCTTCTCTGACAAACTGTGCTATCACTAATACAGAATTGTAATGATGTACTATAAAAATTGGTATTTGGTTACAAATCAATCAGACTCCAGAAAAGCTTTTTCAAATGCATCATAAGTGGATATAAACAAAATCTAAAATTGTCACACAAGAACATAAACTACACACTTAACAACAATTTAATTTAATGCCAAGTATATTTACTTGTATTTCATGAAACTTCTTTTCACATTATAATATACCAATAAATGTCACATCAACAGCTCATGAAATATAGCTTCTGAGGCTTCCTGAGTAATTGCGATTTTTTATACTCAACCGAATTTTAGGTTCCTGAGTAAAACACCCAGAGTATGGGTTTTATTAAACAAATAAAAACTAACCTGTTCCTTGGTATAAGGAACATTACATTTAGCACTTTTCTGTTCATATTCTAATTAGTGCACAGCACTGTCAGAACAAGCAACACAAAAGCACCTTACTTAAGGGAGTTAATTTCATGGATCTCATATGTTATGAAACATGAAATAAAATAATACAAATCCCACCACATGAGAAGTGTAATAATCCCTGGTCCAACTCTGCCCACAATATCTCATCACTGCTGTTGTGTAGACATTGTAAGTTTGGGGTTGCTTCGAGCTATCCTTACCTATTTTCAAATTTTGTTCAAAAGGCTCAGCCTGCTGCAGGTTCCTAACTGTGACAAGTTAAGATTTTATATGAAATAATAATTGTAAAATTACATATTAGGTTAAGAAGCTTAATTAAAACAGAAAATTCTTTTAAAATTGATAATGATGATACAACAAAGCTACATGCCGAGATTCTTACTTTGGGAGCAAAAGCAGTAGGAAGGATTGAAGTATCAGAAGTAGTTCATGGACTTCCACATTTCATTTTGTAGATTTATGTAACTTCCTGGAAAAACCTCTCCATTGTTGAAATGGAATTAAAATAGATTCAGGGAACCTTAGAACTTGAAGAGTACTCATTAAGGTAATAGTTCTCAGAATCTAAGTAAGATGTTCTCCCAGTTTCAAAATAGAACATGGGTCTAATTTTAGCAATGCATTGTTGATTAATCTTAGTATTTTATGTATGATACCATAACTTTGAACTCAAAGCACCTACAAAAATGGAAAACTAGCTATAATTTGTCCCCAATAAATAAATAATGAAAAAATATATCCCGTTCACATCCAGCAAATGATATGAGATTAAAGTGCAGTCAATAATGAGCTATGAATTAACCCTCCTCTGATTTTCCAGTTTTTTTAATAAGAGGACTCAGAAAGGTAACCAGAGAGATGGCTATTTAAAAAGCCGTTAAGTTTCTGAAAATTCATACACAATCACATGCTTTTATTCCATTCCCAAGAATACACAGACTTCTATTTTTAAGAGACATTTGACATTTCATATCATGTCTTTACATTTTTATCTCAACTCTGCATCCCAGGGGAGTGACAAAGTCACATCATCTTTTTGGATGGAATGGTTCATACAACTCACCACAAGACAACGCTGATGCTTTGAATTGCCCCTGTAAATAAGTCCATATTGGTCCTCTCTAAGTTTTTATAAAGTTAAGGGTCACTACAAAAGTCTGGGTCTAATGCAATTCCTCGCTCTTTTCTGAGAATGAATCAGGATTATTTTGGATTATTTTCGATTGAAGAAGGTCTCCATATGTACCTTGTGTTTGTTCAAGGCTACTTCCTTTGGAATTTCTCCATAATTTAATCTAATTTCAGACTTATGAGTGGAATAATCCATAGTTAGATATTTACGAGGATAATGGTGCAAACTGGCTCCCTTGGTGGAATCCCTGAAGATTAAGGTGCTCTTTTTGAAATATCATGAAATAACGATATAACATTAAATTCTAAATCATGTGTTGAGTTCTAACACGTGAGTCTGAAATATTTGATTCCTGGATGATGCAACCATAATTATATCATTATAAAAATCAAAAACCTCCTCCCACTTAGCCAAGATAAAGACAAGCTTTCTGTGTGATTCCTGCTGGGATGTATACAGTACCATTCATGAATGAATCTTGCTAAAACAAAAAAAGGAAGAGAACCTGAATGTGAAGGTCTCAGTTTACAGGACATACAAGTAGAGAAGAACAAGACTAATGATACTTCAGGGATGCAATCAGCAAAATCCAGCAGGAGAAAGACATTAAAGGGCAACTGACTCTGTTTCATCAACAAATAAGCTGCAAAGAACTAAAAGAAGAGGAACCTACATATTGAAAGGGGCTTTAGACGTATGTCAACCAAATGTTATGTGTGACCCGTGTTTGCACCCCCATTCAAACAAATTAACTTTTCAAGAACCATGAGACACCAGGAAAATTTGTACACTTATGGGATATTTGATGATATTAGGGAACTACTGTAAATACTTGTAGGGAAATAGTCCCATTGTGCTTTAACAAAACAGTGCTCTACTTTTACAGATATGTAGTGAAATATTTGTAGATGTAAGCATATTATATGATGCATGAGCTTGCTTCAGAGTAATCCAGGAAGTTAGAAATGACTCAATGGTGGGTATAGATGAAACCAGATCGGCCATACATTGATAAAAGTTGAATAATTGAGTATGTATCTGAAGAAAGGGAAATCACTATCTCAAGAGATAGTGCACCCCCATGTTCATTGCAGCATTGTTTACATATAGCCAAAACACGGAAACCACTTAAGTATCCATCAGTGAATGAATGGATAAAAGAATGTGATGTGTGTGTGTGTGTGTATATATATATATATATATATACACACCACATATATATACAATATATACATATAAAGCATATATATAATAAAGTGGAATATTGTTCAGCCATAAAAAATAAGTGAATCTTGTCATTTGTGACAACATGGGTTAATCTTGAAGGCATTATGCCAAATGAAATAAGCCAGATAAAGACAAATCATACATGATCTCACTTATATGTGGGATCTAAAAAACACAAACTCATAGAAACAAATTGTAGGCTGACAGCTGCCAGAAGCTGGGGAGTGGGAGAAATGAGTGATGATCAAAGGGTACAAATTGCCAGTTACAAAATGAAAAAGTTCTGAGGTTCTAACATACATCATGGTGACTGTAGTTGAGAATACTATATTGCACACCTGAGATTTGCTAAGAGAGTAGATCTTAAATGTTCTCCCTACTAAAAAAAAAAAAAAGAAAAGAAAAGAAAAGAAAAGAGGCAAACTATACAATTATGTGAGGGGATGGATGTGTTAACTAACCTTCTTGTGAAAATCATTTCACAATATATTACACAATGTTATACGTCAAATATATCTCAATGTTACTGGGAAAAAAGATGTCAATTTTCCCCCTCCCCTCTAATAAGCAGTTGAATAATTTAACCTCTATGGGTGATAGGCATTTAGAAGGTCTTTACCTATTCTCTCAAATTTGTGTGTCTTCAAAATTTTCCATAACATACAATGTTTAAAAGAAAGCTGATTACCTAAAATATATTTTCATTAATATTATTAATATGAGCAGAAAACCAAAAGAAAATGTAGCAAAAGATACATACAGAAGTTTATTGAAACAGAAAACTCAAGTCATTTAGTACTGTTTGGGAACTGAAGGGACTTCTGACCAGGTTTTGGTCTGAGGTATTCCATGGTTTAAAAAGAAGGCTTCTAGAACAAAGGGTTGTCCAGAAGCAGACCAGCATAACCACCACAAAACCAATATATTTAAATTATGTGCTAACAGAAGCCTAGAAGAAAAGACTAAGATTAGCTTCTCTTTCTTACCTTATTTCACTGATCAAACACTAAATCACATCTTTTATAAAAGTAGGGAAATCTTTATAAAGAAAATGAGCAGAAGACACTAGAGGGTAAATAGTTAAAAAAAAACACTCTTATAGTATTTAAAACAGCATTTATTAGCCTTTTCTTCTGAATATTGATTGATTAAACCTAAGCTGTTTATTAATCTCTTTCAGGGTCTCTATTTATTATTATTATTATTATTATTATTATTATTATTATTATTATTATTATTATTTTACTAATTTCTTTCAGATTGATGTCTGTTTTGGTGTCTGGTCACTCAAACCACTGTCAATATTCTCCCTGTTATTCTACTAGTATTGTTTTACTGGTGCTGAACTGTATTTTTAGTAGCCAAACAACGTAAGACATCCGTGTCACTAATTCAGTCTGAGCATTTGCCTCAAACATGAGTGAAACCTTTACCCTTTTGTTGGTCCATCCCTGGTCTTGAACTCATTGAAGTGTATTTGTCAGAATTACAGTCAAATTGAACTCACTATTCAATCAATAATTGAACTCTGCTCCTAAGATGCTTTCTATTTAACACTGAAGGAAAATAACACAGCTTGACCCTTGTGAAGTGTTATGAAGAGCTGAAGTCAAGTGGAGACTTCTTTTATTCTGGTTGGAGTATTTTGTTGCTATCTTAACCTTGAGCTGGGCAGAAGCATGAATAGCTACACAAAATTCCTTTACCTTTGTTGCGTCCATGTTAAGAGGCCTTATTAACACAAAGGCATTAAAATGGGATTGAGCCAGTAGCTAAGCATTTAATCTTAAAGCTGATAATAACTTAAAGTAAGAGGATAATAGCCACCATTTACTGAGTATGTATTTTAACCAAACACAGAGCTAAGGGCTTTACATACAACATTTTATCTGCATACTTTTTCATCATTTATTGGCATTCCAAGAGATCATCCAACCAGTTGCTCCCATCAAGACCACCACCATCCTACAGACTTTGCAGTGACAGTGAGCAAAGTTACTGAAGCTTTTAAATATGTATCCTGCTGTGGGGTGGAGCCAGCTCACACTGATTCATGAGACTATTAAGTGCATCTTTCCCCAACATCAAGGTTAAGTGACATCGTAGTGGTAGTTTAAAATGGCCATGATGGGAGAATTTACACTACAGAAATTCGTAAACATCTTTTTTTTTCTTCCCCGGAGAGTCAGTTGTTAGACATTTACCAATACACCATTGTTATTGCTACTGAGGTGGCAGTTTAAAGTTAGGAAATGACTAATAATTAAACAAAGAAGGAGAAAAAGGAAAAAAAAAAACCCTCAGTAGTGTTCCACCCACCAGCCGTTCCCCAATTTGTTTCATTTCTTGAAAGAACCAGGTGAGAGAGCCATGGTCCTTTGGGCATTCTCTCAATATCTTGGTGGGAGGAGGAACTGGGAAAAGACACTACAACAGAGGTCAGCACACTATGGTCTGTGTGCTGAACGTGGCTGAGTCCCTGTTTTAATAAGTAACGTGTTACTGGAGCACAGCCAAGCCCAGTTTCTGTGTTGCCCGTGGCTGCTTTCACATCTCGACAGACGTTCACAGAAGTTGTGACACAGCCTGTATGACCCCAGAAGCAAAGCTATTTACTATCTGGTCCTTTACAGAAAGACTCTTCCATGAGTGACTAAGGTTGAAATGTGTTTGGTATATGGATGATGCTTTATTTTGAATTTAATCCATGCAAGGATGAGGTAGAAATAAGCTTCATTTCCTTGTTTTACCTCAATCTAGTGAAGCAAGTTAAAGAAATAAGCTATGTCCCTAAATTTTATTTCATGACTCATACAATTTCATCATGCAGGGTATTTCATTCATTATGTTGGGACCACTCATTCTTGGTCACAAAATGTATATATATTCCAATATGTGTGTGTGTGTGTGTGTGTGTGTGTGTGTGTGTATATTGAGATACTCAACCTCAATATATATATAGGTTGGGATATCCAGACCCTCTACTTGGATGTCTTCATTCATTCACCTACTTATTCAACAAATATTTATTGAAGGCTACTATAGTCCAGCCTACTAGGTTCTAGGCACTAGAGTCTACTCATGAATAACCAAAGCTCTTTCCCATAAGGAACTTGTATTTTAGTGGGAAAGGTATATTCATATTTGCTTGTTGTCTAATAGCCTATCAAGAACTGATAAGCACTATGAAGAAAACTTAAAGCAAGAGAAGTGTTGGACAATGAATGATGTGCTTTTTAAGATGTTTAAGGAAAGCATCTTTAAGAAGGTGACATTTGAGTAGAGACCAGAATAAAGTGAAGGAATAAGTCATGTGTTCCTGGCAGAGGGACCAGTAAAGGATAAGGCTCACCAGTGGGCATGTGTTCACAAGAAGGGTAAAAAGAGGGGAGTGATGATGTCAGCAAGGTAGGCAGGCCTTGTAAGCACAGTAAGGATTGTGTTTGCGAGTCATACTACACGGAAAACCACTGGGAAGCTGTGAGGAGGATGCTGACTTCAAGTGATAAGCATTTTAAATTAACGCCCCATCTCCCAGGTATAATAGAGATTACAGTAGGTAATAAGAGGGAAGAAGATCAGTGACAAGGCTGTTGCCATAACACAGGCAAGACATGACCTGCTTGTGTAGGGCTTAGGGTTATGGGAAACTGAGAAGACAGTTAAAGGACTTTGGATTGAAAAATGCTTGTAGACACTCCAAGACCTTTTTATAACTGAGTGCTCATTTAATTCTTACTACATAGAATAGAGAGTGAGGAAGAATTCATGCATTCATTCAGCAAACATTTATTGTTTATTAGTAAGAAAAGAAGTGCTATGTACTGACATTAAAAGTTAAAAGAAACTCAGTTTAGTGGAAAATAACTGCCAACAACTGAGTTTCTCACATATCAGCTCTGTCTCTACTACTTCATACAAATTCCTCTGACCTCAACCCCCTACGCTAAGTTCTCTGCGTTCATGGGACCCTTTTGGACCCAAAGCTGCTCTTCCTCAGGACATCTGAGGCTGCTACCATTCAGAATGCCCTTCTCATTGGGAGTCTGAAAATGGAAGGAATGGATTAAAACAGAATATAGTCTATGTGGTACACACACACATACACACACAGATGTATCCTGGTTCGAATATCCAGCTGTTGAGTCTTCCAAGTCTTTCCTATCTCTACTGACATAGTTGTGTGATTCTCCAGCCAATTAAGCAATAGAATTTCTTTAATTCATGTTTTAATCATGGTGGTCTCAACTCTCTCTTCTTCCTTTCTTGCATTTTGAGGATAATGCACTAAATTTTTCAGACAGATTTCCTTGAGGGTCTCTCCTATTGTTTGACATAGAAAGACACACTCTCTCCTATTAAACACGCAGGTCCCCATGTTGCCGTGAGTATTGTGAATTCAGTATCTGTTCTAAAAGTTATGCTTATTTCTTTGTCCAAAACAAAGGACATATCTTGCTTGCTTTCCAAACCAGCAAGATTCAAGCCCTGAGTGAACATTCGGGCATATTAGCAGAGTGGTGGCGTTGTTCCCCGTAGCACGGACCTGTCTGTGACTCCAAAGGCACCTTTCAATGTCAGCAAAAATCTAGGGTTTATAAACAGGAGAAGGAGGGGCATGAATCAACCAACAGGCAGTTCTGGAAGCTGAGAATAAGCTAAGAATAAGCTAATATTCCTGAGAATGGGGTTTTTGAAACCTATGTATTGTGGACTCCAAACTGCAGCACAAGGTACTTTGACGTGACTTAAAAAGTCATTTAAGAAGTAGGGGAAAGATAATGACTAGGGAATGCTTTGTACATTACATGTTATATATAAAATGCACATAGTACATGTACTATATTGCTGATATATTTTTAATTTTTAAAATGTTCTAAGTGTACAATCTTGATCATATTTTCCTTAGTGTTATGATGAAGATAAAAAATAAAATGGGGACTTGGTGATCCTCTCCTAGGTGTGGGTGGGCTGCACCGGACTTCCTCCCCTTCACAAGCAAGGCTTCAGAGCCTTGGGAGCTTGGGAAGGGTTAAAGTTTTGCCTGTGACACTGAAATTGAGGCCAGCTGTAGGTCATATTCACGTCCCAGTCACAGGAAAATGAACCTGTGAGACAGAACCTAATTATCTGCTAAACCAAAAGCCAGTCTCAGTTCAATAACTTACGACAGAGCTAGCAGCCAGATATAGTGTTACCATGGCAACGCTGGAAAAAGCTCCACTGCGGTTGAGAATGAGGAGGAAGGGAGGAGACTGTAACCCTAAACATGCTGCAGCCGTTTGATCTCAGACAAGTGGGTCTGTCTAAAAAAACAGGTTATTCTACACATGACTACCTTTGTCTGTGCACTTTAATATCTGCCACAATTACTGAAAAGGAGAACGCAGTTATAATGTCCTCGGGGCTTACAATAATTCACTCATAAAGCTGGGAATTAATTTTAAAGAAAACACATAAGCTTCCTTTTTCTCCTCATCCATGCCATCCCCAAATACAGATAAAGCAGGACACAAAGGGTGGGGATTCTTGAATACCTCATCATTGCAATGAATGAGTTCTGTGCCCATGAAATTCACTGTCATCCTATTTTCCTCTTATTGCCAAATGCTGAGACATTTTTAAGAGAAAACTTTTGGGAATGAAGCAATACTATTAGCTTTTCTGAGGAGGAGGAGTAGGAGTAGAACCGGAGAGTAGAAGAGAAATCATTTTTCTTTGTGAACTCCATCTAAACTTTCAAGTGAATAATTTCCTGGAATATTGAGTTAAGAAGAATCACACATTAGAGGGAGATAAGCCCTGCCAGTTTGGTCATTTTTCTTCCTGCCAGTTCAACTTTGTAGTTCTTTCTGGAACAGCACTGGGTTTCTGAACTTGGGAGATGATAAGGTGCAAGCACATGAAAACTGCACTAGCTAGTTACCATGAATACTGTGAAAACAGCATCTCACTAAAAATATTTGCAGAAGTAATAAGAACCTACCATATGCACTTAGAGGGGAAATTCAGAAGTATACTCCTTTCTCTCACTTTTTCAATCCTTCCCAATGGAGACAAATCACGCTAAAGCTTGTCACTTGCAATTACTGGATTCCAACATATTTGACAATTTTGATGTGCTATTAATGATGTAATATGACACATCTAGTACATAATGTTATCACTTGGGCTTGCTATCCCGTTGTGATACCGAATTTGAATCACATAGGTATATATGCATAAATATATAGATACAGCAGTGTTTCCTTATGCATAACTCATCAACACATTGGGTTTGGAATATGGAGAGGAAGGAGTATGGAGATGAATAATATCCTTTTCATATGCATGAATAGCTTTGCAGTCATGCAAATGAGAAAACACAAAATGGAAAGTAGGTTTCTTCTAGCAGAAATATGACTAGAAATGTAGCCTGAAATTTGCCAATATATTAGAGTCACTTTTGATGTCGGTGAATTTTCTTTAAGGTGTCACATCTCCTAAAAACATTTTCCCCTACCCTATTATATTTTCAGTATATAATTACATAAATATAGAAATCCACAACTTTAAATTCCTTTCAACTACCATAGTGCGTGAAAGGGAGCTTTAGGATCTTACGAAGATAAAAGGTGAAGGTAGGCGTGGGGTGGGTGGGCAGAAAAGCAACATCAAAGGGCAAAATGAATTTTCTGATTAATTTCCAGGTAGAAGTAACCTAACCTCTGCTCCTGACCCTAGGTTAATTCCTTCTCAAGTAAGTGGAAGCCAGAATGTATACTCCTTTCTAAGACGGATGTTTCTGAGATCTGATTATTAAAGAGTCTTACTGGTTGCAAAGATGCCAACAATACAGTTCAATAAACTGTTTGGATCCTGTTACTCATAATATGAATAAGTTTTTCTGTTAATCTCTCCACTTACATGAATTAATTAGTTAGAAAAGAAAATGAAGCAGTTTTATCAGAAGAGCATCTGAAAGAGCTATTGATTCAAATGCTTTTACATTTTTGCTGTATCACACATGATCAGCTGGCAGATATGAGCTTGATAATGATGCAAAGCACCAGATTTCACTGGATTCTCTGTTCCACCTGAATTGCCAGGAGAGATATTGGAAGCACTAACAAAGAAATAATGCTGCTTTTCTCATGACATTTTTTCAGTCAATGATTTTTGAAGAGATGTACCATGACTTTATACAGCACATTCTCAACTATTCCATTGGAGATTTTCTTTAGCATCATCAGTATTTCCCATGCTGTTGTGAGTAGTTGTGTTTGTACGCACTTTTGTTTCTTTCTAATTGTAACCTTAGTGTCCGTCAGTAAGAATTTTGTGAAGCATGTACTCCATCCTGTATAAAGGTATCGATATGTTCAATTAACATTAAACAAATACAATAAAATAAACTGCAGCTGAAACTAAATTTACACTATAAAACTAAGTTTCTAGATTAGAATAATCTGCTTGCCATATGGAAGGTACTCAATGTGATTGCTGATTGAGTGAATTAATAAACGGGCCTGTCTGACAAGGACCAAGACAAAATAACAAAAAGCAAAGTCTTGAAAGAAACTTGAAAAAGACTACACCCTATGCTAACCCTTGAGTAAACTACATGAAAAGGTTTCCAATTTCCAAAGGTTCTTAATTCACCCCCTAGAAAGGTAAAGGAAAAGAAAGGCTAGAAATATGGTTATCACTTTTGAATCTGCCATTTTAAAAGGGACTAGAATATCCCAGAATATATGAGCACTTAGTATATAACAAAGGTGGCATTTCTCATCTCTGATTTCTACTTTCTCCTGTCTAAGGTTACCCACTGTTTTTTCTGGTCCTCACTAACCAATGCTGAAATGTCTCTTTGGGTGTTGGTCTTTTACCTTTGGAAAATTCATGAAATTCTTCCCTCGGCCGTGAGGCTGTGTAACGCTGCTCTCAGCAAGCCCAGCTTGCTGATTAAACCACTTTCCTTGGTCCTCACAGTTGTTGTGGGTTTCAGGAACTCCACAGCATTCTCCATCTGTATTTAGCTGTCTCCTTGATGCCTCTTGAAGACGAGGAAACTTCTCCAGATCTTTCCCATGCCCTGCTGAAGGACTTTCTTGGGAGAAGGTGAAGGGTTGAAAGTTAGGGGGGAAGGATGCTGGATCAGACTCTTCTCCTTGCTGCCATTCCTATAAGCATCTACAAAACTGCCACCCCCCAGGGTTCCAGGTGGGCAGGGCTCGTAACCCCTCCAGTCCTGATGTCTTCATACTCATTTAACAGGAATCTGTTCCCCACTTCCCTCTCCCAGAAGTTGCAGCAGTCAGAGCTTAGAATATGTGACGTTCCTTGTCTATATCTGGTTTTCTCCCCTCTCTCTTGCAATCAAGGCTCCTCACTGCCCACATAGCCTAGAAAGTTTCATGCTGTCCTACGTGATGGACAACCACTTTCTTACTTATATCCTGAACTCTTCTCTACTTTATGGCTAACTTTGATCAGTTCTATGATCCAGATCTCTAGCATCATGTTAATATTTATAACCAAGTCATATATGAATTAAAAATAAAACCATTTCCCTCTGAGGAGCCTAGCTCTTTCAAATCAATTGACAGATGACTGGATAAAGAAGTTGTGGTATATTTATACAATAGACTACTACTCAGCCATGAAAAATAATAAAACAATGCTATTTGCAATAACATCGATAGAACTGGAGACTGTCATTCTATGTGACGTAAGCCAGAAAGAGAAAGAAAAATACCATATGATATCACTTATATGTGGAATCTAAAAAAAAAAAAAAAAGACAAACCTATTTACAAAACAAAAACAGACTTACAGACATAGAAAACAAATTTATGGTTATCAGCAGGGGAAGCGGGGGGAATGGATAAATTGGGAGTTCAAGATTTGCAGGTAATAATATATATAAAGTAGATAAACAACGAGTCCATACTGTATAGGACAGGATACTGTATTCAGCGTCTTGAAGTAACTTACAGTACAAAAGAAGAAAATGAATCTATATATGTTCATGTATGACTGAAGCATTATGCTGTATACCAGAAGTTGATGCAACATTGTAAACTGACTATACTTCAATTAAAAAATATATATATACAAAAAAGAGAAGCTTGTTTTGAGCTTATTGTACTTGCTGTAAGTTTTTTTTTTTTTTTAAATATTCTACTAAGCACTTTAGATCTTCTGTTGACTTTTTTCTTGATTGTGTCTGCCCTTCCATTAAGGCAACACATGTCACTGAAAAGATGAGAACAGAGAAGTAAAGGAACAAGCATAATCTGGGGAAGTAATAACCCTGGTTAAAATTTTCCAGATATCATCCCACATACAGTCAATCACTTGGCTCTGTCAATTCCATCTTCAAAACACTTCTCTGTTCCCTCCTTGTCACTCCACTTCCACTGCCACCACCTTCATTCAGGCCACTATCATCTGTCCCAATTACTATACCAAGGGAATAATTACATACAATTTATAAGTATGTATTTATCTCAGAATACTATTTATATTAGGAAAAAAGGATGGAAATAAACTCAATTTACACCTATGAATGGACTGGTTAAATAAATTGTATTACACTCAAACAATAACATATGTTAACATAATATGTGGGAAAGTGTTCATTTGGTATTTAACCATTAAAAATCAAATTGCAAATATTCATGAAGATATTCAGTGTGTGTGTGAGATGAGAGAGAGAGACAAAGAAGAGGGAGAGAGAGAAGCATGATTAGATACTGGATGATAACAAGAGTTATTTTCTGAGTGATGAGATTCATACTTTTTTTGCTTTTCTATTTGTCTGAAATGTCTAATTTTATAAAACGAACACTTGTTATTGTGCAGGAAAAAGTTTAACTTATTTTGTAAAGAAACTAGCTGTCTTTAGACTAATGTGAAAATATTTTTAATTCATTTAAGATGGATTGAGACTAGTAGGTTTAATAACATTGGACTTGTAGGTTATGTCATAGGTAGTTGTTCTCTTTTTAACTAGGAATACTATCTTTCCAGTTGCACATAGAAGAATTCCAGCATTTCAGGATAAATCACTTGAGAAAGACAGGGGTTTGCAATGAGACATGTTTTCATAAATAATGTTATAAAGAAATTTCTACCTCTTTCCAATCAACATATTTATTTAGGCTGAAGGTTGAGATAAAAAGTCTCTATATTATGGTTTTGCATCATTAGTTATTGAATGCTTCAAAATTATTTACTTCATGAATATTACAAAGTCGGCTAGTTTTTCTGCATTATCTATTCTCCTCTTTTACCTCTGGTTTTTAGCTGAATGAATGACTACCCAGAAAATGTCCGCATTTCCATGCACCTATTCCCCGAAAGCTTTGTGTACCTGGTGACTAAGTTCTAAGGGTACAGTGGAAGGTACATACAGAAATTCCAAAAATTTTCTTTAAAAGGAAGTATAGTACCCTTATTTTTCCCTACATATTCCTACTGTCTGAAAAACAACATGGTGTATCTTCAATGGTCATTTTGAGATTACTTGGGAAATGAAAATCAAAGAGAGAAACAGGATAGAAGAAGCCTAGATTCCTGACTTCAGCATATTCAACTAGCTCTCCATAAAAATGGTTGTCAAAGCTATGTCATCACCTCTAAGATGTTCATTACCCGTTTGACATCATACTCTGGGAGTCATATTCACACCATGAATCCAACCTGCATGATATCAGTGCTGTATTAACTGAAATAGAAGTCGGGGGGTATCTGATGCTGGTTCGCAGGATTATCATGATTCTCATTCTTCTAGTGGCAAAAGGTGGAAAAATGTATTGTCATTTTCTACTCCTTTCTTCACTGCCACAATTTTTTATCCCTATGCAATCTACTAGGTCATGAAATTGTCTTATATTAAGAAATGTCATGATTTCTTACATTTAGCATCTCCTTTTCACACTTAAGTGTGAAAGTATTTCTAGTGGTTCTTAATTTTGGGATGGTTTTAGTCTCCATTCAGAATCTTTTTTTTTTAATTGCGGTTTTGTCAGTTTACAATGTTGTATCAATTTCTGTTGTACAGCACAATGCTTCAGTCATACATGAGTATACATATATTGATTTTTTTATTCTTTTTCACCATAAACTACTACAAGATATTGAATATATTTCCCTGTGCTATACAGTATAAACTTGTTTATTCTATTTTATATATATATCAGTCAGGGAAAGGATAAACTGGGAGTTTGAGATCTGCAGAATCTTATAAACACTATTGGATCATTTTCCCCAGAAAAATGGATGTCCACCATTCAGTATATTTCACATAATCTCATGGGAACACGGTAGACTTCAGGTTAGGAACTCCCTGGTTTAGATCTCCTTTTTTGTTTCTTCTGTGTCTAGTTATCCCTGATTTTTCTCATTTCAACATTCTCTACCCAACTCTTCATCAATTGGAGTGTTAATTGTCTCGGAGCTTTTATGAAATGCACATGCAGGGGCTCTACTTCCACCTGCTGAGTCAGAATGTGCAGGATGGGAAGAATGGTGTGTCTTCATAAGTTTTTCTAAGTAGTTCTGATATGTTCCCTGGGTAGAGGTCTTAAGTTACACTGATTTTGGATTAATCTTGTATTTTCCAAAATAATGTTTAAAGGATTCCTAGTGCCTGCCACACTATAACACTGCACAATTACTGGAAGAGCCTCTGTAAGCATTGCAGGGCATCCTTAAGCTGACCTCAGCTTACCCTTCAATAGCCATCTTATAAAAATGTACCCAATCTTCCAATGAAATTGAATGCCAAACATAGCTCATCTTTCCTGCGTCTACACATTTGCACATGCTGCATATTTTTCCTGAAACCCAGTCATTACTTCTTCTAGAAGTCTTATGTATCCCAGACTGTCTAAATGCAACCTCCTCTAGGGAATTTTCTTTGATTCTCAATAACCAAAGTAAATACTTCCTCTTGAATCTCAAAACATTGTGTTAATATATTCCTTCTGGATCTGTCACATTCTGACTTGATAACTTTTTTTTAGTTTTCCTTATTTTCTCATAGGAACATAAAATCTTGTGAAGAAGGAATTCTAACTTCATTTTGCATTTCACACATACTTATCATAGGCTCTTGTCCTGTAGATTATGAATGAATGAATGAATGGTAGAAGGGTGGATAAAAAGATTTAAAGGCTGAGAGTCTCCTGTTTGCAATTGTCTATAACTCCACTTGTTCATAGGGGATTACAAAATAATGAATTTAGCACTCAAAGAATATTCCTGTTTAGAAGTGAGATTTGGGACTAAACTGAACACTAATAAGGAAGATGATAAAGAGAAATCACTGACAAGCACTGTAATTTTTCCATACTTAATAAAAGAGAGAGGTGATGCTCAAATTTTTGATTAATAATTGTGTTAGAAGATCTAAGGTTTCATTGAGTTTAGATCAATCTTGTTGAGGGAGAGAGCAAAAATACTAAGGAAGTACTTTCTTCCCCTTTGTGGTTAAAAAAAAAAATTGCAGTGTTCTCCTAAAGGTGGAAGACATAACAGAGTAGTTAATTTTTTAAACCATTCAATGCCAACCTCCTAAAAGGGCTATGAAGAATTTCTTTTCACACCAGTTAAATGTTGCCTTTTTTTCTATGCTGCTTGGGTTGAATGGTCAAAAAGACCAAGGCGGAATATAATGCCTGATCCACATAATACAATTAAATGCATGCTATTCCTTACTGACTCTATAATCCTTAAACCTACCTTTTTATGTGCAAGAATATGAAAGTACAAATACTTTTCAGAGGATTCTAGGCTTGAGACCTGCTTGACTGTAGTTCAAAATCACTCCATAAATGACATTGTATGTTATTAGATAACCAAACGTTAATCTGCATATGTGTGTACACAGCTTGTATTTTTAAATTACAGAATATTTTCCAAAAATTCTGAAAAAATAATGGCAGTTGCTGCTACTGCCACATTTTAAAGCTATCAATACATCATGGTTAAAATAAAATCTGGCATATTGGTAACTTTTTTCTTACATAAAATTTAAAAAATCAAGTTTTGCATCTCGGGATTGAAGAAGGAAGTAAGAATATGGTTTTACAGCTAAAAGATGAGATGATGTAACAACTAAAATCATCCTCTAATGATTATGAAAATCCCAAATAAGTCTCAAGAGGAGACAAGAAGAAAAGGCTTGGAGAGTAGTAACCCAAGATTTGTGAAATAAAATTGATTTCCATTCAAATCAGATCTTTTACTCTTCTTGAAAATGTCAAGGTGTCAGCCTTGGCCATTACAAGACTGATTTATAGTTGGGACAAAGTGATGGTACCAGCTGACTGTCTGGAGCCACGGTACAGTGTCGAAAGACTGCCGATGACAGCTGTCCTTTTCTTAACCAATCAGCAAAGCTTAACTAAAACCCTAGTCTTTTTTTTTTCAATCTTGATAAGGAAAAAGATAAAATACAAATCTGGAAGATTTTCTTTGTGGGAAATAAACAAGCATGGTGGGAGGAAGTAGATATCATACTTCCACAGAATAATAATAGACATTATTTATGGCAATCTATATTTCAGACGTTTAGAAACACATATTCATAAAACGAGCATAAACAGATGTTCCAAATCTGACAACTTATTCTAATATACTGGAAACCACAGCATAATTTTGTAATTTGATTAATTAGGAAGAAGAATTGAGAATGTTAAAATCAATTTTCAAACTTTCTAAATTATATTTATAGCATTGCTCATCTGCATCACAAAAATACTGCAAAATGATTTGCATAAGAATCATTATTCATAACAAATTCATCTTTTTCTCATTGAAGAAGAGCCCTATGTAGTAGTTCTTGGTATTAAAATGTTTAAAATTGCCCAGGTCATACCATGAATAAACAATAGGGCTGAAAAGGATAAAGATCTAACATTCTAATCATATAGAATCATATAATGGTTATACATATATAAAGATGTAATTACATATATGTGTATATTATATATATACAACTATACAAATACAATTATATCTATATATAATTATAGCCACTATATTGACTTTATATGATTAGAATGTATATTTTTAACCATAAAGATAGTAGAAGGGGGAGAAATAAATTTATGAGCCAAAATAAAATATTCTCAAGAATCAACAACATAAAGCTCCCTAATATTAGAGGTAAAAGTGGACAGGATATACAATTTGCTGTAACAGAATGGCTTAAACATATGCTGGCTGAGGATAGACATTAGACTACAGAATATATTGCCACTCTTTTTTTTTTTTTAACCGAACTCCCATTTCTAATAATCCTAAATAATTAAAAAAAGGGCAGATTCCTAAATGAGTCCAAATATTGACTTTCCTGATGTATGTATGCCATTTATTAAATGATCATGCGAAGTGTTAATAAAATGTAATTAACCACCATGATACTCAAGGTTGAGAACTGCAGTTACAATGCTATACAGAACACATTTGGGCCAAAAACTTAATATCGCCTATATGTGGATAGGGCCCACTAAGTTTACCAAGACAAACGTATTTGACAGAAGCCTATAACATATCATAATGCTAAGCAGTTTAGAAATATGTTGTGGTTGTTGGGAGCCCTGTTACATTTTTGCTTGCTTTGAATTTCTTTCACCTTCTGCCATTGACATTAACCTTACTAGGTTAATCTTGTAAGCCTCTCCCTACAAAGGCTGTCCAATTGAGTAACTCTCAAATGCAGAGAGAGGTGGCTCCAAAACAGAGCCAATTGGAGCCTTTCAGAGAAATGAAAGTGATGTAGGGATAGAGAGAAAGAAACCTTTTTTTTTTACCTCCCCATTCTGGAATCATAAGCTCTAGGAATGATGCATGATGCAGGCTGAGAGTTCCCAACGGCCATCTTTGCTATCACATAGAGAGATGTGAGAATGAGGCCAACTGCCTGAGAATGAAGTTAACACACTGGAGATAAAAAGAGAAACAGAGAAAGAGAGAGAGAGAGAGAGAGAACCAGCTAGGGGAGGAGAGGAGAAGCAAGAGAAGAAGAGGAAGAGGAGGAAGAGGGGGGAGGAGGAAGAGATGATGATGATGGACACACAGTTTCCTTTTTCATTTAAACTAGTTTCACTACTGAAAGAGTCTGATTAATGTAATGATCTAAGTTAATGCTATTCTTTCCTACTCTTTGACCCAAAAAGTCCTCATCCAACTATCTAATGATATACATTTTTAAATCACTTTAAAATTATCTTCCTCCACATTTAAAATTTTTAAATCAATTGCAAATTAAAAAATTGAAAAGGAGAGAGGTTCAGTTCCATAAGACAGCAGTGGTAGAAGTAGTATTAGAATTCTGGTCTTCTATTTCTGCTTCACTGTTCAAGTTCAAAGGTGGCCATTCATGATGCAAATGTCTAAAAATCCAAGTTTATTCTGCATATTTTGTTAACTCCCAGAGAGTAGCCCGATTAGAATGTTTGGATCCTTTGACTAATCAATATAATTGCTGCTTTACAAACCTTTGCATGATTAATATCATTATATTCAATTCAACTTATTTTTTAAAGAAATTAAATGATGGCTTTTTTTTTAGATGGACTGAAATCATACATAAATACTACATTTTGGTCCAATTATTCTGGACATATCATTTCTATAAACCACAATTATTACCATTTTCATGGTCTACCAATGACTCTTAATCACCAGATCTTTTCCTGGTATAGGGAATAATCTGACCAGAATCTAGGCAGTGAAAAATCTTAACACTACCCCATATCTTGTCCAAAGCAACTCAAAAGTATATAGATGTCTTATAAACAACTAGAAAATAGGACAAAGCACATAAAATGCTCATCTATAAAGTATAAAAAGGAATAAAACTTCTTTTTAGGATTTATGAAATGCTAAGGCAGACAAAAAGGACAAAAAGTGTTAGGTGAAAGATATCTTTTGTATACCATAGGCTATTTAAGAGCAGAATTCCTCTTTCTCTCCTATAGCTGGCACTCAGGAAACCTTTGATAAACATATTTATAGTAAGAGATTTGTGAGTGCCCTGAAGCTGAAATGATTTCCTAATGGTGTCTGCATCTCACTCTTTGGGAGCGTGTATACCCAGTAAATTTGGGTGATGAAAAGACAGTCTCTTTAGCAAAGGCAAATGAATACTAAAACCCACACAGGAAGAAAGAAGCTCATATTCATTGAGTGCTTTCTTGGTGCTAGAGACTGAGCTAAGGCATTTACTTGGATTATTTCATTCATCAATCATGAGGTCCACTGAAGTCCTTGATATTAAAATGTCATTAAAACTTGCGTGGAAATCAGTTCAGTTATTTGGTAGATTATGGCTCAGGCTGCATCTATATGTACCGAGGGAAACAACTACTTTTTACCATTAAGTATTAAATATCTATAACTATAACTAATATTCACATATATGACATTTCATTTCAAACTCAAATTTTGTTAAATGGTCACATCTTAATGGGCCATAGTGGTCCCATGTGTTGATGCAGGCTTAATTCATTGAATTCTTTTTTTTTCAATGCTGAATATACATTTATGAATGAATGGATTAATTAATGAATTAACAACTTACTTTGAGTTGATAAGTTGTATTTATGAATTGATGAATTTCACATGGGTTTCTTTCTCAAGCAGAATCTTTCCTCAATGGCAACCAAGATGTGTCACTAGTGAGACCAAGTTTCCATCCTCTTTATGATTTGTAATCCCTGAGACACAGAATGACAATCTTTTTCTAATATCTATGTTAATTCTACAAGAAGAATTTAGGAAAAAGTCTGCTAGAAATTTCACCCCTGAGTCAAGGCCATAATGGTCTTTAAATTAACTCTAAAAGCAGTTCTTTATCTCAACATTCAGACCAGTAAAACATATATTCTTACAGATGTCATTGCTCCCTATGGATTTACATGTCTTATAGAGTAAGCGTAAAGAGCATCTTCTAAAGTCAGTAAGAGATAAAGTAGGGGTCATTTTTTTTTTAATCTCTCAAATTTAGCAACACGTAGTCCAATTATTTATCAGCAATTTGCTCTTTCAGAATTACTTCATTATATTTATTTAAAATATTATAAATCACAGAATTGAATGGGTGGAAATGAACTTGAAAGATGATGCAAGTTGAGTCTCTTTCTTCCAAAGTAGGAAGAACACTTCCATTATGATACTGCTGGAAAAAAAACACATCATCTCTTTGTCTCATGCACATACTTTGGTGATTTTCGTCAGTGTACTCAGTGGACTTCACTAGAGCCCACTCTATGGAAAGAAAACGCATTTTCTTTAAACAGAAGATACTGTTCCTTTGAGATCCTGTTAATCACATTTCCTTTCTAATTGAATAAGTCACCACAGAAATTAGAGTACGAATTTCATTATTCTAGAAAGAATCTTAAAAGTTGACATGTCTTTGAACATTTGTTTCAGAAATCCTTTTTTAAGTGCATTTTCATTTTCTGGCATGGCTTGAATTGAATTCTAAACTTTCTGCTGCTTGTCCTCTAAGCCCCTCTGGTGAATTTAAATAGGCTTCCCTATATATTTAGTACATTCAGGAATTCTTTGTCACAGTGCCTCCTCTGCTTTATTATTAGAAGGCTGTCTCGGAAGTCCAGCAGCCAGTTTGTTTTCTGCCATTAATAAAGAGTCTACTTTTTTTCCCCACTTCTTTGAAGAAGTTGAAAAGGCTCCATGTTGGGTGGAGGGGGGCCAGGAAGAGAGAGAAGTGAAGGGAACCGACTGTGGTGTAATCCTCCAACAAAAAATGTTGTCTAATGTAGAAACCTCCCCAAGGTTTACAAACGCACAGGCAGGGTTTTTGGAGTGATGTATAACACAGTAATAACTGAGCCACAGACTGGTTCCCCCCTCATCACTAAGAATAGGAAGTCCACTATGAGAAAGACGTTACAGTTTTAAATCCTACAATCCCTCTGTTGGCTAGCTTTCAACGTCACCCAAATCTCTTTGTGAAGATCTTTGAAAACTGGAAAGACCTAACAATGTACATTTAATGTCTCACAATTCATTTAAACATCTGGAAAAAATACATAGAAGACTTTCAAAAAAGACCTACCAATCTGGATGTATAAAATATTGATGTTGACTCATGGCCTAGGGAAAGCTAATTCAAAGGCAAGAAAGATGACTCCACAGAATAGTCATTTGGTGTTCACAAATCGTCAGACACCTACCAACAGAGAGGAAGAAACTTCTTAGAAAAGAGGAATGGTTAAATCTACCTACGCAGAAGAATCCAAAACACCCCAGAAAACTTAAAAGGCCGAAAGGCCAAGATGAAACTTGGAGGTTACTATTTTTATTTAGTTGACCTAACAGATACAGTTCATGATTATTTTAATACTAGTTTTGTTTGTTTAGTAGTTAATTAAGGGAACACACTTAAAATCACATTACTTACACTAACAATGAAAAATATATTTCACTATATGAAAATTTTTCACTTTTAAATTCTCCATCAAATATGCATGGAATTAGCTGATTGATTATATAAAACTATTTAATTTAAATTCACCTAATCTCAATTACCTTTATGTTCCACCTGCTTTCAAACTTCCACAAGTAAAACAATACATACAAGTTAATATTATTGGTTAGCAATGTACTCCAACTGCTAAAACTAGGGAAAAAGCAACATTCAATGAAAATCAAAGGTAGCTCATTGAAAAAGATGTTGTGGATAATTTTACAACAAAGTCTCAATTTTCATACTATTTTTAGCAAGAGTTAAAAAAAATAAGATATATACAGAATATATATAAAATTTTATATTAGCCTATACCTAAGTCTTTATTAATTTATACACAGTAATGTGTATTAGTGTGTATATATTCATGTATATATATTATGTGTATTAATATACACATGCATATAATGCCTCAGTGTGTAGTTGGTCCCTGATAGATTACAAAAACTAAGTACAAAGATAGAAATGACAGATAATAATAGCACCTAAATTTCTACATACTAAGTATGTATTTACAGAGCCACACTAAAAAGTCTATTTTTCAAATGCTTACAAATGTGCAGGATTTTTGAAAACTTCTCTACATTAGGAACTTTGTTTTCCTTTTCCAAATACAGTCACTAAAAGGTCAGTGGGATTTGAGTGCTAAGTTAAATGTCTAGTAAGAAATTAAACAAAAGAATCCAAGTAATCAAAATGATGCCTGCATTTGTTGCCTACCGAAATGTAGGCTGCACTGCGTGCGTAAATGGCAAGAAAATTTGGGTGTTAGCTAACCCTTTATGTACTGCTTTTCTCGAAACTCATCCAAACGTGACAGCTTGTAAAACCATTTACATATTTATCAGGTGAATTAGACCAAGCCTAGGGACATGTACCAACATGTTTATTTAAATTTAAGGAATTTAAGGTGGTATATACCTTTTCTAATTTCATTAGAAATTAACTTGTACTGTAATTCCCCTGAGATACCTTTACCTCTTTCTAGACATTATTAATGTGACCTAATGCTTGAATGACAAGAATATCTCTACACCTCTTCTGCGGCATCCCTGAACACTGAAGTGTTAAGGACTTTTATACTCAGAAAGCTATTGACCCCGTGAACCCTGAAATGAAATATAATCATATTTAGATCTGGCAAAATTCCAGAAGTGGCTTCCTTGATGGATCCTAAAAGGCTTTAAAAAATGCCATTTTGAAAAATTGCTGTTTTCCTTATAGATTAAAAGTTAAAAGCATGAGTATCACAATATTAACAGAGCAATAGAAAAGAGACAAAAGAAAAACTAATACTTCATTGGTATTTGATAGATGTCTAAGGTGAGTGATGATATTGAAAGAAAGCACGTGAAGTTCACAGTAAATTAGCAAACAATATGAGAAATAAAAAGAATCAAGCAAGGATTAGTATATTTATGTAAAACAGTGATTCACTATTTCAAAATTAAAATGTAAAAATAATCTGGTGTCAGAGAGGAGGTGATTCTTCATTTCCACCGCACTGAGCAAGCTCACATCGGCAGCAGACAGCCCTTAATATATGCGTCTGGCTCAGGCTGGTCTCCCAACCAGGAAGCCATCGAATTGTTAATATCACTCCTTTTTTTGTATGCAACACACATCATTTTCTCGCTCTTTGTTGTAGATCTCTTCTTTTATTTTAAGCCTGGTATGATCTGATTTTCCAAATCATATTATACAGCCCACAAACAATATTATCCTGTGACTACTCCAAGACAGAAATGCAGAAAAAGTGGCATCCATCTACCCATATACAGCATAAAGTAATTTATATAAACAAAGTTATTCACTTATATCTCTACTCACCTTTATGGGGTAAGAGAAAAGCTTTATGAAGCTTTCAGAAAAGATAGTTCATATATCAGAAGGTTACACAGAGAGGGTTCAGAGAGTGCATGACGATTAGTAAAATATATATACTTTATATATGTTTATGAGGAAAATAAACATCATTGCATTTTCAATTTAGCTTTGGTATCTTCTGCCTGTGAAACAGAAGTTCATATATAGTGTGGTTCATAAATATGATAACATAAAAAAAATCTTGCCTTTGAAATAGTTTATATTTGATATCACTAGAGCCAATTAACATCTATCCCTTAAATTATTTTGGAACTAAACTGATGGAACATCTTATACATATTACTTATGATTATGTTAAAACAGGTGTCTATAAACACAGACCAGTACGTGGTATTATTTTATATAGGAGGTAGTTTCTGATCCATTGTGTAAACACTGTTATTAAATATAACCAAGTTTCTGTGTACTTGCAGATACATGTACATAGAGTTCTTTGTATTGAGAAACTTATGCTTTTAAAAATGTTTAATTACAATGAGAATAAGGTTGAAAGAAGTAAAAAATGCTACCAAAAACTTAACTGTTTATATTATCTCCGTTCATCTGGAGTTTCAAAACATCTGTTTATACATACACACATACACACACTTACGACTTCAGAGATTTTAGATAAATGACATAGGTGAAATAAATGAAGAATCTGAATAGGTGCAGTGTGGACACATGCTTAAACACATTTTCTGTGACTTCATAGATGAGGAACATGTTTATGATATTGTAATATAAGTTTTTTAGGAAATATACAACTCATAGGTGATTTGTATTCTGTGATATTTCAAATCATAAGTAATTCTAACAAATCCAATAAAAAAGGTGAACAAAGACTCCACTAGAGTATTCTAAAATACATTCAGAAATTTATTTTTAAAATGCGAAGATATATATAATTTATAGTACCTGTGCAAGGCAACAAAGTTTAAAGAATGAAATCATTGTGTGCTTCTATTATAGAAAGTCTCTCGTCTCCATTTTGAATTTCAATCTGAAACATTACTGCAAAATTTTAAAATAGACTGTATAATTCTGTTTTCAACAATGCATATTAGATATAGCAATGGCTAATAATGTTCAAATATGACATGTTAGTCATAGTTGGAATATTTACCTTATATAAAACTAAAATATTCATAAAACTCAAACTCCACAGTTCAGATGCAGTTGATGGATGAACTGGAGCAGTCTGACTTCATACATGGTGTTTACTAATTTATCTCACATAAGCGTCCATGATATATATCAAGTAAAATGTAAAAATTAAAAGGTATCATATTTCTGCTAATTATGGTAACTCTTGAACTCTTATAGCAAGATAACGTCTTATCATAATGAGACATATAAAGGATTTCGTCTGGTTAAAAAGACCAAAGAAAACTCTGGCAATAAATACCAAGTATAAAACAGCATTATTCTTAAATCAGTAGTAAAATCTAATAGGGTCACATAAAGAAGATGCAAATCATTTTATTTCTAGGCCTCAAGCATGATTATAGCTAAACATTACATACTCTGAACCACAGTTATGTGAGAACATACAGGATTTATTTAAGTAGCTAATGTTTCGATGCATATGAAAAAAGTTATAAATATAAACCACTCTCTTCCTTATTAATTAAGGAGTTATTCTCTTAAAATACACCAAAAGAAGCATTTTAAACATCAGTTGTATTTTAATTGTGCTTCCTACACAGATATCTTATATTGCTTTTATATGGTTGCTAAAATATAATACAAATGCTATTTCAGTGCAACTCTGTAATCACTTTAGAGCACAGTTTCTGAAAATGGTATTTTGGGGGGGTGGGTCATGGTGAAAACACTGCTGATTGTAAAGAAGAGCATTGTTCTTTTCTCCTAGGCAGAATCTATGTGTGTTCTTTTGTTCTGATGGTAACTGCAGACAATCAATAAGGTCCAAAGCCGCTGGTTCCCCTCCGCCTAGGTCCCAAGAGCCTGACTTGTGATGTTACTAAAATACCTCACAAGTTAGGGTCTCAGGGACTAGGAAAAGTCTGGTTTGATGCGGTAGAATTCTTCTTCCAGTAATAAGGCTAATTTAGAAATTACAGTTGGGTTCAGTTAACTTTTCCCTCTAAGTACTGATTAAAATACATACGTAGAAATATATATGGTATAGAAAAGTTAGGATGAACTGAATATTCACGACAACCACTTATAGACTAATTTCAGACCTTAAAATAATGAAGAATATCAGAAACAATGCAGATAATGAACAGTTAAGAGTCATTCCATTAGATCCAAGACAGAGACCAAAAATGGGTTAAAATCTGTTTCGACCAGATTTGTACAGCAACGCCATAGCTTCTATTACATTAAAGAAGGATTATATGCCACTTAATGGGACCCTAATTGAAATTTTGCTTCCCATTACAGGTCTACACAGCACAAGTTTTAAGGTGGGCCCAGGACATAAAACACTTTAAATCTAATTTAAATATATACTGTTGCAGTTAAGAGTAAAACAAAAACTTTTTTGCATGTCATAATTTAATACCTCTGAAGCTTGCTATTTCTCTTTGAATCTCCAAACTATTCAGACAGCCACTATTTCCATGCATACTCTAGCTATTTGAGCAATGCCACTTCATAAACACGTAACTTAAAACGCTGGCAACATGATAAGAGAAAAAAAAGATTCTATTTTTAAATAATTGCATTATAAAGCTCTATACTTTTGAAAATACACAATCCCAATCCTGTATAGTCACTGAATTTCCTCCGATCTTTTAGCCTTGTTTGTGGTTCGAGAATTTGTACTTTAGGAATGATCCAAGGTTTAGTAAGTAGCACAGAACGCAGGGTAAAACAATCGGACCAGCCATAACATAAAAGTCCTGGCCACAGAAGTGGAATCTGGTTCTTCTGAAGTGGTTGATCTTAAAAGGGAAAAGAGGAGGAAGAAAAAAAAAATCAAAACAAAACAAAAACAAAAACGGAAAGAATTAGAATGTTTTCCTGTAGAACAGGTGAATCATCCATTTCCAAGTAAGCTGCAAGGAAAGCTCTACTGAACAAAATATTTGCTAACTGGCCCCCCTCCTCCACCCTAGTACCACACCCCTTTCCAACCACAACCCCCCACCCTCTGTCCAGATCTTTACTTCCCCTTGTAAGACTTTAAATATTCTGCTCCATGATGCAATGCATCATTATATAAGATCTCTTTCTATTTATCGTTTGATTTCCCATACTGAATCAGTTATGGCTTAAAATAGTAAATAGTTTTTAAAAAATAAAACAAAAAAGCAGCACTCACAAAAAAGCAAAAAAATAAAACAGTCCTTAGATATAAAGTCCATGCTTTTCCCTAAAACTGAATATGGCTTTACAATTTTTGACCATAGCATTCAACCAATTATTAGAATGAAAAATCTCACCCCTCCATAAATATGACATTAACATAATTATACCACCCCCAGCACGGAGACCCATCCTCCTTAGGGAATACATCTGATGCTCCAAAGATGGAAATCAGTCAGATTTTAGTTGCTCTCCAACGTACCTTTGCTTCTCACTGACTGACTGGCTTTTACCCTCCACGCACTCACACGCCACCCCCTCCCCTCGGCTAGACACGGATGCCCGAGCGAGCACGCGCGCGCACAGGCATACAGACACCCAGCGAGAGGCGAGGCAGAGCATCTGATGCTGACTCAGAGCGCTTCTGTGTGCAGGGGGTGGCAGCGGCTGGTATTTTCACTGCGCTCATCATTAACATTAACTCACAGTCTAGCATCCACCCTCTCCCAGACCTGCGGGACTGCAGTATTTGCATGACGCTGTCACTCTAGCCTTTGCGGGTCAGATGATGGAAGGAAAAAAAAAAAAAAAAAAGAAAGAAAGAAAGAAAGAAAAGGAGTGAAAAGAAATAGCCCTCAAAGCCTTCATTCCTTCCCGGGTCTCCTTATTTTTCCACCTTTCTACTTCCTCTGTGGCTGTGTCTCAGCTGTTTGACATCTTTCCGGAAGAAACTGTCTTGTGCTTCCATGAGCCAGTAGTCAGTTGGTCCTCCCCTCACCTCACACTCGGATCCCCACCCCTTTCCCCCACCCTAATCAATAAGACAGATCTCCAAATACAGTTGTGGAAACAGGCTCCGACACAGTCTCATCCTGGATTCATCACCTCAGGACGCAGGCAGCCAGGCTCACATGTGATAAAGAAGTAATGCCAGCAAATCTTCAGCACTCCTAGACTTTATTCTCTGCCTCCATCCCCCCAACTCCCCCTCCCCGGCTGGCGAAACAGCAAAAAGAGCATTTCCACTTCTATATAAAGCCCCTAAACAGCCCAGGAGACACAAGAGTGAGGTGGATCTGTATAGATCAATTATTCTATTAAATAATGAAAAAAACTATGATCTTAATAAAAATAATTGCTTAATATTTTTATTAGCTGTGCTCTCATTTCACAGGAATGATAAGATCTGCCAGGATCTGAATCATCAATATGATTTAAACTGTGTTGAAATCCTAACTGGCTGGAACGAAATCAACCAACAGGGTATTAGTATATTTTTTATTTTTTTTGATGTAAGAGCTTTAAAATAATAATAAATAGCCATGTCGGTGACTATGTAAAGGTCTTTGAGACTCAGAAATGTTTGCAGGCTTTAAATATTAAAGATTAAATATATGTTTACTTAAAAATGGATCTGTGTACATATTTGTAAACAATCTACTATGTGCATTGTTACAAAAGGAAGTAAAATTTTGGCTGAACGCAATCCTGTTTGTGCTACAGTATTTTACAACATAAAAAGCAGTGTACAGGTATTTATCCAATTCCATTGTTCTTCAGTTGTTCCCTTTAATGATAGAATGTGGTAAACTGCCTACCTTTCCTTTCTACATGAGCAATATCTGAATCTCTTGCCAGACAGAGCTGGCCATCGGTGACTCTGCAGCATACAAGAAGTACATACAAAGGGAAGAAAAGTACGACAATTCTCAAGCCAACTCTAATGCTGTCTGGTGCTGGAGAAATTTCAGTTTACTCACACAGACAGATCCCAGCATGCACTGCAGCACTGCAGGACCAACTAAGGTAGCAGTTTGGCAACAGATCTGTGGCAACAAATGTGAAGGACAAGCATTCACAGAGGTTCCAAAGAAAACATCACAGAACTCATAAAGAGAAAGAAGCATCTGCAGTAGGATATGTATCTCTACAATCGGCTCCGACAGGCTCCTCCTGATTTGAAAGAAAAAGGAAAAACTCAAGTGCAAAAACAAAAAATCCAAATAAATAAAGAAGGGAGCAGCCACCAGGAGGAAGCATGGAATTATGTCCATGCTCTTACTGGAGAGAGAAAGGCAGGAAGGAACAGAACACAAGAGGGAGGAAGAGAAGGGAATGTAGAAATGGGGAGAGGGAGGGGAATGGTGAAGAAGGGGAAGAAAGGAACAGAGAGGAAAGAGCAAGAATCACTGAGCACCGAAGCAATGAACAAAATGGGAAATTAGATTTCAGAAACCACCGATTCTGGAGTGGAGTTTAAGCTGAGAATTTAATGAAACACTACAACAGAAATTAACACATGCACAGGGTCGCTTAAAATACTTATTGTTGGTAACAGTGAGACGCCTGCTGACTTATTCCTTCCTGTTCTACATGTCTGTTAAACTGGTCATCTTTTAAACTCTCTTTGCTCAGATCTATCTTTTTTTTCTTTTTTCTCTCCAGCATCATCTTTGTCCTTTATGCTATTTTTTTTTCTAGACACTTGCCCACAATACTCTGGATAAATTAATGTCTTGACCTCACTATATCTATCAGACATGAAATGTCGACTATTTTAATAATTGAACATGCGCTTACAGCAAACTGCCTACTGATATCTTAGCTTTGGACTGTCTGCATAAACACCTCACTTTGAGCTCTGCAAATCAGAAACAACAGATGCAAATACAACTTTTTCCCCCATTCCATGCCATCTCTGTTTATTACATACAGAGACAGACACACATGGTACTTAACTTTACAGAAGACTTAATATTTAATAAAGACAGAATATTTAATAAAAATATTAACCATAGGAGTTAGAAAATCACGAATAAAGGTTTGAAGGAAAATAATAATTATAAATGAATGGCCATGCATTTAAAGTATTTATATCCAGACAGAGGTTAGCCAGTTTCAAGCACCCAGGCTTCTGTCAAGACCACTGTTGGGCCAATGGGAGTGCAGACTTGATTAAATCAATATTTATTTGAAAGAAGATGTTGTAATCAGTCAGTTCAACTACAACTGTCATAGACTTGGATTTATGGTCTTTTCTTATTCTAAACTTCAATCCATCAACAGTAAAACATCCCTAAATGAGACTTCAACTATGGCTAAACCATGTACAAAGTAAAAATTTCAGTCTGGTTTATATTTAATTTGAGCAAGCAAGGCAAGTGTGGTTTTCCTAGATCGACTATTTTTGTATGTTATTTGAGTTTTCTTCTGTTAACAAAGATATAACTAAAATCGATCTGGATGTATATCAAATGATGTATTAAGTGAAAGGAAGCAACAGCTACTCTGAAATACTTCAATATAACCTGCCTTAAACCTTACTACAAAGGCAAGGGATCTTTTCTTAGAAAAGCCACTTGAACTCATTGTTATTATGGGAATTATATTTAACAAATATTGGTGAGGTTTAGGGTAAGGAAGATGGAGGACAAAAGATGACCTACAGTTCAAATTCTGACTCAAAATTCATGGATGTGCAGAATATACTGTTTTTTATTACTTGCATATTTTCTTTGTTTTATTTAACCTGCACTTTCCAATAAGATGTGACCAGCCACATACAGTTATGAAAATTTAAATAAGGTAAAAATTCACTTCCTCTGTTGCCATATTTCAAATGTATAATATAGCACCTGTGGCTGGTGGATACCATTTTGGACAATGCAGCTATATAAAACATTTATATACATAAAACATTTCCAACATTGCAGAAAGTTTTATTGGACAATGCTGATTTAAACTGTCCTTGTAAAAAGTTTATAGCGTAACTGATCATTGGGTTCCAATACTTTCATTCTGATCCATCTTAAGAGAATAAATTTATATTTATTTATTTGACGATCTAAAATAGAACAATTTCTTTTGACTAAAGAGCATCTAATGCTTTTATTTACTAATAATTTTGAAATAGCAAGATTACTTAAGGGGAAAGGTTATACAGCAATGAACTTTAAGGCAGTTGATAACAAAACCATCAGAAGATGCAAAATATACTCAAACTAAAGTCTCCGAATAAATCTGACAAATGCTTATTTGTCTAACCTTTCCATAAATGAGAGTCATGCTCTTCTTAGTGTCAAACAGCACATATTACATGTTTCTGTTTTCAATAAAGAAGGCCTGTAATAGTAGTGTGAGTGGGAGAAATAGAGAAAAAGCAATTTTTAAAAATCATATTCATATAAGGAAGGGATTGCAGTTAAAAGCAGCAACAACTATGGTTGTACTATTTTCTTTACTTTTTAAGAGAAAAAAATAATAAAGGGCGAGGGAGACAAGGATCAGATGCCAATGAAATAGGATGATCTGGTTCAGAATTTTCGATTAAATAAAACACTGTGGGGGAGGTGAACAGGTATGTATATGTGTAGACCCTGTTAAGAAAATTTTGAGCTATCAATCAGATTCTGAAACTAATTATCTTAAGCAAAATGAAAATAAAGTAAAACGTAAGTGCATATGAGTTATCACTTTACAAATTTCACAGTGAATGATACAGCTGGTTTTTAACAAGGGAAAAACCTGACATATTTTCTTTTATACTTTTAGCATTTGGAATAGGGAATGATTCAGTGTTTAACTCAGACACTTTTGGACTGGAATGCAAAGGGTTTATTTGTCAACCTAAAATTTCCTCCTTCTTTCTCATTTGATATGTAAGTGCAGAGCATCACAAGTAACACGGAGAAATAACCACACAGATTTCTTTCCCTTTCAGGGATGGTGCTTTAGACCTTGACATGTAAAATCTAATGTTCATTCTTCTCTTAGGAAATGCATACGATTGTAACTTTCCATAGCAATCTCCCTTTCTCCTGCCCTCCCTCCAATTTCCTTTCTGCTTCTCCACCTCCCCCCCTGTTTTCCCCAAGTATGTAACCCACTTGCCAATTCGGTCTGTCGTCAATATGCACAGGGGACCACATTCAAAGCCACACCAGAGAGATGAGACTTGAGGAGAGCAAGTCTGAGACAGGGGTAATTAGGGCTAGAACATGAACTTGAGGGAGGTCTTGAGGGGAAAGTGACAATAATGGCCACTGTGGTACAGCCACACACAGGAACAAATAGGTCTTGAGGATGCTGGTGAACTGTTTCTCTTTTGGGAAAAAGGTACAGTATGATAATGAGGGGCAATTTGGAAACCACGAAAAAATTATGCTGTATCAAATTATCGTTAAATCTGGAAGAATACTTTTCAATAGCTGGGAGGATTACACATACTGATAATAAAGGAACATTTCTGCTGTGTTGAGGTGCTTCCTAACAGGTGAGGGGCTGAAAGATTAACCTTGACTTTTTAAGATGTAATGTTAGGTGACAATGATACCAAGTGACTACAGAGTGACTGTTGTATTTAGAGCAGTGACAACTTATGTTTTAGCTAACATACTATAGAAAAGCACAGGCATCCCTCAGTATCTGCAGGGAATTGGTGTCAGGACTCCGGGGGAACCAAAATCCGCAGATGCTCAAGTCTCCTGTGTAAAATGGTGTAGTATTTGCATATAACCTACAGGCATCCTCCCATATGCGTTGTCATATCTAGATTCCTTATAATACCTAATTCAAATGCTATGTAAATAGTTGTCAGTACGTAGCAATTTCAAGTTTTGCTTTTTGGAACTTTCTGGAATTTGGGGGGGGGTTGGGATACTTCTGACCTGTGTTCAATCCGCGGATGCAGAACCCTCACATTTGAAGGGCTGACAGTACTATCTTCCTTATATGTTCTATGCACAACACTTTCGAACGGAGTGGGAAGGGAAGTAATCTAGAAGTCAGATAATTGTGCCAATTTGGTAAATAATGAAGTTTATGGTCCTGGAAAAGTCATTTAACTCCTGGAAACTTAGTTCTGTTATCTTTAAAATTAGGAGGGGTGATTAGGCTAGTCACCAAGGCCTAATTCAGCTCTAAAACTTTGTGCAATGAAAGAAAGTAAAATTGGAAACACATGTTGGTAATTACTACCTACTATTTAGATATTTGTATGCATAATTGTGCCATTTAATCCTCACAATTCTGTCCAGTAGCATTTATCCCCAGAAAGACTAATGATATATACTCTTCATATGCTCCTGTGATATCTCACCTAATAACAGAATCTCAAAAATGCATCCTTTCATCTTTGCTCTATAATATGGCAATATTAAAATATTATATTAGCTTTTTTATGTGGATTACCCTATTCACATTTAAATTTTCATTTATTTGAAATAAAATATTTTCATTTTAGAACTAGGGAGATAGTAATTTTCTAAGTTAAAAAAATATGTATATGCTGTTTCGGTACATGCACTAAGGAGAAGTCACAGTTTCCTTGAATAACTTATTTATAAAAATTAGCCTATCTAGATTTAAAAAAATAGGATTAATTGATCAAATAGACATAGTTTAGCTTTAATAATGCATTTAAATAAAATATGTCAGTTTATAAAACTTCCTTAAATGGATTTTAGAAATTTTGAATAAAAAAAGATATCAGAAAGCCAGGTGAATCAGGTTTAAAAATCTCTATTAATTATAAAGCTTTAAAAAATATCTTTTTTGATTTTTTAAAGTACTCATTTTGAATGCTGCTTAACTTATGAAGGAAAGTTATTAATGGATAGTTATTCTGATTACTGGTAAACATTTTTATTCTAGATTTTGAGTTTTCTTTAATACGAAAAAAATTCTAATTTTATAAATTTTTTATTATAAAGAAAAGGTAATATTTTATCCATTGATTATGATAAGTAGGAATGGAAGACAAATGATAAAGTAAATTATCTTAAATAAAGTATTCTCTCTTTATAGATACTTTTATTTCCTTTCCTGTTTTTTTACCTATTAAAATAATGTACATGTTTGAAATTTAACATCACAAAATCACACGTTTTTTTCCAGATTGAATTTTCACTTTGCTAAATCCATGCTCAGTGATAGAGATTGCTTCCTAATTAATATACTTTTGGAAGTATAAGTACTATGAGACTAGTTTAACTTTTCAAAACATTCCTTTCATGAAGAATGCCACTATAGCATACTCCTGAACTTTGTTACATCAGTTTCCAACATAGGTTGAGGAAGCTTCTGTCACATGGGAGTAGAGGAAAATACTTCTATGCATTATAAACATCATTTAAATACTTCTGAACAGTGAAGGTTCAAGTGTATCCTGCATTCTCATGCTTCGTTCCTATCCTTTCCAGTCAATTGTATTGATTTGCTAAGGGTTAGACGGTACACTTCCACTGATCAGAGAAATAGCTTGACACAGCATAACTGTGACAATTCAAGACAGATCAATCCCACCTCAGTTTCCTTTTGGATACATTATGGCTCTTCATTTTGCATCACCTAAATTCCATAATATATATCTCAGCCTAAGAAAGGAAATGGATAAAGAATCATCTATATTTTGGGGAAAAAAATGATACTTTCCTGGGTATTCCCCATACTGAATTGCTATTGAACTTGGTGGACATTGTAACCCCTGATCAAGTGCTTGGCCTCAATTTCAAGTTCACTTGAGCATTCTGTCCCTTTTAAGGATTTTACGAAAACTTAGCAAAAAACCTACCTTGGAAAATACTTTTTTTTTTTTTTTAAATCTTCACATAACATTATATTAGTATGTAAATCCTCTCGGGAGGGTAGTACTCTAAACCTCCAAGAGTTATTAGCATTTTGACTTTAACTAACCTAGAAAGTTACAGGATGTTTAATACTCTTTCTACTCTTATCTGTAAACTTTACTTAGATAAAAATGAAAATAGTCACAAATTCAAACCCCTCATAGCCTAAGTGGACCACAAGCATGTCTTTTTTTTTTTTTTTGCAGTAATGCTTGATTATCTTTTTTTAATTTAGCAACTTAATTAATTTATTCTCTATTATGTGTCGTGAGTCATAACTCATTAAGGAAAAGGGTTAAATCAGAATTTATGTTCGGATACTTTGCTATTATAAAGATTTGAATTTAAGAGAAACATATTTTAATTCGTATACCTGACAAAGACATATTTTAAAATGCATATTAAAAGAAAACGGCTTTTCAATGACTAAATGCAGAGCTCAGTAGGACAGAAAACTTACTGCTTCTCTTAAACGCTAGACCTTTAAAACATTTGCTGGATGACAGCATTATATATAAAAAAAGTTTCTTTAGCAAAGAATTAAAGCTGAATATGCAACATTTCTTAGGAGCATTGAATAAGTCTATTTGTCCAGCTTACTTTGCAAAGACTGCGTAGAAAACAGCACCATAAACACTTTCAGTCCCCACACAAGGGCTAAACAAAGAGTCCTCTTTCTAGCCATCTAATCGGGTAATTTATTTTTTCAACCATCACATAAATCGAAACACAGCTGTAACCAATGACTTGCAGATCCAGTTCCCAGCCAGCTGGAATCAGTTCTGCTGAAACAGCCAGATTTTTACATTGTTCACTTCTGTACATCTGGAGAAATCATTGAGGTTCAAAGGTGACCAGAAAAGCTCTTTAAATAAATTCAACCGACAGTGAAGATTTGCCTAAGGATCTACACACTTCACATTCACTTTTACAAAATGTTCATTTCATGAAATTAATGCTTACAAAGGCTCTTTGCATCCTCATCAGTATATACTTTATGAGTTACTAATTGAATTAAGAACTTAAATGCCTATTTCTTTCCAACAACTTGCTTAGGATGCTTCCAAACTTTTTCCTACGAGTTGTAGCTATTAAAAGATCGTTACATTAAAACACTATGTTACGAGCAGAAACATCAACCGTAAGAAACTGTCACAAAACCAGATACCAGAAATGGACCTACTTATATCTCAAATTTAATCATGTTTAGCTAATATAATCCTCTATTTAGATAAAATGAAGGAAAAATACTATCCGAAAGAAAGCAGAGCTGGAATACTTCCATCAAGCTAGGCAGGCAAATCCCCAAGGAGCCAGAGTCCTGGGAGAAACAATTGTGGATTACGAATATTCTACATGCAGTACTTCGGGGAGTATTCTGACACTAGAAGAAGAGAATCCAAGGGCACCAGCCACTTCGCTCTATCCTAGAAGCATATAACTTCACATAGGGTGAAAGTTAAGATTCCCCCCAAAACAAAATCTGATGCAGCCAATCCTGGACATAAAGACCCTTCCATTAAAGTTGGATATATTTAAAACAAATAAAAACCTGGAAGAGTAAATGTATCCTTGGCATTGAAATTGCACACAATATATTGATTCAAATGCATCATTTTCTTCACTAAAGCCATTGAAAATATATTCTTGGGAAAATGAATATGTATGTCTGGCAAGCTTCTCAATCCAGTTTTTGTTGTGTTAAAAAATACATAAACAAATCACAAATACACTTTATTTTTCTTCCCTAATTAAATCAATATACAGGTAAACAAATCGTTGTCATTATTGGAGCCATCTTCTTCAAATGTGTGGCTCTTTCAATTATACTGGGTCAACACTCAGGTAACTCCCTTATGACTTGTACCTCTAACTAAAAGAGTGGAAAAATACATAGTAATAAAGTCTACTTTCTGAATGACAGATGGTGAGCACATACTAAGTAGCAGTTCTCCATTAGATACTGAATTCACATAAAGGTGTGTGAATTCATTCACATCGTAAACATGTGACTGATTTTTATGAGTCATTCACTGTGTACACAGGCTATAGAAAAATACTCTGGAATAGTTAGAAATATAATTTAATAAATAATGATATATTCAGTGTCCTGAGGATTACCTTTAATAATTTCAGGATAGTAGAAAATTACACCCAACCAGAAGGCTTGACATCTGCCCTCTTGTCTATGATTGGTTATTAACTGGCTGTGGAATCTAAAGGAAGGCACATAATCTCTTTAGATTCCCTGTAAACTAAAGATCTAATGTCCTTTCCAGCTCAAATGTTCATATTTTTGTAGATAATTTCAAAAACCCCAATATATTTGTTTATTCCATTGCCCCTGAAATGTAGAGTCCCCAATTTTCCTTTCATCATTTTGGGGGTGAACACCACTAAAAGAAATCAATCTGTCATTTTTCAGAAGAACCAAACTATCCAGAAACAATTAGAGTATACTAGATAATATTCTTGATGAGCAGAGGGAAAGTTAACTTGATAGGAATAATTGAAAGGACATAGCTTGATTTTATGAATATGTCATTTAAAATTAAGCAACCAGTTAAAATTCTCATTATTTTAAAATAGAACTAAAATTAGGCAACTCCCACACTGTTCTCTGCTGCAATATTAAAGTGTGTTTCATAAGGAAATCCACATGACTAAAGTTTTCAGTGCTATTTATAAACATTTTTGTTATTTGAATTTACGTGAATTCTAGAATCCTGTGATCCTATGATGTCTATGTATTTACTCACTTGTCTAATATTTCAAGACATCTGTAACATATGACATTTACATATATACACACATTTTTATATGAATAAACATTTATTATGTTTGTAAAACATAAAAATATCCAGGAATCTTCATCATCTACCATAGAAAATTACCTGTACCAATACCATGACAAATTGTTCCACAAGTACGTTTTCATAGCAAACAAACAAAATAGACTTTCCATGACAATTTCAGCTGAGAGAAAAAAGGAGGGAGTGGGTTCTTATTAAAAATAATTTATATTAAGTGCTCTCCAACTGGTAACATTTTGGGATATGCCCAGCTAACAACTAAACTTAATAAATAATGAATTATCAGTGATGTGAGGATTACCTTTAAGAATTACAAGGTAACAGAAATCAATTAGTTCTTTACTTAAACTTAGTATTATTGAAGTTTGATTTATTACTCATTTTCTTTTCTCACAATTTCTTTGGCTTCTTAGTTTTAAAATGAACATTTGATATGTGATCCATGCAACATAGCCTATGACAACTTTATAGGAAAATGCCTCTATCTGCGTTATCATGAGTTGTTAAACTCCAAAAATGTGTGCCAGTCCTAATTCATCTTCAGGAACTAAAAAAAAAAAAATGGGTTTCTCATGTAGTTTTGAGCTGACAGACTAGAGGAAAATGGTCTAAAATAGGCAACTATTTCATGTCTGTTTCCTCTTATTATGCTAAAGGATTATTTCATCTATTAATGTTAGATGGACTCTTTTAGGTACTAGCAAGACATGGGATTTCATCAATATTCCAAGTCCTTTGGTAAGCATATTACATACAAACATGTGTGATAATAGTAATTTTAATTTCTTTTGGTTACATGCTGGGTTACAACATAAATTTTAAAAGGATGTACTTAAATATAATTACCATTATACTAGGTTAAAAATTACCTTTGTTACTTAATAAACACTTCTAAATCCTAATAAATTGATTTTTTAACCATCAAGGCAGCATTTATTTATACTAGTTGTTGGCTTATATGTATATTTTGTTTGCAGTGGTACACAACTATTATCCAGTCTCCATGGGGAAACAGTAGAACATGATATATTTAAAAGTGGTCTGGAACTTGGCAAGGTAGAAAGCAATAAAAAATACACATTCAGGATGGGGTGAGAAGTCCTATTTTGTTGCATAAAAATGAACATGAGGAGAATGCAGGGAGGTGAGACTTGAGAAGCAACACAGCGTGAAACAGAGAAAGGGCTCAAAAGACAAGACAAGACAAGATTCTTAACACATATTCTAGAGTTTTCCTAAATCAAATAATACTCCCAAGTTAGGATTGCACATGAACTGGTTTGTCTCTTTTCTATTTTAAGAAAAATACGTAATACTTAAACCATTACTTCTCCATTTCTGATATAAGAGACAGAACAGGATCTTGTATTGATTTGCAAAATACGAATAGATTTATCTTTAAACACACACAGAACAGGATCTTGTATTGATTTGCAAAATACGAATAGATTTATCTTTAAAGTTTAAGTTTATCACTGCATCTGATCAAGAATAAAGATTTTTGAAAGTCTATTCTGACTGATAGTTTTAAATTTTGGTGGGTTTCTTTGTCAAACTCTGAGGAAAGTCCAGTCACTTCTTTATCCAGGGTTGGATCATTCAATATGAATGTGTATATGATCAGGCATTTTGATTCTTCGATTACATTATCGGATATACTGACTCCTTGTCAGAAAGTATATATCATGAACCATTTTAGAATGTTTTATCCCAGGGTTTAGCCAAATTCTCTAGGTCAGGAAGAAACAGGCAATTCATTTGGGTATAAATTCTTTGGAAAAGAAAAAAAAACTACATGTATATATAATGTAGACACATACTTATACATATTATATATGCATCAAATTTTGTAGGTTAATGGATCTCTTCAGTCACTCAGAGAGCAATATCCTGTATAAGTGGGTCCCACATTTGTAAAGACACGAAGGAGTCCAATGTCTCCAAGAGCAGCTTTTGTTTTTTGAGGCTTAGAGGATATCACCTATCAATAGGTGAAGTTACACACCAGGCTGCTAAAAAAATTACTTTAGTTAGACTGAAATTCAGAACTCTTTCAAGACGAGCTGACATTCATGTCAGGGTCAGGTTTTTGGCTCCCCCCCACCCCCATTTTACCACCCTTGTAGTAAATCAGTTTTATAGACCTCAAATTTCTTTTTTTCCAAAGAAAGAACTGTACAATATGTTTGAAATTTTGATTCCAATTTCTTTCCAGAGGATCTACACGTCTTCCAAATTTACCATGTTAATTAATGCATTTATCTCTCCATATTTTTAAGTAGTAAAAATTTCCCACAATACTATACACACCATTGTAAGCAAGCCAGGGATAGAGCTTGTGAAGTACATAAAGGCTATGGCCATGAATTAGCCTAGACAGAAATAACATATCAGCCATATAACTCTACCTTAAGTCTTGTATCTGTGCAATTAATTGAAATGAAATTGGAGTGGAAAAAAGTGATTAGGGGGTCAGGTATTCCAATACTTTTTGCCTTCATGGAATGAACCTCATCTAAAGGAAAATTTGACATGTAAAAGTAAGAAAAATCACTCAAATGGGCATTTCAAATGGCACTTAGCTATCAAAAAGAGTTACATAAGGCTATTTCTAGAGCTTTCAGTGGCTATTGAATTTAATTTGACAGTTAGTTTCTGACTGTCCATTGTGTACAAGTGACTAAGTTGCTAAAAAGAATTAATAAAATGAGGGGAGAAATGGTCTCTTGTCCTCAAAAGGCCTGATATGTATGCCTGGAAAGTAGGAAGCATGCTGTTTCACACAAAGTGCTCTGAGGACTCAGGGAGACCGCCCAACCAGCCCGCTTGAGTTGGGCCTTGGAGGATGAGAAAAGCTGTTAGAGGAGGCAAAGTTAGATAGAAAGACATCAGGTCTGGGGGCAGAGAAAGAGGTAAGGATTACAGGGGGGGTTGGTGCAACATTTGAGAAATGACCAGGTGAGAGTGGCGAATGCTGGCTTCCACAAGGAAAAATGGCCAAGCAGTTGGACTGGAGTTATAGAGGGTCTTTAATATTATACTGGAAATCAGTTATTTAGTCAAAAATGAACAATTAAAATCTTTTTGAGTGGGACTTTTTTTGATTAGTATAATGATCCACCAACAATAATACCAATAATTACCATATATTCAACATCTAATACCTATCTAGTCTGGTGCTGATACACATCATGGCATTTTCTCATCCCAAAGACTCCATGAGCTAAGTGTATCCTCATCTGCAATTTAATGCCAGGGAATCTGAGGTTCCAAGACAGTTAAGTGATGTACCCGATGTCAAACCACTAGTAAGTGGCCAGAATTTGATCCTGGCCTAACTGATTCTGAAGTTTATCTCTTTCTTTAGTGTATTGTCACATCACCACTCAGAATTAAAGGGGCCTCTCTGAGAGTACACTCTTGAATCAGGATCTCACGACCCAACAAGCCAGGCAGTCTACATCCTGTCAGGAAGAACTTCTAAGTTGGCACAGAGATTCTAGGAGTCAACTTCAAATCCTGAGTATTTTGGAAGTGACAGAAAGATTCAAAACAGAGGTCTGTCCAATCCCAAAGCTCATGCTCTTTCTTTCATCACCACTTACTATTTGTCTAATTAATAAATTAAGTGGCTGTATGACATTTCATTCTGGGAAGGTACCACAGTGTATTTAACTGTTTCCTGATTGCTGAGACTCTCTGGGAGTTCCAGTTGGGGGATGTTACGAATAGTGTTGAAATCAATACTTTTCTCCATGTGTCTTGTTCCCTATTTCTTCCTTTGCATAACATTGCAGAAGTGAGAAAGTTATAATGATTTAAAACAGCTGAATAACTGGCATAACTGAATAATTGGTAGCCTAGAGATGGTTTGTATTTTTGTTTGAATTTTACAATATATCAAACATACAACCATAATATCTAATACGATTTCTTTAAAGTTTTTGCTTGTAAGTTTTATTCCATTGATTCATTTTTCCATTGGTTCATTACCCAACAATTTTGTTGCTCATCTATCTCCAATCTGACTGTTCATTAGCCAGTTAAAAAAAATCAGCCAAAGTTAAGACTTTTCTTTATCTGGTAAACTTTGAGAGTAACCACTGAATACTTCAATGTTCAAAGGACATATCAACAAAAAAAATATTCTATTATCTCCCATGTGGTAGTCTCAAGTTACACAATAATTGTGCATTTAGCAATACACCATTATGTCTATTCCGAGGAAAAAAATCATTTGGTAGAACATCAAAGTTTGTACCAAATCTCCCATGAGGATTTTATCAAAATAAGAAATCTATCAGTTTGGAGGTTTTTATTTGTATTTCTATTTCATTCACATTTCTAACATTTTTGACCTTTTGAAAATAAGCACTTAAATCACAGAAAAATAAGCATAAGTGTATCATAGGACAAGTGTTTCTGAGAGATCTAACCTAATTTTGAAAGCCCACAGTCCTTCTAATTTGAGGATTTAATCTGTAAAAGAAAAGCAGATAAAAAAAATACGTTGAAACTTAGAAATCGAGTTCTAATTTTGTCTCTGCCATGTTCATGGTGCAATTTCGACAGGCTACTTAGCACTTCAAGGTTTGGGTTTCCTCATTTGAAAAAGCATTAAGCTACCACACAGGATTGGAATGTTAATTTTGCAAATTTAAGCCCAATGAAAACAAAAGGTGCCATATAAACACAAAATAACATTTCCATGTAACAGTAGTTGGATTTGCGTTTTTTTTTTTTCCACCTGCTACTTTAAAATCAAATTTTGTTAAATGAAATTTTAAAAATTCCCAATTAATTTCTATTTCTCAAACTTGGCTTGATTCACCTGGAGTGGGGTGGCAAAGTTGCTGGGTTTTGAAGATGTGAAGTGGAGCAGAGTGTAAAGGAAAAAGTCTGAACTTTTCCCTTTGATTGACGTACATAAGGTCTAGTAGGGTAAATAGAGAGACAACTAGTGGGCTTTTCAAGATCTAAGGGCACTGTTATTCGGAGATGAAGAATCAGGTAAAATTTCCAAACTGTAATAATGCCATCTCACTCACATGGCCCTTCCAAAAAAGTTTTAGATTTACAAAAGTAATAAAATATATGAAAGGCACTTTAGACCCCTGTGAAGGGAGGACCCTGTAACAATTTTGAAAAACAACATCATGCACATAGACCCTAAAAACATGTATTGCTTATGGGGAGGGAAAGGAGGTCAGTAAACAAGTCAGATTTGAAAATGTTAAGGTCCTTTTGTCGGTGTTTTCCCTGCACCCTGATCTCTGTGTCTGAAGAACAACAGCAGTGTGGGGACTTTCTCAACAGGGTCGGAAGGGATCCACTGGGTGGATTCTCAAATAATCCCAACCAGTTTCAGAGAAAGCTGCCTTGTGACCGCAAAAATGTATCCCAGCTTCAGATATCTGACTTCTATCCCTGTGTAGTGAGTAGCACATGCCCACACACCTGGGATAATTTTTAAAACGTCTTTTCCTTTTCGTTCATTATTTAGGAAAAAAAAATCAATAGATGGAATGGGGAATTAGAAGGTATATTTCTACTCTGATGACTTTTTATTGCGTGTTCAGACAGACTTGAGGGTATTTGAAGGGTTTTTATCAATATTCCAGACCACACTCCCACGTAGATCTCTGTTAACCAAAAGAAGATTTCAACTCTATATATGTCACACTGTTTTGAAGTGAAAGTATTTCACTAAGAGTTATTTCTTAAGGAGAAGAACAGCACGCCGGGTCCTGCGTGAATCTGAAGCACACATGACAACAACAAAGGAGCAGCAGCAAGAGAACAAAGTTGAGCTTGTTTTATAAAAAATGCTTATTCATTGATTCTCTCATTACAGTCAAAACTCTTTTCACAAAAAGGCTATCTTGAACACATCAGAGAATTAGAATTCCTGAACAAAGAGGTAGTATGTGACCTCCCTAATTGTCCCGACAGCTACCTAAGCTGTTGTCTACAGCGGAATTAGAGTTCTTACACACCTCCACCACGTCTGGAATTGTGTGTTCCTGTCTTCACCACGGTTTGCCCTATCTTGAAAAACACTGAGTTAAGAATTTAAAGAAACCCTGTAAATTTTTTCTTGAGATTAAGTGGAGAATGTGTTACATACTATTTTTAAAAATATGAAGACAAGAAAGAAAAGTCACAGAACGGTCTGTACTTGAGGAGAAAGAACAATGGCACATTAAAAAAAGATGCAATTATGGATGGTTTCGCAATTTAACAACATATGAGGTTCAAACATGTTTCTCTCACATTCCTCGCTCTCTTCTTTCACTGGTGTATATCCTCTTGGGATTTACCAGACAGCCGCCACATCACCTGCTGCTCATCCACTGAGCAGACGCCTGGAGATATATGAAAACCATGCCTTCTAGGATATGTTCCCAATCACTAATGCAGCCACCTGATAACGGAAATCCTACTACACTTGACCAGATAAATGTACTTCTGGTTCTACCCACATGCAGGATGCTTTTAGCTGCCATTCCTATAATTTCCATTGGCTTTGAATCAAATATCCAAATGGTTCATTCACCAGACCTGGTGATTTTCTGACTGCCTCTGTCCCTTGAAACTTTAGCAATGACTTTAGACAACACTTTATTTATTTTTATCCAGTTGTCTTCATTTGAAGTATAGATGATAGTCGTTTAATACGCACTTTGTAAACCAATGTTCATTCTGTTTATTATAGAATTTTAAAAATATGCTTGACCTTGTTTTCAAACAATAACATATCCCTGCTTCTTTTTACTTATACATGTGAAAATTGTTACATGAATTTTCATTATATTTTCTAGTTATGACTGGAGTCAAGAAAATCTTGTCTTCCCCAAGTGCTGCAATAAACACACTCCAAGGGAAGGTAAGATGGATAAGAAAGAAGTAGCCGGAGAATTGAATTTCATAAATGTAATAACAGTTTGGAGCCTTAGGTCACACTAACAATGTTTCCAATAATGAAAAAAATTCTTATACTTTGAGGTCTAGTTATCAGAAAGCATTGCTTAGTTCTAGGTTAGGAATCTACACTGAGGAAACCACTACCTATTAGCTTTACCTGGTATTTAAAATAATTTAGTTTTAGAAATATTATTAGGAAAGAACATACTGGCTTTAAAATTTTTAGTGAAGAATGGATCTAATCATGATTTAAGTAATATGTACATACTGTATATATTACATATAAGGGGATATAACAAGGCTAATATTACAAGGTCTTTCTCCCCAGTTAAAATAATAAGTGGAAAAAAAAATGCTAGCAATGATGGAAGAGGTAATCATCAAGGTTAAGGTCAGCTGCCCATAGTTCAAAAAGCGTCACCGTAGCTATGCCAAAACAACCTGTGAATTCAACAAGGATCTAAGAGCCCATCACTTGATGTAGACTCACTGACCAGATTATCTACAAAGTCCATCCCTGTTTCTCCTGCATGAGACCAGCCCAACCTCTGCTACAACCACCTAACAAGCAGCTCAGAGGGGATGGGATAATGTTTGATTGAAATAACTCATGTTGGTACGACTAAACAAGACTTAAAATCTGAGCTTCAAACAACTATTTAACCATTTGAACACCAGCATTCTATAAATGCCTATGAGACTGAAGTTAACATAAGCAAAGAAAGAATAATTCAAGGTATAGACACTGGAAAAGAAAAACTTATGAAATAGAAGTCATTAATAAAATGTGCAGGAAATATGCCCTATCACTAAAGCCAAATCACCGAGCACTGGGGTCTGCCCACTGCTGATATGATGTGAATTTTGGTTGCTTTAAGAAATACTAATATTCATGAAGAAAAGGGGGGCAAAACAGCTTAGGCTTTGTCAAAGATAAGCATTTCTTTTTTTCTTTAGAAAATATATATAAATATGTAATAAATAGAATAGAACCATTGTAATTATTTGAGCATGAACCTTCTGGAAGAATTGCATGTAAAGCTATTTATAGCTATTCAAAATTGAGGCGTTATATATTATTTAAAAAATGAAACTATTGAAAAGCAATGTGTATTACTTTTTTTTTAAAAAGGTGAGTATTACAGACAAAACAAATAGACAATATGAGAGTCAATCTTTCAGTAACAAAAGGGAGAAATCAGGTTAACACGGTCTATTTTGTTCTAAGATCTATCATTCCCTGCAAGTAGACAATGGGTGTCAAAGTGCTTTTTCAAAAACCTCACAATGAAATATTTTTCCCCCCAAACCATGACTAAAAACATCCCAAGTAGGAAGCTTTTCATATATTAGACTTCTAGTTATGGAATTCAAAGAAAGTGTGACATGGTCAAACACAAAGTGTTTATCATGCCATCAGTTTCCTTACAGTCCTAATGTCTACTTGCAGGGCTCCACTGAATTCATCATGAATCCTTCTATTCCGTATTCATTTGGTTTGAGTTTAGCTTTTTAGACAGTTTCATGTCAATGTGCCTGTGATCAGATCTTCCCCCCAAGATCCACCAGAATGAGAATATACACAGGTAACAGTTTTTGAGGCATTAAAAGTAGCAGCCTCAGGATGGATAAACACAGACTATGAACGTTCACACTACATATTGCGAAGCGTTAATTGAAGAATGTTTATTTGGCACAAGAGCCACCCTTCTTTTGTACATTCCATAAGACAGTGGTGTCATGTTTACAAGGCTGTGCCACCTTGCAGCAATGCATTCTTCAAAACAATTTTTAAATGCTTTTTTAATTACCCCTCTTCCAATACTGGATTCATATACCTAATTTAGTCTATGCTGTAGAACCCTAGGTGCGGATAACGCATTATCAAATGTTTAGACGCCTTTTAGGAGGTTGAAAGACAGGCTTCATACACAAACCAACTCAATTCACTGTGGAAGGCTGTCAGGCACGTGCATGTGAGGGTCCACTGCACAAAAGAAATAAAGACGGTAAATTTGGTACCTTATGTGAGATACTCACTTTTCCTTAGTTTGCAAGAAATATAAACCTTGAAGTCCTCCTTTCATCCAACTGACATGAAAATTAGCAGAGAGATTAATCTAGGCCAAATAAGGGGTCAAAGTTGTCTATAAATATGCAGGGGAGGATTTTTTTTCCTTTAGGAAAAATATTAGTACACAATGTTGAAGATATAATCATTCTGTTTAAGGAAAATTTTCTTACTGATGATGGTAGTCTGTTAACAGCCAGTGAGAAAATAAGAACCCCCAAATTATGAAGGTTTGATTAAGCGGTCTCAGAGTAAACCCCTTAGAGTCTTGAAGATTAGGGAAACCTCAAAAAATATGATGATCTTACATTAACTTTAATAATTCAAAGTAGAGCTTTATTTTTCAGTGTACATTAAACCTGATTCAAGGGATATGGAATGAAATTTGCTGGGCTCGGGAAAGAAACCTTTTTGGTTGACCACTGTGCAACACATATCCATAATTTTCCATTTCTTAAATATTAACATTAGTTTTTACAAAAGTTTTCCATTACAAAGGAAGGGAATGGGGCAAGGTGGGTGCATTGAATAATTTAAGAATTCTTAATACTCTCCTTAAAGCTTTTGTTGAGAAAAAGAAAAATGATAATCTTGCTTATTTGGCAAATGATATTAGATGTTATAAACTCACAGTATTTAATGTGGGCAAAAAGCTCGGAATCATCTCAAAAACCCTAGAAACGTATTTATCTGTATTCTTTATATGAACTTTTAAATAAAAATGTCACCAGTAAGAACCAAAAACAATGGCTAAGTGGAAACCATATTCAAATTATTTGATGGAAATACCTAAGATTTTTAAAATATGCAGCTCATGAATTTAAGTTGCAAAATATTTAACCAGAGATATCACAGTCCAACAGTTCAGAGTATAGTTCACTACTGAATGCAACCCTTTCTTGACTAATTATATTTAATAGTTTATGCATTTTCCCATAGGCATAACTTTAGGATGAAGTATTTATTATACAAAAACATATTCATTTTAATTTTCAGTTTTGAACATATACAGTAACTCATGGTGTTATGATACACAGGACACTTAAAATATGGTTATTATTGCACTTACTCTCCAATGTATCTTTTATCTACATTATCTTTCAAAAAGCCATCATGTTACAGACACACACACACACACACACACAGAAAATCAAGAGGAAACAAGATTTAGGTATGAGCAGTAGGGAATAACTTATAGAGTCACATGGGAGACATATCAGACTAACAAGCCATGTTGGTTTTGAGACAGAGAGGGTGCAAGGCACAGCCATTCAAGGAACAACATAACAATTAACACCAGAATGACGAAAGATTAAACCCCCAATAGGCCTTGAGGCTCAAGATGGTGGGAGATTTGACTTCCTTGAGCTTCATTATACACCCATTGTAATATATTAGCATGGTGAATAACACGCCCACAGGTGCCATGACAGTCCCAAGGTTAGCCGTGAAAGGTCAAAAATTGGGAAATGGCCAACTTCCTGGGAATCCCAGCCCCTTCCCCAGGCTAGTTAGACTGGTCCTTCCACTTATTAGCATATGAAGCCACTGAGCCCATAAAAACTGGCAACTGGCAACATGGCACCTCGTGGCCGCCGCCCTCTCTCTCTCCCCTGCTTCGAAGATGGCCCACACTCTGTCTATGGAGTGTGTATCTACTTTTACTCTAATGTGAGCACCCAATCCCCAGACCTCATGGCCTTTCTCTTGCCTTTCGATGTATCTCTCTAAATAAATCTACCTTTACTCAACTGTGTCTCGCTTTTGAATTCTTGCCTGTGTGAAGCCAAGGACTCACACTTGGCGGGGCACGTCCCAGGGGCTCAACCGAAGCCTGGGACACGGCCCTCCTCACGCCCCACATCTGTTTTTCCTGCATCATTTTCAACACCAAAATGTCATTCACAGTTTTGTAGATACATCGTCTCCTAATTCTTCATGCCTCTCAACTGACCAGTAGATAAATTCTCATTAGAGGGCTTGTACTGTAATTTATTATATTTCCTATAGATAATGAAGGCAAGACACCTAAGAGCTAATTTAGTCTACCTGAGAATGATAAAAATCAAAATGCGAAGAGTTTGAAATATACACCAAAAAAATCGAGAATTATGAGGCTTAAGTATTAGGAAAACACCATTCAGGTAAAATCTAAGGATGTGCATTTTCTATTAGGCAGAATGGCATAAAGAAATACAGCTTTTTGAGGAAAAGTTCTTTTCTAGCTTTTGGTCCCTTAAAAATAACCTGTCTCATTAACCATTTCTCACATGAAGGGTAGACTAGAATGTATTGCCTTAAAAATCTGAGTCAACTAGAATTAGTATAATACTCACTTTCAATAGAAAATAACATGACATGCAATGATAAAAGCCATTTATTTTAGAATATTTTATAAATATTTACATAAATAATTGGTCTCTTAAAATCAAGACCGAATTATGTCCAGGATTGGTTCTGAGACAGACACACAACACATACTCTCACCCTCTTACATCTGTAGTTTAGAAAAGAGAGGAAATATTAAAAGCAGATTATAACCTCAAGTTAATAACATATGATCACAATACAGAGTAAATGATAAATTAAGTTCCCTCTAGTATATGAAGCTAGAATATGAAGATTTCTTTTTTCAAAAAAGATAGAAGCATGATGCCTATCTGGTGAAAAGTGAATCAAGTATGTTCTATGACATGTGTTATTACATGAGGACTATGTAAGAAAAAAAGTATGATGTACAGTGAAATCCTACTTAACACAGACAATCACTAAACCTTACGACAATAATCTTGCTTTATTACAGTAGAAATTTTAGTTATGTGGGGCTCATTTTTAAAATTTTAGAATCTTGCTAAAGTTTTACAAGAAGTTTACTGAGAACAACAGATAGTGATAGAAAGTAAAAGAATTGGGACCAAGTCACCTCCATGTGTATGAAGTTCTGGTGTCCCTAGAGGGGTAGCCATAGGTATCTCCATGGCAGCAAAAACTAGTGACCTAATACAATTAACCCATTTTGCTGATTTACTGCCTCTGGTTATCAAGTTTCCTGACATGCTTGGTTTGTAAGTAGAAATTGGGTGATTTGTGAACACTGGTAAGGGCAGGGTTTTCTGTCTACTGAAACCATTCGTGTTTTTAAACCACAGGTGGGGTGGCCCTGGTCCACAGTGAAACACCCCCTCCTCCATCCTTACACTGAGAAAGCATGGGAATTCCACTGAGGGAGGTCAGATGCGGCTTCAACCAAAGCATTATGAAGAGTGACTAAAAGGAAAAACATATCTAGCAAATTCTATGTGTGTTACTGTGTTTATCCCGGCAGACCCTTCCACCCCTTTCCCAGAAACTTCTGGATACACACTCTTTCCCTTTTCACAGTGGGTTTCTGACTGACTTATAAGGGAAAGGGTTACTAGTGTGGAGCAACTTGACAATTCCAGAAAAGCCTTCTTTCCTCCCTACTAATTTCTGCACAATGCAGTTTGAGGTGGATAGCCACTGGGCTAAGCAAAGTCACTCGCGGGGGAGGTGCTCCTGGAATGTGTTGAATGCGCATTCTTTAGATGCTTGGAAGGGGTGACTGCCCTCTTATTGGCATCTACCCATTTTCAATGGTTTGGCTGCTTCAGTCAGAAACAGGTATCACTTTGAAACATTCAGTGAATTCCCTAGCTCTTAATCACTGACAAAGGACTGCTCTCAGGTTTCTAAAATTAAGCTTTTAAAGCAGAGCTACATTTTATCTACTTTTCATTTGGGTGTCTTCGATTTTTGTTTTGATTATTCTATATTTAAAGAATGAAGCTGAGAGAGTCATCTCATCTTGGTAGAAGCCTTTCAACCATGAGCAAGACACCATATTTAGCATGGGAAATATACAGATTAATAATATTCTTTCCTCAAGATTAGGAAGCATTGCAAATAGACTCATGCTATTTATTGACAATTACCTATTTTTCATTCCTTCAGTAAAATATTTTAATCACTATTATTAAATACCACCATTCCCCATGGCTACTTCCTTTTCTCCAACAAATAATTTAAAAACTACGAAAAGTAGAATAATTCTTTTCATCCAGTCGACTAGTTTTTCTTTAAAAGATTTTTAAAACAGCAGATGAACTTGTGATCAAAACTCAGGCACACAGCTGCTTTCTAGACCAGTTTTGCGCGTTCCTGACTCACCCTCAGCCATCTTCATGCCATATTGCACTCCTACCCTAGTTCTTCATCTATTCTTGTTAATGTGCTTATGATAATTCTCCCTCAAGAATTTTCTTAGGATTCCAAGTTACATAAATGACGATGAAAATGGTTTTCCTAAGCAAGCCATTTAAAACTACATGGATTAGGCTTTATATAGACTTCTGTTTGAAATTCAAATTAATGTGTAATATGAACAATAATGAAAACTAACTGGTTTAGAAACAGTATTGCAATATTTAAACTTTCATTACTTTGCACAGGCTTTTGCCTACCTTTTTCTGAATTAGAATGGTTATGTACTAAACATTCAGACATAAAAGGGTAATAAAAGAATATTCAAAATAAAATAAACTAGAGCAAATGAATATGCAGAGTTTTTATTCCTTCTTCGGAAATCCCATAGCACAAGAGTACATTGTTCTGTCAAAACCCTTATCACATTGTATTCTAATTACTGTTTATAGTCTATTTCTTTGGCTAGGCAGAGAGCTTCAGGAGATCTTAACCTATTAATCTTTGGCTCTCAAGTTCTGACATAATGTCTGGCAAGTAGAGGATGCTCAGCATAAATCCATTAAATGAAAGAATCTTGAGGAGAGAGAATGTGTGGGATACCTCCTTCTGCCATTTAAGGTGCATGACCTCTTACTTCTTAGCCTACTTGAATCTTAGCTTCCTCATCTGTAACACGGGTGAAATATGGAGTAAAGCTCCTCAAAAGGTACCCTGGTGTGTGCACGCTACAAAGAATTGCACAAGGCTTGGTTAACTTTGGTATCATTTAGCTCAGTCAGAGCTGATCAACTTACTAAGTGTGAGACACTGGACTAGGTAATGGAACACCCAGCTTCTTTCCTCAGGGAGTTCAAAGGCTAGTGGGAGATAATACCAGGTAAATGGGGAAAGGCAGTAACACACTGTTACAAAGGCTGGAGGAGTCTAGGGAGTATTCTTAGAAAATGTGATACCTGAGATTGAGGTATAATAGGTAAATATTCCAGGCAGTGTAGAAGGAGATGAAAAGACCATGAGGGAGGAGTGGGAGGAAGGATGTTATGTCTGTAAGGGGTGGGGGGATCTTAAATTCCTCATGTCTTAGTCTCGTTCCAAAGATCATGAGGCAACACTTTTGAAATCTTTTATGGTTCTGTTTCCAAATTGTACAGAAAAATACCTAAGTTAAATTAGTTTTTTGTTCAACCATGTAGGAAGTTTTCTCTTTGAAACTCCATTTCCAAAAAATTTACTCACTTACTTATCACTTTTGTGATTCGGCAAATTTTCTATCAAAAGAAAGAACAAAATCCCATCTTCGCAATGCGAAAAAAAAAAACACCAAAAACTGAACAGTATTCCTAAATATACTGCATGTAAGTAAATTACTTTTAAAAACCTGAAAGCATTTTACCACTGAGCAGTTTTACTTCTCATTAAGTACTGGTATTATTTGGCTTTGTTAAATTAGAGAGAATGTGCTTCACAGAAATATTTTTTTTTGACAGAATTAGCAATTTAATGAATTTTGTTACATTATATTGTTATTTGTGACTAGTTACCACATACTGGGTGTTACATTAGCATGTATAATTTTGCATTTTTCATGTAAACACCATAAAATTGTGAAGTGTATTTTGTGCTGATAAAGAGTAAACCATATAGTAAGGTCAGTTGTGTTAAATAAAACACTGACTTTTTAGAAAGAGCAGTGAAAACGACATGAACAAAGCAAAAAACCAACGTTGGATTCTTGGTGTAGTCTCGAACTAGTCCTGTGGCTTCAGGAGTGTCACTTCTATTTTATTTAATCGTTGTTTTCTTTATTCTCCTCATTTACACTTTAAACAACATGGAGACAGTGTTTGAAAGAGCTTTCAGTGGAGATTAGTTATAAATACTTAAAGTTTATTTAAGTATGGGTCAGTCCTAGAAGTTAAAATTAAAAAAAGAAAAAAAAGACCTTTCATGTTACCACCTTCTATTTCAGTACGTAAATTCTAGACTAAGAACCAAACTCCTTGAGCACTATTTTAAATACAAATGTAAATTATATGTTTCACTGAATCATTGTTTACATGACAATTATCCTCAGATATCGATGTCTGAAATGGATTATAGGAACAACAATAAAAGAAGACATTTTTAAAATAATATTCATAGATCCAGATATACAACATATTAAATAAAAATATATAGAAAGAATTGTGAGATTACAAAATGACACCCTTAGGTATTTTTCTAGAAACTTAGATTGTAAATATATTTAAAAGAACAATTTTATGGGCTGGGGGCGGGGAGGAATGAGCTATGGAATAATTCCCATCATATTCACAATGAAATGCAATAGTTCACTTTTCCCAGTTTGAACTATCAAAAAGTACACCCACTATTCGTACAGAAAACAGGACCCAGTGGAAAAATCTGGTGCCTTCCGGGTTCCTGAAAAAACTGAATTGCTAATTACCTTGGAGGATGAACACGGCTTCAAACCATATAGTATTTATTGCACAAGTTATTATTTTTCCATCCTCAAATTTCCTAATGATAAGAAACGACCTATTTTCATCAAATTGGCTTCCCTTGTGCTCCTAAAGTGCAAGAGACACCCATCTGGGCCTGGAGATAATGACGCCGGGAGATGGTAATCTAAGTGTTAGGACACAGTCAGGGAGGGCAGTCTTCTTCTAAAAATATGTAGCCATTTAAATGCTACCATATCTTGTTTTGCAAATCTATCCTCACACAACAAATAATCGTTTTTGATACAAAAGTTAGTCATAAAATTCTCCATTAGTGGTTGGTAATGGACCATAATATTACATGTTTGTGAAAAGTGCATTTGGAAAATGAAATGCTGGAAGTAATGGCCATATAAGGAATATTAATATTTATATGAGATAACCTTGTAGGGACAGATTTCCTCTTTACTGACAACTGCCTGCACAGAATATTTTCCATTTTCTTGAGGAGAAGGAGCTTTGAAATTCTATCACTTGTCAAGCTATATTAATATTCTGCTTTGTTGTGTTCTAGCTGATTTAATAGAAAAATAGGAGTGATTAATAATTATTAGTTTTACAATAGATGTGATAAAATATATCAGAAAGGAGTCTCAGAGTGTTAAATATATCACCAGCAAACAATATTAGTCTATGTCTAAATCAAACCTGAATGCTTACAGCAAATTTCCACCCTTCGTTATTAACAACGTAACCCCAAAGGGATGAATTTCAAGCAAGTATCAAGAGAGGATCTGGCACTTGTAAGTGTACTTTCAACATAAGGTTATACACATTTCCAGTGTGAGGCCAATAACACTGGAGGGTGTGTTCAGTTTCCACCATGGTCAAAACTGACAAAGATGCTTTCCTTGAAAATAGAACGAACTGAATTCACTTCATTGTACACACAAAAATTAATTCAGAGCCCCTTTAATTCTTGTTTTCAAAGGAGTTTCTTTTTATTTGCATAAAGAAAAACACGACGCTATTTTCAATGACCAACTCGGATTGGGTGAAGCTGTTGCTTTTAAGGTCCACAAAGGAATGAATAATAATAATGACTAGGAGTTAATAGTTACGGAGCCCTCGCTACGAGCCAAGCACTGTTCTATTTATTATTTCATTCGCCCTTCTCCACAGCCTTTGAGGTTGGCACCATCTCACAGATGAAGCGTCTGAAGCACAGAGAGCTAAAGAACATGTTTAAGACCATACATCTAACAAGTAATTCCAAATCTGACAGCCTAATACTGGAGCACACTCTGTCTCCGTTCGCTGTCTCTCTCTCTCCCTGAGTAGGGAAATGAAAGACTCATTGAAAGTTATCGCTCAGTTCAAGTGCTAATTACTGAAAGCATCCCTAAACTGCAATCTGAACTAGCCAGCTGTTTATTTTCAGGAATTAAAGGGGTCTTCAGCATGGACACTCAATGGGTGTATGTAGCCCAGGGCTGTTCTTAGAACTTGACTAGAACTCACAGGGGAGAATATTAGGTTTCTCTTACTGGTGTAGAATATTCTACTGGCGTGGAATAGCTCAGCCATAGGTCTAAGGCAGCCACAACCAAGTGATGACAGGCAAACTTGTACAGTGCGAACAGCAGGATGGGAGAAAGGAAATCTGAATTCAAACCAAACCTTAGTTTCCCCAACTGTAAAACATGGATCCTCATAACGTCTCTGCTTCCCCTTGGGTTATTCTGGAGTAGAAACGAGGCAACATGCATGAAAGCAGTCTGCAGACAGTCAGAATCAACACAGAACAGGCATTATTATGAAGTCAAAGCTGAAATGATCGTTAGACAAAAGAAAGGACTACTGGATTTGATGTCAAGGGGAGAAGACCCACATGTCCACACCAACTTTACTTGGAAAAAGTAATGCTGCCTCAGCTTCATTCTTTCCTGGGCCTGCCGCTGGAAGTGCACATCACCCTGGCTACAAAGTGTGTTACGTGACTACGTCATGGAATCAGAAAATGTCTTGGATCTTACAAAGATCAGCCTTACATTGTGCACTCCAGGATGATCAACAACCTTCAGAAGAGATATTCAGTAAGTGAACCTGTAGAATAAGACGAAGTTTGCATAAAAAGAAACATAGCATACCACAAAAGCACGAACCTAGAATTCTGAAATTTGGCCAGAATTAGTTCCACAACATTCACTTATTCCACAAATAGCCATCACTGTAGGTCTACCTTGCACCAATCCCTCTGGGTACCACACCGATCAGACATAGTTTGCTACTTTTTGGAAATTCTCAGACAACTAGGGAGGCAGATATTATACAATTAATTCCAAAAAAAGTAATTAATGAGTTTGAGCTTCAGTTTTCTTAGTTATTAAATGAGGATATTGGAGTAAATGTCAAATTCTTCGTCATTCTTATTACCTATGACTGATATATATATATAAGTGATAAACCAAAAAACAGAAAAGGATCTAATGTCAATGAAGAAATAAGAGAGTGGAAATGCCAGTGCATGCAACTTAAACATAATCAATCATGTATAAATGTGAATATAGGGGATAAGCAGATCCTAAAGAATGAATGCAATTTTTCCAGCAATAAAAAGCAATTTAAAGACTCTTGGACAAAAAGAACAAAATCAGCAAAGACTTTCAAGTTCATTTTTACTTTATCACATTAGCTTCTACTCACTGCATTCTTAGAAAGAAGCCATTTATAACCTAAGTTATGCTAGCTCATGTAACCCTACAGGAGCTCTATGCTGTATTATTGCCCCAGTTTTAGAAAAAACAAGTGAGACTTATAGAGATAGACCCCACAGCTACAAAATGGTAAGGCACATTTGTGCACTGGCTGCCTCATTCCAAAGCCGGTGCTTAAATGCCAGACAGCCTTCTGTTACAGAACACTGTCCCTGAGCCTCCTCTGAGCTGGAGCCCCAGGGTAGCTGAATATGAGGCCGTGCGAATGGGCAGGACTGGAAAGAGAGGGTGTCAGGAGACGGAGGGGTAGCCCGACACAGGTTTATGTTGGTACTTTGATAACATTCTTCCTGTCCTGTAGAGGAATTTAAACTGATTCTGTACACGAGATAACACACTTTTACAAAACACACAATACTCTGAGGAGGAACTTACAGAGGTGAGGGAGCTTCAGGAGGTGAAAGAAAGCCATAGGCGTCAAGGAGGGTCAATGTCAAATACTGTGACAACTGAGTAAAAAGCTCACTTCAATAGATGGGAGAATTTTAAAAAATCCAGTTACCTTCAAATATCCCATGGTTTGCTTCAAAATAGCCATGGAAAACATATAACCAGTAATACCTATATTACTTTCTAATGTGTCATTAAACGGCTGGAAAATGATAACAACATTGGGCATTACCATTTACTCATGCGTTTATTCATTTGAAAATATTTATGTAGTTACAACTACATGCTAATTTGGGGCAAACTCAAAAATAGAAAAATTACAGAATCATATAATCACAGAACACCACTGCATGACAAAGAACTATGTCTGGGGACAGAAAGGTTAAATAAATTTGTCAGTGTCAAAAAGCAAACTAGAAAGAGTCTGGGAATTAATGGAATTCTTAGCCCCAACCAAAGCCAGCTCTTCTAATAAATTTTATTCATAAATGATAATAAACTGTCTATCAGTTTAGTGAAAATGGGAGGAAGAAACATTTTCTGAAAGCCCACCATAAGCAGTTCAGCTAGATAATTTAAATTCTTATTTAATTCTTACAAAAAAACACCACTCTTTGGCCGTATGATCCCATATGGCAGAGGAAGAAGTTAATTCTCTGAAAAGATTGATTTAATGAAAGGACTGTGGTTCCAGCCTTGACTAGCAAGCGACTGTGTGACTTTGAAAACAATCTCCTGATCTTGTGTGCTTATGTCCTTCTGTATAAAGTAAAGGAAATGGCGCCAAGGGGACAGGACAAATTGCCTCATTAAATGAAAAGATTCATTGCGTGTGAACACGTGGACACGCATATGTATGCCTGGTGTGACTTGATGGTGACATTTTGAAAGTCTCCAGGTCTGTGATTCTCTGCCCAAGGTTGCCAGAATAGAAAAGAACTGAGGACTGATGAGTGTGGGGAGAAGACCCAGCTGGGAAGCTTGGCTCTGTTGGGGTCTGAGCAAAACTGGAAAGGCTGGGAGCTGTCGAGCTGGGGGCAGTTGGACGATCAGGAAGGAAGAAATCAGGCTGTGAAGAAGGGTGAGACGGTGGTGTGTACAAACACCGTGAGGGAGTCAGCATCACCCATCTCAAAGAGGCGCCATGTGAAACGTTCTGGATGTGCAGGGCAAACATAGACACAGCACAGGCTATGTGTAAAAGATTTATATTGTGATGGCAACTGGTGTTTGAAAAGCTAACAAAGATTCTAAAGTAACTGATGGCAACAGATCATGTGAAAAGTAAGCAATGCTTTACATTAACTGAAAAATGAAATTGCTTTAACTAGAATGTTCATTTTCTGGAAAACTTTCCCTCCAGAGCTCTCAGAAAACAAACAAACAAAAAAACCAAACCAAACCAAAATCTGTCATAACTAATGCAAAGACCACTTAGAATATCAGAGGATGCATCAGGTAATGTGGTTTTGACATTACCACAAATTTTTAATCCCCTGAATTTTGTGCAGATGTTATCAACTGGCTTCCATTTATTAAATATCATTTGCTAAACTACTTTATTTAATCATGTGGAATAATACAGACTAATACTTAGTTTACATGACCCAAACATTCAAGAAAAAAGTTTGCCTCTAATTTTCTATCATTTTAATATAGATTATTACATTATTTTTGTATGCTTTTCCCTGATCTCTCGTAACATCAGTCTTATTCTAGTTGCTTTATTAGCTTCTTCATCCTTATTTAGTAAGAGTGGAACATACTTGGAGAAATGAGACCTGACATTTTATTATGGAAAATGCTACTAAAAAGAGTTACCACATAAAAATGTAGGTCGCCAAGTCAAATTTGAATTTCAGACAATGAAAACAGCATGAACTACTGAATACAGTGTTACTGAAAAACTATTCATTGTCCATCTAAAATTCAAACTTAACTGGGCATCCCATATTTTTCTTGCTAAGTCTGGCAGCCCTATATCTAAAGTCCATGCTTTGTAATGAAACTAACTAAAGAAAGAAAGAAGGTCTACGTTCCTCACGTCCAACCATCATCCACCAAATCTAAAAACATCTATTCTGAAAGCCACAGCAGTTTCAAAATCGACCATGAAACAGTCAGCATTTGATAATGGGCAAGGTCACTCTCTCAGCTCCCCAAATCTCTGACACCAACTTAAAGGGAGTAACAGGTGCTTAGGGCCAAGGAGGCAAGGATGCTATTTCCTGGAGAGCATTTAGGCCCTCACCCAGGACCCCGGCAGGCCACGTGGCCTTTCTGTAGATTTGGGGGACATGGTCGGAGCAGTGGTTAGTGGGTGTCAGACCCTACAAGCATTCCTCATTGCACTTTAGATGCCTAGGTTGCTTCCTTCCTAGAAATTATCCTGTTTGGGAAACCATCCAGCCTGAAAAAAAGAGGGAAAAAGAACCATGTTTAAAAGCCTCACAAACATTTGAACTCAGTTCAAAAATCTCCTGTTATGTAAAATCAAAATTGATTGCAATAAAATTGCTGAATGAGCTTTCACTGGACTAGCATGGTAAACTGAACTTGGTCTCTACAGATTAAAAAAAAAATCAACTTAATCATGAAACATAAAGCCCCACCCAATTTTCTGTGAGAAATGCTTGATGCAAATCCATCTTATCACCCAGTCATGGTGCACGTGCCCTAGCTCCCACTGCCACGCTCGGCTTCATAAGAAGAAACCTGTTGGGAAGGAACTGCAGGACTGACTTAGCTTCCTCTGGCATCACCTGCCCACGATGATGACCAAGATTAGCTAACTATTAATACATTAATTACACTGTAGCTAATATCTTCCAGTTTCTTATGAACTGAAGTCTGCATTTCTGATCTGCTCTCATTAATTGATTTGATTCATTCAATAATTCATTCATTTATCTAGTAAATATAAGGTTCTTACTTTTGACATTTGGCTAGATCCAAGAAAGGAACTCATGAACAGTAATGGAAACAGACATTATGCCAACAGTTAAGCCATGGAAATAGCAGGATCGAAGAACACGAGAGAGAGAAGGGAAGAGAGAGAAGGAGACAGAGAGAAAGACACACACACATACACAGAGAAAGAGAGAGAGAAGGAGAGGTATTGAGAGTGACATCTTCTCTCTGGGAATGAATAGCTTGAGAATACCTTGCTGCTCCTCCTTCCCTGGAAGGCTGTTTACAAAATTGCCTGTAGTTAAGTTTAAAAGGGTTAATTTTCTATTTGTAAGAATGCCAATGCTGCCTTTTTCTTTTTTCACATTACATATTTTTATTTTCTCTAGAGTATAGAAGTGCTACATGAAGGGACTGTTACCCCTATTTTACAGATGGGAAAACTAAGGCACTTAAACATCGTAGCACTTTATTTTACGTGCATAAAAACAGTAGTGACACATCGTTTTCAAAATAAGGATGAGACAAAAAGGAAAAAACTTAACTTCAGACATGTGAAGAGGGACTATTTCCTTTCTCAGAAGGGAAAGGTGAGACTTCTTGTCTACTGTGATCTGAAAGGGAGAAGACTGAAATGTGGTCTCCTCAAAGCAGCAAAGACACAATGTCTGGGAATCAATGGGGAGGACCCAGAGAAAAGCACCTCTTCCCCGTGTCTGCTGTGGCTGGCTCTGGTGGGGCAAACCCCACCGCACTCCAGAGGGATGCTTAATAGGTAGACACAACACTGCACCATGTATAATGATGGCCATAGTGTTTTTCCTATAATCTACTAGCACCATGCTTGCTACATGCCTCATACATATCATCTTTTAATCTTCACAAAAATCTCGCAGTACCAGTTTCGTAATTTTCACTTTACAGATGAAGATCACGAAGCACTGATGAAAAGATCAGTTTTTGTAGTGGTGGGTGACTCAGACTTGTTATCAGCTCAGCTGTGTCTGACTCCAGAGCTGGAGGTCAATGTCCTTTTTACTGGGGAAAGGGGAACAGTCAAAAACTGTGCTCTAAGTTTAGTGGGCAATGAAAGACCAAGCTATTTTGGAGTAGGGGTGACCTTTCTGAGGCCTTTGAAATCCTATTACAAAATGGAGGCCTTCCGGAATAGGTGACTATGCAGATGGAAAATCTGAATCACACTGAGGACTTTTTCAAACTACACCCACCTCCTGCCCCACTTCCCCCTCCCCCCTGCAGGTCCTCAAGCAACACAGTTAAGAACCACTGTTCTAAGAAGTCTTAAAAGTCAGAGCAAGGCAGGGAATCTTAAACAAGTGTCAAGCTACTAGTATTAGAAGAAGGGGAAGAAAAAGAAGGTTCCTCTGAGTCCCCAGATTATGTAAGGGACGATGTAGATACTCCCCAGATATCAATAAACTAATCTCAAGCAGCCTGTGAATAAGGTTTATTGTACTTCTATATTTTGAAGACTTAAAACCAGAAGTAATTATTTACGTAATAAACAGAAAGATGCTGCTCAATGTTTCTCATTATCATTAAAAAAGTTTTTACCAAAATGAGCTGATAAATCCCTAGTTAAAAGTAAACGTATTTGCTGTTTTAAGGTAGGTGGCAACCTTGTATTATTCTTTTTTTTTTTTTTTTCTTCAGAAAATCAGAAGTAGAAAAGAGCCCACGGAAATTTTGTTGTGTGGATCTCTAAACTGAAAGAAACACGAGTCTAAGAAATCTCTGGAAGCACAAAAAGAGCTGGTCAGCTCGACTAGTAAGCCTGCATTTTCACTGTAAGTGAAGTGCAGCAAATCTGCCTTTCGGACTTTTCCTGCGGGTGCCTTCTGCTTCCAACCTGCTGAGACTGTCACTGGAAGCATTATACCAAAGTAGCTAAAAATTAACTCCCTTGGTGTAAAACATATTTGCTCCAGACCTAGGATTTACCACTTATGTGATTGTAGGAAATTATATAAACCTCTGACTGTGGTTCTCTCACTTTCGAAAGAAGACTGACACTGTTTACAGTAGAAACCACCCTATTTGATGTGTTTGGGATCAGTAGTTGATGCATTAAACAAAAATACTAGTTAGAAAGGGAAACATAAATATACCTTAAAGTATAAATATTTTAATTTTTCTTAAAACATATGAAAGTATAATTTTCTAATTTTCCCCAGTATTTTCATGTGAGACAAGGCCTTTCATTGAGTACGGGGTTGGTGACGGTTTTTCCAGGTATCCCAAATTGTAGCCATAATGCACCACTTAATGGACCCGGTCCATTCATAAGCACGAATATATAAAGGCGCTGATACTGGAAACTGAGGGATTATTTAATCTATATTTTTATGATTTTTTTGTAATAAATCACAGTTGAAAGTTCAACTTTAATATGACAGTGATTTTAGCTATTTAGTTTTATTGAATCCTCCCAAGAAATTAAGCTATTCTCTTTCTTGTCTCAACCATGGTCCGTAGGTTGAGCTAATTAATTAGATTAAACATATACTATTAATTAAATTACATACAAATTATATATTGTACAAAGTTTAAATTTTTAATATCAATTACGTATATAAACTATACAATTTGAAATATATATGTGAATGAATGGATAGATAGATTTACAGTATTCATAAGAGACAGTTTACAGTTCTATCAAAATGTACTAATTAATTTCTGGCACTTTAAAAAGTATTAAGCAGTAATCAAGTGCAATTATTCTAAACTTTTTTTGGAAATCATGGACTCCCATGATAATCTGTCAAGAGCTAGGATATGAGACATGATGTCTTTACTTTCTAATTAGGTTTGTGTTGATCAAATGCTTCCGAAAAAAACTGCAAACCTCTGTAGTTTCGAATAGTTTGGCTTATTTCTTTTGATTAAAACTTTAAAATTCCATCAAACTAAATCTATACTCAAATAGGAGCAAAATAAACAAATTAAAAACAAAATAAAAAATGAATTCTAAACCAATCTGAGTTTCCCAAGCAATTCTCCCCTTAACTTTAAATGCAACTACAGAGAAAATACTCTTAACCATCTACTACTTTACAAATAATCTGACATTCTCAATTGATCCCCCAGCATGCTAAAAGCAAGTATGTTACTTTCTAGAGCTGCACTGTCCAATATACAGGCTACTAGCCATATGTAGCTATTTAAATTTACTAAAATTAACTGAATTTAAAATTCAGCTCTTCAGTCACACTAGCCACATTTTAAATACTCAATAGCCACATATGACTAGTGGTTACTGTTTTAGACAGTACAGAGAACATTTCCATCACCTCAGAAAGTTCTAGAACAGCCAGGTAGGTACTTCTACTTTAACCAAGTGATTTGTATGCTTGCTGGCAGTCAGTTATGTTTGTTCCCAAACCAGTTTGTGCTAATTGGCTTAACATGAAGTTGTGTAATTTAATTAAATATTATATAAACAAATTTAAATATGAGTGTAAAAAGAGTGAGGGATGTTTTAAACCTGAAAATGTTGGAAAGACAATAAGCTTCAGTCACTTTAAAAAATACTATAGTTAAATATAAATAATGCAAAATTGGAAAAAATTGTAGAGAAAAATAAGAATCTGCTCTCAGATTTCTTTGTATTGGATTTGCACTTTAAAGACATTTAAAAAGCAATCAAAATTAGAACTCACAGATGATGCATTATGGGATTTACAGAAAGAAAAGGTGACTAAGATCTACAATTAGTAACCCAAACTCAAAATAGTTCTTGTCTTACTGAAAGATACTGACAAATAAACACATAATCACGTTTTAAAATTTAAACAAAATGTGCATTGTGTGTATGTATTAATTTTTAAGATCTGTTTCTTTAACAACCCTTGTGGATTTACTCGCCAACTACTGATCCCAATTGTATTAAACAAAAAATTTATACTACGCCTAGCAAAATTGCAAACACATGCTTTCTTTATTACTATAAACTCAGTGTTTTCAAAAATTGATTGTGTCATTGCTATTTGCCAAATATAAATTCATTGGATTAAATTATATTGAAAAAATTATGGACAGGAATCTGACCTAATTCTAGATTTATGCATAACTGGTTTTTTAATTATAACACAAAATATAATTAACAATATTGTTACTTTACTCTTGAAGTCTACTCAGTTGCCTGAGTGTCTAAGATTTTATATGGAGATGAATGCACTTTATATGCAGATGAGTGTCTAAGACTTTGCATTCTCTCTAGTTAACCTTTTGATTTTTTTCTCACTTGAAAATGCTATCTATCCATCTAGCTATGGCATGAATTACTTGAGAAATAAGTACAAGAACATCATTTTGTAAATTGAGATTTAGATGCAAGTGAGAATCTACATAGTACTACTAGGACTACTACAATTTCTATTACTACGTTTCATTCATTAAAATAGCAACAAAATAGCATTGTACTTGTTAGTTGTTGCTTGACCGATGAATATTTTTCATTAGACAATTATATTCAAGGAAATATTTAGATTATCACGGATCATACATGTCGTTTTGAAATAACAGCTTAAGCATGTAAGTGTGTAAGAATTTATCTTTTTTAATACCTTAGAATTACCCGATAGCATCATAGATACTATAAATTATCTAGTTCAATCATAAGAAAAGATGCTGTTCATTTCATCAAGAGAACAGATTTATTGCAATTTTGCTTTACTTTATGATACCTTCACAGCAAAGATAGAGAATTGGTTACCTCTGGGGCCAAATATAGATTGACTGATGAAGTCATTTTGGAATATTTTGAAAGTGAGCTTGCCTTCTTTGGTCTACCATAGTCCTCATTCCTTCCTCTTGTCTGTAAATTTGGATTATTACCCTGCCTAGACCCAGAAATGATTTAAGTTCATGATCCTTGGTAAGGTGTTGTATGTAATATCTTACATATCTCACGGGGGCACAGGTAATTGAGTTCTGAAGCTAGACTTAGTAATGACTACCATTTCATATTAACGTCCATTCTCCCAAGCAACATAATGCTGAGAGGTTAACCAGTTCATAGTTCTTCCCTTCTTACTTAAGCTATGCCATTAACGGCTGGGCCCTACTCTTCTCCCCTGGAGAAGGATTCTGACAAGAGAGGAAATACCACAGTGGAACCAGAGGGTAAATTTTTCCCTATGCCTAGAAGAATAAGAGTGTACTGGTATTTGAAAAGAAAGAATTAAATGGATATGGAGTTGATTTTAAACAGTATTAATTATATATCTATCACAGTAGAATCTGAAGATAAATTAGTGTTATTTAAAGTCTTTTAGAAATAAAACCTTATTATCTAATTTCAATAAATAAATTAATTAAAATTTGTTTAATAACATTATCCAAAAAGCTATTGATTACAAGCATGAAATATTTTTTCTTGGATAGAAAACTGGATTGTATAACTAGTGGGCTGACCCTTGCAAAATCATTGAACATTCTGGGCCTCAGTTTGGTCATCTGGAAAGTGGGCCAGTTGATTTTTAAGATTCTTGCTATTTATAAATCTAGATTTCATTTTTAATTTCAATTATATACTATTTAAGTGCCTAATAAGTAAAAGTATACATAAATTATACAGCTTACAACCTAACTTTACTACTTACTGTCTAAACATATTAAAAAAGCAGTGGGAAACACAAGACTGAATATGACTGGAGTTCAAGTAAGTGCTGCAAGAGTTCAGAGTGAAGAGCAACAAAGTCCGGATTTAAGAGGGATCAGGTCGATGCAGGGAGGAAGCACTGGCAGTTTATTTAACTTGCACATTCCACACAGCACAGAGCGAGGTTAAAAGTGAAGACACACACAAAACAACGCCAACTTAATAATTAAGAACCACCATGAAACAGACTTCTTAAAAGTTAAAAGTGATATTCCTAATTCCTCTTAAATTCTAAATTTTAAAAGTTTGAAGTTCACTTAAATATAGGATTGCTCCACGGTATCACGTGATGTTTTTGTTTCATTAAAAAAAATTCTATTTATTTACCAAAGGGTTCTTCAATTTATCCTATAAGCTGAGCACTATGGTAAGAGTAAGTTTTGAAAAGACAGATATTTCTGAACTCAAGGGGCTTAGATTTATTATAAATAATAGAGATTAGTTTGTTTCATAAATAACCTTCAATGGTATATCATAGGCTTAATTGAGACTGGCCTGTTAATCAAGATATTGTTTAAAAAATAAAAAAACTCCTCATCCTATAATGATATATTCTGGAGAGTCTAGAAGTACCTTACTGCTGAAGCACAGTTTATTTTAAGAACTGTGTAAGTTTGAGTGTCCATAAATGATCCAAAGTTCAACTAAATCCAACATTAAAAAAAAAAAGGATGTACACTGTAGGAGGTACAAAGGTCAGCCACAGTCCCTCACACAGGCACTTGGACTTATTCCTAATGGAAGTTAGAGAAAACCCTGTGGGAATAAAAGTTGCAAGGGCTATGAGGATTCAAGATGGAGAAAGTCTCCTTTAGAGAAAGAGCAAATGCTTTTGTGGATGAAGAGGTGATACACACGGATCTCAAATGTGGTATCAACTAGTAGCAGGTCTGCTTGGAAGTAAGTAGTAGTGGATGGTAGGAAGTGGTAAGCAAGTAAGAGAGAAATGCTCTTTTGATTATGTCAGAACCTCCACCTAATGATTTTCATGGGTGTTCCCTATGTGTCTTTCAGGTATAGTCAAGATCAGTAACCTCAAGGCTTATTCCTATATTCTTGGGGGGGAGGGTATAAAGTGTGTGCTTAACAGGCACAAGGACCCTGGGTTCAATTCCCAGTACCTCCATTAAAAAAAAAAGTTATTCCTACATTCTGTTGAAGAAAAACTAGGCACTAGTGTGAAATAATGCTCAAAGTAGCAGAATCCTGTATCACATCATTTGGGGGAATCTTGGGGAATCACCTAGGCTCATGAGTCAGTGTTTGATAATAGGGAATGAGAGAAACAAAATGATTATTTACAGAAAGTGACTCATTTATTCTAATAACATAGTTCATGTACTGCTGAATTGTTTTCAAGAAGACTCAGTCCCATTGCCAAGTGATTTATCTGATTCCCTCATCGCTACTTTGGCCAATTTACTTCATAACATTATGAGGTAATATTATGGACTAAATTAGATTTTTCTGGTAATGCCCAGTCAATTGCTTTGCAGTTGGTTTTCCTTTCCTCTCCTTTCCTTCTCCCTCCTCTTCTTTTCTCCCTCTTCCCTTCCTTCCTTCCCACTCTCACTCCTTCCTGCCTTATTCCACAAAGTGCTTAGGGTCCATCAGCCACTATGAATCTAAAGAGATATATATATACACACACAACTTACTGTCCCCAAATGTCAAAAGATACATCAGTTAAGTATGATTTGCTGATATTTGTTTCCTAAATCTTCATACTTCCTTTGTTACCAAATTGGAAAACTTGAAATAGAGTAAAACTTGACCACTTAAAATTCTTTTAGGAATTATTCAATCTGTATAGTTGTCCCCAAGTTGAATGCTAACTTTCTAAATGACGATGTTTCCCCATGGTTTCTTGGACAATAATTTAATTATTTCTAGATACAGACACCAGCAGTGGCCCTGAATCTTAGTTTCTTCAAAAATAATCTTGTCAGTTTGTATACTAGTCATTTGCCATTTTTTCCACAGAAATATAGTATTTTAGATAACCCCATAGCTGGAGGGACAAAATTTACTATTAATCACTAGAGAATGCATAATTGTCCCATGTGGTATTCTCACCCTACAGAGAAAATTTTTCTTTTCCTCACTGATGCTAATTATATCCTCTGCCTTTTAGACATCTGCAAAACTAAAACAATGGATCATTGCTACATCTTTGTCACTTTTCAGCAATTTTTAAAAATAATACCAGTTCACTTTAGATAGGGTAGGTAAGAGATCACAATTCTATGCATTTGTGCTAGTGTTTTTATAAGATTATCCTTAAACCGCACATCATAGTTGACTTCTGCGATACACTTAACTCTATTGCACTGCATGCAAACAGGCATTTATTGGCAATGGTTTTCTATTTGGCCCATCAACACGTACATGACTTGGTCTCCAAACCTATACACATAGCACTGGAATACACACAGATACATGCATATACACATACACACGCAAGGGGAGCTAGGCTCTCAAGGGTTAAACTATTCACAAAGATATAATTGTCTACCACTCAGTTGTCTGTTTCTTTCACTTGTCTCTTTCTCACTCTCTTGTCTGTGTCTCCTGCCCCTTGTTCATTATCTCTTGATTAGTTCTTGAAAAGACTTTTCTTTCTTAGAGACTACTAGTTTTTAACTTCTGTACACCAGTCAAATAATTTTGCTTGAAATCACTGGTATTCAAGCCTTCTAAGGCTCACATGTTCCTCCTGTTGGTGATTCAAAAGTTCTTCCTTTCCCACAGTTGTTGGAAAATTCTAGATTCTGAGATATCGAGATGCCAGAGTGTTCTATAGAAAGTCCATCACCACATAGCCAGAATCTTACAGTTTTTAACATATATTTGTACCTAAAAATCTTTTCTTATGTATTCAATGTTACACGCTTGGAGTTTAAAGTTGTAACATCTACAACAATTAAATTCTGTGACTGAAAAATGATCTATATAAACTAGCATCTCTATGTAAATTACACCATTCCCTGCCGCTGAAGTTGACACAAAGCTAATAGACTCCAAAGAGACTGATTTGCTTTGTACAAACAGCATACTGCAGGTGCCTTTCCTCCAAACAAAAATTTAATCCTCAAATTATAATTTGTATACTTATTTATTATTAATTTCTTGACATGTGTCTGGTTTAGTTGTTTCTGGTTTATTCAGGTACAGTTGTACAAAAATAAAGGGCAGAAGATAAGGAAAGCATACAGATTACAAAAAGCTGATTTATAAAATTGATGCTGAAAGGAAAACCATTTATTTGGAAATCAAGAACTTTAAAAAGTCAAAAGAAATAGCCATAACCTAAATGTAGTATTATAAACTGTAATGAACTTATTAATAAAAATGAACGTGGTCCATTCTTTTCACTCCAGAAAAAAACAGCCCTAAATTTTAAATCATGTGTCTAGGAGGGCTAGACATACTCAACACAGTCAAAGAATAAGTCAGGTATATTACTGATGCACAGTAGTCTGTGAATTAAGTTTAGGCAAATTTTAGGACAAATAAAGCTTAGATTTATGACCACTGTTGTCATTCATTCCAATATTCGATAGAAAAATCATCAAAGAGTGAGATCTTCTACTCCATTCATTCATCTAATAAATAAATAGTTCTTATTATGTGTAAAGCATTGCAGGGGATACAATGAAAAATAAGGCATGGACTTTGCCCTCAAGGGGCTTACAGTCTAGTACGGAAAAAATAAACAAGCACACAGATAGCCATAACATACGGGAGAAAGTGATGTGTCATAAGAAGGACTTAAATAATGTGCTATGGAAGTCACTGACACTAACAGACTTTTTTTTTTTTTAACTATAGTGTCTAAGTAGCCAATAAAAATAGAAAGGCCAATGATCAGTTTCCAAACTTAAGTGCCAAATTTTGTGAGTCTATGGATGATAAAAGCTGCAATATTAATGCAGTTGAAGTCGTTACTCACCAGTTCTTAAAAATGTTTGATAGAGTAACAACCTATTAGAAATGCCATCTTGCCAGAGTTTACAAGTAGATGCAAATGGGATAATCTAATATGCATGGATGAAAGAATAATTTTAATGCCCGAAAAGCTCAAATTAGCTATCCAAAATACTCATGACACATTACCTTCTTGCACAGAAATCGGCTCAATCAGATTAAAGTGATGAAGAATTCCTCGATGGCTCAAGTGTGCTCCAAGGAAAGCTAGAAGGTTGTACAGTTAACTCCCAGGGTGTAACTCTAAACCATACAACCTACTACCTCAACCCGGATGCACACAGCTTTCAAAGTTGCTTCAAACTCCTTATCATATCTTCTGGAGTCAGCTCCTCCAAAAATGGCGGCCATACACCTATGGACTTGGCAAGGATGCAGATATAATATGCTAACATTTTACCAATAAACTTATTATGTGTTTACGAGGACTATCCTAACCTCTTGAGTTTTCAGCATAGGTTATATAAAACGTCCCCTGACATCTCTCATGGCGTAGTTCTACTAGCAATTAATAATATTTAAAGTCAATAGCATTCAGCTTCATTTTTGAAGGGAAATAGGCTCAAAGGTAACACATAAATCCAGTTATAGCCTTTAATTTTCTTATTGAAGCTGATGAAGTGTACTAACCACTGGAATGTGAGCAAAAGTTTCTGAACAGGATCTGTTGAGATCTTGGTTCCAACCTTGCTATAAAAAATTCAAGTTTCTTAAGTAATTTACTATACTTGGATTTAAACTTGAATGGCTGGGCTATGAGCTCTTCCAAGTGGTCGACAATCGAAGCCTGCCTTGTAAAACAGGTGAGGATTAATATAGACATGAAAACCAAAGGAAAATATAATCACTTCAAAAGTAACCAACTAGAGTTTCACAGGGATTTGACCGAAATATTATTTAACAGCATTGTGCATAGCTTTTTGTCAGATTACCACACTGACACAGACCCATAGAAGCGAGCTTGTGCGGTCCACTTCACCACAAGATCGGATCTACGGGTTTATGCCAATGGGCAAAATCTCACATGAGCTCCCTACTAATGCAGAATTTATTGTGAGTATCTGATGAAATTAGGAGACAAAAATAATATCAATCTTTTAGCATAAATATTTTAAATGCTGAAATGCTTGAAGTACACATATTCCCAGTTAAAGGCCTTCATAAATATTCTAAACTAAATACAGATTATATACATGAGAATTTTAAAACTACTATAATGAAAGATTTTTCACAGATCACTTTTGTTTTAAGAGTGAATATTTTGGAATTAGACTATTCTAATTCATGATGAATTTTAAAAGAAAATAAAAAAGAATCCATACATGCATATATGAATTATATAATTGTGAAACATGAATGTAGTATTATGAGCCTATAATTAAGACCAAATTAACTATTAAGCTAATTGTGTAAGAGTTAGACTGCTTGTTTTAACTCATAAAACCTCAGTTAGTGGTTTCAAGAAATTGGTAATATTATAACTTTCTCATAAAACAATTAAGATTTTGTTGATTAGGCAGAGCACAAAGGAAGTTATTTAAAAGTCTCAAATATACATATGTGTCTGTAGTTGAAGTAATACTGAAATGGACAATATTTGGATAAATTAATATCAGAAAACAAAAATGAATGACACATTAATAGCATTATTACTACTACTGCGCGCTAACATGTATACTACAGATCTATTGCATAAAAGAGGATATCTTGTCTCTTAAACACAATATGTTTAAATTTATTTTTCAAAAAGGATATACTTAAAACATAATAGATGGCTACATACAACTCTTATCTGGTCAACAGGTTGGGCCAAAATAAATTATTATTAAAAAAATTTAAACCACCAAACAATAAACAAACACACAAAGAGTAAACATAAAAACAGCCACGTACACGTTTTTTAAGTTTCTAAGCTCAACAGCAACAAAATTATAAGTTGTACAGCATTAATCATTTCACTCATATTCACAATCTTTAGCATTTTTAATTATATCTTCATTGTGAAAAATAATAATATTTAGAAAATTACTTAGTGTTTTTGCCTGTTTTGAAATAAACAAAATGAAATGTGTTTTATAGACTATACATAGATATTGTGATCTACATAATTTTTCACTACTATTTGTTTTCTAATTATTCCCATACTTATTAAAAACTATAGTAAAAAGATTACCAATTATGCAGTCAGTCAAATGTAGTAAAAATATTTAACATATATTCATAAATTTAGACAAAACAAAAGGCAACATTTGCTTTGGGTTTTATCATTAACTATAAGAATGTATATTTTGGTTTCATTCTCTTATTGTATCATTAAAAAAAAAAGAGCACGACTTTATTCCCTCCCCCCAGATTTCACTTCTTTTTATTTGGTATATGACAAATGAAAAAACCTATTTTGTCTTTGCCTAAATTACTTTCTACTCCACTTTATTTCACCTTTGTTGTATGAATGGATATACAGATCTGTATTTAAAGGGACCCAAACTGTACATTGATCACAAACTCAGACAAAAATTTTCTACAAAGGTAGGTAATAAAAATCCTCAAACCATCAATGACAATTCTAATAACTAGATCCATAAATAGTGTAAAACAAATTCTTATAACTAAACAGTCAAAATTATTTTTTTCTTTAAAAGTATTAAATGTTAATTGCTCTTTTGCTTTATATTTTTTACCTGAGATGATTTCCTCTCCTATGATCACTTTCTTCACTTCTCATATCCATTTTAAGTTTTTCCCTAAAACAACCACAAAAGGAGAAATATCAGACAACTGCTGCCTAGTTGGAGAATCTGGGTGGATGGTGGGAATGAAGGTAGACGATCGAGAAGAAAATACAGTATCAAAATGGGCAAAACCTTTTAAAGTATTTTTTTTTTAAAGGCTTGGAAGATTCATGGAGCCCCACCCAAGGCTACTCATATGACATATAATGTGGTTTCATAGTTTGCATTTATGCCTTCATTTTGGTTGGTGTTGTTTTCACAGTATCAGTTTTGAAAGTGAAAGGAGGCATGGCTGTTAAAGAAGCGACTAGGTTTTGCACAATGAAGTAGTGAAAGCTGAAAAGAGATTTGGATTTGGCATGGAGCTTAATAAGATAATTAAGAGTGTAGAGATTAATGGCTCCTAAAAATAACATTTAAAATAATGTTTTTCAACTAAAGGATCTTGAAACATGAAAACAGGTTTATAAATGTTAATTAAGCCTGTGAAAGTTGATGTTCCATTAGCTGAGGCAACATAAAGGAACAAGAGCTATTTTTAAAATAATTAGTGAATAATAACCAATAAACTTAATAAAACGGGTTATTTGAATGTTATCAGTATACAGGGTATTTTTAATTTCCCATAATTCTTCAAAGGATAACAAAAAACAAGGTAGAACTCATCAGTCCTAAAATATTTTCTCATTGTTTACCCTATATATTTTTATTATAATAAAATATGATTTTAAAAGCATAAGTTTGCTTAAAGTTCATTCTTTTCATGGAGAATATTATAGCATCAATTCTTAACATGCAAATTATAGTCTTTATTTATATACGCCATATATTTCCAGAGCATTTCTCGCTTTAACAGTTTTTAAATATGTTTAGAAACTGTTTTAATCTTAAAATAGGTGAATACGTAGGCTAATTTCCCATTGAACCAGGCAAAACTGAGTTTTTGTTATAAAATGCTTAAATTGCTTAGAAATTTACTTCTAAAAACAGACAAAACAGTTAGAATGCAAAGCATTTATCTGCTGAGCCAATACACTGCTTTAAACTTAAAACAAGTTTGTAGATACTTTTTCCACTAGAATACTTAATGGATAATTCTAACCCTTTCTGCAATAGCTCTAAGACAAATGCTTCTTATAAATATGTTTTAAAAGTCAATATTATTGTGGAACAAGCTTCTTTTTCTACTTATCAACTGAGAACATGATCTTTTCATCCCTATTTCTGTTACGCTGAAGTCTGTTACACTGAAATTTAAATATAACCTCCCCCAAACTAAATTTTATTTATTAGAAGTTTAATAAATATTCTAATATGACCCTTTTGTAGAAGTTCAGAAAGTTTCTTCTTTCACATTTCAAATTATGAGTCACAGCACTTGAAAGATTTAGTTTCTTTATCAACTAGGGCTAAATGCTCACTTTTCTTCGAGAGCAAAAACTACTACTGTACACAAAAAGCCCAGACAACATATTAATGTCCTTCCAAAAGTCTATGTATGACAAAATCTTTTTCATAAAGAATTTTCCATTTTTCTTAAAGTTTCTATTCTAATCAGGATTAGAGCAAGAGAGCAAAAGGAAAAAGTTAATAAGAGTAAAGTGGGTGATGAGTTAAATAAGAGTAAACTGAAAGTTCAAGGATCCACTTTTATATAACAGTAGGCTTAAAAAAGAAACAACAAAAAAAAGTTATACCTGATATGAAAGGTGCGATTTCACCAAGTGCAATTATTGCTTATTTTGCCATGTTTTTGAAATAATACAAATAGAGAAGGCTCATTTGCTTATGTTGCCTTACAAGCTGCTTTAAAAAGCCCGATGTCTCTGTAGTTATACAAGCCAATTTTTTTTTTTTTGGTTTGTTTTGGTTTGGATTTTTGTTTGTTTGTTTTTGTTTTTGAGCAGGACCGTCTCTCCCTCGCTCTTTTTTTTCAGCACTGTTGCATAGAGTAGGACAAACTCAGATTTTTTTTTCCTTCATGGCTCTTGTTATTTCTTGGAAAAAAGGTCCAGGGTGCTTGTCTTCTTTTTCTTCCTTCTCGGTATTCCAGGCACAAAGCACTGCGCAGAAGCTGCACCAATCCTTGCCGTCCCTGGCAGCAGAATGGTAGAAGGTGGGAGAGACCAGGAATCCTTCCAGGCTGTGCTGACTTTAGAAATGAGGATTGCACACGTTTGTCTCCTGAACCAAAAGGGTGAGAAGGCAGGAAGGCAGGGTGCCAGTTTGCTACGCTGCTGCAATGATCTCATGCTCACTGCTGCTGTCGTCCTGTTTGCCCAGTTCAAATGCCTGTTCATTATAAACCAAAAAAAAAAAAAAAAAAAAAAAAGCCTACTTGGATTCTTCAACAAGCAGAAAGGGTATTAACATTAAAAAAAAATCACTAGTAAGAAAAGGCAAAAAACAAGAAAGCACATACAGTTTTAGGATTCACTTATTATGCCTCAATATTCTGTTTATATGTTCTTTCTTTTTCTTTTTTTTCCTATTTAGAGATAAGCAGCAGAATTTATCAGGCGTGAAAGGGACAGCCTCCTGGTGGCCTGCCAAAAACCCAGAATAAAGGCGAAGTTGTGCTTCAAAGCTCAGTCGCTTGCTGAGTCTGGCTAAAGTCAAGTATTAAGATCCACCATTTTCTGAGCCATGCTAGAAAAGAAGAAAAAAGTCAGGACGGTTGCTGCTTTCCAAGTCTCCGTTGGCACCATCACAAAATCTCAGTCGTAAGGTCACATGATCCTCTGCCAAATGTAGAGTGCATTCCCATCAACCATTCTGCTGATACTGCGAAGGCAGCTATTGTCTCGTTTAGACCCAAAGTTCAGCCCACTCTTCATTGAATTAGCTGAAAAACGCATCACCTTTGGGGGCTGGGAGTCATGGAAACGTCTACCTGGCAAGCTGCCCACTTTTTCTGCCCATCAACCAGAGATGGAATTGTGCTGCCTAATGCAATGATGACTTGGAATGTGAAGAGTCGACCAGAGTGAATCTGATTCTTGCAACGCCTGTTTCAGTTTGCACAGAAAACTCTGGCTTCTTGTAGTTAAGTGGGGGCGAGGGGGGGGGGTGAGAATCTTTCTTACTAAATGTAGCAAATAAAGGTCTGAACATGCCTACTTTGCAACTTTATTTCACAACACACCAAATGGTTCTCAAATGAAAAGCCTGAAATCTCTGCAAGTTTTCTGAGTTAGAGGCAACCCTCCTCTGCCTCTTTTTCCTTATGAGTGAATGCGTCACGCCCAGGTCGTTTGTTTTAGTTCTTCACATGGCGATTTAAAATCTCTGAGATTCATCTTGCTTTTTATTACTTTCCGACTTTATCTGGCACCAGTTCTGTACTACATGGCCACAATATCCACTAGCAAGAGTGAGGATGCATTATTGCTGCAGTCTCCATCAAAGTGGTCCCCCGAGGGAGCCAGCTGTCTCTTCAGCCACAGGAACTCCTGAAACTGGGTCCTGTGGTAATCCTCATCAGTACCTAGCACAGCTGCTGTGCAAGTTTGCTGAGACTCACTCGTGTAAGAAGTGCTCTTTCTGTTCCTTCACTAACTACAGCTTTCCTGTGTGGCATGAAAGATGCCTTTGAAAGATGCAGGGAATATATCAACGGCTCTTGGGCAATACAATGAAAATGTTCCTTCTTCCCAATGAATTTCTATTCTAGCAAGTGACAAAAGTTCCCGTGGACAAACATTTCCATACTTTCTAACAAAAGTACGGTGAATTAAATCTTTCACCACTTCCTTAAGCAGAATCTAAAGCCAAATGGGAAAGCAAGTCTTAGTATTTAAGCCAAACATACTCAGTAGTACTAAAAGGAATCATGTTCTACCTGCATTAAAAAATGTTTCAATTTTTCAATGATGGGTGAATCTTTATACTTGTGTTTGCAAAAATTTTTAAATTATATTCAGTGCCTTACAAAATTATGGGCTGACGTTACCCCTGCTCCATGTAAACACACACACACACACACACACTGCACAATACATAACAAAGATTTTAAAGCGTAATCAAACCATGACTTGCTTAATAAAAGAAAACCATCAAAAAAAAAAAAATCAAATATCTAGGAAACATATCCTGAAAAAGTCTGTGGCCTTTTATGAGCCATGCTTTTGGGTCACTTTCTTTAGGAGTGGTAGGAGTGAATGCACCTAAACACACGTGCCTGGGAAACATTCTGGTGTCCTCCCAATTTGTAATTCAGTATACAAAGAATTCTAAACCATAAAACAAAAATTTACACATGTGCTGAAATTTAAAATGCTTTTTTTTCCTAGATTGCAAAATTCTGGACAACTTTTGCTAACGTCCTAAGCACATACATGCCTTAAAGTGGCTGGTGCGGTGTCAAACATAGCAGACACGTGTTCCCCATGCTAAGCACAGCAAGAAGAAAGTAGACAAGTCCTCACAGAAAGAAAAATTTAAATTTTGAATTCTCATTCACTTATTCAGTAGATATTTATTAAGTACTAGTATGTGGCCAGGCCTTGTGATAGACACAGGGGAACAGCAATGAATCAAATGGACATGTCCCCATGCTGGAGTCATCTAGTAAGAACTTTCAAGTGAGAAAAGCTCACTTCTAAACAAAAGTGTTGTAGGTCTTAAAGGAGCATATTAGTGGCAGACTATTCAAGAAACAAACTAATAGGAATTGGAATGTGGAAGTGAAATGGAATTAAAAAATAAATTACAGATAGAGATGCTTTTTGTCATCTTGCTGTTTTAAATTTTCTCTTTTTAATAAAAAATATGTTAATCAATTTTTCATAATTCTGTTTGACTCCTTAAGAACCTAATTTGAAAACTATATATTGCCCTCTCAATTAAAAAACAAAACAAAACATGACAGGAGACATAGGAGATGTTCACTTCCAGGAAACCTGATGAGATGTAGCTTTTTGTAAATCTTCCTGCTAGGTACAACTAAAAAACCTGGACATTGTACATAAAACAAATGTAAGGAGACAACTCTAAAAGAAGGAGAGAAGGCAGTCCAGTTAGGGACCTCAGGACCCAAGGAACAATATAGTGGTGAGTTCCTTGGATTTTAATTTTCCCTCATATATCCAACATTTGGAGCTGAAGAAGCCTGCAACCCAGAGACATCAAATGGTGCAGAACAAAAAATCCCCAACAAAAGCTTATTCTCTCTAACCAAAAATTAGGAAAGCAGCAGGCTAGAGAGACAGAAAGCACTGGGACAATATCACTTTGCTCCAGTCAAGCACCACACAAACACCTACACTACGCCACACCTGCCAAAGCAGAGTGGGGAGCTTTGTACCATCCTTGCTAGGTTAGAACAATGTGCCACAACGTCCTCTTCCCAGCCCCAGGAAGGTCTGAGTAGGGAATTGAGACGTTCATCCTCGTCAAGGGGTGACACGGTCCCTTTACTCCCACCAAAAGCAGCATCAGTGGAGACTTCATTCAGATCCTGGACATCCACTCAACCTAAAAGTAATGGGCATCCTTCACAAAGGGGGTCTATTGGAGAATCAGGACATAAGATAAGCATTCACAAGATAACCTCATTCTCCTCTAACTTATAAGCCAGCATAAGCCATGACGGGAGCAGTAACAAAGCACTCAAACCCTTCCTAGCCAGGAAGGTAGTAGTGGAAGCCTACTGAAGAATAGAAACTCTCACCCCCTTCCTGAAGTAACAAAGAGCCCTCCCACTCAGGTGTCAATGGTGGCCACAATGGGGAGACCTGGACTTCTACCAAGACCTGGCAGAGACAAAGCTATCCCCCTGTTTTTTGCTAGTTAGTGTTTTTGTTGGTTAGAGGAAGCTAGCTAAAACAGAAGGTTTAAATAAGATCCAGAGTCTCATAACATCATACCCAAATGTCCAGATTTCAACTGAGAATCATGTTATATACAGAAGCAGGAGGATCTCAAACTGAACATAAAAAGACAATCATGCATGTGAACATCAAGATGATAGACATATTAGAACCACCTCATGAAGATTTTAAAGCAGCCATCATGAAAATGCTTCAATAAGCAATTATGAACATGGCTGAAATAAATTTTAAAAAGTTAAAATTCTTAGTGAAGAAAAGAAAATATAAAGAATAACCATATGAAAATTTTATAACTAAAATATATGACAGCTGAAACTTTTTAGAAACTGGAGGGGTCAAAGGAAAGAATCAGTGAACTGGAAGCTAGAACAATAAAAATTACCCAATCTGAACTACACAGAAAATATATATGCTTAAAAAAGAAACAAGTAACAGAGACTCAGGCAACCATAGAACTATAAGAAAAGGTAAAACATTTATGTCACTGGAATCCCAGAAAGAGAGGATAAAGAGGACAAGGTTTAAAACATGCTCAAAGAAATAATGGCTGGAAACTCCCCAAATTTAGCAGAAGGCATACAGATTCAAGAAGCTAAGCAAACCACAAGCAGGAAATGCACAAAGAAATCCACACCAAAACACATTTAGGCAAACTTCTGAAAACTAAAGACAAAGAAGAAATCTTGAAAGCACCAAGAGAAAAACTTAACTTTACTGACAGGGAAAAAAATTCTGACAAGTGAGTTTCTCATCAGAAACCATGGAGGTCAGAAGGAAGGGGCACAATATTTTTAATGGCTGAATTAAAGAATTGTTAACCCAGGATCCTATATCTATAGAAAATATCCTTTAGGAATGAAGGGAAAATCAAAGTAGAATCCGATGAAGGAACACTAAGGTAATTTTCAACTGTAAACCTACCCTAAAAGAATGGCTAAGGAAATTGTCTAAACAGAAAGGAAGTGATAAAAGAAGAACCTTGGAACTTTAGAAAGGAAGAAAGAATTTAGTAATAAAAAATATGAGCAAAAATAATTGGTTTTCCTCCTCTGGAGTTTTCTAAATTATGATTGATAGTGAAAACAAAAATTAAACACTATCTGATGTGGTTCTAAATGTATGCAGAAGAAATATTTAAGAAAATTATATTACAAATAGATAAGGATAAAGGTACAAAAAAGGAGGTAATATTCATATACTTCACCTGAACTGGTAAAATGAAGATACCAGTAGACTGTGATGTGTATGTATAATTTAATACATAAAGCAACCACTAAAAACTACATAAAGAAATACACTGAAAAACACTAGGTAAGTCAAAATTCTAAACTTTGTTTAACTAACACACATGTGGGTAGGAGAAATGAAAAACAGGGAAAAAAAACCCCAGAAAACAAAGTATAAAATGGCAGACTTAAACCTTAGCATATCAATAACTAAATTCAGTGTAAATTGTCTGAATGTATCAATTAAATTGCAGACATTTGCACAGTGAAGTAAAAAAAAAAACATGGCTCAATTATATGCTATCTACAAAGAACTCAATTCAAACAAGATGATATACACAGGTTGAAAGTAAAATGATGGAAACAATATATATCATGCAAAAATTAATCAAAGAAAGCAATATTAATGTCAAGTAGATGAGACTTTGAAGCAGAGAAAATTACCAGAGATAGAGATGAACATCACAAAATGATAAAAAGAAGACAAAACAACAAGAAGACATAACAACCCTGAATGTGTATCTACCAAACAAAAGGGCTGCAAACTGTGTAATGTGAAAACTGGTAAAATAGAAAAGAAAAACAGACAAAGCTATGATTATAGTTGTAAACTTCAACACACTTTTCTCAACAATTGATAAAACAACTAGACAGAAAATAAGCACAAATATAGAACTCAACAACATCATCAAACAACAGGATCTAATGGACATTTTTAGAACATACCACCCAGCAACAGTAGAATATACATTCTTTTCAAGTGCCCACAACCAGATGCCAAGACAGGCCACATCCTGGTCCATAAAACAAATCTCAACAATTAAAAACAAATGAAATAATACAGTGTGTTTTCTGACCAAATGAAATCAAAGTAGAAAACAAAAAAAGATAACAGAAAAATCTCCAAACTCTTGGAAAGGAATCAATACACTTCTAAATATCATTAGATCCAAGGGGAAGTCTCAAGGGAAAAAATGCATTGGAGTGAATAAAAATGAAAATACAACACAGCAAAATCTGTGAGACAACACTCAGCAGTGCTCAGAGGGAACTTGATAGCACTGACTGCATATATTGGAAAAGAGAAAAGTTTCAAACCAGTAGTCAAAGGTCCAACTTCAAAATCAAGAATAAGAAGAGTAAAATCAACCTAAAGCAGAGAAGGAAACCAAGTAATAAGGGTAAAAACACAAATAAATAAAACTGAAAACAGAAAAATTACAGGGAAGATCAACGAATCCATGAGTTGTTTCTTTGGAAAGATTAATAAACTTGGCAAACCTCCAGCAAGACTGACAAATAAAAAAGAAAGAAGACACAAATGATCAATTTCATAATAAAATTAGATATGTCACTACAGACCCTTGCGGACATCTAAAAACAATAATGGAAAACTACACAAACACTAAACATAGAACCTAGACAAATAAGATGAAACAGACCAATTCTTAAAAAACACAAATTACCACAACTCATCCAATATAAATTAGATCACTGGGATAGCCCTATATCTATTTTAAAAATTGACTAGTTTATAATTTAAAAACTCCCTCAAAGAGAAATCTCAAGTCTTAGACAGTTTCGTTGAATGATTCTAACAAATATTTATAACAGACTTATTGCAAATTCTAAATTTTTTTTGAGAAAATAGAATAGAGAGCAATTCCCAATTTATATTATGAAAATGTTATCTTGATAATAAACCCAAAGACAGTAGAAAAAGAAAAGTATAGACTAATATCCCTCAAGAAAATGGACCTAAAATCCTTAATAAAATAAAAGGAATTATAGGTTATGACAGTTGAGGTTTATTACAGGGATGCAATATTCAAAAATCAGTCAATATAATCTATCATATTTACAGGCTAAAGAAGAAAGATCACATGAAAATATGAATGGATGCAGAAGATGCAGTTGACAAAATTCAGGCCCCATTCACGATTGAAAAAGCTTTGACAACTAGGAATAGAGGGAATTTCCTCAATTTGATAAAGATCTTCCACAAAAAAACCTCCCTATAGTCAACATTATACTCAATGGTGAAAGACTAAAAGCTGTTCCCTAAAATCAGCAGTACGGCAAGGATGTTCATTCTCACCACCCTTATTCAACACAGTGCTGTAAGTTCTATTCTAGCTAGGGTAATAAAGTTAAAAAAAATAGATACAAATATAACAGTAATGAACATCACTCAAAAATTATATATTTAGGTATAGGTTCAAAAAACAATGTACCAAATGTTTATGCTGAAAACTATAAAAATGCTGATGAAGGAAGTCTAAGAGATTTGGAGAAACATATGTTCACAGATTGCAAGTCTCAACATAGTAAAGATGTTAATTCTTCCCAAATTAATATGTGTAGGTTTAGTGTAATTCCTATCAAAATCCCAAAGAGATTTTTTCTAGAGATAGATTAAATGATCATAAACTTTATATAGAATTGCAAAGGAACTAGAATAGCTAAAACAATGTTGGAAAAAAATATGTTGGGAAAAATTATCCAATTTCAAGACGTATTGTGTAATAATATATTACTTAACATATAGATATATAATCTATATGATAATATATTATTAATAATAAACATAATATTAGATTACTATTTGATTGTAATCAAGACTGTGTGGTTATTGGCAAAGGAACAGAAACATCGATCAATGAAATAGAAGAGGGAATCTGGAAATAGATCATATATACATCCATAATCAATTTTTGACAAAGATGAAAAAACAACTTGATGGAGGAAAGACAGCCTTTTCAACAACAAATAACAGTGGAGTAATTAAACATCCACAAACCAAAAAAAAGGGAAAAGAATACTTTGACGTATAACTCACATTGACTCAAAATTTTAAAAATTTATTGATGTAACTTATTAATCTATTTTATTATTTGTTTTATTTATTTATATTATTTTAATTAATTAATTAATTAAAAATAACTAAAAAACCTACTTAAAAATTAACTTAAATGTTAATTTAAACATAAAACTATAAAACTATAAAACTTCTAGAAAATGCAGAGAACAAATTCTTTGGGATTTAGGCATGGGCAAAGAATTCCTAGAATTGACACCAAAATCACAATCCATAATGAAAAACTGACAGATTGATCATCAAAATTAGAAACTTTTGTTCCATAAAGTCTCCACTGAGGGGATGAAAAGACAAGCTACAGATTGAAAGTATCTTCAAACCACATATATGACAAAGGACAAGTATGTAGAAGATATAAAGAAATCTCACAACTCACCAGTAAAAAAATCAAACAATACAAATGGAAATGGGCAAAAGATAAGAGACATTTTATCCATGAGGATACACAGATGACAAATAAGCACATTAAAAGATGTTGAACATTATTAGCCATTAGGAAAATGCAAATGAAAACCACAATGACATATTACTACCCCTCTATTAGAAGAGCTAAAACTAAAAAAAGTGACAACATCAAATGTTGGTGAGGTATTGGATCACTCATATTATTGCTGATGGGAATGTAAAACGGCACAGCAATGCTGGAAAAGAGTTTGGCACATTCTTTTACAAACCAAACATATGTTTACCATACGACCCAGCAATTTCACTCTTGGGCATTTATCCCAAAGAAATGAAAATTTATGTTCATGCAAAAACCTGTACATGAATGTTTATAGCAGCTTTTTTCATAATAACCCCAAACTGGAAACAACCCAGATGTTCTTCAGTGGGTAAGTAGTCAAACAAACTGATACATCCATACTGTGGGATACTACTCAGCAATAAAGAGGAACAGACTACTGATACACACAATAACCTGGGTGATTTAAAGAGATATGCTGAATGAGAACAGCCAGTCCCCAAAGGTTAAATTCTTGATGATCCCATTTCTAAATTTTTGAAATGATAAAATTATAGAAATGGAAAATAGAATAGTAGTTAAGATGTTAAGGTGGGATGGAAGTGGGAGGGAAGCAGTGCAGGTATACAAGAGCAACATGAAGAATCCTTTATGGCGATTAAAGTATTCTGTCTTGACTGTATCCACATTCCATATCTAGGTTGTGATATTGTTCTACTGTTTTTAAGTGCTAATTGGGTACATAATACTTGGTATCTCTTTGTAGTATGTCTTATAACTGCATGTGAGTTATCTCAACATACATGGTTTAATTTTTTTTAAGTAACAAATACACTAAGGCAACTGCTTTTAACTGGCTGCTTATACTGTCCTTGTGTGATTGTAAAGAAAACTCTCCTGGAAAAATCTGAACAAACTAGCTGCCTATTGGTTCATTTGGACTTGAAATTCCAGAGTGCTAGTTAATAAACAAGGATTTCATGAGCTAGGAAAATTAGCTTGAGGAAATGTTCTAAATCAGGGGTCAGCAGACTTTTCTGTAAAGGGCCAGATATTAAATGTCGTAGGTGCTGTATGTCATATGGTCTATGCCGCAGCTTCTTGACTCTGCTTTGCAGTACGAAAACAGTCCAGATAATACATAAAGAATGTGGTAGTGTTCCAATAAAACTTTATTATGGACAACACAATTTTAATTCATCAATTTTCACGTACAAAATAATATGTCTGTTTTTTCAACATGAATAAATGCAAAAGCAATTCTTAGCAAGTAGAGTGTACAAAAATAGGTCCCGGAGTTGGCCCACCAACTATTAGTTTGTTGACCTCTGAGCTAAATTACATTTTAAAAAATCTTCTGTTGCCTCATGTTTCAGTTTTGTTTTCTTCTTGAACATCTTTTATATTTCAAAAGATGCTAACTGCTTACATTTAAGAATTCTCCCTCGCTGTCCTACCATCTATGTTTTCCTTTCTCGTGTTGCCAAGGAATACAAATAGAAGTTTTACTGTTAAAATGTTGAGTTTGGAACAGAGTAGAAAATCGAATAAAGGTATCTTCTCCCAATACTATCATTTGTTTAATTTTCTTCGTAATTTTAGTGAGAAATAATGCTTCCTTCTACAGGGCCTCTCTGATGATGCATACTTTGAGAATCTTTAAAAGAAGACATTACATGAAGCAAACTATTTGAAAGGTTCAAATTTATTTAATCAGAAAATGTTTAAAAAGATAAGTAAAAGGGCTATTAGAAACAGCATGGCAGGTGTGGTTATAGGTATTACTTGTGCAGGAGTTCAGAAAAGACCCTCCCCAAGATGTACCACTCTGGCATGTCGATTACTTTGAGCTAATGGCAAATGACAACCTGGTGGCTCAAGAGAAATGATTATGCCTCCCTTAACTTCCTAAAACAATTTAAACTGGGGAGGTTTTTCCAAAAGAGTTATTACAGGTAAGTGCTATCTTAGTGGCCCCACTTACACGGCAGAGCAAACCTCTAATTATCAAACATCTGCTCTTCTCATCATCCTGTGAATGACCTTAGAAGCCCATGTCCTCATCCCATCCCTTAGCTCAGGATGTAATACATACCTTATTTTCCCTTTTTGTCTTTGAACTTCGCATGCATGTGGGGTTCTCTACATACAAAATTAATTTTATTTTCTCCTGTTAATCTTTCTCATGTTAATGTAATTCTTAGAGTACCCAGAAGAACCTAGAAGGGTAGAGGGAAGTTTATCCTCCTCCTTGACACTTGCATGGTGGTGGTTGGTGGGAGGGGGTGTAGGTAATGATGAGTAGAAATGTAAAAGTAGTAAAAAGCAGAAAAAATGTAGCTCATGACAATAAAAAGTAAACTGAAATGGTTAAAGGAATTAAACAAAGAGGGTATTAGATGAGGCGGCTTTAAAGCCTTCGTAGCCTTTGCAAGTAGGCTACAACCTAAGCCTGAAATGCCTCAAGGTTAAGAAACTGAAACCTAAGGACAACCAATCACAAATAGCCAACTAGCCTTTCCCAATTTAGGCAACAAATTAAGCTATGACCAATCAAGTAACTTCCTGGTTTTGCTCCTGTGTATTCTCTGTGAAGTCTATACCCTAGTTCCTGACGTGAAGCCCTTCTGAAAGCACCCAACCACTTTCAGTTTGGCACTGCCAGATTCAAATCAATTTTTGCTCCAATTAATACTTCAAATGTTTAATATGCCTCAAATTATCTTATAACAAAATTAAACCTAAGTCAGAAAAAAATAAAGCCACATTAAGCACAACAAGAAATTTAAAAGCAAAGCCTAGATGGGAGTAAGGACAGTAAGTAACAACTTGTATATTCTTGAAGTCAAAATACTCCATTTAGGCCATGTGAGTTAGGAGAAGGCTTCTAATGCAATTATAATTTTCATAAAAAATAAGATTTTTCCACAAAAAATGCTTAAAGACACATTAAAACACAATTATTAAATCAGATAAATGAAGAACATTCTGGAGTCTTCAGACCATATTGTCTGACTTTCTTTAGAAAATGAGAATGAACAGACAGAGAACAAAGCCTTTAAAAAAATTAACTGACTTCAAATAATGCAGAAAATTAAGTTGCTTATTAATTTTACCCTTATGATCAAATCAACATTAAGACTTATTAAGAAATTATGACCATCCATTATCTTTGTATCAGGTGGGAGGTGATGAAAACATTTCAATTGAAATGAGAATTTCTAAGTAAAAGTGATTTCTCAAAACATTGACCGTAAAGTACAATGAGGTGTCATCATTACTGATATGAGTTAATATGTGTACCTAAAAGTCTTGTTAAAATCCTTCAACAGATTTGAATACAGAACATTTATTGAGCACTCTCAAATTATAGGTCTGGTACTAAGCAATTTTTGTGAATTGATTTAATTGATGATTCTAAGACTTCTCTAATTCAGCTTTAATGAGCGTGAAGTTCATACATGTATGGTTATCTTTGCTGGCATAACACATACACATTGGGAAAAAGAGAGTTGTTTTTAAGTGTGGTAACATTGGTGTTTTAAATGGCTTAGAGTTTTTTAACCATTGCTTTTGCACTAACTATGGAATGGTACATTTCAACTGTTATTTTTCCAAAACAGAGAAACTAAATAATACGCAATTCTCGGTATATGAATCTTTTCTAAGTAATTTTAAAAATGCCTCTTTTGCTGCTTTTGGATATCTGGACCTTCTCAGATCTAGAGATCTGGTCCACAAGTAATTAGCAGATTCTTTCAGGCTTTGGTTAGTTTCAGAATTTGGGGGACAAAGATCACCTCCCTGGAAACATATAAACCAGATTATAAGTGCCTTAAATGAATTGATTTCAGATTAAGAAAAAAAAATCAAGCCCATAAATTCAGTGTACATCATAAATGCTCTCCTTGCATGGAATTTTTAATCATTTCTAGCACTATATTAAGAATTGGAGAAGATGAATCGTATTAAGTTTAAAATGAATAAATTTGGGTAGTTAAAAATGTTGCAGTCTTGTAAAATTGTTAGTTGTCTTATTAATTTGACTTTTTTAAGAAGAGCATTTATCTTAAATATGCATGATACTTGATTTCTGGCTCACATACAAGTGAGGCTCACATGTTAAGTATGGTAATCTTAGAAGCCTGGCATCTTTCTTGCCCACTTAGTAGCTATGACTTATATGTTAACTAATTTCAGATTTTATGGAAATGAAGGGCTATAGGAACATATGTTTAGCAAAGTGGAAGTTTTTATTAGAAGAGTTAAGCAACAAAGTCATAAATAGGCAAGACTTTCCTTCCTACTTAATAGGACACACTTACAAAGGCTCTCTCTACTTGATATCAAATATCCACATGGATTCACCAATTGCATCCCCAGAAATAAGTGGTATAGCCTTTGGAAATATACAGAGCATGAGTCAAAAGTATTCATTCAAAACCCAATCCCAGGACTGAGGCAATATTGGGAGTGCTGCTGGGAAGGGCCTGCCACTCAACTGGGAACACCTGATCATTATATCTTATTAGCAACTGGATTATTTGATATGAATGTTTTTCTGCAGCCAAATGAATATGCTCAAGTGACGTCCAAGTGTAATGCAAGAATGCTTGATGAATCAAAAGAGAATAATTATTCATTAACATCATCCCAGAAAGGCAGACGCAATCCATTCTACAATGTATTTAAGTATCTAACTGTACATAAGGAACTGCACCTCGGTTCTCTGTTCACCACATCTTTTTCCACTGTCTGTTCTCAATTATGGCTAGCATAGTCTACTTTTGAAAAGTCACATATGACCTGACTTCACCCTCATGCATGTACTGTCAATTGCTGATACATCAAAATAATTTTGATTTCAGATAAAATTGCCCTCAACCTCCCCACTAACTTGCTGTTATGCTGGTGCAGCGTCATCCTCTAGGTTCACATATCTGCTCTGTGTGTGTGATGACAGATTCTCCTTAAAAGGAGTGTGGTTGAACAAGAGTGGGCAGAATTAGCAAAACATGGCTTATTCATACACTGCCATCTGTAGTCAATTGTGTTAAATTTATTCCAGATTTATAATGGGAATGCTTCAGATTAGTCCCATATTGATGGCCATTGGCCCAACTACATCAGTTTTTACATCTTCTTTATCTCTCTAGAACCAAATAAAAATTCCTTGGGATGCTTACATTTGGAATCATCTAATGGGCTACACAAAGAACTCACTGTTCATATTTTGCATGCAATCTTTTTTCTATTAGCATACTAGTATGAGTGTATGAGTGACAACATTGGTTTTTGTTTATAAACAACCTTCATTTTGTAAGTAATGCAAGAATAATTTTATTCCTGTTAACTTCATGAATTAAGAGCATTTTTAATTTCACAAAACACCATGTGTAACTTTAAAAAATGCAAGTGATTTGTACATGTATTGAACCCACTTTAATCAAGTCTTTCTTCTATTGTTCCTCAATTCCTTAGCTATAAAAACATTACAGGACTATATATTTTATATTATATTATCAGAGAACGGAATATCCCACAAATTATTTTTCACTAATAGAACTTTATTCTATAATAGGAAAATAATTTTTAAGCATAAATATGCATTTAGAATACATTGCATATTTTATTTACTAAAAGGAATATATTCTCATAATTTTAGGTTTCTAGGTATATATAGTTCTCTTGGTGTCATTATTACAGGCGTTGATTATTAAACTCTGGTTGAATATAGTGTCCCAGTTCTGTAATAGAGCAAGATAGTCATTCACACACACACACACACAAAAAGCAACAGAATGAAAAGACAAGCCACAGACTGGGAGAAAAGATTTGCAAAAGATCTCATAAGGGACAATTATCCAAGATATACAAAGAAACTCTTTAAGTTGAACAATAAGAAAACAAATAATCTGATCAAACAGTGAGCCAAAAACATTAACAGAAAGCTCACCAAGGAAGACATACAGATGGAAAATAAGCATATAAAAAGACATTCTACATCAGTCTTCTCAGGGAAATGCAAGTTGAAACAGAAATGAGATACTAGTACACACTTACTAGAATGGCCAAAATTTGAAGCACTGACAGTACCAAGTGCTGACAAGGGTGTGGAGCAACAGGACCTCACATTCATTACTGTGAGAATACAAAATGGTACAGCACTTTGGAAGACAGTTTGGCAGCTTCTCAAAAAATTAAACATACTCTTACCACATGATCCAGCAACCACACTCCTTGATATTTACTCAAAGAAGCTGAAAACACTTATCTCTACACAGCAACCTACACACTTCTGTTTACAGCAGCAGGTTAGCGGGAAGGGAGAGTGATTAGGCAGAGCACAGAGGATTTTCAGGCCAGTGAAACTACCTAAATCCTAGAATGGTGACAGACTTCATGGACTTTGGGTGACAATGATGTATTAAAGTAGGTTCATCAATTGTAACAAACTTACCCCTCTCATGGGGGATGTTGGTGATGGGGAAGGCCATGCATGCGTGGGAACTGGGAGCATGTGGGAAATCTCCATATCTTCCTTCCTCTCTATTTTGCTGTGAACCTAAAACTTCTGTAAAAAATAAAATCTATTAAAAAATGTGCTCCCTTAACTTGCCACGGCATTCAGTGCCTAGATAGCCTACTGCACTTAGAGTAAAGTTAATATAGTTTTCCAAAGATATAATTTGATTATTTATCCCTAAACTACATGTTGTTTACACTTTTATGTACTTTATAGTGCATGTTATATTGTATATTTTTTATAATTTGAGTTTCAGTGACGTCATTTACTTTTCTTTCTTTGTAGGGATGTCTATGGTCTATTGATCAGGGTCTGTGTCAACCTTTTATTTACTGAAGTTAATCTGCTGTGGCAAAAATAAAAACAGATAATCAGGGCCTTAAAATAGTCTCAAAGTTTCCATTACTCCTTTAATAATTGATAAATACTGAGAACTGCATATGTGCAAGATGCTCTGCAAGAAATAATACTACGTCTTCGAAAAGCTTAAAATCTTGTAGAAATAATAAAACAGGTCAAAAAGTTTTTTAACATAAGACCAAACGGTTTTCTTCCAAGACGTTGTGACAGTTGGCATACGTAGCTTTAATACAAGTGGACTGTGACTGAGAACAGGTGTAAAGGGCGAAGGGGTGAAAACAAAATCTAGAAGAGTTTGCTGTGCACCTAGACACTGATGGTTAAGTAAAAGTATCGACATTAAGAATTCTGGGACGTATTTCAAAATTCATTCTGTGCTTTAAATATTACAAAAATCATATGCCTGATAGGATGTGTATTGCAAAAGCTTGTCTGGCATTCAGCGTGATGGTGTCTAGAAGGCACCAAAAGAAGTTAGCGTTTGGTGCAGTATCTATTTTAGTCCACAGGCAATAACATATACCCAACACAGTGCCAAAGATGGAAAAGAAAAAGATGAATTTCAGGTGTAATGAATGTGCATGAATAAAATCATTGTTATTTGCATATTTGGTTTGAGTAAATAGTTCAAGTATGCTACAAGGTAGATTACATACCTTGACTATTTTCAAAAATAATTTTGTAATTGACTTCTAATGAGCAAATACCATGCACTGTTTGTTCAAATGCATGTTTTCTTATTTGAAAATAGGAAATGGTATGAAAAGAGAAAAATGTGTGTGTGTGGGTGTGTGTAGGGTTTTTACTAACAGTTAATAATGAAAACTGTCCTTTGTATTATAATGTTTTAAATTTCAAAGAACAGAAACATCTTACTATTTGTTATTCTAAGACAGAAAAGAGGAGTAAGATCAACAAAACTAAAAGTAGTATTTCTATGTGCCGAATATATGCTTTGGTTAAAAATAATCTAACGACTTAAAACTTGCTTTAGAAAACACAGCTTAGGCTGTAATCAGAGTTGGGTTCAGAGTTGACTATTTAATTTCATTTGGTTTATTCATTTCACAAACAGTGCTTCAGTGATCACCATGTTTAACTGCCGTTGTTTGAATTTGATAATGGTGGTTCATAGGAGAAAGATTTCCAGGGTGTGGAGATTGGATCTATTTAACTATTCCATCTGAGCGTCTGAAATGTTAACACGTGCATGTGTATATGCAAGAATTTCCTACATATGTTGAGCAAGCATGGTCAATATGTTTCATTTCAAAAGGTTTATTGCTTAGATTATACTACAAAATGCCTTTCCCCATATACATAACAACACGCATCTAACAATGCATTTGTAAGGTCCTATCATGATATTTAAGTATTTATTTTAGAACTTGACCCCTCCTACTCCCTTCACTATCATTTGTCAAAATTATTATTGAAATTCCTTTATTTTAGTAGGAATAGTGAATTATTGAAGTCATTTTCTTTCTACGGTTCTAGTTATTTATGCTTGCTAGTGATAGGGAAGTAAGTATCAACTTGATTCAAGGAAGTGTGTTTTAAAGACTGAGGAGCTGCCATGGGCGGAAGTCTCCTCACCACAGTGAACACATCCACATGCCCCATCTCCTTTACTCAGATACATTTCAACAGAGGCTGGAAAAGTGTGTGGATGGATCCTACAGAAGATACTGCCTTACTGAGACAGGACAGACCAGATAATCTGAGGCCCCTTTGGTACTGTGACCCTGGGTAAAGTCATTCAATCAACCTCTGTTCACTTTCCTCTTCTTTGCATAAGGAATAAAGATAATAATTACTCCATTAGCTTGTCGAAAGGATTAAATAAAGTATTAGAACACGTCTATACATAATGAGCATTAGACAATGTTAGCTATCATAGTCATTTTTAAGCCTCAGAACTTTATGCTCAATCGAAAATAACATAAAGCTATCTAGCAATATTTCCTAGCAGTATTTCTTATAAACATCAATGCTGCTACCATTATTATAAGTTTATATGATGCTATGTTTTACATATATCATTTGATAATCATCACATCTTTAAAAATTAAGCAAAGCAGGTATTATTATTCTCATCTACACACCAGTGAACTGAAGGTCAGAGTGATTAATATACTTGCTTAAAGTAACATATCCGGGATATAAAACCCAGGAACCCAGGTCATCTGATTCTTATCCAGGGCTAGTGTTTTTCACTAAGCATGCTGTTTTTTTTTTTTTTTTTCAAAGCAAATCTTTAGCTTGCATTTTTTTTCCTTCAAATTTCTCCCTCTCTTTCTGTCTGTCTGTCTCTGTCTGTGTCTCTCTCCCTCCTTTTTCTCCCCTCTCCCCTGCCCACAATGGGAGTAGTAGAGAGAGGTGGAGACAGAATATAAAATTACTTTTCCAGTATAATTGTATTGAAGATTTTTTAGTCTTGTTTAGACCACTAGATGTTTTTTTTCCTTTTTGAGGGGGGATAAAATTCACTGAAGATAAGTAAAAGCATTATAGGCTATTTACAAAATACTGAACATAATTCCCTATGTATGTATAACTGAATCCCTTTGCTGTATACCTGAAACTAATACAACACTGTAAATTAACTATACTTCAATTTTTTAAAAAGTTATAAAAATAAGTGAAATCAAATAGTTTTCAGTTTAGTGAATTCTGATTTTCTGGACTGTTTGCTTTATGCAGAAAACATGAGAAATGTGAGGAACATTTAGAGCTCTGTTTTGTCATAAGGTCTAAAAAAGTGAATCAGTAAGACTTTAAATTAAATTAGACTGTCATCCAATATTATTAACATAGTAAATAAACATACCAAGTGATGTCTTTTATGATTATTTCAACAACAATAGGCATAGTTTTAAAGTATTTTCTTATAGATTTCTGTATACAATTTTGAATCTTCACAATTAAAATTTATTCCTTTCAAATACAGTTGAATCAACTTGTTAATAATTTCTCCAAAGATAAATTAAATCTATAAAGAATAATGGGACTGCATGTATTATTAAACAGGATTGCCCTAACTTAAAATGTCTGTTAATCTCAGATTCCACAAAACTCTGTATACCTACCTTAAATGACAATTTGAAATGGAGATGTAAATTTAATTAATATTTGCATATAAATTTGGGTGAAACTTTTTTTGTAAGTCACAAATAGTACACAGGATTCTTAAAGATTTTCAAACAAAACATCCATTTTACAATTAAATAAATTTTTATTTACTTAAAATATATATAGTGTTGCTTGATGTTTCATTTTTTAATATTCATTAATCTGTAATAAAGTTTCATTTAAGGCAAATTAGACATCTAGAAAATTCATAAAAACCATATAATTATCCTAGTGGACTGAACTGCATGTATTTAAAGAGCATTTACAACTCAGTATTGTAATGGAAAATTACAAGTTTGGATTCATTATCAGATTTTTTTCCTTACTAGGGGTATAACCTACTTTCTGTTCTAATCTATATTAACTCAGGTTAGTTGAAAAAGTAAAGAGTTTAGGCAGAAAGTGAAAGTTCGCACTTAATAGTTATCATGAGAACTCATATTTGGGCCAAATGTCACTTGCATTAAAAGTATTATGACAAGAATAGAAGTTTTGAGAGTTTGAGTCATGAAATTAAATACAGTTAATTTAGTCTGTTGTTTTAATGAATGAATATTCAGTTATATTGTCATATGATGCAGATAAATTAGGTAGGAAAAGTGATGAAGATGCATTGATTGTTAGAAGTTTTCTTGAGATCAGGAAAAAAAAACAAGAGAAAAAAGTCCCAAGGAGGATCAAAAGAATAACACTGAATCATTTGTTTTCATAAGAGCTTTCTGCAGGTTCTAAAATACAGAAAAGATTTTGTACTGGTAAAATCTTATAATCGTTTGCCTCTCTGAGGAAAGAGTGAACAAATGTGTTTAAGTAACTCAAATCCTCCTCCTACCTCTTTTATATTTTCTGGGCTTATAAATCCACTTGGGAGGTTTTAATCCTATAATGACAAACATTTTTATTTATTTAAATTTGGAGATGTATTTACTTCAAAATATTTGAGAAGTGGAGGAGGGGTTAGCGTCTCCCATTATAATGTAAACTCCATTAGGGCAGGGATATTTGTCTATTTTGTTGACTGCTATAACACAGGTGTGTTGAAGAGTGCCAGGCACAAAAGAAGTGCTCTAAATATGTGTCAAATTAACTGACATTGAATTGTTCTCACTTGTATAACCAAGTTAATTTCCCACACTAGTTTTTCTCCTTGGAAAACAAATTGTAGTTTTATGCCAAAGTTTAAACTGAGTATTTTCACTGATCAAAGCGATGTTCTGAAAAATATCAATGCTCAAAATCACAATTACAATGCAAACATATTGATGGAGTCTTTCTCTATAGATCACAACAGGGTATAAATGCAAAATTGCTTTTATTAAATCACTCTTTCCATTTGGTATGCCATGTATTTTTTCACATCATAACTCGAGGATAAATTGTCTCTTCATTGTTAGTAATAAACTAGACACTATAAAATCTTACTACAGAGATTTTGGTTATACCATAATTTTGATGAGCGTTCCCACATCTTAAATTTACCAAACACCAGTTACAATGGTATTTCTAATCAAAAGTATGGGAAACACTGCAATAAAGTTAAACATTAAAGAGCTGAAATGCATTGTGGTGTTGTGAATCCCCAAAAGGGAACATGCCACATAGTGTTAAAAGATATATTTTCAGACAAATACTGTATAATTTCACTTATATATGGAATCTAAAAAAATGAATAAACGTAATAAAACAGAAACATAGTTACAGATACAGAGAACAGGCAGGCAGTTGCCAGAGGGGAAGGGTTTGGGGGGAGGAAAGAAATAGGTGAGGGAGATTGAGAAGTACAAACTTTCAGTTGGGATACAGATGAGTCATGGGTTTGAAATGTAAAGTGCAAAGAATATAGTCAATAATTATGTAATATCATTGTATGATGACATATTGTGACTAGATATATCTTGGTGGTAATTTTAAAGTGTTTAGATACCAAATTACTATGTTGGGTAATAGGAACTAACATAGTGTTGTAGGTTAATTATACTTCAAAAACAAATAAACTCATAGAAAAAGAGATCAGATTTGTGGTTACCAGAGAAGGAGGTTTGGGGAAAGGGGGAACTGGATGAAGGTTATCAAAAGGTACAAACTTACAGTTATAAGATAAATAAGTACTAGCAATGTCATGTACAGTATGATAAATATAATTAACATGGTTATATGCTATATATGAACGTTGTTGAGATAGTTAATCTTAAGAGTTGTCATCATGAAAAAAATTCTATTTCTTTAATTTTGTATCTATATGAGATGATGGATGATCACTAAACTTACTGTGGTAATCATTTCATGATGTATGTAAGTCAAGTCATTCTGCTGTATACCTTAAATTTACACAGTGCTGTATGTCAATTATATCTCAATAAAACTGAAAGAAAAAAAAAACCAAACCAAAACCAAAAAAATAGTAAAAGCAAAGAGAAAAATAAAAGATTTTTTTCATGGGATCTCAGAATAAAATTATGTTGAGTCTATCATTAATGAAAATGAACCAGGAAAATTCTTTATTTCACCAAGAAATTTGCTTTGAATATGATTTTCCCATCATGGTATGTAAATTTTTCCAGTCCAAGCATTTCTTTATGGTCATGTTTATGACCACGATGTGGCACACATCCTGTGAACCATCCACCCTCGGAAATTTGGGAGAACATCAGGAAGGACCACCATACCACAGAGCTACACTGATTCTCCAAAAGTTTACAGTATTTTTTTTTTGCCAGAATGTACATACAGTGTAAGTCGTGGTTTCTGGCATTTTCCCTGCTTTTCATCTTACACTGGCCATTTGTTTAATTAAAAAGATTTGATTAGGTGAGGTGAGGGTGGCAGGAATTCTTTCCCACTCCTGATGATTTTTTTTTTTTCTATGAAACAATCCAGGCCTCTCTCCTCTTACTCAGTCTTCCCAGGGACCTATTCTGATTGATATGTTTGCAAGAAAAAAATACCCATGCATCAGTCAATCCCTTTTGCTATTCTATTTTCTTTGGGGTTGACCTTCCCGCAAAAAGAGCTATCAGGCAATAAAATGGGGCCTGTCCCACTGAGGAGACCTAGATTTTCTAGTCTGAATGGATGAGTAAGTTTTTCTGATTCTGAGGTTACTATGAAAAAGTCTGTATATCTCCGTGTCTAAGCTACATCCTCCAATCTAGTCCTGATTCACAACAAATGTGATATTTTGGCCTACCGTCTGCCTCCTCTTCCCCGTGCTTTGTCTCATTTCACAGCTTGGCTCAGAACTCAAGGGAACCTGCAGCGAATGTTTCTAGCAGAACTCTTAAGGACCATTATGATCTACTGAAGAAAAGTCAACATGCGAAATTTTGCTTCACTTGCAAGTTGAAATAGATTCAATTTTTGGTTATGAATTAGTCTATTTTTATGGTCTCTTTAGATAATTTTTAGTATTATTTATTCCTTAATGGGTCCTTTGAGGCCACAGAAAATTTCCTGAGTGTCCCATGGTAGCAGTACAGAGCGCATAATGTATACTTCTCTTCACACATGGGTGTTACTGATAAATATTAACCAGCAGATACTGTGTATAGTTGGGGATCTTTTCCAGGCATACTGTTGGATTTACTTTCTCTTGCCCAGTTTCCCTCATGGTCAGTGGCATGCAGCTATGAGACAGTTGGCCTGGATTTGAACTGGAGTCTGTGACTCAAGAAGAGAGAAAACCTCACTGGCCCATCTGGGGATCAAACCCGGGCTGTGGCCTCATTAGCACCACAATTCAACTCACTGAGCTAATTAACCACAGATGTACAGTTGATTCCACTTCTTGAAGAATTACAGGTTGAAAAATTGTATCAAAATGCATTTAGGATGAACTTGGATGTGTTATATTAAGTATATTTGCAAAAGTAAAAAAAATAGTTTTCTTTCTTTTTCAGAAATTTTAATACCATTGTAGTAACTGCATTCAAAAAGAAAGTGAATCCAGAATAAAAAATACAACAATGCTTACCCCCTTCACCCTCTATGCTACACAAACACACAGACACACACACACACAAATGTCCAGTGGCATATGTAAGCACTCCCATGGATATACAATATTCTATGGTTACTTCTACACCACAGTTTTGATCAGTGCTCTTGGTTTTTACTACCTACTTCTTTTATTTTATAAAGCAGTTCCCTTCTTCCTTCCCAAAGATCTTCAGACTCTACAGTTCATTCATTCACTATCCACCTTTTATTTCTCTGCTCTGCATTTTTCCTACTCTACATAGACTGATGGGCACAATTTATTCATGACGGAATATAGAATTTCTTGGGAAAAAAGCAGTGAATGAAATAAATCTAGTAAAATAATGTTTTCAATAAAGGATTACTAATAGTGTCCTGAGAATATACACCTTGTGATTAGCAAATACATTTTATTATTAATTACATGGTTAAAATACATTAACAAGTCAATAAACAAAAAATAGAAAAATTACTGGCTTTTCCACAATTATTAAGCTACTTGCAAGACCTGTACTACACTGTAAGTGCTTAAAGAGAGGCAAAAAGTGCCATGTACACCCAGAAATTACTTTTTCCTATTTTATTCTCTGCTTATAAGACAATCAGATATTTGTGCCTTTTCGAGCTTAAAAAATGTGTAAGATTCTTTTCCTCACTTATTCTCTGAACAAAAATTGAAATATAATACAAAATCTTCTAACTTGTGAAATTTAAGTATAGTTTCTCACATGGACTTATTGAAAAAATTTATATGAACTTTTCTCAAGGAAATAGACTATTTACATGAGCAATTTTCATATAAACTTCATGCTTATATATTTTAGAGTAAGAATTTCAAGCCCCTGGTTTGAATTGATCCCAAGTTGACTTGTATTAATTCAGGATAGACAGATTTAAAAAATATACCGATTTTAAGGCTTTATCTCTGTATCTTTTCTTTTTTGTATGGTGCAATCTGGTGCAATCAAGTCTTGATCTTTACATTTTAACGTCTTAAATATGTTTTACACTTGTCTACTCAATAGTGTTCATTTCCTGAAGTAGTCATCACAAATATCAAAACACTTATCAAATATTGCTGTACTTTTTATTCATCATTTGCTATTTTTGGTGTCACAAGAAGCTCGTGATGCCTTCCCACTCCATGATTCTGGCATAACTTCACTTCTATCATCTTGATGTTCCCATCTAAACTATTTACAGTTTCTCTTCATCATTAATAAGGAGGTCTTTTTTTTTTTCTTTTTTTTTTTTAAGTAATTCCCACACTGACGAGTGAGTTTTAATTATCATTACATCTGCGGGAAATGAATGGATAAATTGGCCCAAAACAGTGAACTCTCTATATAGTTTAAATTGATTCCCCACCTCCAGCTCCCCACTGCCAAGCTTTCTTAGGCATTTTAGAGCCGAGGGCAACTGGGCTACCTGTCAGGATCATATCAAAGCTCTAATACAGTTTTTCTTCAGACAAGTACAACTAGAAAGGGAGGTTTCATCACCCCACCTTTAATAAATGAAAGGCTTGTATTGCCCTGAGCAAATTCCTAGAGATTTTCAAATATAGGTGACTAATTACTTTCTAAAAGAGAAAGTTAAAGGCATTATTAAAAATCTACATTGTTCTGTCTATACGAAGGTAGTACAATACAGTATTATGGATCCACCAAGAGCATGTACTTTGAATTATTTTCGAACAATGGCAGCTGAATTTGCTGAGCCGGATATACGTTCCCAGCATATCCCCGTTATGAACAACAGCCAGTGCTTTTGAGGTTGATGGCAAAGGTTAGTGATGCAGGGATGGCCTGGAACTGGAGATTGTGTCTGTGGAATAGAAGGGAACAGGTACATAATGGATACCATCTCCCATCATACTATCATAAAATAGAAGTTGCAACCACAAGGTTCAAAGAGTCCTAAAAAATGCTTGCTTTATTAAATAAAATTCACACAATACTTTATTATAGCTCAAGAATTCTTCCATGACTGAGATGTAGAAATAATATACAGTAATATACATGAGTCATATATATTACATGAATATCTGTTATATAAATAACATTCTTTTTAGGGAGGTAGAAATGGCAAAAATAGACTAATAGGTATACAGAGATTGTCATAAAGTTGTATAAATGTCCAAGGGAAAAATGTGTATTAAAAGCAATCGCTTGAACTATCTAAACAAGTTACTTGGGTCACTTAATTGTCAATTTGTTGATATGAAGAAATCAGTTGTTAAAACAGCAGGACAAATGGAATTGACCAAGTTGCAGATGCAACGTGTTTAGCATTGATATGTCAAAACCATCCTGTATTGACCCCCTTAGACAGGTCAGAGGCTATTTAGAAAAAGTCAGTATAAAATGGTTTCCATTCTAAAATCAAACAAAACAGCAGCAGCAATGACAACAGTAAAACACTGTTTATAATGTTCACCCTCTAATTACAAAATAGACCTTATCTTTCCAATGGGCAAGAAAGAAAATTTCCCACATTATGGAAGGAATCCTCATGCTTGTATTGCTGAACTCTGTCTCATAAATGACCTCTAAATGGCATTCTAATTGACAAGCACAGTATGAATTACTGCTTTAAAAATGGAAAATGTACTCCTTTGTTATTCATAAGATTCATATAAGCATCAAGCTCATGTCTTCATCAAATATGCTATTAGTTTAATTTGGAGCCTGCATTCTGATAATTTACAGAATTAGTGAAAAGTTAAAAGGCCTTCTTAGACATAGAGCTCAAAAAGAAATTCTATTAATTTAACTTTTTGCCATCTTTCTTGCAGCTAGCTTATTCTCCATGTTATGCATGGTGGATTGGTTCAGCTTCTCAGTAAATGGCATTTATGATACCATTGGGGGGTGGTATGCATTATGTGTACCTGCTCCCTTCTGTTCCACAGACACAGTCTCCAGTTCCAGGCCATCACTGGGTCACTAACTTTTGCCATCAACCTCAAAAGTACTGGCTGTTGTTCATAACGGGGATATGCTGGGAACATATATTCAGCTCAGCAAATCCTACTGCCACTGTTGGAAAATAATTCAAAGTACACACTCTTGGTGGATGCATGATACTATATTGTACTACCTTTGTATAGCCAGAACAATGTGGATTTTTAATAATGTCTTTAAATAAGAGATAAAGAATGCATTAAAGAAAACACATTTTGTTCACAGGACTAAGCCAGCAACCTTCAGACCAAACATAAGAGGGCAGTTATAAGATCAAAATATAGATACTTGGTGTTATTGTAAATTAAATGCCTCAGGTAGCCTCCCTTTTCTAATTGCCACCACCCGAAGCTAAAAGCTTATCTCTCCCTCCACACCTGCACGGCAGCAACTGCTTCCTGCGGACTTTCCTGACTCCAGGCTGCCTCTCACCTTTCTTTCCACACTTCACCTGTCACCCACATACTGCATACCAGTTCCAGACTAATCCATCTTAAATGCTACTTTCATCATGTTATAACACTGCTTAAAAATCAACTGTGGAGTTCTACTTCAAACCATCCCAAACACAAACTTTTCTACAAAGCTGTCAAGGCCATACATAAACTGCTTGCATCATTCTCATTTAAATGTATTTACTGTGATTCACCAGCTTCTCGATCGCCTTCTTGCTGTCTCATTAACAGTCACATTCATTGGACACTGCATTCTTTCATGCCTGAGATGCACCTCATATAAAATGCCTTCCACTTTTACCCTAGTTTCATGAACGAAGTGCTGCAGAGTCAACACCATACTCCTGATGCTCCCAGGAAGCACTCTCCTGTTACCGCCGCCATCCTTAGATCCCATCTCCTCTCAACTCCTCTGTCCCTGAATACACTTTCCGGGGATGTAGCTTTCTGTTATTCAAGATTCTTCCATGTGTTTTAGACACATTTCCATAATTATATCATAACACATTTGAAGAGAAGTACTATGCTAATTACTTCGGTATCTTTTACTTTATGACAAAAACTGTACTAAAATACAGCAAGCTCTTAAAATTATTGATCAATTGTAGTGCATTTCCACACAGCAGTAACAAATTACAGCATTATTTTCCTGCTCATTTCAGAATTCATAAAGCATTTTCTTCTTGCTTTTCCAGTAATGGAAGTGGTTTTTAAGGCATAACAAAATTTTTTTTCTTTGCTATGGAAGTTAAAATTTGTCACATGGTACTACTAATTTTAAAAAGGTAAAACACTTATATATAAAAACTTTTGAATTGCCATACATATAGGGAGCACAGTGATTCAGAATCATGAGAAGACATGTGAATAACAATTTCTGCTAACCTGAAAGTATACACCTGCACAAAAATGTAGACACTAACCCCCAAATATTACACACTACTTAAGGTTTTTGCTATTTCCTCAAAAGTCAGCACTTGTGTATTAATGATATAAGGAAGTCTGGCAATAAATGTACCTTAAATAATTCTTTATTAAAGTATTATTCTTGGATTTCTGAAGAAATTTTATTTTCTTTCTTATTCTTTTCATTCTTTTAAAGTAAGTAATCTAGCATAATCTGGTAATTAAAGTTTTTTAAGCTCTGTGACCAGTAACAATGACACACACCTCAGGGGTGATCAATTATTGTTAAACTGCACTAATGAGTATTGGCTAAATTTAACCATTTTGAAAGGCTTTTATCCTTTTGTAAAAAAAAAAAATTCAGTCTATTATTTCATCTATTTCTTTAAATACCATTTTAGAAATAAGCTCCCAATGAAATCCTTGTGGAATTTTATAGACTTAAAAACAAGTGACATTCTAAAATTAGAAGGTACAACAATTCTATTTTGTAATTAGTACTTTAAAAAAAAAAACAGGGATTGTTGGTAAATTATCCCAACCAACCAAAACAATAAGGGCTTTAATAGAAGCTCTCCTACATGAGATTTCTAATTTCTCTGGATCTCATTTTTTCCTTATGTTCACACAGATCTATCTTGTCCCTTCTTATTCAAGGGGCTAAGCTGCCTACTCTAATACCTTTGTGTATAGATTATCTTTGAAGAGGGGCTCATAATAAATATTGATATTATACAAATAATAACAGTGTTAATAATATTTTGTGAGATTGAGAATACATATTTTATTAATATTTCTAACAATAGTAAGATGTCTAGTGCTCTGAAAAGAAAAGCAGTTTAACTGCTAAAAAAACACACAGGGGTAGGAACTGAGAAATCTGAGAGCTTGTAGGATATTGACTGGAAAGGTCAAAGTCATGGGATGATGGGGGGAAGCCAGTGGGGGTATGTTTTCCTGGTGTATGTAATGTAAGTGTGCAAAGTATAGAGGAGAGCTGTGATAACCAATATATATGTGTTCATTTTAGCACTGTAGGATTATTTGCAGAAATATGAAATTTTTTTCACTTCAAATTCAGATAAAGCATTTTCAAAGAACAATAATCAAAAAAGGCATATTGTCTGTTTTCTTTGTAGAATACAGGACTACTGTTTATTTTTTATACAACTCTATTGCATAGGAAAAGCTCAGCAAACACAGAAATAAATCAAGAAAACTCCACAATCTATAATATGTCTTCGCTTTACTTCTTCAAATTACTTTGGTGTTAAATTTAAAATTCTATTCCTATTTTTTCTGCTCTAAATTTTCTAAAATAACTTATTTTCAAATCAACATCAAAGAGAGTAGAACTTATACCAGTATTTCTTTGTTTCATCTGCCTTGAGAAAAATCTCAACAATTAATGATGCAATGCTTAACAGTCCCCTTTCTTAACCTGTTTTCAGCTCAGCAGCTTTTCAATGAAAGCTCCAGTTCAGTCATAGCAGGCATCTATTTCCCTGGAATTGACTATACCGAAAGCATTCTTTTAATAAATTAAACGTACTGGGCTCTGAAACTCAAATCATCTACTTAATAAAGTCATGAGTCTGTTTTCTTTTCTCCAGCAATATTACAACATAATTATATTCATGAATTCCAGTTTGTGAGCTCTATTTCATAGTCTCCTCACATTAAAAAGGGCAATGTTTAGTTTTATCTTATGAATTCTGTTACCATTCCCAAGTGCCAGAGCAAAAAGGATAGTAAATTTGACTAAAAGACACTGTCCTTTGAGATGAGTAAATACTGGTCTCCTTGCCACAGTGTCTGCACGAATGCCCTGTTCATTTTGAGAACTTTCTTTATTTGCTTTGCTCCGGTTAGTTGGCATACTCTATCCCCTGTAAGAAAGTCATTTCTATGATTAGAGTTTATGCACTTGATGCCAAAACTAGCAACCAAAAAGTTAAAAATTAAAAGATTTTGGTGGGTTATGTTTTCTTTTGTTTTGGGCTATAGGATTAAAAGAAATGGCCAGTTTAACTGAAGTGTTGATGAAGTACATTGTGTGGTCTGAAGTACTGTGGTTTGGTACCACCCAGCCAGAGCACTTACTAGAATACTTAGAATCTCAGGCTTGTCTATATTCTGTGACTCCCACACACATTTCCTACACAATATCTCTCTTCTTCACAAAGCAAAAGTAATTCATAGCAGTATGAGATGAAAGCACTGGAAAATTTTGAAAATGGGAGCTATCACTTCTCTGAGAAGTAGAAAAAGATTCTAATAATCAGGACCCTCCCAAAGGTAAAGATATAAATAATCCTCCAAATCGGTACTGAGAATTGTAAGAGACGGAACTTATATGTTGAAAATACTATCTCAAATTTCATCTACGATAGCTTCATAGATGATGAAAATGGTGGAAGTGGGGCAAAAGTATCAAGAAAGTTTCACAGTGTTGTTCATGCATGCTTATTGCAAGCAGACAAAAGAACTCTATTGCTATCAGGTCTAATCATTAGATGCAATTACGAAGATTTAGAGGATGAAGAGAAGGGGTGACAGAAAAAGAGACTATGAGACTATGTAAAAAAGAGGTAAATTAAAAGAGAACAGAGATCAAAGAAAATAATGAAACCAGGAGACAGGCTGATTAAAAAGAGAAATGCTGTTAACAAAGAAACCAAAAAAGCTAGCAACACATAGCACTTAGGTTTGTTTCAAATGGGAGCAAAAGCAAAAAAATTGAGGTTTGAACTGTTGAAAAGCCAACCTATGAGGCTTAGGATTTAATTTCAAACTCAGCTTTTCTCCATTTTTCTAGCATGGAGGTTTTCTTTTTTCCTTTTTAAAAAACAGTCTTTGATCTTTTGCCTTAACGAGTCCAGTCAATATGTAAAGAATCAAAATTGTGAGTGCTAATGCCCCTATTTTGTTAAACCAAGTATTAAACATTGTGCTATTTGTGTGGTCTGAAGACTATTGGAATAGTACTTTGTGTGACTGAGGTGTTTGAAGATGCTGGAAACAAAATGGCTAACCAGGAAGCCAAAGTAATTTTTTTTTTTTTTTGCCAGAAAAACACTTATTTATTTTAGATGAAGCAAGCTGAATAACATAAAAACATCAATTCTCTCCAATAGAAAGTTAATTGACAATTACATTTAAGTCAATGTCATTAATTAATGTGGATCCTGATAATTCGATGTATGATCTGAGAATATTATCTATGCTACTTTTCACTCTAATTTCACTTAATGCAATAACTATACTTTATTTGAGTCCACAATCATAAATTAATAACACTTCAAAAAATTTTAATTCTATCTAGACTAGAGCATTAGCAAGTGTATTTCAGAGAAGTGCTTAAAAAGAACTTAAAAATTAAATTACTGATAGATTTCCTGCATATAGTGTTATAATTGGACCTACCACTGGTTATTAAAAGGACTGTCATTATTTCCTGATTACCATGTGCAACTACTATGTTAAGTAAGATATAAATGTACATATAAATGCAAATGTAAATATAAATATATATCCAAATGAGACAGGTGATATTAACAGAAGAAAGAAAAAAATCCCTGATTTATTTGAAGTTAAAGCCCTAAATACAAGCCAATATAGAACTGATTATTAAATCAATTGGTCTATTTTTCCAGATTAATTGACTTGTAAACTGAGTGCATATCTTGATTATCATGTTCTTATTTTTTTCTTTGGGAAGAAACATGTGTTTGGCTGAATGGAAGGCAGATTATCAAAAATGAAACACATGTATCCCAAAATAAATAGGATTTAATGACCACCATTTGGTGACAATTACACAAAGTTAGTTTGCATAATTTTTGAATTAAACTCAAATGTGTACTTACATAGAACATAACCACCATATGTAAATTATTTTAAATTATCTTAATTGGTTCAAAAACTTATTATTTATATATCTTTAAGCAATTTTTCAAAGACTCAGCAACCAAAATTTGACAAACTTTTTTGGGAAATTCTAGATATGTAGGCTTGAGGTTATTTTAAAACACAAGATTTAAAAAAAGGTCTACTGTTTTGTAATTATATCTTACAACAGTAGAACATGCTCTCAAAGGTCTTTTAAAATGTCAGTATTGGAACTTTTCCGTAAAATTGAATACCAAGGACAAGAAAATGGAAAACAAAATGCTACATTAGATAGACACAGCGATCTTACATAAACGTTAAGGCATATTTACCAAATATTAAACCATAGGTAGGATGTCAACTGGTAGAATTGGGAGGATAAAAATTATAGGAGGAAGGGGATTGAAAAGTATACCACCTGGACACAATTACAGGGTGTATGAGGAAGAAAGAAGAAATTTAATGGGGAGAAAGCAGATTGGGACTAGGCTGTAAAAAGGATAGCAATCTGGACCACCACTTTGGAAGTTATTTTGTAGGTAACTTGGAATCCCTGGTATTCTTTGCACAATGTGGGCAGGACTGAGCTATATGAATAGCATTGGGGTAGTAGTGGATTAAAAGTAATAAGCGGCAAGACCGGAAGCCAGAAGATTCTTATGAAAATCGTGTTCAACATTTAAAAACTTTATCTGCTAACTAGCATAAATGAAAGAAATCTAGTTTAAATGATAGATCACAACTTTTTATGCAAACCATTTTATCATAGGACTTTCCAATACTGATGAGAGAAGTATGTTTGGAAGTTTCAGAAATCTTTCACAGTAATATAAATTGGTACTCTCTCTGGAAAGCAGTTTTGCAAAATGAATCAAAAGCTCTAAAATTTCAGGATTATAATAATTTAATTTCTAGAAATATATCCAGAAGAAAAATTAAAAGACAGATAAATGTGTCTATAAATGATAAATACATACATGAAATAAAATATTGAACTATGGTAACATTTTTACATACAAAGAAATTTGATTTTCATGAGAAAACATTGAATTAACACTAGAACAGTGATAAAACCAGGCAGAACGTGTTTAGTTGTCAGCCAAAAAAATACTGCATGAATACCAAATATATATGAAGGAACTAGTTTAAAAACATAAATAAGAGGTTTTTTTTTTTTTTTTTCCTGGATGATGGAATTATTCATTCATACAATAAAAAAACGATTGAGGATCTAGAACATATCTGTCATCATTTAGTATGGTTCTGGGAATATAAAAATAATTCAGTTAATAAAGTATTAAGGAGAGTTTGATAACAGGTAAGTGCAAGGCATTGCTCTGGTTACATTTTTTCATAGGTTGGGGGTTCCAGAGGAGAGTGTGGGCATGCCTAAGGGGGTCCCTGATCAGACAATACTGAGGCAAGGGTTGGGGCATGCAGAGTGGGGCGAGCATGGAGAAGGTCGAAAGAAGACCAAAGAATGAGGGCTATGTTGCAGAAGGTGGTGAGGCCAATTTTTGCAAGATATGGAGTGAAGAAAAATGTCGGGGGGAAAAATAAAGGATATATTTTCATTAAAACAATGGAAATCTCAAATGGGTAAGGAGAAGCTAGTCACAGATTTCTGTAAGAATGAGTTAGATCAAGTTGGATGGAATGAAAGTATCAAAGAAGAAAGATGTGTATGTAAGTTGATAAATGAGAAAATAAACCTCTCAAAAATGCCTTTCTTTTTTTTTTAAGTCAAGATCTGATTAAATGGGTTATTAGGAGGAAAGTCTAATTGTTACAAGGAGGAGATTTCTTTTTCTTAATGTAGCTTATTGTCAAAAGTGTTATTAAAAATTTTTTTACCTCTGTGAATACATAAATTCCTTACTTAAAACCTAAGGTAACAAAAACTTTTATATTCTAATGGGTTATTGATGCTAAAAATACAAACTTTTTTTGGTCATGAAATTCTAAGCTGGAAAAATATGTTAGTAGTTAAACTTAAGAAGTGATTTATTTGTAGATACTAAATTAAAGATGTATTCCATAAAATTGAATACAACCCTCTTGTTAAAAATAGATTGGAGCAATATTAAAATAAGCAAACACTTATTTTAATTGTACATTACATCAAAAAACTCATGAAAATACCAGTCTTGGGTGATATAATTTTTCGACAGTCCTTCAAACAACCACATTGTCCCATGTTCCCCTAACCTCTGCCCTGTCCTCCTGTAACCCTCAAAGTTATGCTCTTACAATGTATGATAGTTTAGAAGGTAGGAAGAGAGGTTTTTTGGTTTTGTTTTTTTAATCTCCTCTTTAGAAAGTTAAAAAAAAAGTTCTTCTTTGGACACCTTCCAAATTTTTGTGCTATTTATTGACCATACACAGGTCAGAGTTACATGTGGCTCTGTCGGGTCACAAAAATATTCCACCAAAGACAGAAGAGAGATGGGACAGGAAGGGGGACAAGAGGTGAGACACTGGGTTAACAAAGGATCCACCCATCCAATGGGTTCATGAATAATGACTGATCTTCAAATTACCTCAAATGATAATATATTATTTTTGCTTGTTAAGCAAATTTCTTAAAAAATCAGTTTTTTAGTATGAATAAAAATGACTGCTATAAATGATAGAGGCTTTATCTGTTTATGACTTGGACATGCATGGCTCTCTATATATACATTTTAAAATGATGATAATGATAATATGAAAATGATATAAATTTTCTGACAATAAAAATTTTAAAAAGCTATTATCAAATTAAATAATTAGGTTTTATATCTGGTTTTGATAAAAGTTAACTGATTTGCTTGAATAATATCTTAACAATGATAATGAAATATAGTAAAATCTGAGTAATAATGAATCCTAAAAATGTTAAGACTATGGAATTGATTCATCTTTATGATATTTAACCTGATGTTCTTTTACTAATATTGATCCCACAGAGATCTCACTAATGTGTATAGGAATAATTAGAAGTTACATATTAGCTTGACTAAAATATTACCTTAAAATACATTTTATAAGATTTAATAGCTGTCTAAAGCCTATTTAATTCACAAAGAAAAAAAAAGCCTTCTCAGACTATCTTTCTTTCTGTGGCCATTTAACCTTTCTGTAACATTGTTTTACAGGGTAGAAAATGAAATCATTCTTTTAGATTATGCTAATTCATATGAAGGTGACATTAAACAAATAGGAGTTAAGCAATATGTTATTAAGGTCAAATATTTAATTTATTTTTACTCCCATTTATTTTTATGTCATTGGCATTCTTTCTAATGAGCTAATGGAGGAAAATATTGCCATAGCTAAGTGAATTAGATCATCGAAAACTTCACACTTTGAGAAGGTTGTTCTTCTTTAAGTGAGTTGGGTGCTATAAAATTAAAAAAAAAAAAAAGATCTTGTAGGAAAAAGTGGGATCCTGAGTGCTGAGTAATCTTTGATTATGTTTTTGTGCTCATACTTGAACAGGATGGGTCTGACCACTTGTGAGTTAAAACATAAAGTGGACTGTTTGAAAATAAGATTTGCAGAAATGCAACACATTTCAAGACCGGGGTGCACTTCCTTTTATTTTAGAAAGATTTTTCCTAGAATTTGGATTCTTGTTTTTCAAAATACAAGGCATCTTTCAAAAGAAGTCATCCCACATTAATATTCAAAGATTTTAGGATTTTGGATGAGACTTTTGTCACATCAGCCCTGCATCTGTAATTTCACGCACTCTACTGGCTCATCATGGTTTGGAGGTTGGTTCACTTCCTGCCATAGATGTACATCTGGACTACTCCATTTACATCTTTTTTAAAATTGAAGTATAGTCAGTTACAGTGTGATAATTTCTAGTGTACAGCATTATGTTCCATTCATACATATACATACATATATTCCTTTTCATATTCTTTTTCATTATAGGTTACTACAAGAAATTGAATATAGTTCCCTGTGCTACACAGAATAAACATGTTGTTTATCTATTTTATATATAGTAGTTAGTATTTGCGAATCTCGAACTCCCAATTTATCTTTTCCCACTCCCTTCCCCGGTTACCATAAGTTTGTTTACTATGTCTGTGAGTCTGTTTCTGTTTTGTAGATATGTTCATTAGTGCCTTCTTTATTTTTTTCTTTTTTAGATTACACATATGAGTGGTATCATATGGTATTTTTCTTTCTCTCTCTGGCTTACTTCACTTAGAATGACAATCTCCAGATCCATCCATGTTGCTGCAAATGGCATTATTTTATTCTTTTTTAAGGCTGAGTAGTATTCCACTGTATAAATATACTACAGTTTCTTTATCCAGTCCTCTCTTGATGGTCATTTAGGTTGTTTTCATGTCTTGACTATTGTACATAGTGATGCTATGAATACAGGGGTGCATGTATCTTTTCAAATTACAGTTCCCTTCGGATATATGCCCAGGAGTGGGATTGCTGGATCATATGGTAAGTCCATTTTTAGTTTTTTGAGGAATCTCCAAACTATTTCCCATCTTTTTACTGATTATACACAAATAACTCCTTCTAGTCTATCTTTAGTCTAAGTTTCTGTCTTAAGGGACAGATCTACCTATTCAACAGTCTACTTATGTCACTAACAGACTACCTCAAACACATCAACCTCTCAACATGTTCATAATTGACCTCATTGTCTCCCAAACCTTTTCCTCTTAGCCAGTTATTGGCACTGAAATACATACCCTTTCTTGCAAACTTAGAGAGCCACACAAGATTTCCAGCTCATGTTAACCTCCCACACAAGAATGGTGAAGTTCTTGTCAACTTGATATTGAAAATAGCTCTTGAATAACCTGCACAACCTTCTTCTCACTCTTCTATTCACTGGTCACTCTCCTCTTTATTGACACTTCTTGCTTGATCAATTTACTTAGCTTTCATAGTTGCAGAAATTTACAGAGATTGTTCTAACAAGTAAATCTGGTCAATTCGTGCCCATTCTTATATTCATTCATTTGTTCTTCACCATCTTCAGAACTTAATTCAAAGTTACCAGCATTGCATTGAAAGCTTTTGTGATTTAGCACATGTCGACTTGCCTGGCCCCTCCCCCATGTATTCTCTGTGTTCCAAACATCACATTGTCATTCCTCAAGTGGGTTTTCCTTGCCATCAATATGTGTGTAAGGTAGCTGGGACTCCCTTATCCATCTTGTCAGTCTGCCTGACTCTTTGAGTCTCTACCTTCATATCCTCTCTGGGAAGCCACACCTGAGGCTTTTGGTCCAGATTAGGGTTAAAGCCTGTCCTCTGTGCTCTTAGAACTATATGCATCCCTCTGAGGACAGACAATCTGACTTATGCCTACAAGTCTGCAAAGCCTAATATCTTGCCTAGTACAGAGGACATGCTCAATACTCATTGATGAAATCTACCAGTGAATAAACACTTGAATAGATGAAAATAAATGATGAGAGGCTACCTGCATGCTTTATGAATTTTGACTGTTAAATATTTCTGAGTTTTAAAACACTAAACTTAGATTTATATATTTTGGAGTCTATATATTTTAGTACATGAAATTGATAACCAGAAACTTTACATTTGTTCTCACCCACTGTGTTCAGGGGAAAAGGAGTGGCATTACATAGATTTTTTCTACCTCTTCCATATAAGATAATCCAGAAAGGAAATTTGAGAGAATCATAATTTATTCATGCACTACCTGATCATTCTGGCTTTTCCATTAACTGGGTTGAAAAAAGTTACTGAGTGAAAGATTAGGGATATAATGACAGCTGTGCTGTCAATGTCTCCAGTTGGTAGAAATCCTTGGGTTTTGGACTGCTATATGGAAAAGCTGAACTTGTGGTTGAGAGACTGAAGTGTAAGCATTCTCTTTCCATTGACTAATCCAGTTTGAGTTTCACTGCAGGTGCATGAGTTGCCTGGAGACCTAACCTTTACAACACTGACGCAAACATATGGTGAGTTCAAGAATCTGTTTGGTCTCTGGACATCTTAAATTAGGAGATGCTCAAAGGTGACTACTGATAAGACTGAGTCATTGAGGTTTGTTGTAAAAAACAGTAAGAGGTAACTGAACTGAAGACACGATGACCATGAGGTGACTACTGGTCAACTGCTTTCCCTTTATTCATTATGTTACTCTCTAAATACAGAGGCTAATAAAATGTTAATTCTCTGAACTGTAAAGTATATTTAAAATTTTTTTTCTGGAGCCACCAGTAAAGGAAGCTAATTTTTCTTTCCAATAACAGTAGAACATAGAAATGCACCCACGAGAAAGGTAAAGCAGAGAACTAAGACAATTACAAGGGTCAATTAAGCACAAAGGTTGTTTCTGCCTCAATAATCCAGGTAATTGAAACTGAAACAGGTTCAGGCATGTAATTGGCACAGTTCTCCTCTTGGCTTTGGTAGTGGAGACACATGATGTTTTCACAAGTCTGGAACTAGTTTTAAGCTACAGCATTTTCCCTCTGTGGTATGTTTTAAAATATGGACTGAATTACTAGAATTTCAAATGATATATTTAAGCAGTAAGTTAATCTGACAGCAATAAATTAATGAGAAAGTAAAGTTTTACATGACTCTCTGAAGACAGAATTGACAAATGAAACCCTTGCTATATATGCATACCATAATATTACATATATATATAAAAATATACATATATTTCTCCAGCTTTGATCTTTTCTCTTCCTCAAAAAGCACCTCAATTTAATGTCTGAAACTGGATTCCTTTTTGTATCTTTCCCTATTTTCCACTTATTTGTCCTCCCATATATATACCTCAGCTTGATCTAGAATATCATCATTCATCTAGGCACCCAAATCATAAAAACAGAAATTGCCCAAGCTTTCATCTTTATCCTTCACACTGTGATTTACCCCACCTCTTCCACTATCCACTGAATCAGTGAGATATTCCACTAATTCTACTTCTCAAGTGACTCCTGAATCTGTGTACCTGCCCCTCCACCATTCTTCACCACTCCTTCATTGCCGTCTGTTAGATCTTCGTCTTTTCCTGTCAAGACTAGTGAAATGGCCTCTTAATTAGTATTACTGTGTCTATCCTGTCTCCCCACACTTAGTCATGTACAATCAAACTACACTACACACATCACAATGTCACATCCCTATACCCACAGAAAAGGCCTGGGGCCTTAGCATTGCAGGGAAATTACCTGTCTTCTACTTAAGCCTCCATCCTCAGCTCATCCCTCTCTGCCACACAGATTTTACTCCAGCTCGGGGGGCTGCAGCTTTTCCCTCTGCCCGGCGCACCGTTGCTGTGTTATGCTTCCATGCCTCTTCCTAGTTCCTCTTTCTAGCATTGCACTTCCCTCCAGTTGGTCAGCTAATTCTAATTAATCAAACCGTTCATTCATTCAACAGACATTTATTAAGCACTAACAATGTACCAGTTCCTCAACTGAATGCTGACTATCAAATTGTTCTTCTTCCCTATCCTGTTTTTTTCAATTTAGTTTCATTTTCATCAAGAACCTTCACGGGCGTAATCTCCTCAGAGAAGCCAGGGAGGCTGGACTGTCACCTTTCCCCTGAGCCTGTGAACACCCCAACGAGTGTCCCAAACACTACCTGGAAATCATATTTGCTTATCTGTCTTACCCAAAACACTACAGTCATGCTAGGGTAAGTTCTTGTGCCTTATTCTTCTTTTTATTTACCGGGTCTCGTGTCTGGTCTATGACAGTTTCTTAATAAGTATGTTTTGAACTGAACTTAATGTTACTGCCCTTGAAGGCTGCCAGGGTAAGTCAAACTTGATGCAGTCATGTGTTTCCTTCCTGTTATGTTCTTTTTCCCCTATCATTATTTCTTATGCTTATTCTATTCTTTCTCTCATCATTTTCCCTCTTTTCTAACTACTTCTTTTTTCTTGCCATTTAAATATTTGGAAAGTTGTGCATAAGCTCTGTCATCTAGAAGTGGTCATAGCAGCGCTGGCCACTTTCTTGATCAGAGGAGCTTATCAGTGTTTTGTCAGCAATGGGAACTCTAGGACTTTGGTGGTCAAGGGAAAGAATGTGTTCAGAATGAAAGGGAACACAAGAATGTTCGACAGAAGGCAATGCTCCTGGAACTAATGTTTCGGGATGCAATGCAATCAGATGTGGGAAGAGCTGGCATTACCCAGGATGTGAATTATGAGGTCTTACTGTCTTTTGAGGTTCCTGTCTTCTGATACCCATCCAACATGCACAAACATGCAAACAAATGCACATTTGCACATGCATGATACACACACACACTTACTCTTACACTTTGTTATGCCCGAATTGTCCATTTCTCTAGTTTATAAACTAGTAAGAGTTTACCCATGCTTCAGGTGCAAGGTCAAGTGCCAGCATGTTCTAGTTCAAAATTATCCCCCTTTACTCTGATGAGAATGACCACAAACTGTGGTAAGTGGCCCATCTTCAGTCTCTAATCCATTGTGGATCAATAATACAGCAAACAATGTAAACTAATTACTAGATAAATAGGTTAAAAAAGAAAAAGAAAATATTAGATAAAATATATCTAATATTTCACTTCAGAATAATTAGATTCAGCAGAAATAGAATCACTCTGTCAAAATGCTAAGAAGGTTTTCTAAATGCTTATCCTCAACTTCTCAACTTACGTCATCATGAACCAGAAGCAGTGTGTAACCTGGAATAGTCCAGACCATGCTTTGAGGAGCACTGCTCCAAAGAAACTGGTATTAACTTACAAAACAGCCAGTGTATGAATGCCCACGAAATGAGTTAAAGAACAGATCTCAACATCATTACCAGAATACATCAGAGTTTGTGTTCTTTTTTTATTTGTGGACATGTTTTATATTTTTATCTTTATAGTTTTGAAGTTCTTGATACTAGCATTATGCAAGTGATTCAGGGTTTCTCAGTAGAGGTTTTCAATCACTAATTTATTCCTCAACTAGAGTTTACTGAACATCATCTATGTGCCAGACACTGTCCTAGATGTTAGGATCCAAATTTGCATAAAATATGATCCTTGCATCAATCAAACCCAAATTAAAGGCATGCTATGAAACAACTGGAATGTAATCTTCAAAAGTATCAGGGTTATGAAAGTCAAGGAATGTCTGTGGACCATTTCTATACTCATGGAGCCTAATAAAATGAAACTACTAAATGAAGATCATTTGAAAACAAATTCTTACACGCTAAAGGACAGTAGCTGGAATTTATTCAGACAATTGAAAATTCAATGGCATCTGAGGATTAGATGGTAGTAATATATCATTGTTAACTTCCTGATGTATTAGTCAGCTCCAGCTGCTTTAACAAAATATCCTAGCCTGGGCAGCTCAAGCAACAGGAACTTATTTCTCACATTTGGAGGCTGGCAAGTCCAAGATCAAGGAGCTAACCAATTCCATTCCTCAGTGAGAATTTTCTTGCTTGCTTTTGCTCTCACATGGCAGAGAGAGAGAGAGAGAGGGAGAGGGAGTGGGAAAGAGAAAGCAAACTCTCTAGGGTATCTTCTTATAAGCACACTAATCCCATTATGAGAGACCCATGCTCATTACCTCATTTAAATCTACTTAGGTCCCAAAGGCCTCTTCTCCAAGTACCATTACATTGTTAGGGCTTCACTATATGAATGGGGAGGCACAATTCAGTCCTTAGTATTTGATATTATTTTACTGCGGTTATGTGGAAAATGTCTTTGTTTGTAAGGAAACACATGCTAAAAGTACTTGAGGGTAATGAGGCATTAGGTTGGCAATTTCCTTTCAAATAGTTCTGTGGAAAAAGTTCTCTGTGCTGTACTTGCAAATTTTCTGTAAGTTATGATTTTTTTTTAAAAAAAGTTTTAAAGATATTATCTCTGACCTTAAGAGTCTCAATTCTACTTGGGAAGAGAGACATGTGAGCAACTGTAATTAGGTACCATTAAATGCAGTGAAATATGTAGTGATATAATAAAGAATTCAAATAGAAGAAGGGAGGGTGAATCTGTCCAGAGGAAGTCAGGAGAGGTCTCAGAGAGTAAAATATTAAAGGTAAAAATGTAAAACAAACCAGGGTCCACTGACCCATGTTTATTCATTAATGATTATGTGACAAGATTTGCATGTTTGATTTTTATTTTCCCCATGGGCTTGACTTCCCTTTGATCCATTATCTTTAGTCATCATTTTCTTTTAAGATTAATAAAAGACCAAAGGTTTGCAGAAAGCTTGAGTAAAACAAAAGATGGTAATAAATTAGTAGTCGGGGGTTAGAAAAAATATATGTTCAAAAAATGATGTCTCTTAACCATAATTCTTTTGCACTTCATAATATATTTTAATTGGTTCAGTCTTGCTTTCCTCTTTCTGGAATCCAGAGATAGACTGAAAAGGCTTATCTGGTAAGAAACAAATTTCTTCTGTATAGCCCAGGGAACTATATTCAGTATCTTGTAGTAACATATAATGAAAAAGAATAAGAAAACAAATCTATGTATGTATATGTATTACTTAAACATTATGCTGCACACCAGAAATTGACACATTGCAACTGACTATACTTCAATTTTAAAAAAAAGGCTTATCTGGTAGGTCTCCATATTTGTTGCTAATGACTTGTGGCTCCTGCCTAAATTATTACACAAAATTTCCAAAGGACATGGGAGAACAAGGGTTACAGTGCTCTTTAATTTCCCTATTTCTTAGTGATCTATGATTCACTCATGGATTGAGCAAGTATGCATGGCATCCATGAAAAGGTAGTAAACTGCCCACCTAAGGCATGTCATGACCCCTTTATATGGTTTTCTTGTTTTTTTCCCCCCAATATTTAAAATTTGAGTGCACATTCAAAAACTGTGAGACTTCACACAAAAATTCCAATATTCAATTCCACCTTCAGAAGTTATGGTCACTGGAACATACGATCAGCTAGAAAATTGACTGAAGTGAGTAGAAGCAGCCCTTGTATGTTGTGCATATGATCATCTATCTGTTCCTCAGTCCACACCACTCCTTATTGTATAATACTGGTCTGTTACACCCACTTTTGTTGAATACATGGATTCTTAAAACACTTGCATTTGCAACCTTGGCCAAATAGATAACAATGACTGGGAGAAGTTTGAGAAAAAAAAAACGCATCAGTTTGCATCTGAAATACTAAATTTCAAGCTCTAGTCAAGCAAAGGTCAGCAACAAGCTCAGAAATCTATTTAGAGAAGTCTGACCAAGATCCTTTCCTCCTTCCTGATTTGCCCAGTAAAATGTATGTGCAATCAGTTGGAGCTAGTGACTTCTGCAAGTAAGATGAAAAGAAAAACCATTATGCACCAGGCATTACATTCAGTTTCAAAAGAGACTTTTACACCCACTAATTTTTCACTTTTCTGTAAAAAAAGAAAAAGAAATCGGTGCATCTGTTCAGATATTTTAAACTTATACTACCATTGAGTTCAGACTAATGTGGAATCAGAGATTCTTTCAGTCATGATTCAAGTTATTAATAAGTCTACTTTTGCTGGTTGAGATAATGTCAAAGATTCATCTAAATGGCATGAGCAGCAACTTGTATTATGTAAAAGTGCTAAAAACAATATTCCCTTTCTTCTAACTGAATTCACATGAAGAATTGCTTCTTTTATGTATTACTTCTATTTTGTCAATAATCATCCATACTTTTAATTCACAGAGCCAACTTTGTTACTGTGTTAACAGCAACAACAGTGTCTTATGTGTGCATAATGCCTTAAGACTGACAGTGTTTTTAGATCCATATGAGGTAATATATAAATATCTTCAGTACCATACAAATATGTTTTTTTATAAATTTATAAATATTTTACTGAAATACTTAACTTGTAGGTATGATTTTAAGCATGGATGCCACTAAGAATCATTAGAATTCAATTTTAAATAATTTTTATTTTATATCAAAAACATATGTTTATATCATTTGTATCTCACTCATCCGAAAAAAATGATTATTACTGTATTTACTCCAGAGAAAACAGACAGGCAAATAGTGGCATCTTATAAAATTTTCATAGGATCAAACATTTCCACTTGATTTCTCCCTATGTTCACACTTTAATTCACTTTAACTGAATGACCATTTATTCAGCACCTACTAGGTTCAAAGATAAGTAATGCACAGTCATTATCCGCTAAGATTCAACAGCCTAGGTGAAGAAAAAAGACAAATGCAAGATAAATTTTTATATGCAGCAAATGTGATGAGATCTATTTTTTCCCAATGTCATGAAGATGTAACACAATTGGTGAGAATGAGGATGAAGGGGAATGTCTGTTTGAATGCTTATGGAGGAAGGTGCCACTTGGTATGAGCCTTGAAAAAAATGGAATTTTAGTTTTACATTCCCACAACCCAGTTATATGAACATCTATGTTACTAGCTTTTCTTTCCCCTGACCATTTATGTACACTTACCTAAGAATTTTTTTTAATGCCTCATTACTATAACACTTTTCCTTTGCTCCTTAATTTCCTAATTCAACGTACAAACAAGAATTATTCTTTTGTATGCTTGCCAGAAATGTAATTAAGGAAGACTTGCTTTCATTCTATTTTAAAGTTCTATTAAAAAAAAAATTCCAAGAGCTATTAACTAAATCATGGTACACCAAAAAAAGTTGTTCAATATACAGCTATTAAAAAGGGTGAAATAGATAACATATATTGACTTAGAAGGATGTTCATAATTAAAATGTTAAAAAAACACAGAATCATGCATATGGTATGAAAGCACTAGGTGCGCAGATTGATACTGATGTTTATGTATAGAAAGAAAAGAATCTGGAAGAATAAACACCAAAACTTCAGCAGTAGCTAACTTTGAGGGAAATACCACATCCTACTTAGTATACTTCTCAATTTTTTAATTTTAAATAATTCAAACCATAAAAGTATTTATATTAAAAGAAATAAAGTATATACCATCTATTTTCCCCATTCAAAGAATTAGAAAATCATTCTAAGTCAGTAATTTAATTCAACAATTCTTCCATAATTATTCAAGAACAAAAAATTTAACCTCAAAACACATTTTAGAAAATGGTAAAAATCATAATTTATATGAAAATATAAATTCAAATTCTTAAATAAAATTCCAGTAAAGAAAGATAATTTAAAAAATCATTTACAGTAAGGCATAGAATCTAATTTTATTAATATAAAGTCCAATATAGTTTTTTGTCAATAACCAGAAAGGCTCACTATTTTCTGTCAATATACCAAAAACATCGGCGACAATTACCTAAAGATAAAAGACAACAACTGTAACAAACTCCTGACTCTGCTTTATCATTTTTTGATACTTTAGAAACTGGAAATAAAAATTTTTCTTTCAAAGTATAGTAGACCACCTATAAAGATTTAGCAGAAGCATAAAACCTCCTCTGTTCATCAGAAAGTGATACAATGACTCATCACAAAGGCAAGCAGAGGTTAGAACCAGAATGCAGCAGCCAGAAAAATAAAGGATTCCTATCCCTTCTACAACTGCAGTACATCTCCGCTGGCCTCCCCCAGGGCTACACAAGGTATTCTGTCCCGTTCATGAGGCCCACCTGTGCACTTATCCAGATCACCGAAAATAAGTACAGATGAGGAAACAGCATCCTAGAGGCACTGTGATTTGCCAACAACAAATCTCATGAGCAGTGAGCAAACCGTCGTGCACACACAGCAACCATAAGAGGCCATCGGCAGAGGTAAAATAAATGCAGCCGCCCGTGCCTTTTTTTCCGACTCCTGGCCCCCTGTTGACTTTTACGTTACCGTTGTTTGTGTTTGTCTTATGTCCTTAATCAGTGGTGTTCTGTCTCTTTTAGGCATTGAGCAGCTTTCCTGAATTAGAAAAGAGGTGCTGGAACGTGGGAGTGGGAGGTTGACCTACATCTGAACAATCTGCATATGATTCACCACAATTAAACAATTTGGTTTGAAATAGCTGCAATTAAGCTATTATCAGAGAAGTATTTACTAGACTAGAAATTCTAAATTTATCTTCACATACATCCCAGCCAAGAAAAGGGCCACATTTTCTGGCACTTTTATTAAGTAAAGCTAATACTGAAGTAAATTCTTCCAAACTAACATTTATTTTACTAAATCACTGATAGCTAATTATCCGTATGGCTACTTTGGTTGGTTCTTTAAAAATTACAGTTTTAAAATAGAAAGAAAAATATGTAATTATGGTAGGCCAGAGAATCTCGATTTCTAACAATATATTGCATATATTAATATACATAAGTGTATATATTATAAACTTATCTTCCTAATATATGGAAATTGTATATACTAATGTCAGACTACCCTAAAATTATGAAGAATGTAATACAAAAACGTAAAAGGATGAATAAATTCAGTCCACAGTAAAACATAAACTATAAAAGTTATAATAAACTCTAGTAGTTCATAATCATATGGAAGAAAAATTCAAAACACATCTAACCATGTGTTAGATGATTTCAAGTTTAGCAAGTAAGTAGACATAACCTATTTTTCAGTTTTTTAGAATAAGCAACATCAGTTCTGTCTCTATCTAAAGAGGAGTAAATTACTGAAACAGCTAAAACAAATACAACATGTAACCAAAAAAGTGTTCTTTTTTTCCTACCTTTATAAGTGCTTGAAAGGTTCTCTGATTAATCTTCCAGGATACCCTAGAAAACAAGTGGAAAATAGATGACATAGAGAATAATAAAATAGCAGGATTGTTTTAACATTATTATCGACAACGAGTGTCAGTGTCAGTGGTCTGTCTGCCGGGGGTGGGGGGGGAGTCTATTTACTGTGTGAGGCATTGGTTGCTCCACCCACAAATGAATCTGGCAACCCTGAAGGACACACAAGCACTGGAATAGGAATATATATGAAATGGGCATTTTTGCTGTCTATAGCACATGGATATACTGAGTAAGACTCTTAATATTCACAGCTATTAGCCAATTTCATAATTTTACTATTGACAGTTGGTAAAGGTGGAAAGGAAAAAGTAAAATTATGCCATATTGCTAAAATGAGGCAAAACACCAACTTAAAAACAACAAAAATTACAAAGACTTCCAGATTTAACAACATCTTTTTATATCATTAAAAATATAGGTAGTAAAATTGTCCATTTTGTGGCTATGATCACAGGATTTCAGCTTGGAGTGAAATCAAGTCCTACATTCCAGTTTTAAGAGAGCTATTACCTGACAAAGGGAATTCCTGTAAGGAAATCTAGTGCTCTTCATTAGCAAAGAATTACTTTTAGAACTAGAAGGTAATTTAATAATCAACTGGTCCAACATCCTTACTGTACAAAGCAAAGCAAAGTCACATAGCTAGCTCATGACAGAACCAAGAGTAGAATTTCCATCTCCCAGTCTCATACTTATCCCACAGTATTGTTAATTATTTGTAACTTCCAAATTGGAAAAGGAGTAGAGAGAGTGGAATTGTGTACTCTGCTCTTGATAAGTTCTATCTTCTTGATGAAGCTTCATACTCCTCCCTGAATAATGACCTGTGTCACTAACACTTATCGTATCTACCTCATTCAAAACTCTTTTCCTTGGTGGAGGGAGATATATACAACACATAGCAATGTAAATTCTATTTATCTGTTGTACATGACATCCTCAGTATTTCTTTACCTTGTGACTGGAAGTTTGTACCTTTTGATGGCCTTCTTCTAATTCCCCTTCCTCCACCCTAACCTTTGGTAACCACAGATCTGATCTCTTTTTCTATGTGTTTGTTTGTCTGTTTTTGAGGTATAATTGACCTATAATACTATGCTAGTTCCCGGTACGCAACATAGTGATTCAATATTTCTATATATTTCAAAGTGATCACCATGGTAAGTCTAGTTACCATCTGTCACTATACAAAGATATCACATAGTTATTGACTATATTCTTCACACTGTACATTTCATACCCGTGATTCATTTATTTTGTAACTGGGGGTTTGTGCCTCTTAATCTCCCTCATCTATTTCTCTCCTTCCATAGACTTTAAATCATCTTTAGGTCATTTATAATAACTAATATAATGTAAATGCTACATAAAGAGATGTCTGTGCAGCAAATTCAAGTTTTAGTTTGTGGAACTTCCTAGAATTTTTTTTCAAATATTTTCCAAACCCTGGTTGGTTGAATCCATGGATGTAGACTCTGTGGATGTGGAGGGTCAACTGTGCCAAAGAGTTAAATGACAGGATTCCAGTCTTAAGCTGCTTTCAAATCAGTGAGACAAAACAGGAAAAGCAAATAAAAGGAAACAGCACAGGGGCTACAAAGTGGACAAAACCATCACGAATGGATGTTTACTAGTTGGATATGAGAGAAGTCACACAGTAGTATTTTCACACAAAGTCTGCTTTCTGGGCAATATTCAAAGAAAATCTAACATTGCTCTTTAACAAATGCTTTCCCTTTCTGCATTGATCTGTACTATTATAAGCAGTAATGAAATTATCTGTTTCTGGCTACACTTCATTACACACACACACACACACACACAATAAATTATGATTCTTAATTAATAGAATGTAATTTTTGTAAGAACAATGGCTTATTAAGCCATTTCCTATAAATACTTTCAAAAGACACACAGTAACCTCTGGCCCAGTTTGTTTTGCTGTTAACAGTAACTTCTATGTTTTCATAAAGTGCAATAACAGAATCAACTTTACATAAGCATAGAATCCTCCCCTGGACTATCAAAGTCTAGAATTTTCAGAGTGGGAGCTGAGCAAGGAGCCGTGCAATAGCTGTGGGGATGTTTTCTTGTGCCGTGATCTCAGGAACAGCTTGTGTGGGCCACGCTGGAAGCTCACAGTGTCAGCTTAAGATGCCTATCCTCTTGTTGGACAAACTCAATGATTAATTCATGTTTCCTTTGCAGAATGTCAAAGGATGAGTGTCATAAGTTTAAAAATTACATCAGATATACAAAAAGATAGTAGATTAAAAAGTGTTTCCATATTGTGAAATTAAATAATTTGAGAGTTTGGAGTGTATCTAGCCAAAGTAACTAGAGTCCCTAAGAAGATAAAGCACTATTTAGTAGTAAGATGTATTTGATGGCTTTTATTGCTCCAATTTTTCAATTCTGCTTATAACATGAAGAAAGAATGCTGACTGAGAAAATTTTGTCTGTCTGTGCCGAAGTTTAAGCAACTTAATCTAACCGTATTTGAGAGAGAGAAAAGACAGAATGAATTACAAGGAAATATGTTCTTTGAAATTTCAGTGAAGTAAAAAGTATTTCTATATTTTTCTGCAAGAAGTCATATGATTATATAGTTCAGCACTCTTATAGATATATAAATATAAATATGCATTATTGTGGGCAAACACAATTCTGTTATATATAAGCAAATATAGTTAAATACTGATATATACATACTTCTAATCCATTATGTATTTTTTATTCTCAAATATCCTTGACTAGAGACTAGAGTATTGGCTTTTTAAATATCTCCAATATCAGGGTTATGGTAAATAAACATGTCTACAAGTTTCAAAGTGACATACATGGTACAGATGACTGCCAATTTAAGGCAAGATTACCAGACTGTGAAAGGCAAGATTTTAAAGACAGTTGGAGAAGGACAACAAGTGAATGTCAAGTTACTATTTTTAATATAAAATTAATTAGAAACTCTCTTGCTCTTTGCTCTCCTCTTCCACTGAGGAGACAACTGCTCATTAAGATGCAAACAAAAACACCAAAGAGATACCCTGTTCTAGAAGAATGCAATTTGAACAATCAAGAGAATTTTAAATAATGTATAAATGTATCTAAGTTTTCATCCATAAAGGCTTTAGTTCTTTCATTAGAATGAGAAGTCACAAATGTACATTCTACAAAGAGAGAAAGTCGTTCAATGCTCTTGAAGAATAAGAGCAAAACCAGAACTTAGCATGTCTACAAAACTACATCATAACAACCAACTTTATAATGTCTACACTTCACGCCTCTAACCAAAATGTGCATGCTTTTTATAATAAACATATAAAGAATTACAGTTCACATGCTTATTAAAATCCAATTTGAAAGTATATTAGTACCTATAGGCCAACTGGGTTTGATTGTCTAGATAAGTTTTCATACTTTCTGGGTATATAAGTGAATTAAGACGTATACTATCATATTTATGAGTAAAGCCTGATTTTATTATCACAGCATATACTTTCCTTTGATTTCCACTAAGCAGAGTATTGCCATTTTAGGAATAATGGACATTAAAACTTTCCCATTTTTAGCTTTAAGTTTCGTTTCCAGTTTTTTTCAGAGATTCATATTAAAAAATATCTACCTGTAGTATATTTTTACTCGAAAACCCACATCCTTCTATTTGATCAACACAGAATATAAACACAATTAAAAAATAAAGCTCCCTTTTACAATACTAAGTTTTCTGACATTACTAACAAGGCATAAAATTTTGTGCAAAATTAAAAAAATCTAGTGTTTCCGCCTAGCCTTTTACACACCTTGTTCTTGCTTCTACACCTCACAATTTGAATAACCAATTCTACACCTTGAATCCAAGTCCAGGGGAGAGTAAGGGTTACTGTTGGTCTCTTAGTTTTGGTCTCTTCAACATCAGGAAGTTGTGGTTTAGTTAATGGCACACAGATTCTTCTCACAAGAGTAGAAGACCCAAAGCTTTTACAGTATTATAACCACATTTACTTCCTATAACTCTTAAGATGGTCTAAATCATCATAAGCCTCCTCCTGACCTTTCAAAAACTGCAGCTTCCTTGCATGGTGAGAACATAGTTTGAGAGTAGTCCTAACAGTAACTTCATGTCCAAGGAATCTGATGAGGACTTCTTCCTCACAAAGGCGCTATTGGAGAGGCTGATATGACTGGTTTTCTGCCAATAGACCCGCTGTAGAGATTGGTCTCCAGTGATCATTTTTCCCCCAAATGGCAGTTGGAACATGCCCATTAGGATGGCTCTGGAAGTATTCTTCAGTAACTTGCAGAGGCCCAGCCGAGGTCTTGTCAGATGATCTGAGAAAAGCAGTGAAGGCACCCCAGTGACAGGCTGTCAGATTGTCATGTCTGATATCTTTCTGCAGTAAAAATCTCCATGCGTTTAAAATACGCTGTATTTTAAAAATCACACAGACCTAGATGTGTAATTTTTAGCTATGTTTATTATATACAATACAAGTAAGTTTAACATCATTTATTAAAAAGACACACACTCTCTTTAAATGAACTTTCTTTTGCAATAAATGAAATGCGCAGCATTTTATTCCTAAAATATTCCAACTTTTATTTTGGAAAATTTAATAAATTAATAATTTTAATTTAGAGAAGGTTACATCCAAAATAAGAAGTTCTTGTCCATACAGAGGTTATATACTATCAAAAATAATAAACTAATTTATAAATAAATATGTAACATGACAAATGATGGTGAGTGCTATAAAGATAAATAAGGCAGGGGAATAGGGAAGCGAGGAGCTGGTGTTCAGATTTTAGAGAAGGTGGGAAGATTAGGTAGATGAGGGAGGCAAAAAACAAAAGGAGGAGGTCACACTGATTCTTGAAGACTATCAGGTATCACCCTTGGCTCTGCTACTGTGGTATTACGGGCATTTGAACCTGAGATTTTCCTTCATGTCACCATTTGATTTTTCTGTAAAATAATGACTTACACTTCTCAAATTTTAACACATAATTGACTGCAAAAATATTATTGGTAAATATCTGAAAAGAACACAGTGATTAAAGTGAATGCATCAGAAAGGAACTTAATGAGCTCCATTTAACTTCAGATATCAACCTAGGTCATTTACCCTTATTAGTTAAAACTCATAATTATTATTTCCATTTATGGATAAAGAAATGGATACTTAAGAGGATTAAATGACTCCCTAACATCAGAAAGACTGTAAGTGGCAAAGGTAGGGTTTTGATCTGGGTTCCTGACTGAGATTATTTAATAGTCTACCAAGCTCCAGAAAGAAACTGCTCTTGTTTTACGATGAATATAAGGTAGCTTATTCTATATGGTGTCAATTTGTGTTACTTAAATAAAATCTAATTTGCTGTGAAATTTATGCCTAGGTCCATAAATCACTTGAGACAACGGAGAAACGCGGTAGCCCTGTTCTCTACACAATTAAAGACCAAGTTTCACTAACACCAATTTTCCCTCTGTGGCAAACAATGAAGCTCATTTGTCTTGAGAAGTATATTAATAAACTTTTGTGGAAAAATGATACAACATCTGAGAAATGATATCAATCTGTGGGAAATACCAAAGCCAGAGGCAAGTACTCAAAAGAAGATCTTAAACCAATCTTTTGAATTGTTTGGCATCCTTTCATATACACATATATTCTCATCAAGAGTCAGTCTTGATTATCTCCTCAGGCCTTTGACAGTGGTGAGTCACTTATACTATGTTTCTTGGACAGAAGACAACAATACCTCTAAAACACTAAAAGTTCACTTATCATTGATACTTGAATTTTAAATCCCCTTTTGGCAAAATCTGTTAAGTTCCAATCCTCAAATGACACTCCAAAGGGGTGATTTTGTTTTGTTTTGTTTTGTTTTGTTTTGTTTTGTTTTGCTTAAACAATGAACAAGACCCTTATGTGGTTCTTCTGTCCTTTACTCAGGATTTCTTGACCCTGAAATATTAGAAGTCTCAAATTTGGAAAAGGATCATATTTTTGCATGGATACAATAGAAAACTGGTAAAATGGTATACAGAAGCTACTTGATTACACTAAAATAAACTTTTCTCCCCAATAAAAGAACTAGGAAGTTACCAACATTCTCAAAGCTATTAAAATCAAAGTGATTGACTAACATTCGTATAACATGTGGTTTGCTGAAGGTGTAGAATAAATAACTTACATGGAGATCCCAAAATATCTAGTGAGTTCATCTGCAGATGACAGCAAAAATTTCACCCACCTCTAGACTTCAAGTTCTTTAATTGTAAAAATCTATCACCACTATGTCTCTGTATCTAGCACAGAACCCGGCAAATAATAGATGCTTGCTTAAAATGTCTTGACTAAATGGAAATTTCTAAATCATTCAATATACAGATCCAATCCTATCACTCCTACCCATGCTTAAAATCCTTCAATGTTTTCCCATTTCTCTTGGAATAAAGACTGAAATTCTCAACAGAGTCTGCCAGGACCTGCTGGTTGAGCACCCAATCACTTCTCCAGGCTTGTTTCACATGAAACTCCTACCTTACTGTTGCTGCTAACTTAGATTTTTCCTGGACCTTGGAGACACCATCCTCCCTCCCACAGAGTAAAACATATACATTATATAATGATTTTTTAAAATACTTCCAAATACAAATGTACAGAAGTATCAAGATTATAAAATAGGCTCTAAATATCTAACCCAGATTAAATCAGCAATACTATTCGGCTAAAGTCATCTTTTTCTCTGGCTCTTAAAAAAAAAAAAAAAATAGGGCAGAGCTCACTATCTCACTTCATTCAAGGGTCTGCTGAGAAAGGTCTTCGCTTACCACTGCCCGGAGATGACATCCCTCCCTCACCTTTCCATCTTCTTGTTTTGTTTTATTTTTCATTGCATTTTTTAACTACCCAACATATTATATATTTATTTGCTAAAATGTTTGTTATCCCCCTTTTTATTCCTTGTTATTTCCCTTTTTAGAATGTAAGCTAAACAAATATGTTGCTGTAGCTGAAGGTCCATCCAACACATTTCATTTCCCCTTCACCCCACTTCAGATATCAATAAGGCTCCAAAGTTCTATGTGTGGCATTTCCTTTTTCTAAGAACATGTGTCTTGATGACAAAGATACTACATAGTCCTCTTCCCCCCTATTTTTTTTGCCCGGTTAATATCTATCCATCCTCCAAATTTCAACTGATGTGTTGCTTCCTCAGACAGGCTTCCGCACTACCCTGTTTATTTCTTTGTACTCCTTCTTCTCTGCAATTGTGACAGTTATCATTTCACTGTTGTTTGTGTGAATACTGAATAGTCTGCCTCTCTCTGCCACTAGACTGGAAGCTCTATGAGGTGGGGTCGATTCTGTGTTTGCTTATCATCCCTGACATGTTGCAAGTGCTCAGGAAATGTGGGGGAATGAATGGATTGAGCTGTAGCATCATTCAGACGAAATGATTCCTGTCTGAACTCCTGCACATGAAAACCCGGACTCACTAAGGCCAGGAATCAGTCATTTCCTTGGCCAGATTTCCCTTCTCCATTTTCCTACAAATGAAGTTGGTTTGCCTGGCTGACATGAACCGAGGATAAAAAGGGAACAATTTCTATTTGTCATACAGATATTTTTTCCCGCAATTTTTATTATACTTCTGGAGAGCCTCCCATTCATCTCTGTGAATTGGCCAGTGCACATACTGTTTCATATTTTAAGACAAACAATTTTATTTCAAAACATTCCAGATCTAGGAGTCACCAAATTATATTCAGACACCAAAGAGAAAACTACTTCGCGCTATTTACTGATGTTTCAGTGAATCAAGTGGAAAGATTTCATATTGCTGCCTCAGGACTCTCAAAAACCTTCCATGTGAAATATGAGACCCAGTTCCCTGAAGTTCCTGCTCAAAGCTCATGTATTATTGGATCAAATTACACAGCATTTGTATTTTGAAACTGAACCCTTTTTCCTCTGCCTCTATCTTCTCACATTTTCTCCAAACAATGTGTACATACACACCTACACAAACACACACACACACACCCCTGGATCAATAATTCAGACTCAGACACTTTCTAATTTTTCATCAACAATATGGAAATACTTAATCCTATGCCTATATTAGCATACAATCATTTGTTTAATTTTACAAAAAACACACAAGTAAAAGCTCAAAAAAACTTAAAATTTTTTGACTGAGGACTCTAAACATATATTGCTACATAAAAGTAGATTTCAACAGAAAATTTCTTCAGGCCACATAGAACCCTTATACTTTCACTGAAGGCACAATTATGTCTTCAGTTTATGACTAAGAAGACCAGAAAAGTAATATAAATTATGTTATAAAAACGATCTTAAAAGTTTTATTAGATGTTCTGCAATCATATAAAGGGAAAACATGTTTTTGAGATGAATAAATAGTGCTTACATTGCACAGATCATCAATTCAATACGTATTCTTTTAAATATGGGCAAAGACAAATCAATATAAAGTATATATAACTTTGATATATAATGTATACTAACAATTCATGACAAAACCCCAGAATTTAGATATTTAGAAGCAATTTCCCAAAGTGTTTCTCTGAAGTCATTAACTCAGTCATTATTTAAACATACATTTTTATGGAAAATGTATTTAGTGTTTCTGGTATTTATCCAGATGTTTGAAACTCTAATTCCTATAGCAACCTGACAACATGGATTAATTATGTGAACTAGGGTGGACTGTATTGGGCTGGAGGGTCCATGGCAGAAGTTTGTGACTTTTGCTTTAAAGAAAGATGAAAACCTCTCCTACATATACCATTTTTCCCCCTTTGTGGCAATACTTTTGAAATTAATTAATTCACCTTATACAGCACTGTGCTAGGTTACGTGTTAGGTACTATTTAAGCTGTCCCCAAAGTGCAAAGAATAACAAAACTGTGTTTCTGTTTCTAGGCACCTATCATCTAGTGGGCTAGACAGTCACATAATTGGAAAAATGATAAGCGAGAGTAATAAGAGCAATGACAGACATTGACAGAAGTACGCCCAGGATATCACAGGAACATGGGTTAGAGTCACATCGCTCACTGGAGTCAGGAGCTCTACAAGACAGGTAAGAATTAATGGGAGTCAGAATTGGCAAAAGGCTGGGGATGCGAAGAGAAAGCCTCCAGACAAAGAGTTCAGCAGAAGCAGAAGCCCTGAGAGAAGAAACAGCTTAGTGTCAGAAAGAAACGACTATCGCTGAAGTGTTACATAGAATATGAGACATGGAGTGGCTGGAGGTGAAACTGAGAACTTGACAAAGGCCAGGTCATGGATGAACTTGTGGCATACTAAGGGGTTGAATCCTAATCCATATGCCAAGTGAATTTACTCTTATCGCCAAATCTTACATGATGTAGCTGGTGGCTCAGTTTCTGTTTTGAGAAAGATTCTGAATGAATATTAGGATTTATTAAAACAGAATACTTTTGTTACTAAATTTTCCATAGATGCAAGGGAGTCGTGGCACTGATGCTGTATTTGCTATTCCCCTTACACAGAGTTGATACCTTTCAGGGTATGTGTGGGGCACCATGTTAAGAGTTTTATTTAACTGTAGATTGCTCAGGCAAGGTATGTGTGGGGCACCATGTTAAGAGTTTTATTTAACTGTAGATTGCTCAGGCAAGACTTGGAATGGAGAAACAAACTCAGAGGGTTTTGTGCAGTTCACAAGGAGAGCTGATGAGAGTCCTAACCTGGAGCAGTGGGAATACACAGGGAGAGGAAGGAAGGTTTCAAGAAAAGTTTAGAAGGCTGTATTAGGAGGAGTCAGATATGGGTGACAATGTTGAGGGAGGAGGCACAGATGACTCAAATTTTAGCTTGGAAAACTGGTTCATTCTGATGCCATCACCTTGGAGAGAAAGAGTAAGAGTAACAACAATTCAAAGAGGAAAACACTGAGATATGGCTTTGAGATTTAAGATACTGGTAGAGCCACCGAGAGAGCAGGGGATTTGTGGCTCAAGTGAGAACTCATTTTGTGGGAGATGAAAACTGGGGAAACTCCTACAGTAAGAATTGATATTACGGGAATCAGTTTGCTCACCTAGAAACACTGTGTAGAGTGTAGGGAGAAGAAATTCAAGGATGATAGAAAATAGTGCTCCTGGGGACTTAGAGGAGGAATGGTGAAAGATTAGAATGGAAAGAATGGGGAGAGTCACAGAAGTTAACAGAATCTCAAACTGGGTGGTTGTCCAAGTCAAATGTGTGAAGAAGTCCAATAAAGAGCTACATATGCCCCTTGGATTTGCAACTAAGAGCCCACTAGGTGTTCACAGTAGCAGAGTAGTTTCAGCAGCATTATAAAGGCAGAAATTATTTCTTAAATTAACTTTAAAGCTTTCCGTATGTTTATTCAATAAATGAAAGCAAGGTTATGATTTCTTCCTTGTACATATAAGATACAAATAAAATATTAATTTGAAAATAGGCCATGCCCATACTATTTTAAATATACAGAGGATGAATTACATTTTAATTAAAATATGTATGAGCTTCAGGATGCCTATAGTCTAACAGGTTAGACACTAGATATAAAGGTGTTTTATAAGGAAAAACTATTTTACATTTATTTATTATTTACTTACTTATACATATGTTTATTTCATTATCATTGCCTTTTGCAAATATTTCTCTAAATTATTATTTCTCAAAGAAGCATACAGGGTTTATTAATACATATTACTTAAAAAGGATTCTTTTAAAATAGATTAGCAGTTGGAGATATTTTACATTATATGAAATTATCTTTGAAATATTATTTAAACATGTGCAAACAAATTAGGGCTTTGCTTTTGAGCAAGGTGTGAATCATAATTTAAAATGGGAAGTGGGAAGAAAAGCAGGGCAAGTTAAGTTAGTCTACTTCCCAGACTCATAGGGTGGCAGGTCCTTGTCCTAATGAATGGAGTCTTTTAACATCATGTCCAATAGGGAACTCTCCAAATATTAGGGACCCTCATAGCATGACGGTGAGGAAAGGTCTTAGATCTGTGATTTCTAATCCAGAAACTACACTGGGCTTACCTGGGAGTCTTTTCAAAATACACATGCCAAGCCTCCACTCCAGACCTACTGAGGCAGAATATCCAGGAATGGGTCCAAGGCAAGTGTGCTCTGAAAAGGCCCCTGGGGTGACTCCGATGCTGTACGTAGCTAAGAATCGCTGTCTTACTTACATGGGAGTGAGAATTGCTCAACCCACAGATTATGGCCTCCAGTCTTGATTTTGTCTACTTCAATAAAATGTCATGATGCAGACAGAATTACTCCTGAAGTTCCTCCATCCACCAGAAAAATGTAACTTCACCTGTACCAGAAAAGCTTCACGGTGGGCAACAGATTGTTATGGGTTTTCCATTTCTCCACCAGGGCATGGAGAGAGATCCTATGAGTGCCTCTGCCAGGTTTCAGCTCCTTTTTCTAAAACTTCAGTTTATGAGTCTATGTTTTTCAGTTAAACCAGAGTGTAAAGGGTGGTACACCCAGATTTAAAAAATTACAATTTTAAAAACTGAACTTGAGGTAATTGAATTTTGTTTATTATATCAGCTATTTAGATACATAATACAACTGTACAAACCATACACAAGCATAAAGTGGCACATTTTCAAAAATAAGAATATTGGATATAACATGAAGGTCTGATATTAAATGGTTAAAGTATTTAAACAGTTTGTTAATTATGCTTGTTTCTTACCTACACTCTCCCTTTTTCAGTTAATAGGATGGAACCTGAAATGAGTAGAGGGGAACACTCAGCTGCATGCCCCCTCCTCCCTCCCTTCCTTCCTCACTTACACTCCCATGTATGGCCAGACATCCCTCTGCCTTCAAAGAGGGCTACTACTGTACCCTTGGGAGTAGCAACTGACAAAATATGTGTGTATGGGTGTGTGTGCACGTGTGTGCATACTAGGGCATATTTTCCTTCATGATGAAGGAAAACTACAGTTCCAGTAAACACGGATGGAATGAACTGCTTAGAGTATATTATTAGAGAGAGAGACAGACAGACAGACAGGCAGACAGAGACAGAGAGAGAGAGCTTCTAATATGTTGGTGCTTTTGCTGATCCATAATATGTTTTAAATTTTCACAAGTGTAATCACTATCAGTCTTATTTTTACCAGGTATAATTCACAAACTGTTTAATTCTTTCTCCATTGCTAAAGAAGAACGGAAAATATTTATAATGTAGGCATCATTAGAAAGTAATGTTCCACTTTTCTGGTTGGATGCAAATGGCAGGAATAGATGGTTGTGCAGCTTTTTTGAAATAATCATCCTATTTCTGCTCCAGCATCTTACCCACGCCCCAAGAACTACAGCTCTAAGGAACTAAGTCCCTCTCAGAGTTATCTGTTCTTAACATACAAAATTGTCTAAGTCATTAAATGATTCTTCTTTGGTGCTCTTGATCTAGATCACAAATCTGAGAACTTGGAAAACAGAAATTAGCAAAGACAAAAATGATAGGCTGAGTATATTTTAGACTTCTTTGAAAAAAGAAAAGAGTTGGATTTACTTAAACATGTATAACATGTTCTTCAATGAGAACAGAACAAAAAGAAACTATATGAAATTTCAGGAGAAACAATTTAGATTTTACGTACAAAGTGATTGAGATTTGCAAATAGATTTTAAGTATCTATAAGCCCATTCTCATTGGTTTTCTCTGTGGAACCATCCTCTTGCTTGCTTTGATTCCAGACTCACTAGCCTCCTTTCAGCTCCTACTTACTCTAAGCCCAGACCTTTGAATATGCTATTCACTTTTTCAGGTTGTTACTCACAACAAATTCATTTACCCTACCAATATTCATGAAATAGAGTTGATCCTCTGTAATCATGGGTACCACACCCATGGATTTAACTAACTGCATAGTATGCTCACGATTCTTGGTTGGTTGAATCCAGGGATGCAGCATCCGCCCATGCAGAACCCATGGATGTGGGGTGACTACGGGACCTGACCGTCCATGAATTTTGGTATCTGTGGTGGATCTTGGAACCAGTCCCCTGTGGATACTGAGGGATGCCTGTACCTATTATATGACAGACACATTTCTAGGCACTGGGGATATGTCAGTGTAAAAAAGAGAGCCACCTTTGCCATCATGGACTTGTATTATGTAAAGGGTGGTGGAATTACTTCATGATTTCTCAAACTTGGCACAGTGGACATTCAGACCCAGATAATTCTTTATTTTGGGGTCCTATACTATGTCTTGTAGGATGTTAGGTAGCATCCATGCCCTCTACCCATTAGATGCCAGTAGCACTCCTTCAGCTGTGACAACTCAAAAATTCTCCAGACATTGCCAGTTGTCTCCTGGGAGGAGCAAAATCACTCTCAGTTGAGAAGCACTGGGTTACTCAGTAGCAACTGTTACAGTTGTGACTTTATGTTTATTGTAGTAATTATTAGAATACTCTCTTCTCCCACAAAATGATACCTGTTCCTGCAGAACACACAGTATGTTTTTCTTGGACAATGACTAGTATACAGTAAGCACTAAATAAATACTTGTTAAGGGATGAATGATTAAACCAATACTCAGCTCTCTTAAATCTGAGTCAAACATTTTTATGTTGTTAGCTCTTTCTGCTTACCCTTCAGCCTACTCACTAAAACTGTATTGTAATTGCCTAACACTTTGGTCTGTCCCATCTCTCTCTCATCCACCATGTTGAACATTCCTTAAAGGCAGAGAATGTGTCTGATCCATCTTCATGTTCTCACTTCCTAACACAGTACTTGATGGAAAAATACCTAAAGAATGGACGGATGAATAGCAACCCTAATAATTTCTAAGTATCCAGCAAGGGGTAGGCATCAAGCTAGTTCATTTGTGTGACACATATCCCTTTTCTTCTTTACAAGAAATTTGGAAAGAAATGATATAACCTCTACTTTTATAGAGCAGGAACCTTAGAGATAAAATAACATGCCCTAGGCATAATGTGGTACAGTTAGAAGCTGAGCTTCTTAGGTCTCATGCTAAAACCCAGAGAATTACCCTGACTATACAGGTGGAAATTTCTTTGCTTTGTCTATGAGACCCAGTAAGTGATAGAGTTAGGAAATGGGAAATTTAAAATAACCCCATATTTTTCAATTCACAGATGAATATTATTTCAAATTACTATTTGGACCCAAGTAACTTAAGAAGAAATGAATAAATCATGTTGTGAGTAAGATGAGTTCCTAAACCTAGGTTTTTTTCGGGTGGCCAAAATTTCATTTGAAAACTAAATATACAGTGCATGGACACTGACAATGGAATGTCTATTTAGTCAAAATTAAATTTTTAGTCAAATTTATGTTTATTTAACTAATAATATATCTGCCATGTAACACTTTATTGTGGAATCAATGGTAAGTTTTAAATATAAAATGATTTTTAAATCTTAAGATATTCGATCCTCAACCTCTTCAAAAGACTTAGATTTTAAGAAATAACATGGTTTTGGAATACAGTGCTCAATAAACTATCAAAAAGCTCACACGTTACATTTCTAGTGACAGATTTTATAATTAGTTTATTTCTTTCTTATCTTTCCAACTTTTATTTATCTTCTTGTTTATTTAGTTTGTGGGGTTTTTTTTGGGGGGGGAGGAAATTAGTTTTATTTATTTATTTGTTTATTTATTTATTTTAATGGAGGTACTGGGGATTGAACCCAGGACCTCCTGCATCCTAGGTATACACTCTACCACTGAGCTATACCCTCCCCTCTATAATTTGTTTAAATATGCCTTCACCTTTCCTCCAGCCACAGATTAAAATAATAAATTTATATATCAGACAAAATTTTAACCAACTTTATAAGAGGAGAAAAAAACTTCAGAAATGCAATTTCTGCCTACAGGAAATGTATTAAAAGGTAGAATTTAAAACATACTCACTCCTGACTATTTGAACATTAGAACAGAAGTATCATAGAACAAAGCAGGTAATATTACAGTAATGCCAATGTCTCAAGTGTGGGCTTCACCATTTTTAGAGCAATCTCATTTACTTCGTGCAGAACCCTCACAATTCTAAAAGATAGGTTTGGTAACAATTATTACTTTACATATTGTTCTGAGAAATTGGAGATTTATATGATTCAAAACACATTTTCAAGTTTACTGAGAGGGTAAAAATGGACTAATTTAAAGCAATTCACACATGAATGTTGGTTCCAACCTAACATCCTGCTTACTCAGACAGATGATTATGTAGATGGTAACTAAGAAAAATGGGAAGACGTAAGGGCTATTAGGTTAACATTTTATCCAAGTTCCAGTCTAAAGGTGCTGTTGTATTTCCTTGGTATTTATTAATATTCTTTTTTCTTGAAATACATTTAATTCCATGACTGGTTTTAAAATTTCTAAATAATATTTGTTACTAATTTTTACAGGGTGTAAGTCTGGCAGTTTTCTTTGACAGAAATCAATTGACCCTACTGAAGAGTAACTCAGGCTTCCCTCCAGAAATGCCTTTATAGAACTAGTTTTCTAACTTAAGGTCATACCTACAGGGTATTATTTGTATCTTCTGAATGGAGGGTTTTTCTCATGTTATGATAGTAAAATTTACTGTAATCTACCCGTTGCTCCAGGTTCAGTCACTTTTTATTAAGTGATTATCTGCGCAAATTGTTTCAACTACTTTCATTGCTTGGAGCAGTGGTTTTCAACTTGCATCTGTTAAAAATGCACTGAAGGGCAAATTTATCTTGAGAGTTTTCTCTCATTAGAAAGTGGTGCCAGTATTGCCTAGTTACAAAGCCAGGACTTACGTAAGTTCCTGGTCTCTGAACTTCCAAAGGACTTCTTATACCTTGTCACTCATTTGGCATTCATGTACTTAAGACCATAAATTGGTTAACTTTTCAATGATTTAATATTATTTCTCAACATAACTATAAGCCATCATGTCTGAAACTTTGTTATATTTCCTTTCATCTTAACAAGACTCAAAGCTAATGAATATAGTTGGTGCTCAGTAAATATTTGTTAAGAAGATTAGCCAATTTGACCATAAACTGATTTAACCAAAATGAGCTTAAACCATCCCCACTTAAGATCAGAACCAGAATTAAAATGATCAAAGCACTGCACTGTTGCTGTAAGTGGGGTTCAATTTAATTCAAATCACTAAAACAAACCTAATAAATTCAGCTCAATTTCAAATAGATTGGAATCAAATAGTTATTTACTAAAACATACTACTTTAGGACATAAGAGAAACAGTGAGATGGAAAATGAAAGAGTCTGGGACGCTCACAACATCCAGTTCCCCCTGAACGTGCTTGGCAGCAACAATGGCAGGATGGAATTCCATCCAGGGCAATTCTATTCAAGGAAGAGCTCCCCACTAATATCCCTTTAATAGCCTTTGCAAAAATTATGAGAAAAATTATGTTTGATTTTCTTCTCACTCTAAATTCAAACAAAACACTTCTCTCTCTTTGTTCTCTTTTCTTGTTTGAGAAGGAAAATTAGGGGAAAATGTTGACAGAAAAAAAAAGATTTGAAGTCAGGAAAAAATAATTATTGTAACATTCTTTTAAGTTCTTGTGTTCCCTTAACTTGTTTACATGCATTCATGCATGTGCACAAACATGAAATATATTCATTTGATATATACACATACATATATATCATTGATACATATTTCATAAACATTGCCAAAATATTGCTTTGAATATTTGAGTTATAGGCTAGAAAAGTAGAAAATACAAGAATCTATTCAAAAGCATTTGAATACTATAAAAATGCCTTTTTATTGATGATTTAAATATCTAACATTCCCATCTCTCCATCTTCTCCAATAGCTGAACTACAGAAGCAGATATTATAAGAGAGTGCATAATCCCCAAATCTTGCATTTATCATGTACTTAATATACATTTACATTCTTTTTATGTGTTGATTAAATTATTATAAGAATTATTTTCCATTCCAACACTAAAAGGAAGCTAAATATGGAGAAAATGCAAGTTCTCCCCCCCAAAAAAAGCCCTGCTGAAATTAAATTTAGAGCTTAGACTAGCCAGTTAAACGCAAATAACTTATTAATATATAAATATCTAGATATAGATATCTAAACATCTAGATATGCTTTGTGTCCTGAGAACAATTACCTACACATAGGTTATATAATTGGTATACACTGAAATCAGCTACTTCTAGCATTTTGTTTTGTATTCTGAAAAAAATAAAAATAAAAGTATTATAAAACAGAAGTCCCTGGAAGAGATTACATTGGTTACTTGGTTCAAACCCTTACTTTAGGAATGAAGGAACGGGGATCTAGACAGTTTAACTGACCTCTTTTTGAAACCTGAAATATCACCGTGGATTCCATTTCTACTAAGTGAGGAGTCTGGTTAGCAGTTCTTCAAATAGTGGCATTATTTACAGCATCCGTTTCACTGAAAGGGGTGTCTTTTGTCTGTTTGGTAACTTGTTTTGCAGAGTCATACAGTTTCACCGGCGCTCTCCCCTGATTGCAGTTCCTGCTTTGTTGCTGAGCCTGTCCTTCAACGGCTTTGCTCAAATGTTACTCCTTCTTAATTTATGGCTTCTTTGGTCATCCCAGCTGGAAGTGATCTTTACCTCCTCTGATCCACTACAGCAATTACCACATTTTGTCTTGTAATTCAACATGGCTTAGCGGAAGTGAATGGATGGATTCTGAAGTTAAGCAGATAGGGGTCAAATTTTGGTTTTGCTGCTTATAAGCAAACAAAATGTGGGCATGTCAGTCAGCTTCTCTGAGCCATAGTTATGGACAATTATAACTACATTAACTCTATTTGTTTTTACCCTTCCTGCAATATGGTAACCAAACATATTAATCAGCTAGAAAAGTTTAAAATCAGTATGTCATATACACTTTTCAAATATTTACTAAGTATCTTCAACATGCCAAATCCCAACTAGATTCCTTCAAAATTTGAAAGTCACATGGTCATTTATATAACTCTATTTCCAATCTTCCTAACTGGAATACTCACATCTTCTTAACAGGGACTAAAGAAAAAACTATATATTATTTTATATTCCATAGTACTACAGTAAGTATTTGACAGATAGTTGAAAAAATGAATGAGAAATTAATTGATAATTACTCTTATTGGTAACTTGATTGACAAGTTGTCAGAAAATGTTACAAACTGATTAAGCGCTAAGAACGCATTCTACACAAGAATGAACTATTTTTATTACTAATGTTAATCTATCTAAAAATGAAAACTAGATTTGCTCTTTATATGCAATTAATGCATACCTTTGCACGAAGAAATATACATTTGATTCATTAATATATTTCATAGGAAATTTTATTAAGCGAAATAAAGCTTCTATTAACATTTCTACATGGCTTGAATGGTTGACAATATAAAGATATCTGAACCCTCTGCAAAAATTGTTAAATCAATGGGAGAAAACATGATTTCTACTTATTAAATACATCTATGATTTATTTTTTCATATCAGCATATTATAATTCCTTCAATACCCAAAGCCATCAAAGAACCAGGGCTAAATTACAAATGTCTGCCAAAGCATGGCACAATGGTTTGCATACTTAAATGCTTCAACACTCAAACCCTACAACTAGAAAGAAGTATGGTCAACACAAGCAAATTCATCTTTATTTTATTCTCCAAAAGGGTTAATGCTCAAAGAATCCTTTGTTTTATGACAAGTGTAATGTGAGGACCCTCAGAATCCTGATTTATCATTGCTCCTTTTTTTTTTCTCTTTCTTTCCTTGTGTAATTTTTAAGTGCTTGCGATCCACATTGGATAAAAAAGACATTTGAGGTTGAGAGCTGGGGAGGTTCAGGGTGGGAGGGAGAGGGCTATTTTGAATCTTGTGACAGTGAGGTTTCGTTCAACTAAGGAGCTCTCTGTGGGTTTCTGGCATTGTAAGTGTTTTGTCTGCTTGCAAGCGAGCAGCTGATGGATGGGGAAAATGTTCATTGATTTGTAGTGCCTGCACTGCAGCCAACCAGCACTAGAATGAGGTGGCACCATCATGAATCTCTCAACTATGCATATTTATATGCAGCTGCTGTACTTCTAAACCTCCAGTGAATACAAAGTACTTGTGTGGCCACCAGTTCACACAATGCGGTCCTGCCGCATGCTCTGATTTAACTACTGTATGGAAGAATAGACTTGGGGGGGCTCGGTGGGATACAGAATGGAGAGGTAAGCATGGAGAGAGAAAAGACCCCTGCACAATTCCTTTTTCTTAGATAGTCAAGAGAATGAAATGAATGTGGGAACAAGTAAGGAACATTGTAATAAATGCTTTACGTGCTTGAATCTCAAGTTGCAAAATTGATTAATGGAAATGAAATCCTTTTAAAGATGGTGTTTTCAGTGAGAAAGGCTTTGGGACTATATGATAATGATGTGGTTAAAATATGCTGGCACCATTGAAATCATCACAGCACTGAGCTGCATGCATGAGAAAGTCCCTCCCTTGGGTAAACCACAGCTTCATATAGAGAAAGAGATGAGATGCTACACTTGGGTAGCGGTAGGGAGGGGTGAGGAGGAAAGGAGAAATAAGAATCTTTAACAGCACTGGGAAGAAAATTTAAGTGAAGTGAAAATATGAGGTTATTTAAAAAAGACAGATGAAAGAGAATTCATTTTAGAATAGAAAATGGAGCAGGAGGGGTGGTTTAGAAGCATGAAAGCTATTGGGTGAGGTTGAGAGCCGAAAGCTTAGAAGAAACGAAGAAATATAATGTGAGCAGGAAAACAAATGAAAGGGATAAAAGAAACAGATAGGAATTGTCAGGTGAGAATCCTCTCTTACAAAAAACCCAAAATATTTATTTGAGATATGCACCCATATATTTAGAATTAGAGAGTGTACATAGTTTTATAAAAATGTCATTATTTTACTGGACTGCAAAATTTCAGGCACAGTAAATTTGTAAGGCTGGAAATTTTTAGACTTGAACAGTTATTTTCTTTTTCCCAGCATCAGAAACAAAGACTTGAAGAGACAAGAGAGGAATGGGGGAAATTGAAAATCACACAGAACCAACACCTACTAACTATGAAATCATTCTCATTCATAAAGTTCTGAAGACCAAATTCAGGTAAACACTACCGACAACAATAGTCCCACAGTGCATCTGACAGTTCATTTTATTATCAGATTAGGGCTCATCTCCAAGATAAACTGTATCAGAGCAACATCAAATGTAAAGTCAAATTCAGTATCTGGGTACTATTTGATTCCATTATCAAAAATAAGCTTTAGACTTTTCCACATAGAGTTAAAGCACTAATTCAGCCCAAATTACAGCTGCTCTTTTGACCAGTACATAAAATGGCCTTCTTCCAAATAATTCTCTTTGAGTGTTCTAGGCAGGGTGTCAAACCTTATCTCCCACGAGTCTAGAGAAGATGGATTGAACATTGAAAGTTATAATGCCAGAGCATATTCAATGTTGATATTATATTATAGCCATTTAACCTTCATTAAACATGTCCAGATTTTTAAAACAAAACACAAAACCTCAACATTGATCAGGAGTTTCTCTCGTCTGGCGTAGAAACGCCCTGCAATACAGTAATATTAGACTCTGGGTTAGCCATGTACTCCACCCAGTGGCTTGTCAGAGTAAAAATGCCTTTTATAAAGGCTAAATCTGACCTAATTTCCTTCTATTTTTCAGCCCTGAGTGTAGTAAAATGTTAGATAAATATATGAAATGTAACATGAACTTTACTCTTCATAATGACTAAGTAGGAAGGCACATTACCGTTTTCAAAAAGATCATGTTTTCGAATTTTTCAATTAAAAACAAGCAAAATCTTTAATGCAGCTCTCATATAAGGATTATAAATTAGCTAGTGAGTGTGTGTGTATGTATACATGCATTGATAAGTCACTGTTTCTGGAGTCATATAAGAAAGCATTGATTTACACTAATAAATGATAAACAGCATTTTCCTGATGGAGAAACCAAATTGGAATGTTAAACAAGCAAATAAACAAAAAAGGCAAGGCAAACCACTGAATGACTACTAGAATGCATAAAAAATGGGCTCCTCAGATTAACTAAAGTTCTGGTTAAATGTCTAACCAGAACATTTTTCCCAATCCTGCTGAAATATCTAAAATTCAGTTCATTCAAGCCCTTGTCCTACTTGGCAGTGAACAGAGGAGATATAATGAAATCTGTCTTTTGTGATTTACTTTATGATGATCAAAGATCACTAGTCATCAGAGATATTGTGACTTGGATAAATGATGTTCTGAGATTAGGTTTCCCCCAGGAAGTTACATTTTAAAAGTTTTGGTGGTCATTTGCTTCTTACAAAAATTGAGCAGAAATGAAAACTGAATTAGAGTTTAGATATCTAATCCTGGGTTGGAATTTTCCCCTATTAAGCATGGAGGCATGTAAAAGCCCATATTCCCATTTAACAGATGAAGGGAGAGTAGGAAAAAATGTTTCAAGCTATATGGCTAGCCAACATTTTAGAGCTTGAACAAAAATTAAGATAATATTAATGAGGTAAATACATGGTAGGAAGCAATTCTCGACTACATGAAAGGCAACTTATTATTCTTATCTTAAATTGCCATTAAAACATATATTTGATATTAGGCAAGTCACAATGCTTTTGAACCAAAATTTCTTTACATATTAAAGAATGTACCACTAAAACTAATTAACATTACCAAGGAGGAAGAGGATTAATAATTCCTAACTTTGTTTACATAATGAACCTTTGAAGAATCTAATGAAATCCATGTAACACCTCCCTGGCAAATGTTCATATCTATAGACCCACAATGATTTTCATATAATTTTAAGATTTCAAGAATCTCCTGCCAGATCTATATGGAAATCATGAATTTCATCTAAAAAGCTGTGAATAATGGTTTATTAATTTGTATATCTCAACTAATAGACTAAGTCATTTATTTCTGTCCTCAAGTCTCAAGCAAGGTACCTGGCCCAGATCTGGTGGTACTCAATAAACTTAGGGCATATAAATGTTTTCTTAAAGTTTTTTTTTTTTTTTGAAAAATTAAAGCTCTAAGCTAAGGACTTTAAAATCACAATTTTTCTGAATAACTTGAGTTACAATGAAAACTAGAAACCAGGAACCACATTAAACGTACTTAATTCAATGAACATTCAGACTTCCTTGTAGTAAAATTAGACAAAAAGAGAACATTGGGGAAAATAGTCATGGGTATGGAAATGTGAAGTAGGTGGCATCTTTACTGAACTTTATATTGTCATCTCTTTAGTTTTTATATAATGTGAACGCTTCACAATCTTCCCACTGGAAAAAATACTGTATAATTACTCCATCATCATCTCATATAATACAAAAGAGTTTTTCTTATGAAACACTTTTAATAAAAGGCAATGTAGAATGCTTACAGTCATTGTTCATTAAATAACTGCCTCATGTGATGCACATGACATTATCTGTAAGATCACATTTATAGCTACACCAGTGTGACTCTTATCAAATATTCAGTCCCATTCGCTATGGCAAAGTAGAAAACCAGATACAATCAAAGCCCATTACAAAGAGGCTCACAATTACTTTGGGCCCAGTTATACTCAGGGTCAAATGATGTCCCCAATTAGAGTATATTATCCTTACTATCATCCAGGAAGTCCAAAGAGTTGGGACTACTCTTGTAGCATTACGTCATGATTACATTGCATGACCACGGCAGGTTTTCAAAGATTTAGCTTAACTAAGGAGAGAAGACATTTGCAGAAATGGGTATAACTTATGGAGAAGTCTAACCTTGGAGAGGTTACCTAATTTTCCTGAGAGTGGCGTCCGCTTATGCAAAATGTCCAAGAGAATAGTAGTTGTATAAATGTAAAGGGCATAGCAACATGCCTGGTACAAAGCAAATGTTGAAAATATGACAACGGTTAGCATCATCATTACAGTTATACCCCTAATTAGGTATGACCACAGCACATCTTAGATTGACTAAAAGTGTCCTTTCCTCGTCTGGTAAAATTAAAAACTCTCAAAAAAACTCTTTAACAGATACTGCTTATTATAAATCTGGAACATCTATTTACCAAACTAACTTTCAAGAATAATTCTTACATGACCAAATTTAGTTCAAAGGTGCTTAAAATCATATTTATTTTCTTCTTGCCTACAACGTTTGTTTTTAAAAAGAACCAATAGGGATAAAAGCCACTATCACGGGGTCTTTCCATGTGATTTAGTCCCTTAAATACAGTTTAAAATGTGTATAATATTATTATAACTACAGTGTCTGCCTTCTTTGAACCAGGATCTGATGACAATGATCTTAAATCAATAATTGTGCAAGTAGTTGTTTACTACTTGTAACCACTGAACAATATACCAGGGCATTTTTGACACATTCAAAACTCTGAAATAAGTGCAATTTTTTTTGTTTGCATATATCACTGAAAGACATCTGTGCAACAGCAAAACATTTGTACTTCAACGATATTTAAATATTTATGGAGATGCATGATTACCTCTTAAGTGCAATAATTTTATTGATTCTCCTTTAGTCTTATTTATAGCAAAGAATTGTAATAAAATAGTGTTTGGACATTTCACATTTTCCTTCTAAAGATAAAAAGATCTTGTAGTTTTTCTTTCACTTAATACTAACATCTGTTATGTATATGACTCTCTTAGGGTATTTTTTATCTTCCAAATTGACATAAAAACTGACAAGATTTACTATACCTTCAATGAATTAAGGTGTTTCCATTGCATAAGAACAATTTTTGCTGATAATTCTTCCACAGAGTTGCTTTGGAAGAAATAGGAATACCATGAGAGGATGGGTTCAGGAAATAGAAACATTATCAGAGGTTATAAAATGACACACTGATAAACTCAAAATGTGCCCTGCTCCAGGGCAATAATAACTTGGTGATTTTTCAAATTAGTCAAATTCTCCTGACTTTTCCTTTGCCTCCAATAGCAGAAGGTGAGGAATCCGGAAATAAAGACAAAGTTGGCTCATAATGTGTTTATACACATTATGAAGGGAAATCAAAGGCTACATTTAAATCTAAGTTGAAAATTAGCCTTGTAGAGAAATCTTGGCCTGCGAAATGAAGGCAGGCTTGAACTTTCCCAGCCTCCAATCAACTCAGAGATTCACACTGACAGCCTGAGGCAGAGCATTCCCTAACTCTCTGTCTCTTATTCCACCTCTGAAAAAATAAGACGAACGCTTTCAGGCTTCGACTCCAGCTACAGCAGAATAATTTTGTAAAAAATGAATGTCCCTGTGCAATGTGTAAACACATAGTATCAATCTCAGAGGATATATGAATAACCTCTGAATTGCTACACTGCATCTATTTTGCAATCGAAGGAGATGATAAATAATTCACCTACCAGCTCAACAGAGAAACTACCAGCCAAATGCAATGTTGTCAGTAACATGACCTATTCTTTTCCTTTGCATTTTGTGGAAAATTGCAGAGATAAGATGCTTACTTTGTCAGTTTGGATGAGATTTTAGTCTAACAATTTTGCAACTGAGGCTCAGTTGAAATTGAGCCTGAGGCTTTATCAAAACAACTAAAACCTCAGAACAAAGACTTTTCAGAATACTGCCCCACCTGACATTATGAAGTGATGTTAGTTGTTCTGAAGTCTAGGAAAACCCCAAACGACTAGATCTTGGCTTCTGACTAATATTTCTGTTGCTTGAATGAACTCAATGGTCACAGTATTGTTGCATAATTTTCCAAATAATCTGTTTTCATGTCCCTTCTTTGTATTTTCCTTATTATTCACAATCTTTACTAAGTGCCCAGATATTTATGGTATACAAAAAATGTTTTTTGGTTTTTTTTATTGTGAACAAATTTCTTAAGTAATCACATCCATCAGTTTTATTTACAATTGTTAGGTCAGATGTTAGTACAGTTCCTGACTTTTTTTTGGTCTGGGAAGAAAAGAGTAATAGACTTAAGGAAATGTTTATATTTTATCCAGGAGAGAGTCTTAATATTGCCTGTTGTCAACCTAAGTATATTTTAAATGGTTGAATATGTGTCATGATGCCAAAGGTCCCTGAAAAGGGACATTTACCAACAAAGCAATAAAGCAAGTTTGAATGTATCTGAATATATCAAAGTGAATGGGTGAGGAATTAAACATTGTTTAAGAGGAACACTTGCAAAATTAGAGGACTCCATCAGTGATTTCCCTGTATAGTTCAGGATTTTCTGCTTTGGGGTCTTGTCCATATCCAGATATACTGAACCAGAGTTCCTTTGGTAGGGCCTATGCATCTGCATGACAAGCTCTTAATATGAAGCACAGCCAAGTCTGGGAAATATGGCCACATTTCATGAAATGTCACTAGCTTAATAATCTAAAGTGTGCAGTGCTAAATATCACAATAAAAAAATTTTCTTTTTAAGACAAAGTGTTTCATAATAATATACATAGATAATTCTCATAGTATTACCTGATATAGAATTGGTACAGAATTCTTTCTGAGGCAGGATGGATGTGTTCTGAACTCTATCAAAGGGATTTATATAATTGAAGAATCAATAAAATCTTATTTTTTACACAGAACAAAAAGATAATTCCAATGCATCCTACCATTTCATTAAATGAGAAAGGTTTATGAATCATCCACAAAGTCAGGCAGCTGGAAGAGGTCTAATGAAATCACAACATTGCATTTGTGAAGCAAAATCTATAAGAGATGCAAGAAGAGAAAAATGCTAATAATACAAGGCTTTAATATGCCACTCTTAGTACAAGACAGAAGAAGTAAACGAGAAAATAAGAGAAGAGATAGAAGATCTAACCAACAGGGTAGATCGTATGCATGCATATTTAGCTCTACCCCTTGAAAATAGAGAATACATGTTCTTCTCAGGTGCCCACAGAATGTTCACAAAAATCCATCACATACTAAATTGCAAAGAAAATATCAGTAACTTCCATAAAGTGAAACTACTAGAAATAATACTCCATAATTATGAGGCAATAAAATAAGAAATTGTATATTTATATATATTTAAAGCCAACAAGGAAGCCGTTCCACTTGGATGTTAAAAAAAAAAAGCCAAAAAACTTTTAATTGAATAATTCAAATCAAAATGGCAGAATGAAAAAAAATACAACGATGAAAACACTACATATCAGATAAAGGAAAATCACTGCACCAAATACTTCAATAACAAAGAAAGAGCGAGGGAGGGAGGGTATAGCTCAGTGGTAGAGTGAGTGCTTAGCATGCACAAGGGCATGCTAACAAAGAAAGAATGCAAGTAAATGAATTCTTTTCTCAAAAAAACTGAAAACAGTAAATGCAAAATAAAAATAAAATATCATAAGGATGGAAATGATAAAAATAAAATAAGAAAATGATCAGAGACAATAGAAAAACAGTAGATCTAATTTATCAGTTAAAATCTTGCTTTTTTAAATAATAAAAGAGAAAAAAAGCATGAGCTAATCTGATCAAGAAAAAGCAGTAAGACTGTATAGTTAAGAAAATGATGCAAAGTAAGAAGTGACAAAAGGGAAATAACCACTGAAACCAAGGAAATTAAAAAAAAAAAAAGCAAGTCGACTGTTTATACTACTACTCAGTAATGCATTCAAGATATAAGCCTGACAGAAATTAATTAGTGGCATGGAAACAGTTAAATAAGCAATACTATCTCTGTTTGCAGATAATATGATAGAATTCAGGGAAAATCTCAGAGAATCAACAATAAAGCTAACTCAAACAAAGAACCCAGTAAGTATCATGATAAATACTAACATATAAAAGCAAATAATCTTAGTATACCAATAAATAAAGGATATAAGAATGCAAAAAAGCCTATTTACAAGAAGAATAAAGAAGATTAAATACTTAGGAATTAATTTAACAAGTAATATGGAACATTTAAAATTTTTAAAAATACTCCTTAAAGACAGAAAAGTAGGTTTGAACAAATGAAAAAACATATCCTGTTCTTGACTAAGACAATGCAACATTAAAAAAATATGGTCTCTCTCTAAGTTAAATTATAAACTCAATAAAATCCAAATAAAAACACCAGCAAGCTATTTTATGGAGTTAGACAAGTTGATACTAAAGTTCATTTTAAAAGCATATATAAAAGAATAGCCAGGGAAGCACTAAAAACAAAAACCTACAAGAGGGAACTAGCCCTGCTCCATTAAAATACACCATGAAACTTCTACAACTAAAACACGTAATACTAGCACAAGGGTAGACAAATAATCCAGAAAAATGGAAGACAACAACCAGAAGCAGTCTAAAATTTGGCACATGTTGAAAGTGGCTTCTCAGATCTCTGGAGTAAAGATAAACTTCTTACAATAGGTGCTAGAACGACAGAGTAGACACTTGGAAATAGATAAAATTAAGTCCATATCTCATAGTATACACCAAAATAAACTCTAAATGAATTAGGGATCTAGATTTTAAAATGAAACCATATAAATACCTGAATAAATTTCTTTTTATAGCATGAATAATTTTCTCTTTATCCATGCATTAGGAAACAGCTTTCTAAATCAAATCAGTGACTCAAAACCCAGAAGCCAAAAAAGAAAAGGTTCTAAAAGTTCTCATCACAAGGGGAAAAAAGATTTGTAACTATATGTGTGACAGATATTAACTAAAATTACTATGGTAAACATTTTGCAATTATGTATGTGTCAAGTCCTCATGCTGTACATCTTAAACTTACACAGTGTTGTATGTCAATTATATATCAATAGAACTAGAAGAAAAAAAGAGAATATTGGTAAATTTGAATAAATGAAAAAATCTAAAATTATGCAAGAGAATGTTTGAAAAGTCGAAAGACAACTCACAAACTGAGAGAAAACAGTCACAATACATACAACAAAGGGCCAACATCCATAGTACACCAAGAACGTTTTAAATCGGAGAATAAACACAAAAACATAAAAATTGGAAAAACATTTGAACCAGCAACTTTTAAAAAAAAGTATAAAAATAATCCCCAAATATATGAAAGTATTTGAGTTCAGTCATAATCAATGAAGTGCAAATTAAGACACCAAGTTACCACTTCTTATCTCAGACTGGCAAAAATTAGTGATGTAATGTTATGTTTATGATGGTAGAGGGAAACCAGCATTCCCAGGTACTACCTGTAGGAATAAAAATTAGTCCAACCCTTCTGGAGATATTGGTTAATACCTAACAAAACTGCATATGCAATCACCTATTGATTCAGCAACCCAACTTCTAAGACCCTATCCTCATTACACCTCCAACATTTAGAAAATACTTATGCACAAGTTTATTCTCGCCATATTGTTTTAGGTGCAAAATATTGGAAACAACCTAATGCTCATGCACAGGAAAGTCACTGAATGTATTATGTTAGAGCAACACCACAAAGTACTACATAGCTATAAAGAGAATGGAGATCTCTATGAACTGAGTTGGAGTGGTTTCCAGAAAAAATTCTTAAAGAAGCAAATTACAAAAAAGTATCAATAGTAGCTACTTCTCTTATAAGGAAAAAAAGGGGGGGGGGAGAAAATTAACATGTATCCCCTCATTTACGTATCTGCAAAAGAAACACAGAAAGGGTAAACCAGAAACTAAAAAAAGTGGTTATCTATAGGGAATGGGAGAGAAAGAGAGTGGGGAGAAAGGGGAAATGGGACACTGGTAGTAAGGATGTAGTGGGAGCAACATTTCTCCAATTATAGCTTTTTTATAGTTCCACTTTTTAGATCCATAGAAATTTCCACAACCCCCCAAAATTAGTGAAAAATAAAATTTTAAAAAGTAATTAAAACATCAAAATAACGCAGGATATGAGGTGAATACACGAGTAACAAATGAACCTAGTTATGTTTTAAATGAATAACACAACCACACTGAATGGAATGGAGAAGAAAATAGTGAACCAAAGTAGCTTCGGAATAAAACTATCTTGCGATTCTGTGAGACAAAAATAATTGCATGTAATCACTTTACTTTGATTAGTAAATCAATTTCTCACAGGGGTGAAAGGTATTGACTTGGTAGCAAATTGATGTGTATACCAGAAGTGAACAAATAAGTAAATATATTGTAGATAATGAGAGCCAAATTTTTTACTGTTAGACAAAAAAGTTACAAACAAGGAAACCTAAGGGCTAGAATGAAATTTGTTGTATTAGATTAGAATCAGAGATGTCAATTAATTCATAATTGTTCATACATTTACAGATAGATGTAGAAATAAATATGGATGGGTGTCTATGTATGGATTGGTATATATACATATACTCTCTAACATTCTCTATTAAAAGGGAGTAGAAGTAATAACACCCCAGTAGCAATAAGTATACCTGGCATGCAGATCTTGGTTTCTTAATCCATTCTCCAACAAAAGGAACAGAAATTCCTTGGACAAGTGGCTTATTTCATGGCTAAGCAGGAATAACATAAGGTGAGTCTGGAATATCTTGTGTTGCAAATCATAAGAAAGTGCTCAAAAAAGTTGGGGTGTATCAAATAGACATTAAGCCAACCTGAAAAAGAGTCCCCAATAGCCAATGCTGGTGGACTAATCTGAACAAAATATATAAAGACAGTATTGAATTGTAACTCCTAAAGTAAATACCCCTGTGTCCACATAAATATAAATATATAATTGAATAAGCAAATGAATAGGGGAGAAGAAACATTTCTTCTTTTGAAGAATTCCGATTAATAAATGTAGAAAGAATGAGGGACATACAAAATCACATTAGGCAAACAAAATAGTAACAATTGTTATAGACAAGATCTACCAGTAAATGTTAAAATTGGTGGGCAAAAGATTGAAGAAAAACAGAATATTTGCTTAGTCTAAGAGTATCTCTTCTACCACACACACACACACACACACACACACACACATAAAATTATGAAAGGAAAAATAGTAATCCTATATTGGAAAAACCTAGCAGACACCACCTTCCTCAAGTGATAATGGTTAACAATGCCAGTAATCAGATATATTGACATCATGGATCCCCTGACATGATGCAGTGAGAAGGGCATATATCACTTTCTCTTGCCCAAAATGCATAACCCCAATATAGTCATAAAAGACCACTAGACAAACCCAAATTGAAAGACATTCTACAAAATAACTGATGAGTCCTCTTCAAGGTTATAAAAAAAGTTAAGAAACTATAAAATATTGAGGAGGCAATGAGACCAACAACACAAGGTAGTGTGGGATCCTAAATTTGATGCTAATTTCCCAGTTTTGATAATTATTCTGTAACAACGTAAGTTGTTAACACTAGGGAAGACTGAATTAAGGGTATATACATGTACTCTCTGTGTTATTTTTGCAACTTTTCTGTAGGTCTAAAATTATTTGAAAATAAAAAGTTTTTAAAAACCACAGAATTTTGAAAGTCAGGAATTTTACTTTTAACTTGACATTCTGATCTGGGCTCTAGTTCTAGCATTGGTGATGAAAGATGTGACTTGAGTATGTCACCTAACATCTCTGGGCTTTGTTCATTTATTTATTCAATATACATTTATAATGTAATTGAGTACAATATCCTCCAATAATTTGTCTAGGGAAAACTGAGAAGCAGCGTGGAAAAAAGTTATTTATAATCTCAATTTCTCCTAATTTGATATTTATACTACTCTGGACATTTTATTCAAGTTACTCAAATTAATATTTTTCAAACAAATCTTGTTTCTTTGCTAGAGTTTTTTTTTTTGTATCTTTTTGGGGAAAAACATGGTAGCAGAGAGCATAAACTACTATTTGGGATCATATATCACCTCACAGCAAATATATTATTGTTCTGAAAGACTGGTTTAATGCTTAAAAAGATCAACCAGCTTTTCATTAAATGCCAGCTATGAAAGGCATAATAGAAGGTAGAAGGAACACAGAAATGAATAAGAAATATTCCTGGCTGTAAGGAGCTGACAGTTTAGCCTGAGAGCAGACTTGTATTTAAATGAATATTTGTAAGGCAATGTGAACAGCATTGTGATAGAGATATGTACCATCCCAGAGAAGAACAATCAAACTCTGCGTAGGGGAGTAAGCAAAGATATTTCAGAGGAGATGTCAGAATATTGGAGGATCAGCAGACACTTCTCAGGTGGAAAAGACAGGAAGAATTTTTCATGTTGAAGAATAGTATGTGCAAATGTATAGTGCTACAAAAAACTGGTGAGGGTTCCACACTGACTGAATCACATGCTAAAGAGTAGTAGCAAAGGCTTTAAATACTAAAGTGAATGGAAAAGACAAAAACTGAGCAACTTGTCTCTGATTCTCATCCTCCTTCCTACTGCTCCCTTGCTTGCTTGCTCCTTTCCTATTATTATACAGTTTATCAACAAACACAAAAAACACACAAACAAACAAACAAAAAATAAACTCAGACTTGTCCCATGAGTTTTACCTTAATCTGCAGACAACAAGAAGCAAAAGACTTCTTGTTCTGGTATCACATTTTATTCTATAAATATTCATGAGGAAAGGATCCTCTACATACAAGACTCTGGATAAATATAAATAAAAACTGTCTTTACCTTGGAGGTATTTATGTAGGACAGAAGCACAGCCAAAAATTTTTTTTAATAAAAAATAACATTTTCAGAAATAACTTCTCCCTATATACATCCTCAACCAATACACATCCCTTCCTGAAGCATATTAATGGAGATCTATGAGCTAATTTGTCACTGGGGGCAAGATATTGGGCAGCTTGGTGGGCATTTTAAGGCAGCTCCCTGAAGTCATTCATCAAACTAATATGTAGAAAATTGTCAGAGCTCATTAGGAAGCAGAAAGCTGGTTGGATATTGGGTAGACAGACTATTTTTCTCACGACCCACCTTAAGAGCAAAAAAAAAGATTGTGCTTGCCCTTTTCCCATTTCTTCCAGATCAGTATTTTTATCATGCATTTGCTCAACTGTTCATGCTTCATGCTAAAGCTACTTTTGTATTTTTTTTTAAAAAAAGAAGATAGACATTGATGCATATGGTCAGCTGTCAATAAAAATATACATAATTACTAAACAATGTCTAATACTAAATCCAGCTTAAGATTTGAAAGTTAAAGTAAAATATTTTCTTTGGTATATGAAGCTGTGGTGACGTTGTAAAATGGGTATCTTGAGGAGTTCTTGCTTTTGAATGAAGCATATAAACGACTGTATCAGTGAAAAGGAAGAATGTCACTTCTAGGTTCAATTAACAATGCTTAAAATGCTAAATATTTGGCTTTACCAAATATTAATAGGTCATACCATTAAACACATATAGTTTTAGGTCTAAAATATAACTCACAAATTATCCTGCATGGTGTATTACCACAATTGTATTTAAACTGCCTTCAAAAGCCAAAATCAGATAAAACAACTGGTATAGTTTTCAAAAATCACTGCAGCAATCATAAAGGAGGTAATGGCATTATTTTGATCATGATATAGAAATCTGTCATTATTCTAGATAGAGCTCATTCAAGTTGCTTTTGTTTCTTGCTTAGAGTGACTACAATTTCTGAAGAACACCATTTCCTCCCCTAGTAACATAAACACTATATTAAGCATTTTAATATACAAATATGATAGTCCAGAATGGTAAAAAAACAAGAAAGTTCAAATAGTGGTTTTTACAGATGTTTAATAATACAAATTTGTATTTCTCTGTTTTCTTCATTTTGCTCTTTTACTGACATAAAAATTTGAAAACTTCTATCTTCCAGTAATTTTTTGAAAGTCTAGCTTTTATCCTTTAACTAGAATATTCATTTATTTTAAATCCATTATTGTCAATAATTTACCATGGCTACCAGCAAAAATACTTTAAAAACAAACACAATTGATGTTTTTAAATTTCTTTAAAAACATTCTGGATGGTATCAGTATAATGAGTTCACATAATAACTATTTTAATATGTTACAGTGGTAGTTATTGTTACTAAAACAATTTAGTAATAATAATATCATCACAGAGTGATTAACTAGTAGAAAATCATTACTGAAATAACGAGAATTTTATCTCTTTATTTAAACTCTACTTTTTAAAAAAAATATACAAAGCCACATCATCTAATTTCTATGTTTTGGTAACTAAACAAAATCAGTTTCTTATTCTTTTCAATTTTTAAATACACATTGCTAGGTTTATAGATGTTGATTCTGAAATTTTAAAAGCTATGTTTTCAGTCAAGCAATGACCGTGGAGGCCTAATACCTGGCTTGACATAGAGGTGTTTTCTTTATTGTTAATTGTGGTGGTCATATTTTAAAAGATGGAATTTCTGAGAAAGTTCAGTTTATTCAATAAAGTAGGTTAATAAACATAAATTCTACATAGTGTGTCCTGCTCTGAGAATGCCATCACTTTCATCTCTCAACTCTATACTTCACCAGTTTCCGTATACCTCCTAAGATCCTGCAGAATCTTTCTGCAAAATTTCTATTGAACCATTTAAGGTACCTATGCATTGTAACTTACAAAGCAACACCAGGAAATGTTTCCTCACATAAAGTTTCTCTAAGATCAATTCAGTATTAATAAATTGATATGCAAGTTTTGGGGGAGGAAACTTCAGGCGACAGAGTCATAAAAGACTCCTAGGAGAGTAGAAATGTGATCTTAATTTTTGAAAGAAACTTCAGGCAATAGGGGAAGAGTACAGAACATAAAGATATAAAAACCTGGAAAAGAGCTAAACAATTGCAGCAACAATCTAGCCGCCATATATAGGATGAACTAGCACTATGGAAGTCTGTCTTGTAAATAGCCTTCACTCTGTGAAAAGAAATTTAATTTCCTAACAAGCATAGTTAGAGGGTGGTTTTGAAAATGAAGTGGCAGTAGGTAGCAAGAGATGATTTTGGTCCCTTATTACTTTGGATGGATAGCATACAGATGTTCTGAGAAATCAGTAGGTCCACTGAAAGACATTTTTTCATTCTTTTTTTTTTTTTAAATCAAGCAACATCCAGATTCTATGGGAAGTCCTCTGCTGTATGTTTGTTTTACTGTACTCAAGAATTCTGGGCATCTTTTATTGTACTTCAGCACTCTAGTTTCTGAGACCTGGCTGCATTAATCGAATCAACGACTCTAGCAGCAAAGTATTTCCTTTCCCAAAGCATCTATTCTTTTTCCTTTTTTAAAAAAAGTTTTCTTCCAGTTTTTTTCTGATTTATATTTCTGGTTAGATCTTGAAGGAATAAAGGAAAAAAAATCACACCCTCAGGGCTGATATTTTTGTGAAATTTTGAGAGAATGGAAGCATTCATCGATGCTTTCCGTATCTGCAATGCAAGAGATCCTAATAGAAAAACTTCTGAGATTTAGATGAGCACAGATTAGATACTGTGCTCCCCACTAATAGCTAGTCATCTAAAGAAGGTCAGTTTTGCTCTTAAATGGAATTATTAGACTTTTTATAAAGATATTGGATAAAAGAAAGTAAGATTTTCCACCCTGGAAATTTCTAAACATTTTTAAAAATTCAATACATCAAAACAGAGAGTATAAAGACATTTTTAAGCAGGGCAAGATACACAGACACTAATTCATCTCAATGAAAAATTGGTTAGCTTGACTTAGAACTGTATTTCATGTGTTAACAGCTGAATTAAGCTCAAGGGCTGTTTCAAATATAAATATTCAAACCTGTACATAAAAGACAACAATTAAGCTAAATACTGATTTCCTTTCCAAGCCTTAACAATCATACTAGGCTTCAAATCCTTAATTTACTAAACAATAGAAGTAGCATCAGAAGGAAAAAGATAATTGTGAACATCATTCAGCTTTTTGACAGTAATCAAAATAACCAGTTACTTTAGAAAAGAAGACCAAGAGAAAGTGACAATTGTCTCCAGAAAGAAGTAAGAGAGTTGAGGAGGTATATTTCTTCACCTCCCAACTGGAAATCTGGGAATATATAAAACTTGCATTTTAAGTTAATTACTTTTTCTTATGTGAACTTATACTATAAGAAACAAAGTGGATCCTTTGAAGTTTTAGTCTGATTTAATTAATGTGCTTATGGTTCCTTGAAGAAATGTTTCAAAAACATATATAAATGGAAGATAAGGCTGGCATACCCCCCAGTTAATGTTGATTTTATAAAAAAGAAGCAGGCAACGTTTACTACTTTCCAGTATTCTTAGAAACTTGTCCCTCTGTTCTTTGTTTTGACCTCCATGATGGCAAGACATTGGCTACTATGCTGCTTCTTTCAATGACATTATATTTAAGAAAGAGTAACATCTTGAAAAAACATGACTTCTCTCCCATTTCACTCATATTCACTTCCACATTGGATCAAGTTCTATACATCTTCATTCAATTGGAAGAGATGTTACTAATTTTTTTTTTTAAATAAATGCCTTTAAACCAGCTCTGTTATGATTAGCAATTTACAGATAAGAAAAGTAAGGCAAGAAAGGTACTTTATCCAAGATTTGATAACAGTAAATGGCAGATGTGGGTTTGAACTTGAGCAGTCTGATTCTGGCATCCATTCCATTCCTTTAACAATACTCTGCTGTTCCAGGAGAAGCCCAGTACAGACCTTAACAGGTAGTAGCAGTAGCTGCTAGTATTATTTTTTGAAAAGATTTTTGCTGTTAAAAGTTATTTGCTCCCAACTCTTCTCAATTTTTTTTGGAGGGGAAGGAGGAGGGGAAAGGTCACCACTTTTATATCCATGTCAGGAATATATAATAAAATAATTCAATCACTAGAAACTTGGCTTCTTCTATATCCCTAGTTGTACATTTATTGGGAACTAAACTGATTTCGATTAAATCTTCCTTATGATTACTTAAGAAATTTCCTGGTGATAAGTTGGCATGTAGAGAGCCAAAGGCAGCAGCCACAAATGGGAAAATCAAGATACTTATGAACTGTAAGATTTAGAAAGTTATTGTTAAATTCAGAGGAAAAAAAAACTTTTAGGAATAGAAATCTGCTCCATTTACTACACCAATTACAAGGTGTAATAACGTAGGTGCTATACCAATTCGCTATAACATTTCTGTATGCATCCTCATTAAACATTAAAATTTCTTAATAATTGAATATAAAAATATGCAAAATGTGTTAATTTGAATCCATAAATGGCAAAAATAAAAGTTTTCATTTTTATGAAGATATGGTTTATATGACATCTAAAATATGTTCTAAGAAATAATTACACAGAGACCCACACAATTGTATTTTGATACAATACAAGGAGGCCAAAAAATAGTCTGAGTATGTTTTTTACATCTCAGTTGTTAACTGATTTTTAAACTGTGCAATAAACTAGATTACTAAATGCTCGGTGACAGTCTTCATTCTTTCACAGACCAGATATAGCCACGATGATTACAAGTTCACACACACACAGATTCTCTGAAATGATCAATTTCATTGGCTGATATTACAATGAAAATCAGAATAATTTCTCTGAAGACTTAACTTTTAACTAGATGCTATTCCTTTGCAAAGTAATTGAATCATCGAAAGATAAGAACTCCAGAAGCAGCTTTAAGAATCTTAGCCTTTAAGGAAATGAGCCCTATTGAGAGGGGGAAACCCACTTAGAGATAAAAATATTCATTTCACTAGGATCATTCACGCCTTTATTCATTCAACATATATTTGATGAGCATCTATTACATGTCAGTTCCTGTTCTGCAACAGAAATAGGAGTAGGGTGCCCAATATATTATCAGGGTAGCCTTCACACAGAATATCAACTAGTGGTTTTGTCGAATTCATTTACCTTTTCAATAGGCTCATATGGAATTTCAAAGTCTATTTTTCATAGAAAGTTATTCAAAGAGATTTTTTACTGATTTTGATTTGATTATTTTTTCTTTTAAGTAAAGCATATGATTAAATAAAAATCTACTAGCTCAGCTAAATTAATTTAGCATATTTTCTATTTTTCTCATGTGGTTCATTTGTCTTTAATATTCTCCCTTAAGTTATAATCTTCATGGGGACAAAAATACCTCAGGTGTCTTTTTAATAAGGGTAAAGAAATGTGTATTTATTACATGGAGGGTAGGTAGCTGACGAAGCACTCTGATTGCAGAATGATTTTTATTATTCCAGCGATAAGGTAGGTATTACTATAGTTTATGCATATACCATAGCCTTTTGTTCATCTTTTCCTTCCTTGAATCGTTCACCTAACAGCTAACACGTATCAGAGACTGGAGGAACAACACAGGGTAAAAGGTTATCTATCAGTCAATTTTGCAACATTTCCTTTTTAAAAACTTTCTGTTTTTATTTTGTAATCAAAACAATTAGCGCAAAAGAATGGGATTATCTCTACCTCTTAAGTCCTTTATGGCCTGAATTTTATTGATTTTTTAAAAAATACAACTCAAATGACAAATTAGTCATGCATCAGAATGGAATGTTATTTCCTATCGATGAACATTAAGGTCTACAGTAAATAAGGAATAACTAGTTCTGACTGGGCAGGAGTACAGTCCTCCACACATGGCAATTTTCTTACTGAGTTTGGGTATCGTCGTGGTCCGCATTGGCCAGAATTGCCATTTAGTTTTGTATAAGCTAGAATTTCTGACAAACAAGGCAAGAAAAAAATCAAAGAAATATCAGATACATCCCTTCTCTTCAGAAGAAAACATACTGATAAATTATATTCATAACTATGAGTACAGAAAAATAGCTATTATAGAGAGTTCTGTGCATTTAAAACATGTTATAATTGACTGGAAATTCTGTACTTTATTATTTCACAATAAGTCTCAATAAAATAAAAACATATTTTGCTCTTGCTGTTGTTCATTGAAGTGAAATATAAACTCAGTTTCTCTTAACAATAACATATGTACTGGGAAAAATATAATACTGGTAAAAATGATCACATATTAATGTATCACTTCTTGCTCTGTATCACTCTAAGAAATGAAAAAATAGTGTTTTCAGAATATAAATATCATAATTTCAAAATAAATTATTATTAATAAAAAGTCCTATTTATTGCTATTTTCCCCTGGAGATCTTTGTAAACCCACCAAAAATAACATGAGATTTAGACTATTCCAGATGAAAATCCCAAAGTATAAAATAATTTTCAGGAAATAAGTCCATCTCAGTAAATATATATCTATATGTAAATACATACACACATATATGCATTATACTATATATACTACTACTACTAAATACACTCATATACTCTACTATATTTTTACTTATATCTCTGCAAGGCATGCTAGTTTTGTGAATTGTGTATACTTATTTCTGATAACCATGGTTGATTTTTATAGCAGCTACATTAAAGCAAATAAACAGAATTGCAAGAAGACAGAAATAAGGACTGATGAATTAAGCATTCAGCACAAAATCTTTAAGATAAAATTATTTAAATATTACAGCAAGAAGAATAAGTATGAGCTGTGGATTAAAAAAAAAGGTTCTAGATAGAGAAAAGTTTGATGCATTCTTCATGAGGAAATGGCTACAAAGTTAATGTATTTAGATAAGGATACCTAAATGGAGGCTCTTTAAAAATATCCTGAAGTAATTCTGCAGTTGTTTCCTTCTCGACCTCCACCTATTTCTGATGAGCTTAATGTAAATAAACATTTGCTTTTTTAAAACCAGCTTCTTCCTCTAAGGTGATCCCTTCTGCTGTTCTCAAATCCAAGCTGTGAACCTGACCTTCTCCATAGTGAGATCAGAATAACTCTATCCATTTTCACGGGTCACTAAAGGCCAGTAGCTACAAGGTGACATCCTGATTTAAAGAGGACAATACTCAGAAGTCAACCATATTTTCAAGCTGAAGATACACAGCATAGTAGTAATGACAAATCAGTATGTTTTTGCATTCTTTTTTATTGAAGTATAGTCAGTTTACAATGTTGTGTCAATTTCTGATGTACAGCATAATGTTTCAGTCATTCAGGAACATACATATATTTGTTTTCATTTTTTAATTATAGGTTATTATTATAAGATATTGAATATAGTTCCCTATGCTATACAGTATAAACTTATTTATTTTATGTATAGTAGTTAGTATTTGCAAACTAGTATTTTTTAAATGTCCACATTAATTTGTCTATTCAGGGGCCTTCAGACATTGTGCACATTTATATTTAATATCTAAAATAAAATTATTATGGGGAAAATGTTGCAAGAAGTTGGTCTTTTTCTATCAGATGCAAATACATCTAATTAAGCAGAAGAACAGCAGTGGAATTTTGTAGTGTCCATCACATGTTTGAATGGTGAACAGACCATCTATGAATTCATCTAAGAGGGAAGCTTACTGTCAGCTGGTGTCAAAAATGGAATCATTATCGGGCATATATAGTCGTCAAAAATAATAAAAAGCATCATTGACCTTGGCCAAATTTGGACTGGTTATATAAAAACAAAAATACTAGAAAGTGGTACTACTGTTTTTAGGGGCTATAATATCTTTAAAATATAACACTAAAAGACCTGTAAAAATTATTATTTATTGTTGATAAATTTCCAGATTATAAGGGAATTTTGTAGTGTAATAAATATACATAAAACAAATCAATATTTTAAAAAATACATTTTGGAAAAATTGTAGTACACTGCTTGTTCACCCTGGATCTCTTAAATGGGGTTCCATTATTTGCAGAAAGGTAGCTTCTTATAATAAGAGACAACAGAATTAGAATAGGAAAAAATCCCAGTGCAGGATACAGATCAGTCTTAACTAACTATAGGATACTAATTATTTCACTGTTGGGGGTGGGGCAGTGTTAATGTGTATATTATGTGAAAGGGCTTTCTTTGTAAACTACATTTTTAACATACTATGTTAATGTTATTTATTTTATTTAAAGTAGCTGCTTATTAGCAAAAGTAAACAATCCCAGATGACAATCCCAGATTATTTATCAATATAGCCAATGTGACAAATACATTCATTAGCACTGAGGGATGTAGTCAATAGAAGCTAGCAAATGACTCAATAGATGAGTTGGTTAATAATATCTAAATAACAATCTAATCTTATTTTATTCTATAATAAAGAACTTTTCCATTTTTATTAGTAACATTTGTATCTTCCTAGTAAAGTAAATCATTTTAAATTTGAATATAGTATCAGGAACTGTGGAACAACAACAACAAAACAAACCTAGTAACAAAAATCTCTCTAAAAGTCTTCTCATTACTTTCAAACAAACCTTTATCCCTATTGTCAAAATATTGGATATTATTTTGTTCATATATGAAATTATGAAATTAAACATGCTCAGAATCATTCCAAATTATTCTTTGTCAAAGACAATAGTTTAATTTATTTTGTTTTACATCAGAAAAATTCAGCAATCCATAAAGACTCTAAAAAAATGGATAATTGAGTTTAAAAAGATACATATGTGGGCTGACCTGTAATTACAGTTACACACACACACACACACACACATATATATATATAATAAATAACAAAAGCAAAGGAATAATGGTTAAAAGTTTAAATATTTTAGGAATTCTTCTTTAGCATCTATTTAGAACAACACATACTAAATCTCTTCAGAAACTATTTCCACTAATAACAGTAATATCAAGTCTTCATTTCACATGGTTCAAATATGCATGAGTTAGTTATCATATAAAGCAATCACTGCCCTTATGGTTTAATTAAAATGATCCTGTTTTCATATTTCATTTACTAGATAGAAAAACCGACTTCTACTTTTTTGACACCAGATCTACATTTTAAAAATTATGTAAAAAGACAACTGGAAACAACAAAAAGTATAGAATTAATAAGTGAGTTGTGCTATATTCACATAAAAAATTACTACACCACAACAGAAAAGAACAACCTACTGATATACACAAATAGGGAAGTCACAGGGATAAAATGATGAGTAACATGAGCCAGACAAAAATGTGTATATGTTGTGTGATTCTATTTATATGAAATAAAAAAATTAGTAAACCTAATCTATGGTGATAGATATCAATAGTGCATGAAATGGTCTTCTGGGGTGCTAGAAATTTCTATAGCCTGATCTGTGAGATGATTACGTGTATTTATGCATATGATTATATACACTTACACATATGTAAAACATTCACCCAGTTGTATGGTTAACAATCATGCATGTTATATCTCTCCATTAAAAAAATAAAAACCTTTTAATCTCATGAAGAAATAAAAAATTCAAAGGACTACCATCAATTTTTCAGCAAGGATGCTAAATGAATATTTCAATAAAACTTAAAGGATCAGAGTACCCTAGAATCAAGTATGAAATTATAAACTAGAAACTTTTAATAATGTGACTTTACAGAAATGATAATTCATGGGCAAGTTTATATTCAATTATATACACTTTTTATTAGTCTTTTTCATGTTTAATAATGAAGTTAAATTCTCCTTCTACTCTGTTTCCACACCACTAAAGTTTTAAAAAGAGTGAAACAGAACATTTGCTAGCTGGATATAAATGACTTTACAGGATAAGAGGGCCTTATGTAGAGAAAGGAATACAAACCCAGAAGGAAGACCTACATTCAAAGCCAACTCTCCAGGCACTAGTATTAATACTATGAGCAGAGAGACATTTTTTTCCCCCAAGTCACCATTCTGTCCTGCATAAAGTAAGGGAGTTAAAGAAATAGCATTCAAGAATCACAGCTCTAAAAGCCAATGAATCAAATATATGAGTATTGGAAAAGTGATTTTGGAACAAAATTTTCAGTGTTCATCAAGATATTTTGAATAATAATACCCAACATTACATGGAAATACAATAAACAATTTTATAAAACGTATTTTATCCCCATTCCTCATTTCAAGTTTTAGACTTATCAACAGAGATTAGAAATTTAACTTTAAAACATTTACCAATAATTGGTCTGTAATATAGTTTTGGTTTCTTCCTACACATCCTGTGACATGGACAAACTGTAAATTTTCAAGTAAAGAGATACCATCATCTAGTGGGAATGCCCACTTCAGAGCCTGAAGAACCATGGGAAAGATTCTGAGTTGGCTTCCATTGGACGCCACAACGGTGCTCTGCTCTGGAGCACTGGGTGTTACTGGTGACCGCAATGAAAAATATCTGCACCTCTCCAATTCCTGTAGCTCTGATTACAATAACGTATGTTCACAAAACAAGCTAGTGAAATGTCTTTAGAGAATGCTTTTCTCCCTGATGTGCTATTCCACGGCTCTTAATATTTCAAGCCACTGATGTGCAAAAGAGCCTCATATAAATGCAGTCTTTGCCCACATACATTATTATATTTTTCTGGAGAAGAACTGCTTGTGACCAAAACTGTTTTATTGGTCACTGGCTATTGTTTAACTTAAATAATATTTAAAGTACTTCAAATGTTAAAAATACCTAATGTATACAGTATCTATCACTATTCTCCAACTGTGACCGATTTTTGATACTTTTAGAACTCTGCTTCTTCAACTGTTTAAAAAGACAAGTATTAAGTCAGAGGATTATATTTAATGTTTGTCATATCTTCAAGGTCAAGATCATTAAATATAGCGCAACAGATAACGGCATGGACTAGAAGCACCATTAACACTTAGTAGGCCAGGAATTCTAAGAAAATTACTTAGGCACTCTAAGAACTCCCATCTATACAATAGGGAGAATTGTCCCTACTTTTGATGGTTATTTAAAGGATTCAGTGAGATGAGATGTATGAAGAACTCTGCACTGGATCTGCACCACTACAACTATGACTGGTCATGCATAACACTTTCAATGACAGGGGTCAATCACTTGAAAAAATGTTGTAGACAGGATAGAGAAAGGGTTCCATCAGCATGCTCATAACCAATGACTCAGTTTTCTAATTACCTCCAAGGTCAAATTTTTGAAATTCTTTTAGTAATACTCTTACAAAAGCAAACTATTGTTGAAGTATTAATGGACTGATTATAATAAATCTCTGATCTTACACAGAGTATAAAAGCTCTTTAATTCCCTGATCCAATGCAATCCCTCCCCTTCCACTTCCCCTTCTTCCTTTAACCATCAACATACCTTTCCAGAAGAGTTTTAGAAAAGCTTGGCTATTCCTAACTGCAAAGAAAAGAAGTATATTTCAAGTCCAAGAAAACTTGGTCAAGAATAGGTCTTTGCCATCCCAGAATTGCCAAAGCAATCCTGAGGGAAAAGAACAAATTTGGAAGTATAACCCTCCCAGGTTCAGACAATACTACAAAGCTACATTATTCAAAACAGAGTGGTATTGGCACAAAAACAAACATATGTCAATAGAACAGAATAGAGAGCTCAGAAATAAACCCATATACCTATGGTCAATTAATTTTCAACAAAGGAGTCAGGAATATACAATGGGTAAAAGACAGTCTCTTTAACAGGTGGTGTTGGGAAAGCTGGATAGCTTTATGTAAGTCAATAAAATTAGAACACTCCTTCACACTATATACAACAAATAAACTCAAAATGATTTAAAGACCTAAATAAAAGGCATGACACTGTAAAACTCCTAGAAGAGAACATAGGCAAAACATTCTCTGACATAAATCGTAGCAATGTTTTCTTAGCTCAGTCTCCCATGGCAAAATAAATAAAAGCAAAAATAAACAAATGGGACCTAATCAAACTTAAAAGCTTTTGCACAGTGAAGGAAACTATAAACAAAATGAAAACGTGACCTATGGAGTGAGAGAAAATATTTGCAAACGATGTGACCAACAAGGGCTTAATTTCCAAAATATACAAACAGCTCTTACAATTTACTATTAAAAAAACCAAAACCCCAAACAACCCAATCAAAAAATGGGCAGAAGACCTAAACAGACATTTCTCCAAAGAACACATATAGATTACAAACCAGCATATGAAAAGATGCTTAACATCACTAATTAGAGAAATGTAAATCAAAACCACAATGACTGTAACCTCACACGTCTCAGAATGGCCATCATCAAAAAGTCTACAAATCATATATGCTAGAGAAGGTGTGGAGAAAAGGGAACCCTCCTACACTCTTGGTGGGAATGTAAATTGGTGCAACCACTATGGAAAATAGTATGGAGTTTCCTTAAAAAACTGAAAATGGGGCTACTATATGATCCAGCGATCCCACGCATCAGCATGCATCTGGAGGGAACTCTAATTTGAAAAGATACATGCACTTCAATGTTCATAGCATCACTATTTACAATAGCCAAGACATGGAAGCAACCTGAATGTCCATCAATAAATGAATGAGTAAAGAAGTGATGTATAGACATATATATAAAATTAAATATTACTCAGCCATAAAAATGAAATATTGCCATTTGCAGCAACATACAGCTACAGATTATTATAAAAAGTGAAGAAAGTCAGAGATAGACAAATGTTATATGATATCACTTGTATGTGGAATCTAAAAAATATACAAATAAATCTATCTGCAAAACAGAAACGGACTCACAGACATAGAAAACAAACTTACGGTTACCAGAGGGGACAGGGAAGGGGGAGGAATAAATTGAGAGCATGAGATTAACAGATACACACTATTATATATAAAATAGGTAAGCAACAGGATTTACTGTATAACACAGGGAAATAGTCAATATCTTGTAATAACCTCTAATGGAAAACAATATGGAAATGTATATGTATATAACTGAACCATTTTGCTATATACCTGAAACTAACATAATACTGTAAATGAACTATACTTCAATTTAAAAAAAAAGAACAACTCTTTACTGGTAGGATAATATTAATGACGGTAGCTTATTGCTACTGAGCATATAAATAGCTCCAGGAGAAATGCATGGATTGGAGAAAAAAAAAGGCTTATTTTCCAGAAATGTAGGTTCATGGTCATTGCTTACAACCCAGTACACAAAAACAGTTTACCAGTATTCCCTATTTTTACCAACATACCGACATCTTACTCTTGGTATTTTCCTTACCACTAGGAAAAGAAAACAAAGATCTCTTATACACACACACACACACACACACACAGACACACACACACCATCCTATAAATATGCACGCACATGTACACACTTTTCCACTCATAGCTGAATCATTTTGCATGCTGTCAGGGAATATATCATATAAATAGCATAAAGGCATAGAGTGCATAGAAGGGATCTACAAACTTAATTTTCACTAACTTGCTGTATGTTTTGGTCTGGTAGCAATTTCCAATACCTTAATGGTTTTGCTGCCACCTAAGCAGAGATTGTCCCAAGTACTCATAAGTATTCATTCCCTTTAGCTAGTAAACCTAGTAATGCTGGTTCCAATCCAATTTAAAAACCATTAAAATGTAGTAACTTTTAAATCCATTATAATTTAGTCCATTTCTGTGAAATTTAGTTAGAAGAAAGCAGCTGTACATTTCATACATCTGTAAATTACTTTTAATTGCACTTTTCTCAAGTGAGAAAGGAGGAACTCTACCTGCAATGCAACTGTTTATCTGGCTGCACAAATGCTAGTAAACACCTGCGCTTTATACATGTAATTTCATTTTCGGCTACATAATCTCATCTCACTATTAATCCAGACTTTTATGTGATTTTGTTTCTGCAAGTTTCATCGTGAGTAGGCGTTAAGATGGTAAATGGAAATTGTAAGATATTTGTTTACTCTTAAGTTAGTTATCTAAGAGGAGGGAACAGATTTCATAGGTAGACATGGCTAATTCTGAAAGTAGAAAATACACAAATACGTATTACATTCATATTTAATGATTTGGATATTGAAAGTTAACCCAAATTCCAGGTCTGAGGTAACCTAATAGCTTACATTTTATCTAAGACTAATTCATTTAAGTCAGCCCTTTGTCTTATATCAGGCATTTTGAACTATTGATTACTAAAGTCATTACCGCTTTCTAGTAACAAATAGCAGTTTCCAAATTAAATTTCTTGACACAAAATATGTCAATAGAAAAATGTTATCCTTCTATAAATATTTTGGACTGATTATTGCTGTTTCATTTGCCAAAATTACAAATCATTCTTTGTTTCTATGTCCTTGTTGATTCATTTCCTGACAATCGAACATGTTTTAGAACTAACTAAATCACACTCAGATAGGGATTTTCTGTGTAGCAACCTTTTTGACTGTCAAGCTACCTGAATTTGTCTAAAACTGGCTGTTGACAAAAAAATCTCTCTAGAGAATATTTATGAATGGGCCCTAGGAATGGACAGGAAAGAACATGTGATCAGGTTAGAATTCTACAGAACAAGCAATGGCAATATACATAAAATTTTCAAAAACTGCTTCACTAGCAAAAAAATTATATCTAAAAATCATTATGCCTCAAGAAGAATGTAATAGAAAAAAAGTAAAGAGTGCTTTTTTAAAGTAATTTGCAGACTACATCTCAAATAAAATTATAATAAAGTTAATCCTACAAATTGAATCTCAGAGCAACTGCTTCTACCATTGTTTAAATATTTTGGACACAGCATATATTGATATAAACTATTTTGATCACAAAACAGTTTACTAATTCAGAATTAGAATATGCATGCTGTACAGTTTTCAGCAACTCAAGCACAACTGCCCACATTCTTCAAGAAAGTGCCTAGGTTTAAGGGAAGAATGAAAAACTAATTATCCTTGTTAAGGCTGAGTTGGCTTGGTTATTATGCTCATTTGGCCAACTGATTGAGCCCACCTACCCAAACTGTGATTTTTTAAAAATCACTATACAGAGAAAAACACTGCCTTTGCCAAAGAAACCCCAATCACGGACCCTCCAGTGAACAGCAAGAATGAGTGTGTTCTGCAACCCCTCCCTCTGTAAAAATTTCAGAGATTAGTGTTAAGGAGGCTCTGAAGCAAGACCAGAGGATTTAAATATGGGAAATGATTGCATGGGCCTAAAATATCACAGATCATACAGATTGGACCGAAATCATCTCTTTGCCACCACTTTCTCAGCAGTTCTTAAGTAAAAAGTAAATGAAGGCTGCTCTCAGAGTCCACTGTGTATCTTTCCAGTTTGTTGTTTATGTACGAATAGCAAGTTGCAATTAGTTGCTATAAAAATACACCATGCCATTAATCTTAATCTTATTTTCTATTTTAGTTTTTTAACTTAGGTCCACAGAAAGCCCATGTATTCCTCACATTTATATAAACATTCAAAAAATACACAATCGCTCCTTTCAAAATCTTTGCAAAGAGTAAAGTAGTTGATAATCACAGGAGAGAAAAAATTTTTGAAATATTTTCAGGTATCTCCCCACACACATATGTTAACCTCTTAAGTTAATGGGGGGAATGAAAAGTAAGGCAGGGCTTAGTCTCATGGTAATTTTAAGGAGCACTATTATGTAACATTTCAATAATATCAGAGCAGAGGCAATGATAAAATCAGTAAATATTAGTAATTTTTAAGCAAATGATGGCATTTCACATTTTCTATAAATTAGTAAGGCTTTAAAACCAGTAATAGTCAGATATTTAGAATCACTACACAAATGTGTAAATGACCACTTAAACAGAATATTCAATGCTTTAAATTATCAAAATCATCAGACTTAAGCGTGATCGTGTATACTGATTTGTATATAGATTAGTTTTCAATAGGAAACTCAAGGTCAGTCTATCCAGAGTAGTATGAAACAAGAGTAAACTTAGAACCTGCCACTACACTTTCCAACCTAATGCTCACAGGACAGATACTTCAGAACGTAGGCAGATACTCAGGTTGGCAGACACACCTGGACAAATGAACAAGAGAAAACTGAAAACTAAAACTAAAAGCTACAGAGGTTTTTAGAAAAAATTTTGAGCACCAAAAAAGAGAGCCTTTTGCTGATCATATTGACCTTGAGAGAAGAATATACAGCTAGTAAAAATCACCATTGTTTAAATATATAGTAGGTCAGGTTGCTTGTAAAATAAACCCTACCATGTTTAAAAACTATATCAAATAGCAATATTTACTTTATGATAACTTAAATACTAAATCAATATTGAGTAAAAAAATGCAACAAGTGCAAATCAACCATTCTTTCATACAAAAAAGACAAAATCAGAGAACATTATTCTTTATTCAATATTAATTGTATTTAAATAAAAGCACATTTAAAAAATCACTTGGTTATCTAATCCATAGTTAGATATTGGCTGCTTGGAACTATGACAGTTGTTCATGTCATAAAACAATGACAAAAAAAAAACTGCAGTTAATTATATGAAAAAAGTCTTACAAATGCATTTTACAAATTGTAATTACTTTTTTAATGTTCAAGATTTATTGTGTTAATTAAGCGACAAAATATGATTATCAGCAGTTACATGAAAAGTGTCTTTTTACTTTCAGCACACACTTTCTCTAAAACAACAAAGGTTCGTGGCTCACGTGCTTCACCATCCACTTTTGTTATTGCAAATCCAAGATCATCCCACATATACTAATCTTTTATGGCAGAGGTCACTGAAGTTATGCCAAAATTCAATAATTATATTCTATCTAATGTAGCAACACATTTATCTCATTGCTGGAATTTACCATTTACCTTACAAAACATTTCATTTAAATGATAAAACACTCATCAAAAATGCCCTTCTGTAACATTTCCAACATTTTAAAAGTTGTGCACAAAATCCTGCAGTTTTAAACTTTTCTTTTCATCTAGAATTAAAATTTATACTTAATTAATATCTCTTTTAATTGGGGGAAAGTATTTTATGTGCCTGTTGCATAATTGAAACAAACCAAAACACTGTCACACTTAAGTTGGTAAAGGCCCATAATCTAAATTGACAACTGCAGTTGAATTTCACTTTCGTTGAAGAGTGAAGTTGTTTCTATATTGTAAAGTGGAATAGGTTTTAATATTTCCAAAAGGATGGGAAAAATGATGAATGAAACAAATTATTCAAACTGTTCTTTGCAAATACATTTAACAAAAATATTGAAATATTTTTAAAAAGTAATTAAAAGTAATTCTGAATATTGTTTTTAAAATGCCAACTCAGTGAAGAAAATATAATCAGTGTTTTGCTTTTATAGTTCCAAGGAAAATTAGCTAATAATTTTGCTGAAAAGCCTATGCTTTGGAAATACTCAATCACAATTTGTAGCCATAGCAAAAGAAAGTAAGTTTCTTAGCTTTTTCAGCAAGGAATATAACTTAAATTTTTCTCAATTCTTGTTTCTACCTCAAGTCAAAATTATCTGCCAGGAATTTTGTACAATTAAGCTTCTTCTGACCTCAGAAACTAACATATCTGTGTACACTAAAAGTTCTATATTCTATGGCATTTATTTCTCTATGACCTCTAATTAACCAAAAAACTAAAATCACTAATTGAAAGATTTTCAGTATATTTTAGAGAAACATTCTGCCAATTTCAAATAAGAAAGATAATAACTAAAAAATTAAAAGATGAAAACAGAAGATAAGGTGCATAAGAGCTAAGATTACTATAAAAATAGAATTTTTAAGCAAGAACTCTGCTGAATAAGCAAGCTATCCCCTTTTTCCTGCACCTGTTTGATGATAGTAAATGATAAAATGTTCCCTTTTAAATTCAAATCTTGAACTGTCTACCTAATATATTAACTTCTTTTTAAAGAATATTAAAGATTACATTAAAGGAGAATTCAACTGTGAACTCACATAGAAGTATAGAACTTACCCAGATAAATTTCTATAAATAGCAGATACATATTACCCTTTCCCAATTTATAACATCTCTGTATTTTAATGTTCACTGAAATGGTAACTTCAAACACTCCATGGCTCAATGCAACTAATAGCAAGGTAAATACAGTATCATAATTCAGTCCACAGGAATACCAGGAAATATTTTATACATACATAAATTACATATATATATAAATTGATGAAAATCAAGGTGCATCTTTTAATGCTAAAATTTCCTAAAAGTAAATCTTCATTTTTCCCTATGACCCAAATTAGCAATATTTTACACTGCATAATAAAAAAGAGAAGATAAACCTAGCGATAAATGTATGAAAAACATACCTACTAAGACAGCTCTAAATCATGTTTCTTTAAAGAATAAATCAAGTTCTCATCAATATGTTAAAGAGAAATATGATTATTTTAAAGTGAAAAATAAAGTTTCACTCTCGACTTCTACAGACTAACATAACCAGGCAAAACAGCATTTAGGATAGTGATAACAGTATTTCTCAAAAAGAAAACAGCAACCGAGATACTACTTTTCTGCTTTTAAACACTCTGCGGTGTGTCTATTTTTAATGTCTAAGATATTGCTGGAATGGTTATATAAAATCTGAGGCTGTTAATATCTGATTACTAAGGTATTTCACTGCAACTTGTGAATTTAATTTATGCTAGGGTGTAAAATAACGTAATGGCTTACATGACAAAATTCAGTTGTAATAAAATCAAAATTGACAGTTTCAAAAATTAGATGGAAGTGTCTTTGAATTTCAGAGTCTCTTACATTAAAAAAATATACTTTTTATTGCAAAACAGTAATTAAAAACAATTACTTAAAGTTATTTAGTTGTGTTTATATATCAAGCACCTTTATTAAAATATTTGGTAGGAATACTATCAAGGCATTAATAAATTTTCAAAATCATACAATAAGCGCTAATGTTTTTTAGAATCCCAAACACTGTAGTATTTAAAATATACAAAAGTGCCATTTAAAAAATGTTAAGCTTATTTGTGCGCACACTGAAACTTCTAGAAAACTTCATTACTTACTGTTCACTGAGTATTACTTACAGAGATGAACAGTTTTAAGAATTCATCTGTTACTTATCCTGAAGTGTTCTGAATAACCCTTCCGTACTGTATATTTCTCAGCAAGATAATCACCCCTACTCTGGTCTGCTGAGAAAAACAAAAAAATCGATAACCCTTCTTTAAGATAGTTCTTGTTCTAACGTATTTTAGGTGGCCACAAGCAGAAATTCATAATTTTAAAAGCAACAATACAAGGAAAATTTTCTTAAATTGTTTCATATTTACTGTATAAAGTCATTTTGGCATGCCTACACAACTGGTTATGGCAGCTTTCAGACATGATTTCTAATAAATGTTTTTTTTTTTTTTTTTTTGCTCCAGGTTCTTTGGAGAAAGCTTGCCGCTGGGAAGTTGATTTTGGCCAAGTGCCAAAATCATGTGCAAAGGGGCCTCATTAGGGATTCATGGCAGCCTTCAGCACTAACAAAAAATGTGACCCAACAGGCTAAATCAGCGACTAAAATTAAAAAGTAAGAGACAAAGACAACTTACTTAATATTCCTTCCAAAGCAACATTAAACTATTTTTGGTAATTAAACCCTTGTTAGTCTAATGCAGTGTTCCTCTGTCCTCAAATGATTGTACAATTACTCTTTAAAACTTGTCAATTTCCCTTCTAAAGACACTTTCTTTCTGTGGCAGTTTACAAAGATTTTGCTATATAATAAAACTCTATATCCACTATGATCAGCCCAGCAGCAGAGAACAAAATCATAAAAATGCAGTCTACAGTATTCCTTTAAGATTTCAACAAACAAATAAAATATAAGCAAAACAAATAGTACCTTTTAAACTTCTACAAGTGAACAGGCACACTCCAAACTCACGTCGCTTATGATGAATCATTCTCACTGCCCAACTTTCCCCCCCAAAAAGTAGATTTGATACGCAGCCTTACCTAGATGTCTTCTGGCTTTTCTGCAGATCAAAAAGTTTCCTGCCTAAGCACACAGATATTCTTTCACAAACCATAAAGGCCCTTTTATGAATCCAGCACTGTAACAGGCTGCCTTCCATACCACGTTGAGAGCCCAGTGCGTCAGCTAGCAAGATAAAATACATTGCTAATACACAATTAGCGGGAGAGGTTGTCTACTGGAGAATTTATCTTAACGAAAGAAGGGAAAAGAAGCTTTTTTCTTTTTTTCTTTTCTTTTCTTTCTTTCTTTTTTTTTTTTTTTTTTTTTTGGAAAAAGCAAAGAGGGTGCGGTCAGATGTTAGGTTTTGCCTGAGAAAGGGCCCTACACTGCACTAGTACCTAAATACTAGCAGAAGCTGCCTGGGAAGAGAGCCAATGGAAGGACTTTGTTTGACCCAGCTGCCAATCTCCCCTGAAGCTGTGCGCCAGACTAAACACTCACACTATTTTAACTCAAATCAGGCTAGAGCAGCTGTTTGCTTTCCGGCTCTGAGCTCTGCACCCACCGTGGCCCGTGCAGTTCACCCAGCGAGCTCTGCTAGCTGCCTGGCTAAAATCTGTTCTGGGCTGGGATTTGTCAGTGGAGAACAAAATTTAACCCTATTCCTCTTGGTAAATATGAACTGTTTGTTCAGCATTTGGATCTGGTAACTTGGAATCATTTTATGCCCTATTTAAAGAAGAGTAATATTTTGTATCACGGAGGAGAAGTGAAATATGAAGGTAACAAAGATTCGTACATTTGTGTGGAATTCTAACCTAATTCTTCTGACGTATTCAAACTAACATTAAAATAACCCTTATGTGTAGCAATAACATGGCCCCTACCATGCACCTGGAGAACTAAGATGGTACCCACTCAACCCAAACCAAACCTCTTTGACCACACCAAGATAGAAAGCTGTATCACATGACCAGAGAGACTCATATCATTCTGAGAGTTAGTACTGACTGCCTAATGCTCTGGATGTTCCTCCAGAAGCAATCCCTAATACACAAAGAGTTTGTTTTCCTTATATGAAAAAATACCAAGTGGTCCAATTTACTTTTCCTAAATTTCTAAGCTTATTTAGCTATTAGGCTGAGTGTGAAAATAATATCCTGAGTTGTAAAAGATTAAAATTTGCCCATTCATGGTCTAAATTGCAAAGGAAACCAAAGTCAGGAGAAGCACACTTTAAGTAATAATCAAAATTATCTGATGTAGCAGGAAGAAAAGATCTGATAACTTAGAGCTATTGCACTCAAGACTGGAGCCAAACATTACACATGTGCGGAGAACGGATCAGGAAGTCATTCCACATGTGGAAGAGAGCGAGAAGCTGAGAGGAGTGTGATAACATGGACTATAAACAAGTTATTCTTACTCCCGACCAAAGTCCTAATTATGGACAACAATGGTGAGAGAAGACAACATCTTTTCATTTAGGGATTTTAGTTTCAGCTGTTAATTCGGGGTAGAAGGATGTCTCCTCATTTAGGGCAAGTAGCCAATAAGACATTTTTTTTTTAAATATAACTGGTTGGTTCACACTGTAGTCAGAAGCTGACCAAAAAATAAATGTTTCTAATATACTGTAAAAGTATGTCAAGGGATTGTTTCAGAAAGTTGTTTCTTCTGCTTTCGCAAAGTTTCCTTTGTTTCTATTCCTGCACCCAAAAGTGATAGGTTTGTTTTCTTATCTTAGAAACTAGAGATCTAAGCTATAAAAATTGTAATTTTATAATACAATGTCATTTTCTCAGATAGGAAATGGTGAAGATGGTTACAGAGAGGTTCAACTATTAGGTTTGATGGGTGCATATACACTGAAAGACCAAATTCATTAAAAATGCATGTTTACATATTATTGTATAACAGGTGACTTACTGTCTTATTCTGAAAGTAGTACACGCATAAACCAGAAAGATTCCCATTGGATCTGACTTCCTATGTAGCTGAGTACAATTGGCTGCTCAGAATTCTCATGGAATCAAGTAAAATGCTGGGAAATGGTTTCTTTTGTGCCTCTTTCTTTCAATCCAGGAAAATATTCAACATGTTTCTCTGAATGGTCTGTCATTACAATCTACCACGAAAATTATCCCTCACAATTACACGGTGACACGTATCCTGCAGGAGCTATAAAATAGAGGCCCCGAAGTAACATTTGTTCATTTCAGAATTACTTCTCTTACTCTGCCATTCTGCATTCCTGTCTTCTCCTTAGACACGCATGCACAAAGCAGTTAGTTCGATCATGAATGTTAGGGGCTGAATTGTGTCCCGTTTCCCCAAAATTCATATGTTTAAGTCCTAATTCCCAGTATCTCAGAATGTGACAGTATTTGGAGATGTGAACTTTAAAGAGATTAATTCAGTTAAATGAGGTCATTAGAGTGGGCCGCAGTCCAATATGACTAGTGTCCTCACAAAGAGAGATTAGCACACAGAAATACACAGAGGGAAGATCATGTGAAGACACAGGGAGAAGTCCAACTGCAGCCAAGGAAAGAGATTCAGAAGAAACCAACCCCGTGGGCACCTTGATCTCGGACTTCTAGCTGCCAGAATTGTGAGAAATAAGTTTCTGTTTTTTTAAGCCATCCAGTCTGTGGAATTTTTTATGGCAGCCTAAGAAAACCAATACTACGTCTAAGTAAAAAGAAGTGAAAAATCACCTTGTTGTTGATTACAGTTTGTTTCTATACTCAGGTGTTCCAACAGAGCATGTAATTTATGAAGGAAGTGTACATTTTTACATTTTCCAGAAAGAGGAAAATCTACATGTGCCAGAGTTTTATATAAAAGCCATACATATTGTTGAGAATGAAGGAAAATATAACAGTTGCTACTCTTTCATGATACTTCCCATTTTCATATATTGAATAGGAATACCATGCTTAAGTCATTGTCTGGTACAGAACAAAATGGTATGTGCACTATTAACATGCACTGACTTTGAAAAAATTACAGAATAAATAGGTGCTTGGCTTTTCCTTTAGGACAATAAAAAAAGAAATATAAACTTTTGATCTTGCAAGATAGTTTTGATCCATAGACAATTTACAGCTGAAGTCTGTTACTAGATAAAATTTTCGTATTAAGAGCTGGAAATGAAAAAAGGTTAGTGTTTGTAAGGGGAGAGTTCAAGTAGCTTTTACAAATGGAAGAGACCCTAAAGGAAGAAGGAAGAGAAATGTGAGTGCCTTGCAAAAAGTCTGAATACAGGTAAAGGAAGTGAGACTGAAGATAATAAAAGATAAAACAAGTCAAGGGGTTAATCAGAATATCTCCAGATGTTGGGCAGAACCTGTGAATATGATGAAGTAGTTGCTCTGTGGATTCAGTTCTCAACCTTTATGTAAGAGTCAATGAGACCTCCATGTAGAGTTAGTAGAGGGAGAAAGAAGAAGCCAATAGCAAACTAATAAACCTAACCAGCAGTGGTGAGGAAAAGATGACTGAAATGACCACTGCAATGAGAATTGTTTCACCTACCAGCTGACATGTGGATGTGAGCATTCATTCGTCTTTTGATTCATTCATCCTTCCTGAAATTCTATTTCATGCTGACTTTGTGTGGGGCACTGGGTTAAGTGTTGTGTGGGATAAAAAACACAGCTCCTGATCTCACGTTTCAGATAGTCTAGTAAGCAAACTGAAAGGCAAACTTTTCTAAAGCAAACTGAAAGCCAAACGTTTCTAAAGAAAACGACACTCTGTTTGTTGAGAATTTCAGAGTGCTGAGGCATTAGGTAATGAACAGCAGTTTTGGAAATGTGATAGAATATTATGCAATAATGATAAGTATCACATATTCAAGTACTCACCATAAACAAATTATTATGAAAGACACTATTGTGAAAAGTGATATATTACATGTCACCCTACAGCATCATGATGTCATTGCCGTAAAGTGCCTAAAGACATCGTTATTTGTGTGAAATTATGATTGTTAGTTTCACTTTTTTTTGGTTCTATTATTTCCCATGCCAGTTGAGACCAAAAAGAGCACATATCTCTTGAAATGCTAACATAAAAAAAAAAAGCCAAGACATAATCATTGTGCACAAAAGCTCATTATTACTCCAAATAAATTACAAACTACATGACAGTGGCTTTCACTTTAAGCAAGATATACTAATAATAACACAGTACATTGAACACCTGTATCCTAGTGAGAATACTCATAAGATATTGAGAAAAAATTTGAAATAAATTTTAAATGTAAATTGAAAATGATTATGGAATGGAATGACTAAAGTTTTTATAAGGAAAATGGTCTTAAATGACTAAGTAAATATTTTCCATGAAAATCACCTACAAATATTTAAAATAAAATATAATACAACATACAATTGTCAAAATAGAAAAAAAAGTATTTAAGTTTTTACCTGGGGTAACAAATGAAGATGAACACAGACACGTATCACACATACAAACAAATAAAAATATTTAAGTAATGGACAAATGATAACCTATTCTCAACGATCTTATTAAAATTTTGAAAGACTTTACATTCCCACTGTCAGTTTTGTTTTTAAACCATTCCCTGCTTCACTGCATTTTCTAGATTGATAAATCTGCCTCTTGAGGCAATCTCTGTAGACATTTTCATATTTTATCAAGTTATTTTACAGTTTTAGAAGGATTAAGAGCAATCTAAATACACACAAGGGAAATAGATAACATGAATTTCTATCTCTGAAAACAAGCTGATTTAATAATTAATTATCCTTCCCCAAAGAAATCACCAGAACTAAATGGTTTCACAAGTGATTTCTACCAAACATTAAAGGAAGAAATAATATCAGTTCTCTACAATATCTTCCAAAAAAATAAAAACAGAGGAATATTACCTAACTCATTCAATGACATCAGCATTATTCTAATGCCAAAACTAGATACAAGGAAAATCATATGATTATATTAATTGACACAGAAGATATTGCATTTAACAAAATCCAATACTCAGTCATGATAAAAAATCTCAACAAACTAAGAATAGAGAGAAACTTCCCCAAATCGATGAAGAACACCTGCAAAAACCTGTAACTAACATAATCAGTAATGAGTAACTAGATGCTTTCCCCCCAAAGCCAGGAACAAGGCAAGGATGTTCCCTGTCTCCACTCCTACTCAACTTCATACAGGAAGTCCTAGCTGGTGCCATAAAAAAAGAAATGGATAAATATCAAAAAAGAATAAAATTGTCTCTCTTCATAGAAAAGATTGTCTATATAGAAAAATTCCAAAGTTTTTTTAAAGCAACTATAGCAAGGTTTCAGGATAGAATGTTAATATACAAAAGCCAACTGCCAGTTAGCAGATGAGTAAGTTCTGGGGTTCTAATGCACAGCATTGTGATTATAGTTAATAGTACTGTATAGTATACATGAATATTGCTAAGAGAGTAGATCTTAAATGCTTTCAGCACAGAAAAATAAATGACAATTATGGGATGTGATGGAGGTGATAACTAACACTACAGTAGTAATCAGATTGCAATATACTAGTGTATCGAATCAACACATTGTACACTTTGAATTTACAATGTTATATGTCACTTATATCTCAATAAAGCTAGTAAAAATATATCAAAAATTTTAAAGCCAATTTGCTTTTCTCTTTGCCAGCAATAAATACTAGAATTTGAAATTTTAGAAATACCATTTATAATAATATCAAAAATTAAGCACTAAGGTATAAACCTAAAATATATGTACAATATGTATATGTGGAAAATTACAAACTGCTGATGAAAAAAAACCAATCTAAATATACGTGTTTTCGCTCTGTGAGCCAAGAGGGCCCAGGATTCAATGACTCCAGTACAAATGAACACATCTCTCACTCAGATCTTGGTTTCTAATATCATTCTGCAATAAAAGGAACTAGGTCTCCTTGGAGAAATGTCTGATTCTAAGACTTGGAAGGAAATATGCACTTTAATAGGCCTGAAGCATCTTATACTGTCAAAAAGTAAGTTAAGTGCCAAAAAATAAAAATAAAAAATAAACAATGATGGAGATATATCAAGGAGATACAGGAGCCAACTGAAAGAAGTCCCAATGGTCAAAGCTGGAACAACTTGAGCAACAAAGTAAGTAAAGTACTTTGGATTGTAACTCAAAGTACGTAAGTTATTTTGTTAAGTTATTTTGAGAGCATTTAACTTTGATATTATGTGATGAAAATGGTGATTTACCCTTGTGGTCTTCCTCCCCAAAATGTATTACTCCAGTCTCAGCATAAGAAAAACATCAGACAAATTCCAATTGAGAGATTTTCTGCAGAACAACTGACCAGTAAATCTCAAAATTATCAAAGTCATTAGAAACAAGGAAAGTCTGAGGAAGTGTCACAAACAAGAAGTACCTAAGGAGACATGACTACTAATGTAATGTGGTATCCTGGGTGTGATCCCAGAACAACAATCAAAAGAAGGTGGGGCATAATGGAAAACTTAAGGAAATCTGAATAAAGTATGGACTTTAGTTTGTAATAATGTGTCCATTATGTTTGACCAATTGTGACAAGTATATCATACTAATGTAACAAGAAATTGGGTGTGAGATATACAGGAAACATTTGTACCATCTTTGCAATAATTTTCTAGATATAAAATTGTTCTAAAATTAAAAGTTTATTAAACTGTGCATTAGAAAAATATCTTATATAGAGAAAAATGATGAACACTTCATGGCGTGTTACCCAATATTTTCTTAGGTGTGGAAATAATGTCCAAAAAGTAATTCTTGAGAAGTATGTATTAAAGTAAAAACAAAAAAAAGAAAAAGAAAAACTAACCCTTTGGTTTCCAAGACATTGTTTCCCCTAGATTGTTTTTCTTCTCATATATCTGATTTTGTTTTCAATTGTTTAAACTGAAATAAATCAAGATTCCCTCTTTAGCTGCTTTTTTTTTTCTTACTCTACTTAGAAATCTAATTGACATCCACAAATAGGTTGAAAATCCCCAAATCTTCAACACAGACACCTCTATATAGCACTTCAGATCTCATTTCTACATGCCCAAAGGCACTCCATCTCCAACCCTAAAATATTTTTTCCCCTCTAACCTGCTCCTATTCTGTTTAACAGACAACCATTCTCACATGCTAGGTGACTGAAGTCAGAAGAGATCATATGATATCTCAACAGTTCCCCAGTAAAACACTAGGACTAGGCAAGTGGAAAAACATGGAATAAAAAATATAATTGAAGGAAAAAGTTCTCAGCAAAAAGAGACTTTAGTGGACAGATTAAGATTTATTTTGTTCTAGGAAAGCACAACAACAAAAAAAGAAATCATGAAAGAGAAAATGTTCAATAGAAATAACTGAAAATAAAATGGTAATTCATGAATAATTAATGTTCCTGAAGTGCAAGAACAAATTTAAAAAAAAGATATCAAAGATAGAATAGAAGAGAACTTTCTCAAGCCTAATGCTAAATTAAACAATTCACCACATGCTTGGCAAAATTAATGGAGGAAGACACAGACCTAGATCACTCTAGCAAAGAAAAAATTTAATTATAATTTTAAAGGACAAATTTCAATATCAAAATGGAAAAATAATATGTGTTTATCTACATAGGAATAAAAATGGTCTACCCACATTACTTCTTAACAAAATGAAAAATTAACACTATCTATGTAACACTGGGGTACATTAGTTTTTGAATAAAAGGATTTAGGTCCAACCATAGAGATCAGAGGTGAACTATGGTTGCCTTAATCGAACAGAATTAGGAGAAAACCTGACATAAGTCAGTCAATGCACGGCATTCCTCCCACCACAGATATTGGTTTAAGAGTAGTCTGGACCACATGACCATACCTGATCTAGTCTCTCATGTAAAAGGAGGCATGCATATCTGGGAATCAGTTTTTTGTAACTATGACAGAACCAAGCTTTGGGGATAAAATTGACATCTCAGGAGACAGAGAGGAGAGAGAAGATAAATTAGCACCTTGACATTATTAAAACACAGAATTCATCCTACTCTACCTATGACTGCTTTCAGTTATATGAACCAGTAAATTTCCTTATTGGTTAAGCCACTTACAATTTATTTTTCTTTAATATATCATGGAAAATGTTATAATTTATAGACTAGCCAGATTCCATTTTACGTATAAAGGCAACAGAAAGACATCTTAAATGATCAAAATCTAAGAGATTATATTATTCTTAGGAAAATTGCATAAGACATGCTGTTTAAGAGTCAGACTAATTTTGAAACAAAATTAAGTGTCCATCAATGATGGATGGATAAAAAAAATATACAAGTGGAATATTAATCAGCCTTAAAAGAAATAAATCTTGCCATTTGTGACAACGTGTATGAGTTTAGAGGACATTATTCCAAGTGAAATAATCCAGACACAGTAAGACAAATACTACATGATCTCTTTTATATGTGGAAGCTAATAAAGTCAAACTTAGAAAAACAGAGAGTAGAATAGTGACTGTCAGGGGCTGAGTAGGAGTGGGGAGATAATGGTCAAATGGTACAAATATTCAGTTACAACATGAATAAGGTCTAGATATTTAATGTACAGCATACTAACTATAGTTAATATTAATACACTGCATACCTGAAATTTTCTAGGAGAGTAAATCTTAAGTGTTTTCACCACACACACACACACACACACACACACACACAGGTAACTATGTAAGGTGATGGATGTGCTAATTAGCTTGACTGAGTGTGGTAATCATTATACCAGGTATATTTATATCAAAACATCATGTTTTACACCTTAATATGTAAAGTTTTTAATTTGTTAAGCATACTTAATAAAGCTGGAAAAATAAAAATACATTTAAAAAAGAATTTAGTATACAGATCTTTCTTAATCAGAGTTTTGGACCCCAAACACTGTACTTGGACTCAGAAATACTTCAAGAGGTATAAGATGTCATACTTCTTTTTCTTCTCCTTTCCCTCTACTAAGAAATAGATTTGTCATGCTACATGCTTCATAACACAACGTTGGATGGCCACTTAAAACAGTAATATGTTCTACTCCAACATTTGCTAACAATAACTATTTACAAATTTGTGACACTATGCCAGAATTACTAGACAAAAATTCTTTCACTTATTGTTTCTTTTTCCATAGAAAAAAAGTGTGTAGGACACAACAATGACAAGTGAGAAGATCTAATAAAAAGTTTGCAGATGCAGATCTTTTCTGAGAAGATCCCAATTTATATCATTTAACATTAAGTTCCTATGAATATGCCTCTTATGTGCTTCAAAGTCAACCAATAGGGAATGATCTTAAATAAAGAGCAACAGTAATAACTAAAATGTATTGAGCACTTTTAAATTAGGTTTAGAGAAGTTAAATATTGGTCAAATAAATGGAAAACTAGGATTAAACCCAAGCAATCTGATGCCAGAGCCTATGCCAAACCCAACCAATCTGATCACTGTCTATATTGTCTGTAAGGTAATATTTATTGAGTGTCATTATATAGTAGGCACCTACTCTATATGCATTCTTTGTGGTATGATCATTGTGTAGCTCTTAATAACATCTCTCATAAGCTATCCACATCAAAGCAGCCATGCATGAAAACTAGGTTCATAGTCATGGTTCCCTCCTTAATCTGGGCACTTGTGGTAATGCCTTCCTTCCAATATTTTGCTTGGCCATCTTCTATCTGGAGACAGCATGGATCTCAATTCAATCAGGAAGGTGTATGGACTGTTCCCCAATAAAAGTCCCATTCAGCATCCTTTCTATGCCTTGCCATAGTATAATGCATACCTCTAAATAACATAAAATTCCATCATAATTTGCTTTTATCCATCTCCCAAGACTTTAAGAACAGGGGACTATGTTTCTTTCCTTTCATTCTCAGTTATCCACAGAGTCCTTGGCACTGAATAAGCACTCTTAAGTGCTATGAATTACTTAATGAGAAAAATAACTCAGTGGAATATTTAATGTAAATAAAACAGAAGTTTTAAATTATATAGACAATATAGATGTTTACAGGTTAATTAAAAATAGCCATTTAACTCTATGGAATAAATACAAATTCACATATAGGAAGAAACTAGATTCCAGAGAGTAGACATTTTTGAGTCATTTCATACTCTGATTAACAGACTTGAGAATAATATGATAAAGGAATAATTTAACACTCCATTTTAAGTGATTTCTTAATTGGGGCATCTGTTCCTTTACCATGCTTTAAGTATGTTTGTCATCTGGTTTATTTCTGTGTTTGACTGTTTGTAGGTTGCACTGTGTCCTCCAAAAAGATATGTTCAAGTCATAACCCCTGGTACCTGTGAACGTGTACTTATTTGGAAATAGTGTCATTGCAGAAGTGATCAGTTAAGATCAGTTCATACTGTAGTAGAGTGGGTCCTTATCCAGTATGACAGCGGCCTTACAAGGAGAGAAGAAGGGACTCAGAGACAGACACACAATGGATGACAGCCATGTAAAGACTCAAATTCATGGAGACAATGCCATACATTGATGGGACAATGTCATCACCAACGCATCTGGTGACAGTAAAGGCAGAGACTGGAGAGATGGCTCTGTAAACTAAGGGCCACCAAGGATTTCTGGCAACTACCAGAGGCTAACAGAAAGGCATGAAACAAGGCATCAGAGAGAACATGGCCTGCTGACACCCTGATTTCGAAGTTCCAGCCCCCAGAACTGTGAGAGAATAAATTTTGGTTGTTTAAAGCCACCCAGATTGTGGTCCTGTGTTATGACAGCCCTGGGAAATTAATACAAGTTTCTTTATCTTGAACACAATCTCCCCATTTTCTTTCTAAAGCACCTGCTTTGGGTTCATGGAACTTTAACCTCTTAAATGTTTACAGTCAGTACAATTTTTTTTGGCATCTAAAACAAAGTAATCATGGTAATCAAAATTGAATTTTATATCTTAATATATTACATATATTAATAGTAATTTTGTTGAAACTTAAAGATAGAGGTAACATTTATTGATATGGAATGTAGGTCTCTCAGGAAAAAGGCATTGATGGCAAACAGACTTGTACTTTCGTCTGGCCAGGCCTCTTACCGCAGCATTTCCCACACCATGAAACAGATTACATTTCAACTTTATAACCTTCAGAAGCAGCCTGAAATGCTCAAGAGTGGGAACCAAAAGCCCATTTTAGTTCTGACGTATCCAGTCTACACTTCGCAAGGCCCACGTGAAACGTAACATATGGAATGCTGACGAGGTTTTTGAGTTAAAATCTCAAATCTGCTAAAAACATGATTAATATTACACTAGCCTTTTGGAGCAAAGGTCTAAAATATAATACCTTTTAGTTCATAAGCAAAATCAGCAGGACATAAAACTCAACAGATATGCAGGTATTAACCCCATCAGCTGTCCTCTCAGAGAATGTGGTACCTCTAAATCCCACGAATAGTATCACTGTGATTGAATGTAACGAGCACAGATGACAGGAATATGCGCTGCCACCAGGGACCTTCAGCCAAAGTGCAGAGTGTGCTGTTTGTCTTGGGAAACTTCTCAACTCTTGGTAAACTCTCTTCATCAGCCCTCAGGCATCCAGTGCCCTCACGCTGCCCTCCGGCTGTCCCAGGCTCTCCCCACTCACTGAACACCCCTCTCCCCTCCTCCTGCAGCAGCCGGCCCTGTGCTCCAGAATCAGACTTCTCGTCAGTTCCACTTTTCAATCAAAACTCCATTTTCCTCAAGCTGGCTGATTTGGGCAGGGTCTAAATCAAATCTGATTATCAAATCCTAATCTGATAATCTGATTAAATTAATTTGAAGTAAGTTGTAAATGGCTAATAGCCTAAATTTCTGAGAGAAGCTGAGTTCTTGACAATCTAATTTGTGGAATATACAAAGAAGTATTGAACTGGGAACTTGAGTGCCTTTTCTTTATACTCAAATTTCTTCCATTGCTTGCCTGCCTGCCTGCCTGTCTTTCTACCTTTCTACCTTCCTACCTTCCTTCCTTCCTTCCTTCTTCCCTCTCTTCCTAATCTTCCTTTTTCCCTCCCTTCCTAACCTTCCTTCTTCCCTCCCTTCCTTCCTTCACTCTCCTCCTCCTTCCCACACTTCCTCCCTTTCATTCTTTCTCTCTCTCCTTTCCTCCCTTCCTACCCCACAACCCTTTTCCCTCTCTCTCTCTCATTGCTGGTTCAGTACTGTGGCGTTACCTTTTTGCTCGGTTACTTACCCATAACTTGGCGTCCAGCTAGAAATTAAACTAAGGAAATCACTGTCTTTCCCAAGGCAAATGCTACTTCCTCATTCACCAATGTTGGCAGTATCTATACTCTTAATATTCTCTTCTGCTAGTGACTTTTGAAAACTCTATAATTAGAAAATAAATTATTGAACTAAGATTCAAGTGTATGCTTTCCACTTTGATAATCTGTCACCTATTTAAGACGTGTCTAGTGCGCTTGGAAGCATCACAATGAGCTACGACTATTATTATTCAAACACTTAGCCTGTCCTAAACAGCTACTGTTTATCAGAATGTCTTTCCCAGAAATGTTAGACATTTTATAAGCACTTACTGGTTTGCAACAGGCCATCAATGCAAAGCACATTCTACACATCATAAATATTATTACTAATTATTCCTTTAAAATATTTATTAATAAGGATTACCATGGTTTATATTGTTCTCTAAACAAACAAAATAATTTATATTTATTTCATGCTTTCCTGTGCCAGATGCTATTCCAAGTACCTTGCATTCAATTACTCATTTAATTCTCAAAACAATACTATAGATTGTGTATTCTCATATACTTGCTTTTAACAGAAATAGAAAACTAAGGGCTTGGGGCATTTAAGAAGCTTCCCCAGGATAACATAGTAGGTAAACTCTGTTTAAACCCACTGCACGAGTACCGTCTACTCCTCCAGGAATATATACATATGCATGTTTCTTGTACAAAAAGATGTAAGTTATATATGAATATTGATACTTTTTCAAGCTCAGTCCCCAGTGAGAGGTATGGGACCAGTAAGTGGGAGTTAGACTATGTTGACAGATTTCCTTGCATGGAAAACAGATTAATTTAGCTTAACCCAAAAGAAGCCTTGTGAATAGGATCCCTTAGCCAGGAGGAGCAATAAGAAGTAGTGCTACTTCCAGGTGACTTCTAAGGGGAGGTCCAGAGCAATGGCAGGGACATTCAAGTCAGGCTTTGGCAAGTTTATGAATGACACCTCTGGTGGTGAAATGGTGAACTGACTAGACACAGATTGATGGAAAGTAATGTCTCCAGGAATCCTAATCAACAGATGAGAGAGAAAAGGAGTTACCCTAATTGCTGTGAACGAGAAAGAGAAAATTACAACATAGATTCTTATCAGAAATAAAGTTTTATATAATCTCAGAATACAGCAGCAACCCAATATTATTTCACTCATTTCTGCTGAAGAAATTGTTGGGACTTTCCAGTAAACACTGCTAAACAGAAAATCACCAAATGGCAGGCCATGCAAAACAAACATTTAAACAATTGTTCAATAAGTATCACAGCTGGCTATTTTATAAAAGTAATGTTTTCTCTAGGTTAAAAGAATCTAGTGATACAGGAGTCTGGGAAGCACAAAATAAGATGGTGTTCTTTCCTTTCTCTGTCATTCTGTTCCCCAGATATAACTACTAAACTGGTCATGTTTTCAAGACATTTCCACTGCATGAGCAATTATGTACTGACTTATCTTGTTTTTGTAAAACAAATGAACTGAAATTACATTTCTGTATATATGTATATGTGTGATAACATGATTGATACAGGTTTTGTTTTTCTGTGAGAAAGATCTTACCACACATATTATGCTATAACTTGATTTATGTCACTTTTCTCCCCAACATATATCATAGAAAACTTTCCAAGTCGGAACATACATAGTCCTACTCCTTTTCTTTTTTTTTTAAGTTACCTAATGTTCCATAGTATGCTATCTCGTAAATCATTTAACTATTCCATAATGTTTTGTCTCATTCTCAAGCTAGGTTTTCATACATTTATATATTACCTTAGGTATTTAGAGACCTAAGTTCCAACTCATTACCACTTCTGTTTAATTTTCCTAGAAATTCAAGCTTACAGCTATGTCTGGTGTGTTTAATCATGAGAATACTATATATTTTTTCACTATTATGGGGAAGAAATAAGATACTGAGGACTTGGAAACGATGCTTTATCCAATTACTTCTCATACATTTCACACTGTGTATGTTTGGGGGTAAGAAAGTAGATCTGAAGCCAAATGGCTGAGTTTAAAATACCCTGTAGACCATAGTTAAGTATGTAAAAGTTTAATAAACTCAAATTTCCAGTTACTCTGGCCAAAAGTTTATGTTCAAGAAATATTAACTGACCATCTTAAAAGTAAATCCTAAATGTTGGGATAGGTGGTTAGGCAAAGCATTTCTCTGAGGATTCTAAGAAAAACGGGCTGAAGGAGTCAGTGTGAGTGGGGTCACCCATGTAACAGCAGCTGCATTTTCATCCCTTCTCGCTTATCCCCCTTGGCACTAAAGAGATCTCTATGTACAGAGAAATTTTGCAGCTGGGCAGAAGAGACAAGCATCTGGCTGAGAAATAACACTGTAAGCCAGAGTAACTGTTGGCTTTCTACATCGATCTGATCAAATTTCAACTTATTCTCCTGGAAAATGGAGTCACTAAGCGAAGAAAAAAAATACTACAAAAAAGTACTTCTGGCAGACTGTCTAAAGCTAGTAGGCTTCAGGTATTTTCTAGGTGGGAAACACAGTCGCCATCAAATGGGAACATGCACTGGCATGGGGAGCCTTCTCGGGCTCATCAGAAACCTGGATAACCTCTCCTATCCCCTACCAAAAAATTATCAGAATATCTGCACTAGACCTTTACCGTGCATATATTTAATGCAAAAGATAAAATTAGTTATGAGTTGGTATAGACAGGCCAATGGAGAATCTTCATTAATAGAGATCAGTGAAAATAAAGCAGGCTGTTGGAATACCAAAGAATAAATATTTTCCTGAGTGTAAATGGAAGTGGGATGCAATGTCCACCTTAGCAGGGACAGAGATATTATACAGGAGGCAAAGCAAATACTTTTCATAGTTTTCAGCTAAGATCAAAAAAAGTCATGACTAGGTCAGAATTGCTTTCCCTCTATAACTGTGAGCAAAAACAAACAAATTAAACAAAGAAAAAAACCAAAATCCTGGAGGCAATAGAGATCAATATTCATATAACAGGGTCCAATATTGGCAGAATATTTTAAAAATAACATGTCTTTTAAAAGATATACATTTAGTCACAGGGTAACTAAAAGTCTACATAAGGGATTGCAAAGTGACTATAAAATAAACGTTAATGAAGTTTTATATATATTTTTATCCGTAAGAATAAGTATTCAAATTTGGTTCAGGTTTTAGAGGATGACGAAAGGGAAAGTACCAACAAAACTCTTCTGAATAGCTTTTATTTCTATAAAAATATTTATAAAGATTAAAAAGGAGTCATGAGGGTGCAAATTTTACAGCTAACACCACCTGGAATATTAATAAAAATAAATATACAAAACTCCACACTTCTTCCAAAATTTTCATCTTAATCACATCTGTTCTAAATTAGTCGAACCTTGTTAGATAAAAACTTTTCATCACCAAGAGCCTTTAAAAATTGATAAAACCCATTGATCATCTCCACAGGAAAAAAGGACTATTCATATACTGCATACAATTTCTTAGGAATTATTGATAATCATATAAAGTTTACTCTTTGATCTCAATTTGAGAAATTCTAGTCTAAAAGAATGGCCCTAACTAAATAAAGTAGGATCTATTAATGGTTTCTGAAATTTGACTAGTAGGAAAAAAATCTAGTTTATGTTACCATCAGCATGCAACATTTTCTTGGGCCTGGATGGTGTGGGATGGTGGTGGGGACGGACCGAGGACACAGCATGTCTTTCCTCCTGCTCCAGAAGTGACTCTAGAACTCTCTTGCCTTATCTTTCCTTTGCTCTTTCAACCCAACATTCATTCTTTGAGAAGCCCTCCAGAGGGCTTCTTAATAGGATGAGAAGAGAAAAAGAAACTTACCCATAATAGAAAACACAACAAGAAAAGAGAGCAACCCCAAACACTACAGATTTTTATAAAGTTAGGAAAACTAACTTGCTTTTGTAAACTAATACAAAAAAAAAGAAACCTTTAAGCATCAAGATATATTTATTTAACTGCTGCATATCGATATGAATAACCTAAAGTATAAACAAATTTTTAAGAAACTGAAAAGTCTTTGTTTGCTCTTTTATAAAACAGTATCATGATCCTAAATGCCATCTTGAGAAACTCTGTGGTTGCAGGAGCACAAATACGGGTGTCCCAGTCATATAAGCAATCTTGAATTCTCCTTGATTAAAAATCAGAATTAAAATATTCTGCCATGGTTGATAGCTAAGTATCTGTTACACCAAGTTTATCAAAATAAGCTTACAGGAGTGGACAGAGTTTGATTCAACTGTGGTCATGTTTCACAGCTTCAACAGTGACTACTGTAAATATGCATTCTGTAAGTATGCAACTTACAAATGATAACTACATAATGGAGCATTAGATAGTTTGCCAGAATAGTCTATCTGCAAGTCACTAACCACATTGTGTGCTTCATTATTTTCTCTGTTCAAATCTCGACAAGAGTTTTCTTTATTTCAGAAGCAGTAACAAACCCCTGAAAAGTAGTTTTATATTATAAAAGATTACACTAACACATACATACAAATATTTACTCAAATAATGGTCAGTTTTTAAAACTATTTTCAGTATTTATTAAGAGATTTAGAAATAATCACCAAATTAGTAGACAGTCTCTAAGAACACTTGATTGTTATTGAATACTGTCAAGACACCAAAATGTGCGGATTCACCTTTGAGAAGTGTTAAATTTGCATTTATTCTTTTGTCCCTAGGCTAACAGCTGGGTGGTGGTGGTGTATTTTAAAGTACCTATTTGAGGCGCTAAGAGGTCCTAATTAGATAAATTAAACAAACACAGCATTCAGTTTCAGAAATGAAGTGTCAGAACAGATAGCTTTTTGATCTGCAGATCACTAATGGAACAACAGTAAATTGCAAATAATGTGATTTTGTTTGCCACCTCAGCATATTGGGATTGATCAAAACAGTTTTACTTTAGTACCTGCCCAAGATATTGCTCTGAGTGACTGAGAAGAAATGAATTATTTTCTAGAGACTTTCAGCTGCTTTCATTCTAATTTTTCCTGCCCCTATTATGGATGAATGAATAAATGAATGAACGGATGTATGGATGAAAAAGAAATACCAATAGCCTCTGTGTTACAGTGTGACATTATCGTACCTTGGAGGACCATGCTGTTTGCATGGCTGGCTAAACAAAATAAAACAAAACAACCACAACAACAAGCACAAATCAGGGGTGATTCATTTCAAGTCAATTCAACAAATCAGTATGTTAAGTAAGTCACTGAGTTGGCGTACAAGGACCACAAAGATCATTTGAAGGATTCATAATCCAACGATAAAAGCAGTATGGACATGTCTACAACTAATGATAAAACAAAAAACAAAGTTAATTACAAACGTGAAATTCAAATTAGTTTTGAGCTGATTAACTGAGGTAGAATTTGAACTGTACCTGAAAGAGAAATTAGCATGTACAAATGTGGAAAGAGAGAGGGAGAACCATCCAGATTAAGAGAATAGCATGAGTTAGGAGGCAAAGGACAGAGTGTGATGGAAGAATCTAATGAATGGATTTAACCTCAACCCAAGCCCAGGAGGAGGGGTAGGAGAAATAAGAAGTTTATGTTCAAGGGGGAGTTAATGATTTTAGTTTGAGAGTTAACTGAGTTTGAAGTATCTATGGGAAATTCAGGTCTAAAGCTAAGGATGGATATTTAAATTAGAGATAAAGATTGAGTCCCCTGCACAAAAGCTTTGGGAGCCTTTGAGATAGTCCAAAATATATGCATGGTATGGTTAGAGAATAAACCTACGGAACACCTGTATGTAAACACAAGTAAGAGAAGATGAGAATGAGAAGAAACATTCTGGGAAGCAGCAGAAGAATCAAGAGAGAATGTATCTCAGCTATTATGAAAAGGTAAACATTTCATGGAAGAAGGGAGGGGCCAATACTGTTGAAGGATGCACACAAGTACCATGTTTAGCTTTTAGAAACTCATCTGTACTCTTCAAGGAAGCAGTTTCAGTTAAATGGTGTGGAGGGAAACCAGGCTGCCAATTGGTGGAAGCAAACTGGTCAATACGGGTAATGGTCAAAATTAGTGGAGGATTTAACAAAAAAAGCAGGATGGGAAAGTTCTCCAGAGAGTAAAGCACATTAGAAAATGGAAAGGAGGAAGACTAATATACCAAAAAATCTTTAACAATATCACCTTAAAAGGAGAATATTTTAAATGTGACTTCTCCGTGATATTCATGGAAGAGGTGCATCACAATAAAGCCTAAGATTTTCCACCCAGGGCAATGAATAGATCACTTCAAACAATTAAATTTCAGCATCTCAAGATGCCCCAAACTGCCTACCTACTGATTACTAAGGAAGAAAACATGCAATGTGTTGATTAAAGAAAAAACTTGAATATTTAAAAATTTTTTTGATAGGAGATGCATATTCATGTCAAGAGAGACTTATAGAGCTCTGGAACACAAACTCATTATAAATGTTTCAGAGGAATAATACGAGATACAACACCTGCAAAGAAGAAAAACAAGACATTTTCTCCCTTAAAAAAAAGAAAAAAAAAAAAACCTCTAAAATATTCACCCTTACCACACTGAAAGTAAGGCTATGATTCAACCAAGCATTTGGAGAAACAAATGTTTTCCACTCAAACAATCCTCACAAATATTCCCAAGGCTCTGAATATATTTCTTGAAGGACATAATCACTGCTTACACAACAGGCAACCTGAAATTGACATTCTACAAAAAGAAATGTCTACTGCTCTTCATAAGTGTGATGTTCATGATGTCATGACAGGCAAAGAAAGACTGAGGAGATAGATGTTAATTGGAGGAGACTAAGGTGACTTAAAGATTGGATCCTGGATCAAGGAAAAGGGCCTTCATGAGACAAAGAAACATGACCAGGTTTACAGAGCAATTAGTAGAATTGTTTTAGTGTTAATTTTCTGGTTTTCATAATTGTACTCTGTTTATATAAGATGTTAACAATCGGGGAAGCTGGTTGAAAACTATAAGGGGATTTCTCTAGAATTTTCAGTCTTTTGTAGGTCTGAAATTATTTAAAAATAAAAAGTTTAAAAAGAACAATTTCTAACTATGAAAAGAAATGAGTGAAGAATCACATATGGAAGGAATAAGAGATCAAAATTTGGCTATGTAGTTCTGTGTATCATACGGCCTTTTAATTTTTTTTTTTTTAATTTCAACTAGCTGTAAATTACCCAGAATTAAGTGACAATAAGGAAGTTTTCCAAAAATGCTTGGGCCCTAAAGAAATAAATTCTTTGTTCACATGTGAAGTAACCTGTGTGTATTTCAGTAACTAACTAATGAATAGAAACTCAGAACGTGATTTTCAATCTGCATTTTCATGTGACTTTCCTGAAGATGATCAAGGTCAATTTTGAAGTTGCCATGACATCCAATTTTGAGTATCTACTCTGTGCAAGACATTATTTATAATGGGTAAAGCATGGTCTCTGATTACCAAAAGTGCTTCATGAATGTTGGTGGACTGTTACACATATTTCTCAGTAACAGTATTTCATAGAATACGTTATAAAGAAAGAAACTAGCAAAGACTTGCTGAGACACAGAGAAAAGAGGAATCATCTGCGTGACCTCACAGAGGCTTGGATAAATAGTTGTCTACCAAGGAGAAAATAAGGGAAGGTATCAGGGAAGTAGAGTTGTTTAAAGACAGCGGAGGATTCTGATGGGTAGTGACTGGCACATAAAGGAGAAAGGTAATTTGGGGAAGAGAAAAAGCCTAAGCAAAGCCATGGGATAGAAAATGACAGGACTGTTTTGATTCTATAATTCAAGTGAGAGGTCAGGGAGCTCTAGCGGTGAAATTTCATGGAGTGATAGGATGTGAACAAGCCAATCTGGGGCTTAAAAAGCCTTGGATCTCCCAGAAAATTGTGTTGCAAATAAATGCTAACCCCGCTCACATTTAAGGCCAATTCTATTAAATGTCACTCAATACATTTCTGTCCCTAAATTCAGTATATATTCATAAAACCTGAAATATGAAATCGCATCTTAGTTGTCCACTGCAAAGTGGTACAAGCAAATTCTAAAGATTCTGGATCTTAAAATATGTCCTGAGTGCATTGTTTTCTAAGTAGTCAATTACTATTCATTGCCCACTTCTAAAAGATCAATAATTCAGATTGCCCAATAGGTTCCTAGCCCAGTATCAAGCTGTTCATCTAAGAGGTAATAGGGTCTTGCCTTATGTTTAAGTCTTTAAAGCTCTTAGAAGAAAACATATGCAAAACATTATCTGACATAAATCTTAGCAATGTTCTCCTAGGGCAGTCTACCTAGGCAATAGAAATAAAAGCAAAAATAAACAAATGGGACCTAATTCAACTTACAGGTTTTTGCACAAGGAAACCATAAGCAAAACAAAAAGATAATCTATGGAATGGGAGAAAATATTTGCAAAACATGAGACTGATAAGGGTTTCATTTCCAGAATATATTTTAATAGCTTATACAATTTAATACGAAAAAAAACCAAACAACCCAATCTAAAAATGGGCAGAAGACCTAAACAAGCAATTCTCCAATGAAGATATACAAATGGCCAATAGGCACATGAAAAAATGCTCAATATTGCTAATTATCAGAGAAATGCAAATCAAAGCTACAATGAGGTATCACCTCATACCAGTCAGAATGGCTATCATTCAAAAGTCCATGAACAATAAATGCTGGAGAGGATGTAGAGAAAAGAGAACCCTCCTATACTGTTGGTGGGAATGTAGTTTGGTGGAGCTGTTATGAAAACAGTATGCAGATTCTTCAAAAGACTAAAAATAGATATACCATATGATCCAGCAGCCCACTCCTGGGCATATATCCAGAGGGAATCTTAATTCAAAAAGAGCCATGCACCCCAATGTTCACAGCAGCACTATTTACAATAGTCAAGACATGGAAACAACTTAAATGTCCATCAACAGATGACTGGCTAAAGAAGTCATGGTATATTTATACAATGGAATGCTACTCAGCCATAAAAAACAATAAAATGCCATTTGCAGCAACATGCATGAAACTGGAGACCGTGATTCTAAGTGAAGTAAGCCAAAAAAAGTAAGAAAACACCATATGATATCACTTATATGTGGAATCAAAAAAAAGAAGACAAATGAACTTACTTACAAAACAGAAACAGACTCATAAACACAGAAAACAAACTTATGGTTGCCATGGGGGGAAGCAGGTGGGAAGGGATAAATCGGGAGTTTGAGACTTGCAGGTACTAACTAATATATATAAAATAGATAAATAAGTTCATACTGTGTAACACAGAGAACTGTGTTCAATATCTTGCAGTAACTTATGGCAAAAAAGAACATGAAAACGAATGTATGTATGTTCATGTATGACTGAAGCATTCTGCTATACACCAGAAATTGACACAACATAGTAAACTGACTGTACTTCAATCAACCAACCAACCAACCAATCAATCAATCAATATACTGAAAAAAAGAATGCTATATAAATGGAATCATATATGGCATGTAAATATTTGAGATTGATTTTTCTTATTCTATATAATCTTCTGGAGAAAATTATCCAGATTGTGGGTGCATAAACAGATTGTTCTTTTTTTAATTGCTCTGTTGTTTTCCTTAGTGTGAGTATACTACTTTGTTTATACATTCATATGTTGTAGGTGGCTAATTTGTGGCTGTTACAAAAAAGCGGCTACAAACATGAAAAAATAAGCTGTTCACTGAGGTTTTACAAAATTGAAAATCTCTTTGTTAATTGGATATGGATTTCATTTTAGCAGCAGTTGCTAAGATATTTTAGCAACATATGTTTTGTAAAACAGTAGTCCCAGAATATGTTATTTGGTTGGATATGAAAAAGTATTTTCTTAGCAAATAAGTTTGGTAAACATTCGATTAAGGATGGTTAATCATTTTTCTTTGCTGCAGAAGTTATCAGAACCTTGAAAATGTTGAGAAATATGTCATTTAAAAGAAGAGAGGTAAGATGCGCTGTCACACAAATCCATACAAATCTAGTGATACAAGTGTTCTACATTTGAAAACTTCACCAGATGCATATCCTCTTCACCTCATTTTAAGTCTATCATCCAGTCGATGGAATGGCTTATTGAAATGTCTATGAGAAAAGAGGAATTTTTCCAAAACAATTTGATTTCTGATGCCTGTAGTTATTGTAATTTCAACTGTTTAAATTAATAATATCTATTGGAAAATGTTCTCTCTTTAGGAAAATGTCTCTTCTTTTAAAGTAGAAATTAGTGGGGAAAATCATGAACAGATAAGTCCTTTCCTGCCTCCCTCTTTGGGAGAAAGCTATTTTATTAATGAGAAATCTGAATTTTATTCATCTTATAACATGGTTAAATCATTTGAGATGGTCACTTAAATGATGATGTTGACATTAAAACTAAAGAAACACTGCAATAGAAAATCAAGAACAGGAGCCACTAGATAAATTTCAAAGACATTAAAAGATAAGAAATGGAGTAGCTGTTTGAAAATATGTAGGTACTGTGAAAATAAATGTAAGAAACTTCATTTAAAATTGAGCTGGGAAGCCTTAAAGGGGGAGCTCTAATGCACTCACCCCAGCCTACAGCCCAGCAGGAAGAAAGATTTCCTCCTGACCCAGCAGCAGCAAGCTGACCCTCACCTGTAGCCAATGAAGAACAGCCTCCCCAGTTTCCTCCTCTCCTCTATGAAAGCCAGTCCCTCTTTAATTTCTCCAGACTTGAGTATGGTTCCCCACACTTTGCTTGTCCTGAATTGCAATTCTCTTGCTGTTCCCGAATAAATAAACTCATTTTGCTGGTAAAATAACAGTCAACAATGTTTTAAGATCAGCATTACTTCACAGAACTCTAGGTCCTATCACAAGCCAGCCATAACGTGTTATACCCATAAAACATGATTTTATAACACCAATACTTTGGAACTGTTTAGTAATTTCAGATATTTGGGTCTAAAAAGAGTGGGGTTTTCTATGCAGATCCTATTATGGTTCTGCAGCCTGAGAAGTACAAGCATGTGAATGTCCAGCATTAGTGTCTGGATCAGTAGAAAGGTTGATACTCAACCAAAAACATTAATATGTCAAAATTCCTTCCACAATACCAATGTATAGTCATCAGGTTTCATTGAGAACTATATATTTTGTGACTGTAGTAGGGATTGAGGTTAAAGCTATTTATCATAGCTGCCATTATATTTCTTAATCATACATATGTTAATTAAGGGTTTTTTTGTACTTTAATTAGGCTACATACATAACTATAATTATTTTTTGTTTATAGCCACCTCAATTAACAAAAAACGAGATTATCCTTTCTCAAGTGTTTGCTCAGAATTGCCAAACATATGGCAGACACTATATAGCCATCAAAACAAAGCATAATGCATACTTTAATACAATTTTTTTTTGATTGGAGGGATTTACCAGTATACAGAAAACAAACAAAAAACCCACAGCTTTCTTCTATAATCAGGTTCCCACAAACAAATGATAATTTTCTTAATTGGGATGCCTACTCTATCTAGAAAGTGAAATGTTATAGAATATCTGAGTCTTGAGGCTAATGCAGGATTTGATTATTCTTGCTTCTGCTAAGAATGCATCTAATGTCACTCCAACTATCTCCAGGTTGCTCTTTCATTTTTCTTTCTATTTTAGTAATCTTCAGTCCACAATACCAAGCAAACTCATGAGGAAAAAAATATTATTTGTCTTAGTATCTAGTAATTCTTTCAGTAAAAGTTTGATGGTCAGAATGGAATAGTACTTTATTTCAAAATCTTGGAATTCTTAGATAGACTTAAAGTAATACTGGTTAGAATACAGAAATAATAGGTCTGTTAAAGCAAAGTGAGGCCTTTTCCCTTCTCCAAGTAATGATGTTTGCTTCTTGCCCCCTACTCCTTTCCTTGAAAGGTAAGTGCACGCCTGGTGTTGTGGCCACACTAATGAAGGAAACAGCCTTCTGTTCCTCTTGCCTGGATCTCTCCCAGATACGTGCATGACTAGCACCTCACATTTTCTAAGATTTTACTCCAGAGTTACCTCCTCACGGAGGCCCTCATTACCTACAATTTCTATCCCACTCCTGACATTTTTACACTCCTGCTTTCCTGCTTTTTTTTCTTATTTATCATTTTTCATTATTTAATATACCACGTACTTTACCTACTTATATTGTTCATTACCCGCTTTCATCATTAAAATGTAGACTCCATGACCGCAGGGGGTCTCGCCCTTTCTTTTTAGTTCTGCATTGCCAGCTCCCAGGAAAGTACCTGGCACATAATAGGTGCTCAATAAATTAAATGAATGAAACACCATCATCATAAAAAAATCTTTTCTATGAACACAGATAATTCTACCAGTGAGTGCACTTTGTCAAATAATTACCTTCTCAAAATCCTTTAATAGTTCAACAATGATTAAATGCTAACATAGCAGATGGATTTCTACTGAAAAATTAATAAAATGTAATAAAATATGTAATGTGATGTACAAATATTCATGCAACACATGAAAACCAAAAATTGCCTTAAAAATAAAACAAGATGAATATTAGATGGAAATATTAACAGTCAATATCTATACTAATTTAATCAAAGTTTTATAACACAGACCCATCTTACTTTTTCCCCAACATCTCTGTAAGTCCCAGTGAGTACATTCATGTTGGCCAGATCTAGTCATTTCATTGTTTATCCAGGTTTTATACTAACTTGTTATTTTTTTATGTCTCTTGTTTTCCAACTTGATTGTAAGCTCCAAGAAGGCAAGATCATGGTTTGTACAACAGTGATCCTATAGCACCAAACCTAGGAATAAATGCATGGCCAACCCTTATTACATATGTGTGGACTATTGGTTGATTGATTCGCATGTGGTAGCATATATGCTATCTGCAGGTGTAAGAATAGATCTCTGCTACCTTAAAGTCAAATCAGCTCTTTAGGATGACACTCAGATAATGAGCAAAAGAGATTATTAGCATAGTAAACCCTTATTCCACATTCATATGCTTCTGAGTATGGTGAGCAGTTCTAACTTAAAAGTGGAAAGAAAAGTCACACTTATACAAAGGATATATCTCTATAATTATATATATATATATATATATATATATATATATATATATATAAAATGTACTATATTGTACTGTCCTTCGAAGATATTTTCAAAGTTTTTTTTTTTTTTACATATATCAGCTGTCAAAAATTCGGGAAAATGGCATGCAATTTTATTAATATTTTCACAATACTATAGCTTATTTAAGCAAGGTTTTAAGTATAACATTTTGGTTATTTCTAATTGTTTTATTATAATTAAGTGTGCATTAAATGTACCCTAACCTAAATTTCTGTGTGATGATCATATTATGAAAAAAATTCAGATATTTTTTACTTAAAGTACACCTTCAAAGAAAGATGATCATTACTACCCTGTTTCAACCCATACTCTGAGGCTTGCTCAAAATTTGGAACTCATATTTATAAATTAAGATTTGACTTATTTAAGGAATTTTCATGGTAGTATTAAGTTTGTGCATTTGTTTGTTTGCATTTTTTTTCTATTTATTGAATGCCTCCCATTCTTAGGCTGGGACTTTCAGAAGGCCAGTGAGTCAGCACTTGGGATGTCTGTGGTACAGTTTAAATATGCGATTATGTTAGAACCCTAAGGGTATTTTGATTTTTTTTTTTTTTTTTAACTGGGAGTAAGAATCTCTATAGTAATTTAAATACATGAAATACAATGCACTTTTCCAACAAATGATGAGTAATCATTACCAGAGGCATACGATTTTTCCCTACAGGAAAATTTGTGAAGTTTAATTCTCAAATAGCAAGAACATATAGTTACTTGAAATAATGATATTTAATGTACTTTTATTTGGAATGGCATCATAATGGTCATAAAATGGCTGCCTTTTTTCCATTTCGTTCCAAAACATGTCTCTAAGAATTAAATTTAAAACCTGAAGGAATTAAATGTACTTTCATAAATCATCTCTTTAGAAAAAAGAGTTTTTGAGAATAATCTGAATATTGTTCAGGACTGCAATATTCTGATAACCTAAGAGAGAAATCAAATTAAAATGGTAAAGACATTTATCAGCAGTGAAAATGCCACACCAAAGCACAAAAGAGAAACTAGTACAAAGGCTACTTTTTAACCCTGATTAATTTGAAAAGAGTTTAGCAATTTAAAATATGTAAACCATCTTGAATGTTATTCAAGTAATAAGTGCCAAGTATTTAGACATTTTAAGATTTTAAGATGCTCAGCATTTTCATTGGTGTGTTTAAAATGTTCTCTTTTAATTACAGAATGCATTTTTAAAGGCTACTTGTAGAATAAATGAAGTTATATTGTCTTAGGCATTTTAAAAAAATGTAATATTCATACATGTAATTTCACTTAACACAAGTTTAATTTGGTATCTCTAATCATCACACTCGAGACAATTTTCAAAATAAAAAAAATGTAAGTCAAACAACAAAAATATAGTGTATCTTAAAAAGACATATTGAGAAATCAAGCAAATGAAAGAAAAAATCCAGAAAATTTCACAGAAGCAGAATTTCTTGGGATGCTACATGAAATGCAACAACTAAAAAATAAAAAGGAAAGAAAGAAGACAAATAGAGGGATGGGAAGAACAAAAATAAGAAAACAAAACGGATTAAAATATTAATTTGTATGTATGTAACTCTAGTACTTATTATTAAAGTGCATCCCAACCATAAGGTTTAGAATAGGCTTGATGTGTAAATACATAATGGTGAAACAGGAAGGGACGTGAAATCATTACAGACAAACGATCACTTGGAAGCTCCCTGTGTCATGAACGGGAAAGAGTATTTTAGAGGGGGAAGGTGAAGTTACAAGAGATGTCAAATTTCAGATCACATCCTTTCATTCAAGAGAGAATAATAAATCTGTCCTAGATAAACCTGCTCTCATTCTACATAGAACACAATTTAGAAAATACTTGTTTGGATACCAAAAGACCCTGTTTTAATCAGAAAGGTAGAATTTGTAATCTCACACTTTAAACAAACTCAATAAAAACAACTTTTAGCTATACACAAAATACTTGTTGGAACACACAGGAGATAGTTTTCTTTGGTGTATCTTGATCCATCTATATGAGGGGCAAGAAAGTAGGTCCTTAAAACATAAGTTATCTATCACTTGACATTTCTTTCATGATGGACGGAAAACAGGTCCTTTACTTAAGAATTTGTATTTGCATTTCTTTAAAATTTTAGCAGCTATATACTTATTCTCCTAGGCTAACCTTAAAACAATCATTTACAATTTATTTTTACTTCAAATCCTCATCAGTTATCCATTTACAATGTGTAGTTTTTAAAGGAATTACTTAAGAACTATTCTATAAAGGCTGTTTTAATATAAATCAATAAAAATACCATCTATACATTGTATAAATATATTTCAGAAAACTGGAATCAAAACCCTTGGTGAAACTCTATTCCTGAAAACAAATAAATTTAGTACCTATAAATTACAAATTTATCTTAAAAGGCACTTAATGAACAAAGTATGGGCACACATTACTAACTTTCTCCTAACCAAATGTTTCCAATTCTGTGTAGCCAAAGTCTTGATTTAGGGGAAAAATAATAAAAAGAACCATTCAAATGTTCCCCACTACTATACTGTCCAGAAGTATTATCCTAAAAACATGCTAAATTTCAATTTCCAATATATAAAAAGGGTATTTCACTGTTGAAGAATTCTTTATAATTAGGGACAAAGGGTATCTGGGGAAGAGGCTCACATTTGCAAACAATAAACTTGCGGATTTTCCTGTGTTGAAACAACATCAAAGCAACCAGCCTTTTTGTTATGTGGGCGCCAAAGGTTCAAAAGCATAAGTCAAAATGTCCTCATGAGACCACCTGGCATTTATTTCTTTTAATATCTCTTGTTTGAGACATGGCAGCAATCAGGCACGAAGCACTGCAGTGCACTCCACTTTAAGCACCCCATCTTGTAGTAATCGTTCTTTTTTAAAGAGAAGGGTCCTTAGTGACAGAAATGAGCATGGTTTTAGAATAGAAAAGCCTTGCCCAAAGGGAAGCCATGTCCTCTGGACTGAAACAGATTTCAGCTTAGAAACTGGAGTTTAAATACATCCTAATTTATCTACAATTACCCTCCCAAAGTGGGATTGCTTATTAAAAATATCCATTTTAAGATGAAAGCTTTGTTGCAAATATTATTTTTAATTCATCAAATTTCTTTTCACACTATTTAGTACAATACACTGTTTAATTTGCTAGGTATCATATGGGTTCTGTGTTCTTACCTGTATGTTCTTAGATATAAAATATTTACAACAGTGCCTGGTTTGTATTAGGCTATTAGTTTTATTGTCATTTTTTTGACAGATGGTATCTTATTGAGAGCATTTCCATAAAAATTGAAAGGGTAAAATCTACAATCATGTTAGATTTTCAAAAAGCTCAACTAGTGGAATGGACAGGAATCATCTAGATGCAGAAGGCATTTAATCTCTGATTATTTCTTAAGTAACGTGGGAAGATTTTTCACTTAGGACATGGAGGGGGTCTTTCCTCCAATTTTCAAGGAGTTATGAATTATGCTCTCTCATGTCTATTATCACTTCTGTCTCATGTCTCCAATAGCTGCTATCAAGAGATAGTTAGAAAGCTCTGAAAAAGAGACAGTCCACCTTAAATTGTACATAAATGGATTTTTCCAGTAGCTAATAGGAATCAAAGACACCAAACAAACGAAAAACCCAATTAGTGTGTTTCTAGCAATTGCACTCAGAGAGAATTTTCTGCAATTAATATATGAAATACATCAACTTCTATGCAATCAAATGGTCAATTCCATGGAAATTAGGACAAGAACTGGCATTAGACATAGAAAGAGAACCATCTGTGAACACAGAAACAAGAAAATGAAACAAGGTTTTATATAGATATAGGAAACAGTGCTCTGGGAGGTGTGTGTGTGTGTGTGTGTGTGTGTGTGTGTGTGTGTATGTGTCAGCAGTTCCTCGCTAAATGTTTCATTAATACTCTAAACGGAGGAATTAGTGGTAAGGATTAGGACCACACAGAGGTTATGCAGCTTTAAATTAACTGCAGTTAAAGAACTTTTATGTAGGCTTAACCTATTTAGTTAAGTTAAACATAATAGTTAAGCCTACATAAAACTTTAAATAATGTAATCTATAGTTTTTTTTTCCCAAATAATTTTTTTCTGATTATGTATACACATCCACCTCAATGATATTTTATATACTGCGGTTCAGAATGTTCAGACAAAGTGAAAAATTCCTCTTACAGATGCTGATAGGACAGATGTTATTTCTGGATGGGTATGCCTCACGTGCCACAAAGAACTTCTAATTCAACAATGCTTCCACAAAAGTGTGCCTTTATGGTCTTCATCCAACAATATTACCAAGAACAGTTTTCACTAATTAGGTTGGGGAGATTAAAGGACACATTCTCTAGGATACACACAGGTCAGTAACTTGATAAATGTAATCACCATGAAAATGAATAGAAATCATAAATATGAATACAGAAAACACACACAGAACTATTAAAATCTCTGCAAGTGTTTTTCAAAAAAAATATTATCTGACAAGCTATCCCCCTGTGTTTGTAATGGGTAGAAGAAAACAGAAATTGGACAGAAGCCAAGAGAAAGAATATTAAGTAATAGGTGAGAGAACAATGATGTTCTAGGAAAAGTGTTTAAAACGAGTAGCAATCAGGAGCTGGAGGCAGAAGCAGAAACAGCTGCTCTGAATTGCATTCATAAGGAGGGTGTCTGATTAAGAAGCTCATCGGACGCTGGCATCTAGAGGGAAGGAAGCCTTTGGGGTGCTGCCCCAGCCTCTCCTGTCACACGTAGGAAGGTTAACTACAACTCTTTTCTGGAAGGAATCCTGCAACTTTCCCAAGGGAGTTAATGGCTCTTGTGCAATATTTTCAAGAGTCTGGGTCATCTGCCTGGATTGTAATTATTTACTTTTCTTTCTCCCAAACCAGAATATGAGCTTTCTCAGGGTAAGAACAGTATTTTAGTCATCTTGGTACTTCCCAAGCCTAATCACAGTACCTAAAATATTCACTCCAATTATTTCCTATTATGTGCTCAGCGAAGACCTATATACATTAATTCAGTCTCTCCCTCAGTATTTATTTCAGTATTACATTCTCTGTTCTCAGATTTATTGCAACTATTTTAGGCTACATCTGAGTTATACAGAAGAAACATGCTCAAGGGCCTTTTACTTTCTGACCTCTTCCTAATAGGTGGAAGAACCCAGACTTTGCCTCAAAATTTCATTCCATTTTTTCTAGGCCCACTTCCTGGCTCCATGTTACACAGTCTCTCCATACTAGGGATGAACATATCCATGCATCCAGAAATGGTTACCACATTTTCTCTCTCTGTTGTCTCTTCACGTTGTAAACTTTCCAACTTCTAGTTCCGAGGTAATACAGAACAAACAAAATAAAACAGTGTAGCTGAGTCACTCTTGAACCTTCAAATCACCAGTGTGATGTCAGAATAGTGCCAGTCTCTCAAAAACAAATGACACTGAACTACATGGGCAGGCTGCTGTAATTCCGTCATCAAATCAAAAATGCTACCAGGAGTTAGTCTTTGGAAGGGGATGCTAAAATAGCTGTTCATGAAGCAAAATCAAAGATGGGTATGTACTTGTATATTTGCATGTATAATGTGTGTATACACACATATGTATTTGTATACACGTTTTTGTGGATACACACACACACACACACACTCCCACATATATATCATGCACGTTCATATAAAAGTCTCAAAGCATGCTAACTGGTAGGTAGGTACCTCACGTTAGCAAGTGGTTTTCCTTCTCTGCAGTGAAGTGAAACAATACTACAACAGAGGAAGTCTTGGGTTAACACAGGGTACACAGTGTCAGTTCACCACCTGGAAGGACACTTAAGTCTAACAGCAGGGTAAGAAGAGGAGAAATGGATAAGACAAGGGAAGATTTTCTCCAAAAATGTAACAGCATGTAGAAAAGCCAAAAGCATAGTAGGCAGGGCTTGGTCTGGTGGAAGATTTTTTTTTTTTTTCAATTCTGTATCCTTGACTCAGAGATTGAGGGTAGGGTGGAGGGAAGGTGGTGAGAGGCCGCGGAGGCCCCTGACTGTTGACACTGGACCGCTTCCTTCTTTTGGACACTGGCTTTCTCAGAGGTGGTGGAAGAGGAAACCCACTAAGGAGCAGGAATGGAAAGCAGTCGAGTCCTGCAAACCCCGGGCATCTCAGAAGTGGTGCTGGCAGGCTGCCCTCTGCGGGCCCCGTGGTCACAGCCTTGGGGTGCCAATCTTCTTCCACCAGCAAGCTCAGAGAGCTCATCTGGTGAAGGCTCTGACAGGACAGCGGTGAAATTCAAATGGCAACATCCTGAGGTTTTGCCCATGGGCATTAAATAAAGAGGGAAAAGTTCTCTCTTGTCTGTTTACCAAAGTTTTTGTACTTAAAATAACCAGTCTTTTCATCCCCAGAACTAATGACTTATGGCAGTTACAAACAAAGCATCTATTTGAAATTCAGCATTTAGTCTGAATGGCTAGGGGGCAACCCTATTTAGCAGCACAAATTATGTCTAAATAGGGAAAAAGACAGGTAGTCAGCGCAGAAAATTACACTGAAAGGTCTTTTTCCTTTGGCTGGCAGAACTGGCTCTTTGAAAGTGAGAATGAGCTGGTCGGTTATCAGGGAAAGGTGGTTTAAGGGGAAAAAGAAGACGGGCACTAGAAGGCTCTTCAGAGCCCAAGAACAGTCTAGTCTTCACTCTGATAATTTCTATTTTGAGTCTTTTGTTACTTTATATCCACAGACGTCCCAATAAAATCACGGTTAAAAAGGGTGAATATAAACCCTGACACTGGTTTTATCTAGTGTAAGTGGCCCCTAGTAACTTTCCATAGCTAATATTTGTTATTGGAAGAATATGGGATAAGCCATCCAAACTACCTAGGTCTCCCCTGCCTCATCTGTAATATGTGGGTGGTGACGATGCCAGCAGCTAACAGCTGTTAGAAGAACTTTAATGAGAACTTAAAAAGGTAAAGATAAAATGGGATACAGTGGATATATGCTGTTATTTGGGGGGAGAATTTTATTTGGAATGCCTAGTGAATAATGAGTTTAACTCCAAAACAGTTATGTGTACCTGGAAAAGGAGAAAAATGAAAGATAATTTAGATCTGTAGCATTAAGCAGAGGTAACACACAACCCAAGATAGGTATGATTTAGAAGTGTCCAACAGAGTGCCTACTTTCACTGATAAAACTCTCAAAAAGGTGAACACAACTACTTCTGTACAATATGAGGTTTAAGCCTCACGTCTATTGTAGAGATTAAAAAACACAAGTTCTCAGACCTCAGTTTTATCTGATGTGATGTTGTCATGGTTTAAAATATGACTGGTTTGTTTGCCTCGACTATAGAGTCAACACAACCAACAAAGAAGTGGGAGAAATAGTTAGGACACGTAGAAATCAGAGGTGGGACGTAAGGAAGATGCTCACAAGTGAGGCAGAACACTGAACAGAGAGCAGAAGAGCAAAGGCCAGAATCTGAAGGAGATTCTACTCCCGGGGAAGGGCCAGAAAGACAAGTGCCATCACGAGAAGCAGCTCTGAGTACTCCCAGGGTCATGACACACTCTCACCTGGCCCACAAAAGATGGGTAAGTCTCCTTTGAGAGTGGATATGCCTTTCACTCTACTGGCAGTAAAAACTGTCAGCTAGATGGAAAACACCCTTGATGCACACTGAATAATCAAAGACATTTTTCAGATATATCCAAACTTCACACCATTGTCCTGCCTTGTCAAGGCTGCTCTCTCCCTACTCACATTTAATCAGTGGATGAACAGCCCATTACAACAGCTCGGGAAGGGCTCTGTTCAGGGGCCATTTCCTGCAACACGTTCTTCTCTCTGCTGCCAAATCCCAAAGGCCCACAGGCCTGTTAACCTCTTGGCTGCTGTGGTATCACTGGAATAGGAGCCTGTGAGACAGCAGGAAAGGGTCCTCTAGCCATTTTGGGAAATCAGCTATCAGTGGCATTTTAAGTCCAGAAGTCTGTATCTATTCCCCACTTTCTATTTCTACTGCTGTTGCATTTGTTCATTTTTTAAATTCATCTGCAAAATGTTTATTGAGTATCTATTCTATGTCAGCACATACAGTAAGCAATAATGAATTCAGTCCCCATCTGCATTCTCATTACAGTCATCTGGCTTACAAAAAGACCGACGAAATGGTTCAAATGCCGGGATTTACAAATACCCACCTTGTCGACTCCTTTAGCTCAATGTGAAGTGCATAAACATTTATACCTCTAGCAGCTCTCTGAGGGAGCCTGATCAAAGGGAAGGACATTGGCTTCCAGGGGCTCTGAGATGTGCCCCAAATCACACAGCCTTGGATGGAAAGGCTGGCCAGACCAGAGCCTGGATGAGGCACTACTACTTAGCTCTTTTCCTGCTACACCAGTAGTTTTCAAATGTTTATTTCACTTGACTTGAAAAGGAGAACTCTTTGCTTTAATTACACATTACTAGAAATCCCAATATAAAAATGAATAAAATCAAAAGTTCTCATTAGAATCAGATCCAGATTCGCCAGATGTGCCTGAGCTTATCCCTTCAGTGGTCACCATGTCACTTAGTAGCAAAGCCCTCAGGCTCTTTGGCTACAAATTTCTGTACTACTTACCATAAAATGTTCAAACTGGATGGAAGAGCTAAAACTCTTAGAAGACTTAATATGCTTGGTTCTTGCTATGGGCTGAATATTTGCCTCCCCTCAACCCCTCTCTCATTCCTATGCTGAAGTCCTAATCTCCATATGATGGCATTTGGAGGTGGGGCCTTTGTGGGATAATTAGGTTTCAATGAGGTCTTGATGGAGGAGCCCTTGAGGATGTGATTAGTGTCTTCATAAGAAGAGAAAGAGACCAGAGCGCTCTCTCTCTCCACCTTGTGAGGATACAGTAGGGAGGCACCTATCTGCCAGCCAGCAAGAAGGCCTCACTGGACACAAAGTCTGCCAGCACCATGACCTTGGACTTCCCAGTCTCCTGACCTGTGAGAAATAAATTCCTGTTGTTTTAGCCACCCAGTCCTTGGTATCTTGTTATAGCAGCCAGAACTGACTAAGGCAGTTGCATTGTTTTTGCACTTAGCTACATATAGGACTGAAGAAATGGAGGATCACACTAAACAGAAAAATGAAGAGACATTCCCTTCATGCTATAAATACATGATAATAATTTTTTTCTCCAAAGTAAATTTTTGTAAAGGAATTTTAAGTCTTTATGAGTTCCAACCTTTGTATCCTGATCATTACATGTCTACAACTACTGTGTTAATGTAGCAAAGGAACTCAGAAGCCCCAAATTAACTTTGAAATGACTATATACCCTTGAGAAAAAAAAACAAAAACAAAAATGAAGGACCAAATAACAAACTGATGCAATAGAGCAAATCAGGGGAAAAAGTTGTTTTTATAAATCTTTAGTTAACATGATAGTCAAAAAGTAAGATTTCAAATAATCTGTAGTCTTCATTTGCTTTCGACTTAAGAGACTTGTTGATGTTTCTAATTCATCCATTTAACTATTCCGTGTGAGAGTTTAAATTGAGCATTAGAATAAATTGTAGATTGTATAAATTTATACTGGATGCTGCTTGTTAGAGAACTTGCAGATACTTATTGTCAAGAAATTCCTTTACACATAATAAATATATCCAAAAGCCTTTGTTCTTCTAATAGTGCTTTTTATGTGTCCTTTATCTGTCCCTTAAATGAAAGGAAGAACGTTCCATTTTGAGTCTTTTCTCATTTTATATTTCACAAGTGTTCCAATAAAATTTTTAAAATTGCAAATATTAACATTGATGCTGGTTTTGTAATATTTGTTTACATAGTGTGGGTGGTCCCTAATAACTTTCCATAGCCAATATTTGTTATCAGAAGAACTATTTATTATCTCCCACAAAGATTTTTAAAAGGCAAAGATATTTTAGTTTGACAGATATGCCTAAATCAGTGTTAAGATCTCCGTATCTCCTCTACGAATAAGATATTTATTAGGTTTATCACAGAAAGAATGCCTAGTATATAATAAAATTCAAAGTCACCCAGTAAAGCTGTTTTGAAATCGTTTCTATAACTTTTATTGAGACATTTTAGATGGGAAATGAGACTGTTTAAAAAAAATTATTTGAATGCTGGCTTAAATTTGAGAGTTCATTTTAAGAATGTTATCCTCTGAATATATGTAGGTATTAATTCTGAATTAATTATCTGTGATCTTAGGGATGCCACTATCTCCCTGGGTCTGATTTCTTGTAAAATGAAATGATTGGACCAGATTGTATCTAGGAATATCCTTCTATTACTCTCACAAGAGAGGGCCACATGAAGGATGTGGTCCTTAAGCTGGGCTCTAAAGAACCAGAGGAATTTTGACTTGTCAGGGATGATTTTTCTTATGCTTTCCATCATACTGATTTCCAGTTGATCTCCACGTTTTAAGAACACTACTTGTTAGAGTACAATTCCAAATAACTTTTCCAAGCAAAATAGCACACTGATTCATCACCAGCATTTCAATGATTCTACCACTACTACCTTAGTGGAAATGTCTGCAAGAGGTAAACTCATCTATTCGCTCACTATACCCTGAACACACCTCATCCCTAAGGTACCACTGGCCATCCTCTCACTCTGGGACCTCTCATTGGTATGTACCTCTCTCTTCTTTCAAATTTCACCTGCTGTCCAAGTGCTGACTCTGGCCTTCTTCCTCTGCAAAGTTTTTTTTCAAAATGCATATCTCAATCTTGTACTTAACCATCTCTTGATAGTTTCTGTTGCCTTTAGGATATCATTTTGTTTCTACAACATGACACACAAACCTCTTTGTGATATGGCTCCTGCCCCTAGCCTCCTTTATGAATGCATTTTAACAGATAATTAATAATAATTTATAATAGACTGAGCAATTGATGGGCTCAGTCTGGGCCAAAATGATGAATCAGACAGGCAAGGTCTCTGTCATTGCAGAACTTGGGTCTAGTGGAAAAGATAGATGATAATAAGCAAGTAAACAGATATAATATCAGATAGTGATATGAGGAAAATAAAGCAGGAATATATGATAAAGTTGAGAAGATGAGATGGATCAAGGAAGATGTCTTTGAGATAAGGATGTTTCAACAGAGCCTGAACGATAAGAATGAGCCAGATGAGGCCTACAGTTGCTGATGAGCTCAGAGAAATCGGCAGGGCCAGGTCAAGCAGGGTCTTATTGGCCAGGCTATGTGGAATTTGGATTTTCTTCTCAGTGTTTTAGGAAGCTACAGAATGGTTTTAAGAGAGGAAATCATGCTCTGACATATTTTTAAATGATTATTTTGGCTGCTGTGAGTAGAATGGATTTTAATGTTACAAAAATTGAAGTTGCGAGAGTAAGCCACTGCAGTAGTAAATTCATCTCCAGCCACTCCTACATATCTTCTCTTTTCCCTGGATCTAACTTGCAGAATGGTTTTTCCACTAACAGAGGAGTTGGAAATGGAATTCTGTTTCATGGGTAAAGAGGGTATTTAGAGCAGTGATGTTCTAGCAATGTGGAAGTCAAAGGAAATAAATGTTTTCAAAACGTAGCAACTTCAGTTGCATTAAAGGTAGCATTCATTAATTCATTTCATTCATTCATCCACAAAATATCGGTTGAAAGTTAATATGTATCAGACACCATGACACAGTGCTAATTTCTGGGATTAGTGACGTGGCAAAAGTAATAGCTAAATAATGCTAACAGAAGCTAAAATATGTAGGACATTCACTATGTGTTAAGCTCTTCACACACCCTTTACATATATAAACTCACTTTTCCTCATCATAGCTCTATGAACTCTATATTACTTTTTGCCATTTTATAAATGAAACGACAGAACAGAGAGGTTAGACACTGTCCCATGGCCATTTGGCTAGTACACAGAAATATAGGGTTTTGAATCTAGGGAGTCTAGCTCCAGAGACTAGACTTTGTTATCATCTATTTTATAAAGATCATTATTTGGAAAATATAACAGGCATAGGCCTTATTTTCATAGAATCTATCATTTGGTCATTAAGACAATTACTAAGCAAGATTATAAACAAACATGGTCATGGGGTTTGCAAGAGGAGAATTTTTGATAACTTGACATATTGAAATTCCATAATAATTTCAGTGAGTTAAGAAAGAAAAAAAATATATGAGGACATAAGACCAATGAATTTGGCCTTTTTTTTTTTTTTTTGAGAAATCGGCCAATTAAAAGGATCTCATAAAATAGGAGTGAGAATTGGAAACAAAGTTTTCTTTTAAGACTGGAAGGTTCTGAATAATTTGGAGATAGAGCAAAAGTGTCAGTTGGAAAGTAAAAATAGAGTTTAAAAAATAGGAAGAAATAATGTATATGAAAGTCTCTCCAAGTAGGGATGATCTAACTTCAGGTAAAGGAATTATACTTAGAACAGGGAAGAAAATTTTGTGTAAGTTTTGAAGCAAAGAAGTGGGGTGACCAGAAATAAAACAGAGTAAAAATTAAGGACCGAATAAGTAATTCACATTACTTGGCCCTATGAATAGAAACATCTTATAGGACGTGGAACCGTATACAACACAACAAAGATCATTAAATGATACTGAAGCGCCATATAGTTACATCGTCCCTTATTCATACCTGCTGAACAATCCTGGAAAATATCAAAATTATATAGTTTATAATTTATCATGTTACATCAAAATATTCATACTTAAGTATTTTTTACATTAATTATAGAACACACCATCACATGTGTTCAGCTACCCTTGTTTTGATTTAAGATTCTCTTAATAAAACACATTGCAACTTAATAACCTCTTCAGCCATTCTCAGTCTAGCTGCAATGCCTGATAATTTCAATCAACATCAGACCCAAACCAGATAACTTAACAATGGTGATTTAGAAAGGATTATTCTTGTATAGAAGCACACTTTTAGTCACCCAGGCCTTGGGGAAGCCTAATATTATCCCATGTGGCTCGTATCACTTTCATCTGAATATACACAGCTCAACATGAACTGTGAATTTATGAATGAATGAAGAAGTAATCAGAAGAGACTGAGAGAGTGAGAATGCTACCAGAACTCTTCCACAAAGCACTGTAATCGGTGAGATGTGCACCAATGTGTCTGCACACTCATCACTCCCCTGGAGTTGGGTATCACGCATCATCGTCAAGAACAGGTGTTGGCACCACTTACAGCTCATTCATCATCAGGCTGCAGAAGCGTTAACATATGCTGCTTTAGTGCTAATTGTGTTTGTTTTTACAATCAACGTTGATCTGCCCTTCATCATGCCAAAGAGATAAATGTTAGCTGAGGAAAAACAAACCTGGAGCATCATGTTTATTTAGTTACCCAGATTCATGCTCTCCATCTCCGATTCCCCCAGGCAAATTCTCATGCCTGAGACCTGTAGAATCTCAACGATTTCAAATTCAAGACTTAGAGATAATTTAAAAGTACAGAGAGAATTTTTTTTTTAAGATCCATACTTGACATGAACTTATTGGAGAACTCCTGGTTGAACCCTTAAATTTTAATATTGACTGAATGTCACTGATTTAACTATAGATCACTGAATCAATGGCATTCTATTTAACAGAGACTATTTAGAGGTTAGGATTTAAAGACAACTGAATTTGAATTATGGACAGCCAGTCTTGCTATTCAATTTTTAGAGTATATGATCAGAATAAAATTTTTAGCATATTAGCAAAACCAGGAAGCATATAATCAAATCTATACAGCAATGTGTCATACATATTCATTGATTAGGTTCTGTCTGATTTAATGAAAAGACTCAAAGGCAGTTTCCTCCCTCCAGTATAGCTGTGCTTTTCATTAAACTTATCACTTGACTTCAGCTTAACAAATGAGAAACTGTTAATTAAGTTGTTCATTCAGGATCTCTAATTTGCAATTTGCATACCAACTTAATTCTTAAACAGATTTCCTAGAATGTTTAGAAAAAGTTTCTTCTTAAGTGTTTCTCTTCTTTTTTTTTTCTAACATCAACTAAATTTTGCTAAGTCAAGGTAGATTTCAATGCAAGCTCATTGCAAATATGATCATTTCTAAATTGGGGTGTAAATAATTGAGGGTGTACACCAAGTAATTTTAGTAGCTAGGTAATTTGTCACTGTTGTTAAGGCTTCTTTGTTTTTGGTGTGGATGTGTGTGCTATGACTAGGCCTTAGTTACGATTGCATCACCTTTCTTATTTAGCTTTGTGCCAAATCTTTCTCATTGTGCTATTTTTTCATTCCGGTTCTGGCTTAGATTCCACTCTTTGTGGCTTTTCCACTTGACTTTCAGGTCTCTGATTGTAGCCAATTTAGTATCTTGTTGCTTTTTTTGTCTTTTCTGTGTGCTGGTATAATTTGTTCTTGAGATAGATAACTGTTTATTTGATGAACTTCTAGTATGAACTTTCTCTTTTCTGTTACATTTTTTCCCAATCAATTCCTTCTTTTATAGTCTAATTTTATAAAGGTCTTCTTTCTTAAACTCAGTATTTATTAATTTTACTTACTTTAATCAAGATCTTAAAACTTAGTTATATCTGCAAGATTTTATGGATAGTCAAATTATTTTTCATTTTCACCTAAGTAGCATGTAAATTCTTTCAGCAGAGTATTTGTCTTAGGTCATTCAGCCACTTATTATAAAGATACAAATTTTACTATCGGTTAACTGTCAGGCAGTGGTGATTAAGCACACAGATTTTGGAATCAGATTATTCAGGCTCAAATACTGGCTCTTCCATTACTAGTGCTAAAAGATAAACTGAGGCATTTTAAAAATTTTAAGACTTTACTTAAATAAAAATAGATTTGACTGAATCAGGGAGCTCCGAACAGAAAGTTGTTAGGAGCATTCCATGGACATGAGCTAGGGAAAGACTTTTTTAGAGAAGGTACAGACGCAAAGAAAGGAGATTATTTGATTGGCTATGACGGAAGCAGGTTGCTTTATTTGAGAAAGCTTAGGTGGCTGTTTGTGATTGGTTGTCCTTGGGTTTGAACTTCTTAACCTTGTGGCATTTCAGGCTTAGGTTTTGTTTGCTTACCTAGGCTTAAAGCCACCTTAGTCTAACGGTCTTCTTATTTAATTAATATAACACTAGCCATGTATCCTTAGCCATGTTACTTAATCTTGCCATTTCTTAGTTTCCTCATCTGAAGATAAAGGTGATGCTATTACCTAATACAGATTGTTGTGAAGATAAAGTTGGTTGAAAGATGTACAGCACTGAAAACAGTACTTGAAATATTGGAAGCTTATTATTCAAAGTACTTACTTAGCTTCACATTTTCTGACTTATTACTATTATTTCAGTATTATTCTTTTTACTTTTATTTGTAGGATGAAACACTTATCTTTATGTAACGTGTGTGTGTGTGTGTGTGTGTGTGTGTGTGTACGTGGCATATGCTACTCAGTGTCTTGAAGGGTTAGCACTTAGGAATCCAAAATGCTTTCTTAAGTTCCAGGTGGGGTCTCTCTCTGTAATCAATACATCACCTCAGTTATGCCTGTATGTTCTTTGCTTGCAGTTTCAGAGAGTTGAATTTTGCTTAATGAGCCTCAGTGCTCTCTGGAAAGATCACTTATGCTAATAGGAATAAAAAGCATGAAATAGTGGGTAGTAGACCCAATACATCATATCTATGGCCCCCTAACAGATAGGACTCAGTAAGTGATTTCCAGTGTCCAGAAGAGAAAATTGCCAATCAGTAGCACAACAGATGGGAAGAGGTGAATGATGACATACCGATTAGCACACGTTCACTCTCCCTTCCACACATTCAAACACCAATGATTCAGGCTCGTTGGGCTGTATGTAACTCTTATTCAATTTTTTCTTTTTCTCTGAAATTTTAAATCTTAGAACATATAGACACACATCATAATTCTTTACACAAATGTTAAAAATACTGCTATAATTTATAGCCACATAATTCCCTGCAGTATGACCATGCCCAAATTAAACCAGACAAAGCACTGTCTGGGCTTCATACTGCTTCTGATTACCACTACAGGAAAAAAGTTACATTTAGACAAAGTGAAAAAAAATAAGTTATGTCACTAAGTTGAAAGTGAGGCATTCTCTCCCACAGATCTTTGAATTTAATTAAACTCCTTGCCTTTAGGAATCTAATGTAAATCACATTATATGACAATAACATTGGCCCCTTCACTTCCCATGTACTTCAAAAAAATTCATAACTGAAAAATAATTTTAGCCCTCATGTGATTTTCTTCTGTAATTTTGCAAATACATTTACCATCCCAAGACTAGAGTATGGAACCATGACCACTTAGTCCCCACAATCCAGAGTGATACATATTCAGAAAGTATTTACCGATTGGGTGAATAAGAGAACAAAAGCATGAGAGTCCTCAGAGAAACCTCAGCGGTCACTAACTTCTTACTAAAAACCAAGTGTTGCTATAGTAATGTCTACTATTGTGCTCCATATTTTATTTTTGTATTTGCTTTTCTTGTTGCATTTAGGTTCTTCATGAACCCTGCTTCATATTTTTACATTACTCTATTATTCACAAAGCATGTATATATGAGGCACAGGTTTAGCTTATTAGGAGAAATCTAATATAAAAATGTTCATTTGTACATTTGAGATTTGTGTGCTGATTCAATCTGAGTTAACTGACAGTTTACTCTGTAAAATGTTTGGAAGCCTGCCCGTGCCCTTCATCTAATGTGCTTATTATTACTTCTCTCCCAGCTCCTTCCTGAGAGTCTCCGTATTTCACAGTAGATTAGAGAAGAGGGTCTGAGTAATCCAAGAGCAACATAACATCTTGGTAGAAGGTAGGATTTGACAGAAACAGAATCACTCATCAGTTCAGTGTTTTCCATTCAATAAAATTGCCATCACTAGCAAAAACTTTTTGGCAACATATCGTTGTGCTAAAATGTAACTTTTTTCTCGTTTTTCTTTTTTTCTTTTTTATATAAATGTAAAATATAAAATAAAAATTTTATTAGTTTATTTTTGTTTTATCTGAACAACACTTTCTTCTTGTATGGGTGTTTTATATTTAGGATTTGTATTACCCACTCTTGCAGTCTTTCCCTTTGTCATAGCTTCAAGAGCCAACCTGTTTGTGTAAGTAATAGGAAATAGAAATGGAAACACTGACTTAATTTAAAATCTATGTCATCTTTGATTTTTACTGCAAATCTCTACAAATAAGGCAGCACAGTTTTTCCAGAGATAGAAGAGAGGGAGGATGTGACTACTTTTCAAATTTACAGTGTGCTTTATACACTAACATTTTATGAAAGATGCTAATGCGTGAGGTCACATCCCACTGAGGCAATACAAAGATGATTAAAAAAGAGGATTTGGTTTTGTTAAAAAAAAAGGTTGGCGAAAAATTACCTTTGAATATCGGATTATCAACCTATTAAGTAGCACAAAGAGAAAAAGGAATAATACTGTTTCTTTAAAAAAGCTATGTATATAGTATTCTTGAGACTGAAAGGCCTATAAATATCTTAGCATAGAGGGTTTTCCCTTGCAAATCTTCAATTAAATTTGACTAGTAATTAATTAAATTATTTGCATATATTCTCATTTACCTTCAGCAATGGGAAAATACTCCCTGGTGAATACTTCTTGGTAACTATTAGTTTTTCCACTGTCTTGTCACAATAAAACAAAACAATGCATTTTATTAAAGTAAATCTTAGTGGTCAGAAAAAAGTTAATTTGGTTACAGTGAGTGGAACATTGTTTGACTCAGGCAGATATATATGTATATATTACACACATGCACACATACATACATGGGTGAAAAAACAGAGGTCTGTTGGACAATCTTTGGTGGATATCACAAACACATTTCAAGGGAAAAGATGACAGAGAGGTTATGGAGAAGGGAGGAGAAGAAACTGAGAGAAAAAGAGAAAAACAAAACTGTTTCTCAAATAGCCATTTTTGTCAGATCCCGTTTCCCCATTACATGTTTGGAATACTTGGATGTTTTTCTAAAGTCAAGTTGAGATTCTTACTACTTTGATCTGTAGCCTCTTAAATATTAAAGGTTACTACTGAGGGAGATTCCACGTTACATGGCAAGCAAACCATTTAAAGAATTATTTTTGATAAAATATGCCTAAAATTAAAAATTAATTAGAACACACATTAAAACTACAGGGATTTAGGATTATTACTGTTAAAATAATTTTTATGCTTCACATTTTTAATGACAAAATAATCTCATATCCCTAAATACTAATAGATACATTAAATATTAAAATAGAAATAGTATGCATTTACACGCAATATAATGTGTATGTTCAGTTGAACTGTAATAATTCTACCTAATAAGACTGATAAAGGAGAAAAAAAACAAAAAAATAGAAATAATAAAATTCAGAAAATCCCACTCTACATTTAGGAAACAGCTCAAAAGTCATCTTTCTCATTGATTGCTTGATTCTACTGTTCTTGCAGTTTAAAAATTATTTATAGTAAATTGCAGGTTTTATTTTGCTCTCTTCTGTCATTACATTACAATGCCTCTAAAACTAAAAATCACAGTGTCTTTGATCGTGCTGCTAATGTCTTTTCCCAAGGCTTTTGTTTGGATAGGATGGAAGAACCAAACTGAAATTAATCTCAAGAAAAAAATTAAAAGCAAAAATCAGGGTAGAGCCAAAAATAACATAAGCAGGTCCTCCTGCACTCAATCTTCCTTAAGTGTTCTGCCAGTGCCCTCTCCATGCGTATATTCAATTACTATCAAGGGACTGTAAATTATGAGACACATTTTGAGTGGTCTAATGTCCACTAGGGAAATGAAAGAGATGCTGCAATGATTTCCATTTGCTCACTGACTTTGAACTCAAACTACCAATGGATCTCACTTGACTGAGTTTTCTCCTTGAAAGACTTGAATTTATATGTCATAAATAAAAAAGATATTACCTACAAGTATATAACATTTTTTCATATGGCTTTTCAGTTTGGTGAAGGAGAGTTTCACTATAATCCTCATACTTTAGTTATGACCAGTTAATGGCATTACAACCCTTGTCTTTCTCTGTATGAAGCTTGCAAAGGCTTTTCCATCTTTCTGCATGAGGAGTACATTCAGGGCTTTTGGGAATTGCATTATGGAAAGCCCTGAAGTGGAGGGAGGGAAAAAAGAAGCTGCCAATCAGGCCCAAGGGTTTTGTTTATTCCAAAGATATTGTAAAGGGTAACCATCAGCCTTGCTGATGAGGCTTCTTGACTTGTCTCTTAGGAGACAATTAAGACCCAGCTGTTTGACTGCCTCTTCCATCCAGAGACCACAGGAAACGCTTCTGCAGCTACCAGTTGGTCCAAAATATTATTCTGGTTCTAAATCTGATAATCCATAGGTCACAGGTCCATATACTTCTGGGACATGCAACATTTGAATCTCAAGATTTAACACAGATATTGAATTATATTTTACATGTATATTCAATGCCCTCCTTGAGCTAAATTGAGAACTTTTGTGGAAGATATTCTAAATTCTTTGTTTTACATGCTAATGATTTTTTTTTAACAAAATCACCATTTTCTAAAATGATTATAAAAGAACTGCAATGAGGCTGAATGATCGTGAAGTTCAACATTACGGTTTTATAACTGAGGATATTTGGAGTCATGAATTGTTTTACTCAGAGTTGCATTATGTTATGTTATGTTTCAATACCAGATTTACTCTGATGAATAAATAATTTCTAATTTCCTATCCACTAATCAGCCTATGATATTTACTCTGATGAGTAAGCAATTTTTACCTTCTTATCCACTAAGCTATCTATCATCAGCACTAAGAGTAGTCAAGAACACCTCAAGAGTATATTGGAATATTATTTATTCCTACCTGAAATTCAGGTGGTAACTTAAATAACTTTTTTTCTCAAAGTATTCACCAAAAACAAGTTGTCAGAATAATCAAGATTCAGAACTCAAATAAATTTAATCAATCTGGATAAGTATTTTACATAATTTTTTATTGATGGTGAAGCAATGGCTGATTTTATAAATTGAATTAAGAACGTTTTTAGTTTGTAAAATAGTGATGCTTTATATTCAACACACAGCAACACAATCAGTTACTATTATCAATGACAAAATTCTTCTTTAATCTGTATAGAGCCTATCAATAAGGAGGGTGATCCTCTTTGAGAACCAACCTTCCCAGACTCATAAATAAATAGGGGTTCCCCATTTTTTTTTTAAAATATTCCAATTCAGAGACTAATAAGACCATGAAAAAATTATGTTACTGTATTAATATAATCTTGTATTTCAATTCACCTGTGGAATAAAACAGGTCTTTATCTTCCTGATGTTGTATTGGCATAGCCACTCCCCCTTTTTACCTTATTTTCCAAATGATGGTCATTTAATTTCTTTTATAATAGAGGAGAAACAAAACTCTTATACACAACAAAACTTGTTGTTTTGAAAATGTGAAGTTCTCATTTAAGAAGAAGCAGTTAAACATTTTTTTTTTTTGGACATCCTTCACTAAGTAGCTAAACTTTCTTATTTTAACCTTCCTTACAATGATAGCTTTATACATTATAATGAATGAATTAAAAGACAGTTTTCTACTATAACTGCCTTCTGTATAACTCACGATGAAAATGATACATCATGAATTCTTTATAATTTTAGACTTAAGAATATAAAATGTAAGTTTTAAAATAATTTTAAACTGGTGTGCTAATTACTTATATATCTTACTTATAAGATTTTGAATTTATATATTAAACAGTCATTTCAAATTGTCTTAAAAATGTTTAGTTTTCTTTGAAATTGAATACTGACAAAAATTATGATACCTAGTAAATATTTGATTACCTTTGAAACTAAAATAGTTCCCATATTCAAAATTCCACTTGTAAATTAATATCAAATTTGATTCCAAAAACATACATTTGGATTCTAAAAACATAGTCTTTCTTAATATATTATTTTGAAGTTTGGATCTATTTCTTAGTTTAGACTAGGTTTAGACTAGAAATATTGTTAACTAAAAAAAAGGTTATTCAAAACTAGACATTCTAATTACTGAGTTCAAATTTTACACAATGTACAAATACATATGATAAATGAGTATTTCAAACATGAATATTTTATAAGTTGATGGCAGAGAAGATCACTGGAAATGATCAAAAATATTTAGCACTTTGATGTAAAATATATCACAATAACATGCCCTGCAACATTAAACACATCATTAAAGGACTGAATTCTGGGATCCTTCCAACGGTCTAACTGGCACTGTTCCTATTTTCTTCATTTATTTCAGCCACCTGAGAGTTCTCACCCAAATCCCTGTGTCTAAGCATCTGAGATTAGACTCAATCTAGATTTGAACATTCTTATTATCACCTTTAGTTTATAGTGTTAATTGTGGTATTAATTTCCTAAATTTACTTTTTTACATAAAGATGTGCTAACATACAGTGGTTTAAGAAAACCTAGGGGAAAAGACCTCATCTTAGGCTTATTTCCAGCTTCCTCCCCTTCCTCACACAATGATGGAAACACTATTTTCCTCAAGGTTACTCATTTATGCAAACATTATGAATACAGCATTAAACAAATAAAGGTATCATAAATTCCAACCTCTCTGTCAGAATTTGAGTTTCTGCTTACATTACATGAAGTTATAGGAAGACAGAGAACTATTAACTCAACAAGCTCAAAACCAAAAAGGAGAGAATGGTGATCCAGAACCTTTCCTTTACTCAAGGAAACCTCTGACATCTTTAAATTATCAAGACGTTCTTCCAAGACTCCTTAGAATACACACTCTAATACTGGTTAGTGTCAACTGGATGGAAAAATAACACACTCTTAATTGTAATGACTCTTCACAACCTTTCTCCTTTCTAACACTCATCACATACAGGTGCATACTCTTAGGAACATATTCAAGGCTGAGACTCAAGGGAGAGGCTCTTGCTTCCTTAAAATCTAGGTCCTACAAAATATTGTGTGCACTCTAGTGAGTTAGCCATTTGGATACGAGGGAGATGACTCCATTGCTAAGGGCGATCTTTACATGACAAAGTGACAAGTGAGGGAGCATTGATTAGTTTTAAACAATGAATCTGTTTCACAAAATTATCAGGGTGTTATCTGTATATAATTTACCTGGAATCTATCTATTATCTGAATCTAGATAATCTTTCATTTATTCATATATAAAATGTATTTATAAATGACTATTCACATAGTAATCTTTTATTTATTTTATTACAACTCAAATCCTCTACCAAGTCAGCCAATGGTTATCACATTCCTCCACAATCGAAAGGGTATCTTCTTCACCTCCAGTTGACATGTATTTGTATATTAATCACATGATCTCAAGACAATGTTTTATTCATATTTCTCAAATGGGTAAACACAGCACAGTAAAATTCCAATAAAATGGAATAGTAGGGAATGGGAGGGATCGGGTGCCCAAACTAAAAACCTAATGCCCGAAAATTGATTAGGGTCAAAATGTTTTAAAAATTTTAGAACTATAAGAATCTACAAGAGGAAGATGTTTTTACAGAATTTTCAAGCTTTATGAGAGTTCATTCCTTCCTCCTATGCGCAACCATCTACTGAATGCATATGGTGTCAGGCATGGAGCTAGCATAAGTTCACTTACAGACACAATAAATAAAATAGTACTAAATATTTTTAAATTGCTTAATAGTGATACAGTCCAAGTGACAGCCAAGTACAGTTCAAAACATCAAGAAATAGACATCTGTGAAATATTTTAAACATTGCAGTCAGTAGCAGCAAGTTATATTAAAATACATATTTGTAAGCAAAATTCCTCTGATGTCCTTGAGATGCACATATAAAACACATTCCTGATGGATTCCATATGCTGCTCAACACTAATTACATACGTAGTTCTATTTACACAAAACTATTTAAATAAGAAATTTCATTTGCATTAGATTACATTCGAGAAGCCAATGTTCATCTTCTTTCCTTTTATCCACTATGTAAGACATCACCATTCTTCAAAGACAGATTCATTCGTAACACAAAAGGACCCTTAAAAGAAAATGTCTTTATTTCCTATCTCAAAAATGCAAAGTGGTATCAAAAGTCAGTAAACTGTGCAATGCACATGATTAACGACCAAAGCAAGGGATAATTTTTGAAAAAAAAAGGTACACACAGAGTTAAATAAAATGCACAGTTTGGGCTTTTACTGTTAATGTAAATAAAATTTAAATTTAGGTTGAATATTACTCTTGATTCTATCAAATAGGACTTTCAAGTGAAAGGCTGCATTTCCTAGGTAACTGTAAAGACTGAGTTTGCTTAGTTACAGCTGATGTCATCTATTGCTTTTTTAAAACACACATCTGTAAATCTTGGTTTTTAAGTAAATACTTTAATATAACTTGCCATAATTGGTTATTTTATTATTTCTGCATCTTTTTAATCAATATTTTGAATTTAATGACTTAATTGGTAGACTTACTAATATAAGGTTCCAGAGTAACATAAAATACTAATAGTTGAGCGATTAAAACTTAAAGGAACAAAATTTATCATTCACAAAATCTCAATTCACTTGAATGCTAATTAAGTCATCAACAGTTTCTTTCTTTATAGATAACTGCACACATTTTTATTTCTTCTTATATAAACAAATATCATCTATAGTTTGTTTTTTCTTTTGACACATTTCACTATGTATGTTATCACCTGTCTTCTTATGAGGAAGTACATTCACGTGGATATATATTGAAATATATACACATTCAAAACTGTACCACACATACACCCAAAGATATATTTAATAGAAACAGAAGATCTGGGTTCTCATTTCATTATGTAGCTCTAATACCTCAAATAGGACCAAAACACCTACAACCTCAGTTTTGCAAAGTGCATAAATGAAGGCTGCATATACCCTGCCTCCCTCACGTAGATTTTATGAACATTCAATAAGGTTTAGAAATAAGGTTATATGTAAATTCAACTAAATAATACTGAGCATATCTGTTAGCCCTGTGCTAACAGGAGGAAAAAGAAGGAAAATTTCTTGTAGTACTCTCAGCCATATACAAAAAATATGGTTTAAATTTACGGTTCTCTCTAACATGATAATTGCAGGAGTGAAGTAGATAGCCTTTGCACTAGCTATATTTTCAGTTACAGAGAGCTGTTACAGAGGTGAGGGTTAAGATGGGGCAAGGAAAGAGGTTAAGCATGTGGGTTGAGAGGTTCTTCATATATACATTTCCAGCCTACTTGGGCAAGACTGCATTGGCTCAGGGATATTACAGATAGGATTGTGTTGCACATAGGAAAGATAAGAAAGCAAGACTAAAAAAAGTAAAGTTTGAAAATTATATCAGACTGCATATCTAACTCAAAATGAATATAGAAAATTAACTTAAATATTGTTCTAAATCTTATTGTTGTTTTTGATAGCTCCTTCACGTTAATATTTATTATAAATCCATGTCAGATTATAGGACTATATAATAATGCACAGAATCTAGAATAGTATAAATACTTTTTCAAAACCTATTTTCCCCAATTGTCTATTTAATAAAACAGTATGACTACAAATGACAAATGGTTTTTTCCTTTATTTATTTACTATTTCCTAAGCCTAATGATGATAATCAAGTTCAATTTAAGGCTTTCAATACTCCCTACATGCTGACAAAATCCAAATACATATCCCTCTCCCCTAAATTCCAAACCTCAAATACAATGTCAACTAAACATTGCCATATATTTGAACAGTTCAAATTTGAATCACAATCTCCCCAAAACCTGGTCCAAGATGTCCACTCTCAACTTACACGACTGTAACTACATTTGACATGATAAAATGTTCAGTCAGTTGCTCAGGCTAGATTTGGAGTCAACCCTAACGCTACCCAATGCATCAACAAAACCTTGGGCTTTATCTCCAAAATTTATTTCTCACTCCTCAACAACTCCACTACTAACAACCTGGGCCAATGTGCCACCATCTTACATGTTGTTTGTTGAACTGGCATTAAAACAGGTCATACAAGTTCCACCCTTGCTTCTTTCCCTGCTTCTTACTCTTAACTCAGAAGCTACAGAAAAGCTGTTAAAATGTAAATCATATCATGTCAGTTCTCTGCTCAAAACTTCTAATGGTGTACCAACTCATTCAGAATAAAACCCACATCCATAAAATGGGTGAAACCTTACATCACCTGCTACCTCTGACCTTCTGTTCTATTAGTCTTCCTTTTGCTTTCTTTGCTTCAACCTTAACTACTTTCTTGTATACTTGTTAAGGCACTAGTATCAGTATTCCAACCACAGTGCACAAGTATTTTTCTAAAATACACATCATTGTCAAATAATTTCTTCTTTAAAAAAAATCATTCTCCTCTAAAAAACAAATTCATTCTAGCATGCTTAATCAACAGTTAGGAATGCCTGCTCTGTAGTCAAATCAACTCTTTTTTTTTTTTTTAATTGCAGTATAGTCAGCTTATAATGTTGTGTAAGTCAAATCAACTCTTAAAAGGAAATGCTAATAGTATCAATTTCAGAAGCTGAATTTCTGGATCCTGCAATTGTTTCTAAATGTAACTATCCAATAATAGAACTTTTTAATTACTAGATTGATAGATTCTGTCCTGTTATTATTAAGTGATGTCATCAAAATTCTTCTGATTCTTTAAACAATAAAGTGTTATCAGCCATGTTGTTAAGATATTTCCAATTGAACTTATTTACATAGTCATTCTATTTAGAAGAGATGCAACAGAATCTTGTAAGAAAAAAGTAATAGAGATATTCTGAGAAATTCTGGAACAAATGAAATGAAGGCAATCTCTTATGTAAAATTTGGGAGCAGTTCTAAACAATCTAACCCATCAACTGGATATGAATCATACAAGCTACAATTAAAAAGACAGTACCTAGAGTCAATTATCACATTGACTCTAGGATCTCTTTACACCTCAAGTCAAAAAATAAAGCTTCATTCTAAGGGTGATGGCATCATGACAGTCACAAGCTTGATGAGAATGTCATTTGAGAAAGACCACTGTGTTGAAGTATGGAGAGTACATCAGAGAAGGCAAGGCTGAAAACAAGGAAACAAACAAATAAAAAACAACAACAACAACAAAACCCCCAACTGTTTAGGTAATTCAGTAGAAAGATAATGGCCTAATGGAAAGGAGTCAAAGTAATAATAAAAAAAAATAGAAAAAATTAAGAGCTATTAGGAGTCAGATTCAATTGACATTAAATATAAACTAGGGACTTGAGAAAGAGGTCAAGGATGTTATCTAGGATTCAAACTTGGGCAACTACTGAGTTATAAATAATAGGAGAAAGAGCAGATTTGGGGGAAGGGTGATGAGTTCAAAACTTCAGAACTTATGTAATGCAAGAAAAGGAGGAATTCATACCAAGTACAGAGCAGAAATTGTGTATAAGCATTAAACCAGCTGCATAGTGAGGAAGAACTTGAAGTATGTGTCCACTTAGGATAATTGTATTGTTAAATATATAGTTCTTTTTCTTTGTTTTTTCACTTTCTTTGAAGAGAAGTTTTAACTATTCCAAATCAACTCTTTAATTCAACAGTTCTGTAATTCAACGTCTCCTGAAATTTGCAGACTTAGTGGCTTGCAAGGTATCATCCAGAAACCACAGAGGTCCTAGAGGGGCTTGGCAAATATTTTATTTAAATTTTACACTTTGAAAAATAAACCTTGGAATGATTTTTAAATATTCTAACAATATGAATGTTTGCTCAAAGGTGATATTGGGGTGCTACCTTGATGACAAACTAACAAAGTGAGAAGTGCAGTTATGTTTGTAAACTCACTTTATGCAACTATCAGAGTAAAACCTCTGCTGTCATCTTAATACAACATGCGAATGTTTGGTAAATGTCTCATTAATTAGATGGCTGCATATCCACAATGATCTGTTTTTTGATATCAGACCACCATTAGCCTGTTTGTCTGCTGATATGGAACTGTACAAGCAAATATTCTCCCTTTCACCTGGATGCCAGGCAAGGCTCAGAGGCCTCTGCCTGGTGCTAGCAAGCATGATGGTATCATGGCATAATAATCATCTGAAGTGAACAAGGGACCTTATGAAAACCTTATTGAGCAGATTTAGTGTTTAATGTAAGATTTAAAAGGTTTTTTTCCTTGATTTTTAAGAAGTCAAATATAGTGCATTATTTCATATCTTCTTGTTTCTCTTTTTTTTTTTTTTCTGACCAGCGTATTTTTTCCATCCAATTGCTCTGAACAACAAACCAATCCTCTAGACAGAGAGAAGAGCATATGTCTCAGACCTCCTATTTCTCCTGACAATAACTGGCAGAAAGAAAAAAGGGTGGGCCAAAAAGGTAAGCAGAGCCATCAGGGTCTTTCCCTGTGACTGACAGGGATAAAGCCTACCTACTGTAGAAGAGAATGAGAACTTACGAAGTGAAGCAGAGACAGCAGAAATGAATAATGGAGACATAGACTGGGAAAGAACTGAGTCTCCAGTGCCATCTCATCTGAGAGTCAGGTCTTCCTCTAAATGTGTGACTTATTACAGCAAATTTCCCAACTCAGGGGTCCCTCAATTCACCTCTTTTGCTTAAGCTACTTTAAATGAGACGTCTCTCACTAAAGGTGAAAAGAGTTCTGACCAGTACATCAAATAACTAAAATTTAGAATCTCAAAGTTGAATTGTTATTAACCAGCAATAATCAACAGATATTTATTGGTGCCCAATAAAAATACACAAAACTTCAAAACACTTTTCAGGTGCCAACTCATTTAATCCTCACAATTTTACAAGGAAAATACTTACATTACTCCCATTTAAATAATTAAGGAAACTGAGACACAAAGAGATTTTGTAATTCCTCAACAGCACACAACTAATAAAAGGGAAATTTTTAATCTGGACTCAGACCCTTTGACTCCAGTGTCTAGACTCTTAACCTTGATTGACTCCCTCTCTTGACATGAACTGAGTTCTGATTCAGCCATCCAATAGCTAAGTGCTTTAATCTCTCTGAAACTTAATTTTTTCATCTTGAAAGGAGGGATACTCCTTACTACTGCAGACTGTTGCATAAATCGAAAGAGGTCATGCTTAAGAAAGCATTTTGGAAACTGTCTAGCTCTAGAGAACTGTCAGTTCATATTATAAAATGATAAACTACATTAAGGCTTTATCAGCTATGAATCTTGTAACTGAGTTACTATAAAACTTAACCAACATGTTTCATTCAGTAAGATCTTAGAAAAGTAGATACAAGAGTCAATTCAGATATCAGGAAGCAGCTTTTAATTTAAACTAAAATAAATAATTCTGGTATATAAAATCTGCCTTTCTTCAAATAACAATGATAATGATGATGACTATGATAAAATTAACTTACATTTCAATATTTTACATTTTCAAAATTATTTTACTTCTTTTTTTACCTCATTCAGCCTATTTTAGTGTCTTGGAAAATGGATTATATTTACTTTTTTCGTTAATGTCAATCTATTGCTACTGGGCAAGTTCGAGTAGTAAGTATTCTGGACAACAAAGCTTTATGTAGCTCACTGTGAAGCCCTCAAAATGGTAAATATGGAATATTTATTCAAATCAGCTTTTGAATACCTTTCTTTTGCATCTCTTGAAGACTAAGATTTCAGAATTTCCCCATAATATTATGTGTAAATAAAATTAAAAGACAATATTCACTACAAAGACCAAATTACCCATTTGTAACCAGTCCTTGTTAATATAAAATAAAAATTCTATACAGTATAAATATTCATGCATGTATTTAGTCATTTCTTCCTAAGTCTGGCACGTTTAACCAATTTTTGTGCACTATGTGTTCAATTTCATGTTTATTTTGACATATACTTGACAACAGAACTATGCTGATTAATCTTACAATAAGCTAGGAAATCTTTAATATTATTAAATATTATGATTTAGTTATCAACTCTAAATCTTATATTCTTAACTAATATTTCTAAATACAAAAAAAATCACCTAATTCTGAATAGCCCAATACCATTGAGAGAAAATTTAGAGTGGAAGGAAGTTGTTTTGGCCTGCATAATTTACTCTAGCAATGTAATGTTTTATGGAGTTCATAAAAATATTCTAATTACGTCACTACCACTAATAATAACCAATTTATCTAAATCTTAGAGAAAATCTAGAGAAGGGAACCTGAAAACTGGAGAAGGTGAGCAAAAAATATTTTAGGATATGTATACAAGAAATAGAACAATTACAGAGCTATAAAATTAAATATATATGTTATCAATTTATATGGTGATAAATCTGACCTCCATACAAGCCTATAAGCAATTCTAAAACAGTTAGCCTATGCCAATTTCTTATTGCCAATAATATTTCTCAGAAATAAGTTATTTTCACATATAGTCACAGAGGTGTATTTATGAGAAGACATAATCAGGCAAAATAAAATGTTACATAAAATGGGAAAAAAGTTACGATTTGGTATTTAGTAGTGTGTTAATGAGCCACAAAAGAGCAATTCTTTTATCATGGCTTAAAATTAAACAGATACAAGTAGAGCTACTGATTTATATTTCCCTTATTTGACTTTTTATACATATGTAATATTATTTTTAAGCTCATTTGTATTCATGTGACTGGGATTGCAATTTAAAGTCTGGAAGGTTTGATTTCATTAAACATTTTTTGCTTCAATCAAAATGTCTGTATACACATGAATATTTCAAAACCAGTATCCATTTCTTTTAAGATTGTCAATGTTGCATTAAGTATAATCGCAAAGAAAAAATGCACAAGGTTTAACGTGAAATTTTGTGAACAGGTTTACTGAAAAAGCTGGACTTTGTAGGAAGTCCAAAATAAACCAATTTTATTTTTTTTAACCAACGTCTTTCATTCACGCTACTCTGAATATACACGCTTTTCTCCTGAAAAATTCTTAGGAAGAGCCTCAGCTATTGTAGACAACTTCCTGCATTAAAAGTTATGATCTGGTCTAAAAATACTTTCATCCCTTCTAGCTGGGACTGAGTCAGGCTCAGAAATTGTAGTGTTAGAGAAAGAGGGAAGGGTATATATAATTACTTCTTTTCACAATTCACACCATGAGTTCCCCACTCACCATGCTGCCCAAGATTGGAGAAGTGGAGAACTTAAGGTGCAGAGAGGATGTTTTTTAATCAGCACAGTTGTAACTTGTGCCATTTATTATGAGATGCTTTTCTGGGTTCTTGTGGTCAATGACTATCCCTTTAAAGATGAAATGGCTAGGTCACTTTTCCTGGTGTTCAATTGAAGGTCTAAAATATTTCTTTAGAATGTGTGGGCCATCATACAAGTTAAGTTTCTAAAAATTATAATGATTTGCTTTATGAAGTAGAGAATTCTCAGTATTAGAAATATTCAAACATTATTTGAAAGACTATAGGCCTTTAGGTAAAAGATTAGACTCGATGATACTTAAGGCCCTTCTAAATCTAACCTGTTATGATTCTATAAACTATACAGGAACTGATAGAATGATCATGAATGAGTCAGGTGAGAGCTAAAATTCTGTATCTGTTAGCATTAAAAATCAGCATGATGCTGGAGGACTATTACAAAGATAAGGCAGAGATGAGAAGAGAAGCCAGCTGATATTAACATTCTACTATCATGGTGATAGCTTTTTAGCATCTCTTCATTTGAGACTTTTCACGGTCTGACAATGTAGCATTTCTATTTTCTACCTGAGGAAACTAGGGCTCAGAGAAGCTGAATTAACTGAGTGTCTATAGCTGGTAAAGTGGCAGGGCTAGGCTGATCTGTCCACAATCAGCCTGACACTAAAATTGATACTCTTTTCACCAAACCAAGCTGTCTCCAAAGTCCAAAATTCCCTAGCACCATGGAAATTATATTTTTACCTGAAGTGATCTAAAACTAAAGGTCATGACAATACTACTACCATAACCATCCAATATTTCATGATATTATTAGCCATAGTAAAATTCTAAAATAGAGTATTCTAGCAACATTCAGGAAAATGTTTAAAATTCCAGAGGCACCTTCTGTTATAAGGAAAAATCTAATAGTTTCTTTAAATATACATCATATGATTCCAGTGTAAGTTTTTAACATTAAGCACCTGAAATTGAATTTGGCCGATATTAAAGCCAGAGTGACAGAACACTAGTGAAGATAAAATACATGTAAGGAGCCTAGGTGAGGGTAGACTGTTGAACTAATCATGTGATAGCTGAAGGAAGAAGTAGAATAGGAAAACATTTTCAATGGAGCAGTATAACCATTCCATGTTCTTTTGAAAATGTTTAACTAAGCAGATGGACTCAAAGCACCAAAATGGTGACAGAGCTTGAATGATCAAAGAGTCCAAGATAATATAGTGCAGGAATTCATTTAAAATACAACTTAAAATATAAAATTCCAAACAACCTGAATAGATAATACACCTCTAATCTTGGAGAGCTAAAATCTGCCTTGAACTTTAAGCTCCTGACACCAGCTTGATCCCATTGGACATATACGAAGTGACTCCCAAAGATGCTTTTAGGAAATGTGTCAGTGATGAGGCATCTTTATAAGCATTATTTATAGATAAATAACTGAAAAATAGCATAATTAAGAATGAATAAAAATTAATAGCTTCTTGCAACAAAAAGAATTTCAACAGCTTTCTGGCTTGGCTTCCTTTTGTGCTCCAAAACTAGATATTTCCCTCCAAAACTGTAGCTTACTCTCCTTTTATTACAGAAAATTCATGCTGCTACTATTTAACTGTTCTACTGGGTTTTCTACCACTCCCTGGGTAAGACTTACAAAATAAACTTTACTGCATTTATTTCTACACTGTAGTTGAAAGTCTAATTTTATTGAAATATTCATTATAGTGTTCTATAACAAACTTTTTAAAGACCAACAAGTAAATTATCATTTTGCCATCATTATTAATTTCAACAAGGTAAAATTTAGTTCCATTTATTATAAATTGCTCCCCAAGCAGAACCTGCCATATTTTAATGTCAATATAAAGAGTAAGAAAAAAACTCAATTTTTCAGTGCTTTCATGAGACTAAAAGTCAAAATTTCTGGGAAATACAAATAGCCTTAGTGTCTTTGATAAAGAGGAACAGGAAGTCATAAAAAAAATTATGGTGGACCATATTTGAAAATACTTGACTAAGAAAAGCCAAAACCATATAGCACACACAGATAGATGTCCTTTACTTTTCTCTGAAATAACACAATTTAAAAATTATATCCATGTCTTAAGTAAAAACACCTTACTACTAAGTATTTTCCAGATTCAAAAAAATGCATGTACAAACATTGTTTCACATTAAACAGAAAAAACACTATCAAAAATTATGGAGGCCATCAAGTAACATGCAAAATGAATAAAGTTTTGGTAGTATTTTTCATAGTTTTAAAACTAAGAACCAGTTATCTGCAGATGGCATGCCTTCAACGCAATGCCACCTCAAGGGTCATAGTAGTTATGTGATATACCTCTCACAGTATTAATCAAAATCATTTTTTAAAATGTCATGTTGACAAGCTGAATTTATTCCTCCTCAATGTACATCAAAATTTGTTAAACAGAAAAAAGTGTATTTATTTTATAGAAGTTCTAATTGATGTCTATATGAGACATTTTTCCTTCATTTTTGAACATAATAAAAAAACAGTAATTATATAATTCAAATTTGGAATTTTTCAGTTAATAATTCATAAAGAAAAATCTTATATTTCTTTAGTCATTTAATTTATGAGATGTGAATTAGCTTTTAAATATGATTTCTATATCATCACACTGACAGACTGCTCAAGATATTAGTAGGTGATAATCTTGTGACCATGATATAAAATAGAAAGGTATTTTTTGAAAATTAAAATTTTATGTATGAAATGAGTGAGTTAAAGATAAATTCTGATCATAGATGATAAGAACTATTAGTAAAAAAAAGTAGAGAAAAATTTTGTTGTTGTTTATTATTGCTGTTTGTTTAGATTGAAAGTCTTCAAAATGTAAAAACTAGTCTTATGACTGTCAGATTGTTTAAAAAAATCACAGAAATCTTAAGACATACACATTCTAAAGCAACATTGTCCAACAGAACTCCCTGGGATGATGGAAATATTCTACGATTCTTCATGACCCAACAAGATAGTCAAAAGCCTCATCTGAAATCTTTAGAGTACTAAATTTTACATTTAAAAAAATTCTAATCTACTTAAATTTGAATAGTCACACTAATGTAAAAGTGTGAGTTTCCCTGGGCATGTTCCTTTGCCTCCAGATCTCTAGTATTTCCAAGAAAGTATGGTCTGAAGGGAAGAAATGTGGTTAACTCCAGGACAGCACATCTAAAAGATCTGCCAACCCTGACACCACAGTTCCAGATGCCCTGACATAGCTCAAGATGACCAGAGAAAAATACATTACACACAGCCTTGGGAAGAGCCAAAATAGAGAAGAACTCAGTTATGTTGGGTGCTCTAAAAATTACTACTCACCCCACATATCCCCCACCTCATCCCTACCCTCCCAAAAATTGTCAGACTCTTCAAAACCCCTGAGGCCTCTAATTCATGAGCAATTTCAGGATCAACACGATCAACACATTGGAAATGCCCTTCCTTTCCACCCACATAGCTGGTAGGTCCCACTCTTCCTTATGGAAATTCTTGGATTTGTTCTTCCATGAGAATAGACTATCATCATTTCCAGTTGGACACTGTCAACTTTACCTCTGAACCCTTGAGTAGCTTCTCTTCTCCATGGTTAAAAAGTCAGTGACTTCTGACGTTGGCCTTCTCGTTTTATTTTTTGCTTTTTAAATATTATCTCCCTGACAATCTTTTCGACTCTCACAGCATTCACTGTTAACTCCACGTAGATATTTCTCCCTAGTCTCAGCCTCCACTCCTACTTAGTCCAGAGTCTAGTCCAGGATTTCTAGCTAACAGTTACACATTTCACCCTGAATGCCTTAGCACTAGTTCCAATTCAAGACATTTCAAATTGAACATTTCCTCCTTCCAAAAACAACAATAGCAACAAAAAAACCTTTCATAGTCTTGCCCTATTTCACTAATGATTCCAGTCAGCCATGATCAAAATTCTTATCTTTGACTCATTCTTTTCATGCTTAAAGTTTGAAGCCTCAAAGTGGTTAAATTAAGAACTCAGATTCAGAAGAGAGCAGAAATGGACTTTACCCACTGGCTCCACCATTTACTATCTGCATAACTTGAGTATATTATATAAATTATCCAAACTTTCATTTTTTAATCACAAAAATGGAACTAATAACATTATTACTGTTTAATTCTAAGTACTTTATGCCTATTAACACATATAGTCTTTACAACAATTCTATGAGATAGCTGTTATTATTTCTTTTCTATAGATGAGAAAACTGAAACACAGAGAGTTAAATAAATTGCCAAAAGCCACAATAGTAAGTGGCTGGGATTCAATACTAGACATTCTGGCTCCGTAGCTGTAACCACCGTACACTCTGTCTTCCTGATAATAACAGCTTATCTCAGTGTTGTTGTGAGGATAAAATTAGATAAAGTCTATGAAATACTTGTCAATATCAGCTGCTATCATCAGCATAGATTTCTAGACTAAAGTCAGAAATATCCTTTGGCACTATATGACTTCCTAGAGCACCTACTCTTGGACCCCATGGCATATATACTGCTTAGTACTATATCACTTGACCAATGTGCTTTATTACATCATGTAGATTATAAACTGTTTAAAGTTAAGGATAATGTATAAAAGTATCACATGATTTATAAATATTAGTAGAATTAAAATATGTCAATGTATGTCATTTTAAAATTTATTATTATGACCCTTATCCATTTCACAGTTTCTTAGATCCTAGTCTTTAATTATCCTCCAGTTTATGAACACCAGCTTAGTCTGACAATTAATGCTTCTCCAGTTTTTGATACCTTTGCCTGAGCTCATTCTCCATACATCAAAAGTATTTTCTAGGCCTATTCCCTTGCTTCTGAATCTGGCCTTTTCCTGTACATTCTATAACTCAGCATGGTCTCAGCTCCCCAGCACACTGAATCTCATCTGTCCATACTGGTTCTAGAATGTGCCCGAGGCCCCACAGCTGGGACGCAGATACTACGCTCAAAGGTTGCACCCACCATCACCTGGACTGCACACTAAGAGCTTGTGTGGAGTTACAAGGAAAACACCAAGTTGGGATACCATTTCCTATTATTTCCAAACAGATTGAGAAAGTCAAAATGAGGAGCTAAAACTTTCAAATGTTAAGTACATTGCTTATTAAAAAACAGTACCCCCAAATACCAAAAACTATTGAAATGAAAAGTTATCTACAATATATGCTTAAAATGTTAATTATAAAATAATCCAATGGATGTACATAAAATGTATATATGAATAGAAAAATGTATGAAAGGTTATATACCAGAATGTGCATAGCTTGTATTCAAAACTGGGATTGTGAATAATTTCTTATGTATCTACATTTTCCATTTTGTACAATAAACATTTACCATTCATACAACAAATATATTATTTAAAAACCTATTGAGCAAGAACATGTTCATTTACCTTGTTATTGTCCCCAGTGCCATATATTTAGCAAACTATTTAGCAGTATTTTACATCAGTAATATGAAGAACTAAATTTTACCCACATGCTTTATTCTTTAAGATCTTTCTTAACATCCATTTTTCAAGCTAGTCTTTTATTATTTTTCTTTCCAGCATCAACTAGCTACACAGAATTGTTGATGATTTATACAGCTGCTTTAAATCTCGTCTAAATTTCAAGGACAATTTTTGTTCAATTTTTAGTTAACTATACATCTTTCTTAGGCAGCCAATTTTTGCCAGTCCCTGGAGTTGTTACCTAAAACAGGTTTGCTGTACACATGAGGTTTTTCACACCATCGATCTAGAAAATATAGTATTCTAAAAGCAAGTTAAGTCATTTGGGTTTTACACAGGTCTTTTTAAAGAACGTAGTTGCCATTTTCTTTGGGGGACTAATAAACTTTCAAGTGGCATGTAGCAATTAATAAAACAAATGACAGGCCCTCTGTACACCAATACTAAAAAAAAAATTCTAACCCTATAATGAAGTATGAAAACAAAATATAATAAACTTGTATAAAACAAATGGGGTCTTTAAACCATCACTCACTAGCATGTTATATTAACATGGCAATCCAGTTATACAATGTTTCCACATAAAATCAAACCAGTTTATTTTCTAGAATGCAGTAATGCTGATGATCAGTTTTAGCCCAGGGCACTGACCAAACATGCATAATTTTAGAAGGAGCCATGATAGTGAAAATCTGCCTGTACCTCCATAAAGCAATGGAAACAAAAGAAAATCTACTAAAATTTATGCAATTGGAATAAGAAGGTAGGCAATGAATGTACTACATAAACAAATTTATATGAGGAAAAAATATATATGTATAGAAAAAATTTTAAAAGGGGATATTCAAAATTGTGTAAGCATGGTTAAGTCTCTCCACGGTGGCACCGGAAGAGCCTTGCAGTTCAACTCTTGCTACGAGCTTTATTCCTGACACTCTTTTAAGATTTAGGGATAAGATTATTCTATCTAAATTCCTGTGAAATTTAGAGTATCTGCCCCTTAGGGTTGTCAAAACTGAGGCTGCTAAAGAGAAGTATGACGATCAATTGATTTGAGCACCTATGTCCAAGAATTTCTGTCTGAAGAAACTGTGAGTTGTAAATTACTGAATTCTTTGTCACCATTTTTTTTTTCTTGAATGAACTCATGAAGTAAGAATCCAGTGTGACGAAAACACAAGATTTCCAATACTTGATCCAGGATCTCTACAATACACAGCAGGGCATAAAGAAAGAGGCTAGACTTGGACCTAGTGTCATTACTCTGTGACTTTGTCAGTCACAATCTCTGCTTTAGGAATTTTTAAAATTTTGTCATAGGAATTTTGGAGGGGTTGATGTGAAGATGAAATGAAGTCACATATGAAAGTGCTTAGTAAGCTGAAAATGCCTGCATAGATTATTTGGTGATATTAATTCTCCTCTGATAGTACTTGAGGGGCCAAGGGAAGGTGTGACCCTCTAGCACTTACAGCTGTGTCTAATCTATTTTACCATATTTGTATTTTGGTCTTGAAGCTCATTTTTATGACTCCATAGTTCACATGTTTATAGTACAGTATTTAATTGAACTTTCTGTTATTTGTATCAAATTTATATCTCTGTATCTTGAAAGCTCCAGCAACAACAACAATCACAACAAAAACTGATAATAACCAGCCATCACTGAGAACTTACTCTGTGTCTAAGATAGTGATAGGTGCCTTTAATTCTCCTATATTCCCCACAACTACCATTTTTATAAAGAGACACTAAGACCCTGAGTGCTAATTAACATTGCCTGAGGGGATGCACAGAGATGCTCACTTGCCTTACTTTCCACATATTGGAGGGTGTGTGATTATATTCACTGTGATTCTTTACCCTATCAGACTGAAGAGTGTGGACCTTTGTGGATAAAGCTAACAGTATGTTCATCAAATCACTTGCTTTTTAAAAAATTTTTTTAATATGTGGCAAGCAAGTACGAGAATAGACTAATTATTTTTGTTTTTTGATTAATTGTATGGTTCCTTAAAAATACTTTTATGTTTTACGATGCCTGGGAGTTTGTTAGTCTTTTCTAGAATGTTTTTATTGCGCTAAAATATACATAATGTAGAATTTGTTGTGTTACATACACAGTTCAGTGGCATGAAGTACACTCACATTGTTGTGCAACCATCACTACTGTACTCTCTCCAGAACTTTTTCATAATTCCAAACTGAAATTCTGTAGCCATTAAACAGTAACTCCCCATTTCCCCATTCCTCCAGCCACTAGTAACCACTGTTCTACTTCCTGTCTTCTATTTATGTATTTGACTATTCTAGGTACCTCAGGCAATTGGAATCATGCAATATCTGCACTTCTGGGTCTAGCTATTTCACTTAGCATAATTTCTTCAAGGATCATCTATGTGTCAGAGTTTTAGTGCTTTCTAAGCCTATTCCAGCGTATTTGTAGACTGCATTTTGTTTTTGCCCACATTCAGTGATGAACATTTGGGTTGTTTCCACCTTTTGGCTATTGTGAATAATGCTGCTGTGAACACATGTAAACTAATACCTGTCCAAGTTCCTGCTTTCAATTCTTTTGTGTTTGTAGGCAGAATATTAGGCTTTTTTTTTTCTACAACAGAATATTGGTATTGCATCTTTGGAGAATAGAATTCAGTAATTCTCTGATCCTTTTATATACCATCAGTTTGAATTTCACCATTCAATAAATACAGTATAATAATTTTATTCTTTAACTGCATTAGACTGCCCACACTGAACAGATTATACTGGTTTACATTCTTCTTGCCACTGCCTTTGCAACTTGGAACATTAGTCTTTAAACTCCATGGTAACAGAAATTACTTTCATTATAAAACTGGTTTAAATCTTTGATATACATTAAAATATAGAAAAGATTTCAAGTTCTCAAATTTTAGAGAAAAGAGGAATTTTCAGAAAGAAAATTAAAATGTTATCTTTCACTTGATAGTAATATATAAATAAATACCTGTTAACATCAGTTTAAGTTAATAACATCTTCCTCTGACTCTAATCCATAATTTAAAATTTTAGATTTTTGTAATTCTTTACATGCTTCTCTGCAGTTCACCATATACTTCATAAAAGTAAAAATAAATACACTTCAGGCCAAGCTTAAAATCTGAGTATCAAAATTTGGAAATATCTATTCATATAAGCAAAGACAATAATTTTGCTCAAAAGAAAGCAGAACTGTTTTTCATCCAAATGGATGAAAGTTATTGTCTTTGTATCCAGTCAGAATGCTAAAAACTTTTATTTTTGGAGCAAACCTTATAAATAATTTATCACATATTGTTACAATTCAGCATGCAATTAAGGAATGTAACATAGTGTATTAAATTATGCAAAAATATAGCATAAGAAAGACATGACAGAGGATTCAAATACATAAAATATAATTTGCTTAATAATAGACATTTTCATGACCTATTTTCCCCACAACAGGCTTATTAAATTTAAATTAAATATTAAATCTTTGCCCTTTTATCTCCTCACACTTTATGCATGTGTTGCGTGATATGAATTTGATGCTGAATAAAAATACATTACTCAGATGTATAAACTGTGGTACACCCAAGCAATGGAGTATTATTCAGTGCTAAAAAGAAAGAGCAATCAAATCATAAAAAAAGAAGAAAACTTGAATGTGTATTACTGCGTATAAAGGGACCTCTGAAAAGGCTACATACTGTATGACTCCACTATATATGTGACGTTCTGAAAAAGGCAACACTGTGAAGGTAGTAAAGAGATTAATGATTGCCAAGAGTTAAGGGAGAGGGAGGAATGAACAGGCAGAGCACAGAGAATGTTTATGTAGTGAAACGATTCTATTTGACACTATAATGGTGGACAGAAAGTACACCACCAAGAATAAACACTAATATAAACAATGTACTTTGTTTTCTAATGATGTGGCAATGTAGTCACTACAACAAACGTGCCATTTGGGTGAAAGAGTTTGAAATGGGGAAGGCTATGCATGTGTGGGGTCAGAGGGCATACCGGAAATTTCTGTACCTTCCCCATTTTTCTGTGAACCTAAAAATGCTCTAAAAATAAGTGCATTAGTTTCCATTCTAGGCTCGGTTCTAGGCAGTACACAAAGGCAAAGTAAATGATCTCTATATTTCTTTTTCTAGAGCAATTCTTACTGATTCCCATACCTAACTGGCTTTCTTTACAGAATAAATCACAAATTTCTTATTTATTTTATCCTTAGATAAAACCTCAAGGAAACATCTTTCACAAATTTATGTTAGGGTTCTTTTACGGAACTTTCAAAGTTATTTTCTCATTGAATGAAATGTTTTAGGGTGTGAATATCGTCAGATGCCTATAAATGTAGCCTGTAACACTTTTGGTGATACGAACTAATATTTATGGGCCACTAGGTGCTAGACATTATGCTGCATAATTTACACATTTAGTTTTTTTTTTAATTAAAGTATAGTTGATTTACAATATTGCCTAAATTTCAGGTATACATCATAGTAATTCAGTTATTTTTTTGCAGGTTATATTCCATTATAGGCTATTACAAGATATTGGATATAATTCCCTGTGCTGAACAGTAAGTCCCTGTTGCTTATCTATCTATATGCAAAACAGAAACAGACTTAGACATAAAAAACAAACTTGTTACCAAATGAGGAGGGGGGAATTTGGGATTAACAGATAGATAAGCAACATTTAGGTTTAACTACATAAAATTGTTGGATGCTTGTTTTTAATCTATACAAATGGCAATTTCATATGGCTCATTATAAGATTTTTGTTTTAGCTCATTTATTCCTTATGAAACCATGGGATGGTAGTATGACTGCTTTTTATTTAACAGATGATGAAACAGAGGCATAGAGATGTTAAGCATTTGCCCAAGGTTACATACATAGTAGATAAGCAACAAAGTCAAAAATGAATTTGGCAATTTGACTTTTCAGGTTGTTGAATGAGCTACTGCACTACATTGCAACAAGGTAATACACAGTGAAGTGTTCTCTATGGGCGGTTGGCTTCACTTCTGGACTCTTTCCCTTTGACAAACTACCCAAAGGCTATCACTACTCAAAGTATAGCCTGATCATAAACAGTAACACGAGCATCACTGAGGGCGGTTAGGAATGCAGACTCTCAGGCCCTAATCCAGGCCGACAGAGTATTGAATCTGCATTGTAACAAGATTCCCAGTTGCTTTGGTAGGTACCTTAAAGTTTGAGAACTAACTAAACTTTCTTAATTTTTAAGACTTAATGAGCATATGCTAAACAATTAATTTACATTCCAACTGATAAAAAGAAAATGTATGTACAAGTAATAAACATGCCCTGGTTTAGGTCTCCTTACTGTGTTCAATGAGAAATAATATTTTATATTTTATTTTGGTTCCAAAATGAATCTTAACAGATGCATGCATCCCTTCCCACCATTGTTTCTCTGCACAAACCTCTTTAATATATTCAATGAATAGGTGCCTATTATGTTTCAATATCCATGAGATTGTGTCTTCCAGCTACTTCACTTCTTAGGATACACACAAATCACAAAAGGTGGTTTTCCCTTGTGCTCCTAGAACTTTAGGACTTCAGATACAATCCGTGACACAGTGCCATGGATCATTTCTTCCCACTAGATGGCAGTAACGGCAACTTAATAATACATTTTATAAAGCAACTGCCAGCTTGCCACATGCACAGCAAACAATGACTCTTTGTGTGAGAGTTTCATGAATTGCTGGGTTTAATATAGGGAGCAATGACTTAGTGACAAATTAGAGAACACTTTTCTCTATTGATGTCTATATTTAAATTTCGTTAGGCTTGCTTTCCAAGATTAAAAGCAGTCTTGTTTGCATATCTCTTACTCCTAGCTATAAGAATCAGCTATTATGAATAATTTCTGCTGATAAGCGTTTGAAAATAGACAGGTAGTTGCTAAAATAAGATACTTTGTTAGCATAACTGTCAATAAATCATTTTGTTAGTCTAGTTTTTAAGGAGACTTTTCTATTTTTTTCTCTATCAAAAACTATGCGTGTATAATTTCTAAATGCAGAAATTCAAGATTTTCAGGAGAAATCACATATTGGGTTGATAGGTTCATATTTTATTAAGTTTTTTCCTAATAAATATTTTAAAACATCACATGCAAATGCCATACTATAGAAGCTAAGCAAAAACAATGAGGAGAGAATGGGTTTATAGTAAAGTGATAATAGGATTTTATAAATGTGATTCTGTTGACATTCTATTTAGTATTTAAATATGACTTCTTGCATTCAGAATGCTTTCACATAAATATTTAGCAAGTATCTTAAAGAAAGGGAGAAGTTTATTAATTAAAACATAAATCCCTTTGGGGATATAATTATGCAACCTCTTTGTAATCTTGATGTTTCAAGGGAGTAGAAATACAATAGATTTTACCACTGTTTGGACTTGTCCTGTAATGACCTATATTAAACTTAAAGTGCTAGCCCAGTGCTTCTCAAACTGGTGAAGAGCCAGAGGATTGTTTTTCCCGAACAGTCATGGATAATAAAAATGAATAACTAGAAAAACTAAATTAAAAAACACTAAAACATGCATATGCTACTATTTGAGTCTACAGACACAAAATTAATCTGTCAGATCTTTATAAAATTTTCTAACGGTTACTGCCGATTTTTACACTTATATGCTTTCTGTTTGGTATCAGACAGGTCTTAGAAGGGCCTCTCAATAGACAGCGCTTTGCACAGCACTGCTCTGGACTGCTTCCGTGTTCCTAGCCGGGTGAGGCTGCCTCTACCGGGACTTAGGTTTTAAGTAACCACACAGAACAAGAAACAAGACCAGTCAAATACATCCTTGAAAACTCCTAAGGAAAGAGCCAGTGTGAAGACCCACCTGGGGTCTCTAGAATAGTCTAACAAAGGCAGGGCATTTTATTTTTCTTTTTAAATTTGGTTCCTTTGGCCATCCAGAAGACTAGAGTTGGTTTGCTTTAAGGTACTACGTAGTACGAAAAATACTTCTATTTAGACACTGGATGTATTCACAGCACAAGATGGGTACTCAGAGTCTAACGCTTCCTGGCACAGAGGCTAATTCATCCTCCCCGCTGGGGCTCAGCTGAGCCTTTGCCTTCTTTCTCTCTGTCTCCCTCTCTCACCCCCTCCTCTGTCCTTTTTTCCCCCACTCCAGATTGAGTACTGATGACCAAACTCTCTTCCAGGGCCAGATCTAGACATTACACAATGGCAATTTACACTATTAGCAACAAAAGCAGAACACTTGTCTCTGCTTGCACAATCTAACAGCTTCTAGACATCAGCTGAGCTATGTATGCTCACTTGGTGGCAGAAGGAAAGGCCACACAAACAGCTTTCGACGGTGACATCTTTCAGAAGGCACTTTGGTGCTAGGCCAAAGACAAATAGGCCGGAACTTATGTCTTTATGTCTGAGATCTCAATTCTGCTTGGCTGTTGTCATACTGACTTTCTAAAGACCAGTAATTTAATTTCAAGATCATTCCATAAAGATTTATGAAAGAATATTATGTAAATATTGATACATACATTTTGAAGGTGTTTGACATATGTCAAACTAACTTTTGCAGCATATGTTTTATATTTAAAATACAAAATGAGCTCAGTGTCAACTTTTATTAGTTAATCATATGTAAGTTAGCTGAGACCAGATTGAATTTCACCATTAGATTATTTCAGATTTGGCTTTAGATATGCAAGTTTATATATCATTAAACTGGAAATGTTTACTAAAAGACAAATACTCAGGGAGTCATTTTATATTTCTGAGCATTACTAATACCTTTTATGATTTTGTATGGTCCATATGTTTTCCTTCTAGTTTAATGTACGAAATGTGGAATATATTCAAAGTATGCTTCTAAAGTATATAAACTGCGTTGCCAGACTTAGATTAGAAAACAGGAATATTTTATCTGCACTAGTATTTCTCTATTCGACTTAGTGGTCTGCTTTTTGTTTGTTATGTCATATCAAAGGTGTATGTCTTAAAATATCAATCAGTGTTTGAAACTCAAGTTAAAATTAGCACTATTCATCAATCTGCTAGGCTTAAAAAATAAAAACAAAGCCCACTCAAAAAAGCAAAACAAACAAATTACTCACAAAAAATTTTAAAACCACACAAAACTGTGTACTCTACAAACCCTTTGTTAAAAAGCTGCCCTCAGGAAACTAAATAAGTAACAAGTTGAAAAAGAAACAAAAATACTATCTTTGTTAATATGCTTCTCTCCACATGCTAAGACATGGATTTCAAGAGTACAGCTAATGTTATGCAGGTTGTGTGCATGTGTGTGCCATCTGTATTAATTTAGGCTGAATGTTGAAATAATTGTACAAAACATCAATACACAGGAGACAGTTCTATCTCAGGATTAACCGGTGCTCAAAAGAGTCAACCTAAAATGGATGTACATATTTGGGTTTTCAGACCAAATTTTCATATAAATGAGAGGAGGAAAGCTTGATTAGGACTTGATTTTTTAAATGTAAATAGAAATAATGCAAATAGATTCGTTTTAGCTGTTATTTTTATAAATTCAACTTTGATCATAATTTATGAAGTAACTTCAGAATGAATAAAGTATTAGATGTTACACATACTATTTTTAAACAATTCTATGTGGGATGTAGTAGGCTTCCGAATCTTTTATGTTTGATTTTTAGCAAGGAATAGAAGCTTACACTTGTAAAAACATTTGAGGGTACTATGATTTTTCCTAAGGTCATCTGTTATGCCTTTTGATAACGCCAAGGGTGATGATAATGATGACCAAAACAGTAAAGATAACAGTACTTACATAGAAATTACTATATGCCAATATAGTGTTAAAGATTGTACACATATTATTCTATTCTGCTGGGAATATTAAATAAAGTATAAATCAAACATCATGGTATTCAAATCATTCTGTTTAAAAGCACTGAGTGGATGTCAGTTTTCTCTTCCAAAGTACTCTATGTGTTCAACTGATTTCCCACTTTTATCTCAGGTTATTCTTTACGGAGCAAAGTACATTCTCAAAAATGTAAATCAATTCACACTTCTGATCAAAATGACTTCCCATTTGACTTAGAAAAAAATCCAATATTCTTAACATAGCCAACAAGAGCTCACATGACTCTCCCCCACCAATACTGGCCGCTTTGGTCTTGCTCAAATACGCACTCTGTCCTTGGAGACAGTGCTCTCCTAAAACAGTGTTCTCTCCTTGGGAACTCGCTCTTCCCTTGGGCTGAGACGCTCTTGCCCAGATAATGTGTGGTAAGGGTACTCCTTCACTTTTTCAAATCTCTCCTCAGATGCTACCAACTCAGAAGAGCCTTCTCCAGCCTAAAATAGAAGAAATCCTCCCCCTAGACTCCCACCCAACTTTATTTTTATTTTTCACATTATTTGACACCACTGTTCACTTCTTAAATCTTGATATCCTGCTCTAACTCAGGCCTCGGGTCATTTACATCTGGCCGTCTGTTCTGGACTTAAAACATCACTGAGATTTGCTGCTCGGGGCAGTATCTGTGCCTTCTAACCTGGGGCTGTGATAGGAGGAGGGCACTCATTCAGATTTTTGTTTTCTTTAAATAGAAGTTCATCTGCCATAATAAGGAATATTACGTATATTATCCTGAAGGGACAGCTATGAAAAACAAGCTGAAGAGCAATGTTCTTGGTAGTTTGTTTATAAAAATAAACAATTAAAAAAAAACCCCTTCTGACACAAAAAGGACATAAAAATGTGCATTTGCACTTTCCGGGCCTGAAGATAGAAGCTCACATGAGTGAGGCAGAGAGTCACATACCAACTGTGACATAGGCTACCTCAGAGAGGGGGAGGGGACCAAGGTGGGGAAAGGGTTAGCAACTTCTTTTCAGCAAATCTGTTTTGAGTTTTGCAACATATTGCTTTTACAATTACATATCTATATAATTATATAGATTTAAATTTTTGCATATAGTCACACAATTTACTTATATATATTTATATAATTTATTTAGATCTATTATATATTATTATATACCTACATAACATATAATTACATATCTATAAATTACATAATGATATATTATTACATACCCATATAATCTCTATGTGTATGTATTTGTATGTGAACACACATAACATATACTTAAATTCACTGGCTGTTTTTAATTTAACATTGTTTTCCTGTGTTTTATTTTTGAGGCTATCTTTATTAAGTATATTTTTGTATCAGCTGTCTTCGGGCAAGAAATGTTATAAACAAAAAAGTATATCTTGATGTCAGTGGAGGAGGTAAATCTGTTACTTTAAAATAACACTTTATTAACGCATTGGTTGATAATTTTGCCAAGACAAATATTTTAAATTATTCTAATGAATCATGAGTAAAGGCAAAATATTTCCTCTAGTCCGTTGCATATGATGTATGTCCACTTCAGAAGAAAACATATGGCTGAGCAAAATAGTTTAATATAAACATGGAGCATTAAGATACATGGTTTGAAACAGCAATGGTAATATATAAATATTAGATGTAAGTGTGTTACTAACAAGAGTCATCTAACTCAATAAAAAAAGGGTTCTTATCATACCTATTTCATCTGATTTAATAAGTATATCTGATCAACAAAAGCTTAATCCAGCATAAACATTAATTACTTTCAGCTCAGTAAAAGAAAAAAAGAATATATTATTGTTACTATAAAAATTCTGAGTTTATGAGCATTTGCACCAAAAGGAAAAACTGTTTCAGGGGGAAAAAAAAGGATATTGAATTAGAAGGGAAATACTTCTGTTGATTTTTCTCAAAAAAGGACTGTACTGAAACTTGCCAAGTCCAAAAATTATTGACTAGCAGAGTTTAGTTAAAAATATTTTGGCTTCACACAAAAATATATTTTGAGGCCTAAGAGTTCTGGTCACATTCTGCGCCCTACACTAGCATACAAAATTAGAAGGGAAAAAAATCACCACGTATGGTATGATATGTTACAGCAAAATATTAGAATATGTCTTTCACATAATTAAGACTTACTGTTATTTGCAAGTCATCCCCTTACAGTGTCTTTTTAATGATCAATAACCTGAAAGGAAAATAAATAAATAAAGACATGGTCATCATTAAAAATCTTCATGAACTTTGCTAGGATAGAACAATTTAACTGTTCTCACCAAAACAATAAAAATAAAAAGGTTATATATGAGACAAATATGTAAGATGAAGGATGTATTAACTAACTAGATGGTGGAATCAGTTCACAATATATCCACATATCAAATCACCAGGATGTACACTTTAACTGTCTTAAATTTTTATATGCCACTTATACCTCAATAAAGCTGAAATTAAAAAAAAATTCTATGAACTAACATACAAAGTGTTCAATTTACATTTATTAAAAAAATCTTAAAACCAAAATATTCTCATTAAAATGGGGGGGTCTAAAAGATTTAAACATTGCACATTACATGCTATCAGTTGGAAACACCTTCCCTATAATAAAATCTATCTTTCAGATTCCCTAAAAACTACTTCACAATAATAGTATCAATAATATCAATAAAATACATTGCTAGGAGTAATCAATCCAATTCACTGTAGGTCTGCTTTCTAAATTTGGAAATATACAACTTTCAAACATCAAAATTCACAGTGGTTAAAGTTAATAAAAATGTGAAACAGGTCCAAAGTTAAATTTATGTAAATTGACTTTGAAGTCAAATTGTGTTGTTGCTGTTTGATCGTTATAGTTGTTTACAAAATACCACAAACATTTTATAGACAAAAGACTGTCATACGGGTAAACCTACAAAACTCCACCAATTAATTGCTTTAATATTTCGAATTTCATATAAAAAAGTTTTTGAATCACAGGGTTATTATTAGAATTTTACTTTTTAAATACATTTTTAAAGGTTAATATTAAAATATATCATCAAAAATAAGTCTAATGTCTAAATTTTTAATATCTAAAATGCTATATTTTAGCAACATTTTAAAATAAATCATTTTATATGCTCTCTTTACAATTAATTTCCTTACCAATATTATTTGCTGTCATAAGCATTCAGAAATTATTCATCCATAGCAGTAACTAAAATAATTTAAAATGAGATGAAGATTTTGGAAAACATATGCTTACTGATGAGGTTTTACAAGCTATATTTCAACTCAGTGAGAGTCTACAATATTAACAACATGATTAACGGGCTAGTCCAGTTTTTCAAATAGCAGAATATTCATGTAGGCTGTAGAAAGAATGTTTTCCTCCTTTGACCTAGTTCATTCATAGTTGGCAAAATATTTGGAAACTAAAACATTAAGGAAGTCTAGTCTTCTTTCCAGACCATGAATATGCAGAAAGAGGAGAGCAGAATCTAAACTTCTAACCCAATGTTTCAAGATTTTCATTTTAACTCAGTGTAGTCTTTTTTGTTTTAAAAACATTACACAATATGTAAGCAGTTTAATTACATATTTTTGGTTTAAATAACTACAAATAATTCTTGATCTATTTAGTACCAAAATAAATAACAGAAACATTTAGAAAAAAATCTAAAGTAAACTATTAAAAATCAAGTAGTAATACATCTATATTTGTTAAGTAAAATACAGTAAACTCCTACTCAGTTTTATTTATTTATTTTTTGTACTCCTAGTAGAACATAAGGGGAAAAAAACTAAAATCCATAATTGATTGTGTTAGTGCCTGTTAATTTACTTTAAAATGCTCCAGTAAGTATGGTATGAAGTACATTAGTTTACCGTTAATTTACAAACTTAAAAAAAAATTAGTTAAGATTTGAAGAATTCTGGTCAGGAAATCACTCTCTAAGTTGGTTAAGATTTGAGGTTTCTGATCAGTAGTTTGCACTCCCAGGGTTAGCTGTGACAAATGCTACGAATCTCCAAATACTGCTCTGTGACTATATGTGGGGGGCTGGTAATTTACAAAGGGCTGTGACAATTTTTCATTGGTGAGACAATGGTGATCAAGATGTGTGACTGGCTAGAAATACTGGGCAATCATATCCCCACCATGTGAACGAAGCATAAGAGTCTCAGTTGAAGGACAACAGGCTGACATCTCTGACACCCTAGCTGTAGAATTCTATTTAATTTCTTACCCACCCCTTTACTTAGAAGGCAGCTCCTTCACCTGGTACTATTACATGACTCATTCTCCTGCCCCCAGAATATGCTGTGTTGCCCAGCAGTGAAATTTTCCTGTGTGCTGGATGACATGCTGAAAAGGACAAAAGAACAGAAACCACCCCAGATTTTTGGAATGTGCTATTTGACAGATTTCCTACCTGATTGTTAATAAAAGTGTATACATTTGCAGAAAATGGCTCTGTAAGTTTTGCTTTTGTTTTGTTTGTTTTTTAAACAAACTACCTGGTAGCAAAGTTGTAAGATCAAATTAGCTTAGGTCGATTCATGATATCAGCCTACTGAAGGGGAGATAACAAAGGTTCAAGTAACTTAGTCTTGCTAGTTGAAGTAAATTGTGCTGCAGTAAAAACCAATTCCCATCCTAGTGGCTTAAAATTGCAAAGCTGATTTCTAATTCACACTTAGCGTTATTGCAGGTTGGCAATAACTCAGGTAAGTAGGAAAACAGGGCAGATTCCATCCAAGAACAGGGAAAGATACAAGAAAGATGAAGGAACACTGGCAATTAAATGTTCTGGCCCCAAGCACAATACTTATTGGCCTCAATGCCTTTTCTGGCCCCACGTAAATCACAAGAGGTCTAGGAAATGCAAAATAATTCTATTATGTGCCTAGCACAGGGAGGGGATCAGAAATATTTAGCAAACTTTAAAAAGTAGCACAGCAATTCAATATTTACAATTGAAACAAAGTTTTTCTGTTTGAACAGTATTTCCCAAAGCCACAATATATCCTAAAATTACACTTTTTGAAAGGAAAAACCGGACTAATTAAATTTGGCTTTGCTATTATTTAACTAATGATTTAAACCTTTATGACAGAAATCAACTCAATTCTAATCTAAGCAACCTAGAATATTAGTAGGCAGGTTTAACTAAACAATATAAACAATCATTTAACAAGGATTTAAAAACGGTTTTGAAGTGGGAGACTCTAAGAAAAGATTAGAAAGATATACTATACTTATACTTATCCGCTGTAGTATGAGTGGCTAAATCTTCATGTGCATACCACTAACAATGCAGATTCCTGGGCCCCTAGACTAGTATTATGATTTAGTATCTGAAGGCAGGATTCTACATTTTACAATACACCAATTTAGTTCTGGTGCAGGCAGTTCTCGGTCCTGGAATCAGATTTCAAGAAGTGATGACTAACTGATTGGTTCCAAGAAGCAAGAAGCCAAAGTATGAAATTGAATTGGGGAAAGAGCAAGTAGGGCTTTGATCAATTCATGGCAAATTTTTCTTACTGAAATTATATTATTAAAAAAATGTCCCAAGAGAACATCTGACTCTGCAGTCTCAACAAGATGCGATAGCGATGTGAGGACGTTGCTTTTCTACTCTGCGTGAAAAACTTGAACAACCGGTATGTAATCAGTGCCCATTTAGATTATGAAGAACAGGAGTCTATATTCTCTTTATAGATAATACTCAAATTGATCTCTCTAATCCAGACTGCTTTCCTGAGTGCCAGACTCAAATATCCAACTTTCTGTAAGACATTTCCATTTGGATAAACCTAATAAACATCTCAATCTTAAATTTCCAAAACCAAACATTTGACACTCACTCCCAAAACTGTTCCTCTTGAAACCATTTCCAATTCAATCAATGGCAGCTATACTTTCAATTTGCCAAGTTAAAAACCTAGAAGGCATCCTTGATGTATCATTTTCTCAATCATTCAACAAAGTGTTTGTCAGTGCTTCCTCTGAAGATTGCTACCAGAATCTGACCACTTACTGTCTCCTCCTTCACTACCACCCTGGTCTAAGCCACCATCACCTCTCACCTGGACTGTGGCAAGGATCTTCAAATTGTCTCCTCAGAGATCTTTTGGGACATGATTATCAATTATGTATTTATAAACAATAGATAAATAGTTATTGTGTTATAAAAAAGGGGAAAGAAGGAAGGAAGGAGAGAAAGAACTAAAACAAGGAAAAGAAGGAAGAGAGTAAAAAAGACAGAAGGAGGAAAGGGTGAAGAAAAGGAGGAAGGAAAGGGAGAAAAGAAGCAAGGAAGAAAGGAAAGAGAAGGAGGAAGAAAGCAGCAGGAAGAGGAAGAAAAGAGGGAAGGAAGAAGAAGGAAGGAAGGAGAAAGAAAGAAAAAAGAAAGGAAGGAAGGAAGGAAGGAGGAAGGAAGAAAGGAAAGGAAGGAATAGTGAGAGAGAGACAAACAAAGCACTTTCCAAGGTGCCTGGAACACCTTTTGCTGACACATCTTCTCATCTCCCTCCCTTACTTCCGTCTGGTCTTTGAATAAGTAGCACCTAATCAGGGGCCCTGCCCTGAATATGTGACATAAAATGGCAGAACAACTTTTCCTCTCTAACCCTTCTGCTTGCTCTATTCTTTATAGCACATTCTTCTTTTTAACCACCTGGCATTTATACGTATAGATAGATATTATTGTTGTCAATATTTATTACTGTCTGTCTCCTTAAGGACATACACCTTGGCTCAGTTTCTATGTTCCTATCACCAGTTCCTATCACACTGTCATGTCACATAATGAACTAATAAAATCTTATTGACTAAAGAGACACACGATATACAAGCAAATACACGAAGAAAGTAATTTAAGGTAATGAAAAGCGCCATAAAGCAAATAAAGGATGGTGAGTGACCCTATGGGGGTGGGGTGTGGCGACCAGTCAGTGGTGAATATCTCAAGAGGTGATATTTAAGCTAAGGTCAGAATGATAATGCAATTAGTACAGTCTGCACATGCATAAAAGTTCATTACAGGATAAAAGAGAAAAGCAGCTTTGGATGATTTTAGGGTTTTAAAAAAGAATGGGTAAGACAAGACAATTTTTAGATGTGTTCTCAACAAGTGCACAGTGAGTCCTAAAACAATGGAGTAAAAAAAGATGATATTTCATTCAAAGGAGACAGAAGAGGAGGCAGACTGGAACACCCCTTCCAATACTCCTCCCCAAAGAGGGATGAGGAGGAAGAGAAATAATTCAAAGGGGAATTCTTATATTTGTATGGACCTTTATACTTTCAAAGTTAACGTTTTCAAATTTATGTACTGTATTTATCTCTCACCATGAAAGACCTCTGAAAATAGGCGAAATGTATCATTCCCAACATTGAGTATAAGACTTACAGAGGTGAATGCCTTATCTAAGGTCAACAGACCAGCAAGTTAGTGAACGAGGCTTACCCAGCAGCCAGGTATCCTCCCATAGCCCAGTACCTGTGACCACAATGCTATGCTGCTTTGATGAAAACTGGTGAAAGATTACCTGGAGGTTGCCAATCTGCTCTGTGTGAACTCAGTTCATACAACTGATTTGAGTTTAAATTCCACACACTTGAATTAAAGGTTGACTCTGAACACATGGCAGGAAATCCAACAGTAACATTAACTTTCAAAGACTCCTTACTGCCCCCTAGACTAAGTACAGACTCTGATAGCTAGCATTCAGGGCCATCACAGTGTGACTTCTTTGAGAATCTCCAGTTTTACCTCATACATACCTTAAAAAAGTATTTTGAGAAATTTTTGCCCATTTCAGATTATTTGTTCAAGTCATTCAACATGAACAAAAGTGAGGAGAAGGTATGATTTGCTCCACCTGCAATATCTACCCTTTGCTTCCTCTCATCTCCTTCTGTCACAATTAAGTCATCTTTGAGAAGACTTCACAAACCCTCAAATTAGCTGTGATTTTCACCTTTCACATAGCCTTCTTCAAAGTCTGATGACGCTAGTCGCATCCTGCCTTGTACTATAGTGATTTGAGGAACTGTTAAATATTCCATTCCCCAAGTACAATACAAATGGTTTGATAAAAGACTGTCTCTTCTGTAACTTCTTCACTTTTATATTCCTTTTGCAGAGAATCTACCACATAGTGGAGAACTAACAAATATTTGTTGAACTGGGTAAAACTGATTCAAAGAGAAAAAAATACAACCTTCAGATGAATCATCTCAACATTCTATCCTGAATGGGAGAAAGAAAGAAAAGAGAGAAACAGACTATAGACTGAAATCAATAAATAAAATTATTTGCGAGAATAAAGAAAAGTAGAAGTGGAAAGAATCAACTGTATCTTCAGAAGTTTGCACAATATATGGTGCACAGTAAATAATAAATACTTACTGGAAGAATAAATGAGTGAATAAACAAAAAGAGGAGGATATGTGAGGACAAAGAATTGTTAAAAGATAACCTTAAAACTGCCATCATTTCAAGCCAAATAAGCAGACATCAACAGAAATTAGGTTACTGCTTTAAAATATACTATTTAAAGGACAAGAGAAAATATCTATCTGTATTGTCTCCTCCTGTGCTCTTTTGTTATAAAGCACTCTGTTAATTGATTTAATTTGAACCACAGAACAATTTCATAAAGAGGCAAGAGAAACATGATTCCACCCATTTTATAAATAAGGAGTAAGATCAAAAGAATAAGTCTCTGGGTTAAGATCAGAATCAGGGGCAGAGTCAAAACTAGAAGTCCTTGTTAGGAGTCCTCTAACTCACTGAGTGCATTCTAACTATGCTCCACAGAACAGAGCATTGCACCCTCTAGGGTTTTGTTAGAAATGCAAAATTTCAGACTCCATCCCAGACACCTGAATCAGAATCTGAATATTAACCACATCCCCACGTGATCTGAAGTAATCTTTAAGTTAACTGCTTTCCTGTTATAAAATTGAATATAAATCTGTCTGCCATCATAGACATAAATAGCATGATGTAGTTTACATTTATATATATATATATCTCACAATAGAAGAATTGTCATATAGAAATGCTACCGTTGTAGAGAAAGAAATTATTATTAATTATTATAAATAATACTCAATATTATAATAAAAAAAATTAAAAAGGAATATAGTTTAGGTCCATGAATGTGTCTCTTAAAAAATATATATATTTAAAGGATGTCTCTTTTTAATTAACACAAGTCTGAGCAGTCTATTGGGCATATTAGGGATTCTATCATGTCTTTGAGAAAAAAGCATACTAAAGGGAAAACAAACTAATATAGCAAACACAATAGTTGGCCACCATCTGTAACAACAAGGTATTGAAAGATGACTATTTCAACACATGTTAACATCTGGGGGTTTTACACACACATACACACTCAATAGCTGAGTAGAATGGATTTGATGCTTAACAAAAATATGAAGGTTGTGACATGGTAATTAAGGGAACTTGCTTTTGGTGACCTTGTGTTAGTAATAAAAATAAAAATTTTTGGAAAGCAAGGAAATAATGGAATCTAAATATGGCTTGTAATAAAACATGTACCTTTTACGCCTCAGAGAAAGGAATGGACAAGAGCAGGAAGTTCATTTCCCCTTTCAGAAGGGTGAGAGGTTATTTTATTTTGCATTTTTTAATACAGAGATAAATAAGTCATTTTTTAAAAATGGTTGAAAGTTCAGAGCCGAGTTTCATACTCAGTTACTACAGCTTTAGAATGTGAGGAATTCTGCATATATTTTAAAAATTTCCTATTGCCATCTATTTTTTTTACCTCAATAAAAATATAAAGGGAACAGAAGGGAAGAAAAAGTAAATGGACAAGAAGGAGGGAAAGGTGGGGAGCAAAGATGTTCCAGAAAGAAGAGAAATACTTACAAAAGGGAGGATAGTTGAGCTAGGACCAGAGAGATGAATTAAATGTTTCAGATAGAAATTTTTAAAGAACAATTTTGTGCTATGGAAGGCAAGATAGTGTCTTATAAAACATATAAAAGGACAATTTTTCCTTCTAAAATTGAAAGATGACAGTGCTTATAAATTTGTAAATAGTGCTTAGAAATTATCTGTCAAAAACCAAAAGTATTTTTATTAAATACCTTATATTAAGTAAGTCCTTTGAAAACCTCCCATGTGTAAATATTCTGCTTTAATGTTTTTTCAAAATTGTGAAGTACTGGTTGAAGGAAAGGAGAGTTCCAGGTTATATGGCGTAGGGAAGAGGATTTTCTAGTGCTAAAATTGTGTGTTATGTCCAGTATGGTTGATATGATGACAAAGTCAAGCTTTTCAAAACTTTTGATTGGCTTATGATTTCTCAGCAGTGTAATATCAGTTTATTCAAATAATTTTTTCCAACTGCAAGAAACATTCAATTAGTATTCAGCACATATTTCCTTTCATACACACACAATATTGTCTAAATTGAATACCTGATACCTTATGATAATGATATCATATGATAATGAGGTTTATCTTATGATAATGGTGAACAGCGTCTTTGTTTTCATAAATAGGATGGACAGCTGGTTTCTGTGATTCGTCTGTTTCCACTTACTCTTTATTTAGGTCAGTATTGAGAATCGTGTCCTGGCCATGTTGGCTGTACTGTTCATTACTGTATTTGTGAGTATGAAGCTCTCTCTCTGCAATGCACCAACACATTTTATGTGATGAGAGTAGAACCCAGAAAGTATATGAGATTCTGGAATTAAACTTGTAGAATTCTTGGCATTCATGATATAGATGTGTATTAGACTTAAAGTAGACAGGGTTGTATTCAGGTGGTTTTCTCTCATGATACCAGTGTATTTAAGCTGCTTTCTGTTAGGGCTGAGATCAAGTATTAATCATGTTTAAATTCCCAATGAATGGCACAATATTAAGGTCAAAAATAGACACTCAGATTAATTAACTAATTTGGGAGCCATATAAACTGAAGTGTATAGTGTTTGGGTGCATGTGATTGGGAAGGTGAAGTAGAACCATACTATAAATCATCCTACTCATTGTCACAAAGTAGGTCCCAGAGACTCTTCAAAATATGCCACCACAGAACACATTTCTTCAAGCAATAAGGTCAAAACATATCCACTTATGATTTTAAGTCATTTATTATTTAGACAAATATCTATACTGATTACTTATATTTAAAGATTTTAGCTATAGCCTACCCACAGTAGTTTAATTGGTAAAAGGTCAAATGGAATTAAGTGGCTTGTCTGTAAAACAATGTGTATTTCTCCACTCACAGGTTTTCCATTTTTGCTTCTTCCTAATAATCCCACCCAAGAGGTCAAGTAGGCTAATACTTCTGAAAAAATGCCAGAAATTAAATGATTTGCAGGACAGAAGTATAAATTACTTCATGATACCTCATCTCAGTTTTATAAAAGTTCAACGATAGTGAAGCCAATCTGAGTTAGAGACACATTTAAAAGCCGTCTGGCAATTTTCAGAAAACTGTTGTCAGGAACTCACTTAGAAATGAACAGACAATTATATATCAGAGTATATAAATATTTTGTTAGAAAAAGGATAAAAGAATAAATATAGATGTTTCTTCAGGCAAATTAGATAAAGTCAGGAAGACAGACTATACTAATTCCTGATGTAAAAGATAAATATTTAAAGAAAAATTAAAGGGTCTATTATTTTCCATGGATGCCCCTCTCTTTTTTGTCTAATCTTCATAACTGACATAAATACTTTTGTATTTTAGACAGGTTGATAAATAGAAAACTTCTGAAATTACTGACCTGTTAGTGGTCATAACTTACCTACAAAGATGGATTGAGAGAGAAAATTAGATAATGGTGTGCTGGTAAATGTTTAATAACTGATTCTGAAAAAAGGAAAGCAAGCTTTGATTTGTAGCATTTGCTGTTTTCTATGGTGCAAATACTTCTGGCATGGCTGATTTCAAGCAAGAAAATGATGTCTCTTAAAAATGGAGTTTAGGAATGAATAGTCACAATCACCTCATTCAAGCTGATTTTCGCCAGCTACAGCACATCCTTGAAATCAGGTCACATTAAGTTAACAAGTATTTTATGAAAAAAGTTGATAAACACATACATACATATAAGCTAATAAGTATTTTATGAAAATTGATGAAGTAACTTTGGAAAGCGGTGTCAAGTATATATCCCTTTTGGGGATACACTATGTACATTAGTTTTTTGAAAGCCCTTTAAAAATTATTTCATATGAGAAATCTGTTTAACATTGTTTAATATAGCATCCCTCTCATATTTATTTAACTCCTGAATTTTTTTTCTGTCCCAGAACATCTAGTAACATCTTTCAGAATAATAATGTTTCATAGAATCACATTTGGGAAATGTGGCTCTGGTTACATACTTCTAGTCTCACAGGACACATAGTATAGGCTTTCGGTAATCCCAGATTACTGACAAAAAGTACTCATTTGTATAGAAAGGTCATAAGAAAAAAAGGTAAATAAAGATACACAAGTAAGGAGAAAAATTCTGTCCTGTATTTCATGGGATTGAACTATATTTAGATAATTGTCTTTGGTGCAATTACAGGTTTATGCATTTACCAGAGAGAGATTTTACTGAGCATCTACTATATTCAAAGCACTATCAGACAGTGTGGCAATGAAAATTTTAGTCTTTTTATCTCACTTATATGAATAAATCTTCATTACACAAGGCCAATTTTAGTTCTTCTTTTTTTTGGTTTTCTGTGGGGAGGGCAAAATATACTAATTATCTTAAAGTTTAATTCTGAGGAATGTTAAATCTAACACATCTTGTTATCTGAGTGGAGTTTTTATTGCAAACTACATGTAATATGGACATAATTCTCAGGTACTTAATATCTCAGGGAGAATCTTTCTTAAGGAAAGAAGCTGTCATTTCCCCCCCTAGATACTCAATATTAAATGTCTATCTGCATATTAATGTGTTCAAATAATAACCTTTTAATAACTATCAATCTGAATACGATAATTTCTCCAAGTTTATATACATCCACGTGGCAAGTTAGTGTAATTTATGTTCAGATATAAATATTCATAAAATTGAGTATGTTTTGAAAAACAAAAGAGCAAGACTAATGGTTAAATGTTAACTAGAAAAAAAAAAAAGAAACTCAAGAATCCAGCTATTTTGCAACAGATTTCACATAAAAGCCTCTTTTTCCTTTAACCACAACCCACAGATTATCATGCAATACTTAAACTTGAGTGCATTTGCTTTTGTTTTGTTTTCCTTTGGAGAACTGAGAGGTAGATTTTCCACAGAAGAAATAACTGGCACTTGACCTCTGGCAGCAAGTATGATCTGCTGTTTCATCAAAGAAACTCCGATGCTGAATTATCTTAGCAGTACATAAATTATTTAAAGAAACTAGAACACGACTGCTTGAAGATAGTAAGTCCATTGCTTATAATAGTGCATGGATTATTGTATACTAAAATAATAACACTTCAGTAGTTCGTTTTTTGCTCTATATGCTTTCCTCACCATACAAGCATAGAAATTAACATCTCCTTCCATTAAAAGAAACAAAACCACACACATATATTTAGCCATGAACCTAGCTCAAAACGCAGTATGGAAGTATGCATCAGAAAATTTCCTTCTGATTTCTCTACTGAGAGCACAAAATTGTTGCTATCTTGGTTACCAGTACTTAACTGCTCTTGTAAAACTACGAGGTAATTTTCCTTCAAGGTAAGTATTTGAAATGAATATCTACACACAACAAGACCATATGGTGCTCATTTATAGTAACATACAGAGCTTCTTAAAAAATAAATTCAGTGGAAGTTGTTTTATGCCTTGCCCTTTGGAGCCTTCTTTCATTTTTCATTTCCTAATTTTAATAATACACTTGCAGACAAAAATTGCTCAAAGGATAAACTGCATGGACCATCTAGAGTTAACTGTACATCAGTGGAAGAAAACCAAATATGAGCACTTCTAATATTCGGTTATGGTACATTATTAGAGGAACACTTCATCTGTGTTAATTATTCATGTCTGCATTTTATGCAGTTATTAGACTGATCCTTAATATTAAAGAATATGCTGCATTTTATATTTGTCAAATTTTTATTCAAATAGCGTTAGCTACTAGTGTTAAATCATATCACAAAATTTAACTGTAACAACTAAACATCACATGGAAAACAAAAAAGAAACTTTTATATTTGAATATATAGACTCACTGATGTACCAAATAATGAATAAAATATAATTGCATGAATTAGAGACAGAATTAGTATCAGAGGCTAATGGTTTGACACAGATTTGAATCCACTATACGTATATTTCAGAAGGCAGAGGAAAGCCCACACTTTCTTAGCTTTCACTTCCACACCAAGGAAGTTTCTCACCAAACCGCCTAGCTCTCTTCATGAGCTCTAACCACGGAAATGAACACAAACATGGGAAGATCCAGGGCAGGAAATCAAAGAGAATCAGATCAGAGAGAGAAACATTCACAAGAATATATATTCTATGTTATGGTCTGGCAAAAAAAATGGAAATATTTTTAAATGATATTCATCATAAAGTTATATTAACAATAGCTGTATGGTCCTGCCATGGGGCAGGGGGTATTATTTTGACCCCTGACCTCTGGTCACATAAGAGCTTAAGAAATGAAAATCATGTTGATCATCTCTGTTTGTTTTATACAAATTTACTGTCTTTATTTAGACTGGTATAAGAAAAAAAATTCTATTCTGAAATAGCCCAAGTCTAGTTCTTAATAGTCATGTGACTTTTTTTTTTCCCTGCCAGCCATGTGCTCTGTATCATTTTACTCTGAAATAACTATGCGGATTTCAGCTGAACCTGCCTTTGCTTATAATGCATGACATACCCCGTGAGGGAGCCTGAGAACAGACTCCCTTGAAAAGCAAGGTTCTCATAGTTGGCCTGTAACCATGGAAGCAGATGCCGTTTTCTTCTTACCCCTGCTTACCTCTTTGCAGCCTCGAGCTGCTCCCTATTGTTAAAAGGGGTACGCCTTGATTTTTCTTCATCATGACCGAACTTGCCTCTTCTTCAAAGGGCACGATGCTGCAGGTCATTGGTCTAGACTGTTTGCACGGTCCAGAGAACAGCCTTGATGTAACCCTTGCTCCGTCTGAGCCACACCACCAGCCGTGCATCTGTAGACTGTAGGGGGACATTGGAGATCTGTATTTGAAAAGAAGTCTGTCTGATTTTGCCATTGTGCCTTTTCACTCATCGATCGAATGAATATCGAACCTTCTGTCGTTGCATGTGTGAAATAGATAGCTTAGCAAGCACTTTTGTGCCCAACCTGTGCGATGGGCCAAAAGGTTTTCCTTTTCGTCTCAAGAATTTTTTTCTTCAGAATTTATGAATCTCGTGTTAGCTTAAATTATTTATGTGCTTTTATTTTATCCAACTGTTACGATGGCCATTTGCATTACTTCATCAGCAGTGACTTGCTTTTGGTACTAGAAGGAACATTTTCTTTTCTGTCAACTGTTTCCTTTTTTTTTTTCCTTTTGCAGCTTTTTAAGATCTTCTAGCTTAACTCATTTGTAACTAGAAGTGGTATAACTGTATCCTGCTAAGCCAAAAAGTTGAGGTATCTTTTTAAGAAGATGATTAGATGATGCCTATCATTTAACAGATTTAATTCCAGAAAGGTGAACTTGAACGGCCTCAAGGTAATTTCAGTGATTTGTAAGAGTAAGTAATTCAAATAATCAGATTGACTTTAAGTTAAACAAAATGTTTGATAAGCTCTGTTAAGGGAAAATATTTTCTTTGTTTTTCCCCTTCTAAGAATTTGGGGAAATGTTAGTCTGAAGTATTGAGATATACTTAAAGAGACGTAACTTTATTACTCTGATTTGACATGTTAAATATATTCCACGTATTTATAATATGCATCTTATAGCAAGATTTCATTAGAAAGTATACAATATGGAACTACGTTGTTGACATTTCATTTTTAGTACAATCGTAATTTACTGCTTTTCATCAATAGCTGATATTAGCAATAACCGATGGCAACTACCCCACCTGCTAATTCTAAAATGCATTCTTTTTACTGAGTCCTTAAAAAATCAGAATCACTTCAGAATGCCTCACATGCTTATCTTCAGTATACTGCTTGGCAAGCATTGTCTATGTGTATCAGTTTTTATTTGGTTTGGTTTTGTTTTAAGAAACCACTATCTCATACTTCAGGGCATACCTATTTTCTCTAATTGCCACAGGAAAAGGGGAGGTCCAGAACAGAATAAAGAAGGTTATTGTGACAGATGAAACATAACTCACAATGAGTACTCTTTTCATCCAGCCTTAAGTAGCAGAGGATTACTTCCAAGCTGAATTTGGTGGCAGAATGTATGAGCTGATTTTATTAACATATAAGGACAGGCCAAAGGCAGAAAACCTATTTCTCTTCAGCTGGGTGGTGGTTATTTTGTGTGTGTCTGTTTGGGGGTCTTGTTTTGTTCACCTCAAATAGAAGATATGCTGGACAGAAGAGAGTCTGAAGAAACGGAAGGAGCGGGTGGGGGGAGGGTAGGAAATAAGAAACTTAAAGCAATAAAAGTTGGGGTTTTCTGTGCTAGATAATGAAAAATGATGAGATAAATTAATTTTTACATTCTTTGGCATGCACAGGAAATAAAGTCATGCTTTTTTTCAACAAACATATGAGCTGCAAAAGGAGGTAAATTTTATTTTGTAAACTTAAATTTCTTTAGATACTAAATTTTTTACCTTTCTTCATAGTCTTACTTTCAAGTCATTTGTTAGGTTTCTAGATACCGTTAGGTCTTAAATTAGGGCTTAATACTAAACTTTAAATTGGTATATGTTTATTTGGATATTTTATTTACTTTCAATTGTTTGCTTTGTTTTTAATGACAGAATTTTATTTGGTCTTTATAAAAATTTTTATATTCAAGTATAAATAATTTTTATCTCCTTTCTTTTACCAATGCTGCCAGATTTTAAATTAACTGCAAAAAATTGTACTTAATAAATATCAGTGCATCACAAGAAAATTCCAGACTACAAAACTCATTGCTTTTTGTTTAAGTGGAGTTTCATTTATACTAACCATTTGGATTTACGTAATCTGTCATTTTTTTCTCTTTTGCTTTATTTTCAAATAAGTTATAAGAATTGTAGATGAAAGAATTTTCTATCTGTAAAAGGAAAAGTAAGTGGTTGTTCTGTCCGGAGCACATCTACTATTACAGAACTTACAATGAAGTGCCATTTCTCTGCTATCTTCTTGTCAATCATAGTTTGTTATTCCAGAAAGTGAAAAAAAAAATCTAAATTCTAAATTGATATCTTTCTCAATATAACAGATACATTTCATATTTCAAATATTGTAATGAATAGTTCAGATGCACTGAATTTATCTAGGTATTCCCTGAAAGAAGGCATAAAAACTATAATCTACAGCTACTTCTTTTAGATATCTTTTAAAAGCACAATAATATGGTTCTTTACTATCTGTCAAATACACAAATTGAATTAACTAAAGTTATCTCACTTTATTAAGTTGGCTTTGCAGCTAATAATTTAATAAAATATGCAATAAGATTCTTTTACCTTAAAATGTGTTAACACTGTTAACAAATACTTATTAATGCATTGAAGTTTTGCTTCCATTAACTGAATTTTCACTTCTATTTATGTTGTGATTGAACTGCTACTGATCAAAACGCAGTGATTTAGAAATAAAAGAATGTAACTACTGTATCATTTCAGAAAATTTAAGAAATCATATAATCATTATTTATCTGCTGATTAAAACAGAAATCTTTCCTTATACCCACTACAAAAATAATGCTAAATTAAATCACATGTCTAGAGAACATTTTTAGAATACTCCTTTATATGCTTTTGTTAATACAAGATACTCCTTTAAACAAAATAAGACTTCCAAAGGACAAGTATGAAAATATGGAAATATTTATTATTGCCAGATCATCTACAGAGATTTCCTATTTGTAGTTTTCATTTCCTTCCTAAGAATTACTCTGTAGAAACATGCCAGTGCACACACATCTTTTGAGTTTGGTAAATTTTCCACTTCTGCTGTTATTTCATAAGTATGGCTTTATACAATTTATTTGAAATATCTGTGTAGTTTATTATTTGAAAATATAAAAAAAATGAAGGAGGACTAAAGTGACATTTTTAATTGAACAGAGTAAAGAAGAAAACTTTAAGAATGATGAAGTTGATACAGAAATTATTTAAATGCTGTGTCTCATGGTATAAAGTTCTTTAAAAACAGGTTTTATTTTATTCATGGTTGAACTTAAAATCAAATAGGGTATGTTGAATGCTCATATCTAAAAGTAAAATTCATTTACACTCATTGAATATTATAAAATATGAGAAAACAATTGTATTTATCTGAGGACAAGGTTTTTGTTTTGCAATCACATGACAGCTTTTTAAAAAATGGCATTTACAAGCTGAAAGTGGTATCATTGTGTACATGCGTTAAAGTAACCTGTATAATCAGCAGAGTATAGCAAAATAATAATAAAAGTAGAGGTAAGTAGGTAAGTGCATTTGATTTTCATGCAAGACCTCTGCAAAGTTAACCTCTGATTTATTCAAAATTTATTTCCTCTGTTTTAGGCCAGGACATTTTTCATATTTCTTTCTTCTTCCTCCCCCTCCTTTAAACACAATTTTGCTATAAACCTCTGCACCTATCACGAGGAAAGGCACAACACTGAACAGTGGCAGTTCAGGAAGCAGCCCTGTGAATGCAAAAAAAAAAAAAAAAAATCACAGACTTTGATTTTATAAGACAAGTTGGATAGGAGTCAAAACTGCCACATGCAGTGTGAAAAAATGCCACCCTGGTGTGAACAAAAGGTTTAAAATGGAGTCAAGAAGCGTGCAAGCTCGATGTCTATGCTTTTCCTGTGAATTGTCTGCCACAACCTGCAGGGTATCAAGGGGGCTGGGAAGAAGAGAGAGCTCTTGGAAGCTACAACTGAGAAACACCAGCAGTCGAATGTGTTAGTCTTTTTTTTTTTTTAAAGTTTAGTTTAGTTTTGTTTAGTTTTGTTTTGTCTCATCTAGGAATCATTAAACTAAACTGTTTTATCCAAAACATAAAACAAATCCAAAAAAAGTCACATGTGTGAAGAAACTGTTGCTTACAAATGAATTGTTACGTTTTTCCCTTTTTTTTTTTGCATTCCTTCATTTATAGCAAAATGAAGTTACCAAATGTATCTCGCATTTTAAATTCTTTGTTTTGTGGGCCTGCATTTTATTTACAAAGGGTGAATAGGGAAAAAGGCTTATAAAATCCCGACTACTGGAGTAAAAAACGTTATCATAATGCTCATGTTTGCTTATCTTCTAAATTCAAGAAAAGAATGAGGGGAAAAGACTAAGAGTTCATTATCGGAAACAAGCATTTCATATCTTAATAAACAATACAACAATAGCTCTGAATGAATATTCAGCAGGAATAGTCCTTCAGAAACAATACTGCTACAATGTACTAGTACAATATATTAATATTATACCTTACCTAACATATTGCGATGTAAAAATGTACTCCACAGCCAAAAATGTTTATTAACCAAAATTAATCAGTTAAATAAACCCAAATTTAAACCATCATCATTTGCTTAAATAACTAAAAAAGGCAATTCAACTTTAAGGACAATTAAAAAGTATACCAATATGTTATAATCTCTACTTCAGTAATCTTAATATGTTTATAAAGGCCCATAGGAATGCTAACTACATGATAAATTATGAACAGCATTTAAAGAAAGTAACATTTCCTAGGTGATTGTGATCTAATCAATACAACACATCTAAATGCAAAAAGAAACATCTTTGATGAGCATTGAAAAGATCCTTAAACTTTGAAGCCAGTTTTATTACATTTGCATCTTATCTCTTATTAAGGATTGGGTCTAAAGCCAGCAAATCCCATCGGTTATGAATGCAGGTCAAGACAGGAACATTTTTCTATTTACTCTTTGTAACACTGGATAGAAATCAATCTGTTACTTTCATTACAACCACACAATCAATTCCATTTAAAGTATAATACAACAGCCAAGTCCAAGGACAATATGGATCCTTGGAAAAAGCTCATACCATTTGCAGGGCTATATTTGATATAGCTCCTGATGAATTGTTTTCTTTCTAATTAGTGTACATGGTCATTTAAAGCAAACATGACGAAACTGGTATCATGACACAAGATCCAACCAGAAATTAAGAGTATAGTCTTCGTCAAAGTTGCATTTAAAAAAATCATCCCTTTCAAACAATGAAAACCTTACAAGAAAGGATTCTCTCTCATTGACTCATGTGAGCAAAACATTATTATATAGCCATTTTGATTTTTCAAAAAAAAATTTATACACAACAAAAATCCTACCTTGAAATTAGTATATGAAATCCTTATTTCAAATGCCACCTTCCTCTCATCCCTCAATAAACAACTTAATTCTGATCAACTTTATCTTGCCTCAAAATTTCCAGGATTTTTGCTTTTAGGAGTTTACTTGCACAAAGCATAGCTCAGTAAACAAAAGAAATGTGTCCACTGTGTATTCTATTTCCACATAATAGAACCATCATCTCAATTATTTTTAAATATCAAATCTTCATATTCATAAATTATTTGAAAGCACAAGATAAGCTACTGTACACCAATACTCACAGTAGGTGAATGAGTTTTTTCCTTTATTTTATAAATGAAGATATTTTCCTTTTACACATTAGTTTCAAGCATATGAATTTACATATCTCCTTGACTTCCTCAAACATATAGTAAGTGAATGTCTTCAAGAAGAGCAAAACTGACAATTCTCTCAGATATAATTTAAAAAATATATTTGTTATTCAAATGTAGTCTGCTCATTCTATATAAAAGGGATAACTCAAATTTCAATTAAATAATTTTTGGTTTCTCATCAAAACCCTATCTGTGTCATTTATGCAAATTACATGACCCTGAAATTCTGGACTTTGGAAATGTTTTCTCCACTTAGAAAAATACAATTCAGATTTTAATATTTTTCTTTCCACAAAATATTACAAGGACATACTTTTCTGTCACCAATCAGTAATGTTTTTATTATAACTATTGTTAATAAATTTCCCTCTCTTTGACAGGAAGTAGCTCCTAGAGCTTGGCTTCCCTCAAACACAGCCTGTAAATATGGTCTGAGATGTGAAGGTACTCCTGCATGTTTTAAGGGTCCCTCAATGTTTCTGACCAGAAAGAGGTGTCTTTAGTGCTATGTTTCTTGCATAAATAAGTACAGGCCAGAGAGCCCAATGTCAAAATCTCTAGACAGATTGTCACTGCCTGAAAGACATTCTACTTTACCTCCAGAACTCAATTTCTGATGACCTTGAATGGCCTGGAACAGGGCTACTGCTGAGTTGTGTTTTCTTGTTTTTTTTATGGCCTTCACCACTGAGAGTATCCAACTCTATCCCCCTTCTCTCTGATCTACCTGCCCGGCTACCCTTTCAGATAGAGCAGGCACCACACCCACAGACGACTTGCAAAAATCATGCTCTGGGCCCCCAGGAACTTAGAGTAAATTCAAATTGTGGAGGTAAATGATAGGTAGGCCAAGCCTTGATGGCAATTCAGAAGAAAGACACCAGGATGGACTAGGATATCTGGAGCCATTTTAGCTTTGGACATTCATAGTACCATCTCCTAAAAAGCAGAAGAGTCATCTTGAGTAGGTGGGTCAAAACATAAAAGGAAGATGAGCATTACATGTTCAAACACAGGCAAGCAAACTAAAACCCTTGTGTGCTGATTTCTGTATGTTTATTAGTTGTGATTTTAACTGTCATGTTGTTCTTAAATGTTTCTGAAGCTATACAGGGAGTTCCTAAAAACTATGGCTTTCAAACTTGCATCCCTGACACAGTATTTAATATTTTATATATTTTAAGTTTTGCGTTCAATTCAGAAATGGGCTCATCCTTTACATTCTATCTAAGTTTGTCCGGAATGCAGGATTTTTCCTAAAAGACCAGAATCACTAGTTGTATTTCCCTTTTTTCTTTATTTCCTTTAATATTTGAAAAATAAATAGGGCTAATATGTAATTTATTTTTCCTTTTTACATTAAAATTTGTTCGTGGAAGTTCAGTTTTCATATACCAAATGATACTTCCTATATTGAAGGAATTTCAGGAAATCTAATCAATATTATTTATTACTACTTTTCTGTTGGATGAATTACGTTTTGATAAAATTAACAGGCTCTAATTAATAAATTTCAAAAAAAAAACCATTTAACAAACTTTATACATAATATTTCTTGTGTCACAAAATCAGAGGCCCATAGTAAATATACTTATAACACGTCTTAAGTGGGTGATGAAAACTTTATATGATTTCATTGTTGATCTGGACTGTAGGTGAAACCGCATCATTCAGCCACTGTTCTCTAATCAAAGAAAATATGACATTGTGGTTTTAGGAAAAAAATGTATTTTAGCCAATATTATTCCACAAAGTAAAGGCAGGAGTTCAAATCTGTTGCTAGAAGCCCAGTGCACTGGCTCACACTTCTCAATTTCTACCTAATTTGAAAAAATACAATTGAGACATTGGGAGTGTCATATTCTTTGCTATTAAAAGCCACTACACTTCAGTTACGTATACTTGAGTGTGACATGTTGCTTTGAAAACAGGAAAAAAAATGACATTTAAGCCATATTTTACTTTTTAAAAAGTTAATTAACATTTGGAACATGACGATATTTCTAATAACACCAACAGTATTATTTCTTCCATAGATTCAGACCAAAAAAGTTATATACAGCTTGAAAGATGAATATAATAAGCTGTGAAGACTTGCAATAAACTGGCAACAGTTCTTTGGGGATGTGAATCATCCAATAGAGGCCTGTTCTAAAACATTCATTTCTGAAATAACTCATAAAATAAAATGGATATTGACAGTATTTTATATCAAATAGTCCTTTCTTTAGTCTTAAATCCATTCATTCATTCAACTAACTTTTATTGCCTTTGTGCTTTCCCAGCTTTTGAGGACATTTATACATTCAACAAATATTTGTTGCATATCTGTCTGGCAATGTTCCAGATGCTAAATATGTAATTATAAATTGTTAAAAAGTGACCATGTGCTATGATGGAGAATAATAAGAGTGAGAAGGAGGAGGAAATTCTGACATAGAGAAGGTAGTCAGGCAAGGCCACAAAAAAGGTCTCCAGAGGCGATGTATGACATGAGATTTAAAAAATGAGAGTGACCTCAACACGGGAAGAACAGCATTTGGTTTCTCCACTAGACGGTGAGGGAGCCAGGACAGAAAAATACACAGCATATTCATAGCAGTAAGTGAAGACCAGCACAGCCAGAGACCAGGGAGGCAGGACCTGAGGCCAGCTGGGATGGGACAGCAGGAATCTCACCACTCAAGGACTTACAGGCTACGGGAAAGAGTTCGGATTTTATTCCCAGGGCAGTGAATGCCTCCTGAGGTAGAATCTCTCAGAAATGAGACGTTGATATGAATTTTCTTAACCTCCCTAAAATCTGGGACCATCATGTATAACCCAGCGTATTAAGCAGCAGTTGTTAATAATACCAAAAAGACAATTCCTGTATCATTATTTGGGGAATAATTCAGGCCTCAATTTTTCTTCACTGAAAACTGCATACTTGGGATACTAGGTTGTGCTTTTTGTTCACAGGAGCTAACGAAACAAGTATCTTCCTAAAGTTAAATGCTAACTTGGGTTACCTGGGCTATTAGATGAGGTACCTGCTTCTGGAAGCAAATATATGTGACATTCTTCATCAAAAACAGCTGCATCCTCTGAGTTTGACTGGTCACGTGGTAAATTCAGCAACAAGATTATTTTATGTGATTGGATCAGCTGTTTAAGTATTCAACTAAAAAGTTTGAGGGCATCAGTACAAATTTAAAGGATTGAATCAGGTGTTTTCGGTTTATTAACAACTGATGAACTGAATAGCACAGACATGTAGATTCCTTCTTTATGTTACAAATAAATACGATACTGTTTTCTACTAAACAATATCCAATATTCAATTAAAATATCATTTAACTTTTAAGAATTTTTAAAGTTAATGGATTAGATATATTTTGAGAAAAAAAAATGTTCATTGAAAACCAAAAGGAGCTCTAAAGATTGGATATGCAGTTGGAATCAATATTAATAAACTGTGGCCAAAAATCACAACTTTGAAATTAATAAAAGACTACTATTAAGCTAAATTACAAGGTGCTTCTGCTGACTGAGATACTTAATCACAAGTTTTATTGTACTTTTTCAGCCCCTTAAAGACAAACCATTACAGCACTGTAAATTCTAGATATTAAAACACATGACTAATGGCAACATGCTTTAAAATTACCATGGAAGTGCTGTAGTTGGCATTTTTAATTGGGGCTTCCCTTTAGTGAATTTCTCACCAAACAAATATCTTTAACCTCTTAAAATAACAATATCTAGATTCATCCTTCCCTGGAGATTTATATTCAACCATGTAAAAGATGAAAATAAGGCTACAAGGAATGCTTAATACACTTACATGTAGAATTCTTTCCTTAAAGTTGAGAGTGCACTTTTACAAATGCATTCAATATTTTGGCTTCCACTAAGAAGGTTTTTGATATGAGTCATCTATACTTCTCTTTATAAAATGATATGTCTTTTAAATGTCCAATTTGATAAATCAAATTAAAAACCAGAGAGTTAAAATTGTCACTTTATATAAAATCTTATCCATTTTGTGTAAATATCAATGCACTATATTAAAAGTTTTTGTCACTGCAGAAACTGCATATGAGATAGTAGATCACAGCATGAGTTTTGAGGCAGACCTCCTTGTAGGAATATCAAAGTAGATAACTCTGAACACACTGAAACTACAAAAGGCATGGAATGAGGAGTTGTGAGAGGGTTTTATAAAGAAGATTTCTTTGAGGAGCACTGTATCTGCCCCCTCCTGTCGATTTTACAGAGGGAGTTTCTGTAGGAGGACCCTTTGGAGAGCTAAAGTTAGGAGACAGAGTAAAATCTCCTTGGACTCCTGCCTGGACAATATAAATGACACACACGGATGAGCCAGCTGCTTTACTGTCTGATTAAGGGAGAACTTCCTACAATATTGACATGTGTTTGCATTTCTAGAGTTTGTTCATGCAAAGAATGCATGAGTATGGCCAGTGGAACAATGTAGTTCCAGCATGAAGAGAAGCTGCCCAAGGAAGCACCTGGAAGGATGAGAGATTTTTGTGTGAAATAGACTCCCAAATATGCAAGCTGACAATGGCACAGCTAAGACAGAAAAATTTATTACCCAATGCACAGGAAGTGCAGTTGAATGTTCCCAGTGGGGACCTCTGATGTGTATGGAAAAGCACCCTAAGAGCTTAAGACAACTACCCACCTCAGATAGTGGGAAGCCACCCTAAGACAATAAGTCAAATGAGAACTTCAGCAAAACTGAGTGGGGGTGTACAGAGATTTCCAGGTACTCCCTGCCACCACATTCAAAGCTTCCCTCATTATTAACATCACTCACCAGAGTTGTACATTTTTTATAATTGGTGGCCTACACTGACACATTATCACCCAAAGTCCACTAGGAGTCACTCTTTGTGTTGAGCATTCTATGGGTTTGCATGTATAACAACCTCTATCCACCATTATAGTATCATACTATATGTATATATGTATGATATATATAGTCGATTATACTATAATATGACACCATAATGGTGGATACATGTCATAAAACATACTATAGTATCAAAATATAGAATAGTTTCACTACCCTAAAATTCCCTGTGCTTCACCTATTCATCCTTAGCCCCTGGCAACCAGTGATCTTTTTACTGTTTCCACAGTTTGATCTCCAGAATGCCATAAAGATGGAATCATACAGTATATAGCCTTTTCAGATTGGCTTCTTTCACTTAGTAATATGCATTTAAGGTTCCTCTATGTCTTTTCATGATTTGATATCTCATTTCTTTTTAGCATTGAATAACATTCTATTATCTGTATGTATTTTGGGTCTTTTTTTTTTTTTTTTTAAAAAGGAAGTTTTCAATCTGTGTGCAATGAAGTACTTTGGAAAGTCTTAAGGGAAGAGTGACATGATGAGATTTATGGTTTAAAAATATAAATCTGGCTTATTTATGGGGAAGAGGCTAGAGAGGATAGGGACAAATTCCAAGAGAACAGTTGGGGTGCTATTGCAATAGTTCTGGTATGAGAGGAGAGAGCCACATTCTGGGATGGTAGCAGCTGAGATGAACAGAATGAGATGGTTTAAAAATACATTTATGAGTTAAAAGTAATAGCGCTCATTGATGAATCAGACTTGGGAAATTACAGAAAGAGAGGTCAAGGATGATTTCTGGATTTTGGGCTTGAGCAATTGGGTAGATGAGGGTATTTAACAAGGGTGGGTGGGGAAATAAGGCTGGATGTCTCACTAGAGTAGGTTGATTCCATGCCAAAAACTCAGCCCCTCAGAAAATTCTTTTAGAGGGATATAAAAGTCCCCACCAAACATAACTCTTACTTCCTTTTCCTTGCAGATTACTGGCCAGTCCTCCTAGACTCTAGGGATATGAATAATGCCCTTAATAATGTCAAATAATTTCCATCAGTCCTTAATTGCCCACTGATCTGTTTCCACCATCTTAATCATCTTTTTGATGGTGTTCCCCGCTACTACTAAACTTGACATTATACATCGGCAATATTCTGTTTTCTTTTTTTTTTTAACTTTTGTTTGTTTGTTTTTTGCAAACTTGCAAACTTCTATTATTTGCAAACATTTATTTCAGCTAAAATGTTTGTCAGAACCCTAAATAAATAGCATAAAAGTTGTCCATGATAGGGTGCTAGGATCATTTGCAGTAGGTTGTATTCATGGCTGTTGGCTAATGGTATATAGTCCATTATATTAGCTCTCGCTGGTTAAAAGATTAAACTAACATCCAGAGCATATAAATAGTAGGCTATAATATTCTTCTTTCTCTCTATATACATATATATATATAAATTTTTTAGTAAAAATCATTGAGATACTAATAGAATTAAAATCAATCAGAAATACCAATGTTTGTTTCTTAGTTTTGATAACTGGACTATGGTTATACAAGATATTAATGTTAGCAAAAGCAAGGTAAAGAATCTATGGAACCTCTATGTACCATTTTGTAACATTTCTGTAGGTCTCAAATTATGTCAAAATAAAAAGATAAAAGGTAAATCATCATTGCCAGGGCAGAGTTAAAAGGGAAATATGTGTATAACATACCTGAAAAAGACAGATATTCAAATATCAGCATTAGAGGGCTTTAACTCAGTGTTATGTCTTTACTTATTCTTGATTAAATGCATGAGTTCACTTACATATGCAAATCAAATCTGATTAAATTACCTGAAATAAAATAAAACAGGAATATATGAATAAGTATATGACTACATAAAATGTCTTGAAGCTTAATGAATAAGCAGGAATTAATATTATCTCGAAGAGTTGTGAAGGAGCTAAGGCTCCACCATAAATCTGAAGGCAAACTTGCTCTACACGATAGAACTTTTTGCCCTTCTTCTTAAAAAAAATGATAAATTCCCTGAGTTCAAGGATGACTTTTAGTTTTACCAAAGCTGTTCATCACAGAATCACTTTTTCTGTTTACTCAGGTACTACATTTTAGAGTCCTCTTTAACTCATTCTTCCCCATTTTTTCTTTCATCTGAACAGTTCCTACCTCATGCCAAACCTTTGACTTCATCATCTTCACTATTATCTTATGTTAAGTCCTTATTGCTTTTCTAAGGTCCTATACAGGAATACTCTCCTAAATCCTATCCTTACTTTCCCTGATTCAAATGATCCATTCTACATACATACATAAGACAAATTATTCACTATAAATTGTAGATCTGGTCATGTTCAAAAGCCATTAAAGAAAATATGTTACTTTAAAAAAGAAAGGAAAACAGAAAAAAGCAAACGCCTCTAGAATCTAGTCCACATCATGACTCCTTTGTATCTTGTTGAGCTCAGCTCACTTCCTTCTTTCTAGGTGTATTCCCTGACCTCCTGCCAAAGTGAATTGTCTACTGTTCCCTGAAGAGGCTCACAGTCTCCCATCCCTGCCTTTGTTCACGTTGTTTCCCTCCATCTGAAATTTTTGTTTTTTCAGTTATTCAAGGGACCAGCCTTAATGCAGACAACTAGGGTATAATGTTAACATGACAAAGTGGTCTTGCCCTTGAAAGGGTCCCAATGAAAGACTGCTTCCCCCTTGAAACTTTTCTGATCTACCTTTTAGTACGCAGACTTTTCTCCTTTGACCTGCCTTCTTTGTTAAGGCATTGATATGGCTATACCCTGATACATACACTGATATGGTGCTCTCAGGTGTTGCTTTCTTAAGGTCTGAGACCGTTGGCAACTATTTTTTATGCCTTGAATTGTCTACCAGAGAATTGGGTGCTCAGCAAAGATCAACAGAATTAAACTGAACACTGAAGGCATTCTCTAAGAAGAGGGATTCCTCAAACTCAGCTCCTGATCCACTCCTCTCTTTCCCACCCTGAGCTCCTTACCACAACAAATTTATCTAAATAAATTTTTTAGCCTTAAAGTAGTCACAGACATGCTACTTGGGTAATAGTATTTTTTTAATTTGAATTGTTAATACTCCATGAGCTACAATTAAATATGGCATGATTCTAATTGCCTTTCTGTTGTAGAAACTATATGTTCATTTATTGTGCATACTGATTGAATTTCCAGTTGAAGGAAAGTGTAACTGAGCTGAAACCATGGGCCTATCTTCAGTTCGCCATATTCAGAACCCTCTTTGGTCATCGTATTCATTATCTAATATTTACAGGGCCCCTGCATGTGGTTGTTCGGGCTGTGGGCTATAAAAGGGACACTGGCTAGGGAAGTGAGTGAGGCAGAAATCCAGCTCATACTCTGCTTACCAAACCACAAGCATGAGTCCAATTACACATCAAATGTGCATGTGGCATCTGCACAGAGGAAAGGGGAACTTTTTATTATTCACATAAAGTGCAAGTGGGGATTAATCTAGTCAATGAACTTTAATATATTGTATAGAAAACCTTTTTAATACTGAAATCTTTGGTGTGTGTTTTTCTTAATCCAATTTTGTTGATAGGAGTGCAATTTTCATCTAAGTGTATTCCAACATAGAAGCAGTGAAGAATTCTATGAATTAAACATACACGCTCTCCCTAGAAATAATAAAAAGATACATTAGGTCATTGGATCGATTTCTTTTCCAATGAAAGTTTGTTCTCTCTTGTGTATTTGTCATTGTTTTGTCCCACATGAGTTTAAACTATTTAAGCTATAGTTCTTATTCCATTTCCCAAGGGTGTATATTCAAGAGCTTAATAGAAGTCCTTGTTACTGAATTGAAGAGTGGGTGCTTTGTTTTACGTTTCTTTGGTGAAGTAGACTGACCTAGAATTCAGGACACTTTAATGTTACTCTTCTCTTTATTATTATTATCATTACTATTATTATTCTTATCAGTCAATATCTATATTGCCCATATATTGTGTTTATAATGCTCATTACCTCTAATCCTCTCTACAAATTACTCTGACAGGTACTGTCATTCTCATTTTTTACAGAAGAAAACTCAGGTGTTTGGTGATTTCCCCAAATCCAGAAGGGAAGCATGATTCCAAATTGAGATTTAAATCCAGGTCATCCTGACAACAGAAAATCTTCTCCCTCCTTTAGATGAAGTCTAGCAAACTAAAAAATGTTCCACTTTCTTTAATAAATTTATCAACGAATGTTAGTAGAATAATTCTTATGTGCCCTGAATTCTAGTCGATGCTAGAGATGAGAAAGAGAGACAATATTTGCTCTTAGGGCACTTATATTGGGGAAAGAGGTAATAAACAAATATACAAATATATAACACGAGTCCAGGTATTGACAAGTACTAGTGACATAAAACAAATCAGGGTACGGAAATAGAGAGTAATGAGTTGGAAGTAGTGGGTGGGAGGTCCTAGAAGGTCCTTCTGAGGAAGTTATAGTTTAGTAGTGGTCTGAATGTAGTAAGGAGAAAGTCATATGAAGGTTGAGTGGAAGAGTGTCCCAGACTAGAAGGATCATGGCAAGTTAGAGGAACATCATGAAGGCCAGCATCATTAGGACAGGATGCACAGGAGAGTAGTAGGAGGTGAAGACAGCTTACAGGTAGAGATCTCATAACGCAGGCATAAGCAGGCAAAGGTAAGGAGTTGGTTTTTTTCCTGAGAAGCCATTGGAGGGGTTTATCCAATTCACGTCTCTGAAAAATCACCTTGACTGCTGTGTGGAAAATAACTCTAGGGGGAGAAGAATGGAAACAGAAATACAGAAACTGCCAGTTAGACTATTGCAACAGCCTCCACAAGGCATGACGGTGACTCAAGGCAGAGTGGAGGTCTTGGAGGAGGGGAAGTGGTTATGTTGGAACAGAGTTAGAAATCGAGTTGGCAGGACTGGCTGATGGAAAAGATGTAGGTGTCAGAAAAAGAGAGAAATCCAAGATCACACCTAGGTTTTACACTTGAGATACTTGGTGGATGTTGGCGCCATTTACTGAGACAGAGAAATTTGAAAATGAGCAGGAGTTTAGGAGTGGATATGTAGGAAATTAAGAAGTCTGTTTCGTACACATTATTGTATCTTATGGCAAATTATACACATTTCTGTACTACTTTGAGACTGTAATGTATCAGCTAAATTAGAAAAGTCCTAAAAGGTGTTGACAGATAGATGCCTCCCATGGATATATGAAAGATGTGAAAAAAAAAATGTCTCCCTACATACATCCACTCACCCACAAACACAAAAGTGCCCCTACTACATTACATTATACCTACATAATTATTCATTGGGACACATGGTTTGATTTGGATCATCAAACCAGTGATTAAGTCCAGCCAGAAAAGAAACATGCAATGAATATTAATCTTCTTTTTGCTCATAGATCATCCCTATGACGCCCAGGGGCAATCTTTAAAGGGTCCATTTTCTCCACGTAAAATGTGTGTTTTCTCATAGTCCTGAGGTTGAGAGTAGAAACAGAGTTCACTGAGATTTTTTATTATTATTATTATTGGTGGATTTTCTGTCTTTCATTTTTTTTCCAGAACCATTTTCAAAATACATTTATTCCAAAAGACTTCACTGACTGCTCTGGGTCACATAAAAAAAGAGCCTAAATCTTTCCTGAAGCCTGAAGAGGGTGTCATTTTTATCCCTTCTTAAGCACTTAGAACCAAATTACAATTCTTACCTTTCCTTTTATTTCTAAACGCTTTCTACCTAGTAGGATTGCAAGCTGCTGAAGTTACAAGTAATGACTTTCATATAATCGTTATCACTCTGCTGAGCATCATGCTCACATAAGATGCCTTGGATTTGTTTTTGATGATCAAAAAAAAAAAATCAGAAAGTCTCCTTTCCAAAATTTCAGAAGGGATATAAAATAGTGTAGTTGTCTGGGGACTTCTGTCATAAATTTGTGAAATTGTCAAGGTCTAACTCTGGAAGCAGTATTTCAGATAACCTAATCCCACTTTATTTTGTATTTGAAACTTTGCTAGGTAAAATGCTACTTGCTAAAATCAAAATAGACAAACAGACAAATAAAAAGCACCAAAATATACATCTGCACTAGTGAAATGCTTTGATTTGTTGGTGACTGGCTTGTTCTTTGGAGTTTTACTTTGTAAAGTTATTTTTGCCTGTTTTGAGCTACATCAACATTCCTATGATTTATTTCACCTGTAAATGGTGACAATCTGCTTGGATACTATAAAGGGAGGAGATAACAGAGTCTGAAGGAAGCTCTCTACTAACCAAGTCGAGGCCTCCTCTCCACTTGATTGGAACTTCAGGTGATAATTATCTGGTACAGTCATTAGGGTTAATATGCATTATTTATTTTGATTTTATAATCTGTAAGGGTCATACAAACACTAATATGGGTTCCTAATTGTCTATTATGCTGAGAGGAAAATATTTTGACCAGCAAAAAAAGTATATGTATCTATGTGTCCATGGTAGTTTGCTTTGTTCTATCAAAAAGTCTCATAAACTTGAATTTGTGAGAGTTAAGCTTCGAAGACTTTATCACCTTTGGGTAAAATAATCAAACAACTCTTCTGACCAAACACAATAGAGCCCTGGAACATTCATGCCCATCTAAAGTGCAGATCATTTTCAAGGTTCAGCCTAAAATAGTGAGGGAGCTTTTCCCTCTTTATGAATCTGTTTTACTGGTAAAGCAACATGAAATGAATGTTTAACATGACAGGAAATGAGGCAAGAAGTACAGGTCTATATTTTAAGACTGCTCCAATAATACATAGAAACACCAAAATTATTTTTTCCTAGTCACAAGTTGAGAGCAGCATGGCCCCATTTCTGTTTTACATCTAGTCGCATTGATCAGCATGTCCAGATGATTCCCCCTCCCTTTCCCACACTTTTGATTCAATCTGTTGCAAGTCCATCTTTTAGAATGCTTGCTGTGCCTAGTGGTCAGAGACAAATTTGGTTCAATACTAAACTGAGTAATTCAAGTGGACAGCCAAATAGCTGATATTATACTCATTAGTGACTGAGAACAAAACAAAACAGAAAAACCCACAGGGATAAACTGGATTTTGGTGAGACAAACAGTAAAAGACCTTAGTGAGAGTATAGTGAGGTTTGTCAAAATGGAGAAATTCTGTTTTTTGTCTCAAGTACGTTTGCATGTGTGTGACTTGGATGTGTATCTAATATGCTTAACATAATGTTTCTCAAATTTCCACTACCAAACTTGCCACATTCCCATGTGTAGTAAACCACCAGGAGTTCTCTAAAAGAATCTTACTCAGCAAACAAGCTTGCACTGTCTAATATAAAAATCATGAAAATATTAATGCTAATACTAACTGCCTAGAAATGGTCTGAGAAGAAACAGAAAAATAGGACCCTGATTCTTTTCTTTAGAGCAATAGAATCTGGATGAAGAGGGAGTTATCAAGACATAGTTATAAAAACATTCAAACTCCTCTTCACAATCATAAGAATACATAATTAGCACATCTGTGTTTGGGAAGGTTAAATTTAACTCAGCTTGTATTAAAAATATCTTGAAATATGACATAAAGCTTCATAATTATTTCAACAGGCATTCATTGACCCCGCCTGTGTGCCAGGTAACATGGACAGAAAGGTGAATAAGACAAGGAACTATGCCCTGCAAACTCCAAGATAAGATGATAGCATAGGTTCTTTAGCAAGGCTTTTAGGTTCTTCCATAAAACAAGGACATTTTCTAAATATTCTCTTTAATATGAGCAACTATAACCTTTGTTGGCCTCAGTTTCATGCCAAGTCTTAAGACTCTGATTTTATGATTTCAAAGAGTTGCCAACATAATTAGAGAAGAGGAGATGAGTTTTAAAGTGTGAAAAAAACAAAAGAGAAAGAGAAAGAAGGAGCGAGCGTGAATGAGACTGAGCCAACATAGAAAATGGGTTTAACTGAAGCAGAGTTTCAGCTGGAGAAGAGCAATTTGGAATTGTCCTAGTCTGGAACATTAACAAAAATACCATTAGGAAAGCTTTTAAGTTGGAAAAGAACAATCTATTTGGGATGTGTGGCCATGGACTGCTTGCTGGAAAAGCATTCCAAACCATGTTGTTATGGCCAGAAAGCCATGCATAAAGGATAAGATTTCTTTAAAAACCAGGAAGAAGAAGATAGAGACAGACCAAGAGAGAGAGATACTGATCAAATTTTGAAAATCTAATGATAGACACAAAAATGATGGTAAAAATTAATATTAACTTGTATATAGTTTATCAGTTTGAAATCGTTCCTACCCTGCACTCAACAAAATGCCTGGAGCATCATGTGAGTTCAATAATAGATGTAGGGCAGAAGCTTTAAACCCCGTGCTTGTGAAGAAGATTCTCATTCCACAGTCTGTAATGTTAAGCGTGAATGTTGAGAAGAAGAAACAGCCAGGGACTAAGGGTGGCATCATCCTTGAAATCCTTTTGATGAACATTAAATAAGAATAGGAGACAATACAGCAACATTCTGTTTCCTGAGTACACCCTTAGTACTGAGTCAGCCTGATTACAACAAACATTCTTTGAACATCTGCAATTTTTTTTTACTTCATAATGCTTACATTCTAATAGAAAGAGAGCCTATAAAGAGATAGAAGGTAAATAACAACAAGAAATTCAATTTCACTGAAAGCAGCAAAAAATTTTTTAAAGAAAAAAGTCATTGGCAACAGGTGCTTAACTATCTCGTAAACTGAGAGAAAAGCAGTTCTTTAAGAATTTAAGAGGAGGCAGTACTGCCACAAGTATTGGGTTACGTGATCTCCTGGAATTGAACATGGAAAGGTATACTGTATAAGGTAAGATTCTAGGCTGGGGTCTCTGTTTCTATAAATTATAAGTACTTGTAATTTTTTTAAAGTCTATCTTCTGAGATTTTTTAAATTCTGATGGTCAGCCATGGAATATGGTGCAACTTAGAAAGCTGTTTTTCAGTAGCACCACTTTGGACCCAAGAGAGTGGAAAAGCACTCTACCCCCAGACTGAACCTGAACTACCTCAAAGGGTGACTGCAAATGACTGAACACGGCATGGCCATCCCTACCTTACTGGGGGGAAAATGAACATTACCTAGGACATTAAGGAGCACGGTCCGTACCTTCTATGAAATGGGTTAACTGAATACATTAATCCCCCACACAAACACATAGATACATATATTCCCCTGTAATACTGACTGAGTGCAGAATGATTGTATGAGATTGTAGGAATCTGTTAGCTCATTTTATCTTCAAGCAAAGGGCTGGTAGTTTTCAGAAAGGATGTTAAGAGGTTGCACACACAAAGTAGATAACTGGAAAAAAAATGTGCAAAGTTTAGGATTAAACCTCTCTTTCACCAGAAAGAATCTAATTATTTACTATGTTTTGATCATGGAGAAAAAATATTTTTCTTTCTACCTATCCTATATAGGTGTATTTTCTTTAATAGATGCCAATTATACACTGATGTATATTTGAGGTAAGCCTTAGTTCATGAAGATGATTTTTTTAAACACTCCACTTAAAAATGCATGATCTCAGAAGGGAAAAAAAAAATGAAGAGAGCCAAATCCTATCACACAAACATACATTTAACTCTTAACAATGCCTGTGAGGCTATGCACATTGCTAACAAGACAAGATTTTGTGTTTTTTAGCTTATTATGTTACAGTGTGACCTGTCAACTAGATTCTTAAACAAATCATTTCCTGATGCCCTTGACTTGTGTAAAATTAGTGAATAACTACTTTAGTTTACTGATGCTCTTTAAGGTTAAAGCATGATAGATAAAACACCTCGGATTAAGACTTAATAACACAGAGTTCTTTTCACAAACCAAGTTTTAGGACAAATTGGGAGTTCTAGTGAACAATTGGGAATTTCTTTAATAAAATATCACACAGATTGGAAAATTGGCTTTTGGGAATAGGATCTGGAAAAATTTTTGACACAAAGTGATAGGGCCCAACTGTATTATTTTTCTTTGCTGACATTCCTTTCCCAAATGACTAAGCAGGCTTATTAGAGGACCAATTACTCAGTGTCAAAACCATAAAGTGGGATTCAGGATGAAAGTAAATGTGTTTGATACCTCCTGTGTGCCAAGCCCAGAGGACAAGCATGGAGTAGGCATTTCCATATACTTAATCTTGTAATTCTTCTTTCTCAGATAAAGTAATTAAGTTTTAAACTAGAGGATGTACTATCTTATCCAAGGTCACAAAAGGGAGTCTGGACACTAACATATTCGTCTGATATTACACCTCCTACTTATATTTTTATTCCACACAGCCTTTCAATTTGCTTTAATTATCAGAAGCTATAACCTTGATTAGAAAATCATACGAAAATGAATAAATGTATATTTATGCATGACTGGGACATCGTGCTGTACATCAGAAAGTGACACCTTGTAACTGACTATACTCCAATAAAAATAAATACATAAATAAAATGAAATGAAAACCATGGATGCTCATTTTGAATCTGGTATTGCCTTGGGAAGAACCAAGGGGGTTTGCTTAGCATAACCTGCTTTTATGGTATCTTTTTGCACTAATTATTTTAATTTCTTAAGAAAAGACATTTTATGTACAAGGGTTGTTGGTTTTATAACTTCTCCCTTTCATGAATTAATATCACTGTCATTGTAACACTGGTAGCAAATACACAGGGAGTGGTATAGTTAAGGAAAAGCATGTCACCAAGAGTAAGGATCAGAGTTTATATTGTCCTAAATTCTGATAGCTAACTCAGGACAGCAAACTTCTTTATGGCATAGGCAATAATAAGAATGATTTATTTACCAATCACCCCAAAAAAGCCTTTATTTATTATTTTCATCTTTAAAATCTATTTGCCAAAAGGAAAACCTAGGCTCACAGGCTCATAAAAAAAAAAAAGAGTAGAGAATTTTTCATTTTCTCAAACTTCAAAAAAGGCATGAGTTTGACTCAAGTCTTTTTCCATGTGGCTCATTTTTAATTTTCTTGGGCTGGTAGGAGGAGGATAATACTCCTAAGTCTTTGAAAATAATAAACAAGAATTAGCCCTACCTTAAATTCTAGTAACCTAGCCCATACACCAACAGAAGTACTCTGTGTATAAGAAAGTAAATGAAAATATAAACATGGTATGTTTGACATTTTGGAGGATCCTTGGAGAGACACTGATTTGTAATTCAGATCACATAGCATCTTTGATTTCTCCCACTCGCCCAGGCCCTTTCCCCACCCCTCACCAACCCAAAAATAAAACACAAAAGCTTTATCTGCAATGGATGGAGAGCAACCCAGGAATTTGCGCAGAGACTATCCATCACATTTCTGTCTTAATTGAATGACACTAGAATGAGATCGATAAAATGTAACAAGAGACAGCTTTGCATTTCCACACTCTCTTATTCCTCCTCTCTATTACTCTCAGCCACCACCGTGACCAGAAAGCCCAAGTACAGAACATGAACCCTGCTGCCAGGCAAGCTGTTAGGATGTGAATAAACTTGTCAGAGAAACAACAAAACTTATAAATGTTAGAAGGGAGCTGGGGAGACAAAAGGTTATTAGAGGAGTATTGAATAGGCTTCTTTAAAAAAGCAATTTCATAGATGTATTCTCACCCCTGAATTACCTCCTCAAATGCAATGTTTCAGTTAGATAATCTCTACGGCTCTCCCTATGCCCCCAAGATTTCTTGAGAATGCATCAATGGCTGGCTCAAAAGCAGATGTGGTGACATCTCAGCTCCAATCTGCAAGTCCTACGATGAATGCCGGGCAACTGTGATGTCCGTGTATACAGGGTTCCTGAGATTTCCAATGCATTATTGATAACCTCATCACTCTGCTAAAAGCAAAGGCTGACATTGTTATAATCTCAGCCTTCTCCTGAAGAGCTCTGCCTTTGCCTGGGAATCGATCAGAGGAAGAAAGAAGTAAACCAAAGAGCAAAACTGCACATGTAAAAATCAAGAAGGTGGAGAATTGCCTACATTCACTTCACTCTGTGTGTTAACTAAAATCACATGGCCTGCTTGGGTGTTTTTATACCTTTGACAGTTTACAACGTGGCCAAACGCTGGGCTGTATGTTGTAATAATTCATTTAATATTCCACATCTTGAGCTTGTTAGAAGCTATCCCCAGAACAAAAGTCTGTATTAAAAAATAAAGTTTTTAATGTAGTTTCAAAAACGGCAGATTATTTTCTTCATTCCAGTAAATTTTCTCTGTACCATTTTGCAACTTAATTAGTTAGAGGTGACTGCTCTGTCTTCCTACAGCTTCTTTCTGTGGTCATGTGCCATATTATGAAAGATATGTACACCTGCAGAGATACTCTATACAATTTTACTTTTTTATATTTTAATAATGCAAGGATATAGCACACATTAGTGCCTAAACTGTTTATAATTTTTATTTTATTTTCAAAAATGATACATTGAATAATATGACAAAACGTACGTGTCACATCTCATCACAAGTAATTAAAAGAGAGAATTAGAAGATACACTCAGAGCATGGTTTAGGACTTGATTTTTTTGTCTATGTTCATTCTTGGAGATAAAATCTTAAGTAGCCCATCTTGCTGTTAAAAAGAAGAGAAAGTTATTTTCTTAGCTGGTAGATGGATACATAATTTGCAAAATAGTCCTTAGTTGTAAGTTACTCCTGGAATCTAGAGCAAATGAGTTTGCAATTCAATCATGATTCGCAAATGAAAACAAGGGGTCAAATGGAACAAAGGGCAAAACATACATAATTTTGTTTCATCTGCAGACATTAGGCACCTGGAGCAGGAGTTGGTGGCTACCTGCCCAGGTAAGACACAGCATGCATTAATGAACCTAGTTTATCCACCTTTCACTTGTTGAGGCCTGTATTTAATGTCCTGTAAATTTTCCCCAAGTTACAGATTGTGCCCAGAGTAAGGCCCCAGGAAAGGTGGATATTATAGGAAGAAGTGTGTATGTCTTTAGACATGAATGCACATACTGCAAGGCAGAAAACTGTTACTCCCTACATTCTAAACCAAGTAAAATTTAAAGCGCCTCAAGACATCACAATGTTTTATTATGGGTTATGTTTTTAATGTAGTAGTGGCCCACTTTCCCAAGGGCTTCAGGAGTGTAACCCTGGGAAAAAGACAAATTTCATGGAATATGGAACTTATTTGAGCAACATAAACTAAAACTAACTTGAAGTGAAAAAGATTCTACCCCCTGATCATCTAATTTCATCTACTGCTGTTTGCTTTAGTTGGTGGATTGTACATGGAGCAGTAAGACAGTAAGGCTATTTCTGATATGAACAAGCACATCACTGAAAAAAACAGTAACATGTAACAAATGCCACCAGAATTTGGTGGCACCATAGTGGGGCCTGGCCATGCTGATGTGTGGGTACCTGCCATTGGGGAAGTTGATTAACCCCATGTATGGCACTTATAGGCCAGAGGCTAGCAACTGATTGCAACCTGTACGTAGTGTGAGTTCACACAAAGAACACAGTTATTGCTGTAGGGTGCTTCCTGTTGTTGGTGTTATAGCATGTGGGTTGTTCTTAATTTTTAAAATGACGCTATGGCTAATTAGGGGTGTTGGCACAGCTTGGAGTGATGAAGAAACCGATTACAATTATAAAAGACTTCTGGGGCCAGAGCAGTCAATGAGGCTGACTGCAACCCGTGCTAGCCTCAGCGGTGTCTATGTGGTTGTCAACTATGATTATGTGAGAAGCAGACTGGATTTATTAGTTGCTTTTTCTTTTTTTTTAACTATAGGATTCAAATGCCCATGGATGTGGCTCACAATATTATCAGAGTCTCAGTTCCTCTCCTGTGTTTTCCTTGTGCACTAAGAACACTCAAGAAAGAAAAAAGAAAAACCCTATCCCATTGTACTGTCCAGAGTCTATGATAAGGCAGGATGAATAAAAAAGAAAAACTGTCTACTTGAAGTAACTTTTATAATACTTTCTCATCTTAAACCTAAAAGTCAGCCTCAACCTTGTTTATTTTTCGCATTCTGTATATTTGAAACTGATAAGAAACAAGAGAATATATTGGATATCCACCAATAAGGTGAAAAAGGAACAAATGGAATTTTACTTTGGGGAAGTTATTTTCTAGAGAGCGAAAAAAAAAAAAAAAAAAGAAAGAAATAAAGAAAGAAAGCAATGAAGAGAAAACGAACCTTTGTTTAATCCTATGGGGAAATCTATTGAAATACAGCATCTAAACATAGTTTATGTTTGAGTTTTGTCCCCTCACAAGTATTCTTCATTTAGGAGATGTGCATTTATTACAACACATTACAAAAGAGCCTGAATGGGTATTCAAATAGCTGCTGTAAATCAAAAGATTCTTTTTTCAAGGAAACAACCATAGATTTTTATAGTTTTTGCACTTTGCTATGGACATTCTAAAATGATAGAAAGATTCTCATTTGTGCCCCCCTCCCCCCAACCCTGAAGCTATTGAATTGTTCTGGTTTTGTACAGTGTAGAACAATCCTGCAATAATAAAACATTTCAACTTTGTACAAAAGGTGAAGCTTTTCATTTGAAGTTTTTCTTTAACAGGAAAAAAAAAAACCCCAGAGAAAATGGGCTGACAGCTTTAGAAAATTTAAACAATTCCCCTTGCCAAGATACGTATTTCATGAGTTTTCTCTAATTTCAGGTTTGGTGCATATGTGTCGTGCTAACAATGAATGCTTTCCATTTCAGTGTTCAGTTTCTCTCTCTGCTTAAAGCAATCTTCAACTTTTAATAGGCAATTATTTTTCTAATCGCTTCTTAAAAACTTTTTTCAGGGCTGTGAAACACTAAGCTCTAAGTTATCCATGTTGGTTGCATTTAAGACAAACCGAGCGCATTTTAAACTGCAAAATGCACTTGATTGGTAAAGGTATCTTAAAATAAGGAGGTAAAGCAGGGAGGCTAAACCTCAAAGTATTAGAAAACTTTCGTGACTTACCAATTCACAGGGGAATTGGATGAGAAGCATTCTTTTAAGGGAAAAAAAAATAAGCAAAGCAGTATTGACTATGATTGTTTAAATGGGATCTATAGTGTTGTACTGTTTTCTCTTATAAGCATTAAACTTCACTTCACAAAATAGAGTGTCTTCTCAAGTTCTCTCTTTATACCTGTCACCTACATGGAACACATTATTTTATATTTAAAAAATGAAACATGCTCTTATCATCTCAACTATTCATATACACTTTCCTTTGAAATACAACTGCTTCAAATAGCATTCTTTTGTGGCAACAAAACGGAAAAAACTAATGAGAAAAACAAGAAGAAATAACATGCTATGTTTTACAATATAGCTATCAGGCATGAAAAGAAAGACAATGAGTCCAGTTCTGTAACACCTAACCAAAGCTCTTTAACAATGCTCATTTCAACGCTGCAGACACAAATAGAATAATAAAAATGCATGTGGCTAAGTAGTTGAAATATTAACTGTGATAATGTAAGGACAATTCCAGTAAGATTCAATTCAAATCAGAAAAATCAACTAATGTTTCATGAAACCAACTAAAGCTATAATAAAAGCTTCCTTCAATTTCAATATTTTAAACTTAGTTTACAACAAGCTGTTTAAAAGACTTGTTTAATTATTAATAGAAACATTTTACCTCAGAGATTTTTTTTTTAATTGCACTTGATATTATCTACCAGTGGTTCAATCTAGAAGGTAAAATACAGAACATGGCTGAGCCAATATTGTAAAGATCCTAATTAGTATCACGCTATAGAAAAACAATGAAGTGATTTTGTCACCAATTACTGATAATTAGCCTAAGTACAACAGTTAATTTCATGGAAATAAAACCACTATAAAATGAAAGGAACAAAACCTATCATAATTAATAGCATTTGCCGGCATTCCTCAACTGCTTATTTAATTCATGAACCATAAAAGTTTGAAACAACTTAAACAGCTAAACCCACACACAAAATTCAAGAATCCGTGTATCTGGATTTTCTGATTTTCTAGCAACTGTGGAAATATGCAATTTAGCAACAGAATTAATTATGTTTATCAAACTTCTATCCCCTAAACCTTAATGTATCATACTTCCAGAATGTGCACTTGTTAAACAATAAAATCTAGTATATTAAATTACAGAGATATCTCTTGTGATAGCTTGTCATTATCCTGTCACAATGCTACTACAGTGAACTACCATAATTGCAGAAATATTACAGTGTTAGAAGTCCCAATCTCCCTTGCACTTTTGTCTCAAACTTTTCTCTCCACTTGCTTCTTCTTTTTTTTCATTGTAGCTCTGCTGTCTGTGCTCATGAGCATGGGGACCACTGTGCTTGTGCCCCTGTGTCAGTTTCATCTCATGCATTAACTGTGCCCCAAGTTTCGGAATTCGACTGTCACAAGGCATCGTGAAGTCAAGCCAAGCTTTAAAAATGTTGTTCCGGCTTCTCTTAAAGCTGGAAAGGATTCATTTTGCAAGGTACCTACCACTCAACAAAGTAAGAACAATTCAAAGCCAGTGACTTCTAAAGCTAAACTTGAGAAAATGCACCCTTGCAGATATTTTTCTAGTTTCAATAAGTTCCGAAAACAAAACTTTAAAACCTAACAAAACATCACTTTAGACTATTGCCTATTAAACAGCAACATCAATTTTAAAACTTTAGGTACACAAATAAAAACATTTTAGAGGTTTTAGGCCACGCGGAGATAAGATCCTCTCTGGGGAGACGACTAGAAACTGCTCGGTCTTTTGTGCAGACTCCTGGAATGTGCTGGCTTTTCATTTCTTTCTTTGTGTCTGGCACACTGGCCTCACAGGCAGTGTCTTAAGCCATGCAGGGTCAGGGCAAACAGAGAACAGCATTCATGGACAGATCAAGTTTATGTGAGAATCTGCTCCTCCGCTGCCCTCAATCTCCATATGAATTGTTAATAAAATCTCAGCCTGAAAGCTCATCACCCCAACAGTGGGGAAGTCATGCAGAGAATCCTCCAGTTCAGAAAAACAAGATTTCTTTATCTTTTTCATCCTTCGCCAGAATTCGTGGGAATTCTGCCATGTAACCTCTTCCTGAACCACCCCTCCTCCCCACCTCTCTGCACAACTCTCTTGGTCGCACCTGATCATCAGGGAAGGCGGGGAACTAAAAGACAAAAGAAACATTCTGGCACCCACAGCAAATCTACCACAACATCAACTTTGCATCTGCAGTAATTTGCTGCTGTAAAAACCTTGAGGCAAAAGGAAATATCAATGCTTAATTTTTTCCAGTTAGTGTCAAAAAGCTAGAAAGACTTTCCCGTAGCTTTATGACACCACATGAACTAGAGAGCCACAGATATAATAAAAGGTCACATAGAAAGCGAAGAACAGAGTCATACCCTAATTAACGTGATATCTCCATGCAAATACTGGACAGGAACAAGACTCGATGTATGTTGCAGGCAATCTTGCATGTGTCTTCTAACCTTGCTACAGGCTAGCTGGGCCTCTTGTTTCCTCTGCTTTTGCTCCTTGCAAACTGTTTTAATATCGAACGCTTTTCAGAGGGATGGGCTGATGAACGAAAACATGAATTTCCTGCTTGCCCTTTAAGGTGGGTTAAAGGGGGTGCTAGCAATCAATTACAGAACAAAAGAACAAAACAAAACAAAAAAAGACTTAAGAACCTAAGGAGTGAATGTGTTACATTCTTTCCAGTCTATTTTTTTTTTAAAACTAAGTGCTTCATTTTTATTTACCCTTATAATGAATAGTAAATATCTATTTTATGTAAAAACTTAAAGTTAAGTTTACCCCATAGGTCCTGAAGAAAATCTATAATTTTCTGCTTGAAAAGTCTTTAAATGCACTTAACTTTCATTTCAACTTGATAATGATTTTACAAGGAATAAAAAAGCTTAACATTTCACTAGAATTTGTGCTTCATATTTTCAAATTGCTGTAACACACTCAGGTTCACTTCAGAATAAAAAGTTGTATTTTCCACTCTAATTAACAGTTTGACTCTATTAAGTCTTTGTTTCTTCACTTTATTTTGGTCAATAAAGCAATATTAACTTCTAAACTCTTTGCACATAAATTGTTACAAGATATCTTTCATTACAGTTTTCTTTCCTTTACCCACATATATCAAAAAAGTTGAATATAAAACAAATATTCCTAAAGAATACACAAATAAATGTTATTTGATGAAATATAATGCAAAATTGTATCACCATATATCAAGAAATGCTATTAGGTAATATTTGAGAAGATAAAAATACACAAACACACACACACAGACCCCTACACAGAGCTTCTCAAAAATAAGCAAAGTAAAAGGAACATAGGAAACTCCTTAACCACTCACATAACAAAGTCACACAAATGTATTACCTCACTCAACTGATCTAAAACAAAGTCATTATCATAAATAGCACATTCATTTGCTTTATCTCCATAGGTATCACTTTAGTATGTGAAACCTAGAAATCAGTAGTTCAAAGAATTCTCTTAAATAAAACTTGTCACAGAAGTTTAATAAAATTTTCAAATAAAATTAAATTTAGTTTTATATTAAATATCCCTCCCAGTGCCTCATGGAAATCTCTTTAGGTATTGAGACCTTAGAAATTCATTAAAGACACAATGGAACTACAAATGCAAAATAAATTTCAATATTATTCTTTAGCATTGATGTTAAGTCATTATTATAATTAATACATACTATACTATTTCTGGAAGCATAGAAATTCCAATTGTTCTTCACAACATACTTAACCTAAATTAATCTTTAGATATATAAAGTCAGTAATTCAATAAATGTTAAAGAATTATAAATACTTGCAAAGTTATGCAAATTTGCGAAAGAGTTGTTTTAGAAAGTGGAGAATTATCTGAAATATATATTGGTCTTTATGTAATAATTACTCAATAAGCTAATTTTAGAGTAATGAGTACAACAATTAAGCAGGGCCATGAGAAATTCAATAAGATTTATTCATAAAACTGTGTTACTGAATTATATCACCTCAAACGTTTATTGTGTTGACCTACTTCCATTAATTGCCAAAGGAATAATAATATTTTGGTGCAGAATTTATATTACCAAACTTTAATTTCTATTGTGATGTGTATTTTCCCAGAAGCAGGAATTAACAGTTTGGTCAATTTCCTTTAAGAGTTTGCTTTTCAAAATATGTGTTTTCAAAATATGAAAGCAGTTCTGGAGTAGGTATCTTCATTCTTTTTCTAAGGAACTTGTCTCATTGACTTCTATGGGGTCCACTTGCACTCTAATGTGGTAAAGGAAGAGGCAACATTGAACATGCTTGTCACTCTGAGGCTTGGAAGGTGACAGCCAATGGTACTTTCAGCTCTGCCCAAAAGCCCTGTGAGCCAGAGAGAGAACATGCTCCCAAGAAATAGCCTGGAGGTGGTAATAAGATGAAGAAACTTAGAACTCTAATCTGGACATGTGTATTTACATCCTGAACATAGATATCAACGTGGTTCCATGATATGAGATTTAACAAGACAGCCTCCAGATCAAGCCAGAGACACGTTGAGGCATCCATGTTGTGGTCCTCCAAAATTCACACATTGAAGCCCTAGCCTCCAATGCAACTGTATTAGGACATAGGGCCTCTAAGGAAGTAGTTAAAGTCAAATGAGGTTATAAAGGTGGGGCCTTGATCCACTGGGGGGTTGGTGTCCTTTTAAGAACAGACACCAGAGAGGGCACACGTGCCTCCTCTCTCTCTCATTCTCTTTCTCCCTCTCTGTCCTTTTACGCATGTCTAAGAAAGGCCAAGTAAGGACACAGGGAGAAAGTAGAGGTCTACAAGCCCGGAAGAGCATTCTCACCATAAACCGGACTTACCATCACTTTGATCGTGGACTTCCAGACTTCAAAACTATGAAAAAAAAAAAAATAAGTCTGCTGCTTAGCCACCTAGTCTGTGGTATTTTGTTACAGTAGCGCAGGCAGATTAGTATACATACTAAAACCAACAACAACAATCGCAGATTGGAATAAACCCAGAACTGCATTCTAAGGATAGTTCTGCTTTACCTGCATCTTTTCCCTTCTTGCAGAGCTAGGTGAAGTGGACGAGAATCTCAATCTGTATCCCTGCTTCTGTCATAAGACATTAAGCTTATCACCCACCTGCTGTGTACCTTGTAAATCCGTCTGTGAGCAACATCACTGATTGCATACCTAAAGAGTATAAAGTCTTAAAAAGTCATTTTCAAGTATTAGAGTAGAAAGTTTATAGTCATTTTCCTTCAAAACAGCTATGGGTGAAAAAAAATATATAGTGTGATGAGGAAGAGCATGGCTTTTAGCTTTAGCTACCTACTTGTTCTTTGCCCTTATGTGTCACTTGACCCATTCAAGCCTCAGTTTTCTGAGCTGCAAAATAGGAGTAACACCATTGACTTCAAAAGGTTGTAACCTGTAGGTGCTGCCAGTAACATGGCACAAGTCCTCATCATGATTATGGTCATCATCACCATCATAACAACTTTCTAGGCTGCCTAAATTTCTCTCAGTTCAATGAAGGTACCAGAAGTCTATATTTGGATTCACATTTTTTAAACTTTAGCTTTAGTTGAGTATAATTGACATACAAAACAGTAAGATATTTAAAGTATATATTGTGATAATTTGCCATACATATAATTTTGAAAGGATTCCCCCAAATAGTTAATTAACAAACCCATCATGTCTCATATTTTTCTCTTTTTCTCTGTTTCCTTCTTTCCCTCTTTCTTCCTTCCTTTCATGAGAATGTTTAAGCTCTACTCTCTTAGCAAATTTCAATTATATAATACAGTGTTATCTACCATAGTCACCATGTTTTACATTAGATCCTCAACCTCATTCATATTAGAGCTGAAAGTGTGTACCCTTTTTACCAACTTCTTTTTATTTCCCCAGCCCTACAGCCCCTGGCAACCACTTTTCTACTTTCTGTTTCTATGAGTCTGGCTTTTTTTTAGATTCCATAAAAAAAGTGATATTACACAGCATTTGTCTTTTCTCTGTCTTGTTTATCTCACTTAGCATAATGCCCTCCAGGTTCATCCATGTTGTCTCAAATGGCAGGATTGCTTTTCTTCTCATGGCTGAATAATATTCCTTTGTATGTATATGCCGTATCTTCTTTATCTATTCATATGCAGATGGATACAGGTTTTTTCCATATTTTGGCTACTGTGAATAATGATGCAATAAATATAGGAGGGCAGACATCTCTTTGATATTCTATCTTCATTTTCTTTGGATGTATACCCAGAAGTGGGATTGCTGGATCATATGGTAGTTCTAGTTTTAACTTTTTGAGGAAACTCCACTTTGTTTTCCATAGTGGCTACACCAAATTACATTCCCTAGGATTCACATAATCCTAATGCCTTCCTAGAATCACCTTAACAGAATGATTTTTTAATAAATGCATGAAAATTTCTTCAAAGTTCAGTATAAGAAAGAGCAATATCTCATCCTGATGCTAAGATGTTTCTGAGGACTCTGTCCATAACACGGTCTTTTAAGAATGACAGGTGTCACATCACGAGAGGTGTATGTATTACTACACATTGTTTTTATGCTGGCTTCAGGCCGTTTATACTAAATTACTAGATGACTTTTGAAACTGCCACACTCTCTTTTATTACTTTCATTCAGTCTCCCCCCCCCCCCCAATTCTCTCTGTACTACTCTTTCAAGAAGGTTCAGATTTTGGTTGAGACTCACATATTCAGGAAAATGGATCTAGAAAGTCACGGGCAGTTAAAATCCTGGGGCTCTGGGACCAGACTATGGGGTTCACAGAAGGCATGACGACTTATTAGCTGTGTGACCTTGGGCAAACTGCTAATCCTTCTTGATTTCTTCATCTATAAATAGGTGTAATCTCAAAGGATTAGGGGGAGAATTAAATAATTTACTACACATTTGCCAGAAGAGTGTTTGAAAAATGTTAGCTATTCAATATATGTTAGCTGTTAATATTGTGTATAGAGACTGTACATATGAAAAAGTCTAATTAAACAAAACAGGAAAATTTTGATTGATCATAATAGATATAATAAAATACAAGAATATGAGGTTTGTCCTGAAATGTATTAAAATTTAATTGGTGAAATAAATTCACTTATTAAAGAACTGTTTAAAGAAGAATAAAGACTTCTGACAAATTAAGATGTGATTAATTTATCAATGAAATAAACAGACAATAGAATGATGCTTAAGGATTTTCAGAGGCAGATCGCTCAGACAGAAGACTATGCTAATAAGTTATCTCTGATGCTCTGATGATGTACATGGTAGTTCAAAATAATATGCTTCTCTTTGCTTAAACACGGAAGATTAAGGAAAGTTAAAGATGTTTTTAAAAATTTGAAAAATTATTATTTGAGTCATATTTGTGAAAACACACCATGTCTTCAGGTTCTATGTGGAATATTTTGAAGCCATTTAAGCACTCCATGAAGCCATACAACAGAGGATATTCTACTTTTAGCCTTATTTCTGTCTTTTCTATTACTATACATTGCTCTAAAGGTCACAGTGAAGATTTTACAAGTGTAGTGGACCCTTGCTATTAATTTAAATATAGCCCTCTATTCTCATTTAAGTAAGAAAATATGTTACATGTGAAATACATGTATAATGTCAAACAAAACATAAAATTTTATCCTATTTTATATTCATGCTTCTATAGTATATAACATTGAAGTGAGTTATTTCAAATGAAATTCTAGGAGCTGATTTGATTATAAGATGATATAAATATTATAAGAAAAAATGAAGTATGATTCTTCTAAATTGAAGCTGCTAAAGATGGACCATCCAACTATGCCTACTCAGTATAAGCACACTTCAAAATTGTTTAGCATTCCATAGCACACATCCTTGTCATAGTTCTACAAGGAAGTATTATCTGAATTATAACACTGATGTTGCTAAGGTGATTTTATTCAAGAATCGATCACTTTTCGGAACTGTGTCTACCGACAGATTTAAATTATTAGCTTAGCTATAAGTAACATCAAAAATTACGTGCTGGACAAAACCCAATAAACAACAGGTAAGACATATTTAAAACACAAAGGTTTCCCCAAAACTTCAAAACTAGTTTTCACAAGGATATTTTTCTTGGTTTAAAAAAAATACTCTCAAATTATTTTAGAAATATTTTTAATATGGGAGTTCCCAATACATATTTGCCAAGGATGCTGCTCCTTTATTTTTGAATTTGTGAACAATTGAAGATTTCAACCACATGCATGTTGCTTATTCAGCTTAATTTAACTCTGGAGAGGCTTGCTCCCCGAGAAGTCCCAAGGCCTTTGGACCTTGTGCACTGTATCAAGAATAAATGAGAATCAGGTCACAAGAGGCTCAAATGCAGAGTCCAGGCAGCTCTAGAGGCATGCCTCAGAGACAGAACCAGTTCAGACCACTACAATAAAGCCAATACTGCAATAAAGCCAGTAAGAAATTTTTTTGCTTTCCTGGTGCATATAAAAGTTATGTTTATCCTATACTGTAGTCTCTTAAGTGTGCAATAGCATTATATCTAAAAAACAATGAACATACCTTAATTTAAAAATACTTCATTGCTAAAAAATGCTCAGCACCCTCTGAGCCTTCAGCAAGTCATAATCTTTTTTGCAACGGTAAGATCAAAATTCACTGATCACAGATCACCAAACCAAATAAAATAATAAAAATTTTGGAATATTGCAAGAATTATCAAAATGGGAGATGGAGACATGAAGTGAGAAAATGCTGTTGCAAAAACAGTGCCGATAGAACTTCTCTATGCAGGGTTGCCAAAAACTTTCAATTTGTAAAAAATGCAGTTATCTTTGAAGCACAATAAAATGAGGCATGCCTGTATTTGATATTACGTTTAGCAAAAAATACTGTCCTACACTTAATTCTCACAACTACAATTAAAAAGTAAGCTCTAAATATAGAGGATTCTAAAAAATTTATTTAGCCAAAATTAAGGTAAAATCTTTAGATCATGGGAGGGAAAATGCATGACTTATAGATGGCAAAGACAAAGTTCCATCATCTTTGCAAAAATGTGAAATTTGCTAAAATGTGGGTAGCATATGTATTGTGTATAACAGTTTATGGTTTAATGAAATAGCATATATGAAATACAACAATATAAATATAAGATAATCAGTTGAAATTGAATTTAAGGAAGAAAAGAACACATCCATTTCACAGAAACAGTAGTATAAATGATGCCAAACCTATTAAGAATAATTTAGCAAGTGGAAACATAAATATCATTACCAAAATAATCCCATCTAATATTGAGCATCTATGCTATTCTGGGATCTATCGGTTGTGTGATACATAGTATTTATCAGTTTTTAACTGTTGTTTCTTACATGCATATTGTGTGCTTGGTAAATTATTTACCTCCAGGAAAACAGATATAAGACATGATAAGACTTTTGCCTCAGATCACGAGAGAGCTGTAATTTTTTTCCATATTTGGAAGCTGTGAAAAGTGAGGACTATAGTGGTTAAATGTGTTGTCAGACATCACACTGTAAGTAAGAGGTAGAGATGGGATATTCAACCGATGTTCCTAACCTCAAAGCCCATCTTTTCATAAACCTAATGGAGCAGAAAAATGAGCATTATCAATTCAAACTCCTTGCTTTCCTGTATCAAGATCCTGGTTATTCAGTCATTTTCTTTTGGTTTCTCCCCACTTTCTGCTTTTGTGTGCAAGTTTTTGTTATGTGTCTGTATGTGCTGGTGGTGGTGGTAGTGATGGTAATGATGATAATTTCTCTGTATTTTCTTTGACATAAAGTTTGGGAATCTGATAAGGATGGAAAATTACTTTAAAGAAAAATTATTTCACTCTATTTAAAGCATAATGACTTCTACACCTACTTTTACAGGTTTCTTTCACATGATTTCTTAAGACCATGAGTCTTAAGAAATAGTGGGATTTTTATAAAATGAAGGGCAAAGACTCTTTAACAAGAAGGAAGTGACAAGCCAAAATCTTTTTTTTCTCTCTCAGCATATGATATTTTTGTTCAAGGAAATCTTTCATTTTGATTACAATACTTTCAGCCAATCTGACCAAGAACTTTTCCAAAATGCCTTTTAATATGAAGCATTTATTCGTGTTATAGAACACAACCCAATATTACCTTGTGCTTAAGGATAGGGCCACTGGTAGTGGTGATACATCTTCATAGCAGAGAATAGTACAGAAAACATCACAGTGCAGGTGTGGGCTTCTTACAGATCTGAAAAGCCTACAAGTTCTTTGGAGTTAGAATTGGTGTTTTTCCTAAAACATTTAAATATAAAAATTTTACTACCATAATCTGCAACTGAAACACAATTGAGGTATTGCTCCAATGTGAGATTCAAGCTCAGTGTTGTACATGTGGCAATGTGGTTTCTAGGAGGTTTGTAGACTAGCATCTGGGAAGGTCACCCTTTGGAAACATAAGATAAAGATCCATACACACAAGATGAGCTGAGAGCCACATGATTCAGCAAATACAGTCTTCATTGGGATAGCCAATGATCTATCAGTTTGATTAGCACTCATTCCTTTTTTTTTTTTTTTCCCTACTGATATTCCTTATTTACTAATATTTGGAGAAATGTTGCATTTAAATGTAGTATTTTATCCTGTGCTTTCTAACAGCTGTTTGTAAAATATTTGTTGATCTACGTGTACTGTGGCAGAGGTACATTCTAATTTACTTGATTCTGTTGTTTATGTAATTTTTACTGAACTCTTGTGTTATCATGTTTACTCAATGGAGGTCCATTCATACACATTATATATTTCTACCGACTTTTCTGTAACCATTAATAATGGCACATAATATTGGTGTTTGTCTTTATAGCTATATTTATCAATTATTTAGTATGTTTTGTTACTGGCTTTATAGCAATATTTACTGATTCCAGCATTTTTTAAAGCTGTGGTATGTTATACATTATTTCAAGGTAGGTAGAATATTACATCTCCAGAATTTATAAATTTCTAATGGATTAAATTATACAATTTACTATATTCTACAAACTGTCATTTCACCACTACCAATAAACCATTAAATCACTAGAAAATCACATTCAATACATGATCTTAAGAAAACAAAAATCCTGTGTAACACTGATATAGATCAAATATACTAGCATTTCTTATTCTAAGACATTTAAAATAATTTTTAAATACGCCTCCTCAGTAGACTTTCTCTACTGTTAATCTGACCCTCAGCACTGAGTTCTCACAAACCATCAAAAATCAACTGGAATATTTCTCTTTGCCACCTTATTTTAGACTTATATGTATCAAAGGTCACTTATTGCTATAAACTTAAGTGTCCAATATAGTAGCCACTAGCCACATATAGCTAGTGAACATGTAAAATATTAATTCTACGTATATATTGCTCTTCATAAAAATTAATTTAGGGGTCTAAAAAATAAATCTCTGTTCCCTTTTGCTTTGCATCTGTTAGTAGCAGCGGTTCTAAAAAAACTGGGATTGTAGAGTCTTTGAGAAAAAAGAAAGTGTTTGTGAATAGGCACAGAGTATTATAAATAATGTTTAGATTCCAGAGACCTTTTGCAGCCAAACAGTGGATCAAGTTAAGAACCTCCATGATAAAAGTTATTCTGCTATATGATAGAACTTGAGCACACCGTTCTGTATGAAGTCTGGGCAAACAAAGGCAAGACAGCAGGGCAACAACCAGACTTCAGGTAGAAGTTCCAAGCTGGGTAATTGATAGTTTCATGCAGAGTGTCCGAATGGGATGCCATAAGATTGGGTTGATATAAGAGCTACTGAAATCCAAGACATAAGTGTTGGACATTGACAGTGGGAGGTTTTAGCCACAACGAAAAGTCCAGAATTTTGTCATGAAGATTCAAGTAATAAGAATTTTTGTAAAAGTTTTCTATTCAGAGATGAGAGATTAAAGGGACTGGTTCTAGCCTCCCCTAGATAGGGGCCACCATGGCTGTGTTGAGGTTTAGTCTGGGGGAACTCAGGGCGACTGTACTGACACAGCAAAAGTAAGGGGAGAAGCAGCTGAAAATGTATTCCTCAGAAAAACAGTTGTACTTGGAGTTCAGAATCTGTCATACTTTCCAAAACAACTAAACCTGGGGATTGCAGTGTTTCCAAGAACCCAAGTGGTTATCCCAATTTCACACTCCTGCTACTTAGACCTTCAGAATATAATTAAAATCTATGAAAATCACAGTTTACTTAGTAGCATAGTTATATGTTAAGTGTATATACTATGGAGTCAGCTTGTGTGGGTTCATATTTCAGTTCAGTAAGCAATTAGCTATTGTGACTCTAGACCTTTCCTTCCAGACTCTATTTGCCAATCTGTAAAATAGTACTAAAAATAATACCCAATCCACAGGGAACTAGTAAGGTTAAATGAAGATTATATGTAAAGCATTTAGAGTAGTGCCTGATACATAGTACATGTTCATTTAATCTGCTATGTATATTACATTTTGTTCAGTAGATTAATTTCATTCTAAATCTTTGAAGTGGCTAATTTATGCACAAACTCTCACTGTTCAGATATTTTTACCTGCTAACTGATGCACTATTAGACCCTTATGAGTTTTAGAGATCTGAATGCTGAGGCACATAATTCTCAGATGACAGAGGAGCAGAGACCACTAAATTATCATCCCACACTGATGACAAGTCAAACGTTCTGTGTTATTGGGGTGATTCTTCGTCAAGAACAAACAATTTATTCTGTAAAGCTTAAAAAATTTTAAACGTGTTTGAATGGAAAACACGTAAGAACGTGAGAATACGCAGGTAGTCTCATTATCCTAGACCCACAGCTCATACTTGGCAACAGTTAAACAGCAGCCTCTCTTACACAGTGCACATTTTCACAAGAAATTTCTTAAAATTTTGTAATGAGAACACAGGCTTCACCATAAGAAAAAAAAAAGAGCTTTCTGAGGTGATCCTCAAGACCATCAATGTGCAACAAACTATAAAAATTATTCTTTTCCAAGGAACCACAAATACAATGAGCTCTAAAGTGAAGAAAGTCTAGTTTTTGGGTAATGCTATGCTCTGCCATCATTATATTTTCCCTAACCCCACTTCCCGGCATGTGCATTATGAAGCATAAGAAGACTAGACAATTGAGGACCCAGCTATAATGCATTCTATGTTGGGCTCATTATCAATAAGCACTAATTATATCTCATCAAATAATCATAATTCCAATTAGAATAATGATAAAACACATTCTGAAGAAAAAAATATCTGTTATCTTCCTGTCTCCCAAGAGGGCTATTACCTCAGGTGAGATCAATGAATAGATTTAAACTAGTCACATCAGCAATATTTTAAATCACAAACATTATAGTATTTTGTGGAAAAATTAAAGAACAAACTTGTCTTTTTTTTCAATTCTTTTTAAAGGGAATTTTAAATACAAATTGAAATCTTGCTTTTCTATTTCCTTTTGTGCTTATGGTCTGGCCTGAAAAAGCTAATATTTCTATATTGCCCAGTTTTTAAAGTTCTATTTATTATGTTCTTTAGCAATGTTCTCTGTAGAGAGGTTACCCATTTGCAACATCAGTTATTAAGTTTCTTATTCTCTCTTTAAATGTTCATGTTGGTTTGTTTTATATGTATGATTTCTTTGCCAACTAAATTATCATATCCTAACTGGAAAAAATGACTTGTTAATATAATTTTGAGCCACAACATCTATAAAGACACAAGATACATTATAATGGTTTGATTAAATATTTCTGGCAAGATTGTTATAAATATATGAAATGCTTTGATTGTCTTGTAGTAAAAATAACACTAAACACTAAAATGTTTTCTACATTAGCCCTACATTACTGTTGGCTGAGTTATTTCACTTGTCACATGAGTTATACTTATTTAAGAAGCTGGTGTTTGCAAAGAAAATACAAAATTTTCACCATTTTTTAAAATGGAAAGAAAAACTGTCATATAAATCTTATAAAAGGGCTGTAGCTCTTGGAAATTCACCAAAATTTCGAGTAAAACTAAGACATGTGATAAAATAATACTACAATACACTATATACTTACTATACAAAGGATTTTACAGTTTGAAAATTTCACAGTATAAGAAAAATAAAACAATAATATAATCATGTTAACCAACTGAATAATAACACTGAAATTTCAAAAAGCCTAATCCACAGGCACAATTCTGCCCTTGCACATTTGGGTTTCTATAGCGTTGTTCATCTGAACATACTTGTGTTCTGCTGTTGCGTGTGTGCCTCCTCAGGGACTGGTGGGCGGCAGGAGGAAGAATATAAGTAAAACCTCTTCTTACCAGAAGGTTGATGTTTTGGGGCCTAAAGCAAATGGGCCATGTGTTTTTTCTATGAGAATACACATTTCTTAGATCCATTACAGACCTACTCTTTTATAAATACATTTAATTTGCGGTTGAGAAATATTAAGAAAAAACCACATGATCCCTTTTGACTTGTTGCTTTAGGTCTTCAACTCACCTGTAGTGCATAATCCAAAAGATCCCCCATGAGCCATTCAGTCAATAAAGGCAAAAATCATACCTGTTTTGCTCACAATTATATCCCCAGCATGTAGCAGGGTTCTCAAGTGGCATTTAATAAATATTTTATTGTTATAGTCAAAAGCAAAGCATTGAATGAATGGAAGGCGTTATGTTCAATTATTTTATAACAACTCTTCATATATGATAAAATAAAATTATGGAAATGTGCACAAAACATCATTTAAAAGAAATATTCCTCACATCACTCAGATTTCTGCAAATTTATAGCACATTGGAAAGTGGGAGCTTTGGGACTTAGGTGCCTTATAGATATGCATTCAAATTTCTGCACTGGAATTGAAAAAGCATCAGTTCTTTAAAACTGTCTGGTTTTAAAAATCCTCATGTGCATAAAGGAGACTCAACTAATTCCCCACAGAATGCTGCTAACAGGATTAAAGTATATAATAAAAGGGTTTATAAAAGCCATGCAACTAGTAGATACCTTTCTCCCCATCTCACACATCCACATTAATATTTTAAAGAAGTGTCTGGAATTTAAAATAGTCAACAAAAATAACTGGCAAAATTTATTTTCAAGTACAATAAAAAAAATCTGTGATAGATTTTAGAACATTATTTCGTCCATCCTCATATATGTAAATAGGCAGTGGTACTAGCTATAAAAATATATCCCTTTCTATCTGAGGATATGCAAATAGACACATTCTGCCTTTTTCTTGTTTAAAAATGACTTCCTGTGTAACTGGTTATTTATTACATAGAGCACAAGTAAGCAGTTACCTTACTCAAAATAACAACATCAATAATAGTAATAATTTGAAGACAAAAAATATGTTTATCATTTTTTCCTGCTGTTGGAAAAGTCCAAATTAAAAAAAAAAAAAGACCCTTTCCTCAGTGGAAATGTTTATGCTTTCCCTTCATATCGTGAATCTGATGATTGAAATAGTTCAATCTTTCCTTAAATTTTTAATTTTAATCACTTGTTTGCCCTTAGCAAAAATCAAATTAGTAAGAGCCCTGACTTTTTCTAATTTGTTTTTCTTGGCACTTTGACATTATCTTTGTTACAGTCCAAAAACTCAACTGGGGTCCTATGAGTTGCTTTTCCCAAGAGAACTTCGTACATAATGCCCAGATCCACCACAATATTAATTCATATCTGATTTACAAATGGATAAACTGCCTTCCTGTTTTGGAAGTTTTTGAAAAATAACTAACACAACCCTAACATTTAGTTCTTTTTATTTTAGTCCAGATAGTCACTATTACCTAACAGCCACATTCTTGACATACTTCTTTTTGAATTATAATTGTCACCATAAGACTATCTAAGTCCTTAAACTCTTGTAGGCCAATGAAATTATAACTCTGAATCTGCGTAGAAGTCTTCAATGTCTCTGACTTCCCTTATTTTTTTTTTTCCTTAGACAGTATATCTTTTTTGAGGACCTACTTTACAGAAGAAGTTCTGTGATAAACTTAAGTCATTCTCCTGACACCAAAGGGTTGGAAATTAATGGATTAATCATAATTGAGGGCAGCATTTCTTTTTTAAACATTTTTTATTGATTTATAATCATTTTACAATGTTGTGTCAAATTCCAGTGTAGAGCACAATTTTTCAGTTATACATGAACATATATATATATTCATTGTCACATTTTTTTCTCTGTGAGCTACCATAAGATCTTGTATATATTTCCCTGTGCTATACAGTATAATCTTGTTTATCTAGGGCAGCATTTCTCAGTGTTTTGTAGAAGCATAAGTTCTCTAGGAAACATTAAAAGTGTCTCCAAAATTGGATTTGTGCAAAAAAAAAAAAAAAAAACCAACAGTTATTGCCTGCTTGTATTCTGTTAACTCCATAACACACAGTTCAAGAAGCTATGTACAGTCTGGCAAAATGGTGGGCAGTAAGATAAACGGAATCTGAGACCTTGGGTGTCTTCATGGAGCAGAGCAACCTACCTGTTCTGGACAACCTACTCTCCTCAAGACATTTATGTGAAATAGAATTAAATGTCTACTTTGTTTGGTCCACTATATGTGGGTATCTTTATTACTGTCGCTAAAGGCTTTACGAAGAATGCTTTCTAATCCTGGAAGCTGAAAACATTCCAGCTGATAGAATTTTCATCTCTAGCTCCAGTGCCCAGCTCCTGCATTACAGTCTTTTTGCTCTGATGCCATTTCCTCTTTCTTCACCTGGAAAATTCCTTCTCCAAGCTCAGCTATTACATCCTGTGAGAAACCTTCTCCAACTCATTCAAACAGCTTTACACAATCCGCTCAGCTCCCTATGGAATACTTAGAAATCCACAGGAAAGCTTGAGAAGAGTGACTTTTGTTTAACTCTTTACCTTTGTTATTATGACACATAATATAAACTCCAGTATTCTGTGTAAATTAAGTACAACCCAAATAACCTGAAGAAAAATAAAACCAAACAAAATGAAAAACATATTTATGTCTGTTCTCTCAGTGTTTAGGCTCATAAGGCTATCTCATAAAGAAAGAATTGGAATGAAAAGACATAAATAATAGTTCTAAGTTAAGATGGAATGCTATCTGTGCCCAGAGTGCAGGTATTCTGTTTTCAAGCCAAGTGCTCATATCTCCTCTACATCATTCAGCATCTCTACTTAAAAATGTGTAAATTGAGCCCAACACTGAGAGTTTTAAGAATGACTTATGCTGAAAAAATCAGTTCTTAAGAAAATTACTTCTTAAATTCAGTTCTTGTTTAAAAGCAACAATTGTCTACCATATATACACACACACATATATGCCATGTTACATAATCAGTGGTAGACACCTATTGATTTTAAATATATATGTATACACACATCATATGTACATACATGGTATTTCAAAGGAGTGTGAAAAAAACACTTAAAGGTATCAATCCTATTTCACCTTTAATTGGTAATTTTAACTCAACATACTTTCCAGTTACATTATAAAAAGAAAAAAGAATAACTATTTCAACCAACCCTGAACAAAGGCAGACCTGTGTCAATCTAAAAGTCTAGCACATCACAAAACAACCTCAACTGGAAAAGTGAAAGAACATTATAGAGGAAAAAAAATAGCTTACAGCAGAACAAAAAGAAAATGTAAGGAATTTCTTGAACCAACTTGAGATATGGGCAGACCTGGCATAGAAACTTACCCAGTTCAAAGCACTGTCAAAGAGTCCTTCTTTAGCGTTAAGACCGTAAGCAAAATTTGGGTTAGTATACTGTGCTCTATACAAAAGGGAGGAAAATTGGTTTTGGGAAATTAAAAATTAATCAACTTTTTTTAACTTTACACTGTGTAATAAAAAACACTTAGTTTCAAGTAACCTATGGAGGGTTCCGAGAGACTACCAAATTTATAGAGCTCCTATTTTAGGCTTGCTCAGAAGGGAAGGTCTTTAGTAATTTGAAGTATGAATAAATAATGAAAAATAGTTAACATTAAAAAAAAATTTTAGAGTGCTCCCTTTGTGACAGGCATTTCATTAATTGCACTATCTCTAATTTCTCAAACCTAAACAGTAATAAAATAATTATTCTCAGTTTTACAGATAAATCAACTGTCTTAGAAAGATTAATTACCTTGTTCAAGGTCATAATGGCAGTAAATGTTGGAGGTTGGTCTACTCCCAAACATCACACTCTTAAGCCCTATCCTATATTACCACCTGTGCTTGCACATGGTAACGTGTATTACATGGGGCTAACATTTGCTAACCTTCGTGTACACTGATATTCTTAATGGCATCCTTCCAAAGACTAGAGGCTTTAGTTCTATGTACAGTGAAGCACTGATTGAAATCTAAAACATTTCTGCTGGACTGTACCATTTAGTCTTGTCTCAAATTAAGTACATTAAAATAAAATTCTATCAAATGCAAATTGTGTAGAAAAAATAGTATCACTTCATTTTTCAAACAGGCTGAAAAATTAAAAGGGTCTTAAAAGTCACATCTGCAAATCCAATCTAGAACACCTTTATGTGCATTCCTCCCACTTTACACATTTTCGTATAAGCACTGTCAAAGACTATACCATTTTTTTTTGAGGTGGAAATAAAGTTGCAAGTCTTGAAAAGAAGGATTTTATTACCCATCTATAAAATTCAAGTTTACAAGAGAGCTGGAATATATGCTGTGGTAACCTGATCATGCATAAAAGAGGTGATACACTCAGTGGCTCACATTACTTTAATTAAAAACCTGCTTAGGGTCACTTCAGGTTGGGGAAAAGAACAGAAATAGAAGTCACAAGGGAAGATTTATATTCTGGATATTACCACTAAACAGGAATCCTGCATAATAGAAAGACTGGTTTATTTCTGTGTCAAAAGGCTATCAATATAAACTAAATGTGATATGTGCAATGCTTTTATTAGAGGGAAGGAATTGTATTATCCATTCATGAAATTCCTTTCAGGGCTGACTCACTATTTCCCATTCAATCACTTCCATAAACTTGTGAACTTTTATCTAAAAGTAATCAATGCATAACAGCAACAGAAATTATTTTACCTCAAAATACATGGGAGGAGTTCCTCAATGAAAATTATATTTTAGAAATTATTAGAGAAAATACTATAGACATATTCCTGGGGGGAGGGATAGGTGTTAAGTATGAGGGTTAAACTGGGAGCACCTCTGTAAATAAACAGAATGTTATTCTTTAAAGTGAGAACCAGATCAAATGGAGGAGGAAAAGGAAAGTGGAAATAGATTTGACTAGTGAAAGAGAATCACGGAATTTAGAAAACTTAGCTTTTACCCAGACCCACTGATAGTTAAAACACCTTACCACTGTAAACTTTCACAATCCATTCATTAATTCTTCTAATTCTCATAACAACCCCCAGAGTTGCAAAAGGCAAAAAATATCACCCCCATTTTATAATATGGAAGCAAGTCTTGAGAACTCAGATGGTCCCCTCACCCTTGAAGCAAAGTACAAATGGACAAAGAAGACCACAATTGCTATTTCAAGTCAAGTACCCCTTCCAAATAATAGACTAGCTCATCAGCATAGTCTAATGTCAAAAAGGAGAATGGATACTGGAAAATTTTTTTTAAAAATCAACCTTTTTACTTTATTATGTAATAAGTAATTAACAGAGGGTCCAAGAGACTAACAAGAAATACTCCTCATCTCTGCTAATACTACAAATGGAATAATAGGTAAATATAATATTTAATATTGGTCATAACTATGGGTTATGTTTTAATAGACTATTCTAATAATCTTTTAGTTATCCATTTAAACTATTGTAGACTAAGATCAGGTCAGTTTCTTTCTTTCTTCCTCCCTCCCTCTCTTCCTCCCTCCTATCCTTCCTTCCTTCCTTCCCGTACTGACGATTGAACCCAGAACCTTGTACGTGCTAAGTATGCACCCTACCGCTAAGCTGTATCCTGCCCTCCAAGGCCAGTTTCTTGACTTGCTTACAATTTGAAAATCATAAGCAATTCTGCATTAGAATGAATCATTTCCCTGCATTTTAGTCAATCCTAACTTCAACAAGCATTTATTTCACATGTGGTGACAATCTACCACATGACAGGAAGTATACAAAGAACTGGGACAAGAGGAAATGACAACTGCTACTTTCATTAAGTAACAGTCTGTTGATTATAAATTAGCTATACACAGTTCATTAATATATTTATGACAAGTTAACAAACCACAGAAAAGAGTATTTTATGAAAACATTGAAGCAGGTTGTTTCCAAAAATATTTTTTAATTACTTCATCATTTCCATTCCTGAAATGTACCTCATTCTATTCTTTTTATTCCTAGATTTCACCTCAAAGTCAATAAGGTTGATCAATTTTTCATTTGTGAACACTAACTCTATTCCTCCTCTCTGACATTAGATCATGTTGATAAGATAGTATATTATGTAGAAAGGGGGTGGAAATGACACCTGCAATTACTTTCCTTCTCAAGCATCATTATATATGGAAACTTTTGGAAGCTCTGCCTATAAACTTAAATGGACCTACTTATTCTAAGATATGTGACATTTACAATTCAAAATGAAAAAAATATATGTTTCAAAAAATTTTAAAAACTGTCACAATTATAATTAAATCTATTTGGTCCTTTAATGCAAATTACACTTTTCCTGGTTAAAAAAAAAAAATCTATGGAAAAAAAAATCTGTGAATTATTCTTAAAATTCAGCCTTGTTATTTGGCAGGAAATTAAGCTTGAACACAATACAGTATGACCAAAATCACCAGATGTTTTCATAGAATGCAGATAATGTGCTAATGAATTCCATCCTTATGGAAAATTCCACCTCATTTTACAAGGTTCAAAATCTGTTCCCTCAAAGAATGGAAATATTATTGGGGTTGCTGACTAACAGGCAGAACACAGCCCCACATGATGAAACAATTTGTTCAATTTTTTGTTCTTGGAAATACCATTGCTTGTCAATAGTAGGTTCTACAATGTCTTTGTTTCCTAATTTTTTTAAAAGTTTATATTTTCTAAAATTGAAAAGATACTGAAATGTACAGAGAAGTTAACAAGCCACCCATAACATACAGACTCCTACTACCCAGAACTAACCACCAGTAATTCCTCAGCCTATTTGTTATCAGTATTCTCTGAAGAAAAATCATTTTATTATTTTTTTGCTAGGAGTCATAGTCACTGTAAATAACTCAAAAAGTATTTGTCAAGAAGTAAAAAGTACAGTAAAATGCAGAAATAACTAGAATTGATATTAGGGGGATTTCATTTTAGACATTTTTCAAAGCATACACATAGATGGGATGAACGGTAAATGATACCTTCAAGAATATTGAATCATTACAAATGCCATTTTTAAAGTATTAAATTTAATTTCAATAGACTATAACAAAAGAATGAAACTGAAGATAGTAATGAAATTCTAATATTTGCTTATAAAAATATGATTTCTTTCAATTTTCTTTTGGTTTAAGAAAATATGCAAAATATTGAAAAGTAAAGTCATTATCTTTTTTTTAAACTACATGTAAGGGATCTGAGTCTGTATAATTTTTTTGCTGTGAAATACAAAGATATTATCAGTTTCATATGTACCAATCTCGCCTCTTCTTACTTCCGAATTTTTAAGCGTGAATGTGCTTAAACTTACATTCTCTAGCTTTAACTTTCAGTTATTTATGTTAAAACATTACCCTTAGCTGCTAAGTTTTAGTTTTATACTTAAATAGATGAAAGCTTACTATTATCCCCCCCCATTATGCTCTTTCTTTTTCTGTATTTCTTTATTTAATTAAAATATTAACTGGCTTGATTTTATTGTCATGATGATTTTGTATACACATACAGACATCGCTACTTAGCTATATAAATATAAATGTATAATCACTCCCAAATAAAACAAACAAAAACAAATAAGACAAATAAAAAGAAAACAACTTTTTTTCAAAATTCCAAATACTAACACAAAGGAATGTATTAAAATTGTGCTCTCAACTAATTCATATTCTGTAAATGTCCTTTAACTAGCTAATTTCAAAATAATTTAATTAAGGTGACTTCTCTGTTGACAAGATATTTCTAACTTTCATTTCCAATGTTTACTTAAAAATTATTTAAGGAAATGAGCTATTTTTAAGAATAGCCTTAATACCTATACTATATTGATGTTGGAACTTTGTTTCTAATCTTCAACTCCTCTGAATTTATAAACTCATGTAATTAAGTTACTGTATTAAAATGAATTATACTGAAAGCACAGATTCACATTTTAATATATATACTAACTTTCAAGGTGGAAAGATTAAAAAAAAAGCAAGCCTGGAGGCATGAGAATTGTAATTGCACACACACACACACAGAGTCTCTTGCATTTGTCACAGTTGGATCATTCAAGCAGTTTGTCACCTAAACAGACTACTTCCTTCAAACTCATCCTGCAGGAACCTAAGAACAGGGAGCAGGGCCTGCGCCAGTGAGCACCTCTGTCCCTCCATTGACTTAACTTATTTGCAAGGGCTGATTATGCTCATACATTACCAAGGAAGGAAGGAAGAAATTAGCTGTGACTTGGTGGGATCCTTATTTAAATTTCACATGCTCTGATTTGAAAATTATGTATTCTGATTCAAAGGGTATTATGATTTTGACAGGCTTCATGACACTCTCAGCTACCAGCCCAGCAACATGATAGTCACATTAAAGCTCAGGATGAAATAACAGGTCTGACAAAATGGATAACCTGTGACAAAACAGCTCATTGGGAAATGTCATCTTGGGCTTATGAATTACCTATCATCAGACATGCTTAGTACCCAGGAGGCTGGTGGCATCACCAGAAGAACATTCCCAACCAAGAATAATTACATTTCCCTGGAAGCAGCTTTCAGAATATGCTTTCAGACTGTCACAATTAAAAGCAAAAGCTTACTATCAGATACAATAGCATTACAAAATAGGCCCTTTCAAAGTCAATAATCCTGTAACTATCATACAGGGGTAAGTGGTTTGGGAAGTTTTCAACATAATTGAGAAACATGGACTTTACTTATTCTTGGAATGATAAGAATAAATAATTGAAGCCCCATATCATGATCACTCAAGAATAGCATATGGGGGTGGGGAAACACAACGGTTCATGCCTTCTCCTCACTATAGGTTTCCCAAGGAGAGAGAGCATTGGTCTCTGACAGGATTGAAGACAAAATGCACAAATCCAGCCTCACTTAATCTGTCTTCAAGATATTGATAATGGAGAATGCTACCATGTGCAATCATGTAATTTAGGGATGTGCTTAGCCACAGAGAAACAAATGTATGCACAAAAACTCCAAGGGTATGAGAGCTATAAAGAACTAAGTCTTTGGATGGTGGTATAAAGAACTTGGTGCAGTGATAATTCATACATACACATACACATACACACACACACACACACACACACAAAAGCTTGATTTAATGTCCAATATTTAGTAAATCAATCAGGTCACTATTTAAAAATTGGTCAAACTATTAGGTAGATTGCAACTGACAGGTAGAATTGCCATTCCATATGCGTTTTAATGCAGTTGGATTAAGAGGAAAAAAGGTGAATGCATTAATGTTACACAACTCTAAATGTTAGCATTATTATAAAGCAATTTGTAGTAAAGAGGGATCTAGAAAATCTGTTAGTGATTATCTTTTAATACGTTCCCCTAGTCCCTACAGACATTGCCAGCAGAAATATTTAGAGCTGAGCAGTTGAAATTTTCATAAATTATTTCTAAATAACTAATTTTTAAAAGGGAACAATAAAAATGGTCAAGATTAACTTAAATATTAACCTCATGTGGTTTCAACGGTGCAGAAAGCTGCAGTGGAATTTTTATGGAGCGTTTGTCTCCTACTAAGACATCCATTAAAGCTTGTGAGGTTTGTCTGTCTTTTTAAGTGGCATCCTAAAAGCAAAAAAAAAAAAAAAAAACCTTAAAAATTTTATCCAACTATAAGTACTTGCCAAAGATGAATAAGAAATTACTCATTCATATCTGAAAATACTTTTCTGACAAAAGCTATTGAATTCAATTACCATAAATTTAATATCCTGATCACTCATGCTGGAGAATATTTGTTGTAATGCTAACAGTCAATCTCCCACATACTTTTACTTATCTTTCCTGCCTTTAAAGATTGTAGTCAGCTTCAAGAGCACCTCTGTTAGCTTTAGAGATAAGCAATCACTCAAGGAGGGACTGACAACTGACCCCATGATTTATAGAAACGGCTTTTACATGCCAATTCAGTGAATTCTTCAGTTAATTTTTTTTTTCAGATTTGTAGATGTGTGGGTAGAACACATGGAAACTTGGTAACTTCATCAATATAAATGTCAGTATATTTTGTATCTGTCAATTTGGTATAACTTACTGACCAAGACACATTAAAAAGGTTTTCACTTACCTTGCTCAATGTTTCCATTTTTGGTACACTACCTTTCTCTTTCCCTTAAAAATATCTCAGAAGCAGTAAGATCAAGATTTATCCTTTTCTGGTCATACTATTTCACAGAACAGATTTCTAACTTACAGGCAAATACAATTAAATCAACTAGACATGGCCATCTGGAGTTTGAAACCACCAAATAATGGAGTAACTGTTAAATGTATTAGTCTAGCTCTCTGAGTGGCATTTTTCCCTTGTGTCATCATGCTAAGTACTCAGGGATATATCCATCCCATAATTTGAGACAGCTAAGCCTGCAGGCAAGAAGGAGATAGAAAGCAAATGAAGTTTAAAATACAGAAAATTGATTAGAAATAGAATTGAATTAACACCTAGAAATTAGATTGCTTATTTAATTATTTCATTTAGTTTTCATTTTCCTTCAATTACTTTGTAATCTTTTGCAATAAATGAAGCCAAATCATAGAAAAAGTTTTGGCTTTCTCTTTTTATAAAATTAGCCCATTTCATGGACTAGAAATGTGAAAATATCTAGTTAACTATTAACTTTTTTAGGCAATATGATTACAGTTTGAGGACCCAGTTAAATGGAAATGTTTTTCTAATGACTTTGAATTTCTTCAGTTTGCAACATAAAAATACCAAATGATCTGAAAAGAATGTTTTTGAGGCAAAAGTATTTTTAAAACATCAATATCAACTGAGACATAAAATACTACTGCAAATGCTACCATAGTTTAGGCTCTCGGAACTGGTACATTTAAGTATGTCTTTGTACTGAAGGTATTAAAAAGAATGATTTACATATGTATAACCAGAGACAAGCATAAATATACGTGATGTTAGGGAAACTAAATAGAAATAGTAAGCAATATGCTAGGATTACCACACACACATGCACACAGCACACAGCACACAGTTAAACATTCAAAGAATAAGAGTAGAATATTAAAATTACTGCCACTGGATGGTCTGTGCTTATTAGTAGGCAATGAATCCTCTGACACCAGATAGAAAGAAATTTTGGGTATTTAATCATAAAACGTGGATGATCAAAAACTTTGCTTACTCAGGATCAACATTATGAATTGAAAATATAAAGAGGCACAGGTAGGGAGTTGCTCTTAAGCCTACTGTGTGCATGCCTTGCTTATATACTGTAAGTTAAGAGTAGAGGTTGGCCCAGGAGACTCATGACTTAATCAAGTAAGCACATACCTTCTATTGTCTTGGCAGCAAGGACCAAAATGCAGTGTAAGCCCCCAAATGCCCTCCTTCTTCAGGCAACCATTAAGGCCTGGAATTCCATGACTAGTTTAGTCCATTAGGTTAGAATATAAAACGTGCTATTCAGTAATTCTCTACTAAATACAAAAATTCCCAGAAGATAATATTCCAAGCTATTACCAGTGACAGTACAAGTGTCTTGACTGAACGAGCCTTATTTTCCATTTAATTCTGGCTTATTTTATATTTTTATTTCCACATGCATTTCTATTTCTCTAGTCCCTACACAAAAAAGGAGACTATCTATTTTGTATTCTTTAATTTCTGTAAGATGACATAATAAAAATCATCTAGCAACTTACTTCAACAACATAGCTAGGGGGAACTCAAAGATGTTTTAACTGAGTGTCACATTCCTAAGCAATATCCAGCAACAAAGGTTAATTGTCTTGTATCTATATATTCTCCCTAAATAACTACAAAATGCCAGCACAAATATCATAACAAATATTATTTGCAAAATTTAGATATCATCTTTCTTGACAATTTTTCCCAAAGTTATATTTGGTAATGCTTAAGTTTAACTATGAAAGAAGAAACAGTGGCAGAATGTCTTTTAGTAAGTATTTGCTATTTAATTCAACAAAATTATTGGGGTTTTTTTTACTCTATCTAAAAGATTTTTTAAGAGTTTAATTTCTTTTTAAACATCTATCTTAGGAGATTACCAGTATTATAGAGGATAGGGTCACATAATCTTTCACATGGAACCAAAACATCAAATGTGGAAGTCAATTTGTTTCTTGAAGCCTATGCCTTTAAGGAGCTATAAGTAAGTCCAAGATCAGGACAGGACATGATGGATAAATTCCACATGTTCACAAAACTAAGTGAAACAAATACTATTTATTCTATGGATTCGTAAATTATTACATTTTCAGTGAACGGTAGCTTTCTCTTCTTGAACTGGTTCCGAAATCTTTCAATGAAATTAACAAATTTTGTATTTTAAGAGCAGTAATTTATGACAAGATATCTATTGTGTTAATAGCTATGTTGATGCTGCCCATGTTTGTGAAAACCTAACTTTGAATCACAAAACTTTCCATTTTAAAGACATTAATTGCCATTCAGAACATCCCAGATAAATGTAAGCTGAAGTTCACTTAACTGAGGTGTTTCAGTAGCAGTAAAGCACAGGGGTAACTTAGAACCAAGTACAATATGATAAGAAATGACTTTTAAATAAATTGCTTAATAAAGATGACACGGAAAAACATCTTACTCACTGAACTATTTATTCTGGAAAATGTCCATAAAAAATAAGTTACATGGTAATACTAAAAATAGAAACATAAGGAAATTTTAAAAATAAGTAATTTATCCATCATTTATAAAAATAATTGGAAGAATTGAGAAAGTACCTCTATACTAGCAGTAAGAAAAGTAACACAGAATAAAAGATTTAAGGTATTTTTTTTTTGGGCTTGGATTGATTTGGCTTTAAAAACATATATACATTTTATTATAAAGAGGACTACCAACACGAAAATATGGGGGAAAAGCTTTTGTATTCATGATGCTTCTCAAAATTATTAAAGACATCAGTCGTTTCCCAAATTTAATAAAAATTAGTAAAATAAAGCAAGGTGACATTTTGTGATATACAAATATGTAGACATACATAAACTCAAATCAGCTCCTCAAAATGAACTTTGATGAATTTATATACCAGAAGCAAAAAGAAATGCTGATAATACGTGAAATCTCTAATACTCCTACAGATAATTTCTTGGTGTGGTGACTGGAATGCTATCATTTTGTAGGAAAAGCCTGTGATAATACTGAAATCTTTACAAAGGTGCCTAGTATCTCCATCAGGTCTCTCAGCCTGACGGGGAAACAGGGTATCAGTGGAATGCATACCCAAAACTGTCATACAAGGCTGACAGTTACAGCTGCTACAGTCCAGACAGTTTTGTTTTCAAGGAAAGAGACAACATAGTTAAAGAATACTACTACCTGTGGTAATTCAACTTTGCATTTTATATTTGGAAATACAGTGGAATGTACCTCAGGCTATGATATGATCTGAATATTTGTGTCACCCCAAAATTCACTGAACCCTAAACCCCAAAGATGATGATATTAGGAGGGCCTTTGGGTTGCACTTAATGTCTTGAGGGTGGAGTCCTCATGAATAGGATTAGTGCCCTTATAAAAGTCCTCAGAGGAAAAAAAAAAAGAAAAAAACAAGAGTCCTCAGAGAAATCTTTAGCCTTTTCCATCATGTAAGGACACAATGAGAAGGCATCTGCCAGGAATTAAAAGAGGATTCTCACAAGAAGGTGACCATGCTGGTGCCTTGATCTCTAACTTTCAGCCTCCAGGACTGTGAGCAATAAATTTCTGTTGTCCATGACCCACAAGAAAAAAAGTCTATTACTCTCTAGATTTGGAAAATCTTTACCCTTCAAAATACATATTCTCCAATGTGAAGCAATCATATTTAAAAACTGGTACCCAACATCTTATTTTCAGCCTTGGGGCTAAAATGTTTTACAAATGCTATGATAAAATACTATTCAAATGAAAGTTATACTTCAAAGTTATATGATATACTTTGCTTCCCAAGGGGTAGTGTAATTCTAATGACAATCCAGTAATTTAAATTATTTTTATTATTTTATTCCTGGAAGTCACTATGCATCTGTGAAGTCTGTGTTTCCATATCCTGTCTCAAGGAAGCTGACAACTATTAATTTCAAATAATCTATTAGAATGGAAACAAACTTAGAAGCAGCAGATCTCCCAAAGCATTGTTTAGATTACAATTTATTACTAATGTACTTTAAAGAAAGTATGTTTAAACTAAGAAATAATGGAGCAATTCTATGTTTTAGGCATAATTAGAACAATTTGAATTTAGTTCCAATTGACACAATATTGACAAATACTGACATTGTCAATACTATTTTAAATTATGTAAAATGAAGGAATGTGTAGTTTTGTTGGAGACTCAAAAATAGTCTAATGCATTTTAGTTAACTTATCATAAAGGAATATATCCTAATTTAATTTGAAAGATTATAACATATTATAATAATATGAATTCCAGTGGCATGGAACAAAGACTGATCAACATGTTTTTTGATTGAACCTGTATATCAATTCACATTAGACCAGCAAATGCACCAGAGCTTCTAATAGATTTTAATGCTAAACTGGGTGTGTATAAGTCTTTCAAATTTCACAAGGATGATATTTCATACTTTTAATCATAATCCAAATCAACTCTATAAAAGTGTTGACTCTCTCTGGATAATACCCTGAAAATGATCACTAATAACTAAACTTCTATAAAAGGTAATTTATACAGTTAATTATCTGTTGAAACTATGTATTCTAAAAAGTTAAGTAATATTCATGATGTTTGTAAAAGACCTCAGTATTTTTTTTAACATTTTTTATTGATTTGTAATCATTTTACAATGTTGTGTCAAGTAAGATCTCAATATTTTTAATTGGCATATAATGACAGTGAGTATTATTCACAAATATGCAAAAGCACATAGTAGGCTTTATTTCTGGTTTTTAAATTTTTTTGTTTTTTACTTTTCTTTTCCCTGTTATTTTTATATTATTGCATCATGGTTTCATGTTATTTTTAATAGACCTAATAGGAAATCTATCATAAACCATTACTCTATCTTTCCATATACATATAAACCCACTAACACCATCGCCCCCACATAAACATATATGAGACATGTACATGATACATATACATATTGAAGCTATTCTAATGCTCCCTATAAGGGGGAAAAGGAACGTGCACATATGATCACTCTTACATTAGAAATGCCAGTGTATGTCAGAGAGCTAATGAGGGCATCTTTGACTTGCCCCACATCCCATTCCTTCAGAATTTAGATTCCTCTTGAAAGAGATAGAGATTCCAAAGTTTCCTCTACTTACTGAAAGGCCATAGACACTAAAGACAATACTACATTTCTACAACACATGCCATGACAGACAATGAGAGCTTCATCACTCTTCATAAACCAGAGGACTGACATGAGTTTAACAAAGCTGCTGTTCCTCACATGGTCCCCAGTACTTTCAGTGGTTGCTCCTAACTCATCAGGCTGCTACTCCTGATACTGGAAAGAGCCCCAAGAGTAAATACAATCCCAAATGGTTCCTTATTATTCTGATGAATGACTTAGCATTAGAGTTCATGACAATCAGATGAAGAGAAATAGCTAAAGCTGCTCTACTACAATGATAAGAGTTTTTAAATTAAACTTCAAAAGCCCTTTGCAAATTGTTGATTGAAATACATAATAAAAACTATCCAGTTGGGCTATGAAATAGCTCTCATCTAGCCTGGTTATATTATAGAAGCTCCATGGGAGAAAATCTGGGAACTCTGGGATCCACATAAATATATGTATTTGAAAAATGATTTTTAAAATGTGTTCAAATGAAAATGCTTGCCTTTTTCAGTCCAAATGGTAATTATAGAGTACCTAAAGCTATTACATGAAATATTGCTTCACTTTGTAGGAAGCATAATGATGTAAAAACACACATTTCTATCCATTTTATATGTCTGAAATAAGATGATATAAAATTATGGCAAAGAAGTTCAACTCTCATATTGGAAAATCTGAGCTCTATGAAAGTAATAAACCACATGCTGTCTGACAAACTGATAGGGAAGACAAAAGAAAAATCAATTAAGTAAAAAGAAATTACTCAAGCAATGGAAAAATAATATCATCTGTTCCATTTTCTAATGTAAATATGTAACTAGGAAATGGATTCTATGTTTAACATAGACAAGCAGTCTTTCAGAAAGGTCTTAATGATCTGTTGTATTTTCCACAGCGATTGTGCTCATTTTCCATGAAGGTCGTGTGCGTATATCCCAACTGTATGTTCCTTTGGACTCTTTTTTTTTTTTTAAACCTTTGTCTTTTCTATAGAATACCATTAGGATATATGAGAAACATGGATATTATATATATTAAAGTATTACTAGTATTTATTTTAATATTTAAGACTGTTGTGTAAAACACTTGGTGAGTGATGCTGATTTGTTCATCACGCAAAATTACTTTTACGTTGTATAGTGGAAAATCTCTTGAGAGATTTGCCAATTACTCTCAGAATAAGTGTATGCCTACAACAATAGTACAGGTGTTTTCTTTCTAGGATTAGGCACACAGAAAAGAACAAACCGCCTAAAGTAACTAATCTATGGCATAGTAGTAATAACCAAGATTAATTATGAGTTGATTAATTCCAAATTAATCTGAATTCCAATAGGCAGCTAGAAAGAGGTTTCACTCCTGCTTCTACCCAACCGCTCTGGGCTTGCCAGGAAGCTCTGTCAGTGAACACAGAAACTGCCTTTCCATGCCACCTCCCTCACCTTCTACCCCAGACCACTACAGAAAAACTTAAATTCTGGAGGTGCCAATGGTGACTGGAGTAGAGAGGAGAAAAGGCAGTTAGGAATTTCCATTCTTTAGCATTTCAATTCCTGTCTGCTGTAGGACAAAGGATAAAATATCTGAGTCACTCAAGGGGGAGCAGCTGCAATTCAGGAATTCCCCAAAGTCAGTCTTATATTTAAACTAATCACAACTGCACAGAGGGCAGCCACACAGTGATCCTCTTCTTGCAGACCGCTACCACACTGAAGTGACAATAATTAAAGCTTCTGCAGTGTGTGTGGGTGTCACCGATCTTTCATCCACCATTATACTCCCAAGATTTAACTTGAGGTTTTCACTTTTCCTCTTAGTTTAGACAGTCAGCTACCAGTGCCCATTTTATTGTCATGCATGGGTGAGAGGGGCACCAGGAAGACTCTTGAGTTCACCTTCTAAATAATCCACTGTGCCAAATAGCTAAGGCTGCACATAATAAGCAAACAGTGAATTGTATCTTTATACAGTTATTCTAAGACTTCTGGATGCATCTTTCCTTTAATATGTTCACCAGCTGCAGCAGACAACTCCAATCACTGACACAATGTAAATTCCAACTTCTATCCTGTCAGAACCTTGATTTACTTTGGGAAGTCAGTGCTCTCAAGGAAAATTACTCAATTTCTCAGCTTCTCATAAAGCCAGAGCAGGCAAAGTGACACAGTTCTGGCCAGTCAGATACAGGTAGAAGACATCCTCTCCCAAATTTAATGGTGTGGTCTTGCTTTTTTGTCCAGTTTTTCTCTATTTCCTTCCTAAACAGTCAACACGAGGCGATAGGGCCCAGATGTGCAGTAATTAGCTATCAAATGGAAGAGCAAGCCTGTGGATCAGAGGCCCCAACATGGACCACAGGGAAAGAGCCTGGGATCTAAAGGGCATCCCTGAGCCTCTGTATTAACCCTAGTCATGGCCTGATCTCAGGCTTCTTGCAGTGTGACACAAGTAGTTATGCTTCTGTTCAAGCCCCTGGGATGGGTTCTTCTGCTCATTGCACATGAATTTCTAACCAACAGACTTTTAAAACATGACTCAGTATCGATTCTAGTGGTATTTTAGAACATCACATGTGCTAGCACTTTGCTGAAGAGAGATTATACGTATGGGACAGGGGTTGATCAACATTCTCTGAGGCATCTTTAAGCTGTAAAACATTATGCTTCTACAGCAGTTTACTTCTAGTGATAGCAGTTATAATTTCTGAATCACAAAGTGGGACAATTTGTCTGAAAATTTTTTTTATGTTTTTATGTAAGTAGGAGTCTGCGCGATACAGTCTGGATTCTAGAAGTATCTAAATTTCTGCAATACTTCCGTTGTTTATGGTCCTAGCAGAAAAGTATGATTAAAATTTGAATCACCTCAGAAAAGTACAATGGTGCATTCTAAAATAGTAACAGAAAAAGACAAAAAAAAAGTGCTGAGAGAAAGATTGGTGCTAAGGGTCAAGAACATGACAGCCATTAAATCTGTTTTTTAAAGATGCTATTCCTTAACAAAAAATAGGTGATTTTGTAACAGTTTAGATTCCTATAAGTGGTTTATTACTTTTTCCTGGATAAAGATCACGGAATTGTAGTAATAAAAAAGACATACCTAAAAATGTATGCTCTGACCAATTTTTTTAAAACATGATCTATATCAAAATCACTGGGGGTTGTTGCTAAGAAATGTAAATTCAAAAGACATGCTGAAGATTTATTTAAAAATCTCAATTTCTGGGGGAAGGCTGAAGATTCTGTTTCTAAAATAATTTGTTCTGCATGATTCTTGTGCTTACCACTTTCATTTGAGAACCTCTATCATAGTGGACACAGCAGAGTACTAAATCTCTTGATTTACAGTTTGGAGTTGACTTCTAGCAATGGCTTAAAATGCTTGGCATAAACCTTGGAAATCACATCAAACACTCAGAATCAATTTCTTCAATATTTAACTTTAATGATAATGTCCCTAGAAAGCAGGGTCTAATGCATTATCTTATATGAGATATTTTTAGCCATGATATACTGTGGCATAATGAGACAAGGTCCTTCATGATATTCCTCTTGAAATCCATAAGCTATGTTTTTTTTAAACAGACAATTATATCTAACATAATTTGTCTGAGTTGTGTGAAGGCAAGGATGCCAATAAAGTTGTAAAATGACCTATCTGGAAAATGAAAGAGAATTTTTCCATTTTATAAATTTTAATATCACTAGTAACGTAGAGCTTGCTTGAGATGAAGCATCTTAAATAGAGCAAAGCAAAGAAGCTTCATTTCAATTGTTGCTATAAATTGTGCACATAAACATTGAAAAAACTATAATATTGATAAAAAAGAATTGAAAAAATTTTTGACGATTGCATGTAAAACACATAGAATAGATTCTAGCAAACATAAAGCCATTCAACTATTTAAAAATCATGGAAAAATGGTTAGTCTTAGTTGTATCAAAATGGGTGACAACTTTTTAAAATTATCAGATTACTAGAACAGTATTCTTTTTTTTCCCCCCACAAGAATTTATGGATTTAGAACTAGTTTCTACCATAACTAGCAGCTTGGCCAAGTAACCAAACTCTCTAAGAAATATCTTTATTCAATACATCAGTTAGCAGAGTCACACATTATTGAGAATTAATAGTAAGATGAGATATAAACCTATTCTACTCTTGAACTTGTACATTGCTTTATACTAAATCTTTCAAAGGAGGGACATTGTTACATGAACAATATATAGTCATTTTTGATTATATGATTTTCATCTAAATAAAGCAACTGATAGAAAAAACAAAGATGAATAGGCACTCTGTGTGCTGAATTGATGATATTAATATTTATACTGAAGTTTTTTACTAAAAGATAACATAAGAGGAAATTGGAAGAGGAACAAACTCTAAAAGTGATTGGAAGGACAGTTTGGGAAAACATACAAAATGGAAGTATAAAGATAGATTAAATACATTAAATTTCATTATACAAAATTAATGATTAATTTTACTATTTTAATGCCAGTGAAAAAACTACTCAAGATGTTCACAAGTGACAAAAGGTAATAGCAGTAGATACAGAATCTCTGGTGTGAATTAGAAAAATTTTAAAGTCACCTCATAACAAATATTTTCTTGGTCATATATTTGCATGCTTGGATTCTTTGTAATATATTTTACATCCTCATAACATAGATGTAAAAAACTTCTCTTGCTGTAAAAGGCAGTGTTTTCTTGAAAGCTTTCCATAGAACAAATCCCTCAGAAAATCATGCCATATAAAACACATTACATTACCACAAATGCATTTCTAAATACGACAATATATATCTAGACAATGGTGTTCACTAAATTATACCTAAGTCATCACTAATTAGCTTAAGCATCCATAAGAGAGAAGTTTCATGATATTTATTCAATTATTCTTGACTCATCCTTGAAATTGTATCTTAATATATTACATATACTATTAATTGTGTCCTTGCTTTCATGTGTGGCACAAGATGGTACATCTTTGGGAAAGGAATGACAATATTTAAAAATCTATGTTTTTATTATTAATTCAAATTGAATTCTATCTTTTAAAGTAAAAGTATTGTTTTTAAGTTGACAGTGAAATTATTTTATCCTTGAAAAGAACAATAAAGCTTAACCTTTTAAGATAACTATAAGTTGAATTTTGCTAAGATCCTTTCTTCATCTGAAATACTCAGAATATGGTGGGAAATAATTTTATCCTAATCTAGCCATGAATTGTCACAGCATTTAAACCTACACTAACATGACAGAACTAATAAGCTGAGGACTTTCACATTTCATTTGCTTAAACTCAAAATATCAAGCTTTATAAATTATGACATTAACATAAAGGGTTAAGTGACATGTGTACAATTCACGTCCCTACTAAAGGGCAGTTCACATTCTAAATTGGGCAACGGAACCCTGCTAGACCAGTCTATTTGTGGCTATTCTCATTTTGCTATTTAGCTAAGTTTTTTATTTGACTAAGCATATATTTTAGCCATCAATTATTTCCAAAAAATTATAAGTAACAAGAAATTAGTTCATAGATGCAAATTTTTACAAATAATTGCAAAATTTAAAAGTTGAAAGTTTTCAAAAGTTTTGTTTTTGAAACATCACATTTTAATGACCAGTACTTAACTATTACTTGGACCAGAAAAGATCTGTTAAGAAAATTTAAATTTCCAGCAGGAAAAAGAAAAAGCAAATTTAAGTAATTCAGCAATAGCAAATAGATATTTTAAAAAGACACAATTTAAAAGCTTGAAATCATCTTTCTTTAAAAAAAAAAAGTGTAAAATTATTTTTAAAATATATTATTCATCTTCCAAAACAGAAATTAGCTTTTTTATTAATGAACACCCAGAATCTAAACTTGGGGGAGGGGACATATCCCCTAAGGCCTAAGCTTTCTATAAACAGTAAGTTGTTCTGGTAAAAACTCAACCTATCATACGGCCAGAACCTGACAGCAGCAGAATCTTATCACTGAAACTCAAATTACTTGCCAACATTTCCAAGGTTACTGGAGTGAAACCATCTCAACAAAAGCATGTTTTTCATTAGGTAGGTTTGTGTTCTTGGATGCTGTATCTATTATATATGGACTTCCTTAAGAGATACAAGAAATTATATAAGGCCTATCTGATAAATGCACACAGAATAACCAGCTTCTTATTGTTGGATTAAGTTATTTTAAGCAAGAAGTTATATTTTTTAAAAAATCACCAAATGCACTAATTATAACCATTTCTTTCCTTTTGTAGTAGTACAAAGTGTAGATTCAAGTATATTTAATGTTACTCCAAAACCAACTGCTTTTGAGTTAGGAAGAAAATAATTACAGTGTTCTTTAATTAAAATTTCTTTGAATTTAGAAAAAATAAAAAATGAAGAGCATTAAAATACCAGTAACTCTCTAACATTTCACAAGATGTTTTATTCTTGTAAGAAAACGTCTCTTTTAAAGAAGTGACTTTCTATTTCTTTGCCCCCTGAGAAAACCTCAGAGAGCAGAGAATTAAACAAAGGTAAGCTTCATAGGCATTGAATTAGAATATAAAATAAGCATGTCTAATTCATATATAACAATGCCTTTTGAACAAAAAACAACCCCCAATCCACAGGACCATGTATCTGTACATGAAGTTTTCATCATAGTCACTGTGTAAACACTAAAACATTAATTTGAGAATTAGATCATCACTAAAAGAATCTGAAATATTGCAAAGTTGTTCCACCCAAGTGATTAAGCAAATTATTATTCTAATGGTTTTTATTTTATAAAAAGCAACAAGTACTTAACCTTAAAAAAGTTCAAAAACTATGAGAAGAATCATTCAGACATATTCACAATTCTTCAACAGCTGACTTCACCGTTAAATATAACTTATTTGTTGTAAAATTCTACTTCAAAATAGTGTTTTACTGCTTATTTGTAGTTATTGAATCAATAAATAATCCATGGAAGTGAAAATGTGAAAACTGTCAGGAGTATTTATAATTAAAAATGATAATCTATGTCTAAATAAAAATTGTACTTCATCTAAATAGAACACTTCTCTTACGGTGGTAGAGTTTTCCATTTCACTAAGGTAATAAAATTCTTCTCAAAACACATAATAATTTAAAATTTTTCATCTCGAAATTTACTTCCTCTTAACTGTTGAAAATGTGCTTTTTAAAGAGTAAGATTACTTGCTAAATTCTACTTTTGGTATCTACTTAAACAATCATTTCAGACACCTCAAATAATTTTTTTAAATCTAATTAAAACTTGTGAATAATCTACTAATTAAGTCCTAGCTCCCTAATTATGATTATGTTCTTTATATGATAGAAGAAATTTTTTACAACTAACCAAATATAAATTTTTCTCCATTCATATTTCAAAAAAAGGCATTGCAGAATTTACATTTGAATTAGATTCTTTTAATACATAATTTAAAAAACAAAACAAAAAAATTTAAAAAACAATTTATTATAAATTTTGTAAAGATTTTGCCTTTAAGATAAAAAATTCACTATTAATTAAGCCATTTAAAATCTGGTTATATTTTCATTTATTCTTCATATAATTTGTAGACCACTAAGGAGTATAAAATGCTTCATATCTGTAAAAGTTTAACATTATAAAGCTAATAAACCTATAAATTCCTCTAAAAGACAGGTAGCACAATAATTTATTGTAGCAGAAGATATTCTTGGAAACCTGAATCATAAAATAAATCGCCTCTAAATAATTATTCTGCATGTTTAAATTCATTTTTATAATTTTCTTGGGGGAGACAATTTTATCTGAAAGTGTGAGAGAGAAAAACACTTCAGTCAGTTTTGATGGCACCTCACATGATTAAACATGTTCACAATAATGAATGTAAATAAATGTAGGTCCTCTAAACATCTTTGGTGCCCTGATAAATATTTATCCTTGTCTTTTGTGATAAGGTCTATTGTCTGCAGTCTCACTAAGGCAGAAGGTGGGGAGGGACACCTCCAAAAGAGTTCGAAAGACCACGGATGTGGAATGGGTGTTTCTATACAGAAAACATTTAATTAAGATCATTTCTGATTTTGAATCTCCCTCTGTGCTGATGAAAAGGCAAGCTGTAAGGAAGAAGGAGGGCCCCCGCTGGCTGTAAACAGAGTAGAACAAATACCCTGCAGCTCCAAAACAAGGAAACACAGGCCCCCCTGCTGGCTAGCAATGGGAGGAAGTTATCTCCCACAGACTTCAGAGATAAGTCCAAGAAAGGAATATAGATATGAAAAACACAGGCTCATGGAGAAGGAAGAGGAAATGGAGCTAAACCATTCATCATGGTTTAGTTTCACTGTTTTGTTAGACTGCAGTCAGATTTCTGAGCACTAAATGGCTGGGGCTTTATACTTCAGAAATCATGGCTGTTTATTCCTAAAGGGTCGGGGAGGATATCCCCTAATACCCTACTATATTAGCAGCAGAATGATGTATCAATAGGCTGTTTTCGTACATCAGATGATGAATGTTGTCTCATTACTATTTTGCATTAATAAAAAACTCTTTTCCCACTGAATCTCAAACAATAAAATATCATAATAAAGCTGTATAAATGGAGATATTTAATAAAGAAAATAGAATGGAATTCACATGTTTCTCAAAATGTTAAACATTTGAAAGAAAAAGCTTGGCAGTTCAGTTTGTAGTTTTGAACCACAGTGTCTTCAAGGAAATTAGAGTGGTGATCTTAGGGAAAACCTGACTTATCCTTAATTTGACGGCTTCTTTGTAAAGTTACGGAAAATGAATTTGAAAAACCTGATACATTATGAACCTTTCCCACAATATTTGTTTCTGTAAGGCTTTTAAATGTAATCTCAAGAATTTTAAGCCTATGCTCATTGCCTTTTATCAGAAAAAATATATAATTACAAATCATGTTTCATTCATTAGGTCTTCTGACTCATTCCTATTAAAATAAACAGATAGAGAGATAAATAGATAGATAGACAGATAGATAGATAGATAGATAGATAGATAGATAGATAGATAGACAGACAGACAGACAGATAGACAGACAGATAGATAGATGATAGGTATAAATACTCCAGTGTAGTACAATTACATTAAATAACTATCAGCTGAGCTTCAGATGTTGGACAAAAAAAACCAAACAAACTTTCTTCCTGTTTCTTAAGAAACTGTCCATTAGCAGGTTGTTCTTGGTTTTTTAAAATTGTTAGTTGAAACACTGGGATTTCAACCAAAATTAAATTTTACTAAGAAACAATAGCATTATTGCCAGTGATATTACAATGACACGCTGGTGACAATAATTTTCTTTCTTTTCTTACTTAATAGAATATAATTTCTAATGAAAATCTAAAGATGGCCAGAGATATGCTAAAAATTATCTAAAGGAAAATTATCTAAAGGAAAATACGGAAAACAAAGAGATAGTAATAGCTATACATCTACACTTTTAGACCTAAAATGTATATGCTTATCATAAATTGGCTCTTTATTTGACTACAAAATAGGTAGTAGTTATGCCAAAGGATCATAGAGTATGATAAAGCAGCAGAACACAGTACTGGTTTAATATCAGTGAGCTATTTGGAGAATCAATTATTCTGTAAAGAGAAAATAAACCCCAGTCCTTTTCTCACTAACTATGGGTGTATAATGGGCTGTCCAGGTGTTCTGACGCTCAGTGTCTCTACCTGAGAAGGAGCAATAATAATATTCTACCTTCCTTATAACACAGTCTTATATTGAGAAGAAAAAACATACTGTCATCCAGGATCATAAATAAATCATCCTTAAAAATACCTCATCCAGCAGATGATTGTGATTTTCACTAGAACTTGGTTACAAATACTCCAATTTACCTCCCTCAGGGCACAAAGTAGGAATGCGCTTTCTCACCCCTTTGAAATTACATGTGCCCATATGACTTGTGTAGGCCAGTGAAATATAAGCAGATGTTAAGATTTAAGAGTCAGCATGTCATTCACAAGGGTTCCTTTCTCTGCTGTATCAGTCAAGATGGTCCCTCCAACAGCCTGGATTTCAAATAACTAGAACATGCACAAGACTCCTTGCTCTATAGTGAGTGAAAAGTAAACCTTTGTTGAGACAAATCCATGAAATGTGAGATGGCTTATCACTGCAGCATAACCTAGAATATTCTGACTCACGAAACATGTTAATTCCTAAAGATCAAAGTTATAATGGTTATATATAACCATTATAACTTGGGTATTATAACTTTGATTATTATAATGGTTATATATAACCATTATTATAATCAAAGTTATAATACCCAAAGGACTAAAAGTAAATATAAAATCCCTCTTGCCTGCTCTTTGCCTTTTGACACAAACTGTGATGGCATATTCATCTTGATTACACTCTATTTTTAATTCCTACAATTCTAACCACTAAAGCACTTTAGTTTTTTCTGTTATCCACTCATTTTTATAACAGGAAAGTGAAATTTAATGGTAAATTAATTGCAAAAATACTGTCATACAGACAAAGGTAGTGAAACTCCCAAAACTTAACTTCTGTCTTGAAGCAAAACTACAGTAAAATCATATGAAATTTCATGCACAAAGTGATGTTTAACGGAGTGAATGTGACATAATAAAAAAAAAAAAACTGAGGATGTCAGCATTAAAATCTATGTCCAAAAGACTAAGAGAAATTAGTCCATGATCATATACCATACATATGGAAGTGTTTTGTGAACTGTGACGTACCATATACAATTGAAACGTCCCAACAAATAGGTCTTTCAACCATTAATAAAATGAAAACTGTACCTTAAATTTCACACTTTAAATTGATCAATCTTTGTCAATTTTTGTCAGTCTTCGTTCAAAATAGATTATAGCTTACTGCAAAGATGTGGGTTTATGATGTGTCTTAGTTAAGCTGTATGCCTAAAGGGAGTGGCATATCTACATTCTGCATAAGACTATTTAGAGAATGCAGTTGACTCTTGAACAACATGGGTTTGAACTACGTGGGTCCACTTATACCTGTTTTTTCAATAAATACTACAGTACTACGCCATCATGAGGTTGGTTGACTCTGTGGATACAGAACCATGGACAGGGAGGATACACTAAAGGACTTGAGCATCCTCAGATTTTGGTATCCATGGTGGATCCTGGAACCAATTCTCTGTGATACTAAGGCAAAACTGTACTTCCTTTATTGGAGTTCCTCTGGCATTATTTATACACCTTTAGTCTTTTCAATGTATGAAGCTTCATTACTTGTAAATAAATGAATGAATACAAAGAAAAAAGGTATTCATTTCACCAATGATAACAGCCATTTTCTAGAATCTACCATACACAAAGTAGCTGATGAGTGCTAGAGCACAGGTTCTCAATGCTGGAGTCACATTAGAATCATCTGGAGATACTTAACAAGTACCTGAGCCCCACCTACCCAATCAAATCAGGATCTCTGCAAGTGAGACCTGAGTATTCTCCCTCCCCCAACCAATAGGGGGATTATTGGGTCATAGAGTAAGATTATATTTTACTTTTCTTAACACTATACATACTTAAAGTATACAATTTGATTAGATAGATGCTTATAAAATATCACCACAATCAACTCTCAACGTCTATTCCTGAGTATTTTTAAAATCTTCTCATGTGTTTTTAAAGGGCAGCTAAAGTTGAACAACATGGTGCTAGCCAGAGAAAGAGATAAATAAGGATGATTCCTCTCTAGAAGCATAATATCAGTTGTAGCAGACTAGCAAATAGATAACTCAACACAAGGAAAACTAAAATAAGTCTGAACACACAAACAAGCATGATGTTTTGAGAAAAAAAGAGTAGAAATGAGAAAAATATCTTCACATTAGTGTTAACCATAATCAACTAACTATATCTGATGAATCTATTATAGTTAGAATCACTTAAATTTTACATCTTATGACAAAGTCATCATATTTATCATCTGAAATAATTTTTACTCTAAAATAAAACTTTAAAATGTTTTTCCAAAAAACTCAATAAATTAGCTTACTCTCTTTTGAATCACATAAAATAACAGTATTTCAAAACAATATTTAATATTCAAAATACATTGCAATGAAAATATATCAATGTTAACATTAGCTGTTAATTATAACTACCTATCTACAAAAAAGTACTTACTATAAGAGGCTATTACAGAAATTAAAGATTTTAAAATTTGAGAAAGCTGACATCAAGCAAAATTTCATTTTATTTTTAATATTGAGATATTTATTTCAACTTTTCTGTACATAGTCTGATTTGACCCAGTTCCCATCTCTTAATTTGAAGTTATTATGGAAGACTTTGTCATGCTTATCTGTATATATTTATCACTGTAGTTATGGTCCATCTATCACTGACTAGCTGCATGAACTTGAGAATTCACTCAACCTTTCTGATACTTTATTTATATAATATAGACATTAGGTCAGATGCTCTCAAGAAAACTATCAGATATTTAAAACTATGATTTTATAGTTTCACATACAGAAGCCCATCCTTTTACAAAAGGAACCCACTCAAAATTTGGAAAACTAGAACTATTTTAAGCTACTAACTGTCATATTTCTCAACCTTGAAGAGAAGAGCCCCTTTTAGAAGAAAAAAGTATTTGCAGACTGTCAGTGTGAACCTAAATTATTTTTTCACAGTTTAAATATTAAAATTAAATATAAATTCCTAGGACTTATAACTTTTATGAAACTATGAAGTCAAGAGAAATGCATAAAATATAAACAAAGCTACAAAGAAAAATTCATTTGCTCCCCTTGTAGAAAGTTGAATAATTTCTTTATTTCCCAAGATGCAGGCAAAGAATATCTTGATAGTTACTAAGTCAATTGAAAATAATGTTTTCTTCATCAATGGTTGATAAATCAGTGCAACTACAGTACATTCAATCTAGTTTCCTTAACTATTAAAATAGTCAAAACAATCCAGCAAGTGTTCAAATACTGTGTTATTGACATTGTGTGTGGAATATACTACATATCACACTAGTAAGAGTTAACATACCTCGACACTTGGAAAGAAGTAACTAAGACCGAGCAATTAGAATTTTAAAACCATAATTACAGAGATTTAACGTTTGAGTCAAGAATTTTAACTAAACAAAAATATAAGAAAAATCTGGCTTGGCTGCTCTTATATGACGAAGACAAGCAGAACAAAAACTATTTGAGACACGTTGTGTGAAGTAGCTGCTAAATTCATTCAACCTGATGTCAATCTCTCCATCTCAAACTGTCCATGACATCCTCATGGCTCTCCTATTTCTAGCCAGTTCATCCCTACTCTTTGAGTTTAAGGATCAAATATCCAATTACATGCTTCAAGAAAGAAAACACTGAAAATTACATAATCATAAATATTTCAATATGGACATGAGGAAAACATCATAACATAGCCTTGGAGGTGAATTATCTGGTGATTTAGGTATATAACCATTTTGAATCAAATCAGAATAATGTAGTTGTATTATATAATAGTTATAGTCTCTTGAACTCTTACTCAGAATGCGAACAATTGTTTACTTTAGCCTCCACAGATTTGGAAGTAGTCAATTTCAGAGTTTTAAACAGTTATAATTAAAATACTGAATAAATCTCTGACACTTCAAGCCTCAATTTAGCATTCAGAAAGCACACTTACACTAGGTCATTTCTAAGTCACATATGTAATTCCTATTTCTACAGTATTCCCCTAATAGGAAATGTCAAAGGCTTCTATAAGTTACCAAATTAAACATCTCTTCAGTCCGACCCACCCAGGAGATCACAAGCACCTGCTTATTACAAACATGAGTCTTCTCAAAATAATGATCAACAAACACCATTTGAATATCCACCATGTTCCAGGAAATGGTCTACATATGAAGAAGCCATAATACACAGTAATCAAATGTGACTGAATTCATGGGAGTGAGAAGAGGAAATGGCAAATAAATCGGGAAGGAATGAACCTGGTACCAAGTTGTGAAGAAAAGCAAAGGGCAAGCTGAGGAGTTTGGGCTTTTTCCTCTGAGCAATACAAAGTCATCAAGATTTTTGTATGGATGACTATCATGATCTCATATAAGTTTTAGGAAGAACCCCAATGGCAGTGTGGTTGATGGACAAGAGAAGAGAAACACAGAAATAGTTAGGAGCTTGTAAAAAATCAAGGAGTAGACTTTGTGGTTTTAAAACAAAGGTAATAAATACAAAGATAAGAGAAGTATGGGACAAATGTAAGATGTGATCAGTAGGATTTTGATGAATGTTGGTTAAGGATAGGACAGAGTAAAGAATTTAGCATAAAATAAAAATTCAATGAAGATTATGTATTAAGAGCCTAGTAGGTTACTATCAACCATCAACCAGGACAGGAAATGGTAGGAGGTGCAGTTTAGAGATAAAAATAGAGCTCACTAAAGTTTTGGGTATCTTCAGGTTATCAAACTAAAGATACACTAATGCCAGTTGGAGAAAGTGAACCTTGGGGAGTTCAAGCAGAAGACAAACATCTCTTCAGCACAGAGGTTAAAAATTCTAGCTGTGCTAGAGAGACAGCATTATGTACACCTTATCATAGTGCCTAACATATAGTTGATTTTCAATAAATGTTTGATGAATGGCTAGATAAATGCTGAATATCAAATTCTGGCAGGAATTTATCTTGACTTTCACAAGCTATAGTCATGTTGTTAAAAAGAAAAGGGGAAGGGGGACAAGAGAACTCACCAAATGAGAAAGTCATTATACTATATATTTAAGAGGTTAGTGTCATAGAAGGTCAAAAAGTACTGAGAAGAAAATCTGAGGGAGTAAACATCCAGAATGAAGGAAAAGTAGATGATGAGGGAACAGCTCTGGGAAACAATAAGAATACTAAACACCTCCTTCTGAGACAACAGGGTATTTCTAAAGGTCAGGTTCCTAAAAGATCTAATGCTGGATTTAAATAGATTCTTAATTCTTATCTCTGACCCTAGTGTCATCCCCACTGTAGTTGATCTTCCCCGTTCCTGAAAGACTCATCTTATTAATAAGTATAACTAACCAGATACCTATTCCTAAATAAGTATCACCCACAAGCTTATATTTGGCACCTTAATGCCTAGAGTATAAATTCAAATGAGTCACTTGGGCTTTGTAAGAATTTGCCAACGCTAGCCCCATCACTAAATATAAGGACATGAAACTTGAACAATATGATTACTTAAGTTAAATCGATGGAACTATATGTGACTTAGTATATGATATGGATTACATGTTGCTTTAAAACATTCTCAAAACATTTAAAATTTGATTATATTAAAGCCTTATTATAAACAACCCAAGATACACTTAGATACATTTTGATAGAAATAAATCTCAGAATTTAAAAAATTGAATGAGAAATAGACTAGGTACTCAGCAGAATTAATAAATTAGTAAAGAGAAAATAAACCCACAGAGAATATTATAAAGATTTAAATGTGAATGTAACTTCCTTAACAGTACCAAAAAGATGGCAAGCAATAAAAAGTACTGTTGACCATTCTCACTTTGGAGTATTCTTTCAAATTCTCTTGTAAATAAAAAAATTAAACTAAAGTATGTAATAAAAGAATAAGCTTCCAGCTCTGTGGGGATAACATAAAATTAGCAAGTGACCTGGTCATTAGAGGAACCCCAAATCAACACCTCAACAAATTTAAATGATATTTGTATATCTCAAGATTTATAGAGCATCAACACAAATTTCTGATATTCTAATTTAGTTCACTAAGAATAAGATAGCTTCTTAACATGAAGAATACTAAAACTTTTTAACATCATACTTAAATAACCATCATGAGAATCACTCCCAATAAAACTAGGGAAAAGAGAGTTGCTCACTGTTATTTAACATAGAACTGAGAGTTACAGTCAAGACAGTAAGTGGTGAATTAAAAATTTAAAAGTGTGTGTGATATTAAAAAAGATAAAATTGTCTAAATTCTTAGAATCCACAGATAATATGATTTTCTGCCTGAAACCACAAAAGAATCAACTGGAAAATAATTGCAATTAATAAAGAGCTAAATTAATTCCATACGATCAGGATACCAAAAAAATGTACAAACTTGTACTATTTATCTGACTTTGCAAAAAACAATTAAAATATAATGGATAATTCTTCAATATCTAACACAGGCTAGATATTGCACTGTTCTAAGCACTTTACCTGTATTAACTTATTTAATCCTCAAGACAACTTCATCAACTTGGGATAGATTTTTAGCTCCATTTTTCTGATGAGGAAAGGAAGACCCAGAGAGAGTAAAGAATTTTCCCAAAGTCACGCAGAGAGCAAGTGATTCAAACTCAGGTTGCAGAGTCATCTGGGGGCAAACGGGGTGAACCTAAATTATGTACCATCACTCTTACTTTTCAAATTTCTGAAAAAATGTGCGTGTTCATATACTGAAGAAATGCACCTGTTTATAAAGGGATAACCTGTTATGTTTAGGTGGTAAGAATAGGTTGTTTTGTTCTTATCTGTATTTATTTTCATTTAATATCTGTCCATTTGTAAATATAATATGTGTAATGAGAAAATATAATAAATGCAATTTTAAAGCACTCTGCCTGGGTGATGAGGCCAGATGCATAACTATCTGTATTTTGGGCATCACACTTATATTCCACAGTGTTAAAGGACTAAGAGCCCATCGGGCTAACACCATGACTATCACAAACTTAAGCAACAAGTTTCAAGGGTGATGGTCCTCCATTCCTGCCAAGTGGTTATAAACAAGAATAATAATGACTTCACTTCTCCCATCTCAAAACTTGAGGAAATAAACTTAATGAAGATGATTCCAAAGTAAGTTTAGACCATTTTACCCAGATGTCAAAATGTATGAGGTATAGAGTTCAATGTTATTTTAAAGTATAGATAATTATCCATCTACTCAAGCCCATAAATTATATTTTACAATTTTAATATAAATAAATATATTTTAAGTATAATACGAGAAAATAAACATAATTATCTGGAAAGAGAATTTTATACATATATTTCTAATTACAATCCTACCTATGTATATTTGCTTGTAGCAGATCTATTAATTTCCATACATGACTTTATTCTAGATTTTAGAGGAGAGTTATAAATAGTCCCCAAGTTTATATGCTATATATTTGCATGCTAGGATGATAATTTAAAAACAAAAGCAAGTTCTTCCACAGCTCTGCTTTAAAAAAAAAAAGACTTAAAGTATGAGTAAAGAACAGTAATTCATGTTTTACATTTCAATACTCAGAAAATTGTACTAATTATTGATGGAAAAATAGGGTGATATAATAAGTAGTTTTACTTACCATTTGGATAGAATGCTTGGAACTTCATTTGGACAATTATCCCAGTAAAATTCCTTAAGATCTGAAAATGAGAGTGGTTGAGGAGGATCAGTAACACATACTTTCTAAATTATTTTATAATATATTAATTCCATATCATCTGAGACCGTATCAGTTCCAGATTTCCACAAGGATACATTCAAGATGGGATTTTCGTTTAATATGAATATTGTATAAAGTCAGGAAGTATCATGCCCTTTTATTTATTCACATACCACCGTTCATGCACCTTAGTGTACTGCTCCAGTCTGTCTGCCCTCAATCTCAACCCTGACCTATAGGAACCACACTGCAGATAAAAGAAATAATTCATTCTGACTCTGACTTGATACTTCCCTTAAAGTCAAGAGATTGCACCACTATGTTCTTATTTTTCAATGCAAACTTTCTTTAGGGGAAAACTGTATTACGATGTTTTTGTGTGGTTAAGACAAAATCTGTATCATGAAATGTTTATGTCCATGTACCAGCTGAACTAGTGAATAAGTTTGGCAGTTGTATCACTTGTAGAAAAATTTATTTCAAGGTAGGAATTACAAGCTTATTCAGATATATACTTTAATTGCCAAGTACTGTTATAAAACTAGATAACTACTCATCAATCAAAAAAATTCTTATTTTTAAAAGATGAGGAAATTGAGACTCAGTGAAGGAGAAATAGCTTAGCTAAGATCTTAGTTTAGAGGTAGTACTAATGACCAAATGCTAAGTCTCAAGTCTTTAGCTATCCTTTTCTATGGTATTGTTTTAAAACATTTATTAAGGCTCTGATATACCATGCACTGAATTGGGCACTGGGTAATGATTAAGACAGATAAAGGACCTGCCTTCATAAAATTTAATTCTAATGACCTTGATTCACTAAAGTATTGAATATATATTTCTATCCAATTAAATGATATTAGAATGCAAATACAGCTAAGATACTAGTATTTTAGAATGCTGCTCTATTATGAGCCAAGGCTGGTTTCCAATAAATTTTTTTTAACCCGTCAAATACTTAGCTAAACATATGAATACCTTTGACATGTAGATAGGTATTTAGTAGATAGGATTTTAATAAATCCTTCAAAAATTGAAATGCATATTTTTCCACTGAATATTTTAGAAGGAAACTTTTATTTGCTGACTGATCTGAATATCTCAACTTTCAGACTCAGTCTGAAGCTTAAAAACATCCTGTAGAGATTAAAAGTTCCACATGTGCAAATGAGTAAATAGATTCCACATGCAAGAGCAAAATAAAGGCCTTGAGATCTGTTCTGGAAATAATTTCTTAACTACTGTTTCATATTTAGCAATGAGTTCAGTGTTCTGCTTATAGCAGGCATTTGCAAAATAGGATGTCATAGTTTAAACATAAAAGATAGAATTTCTAGACTACTAAACCACCTTTCTCACACCTTCATTTTCATGCCTCTTACCAATAAAGATATAAGTAACTACTTTCCTGTTTAGCTGCATTATCTTAATGGCTTTGGAAATACAGACGAGCCCAAAATAACTACTAAACATAAGCCCAAGTTCTGCCTAAATTAAAACAACTAACAGAGAAATATGCAGAACCAAGTGTAAAATGATTATTGGTTAGGTTCCCTGGAGATGGACAGTCCAAAGTCTGTGAATGTAGCTCCTGTCTCAGATCACTGAGGAATGCTTCTGTTTTACCAGTTAACTTCCAGATTCCCCATAAACTCCCTTCATATGACATTTAATATACTGAATAGTGAATCACGTCACTAAAAAAAAAACAACTTAGAGAATAGACCCACAAGGGGTCTCCCACATCTTCACAGCTAAGCTAAGAAGTGTTTCTTTCATTCTCATACACTTAGGACATAAGGAGCATTTTATGGAAGGTATTACAAAAATAAAATTCTAATACATAAAATACTATAATAATACTATAATAATGTATCTATATATTCACTAGAAATGTCTGACCTTGAATCTACCACTTCTACTGACCAGCTCCATCATTTAAGGATATTATCTTTCAGAATTATGACATTCAGAAGTCATAATCAGCTGCACGACCAAGGTTTGTAACCATCATCTTTGACCAATTTCATCCTATCTTCCTTAGAGTAAATTTCTTCCAGTAGATGAGATCTCTATAGATTTTTCTGAACTGCTCTGCACTTCTAGAATTAAATTTAGCGACTTCCTAAGGAAGACCTCAGAGCTAACTGTCGTATGCTATGCTTTTATTCCTAATAACTGCCATTTTATATATATCTTGGTTGTGAAACTTGAATTCTTTTTTAAATATCAAATATCAGAGTGTCCCTCTTTTGTTCTATTTCTCTCTCTACTTAAAAATGTCACTCTTATTTATATCCCTGAAACAAATGGTGCATGCATTGATATTATCTGTCATCTGGTTAGAAAAAAATGTTAAAGATTATCTTCTCTAAGTATTATTTTGCTTATGACTGGCAATCAGAGGAGCCAGTAAAATGCAAGTGATAGAAACAATGTTTCATTCCCATTCATTCAAGCAAGACATTAACTAGGGGCCAAGTGTTTATGACAGAAATAAGCCACATTGATGCTGACTCTATTTGCCACAACGCTATCAACTACTATATGTTTGAAATAAGATGACCAATTTCTTTTAATAATGTTTTTGCTACATAGAGTTAAGGGAAGGAAAAGGGACCACTAAAAGGGAAAAACGCCTAATAACAATGATGGCGATCATCATTTACCCATGCCCATTGTACGTTATGAAGAGTTTAAACTGGAGAATAACATGACTTGATTAACCTTTTTATGACATTACTCTGGCTGCAAAGTTGAGAACAGATGTAGAAGTAGGGGTGGGATGGCTCTAGATAACGCAGGAAGAAAAGTTAGAAGACTGCCTATAGTACAAGCATAACATACTGATGCTTTCAGTTAGAAAGCAGTAATGGAAATGGACAGGAGCAGATGCAGCAGATACGTCTGGAGAATGAACTGTGAAGAGAATTGAGGATGACTCAAGGTTTTGGCTTGAGCAAGGAGGTACTGTAGTTTTTTGTTTTTTTTTTTTTAACAGGTTTAGGAAGAGACAGACATACTTATACACGGTGGAGCAGAAGGAGAATGGGAGGGAAGACTACCACTACTTTGACCATTTTGACTACGTAGGTTTAAAAATACTTGTTATATGTCATGGTATACAAAATGTTCTGTCAAATACCATAACTTCTACTTTATCGACCACAGTTCCTTCATAATAAGGACAATAGACAGCCTACCATTTCTGCTCTATCATGTTAAGGTGCGTCTTGAGTAATTCCCACATCTTCTGTATTCTCAACTTCTTGCTCTACCAGCTCCTTCCTCACAAATCATTAAAAATGCTCATGTTTCCCTTATTTTGACAATTAATACATCTCTCTACCTTGTGAATCCCTCTAGTTAGCGTCCTCCCCTCTATTTCACAGTTAAGCTCCTCAAAAAGGACACGAACTTGTTCATTTGAACTCCTCCATTTATTTTTAATTCTACTATGCTACTAAGTGGGTGTTTCCACTTCCTCTGCATTACTCAAACTGGCCTCACAGAGGTCCCCAAGAAACTCCTAATTGTGACACCTTATGGGTTATTTTGGCAAGCACTTTTACTGGCTCCTCCTCCTCTTAAATGTGACATTTCTGCACATTGCTGTTCCTAATGTTTTTCTTTCTCCTCTCAACATTTCATCATAAGTAATATTAAAACTCAATTTATTAAATGCTAATGATCAACAAATCTGTATCTCTAATCCACTCTTGTATTCTGACCTGTAGGCTCACATTCAGCTGGTTACTTGGCATCTCTACCTGGGAGTCCCATATACACTTTAAACAAAGCATGGTTAAATAGAGTTCCTTACCTTCCCTCCCAAACCTCCCATCCTATTCCTGTCGGTGGGTAGCATTCCTACTACTCATTGGTTCATGACTTGCCTGAGAGTCAGCCATTATTACTGCATTTTCCACATCTTCCAAATTTTATCACTGACCCAGTCTTGTCAATACTACTTCCCTAGCATACCCTGCATCACCTCATCTCCATACCCAATACACTCTGGCCTTATTTCATGCCTCAATATACCTGAATGAATAACTTTAATTCCTCTTACTGTGCTTCCCCTCTTCATCTTTTGTATTATCTCCAAAAGTTTCTTTCTAAATTATACAGCTCAATTGTTTTCCTGCGGAAAAGTCTTTAGAAGGTCTTCACTGCTCAAAGGAAAAAGTCTATGGACTTTTTCATGGCTTCTGATCTTTCTGAGATCTGACCCCTGCTTTATCTCCTTATCTTCAGTCTTACCTCTCACCAAACCCTATCTGCATACTGTAGCAGTAGCATATACCAGACCTGTTGTTTGATGCTTTGCTTTTTTTTTCCCTCCTTTCAAACTGTGTCATATCAGAAATGTGGGCCCATCTCTACCCATGAGTATTCTTCTCTCTGTCTATCCAGATCCTGCTTCCCTACTTAAATGAGTATTCCTTGACTGTCCCGGTAGAAGGGGCTCTTCTTGGTTATTTTACTCCTGTTTGTACTAAGTTCTCACGTAGCAACTCTAATATTTTATGAAACTCATTGATTTTATACCTTTCACTTCACTCTACTGGTCTTGTCTTGATAACTCTACTAACATGACTGGTATTCAATAAATGATTGATGCTATTCAAGAATGAATAAAGAAGAACAATGAATTAATTACTGAATGAATGACTTCACCCAAACCCCACCAAAGCCCCCTGAACATTTCTAAATGATTGTTAAAACTCCTCATGATTTATTTTCTAATCTCATTTTAAGGTAGAGCTCACTGAAAATAATATACCTATATTACATAAACACTCTAGCATGAAAAGAACAACGTGTCAACACAGGACAAATCTATTAGGTCAACTATTGACAGACATAAATCATTTCATGGACTTTGGCTATAATTAAACTTGAGAAAACAACTCCAAGTTAAACTTTGAACTTTAGAGTTTAGGGAGAAAGAAAGCAACTGAAATAAACTGCATATTCAGCTTAAGTTCAATTAGTGCTATTTCTAGAGACAGCTTAAAATACTATTAGCTGTCTTGTTTCTATTGCCAAAACTAACCATAGCAAAGCATGTGAATTGCTTCAGGTCTTCAGCAAATAGTCATATTTAAAAACATTTGTAATGTTATTCATGTGGTTGAGTCAGAACTACACTTATCCAGTGGTACAGATGGAAATGATTTGTTCTGGAAACGGAGATAGCTTTATTATTTTACCATTTTTACCTATAAAAATAAGTTCACATGTTAGTACATATGAAGAGTTTCAGACCATAAAATACACCTAGACATATTTGAATCTGAATGCTATTATATTACAGCTCTGAAATTTAGAATTGATGCTTTCACACTGTTCACTTTGTACCTCTATATTTAATTACATTTGAGTCTCTATTTTAATTTTTGTAATACATACAGTGTATACACTCATTTTAATTGTAAAAGAGTCACACAATACACAAATATTTGATATAAAAAAGTTTCCATTCTTCCCCTTCTTTACATTTATTCCTTTCCCCAGAGGTAAGTATTTAGGGTATATCATTCAAGTTATTATGTTACACAATTACATATGTGGTTTTTAACACATATGATTAATTATATATATTGTTCTATGTCCTGCATTTTCTCTTAATATTGAGACTTAAAGACATTGTTGGTAAAAGTATAAACTGTCAAGAAAATTGTTGAAGGGCAATTTTAAAATTCAGCTTTTAACTAGTAAGTCCACTTCTGCAAAAGAAGGCATGAACAGTAGTACTACTTACAAGGCTGTTAGAAATAATAAAGTAGCAGAACCAATATAAGCATCTAACAATATGAGACTGTTTTAGTATATTATGGTATGTCCAAACTATGTCCATGCTATTATCAGATTGCTATTTAACACAATGAAACAAATCTAAATGCAGTAAATGTAAGTACTTATATAAGTTATTTATTTTGTTCTGGAAATATTAAGCAAGCTTTATTTCTAAGCAATATTACCCAAGAATAAGTTTAGAGAAAGAATATCAGTAATTCTAAGAACTGTGAGTACTTCAGTGTCAGAGAAAAAACTCATAAAGAAATAAGAATTTCTGGTAGATTTCAGATTGAAAAGGATCAGATTTAGTTTTCTTTAGAAGTCTCTCTCTCTTGGGGTGTGGTTACAAAGATCAATGGACTTGGAAAACTGACTTTGAGAAGGCATTTAATCTTTCTCAGACTGTTTCACAATCTCTAAATTGGAATAATGAATGATAACTAAGCACAAAAACATCTAGCATAAAGAGCTACTTGTTAAATGTGTTTAAAACTATAATGAAAATTCCTCCTCCAACAATTCTTTGATGAACCCAACTAAATTTTGATCATCTGAGTTCTTTAATACCCACTAACTTAATTTATACAGTAAGTCAGAACAATTGGTTAATAGAACTAATTGGTTAATAGAATTGGTTTTTGCTTAAGAATGATGATTTATTAAATAAAACTATATTTTAACTATAGCACTGGTAAAAAAATACTCTCTTTTTAAGTAACATTAATTTCATTTTAATTAACTATTCAGCACTAATATATTTTAAAAGGTAAAACATATTTACAGTAGCCAAGACCAAAATGTCTATCAACAAATGACTGGATAAAGAAGATGTGGTGTACACACACACACACACACACAGGAATATTACTTGGCCATAAAAAAGAATGCAATAATGCCATTTGCAGCAACATGGATGGACCTAGAGATTATTAAATTGAGTAAAGTAAGTCAGACAGAAAGACAAATATATGCTATCATTTATACGTGGAATCTTAAAAATGATGCAAATTCTATTTACAAACCAAAAATAGACTCAAGGACATAGAAAACAAACTATGGTTATCAAAGGGGAAAGGACAGGGAGGGATAAATTAGGGGTTGGGGATTAACAGACACACATTACTGTATATAAAATAGATAAACAACAAAGACATACTGTATAACACAGGAAACTATATTTAGTTTCTTGTATAGCATATAATGGAAAAGAATCTGAAAAGAAAAAATATATATGTATATATGTGTGTGTGTGTATATATATGTATGTATGTGTATATATATATATTATATATATTCAATTATATATATATATATATAATTGAATCACTTTGCTGTACACCTGAAACTAACATTGTAAATCAACTATACTTCAATAAAAAAAAATTTTTTTTAAAGAAAGAGTATAGAGGAAAAAAAGGTAAAAAATTTACTTCAAAATGAAAGTTAAATCTTAATCGATGATATAAAAACTTACTGAAAAGACTAATAGTTCTTCATTTCTGATAATAGTTTGCAATTTGCCATTCGCTCGTATCTCACTTTCTATTTTTATATTTATTGCCTAATACAAAATAAAATACTTGTTAAGATATGGGTTTTCTTTTCCTTTTTATCATTTTACTACCAAATCCTATTCATGGAATGTGCTAAATAAATGTGAAATGTGGGAAACAAATATTGGTGTTATACCTACATTACTGTTACTTCTGACAGGGAATAAAATGGTGAAGGTCATTAAAGTTAAGAAAGTTCAGTGACCAAATTCACGTTACCATTTTGTTCTCCCACTTTCTTCCAGGCACATCTTAAGGATATAGTTTCCATAGGGGTGCAAGAGGGGCTAGATGGAAAAGAAGACAGAACCAGAGTCCTGATGGTTTGCTAATTGGCAGGTTCATGTTTGTCTTCTATTAAATAACAGAAGGAAAGAAAGGCCTATTAATATAATATCAGGGCCTTATTAGTCACCTAAATATCTAAGCCAGTCCTTATGTACAAAAAGTAAGGGCAAGGAACTGATTGAAGACTGAACTATAGTACCCGCAACTTGCTGTATCTGCAAGATGGGCCCATGTGCCAGGTTATTCAAATGCAACTAATAAAATAAAGGCAGAAATGCTAGATATGAAACAAAAGAATGAAATAGAAAAAAAAACTTCTCTAAATCTTCAAAAAAGAGCTTAGGAAAAAAGAATTGAGAAATATTTTTAGAAGTGTGATATAAATATTTAAAAACATTCACCTCTCAGACAGAGTGTTAGAGAAGAGATAGCTAAATAATTCACTTAAAGGAGATAAAAAGAGGAAACAATTATTCTGTAATTAAAGATAAATTCCCAATTATAAATAAAAGATAGTTCCAAATGTAGTACTTTACTCAAAATATCATTTAATCTATTTCATATTCTCTCCTTCAAGAGAGTTCTTGTGAATTATTTTTCAAAATCAGATTCAATTAACATTCTTAAGATGGCGGTTCACATAAATTACCTCATTTAATTCTCTCAACAGCCCACCAGCGTAAGGATTATTAGACTCATTTTACTGATGATAAATCAAGGCTCAGAGAGGTTAACAAACTTGCTTAGAGATAGCATGCCACAACCTTCAGAGCTGGAATTTGAATTCCCACTTATTTCACTCTAGATTTAACTCTCTTCTTACCACATCACAGTTACTTTAAAATCCTTATTTAAAAACACCTTTAGAATGAACATGAATACTTTGCACTCATAGTTTTAGTTGGCTTTTATGAATCAACAGAAATATTCCCATTAGATATTTTAAGATAGCTTTTATAAAACAGGTAATGACTACCACTTAATAAACCTAGTAGTATAAAGTTTCCAGATATATCCCATTCTTCCCATGTAATAGGAAGCAGAAGGAGGCTCTAAAATGAATGCTGTATTATTTTGTTGTTGTTCTTGGGTTGCTCTGTTTAAAGAGAAATTCTCTGTAATTAAATGGCAATCAGGCACTTAAAAGACAGGCTGATCTCAGTACTGTATTTACGTAAAGCAGACAAAGATTGCATTTTCCATTTTGTGGTCTGGACACCTGGTGCACAAGCTCCAGCAAGATGGTCAGCATAATTGAAACCATCCTTCATGTGCTTGTGACATAAACAAGACTCTGCATTCTGAAAACTATATTTTAAAAAATGGATAAAATTTTGTTTGTTTGTTTACTGTTATGAGTGCCAATGTCTCTGTCCCTAGTTCAATTGATCTTGTGGCCATTTCCGTAATTTTTTTAACATCAGTTTTTACTTAATAAAAGTACCTTGCATTAGCAAGACCTAATTATGTTACGCAAAAGCCACAGGAATAATTTTAGTTCATCCAGACATTCTTAATCTGTATTAGTGGAAACATGTTACAGTCCTGATGAGAAACTCACATATCATTATCCAATCTCAATAGCTGCTTACCTCTATTTTGCTATAATCAAATCTAAGTTATCATCCCATCATTGCTAACCTGCCATGTTCTTTTGCATTTCTACCAATTTAAAGATACATTTTAAGTCATCAGTTCTAAGGCTCTGCACTATGACTAAATCTGTTTCATTAAAACCAAACGTGTCCTTCTCTTAAACATAATTTAAGATTGCACTCTATACACATTTACAATTCAACTTAACTAATTACATGTATTTGCTAAACATCTGTATCTTTGGTGTTATTGAAGCTAGGGACCTGTGGGTATTATACAACCAGCTATATATTCATAAGCGAACAAATCTTACCAGGGAGAAAATAATTTCGTTTCCTGTCTACATCCAATTTCTAGACCCCTATATACCCAACTTACTTAAAACTGACAGCAAAATGTCAAAGTTTCAGCTTAGAAATCGACTCATTAAATAATAATAAATGATGTGGGAGGCATTCCTTTTTAAAGCAATATTAAATTCTCACTGAATGTAATTTAGCCCTTTGTCCAGCTGGATTTCACTTATCCAAGTGCTGGTATGCAGTACTTCCACCATTTCCGTTGGAACTTTCCTCCATAACTGAACAAATTTCACTGCTAAGTTGTATTTCCTGCTATTCAGTTCATCTTCTTCCTGATGCTTATTAAGCTGGAGATAGTTACCTTGTAGGACCTAAAATTAATTTTGCTTTGTTTTAGCAATCTAGGCGAGTCAAAAGTCATTTGTAAATTTCCCGTGAACAATAAGCTTGTTGTGAATTGTCAACATTATTGTACCTCTTTCTGAATGATGGAAATATTATCGCTCTTGATAACCAATGGAAAAATTATAAAACAGTAGCTAAAATGTTTAATTTTTTCTGTACACATCAGGAAAATGCAGGTTTCTCTCTGGGCTTAAAAAAAAAAAAAAAAGTACAGGTAAATGAAAATCCTACCCTTGTAAAAGAACCAAAAGATACATCCTATACATCTTACCTCTTAAAAGAAGACAAACTAAACAAACCAAACATATACTCTCACACATTCTCATTCATCCTAATGAATATTTTGACCAATGATCCACCAAATCCTTTAGGACTTTAGAAACACTTCACAAAGCATAACTATTCTTACTGTAATGTATGCCTGTAATTCTTAATTGGGAAATGTTTTATTTAATCTTAAATATTTCGGCCTGTTGGAATCATGACTATGTGAAATTCACTCTATTTTACATATCAAATCCCTGTAACGACCTAATGTACTTCACTGAAGGATTTACCCAGTTATCATACACAAAAACTTAGCACCAGAGTTGTTTCCACTCCTAATTTTCTATTTTTTTGCTGCTTTATTCAAATAATAAGTTATGTATCCTAAATAGATAGTCCTTCTGTAGTACGATCCCACAAGGTAGAAGTACTGATAAAGAATACCACTACCCCCAAAAATCAATAAATGAAACAGTTTTTTCCCTTCAATTGCATACTACTTTACAGTCAGTGTGAGTTAGCCTTTATATTATCAGAAAAAAATTCTTAGTTGCAGTTTTATTTGAACTCAACAAACAAACTTCAAGATGAGAACCTGATTATTACACATTTTCACCCTAATCCTCAAATCACAGATACTGGTACAAAAGATAACTTTGAAGAAATACCAAAATTAAATGCCAAGAGATAAAACACTAATGGAAGGTCTTAAGTAGTACGGTATGATATAATAAGAATTGCAATATGGGAAAAATAATCCTATAACAGCAACCAATTATAGGATAAATTTCTTTCTTTCTTTATCCTTATCACTTGTGCAGCATTTTACTTTACTGAAATGCAGAAACTGTATCATTCTCCCAGGTGGTGAAAATAGAGACTGGTAGAATAGGCACCAAGACTCCTTTAAAGAGCTGTGAGTGATCAAAAAGACATTTAACACAGGACGTGTGGATGAAGTTAGCAGAGTTAGGCCACAGTAGTATGAAAAGACTGGAGAGACCATGGGAGTATTTTAAACTTCTCTCTCTGTATGCTGAAAAGTCATAATTTGGTCCTCAGAATAATTCTATGCAGTGGATAGAGTGGTTATCCTGGATAAAAACTAAGAACTCAGACAAGCTTTGTGGCCAACAAGAGAGTAACCTAAGCTAAACCCATACTTTCTGATAACTAATTAGTCCTTTGCCCACTCACTTTATTGAAAGGATACCATCAATGAACAGGAATGAATAAACGTAATCCCAGACACTTTTAGGATATCCTGTCCTCTTTTCCATATTTTGAAAATTTATTCGGGGGGAGGGTATAGCTCAAGTGGTAGAGTGCCTGCTTAGCATGCATGAGGTCCTGGATTCAACCCCCAGTACCTCCTCTAAAAATAAACAAATAAAGAAAAACCTAATTACCTCCTTCCCATCCCCTGCCAAAAAAAGAAAAAGAAAAAGAAAATGTATTCATTATTAAAAAGAATGCTAAACATTAAATCAAAGCATTTTAACAGCACATAAATGCTACCCATTATTGTAACTAAATCTATTTGGAAACTATATTATCAGATAAAAACTTTTATTCTAATTAATGCACTTATAAAGTAGGATGATTTCTCTGAAAGTTGGAATAATTTAAGGTAAATTATCGATCTAAAAGTTATGTATTAATTATAACACCATGGTCACCTTCTAAACTTTGTTACCTCTTCTCTGAATTGATGAGGATCTTTTGTTTTGACCTTAACAAGGGCTAGGCTATTTTTTGGAGGAGTAAGATTTTCAGTAGTTGAAGGAAAAATATTCCTAGGGTAGAGCGCCTGGAAACCAGTCTTCAGATATTCTCCATCAATACTATGTGATTTTTACGTCTGGTAAATTGTTGCTAGGAGGTCTAAAGGGAGTTCAACAGACCATTTTACTCCTTAAACATTTAAATACTTCCCCTGCATCATAAAAATGGGGAGAAGTGGCCCTAAAAGCCCTCATTCCCAGAGAGCGTTTTAAATAAAGAATATTTTTGAATGTACAGAGAAGACTTCATGTACCACTTGAGAAGCACTCCAGTATTATCCTCTCCTTCACTGAAGTCTAACAGAATTAAAATGACTCATGAAGACTTCAAACTCTCTGAAGTTATTTACCTTTGTGCACAATTTCAAAAATATCTATATCCTGACAGTAAGTCTAGATGTGGAGTGAGGAATTTGGTCAAGGGAAGGCACAAGATAAAAGGACTATGTTTGCCTAGTTGGAGCTTAAAAGATGGGATACGATCCATCTTGGGCTATTTCTTGTTCAGAAATGATTTTTCAAAATATGGTAATTTGTGGCAACAATAGAAGATATCTCTGTTGCGCTTCTCTAAAGTTCAAGGCCTCCAAAGATGTCATCATTCAAACCCCGTAACGGTTCTTGCCTTGGCAGATTTTTAACAGTCCCTTAGCTAATGAGATCAACTATAAGTGCTCTTTGAACTCATCAAACAATTCCCAAGGATTAACTATCGAGGACAATGTCAGTAGAATGCAAAATCTCTGGACTGACTCACCCACATAAACAATCTCAAAGTTTTTTTCAAATCTGCTTTTTCAAATGTTTTGCCTTAACTGATTCTCTCATTTCCATTCCCGCTGCTTTAGTTCAGGTAGTTAGCTCCCCACTACTCCCACCCCTAATTTATTTCCCTTTTAATGTGTTCTAAACACTGCTTCCTTTCTCAAACATATGCTGCAGATTTTGCAATGGCTCTTGAACTATCACCAGAGTGTTTAAGGTCTGTTATGCTGTGGGTCCCAAGACATCTGTCAGACATCTCTGTTTCTGTACCTATGGTAGACTGGCATGTCTAGCCATTTGATAGCTCCCTGGAGTCATGTCTCTTTTCATGCAGTACTCTCCACCTCCGCCCGGTGGTGAGCCTCACTAGGGCTCAAGCTCTGCTCAAATCTTGCCTCTCCCAGGAAGTTCTTCCTTTGTAAAGATTCTCTGTCCCTCTGTTACAGAAACTAATACATCTGGCCTTGCATTAACATGTATTTATGTATAGTTCTATCCAAGAATAGAACTGGGGGCAGAAAGTGTGTCCTGTTTTTAGAGAGACTCTCCACAGTATCTGACTCAGAGATTTGTTTGTACACTAGAAGTGTGTGATGTGAATAAGTGGTTGGGGTTTTTCTTGGGGACACAGATGGACACATTTCCCAGTTCACTTAAGCAAGGTATGGCCATGTGTCTGAGTTCTGAAGAGCAGAAAGTGGGTAGGATTGATGTACAATGCTTCCCCATCAGAACCATAAAATCCTCCCATGCATGAACTCATAATCTGAGGCTGTGGGAGATGATGCTGGTGGAGCTGCAAGAGGGAGGGAACCTGGCAAGGCACACTGCCCTGGACTATGTTTTGAGTAAGTTCCAAACTTCTAAGATGCTGGGGATTTATCTATTACATCAGCAAATGTGATCTTACTACCATAGGTCTGCTGACTCATCAGCTAATTATTACAGTGGGAAAATAACAAATAACGCCATAATGATCTTATTTTCGATGGATTTGCTGGAGTGACTCTACTTTGACTGGAATGGCCATCACATCTTTTCTCCAGTGCTGAACCCATCTCCGTTCTAGTGCTTGGATCAAACCAACAGTTTCTACATTTGGATACACTCTCCTGGGAGTTGCTACATCCGTATGGTTTGGTCTGTGGTCCTTCCTGCTGGCATGGAACCCATTTGGCTAGACTTAAATTCATAGCTATATGTCTCAATCCTTCCTAGCACTCAAGGCCTAGCAGGTGCTTTGCTTTTACATAATTACCAGGTCTTTCAGAAAGTTTTCACCTTGCTATGTATTTACATACATTCTTTGGTAACACTTCATATTCTAAATAAATCTTTATATTCTACCTTTTCAAAAAAGTATTAAAGAGACTCTGTTACTTAATTCTCCCTAATGCTACTTAGCTCCTGGTGAGCAGGAATTATGTCAGATATTTCTCTGTATATCCCCAAGAACCTGCCAGAGTGGCTGGAAAAAGACTAGGCATGTAACTAGTCTGTTCCTCAATTGCTGACAGGCAACATGTAGCATATCTCCCTGTAAAACAAGCTAAAACATTTAGACTTATCCCCAAAAAAGTTAATCTAGACATTTAGATAGATGATAGTCATTATTTAAGAAAAAAATTAAAAATAAGTGGAATATAGTAGCATTATAAACAATAGTCACACTTTCTGCAAAATGAACTAAAATAATTTAAGAACTTCTTGAGAGAGCAACTGTATCTGTTATCTTTGCATCCTGTGTCCAGCAAGTGAGGGAAGGAGTAGATGCTCCAAAATGTATAGTAAATGCTAAATTTTCCCATTTTAAAAAATTGAATCCCTTGGCTATAAAAGCATTAAAGAACGTCAATCCCCAACATTTTCCTAAAGATTAATAATATTTTGAAATTATATGATTCATGAATAATCTTTACAATAAGAATTACAAGGAGTACACATTCTGTTTCTTGTTTTTAACGGTGTGTGCTGGGATTTTCAAATCACAGAATTTATTTTTGTCTTAATCTAATTCAAAGCATTTCAGTAATTTATGCAGATAAAATACGAAATGTAACATTCTATAATGTGTGTCTATAAATCTATGTGTGTGTGTTTGTGTATGTGTATGAAGCATCAATGTTCTTTTCTAAATTTCTCTAACTAGTCATTTCTTATCACACAGTAGATAAATTGATTTGCTAAATGCATAACAGTGATTAAAAGGTTAATAACATTTAGTAAGCATTGATGATTTTTCTATCCACAGGAGAAAAGAATTCTAAATGTTGATTAAAGTGTTCTAAACCTAGATGATTTGAGCCCTATTCCTGTGACATTTTCCCCTAAGTAATTTCTAGTGCGTAAATAGTACAAATGAATATTGATTGTAAAAGTCTTGCTACATTGTGTTGTGATATGCTACCTTCAAGAACATATGAAATCTAATCTTACTAATTTGCATCTGACTGACATGAAAATATTGATTGAGAAGGTGAGAACAATAAGAAAGCCAATTATCAGTGGACATATTAGAATTTAACATAGAGAAGATTGATGTCAAAGAATACCACATTTAGTTTGAAGTTTAAATGTCTGCCTCTTCTTTGTTGAGGGGAGATATTTTACAGACACTGGAGTGAAATTTCTGCTGAGGGGAGGACTGTGTTAGCAATGGGGAATAGCGTAGGAGAAACTTAAAGCAGCAAGAAGTGGCAATACAAGCAGAGTAATGAAAGAGAGATTGTGCAGAGATCTGAAGGCAAAAAGGAATTTCACTTCAAAGTAACGAATTACAAGACGTGAATGCAGAAATCAGCTACATCTTCCAGAAAGAAAGGTAAGAGAAGTCAGAGAAAATAAGCGAATGCAACTGAAAGTCCAGAGGAAAATCATGAAGACACTTTGTGACCTTTGAGGAAAGACAAACTAATAATAATATTTCATAGAAAAATAAATACTAGGAAGAATAGACTTGCTTGGAGACAACAACACTTCAAAAAGGCTAAATTAGATATTTCTTGGAGTAATCTGAGGACCGGAAAATTAACAGAAACTATAAATAGTTTTATAAAAATAAACTAAAAGGCTTGAAAGAATAGAAAATGTTATAATGTCAAGGTATTCCTTTCAAAAGGCAAAAAATCCTAGTAGCTCTGGCCATGATTTCCCTATATCTGATGTCATTTCTGATAAAAATATGGGGATAGTGGTGGAAATATGCAAATATCCAGATATAAAGGACAAAAGTGAAAAATATATATAATTAACTTATCAAGAAAAATACGCTTGCCAGGAAGGGCTGACTGCTCTATGATGTAGTATCTATGGATTAATGGAATATAAAAGATGACACACATGATGCTAAACATTTTATAAATTAATAAATAGCTTATAAATGATATGTATTTTCCCCCAGAACTCTCCATTTCCTTAGTCACCATGTGAAGTAAAAACAGTAATTCTACTAGGACTGGAAGGTATTAAAGAAAAACCAAATGACAGGATTCAATAAGGATTCACTTAAGATTTACTTTCTTAATAGTTTTATGACTTACCTTCCTAATTTCGTAACTGTAACAGTGAGTTTACAACCCTACACAACTGCCCCACACAACAAAAACAAGGGAGTCAACTAAATGAAAAATTTAGAATTTTGAGTATCAAATTAATAAAAAATAAGCGTGTCCTGAAAACTATGAACTGAAACATATTTTTCAGTCTCTTTACAGACTCAGGCACGCTCTAGAAATGGGCATGTGGTTCCCTAGTTAGTTCTCCCTGAAGGAGACTATACCTTTTGCGATGTGGAGTAGACATTATGCTTCGTCACTTAATCTCTCCTCCTCACCCTCTTTTACCTAGCGCAGGTGGACCCAGCTACTACCCACACCCAGAAAAACCCCAGCACAGATTCAATCCCATGACACACTTCTTTCCTAGACTAGGGCTTCTCATGTTTGCTGGAGGTTTACCATAACAATTGAATACTTTCATTATTCTTACCAAGAACCTGACAGCTGTCACTCTCAATAGATTTCCTGGTTCTTACTTAGGGGAAAATGAGGTCATCTGATATGAACTATTTACACTTGTGCCCATCAGGCCCCTCCTTCCAGCACTAGGACCTGCAACAACCTCATCTCTACATGCATTTTCTCTTCAGGCTATAATTATGGTCAATTTTCACCCCAAATCCTTAAAGAGATAACTCTCTTTTAACTCTGAAGCTCCTAACTAGCAACTCTTCTTGTTTTATTTCAACCAATATTCTAGGCTTTCAACTCAACTTCAAATTCTTTCTCAGTGACGGAAATCTCAATATTCTGTCTTTCAAAAGATCCTTTTCAATTGTTAACATAATAGATTTTCCCTGACTAGTCTATCTAAAAATAGCACTTCTACCCTTTCTCAGTTTCATCTTAGTACTTATTACTTCCTAATATTATATTACACATTTATTTGTTAATTCGTTTAATACCTCTCTCTCCTTTCTAGAATATTAGCTACTTGGTAGCAGATATTTTTTTAAGGTCTGTATCCTGTCTCACATAGAAAAATGATCAAACAGAGCAATTGCTCAATAAACATTTTAAATGGATATATAAACCTACCTAATCACTAAGCATTTTTTTTTAAACTTAAAAAGTTGGTGGGGCAACTGCCGGTTGCTCTCCCCGAATTCACTCTGCACCTCTTCCTAGCACGTGGTCTTCCAAGTGGAAACTACATTTCCCAGCTTTTCTTGCATCCAGTCGTGTCTGTGTGGCTAAATTTATGCTGTCTTAAACTTAAAGACAGGCTACTGTTCCTAAACTTTGGCCTTTTTGCTCTTCCTCTGTGGGCTCAGAAATACCGGCAACTCAACCAAAGCAACAAGGCAAAAGGAGTCAGGGTTCCTGAATGACCTGGACCAGCAGAGTGACCCCATCACAAACATGGGCTTATGCTACGAGAGATATAAGCTTCTATTTTATTTAAGGAACTTAACTTGGGAGCCTTTTTCTTATAGTTCCTAAGCACTTCAGTACACCTGCATGCTTCTCTCTGCTATTTCTCTGGCCATACTTTCTCTACCTCTTTTTGAACTCCTCCTCTTCCTTAAATACTGATTTTCTCAAGGGTTCTTTTCTAGGCATCTATAGTTTTTTTCCTTCAGTTTTATTGAGACATAATTGACATATAATATTGTATAAATTTAAGATATACAACATAATAATGTCATGTAAGTATGTATACATTGTGAAATGATTACCATAATAAATTTACTTAACATTCATCATCTCACCTCCAATAGTTACAATTTTTTTCTTGCAAAGAGAACCTTTCCGGGCTACTCTCTTAACAACTTCCAAATCTACAATATTGTTAATTATGGTCTCCATGCTGTACATTACATCCCTAGGACTTATTTACTTTATAATTGGAAGTTTGTACCTTTTACCCACCTTCACTCATTTCCCTCACTTCCTTCCCCCTACCTCTGGCAACCGCCAATCTGTTCTCCGTTTCCGTGAGTTTGTTTTTTTTAGATTTCACATATAAATGAGATCATACAGTATATGTCTTTTGCTATTTGATATTTCACTTAGTACAATACTCTCAGAGTTCATCCATATTGTTGCAAATCATAGGATTTCCTTCTTTTTTATGGCTGAATAATGAACTTCTGTTCATAATTTAATCTAGTGATTCTTAAATTTTTTAGTCAATGACAAGTTTGATAATTTAATGAAGACATATATATATATATATATAAATATACACACACATATATATATTCTGCATAAACATTGGCCATTTACAGATAACTTGAAACCTGTTTTTGAAACCTCTAAGTAACTATAGTAGCCAGATTAAGAAATTTCTTGAAAAGTATACCAATTGTCATGGCTTTAACTACCATTCATCTCAGGATATTTTCTATCTAACTAAGACAGTATCTGACTATTTGACAGTCTTATTAAACCCTTTAACTGGATCCCTAGTGCCCGTGGAATAGAGCCCAAACTGGGCCTTTCAAGACTGAGCCAGTGCTTATCTCTACAGTTTCACCCCTAGAACTCTACTCCATCCAATTTGAACTTTTTGCAGTTCCTTAAACTCACCACATTCTCAGTTTCATAATATTGCACATTCTCTTTCCTTTTCCTGGAATGTTCCCAACCCTTACCTGGCTATTTCTACTTCTCAAACAGGCTTCAGTCTGAAACCTAGGAATTCGGTCAATAAATATACTATATCTCCCAGCATGCCCTTTTATACAGTATCTACTCTTCCCTCATTGTGATTTTTTTTATTTATAACATATACATTTTTTATTGAGGTATAGTGAGTTAACAATGTTGTGTCAATTTCTGGTGTATAGCACAATTCTTCAGCCATACATTAATATACATATATTCATTTTCATATTCTTTTTCACCATGAGCTACTAATGGCATTATTTTATGATTTTTTATGGCTGAGTAGTATTCCATTGTATAAATATACTACAACTTCTTTATTCAGTCATTTGTTGATGGAAATTTAGGTTGTTTCCATGTGTTGGCTATTATAAATAGTGCTCCTATGAACACTGGGGTGCAGGTGTCTTTTTGAATTAGGGTTCCCTTTGGATATATGCCCAGGACTGGGATGCTGGGTCATATGGTAAGTCTATTTTTAGTCTTTTGAGGAATCTCCATACTGTTTTCCACAATAGCTGTGCTACCCCTCATTGTTATTTAATTCTCAGCCTCTACTTCCCATGAAATCAGGGATTATCTGCTTTATTCTCTCTTACATCCCCATTAATATTTCACAGTGCCTGATATATAGTAGACCCTTAACATATATTTTCCTTAATTAATTTGCTAATATTCCATAGCTATAGAAAACTTGGTATTTAAGATGCAGGGTAAAAAAAAATATGGTGCAAGAATAAATTTAATCTCATGTTGCATAATTCTCAGTTGTTTTGAAGAGTATTAATTTTTCAACTGGAAAATAAATATCTCCTCCCTGAATTTCCATAATGCTTTATAACTCTTAACATCATGTGTAAGATTCAACTTTCAGCATTCCTGCTAAACTCTGGAACAAAAAAAGGAGGGCACTCTCACTACTTCTATTCAACATAGTATTGGAAGTTCTAGCAATAGCAATCAGATGAGAAAAAGAAATAAAAGGGACCCAAATTGGAAGAGAAGAGGTAAAATTGTTACTATATGTGGATGACATGAGACTATATATAGAAAAGCCCAAAGGCTCCAAACAAAAACTATTAGAGCTGATAAAAGAATTTGGAAAGGTAGCAGGATACAAGATTAACATATGGAAATCAGTTTACTTCTTTATCCTAATAGTGAAATATCAGAAAAGTAAAAAAAATCACTTTTAAAATTGCATCAAAAAATATTTAGGAAAAAACCTGACCAAGGAAGTAAAAGACTTAGACACTGAGAAGTACAAAACATTAATTAAGGAGATTAAAGATGATTTAAAGAAACGGAAAGACAGACCATGCTCTTGGACTGAAAGAATTACTATTGTTAAAATGGCCATATTACCCTAAGCAATCTACAGATTTAATGAGATACCTATCAAATTACTTAGGACATTTTTCACAGAAAAAGAACAAATAATCCTAAAATTTATATGGAATCACAAAAGACCCAGAATTGCCAAAGCAATACTGAAGAAAAAGAACCAAGCTGGAGGAATAACCCTCCCAGACTTCAGACAATACTACAGAGCTACAGTAATCAAAACATCATGGCATTGACACAAAAACAGACATATGGACCAATGGAACAAAATAAACCCACCGACTTACAGTCAATTAATCTTTGAGAAAGGAGGCAAGAATGTACAACAGAGAATAGACAGCCTCTTCAGTAAATGGTGTTGGAAAAGCTGGACAGCCACATGTAAATCAATGAAGTTAGAACACCCCCTCACACCATACACAAAAACTCAAAATGGCTTAAAAACTTAAATGTAAGACAAGCCACTATAAACCTCTTGAAAGAAAACATAGGCAAAACATTCTATGATATAAATCTTAGCAATGTTCTAGGGCAGTCTACCCAGGAAATAGAAATAAAAGCAAAAATAAATGAATGTGACCTAATTAAACTTATAAGCTTTTGTACAGAAAAGGAAACTTTATACAAAACAAAGAGACAACCTACAAAATGGGAAAGAATATTTGCAAAAAATGCAACTGACAAGGTCTTAATCTCCAGAATACACAAACAGTTCATACAATTTAATAACAAAAAAAAAAATCCAATCCAAAAATAAGCAGAACACCTAAATAAGCAATTCTCCTATGAAGATGTACAAATGGCCAATAGGCACATGAAAAAGTGCTCAATATTGTTAATTGTCAGAGAAATAAAAATCAAAACTATAATGAGGTATTGCTTCACATTAGTCAGAAGGGTCATCACTAAAAAATCCACAAACAATAAATGCTGGAGAGGATATGGAGAAAAGGGAAACTTTTCACACTGTTGGTGGGAATGTAGTTTGGTGCAGACATTATGGAAAACAGTATGGAGAGTCCTCAAAAAACTAAAAACAGACTTATACCATATGATCATGATCCAGCAATCCCACTCCTGGGCATATATCTGAAGAGAACTCTAATCCAAAGACATACATACATCCCAATGTTCATAGCAGCATTATTTACAATAGCCAAGACATGGAAACAATCTAAATGTCCATTGACAAATGACTGGATAAAGAAGTTGTAATGTATATGTACAATGGAATACTACTCAGCCATAAAAGAGGATAACATAATGCCATTTGCAGCAATATGGATGGACCTGGAGATTATCATACTAGGTGAAGTAAGCCAGAAAGAGAAAGAAAAATACCATATGATATCACTTATATGTGGAATCAAAAAAAAAAAAAAAGACACAAATGAACTTATTTACAAAACAGAAACAGACTCACAGACATAGAAAACAAACTTATAGTTACCAGGGGAAGGGATAAATTGGGAGTTCAAGATGTGCAGATACTAACTACTATATATAAAATAGGTAAACAACATGTTACTTCTGTATAGCATAGGGAACTATATTCAATATCTTGTACTAACCATAATGAAAAAGAATATGAAAAGGAATATATGTACACATGTGTATGACTGAAACATTATGTTATACATCAGAAATTGACACAACATTGTAAATGGACTATACTTCAACAACAACAAAAAAGAATAAAAAAGATATTCTGCCCATCAGGATATAGCAAAATAGAGTGAATTTTCTTATTAAAATAGCTAGAAAACTACTATGTTGAGGTGATGGGAGACAGAAAGGGAGGTTTTATTTAGCTGCAGAATTACTCAGGGAATTTACACAGAAGAGGAAAACATCAACGTGTGAGCTCATGTTAACACAGTGCACGCAATCAGCACAATGAGAGAGGAGCCTAAACAGAATCTGGAGGAGAACTGACAGCTCTCCTAGCCCTAACCTGCCAGATTTCCCATGGTATTCATACCCAGACCTGCCCAATCACTCACCCACCATAGCAAGATGCCCATGACAGTGCCCTGGGGGTGATAGTGGTGGGGAGTGAGGGTCAGTGCATTCTAGTTGTTTTACAATGAATTCTCCTGTTTCCATTTAGTTGGAGTCCTAGATGGAATTCCCCCCTTCCTCAACAACCAAGGGTTGAAACTGGACTGGGGAGTCTCTCTGTGGGATTGGAAGTACACATTTGAGTGTGTGTGTGTGTGTGTGTGTGTGCGCGCGCTAGTGGGTATGCACACATGCACATCTTTAGTTGAGGTTATCTTTTACACAAAATAAAATGAACAAATCTAAGTGTTCAGTTTGATAAGTTTTGACAATTGTATACACACGCCTATGTATATACCAAACAAGATATACGTACCCATGGCTCCACAGAGTTTCCATGTTCCCCTTTCCAGCTAATCCCCCATTTTTCCATCTACCCAGAGGCAAACAGTTTCTGATTATTATTCCCATAAGTTAGGTACGCCTGTTCTTGAGCTTCATAAATGGAATCACACAGGATAATAATAAAAAAGACTAAGCTCTCAAGGGTAGATTGTGTATCGTGTTCATGCCTTTATTCTTCATAGTTTGCATTGCAGTTTCTTGCATATCATTAAATAACTCCACAGTATGTTACATGATCAAAGCATGGTTTAATATATTGTATATAATGAGGGGGGTAAAAATCTATGTTCAAAAAGAAACTCTGCTAAGGTAACTATGGTGGGGAGGAGTACAGCAGATGGAAAACGAAAAATAAATAAAGAATGCCAGAAAGTCAATAAGAAAAATATGAACAAACTGAAAAAATTGGCCAAGGTATAATAAATAATTAACCAGAGTGGGTGTTTGAATTGTCAATAAATAAAGATGCATTCACATTAAAAAAGAATAAGTAGCATTTCATAGTCTCTTTATAGCTAAGGTCTCCATCAGTTTCAGAAATTCATCAGAAATCTTTCTGAATTCATTATGAATAAAAAATTCAAATTGAAAAAAATTAACATACCATTTACTCAACAGATATCCAAAATTAAAACACTGAGCAATATTAAAGGTTGGAAAAGATGTGAGCAAAAGGGTACTCTAATAACTGCTGATGGAAGCAGAAATTTGCATAGCACCTTCAGAGAGTAATTTGAAGTCATAATTTTGAGGCCACACGTATGTCACAGCACAGCAATTTCACTTTTGAATATATACCCTAAGAAAAATCCAAGACATGTTCACGAGAGGACATACACAATAATATTCTTTATGGTGTTTTTGGAAATAGCAAATACTTGGAAACAACTTAAACGCCTCTTAAATGTACAGTGCAGATGCTCTTGGTATTATTCTCATATATCCTTGGCATCCATATTGCCTTTACATATTGAGGGAATTTTACTGCAAGCACCTGCCACTCTCTGCCTGAGGATATTCTGTAGCCAAGAGTATGCTTGAACTGCCATGAAGTGGGCTGGAATTCTAGAGTTAATGGCCTCAGGAGTAACCCTCAACCAATGCCAGATGGGAATTTTGGATACAGACTCTAGATTCCTTTGTCCTTGAGTTACATAACTCTGAAGTGGCTCACAATCTTGGTCAGGTGGTAGGAAATGTGTAGATGTCATCAGAGAAATGATTAGAAATAGAAATGCTTAGAAATAGAATCCACATTTCTAAAGTTTAAATGTGTGGGGAGAGAGAACTATAGGGAGGCAGATTTTCATGTCCTGATTCTGTTTTGGGCAACCCGGTGAATGACAGACTGAGATTGAAAAGTGCTCTGGCAGGGAGATGATGATTCAGACTTGGACATGTTATAAATATGAAGTGCTGGAGGCTAACTGGAGATACTAGTTTAAAATTTGGGAGAGAGAAGTGGTCTAGGGATTGGCTAGTAATGGCATCTGAGTCTCATCTAAATGGATGAGATGAACAAAGCAAAGAGGATAGTAAAAGAAAGACAGCCCAGGAAGGAGCACTGAAGCTCAAGAATATTTCAGAAATGAGCAGAAGACGCTCTTATAAGTGGAAATAAAAGAGAGAGCTAACCTAATGGAGGAAAACCGGTGGTAAGAAAGGAAAATAATATGTGTATTTCATAAATGTTCTACCCGAGGACATATTAGCAATAGCTTCTTAGAAACATGTCTTTATTTTCTTTGTTTTCAAACTCTAAGACAAAGACAAGTTGCTGCTGCTACTTCATCTTCATTTTCATCTTTCAAAACCTTTTGATTTTCAGAGATTCATTTCCCACCCAGCTAAACATATCCTTTGCCAGGATTGTCAGTTTGAGTCCTGAACCACCAAAACAGATGTTTTGAAAAGATACTAAAGTCAAAAAGATGTTAATATTATAAATTAACTACAAAGCTACAAAACAAGACCTCTGAAAACCTTACAAACTGCCCCCTTCCCTTTCTCTTTTTTTCACTATTACAGAAACCCATTCTTTGGTGAAACTGTTATTTTTATACACACACACACACATATTTATATATGTAATATGTATAATTTATATATTGTATAAATATATATAATATGTATTATATATAACCATTAATAAAGTAAAAAGAACAAGCCAGAAAAACAAAAGAACAATCCAAAAACATGTTCTCATGACACATATCTCTTCTGCTCTTCTACTGTGCTTAAGAGTAACTCTTCCATGAATTTAGAATAACTATTCCAAAAGGTCATTTTGCGAAATGCTTCCTATTTTACTGAAATTCTCTGAAATATATTCACTCTTACCAAGGTATGTGGCTATTGTAACAGATTGTTTATCTACCTGTTAGACATGTACTTGACATTCATCTTTAGAAATTTACTTTAGCTATCATAAATAATAATGCTGCATTCACTCAGAGCACAGAAACAAGTATTACATTTCCTTTGTCATTCATTCACTACATGATCAGCAAGCAGAGTCTGGTTTGGTTTTGGTTTTGGTTCCTTTTTTTTCTCCCTAGAATTTGGTTAACATGGTTAAGCAGAGGGCTAACTTCTTTCCAAACACATTATCTCATTCAATGCTTAGAACATTGCTATCAATATTTTTGATAGGAAGAAATGGAGACTTTCAACAAATTAGACCTTTCCTTAAGTAACAAAGTTAGTAGGTGAGTTAGAATTTGAATCCATGTATTCTGATTCCAAAGCACATGGTTTGGGAAACATGTCAAAATGTCAAGAATATGGTTTGAAATTCTTGCCTTTGCTTTCAGCATATAACAGTAAAATATATAAAATATTAAATGAGAGCATGTAAAATTGATATCAAAACAAGACAAATCCTTCTGTGGACCAAAAACAGAATAGAAACAGAAGTGAGCTGCAGTGCACCAGTTGGTTTTTGGAATAAGAGGCAAGCATTTCCTCATCTGTAAGGTAACTGAGGTGCCACACTTGCCCCACAGGGAGTGAAAATCAGCGCCAGGTTTACTGATTAGGTTACCTAAGTGTAAGATAATAAGAAGCTAAAAAACTGACTACCCCTCTAGAGCCATGGTTCACACAGAACTGCTTAGCGGGGAGGCCACAGGCAGCAGCCACAATCTGGCAGTCAGCGCCTGGGACACACTGCTATTTGACTGAGTGACTACGTTTATGGTGTCCCCATCGTCCAAGTTTCTGAGTTAGGGATCGAGACTGTGTAGGGCCAACTCTATGACCATGAAACTGGGGTGGGGCTAGCAAAGAAAGAGACAGAATTTTTAAAAATTACTCTCACTTAAGTTGAGCCTGAAAACCAAAATTCCAAGACATGTAAACTCATATAAAAAGATTGCTAGCAAAATTCTTAAAAAAATCATTCAACGAAGTCATTCCAGATGACATGAAAATAATAGATCAACTTCAGAATTTCAAAATAAGCATGTTAGCAGCCTTGAAGAGACAAAATAAGGAATAACATCAATACAATTTACAAGAAAATAAGTAGAGATGAAATAACAAAAGTGGATATAAGGAAAGAACCAATTAGAATTCCTAGGAAAGAAATATAGTTTAAAAAATTCTGGAATGGATACAGTCACAACAAGAATTAGTAAATTGGAAGATATCTCTTGAGTAATTCACCAAAAATGCAGCACAGAAAGAGATAAAAAATATTAAAAAGGAGAACTTTAGAAATATGTATGATATATATTGTGAAGCTTTAACATACATATACTAGGATGTTCCAGAAAAAGGGATCAGAATTAATGGAAAAAGAAGCAATATTTGGAAAGAAAATTCTCAAGATTTCCATAATTTAAGAAAGATGTGAGTCCTAAGATCAAAGTGTCTGGAAAAATGAATAGCCACTATGCTCCCTTTCTGTAAGAAGAATAATAAAAACCATACCTCTAGGAAAGCCTTTGAGGACTTATAATTTGTCAGAGATGACAGAATCTAATCCTACAGATTCTGTCCTATATTTTGAAAGAATAAATCATCTTTAAAAACAAATTGACGAATGTAATTGAAACAAGAATACAGCCAAGATGATATTCATTCTCAGTAGAGAAGGCATAAATTCACTGCAACAGATGTCTACTGCTACCAGGGTACAGAAAAAAATCTGAAATTTAGTGACCATGTGATTTAAGGAAGTAAGTCAAAGAGTGTCATAACCCTAGCATATGTCCAGGCCACTCTATCGTTCTGTGAGCCCATAAGTGCGAACACAAACACACACTCACACACACTCCAATCTGGTGTGATACAGTAATATAGGAGAATTATAGTGAGTCACTAGTATGTTCTACATATAAGTAAGAGAGATAACTGTATATTAACTCGTGAACATAGATCCATTGTTTCCCATTAATCTAATACAAAATTTAAATTTCTGTGGAAAATTATCCTTATATAGGAAAATATATACCTTCTTAAAATCATGGTCTTAAAATCATACTGTGGTTGATTGCAGTTTTTAAAAGATATCTTCACCTCAGTAACCAAACAATAAGTAAATATGAATGGAAAAGACTGAAGATAGTAGTTTAAGATTAAATGTTAGTAAAACTTAGCAGTAGATCTTTTTACCTTTTGTTTATCACAACTTACGTACTTCCATCAGAGGGAACCCCATTCTGTCTTAGCCCCTCCCCATAGCACGGCAACTTCCTGAGTTGCTACAGTTCATAACTGAGGAGAATAATGAAGTTCTCTCTAATTTTTCAGTCTCTGGATTGGTTTGGAGGGAATAAGTAAGGGATAAACTTTTTTTTTTCTTTTTTCTTTTTTTACAATCTTGATAGCAAACGGAGAAATTTTCAAAAGGCTCATCTCTTGGCAAAGCTTTTCATAAATCCTCAGTCACACCTTAACTTTACTCACTAAGACACATTAGAAGAAAATGCCAAACAAATTTACATCTCTTTTTTTGACCATTCATATCAAGATCATAACAAAAGACATTAAAAACACTTTGAGTGATTTTGATGAGAACATAATTTTTAAAACCTCAAGACGTTTATGTAAATTAAAATGTCAACATTTTCTCTTAAAAAAAAAAAGGTTTTCATTTCCTACAGCACTAATAAACAGCTCAGAACTGTGTAAGTGGACAAAAAAGAATGGAACAGGTGACGAACATAATGAACTTGTTCTCTTAGAAAGGGATTTGTCAGTCACATTTTGCAATTATTCAGAGAAGCTTGTATCAAATCATAAAGAACAGCTTGAAAATAATTACCCTTCTTATATATAGTTTTTGTATTAAAGTCAAGACTATTACATAGTTCTACAACAGTTGATAAGTCTTCCATAAATCTTTGGAAAAGAAGATATAAGTAATGCTTCAAAATTGCCTTGTAAATGAAAACACATTCATTCTTCCTTAAAAGCTTTCTTCCCTTTATTGTAAAGTTTTATAGTTCTACAATTACTCCAATACATTTTTTCCCATTTATTAATTTGCTTTAGCAAATCGAAGCTATAAATCTCAAAATATAAGGAGTTCACTTTAGTAAATTTTATTTTTAAAACAATTATTCAAAATTTGTATTACAGAGGCGCTCTTTAAAAAGTTTCAATGAACGTGAAACACAATAACAATGCAGACCTCTGTATTCTATCAAATCAGAAGTACGGAAGACACATTTTTCACTTCATTCACTTGGTAACATCTAATACAGTCACCTTGCTAATAAAACTGATTTTTAAACAAAGTCAACAATAGCAATAATAATTTGACATTTATTAAAATAATCATCCTGAATTTCCAGTTTTTGCAGAAGAATCTCTTCTATAACATTTTAGGAATACATCCTGGAGGCTCTGATTTTTTTTTTTTTTTTTAACAAGAAGCACATTTAAAATAGGATCATAAGTATGGCTAAACTAGGACTTAAACACAATTTACTCCCTGAGAGTTTTTTTTTCCCCTCAGAAAGAGCAAGCTTACTAACTTTCAAGATATTTGCAACAAAATAAAAACTACTCAGTATTGTTTCAAGATAATTAAAATTAAAAAAGAAAAAACAAAACAAAACAAAACAAAAACTGTGTGCAAAGTTCCTGCAGTGAAATGTGAGCAAACAAGACAAGAAACAAAAGAAATTTGCATGTTGCTTCTGAAAAGAAGCTTAACCAATCCTTTGCCAGGAATAACACACATAAACTATAAGAAGGCAACTGTGGGAATCAAAACACACTTACTTTTTAATATGTAAAGATGCACTTTTTCCCCTATTTTAGGTTAAAAATAAGAGGACACCCCAGTGAGTCTTGCTGGCAGTCAGATAACACACAGGCCCTGACCCTTTAACTCGCTGGAATTCTCACACAAAGCTCTTTTCATGCAGATTGCACTATATATTCCTGAGATAAGGCGGCAAAACGAGGAGCTACGGAGAAGTGACACAAAGTTGGACTAAATGAAATGTTTACATATATCCTGTCACCCCGTTGTTCCTTCATTATCTATTCCACACATGATTTGCCTAAAACAATATTTATTCAGGTTGGAGAGAAGCATGATTTAAACAAAAGGACAATTTTAAGAGAAAGGACACGCAAGACAATACAATTATTGTGTTTCTCTGTTAGCATTGCCAAGTTTAATGTGAAATCAAGCAGAAACAAAAGCAAATCGCCTAAGAACTTTTAAGAAATGCTCCTGCTATGATTTCCCTCAAAGCACAACAGCTTTACTTGTTTTACAACACAGAAAGTATATTGTAAGTAATATCTTAAATCTGCACTCACCATGCGAAAGCAACGGTTGCGTAGCGTAAAAGTGCGCTATTTTCTGCCCCTGTTCCATTTCAGTTTTGCCTATAGTTGTCCAACACCCAATAGCCCAGAGCTGCCACCCAGAGGCCCCTTCCACGAGCTGGCTTATTTGCCTGTCAATCTGAGTCCCGGCTTCTGTATTATGCGGCTGTGCACTTTGCTGAAGTTCTAATATAATTTCCATACGCTTCCCACCGCCTGAAGTAGGTAATTTGTTCTTTCAGTTCAATAAATACTCAAATCACTTCGGGTAACTCTCTGAGATCAGGCTTTAAGTTGTTCACCTTCAAGTTAAGGAGTTCTTGCTAAGAAGTGGGTGGAGAGAAGTACGCTCACTACAGGGGAACTCAGTGTAATCAGAACGCGGAGAAACTTCCTCTCTTTTTTCCTTCCTTGCTACGCTGAGCCGCTAGTGACTCTTTCACAGAACTTAGGAATGTAAAGGGAGGACGCGGAGAGGCCCCTCCAGACAAGCCTTTCTCAATCAATTAGCTTGCAGCCATTACTTGTGACCTGAGGTCACACAGCATAAGTGTGTGGGGTGTGCCTTCAGGGGTCCCAAGGCTACTTATTACAGCTAAGATAACCCAAACCAAGCAGGCAGTAGAATCTGAAACATTTTTAATAGAAAATAGGCTAAAGATATGAAACAGACTTGAGATGAATTTCAAGGGGTTTTTTTTGCAGAAGCAACTTATCAACTCAAATATATATTTTTTCTATTAAGTCCAAAACAATGTATTTTTTCCATGTTGGATCAAACAGGATTCAGAACAAAGCAGTGAAGCATTTCTTTTATATTAAATTTCAAGCTGGGAATATAAAAATGACAAAATAACTAATGTATCATGTAGTCACAGATATCACCTAGGTTTTGTTTTAGTTTTTTAAAGATTCTGCCTTATTATATTTAACTGCAAAGCTAAACTGCTATGTTTATACAAAGTTCTCTATGCTTAAGGAACCACGTTTGGAGATAGAAATAGTTGTTTTAAATTCTTTCAAGATTACATATTATCTTAATGTCATGATTTATCTTTTTCTCATAACTACTTTAATTAGAATTTTGTTCTCTAGTTAAGATAAATGATTCCTCTCTTTAAAATATATATAAAAACTAGAGCTCAAAATAACAGAAAATAAGTGAAACACTAAAGATAAATGCAATCTTTTAAAACTAAAGGTTTGTTTGAACTTCATATAGTAAGTTTACACATTCCTCAAAAACACTTTAAAAAAATAGCCACCACCATTTTCATTAAGTTAATGACACAGAAATATCAGGAATTTTATTTTAAATCAAAATCATGCTTTTGAATAGTAAAATCCAATTAAAGAGCACATATTTTATAGTGACTATATGGACCGTCACCCCCTACCCCCAAAATAACCACCATTCAAAATGGATTTACCACATCCACATTTTCGCACCCTGTTTACTTGGTGATGCCACAAAACATCCTATACAGGTGCAGCCCTATGTAGGAATGGTGATATTGTGTATCAGTGCTGAATTTAGCATTTCCAGCCAATGAAATTATCTTCAAATTAGATACTGCCTGACTTAAATAAAGCAAACAAACCAAAAACCCAAGATGAATAAAACAGGTGAGAGAAACAGGATCAGATCATGGTATGTAGTGGATAGAATCAATTTTGAAAACTATAGTAAAAGAGAATGTAGTAGTTAAAATATTAAAATTAGTTATGGGCAGGGGTTAAGGCAGGAATGGGTTTCCACTTTCTCCAATATACGACAGGAGTCATTGATAAGCTTGAAAAAGGAAGTTGATACTGCCTCTAATTAAGTTTAAGCAAAAATAATTTATTACAAATATCAGATATTACAAACATCATGCTTCTGAATAGTAAAATCCAATTAAGGAGCACATATTTTATAGTGATTATATGGACAATCACCCCCCCCAAACCCAAATAACCATCATTCAAAATGGATTTACCACACCCACATTTTCTCACCCTATTTACCTGGTTATTCCACATCTAAAACTAATATAATGTTAAATGTCAAGTATATCTCAAAAAAATAAATCAAACCTTCCCCCAAAACTCTTTTCCCATGTAGAAACAATAAAAAATAAAGTAAAATAAAAAGGTTAGATACTGATAATAGTAATAATGACAATAATGAAAATGTCTTGACACATTTTAGTGATCAGCTGTGGCTATTTTATATATCGAAAATAATATATAAAGCATTCTGGGCCATTTAGGCAATAGAGATGCAGAAAATCAAGAATTTTAATTACTTCTTGAAGGAAACCTAGTCTTTAAAAATTTCTGATTCAGTGCCAACTTGTAAAGTCTACATTCCATTTTCATCTGTTATGAAGAACAAGCTTTGTTTTCTTGTTCCCTTATTCCAAACTAACAACTAGCTCCTAATAGTCAGTCAGCAAGGTCACCAGCCTTATACATTAGAAGTCTACCGTCATCACCTCAAGGATCTGGCCTCTATTGCAAAAGACTTTCTGTGTGCACAAAACAAAGGACTTTCTGATAAGTGCAGAAAGGTCGCTAATAACCTACATAAAACGTAAAACATATACCAGCATGCGAAAGAGCTTTGGTGACTTCATAGTTTAGAATGTATTATTTTTAAGGCCAGTTGACTAAAATAATTACAGATATTTCTGACACAGACGGGTTATGAAAGGAATCCCCTTTGTGAAAGCGTGATCTCTTACATCAAAAAGTTTACTACCAGGATACTGACCCCACTCAGTTTCCATCTTCGTTTTATAGAGAAAAAGTCTGCTACTCTAGATGTCATGGTAACTTAAACATTGTGGATAATTTTTGCTAAATTCCACTAATTTGAAAAGGATTTTAATAGCTTGGATAACTTTACCACCAAAACTCTATCATTTACATTTAGAGAGACTAAGTTAGAATACATAATAAAATGAAAAATGTTTAATTTATTAAAAAGCCATTCAAAAGATATAATATAATATTTCTATAGAAGTTATAAAGATAAAATTTCTAGTCATTACATAATAACAAAAAATATTCATCACTTATGTGCTGTTGACATTTCCCACAACAATTCTATTCTGTATCTATGCATTTTTCCCTGCAGTGCTTTGGAAGTTGGTCACTTTTGGACAGAGGAATAGATGAACTAAAATGAAAGGCTTGAAAATCATTACCATCAAACTTCCAGTCTGAGACATCTGATTAGCAGTCTGCCCTCATAAATTGGTTTCACACAACTTTCTGTTAAAACACCTACACAGAAAAACACATCTTACAATAACCCTAAAAACTAAGATTAATGGAGGCAATTTCTTTACCTTTCTTCCAAATCTAATGACATTGGACTAAGAAAAAACAACAGGTGGTCTATATGAGTAGACAGATTAGTCCTATTCATTTGAAAGTCAAGAAAATATTTCAACATTGCTTGACTAACTGTATGCAGATTCATGGACCCTTACCACCAAAAGCCTGGATTGCATTGGATATCACTAGAAGGCGCTGCTTCTTGGGACAGGCAGAGTAGTGTTCCCACAGCACCATCTTTTCCTATTTTGACATTAGTATCTGGAAACAGGAAAGGAGATAGAAGACGGGCATGTGACACATTACACTCTCCAGAATTAGGTTAAAGCAATGTAGATGGCAGCAGAGGTAAGAGGGCAGTGCAGAAAGGCACATGTTAGGAATTATAGCTTTTCCTGCTTGTGAAACAACAAGGTTTGGGACATAGGAGACCACTTTACTTTCAAGAGCAAAGTTAGACTCCACGTATGCTGCTTAGCCTCTAGCTGGGAGGTCTGCACTCCAACCTGTCACCCAGCTGGTAAGGCAGGAAGGGGATCTAACCAGCAAAAGTGGACGGTAAGAAAACAACAGGTGTCATCTGGTTGTAAACATCACATTGGATGGATCTAGGCTAATTTAGTGCTGAGCAAATAGAAAACAAATATAAAATGTTAGCCTACAGAAAAATATGACAGAGAAAATGGCAAAAGAACATTATCAAAACAAGAGCAATAACTGAATACATGATCTATTAAAACAGGCATTTTAAACAGAATTCTTGCAGACATGACTCCTATATTACAAGATAAGAAGGAGGAAATGGCCTAAAATAAAAACAAGAAAACACAATGGAAATACACACTTTAAAAAAGAAAAGAGAATATAGTGGATAAAGAAAAAAAATGAGAACAACAAATGACACTCTAAAAAATCATAGGAGTGACAAGGATGACAAACTTCAAAAAGAAGGGAGATAAGTTTGAAGTCTATAACAACAGTGTAGGTGAGCTGGAAGAAATTTCACTGGAAGAAATCTTAAAATATTTGACTCCATACATTTTATCTAATATGTCATAAAATAGGAAAAATTTGAAAGCATGCTAAGAAAGAGGGAAATGCCTATAAATTATGAAAAATTTCAACACACAATGTATATAGTCTCTTGCACATAATTTTAAAAGAACAAGCACCTTAATGAAAAATATGAAGAAGAGAAACAGATAATTTGAAGAAATAAAAGAAATTAAAACTAAAGCAACATTGAGATATAGTGTAACTTTTTCCTATTTGATGACTTTAAAATTAATATTTAAAGTGGATTATTCTATGCTTATAAATGGATAAATTGAAACAAGCTTTCTGGAAAGCAACTAGTTTATATGTACCAAAATTCTTGTGTTTTTTCTTTTTATTTATCTATTCATTGAACAATTATTTACTGATCACTTACTATGTGCCAGACACTGAGGATAAAGTGTCTAATGAAACAGACAGAATTTCTGCTCCCATTTAGCTTAGATTCTAGGAGGTAGAGAAAAGACAATGAACAAATTAACATAACATGTTAGGTACTGTTGAATCTAAGATGAAAAATAATGCAGAATAAAGGGATAATGAATGATTCTGGACATGGTGGATATGACATTTTACATGGTGCTCAGGCAAATGCCTCTCTCCTGTGATACTGTGAGAGCAACAATCTGAGCAGAGTGTAGGGATCTAAGATAACATATGGGAGAAACATTTCCGGAGAGGAACCTGCCAGAGAAAAGGCTTTGAGATGGGGCATGATTCTCAGTAACATCATATCAAAGATGTACTGCAGCAATCATTCTTTTGTAAAAAGCCAAAGACTCTTTTGTAAGAAACTCATCAGTGAGACAGACCAACATTTTTGTATACATTTGTTTATAATTGCCCACAAAACTGAAAATAAGAGAATATCAATTCTTGTGATTTATATTATATTATATAGCCATTTAAAGTCATTATTTTAAGGACTTGTGAAATGTGAACCTTAGGTAAACAGAAGCAGGAATGAAACAAACTGAGGATAATCTTTATCACAGGTAAAACTCTCTTTATCACAAATCTTGAAGCTTTCAACTTATTTTGGATTATTTACTCTCTCAAATCTAGTCATTCAGTACTTGAAAGGATTTTTTTTTTTTACAAATAATTTAAATGTCTCTCCTTCCCTTCCATTTCACTACTTCTACCCTGTTGCTTAGGTCTACAGGAAAAATTTTTAAAGCATATGTAAAACCATGGTCATGTATATACATAGCCTTTGTTTTCTTGTTTAAGAGCATATGGCAAGAGTCATCTCTTTCACTCAGAGTAACAAATGCTCTCCCACAGCATCTACTACTTTGACCGTTAATTAGATCTTTCCAGACAATCTAAAATAACTCATGTCTGAGACCCTCTCTGTCTATATGGGTCCCAAAGGATTGAGGCAGCAGCAGGAAAGCAAGAAGGAATCTTACTATAGTTTAGGATCTGTATAGCAAAATGGGCAAGCAAGCAGGGGGTTGAGACAGGTTGTTTAAGAAGAAAAGAAAGAAAGGGAGGGAGGAAGGAAGGAAAAGAAAGAAAGAGAAAGAAAGAAAAGAAAGAAAAAAGAAAGAAAGAAGGAAAGAAAAAAGAAAGACAGACAGACAGACAAGGATCTCAACATAAACGGGTCATTAATGAAGAGTGAAGGCTCAGCGAAGCACTGAAATATAAAAGAAAAATCTCACGCTGAAGCACAAGAATCGAGGTTGGCCAAAAGCACCCAGTTTAACTACTTTTGTTGTTTCAGTAAATATATAAAGAATACAGTCTGGGTTCAGTCATTTAAAGATCTTGTTAAAAAAAACAACAACAATAAAACAAGTACAGGGAGTAAAATATGGAGATTAGAAATAGGGGAAAAGGCAGAGAGAGACAGAGAAAGAGCAGAGAGAGAAATAAAGAGACAGAGAGAGAAAAACTGGTATAATATGGGAGGAAATGACTAGAATGGGAGCTAGGAAGGAAGAGAAAACATGGCTCCTGAAGAAGTGATATGAAATGCACGTGTGTAAATGGTTCTGGCAGGTGTTGCTATATCAGTGTAAGTAGAGGCATTAGAAGAGAACGTAGAAAATAGTCTAACTGGACTGGAAATGATGGCAAATAAAGCTGAGAAAGCTAGAGTGGCTGGAAAGTATGAGTTTGATTCAGATCAAAGAAAAACAGATTTACAAATTATAGGGGAATGGAGAAAAGTCACAGATTGGGACAAATTGGGATGAGCCATGTGCCTTGGTTAGTGAGAGGCAGAAGCTGAAGTCTGATTCTGTGGGAAACTATATAAGAGGAAAGCGATCAGCTCCTCAGGGGAGGATCTTCTGTGAGGCCAGGGCTGAACTGGATCACACATGGGACCCTGAGTCCCCATGCACCCTTGTGTCAGTAGATTCCATCCAGTCAAATCATTTCTCCAGCTCTTGGCAGCTAAAATCTGTCTGGACCCCAGAAATAGATCTAGGACAGTAGAGCAGTAATGAGTACAGGGAAAAGAAATTAGAAGCATTAGGCAAATACGCTCTAGCTGACTGAGGTCTACACAGGGTGGCAGAGCTCAGGCAGGAACCAGAGGGGAAACTCTATTGGGCAGACATTCAGAGGAATGTCTTTGAGATAAAGCAAGGCTTTCATGAGCAGGTGGTGGAGAGTGGTGGAGAGCATGCTACATGCTACACACAGCCTGAGGAATGCGAAAAGGCCAGCCTATCCAAAGTTATCTTTCCCTGTAGCTCTCCTTGGTTCCTCCTTATCTTCCTTGGAGATTTTGGTGCCAAAAATTCCTAAAGTACTAAGACACTAATTCTAATATGGGTGAAATATTGTACCTGGAAACTCTTACAAAAATAAAATATAGAACACATGAAGATTACGTTCACCTCTTTACATCTATTATCAGGTTTATATTAGGATATTTGGAACTATCTGGGGGAAATTCTGGGTCAGAGAATATTGCCAAGAAAGGCTAGACTTCCAGGATTAGGGGTGCAGAATTCAGGTTAATACTATATATCGCTGGCTTTAAAACTCTTGTTATACCATACTGAAAACTCTGGTTATTGTTATTAAAATTTAGAAAATTGATTTAGATAATCCTAGGGAGTTAATCTTTGGCAACATACTATTGACCTTTGTTCTTTGAGCCTATACCCCAATGATCAGACCTAAACTTCCAATTAGAAGAGGATACGATGGGTTATTGAACACAAAGGCAGATAAAGTTCTGTGATTCCAGTTCTAAAATTTTCAGTAAAGAGCTGTTTTTCAGATCCTAACTGCTATTTAATTAGATTGGGGAATTGTTGCCATGTTTGTCATTTTGTCCCCAGTTCTTAGCTAAATTAATTAACTTTGAAGCTTTTAACAAAAAGAAATTGATTCTAACTATGATATGAGCTCAAAAAGTTATGTAAATGTCTGAACTAAAGCACTTTGGAATATATTATACAGATTACACATTATAAAGTTTATTCTTTCCTTGATATTTTTTTCAGAAAACAGAGCTCAAGAATAAATAGTCAAATGCGGCAGGATACTTGTAAATACAGAGAACTATGAGACTTGATATGAGGTGTTGTCTTTTTTTTTAATACTTGTCAAACAAGAGAACGTGTTAGTGTGTTCAATTCCAATGGAAGCCATGGACAGTCTTGAATGTTCCTTTTTACTGGCTAAATATATATTGAATTAATAAACTGTGTATTACAAAAGGATAAAACAGTTGTATAAAATTTTAATGATACAAATCTATACAAATTTCTCTCAACATGAAATTGGGATGGTTATCCTTAAAGACAGAAGCTCTGACTATATTTTAGAAGGAAGAAAGTATGAGCGTGGACCAAAGACTGTTCCAGGCATAAAGATTCATAGAATTGTGAAAATAAACATTTAGGGAAAAAAAGGATGAGGAGAATTAACCAGAGGTTTCCACTGACTGGTTCTTTTATACCTCACATTCCACTAGACTTTATACACAACTTGCATACCACTTAGAGCTTATCCAACAGCAAATCTGTTTCTTACATGTATGCCTTTTTTCAGAACATCTCCAGTGTTTGGAGAACCTTGCTGCCAGTCTGTTTCACTGTTCCTCTTCTTTTTCAAATAATGTGTTCCTTAAGACTCAGCTGAGGTGTCATCTCCTCTGCCCCTGCCCAGACACAACTGGATCCCTCTCCCCCAGTGTCCAACTGCACTCTGGGACTGCTAGCGTTGCACTTAGCACTTCCATGTATGGGTAGAATTCCATTACTCTGCCATTTTTGTTTCATAAGTATCTTCTCATTCTATTCTCTCATCTTTGTCCCATTACCTCTGCTTTGACTCTGGTCATTTAGAGTTCACTTGGTCTCTTAAAAGAGACCCCTAACTGATCTCCTAGCGTCTCTTCATCATTTTGATAATCAAAGTGCTGCCAGAGTTCTCTTCCTAATGGGCCATGCCAATTCCCTGCTTAAGGCCCATTTTTTTCTCCGTTTCCAAATAATAAAAATCTAAACTCCTTTACACAGGAAAAATATATTCATCATAATCTGACTCCAAACTTTATAGTCACGTGACCCTATACTTTCCCACCCTTAATCTACGCTCCAGGCATATTAACCGTCTTGCCATACAAAGCAGTCCATGCTCTTTAACATGTGTGTGCCTTATGCAGAGGCAGTTCTTTTTACAAAATGACTTTTCCTTATTTAGTTCTTCAAAAATCTCCAATTCATCTCCTAAGACCCTGCTCAAGTACTACTTCATAAATTCTTTCAGTCTCTGTCAAGCAGAGCTATTCTCCATGTGTCTCTGAGACCACAGCATTTTGCTCATATACCTAATTTAGCACTTTCAGTATCAGATTTTAGTTGTTAAATTTTTATTTCTGTTTTTGGTTTTATGTGTTGCACTAAATAAATGTTGGTTTTGTTCCTTTTGTATGCCAATAGATGGTGAGCTCATGGAGAGCAATAAAACTACTTTATTGGTTTTATATTCCCAAAGCTTACCACAATGCCCAACACTAAGTAAATAATCAGTAGATTATTGGAAAAGGAATGGGATAAAAAGGAAAGGAAAGGAAAACAAAGGAAGATCTATTTGACAGAAGATCCTATGTCATAAGAGGAGAGGAATAAATTATGCTGTTAAAATCCCACATGTGAGAAAGCTGCAATATTTCTGAAAGTGGGCATACTCTTCCTGGCAAGAACAGAATTATGAGAAGTAAAACTCTCTTAAAGAATTAAAAGTTTCAAGAAAGTGAAATAAGTATCTTCCTATCTCTTTCTTCTTTCAATAATCATCACAAGACATGAAGGAGAAAAAGAAACTCTAATACAAATTATGCTTTTTTCCTGTGACTGCTGTAACAAATTCCTACAAATCTGGTGACTTACAAACAATAGAAATTTATTTTCTTACAGTTCTGGAGGCCAGAATTTCAACATTCATTTCACTGGGCTGAAATCAAGCTTTTTGACAGGGCCACGCTCTCTCTGCAAGTTCTGCAGAAGAATCTATTCTTTGCTTCTTCTAGCTTCTTGTGGCTTCTGTATTTCTTGACATTCCTTGGCTTACAGCCACATCCCTCCAATCTCTGCCGCCACCTCCATATCTCCTTTTCCACTGTGTGTGTCAAATCCCCCACTGCCCCCTCTTATGAGAACACTTGTGATAACACTTAAGGACTACGTGGATAATCCAGAATAGCCTCCTCATCTCAAAATCCTTAACTTAAATTATATCTGCAAGATCCTTTTTTCAATAAGGTAACATTCACAGATTCTGAAATGAGGACAAGGACATATTTTTTGGAAGCCATCACAGTCTACCACACAAAACCAAATATTTCTAAAACTAGAGACTATTATAACTCTAAATGTCAATGTATAAAGGCAGAAAGTGGGTGGAATAGTGGCATTTGATTTAATAGAGTGGAAGAAAGACAAACTAAATGTAAAAAGCAGATCCTAATTACAAATAACAGGCAGGGAAGGTAGAGCTCAGTGGTGGAGCTTGTGCTTAGCATGCATGAGGTCCTGTGTTCCATCCCCAGTCCCTCCTCTAAAAATAAATAAATAAATAATCCTATTAACTTCCTCCAAAATAAAATAAAAAACAAATTAACAAATATACTCATATAGTAATATATAACAAAAACTCAGACATTGGAACATCCAGGTATTGCCAAGGGTGGAATGGAAGCCAGAAGTTGAAAAGAAAGATTGTTTGAAAAACTGTAAGAGAAGCAGTTAGACAGACACCTATCTATGATCACACATCTACTATAAAGGAATCAAAGAACTAACTCTTCTCACTTTTAAAGAAAAGAAATGGTGTCTGAAGAAACTGAACTAGAATGACTCCAATCTATAATGCAAAAGTCAGCAAAGAGACATGGTATCAAAAAATGAAAAGTTACATGAATGTCCAAGTACACAAAGAACTATGATACCCCTATCTTCTCTAGCTAAGCCCCAGGGTGTCTATAGCCTCAAAAAAAAAAAAAAAAGATTAAAAATTCTTCTTTTGAGTAAATAATTACAACAGAGAAAAATAACCTCAGATACTATTGTTAAAGTATCTTGCCCACCAAACAAGCCAACTACCAACCCAATGGATCAAAAGTGAAGTCTACCTGCTGACAAGCATCACTCCTGTGCACAAAATTCCAATTAGGTTTCCAGTGCCACTTCCAAAAATATGATTAAAAATTCAAGGATTATCACTGGGAATCCATCAAGGAAAAAACAGAAAACAAAATAAGTGAAAGGAATGAAGGAACTCAGAGAAGTAGTGAATATGCAACGAGAAGAATAAAATTTCAAAGAAATAATAAATAATGCCCCCAAATATGAAAAAGGATATTGCCTTGGTGAATCAAAACAGTGTGCAATAAAAAATAAGAGAAACAAGCAAAGAATAAGAAGTATAATTATTAATTTAATCTATGAGCAACACAATTAAAAATTTAGTAAAAGTCTTAAAAGATAATGAAGAGTACACTGAAAAAGACAAACAAGTACATAGAGGAGAGAAAAAAACTTTTTAAAAGTAGATAGTCAGTGGACACTCACAAATATTAACTCAAAATGGAGATTAGAGAAGATGTTAGTAAAGAAACTATTAAGGACATAATAAAAGGAAATTTCTCATGACAATGTGAGTCTTCTGATTGAAAGGATCTATTGAGTGTCCCAAGATAAGGGATGAATAAAGACCCACACTAAGACATATTCTGATAAAAATCTATAGCACCAGAAATAAAGAGAAGATCGCAAAAGTCTATTAGTGAGAAAAATGGGTGAAATATAAACTATCAGGATCAAAATGACATTGGTCTTCTCAACAACATCAGAACAACATCAGAAGCTAGAAGGTAATGAAAAAATGCTTTTAAAATTCTAAGTGAAAATTATTTTAAATCTATCATTCTATTCCCAGCCAAAGAGTCAATCAAGTACCAAGTAGAAAAACGACATTTCTCAACGTCCAAGTTTGTAAAATATTTATCACCTGTGGAACCTCTCTCAAAACATTACCAGAACATACATTCATAAAATGGAAAGATAAATTTCCAGCATGACAGCCAAAAAAATCCCTGAATGACATCTTTTTGTAGGATGCTTTAGAGGGCAACCAGACAAGATAAAAGTGGGAGAAGAGAAGGTCCAGGAAGGATTTATTCAAGGAAAAAAAAATACGAAAAAAACTCTTTAAAGCTGTAAGTTATCTGACCAAATTGCCTATGTAGGAAATGATTAGAGAAGCATTTTGATAAAAGATTTTGGAGCTTTGGAGGAGACAGCCAAAAACGTAAGGAAGAAAGTAAGTGAGGAAAGATGGAGGGAGGGATAGAGGGAAACAGAAGGCGAGGAGGAGGAGGAATCGGGCGATAAAAGAAAAAAATAAATGAAGCACTTATTAATTAAAGGGAAAACAAAAATTCTACAATAAAGGGAAAACAAAAATTCTACAATAAAGGGAATATAATTATATTACATCATCAGGCTCAGAAGTAAACACTATGTGTACAGTCTTCATAATTAAAAACCCAGGTATAGACAAACTAAAATGGTAATGTAGCTGGAATAGATGATTAGAGTAAAAAAAAATTGTAGTTTTAAGAAAGCTTAAATCTTCATCTTTAGCAATAAAAAGTTAATAAGATCTGAGCTGAGAGATCATGAGACAGCCCTATGCACATTATTTAAAAATACAAAAGCAAAATAAAAATGAAAGAAGTTGAAAGTGATTTCCCTCCTTCACTGGTACCAAATGATTTATTTCTTTAGATTTTTAACCTTTAATTTTATTTGCATTTTATGTATGTGTGCATGTAGTATCTGATAAAAATGAGTTATGTTAAAAAGAGATACTAAACTTATTTAACCTAATCCTCTCTCCATTGTTTAGAATTATAACAAGTCAAATCAAATAGGCATATGTTCTCTATTTTCTTTAAAATATTTCCATACAAGTAGATTATAATATAACTTTACTAAATTAACAAATTAATGTATGAATGCATGCTTTAGTAAAACATTCTGTTCTTCATAAAGAAATGAAATATTAGATGGATACAATGTAATGTTTGTAAACAAATTATTTATTAAATTTGATAGTAAATACAGTTCTTGAAGGAATCTGTAGAGCACCGTTGATAAAGAAAGTAGTTTCTTTTATAAAGGGAATATGCATTCCTAAAGTTATTTGTATAATTTTTACCTGATTTCCAGAATATTTTCTTCAAGTTGAGCACTGTTTCAGTATTGCTATTCATTCATCTCTTCGTATCACCACGAACAGTCTAAATAAAGCTGCTGGAGAGAAGAAATGTCACCTTGTAAATTTAGAATTAACACTCATTCAAAAACTTCCTATAGGTGTACTCATGTCAATTGTATAAACTTGTTAATAATAAGTCTTATTCACCTTCCTTAACTCTAAAACAGATTTGATACAATATTGTATTTTTCATAGTATAACAGCCCTTTAAAAATAACCTTCCCACAAAACACACAGAGAGCAAAGTACAAAGAGTTTACAAAACAGGATGAGATTCTCCATTATTATTTCTGGAGAGCATCCTAGTTTAATGTTTTTCCTTCTGCCATTCTTAGAGAAAGTACATTATCCACAATAGGTCAGCACAGGTCCTACTTACTTCCTCAGGAATAAGGGTCAGGCAACATGCAGTATCCTTGGGAAAATAGCCTAAAATTTCCAAAAAGGCCATCTCAGTAAGACATCAGGAAGCACAACTGTTTCCATTGACACGAACATAATGAAAACAAAATGCTCTAGAACTACGTGCTTTGTGAACCAGAGTTTGTAAAAATATCACACATGCTGTGTTTTGACCACCCAAGAGATATCAAAGTCACTGTATCTCTCTACAAGCATTTCAGTCCTACTGATGTTTATGATTCTAAAATCAGGGGCACGTTCCTGGGACACAACCAGTCGGTATCTGCTAGGGCAATGTTAGGGGAAAAAAAAAAAAAAAGCTTTAAAATGCCCTCTTTGTTCCTGACCTTCTTTGGGAATTCATGGTATGCGACATCAAAGGAGAAAATTCAGGTCACCTCTGTTGGATGTAGCCATGTGGGTGTGTGAATTAAAACCATTCAACAGGGAACTTGGCGGATTCCTGTTTCAATCTGGTCTCTTCTTTGACTCCCCTAAAGGTGACCCTTACTGATAATCAAAGGAGAGGCCCTAGACCATTTTCAGGATGTGCTGGTGCTAAGAAAAGTGATTTAGGATAGTCAAATAGTCCAATACTTTCAGGAAATGACCAATAAAAAGGCAAGCCAAAATCTTAGTAGCTCAAAGAAAAAAAAGAATGTCTGAGAATATTTCTGTTTCACCATGAAATAGATGAGAAATCAAGCTGTTTGGGCACAGCTGGAGAATGTGTAGAAGGAAGCCGTAACACTCCTAGTTTAGCTTCTCAAGAAGCTAAAGGTTTTGATGCTATTAGGACATAGTTTGGTAGGATATTGTATCATAGTGAGCAAAGTGATCAGCCATCTAGCAGCTAAGATCAGTGGATCCCTTTGAGTGGTCAGACCCTCAAAGGAATGGGTCACTTGTGTCTAAGAATTCAAAGGTTATACCTTACAACTGCTAGAAGTGCAGAGATATTAACACAGTGCATTCTGAACTGGTCAAAAACAGTTGTCAACTGATACATGCAAAGTAAAAAACTAAATAAACAATAAAATTTTGTTATTTGAACAAAGCTTTTATTTTGTTCATTCTAAGGCACTCCTGCAATTTGATTTTCAATCTTCTTCTCATCCAAATTGTCGTGTCACCTGCTTTCCATCTCACAAAATCCTGCCCCTCTCTGAAGGCTCCTCTCAAATTGTACTTCTTTGGTAACAACTTCTCTGGTCATCCTAGACTATGGCGGTCTCAACTGAACCATCCCCCGCCTCCCTAGGCAGTTACAGTGTGCTGTCTTGAGATGTCAAGTATGTATATCTCTGTTTGTTTAAGCCAATGCCTGATCTCCTTTGTTATAGGGCAAATCTCATTAGACCAAGAACCAAGCTTTCTACTTTGTTTTAATTTTTCTACACAATTAATATGTAATGGTTGACAAAAGAACCAGCATAAATTTTTTCATTTAGCATAAGTAATATTGGATGGCTCTTGCTTGTCTCATAAGGCTTTTCAGAAAGAGATTTATGCTGACCTTGTGAAGAACTGTTATCCAATCTCCTAAAGCATTTTTTTTTTTAGTTATTTAGGAGCCTGGCTTAGAATAAAATGATAAACAATAGGTGGATAATATTTATGGAGCAGCTTCTGAGTTGCCTGTCAGTAATTCTACAAGTTACCTTGGTATTTATGAGTTCAGTAAAGACTTTCTTTGCAATTTGCTCCCTCTACACAAGAGCAGCCTGGGTCTTGAAACTACCTTCAGACATGCTATTTCATTTAAATTAAAAAAAAATTGCTTTTTAAATACCAAATTCAATGTAATGTATTAAACACTGACTTTCTTAAGCATGCCTAAGTTTAGTTCAAAGTTAGGCATGCTTTTTTGAAGTACTTTTTTGAAGATATTTTTCCCCCTAAAATTTTTATGTTCATGACCAGCTTGAAAATAGTGTAGCAGGATTTTCTGAAAGAGCTTTTATTACTCGTATTTTTTTTTTTTTTTTGCCTACAGGGAAAAATATACCATTCCTAATTATAAATGTATACATCATTTAAAATGAATGAAAATGGAAAACACTATAAAAGACAACATTGCATCTCAGTTATATAAGGACTTAAATGCAGAACTGAGTCCTGTTATGTGGTCAGCTATGTGACAGCTATCAAGCAGATGAAAATTCTCATTATACACTCCTTGCTGTAAGAACAATGAAAAAACAAAATAGATGCACATATAGGGAAAGACACCTGAGAGTAAAAAATGCAGATTTTGATGCAAAACAGAGAAAGAGTTTGGGAAAATTACTTAAATTCACTATGCCCCAGTTTCTTCACCTGTGCAACAAGCTCAGTAGTTCCTCATTCCCCGGTTGCCATGTGAAGTAAATGAGATAGACAGTGCAGAACACCTAGCAAAATCCATGGAAAACTATGCTCATTCAACAGATGTACACTCCCTTTCTGCCCTACTCAAAGATACGTTAGTTCAAGACAGCGGATGTGTAAAGAAAAAGATTCAGACAAGGTTTTAGAGAGAAGAGAGAATTTTAATGGACCTTTAGGACAGGAGAAAAATTGGAGCTGCAGGAAAGGTATTTGGAGCAAACAAAGGGTATTTACTTGAAAGTAAAAGTATAAGTAAAGGTAAAAAATCACAAACAAGGGGAAAGATGAGGCTGGATGGAAGAGGTACTCGTGAGAAAAAAATGACTTCTAAAATAAGTAAAAATGCAAGCTGAGGCTGGGATCATGAATTCCAAGGGGAAGAGTAGGGACACCTTGGGAAGCCGTGAAACCTCCTGAGCATGGCAAAGAGAACCCACTTTCCCAGCGATAGTTGGTAATGTTATCAAACTCAATGACTAATGCTCTATGAGCCTTTCCTTTTGGAAACGTAAGTCTCTTTCAGTTACTGCAAATAATAACTTACCTTTCATTCAGGTTTAAATTGAGTTTTTACATAAGAGTACTTTTCCTAAAGAGCAGTAGCATATTTTGCTCAAATAAATTATATTATGCTTTTAAGAAATGTCCAACAAGGCAACAAAAAAACCCTCTCAAGTAATTATTTGTAAGTATACAGAATTTGGACCGGGCAAGAAATAGAAATGCACATAAGTTTAATACTACAGAAATAACCATGGTTTGGGAAGCAGAGCAGATCAGTAACTAAAAACACTATAATGGATTTTTAATGGCCTTTTGTGGAATTCTTCAGATACAATAAAAACCCTTTGTAATGAAAATAAATTGCATATATTATTATTCAGTAAGAACTGATTTTATTTACCTACAACAAGTTTCAAGCGGAAGAGTGTTGCAGTCTAAAAAGGGCCTCTAGACAGGCTATTTTATTTCTTTTGCCTCTCCTCTCATAATTTCACCCTATTTAAGGTAATGGGTTCTTTCTGTTTTTGGCGCATAATACCTATAATTGTGTATAGCTCATATTGTAACTCTGTTTCAAATGATGATTTAACTAGTCTGAAATAAAAAAGGAATTATAATATTCAGATATAGTATAAGACCAAAGAGCCTTGGGTCTACCCAATCCTAGATTGCTATTCATTTTTGAAAAGCACAGATAAAGAAAATTTACTTTCACTAAGTAAAATTAAAGCTTATTGAAAACTCAGTTCAGGTGAATTAATAATTTTAATACAACTTTCTTGATTTATTCAAGATGTCCTGGATTTCCTAGTTTTATTGAAAGAGTATGGGGAGTACAAACTACTTCTATAAAATAATAAAAACAAACAAATAGTATCTTAATATCTCATTATTTTATATAATATTAATATGACTCATAATGCTTCAATTCCAATCGACCTTGCCAATAAATAGATAAAATCAACAATGAATCCATCATGGAATTTTGTTTGTTTGTTTTTGTAATATACTTTGATTTTTAAAATCCTAGATCATTCTCAAATTTAGTCTAATATCAAGAAAACCTTGCAAACCTTGACTTCCCTTCCAAAGCACTTTTTAGATTTGTTTTACGCATAATCAAAATAGGGCTGAAAAGACACTGACCACGCTGGTGATGGAGAAAGCTGCTGAGGAAGAAGGGGGCAATGGTTTCCCAAATGGTTTTTTCCAGTGAACAGAGGGCGTACGTTGTTTACAGAACTCCCAGCCCAATCTAAGACTTGATGTTCTAAGCCATGCTCCACCCTCCTGTAATTTAGATGAACCTCAATCTTGTCTTCACAGGTTAAAAAGGAAGTAAAAATCTCAACTAAATCTAGAGAAGATCCATCAAAATAAAGTCTTATAAAAATAAGGTCCATGAAGTAGCATTAATAAAAATGAGAATTCTTTTCCAAATTGGGAAGTGTGTTGAGATAAGGAAATAATCTGATAGTTCTGGAACTGCTAAGCATAGAAGAGGAACCTGAAAAAAAGCCCTTGAATGAATGCATTGGCAGGAAGCAGATACAAAGAGAAAAGTTGCCATTTTACGACTAGAAGGACAAGAAAATGGGATAAAAATGATGTTTGGTTAGAACAAGAAGTGTGATTCAATGTGAGGAGATCTGAATGTGTTCTTAGTTTCAGGTGTTGATTCCTATTGAAATATAGGTATCAGCAAAGAGAAGAAAGTATGCTCTTTGTAGAAGAGATTGAGAAGGACACAGGCATTTCAACAAAGCAGCAGCATCAATCATGGGAGCAGAAAGAAGGCATCGTAAGGGATGAACACAGGTTGTATCAACTTCCTCTACCGCATAATAACAATACAGACATCCACAACAGTTTATGAACCACTTATTGTATGTTAGGTCACAGTCTGTATTGTCTTTTAGTCCTCAAAACAATCCTAGAAGAAAAGGTAACATTATCTCCCAAAATCTAGCTGCAGAGAGTTCAAGTAAGTTGGTCAAGAGCACAGCTAGTCAGTGGCAAAACCAAGATCTGAATCAGCTGTCTGGATACAGAGCTCACACTGCTAATGGTTGCTGGCTTTCAATATTATTATTATTATTATTGTTCACAAAATTGGTTTTAATTCTGTACCTTAAGGGTTTGTGTTAGGATATGAACAGTACCTGGGCCCATATGGTATATTTGTAAGTCTAAGAAAGTGGGGGCAGGTGGGGCTGGAAGAGCTGGAAGATGTCAGAATCTCCAGAAAGTTGAAATCGGGTGTATCATTTGAAGAGGCTTATTACTCAATGAGATCAACACTGTAGTTCAATCATACGTTACTTACATAAAGTAAATTACTTTTGAAGGTAAAAACTGACTTCATTCGGCTGCTGAAGCATGGGTGAAAAAGCTGGAGAAGCTCTTACAATGTTTAATCCAGACCCTCTGGACATGCCAAAGAATCAGAAGTCACGAAAACAACCTGGTCATCTTACTCCATTCCTTACGAACAAAATGCTGCTTATTTTTGTTAATAGTATGACATTTTAACTACTTGCCTGCCACTGAAAAAGTCTTGGCAATTTTGCCCCTACCACCGTTTCATCCTCACTTCCTATGACCTATGACCACTTCCCATAATACATATGTTCAACAATCCCAAATATTCCACAAACTGATATGCTACCTTTGTTTAAAATGTGCTTTTGAAATCTTATTCATAGATTGCCTACTCAGTTCACATGTCAACTACTCTCTAAATATGTCCATGAATCCTCTAAGCAAAGCTTTTCCCATTTCTCTGCATAGCTACACATGTACTATATATATATATAATATATATACATATTTACAATATTATACTCTAAATGTCTCCTTCAGTACATTCATTCAGTCATCAAATATTTGCTGGAAAACATACTAGGTATACTCTAAGCTCCCTAAACCAAGGACTCTGTTATTTTGTCACTTTGGAGGAAGGGGTTAGTGGTGGTAGTGGTGTGGTATTCTCCATTGCCTTGCTCACTGCCCAACACATATTAGCCATTAATTAACTATTTGCTGAACTGAGCTATCCATGAGAGCCTCAATGAACATCATTGTCAATAAATAACCATTTAAAATAACTGATCTTGTATTTTTTAGAGAGAAATAATTGGATATAGACGAATATAAGTAAAATAGCAGACCTTTAAATTTGGCAGGGTCTCAGATCTGGAATTTTTATCGTGTTAACTAAAAAAGGAATAATAAGGAAAGTTACCATTTTGATGCTTTTAATTCCATCCTTCAAGTTTTGGTGGATTTTAATCACCTCCAGGCCACCAAGTTAGACTCATAGATTCTTAAAACTTTAAGGGCAATGTGAAGTCATCCAGTCCAAAACCCACACTTTACAGATAAGGAAACTGTGTCCAGAGAGATAAGCAGATCTGGGACCGGACTCCAGGCCTCTTCTCCCAGCATCTCCCCCTTAGTATCCTGTCATCATCTTTTCTTCTCTTTTAATTTATACTCTCTAGATACCCAGTGGAATACTGGTAGCAAGTCATCAACTAGTTAGGAAAACTGTCAACTGGAAGAACTGAAAGATTTGATGGAGAAAATATTTCCTTCTTTTTACATCCCAAGATCTCTCCTAAAGTTGTAATCTTTTATAAGAACATAAAACCGTGCTGAAAAGCTGATTTTTGACTAACAAGAAGTGTTCAGATTAAACGTTTATTTTCTATTTTATTCCATTGTTCTCTAAATTTTTGGATATTCAAATAGGTTAAATAGGATGGCATATATATGACACATTTACATATACACAAACATGTTTTTTTCATTATGAGAAACAAATATTCCCACTCATTTTATCTGGAAAATTCCCTGAAACTTCCTAGTTTTATGCCTGGTTTGATTAATTTATCAAATTCTCTTTTGATATACTGCAGACGGATCATGATTAATGTGTTTATCTGCTAAACGTACGAAGAGAAAGTTAGTTTAGGCAAGCAAGTCATTGCGTTCTACTTACTAATAAATCATTTGTTCTACGAGTTTTTGCCTCCTGGGTTGTTTACATTTTGAAGTGAATTCAACATTCTTTTGTTAAAAAAAAATCTTTAGCTGGTACCGATTGAATTTTTAGTCATTTGAAAAGAAGTTAAAGAGAAGTTCCCTCTAACTCTGAGGGATTACTGCAAGTGTAGGGTGGGGGAAGAAGTCTACCCTTGCCTGACTCCATCTTTGAAGACTACAACCATAATAGAGTGGTTACAGATGCCTTGGTCTGAGGGAGGCCTGAGTTTAAGTATCATTTGAACATAGAGCTAAATATCAGCTAAATAAAAGGCAAGACCTTAGAAGGGCGGAAGTCAGCATGCAACCTCCTGCGTGTGCACTGCTGGCTATATCATCATGTAGCAGCCAGTCTCAATGGGCCAACTTTCATTGTTTTCACTTATAAGAAGTTGATTCTTGGTCTCACTGCTGAGACCACTGTCCTCTTCCAATCATCCTGGCTCTGCCATCTTATGGTATTTTTCAGTACCAGTATGTACAGTATTTTTTAGTACTTGCTGAAAATAGACACAATTTCCTCCTTGAAACCAGCCCACTGCCTGGCACCGTTTCTTGAAACAAATTGCTATGTCATTCCAGTCTAACAGGCAACTTGCAATTTCAAAAACAAATTCAGCTGCAGCTGCTTTTAAAACATCTCACTAGGTTACTTCTCTGTCTTACGTCACCCAGGTTTCCAGAAATCTACTCAAACTGCCTAATGAGGCAATAAATTCCTTTATTGACTGTTTAGAATGTGGAAACAAATTGGAGTGACTCACTCAGGCTTTCTCCTAACCTTCTTATTCAGCAAAACAGTTTATTTTCTTGAAAGAACAGGGAAAAAAAAAAAGGGGGCTGACAATTAAGAAATAAACTCAGTAGGTTCACCCTCTTTTGTTCCTCTAGGACATTCAGGACTGTCTTTTTTGCATGAGTATATGTTACAGTTTAATTGAGATTATAAAAGAGCAAAACTATGACTTATTTATCAACCTTGTGATAATTAATTTCCAGGTTTGCTTTTCACTAATTATGAATTAATACTTCAACTTGTTTTTTATGAAGCATTTTCTTGTTTTGTTTTCGTTGGCTTTATGGTTTTTGTTTGCTTTGCTTTAAGGTGCAGTGTTCCTCTGTAATTAATCACAGGTAGGAAGTTTACTTATTTGGGAGGTAACCTTAAAAGCAAGCCTTGCTTATAATGCTTTAGAAAGGACAGAAAATAATGCAGGAAGAAAAAGTATCTGAAAGTTTACATTTCTCTCTATAATTTTGCCTAAACAAATATTTGAATTATTTGTATTCGCTGTGTATATTCCAAAAAATAATAGGTAAAACTACTTGGGAGGTTAAAAACTTAATAGCTACATTCAGAAAAAAATATCTGTTTATATGTACATAATGGATATACATCTGAAAGCAGTACATTTGCAGTTAATAGTGAACTTAGAGTAAATTTAGCTCAGGCTCCTTAATTTATAGCTATTGAAAGAAAAGGTAAGGAAACAAAGAGACTTGAAGAATATCACTGGAAAGTTGGTATAAAATACCCCATCTGGAATTCCCATCTCCTAAGCCATGAGTGTTCATTTCAATATTGCATTCTTGCCTTACTTTTCATTGCTGAACCTGAAAATGCCATATGGTGTTCTTTCTCATGCACTCATTCATAAAAACCAGATCTTAAGCATGAGAGTTGGGTGGGGGGACTGGGCAGATCATCTCTGCCCCAAAAAGTTGGGAATCAGCTCCTCAAAAACAGTAGCCTTCCTCATAGTTAAAAATAGCGTTTCATGTTCCTCTTTTCTTTTTAATTTCAATTCTTCTAAACTGCTCGCTTGAAGTTTAAAACATTAACATGAATATGAGTATGGGAAAAGTGAAAATAGCACAGACCGAGAAGCTATTGCATCACACCTTCTAGGATGCCAGTCATCAGTACTAACCCTTGGTTTGTAAAATCTTTTCTTAAGTTCTCAGAATTCCACAAGAGGAAAGATATTAAGGAAACAATAGAAATAGTACACAATAGGAGGCAACGGAATACGCTGTTATTTATTTTGAACCTTCTAAAGAATGGGACCTTATTATTCACCTTCATCTAATAAATTGGAATTTATGTTGATATATGCAATTAACATTTATCATAGAAACATAAACTTTTAGAGCTAGAAGAGACCTCAGGTATTATTTAATCTTAACCTCTACATTTTACAGATAATGCCTAGGAAAGTAAAGTAGTTTATTAAGTGGCACTTAGAAATGTAGCAGGAGAGAAAGAGCTAGATATATTACTAAGACTCTCATGTTTTTCCTCCAATGTGCAGCTCCTTACCTGTATGTGAGTACACTTAAATGTTCTCATGCAGATATTTTGAGTTTTAAAAATAAATGCACAAATGAATTAAATCTGCCCCAAGACCTTGAGGGGCAAAATCACTTTTCTAAGCAGCACTGAAGTCACAGAAAAAAATGTTTACAGATCACTACAAGTGTTAATATCACCCCTTAAGTGCCAGTGTGTACTGGAAAACGTTGCCATTATCACAGATCACTTATGCTTAAAATTTAGAGCACGGACAGGAAAACATTTTTTACTCACACGAGCAAAAATATTGCCCCATTCATTCTCTTAACTCACTACAGTGGAAGGCTTCAAAATCCAGGTTAAAGAAAATTACAAATAAGTAAGTCACATCAAAAATATAATTATTTCTAAAAAGAAATGAACTCATCTTTTACTAATTCAACTGGAAAAGTACACTTTAAATGCAGTTTTCCATAAAACATAGTCATCTGGGTGAGCTTTACTAATAAAGCTCTTTGGGGGACTCAGTGAACTCCTTTCTGTATACTTGCAATTGTCTTAAGCAATGCAGTACTGTAATGAGCTGAAGACATGGACTCCAAGAGGAGGCTACCCAAATGCTGACAAGTATGTGCCAAATAGAACTCCACATATCTTCATCACTTTCAAGAGCTTCTTGAGTCAGAAAAACAATTGATTGTTTAAACTTAACATGAGAATAAACATTATAATGATAATTCTTAAAACCCCAAGATTCTCTTTTCTTAAAGGGGCAGCTGTTGGCAGCAGCATGATAGACGTGCTAATTTGTTTTTAATGTAAGTAGAGGACAAGTGGCTAATATAAGGTTAGAAGTCAGAAGATGTGGCTCCTCACTATGAGTTTTCACTAAATAGTTTTTGTAACTTTAAAAGGACATTTCACCTTCCTGGATATTACTTTACTTAATTACATATATTAAGGTGTTTTGGACTTGAAAATCTCTAATCCACCTTTTAAATACTCATATTCCAAGCAACATTTTGCATGAAAAAAATGGCATTTATGTAACTATACATTATATAGTTTATTTAATACTTTTTTAAAATTACTTCGTTAATATTAGAACTAGGACAAGTTTTATTTGGTAATCCAAGTCCAAAATTTACTTTTCTACTTTTTCTTAAATAACCCACAAGCACACTTAAGAAAACAAATAAACAAATAAATAGCAGTTGATCAAGTTGCAGAACACCAATGTAAGAATTTAAGGATTTTCTGATATACTGAACAATTAATACAGTACAAGAGAATGTTTTTCAATGAACAAATACAATCTTAATTTTACATTTTAAAAACTACAGTTTTTCTCTGGTAACTAATCTACTTGACATGAAAAAAAAATTAAATTTACACTTAACTATTTATCTAACAGGGCTGTAATGGACATTTCTTGGGATGCTATGTCAATTCCTCATCTTTCAGAACTGCCTGCCCTGTCCACAGGGGTGGGTCCTTAGCAGCTCAGTGACACTGTCTCCCCTAACTGATTCAACATAGTTGGACACTTGACCAGGCTGGCTTAATTAAACACTTTCTCTTAGGAACTTAGAATTGGGGTTGATAAATATTCTTTCAGCTTGGTCCAGGACTTTGGAAATCTGTGTAAACTCATGACTGTGTACTGACCCTCTTCCAGCTTCTCTGAGGATTGAAATCAGTGGTCTGGCGCAGGAAAAACTATGAGGTAAGTTCACAGGAAGAAGCAGAGATGGAAGAGAGAGAATATTTCAGCAGGCATTAAGTATCCAGTTCTGTTCTACACTGAAGAGCAAGGCACTTTCCTCTTATTAGACTGCATGAAACAGTCCAGCAGCCTTTTAGTAGTTATATATTTGGCTTAAGTTAGCTCAATTTGACTTACTTGTGAACAAAAAGCCTTAACTAAGTCTAGGATATCTTAGTAGTGTTGTTAAAATCATTCGTACAGACTTTCAAAATTAATAATTAAAGAATTCAGAATCACCAACATGAAATAAGTTGGCACTAAAGGCATGATCTTTACTGATTATAAAACATATGCTCATAAAATAAATATGTCATAGAGATGTCATGTGCAGCATGGTGACTATAGTTAATACTATATCACATTCGATAGTTAAGAGAGTAAAATTTAGAAGTCCTCATCACAAGGGGAAAAAAAAACTGTAACTATGTATGGTGACAGATACTAACTAGAATTGTTATATTGATCATTTTCCAGTATATACAAATATTGAATCATTATATTGTATCCCTGAAACTAATGTTATAGGTCAATTATACCTCAATTAAAAATAAAAAACAATGCTTATGAAGATACCACACAAACCAGTCTCTTAAACAGAAAAATGGTAGTACCATCTGAGTAACAAAGTGAAATTTTTAAATATTTTACTGTATTTTATTTCACCAGACATTTTTGTAGTCTTACTCACTTCAAACACAGTTCAATTTCAGTATTTGTTATGTTAAAAAAGAGAATAATTTAAGTGTTACATTTTGCCTCATAATGCCTTCTAGAATAAAGGACTTGTAACTCTTGGCCCTTTGGTAAATATACGTGTTTCACTGCTTACTTTTTAAAGCAATGTTTAACTTAGCTTACCTGCCCTTTACATCACATCTCGTGTTTTAAGAGCTCTGTGAAGCAATGAAAAGAGCATAATGGAGCCATAGATCAAGGCACCTCATTCATTAACTTTTAAAATATCACCTCATTTATTTAGTCTTCCTCTGGAGTTTCTCTTTTGATAAGTAGCAATTTTATTAAACATCCATTTAAGTGAAATGAGAAAGAATGACATACTTTGCTCCAATACATATAAAGGTTATATTCTTACATCTAAATTTACTTTAGCCAGGAACATTACAGTGTAATCACTACATCTGTTTTTTGTATATATAAGGAGTGGGAGGAATACTACTGGCTTTTAAATTTACAGCACACCAAATAGCTAATACAGATTTGGGCCAAGTGGGAAAACTTTGATGAAATTACCCTGTCTAGGGGAACAAAGAGGGTGAAGTCATTGGATTAATGGCAGGCCAAAATATTTGAAAGGTGAAAGCATGCTTCAAGAAGCCTGCAAGAAGAGAACCTAGTTACCAAATACAATTCGTTAAAAGTTAACAACACATATTGTCCTATAACTGGTATTAGTTTGAGGCTTCACCCAAAAGTCAGAAACATTACATCCTTTAAACAAAAGAATAACTGTCACAGCAGGCAATGCACTGCCTTGCAAATATAATTTCTCTGGTAATTAAAATATAAACTCACTCTGTGAGAGTGTTGAAAGAAAGAGTAGCTTAAACAGAATGCTTTATAAACTTAAGAGACTTCTAGACATCATCTTTCTAGTAAAATACTCAATTCCCAAAGATGAGGAAATCAATGGCCTGTAAGATTTATGAGATGAATCTAAGGGGAAAAAATACTTTATATTATAACATATAACAAAACATCATAGATACAAAATTAATCCAGTGATTATTTCTTACATACTACCTATTCAGTAGTAGAAAAAACAATGAAATCTAGAATCAGAAATCCAGACCTTATTTTCCTTGCAATGTTCTTATATGATTATCTTTCTTTTCCCATTAGTTATTGGGTCACATCTTTTCAAATTAGAATACTATGAACTTGTGGGGAGGGTATAGCTCAAGTGGTAGAGTACATGCTTAGCATGCATGAGGTCTTGGGTTCAATCCCCAGTGCCTCCTCTGAAATTAGAACACTATGAACTTTCCAGTATATAACTTCTCAGAAACATACATATGGAAAATTATGTTTAAGGACAAATTAGCCCACATTCTCAAGACAATCACTTTTTTTTCTTTTCTAGAAAATCTCCATTTCTTGTTTACTTAACAAGACAGAAGACAGTTTTTCCCCGTCAAAAAAGCTTTCATAAGTTTTATAAAAACTTTTCCAAATTATCTACATTCTCTTTTTAAGTTCACCCAGGAGTAATAACGGGCTATTCAATCAGAAGAAAGAAAAACCTGCCAGCCTTACCTACATTCTGAGATTGTTTTTTGAATCACAGCTAACTTGCCCACTTTTGCATGTGGCTTGTTTGCTTTATAAATATGGGCACAGAAATTTTATAGTTTTATTACAGATATCATTATATATATATACATATATACAAAATTACTCAGAGAAATTTATGCACAACTCTGTCTTACATTAGAAAAAGAGAAATTTATGTACAACTCAGCCTTACATTATAAACAGAGAGGTGTTTTTTGCTTACATGAGATAAAGGTCAGGTGCAAACCAATATCTAAACATGTCTCTGTCTGTGGCCAAGCCCTCCTCTACTCCAGAAGGACCACATTGAGAATCTCTCGAAACTTAATGAACTTCTTTTCTCAACACACCAAAATGTAGAAGACATTTTGCAGATAATGTAATTAACTTTCTTGAGAATTCAATCCTTTCATAGCAAATACAAAAACAAAGAATTGTTAATTTGGTTTTTCATTTTCAATGAAATATTTAACAAAACAGATACTTGTAAATTATATTGAAATAAATTTTAATTGGCAAGAATGGGTAAAAATCATGTAATTATTTCTTCTCCTAGAGCAGTGATTCTCAAACTTGGCTACAAATTGAAATTACCTGAGGAGTTAAAAAAAAAATACTATGACTTAGGTCCTTCTACCAAAAATGTATATTTCATTGGTCTGTGGTAGTCTTGTTATTAGGGTTTTTAAAAATCTCCCCAGGTGATTCTAATGTTCAGCCAATGGTTGAAAACCACTGCACTAGAATACAGATTAGTGTTAGGTTATGTTAATCTTTTAAGTAATTTGAACAGTTTTATTGAAAATAAACAGACAAAAGGTTATTTTATACTATCATAAGGTAACTGACATATTCATAATTAAAATCAGAAAAAAGTATTTAAAAATACTGGGCAAGATCAAATTCAAATATTTAATCTTTATAAGTCTCTTTAAAGACATAATATGAAATAAGATGCTTGGTAAGACTGCATATACATAGGTGAGCAAATCTAAATTTCAGAAGCATGCCTACACTTAAATTACATGAATTTTCTTTTGTTATATGTGGAAGATAATGGTAGAAAATCTTGTGTTTATTTTTGACAATTAAATCGTCTCACATTGTAACTTTTTTCAGAGAGCAAACTGGAACTCTTTGGAGTCAACTAAAATATACTTATCAGAGTTATAAGGTGAGAAATGGCATCTGAGATACCCAGATTGTTATGCTTCTTCCTAAAATCAATGCCTATGTTATTTCATTTCAGAAAAGAAACAAAAGCAATTAATATGCCTGGATTCTGAAATGAGTTTAGTCAGAATTAGGAGCTGTTAGAGTAATATTAATGTTATAAAAATAGATTGTACTGTATCCAAATGAATCTGAGCAGATATTCCTATACATATATGAAAGTATATATATACATACACAATTATTCACTGAGACAAGTGGTAGCAAAAGACTAAAAGTATCGAAATGTTCAACAATAGAAGACTAGTTCCTTCTACACAACAAAAACTCTGAGCCAAGGAAAAAAGTTACATATATTAAAAATTATAAAATTATATATATACATATACAATCTATGTACAAATGTAGAGAGAGCTCCAGGATATATTTCACCATTTCTTTTAAATACAGGAAAATGTTCATAGTCTGCTACCTCTATGAAAAGAAACAAGTGAGAAAACAATACATGCATATTCATGTTTGCTTATATTTGTATTACAATGTGTCAGAAGTCAATAAAATGAAGGAATAAATAAGGTAGGAGAAGAACTTCTCAATATGTATTTTTAAACAGTTTTGATTTTGAACAATTTAAATGTATTCATATGAAAATAAATTCAAATCCACTAATAAAATATGAATATTCATATTGATATTTTGGGGTTTATTCTACATATTCATAGGATAGCATTAAAAAGGGTCCAATCCAAAAATGAAGACAATAAATATTTTAAACAATAGAGAATTGGTTTAATAAACTTTCTTGTATAAGAAAAGAATACTATGAAATCTTATTTAAAAATATTGGAATAGAAACTTCTGACCTAAAAGGGATGTATAATGAGAAAACTTTTTAAGTTGAAAAAAAGGCAGGTTAAAAACAAACATAAGATATGATCTACTTTGTGTAAAATAGTAAAGGTACATACAAAGTAAAAAATAGCTGCAAATTTATTTATTAAAATCCGATCAGCAGTTTTCCCTGTCACTTGGTAACAGATTGAGTTTTATGTGCTTTTTGCTTAGGGCCCACCACATCACTGGCAGATTTCTATCTGCTGGACAAGACCTCAAATATTCCTCTTCCTCCAGTGACCAGAATGTTCCCTCATTTTCCAGCCTTCCCCTGGTGGACTCTGGAAGAAGCCTCAAGCTACAGGGGCACTAGAGGAAGAACTTCAGGAAACATATGCGAGGTCCATTTAAGGTTCAGAGGAAAACGTCTGGATTATTCCTCCTCTGTGTACTCCTTTTACAAAAATGATGGTCATCCTGGACATTTTGTCACAAGATCTAGGTTGGAATCTCTGAGATGAAAGATGGATTAACTTGAATTGGCAGTTAAACACTCAGAACAGACTACTGGTGATGGATGGAGCAGTAGAAGCGAGCAGGACTGACTACTGGGGTTCATGCTCTCTTGCTTCTTTTCTCATCTTGAGCCACCATCAGCCACCATAATTGCTCTGAGACAAGATGAGAACTGAGAACCATGTGTAAATTAGGCATTTGGAAAATGATTTCATAGCAGCAGAGGTATCAGTAGCCATGTCAGTCGTGGCAATGTGGTGGGGGTACATCAAGTTTTGGTTTGACTTCTTCCATTAAGAAAGATTTTACTCAGTAACCACTTGACCTCCAGTCTCCTTCCAAAGCTGACTCTTAACTCTGACTCAGGAGGTAGGAAACTCAAATAAATGAAGTATTCATCAGGTTAATGTTTCCAACCAAAGACCAATTAGGGAGAATTAGAAGCTATGTAATACTATGGTGGAGAATGTCCTACAAGTTCCAGAAGTGTCTATCAGGGCTTTTTAATAAATATTAAGCTTTCAGTAAAAATTGTGACTGCATTTTCTTGAAGACTAATAACTCCAATGTGAAAAGCTCTCAAATTTTTGTTCACTGCAGGGCAAAGTCAAATCTGAGATTCATACAGATGCTCTGAGTAACTGCTTAATGAGACTGACTATAAGATAATGAAACTGAATTTCTCCTTAGTTACCAACTGGCTCTGAGACAGATTCTTTAAAAAGAGCTGAAATAACAGCAGCCTCTCTCAGATGAGGGTATTGTGTCCTAAGGTAAATAAAGGACAGCCTTTATTTGGTGTGTAAGTATTGGAAAGTAGTTGGCCTCATTAATATGGTTCTCAAACTCATGCACATCAGCATTACCTGAAGAGCTTGTTGAAGGACAGATGACCGATTCCCACCCCCCCAGATCCTGAAGTACAGTCGGTTTCCAATGCTGTGTTACTTTCTGCTGTACAGCATAGAGTTTCAGTTACACACATAGCTTTAGAATGGTATTATCCTATAGTCCACACAGATACGTGTTAGAAGATTTCACATCTGTTAATTTTGTTGTTTTCATTTTGATCATCTCCTAAAGCCATATCAATATTTGCATATTTTAATCTCAGTGGCCAGGTTACAATCAAGTTTTTTTTTCTTTATGTTTTCAGTGACAGTAATTTGTATTTGTGTTTCCAACCATGTGAGCACTAAACTATCATGCAGTGTCAATTTTTAGAAGCGTTTCTCAAACTGAATCAATAGATGTATTCTAGATGTCCATGAATCTCTAATTTTTAAAACACTGGCTTACATGCTAGAATGCTCTACTATAGTATAACAAAGATACAAGCTAATCTACCTAGCAAGGAGAATTCATATGAACATTTTCCATCACATGTCTGCATGTAGCTAATTGTTCTAGCCCATGGAGTCAGTGGAAAGTGGCACTTAAGAGTGTGCTTTCCAACTCTTTCATGTCAAGGCACATAGAGAAGCTTAAATTCATTTAGGACCCTCTAGGGGAAATAAATGAAGCTGCTGATGGTCTTGCCAGAGGGCTCCAGCTGCCCTGTCCTGCTTGGACTGCTAGAGGGCAGAGAAAGTTAGTCAGCGTCAGAGTATTCATACCTTCTCTGTGGGTTTTAGCAGTTTGGGAAGCTCTTAATTGATTGAGGTAACTCTGTTCCAGAATTATCTAATGAGGATATCATAGACAAGTATTGCAGAAGTAGAAGTAACATGTCACAACACCTGAGTGAGTATAATTTTTCAAAATCCCTTCAGATTTTACCATTCCCCCAGATTCTGTCCTTAAAAAGGAGGGATAGCATCCTATTTCCACAGCCACACCCCTGCACCCGTCAACATAGAGCAGTAAGACTGAGTCATCACCAAGGGTGTCCTCTGTTGCTCAGATGTTAAGAAAAGTTGCAAAACATGAACCTAGTCACTAATGTTTAACAGTGATTGCTTCCAAATTGTTCAGTGAGGAGTGTGCCCAGAATTAACTTTATTAAAATCCCCTCTAACCAACATGGTTTGGAAACTGGGATGTGTAGGATAATACATATTTTTACAAATAAACATCCCAAAGTATACATAAATATTTCTGGGAAATGTAAAGTTTGCAAATAAAATTTACCTTAATTCAAAGAAGTAATGTAGTTTTTTCTTTAATGATTTGGTAGGAAATCCAGGATTTCACAGGGCCTCAAGCTAATACTTATCGAGCACTAATTGTACACCAAAAACCAGTTGTAAAAGCTTTACATGTCTTAGCTTACCTACTATGATCAACAACCCTGTGAGGCAGCTACTCAGATTATCACCATTTTATAAATGGAACAATCAATAAATACACGAGCTACCAATGAACTTACACAACTTGCCTAAGGTCACACAGCCAGTAGGTGGCAGAGCTGGGATCTAGACCTAAGCATTACGTAGGTTCCAGTCATTTTTAACAAACAGGCAGAGGCAGTTAATGAGAATGCGCTGATTAAAATTATTTCTTATTACCTATATTCACAAAGAGCATTTTAAATGACGGGGATGGTTGCTTAAATTATGTTCTACAATGAAGTGTGACATAGACACAAAAAATTAAGTGGTGCATCCCTATTTATTGATGGAAAGATGTCCATGAACTGTCCATGTCCATGGAAAAGAAAAAAAAGAGGTTAAGAACCGTTATATAGAACATGATTCCATTTTAATAAAGGCGTATGATAGTTATATTGATAGTGGACACATCCCAGATAGTAGTATTACACTGAATTCTTATTTTTTATTCTAACTTTCAAAATTTTTGATTGCAGGTATAGGAACTATTTTATAATTTGGATATAAGTATTATTTTTTTTTAAAGAAAAGGTGCTTTAGTCATAGGTATACAGTAATAATAATAGCTAACATCACTGAGGATGTATTATGTGCCAAGCAATGATCTTAGGATTGTTCCTAGTGACTCTCACCTAATTTACATTTACAAAAATAAAAAAAGTTAAAATAAGTATTGTCATCATTCCCATTTTACAGATGAAGAAACTGAAGCTTTGAGAGGTTTTGTACTGTCACGCAAATGCTAGCAGCCTGAATCCTGAGTAAATATTCCTAGATGATACAATATAAGGATCTCCATCCTTCTTGAGGTATGATCCAGAAAAGCCCCGCTATTCCTTGCAGTATTTCTCCATAGAACTCTCGGTATTATCACTCCACGTGAGTCCAGGCAAAATACTGAAATTTTAGAGTAAAATAATTCATTTAAATTGCAAGATGTCAAATACATTCAATTCAATGAACCTAAACTACATTTATAATTGAAATCTTGATGATGGATAGCTAAAAGGAAAAAAATAGTGCAGACACAATAGCTCAAATCTGGAGGTCAAAAACTGGAAAACTATTTCCAAGCACTGAGAAAACTAATTTGGCTGTGTTATTAGCATTCAAACAAAGAATGTGCTCATTATAAATGGTTCGTATCTACGTAGCTTAGTTCTTAGAAATTTAAGAAATACACCCAATCCCACATTCTCTGATTTCCTTCTTGGTCTCTTGTATTATTTTATGAAATATAAATACATAAAGCTTCATTTATGTAAGAAGTTTATCAATTCAGATTCGTCAGTGACAGGTTCCCTCTAGCGCTGTGTTTTCTTTATTCCTTTGCCCGGTAGGGCTCAGTGGGAGGGTTCACTGTGACTTTAGGATAACTATGCAGTACCTACACACATTCGAGCACTCAGATTCTGATAACAGGGAAAGAAACTCTTCTTCCTACTCACCCACAATAACAGATCAATTCTAAAAGAAATATACAACTCCAAAGCCAACTTTAAAATTATTATTTTCTCTGTTAAGACTTAGTTGGCTTCACTGGGATTTATCCCCCTCCTTCCCGTTCACATCCTGGAGGCTGAGGGTGGGTAGGCAATAGAGAGCAGATTCACTAGAATGACCCAAACTATTCACAGCAGGTATATGATGGACAGCTGGGCTCACATTCAAAAACATCCCAGCTTCCCCCCAACCCTTTGCTGAATTTCTCACTTAAATATAAATATGTAAAAATAACACCCCATATAGTTACTATCACTCCAGATAAAAACACTCAAAAGTACAAATTCTGCATAAGGTTTCTTAAGTTGCTCTTTTTTTTTTTTTAATGTACATAAGTACTGTAGATGCTGGAAAGGTGCTTAGTAAAGCTGGCTTTAGTGGGATACAATTGTTCCAAACGCTTGCCTCTTACTTCATTCTTTAATGAACATCTCTGGAATAAGTAATTACTGTGGGAACACATTTTTAGAGCTATTCTCAAAGAGCAAAATTGGCAGAGGGTTGGTTTTATAAAGTTCACAAAATGAATGGTGCCTTATTGCCATAAACAAAGGGATTTTTAACAACCAGCTTTAAAATACCCAGCGAATTACTGATAAGTGAATCAGTGAATAAAGATAAGTCTTTAACTGACAAGAAAATGAAGGATTAGGCTAATAGCGTATTACAGCAATATGCCGTGAATTCAAACTTAGGCCTTCTTCCCTTTTCGGAGTAGGTAAGTATAACATTTTTTTTAAACAGAAAGACTATTTTTTCTGCAACATTTCTGCTTAACATCTTCTAAAATGTGTGCCACTGGTATTAAGTCTTAGCATGAATTCTCCAAGTGATTCTCATATCCTCACAACTGTGTATTTGAAGTGACATACTGTGATTTTCTAAAGTTGCCTTTTGAAACCTGAGAGTTCTTTACAAAATACATTTGTCTAGTATATACATTTAAGTAACAATAACTGTACTTTTAACTAAAAAAATTTTGTATATGTGCTTTAAATTTTTGATTTCAAGATTAAAATATTTAAAAAAGAAAAATTACATTTTGATTTTAAGCCAAGATAAGAAACATCCAGGTACCAATATCAAAATTATGAATAAATAAATAAACTTTAAGAGAATCAATAGGAAACCACATTCAACTTCAGAATTGGGTATATATACTTTTTACCTTAGATAATAAGCCAATTGAACTAAACCAAAAACTCTGATTGTGATTTGACAATTTATTCTTGTTTAGATAGTACTATTTCTTGTTACCACAGAAAAACAATAACATTCTTCAAAGCCTTGAGTGTTCTTATGTACTTTGTAGTCCCTGGTCTGCCAAAGGTCACTGAACTATCTTCCATCAAAATCCTCATTTGAAAATGCATCTCCCTGGTAAAGAACTAAGATGACCCCAGGAAATAAGTGGAGTGATGCTTTTCTTAAAGGAGAAAGACTCTAGGATACAAAAGTCCAAAAGCAATGCCCATTAGTGGGGAGTACCCATACATAGTGTGGGGAATTGGCAGTGACAGGCGGATAGCCAACCACAGGAATAAGTTGTGAGGCATAGATAGTAAGCCTTGGTTTCATCTATTTGCTTCCTGAAACGGAAAGGGTGATAAAAGCAAAATATGCCAAAGATTTTGCCTTTATAATCTGGAGCAAAATCCACCATTTTGAGTATGCATTCCATATTGTAGGGACCTAAAATCATCATGATCAGGAATATTTTCCATACGGCAAACGTATCTCTATATTCTAATTTAATTCATGAATATCCCTAATATCTCTGAATGAAAAATAAGTAATGTATAAAGCTAGGTAATTTTAATATTCAGGTATCTTATTAAGTACCCTCTACTTACTTTTTTCCCATGTTGAATAAATTAAATAAATTAGAATATTATTTAGATTCTGTATACACAATTTCACAGGGGTAGGGCGGGGGTTCCCCTCACACTACCAAGCAATTCTTGGGACACAGCTGGGTATTCTAAAATTAAACTTGATTCTGACACTGTCTACCCAGAGATAGCATTGGATCCCACAAGGCTCAGAACCCCAAGACCACTTCCCACTTCAGATGCCAGTCAAAAATCTTGGACATCATCTGTTCTTCAGACCTACTGGCGATAACTTGGAGATTGCGACTCCCTCCAACTCAGGATGCCAACCGCAAGCTCAGGATGCTACCTGTACTTCTGACTAATTGGCTATAAATCAGAAGTTTCCACAATCCCTTCCTGGGGTTCTATTAATTTGCTGGAGCTGCTCACAGAACTCAAGAAACCAGTTTACCCATTAGATTATGTTTTATTACAAAGGATAATAAAGGATACAAATCAACAGCCAGCTGAAAAGCTACATAGGGCAAGGTATGTGGGAAGAGGGGCAGAGTTTCCATGCCCTCTGCACGTACACCCCCTCCCCAAATCTCCAAACAGTCACCAACCTGGACACTCTTTGAACACCCTTTTGAGTTTTTAAGGAGGGTTCATTACACAGGCATGACTGATTAAATCCTTGGCTAGCTGCTCTTTTCTTGCCAGAAACTAGGGGGTGGCATTCAGAGTTCAAATCCTCTATTCATGACTGGTTCCCCTGACCACCAGCCTTCATCCTCAGGTACTTTCCAAAAGTCACTTCATTAATATAAACCCAGCTGTGGTGGAAAGGGGCTTGTTATGAATAACAAGACACTTTTTTTCACCCTTATAATTAAAGTGTTTTCAGGAACTGAGGACAAGATACCAAATATTATGACAAAAGATGCTCTTATTGTTCTTAGTACTCAGAAAATTCCAAGGGTTTGGAAGGCTGGGAGCCAGGAGCCACTGAGTAAGATCATCTTGATAACCAAATATATATCTCCAAAAAGTCACAATATCCTAGAAATAGACGCTATGTTACTGTTTTTTAATTATTTTCTTAGTTCTCTGAACACTAATTGCTTACTACTTTAAAAAAAAAAATCAGTCATCTAAATATAGTGTATTGTTTTTTTCAACTTTATTGATATAATTGACACATAACACTGTGTAACTTTAAGGCATACAGTGTGATAAATTTATATGTGTATATTTTGTGAAATGATTACTACAGTAAGGTTAGTTAATACAGCTATCTCACATGGTTGCTTTTTTTTTTTCATTTTTCAAACGTTCAGGTGAGAACTTTGAAGATTTACTCTATTAGCAACTTTCAAGTATACACTACACTATTGTTAACTATGATCACCATGCTGTATATTAGATTCCCAGAAATTATTCATCTTATAACTGCAAGTTTGTACCCTTTGGTCATTTTCACCCAGTTCCCTCACACTCATGCACTTGGCAACATTTACTCATTCTATGAGTTTTTTTTTTTCTTTTCCCTAGATTCCACATAAAAGTGAGATCATACAGTATTCGTCTTTGTCTGGCGTATTTCACTTAGCAAAATGACCTCAAAGTCCATCCATGTTGTCGCAGATGTCAGGATTCCGTCTTTTCTATGGCTGAATAATATTGTATATCATATCTTCTCAATCCATTCATCTGTCAATGAACACTTAGTCTGTTTCCATGTCTTGGCTATTGTAAGTAATGCTGCAGTGAACATGGGAATTCACATATCTCTTCAAGATAGAGATTTCAGTTCCTTCGTTTATACCTTCCCTACAGAATTGGAATTGTGGATCATATGGTAGTTCTATTTGTAATTTTTTGAGAAAACTTCATACTATTATCTGTAGTGGCTATACCATTTACATTCCCAGCAACAGTACACAAGGGTTCCATTTTCTCCACATCCTTGCCAGCAATTACCTCTTGTCTTTTTGATAATAGTCATTTTAAGAAGTGTGAAGTGATATCTCACTGTGGTTTTGATTTGCATTTCCCTGATCATTAGTGATGTTAGCACATTTTCCTATACCTGTTGGCCAGCTGTGTATCTTCTTTGGAAAAACATCTATTTGGGTCATTTTCCCTGTCCATTTTTTACTTGGATGATGATAATGATTTCTTCTATTGAGTTGTATGAATTCCTAATACATTTTGAATGTTAACCTCTTAGTTGCATGATTTGTAAATATTTTCTTCCATTCTATAGGTTGCCTTTCCATTTTGCTGTGCAGAAGTTTTTAGTTTGATATAGTCCCATTTATTTATTTCTGCTTTTGTTGCTAATGCTTTTGGCAAATTATCCAAAAAAATCATTGTCAAAATCAATGTCAAGGATACTTCTCCCTATGTTTTCCTCTAGGAGTTTTACTTGTTAAAAAGAAATAACAAGCCCAAAATGGAGTCATTTTTCCCCATGACAGCAAACCAAGACTTAATTGCAGTCTCAAACTCTTCCAGGATTGTGACCTTTAAAGAGACAATATGAAATTTCCTGATCAACACTAGTGAGGTAACCTGCATAATAAGACCCCTTGCCCCCCCACTTCCCCCCAAAAAAGATGACCTGGCCTGATACAATTCTCTCTTTTCTTCTGCTAATAACATCCTTGCCCCTTCCTCCTTATGCTTATAAAAATATTCCATTTGGTACAACTCCTTGGAGTGCTGTCTGATGTACTAGATAGGATGCTGCCTTCACAAATGTTTAATAAAACCAATTAGATCTTCAAATTTACCAGTTAAATTTTGTTTTTTAACAAATGTTCTAGGTCTTACATTTAAGTCTTTAATCCATGCTGAGTTAATTTTGAAGAGTAGTAAAATAAGTGTCCAGTTTCATTATTTTGCATATGGACACCCAGTTTCCCTAGTACAATTTTATGAAGGGAATATATTTTCCTCTTTTTGGCTCTAGTGTCAAGTATTAGTTGCTTGTACATGCATTGGTTTATTTCTGAGCTCTCAATTCTGTTCTGGTCTGTGTCTGAGAAGCAAAATAAGATTTCATATTGAGCAAATTATATATAATAACTTAGAAAAATTATATAAGAATTATATAAGAAATAAGTAACAAAATATTCTAAAACATAGCCAATATTGCCAATATATTTATAAACTGTAGAATTGATTTTACCTTAACATACTATACCATACTAAAATAATCAGTTAACTTTTTTCATTTGCAATTCCAAACATCCTTCTAAATAATAAATAAAATGATAAATACATTTTGATATAAATAACTTGTTTTAATCAATTATACAGACAATTAACATAATTAAAGATATAAATATTTAGGGGAAAAAATTAAATTTTATAATATCCTAATGACAGAGGCATGTTCTAAAAAAGCCAAAGACACTAAAGAAATTATTTTAAAAGTTGGGTAAAATGGTCTACGTGATACACCAAAATTATAGCCATTCTATGTGGAAATATAACCAGACTATAAAATATTGAAATAAAGTAAATATGAATGAAAGTAATATAAACAGCGTAATTTTTATTAACAAATGATTCTAATCTGGTTTAAATTTAGCATAATATTTTAGCATATTTCAAGTTGAAAAAATGTCTGAGTTACTACATAAAAATAATAAATGCTGAAATATTTTGTTTCTTCCTCAATTATGATATTTTACATTAAAAAATTGCAACCCACGTTTATCAAGTGCCTACTATATTCTAGATAAATGTAAGTGTTTTATCCACATTGCTTCATCACATGTTCACAGCATCCATGGGAAGTATTGTTTTCCCCATTTCAAAGACAGGGGAACTAACGCTGTAGAGAGAGGTTACACCATTTGCTTTAGGTCACAGAGCCCATAAGTGGTCAGGGCATTCTTACCCAGTGGCATTCTTAGCCAGTCTTATTATTGCCAAATACTCTTAGTGTGCTGAAATACTTTCTGGTCAGTCCTAATCAAATTCTAGGAACATGAAAAAGGTTTCTAACTTTAACCAATATTATGAACAAGCAAAAATATCAGTATATTCTGTAAAATAAGTAATTGAAAAAGTACACATCAAAGCATAAAATAATGTTGATTCTCTTTTTAGTCAAAGGCACTGGGGATACAACTCTAAACTGATCCCTGATCCTAGCAAGATCCTTACTTCATGAAGTTCACATTCTGATAGGGAGGGATCAATAGAAATAAGCAAGGTAAGAACAGATGAAGATAAGCACGATGGAGAAAAATACAATGGTGAGAAATTATGGGAGTTAGGGAGTCCTGGAACTGGGAGGTTTTGCTATTGTGTTACTGCATAAACAGGTTAGGAATGGCCTCATTGGTAAGTTGACACCAGAGCAGAGACCTGAATGAATAAAGGAGAGTCTTCCAGGTGCTGGTGTGGGAATTTCCTCCTGTTTGAGGAAAAGCAAAGGATGACTGTATAATTTCATATAGTGAGTGAAGGCTGAATTGCAAGAGATTAAGTTAGGAATATTCTTCAGGATAGGACATGTGAGACCTTAGAGGCCACTGTGAACATTTGACCTTTACTATGAGATTGGAATATTTGGACAAAAGAATGGTAGGAGCAGACTTACATTTGCAGAGTACCATTCTGGGAACTATTTTGTAAACAGACTTTTTCTAAAAAATAAAGAAAAGAGAGAAAATGTTAGCTAATAGGTTGTTACAAAATCACAGGGAGATAATAGTTACCTGCTTAGTGGTGATGGAGAAAGTGGTATAAATTAGCCAGAATCTGGATATATCTTGAACATAGCTCCAAATAATTTTCTGTTGAATTAGAAGTAGAATATGAGAGAAAATTAACGATCAAGAGTGACCTAACGGTTTTGAACTGAAAAACAAGAAGAAAGAGGAAGATTACAGGAGGAATAGATCTGAGGGTGAAAATAAGAAGTTATATTTTGTACAGGACAAGTTTGAGGTGTCCATTAGAAACCTAGGCTCAGAAGTTGAAAAGGTATATTGGATAAAAAGTTGGATATTTAAGAGTCTTGATTTCTGGACTCAAATATGAAAATGCATTATTTAGGAATCATGAGATAACAGATGATCGCTATTTAAAGCCAAAAGACTGGATGAGTTTATAAAAAAAAAAAATAGGTAGTTTGAAGAGAAAAGATCTAAGGATTAAGCTCTGAGATTCTCCAGCATTTTAAGAGGCAAGGGGTTGAGGAATGTGAAAGGTTAAAGATGACAGCAAATTCTCTGATATTCCTTCCCATGAGTGAGGTGTCCATTTCCTCTTCCTCTAAATTTGTGCCTGTGGTGACAATAGAGTACATGGCAGAGGTGACACCACGCCAGCTCCAGGCCTAGGCTGCGAAGGGCTGGCAGCTTTTGCTTTGATCTCTGGAGCCTGAACCTCCAAGAATAAAGTCCAGTTACCCTGATGGAGAGACTACAGAAAGAAACTGATAGGTAGAGAGACCCTGCTGAGCTCAGCCTTTCAGATAGTGTCACCAAGGCAACAAGCACATAAGTAAAGCCACTTCAAAAAATTTCAAACCAGATCGCCACCAGCTGAAGAGCATCAAATAACCTCTGTTAATTCCAACGGACTGCAAGAATCACCCTAGCCCAAAGTCCAAGTCCCAAAAACTGTGAGATATAAAAGTTCTGGAGTAGTGGCTTAGGAAACAAGAACATGCAGGGACCAGTAAAGGAAAGAGAAAAGGAGGGGCCAGTGCGATGGAAGAAAAGCAAGAGACGTTTTACTCCCAGAAGTCAAGTGAAGAAAGGATTCAAGAATGAGCAAGTGATTTACCCTAGTAAATGCAGCTTGAGTAGGATGAGAATGAGATTTGACCACTGTGCTCTGCAATGAGGAAGTCACTGATGACTCTGACAAGAGCTATTTCATTAGAATGTTAGAGATAAAATCCTGCTTGGAGTGGATTAAAGGGAGAATAGAAGAAAGGAACTGGAGGCAGAGAGTAAGGAAAACACTTGATTGTTCTTGTTTTAAAGGAGACCAGAGAAATGGCATAGCTAGTTGGCCATGTGGGGTCCAGGGAATAAAATGGGATAAATTACAAAATATTCCTATGCCATTGGGAATGATCTACCAAGGAGGGGGAAATTAAGGTTGAAGCAGATAAATGGGACAATTAGGATGCATTGTCCTTTATTTCCTGAGATGAATAGGTATAGTGCACAGGTGTAGGGAGGGGTGGCCTTAAATAGGAGCACAAACACTGTTTCCATACCAATGTGAGGAAAGGTCAAATGTGCAAGGGCAGGTAAAGGCATAAGACCTAACCATAGATCACTGGGTTAAAATAGTTTGACTCTAGGCTTTTATAGGAATGCAATATTTAATAAAGGTTTTATGATAAAGAAATAGGAAGCATTCTTTAATAAATTGTGAGACTACTTAACAAAATAGCAATACTCTGTTGAGTCTCACTACTCACAATCTTCACCAAAATAAATTCCAAGGGCATTTAAAAGTTAAGTAGCTTAAAATCAGAAGACAATTTTTAAAAAGCTAACCTAATGGCGAATTGAATCCTTACCAAGTCTCTTGATAAAGATAATTTTCATAAGTTTAAGTGATACAATGTAAATGAGAAAGCAAAATACAAAATTATATGTTTACTGTGAATATACTTAGTCAGTCTGCAATTGCTCAAATATAGAATTTTCAGCTGGATTTCTTTAGCTTTAGTGATTGCCTGTTCCTAATTTTCTGGTTCACAAATCTGTGAAATGTTTGAATCCAAGAAGATTTACTCTCCTCAGAGTTACTGTTATCCAGGAATTGCTGTTTTCTCTCTGCTCTAGGTAACAGGAATGGGAAAGATTATGCAGATTATCCTAGGTTTGAAGTCTAGATAGAATAGAAGGGAGAGGAGAGAGACCCACTCCATGAAAATATTTTACCCACAAGTCAAAAGGCACTGACTCTTTGCATTTTGTGATCTATGTACCTCATTCCATCCCTATTCCCCCAAACATGCAAGGTTTTGTCATTAAAAGTATTATGCTTTTCATAGTCATCACTGCTTAAAGGAAAAAAATAAGAAGTAAATACATAAAACTGATCATACTTGCTTTTCTGGTGGGATCATGGCTAAGATTTATATTTTATACTTTCCCTACTGTTGTAATATTCTTTAAACTTCTAAAAACTCAATATAAAAAATTGAGAATCATTTAATCAGTACAAGGTCCTAAAGATTGCACAAATAAATGATTATAGCTCTGAGCTAAATTTTACTCTCCCCAGTGTGTTTATTCCTATTATCTATTCTTATATGAATTTTCCATTTACATTTTGATTGCCATTGATTTTGATTTACCTGGAGTCAGATCAAGATTGAACCCTGATTTCATTGCACTTTAATTGTGTGTACTCATCAGGTAAAATGGAAATAACTCTACCATTTATTCCAACAAACTTGGGAGGATAAAATGAGATAATGTAATGAAAATGCTTTATGAAGTGTGAAGCACCATGAAATATGTCGTTTGGTTATTTTTACACTAAAATATTAGCCAAGAGAAACTGTAGATTCCACTTATAATCCAAGTCTATTAACCTTTTTTAGAGCAAGATCCAATTTGAGGATTTTGTCCCAAAGGTAAATGTGAGAATGAGAAATGATTAGAGTGGAACTGAGTATATTTAAAATTTAAATTTTTCAGTAAAATTTGTTATAGAATAATTAAAATTGCTGAGACCCCAGAGCTTTCCAAAATAAGGGGGAAAATTATTATCTTACTTCAAAAGGAATGATACTCAAATAAAATACACACATAAGGCCCTTACTATTTCCTAATGACCTAATCACTAATCACTAATCAACAAAAGCCAAATATTTGTAAGCTCTTATGTGTATTTCTTATGATGTATAATTTTAAGGTCTTATCACTCAACATTTACATTTTGATTAGATTTTAATGTTTAATATTTAAAGCATAATCCTTAAGAAAATCTCAAAAATTGAGAAATAAGTAAATTACTTAGTCTCATCACATAACATAAATCTTTTCATTATTATTAACTTCCTTTTCACTTTGTATATACATACATACACAAATACATATGTTAACATAGTAACCATAATGAACATATAACTTTGTGTGTTGAATTTTCACTTATTTAAGCATGAACTCCTACATGTTGCTGTATCTGTTACTTTTTTTCTTTGAGCACAGGATAAAGGACTCTTCTCCCCTCAGATGTAAGGCTATTGGATAATAATCAACAGAATTTTCTTATCTAGAAGACTTACTTCCTAAGGGAAAATGGCAAAGTGATTTGGAAAATACAGCAAAAGCCTGCTGTTTCTCAAGTTACATAGACATGATAGGTGGACTGGAAAGAGATGCCATTAGGATATTTGCATTTAATTCCCCAGTGCCCACAGTGCCTAGTGAGTAGGAGAATCTCCTCAAATGTTAATTAATGCTTTTTAGACAGTTGATCTTGATAAATTTTCATGAGGAAAGGAGAGGGAGATCCTTCCATTCTTATAAGTGCTTACAAAGGACAAGTGCTGTAATTTCTTGCAAAAATCTTTTTAAAACCAAAGTCTTAAAAAAAACCCTCCACTTTTTCTTGACAATAGGCTTCTTATTCTACCTTGCTTCCCCAAAGACAAAGAGAATTTTTTCATGCTATGTGTTTCCTAGATTCTTGAACAATGCTCTTCATTTACCTCTTTCAAAAAATATTTGCTTATTACAAAAAAAGTGGTAGCAAAGTAATATTTCTAATTTAGGTTCGCCACTTGATTGATTACCAAGAAGCAGACCTGAGGTCAAAGTTAGCAAGCAGTTCAAGTGATTTATTAGGGACAATGCCTAAAAGGGAAATAGTGAGGAAGACAAGAGAGACAGGAAGAACCATCATGTATGATGTAGGTCTGACTCTGGGTAACACAGAGAGGGAACAAAAGTAGTTTAGTTCAAAGTATCTTACACAACATTGCAAGTTCTAAGAGTTTGGCAAAGTTTTTTGGGGAGTCCTTGGGCTGGAGATGCCCAATAGATGAGCTACAGATCTCCCAGAAAATGGCCTGCCTTCATGTCCCTTCTGTACTTAGTCACTAGCTACAGGCAGCCTATGGGAAGCCTGACACAGAAGCAGTGATGGATTTCAAGGCACAGCAGTTATGCTCCCTACAGTCAGAGGCACATTAACATGGGCACCACAACAATGTACACCAATCTTAAGATGCTTTTATTTTGAAGTGCAAATTTGTCCTCAGTTTTCACCAACTGAAATTCCACAGACTATAGACTGAAGAAGGCTGGTGACTTACACTTGGAAAGTATGGTATAGATCTAAGTCAAAGTCAGTATTTGGGCTGAAATAAATTAATATCAACATGAAGATTCCAATAAGAAGAATAAATCAAGATCCAGCACATTGACTACTGTCCACAGTACATGAACTACACATCGATGTGATAGAGCATTGGGAAGGAGCCTGAGACCCTGGAGAAAATAAGACAGAAAGTTAAACATTTTCTGGAAAGAGCAGAGTCATAAGATTAAACTCAACAGAGATCATGATAAAATATAGAAGCTCTTTTTATTGAGAGCAGGTATGACTCTAAAGTGTTATTCTTGATTCTATTCAATAAGTCTAAATTAACACTGTAAGATCAAGACTTCTAGCACACAGCTAGGAAAGTCTGTTTGTCAAACAATTAAAAATAGAAACTTTTCAGACCACTAAAGGGAAATAAAGCACAAGTACAGAGCAAGAGAGATTGAGTATGTGTAATTTGGGGAGAAAAAGCATAAATGCTTAATGACATCAAATTTGCATGTTAGCCATCAGTTACGTCAGAGGTCAGCAAAGTATGACTTGTGGGCCAAAGACAGCCTGGAGCTTGTTTTCAGTAAATAAAGTTTTATTGGGACAAAACCATACCCATTTACGTACATGTTCCCTATCATTGCTTTTGCTGTACATGGCAGGGCTGAGTAACTGTGCCTCAAATCCTAAAGTATTTACTATGTGACCTTTTACAGAAAAAGTGTACAAACCCCCAAACTATAGTTAATGCACCATGATATAAATAGTTACCACCACTACTACTTACAGAGTGCCAGCACATCAAGCTTTATTTTGAATCTCCATCGTAGTCTGAAAGATAAAGCAAGTAGTTTGTGTGTGTGTGTGTGTTCCTCACAATCACATTTCCCCATTTTCCACTGTGGGAACTGAGTGATTTGCTAAAGCTAATACAATCAGCAAACGGCAAAGCCAAGCTTCAAACTAGGCAGCACAGCTTCAGAGTCTGTGCTCTTGATCTCTATCCTATATTGCGTATTATTCTCCATTTATGCAAAAGGAAAAAGAGGCTCATGGAAATTATATACGTTGTTCAATGTCACATGGGAACCAAGTAGTTAAGACTAGACTTCAAATCCAAAGCCAACATGCCTTCCATTTTTCCATATAATTATCCCAATATATATCCCTAAGGAGAGAAAGAATTGCAAAAGTTTGGGGGAAATTGTAATCATGTTAGAGTTAGAAAAATAAACTTATGAGAAGAGATCATTCAGTCCCAGGAAAAAAAAATGATGTGGTTTCTTTTAAAATAATAGGTAAGAGCAACATGGCCTCGGTTGCTAAGAATAGCAATGTACAGAATATAGTCATTTAAAAAAACATAGCCTTTAGTTTTCACATAAGGCAAATATACAGTCTAACGAGCATCTCTGAGACTGTAGATGAGATCATGCCTTGAATGCAACAGTGACAAGGTAAAACCTTAATCAGCATCACAGAAACAAAGCAAAAATTAGGTTTTATAGGTGTAACATAGAAGGAAAGGTTGGAATTAAGATTCAATCATTAAACAGAGAGAGGCAGAACGGTAATATTTTTGAGAAATGGTAAGAACGTAAGTGACATAATTGTGTAAACAAATTAGTCTACACAGCGATAGAACTTACATGGTGCTTTCTTAACACAGAAAACCAAAATGCCCAGAGGCAAGATGGAGTAGCGACAGACGCTTTCAAATATTTTAATACCTACTGAAGTTCTAATTATGCTAAAAGAGAATCCATTTTTACCTGCCTTTGTTTAGCATTTACCACAACCAACAAACATTCAATATGTGCCAGAACTTGCCTTTGAGATGCTCACAGAAATAGCTTAGCTATTAGGAAAAACACTTCAAAAAGGCCAGAGAAAAGATATATGTGACCCCATGACAAAATTCTTGCATATATTATTAAATAATTCAATCAGTAGTTTGAATTTAAAAAATGTTGCTCAGTGGGAGTGTAATAACCTTAGCCCACAGTTTTGGCTCAAACAATTCCTACCCTGTGGGAAATTAATATTGGAACTTGTAGGTTACCAGACTCAAATCACACACTGCTGCTCTTACTACTACTAACGGACAGTGATACCAGAAAGACTCTTCCTAGGCAGAGCCTTACTTGCTGTGTAACCTTGAGTAAACATCTCAACCTCTCTGAGCCTGTTTTCTCATTTTTAATTGGGATAATGGTGGGTCCTGAGTAAAAACATAGTATATATCCACATTCCCTAGCACCAAAAATGGTCAAATAGAAACTAAATACCACATATCTGGGGCTTGACAAGAAGAAAATTAGGTAAGAAGCCAACTAGATCATAACTCTCAGAGTCCAGGATCCATCATTGCCATATTTATTTGTTTTACTTAAACACGTGTATATTGATAATTCTGTGCTAAGCTCTGTTCTAAGCACTTTATAGACATTTATTTATTTAATTCTCATTCTAGTGCTTGACCATTGTAACTATAGTTCTGTTCACTCTGGCTATCAAAGATAAGAAACTACCAACTAGTTACAAATGCAGTGAGTTTTTAAACTCAAGTGGTGTGAAAACAGCTTTGGGATCTACCATAAGGTTTTTGTAACTGCCTTAGAATAGTTAAAGACGGAGGTGGAATTTTTTGCCAGTTAAAAATGGACACAATATAATATGTATACTATCAGATAGCAGAGTCTGATAGAGAAGTTCCTGGGTTGAAAGTCAGGACCTTGACTGCTGTACCATCCATTGCATCATAGAATGATACCATGTCTAAGGGAATAAAACCTACTAGACAGGAACAGTCAATTTGGCATTTTTTAAATGGCCAATTTGAATGGTCCCATAGCTCATGGGTAGTGGAAAAATACAGCTGGGGAATATGAATCTACAGAGTCTCAAAGAAATAGAGTTTGCAGTAAGGCCCAGAACTTACTTTGTGACCTTAGGCAATTCTCTCCAAACGTCTCCATTCTTTCTTTTGTAAAATGAAGGCCATATGCCCCAAAAGAATCTCAGGAAATCAATGTGGGACAGATTGAGTCTAGAGTCTGCAAACCCCTTAGTTTTCAACGACTCCCAGAAAGATACGAATCAGAACAAAATTGGCGGTGCTATGGCAGCAGACCACAGCCAGTCTGAATTGCCCTGACTCAACAGAAATTTGCCCCTTGCTCATGTCATGATGAGCAAGCGGCTTTCTTCTGCTTTTTACGGTTCAGATCTTCTTGCTTCTATCTTGCAATTTTCCCATCTGAAATCCTTTGCTTACTGCTTTACAGATGACCAAGATTATTGAAAACACCCTCAACTCTCTCAGACTGGAAGTGACAAACATTCCCTGGATTAACGTCTGGCTTTTGTCACACAACTCCAACCTCGCCACAGGGGATGCTAGAAAATGTTGGTGAGGACATGGGTTATTTGGTTAGAATTAATGATCTCTTCCAGAAAAGGTGAATGAGTATGACCAAGGTAATATAAGGAACATATGCTAGAGTGAAGACCAGAACTCAGGCTTTCTAACTTCTAGTTCAATGCTTCCCTTCAGATAATATGTTGGGTGGGCATACTAACATTTCCAAAGCCTTTGAAATTGACAAAGGGACATTTATCTCTCGTTGTAATAGCTTGTATTTTATTATTCTTTCTTAAAGGAAAAAATAAAGTTCCTTCAATCAATATAGAAATATATAGCCTTAATTAGCTTTCCAGTGAGCTCAACAAAAAGCCTGTATTTCATTGTTTCACATTATCTCAGAAGCTGTTATACTCTGGTTCTTCTTTGAAAAAGTTTTTATCAAAGGCAAACTCCAGACAATATCTATTTGATATTCCATCCTCTCCAAATGCATATCCTTACAGCTGAGAATCTCCTCATGTGAGTGGTACGGGCTAACACGTTGAGCTACAAAGTATTAAGATTCCTCAGAGGTATTTGAAAAAGTTTTGTGACACTTTCTACTCTAAGATGTTTGATTTTTAAGATCCTTTCTTTAAAACCAGGATGAAGGAATAAATCCTATTCTGTTTTGGTGACTGCCTGCTTCTACTCAAATGTTCTTGGCATTACTGGTTGGTGTCAGAGCCAGAGAATCAATTCAATCTACTGGATGTTTTAAGAAAATGTGGTTATCCAAAATCTGGGTTCTAATGAAATCCTGAGTTGATCCCATGACTTGGCCAAATCTTTAATTTATTTGTTTTAAGAGTAAAGCTTTTTACACAACTACAACCAAAAATAAAAGAGAGCAGAAAGATAGTGTGTAGTTGCTTTTCACTTTACTATACTGGTATGTTGGGAAGAACTTTCTGCTTTTAGAAAACTCAGGTTCTGCATCCTTCCATCAACCCAGCCAGGAAAATAAGTGGTCAAATATGTATCTGTGGTGAATGTCACCAACACCTTTTATTTCCCGCAGTTACTCACTAGCGCATTTTCTTTACCTTGTTGATCATTAGAACTCTTGAAGGCAGATGCAAAGAAGTTGTATATGAGATGCACCTCTGACCCACCAATAGAAATGCTGGTCACTCCCTTCTTGCTTCTTTTCTTTCAAAACAAGGAAATTCAATACACAATGAGCCTTTCACGTTCAAGTTTGTGTTTCTCTACATGCAAAAAGAAATGGTTATATCAATCTGTCTTCTGATAGACATGCTAAAATCTGTCATACATGTTCTTTTTTTCTGAATAAAATGTTTCATTTTTTTTATTGAAAGAAGTACCATCACTTAGTTTTAACAATCTGAGATGAATTCCATATCAATAAAATTGGGATTTGCTGCTAATGAAAATTTGAACTGACGAAACTTTTATTGCACTGAATTTTATTTGCTTACTCGCCTTTCTATCTAAGAAGAACGGATTTAGGGCCGAAGTTCACATCTTATTCATTTTTGAATTTCTTATCCCTTGGACTTGAAGTCTTGACTAGTATCTGGAATTACACAAGAGGCCCTCAATACACTTTAATGAATTAACAGGTAGTCCTTGGTCTATAGAAAAAATAATATCTATTCATTTAGAAGTAGTAAAATATTGAATAAACATATTTACCAGTTTAATTAGTTTTACTCCAAGATGAATTTACATTACAAGGTCAGAAATAATTACAAAATTGACATGGTATCATACTAGAAATATAAAACTTGTATAATTCTAGGCTAGCCAAAATAAACTAAACTAATAGAATATTCAAGGTGGAAAAAAAAATCACTGAGAACTTCTAGTTCTTTCACTTGAAGAAAGTAAAACTGGAAGAAGAGCCCAAAGAGAGAGTGTAAATTCATGGCAAAACTTAAACCCAAATCTCAGCAGTCTGAATACAAAGTTAGTGCTTTCCCCCTCATGCTATTTATTTAAATATAATGAAATATGTAAAGACTTTATTTACATGCATGCCAGATGTCATTAATTTTCATTTCTATCACAACATAAGGTATTAATAAACAACTCTCAACAAAAATATTTGAGGAATCTGTTGATATTTAAATCTTGGAATGCAATATTTCAAGAGTTCAACTTAAAAAAACTTGTAAGTATTAAATATTTGCTGTGTTAGAACCACAAAATTAGAAGACACTTATTCAAGAGGTGATTTGCTCTTGGCTTTAGGGTGGTAAATATTAAATTCTCTTATAGTTTTGAACAAATTTGTCAGTTCTAAATTCTACAGACATTGTTTATGAGCAAAATATTCACATATTCATTAATTTCTTCATTTTATGCTGAGAATATAAAAGATTGTTATGATTATGATAATGTCTTTAACTTCTTATACACATTTATTGGTTCCTGTGTCCTGTATTTATAACTGCAATATTTTTGGCATAACCTTAAACAGATGGCAGGGTATTTGACTCTGGGGAGAAATCAGTATTATCTGAACTCAGGGAATCATAAATTTAAACAAAGAGAAATTTATATTTTCTATTACCAATAGCACTATTTTAGAGTTTGTTTGTATTTGTCTATGCTGCTCAACACAGCATTTAAAAAAATCAAATTCTAGGAGACCAAATGACTTCGTTCAGAATGAAATAAATACTTAGAAAGTGTAAAGGAACTTACACCCAAGGTTTTTCTCTAAGGACTAAGGGCCACATTTCTCCTTTTTTAAGGCAAATAATATAGTTACAACCTCAGGGTATGCTGCTCAGTGTGCTGTTATAGCTCCCTTCTCAAATGAATAATAGGTATTATAATAAACTAATATTCAGAGATATCATACTAGTAGATTATTTTTCTAGGTAATAAAAGACTTAAGTAAATGGTTTCAGGCACAATCTATGATCATGTAATATTAAAATAAAGTCTTTTACAAATCACATGAACTAAAACATTCCCTGAATTCACTAGAATAAGTGCTTACTTTTAAATCAAACTACTTTCCACAATACACAGTTAAATATAAAAGGTTTTTACAGTTATATAATTAAATATATCTTGTTATTGTTTGGGAAGCATATGGAGTGATACTCATTTTATCATCTAAGAACATAAGAGAATCAATATGCAGAAACATAGCATGAAACTGTTCAATATACAGATATCTCAATCTATGCATCCTGATTATGAAATCTTCCAAAATTATCTTTGAATTGAGTTATTCATTCCAGTGTAGAAAACATTACATTATTCCACACAAAAGAATTATTTTCTAACTTGAGAAACCCATATTTTTCATGAAAGTCACTGGCCTGTCTCAAGGTTTAATTGAAACCAAATGAAGTCTAGTAAAACTAATCAAAACCAAACAAACCCCTGGGTTATGTGAAGGACTTACTGCTAGTTACAGTTCTTGGAGATTTGGTTAGGGCACTCTAAAATCAAATTTAAAATGTTGTCATGCCATGTGAACTAGACATAAATATTCTTCCAGGAGTTTCATGAATAGCTAAATTACAAATGCAACTTTATTACCTACAGAATTATATCATGACATCAATAAAGGAAGATAATGCTGAATCAATGTATAGAAAGTAATTGATGGATTTATAGAATTTATAGAAAAAACTAAGACATTAAGACTTATCTTATGTACTATATTTATATCACTCATTAAACAGATATTTAGGAAACCTCTCAAAAATGTCAATGCCTAATTTACATAAATCATTCCACAACAGCTGAAATCTCTAATGCAATGCTGGGAAAGACTATAAATCAGTAAAACTTCGGGGAAAAAACAATCTAGGGGTCCTATGGAGCACCAGATCTGAATCTGAACAGTCATGTCACTCTCAACTTGTTGCACTGGATTTTTCTCACTACAAAATGAGAGTAATAATTCCAACTCTTAACATACACTTTTTGCCAATGTAGTTATGAAAAGAGTGATGTAAATGCAAGTTATTATGAAAGCACGAAGTAGGTAGCAGCAAGTATCTGGGGTAGAAAAGATTTTGCTTGCAAATAACTAGTTCATGAATTCGTATTCCTCTTTGTATTTGAAGCTATGCAAAGAATAACTGACAGAGAAAAAGTGACTTCAGCTTTGATATATGAGTATAAATGCTTTGATGTGTCTTATTTCACATTAAATAATATAAAATTTATTATTCTCTGAGGAATGCATGTCTTAGGTGAATACTCATTCAATGTTTCAACAGGCAGACTAGTAAGCAGTATGGCCATTGCTGAATAAAATACAAATGCCATACATAAAAGTGATTTAAAAGATTTGGTATTGTAATCCTGAATAGGTCCAAGGACCACTCTTTTATTCCATGCACCTCAGTTCTTGCCAGGCCACTTTTTAAATTACAGAGTGTTAAAAAAAAAAAAAAACCCAAAAAACAAGATGGTCCCCAGGGAAAATCAAAAGGAAAATGTCATTTCAGGCACTTAGATAACCTATATTTTTAACAAAGAATAAGGAACAAAGAAATATGATTGAGGCAAATAGAACAATTTATTATCAATGATTTGATGCTGTGCTTAACTGAACTTTCTTGGTAACTGAGAACATACAATTACTACTTTTATTTATCATTTTAAACTGCTGACAATCTAAATGACCTAATCATATTTCTGATCACTTTCTCATATTAGTGAGTTAGTATTTAGTAATTTAATTTTGGGTGATTTCGAATATTGCCTTCAGTCAGTTACCACTGTATATACTTGATGGTCAAACCAATTTTCATGAGTTACCTTCCAATTCATAATGCCTTTCATAAATTTAAAATTCCTTAAAAGTCTCTACAGTAATGTACTTGACAAACCCAACTGCATTTGTACGTAAATAGTTCTTTGCCTTTATGATAAACATTGAGCAAGAAATAACAGAAACAGAAAAAAAAACTAAATATTTCACATAAAATTCACCCTTTTGTATGTGTGCAGAATACTGGCTTATTCAACAGCTTTATTTGATCCCTTAGGCAAATAGATTTCAAAAGTTAATGTATTTTCTGAACCCATTATCATCAGCGTATGTATCGGAACTAAGGAAAATGGCAATGTGCTATATCCTCCCTACTCCAATGACCACTTCTGTGGATGTGAAATCACACCGAAACTACACAACATCAGGAAACTCTGCTGAAGATTGACTAACTCAAATCAGTCACTTAGCTGAGAACAACTAAAAATAGCCAGATAAAATATTAAGAAGAAATTTTCTTTAATGTATCAAATAACCTATAAATCATAAAGAATTACTAAGCTGAGACCCAGAAGAGGATGGGAACTCATAAAACAAAACCCAGCACTTAATGCTACTTTTGTACTGGGACTCGTTAAGAAATGAAAAGAAAGAGCTGAGTTACCAAGATACAGTTTAACAACCTTATAGACAAAACCTGGAGTTAAGGCCCTAAAAAGTTGGCCTACATTGGGCTTAGAAGTACTTCCTATACTACCACTCCAAAGGACTGCTCCATAGGAGCACAGATGAACCAGAAATAGACCAGCCATTAGACATATCTGCAGCTCAGCTGTGTATTACCAAGAGCCCAGAGAATGTTAAGCCTTGAAACCGGATTGTGGAATCTAGGATTTCTAGCACCTCTAGACATGCAGCAAAAGCAAATCAAAATTTTCTGTGTGAGAAGATAGTATTATTCTGGGCTTTAAAATTTTTCTATGATTTTTTTTTCAAATGCAATGCCTTGTGCAGAGTCAAAAATAACTAGGTACCCAAAAGAACAATGACATTTACAAAACCCAACAGAAATAGACTCATAGATACTTTACATATTAAATTGTAAAATAACTGTGCTCAGAACTTTCAAAGAGACAAAAGCCAAGGTGGAAAAATGCAACAGAATATTTTCAAGTGATATAACATACTTTTAAAAGAGCCAAATAGAATGTATAGAACTGAAAATTATAATAATCAAAATAAGAAACTTAGTAGATTTAAGAGCAAATGAGACCCAAATGAAGAAACTATTTGTGAACTGGAAAACAGATAAGAAGAAGCCACCAAGAATGATGCACAGAGGGACAAGAAGATTAAACTAAGAGAGAAAGGATATTATACTTAAGGATACAGTAAGAAAATCTAACATATGTTTTACTGGAGTCTCAAAAAGAAAACGGGATGTAAGTAATATATTTGAAGAGATAGTAAGAATTTTCCAGGATTGAAAAAGATATCATTCCACAAATCTTAAAATGTAACGAAATACAAGTAGGATAAGGATAAAAGCAGGCACATCATAGTGAAACTCAGAAAACCACAAGGAAGAAATGGAGAGAAAGAGTATGAGAGAGAGAAACGAGGAGAGAGAGAAATGATAAATTACTTGCCAAGAATTAATGGCTGATTTCTTAACTGAAAACCCAAAAACATTAGAATTGTTTTCTCAATGTATTGAAATGAGAAGATTCAACTGATAATTTTATATCTAACAAAAAATTATTTTAAGAATGAAGATGAAAAAAGGTTACTCAAACAGAAAACTCAAACACACACACACACACACACACACAGAAAGTTTAAACCAAACGAAAAGACTTTACAACCAACAGATCTATACTAAATGAAATTCTGAATGACATACTTCAGTATTGAGGAGAATAATCTCAAATGGAAGCTCAGAGAGTCAAGGAGAAAGGAAGCACAAGGAAAGGAATGGAAATGTGGACAGATCTAATTAAACACTGACCCTACAGAACAATAATAAAGGTTATTTATGTAATTTATAAATGGAATGAAAATATTCCTACCTCAGACTATACATAACAAGCAGCTCCAGCCTAATCACATACAAGAGTTTAAAAGGCCAAAAAAAAAAGAAGATTTTAATAGATATAGGAGGATATCAACAAGACCTCAGGATAAGAGACAACTTCTTAAATAGTACCAAAAAGGCACTAACCGTTAAAAGACTGAGTAACTTGATAACATTAAACTGATAAATTATATTTGCCAGAAAACATACTCATGAAAGTGAAAAGACAAGCCCACAAGAGGAAGTTATATGAGTTTGTAACATATATACAACGAACAAGCACTCAAATCTGGAATAATCTATAATTATAAGTTATATAATAAACTTGCTACACATCCATAGGGAAAAGTCAGGCAACATAATTTTGTAAAAAAAAAAAAAAAAAAGGTAGGGGGTAGGAGACTTGAATAGGCATTTTACAAACAGGGTATCCACATAGCTACTAAGCATACTAAAAGATACTCATCTTCACTAACAATGGAAAAGATTCTCATTTAAAACAATGAAATACTACACCCACCAATACGATACAATGGCTAAGATGTGAAGCAACAGGAAGTCTCATACACAAGTAGTCAGGCATTATCTAATAAAGGTCACTATGAACAGAATTTCCACCCTACTCCTAGGTAAATACCTTATCCCCAGTTATATGCATGTATGGAAAAAGAGATTTCTGTAAGAGTGCTTATAACATTATTTTAACTAGACATTAACTAAAATATGCATGAACAGTACAACTGATACACACTGTAGTACATATAACAGCCATGAAAATGAACTGACTACTGCTACATGCAAGAATATAGATGAGTTTCACAAACATAATACTGAATGAAATAAGCCAGGCACAAAAGAAACTTGGTAAACAGGCAAAATTAATTTTTGGTGTTAGAAGTAAGGGCAGTCATCACCTTTGGGGTTGAGGTTGAAGGCAGAGGTAATGACTAATGGGGAACCAAGTAGGCTTGTGGGGTATGTCTATTTCTGTTTTCTTATTTTTGTATTTTGAGTCGTTTTGGGGTTTTTTGGTTTATTGTTTACATAAGTGATGGTTACATGAGTACATTCACTTTGTGACAATTCATTGATCTGTACATTAATGATTGGTTTTTCTGTATGTGTATTTTTTCCCTAGTGAATAGCATCATATATACACACAAACACAAACATACACGCACGCAAAACTGAATGCTGAATAAAAAATGTTAAAATGCACAGCAGCAATAGCTCAAAGAATGGTTCAGAACTTTTTGTCCTCCTCAGTGAGTTCTACAAATATTTAGAGAATAAATATTTCCAATATTATACAAAGTCTGCCAGAGATTAGATACAAAGAGAGCATTCTACATCTCATTTTGTAAGTCTACACTACCTTAATATCAAAACCAGCAAAAGAAAATGTGAAAATAAAAATTAAATCACTCTCATTCATGAACATAGATGCAAAAATTCAAAACAAAACTTCCACAACCAAAACCAGCAATGCATAATGTGCAAAACATATGATCAAGTTAGGTCTATCCCAGGTATACAATGCTGACTTACACTGGAAAATCAATCAATACAATTTGCTACATTAACATTTTAAAGGAAATAATTATATTACTAGTTTATTTGCTATAGAAAAAAGTCTATTAAAATTCAACATCTTTCATAATTAAATTAGAAACAAAAGTTACAACTTTCAGAATATCTACAAAATAAAATTTCCACTATCATACTTATTGCTAAAACTATAAAAGTAAGCACAAAACAAAAATAGCCATTATCACCACTTTTATTCAACATGTCAATATTGACAACTGTCATCATTTGTAGATAATGTAATTTTTACACAGAAAATGAAAATAATCCACAAATTGATGGAATTAATGAGTTTAGCAAGGTCATTCTCTATAAAATCAGCATATCAAAATCTTTTATTTTTAAATATCAGCCATAAAAGATATTTTTATAAGGTACAACTTCCAACAGCACCAAAAATACTAGGCAATAAGGAATAAATCTCAGAGAAGATATGAATAATTCTATGGAGCATATGATGAAACTTTATTGAGAGAAATTAAGGATGACTCATGTAAATGGAAAGATAAATCATGTTCATGGATTGGAAGGCTCATAAGTATGTTAATTCTTCACAAATTAATCTACAGATTCAGCGTATTACCAACCAACATCACAACACAGTTTTCAACTGTACTGCTGATTCTAAAATGGAAATAGAAACGGAAAAGGCATGAATAGGTTAGTATCTTGTATGAAAACAAAACAGGGGAGGACTAGTTCAACTAACGTTAAAACTGACCATAAAATATATTTATATTAAGACATAAGACACTGTGATATTAGCACTGGGAAGAACACAAAAATCAACAGAAAAGAATAAAGATCCTGGGAACAGACTGATATGTACCTGGGCCCTTTATCTACCTAATGGCCATTATAAGGCAATCTGAAATAATGCCCCAGAGTTACTCTCTAAAAAAAAATTAGTGCTTTTTTAAATAAAATTTTGTAATGAAATTCTTTAAAGTTATTAAAACTATTATTAGTTTTTATTAAGGACAAGATATACTGAGCATTAAAGTGGCCATGTAAGTATTAGATACGTATACATTTTAAATAATTGTTTTTCCATTATATTAATAATAAATTGCACATTTGGTGACTCAAAAACTAGCAGTTTCAGATGGAATATACATATATATTTTTCAAATATATTATATATAAAATAAATATTGCATATATGCACATTTTTAATTTCAGCATAGTCTTTTTCTTTATATTAAGTCATATAAAATGTTAAAATTTAGTAAACTTTGCGAACTCATGAAAGAAGCAAATTTCTTTCTCTTTTTTGGGGAAATAAAACAGAATGTGGACTTTCACATTTTAACATGCACATTTCTATATTTTAACTCTTTAGATAAATTCTACTTTTATATTTTCCAAACACAAAATAACCTGTAAGCTTGATTATAATTTTATTTTTTAATATATTTAATTCTTAATTAAAATCCATTCATTTTACAGTAAGGTATTAATTCTACTGGAAACTATTGGAAGTTTTTCAGTCAGATATTATTTGAATTATAACAAAAACTTTTCTAAGGAGTTGTTGATATTAGAAGTGGTCACTGCAAATATAATGCCCTACTTTTAGGAAAGAAATACTGTTAGAGCTCTCTTCATATTACAGAATTAGCACAGAAATCTGCTTCCAATTAAAAGAGCTATGGGAGAACCCAGCTGTATTTGGGATTTGGCAAATGTATTAAACTGTGCTCCAAATGCTTTGGTTTCAGCAAAGGACTATAAAGTATTTTCTCATGTCTTTTCTTTCTTAACCTTAAAACACATGTACAGAGCATGAATCCGAAGCGTCTCTCTCCCTCCAGTTTACAATGATCAGAAAATGTTTTAATATTCAATGCCTTTAATATTTTTAAATCTCTAACACACAAAGGGTGAAAAAGAATATTCATGAGGTCACCTGTGTAAAATGAAAGGATTTATGTCTTGTTTGTCAGAGTGTTTAAAAAATGATTCACTTTTGCATGGAACCAAGAACTCAGTTTTGCCAAAGGCTCATGGCACTCAGGCTTGGAGTGGTTTGGATTTAGTTAGAAACATAAAAGCCAAGCAAGCAAAGAGGTTGTTTCAGGATAGTTTTAAAGTTCCACGACTACCTCTCACATTCTGTGCACCAACATTTTGAAAACCGGAGTTCTAAAGCAATTTTGTTATGGGGAGAATATTTTCTAGGGATATTAAATCAAAGGAAGAGGATGGAGGAATTTAGAAGAGTTTTTAGAATAGGAATGAATGAATGGATATAGTACGGAAAACCACTAAAATTACTTCAGTATTTTTTAAAAATAATAGCATGATAGCCATCTTCAAAGGTTATATGGTCTACTTCAGCTTTAAGAGTAAAACAGATTAGCACATTTCTCTTTCATTAGCTCACTCAGTAACAGTTCTTCCATGTTCAATTCTTAGTCATAGAAAGTTCTAGAAAAACGACATGAATAGAAAAGTACAAATGAACATCAGACTTTCAGTGTCACATCTCCTTCTGCATTTAAAATAAGAGGTAGTGATGTCTTTTCTTTTTTGAGATAGAAGAGTAAAATAATGCAAATAGCAATGACTGACTTACAGTATGCCAGGCACTGTTCAAAACCTTTTACATACACTGATGTATTTAATCCTTTCAACAACTATGAGACTGGATACAATTCTCAACATTTTACACACAAGGAAAGTGAGATATAGAGAAATTAAGCAGAATTTAAGTATTGCTTTACATATCTAGGATTCAAACACAAGCAGGAAGCCTTGATAGTGCATTTAACCACTGCACACAAATGATATCAAAGAGCTTGTCAAAATCAGACATGGTTTAAAAACTAAGATTTTCACTTACTAAATGCTAAAACCTTCAGTATGCTTTCTATTGTAACTTTGATTTTTTCATCCATATCATACCATGATGGCATAAAATTATTCTGATTTTAAAAGGATGTAAGTTCCTGGCACATATTAAATACACAATACATGTCAGTTTCCACCAACACAAATTTTTCATCGGTTTATTCTTCACAGCTTAGTTATAAGGTAATGCAGAGTTCCTGGTTAAGCCTAAAACAGTGAACATGTTTATTTACCTTGTCTTCCTTTAAAAAATCCATTCCAATGTCTATGAAAGGGTTTTAAAAAAGAGAAAAGATTGCCCAGGAGGACAAAAAGCTAGAGAGAAGAAAGTAGCACAAAGAAGGTTCCAATAAAAAAAAAAAAAAAAAAAAAAAGGAAACTGGAAAGAAGGTGGGCAAATGGTGAAAAGCAACCTAAAGGAAAAACTGAGAACTAAGTATCTTAAAAGCATAAGAAATCCACAGCAAATCAGTATACACTACATACCAAGAAAAGGCTCAGAAATGTGAGACACCATAAACCCTGCAGACAAAAATCAAAAATAGCTAAACTGGTTGAAAGTTTGTGTAAGAAGCAGTCAGATTCCTACATATCCCTCTTGTATATACACAATCAAGTGACAAGCTTTCCCTAACTACCCCCAAAGAATGGAGGATTGCTCTACAGCAAGGCTTAATCACAAGGACACCAGACTCAGAGATGCCTCACAGAGTAAAAGGTCTGAGTGTCACCGAAAACCAGAGAGATCAAATAAAATTTTCCCCTGCTGAATGGTGAGACATGTCCCTTACCTCATCATGACCAAACTCACTCTTTGCTGGGCTTTGAAAAAAAGTTATAGCCTTGCTTATACCACCAGGAAAAAAAAAAAAAATCTAAGGATTCATATCTTTAAACACTGACATTTAAGAAATGGCACATAGTCTCTTATAGCTGACTCAATAAAAGTGATAGATCCTTGGCCAGTTATTCTAAACTAAAGCTCTTAACTTAGCAAATATTGCCAGCTGAAATGCTAGTGACTCTTGATAAAAATTAGAAGGCAAACTATGATTACTGAGTCCACAGCTTTAGGTAGTGCTGTCCAATGAACTTTCATACAGATACAGAAAATAGTGTTCTACTTCTGTGCTGTTTCATGCAATAGCAACTAGCCTTGAGTGACTACTGAGCATTTCACATGCGGTTGCTGCAACCGAGGTACTGAAATATTACATTTTGCTTAATTTTTACTAATTTACAGTTAAGCAACCACATGTAGCTTTGTGACTACCTCATTGGACAGTGCAGCTCTAGAGAAAGTCATTAGAAAAAGTCAAAATGGTGTGCTTGTTGGCTGTTTCTTGCCATTTTAAAAGAAGCCTAAGAGAAAAAAACTTAGCAAGAGTTACTCCATTTGAAAGAAGGGACTGAAGAGAATACAGCTTTGCTAAAAAGGTGTCTGATTCAGATTGTTACCTTTAAATTATATTGACTGAAAATTTAATTTGGGCCTTACTTAGTTTATAAAAACTAACCAGCTATTGCATCTCAAACAGAAGCAGAAGGAGCCCTCAGGCCTCTCTCGATCACATCCCAATGTGCTCTGGGAAGGAAAGATCAGTTAAAAAGGCTGTTCTCCCTCTGCTGTTTTAGACGGCTTCAGAGTAGCTTTCATTAAGTTGATCATTTGAATGTGCTGCATACAACTCTTACATACTTGATTTACATTTTTTTTCTCTCCAGGCTTTTGTTTTCTATTAACCTGTCTTCTAGTTTACTAGTCTCTCATTTTCTCCAATCTGCTGTTAAAATTCACTGATATTTTAATTTCAAATATTGATATTTTAACTGCATTTTTCAGCTCTAGAATGTCCATTTGAATCTTTTCATAGATAGCAGTTCTGTATTGAAATTCTACAGCCTTGCGTGTTATTTATAACTTTTCCTTAGTTTTAATATTTTAATTACAGTTAAGTTAAAGTTACTGCCAATATCTAGATTATCTGTGCATCTATTTAGATTATCTATTTTTTCCCTTGATTATAAGTCATATCTTCCTGCTTCATTACATGTCTAGTAATTTTTATTGTATGTTGAAAACTGTGATTAAAGAGCCACAGAGGATCCAAATGATATTATCTTTCATCAGAAAGTGTTTTTCCCATCAGACACATTTAATGAGGGACTGGTGATCTCAACAAATTGGAGATTGAATCATTTTAGGTTTGGTTTGAAGTTTTGGTAAGACTCAGTTTACCTCTTGGTTGACTTCTGTTCCTCAGTCATGACCTCCCTGGGTTTTTGATAGTAAGTTTGGCAAATATTCTTTCTTCATCCCCAAAAGACTTGGGGGATCAATCTCTGCTTCCACAGGTTCCAAGGTCACTTCTTTAGCAACTTAACCTTCAGATCCTGGCACTTCTCTTCATGGGAGATTAGCTGTGTATTTGAGTAAACCACTCTATCTTTGGTATCTGTGGTGTGGGTTGTTTTTTTTTTTTTCTGTAATCTCCACAAGCCTGCAGGAAATTTCATTCTGCCTTTTGACCTAGTTCCTCAAACTCTTGAGTACTTCCAGAACTCAGCCATAAGTTAGAATTCTCTCAAGTTTTCATTAGCTTTCCATGACAATTAAAACTTTTGTTGAATTCTTTTTCCCTGGTAGTGGCTCTCTGCTTGGACTTAGCTGATTCTCTACCCTTTTTCAGAATTGGCCAGTGTCCTTAGGGAGTTAAAAACAGCTGGTAATCCTCAGATCATTTCAGAATGGTAGTTCTACCTCCTCTGATATCTTGTACTTATTGTTCTATTACACGTTTACAAATATAATTTTTGTAATTTATCTTGCTTTTTCTGGCAGCTGTAACGGCAGCTGTGGGTTGAAGCTTACACAAGACTAGTAAATGGATAGGAGACTTCAGGCTTAATATCTCTGATGAGATGAAATCTCTACTTGTACTTACATGCACATGAAACCGACCGAAACTATTACATTTTAAAGTAAGTTGTATTTTCAAAGGAGCCACCAGAGAGATTCACAGTCTGAGACTTTTCAACTTTCAAAGCAACCTCCAGGTCTCTGAATTTATACTAGCAGGAAATAGACTGTGAAATCTGTATTTTTTTCAAAGAAGGTCATACATTGCAACACTCACCTAAAAGTTGGCCATGGGGGATATCAGAAAAACAAACAAACAAACAAAAGTCATCCTAGATGTAAAATCTAGGAGCCATGGAAAACAATAGGAAAAAAAAAATAGTTACAGAAAGCAGAATAATGCCCATCAACTTAGGAGATCCAGCAATTCTTGCTTAACAAGATCTGACAACTCCAATGAACTAGTGACTTTAGTTTGTATAATATTCTTGGCTTTTCTGAAGCAGGATATTTTATTGTAGTATCCTCACCCACTCTACAAGAGGTTGTACGTGGAATTAGGAAAGGGGAGAGATTAGTAACTCCTCCTCCCTTAGTTTATAGGTTTCCACATCACAATTAGTTTTATCTGACCCAAAGGACAGAATTATACATCTTTTCAGCTGGATCAAGTAACTAAAAAAGACTTAACATTTTATGTGAGGATGTGAAAACCATGGTTTAAATGTACCAAAAATTTAGAAAAACATGGTTCATGGGTACATGGGTGATCAAGCTATGAGAGAATAGTGTTTGTCAACCAATATTGTCTCATCTTAATCTTTCAGTAACAGAATTCCCAAAGATACAGCTGAATGCATGACAATTAGAAGAAGCCATGCAAGTAAGAAACAGCTCTTGGATGTGAGCAGAAATGATGTGACGTGTGAGCAGAAAACGGCACATTCTTGAAAGGAAGTTATTTGTCTTGAACATCTTCTTCCTCGTTTCCCTTGTGCCAGGGGATAGATGTAGTGGTGAGCCAGTTTTGACTGTGTAGACAAGGGAAACACTCAAGGAGATGATAAAGTAGAAATATGAAAGGAACTTGGACTCCAGATGACCTTAAGGGGCAGAGTTTCTCTCTCCATCCCCTCCCTTCAGCCCCCTTCCCTCCCTCCAAATCCTTCCCTTGCAACCACAAGAGATTCTCATCTTGGACTTTCTCATGAGAAAGATATAAATAAAGCTTCTGACTTGTTTAAGCCATTGTCCCTTTGGCCTCTATTAAAGCAGTGAAACCAATATCCTACTTAATGTATAAGCCTTATAAAATTATATGCCTTTTTAAAATGACGCACAATTTAATATTTTAACAAAAGTTTAAATTAGTTAATAATTTTGAATATACTGAGTACTTCTAAATTATATATAATTGCATTAATGTTTGCTAAATAACATTATTGTGTAGTGTTATTAGAGACATAATTCATAAAGCACTTTCATATATGCCTAGTTCAATGTACACAGTATCATTTATTAAGAATTATAATATTCATGGCCATATTCAAGACTGATAATCTTGAGAGAATTCCTTATTTCAGAATATTTAAGCTTCAGTTGCCCTCAAAGGTAATATGTTAGTGGAAAGAAAGATTTGGAAGTCAAATGAACCAAGTAAGTGCTAACTCTACCCACCCCATTCCCATGAGCAGTGCCCAAAGGCAAGTTGGGCCTCTCTGGGTTCACAGACTCTCTTTGAACCTCAGTCTCTTTATATATTGAAGATAATAATCTCCTATCTTTTGCACAGGATTCAGTCAGTCAGGTTCAAACGAAATAATTTATATGAAAGTAATTTGCAAAGTGTTGTATCAAACCTATAAAACCTTAGAAAAGAAATGAATAGTAACTCAACAGATATTGAGTCTAATTTTAGACTGTTGAATAGGTTGAATAGGTTGCTTCTAGAGTAGAAATGAGAGATAATCTATGGCAGAAGAAAAAGAACAAGCAGTCAATGAAGCCAGCTGTCTGAGTGAAAAGTAGATAATGTCTAAATTTAGATTAAAAAATACATTTTTAAATAAATTCTAAACAACATTTAGCTACGTGGAATTATGTAGCTCTTGCTTCTCAAAATAACATGGATAAAGCATTTTAATCAATTTCATAGAATATCAAGTAAATATTTCAGGACTTGGAATTTGTTGGGAAAACAGTGCCATGCCCCTGAAAATCCTTGCTCTAAGACCCGGAAGAAACGTGTTTCCCAGTAGTTCCTTCCCTCTCTGGATAAATCATGGATATTTTTGAACTGCTTCTGACCCTACAAATAAGCAGGGTCTTGATGCTAACTCAAGTCTTGACTCTCCCAGCCCAGAAATAATTGCCAATGTTGCCCAGCTTCTCCCTCTCTCATCCCACAGCTTATAAATGGAGGTAATTCTATTGTGATAGCCTTCCTCACTTCTTACAGGCTCCTTTTAAATGGACAAGTAGGCATCCTTTCAGCTGCTGACTACACTCTAACATTCTCCAACTTACTGAGAGACTGTGTCCCAGTGCTTGCTGCTGAAAGGCCAAGTCCAAAGTGGCCGGTACACTTTTCTTTTTAAAGAGTATTCATTGCATAATGACATGAAGGGATAACCCAGTTTCTTTTAGATGGTAGGTCACAAAGGGACTGGAACTGGTTTACACTTCCCTGCTGCTTCTCTTCTTTCCTCAACATTTCTTGCTTTCACTTTTGGCAGTGGACCTCTAGTAGGTAATTGATAACATGTTAAAAGTAACTGAGAAAGAAGAATCCGTCAGGAAACAAAGATTCTGCAGCTAAAAATATTGTTGAATTTAATTACCCAAGATAATCCCAGCTTAGAGACTTAGTTAATTCCAACAGATTTTTTTTCTTCACTATGAAATAAATGAAATACAATGAAACAAACAAAAAAAATATGAATATGAAGAGAAGAATACAGCTTTAGAATGTTGGCAATTATTATGAAAACCATCCATATTGTAGCCACATAACCCTCTTAATATAAAAAAGAGTCATAATGATCACTGGAAATGAGAGAACAAAAAGCAAAGTTAAGACTATATTTGGTTCCTTGTTAAATTTAAACATGTAGATTGCATTTAGAAACAAAATGTGAATTGAATAAATTGATGAAATGACTTTCTCTTAAAAATCAACATAAGATACTATCTAACAAAAACATATTTTATTATTTTAAAATGCAAATTCAAGTAATCAAACTTTAATGGCAGAACTAAAAGGGACAGAAATTACTTTTCAAAGTGCATTTTCCAAATGATGTAATTATCATTGATTTTTTTTTTTAGACCTCAAAAACAATAAGCCATAACCCATAATGCAAAGGAAGTCTGGACATACTTATCTGGAATGCTTCTGTTCCCTAAGACAGACTTAATATCCAATAACCAACTGGCTTTCAGGTAATTTTAGTCATGGATACTGTAGATACACCAATAAATCTTTAAAATCAGTCTGTACTCATTCATTCCTGAATTTAGTTAGTTTGGACAGCTAATTTTGATTTCTTCTTAACAGAGAACCATGGAAATCAATATTGATAAAGAAATAAATCATGTCCCCTTTAAATACTTTTATCTCTTCAAAACTGTCTTCCTGATTAAATTTTTAAAAATTGGATCCTGAACATTCACATTCTGCATTATCACAAATAGAACTATCATACTTCCTAAATGACATCATTTTTTGTTGATTCCACTGGAAATATTTCAATGGTATAAATTTCAGTGGTAAAGGACAGCCTATTTTTCCTCACACCATCAGATTTTGTTTCTTTCTTAAAAAAAAAAAAAAGGTACAATATTTGAATAGTAAGAGAGAACAAAATAGGGGAATATTTACCCATGAATGCAAAAATTTCTGTCTTCCTCTCATAAGCTTTTCCAATTCTCTAGCAATTTGTCTCAGCTCTGCCTTCAAAATACACCCCAAATTCAACCATGTCTCACAAAGTCCAAGCTTCTACCATAGAAATATGCTGGTCCTAAGCTACTAACATAATTTGCCAAATGTATACTGTATTAGTCTGCCATGACTGTCATTAAAAAATATGACAGACTACATGGCATAAACAACAGAGATTTATCTCCTCATAGTTCTGGGGCTGGAAGTCTACGATCAAGATGCTGGCAGGGTTGGGTTTTTTGGAGACCTCTCTCCTTGGCTGAAGATGGCCAACATCTTGCTGCCTCTTTACACATGGTCATTCCTCTTCGCACATGCCTCTCTGGTGTCTTCTGTGTGTGTCCAAATTTTCTCTTCTTTGTAGGACAGGAGTCAAATCCGATTAGAGCCCACCCCAATGGCCTTAGCTTAATTACCTCTTTAAAGGTTCTATCTGCAAATACAGTCACATTCTGAGTTACTGGAGGCCAGGGCTTTAACATACAGATTTTGAGGGAACAGAATTCAGTCCATAATACACACACACACACACACACACACACACACACACACACACACAATACACAAACACAGAGTTGACTGTCATATTTCTGATAGTTATGTGCTAAAAAGATGCCATTGAACACTGAATTAGCAGAAATGAAACCTTTGGTCCTATGGGAAATACAAGGTTATGTTTCTGCAAACTTCTGGTCATATTTTTGTCAACTGATCAATATATACTTTTGTGTGTGGTTCTGTATAAAGACACCTTATTTAACATATATTTTTTATAAATAATTAATCACATGGTCTTTGAATGTTTTAAAGCCAAGACCTTTGGAGTACGTTTATGGTATTACAGGTTTGTTTGCCAAGGTCATTGTAAAACAAGCCAGTCTCATCAGCACTAAAACCCTACTCTTCCACATAATCTTTTTCCTATGAAATACTTACAAGGTATTTTAAAAATCCCTAAACCTCCTGATCTGCAGAACTTGCCTTGCTTGCAAGTTTAATATTTTTCACACCACATTGCCTTTTGAAATGTGTGCACCAGCCAGCACTAGCTGAGACGGGTTTAACATTTTCCTGACCCTGGGTAACATGACTGTAAATTTCTGTAGCCTTTAGCCTCACAATTCTGTGCACTATGCCTTTTTTATTGCTATCATCTTGTGAATCCACAAATTCAGTCACTTTTCCATCTTTTCCATAGCTTCATCATGCACAACAGACATTACATTAGTCCTTTTCGAAGCTGTCTCCTATATAGATCAGCAAATATCCTCTTCTTTTTTCTGTATCTGTCATTACTGCTGATTAACATTGAACTTCTGACCAACAGCACTGTAACTCGCACCTGAATGAAGCTGATCTAACACATATTTTCTCTATAAGGCATATCATACCTTCTTGTGCTTAGGAACACTGGACAGCACTTCAGCATTATGCATCTGGGTCATTTTAAATACTACAATTGCAAACAAAAAGCACAAAAACGCAAAAAAAAAAAAAAAAAAGTGACACCAAACAGACTACCAAAAGAACGCTTGTTTACTGTATGCAAGCTGAAATGAGAAAGCACTGGTTTCCTCTGTTTGATCTCTGGTAGGAATGTGACCTCTGTGCATCTCAAATTTTTCCCCACTCTGAACATGCCTGTAGATGATTTGGGGGCTACAAATAAATTTTAGCAAGTAGGCAAATTTGCAGATATGAAATCTGCAAATAATTAGGGTCAACTACATATATAAATATAATTTATATTCAATATTAAATATAAATATATATATCTTTCTAATTTTAATCAAACCTCTGCCACTATAGTCTATTCAGCACAACAGCCAATGATTCTTCTAAAATATAAGTCAGATCATGTCACTCCTCAAAACCCTCAGAATGAAGGTCAATGTACTGCCAATGGCCTACAGGATCCTCTGAGACTGGACCCTAATTATTGCTTTGAGCCCGTTTCTGGTGGCTCTTCCCTGTCATCATGCTGGCCTCCTGCTGTTACTTAAACTTGCCAAGTACCCTTTGGTGTCAGATCCTGTCCTTGCTATTCACTGTGCCTGCAAAGCCTTCCTCCTGAGAGATCCATGACTCTTATCTCTGTTAAGTCTCTACCCAATTCTTTCCAAACCACCCCGTTTGAAATAGCCCCGGCCCGCCACTCCCTTTTCCTCTTTCCTACTTTTACTACAGAGCACTTATCCGTATCTGATTCAATGTATGTCTTACTTGTACACATGGAGATCACAGTTCTACTTCCTTGCTCCATGAGGGCAGAGTTTCCTTATTTGTATTCCCAGACACCTAGAATGGTACCTGGCATATTATGGGTACTTAATAAATATTTGTTGAATAAATGATTGATTAAATTAGATGTATTTAAGTTAATTTAAAATGAAAATGAAGGAAGAAAATACAAAGTTGTTGAAATAGGCAAGCTCCCATAAATTCTTGTCTAAATTAACTTCATATTTTAAGTTTTGTTTAGATCAAAATAAAATTCTTTACTGGTTAAGATAGAAAATGTAAAAGTCTGAAAAAAAAAATGGCCATAAACATTTTTACTAAGTTTTTGGAAAGGTTTTGCTTTGACTTTCAAATCAAATAAAGTTCAGAGTTTACTTGAATACCATACGCCCCTCACTTTTTTCCCCTCTTTCTTGTTTTTTCAGGAGGATAACTCCTTCTGATGGACTTGTTCTTACAGCCAGTAAGTCAAGCAAGGGGTCTCCCATTTTTTAATAATTTATAAATTTAGCTTCTATTTTTCACTCATCCAAACACAAATGCAGAATGAGTTAATTCCCTAGACTTTTGGGGAAAAAAATGTTCAGAGATGATATCTAAAATGAGACATCCTTTATGGTTTATTGTGACATTATACTTTCCCAAATCATTTTGTTAAACAATTCAAGTGTAGTTTCCCTTTGATTAAACTGATAAACATATCTCAGATAACTTCTCTTCAATTTGATTCCTGCTTTATTTCAAGCCCTGTAAGAATCAAGGCAATCTATTTTCTTGAGTTCTACTTAAAAATAAACTAACAAACAAACAAAATGAGGTTCAATTTTATAAATTTAGAATAAAAAATGAAGTAGTCAGGATAGAATGTTTTCATGCATAAAGACAGCATCATCAAAAGGGGTTCTTAATTACGTGTGTAGGAACTTGATCTCAAAACTAATATGTATCCCTGACATTATCTGGCCAAGTATTTTAGATTGACATGTTGTGTTCCCATTTCATATTTCTGGTACTAATGAATTTTTATTTATTTTATTAGGAGGAAGGCCTATAGCAAGAGGGGGATTTATTCTAATTGTATGACTAATTGTTTATATATTCATTTTTCAAGAACAATCATAATTAATAAAGAGAAAGCTTTGAGATTAGGTGCTTATGATTCTTTTTCAGTTGATAATCAACTGGTATATGACGAGATACAGTAGAAGTTTTAAAAGTAAAAATTTTAAAAGGAAAAACATATACTTAAAATGTTTTCCCTCATACTATAAATAAGTAGTAAAAATATCAAAGATTAAACAAGTATGCAATAAAAAAATTACAGTTCTATCCTTGCCTTTGTTTTAAAAGTCACTGAGCTGTGAAATGAGGAGAAAACAAGTCAAGAGGAAGAAAATGATGAGTCAACTTTGCTGCTTTCCTGAACTGAGTATTTAATGAAAAAAACTGGACCTGTGACAGCATAGGCCACTACACTGTAGAAAGAGAATGATTAAAGAAGGTGGAGGAAGCGATGGCCCAAATTTGACCTAATTTTGACCACATTTTAGCCAGTGAAATAAAAGAAACATGAATTTTTGGATAAAGTTATTATGTCATCTTAGTTTTTATGTTCTTCAAGAAGAGAATGTTATTCATTCATTCACATCTTAATTATGATTCACCAATCTGTCATAGGAATAAAGACATTGAAGGCAATTTTAATTCTGACTATATGCCAGGGATTCTGCTCATGTCCTTGGAGTGGAAAACTATTACTAACCCTATGTATTGGTGTGGAAATTCAGGCTGACAGAAGTTCAGTGACTTGTGTAGAGGGATTGAAAAAAAGGATTTCAGTTCAGTTCTGTCTGACCTCAGAGGCAAGGTCTATCCCTAGAGCATCCTGCATCCACTGCCTCTGTGTATCTGCGTTACCCTTGATGTCAAGCACAGAAGGATGATCACACTAAAATCCTGACTTCAAAATTTCAGTTTGATAAAAAATATTGTAGTCATTGTGATCTAAATTTCAGGAAGAGATTTAAGCATTATATTCTTGTGGACAAAACTGGGCAGGGGCCTCCTTATTAAGAAAATAGGGAGGCAAGGAGAGAAATGAATGAGAACTTCAACTCAGAATATTTACTATATACCAGGAATTAGACTAATTTATTTAATCCTAATAGTAGCATTTCAAGCTTCATGATATGGTTCTCCTCTAAAGACCAAAAAACCCCAGAGAGTTATTGATAATTCACACATTAAACCACATGGTAGTTCATTAATTCAATGGGCACACTGCTTTTCACACCAGCAAATGTAAAAATGGCTCAATGATCATCCCCACAAGGGTGGAACCAACGGGCAATCAGTGAGACCTTGCTACTAGCATACTGCCACACTTCTTCTGTTTTGGTATATTTAAGAATTCGTTAGTCTGATGAAGTAGGAATAAAAGAGGGCTTGAAAAAGGGTGAAGAGGGACAGACAAAAATTGTTTATTTGATGAAAGAATCAACTCATACTTAGATTCACTAGTCAGAACAATGATTCAAGCCTAACAAGATAAAATTTAACAGGAAAAATGATAAAATTCAGCTGTAAGAATTTGAAAAAGAAAACTGCAAGAGTACAGAAGAGCACACAGAGTGGGCATGAATGAATGAGTTTTTAGTGTATTTCAAGTCCGTACTGGTCAGTAATGTGATGTGTGACAAAGGGGCAAAAACATCTAGTAAAAACTTAAGCTAGAGTGGCCGCAACAGGGAAGGCAGAAACTCCATTTCACAGGCCTTTGTAATCACAAAGTAAATGGTTGTTTCGATTTGGGACATTTTCGCAAATTGGAATGATCCTTGCTGTTACAGAAGACATTTGTGCATTCTGAGGTTTCTTGCAACTGGTAATTGTGTGAAACCCTTATCCTGTGGAAAATTCTCTTCTTTTGTTATTGTTATACTCACCAAAATTTGAAACTTTCCTTCTATTACTCTAACCCAATGGCCTGCAAGTAATTCCTTGTTCAGTTTCAACCCACTCATCAGTTGCTCTGGATCTAAATGAGATACAAGCGAGGAAAACTCCACCGTTTGATGATCTGTGCAGATCAGTGTGGGGAAGGACTTGTGTTACAGTCTATATGTCAGTTACCATCTGGAAAAGGTGAATGATGATTTGACAAAGATGGTAGTGAGATGGGCTTTTTTCTTTAATGTTATTTTAATTTTATATTTAAAGACTCATTGTAAGTATCAAAGAGAAGTTAGTTTCATCTTTAATCTTGTATTAATTTAATACAATGTTAATACAATAATTTAATCTTGTCCTAACAATATTTTAAAAAATAGACACCTTCTTCAAGTCTTTGCTCAAATATCACATACCCTGAGGACCTTATTAAATGCTATAAATACCCTATCTAATTCTTTTTTCTTAGCTCTTACCACCTTCTGACATGGGCTAAAATGTACTTACTTTTTCCTCTGTATTGATCATTATCCATCTCATTTCATTAACATGTATATTGCATCTGAGAGCATGCTTTTTGTCTGTTTGTTTACCAATAACTCTCAAGCCCATATGAATGAGTATATTTATAATATCCCCTAACACATTTTGAGTGCTTACTATGTGACAAGCAATGTTCTTTACTTATTGCATTTGTTACGGTTCAGTTGCAGGGAACAGAATCCACATTTCACATTTTGAGCCTCAAATGATTTACTATTGGGTGTTAAATGCCCTACAGAATTGCTGGCAGGCCTGGAAAAAAAACACTCTAGGTTGAACTTTTAGGAAGAACTCCTAAAGCCACAATTCAGGACTAGGCCATGGTGAAAACTAGCACTGCTTCTACAGAGGGAAGCTGCCTGGAAAACTGGGAAGCTTCCAGTAAAGCAGCTAGCCCCAGAACCACATCATCACCAACCTAAAGTGTTAGCGACCAAGATTTATAAACCGACAAGATCATAGTCGTTACCAACAGGAAACCACATCTACTGCTGCTGGATTCAAGATCATGTCTCATTTTCTACATCATCCACATCACAACCAGGGACTCATTCTTTTTTCCTGAATTTTTAATATTGCTCATTTCTTCTTCCTTGTATTCATCTGCTCTATGTTCCTCTCTGCTGCAGAATGACTTTTCTGTCTCCAATCCACCTATGAGAAGCTATAGCTTTAAACAAAGAACTCATACAATTCAACATCTCAAAAACAAACAACCAATTAAAAGATCGGCAAAGGATCTGAATAGACATTTTTTCCAAAGAAGACATAAAGATGGCCAATAGGCACATGAAAAGACACTCAACATCATTAATCATCACGGAAATGCAAATCAAAATCACAATGAGGTATCACCTCACACCTGTCAGAATGGGTATTATCAAAAAGACAACAAATTAAAAAAAAAAGAAATACAACAAATAGCATGTGTTGGGGAGGATGCAGAGAAAAGGGATTCCTTGTACACTATTGGTAGTACTGTAAATTGATGCTGTAACTATGGAAAAGAGTACAGAGATTCCTCAAAAAATTAAATATAGAACTACCACATGATCCAGCAATCTCACTCTTCACTACTGACCTGAAGAAAATGAAAACACTAATTTGAAAAGATATTTCCCCGTATGTTTATTGCAGCATTATTTACAATAGCCAAAATAGATATGGAAGCAACCTAAGTGTCCAACAATAAATGAACAGATAAAGAAGATGTGGTATATAAACATACAATGGAATATTACTTAGCCATAAAAAATGAAATCTTGCCATTTGCGCCAATGGATGGACCTAGAGGGTATTAGGTTAAGTGAAATAAATCAGACAGAGGAAGACAAATATGGTTTGATTTCACTTATATGTTGAATCTATAAAACAAGTGAACAAACATAACAAAAAGAAAAAAAAACCCAAAATCGTATATACAGAGAATAATCATGTGGTTGCCAGAGGAGAGAAATAAGTAAAGGAGATTAAAAGTTCCAGACATTTAGTCGCAAAATAAATGAGTCACAGGTTTGAAATGTCCACTGTGGGGAATATAGCCAATAATTATGTAATATCTTTGTATGGTGATAGACAGTAATTAGACTCATCGTGCCGATCATTTTGAAGAACGTAGAAATATTAATTCACTATGTCATGTAACAGGAACTAACATACTGTTGTAGGTCAATTAAACTTCAAAAACAAACAGACTCATAGAAAAAGAAATCAAATTTCTGGTTGTCAGAGGTGGATGTAAGGGGAGGGGAGTTTGGGTGAAGGCAGTCAAAAGGTAGCAACTTCTAATAAGATAAATAAGTAGTAGGGACATAATGTAAAACATGATAAATATAATTAACACTACTTTTGTTATATATGCAAGTTATTAAGAGAATAAATCCTACAAATTCTAGTCACATTAAAAATATTTTTTCTATTTCTTTAATTTTGACTCTATTTGAGATGATGGCTATTCACGAATTTTTTTCCGGTGATCATTTCTGGTGATGATTTATGTAAGTCAAATCATTACACTGTATACCTCAAATTCATATGGTGGTGTATGTCAATTATATCTCAATAAAACTGGAAGGGAAAAAAAAGAGAAACTATAGCTTTTGACAGCTCCTAAATTTTACATGTCCCAACCCAGGCAATGAGAAAAAATTGAGCTGGCTCACAATCCCAATTTCAAAGCAGAAGAGAAGAATCTTGATTGCGTAAGATGCTCACCACTGATTAAAACTCACCACTCTATTAACAGAAGCCATAGAATAAGCTGGATTATGTTTTACCAAGATACCAATATGAATGGAGAGAAGTAGAAAGGGGAAATTAGAAGGTGCAGTGGTGGATGAAGTAAAAATACAATGATATCTACCACAGTGATATTTGCCAAAAACTGCCCAGTCCTACTTACTGAAGCCACAGGCTGAGAAGATAAAGTCTAGCATATCTTCAAATAGCAATACTTGAGCTTTTGAATCCTTTTTCCTTCAGGTTATAAGTTGCCTTGCCCCTCCTCTAAATGACTTTACCCCAGCTCATCTTTTAACACTAAGTGGCCAAGACATGGCCCCAAAGATAGCACTAACAATACAGTCTGATCCAGGAAAGGGCCATAAGTATAAGAAATGTGACTGAAAAAATAATCATCCCTATACCTTTTGGAGAAAGATAGATTTAAACCATCATTGTGAAAAAGAAGTGTAATGTCTGGGCAAGAAACAGACAAGTACGCAATAAATTCTTTCAATTTACATAGAAAAAATTTTTTAAAAATAGCTTTTTTGAGAATTCTTCCAAAATTTCATAATTATTTTAAAATCCCACTGCAACTCAGTTGTTACCTAACTAATAAACGATCGTAAGGACACACTATTCATACCATATTTGAGTTCAAGGGTTGAACAGCAAAACATAAATACTCGACCTCAACCATTATCACTTTTTGAGTCAGTTTTCCTTTCCAATTTTTTAAATTATAAAAAGCACCAAGAAATAACCCTATTTTCCCTTTAAATGATTTTAGAAGAAATAATAACCACACCTGATATTGAGAAATGCAACAGACTGTGTGTGACTGACACAGGGTATGGAAGGCAGGCTGTGCATATCAGGGGATGGGCTTGGTGTCAGCCATCTTTCAGTTGTGTTCACAGCCTCCACCACACCACGGTCACTCCCTAATGCCAGTGCAGACTCTGGGTCACAGAGCTCTAGGGGAAGGAGAAGTAGGGTAAGTAAGGAGACCTCCATACCAAGGATCCTACAAAGCCGACTGGCTGCAAATTGACCAGTGGTAGAGCAAGGAGGAAGCAACTGGCTCTCAAAGGGGCTCACAAGAGTGCGCCCTCTACTGGAAGGGGGAAGAAACCTCATCATTATAGGCCTGATACTGTGGCATGCCAAGAAGTTAGACATCATCAGAAGTCCACTGAACTGATTCACAATCTTCCCTTCTAGCATCTGATGCAAGAAATTTCTCAGGACTTCAATACAAATTTGTGCTTCCAGAGCACAGCTATTGGAGCTTTGCAAAGAAAAAAACAATGGAAATAATACATGACATTAGGAAATCAATCTCAACATTAGATGTATGTTGGTATCTCTGAAGACTAGAGTAATATACTTCTGCCTCCTTTCAAGTCCTAGTCTAAAGCTATACTGTATTAAGGCCACCAAATAGTTAATATGTGTAATCATTTGGTTTTAGTGCTTGAGGCCAATATAAATTATATCCAACATTGAAAGCTAAAAGGCTTGATAGCTAGCTCAAATATCCTAGGAAGGAAGTTATCTGTGCAGTCCCACATCAATTACAAACACCAGATTTTTTTTTTTTAATCAACCATCATGATGTATCTACCTTAAAGCAGACTCTAGTATGTCCTCAAATTTAATGAACTTTACATGTCCAGCTCAGACCCCCATTTCTTCAGATTTCCAAACATCCTCTATTAACGCCTAAAGCTTTCAGACACACAGGTACTGTTTAATGGATTTTACAATGTTGAATCTCATCTAATAAATGAATATGTATCTCTGCTTGGAGGCAGGAAAAATGTGATGTTCTACTTTAAACAAAGAAACATAAATATTTTTAAAATGTAGCTTGTTTCCCTTTATCTTATAGTGTACATTAAAATGTCTAATATGCGAAACTGTCACTGAAATAGCTACTATTACAGTTTTTAAAGGAAAATTACACTGTGAGTTACTTATAATTAACACATAAAATGACAACATATATAAACAGAAATGGGAAATATTTCCTGAGCATTACGCTTCCTATAGAAAACTACTTAATTGCAAATTACAGAGAAAAAGCTTTTCTGTAACATGCTTTTGCAAACATAGCATTCGTTTATAACTCCTATTTAAAATATAATATTAAAAACTGGGCAAAAGGATTATTTATATGTTAAATGTAATTACAAATAAAGTTCTTTAAAAATGAAATAGAAAGAATAAAAGCAAGTAAGGGAATTTGTAATACAAATTCCAAAAGCAATTAGCAGTGAATTTGCTAAGATATATTTTGACAAACACCTTCACCAAATCAAAATTCAAAGTTCAAAACAATTTTTTATTAAAATAATACCTTTTTTCTCTTTTTATATTTAAAATTTTTATTGAAGTGTAGTTGATTTACAATGTTAGTTTCAGGTGTACAGCAAAGTGATTCAGTTATATACATATACATACATATATATTTTTTCTTTTCAGATTCTTTTCCATTATATGTTATTACAAGAAATTGAATATATTTCCTTGTGCTATACAGTAGGTCCTTGTTGTTTACCTATTTTATATATAGAAATGTGTGTCTATTAATCCCTAACCCCTAATTTATCCCTCCCTATCCTTTAATTATATGGCTTTACTTGATAATTTCTGTTTAGCAACTATTCTATCTAAGTATCAGAGCTTATAAACCAAATCAGCATCACTGAGTAGTATTTTGGAGATAATCATTTCCTGATAAAGTTAAAACATTAAGATATATTTATTCAACAAATAAACCCTGAGTAGCTATTCTCTATTGGATACTACTAGGTACTAGAAACAAGGTAATACACAAATTGAACTGGTCCCATGTAGTAAGGGGGAACAGATATTAAACAGTCACACATACATAATACACATCACATATATATGTGGGTGTGCGTTGGTGTGTGTGTACATTTGTAGAAAAGGTAAATATTTTTGTGAAACGTTTTTTAAGCACGTGTGTGTATTTATGTGTGTAATGTATGTCCTGAATGATGATGCAAAATACATTTCTTACTGTGATCAAAAAACACAAAAGCTACTTATCTAGAAAGTGAATGTAGCTTCATATGTTTACAGGAACAAGAACATGAAGATTAGACATATTACGAATTTCAGGCAGACATCAAATATTTTTAAGCAGCAGGCAATATCATGATCAGGTTTTCATTCCAAAAATATCCTTTGGATTTTGTGTGAGAATAGATTATGGAGAAACAAGAGCAGAAGTGGAAACATCAATGGAGAGGTTATCTATCATTCAGGCTGAAATGATTTACGTAGAGACAGTAGAGATGGAGAAAGGTGGATGAATTTCAGATACAATAGGAAGGTTGAGATGAAAGGACTCTACTAAGAGACATGCACACATTAAAACTGACTGAGACACAGACACACACATATGCACACACACATGCGTGAGTACACATCCCCCAGGAAGGAAAGGAGGGAGGAAAACAGAAAGATAGGAAGTAAAATAGATGCCATCATACCTCCCAACTTTTTTAGGGCGGACCATAATCAAGATCATCCACAGTAAGCATCGTCTGGTTATGAAGATGCAGTATCAATTATCAGCTATGGGCTAAGCACAGAGAGGGAATTATTTTCAACACTGTCAGAAATTACCTGTTTTGCATCACAATGGAAAATATCCTTCCATTCCATGTAAAGATAGTGGCAACCGTAGCTTTTGCCATAGCTCTCTCTGTTGCAGACAAACCCATACGGTGAAAAACGTGGCACTCAGGAGTGTTAGAAATAAACAATGAAAATACAAATAACCACTGCTATTTTCACAGTTATTGGTTGTCCTCACTACAGACGATAATATTAAGACTCAAAAAGATACTGGACAAAATCCAAAGCTTTCTCCTTTTCTTTTGCCTCTGAAAAGAGAATCCAAAGAGATGCAAGGACCTAGACCTTACTAACTGGGAGGAAGATGAGCATTAGAGGGATTGATCTTTCCAAGGACTGGGCCTAAAATTATGAACCAATTCTTTCTCTCTGAGACTATGCATTTCAGAATTTGAGATGGGAGGGGTCATGACAGGAAAAACACTGACCCTGCTGATCACTATAATAATTCTAATGAAAAGCAAACCAATCAAAGAAAAAATTAATGTGTACCAGGTATTGTAGCTGATATGGTTACTAAATTGATTTGTCCACATGATTAAAAGAAAAGTGCTCTAAATTAGTGATTAGGACTGTAGATTCTAGAGACAAGCTGTCTAGGTTAACCCTCTGATTAGTTGTATGATCTTAGGCAAGACAATCTGTGTTTCTAAGCCTCAGTTTACTTATCTTTAAAATGGGAATAAAAACCATACCTCCATCATGATATGCTGTAAGAACTAAATGAGGTTCATTCATAAACAGAGTCTAAAGCTTGATATATAGTAAACATTCAGTAAATGTTAGTTGTTTCAATTAGTGTCACAGTGCTATAATTATTACTAAAATAGAATATGACATTTGTTTATTTAATTATTATTTATCAAGAATCTGCTATTGAGAAGACAGCTAAAAATTATGTTTGCCTTTAAAAAACATTAAGATAGGTTTACCAGGTATGAATTATTCTGATACCAACAAAACAAGCAATACAATTTACATAAATTATTTTTTTAATAAGATTAACTCCAAGTCATAACCACAATAGCTGAGCTTGTGGGAAGTTCACTATTAATCCACTTCTGAGGCTTTCCCCAGACTCTCTGAAGTCATATAAGATCATACAAGAATTTTAGGCCCATGTGGTCCAGGAGGTAAGGAGGCTCATGGTTCTTAGATTATAGTATTCACTACTGCCAGAATTATTTTTTTGATCTTTTATTTTAAAAAATAATTAATTAAGATATAATTGATATAATATTATGTTAGTTTCAGATGTATAGCATAATGATTCAATATTTGTATATATTAGTCCAGGTAATATCTGCCATCACACATAGTTACAACTTTTTTTTCTTGAGAACTTTCAAGATCCATTCCCCCAGCTACTTTCAAATATGCAATACAGTATTATCAACCATAGTCACCACGCTGTACACTACATCCCCATCACTTACTCACTGCCACAACTCTTAAACCAGATCCATCTGGAAGCAGGAATTGTCATTCATGTTGCACTCAGCCTTGAAGGCCATCAAAGACAGGCACACTTGGTGTTAAATCTACATTGGGTTTTACTAGCTGTGGGGCACTTTATTCAAGTAGGTATACATTCCTTCCAAGAACCTAAAACTTTTCTTCTCCACTAACCCAGAGAAATTTCTGTTCCTCATTTCAGCAGTGGGACTTCCATTCTTTACTGCTGAAGATTCACTTGCTCCCATTCAGTGGCAAAATAGTTTAGCTTTCCTTCAAGAGTTGAGAATTTAAAATTTAAAACCTGTTTGGGGTTTTCTCCCAGATGGCCCATTCTGTCCAGAAATCTTTTTTCTTCCCTATGCTGGAACATAAAAATGCTTTGACAGCTGACCACCCTCCTAAAATGAGATGGGGGAATGGGAAATATCATTCTGTTTTTCCTGAGAAGTAATAAGCATCAAAACAAAATTTAATTTTTAGAAGGTTATTCTCTGGAATTTTTTCTGCTAACATTGCTGACTATAATGCAAATATAGTAATGGGAAACTTTATTTTAAAATAATAATTTTAAATGCTTTTGGAAATTCTACTCGCACATGTAAAATGACATAGTTATGAGGATTCAGTAAAATAGTAAGTGTTAAAAAATTTACTCAATATTAAAACAGTAAATAAACATTATGTATACATATTTACAGTTCTTTACTTCATTAATATTAATATAGAGCAAATACAATAACAGTCAAAAGATAATCTTATCAAATTGTTTCCACTGAATCTTTCGAAATGCATCAGAGAAATATCAATGAACAAAGAGCAAAATAATTTGAAAAGAAAAAGAATTAGCATGCTAAATATCTTTGACTATGGAAAAATATAGTTATTTTTCAGAGATAATTGTTTCTGTTGTTTTTTTTAATTCATTTTTTAAAGTTCACTATGAGCTGGGACAACCTAAAAGTAATTTACTTCAAAGTATATTGTAAATTATAGATAATATATCTTATGAACTGGTGTTTCCAAAGTGTACATAGTTCATACTCAATAATAATAACAATAATAATAGCAGCTAACATTTACTGAGTATGAACTATGTGCTTAGAACACTGTTCTAAGTACTTCATATATATTAAGTCAATTGGTTCTCATGAAAATTGTGTGAAGTAGCTCTTTTTATTTCTCCTTTTTATAGATGGAAATGTTCATGTGTAATGAGAGGGAGGAGAGAATAAGTATGAGGGCCCTTACTATGGTGGAGAATCAAGTGCAACATAGAGGGGCATATGAGATGAGGCCACCAAGTAATGAAGAAGCCAAGTCATAAAAATGTACAAACATTTATAATAACTTTGGACTTCACTTTGATGGAGCCACTGGAAACTTTTAAGCAGGGAAGAGGCATGACCATATTTGCGCTTTAGAAAGACCATTTTTACAGTTATATGCATACAGAAAGAGGGGAAGAAACATGGAAACAGAAATCCTGGTTATGAGAAGGTACCAATTATAAGAGCTCATTCCCAAAATATAATATGGATGATTGTACAGGAGTCTACAGTTTATGAAACTTTTAACAAGACTTTTGTTCCTGACCAAGACAACAGGAACTTAATTTGCCTTCCCAAATTAAACAACTAGAAAGTCAGGCAAAATATATACAATAGTTTCCATTTGTTGGACAACAGGAAATAGAGGGGTGCGATACGCGAAAGGAGGGAAACATTCAAGGCAATTCCTAAGATTGCTGCAGCTTACTGCCTGCAGGTGATTTCCAGACCACAGAGCAGAGGGTGAACCCAAATAGAGCCTGGCAGTCCCTCTCAGTTGAGGAGTCAGGAATTAAAATTGGGGAGGTCACAGGGGCTATAATTTGTACAAGGAGTTACATACAGAGACAGGTCTGGAGATGTGTAGAGGGGCTCCCCAAAGTCTTTGGCTGAGTACTGACCTATGCATGCATGAGAGGAAACTACCAGAGACTGGAAAAAGTACCACCACAGAGGATTAGGCAGAACAACTCCTGGAGCTCACAGAGGGCTGGGAATAAATTTTGTTCCCACAAGCTAGACTGAAAATTCCTCATAATACACATGAACCAGGTAGAATCCTTAGAATAATGTCACTTTAGTGGTGATATGTATTGTTCCAGAAATAAAGTATGTAATACAGCTTAAAAGTGTATCTAAATAAAGTCAAATTGATTCTAAGTATCTTAATTATAAGCAAAAATAAAAATATGCACTATTTAAAAAGCTACAACAAAATCAAGTCATTTATGTCACAAACAACATCAAAAGAACAGTATTTAACAAGTGTTATGTACTGAATTGTGCCCTCCCAAAATTCACATGATGAAGCTCCAACAACCACGGTGATTGTATTTGAAGATGGGGTCTTAATGGAGGTAATTAAGATTAAATGAATTCACAAAAGTGGGGCCTGTTCAAGTAGGATTACTGTCCATATAAAAGAAGGAGGAGACATGAAAGCTCTCTCTCTCTTTCTCTCTGTCTGCATGCAGAAAGACGTCATGTGGATACACAGCAAGAATGTGGTTGTCCGCAAGCTAGGAAGAGAGCTCACATCAGAAACAGACGTTGCTGGACCTTGAACTGGGACTGCCAGCTTCCAGAACTGTGAGAAAGTAATTCCTATTGTTTAAGTCACTCAGTCTACTGTATTTTATTATGGCAGCTTGAGCAGACTAATGTAGCATCCAGTAAAAAGTTACCAAGCATGTAAAAAAGCAAAAAAAACTATGATTATACAAAGAGTAGAAAAAGACTCATAAATGACAGGGATTTCTGAACTATTAAAAAGTATTTTTTAACAGTTCAATAAATATACAGTTGCCTTTGACCAGTGCAGAGGAATGGGGCACGAACCTGCTGGCTCAAAAATCCTCATATGACTTTATAGTCAGCCCTCTGTATCTGCAGTTCTGCATTTGTAGATACAACCAACCACAGATCATGTAGTACTGTTGTTTGTATTTATGAGAAAAGTCTGTGTATACGTGGACCTGCACAATCCAAATCCTTGATGTTCAAGAAGATAAGGAAAAAGAAAATGTAAGCCTTATGACAAGAGAAATGGAAGACATAAAAAAAGACATGCATAGGATTCCAGAGATGGAAAATACTGTAACAGAAATGAAAATACCCTGCGTATGATTAACAACATATTATACATTGCAGAATAATAATAATAAAAAAAGTGAAATTGAGGACATAGCAATAGAAACTATACAAAATGAAGCACAGAGAGGAACAAGACTAAGATAATAAATAAATAAACAAATAGATGAACCGAGAAGTGTTCTAGGAGGAAACATCATAGAGTCTACCTTACATCTACTTGGAATCCCAGAAGAAGAGACAGTGGGAATAGAAAACATTTTTTGAAAAATGAAAGCCAAAACTTTTCTGAATTTGGTAAAATTTACCAAACCACAGATTCAAAAAGCTCAATAAATCCCAAGCAGAATAAAAGTAAAGAAAAACACACTCAGCATAACAAAATCAAATTGCTGAAAATCACTGATAAAGTGAAAGTCCTAAAGTCAGCCACAGAAAAAATACACATTACACAGCAAGAAGCAAAGATAAGAATTACAACAGATTTCTCCTCAAAACTACTTAAACTACTAAACACAATGGAGAGAAGTGTGTAAAGTACTAAATGAGAAAAAGAAACAACTAACCCATAATTCTTTACCCAGAAAAAATGTCTTCAGAATTGAAGTAAAACTAAAACTTTTTTTCAGAGAAACCACCACCAAAAGAGTTAATCATCAGCAGAATTACAGTACAAGAAATGTCAAAGAGTTACCTTTAGGGAACAAAAAAATAATAGCAGAAAAAAATCTGTAACTGCACAAAGAAATGAAAAACACCAGAAATAGAAATCAGGTGGGTAATTACAAACATTTTAATATTTTAAATTAATTTTCATTACTATAAAAAGTAATTTAATGTTTTAAAAGTGCATTGTGTTGTTTTTAACATATGGAGAAATGAAATCTTCAACACAAATAGCACAAAGGATAAAGCTGGGGAACAGAAATATCCTGTTGTTTGTATTTATGAAAAAAATACATAAGGTTCTGACTATGCACATAAGCTGGTATAATATTATTTGAAAATGTGTTGTTGTAAGGTAAAGATTGTATATTATAAACCCTAGAGAAACCAATAAAAAATAAGGCAAAAAGATAAAACCAACTGTGGAAGTAAAAATAACTCTCAACAATTACTTAACCCAAAAGAAGGAAAAGGAAAAGGAAAACAAAGGAGCAAAGAACAGATGGGACAAGTAGAAAAATAAATAGCAACATCATAAACATAAACACAACCATACTAAAATTACACTAAATGTAAATTGTCTGAACATTTCAAATAAAAGTAATGAAAAAGCAGAGTGAATTGATAACCAAGACCCAACTATGATATTGTCTAGCAGAAAGATACTTTAAATATAAAGACATAGATAGTTTTAATGCAGAAGAATTAAAGTAAATATGCCCAAGCAAATAAATATTTTAAAGACACTACAGTGGCTAAATTCATGTTGAACAAAGCAGAGTTTATAATAAGGAATATAACTTAAAGACTGTCATTCATAAATGATACAAGGATCAAATCATCAGCATATATAAAAAGACCTAAATATGGATAGACTAATAACAAAAGTAAAGTACATGAAGAAAATGGATAGAAATGAGAGGAAAGGGATAGGCTTCAAGAGGATGGACTAGAAGGACACAGAGCTCACCCTCTCCCACAAATACATCAAAAAAAATCTACATGTGGAACAATTCTCACAGAATACCTAGTGAGCTTTGGCAGAAGATCTGGTATAACTGGAACTACAAGCAAAATCTTCATAAAATTCGGTAGGAGGAAAAAAATAAAAAGAAAAAGGAAATTGGGGTGGGATCTGCCCCTCATGGAGGGAGTGGGGAAGGAGGAAAAGTGCCCTCACCCTGGGAAGCCCCCTCTCTAGCAAGGAGGTCAGCCGGGACAGAAGGGAGCCACAGAAGCTCTGAGGACAAAGCAGCAGCCACTTGGCAGACAAAACGGAGAGAAACTGGCACAGCTGAGCGTCCCTGCGATCCCTAGCCTCAAATGTGACCTGGCTGGTGCAGGCCAGAACTGGGTGCTGGAGCTTGAGCCTCAGAGGATGGACCGAGGGACAATACTGGAGTTGCATGCACAGAGGCAGCCTCAGAGGGCTGGAATGTGGTGCAGGCTGAGGTTGGAAGTGTGTGCAAAAGAGCCAAGGTCTACCATAGAAAGCTCCACTGTTGGTGTGTGTGACCTGGCCACAGCAGCCTTCTCTGCTGGCCCAGAGGGCACTGCTTGGCTGCCCCATTATTAACATGCTCTTGCGGAAGGAGGGACACAAAGCAGCCCAGCCATAGCCTCGTCCACTAGCCTGCAGGGCACTGCTCAGCCGCCCCATTGTTAATGAACTCTTACAAGGGGGAGGAGCAGGATCTAGACACAGCAGTCTTTTCAGCTTGCTCCAGAAGGGCACAATCACTGGTGAGCAGCTCCCAAGTGGAGGTGGGGCTGAAATTTGAGTTGAGCCCCAGGCAGATTTACTTTGCTAGTGCCTTTGGAAACTCAGAGCCTCTAAGACATCTGAGCAGAATACTGGTGCATGGCAGAGGCAGGTCTGGTGTTAACAGCAGGTGTGTGTACACTGAGATGCGGCTGGGGCCTAGGTTGACCCTGTAGCCCACAGTGGATCCTGGCACATGACTCTATGCACACTATGGCAGGTCCTGGTGCCTGACGTCAACAAATCTGCACTAGTGACTTTGTGAGCACAGCATCTGAGGGACACCATAGTAGGTTCCCAGCATTCCCATGGCAGAGGCAGGGACAAGGGCAGTGTCAACAAAGTGCACTCCGTAAACTAGCACAATGAGTGCCAGACAACACCGCAGAGGGCACTTTCCAGGGGACATCTCCTGCGGAGGCATATTCAGCAACTCCTCTCCCAGCAGATGTGCTCCAGTCCTGCCTACCACACACCACAGCTCAGAAATGGGTCTGGGGGCCTCTACTCCAACAGCAGGGAGCAGACCCAGCCACCGACAGGGCTGTGACAACCACAGAGCAAAGAGAAGGCCTGGCTTAATATCCAGAGGTCACCACAACACCAATCACACCCCCAATCAAGGGGATAACAACCAATACACAAGGAGGAAAGATGTGGCCGCCATCCATACTAAAAACAGCCCTTGCAACAAAAACATTAGGTGTACACAGTCTTCACAGGGACACTCCTGCATAAAAACAGCCCTTCAAGACCACAGTAGATGACTGCTACTCCTAAATTCATGCAGTTAGAGATATAGAAGTAAACTGAAGAAGCTGAGGAACCACTCCCAATTAAAAGAACAAGAAAAGTCCCCTGAAAGAATAAACAATGACTCAGAGCTCCACATTCTAACAGAACTTGAGTTCAAAAAGGAGATGATAAAAGCACGGAAGGACATGAGAAGCTAGCGACAGAAATGCAGAATACCATAAAAAGGAAATAAAAACTATAAAGACAAGCCAATTAAAATCAGAAAACTCAGCTGCTGAGATAAAAGCCGAGCTGAAGGCAGTCAGTAGCAGACTAAATGTTGCAGAAGAACGAATAAATGATTAGAAGACATAATAATGGAAACCAGCCAATCAGAACAGCAGACAGAAAAGCAAATATTCAAAATAAAAGCACCGTAAGGGACCTAAGGGACAACATAAGCTATGCCTATCTACGCATAATAAGGGTCCCGGAAGGAAGAGAAAGAGGAAAGGAGATCAAAAATATGTTTGAAGAAATTATGATTGAAAACTTCCCAAACCTAAAGAAGGAAATAGATATCCAAGTACAGAAATAAAAGGAAAAAAAAAGCAGATCCAATATTATAATTGGAGATGTAACACAACTCCCTCATAACTGATTAAAAAAAAAAAAAAGCAGACAGAAAATCAGTAAGAATATAAAAGCCCTCAACAGATTAAGCTAAATAAATTTAAGAAAACAAATCATACGAAATTCTCCGACAATAATGTATTAATCTAGAAATAAATAATATTTTTAAAATCCTCAAATATGCCAAAATTAAATAAAACATCACTAAATAAACCATAAGTAAAAGAATAAATTACATAACATTTTAAGCAAAAACATAACATAAAAATTTGCAGCTAAAGCAGTGCTTAAAAGGAAATACATAGCACTAAGAAAGATCTAACATCAGTTATTTAAGCTTCCACTGTAAGAAATAAAAAATAGATCAAAAAAAATCCCCAAAGTAAGTAGAAGGGAGAAAATAATAAAGGTGTGTGCAAAAAATCAAGAAAAAGAGAAAAACACACAGGAAATCAATGAAACCAAAATCTGGTTCTTTGAACTGAGGGAAAAAAATTAAGGCATTAACTGCAATAATCAGGAAACAAGAAAAAAATACACAAATAAACAATATCAATAAAGAAAACATGAACATACATATAGGTCCTGTAGACTTTAAAATGACAAAAAAGGAATATTATTAATAAACTATATGCTTATTGACATCTTAGATGAAGTGAAATGAAATCTCTTGAAATATACAAATAAATCTCCCTCAACAAGGAACAGATAACTAGACAGCCTTATAACTATTAAAAAAATTGAAGTCATAATTAAAGTTCTTCTCACAAAGAAAGTTCCATGCCTAGATGACGTCATTGGTAAAGTCTTCCCATAAATTCTTATTTAAGAAAGAAATAATTCTAATTTTGCACAAACTCTTCAGGAAGGAGAAGAGGGAGAATACTTTCTAACTCACTTTAAGAGGCCGAAATTATCTGATCAGAAAACCAAAGACAATTTTTAAATAAACGAATATACACGAACATACATACACAGAACACATCAATAAGCTTCCTGAACATACATGTAAAAACCTCAAACAAAATATTAGCAAATAATATCTGATAATTCATAAAAAGAAACAGCACACTATTCTAGTGAATAAGATTTGTTTAATATTCAGTATTCAACATAACCTACCATATTATTAAATAACAGGAAAGAGATCACATGCTTATTTCAACACATATGTAACAGAGCAGCTGATAAATTCAAAATCCAATTTTAATTAAAATTAGCTACAAACTATGAGTGAAAGGTAATCTGATAAAAATATCCACAAAAACCTTGCAGCTTATGTAATTCTTGTGAAAGACTGAAAGCTTTCCTCTAAGATCAGGAGCAAGGCAAAGACGTCTGTCCTTACCACTTTTGCTCAGCTTTGTACAAACACTGCACAACACTGCAGTGCAATAAAGCAAAAATAGTGCGACTGATAATAAAATGAATAAGTCAGTAAAAAATAAATGTCATACATATTGGAAAGGAAAACATGAAACTTTTTATATACAGATGACATGAACATTTATGTAAACAATCCAAAGAAATCTACAAAAAATGCTATTGGAACTAAGAAGTGAGTTTAGTAAAGGCAGAAGATTCAAGGTAAATATACAAAAATCAGTCATATATTTCTATATATTAATAACAACCAACCAAATAATAAAATTTAAATGTTCTTTACAGTAGAACCAACAAACACGAAATACATAGATATACAAATTATTTTTACCAAAATGCATGTGTTGTGGAGTTTCCAAAATATTGCTGAGTGGAATTAAAAGACAGCTAAAAAACAATGAAAAAAGATGCCATGTTCAGGAAACAAAATACATAAACTACAAAGGTTTTAATTTTCTTCATATGCATTTGTGGCATTATGAACTCCCAATGAAAAACTCAGCAGGTATTTATGTAGACATTGACAAGGGGATTCTAAAATTAAATGGAAGTAAATTACCACATACCATATGATTTCATTTATATGAAATTTCAGAAATGCAAAATTGTAATGACAATGCAAATCAGTGGTTGACAGAAGCTGAAGGTGAGAGGAGGGGCCTGATCATAAAGGGTCACGAGGATACTTTTGGACGTGAAGGAAATATTCTCTACCATAATTATGGTGTTAGTTACATGAATATATGGATTTGTCAAAACAAAAAATTGTACACTTAAAATTTTAGTATTATATTCTATATAAACACAGAAATAGATCTGACTTAAAAAAATCTCTACATAGATGATCCCACTTAATCCTTATAGTACCTTTATAGATTTAAAATGTTATTACTATCATTACATGATTAAAGAATCAAGGGTTGACCTCGGCTTTATGGGAACTAAATGGCAAAAACAGAACATATTTGATAAATAAATAAAAAACATGTTTGGCTTTCTCTTTTTAAATGAATCAGAGACATGGTTTAACTATAAGTTCTGAAATATGAAACAGAAAGGGAGTAACTTTCCTTTTCCACAAATCCTGCAAAGTACATTAAAAGATTATAAGGAATGACTCTAGCACAAAGAAAATAAGATTTGCTTATAACATGCTGTTGCTTCCAAGTCTCAATAAAGAGGCCTATAAAAGGCACTTTTTGGTCCTCTTAACATTTACTCCGTAAGTTCCATTTATTAGAATTACCTTCCTTGAAGTTAACCTGTCAGCCTAAGGTATCCACCTTTTCTTTGAAGAGTAGACTGCTCAGTTCCCTGGAAACCTGAGTTATACTGTTATCTGAAGTGTCAGAGCAGAGAACTTCAAAGGGGTACAGCTGCAGAACACATCTTCACAGCTCCTTGATCTCTGGATTGGAGTGTGTACATATCCTTCTAAATTGTCTAAAGGGAAATTTAGAGTTTACTTTTGGAATGTTTAAAGGTAATTTGTTCTGATAAAGGTGAAATGGGAAGACTGTTAGTCCGGGAGACAGCATCTATTTAATGTGGCTAACTGCAGACATGTTAATCTTCAACCCAAACCTACTTTGACAAACATTTGTTAAACATATACCATGATATGAAAACCACATAATATGACATTTATCAAAGAGTACTTATCATTTGGAGATAAATGTTGAAATGTGTAAGGATAAAATGATAATGTATGATATCCAAATTTACTTCAAAATAATATGAGAGAAAAAAAATAGATGGGGTATGGATAGGACAGAACTGGCCATTTGTTGATGGTTGTTTGGACTGGGGTCATAGCTGCATGGTGATTTAATACACTGTTACTTAATTTTGGTATCTTCAAAATTTTCCACAATAAAAAATAAAATATTAATAGTACTAATAATGAAAGCTGCATTAAAAACCATTGTTTGTGCCCAAATGAAAAAGTAGTCTAAATTCTTTGGCAAGTTGGTTATTGGAACCTACACCACATTTTTCATTTGATGCCTGAATAAATCCACAGAAACCTATAAAAATTTTTTTTTTACATTTCCTAATCACTATGGTTTAACTCAGTTATGAATTTTAAATTTTTCTGTGAGCTGGTCTGGGCATCTAGCAACCCCATATAATGTTATTTTCATGCACATGTGAATATGTTCCACAGAATGAATAAGGAAGAAAATTTAGCTTCACCAGATACATGTTTTCCAAACTACCATCTGGCCCTATGGACATATAATACAGGGTATCATCCAATAAAGCACAACCTTTGCAAAAAGGGGACACTATTATTACCAAAAACACACACACACAAATTACCAAAAAATACACACAAACTGAGACTGCTCCATGCAAACCAAGACACAGTTGCATATCTGTAAGGTGAACAGTTATATTGTACTTATGCTGAAAGAGTTTATGTGTCTTGGAAACTTAATTATTTTTCTAGTTCTACAATACTATTACTTTACAAATAAAAACTAAGAACTATGAAATAACAGACTGATCTTTTAAACCACAAACTATAGGATAATACAGATCTTTCCTTCTCTTCTTATAAGGATTCTTCTTTCAGATTATATTTGATGGCTAAAATAATCCTACAGGTTGTGGATAATTCCCCACATTTTAGTCAAATTAAAATTATTTACTATGGTAGTCTAATGTCATGTCTTTTTTAACTTTGAAGTGATGACCTGTCTCATTCAATAATTGCTTAAAAGAATCTGTTACGGCAAGGACTAACCAAGTCAGAAAAATAAAATTAAACTGCAAAACTAAAATTCATGTAATCCTTATGTTAGTCAAGAAAGGCCCAATTACACTATGGTGGTAAATAAAGCCTGAAATTTCAGTGACTTATGACATAGAATTATTTCTTTTTCACTTAGTTTTTAGAATATTTCACTCTCTTTCACTTTCAAATAGCCCATCTGCAATCAGAATCTCGGAACTCCAGGCTCTTTCGCCCGTGGGCCTCTGCCATCTCAATACATGGTCCCACTGCAACTGTGACTGGAAGAACAAGGACAGTGAGCACATGGCTTCTCAAGGCTCTTCCAGGAAGTGACCAATGGCTTCCGAGCACATTTCATTGGCCAGGCTAGTCACACGGTGCTGCCTCCCTTTCAGAGGGCTGAGGAATCTACTCTTCCTTTGTACTCAAAAGGAAGACAATGTAATGGGATCATTCGGTGAACAGAGTGAAACTTCCAGAAAGACAGATTTTCAGCCAAACAAGTGGCTATTTCTATACTTTATCTAATCAAAGTAATACAGTAACATTTGTGAGGCCGTTATGTCCACTGCCCTCCAACTTGGCTCGATGATGTCCAAAACACCACAGGTGAAATAAAAGATTTTCAGAGAAAAAGCTTTGCATAAATGTCTTTAGAGGCCTAATCTGATAGCAGGAAAACAAGGTTTCCTGAAGTTATTCTAAACAAAATGCCTCAAGTCATTTAATCTCTCTTTGTGGTGTTCTACATGGAGATAGGCAAAAAGCTCATCACAGCCCTCTGAAAAAACAACTCTTTACATTTTGAAAAATAATATCCCCCAGTCTCTGCAGGTAAAACATTCCAAATGGTCCCTTAACATTTGTTCATTATAATCCTGTTCTGAGGGCAAAAATAGACTTTTGCAATGTATGATTCACTGTATTAAATCTATTCAATTAAAATGGTAGAGGACTAATGTGAGGAAAAAAGTATTTAAAGACCTAAAGATACAATTATTAAAGAGAATTTTGGGTAATGACTTAGATTGAAAGATAACTACTTTCCATACATTTAGTCGCGATGTGAATTATTATTAAGAGTGATAATTGAAAGACTCAGTCTACCATTTATGCATTAGAGATTGTGAATTCACCATCTTTGGAGGTCTAATTTTGGAATTTTGTCTGATATTTATAATGCAATACAGGCAAACCACTTAAATTCTTTTCTAGCTTTATAATCTTCCTTATAAATGAAAATCACATTCTTGTTTCCACAACGCATTAGAAAAAGACTATATCTAGCAGATAAAACTGAACTATGAGGTAGAAACATGAATTTAAAGTTAGCTTTATTCTTTAAATTCTCCTTCCTTTATTCTTAGGGCTACACGATTGGTAGTCCAGACGCTCAGTGCCTGCGCTTCTCAGCCCCTTCCTGAGTAAGTAGCCTCAGGCAGTTCTTCCCACAGTAGCCAGGTCTTAAGCAATAGGATTCTGGCTTGAAGATCAGGAATTAGCTCAAGGCAAAGAAAACTATGCACTCAGGTAATTGTGTAATTTATTATCCTAATTGGGACAATCCTGAGAGTAAAATAGGGAGCTATTACTAATTTCACCTAGAAAATACACCAAAACTTTGATCTTTTACCTTGACCTTTCTACATATAAGCTGCCCTCAATGGGATCCAACCAGCTTTAAGGAAACTTAAAGAGACTGCATATAGGGGTGCTCTATGGTCAAATGACAACAATGAATACAGTTGAGTAACAAGTTTAATGTCCTTTAGTCAAAGGACAACGGTTCATCTATCGGAGGGGTACAGAGCCTCACAAGCAGCGAAGCTCTGTTCCCGGGGGGTTAGGGGCAAGAGTGTGTTTACAGAGCTTTAGAAGAGGCAACAAAGAAACAGGGCATGATTAGCTGCAAGGCTGAGGATTTCCTTATAAGGCTAGCAGGTCCCATCTTCTAGGGTGCAGTGAGCGAGCTGTGACTGACATATGTTAGGTTTTCCTGACAGTTGTTTCTCATAGGTGCAGGCTGACTGAGGTTTAGATTTCTGATGTGGGCTGGGCCACTGGGGCAGTCTCCATTTTGTCCGACCCAACAGATAAATTAACTTTATCACTATGTAAAATTACAACAAATTCACTCAACAAATTCTTCTCTCCTGGAGAGTATAAATAAATGCCCCCCCCCCAAAAAAAGAGAGGAGCAGGTAGCAACTTCTGGGGGGGAGGAGGGCATCCTCAGTGTTGCCTGGTCATCTTATCGTGAACTCTCATCACCTAGCATAACCCAAAAGCATCTCTTCCTCACAACTTTAACACACAATTATCATGGGAATCTCAGTGCTGGGTTAGGGTGTAGGAAAGATGAGTAACCAGGTCACCACCACCTTTGGGTTAAAGATTAGGCTTCTAGGAGAGCTGGAAAATCAAGAGGGTATTACAAATAAATTTAAATGCTCATGTAAATGTATATATTTGAATATTATGCAATTTTTAAGAATTCCCATGACCAGAACAAGTAATATTTCACCAGGCATAAAGACTGTTTTGACCAGCCAATAATTCCACAATGTCTTAAAAACGGAACACCAAGTGAAAATAAATTGAAAGGCTGAAGAAGAATTTCAGAGTATAAACTATGAGAAAATGGAATTCTGAAAGTTTTGTAAGTAATCCAAATATGTGCTTAAACATTGGACTGAAGATTGTCCATTGAAAGTATCAGAACAAAGATTTGATCTACTGCCATCTAGTGGATATTTTATTTACATTTATTTATTAGCAGCTGACAAAAGCAAAAACAAAAACAAAAATTAACAGTCTAATTTCAAACTCCAGGGAACATAAGTGACTACCTCCTGCAGCGGTTGGGCACCAGGTGAAGCACAGGAGGGGCGAAAGCTTAGGGCTCTGAGGTCCCACCTCTAACCCAACCAGAGCAGTTGCATTTTATCTGTTCTGTATTTGGGGCTTCTGACTCAATTTCATTTGAAATCTTAAAGTGAAGTGAAAGGATTTAGTGAAAATCTAAAAAGGATTCCACTTCCAAAAAGGGAAAAGAAAAGGAACATTCACTTCTAAAATGTTAAATGATCTTATCTGGTCTCATGCCCCTCCTTGTATAAATGGATAAGCCATTGTTTTTCTAATGTCACATAAATGGAGAGTGGCACAGCTCACAGTAGAACTGAGCTGTTTTGATTCCTATTCTCATTTCAAATAATTTTGGGGTAACTTGAAGTCCAATAGACTTTAACAGACTTCAAGTCTCATGCTCTTTTTCAACAGAACAAAGAGCTTATTTCATTTAAAAATAGACTATTTCCTTCATCCTTATTTAAAATAACTTTACTCTCTCCCTTGTACCATTAGAAATTTGGGTGAGGATAGAACCTCAAAATAAATCAATGCAAGTGAAATCATGGCTATAAATTGTAGTAATACTGTGTCAAATACACATTTAGTTAGTCTAGTAATAATGAATAAATAGCTTCTAAATGTGTTGCCTCTCTTCTCTCTTAAGATGCACTTAATTTTAGAGGTGAAAGAGATATTACAAATCATTTGATAAAACTATCTTTTAAAAAATTATTTCATGTTTTACAAAGCATAAAACTATCAACTCTGGGGGGTGCAGAGAAGTCACATTCCTCATCCCAAGCTAGTTTGAGTGTTTCTCCAGCTCTCCTGACCTCTTGTCCACCAGAAAGATGGAAGAGCCGGAGATAAAGAGGAAACAGGTTTACAGGAGGCAATTGTTACTGTTTTGTTCATCTGGTTATGATGGGTGAAAACTGGGGAGTTTCGAGTGCTGGGAGGAAAGAGTTGGTTGAAAGGGAGATGATGATACAAGGAAAAGAAGGATCATCAGTGGAGCAAGATCCTTGAGGACTTAAGAGAATATATAATCCAGAATGCATGTGGAGAGAAGAGATATCACTCTCCAGAAGTGAGGTGGTGTGTCCACATCTGTAACAGCACTGTCACTTTGATTATCTCACTTGAAATCTCCACAGAACAAATATTTTTAAGAAATGACACTGAAGTATTTATATGCACTTCTACATCCAGACTATACCATCTCACTATAATTTATAAATTTGTAATTCAAAAATCCAGGGTTTTTTTCTGTATCTATCTTATAAGCTACTTTCACCTTTACTCTCTTTTATTTTTAATCCAAATGTACATCCCTCATATGATACCACAAAAATATCATGTGTGTTTTAGCATTTAAAAGAAAGATATAAAATCATTTCTAGGAGGAAACCACAATATTATTCAAAAGATGTATGTATTTTTAAATAGTTTGTGTAACCACAGTAACTCATACAGAGTAAGTTAGACATTTTACTATTTTTCCAGACCCCTCTTGAATTTTTCAAATTTATAATTTTATTTTATAATCAGAAATACTGTATTTCAGAGAAAATATTACCCTTAAAATCAGATTTTTTAAAAAAAAATTAAAAAAAATCTTGGTTCTTTTTCTGAGTCTGCCATAAACTATTCTGTGAACTTGGGCAAATCAAATAGCATTTCCTTTCCATACTTCCTGAGCCCATTTGCAAAATAAGGGAATTAACTAGATCATTTTAAGTCTATTTCGAACAATAAATGGTTCTGATTTTACTATATGATTGCTCTCATTTTGAGTAAGTATGTGTTGTTATACAAATTGCTGATTATTTCTTTTATGCCCATAAGTCAATAAAATTTTTAAATATTCATGGGCTTTATGGAGACCCAAATATGAAGAAAAGGTGATTTCTCCAAAGAGAAATCATTTGAAAAGCTCCAGGATGCATTTAAAAAGATAAATTTTATATATGTTGGTAGAAAATGACAATAACCTGCCTGTCTCATAAGGAAAAATGAAAGTTTTCAAAGACAAATGAAGTAATAAGTTATCTATGTACATTTACATGTTGGCTAGAATATAGAAGATAACAAGACTGCTAGGAATTTGATTTTCTATGCTTCTTCTTTGTTAAATTGTAATAGGAAAATTACAGGCAACTGGCACCATCAACTCAAGGAGGGCTTAAGCTATCAGGTAAGTATTGAGTGAGAGAAAGAAGAATGTACCCAGTAGGAATTCATGGTATGAAGTTAGCCCACATCACAGAGCTGTCTTACTAAGAATAGACTGGGTTTTAAATGAAGCCTTCCTTTTAACAAAGCAATTTATATAAGAGAGCAAAATCCCATCAGTATAACTTATGTTATTACCCTGTAAAGAACCCTGAGAACAAGCTTCATGAGAACATGGGACATTGTCTATTTGCTTTACTGCTGTGTCCTTCCGTGCTCATAGCAGATTGGTACACAGATAGCACTTAACCAATATTTGTTAAAAGAATTAACATCCTGGACTGCTTCCTGCTATTAATGTAGAGTACTAATGAAATCTGATGTTTAAATGAGAGAGTTTAATTCAGCAACTATGCACTGAGTGTCTAACACATGTCAACAAATTTATCTATCACTACTACGATCCATACTTTCAAAACCAAAACTCAGTTTGTATGATCTGCAAAGTACAAATGAATGCAACAGAAAATGTTATTGAAAATGTAAACTTGGCAAACCATTCAGGAATTTATATATTATAGAGGAGCCACATAATTTCTAATCTAAAATGGATCATTATGCAAAATGAAAGAGCATATCCTTAGTAATCACCCCTGGATATCAGGCATTCACTCGACGTGTCCCTGGGGAAACAGGTGTGTATGGTCTCTTGAACGGACTCCTGCTAAAGTCTATACCCAGTGAAAGGCCGTGTTTCTACAGCAGTAAAAACCCAGTCAGTCAATTCTAGAAAATTGATTATTATATAACAAAGGTAAAAAAGCAATTAAGTTTAATGAAATTTTGAAGAATCTGAAACTATCGTTGCTGGGAAGGTAGTGGCAAAATTTAACTCCATAGCAAAATGAATAGCTTTTAAGAACTGAAAAGCCAAATATATCCTAATGCACAATGACACTGACATCCAAGACTACTTTTGGATGTACTTAATAGGATGTTAGCTAATTGCTGCTTACAAGAAAAATGAGAACAAAGATTAGCAAAAGACAATATGACAATACGATACCCCAAATAATGTGTAACTTTTTGCTTCTCTTATATTCATAGTTCAACCAATAACTACACCTACAAGATATCATGACAAAGTTCATTCAATCACCATCATCATTATTGACACCATGAAAAAAACATGAACAGAGCTAGAAGGAAGTAGCAGCAAATCTTAATAGGTAGGATGAAATTATCAAACATAAAATTGGCACATAGGGGTTCAGATATGATATTGAATATAGCATATTATTTCTTCACTCTACTAATACTCCTGACAAGTAGTTGCATCTTGCAAATCTATATACCTTTGAACATCCCTCTGCCTCAATCATCAGAAACCCTTTGTGATTCTCCTGTCTACTCAAGTATGTTAAGTTCTTGGGAGTAGGGGGTGGAGAAAGAGAGAGGTTCTTGTACCTTTTTTAAAAATGCAACTATTTGTAGACTCAGTCATTCCCAAGTTAAGGTTTTTTAAAAATCTGATTTAATTAAGTTGCACTCATAATCCCCTCAAGTCAGCCAAATTAATGGCGGTTTTGATTTGAAGTGCAAACAAAAGCAATCTTACTCTCTATTGTATAAAACATATCATACTAGAGGTCTCCTGAGAGGCTGGCATTTTATTGAAATCATAATGCTCTTATTGACATTTAAACACACACTTGAACAGGCTTTATAACGCCTACAGGAGAGAGAGAAAACCTAACATTATTCCACAGATCTTATTATTTCACCCACAAAATTATCTTTTTTGGTAGTCATTATAACTATCCTTATTTTATAATAAGAAAAGTGGGGCTTAGAGAGTTTACAGGGTTCTAACCCAGGTCTTCTGTGTAGAATCTGTTGTTTTTTTTTTTTAATTCCTGAGCACAATGAAGATTGCTACAGGAAAGTCCATGGGTATCAGTTATCTGATTCATGAGCATTAGACACTTGGACTGTGGGTTAACCTTCTGTACAGAATGTCACCGATTATAGGCCTATCCATTGGTCATTCAGAGTATCATGGTCTAAAAAAAAATCAAAGTGTTTTCATGTATCTTTATATATGTCTTAGGACATTTGTTTTTTCCGACAAATCCAAGAGTAAGGAAGGAAAGAATAGAGTAAATGAATTAAATATAATTAGTTGCCTGGATTTGTAAAATTATACCAGTATCATGAACAGATTATACAGTCTTTAAAAAAACTTTTTAAATGAAATCAATATTAGATGGGATAAAACCGATAATTATAACAATAGTTTGATAACTTGTTCAAATAAAAGGAAAATCTAATTCAATACATGGAGTAGAATCAATAAACCAAAGTGTTTACACAAGCAGGAACACATCTCTGTTGTAGCACTGGACTACACCGTATTACTATTTATTTAAATACACAAACACTCACCCACTCACTCATTCACACTCCCCAACTACACTGTGCACTTTGAAAAACAGAAACCATGAATTTATTATCTTTATATCACCATCCTTTGCAAAAACAGACAGAATCCTCACAATCTTATACGATAGGTATTATTATACAAAGGAGAAAACCGAGGAACAGAGAAGTTGCGTGACTGGTCCAAGGTTATGTATCCAGTAAGTAATGGAATCTAGATTCAGAACCAGGTGTTTGGCCAGAGATTCCTGTGCTCCTAACCACTTCTAAACTGCCCCACGGAGTAAGTGATCATTAAGTACTAATTGACATAGTTTTCCTTATTATCAGTTCTGATGTTCATTCTGAAAATGAACACCTTAAGTACTTCACTTTGTACATTCTGGGCAGGTTCAGAAAGCTATGAGAGAAACTGCTACATTGACTTTCATTGTTGCCCACAAACAGAAAACTGTTAGTTACATGGAAGTAAAGACACCTTGGGAGGAAAAGAAAAGAATTACGAAGCTCTTAACTACAGAGGAGGATAATGCTGGGCCTAGGAAACCACGTGACCCTGAAACCCTAGTGAGCCTTTAGACCACATCAATGGGCCTACTGTCTTCAAAGAGCACAGTTGTAGTCCTGCCTATGCCTACATTCATTAGACCCTCCAAAGAGCATTCTTTTGAGTTCTAGGTGTCAGGGTTATAGAATCACAGACAAAGTGAAGAAAACTCAAATGAGAATCATAGGGCTCAAAACTATTGCTTTTCTACATTTTTTTGAGGAGATGGGACCATACATTACATAGTAAGACTGAACACTTAAACTCTAATTTTATACTGATACATACATTAATCTGTAGAATTTCCATAATGAACATCAATTAAAAATACTGAACTAGATTTCAAGAGGCCAGATTATTGTCTGCACAGCTTCTAGTTTGTGGCAAATGCACAACATGTTTGAGAAGGGAACTAAGAAAATGGAGGAAGAAAATGGACAGTGATTCATCTAGAAAGGGAAGAAACTAATCATACTTCTGTTTTCTCCTTTGCCTTCACAAAATTAAACTGATTGTGTAAATTCAACAACTTGTTGACTATGTCTTGCAGTCCTAACCACTAGGTGAAAGCTAGAAAATCTAATATTAGGCACAGGGTTTATTAGCAAATAGTAGTTGCAAGATTCTTCTCTTTCAGCATCACATGGATTGCAGTGGGTTGTAAACATGAGATGTGTAACCAGGATTGAGAAAGCTAAAATGCCTTAAATGTCTGGATGGTCAGGATCTAGTGAGGCTATTAAGTGACATTCTGCAATTGTCAAATCAATAAGCATTAATTTTCTCATAAAATAGGTGACATATTTAATAAGTAATATATCTATAGGAAAGAGGAAACGGAAACATTTAGCCTAATAATAATTTTTAGTGATTCACACTTACAAAGGCATTCTAATAGTGCCATGACCTTACATTCATCTAGTATTTTTCTGTTTCAAAATTGCTTTTGCATGCATTACCTTAAGTGATTTGAATCACTGCATAAATAGAAAAATATAAGGAAAATATTAAGCTAGATACTATAGCTAGGTCAGTAGCTTTCAAACTGATTTATAGAATACTAAGGTAAAATATATGTGCATGTCTAAAAAAAAGAACCAAAGTGTTTGTGATAGACATAGTATATGAGAAAACATTCTACTCCTGCAGCCAAATAGCAAAATCAAATGTACTGATTATTCAATTTGGGCACAGAGATTAAGAATGTGGGCTCTCAAGTCAGAATCTTTGGATTGAATCCCAGTTTTGCTGCTTCTTACTTAGTCACATGACTTTGGTAAAATGAAGATAAATAGTATCAACGGGTTGATTTGAGGATTAAATGAAATAATGCCTGCGTGGTACATAGTGTAGCACGTGGCATAAGTGATCCCCAGTGAGTATCAGCCATTAATCCACATTATTTTGTTCCTCTTCTTGTATCAGCAACCAGTTACAGAGCCGTGTCATCAATCATTAACAGTGAGACATGTTATCATCAATGTTACAAAAATATTCATTAAGTTCCTAAATGTACTTGACATTGCTCTTGATATTGAGTATGTTTTATGGGTTAAGTATAAAAAAAAAAAGCTAGAATATGCAAACTTTTCAGGTCAGTTTCATCTTACAAATAAGTGATTCTCAATTATAATCTCAGTTTTATTGTATAAGCAGAGGTCCCAATATTTAGCCCCACTTTCTAATGCAAGAGTTAATTTTGGAGTAAGAATCAGATGATTATGACATCAAGACTGTCAACATGAAGGAGAATGCTTTATTACTTTTATCTAATTTATCACACTACTTTAATAAGTTTAGAAAAGACAGCAATATTATTCAGATGCAAATGGTTTTTGGTTACCATGTCTCAAACCATAAGATGTTCCACATTTACTCAGTCACTCCTTGAGCTCTTAAATATCATTTTCTGAGCAGAAGAAGCTGGACAGACCCCTACTATCTTACTGTATTTGAGAAACATTTGTTCCCTAAGTGGGCATAATTCATCTCTCAGGATTTATAAGATTCAGAAATCTATTTTTAAATATTGGATTAGAAGAAAATACTGTCATTGAGATAACTAGAGACTTCAGTAGGAAAAAAAAAAAAGATCAGTAACAACAGCACAATTCATTGGCTATAAAAAAAAGTTCAAACTGGCCCCACCCAAATATGTTTAACCAATCCTGTGATTTAAGATACAATATTTATTTTAACTGAATTCAAAGCCACTGCAAAGTGAACTTGGATATCAGGCTTCCATTTTCTCTTCATCAAAATCAAAATTACTTTAAAGAATACTAATATAAATGATGACTTACTAGTAGTTGATTACATCTTTATTGGGCAGTGGAAAAAAAAATACACCTCAGTGAGTTCAGTGTCCTTGTTCTCAACCATAAAATAGGAATCCTATACACACACACAATGCTGGATCACATAAGTGAATATAACTCATGTTAGCATTTTTAAATTGTTTAACCCCATCTGGCTGATTTTAAAAATACAGATTATTTGGGAGAGTGGAAAGAATACTGAACCAGTCTTTCTGAATCCTGGATACCAGTCTCAGCTGTCCCAAGAAACTGACAGAACCCACTGTTGGGCACGATACTTTCTCCCTCTAAGACTTCTACAAAATGTGGACTTCAGACTATCTGGTTTCCATTTTCTATTTCTATTTCCCTCGTTATAAAAAGCAAAAGTGTATATATTTTCTGTTATTTCATTCTTTTCTCACAACATGTTCTGGGCAAACAGTTTGAAGTAAAAAATTTAAAACCTAAACACAACTTGCAAAACATTATCAAGAGTATCACTGTATGAAAAGAAATTAATTTCTCCTTAGCAGTAAGTACAGTAGCTAAAAGTATAAACTTAAATAGATGAGAAGCATAAAATCAACCATATTTTGGCATTTTATTATCAGATTATATCAAAAACATGTAGAAATACACTATTAAAAGATTATATAGATTAAAAATACATACCTCAATTATAATGCTAAGACTCAGGGTTCCATATTTTCTGATTTATTATGCTTTACAGAGCATTTCAACATCCAGCGTTAATTGCTTACCTCTTCCAAGTAATTAATTCTTTCACATTGGTAACAGCGGAGCTCGATACTATAATTTGCTTATCCTGGCTGCTTTACAATTAATCTACATGAATTTCATTTATTTTTAAGCTTTAAAACACCAAGCTAAGTTGGGTTAATTCCACACTTGATAAATAGAGGACTTACAATTCCCCACAACTGGTTATTTAAGAAAAACGATGCAACAACCATTTACTCTGAGCTTTATAATGAAGGGCCGATGAAATGAAAGACCTAAGACTGATTAGGCAAAACTGACATCAACTGGTACCGGATGGTAGTAGTTGACAGCAACAATAGTAACCCCTGGCATTTGTAAACCCTCTCTCTATAATTGACGGTGCACTTTTAACTCATTAATTAGAACACTGATTTAAAACTTAGGAACATAATATTATTTATAGAACTAGAGGTGGAGGGTAAATCCAACGTGGTCTAAGTCCCCAAAGAGCTTTCAGTCTAGTAGCAGAGATAGGCACACGTGTGGCCCTACAGCAATGCTGACTGCCATGCATGCACTAATGGAAGCACAAAGGGAATAATGGAAAAGTGAGAGGTTCTGGCCACAATGATTTGAAAAGATTTCACAGAAAAGGAAACACTTAACTGGTCCTTGAGGCAAAGAAAAATTTCAAATGTCAAAAAAAAATTAATAATTAAAAAGGGAAGGGTGGGAGGTGGGGAAGCAGTCCACACAGGGGGAATCTCTCTGTGCTAGCCATGTGTTCAACCTCTACAGATAAGGAAAACCAGAGAGAAATACATGATCTGATCAAGGGTAGAATGAGAGAAAGAATCAGAGCCATCTCTTGAACGTTTCACTCCTGGGCCAAATGTTTCCATGCTCTATCACGCTGCATCCTTCCTCTGGAGGAACAAGGCTTCTGTGCTTTCACAACCATCTCCGCCCTCCATTTATTCCTCCATGTTGCCACACCCTTTGCAGGACCTTGCTAGGATGTCCAGAGCAAAACACAGATGCAGCCACGTCTCCATACAACACATCAAAATTTAGCTTGTGTCTCAAAATCAAACAAACACATCTAGGTCTATTTGGGGGCACCCTTTCCTCACCATTCTCCAACATTTCAAAGGAATGGGAGCTGTGCTTTCGCCACATGGCATGCTCAATAAAACTGCCACCCATTTCCCTAACCCTTCCATTTTTTCTCCTTCAGTTTTGTCAAGTGTTCCCAATTCCAAGAAATCGTAATTCAGAACGTGGGGGAGGTTGCAGATTTTTGGCTCAGGAGGTCGGGCAGATGTTATTCCTTAAGGAAGACGATCATGATTGCCTATGTGAGTAATGGCTGTACGTCGGCTAGGAGCCAAAAGTTCTCTTATAGCAGAATGTATAAACCATTCTCCTACTGAAAGAAGGCCCCCAGTAGGATAATATATTATTACACATGATTCAAATTACAGGATCTGCAGCAGGGGAGCTCATGACTGATTCAGGACAGTCGCTCCCTGAATACTGATGATGGGATGATGGAATGCCTCATGAATTAAAAGGGCCGTGGTTTAGCGTCTAAATCCTTCATATGCTTAAAAAAGTGTCTATGCTTATCATTGTACTCTTTAAGCTTCTTAAACGAATCATGCACTGTTATGAAATCCTTGTCAATGTTTTTAAAATTCCATGTCTTTGAATAATTATATTCAAAATATTCTTTTTAAAAAAAGACAATGAAACTACCTTCTCTGCTAGAAAACTGTATCCCTTTCATGCCAATATGCAATAAAGATATGGCTTAAGAGAAATCGCATTTAAGTGTGACCCAGTTTCCGCTCTTTGGGATTCTCTAAAGCAACCTGAAAATCTTCACATGCCACATGTTCCAGCCTTTTAAATTTATCTATAAAACAAATGAGTTTATCTCTGACAAACTAAATACAAATGTACAAGACAAAATTATGTTTCCAAAGGTATTCTGCTGATTAAATGAACTCATTCCTGAATATTATTTCACTTGGTCTATCTTGGTTATATAACAAAGCAATAAATTTGCTAAAGGTATTACATTGGGAATAGAGATCAGGCATTTTTATAGAAACGCTAAGGCAGATGTTAAATATTACGCATTTTGAAAAACAAACCGCTGCGATAAATTCTGAAATAATATGTAAGCTGGCCCCTTAACTTCTTTTCAAACTGGTTCTTGCATTCAGTTTTTCTAGTAAACGGATGCAAATCAGGTTCATTGTGCTGAGATGGGAAGAGAGAGATTTGTCCAGAAATGACCTCAGTTCTATTCATTAATAAAATGACATGTTGGCTGAGAGCAGAGAAGAATGAAATATAACAAGAGTGAACTTTCCTCTGTGTAACAGATGCACATACGTGTTTTTTTAAGATAAAACAGTGTACATAAAAATGGCCACTGCAGCATAAAATCTGGAAACACTAAAGGAAGTTCTAAGATGCAGATTGCTTGGAAAAATCGCAGCTTCCATGGCAAAGCACCCCCTTATTCTCCACTACCTTGCACAATCCTGAATCCCAACTTGCCAAAAGCATGCTTTCCTAAGAGGGGAGCGGGGTCAGGTAAAGTAAACGAAGATTTAATTTTTTTTCTAAGATTTCTTTTAGGAAGGAGAAGATAATTTTGCAAGGTCAAAACAAAATAGAATTGAACCCAGAATAATTTTAGTGACAGCAGACACCAGTAAGGGGGAGGGAGGGAGGCAGAAGCTATCAGAAAGAATATAGCCACAATTTTGCATAGCGGTTTAAATTATGCCAGCAGAATAATTAATGGAAGGACCTAATATGGGGAGGAGGGGGTAAGAGGAAAGGGGGGAGGCTATGTTAAACAAAGTTCATTACTGCATGATGTAAATGAGTTTCTCACCAGTGATGTCACTGATTGGCTGAGCTGCAGAGCTGGCTTCGAGCATGGCCGGATTGGCTGCTAGCTCTTCTGGTGCCTGCCTGCTTGGGCAGCGGTTGAACCAGATACTTTCTGTCTCTCTTGTTGTCGTTTGAAGCAAATCTTGTTCAGCCCAGCTGTGTCTCCATAGTAGTGGCACCCTAAGAGAGTCTCCCTCCTGCTTCCCACAGCCCGTCTGTGAGGCGGTCGCTGCTGTGAAATGCCAGCACTTGGCACCAAGCCCAGACAGCGTTTCTCAGATCCATCTATAACACACACATACAAAAAGAAAAATAAAAGAAAAAAAGCAGTTCTTTCATCTGAATTGCATCCTAAGGAGGATTAAGAAGGCTTCTATTGCCACTGATTTGTGTCCTTTCAATTTGATGGCTAAAATAGTTTTTGAAATACAGTATCCTCTCATCTGCAGTAGAACACCATTGGCTCAAATTAGTTTAAAAAAAAAAAAAGGATAGGGGGAACCCCCCTCTCCCATGTTTACCTTGATTACAGAAAAATAATTCTTCATTTCCCTCCTAAGCACCGTAACTGATGTTTTTAGTCTCCTCCCAGAATTTTAAACTCTCACCAGATTTCTAATTATCTCCGAGTCATTATTTTCAGGTTAAGACAAGGGATCTTAATTAGCATTCTTTTTTAGCTATGCGAAATGAGACAGGGCATGAAACAGAAACGATCTATGGAGAGGCAGAGAGAGAGAAAGAAAAAAAATCTGTGCAGCTTTTACAGTTGAGCTGACACCCCCTCCTTACCCGTTCTCCCTCCACCCCCCTTGCAAAAAAGAATGCAGTCATATGAACTTTACCAGACAATGGAGTACCTACAGGCTCTCCCCTAGACAAGTCCTTTATAACCAGCCAGCGCTATGTGCTGCAGACAGTGGCCAATCGGCAGGCTCCTTTCTGCAGCAGGGACACAATAGGTGCATTGGCCACACTGTCCTCCTAGCCCCTGACAGCAGTTCAGGTTCATTTATTGTACACTGGAAGGCACATATGTCTTTAATATTCACTGTGAAATTATAAGTGAGGCTGTCTTTATTTCACCGTAATTACATCAACCTAATTACCGCGCAAGAGCTGCAATAGCACTGTTTGCACAGGGTGGCGCTTGGGCATGCATGCTGTAAAAATATGCATGAACATGCTTGGCTATTTCAATAATAAAATCCCCCAATTATTTCTTCCCGAGAGCTTAATGCTTACTCCAGAATACTCTAGCGGATATAGTCATCACTTCCCCCCTTCAAATGAAAAAAAGCATATATCTATATTCATGTGTATGTATGTGTACATGTATACATGCATAATTTAAACACTGTTTTAGCCATTTATTGGGGTGAGGTATGGAAGTGGAACCTAGTCAGCAAATAAAAGGTTACTGAGGATCTAAGGCGTTTCCCCCTTATCACTAGACATTAGAGTGAAGCAGTAAGTGACTGCACGCATCACCACAGCCGTGCATAGATGCCGATTTATTAGGAGTCCAATTGTCCTGGGCATCTCCATGTCTCATTTATGTATTTCCATGTTAATAATTACAGCATTTTTTTTGCAACACTGACTCAAAATGCTTGAAAAATTAAATCTTTGCTTTTCGTGTATTAGTCAGAGTTGGGTACAGTCTGCAGTGGGAACCGCCCGCTAATTTTTTTTATGCGTGTTGCGTTTACATATTCATGAACAGAATACTGTTATGACTGCTGATTCTGCAGCAGGAGATGAAAAGGCAGGATCCAGCATACAGAGTCTATTAATTTCTAGGGGGAGAGTGGCAGCATATGATGACCAGAAAGAGAAGATGCTTGGGGTTTCATTTGGGGGTTACCTCATTGTATAATAAAGGATCTGGGTAGACAACCTATCAAAAAATGTGTAAGTATAATGAAGCTAGAAAGTAAAACAGATTTGCATTTTTTATGGCCGTTCAGCCACACTGTAAAGAAATAAGTATTCTGAAATGGAGATTTCTGTCTCCAGTGTTTTCAAGTAAATAAAATTGCATTTTGTTTTCTGGCTAATTAGAAAACCATTAAAATGGGGTGTGCTCAGAAGCTCTGTATTTTCTCATTATTTTACAATTTACACATTTCTTGTTCAAATCAAAATGCTAAGCTTTAAGCATTGATTATTTCCTAAGACAGTGTTTGACCAATATTTAACTATATTTATTGGTATATTTTGATTTTTAACACACAATTCTCCAATCAGGAATGGAATTCATCATTACAGCGGGCACATGAGGAGAAACAAAATTCATCTATATCCACATAGACACATGTATATAACACATAATTCATCCACATTACAGAGAAATAATCTGAATGTTATTTTTATCAATGTATACCTTATTGTCCTCTTTTTAATTAACGTTTGCAAGATTTGTATTATAAAATGTATTCAAGTTGATTTTGCATTTTATATGCATGTTTTTTAAAGAAAGCACAGCTCTTCTATCTACATTTTGTCAAAATCAAGTTTTGGTAGGAGGGATTATTGAGGCAAATTCCTAACTAGACCAAGTAAGAGACCCTAAGGCTCAATTATAAAACCATAAATAATAAATGAAAATATATCTATAATTCTGAGTTTCTACACACATTGAAAGTAAAACACCTGAAATCAAAGATGTCAATTAGTTACTTGATATATAATGTAAGATGCTTCTTCTCTAAGTGATTACTTGCCTCGCTTTGTTGATAAGTTTTCTTTCAAAGGCCGGTCTTTCTAAATCTTCAAGTAAACCATGAAAACTTTACTGGTAATCAAATTAAGATATGTAGACCTCATTTTCTTCTCTCTCTCTCCCCCTCCTCCCTCCCTACCTCCCTCTTTCTCTCTCTCTCTCACACACACATACACACACACAAACACATATAGAAATACATATTACACCATGACTGTTCTTTTATTATAAGAATCTGCAATTCTTCTACCTAGTTATCACAATTTTTGACCCGTCATTGCACAAAAAGCTTATGAAAATCAAAAAGATAATACTTAATTGCTAGTTATCCATTTTACCAAGTAAAAATCAAAACAGGAAAAACTCATAATATGAGATACATTTAGATTCCACTAACACATAGAATACACTTGAAAATTCACTGTTATACAGAGGATTTTGATGAATGTATTAATTTTATTAACAAGATTAGTGGATGATCCATATCTCTGACCTCCTTAAATGGGGATTTGCAAACAATGAACGTTAAAAAATTAAAGAGACCTTCCTTAAGTATTATAATTCATTAAACCAGGCAAGGCTTCGTACTCCCTATTATATAACATTCTGTCACAGTTCGGGTTACTAGATATATTTGAAAACAACATTGCACCTTTTATAATATTTTAGTATTAGGCTTTACTATTCTTCTCACATGTCAAATACAAATTGCAACTGTGAGATTCTAGCATACTACCCAAACCAAAGTAATTCTGCAATAAAATCTTATTTGGAATCACTGAACTAAAGAACTTAGACTTAAGTTGTATCTTAGAGATTGAATCCATTAATTTTAAACATGACACCTAAAGAAAATTAGTAACTATTTATTGTATTTCCACCCATCACACTGCCATCCTATATTAAAAATATGGTTCTGACCTGCTGTCAGAATATTCTTAATTAGTTGAGTTTTACTAGAGATAAGGAATTTATGGTCTCCTCCCATAAGATCAAAGACATTCGTTCATAAGATAATGTATGGAGAATATATTGCCATCTGTGTTCCCACAATGGAATTAAGCAAACCCCTTAATAAAGATCAAAAGCATAACCTTAGACTTATAATCAACCATGATCTCACCAAAAGAGACAACTCAGCACAAATTGGCTGTAAGAATGTGAAATAGCAGCCAACCATATGAACCTTATAAATAATACAGGGCATTCAATACGTAGAGCCAACTTAGAGATGCAAAAATAATAAATTAAAAAGTAACTTGTCAGTCTTCTGATGTGACTCATTCTTTTAAAAAAATTAAGCCATTTAGATAAGTGTGGAAAATATTCATAGTATAATCAACATCAAGAAACCACTGTTTATGTCACTCTACACAATAACAAGCATCCAGGTGACAAAACAAGAGGAGGTTAATCATCAGAATAGCTCTAAATATTTGGCTTCTTCTGTGCACAAACTCAGTGCTTAAATTGTCAGTGTCCATATTTTGGATTCAAAATGAGTATTCTTGAACTTTTTAGTAATGATCATTTTTATAGGATATGAGAAATACAGACTTTTTAGAGGTGCCACTTTCGGGTCACCCAGTTAAAAATCTATTACCAAATAATACTTTTTAGGGCATAGTTATGATAAATCTCATTTATAACAACCTCAAAAGGGTTAGCAGTTCATCTGCTATGAAAAAAAACAAAAAACAAAAAACAACACTTAACACCTCAGTTTTTAAAACTCGTTTCTCTTGTGAAGTTTCCAGTTGTTTCAGTTAGGATTGTTTATTAAAGGTGCACTTCATGGAAAAAAACATAATGAATTATGACATCTAAATACCCAGGAGAAAAGAAAAACTTCAAGCAGATGAATCATGTAAAGAGAAATATTCTATTAGAAAAAAACAACCACAGGTTCCAGAACTGTTACCATGATGCTCTATAATCACTATTCTTTGTTCTTCTATTTACAAGGAACAGCAGAAGACTTGGAAAGAAAAATGAAAACCTTTCATCTGAGAAGTTGCCACCAAGCATCTAGAATTATCTCACAGTCTGGATAATTACTTCCATTTAAGTAAATGTTGTTTTTAACTTCCAGGATGAGTAAGAAAGTAATGTTCTACTCAAGTCATGAGATAAATCCAAAATTATACTAAGCAGTAGTTTCTAAATCTGTCATTTACTTCAAAAGTTATCAAATTATAGTCTACATGTAGTGAAGTAAAAAATTTATTTGCACTATAGCACAGATGTGCAAAAGAAACATGGCTTCTTCTTTTTAAAAGTGATCTAATTTTCATCAAATGCCCATCCGTTGGGTTGTTTGGGCGTGGAGGAGGAAAATTATTTTCCAATTAATTTGTCTTATCTTTCATGGTTTCAGTAGTCTCTTTTGAGTTATTCCCCCTGTGGTAGACAGAAAAATGACCCTCCAAAAATGTCCACATCCTAATCCCAGAATCTGTAAATATGTTACATACATTATATGGCAAAGGGAATGAAAGATGCTGATAGAATTAAGGTTGCTAATCAACTGATCTTAAAATAGGGAGATTATCCTAGATTATTTTCATGGGCCCAAATCAATTACAAGGGTCCTTAAAAGTGGAAGAAGGAAGCATAAGAGAGTTAGAGAGAGATGTGAGTATAGAAGAACGGTCAGAGATGCAACACTGCCAACTTTTAAAGTGGAAGGAGGGGCAAGAAGGCAGCCAGCCTCTAAATGCAGGAAAAGGAAAGGAAATGAGTTCTCCCTTAGAATCTCCAGAAACAAACAACGGCTCTGCCAAAGTTGTGATTTTAGCCTGGTGATACCCATTTTAGGCTTCCAACCTCAAGGACTGTAAGATAATATATTTTTGTTATTTTAAGCCACTAAATATATAGTAATTTGTTGCAGTAGCAATAGGAAGCCAATAAATGCCATCTTTTGAATGAATTAAGGTTTTAAATTTAATTCTCCTTTCCTTTAAAATGATGGGAAGGGGATGAACTAACAGAGCTCGTGGTTTTGAGAAATGGAGAACTGTGTCCTTGATGGTACCCTCTTTGTATACATGACTTGCCTGGTCTTTAGACTCCTGTGCAGGTTTACTGAGGTAGGGAGGTGGATCCTACTGGACCTGTTGCAGCATGGTCTTGGTTCCCCAAATTGAAATTCATTCATGTCATGACATTTCCCAGGTCACAATATCCTCATGCTAGGTAGCCCCTTAATTGCAGCTTCAGGCTTTGTTGGAAAATCAACCCTTTTAACAAATTCATTGCATTTATCCACCAGGGAATGTGAGAATGTCTGAATATTCTATATACTGTGTGATTGCAATGAATTGGTAGATTATCTCCTGTTCTTCCTATTTTGAAACCTCACTAAGGGACTGCTAACCTCCTCCGTGTTGTTCTGGCATGAATCTGGACATGAACCTGAGCATTCAAAGACAGTTACAGATTTTTGTTTTTTGGTTTTTTTTCAGTTCGTGCCTGGTCAATTTCTGTGGTTAAGGGAAGTAATTATCTCCTCCCCTCCCTCCTGCTCCCTGCAACGGCATCACCAAATTTATCTTGTGGTATATTGAATAAAAAAAAAACTCCCTTGCGACTTCAGCCCAGAGGAAAAAGAGCCAGGGCACATGAATGTCCTATCACTGCCTTTTCCTTCTGCTTGTTTTCTTCCCATACTTAGATCAGGAAGGTTAGTATTTTTTGTTCCCATATAATAGATATTTCCTTTTATTTAATATCCTCTTTCTTCATGAGGAAATTCTTCTTTCACTAAGGCCAAACAGCAGAATGTCTATAGAGAAACATGGCGAATATGACTTGCAGGGGTGAAAAATGTGTTCATTTATTATTTTCAAAATATTATACCCATCAACTTCTGGTTAAAATGGCAGATTTGATCTCAAGATCTTACACTACAGAAAATGTATTCTTTTTTATGGCAATAGCATAAAGAACAAAGAAGGAAAACAAAACAAAATTTTGAAAAGTGGAACAAAATTTTGAAAGATGAATAACTGATGACTGACCTACAAGACCTAAGAAAATGAGATCCTCAACCAGAAACATTAAAGCCAAAAACCCTTCCAAGAAAGTTTAAAGAATCAGAAGCACCAGATGTTTGGGGAAATAGAGATAGAAAGGAGTAGAATTTTTTAAATGTTTATGTTATGTTTATAAAGAAGTTAAATCCCTGCAAATCCTCCCCTATTCCATACGTGTGGGCAAATTTACCTTTCTCACTACAGCATAAGACTGAAGGCTAATAATCTAAAGAAAGTGAAACAAAATGGACATACTTGAGGATGGTTTCCCACACTCTAAAAAGGAGCCTTAAATCAATGTATATATTCTGGATACTGAGATTCTTCCCACACTATTTTCTTCCCTAACTAGGTTGGCTCTCATAATGCTAGATTTTACATCTTCTTGTCTGAGCAGTCTGACTTAGCAAGAAAAATAACGTAAAATGAACATACAATGTGGAAGTGACAAGTAGGTATGTAACAAAAATTATCTTTTGCTTACATAGCATAGTTTTGTCCTTGGGAAGGGGCTGTCTGGCCAGAGTCATCTTTCCCATCACCCTATAGATGTATATGCCAAGTGATGGTGATGAAAGATGAGTGGAACCCAAGTGCATCTCTTCTAGGCCTGGCAGGTCTATCAAACCTTTTCCATAGCTTTCCTCCATATTCCTTTCTCTTTGACCTCTTTAAAATATAGATGCCCTTCAAGATGACCTTGAATAATGTATTAAAGATGGCAAAGCCTCTGTTGTCTAGGCCACTAAAAGACTGTGTGTAGAAGGGATGCTTTCCTATATAATTTTTTGTTCAATACTCTTACATAAGCAAGAAATAATTTTATGTGTATTTTAGTCATTAAACACTTTGACTTTACTAGGTACAGCAGATATCATACCTAAGTAATACATACAACAATTGCACCAGTTATTTACATATAGTGAAAATCGCAATAACTAAGTTCCTTTATGTGCTCAGAGCTTCTGTCAGCTTTATAGTCACTACTTCTTAATCTCAAGCAGAAAAACAAATATATAGGACACTGACAATATAGTATGGAAGACATAAAATAAAACAAGTAATAAGAAAAGAGGCAAAATGGTGGAAACAAGACTATATCAGAAGAATAAGTTTTGAAAGGATCGTCATTAATGTTGTCAGAGAAAACATTAAAAACTATTAATCCATGAGACAATAACAAGATGCTACAAAAAGAAGATCTAGATAACCAAAAAAGCTACTCAAAATTAAATTAAAAGTTCATGACAAAAAAAATAAAAAGCTGAAAAAAATTGGAAGTTAAACTTGAGAAAACTATTCCATTAAGTAGAGAAAAAGACAAATGTACAATAAAAGAGAGGTAGAACATTCATCTATAAAATAGAAAAAGAAATATTTTAAAATGTTACTGTGATGATTAAATGAAATAAATATTCAAATATCTTCCTTGGTGTCCAGCCCAGAATATGCACTTGATGTATGTCATTTTCCTCAGTCTCTTCAGTAATCCATAGAGCTTTAAGAATAATTTTTTTCTATTTATATAAATCAAAATGTTAAAGATAAATATAGCAGGGTGGTGGAGAAGTGTGGGAAAAGCTGAGAAATTTTTAAAATCCTTTTTTAGGATTTAAAGAAGAGGTGAACCGGTCCCTTCCATAAATTCCTCTAAGGCAGATGTAGGTTAGGAAAATGATGCAGTCTGGTTCTTGCGTTGAAAGCCTCCTGCCAATGTTAGAGACGTCAGAGAGGACATATGATTCCCATCTGCATCAACAAAGTAGACTTTGGACAAAGACAATCTTACAACATCTGGATTTTGAGAACAATGCTAATTACTCAAGGACTTACTAGTTTTTGTTTAACAGCTTATCTTTATAAGAGGTTGCTGATGTAACAGCCATTCAAGTGTCTAAAAGAAAAGCCTATGTTTACTACGTAAGTTAAATTTTCCTTTTTAAGGTCTTCAGACTCTGATCTAGAGTAGATAAAGCCTATAGAACTATATAGTAAAGCAGACACATTATAACTTTTTTTTAGGAAAGGCATATGTGTGTGTGTGTGTGTGTGTGTGTGTGTGTATAACTGAATCACTATGCTGTACACCAGAAACTAATACAACATTGTAAACCAATGATACATTTGTAGTTTTGCTTCACCTACTGGGACTTGTGGCTGAACGTTTGGTTCCCACCCTTTGCATACAGAAAAGGAGCCATGGTTGTAGGCAACACCGTCACTCCTGACAACTGCTATTCAGACTACCCTGTCTGAAGTGATGAGGAATGGTGCCCCTGTACTTTATTCTTTGTTGGGAGAGGGGGACCCTTACCTTTCCTCCTCACTGGGATTAGCCAAGAGCATGTGTTCACATTCATTAAGCCTGTCTCCATCTAAAAGACTTTTTTCCAAAGGAAAAAGCACCTGATTTACTCTCCTTAACCAGAATATTGGTTTTTCAACAACCGAATTAACTTTTCTTTCATCTACTCTCTCCAGGAGGTACAGCCACATTAAGTAAGGCTTTCAAAAAGCAATCCCTCAAAAAATAATCTTGGACCTATCTGAGATGCCTTCATGAGTCACAACAGAAATTTTGCTCCCTTAGGACCCAATGAGAAAAGTCCCTTTTTATCTTTCCCTAAATGGTGGTTAAAAGATGGGTTTTCAGTGTTCCTCAGTGTCTTCTAAGCAAGGTTATGTCAACAAATCCCAGTGTTAGTACAGTCCAAAGAAAAGTGCTACATCTTCAAGTGTATTTAGATGCTATCATCAGAATGTAAAAAATGATGTGACCAAAAATGTTTCTCTTTGCCTTTTATGTCAGAAAGAGTGAAGCAAAATGTCTTTTGCATGTTTTGCAGTCTGTACTTGCTCTGCTTCCCTCAGTGGTATCTTTGTACCTTTAAAGTCTCTTCTTGTTCGGTGCTTTAACCTCTAATCTTTCAAGTATCTTCTTAAATACATGGGGTGATGTATTAGTTTTCTACTGCTGCTGTCACAAATTACCACAAATTTAGTGGCTTAAAACAACCCAAATTAATCATCTTACAGTTCTGGAGGTCAGAAGTTCAAGATGGGTCTCTGTGAGCCAAGATCAAGGTATTGGCAGGGTTATGTTTCTCCCAGAGGCTCTAGGGGAGAATCTTGGTTTAGTATGGTTTAGTTTTTGTCCTTTTCAACTTCTAGAGGCCACCAATATTCCTGCTTCATGGCCTCTTCCTCCATTTTCAAAGCCAGAAAACAATGTATCTCTCTGACCATTCTTCCCCACTCCCATTTGCCCCAGACTCTGAAAACTCCTGCCTTCCTCTTTGACTTTCAAGGACCTTTGCAAATATGTTGGGCCCAACCCAATAACCCAGGATAATCTCAGCATCTACTGATTAGCATCCTCAATTCCATTTGCAATTATAATTTCTCTTTGTGATGTAATGTAATGTATTTCTTGGTTCTTGAAATTGGCAAGTAGACACCTCTGGGGGCCCATTATTCTGCTTACTACATGGAACAAGACTTAAATTAACAAAAGAGAATCAATATTCACCAAATATATAAAGTCTGAGTTGGGGAATCATCTAGGGTCAAGAGTATCAACCAAAATCCCCCTCAGAAAGGAGTTAAGTAGCATTTGAGCTGAGATTACCAGACATGAATCATCAGCCTGTATGGGGCGGGGGGCATGGGAATGGAAGGTTCACTCAGACAGGCAGCAAGGGAGGCCTGGGAAGCAGACATCAGCCACTAACAGAAAGGGCCATGACTTCAAACTCCAGGCCACTCCCGGGCTTCCTCCTCCAACAAACCCAAGGTTTCTGTCTTTCGCTGGCCACAGCTCTCACTGGCCTCCACTCAAGTCTCACTACTTGATTGGCTGATGCTGGGATTAAGGAATAGGAAGGCAAATATTACACAGAGAGCCTGAGGAGGTCTTTATCTGAACCTAAATACTCAGGCTACCAGATTACAATATTTATTCATTTACCAATGACACAAATTACTGAATCCAAATATAAAAAGAATTCAGATAGATCCAGGCACCAAAAATATGGACATGTCACTGAAAACATATGGCAGACTGCTAATGAACCTAGTATCCATTCCCTTTTCTTTAGTGTAGAGCAGTTTCCTTTTGCTGCTGTAAAAATTTACCACAAACTTGGTGGCTTAAAACAACACAACACAAATTTATTCTCTTATGGTTTTGGTGGTTACAAGTTGAAATGAATTTTAAGGGGCTTGAAGTGTTGGTAGGACTGGCTCCTTCTGGAGGCTCCAAGGGATATTCTATTTTCTTGTCTTTTTCAGCTTCTAGGATCCATCTGCATTCTTTAGGTCTCCACCTCTTCCTCCATTTTCAAACATGTCACTCCAACCACGGCTTCCATTATCCATTTCTTTCTCTGAATGTGCATCAAACTTGCGAGGACTGTCAAAATTACCCTGGGCCCACTTGGATATCCCCAAATACTCTTTTCATCTGGAGATTCTTAATCACATCAGCAAAGTCTCTACTAATCTAAAGTAGCATATTTGCAGGTTGTGGGGATGAGGACATTAATATTTTTGGGGTGGGCATATTATTTTGTCTGTCACAGTAAGATAATCCTGATTTTTAGCTTAGTATGTGACCAAATGGGATAACAATTATATATCACAATCTACTCTGTGATTAGGTATGACTATATGACTAAGTTTTGGCAAATGAGATATACGCTAAAGTGCTGAAAATTTCAGGAAGTTTGCCTAAGGGAAACTGATATGCCCTGTGACTTCTTCCATTCTGATGGCTGGAATGCAAACACAAGGGTTGGAACATAAGCAGCCATCTTGGATCAAAGAGTTAACCTTTGCAATGGAAGCCATATATAGTAAAACAACAGATAGAAAAAACCGGGGTCTCTTTTGGAACACCAGAACAAGCTTGAGCTGACTTCTAGATGTCTTGACTATGAGATAAAAATATATTTTTCTCTTGCTTAAGCTATGATTATTTGGTGGTTCCTGTTACAGCCAGATTTAATGCCAACTAATACAAATGTATTTTTGCATTATATAAATTAGTATTAAACTTTCATCTTTCAAAAAACTTATACCATTGGCTCTGTGTGTACAAAATGTTTTTCATAAGTAGAGGGATTTTATAATAATGACAGCTAGCATGTTTATATGCAAGGTGCTAAAGGGAAGTCTCTAGATAAAGTTGGATTTATGAAAACTAAATATAAATTTAAATTATCAGTTTATTTCCTTATCACTACCCTAAATAAAGCAAAATTTAAACAAATTATAACTTCAAAGGGTTGATCTAAATGCTAGCACCAAATATTGACCAAAGAACAATGCCAACTGAGAAAAACTCCTTTAAGGGCCTTTGCATTAGGTCTTCTGTCTCCTTGATAAGGGCTGGCTTAATTTACCTTTTTAAGCTAGAAAAAAAAAGCTATGATTAAAAAACTTAAAAAGAAGTACACACCACGACTAATATACATTTTTATCTTCCCTTTACCTAGCAGGATCTTGAATATATACTGCCTCTAGCCTTTTACACGTAATTTATGAGCTCATAAAAAGAAAAATTCTATATTTGAACATGTCAACTTAGTACACATACATTCACAGATAGAACATCTCAAGCCAATTATTTCTATATTCAGTTATTTTTTAATGTATTCAATTATATATACATATGAATGTGTATATACAAATATCACTTCACTGAAATATGTATTATTCCCAAATTAAATACAAAGGCATAACAAAACCCCTTCTACTATATATCTCATTTCTACTCACTGTAGCATTATTGTAGAGGGAGTCTTCTTAGTAGTGTTTAACTTGTATATCTGTATATAACAGACATAATAAATTTCATACATGGGAATATATATATATTTAAGGTAATAGCATTTGTGAAAGATGTAATTTTGCTTTTCTATATATAAATTCTTCAAATGTTACGTCTACATATGAATGAAATTTCAAAGGCAAATAATACAGAAGATGATATTTAGGAGAAAATGTAGTAAAAATATTATAATTAACCCATAGAAGCAAATTTAGAGTCAAGACAACCAAAAGCATAAGAAAAAAAACTATTATATGTTATAGATTGGCTGGCATAATCCCTAATATTTGACCATTTTGTATGCACATAGTTTGTACCAGAGAAAACAGAATTATAAAATGAATAATAATGGATCATATACTGACAGCCTCCAACTTAACAAAGAAATGATGCTCTGAAAGCTTATCTGTAAGCTGACTGCCCAAAACTTAGAGCATTTTTTGTTGTTGTTTATCCCAACATTATATCATTAAAAAGTTCAAGGTTTCAACAAAACTGAAAGAATTTTACAATGAATAAGTATATTTCTCCCCGACCTACATTCTCTCACTAACATTTTCTATATTCACTATATCATGTATGTCAAAACAATAAATAATTACACTTTCCTTCTAATGGCAGGTTGCTGTTCCAAGACACATAAGCTGAATTAAGCTTACAGCATGGCACCGATTTACATTAAGTTGTTTAACCTTCTCCAGGACAAGAATTTAAGTGGTAATGTTGCATCTGTGTAATAGAAAACTGCAAAATGAAAGAAAGTAGAAGTAGGCTGTCCATAATTATATCACCAAACAACTGCAGTAATAGTTTAAAAACAATTTAAACACTTTAATTTTGCTTTCCTTAGATTTCATTTTTATACAATATTAATTGTTGAGCAATTTTCATAACTTCCATTGTCATTTTAAATGAGTAACTAATAACACATTGAATGCACGTCCCAAAATTTACTTAACCATTATTTAACCATTCACTTGTAATATTTGGGTGGTTTTTCAGTTATTGTTATCATAAAGATGCTGCTTCAGTTTTTCTCCCTCATGTGTTCTTCCCTGAATTCAGAATTGGAATTACTATTTCAGTGGAAGAATAAAAATCTGATTTACCTAATTCATATTAATTATTAATAAATACTTCACTTTTTACATATTAATGAATGGCCATGTTTGATACCTAAGAATGGGAAGGAACAGTGACAGCTTCCCTTCTGATATTTAAGATCTGCCTTTTTCCCATTAGAACAACATGTTCTATTTCATATTTCTTTAAAGTGGGACATCTAATAATCCAAAAATACAGTGTATTTTTGTGGTATTCAGTGAAAAAAAAGTTAAGGGAAGTATCTGTTCCTACAGATGGATATTGAAAGAGAGGAACATGACCACTCTCTTCACTATAGACCCATCCATAAGTCACAGGAGATAAATCAAAATTAACCTGTACCTAACTCTAATGTTGTAAGTTTCAATTTGACTTAGAGTTTGCACTTGCACACTATTAAAATTATGGAAAATAAAAATACAGAAAAATTGCAAGTAATTTATGGCAGCTTTTAAGTTGATTCTGCAGTGTGAGAGCTGTCTAACAGTGAAAAGAGGAGTGAATTAAAAAGGATAGGAAATAAATTATTGAGTGAGAAATAAAAGTGAAAAAAAGTATCTAGCAGATTTGATGCTAGAGAAAGCAGTACATTAACAACCAAAGGCAGAGAAACATCAAAAACCTGTCTGAGGTTACACATTCTAAGATCGTTACACCATTATGATCTTTGCCTTTGATTCTATAACAATCTTGTATGAGTGATTAAAAACTGTGATGTTTGCACAATGGGGGAAGATTTCTTCAGACTGTCATTAATATAAAGTATTCTGGGTCCTGGATACAGTCATCCAATGCCAAGGACATAATGCAACTTTTGAAAATCCTTTCAGTGACTACCATTAGAGAAACGGAACACTTATTTTATACCTGGCTGACAGGGAAAGATCTCCTTCCATCTCAGGGTCACACATGCAGGCTCGATATAGAATATTACATCATGAAATATTACGTTAAAGTCTAGATACTGTCTGTATATGCCTGTCCTCAGGCCCAAGATACCTCATTAGAATTCAGCCATCACTACATAAAACTAAATATACTTTTTAACCATTTTATGAATACATCACATTGACAGGCTGTTAATCGCCTTCTCTATGTGCTAAATTTCCTCATACTTAATGGAAATTCTCATTGATTACTTAATCTTGTTATGCTTTTGCTAAGTGAATTAATATGCTTAGGATATTAAATTGAAGGATTCTTGCTCATCTGCTCAAACTTTGCATTTTCACCAGGTTGACAAACTAATTTCCAAGAAAAAAAAAAACATTAGCAATAGTCTCCTCCCTGCTATTACACATGACATATGAAACAAAAATAATTTGAAACGACTGAAGCAAGATGTTTCAGAGAAATATGTAAGGGCTATGCCCAGTGAAACATGAATCCATATTATTATGTTGAAATTAGGTTTGCAATATAGTTTAAAGTTCGAAGTAACTTTTGGAGAATTGCCCCGTATCACTACAATGGAATGTATAGCAATGGAAACAAGCTGCAGTTCTCCGCTGACCTGAGCCAAGCACAGAAAAGGGAGACGAGGCACTTAGGAAAAACAACTAAAAGGTTACAGGAAAGATATCTGATACGCTTTAATTATAATTGCCTTTTGCTACAAACCGTGCCATTTTTCTAAAATCAATTAAATTTTAGTTTTTATATTTGGAAATCACTAAGGATACTAGCTTAAGTCTAAGAAGTATTAGAAATTCATTTTCTAAATATTTAAATTACTACAAACCAAAGTAACTTTTTAAAAGGAACCATCAAATCCTTAAATCTTAGAATTGCATACTGAAATATTTACAGGTAAACTGATACGATGTCTAAGATTCATTCATTTAAAATAATCCAGCAGAGTAAAGGAACTGAGAGGAGTAAAAAGGCTGAATTAGCCAGGTGTTGATAATTACAGAAACTGGGGGATGTACACAGGAGGCTTTTATATTCTTCTCTCTGTCTCACACACACATCACTCAGAAAATAGTTTGTTTTTTTTTTTAAAGGAAGCTCTAGAGCATTTATTTAAACCAGCTCTGGTGATAACATACGTAAACACATGTGAGAGAGTGAAACAAGGAAAGAATACCCAGAATGCTGAAAATGCTCAGTTTCCTAACAGACAAGAATGCACTCACTGAAGTAAGCAACACTGAAGAAAGAAAAAGAAGCACTCAACAGATGTTCCGATCAACAAGAAGAACCTAAGGATCAGTGGTGAAACTTTAGAAGCAGCTGGAACTTCAGAACTCTCTGCTCTGCTTCCCTTCCGAGCAAACTGCACACAAGAATTGCAAGATGACTTGTACTCCACATAGTTGGCAGTTTATTGAAAGAAAGTTTTATAACAGAAAGTTGTTGAGCATGTATTACACGCCAACCACAAGACCAGGTGCTGAGGACACCAAGAAGAGAAGAACAAAACCACCCCCTCTTAAGAGGGAGACAGACATTCAAATCAATAATTACAGCATCAGTATTAAGTGATGTGACAGGGTTATGAATAATACTGCAGGAGAACAGGAGAGAAAAGCCCAATTCCCCATAGGAGGACCATGGCGAATTTATGACAGAACTGGGGCTAGAACACACGATTCCATATTCCTAGTTTAAAGTTGTCTTTGTCAGAAACTATTTGGTCTGGGAAGAAAAAATCTTACTTGGATTTTCAAAAAGATATATCATAAGGGAACAGAGAACACAACTGCAGAAAATATAAGAACACAATTGCAGAAAATATAAAAAAAAATATGAATTTATCAGACAGCAACTCTGGGGCTATACCATTTCTCATCTCCATGTCTTTTGGCGTTTGCTTCCATTTCTTTCTACAAACCAGCTCTCAGCTCACTTACACACTTTCATATAAACCATAATATGGCTACCCTGCAATGAAGGGCAATCTGCATAATTCTAGTCCAACCTGCTATAATGAGGTAAGTTTCCACCTGATTCCAAATTCCCTTGAGAGGAAATTTTATGGGTTGTACTGGCATCCAAGGCCTACCCTCAAATACTCTGCTGCAGGACAGAGAGTTGAGGCCTTTGGAGCTAAGTCTTTTGGTTTCTGGGTGACTATCTTGTGGTGAAGGACCGTTTCCTCTACCTCCTTGATAAGCATGTTATGGGAATTATTACAAACCTAACATAAAACTCTCTGAAACTGCTAAAAAGGAATGAAAAGGAATGCTCTCTGGTAATATTAAGTTACACCATATTAATATAAGGTTGTCTTTTGAAAAAAAAATCAAATAATAAAACATCATAATTTTAAAAAGAGATTAAATTCATCATTTTAGCCAAAAGACATTGGTTGATACATTTTGAAAGGTTACAGTAACAAAAACAGCACGAGAGGAGGAAGGTTTGATTCATTTTAATGAAATTTCTCCAACTCCAATTACTTAGTGTTCATAAAGAATTAGACAATAATTAAATAAAGGTACAAGTGCCCAGGCGTTACTACACTTATTCTTCCTAATTCTACCGAATTATACGATATTGTATTCAAAAAAGACAATGATCTTTAACACATAAAAAAAAGTCACTAATAGTGCCTATACCATATATTGATTTCAACAAAATAGAGTATGTGAGCAAGAAGGGGTAATGCACTTCATTTTCTTTGCCAGGAGTAGTTTGGTTGACACGTCTCTAATACTTTATAAAACATACATTCTAAAATAGTGTGAAGCAATAATGCAACCACAGGAGGGATTATGTGTGCAATAAATAAACTTAGACTAGCAGAGACATAATTAGGAATTAGAAATAATCTTGTGCTGGGGAAGAGATAACCTTGAAACTTCGTCTTGCATAGAGTATGGGAATGAAGTAATAACTGCACTTATTTTTTTCTTATTTATTACTCATTTTCACACCTATCTGTTCATTTTTGACAATCAGTAGTAATTGCAAAATAGTAATTGCAGCAAAACAGAGCCAAAAAGGACACCAAAAAATGAGAACACCGATGAAATATTTGCAATAAGCCATCATCTAGACGTGACAAGCTGTAAAATTTCGAAAGGCTATCTAGGCAACTCATGAAAGGGAATACTGGGGAATAGACACTCAAGAACCGACTGACAACCCTGTATCAAGAGTTAACTTAAAAGACCAAATAAAAGCTAGAAGAGAAGGGAGACCCTCCAATAATAGACACAGGGAAATATTATAACCACATGCCACAGACTTAAAGGGAATTTTATCTGATACAGCACAATTTGGGTCAAATTGGAAAAAAAAATAGTGTAAGCTGAAACACAAACCTTTCCTTAAGAAAGTATTTTATTTTATGGTAAATAAGTGGAGGAAGTTCCAATGAATCTCACTAACACCATCCAGCTTGGAAAAACAAGAGAAGGGGATGTTATACAAGACATGGGAAAGACAGGTTCCCCTGTTCCCCACCACTGGTCAACAGCCTTCCAAAGCCATGGCCTGTGACACTGTGCCCATCCTCCAACCCAGCATCTCAGCAGAAGGCTGGATCTGTCCCATGATTGTGAAGGAGCCATGCTTAATTGGAGAGGCAAGATCTGAGGGCAGGCTGAAGTCTGAAGTCATTAGAAATAGAAACTTGGAGTAATTTTACACTTCAGACAAAGAGTGACATTTCTCTTCAGACAACTATGTGGGATATTGAAAAAAAGAAAAAGAAGTCCACAAGCTTCAGGGCTTTTCTCTCTAGTGTGGTCAGTAAAAGAACTGAAATCCAGAAAGTCACCCACTCCTCCCCCAAACCTAGAGACATCTGATTACAGTAATTTCTGTGAACATAGAGGAAGCGTTTTCAAAGACCAGTTTCTTCAACTGTGACTACTCATGGCTAAACTTGCTCCCCATGTCCCACAAGCCACAAAATAATTAAGGAGGATCCTCCAATGATCTTCAAAGAATCAATAAACAGAGATAATCACCAGGAAAGTTGATTAGCATTATTTTATTGATAGATAGGACAAATAGTCCATAGGTCAGGTCCCCACCAGATAGTGCACACACAGTAACAGGAAAATTCACACAAAAATTCTGCAAAAAGTAAATAATGAGCATGCTCTGACAAGTGGTCTCCCAGAATTAAATGGTGTTTTGTTTTTTTGTTTTTTCCCCTCTGAGCTTCTCCAACCACCTACATGCCCAAAGACCACTGTATTTGCTGATGGCAGCCACCCTTCAGGGAGATGGCACCCTGCATCCCCAAGAGTGGCCACACTTAGACATGTATGTCTGAAGGAGGAGGGCCTAACAGGACCTTTTGTCCCTGACAGTAACTGATGAGAGCTACTCATTTAAGGAATGGTTTCAGGACAAAGAGTTTCCTGCACAGAGATGTAACTCCATTTGTGTATTGAGATTTCAAAGGAAAAGTTATGCAACTATGAGGTAGATTTGGGAGATGCAGGAAAGGAAGACTGTGGTACTGAGTCCACAAAGGAAAGAATTTTGTATCAACTCCAGCACAACACCCTAAAACTGATCACTGGAAGAAGTGAGGCTTTAACGGGCAAAGTAAATGAAAAATTTCTGTGAGCAAGATTGTTTTTAAGGGTCCTGTGGAATAAAGGATCCAGTCAACTGCTACATTCTGATCTTGAATTCAAGACCAGCCACTAGAATCTTTCCTGTTGTCAACTGCTCAGGGCAAATACTGCAGCTCCCTGGGCCACTCTGAGAGATATGGGAGGTAACCAGAATCTGAGCAATGGCACTATGCACTGGGACCTGACATCACCCTTCCTTGTAGATACTGCAGAAAAATATACAAAATATACATAAGTAAGACTGTACTCAATTCCCTGCCACTTACAATCATTAAGAGACCTCCAAACACATAATAGATGGACTGTTCTGATCATGCTACTGTTGCCTGAAAAGGGGAAACAGAGGGGATGAGTAGTGCACATGTTTTTGAACTCTGAAGCAAAATTAGGGGAAATTAGCTACACTTCTGGTTACATGGTTTTTCTTAGTCCATTAGCTTCTATAACAGAATACCCATAGACTGAGTGGCTTATAAACAATAGAAATTTATCTCTCATAGTTCTGGAGGCTGGGAAGTCCATGCTCAAGGAACCAGCAGATTCAGGGTCTGGGGAAAGCCTGCTTCCTGGTTCATAAATGATGTCTTCTAGCTGTAACCTCACAGGGCAGAAGGACAAGGGATCTCTCTTGGGCTTCTTTTGCAGGACACTAATTCCATTTGTGAGGGCTCTGCCCACTTGATCTAATCACCTCCCAAAGGCTTCATTTCTAAACACAATCAGATTGGGTAAGAGAAATCAACATATGAATTGGGGGGTGAGGGGAAGGACACACACATTCAGTCTACAGCATGGCTATAGTAGGGGGGGCACACTGTTTATATATTCAAGGACAGAGATCTTACATGTGAAAATGTACCCCTAAAACAGAAGAAATTTTAAATAGTGACTGTTTTGATCTTTCAATGCAATTAAATATTTCAAGGGTCCATATAAGTAAGATATAGAAAAGGAGATAATAAATTTTTTCAAAAAAACAGGAAAGCTAGGAAGAAAAATTTAAGGATAAAGAACCATTCAAATCTATAAGAATATTAATCAGTCTAATTAAAAAGGCTTGAACAGCACACTTCACAAAAGAATACATTCAAATGATGAGCAAATATATGAAATATGCAAATATCATCCTTAATTGGAAAAATAAAAGTGCAATTAGCTATTATTACACACATACAAAATGGTTCCCATGAAGAAGATCACTGGTGAGAATGTAAAGCAAATGGAAATCTTATACATTGTTGATGGGGATGTAAGATGGTATAATCACTCTGAAAAGCTATTTGACATTATGTATCAAAGCTATATATTCATATAAACTATGAGCCAGTAATTTTATCTCTAGAAATGCACAATATGTGGAGCAAGACATCTCAAAAATGTGCATAGCTTTATTCTTAATGGCTCCAAACTTGAAACACAAATGTCCATCAACAATAGAATGGAATAAGCAGAATAAGAATGGAATAAATGGAATAAGTAAAAGCAATAATGAATAAGTAAAATAAGTAAATTCACACAAAAACACTAAATATCACTGAGAACAAACATCTGCTATATTAAAAGATCTCACAAACATAATACTAAGCAAAAGTAGCTAGACACAAAAGAGTATATATTGTATGACTTCTTTTAGAAGTTCAAAATAGGCAAAACTAATCTATGGTGATAGAGATCAAAGTACTGGCTGTCTTTAGGTTTATAAAACTTTATAAAAGTTTATCTAGCTCTACACATAAGATTTGAGAACTTTACTGTAATTATTCTAAACTTACTTTAAAAATTAAAAAATAATTTAAGAAAGTTAAAGAAAAGCTGTATCAGAACTGAGAATGGCCAGAGAAGTATAAAAATGCAGAATCAATATTGAAGAAAATCTAATCCATAGAATTTAATCTCCTACAACAAAGAGGGAAATAAAAATAATAAAAAAAATCTATGAGAAGATATGAATGTGGAAGACATATAACAGTGATGTAATCTACAATTACTGCTTTTGCAAAAAAGAACATGGCAAATGGAACTAAAACAATAGTCAAATATGTAATTGATAAAATGTTTTCTAAAGTGAAAATCTTCAGATCAAAAGCATTTATTGCATGGTAGGCAAAATTAACAAAATACAAAACCTAAGAGAGTCTGGTATAAAGTATTTGATTTTAAGGATTCCACAAGATTCTGTTCATCAGCATGACTCACCAGAAGTCTACATTCACCCATGTCCTTCCCTGGAAACTTGGCAGAAAAAGACACTCAAAAGGACAAAAATCAAGCCAGTGCCAGACTTCCCCATGTATGATATTAGATGCCAGAAGACAGAATAATAGCTAGAAATAATTGACAGAGAGACTATGATTCCAGAATTCTGTCCTCATCCCACTTGACATTTACTCAGTAAAGCAACAAAAAGATTGAATATACAGGAAATTAGAAACTATGTATCTGCATTGTATCCTTTCCATGGAGGAAAAAATTACTATCTGAATAAATCTAAGAATTATTCCAAACATAGAACAAATGATCTTAGAAGGTGATATTAAAAAACTGTCTATAATAATTTATTATATGGAATAATTAGTTTGGATTTTAAGTCAAGAGTCTACATAAATGAAATCATATCTTTGGTATGAATTATGCTGTTTGATATATAAATTGAGAAAAAACTTAATTCAGGGGCACCAAATGGTGGGGAGCCAGTGGTCACTGGTGAGAACTGGGAAACAAAAAATGAGTTTGTAGCTACTATGTCTACAGGATGCAATTTCAGCTTATTTCCAGAGAATCTGATCTTCAAAATCTGAAGATTTGGGTGACTATCCCACAGGTGATTTGCAGCAGGAGATAATTCCCTGGGATGTCTGTAGTTTCATTAACTAGAGTGTAACCTCTATTTTAATAGTAGTAGTAGTAGTAGTAGTAGTAGTAGTAATAATAATAATAATAATTAATAATAATAATTAATAATAATAATAATAATAATAAATAAAAGTAAAAAGAAGCAGTAGTAGTAGCAGTAGCAGTAGTAGTAGAAACAATCCTCTGGGTCAACGGACTTCATGATTTTTAAAGTAAGTGTCAGTGCTGATCTTCCTTCCAGTCCTGTGCCTATTCCATAGCTCTGTTCCTTTTACCATCTACTCATCACAGATACCTCTCAATACATATGTCTTATTTCCACCTCGCCATATGATAAAGTAAATAAATTAAACAATTTTACAGTGGCACCAAATATGGAACTCACTTTTTAAAAGAAATAATCATGTAAAAATGGTTACACTATAAAATGCCAATACATATTGGCACATATTATACCATTAAAAGTGAAAATGATAATTTTAGTTAAATAAACTGAGGCCCAAATCTTAGAGCATATCAACAAATTTTGAGATGTTGAGGGAGGGAGCAGAAGAAAAAGAAGAAATGTAAGTGTGCTAATTGTCCAAAATTTCATACAGGAAACGAATACTTTTTATTTCTTAAGTTTACAGGTTGCTGAATACAAGTTTACGCATGTTACTGAAATCTATACAAATCGCCTTTTATAGAACAACAACAATCCCATCTAAGGGCCATGCATCTTCATTAACAGATGACACACAGAAACACAGAGCTGTAGCCAAAGGTTGTGTTCCAGAGGTACTGGGCTGGCTAGAAGATAAAGCAGGTTACTGCCACACTCTCAAACCCATGTACTTTCCTGGAAAAATGAATATAAGACTCTGGGGAGCAACAATTAAATCTCAGAAATATTCATAATTTGATATAACTGGTGAGAAACAGTCACTTTAATGATAAAACAAAAACTAGTTCTACTTGCAAATCAATACACATAGCTATACAAAAGGGATGGTATGTGAAATATCTGTTTATGGCAAACACCCAGGACAGGGAATAATCTGGGTCATCTTCTGTTTCCTTGTGACCACCTCCGCACCAAAACATAAACATACAAATTGCAAACAAAAGTAAAAACTCTGAATTCCAAGAAAGTTTATTTCAAAGGATTTTGAGAGTTTTCCCCAAATCCTGCCCAAATATATCATTAACTTTCAAAGAAGCAGAAGTTCTGTGCAATTTTTACAGTAAGCTACAAAGGAAAAAAGGAGCAGTAGAATAAGAGTGGAGTCCTTGAGCCAAATGGCCATTGGAGGAGCACCATGTCTCCCAGGAAGGACACTGACTTCATATCCTTGTCCTTCTCAGTCACTGACTGGGAGAAGCTCATAGGAAGTGTGGCTCCATCACAAATGTGCAATAGATTTTGCAGGAGCTAGGGCCCTCAGTCAATTACACTTCCTATAACGGGAGATCTGTGAATCCATGATCACCAAGCATTTAAGGCTTTGAAGAATAAATAAGCTACATTAATAAAAATTTAGAATGATATTTCCAAAAGCATCTTCTGTTAAAAATTATTTCATGAGTTTAAGCCTCTCTTTCTCTCTTTTTTACACACACCACACACACACACACACACACACACACACACACACACACACACACACACACTGTTCTGATGTTATACCAACCACTGAAAAATTAGCCCCTGAGGAAGAGTGGAAAGAAAGTGGATCTCATTCTATAACTTTACCATCCCTAAAAGGATTATACTAATACAAATACGTAGATTGCTTGCTCTTACCCTAAGGTTATTTGAATCTAAAAGGGAAATAGACCTAATATTTTTTCTAGATGTATTACATATGTTATCTCATACCTCTTCATAACATGATTCTGATATATGTAAAATTATCTCTATTTTCAGAAATTAGGAATTGAATTGGCTTAACACAGTCATTAGGTTTTTAATCTAGGTCTTTTTGGCAGCCTTTAAGTTTATTCTACTGTACTCCCTTGGAATCTTCCAAACAGTTTTAGACATAGAAGAAACAGAATTCAAATTAAGAAGGCAGTGAAATTTTACTAAGCAATATAATTTACACTTTTGAAAGCTACATAAGAAGAAAAATTCAAATAAGCATTTTGTTGTAAAAATTCTCAGAGAAAGGAATTCATTACACAAGCCATGAAAAAGAAAAGAGATGGAATGTAGTATTTAGCAATTATCAACATGTTATTGATCCCAGATTCCTTATTAACCTATGAAAAAGAAGGATAAAATCTTCACACCATGGAAATAGTAAGAGATTGAACAAGTTATATGTCCAATGACTTGATGCTAACTACTCAGAACTAGGCCAGACTTCGCAGGTAAAGGACATAGTTCTCCACACAACACCCTCACTTTGGAAACCAGCTACAAGCTTGAGGGTTCCCAGGCCACTCACATTTCTTCCCAACTGGCTAAATCTGAGGGATTTCCATTACCCTCTAGGTTCACTAATTTGCTAGAATAACTCACAGAATTCAGAAATGCACTCTACTTACAATTACAGTTTTATTATAGCTAAAAGGATACAAATCAGGACTTGCAGAAGAAGAAGAGACGCATGGGGGAAGTCTGCGAGGGTCCATACCCACAAAAAAAATGAAGTGTCCAGTGTCCTCTCCCCATGGAGTCAGGACACATCGCTCTCCCAGCACACTGATGAGTAACAATACATAAAAAGTGTCATTAACCAGAGGAGCTCATATGAGCTTCAATGTCCAGAGATTTTACTGGGATTTCACTGTGTAGGCATGATGACTGAATCATGGGCCATGCAATTAAGCTCGATCTCCAGCTCTTCCTTCCCTCCCTAGAGGTCAGGCTAATATGATGTGCACAAAGCCCCAACCCTCTAATCATATTGTTGGTCTTTCTGGAGTGGCTAGCTCCTATCCTGAGTCACCTTGCCATAGCATATTACCTAGGGGCTCTCTATAAGTCACCTCATTATCATAAATTATCAGGACCCATCATGAGTAACAAAGACACTCCTATCACTCAGGAACTTCCATGTCATTAGCTACCTTCCAAGAACAAAGTCCAGCTAATTTTTTTAATTATTATGTGACAATATGTACAGCACTTGGTACCCAGCATATATTGTTGCTGTTATTATTTTAATATTCATGTGATACTAAATTAAAGGAGAAAGCTAAAAACAGGTTTGTAATTTATCTTCAGGGACATCTGAGGGGGTTGACTTTTGTCAAATCCTCCTTGCACATAAGCTCAAGGAATCATAGGAGCATACCAGACTCAAGATTAATGAGAATTCATCTTAGGTTACTATTTTCCAGACTGTAGACTTGCACATTATTGTTGAGATTGTTTATTCAGTAACAACTAAGAATATTGAGATTCTGCTCCACTGGAGAATAGGGACCAGTCATGTACATCTGAGGAGAATTTCATGTATATCTTCAAGGTGTAAGAGCTGAAGGGACCCATAGAGCATACAGCTTTCCCAAATTGATGTGGATCATACTTACTTTATCTCGTCTCACGTGACCACATCCGTCTCAGCAATGAAGTAAGGATAACAGAAGACACACTTAAGCACCCCAAGACTTCTGATTTGTTGTCACTACTCCTGCAGTGTGGCCACCAAATATCCTGCCTTAAAGCTAAGAAAACTTAGTCCTGGATAAACTATTTTGACATGTAAATTTAAGTGAACTGGAAGTCCAGAGTACTACTTCCATTCAAGAAAATTGGGCATTGCTGTAATGTTCTATATGTTTGGGAGCTTACCTTTTCACAAACGTGAAAATTTTATAGAAATCCTAGACAAGCAAATTAAACAGTGCAATAATGCTTTTAATGGTGAGAAACCATTTCAAATTGGTTTAAACATAAAAAGAAATTTACTAGCCCACATAAATCAAAGTCTAGAAGTAGTGTGAACTTCAGGTGGAATTCCATCTGAGTTCTGTCTCAGTCTTCTGATCTAAATTCCTCTTTTTATGTACTGGTTGGTTTTGCCATGGGCATAAAATAGTTGCAATCGTTCCCAGTATGACATCTTCTTATAAAATCAGCCAGAGGATGAGTCAACATCACTTGACTAAAAATACCAGATGAAATTCACAGTCTTCACTCTATGGAAACTCAGATGCTGCCCTACTTTGAACAATCACCAGTCAAAGGAATGCTATGCCTTAATCATTTAGGCTCAGTCTCCATGTTTATCACTAAACCAAACATCGCTGCATTGGGGATAAAATTAGGCTTGTTGGTTTGCTTTGTTTGTTTATTTTAAGGGTGTAGGTAAGAGTAGGTATAATAAATAACACTTGTTTTTTTTTTTTCTTTTCAAGTTCAGAAACAAAGGGAAAATAGCACATAAGTGAAAGACATATGGAGAGCAAAATATCAACCCTTTTACTTATAGACTGAACAGAGAACATGGCTCAGACTGTGGCCCAAAAAGTCTGCTCATATTTCAACCTAAGATCTCTGGAGACCCTCATTAAGGCAAAATATCTACTACTAAGGTTATCCGTGCTGTCGTCACTTGGGGGGGGGGGGGATAAAATCTAACAGGAAAAAAAAAAAAAAAGGTTGAATTGAGAACACCTGATTTCTCCTTCCAACTCACAATCAGCCATTACTCTTTCTCCACTGGGGAGGCTGAGTGAGCGTAGGGAGTGTTACTCCACCTGAAATCTCTCCATGTGGAAAAATAAAGCCAAGAACTGGCAGATTATCACCTTCTTCTCCATCACTGATGAAGATCAGCGTGAGTCAGTAAGGGCCTACTCTTTCAAAACCACACAGCTGGTAAATCTGAAGTCCTATTAACAATGGGTAAGAAGAGAACTGATGGCAGGGAGTTAACTGGCTCTGCTGAGTTATGTCAAGAGTTATGAGTTAAGAGTATGTCATGGCAGAGACTTCCTTAAAAACATGGCAGACACATACACTTCTCTCTGCTCCCTCCCCAAACCTGACTGATATGGCACTTACATAGTTAAAAAAACAAAAACAAAAACAAAATCACTAACCCACAAGGACCAAGAAAATGATAAAGGAAACAGAAACACTCTAGTGAAGTCAATAAAATTTAGAGGCATATGGATGGAATAGTAACAGAAAGCTAAGTGACTTTTTGAACAGAAGACAGAATAAATAAGCCAATTTATGTCATAAAACTCTAGAAGGACTCAGAAATTGAAGGTACCCACTATCTCCAGAGGAAGGGGTGTAGGGATGGGGGGGGGGCATAAAACAGGAAGACCGGTAGAAAATCTGAAAGAAGAGCATTGTTTATGTGCCCCTTCTGAGGCTGTGATTAATCAGCCCTTACCACAGTTGAAGTGTTGATTTCTGGAGAAACTGTGTCATAGAGCAGAGAAACAGTGGACAACAAGGATGAGATACAGTATCACCAAGGCAGGAATAAGTGAAAGTCTGCATGCTGTATTAGGAGAATACTACTCCAAACCCCATTACTATTCTGACAACTATCTCAGGCTGAAGAGTGTTGGGAAAACTGACCAGCCCATCAGGAATGTTGGGCATCCCTTTCTAATCACCCTTCAGTAAATGCATGTCAGAAAGCTTTGCCAAAGCAGACAGAGCTGCCCATAAGCATTGTGGCAAAATTTTAGATATAAGTAGATTGCTTAAACCTTTAAATATTTGAGCGAAGCCTCTAACTTTCATTGCAACTATTTCTCCTTCTGCTTCTTTTCAAGTTAAGGAAAAGAAAACAGTATATGAAATTGAGTAGAATGATAAAATAATTTATCATGATTTAGAAAATTTAGCTGAGAAATTACATAATTGTTCAATAGAAGGACATCACTTGATAAACAGTTTAAGAAATGTATGCAAATATAATAATTCCAGTAAATCCCATTAAAAAGCATTTGTTCAAATTCAGTACTTACAAATAAAAACCAAAGAAAATGGAAATATATCTGATTACTTTGTCATGATACAGAATGTCTATCCTGAATTAACTGTCACCATACACTGAAAGGAAATGTACATACCTACAGGAAGGGAAGAGACACATCATTATCAAGGAATCACACTATTACATGCAATTAAATATGAAATAGGATAACAATATAATACTCAACAGCATTCCTGAATAGCCAAGTAGGATGGTAAAAAAATTATAATGTATCTCATCACAGTATTAACTAAAAGTATAATCATAATTTTAAAATCTGAATGAGAATATATATGACACGCTTTGTAAAAACCAGAAAACTTTATTGGAAGAAAATTATATTTGACCAAATGGAAAGACATGACATGTTCCTGGATGAACAGAGACAGTTGTGTATAATACTGTTTGCTTTCTAAAATAATATGAATGTTTAATAAAAACCCCATCAAAATCATAAGCTCTTTCTTGGACCAAAACATTACAAATTGTATCTGGACAATTACCTAGTAAAGAATATTTCAGAACAGTCTCAAAAGAAAAATATGGGGGAACTAGATTTATCAGATATTAAATATATATGCTAATCAATGAATAAATAAAACAGTATGCTATAAAAATCAACATATTACATTATATTCAAAAGTTGGGAAAACTAACAACTAACCTATACATCAAAATATTTTTAAATGTTTTTAATTTAAATATGCTTAGATATAGCTTTGCATAATTGAAGAAAAAATCTATTCAGATTATCACAAAAAAACAATAGTCCATATCTAAATACACTCTAAATGCACTGTATACCATTATATAAGACATTGACAATATCCAGAATACCTCAAATAAAATAAAATTGGACATTTAGCCCATAGTGAACTGGTGAAGCGGAGTGATAGTCAATAGCTTTTGAACTAAGAAAAAAGTATTTCCCCCCCACAAAAAAATGAAACCATGTAAAATTTTGAAATTTCTGAATTATAGCCATAAATGAAAATCCAAAAAGTCCTTTAGAAATCTACAGCAAACGTAACAGGAATAGATTAAAATTTAATTATAATTCTTGTTTTACAAATTAAAATCAGTATACAAATGGGCAAACTCACAAGCAAATAATTATAAAGAATACTATTTTGGCAGACAAACATTAAAATATTTAGCTTCAATTGTATGTCAAACACAAATTGTAAACTCAGTGATATAATTGCTTACTGTATTAGCAAAATTAAATGATGAATGCTTTTCCAGAAAATATCTTAAAATTGGCCACAACCTGGAGAAGGTCAACATGTTCTCTTGCAAGAATGATGCAGAAAATCATGAAGCATTTCACTTTTGAAAAAACACACTAAGAATAGAGAACACAAGTCTCAGTTAATTATGAGACTTTAAACAATGATAAAATCATAATGAAATAACAAAAATATATAGTAATTTGGCATTTATTATGACTGAAACATATTTCCATTATTAATTCAAATCAATGGAACAAATATTTACCATTTATTTCATATATGTCAGGCAATATTCTAGTCCTACAGAAAATTAAAAGTTGAACAATAAACACATAGTCTTATGTCTCTAGGAGACATAAGTCTGGAAGTGGGACAGTAAATAAATAAATAAATAAAATTTAATTAAATGTAATACATAATGTTGGAAAATAACAAATCTAATATACATATTGTACTATGAGATTAAAATTTTTAAAGCCTTTTTTTTGAAAGAAGTTTGGCATTTTATCTAACGAGCCATAAACATTTCAGAACCATTTTATTGAGTAATACTATTTCTGGAAATTTAGTCTAAAGAAATACATCAAAAAGGAAATGTAATGAATTAATTTGTTTATTGCAAGGTTATTAAGGCAGTAAGAACCTGGAGGGTGTTCTTTGGAAAACTGGTTACATTTAATAATCATTATGAAGATCACAGCAACCAAGAGGAAAATTGTGAGACATACATATGTAGAGAAAACTTAAGATACATAATTTTAGCATTCTGTTAAACATGTTTTAAAAGTATAAATTTGGAAAAAATCTGGAAGGAAATGACAATGTAGAGATGCATATGCTTGGATTAGGGATGATTTTCATTTATATTCAACATTTTTTAGCTTGTCAAATATGTAGAATTCCCCTGGGCAAACATTCTCTAGAGCTGTTTAATGCTGTTAGATTCTTTAATAATTATGACAATATAAAACAAAGGAGTTTTAGACCTTTTGTTAATACAAATTTTAAAGTCTCAGGTTCTCACTGTTTTATTTCCACAGGAAGTCTTTTAGTTTTACATCTTAACTTGTTAACCAGTTAACTGCAGGAGAATCAGGTAGCAGAAAAGATGGTTAACAGAGGGCCTCCAGGCTTTAGCCAACCCTGCTCTTAGTTCTCTGACACTTGACTCTTGTCTTTCAATCCTTCAAACCTCAGTTTGCTTTGAGGAGCCGAACTTCACTCAAGATTAAAAATGGTTTTGTCCAATTATGTAGGGAAAGAGGAAATGGAACACCATATTCGATATTGTATATATAGACAGAGGGAAAGGATAAACATTTTACCTATATTTTGAAGGCATTCATTCAAAGATTTACCATGAATAATCTGAGTACCAGACAATAGCAGTGACTGCACTGTGTCCAGAAACAAACTCCGACCCACCTCCTGACTAATTCATCCCAAGAGCGGACACAGTCCTTTCCTGGACAACCATTCCAGCAACACAACCAAGTGAAAAGCCAAAGAAACCCCAGTAGTTCACAGTATATTTCTTTCTCAAAGTTCTAAGTGTTTCCCCTTCAATAACCCACATTAGGCACATTTAGTACAATCTCAATTTCCCTCTCAAGAAAACCATTTTTCTACTTACTCAAGGAAACAACTGAAATTAAAACTCAATTCAATCAACAATATTAAAGCAAGCATTTAACATTCTGCTTGCAGATTTAAATGATCTTCCATTTTTCCAAGGGCAAGAGATAAAAAGTTATTTAACTTTGTACAATTACAAGATTCTCTTTATCGTTTTAAGTCTACGCAATCTCAAATCATAAAGAAAATCAACTTCAAGACAAGAGAGAGCAGTTGGATTTTGATGGGCTGTAAATGGAAAACATTATTTCAGGTTGCGGCCATTGAGGAAAAAGAGCTTAGAAGTTTTACTCTGTTTTGTTGGTTCAGGGAATTATACTTGGGTCGGGGGCACTCAGAGTTTACCATGCTCAGAGAAATGCAGTGGGACTTGCAGCTCAAGATTCAGGCTGGCCTCTTGCCACAGAAAGGTAAAGGTGCTACATGTTAACCTATGTTGTTTGCATTGTACAGGACAGGTGGCTGTTCCCAACTCCCTGTTCACCGGAACACCCAGAGTGCAGGGATGCACCTTTCAGGCCTTGGGGCATGCCTCTGGCTGAGCCAGGGCCAGTTGAGGAACTCAGCCTATGCCACTTTGTGGATGACCTTCCCTGGACCAGAGACCTGATTTAGAATAGGTATGTGACCCCAGTCTGGAAAAATAAGCAAGATACAAGGATTCCCTGTGGACATGTGGGGATGAAATTCTTTTTGGTCTCAACAGAGAACCACTGGAAGTTCTCATTCTTTGGTTGTCATGCGTGAGGATGACCACATGGGATTGTTCCAACCAGTTTGCCAAAACTGGGAACCTTACCGCTCAAGGGCAAAGTCCATATAGATGAGAGAAGAACCAGAGAGAGAGAGACAGGTGGAAACACTGGCTTACACCTGCCCCAAATTTCTTCCTGTCTCTGGACTTTAAGGTACAGGAGCCAATAAGCAGAGCAATATTCAAAATATGAAACAACCTGTATGCTATGACACATATGTGAATTTGTATATATGTAACATAAGTATAACTCACTATATATCAGTCACAAAGTCATTCTAATAACTTACAAATTATTTCTTGAATTATAGAAAGTGTTGTCATCTTTTCTTTGATATGCTGCATCTAGTTAAATGATGCCTGTTTATCATATTTGACATAGAAATGTCCTCCAAAAATTCCCCGTAAAATTATTATGTGACATAATCTAAATAGAGAAATACAATTCATTATATTGTATCCTCTCTCTGTTTCTAACCAACAAAATTATATCCTTATGTCTAGCTTATAATACTCTGTGGTTTTTATATATTAAATGTCTATTGCTAATTCATGAAAATTATTTATTGGCATATAGTATTTATTTAGACTAATTATATTGATTTTTTATTAATCTTCAATCCATAAATAAACTTAATATTATTTGAAAAGAAGTCACGACTTAATTAATTGAAAGAACTTAGATGTTTATTGAGTATTTCACTTGCGATACCACTTTTAAGTGTTTATCAGTGAAAGTAACAGTCTTTTCATTGGAATTATTTTGCATCAAATGTTACATCACATATCTTTCTTTCTACATCTTGTTCTCTTTCCAAGCTTTATTTGGTTTATAAATTTAATTATTTTATCATGCATTAAATTAACCTGTCACCTTTAATAAAACAATTTTTTCATGTAAAACTAAACAAAGTGGCAAAAGCTGTAATTATTATTCAAGCCAGAATCTCTGAAAAAAAAAAAGTTCCACTTTCCAAGTTCTTAATAATTCCTATTGTGCAATTTGTATTATAAGTGAACATTCAGTGCTTCTTAAAATTTCCAAACTACATTTGCTGCTCTAGCAACACAGGCTGCCAACAGAGATACAAATACTCTTCCATTTTTCATTATGTCAGTTCACAGAAAGTTAGTAAGTGATTTCCTTCTCTCTAATGTGTATCTAATATATGATGATAAAGATAAATTTTATCAAGAAAGGAATGTAATGATGTATTACTTTGTAAATATTCTATTGTCTTATCCAGAAATAATTGAATGTGATAATGTAGTGCCAAATTAAAACAACCAGAAATTTTAATAAAAATTTGACTTAAACTCCACTCTCCATTATCGCATTGAAACAACTATGTGAGAATATACCACAAGATTTTTCATACAGATATTTCTCACTTAAGTTATTTTTCTTGAACACTAACAATAAAGATTGAGAACTTATTTCAGATGATATTCCTTTTAATTCCATAACCAATGAAAACCTCAAAATTATCTTTGGTCTTAAATTGTACAGTCCATGTCAATTATTAATCACTTTTCTGTGAAACAGTCGAAGCACCATCAGTGATAACTGAAGTTCTCCAGTCCTGCACAGATTTTTTTCAAAAAATATGGGAAAGTTACAAAACTGTTTTCAAAAGAAATTACACATTTCCCCACAAGTGGAGCCATAAATCTGGATTACAAAAATATGCACATATTAGTACTATTATTTTTGTGAAATGCTATTAATATTTTATAATTAGATACATTTGAATATTTTTAATATAAAATAAAGTTCTGATGGTACTTTCTAAATGACTGATTTCAATTTACTTTATTGATTTTCTATGAAAAAATATTCTTGGCAGTTTATATTATTTCAAATGTTTTATTATGTGATACTCAATGTGATATTTTGTGAAACAGAACTGATGACTGATTAATGGCTTTCCTCTTTGAATGTTGCAAATTTTCTCCATTTTAACCATGATTTTTAATGAAACATGATTAACATGCTGATGAAATATATGTGTTCAGCACTTCCAAATTTTATTGACAGAAAATTTAGCATTTTTCAATGCTCAAAAGCAATGATAAGCTATTTATACATTTTGCTGAAATAATCAAGTTGCGTTTTATTCAAGAAATACAAATGATTTGTTTTATTTTGTATTAATTCTTACACATTATCAAAATATATTCTGGATTTTTCTGATTTTTGCCTAACATCAGAAGATGTTCCAGGAGGCAGTTTACTGTTTCATTTCATAAAATCTTTGCTTCTAAAGATTTAATGTTTATAACACAGGCATCTGTTTTTACACAAACTCACTATCCCAACAGATCTTATAGCAAGAGATATGCATATTTCAAAGCAATAATGATTAATTAATTAAAGAACAATTATAAAATGCTGATTCTCCTAAAGCAGAGTACTTTTTAGAGAACATACAGTACATGATACAGATCCACCTAGTAGCTGGAACTGCAAATATTTTGGATTTCACTACAAGAGAATTATTTATCAATATTGTGACATCAATAAGATATTGTGACATCTTATGACAATTAACTTGGATTGATGAATTTGTTGTAGTTTGATTTTATCAGTGGCTTCACTACTTCACCATTCCCTGCACCCACGTGTTTTTGCCATGTAATTTTGCAGTACCATTCCACTCTGTATCTGAGCTCCACCAAGTGACTTCCTTGGGCAAATATTAAGTATGATGCAAGTAGAAATCATGTGTGTGACTGGGCATGTGCTTGCTCCTCTGTCTTTACCATGAGAACATACCTAGGCTAATCTTCTCGAGGATGACCTATGTGTGGAACAGAGCTGAGTCACTCAGTTGTCCAAGCCAGGGTCATCCCTGAGAGATGTGGCAAGGCCAGGCAAGATCACAAAGACACTTCCTGACATGTAGCTGATAGCAGCCATGTGAACAAACTCAGCTGAGATCAGCTGAGCACAGATGAGATCATGGAAATCCTACAAAACCATGAGCTAAATATTGTATTACTGCACACCACTGAGTTTTTGTGGCCACAGATAGCAGGTATAAGTTTTATAGCTAATTTCTATTCATTAATTAACTTTACTACTTAATGCCATTACTATTATAGTTTTTAACAACCAAAGAAAGCATATTTTAAGTTTCAAGAAACTAATATAACTATTCCTGGCATGAATTAGCTAACCATCAGCCAAGGAATGAGTTTCAGAATTTAGCACTGCTTGGGTGGGTTTCTGTTACCTACAGCCAAAAACAACATAAATGATGCAATTTGTGCTTTCATCCTGGGAGCAATGGGAAAGCACTGATTGATGGCAGTACTTCAAAGTCCCACAAGTATAATGGCCAGTACTTTGTCTACATTTTTTGCACATCTGCTTGACCCAGAAGCCAATTTTCCAATTTGAATAAAAGTGTCTTACTGCCTTGCTTTCTACTCTGAGCCAAGAATAATCACATGACTTTTAGATAAGCCTCTTGAGACCTAGGCTTGGAAGTGGCACAATACTCACTTCTGCTGCATTTTACTGGCCAAAGCAAGCCACAAGTTCTGATTTAAGTGCTAGGGGAACGGATTTCACTTCTTGAAGGACAAGCAGTAAAATGACAGTGTGAAGGGGCACAGGTGTGGGAGACAAGGAGAACTTCGGCCAATTTTGCAAATTACCAGACTCTGACAATATCTAAGTAACTATCCTAAATATGGGAGTAGGGACACTCAATGCACAAAGATGGTAACAGAGGTAAAATTATAGGGGAAACAGCATTTCCAACTCTTGAGGAAAATGATCCTATGCATTATGAAAGGTTTACTTTGTGGAATAATAGGAAGATAATATTAAAAATGTAAGGTATAGATACTTGTAAAGTTGAAAAACAAAGTAGAACTGCATGAAAGAAATAAAATTACAGTTAAATCAAACACTTAACAAGGAAATACATCAAACTGTGCATAGTAAGATATGTTTAGGACGTAAGATTATGGATTATTTTTAACCAGTTTATATTTTTCTATTTTGGGCATGTATAACCTCCACGATATTGGACATGAAGTGATTACATGATAACTCCCCCTCCACTATTCTTTTGGAAGATACTTTAAAACTGACACATAGAAAGTAACATCACACTTTTGAGTGAAGGAGGGGTGTTTTTTATTTCTTTACCAAATAGGCAGTGACTCATATAACTCGAAACACCAAACCCATCATGAGACTGAAGCAACCAGAGAGAACTCAGGTGTTGATATGGAGCACTACAAGTAAGAAACCAGAGAACTTTAGTAGAGAAGAACCACAGCATTCATCGAACATATGAGCAAAACCTCACTGCTATTAGCTGGTCCTTCAAGTTCTACTTTCAGGAAGTGCATAAGTAAAGACTATGAAACTTCTTTCATCAGTAACTAGGGCCTTGAAGCCAAAGCACTCTTCTAGTCCAGCTCGAATTGTACAAATTTTTAGCAGAGAAAGGATCAGAGGGACAGAAAAGTAAGCCTTTAGCTACTCCAGTTTAGAATTATAAAGCTATACAGTGAGAATGATACAAAAATTCTTTATATGTGCTTTATAACTTGTTGAATACAAATATATATACATATAAATAGTAATAACATACATATAGATATGTTTTTATATATAGTAATAGAGCCCATAACTACAGTCACATTCAACAGGCTAGGAACTTTTAAGGACACAGAGGGTAGGGAATGGTAGAGTGGCAGCTTTACTGTTGTGTAATCATTAACAGTGCATAGCTGGACCCTGACCAAGCCTTTTTTTCTTCCCTAGTCTACATGTTCTGTACATGTTTAGGATAATGGCCTTCCAAAATCTCTTCTAGCATAAAACTTCTATGATTTGATGATTCTGTGCTGAATGGTAGCTTACTAAACACTGGGTCTTACAGGGACATCTCATTTACTCCTCAGCTTGCTTAAATTAAGGTCCAGGATGTGAAGAGGCACAGCCTCCTGGGGACCTTTGTCTCAATCTCATAAGAGTCGTCAAGTGATTTTAGGTAGTTCTAGAAACACATTAGACTGTAGGTCAGAATTAATTTAATTTGATTATTACACAATACTGCCTTTGTAGTCAGCCCTCCCTCACTGATTTCCCCTTTGGTCCCTTGACCAGAAAATGGCAGCTCCTACTTTTCAACTGGACAAGTCTTGTTTTAATAAATGGCATGGATCATGAGGATGTGCAATTCCAGATAACTACAGTTACTGTGACAGACTAACCCAGCCTAATCCTTGGCCTTCCCAACAGTGTGACATAAGTATTAAGAACATTAGAATCAGATGGGTTTGTAGAAATTTGTTACAGCAGCAATAGGAAACTAATACACACAGTAAAAAAAAAAAAAATTAACAGTTGTGGGTTTTGAAATACATATATATCCTCTGCATTTCTGCCTATATTTTCTGTTTAGGCCTTGGGAATGGACTGGGCCAAAATTTGAAATTACACAGTTATGTTTTGTCCTGAGGCAACATATTAGAGAGAGTGGCTTGCATTTTATTACCCTGACTGCATTTTATTTATGTGAAAAAAAACACTTAGGGAAGAGTGACAGATAAAAAATAAAACTCTTTAGAATTCAGACATACACAAAACAAACTAAAAATCTTCTCAGGAAATGAAAACAGCTAAGAGCAACAAGACTTAGAACATACATCATGATGGCCAAAGGAGATACTATAAAATGAAAAAAATAAAGCAAGCAAACAAGAGAAAGGAAAGCACTGTTTCCATTTCTGCTTTATGTTTTCATCATATTCAGCCTTACAATAATTCATTTTTCATCAGACATTTATAGATAGATATACTTTATCAAACAGATGGAATATCTTTAGTTGTTGAACTTTTTAAAAGGGTTTTACATAGTTAACTTGATAAATTATACTATTTCTAAATGAAAAATGTGGCCAATTCATTCTTATGCCACTTGAAATAAACAAGATTGAAATATTAACCTTTTCTTATTGCAACAACTTAAGTCACTGTTTTATATGTTCCAAGGAGGAATTTTTTGTATGGTATGATCATACAGTTTAAATTACACAGTTTACACCTCTTACATATTTCATAGATCACAGCACAAGTACATTTTCTTTGTTATTTAACCAATTCAAAACTAAAAATGTATGGTGCCCTTTCTATTGGTAAGCCAGATGTTATGGATCTCTTTAATAAAAATACTCTTATGTTTTATCAGAAGTCAAAAATTCTGTATAGTTCATAAGCGATTAGTGCAAAAACTTTTAAGTGGGAATTTTAACTTGCTGTCCTCACTGGAATATTGAAAGATTGTATCGCATTTAATTTCTGTACAAACCAGAGCTTCTTATGTATGCTTACATCAGGCACAGATAAAGGAAAGAATATGCGAAAGAGAAGGATAAGAACAAAGGTGAGAGGACCATCTGATCTCTGAAAATCTTTGACACCGCATGAAATGTGTGGGAGTTTCACTCTGTAGGCACTGGGAAGCCATCGGAGGATTTTAGGTAGAGGAATAGCATGATGTATTTATATTCTAGCAAACTCTGGAAAGCAAGAAGGATGGAAGGAGGAGAAGGAGAAGAAGGAGAGGAATTAGAATTAGAACTGGAATTATCCTCAAATCAGGAAAAAACTATTATGTGAGATATGAAGAAGTTTTCAACTATGATAGCAGTAAGTAGACTTAACGAGATGATTACAGATTCACTCTGAGAGTTGAGAGTGAGGAATAAAGACTTATTCACTCTTTCTGACTCAAAGGCTAATTAGAAATGCTCACTGACATAAAAAATACAAAAGTCAGAAGTAGTGTCAGGAGTATGGGATGGAGAAAAAGAGTTCAGTTTCTCAGGGTAGGATTGCATGTGCCTGTAAGTTGCCAGCTGGAAATGTCCTGCCAGTTGAAACTTAGTAGTATAGAAGTTGGAGATGGAAACATAGATCTCATGATTATAGCTGATCAGTGATCCCATGAGAAAGAAGGATGTTGGTCAGGATGGTTGCATAATTAAGAATTTGTAGAACAATACTGGCCTGAATGACACAAATACTTGGAGAATGGGCCAAATAAAAAGAGAATCCATCAGGAAAGTCTGAGAAGAAATAGAAAGATTAGAAGAGACATTGGGCAGAGTGACATTTTAGAAGCCAAGGAAGAAGGAAGGGTCAAGAGAAGATTGGTCAACACCTTCGAATACAGACAGATCAGACATGATGAAGACTTAATAGAATTCACTGAATCAAGTCCCCATGTTTTAATAACCCATAAAGGCTTCTGATGTATCAACTATCTTGCCAGTTATTCAGGAAGAAATATTTTTATTTCTGCTTCAAAGAATAGTAGACGGCATTTTAATCTTAACGGTAAGTCCATTTTGACTAATCATTACGCTCCTTTTCTCCAGCTTTCTGACAATTTTCAGCAGAAAAAGGGATCCTTAAACACTTTTTCAGTACATATATACAAAATAAAAACAAATATAAATAAACACATTTGTTTATATATAACAAACTATTCACCTTCCACTTGTTAGGCATTCACAGAATATTCAAACATGCATTATGGTCTTGCATCTCTTCGTTTTGCTTCTCTAATTAAATATACCTCCCCAAGTGCCAGCAACGAATGAAAGCTACTGGGCAACTGTAGTGAAACATTCTATAGGCTTTGAGACTCCTGGAAGTTAACTGACATGGAAAGTGAAGTGATCAGTCTTATATTGGGAATTAGAAACAGAAACCCAGCACTAAGGGCAGGGGTAGTAAGAGAGGATACAGAGAAGTGGAGAAACAGGTTGCCAAGGCTATGCTAGTCAGACGAGAGAGGGACAGAAATGCCAGGGAGAGAAACCACTGAGGGTCAGGCAAGTTGGAGAAGGATTCAGAAAGCCTGATCTACTCCTGAGGAGATTCCATTTTCAGGCTTTAAAAATTCTATAAGAATCTCACTTTCAGGTAACCTGAATGAATCTTTTCCTTGCAACCAAACTTTAGAGATAATAGATATCATGAAAGTTGACAAGCAGGGAAGAGAATTTTCAGCTCAGGAAAGAGAAAGCAAACAAGTGAACAAACAGAACAGAGGAAACCTGCCTGGAGAAGGTAATATTTGAACTAAGCTGGTCCATCCGACAAGTCGGTTGTGCTAATACGTCTGTCTTTCAGATCAGAGTTTGAGAGTTCTGAGATCAGTCCTATGGTCTGCAATGTACTGTATGTTGCATTCATGAGCTCAATAAATAATTCTACATTGAATAAAGAATACAGATGCATGAGAAATTGTCACCAAAATTCACTTCAGAACAGCTCAATATAAAACCAACTGGTTTGATTATAAAGACAATTTAAGAAACCACTAACAAAAATGTCTCCCCATATTTCTTTGGTTCTGGAGTTAATAAATCATTTTTACCTAAGAAATGCCCCAACATCTATCCGAATGTTGTAACCAAGATTTTATCCCACCAAAGACCAAAAGAATGGCCTCCACATCAACAGGTGACTGGATAAAGAAGATGTGGTATATTTATACAATGGAATACTACTCAGCCATAAAAACCGACAACCATAATGCCATTTGCAGCAACATGGATGCTCTTGGAGAATGTCATTCTAAGTGAAGTAAGCCAGAAAGAGAAAGAAAAATACCATATGAGATCGCTCATATGTGGAATCTAAAAAACAAAAACAAAAACAAACAAACAAACAAAAACAAAGCGTAAATACAGGACAGAAACAGACTCACAGACAGAGAATACAGACTTGTGGTTACCAGGGGGGTGGAGGGTGGGAAGGGATAGACTGGGATTTCAAAATTGTAGAATAGATAAACAAGATTACACTGTATAGCACAGGGAAATATACACAAAATGTTATGATAACTCACAGAGAAAAAAATGTGACAATGAGTGTGTATATGTCCATGAATGACTGAAAAATTGTGCTGAACACTGGAATTGGACACAACATTGTAAAATGATTATAAATCAATAAAAAATGTTAAAAAAATGGCCTCCAAACCTCTTTAAATATGTATTTTATTAATGTTGTATTCTTGTATCCCAGATTTTAAAACCAATCAAACAAGTATAAAACCCTTAGTCTTACTAAGACAATTTTTTTTAATTCCATGTCTCTTGCAAGCTCATATGCAACTACTAAAAAGATTTCAAAAGCTAAGTAAAATAACTCCATTCATAGGAGTACTGATTGCATAGTATTTCAAGTTCTGAATTGGTAATGGTGTTACTACTGACAGCAATGAGAATATCTCACAAAGGATTCCAAATATATTGCAACACATTCAATGTACAAAAGTATCTTACTCTTCCTCATGATTCCTTAGCCAACAACCTCATCCCCAAATATCGTGGCATAGGGGAGAAGAGGTGTTGGCTTAATTTAGATTTATGTGCTGTATCATCAGGAACAGACAAACCTGCATAATAAACAGCATATGTTGGCCTTAACCAAGCATATGGATTCTGTTATATTAAAAGCAAATGTTCAAGTAACAAAATTAATATTAATGTGTTTTGCAAAATCAAAGTCAGGAGCTACTTTTGGAGGAGCTGAATAATTACAGATCTTACTGTAGGCTAAATCCCATTTATTTCACATAATAAAAGAACCCTGGTAGTCTCCAATATTGAATCCCACAGGTCTAATACTCAAAACTAAGTTTTTTATTCTTCACATAGAAAACTTCTCTGTGAGAAAAGTGTTTTATAAAAACTGCAGTCATAGTCTTGGGCAAGAAAAACGGAATTATGTAGAAGAGAACCACCACTGTTGCAAAAATTCTTCCAAGCCATATTCACAGTTATTCTGTGTTCTAGTTGCTCCATTTCACTTGGGGATTCTCAACTGTAAAGATCATAAGCAGTAATAAGCTAGAAAAGAAATTACCTTTAAGGACAAGGAATAAGGGCAATTGATTTCAGTTTTGCCCAAATCTTTGCTACTGGAGACACATTTGTAATCACTTACAACTCCTACAAATTAAAACTGAATGTTTGATAAGTATTCTATAGTTATCCCAGGAGGCTAGTTTTCCTAAAATCCCATATTCTGACCTCACTTTTGATTGCTGGAATCACATTTACTTATATATGCATACACCATATGCATACTTTTCCATATTTACTGCCCCTTTTCTTTGGTCTGCCTTTCTATATCCCATTCTGTCCACCTATGAAAAATTATAGTTGTCAAGGCTCCACTCTCCCCACAGATGGAACATGGAAGTTTTTTTTTACTTTGTATTACACAACTTCTTCCTACATGGGCTTACAGCCAACCTGCTTAGAACCAAGCGTTCCATTGTTGATATTTCTCTGAAATAGCCAGAAATAAATCTGTCCATTTAATATTAATGTGCACTCATATCTTTAAAAAATCAGAATGAAGTGCCTTGGGGGTGTTGCTTTATCTAACTGAGATTTCAAACATACCCTGTGGCCTTCCCCATCATTAAACCACACAGACAAATCCCCTGTCTCAGTGATTCAAAGTTCTAGATCTCTGACCTCATGTAAGCACGAAGGGTAGGAGAGAAGCAATCTGAGAAACCACTGAAAGGCTCCTATGTTTAGTCGCTTACAAAGAAACACAAAAGGCCACTCACCTAAAAGGGACTGTTGGGTTTTTTTAAACTTTTCAAAAAAGTATTTTACTTATTTACTACTATTTTATTTTATTTTATTTTACTTTATTTTATCTTATCTTATCTTATCTTGGTGGGAGGAGGTAATTAGGATTATTTATTTTTAGAGGGAGGTACTGGGGATTGAACCCAGGACCTCGAGCATACCAAGCATGTGCTCTACCACTTGAGATATACCCTCCCTCCTAGGCATTGTTAGTTTTAATCACTGTCATATTGAACTATTTTTTTAATGTAGTTTGCTCAAGATTTTAAAAATCTAAAAAACCTATCTGCTTCTGAGGTCCTATGTCAAAAATCCAGTTATTAAAAGTGATGCCATTTTTTTTCAAATAACTTATTATTTTCTCAAATATTAAAAAAGTGCTTTCTACAAAATAATTCATAGGAATAAATTAAGGGGAAATAAAGCTAGCCTACGATCCTTTACCTAGATACAACTGTTGTTAACTTCTTTATTTATATACTTTTATGCATGTGTGCATGCATACGTGTTGCTAAAAGATAAACCGAGGGCATATTAAAATTATGAAGAGCTTTTCTGGGAAAAATTGATTCAAATTGAGCATCTAATCTAGCAGATAAGAAAGGGGCTCTGAAGAGCTGTACGAAATGAAAGACAGAAGGGTGCAGGAACAAGAAAGTTACACAAGGCAACAAAGCAGGTTGGTTATTGCAAAGTTACTTTCCTCCGAAGGGTGGCAGGAGTCTTATCAGGCAGATTACCTAACTAGTGCCAATTAAGCAATTCCTGATAGACTGGTTTAAGATTCCATTTCTAGGAGAGTCAAAACTGTAATTAAGTCAAGCCTCAGTTTTGTGATGCGAGTCAACATATGCAACTCAATTTTGGGCCTGTCCTGTGTGTCTGTTACAGAAAGAGGGTCATGTAGTCGCTTATAGCTTTTTACAGTTGTCAACAAATACACCATGAGACTCTTTCACCACTGATAATGCATTTGTACATCACTTTTAATGGCTACAGATTATTCCACTGTGTGCCTACTGCACAATTTTTAAATTGGCAATTAGGACATTTCTAATTTTTCCCTATTTAAGACAATGATATAATAGAAAATACATCTTGGTATAAAAATTTCATTACTTCCTAAGTATACATTTTTAGAAATGAGTTGCTGAGTCAAAGAGCAAGCATATTTTAAAATCTGAACCATGCTGCCCAGGTACCTTCCAAACTGCAATAGATAGATGTGCTCCCTTGCCCTGGCTCCCATTAGTTTTTCATAGAGGCAACAAACTGCATTCTTTCTACGTTCTGGGACATGTACCAGGTGCAAGATAGGGAGACGTGGAAGGAATAAAGCGTGGTTCCAGCCAACTTCTCCCAGAGCTCATGGCTTAGTAATAGGACGTACACATAATTTAAATGCAAAGTCAAAAATGACAGCTTTGAGTAATATGTATAACCCTCCTTAAGCATGGAGGATAAATCACATTAATTAACATGGGTGCTTTCCCCTGTGTTACCTCATTTTCTACTACAGACATTTTAAGAGAAAGGTCTTATTATCTTCATTCTACACAGGAAAAATCTGAGACCCAGAGAACTTCAGTAACTTTTGCTGGCATGGCTGCCCCAGTCTCAGCTTCACAACCTCTCGCTTTGTGATCTTGGACAACTGAACTTCTCTAAGACTCAGTTTTCTTACCTGCAACATGAGAATAAACAAACTTCAGGACTGTAGAAGGACTGAATTAAATGTGAATTCTTGTGAATAATTTAGGACAGTGCTTGGTACCCAGCTAGCGCTCTACATAACTTATTACCCTATACCACAACTGCCTCTAATCACATCTCTACCACAAAAGAGATGACGGCCACTCTACTCACAATCCTTTTCTTAATCAGAAAGTTTTCTTCAACATTCACCCTAAATCTCCTCAACACCCTTCAGTAACATATGGCAACATAAACTTCTCTCTTTAAGTAACTGAAATATCTCTAAGAGTTTCTTCCCATTTATTATTTACATATTCTTCAGTAATTTTTATGAAAACCCCATCTCTTAAGGGTGTTGGATAGTTCTGCACTTGGTTTTTAGCATCTGAAGAAATTATTGTAAATTGAGTTCCTAAAACTTCTGAAATACATTTTTTAAAAATGTCCCAGTGGCAGGAGCAATTAACTCACAGCATTCTCTAAGGGCAGGAAGAACAGACTGCAGGCAAGTCAAGTTACAGGCGGAGTTTTGAAGTAAGAAAACATCGTTTAGCTATTTTAATTTTAGCAATTCTTATTTATGTAAATACATAAAAGTTGATAGGTGACATATTCTGAGCCTCTCAAATAATCTATTAAACCAGATCATTTTTCCCATTAATTGCTTATAATCCAAGCCTTAGCTGGCATTTGGTTCTCTTGTTTTAATTTTTATAGTACTTCTAAATAAAAACAAGCATGTAACTTTTGCTTATTTTTGTTAAACAGAAAGATATGGTTGAGAGAGACAAAGAGAAAAGTTTTAATTTGTCTTTGTGCTTCCAATATTCAGATTAATCAGTTAACAGGCTCCATTTGGGTTTTAGAGCATGGACAAAACAACTCTCAAAGTGAAACTGTCTCAAGCATTTCACCAAAAACACAAGAGATGTTACTCATTAAACATGTAAAGGTGCAGATAAATTATCTGCCTAAAAATGCTCAAGTAAGTAAGCAGCAGTGATGAATCTAAAAAAGGTTAATACCAATATCTTGAAAATTTACTATTCTAAGCAACTGCCTGCCTTAACTCTTAACTCCTTGTCACTTACCTAAAATTAGCTCCATGGGGGTGTTTCTTTAGTAGGCTCACTAATTATTGATATCAATTGCTTTAATTTCAAGTTTTAGAGTAAATAGCATTGGTAGAATATTTGTCCCAAATTCAATATAATTTTGCTTTTGTTTTCAATGACAAAGACTGTGAATTACTAAGCCTTAAATATTATTAGTATAGCAAAGAAATTCATTTAAATCGTCTTAACAAAGAATTATTCTTAATGCAAAATTATTACATTGAGAATTTAGGGGATGCCATGAAAAGAAAAGCAGCATTCAACTATACTAGGAAGTACATACAAATAACTTGCAAATAATGTAATTCATAAAATAAAAATAATATTGTTTTTACCTGTTACAGTAATCATTATTAGCATGCATACTGGATTTATAAAGCCATTAATAAATTCAGATTGCAAAGCAGCAATACAAACCTACTCCTAAAAATGAGTAATACTCACTTTTCCTTTTCCCACATGACATACACTTTAGAAAGCCTTTCTGACCAGAAAAGAACCATATTATCCAATTGTAGTAAACATTATTTTCCTAGAAATGGAACATCAACCTTGCAAATGCAGTATCAATGAATTTACTTTTGCATGAATTTGAAGGCCAGAGAGCTTCAACTCAATGGAAAAATGGAAGATTTATTTTCTCTAAGTGTCATATAACCCTTCAATGACTTCAAAGTCAGACCCATTTCCAGTCCTTCAAGACATAAAATGCAGTACTTATGTCAAGTGAATTTTCTAGTGGGTTATTTATTTCCATCTGTCTTATATTTGTGGGCAGGTCAAGCACAAGATCTGAGTCTGCTTGAGAGAGAGATGAAAAATAGACTAAATAAAGAGCTGAGTTTAAACAAGAAAATAAGAGTCAACATTAGTAAAAAACTGAAAAGTTTGGGGAATGTCTACTATCCAGGCAATTTCATGTGCAAATTTTAATGTACAAATACGAAAATTTGACCATCTCCACATCGTTATATACAACATAGTTAGAAATGATAATTTATGTAAACAAAAATAAGTGTGTGTATTTCCTGAGAAGCACAGTTAAGTTTTATCTGTTGAAATTTTCTTTGTTCCTATAAAACTGTTTCAGTTTCCCAAGTTCTCCTTCAGTGAATATGATCCGTTTTTAGCATTCTCATTTACCTTTCCTATGAAACTTCATTCATTAAAGTTTATGCCAATAATTAAGCAGAAAAGTAAATATTCTGGTGGAGTCACATGTTGGATAGACATTCTTGACTCATCATCACACATTAAACCCGTGCATAATTTATGTCTGTGTTAATTGCTGATTTATGTTCTTTGAATCTTTTAAATAAGTGAATGCTTTATTTCTCTAATGTAAACACTGTTGTTTGTTCAGATTCTTATAAAATATTTAACAAATTACTCTGATGTTCTTAGGAAAAAATAAATTAACTTAGAAAATGAGACCAGCCTAATTAAAGCAGGTGCCATGTGGCCTTCTACCTGTCCATAATTATAGATAAAAACCAATACTGTTTACTAAAAAAGAAAATACATATAGCACTAATTAGTCTTTCGAGGTGACTAAACTGTTAAAATGTAATGTGTTTAGAATCAGATAATTCATCTCCCATGATTTAGGCTGGGCATGAAATACAATTTTAGGGGATCAGAATTTGCTCAACAGGAGCTTTCAGCTCTCTCCTTGCTTGAACGTGTATCAGACAGTCTTTATTGTGAGCAGCTTTGGTTTCTTATTTAAGTAGTCTACTCCAATGTTTACTGAAAAAAAACAAAAAAATCCCAGGTGAGCTTTTCCAAATAGAAAACCTTTTATAAAATTGATTTTAAAAAATCATTAACTCTAAATCTCAATGGCTTATCACAACAATGTATGTTTCTTCTCACACTTAATATATATCTGACTTGGGTTAACAAAGGTCTCTCCTTGGCATGGGTTTTTAGGGACCTGGGCTGATGAAGATTTCACTATTTTGTGATGCCTCGGCATTGGCTATAGCAAGAAAAGAGAGAGAGCTTAGAAAACTCAGAGCTGCTCTTAAGAAAAGCACTTCATTTCTGTTCACAATTCACTGGCAAGCTATGACCCCAACATAAACCTCAAGGGATATTAGGAAATTTTCAAGCAAAGGGGAAATAGTCAATTCTGGTGAAGACTAGGAATCCATCACCTTCTATTCACTAAATGTTCAGTTCCTTCTTCTTCCCACACATAACACATATCCAGCAACTCACATGGAGACAGTCTGAATCCCATCCAGCCTGTGTCAGAATCTCAAAGTCCAGCGTATCCAGAGAAAGTTCAGTAGTCCTTACCGAGCCCATATGTGCCTTCTCCTGGTCTATGAATTTAAAAGCCAAGTTTCCTGTCCCTCCACACATACACACACACTCTCTTTCTCTCTCTCTCTAAACAAAGGTGAGAAAGGACAAGGATAATTACAATAGTACACTCACTTTTAGAGAGGAGATAAATCAGACATAATCAGCATCCCACCTACATCCTGATGTCCTGCCGAGCACACACAGGGACGGTTCCCTACCTGCGTGTGCCTTCAGTATCCATCCTACGGCAGGTTCTCTTTTTTTTTCCACTCTCTCCCTTGACTGTATCTGGAAATAAGTCCCAGGGCCGCACAGCCTCCTCGGGCTCCTTCTTGTTCACGAAAGGTTGTGTGCACAAAGGCCATTTTCAGCTTCGTGCAGTCAAAGGGCCCTTCAGTCCAGGCTTGTGGTTTCTTTGGCAGTACATTTCTCTCAAATACTTAAGAGGCTTCTTCTCTATTTGTTTCCAGTCAGTTCCACATGCCAGTAACCACACCCACACTTTTAAATACCTAGTTCTCAAATCGCCAGTAGCTCTTTGTTTTCTCAACTGCCTGTCTTTTTCTCTCAATTTGATGGTGGCTATCTGAAGCTTATCTGTAATAACAGGTGGGAAGACCTCATTTTTAAAACTTTTCTGCCTTAAGTGCTGCAATCAACTGAAAGGTTTTGCTGAATGTTACTAAAAGCCTCTGTAAAATCCCTTTGAGCGTAGTTTGGGTCTAGAAGCAGTTGGCTTTTCCAACACTGCAGGAATCCACATTTCTAGACCCTCCTTGTATCTTCATTTCTGCCTATGAACCAGCCAATTCTTTTCTGAGTTCATCTTTGTTTTTGTAACTCCTTGCCAAGCACAGTCAACAGCAGTTAGCATACACTACTGTGGTTCTGTTTTCTACTTCTTATCCAGGAGCTGAGAGTTACCTAGGCATACGATCTGCCTTCCAGGTTCTGACATGCAAGAGTTTCACCAAATGATTTACTGCTATGTTACATGCATTTTCTTTGTCTCCTCCAGGATCATTTTTCTGTTTGGCTACTGCCTGTCCACAAGTACATATCAAGTATTTCATTATAATAGAGATCCCATTTCAAAAACTAATTTCTGTGTTGGTGAGAACAGATGAGGTTAAACTGTGGTAACAAATTAACCACAGAATCTAAGTGTCTTATCATAACACAGGTTAATGTCTTGTTCACATGAAATGTACAAGTTTCAAGAGAACTCTTCTCCATATAGTCATTCAGAGAACCAGGCTATCTGTAGCCCCACTGCCTTTCACTCTTCTATTATAATCTGTGGCTCTCATGGTTGCCAGGTCAAGAGGAACTTACAACCACACTTAAATGCCTCTGACCTGAAGTGACACATGTCACTTCTCACAGTCATATCCGCAGTTAGACACATGGTCCTGCCCTCATGGCAGGAGACACTGGGAAATCTTCAAGGAGATTAGGATGTTTAGGAAGGAGAGGAAAACTAAATATTGTGGGGATTAGTCATTTTTATCCTCCTGTACTTTTAATGTTCAGATAAACATGGAAACATAGATAAGCCAGAACAATGCTACTTGATCACCATGATGGAGAAACATTTGTCGAATAAGGTACTGGATCATACCATGAGTATAAATGGAAAGCAAGAATTTGATCCATTTCTTCAATTTTGAAAACACCTACTGACTACTAAGGTATACAAGAAAGCTATGTGACAATTTAATTAGCTCTTAATGTTTAAAAAAAGTCCTTCAGAACCAATGATAGCACATGGAAAATACATGATTGAACAAAGCAAAATCACTAGCCAAGAACAGTAAGAAGTGAGTCAGTAAAAATAAAGGAAAATAGAAGAGTAAAACGGAGAATATAAGAGTAAAGACATATAAAACAACCAGGAAAGATTTAAAGTGTTATAAAACACAAGGCATTACTTTTAATAAAATAGGTGAGGAGTCCATATAAGGCATTTTCTTATAGGATCAAAGCTTTATTCTAGCTGGGACATCAAGGTTCAGTACAAATAGGAGCACCCTAAATGGTTCTCAGAAACAAATGTTTCTTCTAACATCTAAGTCAAGGACGAGAGTCGTAAGCATTTTGGTGAGAAAGTGATGACACAGATAATAAAGTGGTCCACCCACCATTCATGGTAAAAAGGATGGCATAAGCCCTTCTAAGTCAAAGGACACTATATTCATCATTCCAGCACCCTACACTCAAGGGCTTTGAGAGGAGGAGGAAACAGGAGTCCCTTAGAGATGGAAACCATGAGGGCCTGATCAAGCAAGCAAAACACTTGAAATAAAATATCTGCAAAAACTATTTCAAGTAGAGTTAAAATTCTTACTCAAATTGATTTTTAAATATTGTTTTTAATTGGCCCTCTAAAACATGACTAGGGGCATGCAAACTCTTTCTATAGAGCTGTCAGAGAGTAAATACTTTAGACTGTGATGGCCAAACAATGCTATCCTAACTACTTGCCCCTGCTGTTGTAGCAAGAAAAAGAACAGACAATATATGATATGGAAATGAATGGGCCTGGCTGTGTCTCAGTAAACTGTATTTACAAAAATAAGCAGAGGCTAACTTGTCCTGCAGCCATAGTTTGCCAACCTCTGCCTTAATAGAAAAAAAGGATAAAAAATGGCAACAAAACTTTGAAATAAACTAGTACCAAAAAAAGTAAAGAAAACAATATTCAACCATATTAGTAACCAAAGAAATAGGAAGGCAAACAATGAAAGTCTGTTTTTCCCTACAACAGTATGAAGTGAATACCATGATACATCGCTAGAAGGAAGAGCATATTGATATAAATTTCACAAACTTTCTGAAGGTCAAATGCATATATGTCAACAGAGAGATGGACACACATATACCTGCATCTATTTATCTATCTCTATCCACCTCTATCTACATACATATACAGAGAGAGACAGACAGATAGACACAGACAGACAGAGACAGACAGAGAAACCAGAGAATTAGAATTAGGAATTTTTACTATGGATGTTTGAATTTTAAAATTCTGCTTAGTCCAAAAGTCATTTATAGATGAATCAGGAACAAGACTACTTCTGGATGGCCATAATAATCATTTACTTAACATATATGCACTTTCCTAGCCCCATTATTTACCTAGATAATAGAAAATGGTAGAAGTGGGAAAAGCCCTACAACCTCTCTACTGGCTCCAGGGATTTTTAATGGCAACAGGAGGTCTCCCACTCAATCTCTTTATCGTCTTCCTTCATCCCATGGATAGAGCAACTTTCTAGAGAAATCATATTAAGCAATAGCCAGAAGCATGTACTTCCACAGAACTGTCCATCCACTATGAGGGGTCCTAATATTCCCACCTGTCTATGGATCCACCAATTCTTGCATAAAAATATTTCCCTAGCACCTTTGAACTGTAAGTATAATAACTACAGTTTTGGGGGTTCTATAAAAATGAAGATTCCACTAAAAAAAAAAAAGTAAAATTTGTTTCTAATATTCTTTCAACAATTGTAAATAAATTAAGATAGGTTTATAAAGAGTCTTATACCTAATAAACCCATTTTTTCTTTTTGAAATTATCTTTTTTTCCCTCCCTGATCACAAAATTAACCATGCTTTACTGTCAAATGTTACAAATTAAAACTAACAAGAAACAGTCACCTATGATGCCAGTAAGTAGAGGTAACTACAAGAGGTACTGTGAGGAATATTCTCCCACATTTTTATATTCATATGCGTGGCTGTGCTTACCAAAACAGGATCCGTTAAGCTGTTTGTTTTTTTTAATTTGCTCTATTTTACTTAAAATAACATAAACAATTTTAATGTACAGAAATAAAAATGAGCTCATTCACTTTTAGCCACATTGCATTTTACTGTTAAGTATGCACCATAATCATTTATGCAATCTTCTTCTGATGGACATTTAGGTTGCAATATTATTTTCATTATTGTACATTCTAACATGAACATTTCAGCACACATATTTGAGTGCGTATACCCTATTATTTCCCTTAGGGAAATTCCCAGAAATGTAATTGTGCACGTTGAAGAGTATCTAAATTTAATATTTTATGTTATATTAATAAATTACCCTATTAAAAAGTTGTAACAATTTACTCTTTCTCCCTAAGTGTCCAATATGAATGTGTTTAAATTATGTTATTTCCACAGACTAAAATACTAAGTTGCAAAAATTAATGACACAGCAAATTATGCACAGGATTATATCGAGAAAAACAAGATACAAGATTAAGCATATTGCTGTTATGATATGTTACTATATAAATTATAATATATATGTGGAGAGGAATATATATATATACATACATGCACATATATGGCAGAAAGTGTCACAATTGAGGGAAAAGGATTAGAGCAAATTTTTAAAATTTCTTTAATACTCTTCTATATTTGTTCAGTTTCCTAGAATTTCTGCATATTATACTTGGAATCAGAAAAACAATATGCTAAGAAAATATTGAAAAACACAAAGCTGAAGAAACAAGTCTTCACACATTCTGTAGCTCACCTGATGTTAGACATACAGTTATAAAACAGCAAATCTATAACGTGATCCAATCTGGAATGTTTAAACACACTGGACTAAATACTTCTGCCCTAAAAAGAACATGTTTTAACTCATGAAAATCTTCGTGCCTCACAACAAACAGGATAAAACCTTTCTCCTCTCCACTGGGAAAACAAATAAGAGCAAACTGTGAGATCCCTGAAAACAGAGAAAACTATCTCTTCAAACCAGCTTCTAAGCCCCTGGCTGCAGGCATTTTGGAAAGCATTCTGGAGGGGAACAACCATTAATAAAGACTCAATACTTACAGTGACCTTTGAGCAATTCCAGATGTAGACATGGAGAATTTTCCACAAATAATAAAGAAGGGTCGGCTACAAGAAGTGACAGTCCGGAACAGGCTTGCAGGAGGCTAGAATTACATGGGACACAGAAAAGAGACTCAGCAGAAATGAAACAACACAAAAAGAATCCACATCTTTGACCAAACATAACCAGGGATTTATCCTTTCATAAGAGTTTTTACCAGTTCCTTAGTGTGGAGGAAATATATGCTGTATTATATTTTCTGGATATGATCATAATTTCATCCACTTTATAATACACTTACTCTCCATCCTATTACTATGCTAACTTTTTATACAGAGTAACTCATTTAGCCCTCAGTAATCTCAACTTGGCAGAGACTGTTATTCACATTTTATAATTAAAAAAATGAGGCCCAGAAATTTAGGTAACTTGGCCAAGATTATGCTTCTTGAAGAGAAGTCAGCAAACTTTTTATTAAAGGGCCAGAGAGTAAATATCGTACTTGCCAGTCATAAGGTTTCGGTCACAACTACTCAACCCTGCTGTGTGGCAAAAAGCATGCACAAACAATACTTCAAGGAGTGAATGTGGCAATGATACACAAATGGGTGTTGGGTCCACTGGCTGTGGTTTGCCAACCCCTGATCTAGAAAAGCAGGAAAGCAAGATTCAAACTCAAATCTATGCCTTTGATAACGAAACTACTGCACAATAGGAAAAAATGAAATAAATGTGGTTCTCTTCCCATAGCGTGGGTTCACTCATTCTCAGATATTCTTTGGCCTCTCTATACAGTTCTGTTCTAAAGAAACTGTCCAGTTAATAGGAATTGTCACTGATTAGGTGATCAAAAAGACTGGGCTGCCTGGAGAACATAAGGTAGGCAGCTCCCCTAACACAATGTGGATTTAACACTGACAGGATATATGTGCAGATTTGAAATTTAGGCAGTACTCAACCTTCTAAAATGGAAAAGAAAAAAGAAGGAGATGAGGTTGGGCTCTTTTTTAATATAGAAATACTTAGTCTAACAAGTCCTATGATCTCTACATTTTTTCTTAATTTCAAAATCATTATCAATGAATTTGTCTTATAAGCACAATAACATTAGATAATATAGCTATACCCATTTTAAGTTGTTTACAATTCAAAGTTGTGATGAAAGATATTTTAACCACGTTTAGTTTTTCTTGTGTTTATAAAGTAGCAATGAAAATTAATCAACAGATTGAGTCAGTGATTTGATTTTTCAGTAGTAGCTCTTCAGCAGAATTTGACAGCCACAACCTTGAATGCAGAATGAGTCAAGATTTTTACATAGAATTCCCAAAATAATTGAGAAGTTACAAGTTCTCTGGGCAGGAGAATGAAGAGTGAGAAAATTCATACTTGTTTTAACGTTACTATGAACCAGTCATGAGACCTTCACCCAATATTTTCTAAATCTGAATCTTCTACAGAAAAACAGTAATTATCTCATCTGTTACCATGCCAGGGTTATTGTGAAAGTTACATTAAAAAATTCATAAAGTTATCTTGTAAACTGAAAATACTATATTCATGAAGGCAGTCTTCTAAGACTTACAATCTATTTTTACAAAGAAAAATATTGTTTCTTCCTTTCATTCACAGATCTATAACCCCTTTCACCAGAAACAGGAAAGAAGAGACCCTGAGTTCAGAATTTTTGCCAGCCCATCACTGTGTAGAAGCAAAGCAAACTCATAATTCTATTATCATTTTATTTTTAGGACCTTTTAAATTTTTCTTTACCATTAGTAATCGCCAACATTTTTAAATATTCAATCTATTAGACTCCTAAACATTTTATTTATAATTATCAATGAGTAAAAATTAAAAAAAATAATATTTATAGAACACAAGTTATTTGTAATAGGTAGTTTACACAAATGAATTGACTAAAATGTTGGCTAAATTTCTAAAAAACATCATAAGGACACTGTAATGATTATGTTATTTTCACAAATATTTGCAAACCATCTCTTGGGAAGGATTATACTTCCCTACTCTACTCAGCCTTGTCATATGACACATGAAAAGTCAGCAGAAGTGATCTTTATCACTTGCAAGTTAAAATTTTACAAGCCATTATGTAGTTTGCCAGATTCTTTTTTCTCCTGTGCTGTACGACCAGAATATTGCAGATAAAGGCTGCTCCATCAACGTGGGATCCAGATGAAAACAACATAGAATAGCACTGAGACCAACCCATGAGATTATGCAGAATGAATGAGCAATAAAATTTTATATCTGTTAGTCCTCCATATTTTATATCACTTGCTATCACAGGATTACCTAGGCTATGCTAAGTGACTGATTAAGAGAATGCAAAAGTCCAGTTATAATCTGTATGCTGACACTTAACTAGAATAATTAACATAGAGATGGCAGCAGCATAAAATCTCACTTATTCATAAAGAAAAAAGCATTCCAAAGCTTCCTATGTGTGAACATAGTTACAACAGGATATAAAACCAAGTTTTATCTGCACTAAACCGCAAGGATATTATAAGAGATTCAAAACCCAAACTAAATCTTAAGTTATTTATAGAATAGGAAAACATAAAACCAGAGAATCACATCCAGAAACAATGTTGGCCATCATTAGGGATTATCTATAACCCTAGGAAGTGGGCTCTCACTATCTTATTCTATAGTCATCTTTTTTTCTCTTTTTTAAACCAAGAAACTTCAAAATTATTTTCGAAGAAAAAAGGAATGACTCTCAAAATGCACTGGCAAAATTAAACATTTCCTAAATCCAAAGACATAATAAATATATTTCTTTACCTAGAAATTGACTCAATATGACACAGGTCATATCAAGATTTCTGATTTTAATAAATTGTGTCTTAAGAATCTTTCAGCATAAAATCTCTAATATGTGGCTGAACACATGAAACATATGACTTCAGGGATAGCATTAGACATGCTTTGCAATTTCAAGAAATTATCCACACAGGATCAGGGATACCCTGCCCTCTACTGTCAGTGATAAAATTTTACACATTAAATAGTTAAATCACTTCACTTAAAATCCAAGTTTCTTTCCCTCTACCTTTTGATGTTTAAACGTTCTGTTTCTATTCTACTAGCTGTTTTCTTAGAAAATTTAACATGTATGTTTTCATACTCAGGTTAATCAATCTTTTTATACTGCTCCTGAGTAAAGGAACTCAGAATGCTTTAATGCTAGCCAGTCATTCCCCAATTTATTGTCTCTTATTCTTCCGTACTAATTTCTTTTGATTTTTTACCCTGTCAAGTAGAAAATAAGTTCTAATTCTAGTAAGTTGTAATAAGTTGTAATTACTTCACATGGAAAATGCTTATTTACAGTCACACAGATACTTTCTATTTTATTTGCTCACCATTCCTTCCTGCATCCCAGACCTTCCTTTGAATTCAGTTCATCTTTAGAGCAGGTCTACTGATATGAAATATTCTCCATTTTTGTCTACAAAAATCATGAGTTTGTACTCGTCCCTTAAAGGTTCAGTGGTGTACAATTCTAGATCAATTACTATTTTTCCTCATTATTTGAGGATAATATTCTCCTGACTTCCAGCTTCCACTGTTGTTGATACCTCTCATCTTCATATTTTAGTTGGCCTCTGGCTCCAATGAGTAATTTTCCAATAAATTATCCCACAAACATACTCAGAGTTTAGTCAAGCTCTTATCAATGCAGAGTTTTGCTGAGAGATCTCAATTTGTCATTGGCTTTCTACTTCACCTGTGTTGTAGGTTTCTCAGTTCTATTTGGTTTCTCTGTGTATCTGTCATTTCTTATAGTTTCCAGAATTTTCTTACAGTGTGATCTCTAGAAGTTAGCTAAAAATACATGCAGATTTAGTATATATGATTTACATCATCTTCATGTCTGTCAATGAAGAGAAAACATATTAATGCATCACCATTTAGTATTTCATGTCATCTTGGTATTCTGGATACGTATCAATGGTGGTCTTGTACAGTGATATTCAAAATTGATTAAAATTATATACTTGTATTTGTCAAAAAGATTGGTTATTCAATGTATTGTACTTATATGCAAATTGTATCCATGTTCTCTTATAAATCTTAACATTAAGTAGTAGTGAATTGTATTTTTATTTTTAGACAAATAAATTTAAACAGAACATATGGAAAAGATTTTGCATATATTCAGAAATGCATGTCCCACTTAGTATCATAAGGGGTCTTAGAAGCTCTTACATTGTCAGGCTCTCTGTAGCAGAGCTAGCTCTATTCTTTGGATCCTCTAGATATTTTCGGAGCCTTTTAAATAACTCAAGATACAAGACTGAAAAATATAACAAAGTATCAATGTTCTTAATTACTAAATATGGCACAACTCAAATAACATTATGTCCTAATCAATATACAAATCAAATAGGTGAAATCTTACCATTACTCAGAGTACCCCTCATTAATTAAAAAAATTTTGTTTTATACCTATAAAGTCTTAGTGCTATATTAGGTGCAAATGATAGACCAGTGAAAAGATGGACCTGGTCTGAGGTCATACATAGACTGTAAAGCCTCTTACGAGAGATAACAAATAAAAACCCAGTACAGTAAAGTACTATGAATGCCACGGTTGGAAGAAAAGTATAAAAGTATAGCACACAAGATGAGTACTTAACTTCAGAAACATTTTGAAAAGACTCAGGCTCTTACGATTTTGTCTTAAGATTATACGCAAGATAGAACCTTGAAAAAACATGTTTTAATTCTTCTCCCTGACAATCACATCATAACTCCTTTGTTCTCCCAGTATTATTTGAGATCCAAGATGGCCACTAAAAACAGTTCATAAATAATTAAAATTTATTAAAAACATCAGTGATGATTTACAAACAAAGCTTGATAAACACAGTTGTAAGTCAATACAATTTCGAAAGGGCACATCATGTGATGGATGAGTTTCCTCAAAGTGCAGATAATTGGAGATTTAGTGACTCATCCAAATATATCTGGGTTCTCTGAAACTAAGACAGAGTAAGAACACAGCAACTAAAAATAGGTATGAGATGATATATGAACCAAATATAGTTTCAAAAGTGTACTGTACCAGTTTAAAATTTAATTTGGTATAACATGATCCAGCACAAATTTAAGGAGCATCACATGATACAAGGTCATAACGACTAAAGACTCATTAAAATAGAGGTTTTATTTTAAGTACAACAACCCAGTAAGTATCATCTTACAATGAAGTGAAATGACTCATTTTCTTTTTCTTTGTTTTCTCTTAACACAAGGAGGGTAAGATAGCAAGGGCTAGTACATATCCATACCCTTAGAGATGTGTAGTGACGTGTCTGGAAGCTCACCAAGTCAGAGTAAAAATATAGCTCACCTTCCTGGCACATAAGATTCACCTAATTGTACATAATTGAAACATACAGGCAGATTATGTAGTATAACACTTTTGTAGGAAATTTTGTGATTGCATACATGACTACATGGTTGACATATTTGTGACGTTCATATCTGGTGGTAGCCTTATCTTGGGGGTACCTGATCACAGCCTATTTGGGTATATTTCAAGACACCTGAAACAAGTGTTACTAGAAGGAGCCCTGGACCAGCTCAGAAGGCCCAGAATTGATGGTTCTTCTTCCACTGCATCCATGGCTATCGGTGAGGCCCTGGACCACTGGGTTTTAAATCACAGTGTCCAAATCCCTAAAATGGGATCTCTGAGGCCCTTCACACTTTCATGTTCTGTGTCCTGTGTGGTTCCTGATGTTTATTGAGTCTCAAGAGCAAAGGAAGTCCACCTTCCCAAAATCAATTTTTAGTACACCCATGTGATAATGGACCATTATTGCAGCATATGTTCAAGGAATATATAAGTCTGGGGGCAACTGGGACTGGTGGACCAGGCCCAATGAGGGATGCACATGTAAAATATCTATACTCAAATTGTCTTGTGTTACTTTGTTCCCTATTTTTTGCAAAATAAACTTTATTTCATCCCAGACTATAAAGTTTACATTAGGAATTAATCCTGCTACCCCAGACAGTAAGTTCTCAGTAATTTTGTGATTAATATCTAAGCCAGCTTTAAAAATTATCAAGTAATTATTTGGGATATAGAGTTTTTATCTGCTTTACATCAGACAAAACTCTGAAATGAGTTTCTTAAATATAAAAAAGAAATTAAATAATACTTCTCATGTTTCTTCCTATAGCAATTACTGGAAAAGAAAAGTAAAGAAAAGGAAAGAGTGAAACATTTAATACCAAAATAAGAGTGAGCAACACTCTCATTTTAACACAAAACTGTATCCATCATTTTCATGTTAAACATTTATTTTTAGTAAACTGGTACATGAATTATTGGTAAGGAAATTTTTCATGAGGAAAAATCTCTTTTAAAATAAATCTTGTGTGTAAGAATATATGAATAAGGAGTTGGAAGGCACCTTCCAGAGGAGAAAACTGCCTGGGCTTTTAGGTATGAATATAAAAAAAATCTCTCCTCATTTCACCTCTTTTCTGAGAGCCAGATTGTTCTATGAACTGAACCCATTCCAACCTGAATATACTTAATATGAATGAACATTATAGCAAAAGTTAACAAGGCCAAATTCTACTACCACAAAAATTTTAAAACAAATAATCACCATAAGGAAAATAGTCATAAATTCTGGCTTATGGCCCATACTTGGTTGAGTTTTTTAAATATGCTATTCAAAATCATTCCACACAATTTTATCAAGTCCTTAACACTCATTACTCCAGTGGCTTTTAACTTTTTACTGTGACTTTCAGTAAAAAAATTTATTTTATATCATGGACAAGTGTGTATATATATATATACACACACACACACACATATCTCTCTCTTTATATATATAATATATAGTTTATATACATATAAAATTTATATATATATAAAAATACAAAATGGAAAAAAGTTTCATAAAAATACCTACACTTACTACACACTATACACTGTGGTATTTTATATTCTCTTCTATTTCCTTTTTAACAATGCTGTTTGACTCTTGGGTTAATTGATTTTGCAACTCAGTACTCTATCACTAATCAATGTACAATAGAAAAAAATAAGAGTAAATTATTCTTTCCCAGAAAAGGGAGAAAGAGCAAAAGGACAAAAAGAAAAGGGGTTAGAAAGAGAGGAAAGAAAAGAATGGATGAACATTATAGAGAAAAGGATTCATAACACTTTGAAAATGATATGGCCAAAGAGAAGAAAAGTACATCAATTAGAAAAAAAGAAAAAATTACAGAAACTTCTCAGGGTTGATCTTTAGGGTTTAAACACTTCAGTCTTAAATATTTTCCTCTCAGATATATGAGAACTAACAACTTCACAGATTAACCATTCATTAAATGCATGAACTATGTCCAAGCTACAGACTAGACAAAAACCCTTAACAATTTTTTTAATTGTGGCATATTAATTTTTATGTAACGTGGAGAACTTTTTTATTCACAAATCTTGAAATAAGAATAACATCGATTTCATTAAATAACTCTATCAAGGGCTTTCTTTATAATTTATAAATTTCTACATTCAACTGGTGCTTAGTTCCTAAGATTAGCCAACAACTGTGCAAAAAGCATAAACTTCAGAGTTGGAAAACCAAGTTTTGTGTTTGAGTCTAGGTTTTTCCACTCTGTAAAAAGGACGAAGGACAAAATAAGGTAGAAACATTTTGTCAGTCAGATCCCCCCAAAACCATATAGGTAATCTTCAACCAGTCAGAGCACCACTATATCTTCTTAATTGTTTAGAGTTAGAAAAATGTTTTTCAGAGAACAGCCCATTTATAACACGAATCTATTTTCTTTTTTTGCCAATCACTCTAAGATCTTCCCATTTAATTTTCCTACTGCAAAATAATCCATCCAGAAGCTCTGACTTTTTAACTTGTCTGTTACTTTTTCAGATATTCCCTCTTCTGATCTGTGAGGATTCAGCAAATATAATCTTAAAATATACCATAATGAAAACAAATGTTTATTATTAGATTATCTTTGAAATTGAATGAATCGGGACACGCTGTTGCAGATATATCAGAGAAGTGGTCTTGCTTCTTCTGCTGTTAGGCTGAGACTTAGTTTAAAAAGTCCATGCCCTAACGCCTTTTATTATTTTTGTTATCAATTATTTTCTAGTTACTTTACCTCTGTAGTTCTCAAGGCTAGTTTTAAATTTGAGTCCTCTAGGGAACTTCTGAAAACTAAGTGATAAATTGGAAAGTCTCATTTTTCTGCCTGAAGGTGGGACTTGGGCATTGATTGTTTTTATGTCCACTGATGATTCTATTGGGCAGAAAAGACTGAGCACCACTTCTTTAGTTTTTCCCACTAATCAAAAAGCAGCTAAGAGACTCAAAATTCAAAGGATGCAAATACTGATTTAGTTAAGAGACTTAAAAATTACATTCTTACATTCCACTAAAAGAAAGTTATGACCATATCAGAGACATACTGAGAGTAATTATCCTCATTCCTGCATCAGTTATTTTTCCTTTTGAATATTCGGGACAGCATAGAAACCATCATTTATCCCATCTTAAAAAAATGTTTAAATATGAACCACTCCTAATCACACAGCCACTTCTCACCAACACTTCATTTTTCTGTTTTTCTTGATAGCAAAGCTCCTCAAGAAAGGATTCATACTGGCTATTTCCAATTTCTCTTCTCATTTTCTCTGGAACTTACTCCATTTGAACTTTCCCCACTATGACCACTTCATTTAAACTGCTTCAAAGCCACTGATAATTTGTATGACCCTAAATCAAATGATTGGTGCTCTGGCTTCATTCTACTTAATGCTTCAGCAGCATTTGGCTGCAGTTGGCAGCAGTTTGATCATGCCTCCCTCCATTACACACTTCATTCACTCACTTCTAGGATAAAGCTTTCCCAATGGCTGTTCCTTCTCTTCTCTCCTCCCCAGGGTCCTCATAGCCAACTGCTTCCTTGACAACTCAGCAGAGTATCTATCAGCCATTTCAAACGTAATGTGTATGAGAACAGACTCTTATTATTATCCCACACTTGCTCTGTAAAGTCCTACCCATCTCACCTTCACCATCTTTGCAGCTTTTAGGGCCAAAAACCTGGGAATCACGTAGGACTACTCATTCTTTTATACCCCACATTCATTCTTTCAGCAAGCCCCATTGATTCTACCTTTACAAATACGCCCAGAGTTCAACCACATCATACCACCATGACTGCTTCCTCCCTCGTCCAAGTTACATCATCTCTCACCTGCATCACAGCAGCAACTTTCAAATGAATCTCTTTTCTGCTCTTACTGTTCATATCCACACAGAAGCCATAGGAAGCATTTTAAAATATATGTCATATTTTGTCTTTCCCTCAGAGCAACTTAGTATTTCATTTTACTAAATGTAGAATTCAAAGGATTTACAATTGTTCACAAGATCCTACGTTATTTAACTCCCTATTTTCTGTCTAAACTCATTTCCTATGCTTGTCCACCACACATGCTGCTACAGCCACCCTGACCTCCATGCTGTTCTTAGAAGCTATAGACATGATCTCATATCATGGCCTTTATATTGGTCTCTTCCATTTGCTAGAAATATTTTTGCAACACTCTCTCCAATACACCCAGATATCTTCTCTCCCAGTTTCTTCAGGTCATGCTCAACAGTCTCACCTGGGCAAAATATTTTAAATTATAATACCTCTCATAATCTCTATACCCCTTTTGTGTGTAGCTGATTCATTGCAGATATTTAGTTATCACCATCTGATGTCCTGTAGGTTTAACTTTGTGATTCTCACATTAGAATGTAACCTCCAGAAGGGCAGAAATTGTTTTTGTTTTGTTTTGTTTTTGGCTTTTCTTAAGGTTCTAATTATTTTTTTCAGCTTTCTTGAGGTATAACTGATAAACAAATTGTAAGATATTTAAAGTGTACAACACGGTGATTAGATATATGCAAACATTTTGCAACGATTTCCCCATCAAGTTAATTAATACATCCATTACCTCACATATTTAACTTTTTTTTTTGGTGAAAGCATTTAAGTCCTAATCTCTTGGTAAATTTCAATCACAAAGTGCAGTATTATGAACAATAGTCACCATGTTGTACATTAGATCCTCAGAACATATTCATCCCATAACTGAAAGTCTGTACCCTTTCCCCACCTCCCTGTATTTCCCCCACCCCCGAGCCCCTGGCAACCACTTTTCTAGTCTGTGTCTATGAGTTCAACTTTTTAAAGATTCCGCATAAAAGATTTGTCTCTTTTGTTTATCTTTTCAAAAATCTAGCTCATAGTTTCATTGACCTTTCCTGTCATCTTCTTGGTCTCTATTATTTTCACTCTGATCTTATTTCCTTCTGTCTGAAGTTAGTAGGCTTAGTTTGTTCTTTTTCTAGTTCCTTGCAGTGTAAACTTAGGTTGTATATTTAAGATCTTTCTTTTTTCTTTATGAAGGCACTTAACACCATACATTTCCCTTAGAAATGTTTTTGCGGCACCCCAGAAGTTTTGGTATGTTTGATTTTCATTTGTCTCAAGACATTTTTTGGTTTCTCTTTTTGACTTCTTTTTTGACCTACTGATTGTTCAGAAGCATGTTGCTTAACCTCCATATATCTGTGAACTTTCTAGTTTTGTTCTTGTAATTGATTTATAATTTCATACCTTTGTGGTCAAGAAAGATTCTTGATATAATTTCAATCTTCTTTAAATTTATGGAGAATTATTTTGTGCCTGACATACGATCTATCCTGGAGGACGTTCCATGTCCTCTTGAGAAGAATGTGTATTCTGCTCTTATTGGATGGAATGTTCTATAAATATCTGTTAAGTTCATGTGGCCTAATGTGTAGTTTAGGTCCAATGTTTCCTTTGTTGATTTTCTGTCTGGACGATCTATCCATTGTTGAAAGTGGGATTTTGAAGTCCCCTACTATTATTATTGTATTACTGTCTATTTCTCCCTCAAGTCTTCATTTATTTTATATATTTAGGTGCTCCTGAGTTGGGTGCATGAATGTTTACTGTTATATCCGCTTATGAATTGACCACTTTATCATTATATAATGACCCTCTTTGTCTCTTGTTCCAGTCTCGGACTTGAAGCCTGTTTTGTCTGATATAAGTGTAGTTACTCCTGCTTTCTTTATCCATTTGCACAGAATAGCTTTTTCATCCCTTCACTTTCAGTCTTTGTGTACTTTAAAACTAAAGTGAGTCTCCTATAGGCACTGTGTCAGGAGTGAGGTTTGTGCTAAGAGTGTCCCAGCCTTTCCTACCTATTTTGACATAGGCCTTTTCTCATTCACCTGACACGGAGAGTCACTCAGCTAGCTTCTGCATGTCCTTCACTGGTAGTTGCTTGATGTGCAGCTGTGCATTTGGTGTGTCCATGGGAGGAGGGGAGTTCAGCTTGCTTTTGTTTCTGGTTGTTTCTGTGTCTTATTTTTTTCTAGTTCGTTTGTTTGTCTGTTTGTTCTAAACAGTGTTAATCCCAGAACTATGCTGGGCACACAGATAGAACTCAATATTTATTTATTGAATAAACCAATGAAAAGTTCCAACTTTGTAGTGGACACTTTAATCTTTAACTTTAAAATGTATACCTAATCTATAGATTGGTAATCTCTAAGTCTCCTTCCAATTCTGAAATTCAGTGGCTCTAACACAAGCATGTGCTCAGTCTGTTTAATGACTCCTTTCCTGAATCACTCAAGCCAAGTTACTTCATTGCCCTCTCTGCTCTTACAGCACATTTTCTTGCTTACAATATTAGCATTTACCTAATATTTTCACCAAAATTAAACCAAGATTTAATCAAGGGCAAGGTATGTTTTTATCTGTTTCTTTTCATATCCTTGCTTTAACATACCATGGTGTCTGACACTCACAGAGTTAGGCTTTCAAAAAATATTTATTAAGTGAGGGTGACTAGTATAAAATACTGTTTGAGAGGTTGGGGGAAAGAATATTTCTTTATCTTTTTAAACATATAGCTAAGGGCAAAAACTAGAGGGGAATATTTCTCTAGTGGGTCACTGTGGAGGTTTTTTTAGATTTTCATTATTCCCCAGTCTTGAAGCTCAAGCAATGAAGCAGAAAGTTTTTTTTTTCTTTCCTATAATGTTTTCTTTGGGAAAATTCAGAAAAAGTCATCACATCCTCTCCTGGACTATAAGGAAATTAGAAGTCTCATTTAAAAGAACAGATGCATAGCTAAATCTGCCTAGGTAAGTGAGAAGCAATCGTAAAATTTTCAGAATAGATATTGCCTGAAATCCTTATTTTTGTATTTTATTACAATAATTTAAAAAAACAAACCAGGAAATACCTTTCACTGAACATCATTTTTTTCCCATTGAACATCATTTTAACTGCATACTCTAAATCACAATACTTAAATAAAATAAAGAGAAAGACATAACTTTGTGTACTAAGTCACAATTTTTTTACTTTGTTTAATTTAATCACATGTCTAATCTTAAGGGAATGGCAACAAAATGTATGTATTTAGTTTTAGCATACATCTACAATATGAATTCATACTTCACCCAGCACTGTAGTACAAAATATCACCGTTCTATTAAAAGATTGAAGTTCAAACATGCTCAATTTGACTTTAACATCATTGCTTCCCTAAAACTTATTTCCTATGCATACAGAATAGACTAAACTTTATTTTCAGTATGAATTTTCTACTCTGAAAATATCTCACCTTCATTGAAGCAAGGCTCAAGGCTCTCTTTAGCTCTTGTTTTGTTTTTAACACTCTGTAACCAAAAGCACTGACGCACTCTAACTGAATGCTCCAGATATATGCAAAAGTAAAAACAAAAACAAAAACAACAACAAACAAAAACAACAACACTTTCACAGCAAAGCCCATTAACAATTACACCTGGGGAAAAAAACAGACTGGGTAATAAAGACTAACCGTTTTGTTTCTTTTCCTTTGTGCTTAGTCTAGTTTCACTTGCTCAGAGGACTCGCAGAGGGCCCCTCAGACCAGAGTTCCTAGTGCCAAACGGCGGTGCGACACCTCAGCTCCGACTGTATGTAGAAGCCGCCAGTGACGCAGCAATTCAAGATGGCGGCGGCCGGCCGTGTGCAGAGACGCCGCGCCTGCCCGCAGTGCAGTCTGGACTTGGAGCAGCACAGCTGCCGGCCCTGCGATAACTCCGCCCCGCCCCGCCCCGCCCCGCCCCAACCCTCCCCTCTGCGCCCCGCCCTCCCCTGCTAATAAGATCCCTGAGTAGCAACCCCGCCCACAGCCGTCAGGGAGATCGGCCTTTCTATTCTCTTATCAGAGAATAAATCTTCCTTTGGCTTCTGACCTGAACTTGGTCTCCCTCTAGTTCTATTGGCATGAGTGACATTAGGCAGGAGGACACTTGTTGCGCACCATCTCAGGAGGTTCGGTTATAGTACTAATAATATCCATGTCTAAATATGTTCTTAAGTTAAAGGAAGATCTTATTAGAGTTTATTTGTAATTTACCCTCAAAGTCAAAAGAAACTTGCAGTGTAAGGCTTTTTCAGACAAATTTCTCCTCGCAGTCAAAATAGTCATCATTACTTTTGAGACAGAATTTTATGCTTTTAGTCACAGCTGGGAAAGGATGAAATCAAACACCTTTAAAAATGTCTTCTCTAAGCCAAAGAAAGCTATGCTTTCACTGGAGAATTTTATTATCAATACTACTCAAGTCAACATTTTCGAAATGTTCCAAAATAATACATTGCTATCATAGAATGGCTTTCATCTAAATACCTCAGTCATTTTACTAGGAAAAGCAGAGGCCTCTTAGAACAACTTTGAGACGATCTCTCTAGACCAGTTCCATAATCTGTCAGACACTCATACATCCCATTATTCTTTATCAAGCAATTTCTACCATTCTGTTTCAAGTACTGTACTAGGTATATAGGTTTTAAAGACCAAAGTCCTTTTTCCTTCCCTAAAAAATTAACAGAAAGAAAGCAAAGTTAAAATAAGTGCTTAGAAGTGTATGTATTCTATGCATGATGATCCAGGTTTTATAGGGCCTGAAATTTGAGGGGCCTTCTTTATGAAAAAGCATATAAACTTACAAATATAAAATTACATTTGTATGTGAATATTTAGAATGATAAATCATGAAAAATTGCAAAATTTAAGAAACTGAAAATATTACAAACTTCACAACATTGGCAAATTCAGTCTTTTCTCTAATACAATTTATTGAAATTATTTCAGGACTGAAATTTTAGAAAACTTTTACCTTCACAACTTATTATTGGTAATGTTATCAAAATGTTTAGGATTGTTACCCAATTTGGGAAAACTTTTATCAAATTTCTTTTATACAAATAAAATTGCTTGCATTTCAAATATTCCTGCACATTGACTATATCACATACTCTGAGTTGACAAGACTTATTAACCATTTTGTCACAGATATCTTTATTACTTTGATGTCATTAGGAGTTTCATGTTATCCTCATCAAAGTCAATAATCTTGTCCAATCAGTAACAAATTAAGTCTTTTTCCACTGGATTCATATGACTCATTTCTTTAGACTAATTTGATTATGTAACAGTGTATAGCTATTCACTCCCTTGCCCTGGAAAACTCTCTCTCTTAATAAAATATTTAGGTATGATTTGAACATGATTTGTTACAACTTTTTTCTCATTGTCAAAATAATTTTAATTAATTTTTTCTCACCTTTTCTTGCTTTTGTTTGCATATTTCATTAACTTGTATGTAAATTTTCTCCCATTAAAAAAAATGCCAATGAGGAGTCTATAATTTCTCACTTGTTATATCAAAAACATTCCAAAAAGTATTTCTATATGACAGCTAAAATGGCTTCCCCTTAACTTTATCCTAAGAATGCTCCAGTGACTGCAATGAGCAGAAGATTAAGCATAACTAATTGCAGTTGAACTATGTTTTGCTTCACAGTAAACACACATTTGTGCTATTCAAGTAGGGAAAAGAACACTAATTGTGCTTGGTAAGTTCAAGGAAGGCATCACAAAGTACATGAATATTGAAGCTGACTCTTGCAGTATAAGTCAGTGTTCACAAGGTAGGGAAGGCTGTGGGCAAGAATTTGTGCAAAAGTTCAAAGCCCCACCACACTAACCATGAACCCAAAGTTCTGACCCTGAAATCACCATCTTCCTCTTCCAGTTAGCTATCCAGCATCCTCCTTGCAATTTCCGCCTACTCATGTACCATAACAATTGTAGTTTTTGAAACTCAAGCACAACTAAAATAAGCCATATGGCATACAAATTCCCCAATGAAAATAAAAAAGACAACTTAAGATTTTGGGTTTGTAAAGGTAAAGACCACAAGAAGGATATATTTGAAAAATACGAAGCCAGTGAATGGTATGCTTGTTTTCGATTCCAGGATGAACCAAAAAGAGACCATGTTCTTGAAACTTGAAGGAGGCATTTTTGGAAAATGAATGCACAATTTTGCTCAACCTGAAAGATGGCAGAGAATAAAATGAGGAGTTTCAAGAAAGCTTAAATGACATCAGGGATGAAAGATTTTTATCAAGGGGAAATTAAACTTCAGAGCCTCCAATCTCTACTCAAAGAAATGAACTGCCCTCCTCTCCACGTAAAGGGTCTTATTAAAATCAAATCCTCTGGAGTAGGGTGAGCTTTCATAGTGATCCATATGCCTCGATGTCTTTAGCTTCTCAAACATTTTTAAAGCCTTTTAGAAAATAGATATCAACTAGATAACCCCAAAGATTATATACGGCTTCCTTTTTGACTAGTGTGATGGTTAATTTTATGTGTCAACTTGACTGGGCCATGGGGTGCGTAAATATTTGGTCAAACATTATCCTGGGTGTGTCTGTAAGGGTGTCTTGGTTGAGATTAACATTTGAATAAGCAGTCGGAGTAAAGCAGATTACTCTTCCCAGTGTAACATGGGTTGAAGCCCTGAATAAGAACAAAAAAAGTCTAACCCTCCTTTGAGTAAGAGGGAAATCTTCCTGCCTGATGAATTGAGCTGGAATATTGGTCTTTTCTGCCTTCAGATTCAAACTGAAACATTATCTCTTCTTAGGCTTTGAGCCCATTTATCAGTTCTCCTGGTTCTCAGACCTCCAGACTTGGGCTCCAACGACATCACAGGCTCTCCTGGGTCTCCAGCCTTCCAACTGCAGATCAGGGGACTTCTTAGCCTTGATTATCTTTCATGAGCCACTTTCTTCTAACAAATCTTCTCTTATAGTAAACAGAAATGTGGGTTCTGTTTCCCTGGAGAACTCTGACTAATACAACTGATATAAACAAAACAAAGAATTCTACATGGTAGCTAAGAAGAGAATGCATAATTAATATTTATACATATTTAATCCAGTTGGTATGTTTGGCAATTGACAGTTGAGGTATGGAATAAAGGAACAAAGACACATCCCAACTATAAATATACAGCCATGGCTGTTAAAGTCCACTTTACAGATCCACTTTACAGATAAGGAAAATAAAATGCAGTGAAGTGAAATAGTTTCTCCAAGATAACAGCAGGTCAGTGGCAGAACCATCAGTAGCACTCGTTTTCCTGCATTCCAGTCTAGTGTTCTGTTCTTCACACCAGGCTTCTAATTTCACACTTGATTCTTCCCACACTTCAGTGGTTTAACATATAAAATGATCTCTGAAGCTAACTCCCATTCCCCATTTCATTTATTGTGCACCAATTCTTTCTTTAAAATGAGTATGTTCAGCTGCATAAAACAGGTCTTTGGGCTGGGCAAGGAGTACACTAACCCTTCAGAGAAGGTATGGCAGTGACGGGCCAGGATTGATGAGCAGAATGCCTCTGGCTCATAAGGATCAGTCAGAGAACCCTCTGTGGTCCATCCCAAGATGGCGAGGGAGTAAATATTGAGCTGGTGCCAAGGTGCTCAACTGCAAGGAGGGTCAGGGAAGAAATGCCAGAGTCTACAGGAAAGCATTATCCTAGTAGCCTCCTTAGGTCATTTCATCTCCAGAGAGGGTCTGGTAACCTGAACATGCCATAAACAAAGCTGACACTGCCACCACTAAGAAGCACAAAAATCTGCTTCAAGAAGCTTTCCCTTAATGTTCTTGTATGAGGCTCTCACTGTCCATCAGCTAACTGCTTTTGGTAAATTTCACCACTACCCTTATTCAATTTTCACACCCCTGGAAGTCACACTCAATATTTAATGATACACTGGCTTGGCAAAATAAAAGGAACTGTAGATTATTTTTGCAAAACACATCTGCTTGCTACATTAAAAAAAGTGTGGAAAAGAAAATAAGGCATTGATTCAAATTTCTCTGGACAGCTTTTAAAGTCAGCTGGAAAAAAATTGTATCAAAGAATACTTTCTAATTTCTAAGAAAACAAATAAAACAATCACTTAGTAACAATTGGCTATATGTTTTTAGTCAAATCTATAATGATAGCTTCTTTATAGAACAGATATGTTCAGTATATTTTTCCCTACTTTATGATTTCAAGCGAGATCTTGCTAGTTTAAATTATTGTAGATTTTTATAGCTATTACATGTTTTGCTCTGATTAGTTTTATGTTGGATCTTCGGTCAGAAATATAACACCTATCACCCATTACAATTGTTCTTATGAGAAAAATCAATCTTTTTGACAATGAAACTAGCCATGATAATTTTCACAAACATTCTCTAGTGAAAAGCAAGGATAGCTTGTTGTATGCCTTCACCACATTGAAAGGACCAGAGGGGGCAATATCCTTGTGTTTGCTTTGAATAAATCATTCAGATTTTATGAGTCCTTGCACAGATCCATTCCCTATGCCAGAACCAGCCACATGTCCCCAAGGGGGTTTCATAGACCCCAGGTACTGCTGAGCTGCAGTGTTCTGTGTCCAGAGACAGGAAGGTCAATATCCAGGACTACTTGCAGAAAGTATTTGACATATTCCATGGTCAGTGGGCTGTGAACCCCAGGATAAATTCCAGAGCTAGTTACTACAAATGACCCTAACTGCATACTCACTCCTGATGCCTCTCTCTTAGGGGATGGATGAGGGCTAAATTTGGGAGGGCTGTTTAATGTAATTGAATGCTTAATCATGGTGGTGAGATATTTAAGAAAATAAGCAGTTTTTTAGGAATAAAATATTCACATATGAATAATAAACTATATTACATATATAAAAGTTATTTTTAGAAGAATCTGTGGTTTAAAGTATGTCTGTCATATCTGAATGCTTATTTTCTGACCCACAACTATCATAGAGCCACATAACATAAATATATCATAAAATTAGAACTTTAAAGTTGGACTCTATTCAAAACTTTCCTTCTATTTGATGCTAACCTCCATTCCTGTCCATCATACCAACCACTTAATGGAACCAGTCTATCAGTTCTCTGTCAGGAGTCATGAAAATTTGACAGTGGAAATTGATTGCTAAGTGAAATTACAAATTTTGCAAAGGATGTGGGATTTCACAAAGTCCATAAAAGTGATTCTGAAGGACTGCTTTTACTTATATGCACAGAAGCAATTGAAGAAAAGATATTGACACAAAAGCAAATGACTAAGTATCAAAAGATTAAGAAAGGATTTGGGGGAAGTTATGACGCTTCCGTTTTTTTTCAAAGATAATTCTCTTAATAACCATAAAAGTCAAACATGAAGTTAAAGCCCACCAGTCTTCAGAACATGCTTGAAACCTGCTATAATTCTGTAGTAGCTGTAAATGTTGAAAGAATTAAAACTTCTGAGCATTTCCTCCCATCCCCACAGTGATCCATTTAGCCAGCAAGGACCTGACTTACCAAATAGCTCTCCTCTGTGCAGACTCTTTGTATTCCATTTCTCCTCTAAAAATGGAGAGGAGTCTTATGAAAATGAAGTGAAAAGAGAAATTTACTTTCTATCCTGGAAAGAGGAGATTTGCAGTATAGAACAAGATTGAAGGGCGATACCAGAATATCAGGGTGGGAAGTGAGAGAAAGGGAGACACATAGTTTGAAAATATATTCAGTATGATATTTATTTTAAAATTTTACAAAACATATAAAAAGTATTTTGTAGTACCATAATAGTAAATAATGCAAACCACAGAAAATAAAGCTTAAAAAATCTTCTTCATAAGTGACAATGTGCAAATGATACTGTGACTTTAAGAAATTTTATCATACATAGAAAGAAGGGAAATTTCAGAATTTTTTCTGAGATGCATGTGTGTAGAAAAAGGGAGAGAAATGCTGGTCTTAGTAAACAGGCGAAAAATAATTTAAAGGTGGGAGAAAAAATCCATTTGGTCATTTGAGGTTTGACCCAATCTATTTACTCTAGTATTTTCCTCTAATAAAATAACAAATGAGCTGATTTGAAGGTGGTGAATCAAGTCTGACATTCTCTCCTCTCCCACCTGGATACAGACCTCCTTGGCCCCAGAACTGACTCCTTTATTCGATGAGCAAGGATGGCCAGGGGAAGGCAAACACACACATGCCCTCTTTGCAAGTTCGATCGATGTCTAAGACACCCTAGTGTTAAAGGCAAGTCATGTATTTACATTGGTCTTAACTATATTTATAAAAGCAGAGCAGAGTTCCTCCCTTGATTCTATAACTCATTCTGAGTTGTGGGAGGTTTGTAGGAAGGTCAGCTGTCGTAATTGTTCATTTATTTGGGAACGTATTTTAACATTTTTGTTGAGATCTTGGGATTCCTGATGTAGGGATATAAAATTTCTTTTTCTTTTATTCTTTTTTTTACAAATCCTATTCAGACAGGCTAGGAAATAGTACAGCATTGAAGCAACAGAATTTTGAAGCTAGAATAGACCTTAGAGATCATCCAATTTCTTCATTTTGATTAATTTGAAAACCAAGGCCCAGAAAACTTGAGTTCCAAGTTCATGCTTATGCAGCGATGCTGCAGAATAAAAAGGATGCTACAGAATCTGAAAGCCCAGGCATCTGAATTCAAGTCATCATTCTGTCATTTACAATTATGACATATTGGCCAAATCACTTAATCACAAAGGAAGACTTTATTATGTGACCGCCGTTAAATAATTTAATCATGCACGTCAGTTTATCTCTCTATAAAATTAGGACAATAATACCTAGCTTTCAGGGTTATTGATAGAAATATAGAGAATACATAAAAATGTTTTAAAAATGCTATTATTTTTATTTAGTAGAAGAAATTTCAGAATCCTGAATCTCAGCTCTTTGCTCTAAGAGTATGATGTCTGTATAAGCTTTAAGTCTAATTCTTTTTTTAAATAAATCCCTTTAAATAAAACCTTCCTATTTCTTTTTCTTTCCATTGAAGTATAGTCAGTTTACAATGTTGTGTCAGTTTCTGGTGCACAACATAAACTTTCAGTCATACATATATACTCCTTTTCATATTCCTTTTCACTATAACCTTCTGTTTCTTTATAATATCCTCCAACAGTATCACAATTAGACCCAGATTACTGTTTGATAAAGAGTAGGTCTCAAAAATAGGCTCAGAATGCTCCAGGAAATATGAGGCAAATATTTTAGGTAATGTTGTATAATATGGCCCTCGATTAAAGAGAAGCAGAGTTTTATTAATATCCGGAAGGTTTCTGAAAACTCCTGTGGGAAGGAAATCTGTGTATACTAGCTTAACCAGTTGCTTTGGCACACCAAATAAATATTTATTAATAACCTCATAGTTTTGCGTTACCTGGACAAACTCCTCCCTCAAAAATAACTTACAAAAGTGCTGCTAAAGGCACAAGTTAAATGAACTGACATGGATTCAAAAATAATGGCTTTAATTTCTTCTGATTGTTAAGTAAATAAAAAAGCAAATAAATTAATTTATTTTTATGTTAAAATTTTCATACATAGGCCTGGGGGTAGGGAGACTGGGAAGAAACTGCTGAATAGTTACAGAGTTTTACCTTGGATGATGGAAGTGTGTCAGAACTAGACAGCAGTGGTGTTTGCACAGTATTGTGATGTACTAAATGCCAGTGAATTGTTTATTTCAAAATGGTTCCATTTATTAGGTGAATTCCAACATCAAGAAATTATCTTTTAAAATTTCACACGTACATAAAATTTCAATTTCAAAATATTAAAACCTAAATATTTCAAGTGTTGCATGAGAAGCCTACGGAAAGTTTCACGGAGTTAAAACATGTTACTACAAATATAAAATCATTGTGTTGTACACCTAAAACTAACATAATGTTATGTCAATTATACAGCAATTAAAAAAAAAAAAAAACCCCACATGTATCACCAAATCAAAGAGCAAGTTTTCTTAATCGCCTGTAAAATGTCTGTATGTATTTGTAAAAATAAAAATCAATATTTCTCTTAAGCTCTGAAATTGCAGAAGCTATATAATAAAGTCAATACTAGGGGAAAAAAAGGTATTTTCTACAGGTAGCTAATATTTTACAGGCAGATTACAAACCATCACAAAACACATATTGACAGAGATTGACTGTGGCTGCTGTAACTTAATCTCAGCATTCGTGATCTCAAACCTCTTGAGTCTCACTTCATGGTTTATGATACAGTTACATCACAATCCCACAGTAGAATTACAGCTTTGTCACTAATCTCTCCCTATCAGTTATCCTGTAAGGAAGGAAGCTGGAAGGCACCACTAGAAAGAGGCAATGGCATGAATGATTGCAGTCAGTCTCTTTCCACAACAATATCTGTAAGTCTGGGAGTGATAAATGGCACCCAAGCTATAAACGAGCAGCAAGGTCAGTAGCACCAAGCAGCCAAGAGTTCAAAGAAAAGTCACAATTCTGATGGGTTCAAGAAAAGGCCACATACTGCTGGCGTGCATCAGGAGAGATAAATTCTCAGAGAGGCCTTACTGCAATTACAAAACAGAATTAGAAAAGCCTGTTATTGAAGAGCTAGGAGTTTTGTCCAGGAATTGAACAAAGAACACTGATTAGCATAAAAGTCATTCTTTTTCTGGAAAAAATGATAAATTTAATAACAATCCATGACCAGTCAAGAATCCTGGTGAAGAATGTCTTCAAAATGTTAAAAAATTCTTTGACACTGAAAGATATGTAACTGAACAACACTGATGTTCTTCTGATTTTTCTCTCTTTAATCTCTTAAAGACATCTGTAAAAAATCCAGAAGAGATGTGGAGAGACATGGCCTAACTCTCTAGAGTTATTTTAGGCTGTGTCTTCATCTCTTTATAAATTTCCTTAGGTGAACTGCATAAAATAAAAATGTGATCTTTTTTTATAAACTAAAATATATAAAAATCTTCTAACCAATATAACAAAAACCACTCACAGAATGTTATAATGGAAGGTTGCCTGAGAAATTCCTCTGTTTGACCCTTCATGTAACAGAGACCCGGAAATGTTGAGGGTCTTTCCTGAAGTTATGTCATTGGTAATTGACAAATTAGGATTACAACCACTGGGCTCCTGAAACCTATTCCTATCTTCTTTCTCCTTAATAAAAGTTCCCCTCAAAACGAAAGCTACTGAAGGTCTTGCAGTATCTAGGTCTCTCATTGGAGGGGCTCTGGTCCTTAAGATCTCATGCTCTGTAGTTTTGTAATAGATTTAAATAATCTTGGCCATTTCTCATTTATCTCTTCATGAGGATCAAGACGAATTGTACCATACTGGAAAATTTGTTAGCCATTGTGATGCAAAGCTGGAGAAGAATATGAGAAGAGACAGTCATCGAAATCTCCACCGAAGCCCTAAAGCAAAGGGCTCTTGAAAATATTTAAAGAGCTTCTCTCCACTTGCACTTCACTTCCTCGTGAGAAGCTTCACATTCCTCTTGGGACAGCCACAGAGATGTTCCTCCTTACTTTAAACAGCCACGTTGGGGATAAAAACTACTGCACCACGTCCCCCATGAGTAGTTAACATCAGGGTTATGATTTTCACAATGCTTTTGCCTTATACAGCAGAACATAAAATGTTAAAAAGCTGTTCATTGTATCGAACAATGGAGATGTAACTCACATTTTGTATATGTGTGTCTCTGAGATTCAAGATGATGTTGCAAAATTTTAAGGACAAGACACTAACCATTGAGAAAAATGTACTATGTCCTCTTACACTATATAGCACAGGGAAATACATACAAGATCTTGTGGTAGCTAACAGTGAAAAAAATGACAATGAATATATATGTATGTTCAAGTATAAATGAAAAATTGTGCTCTACACTGGAATTTGACACAACATTGTAAAATGATTATAACTCAACAAAAAATGTTTTAAAAAATGTGAGTGAGAGAAGAAATTAATGTTCCACTATTACGATGAAAATATTTTGATCTCACAGATCTCCTGCAAGGGTTTCAGTCATCCCAGGGAATCTGGAGTTTATACTTTGAGGACTACTGAGTAGGTAATAGAACCAAGGCACAGACAGCAAGAAAGAGAAGAGCACAGATAGATTATACTTCAGACGTAGACTCAGTGGGACTTGCTGACAGATTGAGTTAGTGGTGGGTTGAGTGGGGTGGTTTGGGAGCAAATGAAGTAGAGGAAAAAAGCTAAGAATAACTCAGATTTGGATCTTGGTACTGTGTCTATGGTGAGTCTTTCTCCTAATCCCTTTTACACTTAATGATTAATATGCCAAGTATAAAATATAAACAATAAAATTAATAAAATAAAATTTGTATATGCTTACATAATGCTTCAAAAAATGTACTGTATCTTCAATGGTGGCATAAAACTGTAATTAGTACTCCTCAAAGGACACAGCATATCTTATTATCCAAATTGGTGACCAATCCAAGAATGACTTGTCTTTTAAGACCATTCTTATGTGGTTATTGTGTTCATGTCTAATTTTCTGGAAATACTTCAAGCTAAGTATTGATATTTTACCATGAAGCTTTGAAGATTTATTTTCTCCACTGTATCGCATAAATTCCTCTACAAAACTTTCTAACTCAACATGAGAACACCTGACTGGCATTGTGATCAGGCCCAAAGAATTTCTGCAAACTTGCTGAGTCACACCTATCCTGAATATGTATAATAATGGTTTTGCTTCAAAAGTGTCTCCCTTCTTGCTGGTCTAAACTTGGAAAATGTAAGATGACTATTTCAATCAAGTACATAAATAAGAAGTCCAGAACATGAAAGTGAGATTTTTTAACAGATAATGAAAAGCATAGGTGATCAATGGAAAGCCACATAGTTTCAAATACAAGTGAGAATTATGAGAAATTGTGCTCTGGTGGGAGAGTAAGATCAATAGAAAATACAATCACTGAAGAGTTCTGTGCACTCTAGATTCTAGAAAAATTGTAGTCCAGGGCAAGTCCCTCTACAACCACTTCAAAGGGTCTAAATTATTTCCTTGTGCTGGAATGTTCTAATTATTATGGCTAGAAAAACCAAGTTGCAGGGTAATTAACCACTGCCTCCATCAGAAGAGGACTAAAATAAAACAGATCTCAAATGCCCCAGGACTTCTTTTGGCACCTTTTTCTTTAATTTGGTTGGGTTTACTTCATGAATATGCAAAATGCAGAATTTAATCATCTCTTCTTTACCCCGTGAAATAAAGTGCTCATGCAGATCCATCATGTAAGCAATGTTGTGTGCACTGCTTCGCTTTCCGCTTTGGATGTGGGCTTCCAGAGAAGCTGTTTACTCCTCTTCACAGAAAGCGCTTCCTTTAGTCCTTGGTAACCCAGAAAATCTGTGTTCGTTATCATGGGGGGAGATCACAAATAGAGATGTAACCTGGACAAAAAGCACTTTTTAACTTAATTGGGACCAGTATTGTAAAGAGACCATTAAAGCACAAACATTATTGGCAATCGGCTGGAGCTGAGACACTTTTTTTTTTAAAAGCTGTGGTGGATTTTATTGTGTTATAATGGTTTTTACCATAATGAAATTTAATGCATTACCAGGAAAAAGCTGTGCCCTGTGGTAGGGTGCTGCTTATATTTCAAAACACGTTAGCGTGAAGCTACAGTGAGATCTAATAATAGAAATGAACTTACATAAAGATGCATTGATTTTTATATTAGGTCATGTTGAGAATTTACAAAGAACATCCAGTCCATGAAACAAAAATCCTCTTGAGAATAGCATTGATTGCAAGAAGGGTAATATTAGAAAAATGGAACTCCTCTCCTCCCAGAATGGGGTACATTCTGTAATGGATTAAGTGCACTAGGTAGTTTAGAGAAGGTCATCTTTCAGACAAATGATAAATTTGATGAATTTCAGTAGATTTTAATCACCCCTGAGATTTGATCAAAACAACAATGGAGTAAGACATAACATCCATCTCACCCATATAATGTGCTTATTTGTTCTAACTTCTGAAATTATAAACATCATTTCTATTAGCATGATCTATTCAATAAAATTCCTTACAAAATAAATCCCTACCATTTTACTAGATACCTCACTCATTGGATGGCTTCAAAGAAGATAAGGAGATTGTCTCGTAGACACAATACCTGGAAAGAGAAGGAACAGAGAACAAAGCCAGTATTTGATTATATCTTTTCCATAATGAGAGGTAGGGGACTAGAGAGGAAGGGTTACTCTTTCATGCCGACATTATTAGACTTGAAATCAGCATTCAACAAACAGTTTACATATATATTTGCTAACAGTATATTCAGGGGAGTGTATTTCTGCATTTTCATCATTCTAGTTTATGTTGTTTATCCATATTCTCTATTCTATTTTTAATGTATCTGTTTTGAAATGTTAGGTTACCGTTCTCATGTCTTTGAGGGCATGTCTCTTGAGAATTTTCCTAATCTGTTGAGATGCTCTGGAGCTCCTGACTCCTTTTCCTGTATTAAATTGGCACGAGATTCAACTCACCTTTTTCTATTCTTCAGTTTTCAGTCAAATGAGCGTTCTAGTCTTTTCTGAAAGAAGAGATGAGCTCTGCTATCTTTTTCCAACTTCACGGCTCGAGAGCGCCCACTTTTGCTGTTTTCTCAAGGTGGCTGAAATGACAGAGTCCTGTTTTCTGAGATGCTCTTCCTTTGGCTCCCTCTCTCACTGTTCACCTAGGCCAAGGGTGGCAAACCACCACCTACGGACCAGGTATAGGTCTCTGGCCTGTCTTTGTACCGCCCTCAAGCTAAGAATGCTTTTCATGTTTTTAGAACATTGTAGGGAGGAAAAAGGAAAGAAAAAGGAAAGGAAGGAAGAGAGGAGGAAAGAATGAAGGAAGATGAAACAGAGATGCAAGTGGCCCACTATAAAGCTGGCAAATTTACTATCTGGTCCTTTAAAGAAAAAGTTTGCTGTCCCCTGAGTTGCAGATCAGCATTTTCCTTTGAACTTGTCATTGTCCTGTTCAGTTAGGATTCTAGTCCCAGAATTTTCTCCTGGTTCAATCAAGACTTTGACCTGAAAGGGAGTTTTTATTTTTTGGAATCAAGACCTCACAGAGTCCCAACCTACTAACCAGTAGATTCGATTCTGAGACCCCCACGGGTTTTGCCTGCTGTTCTCAGATTACCACTCTTTCCAGCTGGCTTTCTTTCTCTTTATTTGTGGAAAGACTCTGAACTGAAGAATTGAAATTCAGGCCACTTCCTCCATCTTCCCAAAACTGAATTTTTTTTTTAACTGAATAATGAAGAGGACCTGGAAAGATTAGGAACACCACTGTTTTCTCTTTATGAAATAGAAAGTGATTTTTTTTAAGGGGAAAGTATGTAAATGTGTTCAATAAATGCTTATTAGCTTGATTTAGAGCTTCTTTCTTCCTTATCTTTAATAAAATATTCAATTATTTTCTACATATGTTAATAAAACTGATCAAATAAATAATTACATTTCAATTTATATACCATTCTGCAATCAAATTAAATTCCCCTCAGAGAAAGCAGACTATTTCTCCTGGCTTAATTCTGTATCTCCCCTAATAATAGAGCTACTCTCAGAGAGTTTAAGCTATTTTTCTCTCTTTGTTTCAGATTTCCTTTTCACAGGATGACACACAATATGAACCTTCATAATTAAATTTATTCTATGAGAATGATGGAGTCATTTATATTGAACCCATAACTATTCAAAATTCTGAACGAAGTATGGAAAGTAACTCTGAGGAAACCCTGGAGAGCAAGCAAGAGCAGGAAGGAACTGGAGGGCATTTGACTTTTTCAGGAAAGAAAGGAGCCTCACCAGGTGAAATCCTTGTTTCTAGCATTTATGGCTGAGGATGCCCACCAGGCAAGACCCAGGGAGGGGGATGAAGGGGACTAACACACATGCAAAGGCTCAGACTTGCTGAGGATGAAGTTTTGGATGCTAAAAGGCTGAAAACTGAGAGGAGAAAATCAAAGAAAAAAGACCACAGTAAGGGAGATCCTCATAACTGTGTGTAAACTTGATCAAACATCTTGGCTTATCCCAGGATATGCCAGCGGTGCAGTGGAGGGTAGGGGAAACTGCTTGCCGGTTTGCAACCTCAGACGTTCCCTGGGTGAAATCTGCAACTGGCCCCCCTATCAGAAAGGCAAGGAGAAATCCAAGAAAGAGGCAGCCGCTCCAGATCGGAAGGTGGCAGGTTTAATAAGCAAGGGAACTTACTTCAAGCCTTGTCTTGAGCAGCTGCAAGAGGAATAGCTTTCGGCCCCTGCCCACCAAGAATCTTCAAGTCTGTATAGAGACCCTATCTGGGTTCAGTCCTGTGTACTGTCCAGGTGGTCTCCATAACAAATATTCTCTCAAGGCTGCACCCTTAAAATGGCCCCTAGTGCCTGGGATAGTGGGCAAAATGTACATGCCAAGGACAGGGAAGGACTGAAGAGCCTCTTGCTGCCCTGGTCCAGCTCCTGGGTCAACTGGCTGTCATGCCCTCCTGATGACCTCCTCCAACAGGGACTGCAAGGTTTTGTGTCAAATGCGAGAGTGGAGCGGTTTCAGTAGCTGCCCATTTCCGGGGAGACAGGGTTTAGAGTCAAACCCAATCAAGGTAACTGCCTGCTTGAACACACATCAGCACTCTTCAGAAGAAAGTTCCAGAACTCAGGGTCTCTCAGGAGAAAAAGCAAACGATAGGCCAAACCTCAACAACTCAGATGCTGGAATTAGCAGATAAATAACTTTGGTTATAAAGAAAGTATTTATAACTGAGGTTATTGTGAATAAATGTATATTATAAATATATGCAAAAACTGAAGGAAAAATACAGACATAATGAATGAATGAGGAAAATCACACTAGAGAAAGGAAAAATCTAAAAAAGAATGTAATAGAATATCCAGGATCAAAAAATACATTTTAAATGGGGAATTTACTGGCTAGACTTAACAGCCAATTAGAAATGGCAGGGGGAAAAAAAAAAAGAGTGAAGTACATTTACCTCTCTGGTTTAAAATAATAATAATAACAATTCTTTTTAGTAGTAGTATTAAATGTACTCATGTGCTGAAATATAAACATTAATGATGAAAGTTGCCAACTACCGCAAAGGTCTATTTTGCTGTAAACACCAGGTCCTGGGGTCCTACCTGGAACCCACCATCCCTCATATCAACTGAGCAGATCTAGCACAGCTCAGCACAAACACAGAACCAGTCAGCTGTCTGTGAACCCAGGAGAGAGAAAGATTATTATCTGGCCCTCATCAGCAAAAGCTTTTCATATAAAGTCACCTCAGGCCATTAACCTGGACCGTCAATCTTAAGGCCTAAAGCATGATAATAAGAAAAAACCTAGGTTAGAGAAGTATGATTCTTAAAGCTAAAGTCTGGGGAGAAAAATTTAAACTGCCTTAGCATCTTCGATTTAACTTTTAACTACTTGTAATATACGTAATTTTACCTAAAGAAATTCCCCAATATCTTGCCATTTATTTAGTTAATACCTTTGGTGAAGACCTATTACATGCCCTGAGATGGGCACCACAGGAGTAAATGAGACATATTTTAGCCTTGAAAAGAATTTACAATCTAGACACTAGTGGTACATATAAATATACAAAAAAAGCAAAATAAAAATAAGTGATTCAGGAACAGAAGTAGCAGGGAATTGTGGTAGTTCACATAAGGAAACATCTACTTCTAGAGTGATTGAATAGAAAATATAGTATTGTCGGCAGCTTTTGTTTTTTTTTGGGGGGGGAGGGTGGGGGTAGGAGGAAATTATGTTTATTTAAATGGAGGTGCTGGGGATTGAACCCAGATCCTCATGCATGCTAGGCATGCACTCTACCACAGAGCTATACCCACTCCCCAGCAGTTTTTGAAAATGAAAAGCATAGTCAGAGTTTTGACAGGTGAATGTGTTTGAGTAGGGCATTCTAGTGGATGAGGCCATGTTAATAAATGTTCACGAATCTGATCAAAGAACAGGTTATAAGTCAGACACTCTACTTTATACCATTATTACTCTGCCAAGGCTCATGCAATTTGAATTTTATGTAAGCTAAAGGCCATCTACTTTTAGATTCAGTAACAAACAACTCTCACATTATTAATAGAGTTATCCCATGCTATCCATGGGTGATTGGTTTTGGGACCCTGTGGATACCAAAATCTAAGCTATGCACAGCCTCCCATATATGTTAAATCATCTCTAGACTTGCTTATAATACCTAATACAATGTAAATGTTATGTAAATAGGTAACATCACTCAGCAAATTCAAGCTTTGCTTTTTGGAGTTTTCTGGAGTTGTTTGGTTTTTTTTCCCTCCTGAATATTTTTGATCTGCTGTTGGCTAATTGAATCCAAGGATGTAGAATTGTCAGACACAGAGGGCTGACTATATTATTAAAGCCAAAGAATCAGTTTTTAATCCTCAGTGTATACAAGAAATTCCATAAGATTTACTCTTTGTAGAAATGAACAAAACGAAATAAAATGAACAAAAAGAAATAAAATCATGCAAAGACATGAAATTATGCATGCTACAATTTATACACCGTTATTCAAGACAAAAGAAACTGAACTGTGAGTGAACATCTTCCATATATCAGGGAAAGCAATGTATATGTATCATTATTTTGTGTAGATGTCTTTTCTTCTATAGAAAAAGAAGACCCGTCTCCATTCTTTAAGAAGTTTGCCCATTGATAACGGAAATACACATGAGCTCAGGTATCATGGATGAGATCTATGCATTTATCAGTCCGAAGTCATACATATCCTTGGCTATTCAGAAAAAGGAAACATTTTTCCCTTACCTCTGTCTGGCTTACATCCATTTCTTCAGAATCTTCATTCTCATACTGTTTCTGTATTACAGCACTTCTCAGACTGTATTCTAATTGTGTCCTTGACTGGATCTTTTGACACAATAAGATTTTAAGGGCAAAGGCTGAGCCATCACCTCTTTTTGCCTCTCAGAATCTGGCAAGTCCTGGAGTACTCCATTACTCAATAAATATTTCATTAAAGGAGGAATAAGTACATAATAAATAACTTTATAATAAATCATGTGTATGAGTACCATCATAACCATAGAAATTATGGGACAATAGAGTGGATGGGACCTAAAATGACCAATCAATCCTTTATCTTCTCAACCTGACTTCAATATTCCTCTCCTACAGCTCTTTATGCATCTAAATTATTTTAAATATATACACTGCAAAGGGTAACCCAGAACATATTTTGCTATTATATGTCAAAGTTTAATTAAATATTTGGATTCATATTTAATCTAAATTCTACTCAGAAATGTTCTTATCTTTTCTCCACAATAGAAATAGAAATCTATCATGTGGTGGAAACTTTTTTTTTTTTAATAAAGGTTCTGTGCCCTCCTTAGAATTTAAAATAATAACAAAGCTTATGATTTTTTCACTGCTTTTTCTTTTTTTGAAAAAAAAAACCAGACTTTATTTTTTAGAGCAGTTCACCACAAAATTGAGCAGAAGGTAGAGAGATTTCCCATACATCTCCTGCCCCACATACACTCAACCTCTGCCACTATCAAAATCCTGCTCCAGTGTGCTACATTTGTTGCAGTTGATGAACTTGAATTGACACATCATTATCACTTAAAGTCCATAGTTCACATTAGGGCTCATTCTTGGTGTGATATCTTCTATAGGTTTTAACAAATAGGTAATAACAGGCCTCCACAATTACAGTACATGCAGAATAGTTTCACTGCCCTAAAAATCCTTTGTGCTCTGCCAAGTAATTCTTCCTTCCCCCTAACCCCTGGCAACCACTGATCATTTTTTTTAATAGACTATTTTTCAGAGTGTTAAAGTTTCACAGCAAAATGGAGCAGAAGGTACAGAGATGTTTCTGATACCCCCTACCCCCACTTTTTCTCTTCAGTTATTTCTGTTGCAGAGAGAGGCGAATGCAGAAACAGAAGCCAAATGTCCTACTTCTAAATCCTGTGTTCCTTCCACTTTACAGCAAATCCTCTTCTCTAAATACAGCTCCTACTGTAACAGGCTGTACAGAGTTCATTCAGGGGTGATTACGGCCCTAATTAGTTTATTAAAAATTCTCCTGAGAGAATCATAAAATTTACCCTTTCAATATTAACCAAACTTTAGTGACTACAAATAATTAGTATTCAATTATTTGTGAAGGCTCACCTCTCAAAAAGAGTTTTATGTATTCAGTCTGTGTTTTCCTTCAAAATTGCATTTCCTGTTAATAGTTTCATTAATAAACAAGGAGTCAGTCACATAAGTTCCTTCGTCTGTAATAAAGAGCTTTCTGGGCTAAGTGACTTGTTAGTTTGTTTCCAGCAAAGAATTCAGTGATGACATGATCATTCTTTTCCCTCACAGAATTAAGATCTCTCAGATAATAGTTTATTAATTAAAAAACTATGAACATTAAGTATTTTTCTATTCCAGAAGTGACATTTTCTTACAAGATTTAGCATATGGAATAACATTATATGGAAACAACTTAGCAATGTGTTGGATAGCATTAAATTATTAGTAATCAAAGTTATTTAGATAATTATAGACATATAAGTGATTGTGATAGTTTTTATAATGCTAATGGTTAATGATAATTATTGATATTATTATCATTGTCATTAAAATGAATTGATGCTGATTCACAGAATAAACGAAAATACTATATCAACGAATGGCATTTATATGTTTGCAGAAAAGGTAAGTGTGATTGGAACCCGCTAGGAAATGGGATGTCTGAAGGAAGTGTTTATAGGTACTTCTCATCAAATAACAGTCTTCCAGAAATAGAGTGGCTTGCTCAGATCCCAGCCTCTGAAGAATTATAATCAGGGAAGGAAACTTGAACACATTGGAGCATAGTTTTCCCTGTTAAGTTGTTACTAAAACACTTTAGTAGGCAACGCACCTTCCAAAGCAGTCTATGTGACAGAAGCACAGCACCTTCACCTACAAGAGAGACTTGTGAACTCCCTCTGCATTGTGAAGAGATGATGCTTAAAAGCTAGAACCTCTCAGAAGCATTCTGTTGGCACCAAACCCAAGGCTGACTTAAACTTTGTCCTCTGAGATTACACACTGTAAAAAAGAAAATAATAATGTAGGTTTTTATCTTTAATTAGACATACTCCTTCATGTATCATTAAGGATGCTGGTTTTTCAAGATGTTTATATTTAGTAAAATTGGATCCTATCTGTAGTTTTGCTCTGTTTCCATCTGAAAAAAAGCTAACAAAGATGAAAGACTTTACAGGTTAAAATATGCAATGAAAGATCACATTCAAGGTACCATTCCAAAGATGAAAATGAAGTTGGACTGCTCTAAAAATATTGATTAACTGTTATCTAATGATTCATATGACTTTCTCAAGTTTTATTAAAACTACCAAGCGATGAAACTAATTTCATAGAAACTAACTTTTGACCTATGAGTAAGAAGATCCAGTAGGTCACAGTTTTCTTCCTGAATAGTAAGATTGAACCTAGCCATACACAACTTAGACGTCTGGCCCTCCAACTTACCAGAATCCCAGTCATCTCAGGGGACAAGGAAGAGACAAGGACAGCCACTGCTTGTAGTGTCACAAGGAAACCTGGCTTCTCATTTTCTTTACAGAACAGCCCCTAAGACATTACAGTAGGATGACTTATACCCCCTTTAATTTGAAGTTAGTGAGGTTGATTAGGTGATTGGAGCAATTGCTCTTGCTACAATAATAGTATGTTTGAAAGCTGGCAAAATGTCAAAGGACATTGACTAAAACAGAGATCATAACGTTCTGGTTCTAAAAAGGCAGCCTAAGTGAAGGTGGCTTCAGCCTTTGCTTCAGTGAACTATGTACATTCCTCACACATCACAGTCAGGCACGTTATCCTTTATTGATGAAAAACAGGAAGTTCAACTAAGTTCAAACGAGGAATGTAAAATAAAAGGAAGTTCTGCATATATGGCAGAGTAGATTCAACTAAATGCCTCAGATTTTCTGTATCTAAAAAAGGAAAATAACTGACTACAAAGATTGGCGTAAAAAATAATAATTAAAATTTACATTGTTTTTGTGAACATATATATATATAGAGAGAGAGATTTAAAACATTTGAGAGTAGGGGAAGGGTATAGCTCAGTGGTAGAGCTCGTGTTTAGCATACATGAGGTCTTGGGTTTGATCTCCAATACCTTCATTAAAAATAAACAAATAAGTAAAACTAATTACCTGCTCCCCCCAAAAAAAGTGTAAAAAAATTAAAAAATAAATAAAACATTTGGGAGAAAAAAATGTTATCCACCAAAAAAATCTAAATTATGCTAATATGTACAGGGTCAGCTAGGAAATGATAAAATTTGCCCTTACTAATCACATCCTCTCTTGAAATTTTAATTATTCATTACATCTCATTCCTCCACTGAATGAAATTAATGTTGAGTAAACACAAATCCCAGAGTGAATAAAAATATAAATTCTAAGTTGAATAAAAATAAACTCCTACAATAGAGTGACCTAAATTTAAAAAAAAAATTAAGAACTCTCAAAAGCAGAATTTTAAATCACTTGCTCCAACTTAGAACTTATTAAAATACAAATACTATACAGACCATCCTTTAATTATGATGAATTTATTCATGATTTTATGTCTTTATGATGGCTCAAAAGCAATACAAATTCAGTAGAAACTGTACATCAAATTTTGAATTTTGATCTTTTCCTGGGCTAGTAATATACAGTACAATCTTCTCTCGTGATGCTGGGCAGTGGGAAGCTCCCGGTCAGCCACATGATCACAAGAGTGAACAATTGATACACTTACAACCATTCTGCCTCTCACTTTCAGTACAGTAGTCAGTCATGTGAAATAGTCAACACTTTATTATAAAATAGGCTTTGTGTTAGATGACTTTGCCCAAGTGTAGGCTAAGGTAAGTGTTCTGAGCATGTTTAAGGTAAGCTGTGCTGAGCTATGATGTTAGGTTAGGTATACTAAATGTATCTTCACCATACAATATTTTCAACTTATGGTAGGTTTATTATAGGGACATAATCTCATTACAAGTCAAGGGAGACCTGTACTAAAAACATTCCTTTTCTGCACAGGTCACCATTTACTGAACAATGTGAAAGATGCTAAGCAAAATATTTAACACTAAAAGTATGTTATAGAATGCCAGGGCCATCCCAAATATAATTTTTATCCCTGAGGCCTGCGTCATTCAATGTAATACAACCTTCTTCAGCTACATCTACTCTGTTTTATCCTATCCTGCTCTCCCACATTCATCACGTCCTATTTCTGCCTCACCCATCATCATAGATGCATTCACTTACAACTGCACTTCCTTGTCCTTCACTTCTGAAATCAAACACTCCCACATGTTTAAGCAGTTTACATAGACTTTATCTTCTTATCCTAATTAAAACTTGGATCTCCCCCAAGTACACCATTTTCTCTATAAAAATTCTATAATTATAAAAGCTACCATATCCCAGGTAATCGAGGGCTCTTTGCTATTCCTATACAAGGAGTCTATACAGACTTGGGAAGGAAACAATAAAAGGGATTAATCTTGTGATTACTTAAACCATAAGCATATGCTCCCTACCACACTCATAATGTGGGTATTTGATGATGATGATGATGCTGCTGATGATGGTAGCTGATCAGGAAGGAAAAGAGGTACTTCTCCTCTGCATGTCCTTTATTCCTCCTCATCCATCTTTCCCCAAAAGAGTTCACATTAGATCCCAATGACAGACGAAGCTATTCTTATTCAAAGCTGTACAGGGTCCAAGAATGGGAATACGATTAAGATAATGATTTGATGCAGATATCTGGCCATCACCTACCACACATTATCCTGGAATGTCCAATCATATGCTCAAACAATGACTAAATCCCTATTCCCTTGGTGCATCATATACATTTCATAGCCCCCATCATTCACTTTGAAAGGCTTTCTCCTCCAGTAGGAGTCTGCTGGCAGGCAGTGCAGGTGGATGAATCTTGGTGTCATTGTTGGTTGGGTGTCTGAGGCTTTCCACTTCAGACGGCAGCTTTCAACAAAATCTTTCCCCAAATCCAACAGTGGATTTTCCTTTTATTTTATTTGCTGAAATTTGGTCACATGGTTTCTTTTAGTTACAGTAGAGCCTAAAAACTCAGTATATGGCAAAAGGGGTCAGGAATGTCACATGTCGTTAAGAGCAATAATATTTTATCATATGACGATATTTTATGACATAGGAATGTTGCCATCCTCCGCAAGTGGGGGTTGTAGTTGCAAGGAAGAAGGTAGAAATAGATAGTCCATAAACCACTGTGTTTATCAATCAGCGGCTACAAATTATTTATTGTGAAAAATCTTAATGTTAAAACCCACGGAAAAAATGGAAAGTTGTATATTGTTATTTATGGATGACTGCCAATGTTTTCACATTTAATTTCTTAAATGCACTATGTAATAATTTTATGAAATTCACAATATGTGGCAAAATTTTCCTAACAATATGAAAACCAAAGGGACAGATGATAAAGTGGAAAGTTTTGATTAAAGAAATGTTCATCAATTTCATCAAAGAAATCACCACGCCTGATTTCCAATGCCTTTGGTGGCCATCTACCAAGGCAATCTATTCCATATTTGGCATATGAACAGCAGTTATTCCTTACATTTGACCAAGTGAAAATGTGGTCATGGATTTACAGCTGTGCATGAAATAAAGTGTCTATATTTTCTAGTGGAAGATAGAAGCACCTCTTCATGAGTTATGAGATGGAATTATAAGTACTGTAACAAAGAACTCTCATTCTTGACTCCTGAAGACTAAGAAGGGAAAAAAATGTGCTATTGTAAGACTAGTGTGAGTCTCACAAGTGGCAGAAAGGTACTGACACTGATTGTTGATAAGGAATCGACAGACACCACAGAAGTAACCACCCCTCCCACGTTCACCAGGAAATCGCAGCATGACAGCCACAAGATGAAGCAAGTACACTAAGAAATAGGAAATCGGATGATATCTTGTCTCTCGTCACAACTTCAAAAAAGCCATCACACAAGAAAAAGTTATTATATGAAGTTACAGGAAATGTGTGGAAAAAAATTAAATGAAAAACCTCATGTCTCACAATCTTGTTATTTTTATTTAGTTAATCCCTTTAAATCTCAGGTTACTCCATGGTTTGATATATTCCATTTCCTTGGGAGCTATTACATCTAATGGAAAAGTGATTTTATAGTACTAAATAATTGTACTAGACAACAGTGAATGAGTAAATTATATAATAAAATCCTTGTTTAATAATATTCTGTAACTGTTGATAGAGACTATTTTTAAAATATGCTAAAAGTCTTTGAAATAATAGGGGCTTCTCTTCTCAATATTGTTAGTGCTGGGAGCAATTAGGTAAATCATAGGAGGTCAGATTCTCCTTTTAAAGTCTCTACACAGCTCCAAACGTGAAAAACATGTTCACAGAGAAGCTATGTGAAGTTTTTTACTTTCATTCTTTTGCAGCCTTAAGCAAAAGGGTGATAGTGATGCATCTCACCCCTCAGAATTAATCTAATCTAGTTAACATATAATAACTGAAGTTTGCCATTTGTTAATTAATCAAACTAAGCAACAATTTATAAATGGATAATTGAGGAATTCACTGAACACTGATGTTCTAATAAAGAAATGAGTCCTATGACCAGATCTGAGTTGAGAATAGACTATATTATTAACACCTGTCTTCCGGGGAGAGGTGCATTTGAAGTTCTCTTGTCCAGGATAAATCACTTATTCTGACTCTACTCACTAAGAAATATTCCAGTTGTGACTTGGCTTCAGGTGCCTATAGGCAGAGCACATTATAGCCTATCAACAACATATCTAGTCTAAATGGAAATAATATTTATCTTAAAAAAACAAATAAAAATGGCATTCCTGTCTATGCCTTAGACTCCTGTAAACTTGGTTTCATTTAGGTAACTGACAATATATATATTCCAGCCCCCCCCCCCATCAGAACAGGGTGACTTTATCAGAAAACTTCCAAAGGGCTGCCTGCATTGTGCTGGCTGTAAGCCTCTTCCTCACTCTTTCAAGCCCATTATCCCACACTGTCCTCTGAATATGAAAATTATGCCACTAGTCCACTCTTAGTAAAAGGTATCTAGTAGTTTCCCCAGAATTTGAGGTCAATTCTGAGGAACCACCAATACATAACTTTTACCAATAGAATATAATTGAAACTCAATTTTAGAAATAAAGGTAAGATTTATGGTCAATTATGGGAGAATGAATCTCTAACTTTAGTCTGGTTAGTACCTACTGCCAACTAACTGGGTTACCAACCCAGACACAATTCAGTAAGGAAGCCTACCTGGCTGCCAGGAAGGACCTGGATCCCTGGGAAATGCTAGCAACATACCAACAAGACATAACCTCTTCTTATTCCCCCATGCATTTTAAAAATTTAATCATTGCCTTCTCCCTGCTGTTTCCCTTCTATTTTATCTGCTACACTAATCATAATCATTGTTACATAGATTTATATTTGTCTTAGCAAAAATTCCAATAATCTATAGCAAAATGCACAGCATCTTACGTCTGTATGATGATCTAAAAGATTAGTTAACATCAATTAAGGCATTTGTTTTCCCTTTGTCCAGTACAAATATATGGTTTCAAACACAGCTCATTAAGTAACTTACAGAGACTATTTACTAAATGGATAAAGGGAAGGATTTTTGATGTTTCTGAAACTTTACTCATATTATGGCCTGTCCATACCATAATCAAAGCAATATTTGGTGTAATAAGCCAGAAGGAAGAGAATTAGACTTGAAATATAATAAACCCAGGAGGGGAGGCCCAGTATAGGAAGCTGGAAGCAGTATGGTTTTGGCTAATGCCACACTCAATCATCTGCTACATGAAGTTTTGGCCAGGTTAGCTAGCTGCAGAAACTTATCTCATTATGGAGGTGCAAGTTGACTAAAAACAGAGTAATTCTATTTTGTAATTACCACCTTTTCCCCCAGCTGCTCCCCTTCCCCAACATCCACATCTAGTAACAAACAGATATATGGCATGAAAGTCTGGCCACAAGACAAAGAGTCCAGGTTATGTACCCCAGGATAGAACTCTAAAAACAGACACTTTGGAAATCTCCACTTTGCTTCCTTAGATTTATTAATGATGTCTTCCCCAAAGGACCAATTAAGATTTTCCTCCCAAATCCAAGAATCCTTCTAGGTTACCAAGAGATATTCTCTTTATTCAGAGCAAAAACAAATGTTTTAAAGTATTCACAGCGGGGGGGGGGGGGTAGTTCTTTTATTCTATTTCTGTAAATGTCTGTTTGCATTTATATATCATCTCCTAAAACTCTTGATAACACATTGTAAAAGTAAACCAATGGGTATAAAATATTTTAAAGTCAATACAATAAAATCTGGTTGAGGGATATTCTCCTTTCACTTCTGATACATAGTAAGATGTCTACCTTCATATATATTAAATCAAATACATCACTGCATTTACAAGGGGAGAAACAGTATATTTCCTAGAGACAGAAGGGTTTAGACTAGACATTTGTATTCATAGAGCTCCACTGAAGAAGTGTTAGGCTTTTCTGGGAAAATGACTTACTTAAAGTAAGAGCCAGAAATTGGTGCCATCAAGGGATGCACACAGCCAGCTCCTTGCTCCTAAATTGCTGCTGTTACGTCTCTGCTTCCTCTGTCTTCTCATTCTGTAATTGGCCCTATAATTTAGTTTTGACCTGTTCCTGCCTAGTACCCTGTGCCCACTCCTGTAGCCTTCTACCACCTAAGGAATGAAGTTCCATCCTGAACCCTCACCAGCAAGGGAGACCTATGCCTTCAGACAGGTCAGTTGTGAAAACAATGTCCACTGTTTACTTGGGTCACAGTATCTCATGTTTTCTGATTTATTGGCTACTGATCTGACTGGAAATGACTTTTTTCTGCATTGCGAATTAGACTACAATCAACACTTCTCAAAAGTTGAGCTCCCAATTCATCACCCATTTCCCATCAGCATATATACTGAGTCACTTCCTCTGTCTCAGTTTTTCCCCATAGAACAGGTTTTGTGGTTGCCACCGAAACCTGTGCAGGTAGATTTTTGACGCTGTCCTACTGTAAAAAGACCACCAATATTCAGGCATGAGTCAACCTAAGGTGTGATATTGTGGTGGGCTGAACTCTAAAAATATACCAGCACCATCCAAGACTTCCATTCCATGAATATTTAAACATTTAGCTAGGCATGGTTATCAGGTGCAATTAAGGTTATTAATCAGCTGACCTTCAAACAAGGAGATTATCCTGGTTTATCAGGATGGACTCAATACAACTCTATAAAGAAAAGTGTTAAAGGGTGAGCTTGAGAAATGCATTAGAAGAAAAAGACAGGAGATACAGCAGAAAGAGGAAGTCAGAGAGATTCTAAGCAGGAGGAGTGTTCAACTGCACATTGTTGCTGACTCTGAGATGTAGGGGCCCATGTACAAGGACTGAGAAGGATCTCTAGGAGAGGCGAGAAAATACCAGTTGACAGCCGACAAGAAGTGGAGACCTTGGTCAGTACAACCACAAGGGACTGAAGTCGGCCAACAACCTGACAGATCTTAGAAGTCGATTCTTTCTCAGAAGTTCCAGGTAAGATCCCAGATCACTGGTAGCTTGATTTCAGCTTTGTGAGACAAGACACAGGGCAAAGAAACCAGTTAAGCCATTCTGGACATATGACCTATAGAACTGTATGGTCATAGATTTGTATTGTCTTAAGCCATTGACTTTATGATAATTTGTTATGACAGCAATAAGAAACTATTTATAGATGTACAATTCACTCATATAATTTTTTGTGTGAAAAAGGAAAGAAATTTTTAGGAAACAGTCACCTTTGGTTAAGGTTAATATTAATATTCTTTCTTGTGTACACACGAGTTTATATTTCTTATAGTTCCTACACCACTTTATTAGTAGAAGTTTTCTGTAACCAAACATGTCTCCATTCATTAGACATATATTGAATATCACCTCTGTCCAAAGGTCTTTGGCAGGTACAAAGAATCCCGCCTATTGACTCATCCTTGATGGAAGATGAGCTGACCCCAAAGCCTAAATACCTTAACACAGCAAACACAGTGTTCAATCATCTACATTCTGCCTATAATTATCCACTTCCCCTTATGACCCAGCCAGACATGACACCAGCTTCTTTTTAAATCCTTGTTTTCCTTTCATGCCTTTGAAACTTGAAACTTACAGTTCCATACCTCAAGGCAGCTTTTCACTCTGTCGGGAACACACCTCCCCCAGATAGCCAGGTGACTCTCTCACTCACCTTCTTCAAGTCTTTGTCACGTTTTGTTCTTTAAAAGAGCCCTATCCCGACCACTCTATTGAACATTGCAAACTACCATCACCTATACTGTCTGAATTGGCCTTATTCCTGCACAATTTCTATTCCATGACACTTAGCAACATCCAATGTGCTATATTATTCATTTATTACATTCATTGAGTGTTATTTCTCTCTTCTCCTAATAAAATATAACTTACACAAGAAAGTAATGTTTATCTCCTATGTTCACTGAGTATCTCCAGCACCTGGAACAGTGTCTGGCTTGTAACATATAGACCCTTTATAAATATTGATACATCACTGAATGAATCTTACCAAGAACTTATATTTTTCAACAGTTATTTGTAGGGTGAAGTTTGGGAGAGCCCAGATGATGTCCATGAAAAGTGGAGAACTGATAGGTCCACAGGTCACCTTGCTAAGGTCAGGAAGTGATCAGGGCCTGGGACTTCACAATTGTCAAGTGTCTGGTGTGTCCAACATTCTTCTAGGAGTAATCTAGAAGGGAAGCATTGTTAGATGGGTTTTGGTGAAGTAAGGGTTAAATTTACATAAATAGGATGCTACCAAAAATGAATATCCTTCCAATTCTTGAAAGAGAACAAGACAGTTTATGTCACACTCATAAATTCAACTGCCACTTTATGTTTCAATAAAGACAAAAATCATGCTTAAATGAATATAATATTTATTACTTCTCTACTGCCATTCCTGTTGGCTGAGAATCTCCTTTAGGATAAACCTTGCAATCCATGACTGACATTTTTTTCCTTGTCTTCTTTTTTTTTAAAAAACATTTTTACTTTGTTATTCATATCCCAGAAATGCAAGGATTAAAACTGTAAAGATTGGAGAAGCCTTTTTCTTTCTTGTTACAAGTTGTTCGCTTTGACATTCTTTAACATTTTCTGATGGCTGATTCATTATTCAAAGTTGTACCTAGAAGAAAAAGAGTTTACAAACAGCTACAAGCACCTATGAAGCCACATATGGCTATCCACACATAAACCAAAGCCACAAACTGATATTTATTAAACTTCAAAAGTGTAAGGAGGTTCTTCTGGGATATGTGACTGAAAAGCACTGACACTGTGAGTGACAAGGAGCCAGTGTGCTCACTGGTAAAGAAATTCTAGCTCATGCTGGCATTGAACAACATGCTTGAACTTGCCCACCATTTAGCAGGTTACAGTGTGCCAACTTTACAGAGGAAAGGTTTATTAAGGAAAACTTTCAGCCTCTCCTTCTTTAGCCCTCTGTATCTTGTCCAAAGCAGTTTTGTCAAAGCCAAAGTTTTAAGGGCTGGGCTCAATTTCTCCATTTTAAATAGGGACCACAAATAAAACTGTCAACCAGTAAGAATAAATGTAGTGAGCTTCTTGCCCAAAGTGGTAGAGTTAGTTTGGCCACCAATGCCAGAGCAAATACATCCATAGGGCTCATTCAAAGAGTGACAGATGTTGACTTGGCCCCAACAACAGCAAGTGGAAAAACTCAGTCCTCAAATCACCTCATTGTGGGTTTGCATGTTTTAAGTTATGCCTACTGCAACCTAAATAGCAGTTATTTCAAACATGTTTTCATCCCCCAAATCCTAAAATGGATCTAATCACATAGTTTCATACTTAAAAACACAACAAGCAAACATGACAAATTTTCTTTTAAAACTGGAGGCAGAGCAGATAAACAAAGATAAATTGAAACCCAACATGTTTAGGTATGAGAGATGAAGAGAACAGTAATTTTTTTTTTGGAAAAATGATGCAAATCATTTTGTAAAAGAACCTCAAATCTGTCTGGCAAGTTTCAATTTTAAAGGCAATCTCAACAGACTGAAAAATCTATATTAGGTGTTCCAGAGAACACTCACAGTAAAATAATTTCTATGACTACAAAGCATCTGCTATTTGCATTTCTTAAGGTAATGGTTGTCAATACTCTTAGAATCACCAAAAGATCTGTTTAAAAATTCAATGCCTAGGTCTAACTGTTGACCAATTAAACTAGAATTTCTGGGAGTGAGACCCAAGTGACTCTAAAGTCCAGCCAGGATTGTAAACTGAGGAGGTGTACAAGCAAAGGGAAGGTAATAAGCACTGTGAGAAAAATGCTTTCCACACTTGCCTGATGATGCCTGTCTCCTGGAATGCTTCTTAACACCTGTTGCATACCAATCTCCGGGGGACAGCTTGGGAAATGTATTTTTAAACAGCAACACCGTAATCTTTATCACCAGGAAACTGGTCTCCTGGAATAAGAAATGTTAACTATATAAAGGCTTTAGCAGATACCCATGGAAAGCACTTGAGAACAAAATGTTATTTAACCTGACCTCCAAATCACCACCTAAGCCTTTTCTCAGGTGACATGTAAGGCCTACGTTAACTGAGGCACACTCAAGAGGAAGCTCGTTTCCCCTAATATTCTTATTGAAACCCCAAGAAAAGGGAGATGTGAAAAAAGTCAAGAACAAGACGACATGCTCAGACACCTGGGCCACAGTGTTGGAGAACGGGGGAGACTTTATAAAAAGAACTGAATTAGGAAAGATCCTCTCATGTCATTGTCTTGTAAACAGTCACTCTCTTTACACAAAACAGTGTGTTCTGTTCACTCTGTTTTGTTGTGTTGAGCTGGGGCCTGGAACACCTTCAGGATGGCAGATGCCTCCAACTTCGCAAAGTCTGATGATACATGTAATTTGGCCATTTAATAGAATACCAAAAAAAAAAAACACGTGAGAAGATGCTCAGCATCACTATCTCATAGAGAAATGCAAATCAAAACTATAATGAGGTATCATAAATGAAGTCTACAAATAATAAATGCTGGAGAAGTTGAGGAGAAAATGGGGCCCTCCTACACTGTTGGTGGGAATGTAAATTGGTGCAACAACTATGGAAAACAGTATGGAGCTGTTAAAAAACTAAAAATAGAGTTACCATGTGATCCAGCAATCCCACTCCTGGGCATATATCCAGAAAATACAAAAGCTCTAATTCAAAAAGACACATGCACCCCAATGTTCATAACAACACTATTTATAATAGCCAAGATATGGAAGCAACCTAAGTGTCCATCAACAGAGGAATGGATAAAGAAGATTTGGTATACATACACATACACACACACACACACACACACACACACACACACACACAAAATGGAGTATTACTCAACCATAAAAAAGAATGAAACGATGCCATTTACAGCAATTTGGGTGGACCTAGAAATTATTATACTAAGTGAAGTAAGACAGAGAAAGACAAATATCATATAATATCACACATATGAATCTAAACATAGTGAAAATGAACTTATTTACAAACAGACAGACTCAGACATAGATAACAAACTTATGGTTATCAAAGGAGAAGGGGAGGGGGAGGGATAAATTGGGAGTATGGGATTAACAGATGCACATTACCATATATAAAATAGATTAAGAGACAAGGGTATACTATATAGCACAGAGAAATATATTAAAAAATAATATACTAAAACTTATCATAAGTATCAGTTTAAAAGGCTGCATTTTACTCTTTTACTATTTATTTTACTACTTTTACTATTTTATGTTTAGTAATTTGTTTTACTACTTCTCTCTTGCAACACTGGGGTAGTACCGTATATATTTGTTTACTATCCCTCTAACAGATCATAACATAAAGAGAGCAAAGGCAGGCTTTTACACTGTGCCATTGAATTTCCTGCATTATTTTCCCTGAGAGACCTCCTAACATCAGTGGCAATGCCCTGTGAAATGGGAGAGAAGACTGGTGGGCACAGTAACGTTCTGTAGCAGTCAAGTGGGATATGATGGTAGTACCAGCAGAACATGGTGATACCAGGGACTGCTGGGCAAGGAATGTAAAAGAGCACCTTAGGAACAAACGGAGTAACCACTAGAATATTCTCAGGCATAACTTTACTTTACTTCAACTTGAGTAAGACTTGACATCTAGTAGAGAATGTCAAGGCCAAAGCCAGAAAGATTAGAGAGGTTACCATATCCGCATCTCTACCCAAAGGCACAAAAGGTCAAGAGATACTTAAATTTAATCAAACTTAAAAAAATAGTATAAAATAACATGTACATAATAATTCCAGTTGTGTTAGAGAAATATGGGTGCAGATTTTTAAACTTTAATGATATAGAAGACATGGTTAACAGTGTTTATCTCTGGGTAGTAGGATTGTGAGTGATTTGGGTTTTTTTTTTTTTTGCTTAATTATATTTTCTAAAGGCATATTTTGTAATAAGATAAGGTTTAAAAGTTATAAAAATATTGTGATTGTTCAAAATTTTATTGTATACTATATATTTATGATTTAAGGAAGTTTTCAAGCCTCAGTGTCTGAGGTAATTTATTGGTTTAAGCCATTCTCATAGCAACAGGTTGTTAAATAAACAAATATGTATATTATAAAACTCAAGTTATACCTTCAACCCCTGTGGCTGAGGAACAATTAAGTGTTCATGATTAAAACACAAGAAAATCGTGCGGGTTTTTTGTTGTCAAATACAAATGTTTTTCAATAAAAACTATTCACTGTGTTGGCTAATATTTTTTCACTTTAACTTTATTCTGTTACTCCTGACTGTCTCATGAGGCATCAAAACTATTAACATCATTGACTGAATAAACACAAGATTCTGTGTCTTTAGTTCTGGGACCCAAATCCTATTACTATTTCAGGTGTCCAACTTGCTCACCATCATAGGGAGGAAGTAACTTGAGAATAATTGTTTTAACTAAAAGTCAGACTTGTTAAACACAGAGCAGAAAATCAAGGTTCTATTTAGTTATTCCTTAAAAAACCAGAATTTTGTAATATACTAGAGTACAATCCATCTCCATTTATAGTCATTTTAATGTATTACTCTTTGAATCTTAGTTAAAAACAATGTATTTTAATGAGTAACTAGTAACAAGGATTCAAAAGGGCCAATTACTTGTTACATGTAAGGGTTACATGTTAAAAATGCTGTACCTTGAAGATTTTAATTATAACTCACATTTTCTCTTTGTTGAGCAAACACTGAAGTTTTTGTAATTGCATTTCAAGATATGCTTTAAGAGAGAAGTAATAATACAGTAGTTGGATTGCAGTGTGACTAAGAAAAACACCTCCCCAAACCCTTAGACCCCAGAATGGTACATGGTGAAATGGGGAGAGAGAGACATCATTTACCAGAATAGTATCATAACCTAATAACAGCTAAACGTACTATGCTCCTCTCTTCCTGATGAGGTACACACTGAAATGGAATGACTTCATAGCAGATCCAGGTGAATGGAATTGTCTATTGATTTAAGAAAAGTATCTAATGGAAATTTAATTTAGCTAACTTTATTAAATAGAAAGGTATATAAAGGGCACATCTAAAATGTTGCCATCTGAAACAGTAAACTTTTAAAATACAGCATGCACATCATTATTCTGGTGATTGATGCCTCTTTTATAGATGACTTTCCAGACTATTGTTCTGGACTCTGTAATTCTGAAAAAGAGTTCCCAGGATGGCATTTAAGAACAACATGGCCACAATCACTCCATAGCAAAAGTTATCATCCACATTATCATCATCATCCACATTATCATCATTATCCACATTATCATCATCATCCTAGTTATGGCAAATAAAACTATAATTAGGAACCATCATTTTGAATCTGACTTTTGGCTTAAGTCACAGATATGGCACCCTCCTGCCATGTTAGGTTAACCTTTTAAGGAATAACTACCAAAAGTAGAGACATGAACTGCCAGTGAAAATCAGCTAAGATTTTCAAAAATTATTTCATAGATGTATCATAAACCATAAGAATGTGAGAATACAATGAAAGACACAATTTTTATATATTTTTTATTTTGTATTGCTTATTAAAAAGAAGAACTTGAATTCTTGATATTGAAGCTTCTTCTTCTGTGACTTATTCAGTTTCCTCTAACATTACCATTACTAGTCGAGTATAGTAAAAAGTCTTTCATCAGAAAATGAGTTAATGCTATAGAATTATTGGACATGTAAAAATATTGGCAGTAGAATAAATTTACTTGCAGTACTGAGGATAAAAATGGACAACTGTAACTAAAGAGGAAAAAAAACATGTAGAGATTCATTGAAACTCAGTCATAAGCAGTACCTAATAGGTGGAAAGTCACTGTTTGCAACAGAACTGAATGTTTTGTAGCCATGAGAAATTTCATTGAGCTGTATTTTTAAGCAAAGCCTATGGGCAAAAACAAAAACAAAAACCAACCAAACAAACAAAAAAATGCCATGAGTCATGTTCTAATTGTGAGGGACACTTAGGTAGTGACTATAGTGACACGTGTTTGGAGAAAGACTATAGTTACAATCCAAAGCATAATAGTCCACCTGTGAAAATTGGCCTTTTAAATCCTATCTGAACATACAGATCACACATTCCACTCAAACCATGCCCATCTTCACAGAAATGGGAGAATAACATAATATATTTATTATAAGTGGCTAGAATACAGCTGTGTTGAACACTGTTTAAACATTAGTGTTAAACTAATCTTTAATAAGGAAACTGATGGGCATGAAAGAGTCAACCAAGAATATTGAGGTGGAGGATCAATTAAAGCATAGCAGTGACTGAAATACAGAATAATGAGCTAAGGAACAGGCAATACAAAGGAACCAGTCCTCCTTTGACTCAGGAATATACATGAAAAAGTAGCATCCATTAGAGAAGACAGATAAAGAGTCAGTATCCATTGTAGTACTCCCTATGTGCTTGTCTTTAAACTTCTTAATGGTGTCATTTAAAGGTCATTTAACTTTGTTCAAATCCAAGTTATAAAATTTTGTTGTTATAAATTATGCATTTGATGTAAGATCTAGGAAATCTTTGCTTAACCTAAAGTCATAAAAATTTTCTCTTATGTTTTACCCTAGAAGTGCCATAGTTTTATCTATTGTATTGAAGTCTATGGTCCAGTACCATTTATTGAGAAGACCAGACTTTCCCAGTTGGATTGCCTTGGAACATTTGTCAAAAATCAATACAAAGTTAATATTGTTAAGAAGACAATCTTCCAAAAAACTAATCTACAGATTCTATACAACCCTTATTAACATTTCAGTTGTTTCATTTTTATTTTTTGGAGTTTGACAAGCTGATCATAAAATTTATGTGTAACAGAAGGGAATCCAGAATATCTGAAACAATCCTGAGGAAGAAGAAAAAAGTTGGAGGAATCACTTTTCCTGATTTTAACACTTACTACAAACCTACAATAAACAACACACAGTAGTGCTGGCTTAAGGATAAATATACAGATCAATGGAATAGAATTGAGAGCCCAGAAATAAACTCTTACATGTATGGTTCATTGATTTTCAACAAGGGTGCCAAACGATTCAAAGGAGAAAAAAAGTCTTTTCAACATGTGGTTCTGGAAAAGCTGAATAACCACATGAAAAAGAAAAAAAAAAAAAAGCTGGAACCCTTCTTTACGCCATAAATAAAAATTAACTCAAAATTATTATGGACCTAAATGTTAGAGCTAAAACTATAAAAGGCTTTAAAGAAAATATAGGAGTAAATCTTCATGGTCTTGGATTATGCAAAACCTTCAGAAGTATGACATCAAAGCACAAGAGATAAAAGAAATATTAGATAAATTAAACTTTATCAAAATTAAAAACTTTAGTGCTGCAAACAATATCATCAAGAAAGCAAAACAGACAATTGACAGAATAGGAGAAAATAATTGTAAATTATATATCTGATAAGGGAATCATACAAAATACGTAAATAGTTACAACTCAATAATAAAGAGACAGCTCAAGTTTTTTAAAAAATGGGCAAAGGATGTGAATAGACATTTCTTCAAAGAAAATACACAAATGACCAAGAAGCACATCAAAAAAAAATGTTCTACATAATAAGCCATTAGAAATATACAAATAAAAACCATAATGCGATACTACTTCACATCCACTAGAATAGCTATAATGAAAAAGATAATAATAAGTATTGGTAAAGATGTGGAGAAACTGGAACCCTTACACATTGCTGGTCAGAATGTAAAATGGTGCAGCCCGCTTTGGAAAATTGTTTGGCAGTTCCTCGAAATATTAAACATAGAGTTAACACATGGGAGACCCAGTAATTCCACTTCTAAATATATGTCCAAGAGAAATGAAAACATGTCCACACAAACACTTGTACACAATTGTTCATAGCATAATTATTGGCAGAAACCAAAACATGGAAACAACTCAAATGTTCATCAGCTGATGAATAGATAAATAAATGTAATATAACCAAACAGTGAAATATTATTCTGCCAACAGATTTTCTGCAAAGGTACAAAAACAATTCAATGGAGGAGGACTTTTCAACAAATGATACTAGAGAAACCAGACATCCAAGATCAAAAAATTTGAATACTAAGCCGAACCTCACATTTTGTACAAAAATTAAGTCAGAACAGCTCACAAACTTAAATGTAAAATTATAAAACCTTTGGGGGAACTAAAATCACATGAGAAAATCTTTAGAATCCTGGAGCAGACAGAGAGTTCTTAGACTTGATACCAAAAACACGATACTTAAATACAAAAACTGATAAATTAGATCACATCAAAATGTAAAACTTCTGTGAGTTAAAAAAATTTTATGAAAAGACAAGCTACAGATTTGGTGGAAATATTTTCAAAACACGTATCTAACAAAGGGTTAATATCTAAAATAGATAAAGAAGTCTCAAACTCAACAGTAATAAAACAATCCAATTAGAAAGTGACAAAAGACATGAACAAACATTTCATTGAAGAGCCTATATGGACAGCAACTAAGACATAGAAATGGTCAGCATCATTAGCAATTAGGGAAATGTAAATTAAAACCAACATGAGATGTCAGCACACACCTATCAGAAGGACTAAAATAAAAAATAGTGACAACATCAAATGCTGATGAGGATCTGGGAAATCATCACCCACACATCACTGGTGGGAATATAAAATAACACGGCCTTTAACAATTTGTTAGTTTCTTATGAAACTAAACATGTAACTGCCATACAACCTAGCAATTGCACTTCTGGGCACTTATCTGAATGAAGTATAGCACACAAAGTTCAGTGTGAGGAATGATGCTAAGATATAGGCTGCTTGTTAGTCAGCCCTCCCAGTCTACCTTTCTTCTTTAACTTCAACCTGAATATTTTTTACTTTAAGTGATTTGGATAAAAATATACATACAGATGGGGCAGTGGGTGAGAAGAGAATTGAATTTTACTTTAGATTCTGCAGTGAATTTAATAAATGTGTGTTTTCCCCAGCTTTTATATTCTAATAGTTCAGTAAAATTTTATATAAGAAAAGTCAGACAGAGAAAGGCAAATACTGTGTGTTTTCATTTATATGTAGAATCTAAAAAATAAAACAAAGCAATAAATATCACAAAACAGAAAAAGACTCACAGACACAGAGAGTAAATTAGTTAGTGGTTCCCAGAGAGGAGAGAGGTGGAGGACAAGTAAGATAAAGGTAGGGGTTAACGCACAAACAACTAGATATAAAGTAAATAAGTTACAAGGATGTAATGTACAACACAGGGAGTATAGCCATATTTTATAATAACTTTATATGGGGTATCATCTATAAAAATATCAAATCATTATGTTATATACCTAAAACTAACATAATATTACAAGCCAATGGTACTTCATAAATTAACAAGTAAATAAATAAAATATTACATAAGGAAAAATTAAATTGTAAAGTACCATGAATGTATATAGAGATGTTGTTCTTTGTAAAAGCAATAGTTCTTTGATAGAATTGTATTAAACATGCCTAAATTCAAAGTTATAAGACTTCAATTACATAGGATATTTCAGGAGTGTTAGTTATTGAGATTTGCTAGTATGTTTGTAAAACATAATTTTATTAATTACTACAATGATACATTATATTCGAATCTTCTCAGCAGTGAGTCTATTAGGCAAACATATTTGAACTGTATTTTTCTGGAAAAGAAATCTCTTGGGACAGAAGTGCTGCTTTCTATACTGCCACTCAATCAGGAGAGACCCCCAATTCTAAAATCCAACAGACAAGATTATGAGAAGTAACTCATTGTTGGTTGAGATTTTTTTTACTTTGATGATTCTTGGTTTATCTTTTGCCTGAGCTTTAGTTTCAGAATAATGCAAGTCCTTGTGTTTGTTCTAAATAAGTCAGTTCTGTCAACATGTTTTGACTTTTATTGGTTTTATAAAACAATTTCCTAAGAATACAGTTTTGGGGTTGAAAGTGATTGTGGAGGAATTTTAATACACTCTCACATTGTATTTATGAAGACACCATTTTCATCAATAGCTCAGATAAAGAAAAATGGAGTAACCTCTAATCATCCACTTACCCATTAGTTAAGTCTCTCATCTGTGTAGCTATTTATTCATTACTTGTGATCATTTCATTCTGTGTCACCACATCCTGAACACCCAAGAGAGACGCATTAATACACACTTTTTTCTCTCAGTACCCTTCACAAACTGCCCATGTGAAGCTGATGATCCTTTTATGTTTAATAAAATCCACGGGATTGGCCCACCTTTGAACACTTTAAATGGAAGGAGTTACTTTCAAGAAGTGTGTTTTCAAAGGCAGCAGGAAGGGAAGGGCTGAGCAGCAGCCTAGTGAGCAAAATGCTAAGAGTTCCGCTGTCATCTCGACCCTGGTGACCCCTTCACTTCACTTCCCTCAGCTGCAATAACACAGAGAGCTGCATTGCCCTCACTTACTCGAGGACATGAAAAGGAAACCATGCAACAAAAGTGAGTGGAGGTCAGACCCGGCGGTGAAGTCTTGTGGAAAAAGGCAAGTTGAAATCAGAAGACCTGGACACTGTTTTCCACTGATTCGGACGATGTGATCACAAATAAGCCAACACTTTCATTTCTTTATCACAAAATGGCCATAATCACAACCAAAAAAGTAAATGTGCCTACTTTTAAAAGAAGGAATACTTCCAAAAGTACATTAAAATCCAAATAGAGGCTGCATTCATTTGATATATTATTATAATTGCCAAATAAATAACAGAATTAGGTTTGACCTCATGATTCATTTCCCTAGGTTTGAACAGGAACCAAATAACTTTTTAGTCTTATGGCAAATGTCCTTTAGTCAAGGAGTTTTAAGTTTTTATTCAATAGAAAACAGATTGCCAAAGAAACAAATAAAAGGGCTTCTTAAGGGACATTAGTTCTTGGATATCAACCTTTAAAAACAAGGTTATGATGATACACTGAAGTGAATCAGAACTCAGTGGATTATTTTGTCAAATGATTTTAGAAAGAGAGAAAATGTTTACTCAGACGTGACTGGAATTTCAGGAAAGGCAAACAGAGAGCATATTTCATGCTATATTTCTGGTCCTTAAAGATTGTAGTAATGCACTGAAAACTGTATTAAATAAATAACAGATGACTTTTTAAAAGATGCCACTAAAAAAAAAAGTAGCAATTACTTTTAAACCGAAAATACCTATTAGCTAGTATTAGATAATTTTCTTTGTCATTTTTCAAACTCCACGATATTTCATGACTCTAGCAAATCAGTAACTTAAAACATATCTTTATATATGCTGGCAATTCCAACACTTAAAATCAGTAGGAGCTAAGAACAGTATCTGAGGAAGCTGAGAAATGCAACATAAATACTTTCAACTTACCTGCCTCTTTTCTTGACCAAAGACTACAAAATGTCATGTACTTTATTGGCTATTCCTTCTGAACACTGATAATAATATGATGGGAAACATCATCTTGTCATATTCTCCTAACTACTTAAAGAGTTTTAGTCTCTTACTACAATTGGCTTTAACATATTCAATACAGAAGGTGTTCACATTATATGAGGATATTGACAAAAAATTGTTTTCAGGAAGAATTTAGGTGATTTGAAGTCAAAGCAGAGCTGAAAACTAAGTGCCTGCTGGTTTTGCCCACACCATCTAAAGTCTGATATTGCAGTTCGCTTTTCCTTGCTGAGCTGTTTGCTCTTCCATAAAAAACAAAATTATGTGAAATTGCATGAAAAGTACATACTGTGACTTTAAAAGGGTGGGGTGCTGAAAACTGCTTATAGGAAGTAGAAACTGTAACAGAGAATTGAAATATAGAAAGCCAGAAAAAAAATCACCGGACTTAAACATTATAATGTATCTTCTACTGCAGCAATTATATAAACTGAAATTATAACCTAATTTTTGCCTAATTATACCTTATAATGTAAGACACAATAATAATTGAATTTGTGTCATAGTTAAGATTATTATTCTAACTTATACTACATCATCCCTACTACTCTGAAACACTTATTCCCAATCAATGTTAACTCTGTATGAAAAGAAGAAAAGTCCTCAGCAGTCTATACATGCAATCTATATCCACTGAGTGAGTTAAATGGTACCTGGGAAATTGTTTGATACAGTTCCAAAGAGTGGAATATCAAAAACAGCTTATACCAGTGAGATTTTGTATTATGCCATTGAATTAATGAAGACTTTAACATAATTTTTGAAAATGAAACTTCAAAATGCATCCATTTATGGATCTGTAGAGACAAAATTATGATTACTTCCAATCAAAATAGCTGAAGCATTTTTTCTATTACTTAACCAAATTTAGCTAAAACTTATTGTCTATTACTTACCCACTTGTGTTAAAAAGGAAGGTAACTAATATTTCTGGCATCTTCTACTTACAGAAATTTTCAAATGTTTTATCATTTAGTCCTTACAACAATCTTATAAGTCAGGTTATTATTTTTATTTTACAAATAAGGAAACAGAGACACATAAGCAATTTTCTAAGTAAATGACAGGGCGGTGATTTAAATTCATTTAACTCAAAGTTTATGGCAAAATACTGAGAAAGTGTGATTTAAAGATTATAAAGTGGTATTATTTTTTCTGTACTTTTTCAAATTTGTGAATGAATTTCATAATACAAGTCAGACCATCTAAATAAGAGTGTACAGAAGACTTATAAAGCAATTAGTATATTTCAGAATCAGATCAGTGCAAGGAAGGACTAACCATCCCATATGGATAACAAAATTTCGAAGGAAGCCTGAGATGGGAGTGGAGGTGGTAATGGAAGCACTGCAGGCAGTAGCTAGAGCACACATACATCTCTCCAAGTACGAATAAGTTAAGTAATGTCTGTGGGATACAGACTCTCTACTAGGCACTGTTCTTGACATATTACCTCATTCCATTCTCACAACAACCCTAAGATTTAAGTACTTCCGTATCGCCATTTTACAGATAAGGAAACAGGAGCACAGATATTGTAACTTGCCTGAAGTCATGGAACTATTCCACAGTAGACCCAGGAATTGAACCTGAGTAGAACATGATAGCTTACACGCTAATCCATTATGCAATAAAGAATGTACTTTAAGGCATATGATTATTGTGTATAATTGTCAGGACTATTTATCAGTTAAGTTTTTCAGAGGCCAGTGAAGACATTTGGAAGACCAGTGTATTCAAAGAACATTTAACAGATCCTTAACAACTTTTGCAACATGATTTAAATAATTAATTGTGTGTAGTGGGTACAATATGCAGTATAAAGAACAGGTATTCACAAAATGCAATTTATTTTTTCTGTTACTCAGTTTATTTTCTGTAAGAAGCTTCCAAGTAGTCACAATATAAAAATGTAATCTCCTCTAAAAATCTATTTGTCACATCATTGGGTTTTAAGTGCTCGGGTGAGTGGGAGTTGCTGGGCATCTGGACCTTGCTTTGTGGTCTGTACCTGCTAGCATCTCCTAAGATCAGCTGAGAAAGCCACAATTCATTTTGGTGCATGAATTTCTGTCTAAACAGGTCACTGCAAAGTCATTGGTCTCTCCAATCCAAAAGGCATGCTCTGTCTAGGCTACCTCCCATAGTCTTTTAGGGTATGTAGGTTTATTCTGCTGTTCCTCGTCACACAAATCACAGAGACTTACAGGAGGAGAGGGTATCTGTAATCTCTAACTACTTCCTTGCTCCTCTTCGTTTCAGGGAATATTTGTACTTATCAGGTGCCAACCTGGGTTATGAGAAAAAAAAAAGTGTGTTATCATAAGTTGAGCAGAGATATTTGTCCACCCAAATCCGTTTTGTGTTTTTCCTGAGCTAGTATTCCATCCTCCCTTGCCAGGAGGTGTGGCCATGTAATTGGGCTTTAACCAATAGGGCATGAGTAGAAATAATACGCGCTACTTCCGGACTGGCCCCCAAGCCTTTCACACATACTCCTCTGTATTCCTTCCTCCTCTGTTGTCATGACACAGACAAATGAAAGACAAATGAATCCCTAGAGGCTGAAAAGATACAGTTGTACAAGCTGGAAAAGACCTTGCTTCCTGAATGATAGAGCAAAGAGTCCTGATCTGAAACACTCACTAGGACTGTTGCTGATCAACAAATGAACTGTTTTTGTCTAGCCCAGTACCAGATTAAGTCTGTTTCTTATCACAGACAAGTTTATCCTAATACACATACCCATCTGATTAAACATGTTCAACGGTGGTTTCTGTTCTGCACTTCTGGTGTGCCTCCATGGGCTGCACTGGGGGAAGGGTTACAGGCACCGCTCTCACTCCGAACCCTCAACTTTATCTGGAGGGTCTGAATGACCCCTAGTTCATCCAAGAGAGGGGTCATATCCCCTTTATAAAGGACTTTCAATATTTATCTACTCGTTGCTACTCCATCTTACACTCCTCTTTCCCTAGCTCCAGGAATCTACTATTTTGGCGGGAGGCAGAAAGTTTTGTGTTATTCACCAATTACTCTTTTTCTTTACCCATGTTGAACAGATTAAAATATCATTAACTGAGTATTTTGGAAATAAGTAAGGAAATAAATAAGTAGTTTTCTAGATGATTAATGGAGAGAAGAGTAAAGAGTACAAAGAAAAGCAAAAGTGGAGAAATCTCTGTTCATACTTTCAAATATGACCCCAGGACATCTGCGGTCCTCTGTCAAATGGATCACATACCTAAGAACTGCATTATCTCTTGGGGTCTCAGTAATTAGCTTGAGTCCTACCCAGAATTGGGGGGACTGTGATAGTTGAAAATGATTAATATTTTTGATGGTGAGGAATTTGGTCAATGCACAAATTACTTATTGAATATATACTACTATGCCAGTCACTGTTCTAGTTTTGAAATCTCTAGAAGTACAAATATTTGTAGTGAATGACTAACGATGTTTTCTCTCAGGATGCAAGGACCCAACAGGGGGACGCCACCCTTGCTTCACGCGTGACGCACACTGAGATGGTAAACAGAGACCAGGGAAACATTATGTAATTCTCCCCAGATGTTTCCATGAGGTTGCTCATGTGACCCTGAAAACACCTAGGAGTGCTGAAGTGTGAGAAGATAAGTGTAGTCCCCCTTGTATTGCTTCTAGAAAGCAGTTAATGCCACAGGCCCCTTGGGTCTAGTTCTTTTTTCTTTAACGTTTGCATATTTAATGGACATACCTACCTATTTTTGCAATACATCTAAAAACATAGAATCCAGGTATCATCTTGTAAAATATGCTCATGGAGTCAATTGCAGCACAGATCTTATGTTTCCACAAAACTACAAATGCCTGATAGAAAACTTCTTTTAAATTTATTTCTTATTGAAGTATAGCTGATTTACAATGTTAGTTTCAGGTGTATAGGAAAGTGATTCAGTTACATATTCTTTTTTTTTTCAGGGTCCAGTTCTTGACTTGAGATACTTTTCTTATCCCTCAACCCTGTACAGAAAGTACTCACAAGGTTTTGTGATATAGAACTCAGATATCTAAGAAAATTGCCAACTGCCTCAAATTCCTCTACGGCCTGTCCCCCTCCTTAATCTGGAACAAAGGAGCACATATTCAAACCGTATACTTGACACATGCTTGGATAAACTACAGTTTCCTGATTAAATATGCAGAGCAAATTCCAACACAGGTCCCAGGTGATATGCTGGGTGTTAAGTTTCCCAAAATAATTTTTTTACCAGTTTCTCAGTCGTGATTCTATCTTGGTTTTAAACGTCAATCCATATTGTACAAAGTCTCACCCCAGCTGGTTAAGCTGAGAGCAAGAAATGAAAATCAGATTTGATTCTCATATAATAAATACAGGAATTGTGACTTCAATGATGGAACATTGGAGAACTGAAGGATAGGGGATTTTTTGGTTTCTGGAGAATTTTCTTCTTCCAAAAACAACTTGACTTGCATGGCTTGGGATATTTTGAGGTTACAAGCTGTGGGTTAAAATTAAGTCTCAGGGCTCACAAGTCTGGTAAAACCACAAAGTTCTGTCTTGAATGGAATTTCTGGCAACACCAAGTTTTGCTTGCTTTCACCTGAAACCGTAATGAGAAGAGTCAAGTTTGGTTTGAGTAGAGAAAAGAGAACGTAAACAAAGGAAACTTGTTTATCACACAACAGAGCAAGCAGGCAGTCTCCCTGGTGCCTGATCTGCCCAGCACTTAAGCAAGAATTCCGGAGAAATGTTCAAAGAGCCACTACTGTTGCTTCACCCAGTTTTTCCCCAAAGATTTGGGCATTCACGTTTCATCGTCCTGGGGGAGGGCATGGGGGTAAAGCTGCATATTTGTGGACAGTATGGCCATGGTTGGGAAATACCGTTGTGAGAACATGCTGGGTATAACAGCCAAAGTGCTTCTCCACATATTCAGTCAAATTAATCCCTATCTGCCTCCCTCTCCCACTTTTTTGACTTTTAGTAACTTCTTTTCACCCCACTTCCATGTAACTCATGCCTTTTAATTTTCAATACCTTTATTATTGATCACTAAAAATAAGTCATTCTTAGTTTGTAAAGATGGAGAGGCACTTTTGCCTATTTCTCCCACTAAGTACAGCTGGATATCCTGGACTCTAAAGAAGGCTCTGAATGGTGGGTAGAACAGGATGGACCGGCTTCAACCTGTGGACCCAGGGAAGGACACCGTGGTAAGATTCCCGGGCTTTCTGTCTCACTTACCTCAGACTCAGAGCTAAAGAAACCAGCAGGCGGGAAATGTTAATGGGCACCGACAACCAAGGCACAACAAAAGTCTGTTTTTCTCTTCCCAAAGGACTAGGGTCAGCCTAGATTATAAGAACTCAAGTCCCAAAGAATACCACAGAGACATCTGCGCCCCACACCCAGCTCCCCACCCTCACCCCCGGCCTTCTGCTCTGTGGTGTCAGAGGAGGCTGAGTGAGGACTAGGGAAGTCCAGCTCCATCAAGCATTCATGAATCCCACCCTGTTCTGGTGTCGGCAGCACCACATGGGGAATCTGGACTTGTACCCCGACGCTGTCGTCATATAGCACCCCTCCCGCTCTGTGCTTCAGTGGCATCATATGAGACCTAGTGGAGGGTCCGAACTATACCAGTGCCACCCTCCCCTTGCCCCACATACCAGTGGAGGACACACGGGAAGCAATAAGCAGGCATTCTAGCCAGGGAGGTATCAGTGAAGGTCTCGGCAGAAGCCTTAATTCTCACCCACAGCCCAGAAGTAATGAGGGCCGCCTTAAGAACCCCCTCCCCCAACCATCAGGTCAACAAAGGCGGGGGAAACCTGGATTTCCACCTTCCTTTAGCAGTAATGAAGAGGTGCTCCCACATCCCTTGTTAGTTTCAGAGGAGGCCTGGTTAAACAAAAGATGTCGATGAGATCCAGTTTCATAGTACAACATTCAAAATGTCCAGGATAAAATCACAGATCACTTACCTTACCAAGAACCAGGAAAATCTCCACCTGAATCAGAAAAGACCATCCACATATGCTAATACCAAGATGCTGCAGATGTTGGCATTATCTGACAAGGAATTTAATGTAATTCTTCCTTAGCAGATTTGCTGTAACGGTTAGTTTCTCAGTGCAGTGGGCAGCTCAATTAAACTAGATTTAATGAAGTCTAATTCACATATAAGTGAATGTATTTGTGAAAATGCACACATGGTTACTCAGCACCAACAACCATAAAGAAGTAATCACAGCAATCAATGATGGCTTTTTACAAAATGAGATTATAGGTTAAGAAATTAAGAATCAGGGTAAAAAGTATCCACATAGGTGTATGTCTATACTTGTATCTACATCTGTATTTATGTATTTAAAGAGAGAGAGACTGACTTGTGAAGAACTAGCTCGCACGAGTATGGGGGCCGAGAAGTCCCACAACCTGCCATCGGCAAGCTGGAGACCCAGGAAAGCTCATGATGTCATTCAGTTAGTCTGAAGGCCTGAGAACCGTGGGAGTCTGTGCTCTAAGTCCCAGTCTGAGGGCAGGAGAAACGAGGGTCCCAGCTCCACAGTCAGGCAGAAAGGGCAAATTCCCCCTTTGTCAGCCTACTTCTAGCCAATGGACTGAGTGATACTCATTCCCCCCTGGGGGCTGGGGGTGGGGGGAGGGGGGAAGTCCACTTTATTGAGCCCACTGATCCAAACCAGACTGCTCTCACAGACGCACGCAGAAATAACGTTCAGCCAAATATCCGGGCACCCCTATTCCAGTCAAGTTCATACATATCACAAAAGACAAGTGGCCCATCAAACTCTAAATTAAATAATTAATTTCCCATTTGCTATGAACTACTTTCCTTCGTTAGAGAGTTCTCAGTGCCTCATTCCTTGAAAAACAAACCCAAAATTATTTTACTGAATCTCGTAAGTCTAAGATACTATTTCACTGCAAATATTGTTTCTTCCCTCTCTTTTTATAGTCAGACTTTATTGAGCCTTTATTTATGAGATATTGTCATGATTCAAAAGCTTTACAAGACTTTTTATAGAATTCTTTTCCCCCTCTAAGATAAGACTAAAAGTCCTCATAAACCTCTCCACTCTTAAAAGCAAGAGTTGGCATTCCTCGCTAGGGTTTCAAAACAATGTGGTATCTTTAATTGCACGGTCATTTGTTTTTTTTTACATGATATCTTTCACCTGGTTTTTAACGTCAAGAGAAAAAAATTGTGGATGACTAACTTTTCCACTTAAACAAATACAAATGGAAATATAAAAGTATAAAAGATTAAAAAAAAAAGATAAATTTATCGTTTTCCTCTTTCCCTGGTTTTATTTGGAGGTTTGTGAATCTCAGGGATGGGTCCTATTAGGGGAAAGAAGAAGAGATGGTATTCAGTTTGAATATAAAATAAAAGATCTAAGAAGGAAAGGAAAGAAGGGGCAAGGGAGGGAGGGAAGGAAGGGAGAGAGGGAGATGCTCTCTTATGCAGTATCTCCAACATGTGACCATATTTATGAAGAATTGTTCCTTGTCTTATAAAACCATCTCACCGTGCTGTGACTGAGTTCTTGAAAATTGCCCGAAACATAGAGAATGGAGATTTTCTACCCTGGACTTTGTAGTATTGCCGAGTTATCTGAGGTAGAACACACTGATTATAATTCTTTCCAAATTAGTAAACCACAAAAAGGTAGGAAGCAGAAAATTACTTGCAAGCAAGATGAAGCCAGTATTTATAGTAATTAAGAGATGAGGCATTTGAGGGGAGTTAATTTAAGGAGGGGGAGAATCTACATTACTTAATTAGATAACACACTTTTATAGAGACACACACAGTACATGCTAAGCACCCCGTGCTCCAACCTCTAGTATCCAAGACAGCTGCCTTTCAGCTCTACAGTTAAGATGGAAATGTGAGATGCAAATACTTGAGCTTTACCTGGGCTATACTTTCCTTTCTGCTTAGATTACAATTGATTGTACACAATTGGAGAACATGTTAATGACATCTGAAAACTCTTAAACCTTTATAAATTAACTTGGAGGTATGGCCAGTCCTTGCATTAGTAGGTAAATTCTTGCAATCTTAGCGCAAAGGAAAGCTCAGCTGTTTAAAACATTCTTTCTGATTTTCAGGACTAGGTCACATTTCTGTGGAATATCTCGGGAATTAGCCAGCATTTGCTCCAATTTAGTTCTTCTCTGATTGGTTCTGCAGCCCCCCTGAAAAAAACTCTGGATAATAAAGATTCAGAACATTACAAAGATAGTATGAAAAGCCAGAATTTCTGGAGAAAAGCTTGGGGAGTGGGGGTAGCAGCTGTCTGAATGCCTAATAAGGTTCAGGCCCACTTGGGAAAGAGTTTTTCTATAGATGATACCTACTCTGTTATTTGATAGTAAACTCCAATAGTCACAGTTACAAAGGGTACATTGTAAATGTGACCCACCTGTTGAGCTTTGCCATGTCACTTCAACAGCTTTCAAGAATTTTTTCTGCAAGTATTTAGAAAAAAATTTATGGGAGTTAAATGACACTAGAAAAAGTAGAGTCAAAAGAGAAATCCTTCTGGAAGTTTTTACATACTACTTCACAGTTTACAATGTGTTGTACATACAACCTCAGTCAATAGCCTGTTTATTCCCATCCAGTCATGCTGGAAGGAGTACAATTCCATGTGTTAGATGATTCAGAAGTACATAAAAATCAGCTTGGCCCTGACCGTGCAAATACAATCTGAACTCAATTTTTAAGAAACCACAGATTTTTCTCCTTAGGGAATGGACTGTTTGTGGGCAGTCTGTCTCTTTATAAGAAAATTATTTTTCAACGGAGCATTTTCACAGGCTGAAACTAACTGAGAATTCCAGTTCTTTCATTGCATAAATGTATCTAAACATTTCAAAGAAATACTCTAAAAACTAAACATGAGCTATTTTCTTGTTTTCCCAGTTAAAATACCTATGTGGAGCCTTAGGTAAAATTCTTCTCAAGGACTGATTTTCCTCATCTGACCAAACCAATGAGTGCCAAGTCTTGCAAAATGCCTTGCTTTCACTTCTTGGGTGGTGAGGTGGGAAAGCAATGTCACTTACCATGTGTCAGCGACCAGCTCATTACCTCTCATCTCCGAGTCCACTCTCATTGCCCTGCTGATGATACTGGAGCTGGACCCTGTGAACATTTCTTTTCTCAGGTGACACAGTGTTATGTGTTGTCAGCAGGTGGCTCTAGAGGACACTGCAGGGAAAAGAGGCTTTGTTTTGGTGTGTTTTTCCCCACTTGCTCCCGTGGTGCACAATATCCAGCCATGCATGGGACACCAGTGAGTTCTGCTGAATGGCACCTCCACAATGGGCCACTTCCTCTGGCACCTCAGAGGGCAGATTCCCAGCAAATTCCATCAAGCAACACTTTCCTGTGGACAGTTTTCCAAGCACCCAGAAGGTGGCTTCCTGGCAATTTTGGCTGGCAACGTACCTCAGATAACTTCACCATCCTGTAGGCATGGCCATGGCCATACCCCCTCCATGGGAGGGGAGGAGAACCTCTTCCAGATTTGTTGCTTCTCTTGCTGTCCTGGCTCAGGTCTAGAGGCAATGGCTTCTCTCTATTTATGTTCTTCCATTATTTTTTAGAGTTTTTATGTCAGTAACTAATCTAGATTGGTTATAGTTATGAATACTTTATATTAAAATTTCTTTGTTAAAATTATAATATGATTTCTCTCTCTTGATTGGACCCTGAATGACATAGACCTTCAAACAGTTTTAAATTTAATAGTGACTGACAATACAAGTACAAACTTGATTAGAAAAAATTACGTTACAATAATCAAGCAAATCTAAAACATTATCTTAAAAATACATGATTCCACAATTTTTCTTTCAGTAGACGCTATTCTAAAATATCCATTTACAGTCAACATAAATAAACCATCTAATAGAATAAATATTATCAAACTAATTTGTTTATTACTGATGTTTGAAAGGAAATTTTCTTTAGTGGAAATGCTGCTAAAATATTGACACAGGTATCCATCAGTAAAAATGCCAAATGAAATGAGATCAACTATGTACCTTTAAAAATACATCAATTTGTATACAGATCTCACTCAACTTACGATGGGGTTATATTCTAATAAACCCATCATAAATTGAACACATCTTAAGTCAAAAATGTATTTAATACATCTAACCTACCAAACACCTAGCTTAGCCCAGCCTACCTTAAATGTGCTCAGAACACTTACATTAGCTTACAATTTGTCCAGATCACCTAACGTAAAGCCTAAAATGTTGAATATCTCACGTAACATATTGAACACTGTACTGGAAATGAAAAACAGAATGGTTGTAAGCTTACTGGTTCTTTATCCTCATGATTTCATGGCTGACTAGGAGCTGTGGCTCCCTGCCACCACTGAGTATCACAAGTATCACTGGCCTGGGAAAAGATCAAAATTAAAACATAGAAGTACACTTTCAATTGAATGCTTAACACTGTTGCACCATCATAAGTCAAAAAATCATAAGAGGGGCATTTAAGTCAGGGATCATCTGCACATATCAGATCACATACTTTAAAACACCTCTGAACTTCCTGAATGGAAGTCTACTCTCTATCACTAATGTTGGCATTTTAAAGCACATGGATCAAAGGAAGTGAGATAATATTTAGAGATATTAAGGGCCACTTTTGCTCTTAACCAAATAAATATGTAGGTTAACATTTCCTTTCGCAACTTTTCTGTCGAAAGGTGTCCTCCCTCTCTCTCCCTCCAGGTGCAGAATATCCTCAAGATGCCAGAACGTAGTCTTGAAAGTTTCTGTAGATTGAAGATTATTACGTTTCAAGCAACAGAAACTTATGATTTCTAACTTCAGCAAGTATGAATTTGTTTCAGCTTTATTGGGCAACTTACAAAATTGGCAGGAAGTCTGGAGGGTCAGGATTGGGAAAGGCTTGGGACAAAAGAGCCTCTGGAATTCCAGGCAGCAGGCATACTCCATCATCCTGTCAAGGATAACTGCAAGAAGTAATGAGCTCCAAACATTCTTCTGTCCTTAAGTCTTTCTACTCAAAAGGCAAAGTCCTCAGAGAGTGAGCCAGTTTCTCTAGCCTAGTCATACACCTATTTCTTGCCTAGAAGAGAGTGCATGGTGATTTTCAGAAAAATTGCAGTTCTGATTTCTCGCCAAAATTGCACAAATTAGAGGAGTTAATGAAAGTCAGGATGATATTAGCTGAAGTAGGGTGAAAGGATACTGGAAGGGCAAAACACATTTTTTCCAATACATAAGCCATTGAGATCAAGTCTCTCATTCCTCAAGCACCAAAGCTAACAGGTAAGTAACAGATGAAATACACTCAAACATTAATTGACTGTAATTGTCTAAAGTCTGGTAAACTTGGTCTCCTGTGGGCTATTGATGTGTTAAAAGAGGAACATGGCCAAACACTCCAAAGAACATTGAAAAGGCAGATCTACTTTGCATATTCCCCAATGCATTTCTCCTGGTGAACTATCACATTATATGCTATCAAGCCAAAAATATTAGAGATGCTAATGTGGTATCCACAGCTAAAATGTTCTCTCTTCTCCAAGAAGGAGAATTAAGGTCTGATGAGGTCTTCTTTGTCTGCCCTTAGGATCTGTTCAGAAAAAGATGTTCAAATAGTCATGAGGAGTCTTCATCTGAGTATATTAGCCTCCTGTGGCTACTGTAAAAATTACCACAAACTTGGCAGCTTCAAACAGCCAAGATTCTCTCACAGTTCTGGAGGCCAGCACATTAGTCTCCCTGGACTGAAGTCAAGGTGTCAGCAAAGGTGTGTTCCCAGTGGAGTCTCTAGAGGAGAATTTATTCCTTGCCTCTTCCATCTGTTGGTGGTTGCTGGAATTCCTTTAATGTGACCACATCACTCCAATGTCTGCATCCGTCTTTATGTGGCCTTCTCCTTTTATGTTCTCTTCTGTCTCAAATTTCCTTCTGCTTCTCTCTTACAAGGACACTTGTGACTGCATCTAAAGGTCATTCAGATAATCCAGGATAATCTCCAATATCAAGATCCTTTATTTAATTCCATATGCAAGGCCCTTTTTCTTCATAAGGTAACATTTGTAGGTTCCAGGAATTAGGACCTGTTATCAGTGGGTAGCCATTATTCAGCCTACCATGTTGAGTACCACTCAAAGTGCTTTGACTTTTGTCTGGATGTAACAGCTGAATAACTTTGGGCTATTTTCCTTGGAGAGAGGGTAAATGTGTTCTATATTTGGAAAGAAAAAGGTGAGGTATGAAGCAGCTGCCCCACTAGCCATGTGACTGGTCAGGTCTAGATGCAGCCATGTGGCCAGGGGTTGTCCAGTGAAAAGGGAATAGAAGTAACTGATGTTTGTCATTCTGGGACAAAGATATTAAGAGGCGAATGGCATTCCACAACAGTTTCTTTTCTCTTCTTTCAGCTGGATAAGTCTATGAAAAGTAGATTATTGAGACACACAAAAAAAGGAAAAATCCAAGTCCATCAGTTGTGTGGAAGAAAGGTATCTGCAATATAGTTGAAACAGAATAAGTACAAAGAAACATCCACATAGAAACTTTGTAGTGAAAATACCAGCATCCAACAAATAAAGATCTAAAAACCGTAAGAAAGAAAAAACCACCTACAAAGTCATGGTAGATTGATGACAGAATTTTCAGCAGTAACAAGGGAGGCCAGAAGAAAATGGAAAGACCTTAAAGGGTTGAAATAAAATACATATCAACTAAGAATTGTGTATCCAGCCAAACTTTATTACTAGAATAAGAATGAAATTAAGGCATTTTAGAAATCAAAACCTTTGCATGTTTATCACTATAACTAAAGGAACTTCAGATGTACTTCAGTAAGAAGAAAATTGATTACAGGATGGCAGAATATAAGAAATATTGAACAAATAGATGATTAATAGGTCTATAGATATAAAGCAATTTGTCAGTATAAGTTATTAATGATTCTATCCAATTTTGAAAGCTAAAAAAAGAGAATAGAACTAAACAGGTGGGTAGCTACAGCATGTGAGTTGCAAGGCTGCTGTATTTGAGCTAAACGCCAATTATTAAATTTGAGTGTATACATGAATTTTGATTCTACCTCAGGTTAAAGCAAAGACCTGGCTGAGGATGCCGATTAAAAGAAATAACCAAGGCAACTATTTATTTTTGCAAAATACATGTATTTTTCTTCAACAAGCTAACTAAGCGATCAACCAATTGAGCAAACAAGCCACGGCAGCTGATACACCAGGAAGGGATGTACTACCCTTTGGCCAAATTTGGCCATTCTATTTCCTTCAGTTGCTGTTTATACCCAGATGATCCTTTGCTCATAAATATTCTCTACCCAAGCAGCACTAGGTGGTGGTAGTAACCTCATGTAATTGCAGCAAGATCAAAGTACTCCACAGAGAGGCAGGGAGTAGAGCGCTGTTCTTATCTGTTGAGAGTCAGGCTAGTTACTTTATGCCAACAGGGACCTGGGCATGTTTGATATGTCTTACGTTCTGTTGGTTCAAATTGACATCAACATTATCTGTGCCTTTAGACTCAAAGTAAATAGGGTGTATACAACAGATGTTATTTGTTTACAAAGTAAGTGTTTATTAGGTATTTGTCAGTATCAACTTTTTCAGAATTATGGAGATTAACCAATCAGAAAACTTTCATTAATGGTGGAGTACTGTCCTACCAGAGGACTCATCTCCTAGGAAGCAATTGTAAAACTTGGACTAAGGCACTGAAGAGGAAATTGAGTCAGACAGACTTAGATGTGGAGTATACCCTCAAGGGAAGGTGGTGGAGCAGAATGAAGCAAGTGTACCTACATGTATGACTTTTAGCCTAAAGTTAATTGCAGTCTTTGAGGTCACCCAGTTGTAGTGGGGGGCACTTATGAAAAATCACACTGTGTTTCTGGGCCAGGGAGCTGAAAAATTGATGCTAGAAAAATACTACTGTAGTGAGGAAAGACCCTGGAAGGGGAAGAGCCAGAGAAAAAGCAGAAAATCTACATCTTTAACCAAACAACAGACTCAAAACGACCTTCTTTCAAGAATTCTGCTGCACAAACTCCAGATATCTCAGCCTCTGTGTACTCTAATTTCTGTCTTCTCAACTTAGCAAGATCACCATGCTCTTCTTGGTCTCTTTCTTGTAAGAAATGAAGGACTTCTTAGGTTTTTTTTCCCAGCCTGGGCACACTACAGCTCTGCCCATGTGTAAACTTCTAGATCCCAGGAATGTACCAGGGCTTTAAAAAAAATCCATGTGGATATTTTATTTTCCAAATTATTCTTTCATGTTTTGGGGCCAGCGTTTTGTTTGCCCTAACTGGTATTGCTACCTCAGCTACCTGTATGTTAAGTAATTGCTGCTGATTGTTTTCCACAAATGCTCTGGGTGTAGTACTTTTCCCACTGAGCAAGTTCTGAGTTGGTTCAAATAAAGCAAACTCTTTCAAGTGGACTTTTCCAGGATGCTGCCAGAGAAGTAAAGTAGTAATAGTTATCTGGGGATGAGGTTTTTTGGAGAGTACCAAACCATCCTTTCCCCTTCAGTGGTTATTAAGTTGCTGGTTTTCAAGGCTACCATGGAGCTGGGGGAGGAGATGAGAATAGGAAATATTAAAATGCCACAGGGCTCATTTTTCATACTAAGGTTGCCATTTTTCATGAGTATTACTTCTCAGATTGTCACAATCCTTTAATAAATTTCTAGAGTTCTGAAATAAACTGGTTTTGATCATTTTTATTTTCTCATAGTTTTTATGGAGGAATGTATTTTCAGAGGTCCTTACTCCAGCACTTACTACTTTTTCTTCTCCCATGTATATAATTTTTCTTTTGCTCTTCATTCTTTCTTATATCTCTAACTGCCATTTGAAGTGTTCTATTTTGCCATTTAATTCCTTGAACCCATTTATCACATTTATTTTAAAGGCTTTGTAAGATTATTCCATGATCTGAATCTCCCACATATCTTTTTCTGATGACTTTTTCCTTGTCATGTAAATTCAAAGTCGAGTCTCCTCTAGTTTTTGTTGTACTTGTTTGCTTTGTCTGATTTGGTCTGCTTGAGTGCAGGAGAGGATACGTAAAGTTTAAAGTGACAATATCAGGCTCTGGATGACATATCTTTACCTACAGAGGATTTACCTGGATTTCTGGCAGGCAGCTTAGCTAAGGGTGCAGGCAACTCCAATTCACATTAATTTTATCAGTCATTGAAATGACTCAAACCTGGGCTTTAGTCCCTTTAGGGGCCTATTTCTGTTTGCTCTTGTTCTTTAGAGTGTAACCATTCACGGTGCCAGCACAAAGTTTTTTCCCAAGGTGTCTCCTCATATATGGGTTTTGAACTCCAGTCCCCTGGACCCTGGACCCTCAACCTCATGAGTCTGTCTAAAGTGCTGCTCAGCTTCTGTCCCTCTGAGCTGCCTCTTTGGGAATTGGTGAGCACACTGAAGAGAAAAGCAGCATCTGCCTTGGTTTCCATTCTTCCCTAGATTCAAGCCTGTACGAATCCTCAATCCTCATGACTTCAGTGGTTCTCCAATGCCTTCACATAGATATATATACTTTATTTTGTGCAGGAGACTTCTTTCTTTCTTTTTTTTAAAGGAAAGATTGCTCTGAATTAATTGACTGTACCATTCCCAGAAATAAAAACTCCACTGAAAATTTTATTTGTTGACCTTGGGTTTCTGAACCTACTTGAGGCAGGTTTTGTTTTGTTTTTGTTTTTTAACCCAAGAAAGAGTTACTTCCCATCAGGATGAATGGAATTCAAGAAAGAGAATGTTGGCCTCCTCATGCTGCTGGCAACCACCTGGGTTAGAATCAGACCTGCTGACCCAACCTCTATGTGTACCGCCTGGATTTGCATTCTACAAAGTTACTCTTATTTTTAAGCAAAGGGAAGATCTGAGAGGATTTGCATCAAAGGAAGAAACCAAAGGGATCATCCCAACTTTGGCTGGTGTATTACTTTGCTAGGGCTTTCTTAACAAAGTACCACAGATTGAGTGGCTTAAAAAAATAGAAATGCATCTCCTCACAATTCTGGAGTCTGTAAGTCCAAGATCAAGGTGCTGACAGGATTGCTTTCTTCTGAGGCCCTGCTCCTTGGCTTGTAGAACATGGCTATCTTCTCCTTGTGTCTTCACAATTGCCCTCCTTGATTACCTCATGATTATTTCTCCAATGACCCTATATACAAATACAGTAACATTTTAAGGTAAAAGGGTTGGGATTTCAATATAAGAGTTTTAAGGAGAAATAATTCTGCCCATAACACCTGGGATAGTGAATCTTGGCTCTCAGGGAGAAATATTATTATTTCTATATTTTAGAAGCCATTACAATTTAGGGTCAAATTCAGAGACCTCCTACAGAGCCTTTGGGAAATGGCTCTTCAAACCACTTGCCCTGGGAAAACTTGCCCAGAGAATGTCAATGATTCTTACTGCTAAGTCCTCAAGACCACTGTACCTTCTGCTCTTTCCAAGGCCTGGGTGTTCAACATTTCTTTGAATATAACGGGATGTCTCAGTATTTTTCAAAGACTGTCTTTATTTTACTTAAAATTATCTCATTTCAATATCTTAATTTTTAGACAACAATAGAGAATTAAAAATGCTTTAACTTCTTCAGCAGACTTTTAAAAATAAGTGAAATTCTTTTTCAAAATAATTTACATTATTCCATCAAAGACTAACCCCATGGAGAGCATACATCTTCAGATTCCTGAATAGCTGAACTATCACAAGTATGAAATTACCAAAGTAACAGATCTCCTAATGTAGACACCAAATCTCTGGGATATAGGAAAATTTCAAGCAGTTAATTCTTTAAGCTTAGATAGTAGCACATGTATTTAATATTTACCAAATATGGACTGTGTAGTTTTACATAGTTTAAAACGGGATTGTGGCGCTTACAAAAACGAAACCACCCACTAATCCATTGCCCCGATCCCCAAACGATATATAATCCAGCTGAGGAGACATTGAAAACACGGACTATTACATGGAACTTTGAGAGTCAGCTTTACACGGAGACCACACTATCCCCTGAGTTACGAGACAGTTATCTTAGTGCACGTATTGTGTTGCCAAAGCAAACATAAGGATTACTGACATGTAAGGTAGGAAAATTAAGAGTACATTGAATTCAACTAGAAATAGCTGAATTTCCAGCAAAGTCAATCATTTATGATATAGATAGTTCTAAAGAGTGGCTAAAAGTAGAAAACATTTTGAGTGCAAAATAAAGGTTATTATGGTTATAATGATAGGCCTTGCATTCCTGTTTGACTTCCAGGACAAAAACAGTTTCTTTTTTCATATGTCTAACATATGAGAGTAAAAAAAGATCCTGGGAAATTTGGGGGGGAAACATTTTGACCATCTCATTCTTTTCACTGATTATGTAATATTGTATAACTATAGAGAATAAAAGAATAAAAAACGATCACTTAGTACCTACTTTCTTGTAAAAATGTGAATTAAAGAGTCATCATAAAGACTTAAAGTATTTATAATAGTGTTGTCTTACAGGAAAAAAAGTAAAGAAGCTTTTAAAGTGAAAGTACATAGATTTGAGCAAGTGTATTAGCATTTTCTTCTTTTTCCACTTTATTAAAAAGGAAAAAATAAACTATTCCCTAAATACAGTATTATAACACCACCTACTGGGAATTTAGAAGACAACAATCAAGTTACTTCAGTGTAACTATCCTTGCTTCAAATATAAGCATTTTAAAAAAATTATTAATTCAGCTGTGTTGCTGAATTCTTGAAGCTGTTCCAACACGCTTTCTGTCTCCACCACTCCACTGAAATGATCCTTGTCAAGAAAACCCACTCTTCTGTCCTCATGTTACTCAGAAACACTTATCATAGGTGACTACTTCCTACTTTTAGAAAAATTCTTCTATCTTGGAGTAAGAGACACCAGACTTCTTAAATTCATTGGATAGGCTTCTTTATTTCCTTTGCTGGTTTTCCCTCCAACACAGCACCTTTTAATACTCAGAACTCAGTCCTGGGCTCTTCTCTCTACATCATCTTTTTGTATAACATGAATTCCCTTAAGTATCTGTACCTCAGACGTGATGATTCTCAAATTTATATCTGTAGGGGACAATTCTGCTCCAAACTCCAGACTGAAAACTCCAACAGCAAACTTTCCTATGTACAGAAAAGTAAAATGTATTAAATCATATGAAATTGGAAGCAAGTCCAGAGACCTCCCAGATGTCCTTTTCCAATCACACATTTTTCCTTCCTCCTATAAGCAGCCACTATCTTGACTTATATGGTAATACTTTCTTGTATTTTAACTTTTTTCAGTTTTGCCATTCATGAATGCATTCCTATATATTTTGATTTTACCTATTTTTAATGTTAAATTGTATTATACTGTATATACTTTTGTCTTCCTTCTTTAATTTAGTAATATCTTTATAAGATTCACCCATATTCATATTTGCAGCTGTCGTCTCCTTTTTATGGCTGTATGGTATTCCATTATATGAATCTACTACAGTTTATCAGTTTACTGTTGATGGATATTCGAGTTCTTTCTAGTTTTTGATAGTATGAACAATGCTTCCAAGAACATTTTGTATGTGTAAACTGATGCACGTGTACCTAAATATCCTCAGGAAATATACTTAGGATTTACTGAATAATGTATTCATAACTTCCAATGTTTAAAAAAATGCTAAATACTTGTCCAAAGAGGTTTCACTAATTTACAAATCCACCAGTATCATTTGAATGTTCCTATTGCTACATAAACATCCCCACCATTCTCACCAATATTTGGTAGTTTGTGTTTTTTTGTTTTTGTTTTTTTGGTTTTTGCCAATCTTGTGGGTGTTTGGTGATATTTAATTGTGTTTTAATTTGCATTTTCCTCATTACTCATGAGGTTGAGCATTTTTCCATTTATCAGTCATTTGGATTTTTTTTTTTTTGTAAAGCCCTTGTTCAAGTCTACTTTTTTATTGGATTTTCTGGCATGTTTGTATTTTATACATATGCTTTTTTTCTTTGTGGCTGTATTTCTCTTCTATGCCTTCATCATAGACTGAAAGGTGGTAGCCTGAACTGTGTTCACTGTTAAGGTTGTAAGTCCATTTCCTAGAATCTCCTCCCTATAAGGTTGCTAGTTAGCACTGGCCAAAAGAACCGCAAGACTGGGAAAGGAGAAGTGAAGAATTAGCCTTTGTTTTCTGAAGGCCATTAGTTAGATGTGGTGATTGACACATGCAGAGATGCCAATAGGTTCTGCTTGTACCTGCTCTCCGCTCTGTACCCAGCTTTCTTTGGCTGCTAACTCCGTTGACCATCAGTTGCCCCAGGCCCATCATCGTGGCAGAGGTGGTAGCTCTACAGGGCATACATTTTCATAGATCTCTCCTTGAACCTTCTCTTCAGAGTCCCACTTCAGCAGCTGGGCATGCTTGGCTTCCAGGTTGACTGATCAGTGACACATCCTCTGATTCACCAACTTCTCTTCTAAAATGTCACCTCCCAGGTCCCCCCACAATTGTTTAAGTTTTAATTATTTAAAAATATCTTATCTCACAACTCATAGTCGATCTGCTTCCCTCATTTAACCCCATAAATGTAGTTGTTGGTATCAGAAGTGATTCTAGGGTGACAGAATCTTGAGGACGGTAGTCTATCATCTTTATCTCCAATCTAATTGGATTAAAACGACTTAATGTTGCTGATCATAAAGGGGACATATGGATTGCAGTGGCGAAACTGACTTGAATTGTCACAGGAAATTACCTATAGAAGGAAAGACTTTGAGTGACTAAGTAGTTGCTGCCGTATTTTAGTAAAAATTCATTTTATAAAGGGATTGATTGGTTGCATCAAAGTTCTTTGAAGAATAAAAGAAAATGATGAGTTCAAGGCCTTAAATTCTGGTCTCAACGTTTGGGTAAAGGACAAGAAAACTGCAACCTAATGAAACCCTTGTCTCATATAGCCACAAATTCTTTTCTAAAACCATACCAAAGTTTAATTCTATGCAATGGCTGAATAAAAAAGCAAATTGGACTCACAGCATTAGTGTCTCTTGTGTTAAAATCAAGCCATTGACTGGGAGAGTGGGACCATGAAAACTGGAATAGGGACACATGGGAAGTTTCCAATGAAGCCGAGGACCTTAAACCCCAAAGTTCTGCTGAACCTTGTCAAAAGAGCAGCCTTCTTCCCCTGTGTTGGGATTTCCCTTGCTTGAGGAGCTTGTAATGGCCTCACCTGAGGTAGCTGTCTTACAGGAAATTGATCTTCAATATTCATACCACCTCTCATTGTTCACGGGCCTCTATTCAGACTCAAGTTCTAGCAGGTGTGACCCAAGAGGAGTTAAAGTGTGACCCAAGAGGAGACACTATGCACACTAAAAGTAATGCATTAAAAACTATGCAAATTTATACTGAAAGAAACTTGAGGACAACGTGTAAGAATGGATATTTGATAAGTGTGAGGGAATATGTTGTATTTTGCTAAATGTACTGATATTAAAGCACTAAGCAGAGAACTTGGCTTCAATTGTTGGCTTCAATGGCTAGTAGCAGCGCTAACTGTTTTCTTGGTTGGTTGACTGGAACTTGAACTCAACTGTGGCCGAAACTGAACAAAATTGAGATGCTAGAACTTGCTTGTACATGGACATGGAGTTGCCCAAACATTTAGGGAGACAGCAATGCGAGAGTAGATTTATTATGTACCCCTCCTATGTCCACTGGAGAGTTCAGAAGACATTCTCTTCACCAAATCCTCGGGAAATATGTTGATAATCAGCATCTTTTGAGAGCTCTTGCAGCTATTCTCTGTGCACCAGAAATGATAGTGGGAAGTGCTGCCCTCAAAATCAGTTCCCAGTGTTCAACAGGGATGATAGGCTCCCAGGGAGGTAGGGGTCATGCAGCATCACTGAACTAGCAGACAAGGTAGGCAACGTTACTTTAATGGCAGCACAGCCAAAGTAACTGGAAGGCTTGATTTATGACAATGTCTAATCGTCATGGTGTCCTAGGACTGGCATAGCTGGGTAGACTATTAAAGGAGAAAAGTTTGTAAATTTGTTGAATAGAAGTTTGATGTGAATCATTAAATGAAGAATCATGGTCTTTCAACCAATTCTAACATGAGCCAGTTTGCAGCCCCAGAGCCACTTGAAAGAAGAAGAAACTCAGTCTCCTTGTGAAAGTCCCCAATTGTGCGGCAGATGTATCCATACTCCGTCATAACCTTTGCCTAAAGGGACCTGTGTCCATTTATTAAGATGACTGTGCACTGGGGAAAAAGATATAATCAGGCATTTCAGGTATGGACACCATACCTGAACTGATACTAATTCCTGGGGATGCAGGAATGCCATCATGGTATACCAGTAAGAGTAGGAATTTATGCAGGTCAGATGATTAGTAGAGTTTTAGGTTAGGTCTGTCTCAACTGGATTCTATTCCCAATAGATTTTTTTCCCCCAGGATGATCTCTGTCCTTAAGAAATAGTCTTGTTTTTGAACATTTTTTATTTCCTTGAGGGTTAGACCACCTCAGCACCCTCCAATTTTTTTTGCCCGTCCTTTTGTGCTCATCCACCAATTGAAGCCAATAGAGGCTTCTCCTTATTTTGCCAGTTGTCTTAGACCTATGCAGAAGATCCCTATCAGATTGGGGTCTTCTCCACTTTATGGATACTTACAGGCAATTTCTGTTTTCTGGGTGTCTTAGGACAGTCAGAATTTCTTTCTTATTTCTTTTTGCTCTCCTACTTCCTCAAGTCTGCTAAATTTGCCAAGTTTTGCCAAAATAATGTAGTTGCCTGTAGTTTGGCTACATCCACTTGCATTTCGTAGCTTATGAGAATGCTTGTCACTTCACTTCATAGGAAAATGCTGTCTTTGAGTTTATATATATATTCTTTTAATGAAAAAAGGATCTGGGAACATTTTAGGAAGCATGTCATCATAATTATCTCACCTAAGCCATAGTCCATTCTTTATATAATTTTATTTCTGCACCAGCATCTTGCACACTGCAAATATCTTCTCTCACTACACTGTCTTGTCTTTTCACTCTCTTTAGGAAATCTTTTGATAGACAGAATTCTTAATTTCATGTGGTTAAATTTATCAAAAATTTGCTTCAAGTTTCTTTCTTTTTCTGTGTTAAGATATCCATTGCTATTCCAAGATCTTAAAGATAGTCTGCATATGCTGTCTTCTAGAAGATTTATAGACTTCTTTGATTTAGCCATCATGGAACAACTGGTATCAGAATAAGTTTCCTGCAATCAATAACCATAAAAATGGATTAAGAAAAATAAAGCAACTTTTTTCAGTGTTTGGACCATGGACATACAAGGCTGCAATACTGGAGGGCAGTGTAAAACACTGGGTATGCGTTCTTCCTGGAGACATTTTCAAAATATGGGTTAAAGGAAGTGCAACCAAGCAAAGAACAGTTGTCTTATTAGGTGAAATTTCCAAGACTATGGAAGGCATACTGAAGTTCCAAACTCTTATAATTTGATGATTTTTATTTTTCAAAGAAATTAAGTGTGAACACAGGATAATTTTCATAATTATTGTAAGGGGTGGGATAGTTATAATTAGTACTTCATTTCAAGCCTCAGGCTTGTGTTATAAGCACACTGGTCTCCAAAAGAACCAGGCAGAAAATTTAGCTATTTTTCACTTAAAATGTATTATTTTTGTTAACATGTTATTTTGATATTTTTATCATTTAAAAATTAATATTATATATTTTTTACAGTTTCAATTTCTAAAATAGTAAATATCAATAGATATAACTTGCCCAAACAAAAGCTCTTTTAGGTCCTCAATAATTTTTGTGTGAAGAGGTCCTGAGGCCAAAAAGTTTGAGAGCTGTTGTTCTGTACCAGTAATACTCAATTAGAAAGCATTTTTTTAAGGTGGAAAAAGCAGCTCATTCATAAACATCAGAAAAACATTAAAGCACATCAAGATACCTAGAATTAAAGACAAATAAAATAATGTTTCAACTCTACTGAAGGACATATGAATCTGATAAAAGGACAGACAACATTCTTTTCAGATAGAAAATTCAGTATTGTAAAGGTGCCATGATTTTTCTATATGCCAATCTATGTAAGTCAATATAATTACAATAAAAATGCCAATAGGATTTTTATTTGAAGGAAGAGTAAATAATTCTAAAATTTATTTGTATAAGAGTATAGGAAGTTCTGGGAAAAATGAGTATTAAGGGTGTCTGTGTTGGAGAGTAACACTTGACATTATACATACTAGGAAAATGTATACTAGTTATAAAACAAATATTTTAAATCAATGTTAAAACAAGAGTCATTGCATTAGTAATGGAAGTTGAATAGACAAAAACATAAATGGAACTTAATGTCTGTGAATATCAAACAAAAATTTATTATCTAGTGAAGGTTACATTTTAGATCAGTAAGGGAAAAGAAGAAATATTTTATAGACAACTAGATAATCTTGGCAGAAATTTGTGAATCTTTACCTCACCCCTTAATATAATTTCCAACTGCATTAAAGACTGACATAAAAACAAACTCATAAAAATATCAGAAGAAAACATGGATGAGTATTATAATTTTGAATAGGGAAAATTCTTTCTAAACATGATACCAAAGCAGAATATATAAAGCAAGTCAACAGATCTGATTACATAAAAATAAAGTTATAAAAATATTATAAGGAAGCTTAAAATAAATGAAAGAAAAAATCTGCAGTGTTTATAAAGAATTTAGTGATTCCTAATATGAGCTCCTGTAAATTCATAGACATGAACACCCAACCGAAAAAGTGCAAAGAGCATACATAAGCAAGTAGTTAAACAATAAATACAAACAGCCATTAACATATTGAACTACATTCACTCTCACTAAAAATAAAAATATACAATAAATTCTTGGCAGTCCCTGATAATATTCTATGTTGTTGAACCTGTGAAGAAACACACACTCATGAACTATTGGTGGCAGTGTAACTGGAATAGCTTGCAAAGGACAGTTTGACAATTTAGCTCAAAAGTTTAAATCTGTAAACTCAGTAACTCAAGGCAGAAACTATACATCCTCAAATTTAGCAGAAAGACAAAAGGGATAAAAGTTAATACACACAACGATGTAAATAGCAGCCTATGGTGTATGTCCATGAATATTGTACATCTTCTTATAATCAAATAATGTAGAGCAGTAAGAGAGATATTTATATACTTTCTTGAAACTATGTCTACATTTACTACATTTTAAGTTTTTTAAAATGAAAATCATTTAGCTATAGTTACGTGTGTGTGTATGTATATGTGCACATGCACAGGAAGATGTCAAGAGGCATCAACACAAAAATGTCATGTCTAACTCCGGGTTGACAGATGAATTTGGGTGGATTATTACTTTTGTCTAATTATGTGAGTTTTTGTTTTTTTTTTTTTTATATAACAAACTACTTGGCAGAGAGTGTGGCATATGACGCACAGGTAATGAATGCATGAATGAACAGGCATGAATTCATGTTATATATACATCCCTCCACTGCTGATTTTAAACATAAAGCATTAAATAGCATCACTGAAAGGTCTCATTTGATTAAGAAAAAAAACCAATTTCAGTCAGAACTAGTGCATTTATGCTTGAGGTCTCATAGTTTACCAACACATTCCTGAATATTTAGCATTGTAAAGATTAACACATTTGGATAAAAAGGAAATTTGAGAGGAAACTAGGGTGTACCTACTGTCTCTCAGCTCCAGCTCCACCCTTTTATCCTCTGCTCTGTGATGCTGGGGCTGGGACTCTGCAAACTGCATTTTCCTGACTTCTTTACTGCGTTCCATTTAGGTTCTGCCAGTAAGTACCAGAGGGAGGTTGGGAGGTAGAAAGAGGAAACAAGATTTACTTCTTTGTCCTTGCTTGCCAATCCTACCAGTGTTGACCTAATAATTTCAGTTGATTCCAGTCTTCCATTACTTTTAGAACTTCTAGAACTACCTTCACTGCATCCCTCAGACGTAGCAAGAGCACTTGGGGGTGCCCCTCCTCAGAGATGAGGACCCTTTGTTTGAAGCTCCAAGTTTCTGGTAACCCCAATTTTTCCCTTTTTGTTTCCCTACCCCTAGCAATAGTAGGTGCATCCTGCAGGCACTCTGGGTTACCCTTTTATGCTCCTATCACGTCTTTGTCAAAGTATCGTGTGTGGGCTCTTCTGATCGGACACCTGCTGGTAGAGGTGCTCTCTAAAGAGCAGATGTAGTAAAGTGGTTAACGGCAGGATCAAGATAAGGAGACAAATGCTGAAGGCCAGTCTCCTCAGGTTAGCACTTTGGAGGGTGTTTGTATGTTCCAGGGGGGTTAATAGAGGAAGATGTCCATACTGAGCAAGGGCCTGAGGCAACTCTGTCCAATGGAGATTTCTGCAATAATAGAAATGTTCTAAAACGTGTTGTCCAATATGGAGGCCAATAGTCACATGTGGCTATTAAACATTTGAAATACGGTTAGTATGACTAACTCATTTTATTTGGTTTAAATTTAAATAGCCACATGTGGCTAGTGGCTGTCTTACTGGACCATGCAGGTCTAAGGTGATTGAAGGGCCAGATGACCTGCACCTTTATTAAATTGCCAGATATTTAACAGGTACTAGGTTACAAAAACAGGAGCTACTATCTCCCTCTAAAGGAATTCAGTCCGGCAACAGAAGAGATATGCAACACTTCTTTGAAAAATTATTCTGCCAACAAGTATGTAAGACGGATTAAAGAGGCATGATCAAAGACGGAGAGGCCAATCAGGGCGAAGTCCAACTGTCCAAACTAAGAGATGAGAAACCTCACCAACGGCAGCAGTGAAGGGATGCGTGAGCAAAGGATTTCAAACTTGACCTCTGGACACTTGGTAATCAATGGGAAATAAAAGCAGAATTGAGAATAATTTCTCACTTCTGGATTATTGTATCATTCACAAAGAGAATAAAAGAGAACCAGGTTTGAGAAGTGGTGAACTCAGTTTTGGATGTGCAGAGCTTAAAGTGCCTGTGAAACATCCAAGTGTCTATGTGGAACAGACAACTGGACGTATATATGGGTCTAAAATGAACAACAGAGGTTTAGTTATAAATACCAACTTTTGAGTCGCAAGCATGTGGGCATTACAGAAAGTCAAACTAGTAAATATGACCATCCAGGAAAGGTGAAGAGTTAGAAGGGTGCCAAATAAAGAACCTTGAGGACACTGATATTTAAGGAGTAGAAAGAAAAGAAAATGTGGAAGAATGCAGACAGGAATGAGAGCAGTCCAAAGAAGCCTGTCTCAGGAAGGCAGATTCTGAAAATCAGAAGGCAACAGTGAAGGTACAGAATGGCTGACAATTATTGGACACTTACTTTGTGGCAGACATTTTCCAAGTTTTTTTATATGTAGAAACCCTTTTAATCTTTTAAAAGAATCACATAAGGTAGTCTTTAGTGCAAAGCTATTTTATAGATGAAGAGATCCAGAAGAGTTAGAGTTCACTCAAGATCAACACACAGTAAGTAGCTGAGCCAGGATCTGCACACGGGCAGTCTGGTTCTAGAGCTTGCACTCTTAACCACTCAGAAGAGAGAATGAAATCCAGTAAATTAAGGACTGAAAATATTTGAGTGCAGCTTTGGCTGGAGCACAGACCAAAATGGGAATGCTGGATGGCAGTGTGGGGCACTAGCATATTGAAACCCCCACCTTTTCATGTGAACTATAATAATGCGAAAAGCAAATTTCTCCACCCTGCTTCAGCCAGGCTCAATTTAGTCCCTGAGGGGAGAGCCACAGGTGATCTTTAGAAAAATGAAAGTTGGGGAAGCACCGACCAAATGTTCTCAAAACAGTTCTCACTTTAAAAGGCTTTTAAGGATCCACATGATAGGACCTAGACACCTGTTGTAAAGAGAGCTCCTCATGTGTTTTTGATGCACAACTACGGTTAAGAATACTAATCTAGCTCCAGGTTACTGAAAAACTTAAGAACTATTTGCTAAAGCATGAACTGATATTAAGCTGGCCTTTCTGAATTAATTCTGTAGAAGAGCAAATATAATTTAACTAAATTCGTAAGTTCATTTAATACTGCATCTGATTTTATTTATATTTTCCTCGTAACACTGGGTTATCAATAATGCCATCCCTTACTACATCCTGGTTAATAATGAACTATACATTTCCAGGTATGAAGGTACAAAGGATCATACCCAAGCGCCTCACCTGTCTTGGTAAGGTAAAGGTAAGATCACCCTATTTCACTGGAGCCAGCATTGAACAGAAGGTCCAGGATGGTAGTGAAGGTGTGAAACAGCTATTGAGAACTGTGCATAGAATAAGGATGTTTGAAATTCTTATGTGGTTGCCTGTGTAAATTCAGTTGTGTATATAGTTCCCTCCATCATGACTCATTTACTTTTATTATTGAAGTAATTATTTGGTTACGATGTCACCTCTATCAAAGTTAATTAGAAAAAGAAGGAATTGGAGGCTAGAAAGTATAGGAGAGGAGGAGGGGAAACTGGAGGGGGGGGGAGAAAGGATGCTGTAAAATATTTTATCACTTAAAAGCAATGACCCCCTCCCTTTCCTCACCCCACCCCTTCCCCCACCCCAAACCCTCCACCAATGCTTATGTGTATACCCTGCACATCATTATCCAAACATGGAAAAGCATGTGGCCAAAATTGTTAACATCAATACCTTCAGTACTGGCTGAGGGTGGAACAGAAACGTAGAGCAGGTAAAAATAAAAACACTAGCAAAACTGATACAGATCTATGGTATAATGTGAAGTGAAACTGATTAAAGCAAAACATGAATGAGGTCAAAACAACATGAATGATTTCATTCATTCAGCAAAGATTTGTTCAATGAAAACACACTGAAATGATTAGATGAATACATTTTGAGCAACTTTTCACTTGGTTTGCTACAACGTTGATTTAATTTTTAGAATAAAGTAAAAGAAAAAAAAATCAGATGAAAGAGTAGAGCTATTGACATTTGCACTGTGAGCCCGTAATGATACTTTTGTGTCTGGAAAGGAGGTATATAAACTGGGCAATCACATGCCATGGACTGTCTTCCTTTGGACTCCTAAGTTCATTTGTTGACACCCTAACCCTCCAAGATGACAGTATTTGGAGATAGAGCCTTTAAAGAGGCAATTATGATAGAGGTCATAAGGGTGGGGCCCTAACCCAGTATGACTGGTGTCCTTACAAGAGGAAGAGACACCAGAGATGCACACGTACCCAGGCGAAAGGCCATGGGAAGACAAAGTGAGAAGGCTGCTTTCTGCAAACCAGAGAGAGGTCTCAGGAGAAATTAAAGCTGCCAACACCTTGATCTTGGACTTCAGCCTCTAGAACTGTGAGAAAATAAACTTGTTTTTTCAAACCACCTAGTCTGGGGTATTTATTATGGCAGCCCTGGCAGACTAATACACATTCTTTGGACAAGGTTATCATGGGCACAACAAATGATACTTAATCTGCTTAACAATTTAAAGTAAATTAATTTTTTTTTTTTTAACACAAGGGTATCCCTACTCACCCCAAGCATTCTGAGTGGTTGTACTTTTGGGGGATGACAATAGGACTTAGGCTGAAGTCAACAATTCTGAATCATAAAACAAAGAAACTGAATTTCTGGAGAATTAGATACAAGAGGAGAGAATCTACCTTAGTCTCAAAAAATCTAAAACTAAGCAAAAGAATTTTTAGTCACTTCCCTGAAATTGTCAGTGAGGGAATATACTGAAAAATTTCCAACTAACAAGGGTTCAAAAGTGAATGGAAATTAAACAGCATCATTTAAATTGCATACAATGCTACTGATAGTTTTATTTAGTGACCTTGTTCTCAAACTTTAGCAGACATCATAATCTTCTGATGGACTTGTTGAAACTGGTTAACTCTCCAAGTTTTAACAAGTATTAAGCAGTTCTGGTGTGGGGCTCAAAAGTTTTCAGTTCTAACCTTTTCCCAGTGATGCTGAAGCCACTCGTCTGCAGAGCACATTTTGAGAACTACTGATTCAGTGTATGGTTATTATTGTATTTTAATGAATCTGAAAAGTACTGGAGTGTCTCATAGATTCACTCCTGGCTACTGTCTCTTTATACACACGCTGTTTATGAGAAGTTTCTGTAACTCTTAACTTCTATTTATTTGAATTCTACACTAAATTATTTCAAAATGTAATTTGTGGGGACTGGGAAAGGAGAACTATAGGAATCAAAAAGAGTCATTTAAATCAAAGTGAAATATGGCATGGACAACAGTTCTACTGAGGTTTCAACTTTCAAGTTACCAGCTATGTTATATTTAATATAGTAAATAATGTAAGAAATTTCACTGATCTAAATCTTAAGATTAGATTAAAAACTGATACAAAAATAAGTTATTTCCCCAAGTTTTGAAAAAGGTCATTTCTTTAAAAAAGAAAGTCAGATTCATAACTAGGATGAAGAAGCTTGGCTTTTAAGTAGAGTAAATACAGTAATACTCACCTGGATGTGCCTTGTAAAAGGAGTAAATTCCATGTGGTGTTTGAGAAGTTTGTTTTTCAGTGGTCAATTATACACATAAACGCAAACAACGTCACTGTTACGGCAGAATATCATAAAATATGGAAGATACTTTATAAATGCTTTGATGATACATAGGAAGTTTCTAAACTTTCAACAGGACTTGAAAACCAATGCACAACACTAATTCTGCTGAGTAGAGAATTTAAAATCTAAATCAAAACACACTTTGAGAGCTATAACATGCAAAACCTAATTTTACAGCAGAAATAGTATCAATTCTTTGTCATTAATTTAATATCTTAGCAGTACATTGATACCTTTACAAGAAGTATTATGTAATAGCTTAATATTTTCTTATTCTTCTTCCATCCAGGACTTTTCATGAGAGGCACTTATAAGGAGCATTAGTTTTGGCGACACTCTAACAAACATACACAGAGTATAATGATATATTTTACTAGGCTAACAAAGTATCATTTGTAAAGAAATTTTTATAAATTCAAAAATAGGTCGTTGGTAACATAATTACCTTTAAAAAGCATTGATTTTCATTCACAATATTACTTCATTAATCTTAAAGAGCGGTTCCATCTACAAAACATTCTACAGCTTTTTCCTTTTTGAAAAGGAGGTAAATAAATGCAGGTAAGACACTCATAACTTCTAGTTCAACAATATCAACTTCATTTCACAGCGTTGATTAGTAGAGAACATTTTCAACTATAATAGAACACAATTTACAAAAATAGAATGATTTTATAATGGGAAACACTGTCCTCCATTATGAAGAGTATGTGTGTGGTGTACGGGTTAATGTATCTATGTATATCCACATACATATTTCTTATAAGTTTCACTATTACATAGCCCTTATTCAAGTACTTTTTTCTGGTATCTCTTGAAATAATCACCTTGCTATATTATTTGTAAATACATAAAAAAAATTAAAGGTTAACCTAAGAAAAGGTTAAAAGTTTCAGTGTGGTTGACTTAAATATCAGCCGCTCACTTCAGTGAAAACCTGATTTGAATTCAAAACAGGTTTAGGTGCCATACTAAGTTTAACAACTTAGTCAAAAATATAGATATAGTTAAGTGTCAAATAGTAAATTTCCAATGTGCTAACATTAGAGCAAAATTACAAGTTTGTATTAATCTATTTATCACCCAATCTTAAAACAATCCCCAAACAAAATCATTTATATATTATATTACTAAAATAATACACTAATATATAATATACCTGCTTACAAACACATAGGTAGCCATAAATAAAACTTTATTCTTTAATTTCATTTACAAGCTACCAAATATTATATATTATACACAGTGCTGAACACTTAAATGGCTGTAGTCATGGAGGATCCAGACTGAATGGAAAGCTACAGATTAAGAAAAGATAAAAGCAAAGTAATACTGTAACAGAAAGGTGGCAAAAGCATGGTTTTGCCATAATAAAATCAATCAGATTTGTAATTATACATCAGTTCTGGTTAAAACAAAGTCTGAGCGCCATGCGATTCTCAGCTTTATTGTTTGCAGTCTGGCTAAAGTCTGTATAGTCATTTTGTCTTTTGCAGCTATTAAAATAAAAAAAAGTTAAAAACTATAGCAGCAACAAGCAAACCCTGTGACAGGAAGGCAAGGGTTAAGAACTAAAAAAAGTTTATACAGTGTGTTTATGGAAAGCGTGTGCAGTTTATCTTCCATCAGCAGGAGTTCGACTGAGGGACAACATGATTCGGGCAAATCGCTCACAGAGTTCATGCGTGGAGTATGAAGGTAACTTCGGTGGTTCATGGAAACCTTTAATCTCTGTAGAACAATCAAGCAGTTTTGGCAGAAAATCTGTCAGCTTCTCTTGAAGGTTTGCTGCAAATAAAAACAGTTAGATGTAATTAAAGATAGAGAGACAGGGAGAGAAATTATCTTCAACATGATTTATTAACTTGGAGTGGTCAGTTGATGTTTCATTTCAAAACAGCAAATCATTACCATTTTTAGGGAAGACGTAAAATACAAATGGCAACAGCAGTGTGCACAGCTTAGTTTGTAAATAAGAAAAAAGTAATGGTGTGCGTATAAAATTATTACAAAATATTAAAAATGATAACATCTAATTCTAACTGCTTTTAATCCTAACAACTCAGTTGCCCACTAGCATTGTTTAAACTTACATTCCATTTCTTGTCCAAGATAGGAACACCATCGATTTCTCATATCTTCCACGGCAAGTATATCTTTCTCTTCCATTTCATCCACCAATAACAAGGGCAAAAATGGAACGATAAACTCATTCATGATAATCAGACCATTGTTTACTTCTCGATCCTCTCCAGATTCAAACAGTTCTGCAGCTTGCTCATTTAATTTCTTAATGCAATGAGAAAAAGATTAACAGGTTCGTTTCCTTTTTTAATTAAATAAAAATATCTGTAAGTGTTAATACTGAAGACAACATAATGAGCATGCTACTTAGCACATAGTGTTAGAACAAATGGGAATCACAAAAAAACCACCTCAACCTATTCTAAGAGAAGTCTTTTAGAAAAAGCTACACATATAACAACAACTAACAGAAATAAAAGCAAAACAAAGTGGCAGGAATATGGTTGTCATGTTTTTAAAGTTCATGTTCAGTTTATATTACTTCAATCATCATTACAGGGACCATTCTTCAGTTATTCTCTAGGGGTAAATTTCCTGCAATTCTAAAATTTGGTAAGCACTCAAAGTAATTTTAAAAATAAAGAAATTCAGACTTCATATTAATTTTGAAAATCTCTTCATCATCTTATCCATAAGTATCAGCTGAATAGGGACTGTTACATTTGTTGATACAAAAATATAAAGGTAATCAATTCACTTAAGGAATTCCTTCAAAAAATTCTTACTGAGTACATGCCATGTGCCAGGGACTGCTCTGAATGCAGGGGCCCCCAGTGATTAATACAGAAAACTCTCGTGGTACTGACAACCCCTTACAATACAGTGATCCTGTAAATTTTTATGTAAAAGGCAAGATAGGAAATATTATAAGCTTTAAGGGTTACACAGTTTCTGTGGCAATGACTTAACTCTGACATCGTTGCACAAAGGCAACCATACATAACATGTAAATGAATGGGCATGGAAATGTTTCAACAGGACTTTATTTCTTTAAACAAGTGTTAGGCTGGAGCATAGGCCAAGTGTCCTGACACCTAATCTAGTAGAAGAGAGAAATCCATGAGAAAAGAAATATAGACATAAGAGACAGATAAAAAACACAGGTATAGTAAGAGGTTTATGTCTGAAATCTTACAGCATGATAAATATGATTTTTAAATAATCATAGTTTTAAGCTGGATTGCTTCAAATACAAAAATTGTATTATTTATTTTATATTATGACATTCTTGTGCAATTTATCTTGACTTTGTAGAGAGGCTTATACTGAAAGTCTAATTCAGCCACTAAACAATTACCTAATCTTCAGCAAGTAAGTAATCTCTTAGCTTCAGTTTCTTCCTATCATCTCCTCTAGGGTTCTTCATTTCAATCTCTACTCCTTTCCAGTCCATCTTCTAGTATAACTGTCAAAATTATTTTCTGAAAACAAACTTAATCATGCCAAACTTAATTAAATTTTACAATGGTGCCAACTCAGAATGACATATAAGCGTCTTCACAGTCTGACAAGTATTGTTGGCTTCATCACTTCCACCTAACCCTCGATCCTCATAACTCGGTCACAATGGGTTTATCTTCATTTTCTGCTGTATACTTTCCATGCCTTTACATACAATATCCTTTTGTCTGGAATGTTCTTCTCCCTTCTCTACAAAGCATAAAACTCCTATCTGTCCACCAAGATCCAGATCAGTGTTTATCTTATCTCTTAAGTTTCTCCACAACAATTCCAGGCATATTATTTTGCATATCTCTCATAAAACTTATTCTGAAATATCAAAATAATTTGTGTACATCTCTCACCAGATTGAAATCTTTCAGAATAAATAATCGGTCTGACTTATCTGTGTCCCTCAGAATCTGACACTCAGTAAATACTCAATATGAAAAAACCTGAAAGGAACACTAAAATAATCCTCCTAAGGTCTCATTTAAATCCCCATGTGAAATAACAAATTAAGTATGGCTGGGTTTACTAACATAAAATGATAAGAGAAGCACATTCTACAATTTTTTTAATGCCTCAGGGTAACCATCAAGTTTCAGTTGTATTTATGTTTAAAATAGCTTTACCAGAATACTTAGTATCTCAACACTACAATGTTTTTACATTAAAACTTGCTTCAATTCATTCAATGCAAAATTTTATATAGTTATATAATAAAACTTTATATTTTTTTAAGCTGAACTATATATAATTTAGGTCTTCCTTCTCAGGAGTTGACTAAAAACCTCTTGAAACTGACCAAATTAAGAATACCATCCTCAATGGATTCAAACCATCAACAATTCAAGTTTAAAATACACTCAAATGCAGTAAAATCGCTGAGAGAAAAATAAGATCACAAGCTTCTAATATTTCCATTAAAAATGTTTGAAGACATACTGCAGACTACAATTAACGTATACTATGCGGTTCTGTTGAAAGAAAACATTTCACCACTACACCTTCTTAAAATTTTTTTAAAGTACACATAAACCATGTACCCTAAATAGGTTCAAATATCACAACGCTCTTGTATACCTCTGTCTATATATACATACACAATATATATACCCAAATGTTAGAAAACAATTGCAATTTAGAAGTTCAGTCTACAGAGTGATGTTAGTAGTTAAGTGAAATCTAATCAGAAAAAAATATAAAAGTGGAATTTTTGATTTTACACATAAAGGTTAGCTGACTCAAGAAACATTAATAAAGTACTCTAGGTATCTATAGAGTAAACTGGTACCCAAAAACTGCTAAAAAGATTTTTTACAGTTTATAACAACAGTAATATTTTAGCACATAGGCAGTAAAAATATTTGAGGAAGAAAACAACCAATGACTAGGTGAAAAAAAGGATACTATATTACAATGAATCCTTTAACATATGAACACCAAATATACTATTTATAAAAACTTAAAAATATCTACTATTTTTCTGTAATAATAATGATAATTCATCATGCTGTTCAGCCCCTCCTCTCCTGTCAAGAAAGGGAATGGTAGTACGATGAAGAAATCTAAATATAAAAATGTAACTATTCTGATACCATTTTAAGAACATTTCTGGTTTACTACCTGTAAAACTTAAGATCCTCAAAGAAGAAGGGATAAAGAATTGAGTGTATTCTCCCATCTCAAGGGAGCAGACCCATATTACAGACATCACTATAATGCTTACCCCATCAGAATTTATAGTTAATCACTTATATGTGAGTCTGGAGAAATGTCCAATGTAAGACAAAATGATAAACACATACTATGTACATTCAACTTACTAGTAAACATTCTCTTCTATAATGTGATATCAGTTCTTCATCATGTCCTCTGTATGGGCCTTTGGACAAGAGTTCTTTGTTATTCTGATATGCACAGATAAGGAACAGCAAGGAATCTATATAACTTTTCAAAAATTAAAAAGAAGTATAGAATTAGTATTTCATCTTTAAAAAAAAAAAAACTACAATTATAAAACATTTTAAGTGTACATTTAATTTTGATTATCCAGAACATTACAACAAAAAAATCATCTGATACACTGTATGCTCAGAGCATCTTTTGACCAATGACTATATCTGAAACCAGTTGACAGTTATGTCTTAAAAGTAAAAAAAAAAAAACCAAACAAAAAACATCAACCCCACCCCCCAAATAAAGCTAGGAATTAAGAAAAGACTGGGAGAAAAAAGGCCATAATTGACTAATTCAGAAAGTTCCTTCGGTCTTCTTTAGTATTTATTTTCCCAATGCCTTCCATTTGGACTCAAAATTAAGACTGATGTGAAAGTCAACAAACTACATTTTTAACAACATAATGCCATTTTTGTTTGAGGGAAAAACCGGGTTACTTCGTTTCTTTATCACAAACATCATTTGATTCATTAGGTGACTATTTTTCACTCAGATTTTTTCCTATGTGCAGGCACAGCTCTAGTCACTGAGAAAAATGTAACAGAGCGGAGAATATTCAAAAGAGACAGGGAAAGGAGAAAGGGAAAAAAATGCTTCTAAGTCTGGAGAATCTAGTGGGATACAAACAAAAGAAAACACTAACATGAAAGCAAAATGCAGGGTTAGGCCTTTGTTTTATATTCAAAGAACATTAATACGTTATATCAACATAAGTCTAGACCTTATAATGCTCAAACCTGGTTTTAAAAAGGGAGGAGGGGATGTTTGAGTACTGTATTTGCCTCTAAAATAATTATTCTTCTTCTAACATGCTGTAGGAAAAATATATACAGCTATATATTTGTATAGCTGAAATATGAAAGATATTTTAAGATATCTTTTTTTGTGTCAGTTTTTCCAAAAACAGCATATCTTCTCATAAATTCAGAAAAATACAACATCCTAAAAAATGAAATATTATACAGAAAACAATATTTTAGAACTCTAGGTTATACTGTCAGTGTTGCTGTTTATTATTTAATTTCAGGTGCTCAGATACAAGTTAGTTTTATGGTTCAAATGTTAAATGTAGAATTACATGGAAATTAATGGACACATTTATGACAAATTATATACCTGAAAATAAGTTCTTTAAAACAATTTTTGAAAATGGCTTTTCCTAGGAATTTGTTTTTGAAAAAACTTAAGGATATGAATTTTATTTTGAAATAATATGGGCATAATTTCAACTAAAGCTTTCTGTTTGTTTTATTTGTAAAAGAAAAAAAAAGAAGAGAGTGATAATAATATTAAGCATTGTTTCATGCCACCAAGTTGAGGCAGTTTGCTGGCACGTCCACCTTTTCTTTTATATCTATTAAGTTTCCTGTTAAAAAGGTCTCCCCTGAATGACATTCATATCTGGCTTTCCAGACCTGAGTCATCTCTCTGGGAATAGTTCCGAAATCATGACCTTGTTCCAATTTTCTAGTGAGGTACACAAAATGTTCCACATTTTATCAAGCTTTAAAGCGCTTACAAATATATTTTCAAGTTAAGTCAGAATAAAATCCAGCAGTCCAGTCACCAAATTCTGATTTATCTTCCATTTATACTACTGTAAAATCTTGGTTCCTAAAAACATGATTGCATTTCACTACTCACAGAAGTAACAATGGCCTGTCAATAAATATTCAATTCATGGCTTTCAAGTGTTATGTTTTCATGAAAAACAAGTCTGACAGAATTTTTTGGCAATGTTTTGTACAGTTAGCTATGGTAACTGTCATAGTTAAAGCGGTAAAATTAACATTTCTTTTCATGATATTCCATAAAGACTGTCACCATTACTAATTTTCAAGTTGTCTAACTTAATAAACATTTGCTATACTAAAAGTATTCACTTCCTAAACAAGAATATATTTGAGAATAAGCATATTATGAAATTTAAACATAATTCTAAGTTATACTGAAGTCCTTTGGCGAATGTCAGCTAAGAGCAGCTAATGTAGAAGCTCTGCAAAAAGCAAGAAAGTGATTTTCAACTTTTTAATTCTTACTGATCCTTATCTGATTTCATTAAATTATACAAGAATATAGAAGTCTCTATTTTAATTTTTTCTCTCCCTAGTTAGTTGTGTGACCTTGACAGATTACTGCATCTCTGCAGAGACCACTTTTCTGTTTTTTTGTTTTTTTTTTCCTATAAAATGGAAATGCTTTTTAGGCACTCTATTCAATTGTAAGATCATGTTAGTATTTTCTCAGAAACATTAATCCCCAAAATTCCTTAGCAAATTGGAATATTCCTACTAAAGAAATAAAACTTTGACCAAAATATTAATTTATAAAATGGAGCTACTGATCAAAATAGTTTTCTACTTCAGTGACCAAAGCAAATTATCTTATAAATTACACAATGACTAGAACTTAATTAATTATAACATTAAAATTTAAAAAGCAGACATTCTTTTAAAACCTTCTATAATGTGTATGAAAAGTAATCTAAAATATTTACAGTCACAATATTTAGTAGACAAACGATAAGTTTTCTACAGCTATTTTTTTTTTTTTTTACAGTACCTGGAAGTTCAGACAAAGACATTAGAAACACTATGTCTGATCTGAAGTCAGATTAAACTCAGAAAGATTAGCAAAAAGGCTAGTGACTGAAGGCAGATGTTGGAGAATACAGAGAATTCTATTTGCTAGGTTAGCAGCTTCTCTGGTCCCTGGCAAACTTCTAGGTTTCAATCTAATCCTATTCCATCCTAACCTTCAACTGTAGTGCTTGACAGCTGATAAAGACAATGATACTAATGCCAACCTTACAGATTTAATTTAAAGTGGAAAATATATCATATGTGGGGTATATGGAAACTTTTTGTATTAACTCTGCAATTTCCCTGTAAATCTAACACTGTTCTAAAATAAAAAAAAGGTTACTGAATATATATCGTGAATAAAATCTTTTCTATAGATGAGGTCACATCTGAATAGAATCAAGTACAAAAATTAAGCTCTTCTTTTCATGTCTGTCCATTTTGCCTTACCTTTCTCCTTGAAAATTTTCTAGCCCAATTATGAGATACATGGTTGTTTCCCTGAATTTCCTATAATCCTGATGCCACTCCTGTAGGTGAAAGAAAACATTAAAGGAATATAGAGTAAGATATTAAAACTACAATGACAATGGCTCATAAAGTTAATACCCTGTTCTAATAATGATTTGAATGAACAGAATCAAAGAGTTTAAAATTACACTAGACCTAAATCAAGATTTCAATTTCTGACATACAAAACTGTTTACCAGTATAACAATAAATGAAAAATTATTAGACATTGATGAGGAATTAAACAATGAAGACCTCACTAGAAGATAAGAGAAATACAAAGGCAAGATAATCAATCAGGTAGGTCATCTCTCAAAAATTCTTCAGTGTGAAAGCTTACTATTAAAATATTATTACAGATCACTGGGGTGCATCCATCTTTTAGAATTAGTGTTTTTTTTTTTTTCAGATGTATACCCAGGAGTGGAACTGCTGGATTATATCGTAGTTGTATTTTTAATTTTTTGAGGAAACTTCATACTATTATCAGCAGGGAGAGGCAATGGGGGAGGGACAAGATAGGAACATGGAATTAAGAGACAAAAACTACTATGTATAAAAAAGATAAGCAGCAAGTATATACTGTATAGCATAGGAAACTACAGTCATTATCTTGTAATGACTTTTAATGGAGTAAATCTGCAAACATACTGAATCACTATGCTGTACATCGAAACTCATACAATGCAAAACAAATACAGTTAAATTTAAAAATACTGTTATAGATCTACATCACATAGAATGCAGAAGGGAAATGAAGCTACTACTTTAATATGAAACAAAGCTTGAAAACTGTTATTTGAAGCAGGATTTTAAGGAACTGAAAGAAAAAGAAAAATGTTATATAATAATGAATTTATTTAATCGTTTGATTTTGCCAAATTTCTGTTAAATTTTAAATGTGGTAGCTGAATATTCTTTTCATCTGAAATGTAGTGAAAGACAGATGCATTTCACATTTCATAGCCCCTTCCTCCAAAAAACCCAAATTAGTGGGCAAGTAATAGGACTAAATAATTCAGAACAGACATCCTGTAACTCTAGAAAACAATAAAAATCAGGATTTTTTTTAACTTACTGAATAAAAATTGATTCAAGGAAAATCATAAGTAAAATTCAATACAGGACTAACTTAAAAGACATTGATAATAAAAGTGTGACAGCTTTTATATATATATTATAAGCAAATGAAAGTAAGAAACATATAGACCAGTTATTAGCCAACTATATTCTACACTTTCCTTGCACTTAAATCATTTTAGTTTTTAATTTTAAAAGGCATAATTTTCATACTATTAGTAGAGCTTATTAACAAAGGCAAAATTTGTCTTACAAGTCTAAAGTTAGCTTTTCTGGGGAAAGTATTCAAATTACCACCTTGTTATCATTAGAATCACCTTAGAAATTGTGAATAGGTAAACATTTTCTGTAAAGGGCTAGATGGTAAATGTCTTAGGCTTTGCAGGCCATTCAGTTTCTACTGCAGTTACTCGACTCTGCAATTGTAAAACCTTTATACGCAATACATAAACAAATGGCTTATGTTCCAATAAAACTTTATTTATAAAAGCAGGTGGTGGTGAGCTGGATTTGGTCTGAGGGCCAAGGTTTGCTGACATGTGACTTAGAGCAAGACAAATATATATGGGATATATAGGATATATATGGGATATACAGAATCAAAAAACATGTCATGTAAATACCTATAATATTTAATGGCTCTGCAGTTAGAAAAGATGTGAGAAGTTTCAGAATAAAAATACGCTGAATCCAATCTGATGAAGCAAACTTGTGAAGGGACTGCAGAATCAAATCACAATTAAAAATCAAGTCACATGTAACTTGGATCTTGGGGACAAGGGTAGAGTTAGCAACCAATTTGCTTGCTGTCTCTAGTGTGTATTGTGTATCCAATTACTTCTGGCTATGTTCTTAGATTTTTTTATGCTGTTTTATTGTTCAAATTTACCTATGCTATGCTAGTATTATTAAAAAGCATAAAGGTTAAGATACTATGTTTTGATTTTAAGCAGAAAAAGCCTTTCTACCTTGTTCGTCAAGAATGTCAGGCCTAGAGTGAGATCCTCTGCACTTCCCAAAAAATTCCTGAATCAGCTTACTAACTCTCATAAAACAACTTGCTAGAAGTTTGATAGAAACTGCACTGAATTAATAAACCATTTTGGGGAAAACTGACATCTTTACAATACCAAGTTTTCCAAACATGATACATATATCTATTTGCTTAGGTCTTCTTTAATGTCTCCTAAAGTCAAGCACATTTTACGCTAAGTTTACATCTAGGTTTTCCATAGTTTTGAATACTACTGAAAACAGTATCATTCTTAAAAAATCCTATTTGATTATTTGTTACTGATATAAAGGAATAAAACTGATATTTGACATAGATTTGCATGTTACAAAGCTCTCTTATTAGTTCCAATACATTTATCTGTAAATCTTGTTTGTATTTTCTAGATATAAAACCTGCAAATAATAACTCTGTTTCTTCTTTTCCAGTCTTACTTTCTGCTTTATTTTCATTGCCTAACTGTCCCGTTTGAACTTACAGTACAATTCTGAATAGACACAGTGATGGCAGGCATCCCTGTCTTTTTCCTGATCACAAAAGGAAAGCTTTCAATGTTCACATTTCTACATGATATTTAGTTTTATTTAGGTAGTTTTGTTATTTTTGTTTTTCAAGACACTCTTTAGCAGATTAAAGTAGTTACCAGGTTAGCTTAGAGTTATGACCAAAAATGAATGTTTTCTGTATCCTTTCTTTTATCTGATAATGTGGCGAATTACACTAATTGTTTAAGGGAATCTGAAGCATTAAGTTTGTAAATGGGACCAAACATTAATCAAAGGCACTCATGAAAACAAGTTAAAATTTACCAGATTTATAAAATAAAATAAAGACAATGGATAATACTAAATTTAAAACTTTGAAAAAGTACCAGGTGTCTAAACTGTTAACTTTAAAAAAATACTAATTTTTAAGCCAAAGTTAACACAAAGAGAATTCTGTGCACAAAAAATTACAAGCATAATATGAGTACTCATGTGTGTGTGCTCTCTCACATACAACACTGTCCAATAATGACAAATATAATATATGGCATACAATAGTTAAAATGAATTTCTAACTTCCCCCAAAATACCTGATGAAGCACACAAAGAAAAAATATAGCAGAGATTTAGCATAGTAGAGCATTTAAGAATGTAGATTCTATTAACCAAGATAAAACCTGCTAGCTATGAACCCTTACATTTCCCTGTGTTGAATTTTCGCATGTGCTTAGTCGTGCTGAAATGAAAGATTAATGAACTATAGAACTTCTCAATCTATAGTTCAGTCTCTCAAAAGGTACATTACCTCATATTCCTCCAAGTTTACTTCTTCTGGTTTTATCATTTCAATTTTGGCTTGAGCAACTTTCATTATGTTGTGACACCTTTAATAAAAGAAACGTATTTCTAAATCAAGAGTAAAAGCCATAAAAACTGAAAAATGTGTATTATACAAAACTAAACTATTCAACACTTATAAAAATGAAATCCACTGTCACAGAGCAATATTTTTTTGAGGAAAATAACTCCCAAATAACGTAAATGAAAAATGTGTTTTTGGACCACAATGTTGGATAGTTACAAATATATAAAGATAATTCAAATTCTCCATGTTATATTTACATATGGCTTTTGAATTATATTCTATTAATAAAGATGGCATACACAAAAAAATGAAAAATTTTTATAATATCTATCTATTAAGCAAGTTCAAGAGCCATAAAATCTTTTTTCTCCCAAATAGTATTATTCATAAATAGTAAAAAGGAACCTAAAATGTGCCTATCATTTCAGGTAAGAATGGGAACATTCTATTAGATTTTATGAACAGAATCATTGCTAAAGAAATCTCCCCAAAATATCTTTAGTTATCACACATTTTATTCTGTATTTCATGCACAAGAGAAATGAAATCTATCAAAACACACTGACTATTTGCAGTCACCAGGCACATAACTTCAAAAGACTGAAAAGTCAATGTGAGTACTCTATATCTTCCTCAAATTCAATAGTATATAGTCATTAGAACATAGTACACTGATAGCCTAGATGAGGGTCATAATCTGTCATATTTCTGAGCTCTTCATAGCCACATGTAACAAAATAAATGATGCCAATACTATCACTAATAAAAGTAGTATAACCAACACTGTGAGCAACTACTGTTTACCAGATAGCATTGAAAACAATTACTTGTGTTATTTTACTTAACCCTAAATTTCACAGTAGACACATGGTAAGGCAGAAATTATTCCTAGATGGTTTGTTTTTTCTTCATATACTCTTCTACTACCTATATTTTTAATTCAGTATTTTTGAGACACTCATGAAAGGATAATCATTTATTTCAGAATTAAAATGTGTTTACAAAGACCAAGATAGCATAAATGTTTCTATATTCTAAAATAACTTTTCAGTACTTTGGATCTTTACCAGAGGCTTAAAATTTTTTAATGGTATTGATTCTAACAGATTAAATTTTAATCTTTAACATTAATAATTAGCTTTATAGGAGTTTCTAAAAGAAAATATATTTTGGTATTAACCATTCTAAGCCCTCTCTATATCAGAGGATATTTATTTCATTTATATATATGATTAATTACTTTTCTCCAATGACCCTCTAACAAAGATGATTTTGCTTCCTCGAGGGATACCTGGCAGTATCTGGAGACATTCTGAGTTGTCACCATTTGGAAAGTACTACTGGCATTTAGTGAGCAGAGGCCACGAGTATTGTTTAATATCCTAAAAATTAAAGGACAGGCCCCCAAAACAAAGAATCATTTGACCCAAAATATCCACGGTGCAGAGTTTAAGAAGATCTTTACTTCCCTAAAGGTCCCCAAGTTCAGTGACTGTATTACACTCTTCTGAGTATCCTTATATTGCTTAGCTTAGCACCTTGGTTCACAATTAAGATGTACTAAAATTGTCTAAATTATTTTTAGTTCAGACTTTTAAAGGTCATGATCATAAACTCCAGATAAGTTACACAACAACTGTTTGACTTAAATAAAGTCAGATTTTGTGCTTTATTTATTGAAATATGTCTGTGTCTGTGTAAAATAAATATTCAAAAATTGCGCTGGGAACCACAAAAAAGACAAGGACAATGTGAGCATATGAATTATGTATTTAACATTTTCAAATTACCTTTCATCAAAACTCAAATTTCTATCTCCAAATTGTTCTAGCAATGTTTTCTCAATGATTTTCTTTGGTGCCTGATTCTGGATAAAGTAGACTACTACATGATGTAAACGATAGTCTGTTTCTGGTGGGGTATCTTCTTGGGCCAATTTAACCAACCTTGAATATTCCAACTTAATTGCCTAGAAAATAACAAAATGCCAATTTGGGTTAATTATAATAATCAAAATCCTTCAATATTATAACTTAATTATTCTTACATTCAAACTTTTTTTTTTCTTTTTAAAGAACTAGACACAAGGTAGTACATCTAAGAATAGTGTCCTATGTTCCATAGTTTTAATACATCCAAGTTCATGATGTGGGAAATTTTGTAAAACTTAACAGAGCCTGGTCAAAGTCTATTCAGAAGCATTATAAGACTGAAGTACAACTTATCTCCTATCTAGTATATCTCTAATATCCCTAATTCTAGGGCTGAAATACAGTTCCCTAGAATACTCATGTCTAGAAGAAAATGGCTGGCTCTTGAATGCATAATAATATCACCACAATTAACTTTAAGCTGTGCAGTTCACAAATAAGGGGTGAAAAAGCAAGCTTTGTAGTTACCATAAAATAAAATTTTTATTTTTTCAAAAACAGTTGAATTTTATCAGTGTAGTTATTAATGAATATTATCACTATTACTACCTTGATATTTGAACTTACTTTTTATTTATAAATAGAAAACACCTTAGAGTTCAAACTAATATTATAATGGATTATAATAAATACTAATGCATGTTTCCATACATGAGCAAATGACTTAAAAAATATTTGCTCATAGAGAAATATGTGCAGACTTATACATCATACACTGCTGTGTAAGAAGCCCATATTATTAAAGGTAACATTTAAAAAATATTCATTTATATTAGACACATCTAAATTCTAGCTTCATTAACTACAGAAGATTTGGGGCTACATACAAAATATATTACAAAAAGTCCATTCTATTGGAAAGGTTTTTTTCTTCTTCTTTAATTGCATGTCTTTCTTAAGCAACTCTTGGCCCTCCAGATCCTACCACCTATGTGACTGTATTTTATAGAAGAAAATGTAACCGAAAAACATTAAGTGAAATATTTTAGTTATACTTATATTTCATTAAAGAGGAGGCAAATAAGTCCTATTTCGCTTAGTATTATAAATAGAATAAGATAATTACTCTACAGATAAAATAAATTACTCCAATTTTCTTTGAATATACACATTCTTAAGTCTTACTGTTGTGGTTTAAAATAGCCATGAAAATTTAACGATATTTTGACATGTAAGATGATCACGACTACTTCTCTGCATGCTTCATTTATAAACTCTTTATAATCTTCCTATTTTCTCAATTTGATAAAAGGCACATGTTCATCTAATAACCAAACTATACTGAATTTGAGAATAAATGTAAAATAAAAACAATCAAGAACTGTTCTTCCTTATTATGATCCTTAGACGATGACTGTCATCAACTATTAGGTTTTTAAATATTTAAACATTTCAGATGTCACGCTTCTGGCCAAAATTAGTATGAGCAAATTAAAAACAAATTTGTCTCTTAAGTAATACTGAAGACTTAGACATAAAGACTTACAACACCAATGGCTATTCTTTCTCCCATCTGCTTTCAAAATAGAGGCCATGATTTGTTTTTATAAATAGCAACAGATCTCTATTAGAGAGCTGGAATATAGATCTTCTTTTACTCTAAGACTATGTTTATCTCTTGATTTTGCCCTATTTAAGATTCTCCTAATTTTAGTAAGTAAATGCCAAAGTCACAATCTATAAGTGTTTTATTAAACCAGCAGAGGTATAAAGGCACTTCTGAATTTCTAGGAGTAATTTTTCAAACACAAGATACCACATTTTTCCTTTTGTTTATGAACTTCCTTCTCAAGAAATTTTCTGACTTAAAAAATACTGCAATAATATCTATTCCTTCAAATTTCCAACAGATGTTCCACACTGGTATATTTAGGAGAACTCTACATAATCTACTGTTAGGAGTAAAGTTAACCCTGCAGAGCTGCTATATTTGCCCCGTACTACATTCTCAGACTCGTGTTCTAGAATTATTTTTGTTCCGTATTTTTTGGCTGCCTATGAAGGTAACTATTTTAACTGTTACAGATACTGCAATGGAACCACACATATTTGCAAAATGAAATGTGATACTGGCCATTAGGTGATGGAGCTGCTTCATATTTAATTTATTTCCTTTTCACCAGACCTTTAACATAGTCCTACTAATCAGGCCCAAAGTTACCTATTTGCTCTTATTTCTTGTAACTCTTCCACTGAGGTCAGGTTCATCTCCCACAAATGCACACGTGCCTTTGTTTCTCTATGCCCATTAAGCCACACAGGACCCATTCAGTGGGACCAGTTGAAGTCTTTCTCTGCTGAACTCTTTCAAATGATTTCTACCCAGACTTTTTCTACTTTTCTAAATTATAAAACATACTCCAAATTTATAACCTCTTAGACTATTCTGATGTAAGTAAATGCATACATTAGAAAATATCAAATATACATATGTACAGTATACTCCGGAGGCAGAAGATCTAAGGGAAAATCAGCTAGAGTAAAATCCAGAAAGCCAGACATATCATTTACTAATTGTGACATAAAATATGTCAGAAAGTTCTCCAAATCTTAATGATCTTACCTCTAAAATAAGGTTAGGTGAGTTGAGAGAGAGGAGACAGAGAGACAGAGAGACAGAGAATATAGTTCTTAAACGTTTATGGACTATATTTTAAAAGCTGACAGTGTATCAAGAGATGAAGAAAATCTACTTCAAATTCTAGAGGATCAGAATCATACAGGGTATATTCTTTGACCACAGTGTAATAATACAAATAGGAATGAAACACTTAGGAATTTAAAAATTCTTGGCCCAGAGGAATCAAAATTATATTAATATTGGGAATATGAGATTTCAAAACCCACAGGACACAGTCAGATTGGTAGTAAAAAGAAAATTATAACTTGAACAATATAGAATAAAATTTATTTCACGAAGCTAGAAAAAGAAAATAAACCAAAATAAAGGAGAAGAAATAAAATAGTGTGTCAACTGGATTAAAGAACACCAAAGGCTTTTTCTTTCCAAAAAGCAGAATAAAAGACCAAAAAATTGGAGCAAATAACATAAGAAATAAGAAAGGTGATATCAAAAATACAGCAGAAAAGTTTTAAAATTTAGAAAAGAATAATACATGTAACTTTATGCCAATAAACTATAAGATCTTTATTAAAAAATCATCTAGGAAAATACAAGTTACCAGAATTACTTTAAGAGGCAGAAAAACTGAAAAGACCTGCAAAACTAGAGTTAACTGAAAAGACTGCCTAAGATCTACACCCAACAAAGGATTCAGGCCCATATTGTTATACAGCCGTGCTGTTATGTCAAATCTTCAAAGATCAGATGATTTCTATGCTATCTGAACTGCTCCAGAGTCTAAAAAAGGCAAAAAGTCTCCTTAATGATTTACGAGACTAGTATAATCTGAATATCAAAAATTGACCAATATTAAAACAAGAAACTATAGATCAATTTTGTTTATGAACATAGATGCTAAGACCCAAGTCCATTTTTGATAAACTATCTTGTGTACAAAAAGAATATACAGGAACAGATAGTGTTTACAATGATTAAAAAAAACAAGAAAGATGAATATAAGAACTTTACTTCCCAAGGATTAAAGATTAAGAAGAAACCTGTTCAGTGTCTCAAACAGATGCATTTAAAAAAAAAAAATCAAAATTCCAACACCGATCAGCTTAAGTTAAACTCTGACCTGTAAATTAAAAAAAAGTGTTTTTAAATTTTTATAAGGGAGGATCTATAAAAAAAAACAATACTAAAAGTTCTATTAGTAATAAAACACTAGAAAGATTCCCATTAAACTCAGGACCTAAACATAAGAGTTTACTACCATTATTTTAATATTTAACTGTATTCTGAAAAGTCTGGTCAACATAATAAAACCAGAAATAAAATAAGAAATAAATATAATGGAAATTATCCCAATAATGAGATAACTATTGGGAGGCAGTTTACTGAAATAATCAACTAAAAAATTGTTAGAAAAAATAAAGGATTCAATAAGGTAAATGGATACAATGTAAATAAATAAAATTAGTTCTCCCATTAATTTAATATTAAAAGAGGATAAATGACTCAATTCAGAGAAACAAATAATTTTTATACATCTAAGATTAAATTACACATGATGTTGGGAGCATTATGAGGTAAAACTACAGCCTTATTAAAGGACATTAACAGAGGACCAAAAAAGTGAAGAGGTATATCATGTTTCTTTCTGGGAGGACTCAAAATACTGAAAATTTAATTAGCCACCTCACCATAACTTAATATATAATATAATGGAAGTACAATCAAATTCTGAAAGGATTTGGAGAGGCAGGTGGTAACTGGTTCTAAAAATTATCAAAAAAGAAAAAATGAGATTTGCCAAATTTTCCATTTACAAAAGAAGAAAAATAAAGTGTTTTTCCTAAAAAAGTCAAAGTATATTACAAATGTACTATAATGTAAATAGGTGTAGTGTTTAAATAGAAAAATAATCAGTAGAATAGAGAGACCCAAAGAGACTCACTTATAAATAGGATTTAATATCCAATAAAGACAGTATTTTAAGTCAGGATGCAGAGAATCCATCAGTCAAAATGCTATGTTTGGACTATTTGGATATTTCTCTATTTGGAGAAAACTGAAATCCTATTATCTAGGAATTAAAAATTAAAATCATGAAACTACTAGAATTAAAAAATTGCATAATTTTCGATGTGATCACATAACCTCCAATCTATTAAAAAACTGTTGTATTTTATAAGATTAAAAAAATTCTGTATAGTTAAGATACCAAAAGCAAATTTGAAGATAAATGACAAACCACAAAATACAATCTGCAAATTATAGATGAATCAAATTTCTTAGCAGATCAAATGTTCAACCTAATAAAAAAACCCAATATAAAAAATGTGCAAAGATGGATAGAGTTAAAGAAATACCAACTGACAAAAAATTTATAGAGATACTCAGCCTCACTAAAGATCAAAGATACATAAAATAATGGGATTACCCTTTTTATGTCATTTTGTCAGATAACCATCAATGAAAGTACATAGTAACTATCTGAAGCCAATTTAACAGTATTAAATTTTAATTAATTTATTTTATAAATCAAATATATATTTACTTACTTAAATTAAATAAGTGAATTAAAATTTACAAGCATTTTGACTTGGCAATTCTACTTTGCTATGTTCACTTGAGTCTTCAATAATATATGTACAAGAATGTTCACAAAAATACTGGAAATAATCCAAATACCCAGAAACAAAAATGGTAATGGTAACGATAAACCTGGTAAGTTAAAATTTTGAGGGTTCTTTATGTGACATTATCCAAAGATTCTACATAGGTTATCTCATTTAATTCTCAAGATAACTTCTCATTTAAATAAAAAAAAATTGGACCTGATAATTTCAGAAATTGCCTAAGGTCATACCATTATTAAGTGATAAAGCTAGGATTTAAATCTAGGCATCTGACCATAGAGCCTTTGCTTTTAACAGCTCACTTCAGACACAACTTCTTAATCTAGATCATGAATAAGTTGTAAACATTCTGAGATGTTAAACCCATCAGCCTTTATGGTGGCCAGACACTCCTAGATCTGTCCCTGCTGTACATACATTATTTCCCAGTTTTGTCATAACATGGAAAAAATTGGGATGCTCTTCTCTAAAAGAATGTTTAAATAAATTTTGATATTCTCAAAACAAAACACAGCTATGAAAAATAAGTGTACAAATCATGACATGAATAATCCACCAGAGTACATGAAAAAGAACTAAAAGTATAAAGCACATACTTCTATTTTTATTTAAATTATAAATGTACAAATGAGTACTGAATGTCGGCCTCATCTGTCTATCTAGGGGAACATATAAGAAAGAATAAATGGAAGCTAAATGTGGAATGAGAATTAAAAAGAGAGAAATGTTTACATTTCATGTTTTGGTATATGTATATTTTATTTGTTTAAATATCACTTTCTCTAAGAAGCCCTCTAGACTTGTTTTTCCATTATATGTTCTCCTATCATGTCAAACTGTCCCCTTTATCATACTGATTATAAATCTAATAAGTGTTTGCTTCCCCCTAGAAAATTAGCTTCATTAAGTCAGGAACTCAGTCCATCTTTTCCCCAGCTACATTCATTGGATTTAGGACAGTACCTTGATATAAGCAGGTAATAAATACCTTTTGAATATGCTCATCAACAGAAAGAAAAAGAATAATAGCGTAGTCATGCAATGGAATACCACAATGAGAATGAACAAATTACAACTTTATCCAATAATATATATGAAGCCCCAAACATGTTCTTCAGTAAAAGTAGCTAGACAAAAAAAGGATCTATAGTAAAAGATTCCAAATATGTAAAGTTCAACGAGAAAACTTATGTTGTTAGAAGTCCAGACAACATCTACTTTGGAACAGGAAGAGAGTGTAATGATACGAAGGAGTAACAAAGGTAATTTCTGGAATACTGTAATGTTCTATTTCTTGGCCTGGTTGGTAGTTACATGGATATGTGTACTCTGCGATAATTCACTGAGCTGTAAACCCACAAACTGTGTACTTTTCAGCATGTTTTATATTTTAATAAAGATATTTTTATATCTACTGAATAAACAGGGGAGTAATAATAGGCATTTTAAAAGTAAAAGAAAGACTAATAAAGTTATCTCAACTGGGAACAACTGTTAATGAAGCAATGAAACAACCAGTAAGGGAAAAAAGTTTCATAATACAGAAGTATTAATACTTCATTAAAATCCTAAGGGCACTTTAATAGGTAAAGTCAAAAAATGTACAAAAAAGACATTTTAATGTCTTCCAAAGTAAATGAAAAAAGTTACACTAATCCCATGATTATAAGTACGATATGACCCTCCCACACCCACTCCTGTACATACACATACAAGAAACTACTACTCTGAGAATATTATTTTTTTTTTCCTTTTGGATTTTATTTTTGCTCATTATAGTAGCCTTGCATTGCCTTTCTCTAGATTTTGTTTTTACATGACAGAAATTTCTCTCTTTAAGCCACTATAATTCTGGGATTTTCTGTTAACAGTGAAAACCAGTCCTAACAAATAAAGCCAGCTTAGGAGGAGGACGCAGGTAAGTGTCTTTCCTCGTTTATTTTTCCAGATCTGCCTGCCTATTAACTCTCTAATATTCTGTGTTTACAAGGCAGACTCCCAGGTGGGAGCCCTGTGATTAAAACAGTAACTGCAACTGACTGGGTTAGTAACACTTCCTACTTCAGAAGCTAAACCTTAGCAAATCCACTCACCCAGCTAGATGCTAAGTTTCATTTCCCAACTTACCTTCTTATCAGTAATAAAGTTAACATTTTCATCACATTGTTTTACTACTGGCAAACACGTATAACATTTTAAAAACTGGTCTGATCATAATGCACATGGAGATCCATATTTGGAAGTACTTAAATAGGCACAGAAGTGAAAAACTTCTTATAGTCAAAAAGCTAATATAAAATAAACCCAACAAAGATTTTTTTGGAGAATATGACAGGATAAAAGAAATATTTAAAAAAATCTTTCCCTCAATTTATAATAAATTAAGCATTAAAATGAATGAAAATTTTAAAATATACTATATCTGATTTAGGGAACAAAGGAAGGCAGAAACAATAATCATCTTAGACTCTGTGCTATGTATGTATTTTGTAATTTAATAGTGAATGTTGATAATGATTAGAATCAACTGCCAAACAAACAAACAAAAACCAAGAGAACAATCAAACAGGTCAAACTGCTGTAGAAGGAACCAAAAGTCTGTCAAAAGATCTACAACCAACAAAGGGGCTAGGCTCATAGGGTTTTACGAGTGAGTTCTAACTTACTCTTATGGTAGTCAATTCCTATGCAGGCTACACCACAGAAAAAGAAGAACAGGGAAGTTCAAATAAGCGAAACATCAAACCTGAGGAAGACAGCCCCCAAATTAAAAAAGCAACATTTTTTTAAAATTAATATAGGCTACAGAAAGCCCAAACAAATTGCTGGTGAGTTAAATGTAAATAGGGTACATCTGAGTTTATAAAATAAACATTTATTAAGAAAAGTGTTTTAAGAAAATATTGCAGAAAATTTGTAATACTTTAGGTTGAAGGAAACTTTTTATAAAGCAATGAAACTCCAGAATCCAGAAAAAGAGAGAAAGATTTGAAAGTACAGTATTTTTAAAACTTCTCTATAGAAAAAGGTATCATAAACTAATTTAAATAGAAATGGCAGACAAGGAAAAAATATAGGATAACTCTCCACATAGAAGGTAACATATAATAAATGAGAGTACATCTATACCACAGAATACTAAATGCAAGTAGTATAGATAACGTGGTGGATATAGTGTCTTTAAGAACGCCCACAATATATTTCTGAGCGATGTAAGTTACAAAATAGTATGAACAGTAAAAGTTAAAAAAAATTATATTCTCTATATGCATGTCTGTAAAAACCTGACAGGTTATATGAATGTTAGACGTGGTTACAAGAGGGCACCAGCAGAGACTGTCATTATTAGTTTTATTTAAGACACCTCTGTATTACTGAATGGTCGCATTCTGTATATTACTTTTGTTATTTACATGACAAATTTCCTGAAATCATATATTACTAGAACTTTCCAAATGCCAGTCATTTACCTATGTTAAAAATACATATTAATTATAAACTGATAATATTCACGTAAGATTACACACATATATATTCCTCAATTACAGCTGAATGAAAATGTACACAAATATAAACTTCAGAGATTTTCAGCTGCATCAAAATCAGATGGTAAATCAAAAAGAAAAATAAATGAGATATAGAAAATACATAAAGCACATGATGAAAAGGGCATTCCCAAGGTGACAGTGAAAGATCTCAAGACATTAGTTGTAAACCAGGAATAAAGGAAAACCAATATAGACTGGAGCAGGTCAAAAAGCTCCTTAAAGACTTCCACAAGAAGATAAAACTGACAAAGAACGGAGCAAAAAACTAAACAAACAAACAAACAAAAAAAAAACAAAAAAAAAAACACCCCTAAAAAACAAAAAAACAAAACAACCCAGGTAATTCCAAGGAAAATGAAAGTTGAGGAAAAAAAGTAATAATGTTTATGACTTAGTTCAATCCTGAGTAGCATACATAGAAATAGCAATATAAGCTGAGAATTCTGATTTAATCAAATGACAAGTTTTTTTTTTTAAAAAAAAAATGCGCATATGGACACACATGTGTGCAGATGGAGGGATTAAAAACTGTGTGTCAGTGCATGTATATGGGGCAGGAGAAGAAAGACGGCTCACTGTTTACATTCCACGGTAGAGAATTTAACAGGAAATGTATAAACTAAGAATCACTAAAACACAAGCGTTCTACTTAAACATATGGAATTAATGCCAAAAGGATTTGATTAAATAATTGAAGGCTGTTCCCACAAATGGCAGGAAGGGTGGAGGGCAGGGGATATGATGTGACTACTGTTGTTTGTAGTATATATATAGTTAGCTGGCTCTTTAAAATATATGCTGGTATTAATGTAATAAAACTAACGTTTCTAGTTCAACATAAAGATACCAAATTTGACAAAAAATTACAGTGGTATGAGAGATAACTGTTCCACAAGAAATAAATGAAAACTTTAGAAAACATACATTCAGTGTTTTTTTAAAGGAAATGCAGATTACCTGGGAATAAAGATAAATTTTTAAACATAAAAGCTGTTTTTTGTATTACCTTCTTCTACGTCTCTCATAGGATCTTACTAGGGTAAACAACTTATCTTGGGGGCAGTTTGCCAGAACTTCTAAAATTTAGCACTTAACGTCCTTTATCCCAGGAAATCCTTCAGTTCCGAGCACATCAGGATGGCTGGTCACTCTAATTCTAACCAGTTCAAAAGCGTTTATTGACATGAGGTTGCTTTTCACAAGTCCTTTGTTTTGTGTTATACATTAAAAGAAACACTAAAAATAAGCAGCTTCTTAAAGATTGAATTGAATTACGGTAGAGCACAGAAATTTAGGGAAAATTTTAGATTTTTAATGTCAAGAAAGGGAACATGCAGCTTACCCTTCAATAAGGCTTTTTTTTTTTTTTTTAAACAAACACTAAAGGGAGGGATAAAAACAATGAATATTTTTTGGTTAATAAAGAAAATGACAAAACATACATAGTGTTTTCATCTTTCAAATATGTAAAAACAAATAGTGTCATCAAAACATTGTTGAGATCTGGTGTCACAGGGAAAAAAGATCTAGACTAACGCATTAGTCTGATGGTCTCATGTCTTGAAATGACTAGGATGTTAAATTTAATCATAGGAAAATCAAACAAGCAAGAAACCTAACAAATCATTTTAGAAACAACCAAATGAAGAAAGTAATCTGGTATTTAATGATTAGAAAAAAAACTTACAGAAAAAATATTGTAATGTTGACTAACAGTATTACCAACGAGGAGAAAATAAACTATTACCAGAAGCAGTTACTCAGTTTCTATTTTTGCTCATCAATACCCTTTATTCACTTCAAATAAAAACATAATTCAAATTTGTTAAATCAGAGGTGTAGTAGTAGGATAACTCAGGTAAAATGCTTCATTTTTATTGAATTATCTGAATTAAAAAAAAGAAAATCAGTCTTAGATTCATGCATAAAAGAAACTCCTAGAATATTAGGTGGCCATGGCTAAGATAGGAAAAGAGAAAATATACAGGAAACCAAATTTAATTCAAGGAAATAAAACATTTCAAGAACAAATTAAAATGAAAATGTTAATTGTACCTTAAAGAACCCTGCTTCAGGGCCACACCTGTCATATACATTCCTGGATTTACCTATCGCCATGATAATACCTTGCATGTTCGGTGTCATCATCATCTGCCACAAGGGATTTAAAGAACGAACTTTTGAATGGTTATCATAAAAAACAATATTAAAAAAAAAAAACAAAGTAACTCCTTTACATGCAAGTTAAAAGTCCTTTGTTTTTCACTGTTTATAAATCAAACACTGCAATTTTTTTGTAGCAAATGTGATCCAATATGCACACATCTCTCAAAATCATCCATACAGGGCCACAGCTAGCTCACATGGTGCCTTTGTGCAAACTGCAAAAAGGCATCCTCTCTGAATTAAAGAATTTTAACAAGGCACCCCTTTCTTGACAAACAAATTAGAAAATATGCTGCTCTCTCAGAGAAACATTTAGAGAAAGCAACAATCTTTTTATTGAAGGTGCCTCTTCTTTAAGGCTTGGGGAGCTCAGTATTAGCTCAATTTCAACTCCACTTCTACCCGTGGGCCAGGCACTCCTGCCTGCACAACCATATGGTCTAAACATCTAAGCAGCAGCCCTGCATCCATATGACTTATTTTAAAAGTTACAAGGCACATGCACTGTTAAACTACCACTCCAAGGAATTTTAAAAAAAACACAAAACACAACTCTGCCAATAGCATAAGCACTTGCACAAAAAATAGTGTTAAATGATTAATTACAATTCTACTTTTTTAAATTCAAGAAGGGTCATCCTAAAACAAGCATCAATATGCTTGATCAATGAGCATTTTTTATTAAAACATTTCTATTAAAAAGATGCCTGTTTCCATAATTTTGAAGTGTCAACCTGGTAACAGATAAACAGAAAAATGTACTGCTATTAAGTACTAAATAGTTCAATATTTCTTTGTTTGCGTAAGTTTATTATGTAATATGACATTTTATATAAGGGACTTGAACACGAAGGATTTTGATATCTGCAGGGAGGAGCAGGTTGGGGGGTACTAGAACCAACCCCCTGTGGATACCAAGGGATGACTGTATGCTTAGATGCTTACATTTTAAAATATCTGCAAAATGAAATAACTCAAGACACTATGAAGCTATCACATTAGAGCAATCAAGAGATTGCATCCATTACCTTGGATTTACTGAATCTACTATCCACAGTATTTATTTTGGATTACACACTGACAGTTGCAATATACCTAACATTTTCTGCTTCAGAAAATCCTTCTGACCAGTTCCTAAATCAGAAACCTGTTTCTTATTCTCTTTATGGCCCATGCTTTCTTATAGCGGCACAGTAATAGTAATATCTTTATGACATCTGATTTTGGTGAATAACTCATACAATAACCTAATTATAACCTTGAGGTTAAGTCTGAAAAAATGTTACTTGGAAAAAAACAATTTAATATGCATTCAATTCTCATCCATGCCAGCAAAAACTAACAAATGATAGAATCCAAAGTCTATCTTCTCTGTTGTTACTATTTATTAACATGTTTACTGGCCCTCCCTCAAATATGTCAAAGATCTAAGAGTGTTCAGAAAAAAGTGAAAAGGGGGTAAAAATATAATGGGACTAGCTATTTCCATCTGGGTTCCAAAGAAACCTTTCATGAGAAGTAAAAATGCCCCCATACGGACAGAAAATCAAGCAGACGAGAATTAACAGTGGAGTGGTAAGAAGAGATAAGATGGAGGTATCCAGTGTGCAAACACTGGTAGGCATTCAGCAATGCTGATGAATCATTCAATTCAGTCACTCAGAAGTTGCAGAAGCAAAAAGCCCTAATTAGCTATTCACAATCAGGCTGTAGGTTCTTCTGGTAGAAATGGTTGACCAAGAATTAGAATCAAGTAATTCAAGTAAAACAGGAAAGGAAAATAAAAACTTTTAAGTGCTCAAGACTTGTGCTATTTAATTAAAACAAATCTTGTAATCTATCAACCCGGGAATAAACTAATCCTATGTCTGCACAAAAGAATTAACTCTAGCAACATAAAATTATTCTTCTGACAAATCTATAAGCTTTGTACTTAAATTTTCATTTGAAATTCAAAGTACTGTTAGCAACTGGTAAGGTAATTTCAGACTGTGGGTGGCAAAGCTGTACGTTATGCAGCAATAGACATAAGTGTGAGGGTGCAGGCATGCCCAAAGTACTTGCATTAAATAGCCAAAAACAAGTGGAAATTGTGCAAAGGGCTATAATAAAGGTACCTCGTCATCATAACCCCCCTCCTTTGACTCAATCATAAATTTCCCTACATGAGGAATCGCCACCTCTACAACTTGCTGGTTAGAAGGTGGTTGGCTTGTGGTATTCTCAGGTTTCTGCAGAAGAAAATCATTAGTATAAACATTAGAAAACAGAACAACGGAAGCCCCCAGTTTAAGTGCACAGACTCTTAAGTCTTAAAAATACCTTCATTTGTTTAGTATAAAATGAAACTATCTAAAACTGAACTTTAGAAGCAAATGCATTAATCAAGTAATAATACAAGACCTCCAGCTTTTCCGTTACTACTCAAACACTAAGTTTTTATTTTTTCCACAAGCTTCTTGGACTCCAAGTTCTTAAAAATAATAAACATTGAAGTTGTATATCCTACTACTGTCTTTGTAGGTGGTTTTATTTATTTTTTAGTTCTAGTAACTCCATAAAGTCTTCCTTGATCTCTTCATCAAAATAAGATATGACCTCCTCTGAATCCAGGAGAGTTCACAGGTTTTCTTTCTTATGAGAGTTTACTTTTCTATCCTTTCTAGTAATCAATTGTTTTATACCCTTAATATCCACACTCTGTTGTGCTTAACTCACTTGGTCACAGCCTGTGAGACCAAGTACTATATATTTACATAATGAGTGTCCAGTGAATTCTTGTTTTTGAAAAAGCTGCTTGAAATTAATATCCATTTTTAACAACTCAATCAGGTTTTCTTTTTTTCATTAACAAATTCTGTGAATTTCACTAATCCACACTAATGAAGTGGAAGCCAGTATGAAATCCCGAAAGTCCACTCAAAGGCACTAATATGGTTTATTCAAAACACTGTTTAGACTTCACAAGGATTTTACTGTACTAAATAGATTTATAACTAGCATATTCACTATTTACCTACAAACAAATTTCAAAAGTACTTAATGTGCTTGAAGGAAGCTTAAATAGTTTCAAACATTATCATAAATGTTTTCTTAAGCAAAGATGAACTTTAGTTTCCACATAAAATAATAGAAAATGTTGATAAAAACAATTAAAGTGGTTTTATTTTAATTTAAAATATATGTAAATTTTAGTGATTTTTCTAACTTTTCTGAAGTACATATGCAGCAAACGTTTAATTAAACGATAAAACAAAACTAATGGCCAAGGCTGGCACTATCTCTTTTAAAAGAAATGTTCTTTTTTAAAAAAAAATATTTTATTTACTTATTATTGTATTATTTAATTATTTTATTTTGGTGGGGGGGGTAATTAGGTCTGTTTATTTTTAGAGGAGGTACTGGGGTTATTGAACCCAGGACCTCATGCATGCTAAGCATGTGCTCTACCACTTGGGGCTATATCCTCCCCAATAGAAATGTTATTTTTAATCATAACATTTTTAGAAAAGGTTTCTTTGCTCTATTCGAATCCTCAGCTTTTCAAGAGGAAATAACCAACCTGCATGGTTGTCATTATCATGAGCGATAATATTCAGCTAACCCAACACGTGATACGTAATTTTTGTTCTATAAATGATAGGTATTACCAATATTATTATACTATTATGTTACTTTAAATTGCTTCTATTTGAATAATTCTAACCCAATATTACTGCCACACTTATCTTACAGAGATAAGCTTGACCTATGACATCTAATTTAGGAGTTCTTAATCTTTCCAGCATTTGAGAGAGTAAAAATTGTCCTAGGTCTCCATTCACAAGTGAAATATAAGCAAGTAAATGAAGAAATTTATCTTCACTTTGTGGTGAAGTTTCTCACAAGCAAACCAATCCAAAACAATACTATAATGAGAAGAAAAAGATAAATTTAAGGTAAGTAGCAACTGGGAAATGTATTCCTTACAATACTGATCCTTGTAAAACAACATATTTCCTTTGAAAAAAATTGCACTTAGGTAAAATAACTGTTTAATAAACATTTTCAGTTACTGTAGAAGAGTTTCAATAGCATAATACTGATTAATTACATGGGTGAAAGTTGAAAAAAGGAAGAAACTTTGGGCACATATAATAATTGTATATAAATATATACGTACATATGTACACACACATAATACGTATTGTATTGCTCATCAAGTGCAGGTATCCTAAAGTACTCTAAAAATTTTTCATATAAAGAACTTTAGGGTTCACTGAGGTATAGTACAGGTATATTTGTATTTTCCTATTACTGTCAGGCCCCATGTGAACACCTTAACAAAGGCTGAACTTGAAAGAGATTAAAAATAAGTTCCTCAAGTTAAAAAGTTGCAAAAATAATTAAAATATAAAGCTTTTTACTAATTGCTTGAAATCCATTAAATATATGACTTTTTAAAAAAGTGGTTCATAAAAGGGTGATTAGAAAGCTATATACCTTCCACTCTTTTGGCCCCTTTTATATGCTCATACTTTTTAACCTAGTAATTCAACCAGTGGGAATCTAAAGAAATAACCAGAAATATAGAAGTTTCATTTTTAGGAGCCATTCATAATAATGCAAAAGTAGAAACAAATATACAATGGGGGGTGAGTAAGTAAAAAAGAATTTAGTCACCTAACGGAGTATTATTCAACCATTTAAATGTTTTTTACAAAGAGCTTATAACATGGAGAAATAATGAAGTGATTTAAAAAAGAAAAGTTACAATATAAAATTTTATACAAAGTAGTAATTCAACTACAAAAATAAATCTCAAACCTGTATATAAAAATAAGAATGAAAGAAAACACACCAACATATTAACAATGATTAACTTTGGGTAATAGGAATATGCATGAGTCTTTTTTGGAGTCTGCTTTTCTCTATTTTTAAAAATAGTTCATTTAAAATTAGAGACATTTTTCTAAAAAGTAAGGTGTCTTAACCTTTGGAGAGTATCTCTCTATGGTTTCTTTGATTCTAAGCTTTCCAGGAATTTTTTTTTTAACCTTAAGGCTGGAATTTTATATATGTATATTTGTGAAATGGTTAGGATTTAAGTAACAGAAGGAAACAAACAGCTACTAAGGGCCTATGGTACATGTTAGGCACTTAAAAAAAATGATCTTAATTCATCCCCAAATCCCTTCCATCTTATGTTAAAAAAAAAGAGGTTTAGAAAAATTAGGCAACTTACTTAAATTTGCAGTTAGTAAGAAGTAAAACCAGTATTCAGAAACACAGTACTATCTACTCCCCACATCTGAAGACTCTTTGCAGTTTAGTTTCTAAGGCATACCTTCAGTCGAGAAGACCCAGTAAGTTATTACCATGATCCTAAGCAACTGACTATGAGACCAGACATTCTGCAGGATTTATACAGATAATGGGGCCAACTGTTGGTGCTACTCCACAAAAGAAGCCAAATGGAAAAATATTTATGCTAGTTATCATATTCTCTCAGTGCCATCTCCTTTCTCAAGTAAAGGTGAAACAGTAGATTGCTGCCTTGTAAGATGATATCTGTATTAATAAACCAAGCGATCAAAATTTAAGTGTTCATTTCTGCAAATTTAAATTACACATGATTAGCCAAAATAAAAAGTCATGATTCTACACTCAACTAATGGTTTTGGCTTTCTGATCACCAGTTAAAAGGATGCTACTTATCAACCATAATTTAGGCTCTAACAAATAAAAATCCTAATTAGCAAAAGCCCTGGCAATTTATATTTTTATGTCAGGCAAAAATATTTCTCCCTTGTATCTACTTCTCTGCCTTTTCTCCCTCCCGCGTATTTCCTCTTCTACCATTCTCCAAAAAGCAGACACCCCAGATCCATTAAAAAAAGCATTTTTCAGGAAGTGCTTCAGAGTTAGCAGGTCCTCATCTCAAGCTTATTCATAGTCTCAAGGTTACTTGCAAAATTTGGAATAATGAAAAATATCTGTATTAATATATATGTTATAGTAAGATGATTATATATCAAACTTCTTCAAACAGGAAATAAAATTTAAAAATAATTTCTTATTACTTTGTTCATCAAAACATAATTAACAGAATACCCTATTAATTGAACATTTTGGTTAATCAAGGTCTTATCATATTAAAGACCTCACTGAAATTAGCAGGCTATTACTGGGATTAAGTTCATTAAGTAGAAAATTATGTATTGAAAAATTAGATGTCCTGTTTTCTTTAGTTTTCCTAGGAGAGGAATCTTCAAATACTAAAATTAGCTATCACAAAATATGTACTTGAGCTGCCTGTACTCACTAATAAAATAAAAAATAAATCACTACAGCAACTGAATTGTTATGTAGTACAAAATTCTTGCAATAACATCTCTCAGGATATATTCATTGAAAACATAATACAATATCAATGTGCTCAACTTACTGTTATAAAAAGATACATTTGATTACTTGAAATTATAATACAGGAGCCATATAATGACAATTTTGTACAGGATACCCTTGAAGTATGCAAAAACTGTTTTATGGTATCATATTTGTTCTGCTAATAATATTTTAACCTAGAATATCTAGTATTTGATTGTTTGACACAGTCCAGGTAACAATGAAAATCATATTTTACATTCCCAGCTACTCCAATGTAATACAACTAAATATGGAGGGAAGGTTAGGGAAAGGAAAAATAATGCTAAATTTTGTACTTCTCTTTTTAAGTTTCAAATCAAATGACCAGTTTAGTCTATGATTATTCATAATTCTCTAACAGAAAGATAGAAATTTATTTTTTTTAAAGCAGTATTTTAAAAATTACAGCTGAGGAAATTACAGACTGCAGGTGGCACCTGCAATCACTGATCATGTTCATGGAAGAGCCATCCCTCAGCCCAGTCTCTCCTGACTCCCAGACAGGGCATTCTCCTTACACTGCCAGGAAACCTCGTGAGCATGGCGGCTACGTTCAGAGAGCTAAAAGAAAAGTTCTTACCGACTGCAAAACTGTTTCAGGACTTTTATCTTCGTGCTCATGTGATGCCTTGGTAATTATTCGAATAGTTTCTTCTTTCAAGTGCTTTGAGAAATCACTTCTTGATGGCTGCTCTAGATATTCTGGTTCTCCTGCTTGTGCTTCATGAGAAAAGAATCAATTGTATATCTAATATAAATCACAAATTCTATACTAAGATGAATCTGTTATTTCTCATTTGAAGTTAAACAATAATCAATTTTACTCTTCTATTTAAAGTAATACATCCTTCAATATACAGCACATCCCCCAGAATTTACCATAAAAAAAAAAGGAATCAGATCCAAGATTAGTCAAATAATTACAAAAGAAAGCCCTCAGTACAGTTTATGCTAAGAAATTCACAGTAAATTTTTCTGTCATGATAAGTACCAAAATCTCACTCTGAAAAATCACTAGCATTCTACCAAAAAAAAAAAAAGATTCCTTTGTATAACAATCCTGGTCTGAATTTCCACAGAGAGCACAGCAGCTGTTTTTCTGGCCACAATAATATACTTTCTCACACCTATCTTAACAAAACTCTAGCCCTGAATAAACCCACCTTCTGTCTTTTATGAACCTATTCCTGGTAGCTGAGTGCTGTCAGAGGGAAAACAATTACAACTTGGCAAACTGGTACCAATATAAATTCAAGACTCCAAACACCATCTCTGCAAAGAACTCTCCAAGTCATATCTACTGCTTAAGCTCTGAGCTCCAGACCCTGAAGACCCAACAGTGTACTCTGAAGTCCACTGGCTGTTTAACAGACAGCCCCAAAATCCTTTCACAACCTACCAGGCTTTACATAAGTGAGCCTCCACCTATCTCTCCAGCATCACCTGGTGTCCTTTGCCCTTTGATCATAAAGGGACACACACACTAGCCTTTTCTCAGCTTATCCAATACACCGAAGAAGAGGTTTACTTTTCAGCCTTTGGATCTTCCTCATTTTCTTCCCTTTGCCTGTAAGTTCACCTAGTCTCATTCCCCTGCTCATCTAATAACTTCTACACAGTCTCTTGTCTAAATACCGCTTTCTTATAGAAGTATTCCTGATTACCCCATTTCCAGAGCTGGGTTGCTCAGCCTCAGCGCTCCTGACACTTTGGTTTGGACAATTCTTTGGTGCAGAGGGTTGTCCTGTGTATCCAGGCATCAACCCACCAGATGCCAGTAGTACTGACCCCCAAGGTGTGACAATCAGTAATGTCAAATGCCTCCTGAGGAACAAAACCACTCCCAGATGAGAACTGTTGCTCAAGAGTAGCTTATACTTTCTCGTTAACAGCACTTATCACAATTGTGACTTCATTACTGTTATTAAGTATTTGTTTCAAGCCCATATTCCTTGCTAGACTGTAAGCATCTCCAGAGCAGGGATGTTATTTCCCTTTTGTACTCTGCTGTTTCTTTAACATCGAACATATAATAAGCACACAATAACATAATGGAACAAATGAACTGAAAGGAGGAATAAGAAAGTACATGAAAATATTCTACAGCGTTACTGGGATAGGTTACGTGAGTTCTTGCTCAACCAACTGGTGAGAAACGGCAAGGTTACTGTCATTATTCCCAATATTTGATTAATTTAAAACATCTCTCAAAATGAAATACCATTCAAAAAGAAATGCTATACTTTCAACATAGACACATGGTCTTTCATTTACCCAGTAATCTTTAACTAAGCATCTAAGTACCAGGTACTAGGCTAGGCATTGGGACTCCCGGTGTGAGCAAAGCAGTCAGTTCCTGCCTCCAAGAAGCTTATAGTCAACTATGGAAAAAGTTATCAACCAAAGAATCACACATACGAATTGTGACAATATTATAATAATACATTCTGGGGATAAAATGGGGGAGGGGTAATTTAGATTTTAGCTGAAGGATGATAGATTAGGTTTGCCACATGAAGAATGAATAGCCCAGGAAGTGAGCATGAGCCTAGAATGGCTGAACTATAGTACAAGAGCTCCTCTTGAATATGGCAAGAGAAGATGCAGGTTAAGGATAAAATAGAGGCCTGTGAGTCACATAAAAGTTTTGAGGGCAAAAGGAAGTGAATAAATGTTTTAAATACAATGGCAACACGGCAGGTTTAAAAAAGTTATCTGGCTACATTTTGAAGAATGGATTAGAGAGGAGAATAAAATCTGAAGCAGTGAAAGTACTAGAAGGTACCAGAACAATACAAGAAATGACTGTGCTTTTGGACAACAGGGACAGCAACAGAGAGAACTGTTAGAGTCAAGATATATTTTAGACAAAGGTTTGGAGACTGATGTGAAGATGACTCAAGTTTTTGCATGAATAAGCAGGATGAAGGAGCTAACATATACCATGACAAGGAAAACTAAAGGAAGGAACTAAAACTTACAACGTGTGTGATGGGCAGAGAAAAAGAAATTAAATGTCCTCATTTCTGTATTTCCTGACTTTGTACTGCAATGTTCTTTCATTGTCCCTATGTGATAAGAAAATCTTAGGTTCCAGCTCAGCAAGGCTTCTGCTTCTGGAAGGTTTCATGATCAGTGACTTAAGCCAGCTGGTTTAGGGCTTAACAGAGAGAAACTTCTTGTTGATAAAGCTTTGATCACTTATGCTTGCCCCTCTTTGTCTCTTCTCACTGTAATAGATAAAAAAAACATCAATGGCTAATAGGATGTGAGCTTAATGCAATGAGGGCCAAGAAGTCCATCTGGTCTGACACTGGTCTAAGCCATGGAAACCTGGACAGTGTATGTAAATTAGGTCCTTAGGAGCAAAAGTATTTTTATCTGATCAACACAGTCAAATATACTTTAGGTCACCAGTGTCAAGGTTTCCTTCCACATAGCAATTTCAGTCCAAAATTCTCATAAATGATGCTGAACGATTTTGCCTAAATGTCATACAGAACTATTTCCTCCAGAATTTTCCTTGTGTATGTATCTTCTAGGGAACTTATCTGAGTGGTGCTGTAGTCACAGTAGGTGAACCTACAAGGACTGGAGATCTGGAAGTTTGTAAACAAAACCCCAAATCTCATTTCCAACATGTTTACTGAGCCAGTGCCATTCTCAGTACTGTGTGGGGGAAAAAAAAAAAAAAGACATAAAATTCATTCACTAAAGTTAAAGACCTCTCAATAAAATCAGATAAATATATATTCCATTACAGTACAAAGTACTAAATACAATAAAAGACTTATGCACAAGGTCCTACAGAAGCACTGTGGACCCAATATACACACTTGGAATGATGCTGCATCTTAAGAAAGACTTTCTAGAAGAAATGCCAACTGAGATGAGTCTTGAAGGATTTGCAGAGATTATCTTGGAGATTAGAAAGAAGATAATTCCAGGTAGGAGGAACAGCACATGCAAAGGCACTGGTAAGGACAGATAAAAGATTAATTAAGTCCTTGTTATTAATGAGCCTTTACACTGGTAAGCAAATCAAAAATATAACATAAATTTGGTAGTGAGAACAGACTGGGAATAGAATAGAGGAAAAAAGACAATAGTTGCTACAGGGGTATTATTAGGGAGATTCATAAAGACTTTGGGGTATGAGGAAGGTCTTAAAGAATGGATAAAATTTCGAGAACAGTGAAGGTAAGAGGACATTTTTTAAATGAAGGGTACTTCGTGAGCAAACCTATAATAAAAGGAAAGTTCCCTACAACTAAGAATAACGGGGAATAATCTGGTTTAGATGAAACATAACGTATTTATAGAAAGGTTGTCTTGAAAGAATTACCAGGGAGTCAGATTATAACAGAGGGTTTTCATAAAAAAGAAAAAAGGTTTTGGCTTCATTTTGTCAAACCGGAAGAGTAAAAAATGTGTTCACTAAAACAAACAAATAACCAAAGGAGGAAAATAAAAAGCTCTTTCCACTATGCAGAGTTAAGCACTATCAATATTTTTAGTATTATATATTTCCAGACTTTTCCCATTGTCTTAAACAAAAAGAACCATTATGAATATACTCCTTTTAACTTAATATAACAATTTTCCTGTCAATATATTTTTTACTGGTTATACAATGTTGTTTTGTATGAAAGGCTCATACAACTAATATCTTGCCATACATTTAGGGAATTTCCATTTCTTTGTTAAAAACAACAGTTGGACAAACACTCTGGCTCTTTTGTGTGCAAATACACACAATGGTTTTTGTTCACCCTGTGAGTCTCCAGAAGCCGCACCGCCGCTGGCCTATATAAATGGCAGGAACTCAGTAACGAGAGGCTATGCTGTTTGCTTTATATTCTAACTGACATTTTTATACTAACCGTTCCCTCAGTTATGAAACAATATGTTATTGTTCAAGCTTCAGCGGTGACATTTGTTATTCTTAATTCCTGGAAGTCTTCCTTGGTTACCTATCTGCAGCTACAAACTCCTGAATGCACTTGTTCGACTGTGAATGACTAGTTCTCTGTGGAGGTATCCCCGTAACTAGAGTATCTCTCAAATCAATTACCTGTTCTATGGGTGTTTCACTGAGATTTCTGGATAGCTATATTCCACATAAGACTTTATCCAGCCAAGCTCTGTGTTCATAATGGAAGGGCTTCGTTCACCTATTTGGCTGTTATATAAAATCTAACAACCTGGGAGCACTCTGAGACTGCTCCTTTGGTCCACCTTCCTGTCTAAAGTAAGGGTCTGGAAGGGCCTTGAGAATATTCTCTGCCTATTTCCTGGTTACATCCTTCAACATTTTAAGAGAGTCAACGTGACAAACAAAGGGCTTTCTGTTAAAGCATAGGATCTGCTCTTTAATTAACTATTTAAAAAGGAGCAGTATTTCATATCTTTCAGAAATATTTCATACTGTGACTTACTAATGAGTCACACTTACTATTATTACATTCACATTTAGAAGAATAAAGAGGACTGCTTCAAAGCAAATAAATCCATTTGTTTCTAGAAATGTATTTAAAATCAATGATCTTCCAAAAGCAGCCTACAAGAGCCATGCTAGGCTCCTGCACAGAATTATCAGAAAAACTCTGGAGACTTCAGATTCCTGGATGCCACCACAAACAAGATTGTCAGGAATGTGACAGGTAGAGGCTTTAGGAACCAATGTTAAACCTAAAATTCATCCAGGATATAGAGCTGTATCTGCACTACGTATTTTTAGTCTGCTTCCATAATGTAGTTATTTTGACTATACTTTTTAAATCGTGATACTCCCATATACTGAGGATTGCCCCTAGGAACTCATGACTGCAATCTCCATAGGGAATGAAATCAAATCAGAAAACACAGAAGGGGTATCTATCATATGTAATTTATTATGCTAGATTTGGAGATTTAAATAAAAACATCACCCAGTTCCTGCTTTAAAGGAACTTGAGAGTGTTGAGGATAGTGTTCATTCTACCAGGTCTAACTTTTAGGAACCAGTTGTACATTCCTGGAGCATCAGCTGATTTTTGACTTGTAGACAGCAGAAAAGTTCCAGAGCCAATTCTGCATGCCACCTCTAAGAAAATCTATGAAATCTTTTGGAATGAATTTCATACCAGTATTAACCATTTTTTCTACTCTTACTTTTTGGTTTCAGTTTCTTTCTGTTTTTAAAAGCTGGGTATGCTATATACGTCATAAGGACATCTAGTGGTTTTTGAATAAGACAGAAGTAACACAAGTAAAACAAGAACTGAGGCAAAGCCTGTCTCTCCTTCAGAGAAACTTCTGTTCTATACATACAGCCTAGAGCCATGCTGCTTAACCAGAGGTACACCTCAGAATTGTCTGCAGATCTATTTAAAAATATATATTCTGGACTCTTCCTCCACAGATTCTGATCCCAGTAAGTCGTAGGTGGTCTTAGGTGGGGTGTCCTGTTTATACTCTGAAAAAAAGTCTTCCAGGTAATTCTGATATATACAGTAACAGTTAAGAACTATTGGCTAATTTTTTAAACACAGTTTTCTTTTGGAGTAAGCAGGTTTATGAAGGTAGAGTGAGATGGACTAAAAATACTTTCCTATCATTTATTACTTAGTTTCAATAAGAAAATGAATGGTGCTGGAGAAGTAATGCCTATTGATTTCTTGGTCACGTGTTAAAGAAGATAAACACTCATTTAATTAATATTATATAAATTAATTCTAATTTGGGGTATCACTCAGAAAAAATTAAATTTTAATGGTTTTTAGATTATAGCTCTACTGAGAAGATTTGCAAGGAGGGAAGAAAAAATTACTCTGATGGATTTTATAAACAAGATTTCCTTACATTATGTCCACTAGTCACCCATATTAGTGCACATCTGAGAGATTTAAATACAGGTTTCACTTTGATATTCTGAAAGCATTATGCCAAATTAAACAAATTACTTTGAAAAATGTGAAGAGACACTGGAAAATGATAGCATGGGCATCAAAGTAAAATTTCTCTACTAATAATACGAAAGAATGGTTCTAATAAACATATTACAAAAGATTTCCTTATTTAATTGTGCTATGTTAAATTCCCCTGAAACAGAGGATGGATTTCTTAGTATGGTATTTAAGACAATACAGTAATAGAAACCAATCTTTTAAACAATAATCTCACTCCTCAAATTTATAGACTTAGCACATTTTATTTCTACTAACTCAAAGTACGTATTTCTAGCAATTCTAGAGAGGACATAATGTTTCCTACTGAGGCAGTATTGCCATTGCTTTTTAAAACACCAGCCTAGAAGATAATTATAACAGTTAGATGTGGATTCACCTTTTCTGTCTCTTTATTTTTTAGTTATTCTGGCTTCTCTCAGAAATATACCTGCATTCGTCTTCAGGTTTGTTTTTTTAAACACTAAAAAGAGAGGCATGCAATTGTATGACCAATGCCTACTACTGAGTTATTTTAAAACTTATAAAACAGCATATAAAGTGTATGACAGGAAGTACTGATCAAAGAAAAAAAGGCAGTGGGGCATACAGACGTGCTCTTTTCATACAGACAAATAAAAAGGATGGGGAAAAATTAGCTAGTCTTGTCAGATAGGAATATCAGTGGGAAATACACATCAATTTGACTTAGTAAAAATAAAATGTCTGTAAATTGAGTCTTGTGAGAAACAGAAAAGATGAAGAGAAGGAGACTGTAGAGAATTTAATATTTTAATGCTATAAAATATAAATGAGCCAAGAACGGAGCTTAACCAATGGATGAAGGATTCACCTTCCGCTGGGCGCTCAGGTGCCACTACCACTTTCACTAATTACGCAGCTAACTGCACAGCTCCGTCCTCCCACCAGCAAGAGGAGAACAGCTCCGTGCAAACTGGGTACTTCAAAGCTAAGAAAGAGTCACACAGTGGCTCCATCATGGGGCAGGTTCTGGGGAGCGGTTTGGGAGGGATACGTAAAGAATTCAAGGGGTGAAATCACCGGGAGATGGAACTGGCCCCAAAATGAAAGGAACTGTAATATAGTTACTACACTGTGATTTGAACACAGAAACCTCCTGATATCTACTGAGCTATTTTATTCCCTACTAATGTATACGAAGTTACTGTAATGTAACTGCACTGTTGTGAAACCACAGAGTTTCAGCTGTTCCACACGGTGGCCCTCTGATGTACAGGAAGAAACTACAGTCCTTGCAATAGTTGAGCTCACTAGAGACAACAATGGTGATATTAAGATATACTCAACTCCATTATGTATCAAAATGTGGGCATTTCTGTTGGTATAATACTATTATCTTGGTCTTTTAAAAATTCTGAACCAATGCCTCTTAGATCATCAGCTATCCAATTCTTATGAAAATAAGTCATAAGTCTGGGAAGATCTGTGAGTGCCTGCATCAATCACCATACCACACTGTGGTATTATAAATCTCTCTCACTGAAAAGTAATTCCTTCAAAGTTCAGATGATAATGCTGAAACCTACCTAGGCAATGCTGCATGAGCACCTGTATGTCAAAACACCTAAAATGCTTCCTTAAGAAATAAAAACAAAACACACAGAACAGATTTTACAAAAAAGAGGTGATTCAAAAAGATCTACTCAGTTATTAAAAAAAAAAAAGACAAATGAGTTTAAGGAAAATATCTGTGTTTAATCTATCTCCTCTCATTTCCCCAGTGACTAAAAAGAAATAGAACCTTTTCTGCAATACAAAATATATCATTCTAAAATATATTCACAACTTGATGATGATGAAATTAATCTTTAAAAAATCAGAAGACATTCTATTTTCAATTTTGCTAGAACATATTTAATTTTTATAGTGTCCCAATATTTTATTGATTTCATCAGTTGATAACTATAGAATGATTTTTTAATGCTTATATTTTTATACATTTTTATTCTTGTTTTAATGGGTCCATACACAATTTTACTTGGAATATGTTAAATATTTAGTTTCTGCTAGCTTTGTTTTTAACTTTAAGATTTCTAAAAAAAAAATCAAATAAATTCTCTACATTAACAGTTTCAGTATTATATAAAATCTATATAGATATAACAATAGTATTACTTTGCTCAAATATGTAATTAATAGAGTTCATTCTTCTGATAGCTTTAGTGAACTGATTTGAGCTACTTGATGGTTTCATAGCTTTTCCAAGCCTCTTGCCAAGAAAAGTCAAAGTAGTCAGGATAGGTAGAGGGAGCATGAGCAGAATCATCTCATTTAACCTAAGAAAGGTATATACGTATACAGTAATGTCTGACAAAGAGGTAAACTAAATTGTTGCCTTTTGTTATCTCTGAGTAATAGAATTTCAGATGATTTTTTGCTGGTGTCTTTATACTTTAGAATAACTAAAGTTTTTTTTTTCCTTCCCCCAAGAGCATATATTATTTTTATAATAAACTATCAATTATAAACATGATATTGAAAATAAAATGCAATTTAATAAAAACGGACTAACCTGTTGTCACAGAAGACTCTGACTCCCTCAATTTCTGAGTTGCTAAAAGTTTTTCCTGCAAAGCTTTCTGGGCAACTTGTGCATCCCATTCTTCCAATTCTTTCTCAAATCGCAGGTTGTCCTCCTCAACAAAATCTCTTAAATCCGGTGGTAGTGTTTCTATTCCAACAAGGGACTGCCCAGTTTCTTTATTAAACTCCTCTGCAAATCATATTTCAAAAACTATTATAAAATTAAGGATTAAAGAAAAAACGCAAAACTCAAAACAGGAGGCATTTCAAATGTGATTTAAAACACAAATTGTTACCATTTAGCAAATCAATATTACCTAAAAATTAAAACTCAAATGTTCAGAAAAGCAATGATGCAAATATTTGATAATCCATTACAGGTAATGTTCTCAGCTTTTATTTTTAATCTGAAGAGTAAAAAATGGAACAAGACATAAAGCCAGAATTGTTTGCTACTCAAACACTGACACAGTACTACTTTTTCTATTATAAAATACAAAATGTTTGATTATTCATTAAGTAAAGCTTATCACAAAATGAAAAGAAATAGCTCATAACCTATCAAGCTCAGAACAACTAAAATTCTTTTTCATCTGAAGCACTTAAGTATAGCAATATACTTGTAAGTAATTTGTAAACCAATCAATACAGCAAGATTTTTTAAAAGATCACATAAGTAGTATTTAAAAGGGTTACTCAACCTACACTACACACACAAAATAAATTTTAGCCTTCAGTCATGAATGAACTGCCTACTTGGTTTTGCTGAATGGTTAAGTACAAAAGGAAAGTTGATTTTATCTGTTTCAACAAATCTTTATTAAGTGTTTTTCGTATGCAAAGCCTATATTAGAATATGAGAAATAAAAAGATTAAGACATTGTATGACATGGCCCCTGGATTTGAGCAGATCAGAGTGAAGTGGGAAAGAAGTCAACATACAATCCCAACACACAGTAAGTGCCCAACAGAGGTATGCTGTGAGAACACAAGGAGGGATACTTTCTGGCAGGTCAAGGAAAACTTGGCAGAGCAGATGACACCTGAATTGAATCTTGACAGATGAGCAGGAATTACACAAAAGAAGAAAGAAATAAGATCATTACTGGGAAAAAATAAAAAACATAAGAACATACAGATATAACTGTGTGAAATGATTTGGTGTGAGCAGAATACAGCAAGAAGTTTAAATATCAGTAAAGTATATAAAGTGTGAGATGGACAATGGTTACAAATGAAGCTGCAGAGACCATCAGGCCAGAAAATGGAGGCTAAGGAGCTTGAATATGAGTCAATGTAAGATGTAGTCATTAAAGGGATTTTTAACAAGGAGAAAAGAAATCAGATTTACATTTTATAAGTTACCAAATAGTAAACTTTGAATACAAACTAAAAGATTCCAATTCTCAGCCCTGGCCACATTAATTTTCAATTCTAGTTTTCTCACTAATAATAACCCAACAGCATTTCCTAATCATATCCATCATCCTCTGAGTGAATTACACTTAACAGATCACACCAGAGACCATAGTCACATAAAAGGGCTACTTATTAAAAAATATATACCACTCTCTATATTTCATATCCTTACCTTGCATTAAGAATTGTGGCTTATCATTTATGTACATTAAACAGTATGCACTGGCATTTCTATAACCACCAAAAGAGTCCCTCACTAGCTCTTCCCATGATGATTTTGTTACAGCAATATCATTGTACTTCATCCACCTGTTTTCACGATGATCAAAAATGTATGCCCAGTAGTGCCCGGCATTAGCTTGGCCTTCATGAACTAAAACAGCATGTAAGCGATAAGGAACCTAAATATGAAAAGAGAAGAGTTAAAGTGCAGTTGAGTATTCTGTCTGTTACACCACAGTCCATGAAATCCACAAACCATCTGATGGGCAGATTCCATAGGAGCTTATTTTTTTCCACAAGAGTAAATTTGCTGGGATTAAATTTTTGAAAAAATTAAACTATGAAATAAAAAGTGGTGTGGAGGAAAATAAGCAAACTAAAGACATGTAAAATAGAAAGGTGTGTAAATAGGATCATTTCAAAATGCTGGAAATATAACTGCTGAGCTCTGTAAGTTATGTCTTTTGAATAAAGACCTTTTTAAAAAAATTTTCCTATTTGCATTTCTTTTATTTTTTAATTATTTCTTTATTTCTTGTTTTTGTTTTTTGGGGGGAAGGTAATTAGATTTATTTACTTATTTATTTTAATGGAGGTATTGGGGATTGAACCAAGGACCTCGTGCATGCTAAGCATACACTCTACCACTGAGCTATACCCTCCTCCCTCTGAATAAAGAACTTATGATGATCATTTTAATATACAGTACATGATTTGTCTAAATCTTCACAACTATAAGTTAATGGATGAGTTCAGCAAAATGGTTTAAATAATGTACATAAGAAGTTAAAATGTAAATAATGTGTATCAGAGTCCTATGCTTTCTCCCATAATCTTAATATCCCTGAACAACCATATAATTTCTCCCCTGAATTTTTTTTAAATATTAAGGCCTTTTGGAAATTTGTGATAAATTTCACTATGAAAGAATAAAAAGGCAGGCAATAAATACAGTATTGAGAATACAACTGAATGAAGGAAATATTAATATGAAATCTTAAAATTAAGCAATTTTATAACAAAAAGTATAGGAAACAGATTAAGATAAATAATATAAAGATAAAATATAAATAATTTTGATAATGCTTACTAGCTCAAAATTCAACTTACTTGGATCATAGATTTGTCAGAGTACATTAGTTCAATTGTACGATGAATTCTGGATATGCTTTCCTGCAAATCTAAGGATAGAAGACATCATTTAATGATTAACATCAAGTATGTTTCTACTGAGACTTAAAAGGTAAGGACTAAAGGTTTTCCTACCAATATGTTAGAGGAATAAGGAAATTTCGTAAAACTGTTCTTACAAACATTACTCTTTGGAGTCTGTATAAATGAAATTTAGTTCTCTTTAATAAAAGATAAAGCACAAATGCATAATTAAAAATAGAACAAATATGGTTCTTTTTAAAATGTTCAGAGGCAATAAAACAATTTTGTTCAAATCTATAAAGGACAGTTTCAGTGAAAATTAAAGCTAAACTCCCCTACATATTTTTATAAACACGAAAACTTCAGAATGAAATACAACTTCACCACATATTTTATATACACACACACATACATATATATTATGTAATTAAATAAAAAATCCACTATAATCACCAATAGAAATAAAGTTATGAGTCTTCCATTACTCATTACTACTACTTCCAGTAGAAATCTACCCTATAAGAGTTTCAGAGGCAGGGATGTTCACAGTTATATTGTCCATAATTATTAAAAAAAAAAATTGGAGAAAACCTAAGTATCTGTCAAAAGGAAATGGTTAAATTATAGTATAACCACACTATGCTATGAAGCTGTTAAAAAGAATCAGGAAAAACACATGAAAGACTACAAAACATATTACTAACGTTAGAACAGGGAAAGACCTCTTCCATTCCAATAGAAAATCTAACAGCCACAAATGAAAAAATAAGACTCCTTCCCAAATTTAAGAAAATCTACAAAAAACCCAAAAACCAACATGAAGTCAAATAACAAACTGGAAAAATATTATCTGCAGCCTATACCACAAGCAACAAGTTAATACCCATAACTGAAGTTCTTATTTAAGCAGGAAAAGAAAGATAAATGGCTCAATATAAAAAAAATGGACAAGAAATTTTTAGTAAAATAGAATTTCACTCATAATTAATGAAATGCAAATCAAGACACAGAAATACCATTTTTTTTTCAACTAGCAGACTATCACAAATTAAAAAGCACTCAGGGTTAGGGCTAGGGTGGGAAACAGGCTCTCTCTAATAAAATTAGGGGGAATGTAAACTGGTTCATGTTTGTTGGGGGAAATTTTTAAGCAGGCAAAATTTAATATATATACTTTGCACCAAAAATGGCATTTTTAAGAATATATTCCACTCAAAAAGTGTGCCAATATGTATGAAGAAGCCCAGCACTATTTGTAGTACCAATATATAAACTAAATAAATTATGTCATACTCATACTGGAATACTATATAATATAGAAAATAAAGCTAACAGCAAATACAACAAGGATGAAAGTGAGGAAACAAATACTTCAAGGAAAATCTTACCTGATCCATAGTATCACAGGTCAACCTTATGGCATGAATGTCTCTCCAGTTCCTCAAACTTAAAATGCCAAAAGTAGACTCATCATATTCCTACTTCCTCCCCCAAGGTAGGGGCCTGCCTACCCACTAGTTTCCCTTTTTTCAAAGTGCAGATAGAAATCCATTTAGTTATTCATACGAATTCATATTCACTATGAATAACTGAGGGAATCATCTCTGATCTGTCCCTCTCTCTCACCTCTCGTCAACGACCCACGCGTGTCAGTTCCAAAGAATACACCAAATTCATTTCTTTCCTTCCTCAATGCCACTACCTTGGTGTCAAAGTTTCCTAACTTGCAGCCTTCTGAATGCAATCTTATAAAAACAAATACAATCTACCAAGTCCAGTAGAAAATTACCCAACACCTCACACAATATTCAGGAAAAGCCAAGTGCTTAATTAATGTTTACTAATGAATTCAAATGTAAAATATTCCCGTATATATGAAAAACACTAAAGGAAATCTTTACAGTTACTAATGCTAGTTGTTAGTCAACACCACACCCTATTTACTCTCTATTGAATTAGGACTGCTCTTTATTTACATACTGGCTGTAAAGAGCCACGTTGGGCATCTAAAATCTATCAATACTGTATATTTCTAGCTCTTTGGTATAAAACAGTTAACTCCTATACTTTCCTTCTTCATAGATCAATTAAATTAGGATAAAATTGGGGAGCAAAAATAGGGTATTATATTTTGATATGCAAGAAAAATTATAATAAAACCTAGCATAAAATATTAACATCACTTCATTAAAAAGGGGCATTTTAATAACAGTAAAGTAGAAAGGAGATAATTTCAGAATAAAGGAGAGTTCCTCCCAAGAATGGGCAGATGGCAACTTCACACAAACACACACACACAAACACACACACAGCACTGTCTTTATCTTTCTTATTTTGCTACATGCCAGTTAAAACTCGTTACAGACTGGCACTGAGCTGATAGATCATATTTGGAAATCTCTGCTAAAGAAGACTGAAAACTAAAATTCACATTTCTAATCCTTAAACCTAAAGAAAATGCTGTATCATTTGAACTCACTGTGCAAACATCAAGGGAAGTATATAAATGATAAGTACAAAATTTGATGCTATATAATGTTTTACCAATGGAGTAGCTGTGAATACTGGTTTGATATAAATTTAGAGCGCTAAACTAGGAAATCAAATCATCTGTTATGTCATTAATCATCTAAGTAATCCAGGGAGAATCTTTTGGTTTCTCTGAACCTAATATTAAGATCATATTATAATATAATATTACAATATTATCTTATAGAAAACATTTTCTAGGGGATAAAAAACTCTTTATAATATTTACATATGAAACCCATAATCCACAGGATCCACAGGTGATTTCCCTTCTCAATTTTAACATTAATCATATCCATCTGGGGCCAGAGTAGCTATGCTATGAGAAGCTTCTTACCTCTGGTGTCATTTTCTATTTCTGTCCTCCAGCGATGTAAACAGCTTTCTAGCACAGAGAGTTCTTCTTCTGTTATGTGCCTTGGTGCTGGATGCATGGGCAAATCTGGAGGTATCCGAGACTGAGTGAATGGCTTGTGTACTACTGATCTCGATGAAACGGCGGTTACTGATGCAGGCGATGTGCTTGGCAGTTCTGAAGGAGGAGCTCCCTGTTGGTCTGTTGTGCTGTGTTTTTAAAGCACAGATTATTACTAAACTTTCCAAATTCAAACTCTGGACAAAGATTATACCAAACACACAGCATTAAATTGGCTTATAATTTCAAAAGAAAAAGGTCTTCTTAAAAAAAGATAAAAATATGTGGATTAATCTAATATTCTATTAAGATTCTTAATATATGGAACTATATTATAGGGATAAAACTGGGGCTTTACAGTACAAATGGCTTAATCATATTTACTTAAATCTTATGTATTCTGGAATTATAAAACCTTCCCTTGCTAATACTTACTAACTCACAGTATAGAAAAAAATTCTAGTTTAGCAGTAGTATTTTCATGGATAAAAGGTTGATATATAAAACATACCAAAACAACATAAAGTATAATTTTGAACAACAAAAATGTAATGAAAATTCCGATCCACAATAAAAGAAGAGAGCACGAAGAAGACACAGACTCTTCTAAGTAAATCTAATCTTTTTAGAGTTCACTCAAATGAGTCACAACACGCAATTTATAAAACCGTCTTTAAAGGCATCAATTACATTATTACATAATATAGCAACGTAGCTGTCTCTTCCATCAAGAAAACGTTTTACCTTGGCAATGTCTGTGATGGTACAGAACCACTAGATGGGGAACTAGCATCAAGATCATCAACAGGGGAAGTGCAAACAGGTTTACTGGAGGCAAATTCCAACGCGTACTGTAGAACATCTACCAAGGGGAATCGTTTGGGACCCGAGCCATAGCTTAAATATCTGTTAACCATAAAATAGATAAATGTTTCATTTGTTTATAAAGCACATTTATTTTTTTCCCAACAACTGTCATAAAACATGATAAAAACATTTCAATAAACCTTCAACAATGAGATGAGTTTTGCTTTCAAATGAAGATGGTAAAACTAAATATATATTCAAGAAAAAAATGTTCTCCAAAGGAGCGAAGTCAAAGCTGATTAAGACTGAAAAAAAAAAAGACTCGATGTGTGTGTATGTGTATATATACACACACACACACATATATATATACACACTGTTAGAAATTTTAAATGCTGCTCTAAGTTATGATGCAGTAGCAAAATGAAAACTGACAGTTCCATTTCCTGAGACTGTTTATTTTTAGATCTGTCATCTGGTCCCATGTTCAAAATGGTGACAAATATTATCCTATCGTTTACTTCTGATTAGTTTTCAATATTATTACTGACATCTTTTAAGAGTTAAAATAATTGAAATATAACATACTATTTTGTATAAAAAAGTTTTAGGCTATTAATTTTCAATTAATACTAAAATAAGGGAAAACACATTAGAAGTTGCAAACTAGGATATTTCAGACCATATTTCAGCTTATAATTTCAGCCTAAAGGTTCAGACTTTTTTTTTGAACTATAGAACGTCTGATAGTCTAGATTCCAGCTTCTTTTGGAAACAATCCAAAGCTCTAGACAATAAGGAGATGATACTCATGCATGGCACCGCTCGCTGGTGAGACGGCACCACCCCCTCCACAGGGATGTGCTCTCTGTGTCCCTGTGCCCACCAGTTTACACTACTCGACTTGCTTCCCTTCCCTGGAAAGCCTCCATGAGGCTCTCGTAGGCATCTGAGTTTGTATCTTCTGTGCTGAGAAAAATTCAGTCACCATTCATTTTAATGGAAATTTCAAGAGTAATAATTAGTCTCATGCGAGAAGAAACTTCAACCATAGATTAGTTTAGCTTTACATTTATTTTCAGCACCATAAGCATTACCTGTTGACAGTGAGAATGCTTAATTTCAAACAATAAAATAATCTTACAATGCCAACTATTAATTTTAGTTTAGAAGAAAACTCAAAACCTATTCAAGTAAAATATCAATCCAGAATGATTGTCTACTTCTAGAATTATAAATCATTCAAAGCCAACTTAAAATTAGAGATCTAAATAGTCACTAAAAATATGACTTCCTATAGCTAATAATTTCCTAAAAGTTAAAATACCTTTCTAGTCTTTGTTGTAATACTGTGAGGTAATCTTTTAGTCTCTTGATCTCTTCCCTCTTAATTCTTGTTATTTCTCTGTTTCTATGCATGTATCTATCAGGAAAAAAAAAAAAATTATTAGTAGTGCAAAATACCACGTAAGCAGATACAATATTAAGTCTAGCCATCACCACAGAAGATCAACTCATTCAAAATTTTATAATAAAGCATCACAGAGAGAATATAAAATTATTTTTTCCATAACATTATTCCTAGTAATTATACTTTTCTAAATAAAAAGAGACCTACATTTTCCTTGACAATTGGTATCAGATGTATTATACAAAAAGTAAAAATTAATTTTAAGAAAATTAAGCAAATTTTTCTCTAAGCACAATTACTTCTCCCTTGGATACTAAACTGTTTCAAAACTAAGTCATACTGCATACAAAACCATACCTGTCTAGATATAAAACTTGAGGAAATTCTAATTTGTTGTGAATTTTTTCTGGTCTTCCCAATGCCTGATTAAATTCAAATCTTGACAACTCAAATGTTAACACAGGTGGTAGTTCAGTAAACCAATGCTGAAAGAAAATAACAAAAAAAACCCTTAATATCACCTTGCCCCTTCTCCACTGCAATTTAAGGCACAGGATGTTAGTCAGCAGTGGCATTTTTATATGCATCATCACAATGGTAACATCAAAAATAACCAACTGGGAATGCAATTTAGTTAAAACTCAACTTCTTCCTAAGTTTTTCACACCTTTTGAAAATTCCAATTGGGTAACAAAACCAGGAAAGAGAAAACTCTTCTAATGACTTTCCTTCTTCCATGATAATTCTTTACATTAGAATTTCTAACCCAAAGAGAAAGACACTGGATAAAATATGGCTTATGAGCTCGATTTTTATGGCTTCTTCAATATGTCACTATTGTTACCACAAATGGTACATATACTTAATGCAATCAACCACACTGTCAAAAACCTGTGACAAAGTAACTTGTAAGACGTAGTGCACAAATGAAAAAAAAAAGAGTAAGTGATCACAATTCTCATGCTAAAACTAGAAACTGATACTTTCCTGTTTTAAATTTAATGTTCCTACTGGAATTTTGATGAATTTAAGAAAAGATCCATCATTAACAAATATGGGGTTTATACTGATAATCATACTTAAAGTCTTCTAAAATGACTAGTGTTCAAAGAATTGAATGCCTCATTGCTATGAGTCAACTCCTCCACACAGTCTGGCAACTGTTCAGTTAAGCATGAAATGCAACAAAACTTCAAAATTATTTTCATAAAACAGATTCAAGTTTTACATAAATTTCATTTATTTAAAGAAAAATGAACTTGTGAATCAACAAATACAGAAGTATAAAATAATGTAGCAAGTATTTTTAAAGTGCTTATTATAAGCCGTGTAATGTACAACTGTAAAAAGAAAACTGGTGCATACGATACTGAATGTGATATTTTCAAGTGCCACAAAATGCCACCACACAAATGTCAATAAACTAAGGGTATGCTAATTTAAATTCAAATAAAAAAAAAAAAGCAGGAACTATGCACATTTGGCAAGCTGAATGTGATCGTGAAAGCTGCTATCTTTCTCTAAATAAAGCCAGTAAGAAGTAGTTATTCAAAACTATTTCTCCCTCCCAAAATGCTAATGATTACCTGTTTTGAGACTACGAGCTGGATTTAGTTTATCTTTTACTGAAAGCTGAAGTAACTTGTTTTATATGGATATTACCTGAAATTGACTAGAGGAAGTTATGAAAGCTCTAATACCAGAAACATTTCTTAAGTTTTAGAATATTTTGAGCAATGTTTGCTTATTTATTCTTACATGACATTGGCAAAAGTTTTTTTAGTTAGTTCTAATTCACACCTAAAATTACTATTAAGAATGAAAACATACCCCATATTTATTACAAGTAAAACTTTTGATGCCTTAGGATAATATTCTCTATGCCCTTCCATAACACTCAAACAAGTTGACTTCAAGAACTATTACTTTCATATTTAGTTGCAATGATTTAAATGCCACTATTTAAAATTATATGTAATTATTAAAGTATGTGAACTATTTGAAGTTAAGTAATTCACAGGAATTTACAAAGGCCAACAGAAATGAAACGACCCAAATTGGGGGTATGCTTCTCTATAAACCATGAAAAGTCCAGGAAATGGTTCCATACCTTAGGAAAGTACATTCATAATATATTATGTAATATGTCTCTGTGTGGATTTGTTTCCTCTACCAGCAGTGATAGTTTTTTCCTACTACAGCAGTAGAATGATTTCATGTTCTCATTCCAATGCTGATCAGGACACGAGGGGATAGCCAGACATTCCCTAAATTCATTTAAAAAATATTATGAGTATGTCTAGCTCTGTGATTTTAAAATTATACATATAGCAGTACATAACTAGAATTTTAAGTGACATAAAACAATGGGACTTTTTTTCTTTCAAAATAGTTTTCCATTCAATAAAAACTATTTAATTCTCTAATCTAACTGGCATGCCATGCTGTGAGAGACAGGTCATTAAATGTAAAAACGATAATTATATTCTCCATATCTCTAAACACCATCATTATCATCATCATCATCATTACTACTACCTTTTATAATGAACTGACAGGAGTAACAGATTTCTGCAGTTAGTGAGTAAAGAATTTAGATAATCAGCATTGGCAAAAACAGTGCTCCTGAATTTAATGTGACTATAAATCTGACCCATTAACAGAATACTTTCTAGAGAGAAAGTAGTCATTTCTATATGTTAATGGCTGATGTTTCTATTACTATGTTTTAAATACCTTGTTTTTGTGAGATTATATAAATACTGAGGGGGCAAGGAAAAACAGACCTCCCATTTCAAATTCTTCACAGAACACCAAAATCAGGACATAAACTAACCATGAGAAGCAAAACTTTCCTATTCTGATTCAAAAATTAGTTTCAGTCATTCCATTGTCTTCACTTCTTTGCCCTTTCACTTTAAAAGATAAATTTCCTAAATAATGTCTACATATATCTAATATTGTACATGTAGGTATTATTTCTCCAATTTAGTTTTTAGTTAAAGTTCTGTAAAATTTATCTCAGCACTTTTATATGATTATAACTTGGTACAACTTTGTGGAGGGAAATTTGGCACTATGTACATTTTTTAATGAGTATGCCCTGTGACCCAAAGATTCCAGTTTTGAACATCCTTCATTCCAAAGAGCTCAAGGGTATTTATAAAAACATTCTTTGAAATAATTCTCTGTCCAACTACTGTCACATAGAAGAATTAAGTTAATTTAATTTTATAAATACAGGCTATGTGATACTCTGCAGGGTTTGAAAAGAATGGTGTAAATCTATATACTGACATGGAAAGATACTCACAATATACTGATGAGTGAAAAATATGTCTCAGGACAGTATGAACAGATAGATATAAATATTTATATGTGCATAGCAATAGTCTAAAAGAATGCACAACACATTATTAGTACTGAATACCCACACCAGAAGGGAGGTACTTATTCTTTGAAACTCTTTCCCTTTAATAAGCAACCAAAAAAACATCTCCAGTTTTCTTGGAGAGTCTGACTCATCTACAAATGGCATACTATTTAATTAAAATTTAAAATTTATGATTTAGAAAGATATTTTGTAAGTAATTATCTTACTTAGAATCATTTTGAATTTATTCAGTTGTCTTGATGCATCATTACAGAAATGAAAACTTAATAGCTCAGTGGATGTTTTAACACAAGCAATTCTGGAGACTAAAGATCTTTACGTTAGTTTGCTCAGCTATTTTAGCAAATGAGACATTTTCTGTATCAAAGTAAGATCAACAGTTTTTACTAAATAATAGTGTAAGAGATAAAAGGCATTAACATCAAGGATTATGCCAATTTAGAAAAAAGCCTAAAATGTTGTTCACTCATCTTTATTGAGAAATAAAATAATTATTCTGAAGGACATAATGAAATAAGAACATAATTTATGTATGCTATTAAAAATTTTTAATATATTCTACTCTAGTCAGGGATAGTCACTTAAACCAGGTTGCATGATTACTGAAACTACTGTGTCCAGCAAATCTAGGCAACTGGTAACAGGAATCACAGGTAATCAAACTGCTATTATTGAGACTGCTTGGAAACTGCTGAATTCAGAGACAATGACAAACCACTGGATACTTTAGGTTAGATGGGAAAACCTAGGCAGAAAATATATACTGCAGCATGAGGCATTCAGAGTATGAAGCCAAAGGCAGAAGACAAACTTGATTTTTAAAAAATGACATTAAGAGTTAATGTAAAAAAAATATTTTAAAAGCTGGGAATATGTGAGAAAGATTCTTAATTAATTAATTACCAATAATCCATAGTGCATTTCATTTGAGCTACTTTAACAATGTAAGGAAAATGCCATCCTTCTTTTGCTGCCCAAACCCATCATCCTTTTACTTAATAGGAAACAGATCACACTTTATGGGGGGAGTCTGCTTTCTTGTTCCACTTAGGATCTTTGGAAAGTCCCAACCCTTACAGATCTGTTTTTCAATCAATAAAATATAGAAGTTTAATTTAAATATTCTTAATTAGAGATCTGTGTCAGAGTCACTTGTGGAGTTCTCGTGCCCATGTACCATATCCCTACCATAAATTCCAATGTGATAACTTTGAAGGGGGACCTAGGCATCTGTTGAGAATCACTGAAGTAGATAATCAATGATGTATAGAGAAAAGCAATTTCAAATATTTTTTCTTTCTCTCTCTCTCTCCCTTAAAGAGAAGGCCAAAAATAGCAAATATTATTTATTTCTGTTTTGGTATGTGAAGGAAAAGAAAATGAGGATGGAGTTAGAATTACATCTTTTATAAAAAGTACACAATTCAGATAAAAGCAATTCATTCTCAAAGATACAAGAACTCAGTCCCTTTTTAGATAGAAAGAGATATCATCACTTAATATTTATTAAGCAACAACTCAGAGATAAAAACCTCTGAAACTTTCTTTTAATAGCACTGAGACATTTTGCTCAGTGAATATGCAGTACGTAATTCTATTCAGAGTCACCACACTATCCTAGGGGCATAGTGACTGACACAGACGACGATCCCCACCCTCATGCACAGAGCTTACATCTAGAGAGCTATCACCAATTGCTTAATGAAGACTGGTTTTGGAACACATGATCTGTCCTTTACTTTCTGTCACTCTGAATGAATACAAGAATGGAAGGATACACAGATGGAGCTAAAGAGATGAACGGAGAGACGAAGATGGGTGGCAAGGCAGAGAGACCAGTAAAGACAAACAGATTTGTAATACATTTAATATATTTTTTTCTTGAGGAAGCAAGTTCTTCCATATGCCCTTCATGCAAGTACATAGTATTTTTATGAGAAAAGGAATCTGGTGTTGCCTATTTAGGCCTGGATGTATTCCAACAATATCTGATATAAGAAATACACGTTTATATAAAATTCCACTCTAATATCCGTATTTTCCTTCCTTACTTCCAGGACTGGAATACCGTAATGGCCAGTGCCTTGACTAAAAAGTCTAAGAAGACTGAACAATGTTCTAAAGGAGGATTTTAACAGAAAAATTTGAGAAAAACTATTTAAATGAGAATTTAACACAGATTATAGACTATATTGACTGTGTAGGTTTCCCAAATATGTCTAAATTACCATAACTAAATCCAAACACATTTTCTGAGTATTCTCTTAATTATTAGGTACCTATATATATATAAGTAGAGCCTTAAATTACGCTTTGCAACAATACTTGCAGGAAAGAGGAATAAAGAACATGTTAAACTCACCTCTTGGCCAGATTTTCCTGAATTTTCTGAATGTAAAGACTCAATTTCTCCTTCAATCATAGCAGCTTCTAGGCACTCATGTAGATCTTTGAATCCATTGACCTGAAGTGGGTACTGACCAAACATTTCAGTATTTTCAAATTTTTTACCTGTTAAGACGGGGAAAAGTTAATTAATTTGTTTCTCAATATGGCCTTTTATCTACTAAAAGTAAATGTATATACAAATTATCTCCTGAACCTGAAAACTGTAACTGTTTATGTTCCAGACTGCAGTAAGTTAGTGTAATTTTCCTGTTGGCTCATACATGTACACATGTATATTCCCATCTAGCTATTGATATTCATTATACACCCACATGTGTATATGTATATAATTATACATACACGTGTGTGTGTGTGTGTGTGTGTTTATTTATTCTTTCAAAAAGTACTTTTTAAGGGCAAGATAGCTGTGCTAAAACAGAATATATATAGCAGTGTACAAAAGAGATATGGCTTCTGAGCCAAAGAAACTCTCAGCCTCTTTTGGAAAAAGACATTATACACATTATTTGCACATATAATTAGAACTAAATGATTGTCTGTTATTATAGATGTTATAAAAGGGGTGGTGAGACAGACTGCTGTGAGAGGGTATATAAAAGGGAGCAAACCTAGCTTTTAAAGCTGGAAGGTAGGGCAGTGAAGGCTTCCATAGCAAAATGACATTTGCACTGAGACTTGAAAGGTGAGTGGGAGTTGGCCAGGCCAGAGTGTTGGGAAGCCAGTGTCCTTGGCCAAAGGACACACACAAAGACTTTCAAATAAAGGAAGTGGCATGTTTAAAGAATGAAGGGAAGGGAAGTATAGCTTGGGAGAGCAATGAGGAGATGACAATGAAGAGTGAGGTGGGGCATAAAAGTCAAATTCTTAACAAAGTCCAGCAGCCCTGGTAAAGTGAGCCTGGTTTTTCCAGTATATTCTGAGTAAAACAGAAAGCCACTGGATAATTAAATCTAGGAATAATAGGCTCAGATTTACATCTCTGAAACATCCTTATGGCTTCTGTGTTAAGTGAATGGTATACTGTTAGGGGACTTACAGAATCCATCTAAAAATAAAGGTAGTATGGAACAAGGTGTTAATAGTAAAAGTGCATAAAAACAGGTGAAATTGCACCCATTTATAAATATGTACAAAAGAGAGCACCAATAGGACATGAGTGACTAGCATAGACAGGACGGGGGCTAGAAGAGAAAGGAAGGTATCAAGAATGATACTCAGATATTTAGCATGAATGACTCAATTGACTTTTATGTACTGAAAGGGGCACCAGTGAAGGAAGAACACAGAATCATTTTTCCTTTTGTTATAAGACAGCAGGGACAATCTTTAGTTTACAATGGCCTATGAGACAGCAAGTCAAGAAGAGTTGGACATATGAGTCTGTAATCAAGATTAATCTTTTGGTCTGAAGCTACAAATTGGAGAATTGCTGGCTTACTGATAGCAGGAAATCAAGGGAGTCAGTGAGACTGCCCAAGGGATTAGCAGACAGGAAGAGGAGAGGGCCTAAGTCCCAAGGATCTCCTATCTCAAGATATAAGAAGAAACTATAAATATAACTTCTAAGAAGTACTCACAGAGCCATGAAAAAAGCCAAGAGAATATACTGTGACAGAAGCCAGAGAAGCATTTCTAAGGAAAAAGGAGGAGAGAGTAAAGTCAACAGCATTCGGAGCTGACAAGAATTAGATGAGAACCAAGAGGGATCCAATGGACTAACACACATGTAGGAAATTAAAGACATCTCCAGATAGAGATACTAGAGTAAGATAAAAGAGATACTAGATAGAGTAAGGTCTGAGTGAAAGCATGAAAGGATGAGATTCTTAACACATATTAAGAACAGCCATTCAAATTAGACTGAATAATTTCTTTATTACCTGGAGTGACAAATAAAAAGAATGTGGCGGAGGTAGGAATGGAATGAGAAGCCTAAAGCTCATATAGTTGAGGAGTCATTTTTAAGAACTATGATAAAAAATCATAAACACATAACTAGATTCAGGGTCTTAGACAGGACCCATGGTTAGGTTTCAGCAGCTTCAGAGTTAAATATATGAAATTTATTTAAGGTTAAGGTCTTTCTCAAAAAAAGAAGAGACAAAGAAATAAATTAGAAGTAGAAAAGCTGGAAATTGTTATTACAGAAAATGGGAAAGAAGATAGTAAATTAAACAAACCAAATATGAATGCCAAGTAGGGTTATGGGATTGGGACCAGTGAAGCTTGGAATCACTACAACTCTGGGATCCATTATAGTTAGCCCATGTGAATGACCTTCCCCTAGCAACAGTCAGGCACTCAGCACATGCAGAGAAGAGAAATAGCTTCACGAGGGTTAGAGCCGACCCTGAGAAGTGGTGCCAGAAGGGAATGAGAGAAGGAGTTTTAGATATGTATAGGAATGATCATAATGAGCAAGGAAGGAAGTGAAGAAAAAGGCTGAGAAGAACAAAAATAGAGGTCAATGGACTAGAAGTTCTGGAAGAGCTGAAGAATTTTTATAATGGAGTACTTTCAGTAAACAAACTGAAAATCACCCCCAATTAAGAGTCCCTAGCCTAAAAGAAATCATTAGGAAGATATCTATAAATATGATAAGTGCTCTAAAATAAATTATTTTTACTGAAGCAAACACATAGTTCACCTGGAAATGTATTAAAATCACATTTATGCAACACAATAGCTTGGAAACAACATACTAAAACCATGTACAAAGACTTCAACACTAACTGGAAATTATTTTAATAATCACTTTTAAGAATCTAGATAATACAGGTGGAAATGCTCATGAAGAGTGTTATAAACAGTGCCCAGTCACAAAGTGATTAGAGCTCCTCTACTGCTCAGATCCAGTGCTCCACCTTCAAATAAAACTGCTATGACAGTACGGACAGCCCAACTGGAATGTAATGCATGGTATAAAACATTCTACTATTTATGTAATGAATATTTAACATCTGAGACAAACAAAATGTTAACACCCCAATATAACCTTTGGAATGTCTGACTAAATTCTGAGTTAGTGTCTGCCTCTGTCTAAATCCCAAACTACAAAACTGGTCAAACAAAGCTTCATGGGAATCCATCACTTAAGATCATGAGGAAAAATCAATTTTCTGAATTTTATACTTTGGGTGATATGGGTAAACTTTCAAAACTTGATGTATTGGGCCATTTGGGAAACACACTTTTTTAAAAATGTATGCTTTGGGAGTCAGTAGTATTATTTGAAGTATATCTTATGAGTCAGTTCCCATCCCTTGTTAAGAAAACCAAAGAGTAATTGGTTAGGCCTGGATTTTAAGTAACATGAATAGTTATCACTCAACTGATTTTCCAAAAGATAGAAAATAACTCTTTCTTGAAAACTGTATTTTAAAGAATTTTATAATCATCTCAATATGGAAACTCTGCAATATCCTGACTATGCTAAATTGCTAAGTACAGCTTTCAACCTGCATACACTTGAAACCCTCAATAATAGTGCCCATCACACCACGCCTAGTATTCTACCCCAATATTACTTTCAAAAGATCCACCAACTGCCCTCATAATCCCTGTATCCTCCCAACAATTCACAGTATCACAGAACCCTTCCCATGGAAAGAACATCAGGATAACATTAACTGAGTATCAATTAGCATATGATAGTATACTCTGTACCTTCCTTTACATGCACTCGATTCTTCGTTTTCTATGTAAATTATTAGTAGTAATGCAACAGAAACTACTAGAATAAGTCAAATTAAAAGTTAAAACCGTTCCACAAAGTCAGTATCATGACAAAGAAGCTAATTGTTAATAATACCTCAATTGTAATTAAAAAAACAAATATATGTAACTGTACCTTCAAGTACTCCTACAGCTAGGAATCTTCCATAGAACAACTCTACCATGGGGTTCTTTGGCTTTTCTTCATCCCTAAAAATCATGTTAAAAACATAAATGTTATAATTTTTATACCTGCAAATAATAGAGAAAACATTAAAAGAACAGTACTATATGCCAGGACAATAACACTTATGTGATTATCATGCACTTGGCTCTGCTATTTACAGTGTCGGGCCAAGGAACTTAAATTTATTCTCCATTTCTTCACCTGTCAACTGAGGATAATAATGGTTACTGAACCACAAGGCTATTGTATGGGTTAAAAGGAGTTTCTACACGGGAACTCTTGTAAGAGGACCTTAGCACAGTCTGCGTTCATGAAGGAATATTTCCATTATCATCATATATTTCAATTTTAGACTTTTAGTCTGTACAATATATGCTTTTTTGGACTTGCTGGGAAGGGGGAAAAGCCACTTAATCAAAGTAAGCTTCTATAAAATTTGAATATGTCATTTCTCACATTTACCTAGAAGAGTGCACTCCAGCAGTCAACAGCGAAGGAGCAAATCAGCAGCTTTGACCCAGGTAGCTAAAAGCTACTCCAGTCTTTCTACAGTTTCATGTTGCTGATAAAATTACTCACTTGTAAATTTTCCAATTTCTTTAACATATGAATTTGTTGTTTTTCCTTTTTTGCTTGAAGTAAATAGAAACTGATAAATTTTAACCTTTTCTCTTTATGTTTTATACTCTGTGGTGCAAAAACACAAAGTTTATATTGGTCTTACTGTACAAAAGTATGTTGTATCCACAACTGTACAGAGACTTTTTCTTCATGAATTTTGTATTTAAATTAGTAAAACTAACTTAATTTAAAAAGGAGAGAAGGACACTATCTGTCTCTTGATAAATGTACTATATGCATCATCATTTAAACCATAAAACAATTGGTGGGAAGTACGTGACTTAATCTTTGCAGTAGTCCTATGAAGTAGCGTGGTGGTCATTAGTGCTATTCAAAAAGATTTCTGGCCTTCTACTTTCAAGTATATACTAAAGCACTTACCCACTCACTCATTTAAATGTTAAATAGTTTTAAATTGTGATAAAATACATGTAATATAAAATTTACCATCTTAACCATTTTTAACTGTGAAGTTCGGTGGTGTTAAGTATACTCACACTGCTGTGCAACCAATGTCCAGAACTCTCTTGATCATGTGAAACCGAATTTCCTCGTTAAACAACTCCACATGTCTCCCTCCCGCCAGGTCCTGGGAACCACCACTCTACCTTTCTGTTTCTTTGAGCTTGACAACCCTTGACATCTCATGTAAGTGACATATGGTGCTTGTCTTTTTGACTGGCTTATTTCACTTAACAACATGTCTTCAAGGTTCATCCATGTTGCAGCATATATCAGAATTTCCTTCCTTTTTAAGGATATTCCACTGTACATTTATACCACATTTGTTTTCCCATTCATCCATGGACATATGAGTTGCTTCCAACCTTTTGTCTACTGTGAATAATGCTACTCTGAACTTATCTCTTTGAGATCTGTCTATCTTTCAGATATATACCCTGCAAAGGAATTGCTGGGTCATGTTGTTAATTTTTTTTTTCATCTTTGTAGGTATAATTGACAAAGTTGTAAGATATTTAAAGTGTACAATGTGAGGTTAGTTATATGTATAAATTGTGAGAGTATTCCTTCCATCAAATGATTATCTATTTTTAATTTTTTGAGGAACAACCATGTTTTCCACAGCAGCTGCAACATTTTACATTCCCATCCACAAAAAGGTCCAATTTTTTTTCACACTTTCTCCAATACTTGTTATTTTCTGTTTTCTTTTTTTGATAGCAGCCACCCTAATGAGTGTGAGGTGTCCCCACTCACTTTAAAGTTAGGTAAGTCACATGACTTGCTTTGCACAGCAAAATGGGAACAGAAGTGATGCGTGTCATTTCTGAAGGACTGAAACTTTGAGAGGCAGCGTATCTTTTGTTGACATGGTGATCCCAGCAGCCTGTGATGAGGTGAAGCCTCTGTCAGCCTGAGGCACCGAGTGAATAAATGAGCAGAGCCCCTTGCTCACTCACTGGGCACTGCGAAGGCTGTGATTTAAGCCTCTAGGGTTGTGGGGATGTTGCCACAAGATTATCTAGCCCACCCTATATGGCGGCAGGTCGTACTGTTACCTCTATTGTACTGATAATAAAACTGTAGAGTAGGTTAAGTCACTTGTCCAAATTCACTCTACTAGTAAGTCCTCAAGCTGAAAAGTAATCTGCCTCCAAAACCTATGCATATCCCACTACACATACTCAATCTCCCAGCATTTTAATTCCATGGAAACAGTTTATTTCATACCTTATTTTTCATACTCTTACAACAAAAAGGACTTGAGACTGATGTGGAAGAAGGAATAATCCAAAGATTGTCTTTCTTGATGTAAAAGTATACAAATTTTTAGACTTAAATATTAATAAGTATCTCCATTTCCACGGCATCATATTTCCATGTAGAAAAGCAATATTCCTTGCTTTTCTCCTTACTGTCACATAAATACCCAACAGAAAGAGCAATTGATGACGCTGGCAGAAGAAACTGGGTATGAGTGGCTCTAATAATTCTGAATTCTCCTTACAAATATCTTTTCAAATTTTCCTTCCTGAATTTCGGCCTGCCCTCCACTGACCTGTGGTAAGCACTGACCCTTCCTAAGGAGACACACAGACCTACCTTTTAGATTGTTTACCCTTTTCTTTGCAAACTCTCAGCTTTGAATCACAGGGATCCAGACTGTGGTTATCAACAGAAATGTAAGGAATACAAGTGAAGAGCAATTTAAAAAACATGAGACGCCTATAATAAAAATGATACACCCACCATTTGCATAAAGACAGAAAAGCTAGGTAGACACAAATATCAAAGGCCAAAAGAAATCGCTGAAGAAAATTTGTATCAAGGACACCTTAGCCTTGGGAGTTATGTTGACACAGAAAGAGTTCAAAGATTTAGGGCAACTGACAGAGTAACCTACAATGCTTTGGGTCAGTGCTTCTTAATCTTTTTAATGTCACTAGCACACATATACTATATGCAGAGAACTCTGGAGTAAAAACAAGTATTTTCTCATGATCAGAGACACAGGCATCAATACCTCCATGTATCTATAACCTGGTAGGCACCATGGCACACCAATCTAAATAGGCAGAGCACAGTGGTTCAGAAAGTTTTAGCTCCATAAACAGTAAAGAATAAACAGAAAATTACTAAGAAATGAATGAGGACAGGGATATATTTCAAATAAGACTTAATCCCCAAAGACTTAAGATTTCAGATAAAATGGGGAAGTTCTAGCTTCTTTTAAAACAGTTTAACAAAAAGGGGAGAGCATTTATTAGTTACTAGATAGAAAAGGTGACTAAGACCCAAAGAAAACTTTTAAAAAGTAAATGAGTAATGAGGAAAGATTCCAAAGTGAGAGCACAATGATTCCTTCAGAAGGAACTAAGCTTTAGAAAACAGTCAAGTGGCAGTCTTCCAAGGCTACAGATAAAAAGCAATCAAGGAGTCGCAAGAAGTGCACACAGAAAATCTAGATAGATTTGACAGGAAGAACTAGGGATTTCAGAGTAATATAGTCAAAGAATCACTGCTGGGAAAACTGGACAGCTACATGTGAAAGAATGAAACTAAACCACTTTCTTATACCACATACAAAATAAACTCAAAATATATTAAAGACTACCTGAAACCACAGAACTTTTAGAAAAAAACATAGGCAGTATGGTCTTGGACATCAATCTTATTAGTAATATTTCTTTGATTACGTCTCCTCAGGCAGGGAAACAAAAGCAAAAATAAACAAATGGGACTACATCAAACTAAAAAGCTTCTGCAGAGAAAAGGAAACTATCAAGAAGATGAAAAGGCCACTTACTGAATGGGAAAAGATATTTGCAAATGATACGCGTGATAAGCGGTTAGTACCTAAAATATACGAAGAACTCATATAATTCAAAAAAAACCAAAACTAATTAATAAATGGTCATAGGAGCTGAATACACATCTTTCCACAGAAGACATATAGATGGCCAAGAGACACTTGAAAAGATACTCAATATCACTAACCATCAGGGAAATGCAAATCAAAAGCACAACAAGGTATCACCTCACACCTGTCAGAATGGCTATTAAAAAAATAACAAACAACAAGTGTTAAAAATGTGGAGAAAAGGAAACCTGCATGTACTGTTGATGGGAATGTAAACTGGTGAAGTCACTATGGAAAACTCTATGAAGTTCCCTCAAAAAATCAAAAATCAAACTACCCGTAAGATCCAGCAATTCCACTTTGTACTTATCCAAAGAAAACAAAAACACTAATTCAAAAAAATACATGCAACCCTATGTTCACTGAAGCACTGTTTACAATAGCCAAGATATAAAAGCAACTTAAGTACCCATTTATAGATGAATGGCTAAAAATGATGTGGTATATATATACTACGTAGTGTCATTCAGCCATAAAAAAGAATAAAATCTTTCCATTTGTGACAACATGGATAGACCTAGAGGGTAATATAAGTGACATAAGTCAATATAATATGAGTTCACTTATATGTGGAATCTAAGAAATATAACAAAACAGAAACAGTAATATAGAAAACAAACAGGTGGTTACCAGAAGGGAAGGGGGTGGGGAATGAGTAAAACAGGTAAGGGAAATTATGAGGTATAAACGTCGTTACAAAGTAAATGAGTCATTGGGATGTACACCATGGGGAATATACTCAAAAATAATCTAATATTGTTGTATATGACAAAGGGTAAAAACAAAAGGTACAAATTTCCAGTTACAGGATAAATAAGAACTGAGGCTGTTATGTACAGCATGATTAATATAATTAACCATACTGCTGCGTTTTATAGATGAAATTGTAAGAGAATATATTCTAAGAATTCTCATCACAGGGAAAAATATTTTTTCTTTTTCTTATATTTTCTATCTGAGGTGATGAAAGTTCACTAAACTTACTGTGGTAATCATTTCATAATGTATGTAACTCAAGCATTTGGCTGTACACTTTAAACTTACACAATGGTGTATGTCAATTACATCTCAATAAAATTGGAAGAAAAACAAACAAATAAATATAAAAACAGAAAAAAGAGAAGGTGGAGAATTTTCAGCCTTGGGTTTCTGCCTGTAGTCTAGGTGTTACTTTAAGTACTGCATCATGCAGAATCACATCAGAACCTCTAGTGGCAAATCCTAAATGGTCCACCAATGTTTCAAGACACACAAAGGAACCAAAGGTTGATATTAGGAGAGCGGCTTCATGAGAATGGGAGTAGGACTCATCCTGAAAGTGCGTGGATTTCTTTCCTTAAGGAGGTCTGCCATGTATTTTAAATAACCAGTCTTAATGGTTCAACCTAATAGGTAGAAAATAAGAAGCAAAAGAATGTTGAAGAGAAACTTCACACCTCTGTCTTCATGACTGATTCCATGTAAAGACTTCATCAGAATCACCACTCCTGGTTACCATTCCCTACCACTAACCCATTCATTCCTCTTCGTGGAACGTGATTGTTGTGTCTAAGGTAAAGAACTGAGCATATGTGATCAGCTTTTTCAGAGATCACTTCTTAGATCTTTCTCACTAGATTCTGATCTTATAGTGGAAATCTAAAGCTACCTAGCATCTGTGGCCACAAATTCCAAAGAGCTAGCCAATAATATGGATAACATTTGGGTTTCTATGCATTTAACTCAGATTCTTTCTTCTCTGTTGACACTGAACACATAAGAGGAAAAAGATGAGTGTTACTTATCACTCTCCTAACCCCATCACTAAATTTCATGGTAACTTACGTCTCCTCTTCAGCTTTCATTTGGAAGGCATCTTCTAACCAATCTAATAATTTGTGTGTAAATTCGCTCACGTCTTGCTGTGGGGGAGAAAAAAAGGGTTGATTATGTTTGAGCCTATCAATAAAAATAATAAATACTGCAAAATAAAACTTATGGCTAGTCATTTCAAATGCATAATTAACTGATTCCTCACAAAGGTATCATATGAAATATTTCACATCAAATACAAGAAATACTTGTAACTTCACCAGAGTATAACATCAGTATTTGAGAAAAGCGTTATATTGACAATCATGTAATTTCTCTTAAGGGGGAAATATATATAAAGTCAAACTTACTAATAAGATTTATAAAAAAAAATAACTATCCCCCAAAAGAGCTCTGTAATGAATCTGTATAAAATGAAGGACCCATATTACCAAAGAGTTCTTCATTATATAAAGATTTATTACTGGCTTCTTTCTTGGAGGGCATACATGCTTTTCAACAATTAATTTTCTCAATTTAACTTTTACACACAACTTTTTAAGCCATATCCAATTCTACCAAGATATCTGTTAACATGGATAGACTGAGTCCAGTCAATTACTGACTTCCTGACTATCCAGTCCACCACCTCATGAATGTCACATTGATGCCTCGTTCAGAACCAGCACATACTTTACCTTTGCCATCCCTTCCTTTGGTCCTAGCTCACCTGATGCAGATAAACAGGAATAGGCAATGACAGTTGTTCTACCATAAAATTCTTTTTATAATCTAAACTGGAACACAGAAAATAGGTTTACACGGAATCTGTGGCCCAGGACAGGAGACGGATAAATCAATCTTGCTAAGACTGCCTAAAGACAGACAAATAAGTGTAAGCAATTTGCCTTTATTAAAATAGCCCTGAGTATAAAATAAACTTATTATCATATATTTTTCCAGCTAGACATTTTTTGACAAGTATCTGGGCCAACATTTTCACCTTTAAAATGCTGAAACTAAGGTCTAGGAAGCTTAAGCAAATTGCTCCAAAGCCATACAGCTAAAGACAACTAAATTTAACACAAAGAGCCAGTTATAAACATCCTCTAGTGCCAAATCCTAAATGGTCCACCAATGTTTCAAGACATACAAAGGAACCAAAGGTTGGTATGAGGTATCACCTGTAGCAGGTTAAATCGAGGCTTGTGAAAACGTATGTCCACTTGGAACCTCAGAATGCGACTTATTTGGAATAAAAGTCTTTGCAGATGGAAACAAGGTAAGGCTCTCAAGATGAGATCGTCTTGGATTAAGGTAGGCCCTAAATCCAATGATGGGTATTCTTACAAGAAAAAAAAAAAAGAAAAAGTAGCAGGCACATAGACACACAGGGGAAAGGCCATGTAAAGACGAAGAGAGAGACTAGAATCACAAGCTAAGGAACGCCAGGAGCCACCAGATGATGGAGGCAAGAAAGATTTCTCCTTTAGAGCCACTGGAGGGAGCATGGCCCTGCCAACACTTTCACTTTTGAGTTCTGGCTTCCAGAACTATAAGAGAACCATTTTCTATTGCTTTGAAATCACTAAGTTTGTGGTAATTTGTTACAGCTGTCCTAGAAAATTAATATAATACTTAAAACAACTTTCTGTACTCTTCTATAATTTTGCAAAGTTATATCTGACAAGAAACAAAAAGGTTTCCCAGTTGTCACACTACTTTTGAGAAGAAATTGTTGGTGGGGGGGGGGGGACTGAAAACACATATACGCAAATTCTGATTTGACCACCTTATTTGCTATTTATCTTTACCATAAAGGGTGAATTAAAAAAAAAAAAAGCAACAACAGGGAAGGCAGTGGCAGACATCAGACATCTTTTAAAATCCCCTAAACACCCTTTCCACACACACATCCACATTAACAGATACACATCCAAGTAGTACACAAACCACACTGTAAATGTAGTGGCTTTTTAAATCTCTTCTCAAGTAATGTCTTTTTCTTCTGCCTATTACTTCACTGTCATCTTTTCCAACACTGTTGCTATTACTATCTGCTACTTTCTTTGTATCTCTTCTGTTTTCCTTCTTAATAATTTCTCTGACTTCTCAAATTACTGTGAAAATGCTGGTTTGTTTATAGACATTTTCATTTTTACAGGAAAATTCACAATATTCTTTTTAAGAAATTAATAAAAAGCAACCAAACAGCACTACATAAAGATTGGAAAATAAAACAATAACAAAGTTAATGTCATTCAGAAACCTTTTCTGAGTAATTAAGGAAATCTACCTCCTGCCAGCAAAAACAGGCGTATCAACAGCATGTAATACTATTACCGACACTGGATGACCACACCTTTGTGAAAATTTTTAATTACACATTTGTAAAGTCCTAATTTTACCTATTCTTTTCACTTATTAATTTTAAGTATAATATAAATTAAAGCTTATTTATCATACTTTAAAGATTATTACTATTTTTTAATTTAAAAGTAAATCTTCCAAATAATGTTTTAAGTGGTTCCAGCTTATTTTTATAAAGATAAACAACATCTTCAACTGTCATTTATCTTTGAAAGAACTGTTTAAGGAGAAATCAGGTTAAAAAAATACAAATAGTTAATAAACAAGTAAGCACAACAAAGCTACCTGCTGGGAATCATTTGATTTGAAAGCGTCCTTAAGAATTTCAACTGCTCTTGATGGATCAACGTATTTCCTCTTAGTACCAACAAGAAGTGCAAACAGATACCGAAGCTCACGCATAAAAGGCAAATTCCGATGCTCCTATCGGAAAAAAAGGAAAAAATCTTTAAGTGAAGATTAAACTGGTAAACAGATACTCATTTTAAAAGTAACCAAAAATTTAACTGACATAGATTAGGGATGAATCCAGCACTCCTATATCATAGAGTGTCAGTGTCATCTAGGAGACTGAAAGGAGGAAGAGACAAATATGAAGACAGCAGAGGATCCAGCCTAAGCTCACAACTTCAGCATAAATGCCACATATTCATAGCAAATCAAGTCATTACCCAGCCAAAAATATTCTCATTCAAGTCTATTTATTATAATCCTTTCCATTCAGCAAAGCCCAGCTGCTGCTGAGGACAGCAATAACAAGAGCCAGCATTCAATGAATGTTAACCACGTGCCAGGCACTGTTTAAGTACATTACCTCAATAAACCCATTTAAGCAAAAAGCCCTCCTCCTCCATGAAGCCATCGCAGGCCACTCCAAGTCAGTGAGCCTCCAAACTCCATAGCTACTGAAATCAATGTCCTTCACCCAGCAATGAATCACCAACTGCTACTGCTGCATGATAATACTAATTATCAGACTACTATTAGTCTAATAAGTAATTAGACTAGATCCTAATATTAGACTAATGTATCATCCTTCTAATTTTCCAATGAAAACTCACTTTTGTTTCTCAATAAACTGTAAGTTTCTCAAAGACAAGAACATTAATATCTCTCTCACAACTTTTCGCTATACAAAGCAGGCATTCAATTCTCACTGACTAATTAAACCGAACCTTCCAGAAGGAACAAAAACAACCTGATATTATCAATCACCAACAATTTATTTTAAAATAAGAAGAAACCTTTATATAAGAATGTAATCCACATACCTTAGTGAAATATGCTATAGCAACAAAACAGACAAGTAGTTCTTACTATAGTTAGTTCTTAAAGTAACAATTGAACAGATAAAGCTTATATATACTACTTAAACATTAGAAATTTTTCCAAGTTTGTAGAGTTGTCATTCTCAATATTATAAAATTGTAAGTGTGTCTGTGTATGTACAGTTGCTGCCCAGAGTAATATAATCAATTAATAAAGGAATAGTTGTTCCCAGTATGAATTAAAAGATATCCTAAGAAATAGGTGTAAGGGAATAAAATGGATTCCAAATAATTATTTGATCTAAAAACTATGCACACATCACAACAATCAGAAAGTACATAAATTCTAACATAAAAATGCTAAGTTATAGAAAACATGGATTTTATATCAATATGATAAATTCCACCTGTGATGATAAAGGTTAAATGTAAGTTTTAAATGAGATAAAAATTAGTCCATGATTTTTCTGTAGTATTTACTACTCCCAAACAATTGCCCCACATAAATAGGTTTAAGGAGTATAAATACTAAAAAATTTAATCCACAAAATAGTTTCAGAAATATCCTTAGTTTTCTGAGATCAATTTCTTCATTAATCACTCTACCTAAGGCAATGCTGTTTTTTGAGACATTCCTTGCCAAGTAACAAAAATGAAATAAGTGAATTTTGAAAATTAAGTGAAATTCTTCTGAGAAGTATACGTGAAAAGTTAAATACTTTAATATAATAAAACATTTTTGTTCTCAGCCAACCCTTATGGCTAGAAAATCTTGAATTTCAAAAGGCAAAAGAGTGAATCCTGTTAAGACCAGCTACTGTACTTGGCTAAATTATGAAAATACCACCATAAATAGAAACTATTCAAACATAATTCTTCATCATTTTTATCAAGATGTAACTGATGTACAACACACTGTACACTAGAAAATGCACAATTTCTGAGCTTTGCACATGTATACATCCATAAATATAGCACCATGATCAAGATAATGTACCTATCCATCACCCCCAAGTTTCTTCATTCCCTCACTCTCCTCCCTAATCATTCCCAGGCAATCATGGTTCTGCAATTTATATAAATCAAATCATACTCTATGTAGGGAGACCTTTTTTTGTACATAAAGTCTACTTGTACTAATGTCACACTGACACCTTTTTAAAACCTGTCTTTTATCACCTCAATTGAGCTGAATTGAATTGTAACACCAATTAGTGGCTGGTAACTATAAATCCCACGTTTGCTTCAATGATGTCAAGATACAGTATCCATTGCTATTCCCATGCCAAATTAAAGAATAACTTCATTTATGGAATAATCTTTCATAAAACTGCGTGGCATTCTTTATTTAGTGTCTTTTTCAGAACAGAAGTAGAGATTCCTTTAATTCCTTAAACTAAAGGGATATCTAGACATGCAGACCTTTCCACTGTGAGGAATAAATTTCTCTAGAAAGATGCTTAAGATTGGATTCATACATGTCTCTAGTATTCTGCTGATCATTTTCATGACCCCCAAACCAGCTCTGGTACATAAGCATGGATATCACAATTGTTTTTTCAAGTAAGATTACAAAACTGAATGGTCTCATTCAACACTTTAAAGAATAAAAGAAATTAAAACTTTGTAAAGCACTAAAATCCAGGAACATAAAAGCAAAGGTCAAGATACATATGAATAACAAATTGGAAGCAGTAATTCTAAATAACCACATGAATTATAAATATACTTCAACTGAGACATCAGAAGAAAGAACTATAATTAACAAACTGCAACAGAGAGAGGCAGCAGTCCAAAAAGTTTCATGTAAAAATGGTAATGACTGAAAGGGATCTGCTTAATTTCTCTGTAGTATGAGAGGTTGTCAGGTGATTCTGGTTCTCTTTTAAAAATGTCTTGTTTTTCAGTTTGACACTGAGTAGACAAAAAGAGTATAGCTTGAAAAAGCCAATTACAAATCAAATTATATTATAATTTACTGAAACCTAAAACTTTAACTTCTTTGTCTTTGCAGCTAGTCCCCTCGAGGGCTACAGTTTCTTTATGACAAGATCACCAAAGCCCTGCACCTAAGCATATCATCTCTATAATTAATGTTTTCATTAAGTATGAATTTCTGTATGCAAATCAGTCCTACCTTTTGAAAAGCTAACATAAACAGTATAATAACCAGCAACAGCTGACACTTGGTACTTACTATGTACCAGATACTTCTAAGTCCTTTATGTGTTTTATCTCATTTAATTCACACAGCAACTCTATAAAATAATTGCTATTACTATTTACACTTTTCACATAAGGAAACCAAGCAGAAACAGATCAAGTAACTAGCTCTAGCTCCACAGCCAGAACCCAGAAGAGCTGGCCCTGCTGTCTGCGTTCTCTGTCACATTATATTGCCTGTATTAGAAGTTACAGATCTGCACTGCAAAGACAGCCAGTGTAGAACTAATCTTCTAAAGACTTCATCTATAGAAACAATTGAAAAAATTTTTATCTCCACATAATTTTTCAGAAGACAATTGAGGAAAAGACCTGGAATTGAAAATGGTAACCTATAAAGTTTACTGAAATTTGACATTCCTGAAAGAAAAAAGCAATTACTAAAGTGAGACAAAAATTGGTCTATTACTGACACACAGATAAAGAAAAATTCATACTTACAATATACTGACTAAGAATAGGAAGTTACTGTAGTAGTTGAGATTAATGGGTTGACATTCAAATTTGACACTGTTTCATATTCAATTTGGTAAATGTCCCAGAATTAAGCACAGTAAATGAATAAGACCATATAAACTCTGCTTAAAAAAATCTTTCAAAATTTTACCTTTTGGTTTCGGGGTAAATCTTGAGCATTTGATGGAGGCTTATAATTCAGAACTAATCTTCTAAATTCCAAAAGATTGAATAATGACTGGAAAAGAACAATAATTTAAGATAACCAAATGGAAAATTCTAAACAGAACTATAAAAATGAGTGGTCTGACCAATTTATTTTTGACAACTAGGCTACTTATACACAGAATTATTCCCACTAGCACAAGAAGGCTTATTTTCTCCCTAAGAAAAAGTCATATTTCTTTTATTTTGACATAACATTCTTGATCATTAACAATATCTACTCTACTGCAAAGCAGAAAATTATACATGAACAACTCAAAAAATAATACTGTATATATTATTAAAAGTTTTAGTTCTTTAAATTACTATCTGCCTAAGCAGTTTCCTCAAAATAAAATGTACACAAATGCAAAGTCAAGAATTTTTTCAACATGTTCAGTATGAGTTATCTAGAGGCACCAATTCTACAAAAATATAGTACAAATACATTTATTGGCCAGATGTTAGGTGATAGAGGCACAAAGAAATTACGTATTAACTCTAATGGTCAAAGAGACACACAGACTAGAAAGGAGACAGATATTTAAATGTAACAATAATGATGTAGCTCCAAGATACAGTAATATTGATCATGTAGAATATAATGAGAGCATATGAAAGATGCCCATGGTTTCCTGGAGCTATGTTTTTAAACTATAGCTTGTAACCCAAGAATGCATCATGGTGAACACTTATTTTAAAAAATAAATAAAATATAATGGAAAATATCAAACCATGTCATAAACAGTGTCTTTACCACAGGGAATTGTTAGTAAGATTTCCATTGGAGATATTTTACACACATATGTATGAGGAAAGTATTTTACTATGTATTCCTTTCTGAGTCAATTTATGAAGCTTGAAAATCACTCCCAAGAGGTGATAATGTATTAAATCTTAGTAAAAGATGGGTTATCCAACTTGCTAGAAATAAAGGTGGCACCACAAATCAATGAGAAAACAGGATTTTGTTTAGTAATTGGGTGTTGGGAAGACTGGTCCACTATATATAAATAGAGTTGGATATAGATATACAGATACAGATGTGGATTAAAGACCTAAATATGAAAGTTAAAACCATAAAACTAGTCATTGTAATATGAAAATACTTAATTAAACAATGTGAACACATGAGATAATTCACTTATTCATTCATTTAACAAGTATTTATGAAGCACCCACTTACACCAGAAACACGACAGGTAGCAGAGAATAAAATATATCAAGTCTCTGCCTCTGTACAATCTTGTGATTGCAGGTTAAAACCATAAGAGTAGATGTTATAAATCAGAAATAATCTGAATACAATAATAATAGGCCAAGAACAGAAACTTAAGAAAGATAAAACACTTAAAAGCCAGAGGAAAAAAAGAGCTAGGAGAAAGACAAGATAAGAATAGTAAAGGAAGTGAGGAGTATGAGATCGCAGAAGAAAAAAGGAGTAGAGAAGGCTTTCAAGTAGACAGTTGAGTATCAGAATAACTGTGGAGCCTTAAAAACATACCTATGTCAGGGACTTCTCAACAAAGATATACAGTACCACAGAAGAGTCTGAAGTACATCAAAGAATCACTGGCAAATTTCATAAGGACAAGATTACCAAAGTTTGAAGGATGCCATGTTCCAATATGGTAAGAGTAGGAAAATAATCTTTAGATTTGGCAATTGTGAAGTCACCTTTTTTTGTGTGGAATAGTAGAAGAATAGCAGCAATGAGTCCTGAAGCAATGGGATACAAAGTATGAGGGACAAAGTATGGACTCTAATGTTCTTATGAGGAATTTAAATAGAGAAGAGAATAGTGACAAATCTGGAGAATCTCAATCCCACTTGCATGCTCTGAGCTCCCATTGGAAAACATTTTCCTTCTCTGTGAACACCTATTAGAATTTTCTCTTGTGTGGGTATTCTGGTAATGAAATACTTCAGCTTCTGCTAGACTGAAAACTGTTCTTTAAGAAATTTTTAAAAGACTTTTGCTAAAGTCCTAGATGGCCAGTTATATCTTTTTCCAGCACTTTAAAGATAGTATTTCTGTTGAGAAGTCAACTCTTAGTCTATTTTTGCTCTTTCATAGAGGAGATATGTATTTTTTCCATCTCACTACTTCTAGAATTTTCTGTCTGTAGTTTTTCTGCTTTATTACGATGTGCCATGGCACAGCATTCTTTGTGTTCATAATACTTGGCTCCTATTTCTTCCTGAATGTATAGCATGACCTTTTTAACCAAGTTTGGAATATTCTTTGTCATCTCTTTAAATATTGTTGTTGTCCTCTTTTCTTTTTAGACTGCCTCTGGAACCACAAATAAACTATGTTAGTACTATTCACACCATGTCCATAATATTTCTCATATGCTTTCATCTGTATTTCATGACTTTAGTCTGAAAATGTCCTTTGGACTAACTGTCCAGTTGTCTAATACTCAACGCACTGTTAAACTCATCCACTGATTTTTTTTAACTTCATTATATTTTTCAGTTCTAAAATATTTTTTATAGTTTTTAGTTTTCTATCAAAATTCTCAATCAGGCTTCTAATTGAGCATATTAATAGTTATATAATTAATAATTCAATTTTCAGGTTTCCCTGTAGGTGTATTTCTAATTACCTATAATTTTCTCTTAACTTTTGGACATATTTTCTGATATGATCAATTATGACTATTTGAGCAGTAAATACCATATTAAAAAAACCGGATAAAATTCAGAGTTTGAGATAATATTATCTTCTAACAGAGTTTACATTTCCTTCTGGCAAGCAGCAAGACTGAGACCACCTGCAATCCCAGACCACCTTAATCCAACCAATTCTGAGATAATCTCAAACTAAGATTCACAAAATATAAAGCTTGGCCTATTTTTAGCTCTCAGTTAATCCTGGGTTTAAGCCCTTTAGGATTTAACTAAAAATCTCAGGTGTTTACTAGGGCTCCAAGTCTGTGAGAAACTTGCTTAGCTCTCCAGTCACTCAGCAGCCATTTCTGGAATTGCCTCAAAGATAAAATCAGCCCAAAATATAAAGCTTACTTTAAAAATCCTGTTCTCTCAGAGCATAGCCTCAAAATTCCTCACTGCTTTAGGACTATGTGATCCCCTCAAACAGTTGGTTTTCTTTTTCTTTTATTTTGTTTTGGGCTTCAGCAAAATATGACCAGGTAGATGGCTTAAAATAACAATGTGCTATTACCGAAAGAATTTGTGACCATGGATTATCACGACAAATCACATTAATTTTTTTAAGTCTCAAACACTCTGTACCTTAAATTAGTCATAGTAGTATTAGTCAACATATTCCTTCAAAGGGGTGGGAAAGGATAATTGTCACTACTGCCTAAACTGTGTTTGTGAGTCAAGTCAGACGTTTTGAAAACAAGTATCCTTTCATTCAGTCCAAAGTTCCTATGTGAATTTTGAAGAACACTTGTTAAAGTTTGGCTAAACTCTAGTTAATACCAGACAGCTAAATGGAAGATGAGAATTTAAACACATAATTTGTGGAAAATAAAAAGAGTGATGACAAGAGAGCAAAGGGAGAGATAAACTCTCTATGATGAAGGAGACTAAGGAAAAGCAAGATAAATTCTTCTTGGTGGATTTTTAAAAAATGGAATGGCATCACATATGAACATGTTAAGTGATATTCTGAAATTTTTTGAAAACTTGGGGCATCTTTTGAATCCCATACTTCATTAGAGTGAGTGACAGAAGCACCTTAATACCACCATAGATGATACATGCTCCTTTATAATTCATTCATTCACTCACTTAAAGGGCTCTTCCAACATACCAGACACTCCACTGTACACTGGCATAGAACAACAACCTAGAAGTTGTTGCTCTCTGCCCTCAAGATGCCTGTATTTTTGTCAACCTAGAGTTTCATAATTTTATGCATAAGCAATCACATAGTTTATTATCCCAACCCTTCTAAGTATCAAAGAGGGCTTTAAGACCAATTAACAGTCACTGATAGACAACGGGAGTAAACTGGGACTGTACCAGGCTAACTGAGAAGTATGAGCACCTTACTTCTGAGCATTTTAGAGGCATCCAAATGGGAATGGTGCTAAGGGTCATCATGAGAAATCCATGGATTACTTGAACTCAACACCGCAAACTAGAGAGGAGAATATATACCTATGAGTAACTACCTAATTTGCTGACATCCTAGTGGAAAAAGCAGCCCAATTAGTACCTTCTACACAAAAGTTCCATTTGAACAGGATAAAAATAGTCCTGACCAAGTAAGAGGTTGATGCCCAATCTAAAGACAGGCTAATACTGCTGGCGTCCAGACGATCACGTAAGCCATTTTCTGTACAATCTTCTGTTTATAGTCCCTTTCTGACATACTGTTCTCCTTTTCTCCCAAAATACTTAGGTTCTGGTACCTAAAGGAACAAGTATAACAAAGCTAACCCTCTAATCAGTGAGCCTCTTCTACTCGCCATACTAGTACAGAGATAGAATCTACCTGTCCAAATACAGGCAACAAAGTGTATTCATGAACACTCAGATTCACAGCCTTGAAATTGTGCTTCATATTTTAAAATGATGCCTCAACTATGAAATTTAGATTGAACAATAAAATGTAGAAGCCCTTTCTAACAGTGCAAGTAAAGTAAACCAAGATAGCCTATTAAGAAGATCTAAGAGAATCTAAGATAACAAAGTTTGAGATGTTGTTGGCATGTAAGTGAATAATTCATACATACTCAAGGCCAGGAACAAAAATATTATTACAAATTTATGTTAATCTATGTATTCCTCAATATTTTAATAGCCTGGAAAACAACCAGCAATAGAATATTATTAACTAGCATATACCACAGTTATTAAAGAGTGAAGCATAAATCCAGGAAAATCAAAGGAAATCAAACTGTATAATATTATTTGCCAGAAGCAAAAAGGCAGAAAAAAGTTGGACATTTTAACATTGAGGTAGAAAAGAAGTTTAAATTACAGACTAATCGCCTAGAGAGCACAATTAGCAACCTTGTAGAAATGAACTAAATAATCTGTTAGTTGCTTTAGTATCATACGAAAGTGGTATATTATGACAGTTTACACCATCACATAGGTTTAGAAAGTTACAAAATGAAGATATTTAAAAAGGACTCATCAGAAACACTAAATAATAAGCTACAATTCAGCTGTATTAGAAACATAAACACAAATATTAATTTTCCTAAATTATTACTTAAAATAATTAAGAGCATGTTATTATTCATAGATTGTTTTATTTAAGGAGATTGTTTAAGGTTTTGAAATCTGATGGATATCATTTTCAATATCTGAGAGTGGTAAAGAATTACTCATAACACAAGAAAGAGTTTAAAAAATAAAAACTAGTCCACATTGAGAAGATGACAGATACCTACGTATACAAGCATTTTTCATTTTCGAATAAGGGGCTCAAGAAATATTTCATTAAGGCGTTTCCAAGTTAGGAAGAGAAATGTTATTCTTGACTTATCAGTATTTATTTTTTACATCAGTCTCACATATGCCTTAAGAATTTGTCAATCTATTCTCCTCTCAACTAAAACGTCCTCTTACATAAAAATAGTATTTAAATGACTATAATTCTTAAATGTCATTTTCTATTATATACAAATAAATCTGATCTGACTCACAAAAAAAAAACCAAAAAACCAGTTCTGGTTTCACATCTTGGTTACATCCTTCCCTAAATTTGCAGAGATTTGCACACAGTAATATTTTTCTTTCTAATCTGACAACAATTCCTAACAGTAAGGATGGAGGAGAAATTAACTGCAGATGAGAAATTAATTCCAAATAAAGCATAAGTAGTGTTCTATCATTAAAACTCCATACTGGGAGTGAGAAACCAAAGGGTGGGTGCGTGGGTGGGAATACTGCAATCCCCAAATGGTTCATTAGACAGAACGGCATATTAAAACCTTGTCTGCAGTTTTAAAGTACACGACTAAAAAAAGAAACACAAGTCCAACCCACTTTCCACTGCTGTCACACCCACCAGGTAAGATGTGCATAAAGATCCTTACCTGAATAACAGCACTAAACCAGCAAGTATTGCCAACATTCTTTAGTCCAACAGGAGCTCTGTCCTGCCTTTTTCTATCATAAGGGTTTCGAGAATCCCTCCAAACTTCAGTAGGTGTCCTCTTCAAACATGCTTTATTTTCTGCTATGCTGGCTTCAAGAACCCTTAAGCAATGGGGAGAAAATGATGGGGAAAAAATACAGTATTAATTTAGTCTATATTCTAGGAAATAGCATACTATAAACTAAGGATTTTAATTAATTAAGCTCTGGATAATATATTTGGGGAAGTAATATTTAATGCTAAATTTACTCAAGTGGAAGTTACTTTTCTTTAAGAACACAGCAGTGGCAATGCCAACAAATCAAGAGATATGCAGCCTTTTATTCTCAGAAAAAGGCAATTTCAAACACATAAAGACAGTATTACATATTAAAAATGTTAAATTATGTTTCAACAAATTAGAGGAGAGGTTTAGTGCCAGGACTATAGCACCTAGGTAAGTTTCGCTGTATTAATTACATATTTACAATACAATGACTAGTTTTTATAACACTTACTTTGAATCATCAAGAAAACATTAAAAAACTGAAAAAACTGCACTTTTACTTCTCTAACCATTAATTTCCTTTTCTATAAAAAAGGATTAAGTTAATCTATGGTTCCTTTTAGTTCTAGAGATCTGTAATTCTATGACAGCTGAATGAAGAGAATATTTCTATGTTCACTTCTTTATCCAAAAGTCTGCCTAGGGAAAAGCCTAGCTAAATAAATATCTACATATAAGAATAATAAAAGATTAACCTCTTAAAAATCAACTCACCTACAGAATATCTGAAAATACATCAACTAACACGGCAAGAGTGTGCTACTTTGCTTAGTGGTATTTTTCTTAATTTTAAGCATGTAACAACATGCTGGAAAAGCCTGATTCCCACAGATAGACTAACCATGCATTTTGCCTGCTCAAGATATGTGTTACTTACTATTCTAAATAAGCATAAATAATAGCCAGGTTATCTCACTCCGTTTTGTGTTCATTATAAAAACCTGAGCAAAAGTGAGTCTTTTAACTTCTTGGCTTTTTGAGAAAACTGCATTTGTGCTACACCATCTTTATGCTAAAGATTTTGCTCTATCACATTAATATGAAAATAACATAGCTATCTTCCTTAATCATGAGGGAAAAGTAAATTATTCTTTCATCCCTAACTTTATAACATGAGATTAGATTCAATGCATTAGATTCCAAACTATTACTTAAAATAACTTATGTGAATATAAGATAAAGTCTTTCTTTGGGAATCAGTAAAACCACATGCTGAAAAAGAAAACAGGAAACGTGATACATTAAAATGTAAATATCAAAGTAAACTCACATGTAAAAATAAACAGTTTACACCTCTGTCATTTTAAGGAGTAATCCAACATCAGCAGCAGCACTCTTTGCCCAAATACCAATTTCACACATGCAACCTGAACCTCTGGCGGCTTTTTCTCTTACATCACTTACCACAAAAGATACCAGAACTCCTTGGAAGGTATCTAGATGAGTTGGGGCATAAAAAAATCAGCATTCACCTAGAACATCCCACTGTTACCAGAAACAAATTTTTAAGAACATAAAAGGGAGATAAGGCAACTTGAGAGACTTCCTACTGTTCAAGTTGTACAGAGTTCAGCAATAATATAATAACAATAACAACAACAACAACAACAATAAACTGGGAGAAATTAAATTTGTACAAGGTGATACTTCAAAAGAGAAAAGTTAACACATAGTATACAAAAGGTAACTATAACAAAAGGTAAATATAACACCAAAATCTGTTTTCTATAAAAAGGTATCTATTTATTGACTTTATAAATGGGAGTGTTTTCATTTGAAAAGTTTGTTCCTTTTGTAACATATGTGTATTAAGGGGTATAAATAAAGGAACCTTATTTCTACATTGGTAATCAGAAGTGAATGAACTAAAACAAGCAATGAGTTCTGGGAAAAGCAGCAACAATACCCTTAACAAGAAAGAAGAACTAGCATCAGTGGTCATGTGTAAGAGACAGAAGAGGCACCCAGCAATTGACTAGCATTGTTGGGCATGTACAATAACCATTGAAAAAGAGGATTCTACAGTATATTCCAAAAGTATAAACTGGTCAAAAGTCAAGGAGAACTACACTCAATCCTAAATCTCCTAGGTGGATGATCCTCTAGTATTATGTATTTTTAAGCTAATCATAATAAAATACTAATAAGAAATGAACCCTTCTTAATGTTAACACATCAGATCACATATATCATGACCAGGCAGTGGGGCACACAGACATTAGTTATGGAAAACTTAGGAATACCTGATTTCTACAAAATACACCCAGTCTGCAAAATTTAAAATCTGTTTATGTCACATAAAGTTAATAACAAAATGAGACTCAGCCTCAAGACCACATTGAGTAAAACTAGGTCTCATGTTCCCCAAAAGTGTTAACAACCTACCCCAAATCTATGATATAGACAGCCCTGAAATGATATATATTCTTCTTATCCTAGATCTAGTTAAGATTATAAAAACCAGAAGTATTTTTCTAATGTTTCAATATAGGAAATTCTAACATCCTTCTCTTCAGATCCCTCCCACCAAGAAAGCATACCTCTTGATTTTTATGTTGTATGGAAACATTACATTAAATGTGCTGAGATAACATAAGCGTTTTAGTTCCCTTCTCTACTCTTGGGAGAACGGATGGCCTCAAATGTACCTCTAGGACCAAGCAGCTTCCCTGCAGTTTGTTATACTATTCCACAAAGGAAACTGGGAGGTAAAGAAAGTCAAGGATATAAACTGAAGACACCATCTCCCCAATACTCCTATACACCTTTCCTTATAGAGGTAAGATTAGGTACAAATTGTTAATAACTGAGTAGGGCTCAAGACATACATACATGCTCAATGCTCCTCAAAGTGACCTAAGATAGAAAATTTTTGAAAAGTAGCCACTTCCTAAATCCTATTTATTCTTGGCATGTGTATATACGTAATTAAATGTATAAAATTAAATATGCACATAACAATTCAGTCATATGGTAGATGTATTATAATAAAAGTATGGATTTTAAAGAAGTAGATTTATTATAATATTCTTTAACCATAATATAGTATGGTAGAACTATGGTACTAAAAAATGGTGGATGAAAGAATGCCGTGATTTTGTGAGCTCCTTGATTTAGAGCTTATAATATACTGAGATTTTTTTTTTTTATTATTATTACCAGGGACGTACAGCATGCTTCAGTAGGTTTCCTTTTATCATCTCCTTCTTTCAATTAAAGGACTTTATAAACTCCTTTATTACATGGCACAAAATTATTAATCAGTCTCTCCCACCAGCATCTGGAGGGTAGGAACATGGACTTATTTCATCCCTAGAGCATGCACCATAACTACTAAGGACTAAACAAGTGTTTGAAACAAATGGGTGATTAAAATATTAGATGTTACTACCGCTTTGGGGTTTTTTGTTTTGGGGGGGGGGTTTTGGGGCAAAAGTCCAACCTCTAGCCCAAATAGGAGCCCTCCATTTCAAAGCCCTTGACCCTTTCTATATTCCAGTACTAGCATAATAAATATAAACTTTCTATAAAGCCACATCCTCATAAGGGTTCCTTCCCTGGCCTCACTAAAGTAAAGCCAATGATTCTACCCAGACTTTACAGTGTAAAGTATGCAATAGCTACATTCCAGATATTAAGGCATGCCAGTAGAGAGAGAGAGAGTTCATACTGCAAATCTCAGAGCTCAGAAATAGCTTTTAACAAAATGCAGCACACCAAGAAAGGCAACCCCAACCGTCACAAATCAAAAACCAACCCCAACCACAATCACCTTATCTTCCCAACACTAGTCATAACCATGGCATTCAACAATAAAGAAAGATGACAAAATGTTTTGCTGTCTCTCTTCCTTCCACACACTATACTGAATCTTTAAAGCACTTACGGTATATGTTCACGTTCCCAGTAAAATGTTATTGTACTGATTTAGAGGATTTTTTTTTTGCTTATTTTATTTTGTTATTTAAATTGCATTATAGCAGGGAGGGAGGGTGGATGGATGGAAGAAAGGGAGGATTTCCTTAAAAAAACAAAAATCTACTGGTATTATGACTGGGATCACACTAAACTCCTAAGTCAATATAAGGAGATCTGACCAGTTTTATAAGGTTCAGTCCTCCAATTTGTGAAATACAATATATTACCAATTATTTCCATATTCATTAATGTGTCTCAATGATGCTTACTAATTTTCTTCTTGGAAGTTTTTGCACATTTCTTATTAGATTTATTCCTGGTCTTTATAGTTTAGAGTTATAAATGGTAGTTTTTTAAAATTTTCTCCTTATCATTCTTTCTTATACATAAAAAAATATAATTTTTGTATGTTGATTATCAATTAACATAGCTAGATACATTTTTCCTGATAAGAGTATTTTATTGAGATATAATATACAAATCTTAAATGTATAGTTCAGTGAAATTTTTACCATGTAACCACCATGCAAATCAAGATACAGAAAATTACTATTATTCCAGAAAATTTTCTTATATCCTTTTTCAACAGTGTCCTGTCCAGTCCTCAGATAATCAACATTCTGATACCATAAATTACTTCTGCCTGTCCTTAAATATCACATAAATGGAATCACACAGCAGTTACTCTTTTGTGTCAAATATTTTTCACTCAACGTGTTATTCTGCGGATCCCTTCACATTTTTTAAAAAATGTTTAATGTTTTTAGAAAATGGTTTCTATTACATTGCTTAGTATTCCACCATGTGAATATACTATTGTTTACCAACCTGCTCTTATACATATTTGGTTGCTTACAGGTTTTAGTTATTATTAATAAAGGCACTATGCACTCCTTTCTCGAAGGTCTATGTCCAGGAGTGGAAATGCTAAGTCATAGAATAGTATTATTAGAAATTCCCAGTTTTCCAAAATGGCTATACCAGTATACACTCTAACCAACATTATATGACACTTCCAGTTGCTCTGCATGCTTGCCAATACTTGGTACTGTCAGTCTTTTTCATTTTAGTGTTGGATAGTGGTGGCTCTTCTCTAATTAGGTGACTCGTCAAACTTGTACCACACAGATTATCACTAGTGCTGCAATCTATCATATCCAATAAGGCAACTTGCCCACAATTGTATACTGACTACAAATGAAGGAACTCTGTGTTTCTGACACAGAGGCTACCAGTGCATGCTAGACATGTAACACCTGCCAAAAGCTGACCTTTTTCTTGTGGTGAGGAAGGCCGCATTGTATTGGATGTGGCTCTTGCCCACTCCTAGTAGACTGACTACACTGGACGTTTAACCACTTCCCAATCCTCACTCTAGGATTGTCCCTTCTTAGGACTATCAGTGGTTTCTCATCATTATCACTTTTTCCAGTTACAGTGTTGCTGTTGTACTCTGATCAGCCAATTCTGGCCACACTTCTGTGGCCCTTGAAACTAATGTTCCATTATTTTCAATTTTTCCAGACAACTTGTGATCTGACAATGATGTACCTTTTATCATAAAAGCCACTCAAAAATGGAATGATAGTCAAAGCACTGCATGGACCTCTATGCTCCCTACCATCCATGGGCATCTGATATTACTGAGCCTTAAAATTATCCTTACAAATCAACTTAAAAAGATTTGTAATTGACTCCCTCACTTATTCTGGTTCCACACATCTTAAGGCAGTTTCCCCTCATGGCTGCTTCCAAGATTAACAATCAGGATAAAAAGAGTGAGAGCTACAGAGACCTATTTTAAAACTTCAGAATTCTGCCCCAACCATTGCTGGACATGTTGCTTTTTTGTTTCCCTAATGGCCACTCTAGATTGTCTTGGTTAGTAAATCCCCCAGATGGCTCCCAAACTTAATTCCAATTCAGACACCTAGATTTCCTTGTAAGACTGAATGGCCTTAGAGTGTAAAAATAATGATTACTTGGTTGAGTACACTGCTCACGCAGTTCCTCTACGGTGGCCCATGTAGGCCAAAGTGGGAGGCACAATGAGTCGAGGTAAATTTTATAAAAATGCTATTGTTTCCCTCGTACCTGCCCTTCGGAATGAAAGGTCACGTGCAAGAAGGAAATAACTGGGAAAAAAGTAAAGTGACAACTAGTAGAATGGGACACATGGATTTTGCAGCAGTGGAGGCAGTACAACCCCGGCATATCTGTGTGTATAGGGGACGTTAGATACGGAAACATGAGGAACACTAATAATCTTCGTCTTTCGGAACTGATCGTGGAGCCTTAATGACAGAGAAAAATGCCCTGGTGAGACTAAACCACACACTTTTACTGAGTATAGAATTCTGATAGTTACTGTCCTTCCATTTGTTGAAAATCATTATTTTCATATGCCTTACTGATGCTGATGTGTCAATTTGTCACTTTCACTAATTTTAGGATAACTCTACCTTTTTTCTTGGAGTACTTTTAAGACTGTTTCAGTCCTAAGTGTTCTGGAGTATCACTATAATGAATTACAGTGTGGGTTACTTAATTTTTCTGAAATTTGTCAGACTTTGCGAAATAAGTTTTCTTTTCACTTCTAAAAATTCTGTGATTCTCTCTTTAAATTTTGCCTCTGATCCACTTCTTCCTCTACTGTAACACCAATTAATGAATGTTAGACGTACTCATTTTATTCTCCATGTTGTTCAACCTTTCTCTGTATTTATCTTATTTGTTACAGGTTGGATAATTTCTTCTCATATATCTTACATTCTACTAATATGTTCTTTAGCTGCTTCTAATCTATTAAACCTGTGTTTTGTTTTCCTTTCTTTTCCACTTTAGTAATTCCTATGTTCATTTCCAGAAGATATTTTCAGTTCTTTTGCAAGTTGAGATTCACTGAACCACTTTATTTGAAAGTGATACAAATTGCAGCTGCACAATCATGGTATCACTTCTCAGGGACAGATCTCATCACCTCCAACAGCACTCCTCAGAGCCAAGGCAACTATCTCTGCAGTGTTCTAGAGGTTGGCGAGGGGAGACTTCTGATTTACCCTTATTGTGAATGTCATCCACTGACATAATCACTTTATGAGGGAAATGATTTCCTATTAAAGCTCCCCATCTAACATAGACAATGACATTTGCCTTTTCCCCACATCCCACATTCAACAAGGACATCAAAATCAAAGTTCAAGTTTATACACAAAGGATATTTCATCATGTCAAAAAGTGAATTTCAGTGTTCCAAGCTTACTTCTTTGGGTTCCTGCTTTCACTTTGGTTTATTCTGATTATAGTCCCTATTATCTTAACAGTTCTGTAATACTTTCAAGAGATCTTACAAAAATTTTATACCCAACAGAAACAATACATTCTGGTTGTTCCCACTACAAAATGTGTTTTCATCTACTATATTTCTTGAAATAGTTGGAGGTGTGCTCCTTCTAACAATTTTATCTAGAACCTAGCCCTAGCTCTACCCAAATAATTCAAAGCTATTTCATGAGGCAAGTGATTTTCACAATATGCCAGACATAAACTGACCAACCACAGGCAGTTTATTAACAAATTTCAAGTATCCACACTCTACCTGTTCCCTGTTTGAGCAGTGATACGTAAGAGATAATGATAAAAAAGTACATCCAATCCTGACATTAAGGAGTAATTAATATTAAGACGTATACTTTAAATATGTTCAACTTAAAAAATTTTACCATGAAATTTACAGATGTCTAAATACAGGATTGTAAGACATGAAAAGATAGGTTTTATCTCTTCCAATTATACACAATTAACATAGTATTCCAAATGTATAAATTCAAGTTAAAAGTATGTCTACTGAAATATAACCACAGTCAAGTGATTCTAGGATTTTACTTGGCAAGACTTTGTCATCTGAACTTAGGTAATGAGTAAATTGTTAAATTTACTTTAAGCATAAAATAAAAATGTTTTTCTTAAAAAATTCATCATTTCCCTTTTGAATTTAGACTCCAAACCCTTAATAAAACCGAATTTAGACTCCAAACCCTTAATAAAACCCACTGGAATTTTTTATTTGTCTAATGTTTAATGAGAATTCTTATATTCTCTTATTTCTAATGTGTTTATTTACTGCACATTTTGCATTTAACATTTTTGTTAACTGTTTATTATAAAATCTACACATACCAATAAAAAAATTACATTTTCAACAGTAAATTAATATGACTTTTTACTTGTACAATGTATAATTTTATGTAAAATCTTAAATCATATTTCAATATGTCAATCTCCATAATGTTATCTATAATAAAATCATCTATAACAAATTTACTATTTTAAGATTACATTAAAATTAAAAGATCAAAACTAAAAAAGTGCATTATCTTAAAGAAATTTTTTTCCATTTTGGACAAAAATTACTATCTTAAAAAATATGCAACATATACTGAACGTAATCAAGATTAGGAATAGTCTTAATTCCTCGACTTTAAAGTTCTTTTTTTACTTATTCTCTAATTAGTACATGTTGTTTTAATTAGAAAACACATGATGTAGAACTACTAATATTATTTGGTACGTAAGCCTCCAGACTTTTTTCTATTTGTATACTAATACAAATTCATATACACAAGAACATACATACACTTTCAAAAATATTTGTATCATAGTATATACTCTATTTTATAACTTCTTTCTCATATAATAGATCATCTTTCTCCTTAAATACAAATTCAACTAATGTATTTCATGTTTAAAATATTTCTCATCGAAGCTTAAGTATTATCAAATTTTATAATTATTCAAGACAATTATTTCATTCCAATCCATTTTTATAAGACAAAAGCTAACTTTATAATTTCTCCAAATCCTTCACAAAATAAACCTAACTAAAATGTCTAAAAAGAGTGTATGCACTTTTGGTTTTCATTTAAAATTACTGGCATTAGATAATACTAGCCACAAATAAAGAGAACAATGGATTTTAATTAAGATACCTTAATATCTTACAAAGCAGTTTCCAAAGTAATATTTAAAGACATTAAAAAATATTGCTATGAAAAATCATGTGCCTTTGCTAAACAGAGCATTTTGAGACATCTCCTAATATACGGTAACCTCAGATTACTTAGAAAGAAATATACTACCGATACTGCACCAAGGGAAATTATCTGAGAAAGCTGGTACATTCTGTTACCAAACAACTCCGTTAAAGGAAAAAGAACCCTGGAGTCATAAGACTCATCTTCACTGTGTATCTCTGAAAAATCATTTAACCTCTTACAAGATAAATTTCTTATTCAGTAAGATAAAGCTACCACTGCCTCCAAAGGGTTGTTCAGAAGATTATAGTTATAGTTTAAAGGTTTTTTTAAATCAAATTTATTTGATCCTTTGGTGGATCAAATTGTTTCAAACTAAAAAGTTTTGGTTAATAAATCAAAATATGCATTTTATCACACATCTTGGAATCTTGCCTATTTCTTAAAAAAAAAAACAACTATAAATATGCTATCATATTATAGATCAGAGGTTAGCAAAAGATGGCCCATGGGCCAAATCCAGATGGCAGCCTGTTTTTGTAAATCAAGATTTATTGGAACACAGCCAAACTCATTAAATTATGTATTATCTATGGCTGCTTTCACACTGCAACACCAGAGTTAAGTGACTACAACAGAAATCATATGGCCAACAAAGCCTAAAGTATTTACTACTGGCCCCTTACAGAAAAAGTCTGCTGACCCCTGCTATAAGTAACTATAAATTGAATCGGACAATGCATCCAAAAGGGATTAGGGTGACAAAAGAAAATTAAAAAAAATTAAAATATACACCTAAATTCAATGCCCCAAGATGCCACTCCAAAGTCCTAAAAATCTAAGGTTCAAACGCAATGGGGTCTAGAATATAAAAATTTTGGTTAAATAAAACATAAAAACAATACTGAAGTTTATTAATAGTTTATTTAGAATAGCAAAGTGTATCTTTGTGCCTCTTAAAATTAATTAAACCCAATTATTATTGCTACTGTAAATAGTACTTACATCTACTTTATACAAATTACGTTTTTACCTGCTAATGGCTTGCTCCTCATCAGTTATTCCAGTCTCCCTGAATGCCCTGTTTGATTCCGCCAAACTCAAGGCAATTGCTCTCTGAAGATCATCTTTATCATCTCCAGTGAGATCAATCACATCTGAAAAGCAAAAACTATTTTTCTCAAAATCAAAAGTTAAACAAGATGAAAGGTAATTCTAATCATGGAGATTTGATACCCGATATACCTTTTCAAATCAAAGTCAGCATTAACTTATTTCTGTATAAGAGCCTCTCTGAAGAGAATGCAGACACATTTTAAATCAGTTATACTTTGAAACAATGTTCTTCTCTATAAAGCACACCTAAAGTAATAAGAGGATAAGCATTTTTCATTAAAGAGGAATCTCAATATTTACTAAGTCTCTGATTAAAACTAGTAAGCAGAAAGACTGCTAAAAACAGGTTCTTTATCAACAAAAATTTAAATCAACATAATTAAACACTTACATTTATGCTCTCTGAACTTAACCCAAATACATACACATTACATTTCATCCATACAATGGTAGATATTACCTATCAAAGTGTAATAGTTAACTGAGCGCTCAAAAATGGTTTATTTCTATTTATTTATTTATTTTTATTTATATACACTTTTTTTTTTTAAGTCTAGAAGAATGTATAAAACTGTTAACAGTGGTTAATTTTGATGAGGAGGGTTATGGGAGAAAGAAGTATAAGGATCTTTCGCTTTCTATTTTCTACCATGCAGACCTTTTAACTTAAAAAAGTTTTCTTTTCACACACAAAAAAATACAAATAAATAACACTAGTTCCTTTTGTTAAAATAAAATTAAAGTCTTGATGCTTCAAATATTCTTTTTCCAAACATTAAAGGCTACAACTATCACCTTTAGAAAAATTCTTTTTTATTCCAGTTCCCCATTATACATCAATTTCTTTAACCCAAAAGATGTCAATAATAGCCCTATTATCATTTAAACAAGGACGGATCATAACACATTGGTAAGAAGATTATAAAATAACAGGATAAGAAAGAGACAGGATAGCTGTCACTACCCTATCTTTGCATAGTTAGGATTACACTTGTTGGTATTTTAGCCAAGTTTTATATATATTTTGTTTATTTATATTGAGACATGTGAAAATTATTTTGTTCTTTGTAATCTTAGAATTTTCCAAGAGGGAAATAAATAAAAAGGGGTAGGGGACGGGAGATAAGGTGCCTGCATTTTACCATCTGGCTACAGGGTTATATATAACTACTTGAAAAAAGTATTTCATACTTAGTAAGATATAATGTATATTTATAGTTTCAAAAGTCTACTTCTATTGTTATTTACACTTTTTTCCTCCAATAAAGTAGCTTCTAAGAATATATAAAACATTAAAAATAACAGTTGGCCATGGAAGATTTTTTTTTAATGCTCTCAGAGAGCATAGTAAAATCTCATAAAAATGTAATAAGCAGAGTCCAAAAATTCAATCAAGTAAAATGCAGAACAGAGGTATACAGCAATTGAAATGATGGAGCATGCCGACATGTATCAGCAGGCCAATGGTTTCCTAAGTCTGGTTTACAAGATCCAAGTCCACCTAGATCACAGCTGTAGATGGGTCTCACATGGGTGTAGTCATCCATTCCAGCTGAAATAATGGTAAAGAAGCTAGGACTACAGAGGCCTGAAATGGCTTCATAAAAATGAGAACTATTTTGGTCATTAAATAATGACTAGAACTTTGGTGAGTAAAGAGACAATAATGGAATTAAAGAAAATAACTTAAAAATCACAAAGAAGCAGAAAAACAGGTTTTAGGGACAATATCAATTAGCCCTCAGATTCCATTCTCTCAAATGCTGAGTGTGCTTTCTTCAAATACAGAAGCTGGAAAGATTAAAACAAACAACAAACCTATTTTCCTGATTCACTTACAGTTATGGTTCTAGATAAAATTTAGGTTCCACCAATCGGATGCACTAGTATGAGATTTGGAAGGCACAAATTAGTGGGAGCCACTATCCTGCTGTTTTTGGCTGTTTTTTCCAGCATGATAAAACAGATGCAGGCTGTTCCACAGCATCAATCCAATATCCAATTCCCAGCTTCAGGGACATCACGAGATAGACTAGAAGTGGTAACTAGACTCTGCATTCCAGTGTCCAGGCGTGGCTTAGCGGCAGTTACCTAATCCTGGCAGCGTGTTCCCCGGGCTGCAGCTACAGAGCCATGTGCTTGTGCTCTACAGTCCAACAGGCAGCCTCCTAATTCCCTAGCTTCCTGACTGGCAGAGGGAGTAGTTTCCCTGGCTGGCCTGTCATGCAAGAATATGGAAGTCATTTTAGAAGGCTGAGCTAGAGATCCCTCCTCCAGTGCTTCCAGTGGGTCTTTTTTTTTTTTTTTTTAAGAACCTATTCCCCTGTATTAAATTTCTTCTTTGAAACTAGAGTGTTTACTGTTTTCATGACTGACAAGTAAACCAAACCGGCTAGAACAGATACTCATTTAGAAATAGCATCAAGTTATACTTAGAGCTTTTCATAATTTAGCAATTGTAACTCAAGCAACACAAAAGCAAAACACAAGGCAAAATAACTGAAACTGTGAGAAATGAAGTTGAATATCATAAGAATAAAAAATGGTGAACAGGCTTCAAATTTAAGTCTTCTAATTATTAAACCCAGTGGTCTCTCTTCCACATTAGCAGTTCTCCAAGTGTAGTTCATGGATCTCTGGGGGTCCCCAATGATCCTATGAGGAAAGAGGTTCCTTAAGTAAAAAATATCCTCATAATAATACAAGATGTTATTTGCCTTTCCTACTGTGGTCAGCTTTGCAGTGATGATGGAAAACAACAATGTATAAAAACCACTGCACCTTAGCACAAATCAAGTCAGTAGCACTAAGTTACGTGAGCAACTCATTATATTACTCACAACTGTGCACACCTAAATTCAAACAACAAAAAGCTAGTCTCTCCTAAATCCTTGATAAAAAGAAGTTAATTTTATTAAATCTCAAACATGGTTTTACATGTTCTTTTAATTCTATGTACAAAACAGGAAGTATTCTGCTATGCAGCCAAAGCACACAGTTGTTAAAGGAAAAACACCAGTACCGTATTTGAGCCGCAAGCTGAACTGGATGACTTCTCATGGAGCACTATTTTTACTTGAAAGGACAACTGACAAACTACGAACTATGGTTATTTAGACTTCAGTATGTGGTAGACATCGTCTCAAAAATAAAGTGAGCCTATCATTTGAAAGACAAATGAGCATATCTGTTGCCAATGATTAGTATGGAATTTTCAAGCAAAAATCAGAACTTTGGAAAACTTGTTGCCACCGCTGAGTTTGATATCTTCCCAATACTAAAGGCTTTTCTGGTGAAATAAAGTGACAACAACAATTTCAATCTGTTTTATAATGTCGACATTCTTCCAACATTTGAAGGGAAACCTTTTCCAAATTACCAAAGCATGGTGTTATTAAATCACACATGGGCAAACAATCCATTCAAAGAGCAAGGTAGGCCAATAAAGATGCTAGGAGCATCTTTTGTTCTAATATTGGTCTCTGACCCAATTCCTGACACAGAGTGCCCATTATCACTTGGCATTTCCTATATGACAGAAGCATCTTTCGTCCTAAGAAGGTGACTCTGGGGGGGTTTCTGTATAGCTTCAGGGTAGACACTGATCAACAGAAAGACTAAATCATGATGATAAGACTGGAACTCTGAGCTCCACCTCCCATCCTACAGAGAGATATGAGACTGGAGATTAAGTTAATTATGGATCAGGCCTACCTGATGAAACCTCCATAAAAATCCCTATAGGATGAGGTTTGGCGGTATCCAGGTTAGCGAACATACGCACATGCCGGGAGGGTGGTGCGTCCCAACTCTACAGGACAGAAACTTCTGTGCTTGGGATCCTTCCAGAGCTTGCTCTTATACCTCTTCATCTGTATCCTTTATCACAGCCTTTGTTATGGAAGAAACCAGTATTTGTTTCTCTGAGTTCTGTGAGCCATTAAAGCAAATTACTAAACTTGAGGAGGGAGTCATGGAAACCTCTGATTTGTAAGCCAAGTCAGACAGAATGTGGGTAACTGGGGACCCATTACTTATGACTGGCATCTAAGGTGGGGGCAATCTTGTGGGACTGAGAATTAACCTGTGGGGTCTGATGCTAACTCCAGGTAGATGGTGTCAAAACTGAACTGAATTGGATACCCAGCTAGTGGCAGAGAATAAGTCCAGTGTGAGGAAAAAACTCCACATATCTGGTATCAGAAGTACTACGCGTGTGAGTGGAGGAAGAAACAAGCAATAACAGTCTTAAATGCTAGAAAAGTTAGCTGACCCACACTATCAATCCTTAACTGAATAGCTGGGACTTTTTCCTTTAAGTAATGGAGCAGGTATATTTATTATTTATAGTTTCACTACAATTACAATAATTTTCTCCATAATGCTTCCATTTCTTTATAAAGCTTCTTCTTTCCACAGGATATTTCAGAATAAAACAGCATCTTGAAAGAAGGCTATCACAACCTACTCTTACACCAAATACATATAATTTTAAGACCAAATATTAAGAAAGTAAAATGTTATTTTAATAGAATGTTTAACCCTGAATTTTTTCTTTTTCTGGAGTTTAGTGGAATAATTTCTGTAAAACGTGTAATGAGCTATCAATTTCACAATGAAAACTAGTCCTCTACCATTTTCTTATATGCTTATTCAAAAAGGAACAGGAGGGAGGGTAACAGCTCAGTGGTAGAGCACGTGCTTAGCATGTATGTGGTCCTGAGTTCAATCCCCAGTACCTCCATTAAAAAAAGATTTAAAAAAAAAAAAGAGTAACAGAGAATAAGCTTAGCAGTAAATTTCTAATTGAAAAAATTATAAAAATTCAGCTTTTGTGAAAATTCCATCCAAATACCAAAGTACTATGAATATTTTTCTATCTGTGGCAAAAGAGGACCTCGGTAAAACACCAAACTTTGTTTTAACCAACTCTCCTTCCAGTATTAGTATTTGTGTGAACAGAACTCAAGGGCACAAGCGTGTGTGTTAGTGTCAGCCGAGTAACACTGCAGAAAATTACATGTTACAAAAACCTATAAACAGTAACCTCTAACACTCAATACTGACTAAATTAAAACCTTTTTTTCTGTAAAGTCAGAAATATCTATACAAAAATGTAACATTCACCCTAATAAATCTGTCACTTTCTAAAAACTTACAAACTACCAAACATTTCTCTGCTAAATCCAAAATAGAGGAAGTCATCAACTTAACAATAAATGAGACTTCAAACATTCATTGTTTATCACTCAAAATTCATTTCTTCATCAAAATGATAAACTGAATGACATGAGGCTTCCAAGCTAGTTCACAGTAGCCAACTCAGCCCATCATCTAACTGAACTACAATGTACGTAAAGATTCTGATTTTAGAAGGAAAAAAAAACTTATTTCACTATTTTCCTCACCTACTTAAGGCTAAACTTAGGGGAAACACTTTTTTACTTTTAATAAGCCACCCTTATATTTACCACCAGCAAAGATTTACAGGCAGGGAGTGATATGAGTAGAAAGAATTTTGTTCTGGGGAGTTAGGAGTTAAAGTGTTGAACAAGAGATTGAGAAGAGTTGTAATAAGAGTATATACCAGGGCAAAAGCAACTGAAGGAAAAGGCATGCATTTAAAAACTGGTAAAACTGCAAACTAAACGGTTGTTCTGGGAGATGAGGAAGCGCTGGAGGAAAAAAAAAAATCACTGGGTCTCCAAAAAAGATGGGGATGCCTTTAAGAGAAAAGGGCAAACATGAAGAAAAGGATGTTCTGCAGGAGACTGAAGATGAGAAAAATACTATTTTCACCCTCACTCTGCTTCAACCATGGTTGTGTCCTCACCATTCACCTCTTGAGCCAAACATACTCCTGCCTCAAGGCCCAGCCTAGGATACACCTCCCTCAGACACCTCGAGCTCCCCCCTCACTTCACTTGGGTGTCTGTATAATGAGACATTCCCCGACCAAACCTCCATCTAAGATACCGCAGTTGCATCCCTGTCACCCCCTGTCCCTCTGCCCTGCTCTATTGTTCTTCATGAACTCACCCGACATTATTTATTTATTGTTTACTGTCTCCCCACTCCCAAGTCAACTGAAACATGTTTTGCTTTTTTTAAATGGCCTAGAAGAGTACCTGATACATATCAGGCAATCAATCAATATTTGTTAAGCAAATATAGGTTAATATCTAGACTCTGGAATAGAAACAAAAAGGAATGAGTCATCTCCACAGTGGCACTAGCAGAATACTTGAGAATATATACTTTATCCATCTAATTTTTTATCTGGTAAAAGGACAAATAGCATAAGGTATCATGTTAAAAGAATACTTAAAAGTAAAAAGACATAAGCAATGTAAATTGTGTTGCCCACCCCATTCTCCCATTCTCCCCAGCCTCAGTCAGCTCATTCAAGATCTTCCTACTTTCCCAATCTTCTCACTGCTGAACTCAGATTCTCTAAAACAGTGACATCCAACAGAACTTCCTGTGATGATGGAAATCTATTACCCGCACTGTCCAATACAGTGGCCACTAGTCACATGTGACTAATATCGAGCACTTAAAATGTATCTACAGCAAGAGGAAAATTGAGTTTCAGTATTATTATTTAATTTTAATTTATATTTAAATTTAAGTTGCCACATGTAAATATTGGCAACTGTACTGAACAGCTCAGCTCGAGTTGGTCTTGCTCTGTTTTTAATAAAAGCTGCTAAATTTATTATGGCAGCACTAGTAAGGAAAGTGCTAGTAAAGGAGTCATTCCTGAGTTCTGTCATCTATTTTACTGTGTTTTCCAACTTGGATTGAGAAAAAAAATAAATAAATAAAGTTAACATCCTATGTTTGTCAACAAAAAAGTACCATGGCTATCATTCTGCCCTAAAATTAAAGAGAATTCAGTTATACAAGTAATTCTACAGTGTACGTCTAATATAGAATGCAAATCTAATTGCACCCAATCAGTTACAGGTAACTTTCATATCATTGCAGCACCTCATTTCTAAGCTTAACACTGACTTTTGGTGCATCATTAAAATAGTTTTATGTATTAGAAACCTCTACAGAAAGATTTAACTTCCATTTCATTATTATTTTTTCTATGTGCAGTTACTTATTTAACAAATTTGGTGAATGGGAAAAACATCAGTGTTCAATTAATAAAATCCCAAACTGCTTAACATAAGTGATTTGCTCTCAGCAGGGATGAGAGCACTAGAACGGAATCTATTTATCAGTTGTACCTTAAATCACTTTTAAGCTAGCCAGGCAATGTAACAAAGACTTAAAGTTCTAGGACATTTTGCTCACTTTCTATGCAATCCTTACCAAGTAATTCAAGTTTTTTAGGGGGATTAAAAAATAGTTATTCTAAATTTGTGAAGGGTCAACTACTGAACATTTACTCCAAATGTGTTATACCAATTTCTCTAAAACTAAAGCCAATATGTGGCATTACTTTCTGTGTCAAAATTACCTACCCAAATCCCTCTTATCTTTTGATGCATACTTTGATTGCTCAATTGTAGCATATCTTGCTCTGGTGGGCATATATTGTTTTTTTCCTGTTTTAATAAAGTTTAAAAGAATTTAATGATCATGACTAAAAGAATAGTACTATTTGATTTCAAATTGGACAAAAGTCTTGTATGGTCATGTCTATAACAGTCTGCCATGACACAAAAACTTCACACAATCTCTTTTCTGATAAAGTCCTCCTATATCTCAATATCCTGCATTGCTTCCTAATCCCCTTTGCATTTTTAACTACAAACTCCCAACGTAATAATTTTATTTTTCATTTAAGCTGGAGGTGGGAGGCATTCAACCGAGAATCCACAATATCCTGTCTAGAAGGGAGATCCAAGTAACTTTTAAAGTTGCCTCAATTTTTGCTAATAGAACTACAAAGTGATTTGAGCCTTTTCTCAGAATTTAACAAAGTATTAAATTACACTAGGGAATGTTACCAAAGCAATACTTCCTAATTCCTTACTATGAAAAAGTACAAGCTTTTCTTGAAATGTTTCCTTTTTTTCTCTCAAAACATGAAAGGTAAAAAATACACTAAAGCCAATAATTATCCTATCAACTATTAAAACTGTAATTACTTCTTTCACATTAAAGTTCACAAATATGTGTTCTCCAAATCAAGTGACATAATTTGCTGTATCTTCTGATGTACTCAGGTATGCAAAGATGAAAATTTCCCCACAAACCCAAGTGTGGCTTCTGTGAGGTATCAGTTTGAAAGTTAAACTTTTCGAGTCATTAAAAAACATGTATTTCAGTACTTCTAAAAGACTTTTAGTTATAAGTTAAATTTCAGCTTATAACAACAAGGAATCGTATTTAGTTAGCATTAAAGATTTTTATTTCAAAATACAGATGTTTTGTAAGCATTACAGCCAACAGATGACACTTAAAAGTCAGCAAGGCTTTGTTTACGCTTTAGCCCTAGTTCTAACAGATTTCATACTCAAAAAAAAAAAAAAAAAAAGAGAGAGAGAGAGAAAGAATAAATTGAAAAAATAAAAAACCCTGCCATAATGAAAAAATTAAGTTCAACTATGGTCAACTTTCAAGTAAAAATGCATTTCACACAAAATAGAGAAAATGCTCAAAAAGGGTTTTATATCTGAAACCATCCCTTGAAAACTTCCTCACATTCTGATCACTCCAATACTCTACACTCCTTCAGCACTTACACCATTTTTTCCAAGAGGCCTGCATTTGAATATATATTCATTTCAATTATTTTCTATCCTTCCCACAATTTGTCGCTCCAAGAGTTAAAACTACACAAAAGACTTCATTTCTCCCCAGCAATTATAGCATAGTATTTTAAGGAATCTGCTGAATGCATGATATCTACTTACTTTCCCAGTTTTACGCCATGTAACACAATTATGATGCTACTAAATTTAAGTGCTGAATCAAGACTATTTCCTAAGGGCAGTTGTACTTTTTAAAACTTTAGAAAATATGGTACAAATTTGTTAAATGGAAAAGAACTATTGTTACCTCATTAGCTATTTTTCCCCAGTTTGATACTAATACTATTATAATACAATTACCTCATTATAATTTCTGCAACAGTTTTATTTTTTCTCTCAATAATCTCAAGCCAACTTTATGGACAGACACACTAACCAAACTATTCAGTTTTAAATATGTATTAGCAACCTGGTTAGAAGGATAGCCCATTTTATCAATAAAGAAACCACAACAACAAGCAATTTGTTCTATAAGACAATCAAATGAGTCGAAACCAGAAACTCCATTTCTCTACCATTTCTTTCAAGTGCAATATAAAAGTACTCAGTGGATATTTTGCAAGAAATACACATATACACACACAACTTTTTTTTTTAATTATCAACAGATAAACAAGAACATGCCTTCAGAAACCAGGTTGCTTTCTCCCTAAGATCACCTATTAGAGCCTCTTTTTTTGTCCATAACGTTTTCACTATTCCTTGTCAAAAGTCTTGAATAGGTGTTAACATGTGGCTTAAACAATTTTCTAATTTTCACACAAGGAATAAAATACCTTCCTTCATTTATGACGGTCTGATAATCCTTATTCTCCCTGCAAATCTATACACGTTATCTCGTGTCACAAGTCTACTATCTATATTAAGAGTTCACAGCTAGCATTCTAAAATCTTTCTATCCTTTCAACTAGAACATGGAACCATGTTTAGTTAATTTCCTGTTTCTTTCACGTTAACCAGCTGTCTTCAGTCACAATCATTCTTTTTTTTTCCTTTTTCTACCTAACTAACTTCATTTTCCTCCCATGTCTCAGAACCTTGAAAGATCTGAGATGTTATCTCACACACTAGTTCCTCCTCTATATTTATACCACTTTCATTATACACTTTTCTTTTACAATTCTCAACGGAGGAATTATACACTACTCTTTTTTCCAACTTCTTGTAACAAGCTTCTCAACCCTGTTGAGACTTTTTATTGGTTTTGAAAAAGCTTTTTTACACATATTATCAAAAATAACTCAATAAATATTCTTGAGGAACTATCCTAGTATAACGGTAGGTCTATCGATGGTCTCTTGCCTTGTTAAGTTTCTGGTCTGATAAGCAAGAAAGGCACAAGCATATAATTTCAAAATAACACAGTATTCGCCAAGACAGAAGTATGGTCTGGGTGTTAGACAAGCACCTGGCTCAATCTAGAGGCCAGGGGAAACATTCAAGAGCTAGCATCCCCTGAGCTAAGTCTTACAACACCAGAAGAAATTAGACTGGGGATAAAGGCTAGAGGGGATTCCAGACAGAAGGAACAGTAAGTGTTAAGTCAGAAGACATTAAACAGCACTGGCTAAATAAGAACTTCCAAGCCATTCTGTAGTATCACTGTATAAAGTAAGAGGAGGAAAACAATAGAAAATGAAGTTAGAGATGTAGATAGGGGCCAAACACAGTTTGTCTTGAACTTGAACATAGGAATTGAGTCTGTCTGATATATTTGTAAAAGTTCTCCCACCACCTATTATCTGTATAAGATAGAAGTACTCCAGCTGAAATTATTTGAAATTAAAATATTTTTTCAACAAACATTAAACAGTGTCTAATGCCAATCAATAGCTATAAACATGTATGTGAATGGGTTTTTCTGGTAGTTTCCTAACTTTGAGAAAGTCTATAAACAAAATCAGAAATTTTCTTCAAATATAAATTAGTAACCAAACTTCTCAAATCCAGAATTCATAAAAATATCTACATTTTATATAATAAAGCTATTACACCATATTGAGATAGAGATAAATGAATGTATTTTGAAAAACTGCTATATAAGCATGAAATATTCATATTACAAAGAAAAACTAGAGTCCCATGTAAAATTTTCCATACGTATGTATGTGTGTATATGTGTGTTTACTTATTTTGTTACATTGTAATAAACTTTTTTCCAAAGATATTTATTTTGGGGAGGGGTTGGAGTTGAGGAAAGGAAAATTCTATTAAACAGTAAATCTATCAATAATCAGAAACAATACCTTCAAAAATAATACTAAGGCCTCTACTAACACTTAAAATCTATAAAACAAATGACTGTGCCCATTTAAATTTCTGTAAGTTTTTCTTTCTTTAATGAGTAACACCTTTAACTGTTCCATATTTCAAAACAACAAATACTATACGAAATGCTTTATTAAAGGATTTATAACCTAAATATAACCTTTCACTCAACTGGAAAAAAATACATAGTAGCTAAGTTAAGTAGCATAAAAACATGTGCGCCTTTCAACCACACCAAAGAGAACCAAGGTTAAAGTAGTTCCTTTTTTGTCCTTCATCTCTGCTTAAACAAAATATATCCCCAAGAAAAAAATTTCATTACATTCTAATTAAAACAGTAAAAAAGAGAAGTAAGCTTACTTGTGTCTGCTTGACTTCCCACACTGATGTATCTATCATTGCCAGGAAGTGCTGTTTGGTAGTAAGCTGTCTCCTCCTGCTGAGGGGTCTTGGCGTTCTTCGCAGTAAGGAAGGCCACTGCTAGTTCCAAGTTTCCATTACTATCCTTCAAATATCAAGAACAAAACATCAAATATTTTGGAATAACTCTATACATTCTCACATGACTTACGTAATTTTCTCTATAACAATGAATATTTCATAGGAAAAATCATTTTCAGATTTAAAATTATTCTGTGATTCCTAGTTTGTTTAAATTCACTGTTAACAAAGTATACTATATCAATAACAATTCCTTTTTCTACTAATTAAAACTACTAACATAATGTAAAAATCAATTCTATGACTAATTTCTTAGGTTTCCATTACTTTTATATCTGCTTAACAATAGTCTAATCATAAACTTGGACTTCTAAACAAGTGAACAAACTAGAGTTTTCTGGAACTTGCCATATAATAGAGTGAACACTGAATATTTAAAACAGTGCTTCAGCAAACAGGGATAATAAAGGATGCTCCCTTTAATATGGATGCTGATTGCCTACCTAGAGGCAAACTAACAAGCAAATATGAAAGACTCATAAGAAAACAGCAAAATAATCTCAAGCTTGATAGAACTAGAAATACTCAACACTGTCAAGATGACAATCCCACCCAAATTAAATATATAAATTGTGTACAGTTCTCATCAAAATATACCTAGACAAAATTATTCTAAAGTTAATAGAAGAAAGCAAATGCCAAAAAACTAGGAGTTTTTGAAACAGCAAAATAATGAAAAGAGACCTGCCCAGTTATTTCTATGTTCTCTGTACAGTTAACGATAAATATAACACTTGCTCTATGACCGCGAATTGAAACAGCATTAGGAAATCCAAGTATTAATAATAAAGAATCTTAGTAACAGAAGGCCGAACCCGTAACACTGTGTAGGCCTTCAGAACTTTAACACACACACGAAGTGTAACAGGAAGCCAGTGGGAAGTTTTGAACAGACAGGACATGGTATGACTTACAACAGGACTACTCTGGCTGTGTGCTGAGAACAGACTACAGGAGAGAAAGGGCAGAAGCAGAGAGCCCAACATTACTCCCTATCATATTAAATACAGGGAGTGATAGAAGGAGAAAGACCAGGATGATTCCCAAGATTTCAGGGCTGAGCAACTAGAAGAACAAAGTCCGCAACCCTAGTAGCCTTTGAGGTGAGAGAAAAATAAGAGTGCTGTTTGAAAAGCATGACTGCTTTAAATTTTGTTATCTGTTACAACCATTATGATTCTTAAATGACGCATCCAAAACACAGGTTTAACATATTCTACAGTTAGATAAGCAAACCAGTAAGAAAATAATTTGCAATAACAATGGCAAACATTTACTGAGCACTGACTACGTGCCAAGAAACGTGCTAAGTGCTTTCCCTATACTTCCTCGTATAATAATAATAAACTGAATGAAGCAGGGGTTTACACAACTTGAAGCTCAGTTACTTTGGACGTATAGAGTCTCAAAATAAAATAAAAGTGCTAAAATCAATCAATGGCATTGTGACTCTGAAAAGCAGACTCCTTGTCAATGTAACGCCGAGGTTCAACTCATTATTAAACACCTTACAAATTTATACCGAGCAACAGTGAAGGTTTAAGCACACTGTTTTATTCCCCAGATACTGGTAATTGAAACAGAAGTTTAAAAAAACAAAAACAAAACAAAACAAAACAAAACAAAAAAGTCCCACAACTGAGCCCAAAGGAAATGTGGACAAGAATTAATCTGATTCTTTATGTTTTCTTAACTAAGCATATTCTACATGTTTCCTAAGTTAAAAAAAAAAAAAAAAAAAAGCAAAATGCCCAAATTTGCCCTGACAAGGTAACAGTGTAGACTTATAATGATACAGAACAGGAAAGGCCATTTCTGAAATTAACCATGGAATGATTTAGTCATATTTACCAGAATAAAGAGAAAACTAAAAATTGAATATGACACTTTTGCTTCCTCTCCAAATACTTAGAGTGGTTTCATAAACCATGTATTAAAATGCCCCTAACAGTACTGTTTCATCATTTTCCTGATGAGGAAAAAAAGCTGAAGCAAAGCTTCTAGTAAAAATAAATTGTGTGGCACTTTGCCTGGTTTCTATTCCAAGCTCCTGCACATACTAGCTATGAGATCTTGAGCAAGCCACTTTGACCTGTTTCCTTACCTTTTAAAAAGAAAATGAAAATAATACCACCTCACGGTTATGAGGAGGATGAGTTAGCCACATAAGTACTTAGAACAGCACTTAGTACTGTAAGTTCTTGATAAGTACTAGTTATTATCACTACAGTTATGACAGCTATGATTACAATCATCCAAAAGAGAAGTTATTTCTAGAAACAACTGAAGTTTTTAGCCTTGAGCCAATTATATCAAAAATGGTATAATTAACGTTGTCTCATGGGCCAACTTGCAAAAAAATGAAGCTCTAAGCCCATAGTGGCAAAAATACTGTATTGCTGTTAGCCCTTAGTAGCTAGTTAAATACAAATAAGCTTAAAATGCAGTTGTAGTTCTTGAACATCTTTCATTTACTTGCTCCTTTTCAATGTGCACATCCATGCGATCTGACTCATCTGGGTGCCTCTGTGTGGAATGAGTGTACTTCATAAGACATAACAAAAATGATGCACTTTATTTAATGCATGTACAAACAGTTTGATGTTGAATGTTCTTAAGGTGCAAGCTGAATTTTAGCCAATTTATATTTCTCCTTCTTGGAAGGAAAAAAATGTAAGCTTCTGATCCTCTATTATTTCTACTTCTCCCACCTCCACCTCCTCTTCCTCCTCTACCCCCCTCCACCCTCCATTTCCAATTAAAAGCTAAAGTCATGTCTCGAGAAAACCAGCTATTAGCACTTGGATTCACATGCATTCATTTTCAAAGAAAAGTGTTTCATGTGGGGAGAGGTCTTTCACTTCAAGGTATCTTGGAACATTAGGCTGCTGAAAGCTAACATGCTCAAAATTACAGTAGGTTGGGGTTTTTTTAATTGAAGTATAGGTGATTTACAATGTTCTCTTAGTTTCAGGTGTACAGCAAAATGATTCAGTTATACATATACATATATATATACCCTTTTTTAGATTCTTTTCCATTATAGGTTATTACAAGATATTGAATATAGTTACCTGTGCTCTACAGTAGGTCACTGTTATCTATTCTATATATAGTAATGTGTATATGTTATCCCAAACTCCTAATTTATCCCTCCCCCAACTCCTTTCCCCTTTGGTAACCATAGTTTATTTTCTATGTTTGAGTCTATTTCCGATTTGTAAGGAAGTTCATCTGTATCTTTTTTATTTTGATTCCACATATAAGTAATATCATATGATATTTGTCTTTCTCTGTCTGACTTCACTTAACATGATAATCTCTAGGTCCATCCATGTTGCTACACATGGCATCATTTCATTATAGCAGTATGTTATGTTAAGGAAGGCTCTTGCTTTATAAAAGTTCTTCCCTATATCTCTACTACTACCACCTGGCATAACTAAAACACTGAACTTCCAAATATGGCAGGCAGTAGAGATAAGAGTGCAACAGAAACCTTCTGTCATAAAACAGAGGACTTACCTTCAAGGCTTGCTGTAGTATCTGGGCATCATTAATCCCAGTAATTTCTCTCAGCTGATTCAAAAACGTCTGCTGGTGCTAGAGGAAGGGAAAAACCAAAAGTGTTAGACTCTGAAATCAGAAATTATACAAGGACAAGAAAATAAATGGCCTTTGGGGAAAAAAATAGAAAACACAAAATAAACTAGAGTGAAAAGAAAAAAAAAATTAAGAACTTGAGAAAGAATGAATTAATTTCATTCTTTTGTGAAGAATGAACCATGCTATGGGAAACCTTATTCCTTTCTCATGTTTCCATAAGGGAACGTCTACATTACTCCCAAAGAGCAAGCCTCACTGAACAGTCCCTGGCCCACTCTTTACTACCTAATTCATCCCTCCGAACAAGAAAAGGAGTGATCTGCGTGGTGGCTAAGTCAAAGAAGACTAAGGAAAACAGGTATCCATCAGGCTACTGTAACTAGGCCATGGAAGCGCTGAACGAAATCCAGGCAGCCCAAGTCACCTCTCCCTGTCCCTACGTCAGCCAGCATTCAAGCACTAGGGCGTTTGGGAAAAACATGCTTTCAGCAGGTCGGGGACTAGGTGGATTTATTACATCAGGGGGATCCTGTCCTATTCAAGGGAAAAAAAGGCCGCCTCATTCTTCAACCTGTCATAAAAGAGCCTAAACAGCGTCGACTGTGCCTACATTTGCTCTAGACCTGTTCACACGCTGTCGGTCTACACAATCTACTGTATTCTCCTGCAAAGGAAAAGGGGCAGAAGGCTAGGACTCCACCAGCAAATCTTTCCCTACACTTTCCTAATTAAGAACCACCTTCCTCCCTACATCTCTGTATTTCTTAAAACAAGTTCCTCAAAATCGAAAGCACCATGAAGTAAAGAAAGCTCAATGGATACGACCTGGAAAACAAATCACCAATAGAATAAAAGGATCTGCTGAAATGTGTTTTCCCACTAAACATTCTTACGTGACATTTATTAAATGTCACTTCATGTTTCCACCTCCAGTATCCTGTCCAAGCTCCACATAGGATAAAGGGAAGGGCAAAGGACAAAAGGTGTCTGCCAAATGATTCTGCCTTCTTTAGCAAGCCCCATCTAGTGACTTCCACTTAAAGCCTCACTGAGCAGAACAGTCATGTCATGTGGTCACTCGATTGCAAAGGAGGTTGGAAAATGTATTTTTCAGCTAGGCAAAAAGCTACTCTGCAAATGAAATCATGATTCTGCTGCTAAGAAAACAGAAAAGAATGTACACTGAATAGGCACTGGCAGTATCTGCCATGCCATCAGTGGATTTTCATTCCCATAAAAATCTTATTAAAGAGCTGAGACAACTGAGACTAACAATAAAATATATAATAAAGAATATGAACAATGTCATATAAAATGGTGGAAAGAATCAAAGTGGTTAAATAAAAGAACTGAACTTCCAAATTTACAGTGTTGAAATACCAGAAAAAAATCTCTCTAAACCTGTCAACTTCGCTACTTTCACTTTAAAAATTACCAATAGCTAACAATGAAAATGACTAACTTACACAATATCCAGCATTACAAATTAAAGACGTATACAAATTTTACAGAAATTCTCATCTAATCGAATGTTTGTTTGTAATTAACTGCACTAGCACACCAATGCCCATTCCTTACACAGAATACAACTTTCCTCAATGGCAAATTATTCAATCAAGTATCAGGGAAAGACTACTGAATTCCCTAAAGGAATCAGTCATTCATACAAATGTTTCTGGCTATTATTTATAATGCTGGAAAAATGGAAACAACGCAAATGTCCTTCCATTAAGGAAGACATTCTAAAGATTCATGTGTAAAAGAATGACCTGATGAGTTGGTTAATAAAGAAGATTCCCAAGCCCCATGCCCAGAAATTGTGATTCCACGGGCATCTGGGTTAAGGTTAAGGGATCTACCTTTTTAGTAAACATCTCGCATGATTTTGATACAGATGAACCTAGAAGCATGGTTTGATTTAAGCAAACAACTGTGTATTTTTAAATAACAAACTATATAGAAGTTATCTTTACAAAATCATATTAAGTTAAAGTGGTGAAATACAAAATAGTATATATATGTTAATGACTACAAGATAAAATGTAAAAAAGAATGTAAAACCCAAGAAAGATGACAGCCTGTGTTAGACTCCCAATTCTTTTCCCACCTCTGTATGCATACCCTTTGCCACTTCTCACTTTCTCCCACTAGAGAAACAATATATTTCCTTGTTGCACTGATGATCGGCTTAGCCATGTGACATGCATTTACCAATGGCATATTAGTAGGCAGCAGGCAAGCAGACATGAAATGTGCTTGCATGGTTGGGCTCTGCCCTCTTGAACTTCAGCAACTTTCTTAAGAAGAACATGACCCAGGTAGTCCACTTGCCTCAGAAGAATGAGGCACAGGAGAAGAGGCCACCTCAATCAATCTGCAAATCTGTGAACATGATGATAATATTCTGATATGCCACTAACTTTTGGTGTGGTCTGCTATAGCTGACTGCTACTGAGTACAATAAGAATACTCAGTATTTTGTGAATAGAAGCAATGTCTAAAACTTTGTTATCATTTGGTTTTTTTTTTTCATCTTTCACAATAAAGTCAGCTAAATATCCTAGCGAAATAATTCAGGTGCATCTCTAGCACGGTTCTTGACCTCATGAATTTTGACTGAAAATGAAACAATGAAGAGAAAAGGATTAGGGTGGAGGAGAAGACTGAGTGGGAAAGAGAAAAGGTGAAAGAATTTTCTTAACTAAGTTACCAAGAAATGAAGGTGAGATCACAAAAGGTGAACTATGAAAAAATTTCTAAGTTCATGGCAGAGAAGCCACCTCACTTGTCAAGTTTTCCCCTTTGTTACTGACATCTTCCAACTGTGCTTCTCCTGTCTTTGAAAATCTGTACCTTCATTTCCTACAACTATATGCTTTTATTACTGCTATTTCTGTTGTATTTAAGACCCCAGTCTTCTTTCAATGTTTGCACCTTCCTATTTAACAAACTTCTAGTCCATGATACATCCTGACCCTTAACTAAAAATGTCTGTAATGGTTCTTTCCTTCTTGACTTGTGATTTTGGGTCTAAGGTGGATCTAACCCACCACCATCTCTAGAGCTCTTTTTCTGAGCTCTGAGGTCTTCCCTGTATGGATTCCTTATCCACTACAGGATAAGGAGATGGGAGTAACCTGTTCACACTGCTGAACCAAGAAGAGCAAGACACAATCAATGGCTTGCTAACACCACAAAAATCAATAAGCAAACAAGCCAAGACTACCTACAGGCCTTCAGATTCCTCCCTCAATGTTATTTTTACTGAGTGATAGTGATGACTGACATCCTTAAGTGCCTACTACGTGCCAAATCTGGCATTATGCCCTTCAGGGAGAAGGCATCAGTCATTTCACTATAAAGTAAGGATCAGAGGGCTTCACAGAAATTCTTTCCCTCCTCTGTTGACCCTACACAATGTTGGATCTGTTTTAAATCTGTTTAAATAAGACTACAGCATATTTAACATTGAAATAACTTCTTGAAAATACAGAAAAAAAAAAAAGAAAAGGGTCAATGACTTAAGACAGGGAACAAAGATACGCACTTATTATGTTCTTGCTGTATGCCAAACTGTTTTAAGTGCTTCTACTATATAATCTCATTTAATATGTGTGCACACAAACCCTCTAGAAAGTTACTCTCATTTTATAACTAACAGAAGCTCCAAGAGGCTAATCAGTAGAGAGAGAGAAATGACTACAGCTTTTTCAAATTCCACAGCCTGTGTCCCTTCCACATTTTCTCTATGGTATCTGATTTTGAAGATTAAAAGATTTCAGGGGAAAATGAAAACCCAGCCCAAATATCCATTACTTTGTTGACAACAAATACTTAGATAACAGTACAAGAAAACTGGAGCACTGATGACTGCAAAGCAGGAAAGCTTTCCGTGCCAACGGGTGAGCAACCCATAAATCAATCCTTGGTTCGTCTGACTGAATTTCTAAATATAAATAAAATTTATTTTTGTGCAAGAGAGAGACAGAAAAAGGTACCCATCTTCAGGAGAAAAAAGCATCAACTCTTAAAATAACCTCTAAAAAGACTTTCAAAATCTCTAAGAAGAAGAAAAAACAATTTGATAGAAAATTCCAAGGCATTCTTTAACTTCAGAATCACATGCCCCAAAGCATTGCTAGGTATCAAATGGTAAGCATTTCAAAATTACCTATCAATGAAAAAATGAATTATACTATTTCCTTTAACGTACATAACCATATTACATCTTTTTTTTTTTTTTTAACAAATACTTTCTCCATCTACCTAATAACACTAAACTGCCCTAGTTCATGTTACCTCTTACCACAAGAAGTTCCCAAACTTCACTGACAGGTAATTTCAAGTACACAATAACCTTCACGGAGCATTTTGTAAGGACCAAATTTGCCCCTCTAATCAGCTATCTAAGGGGAAAAAGAAGTTTATTTCACGAGTCTTTTTTATTTTTATGCATAATTTTAAGGGGGACAGCACGATGACCTTTCATTTCCTTTCATATGTAACATCCTACGATCTCTCTGAGGAATTTTCCCACAGTACAGCCTTCTCACAGCTTAAAGGGCCCTCTGCACGCCACAGCCATCTCCAGCTTCACCTCGAACTACTTCTGCCCTTTCTCCTCTTCCTTCTTTCATTCGGGGTCTACATAATACTATTCTGCTTCCTAATTCAAAGGTCTGGGTATATATAGTTGCTTTTTCTTCAGGTTGGAGACTCCCCTGACACTTATCACAGATTGCAATAATGTACTATGGTTATCACCAGGTTCTAAATCCAAAGACAGTACAGCCTATTTGCTCATCACTGTGTTCCTGGTAACTAACTAGGACAGTATCTGGCACATGGTAGGCACTCAATAAATACTGACTGAATAAATGAATGTAACAGTTTGCAGAGGTGAACTGGAATAAGTCAGATCACAGGGCTTAAACTCACCCATAGGAAAGAGGTACCAATTAATTACTGGATATAGGAACAAGAAGCATGCATAAACCATGCCCACTTACTGGCAAACTTTCCACACTCTCCTACAATCCAACTAGAATTTCACAGAAGGCTTCATTTCCTAGTTCTGGTCCTGTCAACCCTGCCTGAAGGGGAATGTATAGTACAATACTGTTGAAATTCCCAATGGCAAGTAATCTATACATTAATATCATGAATAGCTGAGGTATCCTGTACTTTCTACTGCCACACAGTCAAGGTTTATCTCACTTTCTGAATTAACAGCACTTTAGTATTAAAATAAATTAACCATATACCTCTATGGGTGTATACACCTAAAAATATGCTTTATTAATTCTTCACTATTTACACTGAGGCCTAGAAATGGCAGAAACTCTGAATTTAAAAAGTCTTTTCCTAACTTTCTATAGCATCCCAGAGCTACAATCTTATGCATTATGTAATTCAAGGAAAAAAAGAGTAAGAAGAAAGTAAAGAAATGAGATACTTTGTTGGTCCTCAACAAATATTTGTTTCTAACCGTTGTCACGTCAGAGTTCCTATGTCTACCTGCCACTCCAACCCTTCAACCAATCTAAGAGCTGCATGATGTCCGTGCCCCTGACAGAATCCTCCAGCCCTATTAACTGGCAGATAAAAGACATGCATCATAAGTAGAAACTCTAAATGCAATTTTCCCCAAAAATACTGTTCCACAGCACTATAAGCTAAATTCACACAGAGTTAAATACATTTCTAGGCCAAATAAGAACCTAATACCATGGTTTCTATGGGAACGTGCATTTAGAGTTCCAAGAACTCAACTTGCAAAATCTTTTGGAACAGTGTTTTTAAATTAGAATGCCTATATTCTGAAAAACATATGGGTAAACAAAATTTTTGTGTATCAAATCACATCCTTGAACTGTGATGTCTGCAGATTAAATAAAATATCTAACTTGTTTTTGATGCTAATAATCTGGTTGATTCCTAATATATCTCTCCTGTCCGATTAAATCTGTGTGAATCGCTCAGTTTCTGTACTTAAATTTTCATAATTAACTTTCAGTCCAAAAATAAAATCCTTTATATTAATAAAACAAAATAAGCATGCTCTAATTAGGACTTTCAAACTAGAATACTACATAATTCTTAGCAGCTGTATGTGTCACAAACAATTCCTTAAAACAAATACAATTTTTGGTCGTAAGAATTACATACATAATCTACCCTACTATTAGAAACTCCATTCTTCTATGGCTTAATACAGCACGTGCTCTATAGCACTTTCTCTCCCAGACCAATAAAAGAGCCATCCACAGAAGCATCCAGCCTCCAGCACCTCAGAAAACTTGTCCTCCATCCAATGGGCTCCAATCATAATCTCACCAGTAAGATCTGAATCTCTGTCTTGGAGATTGGGAAGACCTCTTCTAAATTTATTCCTTCCTTTACTCTTTAACCTTTAGTAGCCAGTCACCTATTACTAATCAACACGTCTTTGTACTAAACTCTCCCTGTTCAAATAATTATCTGGTTTCTGGGTCCTAACTGGACCCTTACTTACACAACTTCCTTAAAAGCAATTTTTGTATTCTAATAATACATTAATGAAATTTTGTATTTTTTATATTTTTAATTGAAAAACAGTTGATTTACAATGTACCAGGAATAAAGCAAAATGATTCAGTTATATATACACACACTATATATATTCTTTTTCAGGTTCTGTATTTTTAATAGAATAAGTCTCAGAAACAATTAGGAGGGGGAAAACTAACCATAAATGGTAAGTTCTATCCTGGAACTACCATTTACTTACCATTTATTAAAAGTATATAAAGCACCAGAGATTTCATTATGTATGCATAGTATCATTGGCTACTGGCGACCGAACTCAATCCCTAGCCCCTCTCCCCTCTGGGAACTGGGGAGTGGGCTGGAAGTTCTGACTCTCTAATCATAATGGTTGGTTTTTCTGAGGCACAGCCCCCATCCTGAAGCTATCTAGTTCCCCAACCAGGAGTTATCTCATTAGCATACAAAAGACAGTAAATTCATGTAGCGGAAACCAGGGGAAAAGACTAAATATTTTCATTCTGTTATACCACAGCTAGCCACATGCAGCTACCTGTAGGTAAAAGAAGGCACCGAATTCTTTTGTTTCTTTATCCTCACTAATGGACTTCTCTTTGCCTAGAATCACATATTCAGTCTCCCTACACACCCTCGACATTATCTCCTCCATGAGGCCTTTCCTGTTCTTCTTAGAGCCTCTCTTGGGCCTACCAATATATCCTATAAATATTTCATTAAACTTCTAATATAATACATGAATTTCTGGCTCCCACTACAACCAAACTATAAGCTTTTCTAGGGTGTTTTATTTCTCAATCTGCTTAAAATAAAGAAAGAATACAAATGGATGGATATAATAATGAGAGATAACTGCATATCTAAGCAGAAATGTACACGATAATTGAAAACCTAAAACAAGAGTTTATGTGAGGGTATAAAATTAAATTTATTTTGAAAATACAAACTTGTTAGTAATGAACATACATGACTCAGAAACTACATAATCTCTCAAAGCTTGAAAAGAAGAAAGCAGAAAACCAAAGACAAAACTTTAAAAAACTCCCATAGTTCAGCAGACACACAGTATATTGCATTAGCAGCCAAATTTTACCACGCTGTAGAGTTCAAATGTAAAGTTTAAATATATGTACTGAAAGTTCACATAAAAGCTGACAAGCTCACAAAAATCTTGCCTCAGAGCTAGGCCTACTTGCTCCTATCTTTTTACCTACCAATCCTCAACTTCTTTGTGTCTGTCGTATGTGTTCAAATACTAAATATTTTTGGCAGCACACTTGAAAAGGTTTAAAATTTTCACAGTGATGTTCAGCAACTCCTAAGGGAAGGAGCAATAATTACAATACAATTATTACTGCAGTACAATAATTCTGTCCCATGGTGTCTGCAAAAGCAGCTATCACACTGCACGGCAGTATGTCACCCTCTTGCTCATCCAGGCACTAAGACATGTTCACAGGCAAAATACAAGTTCCAATAAATAATATTTATTTGGCACTAACTTAAAAGTAAGCTATAGTTGTTACCTCTTAGTCACAGCAAGTGTGTTCCACTCTACACTAAATCACACAACCTGTTCAGTTCAACATTCTGCTTAAGAGGTATTGGAATAATTACAATACAAACCTGAGCTATAGTTTAAAAAAAATTTAAACTATGAATCAAACTTGGAGGCATATCTGTGAAAACGTTACAACAAAAAAGCTGAGAACACTGCTCTAAGACAATGTTTATCAAGTAAGTGCCAGGGTCACAGATGGATGTAGATGACAACAGCAATAAAATCTATTTCGAATGTTTAATGATAACGTATTACAAGAATATCCTGATACACATGTATTAATTTCCTTGGTCGAAGCTGCAATTGCCAAGTAGCTTCTGTAAAACACTACCATCTGTCAGATTATGTTAACCTCGTTATTCTAGTTTTCTAGTTTTGGTTACATCCAAGTTATCAGTTGGTTTTAGTGCATAAAAGCTATACAATAGGACATAATAAATATATGCCTAGATTATATTTATGCAAGCTTGAGTAAAACTACAATAAAAATACTTTAGTTCAAGAGATTGTCCCTGAAACCTGTTTTCCTTTAAAACAACTCTCCACTTAAGGATAAAAAATACTATCAAGTGGAGTATTAATAGGAAGGAAAAACTTTTCAATAAAGTTGCTGGTTCTCCAGAGGAGAAAAATGAATTTGGACACATACTCAAACAATACACAAAATTCAAACTGAAGTGGAATAAGACTTAAATGCCAACAGGGAAAGAAGAAAAAGATTACAGAGCAATAAAAGAGAACATCTTTATGACACAGGTATGAAAGATCAAATAATAAAGAAAGCTAATTATTTATGAGACTAAATTAAAATGGACTCCTTTTCATGAAAAAAGCAACACAAAGGGAATAAAAAGACACCCTGAAAACAGGAAAAGATATTTGCAAAATACGTTAAGTGGGGAAAAAAATGGTAGTATCTGGACTATAAAGAACTCCTTCAAATCAAAAAGAAAAAGGAAAAACAACCCAAAAGAAAAAACACAACAGAAACAAATGTGAATTTCACAGGAAAAAAAACTCAATAGTCCATAAATATATAAAAAGATAACCAATTAGGTCATCAACAGCAGAATGATTAAGTTCTGGTGTAACCATAAAGTATAAACAAACTACAACATTAGGTTCACTTATTTCATATAAATCTTGAACTTACACCCCAGAGCACACACAAAAACAAACTTCAAATGGATCATAACCCTAAATATAATAGCTAAAATAATAAAACATATTAAAAGTAAACATAGGAGGCAAAATAATGTGAACTAAGGTTCAAAAAAATTAGGATAAAGCACTAATTGTAAAAGAAAAAGTAGTACAATGAATTTCACCCATGTTAAACTACTTTGACTTCAAAGAAACTGATCAGAAAAAATGAAAGACAAGCCACACCCTGAGAGAAAAAATATACATATAATAAAAGACATTCAGAACAACTCAATAGCAAGACATAGAGTATCTATAGAAGACATAAAAATGCGCAGTAAAGGAAAAGGTGGAGGCAGCGGGTTCCCAGCGGCCCCGCAGCCTCATAACCCTCACCCCCACAGAAGTCCTCCCCTTGTAAGACAGGAGGAAGAGGAAGAACAGAGGCACTGTCAGTCAGCTCCCCCCCTTTCATTAAACCCAGAGAACACCTGCTCTGCTAGAACTGCAAGGGGTAAGAAGGGTCCCTGATCACCACCAGCAGAGAATGCATAGAAGGCACACCTTCCATCCGAAAACTGCACACCCTGAGGACAGAACTTGCCCGAGCCAACCCAATGACAAAAAGTAAGCTAATGGCAACACCAAAGTAACACAAATGTTCACAGGGCTCTAGGACCACACCTGGCACAGGACCCCATGCCCTGTGTGGGTTGCTCTGATCTCCCCGTCCCCAGAAGCCTGGCTGCCCTACCACCCAGTGACCACCACAGAAACCACAGAGCTGACCTCGGCCATCTCACATGCTTTCTCTATCCCATCGCGGCCTCACACACCCACATGCACTGGTAGCCTTCCTCTGATGCCACTAGCAAGGACGGCAATACTGTCAGTTCTGTTCGTTCCGCAATCTTATTACTGACTTGAAGCCCCAGGCCCAGTGAGGACGAAGTCCAGAAGTCAGTTCTGAGAAACTGTACAGGGTGTCCATAACCCCAGGAGGTCTGTGCAGAGAGCTGCTCCTTCCCTCCAAAGACTGGTCATTTTAAACCTGAGGCAGTGGACTGCTGCTAATTTCCTTTCAATCTTCTTCCTTGGCCCTGCCCTGCCCCAAAGGCCTCATGGGAAGACTTCAGGGGCCCTCTTACTGACGTACCAAGAGCAGCTCAGAGGTCTCAGTGGAGGACACAGCAAGCCCCACACCTCCAGCCCAAGTCTGTTTCTGTAGCTCCATTTCAAAGAAATGCAACATTTAAATTTGCGTGTATTCTGGCATGGATGATGACACATAAATCTGAGTGTATGGTTAGATCTCACATTAGTGTTACCACAGCAACAGATTCTGGCCACTAATGTTTCCTCATTCCTGGTCCCTCTCTCCACACTCCTCCCCTACATCCTTCCTCTTCACTAAGGATCTAGCCCTCAGCTCTGCAGCCAATCCTGCCCTCAAACCTGGTGCCACTCACCCCTCACAACCCACTTCCAGGCTGAACGACACCCACAAAACCCCAACAAATAAGAAGTTTCCAGTTTAAAACAAGTTACTCTTCTTTCTTGTTTCCACATGGACCAAAAACTCTAAGAAATGTCTTTCTCTGCTCCACAGTTCATCCCACCCCACCACTGGTCCCCCAAGTTCTCTCCAAACTTCCAAGCCAACTACATTACGAAAGAATGTACCTTGTGGAACAAAATACACATCATAAAGATTAGCTAGCTCTGCCTGCTGAGTGCACTGTGGGGTCAGGGCCCGGGCGGGTCACTTGGAGAGAGGGCAAGCCACCAGGACACAAGCTGCCGGGATCACAGCACTGACAGCTCACTAGCCCACAGGGATGAGCAAGGGAGCTGACTGAGGACTGTGGCTTATAACCTGGATTTATCACCTTGGGGCTCAGGAGAAGGATAGCATTTTGTATTTGTTCCACTAACAGCTTAGAACCACATCCCAGATAATCATGGTAAACCCTTCACAACATGGAAAATGCTGAAAGCAGCCAGCCATTCCCACTTTTCTTCATTTTTTAATTAAATCTTGCACACACAAAATAATTTGCACACTCATGTGTGCGATTAACTATTAAAGAAATTAATATGAGTTTGAGGTACGAAGAAGAAAAGGCTTTTCATTTTCAGCAGTGAAACCTTTTTATGAAGTATTAGTTTAAATATATAAAATAAAGGAAAAATTGTGCAATTTCATTTTGTTTTGTAAGCAGGTCAGTACTTGCTCCTCAAGGTTTTACCTCTAACAACATTTTTAACTTTTTTGCTATTTTCAGACTTGGGAGAATAAGTAGCTATGGTTATTGCTGATCCGATGAGAATGTAAAACTGAATAAAATATGAGAAACAATGCTTAAAAATCATTCAAAACTGGCCAATAAACACATGAAAAGATATTCAGAACCATTAGTCATTAGGGAAATACAAAGTAACACTACAATGAGGTACCACTACATACTTACTAAAATGGTTAAAACATAAAAGTTTACAATACCAAGTGTTGACAAAAATGTAGACCAAATGGAACTCTCATACATTGTTGACGGGAATGTAAAATGGTACAACCACTTTGAATAACTATTTAGCAATATCTTATAACAATTCCACTACTATGTATTTGCTCAAGAGAAATTCTTTAGAAGTGCATCAGGTACCAAAGTAGGAAACTTTCCTTTAAAATCAGCAATAAAACAAAACATCCACTATCATCACTTCTAATCAACATTTATTATACATTTTACCCTGTAAAAGAAAAAATGAATTAGAATGATAAAAACTGGAAATAAAAAATTAAAACTGTCATGATTTACTTATGATGTGATCTCTGAAAAAGTATTAAAGTTTAGCAAAGTTTTGGTGGGTATAAAAATAATATACAAAGCCAGCTGCATTTGTACACATCAGTAACAAAGTATTTTAAAAAACCACATGTTATTGCTATCTGAAGATATATACTATGCAGGACAAACAATGTGTAAGAATTATACTGTTAAAATTATAAACTGAGGAAGAAATTCTAAAGAAGACCTAATAAAAGTATACGTATACTCTGTTCATGGATAGAAAGAGTCAGTATCATAAATATGTTAATGACCCCAAATTGGTCTATAGATTCAATAAAATTACTAAAAATCTCAAACAAGATTTTCCAGAGAACTTGGTAAAGTTACTCTAAATTGTCTAAGGATGATAAAGTACCATGACACCTTGGAAGAAGAAAAGTAAACTTATTTTTTCAGTATTAGAGATTATTATGAAGCCACAGCAATGAAGACAGGACAGCATTCACAAAATGAATGATGTAACAAAACAGCACATGGGGGAAAGAAGAGAATTTTCTATAAAGCTTTTATATATGACAGAGATGGTAGGTAAGTTCAGTTGAGGAGAGCATTAACTTTTCAATAATGTTAAGATTAAATACAATAAAAAATCATATATAGAGTAAAAATTAAATTGGATCCCTACCTGATACCAGGTACAAAAATTAAGTGCAGATGGTATAAGGTCTAGATGTTGCAAACATAACTTTAAAACACTTAGTAGGAAATATAGATGAATATCATCCATATATCAAATGGGGAAAAAAGTCCCTAAAGTTAAAAAGACTAAAATTAAAAATATATATCTTCAGGAATTCAGACAGGTGGCAAAAAAGGAAATCAAAGAGAGAAAGAACACAGGATTCAAGATGATCAGTCTCAAATGAAAATAAAAGCATGGGATGAGTCAACTATAAAGTTAGATACAGATTACTTTCAAAGTTCTAGCCTTTGTTTTAAATACTGGGTTCAATGTGTGCTTACCATTAAAAATTAATAAGCAATTTCATAAAAAAATGAAAACATTTGCAAAAACTGTTTATGATTAATTAGATTCTGTACACTGCAGAACCAACTAGTGTATACATTATTAAAACAACCCCCTCCAAAAAATATCTGACTACCTATGGAGGTAGTAAACATAGAATTGATATTACAAAAATAGTAATTTGATTTAGACAATCAAAGTAAAAAGTTATTCCTAGCACATAGAAAAAAAGGGAGAGGAAAAAATTATAAAATTTGAAGCAAGGAAGAGAGATAAATGCTATCTAATATTCAAATAATGTAGATTCAGAACAAGGAAGAAAAAAGTAATAGAATAAAAGTAATAATTCTTAAATATATACCATTTTCCTTAGAGTTTTCGACCAAAACCCTTGCCAGGATTGTTAAAAATACACACACACAAACACACACACACATGAAATTTCTGGATTCTAAAACCAAATAGAAAATCTTACAAGCTTACAGGGTTAACAATTTACCTACTAAACAAATAAAAACCCTCAAACATTACACTACACCAAAAAAAACACATAGTTAAAATTAAACACCTAAATACCTATTTTTTAAAAAGTTAATTAGTGTAACACAATTAAGTAATATTTTTGATGTAAGAAATGCCTTAAGAAATTTAAAATGACACCATTTAAGTTTATAATTCTATATTATTCCAGCAAAATCAAGAATCTTAAGTAAAGTTATGATAAACAGTCTTTCTTATTTAGGACAGAGGGAATGGAGGGAAAACTATTATTAATTTTTTATACTATGAGAAAAATATGTGTTTATATATATTTGTTTAAAATTAAAAGAACAGAAAAGACTCTTTAAATGGGAAGTCAGATGGCAATTAAAGGTTAACTATATCACAGTATATGCAGGTGATAAAATTTTACTAAAAGACCAGCAAAAAACACACACGTTTGAATTAGATCCATTAGAAATACAAAGAGAATTTGATGAATTATATTAAAAATAGAGAAGTCAACATCTCTCAGAATTTGAGATAAAGGAAAAAGAAAACATGAAATCTTGAAATTACACTGTGTTCATTTCATATATAAATATTAACTTTCAAAAAATATTATCCTTTTCATATAGTCATTAAAACCTCATGTACTTAGTTATTTCTTCTTAATTCTTAATAAATTTCTAAAACTATCACAAATCATATTCTCTAAACACAGTTTCAATTGTTCTAAACACTGTGTCTGACTGAACTAAAAGTCAACAATTTTAAATATGCAACAACTTGGAAAATGAAACAAAAAATCTTTAAAATAATGAAAGAAAAATGTTAAAAAATAATAGTCAAAACTTGGACAGCTTAACTAAATCTTGCTCTAAATAAAATCATTAGCTTAACATAGTCACGTTCATCAAAACATCAACGTAACAAGTACTTAGGTTGAATGATCAAAATGGTTAACTGCCACCAATTTTGAATGGTTTAACATAATACCACACTAAACAATTCCAAAAGCACAGGAAAAGATAAAAAGCTTTCTAATGCTTTTATCAACTAACCTTACCTTAATAGCTCATACATACACAAGCAAAACTTGTAACCAACCTCATTTAAGAATGTAGATTCTAAATTCTAGATTTAAATTTAATATATTGAATTTGAAGGCATCGTGACTAAATGTGATTTTACCAGAAAGCAATACAGATTAAAGGTTAACAGCAAAAGCCCCTGAGTCTCATGACCCTGAGTTTAAATCCCACTCTCAACACATACTAACAATGAAATGTTGCTTTAGTTATTAACTGCTCTAATACTGTTTCCTCCACCAGGACATGGAGGAAAAAAAAAATGTCCTCCTAAAAAGGCGGTTGAGAAGATTAAATGAAAAAAGTTGTAAAACTCTTAGCACAATTCCCTAACATAGTACATAGTAAATAGTCCATGTTATTTACTACAGTTGTTGTTATTGACATATTAAATTATCACATCAGTTGTTGAAAAAAAATTTGATAGTCAACATCCAAATCTGACTTCAAAACCGTTAAATACTTAGAACTGTAAGAACATTTCATATAATGAAACAACACGTTAACAGAACCTAACATTAACCTTAGTACTCTGTTATCCTAGCTAAAACAATAAAATAGTATATGAAAAAGAGATGTGAAAATTAACAGAGGTCAGAATGATAATTATTTGCAAATTATATGGACTGTATACAAAGAATAATGAAGAAAATCATCAAATTCATTCAAAATCATAAAGAGAATTTAAGACAGCTGGATACAATGTTAGCATACAAATCAAAATTAGGTGAGAAAGGAATGGAGTAAAATGGGAATAAACAGCTGGATCCCTTTCTCCCACAAACCAAGTCTTATGCTGGTACCAAGATAACCAACAATTTAGTACTAAAGAATATCAATTTTATGTAATGTTTACAGTGACTTATGTAACATTAACTGTCTCTTGAAATCCTGTATTGTATCTTTATAACTTTAGATAACACCTAAGTTAGAAAATACTATATTATTTTAACTAAGAAATTCACTCTGAATTCAGTTTGTATTGTTTTTCAAGTTTCAACTCTTGATTTGGTTAATCTGTGACATCCTTCCCATCCCCAACCCTCAGTATAATTAGTGAAAGCTGACTGTTTGATCCATAGGTTCCTTCTGCCTCCACACTCACTACGATTTCTTTTTTATCCTCCCGGTCCAGAATGAATGTCTGTGTAGCTCCATTAAACACTGAGATCTAAAAAATGCTGCTCATGTCTAATCATACTAACCTTAAGGCTTTAAAAGAAGATCCAGAGGCACTGAAAGACTTGGCCAAAGTCATTTAGAAAGATGACTGAGATCCAGCTAACATCCTACAGTCTTTTTGCTATACTGTCTATACTCCAACAGTTGTCCACAGTTTTGAGTTTTCATTGTTTCTCAATAATGTTAAATTGTGAGATTCAGTTAAGGAACTAAAATAACCCCTGTACTTGCATTCCTTTTAGAAAACATTCAGTCATTATTTCATTCATCAAATATTTACTGAAACCTACTGTGTGCCAAGAAGTTGTTCTAAGCCCTAAGGTGAAACAAAATAGGCAAAATACCTGCCCTTATGGATTTTATATTTATTCAACTCAGAAGGACGCATTTAAACAATATCCAGCTCATTTCACTCTATAAATTAATTTGGTCCCTGGGCGGAAGCCTTCTAAATTGCTGCCGTAAAGAATCCTCATTTGGGACCTGAATCTATGAATCAAATTTCCAAGATGTAAGGATCCTACACTTAGGTAAACATCAAGCACAAGGTTGAAGACACATGTGCAAGACCTAAATTATGACAAGATTTAACTGTGGCTAATCTGCCACCAACTCTACCTTACCGGTATCATCTGAAACCTCTCAGAAAAGCAGCTCTCTACAGTTTCACTACATCTCATAACTCTCTGCCATGGCCAAACTTGAGCAATCAAGCAAAGAACACATCAGAGGAAAAAGCCCTTGCCTTATGTTACATTTTGACAAGTTACTTTGTAGGTGAACAAAGTAAGAAAGTTCTATGTAGTCCTACTTAAAAAAAAAAAAAAAATTACTAATCTTCCATGCTTCTGGAAGAAAAAAAGAACCTTGAAAAATAGGGAACTGTTCCAACTACCAGAATACTTATTTATATAAAGCTAGTATTATACATGACCATACAACACATAATTTCTTTAAGGACAGCAGAAAATAGGATAAAATTTTGGTTATGCAATACAACTAGATACTTCTCGTTTTACTCATAATTCATAAAGTTTCTAATTTAAAAACAAAGAGTTTCACTTTTGTTTCTTCTAAAGCAGTTCACTTCCTAGTTACTAACTTGAAGTCTGCTTCCTAGTTACTAGCTTCGTGCATTTAAATCTACCAATTTATTTGAAGTAGATGGTTTAAAGTATTTGTACTCATATGAATACTTTCAAATGGTTCTGATATGCGTAACAAAGTAATAGTATACCAATATGGAAAGCAAGCAAACAGATTGTTTCTTTAAAAAAATAAATACCATATTCCACAACTACTATGATGGAAATATAAAAACAAATGCTGTTTTACTGCTCTAAAAAAATGTGCACACTATCACTGAGATGATCCGACACACATACTACAAAACCAGCATCATAATGGTAATATTTTGGACTGCTGACTACTCCCTTTGTATAAGGAGGGGGCTCATTAAACTAGGTAAATGGACTTGATGGCCAAGCTCACTTTCAGTAATTCGACTCCTGATTCACAATTTTCTGCATAAACATCTGAACCAGGCAGATCAGCATTTATCTAATTCTATACTAAGGAAGTACGTTAGTCAAAATCACAAACTTCTTGCCATTGTTTAAATTTGAGATGTGAAAAATGAGCTACATTTCCCACTCTGAAACAAATAGGCTTTAATATTCATGACTGAAGGGAACTGTAAACAGAAATGACACCAAACCTATTAAATATTTCTTAGTATACATATGACCACAAGCTAGTCCTCTAAGTATTAACACTTAATCACATACTTAACATCAAAAACTAAAGTTTAAGGTATTCAAAACAGAATAGAGGGGATTAAGAGATAAACTGTTCTAAACTCCCATTATTAAATCTAGAATTATTTCACTGTAAATAAAATGCAGTGTGCAATAATCTTCTAAATTTACCAGTAACAGTTTACACACAAGAGTTCCAAAGACAACTTTTCCCAAAGTGCCTAATATAACAATGCACTATCCTTGCTTTCCAAAATTCTCTGAGCATCTTCAATTACCTTGGGTACTATCATAAAATTCTAAAAATAATCTAAAAGCAAAAACTTCGCAAGCTGTGAGTATACACATAGTCTATTGTACCATAGCAGGCCTTATTCTAAAATCGAGCACAGGTAGGATAGAACCATGCCAAAACTACAACAGGGTGGGGCAGTCACTACTCTCCCCAAAAAACCAAACACAGCTTTGGTAGCTGCTCCCAGTAAACCCTGGTTACCCCCATAATTTCATGACCAAGACGAGTAAAGCAATGTTCTCCTTTTGCCCAAAATGCTTTTCACGCAAATGACCAAAAGAAAAAATTAAATCATTGCCAACTACTATTCAGGATATAGTGCAAGCCATGATAGTGCACTTGAGATTCTGAAAGCAAAATCCAGGGGGGAAAAAGAAAAAAAGGGAGCTTCTATCACTACCTACTGTGAAAGATCTCAAGCTTCACAAACCTAGATTTCTGTTTTTATTTTTTACATAAGTGAGCAAACATTTATTTCAACGCGTGACTGAGACAAGAGTAAAGGGTGAACGCTGGAACAAGGTCAAACTTAGGGGACAAAGATTTCTGGAATAAACATAGCCAGAAATGTTTCCTTCTTGAGAGACAGTTTCTATTATGTAGAAAAGAAGAAAAAGAAACAAAATGAAAAAGAAAGAAAGAAAAAAAAAAGGAACCAACCAGACCCTCTACTTTTACATTGAGTCCACCTGGTAAGTGTACCTGCCCCACCACAGGCAGTTCAATTCTGGTGGAGACTCATGCAAAATAGCAGGCCTGGAATGCTCCTACCTGGGAAATAAAAACTGCTCAGATGGGATGACAACTGGCTTTTTTTTTTTTTTTGAAAAAGAGGGGGAAGATAAAGTTTAATTAAAAAGCCATATAGAGGAGTGTAGGAATGTGAGGTCGCTCTCAATAAAAACCGGGCACCATCTGTAACAGCAAAACAATCGGCAAGAAGGAAGTGGATTGAAACCAGCTAACTACACCCCGCTTTCCAAACGAAGCCCGGAACTGGGCGCGACGCCCCCTAAGCGAGTAGGGGCGGGGGGCTGCGGGGGAGGAAGCCCGGGCGGCGGCGGGGGAAGCTCGGGAGCTCCCGGCCGAGGCGGGTGAGGGCAGCACGTCGGAAGGAGGAGCGGGGCCGTGCCGCGCCGGCTGGCGGGCTCGCCTCACCTTCTGCGCCGCGCTCTGCTGCAGCACATTCTGCTCCACGGTCATGGCCCCCGCGGCGCCGGCGGCGACACAGGCGGCGGCGTCCGGCTTCTCGCGCCCCCGCCGGCCCTGGCTGCCGCGCTCCGCCGAGCTCCAGGGAGCGGCGCGGACGGCCGGGGAGGACAGCGCCCCCGCCAGCCAGGCGCGAAGGCGATGGCGGCCGGCGTGCGCGGGCACCGCGGGCTGGCGGCGAGGCGCGGACAGCGAGGGCCACGGCGGCGGCCCCACGACTCCGCGCGGCCCGCCTCAGCGCGGCTCGTCGGCGGCTGCCGGGGCCATGAGCGGGAGGCGGACGCTGGGGCGCGGGAGGGCGCGAGCAAGCCCGGACGCGTCACGAGCGCGCGCGCTCCTTCGCTGGCGGCTCGCGGGCCACTGCGGGGAAGGGAAAGGGGACAGAGGGAGCGGCCGGCCGGAATGGCGCTGTCCTCCTCCCTCCGCGACTCCTCCTCCCCTCCCTTCCCCCAACCGCCGTCACCGCCCCCGCCCGGCGGCTCCTCCCCCGCCGAGCCCCGCCCGCCGGCCGCCCTAACCCTACATTGTGACCCGCGGGGCCGCGGGACGGGGCGGGGCCTCCTGGAGCCCCGCCCCCCGCCCGGCGCTCGCGGGTGGGGCGAGGGAGGGCCACGCGGGCCGGGCCTCGGAGCCGCCCCTGCGGCAGGTTGCGCGACGCCTGCTCTTGCTCGGCGTGGTTCCAAGCCGAGGCCAGAGGGCAGCGTTCGTCTCTGTCCCCGGGACTTGTCGGATCGCCGGCATTCCGAACTCTTCCAAGACAAAACATTTTCCTCCTGGCCACGTAACGTCCGAAAACCTCGTTGGGTCCCGAATCCCGACTTCTTTCTCTGTCTCCCGTCCTCTCCCGTCGCCTTTCTAGGAATTTCACAAGCAGTAAACTTGCCCGAAGGGAAAAGTCCGGTGTGATTTAAGCAAAAGCCTGTTAGAAGTCCTTATTCTAGAATATACTTTTCTCCTTAACTAGACATTATGTAAATGACTATTGACAATTCTCTCTCTACTTCTTTCATTCAAATATGTGCCAGTCACTGCTAGGCTTTAGAGAAATGAAGTTTATTTTCCGACAGTTTGGAGAAATATGAAATATGGTCTACACAGCAGACAACATTACAAAAGTATCACTGCCTAGATAGTACATCATATAATATCCTAGTTCCCAAACAATTATTAACCACCCTGCATGGAATACTTGACTGTATAGAATTGTAAGAAAAACTTGACATTGAGAGAGCAATCTCTAGCCTCAGAAGTATTTTGCGTTTCAGGAGCTAATCTGGGAGTAGTTTGCGGACGGTATGTGATTGCGGCGGTGGGAGGGGCGGGAATATCAGCGCATATTTTCACAAATACAATACACACATATGCAAATCCGGGTATGATTTTTAATCTCCTGGCAAGAAAAGTAAATTTGGTAAATGCTCGTTGAAATATTACCTGGTTTTACTCTTTGTAATCTGTGTACTTTACAAATTGCTCTGTACCGTAAATGACTTCAACCACCTTTTGAGATCTTTCCCTTGATTCTTCATATTTATTTGCTCATTTGATTTTAACAGATTACAAATTTTACTTTATTGCTATCTTATGTCTTTGCAGGAAGAATTCGAAATGTTGTGAAATGACTAGACACCCAGAATTTTAGGAGTAATACAATGGTTCTGATAGAATGCACAAATTTTTTATGAGAACACTGTGACCCAAGAGGGTGACTTGTCTACAAAAGCATACTAAAGCTCATTTTTCCTCATTTATAGATGAAAATTCTTTCCAACATATCAACTTCATTTTTTCTGTATAACAGATTAAAAACTTATCTATCCAGTTCATGACATTTGAATTTAAGAAAGTTAAATTTGACATAAAAATCTAGTACTGTGGTTAAAAAAAGATATTGCCAGATACTAAAGTTTAGTTTCTAGAATTTGGCAATAAATGATACTCTGAGTTAAGTTTTTTAGTTACACAAAAAAAATTATCTTACTAGTGCTTACTGTATAATTATCAAATAAAGCTACTTATAGGGTAGTTTGTATTTGCCCACTTCAATCATTCATTCCCAGATTACTTCTTTTTTAAAAAATTTTTTTAAATTGAAGTACAGTCAGTTACAATGTATCAGTCTCTGGTGTGCAGCACACTGTCCCAGTCATGCATATACATACATATATTCATTTTCATATTCTTTTTCATTAAAGGTTATTACAAGATATTGAATATAGTTCCCTGTGCTACACAGAAGAAACTTGTTTTTTTAATCTATTTTTATATATAGTGGCTAACATTTGCAGATCTCAAACTCCCAAATTTTTTCCTTCCCACCCTCTTTCCCAGGTAACCATAAGATTGTTTACTATGTCTATGAGTTTGTTTCTGTTTTGTAGATGACTTCATAGTGTCCTTCCCAGATTACTTCTGATGATTTCCTATTTAAATTTTTTTAATCTTAATTGTGCTTTTGTAGAACTTTGAGAAGTTAATTTCAAATTTCCCTTAGGTATTTTTTTTTTAGAGAGCATATAATTGGAATGAATACAGGATGAAAATTTGAGAATTTGAGATAAATTCACACATAGAATTCATTGCCAGATATCCTAATTTGTTTTTAAAATGCACACCAATGTCAGTTTTGCTGTTCATGAGTCAGTCTTAATATGAATGGTTATTGTAATGATATATATCCTTAGGATATTATTTAATAATTCCTAAATTATTGCATTGCTCTGGATTCTCTGCACTTAGGTAAACACGTAAAGTGATAGATTTCATATAAAATTAAACATTTAATTTTTAACATAAAGTCTATTTTTCTATTTTGGATTAAAATGATATTTCTAAAAATATTCAGTATTGTATCTTGTATATGAACCAAGGAAATTGATATTATTATATCCAGACTTTTTATTTCTCTTTGTTTAGAAAGAATTGGAAAAATCTACTTCTGGACACCTGAAATCTCATATGTTGCCAAAGCACCTTTGTAAGACGTAAACAAGAGAGAAACGTTCAATTTGCAATGTAGATTTGAACACTTTTCTTGGCAAAATAATGTCTTTTAACTCTACTTCAAAGAGGATCAGAATAATTTTTTCTTCTTTAGGTATATTGACATTCTGGGGTAATTTTATTTCCGTCAATAAGGGAACCATAAGCAGCTGTTCAAAGAGGAGTTTTCTGTGATGTCACAGTGGCACCATTCAGTTGTGGAGTGTTCAGAGATTAGAACGTATGAGAATTTTCTGCCTAGACATGACAATAAGATGCTTATTGAATTAAACAGGCAGCCATGAAGGAGAGAAAACAAACTTATTTACGCTTTTGCAGTGCACCTCCAACTCTAGCTTCTCATTCCAATGGGACAGCCTTGTGGTCCTGGCAGCTATATTGTTTTATGTGACAAAGAATGTTATTAGTAGTATCTCCAGTGGTTGGTGGTGCCTCACACACTGAGAGCCTTCAGATTGTACTTCTTTGTCAGTGTATTAGTTTTCTAGAGCAGCTATAACAAAATCTCACTGACTGAGTGGCTTAAACAACAGAAATATATTTTCTCATGGTTCTAAACACTGGAAGTTAAAGATCAAGTTACCAGCAGGGTTGGTTTCTCCTGCTGCCTCTCTCTGGGCTTGCAGATTCTGCTATCCTCTTGCTGCTTCTGCATGTATGGTTGACCCTCTGTACACACAGTCCCCCATGTCTCTTCCTCTTATTATAAAGACCAGTCATATTGGATTAGGGCCTCACTCCAACAGCCTAATTTAACTGGATCACCTTCTTAAAGGCTTTATCTACAAATCCAATTATATTCTGAGGTACTAGGGGTTGGGACTTCAACATATGAATTTTAGGGGAACACAGTTCAGCCCATAACCACCACCCATAAATGGCTGCAGGAAGGAAGAAATGAACACATCCCCTCCAGAACCTGGCTCGAACCCGAACCACCCCCTCCCCTCTTAGTATAAGAAGCCTGAATTCTAACTCCAGGAAAATGATTCTTTGGGACACTAGTCCACCATCTTCTCAGTCTGTTGGCTTTCTGAATAAAGTTGCTATTCCTTGCCCCAACAGCTCCTCTCTTGACTTAGTGGTTTGTTGTGCTGTGAGCAGTAGGAGCTTGGATTTGGTAACAGTATCTTTACATTTTCTGCCAATATTGACACTTCCAATTGAAATAGTTTTGAAAAATTGAAAAGAGAATCTTGTCTAATGTGAACTATTTCTTCCCAAGGTCTACATGGAGAGAAAGCTACACTTCACCAGCTGAGAGCCAGCACAAAAGCTGAGATTTCTTGCATTCAGCACTTGCTCTTCCTACCTTGAAAATGCCCAAAGGCATATTCTGACACCAAAAATGGTTTAGAGTGCCCAGATCCTTTCTCATTTCTTACCTTTCTTCTCTTGCTATTGTGGTAGGCACACATTTCCCTAAAATTATACTATGAAATATATGGACAGAGAAGAACATATCAGAAAGTGACTAATGTCACTTCCCAAGACCTCTATCTCCCATATGTGTCCAAATCCCAAACAACCCAGGAACTGCTGGCACAAAGATCTTGGCCAAGTGACTTAAGCATTCTGCATAACCCTTGCCTATTTGTTATCAGGAACATTTCTTGGTCTTCTATTGCTTTGCTCTGAATCACAAAAATATCTATCTCTGCATGTCCAATGCTATAAGGTCACTAGCTTCAGAATGAATTTGGCCAATGAAAGGCATAAGTTGGGGATCAGAGTGTGAGAGAAAGGGAAAAGTCAGGCTACTCTGCTTTCTCCTTCTCCCTCTTCCCTTAGGTGGCATCTCCTTGGGCTCCATCTCTTCTATTGTTCCCATTTCACCAGACTGTCTTACCCTGGTTCAAGGTCCTCCTAGAGAGGAAGTTCCCTGAACTCTGGAAATCCTACCTCCTTCCATCATCTCTCCAAATTAAGAGTCATAAAGATTTCTTGCTGTTGCTAAACTCCGATTTAACTCACTGCCCCTGTTTGGTGTACTTCTTCATTACCTGTATAACCAATTCTTTGAGTTATTGCTTGATTTAAATATTTAAAGAGTATTGTGCTTTACTGACATGACCTTTCCTGACATATGTTCTCTTGGTCTCCGTCATCTATAAAATGAGAATAATAATATATAGTTACTTTGATAATTAAATGATTAAGTACATGTAAAAATATTTAGAACACTATAAGACACATGTAAGTATGTAATAAATGTGAGCAAGTTCTTGCTATTATTATTATTAGGGCTTCTTTGTATCTATAAATTGAGGAGGTAAAATCATTAGATGAGCACTAAGAAGAATTAGTCAGCTGGGATTGACTATTCTGAGTCCAGGTAAACAGAACAAGAAGCAGAGTTAAGTGAGATCAGTTTACAAAATCTGACAGTCTAAGAAGGAACTGTTCTGCTGCCATCTCTGTAAAAGTTTCATATATCAAATCGTGTGCAAAAAAAACTTGTTAGTTATATCTGGGTGGCTACTTCACCACTTATTACAGACTCTTGATGATTATTTGTGTTCTCTCTTAGATTGCAGAAGAGACACAAAATTCAGATGTAAACGTCTTTAAAAAACACAGATTAGAGATATGGGAAATCAGAAATTTATTTTTGGACAAACGATGCTATTAGCAAATAGAAACAAAAAAACCCTTAAATATTAGGCGGAAATGCTACTCGGTTTTGAGTTCTACACAGAGACGTTTATGCTGAAAGAATGCTCAATAAGTATAATTAAAATGAATTTATAAACAAAAATAAAAACAAATTTAAAAAATTCCCTTTCCTACTTTCTAGGCTTTCATAAAATGTTTTTTGTATAGTTAGCATATCTAATATCATCTTATAAAATGAGATATGTACACAATAATCTATTTTTGTCTTAGCCTGTTAGTTTGGTCTGTTTTCCATCGAGAACAACACACGGAATTTTTTATGTGAAGGTTAGTTTAATGATTCTCTTCAAATCTCCCACAGCTTTAGTTTGAGCTATCATATTATAAGTATCCATAATTGTGAAGGACTACTGATTGAGAATAAATCTTGTATAAGTGAGAACAGGATAGCATATTATAAAATTAGATCCTACTGGTTTCAATTTCAGAACCTTCCCTCTAAGGCTGGCCTTGCTGTCAGGTGAGTTGGGCTGGCTATTCTAGGCCTTCTATTTTGGTGGGGGTATGGGATACACTGGAGCCAACTACTATTTTTTGTCCACTTACTGTGTTCCAGGACCTGTGCTAAGCACTTTACACTTCAAGCGATTTAATCTTTGTAACAACTCCGTAAGAGTGGAATTATCAAAACCCCTTCACATAAGAAGAAGCTGTAACTTACTGTAATTGAATTGCCCAAGGACACAAACTAAAACAAAACATATTTAAACCAGTTTTAACTCGGGGAGGAGGTCTGTCGGACTTCAAAGCTTCTGCATTTAAACTGTACACTGTAGACCAAATATTTTTCAAGTGTGGTTAGTGGATTCCTGGAGGTCTTCAAAACCCTTTCAAGAGGTCAGTGAGATGCTCCCTTTTCCAACTATACATCTGTGTGAGACTAGATTTTCCTCATATGCTTCAGGCTAAACAATATATAACAGATAGAATGTGGAAACAAATTAGACATTTCTTTTGTTTTCTGTTAAACCAGACGTTGGAGATTTGCATAAATGTAACACAATGTCATTCTTCTTGCTAATCTCTTTTGTTTTGGAAAAGATGGTCACTTTTCATAAAAGTAATATTTACATTAAAATGCAATGAATTTCTCCTTTTTAAATGAAATAATATGTATTTTTGAAATTTCTCAGTTTTAACTTCTAATACAAAAAAAGTGAAAGACATAGTCTTATAGACATAAAATCTCATTGGGGTTCTCAATAATTTTTCAGTGTGTAAAACAGTTCTAGGGAAAAAAAAGTTGAGACCCAAAGCCATAGACTTCCATTGTCATCAGGTGTTTTGAAAGAACCAGAAATAATAACACTGATCTGACAGCTCTTTATGTTTCTCAGATATCATGTATCACTATGGTGATCCTTTGAAAAACTGAGGTAGAAATAAATTGAATGAAAATTCTTACTTATCCAAGTATTTTCAAAAGCCAGTTTAGCTCAAAGTTTAGAAATTGCCATGTAGAAAAGTAAACCCCTAGAAATGTGTGAATGAAAAAATAAGGAAAAAATAAGGTGGTTCTACCTTCTCTGTTGTTGAAAGGACCAGAGTACTTACTTGAAATTACTCTGAGAATGGTAAAGGACAATTCAAATGTAAGATACTGTTAAAAGTTATTATAATATTTTGATAGTATGAAATTATGGAAGTTAGGAGTTGGCTCTGAGAGATAACTATAGTACTATTTAATAAACATAATTTGATTGCACTGACTAATATAATATATAACTATATTATGTTATAACTAACATAATAAATATAATAACTTTATATTTAAATGCTTTACCATTTATAATTCACTTGAATATATGTGTCTCACTAACTATGCTATAAGACAGGACATACCCTATATCCATTCTGCAATTTGGAAACCTAGTCTCAAAGTGTTTGTGTGACTTGCCAACAATACACAGCAAGTGTGTGATTGTGTTAAAACTCATACCTAGCATAGTTCTTTAACAAATAATCAATAAAAAAATAAAGAAACCAGGTATTCTGACTCCTAGCCTGGTGTCTTAACTCTGGCATATGCTGATTTAAAGAAGGTAAAGTATTTTGTAACACTGTCTCATTTTCCAACATTATTCAACATGAATTTAAAAAGGCACATTTAGGTATTCATTTAGCACTCACTTTTGCAGATCTTTGTCAGAATAGTAATAATATATAAAAATGATATGTATTTTATATTAAGGGCTTATACTCAATTCTCAAATTAATTTTTTCCCATCTTCAAAGAGTAAGTGATGTAATGCTAAATCTTTTTCACATGGCATGTTAGGATTAACTTCCAAAAAGCAGAAACACACACACACACGAATTTCATTGGAATTCCAAAAAAATGTATGATAATTTTGCTAAGTAAATGGGAATTTGCTACATATCTTGTTCATGACCAGTCCACTTGATCCCACCCTACTGACCCTTTTGAATTTCAGTACCATGGACAAAGACAGAAGGGAAACAAGTGATCACTACCCTCAAAAAGCCTACAGCCTGACGGGGAGTCAGCTATAGAAACAATGTCATAGTATACAAGGTAATGAGGAAACCAGGAATAGGGAACACTTATAGAGAAGGTGACATTTGTTATAGGCCTTGATGGAGAAAATAATGAAGTAGAAGTTATTGATAGCACAAGCCTCAGGTTCCAGCCTACTGAATAAGGGTACTAAAAACTTGAACTTTCATTTTGGTTCATAGAAACTTGAAGTAAATCATCATGAACTTATTACGTTTGTTTTGAACAAATTACCTGGAGGAGATGGGCTGGAAGTCCTATAACCAGAATCTCTGCAACAGTTAGGCTGGTGATAGGGGATACTGGGTGAAAAAAAAAAGCACCCTTAATAATGGCAACTACATTTTTTTAGAATCGCAGAATCCTCATTCCACGCAAATGGAATTATCTACACCTGTGCATATAAATGGCAACTTCTGGGAAGACAAAATTCTCCAGAACCATTTGGGATAAACTCCTTATTTATGTAACTATTGCCAAAAGAGGCAGTACACTTGACCATTAAATATTCTTATCTTAATGTTCTAGATTTTTCTGCTTTTAACTTTTTTTTGGCTAGGGGAGATAATTAGGCTTATTTATTTTTAGAAGAGGTAATGGGGATTGAACCTAGGACCTTATGCAGACTAAGCATGTGCTCTACCACTTGAGCTAACCCTCCCCTCCTAGATTTCTCTGCTCTTCTTTCAAGTCTTTCTTGAAACTCATATCTGTGCCACATTTTCTTTCAATAATTCCATACAACTAAGACTGTTTGTAGAAAACACCAACACTGTGTACTGGATATATTGGGGTTGTGTTTTTTGGTCAAAGCAGCGCACTATCTGGACATCATGTTTGGACAATTGGCCATTGTGTCTTGATGAGAAGTAGGGCTCCACTTACTGCTACAGAAACTAAAATGCCAGATACTTGCTCCCTCAGATCCATAGAAAGATGATCCCCAGGCCCACTGAATCTTTAGTAAATGAGGAATAAAAAAACAGTTGAAAAAATTTCTGGTGGTGGGAGTGGTGGGGTAGGTTGATGATGATGAAGGTTTCTTCAGTGGTGTTCAGTGTCAAGCCAAGAATGTAGCAACACACTGCACTGACAGTTTGAAGGTCATCTCTTTAGCTGGAGTTCTAACCTTCTGTCTCCCCTGGTTCCTACCCATCTTCCAATCCAAATTCTCTATCCTTCTTTTTATCCTGTCTGCTGCCAGGTAGGTTTCCAACATCCTTTTTTTCCTAAAGGCAGAATTGATTTCTGTCACTTGTAACAGAGAACCCTGACTGATCCAGTTTTTCCTAAGTAACAGATTGTATAATGTAATTGAATTTTGTAGTACTTCTAATTGGACAATTTCTATAGGAAATGCATTTTAAGAACATCCTAACAATTGTTCAGTGACAGGTGATGACATCCCAAAGGAAAAATGTCTTTATGCTTGAATATGAAAAAAGATACTTTAATTTAAGTACCTCACATGGAGTCCCAAACCCAAGGGGGTAAACTTTCACTACACTTTGTAATGCTAATGCTTGCTAATTATAACCAGAGCATGGCTGGTTAATGGATATGACTTATTCTCTAGTTGGGAACAGTCAGAGGAAGGAATAAAACTAGGAGATGGGAAGAGCAATTTCTTAGCAGAAGGACTGAACTTAAAAAGAACCAGGGTACAAGAAAAAGAATTCATTCAATAATTTATTTATTCAAAGAGCATTCAAGGAATGTTTAAGTGCTCATAGAAAGAAGACACATAGAGAACCAAAGAGGAGTCCTGCTCTCGAGAAGTGTATGAAAATATAGACAAGTAAAAACTTAATGTCATGATACAAAGCTATCAGACTTACCTGTAACATTCCATAGGCTTGTGTATTCATTTTCTATGCTGCATAATAAATTACCACAAACTCAGTGGTTTAAAATAACTCTCTTTTTAAAAGTGATTTTTAAAATAACTCTCATATTTTCCATAAGTGAGGGGTCCAGGCCGAGCTTCTCTGGGCCCTCTGCTCAGAGTCTCCCACAGCTGCAATCAAGAAGTCACCAAGACTTGGGTCTTATCTGGGCCTGGGGTACTCTTCCAAGCTTTTGTGGCTGTTGGCACAATGCATTTCCTTGCAGCTGTAAAAGTCACAGCAGTTTTCCTCTTCAAGGCCAAAAGGAAAGAGAGTCTCCAATCCTCTTTAACAAGCCTTGTGGGATTAGGTCAGGCTCACTCAGATAATCACCCTTTTGATTAACTTAAAGCCAGTTGATTAGAGACCTTAATTGTATCTGTGAAATCCCTTCAACTTTTCCATGTAACATAATCTCAGGAGTGATATTTCAAAACATTAGCCATATTCTGTTGGTTAGTAGCAAGCTCCAGGTCCCACCCACACTCAAGGGGAGGGGATTATACAAGAGGGAGGGTCATTAGGGGTCATCTCAGAATTCTGCCTGCCACAGCTTGGCAGTATCTTCAGTCATAAATGTGTGAAGAAGAAAAAGTCGAGCAAGTGACAAACAGAGAGGGAAGTCACTCAAATGATCAGCCAGCACTTGCACTAGAATTGAGGACTTCATTCACTTGCAGGAATCAAGTGTTAAACTCATTGCTCAAGAAAAGATCAGAGACATTTTTGGTTCTACTCAACAAAGCTTTGTGGTATACATTCTAGTCCCAGGAATCCCAGGAGAATACAAAATATATAAACAGCTCATATAACTTAACAACAACAACAACAAAAAACAAACAGCTCAATCCAAAAATGGGCAAAAGACCTAAATAAGCAATTCTCCAGGAAAACATACAAATGGTCAATAGACACATGAAAAAATGCTCAATATCACTAATTGTTAGAGAAATTCAAATCAAAACTGCAATGAGTTATCACCTCATACCAGGGAGAATGGCCATCATTAAAAAGTCCACAAATGATAAATGCTGGAGAGGGTGTGGAAAAAAAGGAACACTCCTACACCATTGGTGTGGGTGTAGTTTCGTGCAGCCATTATGGAAAACAGTATAGAGATTCCTCAAAAAACTAAAAATGGGCTTACCATATCATCCAGCAATCCCACTCCTGGGCATATGTCTGGAGGGAACTCTAATTTGAAAAGATACATGCACCCTAATGTTCATAGCAGCACTATTTACAAAGCCAAGACATGGAAGTAACCTAAATGTCTATTGGCATATGACTGGATAAAGAAACTGTGGTATATTTATACAATGGAATACTACTCAGCAATAAAAAATAATAAAATAATGCCATTTGCAGCAACATGGACGGAACTGGAGGCTATCATTCTAAGTGAAGTAAGCCAGAAAGAGAACGAAAAATACCACATGACATTACTCACATGTGGAATCTAAAATAAAAAAAGATACAAATGAACTTATTTACAAAACAGAAGCAGACTCACAGACATACAAAACAAACTTATGGTTACCAGGGGAAAAGTTGTGGGAAAGATAAATTGGGAATTCAAGATTTGCAGATACTAACTACTACATATAAAAGAGATAAACAATACGTTTCTTCTGTATAGCACAGAGCTATATTCAATATTTTGTAGTAACATAATAAAAAGAATATGAAAATGAATATATGTATGTGTATGTATGACTGCAACATTTTGCTGTACACCAGAAATTGACACAACATTGTAAACTGACTATACTTAATTACAAAAAAGTTAAACTCAAAAACGTTTCTGTTTTTATTGAATTTATAGTTTAAAGAAAAGATAGACAAGGACATGTCTTCTAACCAACTTGCATTGACAAGCATTCAGATTAGCAATGATTCAACAACACTTCTTCTCTTTTAGAGCTAATGTGTTTATCCTTTTTTCCCGGGCCCCCACGTTTCCCGATATCCATGCACATGTTCCTTTCTAGAGATAGTTTCTTCCCATAATTTAGAGAAAAGATTGAGCACAATCTCAACTTGATATTAATGAGTTTCTACATGTATGCAATGAGGAATGGAGTGACCTTCTAATTCCATCATGCAGTTCTTATCAATAATATATTCAGACGACATCTGGCTAATACCAGAAAGAGATGGGAGAGTCCTGGTCGCCTTAATGAGAGCTACAAGTTTGCTGTGACTTTTAAAATCATCTACTCAGAATGGTCTAGGAAAGGCCCAGTTGATTGCTTCTATTTTGCTCCCACATGAGAGGATGAAGGTGGCCACTGATCCCATCAGATACTATCTGCAACTTGCTCTCAGGAAGGTGCAGTACACTGTTGTGGGGACGGTGAGCCTTTGAAGCTTCTTTCTCGGCATCCTGGATCATCCTTCATGAGGACCAACCTCCTACTTCCTAAGGGGTTGATTAGTGAAACAAGAAGATAATACTAAGGGTGCATGACAATAATAGACCCTGGGAAGTTTTGAAAAATACCCGCCAAAGTACTGGTCAGCGATCTGAGGTTGCCTGGAGGCTGGAAGGGGCCTGACTTGCAACGCTGTCCAAAAGAAGAATATGGCAAGATAACAGATCTTCATGGATGCTCTGTATGACCTGAGCAAGCACATCCTGCTAGGAACATACCAATAGAAGAGAAGGCAGAGAACCATGGAGCTGCCCGACATCTAACACACGAACCTCTCTGTAATGTAACGTCACTTCTGTCTCTGATAACCACACAAGCCCAAGGCCTACAGTCTTAATTTTGGCCTTCACAGTTTGCCCTTGCCGATATCTAAGATTCAGTTAATTCATTATTATGGTCTTCAAAAAATAAAAATTAGCAAGAATATCACATTGTTGGCATTTACTGATATTTAGCCCTGTAAAATAAAAATGTTAATGACCTCAAAATCCTATTACATTAAAATGTATTTCCAAAATGCTCCCTCATCATACTGGAAGGTAACAGAAGAAAGGCAGTTATATTTCTGTACTTCCCTTGTCAGTTATATTTCTGTACTTCCCTTGTCAACGGGAAGCATAAGATTCCCCCACTCCCACCTCATGTGCTCTTCTGGTTCAGGGGATAAAAGTTAGAGTCTTATGTAAGTTTCTCGTAAGGCAGTAAGTGCCAAATGAGAACTGTAACTTACACAAATTCAGATACCCCAGCCAGACCTCAGAGATTCTGAATCGGGAGGGCTGGGTATCTAGCTTCTGTGCAGATGTTTAATAGATATACGTGCATATAACCAAATTTTAAAGTTCAAAAGGATACATAGATTAAAATATTTATTTCATCCAATCCCCTTGTTTTCTTCTGTGGGGACAACTGTTCTTGCAGTTTCTTTTCTATACTTTGTGCTTGTACAAAACTGGAGGGAAAAAACTCATTGCTTACACTCTGTTTTCTACCTTACTTTTTCCCCTTTCATAATATATATTGGAGATGACTTTATGTCTTTAAAAAAACATACTCTCAAAGCATTTCAATGGTTTGAAGACCCTGATAAAAATCTTCAATGTACATGATGCTCTTCTGATATTCTGTGGGGGCAGTTCTGTGCTAGAACCACATGGATAAAAGAGCCCAACTAATCCACATTCTTTTTATTCTTATCTACCCACCCAAATTTACCTGCCAATCAAAGTTTGCAACTCTTTTTTTGTCATTTAAAATACAGAGTTCTTATGAGACTTACTAGCGCACTGGGACCTTTGTCCTAAAGGATACAGGAAACATCTATTCCTCATAAAATTCTAGCCGTCTTATTACTTCTACTTTTGATATTTATCGTGAAGACAGTTAATGGAATTTCAAAGTACTCTGTTTGTAAACATTTATACTCTAAGGACTCTAACCTGTATGCTTAAGGGTAAGATACTAACATATTATCAAAGATAAGCAAAAGAAAAATAAAAGCAGGCTTATCTTAATGGCTAAGAATTTGGCTCTGAAAAGAATTTTACTTCCCTCTTGAGATGTTCCTTTTGTTCAAAGTATAGAGCTACATAAATGTATACGAAGAGTTATTTCAATCTCCAACAAGTTTCATTGCTTGTTCAACTTTGCCCAAAATTAATGCAGAAATTATACTGAATAGAGTGAAAGTGATTACACACACACACGCACACACACATCAAAAAGCCTCATATCTGAGAAGTACCAGCCTAAGGTTAGTAACATGGGAACAGTAAAATAGTTTCCATCTTACTTTAGTTAATTTACCCAGCACAAGTACTTTGCTGTTTAAATATTTATTAATGTGTTTAAATATTAAACAGAAAACCTCCCTAATACTAGACAGGCACTAAAACAAATTAGAATTGGTTTCTGAGCTTCAATATTGATATTCTCTTTAGGAACAATTGAGAAAAAGAAAACTTAATGATAAAATGGGACATCCTCAAAGCCAAAAAATAACATATATACATTGTATATTAATAACTAAAAATCTAGGGAATTTTACATATTCTTGTTTCTCAATTCAACTGAATAAAAACAGTATATTTCCTTATTCTCGTGGACCGTATAGTTGTGGAATGCAAGTGATATGTACATAGTTGGAAATTACTGTCTTCTTTTTTTGGAGGTAAAAAGATTTTTCAGAATTTTGGTTTTGTTTTTTGGTTTCTAGTCTTTCCTGAATATAAAGTTGGCATTTGAAAAGAATATATTTTCCCTATATTTTGTGACACAAACAAGATGTATTGGTTTTACGAAGTTAAGTAGTTGCCTTTCATATTTTGGATAAAATGGCATACTAATAGTTGCTCATTTTTTCACATCTTAATTTCTTTCTTACTAATTATATTCTTAAGGTGATAAACAGGGTTTTTTTTTTCCTTTTCTTTATATCTAGATGAATATCCAGCCAGTGCCCAAATTTAATCATAAATGTGAGTCATAGAATGAATATGAATAAATTACCAAGCTAGAAATAGATTTTTCCTATTTCAGCACAATTAAAAAAGAATTTTAACAATCTCAAAGTTTCACTTCAAGTCTATGCTAACTGCAGGGTATAAGTGGTCTGGTCTGCATTAATTTATTGCCTTAACTCAGACTCTTCATTTTGTAAATGTAGTGATAGTTTTCTGCAATATCCGTGTGCTGCCAGGCATCCCCTTTTACTGACATACGTCCAAACACAAATGTATGCCCAATTTTTTAAAATGGTAATTAATTTATAAATCTTTCTTATTGCTTATCAGTTTTCTCAGGCATCTCAGCCTATATTTTAAAATTTGAATTGATTTTTGTAACATGGGTGAAATATTGTCCTTCTGTTTGAAATTACATTAGAAATGATTGTTAATAACGCTTCTAGAAGACAGCTCCTCCCAGCTAAGTATCATGTCATATGTATATATACTGCAAACACATTGGAAGTGTTTATTTTTTAAGTTTATTTTCTTAATAAGCAAACACTATGGCAGAGAATATATGGAATTATTCCTAATTAAGAAAAATTATTTTGTCAACAGAATAAAGACTTTCAGAAAAATTTTTTTTTAATTAAGATTGATTCACAATTTTCTTTTGAGATTTTAGAGAGCCCTCTCAGACTTTATGAAGTACTTAAAAATCACCTCTTTACCTTGTAATGCACTATTGATGTTGGTTCTGAGTAAACTATAAATGCTGTATACTTACCCAAAGCACTTTAAAATAAAATACAAGAATGAAAAAAATGATCCGTGGCACATTAACTCTTCTCAAGCAGAACTGTGCCTTAATGCAGACTGAATATACACCCATGCAATTTTTCTTTCATCAAAGCCTGTTGTCTCTTAAGATTGGAAATAACCATTCAAACAAATTTCCATTCAAAGACTCAAAGGAGATTTACATTAGTCAAGCACTGGCTGAGGCTCAAGGGTAAATAAGGAAAAGTCCTTGCTGTCAAAAAACTTATTGTCTATTTCTATAGAAAAAACACGTAAGTACCAGTGATAGAGATGCAATGATATGAGTATGATGAGGGCGACAAAGCAGACGTGATCACTTCTAATGGGAACAATCAATGCAAACAACTGAATATTTGTGTCCCCCAACAAAATCCATATATTGAAATCCTCATCCCTTATGTAATATTATTAGGAGGTTGAGGCCTTTGGGAAGTGATTAGGTCATGAGGGCAGAGCCCTCGTGAATTAACTAATCCTTGTGAATGAATTAGTGTCCTTGTAAAAGGGACCCTAGAGATCTCTCTCAGACTCTTTCCACCACATGAGGGCACACAGCGAACTCAGCAGTCTGTAACCCGGAGGAGGACCCTCATCAGAACCCAACCATGCTGTTACCCTCCTATTGGACTTCCAGCCTCTGGGACTGTGATCAAATAAACCACTGGGTGGTTTATGCCACCCAGTCTACGGTGCTTTGCTACAGCAGCCAGAACTAAGATAGTCAGGAATGTCTCTGTAGCAGCAGTAACACAAAACGTGTCTCAAAATGAATGTAAGTGCTACCCAGGTAAATGGGCAGACCAGCGCAGGCAAAGGCACAGCAGTTTGAAGAATCGAATGCCTTCTGAGAACCTCAAGAGTGCTAATGGCAGCCTTGGGGCTTGGCTGGGACAGAAGATTGCAGCAGGGGTTAGGGCTGAGAAGGCTGGAAGATCAGGGGAAGTCTTGCGCCATGCAGAATTTGAGCTCGTAAGACTTTGTGTGGTCTATCATTTGTTTTTGATATTTTTAAAACTGCTTCTAGAATTGAAGCTCCTTTTCCTAAGAAATATCTTGTGGAAATCCAAATGAATACACATATAAAGGTTGGGCCTCTCTGATTAAGTGAGTACAAGGCAGCTCAAGTCACTAAAGTTCAGTCCTTTGCATCTACACCAAGACTGGTTGGAATGATAACTATTGATAAAACTGGTTTATGCTTCTCCTGACCAGGAAAGTTCTCGCTTAATGTCCTGTCTTAACTCTGCTGAGAGTCTCAGACGCCAGATACAAGACAAGTGATGAAGCAGCCATAAAAGGAGGAGTGTTCAGGAGAGCTCAGCTCACTGCCGGGCGCTCACCTCCAGCATCACATGCTTAGTTCCTCTTGCTATCACCCCTTCGGTGAAATGTAATAGTGCAAGGTTTGGGGGATTGCTGCTCTTCTTTTTGCAGGCCTATAAAAATGAGAGCCAAGCCATGTGTCTAGAGAAGAAAGAGGAAGCAAATCACTGATACATATGGGCAATATAATAGTTAAGAACTCAGGCTCTAAAGCAGTGCTTTTCGAACATGAATAAACATACATATCATTTGGGAATCTTGTAAAAAGTCAAATTCTAATTGAGCAGTTCTGAGAAGGGGGCAGAGAGTTTGCATTTTAAATATCACCAATGATGTAACTCTGCTAGTTCATGCATCCCACTTTGAGAAGGAAAATTCTACAGTCAAATTACCTGGGGTCAAGTCCTGGTTCTTGACTACCTCCTGCTGAGTGACCTTGAGTAATTTAACATCTATATAACTCAGTTTCCTCATTTGTAAAATGAGAAGAATAATATTACCTACATCCATGAATTGTTGTGAAAGTTAAAAGAGTTAATATATAATGCACTGAGAAGAGTGTCTGGCACATGCTAGGTGCTCAATATTTGTTGAATGAATCACTCAGCAGCAGGATAGGAGGGGGAAAAGGACACCTGTGACTTTTGAAGCCAGTTCTCTTTTTTGAATGAAATATTGATAGTGAAAATATCACATTTTATTTTAGTTATTGAAGTAGAGTTGATTTACAATATTACATTAGTTTCAGATGTATGGAATAGTGATTCAGTATTTTTACAGATTATACTCCATTAAAATTTATAAGATAATGGCTATAATTCCCTGTGCTGTACAATACATCCTTGTTGCTTATTTGTTTTATACATAGTAGTTTATATCTCTTAATCTCACACCCCTAATTTGTCCCTCCCCCTTCCCTCTCCCCACTGGTAACCACTAATTTGTTTTCTATATCTGTGAGTCTGTTTCTGTTTTGCACATACATTCACCTGTGTTATTCTTCAGATTCTACATATCAGTGATATAATACAGTACTTGTCTTTCTATGACTGACTTATTTCGCTAAACATAATATTCTCTGGGTCCATCCATGTTGCTGGAAAAGGCAGAATTTCATTCTTTTTCATTGCTGAGTAATATTCAATTTTGTGTATGTGTGTGTGTGTGTGTGTGCATCTATCTATTTATATCTCTGTCTATATATGCCACATTTCTTTTTTCTCCTTAAGACAAATTAAAAAGAATTTTTAAGTATAGTTATTTACAATGGTGTTAGTTTCAGGTGCACAGCATAGTAATTCAGTATTTTTACAGATTATACTCCATTATAGGTTATTACAAGATAATGGGTATAAGTCCCTGTGCTCTATAGTATATCTTTGCTACTTAACTATTTTCTATACAGTGGTTCATATCTATTAATCTCATGCCCCTAATTTGCCCCTCCCTCCTTCCCTCCTCCCTTTGGTAACCACAAGTTTATTTTCTCTGTGAGTCTGTTTCTGTTTTGCATACATATTTATTTGTATTATTGTTTAGACTCTGCATATAAGAAATATTTCATGATATATACACAACACATTTCTTTATTCATTTGTCCGTTGATAGGTATTTGGGCTGCTTCTATGTCTTGGCTATTGTAAATAGTGCTGCTGTGAACATTGGGATGCATATATCTTTTTGAATTAATGTTTCTGGATATATACCCAGGAGTGGAATTGCTGGATCATATGGCAATTCTATTTTCAGTTTTTTGAGGAACTTCCATACTGTTTTCCATAGTGGCTGTACCAATTTACTTTCCCACCAACAATGTACAAGGGTTCGCTTTTCTCACATCCTCTCCAACATTTTGTTATTTGTAGACTTTTTGATGATAGCCATTCTGACAGGTGTAAGATGATATGTCATTGTTTAGGTTTTCATATCTACAGTAATTAATGTTGTTGAGCATCTTTTCATATGCCTGTTAGCCATCTGTAGGTCTTCTTTGGAAAAATGTCTATTTAGGTCTTCTGTCTATTTTTTAATTGGGTTGTTTGGGTTTTGTTTTGTTTTGTTTTTATATTGCATTGTATGAGCTGGTTATATATGTTGGATATTAACCCCTTGTTGGTCATATCATTTGCAAATATTTTCTCCCAGTACATAAGTTGTCTTTTTGGTTTGTTGATGGTATCCTTTGCTATGCAAAAGCTTTTAAATGTAATTAGGTCCCACTTATTTATTTTTGCTTTTATTTCTTTTATTTTAGAAGACAAATCCAAAGCTCTTTTATGTCTCCCCAAAAGGGTCATCTGCCCTTTCAGCTTCTAACTTTGTATCATTGGTTACCTTTGAGTCAACTCTGTAGAATCCTAATTAGGGCTCAAAGAGAAAAATGAGAAACCTCTGCAGAAGGTAATGGGTTCTTTTTTTTTCACTTAAGGGCAGGAAATGATCAATTTATATTTAAGAAAATCACTATTAGATCCTATGGGAGACAGACAGTAGGAGCTGGACAAAAGAAGGACTGGGGAAATAAGCTTCCATATAATAATTGGCCAGGGAAGAGATAAAATGAACCCAAGATTCAGGAGAGAAAGTTGAGTAGGGGGACAATACAAGCACAGTTAAGGAGACAAGACTAGGCATTAATTAGTGAGCACAGTTGATGTTTAGGGAAAAGTGTGGGAAAGCTCTCGGTTTTCTAGCTTGGGTAAGAAAACAGATCTTGGGGACTATTTGCAAAGATTTAAAGTAAAAGGAGAGAGAATATGTCATAAAGGGGCTAAATTAAGGAGAAAGAGAATAGGATGGCAATAGGATTACTTTTGGACACGTTGACAGTGACTGTGGAGCTAGATAACCAGAGGCAATTAGAAACCCAGGTCTGGGGCTGACCATATAGATTTGGAAGTCATCAGCATTTGTGTATTAAGGCCCTGGAAATGAATGAGTCTGTCCAGGGAAGTATGAGCTGTAAAAAGAAGTAGACACAAAATGGAGGCCATGAGGGAGACTGAGAAGGAACAATGAGAGGAGAAGAAACAAAGTCAAAAGAGAGGTATAGCAGAAGGCCAGGAGGAGAGTGCTTCATCAATGATGGGATGGTCAATAGGGCCAAATTCCACAAAACAACATCTACACTCCCAGAAACCAGTTCTTCCTGAGCAATTCATTGACTCTGTCAATACCACATCATGATTCTGATCTCTCAGGGTCACAGCTGTACATCTTTGTTTGACTCATCCTGCTTCCTCATTGTCTATATTGAAGGCACTAGGATGTCCTTCCCATTCCCTGATATCCATTTCTTTCTCTGCAGGCCTGCTTTCATACTCTTGCCCAAATATTTCTAGTTGACACAAAAGCATTTTGTATGTCACAGCTGGGCTCAACTTCCTGAAACGCCTTTTTCATTATGCCACATTTATTCCTTTCAATACTTTACAGTATATTTTTAACTTGAAAATTTTCTATTTTTTAGGAACATTAGGACCTATATATGTAAGTATTAAGAAGTGTTTGAGAATAATAAATCCTGAATCTAGGATGAGGATCACCTCTGCAGAGGGTGGGACAGTAATGATTAGGGAATGGAGCTCAGGGATTTCAACAGCTTTAGTAATGTTTAGTACTGACGCTGGGTAACAGGAATGTGGATTTAAGTTTCTGGAGAGGTAAGTAATACAACAAGCTATTTAAGAGATATTTTATAATGACAGCAGTGTGGGATTCAAGTTTTTAAAGTCCTCTCAATTTGGGACCCTGTTCCCTGTCTCATCTTACTTCCCACAATTCCTTGCAGTATTCTCTTCTGGGTCTGGTCTCCTCTCTCTACGTTCAACAAGGTCATTTTCAAGTGCATTTCTTTGCCTTCCTTCAGTATTAGTGTCCGCCAGCTAGAAACGCATCTCCACTCAGTCAAGTATTCCTCTCCAAAGTCTTTCCAGCCCTTTAAGCTCAGAAACCTTTATTGCTGATTTCTCAATTGGATATAAGCTCCTCATCCTCTGAAATCTCATGTGTGTGTGTGTGTGTGCGTGCATGTGACATTCTTATCTACCACTTTCAAATCTATTTGCATGATATTTTCTCACTATATAGTTCAGTAATTCTACTCCTGATGGCACGTTAAAAGCATCTGAGGAGCTCTTAAATATTATATACCTGGGCCTCAACTCAAACAAGACTGAGTGACAGAAGTTTTAAAAAAGCTACCAAGGTGAATCTAATACCACAGTTACAGCTTGATCATGCCTTGAAGACAGGGGCCACCTCTTCCTAGCCACCTCTACGCTGGCACAGAACTTCACACGTGAGTATATGGAATATGAGAATATGAGCTTAAATACCAATTTCATTCAGTGAAACCAGGGAAAGCTCATAATCTTAAGAAACGGCTGCACTATTCATCTTCTGACATTACAATATATAAAAAGTTCACTTCACTGTAACTTGACCTTCAATAGCACAGTGTCATGAATATTTGGAAGCAAGTTACCTAAATGTGCAAACATGAACAGCTGGACTGAAATTGAACACTGACTGAGTGACGTTAAATGCTGGAGTCCAAAGAGGCAAGGCCGTGAATAAGACCTTTCAGTTCCAATGTTTGACAACTGATCCTTAATGCCAGAAAGGACCAAAGTAGCAGTAGACAAGTATGAAAAATACAGCATGAAGAATGTAGGCCATTTAGTAAAAGAATGACAATGCAAATATGTTAAAAAGAATTGGTCACAATAATATGCAACAAGTGGGATAAATATAGAATGCTGTTCTAATTCTCCAAATTAAATCATAAATTTATATAACTAGTGGGTTGCATTGCCTCTTTAGAAGCCAATGGTATTTAAATGCCTAAAGTTGTTTCATCTATGTGTCAAAATGATATGCTTTGATTTGCAATAGTCTTGATGGCAAGAGTTAATTATTTATATCATTGGCATCCCATCAGAAGAGATAATGTATTTTTAATCCAATTTTTCAGAAAGAAAATGAGAAGATACACCAGGTAACTTTTAATGTCTCTTCCAACCCTTAGATTGTTTAATTAAACTATTTCTATTGATCCATCTTCAAGGTCACTGATTCCTTCCTTGGTCGTGTGTCACGTCTACTGATGAGCCCATAGAAAGCATTCTTTATTTCTATTATTGTATTTTTTGACTTCTTCCATGTTCTTTTGATTCTTTCTTAGATTTTCCATTTTTCTGCTTACATTGCCCATCTATTCTTGCATGTTGCCCACTTTTTCCATTAGGACCCTTATGATATTAATCATAGTTACCTTGTTTATTTAAAAAAATTTTTTTAGAAACTGTTTATTTTCCATCAACCTTATTTCCACCATCTGTTTAAGGGTCTGTGGATGAACAGCCTAAGACCGCTCAGTGGTTGCTCCTCCTCATTCAGTGGCCTGAGTAGTGGGAGCTGCAGACAAGTCTTCAGTAGAAAACTACTGAGTAGGCCGAGGGCACCTGCACCTTTGGACCAGCCTGCAATCTTGGGTTGAGTGGCAGTGAACTCAAGAGCTGCAACAGTGTGTTTACTCTGAAATTCCTCCTTGGTCACAGCCTTTTCAGCAGCACCCTGCTCTTCCTTTTCAATCTCTTTAGGATTTCTTTAGAAGTAGAGAATAGGCATGACCTTCTGTGGGTGTTCACGGGAGGTGGTGCCATGCATGTGCAGAACTTCCCAGGCCAGCGTCCACCACGCCAGACCAGCTAACTGAGCTCCCTGTTTGCTGCATGGATGACAAGGTCCACATAGCACAGAGGAGAGTCTGTGTGACACAGCACAGTGGTAGGTGGGAGACACTTCTGGGAGACACTGGGGTGTCTCTGGGGTCAGCACTGGGGTCAGTAACCACCAGAAGTCTCAGCTCCAGGAAGGCTGCCTGAATCTGAGTCCAGGTTCCAGGAGTGGAGTAATCAGCCATCAGAGTGGCTCCAATGGCAGCAGCAAGCTTCAGCCCAGCTTGTTGGCCAATGTTCCTGGATGCGATGGCATTGAAATCAGCTGGGCTTTCCAAGGCAACAACGGCACAAACAGAGGCTTCTCTCAGGTTTTCTTCAGATTTATGACATCAATGCCATCCCTTTGCCTTTTATGACGTACTGTTCTATTTGGAAGCCAATGTTGGTGCCACCTAAGTGGGTTCCTGCTGCAAAGAGTTTGAGGACATTTGCCTCTTTCATTTGTAGGACATCAAGGGCTCTGGACATTGTGAAATTTTCCCTGTAAATTACAATAGGAACCTTGGACAGTGCTGTGTGTATGTACCTCTCTCTGAGTAGTGTAAAAAAGCTAACCATAGTTATTTTCAATTCCCCATCTGACATTCCCCAAATCTGTGTCCTCTCTGAGTCTGGTTCTATTGCTTGTCACTTCGGACTGTGTTTTTTCTTGCCTTTGGCAGGCCTTGTAATTTTATGTTAAAAGGTGAATTTGATATGTATGAATAATTAGAACTGAACTAAATAGGACTTTAGTGTGAAGATTCATGTTAGTTTTTGCTGTAGCAATAGGTTCTAGAAGATTCAAATCCCTCCAGTGTCCTTGCTGTGTTTTTCCTCTTGACACTGGGCTTCCTTGAGTATGCCTCCTCAGAGAGAGTCTACTTCTTGTAGGACTCAGAGGTGTAAGCCGCTGTCTTCCTGGAGCCCTGCGGGTATGATTGCGTGGTGGGGGCAAGGGAATGCATTCTATCATATTTCAGTTAAATTTCAGTGTTCTCATGGGCCTTGTCCTTGGACCATGACCTTCGCAGATGTTTCTCCATGGTACAGCTTCCCCTGCCCACCGCCCTCTACTCCCTTCCCTTGCTGCAACCTTTCAAATCTATGTCCTTAAAACTCTGATTCCTGTTGACTTTGTTTTTGTTTTCCTTCTTTAGGTGAAACAGGAAGTCTGGGGTGGGGGGACAGAGTGGGAGGAATTCCCTTCCACCAGCTGGGATAAGAATCTGAAAAGTCCTTTCCCCAGGACAGTATCCTTCGTTATGGTGAAAACCATTGGTTCATTTCACAATGATTATTCTTCCTTCCCCAGCCAAAGCCATGGGGATCTTTCTTGTATCGTCACAGTGAGAACCTAGTGGAGGCACCAGACTCAAAGCCCATGAAAATGTGGGGCACCTCTTAAGACTGCAGCCCCTGAAGTTTCTCACTCCTATCTTAGTCCACGTTCTGCTTTCAGCCATTCACCAAAATTACCTTTTCAGTGTTCCTACCAGTTTATGGCTCCAGCCACTTCTGCTCCAGGTCAGCAAGTCTCATCTGTGTCGCTCTGGATGAACTTGTCTCTTAAGATTTCTGCCTAGCAATTCTCCCTGCTACTTCAGTTCTCTGATGGGTTCAAGAATAGTCATGAACTTCCAGTTGGTTCAGTTTTTTCTTGTTGTAAGGCCACCGGTGACAACTTCCAAGTTTTCTGCTTGTGAAAGCTGAACCCAGAAGCCTAAGTTATTTCTAATTGTATATTTCTAAACTTGTAGGCACATGTAATAGTTAATTCCAAGAGTGAAAACTATTCTCTTAGAACTAAATATCTTGTCATTTAAGTACATTTTAAAACTAAAAAATTTTAAAAAGCTGTCAATGTTTAGCATTAGTTGACGTTTAATGTTTTAAGTTTTTGTCAACTTTCACTGTCTCAACAGTGACACAGTGAAAATTGTTTTCAGTTATTTAATTTATGAAACAGTTGCTCCTCAGTTAATAAGTGTAGCTACAGCAATCATTGCCATTTCATGAACTCTTTCTCAGAGGTTACACTGTTTACACTCCCATTAATCAAGAGTAATGTTTGTTCTTAATTTATTCTGTCAGTTTTTTGGTATTAATATATTACTTTAAATAACTCATCATATCTGAAAACTTGATTGAGTTGAGCATTTCACTACATATTTATAAAATTGTTTTGGTTTCTTAATCTAAAATACTTGAAAAATCACATTTAGTGCCACAATCTCAGAGTTCTTTTTTATTATTGAAGATTTTCTGGAATAAAGGGAAAGTATTGTTACTAACAGGATTCAGAACACACTACCCCAAAATGTGGCACTGTGACACACTGAATATTTTAAGTTAAAGGAATTGGAGAAACAGCGGGCGCTGGAAGGACTCTCCAGACTTCTCATCTGAAGCAGCTCATAAGACTCTCATGTAAAATGTGCCCTTGCTATTCCTGGAGTAAAGGAGCATCCTTATCCCTGAAGGTAAATGAACAGGTCTTGTTAAGTTTCCTCCAGTCTACTACACTTAGCTCATACCCTTCCTATCACATTTTCCCACAGTTTGTCACTCTTCACAAAATCCAGCATAAAAACACTCATGTTTTAACTGCTTATTTGGGTTTTCACTTTCTTATAAAGTTTTTGTGTCACATAAAACTTAAATAAATTTGTATGACTTTCCCTTGTTAATCTGTCTTTTGTTATGGAGATTCAGCCAAGAACCTTCAGCAGAAAGAGGGAAAAAAATATTTTTTTCTTCCTAACATTACAAATAAAAAAAAATTTTATCTTTTATTTCTGTTAGTATGAGGTGGTCACTGACACAGGTTGTAACAAACCACCAACATTATCCAAGTTTAAATGATCTTTATTTTGGTAGATTATAATGAAGGATTTCCTCATTTGAATGGCTCTATGATAATTTGATACTTTGTCTCACTTATCAGGCCAGTGTGTGTCAGAGATGGGACCATTTTGTCAAAGGCTGTGGTTTCAATCAGCCTATCTTGGAAGCAGGGTGCCTCTATATAACTCAATTACCTTGATGATTTCTTGAACTGCTCTCTAAGTATAGGCTTAAATAGAAATAAATGCAAATGAAGCTGTCTTCTTAGTTGTAGTAAACTGAACCCCTGAAATTCTGTGGGATGATGAAGAAGGTAAATTTTGAAGCCTGGTACTTCTGGGCGCAGTTCCTGAAGAATGGCTACTGATTGGGAGTTCTCATTTCTTCCAATGGAATGAAACTCTACAAAAAGGCCCCAAACTATTTTATCAGTCTGAACTCCCCGTACAGGTATTTGACTTGCCTAAGAGGAGAGTTTGTGAGATTTCTTCAAGGCAATTCTATCTCCCTGTCTCTCATAACTCTTTCACACATTCTCCTCTCTGCAAACACCTCCCACACCTCCCCACTCCTCCTCATTTTTAACTGATGGCCTTGTTTCTTATTTCATAGAAAAATACCAATCTTCCAACCTGTATCTGTAATCATATATCCTGCATTCCCTCCTGTAGTTCAACATGATGGGTTGTCCTTGGTCCTAAGGTCAGCTCCTCCTTTTGTGTACTGCCTCCCATCACCTCTCATTTGCTCGAAGACTTCACTCCTGCAATTGTCCCCTCTCTCTTCCACAAAAAAAGGGAAGAAAATAACAAAGAGCAACAAACTCACCTTGATTCCTCAGGTCCTTCAGCAACATTTTCCATTTCTCTGTTCCACCTTACAGCCAAACTTCTTAAGAACAGTTCTCTCATTGTCTACAATTCCTGTTTCCCCACACTCCCTTGACCCTCCTCCAATCTGCCTCCTGTCTCTTTCTCTCCAGAAGAACTGTTGTTCAAGGTCAACAGTTACCTCCATGCAGCCAAATCCAATAGCCAATTCTTAGTTCTGATATGACCTTACCTAGTAGCTTTTGGCCCACAAAGAGTTTTTGTTACAAACGATCATCCCTTCCTTCCTGAAATACTTTTCTTCACTCCATGTCGAGACCCTCCTTACTCTTGATTTTCTTCTGTCTCACTGGCCACTACTTCCCAGACTCCTTTGTGGAGCACAGTTCTGCTTTGCCTTCATAGTTTCTAGGTCAGTCTACCCCAGAGAATTTTTCTCTCTCTCTCTGTATATTCACTTTTCAGATAATGTCATTTAGTCCCACAGCTTTCAGGCTATCTTTATAAAAATTCTAAAATTAATATCTGCCTACTCAACAAACAATTCCACATGGATATCTACAAGTTGTTCACACATAGATTGTTCAAAATTGACCTCTTGATTAAGTCTGTTCCTCCTCAAGCCTCTTCATTGCATACATTTGGGTCTTATTATTTGCTGAGTACTAATGCCAAAAACAGAAAGATGGTTTTAAAACCATTTTTAGTCGTTAAAAATGTGTTTTTAAAAATATAGTATGATATAATCTCTTCAGTATGAACTATACCTCTTTGGCTATAAATTTCTCTTATTTTAAAGGGATGAGAACTAACATACAAGTGTAGGAATTTTTTTCCTCCTTTTCCTTTTTAAACCAAGACACACTCATTCTATTTAGTCATTTAAAAGATAATTTGGGCTGTGTGTGGCAGTGGGTCTGGGGAAAGGAAGGGTTTCTAGAAGCCTGGACAGTGGACTGTGATGTGGAGTTGGGGGAGGGGGCAGGAGTCTGGCCCTGGGGATGTGATGTGGGCTGTGGGCTCCAGGCTCAGTGAGGGCTTGGGTTCCAGAATTCAGCTTAGTGCAGGTGACCAGACCCTTTGGAGTTGTCTGCAGCTTTGTAGTAAAAGCACTGAAGGTGAACAATGTATTTTGGGTAATGGGACAAAACTTAATTTTTGCAGACAAAACTTAATTTTTGCAGACAAAATCCTTTATGATGATACGGCCCTCAGAGAATGCAATCATAATGAGGAAAAGTTCACTATAGTTATGGTGACAAATCCCAAAGCGCTGACAACACCAGCCCCGGCTACCTGCCACCCAGTGATCAAATCCAGCCACCACTGCTGTGGTTGGTTCATCCCCAGCAGCAGCTGTGGCTCAAGTACCAGCCTCTGTCCTGGCTTTGGCTCCCACTTCTGCACCTGTACCCAAGGCTCCAGCATCAAGGCTGGCATCTTCTGGACCTGCACCTACTACTGCAACTAAACAAGGGAAAGCTGCACAGAAGCCAGCAGGGACACCTGTGACTGCTAGTCTAATTCCAGCCTCAGCACATTTAGGAGAGTCTTCTTGGCAAAAAAAACATTTTCAGAGATATATGTATATTTATATATATTTTGCTTTTGAGGAGATTGAAAGGGACTTTTTTTCTCCTCACATGTTACATCAGTGCATTACATTAACTCTGCCCTGGACTCTGTGATATGATTTAGACTCATCTCTATAACTTGTAAAAGGTAGCACATTGTTAGAGGTGGAAAAGGACGGATATAGGAAATAGGGCACAGTGTGTTTCTGCTTAAATTAAATTGCACATCTATACAATGCATAGAATATTACACAACCAAAGTTCAGCCTTTGCAGGTCTTTATTTCTTCCATGAAATAGTAGGAAACATATCCTAGCTGTTTATTCTTAATATATGTTCAGAAGTTTAATGTCATGCCATGTTTTATATTTCTTTGACTTAACATTGGTTTCAGAAATAGTCTTTGCTACCTAGAATCTACAGTGTCTACTTCATGGCAACACTAGAGAATGGCTTTGTGGAACTGAGAAATATTTTGAAGGAACTGTAAAGAGAAATGCCATGTTAATGACTATCATTGCGACTTCAAATATGTATGACATTTGTGTACAACAGTACATTCTTTTGTGATAAATACTTGAAAATAGAAAAATCTTCTCTTTATTTATCTATCTTTATAGTTTGTACCTCTTAATCTCCCTCACCTATTTCTCCCCTCCCCTCTGGCAAACACCTGTTTGTTCTCTGTATCTATAACTCTAGCTCTTCTTTGATATATTTGCTTATTTCTTTTGTTTTGTTTTGTTTTTGGATTCCACATTTGAGTGAAATTATACAGTATTTGTATTTAAAGAGAAAGGAAACATTCTCTTTAAATGAAAATAATTACCAATTTAAAAAATGCCTTGACCATTGAATGTAAGACCCTTTTCTTAGACTATTTGAGAAGCTGTACAATTATAGTTACTATACATGAAAATAGTTTCTTGTTCCCCTTTTTTGTTTGTTTTGGGCAAAAATTGGTAATTGCGTTTCAAAATAATCACTGTTGGTTTTATTTTGATGTGTCCTTTGGGGCAATGTAACTTTTGAGGCCAACAAGGACATTCAGCAGTCACTTTCCCTGTCTCTTATCTTTCCCTCAGCAGAAATTCCCTCACCAGCAAGCTCTGAGTTCTAACTGTTGTCTTTCTTTTTCAAAATCCACAAACTTCTGATTGAATTAAAAAACTACTGGAAATGTTTCAAAACCAAGTTTCTGACATTTATAAACTTTTTTCCTTTATTAGATTAAGATATATGATAAATAAAGTCATTGATAATATAATACTTTGAAAAAGAGAAGAGGACAGAACTATATCTAGCATCTTTTATTGCGTCAAGGAGATGAGAATGATCTTTGAGAGATGCACCTGGAAACATATTCTGAAAAGCCAAAAATCAAGGTTTATATTGCATATTAAGAGTAAAATCTATAAAATCGTATAAAAGCAAAAAAAAAAAAATGCCTTTTTAGTTATGAACATATGATATATAATTATCTACATAATATCTCTTGTATATTGTACAGGCATCTCAAGTCTAATGCTCCCTAAATAAAATTCTTAGTTTTTCTCCCAAACCTAATTATGTCCAAGGCTTTTTCATATCAATAAATGGTAGCATTAGTTATCCTTACTTATAAAAGCACTTTATTATTTCTTTGTAACACATGTGTTACAAACAATTCCCTAGGCTTTTGTGGGTGTTTTAATTTTGTATGTATTTCTGACATACTAAGGAACCTGGCTTTTATGTCATTGAATCTATTAGTATTTTCCTTTATGATTTATGCTATTAGCATCATGTTTGAAAAAGCTGTCTCTAAACAAGAGATGTTATAGCCATACGTTCTATATATCGTGGGTTCGGTTCCAGACCACCACCATAAAGGAAATATCACAATAAAGGGAGTCACATGAGTTTTTTGTCTCCCAGTGCATATGAAAGTTACGTTTATGCTATACTGTAGTCTATGAAGTGTGCAATAGCATTGTCTTTCCAAATGTACATACCTAAATTTAAAAAAATATTTTATTGCTGAAGAATGCTAACCGTCATCTGAACCTTCAGCAAGTCACAATCTTTTTGCTGGTGGAGGATTTAAAATATCATGAGAATTACGAAAATGTGACACACCGACAGGAAGTGAGCAAAATGGTGCCAATAGACTTGCTTGACAGTGTTGCTGGAAACTTTAAATTTGTAAAAAATGTCATATCTGCAAAGCACCATAAAAAATAGTATGCCTGTTATCTGTATTATTTTAGAATTCAATTTGAGGATCTGATGTGCCTGATCTATTCCATAGAAAATTTTTTAACTTGATCAAATAGTTGGTTCAAACCCCTATTTGGGGTTCTCTTAGAATTCAACACTGAATTGTCTAGAATAACTATGAGAGAGAAATTGGGATGATGGTGATAGTGACGGTACTGGAAGTGGTGGTCATGTTGTGCTGATGGAGAAAATGGTGGTGATGAGGTAGTGATGACAGTGGTGTTTGTGGTAGTGGTGGTGGAGTTAGGCACGATGGCAGTGGTGCTTGCCTTTTTACACAGATCACAGAAATGACCTGTTTTATACCTAGGCTACCTGATCTTTTAGTGCTTCAGAAAATATATTTAGTGTCATCAGACACAATATAATTAAATTCTACTGTGCTATGAACTGAATTATGTACCCCTCAAATCCACATGGTAAAGTCCGAACTGCCAATACCTCAGAATGTGACTGCATTTGGAGATAGGGTCTTTGGGGAGGCAATTAAGGCCAAAATCTAACATAACTGGTGTCCTTACAAGAAAAGGAGCTTAGGACACAGATATACACAAGGGAAGACTATATGAAGACACAGGGAAAAGAGGGTCACCTACAAGCCAAGGAGAACAGCTTCTGAAGAGACCAAACCTGCCCACACCTTGATCTTAAATTCCTAGCCCCCATAACTGTGAGAAAACACATTTCTGCTGTTTAAGCTGCCCAATCTATGGTACTTTTTAACGGCAGTCCTAGCAAACTAACACATACTGCACATGTTAGGCCAAAAAACATTTTGGGAGATTTTACCCATTGTTTTCTCAATAGTTTTCATGGATCTTTCATAGTGGAAGCATCTCCCCCAGCAAGTTGTGATTATAATGTTTGAAATATAAATATAAATATAAATATAAATATAAATATAAATATAAATATAAATATTTAAATTGTGGACCTAAGCTTAGGCAAATTCTGTTATTGGAACAAAAGTCTGATCCAGGGTTAAGGGAAACTGACTGTATTGGACTCTAAAGATGGTAGATTATATTCTAATGTGGCTTAGAAATGTCATGGACTATATTTTGCAAGCAATTTAAGGGATTTTCAAGGACAACATTGACAGTACACATTTTGTCACATCACAAGTTGACTCCAGAACTGAGCCCTCCTCTAAAATTTCTTCCACTATAAATCACAAAGGAAAAGTCTTAGTTTGAGCCAGACATAAAAAGAATTCATACTTATAAGTTAGGGTATAATTATTCAACTTCAAAAGAGCCAGTGTTTTTGGAAAATACTGAATTGATCTGGAACATTAAAAACGTGGTAACTTTTTTACAACTTTTTACAAATCAGCTGTAATGTACCAACACATTTTGGGGACTACTTCAGTTAGGCAAAATGCCACTTATCTGTCTTGTGATTGCTATGTTTCCATAGAATTCACATCAAAATATAAACACTAATATACCATTTGACTATTGTGTCTCCCCCTACAAGAATGTGTCTGCAAAATCAAGTTTCTGTAGCATATATGGACTAGCTCTCTAACCATCAGAGATTACTGCATTGCCCAAGTCTTGGGTCTCCTTTCATTCCTACTGGATTCTGTTCAAGACACTCTGGAGTTCTAATAGCCCCAACCATTTAATTTATTCAATCTGCAGATTCTTGCTTTGGCTAGCTCTGTATAAACATTTTATTTTTCTTAATAAAATAAACTCTTATTTCAAAACCACTCTTTGTGTGGGCAGAGAGGGCTGTGGTAGAGCCTTGTGAGGAGTAAAATATTTCTCAACACCAGAAAAATACTCATGACTTTTTCAAAGGATGTTTCCAATTAAAAAAAAAATCAACCTCAATCATTGGAGAGGAGATAGAGATGGCAGTTTATTTGAAGTTGATAATTTAATTTTTTCTTCTGAAAAATTGCCTCCACTTAAAATATATCATGAAATAGGAGTTTTATGAAAATATTGTTAACTCATTACTTTTGATTATTCTTATACCACTCATTAAGTGCTTCAAAGTAAAGCCCATAACCACACTTACTTTCTTCTCTCTTCTCTGCACTGCACTGTCCTGTTCCTACACTCTTGAACAGAATTTTTCAAATCAGGTTGGCATATTTGCTTTCCTACCACAGCAGTAACAGAAATGTCTGGGAGATGACGTGCCTGGGGACAAGCATGAGTCATCATATTTCTCATACTCTGTTTCTTATAACAGAGCTATTTGTAATCTCTGTAGACTTCACTTATTTTTCTAATTACAATGTCAACCCTCTGTAGCAATACTTGTCTATTTGAAGCAAACTTTTAAAGTTGAATCCTACTAAAGTGTATTCTGAGACATACAGATATTTTTTCAACAAGAAATCTATTTCATTGAATACACTTCAAACTAAAAATCTATAAATTTACATTAGGACACCAATTCTGACCGGAGAGGAGGAGAAAGAGGAAGCTGAAACAGAGATGCAGGCTTGGCCAGGAAAGTGGGGCGTTGGGATCTTGTCATCCCTGAAGAGGAAGGAAGAGAGTGCTTCCAGAAGGAAGTTTCCCACAGTGTCAGATGTGTCAGAGAGTTCAGAAAATTAGTGACTAACAAACACCATTTGATTTCAACAAAAAAGTTGAGAGCAGTTTTAGGCAGGTTTGCAGGGAACTCAAATAGCTAAGAGTTGGAGGTAAACAAGATACTGGAAAGCAGAAAAATCTAGTGTAGAGAGCCCTTTCGTGAAGTTTGACAGGGAAGGAAAGAGAGAGGAGGGAGTAACAGCTTGGAGATGTGGGGCTGAGAGATTACAGAATTATCAACCTTGGGAGACATTAGAGAACTTCTCTAAGAAAAGGAAAGAAGGAGCCAGAAGAGACGGAAAGAAGGAAGACTCAAGAGGGGAAAAGGATAACCCATGCAGCTGAGAGACCCTTAGGTGGCAGGAGTAGATAAAGTCAGATGGGTTTCATTTTTACAGGAAGAGAAACTCTACACCATCTTGACAGAAGTGAGAAGGAATTAGTGGGTGACAAAGATAACATTGGAGTATATTGCTGTATCTATATCAGGACTGCACATGTGTACACGTTGCTACTTGCTGTTTCTGAAATGCACCTCCGCAACTTCCTCCCTCCATGTACATGTATCTCCTAGTCTTGTTGCCAGACACAGCTCAAACATCATTTCTGGAAAGCCTTCTTTGGCAGGTGCAGTCTGCTTTGCTAGTTTCTCCTCCTTGCTCTCAGATGCTCCTTTATGCACATTTTGTCCTGTAATAGTCATTTATTCATCAGTCTTCTCGTTTAGACAGCAAACACTTTGAAGGTAGAGGCATATTTTATGTGCCTTTGTATCACAGAGCCTTACACACTTGAGGAACTTCATCTGCATTTGTTAAATCAGCAACCACTTCTGCTGAGTTGAAATGAATGGCCCTGGGCACACCTCTGAACACTGTGAGTGGCAAGGCCTGGGTGTGGAGGTGATCCTCCTGTCCTTTCTTGCTGTCAGTTTCTGCTCCTGGCTTGACTCGCTATTTTTTCTAATCATCTCTCTGCAGCTGTTATTTTGAGCTTGGCTTTACTCCAGGCTCCGTGAACATGGCTTCACTCAGCCTCTTTCTCCATTCCAAAAAGTCACCCCAAGTAACAGCTTTTTAATTACATGTTAGGGTTTGATGGGGAAAAGCAGAAATGTGCGAAACAGGAATCAGTGCACAGTGGAGTACTAAAAACTGTCATATAAACCAGTTAAAAATCTCAATGACAATCAGACAATCAATTTCTACTTATAGAAAAACTCTGGGTATCTTTCTCATGAGAAAACGGCCTGCCACCCTTTACAGGGGCTGCCCAATCCTTATCTCTCTCCAGAATTCCTTCTCTACTTTTCTCCCCAAGCCATGCCACTCACTCCTCTCCACAAGGATTATAGTAGGTGGAATAATGGTTCCTCCAAGGTGTCCATGTCTTAATCCTCAGAACCTATGAATGTGTGGCAAAGGGGCAATTAAGATTGCAAGTCAGCTGACCTCACAATGGGGAGAGGAGCCTGGATCATCCAGGTGGATTCAATGTAACCACAAGTGTCTTTAAAAGTGAAGAGGGAGGCAGCAATTTCAGTAAGACTCCACCAGCCACTGCTGGCTTTCCAGATGAAAGGGGCCACAATCAAGGAATGCTGGAGCCCCACGATGCTGGCAAGGGCAAGAAAATGCATTCTCCCCTTGAACTTTCAGAACAGGACTCAGCCCTCTTGACATCTTGACTCCAGTCCCCTGAGACCTGTGTTGGCTTTCTAAGTTACAGAATTGTAAGATAATAAAGTTGTGTTGTTGTAAACCATTGAGTCTGTAATAATTTGTTCAGCAGCAAATAGAGCACAAATATAAGGACCAAGATAACAAATCCAAATCCATTTTGATGTGAAATATCTTAAATCTTTTGGCTCAAAATCTGCTTCAGCCCCAGCTCTGGGACTTTGTTTTGCCAAATTAAAAAGAACATTAACAAACTTTGCTTTACAAAACAGTTATCTATCCCTAAGAAGAATGAAAAGGAGCCTTCTTGTACTTAAGCCCTCTGATCATGTTTATGACAACATTTTTCATTTCTATCACAAATACACTGTTTGATACATGACTCCAGAAATAACATTGTTCCTCTTCCAGGAAGACAGTAATATATTACATTGTTCATTTTAAATGGGGATGTATAAATAATGTGCCTATTAAAGGGAAGGGAGAAGAAAAGCTTGAGGAATAGGAATTTTTTAAAATGTTGATTTGCCAAACTCTTCCAATTTGATTCTTACAACACTTACAACTAATTATTGAGAGAGCAGAGTATTAAAGTTTAATAAACTTGAGCAAAAACATCCTACACCCACTTAACCCTTTCAGTTATTCAAACAGAGCTTCCTACATTGGACAGGAGTAAAGGTCTAAGGCAATCCTTCCCATTGTGGAAACAAATCACATGGAGATCTTTTTAAAATGCAGATTCTAATTCAGTGGCTCTGGGTGGGAGCGGAGATTCTGAGGTCCTGACTTCTAATGTGTTCCTAGTTAATGATGTGGGTCCAGGGACCAACATCAAGTAGTAAATTCATAGGGGACCTTGAGGGTCACAGTAAAACCGAATGCTTGAGTTCTATGATTCTATAAATTAAACACATCAAAAAAAAAGGATATGCTCACTGAATCTCAGTTTATGTAGCAAAGAGAAAATTCTATGAAATTATTATTTGGGATTGAGAGTCATTTTATGATAAGACTTTAAGATTATGAATTCCATTTGCAATTGCTTATTGCATCATTAAACAATTCTTTTTTCAGTGACAAGCTTAGTGTTCCCCCATCTCAAGCCTCTAGTGTGTGTATCAAACATATGTTTCATAATAGATTTCTATTATGCGTGCCAGGAAATGGTAGCATTATGTGGTCAGATGCCATCAGCTAGTTCCTTTCCCACTGCTGTCATTGCCTGAGAGATATTCCAAATCTCCAACAGAAGTCTTGCATTTGATTCCACATCCAACATGTTACAGGAACAACAGTAAGTACCTCAATTCTGATCCTGTTACCTAGACATAAAAAAATACCAATATTTGTTAGCAATGCTTACAAAACCCCGCCCCCGCCCCCATGGTCCATCTCTTGCCTAGCTCTTCAGTCCCATCGTATGTCAATCTCTCTCCCTCACTGAATCATCTCCAGCCACACTGTTATTATTCCATTTCTTTCAGTATTTCACTTTACCTCCCACCTCAAGACTGTTTATGATTTTCTCTCCCCGTAAATACAACCCTCCCCAAACTCCTCACTTTAATGCTTAATCATTTTCCCAATCTCAACTCAAAAGTCACCTTGTCAAAATCTTTTTTGACTCAGACGAAGTCACACATCCTTGCCATACAATCTCACAAGCTTCTTGAAATGCACTATCACAGCTTGTAATTATATACCTGAGTGATGTTGGTCACACTTTTTCTCCCTAGATGACCACATGTTCCATGAGGGCAGGTCTATGTATGGCCCCACCACATTGCATTCATACTGCCTAGCACAGTAGAAAGCATTTAATAAATGTTGATGAAAGAACAAATGCAAAATTTAATTTTTTTAATGGGCCTAATTAGCTAACATCAGGGTCAGGGACATACTGTCTAAAAGAAAAATGGTTGGCTTAGAAATGAATTTTAGAACAAAACTTTTTAGTTTGTTGATGACTGATAATGTGTTAGCCTGATCAGTTCTTACCTTTAGATCTGTTTATTTGTTCATTTTTTTATCCATCACCAGGGACTATGCGAGGTGCTGGGAACATGGATATGGGTCTAGCGGTCATCTGATCCTTGCACACATTCCCTGTTGTCTGAGCAATGCTCAAAGAACCAGAGAGAGGCTTGTGTACAGTTTTCAGCTGTGTCTAAATCAATGACTACAACAGAGACTATGAAGTCAGGGCATGGTTAGAATCCAACTCATGTCATTTCCATTTCCAGGATAAAGACCTGTGTGGACTGCCTGGTCTATGTTTTAAATGATAGGAGGGCTAAACATTATTCTACTACAGTGAAGCAAGACATAGCCTTTTGCCACCTCCTCCCCACTAAGTGTTGTTTGCAAATTCAGTGATGATCAGAATATGTCATGTAAATACTTAAATGAAAATAGTACTTAACACACTTCAAAACCCTAGAGGAATAGCATTTCCCTTATAGGTAGATTTGAATGCAGAACAGGCATTTTGATGTTTCCCCTAAACTCACAATATAGAATTTTACCCATGTATTTTTAAATTTTGAAATGAATAAAATATAAACAAAAAATGGATGATTTTCATCCTAGTTTTAAAGAAATTCTTTGTTAATGTAGAGTCAAGAGGCCCTTTATGAGACTTCAGGGCTTTGCCAAAAGTGATAGTTTCCAGTCAAAAGAAAAAAAAATGATACTGATTTTGAAGATTCCTTCATAAAACAAATATTTATTGAATTCTGCTTTTCCTCCAGGCAGCCTCTTAGGGAAAAATGTTCTTATACTCATGGAGTTTATGTTTTCATTAGGAGAAACTAACAAGTTAATGACACAAAATGGGAAGTATTATGAAGACAGTGCAAGAGTGTATCAAGACAGAGTTAAGGGGTAGACTGACCTGGAAAGGAGACATTTGAGCTGAGATGTGAATCCTGGGAGGAAGAATGCCTTGCAAAGAGCTGGAGAAAGGACAGAGGGACAAGGAACGCAGAAGACCCAAAGCAGAAACCATGGTGGCATCTCAGAGGAACAGAAAGAAAGGGTCAGGTGGCCCAAAGTTGAAGAAGGAGATTGTGCAGGGATCATGTAGGTTTGATTTCTAATTGCAGTTGGAAACCACAGATTTTTGAGCAGCAGTGGTGTAAAGTTTAAAAAATTACTCTGGTGCTAATAGAAAATAAAGTCTAACTGAGCAAGGGAAGATGGAGGGAGATCAGTTCGGTTATTGCATTAGACCAAGGAAGAGCTGGTAGCAGCTTGAATCAGAGCAGTAGCCATAAAACTAGAGTAAAGTTCTTGGAATCGAAATGCAACTCTACACATAAATACTTCAAATAAATTCTAGTTGAGCAGGCATCTTACATAGGAAGGCACTCCATCAGGCAACTGCCATTCTCTGCAGACTACTATATCAAAGCATGCTATAGTGAAGGCTAAAGTAAGATTTATTTCATATATAGGTTCAGTCAACAGACAGTACTTTGAGTTCAGCCAGTATGTTGGATTCAGCCAACCATCTTTTCAATACTTGCCTTTAGTTACAAATGTGCCAAGGCATTGAAAAGGGATCACTATGATTCTATTATAACTTTCTGCAAACACATCCCCTATAATTAATGAAACGTGATGTCAATAATGCCTCAGCAAGGTACTCATTTTAGTAAAAGAAGTGGTAACTTCATACATTGACAAGATTAATCTTCTAATCAGATAATGGGAAGGCAACTAAAAATTATTTAGGATCTTGAGTATTTTAAAATTTGGAACGCATTCTCTAAATACAAGTATTACCAAATAAGTGATACTTAGAAGCCAGAATAGCTTTCTAGTTCTTATTTCACCCTGTTGTCCAAATCATTGTCCAAAATACTTGGAGACCACTGCACCTGCTTTTCTTACATTGGAGAGCCTAATACTTCAACGTACACAATCACCTGTATAACATGTTTAACCCTTTCATGCTAGGCTTTGATTGGAGCCCATTTTACTTTCATCATCAAATACATTAATATTGTTAATCACTGGAGTATAACACAGCAAAACTTTGTTGATTTCTTTAATTAGAATTTATGTAATAAATAAAATTTTACACTGCCATTGTGCTAGATGGGACTGAATTTATAACACTATTTAAAAAATTACAAGTACCTTTAGTGGCAGTAAATGAATATATTTATTATTATTATTAGAATAATAACAATATTGATAATAATATTTCCAAATCATAGTTTCCACTAAAGGATAATTCTGTATGAAATAACTATTTTTATATGTAAGATATTACATTCACATTCAGAACCATAACTATACAGTTTCAAATAGTATGATCTATTTGCAAAACTATGTCAAAATTTCTGCTCTTACTTTTTAAATAATAAACTCTACTTTCCTGAAAATGTACTCTCTTTAACCATTGTTATTTTTGGTCTCCGAAACTGTAACTCGTAGAAAGTGTAACTCACAGACACAGAATGTTTTAATTAACAGTGTTGGAAAAATAATATTTCTGGTTTGAATTTTCCACATTTGAACCAGGAATGAAAATTGAAACTAATATTTGAAAAAAATGAGTTATTTCTCCCCAATTATTTCCTGAGTTTTATTATACATAGAAACAGAGTTTTCACTGAAGGCTAGTCAGTGGGTGGAAAGGTTAGGGCTGTTCTCTTTCTGTTGTTCTTATAATTAAAAATATTTCTAAGTGTATCTATATCATAATTACCTTCTGAAGGAGTCTCATTCTGTCTTCTGTGTTCCAACTCAATACAAATACAATGATAAGTTTAATTAAAATAGTAAATAGTATTATAAAATAATTCATGTATAGTTAGAGCTGGGTAAGAGAGTAAAGCAGGGCTAATTTACATTGTTTAATGTCCAAATAAAACTCATGCCTCTAGACTATTAGCTTAGTCTCCTGATTCTGAACACTTTTCAATTACTTTTGTGTTGCTTTGTGATTTGCAGTAATTTGAAACCTATAAATCATAGCTTTCATAGTAATTATAATATCAAATGAAAATTTCACGGTGGGGAAAGAGAGCTCCCAAGTTCCTTAGAGAATTAAAGGTGGAGTTTGTGTTGAACTCAATAACTAAGAGAGAGGGAGAATTATAGCCAAATGCTTTGAGAAAAAATTCCCACTTGTATTAAAGAACATGAGTTACCAATTATGGATTATGGGAAAAAAATCCTAAACATTGCTTTTCTGGGCAAATTATATTTTGATATAATTTCAAACAGTGTGAAGTTACAAGAATCATGTGAGTAACTCCTGTATATTCTTGACCAAAATTGAACAGCTGTTTACAATTAGCACCATTTACTTTATTATCCTGTCTCTCTCTCTCTATCAATTTTTTCTGAACTTTTGAGAATAAGTTCTAGACATCTTGCAGCTTGACCCCTAAGTACCAGCATGTATTTCCTAGGAACAAGGAAATGCTCTTAAAAGACCACAATATAATTATTAAAATCAAGAAAATCAATATGGATATACTACTATTATCTAACACATATTCCTTTTCCAAATTCACCAATTGCCCCATTAATGAATGATACCCTTTACAGCCCTGTCCCCTCTCCTTCTGTACTCCACCCTCTTTTCAGGGTCCAACCCAGGACCACATATTGCATTTTGTGGTCACATCTCTTCAATCTCTTTAAATCTTGAATAGTTTCTCAGTCTTCTGTTTCAAGACCTTTACATTTTCTAAGAGGTCAATTATTTTGTAAAACATCCCTCAATTTGAGTATGTCTGATGTTCTGTCATGATTAGATAATATTAGGCGTTTTTGATAGAAATACCTCAGAATCACATGAGGATTTGTCCCTTTATTGTTGCTGTTAACTTTGATCAAATGAATAGGTTGGTGTCTATAAAGTTACTACTTTCTCTTTTATAATGAATAAGTTTGTAGTGAGTTATTTAGAGATTATATAAATATCTCTGTGATGGCTAATTTTACATGTCAACTTGGCTAGGTTCTGGTGCCCAGTTGTTTGGTCAAACACTAACCTAGATGTTGTTGTGAAGATACCTCCTAGAGGTTTACATTCACAATCTGTTGACTTTAAATAAAGCAAATTACCATTAATAATGTGGGTGGGCCTCATCCAATCAGGTGAAGACCTTAAGAGCAAACCCTGCATTTTAAAACTTTTATTATTATTAAGGGGGTAGGGTAGAGCTCAGTGGTAGATTACATGCCTAGCATGTACAAGATCCTGGATTAAATCCCCAGTATCTCTATTAAAAAATAAAAAATAAAAAATAAAAATAAAAAAATAAATAAATCTAATTACCTCCCCCAACACAATCTAAAAATAAATAAAGAAATAAATAAAATATTTAAATTTTCATTATTATTCTTTATAATAGTGATTTTTATTATTACATTTTTTATTGTATCAGACAAATTACATAGTGATTTGGTATCCTTACACACTACGAAATGATCACAAGTCTAGTAACCATCTGAAAACCTGAGGTTTTTTTAGAAGATTGTAACATAGAAATCCTACCTGAGTTTCCTGCCTGCTGGTCTGCCCTACAGATTTTGAACTTGTCGGCTCCCACAATGGTGTAAGCTAATTCCTTAAAATAAACATTTTTATATGTGTATATCTATATAAATAGGATATATATATATATATGATTTTATATTTTATATAAAGATAACTAGATAGATACATAGATAGGTAGATAGATGTAATAGGATATAAATATTACCTAGTAGTTCTGTTTCTCCGGACATCTCTGACTGATACAATCCATTCCTCATAAGACTTTTGCTACGTTTAGCATTCATAGATGATTCATGCCTGAATCAAACATTGCTATGATTGTTGCTGAATGATAATTTGCTATTATCCTTTCTACCTTTAGTTGGCATTCTAAGGAAGAACTTTCCTTTCTCCTTCATTTGTTTATTTTTTCACGTATTTGTTTATATCAGCATAAGCTTAGGAATTCTTATTTTATTCAATAGATTATAGTCAGTTATCATTGCTATTCATTTTGATGGCTGAGCTGTTGTAGTTTGACCAGTTGAGCCCCTTCAAGTCAGCTCCTGTGTCCTTTTGTAATGTCCCCATCATACCTTGAGTACTTCCATACTTTCCATCACAAGATGCTCCAGGCTTGTACCTTCCCTGCCCCAGCTGTGGATTTATGTCATTTCTCTATGGAACCTGTATTTTTTGTTTTTTGTTTTTATAAAGTAGAGAATGGTACTCAGAAACCAAAGTTAGGGCTATTAGTACTCACTGTATAATTTAATGGCAGTTGACATAAAACCTCAAGGCAATTCAATCAATTCAATTAAATCAACATTTATTGATCACTAACTAGGTAGAAAAACTGCAGGATGTTCTAATGAGAAGGAAATGAGAGACTCAACAGAGTTTACATTCAATGGGTTAATTTAAAGTCAACTGAAAATATTACCTATTTTCAATTTGAAAGAATTTTCCTCTGTTGTCTTCTCCAATCCGATTGGTAAGCTAGTTTAACATTATTGCAAAACTAACAATTGATTTAAAGATCTAAACAATTTAAAAACAAAATCAAAATTATAGAAACTAGAAGAAGTATAAAATATCATTAATCAGTGGAGTAGAAGAAGAAGGTGGAGTGTATTCAAAAGACGGGAAATATCTAGCGCTGACATTGGTGTGGGGAAAACCAGTGTTCTAATACACGGCAGTGGCAGTGTAAATTGTTACAGTGTTAAAGAGGATGAGTTGGGAAATCTATTTAAAAAAAAAAAAGCTTGTGCACTTTGGGACACCACATTTACAAGTCTGTACTAGGAATATGCTATTTCATGAGGACAAAGAGATAACTACAAGTCTAGTAATTACAAAGTTTGGGTCAAATACTAGAAACAACTACGCACCAGTCCAGGGCAGGTTAAATAAAATTGTGTTGTGGATAGGCTATAAATTACTACAGAAGGTAAAGGAATAAGTTAGGTATCATGTGCAGCCGTGAGAAGATCTTTAGGACAGGTTAAGTAAAAAAAAAGTTTCAGAATATTCCATATTATTTCTCTGGAATAAAATGTTACATATGAAAATGTTAATGCAGAGGAAAAGATCTGGAAAAATAACTTAATGATTAATTTAGGAGAGGGAGGTGGAGTTTAGGGAGATTATAGGCTGAATTTTACTCTCTATTCCACTTCAGTATTTGACATTTTTGATCAATAAGAAGTTATACATTACTTAAATGAAATGTTTCTAAGTTATTGGAAAAATTACTTCTAAAACAATGATCTTAATACCATATTACAGTAGAATCTCTGGCCTTCTTCCTTTCCTCCATTTGTTGTCTATGGTAGCATTAAAAATTCCTCTACAATTAGTGCCTTAAAGTCTTAAAAAAACTGACATTTACTGTCTCACAAGTTCTGTGGATCAGGAATGCGGGGCATTGCTCAACTAGGTGCCTCTGGATCAAAGTTTCTCATGAGATTTAATCAAGCCGTTAACTGGGATTGCAGTCTCATGGGAAGAGTCAATTGGGAGTTGAGAATTTTGGAGAGGCATGATCCACTTCTTTTCATTTTTTGACACTTCTAACATATTAGAAATAAAGATATCTTTAAAAAGCTAATAAAAATGTAATTTAACTTCTTGTTTACATTAAACAAGTTAACTCTTTCAGGATGAAAATATAATTTTTCTATTTACAAGTTAACTTGAGAATTTATAAAAACAAATTAGTTGTTTACTATAGATGGTACGGTCTGGCACTAGGAAATAAATTAAAGTTCTGAGACACATACTTTTTTTCAATCCTGTACTATTTTATGTTACCCTTTTTTGAGACTATTTTAATAGTCAGTGCTTGACACCCTTGATGAATGTGCAATTCTAGCTAAATGATCCTCCTAGTAGCCCTTTTTGTGACAAGCCCTAAGTTATTCAATGGAGAATAGGTTTAATGATGTGTGATTCTAAACTATTTACTATTACACAAAATATTATAGATTTATATTGTATCTTAATAGTCTGTCTCATACTTAGGCTAAAATTCTGTAGAACAGCACATCAAGTTTTACAGAATATATGTAACAAACTATATATACGCTTATAGTACAATATTAAGAAAACATCTCTAAAAATGAAGCTCCAGGAGAAATCTTCTGAGCCTTGCTGACGGCATTAACATAATGAAAATGTCTTGATAAGCATAGGCAATTATCATAGTACAGAAACTTATTCTCTATTTCTGATGAAACGGAAGCTCTTATGTGGAGGGAACTCTATTAACATGACACGCTTGATTCTTTCCCTTTCTATTTCTTTTTCTGTCGGGGTGGAGTGGTGGGGAAGTCAGCCTGTGTGCAGAAAGGATACATTTTGCTCTGCTCCTCCATTCTATAAGTCCTTCAGGGGTGAGCAATCCTGTGAAGGGTCTATGCCAGTCCAATGTTGCCTGTGAATGAATAAGTAAGGGATGTAATTTCTGTGTCTTACATTTAGGAAGCTCACCTGCTCCCAGATATGTCAGATTCTCCAAAATGAGCGTTGTCATCCATAAAAGTGATATTTTACTCACCATTCATCTTCTCTTTAGATTTACCTCTCAATTAGTTCAGAACTCTTGTGGGAAACAAATGTGTTATGTTGGTCGCTCCCTATTGTGGGTTGAATTATGTCCTCCATAAAGATATGTTGAAGTGTGAACCCCTAGGACCGCAGAGTGTAATCTTATTTGAAAATAGGATCATTGCAGATGTAATTAGCTAAGAAAAAATGAGGTCATACAAGAGTAGGGTGGGCCCCTAATTCAATATGGCTGTTGTCTTGACAACCCTCTTCAGAGAAGACACACAGGGGAGATGGCAATGTGAAGACTGAGGCAGAGATTGGGGTTATGCTGCCAAACACCAAGGGCTACCCAGGTCTGCCAGAATCTGAAAGAGGTAAGGAAAGGTCTTCCTCTAGAGGCTTCAGAGAAAGCATAGCTCTGCCAACAACTTGATTTCAGGCATCAAGCCTCCAAAGTGTGAAAGAACAAATTTCTATTGATTTAAACTACCCAACTTGGTACTTTGTTATGACAGCCCTAGGAAATCTACACCCTCTCTCCTTAAAATATCAATAAATATAAGGTTTGAATGAACTGACCTTGAATTTTACTTTCTTCTCTTCATATCAAGGTGGAAAAAAAGTTTTGAAAGTCTTAATTTACTGTTGGTGTTAACAAAACCAGTTTCCCCTTCAGTTACCAAACTTCTTGTTACAGTATACAGACACCATGGGTTCAAAAAAGACCCATGAAGATCTAATTTAATTAATTAGCATTAAAGGTTAGCTTTAATTAATGGCAAGGAAAAGATTTGAGCTCAGTAGTCAATTTTTTTTTCCTTTATGTGGATGCATATTAATTGTACACAATGGATTGTGGATCTCTGAATATAAATTGCATTTCTCAGAAACTTTTCTTTGTATTACAACGTGCTATTTCTGCACATTAAAATATTTAATGCATAATTTGGCATTGTTAGCTGCCTTGTGGTTAAAATATTTTTTGCTCTTTATTGGAGTGAAAAACAAATAAGGACTAAAGGATTGGTTGGTTTCTGAAACGATTCCATTCATTGCATTCAAGACAGCCTGATATTGGTGGTTAAATCCAACAACAGACAGCTACAGAAGGAAAAAATGCTTCCTATAGCTGATAAAGCATATCGATGTTGTATAGACAAAAGATCCTTTAGTTGACTGAATTATCATCCTTGAACAGGAAACAAAAAGGATTCTGAGTGAAACATGACTCATCTTGATTTACTAAAAGCAGAAATGGACTCAAGTTTTACTTCTTTAGCTGGTACCTCCAGGAGGATCTGTAATGTGGATGCTATAGAATCACTCCTCTGTGAAGAGTTCAATGCTTTTGAGAGAGAAGAATGGGGTATATGGTTGAGGAAGACATCAATGGACACTCTAAAGGGAAAGAAATCTTTTTATTCAGATATAAATAAACTTAATTATTCTCTTCCAAAATATTTTGTTGTGTCTTTGATTTAATTTAATCCAGAAGAAACAAGGTAGTGCTAGTGAGAGTTCATTGATTAAAAATATCTACAAGTAAACAAGGTCAAATTTAATTTAATTTGTTACTTAGAGTGCTCAGTGTTACTAAGCCCTATAAATGCAGTAATAAATGTATCCCTTTTACAACTGTATATTGATATATGCAGTGACTGTATAAATTGGCTGTATTTCAAAATTAGACTTCGAAGCTGATTATTTGGAACAAAGAAAATGTTTTTTTATTGTAGACATTCTAGTTTCCAGGCACTTTTTCCCTACAAAAGCGTATTTAATACACGGCTGTGTCAAGATATTATATTGGGAGTAAAAATACAGATTAAGACATTTTTATAACTGTTCTATGATTATGATATAAAGCAGGAAGGAGGAAATATTTTTCTTCTTTTTTTGAAATTCTAATATTTGAGGACTACATTTACGTAAGCAGAAAATGGATGAAGCCTTTTTCTAAATTCTGAAGAAACCGTGTTTTCAGCTTGTTAGAAATGAATAGAGCCAGGCTTTTTTCTTCCTCTTTTCCTTTCTTCCTTCTTTTTATTTTGGAGACTAATCTCCATACAAACCCCTGGATTCTTTGCTTGTGGTAAATTGTAGTTCTTATCACCCTTGTGCACATTACTTATAATCAGAGTTAATTTTGTCTCACAAAAGGAAAGAGGGAAAGATAGTTTTTCTTGAGGCAAATTGGATACAGTTGGAAAGAGAGAGAAAAAGAGAGAGAGAAGGACTTTTCCACAGAGAAAGAGAAAACCATACGAAGAATGAACTGAGTTATCAGCAGTGAAAAAAGAGGAAATCATCACCTAATTCCAAAGGCAGGGCACAGGACATGGTAGAAAAGAGATATGTTTTTGGTCTTGAGAAGAACAGGGAAGGAAATAAGGAATTCTTCTCACATGTGGTCTATTCACAAGTTAGATGACGAAACTCAGTGATTGCGTTAGAGGGTTTTGTTTGTCCTTTTTACATCATACTTTCCTCCTATAATGGTGGGACACAGGAGGAGAGGTGTGTGTGGCACAGAGAATGTGGGCGTCTTAGTAACAAGACCACATCACTAGAATTTGACTAAAGCAGATATTTGATGATAAACTTAGGTTAAGATTTTTTCAATGGGTAATTTATGTCTTAATAATATAGAAATTAATTTCCGTACAATAATTTGTTAATTAACATAGTGACAACCCTCAGACAGTTTGGACTAACATCACAGCCAACTGTAACCATGACAGTAAGTGTTGGGATCCATAAATTTAACTTAAAGATACAAAACAAACATATGGACCAACTGAAGTTCAAAATCCTTAGAAGTGAGAACAATGTCAAAACTTTTTTATCTGATGCAATTAGCATCTCACAATATACTAGGTCCTTAAAACTCCATAGGCTTAGTTACAAATGCCAGATAAGAAGTCCTGGATGTGGAGTCTTCCTTACAACATGGTGCCATAAATAGTACCTGGATGCTACAGAGACTCCTGATGGGAAATTTTGTTATTATTTATATTTCTATTGTATTAGCTGCACACTGACTGAACATTTGATGAAATAATCCATTATTTCACACATTAGTACCCTTGATGAATATAGTAGCCAAACTCTTAGAATATTTGTGAAAAGCAAAAGAATTTGTTTGGACTATTAACTCTTGTGAATGAAGTTTCTGGTAAGGAAACTATAATTAGCCAATGTTAAAACACTAAATGGAGTGAAACATGTGTGTAGCAAATGATGCAAAGTTATGTGTCACTGTGAACAAGCAAATTCCTTTTGATGGTTCGGCAGAAAAACAGTCTGCCAAGGATTGTGAATGATGTGTCATTAATAGCTGAATTATATCAAGGTGGGGCTGAAATTTCAGGTGGTACATTGCTTTGCAGGTATAGGTCATTAAAGTAAGTAAATACTTGTTAATTCCTTGGTCATCCCAGCCCTTCTTCTGGACTCTCAGGCCTTCTACAGCTCTTTTCTAATGCTCTGGCCCATGTCCATTTTAACTGGCCATTTCCTGTGCTGTACCAATGTACACCATCCTTAGATAAAAGTGCTAAGAGCATTTGTAGGTCATTATATGCTATTCTGATGCTATACTGATTTTTTTTTCAATGACACTTTCACACTGTTAAATAAGCAAATACATCTGCAATTTCAGGCTCGTATTTGACTTAGCTGATTTCTTATACGTTTGACAGGTCTTCCACATTATTGGTATAACAATTGTTTTGTCCCTCTCTGAAAGGTGCGGGGAGGTGGGTAATAAGCACCTCTTGCCAAATCTCTCCCAACAATGCTAACCAGTTCTGTGTAACCAGGAATAGTGGGAGGTGTCCCCAGACATTTAGACACTCATCTCACAAACAGGTAAAGCAACTGTTGTCAGATTGCAGTTGAGCAGTTCTGCCCTTTATATAAACAGTTACTGATTCCGTCTTTGGAAAGAGCTCTGTTATAGCTGCCTGGGGAGTGAAGTCACCAGCTGCTCAGCTCATGGTGGGAGCTCCTGCCACTCCTTCAGCCTGACTTTGCCAGTGACAGAGGAAGCTTCAGTCCTCCCCCTGCTTCTCAAAATCCTCAAAATTCTGTCCTATTCCCCTCTCTCCTCTTTTATCTTCCCACACGTCACCATTCCCTACCCATATTCCAATAGCTACATAGAATTTTTAAGTTAGCAAAAGTTAATTGAATGGGGAGAAAAACAAGGGAAAAGTAAGGAAAATGTGCTTAGTGAGATCTATGGAGGCATATATCTCTGGCTTCACTTTTTACTGAATTTGAATTCTTTAGCACACACCTTCCCACTCTCCCCATCTGATTCAAATTCCTGTGTCCAATCCTTCAATACTGATATCTCTTACTTATTACTATATAAAGGAGCAACATTTTCTCAACTTAAAAAGTTCATGATTCTAAGCAAATATAAGTTCTCACCAAAATAATGAATAAATGAATTCCTGTATTCTCTGGGCTGGTCATGACATGACTTTGTAGATTGAAATGATAGTATTTTGTTTGGGCAGATAGTCCAGTCTGTTTGCATTTTCTAAATACACAAGGACTACTTGAAAATATAGGTCATTCACGATAGACGTGGTTGAATGGGTAGGTGGGAGAGTGACAAGAAAAAATGAGCCTTATTAAGTTAAGCAAAATGAATGAGCCACAGGGATATCCGTGCAGTGTTGACTATAGTGTGATCACCATAGACATGCCTTCTGACCCCATCTAGGTTTTCAGTGCTGTCAGTAAAAGTAGCAATGGAGGTCACAAATCATCTTCTAAAAATGTCTCAGCTAACATGCATTTTAGAATAGAGAAGTCAGAGAGAAGAACACAAGAATTATTCCTGATAGAGATCAGAATATATTTCAGGAAGAAGGAGTGAGCAATTAGGAAACAGACATGAAGATGCCACCGGAGATGGCATAGGCTTTGGAGGTGATTGGCTATGAAATCTGTTGAGTTAGAATGTCTGAGTTGAGAGGTCTAGCAGTCTAGCATTCCATAGGCCTGAGATTCCAAAACAGTAGCAGCTAATCCCCATTCAGTCTTCTTGAAATTTCATCCCTGTGTAATCCACAATCTATTCTCAAATGCTTTCCATCAGTGTTTGACGTAGGGAGCTATAAATTATCCAGATATTCAGGTTTGTATTTATGTACAGTATTGGCTGATTTTGTGTTTAATTCCATAAATTGGAGTTAATCAGTACCAGGGTATCAATAACACGAAGCAAAGCACAGTGTGCCATATTCCAGAGGTGAAATCTGAAAGGTCACTTAAGGAATAACATTATTAATTTTCAGTATACTCATGAGTGAAATAAATGATTGGCTAATTATGTCTTATTGGTGTAATAATTCACAACTAAGCTGACATGCTTTTAAAAATCACATTATCTGAACTAGAGCTATTTATATGTATATGTGTGAAAGTATGTATGTGTGTGTGTGTGTCTGAAATTTTTCAAGGTCCCAGAAGTAAAAGTGTGTTATCTTAGTCCTAGATTATTGGCATAAAAGTAAAGTTTTCAATTTCTGAGTATGTAAGATAAACTTCTGTTTTAAATGTATAGGATTTTACTTTCATTTAATAATGAACTTCAGCATTTAAGGTTTCATTTCAAAAATAATATTTGAAGCTAGATAGGGAAAATATAGTATGACCTTTTAGCTGGACGATACATGTCATAACCGCTGGCATATTAATTCAATAATAATTATTTCTTGATTCCTCTTAGTTACATAATTATCATTAATTTTTTAGAAATTAAAACACAGGCAAAGAAGTCTTTGTCAGTGATTCATCTTTGAAGACATTATAATATCAAATGCAAATTAAATAGGAGCTTCTGAGCCTAAAATGAGAGTTAACCACCAACCACCGTAAAAATTTCAAAATCAGATTTTCTCTACCAAATAATCTCATCCAGAGATCTAAACCAAAAGCAAACAAAAACAACCAAAAAAGAAAAACACTTATTCAATAACTAATTTTGATCAATCATTTTTAAGTTAAGCAATACTGGTTACTTGCTCAGATTTATTTTGACGTCTTCTTTTTATTTTAGGAACTGAATTTCAATGGATTCTGGGGACAAAGGGAAGCTGAATTATAGTCCTCCCACTTCTGGCAGATATTTTAAAAATTACTCAGTTATGAAGAGTATTTAGGAAAAAGCCTTCCACCTGTTTTTTCATTCCATTAGTTGAAGTATAGATTATGGTTCATCATTAAAATGGTTGAATTAGGAATAATTTTTTTCTAATTATCATTTATTTTTAAAATAAAGAGCCAAAATTAAAAATCATTTCTATATATGTATATGTATATATATACTACATTCTACAGTTTGAAAGCTTATTTCTCTATATATTATTATTTTAGCCTCACAGTGCCTCTTTGAGACTAAAAAAGCACTGAACTCCATGTCTATATCCCATCACTCTTTTCTTCTAATTTAGATGACTTGATATACCTGAAGATTATTTTCTATTATCCTTTTTACAGATCGGGGTAGGCAAAACCTTACTTTCACAGTTGCTATGAGATTTTCATAGTACTCATTTTCTTATTAAGTCACAATTTAAAGAAAAAGTGAAATTCATCTTGAGCATTGCTATGTTGAATAATAGAAAATAGTGAATATGATTTAAAACTTGCTTGAATGATTATATATCAAATGAATTAAGGAAGTAAGAATAAACAGGTCACTTAAGATATTCAGAGATGATACTGAGAACAAACACTGTCTATAGCTGATACACAGCTTTAGTTTTATTGTAAGAGGATTTGCATTTATAAAGAAGGATTTTAAAAATAATATATGTGAGTGATGTTTTATGATTTAAAAAGAAAATAAATCCATTTAGAACATAATCTGGCTCTGTGCATCCAGAATTTGTAATGTTCTTATGACTTTGTTTGAAAAAATATGGGGAGGAAGTTCTTTTCCTTCTTAATATGAACCACATTTTAAAAAATTTAAAACTAATTTTCACCTATTTTTAAAACTTGAAGTATAGTCAGTTAAATGTGTCAATTTCTGCTGTACAGCACAATGTCTCAGTCATGCATATATCAGCTATTTTTATTTCTGTAACTTTACCTGCCTACTATTCTTCTATTTACCCTTGCCCTGTGTGTATTATTTGTTAATGCTTTAATACTCTTAAAAGTTTTTGTTTTATCTTAAGAGGAATATTTATTGCTTTTTAAAATTAAAATATGAGTTTGGGAAGGAAGAAGAATCTCAAAGAAATAGACACTGAAATTACCATTATCCAGAGATAGTCATTTGATTTTGATGTAGTTTTCATATATATATATATATATATATATATATATTTTATAAAGTGAGATAATATTATGTGATATATCATAACTTGCTACTGTCATTCAAAACTATTAAAAAGTAAATATTTCCAAATATGCCAGGATTTTGGTATACCACTACTTTGGACAATCAGTTTGGGATAATCCATTTTTTGATTCAACAATTGAACAACAGAATCAATTTCAGAACATAATTTCTTCACATTTATTATAGAAGTATATGTCATTTTTCACTGGATGGTCTTTCTCTTTTAAGTTTTCAGCAAATAAATCTTTCTTTTATAGCTGTTTGAGATCCAAAGTACAGATAATACCTTTACTCAGCAAATCCCAGTAGAGGCAGTACAGTACTAATGCGGAGGATTTCAAAAACAAAACTGTGTTATCAAGTTACTCCTCCTAGCACCTAATTCCATCTGTAATTTTAGACAGGGAAGAACTTCAGACTATAAATTTCCTCCTCTATTAAATGGGTAGAGAGCACTAACTATCTCAGTAGATTTTTATGAGAGTACATTTCACTCTGACAGTGAAAACACTTTGTAACCATATTGGATATGGTTTACTGGTTAAAATATCCTTCCTCACTTCTTTCTAATGGGCCTTTCTGTATTGCAGGGGCTGGAAGACCAAAAGCCATCATACCCAGGCTCTTTTGCATCTGTGGTTCCCTCATAATATAAGTTCCCCCGTAACATAAGTTCCCCCAACACAAATGCGAGATCCCAGAATGTGGAAGTGAGCTGGAGACACCTCCTGCTTGCTTTACACTCTGTTCTGCCAGTGGACATATTTGGGAAGTGGAGCTAAAGGTGGCAGGAGGAAATTGCACAGGAGAAGGCAGCTGGTCGCGGGGGTCGTGTTCCAGGGCCAGTTTCGTAGGAACTGTGGGAGCTGATCTGGCTGTGGCTTTTTTTAATTCTTGGAGCTTATTGGCAGTTATGATTTTTTATAGCTCAGTAGTTTCACCAGTGATTTCTGGTTCCTTGCCTTCCTGATTCTGCCAAGTCAGATCTGGAAGCCCAGCCTTCAATCCATATCTCCAGTTCCTCCAAGGATTTTATATAGTTCCTTGATTTGATTGCTTTGCTGCTTAAAGTGCCTACAGTGTGTTCAATTCCTCATACCACTAATTGTAAGCAATACCGAAATGCTTGAGATCCAATGGTTGACTGGGTTTTTCTACCTTCTCTTGAGTCTATCACCTCATGTGTCCACAAACTAAGTTGTAGAATTGACATCCTGAAGTATTCCATGGGTTTTTTTCCCTCACAAAATTCAGAAAAGTCTCCTTCCTTCTTTTTATTTTTGTTTGTCTGTTTTATGAGGGGAAGGTAATTAGGTTTACTTATTTATTTATATTTGGAGGAAGTACTGGGGATTGACCCTAAGACCTTGTGCATGCTAAGCATGTGCTCTACCACTTGAGCTATACCCTCTCCCCTCTTTACTTTACTTTAAAAATTAGCTGTTAATTATTTCAGCAGTCAGTCTCCCTTCTCATCACCCACTCTTGGACTCCCAATATTGGGGGCTTTAGAATTTTCACTGAATTCCCTTCTTGTTTGGGAGTCACTGAAGATTTGATCCTAATGATTAATGGAATAATTATAGTTGTAACCCTTTGCCCCATATTATTAAATCCAAGGAATAAAACAGAGAAGATGGCTTCTGGAATATTTTTTGACATTCAACCAGGCTGACCTTTTTTCAGCTTATACATTCTTTACAGGGTAAGAATTCCCAGATGGCAACCACAAGGACAATGAAGACAGGGAAGACTATTAACCTTGTCATTTGGAAGCTGGATTGAAAGACACACTTACCAGCATGTATAAATGAAGCACAGCACAAAGCAAAATAGGTTATTTAGACTATCAGTCACTTCACAAATACAAAAGACCTATAGATAATTTAAGCTGGATATATTTCAAAGTACCTTGTCATGCTTCTTGGCATTAAGGTTATGGCTGGTGGCTATGTCAATATGTATCATTTATTAAAGAAGAATTCATCAACATTGCCATTCTTTATGCTCAATAAACCAGCAGATGGTGTATGACAATTTCTTCAAGGTGACATCAAAAACATTCCATGGAATCCCTTCTTACTTCCTTCAATGCCAGTACATTAGAACATATTTTCATTTGCAAAATGAAAGGAAAACCAAGACGTTTGATTGTCTTTGTGTGCAGAGACAAGTAAATGTTTAGGACACATTTAAATTTGCTTCAATGATCTTGTATGAAATGCACTGAAAATCATAGAAAAGAGTTCTAAAAGCAAGAAAAAAAAGGTTAATATAGAAGAAAATATTGCTGATCACCATACTTAAATCTAGCATGTTTCTTGCATAACCAGAAATGGGATGAGATCAGTTGAGTTTGAAGATAAGCTAAGTTTTAAATACTTTTTTTTTTTTACAGAGCAAGCTAGGACAGCGTGCACGTAGTAACTGCAAAACCTGTAGCTTGAGGCAGTTTAATTTGTTTGACTTGAGAAATACTGAAATACTGCTATTAATACCAATTCTTCATTAAGAATGATTAAAACTAATAAAATAAACACCAGTTCTAGAGGTTTAATACATTTTATGTATGCATTTATAAAATCATTGCAGATAGGTATTTACTTTTATAAACATTTATAAAGGTACTTTATAAAAGTATGTAACATAAATTAAATTTTATAACAACAGAATCAATATACATTATTCTAATGAAAATGATTAACAGGTAGGATTAATAAAAGTAATGTTTTAATTAAAAATACAGTCAACCCTGCATAAAATGTGGACAATGAAATTATGACATTAAAAATCAAATATTATTGATTTTTTTAAACCAACATGAATCAATTGTGTCATAGCTGAATAATAAGCCTATTTTTGTGAAAAAATTTCCAGTTGCTAATAATTTTTTTTTTAAATTTATTTTAAACTAGCTGGGGATGAGGTGGGTATACCTAGTTTGTTTTTAACCAGTCAGAATGTTTCTTTCTGTCATCATCTTCAACAATCTGGTATCTCATTTGATAACTTTGTGTTTTTTTGAATACAGTTTTTATTTTTGAAAAGGCTGTAAAATTTTGTTGGTGTCAAGCTCAGTTTGTTTTTTCAGATAAAGAATTTTGTGTTTGCGATCTCCTTTAGTTTTATTATCCATTGATGGAGATTTTGGTGCACAGTCACGTTCACATTTATATTCCACTTGCTCTGAAAGTCTTCAGGCTAAAAAAGGATTTTTCTTGCGTCTGACCCTTCATAGCTCTAGAATAAATTTACTTACTGAGGTTCACCCTGGTACAGGTTAGCCCAGACATGCAGATGATCCCATGGTTGGTACGTTTTTAAACAAATTAAGTTCTTGACTTAAAACGAGTCCCCCAAACTTAATGACTCAGATGTCAAATTTTTAAAATCCAGAAATAGCAATATTCCACAAGCAAAATGGTTGGTGTTTTAATATTTAAATAGTGCTATTTATTAGAAAACTGCAAACACAATGTGTTGTAAGAAACAGCACACAAAAATACTGCTACTTGGCAATGATAAAAGAAAATCTGAGAGATTAAATTAAAAGAATTTTTTAAAACTAAAGAAAAGAAAGAATAAAAAAGACAACTTAATCCTCTTTGTGGTGGCAGCAATGTAGAATTTAGGGAGAGGCAGAATGAGGAGAGATAAGAGACTCTGGTTTAATTTATCTCATCATCATGATGTTAATAATACTGCTAGAATAATTTTGAATGCTTTGTTATTCAGATGCTGTGTGGTCTACTCTACCCGAATTATCTATCTAATTTAATCCTTAGAGCAACTCTATGAAAGCACGTACTATTGTAATAACCATTTTACAGGCTTGTCGATGTTAAGACATTTGCCTAAGGTTATATCACTCAGAGTTCATGAAACCAGGGAAAAGAAGCAATAGCTTTGTCTGAAGAGCTAGTTCTGGACTCTTCTCTGGAATTGCACTCTTAATGTCTCCATTAGTACATTGCTATCACAGCAAGTGAAAAGTGAGAAGGGGGGCCTTTTCTTTATCTAGTTAATTTTGACAGCTAAAAATCTGTATGCATTTGAGCATTAAAAAAAAATCTATAGTATCGTTAGGAAAACCAGCAAAAGCTATTTACAGTAACACCCCAAACAAAAACCCTCATTTGACATATTAAACTTGAAAATGCTTTTTAAAAAAGCCTCTGGGTACTTTGCAAAGGATAAACTCTGCCAGTGATTAACACTCACCGCTGCAGTCACCACCATAAAGTAACCTGTTGAGGCCTGGTGCTAGGTACTTCCACACTCATTATCTCAGTTAAGGATAATAGGTTTCAGGCAGTGGAAGGGCAGGACTGGGATCAAGGAATGCATCGCCTCGGGAGATTTGAAAAACAATAATAAAACCAACTAAAGTCATCTGCTTTTTATCATCACCAGGCATCAGCATTTCCATACAATGTCAGTGATAAAATACTCCCGCCAGAAAAAGATCTCCAGTTGGTCTAAATTCTAAACAATTGCTGTGGTAGCTATTGAGTTTTAATAACATGTCGGTCAGCTTCAGATTGGCACATTTTTAAATTACTTATCCTTTAAAGAACATTATGTTATAAATGGAAGTAACTTTGGAAAATTCTTTGGATATAGTTGCCTCTCCACACCCACATGCTTGTGCATGCACACACGGACTCAGGTACACAACTGCATTCTAGAAGTTCAGGTTGGCAGTGGTGTAGCCTCATTTGAGTTTTCTCTGGGTGCAGTTCTCCTGTTTAATGCCTGTGATGGCACATGTTCCTATATTTAAACAGGGGATCAGAAGAAATGATGAGAGCACAAAGTCAATATGAAGAAATAGGACTTGACTCCCTTCAGTCCCAGCATTCTATGTGACCACTTGTAGATGTGAGTTGTACTTCAATTTTAAAATAGTGGAAAAGTATGAAATTCAAAGTGTAAATTTTTTATTGAGGTATAATTGACATATAACATTATATTAGCTTCAGGTGTATGATGCAATGATTACAGATCTTCATATATTGTGAAATAATTACGACATAAGTCTGGTTCATATGTGTTACCCTAAGCGGTCACAAAATTTATTTTGTGGTGAGAACTTTTAAGGTATATGCTCTTAGCAAGTTTCAAATAGTAATACAGTCTTATTAACTATAGTCACCATGCTGTACCTTACAGCCCATGATTTTATAATTGGAAATTTATACCTTTTGATTACCTTCAGCTGTTTTGCCCACTCCCCATCCTTTACCTCTGGCAGTCACCTGTCTGTTCTTTGCATCTAAAAACTATTTGTTTTTAGATTCCACACACAAGAGTATGGTGTTTCTCTTTCTCTGTCTTATTTCACTTAGCACATTGCCCTCAGGGTTCATCTACGTTGCTGCACGTGGCAAGATTTCATTCTTTTTTATGACTAGATAAATTCCACATATTCTTTATATATTCATCTATTGATGGACTCTTAGGTTGTTTTCAGGTCTTAGCTATTAAAAGTAATGCTGCAACAAACTTGAGAGTGCATCTAGCTTTTCAAATTAGTGGGGTTTTTTTAGTGCTTTTATTTTTGGGGGGCAAATACCCAGAAGTGGAATTGCTACATCATATGGTAGCTCTATTTTTCATTTTTTGAGTAACATTCACACTGTTTTTTGTAGTTGCAACAATTTACATTCCTTACAATTGTGCACAGTTTCCCTTTTTTCCACATCCTCACCAACACTTGTTATTTCTTGTCCCTTTGATAATGGCCATATGAACTTATACGAGGTGATAGCTCACTGTGCTTCTGATTTGCGTTTCCCTGCTGATTAGCAGTGTTGAGCACATTTTCATATGCCTGTTGGCCATTCGGATGTCTTCTTTGGAAAAATGTCTATTCACTTATTTTGCCCATTTTAAAATCAGATTATTTGTTTGCTCTGAGTTTTATAACTCAATACATTTTGGATTTTAGCCCCTTATCAGATATATAATTAGCAAGTATTTTCTCTTGTTACAGTAGGTTGTCCATTTATTTTGTTAATGATGTTCTCTGTGTGGAAGCTTTCCGGTTTGTTACAGTCCCACTTGTTTACTTTTGCTTTTGTTGTTTTGCTTTAGGTAGCAAATCTAAAAAATCATCTTCAAAATTGATGTCAAGAAGCTTACCATCTATGTTTTCTTCTAGGACTGCATATGAGATAGTAGTTCAGTTTTCTCAGCACCATTTATTGAAGAGACTGTCCCTTCCTCATTGCATAATCGTGGCTCCTTCGTCATGTTCTGTATGACCACTTGTAGCTTTTACTCATATTTAAACTTCAAAACAGTGGAAAAATATAAACTTAAAAGTGTAGTATATTTATTTGATAAGTGAGCAACTTAGTTTATATGAAATGTTTTACTAAAGCTAAATAATATTATTAAAATTAAAATTTCTTCTCTTCAATTGTTTAATTATTTTAAAACAAAAGAATAAATCAAGAAAATAGAAGCTATAATATTACTATATTATGTAATATTATTTATTATGGTTCCCTGTTCCCAAAAACTACATTAATGAAATTGAAAGTATTCATTCATTGTCTTTTCTCCTTTTTATACTGTAATTTTTATGCTATTTTAAAAATTGTCATGTTCATATGATGTCTTATAAAAGAAAAAAACTTTACTGTCTGCATTTTTTTTCTGGCTATTTTTATGGGCTTGGGAACACAGAAAAAAAAAATCTAAAATTTTACTGAGCACGTATATGTAAAGTAATTTGTGGAGGACTGAGAATTGGGGTTTCTGGTACCTTGACAGCTGGGACCATGTATTAATTATGCTTATAGTCATCTTCTTGCTAAAATACAGTTAAATACCTTAGCCTTGTCTTTTGGAGCCTACAGTGTTACTGGAGGTGGTAAATATGTATACACAACTACAATAAAGTATCTGAGTATTGCAGACAAATGCTGTAGTTACAGGACAGAGAGAGAAATCTTGTAATCAGGGTAATCACAACACATGTCATGGATGATTATTTAAACTGCATCTGGAATTACCTATGAAAAATGATGAAGGAAAGGCTTTAATTGGGAAGGATAATGAGTTTGGGTGTGGATATGTTGATTCACAGGAGACTCTTTAATCCTGATCATGAGTAGGGGTCTCCGGGTATCTTTCGTTAGGTATTTTAAGTGCTAGTGAATTGGATTTTTAGTTAGAACCTGAAAACATTTTTGACACACCTAAAATAATGGGCAATTTATTTATTCAGCATTTCTTCACTTGGTATAGAATATTATAGAAATTGATATTGAATGCGCAACAGTAAGGCACAGGATTTTGGGGAGGGATTTTTTCTGTTTTTGTTTTCTACTACAGTTGATTTACAATATTGTGTTAGTTTCAGGTGTACAGCAAAGTTGTTAAGATATATACATATATTCTTTTTCTTATTTTTCCCGTTACAGGTTATTATAAGATATTGAATATAGTTCTCTGTACTATACAGTAAATCCCTATTTTTTATGGTTTTGTTTTTTAAAGTGGTTTTCCTTTCATTCTCTAGATCTAGAACTGGGCTTGTATTGTTAGATCTGAATAACAGTTTATTTAAACTTAAAATTTGTGTAAGAAAGATTTTCAGCCTATTCTACTTAAATATGTATATAGTTTAAAAAAATTAGTATTTTATTTCCTAGCAAGCCGAAAAATAAGTATGTAGTAATCTTTATTCTACCAGGTGTCATGATTAACAGTCAGTTTATTTTTTTAATCTAATTTACAATCATCTTTATGTTATTATTATTATTTTATTTCTGAATATCACAATTATTCAGGTTCAGTTTTGGTAAAATAGCCAAGACACTGATATGGAAGCCATAGGCTTAGTCTACACATTGTGTTTCTCTGATTCCTCTGATTATGGTTATTTTTGAAGTTGGACACTTTTACAAAAGCACACCTCTTCCATAAGTCTCTGGACCTAATGCTTCCTGTAGCCTTATTCTTAGCTCTCGAATTGAGATTCTTGAAGGCATTTGAATTTGTGACTTCTGAAAGTTACTCTGTTGGTTTTCAATAATAAGTTGCCCATTTTTCTAACAACACTAATGAGGCCATATTAAAATAGTCTTGGTGAAGCTACCGACTATGCCTCTGAGTCTGAAGGTTGTGGCTATGCAAAGTATCAAGTAATTTTCTCACAAAGAACCATGTTTTTCCTCCAGTTTATTTTGGGCAGTTAAAAACAAAATAGTGGGAACTTAAACCAATCAATATTCAAAAAAAGTCATTATTTACAGTATCTCTAAGTAGCCACTGCTAGTTCATCTAACATTCAGAAACCACAAAGAAATATCTTCTTATTAATCACAACTAAATCTGCTGCCTTAGATCTGTAGGACTTGGGATCTGACATGGCTCTCTTTGTCTACATATGTCTATGGATAAGTCAGTTCACCTACCTGAACTCCAGTTTTAGCTGTAAAAGGAAGCTGCAGAATTCCTATCTCCCAAGACTGTTGTAGGCCTTAAATAAGCTAATGTGATGTGATTGATTCTTACTCATCACTCAATTAAAAAACATTCAAAAATATGTCACCATAATGCAAGCTGAATTATTTTAAAATGCAATTGACTTATTTTGAAACCTCAAATTGATTTAAAACTTCCATTTGTATAATTTAATATAAGATAATATCTCTAATCATTATTATAACTTTTCATAAAATTATTTTTTTTTTCATTTTTGGCACTAGGTTCAATTAAATTTTCATTTGACATTTGAAAAAAGTCAAACTATGAAGATTTTCTACTTAGACTGAATTTGTGAGATGAAAATTTTTTATTAAAGTCTTCCAAGTCTTAATTGCCAATTATTTCTTTTGAGACAATTTCCCATTTTAATTTCCCTTTTTAAAAAAAAGTTTATTTTCTTAAATCATCTTGTGGTGAGTTAGCTTTGAATACATTTCAGATATTTCACAATACATATAAGGAAAAATGAGTTTTCCCATGTCTAGTTAATATTTATTTACAGAAAATCTAATGATAAAGTGGTCCTATATTTAACATCTGTAAATTTAAACATACCAGTTGAAATGGGAAAACAGATCTAACTATGTAGATAACTTTATCTTTCCCTATCCTTTAGAAGCACCAAAGACATACTTTTACGTAGATGTTAAATATTTGAACAAAATGCTTTGTGGTCCATTTGGATAATAGCATCAATTTAGTGTAAGAGGGAACCTGAGGGAGAAGTAAAGAAAAGAACATGTGGATACAATTCAAAAATAACTTAAAATAACTTAAAACTTGTAAAATATGTTGGTTTTACTCTAACATATAGCTCTTAGGATATACGTACTAATGTTTGTGAAGGACATTTTGGCAATACTTATCAAAATGCAAAATGTATACACTCTTTGATTTAAAAATTCTACTTCAAGGCATTTATTCTACAGATAAACTCTCATGTATAAAATCATATACATGCAAAGGTACTCATTATAACACTGTTCATCAAAGCAAAAGGTTAGTCAACCTAAATTTTCATCAGTACGGTTTTGGGTAAGAAATCATTGGCTGCATATGTTTTATTATTAGAATTAATTTGGCACTAGTTACGAGTGCAAGCCCAGGAGCTCCTCTTGGCTCCATCATGCACTGCTGTGTGGATAAATTATTCAGCCTCTGTTTGCTTCCATTTCTGCACCTGTAAAATGGGATAATAATAGTACCTACTTGGTTGGATATTTGTTAGGGTCAAATGACTGCAGCAGGCTTAATTATGTTCAGTATTTAGCACAGTGCCAGGACACAGGAAGCACTTCACAAGTAGCAGTAGATCCTCTGCCTGACTGAAAACAGCTGAGTTGACACAAAGAAATAATGATATATGAGTAATAAGTGAGCACACAGAGAGCACAGAGAACGGAACAATGAATCTTGTCTGACATGTAAACGTGTATATGTTGATACAGATGATCCTACAATGTAGATTACTTACATGTAGATTAGGGGCAGGTAACTTTATCCAATGACATCCTACAGAAGGAAAAACAAGCAAATGGTTCAAGTACTTATTTTTGTAACTGGTACATGATAATATGGTAGTATCTGAACTTACTTGTGATCTCTTCCCTTTTGGACTATTGTTGGAGTTTAAATGGTGAACACTCTGACAAACAGTAAATTAAAGTTGGATCACAAATCTTTTTGGGCAAAAGACCTAAACAAGCAATACTCCAAGGAAGAAATAAAAATGATCAATAGGCACATGAAAAAATGCTCAATATCACTAATTATCAGAGAAATGCAAATCAAAACCACAATGAGCTATCACCTCACACCAGCCAGAATGGCTATCATTCAAAGTCCACAAATGACAAATGCTGGAGGGGCTGTGGAGAAAAGGCAACACTCCTACACTGCTGGTGGGAATGCAGTTTGGTGCATCCATGGTGGAAAACAGTATGGAGATTCCTCAAAAGACTAGGAATAGACTTACCATATGACCCAGGAATACTGCTTCTGGACATGTATCTAGAAGGAACCCTACTTCAAAATGACACCGGCACCCCAATGTTCATAGCAGTACTATTCACAATAGCCAAGACATGGAAACAGCCTAAATGCCCATCAACAGATGACTGGATAAAGAAGATATGGTATACTTATACAATGGAACACTATTCAGCCATAAAAACTGACAACATAACGCCATTTGCAGCAACATGGATGTTCCTGGAGAATGTCATTCTAAGTGAAGTAAGCCAGAAAGAAAAAGAAAAATACCATATGAGATCACTCATATGTGGAATCTAAAACAAAAACAAAAACAAAAACATAAATACAAAACAGAAACAGACTCATAGACATAAAATACAAACTTGTGGTTACCAAGGGGGCAGGGGGTGGGAAGGGACAGACTGGGATTTCAAAATGTAGAATAGATAAACAAGATTATACTGTACAGCACAGGGAAATATATACAAGATCTTGTGGTAGCTCACAGCGAAAAAAAATGTGGCAATGAATATATGATGTTCATGTATAACTGAAAAATTGTGTTCTACACTGGAATTTGACACAACATTATAAAATGACTATAACTCAATAAAAAAAAGTTAAAAAAAAAAACAAAAAGCAAAAAACAAATCTTTTTACAGAAACTTTGGGACTGAGTCAATGCTGCCAGATGACCAGAATATAACGCTGATGGGGAAAGAATATTTTACCTGGCTATAGTAAATAGGAAAGGTCATAATATCACATGGATAACAGAAAAATATTTCACAGCGATAGAATCTACAGATGGTGGCGACAACTGTGTTATGCGCATTCCCAGAGCAACATGAGGTCATCAGACACATAAAAGGTCATCCCTTGGGCGTGGCTAACAAAGTGACCTCTGTCTGGTAAGAAAGCCTAGAGGAGCACTGAATAGGGAAGTAAGTGATATACTCAAAAATCTTTCTATATTCTACTTGGACCAAATATTTGAGCAATCTAACTTGGTGGCACAAAACAATTGTCAAATATGTTGTATGAAAAACATGTTAAAATCATCTGTTTAGATTTCTGAAACATCAGAAAATAGGATTGCCCCAGCCCAGGTGGGTCCTTGCCTGTGTGTCCTGAGATTCTCATTACATGCTTTATTTCTTTCACACTTTTGAAATTTACCATTTGGGCTTTGGGAATTGATTTTGGCAATAGTTATTTTTGCTTAGTGGAATATGGGAAAGATTTATTGATGACAGGAGAAATAAAAAAGGATAGTATTTAGTTTTACAATTCCCAGAATCATTGTTTTTTCTTTTCCTTGTACCTGCATACTTCGACTTTCAAGTCTTTTAGGATATAAAGATTTCCTAACATAGTACCCTGCATGCAGAAAAGCTAAAACAATAAGTGTAGTAAGTGTGAGTGAGTGCAAACATCTCATCTCTGGTAGAGACTTTTGTGTTTTTTGCATGGAGAAATTCCTGGAGGAGAAATAGGCACTTGAAGTTTTGAATGAGCAGACATTGTTTCTTCATGTTTCTCCTTTCTTAAATCAATCAATAATTTAATGACAATAAATATATAGAAAGGGAAATGTCAACTTTAATGAAATGATGAAATTCTTCAGCCCTGTAACTTAGTACATACATGTCTGAAGTAGGTTGACCGGGGCAGGGAAAATTTGATCAGGGTTTAAAAAAGAGTAACAAATAAAGATGACAAATTATAATTTATTCGTTGGTCTTAGAAAAGAGAAAGGGGAACCAAGGCAATGTCTGCTCTTTAAAAATTGAAAGTCCTTGTTTGTCTTGAGAAGCTGCTCTCCAGAAAAATTCAGTGGTCTCTGATTTTAATATTGGCATGTATTCCTAAATGTGTAATTGTTTTTATTTTGTTGCAGAGTCAGGTGAACATAGTTCTCTGAAATAAAGGGCCTTTGCTTGCACCAAGTAATTTGGTACGTACAGGCTGCTGCTGCACATTTCTGTGAAGCCTGTTTAAAGAGATGCTATTTTTCAGCATCTTTGTGTCTGTTTTAGTGTTTATAGTTTGTATCTTTAACATAGCATGATCTACCTTAAAGTGGTAATAGACCACTCCATGTGCAGTATGAAAACTTTACAGTAGTGTATTTCCATTTTTCCTCTCCCAGCCTTTGCACTATTGTCACACAGTTTGCTTTTCTACCCTTAACGGAACACCATACTGCTACGGCATTTAATGGAATAATTTGCAACAGTTTTTAAAAAATGAGGAACCGCTTTATGAATTATATGGGATATGTTACAAAATGTACTGTTAAGTGAGAAAAGAAAGGCAAAGAACAACATGTTGCCTCCGTGTGTGCACGTGCGTACGCGGATATATGTACACATACCCTTATGGAGAAAAAGCCATCTTGGAAAAAGCTGTAAGAGTTCAGTAACTGGTCATAGTTCCTGTGAAGAGAGGAACTGAGGAACTTGTATCTTCTGCATTTTGTACCTCATTTATGCATTATCTAGTAAAATAAATAAATATGTACACAAATAAAAATAGAGGTAGAGAGCGAGAGTCAACACTGGACTGGCCAACATTTCTAGAAGTTTTTGCCATCAGACACTTGACTGTATCAGTATCTGAGTCATGAGAATTGTAGATGAGGAACGGAGGAGGAGGAGCAGGTATGAAGTACTGAAGAATATATCTGGCTTAATGAATATTACATTTCAAAACATAGCTTCAGGGAAGTGAATTTAGAGCATAAAGGAGAGAAAAGTATGGGCTTGAGATAAATATTTGAAAGTCACTTCTGCGTAGACATTAATTGAAACACGGCCAGGAAGAAGTGCTCCTAGACGAGTACAGAATGAGGAAGGAAGAAAGAAAGAGATGGCATTCTGCAGCTGGTAAAGTAAGAGGCGCTCTATGAAAGAGAAGTGAAATGGAAATCAATTCCGCAAACAATTAAGAGGGGATGTAATGTAAAAGAAACAGAGGGAGTGTGAACAGTGTGAGGACTAAAAGTCAGAACAAATTTAAGGATTAGGAGACAGTACATGACAGAGATTTTTGATCTGCATCTTCTATCTCTAGGTCCAGGGATCCTAATATATATGTATTTAAATACACACACACACACACACATATTTTTTGGTTGGAGTGTTTGGTGGCTTCTGTACTCTGTTGCTCTGGGGCAGACCCTGCCTGTGAGGGCCACATCTTCACCTTCCAGTAGCTACTGTCTGGTGGAAACGCCAGTGGCCAAGTGCTGGCTGGCCTCCTGTCTGCTTGATCTGCAGCTTAATTTTCTGCTCACCCTTTTTCTGCTCTTACCTGACATCAAGGTGGGATTTTAAAGTCTGCATTGTTTTATGTATGTGTATATACATATATATATTTCAAACTTTCATAGATATGCTATATATATATATAGAGAGAGAGAGCATATGTAATATATAGCAGTATATATATTCCTTTTACACCTTCAACTTAAGTCCAGGATACTGTTAAAAATCAACTCTGTTTACTTCTTATTCATAAAGAGATTGCGAGGCTGTGGTCAGGGACAAGACCAGGAGTGTCATTCAGCTGGAAAGTACTGACAGCTGAAAACAAATGATAGGTCCTGAGATCAGGATCACGACAGGAAACGTTTGAACTCAAACAAACAAAGCATAAATACAAAACAGAAATAGACTCATAGACATAGAATACAAACTTGTGGTTGCCAAGGGGGCGGAGGGTGGGAACGGACAGAAACTGGGATTTCAAAATTGTAGAATAGATAAACGAGATTATACTGTATAGCACAGGGAAATATATACAAGATCTTATGGTAGCTCACGGAGAAAAAAAATGTGGCGATGAATATATATATGTTCATGTATAACTGAAAAATTGTGCCCTACACTGGAATTTGACACAACATTGTAAGATGATTATAAATCAATAAAAAATGTTAAAAAAAAAAAAGATCTCCACAACCCCTGCTATCTAGGTTGACCAGAAAGATTTGTTATAATCTAAGATTTCTCTACCACTTCACCCAAAATAAATGATTTTTGTCCTGGGTGTAACTTTTCTTTTTCTGCAAAAAGCGGGAGAAATGGCAGAGAACATAAGTTGGCTACTTGTGGAAACTGGAATCAGTGAGTTTTTACTGAAATGAATCTGGCTTGTTCTCCACCGACTGTCTCAGTAAAGAGTGGAAAGCTGAAAGATCACTGCCTTTCAGTATTTGGTTAATGCTTGCAGATAGTTTTGCTGACCTCAACTTTAACATCTAAAATTAAAATCTTTACAAACCACAATTTGATTGAGTAAGTCCAGAAAGTGACTAAAATAAATGATCGTACTGAGATTGTATATATTCCCTAGACACTAATTTTGTCAGAAATAAGAAAGCTGCCTAGCCTATTTTTAAAGAGCCAAATCATGTTTCTGTACTTTTAGTGTATCTTAGCAACCCGCAGAGCAGAATATGTATGCCTGAGCAAAGAGAAATTTGTATTCCTATATGCTGCAGTTTATGAAAATGTTAAAATTCATGATTTTCTCATATTTCTGCACTTGATCTTAGCCAAAAGGCCGAGAAATGATTGTCTTATATTTCTGGATGAGATAGTATATAAATAAACTCCAAAATATAAGAAAGCCATTTGTTTAATTTTATTATATTTCATGAAGGAAAGGTATTCTGAGGTTTTTTTTGGTTTACAAAATTTACGTAGTATTTTAGAGAGATGAATCAAAGTTTTTACTGCAGAGCTTACATATAAGTATAGAGTCTAAACAGGCATTTATAAAGATGAGAACATGTGTATTACTTGTCTAACTTTAGAGCTAACAGTTTTTAGGGAAATTAAATATCTTGGAAAAACATCATATGTGTGTAAAGCAATTCATTATATATTTATTGAGCACCTACTGTGTGCCATGCCCTGTATGGAGAATTAGAGAAATCCAGATAAAAATGGCAGTTTCTGACTCAGTGCACTAACATGCTAAGGGAGAAAACAAACTAAAAAAGAAAAAAAAATTGTACAATGTATTGAGAGCAATGATAAAAATGTGAACTAGGATACTGTATCCACTGAAGTACAAACACAAGAGATACACAGGCCTATGAGAAAGACCTTTTGTTGAGAGAATACATATTTTGAGCTAATTCATCCTAAACACACACAGCACATACATACTTTACGTATAAAGAGGGGATGAGAAATGCCACACTTATCTTGAATTCTACTTGCTAAATATTTAGGTAATTTTTTTCCCCACGTAGTTTGTTTATAGAGTTATCATTGATATTACAGTGTATTTTTTGCATACATTACCTTGGCCATAAAATGTGCCAACTGATGTTATAAAAGTATGTTTGTTCTTTATGAAAACAAAATATATATGTATAATTGAGAGGCTCTTTTTAATAATGAACTCAGAATCATAAAATAAATCTATCTGACTCCTTTTTTCTACAGTTTAAATGCTGCTTTGGTCTCCTTAATACAAACAATGTGGCTGAACTTGTTTGTTTTTTTCTTCAGAATTCTTTTTGGTTTAAAAACTGTCTATGGCGTGAGCTGTTGACTTAAGCAGATCACTTTCCTTCCTCCAGATCTTTGATCATCTTTTTTATTTCATTCTTAAAACATTCTTAATAGTTTTCTCAGAAAGCCCTTGTAAATATTAAAAGAGTAAATAATCCAGCCAAAAGAATATTATGAACCACATCCATGTGGCCCAATATATTGTTTGCTTTGCTATAAAACAAGAAGGATAAATGTTGACAATTGAGAATTGTCAAAGAGATAGGTTCAAAGCATATGTAATCCTAAAAATTAGTTTGATCCATGTATAATACTAACACAGCAAGTCATGACAAGCTTAGTCATTGATTTTGTAAGGTTTTCCTGGTTACAAGTAGTGTTCTCACTGTCGCTTCCTGCAGGCAACAGAGAGCTTGGTGCTCCATTAATAATTTGGCTTCAATAAACTGTAGCTTTCAGATATATTCCATTTTCTCCTTGCCTCATTGTAGACAGCAAGTTTAAGGGTTTGAAGTTTTAAATGTGTTCATCCACTATTCTTTCATAGAGAAGATGCCTCACTTTTACATCATTCAGTCACATGAGGCCTGACTAGAGAGAGTAGATGATGGAGTTTCACTTCTGTATTCTGGTCTCAGATAATTTAAACAGAGCTCAGATACTGGATGACAACGAGGAGGCAGTGAAATCTACCAAAGCAACAAACTTAGTTCGAAACAAGGGGATTCCTTTGTGTGTTGGGGGTCACCGTGCTTCTTGGGCATGATTGTTAGCAGGAGTGATAAACCACATTCTCCCTCCCTCTTTCATCTTTCTCCATCTCCCTTTCTTTCTTTTTCATTGATTTTTATTAAGAAGGAATAAAACACTATTATAATACTCATATAAGTTAGAACAATACAAACACTCATGAAAGCACCATCCCATTAAATACGGAGACTATTGAATTATTTTTGGTTTCCTGTGTGATTTCCTCCATAAAGGTAACGGCCATAAGAATCATGCTCACCAATCTCATGCTTTTTATAGCTTTCCCACATATTTGTAACCCTAAAGACTAAGTTCTAAGCTATATTTAGTCCTACATTTAAAAAATTTCATGTAATGAAATCACACCGTATGCCTTGTTCTAAAGCTTCCTCTTTTCTCTCCAACTTACATTCTTAAAAATACATTTTTATTGTTGCTTGTTACTATTGTTTTATTTTCTTTGTTTGATGGCATTGTGTTTTGGTAGATATTTGGGTTGCTTTTTTTTTGCTTTTACAAACAGAGCTTCTGGGAATATTCTGGCACAATGTTTCTTGATCCATATGTAGAAAACTTTCTCTGAGGTATAAACGTAGGAGTGCGATTGCTTTGCACTTGCAGGACAGGCATATCTTCAAATTTAGATACAGCCAAATTGTTTCCAGAGTGACAATACAGCCTTACACTCCCACCTGCAGTGTATAAATGTTTTGGTGTTTCGCATCCTCCATAACACTTGGTACTCTCAGTCTTTAAAATTTCCAATCAGGCAAATACGAAATGATATCCCGCTGTGGATCTTTCCTGAGTCATAATGAGGTAGAATTTCCTTCATATATACATTAGTTTTTGGAATTTCCTTTTCTCTTAAGTGTCTATTTAACTCTTCTCCTCATGTTTCTAGAGTTGCTTGTCTTCTTCGATTTAAATTGCAAGAAATCTCTGCCATGGAAGTGTACTTGTTGTAAATAACTTCTCCTAGTTTGTGATTTATAGTTTTACTCTCTTTGCAGCATCTTTTGATAATTAGGCATTTTAGAATTTAATGTAGTCAAATTTATCAGTATTTTCCTGAACATTTTTCTTGGGTATAAATTCTTCTATACCTTAAAAATATAAATATATCTTTGTTTTGTTTTCTAAGTCTTATAGTCTTTTTAATGCACTTTTTGTTCTGGAATAATTTTAGGTTCATAGAAAGGTTTCAGCAACAGTAGAGAGTCCCCATATGGCCCTCCCTCAGTTCCACCCTTTGTCAACATTGTACTTTATAACTGTACACGTGTTAAAGCTAAGACACCACCATTAGAATATTACTATTAGTTGAACTTTAGACTGCACTTGGACTTCACCAGTTTTCCTCTTTCTGTTCCAGGATCCAATCTGGGTGAGACTGCATTTCATTGTCATTTCTTCTCAGTCTCTTCTAGTCTGTGACAAGTTCTCAGTCTTTCCTTGTTTTTCTTGACCTTGACAGACTTGAGAACTATTGGCCGGGTATGCTGTACAATGTCATTGAATCTAAATTTTTGGATGCTTTTCTCATGATCAGAGTGGGGTTAAGGGTTGTTTGAAAACAAAACAAAACCAAAAAAAAAAATACCATCTAGGCGAAGTGCCCTTCTTGTCTCAGAGTACCAGGAGGTGCATGATATCTGCAAGACATCCCTGGGGATGTTAACCTTAATCACTAGGTTAAGTTCCCCTGCCAAATTCCTTCGCTGTAGAGTTTGTATTTTCCTCTTTGCATACTCTAGTCCTTGGAAACAAGTCACCACATCTCAGCCACCCACAAGGAGGGGCAGTGGTGGTGACGGAACTCTACCTACTTGCGGGAGGAGTATCTGCATATGTTAAATGGGCTTCTTCTGTAAGGGAGAGCTGTCTCCTCTTTCCCATTCATTTATTTATGCGATCGTTTATCTGCACTCATGTATTTATTTTGCATACTTGGTATATATTCATGTATATTTATTTTGTACTTTGGTTCAGTTTTGCAGGTTTTCATTTACATTTAAGTCTTTTGTCTACTTGGAATTGGTATTTCAGTATGGTGTGAGGTAGGAGACCAGTTTTGTACTTTCATGTACAAATAACTAATTGTCTCATCACCTTTATAGAAAAATCCACTCCCACCTTCCCACATACACACACTTATCTGCAATGCCAGTCCTTTCATACAACGGTTCTGTTTAAAAAATTCTTACCAATCTAACAATTAAAAACTATACTTATTTAATTTTCATAGATTAATTTTTTCAGCTTAAAGTTTTTTGTGATCTTGGTCTATTTGGTATATTGTATACTCCTTGTAATGTTAAGAATTATTTGTCGCATGTATCAGCTAAAAATCTTTTAAGAATAGTTGAAATTTTTTAAAAGCCAAAATAAAATATTCCAGGTAATAGTAACTACTATAGATTAGGTGCTCACAGTGGGCCCTATGCTAAAGATTTATCTACAGTAATCTCACATGTAGTTCTCACATCATTTTTGCAATATAGATGCTTTCCAGATTGCATAGGTAAGAAAACTGAGGCCCATAGGAGACAAATAAAGTACTCCAAATCACAGCTAATCAGTGGTAAAGTCAGATTCAAACCTGGATTTGACTTTGAAGTTTACAGTTGATTTCTTCTAGGTGCTAGTGGAAAAACTCCAGTTGCTTTACAACTTAATTCTTTGGACTCAAACAAATTTTCAATGAATCATTAGTGTAAACATTCCAAGAAACATTTACTAGTTAAGGTAGGTTCTGCTTCTGTTTCAGCTAATATTGATTATGAACAATAACAGTTTCAAACTGAAATAGATGTTAAATTTAAAAACCATATCCAGCTGGATTGTTTATAAAAATATTAACTTGTGCTTGCAAGAGAAAATGTAACCACTTATAAATGAAACTATTAGGAAGAATCAAATTCACAAGCCAACTTAAGCTATTAAAATTATTTTTAGGGAAAGCAATAAACCAAGTGAAACCAGTAAGTGCACCTTGCTATTAAAACCACAAAGAATTAAGATGGGACTGGAAAAAAGAGGATTGGAAACTAATTTATAAGAGCAATTTAACATCTCTGAGGTAATAAGGAACAGCTACTCCTTTGATAGATGCTTGATTTTAAAATTTGCTATTCAAGGCACATTTTATTTTAAAAGGAACCATAAAAATTTTAAGTAAAGGGCCATAATTCCTGGCCAAAGGAACTGTGTTGCTTATAAATCCCGTAATTGGCAAAAATCTGATTGGCAAGACCAAATTCTCATAGCATATAAGGAGCTGTAGGAAAAAGTGGAAATGCTGGTTTCAGAAAATGGATCTAGAGAATATTATGCTTAGTGAAATAAATCAGCCAGAGAAAGACAAATACTGTATGATATCACTTATATGTAGAATCTAAAAAATAATACAAATGAATGCATATGTGACAGAAGCAGACTCACAGATACAGAAAAACTTGTGGTTGCCAAAGGGGAGAAGGAAAGTGAGAGGGACAAAATAGGGGTATAGGATTAATAGATACAAATTATCATGTATAAAATAGATAAGCAAAAAGGGTTTAATGTACAGCACAAAGAATTATAGCCATTATCTTGTAATAACCTATAATGGAGTATAATTTGCAAAAATACTGTCTCATGCTGCAGTACACCTGAAACTAATATAATATGGTAAATCAATTACATTTCAGTTCAAAACAGAGTATTACAAGGCATTGATCCCCCAAAGAAACCGTAGTAGACAGGGTTAGAACTTTCTGCCAATAGGCAGCTGCTTTTATAAATCACTTTCTTCAGTTATTCAAGAAACACTGCAATGACTTTGTTCCGGACAGCCATATTCTTTCCCCAAAGTTTTGTATTATGCAGATTTATGCAACTTATGCACCTTTATGAACCAGCAACCTACCTTCACTGGCTTAGAATTTTGTGCATTGTATGTCTCTTTCTCTAATTTTTTTCTTTGAAGGTTATTAGCCCAACAATACAGACATTAAAAGTTAGAATATTTAAAATTTTTCAACATAAAAATTAGAATTGTTACACAACCTTCAGCAAATTATCAAACCAAGGATGCTAAAATCACAGATGGTAAGGTGTTACTTTATAGGCCATTTCCCCCAAAGTCATGAAAACAGAAAACAAGATTATAGGAAATTACTTGGACAGTGATGTCTATACATCAAGTAGAATAAAAATGATCCACAATGCTTTGGGAATGGTTGCTCCCTGGGGTATTTCTCATAAATAAAGGGTCCTTACAAATGGAAGAGGGAGGTGGGAGTGTCAAAGCCAGAGAAGCAACTGTGCCCATCCAAACAGGAGTCTGTGCTGTAGTGTTGGCTTTGAAGATGGAGGAAAGAGTCATGGGCCTGGGAATGCCTCTAGAAGCTGGAAGAGTTGAGGAAACAGATTCTCCTCTAGGGCCTCAAATAAATGCATCCCTGTGGATATCTTGATTTTAGCCCAGTGAGACTCATGTCAGATACCTATTCCATATAACTGTAAGATAATAAATTTGTGTTAAGTCGCTGTGTTTGTGGTAATTTGTTACAGCAATAGTAGGAAACTAATATGAAGGGCACAGAAATGTATTTCATGGAAATAAGTAATTTTTTACAACAGCAGAACCCGATGATACAGGAGAAAGTGAGCTGTAAAGATTTCCAGGGAAATAACTACAGTTCTCCTCAAGCCAGAACAGTAGAGAATACTATTCTTTGGTTCTACAAATGTCAGTTACAAATGCTTATTTTCTTATTCTTAGGTTCAGATTCTGCAAAAGTTTTAAATATCTTTGGTTCCATTTTACGGTGAAATTCATCTTAGCAGAAAAACAAGAATCCATGCCTTTAAACATTTTCTGAGCAGCTAAACAAATGCTAAACCCTGGGGACAGCAACAAAAATAAGACAGTGTCCCTTATTCCCTTATTTTGAGGCATACAATCTAGTACAGAGCTTTTCTTTTTGACCCATTGTAGAATACAGATTTTCCATCACCACCACATAGTATATATGACTATGACTGAACCAAAGTTGATATACTCTAATATTTACTATTCTCTTTCTTTTAGTCTGTTTCATTAAAAAAATGCTACATGGAAATCATTAAATTGATTTAATAACCTTCTAATGGGTTTGAAAAACACTAGTTTTATAAGTTAGACATGTAGAGACATAGTTGAACGTGTCATATGCTGCAACAGAGATGAAAATGACAACCAAGGTAACTGCAAGAAAAATAGTTAACATTTGAGTGCTTAACGTGTTCATTGCTCTAGGACCATTTTAACATTTGCAGTACCTTAACCAGGTAATCACACTTCGGAGGTAGCACCGTAAACACTCCAACTATCATTACGGAAATCTATACCAGAGAGTTTTTAATTAGCATAAGGAATATCAAAATAATTCTTTAGTAAAATGAGCTGTGCTTGAGTGACGTGATTGGATACGAGGAGTGAACGGGCACCAACACCCACGGGTGAACACAGAGTCAGGGTGTGGCAAGTGTGTGAGCAGCTAGTATCTTTGGAGCAGCTTACGAGGTCCACAGCTGCACTTGGGCGACACATCTTTGTTCCAGAGGGGACACTGAAAGCAGGAGGTTGGCTCTCTGCTTTCAGAGCGTCTTTACAGCCTGGGCAGCCCACGCTTATGAGCACCGTTTATGCGGCTGTGCTTGCTTGTTAGTAAATGTTAGACAGGACTTAATGTAAAACTTGTCTTCATCATTAACATACCGTGGGGTAGCAAAGTTGTGTGGCGATGACGGTCAGCCAGCGCCTACCTCTGATCACTGGGAGCTGTCGGTATTTGCCAAAAGAAACTGATGATTGTTAAATGGTCAACTTGGCTTCTTTTAGTTCCTCAGCAGACTTCACACTGCGTTCCAAGGGACTTGTAGCACTTGTGTTCCTCAAAGAGAGGTGTGCTGTCAGAAACACTTAGGTGGAGTTTAGTACTCTGCATTTCAGCAAGCACCCCTCCCATTCCATAAACACTGATGTTGGAGAACATTGGTTGAAAGCTGGGGGGTGGTGGTGATGTGATCAGATCTGCCGCAGTCTTACCTCCTTTCTTCCTCCCCAGGCCCAGACTCTAAGGCACGGTGTCCCGATCACTGCTTCGAAGACACATTTCCCTTTTCACCACACCTGGATTCTTCTCCCTGACTACCCTCTTTCGCTAGGCTGTGACCTAAAATTTCTCCTGATTCTGGTAATATCATAAGGACTGAGAGTAGTGAGTGAATGGGCATCAAAAGGCTTAGAAATACTATCAAGCTTTTGTCATTTATTATTTTAAGTCTTGCATCTTCAGACTGGATAGAAGGCAACATCAACAGTGCTGAAAACATGATGTTTAATACATCCTGTTTCTACTCTGGTCTCTTTCCTCAGATTCCCTTCTGTGTGGACTACAGTGTCCTCTCTGCATAACAGCCCTTATCTCCTCCCCTCCCCGGTCCTCACTGAAGGCCTAAGTGACCGTGTTTTTTCCTACAGTGTCCTGGAACTTGTAGAGTGGATGCAAAAAAGCAACTGTAAAGAGTTGGGTTAAGTTCATCTTTCTTGGAGGTCTGAGGATTACAAAAAGGAAAAGCGAGAGGAAAAGAGAAAAGATGTGGACAAAGAAAGTTGTCTGCCATTTCAGTAAACAACGGACATTGCACTCCATCAAGCCATCAGCCACTGCAGCCAACCCAACGGTGCACCCCGAGGGAATTCAGGATGGAAAGAACGGGACACTGGCCCTAGAGAGTTAAGATGCTTGTCCAAGGGATAATTTCCATGAGCCCAGACTCTTGTATCTTTTCATATATAGAAAAGAGCTAAAATCACTAACTTGGGATATTTGATTTTTGTGACCAGCATTATTTATTTTTTGATGTGCGATTACATGGTTTTTTTTTGTTTTTCAGCAAAAACTCCTATGTATCCTGGCTCATCCCTTGCCTCTTTGGAACGGTAACTCAGAGCTATCTAAGAGGCTGTCTCTTGGGCTATATAGTGCTTAGCAAGGTCTTCAAATAAATCATAACTCTCAACTTTAGGGTTGTGTGTGTTTCAGTTGACGAAAGAAGGAAGGAAGGAGGAGAGGAAGAGAGGAAGGGTGGGAGAGAGAGAGGGAGAAAAAAAAAGGGCCCTTGGGTCCTTAGAGAATAAAATTAATCCTTCTTCCCATAATGACTAAAAATTAAAAACAAAAAACCAAAGCATTACTCCAGATACTCCTGAAAAAGTTATCCTTTTCTTCTAATTTCATCGTTTAGCATAATGTCTGAATCCTGTGAAGACTGATAGTTCTTTTTAATGGATTATCAGTCTCCATTTACATCTAGTATCTCCCTCCTACACACGGCAGCGAGCTGCTTTTTCTCCCTTTATGAATTATATATGCTTAGGACACACAGAGATTTCAATAATAATATTAACTAAATTTATGTAGAAAGACAATTGTATGATGTTGCTTTAAAATGTTTCAGATTTCAATTTCTAGATCTCCGTATCGCCTACTTACAAGTATTCATCCCTTCTGAGAAGACTGCCCTCATCCCTGGTCTTCGTTTGGAGGTGCCCCCAGTTGAAAGTTTTCAAAGTACCCTGAGATTTTCTTTCTTACAGCCCTTAAGATAATTATCTCTTTCTCTGCTTAGACCAAAACCAGGTGCACAAAAGGTGTTCAGTAACTGTGGGATGGAAGAATAAACGAATGATTGTCACGACATAGATTTATTTTTTTCCCACTGGTGTGACTAAGTGATTTTCCTTCCTTTCTGACATTAAGGCATTTTTGCAGAGATGGAAAAACATTACTTAATGTGAAAAGCCACTATGATGATCTATTACCATCTTCACCCCAAAACAGAAAGGAACAATTTGTCTTTCCATCCGGTGTCTAGATTGTGGGAAACATGTTTCAGTTTCTAAATGTGCTTGCCGTACAGATCCTATTCATTTTGTCCTTCTTGGATCTCTCTGAAGCTTTCCTCTCGCCTTCTACCTCTGGGTTTTGTTTTAAGAACACTTTTGTCAGCTGAGATTAAGATAACATTTCTAAGTGAACACAAAAGCTGAGAAAGAATTCCAGTCACGCTGCCTGAGGAGCCAGCTGTGCTGTTCCATTTTCTCTCTGCTCTTCTGCAGACAGAGTGACAGGAGAACTAGGAGTCAACAGGCACGATTGCTGGTGAGTAAGCTGTTGTATGATGTCCCCTAAAATACAACAAACAGAGGCGAGGCGCTGGATTAAAGGCTAGCCTTCTGTCATCTTACTTTTTTTTTTAAATAAAGTTTTATGTATGTATGTATTTATTTATTTATCTTGCAGGGGGAAGTAATTAGGTTTATTTATTTACTTTTTCAGTGGAGGTACTGGGGATTGAACCCAGGACCTTGTGCATGCTAAGCATGAGCTCTACCACTCTCCCCCTGTCATCTTATTAAACATTCTAGAAAAATTGATTTTTCAAATAAGAATTTCACGGTGTAGGAAAGACTATGGCCATACTCTTCAGTCTCTTTGTTCATTTTTTTTTTTAAACTTAGTGGCCATCCAAAAAGATGAATCTAATCAGAGTGTACTTTTCACCAAAATGTCTAGAATTTTCTTGACTCTAAAATAACTAGAGGTCTTTGTTAACATTGTTATAGGAAATATTCATTTTATTCTGGATTCCTTTGTCGACAGGCCGACTTCTTTCTCAAGTGACTTCAAGTTCAACTTGAGATCTGCCCACAAAGAAAATTCTTTCACTTAACAAATGTTTATATGTATGCAGTGTGGCAGTAGCTGTTATGAAGAGTGGAAAACAAGACAGCGAAGGTGCCTGCCTCCAGGATACCTTCTTCCTGATGAATTTGTCCTGAAACATCAAAGCCTACAATTCTGAGTAAGTTGCTTCCTTAACTCTGCTGCACTATATTTTTTCAATATTTCCCAAATTCCCTCAGAAAGGAATAAGACAACTTCCTAAAGAATCACCTGGATGCTTATTAAAAGATTGAGTCTTCTCGCCCAGAGGTTCTATTTCAGTAGACAGGATTATTGACCCAGAAATTTCTATTTAAAAGTTTTTTTCAACTATTTAAAAAAAATTTTTAAATGTGTTAAAAAAGACCGTTTTAAAGTGGTTTTTTGGGTGGTGGATGCTAGGCAATATGAGAAAATCAGAAAAAATCTATAATATCTGAAAATTCAAATAACAAAATAGTTAAAAAGAAATTTTATTGTTGATTTGGTAAGCACATTAAGTCATGTTTGGAAGAAAATTATCAAAGACAACTTAACCTAGTGCATCAATGACCTTGATAAGAAAAATGACTAATCCTCCCAAATAACTTGACCAGTGAGCTTTCTTCCAACTCATGCAGTGCAAATTTAAAATCAAACACGCAAGTTAGTAAGAATTGTAAGTATCAAAAGAATGCACATCGTTTTCTTCTAGTCAGATGCCGTAATATAGCATCTCTCCCGTCTTTAACCATTTGCATGAGACTATGAAGAACATTTCTATATGAATAAGCACTATAAAAACTCTACTACTGCACAGTCACACGATAATATATCATGCACTGAAAGAGCCAGAGGTTAGGATTAAATCTGAGTAACTTGTTTTTCTCCTTAGAATAGTACAAATTCTTCAAAAAGGGTCTACAAGTTCATCTTTGTAATCTTAGGTAGAACTTTGCCTTACAAACAGCTAATTATTGCTTGAAAAAATTTGAATGATAACATTTGGTGTTTGCCATATTTTACTTTCCAGAATTTCCATTACTGAAAATTGAGATTTGAAAATTCTTCCCAGAAATCTTTACTTTTCTAAAGGCAACAAATAAAAGAATTACTTCTTATTATCTCCTTCTTGCCAGCTGTCTAAATTTTTATCTATTTTTTTTTCATTTTAGATTTGACACAGCCATCACCAAATTAATAAAGTACTTCTTAGGTTTATCCAGAAAGATAGAATTCCTAAATTAAGAACAGAAAAACTAAAAAATTATTTATGCTGGGTCAGTAAAAGTGTTCTTAAATTAGATGGTGGGGATGGTTGCAACACTTGGTAAAAATATTAAAAGCACAGAACTATATAATTTAAAAGGGTGAATTTTATGCGTAAATTATACATCAATAAACTTTTTGGAAAATGTTTATTAGGTTTATTTTCATTGATAAAAGCATTTGCTAAACTCTTGGTGGCACACTTGTGGAGGGAAAAAAAGAAGCAACTAGAGAAGTGGATTCCCCACGTCTCCCCTCTATTTCCTTTTCTGCTTCTTTAGACATAGTACCATTGTGTGGTGATCCTCCACTAGCAAGAACTATTTCTTGTAAGCTTGGAAAGTTTACCTAAGATGGATATCATAGGTAAATATAAAAATCCAACATGTCTGAAAACAATGGCTATACATTTTTACTTCTCTGTAATGTCTTTTCTTGGAAGGCTACATACTGTTTTCTTTGTAGATATCCAAGTGGAGTTCCCATCACATTTGTAGAGGATGCTTAAAAAGACATGTCCACACTGAGAGAAAAATTGGACTTAACGACTTTTGAAAGGCCCATGTGATTCTGAATTAAGACCTCCAATACACAGAGAATGAGCCTTACTGCAATAATTTCTGCTGTGTTACTTTTGGATATGTACTGAAAAGAAAATTTAATAATGTTAAAACATTTTGCAAAAACATTTGCCATTTAAATCATATTAAAAGAATTACATCTAAAACAATTCTCTCTTATTCATATATAATTTAATAAATGTTATTATGGTATTACTATCTTCTCCCTATTGTAGTCATGACTCTTCTGTGAAAACAAAGACCAGTGTAGGTTTAAGAGTTTATTGACCCCCTGAGGCATGTCAGTGTTTAGGAAACATGGGAGGCTATGCTTTGAGTCCATCTCAAAGAAGAGAGTTTTTATAAACCTTAAATAGACTGAGGACTTCCCCACCATGCAAATTCTTAAATAACTCCCTTCTGGGTTGTTTCTCTTCTGGTCACTTACGTAACCCATGTCCCGTTTGTAGTTAGAGTGTTCTCAGAGGAAACGAAAAAGTTGGTATTGGTATTCACCTTTGAGATATCGTTTGGTGATTTCCCGATTCTTTATGTGTCAAACACACATCACCATCAGTAACCGAAAACTTCCATTTTTGACAAGACACTCTCAAAGTCTGAGTATCTTGAACATTGCACAGAGACACATCCTCCTAAAAATGGGACATTAATGCTAATTAAGCTAGGATTCCATAGATTCTAAAAACCCAAATGAAGAACACATATTTCTAATACTAAATTCGACCTGACGTACGAAAGGCAATGATAAAACATTCTGAAGTCAAAGGTTAATGAAGAATGTTGAGCAGCAGCAATAATTAGCCAAAGATTCATCACCCAGAGAAATAAAGGAGAAACTTCCAGACTAAAATGATGAGGGTAAGCTTGGATTACTCACTCCTTTTTGAACTGTTCAGCTTGAACATTTAATACTGATGCCCAGATCTTTTAAGGTCTTCCTCACCTAGGCCTTCCTCATAGAAGGACATTTCTCTGCTGCCCTATACGCAGTGCTCTAGTGACTTCCAATTGAGATGTCAAGAAACTTCCTTTACCTGTTTTTAAAGAGCAAAATGATGGAGAAACTTATTACCAGAAGCATCATATTTATGAAGAATTCTCTCTCAAGAGTAAGATGCTAATTTGATCTTATTGTTTGGCTGCCTGGAAATAAGGATGGTTTTAAAATATAGAAGGAATTTGCTTCAAAGTTTATGAATAGCATCAAAAAATGCATTTCTGAAAATGAAATACTCATAATCTGACTTGTTAAACTGTTGTATGCTGGAATAAAAATGTTAAATGATGTAGGTTAAGTGCTTTGCATGCTCTTGTATAAGAAAGCAGTCATTAAATGGAAGTTATTGTTACCATTAGTAGAAAATGGACAGAGGTAACTATGTATTTTCTAATTTTGCTTTTACCAATACCTGAATATTTGGGTGTCACCTTTGATGTTTACTTGATTTCAATCTTTGAGACAAAGAAAATACGATTTTAGTGAAAGAAAAGATTAAATCTGTAAGTGTTTAGGAAGAGAACCATCACATTGGGCATGGCACAAAGATTTTTAGAACGTGTAATAAAGACATTTTACCACCTGATGAAATTCCTGCATTGCATGAAAAAGTTTTTGAGCTAGAAATAAACATTTTGAAGACTAAAATGGCAACAATACTAATTATGATTACTTACTAGTTTTCATGATAAGCATCTTTAGATGGTGAGACTCAAATCTGCTCACAGATATCTTCTCAAATGGAAGAGTTCAGTAAATTATAATTTACTGTAATTGAAACAGAAAGTAATTGCAAATGCAATACATAAATTTTGGAAGGGGCAGAAATGGCAGAAATACGAAGATCTCATTCTACACAACAGGAGTATGCTAAGGAGTTCTCTAGGCAAGACATTGTGTCCCCAAGAACCACTATCATGGAAACACAGGCATTTTAAAAGGTCCAAATCTTGCTCCTAATATTCTATTCTATTTTGAATTATTTTACCATTTATTTTTAAATTGTGGTAAAAAATGCACAACATTGAGAATAAGCGATTCCCAAAAACAAATATGTGATATAGAGGCCCTGGTTAATTCTCTGGGTCCTACCATTCTCCCTGTCAGTAATAGGCACTTGGCTCAGAGGTGGTTGTAATAAAAAGAGTGCCTGCTCATTCCTGAGCCATTTCTCAAAGGCCATTAGGACTGAGTTGGTAAACATAAGGTGATTAACGGTGGTATGTCATGTCTGTAGCAGTACAACACATAACTTTCCTGAGCACCCAGCACATTAAGTTTTCACCGGGATGCATTCTAAAGGGAACATGTCCCTGTCTGCTGAATTACTGTGTGTTTCTTGTGAGATAATTCCCAGGAGGTGACTTATTCCCTCAGGGGTGAAGGAAAGTACTTTTTTGTTTTCCTTTTTTGTTTTCCTTTTTCTATGCTCTTTTCCCCAACAACTTGTTTGGCTCTGCACAAACAAGGAGAGTTAGCAAAATATATGTGTGTATACTTCTTTTTAACCTCTCTATTAACCTCATTACAGCTTCCTTTCTGCCTCAACTCCACATCCTAGCAACAGACGAACCTGTCAGTTTTCTCTCATTTATCTAAATTGCATATTGTCTACCCACCAGCTATAATCTGATACTCTAGGAAGTCAAGGTTAATTAACTGTGTTCTCTTTTTCTACCAAAATAAATCTTTGAACCACTTTGTTTTTCTGTTGTCTTAGCCATAATTTTAATCTTAGAGTAAAAGGAGACTACAGTTTAGAACTATGTATATTTTTCTCACAAATAAGCACAAATTGGAATTGACTTTAGACAGCAGAATTTCAGATTGAGGTCAGCAAATGGTTTCTTAAGGTTCCGAAACCACTTCCCAGGAATTCTGCATCATCTAGATATCTGCCTTATCATGGAACACCCAGTCACATGAGCGTCCAGGTCTGCATTGGGATACGATAGTGTGTTTGAAATGGGGAAGCTGAATCACTGCACAAAGTTTTCAAAGCACTTGAAATAGACAAGTCTTGAGTCAGTAGGTACATCTGGCACCTCATTCACTTGGCAAATGGCTGCTGTATGCAAATATTTCTGATACTAATCTGCAATAATTCAGCAACAGTTAAGCGGGCACTAAACATGCAGTGACGAAATTTGCTGCTTTCAATTTTAGCAATCAATAAAATAGAAAATATTTAATGTCGATGTCAACAAACTACATTGCTAACTAGAACTTTAAGTAAACGTAACAACTTTGTTCATTAATCATGTGTTAGAATGGCACCTGAAGATTGTTGGCTAAATTGTCATTATTTTGAGCTAGTAAAGTTTTGAAACTGTTTTGGTTCATATAAGATGCATATGTGAGCATGTAATTCTTACACTTGTAGGATTTATGTGAAAAATACAGAAATAGATCAAATCTAGGATTAGATCCAAGGCTGCATTTTTCTCTTAAACCCAATATCATATCATTATTAACCAATAATTTCAATGTTATAAATTTTTTCTTTGGCTGTAATTAACTTGAAAAAAATAGTGTTTGGTTTTATGGTTTTACTTATGTTATAGATATAAAGTATTCTGAGTTTTATTTGAATTTAACATTATATTTAATGGAATTTAGTCAGCATTTTTAAAATTGGATCTGAATATTATTTGAGATTGAGTAAAAAGCTTTTGCAAAGAAAACAAAAAGGATATGTTTCCTCTCTTTCATTCTAAGAAGTATTAAGGAGAAATTTCAACTCAAAAACAAAAGTAGCCTTAGAGAAAAAAAAAAAAAAAAAAAGAAGCCTTGGGAAAAGATGGAAACACCCTAAATATTCAAGCTGTATTAACAAGAGAGTTAGCCAGATAAAATATACATTTTTGAAAGTAAACATTTTATTTGGTGACTTTCCAAAATCACAAACGTAGATGAGGGAAGCCAGTGACTCTTTTACAATGCATGTTTTCAAATAAGGAATGTTAGCTTAATATCTGATTTTAGATGAGTGCTAAAGCCTTGCATTACCTAATGCATCCATATGACTGCTACACCATATTTACTTCTTAGAAACTTTGTTATAAGCAGAAATTCTCATCTGTTTTCCTTTTCTGCCTTTGGTATGTATTTTCAAAATATAAGTCTTGCTAGGATAGTGCAATAGAATTGTACTAATATTCCCATTACTAAGAACAATAAAACTACTAAAATCTATGGTTTTACATGATTTAGCAGCTTGTAAAATACTTTCTCATATATTAATTCCCACAATGATATTTTGAAGAAGGCCCATCACTTTCAATTTACTAGTGAAGAAATAGAAGTAAAGAGGCTTATCTCAGATCACAGAGTTAAGGGGTAATTTAACTGCGGTGACTTTAATTTGGCAATTTTTTGCAGTTACTGCCTCTTCACTCCACTCTGTACCCTGGAACCATTTTACAGCTCTCCCTCTGGCCTTCTGGTCTCCAGCTTCCCTCCTGATCCATGTCATCCTTTACACTGCTTACAAAAATGAGCTACTTCCAGGGAAAAAAATCTGCTCGTGTAGTGCCCCTTCTCACAAACAGCTTCTGCTGCCTCTTTTTTTTTTTAAAGTGTGGTAAGAAAGCTCAACATGCAATCTATACTTTTAACAAATGTTTAAGAATATAACAGTATTTTAACTATAGGCATCATGTTGTACAGCGGATCTCTAGAGCTTCATCATCTTACCAACTGAAATATTATACCTGTTGAACAACAATTCCCCTTTTCCCCATGCCCCCAGCTCCTGGCAGCCACCACTCTAATTCTCTGCTTCTGTGATTTGGACTATTTTAGATATTTTGTATAAGTGGAATCATGCAGGATTTGTCCTTCTGGGACCAGCTTATTTCACTTAGCATAGTGTTCTCCAGGTCCATCCTTATTGTTGCAGTAGCAGGATTTCTTTCTTTTTAAAGGCCAAATAATATTCCATTGCATGTACATACCACATTTTCTTTATTCGTTTATCTGTTGATGGACATTTAGGTTGTTCTCATGTCCTGGCTATTGTGAAAAATGCTGCAATGAACATGGGGGTGCAGGTATCTCTTCAAGATTCTGATTTTAATTCTTTTGGATATATACCCAGAAATGAGATGACTGGATAATATGGTAGTTTTATTTTAATGTTTTGTGGAATCTCCATACTGTTTTCCATAGTGGCTGCACCACTCCAACAGTATAAAATTGTTCCAGTTTCTCGACTTCCTTGTCAACACTTGTTATCTTATTTTTTTATAGTAGCCATCCTAGCATATGTGAGGTGATACCACATTGCCATTTTAATTTACATTTCCCTAATGATTAGAGATGTTGAGGACCTTTTCAAGTACTTGTTGGTTATCATCCAGCATCACATATCTCCTTTGCAGAAACACCTATTCAAGTTCTTTGACCATTTTTAAATTGAATCACTTGTTTTGGTTTTGTTTTTGCTATTGAGTTGTAGGAGTTCCTTATATATTTTGGATATTGAGTAGGGTTTGCAAATATTTTCTCCCATTCCATAGGTTGCTTTTTCACTTGGTTGATTATTCCCTCTGCTGTGCAATTTTGATGTGGTCCCATTTATCTATTTTTACTTTTGTTGCCTGTGCTTTTGGTGTAATGTCCAATAAATTGTCAATGAAAGTTCAATTAACAGTCATAGTAAGAAGAAAAAAGGGAATTTTATTTGAGCCAAACTGAGGATTATAACCTTAGAGATAGACTTTCAGAAAGTTCTGAGAACTGTTCCATCAGTTAGAAATAGAAACAAAGGATAATACATCAAAAAGACATACAGACATTTTACATAAGTTCATCAAGGATACATAGTCCAGGTAAGCAAGTAAAAAATAATCAGCAGGTCACCATGAACACTTACAGAGCTGTGAATGAACACTGTTCATTTAAGAAGTTACATTGCTGGCATCAGAAGAAGGGGGACAAAATAATATTTATGGTCAAGCAGGCATCCTCATCTTTGAGGAGCTTGGCTTAATGTGCAATGCAGATGCACACTGCACATTAGGGAGGGAGAGAGGAGGCCCAAACGGACACAGAGAGATAATCCTATGCTTAATTTTTCTTGTCCTGCCTTAAAATATAAATTCTATTTCATCAAAATCATTACCAAGACCAATGTCAATGATCTTGTCCCTATGATTTCTTTTAGGAGTTTTATAGTTTTGGTTCTTCCAAATAAATCTTTAGTCCATTTTGAGTTTATTTTTCATATGGTGTAAGATAAGGATCTAGTTTGATTTTCTGGCATATGCATATTCAGTTTTTCCGACACCATTTGTTGGAGACTATCTTTTTTCCTTTGTGTATTCTTTCTATCTTGTCAAAGATCAGTTGACTGTGTATGTGTTGATTTATTCCTGGACTCATAAAGAGCCATTGCTCTGAACTGACTGTAGGACAAAATGTCATCTGGCTTCACCTATCTCTCTCCATCCTCATCTTGTACCACCCACCCTTCTTTACAATCACTAAATATGGCGTGGGACTAAGGACAAGTAACTCTACAATATCCCAAGTAAGGGAATGACAGGAGGTTATGGCTATTGAAGCATAATAGAATTGCCAATATTATTTGAAGTTGGTTTCATACATAGTAATATTTCATGCAGGTCTTTGTGTTCTTACCTAAATTCCTATTTGATTACTTAAGGTTCACAGGTGTAGAGACTTGCCTTGGTTATGACCTAATAATGCTTCAGATGTTTTAGTCATGATATGGTTAGACCAAGTCCAGGGCACACTACCATTGCTCATGAAAACACCAGACACTTTTACTATTTCATGTCTTTCCTCCCTCTTTGCCCAGTGAACCTCTCCTTAAATACTAGCCCAATATTCTTGTGATATCTGGCTAAATTCCTTAGGTGGGGTTGACAACCCTATCCCATGCTCTTGCTAAGCATTTATTCCATGCGTCCAAGAATCTATTTTTCCTTGCTTGTGGTGTTTTCATAAAGTTGATAAATATAAAAGAAAGAGAAATAAAATCACCCATCATTCCATTACTCATAAAAAATCATTACTGATGTTTGCTTACTGTTAATCTTATTGTAAGTACTTTCTGTTCCTTTCCACCTTAACATGGTATCAAACGGTTCCTCATAATTTCATGTCTTTAAAACCATCAGTTGTAATGTCTACATACTATTCCATCAAGTAAATATACCATCATTTATTTAACCCTTCCCAAATCATTTGAAATATGAGTATCTTTTTAGTTCTTTTAAAATCATATTTGCAGCTACAGTATTATCACCAAGATTGGGGCATGTTAAATATTCAATACATGAGTGCTAAAGAAATCTTCTGTCTAGGCAACTGATGCTATTTTCCTGTTACCTTACTCTTTTGATGAATTTTAATCCTAAGGACAGAATATTAACTGAAAATTTACCATGGAATTAGATGGCTTGGGAAAGGAGAAAAAACTATCTAAAGATTTTAGTCTGAAGCTTTTCCTTTGGAAACATATCAGATTATATTTTCCGTGGTTATCATGGCCATTCCATCTAGATTATTGTGCATCTGTAAGTGTTTGCACCTCCCTAAAATATTTTATTGAATTTGTTAATAAAAGAAACCATTTATCAGTGTTACTAGTGGAATAGAAAGGAGGCAACACAAAGCATCTTTTCCACAACATCGAATGGGCTGTGCATGGTTATGTATCAAGATCGTGGCTTGAAAGCTTGCTGTTTCCTTTGGAAAGGGCAGAACTGTCTTGGGGCTCAAGGAAATGTCACAAAATGAATACATGGGAATAATTATAGAAACTCTTGCTTAAATATTTTGCCTTATTTACCAACATCAGGATCTGTGTCCATGTATAAGTGGAAGGTGAGACAGGAGAACAGGGTAAGAGGTGAGTGGGAGAAGCACTTTCCATTTGACCACGTTTAGACAAACAGCAAAGCTAAAGCTTGCTGAGCAAAATCTGGCAAATAAGGTAATTATTTGCTGAAATAAATTATTTATTTGGAAAAATATTGACATTGGTATTTTACATAATGTTTTCCATTGCATAACAGCAAACAATGTGGACAGAAAGTCGATTATAGAGGAAGAAACACAGGATTTGGATTTGAACTTGGGTTCATAACCCATCTCCAATCCCTTATGGTTTCTGAGACCTTAAGCAAGTCTTTTAACCTCTCTGATCTTTAGATTTCTCACCTGTAAAATAGGAATAATAATGGTTTCTTTGCCAAACTGATATTAAAAAAAAGGGACAAACAGTGTTCAGCACATGGTAGGCATTTTAAAAAATGGAGGCTACTAGTATCATATTATGCTACATAATGGTGTCCAAAAGCAAATATGAAAATGAGTCTTGTCTAAAATATAAAGCAATTGTCATGAGAAACACGCTGGGAGGAACAGGTTCTCACAGCACTGCTGCTTTTATTTATTTATTTTTTTGTTGTTTGTAACCTGGTTTATCTGACATTGTTTTGAATCCATGGACCTCTCTATTTGTTTACACAGGCCCCCTAAATGTCATCTGGGGACTTCCAGTGCCTGACTACTTACCATGTGGTGAGTCAATCAATTTTTTTTCTGGTCCACAAGTAACAGGAATCTCTAAAATGATGCCATTATTTGCATAAAATTTGGAGGAGTATGTGCTGTGTCAGTGCACACTTGACTCATCCCACCTGAAGGCTCTAATCCGAATCCCATAAAATACTCTTGCAAATGAAGTCTAACCAACCAAAGAGCGTAACTGTGCTCCAATTCTCCTTTATACTTTAGAGTATTTTTTCCCCCAGAGATACCAGGAGAAAGAGCTTTGGTTATTCACGAGAGAACAGCAAGTTCACAAATAAAGCCTCTTCCTCTGTGCCCTGTTCTTTCATCTGGACAAAATGCTAATGAACATAAGGGGATACCAAACCCTTTTGGAAGCCAGCAAAGACATTAATGATGTAGAAGTGGAAATGGGAAATCAGAGGAAAGAGAGTGAATGTGAACCAGGTATTTATTTAAGTTTGCGGTTCATAAGAGCAACATTAAAAATTAACTTTATTCCCAACAAGGGACATAGAGAAAGTAAAATCAAGATAATTGTCAGAGGTGGTTTAGCATTGGTGAATGAGTGTGACCAAATCAGAAGAATTATTCTGAATTAAGTTCTGTCAGAGCAAATGCAGTATCTTTTAAAAAACTATTATTTTCTTTCTTAAACTGGGCTTCTCTAACGATTACCTTTTCTGCTGTGCTTACAACAGGAAGGAAGTGTGCTAGCTGGGATACATAGGGAAGTAATAAGAATTAATGTTTAGGGGGAGGGTATAGCTCAGTGGTAGAGTGTGTGCCTAGCATACACAAGGTCCCGGGTTCAATCCCCAGTACCTCCGTTAAGTAAATAAGTAAACAAACAAAACTAATTACCTCCTCCACCAAAAAAAAAAAAAAAGAATTAATGTTTAATTTGAGAAAATAACTACAGTCTTCTTTTCCTGATAAATGCCTTCGCTTAGATTTCATGAATATTAATATCATCCCATCCTGCCCACCTCTCTTCTCCATAGTAAATGGGATGGGTATCATTTCCACTGTTACTCACTGAATCCTGGTATTCTGCTGTTGTCTTAAATCAAATCTTGTAATTTTGAGCAAAGAGAATCTTTTCTCATCAGACCTTCCTGATCATCTGGAATGATGTTTCTGTCCATTCCATGACTGAGCTAAGTGAGTCCCAGAGTATTTAAGGACCTGTCCAGTGGCACACAGTAGGAAATGTGATAAATGAAGACCTCACAAACCCTAGTGCATATTGTCTCGGGCTTACTGAGCCAATTCATTGTCATCTCGAAGGGCCATAGACAGCAGTGGCGAGGAGAAGATACAGGCAGGTAGACATTCATGTTGGGAGATTGGGAGATACAGTGTGCACAATAAACACTGTTGGCCTAAGTTGGTAGAGAGAACTAAAATAAAGATACTAATTTTGAGAACATTGGATCAAGGGTGTAGAAAAAGGTTGTGTTCACCAAGGGTGGGAGAAGGGTCACTTGGAACAAATAGGATTCAAATAACATGGAAGAAGACACTCTTTGATAAAGCTTCATATTGATCTCAGGCCAGCATGTAAAGAGACAAGAATATCTTATCTGTTTCCCAATGCAGATGAATGTCAGGTGGAGTCTCAGAAGTTGAGGTGATTTTGACTGCTCCACACATAACTGGACACAGTCATATTTAATTTGGAGGCCTGCGTTTGATCACACAAGGTGAGCTGAGACAGTCCCTTACCTGGTGGGTGATTCTAGGTCACCACCCAGCACTCCCATCTCTCCTTCTCTTTGTCTTTCCTACTTTCTACTTCTTGCAGTAACATTTAAGGAGGACCACATATTGTTGATGCTTTGAAATATAGCCTTCATGGGAAAGTTAAAACTTGAATACAAAGTAGATATTAAAATAATCAAAAATGCCATGATTATTGAGGAAAACGCGATTTCTGAGAAAGCTAAGAGAATGTATAAATATGTATTTATCTGTGTTTGGGGTTTTCTAAACTGTTGATATATAGGCCTTGTTAAAATCAAGTTTACTATATTATCATCTAGAATACACACCAGATTTCTTTGAATTTGGTTAATTTATATAAAGATTTTTCTCTCATGCAAAGCAGAGAGGCTCCAGGACCTGTAGTGAAAGGCAGGAATGAGCTTCAGGGCCCGAAGATGAAGTCAAACGTGTTGCTGATTTAATGACAATCACCCTGCGGAGTCTGTAATAAGCACTACACGATCAAGAAGTGGCAATTTCTATTCAAAATGGTCCCCTGTAGATGACCTATTATACACGAAAGTGAAAATAACTTCCTGCATTTAACATAAACTGCCTTGATCCAGAAGACGACCAGTTTCTGCACTTAGTGCCAAGACATGCGTGATCAGTGAAGGAAAACCTCCCAGTCCTTTTCTCATGGACAGATGGTGGGCCATGGCCTGTCCTTGGCTCCATATGGTCATATGGATGCTTCTTCAACCATAATGGGGTCAAGTGAAGGCTTAGACACTTGGGAAAACAGCATGTTAGAAGTTCATTCACAATGTGTGGATAGATCTCTATCACTGGAGAAAATTGAGGTACAGGGGTGGGGGATACTTCTGTTTTTGGTGAAAAGAATTTTCTGGGCTCCTTTAACTCAACTTCTGTTGGTCTATTGCCCCCTTAAAAGATGATCATGCAGATAATTCACAGTAATGTTTATATGAATCAATGATCATTCAAGACAGTCATCTTAATTTTTAGCTTTAGGCCTTCTTCACATTTGAGTTCATTGACTGGGAAACACCTGTATTTGAATCAAGTGTCAGAAAAGTAGCCTCTGACTCGAGCCATTTTCCTGGCTGTATTTTTTCCAGAGTTGTATAGCGTATTTTATGAACAACTTACTTAATAGTGTTGTCTTCTTTACAGTATTCCATTAAGTATTCAAAAGCTTTATCTGCCCATCGAATTTCTCCCCCTGAAAATGTATTCCTGGCATTTCTAAAATTAGATTCTTACAGAGGAAAAAAGAACTTTGTATTTATAACGCAACAAATTGTGTGCTTTGACCACTTAACAGATGATGTATTGGCAAGTACTCAAGGTTCACATTGTGGTCTCATTTTGAAATTGGGATTCAAGAAGACTTCAGTGTATAGTGGTCTGTCTCCACGTGTCTTCTTCCCCAATCCTGCTTGTTAGAATCAATGTAACATCCCAACTGTACTTGTTACAGCATCTACCACATTCATTTCTCCAGCTGTGCTCATTTTTCCATATGAAATACAGTTCTCCAGAGCATCTTGTCATCTTTTCATTTCTTCTGTGGGCCTTTGACAAAATAGGTACTTGATAGTGCTCTGTACTGGCAGTCCTAGTGTTGGTGCGAGAGAGCCAAGCTTCCCACATCAGTTTACTCCTGCTTTGGTAGAGGTTGCTCACATGCCCGCAAGTCAACCAGCAAACGGGTCTAGAATATGGCAATTGCCTAGTTATTTCAGAAAATTTAAAGCTGTGGTATAAAATAGTTCATATGAGTGTTGGGAATCATGTGAAAACAAACTCTTTTTCTTTTTGCTGTTGGACATGTCTTTTCTCTAGAAAGTTCTCTTTTGTCAGTTCCATGTACTGCAGTTTACTTGTTTGAACTAAACTACTATTAAATTGGAGGTTAGTGTTTTCCCCAGCTTTTCTTATAGTGACTTTTATGTTACCTGATGGTGCACATGAATTAAACGGACTCACCAGAATTCCTTTCGGTGTTATATTTCCTTAGGTTCCAAGAGCTAAAAGTACATATTTCCTCTACTGATAATGATGGTGAAGGTGTTCAGAACACACCAGCCCAAAACATGCCTCTTTGGCATATTGATTATTTTGAGATAAAGGCACTTAAGAGACATTGGATGTAGGAAGGGCTCTCTGACTCCCCGCCCCTACTACCTTTCTACCTAAAATCAGGTCACACATAGTTCCCCAGAGAAAGTTACCCTCCCTGTACCAGTAAGAGAAGGACATTCTTATTAGTGGAGACTGGGAATGAATGCCTAAATGAATCTGTACAAACAAACCTACTAAAGTAACCCTAACCTTCCATGAATTTCCCCCATGGATTTCTTAGTCACTTTCCCATAATATCCTATCCCTAAAAGCTTAAGTCCTCTGCCTTTGTCTTGTCATTTCTCCGCAAATTTGTGATTTTCTGTCAAAAAAGTATATAAACTCTCAGTCCTAATTGCTTCTTTGAGTCTTAATTTTTTCCTATGATGGCTCCTGGGTGCATACAAAAATATTAAATAAAATTGTATGCTTTTCTCCTGTTTTTCTTACTTCCAGTTAATTCTCAGGCTCAGGGCAGAGCCTGAGGGTAGAGGAAGATTGTTTTCCTTTCCTGTACTGGCCATGGTTCAAGCCAATTATCATGTCCATTTATTTAAATATGAGATGGGAATTATGTGTTTAAGGAGTTAACAGCTAGAATGTGACATCTATCCCTAATTACTGTCCTTAATTAACAAAGTATATGGAATGCGTTCTCTTGATTTCTCAAACAGAAGTCCCAACAAACCAGAAAGACACAAATGAGCCATCCCGCTTACAACCTTATGTCAGTATGTGCTCTCTGCAGGGCTGTGTTTCCATATCCAAGGCATTCTTCCTCCTCAGATTGAAGGTAAAATATCTCACTCTTAAGCCTGGGGGTCAAATAATTTCTTTATTTTACCTGGCAATTATGAGGTTAACAGATAGTAAATAATCATTATTAACTATAAGTCAGATGAGTTTACTTAGAAATCACTAATAGGTTATTGCTATAAAGTAACCTTGAAGGCTATTTTGTAAGTTCAAGATGGGAGCTCTATGTTATAAAGAGTTTGTAATCATCAGCTAGCTGAATTTGGACACTATTTTCCCTAATGATGGGTGTGGATGGGAATGCAGCCAATCTCTCAAAGTGACCTCAAACATTCCAGGAATGCAGTATGACCCTTCCCAAAGATGAGATGGTCCGCAGGAGCATTACCATGTGGGATAAAGAGTCTTCATTTACTTCCCCAGAGGATCTGAAATGAAAGGTTCATATGATTCTACTTCCAAAGGCTCTGTTTTGGCTCACTTCTGGGAACTCCCTTGTGTAATGATAATGGCTTCTTTCCAAACTATGTTGATGCTAAGATAAATTTACTATATCTTAGAAGAGGAAGCTGTTTCCATCTTCCATGTTGTAAAAACTGTCTGTTTAAGTTAACTGCTCTTATGTTTTCTATATTTAGAGAAAATTTTGAAACATTAGGTAAAAATTAGAAACGATACAACTTTTGGAATAAGTAGGACTTTAAAAAAATCCACAAAAACCCTGGGTTGTTTAAGTTCTGTCTCTACCATTAACTAGTTATTTGCTCTTCAACAAATGATAATTTCTCTACCTTTCAGTTTCTTAACTTGAAATGAGAGTAACAAAACATGCTGTTAAAGATTCAATGATAAAAGTATGCAAAAGGACCTAACATCTCCTGGTGTCAACAAACAAACAGACAAATACAGAGCTGGACAGTAGTTAAAATGGTAAACAGATTTTATTCAGAACTATTGCAGTAAGGGAAAAGAGTCCTCACTATAGAACTGGGTGCAATTCCAAGTACAGTATGGGCAAATGGGAATTTATAGCCAAGAAGTAGGGTAGGGTAAGTGGATGGAAAATAACTGAGAAGAAACCTCAGAGGTAAGGGAGATTCTAGCTAGACTGACACGACGGGATCTTTGCTGAAGACAGACCGTGGTGGTCAGACATCACCTGTAGGATGGTGGAGAATGAGAACCCCAATGAGATATCGAGGCTGGACAGATTTAGAGGATGAGGGACTCTTAATGAAACTGATCTATCAGGGGTCTTGCTAAAGTGGGATTTTTACAAAGAAGTGCACAGGTGGGCTTAGGAGAAGGTTCAGGAGCCTGACTGAAGTTTGGTCAAGCAAAGGATCTTCGTCATGGGTCACAGTCTGCTGAGTAAGTCTGGACTTATATTCTTCCTATTATCTTAATATTTGGGAACTCGTATTTTATTAATCTATATAATAAGAGTGTTTCATTTCTTTGACATATTGAGTTATTTTAGATTTCTGAAATAGTAATAAAGTGAAAAGGCATTGGAAATAATTTTACTTTTTTTTTAAAGTTAATATTTTTATTTCTAGGGTTAATGCTACAAGGTTATACCGGATATCTATGAATAAATGCTACAGCTATTGAGAAATATTAGTAAAAGCTTTGAAATTTAGATTCTTTCTGTTTCAAAGAGTATGTGAGCTCAAACTGTGACACAACTTCTGTGCATTAATCGCTCTCAGACTCCCACAGAAGCTTCCATTATGCCTTGACAACAGCTTGCCATCCATTTGGCAGAAATTTTACCCTTTGAGAACAACCAAATTTCAAATTGTGGAGGTGTTTTCTTTCTTTTTTTCTTTTTCTTTTTCTTTTTTTTTTTTTTTTAGATGAGAGCTTTGGTTTTATTACTTTTTTTTTCCTGCATGCTTAGAGTAAAAGGAAATCCAAATCTTTAGAGGTAAAGCATTTAATGAGGATAAATTTTGCATTTTGATCCAAGGTATATTTTTAAAACATCATACTCAGTGTGTATTGATTTGCAATTACTTCCTAACAAAGAGATACCACATACTGAATTCAGGTGGAAATAGACCTTTCCGTGGGCCTGGCAATACATTTCCTCTTTGAGAATGGCTTTGGATTTTCATGGCCTTTCATGTAATTCTTAGTTTTAAATCTTTGATAACAATAGCTTACTCATCTTAGTTTCTCTCCAGTTATCCTCACTTCCACACTTAAGAATCAAAAAAGCAAACAGCAATATACCAGGATGACTTGGAATAAATACGAAGTCCTGGGGAGGGGAAGAGCTTTTACATTACATTACATTACATGTCAGATCTACAGTTCTAACTTCTGACCAGAGTATAGTTTTATATTTTAACATTCTTTGGTTAATTCATACCTATGTTACCATCTTAGTGTATTCACTTACTCTGATGCTACAATGTACTAATCGGTTCTCTGAATAAGAACTATTGAGTCTAAAATTCAAGTTAAGCAAATGACCTAAGTCAGATGATAAAAGGAAAACACTTCAGAAATGCTATTTTGAAAGCAAACTAAAAGCAAATTTCATAAATCTCAGCTTTTCATTTCCACAGAAAATTACAGCTACTTCAGATACCATTAATTACTGTAGACTCTGTCAAGGCAGCATTTGCTACAAGCTTTGAATAGGGCTAAGAGCTTTGACAAAAAAGAAAAATTAAAAATCATTAAAATTAAAATAATGGTTTAGAAAACACTCATGTACACACATTGCTTCTATCTCACTACATTTATTTCAGAAGTAGAAGTTTTGCCTACTGCTGCTGACCCAGCCAAGGTTGCCTTCTTTTGTGTTCTTAGAGAGGAAAACTGAACTTCTGAGAAATTAATTAATTTTACTAAGGTCACACAACTTGACAAGAGAAGTCAGCTGTCTCATCTAGGTTTGCCTAATACCACTGCTTTATTTGTTCTACCCTGTTTCATGCCTTGACACAGACAGTTAACTTGAGATCTCTGCCCTGAAAAACTGTCTAAAGGGAGAAATAAGTATGTAAACAACCATTTATAATACACTTGAAAAGCAGGATAAGTTTTACTCAGTTTCACGGGAACTTTTAAAAACCTTGTTTCTAATTGAGCTGTGATTGACATAAAACATTGTGTAAGTTTAAGGTGTACAACCTGTTCATTTGATACCTGTACATATTGCAACATGATTGCCACTGTCATGTTAGGTAACACTTCTATCACATCACATAAATATTTCTTTTTTGTGGTGAGAACCCTTCAGATCTAGTGTCTTAGCAACTTTGAAGTATGGAACAGAGCACTGTTGACTATAATTACTATGCTGTGTGCTAGCTCTTCAGGACTTTTTCATCTTTTAACTGCAAGTTTGTATCATGGGAACTTTTTGATGCGATCAACTTGGTCTTGAAACCTCAGGGAATATTTTTTGACGAACAGGACTGAGGGGGAATAGAAACATTCAAGACAAAATGGGAAGATGGGCATGACAGCAAGAGGAAATAGCATAAGTAAATCATTAGAAACAAAAGAGAAGATCTCGAAGTCAGGAAATCACAAGGAGGTACGTGTGATGAGATCCTAGAAGAGAAGAGGGTGCCTGGAGTCTTAAAGTCTCAGAGATCACGCTGAGGCATTTGGACTCCATACTACAGGCAATTAGAAGCCATGGGAGGATTTTAATCACGAGAGGAAATGTCATTTACTTAACAAATATTTGAGAGCTTATTATTTCCAGGCACGAATCCTCTTCATAAATTAGAATAATTTCAGGCAACAATATAGAAGATAGACCAAAAACGGAAAAGACTAGAGGCTGTTTCAAAACATTTGGGCAAAAAAGACAAGACACAATTGAGGTGGAGACTAAGTCCACTTTGCCTTTTGACTAACTATTGTCAGAGGGTAAAATAACAGCAAGCATGATTTTGGTAGCTTTCTTGGCTCATCTTTATTCCCCTTACCAGCCAAGGCTCTTTATCCTTTCAATGCCCAGCAGACCTCTAAGGCTCCCGTAAGTTTCTTGTGAATTCAGATGCTACTGTCTGACTCGGTCCAGTCACCAGTGTATCTCATTGTCTGCCTGAGATGCTCTTTCAAGTGGAAGTCAAGCTCAGGAATCAAAGTGGTTTTTTTTAGTGTGTGTGTGTGTATATATATACACACACGAGACTAATATATACATATTTATTACAGTATAGTCAGTTTACAATATTGTGTCAATTTCTGGTGTACAGCATAATGCTTCAGTCAGACAACGAATGCCACAGAAAGACAAAAAGTCATAAAGGAATACTATGAACAACTATATGGCAACAAATTGGACAGCTTAGAAGTAGGAATCAAACTTTTTGAGACAACTCACCTGTATAACCCTCCACAGGCTTCTGCCTACAGCCCAGGGCTGTAAAGCTCTTCTGTCTCATATTGTGAAATCTTTTCCAAGAAGCTTAAGCCACTCAGGAGCAACACTGGCTCAGTCTACAGTCCTTTTATGTAAAAACACACTAAGAAGTGAAGAGGATCCTTCTCTGCTTCTCCAGACAGCTTATGCTACCAACACTTTGACTCATATCTTTTCCCCTCTTCTTTTAATTCTCTTCACATTGCAGTTACTGCATGAAACTTTAAAAGCATTCCTGTAAGAAGGGTAGATATGAGGATAGGAAAGTAGTTTCAATAATTGAGTTTTATCGTAAAGCTAGTGTACAAATGCACTTAATTAAAAAAAAATCTTTATCCATGGTCCCCGGGGCCCAGATTTGTGGTTCATAGTAGAAGATAGATTTTTCATTTTCATTTTCATTTTAGGTTTTACTTTTAGTGCGTTTTCAGGTTCACAGTAAAATTGAGTGGAAGGTGTATAGACTTCCCATGTACCTGGTGCCCGCATACACGCATGGCCTCCTCCATCATCAGCATCCCTCACCGAGTGGTACATTTGTTGCAGTTGTTGACTCTACATTAGTGCATCTTTTCTTCCAAAGTTCATGGTTTACATTAGGATTTGCTTCTGGTGTTGTACATCCTCTGGGTTTGAACAAATGTGTAACGACATTTATCCACAATTGTAAGTATCATACAGAGTAGTGTCACTGTCACATAATTCGGCTGTGCTCTGCTTATTCATCCCTCCTGACAACCACTGATTGTTCTACTGTCTCTATTCTAGAATGTCATATAGTTGGAGTCATACAGCATGTGGCATTTTCAGATTGGCTTATTTTACTTAGTAATATGCATTTGTGTCTTTTGTTAGATTTATTTTTGAGAAGACTTTATTTGAAAGCTTATACAAACACAATATTTTATATCATCCTTCATATGCTTATTTTATTTTTCTCATTATCACGATAGGGTATTTAAAAACCAACGTGTTTTTTTCACTAAGCCCCATGCAGTTGCCTTCGCATCTCGTTTAACTTATCCCAGTGTGCTCTAAGAATATCATCATTTCTATGAATTTCATAATGTGAAAAAGGATTGAGAAGCACTATTTTAAACTTTATATGAAGATTTTCAACCTCGGGCTCCTTGATGGAGTTCAGTGAATGTGTAAAATATGCAAGTGCCTCTTTCTGGAGAGACGGTCAGTAGTTTTCATTGGGTTCTTCCATATCCTTTCATGACTTGATAACTCATTTCTTTTCAGCACAGAGTAGTATTCCATTGTCGGGCTGTACCACAGCACCAGAATTCAACTTGGTGCAGGTGACTAGGCCTTCTGGAGTCTGGCTGCAGCTTTGTAGTTAAAGCACTGAAGGGGAGTGATGCATTTTGAGTAGTGAGATAACACTTAATTTTTGCAGACAAAACTCTTTATGATGATATGGCCCTCAAAGAATGTAGTCATGATGAGGGAAAGTTCACAATAGTTATGGTGACAAATCCCAAAGCACTGACAACACCAGCCCCAGCTACATGCCACCCAGTGATCAAGTCCAGCCACCACTGCTGTGGTTGGTTCATCCCCAGCAGCAGCTGTGACTCAAGTACCAGCCTCTATCCTGGCTTTGGCTCCCACTTCTGCACCTGTACCCAAGGCTCCAGCATCAAGGCTGGCATCTTCTGAACCTGCACCTACTACTGCAACTAAACAAGGGAAAGCTGCACAGAAGCCAGCAGGGACACCTGTGACTGCTAGTCTAATTCCAGCCTCAGCACATTTAGGAGAGTCTTCTTGGAAAGAGTTCTTGTGACAGGTTGGTCTCATGAGAATATAGTAATGAGATCATATCAATGAGCTGGTTTCAACAACCCTGACAGGGCACAAAGTATTTTTTAATTTATCAAATATTATAAAGTATTACTGATACATTTGACTTTTAAGAGCAATTTTAGGTTTACAGAAAAATTGAGCAGACACTGAGAAAGTTTCCAAATACCCCTTCTTTGTCCCCAGACGCCTCTCTATTACTAATATCTTGCATCATGAATATTGACACATAGATTCAAAATTTATGTGAAGATGCAAAAGACACAAAAAAGCCAACTCAATATTGAAGGAGAAGAATAAAGTTGGAGGAATGATGCTACCCAACTTTAAGACTTACTATAAAGCTATAAAGCTTTGGTAATCAAGACACTGCAATATTGGTAAATGAATAGACAAATAGATCAATAGATTAAAGACCAGAAATATACTCATATAAATATGGTAAACTCATCTTTGATAAAGGAGCAAAGACAATACAATGAAGAAAAGATGGTCTTTTCAACAAATGGTACTGGAACACCTGGACATTCACATGCCAAAAAATAAATATAGACACAGACTTCATACTCTTCACAAAAATTAACTCAAAATGGATTGCAGACCTAAATATGAAATACAAATCTAAAGCATCTTGAAGATGATATAGGAGAAAATCTAGATGACCTTGGGTTTGGTGATGACTTTTTAGATTCAACATTAAAAGCATTATTCATAACAGAAAGAAATGACAAGTTGGACTTCATAAAATTAAAATTTTCTCTTTGTTAAAGACACTGTCAAGAGAATGAAAAGACAGTCACAGACTACAATTAAATATTTGCAGAAGACATATCTGACAAAGGACTGTTATCCAAAATATACAGAGACCTCTTAGAAATCAATGATAAGAAAACAACCTAATGTAAAAAATGGGCCAAAGACATTAACAGAGACATTACCAAAGAAGATAGATAAATGGAAAAAAATCATAAGGGAAGATGCTCCATGTTACATGTCATCAGGGAAATGCAAATTAAAACATCAATGAGATATCACTACACACCTATTAGAATGATCAGATCTGCAACACTGACACCACCAAATGCTGACAAGGATGTGGAGCAACAGGAATGTTCATGCATTTCTGGTGGGAAAGCAAAATAGTATAGCTCCTTTGAAGACAGTTCGGTGGTTTCTCACAGAACTAAACATATTCTTACCATATAATTCAGCAACTGGACTCCTTAGTATTTATTCAAAGGAGTGTAAAACTTATGTCCCCATTAATTGCCCTAAATTGAAAATAACCAAGATGTCTTTCAGTGGGTGAATGGATAAATAAACAGTGGTGCGTCTAGACAATGGAATATTATTCAGAAATAGAAAGAAATGAGCCACAAAAAGACATGGAGAAACTTAAAAACATATTACTAAGTGAAAGAAGCAAGTTTGAAAGGCTTCATGCTGTATAATTCCAACTATATGACATTCTGGAAAAGATAAATCTATAGAAACAGTAAAAAGATCAGTGGGAAGAGGGGGAGGGATGAATAGATGGCGGATTTTTAGGGCAGTGAAACTGATCCATATGATACTGTAACGCTGAACACATGACATCATACATTTTTCAAAACCATGGAGTGCAACACAGAGAGCATCCTGATATAAATGACAGACTTTAGTTAATATAATAAATGTATCAATATTGGTTCATAAATTGTAACAAATATACCATACCAATGCAAGATGTTAATAATAGGGGATCAGGGGTGGGACGTTATGGGAGCTCTCTATACTCTGTTCAGTTTTTCTGTAAATTTAAAACTGCTCAAAAAGAAAGAGTCTATTAAAAATACAAATTAAAAAAGAGTAATTGATAAAGTTAAAAAATATATATCTACATATTCACTCTACTTCCATGATTTCTGAGGAGGAGTCAAATGTAATTCCTAACTTCGTTCCTTCATAGGTTAGGTGTTTTTAAACTCTAGCTTCTATTAGAGTCTTTTCTTTATCTTTGGTTTCTGTAGTTTAAATGTAGATATATGGTATGCCTAGATATAGTGTTTTTTGTTTCATTTTGTTTGCTTTTCTCCTATCCTCTCAGAAGTCCTCTCAACTTCCTGGAGCCGTGGTTTTGTGTCTGATATTAATTGGGGAAAATTCTGTCCTTACTTCCGCAAGTACTTCTGTTCCGTTTCCTCTCTCTTCTCCTTCCGGTGTTCTCATTACAAATGTGTTTTTGTAGCTGTCGCACAGTTCTTAGATATTCTGTTCTGTGTTTCTGTCTTTTTCCCTCTTGCTTTTCAGGTTTGGAGGTTTCTATGAAGATGTCCTTAAGCTTAGAGATTCTTTCTTCAGCCACGTCCAGTTTCTGAAAAAGCCCATCAAAGCTGTTCTTCATTTCTATCTCAGTGTTTTTGATCTCTAATTTTTTTTTTTTGGTTCTTTCTTATAATTTATTTCTCTCTGCTTACATTGTCTATCTGTTCTTGAATGCTGCCTACTTTATCCATTAGAGCCTTTAATAATAATCGCAGTTGTTTTAAATTCTTGGTCTGATAATTCCAACATTCCTGCCATATTTGAGTCTGGTCCTGATGCTTGTTCTGTCTTTTAGTTTTTTGTTTTTTGTTTTTTCTGATATGCCTTGTAAGTTTTCTCAATAGCTGGATACCATGTATGAGGTTAAAGAGACTGCTGCGAACCAGACTTTAGGACTGTGCTGGGAACGTGTTGGGGGAGTAGAAATGTTCCACAGTCCTAGGATTAGGTCTCAGTGAGCCTACGCACTGGACCATGAGCTTCATCACTGCTTCTCAGTACCCACCCCCCTCACACCCCTTAGGTGTGACAGGAGAGCTGGAGTGGACTGAAATTGGGTATTGCCTTTCTCCCAGGTCAATTAGGGCCTCACAAAACCAAAGCAGGTAGGCTCTGGTTAACTAGTTTCTCCTGAGGGCAAACCTTATTAAGAGGAAAAGGATGATGTCCTTTATTTCATTGATGGTTCCTTTTCCCCTTACCCTTCTGGAAGCACAAGGAGATTTTTCTCCTCTACTTACTCTAAAAAACCTGTGGAGTTCCAGGAGGTGAAACTCACAAAAGTGTGGGGGCCCACTGAAGACTGGGTCCCTCTGGAGTTTCTACCTTTCAGAACTGTCCACTCTAACCCTCTAGCAATTTACCACTTACAGTTCCGGTTTTCCTACCCTGGAGCGTGGCTTCCCATGGGCGTCTCGGCTCCGGTAAGCTGTGATTTTCTGTATTTGTCTGCCTGTCTCTCCAGTGTTGGAAACAGTTTGTTCTGTGGCCTTACTTCTCTCAGGGATCGAAGAATAGTTGTTGATTTTTCAGTTTGTTCAGCTTTTACTTGTTGTTAGGATAGAGGGTAGAGCAACTTGGAAGCTTTTTACATGCCAGACCAGAAGCTGGAAGTCTCTGATCACAGATTTTTTTTTTTTCAGTGAATCTTACTAAGCAATGTCTTAAGAGGATATAACTAGAAATATCTGTAAAATTCAGTGTCATTTGACATTCCTAAGCCTCTTCAAATTCCTAATTATTTGAGAGGGATGAGATCGTATCACTGACCGTAGCTCTTTTATTGCTTTTACTGACTTCTCCCTTCATGTTCTTCCAGAATATCACTCTGCTATCCGGGGACCTTTCCTTGGAAAGACAGTGTAGGCTTCTCTTCTCACTGCTGTCTCCATAAGGAACAGCACCAACAACTCTGGAGAATTTAGTTTTCTCCACTCTGTTATTCACCTGGTATTTTGTAGTTTAAGGACAAGTACTATGTAGTTCAGGGTACTGTGGACTTAAAAGAAAAAAAAGTAGTTGTGACACTGTATTTCAGGGTTCTCGAAGACTTTTGTAAAGTTGTGATTTAACAAAGGAATTCCCAGCCCCATTAGAGGCAGCCAGGGTTTGCAAAGATATGTTGAAGTATTCCCATTCCTCTTTCCATATCCATGCCCCCGTAATCTGTTTGGTGTGGAATCCTCAAATGTTAGTGTGTATCAGACAATGTATTAGGTCCTAGACAATGACCTTGACAATCCAACAGGACTCTCTTGTTGATTCTTTTACACTCATAAAGCTAACTCAGAGGGCTCTAGGGAGAGTACCTGGAAGTTCATACTGGAAAATTCTGTATCACCAGTTCATTAAAAAAAAAGTTTCTTTTTCTGTTTCTATAACTCTACAGTTCAGCCTAAGCCATGGACACAGATAGCCCCATGAAATTATCCATTTTATGAAATTTACTAACTCCTAGATGGAGGTATGAACTGAAAACAGATGCAGTGCCTCTCAGGCTTTGGGCAAAAAACTTCTTAATTGCCCTGTATCACATTTTCAGACTTTTTTTTAATCTGGATACAGAAATTCAGGGATTTTCTTTTCCACAGTCTTAACCTGAGTTTCAATGCCAAGTTATACATATTGAAGGCTGGTAACCAAGGGACCACATGCAACAGCGTCAGGGCTAAGTCTTGACTCAACATTGGATTTGAACAGATATTTCTGGTAACAGCAGAATACATTTACAGGTAAGTATCTTTCCTCTTGGTAATGAAGGCAGAAACATCATCTAGAAGTATTATGAATCAAAATAAGTTTTGGTTAATTTATACCTGAACACATAAGAAAATAAATTAAACCTGTTCTTTTTGAAGCAGAACTTGGGGGAGGGGGCTAACTCACCATTACTGCCGCCACTACCGCCACCAAAATTCGTCCTTACTCCTATTGCCACCTGTACTGCTCATTTGGTGCTTGTCATACGATCTTTTATTATCCTTAATGTCTCAAATGTTCATTTCTTCAAATTTAGTGGGCATAAGCAATGAATAAGCAATGAATAAGATTTACTATCTGTGTGTGTTGATTAAACTATCACTAAGTGGCTAGAAATGTCAAAACAAAGTAAACAAATGTGCTTCAATTACTTAAGTATTCAATAAATTTAACACATGAACTGAAGCAGAGTGTTCAAAACTTTCCCACCCTTTATGAAGGTGGATAAAGAAAAGAGGTTTAACAAAACTCCACGAAGCAGTTTCTGGAATTAAACAGCTGGGCTGTTTGCCACACCCCACAGCTTGGAATGTAGACAATCAGGGTTTAGGGTGTTTAAGTAAGACTCCAACCAAATTAAGATGATGCAAACCATTACAATAGATGGTACAGAAGGTCTGCCTCCTCCTACTCAAAATGCCTGGGAAACCGGAAATGCAAGTTCAATTAAGATGGCCTTTCTGCGTTAGAAAAGTAATTGTCACATGCCAGAGAAGTGAATAAATATTATTGATGTTTCTATGATCAAAGGAGACTGGGCTTTGCTATGTGACAGTCACTTGACTGCTCCCTTGCAAATCAACACAAGTTAATATGTTCATGATGACTGAACAATTACAATGGAAAAAAAAAAAAAAAACCCCGAAAACTTGCTTTTGATCCTTCCTAGGTGGGAAAACATTCAAGACATGTCCAGGGTGGAAGTAATTCAGGGTTCTCTCGGAAGCATAAAAAGTTAGCTACACTAGAGTGCATTTTAGTCAATGTGGGGACTCCGCTGAGCAAAGACATACTTAAGTTTTAGTACCCACTTGCATTGTAAGGCTGTCTGGCTTCCTATTTAGGGGTAATTTCCCACGGTGTGTAATCTTGTTGGGAGGCGGTATCTTATTTCCTGCTACATGGAGTAAAGAGGACAGGGTACACCCTGGTAGTCAGGTTAGTGGTAATGATTTAAGCCCTTCAATTGGATTTTTCATACATGACCTGGAATCTTTATTCTGTGATACAAACAAGGATAGAAGCAATTTATTCTGAGCATCAGTGCCCATGCCTAAGCCAGATAAGTGAGACGCTGAGAGATAAACCTTCAGAAGAGCCTTCTATCACTGTGGTTAGCTCCTGGTATTATATGTATGTATCTCCTTAAATATACATATCATTTAATATATATATCCTTAAATACATATGTATCCTTAAATATATCTAAATCTTTATCTATCTGATCTATCGCCTTAAGCTAGCCATAACATATTTCTGTTACTTGTTGTAAAACAGTGTCTTAATATACAGAGTGTAGATCAACACATGCAAAACTCCCCTGGGGAGATATGGAGAAATGGAATTGATTATCTGGTCTGGATGTGCACAGTTGAACGTTCTATAATATTCTGGTTTAGGAATTTAGTAATCCATGGCCAAGAGCTGTGAAACTGCTAATTCCATCATCCTGTGTCCATTTGGGAACAAGCTTTGGGAGACAGCATTGCTGCCACCAGACTATGGTAGCAGGAATTCAAGGCTGTGTGGTGGCATGGATCCTTCTGATAGACTTAGATGGTTTAAGAAAGGGAATTACAAATTCATATACCTAAATCTGAGAACTGGAAATAGGATATTTAGGTGTTTTCTTGCCCATCTTCCACTAGGCATCCCCTGTCCTTGGAAGCAGATTCACTTTTCTTATCTGATAATTCTTTCTCAGTTGTTTAAAGATTATTCTGCAAATCCCAGACTCCCAATTTACTACTATATATGAAATAGATAAACAACAAGGACCTACTGTATTGCAGAGGGAACTATACTCAATATCTTGTAATAACCTATCATGAAAAAGAATATAAGAAGGAATATATCTGTACAGTTGAAACACTGCACTATACACTGGAAATTGACACAACATTGTAGACTGACTACAGTTCAATTAAAAAAAAATTACTCTGTTGTCATGTTACCTTAGTGATTTCCTTGGAGAGGAAGTCTACTGCCTGCATGTCTCTCCCCATCCCTACCTCATTCAGACCTGCTACTAGAATTAGGTGTTAGTAGAGCATAGGGGATAAACTACAGATGAAACCTTGCAAGTTTGATTGATGTCACATACATGACAAGGAATGAAAGACTTGTCCATTTATACTGGAAAAAACCTGGAGGATATGTATAAAAACAGATTTTAGGGTGCTCAAACAAGCCTGAAACAGTTTGCTCAGATAAAATTCTCTCTTGTACTCTGAGCATGAGTACTTACATAACTTTGTTAAAACTTACTCATGCATGTTTTGAAGAAACTAATATAGTTAATCATTATCTCCAAGTGATTATAAAAAGAAACACATTTGAAAAATTGCTAGTTTGATGGATTTTGTAATTTTGGACATTTTGTCAACTCTTCTCTTTTCAGTCCCTCTGTATTGTCCCCTTAGCTGCCTACACTTGGTTTTATTTTCTGTCACAACCATCAGTGATACATTCAGTCTCACTAGGTTATGAGAAAAGATTAAGAAACATCTTACATATACCTTTCAGAATTCTTCCATCCTATTCTCTGAAACCCAAATCTTTTCCTCCACTTAGTTATAGCAGGAAGAGAGAGCTGAGAATGAAAATGTCAAAACCTGTCTTCATACACTCATTAAACACTTCTCTTCTAGACTTCTCCATTCCTCACTCACTTTTCTTTTCCAATAGATTATATTTGTCCCCCCCCCCCCACTAGAAGTTGCCCTTGTGATGGCCCTAACACTCATGCTTTTGATAAACTGCCCTTGAGAATAATTCTCTGGGAACTATTTTAGGGATAAGCAGCCTTTCTTTCTGTAGATTTAAATATAATGCAATTTAATGTTTTGCAAAAGAGAAAAAAAAATAATAGCAGTAGTTGTTTTCACAAAAAAAGAAGAAAAACCATTGGTATGGAATCTACAAAGGGCCAAAAAGTACATAATTATACTTTTTTAATTTACTCATGGTAGAAGAAAATAAGTTTAATGCTCTTTAAGAATTAGTATGAAAGCAACAGTAGAATAAGACTGAGGAAGGAAACCAAGGGAATCAAAAGAAAATATACTCCTGGACCATCTAACAAAATTATACATGATAAATGGGTTGTGCTAAGTGGCTGCTATTCACTTGTTTTAAGAAATACAGAGACACAATATCAAAATATCACTCTAAGAATACATGCTAGATACATTTGATAAGTATCCGAAGTGTTACAAATAACTGTGGGAAATGTATTGAACGCAGCTTCATTCTATAATTTAGAAGGTGCATTAGTTAGAGTTTTCCAGAGAAACAGAAGCAGTAGGTTATATACATACCTATACAGAGGGAAAGATTTATTTTTAGGAATTGACTCATATGATTGTGGGAACTGCCAAGACCAAAATCCGTAAGGCAGATTGAAAAGCTACAAATTCAGTTAAGAGTTGGTGTTGCAATCTTGAGTCTGAAGGCTGGAAATTCAGATGGAATTTCTATATTGCAGTTTGGAGAATTCCTTCTACTTTGGGCAACCTCAGTCTTTGCTTTTAAGGTCTTCAACTGATTCGATGAAGTTCACCCACATTCTGGAGGATAAACTACTTTACTCAAATCTACTAACTCAAATGCTGATTATATCTAAAAGGTACTTTTATAGCAACATCTAAACTATAGTTTGACCAAACAACTGGACACCATGGTCTAGCCAAGTTGACACTTAAAACTAACCATCATAGAAGGATACTTTGTAGCTAACCTACTTACAATTGCTTGCAGTCTTTTATGGTCATTATTTGCACTTGATTTTGCTAAATAATTTGAAATAACTTTTACTATCTTAAATATAGATTCTCGAGTAGTGCATTGTACTAGAATGTTCAGCCATGGCAAATTTCACCGCTGAATATATGCGAATACATTAGGTCTGTTCCTTTCTGCAAGTCAGCATCTGGTGGCCCATGCTTTCCTTAGTCACTTAACACAGCAGCCCACATACAAAAACAGTGTAAAGAACAGAGTAGACAAGGGCTATTTAAAATTACACAAATAAGAATTATGTCTTCAAAAATGAACATTTTGTCCTGACATATTGAGAATCAGAAAAATGAATTAAACAGGAGCACATACCAGGGTATTTTAAGTGGAGTAGCAGATTATAAACCTACATACTCACTGTCATGTGTTACAATTCACTTCTGTTGCTTGGCAGAGCCTACTCTTGGTTATATCTGGAGGCTTTCTATAAAGAACTTCTGAAAACATCCCTTGCTCATAAAGAAAAAAAAAAATCAAATGCCACCAAAGCTAATGGCACAACACTAACTGTTATTGAAGCAGAAATTGGGTCTGCTTCTCTCTGATATGACTTGATAATCCATGCCCCTCACAATTACTTTTGCTCTGCATCTTGCAATTAATCACTACATACAATACAATAGAAAAGTCATCTCAACAGATTGCTAAGTAAAGAAGATAGCCAAGGAAAGCCAGACATATGACTCATGTTTGGTTTCCGATAAAAAAAGGTTTTTTGTTTGTTTGTTTTTGTTTGGGTAATGAACAAAGATGCAGTGTTTTGCTGTGAATTCTTTTGTGGGATAACTAAATTTCCTTTTTGCATCACACTTCATTTTAAAATTTTCTTAGTGGTTTCATGAGTGTCTTTTCTCTTCAAGATTCTTTTCTCTTCAAGATTCTGTCTGTGTCCGGTAGAAGGAGCACTCAGCTGGAAAAAAAAAAAAAAGAAAAAATGAAATAGACTTAAAAAACAAAATTGCTAAAGTGCTAGCAGCCCTGAGACACAGCTCTGTTTGAAAGATTTGGCTGCTCTGAAGCTGAGCTGTAGTCTGTGCATGGGCAGTTTTATCTGAACTTGACCCAGAACGTAGTCATCAGGGCCACATGCTAAAAGGTTGGCCTGGCCTCCACCTTTGGTGACTTTACTCTTGGGAGGCTGTCAGAAGTGCTGGTCAGGCTCTCAGTTGCTAATGTCTCCAGAGGAAAATCTGTTCCCAAAGCTGGGGCCAACTTTCTGGACTTTTTATCTTCTGTTGGGTATTGACCTTCCCTGTTTTGTGAGCCTTCCAGTGTCATCTAGCTAATGGCTTTTACATTGTGTACAGCTTTTGTCCTTTAGTAGCCATGTTGATTCAAAATATGCAGCCCTACCTTACCAGAAGTAGACTGCATCCCATTTCTTAACTCTTTTATACTCTTCCTTGTCTCTCTTAAATTCAGATGTGCACAATGACCACCATATTGAATTCCAAAACTAAGTGTTACATCATCTAATTTAAATACTGTAATGTTGGATTTAACATTACTTATCTAATTTTGCTGAGTCCTAATTCTGCTTATTTCTTGATTGCCTTTGAGCCTCTGGCTGGGCTTCCTTTCAATTTAAAAAGCCTCCCTACCTAAAGGTTGCCTATTCTTCTACCCGTATTAGAAGGTCCAGCTCAAAGTCGATTCAGTCCATGCTTTGTTCTACCCCTCTTGTCTACTTGATTACTTCCTAGTTTGAAATATCACTTTACTTACTCTGTGTGATACACATAGTGTTTCTACTCATTGAAGATTAGCAAGTTAGCCTGGCAAGATGATCTTTGCGACCCTAGATTGCAAACTCTCCTGAGACAGGGGTTAAGCTCTTAGCATCTTCCACCAAATTTATTTGAGTGCTTCGGCTACAACAGGGAGGCTAGCACTTGTTAGAGAGATCATTTTGACTATCTCACTGCAAGTTAAAGATTTTCTATCTCCCTTTGGGTCCCATAGAAGATTCTGAACATTACCTTGATTCAATGTGTTTCACTGAGAGAATTTCAAATGGCATGTGGTAAGTATACATATATAAATATATATATATATATATATATATATATATATATATATATATATATATATACACACACACACACATATATATATGACTTCTAATGCATATACAAAGTAAAACTTGAAACTCATAATTTCATAAATATGCTTGTGGTAACGTGGACATTTTATAGGTATGTTAATAAGCAGATAAAGGGATTTTGCAAAGTTCAGGAAGTTGGTAGGTAAATATGGTAGACTGATTGCATCAACAGTACCCATCTGTTCATAATATGACTTGGCAGCTCCTCCCTCAAGAGGAGGTGTCCATTTTCCCACCTTTTGACTATGGGCTTGCCTTTTAACTTGTTTTGGACCACAGAATGTGGCCAACTGCTAATTCAAAGATTAGGTTTCAAAAGCCTTGTACATTTCTGCTTCCTCACCACCTTGCTGAGCAGTTAGAACGAGCAGAGCATGGGCTGGTCGGCTAGAGGATGAGGGAATCAATGAAGCAGAGCTGGGTCCTCCTGTCTGTGGACCTCCTAGGTCAACCAGCTCCCACGCATCCCCCAGCCATCTGCAAGAGCACAAGTGAGCCAGCCAAGATCAGCTACAGCTGGCTCAAATCAACAAAGCCATCCAGCTGACCCACAGATTCAGAGGCAAAAGAAATATTTATTATCATAAGCCACTGAGGTTTTTCTCAGTAGTATTATGTTGACAATGGATAGTAAATACCAAGAATGACCAAAATCTGAGAAACATTGGTTGATGTACTTTCCTAATTATTGTCTGATTTTTGATATGTATTCCGTAATAGGGCATGCTTCAACATCAATTCCAGAGCAGGCCATGGGAGAAAAACAGGTTGAAGCATTCTTTTTTCCCATTGTTATTCAAATAAGTAAACTCAGAATTTGCTCTATTTTTCTTCCCTGTGGAGTCCTCTTCCAAATACCTTTCTTATTATTACTCTAGATTCTAAAGCAGTGGGTAGGTGGAGGATAGTGAATGAGGTGTCAAAGAGGTCATCAAAGGAGGGGGAAGCATTCCAGTCATAATTGCTTTAATAAATATTCATTAACCTCTGTAATTGCTGACAAGTTTTAACTCCAACTATGATTGGCTTGTAGCCTGATACTCTATGACCTTGAAGATCTGAACTATTGTTTCTCTCTTTAAACAGAGCAACTTTCCTGAAGGAGGGCCTATGTCTATTCTTTCAGGATGCTATGGAAAGGGAGGAAGATTGAGTTTGGAGATGGGTGGTTCTGGCTTCACCTTTGTCTCTGTGGCCTTGGGTGAGTTACTTTATTTGTGAGTCTCAGTTTCTTCCTCTTAAAAAACAAGAATTATTTTTTTTTAAAAAAGAGATTTAAGATACTGTACATAAAGTATCTGGTATCAATACTCATATTAAAAAATAGCGGTTACTGCCACCCAGGCAGCTCATTGCTTCTTAGACATCGAGAACCTTCAGGTCTCATATTCTTGACTGATTGGGCACATTTCTCCAATCATCCTATCATCGTCCATTTGTGCTGCTGTAACAATACGCCATAGACTGGGTGGCTTATACTCAACAGAAATTTATTTCTCACAGTTCTGGAGGCTGGAAGTCTGAGATTAGGGTGCCACAATGGAGAGGTTCTGGTGAAGTCCCTTTCCCTGGGTGTACATGGCCGTCCTCTTGCTGTATCCTCACATGGTGGAAAGAGGGCCAGAGAGCTCCCTGGGGTCTTTTATAAGAGCACTTATCACATTCATGAGGGTTCCATCCTCACGACTTAATTACCTTCCAGTGCCCCACCTCCTATCACCACTACCCTGGGGATTAGGATATTTCAACATATGAATTTGGAGGAGGACATAAACATTCTCTAACATAACTTCATTAACATAATGAGGTTAAACCAATCTGAACTCTCCTCTTCCAAAGTCACTTTTATGAAACTGGGGACAGAGCCTTGACTTCGGCTACAGCTACGTCAATTTACACTTGTTGAACCAAGTTCAGTTGCTCTGCACTACTCATTTTATTGAATTTTTCCAATATTTTTTCCAGTATTTCCCTAGGTGTTGAAGCTAGGTTAAACATAGTAATCTTCCCAAGATGGTTTTCTTTTCCTTTTAATTTTTAAAATAATTGCTCCCATTGTTTTTTCAAACTGCAGCTATGTTTTCCCCAAACCATCTTGTGTTCCTCCTCACCAAAGTTTTACTAGAAGTATGTTGCATTTCAAGACTGTAAACTTGAATATCAATACAAACTAGAACCCCCAGACTGAAATGGATCTTGAAAGGACAATTAGTACATTCTTGTCTGATCAGAATTATTTAGAACCACATTATTCAAAGATTTTAGATCCCCTAAGCTCAGACTCCTTTTATTAGGCAAGGTTCTCCAGAGAAACAAAAGCAGTATAAATGGATGTTATAAGGAATTGGTTCACACAATTATGGACATTGATGGGTGCAAAATCTGCAGAAATGATGTCCCAATTAGGAGCCCGTCAGGCAGGAAGAGCCGATGGATGGGCCAGTGTGAAGGCAGGAGAGTTCTCTCTTCCTTGGGGAAGGGTCAGTATTTTGTTTTATTCAGGCCTTCAACTGACTGTATGAGGCCCACCCACATTATGAAGAGTAATCTGCTTTACTCAGTCTGCCAATGTAAAAGTTAAGCTCATCTGAAACACCCCCACTGAAACAAACACCCAGCATAATGTTTGCCCAAGTATGTGACCCCTGTGGCCCAGTCAAGTTGACATGCAAAATTAATCATCACATTCCTAGTTCTTCAGGTGAAGATCTGAGGCCTAGTGAGGTATAGAGATCTTCTCAAGGTGCAAATAATGACACATAAGATTGGAACCACTGATAATGCCAATAAATGCTTAAGAACCAGATCTCCAAGAGGGAAAAAAAAGAAGGTAGGGGAAGAAAGGCCTGGTTTGTAGCACTTGCCAATTGCCATGGTGGAAATGGGGGTGGTGATGGGAAGGAAGAAAGAATGAAAAAGCTAGAGGGGTTTTGCAAAATTGAAATGTGCCTTGACCTGAGCAGTGTAATTGAAGCAACTCCCTGCACCCAGGGAGCAAAACGAAGAAAGCAGCTATACTTGGAGTCATTCTCTCAGCCTTTACAAGAAGCAGATTCAGTCTTTGTAGGTGCGACTTAACACAGCACCCCCCAGATTCAGTCAGATAGGATCCAGTTGGGTCCATGGGCCCTGGAGAGGGGGATTTCGCAGCTTCTTTGAGGGAAGCAGACCAGTTCTCATGGCCTCTAGCTTAACTATCAGGAAATAGGCACAAAACAGCTTACTTATAATTATAAATTTTAAGACATCAGAACTAAAAACTGGGGAAAGTATTCCAGTTTTAAATATTCCATTTTAAACTGCTTTTGCTCAAACTCTAAATCACTAGACCCACACTGAAAGTTACAGGTTTGAGAACCTATTGATGCTTGAGGTTTAAATGATTAAATGGCCCACTCATTCACAATTTGATATACAAATTTTAAAATAATCCACATCAGATAAAGACTCACAGGATTTTCTTGATTCTTTTATTCTTTTCATCCCTAGAAGTTCTTCCTACACACAAATGCTGCAATCTGGAAATAATTCTGGAAGAGGTTTTTCTGCATTGAAAGGGCTAGAAGTCAGAGTAAAACAAACAAACAAACAAACGAACAAAACCCCCCAAATCAACACATTCTTATTTAACTATGGAGAGAATCCATTGTTCTGGGTGTTTGTATTCCAAGAAACCTCCTGTGATAGGAACATCTCTCCTCCCAAAGCAGGGTATCGTCTCCTTGCCCTCATGTGCTTAGAAAAGCCACTAGTTCACCAGTGAATTAGTAGATCTGTGGACCCACCAGCCACCAGTATCAGCAAGTTCTTATTAGATGTGAATTCGTGGCCCCACCTCAGACCTACTGAATCAGAGACCCTAGGGGTGGCGCCCAGCAGTGTCTTAATGCTCCCCCACCCCGGGTGATTCTGGTGCGTTCTAACATTTGAGAAGCCCTGCACTAGATAATACTTTTTCTTTGTTAAGACCAACATCCCCTCTCATCAGGCAACACTGAGAGCAAAACTGCATTTGTGAGGGAAGGAGCGTTCCACTTCAGTGAGGAGTTAGGTTGCACACCTTCAGCTAATCCCTTACCACTAGCTCTTTCTCTCTTCCAACCAAACAAGCCATTCTAATTTTAGCACCCCAGATGTGATGGATGATGAACTACTGTGATGTCATCTCTCCTGAAGGGCTTACAAGATTAAGTATATAATTGTACTCACAGTTATGCTGTATTGCAGTGAAAGGATGTGAAGCACAAAAAGCAATGAGAAAAGGCATCTGGGCAAAGTCTGGAGGAAACCAGGTGCAAACCTCCAGAGGTTCTCTCCCCAGGAGTCACACAGATCGCACTTCATTCCTGCAGCATCTAGTTGTGACAACACATGTAAAATGTTATCAGCCGCGAAGCTCATTAGAGACCTGTTGCTCTGGGTTTTTGTTTGGGGCAGATCATGTAGGCATCCTCTGCTCAGTGTCTACCAAAATTCCAGGCTCCCAGAAGGAAAGCAGGTGTTCACAATAAACCACATTGTTGGTATAAGCAGTTGGGTATATATTGGGCCACTCTTATCAGTTCTGGGGATGGTGGGAACCCTCCCAAAAGCCATGTTTCCAGCTGCCAGCTAAGGGCTGACTGTGTAAACAGACTGTTCAGAGAATAGCTGTCAACTGTTTCCTACACACCTCCCTTCTGTTTCCTGTATCTGTGAAATGGTCATGAGGACCTATTTTATATGGTTTATATAAAGATTACATGAGATAATATATGTAAAACATGTACAACTTTGACTGACTTAGAATAATCCCTTAAGAAATGTTACCTGAAGTTGATATAATTTGTGTTGAAGAAGACACCCAGCCACCAGAAGCAGATGTTAGCAGTCAAGGGTGGGTCGTAGTTAGTGTTTGTCTCTTCCCGGTGCTCAGGACATGGTCCAGCACACAGTAGATGCCTTTTTAAGTATCTGATGATGATGGGATGGTTTCTACCTTCAAATCTAACCCCTCTGTTTTACCTTTGAAGTTCTCCCGTGGGAACTTTCTTCTAACTAGTTTGTCTTGAGTCTGTCTCTAGGATGCTCCACTGTGTAGAAGACTTGTTTTCTGTGGTCACCAAAAATGGATGTGACACCTCTCCAGAGTTATACACAATTATATATATATATATTTTGCCTTGAACCTTTTAGTTCCTGCTATATTTGACACCTAAGCCCTTTCTGAGCTCAGATTCCAGGATAGGATATTGCCTGTCTTTCACTTGAAACTTTCTTAAGTCTAACACTGGGACAACCATCATCATTTCTAAAAGAGCCTTTTTGTTTGTTACTCATATGCTCATTTCCAGGTGTTCAGATTTACAGTCTTGGAGTTGTTTCAAATTCTTCTTGCCTACATAAAGTTATCAAGTCTGATTTACTGCTTACTGTATAGAGCCCTACTGATGTTCAGTTATTACTGACCATCATGTTGGAAAATTTCAGAGCTATGGCCTTCAATGGGTTTCCCTGTTGTACAGCATCTTTAAATTTTAGTGCCTCTTGTCTACACCATCATAAATAGGTGTGTGGTCATTGCAGAATCCCTTGGTCATCACAGGCATACCTTGTTTTATTCTGCTTGGTTTTATCGCAGATCATTTGATTTTTTTACAAATTGAAGGTTTGTGGCAACCCTGCATCGAGTAAGCCAATTTGTGCCATTTTTTTCCACAGCATTTTCTCACTTTGTGTCTCTGTGTTACATTTTGGTGTTTTTAGCAATATTTTAAACATTTTCATCATTATTGCATTTGTTATGGTGATCTGTGATCAATCGACATTTGGGCTATTATTATAATTGTTTTGGGGTGACATGAACTGTGCCCATATAAGAGGGTGAACTTAATCACTTATTGAAATGACAACAAAGGATTTAGAATATTATGTAAACTTAGTTGATACAGCAAAGGCAGCATTTGAGAGGATTGACTCCAATTTTAAAAGAAATTCTATTATGGGTAAATGCCATCAAACAGCAGTGCATGCCTCAGAGAAATCATTCCTGAAAGGCAGAGCCAATCAATGCAGCAAACTTCACTGTTGTCTTATTTTAAGAAATTGCCCAAGCCACGTCAGCCTTCAGCAACCATCATCCTGATCAATCATCAGACCCCAACGTTGAGGCAAGACCTTCCAACAGCAAAAAGATTATGACTTGATGACATCTCAGATGATGGTTAGCATTGTTTAACAATAAATTATATTTAAATTAAGGTATGTACATTGGGTTTTTTAGATAAAATGCTATTGCATACTTAATAGACTACAGTATAGTGTTAACATAAGTTTTCATATGATCCAGCAATTCCACTCCTGGGCATGTATCCAGAGGGAACTCTAAATCTAAAAGATACATACACCCCAATGTTCATAGCAGCACTATTTACAATAGCCAAGACATGGAAACAACCTTAATGTCCACCAACAGATGACTGGGTAAAGAAGCTGTGGTATATTTACACAATGGAATACTACCCAGTGATGAAAAAGAATAAAATAATGCCATTTGCAGCAACATGGATGGACCTAGAGATTGTCATTCTAAATGAAGTAAGCCAGAGAGAGAAAGAAAAATACCATGTGATATCACTCATATGTGGAATCTAAGAAAAGAAGACACTAATGAACTTTATCTAAAAAACAGAAACAGACTCACAGACATAGTAAACAAACTTATGGTTACCTGGGGAAATGGGGTGGGAGGGGATACATTGGGAGTTCAAGATTTGCAAATATTAGCTACTATATATAAAATAGATAAACAACAAGTTTATACTGTATAGCACAGGGAACTATGTTCAATGTCTTGTAGTAACCAATAATGAAAAAGAATATGAAATCGGATATATGTATGTATATGTATGACTGAAACATTATGCTGTACACCAGAAATTGACACATTGTAAACTGAACATACTTCAACAAAAAGAACGTTTTATAGGCACTGGTAACCGAAAATATGTATGACTCACCTTATTGCCATATTTGCTTTACTGCAGTGATCTGGAACCAAACTTGCAATATTTCTAGGGTGTGACTCTACTAAAACTATCTGCTGAGGGTCGACTATATATTAAGTACATTTTAACTCTTTGGCCTCTATTTAATATCTGTATTATTTTTTTCTAAAATGTCCTACTTTCAGCCAAGAAGACCTCCTTGTGCCATACGTGAACAAGCTCTTCTCTCAACCAGTCTAAGTCCAGTAGTTTCTTCAGGGCCTCACACCACTCACTTGAAGCCTTCGCTAACATTGAAGATGGTGTCTTCATAGTATGCCTTTCTTAGAGAGAGCAGGCTAGCAATGTCAGAGAAAGGACATACAGAGTGAAAGCCAAATCATAAATTAGGATTTAGATGCTGATTACATCATGGATCAAGGAGGACCAACCTCTGAAGTGCTTTGTTTAACCAATCACCAGGGCTCAAGGCAGAGACTGGCTCTGAGAGGTGAGTGCAGATGACAAGTGGCTGCATCTGCCTGAGGGAGGGGATTCCAGGACCAACATGTGGTCTGATCAAGGGGGGCTACAAAAAGCATGCTGATCATTTTCTCCATTTTCACTTCTCTCAACAGCTAAATAAAGAGCCAAGTGCTACATTAACATAGTAAATAGGAAGAGGACTGACAGGGGTCATTGAAAGACCAACTCACTGGATTTTAGAGGGGAGAGACATAAAATGTGGAGAGATCAAGAGATGGGAGCCCTCCTGTTGCTGGCAATTAGGTTCTTGACTCATCACAGGAAGAATTCAGAGATGAGGCACGAAGGTCAGGAAAGTAAAGTGAGGATTTACTAAGCTATAGATAGTAACCTCTCAAGGGGGGCGCGGGCAGACTCAGGTGAGGTGCTGAGCTGAGTTTCTTTGGCAAGTTGGTTACATGGGGTGGAAAAATGAATGGGCAGAGTATTTATTGGGGTGGGAAGAGTTTGAGAATATATTCCCTGATTTCCATCCGAGCTCCGCCTTCCCAAGAGGAGAAGGAATTTCGTCCTTATTTAGTCTGGATCAGAAATGTCATGGTGTTGGTGCATGATGGGCACTTCTAATCTGCAAGGCAAATTTTATTATGAGGGCATAATGAGCAAAAGGTTATACTCAGACCCTAGAGATTTCCTGCATCTTCCCACCTTTCTTTGCCTGCTTCTAGGATACTTCTCACCTCAAAATGTGTGATTTCTTATCAGTCTGGAGGTTCCTGCTTTTCTCTGTCTGCCCAAGGATCCCTATTGTTCACAAGATGTGTGGTTTCCTGCCATTTGGCTCGTGCCGGACTTTTCTGCTCATGTCCAGCTATCTGCCTGCTGTAACACTCCCACTGGCCAAATTGGCTATTTTGTGAGAATTTTAAAAAGACCTATCTTACTCCAGATCCTTTACTTCCATGAGCCAGAAATTTTCGTAACAACCATACGATGCACAACACAGTTCCGCAGCAGCCCTGATCTGCAGAGCAGGGACTAGAACATGGGCTTCTTTAGATTAAGACTGGTGCTCGAGCACCATGATGTCTCCCCATGGGGCTGCTCCTGCCCGGGGATTTCTTTATAGCCCATTTCTGCAAGGTTTCTTAAAAAGCCCTCCAACTGAGTATAAGTTGCTTGAAATAGGTGTCATCGTTTCTTGTATTTCCTTTGGCTCCCCCAGAGTGGCGTTCTGCTGTGGGCCCTCAGGAAATGTATCTTATGTAAATACCACCTACAATGTATTAGGCCCCAGGATTGCTTCTCAATTGTCTGGCAACATCACCCTGCGGGGATGTTCCCTTTCTGCAGGATTCTTTTTCTTACTAACGGCAGCAGCCTTAATGAATTGGTGTGTAGCTAACAGACAAAACACTCTTAAGGCTCAGTGGATGGCTCCCTTTTGCTTCTCATTTTTCTTGTCCTTTGTAAGCTGACCATCCTCAGTGCCCATCTGTTAGATCAGGCAGATAAGCTAGATATGAGCAGAGAAAAGGAGACTCAGACTAAATGGCAGGAATTGGGCAGGAAGGAGGGGCACAGACCAAACACAGGAAACCACACATCATGTAAGCACCAGGGTCCCTGGACAGAGAAAGAAAAGCAGGAACCTCTGGGCCATAAGTGATCACACATTTTGAAGTGACAAGTGGCCTGGAGGCTGACAAAGAAAGGTAGGAAAAGGCAGGAATCTCCAGTGTTTGACTGTAACTTTTTGCTTATTATGCCCTCATTATAATAAAATTAGCCTTGCAGATGAGAAGTACCCATCATGCACTGATGCCATGACACTTCTGATCCAGACTAAATAAGGACAAAAATCCCTCCTTCCTGCAGGAAAGTGGAGTTGGGATAAAAATCAGGAAATAAGACCCCAAACTCTTCCCTCCCCAATGACTATTCTTCCCATTCATGTTTACACTCTATGTAACCAACTCTCCAAAGAAACCCAGGGCAGCCGCTCACCTGAGCCTGCCTGCTCTCCCCTTGAAGAGTGTACTATCCATCCCTTGATAAATCCTCACTGTACTTTTTAACCACCGAATTCTTTCTGGGACAGGACGAGAACCTGGACACCAGCTACACCTACAGGCAACATATCTGTGTCCAAGCATTAGTCGGGTACTGCAGATGCTGCCTTCAAGATGTCTTTCCTATTAGCTCCTTGATTTCCTTTCTCACTGCCATCACTTATGAAGCCCATTCTTTTTTTCCCCTTAGAAAAATTCATTCCCAGTTGCACTAATAAATCAAAGTAGATTAGAGAGAGAATCAGAAGATCCAGTCTCAACTTGGTTGTGACACTGGCCATGGTACGACACTCAGCAAGTCATTTACCTGTACTTTCCCAACTTATCAACTGAGTTGAACTAAGCAATTCCAGGGTCACCTCCACCCAGTGATCTCTGCCTGAAATACATTGCTCTGTCCTCCTCTCTTGACTGTTCACTCAATCACATTTTAGCCCAGTTTCCTGCTCCAATCAGCCTCCTGCAACCTGTCAGATTGTGAGTAGTTGTCTTGTAACACCTTGTGCTTACCTCAACTACACTACTCCAGTCATTCATCCAGCAGCAATTAGGTCTCTACCATGTGTGAAGCACTTATGGCTTCTTGACACACTCAATCTGCTCCATGTCTATGCCTCAGGGTGTGAATGTTGCTTTGTATCTACTTGTGTTTTTCTTTTCTAAAACAAACACTAATTACTTTGAAGACCAGATTATGCCGTATTTACTTTACATGCAGCGCCTCACTGAATCTTAACAAATAGTTTCTAAATGAGTGATCAAATCTTCTTCCAACACATGATTCTAAGCATTTTTGAATCCAAAAGCTCTGGCTTTTGCCCTTCATGATGGCCATATGTCTTTGCCACCAGTGGTTTAAATAAACCAACAAATAAAGACAGAATACAGAAATAAATAAAGAAACAAGACAAAGCCAACAAATAATGAAAAATAAACTGTGCACATTAATCTACACGCAATAAAAAAAAATTCAAAGACCATGTTTAATAGTAGCATGCATGCCCCCAAAACCAACAACCAGTTTGGTTTTGCTCAGCATGCACATCAAACACCAAGTCCAGCACTGCATTCACACAGGCGGTTTCAACACGTTCTTGAAACATATACGCTAATAAAAATTATGTTGAGTTAAAAAGTTTACAAAGTTTAAAGTAGCATTCCCCGTTGCATGTGTCTTCATTTTCTTTTATCCATGTTTTAAAATTGTTTAAAGCCTTCTCACATTAACGCTTATATCATGACACAGACAGGGTTAGTTTATTCAGTTTGAGATGGCTCAGGTCCAGAATAAATAATAAAATTGAACTTTATTGCTCAAACATTTCTCTTCAATATCAGCATTTCATTTCATTTTTAAATAATTGCACTAATGGTGATTTGCAGTCACAAAGCATTTGCTATGTATTTCCCTCAATGGCCACCAGGTGGCAGTGCAATATCATAACATCAACAGCATTTTATTTTGTTCTGTGAGTCTTCTGTTTTTCCAAAGTGTAGAACAAGTGGTTTTTTTAAACTTTATGTATTTATTTCACAATATCATATTTTTAAACTGAAGTATAGTTTATGTATAATATTATATGTTACAGGTATGTGATACAGTGATTCACAATTTTTAAAGGTTATACTCCATTTATAGTTATTATAAAATATTGGCTATATTCCCCATGTTGTACAATACATCCTTGTAGCTTATTTTATACCTGACAGTTTGTATCTCTTAATCCTCCACCTCCATCTTGCCCCTCTCCCTTCCTTCTCTCCTCTTGTAACCACTAGTTCCTTCTCTACATCTGTGAGTCTGTTTCTTTTCTGTTATATTCACTAGTTTGTTGTATTTTTTTTAGATTCCACATATAAGTGAAATCCTTCAATATTTGTCCTTCTCTGCATATGGCCTCCAAGTCCATCTATGCTGTACACCAGAAACTAATACAAAATTTTAAATCAACTGTACTTCAATTAAAAAGCAAACAAACAACCCATTTTAAATATGGACAGAAGAGCTGAATATTTTTCCAAAAGAAGAAATGCAGGTGGCCAACAGGAAAATGAAAATTTGCTCAACATTGCCAATATCAGGGAAATGCAAATCAAAACCACATTGAGACTCCATCCCACACCTGTCAGAATGGCCATCATCAAATAGAACACAAATAACAAATATTGGCAAGGATATGGAGAAAAGGGAACCCTTGTACACTGTTGGTGGGAATGTAAATTGGTGCAGCTACCATGGAAAACAATATGGAGCTTTCTTAAAAACCCAAAACCAGAACCACCACATGGCCCAACAATTCCACTTCTGAGCATATATACCTGAGAAAAACAAAAACATTGATTCTTTAAAAAGATACATACACCCTGCTATTAACAACAGCACCTCTTACAATTGCCAAGACATGGAAGCATCTCAAGTGCACATCGATAGATGAATGGATAAAGAAGATATAGCACACATATGTAATGGAATACAACTCAGTCACAAAAAAGAAGGATATTTTGCTATTTGTGGCTCTCCATTCACTTTTTTTCCCCCACTTCAAAAACCGGAATTTTGTAACTGGCATAAACATTTCCATTGCATCAAAAACAACAGAATGCCTAGAAATAAACCTAACCAAGGAGGTTACCTGTACTCTGGAAACTGTAAAACATTGATGAAGGAAATTGAATATGATACAAAGAAATGGGAAGACATCTTGTGCTCTTGCACTGGAAGAAACAACACTATCAAAATGGCCACAGTACCCAAAGCAATCCACAGATCCTATGCAACCCCTGTCAAAATACCAACATTTCTCACAGAACTAGAACAAGCAATTCCAAAATTAATATGGAACCATAAAAGACCCTGAGACGCCAAAGCAATCTTTTGTAGGTCTTTAGTTTTTTTTTTTTTTTTTTGCTCTTTCTTCTTTTTGTTCTCTTTTCTTGCGGTTTGATGACTAGAGAAATTCCTTTCACATTACTGTAAAGCTGGTTTGGTGGTGCTGAAATCTTTTAGCTTTTGTTTATCTGTGAAGCTTTTGATTTCTCCGTCAAATATGAACCAGAGCCTTGCTGGATAGAGTATTGTTGGTTGTAAGTTTTTCCCTTTTATTACTTTAAATATATCTTGCCACTCCCTTCTGGCCTGTAGAGTTTCTGCTGAAAAATCAGCCGATAACCTTATGGGAGTTCCCTTGTATGTTATTTGTTGCTTTTCTCTTGCTGATTTTAATATTTTCTCCTTATCCTTAATTTTTGTCAGTTTGATTCCTATGTGTCTTGGTATGTTCCTCTTTGGGTTGATCCTGTGTGGTACCTTCTGTGCTTCCTGGACTTGGGTGACTGTTTCCTTTCCCAAGTTGGGGAAGTTTTTGGTTATTAACTCTTCACATATTTCCTCAGATCCTTTCACTCTCTCTCCTCTTTCTGGGACCCTATAATGCAAATATTAGTGCGCTTCATGTTGTCTCAGAGTTCTCTTTAATTATCCTCATTTCTTTTCATTCTTTTTCCTTTTTTTCTGTTCTGCAGTAGTATTTCCACTAATCTGTCTTCTAGCTTACTGATCCTTTCTGCCTCATTTAGTCTATTCTTGGTTCCTTTTAGTGTGTTATTCACTTCAGTAATTTTATTCAACTCTGAGTATTTTTTATATTTTCCAACTCTTTACTAAAAACTTTGCTCTGTGCATCTATACTCCTCTTGAGTTCTCTGAACATCTTTGCCATCATTACTTTAAAATCTTTCTCAGATAAATTGCCTATCTCCTTACCACTTATTTCTTCTTCTGGGATTTTATCTTGTGCATTGGCCTGGAAGATATTCCTCTGCCACCTCATGTTGTCTATCTTTCTATTGTATTTTTAGGGAGGTTAGTTAACTTCTTCACCTTGGAGAAGTGGCCTTCTATGGGAGACGTCCTGTGCATCCCAGCAGTGCAATCCTTTCTTGTCACCCAAAGGCCAGGATCCAGCCTGTCCCAGTGTAGAGTTTGGCTTCTGTTTGTGGATTCCTTCCACAGGCTTTGGGATTATTATTTTCTTATTTCTGGTATCTGCCCTCGGTGGATGAGGCTGGACTAGAGGCTTATGCAGTTTTCCTGGCAGGAGGAGTCAGTACCTGCCCACATCTGGGTAAAGCTTGGTCCTGGACCTCAGCTGGGTAGGGCCGTGTCTAGAGGTGTTCGTGGCTCAGGAGGTCTGCTGATGGGTGGGGCTGTGTCCTCACCCAGTATGTTGTTTGGCCTGAGGCTTCCCAGCCCCAAGCCTACAGGCTCTTGGGTGGGGCTAAATCTTGGTGCTAATGAGCCAATCAAAATATCAGACTCCATGAAAGCTCATGTAGATGAACACTTCCAGAATGGTCCACCCCTAGCTTTTATGTCCCCTGGGTGAGCTGCAGCTATCCCCCAGCTTCCCAGGAGAACTTCCAAATCCAAAACCAGCAGGCAGATCTGGCCCAAGTTCCTATGAAATCACTGCCTCTGTCCTTGAATCTGGCAAGTGCCAGGTTCTGTGTGCACTTCCCAAGAGAACAAAATCTCTGTACCCCACCCCCCACCCCAGTCCCATGGAGCTCCTGGAGTTAATCCCCACTGGCTTTCAAAGCCAGATGTCCTGGGGTCTCCATCTCCCACTGCCAGAACCCTGGGCTGGGGAGCCTGATGTGGGGCTCAGAACTCTCACTCCTGGGGGAGAGCCTCTGTGAATTAATTATTCTTCAGCTTGTGGGTCTCCCACCCGGGGGGTAATGGAGTCCGATTATATCTCTAGCACACCCCTCCTACCATCCCACTGTGGTTCCCTCTTCATGTTTCCAGTTGAAGATCTTTTTTGCTAGACTCCAGTCTTTTTTTCCAATGGTTGTTTAGCAGTCAGTTGCGGTTTTGTTGTAGTTGCAAGGAGAGGTGAGCTTGTGGTTCTACTGCTCTGCCATCTTGACTGGAAATCCCAACAAGTTGTTTTTTGAATAGCCAAAAAGTTAATGGGACTTTTTAGAATATAGATCAACCAAATTAAAAAAAATATATATATATATGTAAAAAATTGAATTTAATTTAATCCCTTCTGCTTGAAATTAAAAAAAAAAAAAAGAAAAATTACCATATATGTTCATTCTCAGCCCTAGATTTCTTCATAGTGGCCAAGAACACAAGCTTTATAATTAGACAGATATAGGATCGAGTTTTTTTTCTTTAGAAACAACCAAGAATTTTTATCTTAGGTAAGTTTCTAAATCTCCTCAAACCTTTGTTTTCAAGTGTAAACATTTACAACACCCACCCCATCCCATATTAGGTAAGAGGATGTTTGCAAAGTGCTCAGGCCACATAGTTCTCAATAAATGCTAGTATTAATAGTAGTAATCAACTATACTTTAATAAAAATAAATGAATAAATAATATTTTATTATTAGATTCAAAATCTTGGCAGATTGGTAATAGTTGAAATAAAAAGCCTTTACCTTGAGCTTAAGAAAGGAGAAAGAAAAGTACAAAGATAAAAAAGGGGGGAGGGGGTACTATCTAACAGGTTTTGCAAGAGAAACGCTGATATACGGTAAAAAAAGAACATCACTTTCAGAGCCATCAGGACCAGAGTTGGTGATACTAACTGCTGTTTAGGACCATGCATTCAGTACTTTACTTCACTTAATCTCAGTGTTTTAATTTGTAAATCAGAACTCATAACTCTTTTAGGGCTAATATGAGATAAAACAAGCTAATACACGTAAAGTGCTTGACAAACAGTAAACATTCAAGGTTGCTATTTTTCTTTGTAGTCTTTTATAAAAATTAACAAAGAAACTGCATATTAAATTTTAATTTTACTATTTTTGTGGGGCTCGAGCTGTCTCAGAAGTCCATAGAGCATACAGATCTAGCAAACCCCTACGTTTCTTCATGTAAATGTTAATGTTACAGGTTTTCATAATCTAAAAAACTTTTATCCAAACCTATAAATTACCTTCAATCTTCAGCAGCTTTCTTTAAGCTTCCATTCTCTGGCTGAGATGTTAATGAGTATTGGGATGACAAGACAAAGAATCAGAAAAGACAGAGAATTAATCCACTAAATGGAAACACAGTCACTGCATGATCTATGTTTTAAAAGATTATAAGAAATGAACTCTTTCAAAGTGATGTCTAAGGATTTTTCCCTGGCGGTTAAGAGAATTAAATTATGGAGTAAAGGAAGTAGAAAAACAAACAGATTGTATTGAGACTGGTTGATCAATGTTGTCTAAACAGTTGATGCGAGTCAGGGTAAACAACACTGATAGTGGCAGTGTGAGGAAATCGTTCTGTGTGCCTACTCTTCAATACATAAGTAAAAGTTCCATGGACTCGAGTCTGCATGTTCACTAAGAGGAAACTAGATCATAGAGAACACTAGCCCTATTTAGAGAAGAGGATCTTGCCCAAGACAAGGTAAATCCTAGAATATTAATTTTCAGCAACAGCATCAGCTACCTACTCGTTGATCATATTTCTCTTTGTTTTCAAAGAGATCAGGATATTTCAAAATGTTGGAAAAATTCATCCCTCATATTGTCAAACCAGTTCTTTTACCAACGAAGAGACTGAGATCTTGAGAGATGCCATGAGTTGTTCCTGGCTGCACAGGTTCTTCGTAGCACAATTTGCCTAATTTCCAAACCAATACTCCTCCCATCTTTGCACTCTGCCTCAAGATAAATTAGATTCCCACTTAATTCTTTATTTACCTTTAACTAATTGGGCTGCCTTCCTTTACATAGCAGACCAAAGAGTTGCCAATGGTAAAAACAGACTTATCAAATGAAGGCCGCTTCGTAAACCCCAATTCAAAAGATCCCTCTACTGGATATTTTCAGAAATCTGGAGGGATTCCTGATCCTTGCATTTCTTATTTATTCAGGGTGCAAGAGTGTAAACAACCTAAAATACCTTAAAAAGGCCAGTTTAGCGACTGCTGATCTTGAACACCAAACTGAGAGAATAATGGAATAACAGTTTGATCTAGGGAATAAACAGCATGGAAAGCCAAACACTTAACTGAATTGGTTGTCCTTTCAATCTCGCCTTTCATTCCCAGGGTGGTAGAAGGGTGTTTGGAGGGCTGCATTATGTTGCTCACTCCCTCTGGCCAAAGAGGCCAGGGCTTCTCATTAATTTAATGGGAAACTGCTAAGCCCTTACCATTCTCACCATGAAATGCACCGCAGGCAGCACTACCTGTCATCCCGATTTATTACTGTCTGATAGCTAGAGTGCTGCTGGCCTTACAACATCTTAAGGAATCCACTCTCTTTTGGTAGGGTTTGGATTTCAGTATTTCAGTATAGGAGGAGCACATTTTAAATGCCAAGTAATAAACAAAAACATGTTAATGAGATTTTTTTTAAAAAAATAATTGCATTCTTTAAAAGAGGGTGATATGGGGGGAATAGAATCCAAATGACAGTAGAGTGTGGTTGAGAGGCGATGCTTTCTCTTTTTAAGGTTGTAGGCAACGTCCCTACTTTGCAATTTGCTGATTAAATGCTAATTTAAAGGAGACATAAAATATACTTACTCTCTTAGAAATTCCACTACAAATCAGACTAAAATATCCTATGGAACTGGATGGTTAACCTTCTTATTTAAAGATGAGGAATGTAGGCTGAGAGAAGTTGAGCAATTGGGTACAGATCCCACAGCCAGTAAGAATCAGGGGTGGAGGGAATCCAGGTCCTGTAATTCCTCAGCTGGCACCGAGCTTCCGTGATACCCAGTTGTTCTTTGTTGAACCTATTCTGAGGTTGGTTCATCTGGCAGGTGGAAGGAATAAGGCAAATTGCTCTTACAGGGCAGAATTTTTGTTGGAGATACAGGTGGGCTGGTGGGTGGAGAATATCTAGTTTGACCCTGTTTTATAAAGAAGATGGCTTTTGAAACTACCATGGGTTGGATCAACATAGAGCTAGGTCTGGTACAATGAAAAGATCATGAACTCACCGTTGGGGCTTCCAGTATGCAACCACAGATTTGTTTAGGTGGTGAGGCGGGGGCAGTCACGGCTCTCTTAACTCTTTAGTTTCCTCAAGCACAAATAGCAACAAAAATGTAAGCCTCAGAAGAGCTGTTTAATGGTTAAATTTTGGGTAGAATTATGTAAAACATCCGGCAGAATGATTCACTTGTATTTGGTGTTTAATAAACATTTAAAAATAATTGACCAGCTTTCTAAGGCAATTCACCATTTAAACTTAAATCTGAGATTAAAGCTATGCTTAGGGAAAGCAAGCAGTGAGGGAGGCTCTGAGGCTGGTATGTTCTACAATTTGATAAATGAACCACAGAACTTTAAAAACATTAGAAGCATGTCAGTGTTGTATTTCATTTGTCTAGGAAATACAATGCCTTCTAATAAGTTAACAAATCATAAGGCCATCTAGGTCCCTATTTCCTAGACATTCTATCTAACTTTAGTACATCTCAGTCTTAGCATTGCTGGAACATAATAGGAACAACTGAGGAGGCACCAAAAAAGCCTCTGAACGCAACACATTGTAACTGACAGAGTTCTCTCATTATACTCTTCTTCCGTTTGTGCTGTGTTGTAGGCAAGATGATTCTCATTTGTCCTGTGATTGTTATTTTCTGCATGTTATTGATCTAAGGCAAATAGGATTCAGAGGAGAAAGTGCTTTCCTGAGCTTTTGTCCTTTCATGTATCAATAAAATACATCAAAGGAGCAATTTGGAGATCTCTCTGATTGTTATTCTTCACACAGTTTTGCCATGTGGATGGATATTGGGAGAACAAGTGTTCCATTGGTCCTAAGAGAATTAATAACAATATATTCTCAACTAAATATAGGCCATCTTGCCTGCCTGGTATTCATGAGGTTCTCGGGAAATATCACTGAATAAGACACAGGTGTCCTCCGGGAGCTCACAACTTAGTGCTTGTTCATTAAGCTCCTACAAAAATTTACAGAGCTGATGTTTTAGAAAAAAAAAAGAAAGAGAAACTACAGACCAGTGTTTGAGGAGCAGCAGTGTAACCAACAGAAGCTTATTGTAAGAGAAAGAAAGAGAAAGAAGGATTCCGGTGTTTATCTGGGGGGGTGGGGGGGTGGTGGAAGTTTGATTATACACGTCCATCTTTACAAGTTCACTTTTAGCTTTAAGATATCCGGATTGCCTTTTTTCCTTTTTGCTCATTCATCCCCTTGACTTAAAGTCTAGGTGGACAGACCATTTTGAAACTTTAATAGAATGATTTTGATAGGGTTCAGGACACACTAACCCAAAATATGGCACTCTGGAATAGTGAAGACGTTAAGCTGAAGGAGTTTGAGAAAACAAGAGAGCAGGCAGGTCATCTGACCTCTGGTAGCCCGTCAGTTTCCTCTATGACCGTCTACTTCTCATAAAACCTAGCATCAAATGCTCAGGTCTGTTACTTTGGGTCTTCTTTTTGTTACAGAAATTTCTTTATAAATGTAAATTTCCTTTACAAAAAGGGAAATTCATACTTTGCATATTTTGGAAGTTAGGGGGAGGCAGAGAGCTTTCTCTGTGCCTGCTGGTTCTCAGTTGCCTTTAGTTCTAAATAATCCTTCTGCCGAAGAGGCATATTTTGAGATGGGATATTCTGGTATTTTTCACCATGAATAAACTATAGGATTTACTTAGGTGGAGAACAATATCAAGGAATTTTCAAGTCGAGATAACATCATAAGCGAAAAAAAAGTATGAAAGAATATAGATCATTTGGAAGAATAACTCTGTTTTAACAGTGTGGGGCATTTTAAATAAATGAAAGAGGAGTGAAACCACAAGTTTCTCCTCAAAAGGATAAGGATGGGGTAAGGGCCACACAAGTTACAAAGGTGGTAACATGTTTGCGTGAAGGAGATTTAATACTCCTTGGTGCTGAAGAAGAAATCGCGGTGGAAAAATTTGCCATTACTTAAAAAGGTCAGAAATAGTTGGGTAAAAAACAAATGATTAGAAAACGTACTATCTTTGCAAAATTTGCGGTGATACCAAAAAAACTGGCAAGTGTCCATGGTGTTTAAACAGTTTCAACAGAAAGACTTCTAAAAATCCTGTGTTTTCTGGGATGGGTAGGAATGGTGTGGTGTACTGGGTAAAATGTTTCATTTTTGATTAACACCATATAATAAGCATCTTGCTATAGATTTAAATACTTTTCTACAATGTAGTTTAAAATGGCTGAATGCATTTAATTGCATAAATATATCATAATTTATATAACAAATTTCAAAATCTTAGGCATTTTAGTTGCTTCCTATTTTTCACATGTGAATAGTATTTCAATAAACATATATTGTATCTCGGTTTTCAAATATTTATAAAAAATCTGTCTTTCCTCTACTGGAATTGAAAGATAATTTTACTATGTATTAAATTTCTATAAATATTTGAGTCTCTTTCTGGACTTTATGTTGTTTCATTGTTCTGCCTGCTTTTCCTTTCACACTATTTTAAATTTTTCTGTTATTTCTATTAACATCTCATAGAGAAAATCACACTTCATTAAAAAAAAACAAACTCTGGGCAATTCTCTCTTATATCTTCTTCCAACTAGTATTTTTAAGAATTTTGACATCTATTGGACTTGCAAAACATTCATAAATTAGAGGAGAATTGACATTTTAAATATACATAGTGAATCTTCTAAACATTAAGATAGTCCTATTCTTAGTTCACTCTTGGCTTTATTTAAAATGACACTTTTACTTTTACCTTTGATACCAGGTTTTGAATTCTAATATGTAGCCTGTCAGATATTAAGCCATCTAAAAACTAAGATTTTTAAAAAAATCAAGAATAAAAGCTAAATTTTATTAACAAAATACATTTCTGGTATCAAGCTGATCATATAATTTTTCTTCCTTTATGTAGTATATGATAAATAATATTAATAGGGTCTAATTTTGAATTATATCTTGTATTCCTAGAATAACCATACTGGGTCATGAATGGCATATTACCATTTTAAGGTAATTCTCAGTGTTTTGCTAATATTTTGTTTGTAATTTTTATACCTAAATTCTTAAATGAGATTTGTCTATGATTTCTTTGCTTTTATTTATTTTTTAAAGGCTATGTTTTTACTGTCTTTAGAAAATAACTCTACGAAATTTCCATCTTTAAATATGCTCTATAACCATGCTGTCCAATACACACTGAGGAATTGAATATGGCTCATCTGAATTGAGGTGTTCCGTAAGTGGTACATACATGTCAGATTTCAAAGACTTAATCTGAAAAAAAATACAAATATCTCATTTTTATATTGATTATATATTGGAATAATATTTTGAGTGTATCTGCTTTTATAAAACCTAATTATTACAGTTAATATATTATTACAATGATATACTTTTACAAAATTCAGTTTACCCAGTTTTTATCTCTTATGCCTTATTATATTTCTATTGTATGGCTCCTCTTTGTAATAGTCTAAATAGGAAATGAATGATTTAGTTCTTAGAAATTTGAAAGGAATCATCTGTCACAGTAACTAAAGAAGAGTATTACCAGGGCATGAACAGACAGACAAATTCATGTAACAGCATTGAAAGTGCATAATTTGCATGTTTTTAGGATAATGATACTTCAACAACAATTTTAACGTATTTTTGTTTGTGGAAACTTTCTGCCACGTTTTCAATTTTTAATAGCTCATATTTTCCTAGAAAATTATTTTTCACTCAGATTTTCAAAGATTTTAGCATAGAGTTATACATTCTTTAGCCTTGCTATCTATGGTGATGTTCCCAACAGGGGGTGATTGGCCTCTCCTGGGGACATTTGGCACTGTATGGAGATATTTTTGTAGCTCAGAGATGGGTGGGAGTGCTTCTGGCATCTAGCTGGTGGACTTCAGGGATGCTGATAAACATTTTACAATGCAGAAAGCAGCCCCCTGTATAGCAAGGAATTTTCTGGCCCAAATGTCAGCAGTAATATTGTTGAGAAAATCTGATCTATAATAATATCCTCAGTCTCCTTTGGTGTGTTTCAAATTTAGGTTTTTGCCTCTTTTCCTTTCTTTTTCACCCCATTTAGCTCTTCTAGAGCTTTGCTTATCCTGTAGGTCTTTTTAGCAAACTAGTGCTTGGATTTATCATTTTTGCATTTTAATATTTTATAATTCGTTTAATTACAGTTCTTCATCTCTATTAATTCTCCTTTCTGTGCCTACTTCCTAGTTTCATGTTGTTCTTTTTTATATTCTTAAGTGATATTCCTTTGTTAAGCATAAAATGCTCTTCATTTTCCTATGAGTGCATTTTTTACCTGGTCCCATAAGATATTTAAAATATTTTGTTGAATGATAACTAATATACATGGAGAAAAGTACACATACCATGGGTATAAAGCTTAATGAATGTTTTCAGACTGAATATGTTCATATAAGCCGTCCCAAGTGAGCAAACCTGCGTGACCTGCACTTGGATCAAGAAACAGAATACACCAGCTTCCCAGAACCCTCCCTTCTAGTCACAGCCCTCTTACAAGGAACTCAACAGCATAGATTAAGTTTTCCTTTTTTTTGTACTTTATATAAAGGGAAAATGCAGTTTGTAGTCTTCCACGTGACATCTTTGGCTTAACGTTATTTATGAGCTACATTCTCATTGCTAGACAGTATTTCATTCTGTGACCACATCACAATTAGTTTATCCATTCTGGACATTTGGATCCTTTCTACTTATACAGTATCATATATAGCGTCGCTATGAACATTCTAGTAGCTATGTTTCGGTGAACATACAGATGCATTTCTGTTGGGAATATACCTGGAATATACGTATTCAGCATTAGTTGATACTGCCGGTTTTCCAAACTGGTTGTTACGTTTCATGCTTATCAGCAAGGATGAGACATTTGGTTACTCCGTATCCTTGCCAAAATTTGATATTGATGTTCTTTTTAATTTTAGCCATTCTGTGAGTGTGCAGTGATTTCACATTATAGATTTAATTTGTATTTTTCTGTTGTCTAGCAAAGTTAGTATTTTTCCTAGTTTATTGGCCATTTAGGTATTTTCTTTTTGAAGTGACTTCAAATTTTTGTCCACGTTTTGATCGTATTCTCTTAAAGATTTTTTTTAAAGTTTCTTTCTGCTTATGAGATTTTTGTTACCTATCTGTATTATCAGTATCTTCTTCTTCTCTGTAGGTTTTCTTTCACCCTCTCAATGATCTCTTTTTGATAAACATAGTTTTTAATTTTAATATCGTTCAGTGTATCACTTTGTTTCCTTTGAAGAGGTGTTTTTATTTCTTGTTTAAAACATCTTTGTTTATTCTAAAGCCATAAAGATGTTCTTCATTGTTGTATTTGTTAAGTTTTATTGTTTTACCATGATCACTTAGGTTTCATGAATAGACGTATCACTGTTTATATTCAGGAGAATTTAAAAGTGCACTCAATTTCTTCTTTCATGAGTTAATTAGGACAGTGTTTTAAAGTTTCCCTGTAGTCTGATTTTTTTTTTTTGGCTTGTTTATCTTTTACTAGTAATTTTGAATTTTTTTGTGTGCATCCATATGGTTCATACAATTTCTACCTTTGATAATTTATTGAGTTTCTCAGACATAGTATGTTATTATTTTTTTGTAAATATCCCTAAGACATTTAGAAAGAAAGATTATTTTCTGTTGATGAAGTTCGAAATTCTGTATATAACATTATTAGTTATAGTTATAGCTATTAATATTGAATGAGTACTTACATATTGCCCCAAACCCTGCTAGTAAATGGGGGAAACACATTTGGTACCCAGGTTGTATCATTCTTTAGGCAATGTCCTTAACCACTTTATACATATTTCTTTATCACTAAATTATTGTTTTTATATTTTCTATTTTCTAAATTAACATATTAAATATGATATCAATGGTTTTATATACTAAACTTTTGTCTTGAATGACCAAAGGCTGAAAACTTTAAATATTTCTTACCATGATTACATTTTCTCAATTTTACACGGTTCCATTAGATTTTACATGGTTCCATTAGATTTTGTTGTTTTTGCAGTGCCATGGTGTATAGAACATAAAAGTTCATACCTTTTACAAATTTATTATGGATTTTGCCTGCAAAAGATTGACCGGGTTAACAGGTGTAAGGTATTTGAAACAGTGCTTGCTTCGTACATTGTAACCATGCTGAAAACACTACTTCTGTTTTCTCCCTTCTTAGATTTCCGATCTTGATTGGGTGTCCATGAGCTGTTACTTTCTTCTTGCACTTTTTATGGAAGTCTACTTAGGTATTTATTTCTGCATTTATTTTTTCTTATACATGTGTTAGCTTGACTGGATATGGAATTCTTGGATCATAGAGTGATTTTCATGAACTCTGAAGGTATTGCTCCATGATCCTCTGACATTTAGTATTGCAGAAAAGTTTGATGCCAACTTTCCTTTATACATCACTTGTCTGCACCCCAACCATGTTAATGCCTATGAAACTTATTTTGTCTAGGCCTGAAATTTAAATACGTCAACCAGCTATATCAGGCTTAAATCTGTTTTAATTAAATGTCATTTATATTTCTAAGTACATGACTTGCTCCAGTACAGATAAATTTTATTTTCTAATATTTTTTTCTTTTTAATAGGTAAAAATATATTGGTTTTAGGTGTACAATATAATAATTTGTAATATACGTATATTGTAAAATGATCACCACAGTAAGTCTACTTAACATTACCACACATAGTGTCAATTGTTTTTTGGTGATGAGAACTTTTAAGATCCATTCTCTTGACAACTTTCAAGTATTTTGAGCGTATTATAATATAATACTATTCAGTATAGTTACTATGCTGTACATTACACTACCAGAACTTACTTATTTTATAACTGAAAGTTTGTACTTCTTTACCACATTCAGCCATCTCTTTCTTTCTTCTTTTTCTTTTTTGCTGTTCCATCTGCTGAGTCTTTCTAGACTTCTTTTTTGTTTGCTTTCATTCTGCTTTTATTTTTTTCAGTTTTATTAGGTAGGATTATTACAGTTCGACTGCACGTATACATTATATTGCATGTAAATACATATATACAGTATACTGCACATTTTTTTAGTTTGCATATATGTACTAATCATTGTTTCTAAAAAGAGATTAGAGCTTTAGCTTTTTAAACTTTACATAGTTATCAAAGGAATAAAGCCAACTACAAAATAAGCATCAACAGAATGCGGTAATCCAACCATAAAGGACAGTCACATGTGCTTACACATAATTCAAGAAATCAGTCATCTAAGTTATAAATAATAAGTAGTTCATTTGTGTTATTATTATTATTATTATTTTAGATTCCTCATATAAGTGATGTCTTATGTCATTTTTGTTTTGTTTTGTTTTTCCCAGCCCACTTCACTTAGAATGACGATCTTCAGGTCCATCCATATTGCTGCAGATGGCATTATTTTATTCTTTTTTATGGCTGAGTCTTGTTCTTTTGTGTTTCCATACAAATTTTAACATTTTTTGTTTCAGCTCTTCTAGACTTCTTATAAAACTTATTTTAGATTTCCTGAACTTGTCTTCCAATTTTTTTTAACTTTGCTGGTAACATTTTCTACTTTCTTTGGAAGTTCTGGAAGAATTTCTCTAGAGCTTATTTTTCTAATCCATTGATTCTAATTCTACAGAATCTTATCTTGTGTTTATGAATTCCATTGCATTAGAAAATTTAATGGTCATATTTTTCTCATCTCAAAGCAACTTTTCATGCTCTCAGATTATACCTTTTTTTCTGATTTCACGCTTTTCTACTCAATAGACAAAATGTCCTCTTGAATCTTTTAGAAAATACATGATGGAGATTTTCTATAGTTTTTTTCCCGCTTTTACTAATAAAGCCACTTTTAAGGGGATGTTTTTTCTACCTGCTCAGCTTAATTGCCTTTTTTTGAACTACTAAATCTTTATAATTTTCTCTTTGTTTATCCTTACAAATAAGCATGTGTGGGTGAGATGGAAAACGAGAGAGATTGATTAGATGAGTAATTGATGAAGGAAATTGTAAGCTTGTCCATATTTGGAGATTTATGTGATTTCGTTCAAAGGTTGTTTTGATTAAACCAAAAAGAAAAGGAGGACAAAGAGGAGAGAATAGAGGGAAGAAAGGAAAGAGAAGAGAAAGAGGAAGAAAAGAAGGAAAGAAAAAGGAGAAGAAAAAAAGGAAGATAGAATTAGCTCTGTAGTTTTATACCGCCAAGTTATGGGCCATTACCTCTGAAGAGGATGGTGTGAATTAAAGCCAGGGGCAGCCACACCGGGGAGTTTTGCCCCTGTGCCAAAGAGAGTCTATTCCTTCTTTGTTTTCTGGGATAATGTCTTTATTTTCTAACTGGTAAGGCTTTTCTCTTAAGAGGCCAGGTATGGCACTGCCCCCATTCTATTTGGCTTGCTCTATATTTCAAGTGTAAACTGTTTAAGTGTAACCGGGAGCAAACTATGCAGAGTAATCTCACCCTTGTTAGCTCTAGATTTTCAGCCCCCTCCCCAAACTCCCTACCATTGTCATAATGACAATTTTCACCCCAGGCTCTGCTGCTCTGTACTCGGGGTCATGAACTGTGAATTGGCCAGCAATTCCCCCAATACAGTGCCAATATAGCAATATATTCTGCAGATATTTCTTGACTTTTCCCACAATAGTTTGGTTTCCTTCCCTGATTTTCAGAGCTGATTCAGATTCTCCACACTTTTTGAATTCCTTTGGACATTCCATTGGGAATTTGGGAGAATGAGAAGTTAAATGCAAGGATTCAAAAGTCCGTCTTTTTAAGTTAGAATAGCTTATTTTCGAGCATTATGTCACAATGAGCACTTTATCAAATCAGTAAGAGTTGTTGACATATCTCCTAATTCTTGTGGTCCTAAACTCTGGTCTACAGACCAGCTGCATTGGGGATTGCTTTATGACCTGGGGATTCTCAAATCCCACCTCAAAGATTCTAACAGAGTACATTTTAGTCTTTTCTTTATGAGAGCAAATGTAAATTAATTTTTCTTTTAGACTTTCATGACAGTTATTAAGATAACTAGAGACCCCCTGAAGTGTGGCAACAAGAAATTACTGCTCTAACTGTAGGGTGGGTGTAGCTACATCTGAATAGGACACTATTTGAAAATGAAATAGTAATCCCCTACAAAGTCTTCACTGGAGTCCTTAGATCTGGAAAAGTAATTTCATCATTTGTTGGTGATTATTCGGGAAAATCCTATTGTGTCTTTTTAAGATGATAGTTGGAACTGTTGGAGGGAAAATGAAGAGGAACAGCTGGAGGCTTTGCAAGTACTTTCATGAGCAGAATGTTCCATGCCAGGAGGGAATGCATTTTATAAGAATTTTAAAATAAAAAATGTTCTGCTTCATGAATACATTTTTATCAGTGTTATTTAGACACTTCAATACTGATTGAGTTTATCTTCTGGGGCAACAAGCATAGATACACCTATTACTAAAGATTTAGTTGACACTTTCTGGTTTTATTTGGAGAAAGAGGGGTTGGCTATTTAGACTAGTTCATAATTCAAATCCACTGAAATTGATTAGAAATGTTTATGCTTAAAATGACCTATGCAAATACAAGAAAATAGAACACATTTAACAACCCTTTTAACCTAGGAACTCTGCCCTCCGGCGTTTAAGCATCTGGTTTCCCTTTCTTGCCAGCCAAAACTAACAGCCAGAGCCCCTTAAGAAGAGGGATTAGATGTAAAATCCTGGTAAATCCCATTCAGTTTGAGCTCTGTACCAAGAACAGAAGGACATTTGTTGTCCATCTGTCTTTGTATGAAATGGGAGACTTCGGTGCTAGCACCACAGTGCAGTAGAGGGTCTGAGTCTATCTTTTAGTGTATTTTTATTCAAGCTGCAATCCCACGATGCAGATATATATCACTCTGTGGTCTGAAATCACCAAAATAAAATTGCTTAAGGCCTCTTTATAATTCTGGGCTAACAAAACAATAACACCCACATCTCAGTGGTTTGTGTGATTACACACACAAATTGCAGGTTTTCTGTTAGGTTTACCACTCCCCTAGGAACTTTAAATCTCATTGTTGCTGGTCTCTAATTCCTTCACCTTCTTATTCTAAGTGAAACTTGGGATTGAAAGCAAAAAAGCATTTGCAAAGTTTAGAGGTTCAGAACTCCACCTAAGAAAATGAGTTAACATGCAAATCCTTTGTGTAGATCATTGCATCATCAAGATGAGAACAAAAAAGCATTTATTAAATTTAATTATAGAAGGTGTGCATACAAAATAGGTAGGAAAAGAGCAATTTAGGCATAAAACATAAGTCAAGGATGACTGCACGAAAGGCATTTAAAACAATAGTAAGAATACGTATGAGGACCTGCCCTGTGTTTCAAAGCCACTAGGTCCTCCTAGGGCACAAAGTGTCCATGCACACACACACTGTGGCCTTTGCACTGTACTAGCTTTCTATTGCTACATAACAAATTGCCACAAATTGAGCAGCTTACCACAACATTCATTTATTATCTCACAGTTTCTATGGGTCAGGAATCTGGCATGTTTTAGTTTGGTTCCATGTTCAGTGCCTCCTGTGACTGAAACGAAGGTCTCAGCTGGCTGCATCCTCATCTGGAGGGTAAAATGGGGAAATCCACTTCCAAGCTCCCTCAGGTTGTTGGTGGAATTCATGCTTGCAGCTGTGTAACTGAGGCCCCTATTTTCTTTCAAGCTGTTGGCCAGGGGTCACTATCAGCTCCGTCACCCAGAGAGCTTTCCTTCACCCAGAGGGCTCCTTCCACAGGCCTTCCACAACATGACAGCTTACTTCCCTAAAGTCTTCACTTGACTAGGTCAGGCCCACCATGATCATTTCCCTTTTAATTAACTAAGAGCCAACTGATTAGGGACTTTAATTATATCTGTAAAATCTCTTCACTTTGCCAAACAATGTAACCTAATCATAAGATTAGCAGTTTATCATAATCACAGATTTTGACGGCACTCCAGGAGAAAATTCAACAAGGCATGTAAACCAGGGGACAAGGATTTGGGGGAACTGTCTTAGAATGCTGCCTACCACAGGCCCCTAGTATTTATAAGCTCTGTCTAAATCCATATACCCTGACCCACTTTGCATTCAAATGCACAACCTATGTTTGATCTTTACAAATTCAAAGCCTTTTTGTAAATTATGGTTCCACTATACTCCTAATCCTTTGTCACTGCTTGTGATCCCTCAAGGCCCGGGCTGCTGTCAGTTGTTTTGGTTGGAGACCTTACATGGCCTTTTGTACTTGGCCAGTTTCCCCTTGAGAATAAACTCAAGCCAAAGAATTCACCTGGAGTCAAGATGCTCCCTGATTGTTGAACACTTGCTTGATGAATAGCTCAGATGTGTGCAAGGTCTGTGATCTGAAGCAAGAGGGAGAGGGAGGAGCAATGGAAATCCCTCCAGAACCAGAGGTATGTGTATGAACTTCCACACACCCGACTGATGTGCAGCCAGAGGCTGTAGATTGTGAGGAAGATGGGAAGAGTCCCTTCTGCCTAGTCAGCCTTGTAGTTCCGGGATTGGTAGAGTCCCTTGTTAGGTGTTAAATGTGCTTTGAAGCTGCTGGGTGAGCTAGGGAGGGTGAGTCTTTCAGGTCAGGTGGCCCCAGGGACTGTGTGCCACCTAGAATGGGCATTTTCCTAGAACACGTATTTTAACTCAGAATACATTTCTCCCTAGACACCTTGTTTTAGACAATGTTTTGGTTACTACAAACTCTTTAACAAAGAAAACAGATGAGAAGATGGCATAAATGCAGAAGAGTTCAAAATGACTGCGTGTCCATATCACATGTCTACCATCTCTTCTCTTTGGAGACCTGACCTAGGTCCTCAACCAAACTGAGCAGGGAGGTCCTGTTTTGGAGTGTAAAATGTTGTCCTACTTTCTAAAATTACTTTTTGGGGGTAAGAGTTAACTGATGTGGAAGTCAGTTTTGCTGTTCATCACATGGCTCAGCAATTCCACTCAGGTATATATCCAAAAGAATTGCAAACCGGTGCTCAAACAAAAATTTGTATGTGAATATTTACTGCAGCATTATTCCCAATAGCCAAAAGGTGGAAACAGCCCAAATGGTTATGAACTCACGAACGCAAACACAGAACGTGTTATGTTTATAGAATGGAATATTATTCCACCTTAAAAAGGAATGACTGAAATTCTGAAATAAGCTACAACATGGATGAATCTTGAAAATATTATATTTTTTCACAATTTTATAATTGAAAGAAGTACAGAAGACTACAGGCTGCATGATTCCATTTATATGAAATACCCAGAACAAGCAAACTTACAGAGACAGAAATAGATTACCGAAATAAATAAATAAAATAGAAAACTGTCGTTTAGGGTTAAGGGAATTGGGTAGGGAGGTGACAGCTAAATGATATGGGATTTCTCTTTGTGGTGATTTAAAAATGTTCTAAAGTAGCTGGGGTGGTGGTTGTATGTATCTGTAGACATACTGAAAACCATTGCATCATGTATTTTAAATGAGTGAATTGTATGGTATGTGAACTGTATGGTATGGTATTTCAGTAAAGTTGTTAATAACAAGAGTTAATAACTGCTAAAAGGAAATCATGTTGGGTAACCGGAGGTAAAACATGAACTTCAGACCCTTTCTTCCAAGCCAAAGAGGCGGAGCCTCAGATATGACAAGCAACCTGCCTCTGGCTGAATCTTTTTCATTCATGAAAAACACACATTTTTCAATAGTTTTTGATCTGAAGAGCTTTACTGAGTCTATGTTGTCTCTTAGTCAGGTTAAGAGAGCTCTCTGGGAGGCGCATGCGTGAGCTCTGATCTTGGACAGTAACTCATCTTTGCTGTCTGAGGTTACTTCTTTCTCCTACTGCAAAGGCCTTCATGTGGAGGGCTGGGGAGTGGCTGAAGGTGGATGTTTATGGTCGGTTTCCGCGGGATCGTTAAGCAGCTTCACAGTGGCTACAAAGTCAAACTGCAGGTTTCTTGGCCATAAGAAAAGGAAAAGTCGTGTTCTGGAGTCTTGTGGAGCTAAACTGGACCAAGAACGTTGAGGGACAAAGAAAAGGAAAGGAAGCCAATAGCAATGGACACATATGAAGGGAGGTGTGTCATGTATATTCTCATTATAAAGTGTTCTCCACATTAAATAACTGCCACACTTACCTGGTGAACTGGACAATGTCACTCTCACTTTAAGGATGAGACTAGTAAGGCCTGGAAGGATGGCCACAGTGATGGTGGAGATGTCATTTAATCACAGGCCTTTTGGAGTCCTCAAGACTTCCTTCTCCCTGTTCCTGAATACTCTTCCAATCTACTGTCTTCTTCCATTTCTTTTTAAATTTAGGTCGATTTTGCTGATCGTAACTGTGTTGTTCTGAATTTCTTGTATGCGAGTAATTGTTCTGAAGGTTTGATTAGAGGTTAGATTAGGTTCAAGTTCAACTTTTTCCGCAAAATTAATTCAGAGGATGTGTTATGTTCTATCAAGACGGAGTTAAAGTTTTTTTCTTTTTCTTTGTGGTTTTAGCAGCTATTTCTGATCAATACCTACCACTGTTGATGCAAATGGTGAGGTACTAATTAATTCTTTCCTCATTTGTTAGCTGGTTCATTTCTGTAAAGAGAAATTTTCTCTCATCTATATTGGCGACCCCTTGGTGCAGTTCACATAGGAAAGGTAAGAAAAATGCTTTATTCTTTCTCTATATCTAACCATTTTCAAAATAATTGACTGATATCCTAAAGTGGCAACCAATTAGTTTTATTCCAATATCATTATAGACTTAAGACTGAAACGTATTTGGTGTCTTTCAATCCATTGTGGTTATTATCATTATTGAACTCAAATTGTCCTCTCGTTGGTGAGTGACAGCCTTTTGAACTTGGCTCCTTAGTTCCCCAGATGTTGGGGGTCCATACATTGGACTGTGGTTTCTATGTCTGATCCTGTTTGATTTCTACCTTTTGCAGATCTTCCATATTTATGTTTTGTGGATGAAATATCTTACTTATTCCCAAGGTGGTTGCTTATCTGGTCTTTAAAACAATAGCCCTTTGTCCCAGGGGAAAAAGAGATAGTGAGGAAGAGTCAGGAAGGGCTCTTCCTGAGAGTCTCCTCTCTTGGTCTAATTCCTCTCCTTTTTCTTAAAATTTCAGTTTGATTGAGGTATAATTGACAAAACTGTAAGATTTTAAAGGGTGCACTGTGGTGATATAATCAATACCTAAACACTGGATTTCCCCATCTAGTTAACTGACACATCCATGACCTCTCATTTTTATCTTTTTGTTGTTGTTGAGAACATTTAAGTTTTACTCTCTTAGCAGATTTCAGTTATACAATAGTGTTGTTAACTTGAGTTATCACATCTGACCTAATTTCTGAGAGATGTTTCTAAAATGGAAATCAAATTATGCCTCTTCTGTGACTGAAACTCACAGGGGCCCATGTCTCCCATCAGAACCAATTCCAAACTCCTTAAAAGGTGACTTTATCCTCTGAATCTTGCTTACCTTACTCCTGTCTGGCCTCTTGCTCTTGCTGAACTTCAGCCACGTGGAATCTCTTGTAGTTTCCCAAACTTGCCACTGTTTCTCCAGCTTACTGTGTTTTGCTCATTATGCTTTTCTGTCTGATCACCTAGAGCTCTCTGTACCTCTCACCTTGTCTCCTTGACTTCCAGTGTCCTTAGTTCTTACCTCAGAGGTTATTTTCTCCATAGGATCTTCTCTGAACAGGGTGCATATTCTCCTAGTTTCCCTGGGACAGTTCTAGATTATGCCTGATGAAGACCTGTCAATTAATGTCTGTTTATTTTTTAACACCCCCTTTTACTCTCATAAGGGTCGCATACATTATATAACCATCCTATCTCTGAACCCACAATTCCAGGTCTGTGTTATGTACCTCTCTTGTGGCTTTCCATGGCATTCTATAATTGCACCTAGCATTTTCCACATGCAAATTACAGTATCCTATTTACTTGTTTATCTTTGTTGTGGACTGAACTGTGTTCCCTCCAAATTTATATATTGAAGCCCTAACCCCCGATGTGACTGTATTTGGAGATAGGGTCTTTAAAGTGGGAATTAAGGTGAATGAGGTTGCAAGGGTGGGTTCTCATCCAATAGCACTGGCGTCCTTATGAGAAAGAGGAAGACACTAGAGACGCATGCACACAAAGGAAAGGCCAGATGAAGACACAGTGAAAAGGGCCATCCGTAAGCCAAGGAGGGAAGCCTCAGGAGAAGCTAAACCTGCTGGCATCTTGATCTTGGATTTCTAGCATCTTTGAACTGCGAGAAAATAAATTTCTGTTGTTTAAGCCACTTAATCTGTGGTCTTTTTTTTTTTTTTTGGTGGCCCTAGAAAACTAGCAGTCTTCTTCACTACATTGACTCACTCCTTTTTGAAATCCCTACTACCAGTTATAGTGGTATGTTCATGGTGGGCACTGTATCATCAGGGTTCAGTGAGAGAAACAGAACCACTAGGACTGATAAATAACAGGGAAATTATTATGGAGAGTTGACCTTATGTAATGTGGGAGCTGGTTAAATAGTCTATCAGAGTCTGTTGTCTTTATGTGTGAATTAGGAAGGGAGACATGGGGGGACTAAGATGGAGGTGAAGTGAAGACCAAGAAAGAAGTAGAACCCCTGAGGATGAGGCCGGAACTCATAAGAATGGACTAGAAGCCCTGTTGGTCTGGCCAACTCTCCAATGTCAGTGTTGCAGGTGACCTGTAATGGAAGCTTGAGTCCTATATCACAGAACTAAGCATTCCCCTGCCCCAAGAGTTGGAGAAGCTGAGAGGAGCAGGAGGGAGCACGATGGGAACAGGAGGAGTGACGGACAGGGATCAAGGTGAGGCAGCAGGTGGCACAATGTGGCATGTGTTGCAACAGTGCCTAGTAGACAACGTGCACAGATCTTCCAAGTATTAAAGAAAAAAAAGGCTGCTGTTTCACTTCCACTTCTCAGATATTATGCAAACATCACCTGTGGTCCAGACTAATTTGTAATTACACAGTGAAGAGAATTCTGGGAAACGTGGTTCTCCCTTAACTAAGTTGACACGATATGAATCCACTACTGGCTTTGTACTGTTTGTAAGATAAATAAGTGATACTGAAGCTAGTGACGTCCTCACAGCCTCATGGCCTTCTCCGAGAGTGGAAAGGACACAGAGAACCCACCTAGCGTCTTGTCCAGGAGCTTCAGGTGTCAGTCTTCCTTCGAGGTCTTTGAGGGTATTAACATTTTTATGATGAAGTCAGCGTTTTACTATTAAAATAAGGGGGTGGATTAAAAATAATAGATATAATGCTTCAAAAAGAAGATTGGATCATGAGAACTAGCTATAGATTAATTTATAAAGTAGCTAAAACATAGCTGATCGACAATGAATATCAAGTCGTGGTCCTTGTTTCACACACATCCTGATGGGAATGTAATTACAAGTGACCTGGTCTGTGAAATTAGCCAGTTTGCTTTTTCTGTTTTTGACTTTGCCTCTTCGACCTGCTGACTGCCTTTTCACTCATTCAACATGTACCGAAGAAGGAGTAGTGGAAGTGTCTGAAACACATAACATACTGTGACATTGAAACATTTCGTTCTCTCAGTTTCCCAGGGACCAGTAGTTTGAAGTGGAACAGAAAACACCATTGCCATTGATTACTTATATTGAAGGACAATATATGTTTCAACACATTAACTCACAAAAATAATTTATTGCCATAGCACCTAAACAATGCTCTGTAACCAATGACTATAGTTTTTAGACAAGAAAGAATTTTTATGAGTACTGTTCAGTCCCTTTATCTCTGGACACAAAAATTTCATGAACACAGGAGATTTTTCTTTTCTACTTACTAGAGTCACTTCAGGAACCAACTCCAGGATAGTGGATCTGTCATTCATTCTTACATCTTCCACTTGGCCACTGTTGGAGGGGACAGAAGTGCATGCTCAGGCTTAACCAAAGGACCATTCAAAGGCTGAAGACTCAACACATAGATTACTTTGGCAAAATGTCTGCAGTGGGATAATTGGGTAAAATATTATTGTAATACAGTGAGATTTTATTTATCCAATTAAATCTCAGGCATTGTTTTTTTTTAATGTGCCTAATTGCGGGTTGCTAGCATTTCTCTTTTAATTGGCTTTGACTATGCAGAACGATTTTTTAAAAAATCTATCTAGATGCTTCACCAGAATTGAAGAAAGGAAAAATGACCCCCATGACCCTCCTCTCTCATTCTAACGAGGTTAAAAAGTCACAAAACCAGAAATGCACATGGATTTTCTTGACTATTTCTTTTAGTACAATCCTAAGAACGATAACCAACCCTTTGCTTTCAACTACTTCCATGTGGAGTTATGCACAGGGCGCTGCAGGTGGACTTGGCAGTTACATGCGGTGAATTTGCATCCTCTAAAATCAGTGCAGATAGGAGAGAAATAAGCTGAAATAACAAGAATGAGAAAATGGTAATAAATCATAAATGATACTCAGCGAGATCCTGATAAACCACTGGCAAGGATCTAATAAGTCTCTAAAGGTCCATAAAACTCCTTGCTTGCCACCAGCATGGCAAAGAAAGGTGTCCCGTCAAGTCATGCATCTTTGGGTCTCCCAGCGTTACAGCTCACCTCTCTCTCCTCCCAGCTCATCAACTCTCACATCTCTTAGAAATTAAAGGAGCTCTCTCTCCCTGTTCTCATTTGGTCATTGAAAAAGAGAAACTCACTGAAGCCACTAGAGGGATCTCTTTTCTTTGGAAAGGAAAAAAAAAAATCTGTATAATAAATTGTAAACTTGGAGTGACACAGGAAAAAGCCAAGCAGGACCGCAAATTAACTATTGCAGTTTTCAAAGATGTTTCGGTGTCTGCAGAAGGGCCGTGCCCCTGGGGAGCCTGACCTTTCCAAGGGCCTGAGAGTGATGTGGCAAATGTGGACTCTGTCACATAAGCATGCTTTGAACTGCTCGAGTGGGCTTCAATGATAGCTGGAAGAAAGACGGCCCCAGGCTGGAGAAAGGACAGTGACAGTCCAGATCACGAAGGCCACTGGCCACAAGCTCCTATGGAATTTGTAATCCGACTCTAACGGTAGTTTTGAAGAACCTCGAGTTTTGACATTTCAACCCCTAGGCGTTTGAAAAGAATGAGAGCCAGGCAACACTCTCACAGAGACACACAGACACACCGACACACAGACACAGACATACACACATCATCACTTAATACTCACAATTTGTGAAGGAGATATTTGTATTCTCATTTTATATACATGGAATCAGATTTGGGGAAGTTAAGTCATTCCTTCAGCTACTAAGTAGAAAAGCCAACATTTTAATTCAGTTCAGGTACTTTTTCTTTTTCTTAAGTTTCCTGTGGAAATAATCAGAATTTTGAAAGAAAGTGACTGTCCTATTTTAAGGATCTGATAGCTAAGGAATATAATACAGAAGATCATCAGCCATATAATATACAATTTTGAAAAACAGATGTAAGGGAGTCCAGAGAAAACATTTAATAATGTTATACAGAGAGATTTGAAAGGAAAGGTCTCTGGAAAAGGCTAGAAGAATCAAAGAAGTGCAATTTTGACAAAACAGTCACAAAATTCCAGTGAGGGAAAAAGAGAGGCACATCTAAAGGGGTCGGTGTAGAGCGACATAGAAAGGTCTCGGGGGACCTCAGATTTTACAAGATAACGTGAGAAAGACAGCGGGGGCCGCAGATCACTAAGGACCGCGCCGAAGAGTGGAGCAGGTCCATGGAGGGCATGCGATGTAGCTGAGTATCTAATAGGAGCCCTTGAGCACTGCTTAAGACGGCACAGTGTTGAGGCTAGATGAAGAGGAAAATGAAGGAGCAGTAAACTCGGTATGTGGGGCAGATTGGATAAGGATACAGCGGATGAAAAGAGTAAGCAGATCAATACTTATTTTTCTATACATTATCAATCTTTTTTATGTATTGAATGTTCTATCAGAAAAACAGATCAAATTTGGAAACTTAAAAAAAAAAACTTGAAAAGGGTGACACCACTATTATTAAGGAGGTATTCAAACCCAGGAAAGACTGAGCAGGTGCTATTATTGCCTGTTCAACAGTCATCCTCCAGCCCCCCTCCACTCCTGCTCCGTACTAATAGAACCCTGATTTTTTCAAGGATTGGGTGGTTTTGACTTCAAGAGAGAGTAGACTTTTTCTGTACACTGAGAGTTGAATCCTGATTACTCTAAACTTACCCCAGTAATTCCATTTACTTTTAAGGGATTGGTTTAAGGGTGGGTTCATGACATCATTTTGGCCAAAGAGACATGAGGGGAAAGTTTTGTTTAGGGGGTTCCTGGGGATGGTCCCCTTTTGAAAAGAGACACAGAGAAAGGAGATGCCTTCTTCCTCTCTTCTGGACTTTACATACTGTTGCTAAACATGGGATGCCTGGAGTGTCTACAGTCATTCAAAATCATTACAGGAGTAGCCCACTCAGTCTTGATGATGTAGTTTCGTGCCTGAAATAATTAACCATGGAAATACCTCCTTAGGTCTTCTCATAATGCACAGAGTGTATTTTCCTAATTTGTTCCAGCCATCTTTTGAGTTTTCTCTCTTTTGCCAACAAAAGCATCCTCACTGATACTCAAGTGATCATTGTACTTTAGAAAAGAAACATCCTGTACGAAATGAGAAAGACATGATGAACAAAGGTGATATAAAAATACTTAGTGTTTTAATAAAGAATAAAGCAAACTAGAGTAAACAGAAATAAACAAAATTATTTAGGCATTAAAGAAGTTATTGCTACCAGTCTGCAATCAGAGTCAGTGCTCAGAACAATGGAGATACTGATCCACCTGTCATGGTTAGACTCCAAGAAATGGGAATATATTTACTGGTAACTTGGAATGTGTGTCCTCAACAGCTCACTTGTGCTCATGCACAAAGTGGCTGCCATCCCAGCAAGGACCTTCTGGTACTTCCTGCATGCATCCTGAGGTCTGATTAGTCCTGTCTCCGTAGTGTCCTTCCTAAGATCAACGTGATCATTTTTGCCTCTCTTTTTCTTATCTTGTCCTTCAGTTTGGAGTGTCCTCTTCCCTTAATTTTTCTCCTGTCTCCTCTGCCTAAACGATTTGTACCATTCCTCAGTGTCCCTCTATTGTCTTGCTCTGATTCCTCTAGCCTCAATGCTTTACGAATTCCAAAACATTCACTGGTAGTATTATGTCATTGATTGTATAATTTAAAAACATATATTAGTATCATCATTCCAATATAATTATTTCTGTGACTACCATATTGTTTTGCATAGTGCTTGTTCCACAAAGACTTGCTGAGATTGGGAGAAAAAAGACTAGCCGGATAATTTGCAGCCATCCAAATATGAAGTGATGGGGAATGCATGATGGTAGTGGCAATGTGTAACAACATTATGAAGAAAGTGAATAGGATTTGGTAGTAGATGAACATTATGTGGTAGGGAGGAAAAACTGATGGACTACAAGATCTTTGGTTTGTGTGTCTGGAGATCTTCTTAGTGGCATCAGTGGAAACGGATCACTATAAAAGGAAGCTTTGTGGTAGGAAGGTAAAAGTTATTACCGGAATTTGGACCAACTCAATGCGTGGGCCACATGATCAGTCTTTAAAAAGTACAATTTAAAGGTATTGAAAGAATTGCTGCTGCAGAGTGTCTCTCTCAGTAGTCTTCCAGAATGGCGGCTTTGTCTGATTTCAATCCCACCTTTGTGTGTCTGCCTTACCAATCTGGGGCTAAGACACAGCAAACTGTGCTTCTAAGACTCAGTTGCCGGCTGGCTTCACGTTAGGTTCTGCCAAGAAGCACTGGAGTGATGGGGACACAAGAAGAGGGAGGGAAGGACTTCTTTGCTCCTATTTAATATTGCTACTCCTGTCACCTGGGCAGTGACAGTTCGCTGCAGCTGTGACACTCACCCCTCTAGGAAAAGTTCGTCATAACCATGGCAGCTGGTTTCAGTCTCCAGCTTCTTTGAATTCTGAAAGTAGTTAATTGCTCTCTCCATAAGTACCTACTGTGACCAGGCATTGCCTCCTCCTTAGAGGTCTGAGTCCCAGTTCTTCAAGAGCCTACTCTCAGGTCCTAAATTCTAATAATTTAACTGCTTCTTTTAATTCCCAAGCTTTCTGGGGAGCAGCTTGCATTTATCTCTGGGTAAGCTTTAGTGTTCTCTGTTGCGCTTTCAGCCCTCTAACACCTAAATAACCAGTCCCAAAACTGAATCTTCTTGCTGAAATACTATTTTCCAATGGCATGTGACTGACACACTGCTGGGAGACTCCAGCGGTTAAAGATCTAGGCAAAGAGAGTTAGGATCTTCAGTAATTCGTTTGAGAAGATCAAGGAAGGATCTATGGTAAAAAGTAGCATTTGCAAATGACCTTGAATACAGGTAGGATCTAGAAGTGTAAAGATGGGATGGAAAAAGCCTTTCAAGGCATGAAAGCACTTTTTTTTATAAAACACTCATTAACAGGAAACACAAAATATTGTAATTATGTTGGAAATCATGATGTGTAAATGTTATTATTTGGTAATGAATTTGCAAAAGTAGCATTGTGTCAGACCTTAGTGGGGAGATCTTTAATGCCAGGCTCAGAATTGCTGAACCTTTAAAGGCTTTTGAGTAGCTGGGTTGAAATGCTAGGAGATTAGGGGAAGAAAGGAAACATCTTATTGAACATCTATACTTGGGAAGATAATGTGAGTGTGAGTAGATTCTATGTTACCCCAGTGATAACAGGGATGTCACAATGTTCTATTTTTCTAACCAGATTTAAACTGCTTTGAGTTCCCAATCATCTGACTGGCAGGCCATCCAGTATCAGTAATTACTAGAACTTACTCTTTGTTTTCATCTAAGAAGCTAAGGCTCACATTATCCCATAAAAATGGAAGAGGTCCCTGGTCCTTACCCACAATTGTTTTGTTCATTTTGATGCTGGGCAACTTGTTGAGAGCTGCAGAGATGCTCTGGTTGGGTTCCAGGGCTGCCTTTTCACATAGTTCTCTTTGCCACAAGAAATTTGTAGTTGCTCTCAGGGCCGGGTGTTTGCTTTTCACCCTCTTTAGATCTCTACATTTATCCCCCATCAGAAGTTCGGCCCCCTTCTCAGCTTCGCTTGGAGTAGAACACATGTTCTGCACGTGCCTGTGGTGGACAGAATGATGGTCCCCTAAAGACATCACATCCTTGTTCCCAGAACTGGGAATATGTTGCATTATATGGAAAAGGGGAATGAAGGTGGCAGAAATGATTAACATTGCTAATCAACTGACTTAAAATAAGGATATTGTCCTGGATTTCCTGGGTAGGTCCAATGTAATCATAAGGGTCTTTAAAAGTGGAAGAAGGAGGCAGAAAAGAAGGTTGGAGTGATCCTGATGTGAGAAGGATCACTCAACCTACTGCTGCTGCTGGCTTTGAAGATGGAGAAAGAGGACCATGGGCCAGGAATGTGGGCAGCGTCTGGAGACTGGTGAAGGCAGGGACATGGACTCTGCTCTAGAGCCTCCAGAAGAAGTGTAGTCCTGCTGATGTCTTGGTTTTAATCCGGTGAGATCTCTGTTGGGCTTCCAACCTATAGAACTGTAAGATGACACATTTGTAGTTTTAAACCCTAGGTTCGTGGTAATTTCTGACAGCAGCAATAGGAAATGGATACACTCCCCGAGCTGTCACATCTCTTCCTCTAGACGTGGGTTGCCTCACTCACACCTGCATCCCTGATGGAGTCTGTCCTCCTCCTTTCTCAGTTTTAGCATATTCACCCTTCTCTCTTTCAAGGCAATTCCAGAAACACAGGGAGATTTCTGTACAGACCCTGAAATACAGAAATATTTTCACTTTCCCCAGGAGAAGCCTAGACCTTGTAAGAGTCAGCAAACCTCAGTCCACAGGCCAAATCTGATCCACGGCCTAGTTTTGAAAAGAAAGCTTTTTTGGAACACGTATATTTACGTATTGTTTACGGCTGCTTTCTCACTATGAAGGCAAAGTTAAATCGTTGTGACAGAGACCACATGGCCTGCAAATCGTTAAATATTTATTATTTGGGACTTTGCAAAAAAAAAGTGTGCTGACCTCCAACTTAGAATGTGGCTAACCTTCGGGCGGGGACGTGAACAGGTGTGGCGCGAGGGAGGCAGAATTTCCTTTTCAGTTGTCGCTCTACAGCAGCAGTGAGTGCAGCAGAAATTAGCACCAGGAGATGAACTCAAGGTTGGTGGAAAGGGCTGAATGGTGGCCCCAAAGATACCAGGTTCTGTCTCTCAAACGTGTAAATGTTACCTTGTTTGAAAAAACTGTCTTTGCAGATGTGAATAATTTAAGAATAATTGAGAGGAGAGTGTAGAGCTCAGTGGCAGAGCGTGTGCTTAGCATGCACAAGGTCCTGGGTTCAATTCCCTGTACCTCCATTAAATAAATAAATAAATAAATAAACCTAAGTACTTCACCCCCTCCCCCCAAAAAACTAGCTATTAAAAAAAAAAAAAAGAATTGAGATGAAGCGATAATCTTGGCTTATCCTGATGGGCCCTAAATGACGTCACAGGTGTTCTTATAAGAAAGAGGTGGAGGGGGACTTGAAACACACAGCGGAGAAGGCGATGTGAAGACAGAGGCAGAGATTGGAGTGACAGAGCCCACAAGCCTAGGAACACCAAGGAATGTCGGCAGCCACCGGAGAAGCTAGACGAGGCAAGGGATGGATTCTCTCCAAGCGCCTCAGCAGGAAGCACAGCTCTGCTGACACCTTGGTTTTGAACTTCTGGCTTCCAGAATGCTGAGAAAATAAATTTCTGTTGTTTTCAGTCACCCAACTTGTGTTAATCTCTTACAACAGCCATGGGAAATGAATACAAATGGGAAGACCATATTGAGAACATAGCAACCTTTTCACTGGCCCATATGATTGAAGCCAGTAGAAATGTTATCTGCTTATGAATTCCAGACTTATTACTTCACATAATATCTGGGTGGTGGGAGAAATGCTGGGAAATGTGAAGGAACAAGCTTGGGGGACTTACAGACTTCACGGGTATTCAAATCACTTAACAGTGTATAAATGATTTCACAGCAATACAGTCAAAGTTCTTAGAGTAAATCATTTTGATTCCCACTGCTGTCTGGCATAGAGGAATAATCAGCATTTCAAAATGAGCCCTTGGCTGTTCTGTCATTGCCTCGATAACTGCTTATGGGGCATACGGTACGCCAGCTTACGTTCCCTCTCTTTTTATCACCAAACTCTTCAAAATCAATGTATAGACACATGGTATATATATTTTCTTACCCCCATTAGCATATTTATTATGCTAAGTATGCTAAATATTTAGGCCTGCTTCACTGAAAACCATTTACAACTGGCTTATTCTTATTGGTTGGTACATGTTTGAACTCTTAACATCTATAATATACTTTTATAACTTTAATCTGTATTATTTCTTCCTGAGGAAGCTGCGTATCTTGGTAAAGTTGGTAATAATAAAATTAGTGTTTTGACTGTTTAATACCCAAATTTTTGAAAGTAAGCACATTATTAATTTCATTCTACTAAAACAAACTCAACTTTTTTTCTTTATTGAAATATAGCTGATTTACAATTCTGCATTAGTTTCTGGTATACAGTATAGTGATTCAGTTATACATATATATATTGTATATACATATATACAATATTTAAATATATATATTCTTTTCCATCATAGGTTACTACAAGCCATTGAACATAGTTCAAAGTCAGGTTTTAAAACTCACCACAGGTGGGAATAGTCCCTTTTCCTGGGACTCCTGTGCACCATATTGAATTCTCTTTGTCCAGTCACAGACGCAGGAACTATTTCTACACAGAACTCCTTTCCGGACTTCCTGTCACTGCGATGACCTAACAGGGCGCGCACCCAGGTGATGCAGGTGCGTTACTGCTCACCTTCCGCCCCGGGGCCTCCCTGAGGCTGAGAGTGTCTGCTTCTGAGGTTCATTCCATTAGGCTTTCTCAGAAAGTCCCTCCGTTTGAGCAACCTCTTGTGGTGGCCAACTCAACAATGCACCTTTGTAATGAATCCCCCTTCTTCCCTGTTTTCCATCCCCCCTCCCTCACATTTCTGAATAGTCCATTCATGCAGCAACTTTTATCTTAGGCTTTGTTTTTCTGGAGAAACTCAAGCAAAGGCATTAGAATTCTGCAGTGAAAAGAAAACACCAGCATATGCTAGTTTTTAAATCCTTTTCATTAAGGATATTTACAAATAATCACAAAAGTAGAGAGAGGAATAAAATGGAACCACATGAACACTTCACCCCATATACCCAATCCCCAGAGTAGCTTTGAAATAGATTCCCAGACAAAGTTTTTATTGGAGGGTGATTAAAAGGTAAATGCAGATGTAATTTTGCTAGTTAGTACCAAATTCTCCTCTGTAAGGATTATATCCTTGTAGACCCTTCTTACCAAGAAAATACAAGACTGCTCATTTCCCTAGAGCCACCTCAATAAAATATGCTGTCAAACTTTTGGATTTCTGCCAATCTCACTTGTGTCGTTTCAATTACATTCTCTTACGTGAGCAAGATTGAGCAAATTTTCGTGTTTATTTGTGAATTGTTTTTTCATGTCTTTTGTCTGTCTAAAGGGCTGTGAGTCTTTTTTCTTCTCATTTTTCAGGAAGTCTCCTTATTAGGAAAACTAACACTTTATTTGTGATGTAATTTGAGATTTTTTTTTCAGTTTTTGCCATTTTAATTTGTTTTTGGTGCTTCCTTGCATTTCTTTTGCCCATATTTTAATAAAATGATGACCTTACAAAATAATTAATAGAGAAGAGTTTTGTGTGAGAGATTATACTAAATGATTATTGAGAGTAAATTAACCTTCCCTAAATATTTTATGAAAGATTTACAGTAAAAGTTTAAAGTTTATGACTCATACCATTCCAACACTGAATAGTTATCATTTCGTCTAATTTATTAGGTCTTTTTAATTCTTTGTCACACTTTTCTCCCTTCCTCTCTCTGGGTTTTTCAATTTCTCCCTCCATCCTTGTCTTTCTTTTTCCTTTCCTTTTCTTTTCTTTTCTTTTCTTTTCTTTTCTTTTCTTTTCTTTTCTTTTCTTTTCTTTTCTTTTCTCTTTTCTTTTCTTTCCTTTTTTTCTTTCCTTTCCTTTCTCTCTCTCTCTCTCTCTCTCCCTTCCTTCTTTCCTTCCTTCCTTTTTTTTTTCATTCTTTTCTTTCTTTAATTTGCCAGGCAATGTGTCAGGCCCTAGGCATATTATGATGAGCAGACAGGAGAGTCTAATAGCAGAACAAACATTACTCAATAAGCAACACCAGTAAAACTGCAGGTCTGACATGTGCTGGAAGGAGAGGCAGATGATGCTATGTGAGGCTATAATTGTTGGGTTTTCATCTAGCCAAAGAAGAAGACATCTTTGAAGAGCTAACAATGAAATGAAACTCTGAAGGATAAGTAAGAATTAACTAGAAAAAAAGCAAAAGGCCTAGCCTTTTTGGGAAAGGGAACAGCATTTGCAAAGCTTTGTGGAGAGAGGGAGTGGGGAAGTAGAAGAGACTGAGTGAGGCCAGCGTGAGTGGAGCAGAGAGCGTGATGAGAGCCTGGAGCACAGGAAAGGGTGAAGATGATGTAGGGGTGAAGGTAATGAATGGGTCAGGGGCAGAACTTATGGGGCCATGACAAGGAGCTGTGTCTTCAGCCTAAGAGCATTTCAAAGCCATAGAAGGATTTAAAGCGAAGGGAGTGGGTATGATTAGATCTGTATTTTGAAAAGATCATTCTGTGATTCCTATGTGAGAAACTGATCATAAGGGTGTGTGAGTGGGAAGAAGCCCAGATAGGAAGCAGGTGCTGTGGTTTGAGAGAGGACAGTGGCGATGAGGGAGGTACCTAGTGCATTTAACACTGTAATGTCTCATTTTTTAATACCTCCCCATGTCACAAAATTATTAGAGTGATAAAGGATAGAAAAGAAATACAGGCAAGGAAGACTTTCTTCACTGAATTTTGTAACATGGCAATTAAAAAAAATGAAGGATAAAATAAATAATGTCGCACCCCAAACGGATAAATGTACAGCTAGTCACTCAGTTGTTTTTATATTTCTTTAACAGTTTAAACTTTAATCATCTGTTATAATTCTTTCATAATGTCCTACGTAAATATTTTTCTGGCAATTACTAAGTGAATTTAAGCAACAACTTGGTGACAAAACTCATGGAATGTTTTGTCTTCCTAATTCATTTTTTAGTTTTAAAACTAGTACTAATTAAATAAATTTCAATTTAAATACTATTCAGTATGTATAAATTAAAACTTGCATTTAGCAAGTGGAATATTGTACCTCCTGGTTCACATTCTGTTTTAATTTTTTAATGTTTTTCACACAAATATACACTCCAGTGGTCACACAGAATGACAGAATTGAAGGAACTCAAGTTCTGCTTCTTTTTCTTTTACAATGTGCTTTCATTATATATTTTGACTCTACTGTTTAAATGAAAGAATGAAAGATGCATACAGCACCCAAAGAGAGCTGAACTGATTTCTGAACCATTCCAAAGTTATTTTGAAATGAAACCATATTCTGAGTCCACAAGTGTTAAAAGCTGATTGTACAACTGGGAATTCTCCAAATGAACCTCTTGTAAAAATACAATATTTATTAAAAGATAAGGGATAAAATTGTGCTAATTTGAAGCTTACATGTATTATTATTAGAACTAACAGGAGCAAGAGAAATTATCCAGAATTTGGATCAATGGAAGATTGGAGGGAAGAGGAGTACTTTTGTCACTGACCCTCTCAAGAATGGTGACAATGAAAAGCAGATGGTTTAAAAATCTCTCTAGATGATAGACATCTCTTTATTGCCTGCACCTGAGGAAGCCCTCACCCACAACTTGCCACCTTGGGTGGCAGTGAATGTGGAGAAAAATGGATAAATACACAGAGGAAGTAGTTCAAAAGGGAACCACACCTAGCTCCTGCTCTGAGAGAGCTTATGCTGTGGGAGGTGGGGAAGGGAAGGCACGTAACTGATTGTAATGACCTTCTCTTACGTTTCTGACAGGGAGGCTATCTGGTGAGAGTGAATAGCTGAGAACGCACTTTGGCTTAAGACCGACAAAGATGCTCTCCTTGGCCAAACTCTAGGCAGGCACCTCTGAGCACTCTTCTGGGTTAGGCCCAACTTTGGCTTTTAAGACTTGAACAAAACATTAACGTTGTTTCTAACAGCTCAATGACCCTGATAGTGCCTGCCCGGGAGAACTCAAGGCTGCCCTAAGACTTTCCTGTCTGTTCCAACCAACACCTGAGGATGGGGCCTCTGTCTTCCATCCTCGGAGAGTGTGTAGGAGCTAAATTCTGTAAACACCAGTTAATAAACCCAGGTGAGTTTCACATGCACCAACTTCTTTTTCCTGCTTTTTTGCAATTTTGCTCTTCCTTCACTCTATTGAGCCCCTGCTCACCCCTCTCCCTCATTCTTCTAAAATGTCCAGTCCCTTCTGTACAAATCAGAGTTGAGTTCAGTTTACTCCAGACTCTTTTTCTATTACAACAATATATTACCAATTACTAACCACTGTATATAAAATAGATAAATGACAAGTTTCTACTGTATAGCACAGGGAAATATACTTAATATCTTACAGTAACCTATAATGAAATAGAGTATGAAAAGGAATATATATGTATGTATATGTAAGACTGAAACATTATGCTGCACACCAGAAATTGACACAACTTTGTAAATCAACTATACATCAATTAAAAAAATTTTAAAAAGAGAATTGTCTTTATCTCTTTATCCAGTGTCCAGATTTGTTTACCTTTGCCAAGACTTACAAATCATTCTAAATACATATTTGAACAAAAGCAGCCCCATGAAGCAGAAGCACCATGGGAAAAGATCAGCAGGAAAATTCTAGCATAGATAATCCTTCAAATGAAACACATTTGACTCTGTTGAATGTGTTAGAAATAGAAGTTGGACCAGGTAGAAGACTGGTAGAAACTGAAACAGTTTCCATTGGCAGGAACCAGCAATAGAGATGAAGATTTTTAACTAAGGGCTTTGGAGTTGCTGGAGCTAGATGGAGAGGGAAACTTACACAATACACTAGGCTAATGATAATTGCTAAAACATAGATTTGTAAATAATTTAGAGATTTTTAAATTACAAGGATCATTAGATCAAACACGAGCTTTCGGTTTTCCAGCAAACTGTATGAGATGTGATCAAAGGGCTAAGGCACTAATGGGAGTTTTTAAAAAGTGAAGCAGTATAACACCTGTGTATGCAATTTTGCCAAGTTATAGCTCCACTATATCAGTGAATGTGGCTATTTGACAGCAAGTCATGTATACACAAATAGACATAGATTTTCTGCTTATTAAATGCCATTACATTTGCTAATCAACATTCACTTATTCTGTAAAACATTTGATGCTTACTGAATGCCAGACTCTGAGCTATGCAGTGGTCCCTGTCCTCAGAGAGCTTGCAGACCAGTTCTAATGGAGGTAGAAGTATTCCAGGAGTCTTTTACTCATCTGTTCCTGTATCCAGTTCTTGTCTTTCTCAGCTCTGCTCTGTAACTGAGGAGATCTGAAATTTCAGGGTGAATTTCCCAGGGTAAGCTAGAATTTGGTGGGGTTTGGCAACAGAGAGGCACTGAGAGAAAATGGAAGAGGTGGACTGGAGAAGCCAAGTTATCTATCCCCTTGCCCTAATTAGTCAGCATCTTTGGAAACAGCTGCCTCACCTCCATGGCTCTATATTCTGCTTGACTAGCTCAGCCTGTGCTTTCTGGTATGTCACCTTATAAGAGCTGAATCTGTTCATCTCTTCCCAACTCCTTACTTAGTGATGAGTTGGTAGCTTGAAATCAGCCATGGTCGGATATTTACACCACAGCAATTAGCAAACGGGCTTTGTTATTCCGCAGAGAGCTGGATGTTAAACATTAACCAGGACACTGCTGGTTCTAGTAACATCATCTCTTTGAGTTGTCCCTCAGTCCCCAGAGGTGGGGTTGGCTTTCTGTTGTTATTCTTTCATTTGCCTCAACTTGTTAACTCTTTCTCTGGGTTATTAACTCCTTGTAACTCCTTGTATTAAAAGCCCTCTGCTGTAATATCTGCCATAATTTCTGTTTTTCTGATGGGATCCTGACTCTTATAATAGGGCACCTAACCTGGACTTGGCTTCTCAGGGAAAGATTCTCAAGAGAAATGTAAAATCTTATTTTTAAAAGAGAAAATGAACAGAACTTGGCAATAGGATAACAGGATAAAGAAAAGGCATGATTCTGCATCATGTCCAGATTTTTGATTTGGGAACGTAGGTGGATAATGGTGCCATTCATTCAGAGAGGAAGCAGAAGAACAAATGTGGGGGTGTGGAGGAAGTGCCGACTCTAAGGTGCTCCTGGGGTACCCAAGGATGAGTGTCCGGTACGATGTACAGAATCAACACAGAAGAGATCTCATCTCCTGAAACCTTCCTCCTCTTTCTGACCTTTCCGTTGGTTTGCTCAGATTACTGCTTCTCTTTTCGGTAACTTCAAAGTGCGATTCCAGGCTTCATTTATATATCTTTTAAAAAGAAAGAAAGAAAGAAACAAACTTTTCTTAAAGTCCATGTTTCCAACCAGCTTTTTTTTCTCTCTATCTTTTTCCTTTTATGAGTGATTGTGTTTCCATGGTAGCTGTTTCCACTTTCTCCCTGCCCACTCTTTCTCAATCCATTGAAACCTGGCCTCCATCATCACTGAACCTGGTTCAGAAACTACTCTTGGTAAACATAACAGTGACCTTGCTTATTGATAAACCCAATGGGCTCTCAGATCTGAACTGGCCAGAGGTGATACATTCTGGTGAGTGGCCAGTATACAGCAAATTTTCAGTAAATGGGAGCTGTTATTATTATGGTTGAGCTGAGGTAATTTTTTAAATTGTTACTGCTGAATTTTTTTCCCAAGAGGAATTATCTCAACAAATCCTCATTTTGTCTGACCATTTCATTTCTTAATGAACTTGTGTCTCTAATTACTTACCATCAAAATAATCGGCGAATTCAGTGGGAAAAAAAAATTCACATCCATTACTTAGCATCTTATAGGAGGAATGAAAATATAAACCCTATAAAAATTGTTTGAGTAAAATTTTCACCTTTCAACTAGCTGTTTGTTTCATTACTCAGAGAGAGCGTCAAGTGATGCAAGTTGCCTTAGGGAAATGATAGGCTAGAGCATTTTCCTCAAAACTGTCTATGTTTTCTTGTAGTACTCACAAATAGCCAGTAATCTTTAGTAAGAAACTGAAATGAAGAATAAAGGTCATTCACTAAGTGACATATTTGATTTATAGTCTAGTAGCTGTGAAGAATTAGTGGTGTATTTATGTTTCAATAGCTCACAGCATAAAAAGCATGGCTATAGTGATGAGCACACTCTTAAATCATATCTTTGCCTCAGTGTAAAAGGGAATATGCTTTAACAGCACAGTGTGACCTCATCTTTCAGTCTCTTTCAGAGGAACACAATCCGCAAATGAGATGTGATACCGTATTTTTTTTGTTTTTTCAGTTTGTGCTTAAAAGAGCAGTTCTTTATTTGTAGACACTTTGAATTGTGAAAGCCGAGATTTGCCAAGTGTGCATTTGTAATCATATATGCTCGGCTTTAATCCTGATTCACAATGAATAAACGTCATGCTCTGAAGCAGAAAAACCACAGGGCAATCTTGAAATTGTTAGTAAACTGGTATTCTCTGTAATGTAACACCAGTGGTTGGACTGCATGAACATGTTCAGGGGTCATTTATAAATAAACTTAACATGATTTTTTTTTTATTGAAGTATAGTTGATTTATGATGTTGTGTTAGTTTCTGGCATACAGCAAAGTGATTCAGATATATATATATATATATATATATATATATATTCTTTTTCATATTCTTTTTTGTCATAGATTATTACAAGTTATTGAATATAGTTCCCTGTGCCATACAGTAGTACCTTGTTGTTTATCTATTCTGTATATAGTAGTTCGTAAAAATTTTTTAAATTAGAAGATTATAATGACTATAATGATCAATCTCATTTTGATCCCACATAAAACCTTTAAGATGGTAAAATCCCATGATAGGAAGACTACAAGTATGACTTCATATTCATTTAATAGAAACAAGTGATCTATTATTTTCATGAATAAAGAGATAGAAGGAGACCAGCGCCATGTCTCTCTGAAATGCTTACTCATAATCTCTCTTTCAGCACATGGAGAAGCTCTAGGTAAAATAAAGTGCCGTGCATAATGTAATCTGTCATGATACACTGACGTGCTGAGTAAGAAAATTCAGAAGGAAGAAGCATTTTAATTTAACATGACACATATCTGTTTTTATAACATTTTCTCTTGTTATATTGTTTGTATATATTGTTCTTTTTCCTTTGTGCCTTTTTAAAAATATATATATAATTTCCTTTAAATTCATGCAGTTAGCTTACACCAATTGGAAGAATAAAAACAACAAATGGCCAAATAAGCAAATAAAAGAAAAAGGAAGGAAGGAAGGAAGGAGAGAGGGAAGGAAAGAAGGAAGGGAGAAAAAGAAAAGGTCAGTGATAAAAATAAACACACACAGCCTTGCAGATGTGACTGCCCAGCGTCTCCCACGCCGCCCGACAGGGCCATCTCCACAGTGCTCCACGGTAATGCCCTTGGGCCGCATCTCCTTCCTTCGAGCTGTTTGCCGACAAAGTTCCAAAGACACAGAAAACTTTCATGTTCTGAGTGCTGAGGAGAAAGGATTTGGTTACAGAGTTCCCTGCTTCCACAGAATAATTCTATGATTTATGGGCCAAGGTGGTGATTTCATATGCCATAATGGCACTGGTGGCAAGTCCAACCATGGGGAAAATTTGATGGTGAGAATTTCGTCCTGAAGCATATGGCTCCTGGCCTCTTGTCCACGGCGAGTGCTGGCCCCAATACAAACGGTTCCCAGGTTTTCATCCGCACTGCTAAGGCTGAGTGGTTGAATGGCAAACATGTGGTCTTTGGCAGAATGACAGAGGCATGAATATTGTGGAAGCCATGAAACACTTTGAGTTCAGGAATAGCAAGGTCACCATTGCTGACTGTGACAAATCTAGTAAATCTGACATGTGTTTTATCTTAACCACCAGACCATTCCTTCTGTAGCTCAGGAGGGCACCCTACCAGCCCCATCTGCTCAAACTATCCTCTAATCTTTGTGTTTTCACTGCAATTCTTTGGGTTCCATATTTTCATCATCCCCATCCAAGTTTTGCTGGATTGCAAAGTTAGTTTGTGATTATGAAATAAAAACTAAAACAACAACAAAAAACATAGGCAGAAAACATAGATTGTCTTGATGATCGCTTGGAAAATGTCCATGCTTTATTGCTCTATTGAAATTAATTTGATTATTTCTCCTCTTTAAAAGACTAAGGGAGTTTATTACATGATGCTTTTCTGACACATGGCACTATTTCTCTGGGTTAAAAACATATGTTCTTAGATGGAATTTATGTGATTAAAGCCAAGAGCAAGATGTCACTCAAGTCACTGTGCGCCACAGGGTTTGTGTTTGGTTACACACATAGGAATCCAGAAAAAACTAAATAATCTGGTTAGGGAATTTCAGGAACTCTGGAAAAGCTGAACACCACAAGACAGGAGCTAAATATCTTCCTCTTCTTTCATTCTCTTTCAAATAACTTGCAATTTTGCATAGCAGATATTGACATATTGAACCACTTTTGCCAGATTTAGACTTCTGTACATCAACCGATGAATGAATCCTTCACTCTGTTCCTCTCTTCCTCTCTCCTTTCCTTCCTTTCTTCCTTATTTCTTTCCTGATTCTACCACTTATAGGTTACTAATCTTAAGGAAGTTACTTAATTCTTCTATGTTTTAGCTTCTTTTCTGATGGGAATAATAATAATAATAATAAATTCTCTAGGGTTGTTTTGATGATTAAATGAGTTAATCTGTCTATAGTGTTCAGAACGTTGCCTGTTATAGGAGCTTAAAAATGTTATTTTTTCTTCTATTACTATTAATCCTTGTTCTTCCTTTTTTTGTGTTTCTTTTATGAAAAGTACATAAGTCTATCCTCATGAAAATATTAAATTAACTAGAGTTATAAAGAGTAAAATATGAAAGATTCTTTTCCTTGCCTCCCACTGATACACTCCTTGTCAGAGGTAACAATTTTATGTGTAAAAGTTTAATTCTTTGTCTAAATACCTGCATGCATTTGTCCATCAAATACACATACATACACACTTTCACACATACACCTATATGTAAACAGATATATGTATACATATTCTTTACATCAATGGGATCATAGTATTTGTGTTTTTTCAGCAACGTCAACGTATCTTGGGTATCTTTCCACATTAAAGCATATAGTTCTACCACATGCCTTTTAAATAATTAGTTAATTAACATATTCATTCATTACAAGATATGATTCTAGGCACTGGTGATTTGATAGTAACCAATAGATAAATTCTTTGCCCATAGACGTTTTGGTTCTAGTGAAGGAGATGGATAATTAACATGCAGCTCACTGTTTAGTGTCAAGAGCTGGTAACTTGTATGAAGAAAAATAAAGAAGGGTAAAATGTAGAGATGATTGAAGCCAGGCTGGCCAGGAAAGAATGTCACCCTGTGAGGATGACATTCAAGTGGAGCTCCTGAAGAGAATGAATGGACAAGCCAAGAGAATGTCTGGGGAAAGACGAATACAGGTAAAGGAATAAGCAAGTGCAAATAAATGCTCATGACTTTGAAACAGGGTAATGATAGTGGAAGTGGGAGGGGTTGAGTTCACAGAGGCAGAGGCCAAAACATGGGACTGTGGGTCTTGGTAAGAATGTTGAATCTGACTGTATTAACTTTACTGATTCCCTGTCTCTTTTTCTGCAGTATGGATGTAACTCTGTTTACTCAACCCTTCTTCCTTAATGAAGAAAATGTTTTAAGTGTTTCTCTTATGACTATAAATACCAACCAGAAATAGACTCACAGACATAGAAAACAAACTGTGGTTACCAAAAGGGAAAAGGGTAGAGTTGGGGAGAGGGATAGATTAGGAGTTTGGGATTAACATATGAACACAACTATATATAAAATAGATAAACAACAAGGACCTACTGTTTAGCACAGGAAACTATATTCAATATCTTGTAATAACTTACAATGAAAAAGAAGCTGAAAAAGATTATATATATATGTATATATGTATAACTGAATCACTTTGCTGTATACCTGAAACTAATACAACATTGTAAATCAACTCTGCTTCAATAAATTTTTTTTAAAAAGACCATCGTTGCCTCATCTCTGTGCACGTGAGAATATTTCTACAAGTTATATTCCTGGAGCAGAATAACTACCTCAAAAGATGAGCACAATGTAAATTTTGATAGATGCTGTCAAACTGCCTTCCAAAAAAGGCTAAATTTACATTCCCACCCATGCTGCATGGAAGTGATCATTTCTGTTTATTCTTTTCAACACAGGACATTGCCTTCTTATTTTAAATAATCCAGTGGGTAAAAAAAATCATGTCTCTGTTTTGTTTTAGTATATGTTTTCATGATTATTAATAAAGCTGAGAACCATTTCATAGGTTTATAACCATTTGGTTTTTTTTAATCTTGTGAATCTCCTATTAATCAAATTTTCATTCTAGGTCATGCCCATGGCCAGGCTTTGGACTGGCTGTCTTTAGGTCAATTGTCCAGCCTTAGCACAATCAGCTGTGTCTGGAGGATTGAGGTGATACATTACAAATCATAGCTCACTAAGGCTGCTCCTCAGCATGGGCTATAAGTAGCACATGATTACCTATAAACTATATGAGCAGAGCAGTTACTCTGATTAATGTCCAGTGCAATTTGATGGCGAGTGAAATTAGGAATGAAACACAATATTTATTGAGCACTCACTGGAAGCCAAGCTCTATTTTAGATGGTACAAGGGCCAGAAAGTTACACAAGGTGGTGTCACTGTCCTCAAGATACTTTTCATCTTATAAAGGGAGACAACAAGTACAACACTAATTAATTCAGAATGGAATATAAAGTCCCCAAGAATGACATAAACCAAATGATACAATTAATTCTGAGCAAAAAAGAATTCACATTCAACTGGGAACTCTGCTGAGGTTTAGTGCCCTAGATTTTGAGTAAGTGTAGGATTTTTTTTAAAGTACAGAAAAGTACAAAGACAGAAGCAGAAATGAGCTACAGTCCCATCACTAAGAGAAAAACACGTGGGTTAACTAATGACTCAGTATTTTTAAGGAGACCCCATCTAGTATCTGTGTATGTGTATGCATATACATGTGTGTGTCCATATGAATATATACAAATAGTTTTACATAAATGGGGGCTTTTTATGGGCAAGGAGCTTAATGTTTGTTTTATTGGCCAGTGCATGTACTCAGGTATTGAATGAATGAATGTTTTATAACTTGTTCTTTCTATGTTAATAAAGACATACCTATCCAGCTAGTCATGTTTACAGATTGCATAATATTTCATTACTTGTATAATTTACTGAACTGAGCTTTTATGGATAAACATTTAGGCTTATGTTCAGTTCTATTTTGTTTTAAACAACACTGATAAGAACAGCCTTGGGCTAAATCTATATTATATCCATGTGATTAATTTTTTAGAAATGAGTATTCTGTCGAAAGAATAAGCATATTTTAGAGAATTGTGATGCATATATATGGCCAAATACCATCCCCTTAATAGAAATGTGAAAGAAATTCTCACCAACAGGATAAAGCAACATATATTTTCACAAACTGGCCAAAACCAGGTTTTGATGTTTTGATGTAGGCAGAAGTGAGGAATTTTAGTTGTTATTTAGTTTATGTTGGGTGAGGGAAGAGCTGGGTGTGAGTGGGTTTTTAACAAACATCATTTGAGACTAGCTTTCTTTGGTCCGGTTTAAAGGATCAGAACTCCTTGGGTTTTTTTTTTTTTTTCTAAATGCCTGGTAAGTATTTGTCAAATTTAGTTTACTGCTTTTCACTCTTGAAAGTTATAGGCTGTTTCAATATTCCTTAAGCTCAGATGTCAGAAATAGACATCCAGATGCATAGTGTAATCTATCTTGTGTTACATAATGAACAAGGATTGGATTTGAATTCTTCTCGCTGTCTCTGCTGTTAAAACTGTGAGGCTATGTTGAGTCATGTAGCTTCTTAGTAAGCTACTAAACTATATAAGCAGTTTGGCTGTTTACCACAGTGTCAATTTTCAGTTATTCAGAAGAGTTTTCTGTGGATGGCTGTGCCAGTAACTAAGCAAATGTCTCTCAGCTCCAAACCACGCTTCTATAGCTGCTTTGTGATGCTGAAGCCGGGACTCTGCTAACCTTATTTCTATTTTCCAGCTGACTCACTGTTAGACTCTGCCACAGGGGGCGGAGAAAGGAGACTGTAAAGCTGGAGAAGAAAGCAGGGACTCTGCCCTGCTGTGTGCTCCTGTCGGCTTCCTGTCTGCTCGCAGATCCAGTGAGCGTCACCTTGGCAACGCTTCTTCATCCCCGCAGCAGCAGTTCTCCCCTGGGTAGCAGCCGCGGAGTTCAGTTTGCAGCTTTCCAACACTTGTGGAATAAGCCTCACTGTGTCAATTTTACAGTCACCGACATCACCCAGCAGTGTCCCAGCCTCTGAGGTCTGAGTCCCAGCACCTTGGGGTCTCTCCTTCAAGCTCAGAGACACTACACACCCACTGAACACTAAACCAGTACCCTCTCCTCAAAGACCTGAGTTTCAGTTCTTTAGAACTGGTCCCCCCCGCCCCTTCCCAAGTTTCTAAGTTCTAATAATTCCAGCCTTCTCCCTTTATTCTTTCAACCAAGGGGTTAGTATCTACTTCCTGCAGTTGCTGCCTCTGTGCTACATTAAGGTTTTCTTTTTGTTTTGCAGTTACTTAGTTCACAACTTTACATCTAGTAGATGATTTCTAATATTAAATTCTCTCTGAAGTTTTGTACCAAGTATACAGTGAAACCAAGAGTTAAATTTTTTTAAGAACAAAGGTTATCTGCTATAGTCACCCAGCACATATGTGACTCCCTAGAAGAAATTCATGAGACAGAAGAGGATGAAGAGAACCAACAGGTGAAGCAAATTGTTAACAAGTGTGGCTTATAAAACATGCCCGTACACTACTGCTTCCACCGCGGAGAGCCACTGGAGAGCTCCTTGCATTTTTTCCTCCAATGTCACGAAGTCACATCTCCCAAGGATGGATTTTAATGATGGGGTCTGGCTAATAATGGGTAGTTTGCAGAACTGGGGTGTTTCAGTGACCTGAGGCTATTCTAGAAGCTGCAATTACCTAAAGAGAATAATTGTAGAAACTCCTGTTTGGGGGAATTCAGGGAAATGTCATGGAGGTGCACCTTTGAAATTGCCGTATGTTTAAGCTGTGGTTGAGAGAAAGATTTCAGCATTGAGATAGAATTCCTATGTGCAGTAACTGTGGTCATAACAGATTCTTCTCTTTTGATCCTCATTTCCTATAAAATTTCATGGTTCTACAATTTCAAGTTATCCATTCAAGCTCAACTAGGTTAAATAAGTCTTGAGGGCCAAGATCATAGTTGTTCCGAAATTCAAAGTGGTTGGAAAGCTGTTTTTTAACTATGTTCTAGTGAAACAAGCTGGTTGACAAATTTATAGGTACAATTCCTTTTGTGCAATTAGTTCAAAGCTCTATCCGGTCAACTGTAACCATCTGAAAGTAAACTCTATCAGATTTTCTAAGTTATTGATCATTATGAATATAATTTCATCTAGTTCTGAAAAAAAGTCACCAACATATTTCAAAATCATTTTTTTCCCATAAAAGTATATATAATGTAGCATCAAGTGCAAGATGGATGGCTGCAGTAACACTTTTGGTAAATTTAAAGTTTCCATATAAGCTAGATTTGAGGACTTTACATAAATAATCATACGGATTGCAAATAATCACAGTTTTGTTTTGTTCCTGCTAATTATTTTCCACATAATTCTTTGGGTCTAGTACCTCCAATGCAATATTGAATCAGAACGGTGAGAGCGAGAGTACTCATCTCATATTTGATTTTATGGGGAGTATTTTTAAAGTTTCACTATTTAATGTATTGTTTCCTATAATCTTTTGATAAAAAGCCTATTTACCCATATATCTATCAGAATTTAGTGCAGAAATCAGAAATCATTTTAGATATTACAAGGAGGAAGAAATCTAACAGGCACTTGAAAAATTATTGGAAGGACTGAAGGACAGCATGATGGGGGCGGGGTGAGTGTTGATGCTGAAATTTGGTTTCAAGGTTGCTCACCACAGGTGTAATCAGAGGTCAGTAAATTTGCTACCATTGCCACAGCTTTCTCAAACCACACACCTGGTACCAAAAAAGAAAAATAATGAATAATGAATCAACAAACCATGTTGGTTCTTGCTTGTCAACCACCTCTGCCAAAGGAAGATGATCTCCTCTTGTGTCAGTCAGGGTCTAGCAAAAGCCACAGTAGGTATCTGAACAGATATAATTTAATATAAAGATGTTTAAGTTAAGTGTACAGTTGTTAATTCATTCAAAAGAAAAAAAGAAACCACTAAAAGTAGAAGTTATGGAAATAACAATTTCAGGAAGCAGTGACCACTCCTAGATCCTAGGTGGACAAAGAAGAGGATAGAATTACTAAAACTTAAAAGCTTTAAGGGGAAGACTTGCGGAGGTGAAACTCACACATCTGGGGAGATAGAGCTGGTTGCATGGTGCCTGGTTTCTCTTCAAAGGTTGTAATGAGGCTATTTCTGCAAGTTTGAGTGGGGAAAATCCAAACAAGAAGTAACTGCAGCTGTGGAAAGAAAATGCCTCAGCTGGGGTTTAGAAGCAGTGCCGGAGTGACTGTGTAGGAATGAGTTAATACAGAAGGTCTGATCTTGCTCTTTGAAGGACGAGCTCCTGGGGCTGGCACTTAAAAACTTGACTTTGGAATTTTCCGTATATTACTAAATAATAAGGCTATTTTATGTGGCTTGGCCACTACACCCTGCTGTACCAGTCTACCTAGGTTGTTTGTGCAAACAATGTGATTAATGGTAAATACGTGCTTTAACATCATGGGGTCTGGAACTTTGGAAATCAAGGCTGGTTATGTAGGGGAAAGTGCCGATGTAACCAGCCCTCAGTGAAAACCCTGGACTCAGAGTGACATCAACATCCTGGAGGCACAAGACATCTCTCATTTTTGTCCCCTAACTCAACAACAAAAATCTGGCCTCTATCCATTGACAAAAGTGCCTCTGTGAGACCTCTGGGATCCAACACCATATGCCAAGGGAACTGGGCAGAGTCTTGACTACCCATGCATTGGCCGATACACAGATAGATCTTGGGCCTGGTTTTGGATCCTGCAGTGACATTTGAACCAGCTCCAACCCCTCAGCTGTGGTCTGAGAGTCCCTGGAAAGCACTGTCTGAGACAGTCACCCACAGACAAGACATCCTTTGTAGAGGCTCAGCTTTCCAGAGGAGAAGTTCCAGCACATTGTTGGAACAAAAAATTCTAAGTCTGGACACAAGGATTGGGTAAGAGGAACAGTTTGACTTTACTCACATCCCCCTTTCTCCAAGACAACACAGCTCATGCCAAGAGCTTCTTGGCCCATGTTTTCTCCCACAAGGGACAGAGGGAGCATGTGAGAGAGCACCCGGCTTCCTCAGCTGCACCAGATGTTGCCAAAGGAGCTCATTTCTCCCTCTCCCCATCCACATTACTAAATTATGAGCTGCATGATTGGCGGGCAGGAAAAGGCTTGGAGAGCAGCAGATAAGACTCTTGGAGAGCTTTAAAAGAACATGAATCCTACTAACTGCATCATAGATTCCACCAGGAAGTCCACCCATGAGCCACTGGGAACACTTCATCCACGGATCCCCTCAAATTAGTCACATGAAGATAAACAACACCCTGGTAAAGGTAAGTTTATAGGCAAGTTCAGAATACTCTAACATTATAATACGATAACAAGTAAAACACTTAACTCTAGTATAAAGGTTAAAGGGTGAGATTAAAAATAATTTGCTACAGTAATTTATTAATGAATACCAGTAATGAAAAAAGGTAAATTGTGGCATCAAAAACATAAAGGAGGCAAAAATGTGAAGTTTTTGTATGGAATCGAAGTTCAGCGTAAAATAGACTGCATTATAAGATGTAAGCCTTGTGGTAACCACAAAGCAAACACCTACAACAGATTCACAAAAGATAAACAGAAGGGTGTCAAAGCACACAACTACAGAAAATCACCAATTCACAGAGGGAGGGAGCAAGAGAGGAAGGAGAAACAGAGAAACTACAGAACAGCCAGAAAACAATTAATAAGATGACATTAGCAAGTTCGTTCCTATCAATAATTCTCTAAATGTAAATAGATTCAACTCTCCAATCAAATGACATAGAATGGCTGGATGGGTAAAAAGCAAGACCTGACCATATGCTACCTACAAGAAGCTCAAGCTTTAAGGGTACAGTTAGCTCAAAATTAAGGGAAAGGAAACGATAGTCTTATGTAAGGGGAAACAAAGAGAGCAAAGGCAGTTACACTCACATCAGACAATACAGACTTTAAGCCAAAAATAGTAACGAGTGAAAAAGAGAGTCATTATATAATGATAAAATTGTCAATTCATTCAAAAGGATGTAACAGTTATAAACTGGAACACATAAGTCTATTAATCAAATGCACACAGATTTGAAAGGAGAAATATACAACACTAGCATAACTAGAGAACCTCAATGCCTCACATTTGGCAATGAGTAGATCAACCAAACAGAAAAACAACAACTAAACATTGGGCTTGTATTTCAACCAGACTTTAGATCAAATGAACTTAATAGACATATACAGTATTTTCTATTTAGCAGCAGCAAACTATTCATTCTTCTGAAGTGCTCACAGAACATTTTCCAGGATAGATGGTATTCTGAGATTCTGTTCATTTTTCCTTAGTCTTTTTTTCTTTCTGTTCTTCGAAGTGGATAGTTTATATTGATCTATTCTCATGTCCACTAGTTATTTTGCTCTAATTTGCTATTGGGTCTATGTAAAATTTTTATTTTAGTAACAATAATTTTCAGTTCTATACTTCCTCTAGATTATCTGTTGAGTCATTGATATCATTTTTCTTCAATTATTTAAGCATTGTTGAATGTATTTATAACAGCTACTTTGAAATCTGCCTGTCAACCCAATATCTAAGACCTGTTTCATTGACTGCCTTCTTTTCCTGAGTATAGCTTCATGCCTCCCTTTTTTGTATATAGATTAATTTGAGGTTTAAATATGCATCTTATAGACAATACATTGTAGTAACTTTAGATTCATCACATTCTTCTGAATTTGGAGTTTTGTTATGCTATGGTGTTTGGTTGCCTGGATCAATCCGCAGAGTCTTCCCACCTCCCATTCCCCATGATGCACAGCTGCTTATCTACCAACACTGTTCTCTTGTCTTCCCACTGTTGCTTTTTCAGCCTGTTTTCCTCTTGGTTTCCTCTATGTCTGCCAAATTTGGGCAGGTTGAGGATCGGGGCAGAGGTTAGGATCATCTCTCTCTTGTTTTCCTAGTTTTAGGGATTTTCCTAATTTTCAGCTGTTCTGTAAAATTTACCTTAATATTAGACACTTCAAGCTTTTTCCCACCCAGACTACACATGGTTGGAGAACGCATTCGCTAAAGAAAAGCATCCAACTCACACACCTGGATCCACATCATTCTGTCTACAGGAAGGAGATTCCTCTCTGCTTTCTGCGTGCTTTTTCATAATCCTCCCTCTGGTTTTCAAATTCTTGAATAATTTTGCCAAGGATTTGGCAGTTTATCCTTTGAATTAGGGCATCACTCTCAAATTTGGAACTAGAAGCTCCTTCCCACACATTCATATTACTCCCTAACTCTACTTCTTTCCTCAATTTAACATCATGGTAAGTATATACCTGGAAAGGATCTTAGAAAGAGTGTCATCACGTCATTTTATGTTAGAAGCACCAGAAGCCTTGAAAAGTAAGGTGAGTGGTCCAGGGTCACAGAGCCAGTTAATGGCTTGGTTTCCTGATTTTGTCTTGACGAATTGCCCTGATGCCTATGGTTCTAGTGCAATTGGGCGGTGCAAAAAAAACCAAAAGATATCATTCCAGCCCTCAGTGCACTCATATCTTTTTTAGGGAGATCAAATACACACAGTAAAGCAAACTGTGAACGATTACAAAGCCAGCATAGCTTCTAGTTCAAAGTCTAACTAAACATAGCCGGGAGAGCAACAGGGCGACAAGCTCAGGCAACAAACCTAACGTGCATTAATTAGCCTTAAAGCCCCAGCAAAGGGAAAATTTTAATAATCAAAAATCTGTGTAGTATTACTGAATTTCTTCAGACTCTGAATGTACAATAACAGTAAATGCTCCTAACAGTAAAGGCTTCTGAAACTTAGCCAAGTTAATTTTTTTTAAGTGCGTAGCTTTCTGTGTCTCTCTCTATTGTGAATCCTCTACAAATCTCTTGTGGTAGGACACTGGATCCCATTTCTAGGTATATAAGATATAAGGATTAATTTTCAGGAAACTTCAGTTTTCTCTTCATCCTTGGACCTTTGTATCTATTAGTAAGAAAGGCATAATTTGTTTCTAGAGGATTCCAGTGTATTATGAATGCTCTTGTTTGTGTATGAAGAATGGAAACTTGTTTTACTTATCCATTTCATGTAACCTCCTTTTCATAATGAAATGGCATAGACATAGAATTTAATTGGGCTACTAAAAAAATCTAAATTGATAAATTATGTAAGGAAAAAGATAAGTAAAAAAATATAATTTTATGTAAATGTTTAATATTTGTTAATTTGCAGCATGTAACGTAATTTTATTTAAGACCAAATTTATATTCAAGGCCAGTTGCTATTTTTACAGATATGCTCCATTTAGTTTTTGCTTAAGGCCTTTGAATGCCTTTTAATGTGAACTGGTTTAAAGTAATTAGCATATTATAAAATAGTGCTTTTCAAACTCTAGGAGCAATTAAATTCGTGTTATTTAATGAATTATTTTATTTAAATTAAAATCTTTATAGGTTAAGAATTAAATTTTCCAATGCTTTTGCAAAATTTCTCCCTACTTTCAGATAGATGTCAAGCAGGCAGCATTTTTTTGTCAAGTGGTCAAATAAATCTTTTGACTCACAGAAATGGAAAGAACCTATCTTACCATCTTCTCCCTCCAAAATGAAGGGAAGAATTTTGAAGCTAGAAATAATGTTTTGGGTCTGATAGATTGAGCCAAAAACCTTCTTTGAAGTGTAATTTTTAGGCAAGCAGAGAATTGTGGAGATCTTTACATAATAAATTCTGCAAGTGGCCACAAACTTATTTAGGTAAACACTAACTGAAATTAATGTCTATTGACTGGGAAGTAAAGAGATTATGGTGGTCACATGGGTCTGAAGAGAAGAAACTTTCTTGTAATCACGTCCAGAGCTCAGAAAAAAGGAGGTTGATGATGTTTTTGACAGTTAATAGGTAAAATGAAAACAATATCCAGGAAAAGGAAATATCTCATGCAGATGCAAGAACCCATGTTTGATATAATCTTCACAAAAAGACCCATAATTGATAATATGCCTATTGGTTTGTCTTGTGGCCATTGGTTTGGGAATGTGGTTCTTAAATATCCACATTTCAAAGTGAGTCTTACTTTCTGGGAGAGTAGAAAGCTAACTACATTACATAATTCAAGAAGCAGAAAGAGTTCATTAAGGTACTAAGTATCAATACCTTCCCCACTGGCCTCCCTGACGTTCTTACCATGACCGTGGATTTGTGGTTTTTAACCATCTTCCCCCCAGATGTTACAAGGAATAATCTGTTTATCTGTGCAAATATTAATTTGGGAGGTAGTTTAGTTTATTATACTGACTGGGGACTTGATGAAGTGAGATACAAAACAGGGAAATTTTGATGAAATATGAAATGAGTCAAGTCTAGATGGCACAGTGTGGCCTGGGTGATAATTGTTCCTGGAAGAAAGAGGAGAAAGGGAAGATACTAATGATGGATGGGCACACTGTTTTGCCTTGAGTCTGCAGAAAGGGATATTTGGATAAAGATAAGTCACTTAAAAAAGACAAGCTGATTGAGTCAGAAGACCTGAATAGACATTTCTCCAAAGAAGACATACAGATGACCAATAAGCACATGGAAAGATACTCAACATCACTAATTGTTAGAGAAATGCAAATCAAAACTACAATGAGGTATCACCTCACACCAGTCAGAAATGGCCATCATTAAAAAGTCTACAAATGATAAATGCTGGAGAGGGTGTGGAGAAAAAGGAACCCTCCTACACTGTTGGTGGGAACATAAATTGCACAGCCATTATGGAGAACAGTATGGAGGTTCCTTAAAAAACTAAAAATAGACTTACCATATGATACAGCAATCCCATTCCTGGGCATAAATCTGCAGAAAAATATAATTCAAAAAGATATATGCACCCCAATGTTCAAAGCAGCACTAGTTACAATAGTCAATACATGGAAATAATCCAAATTTCCAACAGATGACTGGATAAAGAAGATACGGTGTGTGTGCATGTGTGTGTGTACATATATATATGTATGTATATATGTATATATATATATACACATACATGTATATATGTGTGTGTGGAATAATGGAATAATACTCAGCCATAAAAAATAAAATAAAATAATGCCATTTGCAGCAACATGGATGGACCTGGAGGTCGTCGTTCTAAGTGAAGTAAGCCAGAAAAAGAAAGAAAAATGCTATATGATATCTCTTTTATGTGGAATCTGAAAAAAAAACACAAATGAACTTATCTATAAAACAAAAACAGACTCACAGATATAGAGAACAAACTTATGGTTACCACGGGGTAAAAGGGATGGGAAGGGATAAATTGGGAATTCAATAATTGCACCTCTTCAGGAGTAATGAAAATATTAGCTATCTTGATTGCGGCAGTAGTTTTATTGTTGTATACGTCTATCAAAATTCATCAAATTGTACATCTAAAATATATATAGTTTACTGTACAGGAACCATACCACAATAAACGTGTTTTTTTAAAAAAAAATCATGCTAATGTCACTCAGTGAAAGTTAGAAAATTCATTGAAAAATACATATACATATATATTTATATTTAAAAAAAATTGTTAGGGGGGAGGTTATAGCTTAATGGTAGAGTGCCTGCCTAGTATGCGTGAGCTCTTGAGTTCAATCCCCAGTACCTTCATTAGAGAAAAAAAAAAGATAAATCAATTAATAAACTAATCTAATTACCTCCTCCCTCAAAAAATTAAAAAAAAACCCCCAAAGTTTAAAAAAATGGCTACCAACATCTCTGCTATACAGAAGTTCATTCCATCCCTTTTGTCGCAATTTAAATTTTATTTTGATATTATCAGTGTTATATATGTTGTATATTTTGGTGTAATTTTGGTATCATATAGTTATTTGTGAGAACAAGTGCTTGACATTCAAATGTTTCACAGCTTTTTTTTCAAGTAAACCCCTGATAAAAAAATGCCAACAAAAAATTACTTGACCTAAGAAAGATATGAAAAATTTTATTTGAGCCAGATTGAGGATTATAACTCAGGAACAGCATCTCAGATAGCTCTGAGAACTGTTCCTCTCATTTGAAGTCACAGCACAGTTATAGAAGTTTTTTGAGACAGAGGGCTATATGTTAAATGATGTATTATTGGCAGTTTACACAATTCAGATCTAAAAGTCATAATGGCTCCTTACAAGATCAAGAGGCACTGTTATGTTTAAGGAGTTGTCGTGTTGATGCTAAGGAAATGTTGCTCTTTATGGTTGAGTAGGTATTTCTGCCAATGGGGAGGGTTGGTCAATGCATAATGCACAGCAGGGGGAGAGAGGAGGTCAAAGGGCAGAGAAAATTTTTTTTATGTTGAATGTTTTGTCTTGCCATAAAATGTGAATTTTATTTCACAAAACTATATTTTTATATTTCTAAAACAAACAGACTTATGATGGATCATTTTTCTTACATTAATTACACAGGTTATAGCTTCTTAGTTGGAGTTTAAGTGACAGACACATAACCAATGTCAGTTTATAGATAAATGGCCTTAAAATCTCGATGTAGAAGATCTGTAGAAACGACATGTGCAACCTCAAGTTTTTAAAATGGCCTCTGTGCTAGTTTCAAATGGAGACCAAGAAAGCAAGGTCATTTTTAATCTCTACATGCATCTTGCTTTCCTGGCTCAACACTAATCGTTCGTTGTGTTCTGCATATTGGAAGGGAGAAGATGAAGGATATAGAAGAATTCACTTTGAAAACATGTACTCAATGTTCCATATCCAAACACTCCCAGGGGATTAAATAATCAGAAAGCCCCACATCATTTGCATTTTAATGGATAAAAATAAGAGTTGAAACATTTCTTTACACTTAAACTACCATGAAAAATCATGTGTAGTTAATAGGACTGAAGTGGTGGGGAGGGGAATAAGAAATGGGGACTCTATAAAATTTAAGGGAAATTTATTTCTTTTACAGAATTGGAGCTGGGTTGATTAAGTCAAGGTGCCTGCCTCTGCTAGAGACATTTTCCTAATGAAAAGTACTGTAACTTCAGACCTTTCACATTTTCCACGAATAGATGTCATTACTCATTATCACATTTATCATTACTTGTAAAACAGTGAGGTGGCAGCAGGGGAAAGGACTAAAATAGAGTTGAAAAAAATTTGGTTCTGGCTTAGGTAATTTAAATGAAGGCTTTTTTGCAAAAGCAAACACATCCTTACTCCATCGTACCTTTGGAAAACTGACACAAGGTAGTGGACCATTTTATGAAAAGAAAAGTGACTACAGACTCTCTCCACCCTCCTCTGCTTCTGAATTAGAAATGATAAAGAGCTTGACTGGTTAAATTCTGAAACAGATAATGAGTTTTTAAAGTGGTAATTACTGAATCTCCTTCTTTCTAGAAACCCATTAACAGGTATCTCTTTAGTTATACAAAAAAATCTTCATAAATATTGAATTGTGCTATCACATGTACAAGTTTCTTTCAAATTATTGAATCTGACTAGTTTCACAGGAACTATTTGCTATTAATTGGTTTTAAGATTTAATCAAGTAAAGACATCATTTATTAATTCCAGTTCGAAATGCCGGGAAAAAGATGTAACCTTATTATCTTTCATCAAACCTCTTCAAATGTTCATATTGGTTAGAAATTGAAAACAAAAGGTGGCTCTCTGCCTTGTGAATTTCTTCAGGTTCAAAGAACAGAATTTATCAATGGGAAGCTACAAAAATGCTCAGAGTGAAATCTCACTGCCTAACTATAGAATGAAGAGGGTTGGACCAGACTTGCAGCAAGGACACAATGGCTGTTTGTTGAACTCTTAATTAGTGTAGTAGGTAGGAAGAGGAAAGTAAACCCTGTATTACTGTCAAAGTCAAGCAGCTTCACATTTCCAGTCAAGAGTATATCTTGACTGTGTTCTTCAAGTACCAAGCAGTAATGAAAAGATGAAGAAGCCCCAGATATACAATCTTAGATGTTAAAAAGTAGGAAGCCTTGTAGATGGGGGCGTCCCATAGCTGGCTGAGTTCTGTCAGCTGCCTAAAGTTCTATCAGCTGTTGACAAAGTCCCCATTCAGAGAACATAGACGTTTCCAGATGGAATTCTTACATGTTACCTGCCACCAACTGCTCAGGATTGTGAATTGTATCTCAGATACTACAGAAGTTGAGAATGTATTGCACCCATAAACAGAAAACATACTATAAATCTATAGATTAGATTCATTTTCCCATTAGGAAAATGAATGCCTTAAGTCAAGAAGTTGTTATGTATAAAATAGGCAAATAAAGATTTCTCAAATTATTATGAACAGATTTATTATTAGAAACAACCCTGTTTATAATGTAGAGTATTTTTATAAGATGAAATCTGACTTAAGAAATGTATTTTTATTAACTTTCTCTGTAAGTTTTTTGATGGTCTACATTCTATTTCCCATCTTAACTGCTGGACTCTTTTCTAACTTATCTGTTGCTAACAATTTTTCAATAAAAACATAACAGATGAAATTTTCAGATTGTATTTTTTTATTATTTTTTTTAACACTTTTTATTGATTTATAATCATTTTACAATATTGTGTCAAATTCCAGTGTAGAGCACAATTTTTCAGTTATACATGAACATATATATATTCATTGTCACATTTTTTTCTCTGTGAGTTACCATAAGATCTTGTGTATATTTCCCTGTGCTATACAGTATAATCTTGTTTATCTATTCTGCAATTTTGAAATCCCGTCTATCTCTTCCCACCCTCTGGCCCCTTGGCAACCACAAGTTTGTATTCTATGTCTATGAGTCTGTTTCTGTTTTGTATTTATGCTTTGTTTGTTTGTTTTTGTTTTTTTTTTTAGATTCCAGATTGTATTTTTTAATTATTCAATTATTCAGAAGGCTGAATGGAGATAGGAAATCAAATTTATTAGCAAGCATTCTTATTAAAGACTATGATGGTGTTCTGTAGCTTTCTATTTTTTTTAATGATCTTGAACATTATTTGAACTGAAGCTATTCAGGTAAAGGGGCAGTAACTTTTCTTTCTCTTCATGTTATTTACATAATCAAATTAGAAGACCCTGTGTCACGTTTGTGGGGTTACCAGAAGGTGGAGTGATAACGAGGACCACATTTTTCTTCCTGGTTCCCCATCACAAAGTCAGGATATCATCAAAAAATATCTAGACTATTGCTAATCACAACTCTAGCTCTGGGAAACCTTGAAGAATTGAGATTAAAGATTCCATAACATGGATGCTCCTGGAGAATGTCATTCTAAGTGAAGTAAGCCAGAAAGAGAAAGAAAAATACCATATGAGATCGCTCATATGTGGAATCTAAAAAACAAAAACAAAAACAAACAAACAAACAAAAACAAAGCGTAAATAAAGGACAGAAATAGACTCACAGACAGAGAATACAGACTTGTGGTTACCAGGGGGGTGGAGGGTGGGAAGGGATAGACTGGGATTTCAAAATTGTAGAATAGACTACACTGTATAGCACAGGGAAATATACACAAAATGTTATGATAATTCACAGAGAAAAAAATGTGACAATGAGTGTGTATATGTCCATGAATAACTGAAAAATTGTGCTGAACACTGGAATTTGACACAACATTGTAAAATGATTATAAATCAATAAAAAATGTTAAAAAAAATAAGAAAAAGAAAAGAACCCAGTGGACAAACGATAATAAGAGGTAATTCAAAAGAAATGGTAACTGAAATAGTCAAGTGACACACGCAAGGTACTACCTGATAGATTTTAAATAAATTTTAAAGTGTGAAAAAAAAAAAGATTCCATAAATTATCAAAAAGCAATGTTTACTGTAAAGGCATTGTTTTTGATGTCATTTTCTCCTCAAAATATGGAAGTGTTGGTCCAGGAGCAAAGATTGTCATACTCAATCTAAGGCCATGCCATGTATGCATGTTCCATGGAGAGTCCCAACAGAAGAATCTTTAATATATAAGTTATAGTTAAGGACTTTGGAATTGAAACCTTAGAAACAATGTATAGTATGGAAGGCTGGATAATGCCTCTCCTCACCCCCAATATGTGTCTATTTTAATCCGTGGAATTTAATCCTTGAAACAGCATATAAACTGCTGTTTTATATGCAAAAAGGCCTTTTTAGATGTAATTAAATTAAGAATTTTTAAGAAAAGATTAAGATTATCCTGGGTTATGTGGGCAGGTCTGATGTAATGTAATGTCACGCTCCTTACAGGGGAGACCCAGGAGAGATTAAAGTCAGCGGAGAAGGCAGTGCAATGACAGAAGCAGAGCCTGGGTGCTACTCTTTGTAGACAGAGGAAGGGGCCACAAGCTAAAAAATTGTGGATGCACGATAGAAGCTGGAAAGGAAAGAAAACTGATTCTCCCCTCAGAAAATCCAGAAGAAACCAGCCCTGCTGACCTCCTGACCTCCACCCAGTGAAACTCATTTTGGAGTTTGAACCTCTAGAGCTATAAATGAATAAATTTATGATTTTTTTTTAAAGTTTGTGGTTACTTGTTACAGTGATAAAAGGAAACTGATACTTGTGGAAAGGACAGAAGAGGGCAGAGATAAACCCAGAGGGAGGACTCGCCTCCAGAAATAATAGTAGGAGAATGTTCTAGTGCAGAAGATACCAGAGCAAAACCAAGAAAAAGTGGATTCACAGAAACCAAGAGAGAAAATATTTCTAGAATGGGGTTATTGGTAAGAGCTAATTAGAATTGTAGTTCATAGAACCTAAACTGGATGGGGAAGTAAGTTGTAACAAGAAGGGATGAGAGATTAGAGAGACTGCAGAGGCTGAGTGACTGGAGGTCATGTGGAGAAGCAAGACTGACAGTGGGAGTAAGGGACTGTGACCTCTGGATGGATGTGCTTGTTGTGAGCTGAAATATGATATTAAAACATAAGAATCTGGAGGTGGGTGGTGATTCAGCAGAGAAATGTACGGGGGAGGACTGGAGCTGAGCTGGTCCACGTGCGCACTCAGCTCCAGTGTGATGGTGGGGCTTAGTGCTGAAAAGGAGGCTTGCCTTTGAGTGCCCGATTTACTGAATTTGTTTTCTTATGGAGTTATTTTACAGAGGGCAGGAATTTTCTTCTGCTTTTAAGTGGTATATTCATCTTTTCCTCTAAGATGAAGTCTTATCTTTTCATCTTGCTTAAATGCGAGTGGCTGGGTTCAAATTTTTAATTTCCTTTAAAAATTCAAGTGGCTGGCACTACACTACACTTTCCCGATCCATTTTTCTGCACCTCCAAGCTAGAGTCTGAAAGGTGAATATTTTATGTTCTAGCTAATTTTCTGTAGTGAGGCAGTTGGGAGGAGTGAAGGTGATTATGCACACGGGAGAGCTCAGAGAAAGTGGCACATAATCCTTTTTAGAACTCAGGGCTCTGCCCTCTGTCCTGTGCCCTGAGCCCTCTGCCCTATTCCAGGGTCACTCCACCTAGTAACTGTGAAACCCTGGAATAGGGCAGAGGTATCCTGTTGTTCATTTTCCCTGACTTCACCCACTTTTCTCCTGGAGTACCTTCCATTAGTGCTCAGTCAGAAGAAAAAGATAACAATTGGATTGTCTTTGCACCATTTATACTATATTAGGGCGCACTGACAAGCTCTTTCTGAGGCTGAGGGCATAAATGAGAGCCCTTCATTCACTTCTTCCCTCTCCTCCAGAAACATTCGTTTCTTTCTTTGGACTAGTGTATTAATTTGCGTTATATTATTATTCTCTTGTTCTTGTTTCACGACTGTTGGTGAACATTTTTTGATTTGCTTTTATTTGTGGGTTTTTTTTTTTTTTGCTCATTCTGTTTAATTTTATGGGAGGAAAATTAAACAATGCAATTGTAATGCACCATCTTAATCCAAATCCTTGTAAACAATATTTCACTGATTACTTTTACTCATTATTTAAAAAGGAAGTCCATCTACCAAAATTATACTTGGGTTGTAGGATTAATTATTTTTATGAAGTTGAATTTATTACAGATACAGCTAAAACTAACTTGTGTTTTTAATTTCCTTAAAGTGCCTCGATTGTGTAGTGATAGTAGCAATAAACATCAAGTATACATAAGTACTTGCACCTGACAGATAATTTATAAATATTTTACATGTATTGGGAGCATGTTTATTTATGTACAGATAATACATAGTCAGACTATCTCTACAAATAAAAATGCTGACCATACAAAGTTGTAATTCAGAGGTATTACATGTCTCTTCTCCCTTGGTTTATATTCCTCTGCATCCTTTCCCGTAATTATTTCCTTAACTCATGGCTGTCAGTTGTACTTTAAGACAAAAGCCAAGAAAATGCAGCTTCTGGTTTTGTGCCAGAAAGATTTTTCTGCCTCAGAGAAAATAATATTTCTAGCTGTATATTACCGTTTGTATCATTCTGATATCTCTAAGTTAAAAACAATCATCTTATTCTTACTAAATTTTACATAAGCATATGTGAAATGAAAAGCTAAGCAGAGAGGTTACAATTACAGTATTGCATTAAAAATAAATGCCCAAGAGAGTTAATTCAGATGCCAATACTGTGTACAATCCATATTTAATTCAACTCAAGGTTGCCATTTAATCCTCTTTTAGTTGATTTCCCCTAGAAATGTGTGGACGTTTCAACAAAAATTCAGTGAGACTCAAAAGAGGCTATCTGATAGGATCGTAATGAAACAAAACTATATTGTGTGTGCATGCATGTGCACACACACACAGAGTAAATAGAAATCAGCGTGGTTGGGTGACTGTGATCTTGGCAATGACTTATAGCTTGTAAGTGACTGTCATTTTGTCCTGCTTCCTCTCTTAGCACAAAATTCTATGCATTCTAATATCTTATTCATTCTACAAAGGAATAACTAATACAAACGTTTTTCATTTATTTTTGTTGTTACAAGAAGCAAAAGAACTGCAAGACAGCCTGATTTATTTCATTAAAATTATTTTAAATCACACTAACCAACATTAAACTGACAGCATGCGTGAGCCATAAAAAAAGATCATAAGTCATTTGGATTAAGGTTACTTTTAAAATCCCAAAGCAGGCTCCTTCTTCCTTTATTCTCTTGGGACAGAGAAGCATTTTGTTCCTGAATATACCATCAGTACTATTTAAGTGATGCTATGCATAATAAGATGCAATTTATAAACATTTGTACCTTTCTGTCTTAGAGTATTGCTAAGTCTGGTGGAAATACATTAGTTCCTGTGCCTAAGTCCTTTGAGATCTGTAAGCATTGGTACATATGAAGCATGTTTTTATGTGGCTCTTCTATTCCTTAGGTGTGGCTGGAACACACTTAGATATGATAACCTGTGTCAGCCATAGCCAGGACTGCTGTAATTGCTCTGAAATCTTTCTGTATGCACAAGTTACTCACGTAATGTTTTGCAAATTAGAGAGCTGTAGAAAACATTGAGCGCTATATATTGTCACTAGACAATTGATTTGAGTTTTCAGTATCCTCTGCTTGTAAGGCAATAGCCAAGTCAATGTTGAAATGTCCATCAACCCTTTCTACTTTATCCTGTTACCATAAAGCTGCGATGCCTCATTATACTGTGATCCAACATACCCCACAAATTTCTCCAGGTCAGTGCTGGATAACTGAGGGGTAAATTCACACAACTTAAGTAAGTAAAATAATTGTGATGATTCAAGATCAACTTAGTGGTCCATTGGAGCAGGAGTTGGAATGGCTGAATCCTGAAAAAACAAAGGGAACATCTAGTTTGCTTCTATTTATTAATTAAGCGGCTACTTATGTAATTGGATATTGCACTAAGTAGTCAGTGAAATCACCTTATGTATTATCTTACTTCTAAAAGCGGTGTAGACATTGACTACTAGACTAGGAAATGATTTTGCATTTTGCTTACTAAGGTGTAAACAAAATTTCTTGCCACTTCAGTGAGTGTTTGTTTATCTAACTGAATAGTCGTATTATTTCAGCAAGAAAGGTCTACTGACCATTTCTTAAGAGGGCTTAAATATTGTAATACACGAAAACCTCTCTAGTTTACACCCAATTTGTCACTTTGACCATATTCTTTTTTAATACTGTTATTGAAGTATATAACTTGCATGAATTTGTAAGTGTATAGCTTGACAGAACTTTACATATGTATACATTCATGTAACCACAAGTCTGATCGAGGTATGTAACATTTCCAGCAACCCAGAAAGTTGCCTATTTTGCAATTCCTCTGAACTTTGGAGAACAATGAGTGATAATGGGCTTTTTCTAACTCATAGGTAATTGTGAAGTCAAATGAAATTGAAGTTAAAATGTCATTGGAAAATTACAAAATCCTGCCAAAAGAGAAAGGTTTGCAGTAGCAGTAGTAATAGTTGTGAAAGATTTCCCCCAATCCAAAGATCATTCTTTCACACATTGTCTTTTTTATTACATATAAACTTGCAAAGCCTCATAGTTTAACCCCGAGTAGATCGGATCTTTCAAAACTAGATTTTCAAAAATAACAAATTTGAAAATTATGTAGAAGCAGTCAGATTATTACCACAGGCATAGTTCATTAGCCTTTCATCTATAAAGTGTAAGCTGTTAAAAGTATTTAATTACTGCCTCTCTTCTCATGCCAACTTGCATACATGTTTGGATGTGTACAAAAAACATTGCTAAAGTATGAAAAATGATTAACATCCACCAGTGACAAACCAAGCAGTAGACTTGTGCGGTTAATGAAATTGACATAATTTAAAGTAAAAACAAAACAAAGACAAGTCAGTTGTTGCTATTTTCTTTAAGGATTATTAGCATAGTACTGGGGTATTTTTTTAGTTTTTGTTTTTTAAACTAGGGTTAATTGTCATCATTATCACATTTTATTTTTAGGATTCTTAAAGAAAATCTGAGTAAACAGAACAAGTCAGCAGGTTGGAAAACTGTACAATTGTTTTGAAGATTGATGGATTTAATTGGACTATTGGCATGCATTCTCTTCTTGCGTGTACTCAGTCTTACACATATACAGTTGACCCTTGAACAACGCAGAGGTTGGGGAACCCACCCCCTCCCTACCCTCTCCAGAGGTGAAAATCTACCTGTAAGTTTTGACTCCCCAAAACTTAACTGCTAATAGCCTGCTGTTGACTGGAAGCCTCACTGATAACAATCAATTAATACATACTTTGTGTAAGTATATAAATATATATACTTTTTATGAATTCATGACATACCTACCTTTTTCTGAATTTGTTTTTTGATATTTCTAGGCTCCCCAGTTCATCTGCTAGTTTTTTCAAATTGTTGCAAAGCTCCAAAATTTTTTCCAATACATTTATTGAAAAAATTTGTGTATAAGTGAACCAGCATAGTTCAAACCTATGTTATTCAAGGATCAACTGTATAAATAAACAAACCCACTAATTTTTTTTAAGGAAATGAGTTTATCTCCTTTACAGCGATCCATTATTTTACTGCTCTGTATGGAAAATTGTCTGTTCAGCCTCAACAAAGCATTTCACCAAATGGCAGTTTTAGCTAATGTTCCTGGGACAGTCATACATTTTTCAGCAGGTAGCTGCAGGTAACTCCAAGAGTGAAACTGCTGTGTCCCTGGCTCACCCGGGGAATCAGGTTGCTCATGATTAGATTTATTGACATCAGCTTTCCTTTTTTCAGAGCTCCGGGATTGAACAAATATTGACGCTAAGTGTACTGAAAACATTCGCACCAAATTACAACTTACAACTTACATAGGAAAGGATTATTGTGACAATCATGTAAAGATGATAGTTTTGAAGCAAAGCTGTTTTGTTACTCTAGGGTTATCTTTGATAATTTAAGTAGAAAGACTAATATTTCCTAAAAAAATTTAGATCTAAATTTAGTGCATATGAGAGTTGGAGTTAGTAGCATTAGTTTGAGTGTCATAGCTAGGCTGTTTGGATCTTCCTGCCCTGACTTCTTTTAATGCCCTTCAGGCCTGGCCTGAACACCCAGTCCTTGGCTTTCTGCAAGAATGCAGACTGTTAATCTTCACTAAATCTTTGCCAGTTGCTGTCAGGAGAAATGTCCACAAAGTAGAGTTATGCCTCAATTATTTAAACATATTGAAAATGATTTTAGAATTTTGACTTCCTCATAAAATTATTTAAAATGTTAAGATAGATCATACTTATCATAGATAAATGCCACTCATCGTCATGGTTGTTATGGTTGTTATGTTAAAAAAAAGCCTGTATGTATTGGAGAAGCATGAAGTATTTATAGGTGAAATGTTACAATGATTGAGATTTGCTTTAAACATGTGTGACTCGGGAGATAGATGAAATAAAATTGACAAGATGTTGACACCTGAAGTATTCTCTCTACTTTTGAGTATGTTTGAAAATTTCCATAATAAAAATGTGAGGAAGTTGATGATTATGATACATACAATGACGTGGATACTATCACCTTTGGGTTCTAGATACAATGCAAACCATAATGGATGGATAATCTCAGAAGAGAGGAATTCTTTAGGTATATTATGCTCTTCCATTTAACAAATAGAGAAGTAGCAGGTGAAATGCCTTTCTTAGGATCACAGAAAGTGGGGTCAAGGGCATTCTCTTTTTAAATTTCAGCCAATATATACTGAGCATCTTCAATGTGCCAGGTCAAATAGTGGGTCCTGATCATACCAATGTGAATAGGGCATGTTGCAGTCCAGGGTGGAAACCACTTACACAAACAGCTACTTATAAAGTAATGTCACTAACAGGAGGGGAGGCTGTAGCATTTTTTTAGATACTGTGAATGACACGAGCAATAGTATAATGAACAAGAAATAGAATATAGCGTTAAAGGAAAAACAAGTGGTTGAGTGCTGCTAGAGTTTCAAGTGCAATGTGGGAGGAAATGAGAGCCAGTGGTGGAGAAGCAGGCAGGGAACTGAATTCTGTGGATGGGTTTTAAGGAGCGGCAGTTGGGTGGAGGATAGGTTTGAGCAGATAACACTGGAATCAGAGAAGACTGAGAGATGCCTTGGTTGTCAGTCAGGTGAGAGACAACAGGGACTTGAACTAGATCCAGACTTTGTTGGGGGCGGGGGGTGGGGATGGGAAGAAAAGGCGATTTCAGACCAGAGTAATTTCGTAGCAATAAGACAGTGGTAGAATGTTTATCTTCTCCTACTTCTCTTATCCTTCCTTCTCAAATCCTCTTTTTTTCCCCTTCCTTTTCCTGTCCCTCTCTTACCTTCTCCTTACTGACTTTCCTTTGTTGGATCTTGTGCAAAGATTTAATTAAAAAAAGTTGTTTTGAAGAGTTAATATATGCTCATGACATAGGACTCAAAACGCAAAAAGTACATAATAAAAAATGTCTCTCTTCTGCATCCCTTGCTCCTCACTGCCCGTTTCTCCTCCCTCGAGGGAGCAGCCATTGTTCCACCCGAGGCTCTTGTGCATTGCTGCAGAGTACTCTCTGCACTTACGGTTGTAAATACCCACTTGCGAAGAATTTTAGAAATAACTTGTGTGGAAATTTGTGTACATACTTGACAAGTTAATTAGCATGATAGCTGCATTAGATTAAAATCTTATTAATTAATTTGATGGGCCATTTGATTATACAGCTCTAAAAGAAAATGTAGACCTTCCAGTGCAGACAACAATGAGGTCACCAAGGATGTTCACATGACTACTCTCCATTGGAAGATGAAAAGTGTTCAGTCAAACTAGCCGAGCCCTTTCCTTTGTAGTGGATATGAAGACTGTTAACCTAGTGTCTGTCTGGAGTCTTGATTAATTTTCAGAAAACTTCAGCAAACCGTCCTATAGCATATTAAGAAATCTGCTTGTGTAACACCATATTACCTTGTGAAAAGGCCCCCATCTTAACTCAAAAATTAGTGAGATCATAATTTGTTTTTAAGTTTGTTTTTAAAATTAGAGACAAAGTCTTTAACGTTTATTCAGGAGTAGGTTGTGCAATTTCACAGAGTCAGACAATCCAGGTTCTATTTTCCTCTCATGTACACCACAGTGAAACCTTTACTGCAATCATTCCTGGAAGAGCAGAATATATGATGCTTTCATAAATAATATTAGTGCATTAGTCTTCTTCCAGCTCAAGCCAGATTTTCCTGGCTGCTTATTTCCCCAGGTGGCCAGAAGAATACAATCCCTGATTTAAAAATCTGCTGGGCTTCACATACATATCTGATCAGAAGTGATGCTCTCAACTGCATAATGTTCTTGAATTTCTGCTGGTGAAATATGGTGTAGTGATTATCTAATAGGCATTAGAAAATAACCTCATACATGATTAAAATCACTGTGTCTTAATTTGTGGTTATATTTCACTTACAAAAAAGTCTTCCTTAATAAATACTTGCTTAAGGAATAAGTCCTTTAACTCCATAACAATTTAGACCAAAAGTAATGATTATGATTATGCCATGCTCATATTCTGGCATTTTATTATGATGATTTACAGTCCTAAGCACCTAGAAGCACACTGAGAGAATTAAAGAGAATGTATATTCCTAAAAATATTAAGCACAAAATTGTTGAATTATACTTTTTCCCCCAATAGGAAGCTAGCTAGCATACTCCAGGATGCCGTAACTTTCTTATATTTCAAGTGGAAACACTCCAATTTACTGAGTAGTCAAATAATGTTAATGATATTTTACAAAATCACTCTGTTTTTAATATGTTGGGCCTGAAATTATATTTTTAAACTTTATATGCTATGCTGAATTATTTAATAGTACCCTCTGCACCAATTTTCTAGAATATACGTTTATCTGTTTTCTTAACTACTGTATCCCCAGCTTAGAACACGGGGAGCGCTCAATAAATATTTTTAAGTGAACAAATACAACATTATCTATGACTATTTCTACTGGAGCACTTCTTTTTCTGTTAGAGTATTTTCTTCATCACACATTGTACATCCTTTTTCAACTTTGATTTTTTTTTTCCTTTGTTGATATAAAATAAAAACTACGTAGCATAAGGTAAGAAATAAGATTGAAAAAGATTTCGGCTTGATCATCTCATTATATTCCAGCTGCATGAAGCCTAGCATAGAAAAATATTAACAATTTCATGGTTTCATTATTTTCTGTACCTTATTCCCCTGGTTCAAGTTGACTGTAAATATGGAAAAGCTGTAAACTGCAGCCACTCCCCAGCTCCATGTAAGAATGGATCCTAAAAAGAAAAAAAGAGAGAAAGAGTGAGCTAGGCCATTAGAGACAGAGAGACAGAGGCAGAAGGAGATGGACCAATCCTGGAGAGAGTCCTGCCTATGTTAATAAGATTGCCATTAACGGGCCTTTTCATGCAAAGTGCCCTACACTACTCTGTACAGTTCATCATAAGCTAATGAAAGAGGTGCTTTAATTAGGAAGATGATAATTGATTCAGAGGATGAGAGAAAAGGGAAAGATTCCAAACCATCCCATATCTATACATGGAGGGACAGCTGCCAAGTGAGGGAAGTCTTGTGGGAAAGGCTAGAGAGCTGCATGACCTTACAAGTAGGAATGAAAGGAGGTGACAGTGATCTCAGTGAAGAAGCACAGCCTAGAATGTTAAGGTACCAGGGGACCTCTGCTGTGAGATATGGTATTAAGACAATTTAGCCTCTTTCAAGTTTTAGAAGAAAATCAGGTTATCTCAAATTTTAGAATCAATCACTAAAATAATCTTACACTGTTTGTCAACACTGTTGGTTTAGTCTTAAAATCTAGGCATGGCATCCCTTAGAGAACGAAAGGTCTGTCATTTGAAATTGGGGAAAAAGAACACTCCTGCTCCAAAGGAAATATTACCGACCGTTTTGACTATCAGGATGCTGATTACTAGCAAGAATCGTGCTTGCTTAGAATGAACAGACAGAAAATGGGATGCAGATATTACATGTGACTATAAATCAATGATACAGCATAATTCCTAGGACGCCCTTCTTTTTCATTTTGTCATTCCTTGTACTTTCTTCTCCTGGAGACCCAGAAAAATTACCTGGTACAGGAAGATACAAATATAAAGGCGAGAGGCATATAAACAAAATTTCTACTTTGGAAGGGAAGTATTGATTTTCATCTACACTTTAGTTTTATTATTCCTGCTGCAAAACAAAGGTCTCCATAGGAATTAAGAGTGAAATTCTAGAAGTATGTTGGAGGAAGACCACTAAGCCAGGGCGGTTCAGAGTGTGATTCACAGCCTGGTGCCTGTCCCTCAGCTGTTACTGAGTTGCAGTGAGATAAGTACTGAGAATCAACATTTAGAAATGTTCGTAGCAATTTGAAAAAGTAAAATTTTTTTGCCTGTTGAATTTAGTGATAAAAATTTGACAATTTTTCATGGATGTCTTTTATTTCATTTTTTTTCAAGTTTTTTTTTTTTTTTTTTGCATAAGTACTGGTCTTTGATGGGTAAGAAATTAGAAATAAATCTTTTGCCATGGATAGTTTCATAGATACTCAACTAAACTACTTTGGGGGAAAAAGTGCTTATATAATTCTTCAAATTTCATCTGAACACTTCTAAATACTTAAGGCTTTGAGTATTATAAATTTCTATTTCTTCAGTAAGTATAATGGTGGTTACATGGGCCTAGGGTTTAGGGGAAATGGGGAGGTGTTGGTCAAAAGGTGAAAACTTTCAATTGTAGATGAATAAATTCTGGGGATCTAATGCATGATGACTCTAGTTAACAATACTGTATTATATACTTGAAAGTTAGTGAGAAAGTAGATCTAAAATACTCTTACTACAAAAAATGGTAATTATATGAAGTAATGGAGGTGTGAGGTAATTCTCTGGTGGTAATCATTTTGCAATATAGGAATGTATCAAGTCAACGTGTTGTACACCTTAACTTACATGATGTCAATTATACATCAGTAAAGCCGGAGGGAAAATTAGAATCTCTGAAAAAAATTTTTGTGTCTTCTCTGCTGTTTTAAAAAAAATAAATATATTTTATGTCTGAAATGCCTTCATATATTTTGGAAAAATTAAAAAAAAATTAATCTTATGAAGTTCAGAATTGGAACTTAGCCTGAAGGCAACATTTCACTTTTGTAGTAATAAACTTTTGTAGGCTATTGTTGCTGGAGATGGTAATAGAAGAATGGAAGACATTTATACTATTCTTAGTAGATGACTTGGTCATAGATTAGCTCATGGACAAATATCAACAGAGTATGTCAAGAAAAAGCTCAGCATGCTTAGTCATTGGAGTGAGTATTGTGTCAAGAGAAGCAAACAAAACTGCAAATAGTTGGAAACTAAAGTGACTTAATCAAGTTTAAGCCAGAAATATGGGTATTTGAGCAGAAGGAAAAATTTCAGTAGCTCATCATCGTATACCAGGTGATGAGGGAATGGATACATTTTAACAGGAAGTTTGAGAAGCCTTCAGTATCTACAGATTAACTGTCTAGTCCCGGGACCTCCGTCCCAGCCAGACTCAGGCTTGAGAGACCAGGTAGCAGATCACCCGAAACTGCTAGAATATGTTTTTGAAAACCCTGCATCCTTCCTGCCACCCTTGTTGTCCTTCATCATGTATCTTCCTATTCCTATTTTTCCTGTTCCCCTCTTCCTATTTTTGGCTCATTTTTCTCCCCGACCCAAATTCTGTTGTATAAACTCACTTTTACTGTGTCCTATCCAGCATAAACAGAAATCTCTCTTTTCACCCTCAAATTCCTCATTAGGCCTCTTTACCCTGCTTCAACAGAAACCCAACTCTTCCATATAAACGTGACTTTTCAGGTCAGGCTTGCTTTTTCCCAGATTCCACTTATGCCGACCATCTTCCTCTATTCTCAGTTCTCTGCTTTTAAACAGCATTGCATAAGCCTTATGTAGAAACTCCCACGACTTTGAGATTATTCCATCAGGTAACATCATCCTCTAACCTTGATTGTGACCATCATGTACCAACTTCTGGGCACTTACTCTCATGCCTTCGATGATTTAGCATCCAACTCATTTTTTATACTCTCTGCTTCACACTGTGTTTGACCCTTAATTGCTCTATTCCTTGATTACTTCATTTCCAGCCATGTTCATCTACACCTCTCTCTCGTAATCCAATACACCTAGATGTTGTCATCACTTGGAACTGTACCACTTCTGAAACATTAAACCTGAATGCCCCGGTCTGACCACAGTTCTCCACCCACAAGCTCTCTCACTTAGTCATTCTCAGCATCCCTCTCTGACTACCTGGGGCTGGCAGTCCGTGATCCGTCTCCCTTGCTCTGTTGGTTCCTTCTGGTCATCTTTTCCTTTTCTGTCTTGCTTTGCTATCATGGGATCTCATTTCAACAATCTTTTGTCATTTTTTTTTACACCCTAGTCCCATTGCCTTTCTGTTCATTCTTCTGGCAAATGCCCGGTCCAAGCACTCCATTTCTCTACATCTTATCCCAGACGGCTGAGCTTTATTGAAGATGATCCCACAGCTATACACGCTGATGCCCAAACTCAACTTGGCCTTTAATACCTTTTCTATTTCCCTAGTGAGCTTTTTCCACTTTCTCCACAGATATTTCATTCTGTTGTACTCACCATTGGCTGATAATCTTGCCAATTTGTTCAGAGACAAAGCATAATTCCAACTTCCTACCACCAAACCTACAAACGGGTGTCCCAGGAAAGAGAAGTTATGTCCCTGGTTGAAGATTAATTCCTGTATCTGTACATGTAATCCTATCTCCTGCTTCCTAGGATACTTGATATGACCTGAATGTTTGTGTCCCTCCCAAATCATATGTTGAGGAAATAACTCCCAGTGTGTTGGTTTTAGGAGGTACAGCCTTTAGAAGGTAATTAGGTTTGAATGAGGTCATGAGACCAGAGCCCCCATGATGAGATTAATGCTCTTATAACGCCCCTCTTCTCTCATGTGAGAACACAACAAGGAGGCTGCTGTCTGCAAGCCAGGAAGGAGGCCGGGCACCAAATCTGCCAGCACTGTGATCTTGCCTTCCCAGCCTCCAGAACCCTGAGAAATAAATGTTTGTTTATAATCTACCCCTGTCCACAATATTTTGTTACAGCAGCCTGAGCTGACTAAGGTAATAACCTGTCCTTTATCTTCAAGCTTCCCTTTCCTTTCTTCTCTTTGTCATCACTCAATAAACAATTAAATGTTCTCACATTCTAAAACTTTGCCTCGTACCTTTCACCAGGCACTGTCCTTTACAACCACCGCCTCACAATTAAATCTACTGAAGGAGTTGTCCATATTTGCTGCCTCTTGTTTCAACTTCACCCATCCTCCAAACCTCTTAAATTTGGCTTTTGCTCTTGCCATCCGTAGAAACCATCCTTGCCAAAGCCAGCAATGACTGGCTTCCTTGTTGCTAAATCACTGCAGTCTTCCCTTGTCTGACCTCTGCAGAGAGGTCCTCTTCCCACTGCTGACCATCCTCTTTTGTTCCTTAACCCTACACTTGTTGCACTTCATCTCATTGATTGAAATCTCAGATTTCTCTGCATAATCCCCAAACTTTGGTATTTCTCACGATTCTATCTTAGATTGTCTTCTCATTTCAATTTGCACACTTTCTAGGAAAAGTCTCCATCATTTCCTGTTGTGGCTTTACTAATCCTCTGTCTCTATGTTGATGACCCCCAAGTTCGTCTTTCTAGAGGAAACCTCTCTCCTAAATTTTTGGCTTAAAACTCCTCCTTCCTGCAAGATGTCTCTTGGATGTTCCATGACCTCATCAAAATCAACAGTTGCAAATCTGAGCTCACCTTTTCTATAAACCTGCTCTATCTCTCCTTCCACCCACTGGTTAAAACTGGAAATCTGAGAATTTCTGCCCAGTCTGCTCCTTTTCCTTTACTTCAGAATTCCGAGGTATTAATCAAACCATTACTTCTTTCTTTATCCATGCTGTGACTCACCTAATTCAGTCCATCATCTTATTTTTAGTAGCCTCAAAAGGGATCTTCTTTCCCTAGTCAGATCTCCTTTCAACTTACTCTCCACACTGCAGACAATGATTTTTCCAAAATGCAAATCTTAAGCATGTATTGCTACTATGTTCAAAAATGCTCACTCTCTTTTTTTAAAATAACTAGTCTCCATGCTGTATATTACAACCCATGATTTGTTTATTTTATAACTGGAAATTTATACCTTTTGATCCTCTTCACCCATTTTACCCATCCTCACCTCTTGCCTCTGGCAACCACTCTTCTCTCAGTATCTATCTATGAGCTTATTTTTTTCTAGATTCCTCATATAAGTTGAGATTATATGATATTTGTCTTTCCCTGTCTGACTTATTTCACTTAGCATAATACCCTCAAAGTCCCTCCATGTGGTCACAAATGGCAAGATTTCATTATTTTTTATAATTGTGTAATATTCTATTGTATATATACACCATATTTTCTTTATCTGTTTATCCACTGATGGACACTTAGGCTGCTTCCATAACTTGGCTATCATAAATAGTGCTGCAGTGAACATACGGGTGTGTATAACTTTTTGAGTTTGTGGTTTCATTGTCTTAGAGAAATACCCAGAAGTCAAATTAATGACTCTTTATTACACAGAAGGTAAAATCAAAATTTTTGAACAGGCCCCACATGATCCCTTATCTTCCAGACCCTCTTCACCATTCTTCCTCTTGCTTTTTAATATTCCGACCATTTAGAATTTAAAATAGCTTCCTTCTTCTCTCCTCTCCTCTCTTCTTTCTTCTCCTTCCACCCTTCTTCTCCTCTTTCTCTCCTCCAGGTCTTTGTACAGCCTCTTCCTTTTGTGTTGAATTTTTCACTACACAGGTGCACACACACACACTTTCACACACTGTCTCTTTCTCTCTCTCTCTCACACACACACACACACACTCACTCTATTACATGCTTTCTCTGGCTAAATTATACACATGCAGTTGATGGGAATGTAAAATGGTATACCTAATATGAAAAACAGTTCAACATTTGCTTAAAAATTAAAAATACAATTATCATGTGATCCAAAAGAATTGAAAGCAAGATTTCAAAGACATATTTGAACATCCATGTTCAAAGCAGCATTATTTACAATAGTCAAAAGGTGGAGCAACCCAATTGTTCATCTATGGGTGAGGTATATACATACAATGAGTATTATTCAGCCTTGAATAAGATGGGGATTCTGACATATGCTACAATATGAATTAACTGTGAAGACATTATGCTAAGTGAAATAATCCAGTCACAAAAAGACAAATACTAGATGAGTCCCCTTGTATGAAGTGGACCTAGAATAGTTAAATTCATAGACAGAGAAAGTAGAATGGTGATTACCAAGGGTTGGTGGGAGGCATGGGGGCGAAAGAGAAATGGGCATTTGTTGTTAAATGGATACAGAGGATCAGTTTTGCAAAATGAAGAGTTCTGGAGATTGGCTGCACAACAATGTGAATGTATTGAACTGTATACTTAAAAATAGGTTTGATGGGAAATTTTCTGTTATATGTTTTTACTTAAATAAAAATTAAATTACATAATTAAAAATATTTTATGGATTCCCAGAATGGTAATCAACATGTCTTCCTATTAAAGATAAACATTACATGTAGATATCAAAGAATTGTATGGTGATACTAAAAATAAATTAAAAATTCCTGGTGTCCACTGCACCATAAAAAAATATAGAATTTTTAGGAGAAAAAAATATCCTTTGCTTCTTCTTACAGGTCTTCAGTAAGTAAGTAACTTAATTGATTTATCATTTTCTAAAAAGGAAAAAATTTAAAGGGCACTAGTATACATCTACCATAAGTGATACAAAAGATTGTGATACTATTCCCTTAGGGTATTCAGAAAATAAATGTAGAATGTTATTTAAGATGCATTGTGTATAATTTTTCTCAGTAACATAGCCATATTTACTCCAATATTTGTTTTTTAGGAATTATGGAATTCTACTATAATCATATTTTAGCAATGAATGCATGAGTACACTCAGAACAATTATGGGAATTGACTAGTCAACCAAGTAGGTAGAGTGAAATTTAAGATTCACTTAGCTGTCAGAGAATATAAATTACCTAAGATTTGCATGAGTCACTGTAGCTACTATACAGGTGCTCATCACCTTAATTCTTGTGCTGTAGAATGTCCTATAGTAGGCAGTCCCACGATGGCCCCAGTGCTCTTGGTCTCCTGCTTTTCATGTCCATGTATAATCTTCTCCCCTTGAGTGTGGGCTTCTGATGAATAGAATATAGTAGAAGTGATAAGATGTCGCTTCCTAGATTATGCAAAAGAAAACTGGCTTCCATCTTGGATAGCTTCCTTCTCTGTCTCTCTGTCTCTCTCTATCTGTCTCTCTCTTTCCCTCTCTCTGCCTTTCTCTGGGAAACAAGCTGTAGTACTGTGAGTACCCTGTGGAGAAGCCCACGTGGCAAGAAAGTAGTATTTGGAGGTAACAACTCCTGAGGATCTAAGGCATGCCAAAAGCCACACCAATGAGCTCAGAAGTGGATCCTCCCTGAGTAGAGATGAGTGTAGTCCCAGCCACCCACTGACTACGTCTTAGAGAGATCCTGACTCAGGCACCTGGCTAAGCTGTGCCGACATTTCTGACCTACAGAAGCTATGAGATAATAAATCTCTCCTGTTTAAAGCTGGTAAACTAGGGGCTAATATGTTATACAGTGATAAATAACAAATACATTACCAAATGTTTCAAATATAATAAACTTTTAAAAGTAATGTTTGCATATAATTTTCATACATTTTTAGGTAAAGCTACACACATACATGTATACATCCTTGTCCTAGTTTCTATTCCCCTTCCTTGTCCCCAGTCCTACACTATTAGGTTGGTCTAGCTTCTGATGCTTGGATCATACATGGTTAGCCTGATTTAATTGGCCCATTATTCTAGCCTTGTTTATAATCTTTTCAATGTTCTTAATAATCTCTTTTTCTCTCTTCCCAATCTGAATTAGAATACATATATATTTTTTCCTGTCTGCTTCCAATTATTTAAGAATGCCAGGAAAAAATAGTACCTATTTATGAGCTAAGGGGTGCTTAGGTGATGTAGTTAATTAGGACAATTCATATGTGGCTGGGTCCTCAAAAGCATCAGTCAGCAATACAGCGAATCCTTTGGTTTATATTGAGAATTTGTTTCTCATCATCCAGAATCACTATTATCACTTACCAAGATTATGCCAGTAGCCTCCTAATTGGCCTTCATCTTTCTACTCTTACTTTCCGTCAGTCTATTGGTTTTTTTTTTTTTTTCACTTTTTTTTAGATATCACATGTAAGTCCAATCTTTTAATCTTATAACCATGAACTTCTTGTCTATATCACCAGGCCTCATCTCCCTCCAGCTACATCCTTATCTTTGCTCCCATTTTCCAGGGACACTCCCACTTTAGGGCTTTTGCTCTGGTGATAGCCATTTGCCTGAAGGGTTCTTTGCTTAAATATGCTCTTGGTTAACTTGTTACCTCTTTCAAGTCTTCATTCACAATTCAGCTTCTCAAAGAGACTCACTTTGATCTTTATTGTAAGTCCCTATGCCCTGCCCCAGACTTCAGAATTCACATCACTTGTCATCATCTTCTGATCTACAAAAAACTGACTTATTATTTGTTGCATTTATGGTTTGTTTTCTTTTGCCATTGGACTGTAAGGTCCATAAGGAAGGGATCTCTGCTTTGTTCACTGTGGTATCTCCATCACCTTGACCATTACTAGGCATATAGTAGGTGCTCAGTAAATATTCACTGCACTAAACTGCGAACAACTTGAATTGATTTTCCCTTTAGCTCTTGAAATATGAAAAATGGTAACAAAATATTGATGATAAGTAAGTAAAAATGCTGAGAAGTTTTACTACTGAATAAAGGAAAACACTCTAGCCGCAGAGTCCTTATTTCCCCTCAAAACAAGGAAACTGATGAGCATATTAACAAATAGGGCCATGATTTATTCATTACCATTTGCAGCATCTTGACTGAGAAAATTAAACCATTTTGTAGGTGCTTGATACACTCTGGGACCTTTTCAATTTCTTGACTGTTCTTCTCTCGTTCATTTTTCTTGTTTTCTTTAAAGGACTGTAGGCAAGTAAGCAATATTCTACTCCTCTAGCAAATAATTGATCATTTGGCCTCTTGAACTCCTTCACGGAGCATGTCTTCACAGGTTTACTTAGCATCCTGAATGGGGTGATGAAATTAGAGAGAGATTTCTTACTGGAAACCATGTAAAGAAAAAAAAGAGTAAATGCTTCTTATTTTGGCCGCAGTGCAAAATGAAACTGATTTGACCAGCAAAAGGCACTTTCCAACATCCTTTTTAAAAAATATATTTTACTGGTCTTCATTGTCTTGGGAGGAAAGATGCTTTTCCTCTCATCCTTCCTGTTGCTGTTCATATCAGCATTAATATCAAATCATAGATTTGGAATAGAAAAAGGCACATTGGTGAATTTTTTTTTACCATTGAGATATAATTCACATACAACACTGTGTTAGTTTTAGGTGTACACGGTAATGATTTGGTGTATGTATATACTGTGAAATGATTACTACAGTAAGTAAATCCACTGCTAAAGACATCTTTTTTTAACCTCTGGGCTTCATCTTGAAATTATTAACAGTGTAGTTAGATTTCACATTATAATAGAAACCACTGTTAGGTATCAACTTGAGATGAAATATTTCCCATGTACATATTATTTTTCATCATATTTTCCGTTAAACAAAATCCTCCTATTTTAACCTATGTAGGTTGACCTTCAGAGATCTCATAATAAGTTATAGTAAAACAAAGCCATGATGATAATGAAGAAGAAAGAAAGAAAAAGACACATTAGTCTCTAAGTTTTAAATGAGAAAGTAGATTATAAAAATCAAAACCAAATTCCTTTGTGTTTCATCTTAGGTAAAGCCTTATTGAAACATTATAGATTGAATCCTTTCTAAAATATCTTTATAATAAAAAGGTATATATAATAAAAACATTTCCAAACCTTGGCTTGTGATCTAATAATTGTAAGTAATGATATCTAATGCAACCAAATTCTAGACCAGGAGTTAGCAAATTTATTGCCTCTTTTGGTAAATAAAATTTTGGGGAACATATGTGTGTCCATTCTTTTTCATACTGTCTGTAGCTCTTTTGTGCTACAACAGCAGAGTTCAATAGCTGTGACAGAGATTGTATGGTCTACAAACCTAAAATATGTACTATCTAGCCCTTTACAGGAAAAAAAAAAATTGCTGACCCCTTGTTTTAGACAAATAAAAAACTGGGGCAGCTTTTTATATTTCTTTACACTGAAGTTAACCTCAGATTCCCTTCTATCACTAAAGAGGGAAGGAGAACTTGGAAAAATTTCGGAGTTTTCTGGCTGTGAGTAGTTGGTAAGAATTGACCAGGAAAAGACAGAAAGAATATTGGCCCACATCAGCTTCTGAGGCTGGCCACTTTCACGTCCCCATATTCTCCCTCTGTCCTCTGTTAAGTCCTCCCACTGTGTGCCTAAGACACATGAGTCTTCATGAGCTCTTATCTTTAACAAAAATATTTCTTTCCATCATGACCTTCTGACTTTCTTCCTTTCCTAAAGTGATCTCTCTCACCCAAGTGTAGTTGGGTGCACTTGTCCACTGGTTTGACCTAGATGTGTCCTATGATTCCGTGGGCTACTTTGCCCCTCATTGCTGGGTGCCGAGATTCTGACTCTTAGTCTTGATTCTTAAGCCTTAAATTTCAATTACATGTTTAGTGTCTGATTCCTATTTTATTTTTTAATGAAGTGTAGTTGACTTACAGTGTTAGTTTCAGGTGTACAGCAAAGAAATTCAGTTATACATATACATGCATATATATAATTTTTCAGATTCTTTTCCATTATAGCTTATCATGAGAAATTGAATATAGTTCCCTGTGCAATACAGTAGATCCTCAGTTTCTGATTCTTAGATTCTGATCGCAGGCTGCTCTTCCTGTTCTGTTCCCTGATCAAACAAGAGACAGTGAGTATTAGATAGTATTAACAGGTCATCAGAGGAAAATCACAGGAACTAAAATTACTTATTCTTAAGAAGAAAGGGCAAATAGAAAATTAAGACTGCTAAATTCTGAAGTTCCTCAACTAGGTTCCATATGGGGAAAGGGAATCAATTATTTTGTATATTCACAGAAAGATAGGTGTGAACAAATTTGGTAAACATGAGGATTGGGATAAAACAGTACGAAAAAAATTTGCCAAGAATAATAAAATTGCAAGGTGGAAAAATTCTGTAAACAAGATAGATCTCAATATCTTGGGATATAGAATAAACACTGAAGCTTAAAATCAGGGGACAATGTTGGTGACTTATAAAATGTCCTCAAATTTTATGATTGAAGCAATAGCTCTCACATTATTTTTACTGAGAAAAGGCTGGAGGCAAAACAGAAAAGCTGTATTTCACAACATTAAAAAAAAAAAAAACTACCATGAAAAAATACTGTTATATAAGCAAATTCTTTAGTATTTTCCTTTAGATCATCTAATATTCAGGTTACACTAAGAGGGTTTTTTCTTTTACTCTAAAGTAATAAAAACAATTTCCTATGTTCTTAAATATTTTTACTTTCTAGCGTTTAAACCATATGAGATTTCCTTTGTCTGACTTTTATTTTTCAAATATTTACTAGCTTTTCTGATCCTTTATCTCATTCTTATTTGCTGATTTCAAGTACTGACTTGAGCATTTCTAATTCCTTGTATCATTCATGGACTTGACACAGATCCACTGGTCTGTATGAAACCTTATATATGTCCACAATACTGTTTCCATTATGAGAAGTATAATTCACTATCTGTTATAGCAAGTCTTCTTCATTTACCTTTTCATTCAAAAGAATCCGGATTTTTATCCTATCTATATTCTTCTTGATCAACTTTATAATATATGTAATTCAATTTTATAAAATATACATGCATATTTTATGTATACATGGCATACAGGGTTTATAAATGCTCTGAAAAAAATCTTGCAAGCAACCATCAAACTGGTAATGTTGGCTTTCTGGAGAAGGAGGAAAGGATGATGGTCATGGGATGGAAGGGCAGACTTCTCCTTGCCTTCCTAGATGTGTTCTTTCTCCCCACTACCTTTTCTCTGTTTGTGGTTATTTCCAATTCTCAGTTATTTTGACCCCTTATCACTAGGGGGATGGTAGATTGTTCTTAAGTATTTCTTGCAAAGGGGAGGAGGACATATTGCAAATACTCATACATGAATAATTTTTATCTTTGATAAAAAGGAGAAATGCAATTAGAGACTATTATCACATGGTGGTCATAGGGATAGAGAGGAGGGATGGATGTGAAAGTAACATCGGAAAGAGAGTCACAGAAAGTGGGCTTTCAGCATAGAATGACAGAAATTGGATACTAAGTGGAAAAAGTGGAGGTTGGCTAGAAATATTCTCCATGTTTCTAGCTAGGAAATGGGATCATTGAGGGGTACTTTTGACTAAGCATGAGAATGCCACAGAAGAAGAAGAGTTAGTGGAAGCATAATGAAATCATCTTTGTAAAGGTTGATTTTAAAATGTTTTTGGTTACCTAAGAGGAGCTCTCCAAGGACAGATGGATAAATGAGACTGCGCCTTAGAACAGTGGACTTGAGATTCATCAGCGTAAACATGATGGTTCAACCAGAGAATAGGACTCAGAAAGCTGAGGAGAAAGTGGAAGATAAAGAATGAGACAGAAGACCAAGAGTTTCCGAAAGACTGCAAAAGTTAGAACAGAGAAGTGGGTGGAGAAGAAGCAGGTGACGAAGGAAAACGCTTCATGTAGAAAGTGTCAGACATTACAGAGGGGTTGAGAACCAAACGTGCTAAGAAGTGGAAATAGCAGAAAGAGTCTTAAGAATTGTGCATTGCATTTGACCCTAGTAAGGAGCTATTTCAGTGGAGATGAGGATGGTAGGCTGATTAGTAACAGAGGGATAGACTATTCTTTCAATACTGTTGTCAATGAGGAAAGATACTGTGCTGAAATGGGAATCTAGAAAGTAGGCTGGCCTTAGTTTTAGGTAAAAGGGGCTGTGGATGAGAAACCTATCTTCAAGAAGACCAAAAAAGAAGTCTTATCGTAAAGGAGAACCAGGGTTAAGACACAGCAGGTGGATGGAGGGAAAGCTGGTGGATGGAGCACTTGAATGAAAGGGGGGATTTATTTATAGTAGAATGAGGGTTCCATATGGCACCGCAGAAATACTTTAATATGATTCTCTAGCCATATGTGCTAGGAACTGGGGGTGGTAGGGAAAGAAGACATTGTTCCAGCATCCACGAAGCTAATGGCTGGTAGAGATACTCATCTAGTTAACAAATATTTAATAACAGGCTACTGTGTGCTAAGACACACTGTTCCAGGCACTGAGGATAGAGTAGGGGACACAAAGCAAGGCCTAGGCCCTCAGAAAGATTGTATTCCAGTGGAGGCAGACATGTAAAGAAAGTCCTTAACCATGTAAAGAGCTATGATAGCTGCCTTGCCCCTTAGAATTGACAATTTTCTCCACCTTTGCTCCTATTAAACCCTACATAGGAAGCAAAAATGGAGGGACTTGTCAGTTCTATGGAGCAAGGCAGCCAGGAAAATGCAGGTGGAGATTCTCCTTTGCAAAGAACGGGATGATGATTGAGATGAGTCTTAAAAGAAGAATGGATATTCACCAGATGAAACACGTAGGGAAAGGCAGAACAGGCAGAGGGAGCGCCGTGAGCAAAGGCTAGGAGTTTGACCGGAAAATGGAGTGGGAATAGGAGGATGACTCATCAGAGAGGAACAAAGAGGGTGAGCATCAGGATGTGAGAGGACAGATGCCTGTTGGAGCGTGCACTTTGGGTGGAGGCCAAGGATGGCAGGAATGAAGAGCTTTGTGGGATTAAGTGGCCCCAAGGTTCTGAAAGACTCTGGCTTAGAGTGCTGTTCACCCTGGCACGAAGAGAGTCATGACCGGTGATGTAGTCAGTGGCCCAGCCCAGTCAGCAGGCATGGTCAGAGTTCCAAAATGGAAGCCTTGGGAAAGTGCTCCGTGCTTCTGCTGAGCTTGGCCCAGCTTGGCTGGAGGGACAGTGGTGAAGTAAGTTCTTAGACATGATGAGATCGTATGGCAAGTGAAGGACTCCTCTATGGCCATGGATGAACAGTATGTGGAAGCATCTGGGTAGATCCTCCCACAGGTCCTCTATCAGGCGACATCACCATGGGCAAGGGAGTCAGTTTCCTGTAAGGTCCCGATCTTGTCCAAAATGAAAGGAGTGAGAGTCAATGAGCCCTTAGGTCACTTCTGTCCCTGAAATTCTAAGAATCTTGCTTGTGAACAAAACTTGAGATCAGGAAATATGCTTTCCTTGTTTTTCTAATTTTACTTTGGAACAACTCTTTTCTCAAAAACAAAATGAAACCTTTTAGTAAAGGACTCAACACAGTGCAACAATGTGTAATCAATTGATTCATGCCATATTGGCAGGAAATTTCTATTCTTCACATTAGAAGGTAACCAGTTTTTATAAGTAAGGTCCAGGTGCAAATCATATAAATCGTATTTGCATTATCATTTTGTTCTCTTTGTGTTTTACTTCAGCTGTCTGACTACAAATGCTTCCAAGTTTTTGTCCTTTCTGATTTTTCAGCTGGTAAAGCTGCATGCAAATTAAGCTACACCCAAAGATCTCGGTCCTGAAAGCGGGAGGCCTGGGGAGAAAAATATTTTTACAAAGCTCTTCAAATTGAAGAATATTTATTATCCTGAAGTCTATCAGTACTGTGTTCAAATAAACACGGGAGTAGCCATAGAAAACTTGAGAGATGATAAAGTGTCAGGGAAACTAAATCGTTTGAATTTATCTGCACGAGTGCTCCAAATCTTTCAGTTTGGGAAGAATGTCTCCCTGTTGCTTTCTCATCTTTATGATAATTTGTAGTTGGTTTCCTCCTTCCATAGCTCCAGCATTCCGTTGACCCAATGTGATTTCTCTTTTATTAATGTTTACCCTCCTTCCTACTGAGTCTGCCGCGATTTCGTTCATGAGCTTTTTCATTTCTTTGTAGATAATACCCGTACTGACCAAAAATGAGCTCAAATCCTGACTCATGGAGGCCCCCCGGACACTCTCCTATGGAAAACTCGGCTCCGGCTCCTTGATTGCGCTGCCATTTGTCACTATTCTTTGTTTACAGTCCTTGAGCCAGTTTTCAATCCATGCGATAGCACTTCTGTCCAAATCCATTTGTATTAATTTTTCGAGTCAGATTTCGCAAGGCGCTGCATCCGATGGATTAGGGAGGTCCAAGCATATTACACCTATCTGTTCCCTGCATACAGTGATTTTGTAATTGGATTTATTTTATTTTTTTTAAGTGAGGATGGGGAGGCGATCGCGTTTCGGCGCGATCTTCCAGCGCTGTGGCAGTGCCTGGTGAATATTCATGGCTGGAGGCATTGACGAAGGCGCGAGTTTAATATCGGTGATGAAGTGAGGATTTTTTTTTTTTAATGGGACTGAAATGCCAGCTGCTCCTCACATTCCTCGCACTGGATTGTCTAACGAGGCGGCCCCCTTTTCAGCAGTTCCAGCCAGGAATCTTTGAGTCATTTTTGATCCTCTTTTATCCTTTGATCAACATTTGATCTGTGGAACGAAGCCAAATTGTGAGAGTCCATCAAAGTCCCTCTCCCTGGCGCCCTGCTTCCCTGTCTTCTTCCTGCACCAGGCTATTAACGCTCCCATAGCCCTGGACTCCTTTCCAACCAGCTGTACCTCTGCACTTCTTTGTTCTTTGGTAGAAGGTGGCCACTGAGCTGTTTCAAATTGTTTTAAAAGTCAGCTGGTCAAGTCGACCCTAGTGCACCAGCCTCATTACTCAGGCACCTCGCCTTCTTAAAGTTGTTCAGAAGCCTTGGCTCCTGTGGTCCCCCATCTTCAGAGGGCTGGGAGCAGAGGCAGCTGTCTGGAATTTGCTGCCACTTTTTCAGGTCTTAAGACATTTAATCTCAATAAAAATCGAGCGGCTTTTGTGTATTGGTGGTCGAGGCAAAACGGTGGGCAGGGGGAAACATGGAGTTCTTGCCTGGGCTATCTAAGAGTATTATCATTTTAATAGTTCTCAGAGTCTTGTGCTATTTTAAAACAAAAACAGTTCTAGTCTAACTCTCTGAATCTGCCAATTTTTTCCCCCCTGCAAATCACTCTGATGCAAACTCTCAAAAAGCTAAAAAGCAGCACTGTCAGGAAAGGATTCTAAGTATTATGTGTAACCCTTCGTTTGTATTTTAATGTGTCTCTCCTTCTCCAATGAGAAGTCACTGGTTTCTCACTTTGCCTCATTTCTTCAGTGCTTTGCTCCCATCTGACTGTCTGAACTTTGCACTGTGCTGCCCTCTCAAATCTCTGCCACCCCCCAAATGAATTTTATAATATTTGACCTTTTAATCTAGCAAATCAGGCCCTTCTGTAATTAAATTAAACTTTTCATGGGATGAACCCAACTATCAAATGTCATCTTATCTTCAGCGGCAGAAGTTGAAAAAGAAATATCAGACACGTAGACAAGAAGGAGTCAAAACAGATCATTAACACCAGACTAAATGCCTCTAGACTGTTTTACAATGATTTCATGCTTAGCTGTTGAAAATAAGCTGTCAAAAACTATGCTGCTGTCTGTTCAAGGAATTCGAAGTAATAAACCAAATACATTTGCTTGGAAGACTGTCTGAAACAGCTCTGAAAAACATTAACAATTTCGTGTGGACATATGAATGCTGGAATGGATGGAATTGCTGTTTTTGAGACAGGAAGCGCTAAATGTGGACGTGCTACATGATGTTCATAAGAATGTCCTTTGCTAGTAAGCACTAATGGAAAATGAGAAAGAACCAATCAGAATATACAGAACAACAATAAATATTAGAAGATGTAGCCCAAATTGCCATTAAATACTAACATAAATTTTAACTCCCTCTTAAAAACACTGTAAACATGTATTTAAACTTACAATTAAAAAATCTTAAAAACACTGTCAAAACGTATTTAAACTTACATTTAAAAAAATCTTTCAAAGCATGTGAATAATGAATAAATGAAGCTCAGTCCTCATTTTCAAACTTCAAAAATAAGTGTTGTCTTATTCTGGTTCCCCGAAGATGATTAATAAAATGGCTGGGACTTACTTGCTGCAGGGAGTTACCTATGTTGTCCTGTGAGATCAGGAAGCAGATGGTGATGCCCTGTTACTCTGAACGGTAAAGGAAAGATGCATTGTGTGCAAAGCTCCTATTGCTGTGCCTGTGCATAGCAGGTTCTCAACACATCCCTTTCCATTATCTAAACCCGTTCAAAGTGTGATCAGGTTTGCTTTTAACATAGGACAATTGGTCTGACCTCTAGAACTTAAAACGTTTGCTTCTTCAAAGTTCAGGAGAGCATAGATGTGTTCTGGGTGAGGCTAATGCAGAATTTTGTTACTCATTCTTGACAGTGACAAGCGTGTGAGAGATTTGCAGTTGAGTAGACCTGTTTTCTAACTCAGTCCATAGTAGATGTATGACTTCACATCTCTTTGAGTTTTTTTAAATTAATTAATTAATTTCATCTGAAATATAGGGATAATACCGCCTGCTTCCCAGGGTGGCTATGAGGATGAAAGGGAGCCATGTCTCTAAAATGTCTATCAGATAGGCTGCTTCACAGCAGATGTTCATTAAATGTAATTTTCCCTTCCTTTGAGGATGAGAGTTGATGAGAATCAGAGTGTTAAGGTACTAGCTGAGCAGGTAGGAACCACATTACGAGGACTGAGGCAACATGACTGGGGATAGGGAGGATGTGAGGGAACACACTCTGGCCCTGCCAAGAGTTCAGGTTAAGAGTAGAAAGATTAAGTTCGTCAGTTCCTGGTAAGGCTGCCTTATCCCTGTAGGGTCCTACAGAGTACCATAAATGGTGATCAAATATCAGTGTGAGTAGTAAAACCACCCAGGGAACTCGGTAAGCAGACAAAGGCCCACATCCTATCTGTCTTCTATGAATGTGGGCATCTGTGTTCCTTGTTAGCTCTCCAGATATTCGGATAAACTTTAACATTTGTGAACCACTGCTAGGTAACGTGGTTGTGGTAGATGTGGCTGAAATTTATCCTCTGGCTCCAGACACTTCTGGAGTAGAGTTCCAGAGTGCACTCCAGTTATCTAACAGTAAAGTCTTTGGCTTCTGCCCCAGGTCTCCTCCAGTGCCAAAGACTGTGGCCAGAGTGAGTTTCAGCAGGGTGGTGCTTGACCAATGGGAATATAAGCCAATGGATCAATATTCTTCATACTGGGGTGGAAAATTCTGAGGCATTCTCTGGCTTCTCAGGAGGTCCCAGTGGAATAAGACACCATTCTCCACAGCAGCAACCTCAAAATCACTCTCTCATATTGGTTTTATCCCTTTATACATCCTGCATTTCCTGCAACTTCACTCTTGTTTCCTGGAATCATCTTCCAGATGAACATTTGCAGGCAGGTGCTTAGCTCAGGTGCTACTTTTGGGGCAACTTAGGCTAAGGCAATAATGCCGTGGCCAAAAATGCTCAGGAGAGAACAGTGTGTCTAGCTTCCAAGTGGAAACCTTATAGTTCATGCAACAGAGAGTGAATTAAAAATGGGTGATGTTGAGAAGGGCAGGGGGTTGTTTGTTCAGGAGTGTGCCTAGTGCCACACCATGGAAAAAAGAGGCAAGCACAAAACTGAGCCGAGTCTGCATGGTCTGTTGGAATGACAGACAGGTTGGCCCTGGATTCTCTCATGTAGATGCCAACAAGGGCAAAGGCATCGCCTAGGAATAGGAGACATAGCTGGAGTACTTGGAGAATCCCAGAAAGTATGTCCCTGGAACAGAAACTATCCTGGCCAGTGTGCAGTAAAGAATTAACCTTGCCCAAAGAGAGATTTGACCTTTGTCCTCAATTTTGGGAAGTAATCTCCAATCCTTTGGAATGTCTGCCTCATAAGAGTGTATTTGCTGTTATATTGAGTGAAGTTAAGTCAGACAGAGAAAGACAAATATATGTTATCACTTAAATGTTGAATCTAAAAAAAAGCGATACAAACTCTGTTTACAAATCAAAATCAGGCTCATGGACATGGAAAAGACAAATTATGGTTACCAAAGGGGAAAGGGTGGGGAGGGATAAATTAGGGGTTGGGGATTAACAGACACATATTACTATATGCAAAATAGACACACAACATGGACCCACTGTATAGCACAGGGAACTATATTCAATTTCTTGTAGTACCATATAGTGGAAAATAATCTGAAAACAAACTATATATTTATAATTGAATCACTCTGCTGTACACCTGAACTAATATTGTAAATCAACTGTACTTCAATGAAAAAAAAAAAGTGTATTTTTTCACCTGGAGGCCCTGGGCCATGCCAGATAGTCTAGGCTAACAATGTGATTTATGGTGGAGGGGCTTAGGTAATATGGTATCACTCCAACGCTTGGAGGGGCTGGATGCTAAGGTTAACCATGTGGAAAGTCAATCACGTCGATGTGTCAAAACCCCAGCAAAACTCAGGACACCAAGGCTTGGATGAGCTGCTCCAGTTGGCAGTACACCATGTGTATTGTCACACATCATTGCTAAGAGAAATAGAGAAATAGGCCCTGTGGACACCACTCCCCCTGGTGGGGACAACCAGAAGCTCTGCACCTTGGTGTCTCCTGGCCCTGCTTCATGTGACTCTTCCCTCTGTTGATTTTAGTCTGAATCCTTTTGTTGTGATAATCCAGAATTGTGAGTAAAATGGCTTTTCTGAGTTTCAGGAGTCCTTCCAGCTAATTAGCAAACCTGAGACCCCCGAACTTGTAGTTGGTGTTAGAAATGAAAATGGTCATGGGGACTTCTGAACCTTCCAGCTGGCATTAATTAAAAAGGAGAAAGGGCAGACTTGATAGCTAATTTAAAAAATGCTACTAACAAGTAATGGCCACTACCTTATTTATTGCAAGATAGAAATGTCTCATGACATTTTTAAACCAGGTGCTATATTGCAATTGATCTGATGAACCAGAATTCAGGTCATGAATGACTGATAGCATATTCTTGTAGAACATTCCCGATTTAAATAAAATTGTCTGGTGGTTAAATAAATATAATCATGCTTTTTGGTTTTTGATAGTAATTCTGGTTCAGTAACTGCTATCACTATTTCCCCTTCTAAAGACAGAATTGAAATTGAGGCTAGCTTGGATTAGTTATGTCCAATTTTTCACAAAGGTGTTGATTACCATCTCACAACGCAGGGAAGGTTGGTTTTACAGTTAGATGTATGTAACTGGTTATATGAGTATATTTAAACACAGAAGAAATCCCTTCACAGTTTCTTAGAGCAGATTAAAACTTACCTGTGTTGAATTTGTGTTCATCAGTCTGTCTAAAGACAAAGGCTGGAGATGAGATAGCAAAGGCCACTGTATTTTTAAATTTTTTTTGTCTTTCCTATGTTAAGCTCATTAAAATTCCCTGTATCTAAAATGTTGCTTTTTAATATGGTTTATATAATCTCAGATAAAGAGTATTAACACTTCCCACATTTTACAGATACCTATTAAGTTAGATGCTTTTCAAGGAAGAGAGACAAGACATGAGTTAAAATCTACTTTTGACTTATTTACTATCCAAGTCACAGTAAGTTGTAATTCAGAGTTGTTCTTTAATAGCTATTCAAGAATGCATAAAATTGTGGGAAGGTTGTATATACACGATTGGCAATGGTGGTTTTACAAATTCATTAGAAGGACTAAAGTAGAAGAGATGTACCATCTGCACAGACTTGTAAATCATATCATTCTAAGGTTTAAGATAAATTTTAAAGAATCATTTGTAAAAAGGATGCATGGTATGGTAGACAGTTCCTGAGTGGGTTCCCAATGATCGCTGCTCCCTAGTTATTCACATCTTGTTCAATTTCCTCCCCCGAGTGGGCGCTGGACCTAATGCCTTGCTTCTCAGGGACGTCATCTCCAAGATTAGGTTCTCAAGGGCCGTGACTTCCATTTTGCTACATTCTTTCTGGGGCTCTCTTGTTTGCTCATCCTGGAAGGCCCACAGGGCAGCCTCCAGGCAACAGCCTGCAAGGAACTGAGTCTTTCAGATCAATAACCAGTGAGGAACGGAATCCTGCCAACACCCAAGTAGGTCCACCCTCAGTTGAACATTGAGGATTTCCTGTGATTCCCTCCTTATGAGAAACCAGAGCCAGAAGACCCAGAAACCACAAGGAAGCCTCCCTCAGAAACTGCGAGATCAGTGTTTTATGCTGCTATGTTTTAGGATAACTTCTCATGTAGCAATAGATCATTAATACACCTGGGCTTAAATCTCAGCTTCATGCCTTTGTAGCAGTGTGATTGTTTGTAAATTACTGCAGCTTTTTATGCCTTGATTTAGTTACTTGTAAACTTTAGGATAATAGTAGCACCTACCTTACAAAGTGATTGTGAAAACAAATACAGTGAATTAACCCATAGTAGGACCACACAGCAGGAGCTCAGGGCATCTTAACTCTTATTGACTTTGGCCTAGGAACAGTGTGGGAACTGAAGTGACAGCTCCTGGCAGAGGCTGTGGCAGGAGGGTTTACCAAGCTGAGACTGAATCACTTCTTTAGTGATGGCCTCTGACGTAACTACCAGCTGAATGCGATAGTTTCTGAAAGATTAAATCAGAAAATTTAAACAAACAAAAAGAATATGCTGCAATTGAGTGCTCAGTTTCCTGTTTAGAACCAAAATGCTTAAAGTATAATTGTAAAACCTGACAGATACACTATGCTCTTAAGGTGTAGGCATCCCACTTTGAAGGTAGGCAGAAGCTGGAAGCCCATATTGGTGATAATTAGAAACTGTATAAAAGGAACTTAATATTTTCCCCTATCGTTAGTTTTGCCCTGTGGACTTGATAGAGCAGGCAGATAGCTAGATATGAGCAGAGAAACGGGGACAGAAACCAAATGGCCGGAAAACATACATCATGTAAACCAAGGGAGTCCTTGGACAGAAGAGAAAAGCAGAAACCTCAGAACTGATAAAAAATCACACATTTTGGGGTGACAAGTGGCCTGGAGGCCAAAAAAACAAAGGTGAGAAAAGACAGGAATCTCCAGTGTCCAAATGTAACCTTTTGCTCATTATGCCCTCATTTCAATAAAATTAGCCTTGCAGATTAGAAGTACCCATCATGCACCGACGCCATGACACTTCTGATCCAGACTAAATAAGGACAAAATCCCTCCTCCCCTCAGGAAGGTGGAACTGGGAAGAAAACTAGGGAATATGACCCCAAACCCCTCCTTCTCCAATGACTGTTCTACCCATTTATTTTTACATCCTATATAACCCACTTGCCAAAGAAACTCAGGGCTAACCTGAGCCTGCCCGCTTTCCCCTTGAGAGTGTACTATCCATCCTTTAATAAATCCTCACTTTACTTTCTCAATCTCCATGTCTCATCTCTGAATTCTTTCTGTGACAAGGCTAGAACCTAAATACCAAGAGACTCTTTAGGCAGCCAAGAATTGTGAATTAGGATTGATGTTTGTCACAAAAGCAAATAACATAAGTTTATTGTAGTTATCAGATTATCACCTTCCTCTAATAATTAATTAAAATATAGCCTACTAAAAGTTTGTATCTATAATTACCACTCAGTAAGTATTAAATCAAGTCTGTGGTACTCTTGTTAAGTTCAGCTACACAATCTGAATACGCTCCCGCCCTCAAATCCTTTTTCTGGCCATTTCTCTTTTCAATATGCATTTTCTTGTGGAATTTTTTAAAAAGCCAAGTCATGCATTTGGGAGGAGTATAGAAAGCCAAGATTATGAGGACTGTTAGGCTAGGGTCCTTCCAACATAATTTAATTTGGGGGCTCTAGAGTTCCAGAAGCCTCTCGACTTGGGTAGAGAGGCATTTTAGGAGGACATGATTGGCAGCACTTGCCTGAGTAATTTGTATTCTCTTTCCAGCCAAGTGCAGTAACATCAGCCTGAAGTGATAAGGATATTGCTAAATTTGCTTTAATTAATGTCAGGTCTCTGAGTAATAAATCACCATTAATTTGTGAGTTAGGTTTTTGGAAATGGCCTCGTCTTTTTGGCTGTCACTGATATTTGGCTGCAAAAGTCTGCCACTTGTGGAGGCCTGTCTGCTCAATCATTTTTTCTGCTGTTCTTAGTTTTTCAAGGTGAGACTTCATCGGAGTTGAAGGGATATATGAGATTACTCTCATTTTCTTAACTAGAATCCCAGCAAAAACTTCTTGACCTTGTCAACCCTTCATGTAGACTTATATCTATTAGAAGAATTATTAACTACTTTATTTTAGACATTTTAGAAGTTTTAATACACTTAAATGCTAATGTGATTTTTTTTCAGGAAAACCCTGCAAAGAACAGAATTTCATGATACAACATGAATTTTGAAAAAAAAAAAAAAAGATCTACATGGTAGAAAATAACTGAACTTCTCAACTTCATTTCTTAACATTTTCTTGAGGTGGCAAGAGGATACTCAAAACCTGTATCTTCTTCCTCTTCTGTCCCTAAAATTTAGAAATCTATTGATTGGGTCACATATTTTTAGAAGAGAGGTGTGTGTGTGTGTGTGTGTGTGTGTGTGTGTGTGTGTGTATGTGTGTGTTTGAAATTTTCCTTGCTATTTAGTATGCCCTCCTTTTATTCAGTTTCTTTGTGCTGTTTGGTCTGGTCTAGTCTGGCTTTGCAAAGAACTCCCTTCTCAACTTCAGATCATTCCTCTAGAATCTCTTCTTACCTCTCAGGGCTCTGTTTCCTAGGGCTCCATTTTTAGTTCAGTTTTGGCCTGTAGCTCATGCTGCTGCTGGTTGACTTTATTCTCTTGTGTAGTTTGCACTAGCACATGCATACAGGTCAAACAGGGGGAAAACCCTGGTCTCCGCTGATCCTACAGAAGTTTGCTATTTGTGTAATTATGTCTCCCTAATATTTAACTGTAAGATCATTTCACATTTTGTTAACTTTAAAGGACACCAAATAATATTACTGATCAGTTCATTTATGAGTTCTAGAGTCTCCTTAATACTTATAATATGTGTTTTCCAGATTCTCCAAAAAATGTTGTCTGACTCAGGGTAAAAAGGAAATTGTTTTCTTAATGCACTACATTGTCATTCAGTGAATATGCTAGGCTACCATATTAGGAATCTGGCCAAATTATCGAGTCCATTTTCAGTCAATTTGGTGGGAGGCAGTGGGCTGAAAGAGAACTGGGCTGAGTGTTAGAAAGCCCAACACTGACATCTGACACTCACCGCAGACAGTTTACTGAACCTCATTTTCACATCCCTTTATTCAGTGAGAAGTGGACGGTTGGATTAGGGAGTTTCTTAAATCCTTTCCATTGCTCACACCCTGTGAATCATCTTTAATGTCCACCTATATCCAATGCACTTGCTTATCAATGTCTGGAGGGAGCAGATGTGAAGTAAAGGTACAAAGAATTCAGCTGGTCATGTTTTTTTTCCTTCTAATGTCTGGCATGTGAGGTAAGATTTGAAAGAAAAGTTAAACCATTAATGAAAATAGAAAAGGCAATTATCCGTGGATTTGTGAATTTACATGGCATCTTCTAAGTTTTTATGGGAAATGTAGAATTGGATAGTCTTTTTCATCGAATTGTTGCTAAACAGATGCATATTTTTCTTTCTTCTTTGACTACAGTAATTTGGGTACTGTCCACGTAGTCATCACTCCTTCTAGTTCTTGTGAAGCAACTAGCTGCTTAAAAGTTTTCTGTTCATTTACCCCTTGACTGTGATTATGACATCCACATTTACACCCATTTAAAAGCACATCAATTCCAGTGTCTTATTATACTGGAACGATTTGCTGGCTTCACCCAAGCAGTGATTTTTGTGGGATAAAGGTGGAAATCACTGAAGAAAAGAAGACCAAGAAAAATTATGTAGCACTGGATAAGAATTCATAAATGTGGATTGTTTTAATTGCCTCTTCTTCACCCCATTGGTGACTGAGGGGTTCCAACCCTAGGGTTATGGGGATGGCCAAACACACAGCACCTGACACTGGACAGAGGAGACAGTCAGCGGTTTATCAGTCACCTATACTCACAGGCTGGGAGAGGAGGACACTAGATGCCGTGGGTGGACATGTGGGGGTTCCACGTGGGAGCAGAGTGAACAACAGAAGCTGTGAGAGGCAAGCTTCGTAGTATCGAGAGTGAGGTACTCTGTTTCCCCCGGAAGGATGTAATTGCCTTGTTGGAATAATGCAGTCTGGCAAGGAGCTGAAAGCTGGGATCAGGGATAAGCAGGAGCTGCCCCTGGTCCCCTCAATAGGAAGGGTGGTTTGACTGGGGGACCTCATTCACAGGAGCAGAGAGCAAAGGGGAAGTTGGGAATCGGCCATTCAAGGCTCTCCTAATTTTAGCAGCCGTCAAGCAGCAAATAATATTGAACCAGATCTTCAGTCCTGACAGTCCATGGATCTATGAAGATTTTCTTTTTCTAAAGCAAAATGATGAGAATTAAGAGGATCATATTTAAATAGAATGCGAGGAACTTTTATCAATGAGAAACATAGACTAATTTTTTGGAATAACATGTCAGAAGATAAATGACATCCAAATCCAAGGGGAAACTATTTTGTTTGGGCAGAAAGAGCTGGGTGCTTTTTGGATCTTTTCAGTTTTAAGCTTTTTAGTTTCAGTGGGTTTTTTTTTTTATTACCTGTTTAATGAATACTGCTTGTCTTTCTCATAGATACATTAATAAATATCTTTCTGGTTTTAATTTCCCTTTCTAAGGTCTTTCATCCTCCGTGACCGAAGCTCTTTTTGCATCTTATGAGGTTGAACTTGGCTTTTCTAGTGTTCATTTTCCTTGGCTTTCACAGGGAAAATTTGTATCTGTGATTTTAGGTTTGCTCAGCATCTTTTCTATAGAAGAAAATGCTTTGTAAATGGCAATTCAATAGATTGATTCATAAGCAGTGTGTACAGAACTGACAACAAGTTTTAAATGAGAAGAAACTGTTCAGGATCATAGTATTAGTGATAAACCTAATGCTATTGAAAGGTTATTTTTCGATAAATACTGCCATACGTTACAATCTTCTATCATGGGAAAAGTATTCAGAGTGGCCAACTCATTCCAGTTTGCCTACGACTTGTTTTTAAGCACTAAATTTCCTGCATCCTCAGACAGCCTTTGGTCCTGGCGAACCGGTATAGCCGGTCACCCTAGTTGTGTTCCTATTAGAACTTCTGTTTCAGCAGGTCAGAAATAGACACAAGGTTACTGGTAATAATTTCATAAAAATATTTTATAGATTGTTGTATCCCTGTCTTAAAACATTTCTAGGTACATAGTAGGTTTTCAATAAATATTTGATAACAGAATAACTGAAGTATAGCTTACCGGTGTCTAACTAACGCAGAAGGAGAAGATGTATCTCACTGGTAGATCATCCTACACTGTTAGGGACCATCTCTTCTAATGCACATGAGGTAAAATAGCTCTCCGTCTGCAGGATGTGCGGATGCACCAACAAAGTACGCTGAATCAACCAAAGGCACGGGCGTTCCAAAATGTGAACATGAGTCAATTTCTGCTAAGTGTTGTTGAAACTTACTCCCGAGTTAAAAAAGTCAGATTGCTTGTTTATTGGGTTACTCAAAGCGTCTTTCTGACATACCCAAACTTCTGTAATTACCAACTTCACCAAGCCCCTAATGAGGATTGTACATGTACACCCAGCTCTGATAAAGCAGGAGAGGAAATGCATGCTTGAGCAGGGACTCCGAGGCTACCTGCGCAGTCAATCCAGCAGAGGGCGTCGGTGTACCTATGCAAAGACCAGGGCTCACCTGGGATGAGCGGGGATGGTCAGAGAGACGCCCAGGGCCTGTGTGTAAGTGCTGAAAACTAACAACAGTGGGAAAGTATTTCATGCAGAAAAGCGCTGAGACCATCTGATACAAACGCAACACCATCTTGCAAAAGTCGTGGTGACCCGGTGAACTCATAAATGTATGAAGTCTGAGAAGTTTATTTTAATGTAAAATAAAGCAAAAACAATACTCCAGTAAGCTGTCATTCCTGAGGACCAATGCACCGCAAAACTCATTTTAGAAAAACACCGTGTACTCCAAACCAAGAAAAAGAATGACTGTATAAAGTCTAAAGATGTATCTAAAGACAATCTCAATTATTTATCTAACTTCTAATGATGATGATGATGATGATGATGATGATGATGATGATAATAATAATAATAATAATAATAATAATAATAATAATAATAATAAGTAACATATTAGTGCCTTAAAGTTTCCCAAACTTATACTCACAATATTTTAAATATATTATCCCTTTAAGGAGTTAAGACTCTGGCTACTACTAATGTTTTACATGTAAGGTACCTGTGGCACAGACAATTAAGTGATTTATTTAAGGACACCTCGCTAGATGAATTAGAGCCAGTAATTCTGAACACAAGTCTATTTCTTTTTATCTTCTGTACTTACCTATGGCGTTCTTCAATTACATACCAAATGTTAAAAAAGCACATTATATTTATCATTAATTATTATCATGCTTTTAACCAAAGACACACACTTCTTACAAGTATTAAGATAATTTCAGGAAGACTAACCTTGATATATAATCTGATTTTCATACTAAAGTGTCACATTGCCCTGAAAATATTAATTCAGAAAGAATGAGTGAAGTTTCCCAAAGAGCAAAATTCTTTGTGCAAGAATGAAACACTATTTCTAGATTTCATTAGACACTGTTTTAGTACTTTAAGAAGACACAAAGCACCTTGGAAATGAGAAGGTAATGGTGAAATCAGGGAAGTTCCACGCTCACCAATGATATTTAATTTCCTTTACTGAGAATGAGGAGGAGGATGAGGTCCCTAGGGCAGCTTCTGACATGCCTACGGCAGTGTGACATTGCTGAATGCTTTTTCTGATTTCCATTTTTTTCAAGGTAGTGACAGCTGTGTGGCTTCTCCCACCGGACCCCAAAGTTATTTGCTGCCCTACAGCAAAATCTGGTTGATCACAGTGAGGGAAAAATGGGTTCTGTGACTTTACATTTACATTCTGCCCTGGTGCTGCTGGGCTGTGTCATCAAAAGACTCTCAAGCGATCTTCCCTTCACTTCTCCAGCCCTGGAAGCTACACGGCAAATCCGCAGCAAAGCTGTTTGAGGGGATGTTTGCTCGTGAGTACAATGTGGCCCATCTTCCATCAGAATACATCTTCATCCAGCACAATCATCTGGCCGTCTAACAGGTGGGCTGGTAGGCTAAGCTATCAGGAGCTCGATGTATTTAATTTATTTTATTGTGTGTATAAATTTAAATTGTTATATTGTGTGTATATTTATTGTATTGTGTGTATAACTTATTACATATTTAATTTTCTTAGATATATAATTTAAATAAATTATTTAACTTGTTTGTATTTAATTTATTTAATTTACTATAATGTGTGTATAAATTGTACCTATGCATCCACATATGAAGTGCCTAGAAACAGAGCTCAGCTGTAACAAAAGTGAAATCCTTGTGCTTCCTCCCCTCCTTTCCAGCAATGACCAATTAAAGGGAAAAACCTACACCAGCATTGACCCCTGTTCTCTTATTCTCTGAGTATGGAGATTTTCATTATGAAAATGATGAAACTTAATACAATTAAATATAAATAAGTCATCATTGGCCGACTTGCTCTGTGCTTTTTTTTATGTTGAGCAGCCTCAGTGTAGTCACTTCCACAAATATGGGCAAATGTGCTAATTGAAGAATTCTTCATCTCTCTGTTTGCAATTTTTAGAGTTCAGACTTTAAAATTTACCCCTTTGTTTCAGCTGAACTTTCCCGGCTTGTATTTCTGTTCTTATTTACTACTATGCATAGCCCTGCAAGGGCTGGAAATGTCAAATTGCTCCATTTCTGTGCATGTGCCTACTGCAATTCTGATTTTATGATTCCTTCTCATGTCTACTATGGTAGCCCTTCAAAATTGAAATTAGGCCCCGTCTTATGTTTGTCCATAGCACACTGGACTTGTCTTCTCACGGCACTAATCCAACTGTATGCCGATTATTTATCTACTTATTTTTGTTCTCTGCTAGATTGTAAGCTACCTTTAGTTATTCAGTCATGCAACAAGTTGTTTTCTTGTGCCTTCATGCTTCAACTATTTCTTGAGCATCTACTATGTGCAAGATACATCTCTTTCTATCTCTCTCTCTCTCACACACACACACACAAACACACACACTTAGGATCAAAGCAGGCATTTTCCTTGTGCCCATCAGGTAGTCATTGAGATTATAGCCTCAGAGGGCAGGCAGACATTAATCAAATAATCAAGCAGGTAAAATGCATAATCACTAAATGCAATGAAAGAAGGAAAGGTATTTAGGAATGTGAAATTAATTAAATTTAGTCTGGGAGAGAGGCAAGTGGTCAGAGAGAAGAATTCTCTGAGAAACTGACTTCTGAGCTGAAATCTGAAAAGTGACTGAGTTAATTAGAGAGAGACGTTGGAAAAGAGCATTCCAGGTGCAAAGCATCATGTCCAAAGTCCCAAGCCAGAAAGAAATAGGGCGATTTATGAAATGGAAGAGGAGCATTGTGGTTGGATCACAGAGCGTGAAGAGAGAGGTGCAGTAATGAAGCTGGATAAACAGGCATGGAACGAATTGTGCAGGGCCTTGGAGCCATTTTAGAAGTGTTAGCTTCTGTATTTTAAACAATTTTTTTTTTTTGCATTCTTTTTATTGAAATATAGTCAATTTACAATGTTGTGTCAATTTCTGGTGTCCAGCATAATGTTTCAGTCTTACATATACATACATATATTTGTCTTCATATTCTTTTTCATTATAAGTTACTACAAAATATTGGATATAGTTCCCTGTGCCATATACTGTATACTGTATAGTAGAAACTTGTTGTTTATCTATTTTATATATAGTAGTTAGTATCTGCAAATCTCGAACTACCAATTTATCCCTTCCCACCCTCATCCTCCCCATAACCATAAGTTTGTTCTCTATGTCTGTGAGTCTGTTTCTGTTTTGTAAACAAGTTCATTTGTGTCTTTTTTTAGATTCCATATATAAGTGATATCATATGGTATTTTTTGTTAATTTTCTGGCTTATTTCATGTAAAGCTTCTGTCTTAAGAGCAAGGAAAATCCACTGGAGTGTTTTAAGTGGGGGAACCACATGATCTGGAGTGAAATTGCTCTGCCTCCAGTGTGGAGAATGAGTTGGATGGGATCTGAGCAAATACAAAGAAGTGTTATGGTGGCTCCTGCAGCAATCCAGGCAAGAGATGACAGAGTTTATCCTGGGATGATGGCAGTAGAGATGGAATGAATAGGCATTGCCAGAGTTGTGGGATGAAACTAGGTCCACATAGCTTTCTGCAAAGAGGATAACATCTTTTCAGGAGGGAATGGTTACAAATGATGAACATTACCTAGATTTTCCCTACTGTGTCCTGGTCATCATTGCATCTCTAGTACCTGGCATGGTGTGTGATAGTTCTTAATATATGTTTATTCAAGGAAAGATAGAAGAAAGGAAAAAAAGAAAGGAAGAAGAAAGTAGATGAACTTTCCAAGTTTTTAGTGGAAAGAAGCGTATCTTTGAAAGTGTCTTGAGGATCATTCAAAATTCAGAAATCCTTTGCTGATCTTCGATATAAAATAGCTTTTAAATCAAATGCAAAGATTGATGATTGACTGACTGACTGGTTGATTGATTTGTGTAGTGACTACTTTTAATAAGGGGCTGAAAGGGATGCTGGGGCCTTGTCTGGTTTCCAAGGAAAGGAAGCTGCACTCCTTGAACACTGTCTGCCATTGGTGTGCCGAGTAGAGAAGGGGGTAGACAAAGCACCACGTACAGCTTCTTCTATGACTTATGCTCTAACTGCTCGTGTGGCATCGTGACAGAGACTCTGTCTGCCCTCCCTGAAAGTTTCTTTCTGCTCACCTATTTTACGCCTCCTAATACTTGTGTTATGTGAGTAGCACACACACACACACACACACACACACACACACACAGTCATATACACACACACACATTTTGATATTGTTGTTCTTGTCTCAACTAGAATCATCATTCTTATGAAAATGACAGTTCAGTCTACAACAATGATTTTACTTTGACCACATTATCTGTTGATTCACTCTTTATAATGGATCCAAATGGTTAACTCATTTTTTTTTTAAATGGGAAAAGGTGGAACAGATTCAAGGGCCCATGAATTTCTATTGCCTTCCAAAAGCACCATTTTGGGATTGAGATGAATCAATGTCTGTTTGTTCCACGTTCCTACCCAACTATCGATCCATTGCCTCCTCTTCCAGCAGCTTTTTTCCTACCTCCATAGAAACCTCTACTTCACCGATGATCTGAACGCTACTCCTCTCCCTGCGGTGGGTAGATTCTCAGACCTAATCCATGATGATGTAAAAGCTCTTCCTATGAGTGCTGGAGAAGGAGTTTCTTTTTCTCCTCCACTTTTTGTCTTCAGGGATCTCTCAAGAATTGTGTATTTGGCCCCCAGAGTTCAGAAGTTCAGACTGCCATCTGAACCTTTCAGTTTATTCTATCAACATAGCTAACACACAGAGTTAATTCCCTCTGTCATTAAAAGATGACATTAATTGCTCCCAAATTCCCAGATGCAAGGAGACTGAACAGAAGTGAGCAAAGCTAATCTCCAACAGCCCCTGGATACTAAAACTTAACAGAAAATCCCAGAAGAAACCACTAGGCCCTTGGCAGGCTCCATTTGCCCCAGTACAACAATGTGGAGCATCAAATGATGAAATTCAGAGCAAGAATTATGCTACCATACTGCTTCTGCCTGGGAATGTATTGTTACTTTGCAGTCCAGAAGAATGAATGAATGAATATTTACTGGAATAAGAAATAGCAGAAAATACATAGTGGAATAAAATAGAAAGAAATGTGCTGGAGGATTCTGGTGCTTACCCTTAGCTGGTTATTTTCTTCTTTCTGGCACAAAGGGAGAATTTGTACTTCTCTGCCCATACAATTAGGCTGTACCATGTGACCAGTTCCTAGAAAAAACATTGTGGAAAATATGATGTGTTCCCACTTCCAGGCCACAGCATTTAATTGCTGCTGTGAGCATTCCCACTCCCCGTCACATTGACCCAGACACTGCTTGCTACCACTGATACAGCCACAGTGTGGTGGAGACAGACTCATCCGAGACCGCCAGGTGACTGTGTGGACAACAGTTGTTCTAGAAAGTCATCAGAAAACCACAGCAAAATGTACATGATTAGGAAATAAGTGTCTGCTGTGCTAAACCACTGACATTTGAGGTTCGCTCCCATAGCGTGACCTTCTCTCCCGCTTAATGCAGAAACCTTAGGAAAATTGTTAATTTCTTACCAAGGGCAACAGTACTACCAGATTTTGGATGGTTGCATCCAATACTAAAGAATTGTGAAAAGTTAAAATAAATAATGATAATCTACATCTATTCCCCTGATTGTGTCTTGGTTCTGTGTAGGGAAGTTTGGGTTTGGAATGAGCTACCCTGCAGGTGGGGGGGGGGGGGTGATCTCAGATACACTGCATCATTTTCTTTTAAAGTCAAGCTTATTGAAGTATAATTCACATGTGGTAAAATTCACTCTTTTAAAGCACAGAGTTTTATAAATTTTGATGAATGTACATAGTTGTGCAACCCCTACTTCCATCAAGATATAGACAGACTATTCCTATCATTCCAAAAATTCTCCTTGTACTCCTTTGTAATCAGTCCTCTTCCTCCATCTCCAGCCCCCTGGCAATCACTACTCTGACTTATGTCCCTTTAATTTTGCTCTTTCTAGGTATTAATATTAGTGGAGTCACACAGTATATAAATCTTTTGTGTCTGGCTTCTTTCAGTTAGCATACTGTTTTTGAGATTCTTCCATGTTATCACCTTCATAGTTCATCCAGTTTGCTGCTGAGTAATATTTCATTGTCTGGCATTATCACAATTTGTTCATGAATTCACCAGCTGATGGACGCTTGGGTTGTTTTTGCTTTAGGGTAATTATGAATACAAAAATCTGTGTACATTTACATACAAGTCTTTATGGGAACATGTGTTTTGTGTGAACATAATTTTAGGGAAATACTTGGAAGAGATATTGCTTGATCATAAGATAAGTGTATGTTTATTCTTCAAAATTATGTTTCAAAGTGTTTATACCATTTTGTATCACCATTAGTGGAACATATAGGAGTTTCAGATGCTCCACGTCCTCATCAGCACTTTGTATTATCAGTTTGAAACATTTTATCCACTCTAGGATGTGTAAGGCAGTACCTTACCTTAATTTTTAATTGGCTTTTCCCTAATGACTAATGATGTTGAACATCTTTTGATATACTTACCATTTAAATCTCTTCCTTGGTGAGTTGTTTGTTCAAATTATGTGCTCATTTTAAATTTTTTTGCCTTCTTCTTATTCAGTTATAGTGTTATAGATCTCCTAGAGGATATATTCTAGACACAAACCCCTTACCTGGTATTTCTTTACTGCATCATTTTTTAATCAGATAAATTTAGGTTGAAAAAAAATGTTCTGAGGGATGAGAATATTAAATGGCAGGGGTAGAGTGCCAATCTGAGAAAACAATGGGGAGTAGTTTATCCCTCTGCTTTTCTGGAGCTCTGGGGAGAAGAACAATGCATAGAGGCAATATCCATGGCCTCACGCTTTCTTACGTATAGGTGGTGTAACTTCTCCATCACCTTTTTCTTTTTTTACCATTATAACCACTTTGGGGCAGCATCCAGCCACATGTCCCAGATCTCTCAAGGTTTTGTCCCAGTTCAGGGTGTCTTCAAGACTGCTTTTGCAGGCACTCTTTTGTACAAATGTATGATTAAAAGATTTCAGCATTTTCTCCCACTATACATCTTATGCTATTCTCAGATAAAGAGCTTCCTAAAATTATATTTGATCTTGATGGATCGTTGAAAAAAAAAAACCTTAGTAAATAGGAAAAATTGGTCGTCTTCTGGAAATGTTGTCTGCAGTTTCACTTTAAGTTGGTTGTTTTCCTTAGAATCAAAGGTGTTCATCACAAAATTACTTATGATAATGAGGAAGCAGAATCATTCAGGTTTTTTTTTTCTCAAAGATACTTTGTAACCTCATTCTGAAAATTGTGGTAACCTTATTTTTTATATTAATTTTTAATTTTTTTTACAGACACTTTCTAGGTTTGAAAAGTATTACCTCTGTAAGGTAAATAACTGAGTAACAAAGGAGCTCTGATACTTAGTTTGTAATTTTACATATAATGTCTATATTTCTGCTCATTTTCTTTTGGGTTAGGAAGAGCTGCACTCTAGAAGTTTATTTCCATATATCATTGATAGTATTTATAATAATACCATTACATTTCATTTATTATTTATGAATATTGACAGATGAAGAATTTCTTCCATTGGAGTTGATAAATATGTTAAGATTATGAGATTAATCACTGAAACTCTACCCTAAAAATGTGTTAAAAAGAATATGGTGAATTTAAAAACTATATTGAATTGTCAAGAGCATCAGAGGAAAAGTATTCATTGTACAGAATTTAAATCTCCTCAACCCTTCAATGGAACCCTACTTCCATGAAGAAGCATTATATTCTTTTCACTGTGCTTGATTCGTATCACACAAAATAATCCCCCTTCCCTTTCTATTATTCATAAAATGATTTTTAAGTTCTTTATTCTGTGCCAACAAAATTCATTTCCATGTAATGTCAATACGACTTAATATATGATGAAAGTAAATAGTGATTGAAATAGAATTTGTAAAATGCAAAAGGAAGATATGATCCTTAAAACCAATAAAGACAAAGCAAGAGATAAAAACTAAGGCTGGCAGAGAATCTCTTGGGTTCAAGTCTTTTATTTCTTAACAGAGTAGAAGAAATTATAAGCAGCATTTTTGGTTTAGGACATCGGAGCCCTTAGGGAGCTGGGTCAAATCGAATGAAAAGGGACATGAAGGAAATAAAGCAGGAGCGGCTTTACTGCTTTGCAGCAGTAATAGCCATTTTTATTGAACATTTACTACATGCCAACCCTTTGTTTTTTGCTTTACACATGCTAGCTACAGACAGCCCCTGACTTACAAATTGAAAGCTCAACCTACAATTTGTTATGATGGTGCAAAAGCGATAGACATTCAGTAGAAAACTACTTTGAATTTTGATCTCTTCCCAAGCTAGTGTATGCGGTACAGCACTCTCCTGTGGTGCTGGGCAGCCAGCTTCAGCTCCCAGCTAGCCATGAGATCATGAGGGAAACAACCAGTACACTTACAACCATTTCAACCACTGTACCCGTGTAACAGCTCTGGTTTTCGCTTTCAGTCCAGTGGTCTATAAATTACATGAGATATTCAAATTTTTATTGTAAAATAGGCTTTATGTTAGAAGATTTTGCCAAACTTTAGGCTAATGTAAGTGTTCTGAGCACATTTAAAGTAGGCCAGGCTAATCTAAGATGTTCAGTAAGTTAGATGTGTTGACCTAAAACAAATAAATTGCCAGATATTTTCTCAGCAAAGATAGATTTATTCAGGATCAGCAGAGTTGCAACCTGGGGTCTACAGCTATGCTGAACCATGTAAAAGTACCTGCAGGGCAAGAGAACTCAAAAAATTTTATAGAGGGGAAGAAGGAAGTTGGGAGGGATACAGTAAATGAAGAGAACATGGTTTTTTAATTCGCTGAGTCCTTTCCAGGAAAAAAGAGGAGTCTTTCTTCTTCCTGTTGGTCTCTGCTATCATTCTTCTGGGCTTCCAAATCTATTTAATTGGGTTTCCTGTTGATTTATTTTTTACATTTTCCCCTTTTGATCAGAACCTTTCTTTGAAGAGTCAGGTTTTATAGTTTCAGTGGCTTTTTGTCACTCAATGCCAGGAGGGACATTTCCTAGGGGTAGTGTCTTGTATTGGAGGGAAAGTGCACAGATTGGAAACCTACTGAGGTCATATTCAAGTAACAAGGAACGGTTGGAAGAAGAATTCTCAGGCACTTTTTATCTAAAGTCTATATGTTATTAAAATCATAGACATTGGGGGATCATAAGAAGCAGTATGTCATCATCAAAGATTTAGTGACAATCTTCCAATGGACCTGGTCTGGATATCTTGGGAAAGCTGTCTTGTAATATGTCACCTGCTTCAATTTCAGGAAATCTTTACTTTCATGTCAGCAGCAGATGCACAGGTCCAATCTGGGTTCAGTAAATCTTTAGGATTTACTTAGGTAAATCCAAGGGTCTATTTTTTAAAGTTTGGTGGCACAGTGTTGATTAGCAGTACCTGATGGGGCCTGCCCGGTGAGGTTGAAGTGAGTTCATCTGGAGGTGTCTTTTCCAATGGACAAAAATCTCCAAGTTGCAAGACATGTAAGCTATTTAATTGGGGTTTCTGTTTATTAATTTTTTACAAGTGTATTAAATGCATTTTTGACTTACTATATTTTTCAGCTTACAGTAGATTTATCAGGGAGTAAACCTATCATCAATTGAGGAATCTCTATAGTTTAATCCTTACAATGACACAATGAGATTGATAATATTCTTAGACCCATTTTACAGATTAGGAAACCAAGATTACACAGCTAGTTTTATCCAGTAAGCTACGCTACCTCTCACTTAAGTTATTTAGTAGCTCAAAATGATCCTATCTCATAATTTATTATTATAAGTAGTAGTATTTGTATTAAGTGTCACTAGCCGAAACTTTGTAAAGAAATCTGATTTCTGTTTTCAGAGAATTTTTAGCCAATGGGTCATCTACAGATTGGATCTATAAAATAATTTTAATAATTAAAAAAATACAAAAACATATAAATTCTAATGTATATTGCCCTCAGGGTGGTCACCTTAGAAGATCTTACATTCTGTGCAAACATGCCATCATTGTTCAAAATATTTTTACATTCTCTTTTTGAGTTGTCTTGGAAAACTGGACATTTTTTGAGTGCTTATAATGGTATATAATTAAGTCTTTTAAACGTAGATTTGAATGCTGGAAATAAGTAGATAAAAACTGAGGTCATCTAATTAAGATAAAGATCCAAACAAGAATGAGTTCTTGTTGTGACTTGAGCTGGCACTTATTTCAGATTTAAAATGTTTAGAGAAGGGGGGGGGTGATGGCGATTCTGTAGTTCACCTAGTCGTGCCGCTTACTAAGGTGAGTACAACCTTGAAGGAGCAGCATCTGGTAATGCACGATTTGATATGCTTTATTAGAGCAGACAGTAATAACAGCTTACAGATCTGTGCTTAATATCTTGCTTTAACTCCTAAGTGGCTTGGATGTTCCTGAGTTAATAATAGAACCACTGCTTGAATGTTTCACACTGAACCTAACAGTAGGAAGGATTAATCACTATTGTTTATACTATTCAGTATAGAACAGAGATTTTTCTCTAAGTTAACTTTATTTATGGATATCATATATTTCTCTATTAAATTCTGTTAAAAAGGAATTCAATTTCTCCTTTCTGAATGAAATGTGCAAACTCCTGCCTATTCTTGAATAACAGATAAGTGAAAGGGAAAGCACATTTCGAGCTATGTTCTTTTTGTCACTTTGTATGGTCATGTAGGCTGCGCCATCTAAAACTGCACACACTAGGAAAGTGTCCCATTTATTCATTATTATGGGCTGAAATGAAATAAAACATTTTTATTTTTAGTAATATTTTCAGGGCACCAGTGTTAGCCAAAGAAATAAAAAGCATAATTTAGATAAAGTTTAGTGTTTCAGGATAATTTCTAAGAGTCCCATCTAGCAATATTTGATGTAGACCAGTGGTTCTCAACTAAGAACAATTCCTTGACCCTGGGAACATTTGACTTGTTTGTTGTCATATCTGAGGGGAGTGTTACTGGTATCTGAGGGGTAGAGGCCAGGGATGCTGCTAAACAACTGATGATAGGATATCAAAAGGATGCACCAGGGTATCCAGCCCAAAATAGCAGTCGTGCCGAGGCTGAGAAGCCTTGCTTTGGAGTAGGTGAACTGATAATGAAGACAATAGCAATAGTAAGTTAAAATGTTTACATGGGGATACAGACACAAATGTAAGGTAAACAGGTAATCTTTAAAATAAGTTTCTACTCTAATTCAAAAAGACACCTGCACCCCAATGTTCACAGCAGCACTATTTACAATAGCCAAGACATGGTAACAAACTAAATGTCCATCCACAGATGACTGGATTAAGAAGTTTTATATATTTATTTAAATATATACACACATGCACACACACACACACACACACATACACAGAAATACACACAGACACATAAATACATACACATATATATACACACACATACATGTATATATACACATACATACAGGTATGTGTGTATATCTATATCTATCTATCTATCTATCTACACAATTTAATACTAGTCAGTCACAAAAACAAATAAAATAATGCCATTTGCTGCAACATGGGTGAAACTGGAGATCGTTATTCTAAGTGAAGCAAGCCAGAAAGAGAAAGAAAAATACCATATGATATCACTTATATGTGGAATCTAAAAAAAAAGACACAAATGAACTTACCTGCAAAACAGAAACAGAATCACAGACATAGAAAACAAACTTATGGTTACCAGGGGGGAAGAGGATAGAAAGAGATAAATTGGTAGTTTGAGATTTGCAGATATTAACAACTATATATAAAATAGATAAACAACATTTTCTACAATATCTTGTAGTAACCTATAATAAAAAGAATATGAAAAGGAATATATGTATGTATATGTATGACTGAAACATTATGCTGTACATCGGAAATTGACACAACATTGTAAATTGAATATACTTCAATAACATTCTTTCTCAAAATTTAAAATAAATTTTTAGAATGCCAAATGTAGTATCACAGTATTACCTTTTCAACATTCAAGATTCATTTAGGATAGTAGTTCTAAATCACCTACTATAGTGAGTTGAATGATGGTCCCCCGAAAGATACGTCCACCTGGATCCTGTGGATGTGACATTACTCGGAAAAGCCATCTTTGTAGATGTAATTGAATCAAGAGTTCTGACATGAGATCGTCCTGAATTACCTAGGTTGCCCCCAAATTCAATGACAAGTGTCCTAATAACACATAGAAGGAAGAAAGTCCAGGAGAGACACCCCTATGAAGACAAAGGTAGAAACTGGAATTATGTAGCCACAGGCTGAGGAAGGCTTGGACCCACCAGAAACTGGAAGAGGCAAAGAAGGATTTTCCTCTAGAGTTTTCTAAAGGAGCACAGCCTTGCTGACAGCTTGGATTTCAGACTTTGGTTTCCAGAACTTTGACAGGAAAAAAAAAAAAAAAACACTTCATGGACACAGGAGGCCTGGGATAGTTGAAAAGGTCAGAGTGGCCCTATCAGAACTCTTAAATCCCGCCAATAGGATGGGCCAAAAGAATACTGAGCCAACGTAGTCTCTCTGGGAGCCCTCTACTGGACATTATGTTCAGCCAGACGCAACTGGCCATGAGGGATGAGCTCTATATAGACACTTGTCCAAAAGCCAAGACCAGAACCAAAATACACTTAAAAGGTCAAGGCCAGACAGGTGAAGTTTATTAGGACTCTTACCCAATGGCTTCATCTCATTGTGAATGTGAAGAACATAGTGTAGTATGTAGCACATCCGGACAGAAATAAGCCCGCTTGCAAGAGAATTCTTTCAGGATTACATTCTACCTGTTTTTCTCTCTTGGGAACAGCAGAATCACAAGGCTAGTATGGAGCACCTACTAAGTCTAGGATTCACTCATCCAGCAAATACTCATTGAATCTGATGTTCTAGATGTCTGTCCATGGAGCCCCACTGTGGGTTCTTTAACTCAGGACTTTATGACATGGACAAATGGATGTGCTGATAGTGACTGACCCAAAGATTAATAATGAGAGCCATGTAGAGTTGGTCATGTGCCTCCCTGGACATGAGAAACTATATGCAAATATGGCATTGGTGTTTGCCACTCCATTTCCTGTAGAATAAGAAGCTAGGAATAATCTTTAACCAGCATGGCTGAAAGAGAAGTGTTCTTTTTTCCTATTATTTTTTCCCTTACAAAGTCAGTTTTGAGATTTATGCTCCTTTCTTTAAAGAGCTTATTATCAATCAAACTTAATCATTGTACATCCTTATTCCAAATGCAATATCTAATTATGTATATCTTCACTTGATTTTTATTAGGGATTTGTTTTTCTTCATGATTTCTTGGAGATTTCTGGGTGGAGCTTGGAGATCAATTCTCAGTGCTACACATACTTTATTGGGTGACTGTTGGATTAGCATTCTTATCTCTGGAGTGGTATGGAAAGGGTGCTTTAAATCCCCTTTGGTGAGAAAATTACTCCTTGCTCAGAAAGCGATGAGCAAAGAGACTCGCTCTTGGTCAAAATCTTGGGTGCCATGATGCTTCCTGTTTGACAAAATTGACTGTCTCCTGAGCATCGGCTTATCAGCCTTCAGCATTCAGGGGTGATTTAAGCAGAAGCTGTACAGGTTAGTCACTTCATAGCTAACCGTTTTCATGGGGTACAAAAGCATTGCTGTGGCTTTGGGGTGAAAAGGGTTGTGCTTTAGGAAGTCTTTACTAACTCGCTTGAAGTCTTAGGAATGTATTTCATAATTTATACTTTTAAAAAACTCATTGGTTCACTTATTTAAAAAATCAAAATAGTTTTCTAACCCTTGCCTATAGTTGTGTATACTTATAACCTTACCAGCTCTTGTAGTGAAGTATCTGAGGTTTGCTGCCTAGAGGATATTTTCCTTTCATTGGCTGAAAGTAGCTCTTATTCACCATTAAATCTAAATTATCCAGGGATTAATCATTTATATACCACCTTTTCTCTCTTCCTCATCTTGCCTGCTTTGGACTTACTTTCTGCTTTTCCATCATTTATCTTCAAGGAGTGGAAAAAAAGCTGAAAGGCAAACCAGGTAACTTTACTGCTGAATTTAACTTTAAAGATGTGGCAATGGAATCAAATTTGATGGCTAGAATGGAAAGTTATCTCTGGATTGATTTACCCAGCCTAGCCCTGTTGCTCATTAGAACTGACACTCAAGTTGATTGTGGAGAAAAATGTCCTAATGTGCAGTTTAATTTTGAATAGCTGCCTTCTGGGGTTATAAGACTGCTGGCAAGCCCTGGGTGCACTTGTGGGCAGGCTAAGAAAACTGTTTCCCGAAAATGCGAAAAAGCGATGGTGGGAAAGCAACACTGTTGTCCCACTTTGAGAGTTCTTTCCAAGTAACGAAAATGTGCTTTGAAATCATTTGCAAAACAAAAATAATATGTGCTGAATCATACTATTCTCTGCCACTCAGTCCACTGTGCTGTTACTTGTAAATTTCTTTCTGGTTAAATAGCCATAGTTTTTAACACAAACAAAGATGAATCCAACTCATTAAGGAGAGAGAGAAATGATTGGATTCCATTTACGAATGCTAATTAGAAGAGAGTAGAGTATTAAGAGTGTATTCAGTCCTTCTGTGCTGCACCGGGAAAGGGTCTTTAAAGGAACAGGTTATAAAGAAAACTGAGCTTGGCATGTGTCATAGTTTCATTAATTTGCAATGATATGCCTGCAACATAGCGGCCACATAAAGTATCACATATAGAGGGCCCTCATTTCTTCTTCTACAATATGATACGTGATCTTCTGCAGCTAATAGATTACAGATGGTGCTCTGCCCTACGGTGCAACTCTGAGAAGCCGTGTCCCCCGTCTCCCTAGCCCGTTGCCCTTAATTAACAGAAACAGGCAGGCTCCGAGTAAATGAAGGGTTCCATTTGAGAGAGTTTTCAAAATTACTCTTCTTTATTTTTTTTAAGCTCAAACTTTAAAAGATATTAACCATTTCAAGAGAAATTTTGCAGGAATGAATTGCACTCCACGGTGCTTGCTGCAGCCATGATTCTAACCACATCATGGAAATGTAGTAGACATTATAATAAACAACAATTGAAGCAGCCGGCAGGATGGCCCTGCCCTGGGGGGAATTGTATGTCTAAATACCCACAGAAACACGATGCATTTTGACTTTAGACATTTACTCAACAAACACTTCCTGAGCATTTGTTATACTAGACATTATGCTAATTACTAGAACTATAAGGCTGCAAAGACATGAACCCTGCCCTCAAAAAGCTCACAGTCTCGTGGGAGAGTGACAAATAAAGATGTGGCTTATAATTACCATTTAGTAAATGCTCCTAGTAGATACAAAAATTGAGCTTTCCTGGGAGACCTAAGGCATAATTCTTCATTGTCTTGAAAATACCTGTATTACTCCGTCTGATTATAGACATATAGGGAAAAGTTTACAAAATATGGAAAAGTGTAAAGAAGGAAATAAAACCACTTGGAAGCTCATTGTTGAGTAATAATCTCTAATGAGGGTGGATATATTTTTCTTCTAGATTGTTAAGGAGATTATTTATATGATTGGTGTGTTTTTTCTTCTCCAGGTTGTCTTCTATGCAGCTGACCCCTAGTCTACCTACCTGTCCTGCCCACCTCATAATTTCCTGCTTTTTGTATCACTATTGGTTGGGAAATCAGACAACCAAACTTGTTCCAATGGTGTCTATAAGAAGAATAAATTACACTGAATGCAGGACTGAGGGCCTCTTCTCAGAGAAAAGAGCATGAGCCTTAGCACATGGTTTCTATTTTGGATGCTCAGAGGCCTTTTTTCCCCCTCGCTTCCTGGGTTTCAGCTGTGTTCCTGGTACTTGAGGTTATTGGATAGGTGACCTCTCCATAAGTGAGCTGCTTTTTTCTAAATGTAGTTCCTGACTTTTAGAAACTAATGAGAATTTGGCAATGCCTGGCTATCAATAGCTTGTCACTACTAAGCAGGGAGCAAAAATGGTCTCAATTTCAAGCCTCTACTTCAGCCCTGGAGGAGCCTGAAAATCTGGGCATAAAAGACAGGTGGCAATTGGAACCCGATGCTAATTTATATTTGCCTTCATCTAAAGTTGCCAGATAAAATATAGGAGACCCGTTCAATTTGAATTTAAGTAAATGATGGGTAATTTTTTTAGTGTAAGTGTGTCCCAGGCAATAATAGGAACACACTTACACTACTATATATACATGCGTATACATTGTTTACCTGAAATCCAAATCCAGCTGGATGTCCTGTATTTTTATTGCTACATCTGGCAACTCAACCTCCATCCTCTCCAGGTATCCAGTCACCACAACCAGACCCTTCTCCCTCTTTCCCCTCCTGTCTTCACACTCACAAGTCTAGCCAGAAGGGCTCAGTTCAGTTGATTTGATTTCACTTTCTATTTGGTCACGTTCCAAGCAGTTTAAACATCTGGGTCTGGCATATTTTTTGATAGAATAATATCTTTCAAATAAAAGAAATGCCTTAACATAAATACAGAACCCTATTCTAAACCAATTCAATTGAGGTCAAAGCATGTGTCTGTGTGCGTGTGTGCGTGTGCGTGTGCACGCATGCACACGCGCACCATCGTTGAGATTTAAAAAAAAATATTTTCCGTTTTAAACTCATAATCTGAGTCATAAAGTTTTGAACAGAAAGTTTTAGACATTTCTAATAAAAGTTAAGTTTCAAAATTATGGGAGAAAAATACTGAAAAATAAACTGTTCTTTTTTTAAATGCCTTTTGAAAGATTCTAAAACCATAGCTGAGGGAATGAATCTATTAATTCCTTTAAAGCCACTGCTAACAGTAAGCCAAGTGCATCCAGACGATTGATCTACTTTTCCTCCTGATGATGACAATGATGATGATGCTTTTTAGAAAATGCTTTTTTTAGAATTAGAGAACCAGGGGTGTTTTCTCATTTAATGTTTAAAACTCTGAGTTACTCTCTTATACTAAGGCCAAAATAAAGCGTGGATTCTAGAGTTCATCCTGGGTTAGAATTCTTCCTCTGACCCTTACTTACTAAGACTGGAGATATCACTTAAATGCTTTGAGCTCCAACCCTAATATCTGAACAAGGAGGTAGCAATTAATTAGGACGAATTAATGAGGACTAAATGAGGTAATATAGATGAAATTGTCGGGCCTCACACAATGCGTACCCAGCAAATGTCACTGTCCATTCTTTGGGGGATGTAACTGCTGTTAGTCACTAAAACATTTGGCAAGTAGAGGGGCATACGTTTCCACAGTTGATCCTTGCTTCTGGTGATAAATCTTGGACTGCATCACTCAAGTCCTTCTTCCTTCTTTTCCCTTTATTCTACATATCATAACACATGTAAAGTTATTTTGTAGTTCTTAAACTTACAATGTTCCTTTCACTTCTTGCCAAATGCCAAAGCCATATATAGAAGATGGTTTTCTCTTCTGCTTTGAATCTATCAAGTTATCTGATGGCTAATAGGACAGAGGCCTTGCATCCAGGGAATATTTTGTATACCTTCATCTTTCCTCTGAAAAATATGTACTGTATGTACCTACTAATTTTTTTCCATTCTTGATCAAAGAAAAGTATTATGGCCTCTTTTCACCTAAAAAAACCAAAAAACAAAAAAACAAAAAAACCAGCCAACTGTACAAAGGTTTTATGTAAGGTTTTACTTAAAGATAAAATAAGTAGATCTACATACAGCTTTCCTGGCTCTTCCAGCACCCACTTCTCCAATGCAGTGCAGGAACCACTGGGACATGTTTTACAGAGAACAGGAGCATGGATCACCGAAGTTCTCCGCTTTTCTCTTCTATTAGAGCAATCTCATACAATGAACCCGCACATCATGAATGTCCTGTATATTTTGTCTCATGTTACTTTAAAAATACTGGAACACTGACATTTCGTATTAGGATCATTTCACTCACATTTGTGACCACTTCTCTGTATAGGAACTGGGAGAAGGAAAGAAAGACCTAAATCTATCCACCAGAAGAGTTCAGCCATTTCCGATGGGGTGGGAGTCAGAGGGAGTGATCTCAGAAACCAAAGGAAAGAGGAGAGCTGTAGTTCAGTGCCCTGGAGCCAGCCAGAGGGCCTGGGTGGGAAGGGGGTTAATGGATGTGGGTGTGGTTTGCCAGCTAATTATGGGAAGCCGACCAAACAACCCTAATTCACATGTTAATTGAATGATCCATCAAAATAAAACTTTGGAACTCAAACGCATTGTTCTAGGACCCCAGGCTGAGTACACCAGAGAAACAACATTTTAACCCTCATTTTGCGGTAAGGGTTTTTTTGTCTCTGAATCACATTCTACACACAGCAGATTTTTCCAGGTAGAAGAAATATCTTTCAATTTTAGGCAACGCCAGTTCCAATTTCACTGACTTTGGGAATACAAGGTTGCCCGTGTAGCACAGGTGGAAGGATGCTGCTGGGAGGAGCGTCCCAGCCTGAAGTGGTCTTGGTGTTAGGGCCTGGACCTCTGGGATCCTGCCTCTTTCCCCATATGGGGGTGACTGAGAGTGCTGGGGTGTTGAGTGCCCTAACTTTGAGGTGTAAGCAGAAATGTTACAGAAGCCCTAGCTCAGTCTAACATAGAATGAGCGACCCTTTCACTACTCATGACCCTCCACCGTCAGTCACAGAGCCACAGGCTCAATTTCCCTTATATTGCATGGAGAGATTTTCCTGGTGGCCATGACAGCAGTGGTCATGGAAACAGCATTTTAACCTTAAAGAATTTCTTCCATGAATCTAAGAGCCAACCACCAGAGAGTCCTAGATTTCTAGCCATGGCAGCCAGCAGCAAATACTAACACATGTCCCTGGAGATGTTAGAAATATTTGAAGAGGGAAACTGCAAAACCCTTGACTTCCTACAGTTAAACAAAGGATAGCTCTGGCAAATAAAAGAATATTAATATCAATGAGAATATCTCTGTACACACTGGTGGTTGGAGTCCACAATACTTGAGTTACATTTAAATTTGTATCCCCACATGTTTATTTATTGATGCTTCAAAGAAACATTATTGAGCATCTACTACATGTTAAACACTATGCTGTGCTTTGGGGACAAAGTAGAAATAAGATAGACATGGTCTGTAACTTCCCTTGATAAAATTTTTAGTCTAGCTTTTGTGTAACTCCAAGGAAATTTTACTGTTTTAAAATAACCTTTTAATTGATTTAAGGCATTGAAATCGAAGGACTAAAATAAAATCTTGTAAGTCTGTATAACAGCTAGTCATAGATACCACATTTAGTGTGTAGAAATACTGATGATTGCTACTGTCTTCTAAAATATGTCTTCTAAAATAGTGACACAGTGCAGTTTCTTATATGCTCTTGTCTATAAAATGGTCCTTCTCCTCCGAGTGAGATGCTCAGCAGCTAGCTTCTGTTTCACAACTTCAGCTTACAGGAATGAAAGGGACACCTGGCCAGCGATCCAGATGAACTAAATCCACCTCAGCAATCAAATGAGCAGCAGACAGTGCAGCCAAAGCATCCTCCCATCCAAAAGGTTGATGTTAGATATTTCTAATTTAGGAAAGACAGGTCAAATTATTTTCCAACTCCAGAGTCTCATAAATAAAAAATCACTATTCTATTCTATGATAAATATGTTTGCTTAGAGTACTACCTACAATGTGAAATATAGCTTAGTCATTTGGATCCTCCTTAATGGTATTATGTACATGTCAACACCTGCCATGACAGGCATTAAAAATCAGTCAAATAAAATAAATGGTTATTAGCACTTATGATATGTTAGATTCCACTGGGCAGCAAGAATTTATTCATCCCTTTGAAGGGAGAAATAGAATGAATAGACAGTATGGTTCAGACTCTCAAAAAATTTATAATCTTGTCAGGAAGATAAAAATTAAAACACATGAAACAAGAGTTAACAAGAGTAAAAAATGAAAATCAACAGTAAATATAAAAAAGCATATAATCAAATACTGAAGTATGGCAGGAGCTAAGGAAAATCAAATAAAATTCCTGAAGGTAGCAATAGTTCAAGAATGTTTCCCAGCCTAGATTGCATTTATGCTAAGCCTTAAGAACATGGCAAGTATTTCATAGGTACCAATAAACTTAGGAAATTTTAAGTGGGGCACATAAGTTGTAGGTATGAACTTGCTGTGCTTCTGGAGCAATCAGTAGACTAATGTAACTTGAAGGAAAGACGAGATACGATCACTAGGAAGAGTGGATGCTTTAGGGAGGACTTGAAAGCTAAGCAGATGCATTTTAACATGGGTAGTGAGCAATAAGCCACAGCAGGTTTTGGTGCAGAGGAAGCACATTCTGTAATCAGTGGTTGTAGAAGAATTAATCTGACAACTGTGTGAGGGTCTGAGGTGAGAAGGACAAGTCAGGGAAAAGAGTACGCATGGTCACTGGTCAGTAATGAGCCATTATTCCATATATAAAATGCTAGGATTGTCTGATTTGTCAGCATGAATGGATAAGAGTTCAAGTTAGAGAAGAGTAATTAAAAGAACAACTCAGGGATTGAGCAGGGCTAGGGATAGCGGTGAGTTTAGGAAATGTGAATTAGAAGAAAACAGGAGATGGGATGTCTGCTATTTGGAAGGTCCTGGGTAACACATGCTTTATGTTGAGGAAACTCTCTTGGAAATCTTGTTAATAAGCAATAATTGGAGGGCCTTAAAAAATTATTAGCAAGGCTCTGACTCTGAATGACCTATACCAACCTAGTGAAATGCACACATCATGGAGCAATGTTTAGAGAAAAGAGGAATATTGAGGTCAATGTAAAACCCTATATCCACAAACAGGTCATTATCTGAGATCATTCTAGATCAAAATGTGAAAAATGCACCATGTTCAAATTAGTATGCAAAATAAAACATCAGCGTGGAGTGAATTTATGTGATTATACCATGAATAATTCATTAATACAGCAATACAATTAGCTTCTTATAATATAATGATATAACTACTGCATTCGTATACAGTAGGCCTGACCCAAACTGCTATAATAGCAAGAAGTTTGAAAGCAGAAGAAAGCCCTAAATGTCTCAAACCCAAAGGACACAGTGAAATTTGCTGCTAATGGGACAAAAAAGTAATAAGGAGTCAGGACAAGTTCATGCCTAAAATTGGTAAAAAATGGTGTGATTTTTTTTTATGTGAGCATTTTATCAGACATCAAACAAAAATTACTTTATTAGTATAAGATCTAATTGATACGTTAATAAGTAATCTCAACACATTTTTAAAATTACTGTATATAAAGCATGTAGTTAATAGTTGGATAGCTAGCTATTCTGAATAGCTAGCATCTTAACTATAGAAAAATCTTTCTCAAACTTCCAGAAGGTGGAAATCCAGGGATTGAACACACACAAGATAATGAATGCTTGGGTTGGATAAATAAGTAACTGGCATCTGAAGTTTGCTTTAACAGAACCATTACTTTGAAGAATAGAGGTTCAATTCACTTTAAAGTCCTACTTTAGTCATTTTTATAATGAAATTATATCTCTCCTGGACTTCCACTGTGTTGGTTTAGGCTGAGCTTGCCTATTATAGATACTCTGTGTGAGTTTCCTTGGAACTTAATTTTTCTGTTCTTCTTTAAGGGTCCCCATACTTTCAGCAGAGTAAAATCCAGCAGAGTGAAATATCTGAACATAGCTTCAGCTAACTTCTAGTTGGTCTTGCTTCATTACTAATTAATGGACAATGGTAAAATATGTAAATTAAGAATAGTAAAGCAGAATGCTCATTTTTTCGAAGTACACCAAAAATAATCAAATGTTCTTGTCACTATTTTTGTTATCATCCATGTCAGTGAACCTTTTTATGGTGGGGACCTGGAGAGGAGCGAAGTTGCAGTGAGCTTTGAGGGGACACTTTAAGTGAAATCATACATCTCAAGCACAATTCAAGTTTACATTGACTTTCCCACAATAGTAGTTTCAGTTACTCATTGTATTTCAAAGCTAAAATAATCAGTGATACATCATTATCTATCTCTTGCACATTGTGTGATAATATATATGGCAGTGAAAAAATATCTGTCTTAGTTAATTTGGGCTGCTACCATACACTTACTTCTCACAGTTCTGGAGGCTGTGAAGTCCAAGATCAAGGTGCTGGAAGATTCAGTGTCTGGTGAGGACTAGATTCCTGGCTTATAGACAGCAGTCTTTGTGTCCTTACATGGCAGAGAATGTGAGCTAGGCCCCTGGTCTCTTCTCATAAGGATACTAATCTCATTCATGAGGGTTCTACCCTAATGACCTAATTATCTCCTAAAGACCCCATCTTTAAATCTCATTATATTAGGAGTAAGGATTTCAACATACAAATTTAGGGTGGACACAAATCATTTAATCCATAACATCTATTGTCAGAACTATATGACAGGTAGTATCATATGTTTTTTTGTACACATAATCTGCTTTAATTCCCACAAAAATCCTCTGAGAGGCACATCCATTTCTTATAATATTGAAGAACAAATATCTTATAAAATCTATCTATTGAGAGACATTTAAATAGCTGAAGAAAATACACACACATGTGCAAACTAAGCCAAAGTATGAATCCAGAGCAAAGAGTGCTGACTAACCTACGGGTGATTTCCAGAACCATCTGAGCATGAACCTTGATATTAATAGACTATCCTTGATTATAAGAGACAAAACTAGGGATCTCTAAGATGGAGAACTGGGTCAGGACTCCACATAAAGCTAGAACTCCAAAAAGATCCTCAGTGAAAAGCTAGGAACAAAATAAAACAAAATAACTCTGTCTTGTAAAAGTTGTCCACCAGGAAAATAAACTCTGTACTTTGTCTTGGTGAAAGGTAAAAATAAATAAATAAATAAAAACAAATCTAAACTAATAAACAAATTTAACCAATTGCAGGATACAAGATCAACATGCAAAAACAATGAACAGTCTGAAAATAAAACATTAAAAAATTACAGTAGCATTAAGAAGAACAGAATATTTAGGAATAAATTTAACCAAGAGGTACTATCTGTACCTGTATACTAAAAACTACAAAATATTGCTGAAAGAAATTTAAGCAGATGTAAATAAATGGAAAGATATTTAGTGTTTATGAATTGGAAGTCAATAATATTAAGATGGCAATACTACCTAAAATGATTTACAGATTCAATCCACTCCCTATCAATAGCCCAATGGCATTTTTTTTTCTAGAAATGGAAATGCTGATCCTCAGATGCAAATAGAATTGCAAGGGGCCTTGATTAACCAACATAATATTGAAAAAGAAGAACAGAGTTAAAGGTTATACACTTGAAGTCAAAACTGACTCTAAAGCTACTGTAATCAAAACAGTGTGGTAATGACACAAGGACAGACATAGAATCCAGTGGATAGAATTAAGTCAGAAATAAACCCATACATCCATGGACAATTAATCTTCAACATGGGTTCAGCACCATTCAATGGAGAAAGAATAGTCTGTTCAACAGTTGGTGTTAGGACAACTGATATCCACATACAGAAGAATGAAGTAGGACCCCTACCTCACACCTTATACAAAAATAACTCAAAATGGATCAACAACCTAAATATGATGAACAAACTATAAAACTGTTAGAAGAAAACATGCAAATAAATCTTGATCTTAGATTTAGCAATGGATTCTTGGGTATGACACTGAAAGCACAAACAACAAAGGGGCAAAATGGATAAACTGGACTTAATCAAAATTAAAAACTTTCATGCATCAAAGCGTACTATCAAGAAAGTGAAAATGCAAACTATGGAGTGGGAGACAATGTTTGCAAACCATATCCCCTGATAAGGGTCTAGTATCCAGAATATGTAAAGAACTCTCACAGCTTAACAACAAAATGACAAACAACCAAGTTTAAAAATGGGCAAATGAAAATAAGTAAATAAATAAACCTAATTATCCCCACCAAAAAAACCCAAAATAATAAAAATAAAATTTAAAAATCTACAAAAGAAAACTGTTAAAAAAGTAAGCATGCAAACTAACAAAAAAAAAAGAGTTGAAAAAAAAAATGAGCAAATGATATGAATGGATATTTCTCCAGAAAAGATATACAATGACCAACAGGGCTATCGTTAATATCATAATTCATAATATTATGTTAATATAATAATGCTCAATATGATTTGTTATTAAGGAAATATAAATCAAAACCACAATAAGATATCACTTCACATTCACTAGAATAATTATTCAAAAAAGAAAGAAAGGAAAGGAAAGGAAAGAAAAGAAAAGAAAAGAAAGAACTAGTTTTAGCAAGGATATGGAGAAGTTAGAATCCTCATGCTTTGCTGGTGGGAATAAAAATGTTACAGCCACTGTGGAGAACAGTTTTCTGGTTCTTCAAAAAGTTAAGCATAGATTTACTATATAACCCACACTTGACTTCTAGGTATATGACCCAAAGATCTAAAAACAGATATTCAAGCAAACACTTGTACATGAATGTTCATAGTGGCACTATTCAAAAGGTAAAAACAACCCAAATTTCCCTCAAGAGATGCGTGGATAAACATATTTTGGTATGTACATACCAAAGCCCTAAAAAAGGTGTGAAGTACTGATTCATGAACCTGGAAAATATGCTAAGTGAAAGAAGTTAGACACCAAACATCATATATTGATGATTCCATTTGTATAACATATCCAGGTAGATTTACAGATACGGAAAGCAAATTAGTGGTTTCTATAAGATGAGGAGAGGGAATGATGGAGACTGATTGTTTAGTGGGCATGGGGTTTCATCTTGGGGTGTTTAAAATGTTTTGGAACTAGATAGAGGTGATGATTGTGCAACATTGTAAATGTACTAAATACTCCTGAATGTACACTTTAAAATGCTTTTTACATTCTGTGAATTTTACCTCAATAAAGAAATAATGAACAAAAAATTACTACCCCAGGGAATTCATAAGCACAAGCCAGGCCCAATATGGGCTTGTTTTATGAATTTACATCTCCCCCTTATTGGTAGTGCCTGCTGAAGGATGGCATAAGGGAATGCAAATATTTTCTGGAAGAATACACTCTCAATCTAGGACTCAGGACAGTTTCACAGAAAGTTTCAACATGCCTGAACTCCTAGCAAAAACAGCAGCAAACAAAATGCAACAGGAAATAAAGCACTAAGACAAAAAAGAACAAAAACAATAGAACAGAAGCAGATCCACAAAAACTCTAGATATTGGAATTATTGGTTTTAAAATATAAAAATTAACAATATTCAAGATATTAGAGTAAAGAAATAGAAATCTTCCAATCTATGAATGAATAACGAGGCTATGAATTGATCAAACAGATAGGATAAAAAAAGAAATTCTAGAAGTGAAAAATATAATTATTGAAACTGAAAACTCAATGTAATGTTTTAACAGCATAGCAGACGCAGTTGAAGAGGGAATTTACAACTGAAAAATAGAGCAGAAAAAAATAACATGCAATACAATATGCAGTTAAAGATTTGGAAAACATGAAATGCAGGTTAAGGTACATTAGAGTAAAGTTAGAAGGCCAAGCTTGTATCTGGTCAGAAGTTTACAAAAGAATATACAGAATGGAGAAAAGTCAGTATAGAAAGAAGTAATGGCTGGGAATTTTCCAATATTGATGACAGACTTGAATACAGATTCAGGAATACTCACTGAAACCTATGTAGATGGCCACAACAACACACCACACACTGAGACACACCTTGTGAAACTGCAGCTTGCCAAAAACATAGGAGCACAGACAAAAATACCTAGAAGGAATGACAGCAGCTACAGTGGGATCCAGAAAATGATGAGAAATATCTTCCAAGAGCAAGAAAATGACTCTCAAGGAATTACATTCTCTGTAAACAAATTGAAATAATGACATTATCAGACACACAAATGCTGAGTTTTTAGCAACAATCCCTCACTAAAGGTTATTCTAAAGGATGTATTTCCATAAAAAGGAGAATATAGTAAAAGGAAAATATATGTGATTTTTTTAAAAAGCCAATTATTGTAAAAATTAGTGTACTCATTGTTCAAACCAGAAAACTGAGGTCCAAAGTATTTCCCAAGATCTACAATCAGTAAGTGAGAGAGTCACTCTTAATATCTTGATCTGTTTGACAAAAGCCTGTATTCTATATACTTAAGTATATATTTAATCCATAGCCCAGATGTATTAGCCTGCTCAAGCTGCCATAACAAAATACCATAGACTGGCTGTCACTAAACAACAGAAATTCATTTTCTCACAGTTTTGGAGGCTGGGAATCCCAAGATCAAGGTGGTGGCTGATCCGTCTCTGGTGAGAACTCTCTGGCCTGTGGATAGTCACCTTCTCTCTGTGTCCCCACCTGGAAGAAAGAGAAATTCTTCCCCCTCCCTCTTTTTATAAGTCCTATCAGATTAGGGTCTCATCCTTGTGACCCTGTTTAATTTTATTATCTCCTAATGACCCTGTATCTTCAGACATAGTCACAGTGGGTGTTAGGACTTCAACACATGAAGGGGGAGTGGGCATAATTCGGTCTGTAGCACCAGTCTTCCATCTGCTCATTTTCGTCCTGAAAGTTATCTATAGACCCTATGATAAATTTACTTTATTCTCTTAATATTTAAAGGGAATATTTGCTGCTAGTCACTCCTTACTCCTCACTACAAATTCATTTTCCACCCATCTCTTCTCTGCTCTGTGCCTCAGGAGGTTAACCTCTGCAGTAGCTCTATTTTCTGGCAGATTACTGATTGATTTCGACCCATAGGTTGCATTGGCAAAAGAGAAATAGATTGGAGGGGAAGAAAAAACCCTCTCCCAGTGCTTTAGTACCACTCCTCGGGCAACTGCTGTGTTCTTCCAAAACTATAGTTCCAACTGGGCAGTCCTTCCTCCAATGGATTCTAGTAACACTATTTCTTCTCCTTGTCCCTTTAGACCAGACATAGTAAAGCTGCTAATTCCTGGGTGACTCACTAGCCCTTATTTGTTCCTGAAACCCTATCTACAACTTTGTAAGGAGTCCTGTCATTAAGTTCTTTTCACTTAAGCCCTATGCAGAGTGAATTCTCTATCTTGCTAGGACCTAGGACCAGACCAGCCTTGCTTAAAGATTGCTTTTAATGTAAAGGTCAGGTAATATGGGACTAAATGCCATTCCACTTTCGTATTTGGGGGAAAAAATGTGCATAGACATCCATTGCATTTAGAAGGGAAAGATGAAAATGGAGAGGGGGAAATGCTCGGAGTGAAAGGGCCCTTGCAGACCTGCATAAAGAAATTGAACCTTCCACCTTTGGAAAATCCTCACCTGCCAAAGAGTGTCTCCCAAGGAAGCCATATGGGAAAAAAGGCTCTTTTGTCTTCTTATGAATAAATTGAACATCATTACCCAAGTATTGTCCATTCCTCTCATGGAAGGGTTAAAAGTGGAGATTGTTCATTTTCTTTATGACTCATTTCTTTCAGTTTTTCACCTTTGGAATAAGTGGAAATTCCCAATATTTTAGTTTAAAATAGGTCATTTCCCTCTTGCTTTGTCAGAGTAGTCTTACTTCCCTAAATTGGGTGACTAGGTGTATCTAGGGAGTTTCTCTAAGTGGTGTAGCTGAGTTTTAAAATCAATGTCATTCTCATTGTTGGAAATGCATGGTAGAAATCTGTTGGGATTGAGCAGTAAATGCAGAGGTAGGTCATGAAAGTCAAAAACAGTAGGTTGGAAAGAGGACTAGAAAGAGCCCCCAGCAGAAAAGCCATGCAAGTGGACAATGGGCAGGTGCAGGTAGGTTCAGAAGCTGTGAAATCAAGGTCAAGAAAGGAGAGCTACAGAGAGGAGCCAAAGGACAAGCCAGGAAGCTCTCCGTGGGGGTAGGTCTCACTGCTGAGACTGAGAACAGTCTGAAAGTCCTTTTTCACATACTAGAAGAATTCTATAATATTAAAATGAGAACGACTCTGAAACTTCTGTTAAGTTCATTGAAAATCTAAAAATAAACTTATACTATCCATATAATAGAGAGATTTTATCCTTAAATCTCCTGATGCTGCCTTAGATATACCTACACCATCAGTGTGTGTCATTGCATGAGGTCATGCAGGAGAGACAGTGAGTCAGCAAGGGAGGAAATGGCTTCTCACTGAGATAAATGCCTTGTCCTCTTCGTCCCCAGGGTGGTGGTGACCCAAGAGGGAAGCCAATATAATAGCAGGCAGTGTCGCTGGGACCTTTGGGATAGAGTGTTTTAACCTTGGCTTATTGTCTGTTAAACACCTTGAATATTGGACAGATGATGTCATGACTTTGTTTTCCTAATGCCCAGAACCGCCCTTGCCTGCTGGTAGGTAAACAATAAAGGTGGACCGAGTGCCAAAACATTCCCTTGCCTCACTCCTTCTGGCCTTTCAGCCCCTACACTTACCTTAGAATTGATGGACATAAGGAGACTGGGTCTTGCCTGGACCTCCCACCTCGCCTGTATCACGCCAACCACTCTGCTGCAGTGTGTGTTTGCTGAGTGTAGCTAAAAGTCTAGATAAGGGGGAGGATGGGGCAAACTTTTCAGCCAGAGTTTGGCCTGGGGAAAGACTTCAAAACTTGCCTCCTGCGACGCTCCAACAGTATTGAGCTCAGATGGAAGCATTTCATAAAGTGAAATCCGTAGCAGCTCTCTGTATGTAGGGCCACCAGCCAGATATACCTGGAAGCAGGCGGGTGTCTTGCATTCTCTGCCACGGAATGATGACAGAGGGAAAACAAAGGGAAATGCCCAGGAATGTCAAGTCAAACAAATTGTAGCTCTCTCTGCTGCCTTCTCTGACCTTGTTGGGAGGTAAGTCACACCTGTGGGAGGAACGTTCAGAGTACACATGTTTGTCATTTGAGGCTTCTATCTGCTCCAAAAGAAACTCTAAATCTTCCTTATGGAGGCACTGACATTTAGTTTGGCACATTTTCAGATACTAGAAAAAGAAACGTGACTTGACAAAAAAAATATGTCAAGTTAGTATAAAGCAGAAGAGTCATCTACTTCAAGGCATTTGGAGAATAATTTGCACATAAGTGTGCAAATATACAAGTTTCCAGGCACTGGGATACCTTCCTTCCTTCCTTTCATTCTTTTTTTTTTTTTTTTTTTTTTTTTTTTTGTCAATGAATACCATGTACCTTCAGTAGATAAGTGTGACTTTTCGAAACCTTCTAAAATCAAGTGGGGTTTTGTTTTCCTTTGCAGTATTCAGGGGCGCTGTTTCGGTTTGGTTTGTTTGCTTGCTTTTTCCCAAGTGAGGTTTCTGTTTCAAAGTTCAAGAGCATCATAGAAAGATAAACTTCACTGCATCTGAAGATGAGCGGGGAGTGTTTTAGAGAAGCTATAGCATCCACTTTAGAGTAGATATTAATCTTAAATTTGGCACATATTTATCTGATGAGCCTCCCTGTGTGTGTTCCAAGTTTCAATTAAATCCCTTATGGGGCACCAAACCCATTGATTCATTTGGTGGGGCTGTTATACTCTTGTATGTGACAAAATAACCCAGAGAAGCTTACAGCTTAAAATGTAAGGGCTCTAGAAAGACTGAGGGGATACAAAGTATTTTCCAAAATGGCCATGTTCTTTGGTACTTGTTAATTCACTTGCTGAATATTTTGACTTATTTTTTTTTTCCCCAGAGGGGCATTTAATTCTACATTCTCACTTTTTCCTTAGCTCCTCACCAGCTTCTACACTCTGTAACTTCTATGGTCCTGACATGTGAAGGCAATCTTGATCCCTCCAAGTCTTTGATTATCATTTCGCTTGTCCAGACTAGCTCCGCCATCATTCTACCTTTAAAGATAAAAGGCTGGCCCATGAACAAAATTAGAGGGGGAAAGTTCATTTTTGTAGTTCCAACAACGGAATATCTTCTACATCTATTGATGCCCAAGTATCAGCCATTTGAAGGCAGATTTAACAACAACAACAACAAAGCCTGTGTCAGAAACATTAATATGTCATGCCCAAGTCATACAGAATCTCTTGAACTCTAAGGGAGGGAAAAAAGGCAGCCTGCTTTTAGACCTTCTGCTTTCCATATTAACTTTGACCTTAGCTATTTCTCAATCAGCTGCTTACATATCCATTTCATACACTGGAGGTGTAGAAAATTTCATAAGAAGAGCAACCAGCATAAAAATGACTTTTTAAAGAAAGTTCAGCAACCTCTGTATAGATTGAATATGACATGTTCAAGTCACTGACTTCATTTATTAAATGCACTTCCCTGATGTGTTAAATGACTCTTTCTTCTAAGTGCAGAAGGTTTGTGTAGCTTTCCCTGCCTGCTCCCGTCTCATCTCCATGATTTACGACGTTCTCCTGACAGGCTTCAGACATCTAGGGTCCATTAGGTAGGAAGGAGTTTTACCTCTGGGTGAGTCCTGAAGTAATCCTGGGGTGAGCTGTATTGTTTGGCAGTCTCCCTGGGAGTTTTTAAAGGAACAAACAAAAAGAATCATCTGGCATAGAGATGAGGCGGAGTTTCTCTTGCTTTTGAAGTAGTCTTTATAATTTTGGGGACTTTTATCTCTATTATTTTTATTTTATAAATGCACAAAGTTCTCCCTTTTAAGGACACGGAGAATCGGAACAAAGGTGATTAAGAAGATGGTGTTTCAGAAAGATTTGGGGAAAAATATGCAGCTGCCCAAGTCCTAAATTGGGGCCACTTGTTGGAACCCTGAGGATGGAAAAGTACATCTTGCATTTAAAACATGGTCTTGTGCCTGTGAATCAGTAGAGGATGTTTATAGATGAGGAATGTTCTAATGTTGTCTGGAAACAGCTGCTAATGCTGGATCAGTATCAGGTGTGTGTGTGTATGTGTGTGTGTGTATAAAATAGACCCATATGTCCACAGAAAACTGAAGCAGCTAGTGGGGATCAACCATAAATTAAGTTGCTGAAAAATTCAAGGTACTTGTTTTCTCTGAATTTTTTTCCAGTAGAGTTTGTTGTTTGAGTGTACTTGGGAACCCTACCCTTACCTCTGAGCATTGTTGCTCCAAGGGCTAGTATTTAAAATGGAAATCATTATTTTGAAAAAGAAATTGATACTAAGATAGATAAGGGTTTACCCTGCAAGTGTTTTGCACAAATTCTTTTAAAATGGAGTTGCAAACGTGTCAGCCTTTTTTCTTTCCTTTGAATGGATTTTATTACTAGATCAAGAACTTCTAACTGTCAAGCTCAAGTAAAATGTGAAATCATTCACCTCTTCCAGTCCTATAACAGGCTGAGTCTTCTGAGTACCTTTTAGTTAAAAGAATAATAATAGTTCTTAAAAATATGAAAACATGGGTTAGTGATTGCTACCTGTCCTCAGGCCTGGGTCTAACACATTGTCACCCTGAAAGAGCTCTGATGAAATCTAAATTTGGTGTTAGAAGTCCATTGCTGTATTAATCTTTTGAAATAAAAATGTCATAGTTATGACTCTTTGGAAACTGCCACACTTAACTTCCAAACTGTTGCTTTTAAAAAGGCTAATTCGGGGTTGGGTACATTAATGTCAATGTCCTATAAAACTGCCAGCTAAAAAAAATGTCAGCAGAGACATTTTTTTTCTGGCCGATGTCAGCACAAAAGGGTGCCTCAGTTGTTTTCATCTCCAAACAGCTGCGTGCTTTCATTGACATTTGGTGACCTTTCTTTGTGCACTCGGCTTAACCTCTTAGGTTATTTCCTGGCCTCCCTTCTGTGACCTTTGACCGAGGCCGACCTTTAGCTGGAGAATGTGACATTTTGTTCTCCTCTAGCTGACATGTGATGCTCTCATTATTCAAAGGTATGTGAAAATAATGACCCTGAGTGACCTTTGAGTTTCCTTCCATTTACTGGTTGTTTTTGGTGCTTGTTTGGCATGTACTGGCCTAGGTGCAGGGGGGGCGGGAAGGGATTGGGCCATGATAAGATGGCCAGTATCTCTCTTTATTCTGTTTCTAACCCCTTTCCTGTAGAAGAGCCACTGTACTGTTTATGACGAAGCCTTAGTATTTTCTGTTCATTGCAAATGCTATGTTTGGGGACGATTTTGACCTTTGAACACTAGGTCTTTTTGAAATGTAAGAAATTTGGTGCAGTGAGTGGAGCTACTTGTTTGTTTCTATCGTCTTCCCATTAATGGCATTTCTGTAGATAATTATGCCAACACTTTTATATTTAGAAAGTGAATAATGCATATAGAAATGAATAACTGAAAAATTTGTCATTTGTGTTTTGTATATAAATGATCTAGCTGGATCTTTGAAAGAGTTCCATTTCTAAATAAAAGTTTTGTATATGTTATCATATATTTTTTAAGAAACCTAGATTATTCTTATCTATTTAGTGCTATATTAATTTAAATGTGTATATTCATTAATATACGAATGTGACCAGTGGGTACAGAGTGTGGAGAAGGAAAACGAATTTGAGCATTGATAAAACAATGGTCATAAGTTACTTAAGCTAGATTTGGAATTTCAGACATGAGGGTATTTAGACATATATATATCTATAAGAATTTAGATATACTGACAATACTTTTTATCACAAATATGTTACTAAATAATTTATGAATTGGATGGATATACAGTTTTCAGTAAGACAAAATACATTTCCACTTTGATGTTCGAAGTCCACTGCTGTATTAATCTTTTGAACAAAGTAAGGAATCATCATCCTTTTTATATAACACATGTCTGCTTGCATTTTGCTCAGAGTAAAGTCTCACTTCATATAATTACCTCTAGAATAGATATAGCACCATACAAAATTGTGGATGAGAGTTTGGATTGCTTGGCCAACATTTAGCATGGTCATTAACTCTGAGCTTTCATAACTTTCCAAGGCAAGCTGTTGAGATGCTGAGAATGGGTGACTTGAGGGTTATTATCAGTACAGTGACAACTATATGGTCTTCAGCAAAAACACAAGGCCGTCTGACTATGCACATTCAAATAAAGAAAAGCCCATCACTTCCAAGCTATCATGCCCTCCTAATTTCATCTCCAAATATTTAAAGAAAAAAATTATACTGTATTATGTTACACTTTGCAGTATTCTAAAAAATAAGACCTTTAACATTTTTTACATGAGACTTTTTACACTTGTGACTTAGTCCATTGTTTGAGCCTGAATTTGAGAAACATTGACACAGAGTATGACTTTCTTTCAAAGGACCTACCTTAAAACCATCCTTTCTCATACCTGAATTAATGGGACTAATTTCAAAAAGGATACAAGAATGGTGGATTCTTCAAGGAACGTGGTTGTTTCAAGACTACAAATACTTGTCCATTAACCACCTTGATGCAGAGTGGTACCTTCCTAGAGGAAGCATGCTTTTAATCCTACTTTGCATAAGGGTGCCACAGGGGCTCTCTATTCAACATATACTTGAATGACTACCTTAGATAGAGACTTGTAGATGCATGAAGATAAAATCTAAATCAGACACAGATATAGCCTTCAAGGAAGATGGGAACTGGCAGAGAAGAAACATCAGTGTAGCACACAGAAATTTCCAAGTGCTATAAGAAATAAAGTTCTACAGGATTTCCACACACACAAACAAAAAGACCTTCAACTTAATGTATTTTGCTAATTTTAACATTTCTATTCAAAAGAATTCGCAGATACATTTTTGGCTTGTCTGTAAAATTCACTTCTTCTATCACAGTCCTTGTGCATAATTAGTACATATTGCTTTATCATCCACCAATCATCTAAGCAAGTTTACAAATAATTAGATTTAGGTCCATTATCTCCTGTGCAGTGGAAGTTGGACCTAATGTCAAAGCCAGAACTCCTCCTTCTCGAACAACAACAACACATGTTTAAACTCCTAGGTTAGAGATCCCCAGCTACAAAGTAAACTAGGAAGGTAGCAATTAAAGTTTGAGATTAAGCTCACAGAATTAATGTGGCCAAGAATTGAAAAGGAAAAGAAACGTAGGGTACCTCCAGAATGGCTACGTGTTTACTCCTGAGTTTCAACCCTGACCATATTCAACAGGAGTATTTGCTTACTGAATTTTTTTTTCCATTTCTTCTGCCTCATACTGATAACTTAGACAATCTTTTGCCTCTTTTTTTTAGCCAATGATAAGTTTCAACGATTTAGAAAAGCCTCAAAAACTATTTGGAGAATGTATCTTGTGATTTGCACTATGCAAATACGACATCTCGTTAAGATTTAATTGCTACTTTGTCTTTATTCAAATAGATTTAACCCAATAAAGGATCAAATTAAAAATATTTCACGAGTCCTGGATAGAACTGAAGCCCTGTTAATAAACAGATGTGTACGTAGAATAGATATCCTGCCAGACATTCAATGTAAGATATTCAGTGAAAGGAAGCTACTACAGGAAAAAAACAAAATCAAAGTGATCAGTATGTTGGTAATTACATACATTAAATTGTAGGTAATATATTTATTCTGTTATTTTGTAGGGTTTTACAAAGAAATAATTAAATGCACTCTAAGGATGTTTTGGGTTCCCTGATTCAGAAATACTTGATGCATTAATCTCCTTTATTTACTTGTTACTTATTTTTGGAAACCTGTTTTTACACTTAGCTCATTTTGTTCTCTGTAAAGATTCTAACTTGTCAGGCATTTAATCACCATTAAAGACAAATGCTTTCACTTGTTCAAAAAAGTTTTCACCTAATAATGAAATATGACTTGCCATACAAATGTCACCCTTTATGGACAAAGTGCTTTAAAGTGATAACAGGTGACCAAGTTATAAATATTTAAAAATTGTGTCTGGCAGGAGACATAAGCTTCCCTCTCTAAACCCCAAAACTGAAGAGAGCCAAGGTCTGTTTCCTGCTTTGTGATATTGCCTTATTGTTATTTAGATGTCTTTAACCACAGAGGCCCCGTGCTCCCATGTGGTAGATTCCTAAGGAGCCATAAATCTACACCTTGGCCAAGTATGGTTTTTTCAACATGTTTTGTTAAGCACCAGAAATGTGCACACAACTAGCAGAAGAGTCAGTCTTGCCTGGAAAATCCTAATCAAGTTAATGTTCGGGTCTTTTGGTACCTAAGCACTCAAATTTGGCTATGATTTCTGTATTATTGGAAATATAAATTCCAAAAGTAACGCTCCAAATGGGGAAATGGAGATAAAAAAATTTGGCTATAATAGCAAAAAGAAGCAATACATTTTTAGTTTTATACAGTTAAAAACAGAAACAAAAAACTAATCTCCAATGGGTTGCCTGATTACATGTAAGATAATTTTTCCTATAGCTCTTTATGTAGTTACAACTTTGCCTCTTTTTCACCGTCCAGGAGAGATATATTGTAATTCTAGCTAATTTCACTGAAACTCCTTGCTGTTTCTTGAGAAGGAGTCTAGATACCATAGATATTTCTGTATCATTATTGATTTAAAAGTACATACTTCCTTTCTCCTTTGTAATAAGGATTTATTTTAATTTTTTCACATAAAAATACTTAATAATGATTTCTTTGTTTTAGACCCATGAATTACAAGATAAATAATTATTTAACTTTGAGCTGGGAGAAGAAGTAATTCATAATGGAAGCTGGAGAAGAAAAAAAATGGAATGAATATCTAAAATATATCTAGTCAAAACAGCAGTCCCAGGAACTACCATAATTCACTGTATTTTGCCAATGGATTTCTTTACTTTTATTTTAAAATTAATAATAAAATATTTTGAATATCAGATTTTTATTCTTATAGCTGTTACTGATTTCTTATAGTGATCATATTTTCCCTTAAGTGAAGAAAGTACCTTAAAATATTTCTAAAATTAACAATAAAATCCTTTTAATAATGTACTGGTGGTTTTTGCTCTCAGAGACCAATAAATTACTCTATGGAACATAGTAACTCAATATTTGTTCCTGAATGCAATTGAAATACCCTCTATATACATAGAATCTGCAAAGGAATTTATTTCAGCAGGATAATAGTTAATTCATAGTGTTAAGTTCAAAAGGTCAGAAAAAGATAACAACCCAATTTAGGTTAAGCTAAGGCACATATATGCTGGAGGAAAATAAATGTTAAATAGAAAATCATATCTGAAATTCAGATCACATTTAGATGCACAAAAAAGTGTTAAGAGCATTTGGAGGGTGATTGTGTTCCAATTAGATTTCTTTCACTCGCATCAACCAGTCTTGGTGGGCAAGTTAATCATATGATTTACAGGGCTCTTGATGGACTGAAAGGAGGAAGCAAATGAGAAGGAGAAGGAACTGATAATATAGCATTTCTAAGAAGACCATCAATTACAAAGTTTGGTCTCAGAGTGGAGTTGAGGTAAGTTAAAAGAAAAATCAAAATTGTTTACATTTTGTTCTTTTTTGTGTGTGATATCATTCACTGGAGATTGTTTTTGAAGAATAGAAAAAAAACAGATAAAGAATTCCAAGTTTTATATAATCCTTAAAGAGACTGCAATCCTAAACCAGAGATTTCTTAAGGTTTAGAGTTGCTTCTCAGGGGTTCCCTGTGGATAGGCTGGAGGTGGGCATAGCAGAGCACGGATTTATCACAGTCCAGGACAAATATCAATATGCATGTTTTGCTTATAAGAAACTCAAAGAAACTGGCTGTATCAAATTGCCCTTGGGCTTATTTTGGGAAAAAGCAATAATTAGGTGAACAACATGAAGCAAAACCACATTTCAAAGCTGAACCAAGAAAAGAAGTAGGTTTTGATATTTGCTTCCTTCAAAACCCAAAGGACAACACATAATCTGAAGAGGAATATAAATTGGAGATCTGGGGACAGATCTAACAAGTTCTTTGTTTTCCCCAAAGGTCTTGATATATGAGCAGTATTGAACTGGTACCAGTTTTATAAGACTGATAGGTGATAGTTGACTCTGGAAATACTGAAAAGCACACAGTCTACTCACATGTCCACAGATTCAAGGAAAATTTCACATTGCCATGGTGGCTTTTATTTCCTCTTATCTGTATAATGACTAATAAAGGCCACATACATTGTTTGACAGACTCCTGAGATTACTAGAAATATTTTGTTGCGAACTCTTTTGACAATTTTCTTTGAATCTCCTTGTTCTCTTCACACAATGGGTGATTCATCAGAGATCATAATTAGGAAAATTACAAAAAAGGAGACTCAACTGAATATTTTCATTTTAGTGACATTACCACAGTCTTAGGTGACTTCCAATGTACTTGTTTATACAATAATATCTTTTGATATTCTAGCAGTGTTGGTCTTAAAAAATATTTCCATCATCCTGGTGCATAAGGTGACATTAGGGACAGAAATAGTTACGAAAAAACCACTAGGACTTATGATGTAAATATGTATATAAGATCTTTTCATATTGCAGATTACATAAATTTGAATTAAGTGACTTTTAAAAACATTGATTATTGATCTGATAAATTATTATATCCATTAGGGCCTTTTGTGTAAATAACAATTTTTAAAATGCATGCCTCTTTATAATAAAAATTCTTATGAAATGTACTTATGGTCTCTTGCATGCTGAATAGCCACTTTTCAACATTAAATGTCTTGGCCAAAAATACATTTTAAAATTAAGAACCATTTAAATTATACAACTACCAAAAAAAAAAAAAAAAAAAAAAAAAGAAAAAGAAAAGAAAAAAAAGAAGAAAAAAGTTCTCCTGGAATTATTCAGCATGTACTTTAACACTTACATTACTTTAAAATGACCAAGATAGTTTGTTTTAAACCCCTGTAAACATGACTTACATATTTGCTAAATGACAAGCCATTCCATGCTCTACCAAAAAAGAAAATTATACATTTTATTGTGATGCTGATCTCTATTTTGGAACATTTATAGGTGTCCAGGAAACTTATGTAGTGATAAGCTACATTCATAAAAGCACATGCAGCATGGAAATATGTCATCACTCTGAAAAGAAATGTGTTTAGTCTGTGCTGAGGATGAAGACTGAGCCTCATCCTTCATAGCTTTTTGTAACTCATCTTAGTGTGATGATAAAAATAGAGAATGTGCTTCCATTTGTTAAATGTTCTATAAGTCATATTGATGAATTAATTAACAAACCATCCTTGCCTCCATGGTAACTTCCTTGAGGACCGGAAACAGCTACAATTTATTTATTTTCACATACCAGTAATATCATGCTTGATAAATGTTTGGTGAATGAATGTATGAAAATTGAAAGCCTGTGTCTAAAAGGAAGAAAACTTTTCTACTTAAAGGACAGGACTACAGGTATCAGAAAGAAAATATCTTTCTATGGAGTCTGTTTTAGAATCATACAGTGTTTGAAGTTGAAAAATTTCACTGAATGTTAAAGCAATTATATCTACACGTTCAACATCACGTTCACTCAATTTTCATACATGTCAGAAGTTTGAAAATCTATTTTTTAAAATTGGGTTGCCTCCCTCCCTCAGTTTGAGGCTTTTCATCTTTCAGGGATGAAGATCTAGCTCTCTATTCTTACTTGTTTACCTAATTTGGCACAAAGTCCATAGGCAATTTTCACGGATCAACCTTACCTGGGAGTTGAAAAGGGAATTGCTTCTCTAAACTGTTTGACTCACTTGGTTTGAGCGCTGTGTTAATGAGGCCAGAGCAATGCACTTTCTCTTTGTAGTCACACTCTGGCCTCTTAGCTTCTTTCGTTGCTCTCATTGACAGGTCAGGAGAGAGGAACAGAACTCAGCACCCCTGAAACAGCAAGTCACTGCATAGGCTCTCCTCTCAGACGGCCATTAGCATTGCTTTTTTTACAGGAAGGACAGCGTGATGATAATTCCTCTCAGGTCAGCCCTTGACGATACAGTACTATGATTAAGGGACGCATAAAGCTAGACCCGGCCTTTGAGTTACCCCTCCTCCCCACCCTACTTCCTATTCAATAAATGCAGAAGAATGAATGAGATGTTAGAAGTAGAAATCACTATTACAAAAAAAAAAAAAAAAATTCCTGAATCACCACAAGTGCATCAATATGGGATAATTTCAGCAGGTCAATAGCCCAAACAAGTTGAAACCTGTTTTTAATGTCATGTGAACTCTGAAAGATCCTTGCATTTCTTTGGAGTCAAGATAAATACCCTGTATTGTGTAAATGTTTACACTGGTATGAGATTCTTGCTAGAACTTAAACCAGCCCAGGGCCCCCAGCTGGCATGAGCACAGGGGTGGGAAGCATGACTGAGGTGAGCTTACTCACCGCGGATTCTTCCTCAGGTCACTGAGCTCCATAATTACTGAAGGATCTACATCCAGTGCCAATAGTCTGGGCCTCTCTTGAGATTCCCGGGCGGTGTGCTGTTTTAGTGCCAGTTCTCTTTGCCACCTGCTTCACATTTAACCTGCTGTTTTGTTCCCATTGTTGTTGTTGGTTTTGTTGCCACTGTTACCTTTATTAGAGCATCTTTTTTGTTCTAAGTGTTGATGCTCTCAAAATAATCCTAAACCTGTAAGTATCTGAGGTATATCAGATGCTCAGTAGAAAATGGGATTGACAACCCTCGTAGGAACATTATTTATTAAAAGCCCAATAAATAGGAATTGTCCTGCATAAAATAAATCTGATAGGCAAACACAAAGAATTCCTGTAAAATAATTTAAAGTAATTGCTAAGCCCAGTGGACTTCAATATGACAAACACATTCTAGCAAATATCATATCAATGAAGGTGCATGTGTGGGGAATTTGGGAATTAATCTTAACCCAAAAGGGAAGTCTGGTTTTCACCCAGTAGACACTAATCAGACAGCTAAATCAGAATTTAAACTGGATTTCCTTCACATTGGTTGAAACCTAGGCAGTTCTGGTTCTTTAATATTTTAATTATTATCAGATCTAGAGGAACTTCTAAAATAAATGCCTGACTGTTGTTAAATAAGAGTATACTGTACACTCCACTGGCTCTTCTTAAAATTTCACAGCCACACTGGGAAGTAAGCAAGCAGGATTCATTATCCCCACCTGAGCGATGAAGAAATAAGATTTAGAGAGCTTGGAGGGCGCTTGTTTTGTGTTTTTCCCACACTAGTAAACCATTATTCCTCCCGGTCTACGCACGCATAGCAATGAGTTCAGTCCCCTGACACTGCAGCTCTATTCTGTTTACAAGTGAAGCCCAAAGAAATGATTCTTTCAGGCTGCGGGCACCATTTTTTACATTAAAAAGAAACACTCTGTCTCCGCTGGCAGAGTCCCTAACAACTGTCAATATGCTTGAGTGAGAGGAGGTGAAATGAGGAGCTGGGAGGAGGTGCTGGTTCCTGGCCTCCCCTGTTGGAAAGCTTTGCCTGGACCACCTTTCTTCTCAGGGCCTTGGTCTCCCCATCTGTGAAACGAGGAGACGGCTGGAGGCAAATTGTGCCATTGGTTTAAGCCCTCCCGTCCTCCACCCCATCGTGCTCCTTGGCTCCTGAGTCTAATGCATGCTTGGGTCTCTCTAAAGCTGCTTTTGAGAAGGGTAGGAAGCTGTTTCGCTAAGAAAGCAATCGAGGGTACCAACTTAAGGGCTACTTCTGAGGAATATTTGCATTAAAATTAATGTCTGGAAGGCGAGATTTCAGGAGGCATCCACTCGCGTGCGGTAAGAAGAGCACACTTTGTAGGATGGTGTGGGAGGCGAGGTAGTCACCCAGGTGTGCCACCCTGATTCTCTCTCGGGGAAGGAGATGCCGCCCCTCTGCAGGGCAGGTGGTTAGCACAGCGCCGCCAGCCGGCAGCCCCGTCTGGGTCAGCCTCAGCTGCAGATTTGGCTCCTTCACCGGGGTCCTGCCCTTCCTGGGTTACCTGCTTCCAGTGGCAAGCAAAGGTGTAGAAATGCAAGGACCCTGCCACTTGACGCCACGAAGAGGAACAGGAGAAGGGAACCCCCTCTTCGGATCTCCTTTCCAGGATACCTGACGCTTTGGTTGGTCTCTGTCGTTACAGATTAGCTTGTCTCCACCTACCAATAATGGGGGTCTGGACTGTGCTGGGGGAGGGGGAACTTAGGAGAGGAGGTGCTGTAGACAAAGACAAGGTACTTAGATAATCTATTTTTAAATAATAACTTCTTTTATTTTATTATTTGTGTGTGTGTGTTTTGGTAGGGGGTAGGTAATTAGGTTTACTTACTTATTTATTCTAAGAGAGGTACTGGGAATTGAACCCAGGACCTCATGAACACTAGGCACGCGCTCTACCACTGAGCTATACCTTCCCCCCAAATCTATTTTTTGAAACCTCATTTGATGCTGAGATGTGAGGAAACACGTGTCCAAAGGGCCGCAGCAAGATGCAGATAAAGCAGGAAAACAGGGACATTATCGGTGTTTTCGGAGGAAGATACTAAACGGAGAGGTCCTGTGAGAGCTTGCCTTGTGATGGCGGGGGCTCATCTGGGAGGCCTTTAGGAAACGTCAGGGTCAGAAGACCCTCTCGCTGGCCCCCTGTCACCCCAAGTTTCTGTTTAGGACTCTCTCAGGGATAGCGCCCAGTTCCCATCAAGAGGCATAGTACATTTATGGCCGCAGACCTGGCTTCTAGATTACTCCCAGATTTTAGTTTTCCTTCAGAGTTCTACAGGAAACTTCGCGGGCTGTGTTTGGCTTCTTGTCACCGTACATACTTCTGTCACACTGAAAATGTGAATTCTTTAAGGACAAAGCTAATAACATGATAGTTTGATTTCCTAGGTTTTACAGAGCAAATCACACTATCTTTTCTTGTTTAAGAGGCAGGGAACATGGAACAGTGCAGAAAAGAGTGCTCAGTGTCAGCGGGTGTCCCATGAACAGTCCACGGAGAGGTCAGAGCTTGATGTCAGAGGTCAGGAGAGATACCACATGACTTTCTAATGAATTCCAAAGAAACACTGGCAATCTGAACAAGAAGCCTTTACTACTGTGGCAATTATTACTGTTTAAGGAGGAGCCATTCTTGATGATTACGCTAGTATCATCCAAAAATGGAGCTTTTGAGTTTGTTCCAGTTTTTGATAAATTGATTCTTACTGAAGAGGATGAAAATCTCCAAGTAAGCATTCAGTGTCTTAACACATTACCTTCTTACCTAGAGGCAGCTTGACCCATCGTCTTAAGTGAAGGGCTAGAGGCCAGGAATTCTGAGACTGGAAATAGTCTAGTGGAAAAGCAGGGGTGATGGGGCATGATTTAAACTTGAATCTCACTTTGCCACCTAACTGACTTGGAACCTAGAGCCATTTAAACTACCTCTCCAAGCCTCAGTGACTTAATCTGGAACAACACTTGCCTTGCAGAGTGATTGTAAACTTTAGGTCATATGTGCTTCATACCAGGACATATTAGGTGCACAAAAAGTATTGACTTTTCTTACTGCTTGTTGATAATCTAGAGCAAGTTCATGCTCCATGAGAGGCAGTTTTCTGTATCAAACTGATGCTTCTTGTGAGAAATTAATAATTAAGTGGTTATTAATGTTTTTATCATTATGATATACCAGAAAAATACTTACCAACTGAAGTAACATGACACTCATAGTCCCATTTGGAGTTGCTAGACTCATAAATAAAGCATGTTTTTCCCACTGTGACATCAATACAATCAGATTCATATTCTTAATACACTTTATGTTTATATGCATTGTTTTATGCATTATATTTTTAACTATAAATCTAGTTAATATAATATCTTCTATTACTTTTTAATTCCAATTTCAGAGACATGTTTCCACTTCCCAATATTTGCCTCTTATCTATAATAAAAGTCACTATCTTCTTAAAGATGTTTTGTGCCAATATGCAGTTTCTGTATATTTTATTCTCAAGGATGTATCCTCTGAGAAAAATTGGTAAGAGTTGCAGTGGGAAACACTTACCTTTGGGGTACTCATCAAGAATATACGTAAACCAAAAGACAACCTTCATTGCATCCTCATTGTAATTTCCCAATGAGGCTCCTGAAAAGCTTTAACAGTCACATCGATTAAGGCTGAAATGTAATTTATTAGCTTGAACAGTCACATGGAGATCCTTTGTGGATGAAATGATAGAATTCATGTACAGTGTAAAGGGTTATCATCTTTTTTAAAAATCATGATTGGCTTATAAAACTGTTAGTAATGTAGTAGAGAACACTAAAATCCATGGCTTTGGAGTCAGACTTATCTTCCAATATTGGCTCCAAAACTCATTGCTTGTTTATATTTGGGGACATTGCTTACCATTTTAGAGCCTCAGCTTCCTCTTCTGTTCAGATTGTGCCAGTAATGCTAATATTTCATAACGAAGTTGTGAAGTGGTAAAGAATTCATGTAGGGCACGTAGGGTGCTCCCTGACACACAGTAGCTGCTCAATTCATAGCTATACTTATTACCTGTTTCTTCATCTTTAAAACTGGTAATAACCCCACTACAATAAGGTTATTGTAAGGACAAGATGGCAGGTGACATACGGGTGCTATGAGAACACAGGGGAGAGTAACTCCCTGGAGGAGGAGGCTTCCTAGAGCAATGATGTCTCATCTGAAAGGTGAAGACTGTCTAGCATTAGCCAGGTGAGAAGGGTGGATGAAATATGTCTTAAATGAAGTGACTAACCTTGAATAACATTTTCTTTATGATTTTATCATATCTGTAATACCATCCCTTGTAATATATGCTCAGATCAAAAATTACATTTTATTCAGCATTGAACCTTCCCAGCATACCCCAGTCCTTCTAAGACCAGCAGTAACAGAAGGCTTCACACATATTAGGTAAGTCAGTAAACATTTGTTTAATCCTATGTGGTATGTCCATATATTATTGTTTTCCCCACTTTAGAGACAGAGGAACACATCTTCTGAGAGGGTAATCGTTCAACCAACCTGTGTCATCAATAAGTCAGAGTGCAGAGGAGACCCAGAATAGATGTCTCCTGGTATATTCTATGGCAATTTCTGCTAGTTATTCCAAAATATCTTTCTTTTTCTTTTAAATTTAATTTCATTTTTTTTCTCCTTTTTAATTTTTAAAAAATCTATGTTACTTTTCTTTTGAGGGCACACTTAGTCAGAACAAAATTAAGGGATTACTGATAATAACCCATAACAATAAAAGAAAAAACAGGTAAATTGGACTGCATCAAAATGAAAAACTTTAGTGCTACAAATGATACTATCAAGAAAATGAAAAAGAAACAAACAGAATGGGATAAAATATTTGCAAGTCATGTATCTGATAAGTGACGATTATTTAGAGTATATAAAGAATTTCCAGAAATTAATAAGAAGACAAATTATTCAATTTAAGAATATGTTTTAAAAATCCTATTTAAAAGGATTTAAATAGCCATGCAAAGAAGTTGTGTAACTTGCCAAGAAGCACATGAAAAATGCTCAATTCATTATCCATTAGGGAAAAATAAATGAAAGCCACAATGAGCCACCAGTCCACATCCACTAGGTTGGCTACAATCAAAAACAAAAAAGAAAAAAGTTGGAAGGAAGGAAGGAAGGAAAGTAAGAAGAAAATAAGAAAATAATGAGAGTTGGAAAGAGGGGGAAATTAAAACCCTCATATATTGTTATTGGAAATGTGCAATTATGCATCCACTTTGGGAAATAATTCAGGAGTTGTTCAGAAAGTTAAAGATAGGGTTCTCATGTTTAACTTCGCTATGACTCAGCAATTTCATTTCTAGATACATACCCAAGAGAAATGAAAACATTTATCCACATAAAAATATGTACGTAAATGTTCCTAAGCAGCATCATTACTAATAGCCAAAAGGTGGAAATAACTCAATATCCATCTACTGATGAAAATATGATATGTCTATACCACAGACTATTACTCAGCAATAAGAAAGAATGAATTACTAATACATGCTACCACAGGGATAGACCTTGAAAAACATATTAAGTGAAAGAAGGCAATCACCAGAGATCACATGTTGTGTGATTCAATTTTATGAAAGTCCAGAACATTTAACTCTCTAGTGCCAGAGTGTAGACTGGAGTGCCTTGAGCTAGTAGGGAGGGGTGGAGTATGGAGAGTGACTCCTAATTAGCAAAGGAATTTTGGGAGTGATGACAATGTTTTAAACTTAGATTGTGGTGATGAATACTCAACTCTCTCAATATTTTAAAACCATTTAATTTGGTGATATGTGAATTACAGATCAATTAAAATGTTTTTGAAACCAAAACTGTACAGGGAGGGGCTCATGGACCTTTGTCAAAAGATGGTGGAAACTCCAAAACTCAGTGTACTCCTGAGGTCCTTTGGAAACATTATTGATGTTTTAAGAAATTTATGTATGCATGAATTCAAAACATCCTGATGTATAAATAAAACTACTTTTTTTTTATTTAAGTGAAACTGGATCGAGTAAATTTAAAATGAAATTTAAGTGATATGATACCATTGCAGAGTTGCTTGACTTTCTACATTTATCATGTTCAATTTTTATAGCATCTTCTGAATTGCTCTTCAGGTATGTAAAGTTGTGGTTCTATTTTGCTGGACAATATTTAAGTATTAAGGAATCCTACCCGGCAATTACAGTCATAGATGGATATCCTATTTTTCTAACTCACAGTAATGGATACACCTCCATTAACATAATAAGATTGTTTTGTAACATTTTAATGCACCAGCTGGACACAGAAAACAATTCTGATGTCTTATCCACTGTCCTTTAAGGCCTGGTCTAGAAACTTGTTTTTTTTCCTTACCATTTGAATAATATCTTGAGAATTCCATTAAAAACAAAAAACTTAGTCAATTTTCTTTACAAAGATAATCCCATTTTGTCAACTAAAACATCTAGTCTGAGGTCATACTCAAAGTTCTAGACTCATGCCTAGTTAGTACTCCTTCCTCTCACAGCTCACTGCTGCCTTGTGCCTGGACACCTGGGGGAGGGAAAGGGTGGGCAGATACATCCCCCTCTTCAGCCTCTTCACTAACTATGGTTTCTAATCCCTCCAGATCAGGGTGAGGACTGTGGATCAGAGACCTGGAGGGAGAATTTGAAATCACTCAGCCAAGAGGGCATGAAGGGACTGAAATCCTGTTCCCCAACCCCGTGCCTTGGCCTGGGCTATGTCCATCAGGAAGAAGAGACATCCCTCGAATCTGCAGATGACTTCTCTCGCTTCACAATCCTTTTTGCCCATGGGGTAGGGTTGCATCTATTCAGAACAGTACTATTTACTCTTCTTTTTAAACTAGGAAATTTTCAACATTCTTAAGATAGAACTCCTGTATACCATCACTCACCTTAAACAAGGACCAAATCTTGGGGTATGTGTTTTCATTTCATACAAAGGAATTATTTTACAGGCTACCAGAAGCCTTGAATGCAAGGTGTGTATAAACTTGCTTAAATGACTGTCTCCTTGACACAGTGCCTCCCCGTTACGTAACCCCTCTCTCCACAATCCTCACCACTTGCCTAAATAGCCCTGTCCTGACTGCCCTGGTGTACTCCATCCATCCTTTGAAAACCCATCACACTCAGTATCAGTTCATTGGGAACTTTTCTAACGAGAATCTATGTTCTTCCCATGTTTTCTCTTCCTTCTTTCTTCTTCCCTCCCTTCTATCCTCATCCCTTCCTTCCTCCCTTGTTTGCTCTCTTCCTCCTCTTCTCCCCTTGCTCTTTATGTCCAACCTAACTTTTATTTCCATCTAATATATGTACTTAGTTTCAAAACTCAAGTGATATCAGTTTCTACTAAAAACCTAGAATTTCGTAGTCCAACATCAGTGCCAGCATACATACTTCTCTTTCTCCCATCTTTCCACGATAGTTACATGACACTTTTTAAAATTAACATTGGATGTTCGCATTGTCATGTTTAGTTTAAATTTTGGTTCACATTAAGACTTGTAGTTATATACAAGTATAGAAAGTAGTTACATGTCCTTACTTGTGTTAACTTTGTTTTTCCTGGATTTAAAAATTGCCTCATTTATTTGCTTGAATCTGTCGTTAATATGCCATAATCTGTCTGATTGAACTCTAAACTCCTATGAATGTAGCTGGGCATACTGGTTTTATAGTTTTCTTGCTAACACCCCTCCTGGAAACCTCTGTTTTCCTGCTGTGATCTGGAACGATCACTCTGCTAGCCTCAGCACAGTTATTTTCCTGGGACTTTCCTTTATCTTCATCTTGGGAATTCCCTTAGCTTCTCTCTCACGTTGGATTCCAGCTCCCAAATAATTTGTCTTCCTTTATCTGTGCCCTTGACTTGGAGTACATATACCAGGATCCTCCCAGGAAAGTGCGTTTTTCTGGGGTCTGTGGGGGGGAGGAAGGATGGATAATGATTTTGAAATTTTGTTGTCAGAAAATGTCTTTATTCTATCTGCATACATGATTGATAATTTGTTTGGTATGGAATTCTATGGCGTGCATCATTTTCCCTTAAAATTGTGAAGATTTTGCTCCATTGATTTCTAGCTTCCAGGGTGGCTACTGGGAAGGCTAAGATCATTTTGATGCTGATACTTCTCTGCAAGCTTTGAAAAAACCCTCTTTTGTCTTGGGATTTCCTGATCAGGGCCCTTTTCATTAATTACATTGTAAATACACGAATTCTTTAGAATTTGTGCTCTGAATGTTTATCAAGTGTTCACTCTATGCAGGGACTATCTTAGAATTCATGAGTGGGGTTCTATGAAATTTACTTTTATTATTTCCCATCTTTCACTTTTTATTTGCTCAATTTCTGGAACCCATATTATCTGTCAATTGATATCCTGACTTGATTCCTCGATTTTCTTACCTTTTCTCTCCTATTTTCAATTTCTTTTTTTGTTTATTCTCTTGTTTGAAAGATGTCTTAAATCATCTTCTTTTCTTGTCTAAAAAAATGCAGTTTCTTCTCTTAACTACCTGATCATATTAATTAAAATTTTAGAGATTTTTTTCCTTCAGTCTTCTTGCTTCCTCTAAGTCTTTTTCTTTCTATTTTTTTTCCTGTTTGGGATTCTATATTTAGTTATAGCAGCTTTTCTTAGATCACTGGCTACCACTCCATTTCAGAGCGAGGTCCTAAGGAGCTGCGAGTAGGCTATGGAAGACCAGAATTATGGATTGGAAGTGTTTTCTCTCAGGTCAGTAAACTCCGCTAAAACTTGTCCTCCATTCTCCTGCCAAGTAGGATATAAGTCTGGCAGCTGCAGTCTGGGACCCCTGGGAGAAGGGAGAAGAAGGTGGGGCCCAGGCATCTCACCACTGATAATGCAGAGGATCACTTGATGCCTTCAATTCCAGTGCTGGCCTCCCTTATATGGTCAGTGTGTCTGGTGTCCACCAGCTCAGTGCGTCACCTTAACAGGACTCTTGACGATAGACTCACTTCTTCCCGAGTCAGGAGGGGCAGCTGATCAGCTCCGTGAATGAGAAAAGGCCTCTGGGGACCTGACTATTCCCTACAACTTTTCAATTGACCCATGTGGGGTTTGCCTCCTTCCCACCTCCTCCGTCTAAGTTGCCTGGTGCCTCTGGGCCCCTGAGCCTCCTGGGTTGCTTCTGTGGTCACTCTTGGCTTCTCTCCATCAGGCCTGTAAATTCCCAGGAAGGCCAGATCTCTGAGTTACCCCTTGCCTGTGACTCATCTGCTGTCTTTGTCTGCTCCTCCTCTCTTCGTTCTTTCATTTGGGAGCTTTTGTGTTCATAAGCGTATGTGTTCAACCTGCCACATTTAATTAAAGTCTGTTTCATTTTTTTTTTAGCCACTTCAAAGTATTTTCTCTGCCCATCACTTTATTCTTCCCAGTCTCCAATCACACCAAAGCAGCATCTGTGGTCTGCTACCGGTCTGTGAAGTGGATAGGAAAGTTACGACAAGGCTGGTTTTCAAGATGGTGAGGAGTGAGGGAGACACCGGTAAAGGTGGCCTGACCTCAGGGACCCTCACCTGGGCTCAGCCTGCGCTGTGGGTACGAATCACACTCAGGGGATACTGGCCTGGGCTGAGGATGGGCAGCTGCTGGTCAGTAACAGTGACTCTGGGTTTTGGGTTGCTCCAGCCTTTCTGGAGAGGAGAAGGCAGGCCTTGCAGGGATCACCTGGACTTGGTCACGGAGCTTCTCAGAAACTCTAAGCAAATTCACAGTCCGGCATGGTTACTAGCCCTCAGTTTCAGCACCAGTAGAAATGCAGTCAAGACATCTAGAAAAGCAAAAGATTAAGAATGGTCTCCAGGGTGTGTCGGCTGCATTCATGTCACAGCTCCGGGGTCTGCTAGCTGTGGGGCCCCCAGAAAACAAGTCTAAGTCTGAGCTGCTTTTTTCTCAATTGTCAAATAGGATCCTTAGGCATGTCTTTCTCCCAGGGCTGTTGTAGAGATTAAATCTGTTACTCTACATAAAAGGCTTAAAATAGTTTCAAGTACTTAGTGATGACTCAATAAAAAAATGGTGTGTGGAGGGCCACTCGTCCAATCATGCTTTGAGTCTGGCACATAGTAGGGGCCCAACAAGCCTTTCTGACTAGATGAGTGAAATATATCTGGAGATAATCACACCGGACTATCTCTGTCTCTGAATTTGATGGTCAGTTTCTCTGCTGGGCAACAGAACTTTCAAAGAACTATTTTCATGGTTGCTGTTAGTTGGAATAATTAGCCATATAGGCCTGCACCTGAAGAGACATATACTTTCAAGCCTCTTCCAAAACACCACCAGACAGACAAATCATGACTGATTAACCAAGAACTATGCCTCGTTTGGTCCAGTAACAACTCTGCCCCAGGCACGTCGGCACAGTCTTCCAGGACTCTGAATGATCAGCAAGGAACCAAATGGCTGGTAATTTCTAATTTATAAACACCGCTTGACGTAGGCAGTTGGGCACCCTGCCACACGGCAATGGCCTGAAATGGCCCGACCACTTCTCAGCACACTGAAAGCAATTTCAAATGGCATAATAACTCTTTCCCACCTCTCTGCTGGAGTCCAAAGACCCCATTGGATGGAGACGCCTTTGAGTGGCCTCAGGACAAGGGATTCAGGTTACAGCTTTGTGGGGTTTCTAGCTGAACAATGAGTAAATTGTGATGGTTCCATCTGTCAAACTAATCAAAGTATAAAGAGGGAAATAATACAATTCAACCTTTAAGATGCGTACATTTATCTTTGGTTTCTTAAAACTAATCTCTATTTGGCAAGTTGTTGTTTTTTTGTTTTTTGTTTTTTTTTGGCAAAGGAGTCAGAAATTGGCATTCTTTGATACAAATTGAGATCTTGCCTAAAATGAGTCCCTGGGTACAAAGATGAAAACAAAGAGAAGCAACTAGTACTATCGGAGGGAGGAGGATCCCGTTTATAAACTAAGTGTTCCAATAAGACAATTAACTAACTAGCTTAAGTTAAACACAATTTTTATTGTTAACAACAAGGAAAACTTTCCTTTTGCTGGTAGCATGAGAAGACTATACGTGAGAAAAGGAAAGAACTGAGATCATTCCTGATGGTAAAAGAAATGCTCTTTGGTTGCTGTGACCCCTAGAAGCATCTCAGCAATTTCATTCTGTTCTCAGGGGCTCACCTCCCGGATCCTGCTTTGTGATCCTGCTGGGATGCTCCACTACCTGTCAGATGCCTTCTTTCTGGCTACCCCAAAGTCATTTCTCACCTACTGTCATCATCCATTTATGTAGCAGCTACACACAAGTCCCACTTCAGGGCAGCCGTTCTCCCTCTGTGACCTGAGCCCACATTGCCACACTCAGATGAGCCATCCTTGGACCCTGCCCGAGTCTCATGCTGTGGCCATACCATACTGCTTGTGATTTCTCCACATCTGGGTTTTGGAGCGTGGGTAGAAATGATTACCCTTCCTACAGGAGAACTTTACCTCCTCTTCTTTCTTCTCCATTACCTTAGACCAAGCCAAATAAGACACACCATCCAGGTCCCATGGCCTCTCCTTGCTTCTCTGGTGAATGAATTATTGGGTATTCGGGGCACCTGCAACCTTGTCTGGGTCTGGAAGGGCACTGAATGAAAGGCAGACACCCAGACATTTCTTAGCAACTCTGAATGCCATTAGACTGGTGTCCTTCCTCCAGCAAGGTGCCCTCGATCAAGAACTTATTATTTGTCTAGACAAGATCCTGATCTGTTTAATGAATCTAGTCTTACAAGAACCTCAGGTCTAAACAAAAACACCTCCCCAGAACCAACTCTAAAAAATAGGCACTCAAGAACCCAAGTCAGGTTTCTGGGCCATGTTTTGTCTGGCCAGATGATATGACACCGGACTATGTACTGGTGGAATCTACCTGAAGATTAGAGATATGCAGTGATGTGTGGGATCCAGTGTTGATTATCATTGACTTGCTCTCCACTTTTCTACATTTATGGTAGAAACAACCTCTTTGGGGAAAGAAAGGATTTGCCTGGATCTAGTCACACCTGCAACTGTAATGCCGCATCTGGCATTTAAAATCTGGGGTAACATTTACTGTGGTCCTGGTTTACCCTACATAAATAGACACCAAGATCTCTGACTTTGAAGGAAGAAGGAAATTCCTTCCCAGCATTGATGTCTTGGGGAAACAACACTGACCAAAGTTAATCACCTAACTCAAAAAAGACTTCCAATGGTCAAGACCTCTTTTGGCCACCTAGACTGCCACCTCTTGGAAGAGTTAACATGGACCTAGAAACTCAGGTTTCAAGGGATCAGGTCAATTCTGTGATGTATTTCACTTCTCCATCCGGTAAATTAAAAGCAGTCAACCCAGAAAAATATCATGTCTATCAAGGTGGACTGTCTAGGACAACAGGATTACTCCAATTCCAGAAATTTTCCATCCTTACAACTTCAAACTCTACTAAATGAAATGACTCAGTAAAAACAACTGACCATTAGGTTCTATCTCCCGCGCTTTAAATGAAACTGATCCATCCACTCATCGTGGTTCAGGGATCATAGACTCCAACTATGACCGTCAGGCTCGTCATAGATACTTGCCTGTCCCCCTCAGGCTTTCCTGCTTGACCTGTTATGTTCAGCTCTTTCATGTTCTCTACTCTCCATTCCTAAAATCTGGCTTTAAGGGCCCTTGCTATTTTAGCATCCTATTGGAACCTCTTTAGTGTTTTATTTTTTTTTAACCTTAAGCTCCTGCTAAATTCTTGGAACTTCAGCAGGGATGTTTCTCTACAAGTTTTGGCTTCACAGGGCACCAACTTTCACTCCCACCTGCCATTACTGCCAGGTCAGCTCCTTTTCCTTCTTAGAAGAGGATATTTATACATTGACTGCCTAAAGACACATTACAATATAAAATATCTTAATTTTTAAACTTTTTGCCCAACCTGTATCCCCCATCTCCCTACCCAAGCACATAATGCTATAAGCTAACCTTATTTCATTTTTGGAGACTTCATTTAGATGTCCTATGTAGTCTCTTATCCATACATCCACAGTCACGTCCTCATGCTATCGACCCTGAGTTAAGCCACCCATTAATACACACAAACACATTCACGAAAAATACCACTCTGTCTTTCATCCTTAATTCCTGCTTTCAACTCTATGTCTTTGCCATACCTTGTTGATATGATTCTTGGCCACCATTTTCCCCTGGGTTCAGTTAATTAAGTCACTTTTTCCAATTTCTGCCATTTTCTCTCAACTGACTACCCAGCCATCTTTACACAGCACTGAAGTCTGAAACAATCCTAGCAGCTGACACTGAAAATGCAGTGTTTTCTCTAGAGGACGGAACCAAGACAAATAAGACAAAGTTACAGTGGGAGAAATGGTATGTTAATATAAGGGAATCTAGCTACTTGGGGTATCTTGCAATGAAGCTGCTGCCACCGATGTGATGAACTCAACACCAGTAAGTAAATTTAAGTTGAGGAGGAATGACTAACATGATAAAAGACTCTCTGGAAAGAGATATGCTGGAGAGCACCAAAGAATCTCCCTCGAATACCGTATAAGACCAAGACATTAAATGCATTTAAATATTTAAGCATAACCAAAGATTAAACTCAGTTTGTCTGAAGCACCAAAGGTTGAGAGTAAACATACCCAAGTGAGGTGAGAGGACAGACCTCCCACAAAGGACCTGCGAAGGGACTGAAACTGATTCACCAGCACAGGGCATCACCAGAGCCAGCTGGGAAAGGGAATTGTTGAAGAAGAAGGGGTGTTCAGAGTGCTCTGCTCCCACCTTCTCAAGCCAAGTCTGAGCTTTGAGTGGAGAGCTTCATTTGCGTCCCTTCTGGAGTCAGAGCGAGAGGTGGGAAGAAGGAATGGGGCCAGATAAAAACTTGAGAAATTTAAAGACCATGAGAGTGACTAAAGCTGCCCACTGGATGGCAGAGCAAGGAGTGTCCTGGGAGGGAATTGGGACTTTCCTCAACAGGTTCAGTTTCTCCAAGGGGCAAATGGAGCTGGCCTTGGGCCACTCTGAAAGAATTTGCACCTAAGAGGGCTGCTTAAAGAGCAAAGGGACCCTAAAAAAGAGACTCTGTGATGAAGTGCTGGAATTCCAGGGACTGAGGGAGGGAATGGGAAGCTGGCAACTGGACGAAGCATCCGAGTATCCATTAATCCTCAGTCAACGAATGCACTCTACCATCTTGGAGGCCCTCTGTGTGCTTTGAGGATACATGCAATAGATTGCCTGGAGTGATGGGATCTTTGGGGAGTATCATTGGAGCATTATATGAGGATCACACTTTGAAGAGCCCTGAATGCTCCCTTAAATCTTACTGAGGTCTTCTCTTTCACGTCCTTTCCTTTATCCGTATACTCAGCCTTTTCCCTTCCAAATTCTTTTGTTTATTTGTTCATATGTAATGAAGTCATATTTAATCTTGTCTTCAGTGTTCCATGCTAGTATTACTTTGCCTCTTAAAATCACACCTGCTTCTTGCTATCATTATCAGTTTTATCAGATTCCTTATCCCATCTCGTATCCATCAAGCCCCAACTTCCTAACTGATGTTTTCCTCATTTTCTTAGAATTACATCTTGTTATATCATCAAATCATTTCACTTGAGCCTTTGCAAACTCAACTCAAAATTCAGTTCTTCTACGATGCCTATAAGACTTCTGCAGAATCATGGACATTCTCCTTCAGGAAAAATTCCAAATTAAAATTACTAAAATTTGTTTCCATCCTAAAAAGTTTCACTGTGATCCGCCTCACTCCCAACTTCTATTTTATTCTTATTACAGCCTGGGGTCTTCTTTGAAACAGGACTGTGTTTTGAAGGAGATGTATAGTATACCCAAGCAAATGTTTCACTACTTAAAATTGCTAATGATAACAGTAACTAATTAGATTAAATGCTTTTGGCAACTTTCTAGCTCTGAAAGTGTTTGCTAACAATAACTATTGATGTTACTAATCGATGATCATGAAAAGAATGAACAACTTCTATATCTGTAAAACCCTATTTTTCAAAACCCATTACCATGGTCTCTTGGGACTACTTTGCATATTTTCATTTGTTTCCTTGATGCTAAATCCTGGAACTGCTCTTGCGGGACACATACAAGGAAAGTGCCTCTGGTCTCTGAAGTCTTTCCTGATTCATCAAAATTGATTAGAGTAGAAGAGTGAGTATCTTGATGAAGGTCCCTAATATTTTGCTGCATTTGTTTGTTTTTATTAAAATAACTCCTATTTAAAATACTTATATTTTATACAGTACTATCTGTTTCCTTTATTTTACGTAATGGCCCTCCTTAAGTGTATTTTTAAAATAAGTATATAGAGAAGGGTTTTATTTTTGCCTTTCGGTTTTGATGGTTGAGGGTAGGTATGTGTATGTATGTGTGTTTGTATGTGTATGTACTTTAAGAATTTCTTTGGGTTTATTCAGCTTATTTTTTGTTTGTGTGACTTAAAAATCAATAGTCACGTTCTTGCTTCATGTTAAAGGGTTCAGACAAAATGCAAAAGCAAGAAATTGCACCTGGTACTTGAAAGTTGCTGTTCCTGACAGCACTTCGTCTTTTTTCATGTCCGTATTGGCTTTTCTCCCAGCCCATCCATTGCTTAATGTAAGTGTTATAAATTGCTCTAAAGTGCCATAAAGCATAATAAACATAAATCAATATTTCTTGGTTAAAAACTTAGAAATGCTGATCCAGCCCAGGTTGGTTATAGATGTCCTGAACCCATCATGTCCCTTGGTTATTTTCTTTTCCAGAAGCCATTTCTGGGCTCAAGAATGCCTCTCTTTGTGTTTTTCTCTCTGACCTTAGTCACACGGATACTTGCAGTGACACATCAGGACAGATCGTGGGGAAGATATCATCCAACAGTTTTAGAAAAGCCCCATTCTTTTTCCTTTTGGCCTCTGATCCTGGCGACTTTGGAACAGTGGCCTGACATTCTCAGACAAAGTTAGACCTCAAGCCGGCAATATGTCAAGCTCGTCTGAGGCAAATTCCAGTTTGTCATAGAAAAAAAAAAAGAATGTTAATTTTCTTCTGAGAGTCAATGAATTAAGCAAAAGCCCACTTCTTTCCTTCTGGCTTGCAAATGTAGCTTCTGATCTAAATGGAACACCTGCAGGCAGCTTAATGACAAAACCGTCCCATTTGAATTTCTGCTATCTTTGGAATTTTTTTAATATGATTATATGCTGCACCCTTGGATATAAAACCACATCCCTCTCTGGAAATGACAGCTTGCCCTCACAGCCAACTGATGCTACTCACGTGGCATTGCCGTTATTTATCCCCATCTCAAAGGGAATGATTGAATGGCTTTGTGGTCTCTCCCAAGAAACTGTGGAGCTATAGAGTATGAAATCTGCAAGCTCAGGTGATCATCTTTCTTGAGCAGATTTTCACAGGCAGCTCTTTGGAAATTGCATGAAAAGGTTGGTAGGACATTAGACAAAGTGGTTTTATTAGACTTATTGACTCACAGCTCACTTTTCATACTAATTGTGATCCAGTGCACTTACAGGGCAGACTGCCTTCTCCTCCGAACCTCATCCCCTCCAGGCAAAAGCAATGCTCTTTCTACTCACTCTCAGGATATCTGAGAGCAGGTATGTGTATCATAGGAATGAGTAGAGGGAGACTCAGATGAACCTTCCACTTGCCCCAGCCTGAGAAACTGCTATTAGCTTTTTACTCCTTTGGATTCTGGAAACTGTTAGGTCAGTAGAAAAAGAAATAAAAATGACTTCTAAATATATAAAAAGATGCCAAACTGTTCTCATAATAAGAGTAGTATAAATTTTAAAAATACTCAGATACCATATTTTTACTAATGAGATTGGCAAAACCAAAATTTAACACATTTTTTCTTGGTGAATCTTTGAACAAACAGGCATCCTTATGGCATTGTTGGTGGGTACAAATACTAGTGGAGAAGAATTAGGAATAGCTATCAAACTTGTAATGCAATTACCCTCTGATTTCAGCAATCCTAATCTTGGGAACTGATCCTATGGTAAAAACTGCACATGGGGGTGAAAAAATATATAAGGTTATATGTTGAAAAACTTTGACTATGAAAAGTTCAAAGCAATTCATTACTAAAGGACTGGTTAAATTAACTATGGTATATTCACACAATGGAATAGTATACAGCAGTATAAAAGAATGGGGCAGCTCTTTTATACTGAAATGGATAAATGAAGACAGAACTACATACACACACACACACACACACACACATATATACGGAAAGGGGGGATAAGAGTTCATCTCTATTCTTGCTTGGTATTTGCATAAAGATATACTGAAAGGATACTTAAGAAATTAATAACAGTGGTTACATGTGGAAAGGAACAAGGTGCATGGGACCAGGGAAAGGAGTAAGAATTATTAGTGTTTACTGCTTTTATTTTTGAACCATGTGAATTTGTAATCTACTATTTTTTTAAAAAAATTAGAGGCAGTATATTTACATATTTATGTATTTACTTTGTAAATCATTTTTATTGTGGTGAAATATATACAACTTAAAATTTACCATTTTCACTGTTTTTATGCATGTAATTCAGTGACTTTAATTAGATTCACAATGTTGTGAAACCCTCACTATTGTGAACTCCCAAAACTTATTTTATCACCCCAAACAGAAACTCTACCAATTAAGTAGTAACTTTTCATTCTCCTCTTCCCCTACCTCTAGTTACCTCAAATCCACTTTGTCTCTGAATTTGCCTACTCTAGACATTTCATATCAGTGGAATCATATGACATTTGTCTTTTGTGTCCAGTTTATTTCACTTGGCATGATGTCTTCAAGGTTTACACATATTGTACCATGCATCAGAACTTTATTTCTTTTTATGGCTGAATAATACTCCATTATATGTATAAAACACATTTTTTATCCATTTGCTTGTTAATGGGCACTAAGGTTGTTTCTTCCTTTTGGCAATTATGAATAATGCCATAATGAACATTAGGATACACATATGTTTGAGTCCCTATTTTTAATCCTTTTAGCTTATACACCTAGAAGTGATCACTTGGTAATTCTGTGTTTAGCTTTTCAAAGAGCTGCCGAACTGTTTTCCATAGTGACTGCACCTTTTACATTCTCACCAGCAATATACAAGGGTTCCAGTTTCTCTGCATTGTGGCTAACATTTGTTATTTTCCATTATTCTGATGGTAGTCTTCATAGTGGTTATGAAATTGCTATTTGACATGCTCAAAGATTTTACATTAATGGGAAGATTGTTTCATAAATGTCTTTAATTAAACTATAATATCTGTGAATAAACACCACCTAAACCTGTTATTAAATCAAAAAGCCAGTTAACAGCTTGAAGACTTCAGGTTGTTGAGGGCCTGGGACTGGACAGGTCCTATCTATTGAGTGTACATAAAAGCTACTCTCAATCATGGTTATTAATATAAAGTGTTTACCAAATGTTAACTGCTTTATGTCATTATTCTTGCCCCTTATTCTTGTAAGAAAGATATTTTAATCCCTTTTTTATAGATGAGGAAGCTGAAGATCTTCTAGGATAGAGAACATAGCCAAGTCAGACTTCCGGGAATGGAAATGTCTGGATTCAAATCAACAACTACTTGACCCCCAGTCCTGTGCACTTCCCACCATAACAAGACTTTAGAGGGAGGGAGGCCACCAAAAAGGGACAGAAGACCATCAGGTAGCATTTTACCTACTTTCAATGTTGCACAAGTTGGCTTTGTCATGTAAACATTTTTCTTGCCCAAGATTTGTTCCATTAAGTTCAAGTCTTTTTCTTTCTTTTTCTGATATGAGACTGTGGCATCTGCTGTAACTTGCACCATTTTTTTTTTTTTTGAACTCTTGGACCTACAAGACACTTTGCCAGAGAACACAGGTCTTCCTGTTAGATTGGCACCTGAGCTTCTATCTCTGGGACATGCAAGAGCCCCAGGCTTCAGACCACAATTTCAAAACAGCCAAATGGCAGTTTCTCTACAGAAAGGAGTGAGGCACAATGAAGAAGAGATATGTCAACTTTCAAGCAAGTCTGAACTGGGGCCTGGCAGAAGAAGATAGGTGAGCACACCCAATGGCCAACTCATTCTATTCATGTACTGACAGGTAGAATGAACCATCAACCCCTTCCATGGATCTCATGCACTGCTTTGGGCACAGTGTCTTCATCTGTGAGCAGCTGCTGCCAAATGCTACTTGGAGATGACCTATGTACCCAACCCTTCCCAAAGAGAGTCTGCGATAGAGCCAACCAGTCCATGTGTGGGTGGGGCCATTAGCAAGACCTGGGCAAACATCAGCACACAGAGAAATGTCAAGTCCTGGGAAATTCATGATCATGCCAACTAAGCTAAGTCCTTTTTCCATACAAACACAAGGCAAACTTAACCACTTCATCTCAACACACAAATAAGCATCTTCATTGCACTTTTAGTGAAGTACATTACAATAGAAGCATTTCACCTGGAGAAGAGTGTGTCAAAACAAGATATTACTTCAAACTGGATTTGTAATCCTTGAATGGTGATATGAAAATAATCTTGGAAAAAATTTTGGCCCAGTTTATAAGAAAATCTTTTGTGTATATATGAAAACTACTTATTCAGAAAAAAAAAAACGAATTTTGACTATACTGGGTATGCTGTAGATTCAGGCTCAAAGGGAAGGCAAAAGAACCTTCTGAAAGTCTGAAAGATCTGAAGATCTGAAAGATTCAGAAAGATCTGAAGCTTCTTGGAAAGATCTGGAAGACATACGTCCCCCCTGCTTCTCCCCTCATGCTACTTTAGTGACTGTCCACTAAACCTAGGGTACACAATAAGACCCTATCCTTACCTTTTTCCCCTTAAGTTTAATTGTTTTAAAATAGTTTTAAATAATAACATTAAAATGTGAATTTATTTTCATTGTAAACTTTAAGTAAAAGTGAAATCCCCTTAACTATCCTCAATTTCATTCCACATGGGCATTTGCTTTTCTTTTTTTCTTTTTTCCACATGGACATTTTCTATAATCAAGTTAGCAATACCATTTCAGGTCTTTTACAAACTTTTACATTGACATAAGTACACCATGGCCCAGCTCTTTAATTAAACACCTATTCAAAAATACTTTTTGAGCATTTATTATTTAGAAGGTTTTGTTTTAGGCACAGAGAATGTGAAAAGATTAAGTCATAATATAGTGAACACTTAATTTATGCTAGGATTTGTGCTGAGGAATTTACCTTTAATTTTGGATTTAATTGGCACAACACCCCTGAAAAGATGTACTACTATTTGCTTTACAGGTCAGAAAACTGACATTCAGAGAGGGTAGGTAATTTACCCAAGGTCACAGAAGGTAGATAGAGCTCAGAGTCAAACAGAGGACTGGATGTGGAGATCCCATCGCTTAATGACACAGATGACAATGTAATGCAGTAATAGTCAGCATTTCTCCAGGGTTCACGACACCCTTCCTAGGACTCTCCATAGTTTGGCTCATTTAATTTTCACAACAATATGAATATGTATTGTTATCACCCCCCCATGTTACAGACGAGGATACTGAGGTGCAAAGAGTTTAATTAACTTACCTAGATTATGGAGGTAATGTGTGCCAGAGCTGGGGCTAGAGTCTGGTTGCATTGCTTCGTCTCTTAACTCCCACGTCTCTTGACTGCCCATCCCAAGATGATGTGCATTTTTGCATACTCATAATTAAAAACTATACAACTCTTAATTATGTTTGCTGAGAGTTTTGAATGACATTGAAAAATGCTTAGTTATAATGTAAATAAAATCATAGAATTCAGAATCACATATATGGTGTGATTTTAATTATTTCAAATATATGGCAAAAAAATTTAGTAAGAAATTAATTTAGGTAAAAGATTAATTTTTTGAATTCCACATTCTTTAATGTATAAAAATATGAGTAGAATTAAAAGTAAATTAAAGATTTTCACATTAGTTTACACCATGATCTAATTCTTCATATTAACTTTACTATTCAAACAAGGGAAAGTAGGTGGCAATTTAGGAACTGGGAAAGAGACGGGGTTCCTCAAGGCATACCTTTGTTCCTCCTGCTTATGGGTGTTTTTCTTTTCCTTGCCATTTAGAGAAGGTCACCAAGTCCCTGTGTTCTCTTTAACTCAACTGAAATTTAGTGGGAGGGAGGGCCAAAAGCGAAAGTTGCCAGACATTCAGTAGATCCCACAACCACCTCCACCCAGCCTCCTAGAGGCGAGGTTATGCCAGGTTACGGGAATGGTGGCCAGGAGGCAAACGTTTTCTGAAGGAGGCTAAGTGGAAACAGGAGACTTGGCCAGAAGTATAGGAAGCTTTTCCCATCACTGGGAAGTAGGTGGGATTTTTTTCCAGGTTCCTTAGTTAGAGGAGACCTGTCTCCATTTCCATGGTGACACTCAGTCCAGTAGTAACATGACTTGGAGGGATAATACAAACGTGTAGTGAAGGACTGGGGAAAACAGAGATGGTCAGGGCTGAGTAGTCAAAACCATATCAAAGATCCCTATGCCTGGCTTTAAAAAGTTAGATAACTGTAGTGACCAGTGCGGAATGAAGATGAAAAAATCCCTTTCCAGAATGGTCTTGAGACTGTGAAAGATCACATAAAACTTTTTTGGAAGATATCACTTCACCCAACGTCCATGCAGTATAGTGGTTAATAATGATTAAGCCTTTCCTCCAACTCTGCTGGTGAGGCCTTAGATTACATTTGATTTGAAGATTAAAAGGAGTATGACATTCCAGGCAGAGAAAAGACGCAGGAAAGCCTCAACAGTTGTTCTCTTTAGGTAATAGGATTGTGGGTGATTTTTTTTTCTTTATAATTTGCTGTATTTTCAAGTTTTCTGTGATTGTCACTTGTTACTTACAGAATCATAAAACCAATTACTTTTTTTAAACTCTTATTAGTTATGTCACTTCAGTGTCCATCTGGCTTAGTCATGCCTTATTTTCATCTAGACATTTTTACACTGCAAATGTTTGTTACAAGTAGGACAGTGAGGATTTTTCTCTAGAATCTAGTCCTAGAATTTGCATTTAGATATATGTAAATGAAAGCAATTGAGGCCAACATTATTCTATATCCTACTTGAAAAGAATTTTTTTAAATGTTAAGGAAAACCAGAGGGATTTAATCAGTTTGTTCCATGCTGAACTTTAAGTCCAGGATCAGGCCCATAAATAATGACAGGGGCCAGACTAGTGCCATGAATGAAAGAAGCAACACTTTGACTAATGCTCCTGAGTGGTCATTTTGGCAACTAACTCCAACTTTGAGAAAAGGAAAATTGGGCCAAGTATACAGACCTAACAGAAAACCTGCACAGGCTGCTTGCACAAAAAGACCAGCTACTTTGCAATTTCTCCTTGAGTCAATCACTGCTTTATAGTTATAGTTACTCTCTTCAATTAGATATGAACTGATACCCAAAATAGATGGACTGTGTCAAGTTACTTTATCCCAGACTCAAGCAACTCTATTACAATCTTTTGTAGAAACTAGCACTCTTTAAAGACCATCTTGAGACAGATCTGTCTTTGGCCACACCCCCAAATGCAAAGTGGATCTTGGGCTTCAGCTCAGCACCAGGTCAAGGTCAGGCTTCCAAGGGACTTCCTGTGTCGGCCTCACATGTCTGAGGTTGTCTGAAGAATCCCAGTTGCTTGCTATCAATCCTTTCTTCCGTGTCCCACAGTCTCCCCTGTGATTTGCCTTCTGGTTTTTGCAAGAACATTTGCTTCCAGAGCACTGTTTTCCCCTGAGCCACACCACTGTGTTTCTGAGTTTATTGTCCATTTGTAAGATCGCTGAATAAATGCAAACTAGATCCTAATGCTCAGCCTTGCAGGATTTCCGTGAGCCTGCTTGCCTGTCTCCCTGACTGTGTTAGACACACCTTAGAGGCGTGCTTCGGCACCTGCTTGCTATCCAAGGCTGTGGACTGAATCATCTCTGCTAAAATATCTGCCCCTTGGTATCATCTCCTCCCACCCATCTCTCGCAGTGATGGAAGAGTCTGTCCTTTTACCATTGGTCTTTACTCTCTAACAAATCAGCTTTGTGCCTGGTCACGTTTCACTTCTCATACAACTACGTTTAATAAACCATTTGTTGAGTATCTACCTCATGCTGGGACTATTTCAGGTGACACAAAGATGAATAAACTTAGATCTTTGTCTTTAAGAAATTCATACTTTAGTGGGTATATTTGTTTCTTCAGGTAGCCTTAACAAAGTACCACAAACTTGGTAGCTTAGAGCAACGGAAATGTATTGTCTCACCGTTCTGGTGGCTATTTCTGAAATCCAGGTGTTGGCAGGGGTGACTCTTTCTATGAGCCGGAGGGAGACTGTTCCTTGCCTTTTCCCCAGCTGTTGGTAGCCTCGGGTGTCCGTTGGCTTATAGATGGTGTTCTTTCTGTGCCCACACATTATCTTCCCTCTGTACCCATCTGGGTCCAAATTCTCCCTTTTTATAAGGAAACCATCATATTGGATTAAGGACCTACCTTCCTCTAGTATGATCTCATCTTAACTTAGCTAATTGCATGTCCCAAGCCTATTTATACATAAGACAGTCTCAGAGAGTGGGGGGTTAGGATTTCAACATGTGAATTTTTTGGGGAAACATTTTAACTTGCAACAGTGGGCAAAATGCATATAAAAAGAATTAATCGGAATAAATTATGAGAAGCTAAATATTTAAGATAAACACTATGGTCTAGTGAAGCTCAGAGAAGTGTTGCATTACGACTGAGGTAGACTGGGCAGGGTTGAGTCATGGCAGAATGAAGCTGTCATTTGAACAGTAAGATAAGGATTCTCTGGCGGTGCTGTCACAGGGCAGAGAAGAATGTCCCACTGCACGTGAGCGTATCAAAGCCTCCCCCGTCTGTGGACAGCAGGCCAGAGTGACTGGGCTCCTCAGGGCACTCCTTTGACCCATCTCTGAGTCCACCGCAGAGAAAATGGTTTCTCCACAATGTACGCTGAGCATCTAATATCTGGGTGTCAGAGTCTACTGCACTTATCAGATTTATGAGATAAAATTGCTAGAGGGCGGAAGTACCAAAAAGTATGAGTAATTAAAACACTGAGCTGCAATATTATTAAAGGTATATTAAAATCAATGACATCCATTTGAAAAGATATATTTCACACCCTGTCCTCCACAGTGGGAGATGTGGCTGAGCAGAAACAGGTCAAGCAGGGAGGATTTTTAATGAAGGTCCTTGTGGAAAAGGCTGCCGGAGACAAAATGAGTTAAAATCTTTATTGTGTCTTGACAGCCCACATGAATCTATGATGATGATAAATGTTCTCATTTAGAACTTTTTCTTTTCCTGAGACGTTTTCCACGCTATCTCCAATTTGCTTTGAATTTCTCAAAAGACATATGTTCTCAAAAGAAAGTCTTTGCTTGCTTTTCATTAAGTAAGATCTTATCAGGATGTTTGCATGTGACATCACGTTTGAACTATTAATCTTATGACAGGATATTAAAAAGGGGGGAGGGGAATTCCTTAACAGGTTGAGGGCCATTACACTTGAGAAACAGCCCTCCACACCCAACAACAAGCACCAGCCCAGGAACTGCAGCTGGAATGATTAATAAGCACTTTCCTGAAGCTAACACTTCAGGTAAGAAGGTTGCTCCTTAGAAGGGTGCCCAGTGGACAGTGGAAGCTATGATGGCTTATGAGCTTACAATGAAGCTTACAGTCCTGCTGGATCATGGACCTGCAGGACCCTGGCAGGGCACCAGGGGATGGTTGTTAATTCTCACTGACATTAAGGCTTCTCCAGTACTGAGACACAACCAGTGGGGCAACATGCAGATCTAGGGTGAAAGGAAGGATGGTAATTCCCAATCGCTACTATAACAACTCTATAAATTACAAAAACACATTCACACTTGTCCATACACACACAAATACACACGCAGACAACACTCAAACAGACCACACAGAAACTGGCTTAAGATGAGGCTTTCACAGTAAGGGAAGTCTAGACTCGCTGGGTCATAAGACTGTAATAAGGACTTTGATATTTATCCTAAGAGCAATGGAAAATCTTTGATGGATATTAAGCAAGAAAATACATCATCATATTTGCATTTTTCAAAGGCTATTTTGGCTGCAGGGTAGGCATAGAGACAGAGCTATGGATAAGCACAGTGGACTACCTTGGCTGGGGCAGGCCTAGTGCAGGTAAGAAAAGTGTATAAAGCCCAGCGATATTTTGCATGTTAAATCAAAGGACTTGATGGTGGCTTGAATACTAGGAATGGGAAAGAAGATGATGTTAGAAGACTTCCAGTTTTTTGGGCATACAACCATGGAGGTTTTGGGCATATCCTCCCATGGAGGATATTGAACTTATGGAGACAAAAAGGATTGGGGATACTATGGACATGAGGTCATGAATTGGATTTGGAACATGTTGGGTTTACAAAGACTATAAAATATTTCAGTAGGAATGTTACATTGGGTATGCCCATGCCTTCATGTAGCCTGGCGTCTGATGGACTCAATACGGTCAAGCTACCTCTTATTTGTTTTGCTAAATCAATCTTTAAGTTTCTTTTTTCCTAATTGCAAACATTTTTGTAATTGGAAAGAATAAGAAATCTTAGAATCGTGTCACACTTATAAACTAAATGCACACAAAATGACCCAAGAAATGCTCTTTTTTTTCTTTTTTTTTTTTGGCCAGGAAAAATGTTGTCATTTGAAGGAGCAGATATCATACAGGGGTCGAGGATCAACCAGAGCAGCAAAAAAATGTGGCAAGGTCTGGTCAACATTGGTTAGGTTGTCAGAGAAATGGGGTTTATTATTTGCAGGGAATTATATAGGTTCTTGCCATATGTTAAGCAGCTTTTTCTATTCTTCTCCGGACTATATCCAATTGGTGCCTCAGTTTAGGGGAATACAGAGCGTGGCTACACAGTACAGGTCAGCCATATGTTGGGGCAAAGCCTGCATTCAGACCACTCACTGAGGCAGAGATCTGTCTGCTCCACGTTTCCTGTCCCTCCAACTAGTTTGAGACATCTCAGAATTTTCCTTAATATTATTCTGAGCCAGTCTTTGAAGCAAATGTCAAGTATTTTATCTCCTTTTCCCTAAAAGCGAGAATGGGTTGCTAGGGGATAAACCCAAGTCAGTCATAAAGCATTTCCAAGGGGAGGACATATGGAATGAAAATGATAATTCTTGTCTTGTTTAACAAGCTCTCGTGGCAGCTCCTGGGGGCAGTAAAATTTATACTCCTACCAGAACAGCCCCTGAATATGGCATCAGCCTGGGATAGGGGTGGCCATGGAAAACCGAGACTAGAGCAGTTGTCAGCTCCCCTTTATATGACTGAATAGTTTGTCTCTGCTCCGCCTGGGAGGTTTATATCTCATGGGGTGGAAGAGGGTGTAAACAGATCAGAAATTTTTTTACGGAATCCTTTCTCAGAAAAAGGATGACTGTTGAGTGTGGACTGAGTAGAGTGGAATCGAGTTTGAATTTTACATAATCTAAAGCTGAAGACTGGGGATGGATTTGCACTCTTTGGGCTGCCATGGGCTGAGGGACAGCTAGACTGGGAGAGAGATCCCAGATGGATTTGGGGGGATGAAGTGGTGGAGGCCATCCTATGGCCTCTAAGTACACCAAAGTCCGCAGTAACACTGGGTTCATTCAAATGCTTATTCTTTATGAGTCTCAATCTTCTCATCAGTAAAATGGAAACAATGAAGACTTGCCTTACAAGGTTCTTGTGAAGATTAAATGAATGAAGGACACAGTGCATTAGACCTGCACTTGTCACCTGCCAGGAGCTCTATCCACAGCAGGTTATTATTGAAATAAAGACTAAAGTATTCTTGTTAAGAAATCGTTACAGAACATAATTTTTATCAGTTATTGTATATAAGATTCTCATATAAAATGCATTTTCTATCTAAAATGAAAAAATTACACTTCTGCATTTTGTCATGAGATATAATAATTCATGTTAGTAGAAGAATAAATTCTCTTTCACCTACAAAAACGGATGGGAATGCAGGCCATGCTTAAGAATTTGTGATGATGTTGAAAGTGATATCATAATTATAAGACCTTATGGGGAGGGTATAGCTCAGAGGTTGAACATGTGCTTAGCATCCACAAAGTCTTGGGTTCAATCCCCAGTACCTCCATTAAAAATAAAAAATAAATAAATAAATAAACCTAATAACCCCCCCACTGCAAAAAAGACCTTAAATATTGCTTTTGTTTAACAAAAGACATCACTGGTCATTTCTGATGGGGTTAAGAGAAGTCCCAGAGAAGTTCTTAAAGGAAGAAGAGTGAGGACAAGAAAACTGAACTGCTCTGCAAAATAAAGGAAGAGGAATTTTTACGTTAGCCCTGGGTCTGTAGTTACATAGGAGAATCATGGTAAAACAATGTGTTCCATGTTTGAGGCTGAAGGATGGGATGAAAAGAACAGTGACAGGAGAGGAATTAAAAAAAAAAAAAAAAACGGAGGGAGAGGTAATTAGGCAAAAGGTAAGCTTTCTGCAAATCTTTGCAAATACAGGCAGAGAATGATGACTCTCTCAAGTTAGGTGTGATCAGGAAACTCTACCTATCTGTCTGTCTATCTATTTATCTGTCTATGTTTCTATCTACCTACCTACCTATCCATCTATCCATGAGTAACCCGCTCCTAGAGCTATGCAAGAAGACTCTAAGTTGTCCCACAAGACTGAAGGACCCCAAGTAGAGCACACTTGGGTGACATTTTGTCTACTCTTCTGCTCTTGTTCCAGGGTTGTTGTCAGTGTTTGCACATCTAGCACATGTACATTGAGACCCACTGAGTATCCAGAGCTGAAACTATGACTCTGTAAATATTTCTAAACCACATGCCTTGAAACAAAGTTTGAATTATGCTGATGCAATTGAGGCTTTCTCTGAAATATTCTAGAAATGTTCCCCTTAGAGATATGAGGGCATAACCTAAGTCAAAATTTTGACATGAATATATCCTCTTAGGGCAAGACAGACTACTCCGAGGGAGCAGCAGCATGGATGGTCTTGGGTGATGGCTTTGCTTGCAGTATCCTCTACCTACATCAAACCAAAAATATAAAGCTCTTCATAAAAACTCATTATTTTTACTGTCCGTGTGGGGAAGCTCCCAGCGCTGGTCTGGCCTAAGTGAGCTCTGAACCAATTTACAACCTATTGAGGTCCACCTTGTCATATTGCAGATGTTGGCACTGGAACTGGCGTGTTCCTCTTTGCTGCAGGAATTTTGCTAACGAGTTCAGGAACTTTCTTATCTTGGCCCTCTGATGGCTAAAGTTGAGAATGATCCTGACGGAACCTCCCCATTTCTGCCATGTCTATACTGAACTTCATTGTTGATTTTTTATTCTTCCTTTTGATGAGAAATTAAAGATGAATTTCCTGTCTATATGAGAAATTGCTATTTTATTTTCTATGGTTACCATCGCTCCTAGTAAAACAACCCTGATTTTTATAGATGGGCACATTGCCACCCATCCAAAGATATATTTTCCTTGCAGCCAAGTAAGGGCAAGTGACTGAGTTCTTGCCAACAAGATGTAAGCTGAAGTGTAGTATGGCACTTTTGGAAAGCCTCTTTTAAAAAGGAGGGGCACCGTCTCCTACTTTATCTTGGTAGATGTCAGAAGTCTGGGGATTATTTTATGTGTTGACCAGAAAGTTTTAGTGATCTACCTCCTCCCCTTAGCTAACTCACATTCTACGTTCCAGCTTTTGCAAAACAACATTCCAGGAATTAATTTTAATATATTTAGTGGCCCTTTACTTGAAATGATTAAAAAAAAAAACCACTCAATTCAAACTGGCTTAAGAGAAAAGGGGAATTTATTGATGAAGCAATCCAAGGATAACATTGACTTCAGGTAGGACTTGTTTGCAAATGTGGCCAGGTTCCATCTATTGGTCTTCTGATTCTGTTCCTTTCTCAGATTCCATATGGTGGCCACCAGTTGCCTCAAACCCATACCAGAATAATATCTTTGAGGTCTTGCTCCTCTGAGGCAAATGGAAATAATTTTGCTAAAAGAAATGGGAAGAAATTCTAGGTAGACTTCCCCCCGCCACACACACACACACACACACACACACACACACACACACACACACACAAAACTCACCATACAAATCCATTTAACATGTGGGTGGAAAATTGAGGCTCACTGGTGTTTCCTCACAGTCTGCATTTGGGAAGAGCCTATAAGCCTGGATTCCTTGTATGAGGTACTGAGTCATAGAAAACATGTAGTTTAACCCAAATCTCACCAGCCCAGCGGAGAGAGCAGTGCTGTAAAACTATTGTGTAAATAATTTGTCTTTTTGGCTTGGTTCCTGTGAGTCCTTTTTGTCCCTGAGAACCCTGAAGAATGAACACTAACATCAGAGAAGCCCAACACTAAGTGACTAAGATAACAGTAGCTGTGTAGCACCTCTTGCTGACATACTGTGATAATTAATTTGATGTGTCAACTTGGTTGGGCCCCCATTCCCAGATATTTGTACAAACACTGGTCAGGATGTTGCTTGAAGGCATTTATTTAGATGAGATTAACATTTAAGTTTGTAGCCTTTGGTGGATTACTATCCATGATGGGGGTGAACTTCACCCAGTCAGTTGAAGGCTTTAAGAGAAGACTGAGGTTCTCCTAGGAAGAGGGACTTCTACGTACAGACTGTCTTTGGACTCAGGCTGTTTCCTGAGGTTTCCAGCTTGTTGGTGTATCTGTCCTGCAGAGTTTGGACTCGCCAGCCTCCACAGCCACGTGAGCCAATTCGTTATAATCAGTCTCTCTCTCTCTCTCACCACGCAGGTGTGAGCCTACACACACACACACACACACACACACACACACACACACACACACACACACATCCTATTCTGTCTTTCTGGAGAACTCTAAGTAACAGACATACCAATGTGATATGGTACTAATACACTGGGCAGAGCCAACTTAGCCCTTGACTAGTGTCCCATTGTTGCTATAACATATGAACATATATTTGGTGTATTAAAACAGCATAAAGTTATTATCATGTAGTTTTGGAGGTTAGAAGTCTGACACAGGTGTCACTGGGCTAGATGAGAGTGTCACCAGGGCTGCATTCCTTCTGGCGGCTCTAGGAAAGAATCCACCCCCTGGCCTTTTCCCATCTGTAAGTCGCTTGCATCCCTTGGCCCGTGGGTGCTCCTAAAGCCTGCAGTGTGGCATCTTCTAATCTCTCTCTAGGTCGGACTCCCCTGGCTTTCTCTTATAAGAACCCCTGTGATTACCCTGAGCTCTCCTGGATAACCCAGGATAATCTCCCTTAAAGTCTTTAATTGCACCTGCCAAGTCCCTTTTGTCACATAAAATAACAGATTCACAGGTTCCAGGGATTAGGACACAGACATATTGTGCGAGTCTTTAATTCTGTGTACCAGTACCCTTTTTAAAAGACTGGCATTTTGTGATGCATTCGGTTACCCATGCAACAAGAATTTCCTGAGCACCCGCCGCTTGCTGTGAGCTGGGACAATTTTGTGCTGTTCTGGAAGCTGGCATATTGGCCAACAGTGAACAAGACAGATCTGGATTTCACACTCACAGAGTTGACATCTAATAAGGCTAGACACAAGACAGACAAGTAAAGAAATGTATCAATAAGGTTAATTACAAATTTCAATAGATTTATAACAAATCTGAAAAAAATAATGGATTCGTGTGATGACTGGAGGTGGAGTGGGTGGCTTCTAAGGTGAAGCTTTTTGAGCTGCAACTCAAATTGGAAGAAGCCTCCAATCATATCAAGATGTGTGGAAAGAACATCTCAGGTAGAGGAAATGGCACTGCTCAGGCCTCAGGTAGTGATGAATGCGACGTGTTAAGAGAAAAAATTCACAGTAGAACACAGGGGAAGGGTGGTACCAGATGGTGTCAGAGATGGGAGCAGAGCCGGGTCATGCAGGACTTCGTGGGCTTTGGATTTATCAAAGGGCTTAAGGAACCATCATTTTTTCCTTCCACGGGGTGTTCTTTGGTAGAGAAATATGATCTCACTAAGGACCTGCTAACCAGGTGAGCTACTGGTAGCCCTTTTCTGGCTGAGGACAGTTTGTCAAGACTCCTTCATTCAGGCCCTATCCCTGCATGCAATTTTATTTTTCCCATAGGTTACTTCCTACCACACCAACTGTTTCCCATAGTCAACACCCCTGCAGAATTTAAGCAGTTAGCAAAAATTCTTGAGATTACAGGTAAATATCTGAATTTGCTCATCATTCTTCAGATGCATTTTACCCATGTGGAAATACGCACAGAATATTCATAGGAAAAAAGAAAATTAGATTTGTTGTCTCCTCCCTAGCTCAACGATTTAGTATTAGCATCTTATCACTACCCAATAAAAAATTATAGGTGCTCCCTGCCTCTCCCCCCACCTCAGCTTAACTAGGTTTCACTAAAATCTATTTTAGGTTTCTTCCCTTTGCAACAGGAGAAAGTCTCTGTTTCTCAACACATATAAACCTGCAGGAAGAAGAGCTGAAAGTAAAGGAGAAAATTGATTTGGTAACCTTGCAGTATAATTCACCTTGGGGGAAAAAAGTCACAACTGTATTTTTAAAGTCCAAATAAAAAGAAATGTATCCTTTGCTGTGTGGGCAGTTAGGTCAGGAATCAGGAACCTAGTTAAGTAGCAATTTGAGAATCACAGTCAGAAAATAGCAAATAAACAAGAAGTGTTAGGGAAAAAAAATAAACAAAACAGCAAACAAGGACTGGCTTGTTCCTTGGTGAATATCAACCTCTTGCTCTATGTATGGTCTTCTCCACATCTGTGTCCCTGTCTCCTTTCCCCTGTGTCCACACTCATTTTCATTAATTTATGGTTTATCCTTTCTGTGCTCCTTTTAGCAAAAATAAGCAGATACATGTATTCTTATTGTCTTTTCTTTCTTGAAATGAAGGAGGTGTATTTCCCCTGTACTTTGCTTTTTTGTCCACATATCTTTGAAATCACTTCATGTCAATTTCTCTTTCTGTCTCTGTCTCTGTCTTTGTCTCTCTCTGTGTCTGTCCTCGTGGTTTCACAGTACTTCATTTTATGATTATACTATAAATTATTCAGTGTCTCATGAATGAATGGCTATTTGGGTTACTTTCTGTAAATTGCTATTATATCTAATGATGCATATATAACTTTGGTTTGTATCTGTGGGAGTGTATCTTCAGGCAAATTCCTAGAAGTGGGATTGCTACATCAAAGGGTCAAAGGGTAAATGAACATGTAGTTTTGTCAGACATTGCCAAATTCCCTCCCAGTGGGATTGAACCATTTTGCACTACCATCAGCAATTTGTGAGTGCCTATTTCTCCGAATTGCCTCACCAGCAGAATGGGTTGTTAGGTTTTTAAAATTTTTGATAGTCTGATAGTTAAGTCATATCACACAGTAAATTGAATTAGCATTTCTCTTATTATGAGTGGAGCTGTGTACTTTTCTTATATTTATATACCAGATGTAAATCTTTTATGAAATTGTATATTCGTTGTTTTGCCCACTTCTTCTATTTGATTTTGATATTTTTCTCCCTTTGATAGTACAGAATTCTGTATTAAGGAAATCAGCCTTTTATCCAGAACATTTCAGATATTTTTACACAGTGTAATTTTCTTTAGATTTTACTTACTGTTTCTTTGTTGTGCAATTTGTTTCTATTTAGTAAAATTTACTAGTCTTTTATTGTAACTGGACTTCGAATTTAGTAAGGCTTTCTTTACTCTAAGATTACAGAAAATTCACTCATGTTTTCTGCTAATAATCATACGGTCTCATTTTTTACACTTACATTTCAGATTCCTTTGGAATTTTTTTCTGGTGCATTGTGTGAGATATAAATCTAATTTTATCTTTTTTCCAAATGGTTATCCAGCTGTCCCAAATTTATAAAATGTCCATATTTTCCCCAGTTTTTTGAGCTATTACTTATATGAAATTTTCATATGCACTTGGCTTTATTCCTAGGCTTTCTACTAGGTTTCATTGGCATATCTATTTGTGGCCCAGTATCACACTTTTTAAATCAAGTCTTAATAGTATATTTTAATACCTGGTGGGGCTAGTTCTCCCATATTCTTCTTTTCCAGGGATTTCCAAGCTATTCTTGCATGTTTATTTTTTCATATGATCTCCAAAACAACTTATTTTGATCTGTGAAAAAAATCTTATTATTTGTATAAGAATTGCATTAAATTTATATATTGAGTTGAGGAAAATCTTTATGATGTTGAATTATTTTATGCAATAACAGATATTTCCTTCTATTTCTTTAAGTCTTTATCTTTATCAGAAGTGCTCTCAAGTTCTCATCATATATGTTTTGCCGATTTCTTATAAAGTTTCCTCTTAGATTTTGGGAGAGAGGGGAAGAATGTAACAGAGATTTTTTCATGGCAACTTCTAATTGTTTACTTTCTATGCATATGTAAGTCACTAAATTTTATATCTGGTTGCCAAAGCTGAATGTCGTTTGTGTTAGTTTTATCTTCGATCCTCCTCATTTATATTTAGAATTTAAATGACATTTTCTTTGAGATATGATACGTGATTAAATTTGGTAGAATTTCTATAAATGTTGGAAAAGAAAGCTCAGTTTTTAAAGTAGAAATGTCAATATGTCTATGAACAAATGCTTAGTAATTCTGCTAGTCAAATTATCCTTGTCAGTCTCTTTGTATTTGAATTGATGAAATTTACTAGTCTTTTTTAATGTTTCCCAATGGAAAAAAAAAATCTATTTCTCTAAATTTCTCCTTGTTTTTTAAATAGATTTTGCTCTACAAATTTGATCTACATTTTTGGCAAATAGGGCAAATAGTAATTTCTCTCCAGTGTAGTTTCATTGTGTACTGTTATTATTGTCAAGGTAATTAGATGATTCACATTTTCCCCAAATTAAAGTTACCTTACTGTTTTATTTTTTGTTTCAACAAAAAATTTTGTTCCTTTTTAGTACAAGTTGTCCTTTCACTTTTTATTTTAAGTATATTTCTTCTAAGAAGATTCATTTTTGTGGCTATAGTATAATTTTACTAAACATTTTCAAATTTAATAGCGATCACTAAATCTTTCTCCTAAAGTGGATTTAGTAATTTATAATCCTACCAGCAGCCAAAGAGAGTTTCAAGTGAATCATATTTTTATAAAAGTCTGTAGTTTTTGTCCACCTGATGGCTGTAGAATGGATTCTCATTGTGAATTTTCTTTTTTTATGTCTTTTTTATATTTTCTTGGGAATGACATCTTCCATTTCTGCAAACTGCTTGTTTACGTATTTGCTTGTATTTGCCTTATTAATTATAGGAATTCTTTAAATATTCATGATGTTAATCCTCTGTTGAATATATCCATTAGGAGTATTTTCTGTTTGCTTTTGCTTTCCATTTTAATTTTTAAATCATATTTTATAATCAACCAAAGTACACTTTAATGTATGTATAGTATCAATCTTTTCTTTCATGATTTGTGCTTGTTTGTAGCTTGTTTAAAAAATCCCTTTCTAAAGTTCTTAAAGATAACCTCCAATATTTTCTTGTGAGATTTTACAGTACTTCTTTTTGGTTTTAAGTTTTAATTTATTTGGAATTGGTTTTTTTGCATGGTGTGGGGGTCGGCATAAAATTTAATGTTTTTCTGTAAGAATAACCAGTTTTTCTCAGCACTATATTTAGTAGTCCATGCTTTCCCTGCTCAGCCACACAGATTCTAGTTGCCTAATTCTCCCCAAGTTCTGATCCATGTTTCTTCCATTCAAGGAAACCACTGTGTTCTGCAATGTGTCCCCCTTTCATGCACCGCAGCCCAGAAAGGGCCTCCAAGAAGAAATGTGGGGAAATTATAGGGCTCATCTCATTTGTTTCCCTTCTTTCAGAGACCACAGTCTTGCAATATATCTATTTTTTGTCCAAAGTCTAAATACAATTGTTTCATATTTTTTCTACCCTTAATTCTTTATATCAAAAGGGCTGGTTCTGTACTAGTTAATCCATCCTGGCTAGAAGCAGAGCTCTGCATAGCACTTTACTCTTCAAAGAAATAGAGATGATCATGGTTAGGAAAAAAGTCTCAAAAATCAGCAATAGAATAACCCTCCCTGCCCCCATAGGATATGAATTTCCCTTTCTAAATACCCAATAAATGTCTGTTTAGACTACACTTGATTATCTCCCGTAATGATGAGGCCACTATCTCCAAGGAAATGACATCTCAGGCTGGTAAGAAAGTCTCCTTTAGAACGAGCAGAACTCTGTCTCCTGGTAACTTTTGCACCATCTGTTTTAGCGCTCAGGTCCACAGTAGAAGGTCTACTCTCTTTTCCACTACACGATCCTACAAATAGTTGAAGACAGCATCGTGTTCCCACAAACCAGCTCTTCTGCAGAATAAGCATGTCCGGTTTCTCTGATGTACTCCACAGTACCGAGCAAGTCAGGTGGAAGCTGCTTTATTCTCCTCCCTGCCTTTAAGTATATGCCCCAACGCTTTTGAAATCTCAGAAGAAAATTGCCTTTAAAGCCCTCCTGTGCTTTTACCTTGGATTGGATATCCCTAATTTGATCAAAAGATCTCTCAGCTTTTGTAAACTGTGTTTGTACCTGGCATCTTTCAGAATATTCTGTTACCTAACCAAACTTGGGTCCTCTTAACCTTGGGCAGTAAAGCCAACCTACTGACACCAGGTTGTGGTGAAGGAAAGTGCAGTGTTTTATTGCAGAGCACCAAGCAAGCAGTCCAGGGCAGCTAGAGCTCAAAACACCTGAATTCCCCAATGAGTTTCAGGAAAGCATTTTTAAAGGCCTGGAGAAGGAGGGGAGTTTCAGGGAGTGTGATCAGCTGGTGCACAATTCTCTGGCTGATTGATGGTTAAGTTAATAAGGCTTCATGGGCAAGTAGGCCTGTGGGCTACGTGCTCATGGTCATCAAGTGAAGTCTTCCATTTGGTGCGGGTTTTAACATCTATAAAACAGCTCAGGAAATGCGCAACAGATACTAGTATCAGGTACTTCAGAGAGGAGCCACAGCAGAGGACATGGGGGAAGGAGTTTGTCCAAGGAAGGTCCCATGGGATCCTGCTTGGTTACAATCCCAGGACTAGTGAAAAGAGCCTTTTCATAGCTGTGCAGCCCAGAAAACATCCCTCCTAACCATGTTTTCAAATAAAGCCACAGGACAAGTAGATAATGGCTTCACTAATTGGAAAATGGGAAGCAGAAGACAGGGAGGAAAGCATAATTTTATTGAAGTACATGGTTCCATGTCCTAATTGATTACTTTTTTTTTTAAAATTGATGTATAGTCAATTACAATGTGTCAGTTTCTGGTGTATAGCATAACCTCCTGATCATTCATATACATACATATATTCATTTTTGTATTCTTTTCATTAAAGGTTATTATAAGATATTGAATCTAGTTCCCTGTGTTATACAGAAGAAATTTGTTTTTTAATCTATTTTTATATACAGTGGTTAACATTTGCAAATCTCAAACTCCCAAATTTGTCACTTCTCACCCCCTCTTCCTGGTAACCATAAGATTGTTTACTATGTTTGTGAGTCTGTTTCTAACTGATAACTTTAAGAATAAAATTAGACATAAAATTCCAGCCTCTAAAAGTTAGTGAACACATCAGAAGATCAGGGGTACTTTATAGTTTTGATATTATTTATTGCTTTATCCTAATACTGAGATATCAGCACTTTGAGTTTACTCTAAAATTAGGCTTATCTTACTCAATAAATATCTTATAGTCAAGTTAAAAAATGTATCATCTTGAAGAACACGTTCAACCTGCACCTCTCATTTCTAATAAGGACTAGTTTGGGGGCAGTGGGCTTCATAGCTTAATTCTGACAGTTTGTTTTTTAATTGGTTTCTGGTTCATTTCTTCAGGCTATGCCTTATTTCTTTCAGTCCCTAGGTCTGTGCTAATCTGCATAACAGCATTAACAGAACATTGTGAAACATAATTCTCACTCATTAAAAAAATGCAGATGCTAAATGTCACCCATTTACATTTTAAAACAGTGATTTCCTTCAATCTACTTTATCTTACTTAACTTTTAAAAAATAATTTCCCAAGGGCTAAAGTGTAGGAAACCCTTGGTAAGTAACTTTACCTCAGGCATTTTTTAATAGAGATAGCAGTTCCACCAAAGTCTCCTCATTAGCATGTATCGTTTCACAGGGCTGTGAGGTGGTCTGCAGCTAAGGAGCAGCCAGAAACATCTTTGTTGTCTGAGACAGAACAGTTGATGGCTGATACTTGCTTTCTCTTCACAGACCCTTTATATGCCCAGTTAAACTGGTCTCAGAAATTCTTTGCTTCTTTATATAATGATTAGGTTTAGACCTTTACACAGTGATTAGAATTAGATCTGATTTTGGAGTCAGGTATCTGGTTATTTAGTGCTACTACTTGTAGAGAGGTAACATTTTCCAGTGGCTTATGGTGAAAAAGAGGAGGAAAGAATAGAGTTGAAGTCTCTGATTTTTTTTTTTCCACGTTACTTTTTTCATGTTACTCTAAGGCATGGCTGGAAAAAGAAAAGAAGCTGACCACATCTCAACATTTATAGCAGCACAATTTATGATAGCCAAGACATAAAAGCAACCTAAATGTCCATGAACAGATGGATAAAGAAGACGTGGCTCATATACAGTGGAATATTACTTAGTTATGAAAAAGAATGAAATAATGCCATTTGCAGCAACATGGATGGACCTAGAGATTATCATACTAAGTGAAGTAAGTCAGACAAAGGCAAGTATAATATGATATCACTTATATGTGAAATCTTAAAAACGATACAAATGAACTTATTTACGAAACAGAAATAGACTTGCAGGCATAGAAAACAAACTTACAGTTACCAAAGGGGAAAGCACGGGGAGGGATAAATTAGGAATTTGGAATCAATGGATACACACTACTATATATAAAACAGATAAATAACAAGAACATACTGTATAACACAGGGAACTATATTCAGTTTCTTGTAATAAGCTATAATGGAAAAGAATCTGGAAAAGAATATATATATATGTCTGAATCACTTTGCTATGTACTTGAAACTAAGACAAAATTGTAAATCAACTATACTTCAATAAAATTTTTTTTAATATTGAAAAAAAAAAGCTAATTGTAAAATAGGCCTGAGAGTTAATCTCAAAGGAGGGGTTGGATAGCTACTGCAGGCTTTTCCAGGCAAAGGACCAGAATATGAACAGAAAGGAGTATCCTGCAACTTGCATTATTTCTTCTTTGCCTTATTTTTCTAATACTTGCTGAGTATAGGTGACCAGGGACCCATAGGCATTTATCAGCACCCAGTAGAGATTAAGAGCTTTCTAACTTTAAATTTTTCATTAACTTCTCTGGCTCCACTCCACTTCCAATTTTCTTTTGTCAATTTACCAAAATATATTACATGCTTACTGTGGGCCACACCTTATGCTAGGTACTGAAAACACAAAAATACATGTGAAGATCCTTGCTTTGAAGGAGTTCACAGACAAGGCAATGAAACAGTGAATCGAGGGAGTTCAAGAAGGCTTAAGACGGAGGTGTGCCAGGTCAAAACTGCAACTGTAGTGGGTCAGAGAGAACGCCTGAAAGAGATAATACATGAACTGGATCTTGACAGATGAGCAGTTTGCTAGACAATGAAGGGGTAAAGGTCATGAAGGCATTCAGAAGAGTGAGAAATGTGGATGAAAAACATCATCTGCCATATCAGTAAACAAAGGATGCTGCAGTCATCAAGCCATCAGCCACTGCAGCCACTGCCAGCTGTGTACCCTGAGAGGATTCAGGATGGAGAAAAACAGGATGCTGGCCCTAGGTAGTTAAGATGCATATCAAAGGGATGAGTTTAATAAGCCCAGAATCTTGCATCTTCCCATACAAGGAAAAGTGCTAATTTCATCAACTTGAGATGTCTGGGGTTTTTTTTTAATTAGCAATAAGTAACCTTTTGATTTTATGATGACTTGGTTTTTGTTGCAAAAACGCCTATGTACCCTGGCCTGGCTCCTTCCTTACCTCTTCGGAGCAATCCCTCAGAGTTATCTGAGAGGCTGCCCCTGGGCTTGAAGTCTTCAGAAAGTCCACCAAATAAAACATAATTTTCAACTTCTTGGTTGAGCAGTAGTTTTTCAGTTGGCAGAAAGGAGTCATCTGGTGCAGCAGCGTGGACACTGATGAAGTGTGATGACCTCAGATAACGCCAAGTGGTTTAGTGTGGTGGGACGCTAGGCGTTTGTAACTATATTTTGAGCAATTTGCTCAATATTGTGCGGAAGTGACTGAAGCAGGATTTTAAACCAGAGCTTCCTGAACCTAAAAGCCGTACCCTTAACCCTGACTACACATACCATATAATTTTAAAACATGCCGTCAAAATTAGATATTTGGCAATTTAAACAGTTTGTCTCTGTGACTGTTCTTTTGCCAAAGTACAGACGTTAGATGTCAATTAAGCAGATATTCTCAGACAAATTTCACCTCAGATGAAATAAACAGACCTCATTTTGCTGTTTTTATTACAAAAGGTTTTTAGTTCCATTTCTATAATAAGTATTATTTGTCTAAAATTTCATGCTTAGCCTTTAAAAATAAGAGAAGATCTCACTCAGGTAGTTTTCTATCAATGGCAATTTAATTGCCAGGACCTACTTGAACTAAAGTAATAATAGGATTCCATTCAGGTAAAGAGAGGAGAATTTGAGCTTTCAGTCACAAACACAACTCTGTTCTGCAAGAAAATCATTTTGTCTTCAACTGCCTTAATCTTTTTCTCAAATAACCTCAATTACATTTTGTTCATTCTATTATCAGATTCTTCAGAGACTGAAAGGCACAATTTTGTTGTCATATTTTATTTTAAGTGGATCGGGTTTGGAGACAACGCGGTACAGAAACATCAACAGGATTATCTTCCCTATCAGGTAAAGGATGATGATCTCAAGTCTTTGAAGCTTTCAGCAGAATAGTTCTGAAAGCAGTGATGGAATCCAGGGAGGGGGGAGGTGGAGATGGCAAAAGGCCACTGCTTTCCCAGAAATTTCCTTCCAAAATCTTAGACCTTGCACAAACATCCAAATACCATTAACTGCAGTAATTGCATTATTTGCAACCTGAGCTGAATTTAGGCCAGGTTATTTGTTAATTCGCTTGTCTGTTTTAAGATCGGTGTTTCACAAATAAAACCATGTTTATGCTAAAACAAAAGTTAAATTCATGTTACCACTACAAAGATGAAAATGTCTACAAAATCAGTTTTGTTTTACTTTTTAGAAAAGGACAGATATCGAAAAACATTATTTGTAAAGCATTAGTCTCAGAGCCCAGAAGTGACTTCCGGCCAACAGGACTCTGTGACTGAACACAGTAATGAATTAGGAGACAGAGATGCTAGTCCGAAATCTTTCACTACTAATTGTGAGAATGTTAATGAGATATTCAACTTCTGAGCTTTCGTTTTTTATTACAAAGACAGTGAATAGGGCGAGATGTCCGTAAGATCCATTCTTACTTGAATGTTTATAATTGTAATTCAAAAAGAAGGGATTTAGGTATAACATCTTCATTTTGCTCCATCCAAGGTTGAATGACACCCACTTATCATGGAATTTCTAGGAGGTTCCATTAGCTTCCTGTTATTTCACAGAACTTCAGACTTAGGCTTATCTAGTAATTTCACAAAAGGGTGGGTTTGCCAAGTATTTTGGGTATTGAATTAACAAGATTTGATGGTGTCTGACAACGGAATGAAGGTGAAGGACGTGTCAAAGATGCAAGGCATAAACCAGTGGGTCAATGGTGAAATTGGAAACCCTGGGAAAGAACAATATTGAAGGAAGAGATCGAAACTTTAATTTTGAACTATTTAAGTTTGGGATGCTTCTAGTCACCAAGTGTATATGCTGTTAAATATATAAGTCTGCATTTTAGAAGAGAAGTTAGGCAGGGAGATATAAATATAGAAGTCATCAGCATATAATTGGTATTTTAAACCAAAAATGCTGATGAGGCAGACTAAGGAAAGAGTGCAGATTGCAAAGACAGGGGGCTTGGGAATAAGTACCAAAACATTCCCACATTTACAATTTTGGGAGAGAAAGATGAACTTGCAAAGGACCAAACAAATTGCCAGAGGCAGGAGAAAATCAGGAGAGTGAATGTAATGGAACCTAATGTCAGGGAAGTATCAACAAAAAGGGAAAAGCCGCCTATACTGAATGCTCGCAAAAGGATGGGACAGAGGACAAGGGGTCAAGATGGAGTAGGAAGCTTACTCTCTGACACACCTCTTCTGATTCACAGATACATAGGTAAAATAGAAGATGCAAAATAGTTACACAGCCAGGCTTCCAAACAAGATGAACAAATATTCCCACGGATATAAATGGAAAATAACTCAACATGATTAGTGATGTTAATGCCAAGGGTAGGCAGGGGTGGAGGGGGGAAGGGAGGCAGGTGTTGAAAGCCTGATTGCTTGTGTGACATGGCCTGAGAGTTTAGGAGACTGGTCAGGCTTGCTTAAGTCAGGAGCAGGGATGGGGTTGAAAATATTCCTCCCCTTCATTGTTCAGGACTGTGATTTATATCACTTAATCTAGGGTTGTACAAAGACCCAGGCATAGTTGTATGATTCACCAACATCTTACTGTGAAGCAGAAAACTGTGTCTACCACTGTGAAACCTGGTTCTGGACTGACTTGCAGAAGCTGAGTGGACCTCCAGGCCTTGGAGTGCCCCAGGGCCCAGTCTTCACAACTTCTTCTCCAGCTAGAGTCACTCTATGGTGACACAGTCCATGCTCATGTTTTTAAATACCATCCATATCCTGAAGACCCTTAAGTTTATGTTTCCAGCTTTGACCTTCCCCTGAGCTTCAGATTCACACATCTAATGGCCTATTTGATGTCCCCACTTGGATATTTCAAAAGACAGCTCCTAATTTCATCCCCCAAACTTTGCTCCTCTCCTAGTCTTCCCTGTCTTAGTTAATGGAAGCTACCCTTTCCATACATGAGACTGAAAACCTGAGTGTAATTTTTGGCTCTTCTTTTTCTTTTATCCCACATCCAATCTGCCAGCAAATCCTTACAGCTCCACCTTCATTCACTGTGACCACCTCTCATTATCTCCAAAATTATCACCCTGGTTCACGCTACCATCACCTCTCTCCTGGATTATTGCAATTCTTTGGTGGTCCCCCTCACTGCTGCTGCCCTCCGATTGTCTGTTCTCAGTATGGCAGCTGACGGAGCCTTGAAACACACCCGTCATGTCCTATCACGATGTGGCTCAGTGTTTGAGAAGCTTTCCATCTCTCCAGGGCAAAGTCCAAAGTATAACGCCCGGCACAATCTGCTGCCTCTCTGACCTCCTGACCAGCTCTTCCCCTTGCTATGTCCACCCCAGCCTCACTATTCTTTGATGTTCCTTGCACACAAACACAGGAGTCACGTTTGCTTTTCCCTCTAACTGTAATGTTCTCCTAAAGAGCCGCAGGTCACCCTCTCACTTCCTTTAGCCTTTTCTCAAACATAGCCCTTCAATGAACCCTTTCCTGGTCACTCTATTAGAAACTGTAAAAGCTGTCATAGGCATGCCCTGTCTCCCTTTCTTGCCTTATTTTTCTCCACAGCACTTTCTATCATCTGGCACATTCACCACTGCACACGTGTATTCATATATGATCTGTCTCCCTCTTACCAGAAAATAAACTCCACGAGACCAAGTTTTTTTTTGTTGTTGTTGTTGTTCTGTTCTGTTTTTTAAATCTCTGTCATTCACTTCAATATCCCTAAGTGCCTAATACTCTGCCCATGAGAAGTTCTCAGTAAATCTTCATTGAGTGAATGAGTAAAGCAAGGATAAATGGAGACAGAAAAGACAAACAAAACAAAATAAAAACCCAAATTCCATATACACAAAAAAATCCCACCCACTGAAAATGAGCCTGTGAACTGAAATTTTAACATCTTTGACTACATCTTCTAAAGACAGCCAAATTAACATGGATGAACCTCAAAACATGGGTAAGCCTAATGGTACATAGTGTATTATACCAAGTAGATAAAATTTTAGAACATAAAGAATGATGTCATCTATTGTTTAGATATTCATGTGTAAGTAGTAAATGTATAAAAACATTAATCAGATAATGGTAAATTCAAGTTGTTACCTGTGCTGAAGGAGAGAGGGGCCTGAGTTTCTGGACAAGCACACAGGGCTTTAGTTCCTTCAGAAGCCATTTGCAAGAGGATGACTGTAATGAGGGCCTGTGGAGTTTCCACTGAATATGCCCAGGAGGGAAGGAGACTTGGGGGCTAATGGACTGGGAGAGACCTATGGTTCCAAGGTTATGCAAACCTGTGATGGAAGAATGACCACTTGAGCTGGATGAATGGGGGTCATGGCTGACTCACAAGTCTTTTCTTGGAGGTCTCCTCCCTCAGACGGTTTCACAAGTTGCATGGGACAGTTATCAATGTGCTGAGTAAGTCCTGGGTTCTGCACTTTCAAAGCACACAACTGACCATCTCTGCCAGGCTCTACAACCAGCCCTGGGCCTGAGCTATAAAAAATTCCATATCAGTTGAGCAGATACCTGTAGTCTTGGTGATGAGTCCAGCCTTTTGGTTCAAAATCTCTATACCTTATAGTAAATTTTCTCCTAGAGTTTTCATTGTCCTTTCTGGTTTTGGGGCAAAAGCTATTCTATCCTATTGATATGGTTTGTGACCCCGAGTCTCGGTGTTTGTTAGATATGCAATCCCTTTACTCATGTGCGATGCCTCAGCTTCCTTAGTGAGTTATTTGAGGTCCACCTCTGCAGCATCCATGCCCAAAAGCGAATGAGTATGTTGGGGGAGGGGCAGGCACGTATCTTAAGGCATGAGCTTGGAGAGTCCTCTCACTTTCTGTGAACACTTCCCAGAAGTGGCATCTTTTAAATGAAAAAAAAAAAAATTAAAAGCACTCTGTGATGACTATGATGAAATACGTTAATGGAAACCATGTGAAAGCAAGAGCCAAGCAAAGCAGGCAGTTAAAGTGCAGGGACTTCCTGCAGCCTTGCTGCCCGGCTCTCCCCTCCCGCCACCATTGGTGAGCTTGCCTTGCCTCTGGAGAGTGGAGAGGTCGTAAGTCACCTGCCACGAGTAGCTGTGCCACAGGCAATCTGTCCTTACACCTTCATGTCTTTTCTTTCATCAAGTAGAACTTTCTTCCTTGTATTTCTGAATTAAATTCTTCTGATACTCCAAAGGCCAGTGTAAATGCTTTAAACCTTCCGTAATCTTCCAAATCCAAGTGACCTTTCTCTTCTCTGAGTTCAAGTATTCTTTGTCCTGCTGTGCCAACATACTCGTTCGTTTTTATAGGCTGTAGTTTCCTTACCAAACTGTCAGTTACTTCCTATCAGGAACCAAATCCCAACATCTTTGTCCTTAGTAAAATGCTTTGCCTCTAAGTAAAGAATTAATTAGTAGCTATTTGCTAAGTTGAAATATACTATTTATTGTTGTGGTAGAAGTTACTAATTCTTACTAAGATTTCTGGTTCGCCTCTCCTTTCAGAACTTACATATGGTCATGTGACTTTCTTTGGCCAACAAAATTTGATCAAAAATGAAGTGTGCCAGTTCTCAACTAATGCATTTAAGAGTGATGTGCCCTTTCCCACACTCCCTTTTCACTTGCTGTGGAAGCCCACGAACACGGCAGTGCTCCCGGAGCAAAGCAGCCTTCAGGGTGGAGCCTCTACACTGGGGACAGTTCCCTGGAGAGTTGCTTAAACCCAAAGAGCACTTTATGTGAGTAAGAAATTAGCTTAAGATGGGTTAGGCTACTGAGATTTGAGGGGTGTTGGTCACCATTGCTTGACCTAATTTATTCTGAGGCATATAGTACTACAACAAAAAGGAATTCCATCAATAAAAGAAAAAAAGAGAAACACTTGAATTCAAATCCTAGATTTGCCACTTAATAGCAGCGTGACTTTAGAGAAGGTAAGAGATCTTACACCTCATCTGTAAAGCAAAATTTACTACTACCTACATTGCAGAGTTATTATAAGTTTATAGAAAAGGCACAAATATTTATCATATAGTGAATGCTCAATAAATAGGATCCAGCATTTCCTGAACAGTTTGTGATCTTTCTGAGATTAAAAAATACATATCTTTATATACATATATATAAAATCTATCATTATCTCTATATCTCTGTCATATATTTAGGCACTTTCTGCATCATTTAGCACAATGCCAAGCCTAGGAAAGTTGGGTGATTAAGCTGAATATATTCAATAGAGTACCTATAGACCATACAATGAGACGTTTAAAGAGGCACTCAGAGACCATTTGTAAATCAACACAGAATGAAAATGAAGTCTGAATATAAAGCTGACCCTGACCTCAGAGAGTCATGTGTTCTTAAATGATGAACTGAACTTGCACAATATCTCCAATTCGTTGGTCCCAGCCCTTCAACATACGCATCATACTCTTTGTTCTCACTGCCTTGTTGCCAGACATTTGTTCTATAATTAACCTTGGAAAACTCCCACCCTTCATCTTTCCTTTTCTTGCATCCTTCCTAATATATCATTTAGCCAGTTCAGGGTCTTGGCTTGATTCAGTGTCTAAGGTTTGAATTCTCAGACTCATTACACATTGGCAATATCCCATGGTCGTCATCAACATTAGCCATTTCTATCAAATAGAAAATTAATTATTCTGCTTAATAAAATTCATGATTTTTAAAAAAAATTTTTTGTTTGCCCAAAAAAGATTTGAGGTTAAAAAATTCCCTCATTAAAAAAATGGTATTTTGTTTTAAAAGTCAACATAATTTTGACTCATAGAGCTTTAAAGAGTGGTTTGGAAGACATTTGAGGATGTCAGGAAAAGATCACTGATTTTGGAATAAGAGGTGGATCTGAATTCCAGCTTCTCTACTTAACAGCTGTTTACTTTGGGTAAGTAAGCTTTTTTTTTTTTTTTTTTTTACCTCTTTGTCTCACTTCCCTTAAGTTCAGATAATAATAATATTTACATCTTAGAATTTTGTGATTTAATGAAATAACCTAAATAATCCATGTAAAACACATTAGCAAAGTGACTACCATGAAATTAACTCTGGATGAAAATGCAGATCCCTGTCATTTTGGAAGTCACAATTTACTTAGGAGATGTATGGACAAATGTGAAATTGAAGAAAGAGCCCTGTAGAACTTAGCTTAAGTGAGCACATTTATCTGTAAAAAGGGCAATTAAAGGTTGACCTCTGTAATAAGGATTTTAGTTGTACCAGGAGGGCAGAGGAGTAAAAGGCTAGTAAGTGCAGAGTAGAGATCTTCACCAGAAAATCTTAAAGTGTAATCAATCAACAGTGCAATCCAGGATTTGAGATTTAATCTGAACTCTGAAGTATGACCACAACTTGGATAGAGATATTATATGGGTGGTAGAAGGGACAGCATGAGCTACTATGCTATAGGGATAATTTTTTTCATATATGGAAAAGAATGAGATGATTAGCTAATTGGAGCTGAGAGCTTGCTTTGGGGACCAACACACAAAAAAAACTGGACAGAGGGATTGCACATGTTTAGGGAAGATCTGAAATATGCAAAGGCACTTTTCACTTTATTCTGAAGGAATCTGTAGCCCTTGAAGGGTAGTGATGTGATAGGACAGTGCTTTAGTGTGATTTCTCTGGCTGTTCTGTCTGCAGAATGGTATCATTTGTAGAAAATTTGGGGGGCAAAGTGCTTGTTAGGTGAAGATGGGAGTAATACTGATGGGAAGGATGGAGACTGGGAGTGTTGGCAAATGTGAATAGAGGAGCCATGGTGATCTTTAAAGCCATTCTCAGGAAAGCAGTTACAGGGTTTGGTGGTAGATTCCAAATAGGAAATTAACAAGAAGTAACTCTCAAGGATGACCCAGATGAGTGTTTGCATCAGACTTAGAAGATCCATTCCATTCACCAAGAAATCTTTGCAAACTTCCTTCCAGAAAGCATTCATTGAAATCTGCATGACAAATGAGATAGAGCAAAACTGTATGTTAGTTTTAAGGCTGATGTGTTAACTGGTTTATTGGGAGAGAAAGAATAAATATCTGCTCTGCCTGGCACCTAATAGACCTAAGAACTCAAAATGGGAACACATGATTTGCTAGTATTTTATTTACAGCTTATCAACTTTTGCAGAGTAGAGTCAGACTCAAAAGAGATCCACCCCTTCTCTAAATGCGGACATGGCTTCTGCAGCAGGAAAGAATTTTCTCCAGCAGGTCAGTTATCACGTGATCTGAAAATTCCTCCTGTGGCTGGCTTCCACCTCTTGTGTGTGTCTGACCCAACTCCTTCCCTTTCATCAATGGTGGTTAATGCACCAATTTTTCATTCATTAGCAAGAGGCTCACACCCGGTGATCACTGTAAATATGCCACATGGTAGAAGAACATGAGCTAAAGTAAAGCATGGTGTAAGTGGAAAAGTTTGCATGTAAAATTATATCTTTTAGCACAACTTTAAAAAAATAAACTGCATCAAGAGAACAGACCTAGAGAGATCATTTAATCCACTCAGATGGCTTCAGCTAGAGTATTGGTTTTCAACACTGACTACATAGAAGTTATGTGGGGAACTTCTAAATGATATCCATTCCCAGGCCCAGTCCACAGAAATTCTTTTTTTTTTTCAAAAAAATTTTTCTCCTTGAGATGAGAATTTTTAAGATCTATTATCTTATCAATTTTCAAATAGACAATACTGTGTTAACTATAGCTACCATGCTGCTATACATTACATTCCCAGTATTTAATTTATTTTATAACTGGAAGTTCGTACAAGGTTCCCTGGTATATAATCGGGCCCCTGATATAAGTCTGTTTTCAAGTTTTCCAGGTGATTATAAAGTGAAACCAGGGTTGAGAAAAATTCTTCTGTACCCTGGCCTGGTATTCATTAGGGTCATCTCAGGAGCTTATAAAAGCACCAGTGCCTGGGTTCAGCCCCCAAAAGATTCTCATGTAAGTGTTTTTGAGTGTAACCCAGGCCTTAGTAGGTTTAAAAGCTCCCTGGGTGATTATTACGTGAAGCTAGTTTGAGAGTCAACGAGCTGATTGATGTCGGAATCCGTTGGAGAGGTTGTTAACAGAGATTACTGGCTTCCATCCCCACAGACTGATTAAGTGCGAGTGGGGCTAGAGAATTTGCATGTCTAACAGGCTCACAGGTTAGGTTGCTGCTGGTCTGTAGACCACACTTTGAGAACCACTGAAGGTAAAATCATTCATGTTTAAAATATCTCCACGCAGAAGATTACACAGTCTCTTTGTAAATAGGTTCCAGTACTTGAGCCTCGCTTAATACAATCTAACAGGTTTCCGTAGTAATGTTGTGATATATTCAGGTCTTAGTTAATTGCAGTTGAGAGGCTTAGTATTTGAAGAGATGGTCAGTGAGTACACATTAAGCCTACTAGTTACCAATTAATTCCTTCACTTTCTATCCCTTTCCTCAAAAAAAAGTGATAATTTTGTAATTTCAGTTAAGAATCTAAGCAAATAATTGCTAAGAATTCATAATCTGATTTTCTGCTACTAAGGGTTAAGGTCCACTGATCCACATTAATTCTTTAAAAATTGTATAAACACAAAGGAGTAGGAGGCACTGATAAGACACCATTGTAGATATCATATAATAAAATTGAAGTTAAGGTCAAGTTGACCCATAGTGTCATCTATGAGAACACCATCTCCTAGCACAAAAGAAAACAAATTGTCACATTTTATTCTTTCTGTGGTTGTAAAGGGAAGGAGATATTTTAAGAAACAGGATTAACAAAACATTAAAATAACTGGGAGGAAAAGCTGATAATTAAAGATGTGCTGTAATTCAAACCCAGTCTGAACAACAGCTCTTCTTTTTCGATTCTGCTTCTTTTTAAATTTCAGAAACAACAAGTTCTCCCTGGACCAGTCTTTACCTGTCTACCATCTCCAGCATACACAAAGCCAACTTTAAAAAGACTGACTCTAAAAGATGTTTCATTTCTGCTTCCCTTTTTTTTTCCAACCTAGTTCCTCCAGAAAGTGTAAAAGGGCAGCTGACATCACTTCTACATGGTAGTCCTTAGCCACACCACGGTCATTGGAATGTTTTATTGTAGATTTTCTCAACCATGGTCAACGGTCTCCAAGGAAAACAAGTCAGAGTGGAGGTAGGAGCATTGCCATAAAATAGTGGGCAAATGGAACTCTTTCCCCAAAAGGCAGACTGTGATCGCTAGGTGAGGGCTGTTTAGTTCATGAAAAGTTTAAACTGGAAAAAAAAAAAAAAAAAAAAAGGATCTTTTGGAAAAATACAAGAAGCAAATGGCTCTAAATTTTAATTATACCGAAGACCACTCAGGGGACTAAAATATTGACAGTGAATCAATTGGGAAGAGATTTTTCAAACAGGACAGTGGGATTAATACCATTTATATTAGCACATATATACTAGGAGACTTGAAATTTGAAGTCAGGCATTTTGCTAAGCTGGCCTTCTACCTAAAATATATATTACATTTTGTCTGTAAATTGAGGTCAGTTTATTAAATGAGAGAGATCTCTATCCCTAAACACTCTATTTCATCCTTTTGCTTTATTAACCATGGACATCTTACATTGGGTTCTTTTAGAATATGATGAGAGAAATCTTATTTTAAAAACTCAAAAGACTAAATAACAGGCATCTTAGAAAACACGGAGTAAAATGCAAGGCCTACATTCAGAAGAGAGAGAAGAAATTCTCTTTTTACCCTTAAGTCTTCCCTCAACTGGCTTTCCCAGTTCTTAAGACCCAGAACATAAGTTATTGTGATGAGTAATTTGGAAGGTATAAAAGACTTTCACAAGCTCTGACTTGCCTGGGAGCCTAAATCAAGATGGAATACTTTGATGGGTCATGGTATTCTGAGTTTTCAACATCTTATTGACATAAAGACTTTGGATATAGTTCTTCCATACAAAGGACACTAAATGTTCATTCATCGTATGCTCGTTTTTGTTTCTGTTCTCTTATCTGGATTCTTGTGCTATGTTCTCCCATACTTCCACACAGCAGTTCATGACTTCAACTCCAGACCATTTGATTGATGGATTAAGAAACACTGTACCCACTACTTACTTGACTTGCCACATTTGTTTTGTCTGTTTTCTAGAGAAAGGGCTCTGGGTATCTGTCTAATCCACCTAATTATTTGCTTAACTGGGTGTGATGAGATAAAATGTGTATGAAATCATTCCCTTAGTAACTATCTACAAATTAAGTTTTTAAAAGTAACTATTCTCTTCTCAGTTGCAAAAGTAAGCTAAAAGAGAGCACAATGTTTAGAAATGTATTTAGAGAAATATACTCAGAGATATTAAGCACTAGGAGGAGGCAATTTCATCACATGAACAAAGCTGACTTAACATGTTTCTTATTTAATTAATTAAAGATTGTGAACTCCTTGATGGAAAGGCTGCTTTTGAATTCATCTTCATATGCCCTTGAATATCTTGACTCTCTGGAGTAGTGCTGGCATACAACAAGTGCTTAATGTGAATGAATGAATAAAGAAATGAGTGAATGGAAGACTGAATTACTCACATCTTGTTTTTTAACAGACTGGAAACAAATAGCTCTGGGTCCAAGACATAATTTTTTTCTTCACTATTTGTGTGACCATGTACATAATGTAATATATCTAAGTTTTCTCATCAGTTACAGAAGGTTGCTGATGTTGTTATGAGGTTAAAAGAACACGATGCCTGGAAAAGTGACGGTGTTAAAAACCAAGTAGACTATTAGCTTATAGGCATTACTTTATGTAATAATTGAATTGGCCATGAGAAAAAAGTTAGAATCTATAGGTAGTTACACAAAAAATGAGTCAAAGAAGTTAACACCAAGACAAATTTACCAGCTGAACATAATTGTGATCAGCCTGAAGATTTTGAAAAACTGTAAGTAGAGAAGACCAAATTCATTGCAAACCATCATTGTGGCATCATGTCCTCCACTATGTGAAACAGACACATTTTTCTTGCTGTCCTGACAACTTTGATAGTGGTAATTTGTAAAGATATAAATTATTATTCAAAGAAAGGTCAAAAATAATCTATTCCAGCTGTGGTTTGAGAAAGCTAATTTGAATTTAAAAGTAAAGTCCCTTCTCATGTCTCTCTTGCCATACAAGAAGTTTCCTACAGCTGACTCCTAACAGATACGATTGCATGGCATCAACAAAGCACTCCAGAGAAATGTGCAAAGGGGAAAAAAATCTACCAATAGTTTGAAGAGGAATCATTGATTAACTCATCAGAAAAACAAAGCATGGCCCAGGCCCAAACAAAGGTTGGCCTTCTTCCAACATGGAACCCAAGCTCCTTTCTCTGCTCTGCTGCTCATCCAACCATGGCAGTCACCTTTGGGTTTTGGTTAACACACTGTTTTGTTGTTTTCTCAGTCCTCTAGAGTTCACTGAAGATTACAATCTGCTCAAGAAAAGTCATCCTTCTGCTTTACTCATGGTTTCCATTCTCTTCCCATTTTATCATTCAAGCTTTTGGGAAACTAAGAGAACTCTCAACCTCAGATTGTTGTTACTTTTAGGTTATTTTGGTGAGATAGGAATTTTCAGTTACATGATTGATTTTCCTCAAATTGTTTCTTGACATGGAAAGAATCTTAGTGCAGATTACATGAAATGAACATGTTTATTTGGCTAACTCCCAAATATTCTGGTTAAATTAGCTTCCTTTGGGGCTTATTATATGTCTATATTTTCTGCCAAACGTTCAGAACACTTTTTTGAAAGAATTAAATGGAAGATCGGTTACTTGGTAAAGTACTATTATTATTAAAAGACGTGAGAATGAAATTATATATCCTACAGAAAAACAGCCAATACATTTGAATATGAGATGAAACATGGCGAAGTTAATTTTACTGATTTCATGGAATTACGATGTGATAAGTTTCCAAATATCTGTGTGTTATGCAATTTATGGATCAATTTCTCATTCCTAGAATTATTATGTGTATTCCTGAAGAAATGTTAATGTCATGCTCTGTTATTTGATCATTGATATTTCATCTTGAAACAAGTATACATAAAAGAAAGTTAAAGAAATACTTAGATTTTTCTGTTTCTTTTAGTCTCTTCCTTCTAAAATAAAATTCACCAAGATCTTAAATAAGGCCATAAAATGTCTTACTATTTCAAATAATTTATACCATATAGAGAATACTTTTCTTTTTTTTTTTTTTTAACATTTTTTATTGATTTATAATCATTTTACAATGTTGTGTCAAATTCCAGTGTTCAGCACAATTTTTCAGTTATTCATGGACATATACACACTCATTGTCACATTTTTTTCTCTGTGAGTTATCATAACATTTTGTGTATATTTCCCTGTGCTATACAGTATAATCTTGTTTACCTATTCTACAATTTTGAAATCCCAGTCTATCCCTTCCCACCCTCCACCCCCCTGGTAACCACAAGTCTGTAGAGAATACTTTTCAATTACAACAAAAATCAAACTAGAAATCTGGGTAAAGATGCTATCTGGAAAATCCTCAAATATTAAGGAGGCCTAAAAACTCACCATTACATAAGCCATGAGTCATAGAAGAAATCAAGATTGTACTATAAAAAAGAAGTTGAATATGAATGAAAAGAAAACATTTCAAGTTTTAAGAGTGTTTTAAACTCTAAAGTGTTTCTTGGAGTTTTTTGCCAAAACTTCTAGAATAAACATAGTATAAAATCTTTATATCATTAGGTAAGCAAAAATTCTTTGGACACAAACATGAATCTTAAAAGAAAAAATATGATAAATAAGACTTCATCAAAATTAAAAACTTTTGGTCTTTGAAAAATACCATTTAGAAATTAAAAGGGAAATCACAGATGTATTAACAATACATATTTCTGACAAATAATTTATATCCAGAATATTCAAGAACTCTTATAACTCAGTAAGACAGATTTTTAAACTAAGCAGAAGATTTGAACTGAAAACTAATAAAAGAAAATATATAAATGGCTGATAAGCACATGAAAAGATGCTCATATCTTTAGTCTTCAGGGAAATGCAAATTAAAAGCAACGGTAAAATACCACTGCACATCTGATAGGAGAGCTATAATTGAGGTAATGGACTGTGCCAAACGTTGCCAAGGATATGGGGCAACTGAAACTTTTATCATTGTTTTGGAAAAGTAAAATTTTACAATCACTTTGTAAAACAATTTGGCAGTTGTTCTTTTTTTTTTTTTTTTTTTAATAAAATTAAACATCCATTATGATGCAACTCTGTAATTCCACTCCTAAGTATTTATCCAAGAGAAAGAAAAGCAGACGTCCACATAAAGACTTATGATAAATGTTCATAATAACTGTGTTTATAGTAGTAAGCAACTAAAAACAAAAAGTCTATTAAGAAGTGACTAGGTAAACACATTGTAGTATATCCATACAATGAACTACCTTTCAGAGTCAAAAGACAATGAATCTCTGATATGCGCCACAATATAAATGAGTCTGAAAAACATTCTGAGTAAAAAGAAGCATACATAAAGTAATACATACTGTATGGATCTATTTTATGAAGTTATGCAAAATGGAAACCAATTTATAATGATGGAGAGCATGCTGGTGATTGTCTAGGACCAAGATAGAGGTGTAGACGTGAGTTCCAAGAAACATGAGGGAACTTTTTTCCTTGATGGTGTTTGCTTCAGTGTATATGTTTCTCAAAATCCATTGAACTGTTCACTTTTTTAAAAGGGCTGCATTTTCTTGTAAGCAAATTATGCCTTAATAACATTATTAAGAAACAACAACAACAACAACAACAAAAAACCCCACCAAGGCTGGCTTTGTATTGATGGACTAACATATGGAATTTTTCCCTCTTGCTTTACACTTGTTCCACACATTCTCTATTTTTTTTAAATGTGCAACTATTTCTTCTATAACAGAAAAGCATTAACACTCTTTAAATCTTTCATACAAATTTCCATATAGATTTACTCTATTGCATTTCATCCTGCCTGTGATGTCTCTGCTTTTCTAAAAAAAAATTGGAGAGCTAAAAGAGCATGAGAGAGGATATCTAACATATTTTCCGTCTCCAGACCAGATCATTTTAAAGTGAAAAAAATCCTTCACACATCAGGTCCTCTACATGTTTTATTTGCTGGAGAATTATATGGGCTGAAGAGCCTGGCAGAACGATCATTTATGATCACTCACTGCCTCGTCCTGACCTCTCCCGTAGTACAAGTTCAGCTTCTTTGGAACAGAAGGGATAGTGTTTCTTTCAGCATTTCCACAGGGAACTGCCGACCTCTCAGTGTTCTCTCTGCTCCTCTGGTCTTAAGGACACTTTAGCAAAGTTAATATTGGAGACTCCCAACTTTTGCAGGCAGTCTGATTAAGCAGGTTGTTGAAATGGTACTAGGGTAATTTTGTGCACGTTAATTAAAAATAAATAAATAAATAAATAAAAAGGAATACCTAAGCACAAGGCCATGTTGTCCTCCACTGCTTAGTAAATTTAATTAAATTGGCCTGTTCCTGGGAGAGGTTTTCTGCTTGAGATTGGCTAGTGAGTACAGGTAACGTTTACAAAACTCTGTTTGAATAGGTGTTCAATTAGGTTTTCCAATTTAGGCTGCGCTGAGCTGATAGACATTTTTGAGTGATTTTGTGCATTTTGATTTTCAATTTTCTGGGTCATGTTATGAAGTACTATGGAGGCCAAAAGAACAAACTTGCTGAATGAGTGAAACCAAAGAGAAAACAAAGCATTCCTAATAGATTGAAAGAAGCCAAAGAAAATATTCACACATTTCTTCTTCATTGATCTCTTAGTGACAATTCTTATTGTTGTTATCCATTCACTTTTATGTGCTCTGTTATTTATCCCTTCATTACTGTATTTGTTCATTTATTCACAAATGTTTACTGAGTGTATACTAAGTTTCCAGGCCTTGATGTTACTGAAATAGCAATAACAGTTACTATTTTCTGAACATCTTTTAAAAAAAAAATTTTGTAATTGAAGTACACTCAGTTATGATGTGCCAATTTCTGGTGTACAGAACAATGTCCCAGTCATGCATATACATACATATATTTGTTTTTGTATTTTTTCATTAAAGGTTATTATAAGATATTGAACATAGTTCCTTGTGCTATATAGAAGAAACTTTCTAAAATCTATTTTTATATATGGTGGCTAACATTTGTAAATCTCAAACTCCCAAATTTATCTCTTCCCACTCCCTTTCCCTGGTAACTATAAGATTGTTTACTATGTTTGTGAGTCTTTTTCTTTTTTGTAGATGAGTTCATAGTGTCCTTTTTTTCTTTTTCTTTTTTTTTTAGATTCTACATATAAATGATATTATATAGTATTTTTCTTTCTCTTTCTGGCTTACTTCACTTAGAATGACAATCTCTAGGTCCATCCATGTTGCTGCAAATGGCATTATTTTATTCTGTTTTATGGCTGAGTAGTATTCCATTGAATAAATATACCATAGCTTTTTTATACAGTCATCTGTCGATGGACATTTAGGTTGCTTCCATGTCCATTTTCTGAACATCTTAAAGTTTGTGGGATTGTACACACATTATTGCTAATCTTCAACCATGTCTGGAAATGAGGTGCAATTATATCTATTTTCTACATGGAGAAAATGAGACTGGGCCAGGTTTTGAACTCAAATATCATTGATTCATCTCACTAAACCACTCTGCCTCCCAAATCATATTTTAGAGGCAAACTAAAAAGGTCTGTTAATGATAAAGACAGTATATAACAAGCTGGAAGACTAGAGATCTAGGAAATAGGAATTCCAGTCTTGGCCCTGACAAACTAGACCTATGGTCTTGGAGAGACACTTTACCTATAGCAGATTTATGTATGAATCCTCTATAAAGAAAGATGCATCAATGATTTTTATGGTCCCTTTCCTTCTGATTTTCAACATTACTAATTGTTTCATTTCTGCTTTGGAAGTTGTAAACAGTTGACTTAAAAGTTTGATTTTCAGAGATTTTATAATTTTCTAAATTATTATTTTGCTTTCTTTCTTTTTTTTTTTTCTCCTCCTTTCTAACTAGCTCATCAACTCCCAAAATGAAAAAGAGAGGTATTGGATACCTAACTTGGGGGGAAGTCAGATGTTAAAAACACTCAACTGATTCCAAAAACTTCAAGCGACTTGTAAGACGGATGGCTCTTCAGCTCCAGTTTCTAACTTTCCATTTGGCATTAGTCCTCGAACATGACAATATAATGATGTTCTCAATTCTGGTGATTTTTAAATATTTTAATCTTAATTAAAGCATAAAGAAAAAGTTGTGTTCACTGAACTGGAACTCCCGCCAAGTGTGAGAAAACTATATCTCAGCTGTATGTACTGTTACACAGTGTTCTTGGAACTTCTCATATGTCATTCTGTCTGTTCATGTGCAATCTGATAACTAACTACAATTAGAAAATGAAATATTTATATATGCTACCACATAGTCAGTCCATATGTGCAAAGTATTGCAAGTTCCTCAGTAACATTTAGCATCACTCACTGTTATGTTAGTTTCCTGAAATAGACCTTATGGTGTCTTATGAATTATGCCCTTAAAGCATGCAATTTCCTTGTTTTGTGTGTTTATAGTAGAGCTCAAGTCAGCCTTGGTGAAGTGACCAGTTTGTTCTCTAACAAAATTCAGCACCACCAACACGGAGTTCTCCTTCCTTTCCTCTGTGTGACTCATGGGCTTAACTTACAAGCTACATGGTGTCCCAGACAACAGTGTTCATCCATGTGGGCTAGCTGGTTACTATTTTATTTATAAGAATTCCAGTCATTGTTGGAGCATAACTGATTGAGAGCACACACCGAGAGCCTCATAAAGGACTTTTAAACCTTCAACAGATACACACTTTCTCTATAACCAGCCCATGAACAGTAAGAAAGAGCTTGTTGACTTAAAAATTTCTTGAAATTGCAAATCCATAAAGATAAGGAAAGCAAGTCTCTGATTCACTTCTGAATTAAATCAAGGGATGTAGGGTAGCTGCCCTCAATAAAATATTGGTATGTAGGTCCCCAGCCCCTCTTGATCACATTACATTGAATAATGGAGACCAGGAGAAGGAAGTGAGGGTCTACCTGTAAGCTTAGGTTTGCGTGGGACCTTATTTACCAGAATAGTTCAAGCTTTCCCAATTAAGTCACAACACAAGATAGAGAAAGAGAGAGAGAGAGAAGACAGAGATGGGGGAGGTGAAGAAGAAGATGAGATGGCAGATGTGTCCCTGGCTGGGTTCTGGTACTTGCACTACTGAGCTAATGATACAGCCAATCCAAGTTGCTGAAGCCAGATGATCAGAGAAATGTCCTGTTTGTTAGAGGAGTATAAGTAATAAGAATACCTCTAACTAAACACAGCTAATATCTAGTTCCAGGGGATATTGATGCCATTAATTTATGACCTCTGTGTTGTTTCAGAATATAAACCTTGTTAATAATGTAAAGTCTCTTGAAATGTACAATTCCACAGCTCTTAAGAACAACCTTGAGAAGAAGTTACTTCATAGTACAATGACGGCCTCGTGTCACCGGAGTTTGAAGCTGGGAGGGCTGCATTCTTTCCCGTCCTTTTATATCATAATAGATTTGTGGTGGGATGGTTTAAGAGGCTCCTGCTGTCTCACACTGTTTCCTTCAAGTGCTGACCATGAACTGGGCTCAGAGACGATTTGGACACTTAACATTTTCAAGGACAAATATTTCTCCCAATGTCATAGAGAGTGAAAGAAAGGAAGAAAAGATGATTTTTTTCACCCTGCTTTACCCCTACCAAGCCGAAGCCAAACTTAGAGACACGAAAAAGACTGAAAACTGGAGATTCCAACACGGAACTAGCGGTGCCTAATTGTATGCTGTAGAAATTAATGGCATAAATGCTTACAAAGGAATAAAAATATGCAGTGTTATTTAAGCAATGGTTTAAACAAATATAGCTTATTTTCAGTTAAAAGTGCTAACGTGGCCACTCACAGCCAAATCTCTTTGCAGGGCCTGTCGGCCACACTGTTTTCCCCACTGTGACAGATTGGATTTAATTGAAAAGTTGCTAGTTTAGAGCTGTCACTAAAAACTTGCATGGTGAAATAGAATCGGCCCGGTGATTGTCCCTCAGTCTATTTTTACATAGCCTCTTTATCCTGGTCATCATTTTTTAAGAAACTAATATAAGTATTTCCTGTAGCCATCAAAAAAATGTTTAACCAGGGGGAATACTTTCTTCTGCTTGAAAAAGTTCAAAATCTCAAAGATGGTTGCTGTTCCTGATTCTTGGTTTTTGCCGTCCATGAACTTTGTGTGCCCTATTTATGACATGGGATGGTTTTTAAAGAGCTATTTGAAACCCAGTTAGCATGCCCTCAGAAGGAGGTACACTGAGCGAACTGAAATAAATATTCTCTGGGAGAAGGAGAGAGTTGAAAATAAGGTGAAAGGTAGGAAATTAAAGCATCAATTAGTCTAATTGTCCCGATTGGGAATTCTCATTGCCATAATTATTTAAATCATTTTCCTCAAATTTCCATTTCCATGCATAGGACTATTAAAAGATAAACAGGCATATTTTTTGAATGTAAGGTTTTATTTAAGCAAAAATTGATTTGAATAGGCAGCATCCAACCCAGCAGATTAAAAAGGAGCTCTGTACAAAATGAGAGGCTTCTACAGGCAGAAGGAAGCAGGAACAAAAGAGTTACACTAGGCAAAAAAGCAGGTTGATCATTGCAAAGTTACTTTCCTTTAGAGAAGGCAGGGTTCTATCAGGCAGTCTATTAGGATTCAATGTCTAGGAGAGCTGAAGCCATAATTTAGTTAAGTTTTGATGTGGTGATGTGGGGCTTAGCATAAGCAACTCCATGTTGTCTTGTTTTTAAAACTACTATATGTGGCTTTGTGTATCTTCAGTGACAAAATTGGTCTTAATACATTTTCATCTAATGGCTGAAATTCCTCGACAGAATTTATCAGATCTCTGTGTTTAGGGCAACACTGTACCCAAACTTTGTGAGACTTTTCAAGGGAGATAGAAGGCCTGGTTGCTATCCAAAAGTAATAACTTGGCTAGATTTTAGGAAGTATCATGAGTAATTATTATGGTGACTGAGGTCCTCAGGAGCCCAACACCTTGCTACTCAAACTTTGCTCCATGAACCAATATCACCAGCATTATCTGGGGGCTTACTGAAAATGCAGATCACCAGGCACCTCCCCAGACTTACCTAGTCACACTCTGCAGTTGAATGAGACCATTTACTCCCTGTGATCTGTAGGCTGTTTAAACTCCAGAAGCACCTCCCCAGTGGATATGTATTGGACACCTGGGTGAATTTCCTTGGAAAGATCTTTGGGTCTAGAAAGTATTCTCTACTTTTGTTATTCTAACTTTTAATTACATAGTTAAACCTGCTGAACAGATGGTAACATTTAGAATTAAAAAAAAATTGGTCTTGGAAAGGCAGCCCAAGTTTTGACAGTGGAATTTCCACCATCTAGGTATTGGTAGTCCATTTGGAGACAGGATATAACACCCAAAGAGCAGGCACTGAGGACCGCATGGAATGATGACAAACTCAATTGCACACAGGTGTAGAGGACACGTTAAGTAGCTGTTGTGCTGACAATATTAGCATCAGCTATGTAAGCATAATTATTGGTCCAGGGCAGATTGTTGTAAAACAGCTAATAAACAGGAAACATTAACTTCCCTCACACAGGGACTTTGCAAAACCAATATTAGTCCTGTGTGTTCTGTACATGTATTTTCTCTGAAGCCAATTAACCTCTTTATTGGAAAACAAGAGCTTCATTATTGTTGAACGTGGCAGCTAATCCTTCACAGTAGATAACTTTCATTGAGCATGAGTGGAATGAGTTGTGTTTACTTCCCTGACAATCCCATACAATTAAAAGAAAGATTAATTGTTTAATTTCCTCAACATTGGTGCTTGCAAAGGCTAGGAGATCCATAAAACTAAAAAGTATAGTTTTTCATTCACCCAAGGCCAGGGGAGCTGTGGAAATTAATTTTTGGACAGTATATATCTTTTTATTATCCTGACTATGTAAGGATGGGTGAGGGCTTGGGTATCTTTGTAGAATCAATTTTTATTATATTTCTCCCCTAGAACTTGGAAGATTCAGACTGAGATAAGATACAAACCCAAAGATTTGTCAAATTACTTTGATGCTGCAGACTTAGACTTTTTGGCTGACACACAGCATGTGGAAGAAGCCAACAGAGAAGAATAATGAAAATGTAGGCAATGACCATTAAAGTAGACATAAAAATCTGGAAATATATTTAATAATAATTTGTACTGTTGCAGATTGATATCATATCACCAGATGATAAACTTTATATATACACCAAGTTCTTTCTATTTTTATTTTTTGCCATGAATGTGTAATGCTGTTTACAAATAAGAACAGTATACATTTTAGACCCACAGAAGATTCATCTTCATTACTGTTTATCAGGGATTATAACATACAAGACTTTAGAGTATTTGTTGAACTACTGACAATCTGAAAGATATTACTTTCGTGAAAGCTTTTAATCTTATCTCTTGTTAAAAACATATAAAACTTAATGTGTGTACATGACTACATATTTTTTTTCTTTATTCATTTTTGGGTGGAGAGAGCATATTGAAGCTGCTTTATCTGACTTATTTCTCTAAAAAGGCTCCTGCACACATATCTTGTTGTTTATATTCTCCCAGAAAAACCAAGGGACTTGGATAATTCACCCTGAAAAGAACAGAGCTTTCACCATTTCTGTTGTGCTTTCCAAAATGGTCTAAAAAAATTACAATGCTGGCTGTCCTTAGAATGTTATGGTACATCTAAAATATGTGTCATGTCTGTACCCTATCTTCCTCTTAAAGGTTTCCTCTACCTCCTGAAAAGAAATATGCACAGCACCCCTTATTAGTCAGAAAAGCCCACGGGATATCTTCTCTTTCAAGTACCTTCAAAATCTTTTACATTTGTTCTGCCATTTCTGACTACCTTTATCAAGGGAAAGAACACAATTCTCATTGTCAACTTTGTGATCTGGATCACAGAGCAAGCTCTAAAATGGGTCCACCAAATACAGCTCATACTCTCCGCTAGGGCACAAATTATGAAAACTCTAAGGGAACAGAGGAAGCCCCCCCCCCATTGAAGAAGACTGTAAGTATGAAAACCATACCCATGACACAGATCCATTAGAGAGGGTTTCTCTCCATCTCAGAATGATTCTTCTTTCACCGCAGGATTGCTTTAAATCAAATTCTCTCCCTCTTCCTTGCATTTAAGTATTTGTTTATAAATCAATAACTACTTGAAAGAGAGACTGGAGAAAAAGAGAACTGGTGCCAAATTGAGATTTATCAGAAATGGAGATAAACCATTTTTAAACTTTCTCTGTAAGTCAAAGAGGAAATTAGATCCACTGTTTAAAGGTCCTGTTCCTGTTCGTTTTCACCGCACCATGCGCCCGAACAAATTATGAATAAAATTCTCCAATGACCTTACTTAAAATTAATGCCCAGTGAGCACCTCTACCCACCACCATTACATGTGTATGTATACACAGAGAGGCACGTTTCCAATTCCGTTCCAGACAGCTCCACGGCATCCGTGTGAGATGATGGCCGCTGATTAATGTTTGTCTGATGCGTGAACTGCACGCTTTCAGAGCTCCTGGAAAGACAGTTCTTCCCCAAAACAGCTGCGAAACCAGACTGACTTTTAACCTCCCCTGTTGAACACAAGAACTCTTGGCACAATGACAGTGCAAGTAGCACCAACCCTATGGGGTTACCATTATAGAAACAGACTTGGCCAGCAGGAAATGTTTACATCCTGCACGAACCCCTGATGTTCGACATGAAACCCGAGCGGCTCACCATGGTTTCACAAGACAAAAGTCTCCATCTTTGAACTTGCCTCATAGTCCAAACAAACAAACATTCCCATTTCCTTACCGTCAAATGCGTCCCAACTACTCCTTTTATGGAACTGTTTCTATGTTCTGCAGATACAGAAATAAACCGCCGGGCAGCGTTCTGTGTAATTAAATACAAGCCACTCCCAGCAGGGATAACACTCGGGTAAGCAACACAACAGAAAGAGACGGACTCTGGGCAGGTCAGTGCAGCTCGTCAAATATCTCCTAAGTGAGGAGATTATATTTTAATAAAAATGAACTATAAAAGATAGCCCAGTTGCACTATACCTTACTGAATTTGAACCTTAGAGCTCAAGAGGTAGTAATGACATGCAGCCCTTTACCAGATTCTCTGTGATCAAACACAGCTTTGTGAAGAGGGTGGAAATAGAAACCCAGGCTGAGGAGGTTGAGGATCTAGAAGAGAGAAGTTAAAACCCTTTTCCAACTTCCAGCAGCCCTTGGCAAAGTTCTAGCACCAGAAAGCCACCTGGTCACCCAGTTTCCTGCCAGTAATTGGACAAAAGGAGGGAGACTATTGAAGCTCTCCAAAGGACTGTTAGTTAGTTTAATGAGCAATTTACACCTGATGCTCTTGATTATTGCCCCTCCCCCACCAGCCAAAAATTGAAAGGACAGGAAATGCAGAAGTGAGCCTGATGATCATCTTTCAACATGGCTGATATATGCTTGCTTGCTTGCTTGCTTTCTTTCTTTCTTTTTTTTTTTTTTTTTAGCAAATCACTGTTCTGCTTTTTCCTTCAGTGAAATACAGAACTTCTCAGAGGCCAGACAATTTTGTTTTGACTTCAGGAGGCTGCAGTGATTAGACTGCATGTATATTGGTTTGTTCCCTCTTGTGTTATGACCGTGCACCCACTTCCTAAGTGCAGAAGGCCAAAAGGAAATCAGGCAGCCAAAGGGAAACTGTGCATAATCATTCCACTTCCAATTTTATTTGGACTTCATAAGCATATATGGACAAGGAAATGTTGGAAAGGCTTTGAGGCAATGTGTTGGGGAAAAATGGGTTTTATTTTTGGGAACATTCTGATTATTTGGAATATGATCTTATGAATGTATTTAATCTCTCTGAGCTTCTGTTCCTTCATCTACAAGACAAATATTATCTTCTCAAGATAGAAAGGTACAGTGGATAACGGTTCATTCTGCTCTAGTCACACCTGCATTTGAATATGGGGAGGGAAACTGCTTCTCATTAAACAATCTTAAAATTCCCCGTTTGGGTTATTTCTGCATTCAAATGAGATGATAATTAAAAAACAAAACAAAACATGACATTGTGTATTATCTTTCTATTGCTGCTATAACAAATCAGTGCAAACTTTATGGCTTAAAACAACACACATTTATTATATTGTATTTCTCTGGGTTAGAAATTTGGACACTGGTCTCCCTGGAATAAAATCAAGGTATTGACAAGATGTTGTTCCTTTCTGGAAGCTCTAGGGGAGAAACTGTTTCCTTCCTTTTTCCAGTTTCTTAAGGCCATCCACACTCCTTGGCTCAGAAACACTTTCCTCCATCCTCAAAATCAGTAAGGTTCCATCTCTCTGACCACAGTCAGGAAAGTTCTCTGATTTTTAAGTACTCATATGACTACCTTGAGCTCACCTGGATAATCCAAGACATTACCTCTCATCTCAGAGTTCTTAACTTAATCACCTCTGAAAGATCCTTTTTGTCATGTAAGGTAAATATTCCCAGGTTTCTAAGAGTAGGTTGTGAACATCTTTGGGGGCCATTACCCTGCCTATCATTTATTGGAAAATGGCAGAATCATATAATTGCTCCTTGTTACTTACAAGAAAATACCTGGAGTCTTGCCCTTGTTTTTAGGATACACATTGACAATTTTAAAACTTTTCATAGTCCTCCAAATAGTTTCCTAGTGTCAAAGGAAGTAACATGAAGGTAAATTGAACAATACATAAATTTAAATACATTTAGTTTTGGGATTAAACTATGTTCAAGTTACCTTCTTAACCAAACTATTTTAAAATATCAGTTTGTTTTTGGAAATATTTAGGTAAAAAATGTTGAAGAATCTAACAACTAACTTGATGGAACTATTGATTTCAAAAATAAAAAGATCAAAATTATGTCTTAATCACCACCAAGATGTAATCAGTGATATTTCTGTCCCTTTTAAGTTTTCCCAAGATCATGAACTGTATCAATGGCTCTCATTTGTAATTATTTTCTCACTATAGCTACAGGCTTTTTTTGACCCAAATTCTTTTCAACTTACATGATTGAGTTACATTCAGTGGACTCCTGCTATAACATATTCTAGTCTTTTTTAGTCTTCCTTGCTGCATGCTCTCTGCATGACTAAAGTTTAAGTGGTAGAATTCCCCCAGGAGTCAGTGCTAAGGTACTGTTACTCAGTCACATTTAATTCTTGGTTGACCACATCTGGTGCCGTAGCTTTATATAACTTCTGTATCTGACAAATGTCAAAGCTATATTCCCACAGACAATCTCTTCCAACTTCCCATATAACATTTCTGCCTAGGTGCCTAATGGATTTATGAGACCTACCTTTTCTGAAGTCTTTCTCATTTCAGGAAGTATCAACTCTATTCTTTCTGTTGACCAAACCCTGAAGTCTTCCTTGATGATCCTCTCTGTCTCTCAGAGCCGACATAAGTAAATTATGATCGCTCTAATTTCCAAATACATCCAGAATCTGACCATTTCTCATACCACCACACCCACCGTTCCCTTAGTCCAAGCCATTATCATCTCTCACCTGGACTATTGCAATATTCCCAAATTGTCGTTCTGCTTCTATCCTTGCTTTTTCTCTGCTCAGAAACACCCTAGGCTTCAAAGATCACTTAGAAAAAACTATAAAGTCCACATTGTGGATTAAAGACCCTACATGATCTTGCCCTCAACCTCGTGCTCTCATCTCCATTCTCCCTTTTACTCACTAGATTGGGAACTTTGCTGAGCTGGCTGCCTTCCATTTTTCCCTCAGGATCCACCCTTAATGTTTCTCTCCTTTCTTCTGTGTCTTGATAGAGGAAAGAGTTGGTCTCCATCAATAGATGCCTTAGCCCTCTGCCTTCAGCCAAGAGGGATGTCTGACAAGAGATCAGAGGGAGAAAAAGAGAGAGGACAGAGTTTGTATCTGCTACCTCTCTCCCTGCAGGTTCTCTGCTGGCAGGCGGCATCCTTCCTTCAAGAAGTTCAGTCCTACGAAGCAGTTCTCTTTGCACATCCCTCTTTCTCAGAATTCCTACAACTAATCTAGCACCTCACCCCATAGGGTCTAATGGCAGTAACAGAGACCCACTGTTATTGGACCACTAATCCAAGGTACTGTATTTTCCCCAACGACGTCCTCACATTGTGTCTTTGCTCTTTACGTGGAGACTTGTGATTACATTCTAGTCAAATTATTCTGTAGAGACCCGAACAATATAAACACTGAGCGCTCTCCTGCATCAGGACCTCAGACCTTTGCACTCACTCTTTCCTATGCCAGGTGCATTCATCTCCTTGATAGTCCTAAGGCTCATTGCCTTTCCTCACATTGGCCTCTTTCAAATATCGCTCCAGTTCAGAGGCACTCCTTGGCCATGCTCAGTAAAATGACACAACCTCCTCCACCTCTCTCTATCCCATTGCCTTGTTAGCTTTTCCCCCTGGATAACATGTTTTATTCACTGATATTTTATATATCTATTTATTTATTACCTATATCCTCCAACAAGAGTGCAATGGATGCTCTGTTTGAAAGGGAACTATGTTATATTCTGAAGCATCCTTCAAATCTACAATGGGACTGGTAGCTACGCACTTCTTATTTGGTAAATGGATGATTAGAATTTCATCTTGAATAACATGAGTAGAGGGCTCAGTCAATGAAAGTACTAGGAAGACCCATTAGAGTTGCTTGAGTCTGAAGTCCAAGGAAAGACAATATGACAAGGGCTGGATGTTCCTTTCAAGTGACTTCTGTATCCTTTCTAATCTTGAGATCGCTAATGCTCAGTCTTTCTGCCACTCCTCTTTGAACTTTGCTTGTATAAACCAAATGGAAGAAATCGACTGGGAAAGGTGTAAATATAGTTTGAAGGCAGAATGAGAAGTGAACCAAGCTGAAGACGGGCAAGCAGAAGAAGAGTGGAGGAAGCCTGCAAAGTTCAAGCAGGAGAAGGAACCAGGGGAGCCAGGGTGAGTCCAGATTTAGTGAGAGGAAAGCCTCTATAGTCACCTGGGATTGATGGTTGATCTGTGTCTCCTGATTTCGTTTTCAGGAACAAAATAGAATGATGGGTTGATAAAGAAAGTAAGTGTGATAAGTGTGTGTTCATAAATGTTACTTACTTATTATGGGGTGTATTTAAGGCATAGATAGTGTTTATTGAGCAGTTCATTTTCAAGATTATGGGGCCAAAGCAGAAGGGAGTAGAAGATGGAAGCAAGTTAAACAGGTAAAGCTACACCTTTCTCTGCTTACAATCAGTAAGAGCCACAAACAGTGATACTGCCTCAAATCATTGTGAAGCTTAATGGCGCTTGTGAATTTCAGGAACTATGCACACATTTTCTCTTTTTATCAATTTCTCTTTACTTATATAGGTAGAATTACTGAACACTTTGCATTCAAATGTGTACTTTTTTCGGGATGAGAATCACCTTGTGCTACATGAAAAGTCTATTTAGTCAATACACATGCTAGAAGCACAATTTAACACCCCACATTTATTGAGTTTCTTCTGTGCGTTAAACACTTATTTATATTTTAAAGATCATAGATGAATAAGACTCCCGATTCCTGCCCTGAAGGAATTTACAGTCTAATAAAGGAAACAAGTATTTTGCAAGCAGTGATTATTATCAAAGGGATTTTACTAGTAACATGAATAAAACACTGCGGGAAGCTGAAGAAGGGAAAGGGTACTATTTCATGGGGGAGAATCAAATGAGGAAAGGATTAGTAAACATTTTAAAGGGAGTAACATTGGAGTTGATCCTTGAAAATGATTTTTGTAGTAAGGATTTGGTAAGAAACATCACTTGGGTAAAGAAAACAACAGGGAAAATGAGCAAAGCTTTTCAGAAACTAGTGAGAATGGACAAAACATGTGAATAGATGTAAAATAGCTTGTGGCACTGAAGGACATTAAGACTAGGTCGAGTCACATGGAAAAAGGAGATGGCCACATATGCTTGATAAATAAAATTTTGTAAGAATGGATAAGAAGTGACAGATTTGAAGAACTTTTCAGAGTTAGACTTGACAAGACATCATGACTGATTGGATTTGGATGGAGAGATGGGAGAAGTAAAAGTTGGCTCCTAAATTTCTAGCTTGGGAACTGAATGTATAATAGCATTCATAACTAAAATATTGAACAGAGTAGGGGGAACAGGTTTGAAGAGTTGGATGATGCGTGCAGCTGGGAACATAATGTAGAATAAAACTTTTACAAGTTCCTCGTAGAGATATCCAATAGAAAGTTAGAAACACAAATCTGGAACTTTGGGGTATTCAAGACTGCATGTATAGATTTGGTGTGATTGTAGGAGTAGGATTATCCATGAGGCTAATTTATGCAACTGAGGGAATCAACTAAGGATGAGAAATCCAGAAAGGAGATCTGAGTCCTTACAGCGGGTGTAGATTTGAGAGCACATGTTTGGTCGTGCAGGTTGTGCCCTGTACAATTCTAGGGACACCATTTACTTAGACTGTGAGGTGAGTGGTACCCACTGTTGTTGTTCAATGTAGCTACCCTGAGATTGAAGAAAATAAGCCAGAGAAAGTATTTCAAAGGGAGAGAGAGGTGACTGTGACTGGAGGCTATGAGGAACACCAATCCTAGGGGTGGAGGAAGGAAAAGAATCAAAATAAAATGTATGTTTGAATGGGAACTGTCAGAGAGGGAAGAGAAAACCAGAAGTGTAGTGTTTGGAAACAGAGGGGGCATTTTCAAAGGAGGATATCAACAATATTAAGTCCTATGGAAGGGTCAAATGCAATACAGAATTTAAGGAGTTCTTTTGACCTGGAAACTAGGAGGAAGTTGTCAGTGCCAGTAAGACTGAGACTTGGATGTAGATCAGAAGTCAGAGTGCGGAAGGTTATATAATGGCTCAGAGAAGAGAAAACTGAAATAATGCATGGAGACTGTATCTAAATCCTTTATTCTTTCTATTTAGATTATTTCTTTGACTCTCACACAGGACCTAACCGTGCTGTACAGAAATCATACGTTTCATAGTTTTTACTTGACTCGACAACTTACATTTTACTCATTTTGTATGCATCTGTCTGTTTAGCTATAGTAGAAATGTCTATCTCTATGTTGTCTCTAATATATTAGTAGTTGCTTAGAGAGCTATGTTCAGAAAGATTCTGAGGTTTTCTATAAGCTCACCTCAAAAGTGCTAGAAGTTTCTGTCACAAAGAAAGAACTGGGGGAGTACAGCATGTTTGTTTTGATAACAGGGATTTTTCTTCCATTTGTCTTTTTACAGCCCAACACCTTGTGCAGTGTCTGGTCCTGGCAATAAATAATGGCTGAGTGAATGAATAAACAAATAAATGAATACACTCTGAACTACAGTAGATTTGAGTTGGGCCTTGATAAATAAACGCAGTTCAGTCTGACTGGGTCAGTGCTTTTTAATCAAATGTCGTGACATCCTACATGGGTCACAAGCAATTTGCTGCAAAAAAAAGAATTTACAAAACCTTGCCAGTTACTTCATTTAAAACAATGGCTTGAATATATGGTGTATAATAACTACATTCTCACTCATATTCCAACTTGATTCCTTGAGTGAAAGATAAGTGGGGAGATTCAGAGCTGAATTTCTAGGAAGCCTAAGAAACTCTGGTTACATGCAGCAATGGCAGTGTTTCCCAAACATGGTCTTCACCCATCAAGATAATGAGCTGGAAAGAAAATCATGAAAAGTGTTGAGTGTCCAGATATTAAGAAGAAGAAAATGTCAGGTGGAAAGAAGTCATCCTAGGCAATGGGAAAGACAGGAGCACAGAGGGCACAAAGTGCTTGGCCTGAGAGAGTGACCTGCACAAGCCTAGTTGGGTGGGATGGACTACTCAGTGGAGGTGGTGCAGAGATTGGGAAAGATAAGGTCTCTGTACTGTCGTTTATTGGGTGAAAATATGGGGAAATATTCTTTTCATTCACCTAGAGAAAGGGAATTGGGTTTCTATTTAATGAAGGAGTCGGTGTGCTTTAATATCAGGCAAAATAAAAAGTGGTAGAAATAAAAGTAATTTGGTAAGTTTAGAGACTGGTTTCAAGGAGAGCAATGTCACAGAAACATTTACTGGTCAAATTTTTTTCAGTCCAGCCTCCTTCAAAAATGAAATAGCCATTATCCTAACAGCACATGAAATGCATACAATATAAGTAAGTAGTATAATTTTGTCATTTGAGGTCATGTTAACCTTCTTGAAGATAGAGCCAAGTACTCCCTAAGTTAATCATCACTTATTTTGGAGTTGGTGGCTATTTTGGCTTGAAGCTTTGTTCGGAACAAGCATGTGAAAGGCTGCTGAAATGCTATATTTGTTTATGTAAGGTCAGACTAACCCAGAGGTCTTCAAGTCTTAAAAAGTGAGAAAAGTTTAGATTGGTCCACGACTGTGTATGCGATTGTGCAAAAGATAAGCCATTCTTTACCACCTGACAAGGTCATACTACCCTTAATGCTAAGTGCACTTTACAGAAATAGTAACGATTCAACTGAATGTGAAGTAGACTTGATGCATAGCATGTCTTGAAAGTTAGATTTCAAAATATTCTTTTCAATATCTAAAAAGGGGCAAACTTCTATAGTGAGAGTAGTGTCAAATCCTGAGAATGACTTTAAGCCATCACATCATAAGAGAGCTCTCAGTTATGAAGTTTAATATTTCACTCAGCCATGTCTAAACAATCAGCATATGTCTTGGTGAAGAGCAGACTACTCGCCTGAAAATTAACAATTAATTTTATATTAAGTTTGGCAGAATGGGAACAGCACAGTCAACAGTGCTAGCAAACAGCATGATTTATACATCACTTTTAATTAAACATGAATTCTTTAAAGTTATTGTAAAAATGAACACATTACATTTAGTTCCTTTGTCATTAATATTTTAGTAAGGGTATAATGGGTGCATTTTTATACATGTTTAAAATATTTTTTAGATATTGTCCATCTGTCCCAACTATCTAAATGCCAATATATGGATTAAAACAATAATCACAAAGATAAATGACCCAAAAGAGACTTTCGGAACAATTGATAATGAGACTGAGATAAATTTGATAGTTTAAGTGATCTTTCTCAAAGAACAGTGTGTTATTTGGAACCAGCCATTCATTTTTTTTTTTCTGTGTTAAATATTTGTCAGCTCTTATAATTGAAACTCGAGCTTTAAACTTATGGCTAAGTGAAATTCAGGGGGAGAGAGAATATTTCTATATGTCAAGCTTGGACGAAGAATCTTCAACAGGAAAGCTGCCATTTTTTTTGCCTTCAGATAAACTCTTTTTCTTAGTGGAAGGTCAGTTTAGAAGTCAATAGGAGGATTTAAGATAATTGGCTTTCAATTGAGAAACTTCAATAAACTCAGGCTACCTGATCTCAAACACTGCTTTCTCAGAGAAGTACAGTGCAAGAAATAAGACAGCAAAGGAAGCAAGAATGAGAACAGGAATGACAGGGAAACATTCACTTCTAGAAATCTAGAGATAAACCGCAAAGTTTAGCAAGGTGGAACCACGAAGAAGACATTACACTACATATATTTAAATTATAGAAATATATTGTAATAGCCCTTTAAATCTAAGTCATATTCTGTGAAATATTTGATGAATATTTCATTTAAGATATATTAATAGAATATTTAGTAGTTTCTAGGCACTGTGCTGGTAACGGGCATGCAATAAGAAGTACAAACCGATGTGATTCCTGACCACCTTAAGATTTCCAGCCCAGTAAGGGGGATAGACAATCATAAAATCACACTGTGAGGTGTACAGTTACAAATGTTGCCCCATGGGCTCTCAAGACAAAGAACCTGGGTTTATGACAAAGAAAGCCTACGTGCACTGAGGAGTAAGAGGATGTTTGGATTTTGGTTTAGAGGTGGAATAGAATTAACTAGGTGAAAGGGGCATTCTCAAATAATATTTATTAAATGAATGAAAAGAAATTCCAGGTAATTGTCCTGTGGCAGGGAGCAACATGATTCACCTAAAATTTGAAAGTCAGTGAGGTCAACACACAGAAAGCCAAGGTTAAATCGATGCAAGAAATTAAGTACAGACCAGATCAATGCTGGGCTTTGGTCTTTATCTCAAGAATCCATGGAAGGATTTCAGCAGGGTGAAATGATCAGTTTACGTTTTCAAGAGCTCCCTCCAGCTGTAGGAAGTAGGATGGATCCCAAAGGGATCAGCATGGCTATGGGAAGAAGAGTTAGGAAGAGCAGATGTGAGAAAAAGATGCTGTAGCTTGGATTTGGTTGGTAGGAGTGATGGAGATTGAGACAAGTGGATGGTTTTAAAGTCAGTTAGGAAGTAAAATGGAAAGTATTTAGCAACTGTGCTGATCAAGCTTCTTGGTTGAAAACAACAAAAACCAACCCTAGAAAAAGAAAAAATTATTGGAAAGATAGCAAGAAACTAGCAGAATTGAAGAGAAATTGGAAGACTGAGCTTGGGAAGCAGGTGAGAACAAAAGAAAAGATAGCCAAGAACATAGCCAAATTCAGCTAGCTGGAATCTCAATGAAACCACGGCTACTGTGGACAGTCTCAAACTACCCCTGTATCTTTGCATCTTTCCCTATCAAGAGTCAAAGTCCCAGCTGGAGCATTCACTTACCTGAGCATAATTTATGGGGCAATGCCCTGATGACTCTGGGAGCAGGAGAGGGATAATTTGCCTCCCTTTAGCTTCTATGCTCAGATGATGAGCTCTCTCTCCTACAATGACCCAACCACTGAGGGAGTCTCCTCACTGCAAGAATGTTCACATTATACTTAAAGGTCAAATTGCAGTGGATGCACACTGCAGCGTTGGATTGAGTATGGCTGATATTAGACAGCAAGGCATGAGAGATGACTATGGCATGCTACTTCTTGGACATGGGAAATGCTGAAAAGTCATGGGTTTAATTTGGGTATAAATTTTTTTTTCTGAGGAAAGGGGAGAATCAAGAGTTGCTTCTTGGACAAATACCTTAAGTATAAGATAGGAAACTTCGGGTCTTGTTTTGACCTAAACTTTATTATCTTATACCCAACACACTAAACTATTGGTGTCTCTAAGTGGGAAACTCCATCTGTAGTTAAAATGAGCAAAACTGAGTCATTATTACTAATGGATTATTTATCCTTTTCAGCTTAATCATTTAAAACTCTTTTCCTTGGATGAAATCCTTTTTATAGTATCTGTAGTAGTTCAGGATGTGAAATTGTTTCTTAACCAAATGGGAGAAAATGCAAAGGCTCCTCTCATTCCATCCCTATATATGAGACTCTTATCTTAATAGTGTCTTTGGGAATGAACATCGATAAAAAATATTTTATTACAAATTACTATAAAGACCTACCAATAATCATTTGGAAAATAAATTATAAGCATCACTGAATTTTTAATAAGTAGCCTACAAATATTTGGGGCATGCTAAAAGAACGTAGAGTCTGTATGCACATTGTTCAGGTAGAGTTAGAAAGCTATTCTCTGCAATTAGAGAATGAAACTGTGAAGAGTCAGCCTTCAATACTGTGTTTTGAGGAAGGGCCATTCTTAAATAAAAAGGTGCTCTAGCTCTTAATTAATTAAAAATATTAATAGTGATGGAAAAGATTACTGAAAATAATGTACAACTCAATTAATCATATATACTTCAGTTTTTTTAATTGACATAATTCACATAACATAAAATTCACTATTTAATTTTTCTTCCAGTTTTATTGAGATATAAGTGACATACAGCACTGTATACATGTAAGATGTACAGCATTGTGGTTTGACTTACATACTTCACAAAATGATTAGCACGATGATTTTAGTGAACATCTGTCATCTCATATAGATACAAAATTAAAGAAATAAAAAAAAGTTTTTCCTTGTGATGAGGACTCAGCATTTATTCTCTTAACAACTTTCATATAGGACACACAGCAGTGCTAATTATATTAATCATGTACACTACATCACTAGTACATATTTATCTTATAACTGGAAGTTTGTACCTTTTGACTGTCAACGTCCAATTTCCCCTCCTCCCCTCCTCGCATCGCTGGTAACCACCAATCGGATCTCTTTTTCTATGAGTTTGTTTGTTTGTTTCTCTGCTTGTTCATTTTTGAAGCATAATTGACCTACAAAATTATATTAGTTCCTGTTACACAACATAATGATTCGATATTTCTATACATTACAAAATGATCACCATGATAAGTCCAGTTACCATCTGTCACTATACTAAAATAGTACATAATTATTGACTACATTCCCTACACTGTACATTTCATACCCATGACTCATTTATTTTGCAACTGGAAATTTGCATCTCTTAATCTGCCTCACCTATTTCTTTCCTCTCCCCACCCCCCTACTTTAAAACGTACAATTTAAAGATTTTGTTTTTAGTGAAGTCACTAGGTTGTACAACCATCACCATTATTTAAATCCAGACCATTTTTATCATCCCCAAACAAAATCCAGTATCTATTAGTCATTCATGTCAATCACCACCCTCCCCAACACACACATACACACACTCACTCCTTAGGCAACCATTAATCTATGTTCTGTGTGGATTTGTCTGTTCTAGACATCCCATGTATAAGATATCATACAACATGTGACATTTTGTGTCTGGCTTTTTTTGCTTAACATGTTTTCTAGGCTCATCCATTGGTAGCATATAATAGTATTTCACTTCTTTTTGTGGTTGAATAATTGTATGGACATAACAGCATTTTTTATTCATTCGTCAGTTGATGGACATTTGAACTTTCTCTACTTTATGGCTACTCTGAATAAAATCGCTGTGAATTTTTGTGTGCAAGTATTTGGGTGAACATATGTTTAAAATTATCTTGGGTATATACCTAGGAGTGGCATTGCTGGGGCATGTGGCAATTCTATGTTTAAATTTTTAAGGAGCCACAAATTACATAACACAGCAACTTTGTCATGTTACGCTACTCCCAGTGGCACATTAGCATTCCATTTTCTCTACAATTTCACCAACACCTGTTCTTTTCCTTTAAAGAAAATCGTCGTTGCCATCCTGGTGTGAAGTGATACCTCCTTATAGTTTTGATTTGCATTTCCCTAGTGATTAATGACATTAAGTATCTTATTATGTGCTTATTTGCTCTTTTTAATATCTCTTTTCTAAAAATTTCCATTTGGGTATTTGCCCACTTTGGATTGGGTTATTTGTCTTTTTTACTGTTGGGTTATAAGCATTCTTTTCATATTCTGAATAGGTCTTTATCGGTTCACTTTCTGCCTCCTTTTCCTAAATTTTTCTTTGCCGGTTCAGTCTCACTTTTCAAATTGTTTTATAACACTGGCTGAAAGTGAGTTGTCCCTTTATTAAGATACTTGGTCTTTCAACATTTTTTCTTTAACTGAAAATCATTATAAAATATTTTACTTTTAAAAACCTTTCTGTGTTGAACCTACCAGAGGTATTAAAAAATAGAAGATAATATCATATCAACAGAATACGTGTCAACTATTACACTCAATTATACTGAATTTGTACAATTCAGAATTAAGAAGTAACTGTACACTTAATGAGAATATATGCCATAGCAAGTATACTGGCCTCTGAGCTTGCTCTTGGAGGGGTCCAAGGAAGAGATACAAGGAAGTTCTTTGAGGACAAAGTCACATGGTGAGAATAACAAATGGAAATGATTAAATCCAGATTGTAAATCCAATGGCTGTCTGCCCACTGAAATCTAAAGTCACCAGAAGGGAAGAAAGTCTCTCACTTGGATTTTAATTTTTCAACCCCTATCTAGAGGCACATTGTCAGTCACAATACGGGTAACCCTAGAAGAAAAAGACCCCATAAGTCATTTGAGGAGCACAGTTGTTATTAAATAAAAAAATAAATAAAAACAAAAATGAAAATTGAATAATATAGAGAAATAAGGAGACTTAATGAATCAAATAAAACAAGAACTTAAAAATAATGAACATTTAAAAACATATGGGTAGGGAGATACTAATAACATTTAAATTATGAACAAGAATGAAACGGAACTAATGGATGTGAAAAATAATGGAAATAAAAATTCAATGAGTGTGATAAATAGCAGAGAGGATTCAGGGGAGAACAAACTAGAAAACAGAAAGCTCATGTTAAAAATGTATTTCAGAATGAATCAGGAAAGGGAGCAGAAAAACTATAAAACTAGGCAAGATGAATGAGAGAAAGAAAAATGTCACTGGTAAAAACGCAAGTGAGGAAACAAATTAATGATTGATAACAAGTAACAGTAGGCATTCAAAGTAAGGAAATACAGCAAGTTGAAAAGGCCTATAGAGTAACTAAAAGATGAACTTTTAAAAAATACAAAATCCAACAATTAGACATATTAGAGTACACACTAAAGACAAAGAGAAAATTCTAAGAACATTTTCAGATACAAATAAGAGCAGTTTACCTACAAATGGGCAAAGAATGGGCAAAGAATAATATCATCAGGTATCCAGGAAGGTATTAAAGTATTACTCAACACATGGAATGAGGAGAATCTTGAACTTAGAATGTTTTATTCAGCTAAATTATTATTGAAATATGAACTTGCAAAAAGATATTGTCAGGCCCACAGATACTTGCCATGAAAACATTTCCGGAGGAAGTATTTCAATAAAAAGGAAAATAAATGCAAGAGGACTGAAAATATATGAAAAGTGAAATGAATAAAAAGCTAAATAAAGTTTATTTCTGTCAATATAATATATTCATAGCTAAAATTCTAGATAATTCTAACACAGTAAAATTAAGACCAAGGGGTAGGGGAAGACGACCAGAGAGGTACGAGATTGTGCTGAGGTTTTCCTCTTATATTGGGGAAATGCTAGAGATTGATAAGCTTTGGAAATGCACAAAAACCCTTGGGGGAAAACAATAGAAGAATGAAAACAGAATGTATGACTTTCAGTCCAACAAAAAGAATTTCTATTTATTAAAGGTATGAGAAGGTAGAAAAGAAAGTATGGTAAGGCAAAAACATGAAATGAGATGGAAAAACTAGGTCTAATAAGTCAGTAATTATAATCTGCTATTACTTAAGCAGATTTTTATTGTGTGTCTATTAACTAACAGCCCCTTGGGAGAGATAATAAAAATAAATGAAAAAATAATATGGCAAATTAAGAATGATAAGTGCTATGGAAAAAATAAATCAGGGAAGAGGTTAAGGGGTGGCTGGGTTTGGTTTGCAATTAAGTAGTTGAAATTTGAGTCAAAGCTTTAAGGAGGTGAGGGAATAAACTCTTAAGAAAGCAGTGGCAGAGTACTCCAGGAAGAGAGAACAGAACTGTGGAGGGGAACAAACCTGGCCTGTTCAGAAAAAAAGGGAGGTCAGCATGGCTGGTGAGCAAGGGGAGAGTATGAGGCAATGCTGTCAGAGAAACGATGAGGGGTGCAGATGACGTCAGGTCTGAGAAATCATTGTAAAGATTTTTGTCTTTTACTCTGAACGAGATGAGAATGCATAGAAAGGTTTTGAGTACATTAACACAGACTCAGACTGGCTTCTGAGTTGAGGTAAGCTGTGGAGGAGCAGCTGTGGGAGCAACAAGGGCAGTAAAGAGGTTATTGCCAAAGGGCAGGTCAGAGATGCTGGTGGCTTGGCCCAGGCTGACAGTGCTGAGGATGGAGAGGTATGGTCAAATGACAAATAGTGATACAAAGTTAGGCAGGTAGATAGATAGATATATAGATAGATAGATAGATAGATAGATAGAATAGATCGATCAATTGTCAGGGGAAAAAATGTCAATAGATCAAATTCTCAAATCAAATGGCAGATTCTCAGACTGGATTTCTAAAAATATATATCCAGTCATGTGCTATCAATAAGAGACAAACTTGAAACAAAATAAAAAGGCTGAAGACAAAGGGGTGGGAACAGATATAATGGTCATATATGAGCAACAGAAAATGAATACAACAAATTTTATTTAGGAAAAAGTATAGTTTAATCAAAAATTTAAAAACTTAAAACTAAGTCACCAAGTAGGAGGTTAACAAAAGGAAAAGTAGATTAAGAAGTTACAATGATCATCAAAATATATGTACTTAACAACATAAACACACTTCCAAATATATATATATATATAGAAATGTGTGTGTGTGTGTATATATATTTATATGAACAGTACCTAGATTAAACATTGCAGTTGGAAATTAACATTTCACTCAGAAGCTAACACATATATAGATAAAAACAAACAAGTTATAAAGGATTTAAACTAAATTATCTATCAGACTAAACCACATATGGTGTATAAATATATTAAAAGTTTACCAAACAAATGGAAAATATATACTTTTTTCAAACAGAAGAGTAGTTGATGTACTATTTTCCAAGTAAAAGGGACACATTTACTTCCAATTAACCATCACTTTGGGGATTATATTTTCTGATCATAATTTAATAAATGAAAAAAATATATATATATATATATATAAATCTTTAAAATCTCATATGCTTAAAACTAAGTTATCAATAAATAATCTACAGGTTAAGGAATAATTATTAGAAATATATATACATATATACATACATATATACATATATAGTCACAATGGCATACTTGTTCTCACCCACCAAATTGGCTACAATAAAAAAGACTGATAATGCCAAATGTTGTCAAGGATGTGGAGCAACAGGAACTCTCACACAGTGAGGATGCAACCGTTTGGGAAACAACGTGGCATTGAAGCTGATGATGCACAAACCCTGGGAAGCATCAGTTTCAGGCTGGAGACTATCCCCTAGAGAAGCTCTCATGCGTGTGAACCAGAGGAGATGTGCAGAATTTCCCCAGTAGTACTGTTTGTAAGAACAGGGAGCAGGAAACAACCCAAATGCCCACCAAGAATAGAACAGAAAAGCAAATTGTGGTATCTTTATAAAATGGAATGCTACACAGGAACAAAAAGTAATTAGTTATAGTTGTATATTTAAATGAGATCGAAGAGCAAAAACTTAGTATTGAGCAAGAAAGGAAAGTCACAGAAGAAAAGAATGGATTCATTTAAATTAAGATTAAAAACTATATATGGTATTATGGCAAAACTATAAAGAAAAACTAGTCAACGAATTGACCAATATAAAATCCAGGGCTGCTGTTACTTCTAGAGGGGAAGGAAAGGAGAATGCACTCAGGAAGCTTCAAAGGAACCTCAGCGATAGGTATGTGAGCGTTTATTTTATTATTATACGTAAAATGAACAAAGAAACAAACATGTAAATAAACCGTCAAAAACCTGATAGTATAGTTAACTGATAGTAGTTAACTATGAGTGACGGATATATGGGTGAGACATACTAATACACAAATATATTTCATAAGTACTTGCCAGGCTTCCTATAATGCACTAGTAGTAACTGCATATTAAAAACACTCAAAGCTAAGACAAATTCCAAAGTACTGGGCCAGGCATGTTGGCGGAAGGTCTTACAGGAGACTCATGTTCTTCGGCGATCCTGCAGCCAGCTCCAAAGCCCTCTGCTGACTGCAAAGGTTCAACAAGCCAGGGCACACACCTGGTCATCTGTCAGCTTTCTAGATCTCCAGTGGCAGAATTCAGGGCCCTCTGGCAAGAGCTCCACAGTGACCCAGTCAGCCCGCCTGATTGTACTATAAGCATAGAAATGCTGGTTCCCCAAGATGGGGTTCAAGTATTTTTTAAACGCATGGAAGAAAATGTCAATAAAAATATAGAACAAAGGCAAAGTAGTAATTAGAGGAAATTTTAGTACCAAGTAAATTACCATAAAGGGATAAATTAAAAACAGCTTTGATAAATGGTTAGCTAAACAATTTGGAAAAAAGCAACAATCTATATAAATAAGACAGGAAGAAGGAGAGAGAAAACATTACAATCAAAAACTAAAAGAGAGCGGGAGAGAGAGAGAAGCAAATACAACCAGAAGTTGGTTTCTTTGTATGAATTTACGCTATAGACAATGAGAGATGAAGGAGAGGAGGAGAGGCTACAACTCAAAACAAGAATGATAAAGGAGAAATAACTACAGGTAAAGTACAGACTGAAAATGCAATAAAATGTCATGTAGAACTACGAAGCAACACATTTGAAAATCATATGATAGATAAATTTTTGCATATTATAGGATGTAAAAACTGGCATAAAAATAATATAATCTTGACTAGACTAATAACAATTAAACTAAAAAATAATCAACCCCCCTCTCCCCTCACTAAAATAGAGAGCCCCTGGCCAAGAGAGTTCTACACTGGATCTGATCACAATTTCAAGGCATATATAATCTATATTTTATTACAAATTCTTTCAGAAAATAGAGAAGAAGGAAATATTGACCAAGTCATTTTAGAAGACTAGTGTAACCTTAATTTCAAAACCAGATAATGACCGTACATAAAAAAGAAAGATAGGAGCCCATAACTCTTGTAAGCAAAGATGAAAAGTCCTAATTAAAGTAATAGCTAAATGTAATCCAGAGTTAAATAATAATAATATTAGCACAGCATGATAAATAAGATTTATCCTAGGAAGGCAGGAATGTTTTCACATCAGAAAAATCTGTTAGAATAACTCACCACATTAATAAATTTAAAAAAAAGTGTATTCACATAATTATCCCAATAGAAGCAGAAAGAGTATTTGATAAATTTCACTCTGTGTCTGACACAGGTTCTCAGAAAGTCAAGTATAGAATGGACTGCTCTTAATTTTACCGTTAAAAACGCCATACCAAATCCAAGAGCAAACATCACATTAAGGCAGAAATCTTAGATACAATCTCTGGGAGACCGAAATAAGAGGAGGAAGATGGCTCACACCTGTATTGCTCCACATAGCAATAGATACTTTGCTTTGCGTTACAGTAAGTCACACACACACACAAAATAAACACACACACACACACACACACACCAGAGATGTTAGTATTGGTAGGGAAAAATGTTAATACTTACAGAAGATGTATGCTCAACTACATGGAAAACCCCAAAGAATCAATAAACTATAGAACTTAGTGACAAATTGAGAGTCCATTTAAAAATTCAGTAATGTTTTTCTAGACTAGAAATAACCAGTTAAGAAAATTTAAAAAATAAAGAAAACACAATTCACCATATTAACAAACTAAGAATTGAACTAACAAAAATCCACACACCTTTAAAGAAGAAATGAGTTAAACTATAGAAGGACAAAAAGATAAATAAATGGAGAGCATGGCCATGCATATGGATAGAATGACTTAATATTTTTAAGTAGACAGATGATAAGGCAATTATAAAAATGGTAATTGTAGAATTTAGGTGGTGGTATATGAGCGCTCCAGCACAATTCTATATTCTGTGTATGTTTAAATTTTTAACATAGTTTTTTTTGGCTTTACATAAAGTACCTCATACAGTCCCATTTTGATGCTGCAGGATGAATCTTAAAGACAGACTCATGGAAACGCCACATCGTGCTGAGGAAAATGCTTCCGTTTTGTGCAAGATCAGAACTTTGTGTCACTATCCAACTAATAATGTTCCAGTTCATGACAATGAATGCTACAGAAAGATGATCTGTCTGCGGTTCTGTTCTCAGAGTCCTGGATATCAGGGCCAAGAACTTAGACTTCCACATAGCTGCTCATAAAATTCTCGGAACGTCTCCATGTTACATGAAGGTGATTTAGTTCTTATTGCGTTGGGATGTTGAATTCTGAATCTACTTGTTCATCACACAACCCCCTGCTCAGAGTGACTGGGATCGCAAAGACAGACACATGTAACACCAATTGTTATTCACACTATAAGTGCCCTGCTTCAGGCACAAGTTCTCCAGTAACCACAGTTTAATGACAAAGGTATATGGGCGTGTACCATTAGAATTCTCAAAATTTTAGCAAGAAGAGCAAACACTTCTACTCTTTCATTATTGGCACAATAATGAATGTATTTTAAGTATAAATGATAATATTTCACAGAATTTGGCCCTTCTCAAATTCCAATATCTTGAACAAATAAAATGCTCATATGAAAAAATGATGGAGTTTCAATTCTCAGAGATTAGGTTCAATGGTATATGAGCATAATTACCTGTATAAAAATGTTCTCTTTCCATGACTGTATTAAGTGATAACTCTTAAGAAAAGAGTGAAGAACTCTTAAAAGTTCACACCATTCATCTAGTTTCCAGAAAGTTCCAGACTATATATGAAGTAGTTAATCATCAATTTTAGAGTGGCAATAAGCAATCAAATAATGTGTGAATGTTATAATGCAAAATTGATTTTATTCTCTTTCAGATAGAATTATATGGTTCAGGACCCTGAGGTGTGAATTTGATAAATTTCACTTTGTTGGGCTTAATTGGTTAATGAGATCTCCAAAAATATCTAGTAATGACCAAAGTTCTCCAAAAGACTTATTCAAGTAGATACCTCAATGAAATATAGAAGAGGGAAGATGTAAACTATCTCAAGGAGGGCAAGAAAAGACAACACATGGCGTATATTAATAAATATAAATCAGCATTTTGAAAATTTGGAGGCAGAGGTTTAGTTAGCATTTGCTATTAAAGGCTTTCCAGAAATTTAATTTTGAGTGAAGTATTGACAAAGGAAAGGAAGATGTAATGGGAAAGTTAAGGCGGAATTTAAAGTCTGTGTTTTGCTTGTTTTATAAATGATTTTTTCTAATGACTACAACTTTAAAGATAGTCTCTATAAAGAAATTTAAAAATTCAGTGACTGGTGAAGAAAAAAGAAAATATAAGTTACCTATTGTGTTTGTTTACATGAGTAATATATGTAACAAATATTTTAAACCATCTTTTATTCAGAGCTTTTCTTTGAATTTTACTATTTCAAATCAAGTCTCTAAGTTGTCAACACATGTAAACAACATATTTGCATTTATCAAATATCCAAACCTAGAAACAATATGATTTTTTAAAAGCAAATTTATGTTTGTGCCTAATATAAAGGTATTGAATTAATAAATTAAGATTTATTTTATCTATTTCCGTATTATCTGATAAACACTGAATGACGTACCATTAATAGGACTCGAGTTTCTCCTATAATTATAGAAGAAATTATCTTTGTAGAGCCAATCAGAAAGTCAAATTAATCAAAATAATGAGAGAAGTTTATAGCATTTTTGTAAACATTTACCTTTTCAGTGACAGATAATAAAACAACTTTGTTTTCCCACTTTATAAATTGATGCAATCTTGATGCATAAATTTCTTATTAAGCAAACTCAGCCTTAATGAACATTTGCCAAACTCCACATTGATGCTTAAAGAAGGAATAACATTCAGTGGCTATGTTTCTCTCACTACAGATAAAAGGAGTCCAGGCTCTTTCACTCTTATCTAGTTTTTTCTGATTGCCTATATGCCTAGATGTGATCTTCAGTTTTTATTAGATATTTGATTGCTTTGTTGAAAGTGACCTTCAGTCTCCAGCTGAGATGACCCCCAGATATATCTCTTCTGGGACATTTTGTCCGATTTCAGATTATCAGCTCCAAAGGTTAGATTGTCAGGGATGGATGGGAGAGATTTTTACCTTTTATTTTCAAACTACAAGTGAGATCTCCAGCCAGTCTATGTCTGGGTTCAGTAGTCTTACTGGGCTGTTGGGAAAACTCAAGCCTGCTTGATTTAGTAAAAGGCAATGCTCTCTCCATAACCATTTCATTTTATTGTTTATTGATTTGATGGGCAATGCTGTTCATGTGCTTCTTTTACTTTTATGACAATTGATTTTAATAGCATTTATACAGCACAAGATATCATGTTAAATATTCTGTGGAATCCTACATTGTTATTAATTGTGCTAATAATCTTAATTTTTGTTAAAATTGTGAGGGAGCTGTTCTGAAATTTGGAAATCAATTGAAGCAGTAGGACCACCCCCACTCCCGTTTTGGAATAAAGGCAGGATTATCTGGGTTGAGGTTAAAAGGTCAGAAGAGAAGGGCATCCTTTTGTCAATATGCAGATGAAAAGCTGCCTCAGACAGAAGAATACAGCTTGATGGACCAATGAACTCAATCATCATCATGCCACCAAATAATGTTCGCCCTTAAAAGCTGGTCTCTGAAAATGTGAACACCTTCTTTTTAAACGTTCTCTGGAGTTAGGAAGAGGCTGTATCTATTCTTTTGAGAAAGAATTTAAATAATGTTGTCACACATCATGCCAAAATCAGTAGTAACAACAGAATTTACATTTCATTCCACACACTTCTAACAGTGAAAGTTACAGCATGCTTGGGAAATATTTGGAAGCTGAAGTCTCCCATCTTCAATCTCAGATTATGCAGTGGATAACAAAGGTCATATTATAGGCCATATTTTGTCTCTGCAGAAGATGTCATAGAAACACTTTAAACATAGGTACATTTTTTTCAAGGACTTGTATCACTGAAACTTAAAGTTGCACCAGCAAGATTGGAAAAGCCAGCCAGGAATACTCTGTGAGGCATCACAAATGCCAGTAACAGACAAAAGTTCTATTTGAAACATACATGCGCTCTCTCACTAGTAACATTTTTCTTAAATATCAAAATTTGATCTGGTGTAGGTGATTAAGTAGGAGTCCTTTTGTGACAACTCACCTATTCTTTAAAGTTGTAGACAGAATATAATGTTGTTTATTAACAGAAAATTCTGAAAGCATGAGCAATTCTAATCAAATCAAAGTTTAGAATGCTTAATAAATCACACTGAATAACAGGCATGTTCTTGTTGTCGTATGAAAAGCCAACAAACTGCACAGAGTTTACACAAATGTCCATTGATGTTACACAGTCAAGCCTTCAATTTTCCCTTTCCTCATTTTCACTAACATTTCTCCCATTTCTATAATGAGGATCAAGATGGAGAGGAAACCACTGAGTTCAATCTTCATTGCAGACCCTTTCCCACAGACACATGTTAAAACAAAAGGTCAGGGGTCTGCCCTTTGGCCTCAGGCTGCTTGTCTTTGAACTCTTCCCAGTACCCTTTCACCTCCCCAGACCTCTCTCCGACCCCAGGAACCCACTGGCTCCACAAACAGCCCATCCAGCTGCTCCTTCTGCACCCAACCTCTCGCCACTCCTGGCCTCATCCCTGCAATGGATTCCCTGCATTCTGGAGGGCTGGTGGTAACCGAATATATGAACAGTGAAGGTGCTTTTTGCTCCATCAGGAAAAACTCTCAGTTCTGTTTTTTTAACTATAATGTGAGTAATAATATTAGGTGATACAGGCATTTTATTGTGACTAATAAATTGAATAAGTCAGACTCATCCTTAGAAAGAACCTTTGTAGAGTACGACTTCATTGGTTAAGGGACAGTCCTGACCAATGTCTCCATCACAAGGTGATTGGTGTCTGAATTCTCTTTTAAAGAACAAAACATTCTCCCTTAAATAAATTAGAGATTAGACTACAAATAATCCTATAACCTTTGGGGAATAGAATATTTTTCATGGAGGGAGTGAGAGCAAGAAGAATGTCAGAAGGAGGGTGGTTAAGCCAAAGGTGGCTGCCAGCATCAAAGACATCATCTCTGGAAAATTTTTGGTTCATGACGGCCTAGTTAATTTCAATGGCATCTGAACACACAAAAAAGGGGGGTATTTACATATTCTATTTGTTTCAGGAGGAGTAGTAATTTCATACTGTAAAACCATTCAAAAGTACTATTGTACTTAAAATAACTGCTGGTATCAGGCATCCTGTTTTATGTAAACTCCAAATTATTTAGCATTTTTAGTTTTAGCTGTCTCATGGAACTTAGTTTTCAATTCAGCAAATGTTTCCAAAACACTAAGTGTCCACCTGTGCCAATAACTGAGAATAAATAAAACAAGTTATATATGGTAAGGGGTTGATAGTCTGGTAGAAAATGTTATGTTTTAAAATAACTAAGGCCAAAACAAAGTGATAGCTGGTGTAGTGCTGTATGTCGTTTGAAACATAGTGAGGAAAATATGTGATTACATTAGCCCGATTGAGGTGAGGGTAGCTAAGGGGATGCAGTGCTATTTGAAATCATTCATTCATTCATTTAATGAATACTTGGAAAATATAGAAGATATAATTGTGGACAATGCAGGCAGAAGTCTCTGCCCTCATGGTATGTATGCACATTCCTGGGGGTGAAACAGAAATTAATCAAGATAATGATAGATATGGTATGTTAGAAGTGAGAATGGAAGACAAAACAGAGAGGAAGGAAATGAAATGTTGAAGGGGGTGACATTTTTGTAAGGAATTCCTGATTGACTTTCTTGAGAAGATGAATTCTGAATAAATACATTTTTGGGGGGAGAAGTTTGCCAAAGAGATGAAGGTTTGGAGGAAACATCTGAGACAGAGAAGCGAGCATGTACAAAGGCATGGAAACTTGCAAGTATAATGTATTTTTAGGAAACAGCAGGTCGTGGGTCTGAATTGCGTGTGTGTGTGTGTGTGTGTGTGTGTGTGTGTGTGTGTGTGTGTGTGTGTAGAGTTGACAAGAGGCTGAATTGAGACCAAGATGTGAGAAACTTAGTCACTTAGCTAAGGAATTTGAGCCTTACCAGGACAGTAAGGCCACATCACAAGCTTTTAAGGAAGAAAATAAGATGTGATGCTGAAAGTTTAGGAGGAGCAATGTTGCTATGGCATCGGGGGACGGCTTACACTAACTTGTGTATAACTCCAGACAAACCAAGACCTCCCATATAGTTGTAGTGATGTTTCCTTGCACTCGTATATGCTTTCATTTTGGACATAGGCACTAGTGGATAGAATTGTCGGTGTGGAAGAGTGGAGAGCAAATGAGAAGTTGGCATTACAGTCTAAAGAGATGGTAAATTTGGAGCTACAGAAAATAAGGGCATTTGGTGGGAAATGTTTAAAAAATATGTTGGTTTAGTTCTTTAATTGTTGGACATATAAATATTGGTGTTTTTGATTGTAACTACTTGCTCTTTAAAGTACTCTTGAAAACAATGTACAAAAATTTTTAAAGCTGCTGTTCTAAAAGCCTGGTATGCAGACTTCTGGAGATTCCCAAGGCTTTTTCAAGGGGTCCACATAGTCAAAACTATTTTTGTAATATTTTAGCATGAATCAAGGCAAAAGCATCAAACTGTACTAGTAATTTTTGTAGTATTCACTGCCACACACTCATGGGGGAAGACAATCTCTTTGATTAAGCATTAATTTAATTACATTTCAACCCTTGAATACACACAATTTTAAACATTGTATGTGATGAGAATTGAAACTACACATAAAAGCACTTTTGCCAAAGTATGATAGTACCCTTAAGGAAAATGGTGTTTGTGCTGCGAGCTGAACTAGCTGCTTTTTTAGTGGGACACCATCTCTGCTTGAGAAAATGACTGACTGATTATTCAGACTTGGGTATTTGACAGAGAGTTTTTCTTGAAAATAAACAAAATGAGCCTGTTACTTTTACTATTTTAAAGAAAAACTCTGCCAATACCCAAGAAAAAGAATGCTTAGAATCTGTTGCCAAAGATAAAATTTTAACTTCCCAGGAAAAATTAGGATTTTGGATATAGATCAAGGAAGAATATCCACAATTATCTGAAAAGACATTAAAATATTCTTCCCTGTCTAAACTACATAGCTAAGTAAGATCATATTTTTTTTAATATACTTAAATCAGAACAACATACCGCAACAAATTCAGTACAGAAGTTGGTGGGAGAATTTAGCCGTTTTCTATTAGCTAGATATTAAATGATTAATCCCCCCAAAATATAAATAATCCTAAGCCTTTCATTTTTTTAAGGAAAATGTAGTTATTTTTCATAAAATTATTTATGATAATAGGTCTACTGTTATTATCTTAAGACAAATTAATGAATGCACACATTTTTAAATTGCTCAGTCTTAATTTATAATATTGTAAATACTAACAAAACCCATGTAAACAGAATAGGGGGTTGTCAGATTTAGCAAATAAAACAACAGGACACACAATAAATTTAAATTTCAGATAAACATTGAATAATTGTTAATATACATATATCCTTTATAATATTGGGGACATACTTATACTAATAAATTATTCATTGTTTATCTGAAATTCGTATTTAACCAGGCATTCTGTATTTTATCTGGCAGGCCTACTTTGGCGTTCTCAAAAATTTTTAAGCGTATAAAGAAGTCCTACAACCAAATGGTTTGAAAACCACTTCTTAAATGCATTCTACAGTTCAGCCTTTTCTCCATTTTGTTTCCTTTTTTTCTATTTACTCAGAATTAGTGAAGTTTAACTATAACTAGGGACTTAAGTGCCCTATTACCTCTAGACTTAATTACTGTTGAACATTACACTTTTCCAGTTAGTTCCAGACATAACTTACTCATCTATGTATATTTTGCTTAAGTAGAAAATGAAAATGTGTTGCAGTAGCAGATCTGATAAAATTATAAATTTTATAGCTTATTTCATGGGTAACAATGATGGACCCACGTGCATGAGAAGAAACCATGAAGGAGATGCTCTTATTAAGTATTAAGTAATGATTGAAATAGATCCTACACTTATTTTATGTAAATTCTTTTTGTGCAACAATTGGAAAACGAAGTATTTTGTCTAAAAGTCTTACAATGTGAGACTTACACAAGTGTTCAAGGAGGGCCTAAGGGAATGCGGTGCTTCTCAGAGATACATTACTGTTTAATGTTTAATGTTTGTTTAATGTTTGCAAGTACCTTGCCTGTCTCGGATTGATTAATTGGTATATTTGCACTGAAAATAATAGCACTTTGCAGTACTCGTGGGAAACAACAAGTCTCTGAAATGGCTTATGATTTAAAATTGTGTAAGACTGAACCGTTGAACCCAAATTTTTGAAGCAAGTTAGTCCTTTATGTTAGCCCGTGCAGATTATATCTATGAAGGAATCAGTGGTCCCCTCTGGCTTTTTTGGTAGAAAAATGAAATTCAGTGTGCCACCAGGGTCTCTGGATAGTACAACCCTGGTACAAGAAAACTTAATCCTAAAAATTAAAATCTGTATCTTAAACAAAACAAAGTTCATTTAAAAACGTTATCTAAATTGTGTATGTGTACAGAAGAAGGTAACATGTATACCAAAAGATCAGCAGCAATTACCTCAGGAGACGAGGGTTATAGAGAACTTTCACTTCCTATTACATATACTTCTATGAAATATATTTATACCTTTGGATTATGTTTCAAATCAGCACAAAGCAGTAAAGATAATAATGCATTTTAAAAATTCTTATTTTTCAAAATGTAGGGTCATACTTCCTAAACTACTCCATAACTCATTTTGTTTACAGCGTGTCCCGGAACTCTTTCCACATGGGTATCTACACCCCTATCTTTTCTTTCAATTGTTTCATAGCACATCTCTACCAACATTTTTACCCTATTCTCTCTTGACAACACATTTTGCTTCTATTTCAAACAGCGCGGCCATGAACATGAACACACAAATCTCTTTGTGCAACAGCAGGAAATTCGCAGGGCGGTGGGATGGACTAAATGGTTGTTTGGGGATGGTGGCGCTCATGGGAAGGAAGCAGGCATACAATTATTTTTACCTTCCTACTATGTCGTGGGAGTTATACAGAGGACTTTATTTTCCTGAGAGTTCACAGAAGCTTTTGGAAATGCCAAAAGAGGTCATCTTAATTGACTATGTCCCTTATACTAGGCCAGGTCTACTACCTTCAATTGCTTTCCCAAAGTCCCTTCTAAACACTGAAGTAGCTGAAAAGTTATAAACCATTTCTCAGCCTCTTTGGGGGCTAGGACGTAATTTAGTTTCCATCATACGCTTGTGGGAATGTTTAGAAACTGAATCAAATGTAGAAAAAAAGACAAGTTTGAGGCATACATTTTGCTGGCAAAGATCAAGGCCGAGGTGGCCGAGCCTTCCCCGTTCAGTGGGTGGATTCCTGATTCAGCATTTCCCAAAGCAGCAGTGGCATATTTCTGGATCATGGCAGACTAGCCTAGGACTGCAGCTTAGGAAGTCAGCACTATTAGCTGCAGATTTATAATTTTTCAGCTTCTTGCATCCGTGATAGTGGTTTACCTGCTAAAGGCAAAGGCAGAGTAATTTCTAGAGCTACCAGTTGATACTGGTTGTTAAGGCCGGAACTGTTCTTGCATTCCTTTCAATGACTTTGTACATTCTCAGTCCTCTATATTATTACCCCAAGTCCAGCTCACCGTCTCTTTTTGTGCTGTCTGCATGCAAAAAATGATTTTTACATTTTTTATTGGTTGGGGAAAAATAAAAAGAAAAATAATATTCTGTGACATGTGGAAGTGATATCAGATTCAAATTTCAGTGTCCTTAAATAAAACTGTATTGGAACATACCACTCCCACACATCTGCATGTTAGCAAACTGCTTTTGCCCTATCAAGCATAATTGAGTGGTTGTGACAAAGATCATATGGCTCACAAAGTTGAAAATATTTATTATCTGGCCCTTTGCACAAAAAGTTTGCCAACCCCTGATCTAGAGTAAACTGCCTTGGTTTGACTGAACTCTGAGCTGTATGGTTGCTACTGTATTAAGAAAGATGAGAAAATGGTGGCACACATTGTAAACAATATGTTAATTTTGCTGAAATTTTAGTCACTGCTATTTTTTGTATTTCTCACATCTGGTCCTGGTTAGATGATTTTCCATGTTGAAATCATAATTCAGGTTACAAAGGGCTTAAAAATTATGGTGGCTATTAGCGCTGTTCAACTATTTCTGTTTCTCCTCAAAGGCTTAAGGTAAAATTGCACTTCTGTGCACCCTTGATATTAGGTGCATTAGACATGACCATGTAACTTGCTTTGGCCAATAAAATTTGAGTGCAAGGAACACATGTCACTTCAAAGCAGAAGTTTGAGAGCAACCTACACAACTGACTGTGCTCTTTTTGCCCCTGTCACAGTTGGTTGAGATGGTCCATGTTCCATCAGCTTGGATTTCTTTTCTCTGAGTAGCTGCAGTAAAGAGCAGTCCCTGCCAACTCTCATGCACATAGCATGAGTGAGAAATCCACCTTTGCTGTTTTAAGGTACTGAGATTTGGGCGTTGCTTGTTATTGCAGCAGAACCTGAACTCTCCTGACTGATACCTCAATGTATAAATTAGGTTGAAGTATTAAAACTCGATAATTCAGACATAAAAATATAAATTGGGTTTTCTCTATTTCTAAAACAGTTCATATTTTGATCAGAAGATCCTATTCCCACAGGTAGTGGGAAAGATTTCCTCAACTCTTCTTCATTTCCACATGGAACTCTTTGTCACTGTCCCTCACACTCACCTGAAGCTCACAGAACTCTGTAAAGATTTCCTCCAGCTCACTTCCCTTGGCTTTTTCTATTTTAATGCCTGGTGTCATATTGAATGTGGCTCCCAAGAGACAGCTTCTCCGAGAGACTTGATGTCTCCCGCAGGATATGCCCCAAACCTGTCTGAGTATTTCTGTGCCCTCCTGTCTTTGGGTTTTAGCCAAACAGTGGAAGCAAGAGAACCCTCACGTCTTACTCCTGTCATTACCTGCCTCTCACTCTCACCTTCTTCTTTACCTTTCTCTAGAATCAGAAGATCTTTCCAGTTCTTCTCCCAGCTGGTAGGAGCTTCCTTATACGCCTCCTTCTTCAGTCCTGGGCGGTCACCCTCCCCCTCTCTATCTCATTGTTCACTGCAGAGCCGCAGAGAATGAAAGTGGCTACTAGAAAGAGGGTACGTACTTCAGAAGTATTTCTGAAATATTACTCTTACTACATCACTCTCAATGGACCCAGGCATTAAAAAGCACGAGTACCATAGATGCTTGAATATCAGGAAAGTTGTTTTCTCCAAAATTATCCTTCAGAAACAAAAAAGTCATCTCACAGAATCTGTCATTTAAAATAGAGTCCTATTATTTTAACAACAAAATTCTATTTGGGAAAGGTACACTAATCCAAAATCAATGGAATGAAATGTTTAAAAGGTCGAAAATGAAAAAAATAAAAAAAAGGTGGAAAATAAATTTACACACACTTAATAATTACTGCTAGAGTATGGCCTGATAATCACAAGTGTTGGATGTAAACACACCTTTTATATATCACTGTAAAAAGTAAAGCATAATAACTGAGTTGTTGAAATGAGACTACCAAATGGATATTTGTTGCTTGGGGTAAAATTTTCAGTGACCACCTAACCCACAAGCTGTGAAAGATTTATATCTCCAACAACTTAGATAAAAGGGAAGGGGATAAGTTCTTTGGTTTAAATGATTATAAAAGTGGTTCTAGTTATAAAAAAGACACTGATGTATAACCTATAATTTTCAGAACACACTTTCACTATATTCAGGCATTATAAAGTGTTTATGCAAGTGAGGAGTTTTGCTATAACTGTTTCATAGAATGAGATCATGAAAAATAGCAATGTTTGTTAATTACTGTATCATTTAAAATAATATGTGATTTTTAAGTTGTGTGTAACCAAAGAAAATAAGTAAATTTTATAAATAGCTCTTTAAACTACATCCCTAAAAGTATGTATATTCAAGTTAACAAACAATGCAAAACAAAACAAATAAACTAAAAAACAACCACAACAACAAAACAAACAGACAAACAAAAAAAAGGCCTCCTTTTAAGATCTTTTGGAAAATGAGGGATCATCTTATTTCAAGTTTGCTTCATATTCAATAAATCATGCAATTGTAACTCTCTCTAATTAATATTCTTCTACATAAATGTATCTCCTACTACTTAGGAATGAATATGCTTTTTTCTAAGTTTCCAAATCTCTGTTAGTTCTGATGAACACTCTGTAGTTAGCAGATTTATACAGTTTTTTGAAGTTTTCATATTTTTTATCATTTATTATATTCCAAATTAACATTTCCATTTTCTGTTAGCAGCACTGTTAGTAACTTCCAGCTAATGAGAAAAGTCCTTTCCAAATCTAGATGTGCTATATGTTGTTATTCTTTTTCTACCAGTTTTTAGCCCCAAACTAAATCCCAGGCAATTCCTGTGTGATGCTCACTTGACCCAAACCAGTCTTTCCTGGACCTGCCTTTTATCAAACTACTTCTGCTGTTCAAAATTTATCCCAAAGAAGTTTCTTTCTTTCTTTTTAGTCACTTAGATAAAACAAAAAATCTCTTTGGTTTGAAAATAGAAATTATTTTATAGCAGAAAGGGGGAGAGGGAGACTAAGAGCAAGAGAGAGAGAGAAAGGAAAAGAGAGGAAGGAAGGAAGGAAGGAAGGAAGGAAGGAGACAATAAATAAATAAGTAAACAAAGAGCATGGAAAGGCCATGTAGGAAGCTATGGGATCATGGTGAGAAATCAGGTTGCAGAGTTTGGTACCATGTTCATTTCCTAGAAATGGAAATTTTCTGTTTCAAGAGGTCTTTCAAATTCATATATATATTCTTAATTACCAATCTAAAATAAACCTAGAAGAAAATAAGTATGCATTTCCTAGAGCCAGGAGCACTTTTTATAACTACCCATCCCCACGGTGCTGTCTACATTTTAAAAGAATCCTAGGTTTTATCGTGGATTAGACACATCTCTTTCTTTCCTGAGAAAGCTGAAGGTTCAGTGACTTACTCAGGATCACACAGCTGAGCCAGAGGCAGGAGGAGGACTGGAAATGGTCCAGGATTTTCCCAGCTGGGCTGTGCTGGTGGCTCAGTTATGTAACAAGTCTCCCAAGTTCTCATCTGGATTTAGCAGCGTTAGCAGGAGAGATGCCCAGTAACAACCCTCCTCTAGTTTCTAAGTCATCAGGGCAAAGTGATGGTCATTTAACCTCAGCAATTTTCCCCCACTTACCTTTAACCCACAGGAAGAATACATTATTCTAAGAAGCAGCGGCCTCTTAGCTAGTATTGTACATTGCACTCTGAAGTCTGACAGTTTATTACAGTGGTTACTATTCTGGGCCCAACAAATGGGGTCAATCCCAGTAATCATATTGCACAGTATCCAGTACAACAGAATCCAAATGTCCTTTCTCTTCCTGCCTGTTCCCTCTGTTGCTAGTGTGCACAGGGGCCTCAGTCTGGAGTGCCAAGAGCAATCTCTTTACGCAGAGCTGAACGGATGTCCTCCCCTCTTATCAGAACTAACATCTACATCTGGGCATACACGGACAGAAAGCTGCCTCAGCAAATTGTTAATCATTTTGGATTTAGGGGTTTAAAAAGATCTGATTATGTTTTATTGTTGTCTCTGTGATTAATAGCTGATTTCTGGAATTAGCAAAATAAGAAAGGGAAGAAAACTTGGCTGGAGAGTTTTTCATGCCATGTGGTTATGCTTTTGAATGTCTTGACTGAAGCCTCTCCACAAGCAAAAGGAAAACAAGTTTTCCAGGTCCTATTTACACTGTAAATCACTCTGCAACAGTTCACAGGGTATGTTGGTACTTGCTGGCAGAGGAAGAGTATATTCAGTTACATGAAGCACTTCCTAGTGATGTGTGAACTATGTGGTGAAAAATCAGGACTAAACAAATGTTCTGCCTTAATCTCTGAGAGGTGGATATTAGTATTAACTGGGTTTACCAATCTTTTTCCCTTAGCTTCTAGAATGCTACATTCTTCTGGTCCACCTAACTTGTCTAACAATGTCTTATTTCCTTTTACAGTTTCTCTTCCCAAGAGAAGACAGGGATGCCTAAGACTCAGTCCTTAACCTTCTCTCCAATTTTGTTCTTCATATTTTTTTCTCTCTTAAAGCTGCCATCTGTTTGACTGGTCATTACCTTCAATGACTTCATTGTAGACCTGTAAGGAGGCAGAGGCATTTAGTCAAAATTTCCTAATTGGAATGACTCTGAAATCTAACATTCTTTCTCCTAAAGACCATTTTCAAATGAATATTTCCACTTCAACTGACTACTTGACCACCTCACATTCAACATTAGAAACAAAGAAAAAGAATAAAAGAGGACACTAATGAACTCATCTACGAAACACAAACACATTCACAGACATAGCAAACGGTCTTATGGTTACTGAGGGAAAGAGGGTGGGAGGGGCTAAATTTGGGAGTTTGAGATTTGCAAATATTAACCACTATATGTTAAAATAGATTAAAAAAATTTTTTTCTGTATAGCACAGGGAACTATGTTCAATATCTTGTAATAACCTTTAATGAAGAGAATATGAAAATGAATATACGTATATATATGCATGACTGGGACATTATACTGTACACTAGAAGTTGACACATTGTAACTGACTATACTTGAATAAAAATAAATTTAAAAATTAAAAATAGATAAAACTAACCATCGCTAGACCATCTCCGCCTTACCTCCTCCCCAACGATTCCGTCTTCCTGACTTCCATAGCTCCACTGACTGATTACCCTGCCTCCAGCCTCCCCTGCAGAGAGCCTACCTACTACTGTCAGATTCATCTGCCCAAAAAGCATCCATTCTCTTGCTGCCACCCCACAAGATGATCATCCAGTGCCCATAATTAGGACCATTTAGCCTGAAATAAAGAATTTGCCAAAATCTAGTCATAGTCTGTCTTTGCAACCTTAACTCTCACCAGAGCCTTACATGAACTTTCTGTTCATGTCCCTTCAGTGTCCCCAGGACACATTGGACTTTCACTCTCTCTGCTTTAGTTCACTCTGTTCTCATTGCTGGGAACCCCTTTTCCTCCTTCCTTCCACTATTCAAATCTCATCCATCCTTCAGGACCCAGACCAAACCCCACCTCCTTCGTCAAGATTTACATTAATCATCCAATGCTAAATGGTCTCTCCCTCTCCTGCCCGCCTCTGCCTCTTTGGCCCGCATCACTTTCTAAGCACTGATTATCCGTAACCTGTGTTGTTTGTTATAATTTCATCTATCATAACATCTCCCCCATAACTCATATGCCTCCTGAGGGTTCAGACTGTGAAGCAAATTATTATCTTCATATTGATGACTTTTCCACAATAAAGGCATCATTGATTTGTTCATATTCATTTTTATTACTATTAAACAAACCATATTTAGAATATATGTTGTAGACACACATGTGTTGAATTATTTGTACACTTGACTGTTATGAATTATGGTCAGATGAAATCTGAATACAATTTGTGGTTGTCTGGGGTAGGATGACAATAATTGAAAATGACGAAAAAAAAGATAAAGAAATAGATGAAACTATTATTTCACTACTTATAATGCATACAAAGGACTTAAAAACAGAGGTGGGTAAGAAAGACTTGAAAATGACTTGGTAGTGGCCAGGGCAATTATATTGTTAAAAATAATGCCAAAGATGAGAAGAAGAATTCAGTATTCCCAGCAGTCAACTCAAAGAAATGGAATAAATGTAATACTGTGGAGGCGAGTTCATATTTGTAGAAATAACAGATGTTTGCATATGTAGAGATGTGGAAATTTACAAACTTGTAAGAGCACATGGAAGTAGATTATTTAGTATAACATGTATTTTTCCAATGTAATAGCCATGACTGTTACATGACTGTGCTGTGACTTCAAGTCTGTATTTTCCCAGCCAATCTTGCTGACACTTCTCTCAATTTACCAGCTTAAGCATATGACTATGAATCCACCCTGTGTTGGGTCATCAGTCTATTTTACTATCTGTCTATCTCTTTTGCAAAGTAAATAAAATGTGTGCTGCTAATTTTTTTTTTAACTGTTGCCGTGGAAATTTTAAGCTTCAATGTTACTAATGGGTTGCACTTTTTAATTAACAGATCATTTGATTTTTATAAATATGTGTGTGACCTTCTTAATATTGTTTTAATTGATTTTGTTTAAATGGCTTTCTTTCTAAAACTGCAATCAATATGGTTCCTAGAAAAAGGAAGCAGACCAAGCATATTGGATCTAAGGCATTTTACAAGATGTCTTTTTGTTTAAGCATATTATTTAGAAGAAAGATGAACTTTGAATTATTCTATTCAATTATATTTTCTAGTATGCAAAATTTATTCCAGTCTTTCATGTTTATAAAGCAGTCTTGCCTAGATCATTGCAATGGCTTTCTCAAACATATGTTCAAGAAATACTTGTACAACAGCCTGGTTCCTTTTAGTGAAAACAAAAACTACTACTGTGTGTGGTTTAGATCATAAGTATATGAAATAGATTATTTTTAAAACTTATTTTTATTCTAGGTCAAAATGCTCACTTAAGTAATCATGATTTGAGTACATATTAGAAAAGAAGAGACATTAGAACCAATGAAAAGTTAAGTTTTCCCAATTCCCTTTGTTGGTTTGTTTAATTTTTTGTGTTTTTCGTTCCAATGGAAACTGATATTTGTAGAGGGCTCTAGAAACAACTCATTGCCAACCACAGATAAGATGAGATGCAGAGAAACTACCACAGAGAAATGCTCTGCAATTTCATGGTTATTCAGCTCCCACCAAAGAAAAAAAAATCTGATAAATTAAATTATTAATATCTAAGTCAGGGGTATGCAGGAAAGAGGAGGAAGCAATTTGGAAGGACAGGGAGAGGAGGACCAATTCTCATGGTTTTGGGGATCCATGGAATATTGATTGTCAGCCAGCTTTTCCGGTTTATGGGTATATGAGCCTACGGAACACTAGCAGATGGTCCAAGTGTTATAGATGGGGAAGAAAGGAATTGAGCATGACTTAGAGGCAATTTAGCAGTATTGGAAAATACAAATGAGGCTTATACATTTTGACAAATAAAAGGAATTTTGTTGAGCCTAGTGATTGTTGGAAACTGTGCATCTGAAATAGACAATTATTTAATATTTAATTTTATGTAAGGATACATTTTTAAGTCTCCTTACTTTTCAGTCTAATATTTGGTTATGGAACTTTTGCATATGTAAAAAACTATTCAGTGTTAGTAAGAAATGAGATATGAAGCCATGAAAAGACATGGGGAAGCCTTATATGCTTATTGCTAAGTTAAAGAAGCCAGTCTGAAAAGGCTACATACTGTATGGTTCCAACTATATGACATTCTGGGAAAGACAAAACTATAAAGACAATAAGGTCAGTGGTTGCCAGGTGTTCAAAGGGAGGGCAGGTAGAGCACAGGGAATTTTTAGGACGGTGAAATTATTCTGTATGAAACTAATGAATTCATGCCATTTTGCATTTGTCAAAGCCGTGGAACGCTACAACACAAAGTGTGAACCTTAATAAAAAACGATGGACTATAGTTAGTAATGCATCAATACTCATTTAACAGTAGCAAATATACTACACTAATGCAAGATGCTAATAACAAGGAAAATTGTGAGGGGTGGGAGGGGTAAAGGAATTCTTTGCATTATCTACTCAAATTATTCTGTAAATCTAAAACTGTACTAAAAATAAATCTATTGATTATTTTTAAAAAGTATTCTCATATGTTTAGTTCACATTATTTTTACTAAAATAAGAATTTGGGTTTTTCCTCCCAAGGAAAATCGACCCTTTTCCTTTATGGATTAAACACACACACAAACACATACACACACATACATTTTGGTTTTCATCCTGAATATCAAAAACAACCATCAGGTATGTATTTGTTTTAACTATTCACTCAGGAATTCAGCTGATTACTGATTGTTTATAGAAAAATCACACACACAAAAATAAGATGACAATCTATGTGTAATTTTAGTGAATCGTATATTGTCTTGGGCATTGAGTATCCACTAAGTAGAAAGCTGAGACTAACATAAGTTGGAAATTTTTCAAACATGTATCATCCCTGAATTAACGGGGATTCCACAAAAAGGTTGACTTTGTATAAACTGTAGTTTCCTAGTAGCCGAGGTCAGAGAGAGAAAAAAGAAGCCTTTGAAACAGTACTTGTTCAATATTTAGAGTCCGTTGAGCCAGATGGCTGTGGAGACGACTGAAGCGCATTTCCCCTTTTGTCCTCTTTATATTATGGCTTCTGATTGTTCTTAACAGCCCCAGATGTGCCTTGTTTTAAACCTCTTTCTCTCCTCCTTCCTGACCTTACATCTTCTGTATTTCTTCTGGAAAATGTCTGTGGAATTGCCTTCCCATATTGTATTTGGGATTAAATCTTTAATGATGCATTTCCAAATGACCACATCCCTTTATTCCAAGGCTATAAAAATGTTTTCCATCTTTCCTAGACCTATTCTTACAAAGATCACCCATAATGGCTTAATTCATATTCTGAAAATAATTAAAATGAGGTCACCCTATTATAAACTAGTGCTGTGGTGTGTGTGATTTCACTCACAGCAACCCGTTTCGAAAGTGATGTATCTTTTAAACTCTTGATTTTTAATTCATTGTTAAAATGTATTACATATGTCAGAATTTCCAAGACGGTTTTAATTTTAAATATAGTATTTCCTTGATCACATACCATATCAGTAATACCCTTGAAGTTGTAATATTTTGGCAAATGCTGATAAAGTTATACAAGCCAGTAAGTATTAAAATAAAAACATGCAAGTAGAACAACAAAAAAAATATTTAGCACCACAAAAAAGAGGAAGACGTATATTTTAGTTATAATATAATTAATTATATATGTAATTATATAAGTAGTTATAAATATATATGTCATGCATCTGTAGATGCATGTCAAGGATTCATTACAAAATACTATAGCTTTTGAAATCTTGAGATTATAAAAATAGTTTATATGTGTTCCAGCAAGGCAGCAATACACGGTGTTTAAGTAATCAAGTGGATATCACACAGCTTCATTCCAGTTACTGTTTTTATAGTTTGCTGTTCAAAATTGCAGAACTAGAAAGGTCTAATCTAATAAAAATGATCTGAAACGACAAGACAAAGAACAAGTTTAAAGAAATTTTGCAAGGAAAATAAGCATCTTTCTCTAAAGAGATACAGTTGTGTTCCCATTTTACACCTGATATGCGAGATAAGCGATGCTCGTGCTGGAAATCTGACACCAGTTTTTATGCTGTTCTTCCCACTAAAGGAGCAGCATTTGCCTCTCAAGTTTGTGGCTTCCAGGACTTTTACCAACAAGACTTTTTAAAAATATTTATCTATGAAAGATAATCCTCTTAATGTGAGGTTTTGTTTAAAGAAAAGTACAATTGCATATCATCCTCTGAAAAAACAGTTTCAGATTTAAGCATGTACCTCTAATCGTATTTTTTTTTCCATTACTTGAAGCTAAAAGTCCACGAGCACAAACAAAAGCAAAACAACAGTGAAAAAGTCATTGCTTCCAAAGCACAGGAGGTTTTTCCAATCAGTAACAGACACAACCTCTCATCTCATTCTTACGACTGGTTTGTCTATCTCCATGTGCAACGTCATCTTTAGACGAAGTTAGCACCTACTTAAGTGGAGGTGAAACACTTAAACAGCAAAACCGTGGCAGGACCCTGGGCATTTGAAACTAGTAGTGGTGGAGGAGGAGGGGTTGAGGAAGCAGGTGACGGTGATGGTGTGACATGAACATTAACAAAGACAGTCTAAGATACTAGCATAAGGATGGCCCTCAGGAACTCAGAATATAGCCGGAGAGGAAAAATGCAAAATTGTAGCTGCCTGGAAAGTGGGAAAAGTTCAGGCAACAAAGAAAGTTTTTTTTTTTTTTTTTTAATTAGAAACTGAGTGTACAAGGAGTAAGCCAGCATGAAAATTCACACTGACTAACGCTCGAATTCCAACATTTAAGGATGTTTTCAAGTGTTCATTCAGTGCATCCCAGAGGCCATTTTTATATTGACTAAGAACTCTGGGGAACCAGACAAGCCACAGGATGCCCAATGAAACCAAGTCACCTCTCTATAACATAGAGAAATTAATAGTGGCTTGCCGAGATATATTTGATAAAGGAAGGGCATGTGCTTACTGAATGAGCGAAGTTCTTCAAGAAAGTACAAAAGAACAATACGACAGCTCTTTCAATTTCGCAGTGGACAGGCCATGTCTGAGAAAGCCCATCACAGGCACACACCCTTCAGAAGAGAAGCCCCTCTCTGGTGTCACTGCTCCTGCAGGAGCTCTGTTTTCCAGACCCCAGACACCTGTTCACCCCACCACTGCTGCCTGGATCAGGTCAGGGCACCAAACACAAGGCTGGCAAGAAATGACAGTACAGCCTGAAGAGGAAAAGGACCTGACCCAAGACGTCCTCTCAGAATAGGCACTGGAAAGGACTGAGTAACTGAGCAGGTTAAACACGGGAGTTACAGCAGCAAAGGTGTAATGGAGACATAGGCCATGTTTCGGAGGGCATGATGGGATATGCCTGAGGTAAAGTTGTTGTGGAGAAGAAAACAGTGGACTCTGAGAAGGTCATTGAGCCGGGGTGAGTAACGCAGAATGCCTGCAGAGAATGAGAATGGTGGCTTCTCTATAGTATTGTGAACACATTTGCTATAAACATCGGAGTGCATGCTTTTGTGTGCACACGAGTGTTCACCTCCTTTGAGGTAAATACCAATGAGCTCGGTTGCTAGATTGTGTGGTTAAGAGTATGTTTAGTTTAGTTCTAAGTGAATTCCAACTGTTTTCCAAAGTGTCTGGACCATTTTGCTTTCCCATCAGCAGTGAATGAGAGTCCTGTGCTCCGCATCACGTTTGATGCTTCATTGTTTCTATACGAAAATAAATTAGAGTGTTTTGTGCAAAGATAGTGTATGTGCCTTTGAAACTTCTAGTTGAGATTTTAAAGAGACTGTCGACTTAATGGCACAAATCTTTGGGAATTTATCCCCAATCCTAGTGGTAACAGATTCACTTGATCCTGTCGTTAGAGGTGATTTGATGGAAAAGATGGAGAAGATGAGCCACGTTGAACAACACCCTCTCACTCCATGGCCTCGTGGGCTGAGGAGATGCGGACCACAACACTGGTCAGAGTTCTGAATGTTTTAGTGACTGACTGGCTTTTTACCTGTTCATGTGGACTCTAAACTTTACTGGTCTGTTTCTAACCATAAGTATAAAAACCTCAACCAAAACCCACACCTGAGGGTTACTTTCAGGATTTTCTGCCCTCCAGCTTATAACCAATAGGAAACATCAACCAAGAAGCAGTTTCAGCATTTCACTCCTCCCGGCGTTCTAAGTTCTACCTTTGGATCAGGACCTAACACACTCTGGCATCTTATTCACTGGGTCCTTCTCAAACCTGTCTTCTTCCCTGGTGTTCTAATGCTATGCTTTTGACTTTTATGGAAGGCCTTTACAGGAAAGAGCCACATGAGGCCCATTTCTGCATTTGCTGTGAAATTGGTATAAGGACATTGTCCCTTAAATGACTCAATGTTCCCTAAGACCCACATGAGGACTTGTTCTGAGTTTAGTACCAGGAAAAAAAAATGTGCCTTCTTTGAGAAAGTAGTAAATTTTCTTCTTTTCTGTTGGTGAGTTATGAAACCCACTGTGTTTCCTTTTTTTTTTTTAAATTCTGTCTTGACTGCCAAAAACACACACAGCCAGTTTTTCTGATCAGTGGTACCCGCTGGGTTGGCCTTTGTAGTTGGCCTGTTTGGTTCTTCCTTTTTTTCTTAATCTTCTTTCTTCTAATTTATTCTAATAATATTATTGTAGAGAACTTTTTAATGTAAATCTGCTAAAATCTATCTTAGAAAAAAGGTTGGGCGCACCCAAATAAAACTTACAAATATATTGCTTTACTTGACACAGATTTTTTTATGGTATTTTCTATTTTGTTTTATAAAATGCTATTAAAGTCAATATAGGATAAATACCTTGTTAAATGTATGTTATGTGTGATTTAATTATATGCCTTTGGTACAATTGTATAATGTTATAAATCAGGAAGAAAAACCTCAGGAATATAATCACTATAGCCATAGAGAAAATCAATACATTCATTCATCACATTAGTAAAGACCTGAATTCATTCAACACATGTTTAATAGTGTCAAATTTGTGATCACTTTGGGGAATAAAAACTTGCTTTAAAAACATGGATTATCCTCAAGAAATTTATGGTTTGGCAATTAAGAGTCAATGTGTTTACCAATCTTACTTAAAAACAAGAATGAAGTACACACCACAATGCCAGGATTTTTTTTTAAATGAAATTGGAAAAAAAAAAAAGTCTTGTAAAGATAAAATAAAATTTTGTTATGGAAGAATTTTGCTATGAAGAGAAGGAAAACTTCACCAAAATAATTAATAGTTAAGCTTCCCTCAAACTGAAAAGGATTATGGGAAGTAAACAAATGAAGCATGAATTTATTATGACCTGCAAGTAACTATGAAGGTATGATTTCTTTTATTTTAATGTGAACAATATTTCTTTGAAATACACTTTCTTACAGGCAGAAGGAGTTACTGACTGCTATATGTGGGCTGACAATATAAACATTTTATTGTGTCCTAAACCCTCACACAGGAAGTAGGGTTATGGGAATATTTTCACAGCTTGCCGTTGGCCTTTCAAGAATCAAGGGTTGAAGGTTGCTACAATCATTTGCTTTTCATAGTCTGCTTGTCTTTTTTCATGAGGTGAATAATGCAAGAGTCTGCAAACCTACGCTGGGTGGGGGTTTTGCCTAGAGATCTGTTTAGATTAGTTACCAAGCTTCCCAGCTTGTGGTCATTGAAGGTCACTTGGTTGATAGCTAAAATTTCAATTGGAACCTTGTCATATAATCAGGATTTAAAGCCCAGCTGAGACTTTGTCTCTCCTGTGAAAGGGGAGGTTGTTTTATGATTAGCTTCAGAATGTTAAATTAGGTGTTGGCAATTATGAGCCATTTTTGTAGTTTAAATCACACAATGGAAACACCTGTCCAGAATAGCAAAGGAAGGCATGCCTTAAAAAAAAAAAAAAAAAAAAAAAGTCTGATTCTATTATGCATGAATAGTCCTGCTTTTATTATCAAACTCTAGAAGCAACGTTTAACCACTCTTGAGAAAGAATAATTTGATATCCTTTAATAATGATTCTCAGGAACAAGCACCTTATTAAAGATATCTTTGTATGTGGGATAGGGACATAACTTGCATAAAGAGTCCATTTTTTAAATGACTGAAATTCTTTTCAAATTTATTTTCAAAAAATTTTTCCCCATTCCAGTAGTACTTGTGTTCTTAAAACAAATATATTGATGACCTATAAAACCATGCCCTAAAATCAGCAAGGTATAATAAATTCGTCTGTTATTATTGTCATATGGATTCAGTACCTTTGGGTATGAGAATTGAACAAAAGGATGATTGAAAGTATAAGACAGAAACTGAATAAACTTCAAAATCACTAAAGTTCTTCTGAGAAAAATAATACATCAATTTCTGCCCCTTCACATAATGCACTGGGATAGGGGGTTGGCTCAGAAAGGAAACAGAGATTATTTACGTATAAAATAGAAAAACCACCTTTGTATCTGGCAGTGATTCCATATGGAGTTATACTGAAGCATTGAAACAAAATTTCTGAACAATATCAAGATCACACAATGAGTGAATATTTCTTACAGGATTGGAAAGCCTGTAATAACATTTTCCCCCCAAATTTCCTAGTTGAGATTTACCTGGATTAAAACATAATACTACTTACGTATATATATTATAATATGTTTATATATATATATATATATATATAAAATACATACTGAATTCACCTTTCCACCTAAAATAACCCCCAAAAGGGGCAAATATTTGAAACAATGGCTTTCAAGACCCTAAACATCAGGCAACAAAAGAAGCGACCCTCAAGAGATGATTGTCTCCAGATTACTGCTTTGAGAGAGTTTCCAGGCTGCAGTACTGGGAAGGGGGACTGAGAAGGAGCCTGGCAGACTCCCTAAGATAGAGAGACAGAGCTGTGAGTCTGGGGAGACCAAGGCAGCGAGCATTCACTAAACAGAGTACTGGAGACAAGAGAAATGCACTAAGAAACAAATGCAGAAATCTGCTGAGAGTTCTTCTCAGACAGCATTCAACAAAGTACTGATCAGCACAGGCACATGAGGAAGCTGCCTGAGGCTAGGAAAAGAATCATCTGAAAAAATTAGGACAATGTCCAGTGCTCACACAGGGTCTGGAATGCACATGTTTCCATCAGCCACACTGGAAATCCTCGTAATTTGCAGGCATTGGGTAAAACACTCAGAAGGATCTTTTCTCAGTAGTGGAGAATAATTAGTCCTAATAAATATTACTGTAGTCCCACTTAACAAGCCTTAAAAGCAAGACCTACAAATGTAAAAATGTTTCCAACTAATGTAACCACATCCCAGAACAAAATTCAAGAACATTTATAGGAATACAAAAATAGCCAGCATCAAACACAGTAAAATCCACAATGTCTGGCCACCAACCAAAGATGACCAGCATACAAAGAAGTGTGAAAATAGAACTAACATGAAATTCAATCAATTAGCTAAAACTGACACAGAACTGATGGCAGATGTTAGAATTAATAGACGAGGGTATTAAAAAGTTATGATTATATTCCATATGTTCAAAATGTTAAGTAGAGACCTAAAAGATATAAAAATATCCAAATTGAATGCCTAGAGATCTTCTCTAGAAAACTGCCATGTATGAGATGAAAAATACACTGGATGAGATTTAATGCAGATTAGATGCTACAGAAGAAAAGAATAGTGAACTTGGAGACACAGCAATAGAGACTATTAAAATGAAACAAAGGGAAAAAAATTTAGAAAAAAGTAAACAGAGGATCAGTGAGCTATAGAACAACTTACCAAATTACATATTTTATATATGTGCAGTTTATTGTGTGTGAGAGATATATCTAGCTGTTTACAAATGTGAAAAATGATAAATACCCTCAGGAATTTATAATCTAGTCATTAAGTCAGGGGAAATTTATAGACAACATGATACATAGCAGCACAGACTAGAAGCATCCTTACAAAAATCAATCTAAGTTAGCAGTTTAAGGTAATAAATACATGCACTCAGAACAATTCTTACTAATAAAATTAAAGAATATTTTTCCATATAGAAAACATTTTTAGCATCTTATATTTTTTAATATCTTAAACTTTTCTGCATATGATAACAAATCTAATGTTACTGAAATAGCATTTGAAATAACCTCTTTTAACCTTTACAGAATACATTATCTCAATTCACTTTTTCAACATACAATTAATTTTTTTTAGAGATACAACTTTTGAGTCGATTTAATTGCCAAAATAACTACCTAGGAAATGGAAATAACCTTCAATTACGAACTGCGATCAAAGAGAGCTTTTTCATTTTTCACATTGTTTCATGAAATGACTTTCACTCCCCCCTTCACCTTTTAAGTAACTTTGACATAACATTTCATTTTTCATTACTGATAAAATACTTCCAGTTGAATATGGTTTAATGAGACAAACCGTTTGGCCAATTTTAACACAAATAGATTTATGTTTGGGGAAAAAGTGCAGCCAGGTGCTAAAAGGGAACTCTACGGTCTTGATGTTGTGTGAAAATTTTGTTTGAATGCTTCAGTCCAACTCCATATGACAACATAGCCAGGTATGAAGGTGGTTTCCTAAAGCTGATTTGTAAATCAATGGCAAAGGGACATCTGCCATTAATTCAATGGTAACGCATGGATATTTCTTACAGCATTGGAAAGCCCAGAATATCTCATTCTTACCCCATTCTCAAAAGGCCTTGCCTAATTGCTCCATGAAGAAATTAGTTCAGACAGAAGATGAAAAAAAAGTAAAGTGGATAGAGAACAGAAGCTGTAGAATATCAATTAAAAGTACCCATCTCTGATAAATGTTTTTTTGGAAAACTAAACAGAATCTTATTTACCTCCTCCATTCTAAGAGTCCATCAACTGAATAACACACCATCAATTTCAAGACAATTTGTAGATTACACGGTCATAGAGTTTGTAAGTTGAATCTCAATTTCAGAAACATTTGTCTTTAAATCAAGGAAATGTGCTATTTTATCATAAATAATCAGAATTTTAAAATTTAAATATATCTAAAAATATATATATGAAAACAGCACACACATTAAAAATTGAACAACAATTGATAGTGAAAAATCAGTTTTGATTTAACTCATTTCTGTGGATAAATTTAAAGAAACTTTCAAACATACATGATTTCACACCTAAACTTTTTTTTTTTTTTTTTTTTTACTTCTAGCTCTTGACACATATTTTAGAAATTTTATGGCCATAGTACCAAAGGAGGAATGAGTTTTTGTAGCCAGGAGAAGTTTGGTTATTATTTGATGTATTTTATTTTCAATTTACCTTTAAATAATTGTCTACCTATATTTCATTCTGTCTGGATGCTCCCTAACTCCCCTTCACATGTTTAGCTGAGAGTTCATCTTAAACTGCATCGTGAGATTGCAAGGTAGTCTGTTCAGAAAAGTAAAAGAAGGAACAGGATTTAAACTGATACTTCTTTCATTAAAATCTGTTCTCAATCAACAATCAGCTAGTCAATAATTACTCACTGGAACTTAACACATGCAAAATATTTCATTACACTTTCATCAAATGTAGAAACACAACAGAGCACCAAATTACTCAAAAATCTCTAAACTGGCATTATTAACCCATTGCACGTGAACATTGGCGTTATTTTCTTTTCTTAAATAAATGATGTCAATGTCATTGGCTATGTAACCAAAAATCTAGAGAGTAAAAACATTTTTCAGACTAGAGAAATGAAATGAGAAGGTGAGGCTCCCAGGAGCACTTGGTAAAGAGAGAGTCTATGAAGAAGGAGGTTTTAATCTCCATCTGGCTAAGAAAACCTGGACGTAACTCACTCAGTAGTCAGACGGGGTGGCCTAGAGTGCGGCAAGAAGCTGCGGGAGAGTAGTGCCCTCCCCACCCATTCATTTCCAGGACCAGACGTGCCTGCTCTGCCTGTTTTCTTTGTTCATTAAAAAGTCTCTTCATTTCCTCCTCTTCTGTTTTCTTGCTTGGTTCCCATCAGTGCTTCACTTCACACTAATTGCAGTTCCTATGAACTTCCTCTGAAGTAGTTGGTGCATGTAATTTGGGAGAGAGCTCCTAAATTCTTAATGCTTGGATTGATTTCAAGTTTCTCATTAGCTGACCGTAAGAGTTAGAACACACCAGGGATTCAAAGCTTTGGGAGGATCTCCACCATCAATCTTGAGTTTGAAGGACAAGCTAAAGCCTGGTAACAATGCTTATTTTCTTTTTCCTTCCTTCCTCCCTTCCTTCCTCCCTCCCTTCCTCCCTCCCTTTCTTTCTTTCTTTCTTTTTCTTTTTCTTTCTCTCTTTCTTTTTTTCTTTCTCTCTTTCTTTTTTTCTTTCTCTCTTTCTTTCTCTCTCTCTCTCTTTCTTTCTTTCTTTCTTTCTTTCTTTCTTTCTTTCTTTCTTTCTTTCTTTTTCTTTCTTTCTTTCTTTTTCTTTCTTTCTTTCTTTCTTTCTTTCTTTCTTTCTTTCTTTCTTTCTTTCTTTCTTTCTTTCTTTTCTTTCTTTCTTTTTTTCTTTCTTCTGTTTTGAGAAATTCTTCTGGGTTCATGTATACAAAATTCTGTGTGTTTGTGCATTTTTCTGGGAAGACATTTCATAGCTTGCATCCATCTCTTAAAGATGTTTTGATCTGCCCCTTCCAAGGGATGAAACCATGGTTCTATGTACTTAATTCACTCAAATAACATTTATGAAGACGGTAGTATTTGCTTAAAATTATGTTAAATATTAAAGAGGAGAGATGAGTAATAGCTCCTTTCCTGAAGGAGTTTATGGGGCCAGACACTGAAACCAATCACCACAGTCCAGTGCAGCAAATTCTGTAATAAAAGTAGCTAATTGTCCTTTAAGCACAGAGAAAGGAGAAACTGAGTCTAAGGGAGGTTAGGAAGGAGTTACCCAATTTGGGACATTGTTCTTTGGTCTTGAAGCCTGAGGAAAAAAAGAGCTACTACTGCTCCATCTCCTGGCTCATTGGTGGATCAGCCACGTTGGGGGTTTAGAGCCTGACAATTCTAGTCTCTCACCAGCGCTTTTTTTTTTTTTTATAGTATTTATTTGTGTCTGAAGTGAACGTATGTATTTAGCATTTTCAACTGCAATGCAGAGTTCTTTGGTGGGGGGGTAAATGACGTTCTCAAAAATGTAAAACTGTTGTTTCATTAGAAGACATTGCATTGATTCTAAGAAAACTAGTAAACCTAAACTTAACCCTCACCAGCCCTTTAGCGGGATGTAGCCCAAGCTATAACTGGCTCCAGAGAGTTTGGATTTGCCTTTCTCAGTCTCCCCGACCTCTTAGTTATTTCTGAGTTTACCAGGACGCCCTTCTGCTTGCTTTTTGAAACCACTCTGCCTGGGCATTCCTCTGGGCTCTGCTCATTTTGTCCTTGGGCTTTTGCTCTGCTGCTGGTGACCCTCAGAAAGTCTCTGTTCTGTTGGGATGGCTGGTGCTTCCTCTATTCAGAGCCCAGGGGTCCAGGTCCTGGCACATCCCCTCTCTTGTTAGTGGGACGATGCACGGCCATGTGTGGCCAGAGGAATCCATACTCCCCAGAAGATGGTTGTTCCAAAAGCTGTCATTTCCCCGATCTGACGTTCCTGCTACTCCTGCTGCTGGCAGCGGACGGGCCAAGCTCTGTGAGTGCAGCTCCAAGTCTGCTTCTCCACACCCGGTGGGATTAGACATCACTGATCTTCCTTCACGTCTCTGTGGCCGGTTCTGCACACACACGCCCAGCTCTGCGCTCTCCTTCTAACTGCTCGCACCTGCAGCTTTCTCCGAGGAAAGTTCTTTGGCTTCTGAAGCTGAGCTGGAAGTATCTGAAGTTTGCAAATCCTCATTCCTGCCACCTTCACCCAGCAGGCAGCCAGTGACTGCCTGCTACTGCAGGTAGACCAGATGCCAGCTCCCTGGCCTCCGGACAGGATAGCGGCCACAGTGCAGCTCACCCTCCAGGGCCGCCCACAGGGTCAAGCCCAGGCTAGGACTTCACCTCAAACTATACACTTGCTTGGCTTTTCCCCATCACATATCCTGCTTTTCCTGTGCCCTTTCCAATTTCCTCTTAACAAACCACTTTCACACGTATCCTCTCACATCAGACTTTGTGTTGTTGAAACCCAACCCAGAAAACCAGGTCAGTCCCATCACGGGAAGTCCCTGGACTGGAGACAACAAGATGTCTCTCCAGCCTTCAGTTCAAAGACGTATCTTGTTGCTAACTCCATATTGAAGAAGTTCCCAGGATATTTGACAATGGTCACTTTTTTCCCCCCAGTTGAGTCTCTCAGGGTGTGGCCTTGCCTCAGGGCAGCAGCAAGATCATCTCAGAATAACTAGATATTCGTGTTTTTCAAGATCTGAATTATACAACCTCATCAATGGTCATGAAACTTTTTTTTTCAGAGTTTGCTCTAGGGTGGAGGGGAGACATGACTGGTACACAAATATCTCTCTCCCAGAAGCAGAGATTGGGGTGAGAATTCCCATGTGGCTGGAGAGGGGACTACGCAGCCATGAATAGAAGATGGGAGTCCAGATGCTGCTGGGCTTTGCACCCTGCTACAGAGTTTGACTTTTATCCTATAGACTCCAGGCATATTTAAGTGAGGTAATGATACGAGGAGACACACTTAAAAAAAAAAAAAAAAAGATAAAAGTCATAATGAACCAAAGGGAAAGAAATGGGGAGAGACCTGGATGTTGAGATTGGGAAGTCATCACGTAGAGAAATGTAGTTTGGGTTGTAAAAGAAAACCTGGGATAAAAATAGGATCACTTAAGGACTCTGAAGAAAACAAAAGGACACCAAGAGGAGTCCCCTTACATACTGAGGAAGCAAACCCTCCAATGCGGTGGGTGGACCAAATGGATGGAGGAGAGACAGCACATAGACAGAAACCAGCAGAAGCTAGTGGCCTAGAATCCGTGAGAACAACATCGAGCATCAAATCCTATAGAAAAGTCAAGTAATGTGAGGACGAAATAGAATTTGACAATGAAGATGTCATCTGTGGCTAAAGGGAAAACCACCTCAGGAGGGTAAATAGAGAGGAAGCCAGACTGCAATAACTTCAGCTGTAAATTGGAAAAGTAGACTTAGTAAGTGTAGTCTTCCCCCTCACTCCGCCCCCTCCCCCAGAAGATTAACCACAAGTTGAAAAAAGAATTAGGAAGTAGTTTGAAGAGGATATAGTAATAAGATGAACTATTTTTGAGGGTGAAGGAGACTTGGGTACATTGATAAACTCTGGAGAAAGGATTGAGAGAATAAAAAACGAAATGCAGACTATCTACAAAAAGAGGGGCGAAATGATGCTGCAGATCCTGGAGCACAGGGAAGGGTGTCACGGAGAGAAGACCAGGGGCTGTCTTGCTCTGAGACAGGCAGGAAGATGGATAAGGATGGAGTCTGTGGTCAGAGGTCAGGGTGCCAGGGAGAAAGGTGAGCTGTTGCTGACAGCCACTCCTTGGTCTGAAGAATCAGGCAGAGTTGGCTGCTGGGGGTAAGAGAGCTGGAAGTAAACAAGCACTAGGAAGAGGGATGTAGAACAGGACATATAAAAATCCTGTGAGCAGACACAGGAGAAGGAAGTCTCCAGTGGTACTGAGGACCCAAGACTGGTTTAGAATAAGGTGTGGTGGTATTGTTCAGTCCCATGGTAGACTTTCAATGCTCAGGGCCAAGGACAAATGGTAAAGAAAAAGGAGAGTTATAAATGAAATGAATGCGTAGATTCACCTTTGTATATTACCATGGTGGTGCTGGGGGTGGGTAATGCCTCAAGGGTGCTGGTGAAAGTGCATTTAAGTCATCAAACCATGACGTCTAGGCTGTGTTGGAAAGGAATTTATGTCAAAAGGAAATGATCAGATCTGGGGAACCCGGAGGAAGTTTCAGGCCAGAGGAGTATACAGAAAGTTCCAGAGGCAGGATAACCCTTCACAAAGTGTAACGACAGTAAAGAGAGGCTCAAGAAAGGCAGAGAACATGAGCTGGGGAATGGAGGTGGGCAGCTGGTGGGCTTTGAAAGCCCAGCACAGCGAATACGCTAACTGCACACAAATAGAGAAGAAAGGTAAGTCTGAGGTAATCTTTGAAAAGGACTTGATGGAAGGTGAGACAGAGAACGATGGTGAGAAGCAGCAAAGATGACACCCAGTTTCCTAAGATTCTCGCCCTGAACACTAGAATAACAATGTCCCGGACAAATGCAATCTGTAAGCAAGTTGAAAGGTCTAAGTTGAAACGGAGATAAATTTAGTGTTAGATGTGATGAAATATTCAAGTGGAAATTTCCTCCAGACCACTGGAAATACATACTTTAAAATACAGCTGAAATGGCATCAGAGTCACACCTAGAGTGTCCTGCCTCAGATCTCAACAACGTCTGAGGTAATATGTTGACCTGGTGTCCCTAGAACAAATTTTCCCATACCATCTCGTTTTCCTCAATAATTCCCAACTCAAAATCTATGCTGTGGTCGTCCAGCATCATTAAAAGCTAGCATGGAGACAGAAAGAATTTAACCTGGAACACTAAATCTCAGCTGGAGTTCAGTATAGTTATCATTCTTGCAGAAGAATTTGATCTCTAAACTGATAACACAGCAGCTTCATGCTTCTGAAGGTGGGCAGTGATTCACACGCATCGGGGTGGAGGCGGGGTAAGACGAGCACCTCGCCATGTTTGGGAAATCCACCAAGCACTAGCTTACGTCACAGTTCCGCTCCGCCCGGGGGAGTTGGGAGGATGCTGTCTATGAACTAGCACATCACCTCTAACCGTTAGGATACTTAAAACTCTAGGCAATGACAATGATTTAAGAAAAAAATGTATATCCTAAGGGGCTGATAGAGTTAATCTTCCTTCAGAAACTTTGATTTTATTCTTGTCTTCAAAGCAATATCATGCTCATCATACTGCAAAATAATTTATTCATCGTAAGTACATATATATTAGTAATTTATGGCTTACAAATATTGTCTCTGGGGCTCTTTTCATATCCATAGTGCTGTGTAAATTGTCTTTATTAGACCAAGTCCATGAGTTCTAGCTGCTAATTCTGAGGTTAGTGCAAAAAACATGGAAATTTGCCCCTTAATCCTACTAATCAATATTTCCTTCTTTCTGTCTCAAATTTTCTCTTCTTTTCCCACATGAATATCACAGTCTTGGCACAATCAAGTTTTATATTTCATATTAGTAAAATCAAACACCTTTTTTTCCCAAATGAGAATAAGACATCGGTTTAGTACATTGTTCAATCTTGCGTTACCTCTTCCATTCAAAACGTGGGTGAAATATCTTGTCCCAAAGGACATACAGCTATTATCTGGCTTGGTAGGTGTAATTTATCAGCTCCCTCCCCAAGTATTTGGAGAAACAATTCTGTCCCTAGCCCAAAAAAATCCCTTTTCAGCCCCAGGGGTGTATCCTGCCAGTGACTGACCAAGCACAGGTGGTGTTCACTAAGACTTAGAAATGAAATGCTTTCCCCAGAGTGAACAACTTCTTGCAAGAATATTCGGAGTACAGTGTGTTCCAGGCATGCAGCACCTGTTACCCACTTGTTTAAATGTCTCATGAAGGGGACAGAGAAAAAATAGTTTCTCTCTGTCTCCGGAACATACATAAATTTAGCATACAGTTCTTTTTTGGCCAAGTACAAGTTTGAATTACCTTAAGAAAGGCCGTAGGATATGATTTCTTGAAGATGATCTTCATGCTACAATTTATTCTATAAAATGACTGAGAGGAGGTGATTCAGGAGAAAGGGGAAAACGGATGAAGATAAAAGAAGTGAAAAAATGAAATGGAAGGAAGTCAGTGTTATAAATCCAGACCTGCAACTGGGTTGAAAAAGAAAACTCATCAATTTACTCTTGCTGCAAATGTTTGCACTTTGTCCAAGTATGTGGCCTCCTATTTCTGCTTCATTATAAGACCTGTGAGATCCAAATAACTGCTTTTTAAATATTGAAAAACCGCTGTGTATGTATGAAGATGTTATTGCCAACTCTCTTTAGGAAATAGGTTGCATTTATATTATTTTTCCTACATTTTGAGATTGACTCAGTCTAAGTAGGGAACTGAATGTTTTTCCCCATGAGACCAACCAGTCTTAATTTCACTAGTGCTTGAATGAAAATATATTGGCCCAACGTGACTTTATTAAGTATAGTTATTAACGTTGTTGAAAAACATTGGAATGATTTTAGAAACAAAGTCACTATTATATTGATTCAAGTTGTACCATGTTCTTAAATAAGTATCATCTACTACAGAATGCACACACTAGTGAGTGCAGTGGGCTCTTGGATGACAGGGTTTTGAACTGCGTGGGTCCACTTATTTTTCAGTAACAATCTACTACAGTAGCAAGTGCTCTGAGATTGGTTGAATCTGCAGAAGCAGAATCGTGGGTACAGATCACCCACTGTAAAGTTATTGGCAGCTTTTCCACTGGGTGGAGGGTCAGTGACCCTAACCCCCACATCGTGTGAGGGTCAACTGTACTTTGAAAGTATGTGTGCATGGGTTGTGCACATGGACATGGACACATACACATGCCCGACAGTGTTCAGACAAAGCGGTGGATGCTCGGCACCTGACCCCGTCAGCATTTCTTTCCAATATTGAAATGAAACACCTGTCTTTACCCTTTGGGCTCTGTAACTTTTCGAGCACTGTTTATTAATAGCCACTTTGTGAGTTGTTCTCCAGCCTTCTGGGGCTGCTTTCAGAATTACAAACATACTCATAAGAAGGGAATTCAAGGTCAGCAGTCTGTGTTAAGCAAGTCCTATATTTATAAAGTTTCTAGAAATGGATAACTTATCATTCTTCCTCTCCACGCTTGCTGGGCTCAGGACCAGCCGCTATTTTCACAAAATCTTTTTTTAACGCCGAGATGAACATCTAACGTGCATCTGTGGTTCAAGCTCACCCTGAGGGCTTGTGATTCCAGTGACTGGCGAAGGACTAACCCTTTGGAATCAGTCCTGCCTTCTCTTCCTGCCAGCCTGGCTTACCTCAGGAGCAGGTGCAAAATGAGGAGCTGCATCCAGCCTCAGAAAAACCCTTCATGTTGCTGTAGTCCTGTCCAGGAAGTCTAAGAACGTGCAATGATTAGAAACATATATTGTTGTTGTTGTTGTTGTGTGTGTGTGTGTGTGTGTGTATGTTTAATGATACAATTTATTTATTTATTTTTTTGGCTTTTCACTGAACTCAAGTGAGGGCTCGTGTTTAGTTTTGGACTTCGTTCTGCTTTCTTAAGACCTCATCAAATACAAAGATTTCATATTCCTTGCTTTTGTGGGAAAAATAAGCAAAGGTGATTTTGCACAATGTTGGGTATGCAATGTGTGATGTGGGTAAACAAAAGATTCACACACAGAATTATGAACAAATCCAGAGGAAAAATTAGCCATCAAAATAAAAGGTATAGAAATCATTCTAAAATGAATGTAGTTACCCACAAGTGAAATTCTTCCCAGGAAATGATTCAAGTAAATGATGGGAATCTCCTTAATTTCACCCAGAAATTAGGTACTGCCTTGAAATCTCACTAAAAAGACACAAATTTAAAATGTAACAAATATCTACCACAGAATAATGAAATTATAATAATGTGTAAGTCACAGTGCTGTATATGGCACAGAGTGGGTATCTGATAAATGTTTGTTCCTTTCTCATCCAAATAATTGTAAAATGTTTTATTATCATGTATCAGTAATCTGCAGAAAGAACAGAGAAAGAAGAATAGAAATCTGTCTGTGTGTTACCAGAACTATCCAGTGGGAATAGTTTCTTAGCTGCCCTGTGTAAGCATTCTGTTTTTCTTGCAGGCACCTGCTTAAATGCGGAGCATGGCATTAGTCTAGGATAATGTGATGACACTGACCAGAAAGATCACTTAACTTTTTCTATTCTGACTCAATACCCACCAGAAATGTTTAGCTATTTATTTAGTTTCTCAAGTTGACTTTCCTAGTAGGACAACATTGCTTTCAGCAACTTAAGGGAAATATTCTATTTTACTTCATGATAATTTTGCCAAGTACTAATTAATAAATTGTTATTCTTTTTAAAAATAAATGTTGACAAATAATAAGAATCTACCCCTCAAAGTCTGATCACCACATTTGCAAATTTAATTTGGTGACATCAGAACATTTCCATGCCCTCTCCTCTCAAAACCCACCCCTCTAAAATCCAGGAAAACAAAGTAAAAACGAATAAATAAAAACAAAACAATTGAATTTCTTTTTTTTAAAAAATTAGATTACATCTGTAACCCCAAGGCCACAGTGTTTGAAGACTGAAGTAAACAGAAGAAAATTTAGAAGAGTGAGATAGTAAAATCTTGCATAGATTTACTAACACATTTGTCTCCTAACGACCCCAGAGAGGCTTGGAAACTGGAATTACAAGGAACAATTTGAGGATATCAGGGAAAGTATTTGATAAACCACACAGGGAGCAGTTACCCCCAGATCCCCTGTCCCCACTCACTCAGAGTACCTTCCAACGGCCACCCTACTTGTAACGCACCTGCAGCCTGAGGCACAGAAGACAGCAAGGTGGCAAACTGAGAGGAAAAAAAAAATTAAGTTAAACTTTGCTTGGTAAACTGGGAACCCCGAGCCTTCCTTTTCCACCAAATCCTAGAAAGCTGGTAGCTGTGAATTCTCCCTAGATAGATGGAATCAAAAATGTACTCCTCACAGAAAAGCCCAGTAGGGATACAGACATTGGGGGTTTCACAGCACAGATGCTGGCTGGCCAGTCCCGGTAAACACAGGAGGTTCAGCAGTGCATAAATGCAGCCCACACCCATAGAACTTCCTATTCAAATGTCAGGGCCTTGCTCTTAATTAGAAACAAGAGCAAAGAACTGAAAGCTTCTAAAATTAAAACGAGAAGAGAACCAAAACGAATATAGGGAGCAAAAAAAAACAAAACAAAACATTGTAATGAATATCCTCAGAGAGTAAGGGAGGTATTGAACCCAGGGAACAAAACCAAATGCCTAAAAAGAAACATTCATGGAACAAGATATAAAAATTGGAGCATAAAAAGATACCTGAATAAAAATTTTACCAAAGAATTGGAAGATCAAAAGTCCAAAGAGAGAACCCATGAGAGAGAAAAGATGAAAGGAAAAAAAATTAAGCAAAATGGCCCAACATCTGACTAACAGGACTTCCACAGAGAAAACCAGAAAATTACCCACCTCTAAAGGATGTAAGTCTTCAGACTGAAAAGACCTACTACCAAGTGCCTAAAGCTATAAATTTTTTAAAAAAAGGACTAAGAAGGGCCCTCTAGAGAAAAAAAAGAGGGGGCACATGCAAAAGATCAGGAATAATAATTGCTTTTGCTTTCTAAAAGCAATCTAGAAAAGTGGAGGACTGATGCATTGCAAAGTCTTATTGTGTATAATAATCACTCTAGCAGTTTACATCCAAACACACTATTAACCACATATAAAAATGAAATAAGGACATTTTAAGAAATACTGTCTCTCAAAAATACTACCTTTTGTATTCGGTTTCTCCAGAAGCTAATGGTATATTTCATCCATAACAAGGGACAAATCCAGAAGGAGGAAGACTTAAGATCAGAAAACAAATCCAAAAATGGAGAGATCAAGAATTCAGATGACAGTTCAGCAGAAGCCTTCGCACAGAGAGGAGCCATTACAGATCGGACAGAGGGCCCTGGGAAGGATGTTTCCAGGAGAAACAAAGATGAAGAAGAAATTGATAGATTAACAGAATTGACTGTATGGGAATTGGAATGAGGCCATATTTGACATACCTATCAGAAGGTGTATAATGACTTACCCATAATTTCCAGGTAAAATAAGGAAATAGAAAAAAATTGCATTTATTAATTCCAGGGGGAATTATATTAAAATGTAACATAAATTCAGCATTCTACTTGGTTCAACAATGGAGAGTATTTACTCTAGTTATGATCATGATAACACTAACTATGGATTTGCCACCAAACTGTGTTTAAAGGCAATAATCAAAATAAAGCAATACTGTATAGTATTTAGAAATAAAGAGTTAAGTACCAGAAGAGCTAAGAAAGGTGACATTTCTTGTCTCTGAAGGAGGATTGCTGTGGCAAAGGGACTAGTGCTGGGGTGTGGTGGCAGAAGGGACACTCTCTAAGCCTTGCAGCAATCGTTGACATTTGAAAATACATAATCAAAATTAAAGTTCAATTTTTTAAAAGCTTATCATATATCACTTATATGTGGAATCTTAAAAAAAAAAAAAAGAAAAAGATAAACGACCTGTTTCACGACACAGAAACAGACTCATAGACCTAGAAAACAAACTTACGGTTACCAGGGGGCGAAGAGGATGGGAAGGGGTAAATTGGGAGTTTGAGATTTGCAGATACCAACTAATATATATAAAATAAACAACAAGTTCATTCTGTATAGCACAGGGAACTAGATTCAATGTCTTGTAGTAACTTAAGGTGAAAAAGAATATGAAAATGAACATACGTATGTTCATGTGTGACTGAAGCATGCTGTACACCAGAAACTGACATAACATTGTAAACTGACTATACTGCTATATATATATATATATATATATATATATATATATATATATATATATATATATATGCACAAAAAAATCTTAGGATGCCACTAAGCAAACTATTAACAAAAATTATTTTTTAAACATATAGTGGCGAATCACTCCAACCCCCCCCAAAATACAGATACCCCAGAGTACTACTTGAAACCGCCCACTGGTTTCTCCTTCATTTATCTGAAAATTGTCGTTGTCGTTCATGCATTCACTACGTCACTGAAGGCTAGGAAGGGAATGAGACAGAAAATGTCCTTGCCCTCATGCAATTTATATCTTGTCTATAACAGATTAGATATAAAACAACAGTTTTAATTCAAGGAGGGAAAGGAGAAAGGGAGAGAGGGAGAGGAAGTTGCTTGAAGGGGAGAACAGATTGATGGAACGAATGAACTCGGGGGCAAAATACCTTTAAGATCTAAATAATCCCTTAATGTTGTCCACATTTTAAAAATGAGTAATACAGAAATACCAAGTTTTTAGAGGAAGGTTGTATGCTTAAGAAGATACCATATCAATTCTGTGGTAACTGCACCAAAAAAAAAAAGGAAAACCCAGGCTACTGTTTCTGAAAAATTGGACATGGAGTTCAAACACTTATCTGTCAAACATAGTGGGACCTTTCCCTAATCTTAACCCTAACCCTAACTGAATTCTCTTTTGGGAGAAAGGAGGCAACCACCAAAAGTACTAATATGTCAATATATTAAGGCTGTTACTTTTTTAATGTCTATGTCAAAATTATGTTTAACACCGTGTCCTTCTAAATCAACAAGATGCACTCAGTCTTGCTGTGCATGCCCACAAAAAACAAGAGCTATTGCCACAGGGCTTTAACTCTCACGCTGTGTGTCTGCTGAAAGCATCCAGCTTTAATAGACAAGAGCATCTTATATTACCATTCATTTGTGTACACTGTGCAGCAAGGATGGTATGGCCAGACTGTTATTGCAAAATGTGCATTTTCCTTTTCATTCATTTGTTTCATTCATTTGTGGAGTACTGAAAAATATCAGGCACTGCTCACAGGCTGCAGATACGGGGTGATCAGCATAAAACTCATGTTCAAAGAGGAGGAAACAAATGATCAACAAGTCAACAAGTAAATACCCCCAAAATCCTCAGAGAGAGATAACCACTGCAAATAAAATACAGCACAGGGAGTGAAGGTGTTAATTTCAATTGAGGAGTTTGAGAAAAACACTCAGAGCAATGGGTCTCCCCATAATGTCACTTGGCCTGTAACAGCCCTGATAGGTTCCACGACTTTGTCTTGAGAATGTCCTTTTATTTCCCCCCAGTAAGCAGTTTGATAAATTAATCATTTAATCCCTATGGTCCAATATAGAAAACATTTCTGGTCCTGTTCTCTGGACCTTCTCCTCTCAGAGTCTGAACTGCTGACTCTCAATTTGCTTTCATCTAGATTTTATTTTTGCCACATTCTTTACCTAGACAGCAACATCTTGCTTTTTACCCAACTCACAGGTGATTCGATTCCTGCAAAATCCCTTTTGGAACTCAATTTGTCCAATGTACTGGAATTGTATTTCTATATGGTTGCAAAAAACAGCATTCTGAATGGCAGTCTAATATTCCTTTACTGCACAGTGGATGAGTGTTTTATCTACTGCTACCCTTGCTGGTTCAGAACCCTCTCAAACTTTTCACATGGTGTTCTGACCTTTCCAGCATTCAGGATGATATGACTTCAAGTCTTACTGGGTGTTAATCCCCAAGGGACTTGAAAGCATTTGAAAATCCATTTTACTTGCAACATAAATTTTATTTTACTCTTGTGAGATTTATAGATTTAATTAAAAGTGAAGAAATTCTAAAAATGATTTTTGCTGGTTGCTGAGTTCGTGTTCTTACACAATTACTCTAACCTAATACATAGCCGGTTTTCTGAAACATTGGAAAACAGCAAGACTGCAGCATAAATAATTTTCTACAAAAAAGGTGGTAACTAAAAAGACAGCTCAGAGCTTTATAAGCTATCTAGACAAAACAGCCCACCACAAGCACCTGGGCTAGTGGCTAAGTACAGCCCCTGCGCATATCATCCGCTAATGGGCTTCCTAACCCAAAATTCTTCTCTGTGGTTCCACGACGAATGTAGTCATGAACTCATTTAGGTCTCCCTGTTGTGTCTTTGCCACAAAGTATAATCTTTTCCTGTCTGGGGTTCTTTCCCAAAATGCAAGCCACTACACACTTTCTTTTTACAAGTTGGATCCCAGGTCTGAAATGCCATCTCCCGCTGTGCTGAACATCTGTTCAGAGTCTTACTACTTATTTTTCTTTCCCCACTGGCTTTCCCACCGGTTATTTCCCACACCAAAATTCCTTGACAAAATGGGGCTAGCCACATTAGTTTGCATACTTGGGAGGCCCGGGTCTTTTCCATTTCGTCATATCCCACAGCAGAAAGAAGAGCGTTCTATGCATATTAGGATCCACCCCATCATTTATGGAAAGAAGAAACGGAAGGATAAATGCCTCTTTTTTTGTAATCTCCATGAATGACATTCAACAGATGTGATCTTCTCTTTATGAAATAAAATGTTTGGACTCCATCACCTTATATGATTAACAGAAGACAGTAGAGAAGAAGTTAAAGGGGTTTGGGAGTGACTAGTCAAGTCTGGTTACCCACAGAGTTGGAAAAAGTGAAGCAAAGTGAAGAGGGAGACAAGGTATTTTAAGCAAAGATATGTTGAATGAAGATAAATTGGACTGGTTTTTACATCACAAAAAAATAGCAAAAAGTGCTTTAAGCAGAGTGATGGGAAGTACAAGAATGAGAAAGGATGGGTCTTTTCAAAAATCAAAACTAAACCAAACCATCAAAACTTTGCTCGGTTACACAGTCACAGTTCAGGGAAAATCTAGAAATAGTCAAGACTGTTATTAATCAGTAAAAGATAACCTTTTCTACAAAACAGAACAAATCAAAACAAAACTCTTTTAGTAGAAAATACTCACAATCAACATCATCCTTTCATTCCTGATATTAAAGATGCAGAGCAGCTAGGAGGATGTGAGGATGCCAGCAGCACTTTGGCCCATATCGGTGCCCCATCTGCAAAGCAAGACAAGGAGGAGCTTCCTTCTACTCAAGCTTTCCCTTACAATTCATGAACATCAAATGCGAGAATTAGATTCAATGTGAATATTACCAGGTACACCAGATCAATCTTTTACTCCTAATCTGTGCCTAAAAATATATTTTAAAAGAGCTCATAATTTAAAAAAATTATTACTAGAATGAATTTACACACTAAATATCCAGGCTTCACCATGGAGTGTCAACCAGGAATTCCAAAGGCAGTCCTGGGTATCCTTTCTTGGGCACACTGTATCGGGGAGCCACATTCAGCCCAGCAGGAAAACCCAAACTTCTGTGTGATGAGTGGCTCCCCTTACCCAGCAGATAATATCACAACTTTCTATGGGTTCCCTAGATCTGAGCTGGGCTGTAACAATGGCACCTAACTTGCTAGTGCCTGAGTCCAAAACTTTTAGTCTTCCATCTTAAGGATATTTACATATATCATAAAATCGCCCAAACATCACTAGTTATTCCAGCCATGAGCTTTCATCAGTTTCCTGCAGAGGTAACACACAGTACCTCCCCTCAGGCCTGGGATATGAACACCTTAATTTAGTCTAGAGTGTCTCTGACACAAGGAGAAGCAGAGTGATAGGAATTGTGGGGTAAATTAATGGGACAGTTCTTGGCCACAGGGAGACCAAAGCCAATGGGCAAATATTTCCCTCCTTCTTTGTTTTAAGCAGGTGATCTCGAGATAGTGTTATATGGATTCAGACTGTTTCATGGTATTGAGCAACTTATCAGCCACAGCAGGGGCCAGGTGGATAACTCATCCTGGCTCATTTCCCCTCCTCCTTCTGTGTATCTCTCTGTCTCTCCCTTGTTCCTGACTCCATGGGATCACACTCCAAAAGATGCTACTTACACAAATTTTGGAAGCTGTGTTTTCAGGGGCTTCCCAGGCCAAGACAGCCACTGGTGGGGCCATCCTGTGCTTCCACCCGAAGAAGCAGAGTAGCAGGATACAAACCACTGTGAGTCCAGCTGCACTGCCAGGCCCTCACGTGCTTCTCCGTGAATGATGAGAAAACAGAGGTGCACGCCGCTGCTTGTCAACCTTTCGCTTGTAAGTTTCCCGAATAAAACCCACACCGCGTGCGGTTGTATGATTTGGTGTCCCCCTCCTCCCATCCTCGCCACATTGAAAGTTATCGAAAGATTCCAATAAAGTCATTTTTGTTTTTCCAAGGTTTATAACTAAATTTGTGTAGGGCTCTGGGAAAAGGTACAGATGAAAATGTACGGTCCGGGATGTGTACATGAATGGATTTGCAGACTGCTTTTAGGATTGGTTGGTTTAAAAATGACTTAATCTCAACACTTCATAAAGTTGAACTGTTAAAGTCCCTTGAGACGGCATGTTCATTATGACACCCTGAAATGTCTGTAGGCTACACGTGGCTCCCTCTTTCACCGTTAGCACAGTTCACACTTAGGATAAACTTATCAAATGAGATAATAGATGAAGTCCAGAGAGCCATGTGAAGCCCTTCGTTAAATTTTGGTGTCCTCCTCTCACTACCACAGTGATTTACGTTTCCTTTCTCCAGCTCTGTGGAAATGAACTGAAGCACAGAACTTCCTAAATATGACAAATGTTCAGAAGTTTGCATTACATTTTTGGCAGGGCCATTAATGTCAGTGAGCTTCTCCAGAAACCTGTATTGATGTCATTTTAATATTTGAAATAGTTCATTTGGCAAATACAAACAGCCTCAGTAGGTTTGATTCTGTGGCCTTGTGCCTGGATAATGGATGTAGAACTAGGTCCTAACTGAATTTTCTTGTTCTTCTGCTCTAGATTCTTAAAATTCAGATAAGCACATCAGAAAAAATGAAACCGCTCCAGATCCCTGCCAGAGTCGCTGTCGTCTTCAGGGACCAGGAATGCCTTGGGCTGCAAATTCCTTAGAAACCGCTTGTCACTTTCTCCTTTTCTCCAACTTGTCACTCATCACCCAGGAACCATATTCCTCTGCCAAACTCTGCCAACAGCTGGAGATGAACCTTTGCTCTGAGGCTTTAAACCCAGATGGTGCCTGGATTTATCTCTTCTTCTGCCTTTCCCTTCCTAGAACCTAGAATTTGTTTGCCCATTCTGTAAATGGCCTATTTACATCGTCGTGTATTTGAGGTCATGTGTGATATTTCATTTTTGCTTGTAATTGGTTGACTCTCCCCCACACTCTCTGGAATATACAGGACCATGGAGAAGTCTTCTTGTAATTTCTATTTCGACCATCATTTCACATCTAAGATGGTATCTACTGGTTGACACCCAGCATTCCTTTATAATCAACTTTTCTGTTTGGGGAAATATTTCAAGATTGAATGAATATTTTTAGGAGGCTCATTGAACATTCATTCTTACCCGTGAAAAGAACATGCATTATCTCCTCTACTGTGTAAACCATTCTTTTACGATGATACCAGCTCTAGCTCCTTAATGGGAAAAAAATGGAGTTGTCACTTAAAATGATGTTACCCAAAGACTATGCTACTAAGTGAAGTAAGTCAGACAGAGGAAGACAGATATCATATGATATCACTTGCATGTGGAATCTAAAAAGTGATGCAGACGAACTTATTTACAAAGCAGATATAGACTCACAGACAGAGAAAATAAACTTATGGTTACCAAAGGGGAAGGGGTCGGGGCATAAATTAGGATTTGGGATTAACAGGCACACACTACTATATATAAAATAGATAACAATAAGGATCTACTGTATAGCACAGAGAACTGTATTCAATATCTTGCAATGATTTATAATGGAAAGGAATCTGAAAAAGAATATGTGTGTGTGTATATATATATATATATATATATATATATATATATATATATACACACACATCCACATAACTGAATCACTTTGCTGTACACCTGCAATGTAAATCAACTATACTTCAATTAAAAATCAAAATAAAATAAATAAAATGATGGCATTTAGAATATGTTCAGTTCTAAAACTGAAATATCCCACAGTGAGTTATGTTTCTGTTCCATAATAATTACTGCAGTATCTGACCAGAATGAGACCTCAGCATTGTGCGTACTCCCTAAAGCCACATTCTTTAGGGGGTCTTTGGAACCCAACACAAAATCACTTTCAATAAACCAACCTCTTCTTTGTATTGTATATGAATATTAGCTGCTTATTGTATTTAATTTTCTGATGCTATGTTTCACTATCTGTATTTCCCCATGAATTATATTATTTAAGAGGAGAAACTACACCTTACACATTTAAACATTTATAGATTTGAGTGTATACTGTGGCCTTCTAAGTGAATTATTGATTTGATGAATTTGGTTTGGTCTTAGTGATGTAACTTAATATAAAATGGAACAATTTTCCAAACTGAATTTTCAATATATCATGTAAATCCCCAAAATTGAATCTAATCAACACCTTAATTAATTTTAGGATTACTATACGTATTAATCAGTGGCCCATATATAAAATGGCACTGGGTACAAAAAGCACAGATTTTTCTATCTCAATGAGTATTTATCAAAACGTTTCCTAGGAACAGCATCATTTATGGGTGATTGTTAAAAATCAGTGCAGATTACTTGGCCCCATTCCAAATCTTCTGATCAGAATCCCTGGGGCTAGAAGCCAGGAATTTGCATTTTTAATAAGCTCTCTGGTTGGTTCTTCAAGGTGCTAAAGTATGAAAGCCACATATCTAAAATCTTACAGAAAAATAAGTTTAAAACTGTACTTTGGTGGTAGCAAGCTGTCAATTTGTTTTCCACACTGAATCTGCTACACTGAGGTCCTCCTCGAGGTGCGAGTCAGCACTTTTTTGTGCAGAGTAAGGCTCCCCCTATTTGCTAAAGTAAATAACAGCAAAATTAAGAATGAGCTATAAATTGTACTAAATGCTGATAACTGGAAATCTCCAAAATGGAATAAATTACTGACTATTGCACTTTAAATGGACATTAAGAGTGTTCCAAATTACCAAATGTTTTGCCATTTTGATAAATTGGTTTTAATTTTTTATCAGACTATATTTAAGTACTCTCCTATAGCATGTGCCAGAAAGTTCCATTAGGCATTCTCAATTGCATTTATTTTCTTTAATGTATAAACTGTATAAACTAAAGCTAGTTTGGAGAGCCTGGTGCCCAACTCCATTGCACTGTTGGGAATAGTGCCCCCTGGGTTTGGGGCTGGGTTGACACTATGAACTCTGGGAAAAAATATGGAAGGGGAAGGGGAGCACAAGTTAGAGCAAGTTATTATTCTTTGATTTGACTTGACAAACATTTACACATAAATACAAAGAGAAAAATAGAAATCGCACCTGGTCAAAAGGAAACAATTTGTTGAGGAATGAGAAGGGATTTGTTCCACTTTATGCTAAAAAGGTGGGGGTAGGAGGGGGGATATAATAAAGACACTCAAGTCCTCAGAGTCTAGGAGAGTATAATTAACTCCTTGGCACCGGGAGATACACTCTCCCTGCATGTGGTTCATTGCCAGTAAAGGACATGCCTGGAACCTCTGGCCAAGAAGAATTACAGGCATTTGCTGTTACTTTAAAATATTCATGTTTCAGCTACAACACTGCATATTTTCAATTGACAGATATAGAAAAAAAAATTCTTTATTTTCCCTCTCTTTCCTGGCATAAGAACTCTACGTAATTAACTCTTTTGTTTAACAAAACTGGTAGTTTTCATTACAACTCTGGATTTAGGGCACTTGGTATTTTGAAATCAACCTACCATTAGAGATTTTTTTTTTTAATTTGGAGAATATATTTACCCACTTAGATCTGATTGATGCAGTTTCATGCACTTTGATTGAAAACCGAACACAATGATGAAAACCATGGTGATGGTGGGTGAAATAGTCCATCCAAGTGTCTCCCCCTGAAACTGGAAGTCAAAAGTGAACAAAAACCAGCCATCAGAGGCTTCAGAAACAGCCTGCTGGTGATTAGATCCTAAAAACAAGGAATGTGTTCTGGCTGCAAAATAAAGATGACAATATAGAAGTTATACACAGCTAAGCAAAAATCATCTTTAAATTTGCTCTTCTTTCATTTCTTTCCCTATTGAAAGGAGCTTCCTTCCTCTTTTGCATAAAGACTGGAATAGTTGCACAAGAACCAGATTTAGTATATCCCCTAAGACTCAGCATTAAGGAAGAAAAGGAAAAAGTTTGTAAATGGCTCGTGTGTTAGATCACTAGTGCATTGTTACTTATACTGGGCACTTTGAGTATCGATAATCAGAGAGCAAGGATCACTGCTTACTGCACAAAGTGTATATTTGAAGAATGGACCTGTGACTGACAATCCAATATTCTCCCTGGAGTCAGTATATAAGAATAATAGTCCACTATTTTTTTAAATAAACTCTCCATCTTATTCTCTGAATTTATTTCCTTCACCCCACGCTTCAGGCCAATTACCTGGGACCTTTTATCTAAATGCCTCTACAAATACCTGCCTCTTCACCACCACAAAATCTCATCTTATAAAACAACCAACAACAGATATACAAGCATTTTCACTGTGGCTCAGAAGCCAGCACAGTGCCTCCCACATGGCGGGTGCTTGCTATATGCAAGTTAAACTGAAATTAAATATCACCTTTCTGCAGAAATCTGTCATATTAAATGATTATAATTTCTGCAACCCACTTTACCCATAAAGCAGATTCTTTGTCAGGCTGGTTTATAATATTCTATTAGACCTTTAACAAAGCTCATGTTTATTGTGGATGGTTTTGTCACTAAACCATACTTAATAATGTGCTCCATAATGTAAAAACACTAGGCATGGTCATTCAGGAAGAGTTAACATTTGTTTTCTAAACTTACATGGTTATTATTTCCTTTCAATGAAGTACCACATGATTTAAATTCAAAATGTGGCATTGGTCACTGAGAGCAAACAACTCAATGATAATGATTGACTTGACGCTTTAATGGAACTTGACAGTTTTCAAGGCTTCAAGTGGATTATCTCTTTTGATGTTCACAATGACCACTTACATTGAATGCTAACATCATCTCTATATAAAGGGGAAATCCAATATTCTAGTGGCCTAGACAGTCACTGGACATTAATCTATCTGTGCAAACTAAGAGGGAAATTTACACTTTAAAAATTGTTCTCTGAATTTTTCTTTAACTAAATTGTGACACTCCATTCTTCACAAGAACTTTGTGCTTTTTTTCTTTTTTAAGGGAGCAGATTCCTACTCAAACATTCAAAACGGACGTGAATACTGCACTTCTTTCCTTCATCACTTATAAATAATTGGGCTGTATTAATTTTTGAATGCAGGCAGAATAATATGAAACACTGACTGACAAGACTTGTAACAATGGTTAGCCCAGGTTTTGTCCTGTGGAAGATTCACAAACACTGGAACCCAAAGACCTATTTTTAATAGGGAGTAGGGTATGAGTTCTGTGAAAAGTTTTTAATTTTAGATTTGCATTTATAAATGGCTACCTTTAAAAATCATTTTGCAGATTCTACATGTGTAACTCCTTGTTTGAAGGAAAAATTTACAATTTAAAGCTTTTGTTTTAGTCAGCTCAGCTGCCATAACCAAACACCATAGACTGGGTGGCTTAAACAACAGAAATTTACTTTCTCACAGTTCTAGAAGCTAGAAGTCCAAGGTTAAGGTTTTGGCCCATGGGATTTCTGGTGGGAATTCTTCTTATTTGCAGATGGCCACCTTCTCCCTCCTTCCTCACATGGCCTTCTCTCATTTGCACGGGGAGAGAGAGTGCTCTCTGGTCTTTCCTTACAACTAACCCCACTGGATGAGGGCTCCACCTTTATGACCTCATTAAACTTAAATTACTTCCTTAAGAGGTTTCATTGCCAAATACAAGCTGGAGCATCAATATATGAATTTAGGGGAGGACACAAATCTTCAGTCCATGATCGCTTCTTTTATAGAACGTGATGTTAGAGTTTAAAGTCAGTGTTTCTCAAAATGGGGAGTCTCACACAATTTGTTCCTCTAATAAGCCTTGGTATATGATTTCAATTTGATAAAAATTAGAATATTGCATTGACGTATTCAAGGTATAAATTATAGCATGGTGGTTAAGAGTAGGGGTAATCAGAGTATTCCTATCGGGTTTTGAATCCTAGCTCTGTCCCTTTCCATATGTTATGGACAATTTACCTAATTATTTTGCCTCATTTTCCTCATCTATAAAATAGTAACAGAAATAATCCATATTAAGGTCATTGCAGGGATTAAATGCAATAATTCTTAAAAGAATTTAGCAAAGTGCCTTGGCATATCATAAGCACATAATACACATTATTAATAATATTTTTATCAAAATGATCCTAACATTTGTCCTAAAAGCACAGCATCAGATTTGCAGTACGCAGGTGTGGTCACTTCAAGTGGTCACATTTTTATTTTTACTTTTTCTTTAACGTATTTACTCTCCATTGATTCTCCACTGAAAATTATTCTCCATTAATTCCATCCAAAGGCAGGTTCTCTTAAATAATGACTCCTCTTGGTAGATGAAGATGTTTCTTATCCATATGAATATATTCTGCCCCATGATACTCTTTCAGTTTTGAAATCTGGTTTTTCAAACATATCTGTATCAAGGATGATTGGACATTTTACCAAGAGCTTAAGGAATAACTTGAAAATTTCCCAGTCTATGACCAAGGAACAGAAATAGGCTGCAACACATTGAAAACCCCACTGGTTTGGGCATCCTGTGAAGTAGCCTTACTGTTTGGGGATCTTAGTGCAATGTTGCAGGCATCCAGTACCAACATCTAATACTGGCTACTTTAAAAGATTTCTGAGCATATCCTCCCAATTTAAAGACTGACAATGACTTTGAATAGTAGCCATACCGTAGTCTGAATGTTGTAAACCGTGCTTTGTTTAGCCTGCGGGGCATTCTTTGCAAATCGAGGGCATCCACCGCACAATTCTTTGACTCTTGTGTCTCCTTTGCCTAAACATGATCTACCTATCTACTCCTCTCCCTTAGAGTGTCCTTCCTCTTCTGTCTTCTAGCTGTCTCTACTCTACGGAGCACAGTGGGTCAGGTCTGATAGGGTAGCTTTGGTGTAGTTGTGTAAAAGAGTCCAGTGGGTGTACAGGGCCTCTTATACTAATGTTTATGCAACGTTGAATTTCCTCTTCTCTCTATGATGCTGCTCTTGCCCAGGAGATAGGAAGATGCGTGATTTCTCTCTGGATACACTACATACCTAACAGTGATGATCATCCATTTTGCTAACACTTTCTTCGATTTTCATGTCAAAATCTTAGAGGAAATGTTGGCAACAATTTCTCCTGTGGCAAGGCTTCTCATCTACACTCAGTTCACTGCAGCCTGATACATAAACGTGCCATGCGGTATGCACCCCAGTGCTCCGTCAGCTGAAAGGATAGAAACTGGAGACCATCGAGCATGGAGGGATATCTTAAGTGTAGCTAGTTGTTACTACTGGATTTCTGTGTTTGTTCAGTCTCGTCAGGTTACTCAGGAGTTATTGGTATTTAAAACTGGAAGGATGTTCTGAATTTCCTTTAATTTTGTGGAAATTACCTGTTAGCTTTTCTGCAATCCGAGCAGACCAAGGATACCCATTATAAACCTTCTCTTGTATTTCTATTCATGAATCTCCCTTCCATTATCCTATTCTTTCTGTTGGCCTCTCTTCTTGAGAGTTCCCCAGTCTTCCTAGCATCCTCCTCTCTGTAGACATTGCTAAAAGCCAGAGATCTGGGTTCCAGTTTCCCTCCCATCCTTTCTTGGCATATGATCTTGGTTAAATTATTCAGTATCATTAGAAATTGGTCTCATCCATAAATGGAGAATACTTTTATTTGCCTGAAGACAGCACCAAATGAATTCTTGGTCTCTCTTCGCTCTGAAATATTTCAGTGATCTATTTCTACAGAGTGATTCTCGACTTTCGGGCATCCTTGCTCTAGGGGATTTATGTTTTTATTTGCATCATCTGCTTCTCCAAAGCATCTGGTGACCTCATCTTCAACAAAATTTTGTTGAATACTTATATGCAAAGGTTAGGTGCCACTAAAGAGATGTGAGAAATTGTTTTTTTTCTCCAGAGGAGCCAACACTCTACTTGAAGGTAAATTGTAAACCTTTTATGAAAGATAAATATCAGTACAAAGTAGCATGTGATTTATTCCAATTAGTGATATAGCAACAGATGCCCTAAGACTTCAGAGGGCCAAGTTGACAGTAGAAGCCTTCCAGAGGAGGTGGGATATGAGTTGGGCATATAAGGTATGGAATGGCCTGGAGACATAAAAACTGTGGGTGTGTGCCTGGCTGGGAAAACAGCTGAAACAAAGGTCAGAAGCAAAAGGGTTGGAGTCCTTTGCAGGTTTGGCTGGAGTGTCATGGGTATAGGAAAGCGATGGAGAAGCACTATTTAATACGTTATGCTTGGGCTATCCAACCACTAGCTGAATATGGCTACATAAATTTAAATTTTAACTACTTATAATTAAATAAAATGTAAAATTTAGCCCCTAGATTATATTAGCCATATTTCAATTGCTCAATAGTAGCCTGTGACTGGTGGCTACCATATTGCACAGTGCAGATGGAGGATATCTTCATCACCCCAGAAAGTTCAGCAGAACAGTGACATCTCAGGCTTTAAAAATACTTATACTTTTATTTGAACACAGACAACTTTTCTTCCCTATAAACAGTGATGACTCTTCACCTTGAGAAGAGCTCCCTCATTATGTCTGTAAGGCTGTGCTGAGGAACTTTCAAATTGCTCTTAAAGATCCCAGACCTATTTTTGGCAAAGGTTCTTTTTGAAGTATCTGCCTTATATTTATCCTGTCTTTGAAAATTCTCTTGGTTCTTATTCCCCAAAAAGAGTGGGTCAAGGATATGCTTACTTTACGGGATCTTCTGCACCCAAACTCCCATTGTTTTAGGGAATAAGAATGGACACCTGGCCCCTGTTCAATCACATAAACTTTCCAAGGGATTGGGCACTGGGACAATTAGACATGTGACCATTGTTGGGGGTTCTGGATCTGGGACTGTACAGCACTTAAGCTAGTCCACCAATTCCTAATTTGTACAGGGATCAAAAGGAGGACAGTAAATAGAAGCACTTCTTAACCTGAGTCCAGATAGCCCTGGTTCAGGGATAGAATTCAAGAAGCTGATTAACTTGGAAGGGAAAAAAATTACATTGATTTTTTTTTTTTGGCCTCTAACTACATTATGAATTTAGGCAAAGCTGCAGTGAGGCTATCAATACCCATGATTTTGTTTCCAGTAAAAATCACAAATATTTTTATATCAGAGCCCTCAAAAATGTATGCATAGTTTGGAATTATGATACACTACCAGATCTTCTAATTGACTATATTGTAAATAAGCACATAGATTAATATTCTGCAAAAATTTTAAGTAAAAAAAATCAAATTTAAAATGAATAGTTTATAATTATGCTTTATTATAGTTGGTTTCCTTTTTAATCTTATGTAATAAATTTTATACATTGAAAGCTTTTCTGAGAAGGGTTCCATAGGTTTCTTCAAAGGACCAAGGGCACCCATAACACAAATGTGGCTAGTAACCTGTATTCACACAGAGAGGAAAGATGAGGTAGATGTTAAAAAGGAGCAGAGAGCCCCTACACGTCCGGAGAGAAGATCCTGATGAATTTCTATTTTCATTTTCAATATTGTCCCCATTTCGCTGTAGGGTGGCTAAATCCAACTTTCAGATGCTTTTACACCACCAGGGTCAGCTGACGTTATGATTTGCCCAGTCATTTCATTGTTGTCCAATGAGCATGTTTATTAAACAAGAGAGATCAATCTATTCAGGTAAAGCCAGGTACAGATTGGACTTTCAAGCCATTACAGCCCTTCCAGGACTAAAGAGTAAATCATCACTTCTTAAGTAACCCCAACTCTTTTTAGATCAGTTCCTTGGGCTATAAAAACAACTCCCTAGAGAAAATAAATGCACTGGAGTAGGCTGAGGGCCAAGATCCATTATGTCTGCTGAAATACAGAGCTACTCCAAGCTTTCCTGAGTTTTTTTGTACCAAACAATCCTATAGATGTTGATTGAATTTTATAGACACATTTCCTTGTTTTATACACATCATTATCCTCTGTCCTCTTAAACAATTACCACTGACTATTCTTTTCAGACTAGTAGAGAATCTCACCTCCCTTTCCCACGATCAAAAATTGCTTGTGATGTTTTTCTATTCACTCATAAATATTCACTTACATTTTTACTTCTCATCTAAAATAACCCAGTCATCAGTTGCCCAATACCTAGACTGTAGACCAAAGGCATTTGAATTTACAAATGAGTCAGAGTTGACAACCTAGATCTCCAGACAAAAGCCATCTTTGAAAAATTAGGATGGGAGAAATGCGAAGGAGGTAGAAACAATTCAGATTTTTATTTTGACACATTTAAATATTTAATTCCACTTTCCTATATAAGTGCATACTTCCCAGTAAGGTGTGCACTGGCTTAAATTAGTCTGCCACATACCTTCTATTTGAGTTGGCACAGCAAGGTAGGCCTTGGACTGCCTGTACCTCCCATAGTAAGCACCTCGGCTCTCTTTTCTCTCTTCTTCCAGACAACTGAAAACATTGCAGAAGTCTCTCCTTATTCAGGATTCAGCTTAATTTCTATTGAGCCTGGAAAAGATGTGTTTAATCCCTGACAGTTTAGGCAAAGTGTAGAAATGCACACTTGATCATACTTTGTCACCAGCTACAGTATAATTCAGGTCCACAAGCTTGCCTTTTAAACAAGAGGATTTGCATCATTTATGCCATGGTGTTAATAAATTTAATTTGTGAAATTCAAGACTCTAAAGACAGTGGATTGGTGAATAGATGAAGAAGATTTTGTAGGGGTTGGGGGTGGGATGTGGAGGAGGAAGAGAGTGGAATATAGAGGAGGGAGGAGAGGGAAGATAGTTAGCAATAGACCAAAGGCACTGACTGTCTGGGAGATGAGAGATAAGGCACAAGACGAGGTGGAGAAGAGAATGTGGATAGGCACACTTTGTTTAGTTTGCAAGTTTACTCAAGACTTTTTTGGCAGAGCATGTACACTGTTGCAAAAGAAGTGAATTACTAATTTGGGATATCGCCATCCTGTGCCAAGATAGTCCTGCTCTTCTCCTGGGAAAAGGATAGGAGGCAGCATGAATCCAGAATCCAAGTGTGAACTAATCATCACTAAATCTGAAGCACAGGGCATAGGTCTGAGCATAGTGTGGGTGCTCTGATATTGACTAAATGAAGACCAGACGCCAGTGTTACCTTTTCCCTCTTTGTTACTTTCAGTCTAGAACACAGGGTAATCAAGGAGATGATATATATCAGGGGATATCAAACTCTGGTCCTTGAGCCAAATCCAGACTGCCATCTGTTTTTGTAAATAAAGTTTTGTTGAGACACTGCCATGCTCATTTGTTGTTTACATTTTGCCTGTGGCTTCTTTCACACTATAACTTGCATACTGAGTAGTTGTGACAGACCATTTGGCCCCCTGAGGTGAAAACATTTACCATCTGGCCCTTGACCAAAAGAGTTTGCTGAAGGCTGGTCTCTGTTAAGGGACTGGGGGTTTTCTTTGAGGTTAACAAAATTTGGGATTTGGAAGAACTTTGGGATGCTTTAGGGCAGTGTTCAGAACAGGAAGACAGCTCTAGTTCTCACTAAGGGGTCTAGAAAAGGGAGACTGGGGAGACCTTATGTGTGTGTAGGGAGAATGGTGGAGGCACAGAAATTGAGATGTTAGGTTGTCAAAGCAAACCTCTTTCTGAGTCTTCTTAATAACTGTGGTTGACAAGTTGTCCACAAAGTCTGGGCACTTTCACTCTCTGTAAGGATTAAGAGAAAAACAATACTAGAATATACTAGAATACTAAAAAGAACTCTCCTTAGCTAATGTCTGGGTAATGGGTGCAGGTGAATGCTCTCTGATTTAATTAACCTGCCCTAAAAGAACTGAGCCCATGTTCCATCTTACTTTGTAATGCATAGACTTTACAATCAATAGGCTCTGATAGAAAAGTAGAAAAATGAAATTTTGTAGCCTTTGGTTTCCCAAATTCAGTGACGGATCCAGAAAGAAATCTTAGAAACTTCTTAATTTGCTCTGTTTTTTTCCTTTCCTTCTAAGTGCTGAAAATACTAAGCATGGTTATGTTTAGAAGTCATGCTGGTGTCAACCATTTAGGTACACTGCTTATCTGTTATGACATTAAAATCATGTAGCACAATTACAATTATTAATACCATTAAAGATGGAGCCACTAACTTGCCAGTGATTTTATTTTCTATTTCTATGGACAAGCTCAGGCAATACGCAGAGTAGTAACAGCATCACTCTGAAAGTCAAAGACTTCCAATAAAGTTATGAGTCTTTCATCTTATCACGTGCGATCTTCATAAATTAACTTCTTTCAGTTTTAGTTTTCTCATCTGTAAAATAAGGGTAATAATAACAAATTCACAAGGGTTGTGTGGGTATTAGAAAAGGTAATTAAGAGCTGAGAATTTTGCTGATATTTTTTGTTTATTTATTTATTCATTTTAATCGAGTTACAGTCAGTTTACAGTGTTGTGTCAATTTTTCAGTTACACATGAACATACATATATATTCATTGTTGCATTCCTTTTCACTGTGAGCTACCACAAGACCTTGTATATATTTCCCTGTGCTATACAGTATAATCTTGTTTATCTATTCTACGTATGCCTGTCAGTACCTACAAATTTCAAACTCCCAGTCTGTTCCTTCTCATCCCCCTCCCCTCGGCAACCACAAGTTTGTATTATATGTCTATGAGTCTGTTTCTGTTTTGCATTTATTTGTGGTTTTTTTTTTTTTTAAGATTCCACATATGAGTGATCTCATATGGTATTTTTCTTTCTCTTTCTGGCTTATTTCACTTAGAATGATATTCTCCAGGGACATCCATGTTGCTGCAAATGGCATTATGTTGTCATTTTTTATGGCTGAATGGTATTCCATTGTATAAATATTCCACATCTTCTTTATCCAGTCATCTGTTGATGGACATTTAGGCTATTTCCATGTCTTGGCTATTATAAATAATGCTGCTATGAACATTGAGGGGCAGGTGTCTTTCTGAAGTAGGGTTCCTTCTGGATATATGCCCAGGAGTGGAATTACTGGATCATATGGTAAGTCTATTAATGATATTTTGCTCTTGGAACCCAGTGGGCCATTCCTCCTAAAATAAAGAAAAGAAAAAAAGATACTTCCTGTGAATTGATAGATATTAGTTGGAAATACTCTCCCATCGTCCTCTCCCTCTCACCAACCCCCATTTATTCATCTGCTGCTGAAACCACTCCAAAAGTAGAGAAGGGTTACATAGTTGGGGAACTCCAACCGCTCTCTACACAAAGACGGTCTCCACTGCAGGAAATACTCACTTAGATTTAAAAACAATTGCATATGTGAAGTGCTGTATTTTAAAAATGATTGTCAGCCAATCTTAGATAATTAATGTCAACATGTACATGCTGATCTAAAGAAAGAGAAACAGCTTTAGAGGGAAATTAAAAGGTTGACTTTGAAATGAGAATATCCTCAAATAAGTCTTCTTGAAAAATTCTAATGATACATTTTATTTATTCTGGCTGCAGTCTGTAGGATCTAGGTGTTGTTATTGTTCTAATGTACGAACTCTGATGATACTGAATAGTGTTTTCATAAAGAAGGACTTCTGTAAGTGACTTCTAATAACAAAAACCCATGTCATTTTACTTCATGTATTAACTTTCAATTTTTTAGAAGAGAATTTCAAAACTTGCTATTTTAAGGGTTATACAAATTTCAAATTTAAACTAATATAAATATTTTTGAAAGTAGTCAACCCTGTTAACTTCCACTTAAAGCCCAATTATTCAAGAATGTTATAGATGAATACGGGTCTTTGGGGAAAAATCAGCAAGACTTTAAGTGCCCATTAGCTAAAGCTAAATGATAGTGAAACACCTAGAAAAATGCGTGCGGTATCTATCCATGTGAATACTAAACTAATTCACCATATTAGCTCAGCTAGGATAAAATATTAACAAAACATTTCCTATGGCATGAAAAAAAGATTGAAAGATGAAAACATAAAAGCTGTTAGGCTGTACTACTTGTCAAAGAAAGATACATTTAAAAATATTTACTGAATGTTAAGTAAATACCAAAGGATTACTTAAAATGTCTACGTTATTGAGAACTGTCCATTCTATGACAGGATAGGTAGCTATTATATTACATAAGTCTTTAATGGTAGTGTTCTTCATAAGCAACCGGAAATTTTTTAACACAAAGAATGAAGGGCGATTAAATACCAATCATTCAATCAAAAATACTTATTTAGCACCTGTCAAGTTCTAGAACTGTTCTTGGAACTCTAGGCAGATTTAACAAAATGAATCAAACTTTTTCTCCCCCTCAAGATTCATACAATCTGAATGGGGAAGGAAGAAATACACACACACGCACACAATAAGACTAAATCCTACAGTATAAGGATGTAAAAATAACTGCTGACATTTATTGGGTCCTAACTACTCATCAAAGACTGAACCAATTGCTGATCTTCTTTTTCAGCATTTAAAGGAATCTATGGGGGCAGGTGTATTATAATTCCCATTTTATAGATGAAAAATCTAATGATTAGAGAGATCAAATATCTACCCCAAAGTCATCCAGATGGGAACCACAGAACCAGAATTCAAGTTCAGCTCTGTCACCATTTTAGCATTCTAGAAATACTAAAAGCCTTTTCAGGATTTCAGAAATTCAGTGGAGTGGGTGACTGTGGGCTCTACAAACCAGTGCCTGGTTATGAACTGTAGCTTTTTCCATTCCTTGCTTGGTGACCTGGGGCAAAGGCTTTAACCTCTAATAATAGTAATAGGTTTCAGATGGCTGGAGGTGGGATTGGAGAGGAGAGTCACGGGCACAGAAGTGGAGACAGGAGGAATATAAGTCCCGAGGACCCTGGCTGGAACAAAGGCTAGATCCTTCAGAGCCATGGGAACTAAGCCATGGAATCAGGGGGAACACAGACTGTGGTGGATCTCATATGGAAAGACATGGGATCCTCATTTCATCCTGTTAGCAACTGGGAAGCACTAGAAGTTGAAAATAATAGTTTGAGTTAATACATTCTATATTACTTTTCTGTGATTAAGTCCAAAAAAACCACAAAAAAATACAACCCTCAAACTTCCTAGGTCCGTGCCTTAAGGGATTTATTTTAAATGCTTCAACCTAACAAGGCAAATATGCATGTGTTTATTGCGCATTTCTATAACGTATTAATTCAGGGTGGGAGTTAAAGTAGCCAGTCAATAAAGTAATTAGTTTTTCAGAACAATAAAGTATACACAAGCTTTCTTCACACACTGTACCTTCCTTAACTCCCAGCAAATCAGATGGTAGGAAAGTATCTGAAGATGTAAACTAATGGTACCATCTTACCGAATTACTTGTTATTCTAAACTACTTGTTTGTTTTTAAACTACCTGATTTGAATAACAGTTGACATATGAAGACAATATTTGGCAGGCATCTCAGTATCCCAAGAAATACATTTGCCATGTTATCCTATATATAGCAGTTAAGTAAATACATTTTTTTTACCTCTCTCATGAGACTGGCTTTTGAAAATTACTCAATGTATTTAGCTTGTGAGAAAACAAACTGTTTATATTCCCATGGTTTTCACATCATTCATCCTTCAGAGGTCTTCTTTTATTTATTTAATTTTTTAGCTGTTAAAAAAATAGCCGATTGTCTTTCTAAATTCTATACATAACCTAATGTATGGGATTAAAACTCTAAATTCCACCTAAGATTTGAAGAAAACATGAAGACTATTATGACCTGGTCTTTTAAATGTGCAGGGTATTAGATACTGTATACTAAAGTCATTTCTGAAAAATAAATTTATTTTTATATGGTGGCAGGGGAGTGGGTAGTCTATGATTAAATGAGTTTGGAAAAGATTTCTGCTCAGTAAAACAAAGATTTTGATACATTTATGGACAATTGGAATCTAAAAAGTGCGGAAATAGTGATAGGAGTTTTTACCCTATTTTACAACAAGGTCCCTTTTCACAGACCTCCCGGCAGGACCCGCGCCGAAGAAGGCACTTTGTTCAGTCCTGAGGTAGAGCCATGGGCACCTCCATTTTCTCTCAGGGAAATAGAGGGGGGGCCGACCTGAGGACTTGAGGGAGAAATGGTTTCTCGAATTGATATTCTTTCTTAATATGACCTGTGTTAACCCAAGGAGCAACCGCCTATCAACAAATGGAATCCTTCCCTTCCAGTTTTTGACACCAAGCGTCATGCTTGCTTTCTACCTCAGGCCTCGCTCCCACCTCCTCACTTGACCCTGTTCTGAACGACCTCAGAAATGGAACTCCCATCATCCGCAGAGTCAGTGCTTATAAAAGGGACACGGCAATTAGTGCAGTTAATCAGGGGAAGCTTCACCCAGGCAATGTCCCAGAACCTGTCTCCCTGGTAATTCTGTGGGCCTCTCAGCTCAGCAAAGGCCACTGAATGGCCCTGCTGAATCCTCTGTCAGCATTTTAATTGGGATTTAGTTCCAGAAGAAGCGAAGAATCATCTTACAAACTGTGTCTTAAAAGGGAAGAAAATCTTTGACGTCTCAGGTACTTAGGAACGAAAAAAAATAGTGAGGTAGAAAATCTTCCACATTGCTGCATTTGGGTAGCTATGTTGCTTCACCAATTTGGCTTGAATTTCCCAAATATTAAAATGACATAATAAACTGTTCACTTGCTTCATCTCATGGTGTAAAGGTTTAATGAGGTAGTGATATCTGTTACAATTTAAGCTTCTCTGTCCCACAAGTTTATGTCTGCCTGCAAGTCACATGTTTCTTGCAAAATGGTGACAATAGTGTTTTCCCAAGCTACCTTTTAAGGTGGTAGTGAGAAGTTAATGAAGATAGATGTCCTTTAAAAACTATATATTATTGTATAGCTTTGAGAAATTCTTTAAAATCAAAATACATTTTTTAAAAAGCAGAAGGAAATCCTCCTTTTTTTATGGGACTAACTCAAGTCACTTTAGCTGATATTTTGTACAGTTTAGGTCTGTGTCATTTATAAATAGGAAATAAAGTTTTTAAGATATATTCTGATATGCATTTTTGGGTATAATGTGAGCCTCCATCAACTATTGAAACAAAATACATATATGTGTGTGTGTATATATATATGTGTATATATATATATATATATATATATATATATATATATATATATATATATATATATATATATATATAAATGTAACTGTTTCCTTCAGTTCTCATTTATTGATTCTTTTCATTTTCTCTTTGTTGAAAGCTTTCCTCTAAAGATGTTACAACAGTGAGGAATAAGATGGCTCTACCTTCGTAACTGGGTCACCAAGTTTCATAGGTTGTAGAACCCAACAAAAATACACTTCTCTCCATGAGGCTGAAATGTTCTTGGCTCTCCCTGCCTCACTCCCCATCTTAGTTTCTCCATTTCTGCACAGAGTGGTTGGAGTGGTTAGTGTTCTTTCTTGGCATTGCCTCTCTTCTTCCTGACACTCTGCTGGTGGCATTGTGTCTCAGCTTTGATCACCACAGACCCTCTGTTCCTCTCACTTTTTCTTGAGTTGTGGTTTGCATTCCACTTCTGGCTCTGGTACAGGTGTGATTAGGAGATAGTACCCTAGCTTCAGCCACTGAATCAAAGACCCTGAACAGACTCAATGGTAAAGGATGGTGGTGGGTGGGAGGGTTTACCATGGGCCATGATGGTGGAGGATGGTGGCGGGGGGGAGGGGTGGCCCATGGGCCATGATGGTGGAGGATGATGGTGGGGGGGGAGGGGTGGCCCATGGATCATGGGCATCAAGTCAAGAGCAGTGAATTTATTTCCTACAGCTGTCATAACAAATGACCACAAACTCTGAGGCTTGTAACAACATATGTTTATTATCTCATAGCTCTGGAAGTAGAAAGACTGTAATAGGTCTCATGAGACTAAAATCAAGGTGTTGGCAGAATTGCATTCCTTCTGAAGGTGCTAACGGAACCTCTTCCAGCTTCTAAAGGCTGTCCACATTCCCTGGATCCTGGCTGTGTCACACTTCTGCGTCCATCCCTTCTTTGACTCTCCTACCTCCCTCTTTCACTTACAAGGACACTTGTGATTATACTGGGTTCACCCAGAAAATCCAGGATAATCTCTCTGTCTGAAAATCCTCAACTTAAATTGCATTGTCCCCTTTGCCACGTAAGGTGACACATTCACAGGTTCTAGGAATTAGAGTGAGGATGTCTTGGGGGAAGGGACACATTACCCTGCCAACCACAACCAAGAAAGAACCAAAAGTGAGAAAAGAGAAGCCAGGACCTCAGGATGCAGCCACCCACACAAAAGACAGCAGAACTGACACTGTCTGAATGAGTTTCTCTTTCTGGGGGCCCAGCTGCTGCTCTCCCAGCCCTGCCCAGCCTTGTACCTGGTGATGTCATCCTCTCTTCTCCACGGAATGGAAACGGTTCTGAGGTTCATCTCAGAGATAATGAGCTAACTAGGCTAACGTGCTCCCCGGGCTGGGCTGTGTGATCACCAAGATTTTCTACAGAGGAGGATGCCCCACTTTTACTGACCTCACCACTTAGTGAGTTTACTGTGGAGAATTTGTGGCCAGACTGAAAGGAATGGAGACCCCACTGGGAAGGTGTTTTGCAGAGAGATCCTCTCAAGTCCCTCCAGGTACTGAGTGGCTTTAATCGGCTTCCTCTCATGTAGGCCTGGCTGTAGAGACAAAACTGTTCTTCCTACAGAGCAGAGAGAGACTCCTAGGCTTTTTTTTTTTTTTTTTTTTTGACTACAGCTTCCTTGTCTATTTGTGATGAAAACTGTTCTCCTTGGTATCAGCTAGTGATTTAAGTATCACCGAAATTTTAGCCACACCACTCGAATCAGAACATGAAAGATGAGTCTGTTCTTAGCAATTTCTCACGTATATTAAATGATCCAGGTACAGAAATGTATTAGACAAATTCCGTGTGTCTCACTCATCAATTATATGTGGAATCTGAGGAGGAAAAAAAAAAAACCTCATAGATACAGAGAACAGATTGGTCGGTGTTTACCAAAGGCGGGGGTTGGGGGGTTGGCAAAACAGATGAAAGAGATCGAAAAGCACAAACTTCCAGGTATAAAATAAGTCAGTCATGGGGATGTAATGCACAGCATGATGACTATGGTTAAGGATACTGTATTGTATATTTGAAAGTCGCCAAGAGAGTAAGTAAATCTTAAGAGCTCTCATCACAAGAAAAATAGTTGGGGGAAAAAAAGAAATGTATTTCTACTACTGTATGACGTTAACATCTAGATTCTTTCATGTGGCCTCTGGTCATGTTGCTCCCTCTGATGTAATGTCCCCACCCCACACCTTTCTTTTTTTTTTCCGGTTCATAGGCATCACTGTCTCGGGGAAAACTTCCTTGACTTCCCTGTTCTGGGAGCTTGAATTAGATCCCATTCTGATGTGTACCCAGGCACACACCACATTACTGTTTGCATGTCAACATGTCACTGGATTGTGAACTCCCAAAGGCCAGGTGCTCCCCTTCAGTCATCTTGGGATCCCTGTAGCTGTTTCATAATGGTTTGATGGACAAATAGAAAAGCCCTCTGAGAGCTGATAAGCTGCAGCAGCAGAAAGCCAAAGACATGGGGCAACACACACAGTCACACCGGGAACCTGGGATAAGCGTCAGAGAGCAAGGAGAATGCCAAAAGTGATAGGAGGAGAGGCGCAGGTGTGGGAGGTGGGTATCTTCCACTTACCTTCGCCTTGAAATAGTTTCATGAGATACTACCTGTGTGAAGCTCCTTGCTCTCTCCCCCATCCAAGTACCCACCAAATGCCTGGCATACATTAGGACTTAATATGTGTTTGATGATTAGCTGATTACCTAGTTCTGGCTCTGTATGACCCAAGAGACAAAGCCTAAGTCAAGAGTTATATAAAATAAATCTAAAAATTGCATTATTCTAAAGCCATATAATCAGAATAACATATAGATAGAGAGTGAACATTTATTAGTGTCTTATAGGAAGGAGATTCCTGTGACTGGTGAGCATCAATAGTAAAGGGATAAAAGAGATAAAATCTGCCCTTAAGCTTTGCATTGTCAACAGAGGAAACAGGAAAAATATATTTAGTAAAAGCAATGCAACTATATATATTAAAAGTTATTCTGCCCTTAAGGATACTGGGAAATTGTCCAGTTGGGGTCTAACTCAGACTATAACAAACCGGGTCATAGGAAGAAGAGATATCATAGTTTCCTTCCCAAAATCCATTCAAATTTCTCTCCCAGGGTAACGCTCATGAAGTACTGCTCATGCTGTTGTTCCAGAGAGGGATTCATCCCCGCTATCTAAGAGTGGTTCAATGAGAGAGCAAAGCTTAGGAATTCTGTTCAATGGATTGACAAGGCAGCAGATGACTCTCGCTATTGTCGATAGTTGCCTTGCAACGATGGAGAAGCCAGCCTCAAATAAAGCCAACACAAAGGAAGCAAAACCAAGAAAATGGCAAAGAATGGAACAAGAACTTCATGTGAAGTATCCCTGAAGCCTTCTCTACCTCATTAATCCTTGATATGCTCCATTTCTCTTTCAGCCAGTTTGAGCTGGTACAAGAGGTGTCCTGACAGGTACAGGAAGGAATATCTACATCTCATCCTCATATGTCCTCTAGTTGATTCATTGCACAGAAATGTACAGGGAACCTTTTGAAGGCTCCATACCATTGAAAGTATTAAAATCACAAGTGTCCATAAGAAGAAATACAACATACGGAAGAGACAGTGATACTGGCATAGAATACCAGATATGAACACTGCTGAAATGCAAGAGAGATGAAAACAACCAAATTCAGATAAAACCTAGAGGAAAAAAAAAAAACACTCCACTACAAGAATAGCCTAAGGATTGACAGTGATCCCTGTCTGGTGACTGCTGAAGAATTCAAAATGCAATCACGTACTCCCTGGAGAGGACAGGAGTATTTAAGAATCAAAGAAGGTTGAATTGTTTCTCCAGATTACTCAGTCGGTGATCATCCCTGACAAGATAAATGTCGAAATTTTTTACCAAAGAAGTACTTTTCATTGAAAGCAAATATGTTTCACGAGCATAAATATAAAAAAGGAAACAACAGGTGGTGAATACAACTCAAGACATTAAATTTCCATGAGTCACTGAAGCCAGATGGCATGCATCTGAGAATTCTGAAGAAATTTAAGATCAAAGCATTTTGGATACTAACAATATGGGCAATTTATAGTATAAAACAACTCTCGGAGTTAGGGAGATTGCCAACTGTATTATAAGCCACTATTAGACAAAGCACAAATTGTTCAGTCAATTCAATTAAATGCAAAGAAACCTAATCAACTTACTGGCCACCACCAAGCACAAAGCACTGGTCTAGGCACTGGGTGCTCAAAAGTGTTTATGACAAGGCCGTATCCTTTATAATCTCAATTGAGGAGATTGCTACAGTGTCAGTAGCAGATAAATATACTTAATGTTAAACCTACTTCATGATTTTATCAAGAGAACAATATTTAAAGAATTCTCTAATAATTTTTTTTCCCATTTGAAGGTGAATTAGTCAGGGATCAGATATGGATAACTGAAACCATTCTGGCTAGGTTAAGAAGAGAAGATTTTGGTGATTTATAGAAAGACTGGAAGAATAGGCCCTAAACTGAGTGTCCAGGAATGACTTCCAGAACAGCACTCCGGAACTACCTCCATGCAAGTCATGGCCTCCGTCACAGTCAGGAGGCTGGGGAGGCAGGAGGCTGTCAGCTCCAGAGCCGTCAGGCCACCGCTTCCACAACAGAAGCCAGAAAACTGAGTGTCCTCGTCACTACCTCTCAACACTGTCAAGCTAAAGGCTGGACGCTGGAAACCTTCCTACAGCTGCCACAAAAGAAACAAACACCCAAGAAGGTCTTGCTTGCCTGTGGAAACATCTAAAGTAATGGGAGTGTGGTATCCACCTCAGGAAGTCCACCTCCACCTTCCAAGTCTCAGGAGTGGATATGCGATGGGTGCTGGGAAATGCAGATTTTCAGCATTACTGCATTTTAGTAGCACTGGATATAGGACAGGAAGTCACACTGAAAGGGGGAGAGATGGGGGGCTGAGTGAGCCAAGCCCAGCTCTGCCACAGAAGGCTGATCTCCCTCCTTAGTTACAACCCAGTCCTTCTCTGCCTCCTCCCACCCGCAGATTCACCCTAGAGCAACATCCATCTTGCTTATCTTGCTTGTTGTCTTCGCTATCCACCCAACTGACCCCACAAGACAAAGCCTTGGAGTCACCATCAGCTACTCCCTCATCCACTGGACTATCAATCAACTTGTCAATAAATCATGCTACTTCTATCTCAGATGCCACTGCCTTAGCTCTGACCCCCTTCACCTTTTATACAGATTAGTAAGTTTCCTTACTAGTAATCTGGCAGGTTCTTCCCTTTAAAAGGAATCTTCCATGTGTCCTGACTTCAGAATTGTCTTTCTAAGATCAAAATTTCACCATGTCACTCTTTTGTATAAAACCCTTCAAAGTCTCCCACTTTCCTGCACAATAATGTCTATGCTACTTGTCAGGGCATCACAGTCACCCCCAGTTAGACATTAACCTGCCTCTTCAGCCTGTTTCCTGTGTTATATCCCTTTTACCTCTGTGCGGGAACTATGCTTCTCACGGCTCCCCAAGTGCACCAGGTCCAGCTCTGATTCTGTATATATATATATGTGTGTGTGTATAAAATACTAAAATATATATATTTTAATCCTAGATTGTACTTTCCCACAGTTAATGAATTTCTAATCATTCTTCAAAACCCACTGGGAATGTTACTGTCACAAAACTTTCCCAAGCGGAGTTCATCTTTTTCTCCTCTAGGCTGCTATCACGTGTTTCTCACACTGCCAATCAAATGTGTTTCATAATAGATTTTTCCCATGCGGCGTATCTTTCACTAGCCTGAGAGTGCCTTGAAGGCAGAAACAGAGTTTCATCCAGATTCATGATCCTTCCCCATCCCAAATCTACCACAGGAGTTGGCACACCCTAAGATTCAATAAATATTTATTGAATGACCAGTTGAAGAAAATAGAAAAGTATTTATAAAAAAAATTTTTTTAAATAAAAGGACACTCAAAGACTTAAAATTGTATCAATGTATTGTGATAAAATAATATCCCTCTTCTCTCATCTGACTCTAAGAGAAAAGTTAAAAGATATTAGGGTAATGGATGCCATATTCTTTTTAAGATCTGCTCAGTCTCTAAAAGAGGTAAGCGTGGCAGCTGGACAAGGAGGAGTCAAGACGAGCATGCAGGAGCTTCTTACAGGCAGCATTTGCTTTCTACCCAGAGTGAGCAGCAAATCACAGAAGCCTGTGTACAGCTTTCCTCGGACCATGTGCATGTTTAGAGTGTAGGAGCTGGATGGCTCTGGGGAAAATTATTGACTTTCGTGTAAAACCCAAAAGAAAGAAAATCTGCTCAGATCCAGAGGGAACTTGTTAAGTCAGAGAACTAGGCTCCTCTTGTCATAATTCAAAATAATTATGAGGATATCATAACCTGTAAATGTGACGAGGAGGTCCGTGGCCCTATGTGTGGTCCTCAGAGGAGAAACAACAGTGGAGTACTAGCTTCAGAGCATGGTTCCCAAAGTGTGTGCTAGGGAACACTAGCTAGGGAATCTGTGGTTAAAAGAGTCTGAAAAATGAGCTTATTATATTGTCATTTTGCAATGTCACAAAGTCAATAGGCATAATGAACCTCTGAGAAGTCTCATTAAAGTTGTTTTAAATCTGCTGTTTCCCAGTTCTTGTTTTCACTTGAACATCCAGCAATCCTGCGCCCAATGTTGCTGTAGGAATGCAGAAATTAGGAAAGTTACAGTTGGTAGTCTCATGATAGGTATTAAGTGATTAGGCTGGAGTAGCCCTCTGACTCTTAAAAAAAGAAAAAAAAAAAAAAAAAAAAAAACGGAGGAACAATCCAAACCCTAGTGTGCCTAGAAGGATGATCCCTCCCTATAGCAGCTCCCAAGAGTATATGTGCATGTGCTAATCTGAATCTTACCCAATATGGCAGAAGCATGAATACTGGCCTTATATGGCAAAAGATATAATGAAGAATTATAGAGGAGGAGCTTATGCTGGATTATAAATCTAATCATGTGTATCTTTATAAGAAAGACACACAGCAGAGAAGGCGTAGTGAAGATGGAAGCAGAGATGGGGACACCAGGGTCAGGGAAGCTGGAAGAGGAAAGGATTCTTTCCCAGAGCTCCTGCAGGGTGTGTGTCCTGCAGACAATTTGATTTCAGACTTCTGGCCCCAGGAGTGTGAGAGAATACATTTCTGTTGTTTTTAAGCCCCCAAGTTTGCGGTGATTTGTTACAGCAGCCACAGGAAACTAATACACCCTCACTGAGCACCTCTCTGACTGGCGCACTAAGCAGTGCCCCGCCTACCTCCAAGGTGCCCCCGAAGGTAAGAGATGAGCCTGCCACGTGCACCTCTGGCATCCCAGTTTTGTTTAATAACCTGCTATAGTCCTTCTTGAACCTATTTATATATAATAGCCCATAAAATATCTCAAGGCAATGAGTTTCACACATTTACTACCTACTGTGAAGAACATCTTGGTGTATGGAGTTTTTTATGGCACAGTACATTTTCATGATGAATCCATTTGTCCCTTTTTTCAACTTTTGCTTAATGCTTCTATCATTAGCTCAAATATATGTGGGAGACAATTGAACTCCACTAAATGGGACAGAGGTCAGAGAGGAGAGCTTGAAGAAGTGGGGCCATATTCATGAGACGTATAAAAGGTGGCCTCTTCTGAAGCTGAAGACTCCTGTGGAAAGTGCCCTGTTTCAGCGTGTTGAGATTCATGCTGGAGACCATAGTAGAGGAGGACCTGGAGGCAAATAGTCACCTCTGGAGCATCTCAGAAGGAGATGACCCAGTGACAAATCATACAGGAACACAGGAATTAAAGCCAGCACAGGGATGTACCTCTGCCAAGTAACAAGAAACATTTTCTTTTGGCCTCTAATAGGAAAATGACCACGCCATTGGATCGTCATTGCCTAAACCCTGCTGAGACTGGTGGAAAGGTCTTAAAGATCAAGCTTATAAACATGCCTTATGGCTTCTTTTGGCACCGGCATTACATCTGTCACCAAAAGAGTCCAATTTATAAAAAGAAAAAAAATTAATCTACTACAAAGAATTGGAATTTGGAGTCTGCATCTTAAATGCGAAGGGATATTATAAACAGATCTTATAGAACTTCGCTTGCTTAGCATTAGTTAAATCTTACTTCAGATTACAGGGTAAGTACTCTTAAGCTTTAGTGTGAGGAGAATCACCCAGGTAGTGAGCCAGAGAGGAGGTTCCCTTTCCCTAGTTTTTCCTGAGTCAGGAGGTAAAGGGAAAGAATGGGTGATGGGGGGGTGTCACACGCTGAGAAATATTTTAGAATGTGTGTGTGTGTGTTAACTTCCAGTAGTATAATGGTCAGCCCCCTCTTCCCCTTTTATACAAGCTACAGTGTGCATTGGGGGTAAGAGAGGATGCAGAAAAATACAGATGTATTCATATATCTGTATGTATATATATATATATATAGAGAGAGAGAGATTCAAACATTTGGTACCAATGTATAGAGTTACTAAAAAATTAAATACGTTAATCTGCTCAATAGACCATCTTAATTATCTTGAAAACAATTGTACTATACACTCAAATGACATCTCTTTTATAAATCTTTATACTTTTGACTTACACTGTAGGCTTAAAAGGAATAAAAATAATTGCTAGCATTTAGTGAGGAACTTGTGTGTGCCAACACTCTTCCCAGTGCTTTATGCCTACAATGTATTTAATTCGCACAAGAACCCCAAGAGATGGATGTCATGTTTACCACTCTTTTATAGATAAAGAAACAGAGGCCAGAGTTTTGATCTTGTTCCCAAGGTCACACTAATATTGAGCTGAGAAATAGATATCTGAATTCAAACAGACTCTACTGCATCTTTTAAACATTTGCTTTCCATATTTTCATTTATTGAACTTTGTAGGTGATTTTTGTCATTAAAGGAATTCTACATTACTATTTTATTTTTCTATATTATTTTAAGCCAATACTAGATGGATGAATTTGGATTTAGAACATCAATTCCCTCTTTTTCAACCTACCAAGTTTGGATCACTAAATAGAATTGTTTTGAAACTCTAGAGTAAAAAAGGACAAATGTCACATTTTCTACATCAAGCCTTCCAGGATCTTGAATACCAAAAACCCCTTCATCCCACGTGAGGTGGGTGGTCAGGGTGCACTCTGGAATGCTACAATTCCATCTTTTCTAGGTTCTTTTAATAATCCCCTAGAGAACACAGAGCACTAAGCAATCTCTTCTCACAGTTAACAACAGCAGGGGCCCCAGACTGCATGGCCATAAATGGCTTTAAGACCACCCATCTTTTTCATTAGCAAGAAGGGATAATATGTCTATTACAGATATAAAAACACACCCACATGAAGCTTCCTTTCACAAGAATTATTCATCCAACAGCTGGATTTTTTTTCTGATTTTCCTCTCACTTTTAAACTTCAATCAGCTTCTACTTGAATTCTTTTTTTTTTTTTTTAACAGTGAGTTAGTGCAGAGGAGTGATCTTATTTTAATGGCAATAAAAACAGGGCTCCACACCAAGGCAGCTGATAAGTGTGGATTATGGTGCCCTCCCCTCCCTACCCACCACTTCTATTTCTTACTGTCTTTCTGTTCCATCTTCTCTAGGCTAAGCCCCTGTCTGAAAGCCACTGTTGGGCCTCACTCTCTCTTACTCCTTATCGCAGCTTTAACACAGGTCCCATAAGCATCACACCCTTTGAACAATAGCCACTTAACTTCTTTTGGAATAGAGACTCCATGTGTTCAGAACCCATACTTCCCAGATGGTACCAGGTCTACACTAAGGGAAAAACAGCAAGGAAGCCAAGGCTTCCAATGGACAGATGGGTCCTTTCTGTCTGGAGGAGCATCTGGGTGGGAATACAAACAATTGAGATGATAATGATTCTGTCATCAAAATTCTCAGGGTTCAATCAGGAGGGAAAATCCTGCAGAGAGAGCGTGTGGCAAAGCCAACCCAACGTTAGAGGATAAAGTCCAACCCCCTCCATCTTTTTGTACAAGCCCTTTGGGATGTGAGCCTCCCAGCCTCCGAGACCTCCTTTCCTGGGTGACTGCATTCTCAAGTGCATCAAGATCCTCCTTGCTTCTTAACCTTGGTGTCTAGACTTCCTTCTACCCCTTGCTTGCTGGCCTGGCAAACTCCTCCCCACTTCAAATTTAACTCTGACACTTCTTCTGGTAAGTTTCCTTATTTACTCAAAGTAGTTCTGCACCTTTTACCATTTAGTTTATCTCTTTGCTCCAATGACATCCACAGGGGCAGGCAGGAACTGTGGTGCTATGTCCCCAGCACTTAGCCGTGGAGTCTGATCCCTACTAGGTGCTTAAGAAGGGTTAGGTGCTGGAGTAACCAGGAGCACAACAGGTAACCAAGTGCTCACGTTCCGCTCTTAGCAAATGTAAGTTCACATCCAGCCCTGGTACTTACTACCCAGGTGACCTCATGAAATTTCCTTAAGCTTCAGTTTTTTTCCCCTATAAAATAAAATGTCATAGTATCTACCTTAGAGGCTTATTGCCTTGATAAAAAGTGATAAATGAAGAAGTGTAGTAAGACTTGGAAAACAGCAGTTATTAGTATTGCCATTATTTTTCAGAATAGGTTAAATATAATAGAGTGAAGTACCATATATCCATGTCGACGATACCATGAATAGAAGACAGATGGGTCAGAAGCAGGGAAACCACAGCAAAGTTTCTTGAGGAAGAGACCTTTAAAATTCAAAGGTGTAAGAAAATGAAAGTCATAGAAGGGAGGCAAAAAAAAATCCTGAAGGAAGAAATAATGGTATCAGGAGCAGATAAATAAGACTGAAGTATATTGAAGGAGGAGACAAAATAATGATGCTGGGAAATAATGGTGGGAGATTTCGAACAGCAGGCAGACTCACCAAGATGGGACATGGACCCCAGTGAACGCTCTTGAGTCATGAAATAAAGTGAGTATTGAAAATTTTTCATAGAATTGTTGTCTAAGATCTTTTGAAGCAGAGAGAAATTTGAAGGCGAAGAGAAAAAATTAAAAAAGACTGCAGTAATCCAGGAACTCCATGTGGATACCAGAGGGCTGTCCCTTACAAATGCTAATGAGCTAATGCTAAATGAACTCACTTTGGCAATTTTTTTTGGAGTGTTATTAACACTTGCTGACGAAAAGCCACTTATTGACTGAAGTTGAAGCAACCTGAAAAAAACAGCTTTACATGAGAAGCCTAGAAGTGAGTTAATGGCCAATCCCAAAGGGGAGAAGAGTAAGCACTTTTCAAGCATTTGCTGATCAAGACTTTCGCATATCTGAGCTCCTGCACATCAAAGAGGACTTCCCACTGGGTTTGCTTACCCCTTTAACTAAGTCCTTGAATTTAAGGACAGGAGAAGTTGCTGTAAGCAGAGAATTGCAAAGAGTCAGAAGTTGCATTCAGACCCATTTAGCTGTTCTTTCTTTGAGAAAATGACTCAGTTGGAGTGTTATTAATTGAGCAGAAATACTGCCTACTTGGAGCCCAGAGATCTTCACCCAGTGGTTGTAAAATTGGCAGGTATCAGAATTCCAATGTGAAGCATTTTAAGGCAATCCTAAAAGATTGGGATCCAAAGGTCAAAAGTCCCTTCTCCAAGAGAGAGGTTACATCACAAAGGTCAGGATGCCCAGGACTGGGTCACAAGGGTCAGACTGCCCTGCCAACAAGACCAGAGAATTGGAAGAAACCCATTGGTGAGGGTGTAGCAAGAGAAAGATAAATAGACTTATCTGGCAGGGTTAAAGAAATATGGGCCATGGAATTTGGCAAATCTAAATGTGTTTGGAAACAGACTTGTAAATTTAAATTGGGTTAATAAAAATCTGACAGATTTCAGAGCAATAAAAGTATGCTTGTCTCCATCTAAGGCCCAAGGTGTCCATTTCATTGTTTGCTACATATAGTCACAACCCAGCCCACAGTGCCATTTTCTCTATATTGTGCTTAGAAGTGATTATATTCTCTAGAAGTTGGATCTGAAAAGCGATGACATTAAGACTCAAGTGCCAACAATTTCCTAGCATTGTATTCCATATATTTGCAGAGACCAAATAAGACACTAATTACCTTAAGACACTATCTTTAAATATATATAAAATGCATCTTAAACATTTTTTTGTCTGAAGTTTTAACTACTTCTACTTGTCTTTCAAAATTATTTAGAAAAAATAAAAGGAAATGTCTTAATGTTAGGTCTATTTTACTTCATTTCATATTTTTATTCTTGGTTCTGTAATAAGTTACAGTACCAAGAGATTTGACAGAGACAATAATTGGGAATTACTCATTAACAAGATAGTTGAGCGGAGGATTGTAATAAAAGCTATTAGACCTGTACCACATTTTTCTTTTAAAATACACTGGTCCAAGATAGCTATTATTATGAAATCTTACATTTTAGGATGATTTTTAATACACAGAATATTTTAATATATGTTATTTCATTTGGTGTCCACTAGACACAGTATACAATATATAAGTAATCAAATTAATTGTGAGATATTTTTGGTATTAAATGTCACTTGAACATAGGAAAGACAATGGACGGTGTTACCTTTTTTGGCATGTGATTTCAATTAGCACTAATAAGATTACGTATTTCATCCATGTGCACAGTATTAAAAATAAATTCACATAACCTAATGTTATTAAAATGTTATCATCTTTGGCTTCTCTCTTCTCTGGAATGTACCAGGCACCATGCAGAATATTGCAAGTCTGCATAATACAAAACAGCAAAGTAAATGTTGAGATGTACTTCAGTAGAACCAATGACTATATATCTCAACTTTAGCATGATCCGATTTTCTCTTCTAAACCAAAGAGTCACTCCTAAGATTTTGACTTACATTTTATAAAATGATTCCCTAAAAATACACAAGAAATACCCAGACTGTAAAATAACAAGAATGTGTGGCTATAGACAAAATTGTTGCCTTCTAAGGAAGTGGTATTTCATTAACCATTTTCAAATTGTACATTCTGATTTGTATGTGACTTCCAGTATAATATAATGAGTAGTGAAAATTGCATGTGATGGTTAATTTAATGTTTTATGACAAGAAGATAAGTTTATATTTGTAAGGACAGATTAATACTTGATGAGATAGTCCTAAAGATTATGTTCTTATTGTGACAGTCCCTTCTCCAAATGACTTGGGAGAGTCCTAAAACCTGGGCTGTTATCCTAAGAAACATGTTTAAAATACTTTCCTTTAGCCAGACTCTGAGGGTTTATTTTGTTTGTTTGTTTGTTTGTTTGTTTGTTTGTTTGTTTGTTTATTTATTTATTTATTTATTTATTTATTTATTTTTTGGAGTAAAAACCAAACATTTGATATATACTTGTGTATCAAAAGATCTTTTAGGGTCAGATGTCTCCATTCATAGTGCTTAATTGACATGGGTTAATGTGCCACCAAAGCATTCGTTATGATTATGCTATTGGACCCAAATTAGTGAAAATATTTCAAATTTCATTGTTTTTTTTTAAAAGAAATTTGTGGCATTGTTTTTCAGTTTTAATGAAAGGTGTCTAATTCAGCCATACAAATACATTCAGTGATCCCCCTAAACTCACATTTAGTTTTGTATACATTTAAATCATTTCATTTTCCAAAAATAAGTTCCCAACTCTTCATCTAAGCAAATCTTACCAACTGCAAAATCCCAGTTCAAAACCCACTTCCCTGGGAAGTCTTCCCTAACTACTCACTTCTATTTAAAATACAGCACATATCACCCATAGATCATATTTCATGAGTTTATATGTTTCACATGTGTTCATCATGCTTCCCCCAACTTGATCTTAAACTCATCAAGGAGAACAGGAAGAAAAACCAACATTAACTGACCTGCTATAAGCAACAGAATGTGTTACACACTTTATATACACTGTCCCAGGTAATGAATTGTTTCATATGTAAGATCAATATTTTATACTTCTTGCTTGGCTTCCAAAATGGGGCTCACTTGGTGTTCAAAAATACTTGTTCATTTGGAAAATAGTGTTAAAGTCATTTTTTCCCCATAGTTGCTATTATTGCCAGTTAATTCTATTAACCGATAGTAAAGGTCTTTCTAAGATGAGCCAATTTTCATATTCATGAGAATTTGTCTCATTTTTATAAAAGCTAACAATTCAGACGAAGTGTCATGAGTTAAGACAATAACTTCAATTTAATGTGTTTTATTAAGTCTCTTTCTCTCCCCTGCATCCCTTCCAGGAATTTAACGTGGAGGGAAAATGTTACAGCACATTCTCAGTCCAATTGTTAAATTATGAACTCTAGGCTAAAAATGCCTGGGTTCAAATTTTGGCTCCACCAACTTGCGCAAGTTATTAAAACTTTCTAAAGCTCAATTTCTTTATCTATAAGGTGGAGGATACAGTGTATATCTCACAGGTATCTATGAGGATCAAATGAGATAATGTTTACAAATGACTGGCCCTTAATAAGCATTCACTAAACAATAGCTATTATTTTGTTATTATTTGTAACTTGTCCTAACCCATTTCTCCATCTAAGGACTTGAGAAAAATAAATCACAGCCTATCCAAATACCTGAGAGGAAATGTAGCAGATACCTCAGACTCTTGTCTTCATTCTTATTAACCCAATGTGAGGATCAGAGTGGGACAATTTATCAGACCAAAGACCAGACTTACATATTCCAGCTTTTCCCACATTTCACCTTGTCCCTCTTCTCTAGCAGAACTTTTTCTTATATTTTCTTCACCCTCATCCAATTTGCTAATAGAGATAAATTGCTCAATATGAATGGTCCCAGCTGCTCCCCTCCTCCTGTTTGCTAAAGAGCATTTGCCACTGCTCTCTTAGTTTCCTCCTATCTCTGGCCATCTAATGAGAATCTTCCTTTGCCAGATCAACTCCTCTGAACTTCTGTGATGCAACTCAAAAGGAAAGTGGTGGGGATTAAAAAAAAAAAAAAGAAAAGAAACAAAACAAAACAAACCCCAAACAACCAAACAACAACAACACAATGGTGCTCAGGCTAGGGCAGGGGAAAGAGTCTCGGGGAATTTTGGAAGTGAGAAGCATGGGGGCAACTCCAGTTTGTGAAACAAGAGCAGAGGTAATGTGCTAGCCCTGTGTTCTCTCTGTGGCATTCTAGTAACAGAAGAAAAGATGTTTACTTATTTGGAAATAATTTTTTGGTTTCTGAGTTTTTCTTTAATTATGTTGTGTTCTGAGACTGGACCACATGGTTCATGGCTTTATAACTATTCCCTAAGTTATGTGTCTGACTAAAATTTATTATAAAGTGTGGGAAGAAAATTAGGGGAAACAAATAGTTGTAGTAGTGCACTAGGACAATTCCCATCACTCAAGTTGTCTAAATAGCTTTAAGCCCTGGGCTCCATCAAGCAGCAAGCAATGAATCTGTTCAATGTGCCTTAAACAGCTGTATTCATTGAGTCACATTATCCATCTGCATTTGTAATTTTTCCTACACACTTAAAAACACTTACTATTTCTCTTCCTTACTTTATATTTTAGCTCACATATTTCTGCTTCTCTGTCTTCAGGATGCTTTTTAAATCCATAGCCACTTTTGTGAAGGTCATGTTTTCCCACAGCAATCATGATTAGCCTTTTGAGTTTTGAGAATGGTCTCTAAGAAACAGAGTATAGAATTGTTATTATCTTAATCCCAGACTGGACTTCTCCTCTTCTCCTTCTGGTGCTCTCTCCACAAGTCCTGAAGCCTGTTATTCTAAAAATAAAATTTGATTGCCAAATTGTAGCAAAATATGCCACTCCAAAATATGCCACTTTGGTGTAAAGGTTATTTTGAACTAAAGACAATTAAGAAACAGCAGGTACAAGAAAAAGGCTCTCTGCCCTCTCCCTATTTGTCTAAAAGCAGGATATAAATCTGTAAAGGTGTCTTGCCTCCCTTCTGTACCAGGAAGGACAGAAGTTAATCACCAGAGACAACTCCAGGCCCTTCTCAGCCCAGTGACAGCACCGGAGGAACCTGCATTACAAGTTCTACTAATTGGCCCTTACCTCCCATTTGTTCCCCCATATATTTACCTTCCCACAGTATGCCCTGCTAGCAACTCAACGATTCTTCCCTTGTATTATCATTTCCCTAAAATTTTATTGGTCTTTTGTTAAGATGCCGTAGAAGCCCAAGTTCTAACCACCCCTTTGAGTTAGTCATCACTGGTACTTCCATGGGTATGTGTCATCACATGTTGAAAGCATGGGGAACTATATTTAATATCTTGTAACAACTGATAGTGAAAAAGAATATGAAAAAGAATATATGTGTAAAAATATGTATAACTGAATCACTGTACTGTACACCAGAGATTAACACAACGTTGCAAATCAACTATACGTCAATTAAAAAAATTTTTTTAATAGCCTCTTTTGTGATTCTCTTGTTAATTGTCTTTTGTTCATCTAATTTACAAGGTATAAGCCAATGAAGCTAAAATAGTGGAGGGAAAAGAGTTTTCCTTGCCCAAATTGCCGTGCTCATGCTTCAGAACCTCCACTGGCTGCTTAATACCTACAGAATAAAACCCCACCTCCATAGATGGCTCTTCCCAGCTGAGCCCCAACCTGTTTCTTCAGCCACTCCTTTCCAACACATGCTCTGCTGATCCACACAGAGCTTCTCCTACTGACTGAAGACACTTTAGCCAGGACCTGCTCTTATATACACTGCTTTCTCTTTCTAGAATATTCTTCCCTGGGAAAACTTGTACCTCTAACTAAACATTTTTTGACTTTGTTTAAATATCACCTCTTGGTTTTCTTCAGTCCCTCTAAATAGTATTAATGTACCTGGAGTACTATATATATATTTTTTAACCTCCTTTAATCATGATAAAAAAAAAAGTGAAAAATCCTTAATAACCCCATATTTGCAAATAATAAGCTGGGGGCTATAGAATTTAAAGAATTTATTTGAGGACAGAACTGGCAAATTTGCCACCATCACCTTACCAGCCAAGCAGTTGCTTCTTCTCTGAGCCTCTGTAAAGTTTTATCCGTCTCTTAATTGCAGATCTTAACAGGTAGTATTGAAAATATTTGTCTCTACAGTTCTGTCTGGATTGTCTCCCTTAGGTTAAATTTTTTATAGCCCAGCACTTGGTATGGTTCTTTGTGTTCAAATGTTTCCTGAATAAATGAAGCAATAGATCAATGGAAAATGCTTTAATTTAGGAAGGAAGGGAGGCATGAGCTAACATTTAACAAGCACCTACACTATTTACCAGACATTGTGCTGGATTCTACAGAGCTCATTTAAATTAGTTAATGAGTTTTGTCAAAACTCCCTGTTTTTATCAAAACTTATTTGTATTACATAAAATATAATATCTCTTTAGTATTTTAACCAAATTAAGTGAATCTTCTAAACGTTCAGAAATTAGGTGCTTGCTGAAGAGTTAGTATGCAAATTGTTAAACAGGCATTTCTTACGTATTAATGAAGAAAAAAAAAATCAGTGGAGGCCAACTCAGAATCAAAGCAAAGGAGTTAAAGACAGCCAATTTATTCTCTTTTCACAGATGTAAACCCAGCAGTCTCTGCATCTTTTTTATTCGTGTGCTTGGTGGTAAACAGTCTCTCCATTCTGCTGTGTGTTCTGTTTTATTTTAGGCTCTTTGATGGCAAATAGAAGATCATCTCAACCTAGCTTAAGCAAAAAGGAGCTCTTGCTATAGGAATTCAAGAATGTCTCATAAATTCCAAATGTCTCATAAATTCCACACTAAAGGCATTGGAATCAGTAATAAAATATATTGGAAACCCCAGTGGTGACTCTGTGAATAGTGTCTTAATTCTATGATTATATTATAGTGTCTTGATTCTATGATTATATTATAGTGTCTTGATTCTATGATTCTCTTTGCCTGTTTCTGTTCTTTTTTTTTGTTTTTTTGTAAATTTTGCTTTTTATTGAAGTGTAGTTGATTTACAATGTTAGTTTCAGGGGTACAGCAAAGCAATTCAGGTTTACATATACATATATTTTTTCAGATCTTTTCCATTATATATTATTACAAGAAGTTGAATATAGTTCCCTGTACTATACAGTAGGTCTTTGTTGTGTATCTGTTTTATATATATAGTAATGTGTGTCTGTTAATCCCAAACTCCTAATTTATCCCCCCCTGCCCTTTCCTGTTTGGTAACTATGGTTTGTTGTTATTTCTCTGTTTCTCTTTCCATATGGTGGGAGATGGGTGGTTGTCCAATATCCAGGGATGTTTTACATGATGCACATCTCTAGCCATGTTTAGAGACTAACTAGATGACTCTTGAGTAGCGATCCCTTGGAGAAAGAATCTGATTGGCTCAACGAAACCAAGTGTCTATTCTGGACCAATCAGTAGTCGAAGTGATGATGGCCTTGCAACAAACAAAGTGAAGCTAAAGACACGTAGGGGTGAATTTCTTAAAGAAAGGGGGGTGGGCCAGTGTCAGTTGAGCAAATACCCTGATAACTGTACATCTCATACATATTTTTACCCCAATTTTTTCTTGCATTGAAACCAGTTAGAGAGTCTGTATGTTATAATTTTATTAGATATTCAAAATACACAATATTGGGGGTTCAATTTCTCAGTGAGTTTGTAGTAGATTCAATTCTAAAAATTTGGACCACCATTTCCTACCCACTACAAAATCACTAGGGATGATTGAGTCCATACCTTATTTGGTTGTTATGTAATTATCTCTGCTCTCCCAAATAGAGAAATGCTTTCAGTTCAATGTAACTAGCAGGAAAGAAAATCTGCAGAGGAAATGTCTTTTCTTATTACATTATAATCATATTTGTGTCATAACAGAGTGGCTAAATGAAAGGGACATACTCGAATCACTGCAGGACCAAATTAGCAAATTGAATAGTTTTGGTATGTTCACAGAAAAAACAATTAGACCATGTAACCTCGAGAGAAGCAGGCTCAAATACATAGAAATATCACATTGGAGGACTTGCTAAGGATGTAATTGAACATGGATGAAGGAGTAAAGCAGAAATTGCTTATCCAAATTCTTCCCTAAAATTGCTCAGTTCAAAATAATTAGCTTCCAACCTTGAAAGATAGTAATAACTTTCACTGACTCTTACTGTTTTTAACTTAAGTATGTTTGTAAAACTAAAATCACTCTCAAAGATTGCCAGGTTGTCACTTTTCTGAAGACAAGCCCTCAAAATTAGCTGACCAAAAACTCCTATAACTAGGCAACAAACTGAGCATACACATTCATCTTTTCTTCCAAAACACCATTGAAATGTCTCCACTAAGGGTGTTCAAAAGGGAATACCTTGGTAACAAAGTTGTAAAAAGAGGTGATGGAGGGTAAGGAGGTGGCCTAAAAAGAACATGAAAGCAGATGAGAGGCTCACATGGAGATTTAGCCCTAAGGTAGAGGAAGCTGTACTCAACAGAACGTATACACATTGAAGAATTCGGTAATTCAGAGAGGACCCTTCCTCTAGGTGAAGATCTGGAGAAACTAAGCTAAAAGTCAGCAGATGAGAGAGAAGGAATGGACACTGGAACTGTGTCAATCAGGGTCGAACCAGACGAGGAATTCCAGACGAACAGAAACCTGTCACCACAGGGAATGCATTACCCTGATGATAGGGAGAACTGGGGGTGCCCAAGGACTTGATGCGGTGATGCAGCCCAAAGATAGAAGCAAGCCATCTTGCCACTTGTCAAGGGAACCTGAGAGATAAGGTCTTTGCTTTGTGGAGCAGGGCACAAGGGGGCTGGGAATACACCCAAGATTACAAAGCCACATGGCACACAAGAGACAGTTCTCGGGGAAATGCTTTCTAAAGAAACTAACTGACAAGAGAGAACTAGGGCCTTCAGTGGGAGTTAATACCTACAGCAAAGCCTCATTCTCATTAGATTTTTTCCAAGAGTGGGGAGGAGAAGATTGCCTCCTCCCACCCCACACAGTAAGTGCATGTGCTGTTCTGCACACACACGGTTCCTGTCAGAGAAAACCCACCCCTGTTACTTATATTCATTAATTGAGTCTTTGATTCACAACATTAGGTAGACAACCAAAGAATACCGCTCATTTGAGGAAAACCAGAGGGTCCAGAAAAGGGCTGAGATAAAGAAACTGAACAAGTGATCCCAGAGAACACATTAGTTTACTAAACAGAATTATAATTAGTCTCTTCAGAGACACTCAAGAGTATGCCGCCCACAAAAAACAAAAAACAAAAAACAAATAACCTCACATTCAGGAAGAAATCACAATGAAAAAGGAGCAATTAGAAAATGAATCTTCTTGGAAATTAGATGAGACTGGCAAACTTTTGAAAAGTCATTAAAGTGCTGTAATACGAGTTAAAATAATCTTAATCTAGAACGTAGAGCCAAAGCCCTAGAGATTCCATCTGCATGTTAGAAGATAAACTGAGGCACATTAAAATTTATAGGAGTTTATTTGAGCAAACATCAATTTAAACTGAGCAGCACCGAACTGAAAGTAGTTATGAGGGCTCCACTCACAATGTGGGGAGAAGCTTTTACAGAGAAGACAGGGAAGCCGAGCAAAGCAACTACCTGATTGGCTACAGCTTAAGCAGTGGCCTTCTTTGGGAAAGCCTACCTAGATGTTTGTTTTTAGTTGGCCTTAAGTTTCACTTTGTCAGATCGGAGTGCATTGATTCTGGCTTAGGTTTCAGTTTGTTTACATAGTCTAGTAAGGCGTTAGAATCACCTTGGTCTAATGGTCAAAGCGATAAATATATATATAAGTGTACATATATTTTTATATATTTATATATATTTTATGTGTTATAGTTTCTATATTAAACATATTTTATATATTTATATGTTTTATGTATTATGTTTTATATATTAAATATACTTTATATTTTTATTTAGATATATTTAGATATAATTTATATAATATAGTATATATTATATTTATATATACAATATAGTATAATATATTATTATAAAATTATATATAATTAAACAAAAAGTTTAATTTTCTATGCCTGTGTATATATAATTAATGTATCCACTTTATAATTCGTATGTGTAAAATATATTTATATAAATATAAAATATAAATATGTAATATATAATTTTAATATAGTATACTTTATATTATATATATTCAATATATAATTACTTTAACATATATAGAAAATAAAAATGAAGAAACAGAGACTCAAGCAGGAATTTCAATATCCTTATTTAAGAAAAATTCCCAGAAAAGAGAACAAAACAAATAGATGCAGAGGAATTAAGCAGGAGAAAAAGGAAAAGGCAGAAGAGAAGGAGGAAAAACAAAGTCATGGGAGTTGAAAGGAACGCCCAGGGGCTAACTGGGTGTAGGATGAGAGAGTCATATCCAGACACCAACAGGATGGAGATAGATCTTTTAAAGTTCTCAGTCTGGGGTAACAAAAATGTGAGGGTATAAAATAGAGACATTTTTAAACACACAATGAGTTATCTTTACTTACTTCTCTTTAAAAAAAAAGTAATTGTGGTTTCTATTCAAACCAACAAAAAAAAATTGAAGAAAGAGAAGCCATAGGATCAAAGAAATAGCGCACCCAACACGAAAATGCCACAAAAAAAAATTCCCTCAGATTAGACTCTGTGGCATGTGAGAAGAAAAATGGTCAGAATTGAAACATGAATACTGAGGCGTTAACCACAATGTTTCCAAGATCAAATGGACTAGTTTAGACATACAATATCCTTAAAAGGCAGGACTGTTCTGAGGCTGAAATAAAAGTTTCAGCTTCTTCTTTCAATAAAGAAAATTAAAAGAAGATTAGAAATGCATGAAAAACCAAAGACCTATATGAGGAAGCCTTGGACCAAATATAAAGAAAAGTATAATGTAGGATGATTTTGAGCTACTCATGGAATGAAAGGAAAGAGAGCCACTTGACCTTCATTCCTGGAGCATCTTTTGTCACGTGGCCAAGGTTTGATGAAATAGGATAACATCATTCTACCCAGTTCTTTGGTTATTAATAATTACTGTAATTATAATATTGAAAACATTTATTGGTTCTGAATTTTAGAATATGAGATACAGATAAAGGGTTAAATATTTAATTAATTATAGTGGTAATACAGAATCTAAATAGTGTGTATTTGGTCAATGTAAAAATAATGGCACAGCTAACAGCTAAGGAAGTATGGAGGAAAAGTTGGAGGAAAGATGTGAAGAAGCACCAATTTTCTTATCTTATTAATGGGCCATAAGGAGTTGATGAATGTCAAGTTTGATGAACAAACACAAAGTTTGGTAATAACATGACTAATAAAAATTCAAGGGGGTAGAAATCGACTGGAAGTAATGAGAAGGTGTAAGTTTACAAATTCATCAACTTCCATATGAAAAAATAAAGAGGTGTTTTCAGTTATAAGCTTGGGGTTTTACAACCGTTAAACAATTTTAAGGGGCTAATGTAAACTAGAGGTATACATGTACAGTTTAGCATAGGAGTTGCAAGTTGGTAGCCCACACATTAGTTGTATAAAAGGGGACTTTTTTCTGTTTTTTTTTTTTTAATTTAATGTATACTGTTTGTAAAAATTAGAAAACTTAACCAAAGCATTCATATTTTCAGTTTTTCTTGGGGAAAAAAAAAAAGTGGAAGAAAGATCTAGCAATACTGATGCTCTGCATTCCCATTGGCCATTGGCCAGAGCTGGCGGGTAGCCTTCCCTTAGATGAAGCCTGTGCTGCGCCGTCAGCCCCGTAGCCTGGTCCCCTGCCTGTGTTACTTATGCCCTGCTTTATCTGTGTACTTTACCTGCCTGGTCTCTGTGAAACTGGAGTTTATGATCCTCACTGAGAGTTATGATGTTTAATGCCAGGAGAACCACATGTGGTTCAAGGTTGGTAATTTTGGAGAAAATGGGGTCAAGGTGGGAAGAGTGTAGTTTCAGAGATAATAATCTTTTATTTCTACCCTTCAGTACCATTTGAACCAGCTCTTTTATTTTGATGTCTGTTTGTCTACATACATCTGGGTCTACGGCTATGTCTTATCTGGCCCTAGCCTAGTGACAAACTGATTCAGAGATAAAACTCCAGAAGGAATAAAGAGACCCTATTCTGGTAGAAGGGTTAAATACAAGCTGGAAGATGGCTTTCAAAGCAATGGTTCAGGGTCAGGAGTCCATGGATGCTATAAAAAATAATAAAACAAAAAATTAGGATAACTTATCTGCCTGGTGGAAGTAATATAATGTTTCTCTGCTCCTGCTTGTAACCAACTGTTAACTCACAAATACCTGTGTGCTCCTCTATATTTCCCAGCCTCCTCTGCTGGATGTTGCAATTAAGTGGCTAGACTCCTAACAGAAAGGACGTGGGCAGATGTGATGTAAGCTACCCCCAAGCCTGGCCCATAAACTCTTCCCAAGCAATCTTTCAGATCTCTTTCCCTTCTTCAGCAAATTGGAAGCCAAGTGTTCAAGATGTCTTAGACACAAGACAGAGGGTGCCCATCTGACCCACACCGGACGGTGATGTGAGTAGGAAATAAGGCTTTGTTGTGAGATTTGGGAACTGTCTGTTCCAGCAGTTATTGTTAATTACCTAAACCAGTGGCTCTCAAACTTAGCCTGTTTCAAAATCACCAAGAGGTCTTGTTAAAACACAGATTGCTCACAGGTGATTTAATATTAACTCTGCTACATACCAGCATGGAAGTCATGCTTATTGTAACTCGACTGCACTGAAATGAAGATGTAAAAGAGCGGGTGATGCCAGATTTCCAAGAAGTAACACAATGGTACATTTATCTTCACTGAGATGACTATGAGCAGTCCAAAAGGTGATGACTTCAAGTTACCTTGAAGCAAAATTTCAATTGCAGCATGATTATGATCTTCTGGGAAACCAGAGGGCAGACAGATCAGCCTCCTCTGAGATCACCCCTGTTGAGTAAAAGCATGGGTCCGACTGCAGGTGAAAAGTATAGGCAAGAAAACCACAAGACACTGTGTTTGCAATGGTTCAGTGCTATCATGGGAAAGTCACGTCGTGGAGTCACGGTAAGTGCACATCTCATACCCATACGTCGAACTCTAACAGTTTTAAATAGGAACTCTTCATTTCCGAATAGGAGTAATAATAAAAATTTAACTGCCAGAGGAGGGAAAATACGCAATAGGAATCCCACAATTTTATGTCAAGAACATTGGCAGAAAAAGAATGCATTTCTAATGACCTAGGAGTGACAGATTCAATCCTAGAGGTTAAAAGCAGTGATCAGACAAAATTCAATTTTCTTCTTTTCTCTTTTCAGATATGAAAAATGTACCTCTGTGTGGAGGGTATTTCTACAGTATTTTTCACAAGAGTGATTTTACCATATTGCCAAATTTGTCACTGTTCCATTTCAAAGAGGTAGGTTCGCATCCTCTTCAATAACTTCACACCCTTCTTGTGCCCTCTACCACAAGCCATGCAAACTAGTCTTTCTTCTTATGTATGAAAATATAAAGCATTTTTATTTTACGGCTTAACTCACTACTGTTTAATTTGTTAATTGTCTTACCATCATATGATAATAAATTATCCATGTTTTTCAGAAACTACTTTTTCTATTTCATTTCTTTATCTTGTTTTTTTTGCATAGATCATCACAGAAAGTCCTCTTGGACACTGCCATTAATATTCCTGAGCAGAACTTTGTTACTGCTAATTATTAATGGAGAATCAAATGAGAATGGCTTGATTACACTATTTGATTTTTCCCATTCTATTTGCAATCCAATGGGATATTCATTCTTAATGTTATTAACTCTTCACATTTAAATTTTAAACCTCAATTATAAGCCATCTGTTGTCCTTAACTCCATAGGTCAAAAAATAAATTTAGATTTTCTCAGTCCTCTTGAGGAAATTTGAATATAGGAAATGAAATAACACGGATTGTATTACAGTTTCGGGGTTCAAAATTTTAAATGTTTCAAATTATTCAGAAGAAGGTAGCCTTTAATTCTATTTTATTCATATTGTTTTTGCAATAAACAGTATTGACTATTATCTACAAAGCATTGTGCCAGGTGCTGAGGAGGCTTCGAATATCAAGAAGACACAATCTCTTCTATTTTCATGGAAACTAGAAGTAAGGTAAATTCATAAATAGTTATGGTCCTGATAGTTGTTAAAAATGGGACAACAGACCCAAAATGGAGTCACTTATGCTAAACTCATGTCATCAAACCAGGACTTAACACGTAACTTACAGTTTCAACCTCACGCAGGAGTAAAATCATAAACCAGTCAACCTGAAATAACCTGGTCAGCACAAGTGAGGTAATCTTCCTGATAGATCTCTGCCATTCCCTAAAGGAAGGTGATCTTGCGACAAACAACCTACTGTTTGCTAGTAACTTCCTTCTACCCACTTCTGCCTGTAAACGTCTTCCATTTTGTCCAGATCCTCAGAGTTCCTTTTCTATTTGTTAGGTGGAATGATGCCCAATTATGAATGGTTGAATAAAGCTAAGAAGATCTTTAAAATTTACTCAGTTGAATTTTGTTTTAGAACACAGTAAATTTTAAGTTCCTTAAGAAAAAGTAGAATGTAAAAGCTGTATATCAGAAGATAGATCATTTGTAAGAGCAGTCAATGACAGTTGCATGGCCCTCTGAAGTAGCTCTTGAAGAATTGTAGGATATTGATTGTAGAGATGGCAAGTGTAGATGGGAGGAGGCAATACTATATGGAGCATTTCAAGAAAGGACTAACTTTGGAGGATGGTTATAAAGACAACAGGGGGTATCATTAGTGACAAGGCTGACAAAAGGCAAACTAGAACCAGATTATAAAAGTTTAAATGTAACATTCAGGGGTTTGGAATTTATCCTGTAGTCTCTACGGGTGTCACAGACAAGTGAGAGAGTGACAGTTTTAAGGAGATGGTTCTGATGACAAGTGTGCACAAATAAATTACAGAAAGTCTGAAAATCAGATTTATGAGATATTGAGAGGAGAGAAATTGTGTGGGTCAAGCAGAGGGAGAAATCAGAGATAACTCAGAAGGCGAAAGCCTGGTGAACTGAGTGGATGATGACTCTACATGCAGCAGAAAGGAAGTCAGGAGAAGCAGCTTGCTTGGGGAAATCTGTTACTGTAGACTAGTTAATTTTAAAATGTCTTTGGCAGTGGTGAGGACATAGCTCATTGGTAGAGCGCATGCTTAGCATGCATGAGGTCCTGGGTTCAATCCCCAATGCCTCCATTAAAAATAAATAAATAAACATAATGCCCTTGGGATGCAAAAGGGGAAATGCAGAGCAGAAAGATGAAAAAAAGGAGCTGGAACTCCAAAGAGGGCCAAGTGTTAGTGGTAAAGATTTGGAAAATGGTTAAAGCCACAGGAGTGATTGGACTCAAATGAAAGAGTGTGGTGATAGAAAGGTAGAGAGCTAATGATTATTCAGGACTAGCATTACCCAGTTTACTTCATTCACACTAAATTCAAACGCTAAGACTGACGCAGTACCCAGAACCTCCGAAACAGAGAATGGTCAACAACATCAAATGCTGCTGAAAGAGGCAGGGCTGGGGGTTTCTGTTTGAATTTGGGATTAAAGTCACAATTGGGAGACTGTATAAGCAGTCTTTTTATTTCCTCAGGTCGAGGGTAGGTTTGGCAGTTAGCTACATCATCTGACAGAGTCAGATATCAAACTGGGTAACTCCTACCTCCCCCAATCCACCTGAAGTCTGAATCATCCATTTGGATTTTCCAGAACTGACCACATTGTGTTGTAACCCCATGTCTTCTGGCTAAACAATAAGCTCCTTAAGGGAAGGTCTCTGGTCTTACAAGTGCTTGGTCCTTTAAGGAAGCTTAGTACATTTTTTGATAAATAGAGTAGTTGAATGAAAAGTGGCCAGAGTTGTGTGTAGATCCTCAGCCATTCACGGGAGTAATGAGGAATACAAGAAGAGAACCAAGGATTCAGTATGACGTGTGTTCTGGGGCCAGAGACCTACTGATGATAAAGATGATTTAGGGGCCCTAGGATGGGACAGTGAGTCAGCCTTCCCACTGCTACCAGAAAGACATGATTCATGGATTAATCAACAATTATTCTCAATTTACAAGTAAGTTTACAGAGGCAGACAGGTTAAGTCACTTCTAGAAGATCACAATGTGTCAGCAGGAGATCAAAGCTTGTAGGAACTGGTTTAGCATAGAGCTCCTGGTCTGTAACCTCACCTAGAGAGGTTCCAAACTTCCCTGAAACTTCACTTCTTAGGTGATGAGTTATGAAGGTTTTCCCTGAGGTTAGTGTTACATGAGCAACTCAGGGGAAATGTACTTTTAAGTGACAAAGAATTACCAATGCTGACATTCTCATTTTAAAAAACCATATGTGGCTTGCTTTATTTAAAAAAAAAAATTAGGAGTTCTTGACTGGAAGGTAAAACATATCCTACCCTCACCCTCCCCAGAAACAAACATTTACTGAATAATGAACAAATATGGGACACAATTATTTACTTATGTTTTATCCAGCACCTTCAAAATGACAAGTGGATCATTGCTCTTCCTTCTAAGAGGTATATTAGATATTGGTTTAAAAGGATCATTTCTTGAATAACAACCAGGAACAAGCTGAGGCAAAGTTACCTTCCAGCTTCTTTTTTGACCTCACTGCAATCTTGAAACAGGGCACGGAAGAGTTAACCTGAGGCCCAGACAGTCTCCTGCTGATCGGTAATGAGCAATGAGCGAGAGCTGCAGCTGAATGTCAATAGCTCAGTGAACTTGTGTAACCCAGCTGAGCCCTCTGCTTGCCAGAGCTGGAGGAGGTAATCAGCTTGACCCATGTGACCTTCCTGAGGCTGTGCTCTGTCCTGGATCCAGAAGCTTCTTTGCATATGACTCCTACAGGCTGTTCCATGGAACCCCTTTCAGGAGAACTGAACCTGAGTCAGCCTTAAAAGGAAACAAAATATAAATGAGTCAGTGCTGGTTACAGGTTGCACAATATGGTAGGTGTTTAAAAAAAAAAAATTAATGGGAACATATCCTGGAGGCCTCAAAAAGATTTCCAGGAACAGTTATGACATCTGCCCTTCCAGCATTGAAGGTTATATAAGAGTTCTGTCAGTACCTCACATTTCTTTGTGGAGTTGTGTTTCCTCCGATGCTTTCAGCTTTCTGGTTTTGAGAAACTGATTTGCTTTTGTTTTATTGTTTACTTATCACTGTTTTCACTGCATTGTTCCAAGGAGGCCACACACAGAGTTTACATCATAGATTAAGAGCATATTTCTTCAGATCTTCATTGAATTTTGAAAGAGCATTCCATGTTATTCTGTTTAATAAAAGAAACTTGAACAATAATTTAAGCTCCTGTCTATCTGTGTCTAAATATACTGTTATTAAAGGAATGTTATTCATAAACTGAGAGTGTGAATGCTAATTCTGCTGTTAAACTGTATAACTTACATAACCAAGTAGAGCACAGCTAACAGTACTTTCCATAAAAGTCAGGAAGAGTGATTTGAATAATAAACACGACCCTATCCCCTATCACAGACGATGCAAATCCATAAACAAGTCCCATAGCAAGTACACAGTTTATATTCCCAAGAAAATGAGGCTTAAATGTAACAAAACGATTCAGTTGACTTACACTCGTAACAGTCTTCAAGGACCCAAACCCAAAGGCACATTATTCCACCCAGGAGCCAGAGGCTATTCTTACCCGGAAGGAAATTTACCACCAAGTATATTCATTGAGCGTGCTCAGTCTTTAGTAAGCAAGAATTCTTGATCACGACTAATGGATTCTGCCTGGAAAAATTTTCTTCTATACTGTAATTTTCCTTGGTTTTTATAATAATAATTTCTAAAATCCTTATTAAACAATTGCTCCAGAAAAGGTGAATTCTTTCTCTCATGTAATCAGCCACCATCATTACTTGGCAGATTACAGGAACAAAGGAGATGCAGTTTCAGTATGGGCAAAGAAAACAGGCAAGGGAAATCAGAATCTGTGATCGGATACTATAAAATACTGTGTAGCCTTCTTTGGACAAGCACACATGGTTTAGACTATGGGGGAAAAAAAAGCCTGCTAACAAGTCTATATTAAGCTTAACATTATACTCTCAACTTGGTTCTAAGAGAAACAACACAATTATGAGCCCTAAGATGAGCTGAGGTAACAGATGGTGAAGATTACTTGAGGGAGATGACACCTATATATTTGACCACAACTGTCAAACATACACACAGAATGGCTACATAACAACTGCATTTTTACCCGGACTTGCCCATTTCTGGCTCAAGCATCTTGTAACTGACAGCTTGAACATCTCTGAACAAATATCTTAAGAGTGCAGTTCCCAAAGGAGGTTTGATTTTTCCAAACACACGCCACGTGCCCGAGTAAATCATGCATGGAGACAGGGCTCTAACAACCAAGTTAAACTAATAAAATATATTTTCCTCGCGGATTTTTAAAAGCCCGTTAAGATTGGATCACATGATAACTAGTTATTTTAGCAAAGTCTAAATTTATACACCGTTTGCCTCTAGAAAGTGTCACATGTTGGTTTCTGCCCGTAAAACACTCCTTTTTACAAAGATTTGTAGTATCAATCTCTGCTAAAGGAAATTAAAGAGCAAATCTGCTTTGTCTAATTAGATCGCATTGTAACAGCACAGAAGAACTTCACTGCTTTATTTGGAGTGTCTCTTTTTTTACTCCTCTGTCCCACTCACCACCACCCACACTTCCCTGAAGGGAGACTAGCTTTGTCAAAAGATTTCCTGGTAAATCAAAAGCACTTTGCTGATAGTAATAGTGTGCATTGCACCAGAATGAGACCTAGTAATGCAGTGCTCTCCAAAATGAGTCCCTGCTGGCTCCGGTCGATCAGATGCCTAATACCTGAAATGAATAAGGAGGCTTCAGAAATTGCTCCAGTAACTAGGTTAAGCTAAACAAATATACTTACGTTTTGCATAGCTCCATAGTTCTACAGTTGAAATATAATTTGCACAGATTAGCTGCCAAAGTATACTTTTTGTGTTCTACTTATTGAGGTTACGAAATGACCGCGTGCTATGCACTAGGGCCCATCAAGACAGATAAGTCTCCCATCTCACAGACATTTTTAAGGGCCTTATTTGATGGAGAGCAGACTCAGTGTCAGAATCTGTGATGAGTAAGGGTGAGAAAAGATAATTAAGATACATGCTTAATCTAAAGGAGTTTCTATCCCAACAGGAGTGAAAAAAGACAAATAACAGTTATACATAATAAAGTTGTGCAAATACCATAACAGAACGGTGAGTCAGGTTCCAGGAGTGCCCAGAGATGGGGGAAGTCATGGGTTCTATCTGAGCCATTAAACAAAGGCTTCTCAGCAGAGATGGCCTGAGGCATTCAAGGGTGACATCAAGTAGGAAGTGTGACAGGAGACACAACATACCACGTGGCAGGTACATCCCAGTGTGTGTGCCCCGTGCTGCAACGCTGGGGCTAGTCCTAGGTAAGGGAGGAGAACAAAAAAATCCAGAAGTTTGGGCAACCAATTTTAAAATATGTTTAATATGAAAGAATCCAAACATTAACTAAAGGAAAGAGAGTAAATAATCTCTCAAATGCCTGTTGCCTAGATTGAAAGATTATCAAAATGTGGGCATATTTTTTTCATGCACCTTGTTTTCTTTTCTTTTTTTTTCCTCTTTTTCCTTAGTTTTTAAAAAAGTATATCCCAGGCACGTATCAGTTCACTTCTTCTGACTTCATTATCTATCTCTAAAAAAATAATAGGGAACAATGCCGTTATCACAAACAAAACTAATGCTACTTCTTAAGTACCATCTAATAGTGGGTCATATTAAATCTCTCCATTTTTTTTTTTTTTCCAAAACTGTCTTTGGTTAGTTTATTAGGTTGGTGAGAGTTTTTTTTTTTTTTTTTAAATGGCACCCCATGCAGTTGAGTAGTCTCTCATAGGCATTGAGAGTTCCCGGAGGACCCAGACTGCATCTAAATCCTTGTTGAATAGCCCCGTACCTAGAACAGTGCCCAGCTCAGAATTAACCCTAAATAAATGTTTGCTGAAATGCATTGACCTGAACTGAAGAAAGCTTTTAAGTCTAGTGCCATTTCATCAGTGTTCAGTTTTCACATAATTCTAACAGCTATAGGGTAGACATTGGAAGGCTTGTTCTAACAAAAAGTCTGTGTGTTCAAGGGGCCTGTAGTACATGGGATCAATGTTACAGGTGTCAAAGACCACAGGCCATCTACTGGAACTTTATTAAACAGAAATGATCAGTTTATAGACTTACTGAAATGACAAGACTTTAAGTCTTCTGGAATGTGGAAAAGGGCCCTATTTACAATTGAATATCTGAACAGACTAGTGTCTGAATAGACTAGTATCAGAGAGAGGTCTTCCTCAACTAGGCTGAAATGTCTCCTCTAGCCTAGCCTAGCCTGTCTAGGCTAAAAGGTGTCCTCCTCCTCTGATGATGATGATTAAGGAGTTGTTTTAAAAATATGCATTTCAACAATGTTCTTGGGGAGTTATTCTTGGCCTGTGTCTTCTCAGTACCTAAGAAAAGAAACCACTAGAGGAGAAAAAAGAATCCAGGAAGAACAGTACTCATCAGCCACAAAGTTTCAGCACCTTACAATTTGAGGTGCACTTATACATCTTTTATCTCACTGTTTCTCTTTGTTATTCACAACAATTGGTAAAACATATGGGGAAAATATTATTACCTACATTTAATAGGTAAGTGAACTGAGGTCCAGAGTAAGTGACTGCCATAGTCAAGGTCTCAAAGCTACTTATTGGTGGAGGCAAGATTTGGGGTCAAGTCTCTGGATACTAAGAATGGCACTGGTGATTTTACGTTTCTACCATTTTTTTTATTTTTATTTTCCATTCTTAGCATTGCCTTGGTTCCATTTTCTTGTAGCATCAAATCTCCTGTGCAGAAGCTGGAAAACAATGAAGGCTCCCTGTCCTTGTGAGTGGACCAAATAAATAAACTTCAAGCAGTTTGAAGTATCCTCAAGAGTTGACAGCCTCCTCTTCATATTATTTTTGTAGATTCTTCAGGCTCCATTATTATTTTTGAAGCTTTCTTTCTAGAAATAAACAGACTCATATTTTCCCCATAGAGTAAACCTTCTGTTAGTAATTGGTGATCCAAAATAACTTGAACTGTTTGTTATGTAACTGGTGTATATATATATATTTTATCAACAACCATTTGGAAAGTTTTAAGTATTTTGTGTTCAATTTGTTCATAGCATCCATAATATATATATACTGAATGAATGGATAATCAGACATTAATACTGCTTGAATTTTGACCTCATTAAATTTTTGTATGAAAATCTATAATAATCAGATTATGGTATTAAAATAAAATGCATAGAACAACAATCAGTTCTGGTTCAATTATTCCACAGCAAATTATCTTTAGTTAATTATTATGAATAAATGTATATGGTTCTTGCATTCTTAATATATGAGCTACAAATTCTGCGTTTAGTTTTCTATTGCTATTCCTTGTATAACATCCATTTTGTTCAGCTTGTGGTCTTATTTCCAATGCTACCTATGTTTCCAATTTTTGTTTTCATTTTCTCTTAGACTATCTCACTATAAAAGTTTTCCTAATTTTTGAAAATGAAATTGTTCTGTATAAGTGCCCTTAGAAAAGATTGTACAATAGTCAAGTGCTGTAATTTTTAAAACCTAAAGAAATTGGTGTAAGATATAAATGAAGGTTACTTTGGATTTGTTCTCTCTAAAAGCCCCAGAAATTTAATTGCAAGATCGATTGTTTCCACTTATGGGCCACGTCTGCTTCTGGGGGCTATATTTGGTTCCAAAAATCTTATTGCAGAAGCTTCTGATTGAGATCACACTCTGTCTTTTCACACAGTGATTTCTCAGAACACTCCACTGACATAGGTGCTAATTTCTATCCTTCTTTATTTCCTACAAGTGGAAGTAGAGTGAGAACGTCTGACCAGCCTTTTTTCTTTCAAATTAACTTCTAGCACTTTGAACACTCTTGGAAAGGAAAGAAATTCATCCACCACGAACAGGGAATTATGCAGGTTTACAAAGTTGAAGTTTCACTCTCCATTTTGTTAAGGGTTTTGTTAATGGCTAGTACAAGGGGAGATCTTACTGACACTGAGAATATTTCTTAAGAAAGAGGAAGAATAGACGATATTAAACTTATTGGAGTTGTTGCATTTCAGAACAACAAAAGGGGAATTTTGAGAAGAGTGGAATTAAGCTACACACAATATGAGTGTTATAGACAATGCATGGGAGTTCCCTGGTGAGTTTGAGGCAGCAGCAAGCCTGCCTTACCAAAAGATGGTATTCGGAGGGATGTTGATAACCTCAAAGTGACTGTGTCTTAACTCTATTTGTCTTCACCACAGCATACAGATAGGTGGGGTTCACTGTCCTCTATCTCCCAGGAGTGCTCTGAGGGCCTTGCAGAAAATAGGTGTTTAATTAAAGGTTTGCTGCATGAATGAATACATGGGCCCAGGTTGATTCAGAAAGAAAATTTACATTCATATGACATGGTATCTCCAGAAGCTCTTAATTTCAACTCCCATCCCCTGGAGACCTTGAGAAGGAAGCCTGGGATGATCTTTCTAAAATGCACATCTGCTCCTGACATTCTTCTGACTAATCACTTTCAGTGGCTCCCATGTACCTATAGGAATCAATCCACATTTCATAGCTTGGCAGGGAAAGCACCCACTCCTGCCTCAGACTCTGGTTTCATCTCTTCCTCCCACTCCTCTACTCATTCCCCCATCTCCCAGTAAATGAGATATATCACCCTGCGTTCTCTATGCCATTCTCAGCATTTATATTCTTCAAGTCCCTAGTTAATCTGTCTCGGTATCAGTTAAAACTCACCTTCTCTGAGCAGCTCTCCCTGCAACCCCACTTCCTGTGGCCTGGTTGGCTGGGTGTCTTGTTCAGGCTCTCAATACCTTTGGTTACACAGGTAAGTGGGGTTTGCTGTCTGTCTCCTGGGGCTGCTCTCTGAAGAACCTGGGTCTTTTTCACCTTTAAATCCAAGGCACTCGGCATCAACGTGCCAGGTACACAGTAGGCACTCAAACATGTTGGGGAGAAAAGTAGAGGAAGAAAAAGAAAGAATGGTGGGAAGGAAGGAGAAGAGAAGGAAGAAGTAAGAGGGAAAAAAGTTACTATTGATTCAGACCATTTTTCTAGGCTTTGCGAGCCAGAAATGAGCTCGAAAAAGAAAACAATGCTCAACATTAAAAAAAAATCTACTAAACATGGAATGTATATTTTAAAGAATCAGCTTTCATATTTTGTAACTTGTTCATAAGGCTTAATAGCAATAATTGTGAATCAATTCCTCTTGAGTGATTACATGATTTAAAAAACAAAAGCAGTAATTTTCTTATTAAAGCTTGCACGTTGAAATCAAAGAAAGCATAATTATTTCCAAGTTTCTTTGACTTCAACATGGAGATGAAAACCCACTTCAGAAATAACAAAATTCTCACTCTATCCTATTTTGTTTAAATGCCAAGTCAAAGGTTCATTATTTTATAGTTTTTGATGTGTTTTGGGGTCATGAGATAAGTCTATTTTACTTCCTCTTTACCACGGGCTGGAGGCTTTTAACTATTTATGGATTTCCCTGATCTGCGAGCCCGGCTAATCTCACCGCTCCAAGGAGTGCGGAATTGTAACAGAAGCAGGGCTTTCTTTAAACATGGTTGCCTTGAAAGAGAACTTAAGATGTGCTTGAATATTTTTAAAATATGCAAATATGAGATCATTTGGAGAAAAATATACGTAAGTAGCCATGTTAATTATAAAATCTAACACTGTAATATAAATTCCTAAGTTTAAAAAAAAAAAGAGGTCAGTGCTGGGGATGCGGAGAAGGGACGTGCAAAACACAGGAAACCACCAAAGACTGTCAATAGATGATTCCCTTCACCTTTCACACGCACCCCTAGCCCTTTCCAAACTGCCTGGATTATCAGGGACCTCAACAAAACAAACAAACCAACCCACTGTACCGGGAAGAGAAGACTGGTGTTTGACTCTAAATGTGCAAGTAAGAATAAAACTTTGTTCATTGACCGTTCACATAGGATAGTCTCGCTTTAATCGTAACCATGTCCTTCACCCCTCTGCAACCTTTCTACTTCTAAACATTGAGCCTCACAGCAGGGAAATCCGCCTATCTCTCAGATCAAGAAACCCGATCCAAGGCCATTCAGTACGGAACAGTGAGTCTGAAGCAAAACAGAGAACCCAGGCTCTGGATTCCCAGTTGGTCAGACCACTAGACCACATTGCACCATTAGAGCAAAGGCAAACATCAGGGTTGTTCCAGGACAGTCTCTGTGTGTTTACCGATGTGTTTGCAGCCTTTCCGAAGCCCTGTTGTCCTATTTCTTTTTCCTGTTTGCAACTTGTGAACATTTCTGTCTTCCTTTCCCCTTACCTAACCTATTTCTATGATCACTTTTACCCTTTCATTTGAAATAGATTCTAGGAGCAACTGAAGGATAAAATGCAATAAAATGACAGGTTCTAGGCTGTCTGGAAACACACTTATGTCAGGGTATTGGTGCATTTCTGACTGTAGATAATATCAAGGAAGTGCAACAGCGCCCAAGGATATTTTACAAAAAATAAAAGGTGCTTTGAGCATAAGGCGACTTCAGACTCTCCCCACGAGTTTTGAGTCAGAGGACCTTAAGGCAGTGAGGAAGTGATGGAAATTAAACAATCAGTTGATTAGGCTCCTTTCAACTGGAATGCAAGGGTAAATTTGCCCAAACTTATGTTGTGAATAAAACCTTACATTCTCAAAGTGTCAATTTAAATACACGGGGTGCGTCAAGAATCACGTAAGATAGATTGACAGTCAATGTGCAGCATAAAACACATGAGACAAAACTGAAGGGCCTAGAAATGCAGTAGGAAAAACAAACTTAACCCATCATGATCGCCAGTACTTGAGGGAAAGCAGGCTGCTCATCTAGAGGAGGTCAAGAAGGTAGACCAACTGCTGTTGAACTTTGAAAGTGAACCCTAAGCACCAGAAAGAGCGTAAGGTTAGAGACACTGGTTTGATTTTTAGCCAATTTCATTTAACTTTATTCCTCGATATAGGAATTACAGGTTTGTCCTAACTCTATAATTAAAAGTCATGGTCAGGGCAATATTTGGCTACAAAATGTAATGAATATTCAATATTTTTATCAGAAATCAAGAATATATACTTAGAGAGGCAAAATCGTTTTTCCTAGCCTGTAAACTTTATGGCTTTCTTCTAAGTCTCTTTTTGTTTCTGTAGCCTGTTTCTCTTAGTTTCAGAATCTGTGTCTTCAGAGTTGAACCAGAACATCCACCTGGTCGCCAGGCCAAACTGGCCCTGCAGCCAACAGAGCCAACCCTTGGGTCTTTGCTCTTGTGAGCCTGAGATCAGGCCACTGACAGCAGACAGCTGCAGTGACCTCCTGTGAGGAACCTGGCTGTGAGCCCTGACCCCTGGGTGGGGCTGGAGCTTTGCAGTCATGCCCATTGCCTAATCCCTCTGACTCCGGTGGAACCTAAAAGCTGCAAGGATGGGCCGACTCTTCCCTCAAGAAGGGTGTGGAGGGAAGAAGAGAGAAGGTGGCCAAATCACCCTGGGCCGACAGAGGTTCCTCCAAGTCTCCCCTCCTGGGAAAGTCAAGACCCTTCAGCTCTCACAGATTCAGTAAGACGACAGAATCTCTGGAATTGGGAACTGACAGCCAGCTTGCTAGTTCATCTAAGAGAAAAGAATGTAACTGGGCACTAAACCAGGCTGGATAGAAGACACAAGGGGCTCTCTCAGGAGCCCTAGGAATGGAAAGAATGACATGCCCCTGTTCACAAGGGACTTGGGGAAACCAGGGCTTCCTGTGATACCGCCTGGCTTTCACCAAACGGCCAAACTTAACCTGATTGTGGTAGGTCATTGTCTCAAGGGGTTTGGGAGAGAAAGGGGAGGAGTCTGATGGCTTACTTAGTCCATGAGAGGTTTTGTTTGTTCGTTTTCCCTGATTGTCCCCTAGACTATTTTCCAGATATTTGGCTCCTAGGTATCTTCTCCTAGAGAGAAATCCCAACAATGGAACATAAAAGAAATTACATAAAACCTTGTGAATATTAACTTTCATAGAATATTCTTTTGTGTCCTGGTGTCCTCAGTGCCTGGAAGCCAGGTAACTACACAATAGGTAACCTACACAATCGTGAGCATGACTTCCCTCAACCAAATGATCCATGTGGCCTTCCAGAATGAACACATCTGGAAAAACCAGTTAGTAAAAGCACTGGGTTTTCAGCAGGCATGAAGAAAAACAGAGGGGCAGCACTGTTTCCCTCACATCATCCCCTGATGGCTTCCAACAGTCCTTGATCAAATTCTCTGATGTAGGTACCCAGCCAAATTCTTTGATTTCTCATATTGCCTGGAGGAAGCTAGTACTACACCAAACAAAAGAGGAAGAAAATTCACCCATTCATCCTCCTGAATCGAAAGGCGAGGGGAGGAGGAACCCTTTACAAGTTAGTGACCCCCCTCCCCTTCTCCCTCCTCCTCCTCCCTCTGGCTTGTTTTGGTGGGGAGGGCTGCATCCTAGCTCTGTTTCCAAATAAAAGCTTGAATGGGAGGATCTGGTACTTCCTCATTTCCTTCATAGAATCAAATGGCATGACGCTTCCCTTAGAGACTGATTAACTGCTTGATTGACTGATTCATGTATTCATTCAGGCATTTAGTGGGCATTTGTTTAGGGCCTGCTTTGCAATAGGCCCCATGCAAAGTCCGAGAATGCAAAGACAAAAGGATATGAGTATTTGCCCTGGAGAAGCTCATGGTCCAGTAATAGAGACAGACATGAAAACAAATGTTTTGGGTATGAATCATGGCTCACAAACTGAAATGTGAGTACAGTAAAGGTTATTTGTCTTTATTTTCTTTAAAGGAGATTAAATGCTACTCTAAGCTCTCATCCTGCAGGGCATCTGGGAAGTTTAATCTTAGTCATGACTGAGGGTCCCTTCCTGCTTTGCCTCTGTGCCACCCAGAAGTCGTGTGGTTTTCCATAGCCCCAAGCATGTGAAGAGAACCCCCGCAATCTTGAGCTCACCTAGGCTATTCCTGGATGCCTGTGGTCCAAGCCTGGCTGGTTACTTGAGATCTGGAAACCCCACTATATTCACGACACACATGGGCCACTGAATCCTTAAGGACATGGGATCCTGCTGCCTAAAACCAGCTCCCTAGATAAATGGGTACCCCTCCACCCCACCCTGTGGTCTTACCACCATGCAGGGTTCCACCAAGAGCAGAGCCTGCATGGTGGGTTCTGCTGGGTTCTGCCAACTCCACTCTCTCCCTCACCTGGGAGGATGATGTCCTCGCTCTCCCTCCTCTGTATTTTCTGTGCCCCCAACACAGCAGAATCTGCTCCAGGAGATAACTACCAAAGGAATGAATACGGATGAATATCTCAGGAATTCTTCTGCCCCCAGACACTAACAGCAATTGTCTCCTTGACGGTTGTGACTGGGTGACTCACAAGCCTCACCCCAGTCCCAGCTGAGTGCCAGAGGATGTGCTCAGATAAGTGTTGTAGGAAGGATACAGCTACCCATGGGGATTTGGGGACTCAAAGAGGTTGATTTTTCTTCTGGATCAGGAGATGTAGGGAGATGTTCGTAGTGTGCGTAGGCCACGGGAGATGGACATCTGGGGTCAAGAGGACAGAATGTATGAAACAGAGAGGGGTGACAGAGCCTATGTGTTCCAGGGAATGTGAAAGTGTGAAAATCCTCCTATGGTTAGTGCAGGGGGGTGGGGAGGGCACTGATGACAAGTGATGAGACTAGAAAAGACGTTAGAGCTCAATTCTGAAGGGACTTAGAGTAAATCTGGGGGGTTTCCAAGGTGAATTTCTTTCTTTCTTTTTTTTTTAAATTGAAGTATAATCAGTTACAATGTGTCAATTTCTGGTGTACAGCACAATGTCCCAGTCATGCATATACATACATATATTCGTCCAAAGTGCATCTCTAAGGTAAACAGTTGAAGGTCATTGCCTACACTGTAGTACTGAGGGAAGTCATGGACTTTGGAGTCTGTTGGATGTAGCTTGAAATCCCAGCTCCATCGTTTTCCTGCCATGTGACCCTTGCTGTACCTCAATCTCTATTACCTGTAAAATGGGCATAGATAATTGTAGCATCTTTAGAGGATTTTTGCAAGAACTGAATAAGGCAACATACGGAAGCATCTGCCCAGGCCTGGGCACATAAGTAGTATTAAAAAAGTGTTGGCCAGTAACAGTACACTTATAAAATTATTTTCACGTCACTATACTCACAGGACCCGGAGAGGTAGGCCCAGCAGTACTGCTGTCCTAGGATGCAGCTCGTAGAGACACCTGGAGATCAAAATTTGAAGTGCTCACCTGACTAAGCATGCTGGCAGACGTGACATGATGTGACATCGTGGATCATAATGATCCCAAAGGTCAAAAGTGATGAACATCAGGACCAGCACATGGGGCAGGGCTTTGAGGATTTCAACAAGATCAAGGCAGCGTCTGGCACCCAGACGCCACCCAAGTCATTTTGTTTTGAGGTTTCCGAGAGAACATAATAAAAATTAAAATGAGCCATCAGAAGAGAGAAAGTGGTGTATTAGCTGCCAAGTTCTGCTGGAACAGAGCACCACAAACCAGGTGGTTTAAAATAAGAGAAGCTTATTGTCTCACAGTTCAGGAAGCTGGAAGTCCAAAATTAAGCAGTCAAGAGGGCCACGTGTCCTCTGAAACTCTAGGTAGAATCCTTCCTTGTCCCTCTCTAGCTTCCGGTAGGAGCCTCTGTGGCCACGTGATGCTCTCCCTGTGTGTCTGCCTCCTCCAGTTGTCTCTTCCTCTTATAAGGACTCCAGACACTTTGGATTAAGGGCCTGCCTACCCCAATATGACCTCACCTTAATTTACATCTTATTCATGTCTGCAAAAACTATTTCCAAATAAGGTCACAGTCACAGATACCAGGGGTTAGAACCTGAACATGTCTTTTTGGAAAACACAACTCAGCCTGCAAGTGGTCTTATGGAAAAGGCACTGGGCTTGGAGCAGTGGCTGCGGTAAAGTTACCTCTCAGGAGTCAGATACGTTATTTGCAAAATCAGAAGTCACTGGAAAATGCTATGATTACCCAAGCCTGTCTGGATTCTCAAAATGAGATGCATCTAGAGGTGAAAACTGAAGCAACTCATTGAAACCGTGTGTTCAAATCAAAACTGCAGTTTGAGGAACTAGGGATTACATAACTAATAACCTAAGACTTCACTGACCCTGGCTGCATTAGGAAGCAGGGCTTATGAAAAAATGCCCTCTGCTCGAACAATTTCTTCAGTCGGGCAGAGGATAGATTTTCTTGTGTAACTGGCGTTTTCCACACCTCCCTTAAAATGTGCTTTGATAAAAATATTTGAAAGAAACAACATGAAGTGTAAGGAAGCGGCAAGCTCCGTTAACTCTCTAAATCTGATCATCCTACGCAATGATTTGAGTTTTGAGCACTAAACGAAACTCTTATTAAACCCCACTCCTCCCTTAATGGCAAAATGAAGATCACCACTGAAGACCTTGGAGTCACTGTCTGCGTCTGTGCTCTCATCCCTGTATCTCTGACCCCTGGTTGCAGTAATACGTATTTTGTGGTTCTGTCTATAACATAACTGGTGCAGGGGCGTGCTGACACTTTGATTCCATCTTCAGAATACGTCACTTTGTACGGAAGTCTTGCCTGTTGATGTCCAGCCGGCTATTCTCATACCATATTCTCTCACCTTTACATGGTTTTTGATTTGACTGCATGTATGAATGAGGGGCACCTGCTACAGTCCCATCTTGGGGTGGCCCAAGGCAACCCAAATGTTGGCACTTACTCTGTATCCCTGAGAAGGATACGAAAGTTTGGTAGGATCTTAAAAGGTGCTTCAAACGGGAAAAGCGCTCTATTAGAGGAGAGACTTCGTGGCTGAAGAACATGGAGCACGTTTGGAGGAAACTGATTTATTTCATTAATAATCGAGTCCCAGATGAGCCTGAAAAAGGCATGCTGGGCCCTTATTATGGGAGGGTTTTGCCTCCAAGGCTGAGAATTTTGGAATTTGTTCTGTAGGCAGCAAGGAGCCACTGAAGGTTTGGGGGAAGGTGGTTAACACAGGAGTATATTTGGGGAACTTATCCCTTTAACAACGCAGAAGATGGGCAGTAAGGGAGAACCTGCATTTGCAGAGACCATCTGCGAAGCTGTTACAAAAGTCAGAGCAAGGGATAACACCAGCCCGCACCAATGCAGTGATGTCGGGAGAGACAGTGCAGACCCACTGGCATGAAAATGTGATTTCTAGTCCTAGCAAACTGAAGAATGATGTGACCCTACGAATATGTGAGAAGGATTGTGTTCTATTTTGGATGTGTTGAATTTGAGGTGACTTCAGGACAGCCCAGGGAAGATGTTCCCCGGGAAGCATGAGGTCACTATCTCAGCTCTGGCATGTTTATAAAGAAGGCTCCCAAGGGCACAGACTGCAGTTCGGTGTCCTTTGCTGAATTCGGATGACCTGCGCTCTGTTTACTGAACACAGAGCGGTTACTCGGTAAATCCCACTGAAGACCTTTACTCAGCAGCTTTGATCAAACACTCAGCAAAGTCATTAGCACCCCTACCTATCTATTCGGCCATAATGCAAGAGACTTGCAGTTCTAATATTTTTAATGCCGCAACTCTTAACCAAGGCATCCTTCTCAAATCAGCTTTTTACTGAGGAGTGAAAAGTGATGCCAGAGTGGCCTGAAGTCACGTGTTCCATATATCTACGAAATGGGAGCAGATTTCCGGAGCCTGAACTCCCAGATGCCTACTTTCATCAGGCTACTTTTTTTTTTCTTTGCTAGTTGATGCACTAACATTATACCTTACAGAATTTTCAAGGACCCCGTCTGAGAAGAATGACCAGAAAAAGTTTTTTTAAACCCATAAAATGGGGGTGGGGGGAGAGAAGGATTGGTTAGATGCCAAAAGCAATCATGTGTTTTAGATATGCCCTTGGTTGGTATGCTCATAAAAATAATTTACAGGGGAAAGTTGACATGGAGCCACTTTCTGTCCTTAACAGCAGTGCCATCTGATTTCAGTTGAGAGAGACAAAAATATGAATAGGGCAGAGGTAAAGAAACAACATGATATGCTGACATGTGGATACGCAGTGCCTCAACCAGTTATCTTGCCCGATTTAGGCAAAAAAGAAAGCTCATTTGCTTTTCTGTCGACTCAGGCAGGAGGGAATCGGGGAAGACATTCTGCACTGGAAGCCAGGACCCCTGGGTTCTAGTTTTGACTGTGCCCCTAAAGAGAAGTTCTGCTACTAACCTTGGGTAAATCACTTCACCCTCTGCCTGGTGGCAGTTTCGGCTGTAATTTTCTCTCCTTCACACATCACCTTCTCTATTGATTCTCTACCCCTGCAGCCTTCTTTAAGCAATCACACGTGAGCCAGATAAAATACCTATATATTTTTGGATGCTGTGTATTTCCTACTGAGAGAGGCTCCTCTTCTTGTGGCTAATAATGAAAATTACAAGTGTAGAGCCTGGCTCACTTGTGTCAAGATGATATGAGGGACCTGAAGGTCACTTTCAGCATGCTTCACCGTGCCTCCCAGGCACTGCTGATAAGAAAAAGAGAAAAGGACAAAGACAAAATTAACCTTTAATTTCCCATCCAAGCTACACACTGACAGAAACAGAGAGGTGGGTAGAATCTCTTCTAACACACAATGGAGAATTATATATTAAATATCTTATCTGCTTTAACTTATCAGAGATAACCAAGCATGCAACTATTTAAATCTACGTTTATACGTAAGGTCCCCAGCTCTGAGTGCTAATGAATTTTAGTGACACATTTTCATATATAGCATCAGCCCCCAAATCGTTCAGTTTCTAAATTAGATGAATAAATAAGCAAATCAGATACATTAACTTTCTCTTTGGAATAGTTTTCTTTCCAAGCAATCGCTAAAGTTATTTACATGCTGATATAAGACATTACTTAACATAACGAGTAACAAGTTTCTCACCCTCCAAGGTATTAGACACCAACCCTTCTTCAGTAATTTATTTTTGCAATTCTTGAGCATCATCAGAAATATCAGTAAAGAATTGATTTTTTTTTTTTTTTGTATCTGATTTATTTCACGAAACTGGATAATTACGGCTGGTCAAAATAGACTCACGGACATAGAAAACAAACAAACTGTGGTTACCAGTGGGAAGGAGGGTTGGAGGGATAAAGAGTTTGGGATTAATAGATATACATTAGTATATATAAATAGGTAAACAACAAGAACCTACTGTATAGCACAGGGAACTATATTCAATTTCTTGAAATGAGCTGTAATAGAAAAGAATCTGAAAAAATATATATGTATGTATATGTATAACTGAATCACTTTGCTGTACATCTGAAACTAGCATTATAAATTGACTACACTTCAATAAAAAATAAGAATTCTATAAAAAAATTATGGCTGGTCAAGCTTTAGCTACACAAGCCACCTAATATAATATGTGGATAATCTATATTAACTATGGACAATGAATTAATTTTACCAAACACCCCATCCATAAATGAATAATGAAGCTTAAAGTCAAATGACTAGCATTTTCAAACAATAGATTTCAAACCAATTTCTGAGTGTAGTTTCTTCTCATATAAACTTTTCATCTTTGTGTAGCATGTCCTAATACTAGCGAACGTTTTTCTCATATAAACTTTTTATCTCTGTGTAGCAATTCCAATCATTTTATTCTTGTAAGCAAGGCACACCCTTGGTGCCAAAAGAGTTCAATTCAGCACTAAAATTGAAATGTATATACGAATTCATTATGACTATGTTGTTTTCACAAATTCATTTATTTTACAGAAGGACAAGTGATCCTGCTGCATTTAAGTGTAATCTGATTTCTGAAACAGTGATTGATTACTCGGAAGCCTATCTATTGTATAAAACATGTTTTACCTCTGCTATAACTTTTTCAACACAGGATTCCTACTTAATAGTAATGCACATCATTCGGGAAAAATGTGCAATACTGGCGTTAGCTTTGATAAGGTTGGAAGCTGACAAGCGAGTAAGCATCCCCCCAAGATGACAATACTTTAAAGCTACATAATAATTCTCCTTTACCCTAAATCAGCACAGTTCAGAAACTCACAGTGAAGCAGAAACTCCAAAGGGAAATAATAACCTTGAACTCCATAGCACGTATAGTATATACAGCACATGTAATTTGAATATCCAGAGCTTCAGTCTCCTAATTTCTCCTTTGCATAAGGAACATTAAGCATCCTTTAGAAGCCCTATGCTTAGTCTTAAGCAGTAGAAATGGAAGTGATATTAAAAATGAATAGAGGGGGAAGGGTATAGCTCAAGTGGTAGACTGCCTGCTTAGCATGCACAGGGTCCTGGGTTCAATCTCCAGAACCTCTGTTAAAAATAAATGAATCAATAAACCTAATTATCTCCCCCCCAAAAAAATTATTTTAAAAATTAAAAAAAAATGAATAGAAATGTATAGAGAACTAAAAGTATCTTCACTTAAAATTTTAAACAGGGCATCTGACTTCTGAAGCAAAGAATTAAAAATATATATATTTTAAAGTTCAATTAATGGTAATAATCCATCATAGAAAATAACAGATAACCAAAAAGAGTCAAATAAATGTCATCTATAATTCCAAAACTGCACATATATTGTTATAGGTCGGCTTGTATGTCCACCTCCCCCACCCAAATTCAAATGTTGAGGTCCTAATCCCCGGCCCTCAGGATGTGTCCTTATTTGGAGATGGAGATTTTACAGAGGTAATCAATTGAAAGTGAGGTGACTAGTGTGGGCCCTGATCCAACATGACTGGTGTCCTTACAGAAAGGGAACATCTGGACACAAGCAGGCACAGAGGAAGACCATGTGAGGAGACACAGGGAGAAGACAGCCATCTACAAGCCAAGGAGAGGGGCCTGAGAAGGATTCTTCCTACACAGCCCTCGGAAAAAGCCAGTCATGCTGCCACTGTGATTTTGGACTTCTAGCCTCCAGAACAGTGAGGCAATACACTTCTGTTGTTTAAGCCACAGTGCCAGTCTGTGGTACTTTGTCATGGCAGCTTTGCAAACTAACACACTCTCCATCTTTTTGCTAAGTGCATAAAGAAATGAATAAACAAATAAATAAATGTATATATACATGGATATGTATCTATGTAAATAACACATATGTGTGTATATATTTTTTAATTGGCATCATAATTTACACACTGTTTTGTAACCTTTTTTCATTTTATGTGCAGGAATATCTCACTACATCTTAAAATATGATAGTAATAATAATAATGAAAAATTTAACATGGAATAAGCATTTATTAGGTTCTGGGCACTGTTCTTTATGTCTGCTTGTAAAATATTTTATATCTACTCTCTTAATCCTTATGATTTCTAGATAAACATCATAGCAAATGGTTATATAGTATTCCATTATATGGACATATCATAAGATATTTAAAGTATATCCTATCACCAAGTATTTAGGTTTATTCCATTGGGAGGGGTGTTAAAAAATATCCTTGCCATGAACATCTTTTTATCATAGTCTAGGTGCATATATATTACCTTCTTGTGATGAGGTTTCTGTGGGCTTATAGGTCTTCAAGCTAATTTGACAAAATAAATATTATATATTTATCTAATAAGTGCATATTTTATTTTAAAATATGTACATATAATATTCATGTACACAATACATATATGTATGTGTGTGTATATATTACATATGTATGTCCAGAGAAAGAGAGAGAAATTACCTTCCAGGATATTATGCCAATTTTACTAATTTTCACTCTCACTAGAAATAAATGAAAGTACCTATTTTTCTTTACCGTCTTGTTTTTTTAAAGTCCAGACAATTTGTAGGCAGATAATGATACCATATTGTCTTAATTGGATGTCTCTGACTCCTGAAAACTGGAACATTGAAAATGTGTGTTTTAGTCCTTCCTGTTTTATTTTTTGTGACTGTCTTGTTTCTTTGTTGACTTTTAATCCGAAATCATAGTGAAAGTCCTTCTGCTTTGGATTATTTTCATGATTTCCCAATCTCCCAGTGTTCCCCTAGTCAGTAAGAATTAACACCGGCTGATATTTGGTCACTCCAGCCCATAATTCCTCTTGTCCCCACTATGGTCGTATTTCTGACAACCTCGATCAAATAGTACACAAATACAAACCAAGAAATAAGATATAAGGGTCTCTAAGAATGAAGGAAAATATAACTATGAAGTTTATGAGAATTGCTCCGAAGGCAACCCTTCGAACAGTCTGTTTGTAATGATTTTAGCTGCATTAGATAATAAACTAAAAAAAATGAGAGAAAATGGTGACTCTTAGACGCTAACTCACATTAAATAAAATACGCTTCCTTTTTGTCTAAACTGTTCTCTCTGCATCGCTTCCTCCTTTACCCTCACTACATCTTTCTCACTCCCTTCTCCAGGATCCAAATGTTACTGTAGAGATTTAACTGAAATATGAGTTTGTCTGCACTGCCTTAGTAGATTGTCTGCCCATCCACTGCTCAGCTCCTTTTTCATGTACTAATATTACACTTCACATAAATCTCTTACATGACTCTTGTTGTAATGTCTCTTAATTATTTGCGCATGTATCTGTTTGCAACATAGACTGTCATCACCTTTAGATCATAGGGCCTTTTGTCTTTGGAGTTTCAGTGCCTGGTCCCAGACAAAGGCTGTCATGGAGGAACCACATAATTGGTGACATCACTCGCCCTGAGGGTGTATTTGGATTGAGGGTGGATCCAAATATTTACTTTTATGTCTGAGGCTAAATCTTAGGAAATTTTGTTGATCTGCAGACTTGGCTCTTTGGAAGGAAACAAATGTACTAGCTTAAGCACAATGGAATGATATATGCATCCACATTAATCTCTAAAGGGCATAGTTACATATCCATGCATGCATATGTGACAAGTATAAATATCACAGAGCTCCTTGTCTTCCCTGGTCTCAGGTTTTTGTTTTCGTTGTTGTTTCTAATCTGCAAAAAAAAAAAAAAAAAAAAAGAGAGAGAGAGTTGTGATGTGAACTCTAAGGGACTTTTCAGGCCTTAAAGCTTGTGATTCTCATTCTACTTGGCCGAGACTGGACGTGAAGTGTCTTCACTGCTATTTTGAGGGCAGGTTGAGCCTGGGGCCGCTCGTGTCACTGTCTCAGAGTCTCAGAGATAGCATGCTGTTTACACACAGCACAGCCGCCCTGCCTCTGATAACTGATCCTATCAGATGGGGTTATTTCCAGCTGTCTTCAGGAGCAGACAGCTGCTGTGTCCAAATTTGCCTGCCTCACCACTGGAGAGTGGAAGAAACAGTCACTCTCCTTGTAGGGCTCTTGGGCTGCTAAACAAATGCTTGGGCAAACTCGTGGTCACAGGGACAGAGAGCCATCTGAAAAAGCTGACCTGGAACCAGGGCTGTTTCACATTTTCATTAGGTTTGCAAATGTGTTCAGAAGCCAGGTGGGGCCAGAATTCAGGGAGATCGAATGAGCCTAAAGAAATCTAGGAAGTGGCACAAATTCACACTCTGCTGATAGTGATAATAATATTTGTTTGTAATCATGTACCTTTATAGGTATTACAGAGTTTTGGAGGCAAAGTAAGTATGCAGATATTGTATGTAGTGATGGTTCAAAATGATATCACAAAGAGCTGGAAAAGAGCTCAAAAGACAAAATGTTGGGGTCATGCCTGTATTCTCTACTCTAATGTGGTGCTGGATAGAGACTCAATATTTAGGTCCTTTTCTCAGTGCAAAAACTAGGGCAGAAAAATAAAACTTAAAAATGGTTAGGACAGAGTGGGAGCAATAGTTGAAAATGGTAAATAAGACTTCTTAATCATATCATGAATATGACTCTTACATACCAGGACACTCCAGTAGGCATGCTAACTTAACCTGACACTGTTTATTAAAAAAAATGCTCCAGATAACAATTTTGAAGATGGAATCAAGACTTCTGCTTAAGCCCTTAGCAAAGCTGCCCCTTAACCAGATACTGAATTGCTGGCACCAAAGGGAGCTTAGAGTCCACTTCTTCCTGCCGGAACAGCGTTTCCTTTGCGCCATCCTGCAGTAGGACTTGTTTGCAAAGAGAGTGATGTGACCTGAACTGAAATGACCTTGTTTCTGAAGGGATATCAACAGCTCCCTGAGAGGAACAAATATCCCTGATTTAAGTTGAATTCAGAAGGATAACAGACTCAAGTCTAAGTCATTTAGTCTCTTTTAACCTGGCTTCTCCTTAACAAAAGGATTTGAAGGACAGGCTTAGATGTTGGCGTCCTGCAGTTGCTCCAAGACACTAAAGAATTTCTTTATGTAAATTCTAGCAATACAACAACTTCAATTATACAAATTATTTTTTTATTAAGGTATACTTGAACTATAATATTATATTAGTTTCAGGTGTACAACATAATAATTTGATATTTGTATGTATTGTGAATTGATCACCACAAGAGGTCTAGTTAACATCTGTACAAATTATTTGAAACAGCTCTCTGTGATGTGCAAAGAATCAGATTTGGCATGGCAGAGGACTCAGAGGCCTCGGGAGCACTCTTCAGTAGAGATGTCAGCCACTAATCTTTCTAAGAAGAAAAAGATTAACTTTGGTTAGAATGCAGGTGTCATTATTAAATAAAAACAGACCACAAAAATGAAACCCAAGGCATCCGCAGCTTCTCTAATGTTTTATCAGATAAATCTGAATAGCCTTGAATTTTCATAATAAGGTCTAGAAGGCAAAATGATAACTCCATTGAAAAAAAAAGTCTTTTTTTTTTATATTCTTGGGCAATATTTGATTTTACAAGGTCAGAGATAATGGGAAACTAACATACTACAAAGAAATTAAGTGCTTGGTTTTCAATAAGCACTTATAATAGGTACATACGCTAATGAAGGAGTCTTATTTGGTTATAAATGATTGCAGGATATGTTGTAATAACAACCACACCATCATTTTAATATGTCTGCCAAGTACCATGAAGCATCTATCAAATATATTTCCAGCCTGAAGTTGTTGGGAAAATGTAGTTATTTTTGGGGATTCTTGAGAAACATTTATTCTCAGATGCTAGTTTTCTAGCGTTTTGAGAAAACTTTAAGCCACTTGTTATGGGAAATTACTAAAATGGAAGAGACACCACCATGCCATGCTGCCCTTTCTGTTTTTAAAAATCTCTTTATCTCAGTGCTGTTCACCTCCTAGGGCAGGATGCATCTCAAACACATTTTGCCAGTTGAAATGCAAGAGTATTTTTCTCCTTGAACATTGACATTGACCTTTTCTGGCTTTCCTATAGCAAAATATATAAATAATAATTAACACTTGTTAAATGCCAAGAACTGTGTGAAGTGCATTTTACTCCTAAGCCTCAAAGGGATCCTATCAGATGGGTAGTCTTTGCTCCCAACCTTTGCTCCCATTTTACAGCTGGGGAAACTGAGGTATAAGGTATGAAGTAACTTGTTCATGGTTACACAGATGATCAACAGCAGGGCAAGGAGGATCCCAACCCAGGCAGATGGCTTCAGGGCCTGAATGCAGAGCCACTACACATTCAGCTTCATCTGAACAATTAGCAAAAACTACAAGGATTCAGATTTCTATGTGTATGTGGTGGTATGTTTAATATTAAAGATTTTAAGGCCATTATTTCATAGGAAATAGGCTGCCACTTTGCTACTTCATAAATCACATTGCTAAAGTTGAAATTCCAAGTGCCATATTTTAGCTGACTTAGAGGCATTTAAGTGCTGTTTCACCTGGAAAAACTGAGAACTTGAATTGTATTTGAAATAAAGATGTGAGGTGGGCATAGCTTGAAATTTTAAGGGCAATCAATGGTCTCCAATTGGTTTTTTGTTTGTTTGTTTTTAATTTTCCAACTTACAGAAAATCTGAGAGAATAGTATACAGACCCTTCATTGAAGTTTATCATTGCTAATATTTTATCACATTTGATTTACATATTTTTTTCTTTAGCTCAATTATTTGTGAGTGAATCAGATATCATGACATATAACCCTAAATATTTAACTATGTATCACTGAAAAATAAGGACAACTTCCTGCTTTCCCACATAATATGCGGTATAGCCACATTATTACCACACTTAAAAGTTATAGTAATTATAATTCTTTGATACCATTTAATAGTTAAGCCATATTCAAATTTCCTAAAATTGTGAAAAATATATATTCTACAGCTGTTTCATTCAAACCACAGTCAAAACAAGGTCCAGCCATTGCATTTACTTCTTATAACTCATCTCTTTTTTCTAATTTATTTTTGAAGTTGCTTCATTGGACTTCTACAAAGTCCTTAAAATAAGCAAGGTTTTTTTTTTTTTTTTAATTCAAAAGCAAAGAATAGCACTTGGAGTTGATATCTTTTTAGAGAAACTGGAACAAATAAAAGAGAGCCACCTGCCTTTTAGTGATCTTTTAGATATCCTTTCCAGTTGCCTCTTACAATGACTTGCCACCTCTTAACCGTGGTCTCATCTTTTCCAGCCCTTGTGTCAGAGGAAAACCACTGAAAAAAGTTAAGCCTTAGAAATTCAGAGCTGAAAGGTCAAAAATGTTGGCAATCATCCAACATAACCACCTTCTTTAACACATTAGAAAACCAAGTTCCGAGGAGGCGAAGTAAACTGCCCTTCACCATGACACAATAGCAGAAAACGGAACTAGAACAAAAGTCCAGTCCTCTTTCCAGTAACACCACAGCAGAAGAAGATCATATTACCTGGCCCCTGTCCTTCTAACAGAGTGCAGAACAAATGACTTTCCAGATCCTATGCTCTGGCACAAAAGTCAATAAGGCTATTACTGACATTCCAATTTGCATCAGTGACAGCACATTTTGTCAAACAAGTCTACAGGTGAGCCCCCAAGACCCAGTTCACATCTGTGGACACGTGGTCAAAGGTTTGTTCTGAGCCTTCTGTGTTCACCTGAATGCCCGATAAAGCCACGTGCAGGACTGGTCAGACTATGCTCTCAGTGGAACCTTGTAAACCCAACTACACACAGGCTTAAGGAGACCCAGTGCAACATCCTCTTCCCAGTCTGCCTTTAAACCGAGCTTCTCTTTTGCCACTGGGGAAATATTTCTCCTCTTTCCATGCCTTTCTGTGGCTGTCCCACTCCACCAATCATGACTTGCCTTCACTCAAAAGGGAATTATAATCAGACTTGGCTAGTCATGGAACCTCAATCTCCTGTTCACAGTGATTTACAGGGTACATGTGTGACCTGAGCAGAGCCAACCAAAGCACTTGTGCAATTCAATATATGGGAGTGAGACTATATGTGTGTGTGTGTATACATATATATATATATATGCACACGCATACAATATACTGTGAGTAAGAGTATTCTCTCTTTCTTTTGGATCCTGTTAGAGTATGGGCTAGATGGACAACTTTTCTTGTCACATAGGGAGAACCTTATGCCAATACTTAAAGAAAAATTGACTCCTGCAGATCTGAGATATAGAAAGAGAGAGCCCTGACAACACCACTGGGGCCTATTTGGAACGCTGTGAGAGTGAATTAATAAATGGACGTTTTTGCTTTTTATAGATGCTGTTGTATTTCTGTCATTTACATCCTAAAGAGTCTTTATGAGTACAAAGTTCTGCTTTGCAGAGAATCATGAAACCCTGAGGTTTTCAAGACATCTAAAGATAGTGACTTGTACCTTGCCACACTATTTCTAATTTTGAAAGCAGAAGTTATACTTGTACAGGGGTCCTCTACCCAGCAGCGACCAATCAGAAATAAAATTTGTGTTTTTCCTTTTCTTTAGAGAGAGCAGTGCCAGAGACTTCATCATTTAGGCCAGAATTAAAAAAAAAAATCACCTGGGAGTCACAGATGATTTAGAAAGGGGGAAATATGGTGCCTTGAAATTACTTAAGAACCTTCCTTAGATATATCGCCTTGGCTACATCAGTGAGGGTTGCCTTTTGAGAAAGGAGCGGGGGTGCATATGATAAATCTGGAAGGTGTAGGAAAAGAAGTCAAGATCAGTGACTTCTCCCTTGGGTAGGTCACTGAGGAGGAAGAGGACCAAGGCCCTGGGGTTAGTACACACCAGGACTGGCTCTGCCCCCGCCCCTGGGAAACTATCTGTATCTGTGTAACAGCAATTGCTGGGGCTTCCAACATGGACCACCCTGGGCCAACCTAACAACTGAAGAAGTGGAGTGGTGGCAGCATTCTGGACTAGCAACCACTGCTCCAAATGTGTAGAGTGGTCTTCAATTGTGAGAAGCAAGTCTTTAAGAATGTATGGCCTCATTTGAAGCCAACACTGGGCTCTCTTTACTTGATTCTGGGCAGAACTGCTGCAATAAATTTAGTGCGAGTTTTTGTATACACACGGTTACGATCCCAAGGGAGGCAATTATAGTTTATAAACCAGAAGAGGGAAATAACAAATCATTTGTTCTTACCCACAGGTGGCAGATACCTATAAGGATCTATGTATAGGGAAGGCACCATACTGCTTTTACATCCCCATCTCAGCGGATTAATTTTACTGAGAAGGTAACTCGTGAACTCCTTTTGACAATTGCTTTACATATCCCTCTTCTCTTACCTATGTCACTGTCTCATAGCCTGTGCCCTTTCTCATTTATTAGATGCCTTTCACAATCTGTAGCACATTCCTACTGTCTAGTCATCCCTTTGGTATTCTACCCACCAGAAATGTTTACTGGGCTGCCCCATTGAGCTCAATATTTCTTCAGCCATCATTGTCAGGCTCCCTGACAGAGATTTCTGCTGTCACCCACTGGGATCTTGCTTCACTCTCTAGTCTGAATGTTCTGGAAACATTATTTTTGGTTTCAACATAGGCAATTAATCATGCACATTTATGACCTGCAACCTCCAAGAAAGCTTCAGAGAGAGAGTTCATGGACTAGTAGGCGAGATGCCAGCTCATATGTGGGGATACTTGATATTCCAGTACTTCCAGCTCTAAGACAGATTGCCTGAATCTGTGTACAAAGAGACATTTAAGTGCTCTGCTTTGGGGAGAAGCTAGGAAGCAGAAGAAATCATTTTAGAGTTCTTTCCAATTTTCCCACAGCCTACCTCCCCCAAACTACTTCAGTCTTTTTAATCCTGTCCCTCAGGATTGTTTCTTTTTCCCTTTACTATCTACTACAACCTGAAAGCTGGCTCAGCCTAGAAAGCTTATTGGGCAGAAAACTGTAATACGGTGCATGGTCATGGGTAGAAAGGTCGTAGCAAAATATATGTTGGGGGTGGGTTGGGCATAGGAGCTGAAATCTGGGAGGAGTTTCATTACTCTAATAATAGAAACAGAGAAAACGAGAGAGGAAAACCAAAATCGTGATTCATTGTGAATTCAGATTCTAATTTGGTCCAATAGTTGTCTCCAAAGTCACTATATTACAAGATTTAATTTTTTCTTTTATAAATTATGAAAGTAACTCTTGTTCCTTGTAACAAAATCAAATAAAACAGAAGTCTAAAAAATACAAAACCTCCCAAACCTGATTCTCTGGGAGGAAAAATAGATTACAATTTGGTCATTTAAAAATATTTTTAGACTTTATATATATATTTTTTCTTTATATACATGTGTTATTTTCAACATATAATACACACATATAAAAGGTTCTTTTTTGGGAAAAAAAAACCTGTTTTATTCTTTTGCATAAATGGGAGACCAATGAACACACTCTTCGACATATTATTTACTCTTATTCAAACATGGACACTACGATTGCTGTTTTGGAGGTATACAGATTTGAAGTTTAATGGCTAACTCCCTACAGATTATTATTTATGAAAGAGTCAATGTTAATTAATTTATCCAACAAGCAGTGAACAAAAAGCATTATATCTGTTCTTTTGGGGCTTGAATTCTATTAGGGAACTAAAGCCAAACCAAATAAATATGTAAACAAGAAAAATATCAGATAGTAATAACTGCTATTCAAATAATGAAAATAATGATGCTGTGAGGAGTGACTGGGTAGCTACTTTAGATTTTATGGCATCTCTTTAAAGTATTTTCCTCTGGGAAAAACAAATGTATGAGTTTTTCATCATAGTTTCTATATAATTAAGGTCTCAGGATTCAAATACATCTTCCAAATGCTAATAATTGGGAGTATAAATTCTAGCAGGCTTTGGGCAATGGTATCCTGTAAGGCCAGTTCTTTCTAAGTCAATAACTATGAGTTTGATTGACCTTGGCAGTATTACAGGGTCATATTTTTACATGGCTGAACTGTTCTTGAACAATTTCTACAATGTACTAGGTACAAATCGTCTTTTATTCAGCACCAGGCATGTGTGTCTTATCTTCCCACCAATTCTCCCCCGTCCCTCCCCAAGTATTCTTTTACTAGTTTTATAAAAGAAAAACTATATAAGTAAAGAAAACTCATCCCCACTGGACTTTTTTCTTTCATTCTGCCCTCTCTTTTTGCTATGTTGTAGTTAATATTACATGGACTTCTGGTTTATTCTTAAGATGGATTTTATTTGTGAGTTTACCTCGTTTTGTGGCTCCACTGTCTCATAGAATAACCTCTTTTCAGTTTCATCAGAGGAAGGACAAAAACTAAGAAAGGGACATGGTTCTATCAGCAATTCACCTAGGAAAAATTCCCGGTTTTTTCTAATCTGTTCTACAAAGAGATTGCAATGTCATCACAAAAGAAACTGACATTGCAGTCAATTCTTAACTATCAAAATATTTCCAAGAAAATATAATTTTAAATGAAGGAGTAAAACCCATTTCTGTGAAAGCAATCCTCCTTTTATCTCCATGCTTCCACCCAGCATAGGTGGGGGGAGGGGGGAGGGGTGTGGAAAGCACTGAACTAGAAACCAAGGAAGTCAGGCAGGATACCCACAAGGTTCCAGATGGCATGTTTAGGCAGAGTAATTGAGGAGAATTTAAAGACAAAGCGATTTATCAAAATGTAGATAGGGTATAATGAAATCAACAAGAGGGTGAAATACTGAGGGGACCATTTCTGCTACCCCTATAGCTAAAAGGGCAAAAGAAAGTTGGAGCAGCTATAAATGTAGATGTAGAAAAGGGCACTGGGCTCTGGTGGGTACTGCAGACTCCCATTAAGACACCCAGACAACACACAGTTTATCAGAGCAGGAATTGGGGGCATAAATACATCAACTCACTCTCCATGAAACTGGCATTTCCTGATGGTGATTCTGTCAGAACCCAACCAGAAGCTTGCGGACAAGAGAACTTGTGGACACAGTTCATACAGGTCAGCTTCCCAGGGCAAGGATCAGCATGGTAAAGGATGGAGAGGAGCTGTGAAGCAAAGAAAATAGCCTAGCACATCAGATCCTACCGCAGGTGACATCTCAGGGTCCTGGGCTTTTGCTTTCCTCTCGAGGCTAAATGGCAGTTACAGGTCTTCCCGGGCTTCAAGATTTTTTAGCTTCCCTTAACTCTAAATGTCTTATTTGAAGAGGAGGAAGTTAATGGCTGAAAAGTATAGTTGAATGCTATACCAAAAAGCTTTTTAAAGAATTCTCAACATCTTTCTTTCCTTTCTTCCTTGATATATTCCCATGGTGATTTTCTGTTTGTTTATTTTAAAAAGAAAAGTTGCATGGGTAATTAGTTTTGTGTCAAATGTGGATGTACTCCATGGAGGTGTCTAAGTGTGCCATACTAAGAAATTGATTTTTATCATTATGCAGTATTTCTTGTAACAGCACTATGAATGTGAAATGTTTGTAGAGTTTATTTGCCATTTTCACATTTTCCTAGATTCAATATATTTATCAAAATTAAACATCATTGACAAGTTTTGTTCTCCACTAAGCTCCCTGAGAAGAGTCCACATGCATCTTTGTGCCTCCATAGTATCCATGTAATGGGTTTAGCAGTGATTTCACAGAGATTATTTGCATTTTGAGCTCTTATACTGTGTTAAGCTCTGTGCTAAATGCCCTTTAAACACTGGTCTACTTCAATCATCAAAACAACCTTAAGAGTTTGCAGATGAGAAAATTTAAGCTCACAGAGGTTAAATAACTTGCCCAAGTCAAACAGCCTGTAAGTGTTACAGCCAGGAGCTAATCTGGGTCTGGGTGACTGCTAAATTTTAGCTTTTAGTTAGTACATGGAACTGCCACTTGGAAATAAATATGACAAGGATGTGTTCAAAGGGCTTTCTATAGCATCTGGCAGAAGAGCACTGAGGACATTGTTGGTGGTATTAGTATAAGCATCGTTATCATTATATCAAGGAAGAGGAAAAGATTCCTATCCTCAAGTATGTTAAAATGTGGTAGGAAGTATTAGATAATTACTCAAATGACTGTAATACAAGCTAGCATAAGGCAAGGACCATAAGGCAAGTACAAATATATGTATGAGGGAGGTGGCCCACTGAACAATGGACAGGGTTTCAATAGCTAGGGGATGAAAGGAAGTCACTCCAGGTAGAGAGAACATCATGAACAATGGCAGTGAGGCTGGAACACAGGGTGTGTGCAGGATCAACAAGGAGTTTAATGACTAGAGCATGGGGAGGTGTAGGGGACAAGAAAAGAAAAGACTGGAAAGGTAGGATGAGGCCTAGTGAGTAATCTACCTAATTGCATTATCATCCAGCACATAGTTCTAGAACTTGTTGACAAGAGAGCGCATCAAATGCTGTGATGAAATCTATATGTGTTTTGTCTAGTAGACTTCCCTGATCTAGCAATTTTGCAACCTGACCAAAGAAAATGAAGTCAACATGACTCACCAGCCCAGTTCTGCTCTCCTGCAGTATATTTTCCACACTAAAATCAGGGTAAACCTTTTAAAATTCAAATCCTATTATATTAGATTGTTAGCAACTCGCTTGACTAGCTTCTCATTTCCCAGATTCGCATTCTTACCTCTTTCCAGACGTCAACTTTAAGAGGTTCTTCTCTCTGTTTCTGGGATGCGCTTTCTTCTGGGCAGCACGCTCTTCCCTCACACTTCTGTCCCTGGTGACTGCCTCCCAGGTCCCAGCCTAGCTGGGCTTCTTCTGTGATGTCATTCCCGAGGTCTTCTTTGTAGCCTCCACTCTGCAGAGCTCTCTTAAACCGTTTGTCTCATACCTCTAATTGTGCACTTGCCACAATATTTTGTCATATTAATTTAAATTTCAGAGGTTTTTTCTTATTTATTCTTACATACCCAGTTTCTGGAGCAAAGTAGGTATGCAGTAAGTGTTCACTGAGTAAATGAATGGATGGACAAAGTCGTGGCATTTTCCTTGTGGACAGACTTAGCTTGAAAGTCACAGAACTGAGAAGTTTTCTTTCGTCCATCCTTAGATGGTGAGGCTTTCAGCATCTTATATATATAGCTTAAGTCTCTCCCTCCTCTATTAATCTCTGAGATGGTTGTCAAGATAACTTCTTTGTATCCTTAATCTGTCCAGGTGGCTGTAATATGCTCCAACAATTATAGCATTTGTTTTCTGTTCTTTTTACTTCAAATATCCCCAAAGCCTCTTTCCCCTCAGCTGGTCAATTTTCAAAGAATTCTCTTATGAAAAGTGCGTGTTTCCTTACTTCAAGCCTATGTCCCAGCACATTATGTTTTAAGATTGTATTCCCTGTTGTTTTCTCCCAAGAGTTAATGGAAATCACCCAAATCACTTTTCTTTGAACCTACAGGTGTAGTTCTTTCATAGGAACAAGTTTCCATTTCTTTTGAGAGATCCATCCAAGCCAATCTCTAGTTACCCTCAGAATTCAGTGCAAAACCACTTGGGGAAGGAGCTGTACAACCCACTCTAATCAATGCTTGTCAGACTGCATGCCACACATGCTGCCATTTTATACATTATTTATACACTGATCAAAAAATGATTTGACACAACTAATTTCATAATTTAGCTTAATGATTCTGACTTAAGAATGACTCAATTCAATTCATTAAGGATTGAGTTGGCTATAATCCCTTTACAAAGATATTTACCCACTAGTTAAAACCTTATCTTCATTGGATTTTATTCTCTAATATTGTTTCTTCCTGGCATCCAAGAAGTTCAGGCAGTTTTGGTTGTTTTTTGCTTAATTTTTAAAAATTGGGGTATAGTTGTTTTAGAATATTATATTAGTTTCAGGTATACAACATAGTGATTCAAAATTTTTATAGATTATTCTCCATTTAAAGTTATTGTAAAATATTAGTTATATTTCCTGTGTTGTACAAATATATACTTGTAACTTATTTATTTTATACATAGTAGTTTGTACCTCTTAATTCTCTGGATCTTTTTTGCCCCTCCCCACTTCCTTTTCCCCACTGGTAACCACTAGTTTGTTCTCTATATCTGTGAGTCTGTTTCTTTTTTGTTATATTCAATAGTTTGTTTTATTTTTAGATTCTGCAAATATGTGATAGCATACAGTATTTATCTTTCTCTGTCTGACTTATTTCACTAAGCACAATACCCTCCAGGTCCATCTGTGTAGTTGCAAATGGCAACATTTCATTCTTTTTTATGGCTGAGTAGTATTCACTGTTTATATGTGTGTGTGTGTGTGTGTGCACCTATGTATGTGTATATATAGTCTTCTTCATCCATTCATCTGTACATGAACACTTAGATTTCTTCCATATCTTGGCTATTGTAAATAATGGTGCTATGAACATTGGGGTGTATGTGTCTTTTTAAATTAGTGTTTTCATTTTCTTTGGATGTATACCCAGGAATGGAATTGCTGGATAATATGGTAGTTCTATTTTTAGTTTTTTGAGGGCCCTTCATAATCTTCCCCACAGTAGCTGAATAAATTTACATTCCCACCAACAGTGTACAAGGATTCCCTTTTCTCCATATCCTTGCCAGCATTTGTTATTTGTGGAATATTGATGATAGCCATTCTGACAAGTATGAGGTGATATCTCATTGTGGCTTTGATTTGCATTTCCCTGATGATTTGTGATGTTGAGCATCTTTTCATGTGCCAGGTGGCTCTCTGGATGTCTTCTTTAGAAAATGTCTATTTGGGTCTTCTGCCCATTTTTTAATTGGGTTGTTTGTCTTTTTGATATAGAGTTTTAAGAGCTGTTTATATATTTGGATATTAATGCTTTATCAGTCATATCACTTGCAAGTATTTTCTCCCATTTAGTAGGTTGCCTTTTAATTTTGTCAGTGATTTCTCTTGCTGTGTAAAAGATTTTAAGTTTAGATAGGTTCCATTTGTTTATTTTTGCTTTTGTTCTCTTTGCCTTAGGAGAGGGATCCAAACAATATTGCTATGATTTATATCAAAGAGTGTTTTGCTTATGTTTTCTTCTAGGAGTTTTATGGTTTCCAGTCTTACATTTAGGTCTTTAAACTATTTTGAATTTATTTTTGTATTATTTGAGAAAATGTACTAATTTCATTCTTTTACATGTAGCTATCCAGTTTTCTGAGCACCACTCATTGAAGACTGTCTGTTCTTCACTGTATATTCTTGCCTATTTTGTCATAGATTAATTGACCATAAATAGGTGGGTTTACTTCTAGTCTCTCTATTCTGTTCCATTGATCTATGTGTCTGTTTTTGTGCTGGAACCATACTGTTTTGATCACTGTAGCTTTATAGTATAGTCTGAAGTCAGGACGCATGATACCTCTAGCTCTGTTCTTCTTGCTCAAGATTGTTTGGGTTATTTGGGGTCTTTTGTGTTTCCAATAAATTTTAAAATTATTTGTGCTAGTTCTGTGAAAAATGTTATTGATATTTTGATAGGAATTTCATTGAATCTGTGGATTGCTTTGGGTAGTATGGTCATTTTAACAATATTAATTTTTTCAGTCCATGAACACAGTATGTCTTTCTGTCTGTTTGTGACACCTTTAATTTCTTTCATCAGTGTCCTTATTTTTCAAGTACAGGTCTTTTACTTCCTTAGCCAGATTTATTCCCAGGTATTTTATTCTTTTTGATGTTATTATTAACAGGACTGTTTCCTTAATTTTTCTTTCTGATAGTTTGGTGTTAACATATAGAAATGCAACAGATTTCTATATGTTAATTTTGTAGCCTGCAACTTTACTGAATTCATTGATGAGCTCTAGTAGTTTTTGGGTGGTGTCTTTAGGATTTTCTATGTATGGTATCATATCACCTGCAGTGATAGTTTTATTTATTCACTTCCAATTTGGATTTCTTTTATTTCTTTTTCTTATCTAATTGCTGTGGATAGGACTTCCAATACCATGTTGAATATTAGTGGCAAGAGAGGACATCCTTGTCTTGTTCCTGGTCTTAGATGAAATTCTTGCAGCTTTTCACCATTGAATATGATACAGTATTATCATATATGGCCTTTATTATGTTGAGATATGTTCCCTCTATACACACTTTTTGAAGTTTTTCTAATAAATGAATGTTGAATTTTGTCAAAAGATCTTTCTGCGTCTATTGAGATGTTCATATGATTTTTATTCTTTAATTTACATTTTTAATTTAAAATAATTTAATTCTTTATTTCTTTAATAATGTATCACATTGATTGATTTGCAGATATTTGAACCATCCTTGCATCTCTGGGTTAATCCTACTTGATTGAGTCATCTGATCCTTTTAATGTATTATTGGATTTGGTTTGCTAACATTTTGTTGAGGATTTTTGCATTTATGTTCATCAGTGATATTGGCCTGTAATTTTTGTGTGTGTGTGATATATTTGTCTGGTTTTAGTACCAGGGTGATACTGGCCTCATAGAATGAGTTTGGAAGTGTTCTTTCTTCTGAAATATTTTTTAATAACTTTAGGAGGATAGGTGTTCACTCTTCTCTAAAAGTTTGGTAGAATTCACCTGTGAAGCTACCTGGTCCTAGACTTTTGTTTGCTGGGAGTTTTGTTTTGTTTTTTGTTTTTTTAACTGATTCAATTTCATTATCAGTGATTGTTTTGTTCATAGTCTCTATTTATTCTTGGTTTAGTCTTCAGAGATTGTACATTTCTAGGAATTTGTCCAATTCTTCTAGGTTGTCCATTACATTGTTCATATAGTTTTTCATAGTAAACTCATGATCCTTTGTATTTCTATGGTGTCAGTTGTAACTTCTTTTTCATTTCTGATTTTATTGATTTGGGCCCATTCTCTTTTTTTTTTTAATAAGTCTGGCAAAAAGTTTATCGATTTTGTTTATCTTTTCAAAGAATCAGCTCTTAATTTCACTGATCTTTTCTGTTATTATTTTAGCCTCTATTTCATTTATTTCTGCTCTGATTTCATGACTTTTTTTCTTCCACTACTTTGAGTTTTGTTTGTTCCTCTTTTCTAGTTCTTTTAGGTGTAAAGTTAGGTAGGACCAGTTCCTGACACAGCTGACTATGGGGTCCGGGGTGTCCTGAAGCTTGTTTTGGCCTGCTGATGAGGGGGGCCAAGGCTCAAGTGGTCCCAGGACTGGTCAGGCTGTGGAGCTGTAGCTATCCTGGGGTTGGGGGTCCACCTGATGGTGGGTGGAGCTAGGACCCAGGGTCTTTGGCCGCAGGGCCCTGGGTGTCCTAGGTCTAGTGTCTTCACACTATTTGGGGCATGGTCCTGGTGGTCAGGGCCATGTTCAGGGGTGGCTGTGGGCTCAAGGGGTCTTAAGGCAGCCTGTCTGCTTGCGAGTCAATGATATCCCCACCCAGTTAGTTGCTTGGCCTGAGGTGTTCCAGCACTGGTGCCTAAAGGATGTTGGGTGAGGACAGGGCTGAGTCTTGAGACTAATAATCTGGAGGGAGGATTCCAAAATGGCACTTGCCAGCACCAGTGTCCACATAGTAGACTGAGCTCCCAAAAATGGTTGTGCCAGTGTCTGTGTCCCTAGGATGAGCTCTGGTTGCCTCCTGTCCCTCTAGGGAGTCTCCAAGATCAACAGGTATATCTAACCCAGGATCTTTCAAATTGCTGCTTCAGTTCTGGGTCCTGAAAAATGTGAGATTTTGTGTGCATCTCTGAAGAGTGGAGTTTCTATTTCCCTCAGCCTCTGGGTCTCCTGAAAGTAAGCCCAGCTGGCCTTCAAAGACAAGTGTTCTGGGGAATACTCTTTCTGGCACAGGACCCTTGGATTAGGGGGCCTGATGTGGGGCCCAGACCCCTCGTTCTTGGGGTGAACATCTGGTAATTGTAATTATCCTCATGTTTGTGGGTCATCCACCCCAGAGTTATGGGTCTTGTCTATACTGTGACTTCACACTTCTTACCTGTCTCACTGTGGTTCCTTCTTTATATCTTTAGTTGTAGAAGATGTTTTCTGGTAGTTTCTGGTCATTCTCATTGATAGTGATTCTGTAGTTGTAGTTTTGGTGTGTCCATGAGAGAGGTGAACTCAGGGTCTTTTTATTCTGCCATCTTGGTAACTTGATCAAGTTCACTTGTTTTCAAATTCATCTTAACGTGTATCTGCAATAGGGAAGTAAGCTACTGGTCCTTGCTCTTCTTGTGGACCAGGAAATTGATGAGTTGGGGAAAATCCCAGATCTAAGTGCTTAAATCTTTTTTAGGTGACTAAGTATTTATGTAAATTGAATACACTGCTTAAATCATACAATTATGTCTTGTCATTCAGAACTTATTTTATATTATTTTAATTATCAAATCTGCTAACATCTGACTGAGATCAGGGTTCTGTAAAAATTACGAAAACAGATTGGAACATGGAGATGAGAAGGTAATTGTAGAGAACAGGCCACTTTAAAGGAGTGAGGGTGAGTAGGCTTGAGAGGAGTGTTTTATGACATGGACAGTCAGGCGTCTCTCTGATGCGTCTATCATATTCTAGTATAAGGGTCATCTGAAGGCAAGGCAGGAAGGAGGGAGAGTCTCAAAGTCCAATCGTCAAGCTTGGGACATGGGGTCCTGGTAGCTATAACAGCCTGTGAATTGTTCAGCAACATTCAGAGTGACTCATCAGTCACGCTTCTCTTAGGTCACTTGTTTTTTCTTGAGGCCAATTTTACTTGTTCTGAAAAAAGAAAAGATTAACATCTTAAGGACCTAGTGCTCAGACTCACGAGGAGGTAATCAACTCAGAGACATTCCGAGTGCACATTTGGTCTTCTGTAATTGTGGAAGGTGAACATGAGCAAAATACCTGAATATTATTCCTTAAACCCATAGCAACCATGATTTCCCTCTTATGCATGTAGGTAGGAATGTATGTATGTATCCATCAAATGCCTAGTCCCCTACCTATCAAGCCTAGCCTCCTTATTTAGAGGCTGTATGGCTCAGTCCTCCAGGTATGGACCTTTTTGTGGCCATCTCACTTTATCTGACAATTTACAAAGAATATACAGGCCTTCTTCCCACAGTACTGTGCCTGATGGTAGGTGCTAAATAAATATCTCCTTTAAACGGAACTTTTTTCCTACAGCTAAATCTCAATTAACCGAGAAAACTTTCAATGATATTAACATAAAGACTTTATCATATAACTCTTGCATAATGATTGTAAAGAAAAATATTTATTGAGTGTCTCTCTGTGTCAGGCACTCTACATATGCTCTTTCGAATTTTTATATCCACACCACAAGGTTGATATTATGATTTTTAGTTTCTAAATGAAGAACCAGGGATTCAGTGAAACCAAACAATTTGTCCAAAATCATCCAGCTAATTAGTAATTGGCTGAAGTCTAGTTGGTCGCCAAGTTTGTCAAATTTCAAAGTTCCTATTATTTTTTAGACCATTCTTGTTTACCTTCTTCCCTGGGTCTTGTCAGAGTAATAATCTCCTCTTTTCTTTTCATATCAGGAAGGGAGTTAATCCCAAAGAGTTTTGGTTAAAATGTAAGATGCTTCTTCTCTCTTTGTAGATCCTCACATCAGATGACACAGATGCCATGTGACTACTGCTAAGACGTCTCTTCTTCCTTTTTCACTCTCCAGGTTGACTTAACTATAGGACTTACCCTATAGTGGCTACATTGGCTCAAGTTCAGCAGGCCTGGGGCCAGCCAAGAGTCTGAGTCTTATTTTCTTCTCTCCATCCATCCAACCATCCATGTTCATTCAATAGAAATTTTATGCTAGCCACCACGCAGCGTGCTAGAGAGTCAAAGAAACAGATCTCATATTCAAAGAGCTAAGAGTCTAGTAGAGAAGGGAAGCACAAATTTGTGCAATAATAGAGGCATATCTAAAGGTCCAAGGAGGAAGAGATCAACTCATTTTTGTGGGTCAGGGAAGGCTTTACAGAAGAAATGCTTGAGCTGGTTCAGCTGCCACGAAAGCACTGAAGAAACCAGAACTTTCCCTCATGCAGGCACATTTTCCACATGGTTTGTCCAGATTTGTGAATTGAGGTATCACTGTGTTTCTTCGTCAGCACATCACGGGACAGAGCGTTGGTGGGTGGCACTTTTCATTTCTGTAATATCATGGAGAATCTTTGTCATGTGCAGGTGCACCATCTTCTAGGGATTTATCATCACTCTGGGACACAGTGCTAACTCTTCGAAGTGATCTATAGTCTTGTGCATGACATCCCACATGTGTGCTTCAAAATACAATAATCACATTTCTGAAGATTTCAGACTCTCCCACAAACCTGTGATGACATGCCTAAGCTCAAATGTAGATCAGTCTGGAGAATGATGACCTGCCAGGACACAGTGGAGGCAGGCAAGCATTCTGGCATTTTTTTTTTAAAGCATCAGAGCAGAGAAGAATGTGAATCTAAGTGGAAGGGTTGAAAATAGTTGAATGTGTGGCCATTAGCAGCTGTGACTGCAAATCAAGGGCCAGTCTCATCTAGGCAGTGTAGACAGGCCTCTCTGACAGGCATCATTCTTGCCTGGGCTGCACATATACGTGCCTGATTGGTGTTAGAATGATGAGCACTGTTTTCAAACACACAACCAAGTTATGCATGTGAATTTCACCATGGATTTTCATAAAATGCCTGGACAAAACCATGTACCAAGCTTACTTATTCTTTTCAGTACTCTCTTATTTTATTCACAGATTATGATATAATACTGGTTTACATTTTCAGAATTGGTGTTTCAGGCATTATACTGTCACTTTGATATAACAGGATTCCTGTGGTCTCTGCTTTATGACCACTTTTTTCCCTAATTGATCCCTATTAAAGAGAGTCTAAAAATAAACTCAGCTTTTAAAAAGTATTGCGCTATGCTTAAATTCCAGTGTATTTAAATTAATGGATCCTCGAAAATGTAAAATTTTGAGAATGCATTTAATTCTGAAGCAATTTTGAAAATTTGGTATTCCATACTGTGGAAAACCACTGTGTAAAATGTGTTTGCCAACTGTTATTGAAAACATTTACATTAATAATCTTTCAGAGGAGAAGTAGAATATGAAAGGCTAATATAAGCTTTCAAGTGACTTTACTGAGGATCTGATCATTAACAGAGTTTCCAAAAAGTGGTTTGAAGTGGGGATACCCAGGCCTGGTGATAAGTGAAAGAGAATCTCTTGGGTTAGGAAATAGTAGAGTTGGTCCCTTTGTCCACTGGATCCCTGAGGGCAGGGGGTCAAACTTCTTTTGCTCATCAGTGCACACCCAACTCCCAGGAGGGGTTTTGACACAAGGAAGGGGCTTGGTATACATTTATTGAAAGGGTGCACGAGCTAAATGGCCATTGAGAAGTCAATCAGTGGCCAGAGAAATAGGATCAGCCTGTGTCCGGGGCAAGTAAAGTGGAAACGCATAGACCTTAGGGTCAGGATGACCTCGCCGAGATCCAGTTCTTTTATCTCTAAACCAAGCATGGTACCTTCCTCATAAGAGTGGTATGAGATCAAACCCAATGGACACACAAGTGTCTAGAATAATGGTTCTTTAAATGTTAGTAGCCGCCATCCCTGACTAGCTTTAGACATGCTTAACCTTAGCCTACATTTTATATATTCTTTTATGTTCTGTTATGAAAAATACATTGAGTGGGAAATCAGGCTCAGATATGGGTCCCAGCCTAACCACCTAACCTCTGGGCTTTGGTTTTCTCATCTGGCAAATGAGGAGATTGGACTTATTCTCTAGATTCCTCTACCTCTAGGTTTTAGCTTTTAAATCTCCTAATTCTTATTTAATTCTCACAAATTAAACAATTTATAAGTATTTAAATTAATAAATACATGTACAGGCTTGAGAGACCCACTAACATTTATTTATTTTGTTATCTTCCCACCTGATTTTAGGTATCTTTTCTATAATTCTGTGAATTTTCCTTACATTTTTTATGTATCGACTACATACTAAGTACATTTTATTAGTAAGATTAAGATTTAGATTCTGTTTTCTCAAATGTCTTAGCCAACTGAGAGTTAATTTAAGTGAGGCAGATAATCTATGACATAATTAATCTCTTGATGTTTCAGAAAATGAATGTCTTATTTTTATCTTAGGGCCTTTATTAAATATTGTACTATAACATTGTAAACATGGCAGGAGGAGGAGCAGAGGAGATAAATTTTGGTTAATAAAGTATGTTTACCAACAGAAATTTGAGTAGCAGAATGTTCACGGTAGCAAGAGGAGAATTATAACCATTTGGTAAAAGCAAACAAACAAAATATCAGATGATTTATTTTATGACCTAGATATTTTACTTTTTTCCTTAAAGGTTACATATGCACATTTACAATTATCTTGAATTTCTTCAATAATGACAGTCTTTTTGAAAGAGCAATTCCTAAGTGTGGGAAATATTTAAAATTCTTCATTCACATCAGGGTTCTGAGTTACTGGAATTTGTGTTCAGAAAGGGTTGTCAGTCTTCACTCATTAGAAATGCAATGAGAAAAATAATGCTTCTATTATTAATTCATGGACAGTAAAATAATAATTAAATTCTCTTTACGTATTCCTTCTATCTAGTAATGCTTTATTACTAAGTATGTGACATTGTATAAAAAAGACTGCTGCACACGTGATTTTAGAAAACTGAATGACTAAAAAAACTGTAAGACTAAAGTTAGTGTTTGTAGAATTCATTTTTTCTCTCTTGGATAGCCTACAAAAAGAGAGTCTATCCAAGGCAAAGACCTCCATATTTTTTAAGTAGAATATTTTCTTTCTTACCTAGGAGCTGAGCTTATGGATGAAAAAGGTATAGTTGATATAAGACGAGGGACAAATTATCTGTATATAGTCTATTGTGCACAATCCACATGGTTTTAGTTGGAAAACTCCTTTTCAAATATAATCTGAAAGTAGGGTTACTGGATGGAAAGCTTTTTCCCCATTACGACACCCGTTTCAAAACTTACAGATTCTGCTTAATTCCTTCATCAGATTTGTTTAATGTCTAGGAGATGCAGCTATTAAAGATGGTCCTCTAATTAGGACTTTTGCAAACAACATATTTTAGCAATTCTCTTCTAGAAATCAGTGTTAGAAAAAGGCAATGGAATCTTCAAGCAAGTTTCATTTCCTGGATTTTCTTTCACACTTTGAAAACTTCAAAGTTGAAACAGCTCTCGACTGCTTCCTGGAATAATCGTTGACTTATAATCAAACCCAGATATCCATGTTTCATGGTACTGTGGAAGACCCAAAATGACAGGTCCTCATACACTTATTTTTAAATGACTGTGACCTGAAATTATCAGTCTGAATTCATGAATCTGATGGAGAGTAGGGAGGAGAAAGTTTGTGTTTATGGGGGATTGTGGTTTTCCATCTGGTTGGTGTTGTTCGAAGATGATTATGGAGTTAAGGGACTCAAGTATTTTTGAGGTTCACTGTGGTGTTTATATCAATATTTCTTCTCTTCAACATGCACTTTAAAAAACTTTCATAAAAGTGCTTTAAAGAGGTAGTTGTAAATCTTTAATTTTCACCTTTTGCATAGTAATGTGTTGTGTTCCTGCCGAGAATTTGAACTTTTCTAAAGCTTTGAAACACTGTCACTTTAAAAAATTATAAATTGAAAGGAATTCGAATGCTGGAGAAAGATTATAGTGCTTCTGCTTCAACTTAGGTATTAAAGACTTTATCTTCTGTTACAAGCTTTGTCCATGATTTTATTAATTTGTTCATTTATTCATTCATTCATTGAACAGTTACTCAGGTCTCAGAGAAACCAGACTAACATATATGCCCATGCAATTGCTGTTCATCACTTTTAATGAGGTGGTAAATATTATCTTAGTTTCACATTTCTATCTTATCTATCTCAGTGATTTAGAATCTGGAAATAAGACTTCAGTCATCATACTAAAAAATGTTAATTCTCTTCATTGAGATGAATTTTGAAGACAAAAATTCTAAGGTGAGTCCCAAAAGTAGCGTTCAGCCTAAGAGTTAACTCTAAATAGAGACATATTACTGCAAATTTTAAAATATTGTTATCAGGAATCCATATATGGCCTAGAGAATCCTGGTTTCTGATAATCTTTGGTGGACATACTTCCTTTTTAAACTTGGAGCTTCCCTAACCTCATTTAAAAAAAAGAAGAAGAAGAAGAAAGAAAAGAAAAGAAAAGAAAAGAAAAGAAAAGAAAAAGAAAACAGAAGCTCAAAAAGGTGAAGTAAAGCACTTGGACCCATGTCAAACAGCTAGTAGGTGACAGAGCAAGAAAACAACTCTGTTCTCCTGAGCACAGTGAAACTGCATCAACGCATTAGACCAAGATTTAGAGCTTGGAGCCTAGACACCAGAGAAGAGATTTTCAGCAAATTTGTTTTTCAATAGAGAAGAAAGCCAAGAATGACCATCAAAAATGCTTCCTAAGTCACATTCTCCCTTCTTCGCAGACCTAGCCCAGGGGTCTGGCCCATCCCAGCATTTCTTCCTTCACAGATGACTCATTTTTGCCTTGACTAGTAGAAAATAATGGTTTCTTGGTTCTAGCCAAGTTGTTAGGCAAAAAGAGGTACTGGACTGAAACGGGAAGTCTCAAAAGAAGAGGGAAGAAATGTCTGCTAGATCACTTCTGATGGGTCTAGTTTATCCAAAGCCCAAATAATCTTGATATGATATTGTCTGATAAAGAAAATCTTTTATATGAACAGCCTCCCAAAAAAGACAAAAATTAAATCAATTTAGTTAACTAATTGACTGATAAAAAAAAATAATGAAATAGCAATAAAATTGAGGCTGTCGTGAAGAGTACAGAATGCACAATCACCAAGGGACAGACACTAAAAAGGAAGTAAAATCGAGGTCTGTTACTCAAAGTGTAGCCCTCAGACTGTCAGCATTGCTTGGGAGTGTGTTAAAAATGCAGACTCTCGGGCTACCATCCAGGTTTACAAAATGGGCACGTGCATTTTAACATGATTCCCCAGGTGGTTTATATGCACATTAAAGTTTGAGAAGCACTGATTTAGAACACCACGAGCAAGGCTGTGTAAGGGAGTGCAAAGGCCAGCCGTCAGAGGAGGAAAGATGGTCCTACCCTTTTATTTTTCTAGTTCCTTTTGCCCGTAATTTTTCAGTCTTCAAGAAAGAAGCCCCTTGGGTAGCTGTTCCTGTGACTCATAATATTCATGAAACATTGAAAGTACTGTGTTCTTCGGAGTAGGGCCTCCTGCTCCATTTCTCAGTTTTAAATGGTTCTTTTTGTCGCAACTCTCTTGACAACTAAGTGAAGCAGAAAACCACACACACCTTTTACTTCTCTCAACATTTCCTACCATCAAAAATGTCACTGCAGTCAGTTCTTGATTGAAGAGGGCTAAAAGAGTAAAGAATGGCATTGAGAGGTGTATAAAAAACCCCTTTTACTCATGATTTTAACCATTTTGGTCACCCTAATCCCTCTCTGTCTTTATAAGGGTTTGCTAATAATTTACAAAATATACAATTTTTTTTTTTTTTTTAGTTTTGCCTTCTCTCTCTTTTACTACTTACCTTTCCAACCCATTTGCTGACAGATGATGGAATTAATAATTATTAGGGGGATAAGCTAGAGTATCGAGGATCCTGGTGCTGGTTAATTGAGAAGAATTGTTAAATAATCATTGCCACGAATATTTATTGAGTTCACTCTGTGCAGACACTGTCCTGAGGGCTGAGTATTTATTATTGGACTTAAGCTGCATCTTTCTGGTACCACCCAGGACTCACCACAGACTGACGTTGGTTCCAATAGATGCGCTGTTGAGCGATGCCAGGATTTCCTTCAGTTTAATAACTTACTGTATAAGGATTTACTTCTTTAGCATCTGTGTCTCCTGCTACATCTTGAAAACCATGTACTTTCAATGCATTTTTTTCTAACAGAAAGGGATGCAGATTAATAGCTAATTAAATTCCACAATTTAAAATTTGACTTAAAAATTTACTGTGCTATAAACACATGTTATTAATTAGCTGTCTCATTGCTTTTTGCAACAGAGGCTTGATAGCATACATATTCTGGAATAAGTATTGGCTTTTGAAAAGTGTAAAGTCTGTAATTAATGCTTAGTATTTTTATTGTAAATAAACCTGAAATACGGTTCGCTTCTGGAAATCAAAGTCAATGTTTTGTTTCTTAAAAGAAACTCAGAAATTTTTTATTTGCCATGCTACTTAGGAAAAAAAGCAAAAAAAGTTTGAAATTTGAGAGCTTTTAACACACATACAAATTAAGAACATTTGAAAACTAATTTTAAGTGATGGCATTAAGGTGTTAGCTGTAAACCAGATTTACTGTTATTTAGCAATTTTTTGTTTGTTCCTATTAAAAATATTTCCATTTTCTTATTCACAAGCTAGATTTAAAAAAAAATAAAATTAATGAATGCATGCTGTAGATAGAATAAAATTTAAAACAACTTAAAAATAATTTATATAGTGCCTAATCTTGTATCTTGAAACTAAATTCCAATTTGGTATATGTGACATATAATCCAGTAGTTGTGAATCATAAAATTTCTTATAAAGTCTCAGAGCCACTATTTCCTTTGCCATTTACTACCAGTGAGCCTGAACTAGGTGCCTGGGATTGTTTCAGTTTTGGGACTAAGAGTCCCACATCTGGAAAATCCCACTGTCCCAGAAAAACCTAAAAACCAGGCATCCTATGTGAAGCATCTCAGTTCTGTGTAAGTGGCTCGTGGAAGCCTCCTGCTCTTACCCATTTTCTGTCTCCTGAACAGCCGTATTCCAGAGCTCACCCCTTGCCTGTGCTAGCTTTGATCCGGGGCCCCTAACGGACTCCAGCTCCTCGTCACTTGTCCTTACCTGTTCCGTCTGGGCCACAACCACCAGCTTCAGTCCCACTCATCGGTCTTCTCTGCTCCCACCGCCCCATGCTTTTCTTCATTCTATGCAATGAGGTCAACAAACAACCCAACCAAGTAGTACAGCTGTGAGCGATCAGATGAAATGGTTCCGCCAGAGAGGTAAAGAGTCAAGGTGCGAGCCGATTCCCTCCCACTCTAAAGAAGACTTCTCTCGTCTTTAATGTAACTGAGTGCGAGAGACTGAATGTTTATGACCTACCAAAATTCATATATTAAAATCCTAACCCCTAATGTGACTGTGCCACGAGGTGGGTCTTTGGAAAGTGAAACGGTCCTGGGAGCGGAAGCCTCAAGAACGGAATTAGTGCTCTTATAAAAGAGACCCAGAGAGCTCCCTCCCCTTCTGCCATGTGAGGACCCCGGGAGAAAATGACATCGAGGAGCCAGGAAGTGGGCTCCCACCAGGCAGAGCCTCTGACGGCACTCTGATCTCGGGCTTCCCAGCCTCCAGAACTGTGAGAAATTAATTCCTGTTGTTTATCAGCCACCAGTCTAATATCCTGTTACGGTGGCTAAGCCACTAAGTAATTAACACAAATTTCTAGGCAGAGAGAAGATCGCCCCTCATTTCTCAGGAATGCATGCATTCTCTGTATAAAGACATACCCAGCATTTATTCTTTCAAAAGAACACAGATACGCAAGACAGGGTTGAACATTGTCTTTTCAAGACACTTAGGATGCTGAGTCCTCTTGTGGGTTAGGACAGTTGTCAGCAGCATTTATTTGGTGCCTGTTGGCTTCTGGTCACAACGTTAGATTTGTTATTCATGTTAACACACTTTGTTCTCACATTAAATTAAGTCAGCGAGTAGGAACCGTGACATTCGTCCCATAGAGGAGGGAAGTGAGACTCAAAGGTTTGAAGTAACTTGCCCAACTTGCCCGGAAAGTGGGTGAGCCAGAATGTGAGGACAGGTCAGCGTGAAACTCTCGAGTGTGTCTGTGATGGGGGAAGCAAAGGAAGGGCAATTTATATAACATGTGCCATTTGACCAAATTATCCTGTTAAATAGTCTTGAAAAGCCGATTAAAACTGCTGATTGATCTGTTGAAAAGTATTATGCCTGGGGAGAACAATCAGCCAAGAAAACAAGATGTTCTGATGAACAACGGCCCTCGCATGTAATGATTACGCTGCTTTTGAAAGGCAGGTGATGATAACTCTGTAAGAAACCTCATAGTGGTTTATTTTAAATTAACCTCCTCCTGTTTCCTATTTGGAAAACGATATCCTTATTTATCATTCTGGAGCTGTTTGCCGGCCTCACCTTCTAATGTTTATTACCAGGAATTGTTTTGTGATGGCTGATTGCCCCAGATCAAGTATGGCAAGATAACCTTGCCTTCGGTGAAAACCTCTTGGGGGATTGACGAAGTCATTAGGATAAACCAAAATGCAAACACCTCATGTGTAAATAGTGGTACCATGTAGAAGTTCAGTTTGTCTTATTTAAACACAATAAAATTATACTCATTTATAAATGCCCTAATTCCACTAGTGGGAAGGCAAGTACCAAAAGCACTTTTAGAACGTGAAACTTCTTTTGTTAACCTAAATTCATGTTAATCTTTATTTTTAATAATTTTAATAGTTTACTAATTTTTAATATTTTTTTTATTTTTTATTTAAAAAATTATTTTTTAAAATTCAAAATTTTAATAATATTTTTAAATAATTTACTAAGTTTACCTGTTTACTGCATTGTGAACCACTAATACAAACATAGCACCTATTCTTAAGATATACATTGCTGAATGTTTGAATTTGAAAATACGTAATCTGTGTCTTGTTCCAGATTTTAGTGGGAAGGCTTTCAACATTTCACCATTTATGTCATAAATAGCTTTTATTATGTTGAGATATGTTTATGTTAAATCTAAAAAAAAAAAAAAGACAAACTTATTTGCAAAATGAACAGACTCACAGACATAGAAAACAAACTTACGGTTACCAGTGGGGAAAGGGGGTGGGAAGGGATAAACTGGGGTTTGAGATTTGCAGATACTAACTACTATATATAAAATAGATAAACAGCAAGTGTCTTCAGTACAGCACAGGGAACTATATTCACTATCTTGTAGTAACCTATAAAAGAATATGAAGATGAATATATGTATGTATGTGTATGACTAAAACATGCTGTACACCAGAAACTGACAACATTGTAAACTGACCAAATTTCAATTAAAAAATAAATAAATGAATAAGAAAAAAAGAAAATACATAATCAGAGTCAGCCTTCTTGCAGAAAGGGAACACAGAGATGTTGAGTAGCTATTAGGTGTCAGTGTTCGAGAGCTGACTGAGGCATCTGACTCCCAGGCTAATGCTCATTCTAGAAAACCATACTCTGAAATGGCAAAATCATCATTTTACTTAGGTAAAATCTGTTCTCTCTTGGGGTACTATTTCTTGACATGACACAGATAATCGGCTTTTCAGTATGTTAGGGAGATCCTGGGAAGTGGGAACTGCGTCATGTACAGTTTTGAGTCCCCACAGTGCTTACTCATTTCAGTGGTGCTTTGCAGACCACTGATTTGTGGATTTTACCCAAACCCTCCTATGCGCATCATCTCAGCTCAGGTTGAAAGGGAATGTTGGTCTATGAATGATATTTTTTCAGTCTGTAGAAAACACAAACACTGGAAATCTAACCTATTTTTTGTTACATCTGATATCAAAGTAGTGTTTTGTGATCCTTCACTGAAGAAAACATTTTCTCCTCTCTCCCTTAGATATAGGGTTAAAAACATTTGTTCAGTTGACTTCATTCTTTGGTGTTTGAACATCAACAGGATACACGCACTGGGATATTTTCCCAAGGTATTTTGCATCATTGACCACAAAATCAGTTAAATATGGTGGTCTTAAGTGAAAAACAAACACTATTTTCCCCCTTCAGTGGACTAGCGAGAGGAACAGAAACCTATACTATCTACTAAGACTTGTTCTTAAATGACTCATGGACTTTCAAGTTAGCACGTTCCCACAGCAAATGTGATTGGGGAAGGGATGGCTTGACACCTTAGCTGTTACCATTCTCCCATCAGCTGTCACTGCAGCCTGAAGCATCCCGGAGCCCAGGTGCTGGCAGCTCTGGTGAGGAGGGCAGGCAGAGATTGGATTACTCAGTGACAGCTGAATCTTTCCAAGAGAATTAGCTACCTAATTCCTCTAATGAGAATGTACCTTTTATAAATATTGGAAGAGGAATAAAAGTGGAAGTAGAATTGGTGCTTTTACCAAGACTCAACAAGCTTCCTGATTCTGATGCCGAAGCAGTTTTTAAAAAGACATAACTATACATTCCTTGATCCAGGGAAGGCTTTAAAATCTCTGTGCATGAGGCTATAAATGTTCAGTCCTTCTCGCTAACCCTGCATTAAGCATTCTTAATCCAAACCATAGAAAATTTAACTGATATTCAATTGTGTTTCTCGGAAGTAATTTCTTATTTTATTTCTCCCTCTTCTTGTCGCTCTCACACTGATCTTCACAGAAAGTCATACAAATGGGGAACCAGAGTCACCTAAAAGCTAGATGACATGCCATCATGAAATCTGTCTTCTCTCTTTAAGGATTTGATAGTTAAACTAGGTGACATTTCAAGTCTTTCTTGCCCCCATGTCCTGTGAGATTCCAGGTTTAACTGTTACAATTCCGTACATATTCACTCTGGCTCTTAAAATCAAATCTGCCCCCTGCTTGTGCTCTTCCTCCTCTCAACATGAGAGATCTGGCCCTCTCTCTTCAGTACGTCGCATTGTATGGATCTCATGAAGGATCAAGTTATTTTTCAATACGTCACGCTGATACGTACAGTTCATGTAACCACCTCGAATGTGCACCAGGAATGCAAACGCTCTACTGCCCAATAGAAAGATTGAGCTCTTTCCTTTAAAAACCATTCCTCTCCAACAATCAAAACACAAAATCCTGACTAATCTTCCAGATAATACATCCTTATCTTTCTGACTTTGAGAAATATACGCCATGTTCACTTTCTTTTCTCTTGCTCTTTTATAGTGCTCTGTATTCTAAGTAGTTGTCTCCATATTCTGGCATCATTGGGAATTTGTTTTAAATAATGTATTCCCTTTAGGTTAAAACATTACTTGAGCTGAGAGTTTTTTTCCCATCATTTTGCATCTTCACACTTCAATATATTGGGAATTGAAGGGAGTACAGGATTAAGTCACTAATGAGGCTTTTTCTCCTTTAAAGATACTCTCAGGGTTATAGCTTCCAATTGTGGGAATCTCTGACTGAAATTACCTGTTCTTATCCTCTGAAGGCAACAATTAGAGGAGTAAGATCCTCCCCATCATCTTCTTGCCTCCCCCACAGATTTGAGGATATATTGTTCTATTTATTCTGTTAACATCAAGCTGGGAATTCTATCAGGTTGTGAGCTGGGAGTATTGACCCAGGAGTGGGGATCCACTCTAATTACTACCTTCTTAGAACAAGAATTGAAGATAATTACTTATCTTGTTTTCAATTAAATAACTTAGTTCTCTTTAGTCCTGTAATACCTTAAGGCCTCGAAAATGGAGCTGGTGGAATCTTATTGTTAACAGCTTCCCCTCCACCTTCCATCTGCATTTACACTAAATGATGTGCTTATGGAAACGGGTAATACTTTAATCTCTTGTTCCCTTATTATTTTGTATAAAACTCTTTTGATTTACCTTTGCTAAACTGTGGAACAGCAGGTCCTTAAGACTTTTTTTTCATTCTAGAAGATGTATATTTTTCATGGTTTGCTCTTTTTAAAAATCAGTTTTTCTTAATTGTATAGAAAAGACTGTTTTCCTCTAGCGTTAAGAGATTACTTTTTTAATCTTAATATCCTCAAGCTCTGGTACAGTTCATACTAAACACTTAAGAGTAAGAGTGACAAGGGAAATGACTTGTCAGTTTGAAAAAATATCAAATATGATGAAGAAACCTTGCCCCAAACACTGTTGATTTCCAGTCCGATGACGATTCATCTCCCCAATTCCAACCACACCAACTTCTTCCTTTCTTCTGATGCCTACCTTTCTCTGCAGTTATATACTTAAGGGAAACTCACTCAAGCTCCAGTCTCAGGGTAAGTCCTAATCGGTCTGAGAAAAACATGATGGTCTCAGTGCTTATGCCCATGGCTGAAGCATGGCCCTATGACACATGTCTGGCTAATGAGCCAGACAGCTGCAAGGAAAATCAGTTTCTCCCCAAAAGCTGTACATGGAAAAGGTAGCCCCTTTTTTTCTGCCCCTGGTCATTATTATATACAGATATGTCATTCAGACCTGGTACAGCCATTTTGAACCCTGACAGGAGCCAGCCATGAGAGAATCCAAGGCACAGAAGAGTTCAAAGCTGGATCCTGACTATACCATGCCTTCTGGACTTTTTGCTACAAGACATAATTAAAAGCCTTATTTGATCAAGTTGAATCAAGGTTTTCCATTACTTGAAGCTATAATCATCCTGATAAAAAATTATTCCACATTTCTTTTATTTTTCTGGAAAGTCTAAAACCAAGACTTGAAACAGTGTATTGAGCCCTCCCTTGGGATCTTAGGTCTTGTAGAAAGCTATGAGAAAACATAAGGAGGAAGTCAAAATTAGGTTATATTTGCATAAATGTAGCAAAACAGATCTAACCAAAATATTTAGTTTAAAATACCCTCACAATTCCAAAATATTGGCTTTAAAAAGCAGCAACAAAAATTTCATTTTTCCCCCTTTATGTTCCTAACTCTTGGCCAACTCTTGAGAATGTGGGATGACCACAGGGATGAGGAACGATGGAATCTTCCAGTCCCCGTTGCCCACTGCCATACATGTGCATGTCCCATTCCAGCCTGAAGAATCAGGAGCTCTTGCTGTGCACATTACAAGGGGAAGCAAGAGGTAGAGATTTCATTTTTGCCCTTCCTTATGGTGTCGCTTGTACAGGCAGACTATCACTGAGCACACACTCTTCAGTTCTCATGTGAAGGAAGGGGATCTGTACCACTTTACTTTAAAACACATAGCAGAAAGAACTTGATGCAATTCCTCACCTCGTTTTGCAAATCTGCTGGCATGAGAAGTCTTAGTAATGGACTTGGATGTGTCCTAGACTTTATTGTGCCAATATCAATTGAATTAAGACTTCGAACCTTTTCAGGGAACTTCCCATCCTTCATTTCAAATGAATGCACAGACTGCTTTCAGCTACTGAAGTGCTGGCCCTGAAATGAAAAATGAGTACCTCTCAGCTAAGGTGGATTGCAGAAATCCACAACATCAGATTTTGATCGAGATCCAAACTAAATTTTTTCTTGTGTGTATAAGCAATGATTTCTGCTCTTTCCAGAATTTTACAGTGGGCTCTAGTGGAAAGAGCACTGGATTAGGACAGGAGTCCTGGATTCTAGGTTTTTGTTTTGTCCCTGTCACTTTATTCCTGAGTAACTAGGCGAATAGTTTTACCTCCTTGAGTTTCAGTTTCTTAATCTTTAAAAATGATAATAATGGATTTTGCCAAACAGTTTCTAAAAAGATTGCCATAAAAATCAATATGATAAACACAAAAGTACTTTACAAATATCAGGTACCATTATTATTATTCCATCTCTTATTTGTGAGGAGATTTGAGGACATGTCCAGATTGACTGCATTCTGAAGGGCTGAGATGCCGAACGTTGGTGTAAAGATAACCAGGCCTCCGTATTCACCCCCCCAGGTGGATATTTCCCAAGTATCATTTGATTCATGACCTCTTTTTCTCCCCCCTTTTTAAAGTTAAGATGGTGTTAATTCATCAAAAGCCATTAAATTCTTATTATATCCTGATCCAGTTCTATGCTCTGAGATACAGAAACATGTGAGAAGCTTACAGTCTAGTAGGGGAAAGGACCCAACCAGAAAATACAAATATAAGGCAGTAAGTAGGAAGACCACTGTATGGGCAGACAACCATGGGAAATTAGAGACAGAATACTGGTTCCAATTTGAGGTTCTGGATCTCAAATGCTGAGAAACAGTATCATCTCATTTCTCCCTGATAAACAATCCTCATGGACCTTCTCAGATTTCCCAGTACAATACAGACAACATGAATCCCAGTACAAGCTTTCAAAGTTCTACAGATTTCTCCCATCTACCCCCACCCCCAGAAAGTTTTAAAACAGACGCAGAAGGAAGCTCACCAAATGATTAATTTTCATCTCAATTTTCATTATGTTGATAGCATTTTTGAGGGCAAGGGATATACCAGAGCCCTCCGAATGCCAAAAGGAGAATGAGGTTGCTGGCTGAGGGTGTGCGGAATAGGTTAAGAGGTGATGGCTAAGCTCGTTCTCCCTCCTCCTGAGAATTCTGCAGAGAGCATGTTTTATGGGAGTCTTTAGCTGGAAGAGAAATTGAGACAAGGAGAAGGTGCATCATTTGCAAAAATTCTAATCATGGGAATCGGTGAAGAAGAAGAGGTAATAGAATTAAGAATCCTCATTTATAGCTTGCTGAATAATGACTTATGTTTTAAAAACAATTACTCTGAATATGTCATTTTATAATTAGTAGACTTATAAGTAGAAGTAATAGAGGGTTTCTTTTCACCATCAATTCCTGGAGTCTCCACTAACACGTTGCTGTGGAGTTGAAAGTAAATACACAGATGCATGTGTCTTATCTGATCCACTGATAGAATACTGGGAAATCCATGCTGTTATCTTGGAAGTTTATCCACCTTCTGGACCTGAAATCAGTGAATGAATACTTGTTTAGATAAAGACAAATCTGGACTTGAGAAAAAATTAAGCAACTATTTTGGAGATCTCGCTAAGTTTAATCATGGCATAAATAGTGAATGAACTTTTATGAACAGATTATATCACTGGTGACTCTAAACTAACCTCCAGTGGGACTCAGGCTCTTCTCTCCCCACACTGGTGTGTCTCCCTCCAGATTCAGCTGTCATCCTTATTGCCACGATGTGAAGAGATGAGCCACGTGTCTTAGAAACACAGAGATTGTTCTCTGTTCTGTGGTGTTCAGGTTACTACTGCTGCAGTTACCTCCAAATTTAGCAGCTTAAAATGATGACTACAGTTTGCTCACAATTTTGTGGGTCAGGAATTCGTAAGCTGTTAGCTGGGTAGTTCTTGCTTGACTTTCCTTGTGAAATTGCAGTCAGATGTTGGTTACAGCTGAGGTCGTCTGAAGGCTCAACTGGACTGGCTGTCCAAAATGGTGCACTCACAGTTGAAGCAGACTGCGGTCTGGAGCTCAGCTGGACTGTTGGCTCTCCAGCATAGCAGTCTTGGAGCCATTGTGTCCTCATATAACATCTCAGGGCTCTAAAAAGTAAGTGTTCCATCTAACAACAATATAAAAGCTCCATAGCCTTTTGTGGCTTATCCTCAGGAATCACACAATTGCTTCTAACACAATCTATTGGTTACAGAGATGATAAAAGCTCACTGAGATTCAGGGGAAGGGACTTAGACCTCATCTCTTGATTAGGGAGTGATGCAACTCTAGAAGAATACATGGGAAGATGTTGTTGTGGTCATCTTTGGAAAATACAACATATCAAAAGTGGTGAAACTCTGCTCTGCATGAATTTCAAGTCTGCTTACTATTTCTGCTCTCGAATATTCTATGATATGTCTAATATTGCTTTAGCTCATTTTAATGATTTTTCTAGTTCTTTTGATGTTTATTTTTCTTCCTTTTTGGGTTACATCAAAAAGAATCACTCAGTGGAATCCAGTTTGCTTGGATTTTGGATATAGGTTAGTCTCCACGTGAGGTTGTATTATTAAATTGTAGTGGATTCACAGTTTGCTCCCTTCACTTCTCCACTTCCATCAGGTGGCCTGCGTGTCTTCACCTGTGACTTGCCTCACTGAGATCAGATCAGGTCTGGGAAGGAATTCTGAAGGTTCTTCACACTGCAGGGCTCCTGACTCACCATCATGCTCACTATTGCCTTTGATTCCCTGTGTCTGTTCCTCAGAACCCGTCTAGATGCAGAAATACTGTAGCTCAGACTGTCTCATAATTTAGTCTCTGGAGTCCTCACTCCTATTTTTGAACCTAAAATTCCTTGGGCTCTGTACCTGGGGGCCTATTTGGACATCTAGGACTCACCTGTCTTTTCCTGCCTTAATAACATCCTTGAACTTGACCTCTGGTGTCTGTCCCTATCATGTGGAACTCTAGTTCTTGACCCTGGATGAATTATCTTAGGAATGGGAGTAGGAAGCTTGTTTGTTTATTGTTCTTCCAAAAGACATTTTAAGACTGAATGTTATCTTAATCTAAGATTGTTTTGTGATAGCAACATGATGATTAAGAGCTTAGGATTCAGAATTTGATAATCTAAGACTTGAATCCTGGGCATGTTATTCCCTAGGTCTCAGTTTTATTATCTTTAAAATGCATATGATATTAGAATCTACAATATAGGGTTGTTATGAAAAATAAATGAGATAATGAGGCTCTATCACTTGGTCTAGTAACTGTACTTAGTGAATATCCAAATATATTAATTGTCATCATCATCACCATCATGGTTTCAGGTAGGAGCTTTACTTTTTAGCTTTGTGTAACCAGCACCATAACAGTACTGCTATAGTAAGCCCTTATCATTGAATTAATAAACGTGTATCTGTTGAATCCCTACAAAAGATAAGCTGAACGAAAAATCATAAACTTCCGTCAAAACCAAAATTATTCTGATGACACACCTAGATATTAAAAAAAAAGTTATTCCCCTAAGATTGGTATCATTGAGGTGATCTGGAATGTATGCTGTGGGCCTGAGAAAGTTGAGAGGAGGAATGTGGCTCACCAGTGGTGGAAGGAAGTCCAGCCAAACTCCTGGAATGCTGTGTCTTGATATTTACAGATAAGTGGAGGGCATCTGGACAAGCATATGGCATCACCAAAGCTCCACAACACTGCAAGGCAAGGCAAGAAGTATTGAGTGGGGATCAGCATCTGGGAAGACAATCCAGGACCCAACAGGAGCCAAGGACCAAATCCTCATGCCTGGAAAATCCCTGAAAAGGATCCCAGGCAAGGTCTCAGTTCAAACAGACTGCATCTTAGGCTAAGGGCTTGGGTACAAGAGTAGAAGTCAGGGGACAAGAACTGCAAGGGCAGCTTGGGATTTAGACTGAAGAATATGGCTTACATGCAAATTCTAGATCAGAACAAGACTAGCAGAAAAGTAGAAATGCTAAGTCCTAGAAGTATCAAACTCAAGTTCAATAAATGTCCCCATCAAAAACAAGATTGATTTTAGATCCTAGGGCAGAACTCAGTCTGCAGATAGAACCACATGACCCCTGATGTGAGGAAGGAAGATTTGAGAAAACATTGCATTTTTAAATTAGATTTTTCTTTCATTTCGCATCTGCAGCAAATCTCTATTAGAAAATCATTTCAGACATTCTCTAGGTGGGAGAATGAACTAAGGTTAAAGTTAGGATTAATTTACTAATGTGCTGGTTTGTGTGGTCCATTCCGTGCATTCCCACAGTAGCTTGCAGATATTTCTCTCTCTCTCTTCCTCTCTTTCTTTCTTTTGTTTTCCCTTTCTTACTCTATGTATAACTTATAATTTACATACCATCCAATTCATTCATTCCAAATGTACAACTCAGTGATTTTCAGTATACTCACAGAGTTGTTCAGCCATTACTACAATAAATTTTGGAATATTCCCATCACCCCAAAAAGAAACCTCATACCCATTAGCCGTCACTCTCCACTCCCACCCCCTCCACCTAGCCTCTGGCAATTACTAATCTACATTCTGTTTCTATGGATTTGCATATTCTGGAAGTTTCAAATAAATTCAATCATACAGTACATGGTCTTTTGTGATTGGTTTCTTTCACTTAGCATAATGTTTTCAAGTTTCATCCATGTTGTAACAAGAATCAGTACTTCATTCTTTTTCAGGGCTGAATAATATTCCACTGTATAAATACACTACTTTTTATTTATCCAGTCAGCAATTGATGGACATTTGTGTTGTTCCTACTTTCTGGATGCTATGAGTAATGCTGCTAGGAATATTTGTATGTGAGTTTTTGTGTAGACATATTTTCAATTCTCTTTGGCATATATATAGGAGTAAAATAGATATCACTCTTTAAAATTCTTATTAAACAAACTAAGGTCCTTTAAAAATTATTTCAGTGAGTATTTGATAATTGCCTCTCCCATCCCAGGTACTCCTTTTTAGTCCTAGAGTACAAAAATGAACAAAAGTGAACAAAAGAGATAAACTATCTGTCCTCATGGAACTGACATTTCTCCACAAAGCTTTAAGTCCTTGAGAACAAGAACCATAATTATATGATTCCCTTTCCTATCCACAGTACCTAGCACAGTTCTGCACAATACATTAATGTAAGAATTAATGTATGTATCCATAACTTATGGGGAAAACTTGAATCATTATAATAAAGTTTAAATAGAATTTGACCCGTCTCCCACCTACTAAATCATAGAAACTCCAATCTCCTTCTAATGCCTCTAATTTTTTAAGAAAACTCCCATTTTATGGGCGATGCAGCTCTCCTACCTCCCACGAGGCATCTACTACTCCTTCCTCCATCGTGGAATGTGGATGTCATGGGACCCGGGCTCCCACATTGCTATCCTGATGATGAAAACAGTGGTGGCTTCCAGCCCAGGGCTCTGAGAACCGCTCCTTATGCCCTTCAGATGCATTATGTTTCTCTTCTTCCGAATGCCAAGTTGCTCTCAGCTACCTCTTCTAGCGGGAAAAACATCCTCCACTCTACTTAGGTTACACACTGTAAACACCACCTTCTAATACTGAGTATCCATGACCAGCCTTCATTCTCAACAGCTCATAGAGATGTTTCTGGTCCTGGGCTTGTATTGCTGCTTTCTCCTTCTCCCTTGGACACGGGATTGCTGGGGCGAGGAGGTCCAGTCTATAGGACAGCCTGGTCACCATTCACCAGACTACTCAAAACTTTTCCTTCTCCTCTGATGGCAACCAGTAATGGAATCAGTTTTGGGCACCTCAAATTTCTGTCTTCTCACAATGAATTCCTCCACTTGCTAGTTTTTAGTTGCTCATGCAAACAGACCCTGGAAGGATCTCTCCTTGCAAAGTCTCCAGACATCAGCAAAAGATCTGAGTTATGAAGATGAACAGCTTAAGTCTCAAACTTTGTCCCTGCTGCAGCAGCATTTACTGTAAAATGTGATTTGACAACATTTTGGTCAATGTCTCTTCTGACTGCCCACATGTGAGTCTGTTTCAATTATGGCTTTGGATTTACGATTTTGGAAATAGATTTAGGAGTAGGCCAATAGTTCAGGTAATTTCACTGTGACCTGGCAGCACTCTCAATTCGGTGATTTAATTTGTATCTTGTGCAAGTCAGTAAAATGCTCTGAAATTCAAGCTCCTCTTTTGTAGGAAGGGGATTATTTACCGTCTAGAGTGATAATGATAATAGCTAATGTTTATCGTGTGCTTCTGGGAAGTAGGCGCAATTTTATATCCTTTGTATCTATTGGCTCAATGACTCCTCACATCATGTTCATGAAATAGTTGCTATTATTGTTGGGTAAAATCATTCTAAATAATATAGGTTGATTATAAAAGAGTCATGCTTATTACTTTGAAAATGAGGCATAGACAGGATTCATTCACTTCATGAAAACTTCTATGTGATTTTGTCAATAATCAATTATATAGTTAATACATCCTTTCACTAGAAGACAAATTATATCTGTTTCACAATAGGACTTTTCCATGAATAATCTCCTGTGTGTACAGTTCAGGCCCCACAGATTATTTTGACTTCCACTCAGATTTCCACACTCCTCACTTTTACTCCATACTTGAATTCCATTCGGGAAATGGATGTCAGAGCAAAGAGCTGTAAGAGTAATATGGAACACCAGTCTATTAAGGCAGACTGAGCTCTTTTCTATTTTATTTTTAAAAATTTTATTGAAGTATAACTGATTTACAATGTTGTACTAGTGTCTAATGTACAGCACAGTGACTCAGTTATACATATATATCCTTTCTCATGTTCTTTTCCACTATAATTTATTACAGGATATTGAATACAGTTCCCTGTGCCATAGTAGGACTGTGTTGTTTATCTATTTAATATATAGTAGTTTGTATCTGCTAATCCCAAACTCCTAATTTATCCCTCCTTCTGCTTTCTCCTTTGGTAAGCGTAAGTTTGTTTTCTATGTCTCTAAGTTTGTTTCTGGTTTGTAAATAAGTTGAAAAGAGCAAAAACAACTCACTAAGTCTGGACCAGAACCAGCCACTTTGTCTCACTTTCCCACCCAAAACTGGACGAGTGTTCCTGTTGTGAAGATTCTTCCTCGAAATTTTGGTGAAATAGTACATAGAATGTAAGCCCATTATAGGATTTCTTTCTTTCTTTCTTTGGTCTTTAACTTGAGACTTCTGCAACAGGCCCTGGGCTTTCTTTTCTTTTCATATAGCTAGCTGCATTATTTTCTTCTGCATAGTGAGACGAGAACCATTTGGTTAGCCATCAACTCCGTCTTATCTGCTTGGCTGCATGCTTTGCTAGCTGCTCTGAGATATTTGGCCAGGAATTCAGTTTAGATTAACAAATTCTGTTCTATGGTTGAAGAAAATATTAACTAATTTGGTAAGAATTATAAGCACAAAGTGTTTGTGGTTTTGGGGGGTGGGGGAGGGGTGTCAGAAGAATTGTTGATAATCATACATTTTTGCATTAAAATTCTAGTTCATTAAGTAATCAGCATGGGGGTGTCTGATTGGTTGATTAGATGCAGAGGCAAATAATTTGTTGCTTTTTTAGGGAAATTTCCATCAAAGTGGTTGTACCTAGAGAATTTAAATGAATGTATTATTTTAAATCCATGTATATTTATTTCAAATTGAGTTTTCCTGGAGAACAAAAGAGTTGTTTTTCCATCCAGAACACTCATGGTTTCCAAGGTGGTGACTGGATTAAAAAAAGAAAAAATCACAAGGTATTAGCTTGCTCTCTCTCCCCCTTTCCCTCTCCCTGCCTCTCTCTCTCTTTCTCTTACTTCCTCTCTCACCAACCAACCAAAATGCTGCATGGTAAAGTTCCAAGTTTGCCTCCACAGGCCTAATTAGAGAAAACCTAGTGTGGAATAAAACTGAGGAAGCATGGATCTGAGAGGAAGTCGAAGTAATTTATTATTATTACTTATGATCCTGTCTGGGTTTTTGTCTTTGTTTTTGTTTTTGTTTTTCTGTGACTATATCTTCTGAATTTAGTTAAAGTGATTCATTCTGTAAGTAGTTCAACCAAGGAACCCACATTTTGGCTCAGACTTGAAAAATAAGAAGGGCTAACCAATGTGGTTAAGGAGCTCCTTGGAAGGGCCTTGGTCACAACCATGAACAGTCACGATGCAAACTTAAAAAGATAGGCTGGTGGGCGTAGCCACAGTTCAGTGGTAGAGTCCATGTTTAACTTGCACAAGGTCCTGGGTTCAGTACCCAGTACCTCCATTAAAAAGTAATAATAATAATAATAATAATAATAATAATAATAATAATAATAATAATAATAATAATATAGACTAAAAGGTGGACTGGAAAACAAGATATATCCCTTTATCCCTGGCTAGACTTTCGTCAAAAGGGCTACTGACTCAGGCCACAGCTGGCTTTTGAGTGGATTCAGAACCATCCCACCCCCAGGGACGCTCACTCTTTCTTACTTGCAAATGCCTGAACTAGGATCACTTCAGAGGCACTTAAGAGCTTCCTACCAAGATTTTGTTTGAAAAGCTGAAAAAAAAAATCACAATTTGCTAATATCATGAAGCCTCTGACAACACCCCCCAGGGCCTGAGCCAGCAGGGTAGGAAACTACTTTGTACCTCTGCTCCACTTGGATCCTGGGGAGCAGCTAATCTTCCCAGACCTCACACCCCTGTTTATTCTCAGTCCCTGCCCTTTGACCTTCTATCCCCTCCCCTACTCTCAGTCCCAGACTTCACTTCTGGCTGCCTTGGTTGGTCGTAGTCTCTGCATTCCCCACTCTATGATAGAAAACTCCGCCACTGAAAACCTCTTGGCAGAATGCTTCTTGTCTTAACTGGAGTCTAATAGCCCTGAAGGCCAGAATTTCCCATACAAACCCTTGTAATGAAGAGAACGAGGTGCTGGTATCTCCTCCTTCCCTTTTACATAAAACCATTATTCCTCTGCATGTCAAAAATGTCAGAAGCTACCCTTTGGGGCTGATATAAACCAGCTATTCACCTTGTTAGTACCTTTTACTAACCTTCAGTTTGGGCAACCGGACCACATACTTCCCTTCAGCTTGTCAAATTCTTAACTTCTGAGTAAGCTAAATAGTCATTTAGGTGATATTTCCAATATATCTTCCTCACATTTTCCTTCATTTTAATTCCAAATCTTCCATTTTCACTCTGCTTGAACTACCTCTCATACATGGCCATGAAATTATTCCTTGAAATCATTCTGAAATTCTCCAATTCTGAAATCTTAAATGCTGACATCTTATGCATGGACCGAAATCTCTTATCATATCAGCTCTCTTCATCCCTACACCCACTGTGCCAATTTTGACTTGATGCAGGCTTATACCCCCTTGGCCATTTCCTCCCATCAGCCAGCATCTTCCTGTCAAGCCACACCTGTTACTCCCTAGAACTTCTGAAGCATTGCATCTACCCAGTGGAATCCCATCCCTAGCTGAAGTCAAAAACCCATGTGCAATGCCCTAAACACCAGTTTGCTGAGTGTTGTTAGAGAAGAGCATGCCACATGTGAAATGGTGCCGCCTTTGGACCTCACACTGCTTGACAGTCATTCAATGGAATCTTACCAGCAACCAATGCCATGTTCCCAAACCTAGTTATGCCTTCTCACATGCCCCCAGGCCAGATGTCTATGCTTTTCACATCGCCATACTTTCCCTCTGAAATGAAAATGAAATGGCTGTCGTGTACTCATCATTTTCAGGTAAAGACTTTCACAGGATGGGATTGTGATGAATTGATCTAGGTTCTTCTGTATTGGCTAACTAAAACTTTTCCCACAAGAGAGGACTTTCATAGTCCCTCCCCTGAACAGAATATCTCCATGCCAGAAACACACATAGAGAAATAAGTATTTTTCTGTGCATTATCTGAACAGTAATAGAAGTTTTGTCAGATCCCTGATACAAGGGATCCAGGACAATAATCCTGAGCTTATCTATTTTTCTGAATATATGTGTTTAATATATGTGTATATTATATATATATAAAGCATTTAACTACAATGTTTTAAACAAATATTTATTAATCATTTATTATATACCATTCCCACTAGAAGGTAAACTCTATAAGATCAGGGACCTGTGTTTGTTTTATTGCTGTTTTTTATTCCCAGTACCTAAGGCTTGTAACTGTATACAGATCCTAAATTAATTTGAATTTTGAGGGTCTTTCATGAAATACTGTAGGAGCAAGTCACATACCTTTCTTTTTTTTTTTTTTTTCACATCTTCAGCTGTCTCGAGGGAAAAAAAAATCAAGTAATCATAATTGTAGGTTACTTTTCCTTCCTCTGTGGTCTACATCACCCAGTCAATAAGTCAGTTCTATTGGCTAGATAGATCCCATTTTGGCAACAATTTCAGATGTTTCTAATGCCCTAGTACCATGTAGTGGAGTGCTCAGAATGGTTCCCTGTTGATCAAACCCAGTTCAAATAATGCAATAGACCTTCTTCTAGAAGGCATTATTCTCTCTGCCTAAAGAATCTGCAGCTTTCCTCTTATCAAATCCCTCGGCTTCCAGTGAATGTGAGGTTACCAAAGATTGTCCAAGACCTTGTAGTCAATGGTCACTAGCAAAATACTCAGGAGGCCTACTTCACTTTCAACCTTACTCTCTAAGGCAACATATTCCAAATGTTGTGAATTTCAAAATGTCCTTGTGTCCATCAAGTAGAGTTTCTAAATCCTTCGAAGTTAGACTTCACCTACAGCTGGTATATTTTAGAGCATTACCAGTCCATTTGCATTCATGAATCAGATGTACAGAAACCTAACAGTGCTACTTTTCCAGAGCTGACCTCAGCTTACCTCTGAATCTCTCTTTGATCACTAGCAAAAAAAAGATTCATGTACCTTTAAGGTAGTCTATCCAGTCACATCCTGTTTAAAACATTCCCTTTGAGGTAAAAGTTCATTTATGTTCAGAATTTAAACATATTCAATTCATAGTTTAATCTCCTTAGGATGGCTGTTCTAAGCTCTCAAAAGACGTCTTTGTCCTTTCTTCAGCCTACAGGATACCGAGGAACTCATCTAGCATCGTGATGTCATCTGTGTGTGTGGTGTGGGGGAGGGGTGCAGGGAGGGGTCCAATCGCCATTTCTTCATCCCGGTTCTTATTTGACAGCTGGTGGCTCCTGCTGCTCGGCCTGTGGTTGCTGGTGGTTGGCCTCTGTCTTTGCTACATTGGCTGTTGCTGTTCTCTGTGCTATAACTATAACTATTCCTTCCTGACCTTCACCCCTACGAACTGGTCTCCACCTTGGCCTCCAGGCACAGGCCACAAGGACCGAGTTCTTATCTTGATCCCAACCACCAGCAGTGGCCCTCCCAGAGCCTCAGCACCCCCACTAGTTTCTGGAGTAACTTCTGGATCTCTTCCTCCGGGCCTGCCACACCGCACGGGGCTCAGGGCGATGGTACTGATGGAGGCCCACACACCGTGATTCTAAATATTACTGAGCAAAACGATCGTTGAATAAAATAGATTCTGTACTTTTCCCTTGACAAATATGCTTCTATAATGACTCAGGTCATTTGAATTTCAAAATGTTAGACTGCCTGTAGCCCTACGCTGAGGTGGGCTGACATGAGGGAAGCAAGCCCCACTTTCTAATCCACTTTCCATTCTCCTCCCACCACCGGCTGCTTTCCCCATGGCCTGTGGCCTTTGGGCCTTTAACACACCTGTGTGGAAATCCCAGCCCACGTACAGAGGATCTCATCTGCAGCCCACACCAACCCCCACACACACAAACACAAATAATCACTTCTTGGCCTCGACCCAGCCCTACGGGTGCACACACTAGTGGGAAGGCTTACCTTCCAGAGACTGGATCCAAGAAGAGACACGCAAAGCCTGGGTGAAGGATGAGGACAATCTTGGCAGAATTTCCAGGACCCCAAGGGTCCAGAGCATGGCTTGGAATGGTAGCAGTGAAATGAGCCCTGGGTGGGCAAGTCCCTTGGTCCCCAGGACTTCCAGTCTTGTAGGACAGGACCTGGTCAGAGAAAGGCCAATGTGTACCCCCTTCAAGTGTGAGGCCCGAGCAGGGGTCTAAGGGCCGTACTGTCTCCATGCTACAGGTGATCAGGACAGCTCGGTGGGTGGACACTCTTTCAAGACCCTGCCATCTGCCTCACACACCACTTCTACTCTGCTGGGGCTGCTGAGGTGGGAGAGAGGCACTCAGACTGGTCGGTGGAAAATAGGGTATACCCTCCTTTAGTGCTGAGATTCCTAGCAGCCACTCCCTTCTCCCATGGGTTTCAAACCTAGGGCGTGAGCCAGAGAACCAGCACAGACTGACATCTTAACTCATTTCCGCTCTCCTCCCTCCTTTTACAGACTTGTCCATCTTGCCCACGTGGCAGGAGCCACCCTTGTGTTATGGTACATCCCACACCCTTCTCTATTCTTTGTGGTTAATTATGTATGTTGATGATATGGTTTTTATGTCGATATTTGGGTTTTATTTCCATATGCATAGTTAAAGGGTTAGGCAATTCTAAACACTTATTACCATCAAGCACAACTCCACCAGAGCCCTCCATTTCCCTTTCCCCAGAGCTAATTTCAAACTTTTAGCTTATCCATTCTGTTTTTGTCTATAAGATTCTAAATAGCATATTATATTATTTCTCACTTTTCAGTTTTAGGCAGTAATCTGGAATGATTTAACAATTTCTCTCCCACCTCTCACCCTCCCCATATGCATATTTATGTCTATATATCGACTCTTGTTAGCAAAAATTTCTACTTTTATGCCTTGCCCCCATCTTCTGCTTCCTTCAAAACTGACATCAGTATTTATAATAAAGAGCCTGATAGGATCATGAAATGACAGCTCTGTTGCCCAAGCCAAGCAAGTCTCCAAGTTCCAAAGATTCTACCCAAAATGATTGAAGACGTTGTCCTATAATGAAAAGAGAGACACATAAAGAGGAGTTCCCCAGAGGAGAAGGGACGCCACCTCCAAGTTAAAAGAAAAGTTGCTGAATCTATTTTTAATAGTAGCATTGGAGTCTCTGAATGGAAATGCTATTGAAGACTGGATACGCTAGACAGAAAGTCAGGTATTCAAAGCCATGAGTTCATTTTCCTCAAGTATTTGGAGATGATAGCAAAGAAAAGAAGTAGCAAAGGTAGCAGATAGAAAATCAGGAGATAGCAGTAGTATGGGAGCTAAGAAAGCTTAAAAATCTGTTAAGTAATCATTGTATCAAATTCTCAAAGGTCAAGATCCCAAAACCCAGTGATTTAATGATTGAGTTGTCACTGTTAAACAGCTGAAGTGGTTTCAGCAGATCTGTGAGGTTAGAAACAAGCCTGCAAGGAGTAGAAGCAGTAGGGTTAAAATAAAGAGAATAAGTTATTCTTTGGAAAAATCTATTGGGAGAAAAACAGAGAAAGACAGAAAAAGGACTGAGAGATTTTGAATGAAAAGCTTGAGATAATGGCAGAGCAAAGGGTGGAGTGGACAGTGATACTTACAGACAGGTTGGAAGGTGAGATATTGAAGATGCAAAGAAAGTAGATAATCAGAGGCTTAAGCTCATGGACACAAATCAAGAGGTTAGTTTTGAAGAGGAGGGCTATCTCATCCACTGAAACCAAAGGCAAAAATAAAAAAGAAGTTGAGGGAATATACTGAGAAATAATTCAGTGTAGCTGAGGGCATGGGGAGAAGAGATGTTTTAATGAAGAAAGAAGACAAATGAAAAGAGAATGCTCACATCAGGTGTCTGGGATCTTCTTGTCAATTTTCACAGTTTAAAGTCAGAGATGTGGTTACCTGCTGAATATAAGGAGGCCAAGGAGAGTAAGACTTAGAGGGTTTAGAGAAGTTTACAGAGTTATGCAAAATTCATGGCGAGTAATTTTTTATAGGCAATCCATAAGATGTATACATTTCCACAAGGAGAAAAATTGCATGGGATGTAAACTTCAGTCCTTTATTCTTCAAGGGTGTTTCAAGCTCACCCCGTAATGTCACTTTCAAACTGTTCTAGATAGTCAACTCAAGCCATAAGCAATCAATACAGGCTTGAGTCCCCAACAAAGAGACCTAAAAAGTTAGATTTGAATTCCTTACACCTTATAGCTATTGTATTTTTCTTCATTGTTTCATGTTTTCCTACTGAGTCATTGTATGTAATTTTGAGGCTCAGGGGAATCAGTTATGGTTTATGCAGATATTGTCAAGACAGTTTCATGCAGCTGAGACAGAATCAGTTGAGAGAAGGCATGGAGAGGGTCTGTGGTTGGATAGGAGTAGATGTCCATTGCTAGGGGGTGGAGAAAGGACTGAGCATTAAAGAGAAGTAGAAGGAAACATGAGACGAAAGATCCACAACTTGTGAGTCTACGGCTGTGGTTCTCTACTGGGAGTTATTTTGCTTCCCAAGCAGGTCTTTGGCAATGGTGGTCACAAATGGGGAGATGCTCCTGGCATCTAATGGGTAGAGGACATGGATGATGCTAAACATCCTGCAAAGCACAAGACAAGCCTCCACAACAAAGGATTATCTGGCCCAAAATGTGAATGGTGCCAAGATTGAGAAACCCTGGTCTAGGAACCCTGGAGAAAAGCAAAACTTTGGCAGACAAAGTCTTTTTTTATCCAGTGCCAAGCAGCTGACAATGATGGTTGAGAGTGTTAATTTTAATTATACTATAACATAAAACATTCTCATTATTTTTCCAAGAGACACGATTAAGTAAAGTTTTAGTATTTACTGACCTAATTCAAAGAAATTACATTTTTGAGGTGTGGTGAAAGCCAGCTTTTGCATTCTGTCCTTACCGTGATGTTTTTGGCTGTACACCACAGAGCTAATAACTGGATGATGGGTTGGAATTCTCTGGTTTGGAAGCCTCTCGTCTCTACAGCCTTATGATATGATGGTGGGACATCATGCCCACTGGTCACACCCTAGTCTTGTATTATTATCTAGGTGCTACCTTTAAGAGATCACTCTAGAATCTGAAAAGCTGTTTTCTTGTCTGTTGCATATTTTATTGCTACGTTCTATTACTATGTCACATCTGCCATAGGCCAAAAAAAAAAAAAAAAATAGAAAGAAAGAAAACAAAAGGAAAGAAAAAGAAATAATAACTCCAAATGCACTGCAAGTCTAAACAGAAAGAGAAGGGGTATGTGTGTTGTGGTCCAAAGATTCTGAGCTCAAGAAAAAAGAGCTATGGGATAAAAAGAAAAAAGAAGAGTGGGAGGGGGAGAGAGAAGAGTTCCCATATGGTGTGTGAGAGGAGGAGGGGAATTAAGGATTGAGAAGAAAGAAGAAGGGCCTGGCAGCTTAATAACCTTTTCCAGCAACGGATTTATAGAAGTTAGTGGTGCTTCAAGAAAACAAAGTAGTGTGCCTGATGCCTTTTGAAACAGGAGTCTGTTCTCAGCTTTTCATCTTCTGTGCCTCCGTTATATGTAAATTGGGTTTCATGGCATATTAGAACTGTGAAGACGATTTAATATGCCAAAATGCGTTATGGATCATTTGTGCATCAACTCTGCAGTTTAAACAGCAGTCACGGAATTGAAACTCAAAACTCTCCTTGCCAAACCACAGAGAACTTTTGGATTAACTCAAATGCATGCAGCACCTCTGTCAGAAGAGAGTCACGGCTCGCCTCAACCTATTCCAGGTACACAACATTCAGTGTGTGTGTTTGTTTTCATTGCGAGGATATGAATGAGACAAGAGGATAAGAATTATCTTCATGCAGGATTGTAAACATTGTCCTTAGGTCTCTCACTCTGTCATCTTTGCCTGGTCATCAGAAGCAGAAGTTAAGATGAAGTAAAAAAAAAGAAAAAAAAAAAGACACTATGAACTCATCTACAAAGCAGAAATAGACTCACAGACACGTAGTAAACAATCTTATGGTTACTGGCGAAAGGGGGTGGGAGGGGATAAGTTCACAAATGTTAGCTACTATATAAAAAAAATAGATTAAAAAACAAGTTTCTTCTGTATAGCACAGGGAACCATGCTCAATATCTTGCAATAATCTTTAATGAAAAAGAATACGAAAATGAATAAATGTATATATATTCATGACTGGGACATTGTGCTTTATACCAGAAATTGACACATAGTAACTGACTGTACTTCAATTAAAAAAAAAAAAAGATGAAGTACAGCACCTAACTACATTAACCTTTTCAGGAGCAACTTGCCAAAAAATAATTATTCCTGGAGCGCAGGTCTAGTTGGCTAAGGAAAGTGCTTCTGATTTCTCTGTGTTGTTAGCCACATGCATATATTGAGTGCTCACAACTGGAGAATAAGCACATCATCACCAGCATCATCATGACACCATCATCATCATCACATCACCATCATCATCATCACATCACCATCATCACCATCATCACTGTGATTATTTTAAAATTAACTCCTTAGGTCTTTTTAGAACTAAATAACTGATTTTAGTTAGAGAAATAACTACACTACTCCCACTCTTCTCCTCAGACGTTTTTGTAAACAGAAGGAGCAGCCTCCTTCTGTGGCACTGGCTCAAGTTCTCTGTCAAAGGCTGGATCAGTTAAAGGAGGGGAAGTTCAAGACAGGGAGTGTTTGGCTGTTTTTTTATGTTCTTTTTTTTTTTTTTAAGCATTATTTACCTATTCCCACATAAAGATTATCTGAAAATCCCACGTAAATGATTACAAAAAAAGAAAGATTTTGGACTAAACATGGTTTGACAACTAAGCTTATTTCATGAGATAGATTTCTCTCACATCTTTGCTAATCATGTAATGTCATTCGTACATACTTACAGGTTATTGTCCCAGTAATTCTAGGATCTTTTATTATACCTCATAATCTGCCTCTAGACCCTAAACCCTGACTTTGAACTCTCACGCTCACATGAATGAGGAAACAATTTTGACGAGACAGACCTGGGCAACGTACAGGCTGGGATCACAAAGGACTGTTTCTCCTACACCTTTATCTCACTGTACTCACTGGCTGCCTAGTTAGAGGTGTAGGCAGCAGCTAACACCAGACATAGACCACAGGAACACATGACCACAACCTAGAGAAAGAAGGCTGGATAGCTGTGGGGTCAATTCAGATTTTCTCAGGCACAGAAACTCAGGCCCCAAAGTTGTGCCTATCTCTAAGGTCATCCAGTTCATTAGCTGCTCAGACAGTGATGGTGGCAACAACAACTTTGTCCTAAGTGTTTTTTCTGGTTTCTACTGGAGCCAATGTGAGTCTTGAAATCACACAAGGCAGGATATGAAAATTCCACACGCTGTCAGTTGGGGTGGGGACAGAGGCTGGAAGGCTGCAATAGATCAGTATGGTTCAGCATTGACAAACACGTTCTCTCTCTACATCCTGCAATAGGGTAGCTACTAGCCACACTGGCTAATGAGCACGTGAAGTGTGCTAGTGTGACTGAGGAACTGAATTTGAAACATCATTTAATTAATTTAAGCTTACATTGCTGCATGTGGCTTGTGGCTACTGTGTTGGAGAGTCTTCCCTCCTCTTTGTATGTTTATTCACTTTTCCACGCATGTCATCTTGCCTTTGACCCTTATAATTCACTAAATTCTTTCAGTGAACAAAACACAGTTAATGCTCCCAAATTTGTTTTGGCAATATATCCACCAGGACATTTCTGCAATATTTTAGGTACTGGTTAATGAATGCTCTGTACAAATTGGTCTGAGCTGAAGGATTAGTTCATGTAGTTCTCATGAACATCGATGGAAATTACCCATGAAACTCTCTGAGCACCAATGAGAGACAAGGCCCCCTGCCTCCTCTGGCTTTTAGCTAATCTGGATTGTTAAGGAACCCCCATGCACCCCCATGCATTGTGTGACATCTGACTTGCTGGGAAGTCATGGGTTCAGGAGGTAAGGCCAGTCAAAGTCTTTGCAGTAAAGCTAGGTTAGTCTCTTTATTCCTTGACTTGACATTTATAACTGGTAATATCCCTCTAAAAAATCCTTAATTAGTTCTTGTTCTGACCCTGTAGAGAACTTCTTCAGCTTTCAGTTACGTATTAGGCAACTATTAGGCAATTATAACCACTGTGGTCGTAAGTACTAGTATTAAGCCCGTGTGCTTTTCTGTTGTTGAGGGAAATCCTGTCAATGTCAATTAAAATTTAAAAATTAGGAAGTAATAGAAATAAAATAATAAACACAAGCATTATAGACTTTTCTCTGTATGATGGATGCAGTTCTTGTTTACCTGATGCTTTCATGGCCTAAATGAACCAAGAACAGGGATTCTTCAGTTCCAGATGTCTTTGGTCTGAAACCTTCAGTTGAGCAATGCCAGATCAGCACCTTAGAGCAAAGGAGGCAGATTTTTAGAAGCATTCAAATGGTTAGCCCCATAAAGGATAAAAAATGTAATAGAAACATTATGCTGTACACCAGAAATTGACATAAGATTGTAAACTTATTATACTTCAATAAAACATAAATTTTAAAAAATGTAATAGAAACATGAAAGAACTACATACACATACTTTGAAGGATGAGTTTTTGCCTTGTCCCAGGCCCAGAGCAAAGAAGGAGGAAAGAAATTCTCTACTAGTTTCCTCTAGATGCTAGAGAGTTTCCCCTCCCTTCCCAAAGCAGCTCATCTGTCTAGCCTTCTGCTTGAATGAACTCTTCGTCTCCTATTTCATCTCAGAAGCCTGATGATTCTCTACTTCCATGTTTTCTTTAAGACCTACTTTCCCCTTTAGCCTTTCTGGGATCAAAACACATTTGTCAAGACTTCAGCATTTAATTCCCCCCGAACATTGTCTACTATGTTCTTGATTTCCTCCTGGTCAGACTGGAACTAAATCAACTCGTGGCAATTTCTGTAGCTGTTTTTGGAAACCATTCCTTAGCCTGATTAAATTATTTTTCCAGATGGTCAGTGTTATTCCAACAGGGCTATGGGCAGAAGAAAACACAGACCCATCCATTTAGAATATTGATTCTGTCGACAAATTCTTCATGTTGTTATGTCAGGCACTGAGTCATCCTTCCCTGTGGAGGTTGACCTTTAAAAGGTCAGGAGATCATGTCAAGAGTGAGGGCAGGACATGAGGAGATGGAGATCCCAAGGTGGCTCTCCCCGACCTTGGTCATCAGGGAAATAGAGAATCATCAGGCTTCTGAGATGAAAAAGGAGATGAAGAGTTCGTTCAAGCAGAAGGAAGTAGGTAAACTTAGTTTTCTTCTGAATTCTCCTTCCCTACACAATATAACCTTCAAGTGTCTCCACTTAGCAGCCATTGTCTACAAACATAGAATTGATTCACTCTCTAGTTCATTCAGGATATGAGAGACTGGGTGGTTTATAAAAAAACAGAAATTTTTCTCATCATTCTGGAGGCTAGAAATCTAAGGTCAAGGTGTCTGGTGGGAAATCCTCCTCCCTACTAGAAATCCTGCTTCCTAGTTCATAGATAGTCATATTCTCACTGTATCCTCCCACGGCAGAGGGAGCAGGGGAACTCTCTGGGTCTCTTTTATGGGGCACTGATTTCATTCATGGAGGCTCTGCCAATCCCACATCCTAATGCCATCATATTAGGGGATTAGGTTTCAATTTATGAATTTGGGGGGACACAAACATTCAGCCCATAGCATTTACTTTACTGGTTATCACAGGAGTCCAGTGAGATTTCTCCCACCTACCACCAACAGGTCAGGATCAGCTCTTGCTGCTTACCTTACTCAGCTCTGCCTGCCTTAAGAGATGGGTAGATATCACCCCACTTATCAGCTGGAAAAATATTGATTGGAAGGAGCTAACCAATCTTTGATCACCAGGCATAATGCAAATGCTACCCTCTTAGAGCAGGTACTCGTCTATGAATTCCATGATGTCAGAGAGGTCAGGCCTCAAACTGACCTGTGAAGATGCTCTAAAGAAGAGAACTGGAGGACCTTTGTCTGCTTCAATAATACACAAACACTTTAACTATGCCTTTTGGGAAATCGTAACTTCCCGCAGTGAATTTCTCTACTCCCAGGGCTTTCACTCTCTCACGCTGAGAATATCAGGCCACAGAAGTACAGAGCATCATGGTAGAGCAGTGGGAGAGAGATTCAGGGGCAAGCAGGCCTGAGCAATCTCGTAGGCCATTCTGTGCAGGTAGTAAGACACTTAATTCACATAAATGTGGGGTTGCCCCCATCAAATGGAAACTACTATATCAAAAATTGAAGGCAATAAAAATTGAATAAACCATGTCAATGCAGGCTTCGGGTCCGAGTTATTCAGCTTGCTGAGTCAGTTCCATCCGGCTTAATCTTGCCTTTGGTAGTGGACAGTGAGAGGAGTGGCTTGAGTGCTTTTTTTCGTTTTATCTGCCTATGTCGTTCCTTGGAGTTCTTCCAAAGTCTGCCAGTTTGGTGTTCCTAGACCCCAAAGTGAGTCCCCCAGAATCTGTGTGATCTCAGCATGTCGTGCTGGCAGCAGCCTGACTTTCTCATCGGGTTAGCCTATCCCTCTCTGAGTACAGACCAGAACATCCCTGGCTTTTCTTGTTGTCCTATCTCATTACTTACAAATGGCAATCTAATTTGCTGTCTCCTGAACACCACACACTCCTTAGCTATCTCACTTTGTCTGATTAATTTATCTTCATCTTTCCCCAGATTTGATTCATTTGCATTTTCCCTAAAGTTATTTAATTATGTTATCTCCTTATTTAGAGCCTCCCTGGATTGAAGAAAGCAGGAAGATGCAGAGGATAACAATGGCTCAGTGATATTATTTGGAACCTAATTTTTATTCTGTTGGTGAATCCCTAGATAACCTCAGGAAAGTCAGTGAGCCTCTTTCAGCCAACATTCCTTCACCTTGAAAAAAATGGGGAAAGAACAATGCACCCCTTGAGGTGACCACAGGGAATAATTAACAAAATGAAATTAATAAATTGAAAGTGACATACAGATCAGCATTTTTGAGGATCACAGGAACATTTTTTTTCCTTACAGACTAATTGCAATATGTCTTATTTTGGAGCCTGACCATTTCCATAGGTGGGGTGGGAGAAATCTTTCAGTCTGTTGAGCTTGCTTCTTCTTCAATGTTTCGTGGCAATAATGGCCTATAAGGAAAGTGATATTTAGCACCTCATACAAAAGCATGTGTTTCTTGTGATTTTGTTTCTGCTTTCATGTGTCTTTGTCCTTCAATTTATGTCTTAATTATAGTCAGGGCTGATTTTAAGATTGGAGTATGCTGAGAAGTTCCTACTCCTGCCACGAGGTATCCTCCTGATTCAGATATGACAATGACTTACATCCTCACCAGTAGAAATTTCTTCCTTTAGGTCTTAAAGGCTTTTGGTTATTTAGCAATCCCCAAACTCAGTGATAAGACATAAAATATTATCTTCATATATATACATATCCTTTGATGTATGTATGGTCTTTCTTATGTATGTATAAGTACATACACATACATATTATGAAAGATAATACTTTATGCATTACTGTTGAGTCACTAACACACATCAGGGCTAGGGATGTTGAGGAATTAAAAAGAGGGAAAGAGGTCAATAAATTGCTTGCCTACATTATAGTTTTGCCAAGGATTCACTCTTTTCTTAAAAAAAAAACTTAAAATTTAGAATAGATTTACAGAAAAATTATGACTATAGAACAGAGTTCCTGCATTCTCAATTTCTTCAGGCATTTTACATTAGTATGGTATACTTTTTATAGTTAATAAACAAATAATGATACATTATTATTAACAAAGCCCACAGCTAACATCATACTCAATGGTGAACAGCTAAAAACCCTTTCCCTAAGATCAGGAATAAGACAAGAATGCCCACTCTCACCTCTCTTATTTAATATAGTACTGGCAGTCCTAGCTAGAGAAGTCAACCAAGAAAAAGAAATAAAATATATCCAAATCAGAAAGGAAGAAATAAAATCATCTCTATTTGCAGATAGCATGATATTATAATATTTAGAAAAACCCCAAAGACTCTACCAAAATACTTTTTCAACAAATAAACTAATTCAGTCAAGTTGTAGAATACAAAATTAACATACAAAAATCACTTGTGTTTCTATATACTAAAAATAAATGATCAGAAAGAGAATTAAGAAAACAATTTCATTTATAGTTGCATCAAAAAGAATAAAATAACTAGGAATAAATTTAACCAATGAGGTGAAAGATCTGTACACTGATGGAAGAAATTGAAGACACAGATAAATAGAAAGATATTCTGTGCTTATGGATGAAAGAACTAATATTGTTAAAATGTCCATAATTAATACCCGAAGCTATCTATAGATTCAATGCAATACCCATCAAAATCCCAATGGCATTTTTCTCAGAAATATAAAAAACAATCTTAAAATTTGTATGGGACTGTAAAAGAGCCTGAATAGCAGAAGCAATATTGAGAAAGAAAAACAAAACTGGAGGCATCACACTTCTGATTTCAAACCATATTACAAAGCTTTAGTAATCAAAACAGTATTATACTGGAATAAAAAGAGACATATAGATCAGTGAAACAGAATAGAGGGCCCATCCCTAGATATAAACTCATCCCTATATGGTCAATTAACCTATGACAAAAGAGGCAAAAACATACAATGGGGAAAGAATAATCTCTTCAATAAGTGGTACTGGGAAAACCTAGACAGCCCCATGCAAAAAAAGGAACCTAGGCCCCTATCTTATAATATACAGTAAAATCAATTCAAAATGGAATAAAGACTTGAATGTAAGACCTGAAGCCATAAAAGTCCTAGAAGAAATATAAGGGGTAAGCTCCTTGACATCAGTCTTAGCAATGAGTTTTTACATTTGCCACCAAAAGCAAAGGCAAAAAAAGCAAAAATAAACAAATGAGACTACATCAAACTAAAAAGTTTTTGTACAGCAAAGGAAACCATCAACAAAAAGAAGAGACAACCCATGGAATGAGAGGAAATTGCAAATCATTTATCTGATAGGAGTTTAGTATCCAAAATATATAAAGAACTCATAGAACTCAATAGCAAAACTCAAACCATGAGATTGAAAAATAGGCAGAAGAACTAAGCACACATTTTTCCAAAGAGGACATACAAATGGCCAACAGATACATTAAAGTGTGCTTACCACTGCAAATTATCAGGAAAATGCATGTCAAAACCACAATGACATCACCATGCATCTGTTAGATTGGCTATCATCAAGAAGACAAAGGGTAATAAGTGTTGGAAAGGATGTGAAGAAAAGGGAACCCTGCACACTGTTGAAGGGAATGCAAATTGGCTCCGCCACTATGGAAAATAGCATGGAGGTTCCTCAAAAAATTAAATGTAGAACTACCATTGATCCAGCAATTCCCCTCCTGGGTATATATCCAAGGGAAATGAAAGCAGGATTTTGAAAAGACATATGCACTCCCATGTTTATTCATTATTCACAATAGCCAAGATATGGAAACAACCTAAGTGTCTGTCAATAGATGAATGGGAGACTAAAGCAAGAAAATGGTATGGTCCAAGGCAGGGAGTATAAGAAGCAGGTTTGCAGAAGTAGATGGAGGTGTCTCTGAGTTGTCCAGCTGGACACATTGAGTGAGCAGCTGGAAATACAAATCAGTATCTGAAAGAGAGAGATCTGGGCTAGAGATCTAGGTTAGGGTATATCTTTGAAGTACAAGTGGTAGCTGTAATCATTGCAAGATGTAAGAGCACATGTAAAGCAATGAGAAAGGTATAAAATCTTTCTTGCGGGTGAGTACAGAGAAAAGGAGCCAGTAAAAGATGACATTAAAAGTGCATCTTGTTCCACTCTTTTGATCATTACGAATTAGAGGGATTAGGAGTTCATGCTTGGAGCTTCCCCATCCTCTGCTTCGTGAATTCATGAGCCACCTCCTACATCCCTTTTTGGTTTCTGAAATCCATGCCTCTGTGTCTTTCACCACCTACTGTTACCCAGGACTCCCTTTCCTCTTGCCATTCAGAACGTAACATAGCCCTCATTCTTGTCCTTCCATTCTCATCATTTATTTTCTCTCCTTGGCTGGTTTTATTTTTTTCCAACATTTACATGGACTTTAGATGGAAACGTGGGATCAAACCCATGTTTTGTTCTTCACAGGCTGTGTGACTTTGGACAAGTATCTTCACCGCACTGAGCTTCAGTGCAGTTATCTGTAAAATGGAGATCGTATCTACCATCCAGTGCGGTTGTGTGGATTAAAAGCTTTCCCATCAGCCAAACACCGACTGTTGTGTCTGATCCTGAGCAGGCACTCAGTAACTAAAACCTCAGCCCTAATTCTTACTGCTGTTTCTGATTCCTTAGTATTTTGTTTATACCTCTCTGTTGTCACTGGCTAGGTATATTTGTAGTTTTCTTCCTACCAGCTCTTTGAGGACTAGCAAGGGAATGTGTCTGAATTTCTGTTCATTTCTTTTTCTTCACATGCAATGGAGCACAGTAAATAACTGGGAAAATATTCATACATCTAAACATCTACCAATAAACATCTCAATAAATACCTGGGACATTGTAGGCCTTGACAGGTATCTGCCAAAGGAGTGAAACCTGCTGATGATCTTTTCAAGTCTCTTCTAACATAAAGGAAATCTTAGCTCGATTTGATGAGTCACAAGCAAATAATCTCCTAAATTCTAAGCTTTTGGGACACTAGTGTATCGCCATGGGTTGTGCTCCTTTCTGAGGTAAAATATTAATCCATGCTATCACTGGAAGGAGCAGCACCCTAACCGACCTACTGGGTAACCAGTTGAAAATCCTGCCTCCTTGGCACTCGTGACCGAGAGGGCGAAGGAGCATGTTGGCACTAGGCCAACACGGAATCAAAGCCTGTTTCTCTAAACTTTTACCTGAAGTGCTCTTTCAAATTACTTCTCCCCAACTGCCTGCTCTCCTGCGTTTTATTTTGGCCCTGTTCATTTCCGTAAAGAATGAAAAAGCACTCTGCCCATTTAAAATTGGGGTCAGGACACAACAGGTAGCACCAGGCTAGTAGAAAAAGTGCTGAGAGGAAAGGTAAAGAGATGGATTGTGGTCTCGGTTCTGCAATATATTAACTCCGTGACCCCGATCAAGTTGCTAACATCTTGGAGTCGCAGTTTCCTCATCTGTGAAATGGGGATACTAATTAACATTTTGCCGCCCTCCCAAGACTCTTGCTAGGTCAGGTCAAATAATGGCGACCACTTGAAAAAGTGAGTTTCCCTCTGAGTCCTTAGTCGATCAATAAAAAGAAAGACCAAAGAGGGATTCTCTGTCTAGAAATGAATAACACCAGACTGCTGTCCTAGGAGGAAACGGTTTGTTCAGTTATCAAGGGTAAATCTAGCATTTATTTGATGTTTGATCATTGGGGAGGAAATTCTTCGACCTGTCTTGAAATTGCCCTCACAAGTACGTACTTCAAAGAGTCCTACTTTTTGTGTCTGCTTGGACCATAGTTACTCCTTAGAAATGTGCTTGTGACCTTTCGTATGTCCGTGTAGCACTTGCTTTTGCACACACACAAATCCTCAAAGGAATTAGCTTGGTACCATTTAAACTTGCATGTAAAGCGTAAGTGTAAGAATCTGGGGGAAATAATCTGTCAGTTGTATGTAATAATCGTCTTAAATAAGCAGTTCGAGGCTTATCTAAAGCTCGCCCCAGCTAAACAAAGAAGGCAGTCAGCAGAGCCTCAGACGCTGAACCCTGAACCCTGGCCGGACCTTGCGCAGGGCAGCCTGGTAACAGGAAGGCAGCAAGACACACTTTGAACCGGGGGTTCTAAGGCTGCGGTGGGGTTATAGACAGGGTGACAGCTGCACTTTGCAGCCTGAACTTTGTACCTAGACACAGGGGCATTTAATCTCCATAACAGGCACTTTGTTTCATTACTTATTAACAGCTCCTCCTTGAGTAAAGTTCTTTGTTAATGGAGCTTTAAAATACGATCCCTCTCTCCTTTCTCCCCGCCGTGGGGATGGGCTGCGCTGCCTGTTCTCACCATCCGGCCCCCACACGGGCTGGTGCTTCCACGGGGAAGGCTCTTCCTCTGTTTGCAGTCGGCCCTTGGAGAGGTGCCACTTTGCAACTACTGCTCCGGAGACACACTGTTTCCTAGTTCACACTTGGAGAAGGTAACTGCGGTCCTGGTGCCATTAAATGTCCCACCAGGCAGTGACTCGGGTCACTTCACCTCTCCCTTACCATAGCAGCACCCCTTTTCTTTTTGCCCATTCTTTTGGCTGCCCCATTTTTTTTCCTCCTCTCCTTATTTCTTTCTGCCCATTCAGCCTCTCAGTGGCACTAGAGTTAAATAATGGTGACCCCTGTCACATACATCATTTCCCCAGCCAGTGGAGCCAAGATGTGTTTTGTTGCAGCTGGAAGTCCAAGCAGTTTAAGTGTATATTCAAGCATCTTCCTTCCCAAGTAAACGCATTTGTCCTGAACTTCAACACATTAGGAGCTGATCTTCAGTAAGCTTGAAGTGTCAGCTATTTTAAGAGAGGGTCTGGACTCCAGAAAAAGGGAAAGTAGGGTCGTTAGTGAGTTAAGAATTAGCTTCCATCTATAAAATAAATACTAGTTCTACTGAAAACACTCTGACTTCCATGCCTCCAACCAAAGAACGTATAGACACTAACTCAATTGCTAAGATTTGCTCACTACTGATCAGTGAACAGGCTTTGGTTTACGGAACCTTGGAGGCAGTTCCTACAGGCTATTCATTTAGTTACCAACAAAGACCCAGAATGCCTCTACAAGCTTTGCTTGAGGGTTTGGGGGCCCCAAATTAACCTCTCACCACTCAGCTACTTTGTCTATTTTGGAGCAGTTGAGGCTTAATTCAGACAATAATTCACTCTCTTCTCATTTTTCTTTTTATGTTTAAAAATGCCTGTGTGTCGAGCTCTCATTTACCAAAAGGTCAGCCCTGGAGTCAGCCCTGTCTGGACACCATGCATCAAAAACTCCCCATCCTCCCTGGCTGTCTCTCACTCTCCCAAACACACACACACACACACACACACGCACACGCACACGCACACCCTGCAGGGTGGCTCAGCCCCACCCACCTATCTGTTCCAGCTCTCAGCCACCAAGTCCATCTGTGCTCAAGCTGGTTGACCAAAACGACTTTGAGAGTCAGAGTCCAAGTTTACACATCTCTGCCTGACTTTCCTCTTTTGTTTTTTTCCTAGTTTTTCCCCCTTGCTCCTCCTCCTCTCGTGCTCTCTCTCTCTCCTTCTCTTTTCTTCTTCTTTTCTTCCCTTCACTCTTCTTTTTTCCTTATCTTGCTCAGATGCACAGTTTTCAAACTCATCACTGGAGCGCAAGTGAAAAGGTACAGAAGCAGGTCTGGCTTCTGGATGCACACCACCCTCTGTCATCCCGACTGTATTTTTGCAAGCCCGCCGTAACAAGAGGATGCCACCCAGTCGTTTATCCTGTTCTCTGAGTTTGGATTATTTATAAGAAAAGAAGGGAAATTTAAAACAAAGCTAAACCCTTTGGAAACATCAAGTCTCTAGCTTTTATGTTGTGTCATCCCTGGACAAGCCACAAACCCTATCGAGCTCATTTTCCAGACTTGGCTTTTCCAAGAGCCTCCCCATTTCACAGCAGGGTGACAGGAGTTTCATGGTTCCCAGGCCAGTAATGTTTTTGGTATGCAAACTCTGCTCTTTGGGCTCCGGGCTTTGCTCCCTTCTACAGCGCTTTCTTTGCTCACTGCTTTTCTCTTGGAGCACACCAGCCCCACAGCCAGCTTTCCAATGCCTCTTCCCAAAACCCGGGATTAGGGCTGCACCTGTTTGAGATTTATTCAATCTGAAAAATAGTAGGACTCCTCAAGAATGCCTGATTACCTTTGCTCTGAAAGCAGTACAGTTGGGTATGTTGGCAGCACACTTAGGACAGCCAAAGCCGCAGCCCTGGCCTCCAAATTCAGTCCCAATTACCATAAACAAAACACCAATTACCCCAAACAGAACACAGCAATTGAACCTTGATTTATAGCCTCGCCTCACAACTCCACCTGCCTCTCATTCCCAGAATCTTGCCACCTGCTCCAGGCAGGAAGGTTTAATAAAGTACAAGCAAAGGTTATTAGAGTTTACATAGCTGACAGCTATAAGATACAAGAGAAAATTAATCTGATTTTATATTCACTATAATAACCCAAGCTTAAAGATGAGAACATGAGGCTTCTTGAAGTTCTTTTCATTTTCTTTTCTTTTTTTTTTTTTGTTTTGAGTAAAGATGAATTCAATGAAGCAAACATGATTATCCCAGTTCCTGAGAATTTACAAGACTGAGAATTTAAAACTAATACGAGTTCAGTATTTTGTGAAACTCCTATATACCAACTCCTCTAGCCCATAGCCTTTGGTCTCTTGTCCCACTGCACACACATGCAATACACACACACATGCACACATACACACATGGGAACCGGAGAGAAGAGGTGAGGGAAGCAGACACGACTCTTGCTGTAGATTTAGAAGGAGCACTGGACAGGATCAGCCGACGAACACACATTTCTGCAGCAGGGTCTGTACCAACTGCCCGAGTGGTGGCATAACTTACTGACACTTTCAATGATCAGCAGTTTCATCTGGAAAATGACCCTTGGTTCCCAGACTGAAAAGATGAAAGAAGTGAAGAAAACAAAACTTGTAAGGACAAAGGTGTTTCAGCACTGAAAGCAGGAAGGCGATGAAGAGACAGAAGTAGGGTCTCCAGAAAGGATGCTCTTGGCTTGCTTTCTCTAAGCCATCATGCCAATCTCACCTGTAATTTCCGGACAAATTCCCTTTCCTCTCATCATGTTCAGATTTCTTCTTTGTAGAAAATATACTGATACTATAACAAAAAACCGGGAATGGAGGATAGTGGTAAATTTTGCCTAATATTAAACTGTTTAGCTAGAGTACAAAGCTAGAGCAACTATTTCTTGACATAATCAATCAACTCTGGCCCCCTGATTTCCACCCACAACTTCTTTTTGGTGCTAATTTTACATTTGTCTTTGGCATAAATTAAGGTTAACTGCCTTTGATGATCTAGGAAGAGTTGCTCTGGGTGGAGAAAAGAATAACATATCTTTTAAAATTCAGTTGCTGGTTCTCAATACCAGTGCTTGTATGAACGCCTGGTTACTTGCTATCACTTTTTATATTTCTTAACCTATTCCTCAAATAGCACTCCAAAATTCTTTGATATGATAAGACCAGACCTCGTGCGTGTTTTCTCATCTCTAAACACTTCAGTTCTTGTATATTTCAAGCTGCTCCCTCCCTCGCTTTTAAACTATTTATCCCCTCCCCAAGGCATCTCTGCCATTTCTGAGTCTAAAAGATGGATAATAACTCTGTTTCCTTCAGTGCAGCCCTTTCTCATGTCCTTGAAACATGTATCTCCTGGCTTAACTCTTGAAATAGTTTCTCATTTTTCCAAATGTGGGTGTAAGTTTTCCATCCATTCCTGATAGACTGTGCCTTCCCTGAGATCCGTCCGTCCACACTGCTGTAGCGATGGTCCTTTGGTTCAGGCTCCATCTGTTATACTCAATAAGGATGCAAAGAAAGCAACAAAAATATGAGTTTGGGGTTGTTGTTCTGATGGAGAGAAGAGAGTGAAGAGAAAAGCTGGACCCTTGACCTACCTACTCTGCAGAGGCCACTAAAGGGAGGGGAAAAAAAGAGAAGACCTCCAGAGTCCCCGGGGGAAAAAAGGAAATTTGCCTTTTATTAAGCATATCCTATGTAGCAGCCAATGCTACACTAAAAGAATCTGTGTGTGTATTTCTACCCAGGGGCAGAAAACTGAGCCTCAAATCTGCATAGAATGAGTAGTGTTTACCTGAATTCAGCCAAGAACCAAGAGTTATTCTCTACTCTGTTGCGAGCCTGTCTAAACTTTTCATCTGGGCATTCAAATCCCTCCACAATTTAGCTCCACGTGACCCATCCAAATTTACTGCCTGTTTTTATGCGTTATGTAGCCTCTCCTCAAGCCATCTCATCACAATCTCTTTATGTCTGCGCTCATGCTCTTACATGGTGGAAATTGTCGTTTTTGGAGTGGCTAGATCCGTGTTTGGGTCCTGGTTCTGTCATTAACTTGCAGTGAAATTTTTGAGCTGCAAGAGCTTTATCTTTACAATGGGGCTATTCTTTGCAAATTTAATGTAATGTACTGTTGGGCTTAGAAATATACATAAAGGACTTGGCCTTCGAGCTGGCATGCAGGAGGCACTCAATGATCTGTTACTGTGCCATCATTATGTTTATTACTGCGTGTCTTCTCCACCCTTCTCATCTTCTAAATCTTGCTCATCAATCAACTCAATACTCAAGTTCTCAAGTTCTCTTTGAAACCTTTTTTTTCACTCCTGGTTCAAATCTATAGATTTATTTTCTTCATATATTTCACACTTGACAGTATACTATTTTTTATGGCACAAGCCTGATCTTAAAGTCCTAAAATGCAAAGGCAAAATCAAAATCTTATGGGTCTCTGGTGAGGATGAGCCTTCAATAAATGAGCAGTAAATATTTGCTGAATTTTCACCTGTTCAGGGAGTTTGTACTTACTGAGCTTCTTAGGATCTAGGACCATGTTTTACAATATTGTCACAGTCAGCATGTGAAAAACTCTTAACTTGAAATAAGTTACCTGAATCACTATGCTGTACACCAGAAATTAACACAGCATTGTAAACTGACTATACATCAATAAAAAATTCTTAAACCTGAAAGAAGTTTCAAAAAAAAAAAAGAAATGTTAAAATTCTATCATATAGTTAACATAGAAAATGTAACATTGCAATATAATGGCTCTAACAAACTATTTTTGAAAATACCTGCTATATGGATTCACATATTCTAAGAACTTTCTAAACTCAGAATTAAAGTAAGTTGGAAACACACTCTTTTTAATAAAGCAAAAACCCTTATAATTAACATAAAAATTGCTCCCTATGTGTGTTTTCCTCTTAACTTCACTGAAATGAAATAAATCAACCGAAGGTTCTGAGAGCTGGCCCTCTATATAAATAACCTGTGGTTTGCTTTTGGTTCAATATACTGATTTACACAGCACATGCAATGTTATAAATTATCTTTGGTAAGATATAGGTGAACAGTTTGAAGTGATGACTACATTACACAGTTTAAAGAAGAATCTAGAGATATTTTTACTTCCACCCTGGAGATCTTGAGGAAAGTTAAAGGACAGTGATATGTCAAGGCCAGAATGTGGATCAGTCTTCACCTACTTTCTCAGAGATTAGTAAACCTTCTTCCCTGAACTGTACAGTTTTCAGCCACACCCAGACACACCCAGCTCTGCCTCTGGGACCTGCCCCAACCAGCTTTCTCACCCAGTACAGGATCTAAGAAATTCTTTTGTTCCTCTTTGTATGAATCAATTTGTCTCACCATTTCCTGCTTTTTTCAGAAGTTACTTCAATAGTTTATTTTTAGGAGCAAGTTTGGAAGTTGCCAGCAGTTATTACATTATCTACAAAGCTCAGAGTCAAAAACTAAAGTGCAAAACTTACCTCTGGTGTCAATCAACTTTCTAATCTATATGACCAAGTTCCTACTAATCATTAGGACTGTTTCCTCCCTTTCACATGTTTTGACTTTCCTCAAGTCCTTTACTAACTGTTCTGTCGACATATCTTTTGTCACAAGTCAAATTTGGAGGGGGATAGTTGGTAGGGAGGATTGGAAAGTCTCAAACTTCTCTGAACTATTTTGTTTAATTATGTAAAAACTTTACTGCAGAGAAAAGAGAATCCTCAAAATAAACTGAGATGAATTGCTAATAGATTCTAAATGATTTAAGGTTTAGGTAGCAAGTTTTGGTCAGTACCCTCACCCAAGAGTGTTAAGTAGTTAGGGAAGTGTCAAGTACATCTTCATATGGTTGGTTTGCGTGATATCCATTTAAAGATTCTTGCAGATGATGAAAATGTTGCATGTCTAGAGGCATCCTCTAAATCAGGAGATGTCTGTGTCACCATAGCTGTTCTGGGCGGGAAAAAAAAAAGACAATGGACTGGTTCAACCTTTCCCGCAACAAGTATTATCCACCACCTACTGTTCTATGCAAGCAAAGCAGTGCGTGCTTGGCCCAGGGAGCAGTCAGCCCAGGAAAACACCCTGCACCACAGGAGCAGTTGCAATTAGGACAGGTAATCCACACCTAAAACGTAACCACGCGCCAGAGAAACGGATGGAGACGCTGCACAGTCAACTTCAGGTCTCAGGTCCATCTTTTTCGGAAGGACGTTCACCTTCTATTGATCTCGATGTCCTTTTTCATAAAACTTGAGATGCCAATGAGGCAATCTTTCAAATTTTCTTGAGGTCTGAAATTCTGTGATCTTATGAAGCAAAGTATGACATGATATAATAAGGGCTAAAGTTTTGTAGTATTTACAGCTAGAGAACTGAACTAAGGAATTCTAATCTTGCTCTACCATCAAGCAAGGGAGATCGGAAGCCCCAAAGCCTGAAGGTCCTGGAGCTCCCGTGGCAGGGGCAGCACCAGGTCTGTCGGAGGTCCGGGGAGACAGTGAATGCAGTGATGTCATCTGCAACTGCGACTGGGACATCAGGTCTGGTCCTCGCCCTGCCATTTTCTATTTCATGACTACGGTCCTACCACGCTGCTTCTTCCTGTCCCTACAACACACAAGCGCTCATCTCCACCATGGCTCCTCCGAGATGCCCACACCTTCAGAATCTGTGAAAACGCTACCTCACCTGGTGAAAGAAACTTTGTTGATGTGATTCATTTAAGGATTTTAGATGGGGAGATTAACCAGAGTTATCTAGATGGGCCAAATGTTTAGTAGCAAGGGTTCTTATAAGTGAAAGAGGGAGTCAGGAGAGTCAGATTCAGACAGATCTAATTACAGACGTTCCCTGGCTGGTTTTGAAGATAGAGGAGGGGCCATGAGCCAAGGAATGTCAGCGTCTTCTAGAAGCTGGGAAAGGCAAAAAAACAAATTCTCCCCTACTGAGCCAAGGAATGTCAGCGTCTTCTAGAAGCTGAGAAAGGCAAAAAAACAAATTCTCCCCTACAGCTTCTGAAAGGAAAGCTGCCTGACAGCACCTTAATCTTAGCCCAGTGTAACCCACGTTGGACTTCTGACTTCTAGAACTATAAGACAGCGATCTGTGTGGTTATAAGCCCCTAAATTTGTGGTATTTTGTAACAGCAACCATCGGAAACAAGTGCACCTGCCTTGGGGTCTTTCCACTGGCTGTTCCCAGTCCCTGGAATGCCTTTCCCTGGAATCTTTACATGGCTGACTCCTCTTTGTCACTCTTGCCTCAATCTGTGAGTCATCTTTTCTGACCGTATAATCTAAAGGAGTCATCCAGGCTTCCAGTCGATCCTCTGTACAGTATGTGTGCCGTTTCCCCAGTTTGTTTGCTTATCGACCGTCTCCCTGTCTATTAGTTCAGCTACGTGAGAACAGGAACCTTGTCTGTCTCAGCCGCCAACCCATTTACAGTGCTTAGAACAATGTTTGGCCTTCATCAACATTTGTTGAAAGTAGGATTTAGGGAACCCAGGGAGGGTTCAGTGGATCTGAATCTTACAGAAAGTTTCTATGAAGTACGCAAAGGAGCCACAACACATATACTTTTATCATCTTTTAGCCATTGCAAAAGCCATCTGTTACCACCAAAAAAAACCCCAGCACCTTCTCTCCATTTTGATTCTCTCTTTTTATCTCCACCTGTCTCAAGAGCAAAGTTGAGAAAATGTGAGAGTGGTCTGGAGAGTCCCAAAAAGTAAACTTTGGGATAAAGATGGTGCCTAATATGTGTAAAGGTCTTTGGGTTCTTAAGGAATAAATGGCACCATATAATAATGTTAAAAGACTAAATTGAAAATTTCACTTTTATGTATCTGTTTGATTAACTATACAACATTGCTACTTAAGCAAAATTCTGTTGCAGCAAAAATAAGCGTACTTCTCCCCCCTCCCCTGAAATTTGTTAGAATGGCATTTCCCTTGTGTTGCATTTCCTTAGACCTGTGCAAAAACAACTCCTCCCAAGATAGAAAGCAATGCACAGCTGTAGCCCAGGGAAGCGTCACGTTGTGCTCGGAATATCAGAGTTTTAAATCTACCAAAGCTGGAAAACAGATTAAGAGTTAAGGCTGAAAGTCTGTCTTTAATGTGCTCTATTATGCACCAGGCATTACAGTTAATATGTCCCTTCAGAGTTTGATGACCTACTTTCGTGGGCTTACAGATGCAGCAGGACACATTAAGGACAGTGGTTCAGCAATGATTGTGAATTTCCTTGCTTCCTCTGATTGACCTCATGCTCCTAATATTTGGTGATGTTTTGAGTGAGTGGAGGAAAGATACTGGTGGTGAAAAGATGGTGAGAGAAAGAGAGTGAGAAAAATCACTTTATTTATATGATCACTATAAATAATGCAACATCAAAAGAAAGAAGACAGGATTTTTTTTTAAACATCCACTATACATCAACAGCGCATCTTTTTTTTTTTTTTTTTTTTTTTGGTCTTTCAATATTTCAGCAATATTTTCTCTTTAATTAGATTTGAAGTTCCCAGTGGAGGTCTTTAGGGTTTTTATTTTATTTTCCCTTTGATCAGAATTTGCAAACTGGCAGTATTGGCCAAGTGATGCTTGTACACATGTTTTGTCTGGTAGCATCTGGCTTAATTTTTTCTTTTTTTAATTGGAACACCTTTAGGCGGGCATAGCCACTCTGGTTCCCAGTAGATTCAAGCACTCCCTGTTTCTTACATCTGACTGATTCACACATTTAGTCTCCAGATATTCCTAGCCCCCAGTGCAAGAGTCCCTGGTCTAGTATATATCTGGCTTATGAGTGCATCTTGGGCCATCTGACTCTAGATTCCGCCATGTATGAGCAATGGACTCTTCACTCTGTTCCCATTGAGTAAGACTATGACTCATACGTATGCAACCCTATTTATCACTACCCAGTCAGGATTTCTTCTGACTTGTGAATTTAGGTAGTGGAAAATCTTCCAAGTGTAAAATTTATTTCCAAATTAGCTGTATTAACTAACCTTGCCTCTTTTCAGAAAGGGTTTAGGATAGCTGTTAGATATAAAGACCCATGATGGATTATTTTTATTGAAAAGCATCAGTTAAAATAAAATCTGGATAATCTTAGAAATTGATGCCGTGTGTTTGGCGGAATCAGGCATGACAGACTGCTGTTTTGTGGAATTTGTTAGAAATGCACTTTTGAAGTAGGAGACACATGTTCTATTTTCAAAGCATTTGACATGACTGATAGACATAAGATTTTGTGCTGGGCCAGGGAAGACTCTGGGAATCCATGGAGCAGTAATCAGCATACATCTGTTTCTAGAGTGAGTCCAACTGGGCAGAGGAGCCCACAAGAGACAATTCTCAGTGGAAAGTGCAGAGTGGAAGTAGGAAAGCAGCTGGAGGAGGTGGAGCAGGTGTTGAGACCTGTGTGGTAACCACCATCCAGGGCGGCCAGCAGTGACTCCTGTATCCTAGGAAGGAAAAGAGGAGGTGTTTTTATGAGACTCAGAAAATCCTGAAGAAGAGCACATCTCCCTTTCTCTAGAGTCCAATTATTTTCTCTGCTTCTCCACATCCAGTTCATTCACTCCCCCGTTCAAAGTTGAGGAAATGTGGGGATATACATTTTAAGGCAAGCAAAGTCCAAACCACCATCATCTCTCATCTGACTTTTGCAAAGATCTATCAGCTGCTCTTCCTCAACAGCAGCCAGAAATGGTTTTTAAGACAGAAATATGACCACATCACACCTTTTCTGGCAGCCCTCTAACTGGTTCCCCTCATTCTCACCATAAAGCCCAATGCTTTTAACCTGCCTTCAAGATCCTACATGATGATCATTCTAGCCCAAGGTTTCTCAACCTTGGCTCTATTGGCATTTTTAGCTGAAAAAATCCTTTTGGGGGGATGCAGGGAGTGTCAGGGGCTGTTCTCTGCCTTGTAGGATGTTTAGCAACATTCTTGGCCTCTACCAAGTAGAACAACCTATCCCCAGATGTGACAACCAAAAATGTCACCAAACACTGCCAAATACCTGCCCTTGATTGAGAACAACTGATTGATCCAGGCCCTGCCCTGACTGCAGCCTAATTCTGCACCACTCACTTCCTGCTTCCCAACCACCACCACCACCCTCCTCTTCCCCAGCCATACTGTCTCCCTAGCACCTCCTCAAATGCAACCTTCCACTATGTCTTAGTCTTCTCAGGCTGCCATAACAACAATAGCATAGACCAGAGGCTTAAACAACAGATATTTATTTCTCACAGTTTCGGAGCCTGGGAAGTCCAAGAGCAAGGTGTCAGCCATTCAGTTCCAGGCGAGGGCTCTCTTCTTGGCAGGTAGGTGGCTGCCTTCATGCTGTGTCCTGTAGGATAGACACTTCAGGTTTCTCTTTCTCTTCTTATAAGGACGTGAATCCCATCACCAGGGCTTCACTCTCATGAACTCACCTAATCCTAAGTACCCCCCCAGGGCCCTACCTCCAAATACCATCATATTGAGAGTTAGGGCTTCAACATGACCTGGGGGAGGGAACACAAATATTCAGTCCATAACATCATTTTTCCATTTACTTGTTTTCTACTCTCTTACCTGCAACTCTGGACTATCTAATTCTTACTCATCCTTTAAGACGGATTCTTTCCTGATCCTGGTACTTAGCCTCCCGCCCCTAAACCTTGCCTGCTTTCATAGCATCTGTTTTTTGCACAGGGATTATCGTCATTGAAACTGATTTTGTAATCAGTTCCCCATGTTACTCTTTCAGCACTGACAGCTTCATCAGCATAGAAGCCACATTTGTATAGCTCAGTGCAGTTTCTGGGTCCTAGCACCATGCCTGAGGCACCACATCCCCAAATAAGTAACTAAAGACAAAAAACAGATGAAGCACTAAAACCCAAGATGCCCAGAGAGGGACGTGACCGCAGGTATGCCCTGAAGCTGCCCGCTTGGAGATTTTCTGTTAGATGGTGTTACAGTGCCTAATAATGACTATACCTGCTCTAATAGGAATAGCTAACATTGACCGAGCACTTAATTTATGCCAGGGACTGCACTGTATATTTATTATATCAATGAATTCTTAAAATCATCTGATGAGGTAATAGCTATTAGCCTCCCCATTTTATAAAGAGGTTAAGTACATTGACTAGGGTCACACAGCTACAAAGTGGCGGGGCCAGAATTCATACACCAGAAGTTGAACCTGAAGGCTGTTATTCTACCATCCTGTATGGTATCGTCTGTCATGAGTTAAGGAGCTGGGAGTTAGATTTTCAGCCCTTCATCAGACTGTATGATAGGAGATTTTTTTCAGGAGCCTGAGGGCTACAGAGTGTCTGTGTCAAGGTCTAGATTCTTAAGAAATCATTCGTAAGTGGAGTACCTATTGCCAACTGATTGTTCTCAGTGTTGTTTGGAAGATGCGAGTTGGGCATGTGGACGTTAGAGCATAAACAAAGGGACAAGGAAGTTAAAGACTGTCTCCCTAGCATAATCACATCCATCTAAAGTCTCATTCTCATTAGCAAACTTCTATTAAAATTAATAAGCATGTAAGTCATTCATATCTCAGTATGAATGATCGTGAGTCCATAATAAGAAAACTTTCTTCTGATACTGTGTGTGTGTGCATGCATGTATATGAGTCTATAACAACCAGGGACTCTGGGACCCTTCACTGCAGAGTAGAAATGAAAAGGATAACTCAGAAAGGAGTTTGGAAAAGCATAAGCTTTGATAGGGCCACTAAATACTCAATTTCAGAAAAGTAGGTGGAAGACGGCACTGGGTATGAAGTGGGAAGATGCCAAAAAAATCATTGCTACCCACTTTGCAATTACTCCCAGGGCCCGGAGCTGAGAAAAAGTCATCCTGAAGGCTACCCTTGGCACTGTAAACTTGCAATAAACTTTTCACTTTGCCAAAGCAGAAGTAGCCATGGTTTGTAGTTCACTTTCCTTCCATTAATTTAATCTATGGCTTTCATTTTGTCTATCTGTAAAAGCAAAAGGGATACTAATACTTAGCTGTGAGCCAGAGAAGTGACTTATTAGGCAAGATGTACATATCATTATTTATGGCACACTAATAGTTTAGCCAAAAGTCTTTCTGAAAATAAGACTTTTACTGAGAACAGATTCAGGAGAAAAATAAGCGTTCTATACATAGTCGACTGAATTTTCTCTCTTCTGCAGTTATAATTTCATCTACCCAATTTTGATGCATGTACTCAAGTGACAGAGAAGGCTCAAAATATAAAGTCCATCTGTCTAATGGCGGTTTGGCCTATCAATCACATTTGTCATTCCTTGGATTAAGTTGGTCAGCTTTTTGGAAAATGAGGAAGGTGGAAATGCCATAACAAATTGTGGCGAATTGGGGGGATTTGGGTTAATGAACCTGTACCAGTAGAAATCCAAGATCCTGTTTCTTGGACTCCCTTCAGGGTTAGGAGAAAGAAAATATGCTCTCAAAGGTGGAGCCTTCGTCCCTTTGGCATCCTCCTGAGGCACCCGCCCTGGTCATCATGATACTGTCTCAGGGCCCTGGCTATCAGTCCCTCATGACTAATTAAAAACTTGCATAACAGCAATGTTAAAGGGCTTGGAGTCCTTTCCCTCTGAAAGCAGGACTCTGGCTCCAAGTTTGGAGCTAGGTGATATCAAGCTAATTCTACCGCATGGACACAGGCTATTTTTGAGCAAAGCCAACTCTAGTGGATCACTCCCTACAGTGGGAACAGGAGCCGACCTTGGGTGACCCTGAGTGGCCTGGACATCATGGCTTCTCTTGAGAAGTTAAGCCATGCAGTTCAGGAAACAATGAGGAGTGTTGCCTGCAAAGGTCATGATGCTGGAGAGATGAAATAAACCTAGAACTTCACCTCAGAAGTGAAAATCCTTACTTCTTTTCCTCTTCTTTTCTTCCTCTCTCAGAAGAATGGAAGAAGGTGGTGAGATAAGTGAAATGGCAAAATGGGTGCTCAGCTTATGCATAATGTAAGTAACATACTGATCTATTTAAAAATAAGTTTCGTGACTATTTTTGTTCTCTGGGAAAGTCCTATGTGTCCTGTTAAGTCATTGTTCCTAAGACTGAGAGCATCTCTAAGGGAAGGGAATTGCATACTTACACTGTGCATGTATATACTCTCTGATTGGGTCAGTATTTAATATGTAAATATGAATTATTTTACACCCAATGAGTGAAAGGAAAACTTGATTTAATTTCGGAACATTTTGCATAAACACATTATCAGACATTCATGCAAATTAGGTGCTATTTTTTCACAAAGGACAAAGTATTAGAGGGAAGCAATGAAGAAAGGAAGGTAGCTCTCACCCAATTACTTCTCCTCATCTCCTTCAGAGAGGTGGAAAGGTTATCTTGTAATTCTTTCCCAGACAGCTAACTCGCCTTATTCCAGGAGTGCAGAGGCAGGCAGCCTTTTCTGTTCACATGCTACTGGGGGAGGAAATTAATCCATATACTGTCTGTCCTTCCAAATACAGCCCAGAACTCCTAGGTTCTGTTGTCTTTTAGTCTGCCCTCTTTCCCCTCATCCCTGCTCAGGTAAGGTGGAGGGGGGCTGCAACAATGACAAGGAAATCTTAAAGAAAACTGAGCACGTGAGTTCCTCACTTTTCTTTCTTTTTTTTTATAGCATCTCTCTCCTGAAGAAAGTAAAATAACATTAAGTTCCAATGGTGTTGAAGAATAGCACAGTAACGGTAAAGAATTTTTCAACTTTAACTAATTTGTAAATGCTATCAAAGCACCAAAAGAATATCAGGACCAGAGTGATGATTTCCTAATTGTTCTGAGCCTAATGGATTTTAATTATGGATGAAAACATGCTCGGCAATTTTGCTGCACATATTGTCCTTGTGATAGCGTTAATTGCCTATATTAAAAAATTATTATATCAATACGTCATTCAACAAACATTGTTGAGCCCTCACGTTGTGTCCTGGACAATGCGAAGCACGGAATGAAATTTCATATGAAATAAGGCAGAAGCTCTCAATGAGCTTGAACTCTGATCCTGGAGAAAAGGCATGACATAATATACGCCTCTTAGGAATGTGGTAGGAAACACATTTCTGGGAGTGCTACACATGTTTTAAAAAAAAGAGGAGGGGATTACTTACCACTAGCATAATCATGAAAAGCTCTTCAGACTAGATAGCATTTAATACTGAAATATAAAATAATATTTTGTCCACAAATTGCTTTGTAGATATGTCTTTTCTCCTCAACTACACCATAATCTGCTTGTGGCTAGATGCTGGATATTATGCTTGGATTTTTTTTTTTTTTTTCTTTCTTTTATTCTCTTAGCAAGAATCAGCTGCCTAGAAGACCTTCATCAATAATTGTTTTTTAATACTTGCTAAATGGTAAGACAAAAGTCAGAACAATGCCAAAACTTCCATCTGTACCTCGTAGCTGACGGGATTCCAACAGAGAGATTTTTGAAAGATACCGTGAGAAGGCAGAACCTTCAGTTCCTTGCTTCTGTCATGTCAGTTGGGAAAACTGGATTCTAATTCTCACTTTTTCACTGGCTTGATCTATGAAGTGGATCAGTCTTCAGTGATCTCACCTAAACATCTGCCCGCTAGCATCTTGAAGAATTAATAAGTATCATTTTATGTCACAAAAAAGAAGGTTGTGGGGAAAGACATTATACAAACACAAGATGCCATTATTACACCACAACTTGTGTGTGATGTTAAGTTCATGCTTGACGATAGTGCAGAGATTTTTCTTTTAGAAGCATGTCGTTGCTTTAATTTTTCATTTCACTTTTATGTTTCATCTGGCTCATCTTTTTGAAGTCGTTTCTTTGTTGAAATAGTTTCATAGGGTACCTTTTCTCTCAAACTGGTTTTATTTTGATGGATTTAGCTTCCCTGGAGGAAGCTGCATATGGAAAAAGCTGAGAACCGTTGAGCTGCTAATAATAATTATCCTCTGCCCTTTTAAAGCCTCTTTTATCTGAAGATATCAAAGTATTTTTCCAACCAGTAACTATAATTACCTCCATCATACAAAGAATAACTGCCAGTGAGGCTGAATGACTTACAGAAGGTTGACAAAGGCAAAATGCAGAACCCGGAACCCCAAATTCCCTCCCCACCCCATCTTCTTCTCTGTCTCCCAAACCCTAGGACTCTTAGGTTCCGAGGAGACTCAGAGAAAAGGGAAGTAAGTCTTCGTATCTGTAGCTCTAATGGACACCTAAACACGGTGCCCTCTCATATACCTGAGGATATGTGAACACGGATGGCAAGACATCCATTGCATAGGCAGCCAGTGGAGGGAGAGGTCACTTTGGGGTAGAGAGGCTGAAAAAGGCTTTGTCAAATGGAATTTCAGGCAACCTCCCCTAGGAAGTGGCCGGTTCTCCATACTGTCTTGCCTTTGCAGTTTTCTTTCTCACCTAGAAAAAGAGAGTTTATATTTGGTAAAGGGCAGGGTCTACTTTTTCCTCAGCAGGCCAAGTTGAGGGCTAGCAGGACGGATTTCTGGGTTCTCCTCACAGGTATAATTTAGGCCCAGTCTTCACTGAGATCCAGAGTCCTTTAGCAGTGGACCATCCATGCTTGATAACTTTCAGATTTTCTTTCTGGGTTTTATCTGCAGATAGAATGACATAGCTCACGCTGGCCAGGTTCCCCTGAGAGTGGGAAAGATGACTGACATGAACAGGGGCTGGTGAGCCAGGCGTTTCGATTAAACATGGGGTCGGAGAACTGGGGGAAGGTCTGGGTCTGACTGACGGCAGGGAGGGCTGGAGGACCTCCACACCCAGCGGAGAACAGGGTACTGGAAACAAGACAAAGTAGCGAAGAGCTTCAGCTGTCAGGTTGTTCTGAAAGTGGAGTAGAGCGTTTTACACGTGGAGAGAAGGGCACTGATCGTTACCTGGATATTGTGACTATGTCCCACAGAGCCTCCTGGGAATAATTTTTTACTATTAATTTGAACAAGAGCGCTGATACTCTTTATGTGTATAATGAAGCTAATCTCTGCATTTAATAGAAACAACTTTTTAATGTTAGTAAAATCAGAATCTTAAATTTCAGAAGTGAATATACTTTAGGTTCTCTTTCTGGGCTCGCTCTGGTGATTAAGATGCTCTCATTTCAATCCTCTTGGATTAGAATTAGTTGATGGTACTCACTAGTTTTCTCTGAGACCTACCTTGACAGTTTTCCAAATGTAACTTTTTGACAGCAAGCGCTTTCATATATTCATTTTCATATTTGTTCTTATACCTTTAAAGAAGAGCTAATGGTTTGTTTTTATTTTCCTGATCAACAAGGAATTGACGATACTTAATTTGAGGGAAATAATGGCCATTATTTAGGAAGCATTTCCCATATGCCTGGTCTTGGGTTAAGCTGCACTGTGTCATCTCGTCCTTAAAACAACAGTATGCGGTAGGCATGGGTATTATTGCCACTTTATAGATAAGGAAATAGAGGCTTAAAAATTTAAGTCATTTAATTGATGTCACACAGCTAATAAATGACACAGCTGTCAAGAAAACCCAGGTCCTACCGACTCCAAAACCACTCTCTTGATGGCAACTTTAACCTATTTCGTAATCGATTCTTAAATTTCTAGTTCTGTGACCTTTACTGTATCGAGTTAAGCCATCAGAAACCACGTGACATTACTATCAGCTCAAACATCTTCGGCCAGCGCGTTGGCATGTACGTACATACATTTGATCCAGTTGGAAACACCAAAGATTGTTACTCCCTCTTTGTGTCACACCTTAGTTGGGCTCACGGACCCTCTGGATGAGGGTTTCAACTTTAACGACTGTGGTGTCCTCTCGAAAAGAGATGACCTTACTAAGGGTCATTTCTCGGTAAATAAAGCTCCACTGCTGTTGACTTTTGATTCATCATCACACTGATATTCAGTGTCAGTCCAGTGTCACTGGACGAGCAGCAGTCTTGAGCTCTTATAAAGGGAAACAGGTGGCTGGTCACATTGGACCTCTTCCCTTTGGCAGAGGTGGGGAAACTGCAACTAGTAGTTAGCATTTTAATTGAAGTTGGCATTTGCAGAACCACTTTTCTCTTTAAAATTCTTCTCAAATGAAAGGAAACCAAAATAGAAAGTATTATAACTTCTTCTTGTGTCACATACATCAAGCTCCTTCAGAAGAGGAGACTTCCCTTTTCTTTGACTCAAATAGAGCATCCATGTGCTCCCGAGCTAATGGGCAGTCGTCAAAACTGATACCCACAGGTGTTTAGCGTATCAGGGAGAGTCAGTGTTTTTGTCAACTTTTTAAACAACTCCCCCCACAATCACCAATGCTCTCCAAATAGAATCTGCTGACTTCAATGGCAGGGTCAGTGTTACAGAGTGACTCACTGCCTGAGAGAACAAACAAGCTCAACAAAGGCTACTTAGAGATGTAAATGCTGTTTCCTCATCGCCAGGGAAAGCTGGATTTTTCACAAAATAGAACTGAAAAGCCTGTGTGCGGGGGTTCCTGCTGTCTCCAAGAGTCCTGGGGCTCAAGAAATACACACACCCTCGAACAACTGCTCCCCTCCCCTTCCTCTCCCAACTCCTAGAGTGCACCAGATGCATTCAGTTCCTCAGTGAAAACACTCCTGAACCTGGTCCAGCCCAGCTCCAACCCACGCCACTTCCCAGAAGCTAGCCTTGCCAAGGTCTCCAGTAACACACTCACTGCCAAAACGAAATGGCATTTCTCCATCTCCATGCTCCTTGACCTATGTACAGAATTTGACACTGCTGATAACCAATTACACAACCTTCTCTCCTTGGCTTCTGAGCCTCTTTCCTCATTTAGTCTTGACTCTCACCTCATCTGCTTCAGAGACCCTCCCCACTCCTCCCCTAACTTTCACTTTCCATGGGGTTACCCCCATTGCTTTCATGTTGGTTGCCCCACTGATGGCAGAGGCCGTGATTTATTCATCTGGGCACCCCAGTGCCTCAACAGTGTTTGCAAAATAACATGAGCTCAAAAAAAAAAAAATTTTGTTGAATGAATACACATCTCTAATACATTCATTTCTGTATTCACCCCTGCCCTGTGCATTTCCTCTGGATGTGAGACAATTTCCACGAACAATTCCTATCGAGCAGAAATTTGTCATCCATCTTTAACTTTTCCCACATCCAAGATCTGTGTGTCAGTAAAGAACATTGATAAATAAGAAAGCTCCCAAATAAAACTTCACTGACTCTTGGTTGTTTTTCCAGTTCTCTTTTCAGTTCCTAATTAAATCTGCTTTTTCAGTCATGACATTTTCTGAATCTGATTTGCCTTCTTTTCAACTCTTCCAAAGGATTTCTTACAGAATAAAAGAAAAAAGTACTCTGTGTTCCATTGGCATTTTGTATAGTAACTACTCACTCCAATGTATTACAAAGAGCAGCCAATTAATATTTGTTGAGTGATGGCCACACGAACTGGATCGTGTGTACTGTTTCTCAATTTGATCATTAATGTAGTCCAGACACATGGATTAGTGGTTCCATTGCCTGTTTATTTTAGTCATTTTAATGACTAAATCATATTATCTCAGAGATGATGTAGTCAAAGTCAAGTGAAAAATAAGTCAGTGAAAAATAAGAATTTGACTCTATCAACTTATTAGTTAGCTTGTCTTTTGGTTTATTTGTAATCCTTCATCTCCTTTTGGAATAATCATAGGCTCATCTCTCCAGAATCCCAAGTTACAATAGTTCTTTCCTGTAGTCTTCAGTTCTTCTGTCAAAGTTGTCTTTTTCGCCTCTCGTTTTGTGGATGCCAGACTTTTTTGAGGCCGTATAATTTTTTTTAATTTGCCCCATAAATCATGTGTAAGATCTTGCTCAATAGACAGGTCTTTCATCCTAATTTTTTAAATGTCTAGCTAGTCATTTCTCTCTCTTCTTGTATACCCTCTGATTGAATCACATTGTGCATCAACTTACTACCCTCTTCCTCTGATTATTTTACTTTATATCCTCTTTCATTTGGATGGATGGATAGATGATAGACAGATAGATAGGTTAACAAAATTACTTCTTACAGACATTAAACAACTATTCAATATAATCTGCTAGCACCAAGAACTTGCTTCCTAAAAATAGATACTGTCTTTTTATCCCCTCTTGATAAGCACATCTCTTCCACATTTGCAGTGGTCAAACGCATTTATACTTGAACATTGTTGTCTGTGTGGTTTACAAAGCTATCCCTCCTTTTATGTGTTTCTCTTTTATTATCATCAGTTTCTGATTGTAAACTCCTAAAAATGAAGAACTGACATTTATTAACCATACCGTAAACAGTTCCTAGCACTGTACTGTGAGGATGGAGGCAAGTGAAACATTATTTATGTCTATTAACAAATTATCATGTATGGATCTGAAACTCTGTAGGTACCTGAAACTATAAAAATCAATTAATTTTTTCATCTTTCACCAGCATATTCATTCAGCCTTGCTAGAGGGAATGTGTAATGAAAATGGACCCCTTCCATTATTCAGTGGATCTTCTTAGATCAATAGTATTTCCCATTTAGTAAAATGTGATGTCTCATGATTTTTCATAGCAATCTGTGTAATTGGAAGGGATTCACTTTGATTAACATAGAAGAATGGTAATTCATATGAAGCATCATAATGAGATACAAGAAAAATCTACATTGATATTTCTAACCCATCTGAGTTTCCAAAATAATTTTAAGAAACTAAAGAGAACACCTTTTTAATTTTCCTGATGCTTATCATTCCTTCTATTTGATTCTTTCAGTTATAAATCAGGTACATTCCAAATGTCTTTCTCTGCTTGTCATACTCTTTTGCCTAACATTTTAAATCTTCAATAAAATATAAATGAGCAACAGCTTCCTGCTAACCACAAATTCCCCTTCTTGTTTTGCTTTGTCTAAATGTTCTTCTTGAATGCCCAGAGGACTTTCTCTTCCTGCTTGGCACAGTCCGAAATTAGTTTGAATCACATTATTCTTATATCCAAGGTACCTGCATTATAATTCCAAGGGTAATTTGTGTCCTTTAGCCATAGTGTGCTTATCATCAATGCTTCAAGGGACTACCATCTGGCCTTGATCTTGCTCAGTTCATCAAGGTTGCTTGAGGGTAGAGCTATCTGCTGGTAAAATATTGGTTTCATTCCTATGACAACTCAGAAATCTATTTCTCAACCAAGCCAGTGATTTCTCAGTTTTTAAAATCACATTTACAAGGCAGTGCTGATACAAAAGTGTGCATCCATTTTTTTCTCCATTAAGTTCAAAGCAAGCAATTCTTTTTACTATTTCACCTTGAACTTCATTCTGACCTAAATATTCAGCCCTTGAGCATCAGCTAAAAATCTTGTTTGCCTCTGTGTTAGTGGTTTTTTTTTTCAAGTGTGTGTGTTTTCTTTTTAACATCTCATTAAAAGATTAAGACATATTATTATTACTTGAAATAAATGGGTAAACATCGCCTGGTTTATTTCTCTTTCATGCTTTTATCTTCTCCCTGTTAGGTTACCCTAAACACCAGGTCACTTGGTTTGCCAGAAGACTGATTAGAAACCTTTGTTTTGTGCAAAATCCCAACTGTCCACAGGGCGTGGTGCAGACACTCAGCCATTCCTGAGCTGTCATCACATTGATACTTTTTTTGTGAATAAACAGATCTACTTTAGGAAATTATTTGTGATCCCCAGATTGGTTTTTGTAGCCAACTATTTCCCATGTTGATTTTCGGGCACTAAGCCAGTAGCTACACTCTCAGCTCCAAGTCATTGTCACACGTACATTGAAGACAGTTAACATTCTCCTAAATGCTTTGAAATTTCTGGTTAATAGTATCTTGCTTTGAATTAAGTTTGTGTAAACCTTAAACAACCTTTTCAACAATGTGGAAAAAGTTGTCAAAGCCTTAATTTCATATCACGTGTGAAAAGATGTGATGAATTCTGCTTTTTACACACTCAATTCTGTCAAGACAGTTTTGATGTGACAGTACTATTTCAAATGAAGGACCAACTGGTCTGTGCCTTGCTAGGTTTTATTGAACAAATCTGATGGATTTAATGCACGTGAGGCTGGGAGTGGGGTTAGCTGAATTATACCATAAAATAGAGGGAGAAGAATTTGGAGTTCTCAGATAAGGAGATCAGGAAGAGAGAAATGAAGAAAAGGGGAAACTCAACAAGATAATGAAAAGCAAGATTAAAAATAAATAAATAAACATGTTAGTAACCATCCCCAGCACAGGCGGAATGAGGGATATTTTAAGAACGATTATCTCTTTGCTCCATTTGAGGTTATCTGTGTTGCTAATGTTTAACACATTCATCAGCCTTTCTCCCAAATCTCCAAGTTTATTGAACTTATATTCATGTGAGTGGGTGTTTTAATGTTTGTGAAAAATCAAGGGGTGGGCTGAGTCGGTGGTATCAGGTACATTAAGGAGGCGGGGCCCAGAGGCTGAGGTGACTTGAGAATTTAACTCCCACAGGCATATGTAAAAGTTTGGGGGAGGGTTTTGGTCAGCAAGTCACGGAATTGCGGGAGTGGAAGTCTTTGTCAATTTCATCTAGAAGCCAAGTACAAAAGGAAGGAGTGGCAGAGGTCCACCTAATCTCTGCTCATAGTAGGTTTTTCAGTGAGAGAGTGGCCTGACCAAATTCACTGTGAGATAACTGAGCAATCTGGGGATGGACAGAGACTATGAAATTCCAGGCAGTGGGATATCATACATTGAGAGGCAGACCTGGCATTGAAGCAATAACAAGTAGCATCTGAAGCAAAGGTAAGTGTCAGTAAATACACCAATGTATCTAGCTGGAGAGATCTGGGAAATGGTACTCGCACCAGGGAATACAGAGAGGCAGCGGGGTGGGGAGACGGACGATGAATTAGATTTGGAGGATGCTGACGTTGAAGGGACTATGACAGAGTTAAGAAGAAATGCCCACTAGAAAAGTGTGTATACACCTACAGAGAGCTTGTATTCAGCAGTCTTTGATTTCCCTTCTGTAGTATCTTACTCAGAATGTGGGAACTGAAGGTATTCAGATGTTTTGGTTAGCCTCCCAAGTAGTGGATGTAAATTCACATAGTGCACTTTTTCTCTTTCTTTCCTTCTTTTCTTCCTTTTTCCCATCTTTCCTCTCTCCCTACTTCACTCCCTCTTCTCTCTCAGTAAACAATTATTGAAGAAAATAGAAACTTTCTATTCTTGGCAGTTTTTTTTCTACATCATTAAAAAAATTATTTTACACATGAATTTTATATGAAACTTGAAAACATTTACTCACATATAAATTAAATGAGTTCTCATAGTTTTGATATGGTGATACCTGTTGGGGTTTTTTTTAGGTTTTTATTGTTATTATTAAAAGAAAAGTGTTCCTGTCATAGTTTATAAACATCACATTTCTCATATTCTTTGCATCTTAAAGGGAAAATTATTCTTAAAACTGTTTCTCTATCCTTACCTATTAACATTAATTTAATTCCCTAAAGCTGTCTTTCCCTTTTTTTTTTTCTATTATTCTTTCTATCTATTTTTCTCATATGAATTAATGCTTTCCCAGGTCCTCTGACTTTGAACTCACCAACTGTAAATGGCTGATTGGATCATGGCACTACACGTTTAGGAAGCCTTACTTACTTTTTTGGCTCTTTCATAGTCATCTTAAGGTTATTCTGTAAATACTCCATTAGAATCATTTAAAATTCAATTTATTAAGCCAGCCTTTCTCCCACAATTAGAGCAGAATAGAAAAGCATGTTGGAACCATTGTCAAAAGGGGTTGAAATATACAATATAATCATTGTTTCTTCTTTATGTTATGAAAGAATAAGGACTTTATTAATGTACTTTACTAGAATATGTATTGAAAACATTTGAATTTGTAAAAGCCAATAGAAATCATTTTAAATTATCTTTTTAGAAACTAAGCTGATTATAAAGACATTCTCTTATGTCAATGGTATATACTTAATAGTAAGATAATAAAAACATGGTAATTATAAAAGTGTAAGGCTTGTAAAACATTAATTTCTAGTGAAAAGTGCTAAAATGCTGGCAGAAAGTGGTAACAGCAATGAGGACTGACTTTCATTAAATAAAAATAAGATATACTACCTTTCCACTAATGATTAAATACTTACGGGCATGACTATTATCTCCACAGAAAGCTGACTCTTAATCATACTTCAGTTTGCTTTTTAGAAAATTCATCCCTATAGATGCATTCCAAAGATTTATCATGCTAACAACTTCTACTGATTTTTTAAAACATAGGAGGATTTGGGGCCTAGTATAATACTTTTACCTCTTCAAATCTCTAATTAAAATGTTTCTTATGATTTACTTGATGCAAAAATAGGACAAAGGACAATTGAGATAAACTATCATCACGTAGATTTGGAGATACATTCATTCTGAAAAAAAATTTTTAAATGGCAGTCACTGCTCAGAAGTTTTCCAAGTATATGTTTTTCTTAGTTAAAAAATTAATCACTAGCATTTTCTTGTTTATCTTTTTAAAATTTGTTTCTTTGGTGGGTAATTAGGCTTGCTAGCTTATTTATTTATTTATTTATTTATTTATTTATTTATTTATTTATTTATTTTAATTTTATTATTATTTTTTTAACAGAGGTACTGTGGATTGAACCCAGGACCTCATGCATGCTGAGCGCACACTTTACCAACTGAGTTATACCCTCTCCCCTGAATTATATCTTAAAATAGATATATTTGAATATCATTTGTTTCTATTATATATTTCTTCTATAGATAGAACTCAAGGCATTTAATTATATGTATAATATAAATCAGTAAATACTCATTGAGGCAATAGATACTCACGTAATACTCAGAGATAAAAGTAATGGAAGTTAAAAGAATCCTCAAGAGATTTTCCCAGAGTCTCACATGAAGCCAGTAGGAAACCGAAGAAAAAAGAATATATGCAGTAGTCCAGTGTAGCAATCTACTTCTAAGACCACACTATTTCAAAAGTTTTGTCATATATATATATAAAGGATATCCAAAATCCCCCACTTTGGGGACACAGTTCTCACCGTTTGTTTAGTGGTGAACAAATTGTTCAGAATGCAGTCTAATGTCTTATAACTAGTACCTCTTCCATAAACTTTTCATGAAAAGGTCACTGCCATTCAAGCTCACCCTTCTTTCTCCTTTATGTATTTATATGTGTCACTCAGCACCCTTCCCTTGGCTTGGAAATCCATCAAGAACTTTTATCTTAGGAGTCAGTTGCCAGTTCTGCTTAATGAACCAGTCAGCAGGATTCTCGAGAGCCTTGAGCATAAGCCTGTCTGTGCCCTTTTTCTCCGACTAAGAATGCCATTACCTCAAAAGCTAGCTATTGGGAAAGTCTTAGAACTGTTTACTGGAAATTATACAGCCTCGGACCCACCCTTATTCCTGGGGATGCAGGCACTGTGTTTAACTCTGTAAGTCTACTGACACTGATAATAGGTTTATCAATGCAAGAGAAATCACTGAAAACTGTTTTTACTTTCACATTGTCTTACCCAAGTGTGGGTACTGGAGGTATTAAAATGTTTTGGTTAGCCTCCCAAGCGGAGGACATAAATTCACAGAGCCTCCAAACATCTTCTGTTGTCTCATTTCTCCCTTTCTCCCTCCCTCAGGATATTATCATATTTGGCAAGATGTGGTTCAATTCCACTTAAAATGATGGGATTAGACAGTCAGCCCATCTAATGCTTGGAATCTATATACTCTTAGAAGCATAGTTAAATTTAATCAGATGTTGGGCCATAAAATTAATAGTTCTACATTTGGACCTAAAACAGATTTTTGAGTTTCTTTTGACATTTTAAGAGTGAGTTAAAATAAATATGTAGTAGAACACCAGGCCCATTAAACCAAAATATTTAGTGATCATATTTTATATTTTATGGTCTTAAACAATGTTACAAATTGCTAAGCTATATTTCAATTTGAGTATATTTGCATATCGTATACAAAATGACAGGAAACAAAGAAAGCAATGTGGGTGTTTGGAACATAGGAAGATGTGATTGTGCCACAAATAAAGTTTACTGCTAATGAATTAAAGCAAATACGTGTAGCTGATGCTGTAGTGCATCTTTTGGGGGCTCAGTCATCCCTCCGATTATAACAGGAAATTTCAGAGTTTCTAGATCAACTTTTCAACAAATAGAATATGCATGTACTCAGATGGGCTATACCCCTTGATTTTTTCCTACACAATGAAGTTAACTTTATTGTATATTATTAACTTCAGACCCTGGGAATTAATTATTTACCCCATTGTTTAGCTTTTTCTTTGATTGTTGTACATGTTTTGGAAGGGGTTTCCCTGTTCTAACGTCCATCCATATCTCCAGTCTTCCCATCGCCAGCCCTACCATCAGATACAATCTTTTGATTGTCTTCCTTTTGACAGTCTCCCATGTTTTAGGAAAAATAACTGCAAATTTCTGAGGCAAAACAATTCCCAAACTAGATCATTAAACTCTTAAAATTTCTGCTTGCCAAATTTGATAAATACAGGAAAAACTGAAGCTAGCTTGTTCTTAATTTTTCATACAATTCTCAATTCCATGAGTCAGTATGTGGCATTCACTCAAACATCACCAGTCATGTCTCTTTATAGAGGAAAGGGAAATTGTGCCTTCAACTATCCATCAAAATATCAGGCATCCGTATCATTGCTTTTCTCCTTAAGTATGGTGGCACTGCCAACATAAACTACCCTTTTCCACACCTTTACAATTTTCTGGAAACACACAGACTCTACCTTATATTTTTCTGCATTATCTGGAGAAGTTTTTGTTCTTTTTTTTTTTAGGAGAGGTAAGTAGTGGCCTTTATGTATGTATGTATGTATGTATATATGTATTTTTATTTATATATTTTTATTGACAGTCAATTACAATGTGTCAATTTCTGGTGTACAGCACAATGTCCACATCATGGAGATACATACATATATTTGTTTTCATTTCTTTTTCATTAAAGTTTACAAGATATTGAAGATTTTTGTTTGTTTTATATTTTATTGTAGTTTTGTATAGAATTACCATCTGGGGATCCACAATCTTATCGAGTATGACTGAGAAAAAGAGTACAGAAAGGAAATAAAGACAGAAAAGACAGATATGACAGAAAAGTTTGGCTTTCCTAACATATAGCAGAGCAGAACATGGAACATAGACTTTTCTACTTTATAGTAAGTGTGGAAGGGGCACTGACCTTTACTGAGCCCTGACCTTGACCTTGTACCAATAAACACATAGTCTTTATTTAGTTTAATTCTAACTCTTCAGATACTGAATAGAGGGGAAAATATCTTTAACTGTTGCCATTTTAATAAAAATTGCTTCCAATTTGACTCTTTAATGACTTTCCTTCCATTGTTTTTTCTATGAATAGATATATAATTCTTCTGTAGTTCCAATAACTGTAACTATATATGTTAACTTTTCTTCATTTACTCAACCTAGTATGTATAGTCTACTTCTGCATTATTATATTATTGGTATATATAGTTAATAACTAAATACTAACCAAATAATCCCTTGGTGTAGAGTGGATAAACCATAATTAACTGTTCTTCATGAATTTTAAGTTGTTACTATTGTAGATATTTCTAGAATAATAATTTTTATCATAAAGTTTGTTAGTTTATTGTTGTTTGCATTTAGAATATTTCCTTAACGTAAATTGTCAACAGTAAAATAAATGACAAATGGGCTACCACAAATTCTGATAAAATAAAAACAGTAAGTTTACATGTGTACTATAAATTAACGAAAACAATTGCTTTAGAAATAATACAAGTAAAATATTACTCTGTTACTCTCATACAAGGCCGGTAATATCTTAAAATGGCACAACTCTTTGGAAAACAACCTGATGTATAACTTATTATAGCCGATGATGGAGTGCTACCTTTCCGGGAGTCCCCCCAAATAAAATAGTGCATAAAAGGGCACAATATCTAGCACAAAAATGATCATTGCAACTTTGTTAATTTATTTATTATTTCTAACCTTATAAATGAAAATTCCTCCTTTATTGTTATAGGAATAATACAAGTTGCTAGTAAACAATTTAAGCAATATGTAAGAACAAAACAACCCTCCCCAGCTCCATTCTGTGGAGGCAACTGCTCCTAATGACTCTTTACAACCTTCCAAAATTTTTCTATTCAAATTTATATGAACACCTATTTCTTTTTACATAATATCACAGCATACAAATTCTTCAATTTGCTATTTTCACTTACTGAAATATCTTAGACATCTTTCCATTTCAGTACATACAGACTCAACTCATTCTTTTGAATAGCCAAATAGTTTTCCGTCATATCATATTTTACGTATCCAGTACTCATTTTGAGTTGTATGTATTTTTCTCTGTTGTAAAGAATGTTGCAAAGAACATCCTTGTACATAAATCTTTCCACATTTACAAGAATAATTATAGAATAGTCTTAGAAATAGAATGGCTGAATAGACAGTACATGCTTTTTAAATTTAGATAGGTTATTCCTAATTGCCTTCCAAAATCAATCTACACTCACTGTGTTTGGCAGTGCCTGTTTCCTCACATCCTTTACAACACTGTGTATTCTCAAACTTTTCAACCTTTGCTAATATAATAAGACCTAATTTTATCCACAAGCATTTGTGCTCTTTGAGGCACTGGAGAGAATTCAGCAGAAGCCACACCACCAGTTACAAAGAGAGAAGTAACATAACAGGAGACAAAATATATTTCATGACATCACACAGTCAAAATTTATGTATCTTAAAGAGTTATTAGAGGTTATATACTTCAGATTTTTCATCTATCATTGAAATGTACATCTTATTACCTTCACACAAACACACACAGGCATACACACACACACACACACACACACACACATAAATAACCTTGGGAGGATGACAAACATGTATGCTCATTTCACAGTTAAGGAGACTGAGATCCAGAAAGAGAAAAAAACTTTCCAATGTCACACAACTACAATCAGACAGAACAAGAACTATAACAAGACTCAACTACAGGTATTATTTCCAAGGTAACGTGTGAGTATAATGTGGCTTTATATACAACATAATGTAGATCATGGTACAATAAAGCTGGGTGATTTGTCCATTTATTAGCAGAAATCTCTTCTAACTAGCACAGTAATATTTGACATTTACAGTGAACAACTGACAAAAGATTAACTTCTGTTCTCTATAGTTTAAGATTTATATATTTAGTGTTGAATGTATTTTGTTCCAATTATTTGAAATTATCCCTAGATGTGTGTTAGCTTTGGAAACCAGAATATGAATTTCCAAAGCAAGTCCCAATTTTCCCAGATGCAAAGGGTTTATGGCAAAAGCGCTGAAAGAAGAAAGAAAAGAGGAGAAACAGAAAGGAGCCTGGATTGGGTCTGATTTGAATGGGGTGTGTCCTCTATATTCCCATTTTTTATCACAACATGAGGATTTTCTCATGCCATTAAATATTCTTTGAAAACTTAGTTTTAATACCTGCAAGGAAATTTATTAATTTATTAAGTTCCCTTTCAGGTTATTTTTATTTTTCTATGTCATAAATAATCCTGCAACAAACAATCTTATATGTAACTTTTTGTCTGTACCTCTAATAATTACCTGGACAAAAATTAATAAAAATGGGTGTATTCGGTCCAAGGATATAGAAATTTTAAGAGTCCAAGTGGCTTTCCTGAAAGACTAGTCCCAATGAAAATATCTATCAAGTGTATATTACTGTGTATATTTCACATCAACCCTCCAATATAGAATGTTATCATTACATTGAAAGGTTTTTGAAATGGAAAGTTTGGGCATTGGTATAATGGATTTTCCTAGTACACTTTCCTCTTCCATCTTTCAAACTTTATATTTTGTTATTTTACTTGTATATATTTCACTGAATTAATTAAATCTGGTTGGGCGTATATGATTAAGACGTGACAGTTTGACAGCCATTAAGTACAAATCTGCACGATCTTGTAACTATAATGGGACATCAGTGAAAGAAGGCATGAGTTCCATGGCAGGCTTCACAGAAGGATGAGCTCAGACTATCCCATGAAGGACTGCTAGAATTCAGGTTGGCAAAGAGAAAGTGAGGCTGCATTCTCGACATAGGAAAACACAAACACCCAGAGGTTCTAATGAGCAAAACATCCTTTATGAACAACTATTTTGATAAACTGGCTTAAATTAGATCAAGCTGGTTTGATTCCAAAATCCCCTTGGTGGTTTTCTCTTCTCATCTCTTAGAATGGGACTCATGCCTTTTGAGTGGCACCAACCTCCTCCCTCAAAATTAATGAATTAAACAGTATCAAGAAAGTGAATGTCAATAAAGTAGGTAAAAATGTTAATTTTCAAAACCACGTTTCCTCTGGTAGGAGATCACCTGTTCTCTGCAGACATTTGACTCGATCGGAATTCTCATTTCTCATTTTGCCATGTCTGCTGATTTACAGAAAACCCAGTACACTCATGCTTTCCCAGTTTGTTTTTCTCCATTCTCAATCAACACACCACTAGGCCGAATCTTCCTTAAGCTGCAGAATCTGAGCTGACAGTTTTCAATTTGGTGCTTCCAATAAAATTCTTTTACTAAATATAAGTTTTTTTTCTCAGTGAACAGAGGGAAGAAAAGTTTCTATAAGCCTGTTTTTAGAGACTATGTCTTAATTAGCTATCTCAAGTATAGAATACCCTCCCCCCTCATCCATCTGTAAACTAGTATTCAAGCCTGACCACCTCATTATGTGCAAACAGTCAAATAAAAACTGAAAAATAAAAGGCAACCATCTGGATATCTGATATAACACCAAAAGCCAGAGTCCTTAAAACACTCTGTGTTTGCATTCAGTTTCCTCTTACTTATTTATTCATTCATTTTTGTTCTTCTACATTCTCCATCCAGAAAGGATTTGTGTCTTTGCATAATTGGGCCCCCAACAAGCCTCATTTTGTGCTGAACAACAATAGCCTTTTTCTCCCTCCTCAAAAATGCATTAGATACACAAATATTCATAGAGGCTTTATTATAATAGCCCCAAACTAAAAGTCACCCAGGTGTCCTTCAGTGAGTTAACAGTAAACTCCAATCCATCCATACCATGGAATACTACTCAGCAATAAAAAAAAGAACAAAGTATTGGATGGGTCTCAAGGACATCATGAATAAGTGAAAACAAGCCAGTCTCAGAAAGGTTGCCTACTGTATGATTCCATTCTGTAACATTTTCTAAATGAGAAAATTAGAGAGACAGAGGATAAGTGAATGATTCCCAGGGAATAGAGACAGGAATGAGGCATTGGTGAGGCTCTAAAGAAAAAGCAAGAGGGAGCCCCTTTGTGGTGGTGGAACACCTCTGTTCCCTGATTGTGGTGGTGGTGGTGGTTACATGGATCTTCACATGGGGCCAAACCAGGTAGAACTACATATACACATGCACACACACACAAATGAGTGTGTATAAAAACTGGTAACAACCAAGACTGTAGTCTAGTTACTCAAGTTATACCACTAGACCAATATCAAGTTTTTGGTTTTAACATCACACTACAGTCGTACAAGATGTTACCATTGGAAGAAACCAGTGAAAGTTTCACCATACTCTGTATTCATTTTGCAACTTCCTGTCAGTCTGTAATTATAATTTTAAATTTTAAAGTTTTTAAAAAATGCATCAGGGTTCACTCCCATGTTTTCCCTTTGCTGGGACCATCAGGGCCCTGACTTTGATCCTTGGACCCCTAAGCTTTTGACTCCTGTCAGGAAAGGCTGCCTTAGCTCCCCAGACTAGGTTGGTTTCCTTCTAGCTTATGTTCTCGTGACACTTTATATTTCTTTTGGGCCTAACACAATGGCTATTAAATAATTCCATCAGTGTAACATTGTGCTTAAAACCTGCCTCCTCCTGACTATAAATTTTAAAAAGGCACCAAGTCCACCATCGTACCTTTAGTACTTGGTGCAGCCCTTAAAATGCTGTAGGTGCTTCATCAATATTTGTTGAAATAAGGAGTGAGAATGACACAGCACATGAGCAAGGATTTCTGTAAGTCACAGCTGGGGAATTTCAGTCTGAATATGAAGATGAGATCATGGAGAAAGTCAGTACATAGCTAATAAGTAGTTCATCGCATTTTATACAGATGTCTGGTACCATAAAGAATATAAATATTAATGCACACCCTGCAAAACAGTCAGCTCATCTAGAACCAATCAAAGGTGGTTATTTGATTATTTCCATCTTATCAAGGAGAACATTTTGACTATTTTATTTGGCGCTGGTAAAATACAGTCTCCATCCATATTCTCCATCCTCTGGTGTATTTTTCCAACAAAACATGTTAGAACAAATTCTGACAATGAGGACATTACTGGTGTTCAGTGGCTGTCAAAGCTGTTACTGTCCCCAGGATCCAGAAAAAACAACAAAGAGACAACTGGCCATTGACATTCTGACACCTTTTTTCAGTCCATCTCCTATTTTCAGGAACCTACCTTCTCTCAATTCAAATGATCTCATTCTTCCATACTGTTTTGCAGTTGTTAAATACCTCCAGTGTGGCATGCGAACACACACGATTGTCTTCCTTTCCTTTTCTCACATCTTCTCCCCCAGATCTCATTTCCTCAGTCTTCAGGCCAACCCACAGGAGGGTAAAATCTGACTACATTGACAGAAGTAATGAACAAGCAAAAAAATCTCTAAAACAGTGATGAGAAGAGATTTTTGTGAGATTTTTGAACAGAGTGGTGGTTATCTAATTTAGCTCACTGCCTCCAGTTCCCCCATCAGACACCAGAAGAGGGATTGGCTTGAGAGCATGGCAGCTTATTTATGGAAGTTTTCCACCCCTCAAGATACAAATCAAATGAGAAGTGTAAGAGATACATGGACATCCAAAATTTTGCAATGCTAATATGTGTGTTCTGGAAGCAAGTACACAAAAAGATATGTATGAGAGCTCAGTCTCTTTCACGATAATTAGCTCAGAGCTGCATAGGGAGGATTAGGCTAGTGGCAGAAACCAAATGCCTAACAGCCCTTGGGAAAATCCTAGGCAAAGAAATATTTCTAAATAAGTTCTTATGTAAAGTCTTGATTTTACTTCCTGGTGGTTTAGAGTCACTAGACCATTTTGGGCTATTGCTCTCTCAACAACATTCACTTAATATCATAAACTGAGCATTTTGTGATGTTTATTTGATGTGTTTATGAAAATGACACAATATTTTTATTATCAGTTACTCGAGTCATCATTTTAGACAGTGGTAGAACCAGGTGATGGCTAACTTTGGAGTGATAACAGTTGATTCATATGGAAAAGAAAAAAATTGAAACAATTTTGCTAATTCAAAATTTCCACTAAACTTTTTCTCCCAGAATAACAAAAATTGCCTTTTGTGTTTCATTTCTCACTTGACATTTTTCTTTTGAATGAGACAAGGATTACATCTGAAAAGTACTGCCATGTACTGGCCCATAGTGGGAGCAAATTACAGAAACAGGAATAGACCACATTCCTCACTTATGTTCTCTGGTTTAGTGTCTGTGCAAATCTCTTCACTCCAACTTGAAACCGTGTACTGGTCAAGTAGATTCATCTCTTTTCAAATATAAACCCCCTATCTGTCCCTGTTTTTCTTCCTCAAGTCATTGAGAAACACACTACTGAAAATAAATTTAATATTTTTAACCTAGGTGATAACTATACAGGAAAAAATTAAAAGTAGGACACAGAAAGAAAATGAAAACATCAGCATTTATTCTCCTGCATTCATGACACTCATTATCAGAATCAGAAAATTACCACAACAATAATAAAAATACAGGCCCCAAAAGGCAAATGGATGTGCTCCTCCAAATTTTATTTCCAAATAAGTTGTTTAGATCATTGATACTTGGAATAGACATAATGTTCTAGATCATAGTTAGGACCCTCAGGCATTCTATGAATGCCTGTTTAGTCCAGAACCATGGAAATCAGAGCCGCAAATGGGTCCCAGGATGAATAAAGGAGGAATAAGAGAGAATGAAGAGCACATTTTTGAAATAACCAAGTTCACCTTTGTTCTCCTCCCACCTCCTTTGTGGCATCTCTTCTGCCTTTTGGTACCTTTAGTTTCTGGTTTCCAGGCACTTGCACCTTTACATTTGCCTAAGACCCACATTCTAGAAATCTAGACGGACTTGACCCCTTGAACCACCTGCTCCATAGTAAAAACTGACGTATCATCTGACGAAACAGTCCATTCTTTCACGTGACATTTGTTCATTATTATACCCCCACATTAGACTAATGCCCGGTACTCATTAGGCAATCAATAAATGTCTGTTGCACGAATAAATGAGTGAGGTACAGCTGATATTAACACCATGTGAAGAAGGAATTTCTAAATTTGGGAGCACCTATATTTGTGTTGGTTTAGAGTCCCTCGTTTTGTTGAAATCCATAATTAATTTTGTTCACACTGCATTGCAGGCAGCTGGTACAAAAAGCTGTTCTATTATCCATAGTTTAAAGTGAATACTGGTGGCTTCCTCAGATTATCGCATTATAATAACAATAACAACAACAACAACACTAGGTAACACATAAAACACTCACTGAGATTCAGGCACTTTGCTAAGCAGTACTCATATCTGCACTTTCATCCTCTCACTAGCCCTAGGGGCATGTACTATTGTATTCCCACTTTAGAAATGAGCAAACTAAGGTACAGTTTGATCGACTTCCCCAAATCACACAGCCATCCTGCTTAGCAGGCCGGCTCAAGCCTGGGCTCTGAGCTCCTCTGCCATCTTTGCGGTTGTCTGCTCTCCTTTCACATTAACACTGCTCATCCCTGCTGTAAAGCTTCCTTAACTAGGAGGGATCCCCCCTGATAAATAGACTGTGTGCCACTGGTCAGAGTCGGTGGTGGTGTCACTCCCATACCTTCACAATCCCAGTGACCACTGGAAGAAAAAAGGAAAGCGATAGAGTCGTATGCAAAAGCAGCTGTGTCCCGTAATTTTACATTTCTCAGCATTCTTCCAAACACTAGGTAGCATTAATGATGACTAGCCTGCAGCATTGGTCATTGACATAGGAAAATGTTATTTTACATGTTATTTTTCACACTGCTGATTTTCGTCTCCTCAGAGCAGGCATCTTGACGTGACAGCTTTAGTTAAGTTTTCCCCTTACCAGGTACATCCCCACTCCTGGACTAACCTTGAGATAACTGGTTTGGCTTTCAACTTGTAGACTCTCAAAACAAAATCCAAACCTGCATTTTGTGTTGTACCACCGTACACTTCCAATACATTTCCTTCTTTTTATCTTACTCTGATCACTAGTGTGTTACATGATAAAAAAAAAAAAAAAGAATAATAGTTTACAATGAGATATCTTCTGAAAATAAAGTGATTTGATTTCAAAAGCTAGACACCATGAAAGCTATTTTCCTTTTTTGCAATAAATTCCTTTATGTCGTCTAAGTCACCATATATTATCTAAGTCAACTTTTCAATATAATTTTCAGAGTGTCCATAACCCTTTGTCTGCCAGTTATGTGTCTGTCTTTCTGTCTTTCTTTCTTTTCTTTTTTTAGTGTTCTACTTTCTCTCTCTATTTAAGAAAAATAGCTGTTCTCTCAAGCCCAGTTTTCAACTCAACCAATTTTTTTTTTTTTTTTTTTTTTTTTTTTTCTGTTTAAAACTACTTATCAGTCATTTTGGAACTTGGTCTACCTGTTGGGACACCAATTAGCTTCAGTGCATGCTACCCGACACTTTTTCAAGCTACGACTCAATTTCATATCACACTTTTCTCCCCTGAGAGTTTCATGCCAAGTTGCTGCTTTTCTTTCCAGAGTTTAATTTTTTTTTAATGCCATGAAATAAATCAACCTGTGGATTTTCTAAACAATTCCAAAAGGCAACAATAAACCAAAAACAGATTCCTAAGAGCAATGACAACCTTGTAAAACGCTGTATGAACGCAAGTTCACAGAGTTAAAGAACAGAGGCAGTTACATGATTCCTCCCTGGATTCAGTCCTTACTCTTGAGTTACCCAGATACTCAGATACTAGAAGGATCCAACACTTGGGTTGTACAGTTACATCGCCCACTTCCATTTGCCAACATAGTACTAAAACTGACAACTGCCAAGAAATAGAATGCAGCCTTTCTATGCAGACATAGAAAATGCAGTGTATAAACTGGAGAAAATTTACTAAAACATCTTCCAGGAGAAAAACAGGAAAGGAAAAGCCATGCTAAGGAAAGGAAAACTGTATCATGACCTCTTTCCACTATCTTCTACCTCTTAAAGGCCACGAGATGACATAAGGAATGCATCTTAAACCCAAAGACCAAGCCTAAAAAGACTCGTAGTACCATACAGATATTTGGCATTTAGCTGATGAATCAAATCAGTCTAGATACACAATCTAGATAAACCTCATGGCTTTTGAAGATGTGCACTACATCCACTTCACCTGGTCTAAAGGAAAACCATCAAAGAATTAGATCCCTTAATCAAGTGGGATGCCAATATAATGCGTGATTCCGCTTTATTTGCTCACAGGACTCCTGGATCCTTGAGACTTTCCTTGATGGTGCTTCGCTGGCAGCGTTTTTGCATCAGTGTTCTGAGCATCAATATTTATTGAACAGCCACTGGAGCAAATGAAGAAGGTGCAGAAGATTAATCTAACTATGGGCTGATCACAGTATATAACTTGTAGGCCTTTAGTGGAGGGGCTCAAAAAATAAAACCCATGATTACAGTTTGTTTTATTTGCCAAGTGTAGGATACAAATTCCTCCCAACAAAGGTTGCTGATTAATCAGTCTTGTGCTTTTTCACCCTAGACTGATAATGTTGTATGTCTTCTGTTTCAGTGAATGAATTTTTGGTATTGTTTCAATGTTGGATCTGTTTCATGATTAAGCAGTGAAATAGCTTTGGCTGACAGCGTCATTCACAGTGAAACACTATGGTATTTTTTTGTTTAATCAAAAGGGAAATAATGAACCACTTGCTTCTAAACAGGAATTACAAGGTAGATAGAGTTAAAAACTCAAGTTGGAAACTTTTGTGTCACTAAAAGTTTAATTTGGAAAAAGACTTAACACAAACAAATACATCAGACCTTTAAATAGGTTTAAGTGCTAGATGTTATGACAAGTCACTGAGTTTTTACTGCTGCCCTGTGGGCAACAGTACCAGTCTGTTGGTCTGGACTTTGACCCAGGCCCCTGGAGATTCACACTCCAAATGTTTGACTGTTATATTAAAGTTTGAGTTAGAACCAAAACACTGTACATGGAAATCACACACTGTGTTAAAGAAAAGAGATGTTTCCTGATGCAGCTTTTTTAAGGTTTCTTCCTTGTCGTTAGTGCTTGTGCCATAAAAGTGGAAAAAAAATATTATTTCCTTTCAAGACAATGAGTAATTTAGCCTCTCACTTTGGAAATCCTGACACTAATGTGCTGCATTAACACAAATGTTTTAGTACTAAAGACTCAAAAGAGTGCTAAGTGAAACATGAACGGTTTATGGGAATTCATAAATTCTACATTAAATGTGAGAAAATAGTCCAGTTTTTGAATGACAGTGTTTATAATTGTTGACTTGTGTACACAGTAAATCCTTTATTCCTGTCTTTTGGGTTTTAACTCTTAGACTGGGTTATAAATTGTGAACTGGGCAATTTAGAAATGCCCCAAAGATGATTTTTCTGACTTTTTTCCCCTTTCTGTGTGTCTATAGCTAAATCATAAAATGGAGAAGATTAATGCAAAGAGTCTAATCAAAGATACAGTGCAAAAGCCTCTTTAAATTGATACCCATAAAATTCATTTCATTAGCTACCGTGTAATTTGTAGAACATTTCCACTGGTATCTTGGGCCAGTCTCCTCAGCACTTGAGCTAATGGAAGGCGCTGGACAGATATTTGATCCTGCGCAGGCCAGCAACTTGGGCCCTCAGCAAGAGGTTGCATAATGTATGCAAAAGTTTTGTAAATGGATGCTGCTGTTTGCAAGGTGGGGCTTGGAGAAAGTGCCCGGCTCAGCCTGGGCCTCGGCCAGTGGTGGTTCAGACTGTGCATGCGTGGAGCAGCCTGCAAAGGGGGGGAGGAGGGCGAAAGCCAGTCCATGTTTCACCACCCAAGTGTCACTACAGGGTGCCTTTTTCTAATTCACCCACCCAGAGGGGCCCATTTCTCTGAATGATCTACCCAGAGGTCAGAAGTGGTGCCTTTTAATAATGTGCACACAAAGGTATTCTGTCAGTGGTGACCTTGGCTGGGTCCAAAGAATCATTTTCACTAGAAACACAATCCAAAATGTATGTCATGAAAATGACAGCAGCTCCTCTCTGGTATTTAAAATATGGTATGTTTAGTTATTATTGAAAAAGTAAAATATTTTGTTTTGATTATTATCCACATGAAATAAAATAGCTACAACTAATAACACAATAAAATGTTAACTAAATGAAATTTTGAAATCTTGATATTTTTAGGTAAGTTTATAATATGTTATTTTAAAAGATTACGATTGGGAAATCAGAGATATAGACCAACTAGGGAGGCGGGTAAAGAAGGACATCCCCAGAGTCAGGCCTGGGTCACATCCTGGTACCACCACTTGCTGGCTTGTAACGCTGAGCAAGGAACTTAGCTGCCTAAACTTATTTCCTTATCCCAAAATGGAGATGATGATGGTACCCACCTCATAGAGATATTGTAAATGTTAAATAAAATAATCCATATAAAGTGCATTGCACAGCACCTGTCAGGCACACAACAAGCACTAAATAGAATATTGGCTGGAGGGGCAGGTGAGGGAGGAAGAGGAGGGGTGGCAAGGTGGTAGGTTTTCTAAAATAGTCCCCAAAGATGTCTTGCCTTAATCCTTAATCCCCAGAAACTATGACTTTGATGAGATATCACTCCCATGATTATGTTGCGTTTATATTGGTACAGTTGACTCTAAGAAAGGAAAATTACCAAGGTCGGCCTGATTGGATCACATGAGCCCCTAAAAGCAGAGAGCTTTCTTAAATAGTGGCAGAAGAGGAGATTGAAGAGATTCAAAGTATGAGAAGGACTCAGTGCCCCATTGCTGGCTCTGAGCTAGAGGGGGCCACCCAAGAAGGAATGCAGGGTGATCTCTAGGGAATAAGAGCGGCTCCCTGCTGACAGCCAGCAAAGAGATGGTGACCACAGTCCTCACTGCGGGGAGATTCTGCTAACAACTTGAATAAGCTTGAAAGTGGATTCTTTCCCAGAGGCTCCACAATACAGTCCAGTCAGGCCAACACCTTGAGTTCAGCCTTGGGAGACAAAGCCAGTAGCCCAGATGCGTCTACCTGGTCTGCCAACCTTTACAACTGTGAGATAATCAGTGAGTGTTGTTTTAAGCTGTTAGGGCTGAGGCAATTTGTTACACAGCAATAGAATACTAATACAGGCAGTCTGAGGAGTGGTTTGACTTCCAGAAAGAATAACTGCTCCAATTGTTAGGGTGTATTTCCAAAAAAGAAGGACAATTTTGTATTTACTTGGAGAGAACTCTTGTGGGAGAATTTTAATCAATAATTTGAAGTACTAAAGGGTAACATTTTGATTTTCCTAATAGCATACAGGAAGGATTTACTATAAAGAAGCAAGTGTCAACCTTTCTGAGCATAGATGGCTGTGCTATCAGTAGCCAAAAAGAAAAACAAAAAGGGGTTACTTTCAAAAATTATTTTTCAAAATAAACTTTGGTGGTAAAATCTTCACCATGGATCCCCGTGGAGAGAATCAATTATTTTACATATATGTATTGCTTATATACTGGTCAAATATGTTAAAAGACAGAGTAGATACTTTTCGGTTTCTCTAGCATTTTGTTTTTCTGTTTGAATAACTAAATACCCATCTTCCTGACTGGTCAGTTGGCATGACACTATCTCTTCCTCCAGAGGGCTGGCACTTGCTTCATATTAGCCAATCAGAATGCCCCAAACCCCACATAGTACGTTCTGTATGTAATGATTGGTTAAGAGTTGTTCATGGCCCTAAAGCACTGTCAGCCAGGTGGCCATTCAGGAAGAGTGGGGAAACACAAATGATAAATACCCCTATCCTCTGTGGGTGAAGACTGACTGTATCATACATCAAATTCTCCATGTTCCCACCACTGCTTTATCAAAGTTGTATTCTCTTCTTTTTATGTCTTCCTATAGCTGGCTTTTTAGGATTTTACTAAGCAATCTCCCTGTTTTGTGGTTGTTTCCCAACCTCAAAAAGAGAAAATACATGTATTTTTTGCATTGCTATTTTGGGGAGGTGGGTAGTTTGGGGAGAGCTAATTTGGGAATTATGTGTGAATATCATGCACAAATATTATTTCTGCAACTCATTTTTCCAGATAACTCCAACTGGCTAGGCAACCCTTTCCCTTGCTAAGTGAAGTCTCTTCAAATTACGTATATTGCAGGAAGCCAAAGCTCGGGGCTCAGCATCTCTCTGTAGGATGTGATTTGGTCACAAGTGAGGTGACTAGCTAATTTGGCAAATTGCTGTTCGAGCTTATTTTCAGTTGAACTTCTGCTGAGAGAAGAAAGAACAAGCAGGCGAGCAGAGAACATACTATATGCATCACTGAAACTTATTGCTTATCTTTATTGCATTTGAGTAAATGCTCTTTTTTTCGCTGTTGCCAAGTAAGTCATCATATTTTAGTTCTGCACTGAATCCCTCGGCAGGAGACGAGATTTGAATAGATCCAGAGTGCAGAAAATAAAAAGAATGCACATTTTGGCTCAAATGCTCCTTTTTCCATGCCTCTCTCCCACCACCTTCATCGGTCACTTGCAGAATTCATGCTAATCTCTATGAAACGTTTTATACAAACAATAGTGAGGTTTTATGTTAAAGTTTTTATCTAATCTAAAACATATATTTATTCTTCTGATAAAAAATAATACAGGCTCACTGCAAAAAAAAAAAAAATACGGAAATGTGTAAGGAGAAGACTAAAATTTACCTGAAATTTCACCTATTAGAAACCCATTAACATTTCAATGACTGTCATGTAATATCTCTGTTTATATATACCTACCTCTACGGTATTATTTTTAAATGATCATAGTGATATGATTTTTTAAATTCCATGAACATCTTTATTTTTATATATTATTTACCTCCACTTCTTTTTCTTTCTCTTTCTTCCTTCTATCCGTATCTTTCTTCTAATCAATCATAGGCAAATACATTACATAAAGATTTTGCTATTTTATCCCCAAATGAACTCATATTCCATATACATTTCTACATGTTGCTTTTCTAACCTAGCCACATATTATTGAAATATTTCAAAGCCAACCAGGATAAAATTAACACATTTCTTTTTAGTGGTTGTGTAATAAACCCTATCGTAAACATACCACAGTTTATCCAATGATTCCCCTATGTGTGACTATTCAGGTTGTCCCTAGTTTTGTTGTTATCACAAACAAGGATGCAATTGACATCTTTATATGTCAGTGCTTTTATCTTTCTGAAATAGTGTCTTAAAGTAGGATTGTTGATCCAGGCTGGAAAATGGGTGAGTACATACAGACATATATTTGATGTTAATAGATATTGCTTCCCAAGATAACCTACACCATTCACATGTCTACAGCAACATGTAAGGACATCCTTTTCCCTACAGCCCAACAGGCAACTAGACATAAACCAATTGCTTTTACAATTTGATGAGTGAATAATGATATATTGCTGTTAGTATTTTCCATTTCCCTGTAAATGGTGTCAAATGCCTACTCATTTCCTTTGCCCATTTTGCTTTAGGCTGTCTTTATTTTATAAACCATTAAAAATCACAGTGATGGTTATTGGAAGAGCCCAAAGGATACTGTGATCCCCACGTCTGTCCTTCCTAACATCATTCTCACCCTCTGTTCTCATCACTCCTTACAAACAGTTTGCCAACTGCTGTCTCTTTAACCACGTTTACTCTTTCTCTGAGAATCCTGAGAACCCTCTCACTGGGGCAGCTTGTTTGGGTGAAAATGATTGATGCGCTTTTTGGCTTTGGAGAATATCACTATGTACCAATTGTCATGAATGGATTATAAGTCTTTAGAGGAAGAAAAGGATTACTTGTGGGTTTTTTAAAACATTTTCTTTCTTATTTATCTCGGTATCTATTTATAGTACAACATGAAAAAGTCATTTCTTCCCCTAAAGTCCTAGAATAAGCTGTAAATACTTCCTTGAAACATTCTCAGCCTGGGCTGGTGGTCTTCGACGCTGTTATTTGCAAATATGCTGTGAAGAGGACATCGCATGACCCAGTTCCTTTCATTTATTCCAGGTCATTGGTAACCAGATGAATCCTAGTTGTGTAGAAGGTCTAGGATTTGTGTAGACATGGGGTATGCTTTAGATCTGTAGCTTTGTTTGAAAGCATTAAGTTTCTCAGCAAACTAGGTGAAGGCTTGCTGCTTAGTAGACAGCAGAAATACGTGGCTATTTAGCTCTGTTTGTTCTTGCCAGCTTCAGAGTGCAGACCTGGCCATCTCGGCTCCTTAGCCATGTGTGGCCATTTTTCACCCATGCCTGTGATCGGATTTAACTTTTCATTTATCCATCAGATGTCTCATTCTCATCACTTCATCCAAGACGGGCCTCCTATCCAGTTCCTTACTGACAGATCTGACAAAGTGGCTGATAAATCTTCCATCTAAATGGCAGATTCCAAACAATATAGCCAGGACAAGTACGTCAGAGCTGGAAATATAATATGCCCTCTCGTTCTCAGTGCTCACTCAGAAAAGGTGGTATACACATGCTGACAGCAGGGCAACGTTTCAGAAACTTGGAACTCGGCACGAGAAATAAAACAAGACTCTGGGTTTTCTCAGAGGTGCTCAGGTGTGCCTCTGAGTCACAGAACGGTCTGCACCCCCAGCTGCAGGCAGTGTGTGGCACCCGAATGGTGGGGCTCTCCTAATTTCCTCATAAATCTTGCTTTTCTTGAAGCAATTCTTTCCCTTGAAGGGATCTTTTAATTACCATCCTCTGGGCTAACCAACCAAGCTGCAAAACCCTGAGAGCAGCTGAGAGAGGCCTCCTCCCACCCCGGTCCTGCAGCCTCAGCAGATTTCCCTGCCTGTGGAAGCAGTTTCTGTCCGCCACTTCCTGCCAAAGCACCGAACTGAATGGAGGGTGTTGTTCAGATGCCTCTTCGTTTATCCATAAGGACAGAAAACTTGATAGGGAACATTTACCTAGTCTGAAAAGTGTCCCAAGGCTCTCGTGTCAAACAAAACAAAAGATCCCACAGGCCCTTGGGGGTTAATAACATCCTGTCCTTGTGAGGGAAAGTTTTTTTTTGTTTTTTTTTTTCATTTTTCTTCTCTAGCGTGGTAGGATGTTACTCTAGGGAAAGCCACGCTGTGACTTGTTATGCAGAAGTAACCAAGAATTTCCTCTGTTCTAGATGCACTCTTGCTGGAACCCCTCCGAAGCCACATTTTATTACAATTGTCAATGGCAATCAAATAGAGTCACACTTTCCCTATCATACTTAAGCTCCTTAGCACCCAAAAGCAACTATCTGAACAGCAACTCATTGCTGCCAAATACAGATAAACAAAGAAAACATTTGCAAATGAATTTGGGTTATGTATTTCTCCATGCTTTTGTCTGCATACAATGTTGATACAAAGCCGTATTGTCTACCAATGAGAGGCAGTCAGCCAGGTCTCCTCCAAGTCTCATCTCCATTAAAAAGTTGCACCAATCCCTTGTAGGTTTTAGCTTGGTGAAAGGTTGGGATTACAGTTTGTAATGAGATGAGTCACTGCACCAAACATAATCATGAAACAGTAGAGCTAGAAAAGGCTTATAGATCAGATCCAACTTTTTTGTCTGTCTCCATGTTAAGTTAATGAAACCATCTAAGGCTACATTTTCCAAAGCATATTTCATGAAACACAAGCCAAACTATACACAATGCCAAAAAAAAAAAAAAAAAAGGAGATGAAGAAAGATTCTGGAAAACAGGAAAGTCACAGTAAATATTATAATATTAAAAGTTAAAAGCTTTCTTATGACCTTCAGTATAAAATATGGTTTAACTTGGTTTAACCTAGTGTTTCTCAAGTGGATTCGATCAGAGAATGCTTTACATGTAATCCCTCCCTGTGAACACCCCATGAAACCACAGTTACACAGAAACACATTTGGGATAATGTTGATCCAATGATTAGAACTGCCAAAGATCTCCGGAGAAAAATTCTAACTCTCCTTCAGAGAGCTATGTCATTCTTTCAGAAACGTGCCGCATTCTCCTTGATTTCAAGAGAAACCTTCCTTTTGGTAAATGGGTCTCTGTATTAGAAAGCATTGGGGCTCCCTGGGTCCTATTGTTCAGGGGAAAGATAATGCTTGTTACTCAGCTCCTCACTCTTTCTAAAGTGAAGGACACTTATCACTCCTTCTGGGAGGAACACTAGAGGAAGACATTTCCTATCTCTCGCTCTCTCCCACAGCTTTTCTTCTTGGTGAAATTGGGGCAAAATCACTGCTCTTGTGGAGTCTGGTCTCTTGGTTCTCTTTTCCTTGACCTATACATGAAGTAGACTGTAAGCATCCATGGTCCTGTGGGTAAGCTTCTTGCTTTGTAGTCCCAACTCAGTCCTTGACTGTCTCTTGAGTCTAGATTTACGGAGTTGAGTCGTGGAAATTGAGTGGTAAGTGAAGCAATAGCACACCTTACTTGGCTCTTAGGCCCAAGCTCCACTCTCCAATACAAGAAACCATGAGGGTTTAGGGTAGTAAAGCTCATTCTATCCTTGAATTCTCACCTGATTGCTGTGTCTGTTTTCAATTTTGTTACGGAAATGTGGAAACCGGAAGTGAAGAGGAAAATAATTCATTGGCACATTCCATCCCCAACACCTATTATCCTTATAATACCCTTTCCTCAGTTGAAAATGATTATGAGGTCACCCCTGCAGCAATTTCTTCCCCAGCTCAAATAATTCCAAGTTCTTTTCCCTTTTGTTCCCCGTAGGTCTATTTGCCAACTCTAATTATTTTTGTTGCTCTTCTCTGGTTCACTTCCAACTTTCCCAATCACTTAAAAAATATAAAGCCCCAAATGGGACAAAGTCTTCTGTGGGCTTGGCTTAGTCTAAGCTTCTAGATGGTTTGCTGGCCACCACAGCATTTTATGATTAGCAGTATATGCCAGTGGTATATGCATCCCCATGTTATATTAGCTTTCATAGCTATGGACTGGCCCCAATGACCCCACTCTGTGGTTTACTCTAATTTGCACTCCTGAATTGTGAGTGTGTTTAACAGCCATGATATTATGAGGTTGGCATCAGCTAAGCTTTTCTCACTAAGTAGCAATGCTGCTCATTTTTTCTAAGTGCTTCCCTTTATATGCTATTCCTTGTGGATCCTAGTGGGTGTCTTTTTAACTGCATCTCAAAAATATTAAGTTTACTTTGGCTTTTCCTTGTGGTTGAGGCTAGGAAAATTTCTCATTTATTTTAAAGCCTTCAGAATATTTAGTCAAATTTACAAATGGTCATTATAACCCTGAGTTTGTTATTTTAATTCCTACCTATTGCTAATCGACGCTTAATGTTAAGACCTTTGCATATATAAAGTAGAGCATCTTTACTTTATAGCTTTGCAGTTTGCAGATTGCTTTCTTAATACATATGTTCCTTTACTCATTCACTAGACATACATTTATTGACAGTGTGTCAGGCCTTGTGCCGGGTGCTAATGAGATAAAAATGAATACAGCGCTGGAACTGACCTCAAGACGCCCACAGTCAAAGGGGCGATGGGAACAACAGCAGGACCGTGTGGCAAGTGCCTGGAGAGAAGGCTGTGTTTTTCACACAGAATGAGAGGAGAGTTTGCGAGTCTGGGAGCAGATGAGTGAGGTCCCCAGAGGAGGAGCCCCGTAGGCTGCTATGAGGGAGCACAAAGAGAGAAAACTAGAAACAAAAAAAGGGGAGACATTTTGAAGCCTTCAGATACTGAGCATTGATTCAGCATACAAACTCGCTAGCTGGGGTTTGTTCATCACCCCAGTGGCAAATCTGAGGACCAGAGAGGCACACAAATCAAATGTTACAAGAAAGATGAGTTATAGTATTTTGACTCCTCCTAGACCAATTCTCTTTTTACATGAAATGTCTATTATATTAGTGAATTGAAGAATGCAGAAATATTTATGATTATAGTGTCCAAAATTTTTTCTAAAGTTTACTTTTCATTATAGAAATTAAAATGTGCTTATTGTAGGACATTTGCAAATAGAAATGAATCAAGAATTAGTTAAAATCATTAGGTAATAACATTTTGAAATATTTCCTCTGTCATTTGTATATATAAATATGTAGATGAATTTTATAAAATTGGAGCTAATATGTATATACTATATTGTATCCTGTTCTTTTCCTTAAAATATATTGTGAATATTTTTCTCTTGCAAATAAATATGCCTATTTACAATGCTTTTAAATCATTTCTAATAAGTGATTTTTATTCTACTATTTTTAATGGTTGTAGAAGTCTCCACTGTATAAATCTAATGACACTAATTTGTCCATTTCACTATTGTTGGACATTTAAGCAGTTTCTAACAGTTTGTATTATGAATTAGCACTGCTGTGAACAACTTGCTTACATTTTTATTTTTTCTTTAGGATAAGGGATCACCAACTCAGAAAGTGTAGTGCTCTTAAGGCTCATGACACTTACTGGAAAATTGCCCCAATTTGCTATCCCACTAGCAGTGAGAAAAATGCCCATTTCACCACATTGCCAATACTGTGCATAGGATAAACGATTTTTTTGCCAACAAATAGCTTTTGTATTTGATTCTTTGCTAACTTTGGAAGACATGTGTCTCAGAAGTAACAGATTTAAGGATAGTGTGTTAGGGTGAGAGAGGAGTTGGGGGAGGAATGGGGAAAAGTGGGGGGTGGGGCAGATGTATGTAGTTTCCAACCATATTTGCATTCCATGACAGGGCCCTTCTATTTCCGGCCATCCTAGGCCACTGTGGGAGATGTCCATCTGGCATAATCATACAGGGCCATGTAAAGTCTGTGTAATTCACACCTGGCTTGTGACAAGTAAGGTATCAGAGCATAAGTCCCTCCAGTCCTGAGAAGAAGAACACTTGTCATATGGCCTGAGGCAGGCAACAGGAAGTTCTCCTTCAAGGGAACTCTGCACGGCCAGAGGCTGGACACTCAGTGAGCTCCCAGCATCCTGTGGCTATCCACCCACTCAGTCCTCCTGGGAAGTTGCCCCCTCCTTGAAGGGCAATTTCCTGTGACCATAAATCAGGCTTACCCCACCGCCCCCACCATCCATTTGCCAAGTCTCCTCCGTCCTCACTTCCCAACTCGCCCCTAACCCAAAGCAAACATTTCAGTCTCCTTTGGATGACATTTTAGGGCAGAACTTTAAAAAATGTTTTAAGGAGTTTTTAAATTATGGAACATCTGGAACGTACAGAAGTTAATATAACAAATATTCTTCTACCCAGAACCCAGATATAACAAATAGTAGTATTTTGATGAATGTGCTTCCAATATTGCTTCCTTTTCAAGAAATAGAATGTTTGAGATGTTGTTGAAGTTCCTTTGTAACACTCCTCATTCGATTCCCTTCCCTCCCTCTCTCTTCAGAGATAACCAGAGTCTTGAGTTGGTGTAGATCCTTCTGTAAACCAAGTAGCAGTCGCAGGAAACTGCTAATTCTTTTTCCCTTTTCTGGGTCAGTCAGGTTTCTTCTCATTTATATCTTGAAGACAGTAAGTTGAACACTGAAGAGAAAAGAACTGTTTGTTTAGAAGTGAAGTTTTCTTACTGATATGTGGTGTCATCAAAATAAAATGACAGGGGGAAGCCTCTGACTGCAGCCGTGACCAGGTGACTGTGGTGGGAGACCAGAGAGCCACGAAACATCATAAATATGAAGATCAGGACGGAAGTAGTTGGTTAGGGGAGCAGACTTGTCAGAAATGCAAATCTGGAACAGTCCTCAAAAGTGAAATAAATTCTGAATGAATATAAGTTCAATAATAAATAAACATGTAAATAAAACATGGTCACTATTTTGATAACACATTACACAAGCTATAAAATCATGTTTCTGAATACTATTTAATCAATATAGGGACAGGCCCATTATATAATGTCAGAATTTTTGAGAAGGAATAAAAAGGGGAAAATGATAAGCTGCATATACAGTGCAATCCATATATATGTCCATATACATATCCATAAATGAAAGTAGACAAATGTGACAGAAATAGATAGATGAGAGATAAGACCCTTTTTGTGTTTCTATGTGTGTGTGTTTGTGCTTGTCTTTGAAACAAGACTAGGATAAAATCAAATGAAAATGTTTATGGTTTTTGAGTAATAGGATTACAATAAATTTTGTTTTTCTTTAATTTTCCCAAATTTTCTAGAAAGTTGTGCAAGTATTTCTTTATATAATATGTGTGTGTGTGAGTGTGTGTGTGTAAGAAAGAAGTGAAGTTAGAGACAGGTTGAACTTAATTCAATAGTAAAGGCAATTTTGCATCCCTTTGGCTATCTGGGAAGAAACCAATTTTCCTGAGAGCTCCGTGGTCTGCCATCATGAAAGCCAGAGAAATGTTGATAAATTGAAATGAATGGGTGCAAAGTGAACCTTTGTCCTGGGTTCCTGTGACGGAAGACCTAGTTGTAAAACAGCTGATTGCATGATTTCAATGGCCTTTTCACTGAATCCAGTTGAATAGTTTACCAATGTGATCAACTGAGCATGACTGAATCATCAAGATGGAAAAAAAAAGAGATTCAACTAAAAGCAATTGATCTAATGGCCACATATAAACACAGAAGCAATTTCAGGATCAAGATAATGAGAAAATCAAGGTAAACACATGTTTTGTAAAACTTATATAAATATGCTTGAGAACAATAATGGATAATCCTGATTTTCAATACAGCAATTACTCTAATTATTTTCAACTGGCTATTTATTTATAATGCTTGGTGGCAGACAACATGTATTTATAGTTCTCATTTTGACGGCTTTTGTGGTTTTAATTTCATTTCTTCACTTTTGAGTGGTTGCAGACTGAAATAATTTTTGCTCATAAAATTTCAATTTCTGATAACTTTAAGTGAAACACCAGACCAGCTAAGACTGAGTGGAAAGAGTTATTCATAAAACAAAACAGGTTGAAAGTCATAATACAAGGGATCTCACCTTGGGTGAAAATGAAAATGCCTCAACAGACGGACACACATAAACACATTGTCCTCTACTGACATTAACAGGCATTAACGTGCATTAATAAAATCGTAGCATCTTAGAGGTGAAAAGGGAATTAGACATTATCCAATTCAATTCCTTCCTCATTTTTTTTTTACATAAGAAAACCAAGGCCAAAAAAAAAAAAAGTGACCTGCTCAAATTGTAGCCAAGTGTTCTTAAATCTCAAACTATTAAAAAAACAAACAAACAAACAAACAAAAATAAAACTCTTCTGAATAGTTGCATGTGGTCATCTTTTTTGTTCAAGCTGCACACTGTCTTAAGCTTGGGCAGTCAGCACCAAGCACTGTCATGTCACACAAACCAGCAGGGCTTAGTGGAACAGATGCCTCTCTGAAAGTCCCTCTGACCTGGGGACCTTCTGTCCATCCAGACCATACTGCAGCTGACCAAGACAATTTAGTTTGGACAGCAGGTGAATCTGATGATGAAAAAAAAGAGACCACTTAAAAGCCAATTGCTTTCAGAGGGCTTTTTTAATATTGGAGTCCGCTATAAAATTGGTGATTATTGTATGTCATTATAGGAGGCCAATTTTTATGTGAAAGATCTATTTTGTTGATTAAATGAAATTCTTTTTAGTGCCATTGGGTCACACATAACATATGTCCAGTCAATTATTTTAGGAGTAGTTGAAGATTTCTCTTTTCACAGTAATAGTTTTTTTGGCAATCAATAGAGCTTTGAAGAACCATTTTTCTTGATAATGACCTAGCTCTTTTTTATAAGAAATTTTTTTTCCCAAAGATGGATAGGGCTAGGTCATGGGAAAGGGTGATCAAACATGCTCTATTATAATTTTTCCAGAAAGATTGCTGGTTTTGCATTCTAAAATGAGAGCATAAAACAATAGTTTTTAGTAACGTGGAATGACTAAAAACAGATGTGGGTTTGTCTTGACAGATGTCAAATAAAAATATTGATACTAAAGAAATAGCCATCCTTTTTCCAGGAAATCTCATCTCTTTTCATCTTACTTAGATCAATAAGACAAATTTAAGCTATATGGTGGTCAATAATCTAGCCAGGTAGAAGTCTCAGTCTTAGTTGGAGATTTAGTTTCAGGTCTAATTCTGACACACTGATTTTCAGTGGAACATTTAGCTTTTAATTGCTTCACAAATAAACTGTTTTTAGCTACTGATTGTGTTTATGAAAAAAAAATTAGGTTGACTAAAAAAAGACTTGTATTTATATATAGTTCTTTGCTTCCAGTTTGTGCTCGGATTGAAATAAGTAATCCAGGGCATCTGTTGACCTGCTCTTATTCCATATGTGCAATTTACACTGAATGACATTTTCACCTGAATGAGTTGAAAGGCTTGTATTGAATGGCTTAACGAGCAGCCTTTTGTTGATATAAACAATACCTAAATGAACAATTTGGTTAAATATCTCTGCAACCCTGTCTGAGCATCATTCCCCAGTCTGTTTAAGACCCAGGGAACCTTGCTGCCCTACCCTTTCCCTCTCATTCCCATTCTCCAGGCAAGCTACTTGAAGTTAGAGCCAATCTTCATGCCTGGTACGTAGGCACTGTGGCGCCAGAGGACAGAGTTTAAAAGCTAAAGGCTGCCTGTAGACTGCACTCACTGCCTAGGCTGGAAGGGGCACAGCTGTGATAATGGGCTAGTTTGTGTGCAGGTGTTCAATCCCAGTATCACCCAGCCCACTGAAGAGGGAGGCAGGCCAGGCTCATTTTATACCCTCATCACACCCTAGGTAGAGAGGAGAGGCGGCTGTTCTGTGTCTCTTGGAATTCAAGCTGGGAGGGAGTCACATGCGATTCTGATCCTTGATGGACTCAGAGGCATCAGATAGCTGTTTTATCTACATACTGACCCACTGGACCAGCAATGCCTGAAACACTTCTATTCCCATGTGACTAGGCAGTGCCATGGGGACTCCAAGCTGGGAAATCTGGTAGCACAAAATAGGTCTGCGAGACGATTCTGTGCAGCTGTTTCTGCCCATCATGCAAATCTCTGCTCAGCATGCACATTCACTTGGTACATTTTCAAAGTCACATAGACAGAGACATATATTTAAAGCTCAATAAACCTCATGGAGCCCCTCTTGGAAAAGAACAGAAAAGTTTGAGGTTTCCTCTCACACACACGCACATCTGGAACAGCTTTAGTAAGATCTCCTTGGTGATCCTTACCTATACGTAAACAAGCTCTACGGAGGCTGGGCTCATCTGATGCCATCTAATTCCTAAGTCTATAAGCTGAATCCTTGATTTGAGAGGATGAAATGAGAAGCAGTTTTCCAAACTTTTGAATGCATGGTAATTCCCAGTAAGTCCCAACAGTTGATTCTAAGGATTCTGGACTAAACCAAATTATAAATGTCGACATCTTGATATATATCTTTGAGATCCTTTCTACTACCAGTCCCTATTAAGAATGTTCTAAACATAGTGTGAACATACCATCTCTGCGCTAATGTCTATAACATATCAAGGAGTTTAGAAGTAGAATTCTTAGAACACAAGTATCACTAATCATGGAGGAGAAAGACAATCAAAAAAAGACCTCCTCAGGAGCTGAAATGAGTGATCTGCCCATGGCTGAGCCTTCAGCATTCCAACAGTTGAAAACTCTGACCCTTATCCTAACACTACCTAAACTTCCACCACCACCGCAGCTAATGCTACAAGAGTACCCTGGCAAGAGAAACCTCAGTACCCTCATCTCTGTAAACCTGGTCCTGCCTGAAATCAACCCTGCTTATGGAACAGAAAACGCTGGCAAGTGATGCCAAGTTTGAGTCAGGTCTCCAGGCAAGTGATGACAAGGCATCTAAACACTGCAGCCTGGAAAAGCTGAGGCAACCAGAGTGGACAGGTGACGTAGGCTATGTTCTTAAGACGTTTCAACCTGCATGATGTCTAAATCCTGGGCAGCTCGCACTAAGTGGATACCAGGTCACACAAGCCAGCAGGGCTTAGTAGAACAGACACCTCACTGAAAGGCCCTCTGACCTGGAAACCTTCTGCCCACCCAGACCAAACTGCAACTGACTAAGACAGTTCAGTTTGGACAGAACACAAATGCCTGATCGTGTCAGGGCCTAGCCAACATACAACCCAGGGTCTTCCAAGACTTTACAGGATCCCTTTTATCCTAGGAAAGTGGCAGCATATCCCAGCAGTACTATTAACAATCGCTCCTTATTCTAGGCATGTCCTGGATCCCTGCCCAAACCCTGATCTATTGCTCTGCTCTTTGTCTATCTGGCTCCATTTTCTAACTTTGATATCTGTGACCTTTATCATTTAGTAATTGTCCTTTTGGTGATTTTTGGCCTTAGCTTCCCTCACATTAGAGGAAAATGAGGGAAAGAAACAAAATGCAAAAATAAGAATCCCACCCTTCCTTTCAGAGGTAGCACTGTAGGCATTTTAGTGGTATATCCTTCCAGAGGTCTATTAGTACAAACACACACATACGCACACACTAATTCTGCTTATATGTGCCTATATGAGATCATACATGAAAGGTGTGTATCACAGTGTCTGGCACACACTGAACACTCAGTAAACATGAGCATTTTGTCATATTTCTGATGTATAACTTGCTTATAATGCTCAGCAACATATAGTGAATATGCCCCATGTTGAGAAATATTTTCCTATACATAATTTTTTAATGGAGGTAGAGGATGCACCATAATTTAATCCTCCATTTTTAGACACAGGTTATTTACACTGTTTTGCTATTAGAAACAAAGCTACCATAAGCAGTATTCTAGTTCAATTTTTATATTCCAGGATAAATTCCTAACATTAGATTACTGAGTCAAAGAGTTTGCTTATAGACCTTTGATGTAAAGTGATAAACTTACCTACAGAAGACAAGCTTATACCAGCGTACACTCTCCCATCTGTCCCACACCCAGAATGTCAATGCATTTATTCATTCTTTTATTCAACAAATACATTTCATGAACTATGATAAATGCTAAAGATACTATGGGGACCAAACATACAAGGACCTTGCTCTCCTGGTTATGCAGTTTAAAAAGGGGGGAGAATAAACTTTACGTAAATATCATAAAAATCAATACAAATATCACAGTAATCATTACAGATTTTAAGAGTACCATGAGGATTAAAAAAGATGCTCTTTGATGTGAACTGGTTATATATCAAATATATATAACAAATTATCCCCAATCATTCTGGTTTAAAACAAGAGATATTTATTATCTTTCAATTTCTGTAGGTCAGGAATCTGTTCACAAGTTAGCTATATCCTCTGAAGAGATTTAATATTTAATACCTTAGAGGATGACAAGGGAGGCCTTAGTGAAAGATTAAATGTGGATGAAGCAGAGAAAGAAATCAAAAGGATCCCCAGGTTTCTGGCGCTGGCAATTGCCTATGGGCATGATAGGCTTTATAATGACTATTTTATTGCTGTTATGATTATTTGCTTATTTAATAGGTAAAATGATTTTCTCAGTTGATTCTTATTTTGCGTTTCTTTTCGCATGTTTATGATTCAAGGTGTTTGGTTTAATTATTTCATGCCTAGTCTCATGGCAGTTTGATACTATTTTTCCAAATGGTAGAATTTATATCAGAAACTTGGTCTTCAACATCTCTGTTAGTAATTTAATCACTAGAAATTCTTAATATATATTAATAAGTAAAAAAGTAAGGTGTGTAAGAACGTGTTTATAAGTGCATGTAAAATAATACATTTATGTTTGTAGCAGTGCATGTGTTTGCAAATGCTTAGATTGTCTGTAGTAGAATACGTAAGAAACGGGTAATAGTGCATTTTCTTGGAAAGAACTGGGTAAATGAGGGACAGAGAGGCTTGCTTTTCCTGTGTATTTGCTTATCTTTTGAAATTAGTTCCTTTTGCAGATATTATCCATTTTAATAAATGTATTCTACTAATAAGTCAACAGGAAAATACAATGGTTTTGTTGAAGCAAACAATGTGCCAGACTTTAGTACCCATCCTATTGTTATCTCATGGCTATTTTACCAAATGAAAAAGATATATTCAAGGACCTCCAGGAGAATTCATTTTAGAATCTGCCAGCTTAAAAACATGTATCGTATCATTGTAAGAGTTGAATGTAAAAGTCATCCTTGCTGTACAGTAGCTGGTAACCTGAGACCATTAGTAACAGTAGTATTTTGCTCTGTGTGTCTGTGTCCTCTGTTTGTGTATTGTCTACACTCAGGTATCAATTATTTAGCACTCACTATTGAGCTTGTGCATTACCTAGACTCTTTGATTCATATCCTTAGCTCCTCTGCCACCTGCCTCTTAATCATTTTCCTGCTCATTAACAGCTCCAGTGGACATAGTCATAAAGGGGAGGCAAAACTCCAATAAATTTATTTGTTATTGTTAATTGTACAGATGAAAGTCTTTATGAGGAAAAGGTTGAGTTTAGTGATTAAAATGAGATGTTTCAATCATTTTAATTTACCTTTTTCTTTTCATTCTTAATTCTTCCACGTCTATGCACTCCACTTCTTACTAAGTACTGCGTTTTCTCTTTGCTACCCAAAATATTATCTGCATAGAAGATTACTTAGATGCTTACCGGCCATTCACTCAACAGTCTAACATTTATCCCCAAATCTAAGCAATGTAAAGTGAAGAAACAAATACAGGAGCAGGTGTCAAAATGAGATGTTTCAGGATAGTAACCAAAGAAAGCAACAACAACAGAATGAAATAATACATAAAACAAAGTCAAGAGGTGTGTGCAGGACCCAAGAATGAATACAGAAAGGTCAGATGTAAGATGATTGCTTAGAAGCAAACAGTCCCCAGAAAACCAGGGTCCAACTGTTTAATGTGCTTATTGAAAGGACTGTGAAAAGAAAGAGAAATTAAAAATAAGCAAAGAGAGGAAGAAGTGGAATGGATAAATGAAATGGTACTACAGTGGATGTATATTGTTGAGCAGATACCCAATATCTGTTCATTCACTTTTGATAATTATTTTCAGTTTATCTATTTGGGAATCTGTTCCCTCTCCAGTCTCAGTTCTTATGGTCCCTGATGAGAAAACACTACCTTGACTCCAGAGGTGGGAAGTGATCCAGGACTGGCTAATCAAAGCCTCACATTTTCCTGGCAACAGTAATTGGGTTCCAGTGATCCCATGACCCAAGTCAGGCCAGTCAAAGCCAGTAACACTGATTTAAGGGACTTTATACACTCTTTTGAGGAATCAGATTTGTCCTTTTCTACCAGACAAGAAATTTGAGGAACTGAAACTCAGGAGATGTTTCTACCATCTTGTGTCTGTGAATAAAGATGAAAATGAAACAAACACACAGAGATTGGAGAGCTGTGTCCAGCCAAGAGGACTGAAAGAAATCAAGACCCGTGGGACATTACTTGGCTCTTGCCTAAACCAGACTCACCTGAACCCATTCCTACTCCTGGACCTCCCAGTTACATGAGCTAATGAATTCAAGTTTCCCCCTTTTACAGCAGTTTGAAGTGAGTTTTAATCATGCAGGAAAGGATCCTAAATATTAGGTTTTACTCATGTAAGTTGCTGAGGGAGAGAAAGATGGTCTCATTTTTGTCTGACAAATCAGCGTATCCAATAACAGCATATTGTGGTCGTGTCTTATAGACCTAATTTGTCGTTCATTCCCTAGGAAGATAGCCCAGCCCTGGTGAGGCCATGAAGAGTAGGCTCTTCTAATGGGCAGTAATGCTAGTGTTTTCATGTTCAAAAATTTTGGAAGTAGTTGACCCCAGGGTAGAATCTCAGAAAATATCTGACACTGGCTTATCGAAAATTTTGTAATAGGAAAATATTGACCTGTGAAAGAATGTGCTTTTGAGACTGAATAAGGAAATGGATAAAACTGGGGGACAAAGAGATGAGATAGTGAAATTTAGAGTAGAAGTGTGGGAAATGCAAAGTTATTTCCATCCCTAGTATAACTGAAATCTCCCTGAGCCTGGTAATGGAACTGATGCCTGGAAAATACGGTAAATTTCACAGTGACATTGAAACTTGCTGAACTTAAATGTTTGTCTTCCATCACACTTTGAAATCATCATCCTAGACTTGGACTTTTGGGAAAAGTTGAACAAGATCAAAACTCTGAGTCACTTGTGTGATAGCTCAATGCCAGGAAGCGATGACCTCGTCAGAAAAATGGGACAGTGACATCAGTTTGCAGTGGGTCACCAGGTATGGTGCAGGGTGGCAAGTTTTGTGCACCATCCTGGAAGATGTTTCTTCCATGAAATATGAGACCAGAACTCTAATTCTAACAACGTTATAAACAAACTTATGCAATTAAAGCCTAGTGCATGACTGGAAACAGAGATAAGCTAATAAGATTATGAACCAACTAAATAGATCCCGAAGCCATATGATGACATCATGAAATTTTAGAAGATACAGCTGGCTTCCCGTGATATTTTTGCAGTTGAAAATATGTAGCATCTGGTCTTTCGTTTATCATTCTTTGCTGAAGTATTTGTCATCTTAAGTTTCTTTTTTATCATGTAGATGTGTTAAGTTTAAAAATAAAGTTGGAAAATTTTGATAGAGCATTCCAACCAATTTCATGTTAAAAAATAAGCAAAATTAGTTACTGTTTCATATGCAAACTCTTTATAAAGATGGGCTGTACCCTGATATTTCTGCACTTGCATTAAGCAATTCTGTACTCCTGAGCACTGTTAACCTACAGAATGATGGTCTCCTATGTCTCTCACGTGGAACATTCAATCACTCATTCATGCACGCTCTCAGCACAGGGAAGCAGTGTACTATACTGAGTGTAGGTTTCTTCGGTTCAAGTCCCAATTTCACCACTTACTGGTTGTGTAATTTCGAACAAGTTATTTAATCTCTCAAGTTTCAGTTTACCCATCTATAAAATAAGAATAATAGGAACTACTATTAAATGACACAATATTTGCAGAGTATTTTGCACCATGTCTGACATACGTAAGCCCCAAATAAATATTATTTATTATTAGTCACTCATTTAACAGATATTTATTGAGGTCTAAATACGTGCCAGGCACTGTGCTAATCCCTGGGAATCCTTGGCCAAGAAGAGAGAAACGGTCTCTGAACAACTAACTGGCGTATACAGTTTATCTCTGACATTGTAATTGTCTGAGGCCAGTCTGCTCCAGTCACTGACCCACAACTACAGAGGTTCTTGGGAAGCTGTGTTTCTGGCATCCAGTGTTAGAGATGAGAAAGGATTCATCCAGATGAACAACATTAAGAGGTAAAGTTTAGTAACACCTCTACGACATAGAAAGAACATCTTCGAAAAGTACGCAATTACATGGTATTATCAAAAATTTAATTCTAGGCAGTGGCCGTGATGTGGGAAGAGGCATGAGAATAATATTCCAGCATCCGAGTCTGACCTGAGGCTGCTTTTACTGGCTTCTCTGGCTATGCTTCTATTACATCTTCTCTGTTTCTTCAACCCCTGCCACTGCTGTGGTTGCTGGCATCTTTTCCTCTGCCACCACTCCTGCCACCCCTCCCACGTGTCATGTCATCTTAATTATACCAACTCCAACGTTGCCCCCACTGACATTGCCTCTAGCTGCTCTCAGACTGACAAAGGCCCCCCTTTCCAGGAGCTCAGTCTAACAAGGCAGGGGGCATTTGGAAATTTGTCCATATTCAAGCCTGGATGAAGTAAGTACTCACAAAGTATAAGAAATCTCTTATAGAGAAAGGAAAGTTTTACATAAGAGTAGTGTTTGTGCTGACTGTTTTTTGATAAACCCAAAAAAAAAAAAAAAAGAAAGACCATCTCAGGCTACAGTGATGGCATAAGCCACTGAAAAGGTCATCACTTTGCTGTTCTTTTAATAGTACAAAAACCCAAAACCAATTATGACTTTCAACAGGATGATCTAGCCACTTATATCTTCTGGAAGGGCATAGTCAGGTCAGTTTTTCCCAAGAGTGCATGTGTGAATGACCTTTCTGGTTTTGCAGAGGGCCAGAAGAAGCTGAAAGGATAGCTTTTTTTTGGTTTGTTTTTGTCTGTTAGTTACTTACCTAATTTACTGCAAGTGGTAGATACTAACACAAAGTCCATCATGATATGTTGGGGGGGGTATGTTTACACACAAACACAAACACACATTCATACATAACATTTAAAACAATGATTTAGAAACAAGAGCCAATTTGAATTCTAAAGTAATTACTCTAATTTCTACAGAACAATTGTATATAGTGATAATATGAGTTATTTCTATTTTTGACTGGTATTTGCTACTGGATTCATTTTGTTTCGCATGCCAGAGGTTTTGTGTTTTAATTTTTACCACCAGAGGCTAGTTCAAAAAGCATATACATTGTATTTGAATATGAATTACCAACTCTTTTTGTGATGACTTGATTAATATCAATAATCCTCATTCCTCACCTGAGCCTTGTAGTCACAGTGCCTTTGATCCATAAGAAATACGGAAGCAGGACATGACTAAATGGGACAGTTCAGGCTCATGGTATTTAGATATGTCAATGAGAAACCTTTAATGCCACCACAATAATGTTCCTTATCTCTCTTCACCAGAGTGGAGCACGATAGAGCATGAGAAATGCATATGCCCAGGTTTCAACAAAGAGCCAATTACCGTATTAGACTTAGCCGTGCTCAGTTAACTCTGAAGGATCAAAATACAGGCAAATGATCCAATGAGTGCACTTTATTGCCAAATGTTGTCCAAATTAAAGAGATTATTGTAGCAAATGTTTCATTAGTGTTTGACTTAACGGATGAACCACTATTTTCCCTGTGAGCATGTTTTAATCAAAATGGAGAAGGCAACAGATGCTGTTTGATAGTTTTCAAACCTATCCTAAAATTTCTCCCACCATCAAATATATTTCAAGTTCCTTTAAAGGTGATATTAAGAATGCTTATGCCCAAATTATATAGCTCAGTTCACTTCAGAGCTTTCTTGCTATTTTATATCAATTCTCTTTCACACATCATTCAAACAGGATTAAATTATACATGCTTTAAACATACAATGCGGTGAAGTAGTGAGAGTCAGCCTGCCTTCCTGGAAAGATTAATTAAGTGCATCCGCTTATTCCTGGGTAGAAAGAACCTGTGAATTTGGTTCTTTGATGCAGGATTGAGCTACTACCCTCAAAAGGGGCTGGAAAAAAGTGTTGATCACAGATAAGGTTATCCTAAAATTAGAACGTCTTGTTCACATTATGTATTGAAGAAATTTGAAAATGACTGAACCAGCAAAAAATAACCTCCTCATTGGCCTATGGAGTGTCTCAAATTCCCACTGTTCAGTTCACTTCTTGTGAATTTTCTAAGAGCTCTTCCAGGGAGTTCAACATAATAACCGGCCAACTTATTAACAGGGATTTGTGTATCTGAGCCCTTGGTATATCTGGGTCCCTGGAAGAGAGCAGGCATCTAGGAAAATGAATGAAATCAAAGGTTTTCATATTTGTTCAAGAAATGAAACACTTGTGGCAAAGCTTTTTTTTCATAACACCCTTAAATGTTGCTATCGTAAACTAAAAATGACTCTGTGTTTTGGGCAAATTCAATACCCTATGAAACTAGCTTTTGGTATGGTTAAATGGTAGCAGCAACTAGGTTTAAAGAAAAAATCAGAAAAACTTTATTTAGCTGATTTTTTTCCCTTACAAATTGGGAAAAAGGGACTATTATTTGATTTTGAAAAGCAGAAAATCTTGATACATCAGCATTTTTCTAGAACATAGTTTGTGAACCATTGTATTAAACTTTTTGATGGTCAAGGGTGAGTGATAGGTAGCAGATTGAGAATCACAGGGTAGACCTATGACTAACCAAGAAGCACGATGATAAGTAGAAATAAATGGTGGAAAGAGACTTGGGTTACGAATAAAATGTCCCAGTTCTACCAAACACAGTACCAACTCTACTCATTGGCCTTCTGTCATTGAGGCAAGTTATTTAACTTGGGGAACACCCAGTACTTCACTTGTGAAATGAAAAGCAATGCCTACCTGACTTATAATATTATGATGATACTCAAGAGACACAATGTATGCAATAACACTTTGGAAGTTATCAAGTAATATCATATGTCTTTGATTCTATGTTATATACTGTTGAGTCATCATTTGATATTTTTACATCTTTGACATGCGGATGTATCTTACAGTAACTGTCTGTGGGTGTCATTTGCCAGTGCTTCTACATCAAAATATGCCCAATGGAGGTCAGCAGCTTGGGAAAAAAATTTCAAAGGTAATACTGGAGCACTCTTTCAGGAAATGCTACATCTCCAGTGCTTCCTGATAACAAAACAGAGTAAATTGTATTTTAAATATGTATTTAAATATGTCTGTGTTTAGAAACATAGACACCAATGACTGAGTCAAAAAGTGACTTTTGGGAGATAGATAAAATGTGAAAACATTTTAGGAATAGCTTAAAGAATGTATTTTAGTTATACTTTGCTTTTATCGCTACATAAAAGTGATAAAGATTTTTTTAATCTATGTATAAATAAGTTTAAAAGTGTTTTTCCAATAAATATAAGATTAAAATTCTATTTTATAAGAAAACATCATGTCTATTTGACTGGAAAGAAAATTGTTAAAAAATTATACAATGTTACTATGAAGTTGCACTGAAAGTAGGTTAGAAAAAGGGCATTTATTGGCACCAAAGGTAAGGTTGGCACATTTTACAACTTTGTTTAAGGCTGGTCTTGATACCAAGGAAGAGATCATAGAAATGACAACAAGCATTCACCAAAGAAACCTGAAAAGTTCTGATGTGCGTGCAAGATGTATAATGCATCTGGCATTAGAAAAACAAATTTTATTCCATGGGAGAAATCCAAATCTGCTTTTAATTGGTAAAATACCATTCTGGCCATAAATATTGACACATTGACAATCAATGAAGCTTTCTGGAAGGGTAATAACACCTGCAAAGTATGATTTGATGGCAGGATGTTAAGAGTAAGTAGCTTTATAAAAGCTAATTGGTGATGACCATAAGGGGAAAAAAAAGCATGTTGGTAAATTCATCGCTCATGATGTACTTCAATAATCATTTCCCAAAGGAAGAAGCCTTTCCTTGAACTTCCAAAATATGAACCACTGCCTCCTTTTCCAATAACACACATATTAATCTTATCTTTATTAAAGAACATATCAAACTAAATATTAGCTGCCCCTTCCTGTGGGTGTCACAAAGCTAGTAACCATGGTTTCTTCATTTGGTATCAAGAGAACTGTATACAGTGTAACACAGGTTACTTAGTAGGCAATCAATAAATTATTGGTGAAAGAATGAATATGCTTAATGTATTTTGTATATAAGAATCACACACATTAATTTGTAAGTAGACAATTTGTATATAAGATTAATGATGCTGTTCCAATATTGCAAGTCTTAATTTACATGGTGTAAAAGATAATGACTATCCCAGAAGCATTAGTTTATTGATCTACCACACCCCATCTTACCCTTCTAGTTTGACAAGCCCTGTTCACAGTCTTGGGAATGTCAGTCCTTTGTACTAAGTGAACTTGCCCTCATCTCCATTCATTGGCTCTGTCTGATAGACCAGGGGTGGAACTTGTCTATAAAAGGAGTTGTCCACTGGCTGGTCGATAGTTAATGAGCCTTTCTCTTTGGAGAACTGAACCAATAGACAGTCTGAACAAATGGAGAACAAGGCACATTACTGGTAGAGCACCAGGATCAAGGGCAATGGTCTCCTGAGGACTAATGGGAAAATATTTTCTTAGAGTCCACACATGTTACATCTTAGAAGTTCCTTTTTTCTCAGGTTATTTGCATATGTCTCTCTTCCTTAAAACCAAAATGATCTTTCCAAGAGTGGGTCCATTGTCTATATCCCAACGTGATCATGATATAGCATATTGGTTAGCAGTGGCTGATCAACTTTCTGAGAGCTAGAATACAATGAAATATGATTAATGCAAAATTTACTCCAATGGAATCATTCTTGGATGAGTTGTTTATTTCACAACCTGAAATAATTCATGTGATTCAGAAACTTTGGGTCTTACTCTCTACTGGATACTTGACTTTACATTCTCCCTTGATTTTGACCTGCTTTCAGCTTCAGATGAGATTTTTTTTCTTATTACCGAACAGTCCCATTCCTCAGGCATTCATATAAGTTTGTTCTTGCCCACTTGAAACAAAGAGGTCCACATTAAGTAGAATGGAAGAAGGTGGGAGTGGAACTGAGCAGTTAATGATTCATCTGCATAAAGGGATATGCATCAAACATTTTTGAAATGTTATTACTGGCTTCAAAATAGAAAGGCAGGCCAACATACAACAACAACAACAACAAAACAGGGAAAGAACCCTAGAGCAAATGGGAACCACACTGGGTCAAAATAATTCACACTCTTTATTAATTTGATTATAGATGCTAATAAGATTTCCTCAAATTTAAGTTTATTAATTAAGATATAATTAAAACTCAGAAATAACCCCTTGAACATTGGTAAATACTGCAGAATAATACACTAAACACCACTCTGTCTCTTTCTAACATGCTTTCCTGTTTACTAGAGACTGGAAAGCTAAATGTTATATGCATTTCTCAGACTCAGGTGAAGCAGAGTTTCACATGTGACATGGTTTCCATCCACCAGATGCACCAACAGAAGACAAGAAAAGTGTGGATATGAACATCATGAGACAGAATCTATGAGGCTGTTTTAGCAAGTGAGGGGGTTGAGGTGTTTGGTTCTTCTATAGAACTGTCATGGAGGACTAGTATTCAGTCTGTATCTTCATTAGTTTTAAGTGGCAGGTGATGAGTGAAGTTTCCATTTAGCTATCCCATTATATATCTGGACATTTTTCTTATGTATCTTCTAAGCCTGATTCCTGGATCCCAGCAAAAATTTTGTAGATTATCTATTACATTATATTAAATCCTTTTCTACTTAAACCAGAAAAAGTTAATTTTGTTTTCTGAAACCAAGCACCACAGCCTACATGGTAATTGGTACCAGGAAAGAGATACTGAAAAGTACAAGTAACACTGATTTGGTAGAAGCAGCTGGGTAGTGAGTAGTGAGGGTCTAGTTTTAATGTGGTGGCCAAATATTTTATTAGTCTGTTATTGCTTACCTTAAGAAGCAGGATGTTTGCTGCCTGAGGCTATAATGTTCAGGGAAACCGGAGAACAAATTCATTGTATTGGTAAGTGGTGGCTCATTTTTGCTACTTTTAGCAAAATCTTATGAATTAGATGAAGTCAGAGTAGAAACAAACCTTCCGGACATAGGGGTGGAAAGCAGCAAAGATTTGCTAAGGAAGGCGTTCTCTGCCCATGCTCACTAATTACACTGATGGAGAATCCAGTGATTTAGACCCTGCAGTGTCAAAAAACTCATCTGCTTTTGTATTTGAACTCGAAGAAGTTTTAAACTGTAGCCATGAAACTACAGTCTTAGCAAGAGGTAAGGCTCTTGCTTTGTCATAAAGCAGCAGTGATATTGCTGGCAAGAGATGATGAATTATATTGCTTCCCCATCTAAGCCTATTATTTCAGATGCTCTCAAGGTAGCCACCATTAATTTAAGGGCCAGAGGGATGGGCAGGGAACAGAGCCCGGTAAATAAAAGATGAGAGTCTGCAGGCTCAAAAACCATGTCTGGGCAAGACTTTTGGCTATGGTGGTTTGTACATGGAATAGAATGGAAACAAATCAAGTCTGCTAAGTATTTGAAGGAATTCTCTTCCCAAAGAAACCCCACACTTGGTCTGCAACAGTCTGGAATTGTTAAAACTTTAAAATAATCCCTGTGCCCCAATATTTCAAAATTCATGAAGTCTCCATGAAGGGCCTCTTCTCCTGTGCCAACCTCCTGTGCCAACAACCAGATATGTTTGTTGAGCAAAATTGACAAGGATGAACCTCCCAAGGGAAGATCCAGGAGCAACAGAGGACAAGGCACGAGGGAAAACATTCAAGAGAAAGAACACAGGAACTCCAACACAAGAACTTCCTGCAATGCTAGGGCAGAGAGTCCTGGTTATTCTTGCTCAGTAGGTTTTGATAATTATCATGGAATGGCAACTAACGTATGTTTCTCATTCTTCCCTTTTCCAAATGGGCAGGTTTATTGTGATGATCCATTTCTATGGATCTACATCTACATCACTGAAAACTTTTCAGTGTGCTGACAGCTGAAAATACATCTTTAGTTTACCACTAGTTTGCTGTCTGGGCCTCTTAAAAAAGGCTACGTATCTGTTACTGAAACAGCAGTATCAGAAAGAAACTCAGGTCTTGATCTTTTGGAGAGGTAGTGACCACACAATACACACACACACACAAAGGTGTGCGTGTTGGTTTGGAAAACCGAAGAGGTAGATCATGACAGAAAATTATTAATAGCCTACGACTGCAGTTTTAAACTATGGGCACACATTATTTGATACTCTTCCTTCCAAGATGACTATTCCCTTAGGAATGAAATTAACTTAGTGACTCACTTCTAATTGATAGAATTAAGTGGAAGTATCCTGTATCAACTAGGAAACGGGGTCATAAAGGACCCTGTGACTTCAGCATTGTTTTCTCCTAGATAGCTCGTTCTGAGGGGAGGTAGCAGCCACATCGGTGGGATACTCAAGCAGCTTGCAGAGAGGTTCCTGAAGCAAAGACCGGAGGCCTCCAGCCAACAGCCATGTGAGGAACTGAGGCCTCCGGCCAACAGCCTTGTGAGGGAGTCTTCTTGAAATTGGATCTTCCACCTCCAGGCAAGCCTTCAGATGACTGCAGACCCTGCCAATATCCTGACTGCAACCACATGAGAAACCTGGTGTGAAAACAATCCAGCTAAGCTGTTTCTGAATTCTCTACCTACCAGAAACTTTGAGATGATAGTATTTCTTGTTTTAAGCTGCTAATTTTTGTGATGATTTGTTATGCAGCATGAGATAACAAATACACTCACTCAATACCAAGTCTCATCTTCCTTAGAAGCAAAATCTTGATTTTTATTTGAGTATTAGTTTTAGCTAATATACTACATACCTCGTACTCCCTCCAGATACATTCAATTAGATGTTAGCAGGAGGTGTTGGATTGTCTTTTTGGGAAAACTCTTTAAAAAGGTGGCAGGCCACCCACACTCTTCCTGCCTGGAATGCAGATTTGATGACTGGAACTCCAGAAGCCACTAACATCATGAGGCAAACTTTAGGATGAAAGCCAAGAGCTAACAATGACAGAATGGAAGCAATGTGGGTGCTTAATGACGATGGTGTCATCAAACCAGTCCCCAAAATGCATTGGTGGACTTTTTTTTACATTGGAGAAAAATCAACTTCTATACTCATTGAGTCACTGTTAGTTCTTATCTCTGTTACCAGCAGCCAAATGTAGTTACTAGCGGATGGAAACTGGAATTAGATTTCTTGGCATTTGGCTTTTAATAAATATAACACACTGAACTACAGAATAAATCACTTAGCTATATAGGAGTAGTTACTACGGCAAATTATTGAACTGTGTATCTGGTATAAGCCAGTTTTGTGGGATATGCTATTTATCCAGGATTCTCTTCCTAGGTCACCTCTGGAATTCCATATTGGCATTGATGGAAGACCACACAATACACACACACACACACACACACACACACACACTCTTAGCATGGTGCACACTAAATTACTGACACTTGGGCTATCCTGATAAAACCATCCTTTACCCTTACTGTACTATGTCAGTTAAGAATCATAGAGTATCCAAAGTTAATTTCCAACATGTAATTTTCTGGGGACACACACACACATATATGCAATTTTGTTGATTTTTGGCATGTCAAGCAAAAATAATTTTGAATCTAACATTCTGTAAAACATTTACAGACTTTATTTTCTGATATGTGTCAAGGATCCTTTTTTCAAAATGAGAAAATAGAAATGTTCTTTAGTGTTTATTTTTGTTTTTTAAAAAAATATACAACTTTGTTTAGATATAATTTACATGCCACACAACTCAGTGGTTTTTAGTATATCCACAGAGTAGGGCAAACGTCTTGACAATCAAGTTAGGACACTTTTAGGACACTTTTACCACTCCAGAAAGAAATTCTATTAGCAGTTAATCCCCATTTCTTCCCAAACCCATCTCCAGCCCTAGGTAATCACCACTTTACTTTCTGTCTCTATAGGTTTGCATATTATGAATATTTCATTTAAGTGGAATCGTACAGCATGTAGTCTTTTGCTACTAGATTCTTTTACTCAGTGTAATCTTTTCCAGTTCATTCATGTTGTAACATGAATCAGTAGTTCAACCCCTTTTTATTGCTGAGTAGTATTTCATTATAGGGCTATCCCACATTTTGTTTATCCATTCACTGATTGATGGATATTTGGGTTGTTTCCCTTTTTTGATATTATGAAGAGTACAGGTGTAAACATTAATGTTCAATATGTTGTGGGGAGATAAAGCTTTCATTTCTCTAGGGTATATGCTTAGGAGTGGAATTGCTGGGTCAGACGGTAACTCTGTATTTAACCTTTAGAGGAACAGCCAGGCTTTCTCCCAAAGGGGTTGTAACATTTAAAATTTTCACTAGCAGTGTATGAGGGTTCCACTTATTCTACCTTCTCATCAATGCTTGTTCTTATCTGTTTATTATTATTATTATTATTATTATTATTATTATTATTATTATTATTATTATTATTATTATTATCATCATAGCCATTCTTAGTGAGTGGGAAGAGATATGGAATTTGCATTTCCCGGATGGCTAATGATATGGAGCACCTTCCCGTGTGCTTAATGTATAGCTTATTTGAAGAAATGTCTATTCATAGCTTTTGCTCATTAAAAAAACATAGTACAAGTCTTTTCATTAGTGAGTTGTAAGATATTTAAATATTCTAGATAGAAGTCTCTTGTCGGGTATAAGATTTGCAAAAGTTTTCCCCTATTCTGTGGGTTGTCTTTTCATTTTCTTGATAGTGTCCATTGAACCACAAATGATTTTAATTTGATTAAATCTGATATACTTATTTTTCCTTTTGTCACTTGTGCTTTTGGTGTCGTATCTAAGAAGGCTTTGCCTAATCAAGATCATAAAAATTTATTACTATATTTCCTTCTAGGAGTTTTATAGTTTAATTCTTACATTTAGGTCTAAGATCCATTTTGAGTTAATTTTTGTGTTTGGTGTGAAAAAATGGTCATATTTCATCCTCTTCTATGAAGACATCCAGTTGTCCCTGCATCATTTAGTGAAAAGACTACTCTTTCTCCATTGAATTGTGTGAAATCTTAGGGGGTGTGTGTGTGTGTGTGTGTGTACTTGAAGGTGAAGGTTATTTTAGTTTGGTCTTGTGGAAAGATAAACTATATAAGAACTACATAAGAATTTTGTTTCTTAAACTAAAAATTTTAAAACAAATTTGTCATATTCTACGTCTATGTCTTTTGAGAGTCAAACAATTGGTAAGTGTACACCATGTTTTCTTTATAGCTTTCTTCCCTGCAGATTCTTAATAATTTCAGAAAACAGATACATTCAGCCCTTGGTATCTGCAGGGGATTGGTTCCAGGATCCCCCATGAAACCAAAATCCTTAGATGCTCAAGTCTCATATAAAATGGCAGTAGATTTTGCACATAACCTAGGAACATCCTCCTTTAAACTTTAATCTCTAGATTACTTATAACAGCTAATGCAACGTAAATACTATTTGAATAGTTGTAAATACAATGTTAAATGCTGTGTAAATAGTTGCTGGCAAACAAGAAGTTCAAGTTTTGTTTTTTGAAACTGTCTGGGAATTTTTTTTTTCAGAATATTTTCCATTCAGAGTTGGTTGAATCTGTGGATGTGAATCTGCAGATATGGAGGGCTGACCCTACATACTTTGCTTTAGTTGAAGGTTATCTGAATAAAATCTCTAAAAATTATTAGGATCATATTTTACTCAATTGATTTATTATAGGGATGTATGTTTGTGAAATCCCAAAAAGAAATGTTGTATTCATTTATGACAGGACTGCTTAATAAATGAGTTCTACACGACCCATTTCTTTATCTTACATAAAATGATAGGGCTCCAGGTAGTATTTACATTCAGTTGTTTGGACAAATTATGCTGTTGTATTATCAAAACTGACAGGTTTTCCTTAACTTCACTGGGATTTCTTGGCTTTTTGGACCCCTTCACTATATTAGACATTGCCTTGTTTTGGGAATGAGAAGGCATTGTCCACATTTGCATGTCATTAAAGTATCTGTCTTTTTCTTGCACATTTTCAGCTGTTTGTATGCAATTATTTTCAGACTTTTCTTTTTTAAGATCCAGTATTCAGGATTCATTTCAGTGTAAAAATTGAGTGCCCTGGTTTTGCCAGTCCTTGGCACTCGTGCTCCACCGAAAGTAAAAGGGCTCCAATCTCATTAGAAAAAACTGCACAATAACTTGCAGACAGGATATATAAACATCTTCACTTTACCACTTCAGTCCTTCCTCGGTCCTCAGGGCACATGCTTACTGCTGCAGCTTCAGGCAGGTGAGCACCTCAAACAAAAGCTAGGGTGGATTTTGATAAGCAAATGAGCATGGAAGAACTGAAGAGCAAAACCCTGGGCTTCTATAGGCAGGAAGATGCTTGACAGTAACTAGCAGAGAGATAGTCCTGAATTCCAAGACTTTTTTTTTTTTTTAAGTTCATTCAACCCCAAATTTATAGTGTTTTATTTCTGCTATAAAATCAGTGCACATTTACAGTCATCACCAGAGTTAATAGAAATAGAAGTGGTTGTAACTATGGTATGGTTAATGAAGACACAGAACATCAAATGTCAACTTTGCTGATTCTGTAATTGGTATAAAAGCCCAGACACAAGAAAGTGGTCTTTACAACATAGCATAGCTAGACACCAGTAGTTAACGCAAAATCTTAAATTTAACAAGATTGAGATTTTCATCTGAAGAAAATTTCCTTTAACGGCACTGTGAAAGATTTCATCTATCCTCTAGAGCTACATAATCCCATATGGGAGCCAACAGTCACAGGTGGCTATTAAGCACTTGAAGGTGACCAGTCCAAATCAGGATGTGCTGGGGGTGTAAAACCCACACTGGATTCTGGAAACCTAGTGTGAATGAAAAAATGTAAAATATCTAATGAAAAATGTTTATGTTGTGTACACATTGAAATAGTATTTTTATATATGGGGTTAAATATTATTAAAATTAATTTTCCCTATTTTTTGTATTTTTAAAATGTGGCTACTAGAAAATTTTAAAAGTACATGTATATCTCACATTTATTTTTATTGGACAGGGCTCCTCTAAAGGCAGAGGGACTATAACAGTGTAGTTACACTGGAATTATGTCTGTATATATTTCTGTCAGCTGTCATAGTTCATTAGTCACTAGTTCCTAGTCTACAATGTGGGTTCAGTACTTCTCAATGTATATTTTTGATTTCTTCACACCTTGCTTCTGTTAAACAGTCTCTTGAGAACCCCTTTCCCACTTTGCTTACTTGGTAAATTCTTCTCACCTTTTAATGGCCAGTTGAAGCGTTATTTTCTCCGTAAAGTTTTCTCTGAACTCCCTCATCCCACATCACTACCCTAAGTGGAAATAAAGAGTCTGTCCTCTAGACTATGTCTGTATCTTGCCCAGTATCTACAGAATGCCTCCTGTTTGCTGAGCACAGGTGGAGTTATCCAAACGTAAACGAGAGACCCTGTGCCCTAGAGCTTGCATTGAGAATGGGATATAGATAAGGAAACATCCAGTCACCAACGGGTGTGAAAAATGCTGTAACAGGAGAGACTCAGGGAGCACATGATAAGCATGCCTCTCCCAGACTTCTTTGTGGTGGGTAAACAAACTGAGGCTGAACTGTAAGTATCTGATCCCATAGGAATCCTGGGTTTGTAAAAACACTTTTGTGTTTAACTATATAAGCTCAAGGGCATCTTTTTCACACCACGATCTATTAAAATAAGAGTTGTCTTCAAAATACAAATTACTGAATAGGCATTCTTATATTACATATATGCCCCAGTATCCTTGCAATGACTCTCTTAGCCAGGAAATTTAGGTATTGATTTTTGAAAAACAAAGAACAACAACAAAACAGCCCCAACACAATTAGAATGATTAAGTAAAAATGAATTCCACCAAAGGTGTGCAATTTACTTAACACTAATGCACTATTAAAAAGAGCTCAGGATTTCAATAACTGGATTTCTGTGGGGTTGAGACAGTAGATTAATAACGAAGTGAGCGTCTTTATTAAGTCATCTAACATATTGCAGTAGACTTTTTAACACTAGTGTTGGAGGGCAGGACCAATACTTGGCTTGTTGGGTTAATTGTGTAAACTTACTTAGTAGGAGGTTTTTATCTACCAACTGCAGTGATCTAACACCCAGTTAGGAAGCAAAAAGAATGCTTTTCAAAGCAACATTTGAGTAGTCCATCTATCACAAAGTCTATGCACTTAGTTTCGTGTGCCTTACTCCTTGGTAAGTGCATTTAGTTTTACTTTAGACTGAATTGCGGCAAGCGAGGCTACCTAGATTCTCAGTCTGCACCAGACTAAAAGCTGCCAGTCAGAAGAGAAGGAGAATGTTGGAGGCAGGCTCGCTGGCAAAAGAGAGAAAAGACAACAGATTGCTAGTTAGGGAATGGGGAGAGAGAGAACCTACAAAAGGTAGAGATAATCGCTCAGGCATAGTATCCTGGAGTCCTTCAGCACAGGGACTGATGGTTTATATACCTCCTGGGAGCGTCCCTAACACCTAGGGAGAAGCCTGATAGAGAGTAGGAACTTGATGTATTTAGTAAATCCACTATAACTTTAAATAAAATTAACCCTGAATTTTCAAGTAAAATTCAAATAAACTGTTCAAGAAAACAGAAACATTTATAATACAGTTTAGAAAATACTTGGATAACAGTTAAAAAAGTGTTTGTTTGTTTGTTTGTTTGTTTGTTTGAAGAAGTTTCACTCCTTAAAGGGCCAACTCCAATTATGCTGATCATCACTTAATTGGAGCAGTTGGCTTTGCATCAATCCTGGATAAATGTTGTGCTATAGAACAGCAGACTTTACTAAGTTGCCTTGAGCAGATTTCAAACAATGTTATATGCAAATAATAAGCTATCATATGAGGTTTAAGCTATATAAGATGGCAACAGATTGCACAGTTGAATTACTAGGGTGATGTAAAATAATCGTTCTAAAATTGTTCTAATCCACCATCACCATTAAGAAAAATATTCCTACCCTGTGCCCAGCACTGTGCTAGGAGCTTTATTAAACATTAATTTGAAAAATTACTTTCACTTTTAAGATTATAAAGGTATTCCAAAATGCTCATTCATATTTGTACAGGTTAAATGACATTCTAAATGCACAACACAGCCATTACATAACAGGCATAGAACACTGCTTTATGACTCCGATAGTTTTTTTTCAAGTGCACTATTAACTCTTATTTTCAAATGCTATCGAATTCTTAAGGACGTGAAAATCTACGTATGAGGATGGAGTGCCTCATCCACTCACTTGTGTAATAAGTATTTTAACACAGGCATGCCATTTCGGAGTTTAAAGTGAGGCTAAGCTGTACTTCAGCGTTTTTGCAGCAAGCAAAAAACAATTTCAGCAACGGTACTCATTTCCCCTGGTAATTTTTTTTTTTTTTCATGGCGAGTTACTAAATGCTAGATGCTAGAGTCAAAAAGAAACCTGACATCTGGGGAGGTGTTGAGGGGGTGTTAATAGTTCTAGTTAGATGTTTGGGGAGCGTTGAGGATACGATTTTAAAACAGCAAACACAGGGAGAAGGGGGAAATTATGGTTTCCTATTGACTCTCTCCTCCCTCCGCTTTCTTCACCAATCCATATCCCCCCTCCCCCAAATTTAGAGGCGGGTTCAGCGAGATTAGGCTGAAGGAAACCGAGAGTCTCCACAGAGCTGCCGCCCTGGCCTCGTGATGTAATTGTTATTTCTTATTCGGAGACGGAACTGAGGAGAGCTGCCGAAGAAGTGGCAGCCCCGTTCCTTTCGCCTCGTCTCGTAGGGTCAGATTCTTCCCGGGGATGATGTAGATTTGCTGACAGACTCCGGCTGGAGACTTCGCAGTGACAAAGCAGCTGAAGATTAACCCTGCTCCTGGGTCCTCCGTCCATCCGAGGAGCTGACCGGGGCACTCCTCAGGTCTCCTTCCCAGTCTTCCTCTCGGAGTCGCTCCACATGTATTCCTGGGTGCCTCCTATGTGCTGGGCGTAAGGTCAAAGTGACCTGCAGTTAGTGCCCTTGCCCCCCCTCCCCCCGCCAAGATTAAAGCGAGACACACAGATTACAAGGTGGTGGAAGTTGGAGGTGGGCGAGAGGGGGCCCAGGGGAAACGTGTCGTGGGGTCAAATGGGAGGAGGGGGACCCTAAGCCGCCGGCACCCAGGAGGGAACGCGGGACGCACCGAACCCCGGCTGTGCCCCCAAGGCGAGCCTTCGGCCCGGGTAATGAGATCGAGCCCCTGGGCCCCGGGAAAAGCTGTCTGGGTGCCTTTGGCGGTCGGGGGGCGGCTGGACAGAGCCGAGAGCCGCCGGGGACAGCTCCGGCGCGTGGAGCAACCGCTTCGCCTCGCCGCCGCGGGCCTCCTGCCGCCCAGGGGCCCTGCGGCCCCCGCCTGGCCGTCCGGAGCGGGCGAGGAGGAAAATCACCAAATCGAGGGGGCTCCTCAGCTCCCGCGAGCCGCCGGGACCCGAGTGCCTTCCTCCTGCCCCAGTGACAATGGGAAAGAGGGGGAAAAAAGGGTTAAGAAACTTGGCTGAAGAGCTGAATGGCGTGGAGCTGCGAGGGGAGGGACTGGGCCGCGGCGGACTCGGCGGCGGAGGGAGGAGCGCGGCTGCGGGCGGGCGGCGAGCGAGGCGCTCAAAGTCAGCCTCGCAGACATTGCAGCAGAGCCCCGAACTCGGGAGGCGGCGGCGGCGGAGGAGGAGGCGGAGGAGGAGGCGGCGGCCGAGGCGGAGGGACGACCCGGCCCCACGCCCGCCCGCTCGCGCGCCCGCCCGTGGCCTCGCGTCCGCCGCTGCGCTCGGGAGCGCTGCCGGTCGGAGGGGAGAGCCGGCTGGGGCGCCGAGGGAGGAAGGACGGGGCGGCGGGGCGCCTTCGCGGAGTGAGCCGGCCGGAGCTCGAGGCTCGGAGCCGCGGCGGCTTCGGGTGAGTGGCGGCCACGGCCGGGGGGCTTGGAGGAGCGGCCGGCGGCGCCGCCGGAAACGGCCCGGGAGTGCGGCCCGCGGCGGGTTGGCGTTGGCGGGCAGGGCCGCGAGGGCGTCGGGGCGGCGGGGCCAGCGCTGCCGGCGGCGGGAGAAGACGCGGACCGCGGGGTGGGCTCGGCGGCGGCTGGGGAGGTCTGGGGATCGTTTCCGGGGAAATCCCGCCTCTTCGGCTGGGTCCGAGTCTCCCTGGGAACTCGAGGGCCGGGGCAGCGGGGCCGGCAAGTTATGGAGTTGGCGCCGGGCTCACCGGCGCGTCCGTGCCAGTCGTGGGCCGAGGGGCAGCCGCCGTGGGGTGGAGGTGGGCTGAGCCGGGCCGGGCACCGGGGGCCGGGGTCGCGCCCCGCTCGGCTGCCCCCTTGGTCCGAGTCCCGGGCGTTTCTCTTTCTCGCCGCGCGGCTCTCAGTCCTGCTGCCCCGGGCGTCCTGGGCGGCGCCGGGTGCAGCTCCCCGCCTCTCGCCCGGGTGCCTCCCTGCTCTGTGCTCGGGGGATCCTGGGCCGGGGAAAGTGAAGAGAAAAAGGGACCGCGTTCCCGGGCCCCCCGCAGACCCCCGGGCCTGGCCCGTCCGTACTTGTCTTTCCCCTCCCGAGGGCGAGGCCCCTGGGACTCGAGGCCTCAACCATCACATTACCCCGGAGCCAGAATTCCGGCTCACACTTAGAGTGAGCCCCGTGCACGTCCTGGGAGGCTTCGGAAGGCTTCTTTTTTCTCTCTTCTATCTGTGTGCTCTTACTATTACTAGTGAACGTTGTTGTTTTATGAGGGATTTCCCTAGAAATAGTCTACAAACGCTCACATCCTTTCCAAAGTAGTTTCCAAATTTTAATCAGGAGTTGGTGTTCGGTGTGAAGGAACAAAGGAATCAACTGTGTCTTAGAGGCGAACTAGCTGGGAGTCTGACACATGTTGATCTCTGAAGCATTACAGGAGTTTCTACCTTCTATCTCGTTAGGGATTCAGTTGAGTTCTGAAGATAGTAAAAGAAAAACAGATTAAGTACTTTAGCGTTAAAACGTTTTGTTAATAGAGAATTTAAGTTTGGAAAAAAATTAAGACGTTCCTAGCTACAAAGATTTTTCAGTCAGTTGGTGGAATTGAGTTGGAGTTTGTGTCTCCGGTAATGTAAAATGATTAAATGTGAGATTGTGTGGGAAAAACTGTTTTTAGAGGAAGAGAGACCATCTCTAGGTGTCCAAAGTAAAAATAGTTGTTGGGTTATATATGATGAATGCTCTTTACATTTTGGGGAGATTTGTGAAGCAAAGGACTTTGGTAATTCATTGTTTTAAGTTACGAATTGCATTGAACCTGCTTATTAGTGAATCACAGGTTTAGCAAGTGGGTGGCATCTTCCTGATGTGATTATTCAATGTTTAATCACCAGTTTGCCACCTTTGTTGAAGAGACACTGAAATAAGTGGACTTGTTAAACAAATGGTGCTTCGTCTGCCTGGCATGTAAGAGTGGGTTGCTGTTTGGAGTATGTTGAAATGTTTTTCCACTTCTAAGTAAGTTGCTCTGGTTTTGTCCAGCGGTTTGCTGATGTGGATTGGGTTTAACTGGTTCACAGAGTAGTGGCTTCATCACCAGTAGTAACTTTTCTTTGCCTGGAATTAGTTTCTAGAGACAAAGAAGGCAAGCAGTCAGTGGAATAGCCACTACCCTGCAGGCTGTAGGATTGTTACTTTAGTCTGTTTCATGCTCTCTGGGGGGGTGGGGGAGACCCCTTTCCGTACTTAACCACTGAAAGTGCTCGAGGAGGGTGAGTAAAATATGTATTAAAAACAAACAGAAAGAGGACTCCTCATTGTTGGTTTTACTCCAGTGAGCTCTCTACCATCTCAAAGAAAACCAGGTTTAGTACCTGGACTCACTTCCTGCATGTGTCTTCAAACTCTGTAGAACTTACATTTTACTAATTTAACACCCTAAAATAGTGTAAGTTTGGAATAAAAAAGTGTCAGTAAAAGAGGCTAAAAGCTCTTCTGACTCTTGCAGTTTTAAGAGCAAAACATCATGATAAAAAATAACCTATACCACCACCTAGAGTCTGTTTGTTAGTTTATTGCTCCTGAAGTTTGCTTAAATTGACATGTCTCTTGTGGTTCCAAGATAGCCAAAAAATTATTAAGAGGCGCTGGCTTTCAAAAGGCCATCCGAGGGAACAATTATTTGTATAATAAATAGCAAGTGCCAGTTTAAATTAACCATGCTACCTTTAGCATTGAAAATTATGGTGTATCAAGTTGAATGGGCTATTCCCCAAAAGATATTAATTCAAAAGAATTTAAAACACACAAATTTTCAGTTTGTGCTCCAGAGTAGCTCTGATTGCTTAAAGCTTCTCTGCATTGTTTTGTTGCCAGGGATTCAAGAAACCTTTCAAAGTAAATACTATTAGGACTTTTTGAGGTCCAGGTGAAACAAAAGCAACGAGCAAATAAAAACAGAAGCGAATATCACAACTCCAGAAAATCTGGAAACTCTTAAGGGTAAGAGAGAATGTAGGCTGTAGCAGAGTTGTAGTTCAGACATGCGAAAAGTAAAATCAACATGAAATAAAGCGGCGATCTGCCTTACTGGCAGTTTATACACAGTAAAGCAGTCTGTCAAATGGGAGACCTCAGCAAGGCCGCTTTGTTGCCATGTGGCTTAGCGCATTGTCCATGGAGGAAGTAGCTTTCCTTGTTTAAATGGTGTAACCCGAGAGAAAGATGGCCTCCAAGATCTTTAATTAAATACCAGTTGAACAGAGAAAACTAGAGCACTGTATTAATTCCATCAAACATCACTATTTTAGAACATTGAGGACAACTAAAAATGAATTAACTCATATCTGAAAGCAGAGTTTTATGGAAGGTGACAGATGAGGCAAAATATGTCAGTCTAATGGCACAAATGGGGAGATAAGGAGATATGTCATTCTTGGCTCCCTAGAAAGATGAGAAGGAAGGTTATTGTTAATTGTACAGATTCCATAGCAAACCAATACTAGCAGACGGTGGCACAGAAGTAACTAAATCAGTGGCTTAGGTTATGTGACGTTAAAGGGATTAGGTTTTTAATCTTAAAACTTTAAAATTGGAAGAAACTTAAAGCTCATTTTTAAGTGTTCTGAAAAACCAATGATAGCTCTGTGTATTGGGTTAAAAAATAATTCTGCCCCAGACCTCAAATTTTTATCAAGAAAAAATTGTTCACTTTAAATAGGTTTAGTTTTGCTTTTCAAACTTTAGATTGCTGCATACAGTTAGTTTTTAAAGTGTAGGTCAGTAGAGAAGAGGAGGAGTTCCAGTTTATCTGTCTATATGTCACCGCTCTTTCCTTAGGGCTCTCTCACTCTCTTGTCCTCTTTTCTAAAATAAATAGCTTCTGCATCTTTGGGTGTTTTCTTCCATGAAAATTGCCTGCATTTTTGTAGCTTCCCCTCTTGGCTGTGCTGGGATGAAGGTCTATACTCCCGTGCTTTGTCCATGTGCCCCTTCACGTGGCTGACACACAGTAAGGATGGGTTTTGTTTTGGTTAGATTTAATAGTGATTTACTGTTACGTGGGTGAAGATTGGGGGGAAAAGCTTTTGCTGTTCTGACAAAGCCCTTTGTGCCTGTCTTCCAACTGGAGAAATATTTTTATGAAAAACAACTTTTGATTACTGATGAAGAGTCAGAGAAACACTTTGAACAGAAAATGGGGCAGGAGGGGCTTTCAGGATACTAAGTTTGAATGTGCAAATTAAATTGTTCAAGATGCATTTCCTTAAGTTGTAGTTTTTTGAGGGGACTGTCGGGGGCGGGGGGCGGAAATGAGCAAACTCATTCTGTAATATTTAGATTAACCCAACAATTGGAGAAATACAACACCAGGATGGTCACCAAGACTTGAGAAGGTACAAATCCAGAGTGTCAGATGATGCTGCAGGCCGATGGACTGGAACCGAGGGTTACCTCCAGAGGTTGGAATGAACAAAAAGTAAATGGAGGAGAGAGATCTTGTTTCCGTATCCTGTTTGCATCTGATGCTGAAGCAGGGACATGAATTGCTGATGGTAATGGATTCCCTTTTATGAGGGCAGCAATATTATACAAATAGTGGTGGTTTGAAGGGGGAGAAAGAACAAATTTCCCACTTGGCACATGTGCACACTGTGTTTTTGAATGTCTCTTAAACATATCTAAGGTGGAAGGTCAAAATTGGGTACCAGCATAAAACCAGGAGTGATAGCTTATTTAAAAGGAACTGAATTAAGATCACTTTTTATTATTTTGAGATGTTGTTTTCCGAGGGTCTTATTAAACATGGAAAACAGTGCTGAAGTTTGAGTGGTGAACTGGAAAACTCTTTCATAAGATTTCTGATAAAGATAACGTGATGTAAATGACCACAGAAAGAATGCTTTCATTAAGCACAGTATCTTATGATTCGAGGTGGGGGGAGGGGGTTGGGACCAAAGAGACCTCTGAAGTCTTATCGGAGTTTTTTGCAAAGTGTAATATAGATGCCCATCTGTTGTTTTTTGTTCCTTGAAATTTAATGTTCGATTTAATGAATAGCGAATATTTCGGATTCTAAAAATTAGAGTTTGTTTAGAACAGAAATTTCCTTTTGTTTTACTTCAGATATGAAGAGTAATTTTAATTTTTCGTAGTAAATGTAGGAATTGAGATGAGTGGGGTGCGATACTAATTACTGTCACTGTTATACCACATACTCTGCATCATGAACCTTAAAATTCAAATGGATCCCCACACTGCCTTGCAAATATTACAAATAAAGAATAACAAGACTTGTGGCATTTTGGGGTATCAATACACCTGAAACAGATCATTTTTCTTAAGTTCATGAAACACTGAGAATAAGAATGAGGAAAAAGTAAACGTGGTACATTTTACCTTTGTATTAGGATTTTGTTAAAATTAATACCTTGAACCATGCTAGGGATTGTTCAGCCTAGAACTGTAGGAGCAGTATAATGAGAAGCAGATTTGAAGACCTTAGAAGACTGGCAACTCAGAAATGTAGAAAAAATTTACTCTTTGGAGTTAGGGAAAAAGAGGCCTCTACTATATTTGCTTAGTAGTATTAAGATTTTTTTTTAAAGCTATACCAGATTACAAAATAGATTGTTACTGAAGATAATGTATGGATAATTATTTGTTAAAGAAATTATAATTTACCATATTTGGTTTTTGGTTGGAATAAATTCAAGAACTTCAGAAGATGTTGAAACTTTGTCTAGGAAGGAGCTTGTGACATTCACCGATCCATCCATCCATCCTCTCTCCTACTCTCCCTCCCACCTTCCTCCTTCTCTTTTCCTCCCTTCTTCCTTTCTTCCCTCTTTCCTTCCTCTTTCAATGAATAGGGCTGGGGTTAAAAACGCATTTTGTTAAGGGTCTTGGAAATGAACTTGCTTCTCTGACAGAGTTAATAGTGTTTGAAATTCAAAGCTAGCATGGTTCACTCTCCTCAGAAAAAGTTTTTAACTTGGTATAACTCAGAGAGTAAAAGCTCTAAATTAAAACCCATCTTACCTCTTTAACTTTGTGTCATTTGGCAAAAATATCTTTAAGAATGCCTTGTTTGCCTTAAATTCCAGGTCACTGTGTGACAAAGCCTAGAGTTCCAAGAAATATTTAATACACAGCAATGGAGGCCAGTTGGAAATTTGAGTCATCAGCTGAAGATACCACTGGGACTAGGACAGCTCTGATTGACCTGATGTTGGTGTTTGTGCAGAGCCTTGGTGGAAAGGAGTCTCTCACCCTTGGACTTCTCATTAAGAAAGTCATTTTTCAGTCACCTGTTAAATGATAGTCAGAGCTACTCCTTGTTTTCACATCTGTAATTTGCTAATGGATTGAGGACAGCTCAGGAGCTAAGGAGTTTGGAACTTGTGTTTTTAGTAGTCTGCTTTGATTATTTTACTTTTACCTTCTTCATCAGTTATGTGAGGGCTCGTACCAGGTAAAAGTAAGGTGGTTAGCTTTAGATAAGAGAAAAGTTAGTCACATAATGGCTAGGCTAGTTTCTTTTTTGTCGTTGTGCTTTTAATTGTTGAATTTGCCTGTATTGTAGGCAACATATGAGCATGCTAAATGTTATGGCATTAAAAAAGTCAAATGATAAGGTAGCATTGCAATAATAAGAGGAGATTATATTTATATGCAGTCTTAGAATAAGAATACTATTCTAGTTGTTGTGATTCAATGAGATAATGTGGATAAGGAAGCCTGACATGTAACAGGACACAAAGTTAGAGAATTAGAAGTTTAAATTAAAAAAAAAAAAAGACTTCTGTCTTGAAGAATCTATCTTGAAATCAAGAGGTATGAAATGATTAAGGGATTATAACTGATTTTTGAAATGCATACTTTTTAAGAATTTTTTTGATTCCTGAATTTGTGAATTTATAGTGATCTACAATAGAGTGGTAGATTTATACCCTGGAAAAGAAACAAATTAAGGGAAGGAAGAAGGACAGAAGAATGTGGAGAACATTGAGAAAAGGTATCTGAAAACACTTGAAACATTCCCAAATGGGGTAAAAGAAATACCTTCAAGATGAAATTAATCACAGTTGCAGTTTTTCCCCTAAAGGAAATATTTGCACAATGGGTCATATGGGCTCAGGTTTGATTTTTGAAAAGCATATTTTTAAAAAGTGTTTCTGTTTTGTTACTCCACACAAACTTTTCTAGCTTAGACTCCTGCTAAACCAATGTATGATACAGATGAAAGCAAAGTCCTTTTATCTCCCTCGGCAACATCTGTAGGATCTGTTAGATTTCATTTCTAAATTCTGAAATTCTGGCTTTACATCAGTGCATGCTGTTGTTGGCAGTAAACAGTAGAGATTTCAAGGCTGTGGTCTTGAAAGTAGCAGAGAGGATTGGGTCAAAACTTGAAATATAAAAGTTATTTATTTGGTTACTTGCCTTTTGCCTTTTCCTTTTTAATTGGGAGGAGGACTAGGGAGGGAAGATTTGGGGGCACCTGCTTTGTGCCGGGCCTGGTGCTGGCCGCTTTGCAGTTCCCTTGTGACACACAGGCATCATTTTCTCTGTTTTACTGATAAAGAGACCTAGTCTGAGAGATGCCTGAGTAACTTGCCAGGTGTCACACAGCTAATTTCATTGATAATAATTTGTTCTTCCATGAAAATATGTCATCTTTTGAAGAGAAAATCAGTTTCTATCTGAGTTTTAGAAAGTCATTAAAAACAAAACAAAACAAAACAAAACCCTGCTCCTGATAGCCACAGAACTCAGGCAGTGTCCGCCCAGTCTCCCTGAGAAGGCTCACTGTTTCCAGTAGCTGTTTCTGCAGGAGTTGCTGGCAGTTCTCAGAGAGCTGGTGTCCTGCTCCTGTGCTTACGGGAGGGAGATGCAGTCACCAAGGGCAGCTGTGGCGGCTCTCAGCTCCTGTGAAGTGTACAGCAGAGTTGCCACAGTGCTATTTGAGGCAGAGAAAGCAACTGTGTTTCTTGATGTAATTCATTAAAATAGCTTGTCATGGTCTTAATCCAGGTATCCCCAAGGCTAATTATGTTTGTCCCATTCAAGGAGCAGTTGTAGCAAATTCAGAGCATCGCTCTTCCTGGTTGGAAAGTTAAAGCTCTTGACTATTATGGTTCTTAACGTGGTTTTTATTTTTATTGCCCTATCTTCCCCCCCAGTAGTTTCATTCTGAAGACTATGCTGTGCTTATAAACTAGTCTCTGTGATACAGAGAGGACATTGACAATGCATTTGTCAGTTTATCAGAATGATGCAGAGATCGAGAGATAAGTATCCGGCTTCATTTTGGGAGTAGACCATGGTTAGGTTTTTGAGAGAGGTTTTGTGGCACATCATGTATTTTTAAGTACACATCAGGTGTGTTCTTTTATTGTTGGAGCCATGAGAAATAGAGTTATAAACCTCTCCACCTTTTTTTACTTGCCTCATTTAAAATTTATGGAATTTTGAACCCTCCAAAGAATCAAGCTGAGTGGTTCCCTCTACACTAAAAGGTACAGTCAAATTGAAACTGTATTGGAGGTACAAGGATGAGTAATAAGGCTGATACACATAATATTTTCTAATGTGCTTTGGATTTTGAATTGCTAAGTAAATGTTGGATAAACAAAAAGGTTTATGTAAAAGCTACAAAGGAATATATAAAAAATATAATTATTTTTTAAGAGAATATATTGTATCTGGCCAAATAAGAGAGAAACTGTGTAAGGAATAATCTAGGGGGAAAAATCATTCTGGAGTTCAGATATGTATTTATATTTCCCTAACCCATCCTTATCTTTTTAAAAAATGAATTGAAATAGACCAAATCTGCGTGAGGTCAAGGATCGAAGGTGGAAGTTTTTGCTTCACCACCTGGTGCTTTCCTAATATCCTGATGTTTGATGTTATTGAGGCAAAACTCAAAGCAGTGCATTGTTCACTCTGTTAGTAAAATGCTACTCTTACCTGTCCTGGTAATCCTTGACTGACCTGAATCAGCCTTATATCGTCGTTTTCTCCTTCTCCTCCTCCCCCTCCTCTTTCTTCTTTAATTTCTTTGGCTTGGGCTTTTACAAACTGAAGTAATTTCATAGAATTATAGCTTTTCATGTTGGAAGGGAATTTGGTAGAAGCTGTGGAATTTCTGGATTTAAGTGCACTTGTCCTAAGAGGTACCTTGTCCTACTTCCTCATTTTCAAACAGGTCGGTTTATAGAGGCATCTTAACAACCAAGCGCATGGGCTAGGTAGTTGGTGTGGACTGTGATCATCAAATACTTATATACGTATTTCTTTTCTCTTGATCTATTTTTTCTATATTTTATTTCCTTTTTTCCCTGTTTTCCATTTTGTTTTCTTAATTTCTCACTTTTTTTTTAATTGCTAGGGGTATCCATGTGATACTAGGGTAAACGATTACTCATCTTCCAACATTTTTGACATTGTTTCCAAAACATTTTTGTCTGTATTTTACAGAGGAGGACATTGAGCACCTAAGGATTTAAAACCAATATTGAACAGTTGGGTTTGTTAACTCGGATAAGAAATCAAGTCTTGATTTAGTTCACACTTTGTTGTTTGTTTTTGTTAAGGCAATCTCAGAGAGAGGGGCTTGTGTGCCAGGTGTTAAGGAGTAGGTCCTAACCTTTGGTGATGGATCCAGCAGTGGGCTAAATCTGAGCTGCCCCCGAGGAAGGATCTGGAATGATAAGGACTAGGTCTTGAGAAGTGGAATGAGCAGGGCCAACTACACCACCCTTGTTTTTTGTAGCCTATTTTCTTCTCATGCTATTAAAAAATTGTCTTCAGAACATTCTTATGATTCATTTGATATTCCAGTACTTGGAATATATTTTCTAGGGCTGAGAATTTAAAAAGAGAAACTTTACAGTACAGGTGCTCATCTGCTCTTGCCGCAGCTTTGTTTCTGCATGTTGCATACGTTTTGAGTTCTATTTAAAATTCCGCAGGGGAACTTCTATTTGTAGTTTAAGAGAGTCAGGTAACTTTACTTGACGTGTGTGGTCAGAACACTCACAGGCCGGCTCTGCTCATTATCAGGGAGTAGTGTTCTGAAACCATCAGTGGAGGTGGTTGTGTCTGTTGGTTCAACTGGGGACATAATGCAAAGGTTACAGTCCCTATTCCTCCATCCTCCTGTGAAGAGTTAGCAGATTAGATGAGAGGGTACTGTGTAGACCAGTGGTGACCAGTGCCCTGAAGCAAGTGCAAAGAGGGCAAGAGAGAAGAAACGTAAAGGTAGCTGTTTACATGGGCAACCGGCTGACCACATTCCTGACCTCGGGGAAGCAAACGGAAAAGAATATCCTCACTCATGGGACAGTGGGCAAGAAAGGGTAGCTGCTCATTACAGTCTGCAGGATTCTACAAGATGGCATTTGTCTCACAGTTCTTTGTACTCCTGATTGTAACACCACACTTGTTTAATGTCTGTCTTCAGAAGACGGTGAGTTCCATGAATAGGAGCTTATTCCTCAGTGCATTGTAGGCGCTGTAGGTGCCTGGTACGTAGAAAGCTATTAAAAACTTTTGTTGAATTGAACTGTACCAATCCCAGCTATTGGTAAAACCTGTTTTTTTTGGGGGGGAGGGGGTTAGGAATGGAGCCTTTATGTATTTATACCTAACAGCTACTAATTATTATGAATAACTTATGCATAATAACTGCTGTTCTACATTTTTTTTTGGTCTATTTAAATTAGAACTTCTAAAAGGAATAATAGTTCTTCCTTAAAATATATCATCTTCTTTCCAGGCATGTTAACTATGAAGGAAAAAGTGAAAATAACTGTTGGTGACATTATAATTACTTGGCACTTGAAATTGTTTTGTAATGCTAAGTTTCTTCAAAAATACATGAGTTACTACAGTATATTGGAAAACATGTTCAGCAAAGTCTTTGGGGGCGACATTTAATTTTTTTTAAGGAAATGAAAGAAAATATTTCTAGAGCCTTATGGGCAGTTTCCTTCGCTTCACTTGCAGTAGTCATAGGAACCACTAGCTCGACACATGTAATTGCATTGGATTTGACTGGTTGGGACGCTGGAGGCATCTCAGAATCTCATGTCTAGCATTAATTCTGGCGTTCAGTCATCTGAAAAGTTAGAAGATATCAAGAATGACTTGATTCAAAACCTAGTAAATTATAGGACTTAAGTAGTATATGAAGTCCTTTTGTTATTTTTTTAAAATTAGGATTTGCTCTTCACTTGAGGTGAATTTTCTGACTGTTAGAACATTATCATGTTCAACAAGATCAATAATGCCAAGGCAGAAAAGAAAATTATTTTAAAATGAAGCTCAAAAATTTCTAGACTAGCAATTAATTTTCAAATGCTAAAGAAAATGTGTAGATTATCTGAGATATACATATACAGCATTGAGATTTAACAAATGCCCTTAAAATAACTTTAACTTAGTTTCTTGCTTGTGAAGACAAAAAGTTTTACTAAACTTTATGCATGGTTGGAAGTGGCTGTCTTTTGTAAACAGGAAAAACATCTCTCATGGTTCACATACTTTTCTATTCACTTGCTTATAAGTCATACTAAAAGAAGTTACACAGGCTAAGAGACTACTGTCCAAAGTAAAAGGGTAGGAAAATTGGCACATTTACTATTAATGTGGTATATTCTACTTTGTGTTTCCATCAGTGCTGATCCTGAGTGTCGGAACTGCCCATTCCTTTCATTGTTTTTTAGTGTCAAGTCAGTATATTAAAGGATTCATGGATTCTGTACATTAGTGTGAATTTCCCACCATTGGATTCCTCAGTGTCTGAGACTCAGACTTGATTTCTATTTTCATGGAGTGACTCTTGTAATTAAAGCATGATGTCTCATTTAGATTAATATCCTTTGCAGTAACAAAGGTGAATGGGACTCTGACTCATTAGTTTGCTGCTAGTTATTCCTGCTACCAGTGTTTGTTTTCGCTTTGACCGCTCATCCGTCTGTGGATGTTGCATTTTATACATCCTTGTGTATATTCCTTCTAATGATGCCAAGAGATGCTTTCCTTTGAAGGTTCCATTGTAATAACACAAGCGTATTCACTATGAGTCTTAAACCTGTGTACACATTCTATTTTTACCTCTTAAAAGTAAGTAAATACTGTCATTGGGGTTGTTCATCATTTTAGCATAACTCAAACGATCTTTCTTTTGAAATTTACTACATGTTTCACTTAATGGCATATTATCTTAACCTGTAAGGTTCCAAGTTGCTAAAGCAAAAATGGTAGTATTGGTTAAAACCAAAAATAGATAAAAATGGGTTTTGGGGCATTCAACAGAAAAGATTAAAATTAAAATCTGACTTTAAATCTTTTGAGAATCTAATTTCCTCACATGAGTCATAGGTAGAAATCCAAATTTTGTTTGATGTTACTGGTCTTTATTTTCCTGTGTCACAGTGGAGTGGTGAAACAATTTGTCCTGGTGGTATGAAGTAAATGGAAAGAGGAATAATAGCACATATTACTGTATGCTGAAACCACAGCACCCCTGTGATGACAGCATGTTAGTTTGGACTACATTTTATTTTATTTTACAGTAAATTTTAAAAAAAGGTTTTTTTGGGAAGTGGATTTCTGGTAAATGTGAACAGCAATCCATTTCCGTATGGGTGTAAAGAAGATGTTTTTAAAGATATCCAGCTTCATCCATTGAGGGTAAATGTCAAGTTGTAGTTGCGTTCTGTAGCTTAAGTCATTTGCTCTATTGAATGCTTAAAAGAAGCATCAGTAAAGAAAAAAAATTGTATTTGTACATATTGTTTTGTGAGTGTTTAAGAATTTAGTAGTTCTCTGTAGCCATTGTTACTTCTAAAAAGAAGAAAAGAAGTAGCAGATAGAAAGTTTTCGTGGAAGGAAGAAAGGAGAAATTACCTCAAAACTCTGTTGAGTTCATTCATTTGGTTTTAGGCCTGTTTGTGAAGTGTATTTTAGTGGGTGGTGAAAAGTGATAATTTGCGGTGAAAATATTAGTATCCTTACAACACTCCTGGGTGGTTTAACTATTAATCAGAGACCTCATGGAGAAAAAAGGATCAGAGCTGGAGATCAGATAGGTTTCCATGTGGTTCGGCTGAAGCTATGACCTGGGTGAGGCATTTAATGTTTGCTGTCCTCAGTTTGTAAAGTAAGGCGGGTGGATCTCAATGATCCTTTGGTTCTTCCTGACTCTGTCCGAATCAGTATCACTTCAAAAGTGAGGTGTTACTGTCATCCATTGAGTAACAGGGTGTGTAGAACTAAGGGCTGCGAGGATGTCCCTTATGATTTTTTGAGCGTGGCATTTAATATTTTATAGCAAAGTTTTTAGTTTAACATAATTGAACTTGTACTAGATAGGGTTAATAGGCTAGAACAAAAGGTCAAAGCATAAGGCATTAGGCTTAATTAAGGGAGAGCAGGAGTGGCGGGAGTGTGTGACAGTTAAATGGGTTTCCCACAGACTAATGTCGGTTACAGTGCAACCATGCCTCAACTTAAGTGGGTTATTTTGTGCAAAGGGCAGCAGTGATTAGCAGTTTGACATGCCAGACACTTCTGGCCAATCCCATCTGTTTTGGAGGTTAAAAAAGCACACCTTTATGAGCTGATGGATTGATTTGTGTGCCCGTCTGGTAAAGATTAGAAGTCCAAGGCCAGTGCAGTAAATGTCAGTTAGAGCATATTGTACTTTCTTCGTTGGCTCATTGTTTTAACCGTCAAGTGTTTTATAATGGGGGATAACTGCTGTTTATGGAGTTGAATGCATCTGGGTGGGGGAACAGGTGAGAGAGGAAGAAACTTATTTCCTAGACGGAACTGTCAATGAACATATTCTGTAGCAGGTGTCTCAAGTGGAGAGAGGGTCTCCTCTAGCTACACTTGATCTTACTGAGTGCTTTCGGTCTGTTCCTTATGGTTTGAGTCACATTGTTCTTCGCTGAGTGTTATCTGAGCAGCCCTGTCAGTCCAGTGATTTAATTTTATGTTCATAATTGGTAAGTTTCTTTATTTAGGATCGTTGACTTCCATTTCATTATATATATTTAAAAAGTGTAATTTTCTGTTCATGGACCACCTAGGGAGAGGAAAGAGAAAAAGAAAGAGAGTTGGAAAGAGGAGTACAATCACCCGTGCACACTTGCTTCATGGGTAGGATTTACCCTGGTCACCTGAGGTTGATGTGTGCTGATAACATGAAGTGTGTTCGAACCTAAATTTGGACTTGTTTCCTCAACTTTGAGAGCTGTGAGAGTGATGCCGTTAATATAGTTCATTTTCAGTTCAAGGTTGTAGCTCATTTAAAGGTACACAAAGGCTAAGTTGTGGTTATAAAAAATGGTTTTAACATATTCTGAGATCCAAGGAAAGGAAGATCCTAGTTTTATGTATATGAAATTGAACTTTAGGTATTATGATCATAATTAATGAGCTTTGGGAACATAAAGCATTCAGTCTTTTCAGTGGACAGAGAGAGGTGTTTGAGGAATAACAGTACGTTATCATATTATCAGAAAATTATCGTGAGCCTGAGATTTGAAATCAAATAAAAATGTGACCAAGAACACTGGAAACAATGCTATAAGATGCTGATTGGCCCCAGCGCTCTTATCCTTGTCAAATGTGTAAACCATAAATTGCTCATTACATAGTTAGACAGATTATATGTATCATGTTATACCCTGAATTGCTTCTTATAGAAAGAAAATTAAAATATCTAAGGAAGATATGGTCACTGAAAGTTAGATGTGGCTCATAATAGGACTAGTACTTTTTAAAATCGATGTATGCATTTTACTACTAAGCTATTCCAAAGTGAATTTTCCTAATTTATCAAGAGAAATTGAGATATTTTATTTCTCATTTAAAAAGGACAGAGTGACATCAAGGTACTGGAGATTATTTAGGAATATAGTTCTTAAATAAATATGTGTTCATCCTTGTGTTCTTTGTGGAGCAGCACAATGAAATGATTTGCTTCTAATACAGATTTACATGAAAGGAGTCTTGCCCTTCTATGTAGAGAGAGAAGGTGAAGAAGCATAAATTTTATAGTTTCATTGCTTCTCTTTCACTAAATCATTTTTAAATGGGAAAGTTTGGTTTGAGCAGTATAAAAGTGCTTTGGTAGGAAATTAAATGTGGGAGAGTTACCTAATTTAATGGACAAAAACTCCTTAAATGGATGTCCTGGTGATGTTATATTAAACCTAAAACAAATATTTGACGCTCTACATTTGTACTAATATTATAAAGATTTTTAAAGTTCCCTCAATCCTATCCTTTTAGTTCCTTTCTCTTTTCTCCAGTAAATTCAAGTGCCAATAATATCTAGTTGTGTTAGAATTTTACTAAAGGAAAATGTTTTGTATGGTTAACTTGTTTTTGTGTGTTTTGATATATTCTGAGGTTTTGAATAATACACATTGTCCCTTGTAATTTATGGTAGTCAATTTCTGTCAGTTGTATTTCTTCTACTAATGTGGTATTATTGGCTTTGAGACATGTAGAAGTCTGCTCCTCTAAACAAATTAGTTAAATATATGCTTAAGTTTTGAAAAATGAACACAGAAACTCTTTATATGCTTAGCATCCTGTGTTTGCAAATCTTGTCCTAAAAATTGTTATAGCTTTATAATCTGAATTTTAGTTGTTAGCAATTTTTATGAGATAGTGAAAAAAAATTGCCCTGTTTCATGTTTTGATTTTAAATGCTGTTAAGCATAGAATTGTCCTTGGTTTCTATTCAGGCAGGTTGGTTTTAATAAGAAAACCATAATATATGGTGGACTTACTCAAATACATATTCTTATTATATTTTATATGTATATTTATAAACGTGTGTGTATGTGTGATATATTTCAGACAGATGTTAGAGACGCCTGCACCTGTTGATTGCATTAAGCATTTGGTGTCTTCTAATGAGGGAGGGAGAAGGTCTAGCCCACCGTCTAGTGCATCATTGCTCCTTGATAAATTGCGTACATTCTACTTTTTTGTATTCTGTGACCTTGCAGTCAGTGACTTCAGCCCAGAATAGTTTCAAAGTCGTGTAAATGAATGTAATTAAGGTATTGCTTACCATCTTAACATAGTTCAGATGGAACCTTATTGGCTAGAGAGGTTTGTTTGCTTTATGAGGAAGGTCAAAGTAAGGTTAAATTTTATTGCATAAAATGATTTGGTAATGTTTTTATTTAGCTGCTGAAAAAGTAGTGTCCTAATAGGAAATGATAATGCTTTTTTTTTTTTTAAATCACTAGGAGGTCTCCTCAGGGTTTTTTTGTTTGTTTGTTTTGTTTTTCTATTTTAAGGCGATGCCTTCTGTCTACTTCTAAAATTTTGGGAACATTCTGCCTTTAGTTATGATTCTAGGTATCTTTGACTTACACTTGTGGATGACATTCCCTGCTGCTGATGGAGGGTAGCTTAGGAGCTGCTGGTGTTTGTGTTTAGAGGATTTGTGTTAATGTTCAATGACCATGCCACTAGGTTCAGGACCTCAGACAGCAGGATTGGAGTCCCAGTTCTTGGGCAGAAAGGAGGCCTACCACCCAGCAGAGCTGGTGGCCTGAAGGATTTGGGAGGGTATTGCCATAGATACCAGGAGAATCTTGCTGATGAAGAACTGAGGGGGAGAGGGAGAGAGAATGAGAATTAAGTGTGTGTGTATGACGTATGAAATTAAAGAAAACAAGTATTCTTCACTGTAGTGGCTCATGTAACTAACTGCCTTCTTTCCCTTGCTCGCATTTTTTTTTTTTTTTACTTCAGCGTGGTATATCAGTTGATAAAGTCTCTCCGATTCATTGATTCATAGATTTTTCTCAGCATCAGCTCTCTGCCTTGCTCCATGCTAGGTGCTCGGTATTCAGGGATGAATAGAGGACCCCCAGTCACAGGGATAGCAGCAGGGAGCAGGGGAAAGGACGGTGGTTGAAGGGCCTGCTTCCCTAGGATGTTAAGGAAGCATTGCTCAAAGTAATTTGTAATCTGTGTATGGCTTTAAGGAGACTAAAGGGCACTGGCTAAATGAAGTGATAATGAAAAATACTTTATTTGGCGAGTTTAAAGTTCAGGTTTATGGATTTATTTGGGGCTAAGCTATAATCCTTGAGAACTGATCACAGGCTATGAGACAGGAGTTGCGAATTCTAGAAGTGTAAACCAGGTGTAAATGTGGTGGCTGATGGGAATGATAGGAATTGACTGTGGCTATGAGGGGATCTCGAGTTTGCTCCTGACCTTCTTTATCACCAGCCAGTCTCACTGCCCACCGGCCTGTTGATCAGCACACACTTTCTTCAGCCACCACAGAATTAAAGTCTCCACTATGTCTCTTGCTGGCCAAAAACTTTTTCACCTACTCTTTTTTGTTCTTAAAAGTATAAACTTTCCCACATGTTGATGTCATCTTGTATCTAGGAAAGTTCTGATTCCGAGTTTAACATCTTTTGTTTCTAATGGTCTAGAAAAGAAATTAGGTGTTCCGACTCTAGTGTTGATTATTGAATAATTATAATACTTTTTCTTGATCAGAATTCCTCTTTGTCATTCACATTACTCACATACTTGAGAATTGGTGTGAAGACCGATAGGCAGTGTATTTTGGTAAATAATTTTATAATGCATATTTTTCGTCAGATGTGCTCAACAGCTATGCCCAAGGGAAACATATAAAATTAAGAATATTTTTACTTGCAGTACATCTTTTTTGTCATTTTTCAGATGGTTTATCTCAGTCAGTAGTTAAGATTTCATTGTAAAATATGCTATTGAAATTCTTTGCGATAAGATGCACTTGAAGTAACACTTATTTCTCTTAATTTTCAGAGAGTGTTTGGATTTAAGAACTCTGTTCTCAGGACCCCTTATTTTACCATTTGGAAGAGACACATTCAGAAGGTATTGTATTTTGTCTCCTTGTTCCACTTTTTAAAGTAGTTAAGCCTTTCCTGTTATAGGAAAGAAAGAATATTATGCCAGATTTAGTTGTTTATTTTTCTTAAGTTTTTGATGTTGATAAACTAGTTGTTTGACATTGTAACAGAGGAGAGGGGTATATTTCAGTGTTGGTAAATTCTGAATTTTGTATAAGTAAAAGAAATCTGGTTTAGATGGAACCAGTTTTGCCCTTTTTTTAAACATCTGAGATATTTACATTTTTACCTTTTCAGTATAGTACTATTTTAAAGAATGTTTTGATTTGAAAATGAGTTATAAAAAGCTTCTGTTTATCGAAGACTTTGTGAAATATACATTAAACATTTAGGCAGTCTTAAAGTTCTTCTTGCCTGTGATAATTCTGCCTTCTGGTGTAGGGACCAGCTAGCATCTGTATTTGCATGAAGTCTTTCATCAGGGTCCATGGACATACTCAGCGAGGTCACCTGACTCTGCCTTTGAACATCCATCTCTGCATCATCACGTGTCTAGACTGGTGCAGCATAATAATTCATCTGCTTGTAGGCCACGAGTCTGCAGTACCTGTAATGTATTCCTGCAGTACACGTGATATATTACTAGGAAGGAAGGCTATTGAGATCATCAGTTGAGAAACTTACCTGCTTTGTATTTTTGTTCTTTACAACCCCAAGACCCCACATGGATACACAAGCCAATTTTGGCAAGAGTCAGTGGTGAACACAGTCCACTTCAGCCATATCTACCTTCTTGTGTCCATCTTTATGCCTCCCATCAGTCTTGTGTTTGTCTTTTAAAAAACTTGCCAGCTGTCCTGCTAGGAATAGAAACAGATGAAGGAAGGATGCCTACATGCATTTAGTAAGATAATGTATTTGTGAAAGTTGTAGTGAATAGGTCAGCTTCTTTGAATGCATATTACTCTGTTAACTAGAGAGTCATAATTTGTATTCACGTGAAATAACACAAAAATCAGTTTTACAAATTTTCTTAAATAATCCCCTGTCAAACACTATGATTGGGTGAATATAGTCTTTTCTGTTTCCACAGCACATTATATTAAACTCTCTCTGTTCAGGGTTATTCACTATTAGCAAAACAGCATTTTCTCCCTCTTCCTGTCATTTGTGAGCGGAAGGGTAAAAGCAAATAACAAATTTAAATAAACAAATTAGGACTGTAAAATAACTTTTATATAAACTCCCAAATACTAATTTTAATTTTTACGTATACTTTATCAGTGAAAGAAAGGATATGATCCTGAATTTTGTGGAATTTAAAGTTATCTTTTAAAATTGAAGTTAAGAATTAACTACTGTGATTACAAATTTAAAGATACAAACATTCAAATAGTGTATAACTATTAGTTATAGAGGGGATTGTTACACTTTTTGAAGCCATTGTGAATTATCAGTTTATGAAAGTTTATCATGTAATCTCAAAATTAAGAGTAGGTTGACTAGAGTTGAACTGGTTATTATTTTTATTAATAAGAAACTGCAAAGAAGTTTAAGTGTGAAGAAATTCTTGGGTAAATTTTGAATAGGAATTGGTTTTAAGTAATTCTTTTGAAAATAACTCATGTATCAGACCCTTTTTTAAAAAATCACATATTTTTAAAAACTCACTTTTTTGAAGTCAAACTTCATATAGTCAAATTGGCACTCTTATTTGCTAGTTCAGAGGTCTTTTTGTTTGTTTGTTTGTTTGGTTTATTAACTTAAGCTTACCCTACTCCTGCCTAACTACAGCCTAGCCCAGAACATTCATTGGTGTCTTCCCTGGTCAGTACTGCTTCTACCCAACAGAAACCAATCTTTAGCATCTTTTACCTTGGATTACTTGTGCCTGTTTTTGAACTTAATACTATTAGAATCATGTAATTTGAACTCTCTTCATGTCTGATTTTTGAATTACCATTATGTCTTTGAGTCATCCATTTGTGTATTAATCCCCCCACCCCCTACCCCATTGTGTATATTCCACTGTATGATTATACCATCATGTAGCCTTTCTGCTGTAAGTGTACACTGAATATCTTTCCAGTTTGGGGCTAAAATAAGGCTACTCTGAACTTCTTTCTGTCGTTTGGTAGAAATAATCATTCCTTTCTGTCGTTTGGTAGAAATAATCATTCATTTCTGATATACGCACAGGAGCGGAACTGCTATGTGGTGGAGTATATATGTGTAACTTTAGAGTAATAGATCCTGGGAGTGCTTTTAAAGCTATTTAGGAAATGTCAATCAGTGTATCTTTTACTACTGATAGTTTTTTATTATGGAATAGACTTGTTTTTCTCCAGCTTTATGTAAACTCTAGAGTTGTTTTTTTAGGAGTTCTGAAGTTTTACCATCTGTTAAAGTTAAGTTGCCTGTTTTCTGATTCCACTATGATATGTATTTGGTTCATGAAACTTAGATCTGTTCTAACCTGAGTGAAGGAAAAAGGACACAGAACCCTCTTATACATCTTTATGACTAAGGAAGTACTGAAAATGGATTTTAAAACAAGTTAGACTTATCATATAATGAAGGCTTTTACTTTATTGTTGAATTTTGGTTACCTCTTTGGATATCTAAAGTCATGGAGACACTTGAGTAACAAAAATAGTACTTCTGCACATCTGTTAAATGTTTCTTACTACCTTTATCTTTGTTTGTATTAATCTATTTGGTGATTTAAAGTAAAATTATTCATTCTAGAACATAAGTACTTGGGAAATTTTATACAGAGCAGAGCTGTTCAGTGGCAGTATAATGTAAGCTACATGTGTAATTTTAAATTTTCTAGTAGTCACATTAAAAAGGGAAAAAGGAACAGGTGAAGCTAATAAAATATTTTATTTATCACAATATCTGCAAAATACTGTTCCATTGCTTAATTAGTATAAAATTATGAGATATTTTATATTCTTTTTCTCATACTAAATTTTTTTTAATTCAGCGTATATTTTCACATATTTCTAGCCCATTGCAGTTTAGATTAGTCAGTTTTTAAGGCTTCAGTTGCAACATGTATCTAGTGGTTACTGTTTTAGATGGCATAGTTATAGAGTTATATCTTGGGTTTTTAAAAGACAGTGCTTTAGTCAAATTCATATCTAGTTAAAATTATCCTTAAAAATTCAATAGAAAGATGCCATGCAGATGCTAATATAGTATGTTTCAGTAGGTCTCAAACAGCCCATTTGTCCTTCAGTGTTGGAATAAATAACATTTTTTTTTTTGGTTGAACACCAGATAAAGCAATTGTCCAGTGTTGAGGGGGCATTTGTATGAAAAATACACATCTTTAAACTGTAAAATCAGATCTGTAACAACAGATTCACATTGTCCATTTTCCTCTAGGTTATATGCTAGACAGAATTTTACTTTATTTTTTCCTCTTTTTTTTTTAAAGCATGGCTGGTTTAATTTTAGTGTGGCAAATTGACATATGATGTAACTCTACTATCTCCTGAATAAAATAGGGCAGTTAAAAAAAAGATTGTATGTATACATATAAATGTACCAATGACTTTTCATTAATTAGGATATTTAAAGGTTACCTAGATTTTGTGGGTTAATATTTCTGCATGTATATATTTGCCAAGTGAGATGAATCTAAAACTATAAGCTGTCTCACAGGAACTTGGGTCAAATTTTGCTACCAGATTGGCTTGCTTTAAACTTTTAGTGTTCAGAATTCGAATATGGATAAGGAACTGCTGACCTGTGAAAATGGTCACATATGAAGGGTTGTCACGAGGAGTAAAGTGCATTAAACAACACTGGCCACGATTGCATGTGTTAGCTGTTATTTTGGGTTTCTGATGTGAGGTAGCTGTTTTATAACCATCCCCACCAACACATTTTTTAATAGTACTCCTTCCTCCCTTTTAAATGAAGTCAACTATACTTGACACCCAGTTATAATAGTACATGTTATTGGCTATTAAAAAAAAAAAGAAAATCATTCCTGTGCTTAAAAGTCTTCACCTCAGTTGCAGTAAAACTGAAGTTCTTGCATTAGCTGATAAAGCAATGGCATCTTCTCGATGAGGCCTGTGCTGGTGACCGCTCCGCACAAAGTGGACATCTCCTCTCTCCTTCCTCTTAGGCTGCTCTCTTTTCTTTTTCCATAGCACTTATCACCTTTAAAACACTCTGAATTTTTTGTATTATTGATTGTTTATTGATTATTTTCCCCTTCTAAAATGAAAGCTCTCTGTTGTTTTCATCATTGATATGTCTGAAAGAACCTAGAATAATTCTGGGCATCAGTTGGTATAGCCACTATGGAAAACAGTATAAAGATTCCTCAAAAACTTAAAAATAAAACTATGATGTGATCCGGAAACCTTACTTCTAAGTATATATCCAGAGAAATTAAAATCAGGATTTTGAGGAGATGCTTACGTTCTTTGCAGCATTATTTCCAATAGCCAAGACTTGAAGCAGCTCACATGTCCATTAACAGATTAATGGATAAAGAAAAGGTGGTATGTCTATGCAATGGAATATTATTCAACCTTAAAAAAGAAAGAAATTCTGTCATTTGGACAACATGGATGAACTTAGAGGACATTATCCTAAATGAAATAAGCGAGTTACAGAACAAATACTACATGATTGCACTTATATAAGGAATCTAAAAGAACCAAACTCATGGAAGCAGAGAGTAGAATGGTGGTTACAAGGAAGTGGGAGGAGGGGGAAGCAGAGAGCTGTTAGTCAAAAAGTACAAACTTTCAGTTATTCAAGATGAATAAATCCTAGAGATCTACTGTACAGCATAATACCTATAGTTAGCAATTATACTTTGCGCTTAAAAATTTGCTAAGAGATAAATCTTATGTTCAATGTTCCTATCACATAAAAAATGAAGGGGCAGGAGGCAATTTTTGAAGGTGATGTATGTGTTTATGACATTGATTATGGTGATGGTTTCATAAGTGTATACTTACTTCCAAGCTGATCAAGTTGTTTGTATATGTTACACATATACAGTTATTTTTGTGTATAAATACTACCTTGATAAAGTGGTTTAAAAAAGGCTGGACATCTAGAAGGAGCTCATACACATTTATTGACTCAATATTTATTGAATACATAGGGAAGATACACTATTTTTCACCCCTGAAAATTTGCCTTTATGGACTTAATGGGGCAGGGAATATTTAAAGGAAAACAAAAATCTTCAGTTATATTTGTAATAATACATTTTGATAACTTGAATTAGTTGCAAGTAGTTTATTCATCAAACTGATACATATATCCCTATGAAAAGTAATATGTAGATATGAAGTTTTCAAAAAATAGGGTGGATTGTTATGGTCAGGTAATTTAGCTTTGGAGTATACATATGTGTATTTTTCCATTTGAGTCATAAAATATTGGTAATCAATTTGACAAGTACATTTACAAGAGAGATCTTGTGCTTCTGTTAAATATAGAGACATTCATTGTGTTATCTCAAAATTAGTGCAAATCAGGCACACTTTGATAATTTTTAAGAAGTAATTTCTATATAGTAAAGTGTAGGTTGTCTTTCCATTTTATACAGATATTTTCTAATTGTAGTTTTTGAAAGTGTCACTTTTAGGTTACCTATAATGAATGTTTTTAAAATAGTATAACATGTAATCAAAGATTTACAGTATTAAGAAATGGTATATCTACCCTAGAATACATTCAGAGGAGATGTTATATACATTTATTCCATTTTAGAGTAGTTGACTTTATGAGATGATTTAAGCAAAATCTTTCCTGCAAATCTGTTTGGAAGTTTTGAATTTTATATTATGCCTTCATGTATTCAACACAATAGCAAGCAACCATATGTATGACTATTTCTATAATCATTTTCATTAGAACAGGAAGAATTGTGAGGTTTGGTTTCTTCCTTTCTTTCTCCACTGCCATCTTCCAGATTCAAACTTTACTTAGTACTTCATGATTGTTAGACAGTTACTATAGTAGCTTTCTAACTGGTCTTTTTACCTTTTAGTTTTTATTATCCAGTATGTTCTACACACTATAGCACAATAAAACTTACTGAAGAAACAATCATTACCCTGAATGCAAAGACCTTTGCCCACAAGATAAAGGCCAAGTCCTATTTCTATATGGCTTCTGCATTGTATTTCACTTGCCTCATCCTTGGGCATGTTAATCGCGCATTTCTTATACCATCAGCGTTTTTGCCCGCTTTGTCTCGGATGTCTTGTGATCTTCTCCCTCTGGTTTTCTTTTACCAAAATGCTAACTATCCTGTGATTTGTACGATCGCCCTAAAGAAAGGAACAAGTGCACTCTTCCATTCCCCTTTAGTAGCTGATGAGTACCTTTCACACTGATCCATTCTCAGCACGATTGTAAACTTCTGTAGGGAAGGGACCATGTCTTTTATAAATTTGTGATTTACAAAGCACCCAGCTTGATGCCTCCTGTTTATGGGGTGATCTGTGATAGTACCCAAACTGTATTTTGTTGAGTATATCCATTTGTTTGGCTTAACTTAATGTTGTTTTAGAATGTTGTTTTAATGTTCCTTACCTGAATAATAGGAAGATTGATTTAATATTTTAACTGAATGTTTATTCTAATAAGTCTCTTAACTGTTCATCTGAAACAATAAACAAAATACAGATACCTTTGGTGAAAGTAATGAATTACCTGTTTGGAATGCAATGGTTTCCAAGATGAATGAATTTAAAAGTTTTGTTAACTTTCTAAAATTGATCCTCAATTCCTCATATTGAATTACATTGGGGTTAAATACACTTTTTGAAGGGCATCATTTCACGGATTTCCATAAATTTTTTAAAGGTGACCCCATCCCTGTCAATTCTATTTCCTAGGAGTATTTAAGACTAAATAGCTTCCCTGGCTAGTGCAAGTTTTAAACGGGACTGAATTTGGGATGATGAAAACATTTTTTATTTGATTGGGTATAGTTCTAGTGCTAAGAACACTATTTACGAATAGAACAAATTTCTGATTTTCAGAGATATTTTCCCTCTCAAAGACAAAATCTGAGTGTCATGTATAACCTGATGACAGCTGTACATTAAAGAGCAAGGTAGGCTGAGGTTTAAGGGGAGATGAGTGTCATAGGCTAGCGTCTTAAACCACGAACGCTGTCATCACACGTAAAACAGGCCCTGATAATGTGGGCCCACTACGGCCTTGTGTTTAAATGCTCTGATGTTGGTGACATAAAATGATGGCAGAGGCTGAACGTGTAAGGAAGAGAGGGTAACTGTGGTTTCTAAATCTTCTTTACTCATAACAAAATACGGCGTGCAATTCGGATAATATTCTTTTGGCAACTAAATGGGTTTGGGAAGTTAACATTATAGCCCACCCAGAAATATTTAAGCAGTATGCAGATCCCTCATTTTATTTCCCTAGAGTATAAAGTTTAGAAAATGTTTAGCCTTTTTAAAAAATGATCCTTTGGTTTTACTTTATAATACAGACAAAAGTTCTGAAAGAAAGTCTAAGTGTTTATTCTAATAGAAATGAATATAACCTGACGGACTATTTTTAAAGTTCCTTTGACAACAGTGTATTAAAAATATGTGCATGGAGGTTTTATATTAATACTGAGTGAGTTCATGCTTATTTGCCATTTTCACAGTAATTTCAGGAAGTAAGAAATTGATAGCATTTTTATTTTATTTAAGTACTCCCATGAGTTTCTGTTAAGGGTGAAAAACGTCATTACACTATTTGTTAGAAAGTCACATACAATTTAAACTCTGTCTGGTGACCACAGAATGTTATTATCTTAGCTTTTAAGTCTTCTACAAAATAGTATAACCTCTCTTCCTCTTGGTTGATTTAATGTAAAATATGGATTGTTGTACTTTTATTTTTTTTGCACCAAAAAGTGTTTGATACGAATGTATGTGAACTATTTAAAACACTCAAGTTTCAACATTTAGACTTTTTTCTAATAGGCTTATCACATGATCACTAGTCATTAGCTTTTAAGCTTGTATTTTAAAACAAAACATTTATTAGGGATAGCGTTCCTGTTTTCTTTTGAGAAAAGTTAGAAGTAGTTGTTTTGTTTCTTTGCTTTACAATAATAGTAATAATAACCCAAGGGATATATTTCTCTTTTACCTCTTGTGCAGACACTTAAGTCACTTTTGTGGTCACAGTTCAATATGTGATGTGGGAAATGCTGGTCTTAGAATCATAAGATTTATATTTGACTCACAGCTCTTCGTGCAGACTGTTAGCAAATTGCTTAACCTGAGCCTTAGTTTCCTGATCTGTAAAATGAGGATACAGTCGACATCACAGGGATATCCCACAGAGTAAATGAGGAAATCAAGTTTGTGGTCACTAGTGTAACGTTCTAGAAACATAAAATATTATTGACAATATTATTAATTCTGTTATTTTAAGAGAAATGAGTTTTTGGATGACCACTGTGTACTCAGTAGCACACCCTTCTAAATTAGGATCTTTTCCTCCACAAATTTTGCATCTTTCTTTCTTTGTTTCTACTCCACTTTAAGAGTTTTCACAAGTCCTGGTCTTTTGAATTCCTTTCAAGTTTGCACCGTTAACATCTGCCACCTGCTGACCCGGTTCTCTCCACTTCCTCCACTCCTGCTCTCCACGTGCACAGTGGCTTGTTTCTGTTGGGTGATTAAAGTGGTCTTTCTTAATTTTTTCTGGAGATCTAGATTAATACAGGGTTAGAAACAGCAGCTTGTGAATGCGCCGGAATTATAAAGTAAGGTGCATAGAAGCCAGTAATTATTTTTCTCCCTGGAGAACAATTAGTAAAACCCCACATAGACTTGCTTTTTTCTTTCATTGTACAGCAGTTACAGGTTTTAAAAGTGATTTCCGCTCACATATCCAGGTTAAAAAAGTTTTTCCAGTGTAAAGTGTGAGTTTGCAAAGTGACTAACCACATAACCTAAGTACTTCAAAATGCATGCCGTTAATTACTCTGAATTTTTATAGGTTCGTAGTTTTGCTGACTGCAAGAAAATAAAAGACCTAGTACCAGTTCTTACTGGGTCAAGATTTATTTTAAAGTGTCAATATTTCCTTAGCTTTCTGATACTTACAAAAGTTCTAGAGTTTTCCTGAAAAAAAGGTTTAACAGGCTTTATTCCAGTAAGGAAACTTCAGGGTGCTTATGCTGTGGTGGTAACAAAAGCAATGTACACTTGCCCCTTGGACAAGACAGGAGCTGGGGCACCAACTCCCCACCCCGTGCATTTGAAAATTTGAGTATTACTTTTAACTTACCCCAAACTTAACTGCCAGTAGCCTGCAGTTGACTGGAAGCCTTACCGATAAAATAAATAATTGGTTAACACATATTTGGTATGTTATATGTATTATATACTGTATTCTTACCATAAAGCAAGCTAGGGAAAGGAAAATGTTATTTAGAAAATCATAAGGAGGAGACAATTGTGTAGTACTGTTCATCAACAGGGTGAGTCTGTGTCATCTGTTTCCGTGATGAATTGTCTGTCTGTCAGTATCTGCATCAGTATTGCCTTGTGTGATACACAACGCTGTAGATGTTATATGCATTGCTAACACTAGACAGCAAATGTGAAAAGATAACGTGAAAAACTCATATTTACCTACAGGAATAACAACTCATGCATTGATAATGAAGAAGCAGCAATACGATGACTTTAATGGTAGCCTAATGTAATCAATATGATTGCTTTACAATGGCCTGGCTTACCAGTAATGAATGAATTGTTATAAAATGTTTATGGCATGTTTGGGAGGGGGCATACTGTCTGTATGGTAATATAATTCTTTGAAAGCTAAGTTATAAAACAGGAAAGTAACACATTATTAATTTTATATTAAATATCACTCACCTTACGCCTGTGTAAGGATGGACTAGTACCTACATATATTTTATGCATTCATGACATCTTTTTCTTAATTTTTTTTATATTTCTAGGCTATGTATGTGGTTTGTCAAAAGCTGTTTCGAATTGTTGCAAGTCTCCAAAAACTTTCCCAGCATATTTATTGAAAAAAATCCACATATAAGTGGACCCATGTAGTTCAAACCCATGTTGTTCAGAGGTCAACTGTATTTGGTGAATTCATTAATAGAAATTGCCAGAAGCTAGACTACCCTGGAAGTGTATTTTTATTTAAAGAGGCTAGTGGGGGTAGCAAGGACTAGTAATTATATTTGTGTCTTCAGCATAGCTGTAGGTGCAGAAAATTTGGCGATTTAAAAACAGATGTTAGTCTTTCATGAAATGATCAGGAGACAAGTTAACCAGGGCAATGGGTCTGACACTGGAGGTTTTATTGGGTGGTGGTTTGTGGAATGCATTATACAAGCACACTGACCTGAATTTCAATCACAGTGTGCCCCTTACCTGCTGCCTGACTTTGGGCAAGTCACCCCCCTGCTCTGAGCCTCAGTTTCTTCATCTGTAAAGTTGGGTAGTATCTGTTTCATAGATAATGATTAAGTGAGATAATACATGACTTAGCACTATTGTCAATAACTGGTATTTACTTGCAATCCAGTTAATTGATAAAAGTTAATCATAATAGCTGGTAATTAACCCTTGAAATAGTTGTTTTAAAAACTTTTATTCCATGTTGAGAGTCATTAAAGTATAGAAATACATTTGAGGCTTTTAAAAAATCCTTAGGAAACAATAGTCAAATCAAAACAGTATTTACAGGTGAGTGGATTAAATTTGTCAAGGATTGAGACACTGTTTTGTGGTGGTTTTGAACAAGTGTGAATCCTAACTCTGCCGCTTACTTAGTGACTGTTGATTTTGGCTTAATAATCTTTCCTCCTAAGGTTCTGTGTTCGCTTCTGTAAAATGGGAATAACTTTATAGAATTGTTTTGATAATTAAAGGAATTAAACCGTAGAAAGCACAATGCAGTTCCTGGCACCTGGCTCACAGTCATTTTTAGTCCTTATTATTCTGTACATACCTTTTGGACATGGCCTTGAGTACTTGTGGGAAATACAGTTTTGAAGGCTTTTAATGTAAATGGTTAATGTTGGAATTTTGGGAGTGAGTGCTTTTTCCTTTTCATTTGTATAATGCTTATCTAGTTCACGTAAATTAAAATGCTAAAATATCCTGAATCTTTTGAAGTAAAAATAGCACCTAGTTTATATTTTGTAAAAATAGATATTTATGTTGCATCTGCTATAGTCTAAATGTGAGGTCCCCCCCAAATTCATATGTTCAAACGTACCCCCCGCCCTTAATGGTATTAGGAAGTGGGGCCTTTGGGAGGTGATTAGGTCATGATAAAGACCCAAGAGAGATCTCTTTTCCATTCTGCCATTTGAGGTATACTGAAAAGATGGCTCTCTGTGGACCAGGAAGCAGGCTGTCCCCAGACAGTCTGCCCTCACCTTGATCTTGGACTTCCCAGCTTCCAAAATTGTAGTCAATTTCTATTGTTTTCAAGCCACCCATCCATGGAGTTTTATTATAGCAACCTGAGTGGCCTAAGACAGCATCCATTTTTGTGGTCATTCCATGGCTTTGTACTTTTAATCCGGTCTTTATTCTTGTATCTGTTTTCCTTCCCGCTACATTTCCTGTGTGTAGAGTGACCCAAAGAAGAAGTAAGGTAGAGCAGGAGGAGGTGAGGACTGTACCAGAGGTCAGTCAACCTTAGGGTGATGAGGTACGCTTTCTGGACCAAAGACTTCAGTTGATTCATGACTACTTTTTAAAGTTTCACTAAGAGAATAATTTGTATTGCTTTTGTTTACTATTGTGGAATATGGCAAAAAGATTTTAAAGGAAAACTCTATTTTTCTCAGTAGCTTTCAGTAATTTTTTTAGAGTTGTAATTCATCCAGTAATTTCTCAACATGACAGCTAATAAAAGATTGCTAATATATTATGAGTATTATATTAAGTATAGAGTTAAGTTTATCCTGTATGAAGTTAATTTTTTATATCTTCTATTTTGAGCCCCGTATGTCTTTAGTAAGTTATTTAATGGCATAGGGATTTTACATTTATAGGAATTTTCAAAGTTTGTAAGACTTTGACGAGGAGGTAGTGTGGTTTGGTCTTACAAACTTTGAAAATTCCTATAAATGTAAAATCCCTATGCCATTAAATAATTTATTCAAGACATACTAGGCTCAGAATACAGTACTTCCTTCCTTTGGATGAACACTAACAGTTTTGCAGAATCTGGTTAGGCATATAGTGGTTTAGAATAAAACTTCAAAAAAAATATTTTTAATGGATATATGGAGGATTGAACCTAAGACCTCGTGTGTGCTAAGCACGTGCTCTACCACTGAGCTGTATCCCTCCCCTCAGAATATAATTTTATTATTTGAAGTATATTAAAGGTCTATATTTAGAATACCTTTGCTTCAGTCTTATGTTTATTTTTAATTCTTAGTTAAGAACAAACACACTGTTTACATGGTTATTCCTATGAGAATATGTGAATCACATTGAGAGATCTTGTTGTCTGTCATATTCCATGTTCTCTAGGCACACAGCGTAGAAACAGGGGAGGACACCTGACAGCCATCTTCATTTTAGTTTGGCTTAACACATTTCAGGAAACTGAGGATGGAGCAGTGAACAAAAGGGGGAAAAAATGCTGTCCCCTTGGAGCTTACATTTTATTGGTGAGATAAAAAGATAAAGCAATTCAGCTTCATTGTATCTCACTGACAAGTGCTAAATAAAAATTGGAGCAGAGAGGGCAGCATGGAAGGTCTGGATGGAGTGGGTGTGAAATTTCAGATTAAGTCCAGGGATGGTCTCACCTAGAAGCTGACATGAGTCAAGGCTGAGTTGCTGTGGGAGCTGGCAATGCAGCTCTCTGGGGAGAAGAGTTTTCCAGTCAGAGGCCCTGTGGTGGGAGTTGGGTGGATAAGGGGGAATGACAGGAGGTGAGGCCGGAGGAGAAGCCACGACGCAATTTTGAGCAGGGGAGTGACCCAATATTACATTTTCACAGAATCACTTTGGCAGTTGTGTTAAATAGACCAAAGAGGGTATTAAAAGCAGAAGCTGGGAAACCAGTTAGGAAGCTGTTGTAATAATCCAGGAGGAATGATGGAGACTTGAAAGGGGCAGTAAGGAGTAGTTGGATTCTGGATGTTTTTAAGACAAAGCCCATAGAATGTGCTGTAGAATTAGACTGAGTGGGAGAGGGTTGCCGCCAGGGTTTCAGCCTGAACAAGGAGAAGAATGGAGTTGATATTATCTGAGATTAGGAAGTGTAGGAACATAGTTACTGACATGAAATTTGAGATGTCAAATAAACAATTATATATGTATTTCTTGAAGACAGATCAATATGTATTTTTTTTAAAGATGACTTTTGCCAGTAATCACAGGAAATGGCTTTTAACAATAACTAAAAACAATAAAGAGAGAATACAAAAAGGAGGAATAAAGTGTTAATGCTGGGAGGAGGAGTATTTTATGTTCCATTGAACAAATACAGGGAAACACCAGAACTAATTTTAAGAGTATTCAAACAAGAAGCATTTATACACTGAGTATTTATTTGGTGCCTACTGTAATTTTAGTTCCAAAAATTCCATATGAAATGTATTTATTCTTTGTGTCAGTGCCTCAATTTTGAAGCCCCAAACCTTGTTAAACATACACATTAAAAAAGGAAATAAATACATCACAAGGACCAATGATATGGGCGTAGTGTATGTCTGTTCCCTCCGAAACATGATGCAATCAGTGATCCTTGTAAAGATGTGTGTGGTTAACGAATAGGTTATCTTCCCCTACCCCAACCTCCTCAGTATTGTGCAGCTGTAGTTAATGCTCAGCCATGTCATTCAATAGTGATCCAAGTCAAGAGGAAGACTCAGTACAATATATCTTAAGTGAGTTTATCAGGGATGAATGGCTTTTCTTTTGAGGAGGAATTAGTCCAAGATGTCTTTTAACCAGATTATTGTACTTATTTGCATTTAACAAGTACACAGCATGTAGCTGAGATTTTTCAGTCTGTGTGCATCACATAAAATGCTGAGAAGCACCTTGCAAAGCACCTTTCATATCATAGGTACTCAAGAAATATTTAGGTAGAAAATTTGATTTAGAACATCATTATCATTTTAATTTATTGTAAAATTGGAAAAAAATTATACGACATGAAGTTGGTATTGCTCGATAAAATGTGCCCTATCTATAGTGCAAGGTTGTTGAAAAAATTGAATTATAATTGTTTTGTCAGGTAGGAGTACTGTGTAATAAATACAGGAAATTATTTATTAGTAAAGAAATTTTGCTCTTATGTAAGATGGATTAGGCTTTTCTTATCACACTTGAACCGTCATAAATGACTATGTGACCACTGGCCCCATGACCAATGAGGGAAAATACTTATATTTAGAGGGGAAATCTGTTTGTTCAGAACATAAAGTATACTGAATTTCTTTAGTTTACCTATTTCTCGTGTTAAATAATTTTTGCAAAATGACCATCTCCCATGAGAGAGTTCTGCAAATTTGCAGTAATTAAGCAAGCATTGTTAGTTTCATTTGAGACCAAATTGACGGTGGATGTGAATTAGGCTCATTCTTTGACCAAGCTATAAGTTTTCAGCCACAAATTTGCTTTCAAGTTCTTTGAAGTGTATTTCCTTATGTATGCCATTGTTTTTGTTTTTTAAAAAGGAGAGTTGGGAAAATCTTTTGCCTAGCAGTTAGTATTTGTTCATGTGTGCAAATTGTTAACATGCTTACCTAAACAAGATTCTTGTCAAAGTAAAACTGATTTGCCAAATATAGCAGCTCACTTTTTTTTATTATGTAAACAAGAATGATGTAAACAAGGGATGTATTTTAAATTATGAAGCACAATATCAAAATGATCTCCCGAGAAACCCCAACCGAAGTGGAATCAGAACTTTACCAACACACTTACCTCTCTCCGCATGGGCCTCTCCTGGCCTAGCTTTTACCCCTACTGCCCTCCCTCAGCCCTGGACTACTCTTCAGTTTGTGTTAATCATTACTTTCTTTTTAATAATACTGCTTTTATTGCATGGTTCCTTAAGTAATATGCTGTTCAATTTTACTTTTTTGTGATATAAAAATGGCAGCATTCTGTATGTAGTCTTCTGAGACTTGTTTTTTTCATTCACGGTGTTTTCTTTGAAATCTATATTGTTGTATGGAGTTGCAGTTCATTTATTTCACTGTGGAGTAATATTCCACTGTATGAATTTATTTACTATTATCCTGGTGATGGACATCTGGGTTATTGTTGTTGGGTGCTTTGTTTGCTTGTTTTGTTTGTTTTCGATATATCTTTATTGATGTGTCTGTACATCAATACAGATACCTGTGTATGTGTGTAAGTAAACTACAAGCTTTGCTAATATCAGTGCTCTTTTTTATGTTTACAGGAGCACATGTGCAAGACTGTAGGCCACATACCTAAGAGTAGAAGTGTAGAGAATGTTCAGTTATATGAAGTAATGCCAAATTGTTTTCTGAAGTCTCTGGACCAACTTCCATTCCACTAGTAATGTATCAGAAGCTCCCATTGAGCCAAATCATTGCCAAAACTTGGAATTCTCAGGCTTCTTAACTTTTCCTAATTTAGTGGCTGCAAAATGGCATCTTATTATGGTCTTAATTTGTTTTTCTGTGATTGCTAATGAAGTTAGTTGAACTTCTTTTCATGTGATACCATTGGTGGTTTTCTTACACAAAATGTTTATTCATATCTTTTGTCCATTATGTACTTAAAACCATGCATTGAATGCATTTATTTTTTATACTTTTAAATTCTAAAATAATAACCCCTTTACAGAAAAGTTGCAAGTACAATAAAGATAAATTTTTCCCCTAAAGATTTGACTTGATGCCCCATCACCCTCAAGGAGTGTATATTTCCTACAAACAAGGACATTGTTCTATAAACCACAATAAAACCATCAAAATCAGGAAATTAACATTGATGCATTACTATCATCTAAACCTCAGATCTCATTCAGTTTTCACAAGTCACCCCAATAATGTTACAATAATGTAAAAGGATCTAGTTTAGAACCATGCCTTGCATTTTACTTGTCACATCTCTTCCCACTTTTTCAATCTGAAACAGTTCTTCGGTCTTTGTTTGACTCTCAAGACCTTGGAGCTTTCAAAGACTCTATAGTCCGGTTATTTTGCACAATGTCTCTTCCTTTAGATTCATCTGCTGTCACCTTATGACTAGGTATAGGCTTTGCATATTTGGCAGGAATATCACAGCTGTCAACGGTGTCTTCTCTTTTCATCTTACTAGATGGGCACAGGATTTCATTTTGACCTATTACTGTTGATCTTCACTTAGATTGCTTGGTTCAGGCCAGGCTTCTCTAGTCTGAAATTACTCATTTTTCCTCTGTAATTAACAATTATTTTGTATGGAGGTGCTTTGAAACTATAAATAACCCCTTCTTGATCAAACTTTAATTTAATTAAGTAATTTATACACTATGAGCTCATGACTTTATTTTATGAATTTTATTCAATGAACTATAGTCCATTACTATTGTTACTTATTTTGAAGCTCACCTTACCCTGATTTAGCCAGTGGAATCCCCTTCCAGTTGGCTTCTGTGTCCTTTTGACACGCCGTTCCTCGTCCACGCTGCTGCCTCCAATTTCATTCCCGTGTTATAGAATTAAGTCAAGTTTTCTCTCGTCTTTTGGTACCTCCTCTCTAACAGTGAGAAACTTGCCTATTATTTACATATATGTGGTCAGTCTGCCACTTTCATCAACCCTCTCCTACCCCACAGTTCTATTTGAGCTTCAAAGTTATCCTCACCCCACTTGGATTCCTACATTGCACAACAAGGTATATCTTTTTATGGGCACCTAGCTCCAGCACTGACAACCCAGAGTTGGACCACTGCCGTGCAGGGTTCTGCTCACCCCACACCACACCTCCAGAGCTTGGACTCTAACTCCCACACCACACTGTTCCTTCCACACCACCAAGGACACCTGCCTCATCTTGCTTGGGCTCTGACACCCCTTATTAGGGATACCCTGTTGGCATTTTGCCTATTTTTAATTAAAATGTATAAGATACACACACACATTTATTCTGGATACTAAAATCTTTTTTGGCAATGTGCTTTGTGATGTTGTAGTTCATCCTTTCATTTTTCCTGCTTGTATTTGTTGATGAATGGAAGTTATTAATGATAATGCAGTTAAATTTATTAATCATATGCTTTATAGTTAACTCTTTCTGTATCTTAAGAAAATTCTCTCTGCTCTAAGTTCTTAAAGATATTCTCATATTTTATTTTAAAAATATTAAAGATTTAACCTTCTCTACTTAAAACTTCAGTCCCTCTGGAATTTATTTTTTATATATTATGCAATAGTGATCCAACTTCTTTTTCCCCTCAAATGAATAACCAATTGCTTCAGCACTCCTGAATGATTCCTTCTTACTTCCATGACCTGCAATACCACTTTTGTTAAATATCATTTTCTGAGGGGGAGGGTATAGCTCAAAGTGGTAGAGTTCAATCCTCTAAAAAGTAAATAAATAAATAAACCTAATTACATCCCCCTGCCAGGAAACAAACAAAAAAAAAAGTAAAAAGTAAAGTTAAATATCATTTTCCTTATGTGTGAAGGTCTGTTTCTTCTCTGGTGGTTGGTTGGTTTCTTTTCTAGGAGCACACTAGCTTAATGGGTAGAGCTTTATAGTAAGTCTCTGTGTAGGTAGAGTAAGTTCCCAGTTGTATTGTTTTTCTGACTGAGGCTTGTCTGTTACTGGCTTTTGCTGTTCCATTGTAAATTTTAGAATCAACTTATAAAACCTTTGGATTTAGATTGGCATTGCTTTCAATGTATTAGTTAAATTTGAGGAGACTGTCATTTTATGGTATTGAATTTTTCTATCAGGAACATGGTGTGTCATCCTATTTGTCATATTTAGGTTGTTAAATACATTAAATACGTCTTTCAGTGTATTTTCTCCATATGGAACTTGCAGTATATTTAAGGTGCTTTCATTCTTTAGGTACATTTCTTGTTGGATATTTTTTAAATGTTATTTTCTGTTTTTTACTGGTGTGTAAAAATGCAGTTGACTTTTTTAATGTGATTTATATTTAGTCACAATGAATTGAATACTAAAACCTGTTCAGGTTAGATGTCAGACATGCTCAAAAGCAAATAACCAAGATTAAAAGGCCAGGTTTTTACTCTGAAATCACTTTTGATGTTTTAATAAGTTCTCGGTAGATAGTCATCTCTATTTTTTATAGTTTTATTGAGATATAATTTTAAGATATAGTTTTATTGAGATATAATACACATACCATAAAAGTCACCCATTTAAAGTGTTCTTTATAGTCACATAGGTGTGCAACCAATACCACAATTGAATTTTTGAACATTTTCATGACCCTAAAAGGAACCCCATACCCATTAACAGTCACTCCCCATTCTTATCCTCCTCCATCCCCAACCCTAGGCAGCTACCAGTCTATTCTCTTTCTCTGAATTTGCTTGTTCTGGACATTTCACATACATGGAATCATGTAACACATGGGTTTTTTTTGTGACTGGCTACTTTCACTGAGCATAATAATTTCTAAGATTTGTTTATATTGTAGCATGCAACAGTGGTTCACTCCTTTTTATGGCTGAATAATATTCCATTGTATTGAATGTTTCACATTTTGTTTATTCATTGGTTGATGGACACCTAGGTTGTTTCCAATTTCTGAATAGTGCTGTTGTGAGAATGCAATACAGGTTTTCTGTTCAATTGCACTTGTCTTGTTCACTTTGTAATTCTAACACCTAGCACTGTGTCTAGCCCCTAAAATTTGTTCAGGTAACAAATGAATAGTTTAGTATCTTGCTTTCTTAGCAGTCATATTCCAGTCATTTTGCTATGTCATTAAATATTTTTTGGAAACATACATTTTAATGATCGTATAATATCCCACAACAGAATTATAACAAAGTTATTTAAATGTTTTATTATTCATAGACATCCTTCTTTCTTTCATGATTCACAATACATTGGTATTTTCAGTTTCCTTGATTTGGACTTAAGGCTAATTTTTCCATATATTAATATTAGACAATTTGTAAATGTTAATCTGTGATACTGGTTTATATTATATTTTGCTAGTTTTTATTTAAATATATTTTTAGTTTATCTTTCATGTGGTCATGTATTTAGCTCAGAAGGGTTATGATAATGCTTTAATAGAGACCAACCGTTAAAAGAAACAATTCTAGAATGTGGCAAAATATCAGACATAACCTGTGGGCCCTGAATATTTTTTACTTTCTACATGAAAAAATGTAGACTCATGAACTTTATATACTATTACCAGGTGTCCTGTGCTACCTGGATCAAGACCATGGCAAGTGGGTAGCAGTAGAGAAAAGTCAGGAGTTAGTTCCAGAGAGCTGTCAAGGCCCTGGCTAGTTTTCAGAGTTTGAGTTCCACTCGTAAGTTCTTCCTAGTTTTGTGATTTGGGGTACTTAAACTCAGTTTCCTCATCTATAAAATGAGGAGGAGAATCGTCATCTCATAGGGTTGCATATAAAGGACTGAGGGCAGTGTCTGACACGTAGTAACTGCCCAGTACGTGAAAGCTCTCAGTACCTTCTATCTAAGTCCCTCACAGTCCTGAGAGTGTTGGAAGAGGGGTAGCTGTAAGGGTCCCTTATGCTTCAAGGTGTCATGAGCAGATCCCAGCCAGCCCATTAATAATGTTTCTCCAAAGATGTTTAGTTTTATTTTTTGTCAGGAGTTGGTCATTTTCTTCATTGAATATGCCTGTTTGGAGACTATTTCTTGTATGCTCATGTGCCAAAAAAGATACAGCCAGAAAGGTGGTATTTTAAAGTACCACTAAGTTAGTTATACCTTTTGGCATCAACTTGTAGGTTACTATTCCCAGCATTCATAAATATAGTTATGGTTACTTTCTTTTTCAACTTTAAATTAAAAGATAATACTTTTTTTTTCTAAGAAGAAAAGAAGTGTGATTAAACATTGAACAATTAAATTTTATTTGAATTTCAGTGCTTTAGTAGATACTGTTGACAAGGGGCAGGATGGGGTTGTCTTGAGTATAGCTTCTGAGGTTGGGGACTGGGAATTTAGAAAATTTCCAAGGCCGCTGGCACATTCTAATAGAAATACTAAAATGATTGTAAATATGATTATTTTTAACTTCACATGTAAAGCACTGCCTTGCAGTTACAAATTATCAGGAAAAGTGATTTTTCCCTACTTCTCTTAGAATTCTTCTTAGAATTTATAGTCGAGGCTCAATTTGAATCTGAGATCTGTAATTTTGGACATGACACTTAACCAGCCCTACTCATTGTTTCCCTCCATAAAATGGGACAGTGCCTTCTCTGCTTGTTTCACTGAGTTATGAAGATCAAATGAGGTCATGTCCATGAGAGTGCTTTGTAACTGGTGAAGCATGTAGCTTACTAATTGTGGCTCCAGTTTGTCCTGTCAGGCCTGCCCTTTTCTCACTACCAGTTGGTAGGTCGCTGGTGAGGGTGACATGATAACCCAGAACCCTGTTTGTTTTATACTTGTGCTAGGGAATGGACAGTGGGAGACTATTGCTATTTTCATCCATTAATTTGTTTTATTTATTATAAAAGAAATACATGTTTATTGTAAAGAAACTGGAAAATATAAATCAGCAGAAAGGAAAAATAAAAATTACCTCTAACTGCAAAAATAACTGCAACATCTATTTTTGTATAATTTTAAGACAGAAATTCACTTATACTGAACATAATGTTCTGTTTCCTATTTTTATCACTTAATATATAATGTAGTATATTATTCCATAAACTTAATTTCCTTATGTGATATTTTAATGGCTACATAGTATATAATAATATGCTTATGGCTAAATATTTGTATATATCCTCAATTTCTTGTTCATTAGGATAAATGTTGGACTTGCTACATTAGTGGGCATATAGCATTTTAAGAAATAATGTTTTTTAGCTTTATTGAGGTATAACTGACATGTAATAAACTGCATATATTTAAGTGTACAATTTGATAATTTTTGACAAATATATACACCCATGAAGCCATCACCACAGTAAGATAATGCTGTTTTATAATCCTTCCTTCCTGTCCCTTTTCACTCCTCTGTCCCCAGGCAACCGCTGAGATCTGTTTATGCTCCCTATAGATTAATTTGTATTTTCTACATTTTTATGCAAATAAAATCACACACTCTATATTCCTTTTTGTCTGAGTTCTTGTACTCAGCATAATTATTTTGAAATTCATCCATGTTGTTGTTTATGTCAATAGTATATCCTTTTTTGTTACTTGTGTAGTAAATGTTCCATTATATGGCTATACCATGATTCACTCACCTGTTGATAGGCATTTGTGTTGTTTCCAGTTTTTGGCTATTAAAAATAAAACTGCTTTAGACATTGGTGTACAAGTCTTTTCTATGGACATAAACCATTTGGTATTTATTACCAAATTGTGTTCTGGGAAGGTTACATAGGTAGTATTTTGAAACAGAAAAAACTTAATATGAAGGAAACAAGCTGGTTTTTTCTTCCTTTTTTTTCCTTTCATTTTTCCGTTTTGGGAAGATTTAGAATTTTTAGATGTAACTTAATTGAATTAATTTGACAGAAATTGGAAATTCACGAAGTTTAATAAGTACATCGTAGCAACTATAAATCTTTTTCAGTTTTTTGTTGTTGTTGAAGCATCTACTTTTATCAAGTAAATATATTGTCTAGAAAGCAAGATCTGTTGCTTTCCTTTTATGACCAAGTTATATTTCATAAGCAATCCATATTTCTGTGTCAAATGACTCTTTTCTGCATTGAACTTGAACAAAAAAGATACTGGGAAAAGTTTACATAACTTCACAAAAGATATTCCAGAATCTGGTTTGGAGTAGATGGCAAACTATCTTTTTCCTCTTCTTAAGATACTCACTAGGTTGAAGGAGGAGGAGCGGGGAATCTGAAGACTCCAGATGACATCAGAGCTACTTTTCAGCAGCCTTCTCAGTTTCCTTTCTCAGAAAGCAGAGACTCATATCTTAGAGACAATGGTGAGAATATTTTTTCTGAGTTCTTAAGGCTTAATCATTGTGACGTTAATATATTTCAGACAATTCTTTCTTGTTTATAAATTAGCTTATAATCACCAGATTAGTGTTTTGTGCATTTATCTCTGCAAATTATTTCATTAGGCAACGTGTGTGTTTTTTTTTAAGTGAATAAATAAGATACAATCCTATAACTAAGGAACTTAGGGGAAAGAATAAATATAGGTAAATAAATATAATCAAACAGTAGAAAGAGGTTAAATGCCGTAAGAAAGACACAAACAGTATTCTTGACAATTCAAAACTGCAGATTACTTCTAGATAGAGGGACTGAGATGCTTGAAAGAGGAATAGCATTTATGCTGATGATATTTAATTTGTTTTTGCCAGAACTCAGGGAACATGGACAATTAACACAAAACCTAAAATAACAATCTGATTTGAGATAAGAAGTTGATTATTGCTTTGAGGGAAAAATACAAGTATGTTTGGTTATTGTGGGTTTATTACAGTTTAAGTCAGTGATTACTTTCTGAATTATATAAAATGGTTACCTCTTACAAGGCATGGTAGTACATCAGCATTTCTGAGAAATGGTTTTAAAATCTGATTAAATTATCACAAGTAGGTGGGAAGCACAACAGAAAGAGATGAATGAGTGGCTCATTCTGCTTGGATTAACCCTCTTGTTTTCTAGTGGAGCTACGACCTAGATGAGATTGTCATGTCTCAAGCTCTTGGGCCTTAGGCTGCTCCTGCCTGGGCAGAAGAGCAAGAAGTAAACTGGGAAAAGGCACAGCGATTGATTTTTGTGCTTATAATTAGTTGTGAAGATTCAACTAATTGAAACCTCTGGTCAGAAGAGAGAGAGCAGATAGAATATCCTAAGATTCATGATGTTTTCATGGGCCATGATGTTTCAAAAGGGGAATGGCAGCTTTGAGCCAAATTTGTTCTTTACCTATAGGCATAATATGGCTGGCACACTGGGAGAGCTAACTCCTTTTCCTTCACTGTTCTGATTATATTCAGGAAACCTAGTGATGAAGTTTTTATGTAATCATTCTACTTTTATTTTAATTACTCGACTTATTCTTTCTTGTAATTTCAGCAAGAATATTTTTAAAACACTACAAAATTATTAAACAAAAAGACTATTAACTTACTAGTAATTATTTGGTTGCTAGTTATTCTTCACATATTCATATATTATTTTTTCTAAAAATTAAGATTTTAAATCAACCAGGCTTTTATTTATAAATATTAAAAGTTCTTTCATTCAGGTATAATTATGTGTTAATGTCTATGTGATAGTCTGAAATCTGCTTTTTTATTTGATGAGGCATATTTGATATTGAACCCCTATTCTCAACTTTTAATTTTGTTAAAATGAAAATTATAATCATGCATATTCTTGTGACTCACAATTATATCTTGTTTGTTGTTGTTTTTAATTTGTCATCGCCCTTGTTTTGTGGTAAGCATCAAACACTTATGACAGTTGTAAATACACCATAGATAGCAGATGGTAAAAATACATAGCTAACAAGTTGTCCTTGAAAAATGATCAAATTTAGATCTTTCTTCCAGATAGAAAAGAAGATAGATTCTTTAGGATATATTGTGAACAACTTTGAAAGCAATTAAAAATGAATTATTAGTGATTATCCATATCATTTACATAGATCTAAAAATGTTTCAAGATTTAAAAAATGAATGTGTTAAGTGTGTATTTTCTAAAACATCTTGTTAAAGTTCTTCCTTTTGAATGAGGAGCCCGTGGTCAAATAAGATTGAGAGATGTTGAACCATAGTATATAGTATCTATTCGCTAGACCTGCCATTAGCCAGTAGACTGGCAGTCTCCAAAAAGAAAATCTTGAATATATCTAGTATATGACAGAATACAATTGAAGACTCTAAGCTAATATATTTCATGAAGTTTTGGCATAGTTTGTCATACAGCTGCACTCTGAAACCATTCATGTTATATTTTTAAGTACAGTAATGTCCTGAATGAGAGGCCAAGGAGGGTGATTTGGAAAAAAAGGAAAATAATTTGATTAATTGAATATTTCAAACCATATGAAACATGAAGTTTCTATAAATCTCTTTAGTGTCTTAGACCAAGATTTCCCTTGCTCACTTGGTAACTCTCCCTTTTGAAAGAAATAGTCATCTTGTATACCAACAAAATCACTCTCTTGTGTTTTAGAGAACTCCACGTACTTTCTGTGCTCTGTTCATCTCAGTGTGTAACATTTATTAACTAATTTTGATAAATATTGATAATACAAAAAGTTGATATCTGGGTAGAATTAAATAATTGACCATAAATCAATTTAGCTTTAAACATTTTAATATACTCATTTTCTCTCTTAGTGGAGTTTTTGTTGTTACAGCTCATGATTTCTCACTGGGAAGAGTTCTTTTTTGTATATATTTTTTCTAGTTCAATTAAACTGTCATTGACTATTTCAGCAGATGTCTTAAGTGTTAAAGCTTTTATGTCAGAGATAGTATCTTTGTGGAGAGATGAAAATGTGGTCCAGTGATTTAGCTGGTTCTAGCAGATTGGGTTACCAGGTTGGTAAAGTGAGGCTAATTGTCAAGATGGAAAGGCTTCCCAGACTTCCTCCAAAACACTACTCAAAGTAAGGTTTTTAATTTTAAAAATACCGTTTTGATAAAGTGTTTAAAGTTTTACACGAGGTTTTCAGGGAGGACATAGTAGTGGTGAAACCAAGATCAGTCCAGAATCTGGGTGAGTCATTTTATTTGGGGTTAATTTCCATAAACTCACGTGGCTATTTTACTGATGTTTCCCTTGTTTTGTGGATGACCGCCTGGGCAGGAAAATTTGGATGTTCGGCTCAAAAGGAGCATTGCTGGGTTCCAGCGCAGCTTCTACCCGTCCTTTAGTTCTTTAGCCTCCTTTGCCATGGCCAGCACTTTGGTTCAGAGTTCATTTCTCAATCCGGAGCCCTGGTGCTGCCACACCGCTCAACTAATGTCCTAGCCCCCCGCTCTCACAGACACTCGATTTTCCCAGAACTTCAGTTTGCTGTGTTACTTCTTTGACCAGAATAATTCAGCAATCCCAGTAGCATAATGACCATAGAAAAGTAACAGACCTTCCTCAAATAATCCTAATTTACCATTATAATAGGAAACTAATATAATTAACATTTTTTTCTGAATTTGGTGTCTTTAAAGACTTGATTTTCCTTACGTCTTTTACTTAATACCTTCATTGATATGACTAACATCATTTGGGGAGGAAAACCCCCACTATACCAAGTCTCTGTGCCAACTAAGTTTTTCTTCTTTCCCATGAAAGTCTTCAAATGAGGTAATTAAAATAATTTTAAAACGTGTTGATTAAAGTGTCAGCTCACTTTCTCTTCTTACACAGACCCTTGTCTCTTTACTTAAATTAACTGCGGTAAATCTGATATTCTCCTTGATTCTCTGCTGTATCTGCCCTTGAGCCATGCGGCCTATGGTTTGCACATCTGAAACTGGTGTGATTCTAACAGTAGACCTTATTATGTTCCTTATTTAGATAATTAGAATTTCCCCATTCTGGATTAGAGATGTACTAGTAATTTTCAAGCCCTATTTATTTTCTTTTTTGCATTTACTTGATAGAGCAATTGTTAATAGTCCAATCTATGCAAGCTTCTAGCTGGAAGCTTTTTGTTGCCACTCCTCCTCCCTGCCATCTTGCAGCCTGTCCACTAAGCTTCTCAAAATATTTGTCGTGAAGGACCAGTTTTTGTTTAGTTGTCTTCACTTCATTATTCTAGTAAATCATTCTTATTGTATTTTTTAAAAGCTTCTGTCTATGGCAGGCTGGAAATTAAGGAAGATATATACAAAATATAAGTCCAAATCTTTCATCATTAAATTCAAAAGCCATCAGATTACTTTGTCAAACTGTATAAAAGTTTCTAATCACTTGTAATTTTTTGTTCTTCAAGTAGCTTACTTAAAGTTTCTAGAACATACCCTGTACTGCTGTGCTTCTCTGCTGGGGACGGACGCTCCTCTCACTACCTAAAGGATCTTTTAGCTTCTTTTCTGATTGTCAAAGCCGTACTTATTCTTAGAGTCAGTTGGTATGCCACCTCTGTGGAATACCTTCACTCGAAAAAGTGTCGCCTGCCTTTTCACACCATCTTCTTCCTAGGAATTTGCCCTTCCATGCTTTTTCCACTGTGTTCATGCCTTCTCATATGGTGGTATCTCATTATGTTGCTGATTATCTTTTTACCTGACAAGATTGTGGGCCCACTCAAGGCTGGTGTATCACTTAGTTATCCTTCTGTCTTCAACACTCAACACACAGCCATTCCTTTGTAAATATTTGTGGAGTTGTTACTTCTTCTGTGGTAAATTCAGAAGAGCGGTGGCTGTCCAAAGGTGGAAACACTCCATATCCCCTGTATCTCCGAGCCTTCTTTTTTAAAGGGTTGTTCTTTTCCCACTGGAGTTTTAGAAATATTTCTGCACAGAGAACAGTATTTATCCATCACAGTTATAGTGTAAATTCTTGAAAATTCGAAAGTAGAGATTTCATTTGAGGATTAAAACCAAGATTATGCTTCTTGACTCTCTGCGTTAGTAGACCAGCAGCAGCTCTCAAAGTTCTTGGTCTAGGACCCCTTTGTGCCCTTAAGTTATTGAGGACCCAGGAGACTTTTTGTTCCTGAGGGTCATATCAACCCATATTTACCATATTAGAAATTCAAACTGAGAAAGATTTTAAAACGCAAGAGTACACAAGGATGCATTACAGTAGCCACCAGCACAGTGACACGTGGTAAAAAGACCTTAGACAACTCCACTACAGACTCAGGAGAGAAACGAAAGCAGGTAACAGGTTAGTACTGCGAAAGCAGCCTTGACCTCACATCATTCGGGGTCCCCGGACCACACTTTGAGAACTGCTGCTTTACAGGAATTCAATTGCCTAACTGCCAACAGAATATTCTGTATTTTTATTTCAATAATTTTGTAACCTAACTTTTGTGTTTGTGGATTAGTAAATTGTTTTTTGTTTGTTTGTTTTTTAAATATCTGCAAGGCCTATCATGTTACCCACTCTTCTATTAATGTCTAGATATAGAATGTGCTGGAACCTATTACCACAGTTGGCTTGGCAACTATAAGATGGAGATGCTTACTCAAGGAGAAGTCATTTTATTTGTGGCTACTCTGTAAGGTCATTCCCAGTTATGCCCTGTCAGTGCCCTGGCTTTCCAGTGCTAGCCTGTTTTATGTCTTAGGAACCTCCAAGTACTTCTGTGCTGATTCTCCTGATTCCAGAGAGTTTGGAGGTTTGATCATTTTCTTAATGATTTCGCAAAGTAAAGTTCTGTCTTCTTTGGGGAGTGAGAAGTCTTCCCTTCAAAATCTTTTCTTCTTCTCTCCTTTGTTTGACCTTCCCCTCCACTTGCCTCAACCTGATCCCCGACGCTGGCTCTCCTTTCCTGAGAGTACGGCCTGCTCTCTGGCACATAGTTGCTTGGCCCTGGTGACTCCTGTTCTTTTTCACTCCTTACCCTCTTACTTTGGCTGATACTCTGTTAAATTCTTTCTGAGGTCTTAGCAGGACAGTCAGTCTCCTACAGTATTTGACGACTCTTTTCAAATTAAGTGGGTACTAGGTCTTTCTGGAGAGTTCTGGGAATGCACTGTGTACCTGTCAACTGCATGGGGATACCAAGATGGCAGCTAGTTCATACTCGTGAATTCACTGACAGCTCAGGATTCTGTGTACTCATAGTCGTTTTACTGTGTCATGGCATCGTGGTGTGAGCTGTAGTTTGGGGACTTATCATTATGAGTGATAAGAAGCACAAAGCTGATAGAATGTTGGGGACTTTTTATTTTTTAATTCTGTGTCCTAAACATAGTAGGCACTCAATAAATATTTGCTGAGTTAATTTGATTTTCATTAGTGTTGATGAAACTCTGAGCTCCAACAGCAACACTGTGGTTTAAGCCAAGGGAACTATGCCATCACACTGTTCTGAAAAAGTACACGTTGCTGCCTTAATAAGCAAAATCTTTACCCAGTACTTAATGAAGATTGTTTGAAATGTACAAAATTCAGATCTCCAATTCTGACTCTGTTAAATACCTCTACAGTAGTTCTTAGTTTTCTTGAAACTTTGTACACATCATATTACAGTGTTTTACAAACCTAGGCTTGAGACACTATAATTATTTTTTTGATTTAATGAATTTACTATTAAAAATATCCTATTTTATAGCACTATTTGTGTTATATAAATTATCTGAATAATCAAACCATTGTTTTTCAGAGCTGTCTTTTTCTTCAGCTCTCCTGCCCCTGCCTTATTTTGACTGTTTTCTTCTCTGCACTAGTTCATTTCAATTTCTTCTCCCCTCCAAGCCATCAGTAACTCTACAGCTTCTGTTTTTGTTTTTGTGTTTTAAAATGCATTTAATCGTAGGCCTGCAGAGCTTCCACTGCCCTCCAGATAAAGGCCAGCTCCTTGGCATGACCTTGACTCAAAGTCCTTGGTCCTAATTGTGTTTTCAGCCTAATCTCCAGACACATTGGACCACCGGATTCCTGTTCTCACACTCAGCAATTCTCTGCCTTTCAGTACTGTTTTTGTAGCCCAGAGTGGCTGCCATTCTCTTCTGCCTGGCCAGCCCATGCTTATTTTTTTTAACCATCACTGACCACCACCTAGGGCACAGACACATGTAAACTGAAAACTTAGTTGCAGCCTACTCTGTTCCCAGAGCACTTTTTACAGACTCCAGCCATAGCAGTTACCACAGTATGTACCCTGTCTCCTTTGGCATAGTGACTGAAGAAAAATTCACATGTACTTTTCACTCTCATGTTATCTGCTTACCAGATAAATTACTTTACCTTTTTCCTAGCCCACTTGGGAAAGCATTTCTGAATTCAAGTGAGTGAATTTGTGGTTGTCACTCAACATAATCTAGAAGTCATTTAGTTTGTTTTTTAAAAAAGGGCATAATTTGCAATCTGTTGGATCGTAATAAGTTTATGCCTTACACTAAATGCTCTTTTCAATAATTATGACATATCTTATACCTGATGATGCCAAACTAATGTCATAGGTGGACATACACTGATTTTTAGGGTATTGCATTTTAAGTACTAAAGCTGTTTTTTGTTTGTTTGTTTGTTTTTCCCCCTAGATTATTTCTTGAGAGCTATAGCTACTAAATTAAAGTTTAACAGCATTCCAGGGAAGACTCACACCCTCTGCTGAAATTAATACATTATCTTTTGATCCCTGCGCTGGAAATGCTACAACACAATAACAAAATGTCATGCTAATTTCTTAAAACAGGACCGGGATTGTTTCGTCTTGTTTTGCTTATGCTCACTTCCACCATTCTGATTTTCCCCCCTCTTAACAGTGTATTCATCATTTTGTTAGGAATAAGGAATTTAGTAAACATATGTAATTTTTTTACCTGTTTTAGTTTTAGTAAGCTGCATGAAATATGCATGAAGTGTATGATTTAACCAGCTAAAAACTTATTTAAAAAGAATTCAAGATTAATGTTGATGGAAATGCTTCCTTAGTCTTAATCTATTACTTGCTGCAAATCTAAACAATAACGAAAAGAGCTTTAAGTTTTACATTCACTGCACTAAAATATGATCTAGAAAAAAATTTGCCCTGAATTCTTTAATCTCAATGGGAGGGTTTAGTTTTAAGGACTATCAGCTGCCTCATCCTTTGTGATCACCTGCTTACAGAATTTGTTATGAGAGAATGCTCCTAGGTTGACCATCTCTCCAGAATGCTTGTGATTTGTTCTGTTCTGCTTGGGAAGGGTTAAGAGGAGACAACATCCTGTCAAAGACCTTGTTTTTAATTTTGCTTCTCGCACTGGCACAGATCCTGCTAAGAGCAGCCCAGATTAGTTCGGAAAACCTTTGAAGAGATTTAAGATGTCCTTCAGCCAGTTTGAAGGTTTTTGTCTTGCAAATCCAGTACAAGGGCGCCTGCAGGCATCTCGACCCTTGCTGTGCTGCTGATGCAGCTCAAGGTCACACTAACCCGCCCTGTGACATTCAACAACAAAAAAAAATTATGCGGGGAAACTGCTTCAGCGTTCAGCCAACCAACAACTTCCTTTAGTGTGGAACTGAGGAAGAAGTCTTTTTTTCCCCTCTTTTTCTTTTTTTGGGGGCTCTGAATTTTTGCTGTAGGAAATAATCCTGGATTTCTGGTGTGTGTGATGACAAGGTCATTTCTTAATTAGAACACATGTAAAGAACAAAGCTAAATGGCTTCAAAACAGCTTTGTAGTTGATGGAGAGGATTTAAATTATTTAAAGAGATAGTCACCCATGTATGATGGAAGCTGAATTCTAAAGACATTAACTCCTTCATTCCTGTCTACTTGCCATTTCTTTCTTTGAATTCCTTATGTCTGACTTAGAAGGTTGCATTCTAAACTTAAGAAAATTTGTAAATGCCCATTTTCTTAAAAAGGATTAAATATAATTAATAACCCAAATTCTCGGATAAACTTTTAATGAGCAAGTCCCCCCCCCCACCCCCGATATTTATCTCCTGGAAATTTTTATCAAATGGCTTGGCTTAGGAACTAAGAATTAGAAACTTTTTCTGCTGGCAACTGTGATTTATTTATAATGTGGTGGAGGAGGGTGAATGAAGTGCTTCTTTATTGCCTCACCTTTTCTTCCTCACTTTTTCCCATTTGTGACTTGGAATTCCAGTAAAGCAATTTGCCCTGCGTACTTTAGAAAATATAGTACACGCCACTCAGGTTTCTCAGCTTTCAAAGAATTGGTGTAGAAAGATACGTGTTTTTTCCCTAAGGGGGGAAGAAGTAATTTTGGTTTAAAATGGACTTTAAGAAAGTTGTTTGAACATACGACTTTTTTAAGGCACAGTGTAACTGTGTCAATAATCACTTAATAGCCATATTGGACTTTTTCTCCTTCATGGGACTTGTTTCCCAGTTTTGTTCCTCATCTATTGCCTGTGAGAGCTGACTACCAGACGTTAGCTGGATAGAGTCCAGATGAATTGGCTTTCTAAGCTTGAGACAATGCATATCACCTCTGTAGGATTAGAGCGGAATAATCTAAGAGAGTAATTTTATAGTTGATACTTTTTTGTGTATATCATATGTAGAAGCACATTTTGCAGTTATTTCTTTATACACAAAATGACATCATGCAGATAAATTTAACTTCATTATGATCTTAGCCTAAGTATTCTCAGAATTCACACCCAGTTGCCTTTTAAAGAAGGTGTTTCCCTATAAGTGTGAGTGAAGTAGAACCAGGGCAAGTAGTTCAGGAAGATGGATATAATATTTAAAGTGTGATTATTTGAACTGATATTTTGGAATTTGGGGGGGCACACTTAAATTTAAGTTTGAGGGGATAACATGATGGATTGTTTAAGGACAGTTTAGAATTAACTAGACGTATTATTCTGAAAGGTTTTCCTCCTGTCAAGAAGCAATGCATTTGGGGTCTCCATGAAAAGTAGAAAAGTATCTACACTTTTTAAGTTATGGCTATTTTAAAGGATTTTAGGTTTGCAAAAAGAAAATGCTGGAGGGGAAATCTACATGCAAGGAAATGGGTAGCGAGATTCTGTGCGTCCCTGCCCTTGCCTGGAGTCTGGTATGCCCTTATGTCATGGATGACCCAAGCTCACCTGCTAGTAATTTCTAATTTACTGTCCTAATTCATCGATTTGTTATCACTAATTGTTCTTCATTTACTTCTGTGTAGTTTCCAGTACCTAAAGGGTTGAAAGGTTGCTGTAATTGGCACCCGCAGCTGCTCTTTCTTTTGACAGGGGATAATTTTGCAGCCTATGCTTTGTGTGACAGCTGCCTAATTGGGCATTCTCCCCTTGTAGCAAGCCTGCCTCCTCCAGCCTCCCTGCTGACAAATGGTGGTGGATTATAGATGAGGACACGCTGACCCACTCGACCTTGCTGAGACAGCGGGGAGGGGCCTCCTGCTACTTGAGGGAAGCTTTAGGTCATTTAGAGGACAAGGTCACTAGCCAGGTGGGGAAGTGACATGATATCACATGACAGTAGCCTGATGACATGGTCAGTGTGTCAAGGACAAATGCATCAGTATCGGTTAAACATTACTGCAGTACTTCATTGAAGGCCTAGGATTTCTTAATTCTTCTGCTGATTTTTTTTTTTTTAGAAAAAGGAAGAGTGCAGAATAAGACACCTGTATTTTAGCAGTATTAAAGCGACTGTTTACATGAAAGAGCTGGTTTAGGAAGCCTGCTCGTAAGTTTGTCCAGTCATCTAGAGTGTTTTGTTCTTGATTATTGTTTACTTTACAGCCCCTTGACTATCAGTACTATTCAAGAGTTATTTGAAAATTAAGGCAGGCAAATTTTAATAAGGTATGTTGTTAAAAAATATTTAACAACTTCTGTCATCACCCTACTCAGTGATTGGCATACTTTTGTCACATTTTGAATAAAAGAAAAATAAGCCAAGTGAAAATGCTTATTTGAAAGGAACCTCAAAACTCTGAATTTTATGAGACCAAAAATACCACCATGCTGTCATAATTACAAAGTGCTAAAGAGTTTTTTAAATAATTTTTGAGACCTGAAAATATTTTCTAAATAGCTTGGGATTATATTGTATAAATGTAGAAGCTGAAAGATAAATACAAATCTTTTGGATATCTTTTCATTATTGGTTAATACGTTTACTTTTCTTGAAGAAGTGGGTTTGAGCTCTTACAGTACTCTTTTTTTAAGTACAAAATCTTAAGAATCCTCCCTGAGTCTATTAACCCTATATTAATACTTGAGAGAGACAAAGTCCATATAAAAGGTATTGGATAGTCCAATTTAGAAAAATACCTTGTTTTAAAAACAGTAAACAGGTAATGCAGAGAATACTGAAAATGATTCTCACTTCTGGAAAAAAAAATAATTGTCATTGGGTACTGTTGGATCTAACAGGAGATAATTTTGTGCCCCTGAGGTAAAAAACTATCAATGGTAAAGTGTGATGAATTAGTTCACTGAAGTAGACACATCTGTGTTTTCATGGCTTGTGTGTAGTGTATGAGAGAGAGAGAGAAAATGTGTGTGTATGTGTGTGTTTAATTTTGACCGTGCTGTGCGTGTGTTTAGCTGCTCTCAAACCCTGACTCAAGCTTGGTGGAGGTTTAATCCTGTGCCCTTGTACACGTAGACTTGATTAGTAGTTGTGGTTATCTCAGCAGAAGACATACCGCCCTCCTCCTTGTATTGGTCGGGACCTGGGCATTGGGGAGTCAAGGCAAAGGAGAAAGAAAAGAGATTTTACATTAGTATTCTATGAAAGCCTTACTGTCTGCAGAACAAATTGATTGCTCCGGTGTACCTGTGCTTGGCACCACTGCTGTGAAAGAAAGGTAGGGTTGTAATCTGTTTTATTGTATTACATATTGTGACACTCCAGGAATATTTAACACGCGCTCTTTCTGTGGCACGTGCTATAAGTCTAAGTAAAGAAAAAAAAGGGAAATGAATGGAAAGTGTGCAAGAGCAGTGGGCTACAGCTTTGGTCCATGAGAGTTCATTCGAATAAGATAATTTTGCTGAAAGGGTCGCTGGGAACATAACCTGATTGATAACGAAACCCTATAAAGTGTTCTGAGGCACGAATCTGTTTCACTGCTTGAAACGTGTCAGGCAGAGATGAAATTCAAGCTAATATTGTAAGATTTTTAAGCACAAGATGAATGGGAGAAGTCATGGAGGTAGTTATGGACTTAATTAGTTCAGGAAATGATTTTTAATTATTTTCCAGTACATTATGTTGTTAAAGGTCCTACATAATGTGATGCAGAGACCAGGAAAGAGATTTTCATTAAAAAAAAAAAAACAAAACAAAGAGGTGGCACTATACTGCCTTCAACTATATTAAAGAAATTAAGAAATATGTTATTTACTTTATTCTTTAACTAGTTTCATTTGTATAAACATTGTACTGTTTGATTTGCTATGGGAAAGGAAATTGCAGTGTTTCTTCTAGTTTTTTTTCCCAATTTAATTCTGTGAATGGTTTTCAGTAGAGACTGCTAGCGTAAAATTTGGAATTGATTAATAGGAATTGAATAAATGTTTTAATATTTCACAAAATGATCGAAATATCTGTGATTGGAATTGGACCCCTGGCCATTTTCCGGCAGTCTCAAGATGCTATCGTGGCTGCACTCTTTAGGTTACGTGAAAATCTGTGCTGTGGGGGGAGAGGCGACATTCCTCTTATCTAAGTCTCTTGCCACATGTGAACTGCAAGTGCCCTCTGCCTCCTCTGTCTCCGTCCTGATCCTTCCGTTATAATCGGAGCACTTGATTTAGGAGAGAGAGGGAGCAGGATAGCTCACTGACAGAATTAAAGTTGTTTTCCATTGTTTACTTTTGTGTTCTTAAAACTAGTATGTAGCTTTACATTTGTTAGTTTACATTTGGCTTCTGTTTAAATGTGCGACCAATTGTTGTGTATGTACTAATTACACCTTGTGAAAACATTCTGATACAGAAGATTGGTATAATCAGAGGCCGTGGATATTGGTCTCAACTTATTCCCAGATACTTTTGTATGTGAATGGAGAAACATTTTTAAGCATTTGTTATACAACAAGTACAATACCAAATTCTGACATACAATACTGATTAAAATTAACTATTTGAGGTCACGTTACCTGTTAAGGAAAAGGTATGTTTTCAAAGAAATATTTAACTCAATGGCAAAATTAAGACTATTGAATATGTTTTCAATTGTGTATCAGCCATCAAAATTATTAGTACTGTGTTCTCATACATTTAATTTTGTGGGAGTTTTTTTTTAAATGTGAATCAAGAAAATGTAGAGGAAAAGTAAACCATAGAACTAAGAATCAGAATATTTCATTTTCCGGAATAAAATATGTTCTAAACTTTTTCTAGTTTTTCTAGTTCTGATTTTAGTTTTTAATTTTGTCATAATTACTTTACAAACTTTGAAAATTTTGGAATCTTTCTCCCTTATAGAAGAAATGTATGGAATGCATATATTTAGTATTTAATCAGCTTGGAATGGGAAGATAATGGAGGGAATGCCAAGTGGAGGAAATTTATGTTTATGTTTATGTTTTCTTTTCTTGTGATAGTTGTTGTTCTTTTTCTTTTTTGATGATGTGGGAGATTGTTATTTTCGAGACAAAAGCTGTATTCTTTCTTTGCCAAAATATCCACCATGCTTAACACTCTACCTGGCAAATAGTACCTGCTCAATAAATTCTTGTTAAATGATTGAATAAAGAATATGCAGCCAGTCTCCCCTCCCCTCCTACACACACACTTTGTTTTCACTCTTGTCTATTTACAGTTTCAACTGTTCTTATGATGGTAGTTTTTAGCATCCACTTCTCTTCTGAAAGCATTTCGGATGTTGAAGGAACAGGAATTTAGTGTTTCAGAGCCAGCCTGGGAACCGTGCTTGCAAAACTACTTTCCAGTCAGAGTAGTTCGGTGACTGACTGTGCGTGCCTTAGACTGCTCTTCCTCTGAACATAGACGAGCACGTGCAGACAAACATGCTGAGAGTTCTTCTTCACCTCAAATAAGCTCCATCCTCTTTCCTCATGTGCTGGCCTATTGTGATGTTGAATTTTTTAAAGCGGTGAAATCTGGCTAAGTACATTATGCTTATTAATCAATATCTAATTATTTTGGACAGCCAAGAAAACTGCATGGTAACGTTAGAGAGGTCTAGGTACGCTAAATCTATGGAGAAAATAAATGTTTGGCTTTTATTATGACTATTAACTATTACTTTAAGTCATGAAATGAAAGTCATTCATGAGGACAACTTTAAATATTGTGGGTGATACCTCTCTAAGCTCAGTAAATGGAGCATATGTTTTTATTGTTAGGTGTTCAACATTAACGAGGCTTAGACCAGAGTTCTTGAGTGGTAGGAACCTTACAAATCAATTAATATAAAGAGTGTATTTAACAGACGAGAAAATTGGGCTTTAGACAGGTTGCTATTTGGTACTGTTACAAAACTACTTAGTAGCTGAGTTGGGGCTAAAATACAAATTGCCTAGCTTTATTAAGAGTGACCATTTTTTTATGTGATAGCAACTCTTTGCTTGATTTTATCTTTCTTAAATAATAACTGTTATGTTGATACTGGCTGAGTCTTATACCTATAGCCACAGTAAAGTTTAATTCATAACTAAATAGGTTATCAATTAAAGCAAACTGACATTAAATCATTACAATACCATAAATCTTTATATATCATATAATCATTATGTATATTTATAATTATATAGTTTCAGTTTGCTCTAATTTACAATCTATTTGGTTATCAGTTATATACACACACCGGCATGCATGCTGTTATGGATTACTCCCTATGAGTGTCGATCCAGTGTACTCTTACATCATAAAGAATGACAAAATATTACTTAAGAAAGATATTAAAAACTAAGAAAATGTATACAGTTATAGTATCTGTATTAGAACAATTTGTTAATAATACAATCTCAAGTAAATACACTATAGTCTATTAATATTTAATATTTTATCGCAGTGCTTTCTTTAACAGTGTAGTCATGGCTAAGCAGATAAAGAGGGCAGCCAACTGAGACCCTTGCTGGGTTGGGACCTCCAGGGAGGGGTACTAGCCATGCATGGCCTCCTTCAAACATAATTAAATGTTGAATTGCCAAATTCAAGAATTATTCCAGTTCAGACTGGTCATGGAATGATTAGACTCCAAGGAGCGGAGTTAGGCTTTGCAAATAGGTCCCAGCAGTACGTGTCAGATGGGTATCCAAGTTAAAGACTGAGAGGGGCCATCCAACAATCAGCGCCTGGTAAGACTAGACTTGCCTTCATCCAGCTGGGCTGGCTTTATTTCCAGTGGAGAAATGAACAAGGAACTAGAGACACTATCAGAATATGAAATTGACTGAACATGGGGGCAGTGGAGGTATGGTTTAGGGACTTGGCTGTCTCATGCTCAAGACTAAGTTTGCATGGAGTCTATAAGACATAGGGATGGCAGTAAACTGTTTCTAAACCTTTCCCTCCCATTAGCGGATTAAAAAAATAAATAAAACAAAACTTCATACCCAGATTTTTGGTTCAACAGTTGGGCAGAACAAGGTTTGCACGCAAACTATTAAACCTCTCAAACTTCAGTTTGCCTGTTTTCAAAATGGGGTTATTGTAATATCAGCCTCTTTAGTTTATTATGAAGAGTAAATGAGAAGACACATGTCTAGTGCCTAGACAATTATATATATACATATATCTGATAATTATTTGTTTGTGGGTGCGTGTGTCTCAGTAGAAGACTGCCGTGCGCTCTGCAGATGTATGCTTTATACCACTGTTAATAACAGAGGACTTGACTAGGAAACCATAATATGATGTAGTGGAGCTGTTTGGGTATCTCAAATGAATGATATGGTCTTTTCATCCTCTATATGCAGCTTGGTGAAGCTGAGTCTAACCTTTAATTCCTGTTTTTTTACCTGTTAATTGAGTCTTAAATTTCAGCCTAAAAAAAAACATGGTCTGGAACTTTAATAATATGATTCCCTCTCACAAACTACATATACTTTGCTTGATCAGTTATGTGATTTTTATTTATATTTATTAAAATATGTATCCAAAACTGTGCATAATTTTCAGTGACCACCTTTCTGTCTTAACAGTGCCACATGTCTAAGTGAGTCATAGATCTTACTTTAGAATTATAGTAAATAATTTGGAGAACCCAGAGCAGATGAGGTAAAGTTTAACTTATTTAAGTCTTAGCTAAAAAAGTTTAGCTTTCTTCAAGAGCCACTCATAATTTCTATCTAGACATTTCTTTTTTCCCTTTAATTATAGAAATTACTTAGCAATTAGAGACTTTTGTAAATCTTTATGAGACTGGAGTCATCTGAGTTAACAGATATAAATGCCAAACAACAATTAACACAGTACTTTTCTCTGAATATTAGAAATTCCTTGTGATTTGATCTTAAATAAAAATTTCCTTTTTCATTAGATAGTACTTGTAACTTTAAATGAAGTAATTATTTCTTTTGATCTTTATAAGAGCATATTACTTAAATACCTGAAGGATTTCTTACAGTTATACCTTGTATCATCTTTACTTGGCTTACATGATAAATTTAAATAATTGTATATATATTTCCTATACTGCCAGTTGCTTCTCAGCATTGTTATAGAATTAAATAGTCATAGAGAAACTAAGAATATATATAGACATCCACTTATTCTGCACAAATTGAGTGCATCAGACGTGCCTGTGGCAAATAGAATAAAACTAGCCCTTGTCCTCATGGAACAATAATTACAGTGTTGTGGTAGAAGACAAACAATAAACAACTATAGGAAAAGCAAGCAAAAGAAAAAAGTTACAGAATGAGAGAAGTCCCAAGACAGTTGATCTCCTGGGGGCTCTGGTGGGGAATAAATGGGGAGACCCATTTACATAAGGCCATTGGGAAAGGCTTGTCTTAGGAAGTGACATTTCAGCTGAGTAGAGAGAGACAGAGGAGCAGCCATAGGAAGAGGGACCTACACGTGCAGAGGCTGGAGGGCCAGAAAGACCTGTCTGTGCTGGGGTGGAAGGAAGTCTACGTAGAGTTCCTCGATCCAGTATAGTAGCCTTGAGCCACACGTGGCTTGTGCAAATTGATATGAGCTCTAAGTGTAAAATAAAATACATGCCAATTTAGAAGACTTAGTATGACCAAAAAAGATGTAAAATATCTTAAGAATTTTATGTTGATTTCATATTGATACCATAATATTTTGGATATATTGGATTAAATAAAATATAGTCAAATTAATTTTATCTTTTTTTAAACTTAAAAAAATATGGCCACTAGAAAATTTAAAATTACATTTGTGGCTCTCATTTCATCTCTGCTGGACAGCACCTGACTAAAGTGTAATAAGTAAGGGACTAAATGACGTGAGATAAGATTGGTTAGATTCTCTGGAGCCAGATTATGCAGGGCCTTGTGGACCATAGAGAGGAATTCAGACTTTATTTGAAGTGAAGCAGGAAACCATTATGGGTTTTCAGTCAGAGGGATTTACCTTTTACAAAGAGCGTTGGCTCCAGTGTGGAGAATGTTTTGGAGAGTGGCCAGTTAGGAAGCTAATACAGGGGTGTACACACACACACACCGCTAAACCAGATATCACAACAGTTGTTGGGCAGTGTGAAATAAAAAATAGTCTCTCTAGTCATCAGTGAGCTTTCAGAATTATTTGATGGAATTTCTTAGGCAAGGGGTGCAGGCATTGGTGTAAGATTTGCATGTATAGGAATTCTCTTTCCTCCATGGTCATGGAATATTAAAATTCTTACATAATTAATTTTCTGCCAGCCTCCCAGGACACTGTAATTCATGGAAAGAGTAGTACTTTAAAATCAATTTTAGCTTTAAAGATTTTCAAAAATTTTGACAAATCTGTAATATTTCTTAACATTTTGTAGTCAGGTAGTTATTTGATGATTCAGTAGAAGCTGTTGCTGTCACAGACCTCGCAGCCCTGTACAGCTACCATTCAAGGGGCCTTGGGTCCCAAATTTGAGAAACCTCATCATGCTTCACAGCCTTTAACCCTCCCGCCTGTTCTCTATGGTCCAGCTGGTTCTCCCTCTCTTGTAAGTGAAGAAACTTGAGAGACTTAGAGAGTAATTAAGCAAGTTGCCAAGGTTATAGGGTAGTAAGTGACAGGCTCTAGGCTGAAACTTAGATCTTTCAGGTATATGTTGTGATTTCCTCTTATCTAAATGCTCCTTTTATGCAGTGTGTGCGTATTTGTGTACGTGAATGAGAATTAGATCTGCCATGTTTTATTTAGCTCAGAAGCTGTACCACTGTTTAATTTGTATAAAATTGGAATAGTTCTTAATCTTTGACTTTTTACTGTTACTTATACTACTCTGATGGTATGAGTTTTAGATTATTTTTCATATTGCCGAAGAAATGCAAGACGTGTCAGTATAGTTTAGTTTGTTTTTTTTTCTGAATGGTTTTTGCTTTAGAGGGGAATTTACTTTAGAATCTGTTTCCACTTAGGAGTACTTAGGGGAAAATATACACGATGCTGTGTGCTTTGCATGTCTTATTTCATTAAATCATTTTTACAGCCCTGTTAATTAGGTAACAGTATCCCCAGGATCTCAAAAAAGTTAATATCTGAACTAAGATTCAAAACCTGAACTCTTAGCTTTAGTGTGTTACCCACTTCTTAGGTATCTTCGAAGTCCAGTTTGTCTTCACATTATCCCTGTTAGGACAGGACACTGTCAACAATATTTTTCACTGTAAAAAGCAAAGATCATTTGAAAGTCAAGCAAAAATTTTTAAGATTTTTAAAAATCACATTTCTTTAGCAGAATTGAAATTGATTCATGCCTTATCACTGACAAGATTAATACTTTTCAATAAGCTAATAGTTTTACTTCCTCTAGTTAATGAAAATAAGAAAAACAAGAGCAGGTGGCACTCAAGGGACCTTGCTGTGCCACATAAAAATCTAGCAGTTTTCTTTTAATGGGATAGTGGAATCAACAGACATGTTGCGATTAAGCAGTGTCATATAACTTAAAGTATCAAATCATAATAGAATATATATATTCTATATGTATAGTTCTAATTTAGATTGCAGATTCTGCTGGTTAGGAGTTAGAAATGCCAGATTCTCGGTTTGTAGTAGTATTTTATAAAAAGTGGTTTAAAATACCTGAGTATTCAAAACATTTGCAGTGTATGTAGTACTACTTAACTTTGGTTTCCATTATGCTGTTTGATTTTGGAAAGGGTAGATTTTGCCTAATTAGCATAAAATTAAAACAATTATATAAATTATAATTGATATCTACTAGAGATATGCAGCATAAAGAGGGAAGAAGTAAACTAGCATTTCTTGAGGACTTGCTGTATTGGATGTTTTGTATATGTTATTCAGTCTTCACAACTATCGTATTAGGTAAGTTGGAATCACACACATTAAACTGAAGCTCAGGCGGATTTACCCAGAGTTACAGAGCAAGTGGATGGACCTCAGTGTTTTTATTTTTAAAGCTCTTCGTATCTTCTAGAAATGAAAACTGGAAGGAATTTTTTACTATATAGATTGTTGGAAGATGTAAAAGAAGATATTACACAAGTGAGCTGTGGAAAAACTGACTCTCAGATTTTCTTCATCTTAAATCGTTGAGAATGGCAGCTGGTGGATTGGAGTGGTATCTAGTCCTGTGAGCAGCTAATACAGTACTGTAAAATCGTTTATGAAGGCAAGTTTCTCAGTCCTGATTTTTGTTTGTTTGGTTTTGTTCTCAATTTTAGTTGGTTACTTCCAGTCATCTTTTGTCCTCAGGCCCATCACTGATAACACACAGTGTTAACACTGCAAAATACAAAGACTACCCTCTGCAGTTGTATGAGTGCTTTTCCTGTTGGCATTCTTTGTAAATAACTAAAAACTGATTATGGAACAGAGAGTTTAAGAAGGTTTAACCATTTTTGTCCCTTCTCAGACATAATTTTACTAATGAGATTTGACTGGTATCATCTATCTGATGACCATTTTTCTTGATTATGTAGTTAAAAGGAGAGATTCAGGGCACATTCTTACATTAGTTTTGTTCTAGTAGACAGGATTTTGTTCTTCCATTTTGCTGATTATACAGAACTCCACCCAGCCCTTTTATTCTGGACGTGCATTCCAACCATTTCCACTTCACAGTGTTTATGCTACTGAAAAATATATTTAGAACAAAAATATTGCCAAATTTGGGGACTTTAAAAAATTATACTGTGGATGTATTTAGTAGACTGAAGAATTTTTTTTTCTCTGCTTTGCGTCACTCCTGAGTGGATGTACTTTTGTGGGGAGGTGAATGGAGGAGACACTTTACTTGATAAATTGTTAGTAATAATTTTGTAGCAAACTTATGTTTATAGTTAGACTTTTTGGGGAAACTTCTAAGTTTTTGACTTGGAAACTTTGAATGATATTCTCTTCTGTAAATAAAATACAGAAACTTACAAACCATTCTATGAATATATCATAAACCACAAAACTCAACTCAAGCTGAATTTCTAGGTTAAATTGTTTAATTGGTATACTTGCCTCTGTAATTTATTTCAAAATAGGCTGAATTACTTTAGAAAACATTGGTCAGAAAAGGGGAGGAAGTCTTAAAGGCAAAGCTGCCTTTCAATCCTGAATGTGATTTCCTACCATCGCAGATGTAAATGGACAATATTTTTAGTCATCTTTCCAGTGTATTTTGGCAAATCTTTGTCATATGCCTGGGCTCTAAGGAGGCTCTAAGGAGGAAAGTAAATGGAACAATGAATATCATGTTTCCTCTGAATTTTTCTTTCTTGTAGAAGAGTATTCTTTATTCTGTTTACCTTTTGAAAATTTGGTATCATTTATGCAGGTATTTTTAGTTCCTTTTGATATCCATGAAATTGTCTCTAAAGCTGAACTGCCAAAAATTTGGAGTGATACTTATAAAAAGTCTCCTTTTTGTGGGCAGGAGAGAAAATGAAAGAAGGCATTGTATTCTCTCGAGTGAGAGTACATACTTACCCCTGAAGGAGCATCAGTCCTGAATGATGGAGAAGAGAAAGAAGGGCAAAGCAACTATGTTTAGCAGGAATAAGAACATTCTCAAGAAGGACTTTAAAATAAGGAGCCAAAAGAACTAGAGCCGGGGAGATGCAGTAGAATCTTAGAGGGTCTCACTGAGCCTACTGCTCTTGAATGAGTAAAACGAGGCACAAAAAGATGGTAACATATGGTCATTTTTTCTCTCTTCGGTATCTCTCATAGCCTCAGAGTTCCGGGAGTTGGTCCGTAGGGGCAGATGACCTCCCTCAGGTCCGGTTGAAAGGAAGAAGCATGTTACATGCTATGCAGAAAGGAAGTGACTGAGGAGCAGTTGGAACACTGGAGCAGGGCAACCTTCTGCCTCTTTTTCTTGTTTATTCCACCATGGAATAATTGTTATTTCTGATTCCTTCCTTTGGGCAGTTGTTGTTGAAACATTTGGTGCCAAGGCTGTTATCTAGGACCAGGAGCTGCCAAAGTTTATTTAAGAACTGGAGACAGGTGGAAACCCAGTAGTTTACAGCAGCAAATGAAACAAAAGAAGCACCTGGAACCCTTAGGTAGAGCCTGGCCTTAGCTGACCCTGGGTAACCCTGCTTCCCACCCACCCAGCTTGACTAATGAACTTTGACTGCAGGCACTGTAAGAGGGCGATAATGCGTGCTGTTAGAAGCCTTGCCCATTTAGGGGCATATTTTGCTAGAGATAGTAGAGGTAGCTGAATCAAGATGCCCATTATGGGATATTTTCCTATTTGGCCCTCTGAGCAAGGACCATCTGGTCTTTATTTCCTCACCAACTTCAACATAACCTTCAACATAACACTTACCTTTGTGCTAGGTTCCACTTGAGAAATTCATTTTCCAGTCTGTTCATTCATATAGCTTGAATACCAGCAGCTCCCTTAAGATTTTATCACCTTGGCTGTAGCTCCCTGGCATGGACCCTTACTCTCTTCTAATTAATAGGCACAGAACCTAGGTTGTATATTAGGTAGGCAATCCCTCTAAGCTTGCCTTTCTTTCATCCATCCATTCTCAAGGCCTTGAACTTTACTCAGCTCATCTTCTAGGGCTTGGAAAGCCCTAGTCTGACCGGCTACTGGGCATTAATATTTGTATTATTAAGTATTAATAACCCACCCTATACACATTGTCCCAGCATAGGGAACATGGTCTTCACATCAGTATCGGGAGTCTTTGTAGTTCTGAATGCCAGCAGCATCATAAGTCAGGTAGAATTCATTTAAGTCTTGAGAATTAAAGGATGGAGAAAAGAATTGGGGAAAGTAAACATTTGAGAGGTTAGGAAGGGTGGAGGAAGCAGGAGGAAAGAAGAGACTGAAGGGGAAAAAAATACCTGCTTAACGACTGAGACATCTCTTGACTGTTGCCCTTGGCTGGCCACTAGTGTCGTGAGCTGAACCCACGTGATGGTTGTGAATTTGACTCTGAGGTGTTAGGAAGTGCTCTTGAATAATCCAGATATGTTGTCATCTTAGCAAAATTACAAAGTAGAGGAAGTCAGGAAACTGGACAAGGAAATAGGCCACTTGTGTTCTTTCATGGATCCTTTTTTAACTCAGCTGAGAGGAAGACCAATATTTTGCTTTACATTCCATGTGGGAAGAAAAATGAGTTTTCATTTCTTTTCTAGTAGCATGGTCTAAATGAACTGCTCTCATTTTTAATACAAGAAATGGTTTTTAACATCAGAAAATTTCACTCTCTTCTGCCCACATACACATATAGAATATATATATTCATGTAGATTCAGTAACTTCAGGCTACTTAGCTAATATGAAAATAAAGATTTATCTACTTTTAAATTTAATAGAGTAGAGGGAAAATGATAAAACAAATTAAACTGTAAAGTTCTTCAACATCAGTTAAGTTTCACACAACTGCAGGGATAACTTGATGAAAGGACGTATTCAGCCAGATGGCCTGTGCTGGCCTCCTTCCCATTCCTGCAAAAGATATGTTACTCACTCCCAGGGTAGCGCAGGGAAAGAGCTGATTATGGAATTAAAACAACCAATGTCCAATTAACCCCTGTTTTGGTCAATGTTTCCTACACAGTTTGGATAATTGGCATACTTTAGTTCCATCAAGGGAAGCAGCTGGTTTATTGGTTATTTCAGGCTCCTGGGAATAAGATATCTGAAATTTTGGTATCAGTGCTGCCCCTACAAACTCTAAGTATGACCTTGGACGTCTTATTTACCTCTCTGTGTCATTATCTTTCCCCATTTGAAAAGCAGAGATATGTGTTGGTCGTAGACCGCACGAGGTGGAGGTACTGTAGGAATAGTGAGGAAGGAGAGTGTAGCTATTTCCAGAGGTCTTTAAACCATGGGTTTATTGTCTTACATCGTGTTACTGCAGTACCTGAAGGATGCTGCAATTGCATAGGACCGAAGGCCACTCAGCAAAGCTCAGGTACAGGGAGACTTAGAGGCACGCAGCAGGCTCTTTGGGAATCCCTCTGTAGGAGGGTATTGCACTTCCTTGACACTGGAAACCATTTATCAACTCTCTTTACCTTTTTGCCTTCCTCATCTCTGCGTCTCTCCCTGCGCCTACTTCATTCTTTTCTCTCAGCATACTGACTCCTTTGTGTGCTAACCTGTAAAATGTGCCATCATTAAAGCAACCCCAATACGGAAAGTTTTCAGTCTCTTTGAATTACATATCCCAAGAGAGTAAATGAATTGGTCCAGTTTAGACATGTTGCTAGGGTGGTCCATTCCTCTGAGGCTAGTGGTCAGGAAACAGGTTCTTTATGAAAAAAGACTAGGGAAGGAAAAAATGATAGGTATGTATTACATGAAATTACTCTTTGGTTTAAGTAAACATGTCTTGCAGAGTTAAAAATTAATTACCTAAGTTATTAAATTACAGATTCACAGTTTTTTGTTTTGGGGGTTTTTTGGGGGTTTTTGTTTTGGTTTGGTTTGGTTTTTCAGGTTATAAATAGAATATACTCTAGCATTTAACAGACAATTTCAAGTGCCTCTAACCTGTTGGGCATGGAGATTCATATGTCATGGACAGTCCCAACTCATAAGGAGTTTTATGTGGGATGACTGGAAAGTGAAGAAGAATTTTATGAGAAAGCCCTCTGGTCTGATGCTCTGTCCACAAATAATAGAACAGTTAATGCTAATCTAATGCTTAGAAAATGCCAGGTATATTTCACTGAATACAACAGCTTGATGAAGTGGATACTATTATGATTCCTGTTTTAAGCTATAGAAACTTAGCCCCAGAATGGACAGGTAACTTGGCCAGAGTCACCCACTGATGAATTACAGATCCAGGAATCCAAAGACTGTTCTCTTAACCACTGTGCTTTGTAACCTTCCTAATAAAAACAAGAGACAACAGACAAGATTTTGCAGTAGGAAAAGTAATCCAAAGTTCTCCAGGTGTTAAAAAAGTTCGCTTTACCAAATGTTTTCAAATTTACCTTTGTCTGAGTCTGTGGCAATTTAAACTAATAGGAAAGGTTGGCACTTTGAAGACCCTTAATTTGGTTTTGGATAAGCCACTTACTGACCAATTAACCAATCACTCAGAAGCTTTGAGCTTTAGTACCCTCGTTTGTTAAAATGCAAATGAAGATAATACAATAATAACCAACCCCAGGAGGAGAATCAAAGAAAACATACTTTGGTGTTTCATTTGAGGAGGAGGTGTGGCTTAAAGCACTTGGGGAAGAGCAGAGCTTTTGCAGTAAACTTAGCAGGCGCCAACAGTCCGCGGTGGAGAGCTCCCAGGAGCTTTTATACACGACTTTGACCAGTCAAGAATTTGTGAAGAATTGCATCTTGGCGGCATCCACCACAGACTGGCGCCCAGGCACATTTGTCTTCCTTTGTTTGCCCTTTGCTAGATTCCTGTCAGCAATGGAATTTAACTATCTTATCTAGACCAGAACAAGGTGATAGATTTCGTCTGTGGAATATGGCGGCTATTTTCTGGTGTTTGAAGGATAAGTGAAGGATTAGCCTTGTTTTCTGTGGCCCCAAAAGACTAATGATCAGAGTAAGAGAAGACAGATTATAGCCTGGTTCAGGGAAGAATTTCATACTGTTGCAGTTGTGCAGATATGAGATGAGTTCTCCGAATAATGGGTAATCCTTGTTCAGCACCTGCTTGGTGCCCAGACATTGTGATGAGCATGGTTGAATTTTCTCTTTACGGAGGCTCTGTGAAATAGGTATCGGGTTTTGCATATTTATAATAATAAAGCTTCAGGAGTAGTTAACTTACCCAAGGCCAGGCAATTGGTAAGCGAAAGAGCTAGAAATTGAACCCAGAGCCAGCTGATTCCAAGATACCACTTGGAATACAATCCATGGTCACTCAAAGTTTTCATAAATAAAGTTAGCCAGCCAGTGTTAGCAAATAGGTTATTAAAGGGGTTGAAGCATTCAATAGGGATGATTAATTAAGCAGATGACCTTACAACTCTCTCTGTCCTTTAAATTCTGTGGTCCTGTTATGTTTGTGGAATCTATTTGCTGTTAGGAAAATGATAGCTAGTGGTAGAATCATATAGGAAAATAGGTTTCTCTTCATAAAAATGACCTGCTCTGCCATTTTTATACAAGTTCTATAAATTTGCATTCCCAGTATTATGGGGGCTAAGATATTTGTCAGTTTAGCTTTAAAAAGAAGTCATTAGTCCAAGTGAATGAAGTATCTGCCCCAAAAAAACACCATAACATTTTATGAAAGACAAGGAAATTTGATTTGATAGTGTAATAACTTTAAAACAAATGCCTAAAAAGCTTTTTGGAGTACAGTATGATATGTTTTGTTTTGTTTTTAATACATATTAAAGAGCATCTTACTGTACATTTTAGAAAAATGCATTTTCAAAATTTTATCCATCAAAGCTAGATGTTTCCTGGACTCACATGACTTCTTAGCCTCCTCAGATCTAAGAAACATGATACAGGTTTGATGCACTGTCCTGAAGAAAGAGGGGACCTGAAGCTTACTCCTTCAGTACAGGTCAAAGGAGTGAATTCCCTTGACTTTGTATTGCTATGAGCAGCATGCAGATAGGGAAGAAGTGGAAAAGTCGAGACAATGACATGTTGACTCCTCTTGCATCCGTATTCAAGACCTGCTTGGATAGTGTTTGTTTCTGTTGCATTGGTTTTTAGATTTTCATGCTTAAAATCTTTTAAAAGTAATTTGATCACTTTTACATATTCTGATTGAATCACTTTATAGCGGGATATTGTTTTTATTTAGCCCAAAACAGTAAAAGCTGATACCTGAAGCTCTTCAACAAATACATGTTCAAATGAAAGAGATCACCCTAAGGATAGCTCTGGCCAATTTGATTGAATCTTTTTCACACAATTTAAAGGGTTCAGGTTACTTAGTATATGATTATTATCTACTTCAGTGATTCATTTTTCAAACGGATATAGAGAAATGATTTCTCAGTTGTGGTTAATATGCAGTAAAAAGTTAATTCATAAAGGCTTTCTTTCTCCATTTTATTATAACTGTTTTTTAGGATGAGTTTGGTTTGTCTAATTCTAAGGATTAAATCTTTCAATGTGATATTTCATCTCTTTAATGCATCTCCATCATAAGAAAATTTAACAATGAAATACTTTAATGTTTAATAGATTTTACTCAACTTATAGAGTGAGTAGTTTGAGAGGGGAAAATGGTGAAAAGCTTTATGCTGCCACTATTTTGAAACACTTGCTCATTGTTGATATAATCTGTGGGCATATTAAATCTTACAGACCTTAACTGGGAAGACACTGATTACAGGAAACTAAATTAATATGAACTCTTTTAAAAACAGATGTTAAAATAAAGATCTTCTTACAAGTATTTAAATCTTGTGCTTCCCTAACAGAATACTAATCACACGTGTTTTCCAAATCCACAGAACTTCCTGTGTAGGATGAAATACTTTATTACTCTTTAATTTTGTAGATTTCTTGTTAGTTTATAATCAGGGGGAAAGGATGTCTTAAATTTGAAACCAAACATTATAAATGGTATGATCATATTATTTTAAATCTTAAGGTGCCATAGAATTATGACAGCCTACCCCTCGTTGCACAGCCTAGGAGTCTGTCTTGTTGCATGTTCTACCAGGAAGGCTCTCTCTGCCGGGTGCTGGGACGTAAGGATGACAGAGGCATCATCCTTGTTTACACTCTAGTTGACGGTCAAGCATCCACAAAGCAAATACAACTTTGTAATGAGATGGGTGAAAGATCTACTGAGTGCTGTGGAGTCCCAGAGATGAAAAGCTGTCCTCAGCCTACACAGTGCAGGGAAAGCTGCTCAAGGAAGGAGGGGGTGAGTCCTCAGCTGAGACTTGGAGAATAAAAAAGACACTTTATTCCTTTAGCTTGATTGTAGGCAAATGGAGCATCATTAAATATATGATGCATTTTTCATTCTGATATATTTTATAAAGTGATGGTGGTAGGGATAGTGTGGGTGAGAGGGGAGGGCACTGAGCAGAAGAAGGTTCTTTACTTTTTATTCTGCATCACATTATTTTTCCCACAGTTATATTTTAGTCATATCCTCATGTGTAATGACAGGATGTTTATGTATATGCTTAAATACAAAACAAATTGTTCACTTTATATAAATGCTGTAATTGAAAGCATGATAAGTACCAAAATAGTAAAGCAAAACATAAATGGAGGAAATACTGATATAAGAACTTCAGTAATTGATATTGGAGTTGGAAAATACTACAAAACAGGGAAGTAATCAGTGTAGTGTGTGTGTGCCAGTCCACATTTCATCATTCTATCTCAGGAGATAAAAAAGAAAGAAAATAAGAAAAATGATGTATGTAATAGAGGTCCTCACAAAGCTGAAGTATTTGATTTTTTGGTGTGAAAATGTTTTAGTTTTATTAAATAATGCTAATAGTAGATACTAGTAGTTGTTTCTCATGATCGTAAGTGCGAACATAAAAGTTGTTCTGAAATATCCTTGGTCCAGGAAGTGGAGTCAGAAAGGCACTGACCTATGTTACCTAGACTGTTCTTCCTGCTGCTTCTCCAGCTCAGAGGAGCCTCTTCTAAAGCCTCCTTATTACGCCCACCCCAGTCTATCTGAGTGCCAGGTGCCATGGCTAGGGCCATGCAGGCTGTCCCTGCTCATGGACTGAACGTGCCTGAGACCAGAACGGCAGCAAAGCTGGGTCTCAGATTGGCAGTTACTGGCTATAGTTCCTGAGATTATTGCTTCAGATATTTGCTTATGTGTACAGATGAGCAAAAGAGACATTATGGAAAGAAATGGGTGTCAGTTTTACAGTCAAAATGAAACCCTTTAAAGTAAATAGCCTACTGATGGTATGCCCGCATTTTCATCTCCATAGCTGAAGAATGCATTTCAGTGTTTCCTCTTAATTTTTAAAGACAGAAGTTCTCCAGGTACATTGTGCATATTCTTGTTGTTTGCTCATTAATCCCCTCCTGGAGTGGGACCCTGTTAGGTTAATTGAGTTCTTCCCTTTACAGATATTATCACTATGTCTGTCTGTCTGTCCATGGATTGCATCTGTTATATTTCTCTGCCACGGACTGACCAAAACCCTCTATCATGAAAGCTTTGTGTCCTTTGGCCATTATGGGCAAGCATGATATCACAATGTTTTTACCGTTTCTGGAAAATCAAGTCAGAGTTCACACAACAAGAGAGCACTTTGACCCTGGCCCCACGTAAAGAAGGACATACTTATTAATTGATAAGTGATTTCTCTAAATAGACTTTAATATAGTGTATTTTACAAGGGATTATGTTTGTTTTAAAATAGAAAATATGTCAATAGACTTTATGGTCAGAGTTTTATGTACAAATTGGTATCTATAAGTGGTCATTTTGATATTCTGCTTCTGCCTGGGAAAGAAGTTCCATGTTCAGTGGTACTTAATTTGATAATTTGTTATCCTTTTTCCTTTGTTATTGAGAAACTAGCAGTCCTTCTAGAATAGTACAGTTCTGGTATTTTCATTCAGACCTGTTTAATTCATCAGAAATAATTTTGTAAAATGAAAAACTGATCATTGAGAACATTTACATGTACCTGTATGATAATTTGCAAATTATATAAAGCTACAGCAGGTGATACTTGATTTAACAGGGAAAGCTTTTATATTATTAATTTACCCCAACAGCATTATGCATTCTTAAAAAGAATTTCTTGATCAGAATCCTTCACTAAGCACATTCATCATATAACTTTTGGTTTCGTTGATGTAATTTAAGATAAATTCAGTATTTTGTTTGAACAGCTGAAACGAAAGACATGGTTTTGTTAGATAATCACACTATTCAATAATATACTCCATTAAGAAACACTTTTGTTGCTGTTGTTGATAACCATAGTTTCTTTCTATGTGTGTAACTTGGAAATGATCACGGAAGACTGTGGATACAGTGTAAAACTTCTCTGGTTGAGCCAATTTTTAGCAATTAAATCTGTGTCTTTGGGAAGAAGTGACCCAAGATTTTGAGAAATAGGCCGTTTCCATTTTAGCCAGTACAAAGGCTTGGAGGTATTGGGGAGCATGGTCGATTCAGGAACCTGAAAGTTAAATTAATTTCAAAATGGGTCACATGGCAAGGATCAGTGATAACAAATAAATAAATAAATACGCAGGCATACATATACACACACACACATAAAAACTCATGACTCTGAAGCATACACACACTAGTTTCCTTTCTTATTCTGTGATCTAGTGCAACGTCTTTAGCAGAAGATGCTTTAAAGCAAACAGTGCATAAAGATCTTGTCTTCAAAGATTGGGAACATTTTTAAAACAGAGTGTACCCGGTAAGTAAATGCCGTGTCTGGTAAGTGTACTAAAAACCCCAAGAGCTTTGATCAAATGCCAGCTGTTACATCAGTTCTGTTGGTAATCTTTCTTACTGATCTGTGACCTTGACCTTGTGCTTATATCTGTATGTCAAATCTATTTTAAGGATGGGGAGACTATAGTTGAGTTTAATAGGATTTATGCTCCTATCTCAAAGGATGTTCATATATATATATATATATATATATATATATATATAGTGTATTTCATATACTGTAAACACTCAAACAATTCCAGGAGAAGAAAGCACCATTTTCCATTATATTTCATTTTTTTATAGAGATTGGAAAAATATCATGCTTTTCAAAACTGATAGAAAGCACCAGTTACTTTGAAGAGCTATTGCAAAAGCTTAGGAGAAACTATACTCTCTGTGTTATGTTTAAACTCTTTTTTTCCACACTTATGTGCCACTAAAAAATTTGTTAGTCATTATTTTGTGTCTCTTCAGAGAACTATTGTTTAACTGAAGGTAGTGGACATTGATATTATTGCTAAATAAATATCACATGTACTCTTTATCATATAATAATTTTCTTCCTGAATTTTTAAAACTATGGTTAGAATTAATTTTATTTAAAAATATTCTAGTTTCTATGTTTTCAGGATAATGCAACACAGTATCCATTAAGGTGTTCCATTTTGGAATAGAAATTGGCAGTTAAGCTCTTTCTCTACTTCCTTTGATTCTGTGCATCTTTTTAACTTAAAATCTCCAACTTGATAATCTTAATTTTTATTGTAAATTTAATTTTTATATAAACTATAAAAGCAGAATAAGATGGATAGTGGATTTATTGACTCTGATTCATCAACATAGCCTTCTGAGGACAATTCGTAACAAAGAAGCTCTTCTTTAAGTCGCTGTATCATTTATAGGGGATACTTGTTTCTGTCATCAGGACGATGATGTTACCTCTCTCATGCATTTATCTGTGTCGTCAAAGATCTTAAATCTTTACTGTTACGTTTTATTTAGTATATAGGTATAGCTATTAAGAGAGAAGCAAAAACTCCAGTTAGAATATAAGCTCATGTTTAGCTTTTAAATAAACATCTGTTTGAAATTCTGTGACCCCAGTAAAGAAAGTAGTGAATATTAGTAACTTTTGGAGACTGAGTGGGTAGGGTGTATGGCTATTTCAAAATTGTTTCCTTCCCTCCAGTTCACTCAATAGACTGAAATATATTGGTCAGTTCTGTTTCCACAACTTTATGACAGCATATCATCGTTCTGGTTAAAGTGCTTGTCATTTTTATCAACTACAATTTGATCAATTACTTAGAATCAAAAAAATAAAAATTTGTATTTGAAGAAGTCCCCCCATACATATGTCCTGTTGAACACCTGAGTGAGTCAAGCATTCGTGTCTCCTAGTGAGTCTCTTAATAGGGGCACTATTTTACTCCCGTCAAAGTAGCTGACAGCAAGTTAAAGCTGATGGACCTGGAAGGGAGGGGCAAATTTGGCCTTGGGCAAAAATATGTAAGGCCCTCAGGTTGCAGTGGAGAGCAGTCTGGGTGGCTGTTTTACTCACTCCGGTGTCAGTGGCTTCTGTCACCAATCTCCAGAGTGTATTTACACCTGAAATGAGAAGCCCTGGGAGAGGGCGAGAAACTCTTGTCTAATTTTAAATGCAGAGGCCCTCAGTTGAGCAAAATGTATTTAGGTAAGTTTATTTTCTTGGTACCCATCAGATTAAACAACCACAAATCCATCTTTTGGTAGATAATACTACAAAGAAAACTATTACCTTAGAATTTAAATTATATCAAAGGACATAATTTTGATTTTTTTTCAAGAAATTAGAAATACATTCTAATAAATGAAATCTCAGGCCTCTTCCCTTACTATGCCCATATTATTCCCAGCTATGAAATGGCAACAGTTGAATATTTAATTCTTTTTCTTACTGTTTTTTGTTTTTTGTTTTTTCAAAAACAAACATTTCATTTAAAATAGAGGATTCACTGCAGTCTTCGCTTTTCAATGAAGTCCCAAGACTGTTATCTGAAATTTTACTTTTCATTTCTTGTTTTATGTAATTAAGTGTTGCGTTTTATATATTCTAACTTTCCATTGGCCCTTGGTTTCAAAAGCTAATTTCATCCATCTGCATAAGATGTTTGGGGTTACATCTTCTTGATAAATTTTCTTGGGTTTTTATTCCCTGTTCAACTCTTAAAACTTTCAGAGTCTCACCTTAGAAAACACTAAGAGTTCTCTGAATTATTTACCTGAATTTGTATTGCTTAAGTAAAAGGTTCAATAATTAGGACTTTGGAATCTTCTTAGTGTACATAGTTATTTTTCTTCTAATGCTTAGGGAAGCATCTTAATGTTTTTCTTATCCTTTTACATAAAAAGCATCTCCAAAAATAATCTACAGTGAAATTCAGGTAATATTGTCCAGTAGGAGTAGCCTTTTAATTACTTCTGCATTTTAAGGAACCAGAGCCAAGAATCCAAATTCTTATTAAAGAGTCACATTGCAGAATTACCTTTAAATTCAATACTCAAACAGGTGTTACTTGATAATGCAAAAGAAATTGGAGGAGATTTCATGGAAACAATTGGAAGTCATGAGGTGTTCATTAGACATAATTTAAATAGCATACAAAGTGACTTTATAGATGTTTAGTAACTGAAATGTGTTTTTAATGGACAATTTGATCGCAAGTGAGATACTGAATCCTTTCCTTAGAAATAGCTAGAAAAGACCTTTCTCATTCATTATTTATCTATCCTCAACCAAAAGTAGTCCCACATATAAGAATCCTATTAGACACATCCTTCATTTATCCAAGTAAAGTCTTTTTACTTGGATTTTGCCATTTTAAAAAGTGTTTAAAAATTCAGCAAACTTTGTCTTTGCTTAATAAACCATTTCCAAATAGAAAATGTAAAACACAATGCAATGGAAATACTTTACTTCAGAAGATCAATATTACACCTACTTGGGAACTGTTAGTATGTGAATTATTTACAACTGTCTTTATTGATTAAAGCGCTAAAAAAAAGTTAAGACTTCAACATAATTTCATATTTTTGGGTCCTTTAAAATGAGTTTTAAAAAAATACACTCTAAATTCAAGCATTTTACAAAAGATTTTACTTAATTAGTCTATGTGTTCAAACTTGGATCTTTGCCAAAGTCTATCTACCCCTATGGTCAGGATTCCATGGAATTTTTTTATGGTTTAGTTTGATTTTATTATTTTTTTAAATAATTCTGTCCTGCTGCAACAATAATTTTTTTCACTCCATGCTAGTGGACCAGTAAAATCTCAGCTTTATCAGATTTAAAAGATATTTTTATGCTTACGAACAATTTTAAATTAATAAAAGGAAAATTCATTTATAATTTTAACACTGTAAAATGGTTATACATAAATTTTATCAAGTTGTCTTGAAGTGTATTAACCCTTGGTATACTATCAGGGTTCTTTGGACCCAGTTTTTGTTTATGAAGTTGTTTTTGCTTGTTTGTTATTTGTGGTTTATATTTCTAACTGTTAGGAAGGATTATATTATATGACTTTTATTCTTTTTTAAAGTTTCAGTGAATGTGTTTTTAGTAGGAAAAAACCATTGTATCTTGCTATTACCATTTGTGTCCATTGGAACTTTTTGTAAAATCAAACATACATTATGGGATGGTATTTTCTGTTTTCCATCCATAATGTCAAAGAGGAAAAAGTTGGCATAGGAAGATGCTTCAATTAGATGAATCAGAGAATGAGTGCAAAGAGGCTGATAAGAGCATTGTCGACGTGATTGATGATGGTGACATTGATTGTATAAGCAATATCTCTGTTTCTTCAGATGACAATATCCTAAATGACTTTTCTCAAACTTAAGAATCAATGAGTGAACAGAATATAGTTCTTTTTTCCTCCAGCTTGATTGAGATATAGTTGACATTTAACATTGTGTAAGTTTAAGGTGTATAATGTGATGATTTGATGTGCACATATATTGCAAAATTATTACCAAAGTAAGGTTAGTTGACATAGCCATCACCTCACAGAGTTACCATACCAATGTAGTTCTAAAGGCAAAAAGGAAATACCGTATTTTCCTCCAATTGCGTAATAGGAAGGACTTCATCACTATTTTGTGACAAGAAACCTTGCCTGTCCTGTCTTGCTCAAAGAATATATGGCAGTATTCCTTCTTTTATGATGTTAGCACACCCAAATTTTTTATAAACAGTTCATAAGTGGACAAATACTGAAGCTGGTGTGTTAAAAGAGAGATTGGAGGAAAATAAATGACATGGAAATGAAATAACCCACTAGATTTATTGCTGTAACACCAGTTACAGTTGTTCTTAATAAATCTAAAAATAAAAAATATTTTTCAATTATGGGACAAGGAAGATTTCTGTCTTTCTTGCTTCAACATAATTTTGAGCTGTCAGAATTTCCCAAAGTAACATGTTTTGAATTATACAAGTACAAAAAGAAGACTCAGAAGTGATGATTAAACTAGAAACTCACAGCCATGCACTTGAAGTCTGGAATGTGTATTAATAAGGCGTTTCCAGGTTTGTGCATGACAGTAGATGAGCTCTCAGTTCCAAAGTGCCTCCATTTTGGATATGTTGTCCTTCAAAAGCAGCAAAATATGGAATTAAGAATTGGGTGTGCTCAAAGCATAAATACAAAACAGAAATAGACTCACAGACATAGAATACAAACTTGTGGTTGCCAAGAGGGCAGGGCGTAGGAAGAGATAGCCTGGGATTTCAAAATTGTAGAATAGGTAAACAAGATTATACTGTGAAGCACAGGGAAATATATACAAGATCTTATGGTAGCTCACAGAGAAAAAAATGTGACAATGAATATATATATGTTCATGTATAACTGAAAAATTGTGCCCTACACTGGAATTTGACACAACATTGTAAAATGATTATAAATCAATAAAAAAATGTTAAAAAGAAAAAAGTAAAAAATAATAAAATAATGCCATCTGGATGGACCTGGAGATCATCACACTAAGTGAAGTAAGCCAGAAAGAGAAAGAAAAATATCATATGATATCATTTATATGTGGAATCTTAAAAAAAGACACAGATGAACTTATTTACAAAACAGAAAAAGACTCACAGACAGAGAACAAACTTACAATTACCCAGGGGTAAAGGGGGTGGGAAAGAATAAATTGGGAGGTCAAGATTTGCAGATACTAACTACTGTATATAAAATAGATAAACAACAAGTTTATACTGTGTAGCACAGAGAACTGTATTCAATATCTTGTGGTAACCTATAATAAAAAAAATATGAAAACAAACAAAAAAAGAATTGGGTTTGCTATGTATAAATTTTTATTAAAAATTCTGATGAGTTTTGCATTATCCTTTCACTCTTCTGTAAATTATTCATCAGTTGACTTAAATGGTAATAAAATGTTTGTTAGACCCAGAAGATAAATAGTAATGATTATTTTTCTCAGTATACTGAAGGTTAAATGAATTCATTAAAATTGTAAAGAGCTGATTTTGATTTAGAACAATAATTCCAAAATCAAATTTAAGTCACTCTTTGCCATCATAAATATTACACTAAATGTTTTGTTAAAATCAAAAAATCTTTTTCTAAAAATTTTATAGAACCACTCTATAAAAGTGACAACTAAGTTGAAATAAATATTGTCCAGTCAACTTTTATTTTATCACTGGGTAGGCTTTATTTTTTTTTCCATTCGTGTGTGTGTGTGTGTGTGTGTGTGTGTGTGTGTGTGTGTGTATTCTTAGTGCTTATTAAAAGAAATATTTCTTCACTTTGTCTCTCTACCAACCTAATGTTTAAATACAGGATATTAGTATAATGTATTTTAGTTTCTAAACTAAATTTTTCCTTCTAAACCTTATGAGTTGCAAAATTTGTGATGCCTTCATTTGTATTTTTTTCTTTTTTATTTGTTTGACCCCTCAGAACTTTTCTCTTCTTCTCACCCTCCGTAAACCAAATGTTTTGGATAATTCTGTTACCTTTCCACAGAAATCACTTAACAAGTGTTTGCCATACAAGTAAAATCTCTTCTTTATTGTGTTTATGAAGAGAACATTGAATATCTTTAAATAGACATGTATATAAGCTCTAAAAAAATTATTACTGAAGTTAGAAATAAACCAGTAGATCCACGGAGAAGCCAAGGAATCACAGTATTTTATAATTTAAATATATGACTTGCAAATCTCTAAAGAAGCCTAATTCTTAAATATGTGTTGACATTTTGGTATTTTTAACTGTACTCAAGTAGTGTCCAATACCTGGGAACGTTCTGAAGTGATCTGTATATAAAATCCAGCAAGCTGAGTATATGTTGGTGATTCAGAAATAATGTGGGTGTCTTTCCACTAAAAGAAAATGAGGCAGGTTAATGCTAGCTTTAAGTCAAGTGATTTTAACCTTATAAAGTCTTTATTAAGTAGTGATAATATTTTACATTATACCCTAATATCTGTAGGTCCCAACGAGCTGTACCGTATCCAAGTATTAGAGCCTCCCTTTTTTTCCCCCCCAAAATTTCTCAGTTAAATTCTGTGCTATAGAAGGGAAAAGACAGGCTGGGGAAAGGTAGGAAGGGTTGTTGTTATTGATGTCTCTCTCTTCAGTTGTTTACGAGAGAGAAAAGACATTACGTGAAGAAATTTGGCTCACTCAGTTCCCTGAGGAGCTTTTAATAGTAGGGCCTGAGTGAATTCCAGCCTCAGGAGGTCTCAGAATTCCTGCTTTCTGAGGCGTTTCATTTTCTGCTAGTAGGGAATGGTGGTGGGTGTTGTCCCTGAGTGCACCTGAAGCAGCTTCTCAGTAACCATAATCTTTGATTCACAGATTGATCTTTTTAAAAAACAGGTTTCTATGAAAAGCTCTGTTTCCTCTTACTTGCTTCACGTAATTGGTGCCATTTATAGACTTTTCTTTTCAAATAAATTAACAAAAAATAACTACTTTAACTTAGAATTTTCTGTAGGCAGTTATTCCTCTGTCCTTCGTAGCTATTCTAAATGTTTCTTGCCCGCTTTTGTACAGGACAGCGTGACAGCTTAGCGTATACACGTAGTTATACGTGTATGTGTTAGAGTAGCCACATTCTCTAAACCAAAAATTAGTGCAAGTATCTTGGCACATTTTCTTTTTAATAATGACTTTGATTTTTGAATCTTTTAAAGGCGTTTTCAAATCACATGTAATATTTTAATTCATCTAAACTTATTAACAACAAATTCACACAAAAAGAAATAGCATGGGTAGGGAGATGAGTATTTTATATTAGGAACATTCTAGAAACTTAGGGTTATAGGTTCACCTGTCACCTATATTCTGCATCTGCTAGGAATGGAGCTCATATTAAAATTTCTACGTAGAGCACATGTGTAAGGATTTTGAAACAGACACATTAAACCTTTGATAGACCTGAATGATCATCCAAAGAATCACTGTTGTCAGTAAGTCATTGTAAAAACTGAGAGAGAGTAAGGTTGTGATTATATTTAAATGTTTATGAATATGACTAGGGCTATCACACTTTTGTAGGCCTACAAAATAATCTTATGCTTGTTAGGGCTTCCAATTCTTTGAAAACAGAAATTCTACAAATTACTTATGGAACGTCTGATGTCTGGAGGATGATGTATGTCAGAAGAGAATCTGTTCTGTACGCCTCAAGCCCACATAAAACTTACTAGATGAATTCGTGTAATGTGGGTCTCTTTTCCTTTCTCTACACTTCTTCTTTTGTTCCTTCCTAAGCTCCCAGTAATGTAAGGTTGCTAGTTCTAGCCCCTTACAGAGCTGCAGTGCTATAGAAAAGACTGAGCCTTTCTCTCGATGTGCAGAAAGGTGCTTAATGAAAATTCAAAAATTTGGTGGGCTTTGGAAGACAATTATATAGCATTAAAGTATTTTCTCGTTTCTAATTGATTGGATCATTTTAACAATATGCATTGATCCAGAGGATTTCCAGTAGAGATTTCCAATTTAATAGGAATGGCAATAAAATAGACTGAAGAAATGACTATAATACATGTATATGTATATTTTAGTGTATATATATATATATGTGTGTGTGTATATATACACATATAAACTTGAAAGTGCTCTATTCTTTTGCTTAAAGATATCATAGCATAATTCTAACTCTTCACCCTCTTAACTATTTTTTATTTTTTATTTTTTTTAGAACACTGATATTTACATTTATTGGAGAACAAAAGATGAAGAAGGAGAAGCAGTGCACTCACTAAGGACTGTCTGCTGCTGCTGCCCGCCTGTGTGTTAAGGAATTCTGCTGCTGCTGCTTGCCTGGGAGTTGATCAGCTCTGCAGTCGGACTGCATTGGAGTCTGCCTGCCTTTTATCTCATCATTGCCAGCAGAAATCCGCGTCGCAATGTAACAGTACATCTCTGTCTAATTACTATGGAAGGTGATAAACTGACACTCACTTCTTAAAGTTACATCTCATTCACCCACAGAAAACCATCTTTAAAGTGAATAGAAACCAAGCCCTTGTGAACACTTCTATTGAACATGACTCATGGAGAAGAGCTTGGCTCTGATGTGCACCAGGATTCTATTGTTTTAACTTACCTAGAAGGATTACTAATGCATCAGGCAGCAGAGGGATCAGGTACTGCCGTCGACAAAAAGTCTGCTGGGCGTAATGAAGAAGATCAGAACTTTAACATTTCTAGTAGTGCGTTTCCCACCTGTCCAGGTAATGGTCCAGTTCTCAATTCACATGCGTATCAGGGATCTGGCATGCTGCATCTCAAAAAAGCCAGACTACTGCAGTCTTCTGAGGACTGGAATGCAGCGAAGCGGAAGAGGCTGTCTGATTCCATCGTAAATTTAAACGTGAAGAAGGAGGCTTTGCTGGCCGGCATGGTTGACAATGTGCCTAAAGGCAAACAGGATAGCACATTACTGGCCTCTTTGCTTCAGTCGTTCAGCTCCAGGCTGCAGACTGTTGCTCTGTCACAACAAATTAGGCAGAGCCTCAAGGAGCAAGGATATACCCTCAGTCATGACCCTTTAAAAATGGAGAAAGATTTAAGGTGCTACGGTGTTGCATCAAGTCATTTAAAAACTTTGTTGAAGAAAAGTAAAGCTAAAGATCAAAAGCCTGATACCAGTCTCCCTGATGTAACTAAAAACCTCATCAGAGACAGGTTCGCAGAGTCGCCTCATCATGTTGGGCAGAGTGGAACGAAGGTCATGAGTGAACCTTTGTCGTGTGCGGCCAGATTGCAGGCTGTTGCGAGCATGGTGGAGAAAAGGGCTAGTCCCGCCACTTCGCCCAAGCCTAGTGTCGCTTGTAGCCAGCTCGCTTTACTCCTTTCCAGCGAGGCTCATTTACAGCAATATTCTCGAGAACATGCTTTAAAAACACAAAATGCAAATCAAGCAGCAAGTGAAAGACTGGCTGCTATGGCCAGGTTACAAGAAAATGGCCAGAAGGATGTCGGCAGTTTCCAGCTCTCAAAAGGAGTGTCAGGCCATCTTAACGGTCAGGCTAGAACATCATCAAACAAACTAATGGCTAGCAAAGGTACAGCGTTTCCAAGTCCGATGGGTATCGTTCCTTCCTCCCCCAAAAATGCAGGCTATAAGAACTCACTGGAAAGAAACAATATAAAACAAGCTGCTAGTAACAGTTTGCTTCTACATCTTCTCAAAAGCCAGACCATACCTAAGCCAATGAACGGACACAGTCACAGTGAGAGAGGAAGCGTTTTCGAGGACAGCAGTACACCTACAACTATTGACGAGTACTCGGATAACAATCCTAGTTTTACAGATGATAGCAGTGGTGATGAAAGCTCTTATTCCAACTGTGTTCCCATAGACTTGTCTTGCAAACACCGAATCGAAAAGCCCGCACCCGACCAGCCTGTTTCTCTGGATAACTTAACCCAGTCCTTGCTAAACACTTGGGATCCGAAAGTCCCCGAAGTAGATCTCAAAGAAGATCAAGATACCTCAAAGAATTCTAAGCTAAATTCACACCAGAAAGTAACCCTCCTTCAGTTGCTACTTGGCCATAAGAATGAAGAAAACATAGAAAGAAACAGCAGTCCTCAGGAAGTACACGGCGAGGTGACGAAGTTCAGGACGCAGAAGTACATGAGGACTTCTGTGATAGAAAGCCCTGGTACCAATAGGACTACCCCAGTGAGCACTCCACCGCTGCTTGCATCCACCAAAGCAGAGTCTCCCATCAATCTTTCCCAACACTCGCTGGTCATCAGGTGGAATTCCCCACCATATGCCTGTGGCCCCCAGTCCGAAAGGCCAACGAATACTGCGTCTAACCACTTGATGGACCTGACAAAGAGCAAAGAATTGCAAGGAGAGAAACCAGTCCAAAATGAAGGTGCACAAAACTCTGCAACTTTCAGTGCCAGTAAGCTGTTACAGAATTTAGCGCAGTGTGGAATGCAGTCTTCCATGTCGGGGGAAGAGCAGAGACCCAGTAAGCAGCTGCTCGGTGTAAACACAGACAGACCTACAGGTGTGATTGATAGATTAAACAGCCCTCTGCTCTCCAATAAAACAAATACAGCTGAAGAAAGTAAAGCGTTCGGCAGTCCGGCAACAGGTCCTGAGCCAGGACTCTCTGGTTCAGAAATAGAAAATCTCCTTGAAAGGCGCACTGTCCTCCAGTTGCTCCTGGGAAACCCCAACAAAGGGAAGAGTGAAAAAAAAGAAAAGGTTCCCTTAAGAGATGAAAGCACTCAGGAACACACGGATAGAGCTTTAAGTGAACAAATCTTGATGGTGAAAATAAAATCTGAGCCTTGTGACGACTTACAGACTCACAACACCAACGCACACTTGAGCCACGATGCTAAGGACGCCCCGTTCTTGGGGATGGCTCCTCCGGGGCAGAGAAGCGCTGCTGCCTTACCGGCATCCGAGGACTTTAAATCGGAGCCCATCTCACCTCAGGATTTTTCTTTCTCAAGGAACGGTCTGCTTAGTCGACTGCTGAGACAAAATCAAGAGAGTTACCTGGCCGATGACCTGGACACCAGTCAGAGAAATAGTGAACTGACGCTTCTAGAGTCAAAGAATCTTTGCATGGCCCCTAAGAAAAGGAAGCTTTATACTGAGCCCTTAGAAAATCCATTTAAAAAGGTGAAAAATAACACAGTCGATGCTGCAAACATTCACAGTGCCCCGGAGGCACTGTACGGGTCCTTGCTTAACCAGCAAGAGCTGAAGTTGAGCCGAAGTGATCTTGAATTTAAATATCCTGCCAGTCACGGTTCAGCCAGCGAAAGCGAGCCTCGGAATTGGGCCAGAGAGAGCAAAAGCTTCAATGTTCTGAAACAGCTGCTTCTCTCAGAGAACTGTGTGAGAGATCTGTCCCAGCACAGGAGTAACTCTGTCATCGACAGTAAAAAGAAAGGACACAAAAATAACGTGACCAACAGCAGGCCTGAATTCAGCATTTCCTCTCTCACCGGACTGATGTGCAGTGCTGCCCAGCCCAGCAGCGGCATGGACAGCAGGACATTCCCGTACCCGGGAGCGGCAAAAACGCCTGCCAGCCCTCCTTTCCCCGAGCCCGTGGGCTGCACGGGGTCTCGACCCGAGTCTGGGCTTGTGAATGGGTGTTCCGTGCCCAGTGAGAAGGGACCCATTAAGTGGGTCATCACAGATGTGGACAAGAATGAATACGACAAAGACTCCCCTAGACTGACCAAAACTAACCCGATCCTGTATTACATGCTCCAGAAAGGGGGCAGTTCTGTTACCAGTCGAGAAACACAGGACAAGGACATTTGGAGGGAGCCTTCATCTGCTGAAAGTATCTCACAGGTTACAGTCAAAGAAGAGTTATTTCCTGCTGCAGAAACTAAAGCTTCTTTCTTTAATTTAAGAAGCCCTTATAATAGCCATATGGGAAATAATGCCTCGCGCCCACACAGCGCAAATGGAGAAGTTTATGGACTTCTGGGAAACATGCTAACAATAAAAAAGGAATCAGAATAAAATGTACCTGCCATCCATCTTTGGATCTTTTTAAAACTAACTAGTACGAACTTGAGATCTGTATAAATAAGCGCATGATGTGAGAAACAAGCATGGTATAATTGAAGCTTTTTTTATTTTGAAAAGTATTGGTTCCTGGTGGTGTTTAAGTCTGCATACTCCTTTTTGCTTTATGTTAATGTCATGAGGAAGCTACTGAACTAGCAACTGGTGGTTTAACACTTCTGTATGCATCAGACAACAACTGTGAGTAGCTATGAATGATACTCTTTTATAATCACAAATAACAGGCATAAATTAAAAGGTGAACCTCCATCCACTGTGGATTAATGCATTTTGCTGCCTTTATTAGGGTACTTTATTTTGCTTTTCAGAAGTCAGCCTGCATAATATGTTTTTTAAGTCCCAAATTGTTAAATGATAACTCTTTAAAGGATAATTATTGAATTAAAAAAACCCTAGTGCTGATTCACTTCTCATTCAGTTCAAAAACAAATTAGAAAAAAATATGCTTACATTTTTCACTTTTGCTAAAAAGAAAAAAAAAATTATTTTTAACTCTTGGAAGGGGTTTTATGGTTCCCCAAAGTGTCTGTCCCACCCCAATCGTTTTCAATATACTGTATTTCTTTAAACCTTGTACTACTTAGTAAAAATTGATTACAGTTGATGGAAATTTGATAGATCCTTTAAAAAAAAAAAAGGCGGATTTCCATTTTTGTATTTTAACTACTTTACTAAATTGATATTCCTCCTTTTACAGAATTAGGAAAGTTAATATTTATCTTCAGGTGGTTTCCTGAATAGTTGAATATTTAAGAAGCTGTTTTTAACAGAAGCAAAATGGCTTTTCTTTGGACAGTTTTCACCATCTCTTGTAAAAGCTACTTCTTACCATTTCTGTGGTACCTGTGAGTTTTATGACCAGGGTTTCTTAAAGCTGGACTCAGACCACCTGCGCTAGAGTCATCTGGAGCACTCATTTTAAAATGCAGGTTCTTAGGCAGCCTCTCAGCTCTCCAGAACAAGAATCTCTGCTAAGTGGACCTGGGAATCTTCCATCTGCCTCTCAGCACACTCCCCAGGTGTTTCTTCTGCACACTGAAGTGTGGGAACCATAGCTTATGACTCTCAGAACACAGGACTGCAAACAGACTATTTGATGCCTGTATTTTCCCCAGTACAGTCACACATCAACTCAAAATTTGCAGTATTGTACTTCATATATTACTGTTATGTCTTTGGAAATCGAGTTCAGAATACTTTTTATGACCAAAAAATTGGGTGGAGGGGACAACGTTCATATCTGGCTCAACATCTCAGGAAAATCTGTGATTATTATGTGTTCTAATGAGTAACATCTACTTAATTAGCCTTAGGGATGGAACAACAGGGCCACTTACCAAACTCAGGTGATTCCAGGATGGTTCGGAAACTCCTCCTGAATAATACATCCTTAACTTCTATTAAAACCATCGTCCTAAGAACAGTGCTGACAAAGATGAAAACATTTATTTCAAACCCAAGAAAGGCACTCAACTCAGACTGACTAAACGAAAAAGTACAAAGGGCACATATACATGACAGAATTGTACACAGTCACTCCATCAGATCTATTATTTTAAAGTAGTGCTTAAAGTACACATTGATGTGTTCTTGGAAGAACTTAATATATTATTGAGCCACATGGCGTTTCTATCTTGAAACAAGCCCATGGTTTTCAGTTCAGTTTTTACAATCCACAATTCATTCACCAGATATTTTTGGTTTTAATTGTGAACCAGGTTAGCAACTGACCTGTCAAAAAATTGTTATATAATCAACTATTAATTAGAAGGAAATCTATTTGAAATTGTTCTACTTGAAATTGTTTCTAAGACTTTTATACTTAAAATAGGTGTTATTTCCTAATGTGATCTAAAACCCTAAATGATTATTTTTTTTTCTCAAAATGATTTGTAAATAGTTACTGGATATATTATAAAATAATAGGAGTGACTAGTATGCTACGTCACAAAGAGATGAAGGCATATGCTTGTTCTGAAGTGAGAATTCCACTGGCCGGTGAGTAGATTCAACTCCATCCCGTATTTACTCTGTGACAATCTTATTGTCTACATGATATAAATTAGTTCTTAAACAAGTCATTTTTTTTCTGCCACTGTGAAAGGTCTGGAACCTTAGAAGTATGCTAGAAAAAATTTTGGTATTACCCTTTGGTTAAGGGAAAATGGTCTTTTTTTAACAAGGGAGTGAAATTTAGGTCAGGAAAAAGATCACAGGCCAGCATTGCTTTTTTGCTTGTTTCGTTGATTGGTTGTTTTTGTTGTTATTGTTGTCAGCAGTTAAAAGAAATGAAACATACATGATACATAAATAAATGTGACCACAGAGAAAGCAGTTCTGATTTACTAGAGAGTGTCCCCAATTTGAGTTCAGTATGATTTTAAAGAAGAGCAGTGAGAAAGGGCGTACATCCGTAAATTCACTTTGTTTATGGCTGTGTAGATACAAGGATGCACATACACACATTTTCAAGGACTGTTTTAGATATCTAGACAATTCCTTCCCAATAAAATCATTTGTGAAAGGGTACTACAGCTCTCATTGACATCAGTAAGATAGCATTACCTGTTCTCTGCTGCATCTTACAGAAGAGTAAACTGGTGAGAGTATATATTTTATATATATATATATATATATATATAATATGTATATATATATATTGACTTGTTACATGAAGATGTTAAAATCGGTTTTTAAAGGTGATGTAAATAGTGATTTCCTTAATGAAAAAATACATATTTTGTATTGTTCTAATGCAACAGAAAAGCCTTTTAATCTCTTTGGTTTCTGTATATTCCATGTATAAGTGTAAATATAATTGGACAGGTTTAAAAATTGTGCATGTATGTATACAGTTGCAAGTCTGGACAAATGTATAAAATAAACCTTTTATTTAAGTTGTGATTACCTGCTGCATGAAAAGTGCATGGGGGACCCTGTGCATCTGTGCATTTGGCAAAAATGTCTTAACAAGTCAGATCAGATGTTCATCCCAACATGACAGTATTCCATTTCTGGACACGGCTTCTGTGGTTTCAGCTTTGTGAAAGAACGTGCTTTGAATCCAAGGGTCTTAAAACTTTTTAAGTCAAGTCAACCACTTTTCGTCATAAAGAGTTCACACAGTACTTTCATGAATTTTTTAATTCCATTGGAAACATAATAATATACCAGGAGTATTCCAGTATCCTGGAATATAGGCGCATTACCGTTCATGGTATGAATTCTGGGGTTTACACAAGCAATTTTGATGCAATCTGCTCAAAAGTATGATTTGTCATTTTTATTAGAATTTAATTTCTTCATGTGATGTCATGAAACTGTACATACTGCAGTGTGAATTTTTGTTTTGTTTTTTTAATCTTTTAGTGTTTACTTCCTGCAGTGAATTTGAATAAATGAGGAAAAAAAAATTGGCATTGTCTCTGGTTTGAAATGGCTGTTATTTTGTGGCCTTTCTCTGATTTTCAGACTTTCCATAAACTTTAAAGCCTCTGGTCATGAAAATAACAATCAGTCTTCAAGGATGCTTGGTCCTTCTCAGAAAAAAATTGAGGAAAAAAAGAAGGTGGCCAATGAGTGAGTGTATCTAGAGACAGGCAATTGAAGCATAGCCCAGAAAGACAGCCAGCCAGTAACCTGTCCTGCCTAGCTTTGATCCTGTTGTTTGGTGTGTAACTGTACAGTCATTACAGATTTTTAAAGTGGGAAAAAGTTTGTACAGTGTTCAAAAATAAAGTTGATTTGATACAAACTTGTTTTAAGATAAGATTTTATTAGGTTTCTATCTAAAATTCAATGAGTGTTAAGTTTATTTTAAATAAAAGAAAAAAGTCTTCGCTCATTTTCCAGAGATGAATGTGTGTGTAGTGTACATGCACACATAACGTATGTAAGTATGTGCTCTATGTCATAGGTAGTGAGTAGTTTGATAAACGATGTACATATGTAATATGTAATAGAGACCAATTTATTTAGACAAAGCAAAAAAGCTCTATCCTTGTGAACCGATGGGCTGGGAATTTTTATTTTTAAATATATTATTAATAATTTAGGAGGAAGGCATTTTCCCACAGATGAGTTTCTATTTTCTGACACTAAACTAAGCCTATTAAAATTTCAAATTAAAATCTGAAAATTTTGCAACTTCTCTCTCTCTCTCCTAACAAGTTTATAAACATTGTCTAAAAAAAGTGTTCAAGTAATAGAAATACAGACAGCTGCTCTACATTGTTGAAATGTTGAAAAGTTCTGTGCATAGACACTGCCATCAGAATCGAAGATGCACAGCCATGTTTCATTTTGTTTATTGATTTGGCGAAAAAGCATAACAAGTGTATCGTAATAAATTGAGGCATTTTTAAGAAAACTAGCAGCTAGTAATTCTTGACTATAGGATAGTGCCAATGATTTTAATAAAATCAGATTGTGACCACCTATGCCATGCAAAGTTCTATTTCAAGCTTGTTAATGTGGAAATATTTACAAAGAAATAATTACGAAAAAACATTTTTCCTACCACTGCTGTCTCGAAATTGACCTCTTTGGTTACAGAGAATAGGTCTTAAACGTTAATGAGCACGCCACTTTTCATTTATTTCATCAAATGTAGAGAAGACGTGTGTCATGCTGGCACCTTGTAAGGGCTGGCAGAGGGATCTGTTGGCATCATTTGGTATTAACTTACCCCTACGCTTCTCTAAATGATCGATGCAATAATGCTTAGAACATCTCATAGGTAAAAGAGACCCCTGCTCTGAAAAACCTGAATTAATGTGCTCTTCACAGTTGGTAGCAGAATAATTGACAGTACAACTCAAATCCCACAAACTTCCACTTTGGCGGGCTGCGGGGGCGTGCTGCTGCACGTGGGCTGCCCTCACCTGAGTGTCTAAAGGTAAACACATAAACCTTTCCGGCAATCGCCCACGTTTTAAAATATACTTTTGTAGTCAGAACAGGATTCTTGAGCCGTTCCAGTCTTTTCACAGACTTTTTTAGGGACAAAGACCTAGACAACCTTCTATTTTCCAGTTTCTGCTTTTACCAAACATCACTGAGTAGGCACTCTGAGAGAAGTTGACAGTGCTTTTGGACTGTCCATTTTGCTCATTTTTGCGGATAAACGTTCACCTCCCAGATCACATCTGGAAAAGGACATGGTCTAACGTTCTATGGGTTTCACACCCTGTAGTTTTTTGAAAGCTATACCAGGAGGGCCCCAGAGGAGCACGTCGGTGTAGGCGTGTCGTCTGAGATTGTATTTTCCCTTAGCTAATTGATACGAAATGATCATTTAAGAATAGAACAGTGAGATGACATTGTTGTAATTAGAAAACAGCAAGTTTCTCCAAAGACTGGAAGGGTTGCCTCTGACAGCCACTGGAGCTAATCTTTCCATAAACTGCAAATCCTTATAGTGGTAGCCCCCTCGCTGGGCTTGCAGTGCGCCCTGTGACTTCTGGCCCTGCCGGCATTTTCACATTTCCACCTCTTTCTCCCTCTATCTAACACACTTCTGCCCATCACCACCAATCAGTTTTCAAACCTTCCCAGTAAGAATTCACTGTTTCCTGAGCACATCTGCCTTCTTGGCATCAGCGCCTTCAATCACGTGACATTCTCTGCCTAAAATACCGCCCCCCTTTGCTCTCATTGCCATTCTTAGCCTAGTAAACTTGTGTTTCTCTTTAAGACCTAACAAATATCACCTCCTCAAAGAAGCCCTCCCCACTGTGACTCTCCAGGTGGCGTACTGTCCAGCCCGCGGCAGTACCATAATGCTTTGTGGACTGCACTCATTTGTGTGGTTAACAGCATATCTTGCATTGATTCCTTCTAAAGGCAGGAAACGTGAAGTGTGTCCAAATCGTGATACGTAGCAGTTACTCAGTAAGTATGAATGAAAGGTGATCTCTCCATGGACACAAAATGAAAGGCAGCTTCCCCATCCCTGGTCAGGGAAACAACGTAATTGACAAGGTAGAAGCGCATCCATTCCCCTGAAGCAGTGCCCAGCCCCCCAGCCACCTGTATCCCTGGGGCTCATTGTCTCTGTTGGCCGACCCAGGCCTTCTCTCTTCTACCTTCTCTAATCTGCAGAGATGCTATCAGCTGAGAAATTCCTGATAAGAGGAGCTTGTTCTTCAAAGGAGAATAGGAAGGGAATTTTGGGGGTTTTGCCAATAAAGATCTAATTACCTGTTGTACCAAACAGCAGTGAGCATCTTAGAATTTTTGCCTTTAGCAGGGAAGCTATCAACCCTTCCAAACAAACACCAAGTGCTGAGATAGGCCTGAGGTGAGAATCCATGGCCTCTCCTGCCTGTCAAATACGTTTCATGTTCCTGAGGGCTAGCTACCCTCTGCTGAACTATCCAGAATCAAACCCGGGCAGAAGATGCTCTCTTGATGTGGTAAAACCAACTCCTTGATGATAAGACCAGGGTAGGAGCTGGATCTAGCATTAGGCTATTTCAGATCCTAAAGGAAATCTGGGTCCCTATGGGTGTAGAAATGCCAGAGACCAGTGCAGGTATGAACTAGTCCACTAGCTCAAGTATCCATTCATTAGAGAGCTTTGACAGTGGCAACTTACCTACAAAGCCAAATCACCAGGTTTTAAGAGTATCAGAGAAGTAATACAAATGTTCAGGGGTTCAGCAAGTACTTAATAAAGGTGTGTTAAATAGATGTGATAGCAGAAGCTCATCTCTTTCACATGTGGGAACTGGGCTGAGAGATGTAATTTCCTTTTATTCCGATACCATACAATTAATCTAATCAACATTTTGGTTTTCAGCTATTGCGTTTTATTTGTCCAGAAAAACCACATTTTCTGTTTCCCAACCACCAAGGGGAAGAATAAAGTCTTAGATGATATCACTCTTATTATATGTCCACATGGCAGTGGAAAATCCAAACAGAGCATATTCAGGATGAGGAGGTGGTCTGCAGTGGAGACAGAATAATCCCCTTTCCTTGGCCAAGTAGGACTGATAAACGTCACTCATGATTTCTGACCGATAGAAGGCCATGGGAAGAAACAAATGGAAGCCTCTGGCTTCAAGGCTGCCTTTCTCAAATAAAGGGAATATTTTCAAGTGGGTGGTTTATGTAATTAGAGAGACCGTGGAAAGAGCTAGGTGTATTTAGAAGGTGACGGAGAAGTTTGAAGCACAGCGTCCCTGGTTTTGCTAGGGAAGAAGGGACCTCTCTAGCTATTCTCTTCCTGTGAGTGCCTTCCTAGCTTAAGCAAATCAAGAAGGCTTCTAATCTTAAATATAGTCATAGAAAATGATCATACTCTTATACTTTCATCAAAGATGAGGCGTTTCTTGTGAGTCTGGACATTTAAAATCAGGTTGTTTTTGTTTCTGTTTTTTCCAACATCTCTTCTTCCTGGGGTGAAGCTGGAGACTTGAACGACTGGGCTATGAAACCATGGAACACAGAGTGATAAGAGGCAGAGATAGTGACCTGCTTCTCTTAGAGTAACATCCCTGTTTTTACAGGGTGCTGGGTGGGGATGATAGCTTTGGGTGCTCTCAGTTCGTCATTCCTAGTGGGGAACCTGTACCCTATGAATGAGCTGGGGCTAGGGCAATCAAAGCCCAGCATTCTTCCCTGCCACACTCAGAAAAGATTGTCTGCCCTTAAACTATCAGTGATTGCAGCCATCAAGTCATCAGCTACTGCAGCGGCCCAACTATGGACCCTGAGGGGATTCAGGATGGAGAAAAACAGGATACTGGCCTTAGATAGTTAAGATGCATATCAAAGGAATAATTTCAATGAGCCCAGACTCTTACATCTTCCTATACAGAGAAAAGCACTAAATTCATTAACAAGATATCTAATTTTCTTTAATTAACAGTAATCTTTAATGTTTTGACTATTGGGGTTTTTTTCTTTCTTTTTTTTGCAAAAACTCCCATATATCCTGGCTCCTCCCTTACCTCTTCAGAGTAGTCCCTCAGATCTATCTGAGAGACTGCCTTCTGGGCTTAAGTCCTCAGCGAGTCCGCAAAATAAAACGTAATTCTCAACTTTTAGGTTGAGTTTTCTTTCTTTTTTTTTTTTTTTTTTTTTGGTTGACAGTAGCCTTTGTAACACAGAGCTTTGCAGAGGATGAGGAATGCTTATGACTTACCTAGTCCTTCCAAGGAGACACTGACACCCCTAACTGGGAGCTGGGGAGACGGATCCTCATCTTCTCGGCCACATTCAACTTGAATGGACCTTCCATCACACTGAGCTGTGGTGGGGGGAGAAGGAGGAGTTCATGGCTCAAATACCATAGACTCTCGCTATTCTCAGGAAGAGTTCATAGATTTTCTTATGTAATATTTCTTCATTTGCTGTGTGCCTTTTGGAAATTTTTCAGAGTATTTTTAAAAAAGAATTTTACCAGTTATGTTGTCTTGCTGGAAAATGGGTTTCCAGAGCTCCTCACATTGCCGTTCCCAAAGTGGGAATTCCCTGCTTATGTTATTTCTGTCCATCACATAAATGTACTCAAAGCCACATCCCTCCAGGGTCACCTGCTTAAGCAACACTGTGCTGCAGCATTATTGCTAACTGGTGGAAGACATATTTCTGCCCTGAGGGCTAAATTGTATGTTATTTTGAAAGAATCTTTCTTCCCTCCTATTAACTATAATTAACCTAAATCTATTTTCTTTTTTCCAAGAATTTCGTTTAATTATTTTTCATGTCCCCTCTGGGATAATATTCCAATTCATCACTCTTCTTGCCGTCAAATATTCCACAATCAAACCCACCAGACCAGCCTCAGTCTAACAACCTGCCACCACTTACACAGTTATTTTGTAATACTTTCAATGACTCTTTGACATTTAACTCAGGAAAGTTATTCTTTGCTTTTTCTTATGCTTTTTTAAAATAAATTTTTGAGCAGTTTCAGGTTTACAGAAAAATAGAATGGAAAGTACACAAATTCCCCATCTACTCCCACACTGCCACCCCCTGTGTCAGTTTCCATTATTATTAACCTCTTGCATTAGTGTGGTGCATTTGTTACAGTTGAGCAACCAATATTGATACTTTATTTTAACTAAAGCCATTAGTTTATATTGGGCCCTTAGTTATATGTGTTTTATACCCTCTATGGGTGTTGACAAATGTATGATAACATGTAACTAGTTTCACTGCCCTAAGCTCCACCCATTCATCTCTCCTACCCACCTCTGCCCTCACCAACCCCCCTTCCCGGCTCCTTGGCCACCACTGATCACCTTGTCTCCATAGCTTTTCCCGTCCCAAAATGTCGTGTAACTGGAATCACATAGTACATCATCTTTTCAGGTTGGCTTCTTTCAATTAGCAATATGCTTTTAAGGTTTATGTCTCTTTGTGGCTTGATAGTTTATTCCTTTTTATCACTAAATAATATTCCGTTGTATGTATACATACCCCATTTTGTTCACCCACTCACCTATTGGAGGACATCTTGGTTGCCTTCAGGTTTCGGCAATTGTGAGTAAAGCTGCTATAAACATTAGTGAGGGCTTTTGTGGGGACTTTTTTTTTTCATTTTTTTCTTTCATTAGCATTTTCCTTAAATTTTCTATATATATTTTATGCCTTTTGATTTTTTTTACATAACTTTTTTTTTCATTTTTCTTTCTTCCTTTTTTTTTTTTTTTTTTTGGATGTATGTTTTTAGAGGGCAGAGCTTACCTTCTAGTAATTCAAATTTCCCACAACTCGTGTGCTTAAGAAATGCTTAATCATCAGTTCCAAGTCCATCAGTTTCATTGGGTGTATCACTCAGGATAGGCTAAGTTATGATGCAGTATCAAAGAACCTTAAACTGTCAGTGACTGAGAACCACAAAGGTTTATTTCATATTATTACTACGTGTCCAAGTTGAACTGGTAGTGGTCTCTTTTTCTGGTGGGGAGGGGGTGGCGTCATCCATGGTGTTGGTGCCTCCACTCTCTGGGAGTGTCACTGGTTGCCTTGGCAAAGGGGAAAGGACATGGTGAATTGAGTACTGACTTTTAAAAGACCTAACACCTCCTTAACATTACACCAACCAAAACACTGGTCTGCTTAACTTTAAGAGAGTAGGAAATGTATTCATGTACACTATGTACCTATGAAAAGAAGAATCAGAAATATTGATGAACTTTCAATATTCAGTTTTAATATTTTTTATTAAACTTTTAATATTCAGTTTACCTGAGCATAGAACAATGATCTTTTGATCACTAAAATCAGTTTGATTATTTTAACATTTGCCTTTGCTCTTCAGACTATAGACAATAGTCTAGGAGATAAAATTAATGAAACGTAAGGGATCTAACAATATTCACTAATCCAAAGGAGAAGGTGTAGGTTGTCCCACAAACTCTAGAGGCTTACTCTAAGGAAGTTAACAGGCGTCAGAGCATGAAGTCCAATACACGTTGGCAGTTGGCTCTGCGGACACTGAAGGATTCAAAACGAATGAAGATGAGTTCTGTTCACTTAGGCTCAGTATAACAATAGAGAGATGTTCACTCATGCTGTCATGTAACTGTCTATCCCTATACACTTACTGATTTTATTATTTTAGTTTGTTTATATGATTAAAGCTTTTCTTCTCTGTCCAAAATTGGATATTCCATTTGAACCTAAACACATCTTGAAAAAATTTCAATTGAGAAGACAAGTTTGGTTTAGGCCATTTCAAATCCATTTAATTGCTCTTGAATTCTTTAGCTAAACAGACAATTTTCTCTCCCCTCACCACCAGATTTGCTGGTAATTTGGGGTACCAGCACTCATCTTATGAAAATCCTTTAGTTATTTATGGTCAGCTCTTAGAACTAGATACCCACGCCTTTACTCGTCCATCCCCAGAAACTTCTCCTCTTCCTTATGGAAAGTGATGTCCTTGGGAAAGTCATCCCTGCTTTCCTCTCCCTCATCTATCTTGTCTCAGGATCACCATTGACACACCTAGTCCCCACCTGTGTTATGTGAGCCTGCAGACAATGAGATTTCAAAATTACCCCTATATCCTTTCTGATGTTTCCCACTGCAAGAGAATTCTCCCATGTCCCTCCCCCAAACATTTGCATCCCCTGTTCTTTCTTCCCTGAACATTTCCAGGCTTCTCAAGGGTTTCTAATGTTCCCTCTTCCCAACAAGTACCTGTAGAGCCACAGAGATGGAATAGAGAGAGAGGAAGAATCATCTTTCTACCACCGAGACAATGAAGGACAAGAAGATAGCAGAAGGGATTCCCCCCTAAAGGCTGCAAGTATTTTAACTGCAATTGTCAATCCATCTCAAAGGAGAAACCATGGGAACTGTGGCACAATGGAAAACAAGACTTCAGCATCAAAAGCCTAGAATTTGAAGTTCAGATCCACCATAAACTAGTCTCAGGTTTTTGGCCTGAGAATTTGTTTAGTACCTCGTGCCCTCTGGGTTATTGCCAGGATCATGTGATGTATTGTATATAAGAATGCTGTTTAAAGTGCTATTCACATACTCTCTTTTCTTCAAAGTATGTCAGTATTTTTAATAACAATTATATTTATTCATAAAATGTATGGGGAATTCAAAGTACCTGAAGAAGAAAACAAAAATCACCCATAATTCTACCACCAATAAATACTATTTGTTATCTCCTTTAATATGAAATGCTATTACTACTTTCTTCTAATCTGCTAGTAATTATGTGTTTGTGTTTAACATTGTCAGGATTATGCTCTCTATATATATAGCTTATGGCCTTGTGTGGCAGTCTCTATTTCCCCATAATGGCCACAGAATATTTCCTGGTGCCAGAACCTTGCCTCTCCATCGACACATAGTCTTCGTTTCCCTCCCTGTGTAACTGGCCAGGGCTTGCCGCTGCCTTGATCAAGAGAATGTGGTGAAAGCGATGTTGCAGGGCTTCCAGGGCTGGGTCATGAAAGGTGATACAGCTTCTGCCTGGCTCTTACTTTTAGGACACTGTCCCTGGGAACCCAGGAAGGGAAACCCAGGTCATATGGAGAGTCTATGTGTAGGTGTTCTGACCAACAACATCAGCTGCTGGACATATGAGTACAGAAGCCCTCAGATGAGACCAGCCTCTGAGCTGCTACAGCTGACCTCAAGTGGAATAGAGGGACGCTGTCCCCAGCAAGCCCTGCCCAAATTACAGATTCCCACGCAAAACACATAGTATCATTATGCATTTCACTTAAATTTCATATGCACGTTTTCTCACGTCTTTAACCACCATTCTTACATCAACTTAATATGGCTAAATGACATTCCATTATGTGAACATTGTACAATTTATATAAACTCTTCTATATTGTTGCTTATTTAAGTTTTTCTTTCCAAACCTTTTTTATATGATACATAATGTCGCCAAAAACATGTCTACACACACATTTTGTGTTTTGTTTTTCTTATGATTTCCATAGAGTAGATTTTTAAGAAGACAAAAGTAAACCTCAATGTACCTCAGTTACACTGAAGTAGATTTTGTGGCTCACTAGAATCAAAACTGTCCGAAGCTTCATTGTTTCTAAACTTAGAAAAGTATTCTAAGATCTGAAGTTTACAGAACTGCCTCACAAAAATTTTAGAACACAATCCTTTTCCAAAGGAACCCTTTTCTTCACTGACTTCTGAATCACAGGGTCAGCAAAAGATTTTTTTTGAGGGTGGTTCTTTCTGTCACAGATTGCACCTCTCACCTTTGATTTCTCTTCAATGGCTTGTACCCCAGAAGAAACTTGTTTTTAGTAAAGTGATACATTCATCACCTATGGTGGGCTGAATGTGGCCCCCATAAGGATATCCATATCTTAATCCTGGAATCTGCGAATGTTACCTTATATAGTAAAATAAAATTTACAGAGATGGTTAAGCTTGGGTTTTTGAACTCAAGGAAGATGATTGCAGAATATCCAGACGGGTATGAAATACAATCACAAGCGTTCTTACAAGTGAAAGGCTGAGGGGAGGCCTGACACAGATGAAGACGAGAAGCAATGTGACCATGGAAGCAGAAATTGGACCGATGAAGCCACAAGCCACGGCATGGCAGCAGCCACCAGGAGCTGGAAGGGGCGAGGAGCCCATTCTCCCCCGGAGCCTCTGAAGGGCCTGTGGCCCTGCTGACACCTTAATTTAGCCCCAATGAACCTGACTTTGGACTTCTGATCTCCAGAGCAGTGAGAGAATAAATGACTATTACTTTAAGCCATCAAGGTTTGGGTGTTTTGTTATAGCAGCTCTGGAGAAATTACACGTCGCTTGCTGCTGTGTGGGAAATAGACAAAATACAAAGGAGTTCATTTTAATGCTCCAAATTCTGTTCCTCAAATATCTTCCTAGCAGGCGTAGGCGCCCGTAAACATGCACGAAGTACATTAGAGATCTTCGGGGGGTTATATGTGTGTGTGAAAATTTGTTAAGTGTCCAGTGTTCACTGTCCTGTGGAGAGTAATAAAGCAAAGATAAGATTCTCATGCTTGTGGTATTTATATCCTAAGCTGGACACACACACACACACACACACACACACATCTATATATATAAACACCTGAAGCAGAATACAGATCCCTGTGTTTCCTCAAAGTCTCCGTGAAGGTACACACTTTGAAATATGTCAGAATTCAGAGCGTATAATCATGAAAGCGTAGTTTGAATCCTCCCGCTTTGGAGATATAACTGCAGCCCCAGAAAGGAAACTAACAAGGAGTCACAGATAATAGGGCCCCAAAGATCTCAAAGAAATAGGTTAATCTCACTGTGGATCCTAGCCATGTCATAAAACATCAGTGTACACGAGCTTCTCTTTCCCTTCCTTGGTTAAAAATGTCCCTTTATTGTCAAGGTCTAAAAAAAGGCAAGACATAACGAATGAATCTGCAGTGATGTTTGAAAAATAGGCCCTGACACATTTGGAACATACCCACTGTTCAAAATCTGCCGGCTGAGAGAAGCTGACGAGAACCCCTGACGGCCCGTGGGGAGCGCCGTCCAGGTGCCCGCTACCTGCTGCCGTCAGCCCCGCCTTGGGCCAGCACGGGGCCAGAGCGGGCAGTGGCCTCTCGGCCTCCTGTGAACACCAGGCCAGGAGGCAGCGCTGCTGCTGATACAAACATGAAGGGAACGTCGTGCTGGCTAGAGAATACGACACGGCCTCTTTTTTCCTTCTTAGGCATCAGACTTCAGTTGGGCCTCTCCAGTGATGTAAGCTTCGTCCTTTCCTTTATGAAGTGTCTTGGCTTTAGTAGTTCTTGCTTATCTCCTCATTTGGAATCAGAAAAGATCCCCACTACACAGTCTCCTATGACGCTGAGAACCAAGGCAGACTTGAAATGATCATCTCTGTTGATACACGGATTTAAAATTGAAAGGACAAGGGGGAGGGTTTAGCTCAGTGGTAGCGTGTGTGATGGGCATGCACTAGGTGCTGGATTCAATCCCCAATGCCTCCATTAAAATAAGTAAAAAATTGAAGACCTAATTATCCACCCCCCCAAAAAAACCCAAAAAATAAATTAAAATAAATTTTAAAATAAAGTAAGATTGAAAGGATCATTCTAAAGTTGTCCAAAACTTCTGCATTCCACTCCACATGGTGGATTTTAAATGTATTTATCATCCACATTTCCTTCCTGAGAGTGAGAAAAAAAAAAAAAAACTTGCCAGATTTCATTTAACATGTATCATTGTTTATACTACAATATATTCTGAAATAAATCATTAATGTGATTATAAATAATAAAGCATAGGAAAACTTTTCTAAGGATGAAGTAAGTCAAAATGGAGCAATTGCTGCTGTAAGCCATAGACAAAGCTGCCATGATCCATGGTGTAGAGAAATTCTCATCAGGGAAAAAGCAATTAATACATCGTTCATTTAACAAAGTATTTATTACTGCCCACTCTATAACAGCATTATGTAAGGTCCCTAGAAATACAGTGAGGAGTAAGGCATATCTGTGTCTGCTCTTAAGGAATTTAAAGTCTAATTAAAGACTAATGGGAGAGACAGACTTGGTGCTCTGACAGTGTGCAGGAGGAAAACACCTAGCCCAAATCTGAGTAGCAGTCAGGCTTTACAGAGAAAATGGTATTTTTCTGGGAATTTAGAGGATGGAAGCAGCATAAGCAGTGGTTTGAGGGTAGGAGAGAACTTAATGTGTTAAAATAACTGAAATTGAATCACAGTGCCTGAGAGATGAGGCTCTGAAGGTAAAAAGGAGATCTTTTTATATGGATCTTGTAAGCAAAGACAGTGAAATTTATTAAATGATGTTAAGCAATTTAGTAATGTGGCCCAGTTTACCCAGTAGGAAGAGTTGTCTGTAATGTACAAGACAGCAACTGGAGCTATTGTGGCAAGAGGGGATGATGGCACAGGTAATGGCAGTGAGAGTGAGGAAGCAGATGAGCAGATGATACAAGACATATTTAGGAGAGAGATTTGTCAGCCTCTGTGGTTGAGTAGGCATGGGTAAAAGAAGAGAAGGATAAATTAAGGTTTTCCAGACTCCACCAAATGGCAGAATGTTAATGAGCTCAGTTTTAGACAAATGAATTTGAGATGTCTAAATTATGTTCAAGGGAAGATATTCAGCATAGAGTTGGATAAACAAGATATTTCAGGAGAAAGATTTAGACTGAAAGTGTAGATTTGGGAGTTGTTAGCACGCAGTTGATAATTGAAGACTTTGGTACCAAAGAGATTGCCCAGGGAACCTTGTAGATTAGGAAGAACTCTGAGAACTGTGGTGTTTTAGAGTGTAAGAAGGACAATACCTCACAAAAGAGACTACTAGGTAGGAGAAAACTGGGAGAGTGTGCATCATAGAAGCCAAAAGAAGAGAGTGTCCAAAAAAAGATGCTGCATTAAAAAAAATTAAAAATAGAATTGCCATATGATTCAGCGATCTCACTCCTGGATGTGTATCTGGAGAAAACCCTAATTCAAAAAGATGCACCGTAATGTTCATAGCAGAATTATTTATGGTAGCCAAGACATGGAAGCAACCTAAATGTTCACTGATAGATGGATAAAGAAGATGTGGAATATATATACAATGGAATACTACTCAGCCATAAAAAAGAATGGAATAATGCCATTTGCAGCAACATGGATTGACTTAAAGGTTATTGTGCTAAGTGAAGTAATTCAGACAGAGAAAGACAAATATCATATGTGATCACTTATATGTGGAATCTAAAAAGTGAATGAATTTATTTACAAAACAGAAACAGACTCACAGACACAGAAAACAAACTTATGGTTACCAAAAGGGAAAGGGGAGAGATAAATTAGGAGTTTGGGATTAACAGATACAAACCACTATATATAAAAATAGATAAACAACAAGGTCCTATGCTATAGCACAGGGAACTATATTCAATATCTTGTAATAACATATAATGAAAAAAATATGAAAGAGAATATATGTATAACTGAATCATTTTGCTGTACACCAGACACTAACATAACATTGTAAATCAATTATATTTCAATTAAATAAATATATACAATAAAAATAAAAGAAAAAAGAAGGACAGTGTTGCCATAAGTGTTGAATCCTGCACTGATTACTGATGAGCATGTTTAATACCCAAAGTGAGTCCCTCTTCCATATGGTAAAATTATTTTAAGTCATCATCATGTAAAAATCAATAATCATCTTCATTTTCTTGATTTATCCTTTAATTTTAAATTGTTGCACAATTTTAAAAAATAAATTACAGCTTTAAAGATATTAAACTTTGTAAACTAGTTCGTGTATGAATTAAAATTTGTTCTTACCAATTAAATAAATAATACTGCAAAGTTCACACCCTATTTTGCTGTTTTGATTTTAAATACGAATAAAAAGTTCTCACCTATGGGAACATAACAATGACAGAATTAATTCAATTTCTGTTTCCTTGTCTTTACAATCTCTGTGTTGTCATGGTTTATTTGGAATCTACTGATTAAACATAGTAATATGTGTCCTGTAGGGTTGGACACACACACAATATCCAAAGCAAGCCAGAACGATTCTGAATCACTGTGGGTTTACTCTTGAAATGAGTCCATGTGTGACTGGGGTGAACTGAAAAACTGCAGCTTCCTGAAATTAACTTTCAGGTAGAATGTGATATTTGTTAAAGAATAAATGATAAAAGTGTGCTTATTTGAATTGTGTGTACATACATACATACATATAACATTTTATAATATACATATCTAATCATAACTTTTAATGCAAGAGTAATAATAGCGATTACATAGAACTTTAATCGACCAAAGAGTTTTGAGGAGGAGTATTCTAAAATTGTTTGGAATTGCTGGTGCATTGCCATAATACAAAATGACCAAACTTGTCAGTTTTTATTATTGTTTTGACATTCTTTACAGACAACGCATCCCCTCATTGCCTGTACTTAATTAAGGGCAACCGCTCTCACAGCCTGGCCTTTGGTACGCTACTTGCCAAGATGGTAAGTAAAATGAGGTCCAAGAATTACCTATGTACGCAGTCATCAGAAGGTCACTGGTGACCCTGACAACTGAGTTTCACAGGAGCGGTGGGGGTGAGGTGTATCACATTGGGAGGAGAAACCAGTAGGTGGAAAAGCTGTTGGGACGGTGACCTATCTTACTGGGTCTCATTTCCTCCAACTCCCTGGTCACTCTTTATCCCTTCTCTTTCCATCCTGACTACACCTCTTTCTTTCCTAGCGTACTGAATGTTTCCATTCTTCCTTGAGCTTACCAAGACCTCCCACAATTACTCGCCTTTATACCTACCATTCTTTCTGCTTGGGATGCCCTTTCTTCCCTTAATTCTCATCTTTGCCTCCACTACTTCTCAAAGTCAGTGATCCAGTGGAGCCTTCTTGACTCCCAGGCCAAGCGTCAGTTAGCCCAGGCTGCCCCAGCCTTCCCATTTCCCTGTCTGGAAGGGCGTGTACGACCTGGTTGTGCAACTTGTTCTGCCTGTCACATTGCCATCAGTCAGCATCACGCCTGTCAGATCTACTGGGTGGCTAACCGGGGGAAGGAAGAGTGAAATTAAACCAGTGAATGAATGAATAAGGGACTATAATGGAAGGAAAGTTGAGACCTTTAGTTCTGTAATTACATGAGGTGGGTTGGTAACAATGATGAGGAATCAGTCACAGGTGATGATACTCTTTGGCAGATGATCAGCTCATTAGGAAAATCATCATAATCTTATAAATAAAACCAGTCAATATGTGGTCCTAACTCAGCCCTTTCAGCTCTGGATGCCTCCCCTCTACTAGGATTTCCCCGGCTATTCTGTTGTTCTCCGGCATTATAACCAAGAGGGACATTTTAATTCTGTAGGTGAAAGGAAGCGAGGCCAGGTTTCTGCCCGAGCAGTTTTGTCAGCTCAATCTCAAAAATCAGTTGAGCAAAGCAGGAGTTATTGTTGCTTTAATCTGCCCTCCTTGCCCAGGAAAGGCTCCGCTGGGTTTTCAAAATGAATGATTCAGATGCATCTAAAGTGTTTACATTTGTTTGGGAAAGATTGAGATTTCAGGATGTAATTTGATAGGTACCTTTCCCCCATTACCCCAGCCTCTCTTTTCCTGTTCTTTGTTACATGTTCAGTGACATGAAACCAGGTGGCACTTGACTCTCTGAATAGCTCCCCGCTGGCCATTGTCAGTTTCAAAGTCAATCATTTGCCTCAGGTCAGGAAGGAAAACTGAGTTGTGACGACATTTCCTGCTTCAGACTTAAGGCTTTCCTCTGCTCTCCCTTCACTAGTTTCTTAGTACATTTTGTTGCTGTTGTTATTGTTAAATTTAAAATGGGATTTTTCTATGTCTGGAGCATAGACAATGCAAATTGGAAAGATTTGCTGATAAGGGAATTGCTGGAGGCTGGTGCCCTGGATGCAAAATTGGGCTCTTTATTCTGAGCATTTGTGTTCAGCCTGTGCCAGTGGAGGTCCCCACCTACTTCTGCTGATTCACTCTGCCTCCAACAGGAGTCATTTCAATATTTGCAGTACAGTCCTCCTCAGTGAGTTCAGTTGAATGAACAGTTGAATAAATAGTAAAAGAATCCATTTCTGTGACAGCACAGTAACGTTCAATAAGACCTTTTTAAGCATGGTAACCTTTGTGACTTTTTAAATATTAGAAAATCTTAACAATGTGCAGCTGGTGAGTGAATGCCTTTTTGATAATTGAATATTTTTCTGGGATACAAAGCTCTGGATTTAACAGCTGTCCAGTCAATAGTCAAAGCTATACTCAGTTGTGTCAACACTGACCTTTTCTTATCCGATTTTCCTCCTGATTTTGTTGATAAGTGTGTCAGCACTCTTTCACTACAGCCTATCCAAATCTGGAACAAAGTTTTGTTACTTACTAGCAACACAGCTTGACTTGGACATAACAAGGCCATGATGAGGACAATAAGGATCTTGTTGTTTGGTGATAACAAATTGCTACTTGGTGATATTTTTCAAGGCAGGATACCCATGCTGAAATGAAATTTGGGTAATATAATGATGGAACAGAAAGATCTCAGTACCAGTCCTGTTTGGCCCTTAAAGCTGCCACGTGACCTAGAAAAATCAATGAACGTCTCTGGGCCTCAGTTTCTTCATGATTATAATGAAGACATTGGATTAGATCACTGATATTCAACTGTATCCCTAAAAGCCCCAAATCCTTTCAGGAGATATTATGTGACATAAAGTTTGTTATTCTGTGTCTTTTCAGCAGTATACATTTCCTTAAGTGTTGGTATAAAATTTCGCCATAATTCTACTTTAATGTATAAGTGATCAGTTTGAATTTTATCACTACTTATGATGGAGTTGATATTCTGTCTTTCATGCCCAACCCAATCCCCATTCTCAACCTTATAATGTCTTTCTGATTTGGCTCCTCTTATCCAAGGACAAACTCAAGAACTATCTTCTATGTTACTTCTATTAATTTATCAGCTCATGTAAATTGTTTCTTTTCTCTGAGCCTAAATGAAATAAACACTTTGTGTCTCCTTTGGCACAGTTTTATTTTCCCTGTGTGTTACTCTAGGCTCAGAAAGTCAAGTTTCACAAGAGCGTGACTGTGGCAGCCGTTTAATTGCCTCCCCAGTATCCTTTTCCTCTTAGGCACAACTTAATGGATCCCCGGGCTATGTTCTCACCTGAAGCTGGTGATTCATGATTGGTCTAAATTAATTATGGAAACCTTGTTCCCCTTTCTCAGGCTCCCTACAGCTGAACGTGACCCTATGACCCAGTTCTGACCAGTGAGATTTAAGCCAGTAGAAGTCTATAGGGGAGATTAAGGGAAAGACAGCTTTTGTTCTCTTGGAGAGAGCTGTCCTTCTCCCTTTGTCTTTCTTCCTGCCTTGACCACAGATAGATGCTTCGATTAGCGGCAGCCATATTGCAAATACAAGGCAACCAAGACAAGGAAAAGACAAAGGAATTCTCAAAGAATTAGTGCCCTGACCTTGTTAAATGAAAAAACCATTGACATCAACTACCTCTGCAGTTTCATTTTGTGAGAAAATTTTAATTAGTGGTTAGAATTTCAAATTCACTTATTCATTCAGCAAATATTTATGATATACCTATAATATTCCAAATGCAGTACATGAAAAACATTAGTAAACGAAACATAAAAAATCCTTCTCCTCACAGAGTTTACATTCTACTGGGGAAGACAAGACAGAAAATTAGTAATATCCATAATAAATAAGAAAATTGTATATACTGTTAGAAAATGCTCAGTGTTATGGAGAAAAGAAAGAACAGGATATGTGGACTTAGAAGTCCAGGTTTAGGGGTCAGATAGGGTTGCAAACAGGATGGTAGGAGTTTGAGAAGGTGACATTTGAGGAGAGACTTGAAGGAGGGAGCGATTTAGTCTTGTAGTTGTCAGGGGGAAGACAGTTCAGACTCAGGGTGTGACCAGTGCATCGATTCTCAGGTGAGAGCAAGCCGGGTCCACCCAAAGAACCACAGGGAGACCAAGTGTGGCTGGAGTGAAGTGAGCAAGGGGAGAGGTGTGTGCACGTGTGGGTAGATCGTGCAAACCTTGTGGTCTTTGTAAGGACTTCACCTTTTTTTTCCTGGGTGAAATGAGTAGCCATTTGAACATTTTGTGCAGAATTACAATATGGTCTGACTTTCCTGTAACTAGATGACCTGACCTGCTCTGTTAAAAGTAGACATAGGGGAAAGCAAGTGAGGAAACAGGGAGGAGAGTTAGGAGGCCCATTAAGAAAAATGACTCTTGCTTGGATAAGGATGGTAGCAACAGAAGTGCAGGTTGGAGTTTTCTTCTTCTTCTGAACATATTTTCAAGGCGGAGACAAGATTTTTGAATGGATTTGAGTGAAAATTATCAAGCCCAGTCAATTTAGGATAATTAAATACACATTAACAGCAAAATAAGTATCACTAAATATAAAATTCTAGTTTCTTAGCAGATACAAGCTACTATATATAAAATAGATAAACAGCAAGGTCCTACTATATAGCATAAAGAACTATATTCAATAGCTTGTAATAACCTATAATGAGAAAGACTATGGCAAAGAATATATATACATATACACATATATATATATATGTGTATATATATATATATATAAAACTGAATCCCTATGCTATACACCAGAAACTAACATGACATTGTAAGTCAACTGTATTTCAATAAAAAAGAAATTTTCTTTAAACTTCTAGTTTCTAATCTAAGTCAATTGCGTGGAAATTTAGCATTCAGTTACCGAAAAATGTTTCATCTAACATGGAATGGTAACATAGCAGACAATACCTTACATTCAAATATATATTTATTTTTAAGAAGTTATGCCATGATTTCCTTTTGTTCACTATTGTTTGTTTTCTTTTTTTCTTGAAGTATAGTAATGTATATAATGTTGTGTCAATTTCTCATGTTCAGCATAATGTTTCAGTTATACATATACATACATATATTCCTTTTCATATTTTTTTCCTTGTAGGTTACCAAAAGATATTGGATATAGTTCCTTGTGCTATACAGTATAAACTTGCTATCTACTTCATATTTAGTAATTAGTATCTGCACATCTCATACTCCCAATTTATCCATTCTTCTCCTTTAATCCCATCAGTTACCTTGAGAGGAGGTGAAAGAATTTTACAGGTGTAAGACTTCATTTATTAAGGAACAATTCATAAATGCTCAGAAGAGCGTAAAACTCACACACAGTTCTCTTTTGCTATTTTCCTAAAACTGATTTGACTGAGCCTAAATGAAACTTTTAGTGAGAATAGCAATTTTTTTTAACAAAATGTGGAGAAAAGAGGGAGAAGTCAAGTTGGTAATTTCAAAATATCCTCCAAAAAGTCAGTGACAGTTGTTTAAGTTTGACCTAGAAACTTTGCAGAACTTTGAAGACTTCATAGCATTCCATCCTTAGTCATTTGGGGTTCCCAAGATAATGATAATGTTAAGTGTCCCTGTGTGGTGTGTGTGCCCAAGTTTAATGTTGGCAAATGAGATTACTTTTGAGGTGCTACAGAGTGTAGGTACCAGTGAGACAAGGGCGCTTGTTGAAAAGACAGTTTATAAGTCTAGACAATATTTTAGTTTTCCATTGTTTTGTGAGTTTGGGCTACAACGGTCAAGACTGTGATGACAATAGCACTTTTCTTATGTGTATGATGTATATTTATTGGCAACCTTCAGGCTATAATGAATTAAATAAACACTGCCAGAAAAACAAAGGTATTTTTGAGCTTGTAAAAGTTCTGTATTTCAATAATAAAACACACATACACACACACACACAAAGTCCCATCTCTGAGAAAAAACACTTATTATTAGATCTGTAGAGGAGGAAATGCTTTCCTTGACTCTTTTAGGGTCCCCGATTGGTTTTGAAAATTAAACTGATGAAGACAGAATAAGGAGAGAAAGCATACACATTTTGTAGAATTTTTACATGTACAAGAGAGTCTTCACATGAGAATGAAGACCCAAAGAAATGACCAGAGAAGGAAGTTTTTACACCTTTTTAGACCCAGAAATAATACGTTTGTGAAGAATTGTCAAGACAGAGGGTTTTGGGCTATGTATATGTAATCAGGGGGAAGAGGTAACCAGGAAGATAAGGGTTAGTTTAACAAGGTTTGTTTGTATCCCTGCTTCTGGTGATAAGAATGTCTTCCTTCCTCTGGGTACCTTTCACGTGGGAGTTTTATGACTTGTTTCAGGGAAGAAGGGCAAAGGGGGCAGGTCGCAGTGCCCTTTCTGCTTCTGCCATTTTCTCGAACTTCTTCAGCTTAAAGTATTCAATACGCCAAGGTACCCTATTCTGGGATAGCATGTCCTGAACCTCATCGGATCTTTCTCAGAAAATGCATACACTGTAAATTAAATACTTCTGGCCATTCCGCATTTACTGATCCAAATGTAGGGCTTCTTTCTGAGATACTTGGTTTTTACTTTGGTTTTTGTTCATTACATATATGGGATCTTTTTACAGTTCCAAATATTCAGCAAATATTTAAAGACTGCCTACGAAGTACTAAGTTCTGCATATGCATTGGTGACTAAGGTGGACATGACCCCTCTTCTCATGAAGTTTTTTCTTATTTTATTCAAATGTTCGTGGAATTTATGGAAATGTCCGCACAGGATGCAGTGAGCTAGAATATCAGCGTTTTAAATTGGGAAGGAATCCTTATAGCTGACAGATGATAAAACCAAGGTGCAGAACAGTTAAATGACTTGACCTCGGTTATGCAGGAGAAAATCCAGGTTTTCCCACCTTCCATGCTCTGCACTCAACCACAGAGTCACTGTTGGTTGGGAAGAGAAGAAGAGCAGGGAGCGTGGGGGAACCTCCTAAAGTTAATTAGCTTAATTTCCAGCAGGACAGATGTGATTTTAAAGATTAAATCAAATAAATATGTGAGAATTTTGTCTTGGAACTGACCCACCTTACTTTGAGAAGCTGCTTTAGTGGTGCAACCTAGCATAAATGTCGTGGGTCCCGTCCAGACCTGCCTCGGGATGGCAGAGCTGCTGCTCCACTCTGTCCCCGCCCTCTCCAGGAAGCAAAGTCAAATCCACATGATGGCTGTGACTGTGGCCCTGAAATGGTTCCCATCATGGGAAAAGCCCAGTCCTAATTCTGGCCCACTACTCAGCAGGACTGTATTATGGGATACCTATTTCATACTTCCACAATCTTGCTGAGAAGTAGTTTAGCAAGTGATAGTTAGTCGAGGACAGAGACAGCATTGTGGGCCCTGCAGGCTGCCTTCTGAGTTTAAGGCTTGTTTTTTCACTTACTAGCTGTGTGGACTTGAATAAGTGACTTAACCTCTCTGAGCCTTAGTTTTAATGCTTAAAAGATGGAGATCATAATATAGTTGTGAAGACTTGAGTTAATATATGTGAGTCACTTAGAACTGTGTCTGGAACAGAGCAAGATCTAAATAATTGCTATTTTTAGAGTAAACACCAGCATTCGTGCAAAATGGGTTGGCGTTACAAATAGTACCATTGAGGCAACATTGTGTCGTGTGTGTGTGTGTGTGTACATGCATGACAGATCTAGCATTTGAGACAAAAGAAAGTTCTTCAAAGTAGAGACTCCCAAAAGTATTTTTTTTCTCAATTTAAACCCCTCAACTTTCCATCAGAGAGCCTTTCAAAAGAGAATGTTTTCTGTGTCTCATTGGCCTTTTCCCACAGGTTAGTAGCCCTAACATGATTTTTCTGCTTTATACATACAAAAATAAATAAAAGTAAAAAATAATCAAACAAACAGTCCCAAAAAACCAAGTACGAAGATCTTTCAGGCATTTTATGTTGTGTTATCAAATCTAGAGTTTCTGTTTGCCTTCTCTACACAGAAAGAGATCTCAAAGTTTGGTGTTGTATGATGTAATGCTGAGTCTCCCAGTCCCTGTGGTTCTCAAAAGAGAACATAAGTCACCCCATTCAATTAAGCACTGACACTATAAATTCTTGTTTTCTGATGAAATCATTTGTTGTTGGTAGAGTTAGTGGGCATATGATGGAGGGCTGGCTGGAAGTATCAATAACTCTATTTCTGATCTTACCTCTTCTCCTCCAAGGACTGTATTCAATACATCAAGAATCTATGTGCTGTTTGACAAAGCTGAGCATTTTCTCATTTTTGCAAACTTTGTATTCTCCATTTTATTTAAATCATTTCAAGCCCTTACAGGAGAAGAACAGCTGAACTGAATGTTAGGTACATTTCATTAACATGTGTCTTACAAATCACGACTGATTTTATAGATGTATTAGGTTAAATTCACTGGGGAGATTTCCTTCTTTATTCTACATGGATTTCATTTTTCTTAAGAAATGCAGATTATAGAGAAGTTGGAACCAATAGTTTTGCCATTCACATTGTATGTATGAGTGATATCTGTGCATATTCAACTAATTAACAGTTAAATTTACTGAAATATCAATAATTGATGATAACTTCAAAAGTACACACCTGCAAAAAAGGAACTATCTCTTAAAACTTTTTATTCATCTTTCAAAACTTAAAAAAAAAATTACCTTGAAGTGTGCAATAGTGTCAAAAAAGACCCCCAGTACAACATACTTAAATGACTCATTTCTCTGGGTGCCACAGGGATCTAGTCTTTCTTTCAAGTCCACCCTTGCTCCACCCTCCACTGGACCCTTCACAGGACCAATGAAGGTCTAGACAAGCTAGTTTTGTAAATGGCTACATTTTATGGTGTGATACTAATAAAATGAGCTGTGATTGTCGTTTTCTGAATTCCTTTTTCTTATGTCTAAATGGATTTGAGGGAAGACTAATTTCTACACATCAGGGCACCTTCCTCATCTATGAAAATCAAGGGATGTTTTTCAGATGGGAGTTTATACCGGAATGCATGAATCAGACCTTTGCAAAACCCAGAGGACTGTGCTAGAGCTCAGTAATGTCTGGCATGGGAGTTTTTAAGAGCTTTTGCAAGTGCATTGCTGTGAAGCCACTGATTAAACTTAGTCAGCTTGAAGAAAGTTGAAGACATGTGACAGCTTGTACTGGGCAGATCCAATAATCTCCTCTAGCTTCAGAGAGTTGTAAATTGTCAGAGAAGTCTTGGCATCTTGTCATGATGTAGCACATATTGTAAAATAATATACTAGTAGACAAATAGCTAGAACACATTTCAGCAAAGGTAGTGCATCCCTGGCAGTAAATGACTGCATTTGGCATCAACCTCAAAGGTACAAGAGGAGGCCTGAAAGCATGATTCTTTCAAATTAGTGTTTTTTTCTATGATCTATTTACTCTTATGTTGTGATCGAGACACTGTAGATTTTGTTCTTCTCATATGTACTCTTAAAATTTTAACACACTTTTAAAAATTTGTATTTTTCTGTTGATATTTTGGATGGAAAGTATCTGGAGCTCCCCCCGCCCCCAAAGGGTAATAATCTTATCTCACTTTCGTTTTCTTCTTCTTCATTAATGTTGCCACTTTTCACATTGCGTTTCACTGGAATTGTTATTCCAAGTGTTTATTATGCTTTTGGTTTTTCATTGTCCATTAACAATTACCTAGGTGTTACTATGAATCTACTACTCTTCTGTGTTTTGGGAACTACAGCATGCCTTTTTGGGGAATTCATTGGGGGAATTCACTATTTATTGGTGTGTATTCACAATCAATTCTCTCAGAGATTGATTAACTTGTTAAACACTCTCAGACTTTGGTTTTCTGAATATTTGGTTTATATTGTCTTTCACTTTAATGCCAGTTTGGCTGAGTATAGGATTATACATTTGAAATAATTCCCCCCTTTAATTTGGAAGATTGTAATCTCTATCTTCTCGTATTGAATTATGCTCCTGAGAAGTTACACTGATGGCAGGCTGATTTTTCAGGGTTTGTGTTTTGCTCATTTCAAGTCTAGCTTAGCACTTTTAATTTGAAGATTCATGTTTTCTTCAGACCTGAGAATTTTTTGTCTGGCATTTATTTGATTATATATTTCTCTGTGTTTTCTCTTTTCTCTCATTCTGTAATTTCTATAATCTGAATTTTGGAATTTCTGGTTAAACTCTTCATATCAGTTAACTCCACATTCCTATTTTTTTTTCCTTTAGTTCATTTGTTCTGTTTCATGTGAGAATATCTCAGCCAAATTTTTCAAACCATGGATTCATTATATAGTATATATTACTGCTATTGTTGCATGCCTATTGAATTTTTCATTTCTGTTTTGTTTTTATTCTAAGAGCTCTAGGAAATACATGTTCACAGATGCAGTGTTCTTTCAAATCTAACTATATATTCATTCTAAATCTTCTTGTTTTGCTTTAAGAACTTTTTTCCTGGGGGGTTCATTCTTTTTGTTATTGACTGGCTTCTATATCACTGACTTTCTTAAAATGCTTAGTGCTTCTTGGCTATCTATAATTTTGGTTTTGAAAATCATCATTCATGTGCCTTTTGTATTTCTGTAACCTGCCTCCAATGCACAGAGGAAGCATTTTAAATGGAAACTTGTCTTCCAAATGTGAGAGTTCCCATCACGCCCAGAAATCAGTGGCTACCTGACCACGAGGAGACTTTTCCATCCCCAGTTCTCTTCTTTAACCAATTGTTAAAGCCCACGTAGATCAAAAGGAGAAAGGAAGAAATTGACTAGCCCGTTGCTCCAAATGCAAGTCTCTAATTAAGATTCCTTCTAAATGTTCCAGGATTTTCCCTTAATTCTCGGAATTACTGACACTAGACTTAGAGATCTTCAGAACTCCTACCTCCACATTATATGTTATAACCTCTTGCCTCCTACATATGTTATAACCAATAGTTTCTTCCAGTTTTGTTTTACTGAAGACCTCATTGTATATGCTTCTATATCTCAGAAATTCCAAAACTTTGTGGTTCATTGATTTTACTTTTTATAGTTTTAAAAATACTTCTTTTTTGTTGTTGTTTTGTGTGATTTGAAGTGAGAGGGAAAGTATAAGTGTATCTTCTGTCTATCCTAGGGCAGGAATAATCTTTAAAAGAAAAGCTTACAAAAGTGAATTTATTTCCTCCAAATTCAAGGGAAACACTTCAATTCAAAAATTTATTTGGCTTTCAGTATAGGGGCTTTACAAACATAGGAATGGTAAATTGTAAATCACAATCAGTCTTGCATTGCAAATATTTTCTTAGGTCTTATCATGAGATAATAAGGTGAAGAGAAAGTTCCTTCAATTCTTTTTTTGACCTTATACCCTGCTATTTAGGGGTATTTTTCCTAGCAATGTTCTCATTATAATAAAGTTTCACCACAATAAATGTGAAATCTCCTTACAGTTTATTGTAATTGGTTGAGATATTAATTTTTAATGGAGTTCTCATGAGGACAAGGAGACATCCTTTGGGATCATGTGGTGGTTTTATCCTCAGAGAAGATGAAGTCATTTTGAATATAGAGCATCCCTTAACTCGCTTAATGGGATCATTGACCAATAACTTTCTATCAGTGACCTGACTTGACTTCAATGCTGAGTTGTCTGAAATATATGCAGGACTGTGACATTTAATTACAACACGCTTTTCAGAAATAGCATCATTACATGTTAGCCACTGGATCATGTACTTTTGGCAGTGGATATGGGCTAATTTCAACAATGCAAACTTCTTTTTTTAAACTGCAGTTACAGACATAGAGGACAGAAACTCTCTGTGCTACTCTACATGGCTATGAGCCTGGACTAATGAAGGAGAAGGCATTGCAGGTGGTTGATATAGTAATGCTGAATATTAACTCCATAGTAATCTTCCTTCTCTCTTTTCCTATTTTCTTCTTTCTTGCAGAAGGTTGTAAATACCCATGTTGTGTGTCTTTCAGCATATTTTTGCAAGAAAATAGCATATCTTCTAAGCTTCTGGAAGTCACTAGAAAATTGCAAATAATGAAGTCATTTCTAAAGTCCACACAGTTTTTAATTTGCTTAGATTTCCCACTGTTTCTTTTAATAACTCAGACTGGCTTAATACTTTATTTTTCAGGAAATGGCCCTATAGCAGAAAAAATAATTTAGCAATTGATTCGACAATATTGGAGTCAAAATATTAATGACAGAGACAGATCAATCCAAAAAGAGTATTTGATTTTCTATACTAAATCTGACTTTGACTTTCACATTCAGCTTCTCCTAAATGCATGTTAGCTCTGTAATGTTGGGTCACTCCTTATTTAATATGAGAGTAGTGATTCATATTCTTTTTTAGCAAATGAGATGAAAAAGTTTAGTAAGTTCACCCAAGTCATAAATCAGTCATTGGTAGGTCCAAGGTTAAAATTCAGGAATTCTGGCAGAAATGCAAAGAGAACTCCCCAATGCCTAAAAAAATCTAGTAACAAGGCTATAAATCAAAAAAGAGATGGCCCATAGTTCAGAGAGCTGGAGGCTGGATGAAAATTATAAAGAAATCTCCAGAGTATCACTTGTGCTAAGATTCCCAAGTACAACTGAAGGGAAATTCCTGATCCCATTATGAAATAATTTGAAGTCAGTGGTGAATTGAATATAACTAAACCTGCAAAAATGTCCAAACACAGCTTGACTATAGATTAGATTGACCCAGCTCATCAAACTTATACTCTGACAGAAGAAAAGGCATGATTTTTCTGCAGGAAAATAATGTTTCACTTTAGTCATTACTGGGTTTTTTTTTTTTTTTTTTTTTTTTTTTTTACACACTGTGTCCAAAATATAATAAAAAAAATTATAAGGCAAGTGATAATTCATGTTAAAGAGAGAGCATAGTCAATAAAAGCAAATGCTGAGATGTTCCAGGTGTTGGAATTATCAGACAGAGACTTTAAAATCGCTATGATTAATATGTGGAAAGGATGAATTATGTGTGTGAATAGATGAGGAATTTTATTAGAGATATGGACATTTTTATAAAGTTAAAATGAAAAGCAAAAATGAAATATATGTTATAAGAAAGGAAGAATTCATTTAATAGGTTTATTGACAACTGGACTGAGCACAGAAAAGAATTAGTGAACCTAAGATGGATCAGTAGAGATTATCCAAAATGAAAGACAACAATGAAAATAATGGAGTAGAGTATCTTGAGATCTATGGGACAGAATCGAATGATTTAACATATGTGTAACTGGTGTCTAAGGAGAGGAGAGAAAGAATGGGGCAGAAGAAATATTTGAAGAGATAATGAACAAAAATTTCCCCAAATTAATGAAAGACACAGAAGAAGCACAACAAACCCTAAGCAGAGTATGTACAAAGAAATCTCCCTCTTAGTACATCATAGTCAAAGTATCATAAACCGGAAATAAAAGAATATATTAAAAAGAGACAAATAAAAAAAGACAACCACAAAGAAGAGAATGGTGATAAGAATTCCATGACAAACAGTGAAGGCTAGAAGAGAATAGAACCACGGCTATAAAATGCTAAAAGAGAAATCAGCCTACACTTCATATCCTGTAAAAATAGCCTTAAAAATGAAGATGAAATAAAGACAGCTTCAGAGAGGATAAAAGGTTGTGAGAGTTTGTCTGCAGCATATCTGTGTCACAACAAATACTTAAAGATGTTCTTTGGACTGAAGAGAAATTGTGCCATGTGGAAGGATCTGAAAGAAAAAACAAAGAGCACCAGAAAGAGAAAATATGTACATAAATATTTGTATGGCTGTCACCACCCCTGTTCCACATTGGCCAGAAATTTTATTTACTGCAAGAAGGCCAGAAAAAGAAATGAGACATAAAGATTCAAAAGGAAGAAGTGAATCTGTCATTAATCACAGGTGGCACTATTATGTGTGTATACAACTCCATGGAATCCACACACACAAGATAATAACTATGAGAACTGATACATGAACTTAGCAAGGTCTCAGATATAGGTCCAATACTCAAAAAATCAATTGTATTTCTAATTATTAACAATTGTTAAATCAAAATTTAAAATACCATTTAAACAGTCTCTAACCTCTTAAATAGCTAGAAATAAACCTAACAAAAGATGAGCAAATTATAAAGCATTACTGAAAGAAATTTTAATGTACCTAAATAAATACCATATTCATGAATTGAAGTGCTCAATATTGTTAAGATGTTCATCTTCCCCAAAATTACTTACAGATTTGATACAATTTCAGTAAAAAATATCAGTAAGTTTTTTGAAGAAATTACAAGTTAGTCTGAAAAAGCAAAGGACCTAGAATAGCCAAAGCAATATTGATAAAGAAGAACAAAGGTGATGGATTCCCACTACTTGATTTTAAGGCTTAATACAGTGTCACAATAATCAAGTCAGTGTGGTATTGGCATAACAATAGACAAATAGATTGATGGAAAAGAATTTTAAAAATCCAGAAATAGGCACATGCACACATAGGTGATATATACACACATTATATGATATACACACACAGATATATATAAGATATGTACACACACACATATGATACATACATACACAAATATACTTATGTCTGACCAAAGTGGCAAATCAAACTAGTGAGGAAGAGAAAATTCTTTCCGACATGATGCAGCCAGAACTGGATTTCCACTAGAAAGGAAATTGAACTTTGGCCCTACCTCACTCAATACACAAACAATTATTTGGAGATGAATCATAAACAGTGGCGGAATATATCCCCACTCAAATGCGCCATGTTGGCACAAGGATTATTCTGAGCTAAAAGCACTTAAAAAACAGCAGGTATAAGAACACTCTGGCCTCCCTTTTCTTCCTGAAAGCAAAAGATAAAATTTCCATGTGAAAAATGTCCTTCTTGGAGCAGGAGGAAAGAAAGACTCTTATCGTCAGAGATGGGGAGTCAAGGCTGAGAGAAATCTGTACAAACAGACCTTGTTACAATAACTTTTATTTTCTTTTAGTCTCCCTATCCATTCGCTTTTCTATAATTGTCTCTCTTTGTTCAACTTAGTGCATAAAAACTTAGGCCTAGCCACTTCTCTGGGTCATCATGTTTTAATGAGGCTCCCAGGTAGCTGTAAAATTCTGGATGTTTTTCTCCTGTTAATCTGTCTTCTGTCAATTTAATTCTCAGTACCAACTAAGGACCTTAGAGGATAGAGGTAAAATTTTGCCTCCCCTACATGAATTTATATATAAAAACTATAATAAAAAATTCTTCTAGAAGAAAACAAGTAAGAATATCTTTGCCTCCCTGGTGAATGCAGATTAATTAGACAAAAATTTAAAGATATCACTATAAAACAATATTAAATTTCACCAAAATTACAAATTTCTGCTCATGAAAAGAAAATGAATAGACAAGCAACGGATTGGGAAAATATTCTTATCATTTCTCTTTCAGAATAACTCATATCCAGAATATACAAAGAACTTTTACAAGTCAACAGTAAAAAGGTAAACAGCCCAATTAAAACATGGGAAAAGACTGGAATAGACACTTGGCAAGAGAAAAGACAGGAATGAGCCTGCCCACATGGGAAGGAGGTTGGCGTGCCCACAACACTCAACACTGTAAGTCTTCAGGGAGATGTGATTTCAGTATAATGAGATAGCATTTCACACCCACTGGACTGGCTAAGAACTGACCATACCATACAGTGGAGAGAATGAGGAGCAACTTAAACACTCACAGATTGTTGTTGCTGTTGTAAAATGTGACAACTCTTTTGGAGCATGGTTTGCCGGTTTCCTAAAAGTTAATCATTTTTTGTAACAGAAGTTCCACTCCTAGGTATTTATCCAAGTGATATGAAAATGTATGTCCACAAAATTGTACAAGAATGATCAGAGGAACAATTTAAGTCTCTCTGTTTGCGAAAATGGATGAGCAAATTGTGTTACATTCATACAATGAAATATTAGTCAGCAATAAAGAGGAATAAGCTAGTAATATGTACAACAACATGAATGAGTCTCAAAAACATAATACTGAGCAAAAGAAGCCAGATATAAAATCCATATGATGATGTGACCAGCAGGACCCCATGGGGCCTTCTCAGGACAGACCCCTCCCCCATGTCTTCTGCTGTAACTCCTTTCTGAAGTACCCAGATAATAGTATCTGATGCATGCTTCCCAAGATGTTTTACAGATGCTACAAGCACCACCAAATGGAAGAAATTGACTACTTGATGATCATGAGGCCCCAGACCTAATGGCACCTAAGGATTGATAATGTTAACCACCCTGTTACCTCACCGTCAAACAATCAGAGACTTGTACATGAGCTGATCACACACCTGCACACCCCCACCTCACCTGGCTTTTAAAAATGCTTTGCTGAAAGCTTTTGGGGAGTTAGGGGCTTTAGAGCTTGAGCCACCCTTATTGGTGACTTTAAAATAAATGCTGCGTTTTCCTTCATCCCAACCCAGTGTCAGAAGATCAGCTTTTCTGGGCAAAGGTGAGGGACCTAAGTTTGGTTCAGTCACAGTAAGTTGCTCCAAGGATGGGCCAAAACAGTGCATGCCAATAGGATTCAGTGCAGTGGAGTCTGGCTGGAAAGGGGCGTGAGGAAAATGTCTGTGGTGACTGAAATGTTTTATATCTCATTTTGGGCGGTGTTGCACTGATGTATACACCAGTTGTCAAAACTCACACAGGTGAACGCTTAAAACATGCATATTACACTTGAATTTTTAAATTAAGTAATTTTTATAAGGTAAAAGGAACAACAACAAGAACAATTTCAGGCATGAGTCCTTATGAACTGTCTTTTTCAACAATTGGCTTTCATCAAATAAATGTATTTTAAAGCAGCAGTACAATGAGTGTAGTATTTGCTAAGAGTATCTGCGGGGCAAAGAGAAGGTTAGGTCAGCACCACCTGTTTGTTTCTGGCCCTCTGACTAGACACCAGACTGCCTGCTGGCTTATTCCAGCTTTTCTGAACACAGGGAGAGTGGCACTAATAGCAGTGAGCCTCATGCTTGCAAGATGGACACCATATGTTTTCACTGTCATTTCAGAACTGTTCTCATCCATCTCTTTCCTCTACCCTTTTAGCATCTAAAGTCTGATGACCCCGAGAAATTTAATATAAGAAGGTACCATGAATGAAATGTTAATTTTTTTCATCTAACACAAAAGGAAGACTTATCTACAGGAGTGTTTATTCTCTTCCAATAGCTATTACTTATCAAGTTAACACCAAAACTTCCAAAGTGTGTCTTAAAATAAATAATCAGGCTTCTTATGGACAGTTGTGAAAACTGATTAAGAGCTCCCGCACACATTATTTAAAGATACCATTTACACATGACAGGAATTCTAAATAAACTATATCAAACGTCAGAGAAATCGCAACAGGTGACAGAATTTTCAGAAAGAGGGAACAAATTGGTACTTAAGACATTCAAATAAGAAAATGACATTTTTAAGGTGGGATGGGTGATGGGCTATTGCGCTGGGTCTTGGGTTCTTTAAAATGACCAGATTAGGATTGAATCACAAAATAATTTATGTATAATTTGAGATTTCAGACTATAGCTGTTAAATTTGAAATGTGTATTTCTGCCTTCCTTGGGTTCCGTTTGTGTGATTTCAGAAGAATTCACTGGCAAAGCTCTGTGCTTTTTGGCCACAGGCATCTGTTTACAATTTCTTATCCTGGAGATATCTAAAGTGCCTGGAGGAAGAGGGTGAAAAGGCCTGTGTGTGAAGGGTGATGTTGGTCAGACTGAACAGTGGAGGGGACAATACGTGCAGACTGCTCCAGGGGCTTGTGCGTGTTTTAGAATTTAATTCTAAGCGCAAGCCCCAAAGAAACATAATCCTATTGCCTACATTATTTTTTTTCCCAAATTGTCCTTTATTTCTGGAGCTAATTTCTTCTCAGCCACTAAAAATAATTACTTGCCTTTTGAGCCGCACGCTGTAGTAATAAGACAATGTAATTTACTTATGAGGAAAAGAACCCGTATGTGGCTTTAACATTGCATTTGATGTTTACAGTTTTAGAATCTCTAAGGTGTGGAGAGCAAGCTGAGCAGGGTTTTCAGTCTCCTGCTGTCTTCTGTGTGGGAAACCTACCTCCCCCAAAGCCTTAGGAAATAGCTTCTCTCCTACTCCATACATAGAAATGGCTTCTTTTCCTCATTATTTTATTGTTTTATCCAATCTCTTACTTTCTCTCCTTCTCTCTAACTCCTACTTTTTTTCTTCAGCCCACTCTAACTTTCAGCTTTTTTAGGTATGTGGTGATAACTATTTATATGTTCAGTTTCGGATCAGTGTGTTCTTAAGTGGTTACAAAATAGGCTGCACTCAATAATTAGTAAAAATAAAAAAGTAATGCCACATGGAAATAAATATTATTTGGAAAAAAAGTATTAGGACTTTGAGAAACGATTTCCATGCCTCATTTGCAAATAAGATGTGTAATTCAGACAGCACAGAGTGAACAACTTGAGTTTTGCTAGGTTTCTCCAGCTCAGTGTGGTCAACCCGTCTCTCCTAGCCAGCCCTAGAAGCAGCTGGAATGCAGAGTGCACCTAGCTTCCACTCAAATGCACGCACCGTATTCCCGCATTTCTAACCTTTGACAAAGCAGGTCCCCTCTGGCCATCTTCTCAGGAACTTAGAGTTTGTCAGGGGGTCACAAATTTAGATGACCCTGGTGATGTCCGGCCAGTTCCCCCTCCCCAGGCTCCGCAAACTTTCACACAGTTCACTGTGGCCTTTGTTACACATGGAAAGTTCTACTTATTGAAACACCAAGAGCAGAATAACTGGTTTTGTACTTGCAAAGCCAGCGTGAGTTCATCTATCTTTTGTCACTCGGTATGATCATCATCTCTATTATTCAGGTCTTTGTGAGCATCAAGTGTGCTTGTATGTGAGTTTTTCAGCTGGTTGATGCTTTCTGTTTGCTTATCTGGTTGCCAAGGAAATTGGAAAGTGACTCTGGGCTCCTTTATGCACTTTCCATCAGAGCTTGTTTATTATTCACAGTTTGCTTTGCTCCTGAGTTAGTTTTATGTTCCCTAAAGCTTGATGCTGCTCAGAGTGAAATTTGAAGTTTTTTTTTTGGTTTTTTTTTTGTTTGTTTGTTTTGTTTTGTTTTGTGGCTTGCCTATTAAAATCGCAAGTCTGGGCAAGACTGGACCCGAAACTGGTACTAACGGAGCAGAGTCAGGCTTGTTCTCAGAGTGTTTGAAGCCTTACTAGGTGCTCGTTTGGTTAACTCAGACCTATGATTCTTACGGATGCCATCTGACTGGTGATGCTTCAGCCGCCTTGAAGGAGTGCTCTTTAATCCAATGAGCTTCGCTTGCTTTGGTCTGGCACCCAGAGGGATTTCAGGTGCCGCCTCACCGATGGTAATTCTGAGCCATTTACTCGACAGCAATTTTTGTTGCTGCGAAATGTTGCAGATATTTGAGATGATGCCTCTAATCATGTTAGTACACGGTTGTGTATCAAATTCAAGTATTAAAATTTAAACCAAAACATTATTTGAGTGCATTTGGTATCAAAAATTTCCCATACAGATCACAGGCAAAAAAGGTACAAATATTAAGAATCACAACTGAATAGCAGAGGAGTGGTTGTAAAAGCAGTATTTTCTAAAGGAGAAAAATCCTTAATCAAATAATACAACACTAGAAAAGTTAGTAAAATTCCTGTCAAAGCATCTTGCAGAGTGGACCTTTCCATAGAACATGGACAGAATTAGCCAAAAAAGAAATCATGTATTTTGATGTGTCTTTTAAAAAGTGTGTGTTTGAGTTAATTGCAAGTATTATGGTGGAGAAAACTTTATCTGGAGCAACATTTTTTTTTCCTGCTAAATGTAACTGATTGAATTCTGTAGATTTTTTGCTTTCATTATGTAATGAAACACACATGTATGTTTGTCAGCAGCTGAATTCAGGATGTTACTCATTTTGTAATAGAAGACAATCATCTTAAAAAAAAGTGAAAATATGAGGTGTAGCAAAATTAATAGCTCGCAAAAGCCAAATGTATCCAAAAAGATCCATCCACACAAAACTTTTCCAGTGTTCACCTTACCTCTTTATCTTCTTGCCCAGTTTAATTGCCTTTCCTATTCTTAAGATTTACTTCTGACTCACTTTTGGCTAATTTTTCAATCAAATTTACGCTCAGAAGATGAAGATACATAACCATTTGAACATTCAGAAAAAATGTGGCACAGAAAATGAAAGTCATCTTCAGAAAGGAACTTGAAAAAATGTTTGGAGCAATGGCAGACTTATTAGACTGAGTGTGCAGCCTCCCAAATGGATACTTTAAAAGCAACACACATACTTGGATGTGTAAATCCTGATTTTTTTTTTTTAAATGTCATACTAGTCTATGTCTTATGATTTTCCTAGTAGTGCATTTCTGTCTTGGGAATGTTTGTAGACCAAGGCTGCTTGTTACCCCGTCAGCCAGCATGAGAACACACATGGAATTTAGAAGAGACACTTTCTCTAGGCTAATATAATATTGTGAAACCTCCATAGGTACTGACTCCAAAAAACGAGATGGCGCTGATTCAGTGAAAAGCAACAGAGCTTGATAATCCAGTTTGTGTTTAAGATGTCAATCATATCTCTATTCAATAGAACAGAACTTTGCATCCAAAAATAATATGTAAGACTCACATCTCTAGCGTGATGAAAAACAAAATGGATTCAGAAGTTTTTATATTTAGAGATTTGTCTCTGTTTTGAAAATAATGACCTAAATATTTTCTAAGTACTTAATTTAAAAACTGTGTTCCTCTTCGCTGTGATAATTGAGGATTTATAGAGCAGACATACTGTATCTTAAATTAAGTTTTTCATAATTAGGGAGTCATCATTTTCCAAACATACAATCTTCTTTTTTTTGTTGTTGTTTTTCCCTTTAGGTTCTTGCAACCTTCTTTTATTCAAGCATCTACTTTCCTTTTTTCTCTGTGTTAGCTCTCACTTTGCAAGTCTTCATTTGGGTCCCTCCTTGTCCTGGCTCACTTCTGAGTCATCTCATTTTCAGGTAGCACACCTGGAGTCAGTGGGCCAACTCAATACTTCTAATGAAAACTCACTCTTCTACCTCTGAGTTCCTTGTACTGCATATACCATGCATAATTCCAGATGACATAATATTACACTGGTAAAATAGATTACGCTTGTTGTAGTTATAAACCACCTCAGGCCATCTCTTGGACACATAACACCCATTAGTTCTCTCAGTGGAGTTCACAGTTGCTGTTTATTCTACCGTTTTTCTCTCTTTTTCCTATCCATGCCCATTCTGTCTATTTGACAAGATGTAAACTCTTTCCGTTTGCCATTATTTCCTGTGAACAATACCATCCATCATTTTACCTAGCCAGCACAAAGTTTTGCCCCTAGTTCAGCACATTTCCATTCAAGTTTTTTGGCAAGCTAGAAAGAACCATGGTGTTCATCTCAGTGAAGATATAAAAGAGCAAGTTATAAAGGTGAGTCTGCAACTCATCTTTATTAACTACTGTCGTCTGGTGTTCCAAAGGAGCAAATGGAGCTGCAGACTGCGGTTTTTTCTAAGCCTGAGCTGAGAACAGCTTTTTGGATCCAACAATCCTCCCAGGCATATATTAACATATTTGATTTGCATTTGGAGAAGGGAGGAGAGAGGAGGAAGTTTCGTGTCTGAAGACCTGAGGGGGGCTTTGGGAGATGTGCATGAAGACAACATAGAGGTTAATGTGGCCTCTCATTCCTGGGTGGGATGGGGAATGGGTAGCTCAGAGCTCTGTGGATTCAGAAATTAGAAATCTTTTTCCCCATTTACGCAGGGAAGACTGAAGGAAAGATAGTGCCAGGATGACACGGCAGTGCTGTGCCATGGTGGGGACACCAGGAGCTGTTCTGGATAAAATAATATTCTTCTCAGGGATCAGTGGCCTCAGATAGGCAGTCCCTCTGGTGCACCCACAGACATGGCAAAAAGCCAGGAGAGTCTGAACCAGCACAGCCAGATGACTTCTCAACACTCAAGACACTGGAAGGTGCCAGAATTTCTTGGGTGGTACGAAAACCCTTCAGGACCTAAAATTCCTTATAAGCAAGTAGTGGACGGAAGCCTATAACTTTGTCTGCAGATATTAATGCACTTTCATTCCACTTGCAGACTGAGGCCTGAAGGCTTTGGGATCTGATAAATAAAGAAAGAGGAAGAGAATATTGAGTGCATTACATGGGGTGGCGGGGGTGGGGGAGAACAAACTGGAAATCTGTCGAAATGCAAATATCTAAAATAAGGGAAGATGCTTTTCAAAATCTCCCTTCTTCACTTCCAGTGACTGATGTATACTGGTTTAAAGCCAGAAACATGTGGTACATCCATTAGTCTCAGTTTGGAATTAGATTTGAATTTCCAGACACAGTGCTTTTTCACAGGTCAAAATTTTTCAATTTTTCTTTTAGAGCTTTTGTAAATTTACTTCTTTCTAGGCCAAATCTGATGTGCTATGTGTAAAATTGTAGCTGTGATTTTGGCTCTTTCTATGTGTATAAGTATTAAGAAAGGCAGAGTTACCCGTTTTGACCATAACATGAACACCTCAATCTTCCTTGCCTTTGGGGGGTTTGCCTATGGCTTGAGTCTGAGCAGGAAACCTAATAACCTACTTGTCAAGCTGTTTTGCTAAATCCTGATAGAATAAGCATTCCAAGAACAAGACTAGCAGCCTCCTGTCTCCTCTAGGTGGTAAGGTCACCAAAAGATCACTTACAATTTCACTTCCTTTTAACATGAGCTTCTCTTAAACTTAGCTGGTCATGAGCTGCACCCTCAGAGCGCGACTCGGATTCTCACCCCCACACTCTGGGTGTAAGCAGGGACTTTAGGATGTGTCTCCTCATTGAGTATGTGACCTGGCATCTTAACGCGGCCTCCAGGAGCAAAGTATAGGAAGCCAGTGGCAGCAGGGTCAGGGTGGCTCCTCCCTCATCTGCCTCATCCTGATAGGTCTCCTTCCAAGTACTTTTGGGTGTTCTACTCAAAAAGCTTCAGCTCATCCAGCTCATTCAGATGACTGAGATGTGCACATTAAGCAAACAAACCAAAAAGCCCCAATCCAAAAACCACCCACCAGCCAAACACATACCAGGAGTTCATTTTCAAACAGTGAAACCCCTAAGCTGTTTTAAGAAAGCATTAAAAAAAAACAAAACAAAACTGTGCAGCTTGGTCAACTATGTGGTGAAAAATTCTGCTCAGTCTTGTCCTTGCATTGTGGATGTGAACAAGTGGATAATGAGTTCTTTTTAAAATTTTCCAGCGGTGCTTGGGCCTTGTATAAATGCTAAATTTGCTAAATTTGCTAAATTTACACAAAAGCTCTAAGACTGATAAAATATTTTGTTTTAATGAATTTTTCCATTGCTAGCCCAAAACATTCTCTTCAAAGTGATAGACAGTATTCTTGTATGCTTGGTTTGGTTTATAACAATTTAAATTTTTTAAATTTAAAAATTTGAACAGAATAGAAATTCACAGGAGCAATAAATTAATCTTTTCTCTTGGAACTGCTGTGAAATCCTAGGGAGTATGTGAGCTCTCTTAGCATAACCAAATAGTTAAAATGACTGTAAGAAAGAATTTCTAAGCCAATGTTTATATTATCTAAAGCTAGGGAAAGACAATATTAGCAAATTAGAAGGGGAAAAAAAGAATAAATTGCTGAAAGTTAAGTGTTTAAATTAGGCTCCTTTAGTCGTAAGGTATAGAAACTGACCCAAAGTAGTTTAATTCAAAGAAGGGAGAGAGGTGTCCCTGGAATCCAGATAAACCTGAACCCTGAAGCCACAGAACAGAGTCAGCGCTTCTCTCAAAATAGATGCTTCCCCTCTCAAGTGGTCTCTCTTTCAAGGTCCTTGTTTTTCTGGACTTTGCTTTTTAATCTGCTTTTATTCTAATTCTCTCTCATCTCAACTGACTTCTTTTGCTTATTTTTCCACAGGGTCTCAGACGGCTGCCCTGGCCTTGATCTTGCATGGCCTCAGGTTCAATGCAAACAGTTCACTGATCACAACCCTCTGCGTCGCTTAGAATGAATTCCGAACACGGAGAATCCGACTGGCCAGGCCACTGAGTCACTGCATTAGGAGCCTCCAAGACCACCAATGTCATGAAGAGATCAATCGGATTTTCTATCTTTGCATCTTTTCTATACAAGGTTGATACAGTTTCTATCATGTGCTTGAAGATGGAGAGGTAGGAAAAATTGAAATGTCATTTGTGGAAATATCAAGTGTTGCTATTTCCAAGTGTTGAATCATCTTCCAGGATTCTAAACAGGATTCATTTCTAAAAGCATTCATTGATTCACTCATTCGTTCAAGCTTTCAGTGACCTATCAAGTATTTATTGCATGTCTAATATGTGCAGGGCACTGGGCTTGGTGCTGAAATTACCTCTTACCTCTAGGCCATTTAGAATTTGCTCTACACAATTTAATACTTAAGAGAATATAAGGCAGTGTATAATTATTCTTGATTACTAGACGTGTATCTGTAACTGGAGTGTTTGCTTCTCATGAGCATGGGCTATCATAATTTGCATTCCAGCCTAAGATGGGTGTACACTCAATGAACAGGAAACGTTCACGGGCTGGCTCTTTACCCATTCTGCTTTGAAGATTAAACACTTGGGAAAGATAGAGTTTAAATATTGCTAAAAATAATCCGATTTAATTACTTAGTGTGGGAAGCCTCTTCCTTCTCTTCGTGTCACTGTTTCATCTTCCTAGAAAAATATTGTTGTTCCCTTGTTTTGAAATCTAAAATGAAGTATATGCTCTAGGTAAGGATATTATAGTATCCTATCTGGAATCTGACCCTGAAAATCATGTCAAATTTTGATTGACTTCAGAAGAATTTATTCTGGGCTTGGAAAAATTATCATAGTTGTTTCTTTTTGTACCATACTATAGAAAATGGCATTTAGGAAATCTTTTGCACATAATATTCATTTAAAACTACTGCAACCCTTCCTGATATTTTGTCTTCATTAAAAGAAGACATCTCCCTGGAAGTCATGCTGGGTCCAGGGAAGGTGTGGAATGTGTGGGTAAGGGGTCAACTGCAGAGTGTAAGGTCCTAAGGCTGATGATTAAATTATGAATCACAACATACATATCCAAGTTTTTGTTTCAGCCCCTGCTGAAATTCTTTATTCATCAAATATATATGGAACATTAATTACGTGCTAAGCACTGTTTTGGGAATATATTAATGACTGAGATTGGAAAAAGTGCCTTTCTTCGTGGACTAGAAGATGAAATTCTGAAGTTTTTCAGAAGAATATATGATATATTTTAGTGACTGTTTCTGAAAAAGATGTAGTCTTTAAAAAACTGCATAGTCAATCTCATATGGATGTTTAATGTCTGATCTGTTTTCTTAAACTTATGTATGTGATTTTTTTATGCCCTTCTCATATTGATGGGCATCTATTATTTTGTTTCCTAAGCTCCTTTAAGAATTGCAACTTTAGTAAGGTCCAAAGAAAATCTACAGCCAATTATGTTGTTAGAATTATCTTCAAAGCTATTTGTGTTGGTTTTTAGCTTTTAACTTCTATTCACGTATTTAACTAATGCTTGAGAGGGGGGTAGGGGAAAGGGCCAACTAAGTTTCTTTAAAATTAGATTTATTATTTATATGTATATATATATATATTATTTTTATCTTTTATATCTTGGGTTAAGCCTTATTTTCATTCTGAAATAAATGGAATGCCCTCAGAATCTATAGATGGAAAAGTTTCAGTGATGCCGGTACACAGTGTTCTCTGTTATCTAGATTTTTAAAAGTTTACCTTTACATCATTGGGTGACTCTGGGTTTCCTGTTTAATTCACTGTATCTAGTGACCTTTTGTGGAGTCTGTTCTTCTAAAGCTTTTGAGATGGGAACACACAGCATGTTGTGTTCCATGTCATGTCAGTCATTACTCTCTTTGACTTTTCTTGTGTTCTCAAGTCAATATGTTCCAGATTAATGAGGCATTTGTTCTTAATCAAGAAACTATTTAAGAATACATTTTTAATTTTAATGACTTGTTTATGATTAATTGTCTCTGCATGCCCTTCTCATACTTGAGGATACTTCAAATCTGCTGCCTTTTCCCTGAACAGTTCCCAAGCGCCTGAATACTGGTCGCTGCTATGACCCAGTGATCTCAAGGGACTGAACAAACAAGGTTATTGATTTCCTTGAGAAAATCATTCACACAGTTCGCTTAAACTAACAATCACCTTGAATAATCATAATTTTCAAAAGCAGTGTTAAACAAACTGTGTGGTTATACATTATATATTTTTAATGTTCCCTTTGAATGTATGTATCTAATGAAGTCCTACTGTTTTATGAGCAACGATATTAGAAATAATCTGTGAAGTAAACTCGTTCTCCCAACTGATCTATACCATGCCATTAGTTGCTTTAATTAAAATTTACTCTGTTAATATATGTTTTCTTTTTTATTTAAGTAACCAACAGGGAAGGGTGTGTGTGTGTGTGTGTGTGTGTGTGTAATTTATTTGAAGCTACAAAACTAAGTGATCCATGACTCTGAATAATAAGCTAACATCTATTGAGTGCTTACTATCTGGCAGGCTTTGTTCCAAGTGCGTAAAATCTATTAATTCATTTACTGTTCATAACTACAATTTGAGGGAGCCCGGTTTTTATTCCTGTCTTACAGATCAGGAATCTGAGGCACAGAAGTAAGTGATTTGCCCAAGGTCACATGGATAATAAGTGGCAGATTGGAGGTTGAGAACCTGGTAATATGGCTCCCAAACTCAACTTCCTAAGCACAAGGCTGTACCACTCTATACATGAAGAAGCTCTCAGTTTTGGCAGTCCCTTCTTAGGAACCATAGTTATTCTGTACTATCTGTAATTCATTTGTAAACGTGACTCACCTATGGCCATGGAGCTACATACTTTGTCCTTTGGTCCTTCCCCAATAGGTGCTAAAAATGGGACAGATGAGTTAGACCCTTTCACAATTCATATATTTCTTTATTTGATAGATGTATGTTTCCTTTAAACAGGGCAGATATTGACATTTTAGAGATTGCATAAAATTAGGATGAGAAATGGAAACTAGAATTGATAGACATCCTTTCTTTCCCTACGGTGGCCATGAGCATCTGAAACAATCACAGTAGGTATTCAGGGATCGGGCTGACCGTGTCATGTTTGCCTAGGTAACTGATTTTCTTTTTGGATTTCAGTCCATTTCAAAGCATCCTAGGAGAAATATGACTCAGCTTTTAAGATGAGGATTCAATATAACTGTGTTCTTGTTCCACCTAGGATACCATGCTTTAGAATCATTTAAGATTTGTTGTTTCCAGTGTAAATCCTGATGGGAAAGATGGGTTTCAATTTTCCTGCCACTGAAGACAACATAGTAGATAGAAATAGAATGTTAGTCTATCAGATTCATTGGCAAGAAATTAGTAAGTGTGGTTTGAAATTTTCTTTCGTAAGTTACTTTCCACATGCTCCTGACAAGTCCCTTGATCTCTCTGAGGCTCAGCCTTCCCTTCCATGAGTTTAAATGGTGGGAATGTTTTTCATCCGGACTCTTTGGCTTCCAAGTGACAGAATTCAACTAAGATTATTTTAAACAAAGTAGGAGATTTACAAGACCCAAGGGTAGAGATGTAGCTGGACTTGATGGAGAACTGGAGGGAGAGATCTGAGCACCATTAAGACTCTGTGTGGCTCTTCCCTTTTTGTTTTCTGGGTTATGCTTTCTTTTTTTTCCCTCTGTCTCTTATTGCCTCCCTTTTCTGTTCCACATGATTGGAAATGTGGTTACTGATGGTTGGCCTCTTAGTTTTAGACATTATAGTTCAGGTACCCCAAAAATGACTGTCAGTTCTAGATGAAATATTCTCAAGGATGGATTCCAATTTCCCATTTGTATCAGGTACCCAGCTGGGATTTATAAGATTGGCTTGGAGGATGAGGTCTGGGGTAGGGATAATGATGAGGCCATCTTGAGCCTCATGTTTACTGCTGGGCCAATCCACTGTTGCCCCAGAACAGTCTATGGTAACCTCATAAATGGGGTGAGGAAGATGGACAATTCCCACATGAGAAGGCTGGACAGATGACCCCATATGTGTCCACTATAGTTAATTCCTTGCCTATACATAAATAATAGGCCCTTTTTTTCTCTTTGACCATAATAAATGAGACATGAAAAGTCTACTTTTTTGTATTTTATGAAAGTAAATACTTAAAAAGAAAATTATTCTATGAAACACATATTTTGGAATACATACTTTATATGGTCCAAATTGGTAGATTATAATCTGATGGGTATAAAATATTTAGCCCAAGCCTACTATACATATATAGATTCTTTTATAAAATATCTTTGTCTATGTTTTCCCTGTAAATGGATATGTATATTTTTTTAATTGGTTAAAATTGAGTTTGAGGGTTCAGGGAGGGCTTGATAAAAAAGGTAAATATTGTAGGGAGGGCAATTAACTTGCGAGTTATTGCGAATGTAACTGAATAATAAAAAAAAGTAAGACTTGGGGCCAGGGAAAATAATAGGATTGAATAAGAAAAAAATAGAGATTAATTGGATATAGTAGATTAACAGGTAAGAAGTTAAATTAAAAAAAGTCTTTTATGAAAGCTGGAAGCTGGTATGAGCTTGTAGTTTGAGTCTTAGGAGAACCAGGCTATGATGGATATTTTCTGCTGGGCTCCCTCCCCACCCCAAACCTTTTCTCCCCCTTTGCATCGTCTGCGCCCTGGGAGTCTGAGTTTTCTAACAGCTTCTCTCAGACTCCCTTCCTGGCTGGCTTCTGTCTGGATTCTACCAGCTGAAGGCTGACTCACTGGCCAGGAGGTTAGGGAACAAGAGGAGAGAGAGAGGTCAGAGCTCTCTTCTCGGCTCCCTCCCTGCCTCATGCTGTGTCCTTCCCTGCTGCAGGGAGGCTGTGAGGAGGCTCAGCTCAAGGCTCCAGCTTTCCCTGGGCTGTGCCAAAGCCCGTTGCCTCTTCCCATCACCCTTTCAGCCTCGGATTGGGGCCAGTGGGGAGGCAGGGATGGCAGTGGGGCAGTTTACAGGTAACTGCTTCCTTCTGTCACTAGTCTCTGGTGCCTAATCTTCCCTTCTTTATTTCCTTAACCCTGCTCACACTTCTACTTCATGGTTCCTGCCTTAAAGTCTATTCATTTGAAATGTTGTGGATGAATTATTTTTGCTGCTGAAACCCTAATAATTTACAAGTGAGGGAACTTATACATGTATACTTAGATATAAACATTTTATATGTATATACAAGATTTTATTTATAAAGAGATTTATTTCAGTAATTGGCTTTTGCAATTGTAGAGGCTGATAAATTCAAAATCTGTAGGGGAGGGCGGGCTGGCAGGCTAGAAACTCTTGGGCAGCAGCTGATCTTGGCAGTCTTGAGACAGGATTTCTTCTTCCTTTGGGAGACCTTAGTTTTACCCTTAAGGCCTTTCAATTGATCGAATGCAGCCCAGCCCCATTGTTGAGGATAACCTTTACTTAAAGCCGGCTGATCCTAGGTGTTAACTACATCTGCAAAATAACCTACACAGCAATACCTAGGTTAGTGTTTGAGTGACAAGGTAAGTTGACACATAAAACTAACAATCACACCGGGCATTTGGGAGAGCTATTGCTTAGAGAAACCAAGAGGAAAAGTAAGCTCTTGGAAGAGCCAGAGACAGCCCTAGACTGGGAGAGAAACAGACTCGAGCAGTGAGGAAGAGAGATTCCGAATAGAATAATTTACCCATAAGATGCAAAATGCGGAAAGATGGTTTTCCAAATAACTTGTCCCGATGTGGTGCAAGCGTGACAAATCTTCACACTTCGTTCACTGGGGCTTTTTGGTACTCAAGACTACTGTCAGTGCTCGGCCTTGAGGAGGGCTAACATGGAAGTCCAGTTCCTGCAAGTTCCTGAGCGGCAGGAGTGATAGGGAAGTAGGGGCCCTGCGCTTGACACTTCACTGCCTCTGCTCTCAACAGGCTTATAATTTTGCGAAGGAGAGCAGCCAGAGTTCACGAAGGATCAGAGAGCAAGGCTGTGGTGTATGCACTGCTATTTCTGTTTAGTGCATTTTTCTCTCTCTGGAGTTTTTCATGGGTCCCGTGTCATCTGGCGTCTGTCCAAGGTTGTTTTATTTTTCTCACTCTTTCTTGCCATCGACGTCATGTGTTGTAATTTGGACTTCGGTCTGCAGTTCATGTTACAGCACAGGCTGTAAATTCAGTCAACAAGCCTTTATGGAACAGAAAGTACTTTGAGCATCATGTGAAGAACCCTGAACTAAGGGTTTTCTTTGAGAAGGGTTGTTGGCTAGTTGACCAGCTCTAATCTTTATGGGCTCCAGGTTGTGCTGTCTGTCAGCCCTGAGGTGGGTGGCAGGAGGTTGTGGGCCAAGGCCTGGGAGAGTTCCAGACAAAGCTTGAGACAAGGCATTAGACCTACGTGGGTCTAAAATCCCAGATGGGCGACACAGATGAAGGCCACGGGAAGAGACTGAGCCAGAGGAATCAGGAAACAAACGCAAAACAGTTATAATTAGCGAAGGACAGAAGTTAGGTAAGGAAGTGGGTTTAAGGACCAGGAAATAAAATAAAAAACAAAAAACAAAAAACAAAATCCCAGTGAGAACTCTCCAGTCTTGGGGCTGGTGATTCGGGTGGAGTTTGGAACTGATGTCAGACTGACTCTGGAATTTTAGAAGATAAGAGCTTCTGGCCGACCCGGGGATGGAGGGGCAGAGTTCTCTTGGCCTCACTGAGTTCTCAATGGAGACCACGTTTTGTTCAGAACCTTTTAGATGAGCTTTGCTTGGAACTCATCTGAACTCTGACCATGGCTGATCCCCTGTCCTACCCCTTAGGGCATTTTTCTTTCTGAAATAGCAGATATTTCTAAGTAGGTTATGCCATCACTCACAGACTAAGAATAATTGAGATCATGGATGTCAGACGCTAAGCGTGTGCCGGCCACAGAGTGAGCACTCAATAAATGGTAGTGATGATGATCCTACAAGCATGTGATTACCTTTTTTATTTTTTCATTGCTTGCCCCATACAGCATTAGTCATGGGACAGTCCATTGCTTGTGGCTCACATAGACCCCCTCATTACTTTCAAAAGTGAATGTGAAATGGTATTTTCATCTCAATACCAGATTCCAGGCACACAGCAGCTAATCTCTTTTCTTTGACCATTATTCTACATACACTATAAATAGTTATAATTTCTTTAGATCCAAGCAAGCATCTGTTTCTTCATTCTCAAGCCTTTTGAAAAGGCAAGTGCAGGAAGTTTCTCTAACTAACTAGTCATTATCAAGTTTAAGGTTGGAGACGTGGAAATCCCATTACTGCAGAGTTGATGGGAGCTGATCAAAACTTCAGTGCCCAGATTTTATTTGGTACTGTCCTCAGATTTTTTTCTTTTCCCCCCAACTGTCTCCTAATACCAAGACAAAGTTCACCTGTCTGAATTCCTGGGATCTCTCTTGGTTCCTTATTTTTTTTTTTTTAATAGACACTGTGTTAGAAACCAGACAATCTTCAAGAACAGTTGCTATTTTTACAGACAGAGTGTATGTCCCCATCCGTCTCTGCTGCTTCCCACCTTATTTCCTCCAGAACACTCAGATAAACGCCGTCTGGCCTGAGCGCTTTATTGCACTTTGCTTTCTTCGATTGCAGCATGTCTTCTTCATTGGAAACTCTAATCTCTGTTTTTCTTGTGAAAAGCGTTCTCAGAAATTAGAATTTCCCCATCATTTCCCAGAGTCAAGTGTTGCCAGAGAACCAAACAAAACCCTCTCTGCGCTAGTGTTTCTCTACCGTTATTATCATTCCCTGCTGCCTGCCTGTGATGTCACATCCAGCGGTTTACCTGCCGGTGAGGCTGCCGTCCGGCCACGCTGGGTTTCTCCTTCAGAAGCCTGCTTTTTATTCCCCAAGGCCTTAATCTTCTTCTTTTTGGGAGTGTTTGGGCTATTTCCTTTGCGATATCCCAGTCTCTTTCCCCTGGTTGTCTGTTTTTAATGAACAAACAGTTAAATTCTTGGATTGGTGTTTTGAGTAAGAAGAACTCAAGGAAGCTCCCTTTGGCCCTCAGATTCTATGATTCTGTAACTTTTCGATTCACTTACTTTTACTACTTCTTTCCAAATAGTCTTTGTTAAGTGTGAATAGCACCACGGGTGGATTTTGTATCACAATGCTAGATCGCCTGGCTTGGGGTTTTGGCCCTGCTACTTCTTAGCAATGTGCTGTTGGCTGAGTTGTTTAACTTCAGTTTTCTTATTTGTGGATTGGGAATAATAAAATGATCTCTTCCTCAAGGTTGTTATGGTAATTAATATAGATTGTACATTATGAGCTAACAAACAATATGCCTGGAAGGTGTCTGACACATAAATGTGCAACAACTGTTAGAGCTGTGTTATTACCCTTGATTCAGTGGATGTTAGATGAGTCACAATATCACATAACCACCTGTCCCAAAGCTGTGGTCTTAGATGGAGGACAGTGCAATGTGGTGGTGAAAAAGGAAAGACATTTGAGACAAATGGGAACAGGAAATTGGATATATCTCACAATATGATCAAACATAGGCTGTGATCTAAGAAAATCCAGGAGAAATATTTAAACTTAAAAGAAAGACAGAAATAATGCATGGAAAAGCGGTTATTTATGGTACTCACAGGTGGTAAGCTTTTCCTAATAATTTCATCATTAATGTCGTGAGTCAAAAGAGGTAGGCTTAAATAATGATTTGGATGATGTGAGGACATTTCTTCTCTGCTCCACGGTGACCATATATGCTTCTGGGCAAATCGTTCCACTTACTAATTTTTTCTGGTAAGACAACATTTGGCATCAAATCAGGAATTTTGCCCTCAGAGGCCTGGAAACTCACAAAAAAAAGGTCATACGGAGCTATCTGTGTCTTTTTTTGTGACCTACTCCCGCTTAGCATGGTATCTCCGGTGACATGGAGTCTAGTATCTTCACTACTTTCTTTTTTAAAAAATTATAGTTGAGTACAATATTATGTTAGTTTCAGGTGTACGTCATAGTGATCCAACAATGAAATACATTGCAAAATGATTACCACAACACATCCAGTAACCATCTGTCACCATACAAAATTATTACAGTGTTATTGACTTTATTCTTTATGCTGTATGTTACACCCTGATTTATTTTATAATTGGAAGCTTGTATCTCTTAATCCCCTATACCAATTTCACCCAACCACCCACCCCTTCTCCTCTGGGAACCATCAATTGCTTTCTGTATCTATAAGTTTGTTTCTGTGTTGTTTTGTTTATTTGGTTGTTATGTTTTTTAGATTCTACATACAAGTGAGATCATACAGTGTTTGTCTTTCTCTGACTTGTTTCACTTAGCATAATACCTTCTAGGTCTATTAATGTTGTAAATTGCATAATTTTACTCTTTTTTATGTCTGAATAATATTCCTTTGTGTGTGTGTGTGTGTGTGCACACATATATATTGCTTTTTCTTTATCCACTTATCTATCAATGGACATTTATATTTTTTCCATATCTTGGTTATAATAAATAATGCTGCAATGAATATGGGGTGCAGATATTTTTTCAAATTAGTATTTTTTTCCTTCTGGTAAATACTCAAAAGTAGAATTGCTGTATTGTATGGTAGTTCTATTTTTAATTTTTTGAGGTACCTCCATACTGTTTTCCATAGTGGCTGCATCAATTTACATTCCCACCAACAGTGCATAAGGGTTCCCTTTTCTACACATCCTCTCCAACACTTGTCATTTGTTGTCTTTTTGATGACAGCCATTCTTACAGAGGTAAGGTGATGTCTCATTGTGGCTTTGATTCACATTTCCCTGATCATGTTGAGCATCTTTTCATGTGTCTGGCTTAGTCATCCATACATGTCTTCTTTGGAGAAATGTCTATCCAGGTCCTCTGCCCATTTTTAAATTAGATTGTTTGTTTATCGATAATGAGTTGTATGATTTCTTTATGCAATTTGGATATTCACTCCTTATCAGATATATCTGGTGCCCTCAGTCTTGAAGGTTGATCTCATTCCAGCCTGGATAGAGTGAGGGAGGAGAGCTTTAAGAGTCTGTAGCTTCCTCAAATGGATTAATCTGAGCCCTAAAATTATTCTTTGGATAGGCTGGGCAGTATGAGAATAGCCCATGGACACTGATTCATAAATTACCTATATTTAGTCAAATATCTACTCAAATACATAACATAAAATATATAATAAACATATATATATGTGTATATATATTTATATATATATATAAATCAAGGCGATCAGTCTGGGCTACCATCTAGGTTAACCTCACAATTGGTTTAGATGCCTGAACTAAGCTGGGGCGGCCCAGTCTTGCCCCAAGGCTGAGCTGGTAAAATCTTTCCCCCATGATTGAGACCATGAAGCTAAAAAATTTTGGGGCAATCTCCCCAATTATTTCAACATAGTGCTTCTTTGTTTGATCTGAGGACCCCTAATTTGCTTGAAGGATGAATTAGTCTGTATCTATTTGCAGTTAGAAGGCAAGTCGAGTGATTGATCTTAAAAGTCATTTATATAAAGCACATAGCTTCCCTGTCTCGATTTCATTTTCCTTCTTCAGTGAATCACAAGAGGGTGACCATGGACGTTTAATGTGCAGCTGGGTCGGAGACCTTGAAATCCTCTGCAACATCAACTTTGAAAGCTTCCTTATTGGGAATGGGAAGATGTTTGCTTCTCCAACTCCTTTGTGGGAATATAACCAGCTTTAATATTTTAATTAAACATTGTATTTTAGGCTTGTACTGATGTCTAAATATCATGGGAGTAGGTGTTCTTTTCACAGTGTTTAGACACTACATTGTTTTGTACGTCAAGCTCTAAGAAGAGCAGAGACATCTAAGCACCGCGGCTCAAACAGTCTAGGCATATCAGAGTAACTGGGTGGGTAAGCACACATTTACCTGGGGCCTCAGGGTCTTTGCATCTCCTTGCTGTGCTCACAGCCAGGGTATTGTTCTCAGCAGCATGGTGGAAGGTGGGCAATACTGTCCCCAGGCAACCATGGGTCAAGCTAGAACTTTATTTCTATAGAAGGGAAGAGCTGCTTCGGGGGACTCTAACACAAAAACACAGATTTGTTCTTTCTTATAGTGAAAACTGGCATTTGATGAAGACTTTCATTGTTTTAGAAGTGCAGCTGACTTTCCTGTTAAATAATTGAGATGTCCTAGCCCACACTCTAATGGGATGACAGTTTAACTATGTGAGAAACTCTTTGTACCAACTGATAACTCAGTTGCTTGGGGAGGAGAAAAGGAAGAAAAAGCAGTTTTGTGTACAGGTGCCTGGAAGGGGAGCAAGGGGGAAAAGAAGGTGGGGAGATACTGCTTTTCCTCAGCTGACTTGAGGGACTACCAATAAGGTCCAATTGAAAGAGGCGTTAGGAGCCAAAGGAGCTATTTCAATGAATAACTAAAGTGATGGTGGTAAGAATGATGAAGATGAAAATAATAATATCTATATCGTTTGTTGAATGCTTCTCAACTTCTGGCATTATGCCAAATGCCTGATCTATTAAGATAGTATTTCATTTAATCCTCACAATAATTTTATGAAGAAGGAATGATTATTTCCGTCACATTAAAGAAGGAAAAATAGAAATTCAGGTTCAGAAAGGTTTCATATCTTGCTGAAAGTCAAAGAAATGGTAACGGCAAGGACAAGATTGGAATCTAGATGTGATTTTAGAGCCAAATTCTAGACTATTGGGTTCTAGAGCTCTGGCCTACCAATAGCAAAGTGCAGCTCAAAAGCTGGGGGAGAGTTTATCCTTCTAATGTTTTTCAACATCCTTCCTTCCTCCACTCCCACCCTTCATCTTACTCCCTCAACCACTCCCCCAGCCTCCAAAAAGACTCTCACGCAGCAGCCTGGCAGAAGATGGGAACACCCCAGGGAGGACTGTGCTCAGAGAGGGGCCCAGAGCAGGGGCCTGGGAAGCAAGGGGGCTTATGGAAGGGCCCAGGGACAAAGAACATCAACTGGCTTGTTTCGGAGCATACATGAGCTCTTTCTCTGGGACTTTGTGGAAATAGAGAAGATCTTAAGAGGGAACTCATGTTGACTTGCATGTTACTGTTGATGCAACCTGACTGGTCCTCCTTTGCTGATGAGGCACAGAACCACCCAGTCACACCAGTAATTGTCAGAGACTGCATTCCCCAAATCTCTCCCAAGTGCTTCTAGATTTGCAAAATGGAGGGGTTGAATGAGATGCCACCCCCCCCACCACCAAATTTCTTTTAGCTTTAAGAAGCTACAAACTTAAAATTTATTTTCAGCTGGAACCCAAGTTGGGACAGTAGGTACTAATGCATTTATACTGATTCTGACTCAAGAAGAAGAACTCAAGGCCAATGTGAGGGGAAGAAAGAACAAATGGAAAGTGATGTGGCTCAGGACTAAACCACCATCTAGAAAGGTCACAGTTTGGAAACACTATATGACAACATTTTGCTTCTATTTCTTTATCTAGAAAATCCCAACATAACCAAAGAAACCGTGATTGTAATCCTTTTACCTGGGGCCACCTGCCCTGGCCCTGAGTCTCTTATTTCTATGATTGGCTCAGGTTCCTGGGCCTCCAACCTTTGGAAGCTGAATATGAAATCAGTCTAATGGGAAGTTATTATGCTTTCTCCTCAGTGACGAGTATCCTGAGAGCCCTTCCAGACGTTAAATAGAGGAGGGAGTCATTTACATGATCATCTTTCTACCTCCGTCAAACTATCCTTCCATCCATTTATTCAGTAGCCATTCATGTAGCACTTACTACATAGCAAACGCTGTGTTGGATTCTGCGGAAAGTGAGTCCAGAAAAATGACACGCTTTCTGCCCTTGGCAGAATTTAAAACAATCCAATGTCAGTGGTGGAGAGCTAGTTTCAGCCAATGTCCTGGCTGCTACAGTTGACCAGCAAATTAAGTTGTATGCATCACAGTACAGAAGCACTTCATAAAACCAGTGGGACTAGGAAAGGCATTCAGAGAACTAGCCTGAGTTGGGTCTTGAAGTATGAATATGAATTACTTGGAGGACTAAGAGGAAAGGTATTCCTAAAATCAGACACGTAGGAAGATACAGGGAGCATTTGCACAGCACACTTAGGTAGGGAATGGCAAGCAGTTTTGCATAAGTCAAAAACACACAATATTAATAAGGAAGAAGAAAAAGATAGGACCATTTTGTGAAGAAGCTAGTGTAATATGTTGGCTGGCCAAGATGTTTGATTTTGCCATGAGGATACTAGAGAATTGCTCAATCAGTTTAGAGGGGAGAGTAACTTATTCTTCAAGAGAATTATGAAAATAAGGTGTCCTTAAGTTGACAGTCTGTGATTCTTAATGTCATTGGTGATTTCTAGAAGCATTTAACTGCATCTTCCTGTGTCATGGCCCTTATTCTTAAGTTCTCATAGTTACAGGTATTCCCTGGGAACATTTTTAAACCCCAATGACCCTGCTCTATCTCAGTCCACTTAATTTAAATGTCCTTTTTAAAGTAAACTTTGCGTTGAAGTAAAACACCCACGTGGCAAAGGGCACGTATCAAAAGTGAACAGCTCAATGAGTTATCACAAAGAGAATGTCCTCAAGTAATCAGAACCAGAAAATTCTGTCAACACAATACAAAGAATATGCAAGATATACTTTTAGAATTGGGGCTGAGAATAGATTTTAAAAAAAGTTTAGTATTTACTTTGATTCTAAAAGTAAATGACTCTAAAATGACTTACCAAAACCAACATCTAGGGTTGGTTCCCAGACATCAAGGATATTTTGTAGTTCCTAGGTGATGTCAAAGCACAGCCAAAGTTGAGAACGTCTGTGCTCAGGGTTATTCCACAAAGCTGAGCGGACTGTGTATGTTCAGTCTGTCTTATACCCTGTTGAATCTCAGCTCTCCTTCGCTGTTCATTAAGGTACACTCTGAATCCTGTTCCTGCCAGTTTTCATTCTGTAATTTTGAAAAAGACCCTCCCAAGGAATTGCATAAGAGTGCTCTCTCTCAATTCGATTGTAATTTATTGTTGGAGGCAGCAAAATTAACTAAACATTACAATGTGGTGAGATGGTCACTCTGATGTTTCTCCTTGCAGGGACTGCTGTGGAAGGGACACTGGTAGTCAGAGAGGGAGAGGGAGGTGAGGTGTCAAGGAGGAGCAATACTAAGGCAGAGTTCAGGGTCCCAGGGATCAAGGACAAGTGGATTATTCCAGGAAGGGGAATCAGAATGTGTAAGGCAAGGGAACAAGAAAAACATGGCAAAGACCCAGGGTTCTCATGACACTATGTTCATACCGCTTGGAGTACATTCCTCACATTGCTGTGGATGGTTGATTTTATATGGATCTAGTCCTATTTCTGTCCTATGAGAACATATAATAATAGCCTCTTATAAAATGAAGTGGTTTGCAGGCAAAGAAAAAAGATACAGAATTCAGTCAGACAGAAGTATGAAGACAACTAGCTTAATACAATGTGGTGACTTAAAAATCAAACAGAAGAAATATAAACATTCATGGGAATACATTCACAAGATGGATAGAAACCAGAAATTATTCTCATGAATGTAACACCAGCCTAAGTGTCATGAGCGGTGTCCAGATGCCCTTCACCTCCTGGTTTAATACCTGATTTTCCCTGAACACGCTTCTAAATGCAGTGACTTCCTTTTGGTCAACATCCTAATCAATGTGATCACGTCTCTCTCAAATTTCATCCCTTACTTGGAAGCCACACTTTGACTCAGAAGGAACTTCCACCCTTCCTTACAGCTGTTGAGAGGGGAATCGTAACAAGAGGAAGTAGCCCCATGTGCTCTCCCCACTTCCTTCCTGGCTTGTCATTCCTGGGTCTGGGTCATCCAGCTGCATCCAGGAGTCCCAGAGGATGTTATGACAATTACTTACAGTGTAAATGGGTCTAGGACACAGCTTCTTCAGAGCTGTAGCTTCTATTTTTAATTTGCATTTAAAATTAATCAGAAAGTCCAAGAACTTACCTGACATTGTCAAAACTGACATCAGTGAAAATTACTTATTATGAATGTGCTGACTGCCTATCTTTATTTCAAAGTTCTCACTGTTTTCTGTAGTTTTCTCATTAAACTGCAAAAATATTAAGGTAGACAAGTAGGTGGTATTATCCTCATTTAGACAGATAAATTGTGACAAATGTGCTTCTTAAAAGATTTTTGCAACAAATATTCATTCATAGATTGGATTTTTTTAAAATCCAAAGCATTCCCAAAGGTTATTCAGTGAAAAGAACGGACACATTTATCATTTATTTTACTGGAAAAAGACACTTAGGACTTGCATGCAACAGCTTCTTTTGATGGTGGTTTAGGGAGTTTTTCTCAGCAAGCTGATTGGATTTGGTCAATTTTCAGTTGATGACTCTTCTGTACTTCTTAAATTTGCCACTATTACTTCAAGAAAGCAAGTCTTACTCTTATTAAATAAATATAGTTGTCCTTTGGTATCTGTTGGACTTTCTGGAACTTTTTTTTTTTCCTGAATATTTTTGATCTGCAGTTGGTTGACTCTGAAGATGTGGACCCCATGGGTGTGGAGGGTGGACTGTGCATGTTTGGGGCTCTACAGCTGTCCTCTTGGCTTCATGTTTGAGCTTTAACATGTGGAAGATTTCAAAGATTGTCCATTGCTAATTCCCCTGAGGTTCATTGGGTTCATTCATCCATTTCTTTATTCTGTCCATATCCCCCATCATTTTCAGTAAACATCTCTCAATTCCACAGTCCTTTAAATCTTTCTGATTTAAACCGCACTTGAACTCCGGTTGAGCAAAACAAACAAACAAACAAACATAATGGTGCAGGATTAGTTGTAGAAATGGCCTTAAGATAAGATTGTAAATACTCATTTAAAAACTGTCTTAGATTTATCTTTTCCAGATATGCCAATCTCGGGGCAGAGACAGGTTAGGAAAGAGCTTTTGTGACTGATCTTTCTCTGAGATTCAAAAAAAATAAAATAAATTCTGACGTTCGATTCCAAGGCAAGTGATAAAGATCAAAGACTCATTTTATTACAATATTTTTGTTTTTATTGAACAGATTCACTTTGGATCTTGGCTTGCATTAGGAATGTTTACCTTTTAATAAGTGATCTGTTTAAATGTGGATCAGAGAACAAGGGTTTCTGTTTTACAGTTCAACTTTTGACCTTGGGGGATGAATGGGTGGAGGCTAAGAGGAAAAGTCCACTGTGTTTTTACTGAACTTTTTACCCTTAAAAAAAAAAAAAAATCAGCAAGTTTAAAGTTCACACAGTGCACAAGAGGTCTCCACTGGGGATTTCTGGTATTATTAACTTCCTGACCTCAGATAATTAAAAAGAAAGAGCAGAGCCACCTCAGACTATGACTCAACTTTGAACTTTTAACCTCCCAAGTAAAGTATTTAAATTGTAAATGGTAGACCCTGGAAGCTTTCTTATTGCTATTAACTTCCTTCATCCCTGGTCATGAAGTTATAATTTAGGCCAAAAGCAGAGGCCAATCTTTCCTTTTTATTTACTTAACCTCTTTTAGCAGAAAGGACTGAGAACACTATTTACCTAGAAATGACAGGTATTCTGGTGAAAGAAGTTAAACTTAAAGGGTCATTGAATTTTGGAACCAGAAGCAACCCTACATGATCCGTCCAGGCTCCTCAGCTGTGAAAGAGAATACTAAGAACCAGGGAGGTGGTGACTTCCTTAGGGTCAGACACGTAACAGAACAAGAGAGCATCCCTGATCCATTAGCTGTATTTGTTTCAGTACAAGAGGGATTCAAGCATGGTTGGGGGTAAGAAATATTTTCTTTAGTAGCATAGGGGTCTACAGGATCTGTGCTTTTATTTTTGTTAAAATCCATAAGGTGGGAAAAAAAATCACTGGTTAGGGAGTCAAGAATCCTAGGTACTAAGTGACCCCTTCACTCTATTGGTTGCATAACCTTGGGGACTCATTTAATTTTTCCAAGTCATGATTTGCTTGGTTATCAAGTGGAATGTAGTTGGGTGGAGATAATAAGCATTTAAGACTCCTTTGTGTTATGACATCTTTTGGTTCAATGGTATTCTTGCCTGAAGAATTCTTGCTGGGATTCATATTTAAACACTGTATAGATAATACAGTTCTCAAAACAGCTAGGTTTTCTTAACACGGAGGATAGGGCTAGAGGGCTGTGGTTTTAGGGTAAATGGTTGCATGACACTGGGCTTGACACTGATAGGGGGCTCATTTCTAAGAAGAGACAACCATCTCAAAGGAGAAGGGGACTATCATGTAATGAGGCATAAGGAACAGAGAAGGGAAGAACAAAAGAACCAGGACAAAGAAAGGAGGCATGACCAGGAGGAGAGGCATCAGAAAGGAGGGTAACAACAAGATGGCAGCCCCCTCAGTTGGGTGGGAACCCAGCCAACGCTTGTGATACTGAGAAAGCCAACAAGTACGTTGTGAAACCGCCAGAGCCACATGCTGTTACCACCGAAGCTTAGATAGGCAGGTCTCACTGGCACCGGTACAACACGCAGCGTGTAGGAGAGCCAGTGATCCCAGGGCCCTCTCTTCCCTCCTGCTATTCGCTAACACCTTTATTGCCTCCAGTTAGTTACTCACACCGCTCTCATTCCCATCTGTCAAGGAGAATTCCCTTCCAACATTCTGTCCTTCTTTCCTTATACAAAAGAGAGGCTCCCAGAGTGGCTGCAAAGCACAGAGCTGATATTGAGCTCTGAGATGAGGCAAGCTTGGAGTAGGGTGAGCACCAATCTCCTTTCCTGCTCCCAAGAAAGGAGGGAGATTGACTGTAGGATCCTGCCTGAGACCCTCAGACATAGACAGCTGGAGGGGCAGGAGATCACAGTGGCTGTCTGACTGGAGGCCTGTCTGCTTGGCCTGGTAGGAGGGTCTGGGGTGACTGCCTGGTCCAAGTGCCAACAGCTGTGATGGACTCCTATCGCGTCGCAGGTGTTTACACACCCATCTCCTCGACCACTCTCAGCTGCTTCACGCTCGTTTACTTCTGCTTTACAGACGCCTCCATTCCTTCTCCCTCCTCTGAGGGCCACCAAGGCAGGTGATTACTATTTGAGCAAGAGTCTGTGCAGATGTGAATATGTCTGATCAGGTGGTGGACGTTGCAGACGAGTGGGTTGCAAGGAACTATCAACTGGGGGTTTCGGTGGGCAAAATCACCCAGTTGTTTTCTCTGCTCAGTAAGCTCTGTTCATGCACCAAATTCCTCCCACATTTTCTAGTCTTGAATACATTCCTTCCTGTGTAGATATCCAGTGTGCAGTCACGTTAACCTCAAGATCCCCCGAGGAGGGAGGTCACAGGTCACCAAGCAGAGCAGGACTGTCATCATGAAACAAGTCATGTTGCCTCACTGACACTTACTTTCATCAACACCTAGAAAGGAAATAAATAAAGGACTGGGTCTTGTCTGCCAGCTACCCTCTACCTACAATGGAAAACATCACAATGCAAAGCAGGAAGGTTGCACTTGTGACATTTAAAGCAAAACAAGGTTTATGCCTCTGTTCTCACTGATGGGCCAAAGAGAATGACAGGTGGCTCAATTCAGGGGAATGATGATCATTTTTAAAAATTTACTTCTTTTTCTTTTTATTTTTTTTTTAAAGCATCTGTACCTTATGGCAATGGCAGAACACAGAGTTAAGTACAACCCAGAGAGCCAGTGCCAGATGAGTCAGTATATGAATTGTGGGCCCAAGAATCCCCGCTGCAGTTAGGAGAGTCTGAGTGCTGAGAAGGGCAACCAAGTCCCTCACCCCATTTCTGAGTTGCCCCAGCCACACCCAAGGTAAGCTGGAGGTCAGCGCGCACTAAATGGCCTTTTCTGACTCCAGCTATGCCCACCCAACAACCTCCACTCGGCTGAGAAGCCAAGACCTTGCTTCCAGAGGCAGCCAAAAGCCGATAGCTTTTCCACAGCTGTCTATCATCGCTGGAACTATTACCCCTTTTGGCATGAATATTTGAATTGATGATAAACTTTAAAAATCTGGAAATTCACACCAGCAAAAGAGCCCCTCTTCTCTGTTTTCTTCCTTTATACACTTAGATAAAATTGATCCCCATATATTTGTGTGATATGATTCCTTTGGTTTGCTGCACCCAGCTGGCAAGAATAAGCCATCTTTGGTGATTAAATTTGTAGAGTATCCACTCAAGGGCCAGGAGCACCAGAAGCCTTAATGGAACTTTGGCAGGCAGGACAGACGACAATACAGTACAGCAGGAACGACGGAAGGGGGAGGCTGGGAGGACCGGGAGCTATAATCTTCTCCCTTCTTTTCCCCAGCAGCTCTGAAAGTGGGCGAGGATCTAAATGAGGTGTTATTTTAGATTATAACTTGTCACACCTAATGGAAGGGACACCTTCAAGCAGCCAGATGCCAGTTGGAAATTTGTTGGTATCTGGGGATGGAAATGGTTGGCTCATTCATTCATTCAATCGGTCATTTAAATAACATGTATCATGCCCATCAAAGAGGTATGTCAGTCTCTGGACATGGGAGTCTTCTGGTGATCCCTGAGATATAAAAGAGCCCGTCTGGAACTATCACCGCTAAGAGCCTGCTTATCCAGGCCTGCTGGGCAGAGAGCACGCCCCCAAGAGAAGTCTGGCATTTTATGGAGTACTGAAAACCAGATTTGATTATCTTCGTGGAGCGCCAGAGAGACTGGTCCACATTACTCCTGAGAGGAAAATTAAGAGGCTCCCCTACAAACGTATGGCAGCCACATGGATGGGCCGCTCTTTTACCTCCATCCCACTGCCTTGAATTAAGGGAGGTAGAGTTAGGCTAAAACTTTACTAATTTATGTATTGAATACCTACCAAAGGCAAGGCATCTTAAACCTTGCTCGGTGTTCATTAAGCATTGGGATAAAAGATGAATTAAACCTGGGCTCTCCTTTACCTAAAGAGAGAAAACCCTTTTCAAGTGTAATTTCAATACAAGGGTAATCCTGGTAAGGACTATATGAGAAAATGGACGGTCTATGGTAAATTGTTTATAAGATTCCCAGAGAGAAAAGATCTTTCTCGAACATAAAAATAAAAAGATAGATATCAACATACATTAAAAATAATGGTAATATAGATTTTTTTTTTAATGCAGGTACTGCTTTATAAATGCTGGAAAGCAATTGAGACAAGAATGTTAAAAACTGAGCAAGTGGGATGGATTAAGCTAATAGAGTAAATAATAGTTCCTTAGACTCTCGAAAATGGTAGTTTGAAGTTGTTGTTATTGTTTTTGTTTATTTAAATTAAAGATTCCAGGAAACCAGAGACTTCTGGGTAATGTCTAAATTGTTGGGAATTGATCTGACATTTAATGGCAAAACGTTGACTCTCGAAGGCCATAGCGAGGTCAGTGGGTCAGGGCACCTCCATTACCTAACCTTGGCTGGCCTCTCTCCATGCCATATCAGAGTATTGATCTGGGTTGTTATGTGGGATTGGGCATGGAGTGCTCTATCCTTATTTTAACGTTCCTAAAATACTGGGTCTAACCAATACGTTATGTTCTGCCATGATTTGCATTTTTGTGTGATCCCACTAAAGGGGTCCACTATCTCTTGTTTAGCCTCATATTTTGATTTGTCTATACTCCCTTCAGTCAAAACTTAAGTCTTCTGAACACTCTCCATCCAGGGCTCATTCATGTGGGTCTTACCATTCTCTGGCCTTCCATCCTATATTTTGCCTTCAAATTTCATTGATTCTCCAGACTTCAGTGGTGCTACCAGCAAGATAGGCAGTTTTAATGTTCATTGAGCTGTGACACTGAATGAGTGAATAAAATTTTCTATCTTTGTTGCTAAATCCGCTAAATTGGACCCAGTGTCAACAAAAGAGTGCTAGCTTAACTGTGACATATATTCTACCCTTATTTATATACTTTCTGTTTGGACTCTGTTTGAAGGTTGATTGCTTTTTCAGTTTACCTGTTAGTCATTATATTTCATTTGACTATGAAAATATTGGGCATTGGCTTCATAGAACTAAACTGACTCCTCCTTATATTTGAACAATGAAGGAATAATTTAATTTCTAACATTGAAGAACTATAAATAGTTTTAGCCCTTCCAAATAACTTTTAGATATATTTTCTCATTTTACTCTCATAACTTGTCTATACAATAGGAGTATATTCTAACTCATAAGAGGATCCAAACACATCAAGCAAATACATCCCCACCAAAGGTGACTAATGTAGCCACAGGAATAGTTTGCTCTACAAAGGACTCAGTACAATTGGTTCTTGAATCTACATCTTATCCTCATGTTCTTATTAAGACCATAAAACGGCTTAGAAGGCATGGTGAAGATTGCAAGTTGTCCACCAAACTCTGTGCTCCACTGATTCCAAAGTAGGCTAGTTATAACCGAGATGAAGCTACCCAGCCATGGACTATATTTTTCTGCTCCCTCTGCAGCTAGTTGTGTTAGAGCATGCAGGTAGCTAGATATGAACAGAGAAAGGGGGGCATGGGCCAAATGGCAGGAAACATACTCTGGTAAACAATGGGGGGTCCTTGGGCAGACAGAGAAAAGCAGAAATCTCAGGACTGATAAGAAATCACACATTTTGGGGTAACAAGTGTCCTGGAGGCAGACAAAGAAGAGTGGGAAAAGACAAGAATCTCTATCATCCGAATGTAACCTTTTTCTCATTATGTCTTCATAAAAATAAAATGAGCCTTGCAGATCAGAAGTACCCATCATGCACCAATGCCATGACACTTCTGATCCAGACAAAATAAGGACAAAAATCCCTCCTTCCCTTGGGAGAAACATTAAGAAATATAACCCCAAATTCCTCCTTCTCTGATGAATAATCTGCCCACTCATTTTCACATCTTACATAACCAGCTTGCCAGAGAAACTCAGGGCAGCTGCTCACCTGAGTCTGCCTGCTCTCCCTTTGAGAGTGTACTATCACCTAATACATTCTCACTGTACTTTCTTGACCTCCATGTTTCATCTCTGAATTCTTTCTGCGATGAGACAAGGACCTATTCTCCAGCAATACTTGTAGCCGTAAGAGAAAGCTCTTTCCAGTGAAGAGAGCAAAACCGATTAGTCCCATTCAAGGCTTGCCTTGAAAATTTCCATGTTCACGTCTACAGCTTTTTTTCTTTCCCACAGTCTCAAATATTGATGACAAGCTGGACTTTAGGAGCCGCATGTTGAAGATGGAAGGACCAGCCTCATTCTGGGTTCCTGCATGACTGAGTAGAGCAGAGCCTCCCCACCATCCCCCATGCCACTTAGATTGTTACTTGAGAGATAAATCCACTTGTATTTTATTTCAGCCATTACATTTCCAGGGATATTTATTCAGTGGTTTAGCCTACCTAATTAATATGGACAGCTACTTGATTTTACTAGGAAAAACTTCAAGAGCATTTAAGCCAGGGCTGGTGATGAGACTAAAAATTATTAAGTGCTAACTTTACAACCTCTCTCGTCATATACTTGATGGGAGGGGGAAGGTTAGGAGAACAGGAGAGAAGAATAAAAGAGAGGTAAGTCAAGGGTGGAGGAGGCAGTGTGGAGGCAAGACTTGAACTATAAAGAGGGAAGGTATAGCTCAGTGGTAGAGTGCATGCTTAACATGCACAAGGTCCTGGGTTCAATCCCCAGAACCTCCATTAAAAAAATAAGTAAGTAAATAAATAAACCTAATTACCTCCTCCCTTCAAAAAAAAATCTATTTAAAAAACCGTTTAAAAAATAAGCATGCAAACTAACAAAAAATAAAGTTGAAAACCAAAAAAATAAAAAATAAATAAAAGATGAACTAAAGAGATATTTTTACTTCCTCAGAAATAAGAATGGACTAAAAATATATTTTAAAAAATTGTACCAGGACCCTCCCCCTCTTTCTTTCTTTTTCTTTTTTTTTTTTTTTTTTACTGCATAAAGTCTTTACTAAGTATTCTGAACTCATGGATGTCACCAGCTAATGAATTCTAAATTCTTTGCATTTGATTTGCTATTTATTACAGTGAGTCAAATACCAAGAATTTAGCAAGGGTTCTAAAATAAGCACTACAAGAACATTCCCCCTGGACAAATACTGCAGAAAGGAACCTCCACGTTTTCTTTTCTTCTTCTTATGTCTTTCCCAATCAATTTGTGTCTTTTTTTCTCTAACAGTTGTCACTTAGATTGTATCTTAGTAGGTCATCTCAAAAGTCTTGCATGCTGAAGTCCTGAGAAATAGAGAGATAAGCATCACCAACATTTATTGATGACACAACTACTTAATATCTTCCAGAAGTGCTCACACATACACATTCACGTGAAAATGAGGCCAGATAGAAACTTTAAGGGGAGCTCACTGGTAAGCCCATGGTGGTGGTGTGTGCAGTAACCCAGAGTCATCACTGCCCTAATAGTATCTGACCTGAGCCTGGCACAACTTCAGAAAAAGCCATGTGTTCAGGCTAAAACAAGAATGAGAAAAAAGGAGAACGTTGCTCTCTTCTAATGTGGTAAATAGGGCATGAAGGTTTTATAGTTTGCTAGCAGAACCAGTTTTGCAGGTTCCCTCCTTACCCATAGGGCTTAGCTTTAAGGGAGAAAAAAATATTTTTGTTCAGAAAATACATTAAGACTTTGGTAGAATGTTTGAAAGTGGTATCCAGAAAAAAGAACTAGATTAAAGTTCTAATGTCTGTATTTATTGGGACAGATTTTGAAACTGGAACTATTACATCTTCATTTTTTTTTTTTCATGAGTGCCGTACTTCCCATTTCTGCTTTTGGCATGAGGAAGTGAGAAAAGAAAGCTTCTTATGTGACCCTTAAACGATGCGGGGTTGGGGAGGGTGAACCCCCTCCATTAAAAATCTGAATGTAACTTCACAGTTCACCCTCTGTATCCAGGGTTCTGCATCCATAGATTCAAACGACGTGGATCGTGTAGTACTGTGGTACATATTTATTGACAAAAATCCACGTGGAAGTGGACCTGCACAGTTCAACACTGTGTTGTTCAAGGGTCAGCAGTATTAAGTTTGGGTAGAATCCTCATATTCATTTAAAATGGCTCTTCCAGATGGTTTATTTTCAATATCAGGAAGTGATCATTCATTTAATGGATCCTGGTCTTTGACTTTTCCCAGGATCCATTAAATGAAGTAGCTCTAACTAAGAAATCCCCACCAGGTATCAATGTGTGTGGCCCTCTGGGTGACTGTGTGTGAGATCCCACAGTTGACAGCAGAGGAATGACATAGAGAGAGGAGACAAAGAAACCATAACATCTTAAGGTAATAAAATCATCTGCAAAGTTGTTGAACAAGAATATATTTGCACATTTCAAATTTCCTTTCCCTTCAGGTTTCAGTATCTCTCAACAGAGCTGAGGTGCCTCCTTCATAAGTTTGCTACTGCAGACAGTATGGCAAGGAGGAGACAGCAGAGTAAGAGACAGATGAGGAGAAAAGGAATGTGTGTGTGTGTGTGTATGTAAATTTCACCTCATCCATCCCTCTCCCCGAGTTCAGTTATGGGGAAGTATTCTCACAACAATTCCTTCCTTTAACGACTTGTCTGCTTTGACAAAGACAAATCAACTTCAGCTTTCTGTGACCCTTTGGAAATTAGTCTCTATCTAGTGGTGAAACTGATTTTGTGAAAGCCAGTGTGAAATCTCTGCTTCCCCAGGAAGAAAATTCTGTTTTTCTTCACTGAAGATTGAATAAGAGAAAATAATCTGAATAAATATTATATTCAATTTTAAAAGATATAAATAAAGAGTGCACAGAGATTGCCTTTAAACGTCAAGTTTGGGACTAAATATATATGCATATATTTTACATGTTCTTAATTAAGAATACTGATAAAGTTATAAAGACTTAATAAAGGAGTGTTTTAATCCACCCACAAATTAAAATTTTCATTACATTGAAACACCTTTTTCTGAATCAAGAACAAAGTGCTTTTCTTCCTTCCTTCATTGGAGGAGCTACAATAAGTTTTCATTCTTAACTTTCATCTTAAAAGTCTGGCTATGCAGCTAGGAGCTGGCTAACAAAATCTCCTCACATCCTCTTCCACAAGGATCTCTCCGATATTCAGAGTCAATCCTGGCAGGAGTTTTGGAGTTCTAAAGCAATCACAGTCTTCTTGTCTCTAATCAGTCTCTGGGACTGCAAGAACTCAGGTATGTCAGAAAGGTACTTTAAAAGAACAAGAAATACAAGTCTTGGCTTTGTTCCATTCAAATTAGGGTGGCTGCATTACTGCTCTGTATTTTTTCCTCCGGTGAAAGCTGTTTCTCTCTGTTTTTCCCTCTCCCCCAAACTTCAGCATTCTGGATCACAAAAAATTATGTGGCAGTCTTATCAACAAGCAGCCCATATTTTTGTTAAGTAAATGGGGGTAAATTAGAATTGATTCTTATTACTGAGAAGATGCTGTTGTCAAAGTAAATGACGAATTGAGCAAGAAAGGGAAATGCAGTCTGTTGTCACCATCACTCAAGGCAAGGCTGCACTCAGCCTAAACATGAAAGAGAGACCAGTTGAAAATGAAGACGCTTTATATACTCCTTTGTACTCAACTCTTCTTTCAGCCTCTCCTAGGAAGGAGAATGTGTTTTCCCTTCCAAGCAAGGAGGCAGCAGGGGTTATCTTTTCTTGGACAAGCTAAAATTTGTCTCCTTGTCAGGGGAGACAGACGAGGTCAGAGAAGACTCTGTCTCCCAGAACCAGAGTGCAGAAGCTGTGATTCTGGTTCTTGACAAGAATGACGAGTTCTTATTGGCAGAGCAATCAAGCAAGACACCATCTCCCTTGCTGGACCACAAATTGCAGTGCTGATTTAAAAATTATACACAGGACTTTTTGAGCCACGCCAAGGACCCTTTTCCCATTTTCGTGTCACTAGTGGTTAGTTTGCTTATTACGAGTGACATCATTTTTTTAAGAGCCATGAAACTATGCAAAGAATAGAAAGACCATAATATGGTCCCGAGGGGATACCACTGCTCAAAAAGCAAAAATGCTAGTGCATTAAATATGTCCCCGCAGGGATTAGAAAGAGTAAACTATTTGAAGCAGAATGAATGTGATTGGAAGTATTTCTGCATGTCTCTCCCCTCCAACTTTCTATTTTGAAAAATTTTAAACCTACAGAAAATTGCAACTACAATACAATAAACACATAAATAAATACAATGCCCTTTATGTAGATTTGTTCTAATAGGTTATCTGCTATCCATATGTGGCTTATTGGCCACTTAGAAAGTGGCTGACCCACACTGAACTGTGCTCTTCTATGTGACATTTGAAAAATAAATACTTCCTAAAGTTTTCTGTAAAGTGAATAGATACTCGGTTCCTAAACCAAGCAGATGAAAATATATATGTGTATAGATGCATATATAGTATATTATATATACACACATATGTAATATGAATTCATATTAATATATATGTATAAAGAACATGTGTATGTGTATCTCTGTGTACATACATTTATCCATGGATCTAGTCTTCACTTTCAATAAGTTGCTCAGAAAAAAGTGACTGTTTGGAAAGGTAGGATGAGGGGTAGGCAGCCAGCCTTTAAAATGTCTTCATGTTTCTCCTACGGAGTAGACCTAGGCCTAATGAGAAGTTATTTCTTCTCATATTATATATGAAGTATATAATAAAGTAGAAATAATTGAATCTCTCCTTTGTAAAACATACACCCAAAATGGACATTTTAAACACTAAGATGTTTCTTTTGGGTGATTATGATTTTACAGAATAGCTTAGATCTAAAACTTACCTGTTTGAAATCCCCTTTGTTCCTCTACCTAGTCCAAGGCAAGCTAAAATACAAATATAGAATTGTTAAATTTATTTGTAATTAATTCTAAATCTAATAATTAATATTCAAAGATTCAATAAATCAGCAAAGTCACTGAAAAGCTTAAAAACCTGCAGTCAGTGATTTTGATCCTCTTTCAATTCACTCTTATGTGAAGTGTGACAAGATTGTTTAATAAGTAAATAGACCCTCACATTGGTCAGAATGGCCATTATTAAAAAGTCCACAAACAATAAATGGTGGAGAGGGCATGGAAAAAATGGAACCCTCCTATACACAGTCAGTGGGAATGCAGTTTGGTGCAACCATTATGGAAAATAGCATGGAGATTCCTCAAAAAGTGAGAAATAGGCTTACCATTTGATTCAGCTATCCCATTCCTGGGCACATATCTGGAGGAAACTCTAATTCAAAAAGATACATGCACCCCAGTGTTCACAGCAGCACTATTTACAACAGCTATGACATGGAAGCACCCTAAATGTCCACTGACAAATGATTGGATAAAGAAGATGTGGTATAATATATGATGGAATACTACTCAGCCATAAAAAAGAATGAAACAATGCAATTTGCAGCTACTTGGATGGACCTAGAGATTATCATACTAAATGAAGTACACCAGAAAGATAAAGAAAAATACCGTATCAGTTATATATGGAATCTAAACAACAACAAAAAAAGACACAAGTGAACTTATTTACAAAACAGAACAGACTCACAGACATAGAAAACAAACTTATGGTTACCATAGGGAAAGGAGGTGGGGAGAGATAAACTGGGAGTTTGGGATTTGCAGATACACACTACTATATATAAACTAGATGAACAACTAGGTCCTACTGTATAGAACAGGAAACTATATTTAATATCTTATAATAACCTATATTGAAAAAGAATATGAAAAGGAATATATGTATGTATATATATGACTGGAACATTATGCTGTACATCAGAAATTGACACCACATTGTAAACTGACTATACTTCAATAAAAAAAAATGGAAAAAAAAGTAAATAGAACTGTACTCAAAGAAATGGTGTTTCCTTCTAAGTAGCTCCCTCCCTTTGCAAGATGATTCTCTCATGAAAAAAAAATTTTTAAGCATATTTCTGTTAGTACCCACAGAAGTGCTTTATCATACTTCTTGGTAAGTAGATTTGAATCTTGCAAACTGACAAAATTGTTTAAAACCAGCAGGATGATGCGATTGATAAAACTACTTGTATCAGTCATCTTTGGCGGCCATAACAGAATATTGTAGACTGGGTAGCTTAAACAACAGAAATTTATTTCTCATAGGTCTAGAAGCTGGGACATCCAAGGTCAAGGTGCCAGCAAGGTAGGTTTTATTCTGAGGCCTCTTCTTTTAGCTTGTAGGGGGCTGCCATCTCGCTGTGTGCTCTCTTGGTGTGTGAGCATGGAAGAGAGAGAGAGGAGAGAGGGAGAGGAAAAGAGGGAGAGAGGGTGGGAGAGAGGGAGAGGGAGGGGGGAAGGAGAGGGAGAGAGAAAGGTCCTTAATACTTCTTATAAATCCACCAGTCCTATTAGATTAGATTAGATTTTCTGTTGATTTATTATTATTCAACTCATGTGACCTCATCTGACCTTAATTTCCTCCTAAAGACTTTATCTCCAAACACAGTCATATTAGGGTTTCAGATTTTAACATACGAATTTTTGAGGGTCTCCATTTAGTCCATAGCACTATCTGAATGTTTGACACCCCCCAACACCCCCCAACAAAGGCACTAATTATAAAAAAAACAGGCCAGTTTCATGCATGTGTGTGTTTATGGCTGAAACAGGACTGGATAAACTTCCAAATGAAAGCTCCAAAAATATTTTATGGTATGCCAGTATTGTTTGAGGAAATATATTAATCACTTCTTTGTTAATTTTTTATCAATAAATAACATATTTCCTTTGCAGAAAACTTGGAAAATGGAGAAAAAAATAAAGAAAGTTGAAAATATTATATATTATTAAAATTCTCTGAGAATATTTTCCCAGTACCTTTTCTAAATATATTTAAAATATATATTTATTTATATTTATGTATATTATACAATATATATATTTGAAAAGCTTGGAATCATATATCTGGGAAATGTTGTGTGTCTTATTCTTTTGTACTCAGAATTACATCATGAGCATTTTCTAAATTAAATAATTTGAGGAATTTTTGTTTTCATTTTTCATTGTTGTGCATAAGACCATGGGTTAACCCTTGCTTTTATTTATTCATCCTTGTGCATAAATATTTGATGCAGGTCTGATTATTTTCTCAGGATAATTCCCAAAGACGAAAATTACTAGGTCAGAAGATGTCAATAATTTTTAGATACTTGATTCATATTGCTGACTAGCTCTCCAGCAAGACTGTATCACATGAAACTCTTACATGATATTTGAGAGGGACAAGTTCATTTGCCAATACTAGTCATTATACTTAAAAACATCTTTCTCAACTTGTAAAGCAGCCTGAATCTGAGTTTATTTTGCAACTGAGAACTGAATCTGCGTGTGCGTGCTTATTCGACTTTTTCTTCTTCTATTTGGAATTGCCTATTCCCCTCCTTTGCCCGCTTTTCTTTTGGCAGAGTCCAAGTTTTCTTACTAATTTGTTTTTTTCTGTGGATTTATTATTATTCAACTCTTTGCCATATAACCTTGCAATTTGTTTTTGCCAGGTTTCCTTTTGACTCGATTTTGCATTCTTATTTTATAGAAATGTTCGTACCTGCCTAGCAGTGATTCTCAGATTTACCGTGCATTGGGATCTCCGGGTGTGTTCATTAAAACACAAATTCCTGGGCCCCACTATCAGGGAGTATTATTCATTATTCCTTTGGTGTGGCTCTGATGACTGCTTTTAGCAAGTAACCCAGCTGATTCTAAATGGAGTAGTTAAGAAACCACACCTCAAAATACTGCCTTGCAATTTCTTACTTGGGCTTAATACTTAGAACTTCTCATGGTAATATCACATGAACAGCTAGCCGTATTTTCTCGTGTTATCATTCCTCTGTATCTATTTAATTCAGCTGGAATTTATTTTACTGCATGCTTTATCCCAAAATATTGAACAATTTTCCCTGTAACAATTTATTGAATAACACCTTTCCCCACTAATTTACAATTTCGGCTTCATATTTACTACAATTTTATAAATATTTGAGTCTTTTGCTGCGCTTGTTTTTTCTGTCCCATTGAATTATCTGTCTATCCCAGACATTATATCTTTTTAATGTAGCTGTTACTGTGAAAAAAAATGTCCCTTTCCCAATACTCTTCTTACTCAAAACTATTTTGGCAATTCTCACCTATATAATATAAAAAAATCAATTTGTCAAAATCAAATAATTTTTAAAAATTTACTGAGTTGTATTTAATCTATAAAGTAATTTGAGATGTCATATCTGTGCAACATTGTAGCTTCCATTGATTTATATCTTCTTTTATGGTTGCTGTGGTCTGAATGTTTGCATCCCCCCAAAGTTCATATGTTGAAATCCTGACCCCCAAAGCAGGTAGAACTAGTAAGTGTGGCCTTTGGGAGGTACTTACATATGTGGGTGGAGCCCTCATGAATGAGATTAGTGCCTTGTTAAGAGGTCTCAGAGATATCCCTGACCCCTTCCACCAGGTGAGAACACAGCAAGGAGGTGCTGGCTGTGAATCAGGAAGGGATCCCTTACCAGAAAAACATAGTAACCATATATGACACTCAGCCACTTACTGGATGGATGAAGATGGGCCTCATCACTTTAATGTGGTATCGTTTTGGTATTTTAGCAATGAAGATGAATATGAGCAAGTAAAAGAAATGTTTCAATAGCTGTTTAATGATCTACCCTTTTTGTTTGTAAAATTCATACTTAGTCTTAGTTTAACTCATTGTTTAGACCCTAGACTTATCAGTTCTCCTAATTTGCATGACTGAAAAAAGTTACTTTCCTATTTTTATATAAAATGCCATTTTCTGGACACCAAAATAAATAAATACAAAAACACATTTTTCCTGATTGTTCTGAACCTTATTATACTGTTAAAGTTGTTCCAAAGTAGTAAAAATTTTGTTTAAAGCTTCAAAAGAAAGGAATTTGGGATGATGAAGAGATGTGGATCCCTTCCTGGTGGCCTCAAAGGCAGACAGTCCTTGCTTTGCTCTTGTTTCCTCTTCTTGGTCTGGTCTGTATCCTTCCCATAGGCATCTTCACCTGAATAGTTTCCTGTCCTTTGCGTGAGGCCAAAGAGAGAGAGAAAGGCTTATTCCCAAATAGAGGCCCTTTTGGAAGCAACCCTGGGCTGTAGGAGATGCCATGGTCCCAACCAGGCAATGAGAGCAATGGGAGGAGGGAAGGAAAAACGTGCCAAATTAGTCAGAGTTTTCAAGATGTTTCCAACTCCCCTTTAGGACCATGGTTCACAAAAATGTATTTCTTGCTCTTAAGGATATGATGAAAATAAAGGAGGTGACAAGATTTGTTGTAGAACTCTGAGAGAACATTAGCCTTAGGGACATGGGGGAAAGATGAGTTATCTTTGAAAGGGTCTGAATATGACTGAGTTTGGTCTGCTGCAGAGAAAGATAGTGAATTGGTTGGCCCACGGATCTTCGGAGAGAGATTGAAACCACAGATGTGAACTCCAGAGGCCCTAACATTTTGGCGATGGCTGAGACTGTAGGATTGTTTGAGGTCCCTCAGGGAACATCAAAATGTGAGGGACAATGAGGAGTCCCATGAGACGTGTATCGGGTCTCCTGGAATAAGATGGTGTGTTAGGACCTGTGGACAAGGGCATTTTAGGTGAAGACTAATGACTTGATCAAAGCATCTGTATTCATTTTCAGGGGCTGACATAACAAAACAATAGAAATTAATTATCTCACAGGTCTGGAGGCTGGAAACCTGGAATCAAGGTGTCGTCAGGGCCATGCTCCCTCTGCAACCTGTAGGCGGACCCTTTCTTGATTCTTCCTAGCCTCTGGTGGTTCGCTGGCAATCTTTGGTGTTCCTTGGCTTGTAGCTATATAATTCAATTGTCACGTATCATTCTCCCTATTAATATATATATATATATATAATTATTAAAATTTTAGTAAATTTCGATTTTTTTAATTAATATAAGCTCCTAAGCTATTCCAAGCAGTATTAAAGTATTGATATTGACATAGGTTTATTAGATTCTCATTATTTAGACTTACATACAAGCATATAACTGCATGTATGTAAATATAAAACTTTTCCTATCCTTTGTACTGTTTCCCAAGATTCTTAATATTACACAGTTACTAAATCAAGCAATGCTATCAGAAGACGGAGGTCTGCAATGAGAAAGGCATTTTATAGTTTATAACCTAATATATCTATTTTTCTTCAGAGTTTAGAAAACTATTTGTTTTTCTGTGATTAAGTAAAAAGCTGTTTTACTAAGTCTATTTTTCTTCAAAATTCTCCAGTATAATGAAGACCTCTGAAAAGTTTAAGATTTTCCCTGCCAAACATACTGCCTATATTTAAATATTTGTGAGTATATACAGTATATATGCTCCCTAAAATGCAAATAGAATGTATTTTATTATTTATTAATACATATTCTGATTAACTAAACAGATATTAAAACTGTACATCACTTTAAGTTTGTTTGATTCAAAGTAGTATGTGGTTTTGGTGATAACTTGCATATAAAAACATGTAAAAATGTGATCTTATTTCCTTCTCATAATCTCTCCTCGGGCAAGTAAACAGGAACCATTTAAAGACGCACCTAGTGCTTCTCAAGGGTTACTTCACTGGCTCAGTCCAGCTCTCCAATGTGCTGGCATTTTTCCTTTTAAGGACAGTGAAGTCCTGTTCTGTGAGGCCACGGTGTCATGCACAGGGAAGCCACGGCCAGGATGAGGCAAGCCATCCCCTGGCCAGGTTCAATATTGCCCCCGTCAGGAGCATCTTGGCAATGGAAAGGTTTCAATGACTGCCCAGCAGTTTAAAGAGCAGGGATGCAGTGAGGCCAGAGAAAGAACTTCTATTTTCATTCACAAATTAACAAAACAACAAAAATAAGAGAGAAATCACTATTTTCTATCTAAACTGGAAGTCCAAACAATCCTCCCTGATTTAATGTGCAGATTCTGGCTTCACCCCCACATTCTTCTTTGATGTCCTTCCCACAGGGTCATGAGGCACCTTCTGTTACAGCGTGTGCCGCCTGCAGGGATTTTCCAACCGTCTTGTGACTCTTGGGCAACCTTGCCTTTTCGTTTGGCTTTGAGCTGAGCAGGCTATGGTCTTTTAGGTTTAGCTTAAGGAAGCTGCCCCCTACTGGGCTTCAGTTGGTGGGAGAACTCCCAAACTTGGGAAGAGTGGCTGCTGTACTCGGCTGTTGAATGACCCCTGGACTTTGGAACCTTCTGAATGACAGAGTTGCTTACCCTCTTGTTATCAATCTGAAAACCTAGTCAAGCAGTACATTTCCAATCTCCTGACTGTCTCATGACCAACCTGTAGGTATCAGGCAACGCTTAGTCCAGAAGGACTGTCATAAAGTTGTTGACTGGACTCCGTCGCAGAAAAAGTTCAGCATGTCCTGGCAACCTGATGCTTACAGCACCGACTCTGAGAGGTCAAGGGTATGAGGCAGAATAGGAACGCTCTTAAAACTGACTCGAACTGGGCTGTGAGTAGCCGGCTTATCCCTGGTCTAACAGAGGGCATGTCAAATGGCCCGGCTAGGCATTTCTTCAAAGTCACTGACAGCAGGTATGAGGAAGGGGTCAGTCAAGTAAGAGAAAGCCTAGACAAAGGTCACATCAATGCCAAAGAAACTGTCAATCTCTCTGCACATCTCACACATGCCCAGACATCGCACTCAGCAGATACCGGAGCAAAATGAAGATAAATGTTACATGTAGTTTGTTCTGATACAACTGTCACTGTTATAGGGCAGAAGCTCTCAGTGAGGATACTTCTGTTTCATTAATCACATTCTTTCGAAAATGTAACTAAATGTAAGTGATGACATTTCTACTGCTACTTTTGCCTTACAAATAGGCTTTGAGTATTTAATTATACATGATAGATGTTAATATTTCTGGGTTGGACGTGAGAAAGGCTATTCTAGTATGCGATGTAGTAAAATATTTGTTTTATAGAAAGAGAGAAATTCTCGATCATTTTAATTTACATTCCTGTGCAACTTGGGTCATGCTGCCCTAAGGAGCTCTATTTTCTAAAGAATAAGTCTATGGAGTGACTTCATCCTAGATGCAGGTTACCGCATGAAACAAACACAGCCCGGGGACTTTTGCTATGCACAGTACTCTTATTCTCTAGAACAAGACAAAAGGCAGTTATTATAAGTAATTTTGAATAAAACTCTGATTTATTATTTTATTTGTAAAGACCTCCATGAGTTGAGATAATTAACACAAAGTTTTTTTTTTTTTTTTTGCTCTGATAAGGTATAAATAACAAAAAGAAATGTACTAGTGGTATAGTTTCAAATGCAACTTTAAAATTAGAAATATATGTATTAGACTAATTTTTTTTATGATCAAGGAAAGACAAGTTACCAAATTGCCTTCAGGACTTTATGTTGCTATGTGTGCATTTATTTCAATTAAAGAGAGAGATGATACAGCAAAAATAATGACGGAAAGTTAAATTCTGTCTTAAATAAAAATTAGGAAAGAGATCTTTTTTTCTTCCTTCCTTTTTTCCTTCCTTCTTTCCTTCCTTCCTGTCTCCCCCTCCCCTCCTTTTCTTTTCTTTCTTTCTTCTTCTTTTTTGTTTTTGAATAAATAGGGTAGACATGACAGTGGCCAGCAGGGGGCTTCTTTTAGTTTTCTCCTTTAAACCCTAAGCTGAAAATATCTTTTACTCTTTAGCTTTTAAAATAAGAAATAAAATCTAAACAAAACATGCTCTTCTTCTCTTCAGTTTATTCTCCTCTCTTACTTCCTTTCTCACCACTCTTCTCTCTCCAGACCTGTAACACGTGCCCCTGCTGCCTGGGTTGACCACTTCTGCTTCTGCCCCGACCCCAGCTTAAATTCCGTCTTTGAAAACTGCCTGGTGAGGTGGGAGGATTTGGATGACACGCTTCCCACCAAATGTAAATTAAAATTAAATCAAGAGCAAAGAAGTATATATTGGTTTGATGATTTAAATGGTAGTTACAGAAACCTGGTTTCACCCTGAACCATTTGAGAAGGACTTTCTGAAATGACAGGCTTGAATAGTAGTAGAAAAGTTAATGAATGGCCATATAATGTGACATTTTTAAAAAGTATTATGTTTTCTCAGGGATCTGAGATTGTGAAAGGCCTCCAGAACCAACTGGCAGATTCTGACCCATCTTGGAACATAGCTCCAAACCATCCCGCCGTCCTGTTTGATTGGCATCAAGTTTTACCTTTTCTTTACCTTTTTGGGGCCAATTTCATAAGTGTAATCTCAATAACTCTAACAACAGTGCATAACAATTCACCGGATAGTGAATTGGAAGGCAACATTGTGGCATTTTGTGTCATCCGAGTGATATCTGAAGGTAAATTGAAACTAACCTCATACAATTTTTCAAATAAAAATTGGATCCTGACAGAGGAGGCAAGCAAGATATCTACAGGGATTCTGAGGTCAGTAATTCCAGGTTCAATACCCGATACACAAAATTATGTTAGGATTTTGTTTTAACTTTGAGAAAATGAAACTTCGATGGTCAGGGTGATATAGATGATACAGAACAGACTGACTTAGAGTCATGTTTCCCAAGCTGGGATGTGTGGCCGTGGGACATAGGTCACTGAGACTCCAGGATGAGTCTGTAGCTTCCTCCTACTGTGCCTGTTTATATGAGGATTTAGAATAAAAAAAAGATAAGTAATTTAACTGTCAAAATTTTCAAATACTTTCATGCTAATCTAATAGTACCATGTTATGAAGTAGAATATAAAATTCAAATGATTTGTTTAAGATAAAATATGAATCTTCAAGAAATTTTGAACATGCAAAGGCTCACTATAGATTGACCATTCCCTTTTTTCCCCACTGTGACCCCCAGGATATTAATTAGATAAATGAAGCTAAACTGTGAGATTTCTCATCCTGTCAAATTGCTTGATTTGGTTAACTTTTCTCATCTTGGTTGTTGCTTCAGTTAACTTTTCAGGCATCAATAAAATTGGTCACAGCTTTTCACCCAATCAAGAGATTTTTAGAAAATTAGGAGTATAGAGTTGAACATTGGCTTACACCATTTGCACGGGTAAAGTGTAAACGCCACTGTAAGTGTGTAAGTCTTGGGATCTACCTGAGAGGAAGAGAAGAGAGAGGGGTTGGAAGCAGAGATATCACAACTATTACTAAAACATAACTGTGATTTATATGTGCTTGCGTGGCTTTGTCCTCTACCATACCTTAGTTCTCAGGGTTAGCCTTCAAAACAGGGAAGACATGCATTTTTATTACTGGATGATTTAACCAGTGGCCAAGATTTTGACTTATAACCTTAGATTTTAAGACTGTCTGTGGGTATAATTTGAGCCTGAAATTTAATGGATTCCCTCTCTGGCCCTAAACGAAGGGTCAATAAGGGAAGACTTCTTTTATCTAGTTGTGGTTTAAAACAATTCCTGGGAATGACTTAGCAGTGCTACGTACTTGGTCCAAATTACTCTTCAGTATCTATCAGTACAACTTTCCCCAGGAAAAGATGCCTTTTGATACTGTAAAGGAGCCTCTGATGAACATTAAAGGAAATGTGCAAAAATAAAACTCCTAATGGCCTTTCTTTTAAAAAAAAATGCTCTATCACTTTCCCCTTTTTAAAATTTATTTTTCTTCTGTGGATGGGAATAAGAAATGAAAGTTAATGTATGAAGTCATGCATTCATTGAGCTTGGTTATCCTTTGAATTTTTCTTGTCTGGTTATTATATTGTTTTGAAAACCTTTGATAGAAAAATATTAAGAGGAACATGAATAAAAGTTAGATCAGTCAGTTGTATGGCACAAACTTTTAATTAAAATATGTCTAACTTTTTTCATGTATACGTTATTTGTATGCAATCATATAGAGCCTTATTGTCACCGAAGAAGTAGCTGGTTCTCTTTCTTCTGTGTTCTCTCTTCACTCTCAGTATATTTCCCAGAATTCTGTGCTGGGAACCTCTTTAAAAAATATAAAATCTCCAATCCTATACTCAATCAATTTTATCCTGAAAAAAAAACCTTAGAGATTATGATAAATTGATTCTATTAATGGCTCCAATTTTCCATGAACAAACGTTCCATGCCCTTTGGTAGCAACTTTCCACCCTGATTCTAACTTGGCTTTGTGACTTGTTTGGCCAATGGGCTTAACAGCCAATTTGATGCAAGCAGAAACTTGAAACACCCTTCTGCATTTCTGCTCCCTTTTGTGAACCCCCGCCACTGCCATTAAAACATGCCTGGCTAGCCTGCAGGAGAGACAGACGAGGAGTTCAATGAAAGATCAAGGAAGGACAACTGAGTTATCCCAGTGATACCATCAAGATCAGCTAAACACAACTGACCAGTTAGCTGACAGTAAACACAAGAGTGAACCTCACTGAGATCAGCCAACCCATTGGTTGAAAGAAAGAAAGAAATGGCTGCTGTCTTCAGCCATTAAGTTTGAGGTAGTTTGTTATGCAGCAATAGCAGATTGATGCAGAATGTCTCATTTGAGACTTCCCATTTCAGAGGTGAGAAAACTGAGACTGGGATTTACATTTTCCCCAACTTTATAAAACTACTAACCTCCTCAGATTTTAGAGTTGAGAATTCTAGTCCTCATTTGTGTAAAAGCCCAAACACCCTAATTCTAACTAATCATATCTTACCAGATACTTCCAGACAGCACAGTAAACAATGTTGCCTGGAATCATTTTGGTTAGTATTATATTTCAGATTAAAGATTTTGTCAAGGATAAACTATATATTGCATTGCAGAAATTCTCAGTCATGTGAATTTATTCTCTTGTGCAATGAGAAAGCTTCATTTAGTGTGCTGAATTTGTAGTTGCATATGATGCTTAAGGGGTTTGTGAAGCACATTACAACTGTCTTCTAGAGACTGGACTAGTTTCCAACTGATTTCAAGTTGCAATTCAAAAGATTGTCTTTCCTGTATAACAACTACATTGTTTTAATTCTTGACTTACTAGAAATAATTGGAAATAAAATCTTAAACTTTGGAATTGGAGGAAATGTTACTCTGGACTATACAGAAGGGCAACATCATATGAGTCAGGAGTTTCAACTATAACTCAAGCTTTTGGATCTAAAATATAGAGCTTTTTACTATATTATACCTTTCTTATGGCAATTGTGTTTGGATTGAAAAGTGTAGATTCAGATTGTCTTCTCTTCTAATAGTTTGATATTTAATAGGATTTCCTTTTATTAAGCATGTATCTTATTTTCTTTATTTTAATCTAAATGATTAATAATTACATCAATTATTTTTCTTTTTGGTCTTGGATATAGGAGATAGGATTAATAATACTTAAATGAGTATTTCTTTCTTCTGATGCTGACTTGCCTTTAAGGACCAGGTTTTCAAAACATATAGCACTGGAAGTAATTCACTCTGATTTTCATTTATTTATAAAGTGTGCACTTCCGTGCCAATATTATAGTGTCATTAGTTGGCCATAATAAATCTATATTTATGTTATGAAATAAATTGATTTTTTTAGTCTTCTCCCCTACCAGCCTAGGTTATTCTTTATGTCTGTGACAAGGTTCAAACGATTTAAAGGGAAAATATGTTTAAAAAAATAGTTTGGGGAAAAAGATATGCCTAAAATTTTAAAGATCTACACTTGAGGATTTTTGGTGAAAATTGGAGATAATGTACATCAAAAGCACATGGTAAATTATAGGCATTCAATAGATAATAATAGAAACTGTGGTTGTTCTCTGCCAGAAATCAGGATGCAAAGATGAAACGTGCATAACTCCTACCTACAAATAACAGAAGGGGGAGCAAATAAGCACAATGCAGAGTACAGGTCTGAGCAAGCGATGGATCACAGAGAAGGAAGGGGTTCGGTCTTTGGGAGGGTCATAAAAAGGTTCACATGCTAGTGACATTTGAGATGGTTCAGAAAAAGTGAATTAGGTCTCTGAGAGAGGAGACGTAGGAGCAATATGTGTAGTTACAGTAAGTATGAAAGAGCACCGAACACACAAGAACTTCAAGTAATCCGGTTTCTCTAGAGCACTGGGCTTCCCCAGACTCTCTCTCTTTCACCATCCTGCTCTTCAAGATTCAGGTATGGCCTCGTTTTGTCTCTGAATATTCTCCTAATATGTATCACTCAGAAGAATTACCTACTCCTTCTCTCATGCTCCTCCTGTGCTGAATATATACCTTAAACACATAGTCTCTACCACTTTTTCAAACTTTAAAAAATTTTACTTGTCTTTCTTCACTACTAGGTTGTAAATTTTACAAGTTCATTGACTAGTCGTATTAGTCATTATATGTAAAAAAATTAAGTAATTATAATAAATTTTTGAATAAATGAATTGTGGGGCAATGGCAGGAGAATAGAAGAAGTCTGAGTTTACTAAGCTAAGGATTTTGCATTTTTTTTCCTATGGGTAACAGAGAGGCATGTCAGGGAGAGGGATGATTTGAGGAACCAAAAGAATGAATTTTAGGGCATCATAATTATCCAAGACAAGTTCTAAGGGAAAATGGTGCAGATTGAAGGGAAGAGACATATTCAAGACATATTTATGACTTAGAATGGACAAATCTAGGGAGCTGTTTGGTTATGGGCATAAGAATTCCTAGTAGATGAGAATATGTGGATATATGGTCCATACTGAACATATTGAGTCTGAAGTTTCTATGGAGCTTCTGTCAAGAATCAGTTGTAAATATTTTATAGAAAGTCAGGAGAGTGGCTAGAGTTGGGGAGAAATATTTGGGATCACAGGTGAAATTAAAACTGTAAAGATGGTTGAGATCACCAAGAAAGGCATGCAGACTGAGAAGAGAAGGTGGTCAAGCAAAGAACCATGAGAAGCATGAATACTTAAGGGGTGAAAGGAGAAAAGAAAGTCAGAAGCACAGATTGGGAAATGAAGGTCAGGATTTTGTGTAATCAAAGGTAAGTGAGTTTTAGAAAGGTGGGTGTCATTAAACAAAAATAACAAAGAAATAAAATATGACTTTTGACCAGAGACTTCTGAAACTAACAACTAAGAAGTTTGTGATGATCTTTATTGCCACATTTTCTTTTTTTTGGTAGTTATAAAGCAGAAACCAGATTAAAATGTTTGAATAGAGGCTTGTGCAGAGAAGGAGGATTCTGCCTACAGACTCTTCTTTAGACAATACTTTGACCTGAAAGATAAAAATATGGTAGTCATTAAAAGATCAAGCAGGCCAAGTGTGGATCATTTTAGTATGTGAGAGACTTGACCATAATTATGGCCTGAGAGAAAAAGCCAGTGTAGAACAAGTGATTGAAAATACAAGATAAATATAGGATTATTGATGGAGCAAGTGTTACGAGGCAATAGAGCAGGACAAGTAGGAAGTGTGATGACAGAGCTTGAACTCCTCCACACTGTTAAAAGAGTGGGGAAGAGAATTGTACAGTCAACATTTTTTATGAAGTGGTCATAAAATAGGGACTCTGTCAGTGACTATTTAGGGCATTTATTTGGAAACATATCTCATTTGTTCAGTAAACACTTACTGAGGATGTGCTGTGTGACTAGCGCTGGGTTGGATGTTTTCACGTTTACACCGTCATTTAATCTGAAGATACATTTTTGATCCCAAAGAGAGGCTTAACACTGAGGCTGGAAAGCAAATGTAGGGGTAAACTTTGGAGGAAAGCACCTTAGAATTTTTTTCAAATTGCACCACTCGGAGCTACTTCTTGGCTTATCGGTGAGATGGTCTGTCTTCCAACCTTATGAGATGGCACACCCAGTGGGATTTGCACCTGTGTAGATGTGGTAGTGGTGCCTTTGGGATGTTTGTATAAATCATTTGTATCTTTAGGATATATTTCCTCCTCTGAGTACATAGTTCTATTTTAGCCCAATTAACATTTGTAGGGGAGACATAAAATAGCTCCTATCAAGCCCTGAATATCAGGCTCCAATTAGGCCAACTTATGGTCGTTTATAGAAAGGCCTGGAAAAGGGTCTGACCATTTGTTATCTCAGCAGGGAGGATTTTTTGCCAGGGGTCATCTGGCTTGTTGCATAAGTACAGTGTAACTATGAATGGAAGGGTTTATTGTGGATTTGGATTTGAATTTTTGTTCTATATCTGATTTCTGCTCTTTAATATTGTCAAGGTAGTGTTTGAGGCTAGCCATGATACTTTTGTCCTTCATTCAATTTGATCCTCCCATAGGTACCAATTGGACATTTATTTAGCATGAGAGCTCTCTGCTCTCTGCAAAATCCTTTTAAATATGAAAGCTTTTCCAAATCAAAGGATGTGTCATCTGGCCATTGTTGATTTAGGGTCTCCAAAGGTACAACTGTTCCAAAATGTTACTGAAAACCAGTAAGATTAACCATGGACCCAAAGGTATCTGCTAAGAGGATGCAAAAGATGTAGCCCCCATGATCCAAAGTCACTTCCCAAAGATAGCCCTAGAGAAGGAAGAGACTTAGAGAAACTCGAGAGCTGGCAATGGTCTGTAGGACACCAACTGCAAATGGGATGCCCAGGTTACCTACATTTCTTTCCAGCCAACTACAAATTCTCAGGGCTTCCCAGTCTGATGGTGACCACCTTATGCCATAGATTCAGCAGGTGGAAAACTAGACAGAATGCTCTCGCTAGATGCAAGCCAAGCTCTCAGGACAAAATGAGGCAAACAGAACACAACAGCTCTCTCCAGGAGGAAAAGGATCTATAACAAGAGTACTCAAACCAAAAGCAAAATACCCAAAGAACTAGTCCTCCAACTCTTTTCTCCTGCTAATCTAAATTTTGGAAAGAAAAGACAAGGAGAGGCTCTTACTACCCTTGCTTGACTGGACCCTGAGCAGAGATCCAGGAGTCTGACTGGTAAGAAAATATATCTTTTCCAGCTGGGTCAGAGGTCCCAAGATCTTAGCTGCAGCCTCCAGAGTGTTGATGCGTCCCAACCATCCCATCCTCATCACCAGACTTTTGGGGAGGAAAAACTTTTCCTCTGCCCATGTCTATTAATGGACCGGGGGTCAGCAAATTAAAATGACAAAAAAGACAAATTAGCATGGGAAAAAAGTAAGTTTACTTTCATGAATATGGGAGCACAGAAATGAAGAGGCTCATTAAACAGCTTAAATTAGGGGCTTAGACATCTAACTTAAAAGTGGAAAAGGAGGGGCAAGAAAAGGAGGGGCAAGAAAAGGGTTCTGGGAAAAATAGGTTTCTTTAAGAAAAAAACAAATGGGTTCTTAGTGGAACAAGCAGGAGATAAAGTTTGTAATAATGTTTGTTTATACAGGTGCAAATGGTCTTTTTCCATCTTCTTTATGGCCATAAAAATCCCCTGGAGAAGGGATTTATGCCAGTTGAATTCTTTTAGGAGGCTCTGCCTTAAGGCAGATAAGAGGGGTTCCGAAGAAAGGTTCTTCACAGAGGTTTGTTCTGAATCTCTTTCCGTAGTTCCACTGCAACTTTCACGTGAACTTCCATGACTGTCCTGCTCCATAATGCAAGACATCATTCCTGAAGCCTCACACCTAATGACAGTGAGGCCTCATGTATCACTTATAGCACATAGTGTCAATTTTTTAAACCACTAGATAGTTGAACTGGTTAGGTTTTTTAACTTATATTTATTTATTTTTAAACCATTATTTACTGTAGGAAAAACATGAAAGACACCAGAAACCCTGGTTTACATTCTTGTTTTTCATAAAGTTGTATATTCTAGAGTCTTTTCTTTGAAATGTATTTATTTTTTCTCATGTAAAATGAGGATAATAGTACTATTGATGGATGATAAAGAGATTAAAAAAGAATGAAAGAACTTCGCATAGTGCTTGGTACATAGTAGGGCTTCATTAAATTTCAGTTGAATTCAAATCTAGCTGAATTCAACTTTTTATGATGGCAGTAAGCTAACCCATTATATCTTCTCCCTGTTCTCATTCATTCCTCGTCTTACTTTGAACAGTTTTAATTGTAGCAGAGATGTAATAGCATATTCTACTTTTTCACTTAATGCTATCTGATATATATTTACACTGCATTTGTACTATGTTATCCCTTTTAAGGTCGTTATGCCATGCTGTCACTAAAAATCAGTCAAATGGAACCACACAGTCATTTGCAAGCACTAGTTACTTGTTTGGCAAGGTGGAAGCTTATACTTTTAGATCGTAAATTAATGGCTAAGTTAATCTTCCTTTTTTAATTGAGAAAAGTCAACTAAGCATAAATGTTGATTAAACAGACGATGGTACTGAAAGCAGCATATAGATAATATATGTTACACAAATTACTTAGCCTGTGTCTCTTACGAAGAGTAAAGAGAAAATCAAGGTGATTATCTGAAATATGTAGGCACAAAGTATAACACAAAACAATGTTCACTTCAGCTACACCTGTGAATTTTTGCAGGGACTATTCGTCTAATTGCTTCAATAATCCACTTAGCTCCTTAAAATATTATCTAAACCTTCTTTGTTTCAGTCATTAAAAAATGATGATTTCTCCCTTCACTATTTTATACATGTAAATATTGAGACGATAAAGGACAAAGAGTGACTACTAAGCTCTTTATAAGGAAGTGCTGAGAATAAAGACAAAATACAAAAACAAAGCTGTAAACTACTCACATTATCTTGGGTGAGAATTTTCTTATTATTCTTGACCAATAATTCCTAGTCTCAGGCTAAACCTTGGAGAATCGGCATCCTAAATCATTTCTACAGGGTGTAAATTCATCTCCTGTTCCTCCAAATAAGTTATTTATTTTTAGAGAAAAATCAATTTTGAAGTTGAGACTTGGTCAGGTTAAAAAGCAGCTTAAACCCAGAGATGAAAGTGTTCTCTCTCACTTTCTCTACTGGTTTGAATTAAGGTATCTGTGAGCCTCTAGAACCCTTTCCCCCTCATCTTCCTGCTGGTCTCGTGGACAGAGAAGAAAGGAGTACAATGTTTATTGTCTAAGTGCTGACATGAACTGAATCATTTACTGGGTACGGACACTAAAGAAAAGGAATAAAAAGCAGGCATTTCGTCCCTCTTCTGAGAATAACACAGCTTGGGCTCCCTCCCTCTGGCGCTCTGCTCCGTGTGGTGAGGACTTTTTCCCTCTTGCTTTCGCTGTTTATGTACGAACATCGAGATGCATTTATCAGATTGCCTTTGGAAACTGCCTGGGAGGATACGGATTTGCATTCACTTTCAAAAATCACAGCATCTTGTTTTGAGAACATTCCTACGACTATGGAAAGCAGCAGTCTATACTAAAAATACACACGTGTCACTTGAGAGCCAAGCTCTCCGATGAGAAGGAGGACATCTGGTGATCCTCCTCGTGCTCCCTATACTCCCACAGTCTGGAAACTTGCAGAAAATTTGTTTTTAGCAAGTAACCAAACAACTACACAGTACAACTACAAAAACCTTATTTTACCTTCCATTCATTGAAAGATGTAAAATAACCTTAAAGAGCTGAAGTTTAGAGTTATCAATGTTATAATATAAACATGTAAGAGTTTAGAAAGAATGAATATAAGCTAAGGGGAAAATATCTTTGGAGGAATTTTGCAAAATTTCTTTAAAAAATAAAATAGCATATGATATTTTAAATAATTTTTAATTCTGATCTGTTCATTACTTGGAAGTTGATTTATCCAAGCCAGTCTTGATCAGTTCATATTATGAAGGAGTTTACTGTACATTTCATTTTCTGCCAGGGACACACTCTTTCTCTAGATACTCATGTGACCAGCTTCTTTATTTTTCTTTAAGTCTTCATGCAAATATCACCTAGATAATGTAGCATCCCCACTGTCCCCAGGACACTTTCTAGCTTTTGCCCTGTCTTAACTATTTTTTTTTCTCCTTAGCTCTTACCACCTATTTGACAGACTGCATGTTTATTTGTTTATTGCCTCTCATTTTCTGCTAAAATGTAAACTTTATGAGATCAGGGACTTTACTGGGTTTGTTTGTTTTTTGTTCCCGATGCCTATAGCAGCTCCTGGCACGTAGAAGGTACACAATAAATATTTGTGGAGTGAAGGAACAAATGAAATTTGCTTGACTCTGATGCAAAAAAAAAAAAAATGACTAAGGAAAAGATGTAAACAGATAAATAACTGATGGAACATTAGCACAGAAAAGGACCCTTTCTATTTGTGCCTGATGTTCTCAAATCTATTTGTTGTTTGTTTTTTTGCTGGGCTTGAAATGTAGGCATTCAGCCAGAAGGCTGCATGCTGACTAATGAGATAGAGATACAGATCTATTCCAGCAATATTCATACATTCTATATGGATCATTTTTCTCTAGTGACATTTTAATATATTTTGGTGAAGATATTCCCAAGATAATGAAGATACGTTGAGTGAGCATCAAAAGTGATGAGTCTTTTTTTCTATTATCAAAGACAAATACAGGTGTGTAATATATGCAGAGCATTGGAAGCAGGGAAAGAAAATGAGAGAATCTCAAGTAATGAAAAGAAATTAAAGCTCTCCAGCAATGAAAAGGAAGGCCAGACTGAAAACATAAATCTCTGGACTCAGCAAGGATTTATACTGATGTGGAGAAAGTGGACCAATAGCTTTCGTGATGTGATTCATTTTGAAAAAATGTCATTTCTACTGCCAAACAGACTTCGTGGTTTACTGAAAATTTCATCTTCAGTCTAATCACATGGGCCAAATTCTGACCCGATATATTCTGATATGAGGAATGAACTAATTCCTGAACTTATTTGTGAGATTTTAAGAATAATATCAAGGAAGGTGACAGCTAACATGAGATCTTGGTTTATTTGCATTAGGTCTTATGCTATCTACTAGAACTTCTGTGTAACATGACATTAACAGAATAAAGATCATGTAATTCAAGACTGGTCTAGCTCTCACCTTCTGAGACAGCTCACACTCTGTCTGTGGAGTGTGCACCTTCCTGAATAAATCTACTTTCATTCTATTAGAAAAAAAGAGTGGTTTAGACTCTGTCCAAATGACCTAGAAAGATATCAATTCATTTATAATGCAATCCTGTTGGTCAGACCATAGGATAGGAACTGGTTTTACCAGAGACTCACAAGAGCAAGGCAGGGGGGAATCTAGACAGGTCATTTTCAAGTAGGACTAAATCTAAATCAATTGAGAGAGATAGCACCAGCTTTGGAGATTGTGCCTTAAAGAACAACTATCACTAGTCAATTTTTTCTTTGAAATTGACCATGTTGCAGTAAATCAGATTAGAACATCACTAATACTGGCTATAGAATGGCAAAATTAGGGCAAGTAGTTCACACAGTTTGTACCAGAAGGTACTGATGATTCGAATGAATCCAGCTATTTTATTGGTAGGATGGGGAGTTGATAATTTGGCAGTAGTAGCTAACACAAATAATGCTCACATAGTGTAGGTCATCCTATGTTGGTTTGCTATTTATTATTGGGTTCCATATATTATACAGTAAAATTTGACTTCAGTCTTTTACCCAAAATTTAGGGATTGGGCTGTTTAATTCAGTCTTTAATAAACTGATTTCCAATTCTTTTGGTTGGAGTAAGTGCATAGTCATAGAAGTAGAGAAATAAAAATGAAAGCCAAAATGTAAATGTAAAGACAGATTCATAGAACTACATAATGATGGTTGTTGTGGAGCTGAGATTTAGATTGGGAATAGGACTATTTAGTCTTCTTCCAGGTGACAACAGCCACTCAGAGGATCTTCTGTTGAAAAATTGTCTACTGTATCATCTGAGGCTAAGGACTAAAATCCACAGTTGAGTCAATAGGTTTTTCAAAACTTAGTAGGTAAAGTTGTCACAATCAGGAGGAATATATTTTAACAAGATTATTACAAATTGTGATGTCATCCCCTTGAGAGATCCTGTCTGTGTGTTTCCTGCAAGTCTTTCAATTATTTTTGCAGATTTACCTAGGCTTTGTGTTTTGTTTTGTTTTTTTTTTTTTGTTATTGTTGTTGTTTGTTTATAGAAAATGGTACAAATTGATGTAAGAAGATGTCACTTGCTTCAAGCTCTAGCCAGTATTTCCATTTGCTCTAGTCTGAATTCTCCCAAAGTGGTCCACTTCCAAGTATAAAGCGTGAAATAATAGATCATGACCTGAAATACAATATGCATTTCAAAAGCTTATTCTTTAATCTTATCAAATGAGTGGAACTTTTGCCAAGATAAATAGAATGTTTTCCACATGATATTTAATCAGTATAATATCTTTCATTTTTAAGTTAAAATTAATTTAGTTTCATTGTTATTGGAATGAAATATACAGAATGCAAACTAGAAAACAAAATAGAATTGGGTCTCAATAAACTTCCAGCATGGCTCTCCTAACAGTTGCACATGAAGAGAAAAAAAAAAAAGGCAATATAAAAACTTGTTTTCCTGAGACACCATCTGTTATTTTTGTTTGAATTAAGCTCAGTGCTCTAAAGGTTATGGATGCTGTACAGTAATTAGCACCATTATGGGAAATGTTGTTACTTTTATGTATTGAATTTTCCCAGTTATATAAGTAGAGAAATCCAAAATGATCTCTTTTATCAGAGGTGTGACTAAATTTCTTGTTTGTGTTATAATATCAGCAAAGTAATATTGCATTGTCAATGTGCTGGTTCTGAAATGCAAATAAAATAGGAGCTTTGTTTTACATATTTTACATCTAATTGTTGTTTTCTTTATGTCACATATATAGACATTTTGAAGAGAGTGATCATCAAATTGTTATCAAATATCTATAAATTCTATTGATTTTTGTACCTTAGGGAAATTAGTTTTCATATCATTAATAAGAAAGTTAGATTCTCTTCGCCAAAAGGAAGTCAACAAGTTTTAAGTACTTTTAAACACTGTATAAATATCGATAAATGTTTTGTACAACATTTCCCCCCTGTTCTTTGGAAACAGTGGTCCAAAAATATTTAATTGCATGACATGAGGTAATAAGTATTTTACACTGAGGTTATATCTTATCCTTTAACTTATAATTAAAGTGACAAATTTAAGATTCATGTTTCTCAAGCATTGCTCTTATAATATTTTTTTAAACAAGCTTAAAACAAATGGAAAAAGAAGAATAAATAATGTCTATACGCAGGCCAAAGCTACTCAAATTAGGGCTTATACCCTAAATATAAATTGCAAGAGAACAGACAGTATTTAAAAATTCACCAAACTCTCTAAGGTCCAGCAGTGTCTGGCATGAGCTTCATCAGTTTCAGTGCTCTGTCGCTAGTTGCTCTGGTCTATGACAGGAATTGCTATCTGGTTAATTTCATCTAGCGCTAATGTTGATAAACTAAAATGAGAGTACACTTGGCATGGACTGAGTGCTTTGTATAAATTAACCCATTTAATTATAAGCACAAATGTTTAGGGACCATTCCTACCTCAATTTCACAGGTGAGGAAAGTGAAGTAACGTGTTCCGTGGTGCTGGGGACGTAAGTGACAGATCCGAACCAGGCAAACTATCCTCAAGGTAAGTCTGTGCTTTTAACTTACACCCAAAGAAAGCAGTCAGCCACTGAGGTTTGCTTTAAGACTGCCATAAAGGGAAAATTTCATAAAGGAGGGCCAGGCTCGGTCTCTGCAATAATAATAGCAAGTCCTTAGGTGGCACTGCTCTCTGCCAAGCACTTTACATAGGTCAGTTAATTTAATCTTCCAAACACCCACAAAGAGTATTTTTTAAATTTTATTTTAATAACATTTTTAAAATTTTTAATTAATTTTTATTTTTACTTTATAGTTATGGAAAATGGGACACAAAGAGGTTAAACAGGTTCCCTACGACTGCATTACAGTGGCAGAGGAAGGATTTGCACTCAGGCGGTCTGATTCTGAGTTCATTTTCTTTACTGTTATGGGATATCATATCATGTTTTGGAAATTAAAAACCTTAAATGATTTATGGGCAACATTCAGTTTATGGGTGTCAAGTTTTGGAGAAGGAGGTAAAAATTCAAATTCAATAAAAAGGGAAGAAATATATTTAAAAATACCAATGGCAATAATACCTGGGCACTCTACAATTTAATCTACATTTACCCTCTTGTTTTAGTATGTGTTATAGGTTTGACGTGTGTGCCCCCCAAACTCATATGTTGAAGTCCTACCCCTGAACAGCTCAGAATGTGACCTTATTTGGCAATACGGTCCAAACAGAGATAATCAAGTTAAAGTGAGCTTATTGGGGTGAGCCTGTATCCAATCTGACTGTTCAAAGAAGAGAAAATTTGGACGCAGACACAACTTGAGGGAAGACGATATGAAAAGATGCAGAGAGAGAGCCATTTCCAAGCCAAGAGAGAGACGCGGGACCTAGCCTTCCCTCAAAAGCCCTCAAAAGGAGCAAACCTTGCTGACAGTATTATCTCAGACTTGTAGTCCCCAGAACTGCAAGACAATACATTTCTGTTGTTTAAAGCAACCTAGTTTGTGCTACCTTGTCACAGCAGCCCTAGCAAATGAACATAGTGCTCTTAGATTAAGATTAGCAGAAAATCATTTCAAACAGCTTAGCCAAAAAAATAGGATTTAAGGAAGGAGACTGGGACATGTCATAGACTCCAGGAAAGTCTGGACAACCAAGCCCCAGCCTACAGGCACTGGGGAGCAGCAGGATCTCAGCCAGCATCTCCATGGCTCATCTTCTCTGTCCCACAGGCCACATCGTCACCCATTCTGCTCTCTTGCTTGCACACAGATCACTTTTTCACACACATGACAGCATCAAAGCCTACAAAGGGTGCAGGTCCCATCAACTAACAAATACTTATTAGGTTTAAATCTCAATTCCAAACCCATAGGAGACAGAATCTGATGGATCTGATGTAGGTCAAGTGTCTATCCCAATTTCAATCAGCTACGGCCAGGGAGGTGGAGCGACGTAGAGTAAACATGGCTTTGGGGAACAGGGCCGTATTATGACTGTTACGGACTTCAGGCACTCTTTTCTTCATGGACCCCACCCTCCCTAAACAAACTTATTTAAAATCATGTTTTATGATTAGACTGATATATAGTATTATATATTAAAACATTTTCTTTCACATAAACTTAATTTTCTCCTGATTTTAAAGAATTAAGACATTTCCATGGGCCTTGAAAAGTATTGGGGTCCTCGGTACTGGGCCTGCTGTGCCTAATATGGCTTTTTTGATGCAAAAGACTTCTTAGACAAAGAAGGAGTATGTATGTATAGCTACACAGTCCTATCTGGCTAGGTTGTTCAGTCTTTTCCCGTCACTTTTCCAATGAGACACTTGTAACTTGTATTATTGTTAATGAGGATACAAGTAATACCAGTGCTGGAGAGGATATTTTTCCTTGTATGTTCCTCTGTCTAATGCCTCTCAGATTTATAACTGAAAGTTGTTGACTTCCATCTCCTGATTCCAGTATGGTCCCAAGGGTGTAGAATAACCCAGGTACTTGTGGTGGAATAGACTTGGGGTAAATTATTTAACTTCCTGGACAGAGCTGAGTAGGTATTTTCGAATCCCTTCTCCCATGCACAAGGTTATATTTTACCAGCTCTAGCCATAAGCATATGCCATTAGTCCATCTTTCACAAGTAAAATAAATCAAGAAGTCCACTTAGTCACTAGAAATACATATATCTTTCCTTTTAGATGACATTTAATTATGGGTCAAGTTGAACCACTGAAGAGGTATATTTTCTGTGCTAGAGGCTGGAAGGGGTTTCTAAGACTTACTCAACTTCTTTATTATGTGTCACTTTTGAGCTCTTTCGTCTGTGCTAGAAACGATGATAGAAATGAAATAACAAAGGCAGGGTGACAAGTGTGCACTTATTTTCTGGGTTTCAAATCTAATATATTGGACATATGACTAGGTTGAGTATAAGCATTACACCTAAGTGACTATTTCAAGTAGTTTTCAAGTGGGACTACCATCACATGATGTGAAATGCCCTGTGAAGCACACTTTTGGGGAAAAAAAAATCCCAGCTCTTATAGACTTGTGGGTTACAGAAGTTACAGTAGTTTCACGTGGGCGATTTTAAGAAGTCAGATCAAACTAAGACTCTGCAAAATGCCACAAACCCCTCACTGGAGTCATTGTGTATGTTAGTAGATATTGGTTATTTATTGCCATTTTTGACTGTACACACAAATGTGCGTTGCATTCACCCTGAGAACTGCCATCTTTGAGAGCAAAAGACCGCCTCTTTATTGAGAGCAATAAAATACGCATGAAGAAGTGGAGCAGAATTATCACTGGTTTGGGGCTTATTCATTCTGGAAACCTGATGGGTATAATGGTTAATTTCATGTGTCAACCTGACTAGGCTATGAAATTCCCAGATATTTGGCCAAATGTTACTTCGGGTGTATCCATGGGGGTGTTTCTGGATGAGAGTAACAAGTGAATTGGTAGAATGAATAAAGCAGATTGTCCTCCCTAATGCGGGTGAACCTTATCCAATCAGTTGAAGGACTGGATAGAACTCAAAGGTTACTACCCACCCTCAGTAAGAGGAAATTCCTCCTGCCTGACTGATGGTAGCTGGTACATCAGTCTTTCCTAGCCTTCCATTCAAACTAAAACATCATCTCTTCTTAGGTCTAGAGCCTGCCAGCCTTCCAACGGGAACCACACCAACTACACCACCAGTTCTTCTGGGTCTCCAACTTGCCAGCTGCAGATCTTGGGACTTCTTATCTTCTGTAATCACATGAGCCAACTCCTTTTAAAAAATATCTTTATACAAAGGGACAGACTGGGATTTCAAAATATGTAGATACTGACAGGCATATGCAGAACAGATAAACAAGATTATATTATGTAGCATAGGAAAATATATATAAGATCTTGTGGTAGCTCACAGCGAAAAAAAATGTGACAATGAATATATGTATGTTCATATATAACTGAAAAATTGTGCTCTACATTGAAATTGGACACAACATTGTAAAATGAATATAACTCAATAAAAATCTTTAAAAAACTCTATACAAACATACATATGTCTGTCTGTCTATCTATCTACATCCTATTTGTTCTGTTTGTCTGAAGAACCCCAATGCAATGATTACAATACTAAGTAAAGCTCAGTCTGAGTTGCTGCCTTGTAACACATCAAATACTCTTCATAACTTGGCCAAAGTGAAACTAGCACATTGTAGGCTCTCAAAAGGATTTATTATAAGGAATAGAAAATAAAAGAGTTGTTACAACTTCTATGATCAGACGTCTTTTCAGAGTACAAGTCTTTGTTTCAACTCAATTAACTATTTTTAAACTGAACCTGATTAGAGCTTTCAAACTAGTGAGCAGTGGCACACTTCTTCACGGTGAATAAGGTTTCATGAAAAGCTGAAACTTAAAGAGCAGCTGACGGCACATAGAGAGAGTGCGGCAGGGACAGGGCACCTTCCCTGAAGGTCTACACGGGCGCAGCGCTCCCTTACATCCACCGGAAGTGGGCGTTGTCCAGGCACCAGGGGGGCCCTTGTGTGGTCCCCAGCCCAGGCAGGTGAACCCATTAACCGAGGTGAAGCTGGTTAACAAGCTGAATGAATGGAGGCCAGTACTGCGGTGGTGGCCAAGATGACATGGCACTCCGAGTACAGGGATAGCGCCTGGATCTTCCTGGGGGGACTTCCTTCTGAGCTGACCAAAGGAGACATCCTGTGTGTATTCTCCCAGCACCTGAAGATTGTTAGCATTAATCTCATGTGGGACAGGAAGACAGGGAAGTCTAAGGATTCTGTTTTATCTGCTGTAAAGACCAGAGGAGTTTTGGCTGTTGATAATTTTAATGGAATCAAGGTCAAGGGAAGAACTACCCGAGTGGACCACTGATGCTGCCCCGCTGAAGCCTCAGAGGACGCTCTGATGGCGCCACCAGAGAGCCCTGGGAGAAGCGCTGTGGGGCTCTGACCCCCTCATCTAGTTCATCTGGAAGCTCAGATGATGGCATAGTTTCAGAACAGCACAAACAAGAAAAACAGAACAGAAAGATCAAAGAGAAGACTGCTATAGCATCAAAGACTAGGAGGGACAGAAAAAGCAGCCATCTTCTCTGCCAGGCAGAGGCCAGCTTAAAACACAGAAGGGCACTCCAGGCTCCAATAAACATACCAAGGTGAAGTTGGAGTCTAGAGAAAGTACAGAGGTATCTGGAGAGGGGGCTGAGGAAGGAGAATCTGGGTTCTGAGTCCTGCCCCTGATCAGAGGCAGGAGCAGGAAAAAGGCAGAGAGCAGGGGTCAGGACAGAGGTGAAGCTCAGATGTATTTTGGCTGATCTGAAGGCACAGTCTCACACATTCTCCAGTCCCAGTGACCACCGGCCTGACCAACCCTGCAGCCTGCTTAGAACCTCAAAGTTTAAAATGAAATGTGATATTTTAAATGCTAAGGGGCTGGAACTTGTCATTTATTTTACATAATTTCTGGGGCAGAATTTCTGTAAAAATTGAACATCTTTTACTTTTTCTCCAATCATTCAAAATTTTAAAACAGCTGAAATATTACCAGATTTGTATGACCCTTTGTGTAAACTCTTGAGATTTTGGTGCCTAAGATTTAAGAGTAGTGCTCTGTGGTGGTCCACCATGTAGCAACCCCCGTCCCACTGATTTCAGCTTAAGTCTCACCATTTTCTATGAAGCAAAACATGCAGAAAGAAGCACTAGATGATCTCTGTAGTCTTCTGTAGTTTCATGCTTCGTAGGCTACCGTGGGAGAATTTCAGCCAGCTCTGTAGAGGGACTTTACTGATAATCATGTAGTTTTTCTAGTAAGCAGTAAAACATATTTAGGTGTCTGCTCCTATATGAATTTTATGTATCAGTAGTAAAATAAATTTTTTTCAGTGTAACTTAAGTTAATAATAAAGGGCAAAGAATATTCTTATGGGAAATAGTATCTGTTGAAATTCACGGCTAATCATGGTAGATTAAAAAGAGATTAACTCTGATCGCACATGTTTGCTCTTCTTCTCTACTTCACATATGAACATATGCATCCATACATATAGTCTAAGAAAGCATGATAACTTATTCTCTATCATAAGAAATTGTTTTATCTGCTAGGGAGCTTGGGGTATGTAAAGTGACGCAGCATAATTGGAAATGCAAAGTGTTTCCGGGATTCTCTTAGTATTCGATGTTTGATTGATGACCATTTCATTCCCATTTGCAATTTTGTATTCTGTATATGGACAGAACTGCATATATAAACTTGCAAAGGTTGCTACTTAGGATGGAAACCTTAGGCTAACCTTTTGGAAATTGCCTGTCCATTTTAAATAAGAATAAGCCCCCAGGATTCTAATATCTTGAATGATTTTGAATGTTGTGATTTTGGACCAATTATTTTTTATACAGGAACTGTATTTTGGCCTAAAATTTTTCTCAAAAAAATCTCTACTAATTTTTCATTAGTACATACAGAAGTTACCACTACCATAAGCAATGAGAATATTGATAATCAGCATTTATTCCTCAATGGAAATTTCTATAGTAGGCATTTACTATGATTTTATAGATCTTTATTATTATAATATTTTCATAAAATAACTGGAAATAGAAAAATGCTTTTAATTCAGTTGTCAGAAATTAACTGTTTTATTTTCCCACATTTACTTTGTCTTTGCCTTCGTGGATGCATATTTCACATACTTGCAGGTTCTTCACTTACTCATTTATTTCGTTCATTCATTCAATGAATATTTCTTAAGCTTCCAGTAAATAGTAGGTGCTGTGATATCATTGGAGATACAGAAATGAATACGACACAATGCCTGACCAGAGAAGGTCAAGATGTACTGGAAAAGATGCCCACGCAATCAGTTAAATTAGAAGACTTTGAAGAGTGCTCTAGAATTGTAAAAGGAAACACAGGCGAGTCACTTGGTCAAATGAGGTAAGAAAAGTCATTACAGGTGGGGGTTCCCATGGGTGCAGAATCAAGGGGAGATGCAGGTGGTTCAGCGGGAATGGGAACACCAAACACTGAGAAGAAGAGATGCAAGAAGGTCCTTGTGTGCTATACACGCTACTTGAGTTTATCTTAATTTGAAAGAGTCAGTGATTTTAAGAAGAAAGTGACATGATGAGAAATATACTTTTGAAAGAGCACACGTGGGAAGGTGGAGGATGTAGTAGACCAGAGAGGAACTGGGAGCAGGGAGCTGAGTAGGGAGGCAATTGCAGTAGTTTAGGGAAGAGATCGTGAGGGCGGGAACCAAGCTTGGTGCTGGAGCTAGAGAAGAACTCAGGATTCCAACAGATATTTAGGAGATCATTTTAGGGGAGAAGGGAAGGCTCCCAAATTTCTGACTATTGTATATAAGAAGAGGAGCAAAGTATATGTGGTAGGAAGGGAGTGGAGGAATGGAAGGTGGTACCAGAGAAGACTGAGTTCACTTTTCTCCTTGTTGACATCAATCAAAATAACAAGCTGATAGTGGCACAGAACTTAACCATCAGGAAATTACTGGTGACCAGTGTGAGTTGCTAATGAGATAGATGAGGGAGAGCACCAGGTAGCACTGAAAGGTAAGCAAATATAAACAGCAACATCAAATATTATCTTTTGCTTATTGCATATTACACACCTTTCCATAATTTGCATAGCTTCATAATGTCACATAGTGAATACAGAATGCAAATCAGTTTCTTTCAGCAAACAGGGAGAAGTATTTTCCCCCTAAAATAGCAGTGCATTGAGCATGTTTGTGCACATGCTTATTTCACTTTTAATGTTATTTCCATGGGATAAATTCTCAGGAATTGGATCATTGGTTTGAAGAATATGAGTGGTTTTGGCTTTTTGTTTTTTTCCAAGCCACTGATCATCATTTATATATATGATATAAGTAAATGGATTTAGTCTTTGGTGAGTAAAATAAAATGAAAAATTCTGAACTGAAATTCATAGCTCTGGTGAATATGCCTGGATATACCAGTCATTTGGGTTGAGGCTAATCATTTTTTTTCTCAAATATTGTCCGTTTGAAATAAAGGTGGATCTAGAATTAGTAGGAATTCCAACAAAAGCCACTTCTTGACTTCATAATACTCTTATATGGGTGATACACTTGTTTATCTTGTTATTTAAAATTCTAAAAGGAGGAGCAAAATGCTTGTTTTATCAAACACTGGAAAAACTAAATTTTATTCTTAATTTTGTAGGGTGAGAGTAAAAATGACTGTATTACTTGAAACAATTTCATCTATGGCGTCCTTGGCGGCTGCCTAGATCCTGTCACAGCAGAGCTGCCTCTGATTAGAAAGGCAAGCAGGTTATATATCGGATGCTTTGCATTTACTTGGAGGAGTCCATTTGTTGTTTAACATGTGTGACATTGTATACCTGTAGATTCTAAATCGAAGAGAAGCCATAAGTGAAATAACAATATCTGTTGTCAAAGGTGATTGCTTTATAGGAGTTCATAGTTTGGGGTGAATCCAGTATATAGAATTTAATAATTTGTGCTGAAATAATTCAGTTGCCTTGACAGACCTAATGTTGATTTTACTGGTTTTTGTTTTGTTTTGTTTTGTTTTTCTCCCGCCAGTGTTTTGCTTTTCTTTTGGACAAGAGGAAAAAGACACGATACGAGTTAGGCTCATGTGTCGTGAGTATCGCCCCGCAGGGAAGACCTGGTACAGCTGAAGCTATTGCTTCTTAGAGACCTTTTATCTTGAGCAGCTGCCCTAACAGCCCTCATCCTGTGACATCACATGAGATATATCTCTGCGATAGGAAGAGAGAAAGTGATGACTGAGTGATCGTTTTTGACTAAAATGTAAAACTGCAGAAATGGATGGTCCTGAAGTTATATCTTTGTAATATGTGACACATACACAGTTTTCTTATTCTAGTTGTAAAGCATTCCTTTAACCCCCAGGGCTTTGCGTTTTGTCTTATTCACAGAGTCAAACTCGTTCTTTGCTATAGATGATTGCATTTTGGTTTAATAATCTGAGCCCTTATCCAGAAGCCATCTCAAAGGGCTCATCTACAGAAATAGATTTCAGGGCCACACATTCTGAAGGACAATTCAGTGCCTCCTTTCCTCTTGTGCCCAGATATGTAAATGAAGAACCTCAATTCCTCAGCTGTTAATGTAATATAAGGCATAAAGATTCATCTACTTCATCTGATTGTGCTAAACCAGACGGCTGGGACAGAGTTACCCACAGCTTTGTTTGTGAGATGCAGCAAGAGTAGCTTTTAGCCTGTTCAGATGGTCTCCAACCTATGATGGTTCAGCTTACAATTCTCGACTTCATAATAACATGAAAATGATATGCATTCAGTAGAAACTGTGCTTTGAATCTTGAATTTTGATCTTTGCCCAGGCTACAGTATACAGTATGGTTCCCTCTCATGATGCTGGGCAGTGGTGGCGAGCTGCAGCTCCCAGTCAGCCATGCGATGAGGGGGTGAGCAATCAGTACACCTACAGCCATTCTGTACCCATACCACCATTTTTTATTTAACTCTCAGTACAGTAGTCAATATGTTACGTGAGCTATTCAACACTTTATTACAAAATAGGCTTTCTGTTAGATGATTTTGCCCAACTATAGGCTAATGTATGTGTTTTGAGCACATTGAAGGTAGGCTAGGCTAAGCTATGTTGTTTGGTAGGTTAAATGTATTAGATGCATTTTCAGTTTAGGATATTTCCAATTTACCATGGGTTTATCAGGATGTAACCCATCTTAAGTTGAGAAGATTTGCAATACCTAATTCAGCTGGAACATTGCTAATGGCAATGTCAACAATTTTCAGGCATTCTTAGTGCCTTTGAGTTTAGAAATTCATAGCTTTTCTAAAAGCACATTAGCATACTAAAATGACACATAGCATTCCAAGCTACATTTATATAATTGCAGTGGATATGATTAATATCAATTACATTAATACTTGTTTTACCACTTATGCTGGATTGACTTAATTTACTAGTAGCTTAGATTTGTTCAAGAAATGACACAGATTATCTTTTAATTTCAGTTAAGGAACTAGTCAGAGAAAATAAACTTTGACTTGTTGAGAGGCCAAAGTTCTCTCTTAAGTGACAGTCTCCTTGGCCTTCTAGACAAAAGTCTAAATTGAGTTGTAATATACTTTTTGATGCTTTGCCTCCTTTGGTTCTTCTACTTTTTAATTGAAGGTCAGTCTTTGACCGTAAATACGTGGATGATAAAAACATATTGAGCTTAGGAGTTTGGTTTGCTCAGTGGCTGAGGACTTCAGATTTTCTCCTATAAACATAAGCTTGAAAAGAATAGCATACAATAGATGTAATAATGGAAGCCAATGCAGGGGAGACCTGGCTGCAGCTGTGAGTGGACAGAATACCCTCTAGTCCAACACGGAGGCGAAGCACTAGTGTAGGGACGTGGCCTCTCTTTGGTGGCTTGTTTACTCCAGTGAGATAGTTTTAGAAGAAGGTCGGCCTGGAGAACTTTCTCTGACAGGGCTTGTCTTAGGGGCCTGCTTGAAGCCAGGTTTTCTAGTAGGAAAATCTTAGGTAACAGGGTAAGTTTCACAGCACCATTTCATATTTAAACACTGAAAAGTTTGCTATGTCTACATTAGCCTGAATAAAGATTGGACTTGTATAGGGAGCTGAGTTGGAGGAACAAGAGCTCAGAGTAAAAATAGATTTAGACAAGGTATTTTTTATATTTTAAGAAGCTGCTTCTCAGGATTAGTATTATGTATCATTTGATTTAATATGTAATAAATAATATTAAGAATAGAGGTACTATACTTTTAAACTCCTTAACTGAAAGCAGTTGATCCTTGAACAATGTGAGGGCTAGGAGCACTGACCTCCGTACCTGTTGTTCTGCATCTGTGGATTCATCTAACCTTGGATTATATAATACTGTAGTATGTATTGGGAAAAAAATCCACATATAAGTGGATCTATGCAGTTCAAGCCCATGTTGTTCAAGGGTCAACTGTATTTTTGTATGAAGGGGCATCATTTTTGTCCTTATCAATTTTAGTAAGTAATGGTTAGCAGACATTTTTAAATTGAAGTATAGTTGATTTACAATGTTGTGTTAGTTTCTGGTGTACAGCATAGTGATTCAGTTATTTATATATATATATATATATATAAATTAGTTGATATATATATAACGTGTATATATATTAGTTGATATATATATAATGTATATTCTGTTTTACATTCTTTTCCATTATAGGTTATTATAAGCTATTGGATCTAATTCTCTGTGCCATTTAGTTGGACCTTGTTGCTTATCTATTTGTATATAGTGATTTGTATCTGCTAATCCCAAGCTCCTAATTTGTTCCTGCCCTCCACTTTCCCCTTGGACAATTGCATTTTCTATTTTTGCTTTATTTCCACAATATTTTTGAGACATTTCTGGCATGTTACATCAGCTTCTTGTTGGGTTTCTGTCAAGTAGGATTTTTTAGTACAGATCTACATTTTTGTGCTTCACTTTATTGCACATCACAAATAATTGTATTTTTTTTTAACTGATTGAAAGTTTATGGCAACTCTTGTGTCAAGAAAGTCTATGAGCACCATTTTTGCAACAGCATTTGCTCACTTCTGTCTCTGTGTCACATTTTGGTTATTCTCACAATATTTCAAACTTTTTCATTGTTATTGTATGTATGATGGTGATCTATTTTCAGTGATTCTCAATGTTATTATTATAATTGTTTAGGGAAGCCACCAATCACTCCTATTTTTGATGATGAACTTAATCGATAACTGTTACGTGTGTTCTGACTGCTTTACTGGTCGGCTGTTCCCTGTCTTTCTCCTCCTCTGGCTTCTCTATTCCCTGAGACACAACAACATTGAAATTAGGCCAGTTAATAACCCTATCATGGCCTCTAAGTGTTCAAGTGAAAGGAAACTTTGCAATCTCTCACTCTAGCTTCAAATCCAAAACTAGAAATGATTAAGCTTAGCGAGGAAGGCATGTTGAAAGCTGAGATATGCTGAAAGCTAGGCCTCTTGTGCCAAACAGTTAGCCCAGTGTGAGTTCAAAGAAAAAGTTCTTGAAATTAAAATGCTACTCAAGTGAACACACAAATGATAAGAAAGCAAAACAGCCTTATTGCTGATAAAGAGAAAGTTTTAGTGGTCTTGACAGAAGACTGAGCCAGCCATAATATTCCCTTAAGCTAAAGCATAATCCAGAGCAAAGTCCTAACTCTCTTCAATTTTATGAAGGCTGAGAGACATGAGGATACTGCAGAAGAAATTCTGAGGCTAGCAGAAGCTGGTTCATGAGTTTAAGGAAAGAAGCCATATGCTTAACATAAAAGTGCAAAGTGAAGCAGCAAATGCTGATGTAGAAACTGCAACAGGTTATCCAGAAGATCTAGCTAAGATATGAATAAAGGTGGTTACACTAAACAAGACTTTCAATGTAGACGAAACAGCTTTCTGTTGGAAGGTGATGCCATCTAGGACTTTCATAGCTAGAGAGAAGTCAATGCTTGGCTTTCAAGTTTCAAGACAGGATAATTCTCTTGTTAGGGGCTAAAGCAGCTGGTGACTTTAAATTGAAGCCAATGTTCATTTATTACTCTGAAAGTTTGAGGGCCCTTAGGAATTATGCTAAATCTACTCTGCCTTGCTCTGTTAATGAAATAACAGAGCCTAAGATGACAACACACTTGTTTACAACATGGTTTACTGAATATTTTCAGCCCACTGTTGAAACCTACTGCTCAAAATGAAAGATTCCCTTCAAAATATGACTTCTCATTGACAATGCACTTGATCACCTGAGGGCTCTGATGGAAATGTACAACAAGATTAATCTTGTTTTCATGCCTATTAATATAATCTCCATTCTGAAGCCACGGATTAAGGAACAATTTTGACTTTCAAGTCTTATTTTTCAAGAAACACATTTCATAAGGTTATAATTGCCCTAGATAGTGATTCTTCTGAGAATCTTGCAAAGTAAATTGAAAACCTTCTGAAAAGAATTTACCATTCTAGATGCCACTAAGTACATTTGTGATTCATGGGAAGAGGTCAAAATATCAACATTAACAGGGGTTTGGAAGAAGCTGATTCCAATTCCCATCGGTGACTTTGAGGAGTTCAAGACTTCAGTGGAGGAAGCAACTGCAGATGTGGTCGAAATAGAACTGGAATTAGAAATGGTACCTGAAGATGTGACTGAATTGCTGCCATCTCATGCTGAAACTTTAACAGATGGGAGTTCCTTCTTATGCATGAGCAAAAAAAAAGGTGGCTTCTTGAGATGGAGTCTACTGCTAGTGAAGAGGCTGTGAAGACTGTTGAAATTACAATGGATTTAGAACATTACATGAACTTAGTTGATAAAGCAGTTTCAGAGTTTGGGAGGATTGACTCCAATTTTGAAAGAAGTTCTACTGTGGGTAAAATGCTATCAAATGGCATTACATGCTACAGAGAAATCATTTGTGAATCAATGTGGCAAACTTTACTCTTATCCTATTTTAAAAAATTGCCACAGCACCCCAACCTTCAGCAACCATCACCCTTGTCAGTCAGCAGCCATCAGCACCAAGGTAAGACCCTCCACCAGCAAAAAGATTAAGATTCTGTACAGACTCAAATGATGGCTAGCATTTTTTAATCAATTAAGTGTTTTTTAATTAAGTATGCACTTTTTAAAGATATAAAATGCTATTGCACACTTAATAGGCTACAGTATAGTGTAAACGTGACTTATTTTATATGCATTAGGAAACCACAAAATTTGTGTGACTCAACTTTATTGCAGTATTCACTTTATTGCAGTGGGCTGGACCCAAACCCACAATAGCTCTGAAATATGCCTGTGTATTTGTTATCACTGACATAGAAAAAGCAGATCATTTTTAGCATTAAAATGTTGTAAGATTTCAAAGGTGGAGGACATTATCTTTTCCTTTTTTTCTATATACATTTTTTTTAGTGTTCCCAAAATAATAATTATTCTTTTGATAAATAAGTTTAGTAAATAGCCAAGTAATTTCTCACATAAAACAAAGAAAGGTAGTGCCACCTGGGTTAAGCTATTTAAAATATCAGTATAACAATAACTACCCATTATCTTGACCAACCAGAACTTACTCATTTTTATTCATACTGATCTAGCTATACACTTTCAGTATAAAGAGGGTTTTTTTCCTTTTTCTATTGGTTATGAATGTAAGTCATCATTTTTTTCTGACTTTCATCTTAATGGTTTGAAATAAAGAGTCAGATGCATGGCTTTTCAATTTCTTTTACTACTTTATTTTATTACATGGTTATTTAAGGTCAAAAGATTTCCATTTCCAAAATACATAATAGAAATAATAAAGCAATAAAATTTGGACTTAGATAATATGGACATTTTTCTTAAAAGTGTCAACATGATTTACAAATTATTAAAAAGGCAGTAAAATTTGAACTTACATAGCATAAACTTTACTTTAAACTGTCAGATACATGATTTTAAAGGTATTTTATTAATATGTCACTAATAATTATTTTTCTTATCAACAGTGAAGTAACATGAAGTAAAATCTAGTTGCCCAAGAAATCATTAGAATTGGAAACATTAGATGGTCATGTGTTAATTCAGTTTCATTTACCTAAGGTCTGTATTTCTTCTGTGATATCTAAGGTCAAGTATATATAATCAAATAGCTGAAGGAAAGGTGAAGGTTTTCTAGTTGAATCAAACCCCAAATATCATTTTTACATAAGTTATCTGGAGAACTGAGTGAAGGTGATTTCTTTTTGAGGCTGTCTGTAGGAGATAATTGCTTCAGTTTCCATTTTTCTAGAGTATTCCTGGCCATAATGTTCTCTTCTTTTGAATTTCTCTTCAAAGTAGGATTCCAAAATACCTGCAAAATCTGAAATAGTGGTCATCATATAGATAACTTAACAGATAATCTTCACAGAAATCCCATTATTTGTGAAACAATGTCTCTACATATCTAAAATAATTTTTCATAAGAAAAATATTCCAGAAGGAAAAATAATTGGCCTGTCCCTTGGGGAAAAAAATGCTATTAAATAATGTGTTATGGGAGCAGATAACATTTTCCTTGTCTTTGTGATTTTTTTCAACATTAATTTTGGTCAGAGAAACCATGTCAAAATAGAATAGCATCAGAAATAATCAGTGCAGAAGTGGTTCTGTTGAGGACTGTTGAGTGAAAAGGCACAAAATAAAACACTCATCCATGTTTGCAAAACTGTTCTCATCCCCAGGAGGCTTGTAGCATTTGGTATTTCTAGAAAGCTACAGCACACGTGGTGCTAGAGAGTAGTGTGATTTTTGCAACTAATATTTCCTAATGGTAATAGACCCTCCAGAAAAGAATGGAAAATTAATAATGATGACAGTACATTCTATATCTCATCACTATGTTCTCTAATACTTAGTGTTAAATATACATAAATGGTAGCCAGTTGTAATAATAACTACTTTATTAGCACCTGTTGTCAAAGATCTTGGAAAGCAAAGCTTGTAATATTAGGGAAAAACAGAAATGTGTTTCTCAAAATGATATTTTGAAATATCCTTGAACAGTCCATCCCAGAGGGGGAGTATTTACATGGTAGGAGTATTTGGGCAAAGTGCTTGAAACATTAGGACACAGTAAAAATGATTTTGAAATGTTTTCTTGTTCAAAACACATTTGTTTCCAGGACACTGCTAATTGACCATTTTATATCTCATGCCTAGAGTGTTTAAAACTATCTAATACCAACTTCTGATTTCATGTTGGGTAATTTTTTAATCCACGTGCCAGTGGTAAATGAGCTGACTAGTAGGGTGGATAACTTCTGAGAGCTCCCCTTTCCTGTATTGACAATTCCTTTGTAAAGCAAATGCCAGTCCTGCAGGCTAGTAATAGAGTGGAACTCCCTTGTTCATCAGACATGCAACAGTAAAATGGGTAATATAGATATGGAAATATATTTACAATCTATTCTCTTTGTACAGTATGCATACAAATACTGCCATCCCTGTTTAACCAAATTAGTAATATATAATCGAATACTCATAGTCTTTTGTAGGTTCCTGTGATCTTTAATTGGCACTCATTTCAGACAATAATTACTACATTAAAAGTAGTTTTTATCTTTTGCAACTTTTTCCAGACTTATCTTCATAGCACTTTTAATATTTTGAATTTCTTTTTTTTTTCTCCAATTTTAGGTCAAAGACCATTATTTTCCCTGGAGGACTCCCATGTTGAGGAATGTCAACTGGTCTTCTAAAAAGAATGCTTTATTGGAATAGGTCTCACCTTATAAGGAATATCAGAAAACAAGCAGCTACCTATCTCTTTTGGCATAAGCACAAAGAATCTCTACGAAAGAAACACTCACGAACGAATCTGGTGATGAATTTTAGAAAATGCACTATGACATGAAAGCTTATAGGTTGCCGTTGGCATCATCATTATCATCATCATCATCATCACATATAGTATTTCCTATGTGCCCAGCACTGTTTTAAGTGCTGTACCTATATTAACACAGAAGCCTTTGAGGTAGGTACCCTGTTTGTCTCTTGAGAGAAAGGAGGCAAGTCAGGTTAAGAAACTCTTCCTAATTACTCAGCTAGGGCTTTGACCCCAGGCAGTCTGGCTTCAGAATCAACCCTTAGTCATCATGTTTTAGTTTTGTGCTATAGTGTCTTTTCGCCAGGTTTTTATTTGATTGTTTTGTCTAATTTTTGATTTTTGAAGGGCAAACATTCATCTGAGGTTTCATACTTTTTCCAACCTTCTTTATGAGGGCTTTGAAAACATTTTTTAAATAATAAAAAGTTACAATTGCTACAAAATTCTCAGAGCACCTAACTTTTGAGAAGTTGTTCCAAGCCTACATTTGTTTCTGGCCTGACTTTTTCTGAATCATCAGTCACAAAATCTGAATAAGACTGACCTTATAATATTGCCATGTTCAGCTCTCCAAAAATAACCATTGTAGTGAATGACCTATCATTCTGATGGACTCAGTTGCTTGTACAAATCATTTTATTTGCCTTCTCTTTTAATATTGTCTATCAGCAAATAAGGAGGCATTATTTTCTTTTGTGGTGTTGCTGAAAATATGAGGACTTTACACTTGTAAAATATGCTTTTATGTCTTAGACCACTATCAAAAACAAAGCCAATGCAAAAGTGTTTGTGTTATAGCTACTTTCTAAATTGGACTTATTTTCCAAATCAGTAGTTGCTATATTATCATTGTCATTGCCTTAAAATATTTTTAAAAATTGAGTTGCTGAATGAATAGAATTTAGCAATTGGTAAGAGGAAAAAGTGGCCTCTTGATCATTAGATCAAATGCAGTTGAATTTTTGACCTGGCTGTGATGGCCTTGTCCACCGTTAATGACTAAACTGATCTATTTTTTGTTGATTTGGGGGTTTGGGGCCAGCTTTAAAGATCAATTTTTGCCTTGTTGTTCAGGTTATCATGTAGTTTATTTGACTGTGTCATTGAAAGATAAAGGATTGCTCACTTATTAATCAGGGATGTGTCTCAGGTAAAGATAGACAATAAGGAGGTTAGAATATTAAGTTAAGGAAATTACTTATGTTGTGGAAATTAATTCTTTAGTATTTCATTTAACCAGGTTGGCTATTATGTTTATTAAATTTTGTAGATAATGAATGATTTGCACATTGCTTGTTAAATGCCTCTTGCTATATGGTGATTATTTAGATTCTGTGCCAAGTCAGACAAAGAACCTGATAGCTTTAGGCTTATAATCTAAGAAAAAAAAGCAGTAAGCATGATTTTACACTGTTAAGTTTAAATAATGAATATATTTACATGTGGAACAGGAAAGTGATAACTGTATTTTGTGGTATCAAGTATTAACTGAGAATGTTTAACAAAGGGGGGTTACAGGAGGTTAAAGGCGGGGTTAGAGTTCACTTTGCTTTCTTGCTAGTCAGAGATAATTCATTGATAGGGTGCATTTTCAAGAGAAGTTGGAAAGAGATGGAAATAACTGATAGTAGGCTTTTTGAGATAATAAAGACATTCTAGGAGTAGACTTTAACATGGAAAGATACATGTGAAATGATAGCACAAGAAGCAAAGTGAAATGTGGACCTGGCAACAGACATAAATTAATAGAAGGTAGAACTCTATTACATTTACTTACAATCTGACATTATTTCCTTTCTTCTACTAACTTTGGGTTTGCTTGTTCTTCTTTTTCTAGTTCCTTTAAGTGTAAAATATTGTTTATTTGAGATTTTTCTTATTTCTTGAGGTAAGCCTGTATCACTATGAACTTCCCTCTTGGAACATTTTTGCTGCATCCTATGGATTTTGGAAAGTTTTGTTTCCATTTTCACTCATCTCAAGGTATTTTTGACTTTCTCTTTGTTTTCTTCAGTGACTCATTAGTTGTTTAGTAGCATGTTATTTTGCCTCCACATGTTTGTGTTTTTTCCATTTTTCTTCTTGTATTTGATTTCTAATTTCATACTGTTGTGTTTGGAAAAGATCCTTGGTATGTCAATCTTCTTAAATTTATTGATTCTTGTTTTGGGGCCTAATGTAATCTGTTCTAGAGAATGTTTCATGTGCACTTGAAAAAAAAATGGGTTCTGCAGTTTTTGGATTGAATGTTCCTTCTCTATGTATAGAGATAACTATCTATCTATCTATCTATCTATCTAACTATCTGTATTAGGTTATTCTGATACAATGAGTTATTTAAGACCAGTGTTTCCTTATTAATTTTCTGTCTGGGTGATCTATTGATATAAGCGGGGTATTAAAGTCCTCTACTATTATTGTATTATTATCCATTTCTCCCTTTATGTCTGATAATATTTGCTTTATGTATTTAGGTACTCCTAAATTGGGTGCATAAATATTTATGAATATTTATGAATATTATATTTTCCTCTTAGATTGACTCCTTTAAAATTATGTAATGATCTTCTTTTTTTTTTTCTTTTTAAAGGCTTTGTTTTAAAGTATATTTTGTCTGATACGAGTAATGCTACCCCAGCTTTCTTTTCATGTCCATTTGCATGGAACATCTTTTTCTATTCTTCACTTTCAATCTGTGTGTGTCTTTAGATCTGAAGTGACTTTCTTATAGGAAGCACATATATGGGTCTTGTTTTTTCATCCATTCAGCCACCCTATGTCTTTTGTTTGGAGCATTTCATCCATTTACATTTTAAGTGATTATTGATAGGTATGTACTTATTGCCTTTTGTTAATTGTTTTCTGATTGTTTTTGTGGTTATTCTGAGTTCCTGTCTCTTCTCTTGGTCTCTTCCCCTGTGGGTTGATGATTTTTAGTGTTATGTTTGGGTTCCTTTTCCTTTATTTTTTTGAGCATCTATTGCATTATGTTCTCCTATATAGAGAGCAGTTTATTTTAAACCAATAGTTGCTTAAGTTTGTATGCATCCTAACAAACTACATTCTTACTCTTACTCCCCTACTATATTTTATGTTTTGATGTCATGTTTTACATCTTTTCATTTTTTGCATTTCTTAACTACTTATTGTAGTTGTAGTTGATTCACTACTTTTGTCTTTTAAACTTTTAACATCATACTCAATGGTAAAAAGCTAAAAGCTTTCCCCCTAAGATCAGGAGCAAGACAAGGATGCCCACTCTTGCTACTCTTATTCAACATACTTTTGGAAGTCCTAGCCATGGCAATAAAACAAGAAAAAGGGGGAGGGGGAAGCACCCAAACTTGAAAGGAAGATGTAAAACTGTCACTGTTTACAGATGACATGATACTATATATAGAAAACCCTAAAGAGTCCACCAAAAAAACTATTAGAACTAATAAATAAATTCAGTAAAGTTGAAGGATATGAAATTCATATACAGAAATCTGTTATGTTTCTATACACTAATAACAAACTATAAAAAAAAAGAAATGAGGGGAATATCATTTATAATTGAATCAAAAGAATAAAATACCTAGGAATAAATTTAACTAAGGAGGTTAAAGACTTATATTCTGAAAACTATTACATATTGATGAAAGAAACTGAAGATGGCACAAATAAATGGAGATATACTATACTCATGGATTGGAAGAATTAATATTGTTAAAGTGTCCATACTCACAAAAGCAATATACAGATTCAGTGCAATCTCTATCAAAACACCCATGACATTCTCTACAGAACTAGAATAATCCTAAAATTTGAATGAAACCACAAAAGAACCCAAACATTCCAAATGATTTTCAGAAAGAAGGACAAAACTGGAGGTTTCACACTCCCTGGTTTCAAACCACACTACAAAGTTATAGTAATCAAAACAGCATGCTACTTGCACAAAAACAGACAACAGGGAGCCCAGAAATAAAGCCACACACATGTGGTCTATTGATCTATGACAAAAAAGGCAAGGAGAGTCAATGGAAAAAAGACAGTCTTTTCAGTAAATGGTGTTGGGAAAACTGGACAGCTAGGTGCAAAATAATAAAACTGGACTACTTTCTCATACCGTGTACAAAGATAAACTCAAAATAGATTAAATACTTAAATGTAAGGTCTGAAACCATAAAATTCCCAGGAAAAACATAGGCAGTCCACTCTTTGACATTGGTCTTAGCAAAACATATATATTTTTTGGATCTGTCTTCTCAGGCAAAGGCAACAACACCAATACTAAACAATTGAGACTACATTAAACTAAAGGGCTCTCACACAGTGAAGGAAACTATCAAGAGATCAACAAAAAGGCAACCTACTAAACGGGAGAAGATGTTTGCAAATGATATGTTTCATAAGGAATTAATATCAAAAATCTATTAAGAACTCATACAACTCAATATCAAAGAACAATCTGATTAAAAAATGGGCAGAGGACATGAGTAGACATTTTGTCTAAGGAAGACATACAGATGGCCAAGAGGCACATGAAAAAATGCTCAGTATCACTAATCATCATGGAAATGCAAATCAAAACCACAGTGAGATATTACATCATATCTTTCAGAATGGCTACTATCAAAAAGATAATAATGTGTTGATGAGGATGTGGAGAAAAAAGAACCCTCATGTACTGTTGGTGGAATGTAAATTTTGCAGCTACTATGGAAAAAATGTGAGCGTTCCTCAAAAACATCACAAATAGAACTACCATACAATCTGATTCAGCAATTCCACTTTTGGGTATTTATCCAAAGAAAATGAAAACACTAATTTGAAAAGATATGCACACCTCTGTTCATTGCAGCATTATTTATATTAGCTAATATGGACACTGAAGTGTCCATCAATAGATGAATGAAGGAGATGTGGTGTGTATATACATATATATGTATGTATACACATGCACAATGGAATGCTATTCAGCTGTAATTAAGATTGAATTTTGCCATTTGTCACAAACATGGATGGACCCAGAGGGTATTAGGCTAAGTGAAATAAGTCAGATGTCAGACAGGGAAAGGCAGATCACTGTATGATTTCACTTATATTTGGATTCTAAAAAAACAAAACAAATGAACAAACATAATAAAGCAGAAACAGACTCCTAGATACAGAGAACATACTGGTGGTTGCCAGAGGGGTGGGTGAAATAGGGGAAGGGGATTAGGAAGTAAAAACTTCAAGTTATAAAATAAGTCTTGGGGATGTAGAGGGAATATAGACAATAACATGATAGTAACTTTGTATAATGACAGATTGTAACTAGTCGTATGGTGGTGATCATTTCATAATGTATAAAAATACCAATACACTATGTTGTACACCTGAAACTAATGTAATACTGTAACTCAATTATACTTCAATTAAAAAAAAATAAGGTGAAACAAAAAATTGAAGGAGGCTTTTCTTAATTCTCTAAGAGAAAGTAGTCTTTTAAGAAATCTGGAATGCTATGAAGACCCTGATCCCACCTGGAAAAAAATGTATAGAATGAGTTACATTTAAATTAAAAGTCTATTTCTGTAACAAATTAATTAGTAAGTATATTCTAGAACACTTTCTTAACATGTGTCTGAAGTACCTGGAAAACAATTACTAAAATTGCATTTGTATTTGGTGATAGGTAGATCATTCCCTAGGACATTGTCTAAATGCTTCTGAGAGATGAAAGTTGACTAGTAAATTAATGGTTTCTGGTGATCTTAATGTTCACATATCATTTGGAGGCATTGCTCTTCAGGGGTGCAACACGGTATTTCACAAGTTGCATGAGACAAAAGCACTTAACGAGTTTTGGCTGCACTACACCTATTGTGCACAACACTGTTCAAACTGTTACAGGCTTCCTGCCAAGATATGTAGGAGAAATTGTCTGAAAGATTAGTAGAAGAAATGGTCCCATTCCCTGCTGTGCATGCTCGTGATTGGTTTGTCAACAGTTGGAGAAAATTCTGGTATAGACAGTGAACAATTAGTTAGTGTCAGTTCATTGGAAGGCTGGAGCCCTGAATAAGATTAATGAAAAGAAAAATAGGAATTATAATATAGTATTTTCTTCTTTGTGATAAGTGATGATTTTGATAGGTAATGGCCACTCCTAATATTCATTATTAAAGTTCATTCATGTTTTGATAAATATTTTGTGATAAATTCCATTCAATAAACTTCTAGGAAATGAATGGCAAATAATGTTTCAAGTCTAATATTCCTTTTTTGTATATATAGCAAAAATTTAAAATTATTCACATCTTCATTAAATTTTAAACATAAATAAATAGCGTTTAAAGTTGTTGCCCATTAATAGTCTGCAAATGAAAAGTGTCAAAGGCTGTTTGTTATTGCACATGGTCTACTGCTTAGAGGACATACATACATAAACATTATTACTGAGTTGTAGAATCATTATACAATGGCAAAATAAATCATTTATAAAACTTTAAATGTACACAGCTGGAAGAGTTTTATTTATTTTTTTTGCAAATTCTTTAGTATATTCTCTTCATTGGTTATCAAAATTTTTTCTTATATTTTATTTAAAAAATATCCATCCTTTATCAGCATAAAAATGTTTTACATAGTGAAAAAATTAACGTTTTTTTGTAACACCATTACAAAAAGTATTGGCCAACATTTAGTGAATATTTACTATGTGAAGAAACTTCTCAAAGTGTATAATATATATTAACCCATACATTAACTCACAATAATCCTAAGAAGTAATTACTGTTATCAGGATCACTTTATAGAAGGGTAAAGTGAGATACTGAGAAGTTAGGAGGCTTGTCCAACCTCACAGCTAGAAAGTGGTGAAGTAAGAATTCAATCCAGGTAGTCTGACTAGGGGATCAATCCTGTAGTAATATAATTTTTCAGATTACCTAAGAATAAATGTTTGTGATGGATAGAACTGATTGTAGAATGTTTTTAAATTAGACGATTTTTTTAAAGAGTGTATATAGTTTTACTTTGAAAAACATGATAGCCAAACTAAGATTTGAAATAATTGTTTGCATTCAATACTATCATTATTATTTGTTAGCATTTTAACCGTTTTAAGTATACAGTTCAGCAGCGTTAATACATTCACATTTTTGTGCAACCATCACCACTATCCAGCTGCAGAATTATTTCATCACCCAAACTGAAGCTCTGTACCTACTAAATTATAACTTCCCACTATCCCCTCTCCTCAGCTCCTGGTAACCACCTTTCTACTCTCTGTGTCTGTAACTCACTTTTCCCTTCTATAAAGTTATGCTGACAACAGTAATTACCTCTTGGGATTATTCTAAGTCAATAGTAGGATTAACATGGCATAATTTCTCTTCAGAGCTATGTTAGACTGCACAGGGACCACTTGGATGGTAGAGTTCTAAGATCAACCCACTCTCACTTGAATTGCCAGCTACTTCACTATTGTTTTGCTGGCCAAAGAGAAATGCCTGCATGCTAACTGAGTGTGTATATGTGTGTTTGTAGGCAGTGGGTGTGAAGGAGGCAGAATGGGAAAGAAAAAAGCTTGGAGAACCTCCTAACCTACTAGCAGAAATGAAATAGATAATTGGTGTATATCAGGATTCCAGTGGGGAGGGGGTGTCTGCCCATGCACATGTGTTTGTGTGTAGGTTGGTAGAGCTTGGGAAGTTAGGGATCGATACAGCAGAATCAATTACGAGACCTTTTTAAATTATTCTTTGCGACTTTCAAATGCAGTTCTCCAGGAATTAGAGTCTTCAGGAGTGGGAGTTTGTGTCATTTGTAGAAGCCCAGTTGCTGGCTGTGGTATATTCCCCAAAGCCCACCCCCACGCAGTCTTACACGCTACCCGCAAGCACTCATCCCTCAGTTGAGAACAACTGCACTGGCTACTCCATCTAAAAAGGAGAAAAGGAAAAAGGCTGGTCAGTAGTGGCCTAACCTCGGTTTAACTTTGTAACACATCTGAGAAGCTGAGGCAAGCAGAACTGATTATTCCAGGTATATTTTGGCCAGGAATCTTGGCCAGTAATGCTAAGAAATACAAAAAGTGGTAGTAGCTCTGAAAAAAAAAAAAAAAGAGAGAAAGAAACTGAAAAGATGGCAAATGCACAGAGACAGTCTAGGAATGATCAGTGGGCCCAGGATTGAGGCCATGAAGCATAACCTGTGGATTTATCAACAAACACATAGATCTCATAACAGTAAGCAAAAAAATTTAAAAACCAAATTCAATTTAACATACGTTTTAAGACAAACATTGAATTACTTTGTTGTTAGGGATGCGATAGTTTTATTTTTTTAATTGTTAAAATACATCGCTGTGGTTTACGAGACATATGTCTAGTTCAATTATTCTTTTAGATGTCTTGAAAATAAACATGTCTTGAGCATAGTTGAAGTAGGGTGCCAAGTTTGTCTTGCTTTCCTCAGGACTTTCCCAGTTTTAGCATTGAAAGTCCCATGCCTACAGAATCCTTTTAGTCTCAGGCAACAGGAATTGTGGGTCACACTAAGTTGAAGACACATTAATTATAATTGTATCTTTATCAATTTATAATATACATATTAATTATATTCTTCTTATTACGTGTTTCACCTTTTTTATCTTGATCTGAAAGAATAATAAATAGTAAACAATAAACTTTTATTCAAATTACAAAACTATAGTTTTGAAACAGACATTTTTGCTTTCAAAGAAGGAGGTAAAATGTTATTGAAAGCAGTTACATTTAATGCTTAAAGTGGTATTTCCAAAATGGGATGCCTGGCTGGTGACCAGATGTTCTAGGAATTCATCTTAATTGATTATAATGTCTGGCATCAAAATGCACATGCATGTGGTTGTAAAACCTATCTGTTAGATTTACGTATTTTCCTTAAGATAGTTCACTCTGATGAACAGGAAGAGAGAACAGGTGTTAAGGGTTATTGTTCCTAGCTGATTTAAAAACATTCCTTTTTTTCTAATATAAGCATTTTGCACATTTCCCCCAAGCATTGATTTTAGCATCTTACCATACATTTTGATCAATTCTGTTTTTATTTTCATTCAGTTCAAAATAATGTTCTAATTTTCCTTTCAACTTGCTCATTGACCCATCAGATCAGAAGTATGTTGTTTAATCTCCAAATATTTGGGGGTTTTAAAGATATCTTTCTGTGCTCAATGTCCAGTTTAATTCTGTTATGATGGGAGAAGACGTTTTAGATGGCATCAGTTATTGTCAGTTGCTTGAGGTTTTTTTATGGCAAAGAATTTGGTCTATCTTGCTAAATGTTCCATACACTCTAAGACAATGTTTAATCTGCTGTTGTTGGGTTAAATCAGTCGATATTGTTAACTGAGGCCTTCTTGATTCTTTGTGATTTTCTGTCTGCTTGTTCTATCAATTACTGAAAGAGTTGTGGTGAAAACTCCATTGATAGTTGTAGATTTGTGTATTTTTCCTTTCAGTTCTATCAGTTTTTACTTCATCTATTTTGAGGCTCTATTGCTGAGTACACGTATATTTAGGATTTTTATATCTTCTTGGTGAATCTAAATCTTCATTATTATGCAGTTTCCCCCTTCACCCTAGTTCTGTTGTCTACTTCGTTATTAATACAGCCACTCCAGGTTTCTTTTGATTTGTGTTTGATCTGTGTTTGAAAAGTAAGTTTTTCTCCTTTTTTTTAAACCTCTGTATGTCTTCATATCTAAAGTGTGTTTCTTGTAGATGGCATATATTTGGATCTTGCTTTATTATTCATCTTGACCATCTCCATATTTTAATTGATATGCTTAGATCCTTTACCCTGAGTGTAACTATACGTATGTGGTTTGATTAAGATCTGCCCAACTTGCTAGTTGTTTTCTATGTATCCACTTGTTTTTCCTTCCACTTTTCTTTTTCTGCCTGCTTTTGAATTATTTATTTTGATTCCATTTTAACTCCACTATTAGCTTTTTATTTATACCTCTTACTAAATTATTTTTAGTGTTACCCTAGGGTTTAAAATATACATCTTTGATTAATCACAGTTTATCTTTAAGTAATACTACACCACTGCATGTATAATGTCAGAAACTTACAACAGTGTACTTACAATTCATCCCTCTTAATTTTTGGCTATTGTTGCCATATATATTTTTAGGTCTTGGAAAAATACAACCCTTGGGCCCAGACCGGTCATATTCATTCATTTATACATAGTTTATGGCTGCTTTCATGCTGCAAGGGCATAATTCAGTGATTGTAACAAGAGACCTTTTGGCCCAGAAAGCCAAAAATACTTTCTATTTGATCCTTTAAAGAAAAAGTTTGACAACTCCTGCTTTAGACAATCAGTTATCCTTTTCTGTATGATTAAGAATCTTTTATATTTACCTTTATTTTAACAATATCAAACAATCTTTTTTTTTTTCCTGTGGATCTTAGTTTTTGTCTTATGTCATACTCCTTCTTGCTGAAGAACTTCCTTTAACATTTCTTATACTTCTGGCCTGTTACTAATAAATTCTCTCAGTTTTGCTTCATCTAAAAAAAGATTTATCCTTATTTTAGAAAGTTATTTTCAATGAACTTATTTTTCTGGCTTCACAGTTGTTTTCTTTCTGTCACTCTGTAGTCTGGTTTGCATAGTTTCTGTCAAAATTCTACTCTAATTTTTTACTTTTGTTTCTTTGTATGTAAGTTGTCTCTTTGTCCTGCCTCGGTCTGTCTTCTATGTTTCTTTTTGTCTTTAATGTTCAGCCGTTTGAACCTGATGTGCCTAAGTTTGGGTTTTTTTTAACCCTGCTCCCTATTCTTTGTGTTCCCCGTCTGGGATTCCAGTTATGCTTCTGTTTGATTATTTGATATTTTCCCACTACTTTTTGAAGCTCTATCTGTTTTATTTTTCTTTTTCCACTCTTTTTTTTAAAATCTTTTTGTTTTAGTTTGGGTAATTTCTATTAACTTATCTTTAGACTCACTGATTCTTTTCTTGACTATGTCAAATCTACAGATGAGTCTCTCAAAGTGATTCTTCATGATTACTACCACTGATTTTTATTTCTAACATTTCTTTCAACTCTTTCTTATATTTTCCATTTTTCTGCTGAAATTTCCATTTATTTGTTAATGTTTTCCACCTTTTACACTAGATCTTCTAAGATATTAAGCATAGGTTTCTTTTTTAACAGTGTCTGTTAACTCTAACAATTCCACTGCTTCTGTTTAGTTTCTAATGCCTTGATTTTAAGTTTACTGATATTTTCTCTACCAGTGTCTAATCTGCCAAACTTTCCTATAGAATAATTTTCACTTCTTTGTTGAGATTCTCTATTTGTTTCCTTATTTTACGTATATGTTTTGCTTTAAATCCTTCAATACATTTTGAAACACTGCTTTACAGTCTCTGGAAATTCCATTTTTTTTTTTTCATTTTGGGATCTGTGCTTATTTACTGATTTTTGTTTTCATCTTCTTACATATCTAGTAGTATTTTTTATTGAATTATGGACATTATTGAGCTTACATTGTTGAATGTCTGGATTTTATAGTTTTTGTTAATAGAATGTTGAATTTTGTTAAGTTAGACAGTTACTTTTCTAGAGTATGTGACTGATTATTTTGAGGGTTGCTTTTAAGCTTTATTGGGAAATTTCTAGTATGTGTGCATGTGTGTTTTTTCTTAATTCTAATGAATATCTAGTTTAAATTAGAAAAGAGTAGTGTGGTATATGTTAATCTATTGTAAGGATTTGACATTAGAAAGTTCTCAGTAAAGTGCCTATTTAGAAGAACCATGGGATCTTCACTCATTCATTCATCCATCAATCATGATTCCCATGAAGACTAGGAAACTATTAACAAGAAGAGGAATATTCCTGGATTTTAGAGCAGGAAATGTACAAAAGGTGGTGGCAATTCTGAGGCAAGTATACAGACTTCTGATTTCAGGAGGTGATGGGAAGTAAGATTCATGAAGGAAGTGATAAAAATATCACTTGGACCTTGAAGGAAGAAAGGATTTACATTATGAGGTTTGATGAAGGAAAAGGTCTTATAGGCATGGCTAAGGCATATAAACAATTTTGGAGAACTAGTCAAAATCAGGTCCTCAAAGGTGTCAAATGTGTTAGACAGGGATAATTATAATAGCACTTTATATGGTTACTGCACACATAAAATGAAATAATGCATTAAAATGCTTAGCCAAAAATTTGACATGTAGTATACACTAAAATATTGTTTACTTTACAGATATTTAGAAGCATTTTTTAAACAGGAAATATTAAGCTTTTATATCATTAAAATATTAAATAATAATCTCTCATTAACCTTTTAACAGATATTTAAAGCTATTATTTTTGTTACTAAAATTGTTAAGTATTTGTCATCATATTTTTAAGATTAGTCATTTGTTGAGGACCTTCTATAAAGATATACATTTTAATCTTCCATCTCTAATCCTGGATATTACTCAGAAGTACATATCTTAAGAGCGGACAGACAGAGAAATATGCTTTCAACTTGGCTTTGAAACATTTAGATCAATAAGTATCTGAACGATCATACAAAAATGATTTTTTACCTCTTCAGTTATATATAATTTACATGTAAAAAAATAATTGTTTTTTGTCATATTTGGTGACCATGACTTTTTAACATCATTGCCAAATATTCAAATCTATTATATAGATTCATGTTCTAGTCTGATACCTAGTAATTGGTCCATTCTTTATTATGTTAAACTTATTTGAATTTAGAAGGATGGGCTTCTTCCTAATTAACCTTAACTGTTATGATGAGATTATATGCAGAGTGACACTGGGAGTTTATTTTATGACATTGCATATTTGGTGTTTAGGAAAGCACTTAATCATTTAATAAATTGTCAAGTCATAGGTTATTCTGGAAGCCAGAATTTGTCTTTGGCAGCTTAAAAAAAGCAGATTTTGACACAAAAGTAGATAAATAATCATGAAAATATTAAGTACCTACGAGCCAAAATCCCATTTAAATACCATGCAGACTTTTAATAGAAAATCACATAAATTTCTTTGACTTTAGTATTATATATAGCAATAAATCAGTAAGAAGATGTAGTACTATGTTGAAAGAAATATTGTTCATAAGAGTCAAGATATCATAGGAAACATCCATGTGTTCAAGAATATCAGAAAAGAGTGCTTTGATTGATGCAAGCTTCTAATAGGGAGGCTGGCATTTTTACTTCCCTTTCAGTTAGAGCTCATAGGCATTCTGTAGTATTTGTTGAGCTGCTTCTACTTTTGTAGGTAATGAGAAAACAGATCATTAAATATAGCTCTAGATTTAAAGATACTTACAATTAGATAAGACATATTTGTATGGACTAATAAAATTTTTAAAATTTATTATTTAACCACCTTACTTTATAAATAAGGAAATTATGTTGTTTTAGTTATTCATAGATAGGATAGGATTTTATGACCAAGTTGGGGCTCAATTATAGGATTTTTTTCTTTTCTTTCTACATTAAACAGTAAAATATGGCTGTGCCTCATTTTCTCCTCCTGTAAAATGGTCATTATTATCATGCTTTATAGATTTTATCATTATCATTGTAAGGATTAACTGAAGAAATACTTCTAAACCATATGAAGTATTAAGAATATATTAAGGACTTACTATGTGAAGCTATCAGCAGCAGCATTGGTTCTGTATTATCTGTCAAAGACTGTATCTAATGCTGTAGGAGTTTAAATGAAAGAATGATAATGATGAATGGAGAAGCAGTACAGTGGTAAAACTAGGGCTTCTAGAGCAAGACAATTTGGGTGTAAATTTTCTGCTACATATAAACAGTAGAACCATGGACAATTAAGTTTTAATTTTAAAAGATTCAGCTTCCTCCAGTTTATAATGATAAAACCTATGCTCAAGTGTGTCAGGTGCACAAACCTGGTGTATTAGAGTGTATATGTTGACTTTTATTTTATGACTAACCAATTTGATAAAATCTGGTAACTGGCTAATTAGTACAGAATAGCTAGAGGAAAAATATATTCAGACTAGCTTGTACTGTACACATAAAGCTTAAGTCTCAAATTTTGGTAACATCTAGGTTGGATTTTGCTATAAATGAAATTTTAGGATGTCTTAAAAACAACTAAAAATGTATTTTGCTATTTCTTTTCCATTTTACTTTCCAACAGTTTTGTTGTCTTTTCTATGAATCTCTTGCAATGAAATATATTTAATGAGAACTGTTTGCTTTAAAAAGTTATCAGTGTGATTAGTGTGAAATAATGCTGGTAAGTAACATATGGTGCTGATATATTACACTGGATTTCTCTGTTACAATTATTAAAAAATTGGAAAAGTTTGGTATCTGTTGTGTTAGTCTAACAGAAGTGATGTGAACCTACTCTTATCATTTCATATTATATTTCTCATTGCAGCAAAGTGAATTATATTTCACTAGAAATAGAATTTTAACCTCCCACTGTACAAAGGGAAATTTTATATTGATAGATATTGACCCAGATATTTATATATATCTATATAATTTAAGATTTCTAATGCTTTTAGAAATTAGAAGGTATATATTATAAAATATTGCTAGTAATTTAATGATAAAGAAAAATTAGAAATAAGTAAGAAACAAAATACAAGGTTCACTTTTTCCCTTTGTCCTTCAAAGAATAAGATCCAATAGACATCCTTCAACAGTGAGGGTGTATTAAATATCTACTGATATATAACAATGACTCCAAAACTTAGCACCTTAAAAATGACAAACATTTATTATTTCACAGATTTTGGGAGTCAGAATGTGAGAGTGGCTTAGCTGGGTGGTTCTGGCTTAAGGTCTCTCATGCAGCTGCAGGCAAGCTATTGGCCAGGGCTGTGGTCTCATCTGAAGGCTTGACTAGGGTAAAGTCTGCTTCTGATCTCGTTCACATGTTGTTGGCAGGCCTCAGTTCCTCACAGCCTGTTGCACTGAGAGCATCATTTCCTCTCTGGCTTTGGCTGTCTCAGTTCCCTATCATGTTGGCCTTTTCATTGGGCAGCTCACAATACAGAAGCTGACTTTCCCTAGACTGAGTGTTCCAAAAGAGAGAGGGCCCAAGGCAGAAGCCACAGGGTTTTATAACCTCATCTTGCAGATGACATGCTATCACTTCTGCTGTATCCTATTGGTCATACACACCAACTCTGGTACAAAGTGGGGGGAGACATTACCGGAGTATGAGTAGCAGGAGGTGGGAATCATTGGGAGCCATTCTGGAGACTGGCTACCACTGAAGGAAGTGGTTCTCCTTACTTGCTGACAAAGAGAGAGTTGCTACCCTGCCTTATTTCTAAAGCATTGGGCCTATATCCCCTGCTTTGAATGGTGATTCCTGGAGACTAGCCAATAAATTCAATAAAGTTCTTTCCTTACTGATGACTTGGTACAAAAGGCAGAAAGCAGACATTTGCTTGTATTTTCAAATGGTTTTCTCCTCAGAGCATTTAGCCTGTTCGGCCAGTCCTTCAAGGTTCTGAATCGCTCTATAAAGCACGTTGGAAGGAGGCCTCATTGAGGATATTTACATAAGGTAGTAGAATTCTTTTTATGTCATTTCACCTCTAGAGTCCATGCTTACACAGCTATTCAGCTGCATCCAAGGCTGGATTTAAAACAGTTCTTTCACAATTTAGGACTCCTTAGTTCTCTTTTGTTCACAAAAGAGGAACCAGCTAAAACTGGTATTGTTTCCAATAGCCTGTTTAAAGAAGGTCACTGTTGGGTTATCTCTGTGACCAGTTATAGTAAGATTTGAAGACTTGATGAAAATAATAAGTTTAACACATCAATCAGTGGCTTATCAGTGATCATTATTGGCTGTTTGGAGGAATTCTGTTACATTTAAATTGAATGTATTTTTTCACTCTGAACAAATAAATGAAAGAGTATTCAGGCTTTACTTCTGACTCAACCAGAATATTTTTTTTTTTTATGGGGGGGAAGGTCATTCAAACTCCAGTGCTTGCTTGTGTAACTGATTCTGGGCATCTGATGAATGGCAGGCAAGCCACAACCCCAAGTTCTCTTTCCAGAAACTGCCTTATTATCTCTTTCCATATATATTTAGCCTGCATTTTGGAGTTGAACTTAGTGCTTATGCAAATATATCAAAGGAGTGATGACTGCTTTTCCTACTGCCTCAGGCTGTAGTTGGCTTGAGAAGAGTGGCAGGAGAGAGCATAGCCTGGCTCTGACGAGGGGGGCTACTCTTTCAGCTTAGTTAACCACATAAGGTGGATTCTATTATTGTTCCCAGCTATGTGCTCCCTCCCCACCCCCTTAGCCAGGTGACTGCCAGTGCCTTCTACTAGGCAGAAAATACCTCCCATGTCATAGTTAAGCTTGACCATGTGGCTTTATTTGCACAATAGCAGAAATAGCTCTTCCTCAACCTGGATCCCAGAATAAGATACATGGAGCAGAGCTGAGCAGAGTTGTAGTAACTCTCAGACCTGTGAGTGAGAAATGCATGTGTATCATTGCAAACTGTTTAGATTTTAGAGTTGTTTGTTTTTACAACCAAGATGATTAGTACATACATAAACTGTGAAAAGGTCATGTACTGTGATGAATCGTGATGTCATGGCTGCCAGCCATTGGACAGGCTGTCCCCTTGCATTCCCTGTAATGAAAGGACTGATGGCATCCACTGTTTCACGTATTTGAAAGTAATGAGGAATAGAACTCTCAACTGTAAGAAATACCCATAAATGTACATGTTTTCTACCTCTGTATAATGGATGACCAATAGACTAGATGGTGGTGAGCAGCTTAAGTTTGAAAAGAGAATTGTAGTACATGTTAATCTGTTTTAAAGGTTTGACAGAACGTCCTCAGAAAAGGAACTATTTAGAAGAACTATGGGATCTTTATTCATTCATTCCTTTATTGATTATTATACCCATGAGGACTAGGAAGATATTAACAAGGAAAAGGCAGATTCTTGGATTTTAGAGCAGGAAATATACAAAGGGTACTAAGAATTCTGAGGGTAGAGACTGCTGGTTTCAGGAGGTGGGATGTCAGATTAATGGGGGAAGTGAAGTTTGAATTGGACCTGGAAGGAAGGAAGGACTTATGTTATGAAGTATAATGGAGGAAAAGACATTCCAGAAGATCGGACCCACGGGCAAAATGTCAGAGATGGAAAAGCATGCGATGTTTATGAGAAACAATGTGCATTTTCACTTTAATGCTGCATAAGGCACAGGGAAGAAAATGGGCTCAGGTGAGAGTATGAAGAGACTTGAGTTAGACATGGTAGTTCAGGCTTTGATTTCTAGGAAGTGGGGAAGCACCAGAGATTTTCAAGAAGGGGATTATACTGTTATTGCTCAGAAAGACATATATGGCAGCAATAAGTAGTATATTTGACTCATCCTGTCTGATTTTCTTCTATCGTTCCCCTTTTCTAAATAACATAGGATGAAGATAGATAGTTACTTAGGAGTCTAGGTCTTTTCAAAGATTTTTTATTTGCTTTCATTGATTTTTCTCTATTGTAGGTCTGTTTTCTGTGTTAACTGATTTTTGACTCAGCTTTATTTTTTTCTTTTTTCACCTTGTTTGGGTATAACTTTCTCTACTAGCTTCTTAAGGCAGACACTCTGACCATAGATATTAGATCTCTCTTCTTTTCTTGCATAAGCATGTAAAACTATAGATTCCCCTTGAAGCACTGCTTCAGCTGCAGCTAAGGTTTTGATAAGTTGTGCTTTCATATTTTTAGTTCAAAATATTTTCTAAATTCCCTGTGACCTATCCTTTGACCTGTGGCTTATTTAGGGGTGTTTTGTTTAATCTCCTCATGCTGTGGAATTTTCTGGATAACTTTTTGTTACTCCTCTTATTTAAATCCTTTATAGTCAGGGAATGCCTTTTGGTTTATTTTAGTATTTTAAAATTTAAATAACGTGAATGTACTTAATGCTACTGAATTGTACACTCAACAATGGTTAAAGCGGTAAATTTAATATACTTTCCATAATAATAAATGTTAGCTATTACAACTGAATATAATATGTTTTAAAACAGTCTGTTATGTCTCATTTGACCTGTGGTGAGTTTCCCAGTGTCAGTGTTGTTGGCTAGAGTGTTCGTTGTTCAAATTTTCTGTATTGTTACTAACCTTCTGTCTGGTTAGTCTGTAAACGAACAGCGAGGAATTTTGAAATCTCTAACTATAATTGCAGAGTTTTCTGTTTCTCCTTTCAATTCTATTAATTTTTGCTTAATGTTTTTTAAGGAGCTCTGTTCTTGGGTGCATGTCCACTTAATGCTGTGTCTTGTTCATGACTGTACCCTTTATCACCCTGACACCTGCTGCACTAGCATCTTGAGCTCATCACACTTGACAGCTTTTTCCAGATGGTAGGCCGGATCCATAACCAATACTTGGGGAACCCAGAAAGCTATGCCAGTGAATTTCCCACTCAACTCAGGGATGACTTTGCCCACAACCTTGGCAGCTCCAGTAGATACAGGGATGATGTCCTAGGCAGCTCTTCACTGCCATATCAGTTTCCCAGATGGGCCACCCACAGTCTGAGTGTCCATGATGACAGAGGCTGTGGTCCCTCCAAGACACCAAAGTCACCCTGGATGACTTTTATCTAGGAGGCAAAGCATTTGGTGCTGCAGGAGGCATAGCTGACAACCTTAAGAAAGTTGTCATACCTCTCATGGTTCAGGGAGTCTGGAATGGAAACTGTGTTGACGAAGGGAGCATCACAAATAACACAGGCATCAGTAGAAGGGGAATAGATGATGACCCCTTTGTCTCCACCCTTCAAGTGAACAGAAAGACCCATTGGACTCCACAATATATTTAGTATCAGTAGCACCACATCTGATGTTGGCAACCTCTTGCATTTGGAAGATAGAGATGGTCTTCCCATGGATGATAAGCTTCTTGTTTTCAGCCCTGATTGTGCCACAGAAGTTGCCATGTGTGAAATCATACTGGAACATGTACATCACTTAAATTATGCAATGAAGGATGGCATTTACTCGGTGGTAATCTCATTTTGTTGGAGTTGAAAGCAACCCTGGCTTCCAGGCACCCAATATGGACTCATCTGTTTACTCTGACATCATGTGTTAGGGATGTGGCTGACATTGCATGACAACATGTGGCTATCTGTGGAACAGGGAGAGTAGAGTGCTACTTATCTTTCAAGTAAGTTAAAAATGAGGACAATTCTCTTTTTTCTTATGTTGATCATTTTTGGTGTTCTTCATTTCTTTGTATAGATTCAGGTCTCAATCTTGCATAATTTTCCCATGCCCCCCAAATTTTCTTTAACATTTCCTTTAGCGCAGATCTGCAGGTGGAACGATTTTGCAGCACAGGTTTTATTTCACTTTTTGGAAGGGTAGTTATGCTGTGGTCCCAGGGTTTAACCAGCAGAGGGCGCTGGGCCATTCCACAGTTTGAGATGCTAAGGCACTTCCGGCCGGCTTTCAGGCTCTCAGTGAAGCTGTAGCCCTGGTCATGGCACTGAATTTATAGATGAGCTTGTTTCAATGCCAGGCTTGACAAGGAAAGAGAATAGCTGCTCTCAACGGTCTGCTAGAAAAATTAAAATATTACTAGGAAGTGGTAATAGTTTACTTGGAATAGGTCAACAGGAATTTGTAGTGTCATTCAAATATTGAATTTTTTGTTTTTCCTAGCAAGAAGTGTACTAGTGTGAGTTACGGGTTAATTTTCATTCCCAGAGAAGAATTGGTCCAGCCTTGCTTTAGGTGTGTGTCTCTGTCCTTTCCAAGGCACTCCTTGCTGTTCATGCTTTTTCCTCTTGAAAATGCCCATTCCTTTTTTTTAATGTCGTCTCAGAAGTAAGTAGTCGTAGTCATCGTGTTAATGATTTTGACCTGAGTGCTAGAGTAGTTTGCCACTTGTCTGAAGATTTTATTCTATTATTAATTTCATTTTAGATATATGAACGTCATGCTTTATTTGCAGAGAATCTTATAATTTGATATGAAATAGAAAGGGGTTTCCTACCTCTAAAAGCCCATGAACTGTTTCATATGCAGAAGCACCCATACTTTGTAAGGACAGGTTGATGGAAAAAAAAGAAGTGAAAATATTCTTTCAGTAAATATGGGAATTCATGAATGATGATGTCACTTTTCTTCATTCTGTGATAGAAGTTTTGCCTTTTATATTCTGCAGCCAGCCACCATCAGAGAGGCAGTTACATATACCTTGATAGACTCATTTTTGTTACATAGTGGTTGTGTGACTTCTGGCAAGATAGTCTCTCAACCTTTTCCCTTTTCTGACATTGGGATAACCATAGTATTTAGCTCACAGGGTTATTGTGAGTTTAACGAGATAACGCATGGAAACTACTCAGTTACAGTGTCTCCCATACTGATGCAATAAATGTCAAGGATTATTTTAATTAGCTTTTATGTTCAGTGAAATACATGAAATCAAATAAAACTGAATCATCTCCACTGTGTGGATACTTCAGGAAGCATGGAGAGAGCACAAGAGAGATAAACAAGTGGAAAAATGCTAATTTTTTTCTAATTTAATGGAAGGCCCTATAAACAGAATATAATATAATATAAAGAGAACTCATATGGCTTCTTGAGAAGCTTTCTGTGATAAACCAGTACTAACATTAAAGTGCAATACAGAGGTCACCGGGCTTTGTATCAGTACACTTTGCATCATCATGGCTCTATCACTTCCTATCATCTAATTTTTTCAAATATACCTATTATTCTCTCTGGCCGTACATAGGAGATAAACCTCTTTTGGAGCTCTCTGACAAAAGTCAGGAAGTTTATGATGCTCTGTCTGGAGGGACCATTGGTCGCTATGAATAGGTGAGACTATACTCCTGACATCAGTAACTGAATGCCACTTGTTATGGGCTGAATTGTGTCCCCCTCCCCCTGAACTCATCTGTTGAAGTCCTAGCCCCCAGTACCACAGAATATGACTGTATTTGAAGACAGGGTCTTGAAGAAAATAATCAAGGTTAAATGAGGTCATTGGTTAAATGAGCCCTAACCCAATATGAGAAGAGATAAGGACACAGACATGTGCAGAGAAAGACCATGTGAAGACACCGGAGAAGGTGACCGTCTACAAGGGCTTCACAAGATACCAACCCTGCTGACACCTCTGGAGGCTGGACTTCTAGGTTCCAGAATCATGAGGAAATAAATTCCTGTTGTGTAAGCCACCCAGTCTGTGGCACTTTGGTATAGCAGTAAATTGACATTCCACCTGTCACCCTTGTTCCGTGTCTCCTTGTTAGCCTGACTTCTTCAAGGGCTTGGGGACCTCACTATGTGGGTAATGTTGTAAGCTTATGATGAACCCTCTTCATGCTTGCCTTAAATAAAAAAGAATTAAATATCTGAAAAATGAAAAATGACTGAACTGAAGTCATATTTGAAAGCCTATTTTCCTTTAAATGCTGGGGCTTGACAATGCGTCACAGATTAAAGTCCACCAAGAAATGACAGTGGGGCTAACTGTGCATTCTCTGAACCTGTCAACTGTTTCCTTTACCTAGAAAGATTCTTAGAAGAGCAAAGAAAAAAGGATAGGCACCTCTTTCTAGTTTTCAGAGCTGGATATGTGAATATTGGATGCTGCCGTCCAGCCTACAAGGAAAGGGAGTGTGCCCTCAAGACAAGTGTACTGAGGGAGTGATTGCCTTTAGGAAGCCAGAGGAATAGTTCAGGTATTACAAAAGCTCATGCTCTGAATGTTAAGTTGCCAAGTGTTTCTGTTGCTGTCAAAAGCAGCAGGTCCGCTGCAAAATGTGAGTGACTTGTAGCAGCATTGTAAGTTAACAGCCAGTATTTGTTTGCTGTTGCTGCCATAACAAATTACCACAAACTTAGCAGCTTCAAACAGCACCCATTCATTATCTTAATAGTCCATGAGGTCAGAGTCTGGGCACAGTGAGGCTCAGCTAGGTTCTCTCAGCTCAGCTCCACCCAGAGACTAAAACCAAGATGCCAGCCAGCCTGGGCTCTTACCTGGAGGCTCTGGGAAGAATCTGCTTCCAAGCTCACTGGTTTTCAGAATTCAGTTGTAAGACTGAGGTCCCCGTTTCCTTAACCCCTTTCTTTCCCCAGCCATCAGTAACTGGTTAAGTCTTTCTCCTGCTTTCATTCACTGACATCCCCTTCTGCTACCAGCTGGAAAAAAGATCTCTGATTTTAAAGGCTCATGTGATTAGATTAGGTCCACGTGGATAATCTCACTATTTAAAGTCAACTGATTAACAACTTTAATTACATCTTCCAAGTTCCTTTTGCTGTATAAGCTAATATATTCCTGGGAGTAATGAACAAATATTACAGGGACCAGAAGTCTGCCTGCCACACATCCTTAAGTGTTCTTCTAGCTTACCTAAATCAATTTTTATTTCATTTTGGAATAGTTATAAACATGTAGGTAGTATTTAAATAATGGCATTTTGACTTCCATGGATGCACGTGTCTTTATGTTTTTATTTTTTTAAATAAAATCTTCATTTCTCCTCTGATTTCCAAACACAGTCTCAACTAAATTTTCTGGCATTGGTGGATGATTTCCATGGTTATCTCTGAACTATTTGCATAGCAAGTCTATTACCTTGCTCTTAATCACAAAATGGGACTTTTTAAAGATTTCCAGGTGTGAATACAAGTAAAGAAAATACATTAATTCTAATTGAAAAAAAAACCCCACTTTTGTCAGGAGTTTTCAAACTTCAGTGTGCATCAGAATCACCTGGAGAGCTTATTAAACGATTGCCGGGCTTTACTCAAGTTTCTGATTCAGTATCTATGAGATGGAGCCTTGATAATTTACATTTTTAATGAGTTCCTAGTAATGTTATTACTACCAGTCCAGGGTGCACACTTTGGAAACCATTGCTTTAGGTTGTTTTATTTCTATTTTTTTCTGTTTATGGGGAAGCACAAATTTGCTGCTTTATGTCTTTGGGGATACCTGAAATATACATATTACTATGATTATTTTATACTTACCCCATCAAATAACATCATAGAGTAGAAAACAGAAAAAAAATGACATGGAAAGAAGGAAGCCTAGTCTTTAATGATATTTAGGATATTTCCTTAAATGTACCATGCGATGATGAGTTTGTTTTTAATCTCATATTTAGTCTTGCCTTATCTAAATATGGCCCTATAAATATTAACATGAGACAGTAGGAAGGTCTGGTGACAAGGGAATAGCCAAAGAAGAAAGTGAAGTATTAACATTCAGATGTTTCCATTGGAAGTAAAGTGTTGGGGAAAATTTTTTAATCCTCATTTAAATATCATGCTTCATCTACTGAACAAAATAGGAAATATTTGTTAAAACTTTGTCCCAAAGTACAGTAAAATATTTTTGCCAATGGTATAATTGTCTACATTGATTAGGGTTATGTCTGTTCTAAAATGTTTATCTGCTTCTCATGGGGAAGGATTTACCATAAAATATTTCATGGTGAAATTGGAGAATTTTTCAGCAAAGTAGGATATTATTTCTTAGAGATGACAGTTGTTTCTTTCATGTTATGAAGTTCCTATTAATGATAATTATCACTGTTTCTAATGAAGATAAGATTGATGAAGTGGTTATTATAATAGTGGTTACCATCAGTACCTAGTATATAATACTAGATGTTACTATGTAAGAAGAAGGTCAAAACTCCAATCGGTAAGTGGAGATATTGAATAAGCATCCTTTGATCAATTCAGTGGAGGTGAGGAATGTGGCGCAGCTACACATAAGACACACTAGACGTGGTCTTTGGAAGCGTAGAAGCAAATGGAAGTCTCGGGGAGATGAAAAGAACTCTGAGCAAAGAAGAAGGGAAAGGACGATAATGAAAAGGGTTATTTTCCCTTTTCTCAAATATGTCACAGTGGATTTCTAAGTTTCTTCTCTGACCTCTTTTCTTCAGTATAGCTCTAGCCAGTCTGCTAGCTTCTTAGAAGCCCGTTGGGAGAAGCAGGAAAATAATATTCCTCAGTACCTCCAGTATTCGACATGGAGGCCTTTGAAGTCCAGGAAATCTGACTCTGAAATCAGTCCCCCTTGAGCACCCCTGCTTGGAAGGAAAGAGCACCAAAGGCCGTGGGAGAGGGCAGATGGGCTGTACACATTGACATTGGTAAGAAATTTCTAGTGTCTATGTGCAATTTTAATACTTAATTTTTATACATATGTTTTGAGTTTTAATAAACTGAAGATGATTTATAATGTGAGTTCGTGACAAGAATAGACATAGGAGCAATGCCAAGAATTAAAATGTAGCCCAGCTGTGGGCTGAGGTTCCAGCTGCCTGGGGCAGTTCATGACAGACTAGGCAGATAGGTCTGTGTCCTGTTGGGCTCTGCCATTTTTACATGATTGTGGCGATGAATTGGAAGCAAATTCCCTGGTAAATCTCAAATCTTAATGATTCGTGGATTCTGAAATAACAATTCCAAGAACGTTCCCTTACATCAGCAAGTTTGTTGTTGTTGTTGTTCAAAGATGCTTCCTTGCTCAAAGCAACTACAAAAATCCCAGGGGGTCTTGTCACATAAGAAGCCAGAGGCAAGTATCTGCTAGATGCCCCTAGATATTTTCCCTCTTTAGGTTACAAATTGCTTCTATGGATCCTGGACCCAGACAGCAGTCATGCAATAGATTTTGAGCTTAAGTTGCTGATCCATCAATGGGAGTGAACTTACACACGTAGGAACATCTTTCAAATCAAAGTGTAGCTGCATATGGGTCTGTGAGATGGACTAGAAGGACCCATAATAGGTATTAAAATCCTGCCTGATATGTTTGTGACCCATTTGTCTGCTGTATATACAGTGTGGCAGAGTTTTTGGTTACATCAGTGATCTATTGCAGTTTGAGATTGAAATACTAGCTTAAAGTGCCTGTGATGTGCCAGGCACTTGGCAGGATGTTTACATTTGATTCTAATATCAGCCGATTTGGGAAAACTGAGGCTCAGAGTGGCAGACGGATTACAAATGGATTGTAAGTCTGGGTGTATCTGGCTCCAAAGCCCACTTTACATACTGAAGTGCTGCTGAAATCTGATTGGAACATGGCTTGGATGACTTTTGCAAAAGTCACAGTGTTCTCATATGTAAAACAATACATCATCTCTAAGGTTAATTCAAAACTCTAAAAACTTGACTGCATTCCCCAGAGATAAAAAAAGGATGTCACAAGGACATTGGTGAAATCTCCTCTACCACTTTCAGGCTGAGAAGGAATTTCCTCCAACTTCGTAAAAACACTCACACCCATTTAAGTTCAGTTTATTCAAAGTCCTTTGGGTGTAAATAAATGAGATGTTTTAACAAGGTCATTACTTTTAGAAAATAGATAGCATAACAAATAACAGAACAATTGGCACCAGGAATAACTTTCTTGGTTTTACTCATCCTAGATTGGCTAATTTATTTTCCTTCCTCTAGAGGAGTGAAGAACGTTGAGCACGGCCCTAATTAAAGTCCTGTCACAAAGTGTCGCCGTAATTTAGACCTCGCTGAAGCCTTGACTCCCGCTGCAAATCTCTAAGTGGTCTGGCCCCTGCCCACCTCTCCAGTTCATCTCCTGCTAGACTCATCTCAGACCAGTCACACTAGCCCTCCTGCTGTCCTTTGAACACTCCAGGCCTCACTTCCCCAGGGCCTTTCTATTCTCATCGCCTGGAACGCTCTTCCCACAGACACTTCCATGGCATATTCCTGCGCTTTATTCAGATCTCAGCACAAAGGGCTCCTCATCATAGAGCAGCCATTGGACCACAGTGGCTAAAAGAGCGTGTCCCTTCTGCCCATCCCCCCGGCCCTCTCAATACTCTGCTCTGCTCTGTTTTTGTTTTTGTTTTTGTTTTTCATAACACTTACTCTTATGCTATATTGCACATTTATTTTTTAAAATTTATTCTACCTCCTCCCACCCCTACCCCCACCAGAACCCCAGACTGTAAACTCCCAGAGGGCAAAGAACCTGCTTATCTTGTTTTATCAGTCTGCTCCAGCCCCTAAGACAACCTTGTCAAGTCAATGCCCAATAAATGCCGTATTTGCTGCATCAGTTGAAGGTGGAGTTGTAAGCAACTTTTGTCTAACACATTTAAAAGTATGTAATCTGAATAGAGCTTCTCAGGAAAATTAAAACCAAGCGAAAGAGCTAATCAGATTAATTTTTTTCTCTGTCTTTGCTTTAAGAAGCAGACTGAAGCTTCCTGGAAAAGGACAAGACACGGAAGCTGGCATCAGTTGGATCAAAGAGGAGCCATTTTTAATAATGGCAGAGTCACCTGGACCGTGTTAGGGAGAGAGAACGGCCACTGCAGCAGGGGCTCCTCTCCTGGTTGTGCTGCTGCTGCTGCCTTGCACATGTGGCTGGGGCACGTTCCACTGCGCCCAGGCTGCCCTTGTCTGGGCAACCGGAGCATCTCCCGTGGGAAGGTCAGTGCCGTTCATGTGGTGACATGGAGGAGCCCTTTCCTCTGGAGCAGGCATTTGGGAATTGAAATGTGTGAGGACACTGGAGTTAGTCTGGGACAAAACCTGTCTCCTAGGATGCCAGTATATGGAGTAACTAAATTTATGAGTGATGCAGAGATTGAGAGGAGAAAGGCAAGGGAGAGGCAGGATAACTTTGCTTACTTAACCATCCATTCCCGTCCATGTAATCCCGGAGAGAGGGGCTCCTGGCATGCTTCCATGAGCCTGAGATGCATTCCTCACGTACAAGTTTACTCTCTCAATTTTGAGAGTTTGCTGTGAAGAAAATGTTTATTTATATTAATGGCTTTTTATTTCAAAATGAAACCTTTAACCCATGTTGTTGAATGCCTACTATATGACGGCCTTTGTCCTGGGAACTGAGGCCACAAAGTCTGATAAAACATGATTCCTCTCCACAAGGTGAAGACATGGAAACAATGCTTTAAATACATGTAAGACATGTGAACCAGATGTTAGGGGCTCCCCATGGAGAATGTGTCAATAACTGGGGGGAGTAGGGAAGGTTTCAGTTAGAAGGTGACATGTGAATTTGAAAGATGACTGGGAACTTTTCAAGCAGAAATGTGTGGGAAAGGGTGTGCCGTGCAGAAAGAGCAGCAGATATCAAAAAGATAAATTGGATTTTAGCAATGGCAAGAATTTTGGTTTGGCTGGAATATAGGGTATGTGTGTGTGTCCACTTGGGTGGGTATATCTATGAATGTTTGTTCAGGAAAGTTTCAGCTACTCTCTATATTGCAGGGTTGAAAGGTTTAATTCAGGGAATTAGAAGCTTATACTCATTGGAAAGCCTTGGAGAGATAAAGACTAGCTTAGGGTGGAGTAGCTGTGGGATGATTCTCAAGAGCCCACTTGGAAGGTATTTCAGATCTCACGACCACCCAAGCATCTGCTTGCAATATCTGAGGAATAAGCCTTCTTTTCCTTTTTACATTCCAAATTGCCTCTCAATGGCTGATTCTAACTTAAAGCCTCATGGGAAGGATATTCCCAACATCCTCTTTGTTCTCAGCTTCTTTTAAGCTTAGGGAGACTAGAATGATGCTGAATTGTTGGGAGACAAACGAGTTCAGAGAGAGAGATGGGTAAGATTGGCTGGCGTCCTATTGTAAAGCATTCATGACATAACATGTGCTTGCACTTTGCCTTATAATCATTGTGGGAATTGTTAAATATCTTTTTTTTTTAATTCTTCTCCTTTTTTTTTTTTTTAATGGAGGTACTGGGGATTGAGCCCAGGACCTCATGACTGCTAAGCATGTGCTCTACCACTGAGCCATACTCTTTCCCCCCTCCTTCTTTCATTAAATATCTTAACACGGGGAATGAAATGATTAAGTGAGTTTTTAAAAGATTGATCCGTTACTTTTATTATCAGAAAACTAACTTTATAAGGAAAATAAGGGAAGAAACCTGTGACATTCCAGTAATTATGTGAAGTTCAGATTAAAGGAATAAAGACAGAAGGCAGAGAGGCCAGTTGCTTTCCAAGCTCTTTACTTAACTTAGCAAGCAAGGTTGGGTTCTGTGAGCATTAAATTAGCAACTCTACAGCACCATTGTGTTTACAAAAAGAGAAACATCCTGACTGTTTCCACTTTCATACCTCTCAGTCCTCATTCACCTGAGTGGAAACAAAAGTGTGTCTCTGTAAAGGTCGCCCAGGACTGCTGTGGCAGAGAATGCTGGCTGTAGCAGTACAGGAAGGAGACACGTGCCTTCAAGGTCAGCAGAAGGAGCAGATGCATCTGCAGTGTGAGGAAGAGTTAAACTGGTTTGCAAGTGGAATGAGAAGAGCCGCCTAGTGAGGATGTGTTGAAGATTAAAAAGGAGGTGAATGTTAAAAAAGGCTTGGAGGACACACAATAGAATGGAAAGCCCCGCTAGGAGAGAGGCTTTGTTTTAACAGCGTATCCCCAGGCTTCAAATATTCTGGCACTTCGAAGGCACTCAGTAAACATTTATTGACAGACTGGGTGAAGAGAGGAAGAGGGATGGGAGGGGAAGATGAAATCAGGGACACAGAGAGAGGTGTTATCTTTGGAAGAATTAGGCAAGGCATCCTCTGGGATGGAAGGGAAGGGGAGGAGCTGGGGAACATGCAGGGAACACGGGGGTGGAGCTTGTGACTGATGGTTGCTGTTTTCTCTGTGAGGTAGGAGGCTGGGCCATCTGGTAAAAAGGAGTAGGTGAGTCCAGCTAAGTGATTTAGGGAAGAATGATAAAGGTTTGTAACCGTTACAGATAAAAGTAAATATGGGTATTTACTTAAGGTGAAAATACTGGACAATTCTAACGATGTACAAATTGTGAGAATTAATTCATTCATATGAGATTGTTTAAAGAACAGTTTACAGAACATAAACCACTGGATACATTTAATCTTCAAGAAGATTAGAGTTTAAGCTTAAAACCTGAATATAAATTTGACTTCAGATTATTTAGAACAAAGTTAACTATGTGTTTTGTATATTATATAATTTCAGACACTACAGTAGTCTTCCTCCATGAACTTTTATTTCCTTCCAGTTTTATTGAGATATAATTGACCTGCAGCACTGTGTATGTTTAAAGTGCACTTCATCGTTTGGGTAAAATTATGGAAAAAGAAATTGCCCTTAATTCTTTGATTCAGCTAACAAGTCTTAAATGATGCTATTTATGAAGAAAGCATAGGTAAATAAATTCTATGTGAATACTTACATTTTATAAACTGAGACTGGCTCTGAATATGTAGATTTCATAAATGAACATCATGAAAACGTCTATGGCAATAAAGAGCTGTTTGCTTGGTATTTTCATATACTCTCACAGCATGTAATTTGGCTTAATTACCCTTTCCAGACTAGATCCATGTAACCTTGGACATTCCTTCACTCATTCCTTCAAGGAATTTTTATTGAACACTTTCAGAGTACTGGGGACATAGTGAAGACCAGAACAGCATGGCTTTCCTGACCTCACAGAGATGGATAAATGAATATTTCTTTAGCTTCACCTTTATTTGTTCCCAAATTTTCCCCATGAACCACAGACTCCTACCACTTCACAATTTTAGTGTGTCCATGATATAGTTGGGCTCACCAGTTATTTGCCTATATCTCATTTTTCCATAATCATATGGGAAAAGTAGGGGTGTGAGTAAATCATTATTTTATTTGCTTAGAAGATTCTACTAATGTCGTGATTAAAGGTTTTATGTTGTGTGAAAGTCTATGTGAGAGAAGTGGACAGTGGAACCCATGTTTGGTGTGTGAGTAGCAACATTTTTAAACTGGAAGAAACACCTCTGACTTTAATTACAATGCTCTGTGGTATACATGTGCTTTGGGGATGCTCTCTGGTAGGCTGGGGCAATTCAGCGGTCATGCAATGAATGTCATTACTGGTAGAAGTCCCTCTGTGTATTATAGTATCACGATTTATCTGGTGGTGGGTTCTCTCTTCGAGGAAAACCTCTCCTCCAGAAAGATAAAATATGAATCTTAGCTTTAAGCACATATTTTTTTCCCCTTAATATGGAGTAACTCTGGAATTTCATGCTTCAGATGGGAGTTGAGATTTTTCATTTATAATTTTATATTGCTGCTAGAGAGCAAAGTGTTGAGATTAGGAAATCTTTATTTTCAAGTCATTGTATGATGATCAATACTTCCTACTGCAAGCAGCCATATTTACCAATAATTTGACTTTACAAAGATTAATTTTTGTCACTGAACTGTGTATATAAATAAAAAATAAATTATAGATTAAAAGGTCCTTTCATATCTATAAGTAAAGTAAGGAAATCCCTTTTTTGGTGAATATTGCAAAATTTTAAGTGTACAATACAGTATTGTTCCCTATAAGCACAATGCTATATAGCACGTTTCCATCTTGCAAACCTGAAACTCTAAATGCATTGAACAGCAATTCCCCATTTCCCCTCCCACCAGCCCATGGCAACCGCCATTCTTCTTTCTGTTTCTGTGAGTTCGACTATTTTAGATAGTCATATAAGTGTCTTCACTTCATGTAAGTGGAATCATGTATTGTTTGCCTTTCTTTGACTGGCTTATTTCCTCAAGATTCATCTATGTTGTGGCATGTGACAAAATTTCCTTTTATTCTTATGGCTGAATAATATTCCATTGTGTGTGTATTCCACATTTTCTTTATTCCTTCATCTGTTGGTATACATTTAGGAATGATTCCTTAACTCATTGGCCATTGGTGATTGACTCAACCTCCAGTCCCTCTCACCTCCTCAGAGGTTGGGAGGGGGGTAGGAATGGAAATTCCAAACTTCTGATCACATGGTTGAGTCCACAGGAAACCAGCCCCCATTCTTTGGGGTCCAAAACTCACCTCATTAACAAAACAATTGAAAATACAGTGCATAAATAATATATTTAGAGGTAAAAAGTGGGCTGCACTCTGAGGTCTTTACATGGAAGCTTTAATCTCAGCAAGTTGGAGTGAGTACTTATTCTGAAGCACCCCTTTCCCAGAAGAAGATGGTTGAGGAGTGAAGTATTTAGGAAGACATGTTCTGGCGAAGATTTTTTTTTTTTCTTTTTACATAGGGATGGTGGAAATAAAATTTTAGCAATGCATTCCCAACCCTTCTGTGATGTGCAACATGGATTTTTCTTATCATTTTAGTGAAAAAAATTAATTTTATGCCCAAATAGTGTAAGAGGGGCTTTTAAAATTTTTATTTATTTTCCTTCTTTCTCCTTTGCTCTCTATCCCCTGGTTTTCTCTATATTTATTTTCCTTCATACTTGTCAACCTATTTGTTGTCATCTCTTCCTGCTGAATACTTCCATGCAGTTTAATTGCCCCTTGTAGATTGCCATGCATGCACTACTCGCTGATTCTAGTTTATTTTTCTTCTTTAATGACCAGTGTATTTTCTTTTTTTCTTTTATCTGACCCTCCCTTTCTTTTCCTTGAAATAATTGCTTACTGCTTACAAGGAGTTCCTGGAAAGCTAAATCTATAATTTAAACACTGATTTTTAAACATAATCCAAGGGTTGTATTTGAGGCTGGCCTGACTGTGTGTCTGCCATATGCCACTGAAATAATCCATTGTTTATCACTGTTTTATTGTGTTTTTATACAGTTTTATACTGCTTGGGTGTGATATGGCACTGTTAGCTTATCACTTCAAAATTAACCAAGCCAGCTGGAAGAGTGTAATTTAGAGAAACAGCACATGGGTATGTGAAAGCAGACATCTCAAGTGTGCTCTGAGGGTGTCTTTCATATTTCTTTATACCCTAGATTCACCCAAATAAAGCATAAAAATTAAAATACATATCCACATCCTCTCCCCCACATGTACACAAAAGTTTTTCATTGTTTAGGTTTCACTGAAATATCAAGAAAATGAAAACAATTGTATATGAAGTTCCTCTAAATCACACCAATTCTGTGGTATTTCAATATATTTAAGAATGTTGTGATATCTAAGTAATGCTTTGATGGTTATTTCCAATATTCCTTTTCATATTTTTTCTCATTTTAATGTCAAATATTTTATATATTCAGTTCTCTCCCTTTCTTCCTCCTTCCTTTCATTTTCCCCTTCCTCCTTTTTTTCCCTTCCTTCTCTTATTCTGCAAGTACTTATGGATCATAACTGTGAAGCAGAGATTTCAGTGATGAATAAGATAGGAAAGGAGATGTTTTGTTGGTGGGATACACACTATATAAGCACAGAAATAATAAAAAGATATGATTTTCAATAGTGGTGCATTTTATAAAGAAAAGTTATTGTTATATAGTAGAGATGGATGGATGAGGATGGGGTGACTATTTTCCTATAGAAAGTCAAGTAAGATATCTCTGAGGAGGTAGCATCTGAGTTGACACCGAGGTGATAAAAACTAGCCAACTGCAGGAGGACCTGGGGCTCAGTATTCTGGACACACGAATAGCACATATGATCTTTGTAGCATTTAAGGAACATAAAACAATCCAGGGACAGGGAATGAGAGGAGAAGTGGGAGGACATGAGTTCAGAGAAATAGGCAGGATTCTGTTCACGTGAGGTGATGGAGGTCATGGGGAATGGGTTAGATTTTATCCCAGTTGTAACAAGAAACTATGGGGAGTTTTAAACAGGGAAGTTTTAAACTATGGGAAGTTTTAAACATGGTATGATTTATGTTTTAAAAAGATAACTATGGCCACTGCTTAGCAAAGGAGGAGGGCAAAGGAGGGAAGCAAGAACTGGGAAACTCAAGCAGAAATGTATTAAAATGTTTTGTCCTAGACTACGAAGTAAGTCATAGAACTAGAACCTTTTCTTCCTGACTCAAAGTCCAGTTTATTTTTTATCATTTTATCAGATTTAAAATGTACCTTGTGATCTCATCATTTTATACTTATTTTTCTATTATTTTGCCCTCCAGGCATGATCTTCTTTCCTATCTTCTCAGATTATTCTAGCAGTTACTCAATTATCTTTTAATTTATCCTTCTCATGGACTGACCTTGCTAGGTTATAGAAGCATGTTATACTGTCTTTATTAAGGTATGCCCTTTAGCAAGGGTATGTTTATGCAAATGTTGTCTCTCTAATTAAATGTAAAAAATATGGTTCTAGGATAAAACTGAATAGATTAATATTTTTCCTACTAAGAGAGGACACTGAAAAATAAAGCAATAGTAGAGGAAAACAAATTTTTAGTGCTTACAATTACTTTTTATCAATGGCTTCCACTGATTTTATTTAATTTTTTTCAAGGGGAAAATGATTACTTTTATAAAATAACTCCTGTCTGGAGAAATTTGGGTGTACATGTGGTATAATTCATGCATAGTCTGAAAAGTGGAAATTTTAGATGAAGCATAGATACCTTGTAACCATCTTAAGTTAGAGTAGGACAGAATAAAACTGACTCCAGTCTCCACAATAAAAAATCTTATTTTTTCCATTACTTTGTGTATTCATTCAGCAAATCTTTATGCAGTAATTTATGTGTGCCAGAGATGGATACTTCCTCACATTTTGGCTTCTGAAGTGCTCATCTTTTTTGGTTTGTCCATTTTTTATTTCTTTGGATAATTTGCTTTCCTGACTTCTTTATATATTCTAGCAATTTAGTTATAATGTTCTTCTTGGGTATTTCTGCCCAGCTGAACATTTTCATCAAGTTTCTTTCCCGTCAATCCCTTTCTATACTTCCCTGCCTTCTTATCCTCACATTCTTCCCCTTTTGTTAGAGCCCCTTGATCTTGCCTGCACATTCTAGCTCAGTACATTCTCTGTAACTTGACCTGCCTTTAGTCTGGGAATGTTTAAGGAGTCTTTTTTGAGTAAGATGCAGGACGCAGCATTAAAAAATCAACCTTACTGCTAGTTCGGCTTGTGGTTCCTTTGTTTTCAAATTCTAATGCTAATGATTTTCCCAGTGACTAGTTCCCCACTCAAAATCCTTTTTTTTTTCTCTGGTAGGGGCATTTTATTAGGCTAGGAACCCTGACCTTGAACCATAATCCCATATCTGGATCAGATTTCTCTGCACATTGCTTACTTTGGACACATCTGTCGCTATGTTTGCTTCACCCCATAGGATATCATCACAAGTGTTGGGACATTCCCTCCTGTCCGTGTAAGCCAAGAGAGATTCTATGGTCTTTCCAGACATCCATCTCCATCAAAGAAAGTTACTACAATCTGCTCATTTTCTCAGTCCCCCATAATACATACAACTGATGTCTCTAAGGTCACAAATAACTTTCTGTTTGGCATATCCAATGGGCATTCTTGAGAGGCTGCAGTCTGTTTTGAATTTTTGGCACACTTTTCTTCTCTAACCCAGTGTTCTGTTGGTTCTTGTCTCTTCTCTGCATCTTCCATGGGCTCCTTTCACATGGCTAATCCTTTAATGTCAGGGTTTCTCAGAATTCTATCCTTGAACCTATGATATCTATCATTTAAAATACTCAGTGGGTGATCTTGTCCATCCTCTTGTTTGCACCTGTATATCCTAGCCTTAATTTTCATGCTCTGGATTCCTACATCCAACTTTCTGTCAACTACTCATCATCACATTGATCCTAATGTTTCAAAAACAGAGTATGTCATCTCTTAGAATCTTTCTAAACTTTCTGTTTAATCGTCTTCCTCTCCCACAATTCCATATCTACCCAGTCATAAGTTTTGATCATTTTAATGCTTAAGTACTTCTTGAGATTTTCTACTCCTTTCCCTTTTATATCCACTACGTTTGTTCTGGCTGGACCATCAAAACAGTCTTCTTATTGGACTATTTGCCTCTAATTTTGTCACCTTCAAGTCCATCCTTAAAGGAACTGGCAGAGAACTTATTTAAGATGTCAGTAACACTGTATCAGGCTGATGCAGGACCTTTTTGCAACTACTTATTATCTGCAGACTACTTTGATAATATATATGAGTCATCCATGATCTTCCCTATCCAGCTCCATCTCCTTATCATTCCCTGAGCTTTGGTTCAGCAGCACTGAATTATTTGTAGTTTTCTGCAACTTTTCCCTCACGTTTGTGTCTTTGGTCCTGGGGTCCTGTTTACCTGGAGACTTCCCTTCCCCTCTCTGGTTGATCTACCCCTTTTACCTGCCCCCATTTCCAGCCATCTACTATTTATCATTAGCTTAATGTCACTTTCTCCATTTCTTCTAGCATAACCACTGTAACACTGGCATTCCTGTCCAACCTCCCCCTGCCATGCTGAGTCAGATGTCCTTCAGCTATACGCCAAGGTACTGTGTGCATAGCTGTACTGTCTTCATTTTCTGTTTATATGTCATAACTTATTTTGTATTCCCAGTGGTACTTGGCTTGCCACTAATCACAAAACACAACTCAGGAAATTCTTGTGTGTTGTTCAATTTTCAAGTAAGCTTATTTCAGTAAAGAGGCAAGATGAATGCTGCTAGTTTCTTGGCACTTGTTTTTCTCATTTTTAAGCATTTTACTAAATATTTTGAAAATGATTGTATTGGGAGATCTGTTTTCTATGTGGAAGAGAGGCAGTTTGAAAAACCTTACAACTAAAACTAAAATCTTCTAAATTATATAAATCTTGTTTCTTTTTTAAGTTCTTGTTTACATTGACTAAAATAAATATTCATCAAAAAAGATGAATAGTCTTTTTTTTGATAATTATTTTAATTTCAAAGGAATTAAAGGACTATTACACTACCTTATGAATTTGTCTTGACTTCCTGCTCAACTAAAGAAAGTTTATAGTGATTATACATTAATGTATTTAGTTGCTTAACTTCATGCATATTTTCTTTTCAATAATTATTTAATATTTCTTAGGAAGTAATTTTGGGTAATTTATGAAGCTCTTTAAAAATTATTTGTGCCCTCTGACATAAGAATGCTTATACCCTTTGATCTTACTTCTAAAATTAAATCCTTAAAGGGAAATCAAAAAGTTCGAAAAAATGAATACTTAATTATCTAGATAGTTCAGTAAATTGTTACATAATGATATATTGTAAACTATTAAAAATCATTTTTGGAGACTATTTTATGATATGAGAGATGCTTATACTTTTCTATTTAAAAAAATCTCGATGTTGCATACACAGAACCATCTCAACTTTGTTAAATTAGCTACCTGCATTATTATCTATGCATATCAACCTAACATGCACGTACTATGCATGTAAGTATATGCATGTACCTGCAATATAATGTGTATGTGCAGTCGAACTGTATTCTACCTAATAAAACTGAAAAAGGAGGAAAAAAAACACTGGAGATCTCCCCCCGCCCAAAAAGTATATGCATGTACCCATGCATGTATAGGTATACCTATACTTAGATGCATGGTAAAAAGAATAATGGGAAGTATACCAACATATTAACAATGGTTATTTCTGGTGATAAATTATGGGTGATTTTCATTTTTCTTCTTTATATACTTTTTGTGTTTCTCATTGAAGATAAGTCACATGTTTATTTATAAATTTTCTAATTAGAAAAAAATCTGAAGTTATATTATTAGGAAACAACAGTAAATTCAGTAGCTTTTCTGAGTTAATTTTGCACTCTTCCAACTAGACCACTCAATTTGTCAAACAGTATCAATCTGCTCTAGGTTCTTAAGTTTTGGAGCACTGATAAGTTCTTAATATCTCCAATAAATGCTATTTTTAAAAGACCAAAGGGGACACTTCGTGTTATTTTCTTCTTCAGTCTGTGCTGACTGCAGGTGGCAGAGTCACCCTGTGTTATCCACTTGGAAGGGTCGTTTAGTACCCAGAAACCGTAGCGTCATGATGCTAAAGTTGATGAAGTTCCAAGAGGAACTTAAATTATGGACGGCTGAGGAGGCTTATTGTTTTTGTCTGGTACCCTCTGAGTCTGATGATATTGGCCATTTAACATCTCAATAGACTAAATATCTTTTATTTGGATATTTGGACTAAATTTGGGTATTTGGATTAATTATTTGGATAAAGTGTCTATGGAAGAAGAACAAATATATTTTATTTAAGAGTTTAAGGATACTGTTTTCATGGTTCTGATCTCTAGAAAACAAGTTCGTACAACTTTTTTTTAAAGTGTTCTTTTTAGGGACAATATAAACGTGAGTACCTCACTCCTTGCTTCTTCTGTATGGAGTGTATATAAGCAAGTATATAGTATTTTCAAAATTAATTCTGCATAATATTTCTTGAAGAAATGTACCCTTTGTCTCTCCTCATCTTCAGCATTTTTAGATTTACAACCTTTAATGCTACTTTACTATAGTTTACAAAAAAAGTCTAGACTACTGTAAAAAGAGAGTAAGAAGGCAAAAACTAAAAAAAAATGTAAAGAAAAGGGGAGGAAATGAAAATGGGTTGAAGAGAAGAATGGGTTGGTGCAGGTGTGTAAGAGTAATAACTAAGAATCTAGCTCTATAATTGCATGACTCAGTATAACATGTACAGATGGTTGGAAACGGATATTTTGCATTATCCAGGAAAATTCATTATGGATATACAGTCAGTTTTCCTCTCTTGCTTTTCCTCCCAGTACCTGCGTATATCTGGAGAGTTCATATTGTGAGAGAAAGAAAAAGAGAGACAAAAACCCATCCAAACTCTAATACTCTTTGTTTCTAAGTGTTCTAATGATGACTCTTATAATTAAGTAAAAAAAAAAAAAATCAAGAGATGAAAGAGGAATCGTGAGATCATCCAACTACTTCACAGCTCAGTTATATAAATGGGATTTCTCCTTAAATTAGCTGACTAAGCAGAACACATTCAAGAAAAGCATAATGCGTTATATCTCCTTGCAACAAGCTCTGGTTAACTGCATGGTTTTGAGCTTTTTGGAAACTTGTCAAAATAACTATCTTGCTACATATCATGTTTTCAGTTGGAAAAAATCTAGCCTTTAGGAGTAGCCTCTGTGAAGTGAATTTTCAGATAAAAACAAGTATTCACATACGAAAGGAAAGAAAAGGGATATGTAGGAGATGAAAATGTTGAACTTATTTGCATTCTGTTTCTTCAATTTTGTTTCATTTGGTCATTCTGTATTTATCCGAGTGTCTTTTGGTTGTCAATCACCTCTTTTTCTGTATTTTGTTTAGCTATGTTACATTTTTAAATGGGTTTTGCTTCATGGCTTCAAATACTTGAGGTAGGATGTACTAATTGGAAAGGGGATTTAAGCATGATAACTGGATAAAGCACTTAACTCATCAAATACCGCACCTGGTATACAGTGAAAACAGTATACAACAAAATATTTCAGTTAATGAAAGTGACTTAGATCAGCAGAAATTGGAGAAAGAGTACACATGGAATTATTGTTAAACTAAAAATTCTATAATCAGACCAAACAAGCATTTTTTTTTGTCCTATAGAATATCTGTTAAGACATCAGGATAGTTTTAGCACGTAGGGTTATTCTTTTCAATGGGACTTTCGAGGAAATTTTAGCTGGAACACAAGCAAGAAAGCAGCAAAAGTTTCTAGGAACTTCAACTAATAAAATTACCCTCTGTTTGTAAAATGTGTACTCTCTAGAATGAGTTCACACTCATAGTTTCAACGACACTATAAGGTAGGCAGTAAGAAAGCTAGAGCAGAGATTTTAATGGAGGGGAACAGCATGGAGTAATTCAGTGGTTTTTATATTGTATTTTAGATCAGTGCTTTTTGAGTTTATCATGCACACAACCCACCTGGGGATCACATCACAGGGTACGTTCTATTCGGTGAGGCTGGGACGTGGCCTGAGATTCTGCACTTCTGCTAGGCTCCCAGGTGATGCTGATGGCCGCTTTGAGGAGGGGCTTTGGAAGTTCTGGGGCTGAGCTGATACTGCCTCAGGCCTAGCACGGAAGATGTGGAGAGGTCCAGTGGAATCATTGAGGCTCCGGCATCACTGTGATGCAATCATATATTGAAGTTGCACATTGGATTTTATTTGAAGAACATCTTTTGGTGCCATTTTTTTCCCCTTAGTCATTGGTTTCAAGGCATTAGGGAAAAAAAAAAAAAAACACTAGGTTCCCATCATGTCACCAGAAGTATGTATCATTAATCTCACAAGATGTGTTTGCTCTTCTCTAAAGCAAGCGAAGTCAGTGACAAAATCTCCAAGATAACTACAATACTATAACTGATATCATTTTAACTGCTAGTAAGTGGTATAATCAGAGGTTGGACCCAGATCTTCTGGGTCCAGGAATCTTGTTGCTATTCCACATGTTTATTCAATTATTTCTAGAGGTTGGGAAACAAGTATGGCCCTTTAGTTCATGGTGAGTAATGGAGGAATCACTGGCGTTGCCAGAGGATTTCATTAAAAATTGGACAGTAATAGTGTATGTTGAAAATGAGAGCCTGATGAGGGGGGAGAAAGTCCTGCCCCTTCCTATTTATAGGTGATTCTTCAGTATCTTGGGAAATACTGGTTTAATGAGTCAGAGAATTTAGAACTGGAAGGGATCTGAAAGATTTTCTAATTTGAACATACTATTGCAGTCATAAAAGTTAAGTAACTAGTCCCAAGTTCACTCAGGCAAAATTTAGACTATGCCTTGGATTTCCTGATTCTTATATGAGTATTTCTGCATTTTTTTTTTTTTTTTTATCCTGTAACAAGCCTCTTCACGGTACTGGTAACGTGAAGCCGTTGTGGTGGGTTGGAGGTTTCATACATTTGGTTTCGTCCTTCACCACCCCCCACCTCCAACCCTCCTACTTCTATCATTTGATAAAGATGATACACAGACAGGAGCAGAGCAGCAGATAGTGGGACCCACAGAGGCCAAAGAATACACCCTGGGGAGCTGAGCTTCGACCAAATGGCACAAATTCTGTCTGTTTGTCACTGTAGAAATCGCCCTCATCATGCATGCTTCAGATTCCTTGGTGTTAGGGCGTTCCAGTGCGGGAAACTTGCTGGGGTACTGGGTAAAGGGTAGACTTTTATGACAGGGTCATATGAAGCCACGGTTAAAAAAAGCAATGACATTGAAAGAGACTTCATGAATATAATAAAAAATTAAATATCCACTAACAAAAATATTTATTAATAGACTTATTATTTTAGCAGAGCTGTCAATGTTTATTGAGGACTTAGTACATAGTAGACTGTTTTAAGTGCTTTATACATCTTATACCTTTAAATTCTCAAGTGTATGCAATTTGAAGTCTGTCTGTTGCTAGAGTGATGGCTAAAAGAGATGGAAGATAGCCCACAAATAAGCTTCTGCCACCTCCAGATTGATTTTTCATTGAATTTGTAGTTGTTTGACTTAATGCACTGAACCTGGTTTCTTGGTCATCCTGTGGACACACATGTTGGTCAGGTCACTTTAGTCCTCTTTTATTTAATCTTGTGACATAAAGCCTTGACTCCGAGGCTTGCTTTTTCTCTTTAAGTTATGTAGAACTATTTAAAGCATATCAATATTTTCTGTTTCTATTCTCCCCCTATTCCACCTTGAGACCAGCAAGTGTAAACAGTACACCTGAAACTAATCTAATATTCTAAGTCAACTGCACTTTAATAATTTTTTAATTAAAAAATAAGTGCTAACAATAAAGAAACTCTTATTTCAGACTTACTAATTCTCATTTCAGTACTTTTGACATTAGTAGCTGAAGTGGTCTAGACTTCGCTGTGTCTTTTTTTGTTGTTGCAAACATTTAATATTTGTTTTTCATAGAAGCATCAAGGTTCATTTGAAAGGATCAAAATACTTGCTTTCTCAGATATACCCTTAAGTTCCCTCTCTAATCCACTGTTGATATATCAGGTATAAATATTAAACCACAAATATCTACTGTAAGTTTCCTCTGGAGGAAAGAGTTCTATGGGGTTGATAACCACTGTATAAAGTACATGACTAACTGGTCCATATATGTATGTGCTCTCTATATCTAGTGCCCGGGTGTTAGGAAATGCCAGTTGTCCTTCTAGCAAAGCCATCCTATGTAGAGATGACGTGAGATATGCCTGGGACTGGGGATTCAGCACTGAATATAGCAGACAATACTCTTCCTACCTTAGCCTTCCTCTTTGATAATAAGACTTTCCATTCTCTTCATGAAAAATTTCTGAAGACTCCAGGAATATTACCAATAAGACTCATTTGAAATATATACAGTTGTAATTTTGTACCATCATCTACTTTTTTATGTGCAGATATATCTTCTCCATAGCTGGGTATGATAGCGTTTCTACTCACAAAACTTCTAACATCAGATGTGTGGGGGTTTTTCTTTCATTCAACAACCAGTTCTCTTATTGGACACCAACTGAGTGAATTCCTATAATTCAGTGCAATTCTGACACTAACTGCAGAGAGTTAGCATGGATTCCGTAGGTGAAGGGCTCAGTCCCATAAGACTCCCACTTCAGATGCCAGTTCTATGTCTCAGATTTCCATCTATATTTCTGACCAACCAGCTATAAATTCAGAGGGTTCTCAAACCCGCTCTTCAGGTTGGATCATTTGTTAGACAGGCTCATAGAACTCAGGAAAACATTTACTTACTATTGATGGCTTATTGTAAAGGATACAACTCAGGAACAACCAAATGGGAGAAACACATAAAGTAAGATACCGGGAAGAGGCACAGAAATTTCGTGTTCTCTCTGGGAGTGTCCCCTCCTAGCACCTCGATGTGTTCACCCACCTGGAGGCTCTTTGAACCCCATCATTTAAGAGTTTTATGGAGGTTCCTTTATGTTGGCATGATTGACTAAATCTCTGGCCATAGGTGATCAAACCCAATTGTCTTCCAACTCCGGTAGTCTGGGGGTGGGATTGAAAGTACCAATCATCCAGTCACATGGTTGATCCCTCTGGCAAGCAGTCCCCATCCTGAAGCTATCTAGGGACTCACTCAGAGTCACCTTATTAGTATAAACTTATGTATTTTTGAAAGAGGCTTTTTATGAATAACAAAAGATACTCCTATCATCCTTATAACTCAGGAAATTCCAAGGGTTTTTGAAAATCTGTGTCAAGAACTGGGGATAAAGATCAAATATATATTTCTTACTATTACACTAGATTTTTAAAGGTAAGGACCATTACACACTTTGTTTTATTAAATTTTATTTTGCAAATATTTCCATACACAAAAAAGTATAAAAGAAGATAAAATGAGCACATGTACCTATCACACAGCTAAACAAATGAAATATTATCTGTGCATTTGAAGTCCTGGGTTCTCCTCTCAGATCATGTTTCTCTTCTTCCTGCCTCTAGAGGGAGCCACTGGTATTTATCTCCGAATGCACTTCCAGCAGATACACTCCTAAGCAATACATATTCTCTTTTGTATCTTTTTCAAGTTTATATAAATAATCTCATACCAATGTATTCTTTGCTCACTTGCTTTTTTCTCCCAACATTTATGTTCATGAGAATCTTCCACACTGATAAGTGTAGCTGTAGTTTATTCTTTTTCTCTATTATATAGTATTTCACAGTTTGAACACAGCCTAATTTATTCATTCTCCTATTTATGAACATCTGCATTTTTTAAAATTTTCTATTCTTCTAAGTCTTTATACCCCATAATGTCTTATGGGTAAAAGGTAGTCAGTAAATACATTATATGATGTGTATTCTATATTGTAAGTCATCATCATATTGCCATCTTATATGAAAACCAGATCATCTCATTTAGTTAACTGTGCGTTTTTCAGTTTCAGTATGTCTTTCATATGAAGTGTTATAATGTCAAACCTAGCAACTTTCCCCTATATTTAACAGTAGTCAAATTCCAAGTTGAGCTCACAAACAGGAAGGGTGAGAGGCAGAGTAGAGCTGAAATTTTCAGAATCATTATGGTAAATTAGAGGTTCAAATAGAATCTGATAGGAACTTAATGATAGTGCTTACCTCGTAGTGACATATGGCTGCTGAATGCCCTTTCTGAGCCCACGAACACTGCTATTGTGCAGTGTCTCTGCATTACCTTTTGAACAGGACTTAATTCAAGTGTCATTTATAAATGATCATAACTTTTATGGCTTGCTTTCTGAGAGGAAAACTTCCAGAATTGCTTTAAATTCAGCCATCAGCTTATGGCTCTAATTACTCAGTACTCCAGAAGACAGGCTCTTAAGGCTGCTGATGGGCCAGTGGGACCAGCTGCCCTCCCCTGTGCTGTGGGTGAATGGATGTTTAGATTTTCTGCCATGGATTGATGTAACCTACCGGCCAATCCACCCAGTTGGCTTAAGTCTATTAGAGACTCTGAACGATGTGTACAAACTGTGTAGAAAATATAAAAGTGCCAAGAAAAAAATACCTTTATCAATGACTAGTTTCCCCCTTTCCCTCTCTGTCCAAGTTGTGCTGCAAATCAAGTAGACAAATGTAGAAATTCAAATGCCTGTGTGATCTTTTTGTTGTTTGGAATTTATCTCAGCAAATGAGGAGATGATGTCATATCACAAGAGAAGTGTGATGACAAGTGTGAGGACAAGTCATCCCTTAACAAGGGAAGATTAATGTGCTGTTCTGAAATGGAACTATTATATGTGCTGTTTACTCAAAAGAAGTGTGAAAAGTGAACAAATGGAGCTGTCAAGCAAAGTGCTGATGACATACAAAATATTGAAATAAATAGCTGATGGTGCACGAAGCATGGAAAGACATGTTGATACACTGTTGGCTCCATTGCTCATTTATTTCCATGTGGTTGTCCTCTTCTGAATGTGATACAGCCTTTGATCTGTTAACAGCCTCCAAGACTGGGTCTTCAGACTGACAAGGGGTCACAGAGTTGGGCAATTTTCCACTGACTATAAGAATAATAGAAATAAAAAACTAAAAGAATTCAAAAAAGATAAATCAATTATTATGATTTATAAGGAAATATTTTTGGCTGAAAATTAGTTATATCAGTCATAATGGTTATGGGAGTGACTGGTAGCTACTTAGAAACCTATTCCTTTTTCTATGCACACAATATGAACATACTTCTCAGCATTTTTGCAGCTGAGTTAGGGCCACTTGCCTACTTCAGACAAAGGCAATGTGCATGGAAGTGTTGAAAATCAACTCCAAATTTTGTGCCTAAAATCACTCATGAGATTCTTCATTTGCTTGCTCTGTGAGTCTGGAAGTAAAAGACTCCAACCAACAGAATCACATGATAGGAGGAACTCAGACACCAGATCATCACTTAAAGTTGCCCAATACATAAGTATTTTCTATGAGCAAGAAATAAAACTTTATTTTGTTAACACAGAGATATTGGGTGTATGTTAGAGCAGCTAGCATTTCTATTATAATATAGTGATCAAATAAGTTTCATTCAAACTCACGTTTTTGTCTTAAATTACTTGTATAATATACAGTTTTAAATTCCTTTAGTTAATATAACTTTAATTATTCTTCCTACAGCTAAACTGAAACAAATCATAAGTATAATGTATTTTAAAAGGAATAGAAGATGGATTTTACTTAAAGAAATGGGACCTTATCACTTACTTGAGAGTATTGATTTCTGTTTATCAGAAATCTCGTATTTTCTTGTCTGTCAGATCACTCCTTTGTAAATAATTTTTTGTGGTTTCTAGATCATTTTGGTCTTTAAAATTTCACAAAGTTAGAAATAAATGTTCATTTTAAAACTTCCTTTTATGGATATAGAAAGCAATCAAGAGAGACTTTAAAATGGGGTAAAAAGATTGTAAGCATATCTTTTGGGGTTATCTTATTCCAAGATTCCGTGGATTCTCTGTCTTTCTGTTGTCTTTGAGCTATTTACAGTTATTTTCATTGTAGATAATGCATAACAATGCAAATGGTTCTTGTCTACAGACATACAAATGAATTTTGCCCAGTGGAATTACAATTGATCTTCCTCTACTGTGTAATCCACATGGATAGCAGAGATTCTATATTTTATCAGAATAATTTTTTGTGTTTTTTGCTGATTCAGTTTCCTTATTATGCAAAACAAGACAAAAAATAAAGAACAAAGATCCCTCACTTATGAAAGAGCTAAGGTGTCTACAATCATGCTACTTTCCATGTTTATTTTTAAATATCTCATTGTCACTTTGCTTAAATAAGTAACTAACTATTATTTCTTAAGCACTCATAATCTTATTTTGATCATGCTCCAAATCTCCTCTTAAAATTTTTTGTTTTTAGCCTTCCAAAATTTAGGTTCTAAATATAGAAGAAATAAAATGAAATTTCTAGCGTTTCTTTTACTCCTAAACTATCTCTGGAATTTCCCAGAAGGCTCCTAAAAAATTACAAAGATTTGCTCTCTGGCTTATAAAAAGAAATGTTTGAACTAATTCATTTTGTTTGATATGCTACTATTATAAGAGTTGCATGGGAAACATTTTCAGGAGAGACACTAGTTAAGTTTGTAAAGATAAACATTATAAATATAAATATTTCAGAAATTGCATACGTTATATCAAGTCCCTAGAGATTTGTCAATGCCTTGTTTCCCATAGTATATTTTTACCTCTGATCAAAATTCTTATGAAATCATCTGTCAGGTTTTGTATATTTATCGGAGTCCTAGAGTACGTTATGTGATGATGTTAAGCCACAATATAGCGTTGTCTGTCACAATTTCAGTTTTTGCCACAGCCTTGCTTTTTTCATTTCAACCTGTCGAAAGGGGCATGAGTTGCTTGTGCTCTTGCGTGATGTGCTGGGAATGCAAAGATTTCAAGTCCCTGACTTCTCTTTCATGTTGGCCAATTCTTAGATCTCTGGTCTTATGAGTAACGTTGAGGAATGAGGTACTGTGTCCCTCTGAGACAAAAATTAGCCTTACTTGCTGCTCTCTATGGAAGCAATGGATTTCCCTGAACTCGGTGTTCCTCAGGCTGTAACATAAACAGACACAAGATCTGTCTGGGCTCTTTCTGTCACCCTGTGGGACTTGGGAGCAAGGGAAACAAACACAGCTTTTTATGCTCATGCTGTGTTCTGTGATATGAGTAATGACGTCCTTTGTCTCTGACCCAGGGGTCTCATGTTTTCTTCCAGCATCCACAAAATGGTAACAGGATATCCCAGTAGCCTGTAGGTAGAGTAAATATCAAGTCCCACACCCAACAAAAGTTAGCATCTTCTAGGCCAGTGGTTCTCAATCAGAGATGAACACAGCCAAGGAGTCTTACACACGTTGAAGCCCTATTCCAGACTTGCTGAATCTCCTTATTTGATATTCTTTCTCTATTCTTGGCATATTATGTGTATTATCTCTCAGAATTATTGTATGCTGTATCTCAAGATTTTTTCTCTTAAAGATGTTCTTCTATTTTTATAAATCAGATATAGCATGCAAAGACATATTTGAAAATAGACTCAATCATTACTCTTGTGGACTTTTTTTGGGAATGGCTTTATTATCCTTGTTTTTCATGTCACAGAAACAATCCTATATGGCTCTCAATTGCCTTATTCACATCAGAAACCTCATCAAATCTTCACATTTGAAAACTATCAGTAATAAATTAACCACACCCATTAATTCTCTGTCATCTTCAGGTGGTATTTGTTTTACACTGATGTTTGCATGGATGCTCAGCTGTAAGCTCAGGGAAGAGTTTGTGTCTGCAACAAAGAAAGAGAGTTTCAGAGCTTCAGGGAAAAGGCCTATACTTCAAAGTGTTCACATATCAAGGCTGACTTATCATTTTTTATAGGAAGAGTCAGCAATCTATACCCTTCTTGCTTTTGTATATAAAATTTTATTGAAACACAGTCATGCCCAGTTATGTATACATTGTCTCTGGCTTATATTTTTGCTACAGTGGTGGAGTTGAAGTTGTAAAAGAGAGCATCTGGCTTGCAAGTCTTAAAATATTTACTACCTGAGATTTTACAGAAAAAAGTTTGCTCTCAGAATCGACCAATGGGCAGCTCTGACTTTTCATGACTGCTTCTAGTTGAAAAGTAGATGGCTTCAGGATACTGGTAACCCAAGGTCCAGCAGATCAAGAATTAATTAAATAGATCTAAGTAAACTGATGAGGAAATTTTTATTGTAGTCATTTCTTTTTAGAATATTGTTGTTTTATTTTCCTATTTTCTGGATAGATGAAATCTCATCTTTTAAAAAGCTATTTGCAACCCAAAACAATTTAGTAAATGCTCCTTTTTTAAGCTAAAATGAAACATTTTTAAATTATAGCTGATTCTCACTGACTTTCTAAAATTCCAAAGCTCTTAGTAAGCGTCTTTACTTTTGATGGTGTATAGGTTCAGTAGGAATCTGTCCTCTGTTTTAACAGATTATAATTGTTAAAATCAGTTATGCAAACAATGTCTTGCTGAAATGCCATTTCTGAAAATAATGTACATTGAATCAAATATGACAAGCCAGTTTTAAGAAGCTGGTTTTACATATGGAACCAGTGGCTACAATGCTCTCCCAGGAATCTTGGCTCACAGGATTCCAGTGTTATAGGTGGTAAGAAGGTCTCTTCCTTACAGGGCAGGAGCCTTAAAAATTTGGAAACCCTTGGAACAGAGGAATTCACTCAAATGTATAAGGTACTGCAGATGAAATCTGGAGTAGATAATTTCTTGGGCTTGTTTTTCTATCTTATGAGAACAGATGAGATATTTATAAAGGTCCAATCAGAGATTCCCTATGGAAACTTTTAGACAGAAATTAAGTTTGAGTCCTCAGTGGCTGTTTTATATTGTATAGCTCTAGATCTGCAAAATAATCCCAAAAAATTTCATTAACATTCTTGCTGCACCTGTGTAAATAATCAGCCCAGAAATAGTGGGACCAGACTTTTTTGTCCTCAAGAACAAGCCTTCTTTGAGATAATTATGATCTTAAAGTACTGGGTGATTGGAGGCTGTATTCATTCCCTATTGCTTCTGTAAAAATATTATCACAAACTCAGCGGTTTAAAATAACACAAATTTATTATCCTATAGTTCTGAGGTCAGAAGTCAGAAATGAGTCTCACGAGGCTAAGAGCAAGATGTCATCAGGCCTGCATTTCTGCTGGAGATCCTAAAGGATATTATTTCCTTGCCTTCTCTGGCTTCTAGAGGCTGCTTGCATTCCTTAGCTCATGGCCTCCTTCCACCACTTTCAAAGCCCGCAGTTGCGTCTATTGGACCTCTACTTCCATCATCACATGTTCTTCTCTGATTCTGATTCTCTTGCCTCTATCTTTCATTATAAGGATCCTTGTGACTACATTGAGCCTACCTAGGTAATCCAGGATAATCTCCCAACCTCAAGATCCTCAGCGTAATCACATCTGCACAATTTCCTTTTCCAGGCAAGGTAACATATTCATTAGCTCTGGGGAGCTAATGGGGGCCGTTATTCTGCCCACTACAGCCACTACGGGAAAAAGTATGAAAAACTGAAATGGGCTGAAAAGATTACTGAGTATCACCACTGAAAAACTAAGTGTTGCCTAAACACATCTGTCAAGTCATCTGATTCTACGGCATTTCTGCAGTTTTCATTGCCTTTAAGCTTTTGAACGACTCTGTAAATTGCCGAAAACTGATTCCAAGCAGAGGATTCTTCAACATAGTCATAAGTGCATTTGTCCTATGGCCATACAGAACTACCACTGCCCTGCCACTATCACCACATTCCCCATGTGTTGTAAATTCATTTCAGCATTACTTACTACTTACAAGGTTTAGTTTTGTGAAATCTCCTTTGAACTAATTATAACATCTTACTGGTTTCCTTATTAAATAATAAATTAGAAACAGTCTTTGACATATGTTCATTTTAGTCTGTGAAAGTCACGATTAAATCTTCTCTTAAAATTTATCCTTTAACACGAAGTCTTGCAATCATATACAAAAACAGATAGTAAAATAAAATGAAGTTCCATCACTCAACCCCAATAAACGTCAGGTTAATACTAATCCCCCCCTTCTATACATCCTTCCATTTCTCCCTCTCCTATTACTATTCTAAACAGAATTATAAAGACCACATTATTTTATTCATAAATACTTATTATGCCCCTTTAATGATAAGGGCCCTTTAATATAATCACAGTATTAACATTGCACCTAAAAATTAATAATTTCTTAATATACTAAAATATCCAGTGTTCAAATTTACAATGACATTTCCAAATGCACTTAAGTGTTCTTTTTTTGTTGTTGTAATTTTAAAAAACCAGGGCACAAACAAGATCCACACATTGAGATGTTTTGATATATATTTCTTTTTTGGGGAAGTAACAGATATAAAAAGCCTATTTGTACTGTACAGCACAGGAACTCTATTCAATATCTTGTAGTAACTTATGGTGAAAAAGAATATGAAAATTAATATATGTATGTTCATGTATGACTGAAGCATTATGCTGTGCACCAGAAATTGGCACAACATTGTAAACTGAATATATTTCAATAATACACACACACACACACACACACACATACATTAAAAATCCTATTTGGCTTTTTTAACAGGCTAAAGCCATTCCAACACTTACCTGGAAGAATTAACCTATAAAAAAATTAAGAAAACTTCAAAAAATAAAGAAATTAGGACTTACCTGTTAGATATTGAAATTGATTATAATAGGGCATATATTATAATAGGAAGATACTGACATGAGAGTGGACAGATGGATCAATAGAAAAGGCTAGATGGGCAAAAACAGATCTCTCAATATATTAAAATTTAACATTTGATGACTAAGATATAAACCGGTTGGGAAGAGAGAGATATTTCAAAAAAGAGATGAGAAATTGGCAAAATTGAGGGGGGGAAATGAATTGTAGATCCTTTCCTCATACTATATGTTAAAGTAAATTTAAATGGTTTAAAAGATTAAATGTAAAATAAAAAATCAGAAAAGTTAGTGAAGGCATGGGAAAACTATCCACAGATTTAATTTTAAAAGATATAATACGAACTATATTGAGATATCACCTCGCACCTGTTAGAATGGCTATTATCAAAAAGACAAGAAATAACACGTTTTGGCGAGGACATGGAGAAAAGTCAAGTTTTGTGCACTGTTGGTGGGAATTTAAATTGGTGCAGCCACTATGGAAAGCAGTGTGGAGTTTCCTCAAAAAATTAAAAATAGAACTACTGTATGATCCAGCAATTCCACTTCTGGGTATTTAGCTGAAGAAAATGAAAATACTCAAAAAGATACATGCACCCCCATGTTCACTGCAATGCTATTTACAATAGCCAAGATGTGGAAATAACCCAAGCAACCACCGACAGACAGATGGATAAAGAAGATGTGATAGATATAGATATAGATATAGATATAGATATAGATATAGATATAGATATAGATATAGATATGGATATAGATATAGATATAGTTATAGATATAGATAAAATAAAATATTATCCAACCATTCTTAAAAAGGAATAAAATCTTGCCATTTTTGACAACATGGATGGATCTTGAGGGCATTAGGCTTAATGAAACAAGTCAAATAGAGAAAGACAAATACCATTTGCATTCTCTTATATGTGGAATCAAAAAAGAAGAGGAAGAAAGAAAAGAAACCAAGTTCATAGATACAAAGAACAGATTGGTGGTTGTCAGAAGTGAAGGCAGGAGGGTGGAAGAAATGGATGAAGGGAGTCAAAAAGTAAAAAAAAAAAAAAAAAAAAAAATTAAATTTAAATTAAAAAATTAAAAAAATAATACTTCAGCTTTATAATCATATTTTAAACAGCTTTATAATTATATATCTGCAACACGTTAACAAAGGGTTATAGACTTAACTTATACCATACTTATGAAAATTAATTAGAAAAACCCATTAAGAATGCAATAGACAAATGGCAAAGTTCATGAGCAGACATTTTTCAAAGAAAGAAATACCAATTGTTAACTAGTATACTTAAATGTTTATCCAGTTAAGAACTATAGATTCAGAAGAAAAGGCTGCCAAATTAAAAAAAAAACTATTTTAAAAATAATAATACCCTATGTTGGCAATTTTGTGGGAAAACATTCATTCTTCACTGTGAGTGTATAAATTGTACAATCTTTCTGAACATAAATTTGGCAATATTTATCAAGGGCCTTAGAAATGTTCACGTGTATCCTCTGACTCAGAAATTTCACTCCATATAAGTTAGAAAATGCTAACATGAGGACTTTTTCCTCCTTAGAAATCCAGTTGTTAACCATTTATCAGCACATTAGTAATTACAACTGGCATAAACCTTGCGAATAATAGTCTCATTTTCTTATTTCACTGATTGGTATGCAATAGCCTGTCCAAGTTCTCGCAGTGAATTAGTGGCAGAGTTAGTAGTATAATCTTGTCCTCCGGATTCCTAAGCCAAGAGCTTTTAACTTTAACACTTTGCCAGAGAAATTACCTGTTGTTTGTTTTAAATCCCCAAATTCTTGACCTATATACCAAGTTCTGGATGAAACCTCAGGTGAAGTGATGCTCATCTGATCAATTCTGTCAATATTTACTGTCAAATAAAGCAGGAATTAATCACGATTGTCTATATTTGGAAACCTTGCTTCAGCTTGGTACTGGCGCAAAGCATCCGTATTACTTGATGAGTCTCCTGTAGGTATCTAGGAAAATGCCCTAGGAGACAGTCCAGCATGTCACACTTGCAAGCAATCTAACTGTAATTCACAATTCGATTTGCAAAATATATTTGTGATTGAAACACATGAAATCCCATTTTCCCGGAAACTTTACAATTGTAATTTCCAATACACTGACACTAAAAAGGAGGCTCAGAATTTCCATCCATCCATTCAACAAAAATTTGTTGAGGACCTATGATGTACCTGACCCAGGGCTTGTGTGATCCTTGCCAGAATTCTAAGGTTTAGCCCCCTTTCTCACTATTTTTTCCCCTAATGATTTTTCACAGGCTATGACTGTCTTTAAAGGAGCTCTGTCTTCTGAGTGCTGCTGCATCATAGTTGGGAAATAATCTCTTTTCTTCCCTATCTCTTGTGTTCCCCTCCAATCTCTCTAAAAGTACCAGGGATATATATATATATATATATATACACACATATATATACTTCCCCCCAATCTTTCTATTATTCTGAATTATAATCCTAGTCAACAGCAAAATTGAGTTTCTGGGCCCTTATTCAAAGGTTCATATTTGGAGATTTACCTTCTATCATGTTTCACCATTTTAAAAACTGAAGTGTGCACAAAATTTACTTTTGTTAATTTTTGTTGTTGTTGTTAAAACTCAATTTCCCAAGCCTGCCCCCTAATTCTGATCCAGCAGACTGGGCATGGGGCAAGGATTATGCGTTTTGTAAATTCAGGTTCCCTGGGTGATTCTGATGTAGTTGATCAGGGGTTTATTCCTCTGAGGTAGGGACTGGAGAGTAGATGGTTTCCAGATGGATAAGCAGACAGCGCTATATAAAATGAAAAGCCTGAGTCACCGTCAGGTGAACCAGATATTCATAACTCCTATCACCTCATTTTATACCAAGTCTCAGTCTAGAAAGGATAAAGTGCATACAAAAATGGAAGTTTGGCAGTTTGAGCTGTAAAGTGGAATTTGAGATTTGGTTTTCTAACTCCTAATATATTTGAATTAAAAACCTAAAAAGAATGACGATAAAAAGAAGTCTTTGAAATGTTCAAAAATAACTTTTTAGACTTTTTTAGTTGTCTTTCATGTTAATTTTAATGTCTATTTCATATACGTATTATTTTCATTTAAATCATATCTATAATTCGAATTAATCTTTAGATTTTTCAATAAAAATTAAGTGAAGATAAATACTCATTTTCAATGAATATCTAAAAATAATGTTTTTTTAATATTTTTAGTTACAATTTAAAGAATATAGTTTTTTTAAATCTTCAGTAATTTAATGTACTTCCACTATGCTTTATTTAACTCAGTGATGTCAGAATTCTTTTTCACATGACTCTCGTAAGTCCTGGAAATCTTTAAGCCCTAAGATGACACTAGTCATTAGTAGTAATATCAATAAGTATTCAATTTTATATGATAACACTTGACCTATTTGGTAGACACATGTACAAAAAGGAACCATAAACTGTGAGTACCCATAAGCTATTGAAAAAGTTTCGAACAATTGGTAGAGTATTCTTATTATTTATTTGAAAATGAAAGTATCTGTATGTTAATGAAGAATGAATGAATTCAAATAGTAGAACTTATGAATCCACAAAATGAAGTAAACTGGTAGGTGTAGCTCACCTCTTATTTCTATACTCCTTTTCCCTATTTAGCTTCTTCAGGTTTTAGTTTAGATATTAATTCTCTTTTCTATTCCCTGCTTACCCTTCTCAGAACACTTCTCATCTTCAGCTGTAACTGCCTCTCTCCCCATCTTTTAGATGGAAATGTAACTTGTTTACTACCGCATCTCTGTGCCTCCTACAGGCCATGGTAATAATTGTTGCTGGACAACATTTAGTCGGGACCTTTCAGCATTTCTGACAGACAGGAAGCTTCTTGGAGATAGGTATTCCATTCCTAGTACCGAGTGCCGCATAAGAGGCACTCTATAAATATTCTGGAAATAATGAAAAAATATAAGGGGAAGCCAACTATGGCTTCCCCCAGGGGGTGCTAAAGTCCCAAATCCTGTTTACTTATGACTTCAGCCAGAGTAAAGTTGCTCTGTACTGAGTTTAAGCCAACATTTACTGAGTATTTTTGGTTTCCTTGGAATTGCAGAGATAACTGACTCAGTTCTTGCTCTTGAGGCATTTGGAAGCTGGTGTAGCAACAAATGCAACAGAAAAATTACATCAAGATTATCCACGAAAGGCAAAACACTTGGCCTTTTAGACTGTAATTTAAGAGATGCTGCAACCCCCAGGATATTTACTTCAAGACTATTCCAACTCCCACCACAGACCACCCTGGACCGTTTGCAAACCTTCTCCAGGATTTTCTCCTCATCAGGAAGTCCACTAAAGCTTCTCCACCCAAGAACATCTCAGGTTGATGAAAAATTAAAAAGCTCTCTAGAAGTAACTTTCTATTCCTCCCTAGATGCAGGTTCAGGATTGGCCAAACTTAATTGGCACAAATGCCCCACCCCTCTTGATCATTTAAAGCATATTATATATCGTTTGATAATCACTAGATGCATTTGAATTAATGGTCACATGCATTTGGCCATATGCCCAGAAATTTGGGCACTACCTGAGGGCCCTACCCCATTAAACTATGGGGATAATGACCCCTTTCTGGCCATGGCTTCTAACTGCAAATGGCTGTAATTACATAATCTGAATGTAGGTCAAAGAGCTGCTAGGTGAAGTTTTCCATAGGGCAGCTGGGTGTTTTGTTTTTCCTGGCAATGATCAAAGCTTCCCAGTTGTACCTAATTAGAGAGTATGATTTTTGCCTGACCAAGGCTTAAGTTTATTACCAACAAAATACATATCACCTGTGCCCCAAACCGAGTTGGAACATACAATTCTTCCGGGCAAGAGACTAGTTTGCTAACTTACTTTAACTGCTAGGAACTTCACAACAGAGTTTTGTGTTGTTGTTGTTGTTGTTGTTTTAAATGTTAAATTTGGAATTAGACGGGTGGAGTTGTAATTCTTAATAGGAATTGCTCGGCTAACTCCCTGTGTCTCACTGAAAATTTACAACTTAATACTAGCATTTTTTGTATAAGACATAAGGTCTGTTTTAGTAAGGACCCCTGCTGAAGGATAGAAATGGCCATGCAAGGGTCCCAGTTCTTTTTCACCCCTTAGCTACTATATATGCCAGCTGAAATCTAACTTGAAGAGATCAAATGATAAAAGATTAGGAAAAAGGGAGAAGTTAATGAACAATGTTGCCTTCTGCAAGAAACAGGATTATTTTGCCTTTTCATCATGCGAGGAACCAACACAGGTGTTTCTAAATAATGGCTAGTTCAACAAAGAACGTGTTCCTTTAATAGCAAGAACCATATTTTTGTGTTATGCTGGCTCACCACACATTTAAAATTGACACATTGGAGCACTTCAAATTTATATCTTCATTTCAGCCATTCATTTAGGAGGTCAAATCATCATTATATTTCACCAGTATGGTGGATTTTAATTCATTTAACATTTTAATCTTTCATCAGTTTTTCATTTAAGAGGATTTCACAGCATATATGGGGTTTGTATAAATTTGTGTGCAGTAAATTTATTCTTTTAACAGTTTTATTCTTTCATCAGAAATTCATTTAAATGGATTCCACGATATATCACTTCCACTTCCCGTGCAGCTTTAGGTCAGGCTGTAATTGATGCAAAAGCAATGAGGTATTAAAAGAGATAGGAAATATCTGAAATTGGAAAGAGTTCAAGAAGTGGGCCATTGTCAGGACATTACACTCTTCAGATAAGGTGGGGAGGGGAAAATAATATAGCATTTTGATCTGAAGCCTCGCATGCTTTATAATTTCCATTCTCAACAAAGTCAAAAAGATCTAAGCTTGTGTCTTTAAAACAAAATTAACTGCTTCAGTGCCCTAAAACAGCCCCCATATGGCCATGCGAGTGTGCGTGCTTGTCTTCACCATGCATTTGAATTACTGGCACAGCTTCTTTCAGCGAACGTTCCGTCTCCTCCCTCCCCTCTGCCTACATTCATTAAATGACATCCAAGTGATAAACATTAATATAATAAATACAGTCGCTATGGAAATAACCCAGGGAAGAGGTGCATTCTATCATGTTTTCATATAGAAGTAGATGAAAATCACCAGTAGTGCATTATAGCTGGCGACAGAAAACTGCAGCATGAGAGATGCCTTTACCAAAGAGCAGGGGTGCTGGTACTTGCTTTGTGCTCATCAGGAAAGTAAAAGGTGACCTTGAGAAAGTCCTCCTTGCTCTCTAGGTCTCTGCAAAGGGACTGACTGCTTTTATGATACCTACTATAAAAGGGCACTGATGTCTTCCACTGGTGAGTGAGAGGTGCTAGAGGATTGATACTGGTGGAAATCAATATTTATTTGAATTTGTTAATGCCTCTTTGGGAAGACTATGCCTCAGGAAGAAATGTTCTCACCACACACACACACACACACACACACAATGGTAATTTTGTGCGATGATGGATGTGTTAACCAATTCTATTGTGGTAATCATTTAACAATATGTCCAGGTATCAAATCATCATGCTGTATACTTTAAACTTACATGATGTTGTGTGTCAATTGTATCTCAGTAAAGCTGGGGAAAAAAGAAAAGAAAAAGAAAGAAGGAAGGATAGAAAGGAAGGGTAGAGAAGAAAAAAAGGAAAGAGGGAGGGATATACCTTGGGAAATTGTTGTTGTACCTAACACACTCCTTTATGAGACTGACAGCTACTTCTTTCTTCCTCTGGTTTACTGGCCCTATGGATTGCTTGTCTCATCAAATGTCCAATAAATGTTCATTGAATTGAGTTGAATCAATTGAAAAAAGAACACCTTAAATGCTGGGAAAGATGACCCAAGCCCATCATCCACCCTGCCCCACCCCAGGCCCCCACAAGGTCACAGTATAATCTGATGTTAGAGATTTGAAATCAATTTAACTTATCACTCTGTTCATAGAAGATGTCCCTTTACTGCATCTGGCTAGGGAGAGAACATGACAGAGAAAAAAGATTGCACTCAGACCAAACATCTGAAGTAATATTTCTAACAAGAATGATGATGGGTCATGAAAGATTGCCGGAGGACTGTAGGAGGATCACACCTAATTTCTACTCTAATGTCATGCTGAGTTCTCTTGTGCTTCCTCTTATCAAATCGTGGAGGGCCTAGATCCAGTCCTTCATAGATCTATGGCAGTTTTTATATGGGAGTTTACAAGTAATTTGGGGGCAATTACTGGATTTCTCTGGAGATTCAGTGTCACTTTCATGGGTTCTAGATCCCACAGGACATCCTAGAACTAACTAAAATATACAAAGTCTAGAATATTTCCATCTTTTTTTTTTTTCAACCTCACTTTCATGCAGTGGTCTAGGGGAGATAGGGAGAAGGTAAGGGACACTTTTTCCCCAAGGTTTCCAACACTTCAGTGGGCTGCATGTTGTCAAGTCTGGTCAACAGTTTTTCAGGTCCATTTGGGTAAGGCTCTTGGTTGTCCAAAGAGTATGTACTAAAAAGTTGATTACAGTAAATGTGAAAGCATCTTACTGAAGGCTAACTTTATTTGGATCTAACTTATCAACCTAGCTGTCAAACCACAAGTAGAAAGGTGAAGTTCCTTGTGTGGACAATTTTGTAACCTTTCAAATGATAATTTTGTGAATTTTTATGCAGGCATATATTGATGGAGACTGACAGACGTTGAAAAGAGCAGAGCCACAAGCCACCCCATAGAACTGAGGATAAAAAACCGCCTTCCACTTGCCCCTCCTCTATTGCTATTTTTGTGATGCATCAAAACTCCCTTTCAAATGCAAAGTATGAAGCTGGGCTCTTATTTACATACCTGATCTTGCACACACGTTTCCCTTCACTTTGGCTGCTCTTCTGACCAGTAGCCTCCTGCCAGCAGTTTCTTATCAGTGTGCTCATCTAGATGATTTTCTAGTTATTACTCTTTGTTTTAAGATTAATAAGACATTGACTTAATACTTGAGTAATTTGGTTCAGGAAGAGCTCAGAAAGTCTGCAAATCTATAGTCATCCATCCATCACACACAGACAATGTGTCAGATTATTTGAGCATCATGAGTGTGCTAATAAAGACATTTACAAGCTCTCTCTGAAATTTTATTTTAAATTCACGTTTACATGGCACATCTTTTTTCCATCCTTTTACTTTCAACTTATCTAAGTTGTTTTTGAAATGAATTTCTTATAGATAGCATATCGTTGGGTCATGTTTTGTTTTGTTTTGTTTTTTAAATATACTCTGCCAACTCTGTCTTCTAATTGGTGAATTAAGATCATTTATACTGGGGATAATTATTGATGTGATAAGGCTTAAGTCTTCCATATAGTTTGTTTGCTGTTTATTCTCTTTGTTTCTCATTTCTGTCTCTTTTCTTGCCTTCCTGTGAGTTATCTGACCATGTTTTTAGGATACTGCTTTGATTTTCTTAGTGATTGTTCTAAATGTTATAATACACTTATACACCATATCACAGTATACTAGTCTTCATGTTTTACTACTTCTGCTGAAATGTAGAAACAGTACTTTCACTTAGGTCTCTTTATCCTTCAACTTTGAAATCCCTGTGCTTTTATGTACTTAGTAACTTTATTAAACTATAAGAATAAACCTATTGAAAAAAATCATGAGAAGAAAATATCAAACATCTTTAGTGACTTTCCTTAGGATTATGGGTCATTCTTATTTTCTGCTCTATTATTTTTCCTATGTTCTAATTTTTTAATTAATAAACGGCATTACTTATTAGAAAAAAATATTTTTTATCGAAGAGGAAAAAAGATGCATGAGAAACAGATATGTGTTAAGCATGGCTAGTCTATAAAGCACTGAGAAATAGTAGCCATAATAGTATCAATGTTTTTATTTCTAGGAACTGTGCTCATGGCTTTCTGTGCATCAATATTAACATCTTCAGAACTCTCACTAGTCAGTTGAAAAAAAGATAAAAGAAAATACCTTTTAAAATCACGACAAAGATAGCCCTAAAGGGCAATGGGTAAAGGGTGGTCATTTTAATAAATGGTGCTAGGTCAATTGAATATCCATCCATAGGGAAAAATATCTGTATCTCAACCCATATCTCTCACTACACACAAAAGTTAACTCTAAATGAACTATAGATCTGCATGTAAAAGGTATAAATAATAAACAAATATTTAATCAATAATCAATAAATCTTTTAGAAGCATAGAAAAATATCTTCAAGACCATAAAGTAGGAAATATTTCCTAAATATGACCTAAAAATCAATAACCATGAAAGAAAAATAATTACATTGTTAAGACTGTCCATCAAACAACACCATTTAGAGATTGAAAATCAATCCATAGATTGAGGGAAAATACTTGTAAATCAATGAGAAAAAGACTGAAACCCCAAACAGGAAAATGAGCAGGTATCCAGAAAAGATGTCAAAATGATCAATAAACATACGATAAGGTGTTCACCTGTAGAGAAATGAAAATGAAAATCACAATTGCTACAACTGCATGCCTATCAGAACAGCTAAAATGAAAAACAGACAACATCAAATATTGGTGAGGATACAGAATTACTAAGCTCTCATAAACTGCTGGAGGGAGTGTACATTAGTACAACCACATTGGAAAACATTTGGCAATACTTACTAAAACTGGACGTGGGTATAAACTATCCCAACAGATTTAATCTTATTTATATATTCAAGATAAATATTTACATATATTCACTGAAAGATACATACAAAAATATTCATTGCCTCTATTCAAATAAGCTCAATCTGGAAACTACCCAAATATTCATCAACTGTAGAACTAATAAGTACATTATAATATAATCACACAGTGGAATCCAATACCACAGCATGAATGAGCAAACTACAACTATAGCCATAGTATGGATATGTCACATAAATATGGAATTAAGTATAAGAAGCCAGACACAACAAAGTACACACTATCTGATTACATGTTGGAAACAGATAAAACTTACCTATAGTGTCAGAAGTCTGGATAACAGTTATCCTTTGAAGGAGAGAGTACTTAGAAGAAGGGACAAAAGTGGTTGGTTCTGGGATATTACTATTCCATTTATTGATCCGGATTTTTATTATATGAGTGTACTTATGAAAATTAATTGAGCTGATGTTTATGTTTTATATTATTTTGTATATAAGTCATTGTTTAGAAAAAATATGACTGTATTTCACATATAATAGAATTTTAATACAAAATAAAATCAAATGAAACAATTATATTTTAGAAGCATTTGTAATCAACTTTAGTTTTTTTTTATGCAATTCCTGCTTCCCCAGGTCGCAGAAAGGGAGGGGACAATCATCAAGAGGTTGAAACTGGTGACAGATGCTCTTCACTCTCTAAGCTACTACCCTGTAGTGAAGCAATCAAAGGCTTAGGGATTGTATCTCATGCTTCTTCTCCTTTACTCTGAGTGATCTCAAAATAAAGTCTATTTTGTCTGATATTAGTATAGCTACTCTGACTTTCTTTTGCTTACTGTTTACATAATACATCTTTCTCCATTCTTTAATTTTCAACCTATTTGTGTCATTGAACCTAAAGTCTGTCTCTTCTGGACAGCAGATAAATAGGTCTTGTTTTCAGTCTGTCAACCAATATGCCTTTTCATTGGAGTGCTTATTCCATCTACATTTTTTTATTCAATGAAAGATTCTTAAATTCTATAGTACTTTATAATTTTCAAAAGTTTCACATACATGATTTCATATAATCTCATAAAAACTCTTTTTTTTCCCATTCCTATATTGCCCCTCCCTCTTTCCCTCTCCTCATTGGCAATCATTAGTTTCTTCTCTGAGTCTGCTTTTGTTTTGTTTTATTCGCTAATTTGTTGTATTTTTTAGATTCTACATATAAGTGATATCATACAGTATTTTTCTTTCTATGTCCAACTTACTTCACTTAGCATAATATCCTCCAAGTCCATCCATGTTGCTGCAAATGGCAAACTTCCATTCTTTTTTATGGATGAGTAGTATTCTATTGTGTGTGTGTGTGTGTGTGTGTGTGTGTGTGTGTGTGTGTATCTTCTTTATCCATTTATCTGTTGATAAACAGTTTGCTTCCATACCTTGGTAATTGTAAATAATGCTGCCATGAACATGTATCTTTTCAAATTAGTGTTTTTGTTTTTTCAAATATAGAGCCAGGAGTGGAATTGCTAAACTCAAAATGGATTAAAGACCTAAATGTAAAGTCAGATACTCTAAAACTCCTAGAGGAAAACATAGACAGAACACTCTTTGACAAATTGCAGCAATATTTTTTGGATCCATCTCCTAAAGCAAAGGAAACAAAGGCAAAAATAAATAAATGGAACCTAATTAAACTTAAAGGCTTTTGCACAACAAAGGAAGCCGTTGACAAAACGAATAGACAACCTCCTGAATGGGTGAAAATATTTGCAAATGATATGACTGATAAGGGGTTAATATCCAACATATATAAACAACTCATACAAATCAATATTAAAAAACCCAAACAATCCAATTAAAAGATGAACAGAAGAACTGAAAAGACATTTTTCCAAAGAACAAATGCAGATGGCCAACAGGCACATGAAAGACGCTCAACGTTTCTAATCATCAAAGAAATGTAAATGAAAACTACAGCGAGATGCCCCTTCATACCAGTCAGAATGGATATCATCAGAAAGAACACAAATAACAAACATCAGCCCAGATGTGGAGAGAAGGGAACTGTTGTACTCTGTTGATGGGAATGTAAATTGACGCAGACGCAGTGAAAAACAGTATAGAGGTCTCTCAAAAGACTAAAAATAGAATTACTATATGACTCAGCAATTAATACATCTACATTTAATGTAAATATCCTTAATATAAATTATGCATTTACATCTTAAATTTTGATATTGGTTTCCTAGGCCTTGTCTATGTTTTTCTCACTCCTATATCCCTCCATTATTGCCTTTTTTGTGTTAGAGATTTTCTAGTATACCACTTTAGTTCCCTTCTCATTTTTTTGTGCTATACTTTTTGGAATTATTTTCTCAGTGGTTGCCCTAGGGAGTACCATGAACACTTAATTTATAACTATCTAGTTCAGATTGATGCCATATTCATTTCAATCATATAAAAAACTTTGCTCCTATGTAGCTCTGTTTCCTTACCTCCCTTTGTGCTATTATTGTCAAACAACTTGCATATTTATTCATTATAAGCCTATCAACATAGTTTTATCTTATTGCTTTAGGCAGTTGTTTTTTAAATCAGAAGAAAAGAGTTAAAACTAAAAATACATACTTTTATATTTACCTATATAGCTACCTTAGCCCATGTTTCTTTCTTTCTTTTTCTTTCTTTTCTTATCTTTTTTTTTCTTCACACCACCACCACAAACAACAACAAACACTCTTGTAAGCCTGTCATTAAAATACACATTTAATAAAGATGGACTCAGTGATCTACTTCAGAATTGTAGGAGACGAGAGCTGGAAGTCTTAAAAGCTGGCCTCTTTCTGGTACAGTCTAGCTCAGTAGCATGGACAGTGTAGTATTTGACAACTCTCACGTGTCCTGTGGTTTCTATCACATCACTTAAACCTAATGTATTTGAACTAGAATCTTGGCCCATAGCCTATAATGTGAGGAAGCTAAATGTGTGCTGTAGGGAAAATGTCTTACGTTGTGTTGTTCATTGTAATAAGCTACTGAAGATTAGAGCCATGAGAGACATAGAAACCAAAATCTATAATTATTGGCACTTGCAGGAAATATTCCAAGAACTCTTAGTCATTTTAATCCAATTTTCTTTCTTTATGGTCCTTAACAAAAAAGGGAATGTACACAGTGGGCTTCAATTCAGGGCCTTCCTACCCCCTTTTTTATGAGTTTCTAAAATTAGCTTTTATGCACTTTTTTTTTCTTAATTTCTTCACTTGAATTCAAGTTACTTTCCAGTATCCTTTCATTTCAGTCTGAAGGACTCCCTTTAGTATTTTTAGTGGTAGTACTGTTTTAATTTATCTGGGAATGTCTTATGTTTGAAGGGTAATTTTGTTGTATACAGAATTCTTGGTTGATAGTAGTTTTCTTTTGCACTTTGAATATATTATCCCACTGCCTTCTGGCCTCAGTGGTTTCTGATAAGAAGTCAGCTGTTAATCTTAATGAAGATCTCTTATACATGATGAGTTATTTCTTTCTTGTTGCTTTCAAGAACCTCTTTGTCTTTCAACAATCTGAGTCTGTATCTAGGTGTAGAAGTCTAACATTGCCAGTGATACCTGTGATGACTTTACGGATTTTACTGTGGAAGTAAAGTCTGTTACCAACAAAGTTTCAGCTCTTTTCCTAAGTTCCCCAAAGGGTAGCCTTATATTCCATTAGACCTAAGTAACTATGTACAGCTATGTCTTTCCTCAGTGACATTTAATCACAATAAATTGACCACACCTGTTGCCCCAGGATGAGCGTCAATTCCTTTGATTTTCACCTATTTTGTGAGTTACTTTCCTCATAGGGTTAGGATAGATTTTATCTCCTCTTTTTTGAGTTTCAGTAGGATGTTCTCCAAAGTGTTCTTTACCAGTCTTCTAAGGAGAATCAATTGTCCTCATGTGAATAAAACTGTTGATGTCATACACCGGGTTATGGAGGTGGGCCTGATGGCTTGACACTCCTTCCTCTCACTGGCCACCTTCCTTTAAGTTCTTTCTTACTTGGAGAAAGTCGGTAACTTCAAGAACTAAAGGAGCTACTGAAGTGATGGAGAGTGCTGTGCCTCAACAGGATATAATTACATCATGGAGGAGTGAAAATGTATCACAGCCGTAAAGAGACCTGAGTTGGGAAGAAGGACAGGGCCATCCATTTTGGGTCTTTATTGACTGGATTCCTTTCCTCTCTCCTTACCAATGGTGAAGTTCAGTGAGGCCATATTTTGTTGAACTATTTTTTTCAAAATAGCTGTTCTGAGTCATACATTCAACTTTAACTCTCCCATTTGGAAACAGATTGAGTGCAGTTAGATAGTGGCAGGGAACTCTGAGCATTACTGATTCTTGAAATGTCAAAACAAACAGATCCTGATGAATTTCACACGAAGCCCTGATCCGAGGCATTGTTTTACAGAGCATGTAATTCTTTTTTACTTTCCTTAGGGAGACTGAATATGTTCAGACAACTAGTATTTCCTATCTATCAAGTCTATCAAGAAATTGCTTGTCCTAGGGAGAGCAAACAGCAACCAGACGACTGAGTGAGGAAGTGTGTCATGTATCCTTCTCTTGCATGTGGCTTTTTTTGGTTTTTCCCTAGTTTTGTTTTAACTACAGTAATGAATATTTCCAGGAACACTAATTGGCCAAATTATTGACAAACTTATTAAAAATGAGATAGTAAGAAGTACCAAACAGAGACTATCACACCAACACTGAAGTACAATTTACAGTGAGCTTGTGTTCTTTTATTAGAGTCAGGATTCTTTCACAGGTAGATGTGACTACTGAGGGAGAAGCCACTCTGTCTGCACACCAATAGTTAGCGGTCTAGCAGACTTAGACGTGTATTTTTATGCTACAGTAGGTCATCCAATATGACTGCATGCATTGCTTTACCTTCCCGTGGTTAGCAAAATGCTTCATTCTCAAAACTATTATCTTTAAACAGTACCTGGTTCATCAGCTTGGTACATAAATCAGAGAAATTCTAGGTACTATCATAACTTAATGGAAGGGCTACCCAGGATTTCAATTAGTCATTGCAAAAACTAAAGATCTGCCATTTATGACTTCTTACAGTATATTCTAGTCTTTCATCGGATTAACATTATGGATCATCACATTGATAAAGATGTGGATAAACTGAAGAGAACACTGCAAAGAGCAATGAAGGTGATTAAAGGAGTGGAAATAGATCTTAGTGCAAATATTAAAGGAATAAGGTGTGTTTAGTTTAGAGATGAGAAGCCCAAGGGAAGTCTTAATCACTAGTTTAAAATTTATTGAAGATTTTTATGAGGGGCACACCTAACAGATTCTTCTTTCCATGCAGGACAGAATGAGAAAACAATTTTAACTCTTTTATTTTTTATTATTATTGTTTTACTTGCTGATTAACTACTTAACTAGATATTAACAGAATTTACTTCCCATTACCTAAATCACTCCTGGCAGTAATTTGGACCCTCAGGGTTGTACATTAATTTTTTCAGAGCCCAGGGGCACCATTTAGTACTCTTGAGCAATAGTGCTATGTACTAAATAGCACAGGGCGACCTGAAGCTGGCTCACTGATCATTTAGTTATAGATCAAAAACTGACTTTAAGAGATCATCTGGCCCAGGATCCTGAGGGGAATAATGCATCATACAAAACATAGGTTTTATTCTTTTCCTGAAGCTCTCCAGGGATGGACACTCCATTCTGCTTCTCATTAATGAGAAAGAAACACACCTACATACACTAACAGACACATACATTCATTTACTGCTCATAAGAAAGCAATGTGTTAAATGCTGATGGTGAGAGAATAGAGGGTGGAGGGAGATGAGTAAAAGAAGAATTCATCAATTCTTTCAAAAAATGAACACATTAATAAAGAGCGAATGCAGACAAAATGATTTATGAAGCTCATAAGTCTAATTTTTAGTTCTTTTCACGTGATCCGAATTTATGTAAATGTTCTAAGGAACTTCAATTCATAATTAGTTAACAATCAAATCTACACATGATACCTACATATCACTTCAAACTGGCCGAAAGGGCAGATTAAAGTTTAAATAGCAAAAGTAACTAGTGTTAACACGATTAGAAGTAGAGCATTAAGGAAACTGGCAGAACCTCCTTCTGAAGGGAGCTGAACCACTATATTTCATTTTATTAAATCATGAATATTTCTGTGTTTTCAAATAAGATAAATGTGAAATTAATTTATGGTGTCAGAAGGAAATGAGTCCTGGTGAACTGTGATATCTTCAGCCATAAATCAACTTTTTAAAATTAAAATACTGTTTAGAATCTTTGTGCACCACAACTTGAAGATCATTGTTCTGTACCACCATTATTTCTTCTATTTATGAATGAATGTAGGTGGTATCTATAATTCCAACTTTCTGTTTCGGGAGTTCCACCTCCAGGCTGACATGCCATCTCAGTATGTCAGAGAACTCGTTCCCAGCTTGCTGCACTCCATTTCTTTCTGACAGCCAGAAATTTGATTTTTATAATGAGGTGTATATCGTAGAAAAGGGTTGTCTATAAAAGACTTCAGCAGAGATACGATCAGGAGTATAAGAGTTGATGTCAGCGGCGCTGTAGTTTAAAAAAGAACGTCAGAAGTAAGGGCACCAGCAGAGATGAAGGGGGCTTCAGTTTACACATGTGTTCTGTACCTGTGTTTTTTTGTAAATACTTACAGTCTTTATTTTATGCACTTTTTTTAAAAAATCACATCATTTTGTGTATACATTTTTATATCTTTTTTTTAAACCACTGAGCTTTACATTGTAAGTATTTCTCTCCGTGATTTGTAATAGTATTATAACTATAATTGAGTCCAAATGTTCAAATAAGGTAATGCCTCTAGGATAAACTCCCTTTCACGTTGATACAAAGAAATACGACTCTCTGATGTTCATCAACCACACCATGGCCAAGGCTGGTTCAACAGAAGGAAAACAGAAGTATAGATAATTTTAAAACAGGGAATTAAATCTTTGTCACTTCATGGGCCCGAGTGTGTAATACCATGCCTAGTTAAATCGTGAGAGCTAAAAAAGAGAGAGCTATAGGAAACGGGTAATAGACAGGACCCCTTGAACTCTCTAGCAGATACAAAACAACAAAAAGTTTCAAAGGAAAATGTACCACAAGATAGGATCTCAGTATATGGTGGGGGAGAAAATTAGCAGTGGGATATTTCATGTTTGGATCATTTTTCCCTCTGATGGTCGTCAAGTGGGCTGTCTAATGGACAGAGGCATGGCATGATACACGTGGTAATCTTTGGCATCCCTCTGTGGCTTCCCACAAAGCAAGGCGAAGTCAATAGGGGGCATTCTCCCTTCCTACTGACCCACACTTGAGCATAATCATAGCGTGACATCACTGTGAGGACCCTAGACATACAGAACAAAAAAAGAGAATTTAGGACTGTGGCATTGAAAGAGTAATCTTTACTGAGATGAGAAAGTTTCTTGTGTCCTAGGTGATGGAGAAGATAAAGGTTTTATTTCAGGATTTAAGCGTGGCATTGGTACTTCTGGTATTTAGTCAGCTTCTTATTTTATCATTATCCTTGCATACTTTTCCCCAACTTTGCATCTCCAAGGACTATTAGAAAGAAAATGAACAAATGAAATGTACACCCTCCTCAGCATTCTTGTTCTGTCTCCTTCCGTAGCCCCAGTGAATGTTATCAGGTGATACTGGCTTAACAGCTACATAGTATCAGTGTAGACTGGAATGTGCTTATCTTTAATTTACCAATTGGGTAAATTGCAGCATTTATGCATAAAATAAAAGTGACATGATCATAGATATGTAATGTTACAGCTATACAATCCTGGAAAGCCAGATAAAATTTCAGTCCAAAATGCATATTCAAATATTTGTGTACAAAATACAAAGCACTCACATAGAATGATAAATTCTAGTTAAATATCTAAATATTTACTTACATAACCCCAAACATCTTAATATTTGAGAAATATCCAGCTAACTGATTAGATGTTTCTATACTCCATGCAGATATTTGGCAATAGTTATTGGTGGATTTACCCATGAAACAATTATGTGGAGATATGCAATCCTTTGTCACCTGAGAAAAGTTTGGGTAGTAAGAGGGACATGGGTCTTGAGAAATTATATGCATTTTCTCTTTCCATGACATGTCTCACATGTTTCCAGTTATTCTTTAACCATGATCAAGTTTTAAGATTAACGTCCTCTCAGTTAAGATTAAGGTTAGGTGCAGGAAGTGGGGGTGGATCATGGATATAAAAACATCTTCTATTTTATATAGGGCTTATATCACCACTTGGACAAATTCCAAGCCTGTTGGCTCAGATGCTCTATCCATAGATTTATTTGACTCTTAAATAACAATTTGAGAAACTCTAATGTTGCTGACAAGGCTTATAATGAAGAGTCACAAGAAAAACCTATTTGTTTCTCTATATTTGCCTGTTTGCACATCATTCCTCCTGTTGGATTAGTGAGCAGAAGGAATTGTAAAACCACAGGGGAACGGTTTAAATGGGATAATGCAGACATTAGAGAATGATTAACAGTAATTTCACAAAGGTGGAAGGTAAGCTGCTGATTTTTATGGAATGGAACAAATGTGTTTGGAATGATTAACAAAATAAGACATGAAAAAAATGGAAAAAATGTAGCCACTCAATTCTATTTGGGTAACAAACCATATGCGATATAAATGCAAATTCTCTCCCAAATTCACATACTTAACATTATTTAGTATTAAACTTCAGCTAGACTGTGGCAGACAACCTGCACAGAACATAAAAACCACAGTGCTTAAATGCCAGCCATCCCACTCAGTTAAAAGGCAGTTTATGTGATGTGTATTTTTCTTGAATCTTTTTATCCTACATAAGCCAGCATAACTCAGTGCTTATCAAAAGCAGTTGAATAAAGCCTAAACAATCTGCCATAACTAATAGGTCATCCAAGACACTTAAATCCAGAAGGCTTCCAGTTATCTTGTACAATAAAGAAAATTCACCCATTCATTCATTCCACATGTATTTTACCTCTATTTAATGCAGGGTACTATCTTCAGTGTTGTGAGGAATGCAAAAGAATCTGTATAAAGTTTTGTCTTATAGAAGCTGTCTATTCAAAATAAGTTTGTTACCATCCAGAGGCACTTGTTTTTCCATCACTTAAGCTAGGTTGGGACCAGCTTTAATTTCTGGAGTGTTGCTACTGTATCCTTCTGAAGCAACTTCTGATATCATCCAACCACCTTTTCCTCTTTGCTTCCTTGCATCTGTTTAGAAGTGGATGGGCCCAAGAATGTCTTTAAAATTACTACCTCTAGACCTCTCTAAAACAGCATGCCACATGGTTAGCTTTGCTTCATCTTTACTGCCCTCTGATCCATGGATCTGAATAACACAATGAGGGTGCTCTGGAGCTTTAGTAATATGAGGAAGGTTCATTCCTAGGAAGGTTCACAATTATTATTGAACCTTAAATCCTTGCTAAAACATGTGGTCCAGCAGCATGGACCTCACCTGAGGATTTCTAACAAAAGCAGAATCTCCAGTTGCATATCAGATGTAATGAATCAGAATCTGCACTCACATGCACATTGAGGTTTGAGCACTGTAATAAACTGCTAAAAGATAAATGAATTGGAGGAGCCCTCCTTTATATTCTTAATCTGAGTGCTGATTAATTAAGGCATAGTTGATCAGAATGGTTTAATGAAGTCTTATTTTCTTGCAGACATGGGACTGCACAGAAAGGTAGTGGCTTGACCAAGTAAACCCTTGCATGGCTTACTAACAGGTTTGTATATCATTAAGCAGATGGTATGGGAGCCATTGGAAAATGTTGGAACAAAATGTGACATGACCAGATGCATATTTTAGAAAGTGTGGGGAGTGAAGAGAAAGGACTGCATTTAGAGTCAGAGAGAATAATTAAGAGATGATAGCAATAGTCTACAATAAGAATAAGAACACAGGCATGACAGTCATAGCAGGAATGGAGAAGAGGAAAGAAAAAGGAAGAGCTATTCTCAGGAGGTGTAAGGGTGAGGAGGACTGTAGAATTGCCTGTACTCATTCAGCTTGGGCAAAGTGAGAGTGAATTGCTCTTGGCAGAATCATTTTCATTGTTGTAGTAAATAATTACTTGCCATTTTTATAAAGGAAAAAGAATCGATGCCCTTCTGAGGATGAGTTATACTTGTTTTAAGAATTTAGAAGATAATTCTATCAATAATTTCAGAATCAGAGAGTGGCCAATGTGGCGTAGTAGAAGGACCCTAGACTCCTCTCACTGACACACCAAAATCACAGCTTATTGCAGAACGACCATTGAAGGAAAAGACTGGAACCTACCAGAAAAGATCTTCTACAACTAAGGACGTGAAAGAACCACAGTGAGATGGGTAGGAGGGGTGGGCTCATGATAAAAATCAAATCCCATACCCCCTGGGTGAGAGACTCACAAACGAGAATTATTATATTACAGAGGTCCTCCCACAGGAGTGAAAGTTCTAAGCCCCACATCAGGCTTCCCTGGGGGTCTAACAACAGGAAGAGGAGCTTCTGAAGCCTTTGGCTTTGAAGGCCAGTGGAGCTTGACTGCAGGAGCTCCACAGGATTGGGGGAAACAGACTTCACTCTCAAAGGGTGCACACGGAATCTCACGTGCACTGGGCCAAGGGCAAAAGCAGTGATTTGATAAGAGCCTGGGCCAGATCTACCTGCTGGCCTTGGAGGGTCTCCTGGGGAGGTGGAGAGGGGGTGGCTTTGACTCACTCTGGGGACATAGACACTGGTGGAGGACATATTGGGGAGCATTCATCTGCATGAGATCTCCTAGAAGCTGACATTTTGGCACCAAGATTTGACCCCACACAGCCTGTAGGTTCCAGTGCTGGGATGCCTCAGGCCAAATAACAAACTGGGAAGGGACACAGGCCCATTCATCAGCAGACAGTCTGCCTAAAGTCTTCCTGAGCCCACAGCTGCCTCTAGACAAGCCCCTAGACACAGCCCTGCCCATCAGAGGGCCAAGACCCAGCTCCACCCACCAGTGGGCAGTCACTGGCCCTTCCCTCTAGGAAGTCTACATAAACCTCCAGACCAGCTTCAACCACCAGGGGGCAGATGCCAGAAGCATGAAAACAACAGTCCTGCAGCCTGCAGCATGAGTCCACAAACACAGACCAGACACTACCCTGGGACTGGCTGGCCCTTCATGCTTGGGTGACAAGAGGGGAGTGTACTGCTGAGATTCATAGAATGTCTCCTACAGAGAGACACCTCCAAGTTCAGGAAACTAACATACCACATACATAAAAATACAAATAGCAATTTAGACAAAGTGAGGAGACAGAGAAATATGTTTCAGATGAAGGAATAAGATAAAACCCCAGAAGAAGAACTAAGTGATGTGGAGATAGGCAATCCACCCCAGAAAGATCGTAAAGATGACTGAAGAACTCAAGGGGAGAATGGATGCGCAGAACGAAAAGTTAGAAGCTTTTAACAAAGAATTAGAAATTATAAAGCATAACCAAATAGAATTGAAAAATACAAAAACTGAAATGAAAAATACACTGGAAGGAAACAACAGTAGACTGAATAATGCAGAAGAACACATCAATGAGTTGGAAAACAGAGTAGTGGAAATCACTGTTGCTGAATTGAAAAAAAAAAAAAGAATGAAAAGAAATGAGGACAGTTTCAAACCTCTGGGATAACATCAAACAGACTAATATTTGCATTACAGGAGTCCCAGAAGGTGAAGAGAGGGAGAAAGGGCCTGAGAACATAATTGAAGAAATAATAGCTGAAAACTTCCCTGCAAAATTCACCAGTAAAAGTAAACATTCAGTAAAGGCAGGAAATCATTCACACACAGAGCTAGTAGGGAGGTTCAAAGGCAACAGGAGTAAAACCATTGATAGCCACAATAAGCAGTTAACTGATACACACAATAATTAGATGTAAAATATGATATCCAAAATGGTAATCTTCAGAGGAGGAGAGTACAAATGCAGGGTATCTAAAATGCGTTTGAAAGTAAGAGATCAGATTGTACACCTGAAACTAGCACATTATTGTAAATTATACTTCAGTAAAAATGGTTATAAAAATTAAAAAAGCAAAGGATTTCAGAATCAATACCAAATGGAGAGGCCCAGGCTGCTCTTCCTGAAGATCTAGGCTGAGAAGCTATCCTGAAATGCACTGTCAAGACTAGCCTATAATAGAAGAGAATTGGCTATGAGCTGTGATTGATTTATTTCCTCTACAAGGAAAGCAAATATGAACAAGACTTTCTTCACATGTTGGTAGGTTCCATTTTTGCTTACATGATATGATTTAAGGAACAATTTCAAAAGCCTTCCCTGCCCCTGTCCTTACTGGTGTCCCAAGTTGTCATCATTGTAGAAGAGCCATGCATTTGGAGTAGGAAGTTGCCCATGTCAGGAGAAGACTCTGAAGATATTCCTGGGCTATTGAGACAATAGAGAGTCAGGACAGGTGAGGTCAGATCTCATGCAGAATTACAGAAATGTGCATGAGTATGAGAAGCCCTTTCTTTGTATTTCCAATGAGAGTGTGGTTTAATTAGAGGATAGCAAGTCAGGTTATGGCCTAATGAGGTCTTATTTAGAGTTTCTCAAATGTTAATGTCTTTGCAAACGTCTGAGGATCTTATTAAAATGGAGATTCTGATTCAGTAGGTTTGAGATGAGGCTGAGATGTATCTCTAAAAAGCTCCAGGTGATGCTAGGCTGAAAACCCTGGTTTAAATAAAACACCAGGAAGTGAGCAGTAAGGTGACCATAAGTTAACAAATGAATTACCTCCCAGGACGCTGAAGGAAAGAGACACAGGGTAGGTAGTGTGGGGTGTGGTGGGGGTGGTGTTGGTAGGATTTCTTTGCCTTGATACTTCCTTCACATAAAGGATGCCTCAGAATGCCTTTCATTTATATGGCAAAGAGAAACTGGTTCGAGCGATGCTTTATTTCTATGAACATTCACAACAGGTTATGTAAGGCACACTTGTCATCATGCAATCATAGAAATCTTCACTTTTCTGAGAGTAGGGGTCAAAGGCATGGGTAACCTTGCTATCCCCAACTGGTTTATAAACAAAATGCCTCAAGATAATTTAAAAAGAATCTGCAGCCAGATTCACAAATCCACAAACTGTAAGAAAATAAAAATGAAGAAAAAAATATTTACAAAGACAGGGAACTGGAGGTGATTTAATAGAATCTCCATCTCAAATATACCTCATTCTACACCGCTTGCTTGCATATTTTCAGCTGAACTCACTTTTATGTTTTTTGGACAATCTAAATGCTCACATTTTCCACTTTGTATAGACACATCGTGATTGTAATTAGAAGCTAAAATGAATCTAGCTGAATATAATCCAAAGCATAAAGCTGAAGTGAAGACATTAGATACAGGTGACAGAACACCTTCAGGTACAATTAAAAGATTGGCTCTGGCTATATTTATCATTGTCCCTTCTTGCATAAAAAGTACTGGTTTATTTTTACTGAAAGATTAAAATTTTACTAAATGTTGACACCTTAGACAGCAACAATGCTAACAAATGGAAATTTCACCTGGCCTGAATCCAGCCTGTACAAAATTCTTATTCATCAGGTACAACAGTTACTTTATCTGTATCAGCTTATTGAGTTATTTTATATTTTAAATAGATTAAAAATATGTGACTGCATAATATTACCTGGCTTTGAAAATTAAGCCTGTGGCTATTCCTGCTATATCGTCATTCTCTGCACTTGTTCCCCCGACAGACAGGCACAGCATAAAAAGAGGATTAAACCTGTTTTCCGTATCCGCAACTTTCTCAGGGATAACACAGAAATCTCCATCATTCATACAGCCTAGAGAGTTCGAAAGCATTAACAGTTTATCTGGCTTATCTGTTATAAAAGCTAGACAGTATACATATATTTAAACCAATCACACAATCCAACCATCGTGCAAAATAGTTGTATTGCAAGTTTGATGGGTACAATTCCTGCTGAATGAATAAAAGAGGGCATGCTCCTGGAAAAACTGGCATCCAATAAACTTGGTAAGAAAAATCTCATCTAAAATGGTTGAAAAAAGTATCTGGGGAAACACACTGCTTTGCAAGAAAGGTACTACCTTTGATGTGTAAATTTTTTTTTTTTTTTTCTGAATTTGTCAGGATGAACGACATAAGGCATTGACTTTTGCAAGAAAAAAGTTAACAATTGCTTTAGTCACCTATACAAAACTTTAATTACAATGTTCCTGGGGTTATTTCACCATCCCTTATCGCTTGTTCAGAAGAACTGCTTTTAAGAGCTGAGTTCAAACGGCTTGCAGGGCTGGCCTTGGGCAAACTCGAGAAGGAAAAGTTATTGTTCAGTAACCTGCAATGCCTTCCCATTTTTTCCCTTCTTTTCATTCTCTTTCTAGCCCTCAGTGTATGTCTGATGTAGGGGATCTATTTATTTATTTATTTTTTATGCAAAGTCAAAGGTTTGTTATGGGAAAGGAAAAGTGATTTCTGACATCCATATAAGCTAGTTAACAGAATGCATTTCCTAAAGCCAAATGAATACTTGACAAATCTACTCCATTTTCTTCAGGTATCATTATGTATATTGCAGGACAATTGATTATAATTTATATTTTATGTGTTGTCAGGAGATCCATATTGCCAGAAATACTGTATTGTTAAGGGAGTGTCTCCCAAAGCCTAGTTTAAACAAGTTTTCAAAACAAACAGCAAAAGTCAACATACAAAATGAAAATTATCATCTTTTGTAAAATACAGAAAATATGATACCAGAAAAATAAAATTAGGTAAGATGAATCTCTCTCCCTCTTTGTTTATGTCTCCATCTCTTTCCCTCCCACCCTTCCTCTGTTCTATTTGAAATTCTTAAAGTATCAAAAAGATGAAAAAAAAAAAAAGGACTGACAAATGAACACAAAAATAGTCAAAAGACAGTTGAATTTAGTTGAAAGGGCCACTGAGGGAACTGACCAGCAGTAGAAATAGTTTTTCGGTGACTGGACTTTAGATGCCGCTCTGGATTCTAACGGCATGGTCAGAAATCATCTTGCCTTAGAATCACTTGCCAGTTTATTTAATATATGGATGCCTGAGCCCTGCCACAGACCTCTGAACCAGCCTCTGGAAGTTGGACCTTCATCAGCGTTTTAAAAAAGCCCCTCTGATATGCTTATTATGCACATCACAGTTTGAAAACCTCTGCATGATTGGATTCTAGAATCAACTGGCCTTCTGTGCTTGACAGTGCCAGTATCTAAGGCTAATGATCTTCTTTTCCTTGCATTGAAGATGTGCAAAAAATGTCATGTTGCTTTACAAAGTACCTTTTAGAGTTATCTGTCCCTGAAAGAACAGGAAAGTTACAAGTCAGCTCCCACCGAAGAGTTCTCAACTTCATGCAGTTGTTCCCATTGTTTTGTAGTATTCCTTACATCCACTATTAAGTGCCAGCTCTTAAAAAACCAACACAAAACATGTTGACGAGCGAAGCCAAGTTTACTAATCTACTAGTGTAAGAAAGAATGCTGCCTGATTGAGTCTTAGAAGTGTCTCAAGAAGACAACTGGCAGGAGAGGGTATTTATAGGGTCTGGAGTCTGGGTGTAAGTGGGTCTTAGGGTAAATAGTTCATGGTGGGAAACTGATTGGACCTGGGTAATATTTATGACATAATAGTTTAGTTTTTGGTGGACTTAAGAGGATAGGGTCTTGAAGTCAATCTTGATAAGTTAACTGAAATTTGAGAAGTGAGTTGTTTGCCCAGGTGAGCAATCTGTTGTCCTGATAGGAGAGCAAAATATTTGTCCAGACAAGTTGTTTTACAGAAATTTTTCTAAAGCAAACAGCAAAGTTACTTATTGCTTTATAATCTTATCTTCTTGGCTCTCACTAACAATGGCCAGGCTCTGCAGATGGAAGTCTTATTTCTCAAACCAAGGAGGAGCAAAGAGGCATTTTCTGAGATCTCTTCACTCTAAATTCTTGGCGAACTCTATTCAACAAATGTTAATATGCAGTAAAAGATGGGAAGTGCCAGGGACACACACTGGTATTGTCCCCCAGGTGTGTGCATGTGCACGCACATACTACCTACGACCGACAGTAATAAGCAATTGCAATATTCCTTCCCGCTCATCCTGAACTTGGCCTCGTGGTGTTTTTCAAAGCAGCATTTAGGCAATCATTTTCTATTCATCAGAGCAGTCACTCAAACTGCAACCTAAGGGACTGTGTTCAGTATCTGGGGAATATAAAGGTGAATCATGTGTACACTGTGTTCCCAAGGAGTTTGGAGTTAAGAACCAGCAGGAGCACCCTGAGAACATTGTTATGTGTGCGGTTAGAGCAAAGGGTATATGAAGATGACTAGTATGTAAGTACAGAGAGAGAAGTGTTGGCCGTTATAAGTGACCTTAAAGTGAGAACAGAGTGTGTGACACTTGACTGATAGGGAACAGGAAGTGAGTGAGTGAATCAGGAAAAGCTACAAATGAAAGAATTACTGTTTTGAGAAGATTATTAATCTGGAAGTAGACAAGAGATCCTATAAAGGAAAAAAAAAATGTGGAACGCTACTGCAGGAATTTGGGGAAGAACATAAGAACAGATTAGGCTGGCTGTAGGTAGACGGAAAGGAGGCGGCAGGTGGAGAAGCACATTACAGACATAGAAGTGACATGTCTTGACTGCAGTGGTTAGTTGTATGGAAGCAATTACAGGAGTAGGAAGAAATGGTTTTTAAAAATATAAATTTTGCATTTGGAACCACCACAAAAAGTTGAAACATCAAAAACTGTTAAATTTTGAAAAACAACATAAAGAAACAGTTTTAATCAGAATTCAATACACATGAGGAGAAAGAGTTTGAGAGAGATTTGACCGTTGTGGTGCCTTCTCTTGATTCTGTCTGCTTAATTTCTCTTCCTTTGGGAAATTACCTGTTCTCCTCTCCATGGGACTTTTGTGGAATACAAAACTCCAGACCCTGTCCCTCTTGACCACAAGATTGCCGCATATCCCACACTCCACCGAGGATTTTTAAAGTGAGATACTCGGACATGGAGGGTGGTGGGAGCCAGCCTCCAGATGACGGTGCCCTGAGGAGGCTTTGTGTGTTAATACCATCGAGTTTGCGAAGATACCCTAGTTCTCATCCTTCTGGAGATCTGGTGGTTGAGTTCTCCCTTTGAGCCTATAAACTATTCAATGAGAGCCGAAGCCAACACAACCCCCTGTCCCTGTGTGGGCAACACTGAGATCCAGCAAATGCAGTTTAGCTGCTTGCTCCGGGCTATCCTTGTTCCTGGAATGTTGTGAACCACTTAAAACCAAGACTAACAGCTTGCTCATCAAGACTCATTTCAAGGCACTTACCTCACTGCGTTCACTTAATCTAAAGCTATTGTATTATAAATTCTGCCCGAATAGCTCCCTGCTTTGCTGACTTGCTTTTCAATCACTATATCCAGTCCTTAAAACCCTATAGAGATTGACCTTCTGTAGTGCAGTAAGTCTAATAAATTTAGCTTTGCTTGATCAACAAGTTTTTCTGGTGATCTTTTGGGGAGCCAAAAGTCGATACTAGTAAACAATCAATAAATCTTTTTTTAATTTTCTGGATAAATCAGATAAAATTAAATCCTGTTGCCTGAAAGTAAAAATTGCTAGTTGTATAATTCATTAAGGTAGATGTTCACGGAATGTCATTTTGAGTGTAATTTGTCCCATAAAATTAGATTGCAAATTTCTGGAGGGCAAAAAAATCTGTCATACTAGGAGCTAATGTTAAATAATGTGGAATATAAAGAAACAGACAAACTACTTTGTGCCATGTCTTGTCTCTCAGTTACCAGCATATCGCCTTAATAAAAGCAGATCTCTGATAACAGTTGTTTGACAATAGCTGAATCTATTGTGCTAATTACATGAGGGCTGTAACTTTTAGAAGAAAAACACTGCAGTAGACATTGTTGAAGTGTCAACCATTTCCTCCTGGATCATCCTTTCATTTCCGTCGAAGGCAGCATACGATCCCTAATGATACCACGAGCATTTTGTCGCTGGGCTGCCCTTAGCTAATAACTGAGGAGCACAGGGGGAATAATTGGCCAGGGTAATTCTGAGTTTCTCAGGGGGCTAAATTGTAGTCATCCAGTGTGGCAACTGGTTTAACAATGCACCCCTTATTGGTTGCCTTCTCTCCTCCACCTCTCCAACACCCCCCCCCCCACTTGTATGGGGCAAGTTATACCTGATGTTCCTCAAACATGCTCGATATCTGCCATAACTGAGTTAAAACATTTTGTTTGTAGGTAATAGAAACTGATTTTACCTAAAGCGTCTAAATAAGAGGGATTTACCGGCGGGTTACTGGTTTTGACTCCCCACATTGCCAGCAGAGGTACCTGGTAATCAAGCACAGCTACATTTGCCCATCATCCTTGCCTCAGGGTCTGCTTCTGGAGAGACCCTAATGGAAACATAGACTTCTTAGGAAAGCTGTTAAATTCATTCTTTCATGGTAAAACAGTTACTAGAATTGCACCAGGGATAACTTTGGTGAAGAATCTGTGAGAATGTTCACTCCCTGGCAAGGAGGGTGTCTAATTTGTGTTTGTCTACTGAGTGTCTAGTATAGTGCATGTCACAGAGTAGGTAATCAAGAGACTTTGCTGAATGAATCACTGTGGTCTCCACAGCCTGGTTGCAGGGTCTGGTAACTCCAGGGATATGATGATCACAGCAGACTAGAACAGAACCATGCTGAGGGAGTAGGAGGCATTTGTTCAATAAGTGTTCAGCCAATAGGTACCTCACAGCCAGGACTAATGCTAAGGCAGCATGCACCCAGATGGCTGGATGGTTACCCATGTTGTCCATGGTTCTTGTCCACGGACAAGTTGTCTATGGCTCTTGTCCTTTCTAAAGCTTGTTTAATCTGTTCTGATTGGTATATGCCCATGTCCTCCTACGTGTTAAATATTTTTATATTATCCCTGTTCACAACCATTTTTAACAACTACTTTATTTCAGATGTGCTTGAATCTTGCTCTCGAGACCTGCAGAAAATGCTCTAAAATGCCTGCATGTTCCTTAATGTCTCTTCATTCCAGCTCTTTAGCATTTCAAACAAAGACAGTGCCTTGGCCAAAGTCATTGCTTATTTCTGAAGCATGTATACCTGATCATGCGTCCATGCAAGTATTTGTTTTCCTCCTTCGGAATTATTTTTCTTATCATCATTGATTGCATTGGCCTAGGGCCAGTCTGCTCTGTGCCTGTTTGACAGCATTAAATATTAGTTTTGGTTGATGCTGTAGAACATTACTTATGATAACCTGGGCAGTTTTAAGACAGTGTTTAAAACCAATCAATCAGAAAATAATGTTTTAGTATCTAATATAGATAAAGCACTGTAAAAATGGCCAAGGGAATATCCAAGAATTTCAGCAAAGATCTCTGCCTTCTAAATATATAAGATTCCAATCCAAGTCTGATGCACAGTATTTCCATAGTCCCATGAAAGTGATTTAACCCTTGTGCCCCATTTACTCATATGTAAGATGAGGATAATAACTACTATGAAGGTTTGAGGTAAAACTTTAAAAACATAAATGCTCCTTCACATATCATAGGCACTCAAAAATGGTGACTGTGATAATTATCTGTCTAATTGCAAAGTTGAGATGTAAAACATGTAACACTGTGAAATATCGCCTGATAGGTATCAAAAGGTATCAAAAGGCGTAATTTTTCTCAGACACAGAATCTACAGTACTGTGAATTCAGGGGAGGCAGCTGCTCTGGACTGGAGAAACCCAGGGAAGCTTTTTGGAGTAAGTGAAATTAGAATTGAGTCTTGGAGAAGGGGTAGACGTTGAATAAACCTGCTCACTGTCTTAAGAAGAGACAGTGCCAGGTGCGTTGAGGTGCCTTGGGACACGTACCCTAACCACACTGTGTTAGGCTTCCAGGCTCAGGGGCTGGGTCAAGGACAAAAAGAGCCTCTGATTCCTGTCCTCAACCGTGAAGAGATCAGATTGAGGAGGTAGGTTAAAATTTGGTTGTAATCATAGTGTAATAAAGGTAAAAAATGGGACTGTACTGGGCCCAGTTTTGAGTGGAAACAGGCAGGGTGGGGGCAGAGGCTGGGAACTTTGCTGATGAAGCCACAGCTTATTCATAGATGAGATGAGTACACTCACCATCTACTTTTTGAGAATCAACATTTTTCTCTCTGTACTCATTCTCCCTGGGATCAGCATATTTAGAGCGGTCAGAAAAGAATGATAAAAATCAATTGCTTCCTTATTTTTAAATTTATTTTAAAACAAGATATATCAGACCTACTATACAAATGAAGAATTATCTTCCAATTCTTGCCCATTTCATGCTGGACTTTCATTTTTTCCTGTCTTGATTGTACTAAAGTCAGTAAAAAAGAAAAAAAAGTATCATAAGTTATTGCTTCATGGACTAGAGAAAATATGAAATATTTTCTATTTTGCTCTTATCTTAAAGTTGGCCATATTTTTAAGAAAAATACTCATAGAGTCTACTCCTTAAAAGAAAATTTTAGAAATAAAAGTAATGTAAAAAAGCAAATGTGTTCTGGAGTTATTCTTAAAATCATCATGTTCTATGTAGAGATGAAGGTGTTAACTTCGGTCCTCAGGTCCTTTTTTACGTTACCAGGCAAAACCGATGCTTCCCCTGAATTATAGGTATGAGAGCCATTATCTCCCAGGAGCACCTTGAAAAAGAGATGTCTAATCTCAATAATGTGACTTTCCGCATTAAATAAATCCCCCTGTTCAGTAGTTCTTCGTTCTTAAGAGAAAATGTCTTACCCGTCCCCACATTCATCTCTTCTAATTTTAAAAAAGAAAAGAATCTCAAGCAAACTTGAATTTTTACTAACCAGAATTGATCCTGATTTTGTTTCTACTTGGTTTTTCTCATCACATTGTGCGTGCACACACGCGTGTGTGCGTGCATGTTTGTGTATGTGTGCACAATGTAATGCGTGAATAGACTCAGGAGAAACGGTTTGTTTGCCAAAGGTTTATCATAAAATCTATCTTGCTTTATACTGACTTTGCTCTCCATTTCTTACACTAAATGTACACTTATAAAAAAACAGTGAACCTACTAAGCCTCGTTTCATCAACACTCCTCTGAGGCAGTACTCGGACAACGCTTGGGAAAGTATTCAGCTGGGATTTTGAAAGGCTTGAGAGGTTTTTCCATTTCTGCATGTGAGCTAAAGTAGCATCCTGCAGAGGCTTTATTTTCTTAAAAAAAAAAAAAAAGAAATCTGCTCTACAGACTTCCAACTAGTTCTACACCAATAATGTGTAGTTTGGCATTTGCAGGCAAGTTTCTGGCCAAAACCTGTTCAATTTTGGTATCAATGCTGCATCTTCTCCCTTATAAGTGTATGAGATACAGTGAATGGATTATACAGATTGATCATTTGAGCAACAGGAAAGTAAAAGGAGAATTCTTTTTTCTATAAGTTTGACTTCAGGTGACTTTCTCTCTTCACTCAGACCAGTGTGTCCACTCCTCCCTGCCCCCAAGCACACAAGCTCTTCAAAGAAGCAACACGTACTGATTAAAAATAAAAAGACAGAAAGGTAAAATTATATGTTCACATTACTGCCCCCAACCAATGTCTTACTGAGTGACAATTAGTTTTTATTTATTTTACCTATTTACATTTTTACTGTGGTGGAGAGGCACACAGTTCACCCATATATGCACACAGTAGTAATGTAAAAAGCTAAATATTACTAAATATCTAAAATTCAGTCTTTTTAAGACACAAATTCCATATAAATGGCTTGCTCCTTATTTCATATTTTCATTTAGATATACAGTTATTTAGTTTGAGAAATCCTGAGACAATGTTCCCTAGCATCAGAATTTTAGAGCTAGAAGAGATCATTAATATCGGTTAACCTAACTTTGTATCAGAACAAAAGGCTACAGTGATAACCAGCACTTGGTTCTAATTAAGAGTAGAGACAAAACTAGAGTCCATATCTTCAGTAAAACATAAAGTGATCATTCTTTCTCTTTAATCACTATCAAAATATCTTCTTATAATACTGTCTTTGCTTGTAAACACAGCATTACAAAGTCTTAAATATTTAGCACTGAAGGGCTTTGACCAACTGGCATGATCATCCTTGGCTGTTGCCTCTCTGGTGCGTGCTAGCTGAATTTTTGCTCTGCTTGGTAACTATTAATGGAGATTTCTTCATGTTTCCTGACATGGCGTTCGTCTATTAATAAAGCTAAGAATTAAGCTTCTCTTAGTTACAGGGCCGCATTATGATGCCAGGTTTCAAGTGGGGTCAGCTCTGACCTCAAATGCCTTTCTGGCTTAGACAAGTCAGTCTAGCTCTCTCTGGATATTTTCTTTTTTCTTACCTAATTGACATGAGCTGCATCCTATTACTTCATCCTATTTAGACCCACAGGCTATTTCAGCTTATAAAGGTCATGTCTTATTTTAGCTGGTTTCTGCTAATTCATAGCCATCAGAAAATGAATTACAGAGCAGATTCACCAAAGACCGTATCTCTACCGTGACCAACGTCAAGTTGATTCAGTCAAATAGGTGAAAAGTCAGTCCAGTCAGTTTTCTGGCTTTTTTGAATTAAGCAACGGATTCATTTATTGTGTCACTTTTCAAAAATTGTGCTGGATGGTTAACAAAATATTTACTATTATATAAACGTCTAACATAGGTGGAAGGCTAGCAGAATTTTGACTGCTACAATCAGAAATACCCACTAGTAAAAATCCTTGGGAATGACCCCTAGCACTCTTACAGCCCCTGCTGATAACTTGATTTAAATCACATTTCCTCAATCTGTTGGTGAGTACCATATGCTATTTAGGACAGGATGAAGAGATGGATTTTGATGAGACATATTGTGTCTATTTCCTCCTCCGGTCCAGCAAGTTTGTCAATGTAATAAAAAAAGAATATTTTTATGGCTTCTAAAACTTGATGTTTGAAAGCTTCTCTTAATTGAGTTTAATAATTTTAAACAGAAGCCACGTGGTCGGCAGAAAACTATAGTGACTACCTTGAGCATGATAGAAAGAAACGTTCTTTTAAATAATTAATAGCTACTAAAAGGTCCCATGCATTATAGAGGCGGGGGCAGGGAGAAGACCCGATTTAATCAGAGGATTCAGGAAGGAGGGTTGATGAGAGAAATTAATCAAACTAGAGCATGGTCATTTAAGGGACAGGATCAGATGATTCACTCACAAAAAATGAGTAAGAGCGAAGGAGGCGCAGAGAGTGGGGGGAGGGCGAGACGGTGGAGAAAGTCACATATGCGGTGCAGTCGAATGTCAAACCTCATTAAAGAAGTTGTCCAAAACATCTCTAATGAGCTGGAAACAATGTGCGCCTCACCTGGTTAGAGGCTTTTTTGCACAAATTCAAACTCAGGCCAGGCTGCTCAATGGGTCTTCGGAGAAATTACAAACACTGAAGTGAATCGCAGCCAAGGAGAGCTGTGTTAGCAGACTTTCCTCAACCACACAACTTTGGCGTCCGAGACAGAGATAGAGGCCTCACCTCTCTGAGGTGATGCTCAGTTGGCTTCACCTATGCGTTGCCCCTAATAATCCCCACAGAAGATAATCAGGATTCAATAAATCAAAGTAAGAACAACAAACTATCCAACACAGCTTTTCTAAGGTATCAGGATGGAGCAAGGCTGGGGGCCAGATATCCGTGAGCAGGGGGAGGATTTGATGGAAATCTGCGTTCCTCTGCCAAAAGAGTTAACTACACCGAGCAACCTAAGCCATCTGTATATGCAGAATGACCTTGGCAGAAGTGGAACACATTATTTTCTTCCACAGAAGAAGGGTGTGTGTTTTTTTCTTTTCAATCAGGTGACATGATCTGGTGCAAAGGTGTCCTCACTTTTCCTGCCAAGAACTCCTGGGCATCTGATGAAATGTTGTGAAGTTCTTTCAAGTTTTTGATCTAGGTTTGTCCTCCCGGTAGGCTTTAAAATTAATGAATTAGAAGTCATCAGACCTCAATCATTTTTTTTCTACTTTTCTTCCTCCAATTAGAAGTAGAAGGAATGATCTTCTGCAATCATCCTTTTGATTATGTCACACTCTTAAAATAACTTTAAAAGAACTCCTAGTTTCATTTGCATCAAAATACAGTGTTCTGACTGTCTCCCTTTGTCCGTCCTGTACTTGACTGTTCTGATTTTGTTTTGCCTCCTGCCCTCGCCTCCCTTCTGCAGCCGGATATAAACTACTTGCCAACCTGCTTCCCTTGTTATTTCCCTCCTTGAAGACTTGCTGTTGTCCTCACTTAAAACATCACCTCATCCCTTTCCGTTAAATCAGGTCACTTATTTCTTTCCAAATTTGTTTAATTTTTTAAAACTTTATACTGTCTTCTGTTGTATGTATACCTACTTCTGATATTTTAAAAAATTCATATGCGTTTATGTTGTCTCTTCTTCACCAGTGGTTTAAAAGTTCCTTAAGGACAAGCACACTATACTCTCCTTTGTCGCTACCTTAGTACAGGGCTTCTCAGTGTCAGTTAACTAATGTGGTCCTATTTACTTGCCATGGTAAGTAGCGTTGGCTGTCCCTCCAAACTTGGGCGGGCTGTACCACTTTGTTCTCAGATGGATCTTTTCCATTTTCTGTTTCTTCAGGTTTCTCTTTCAAGTCTTAACATGCTTCCCTTGGAATTACAGTAAGAGTGGTGTCTCTGAGCACACTGTGGATGGATTCAAGTACCCGCTCATGCTTTGGAAAAACTAGAGAATGTAAGATAAGGAGCAAACTCACAATTCTCTCACCTTCCACCTACCCAGCAAATACCTGCCTCTGTGTTTAGTACAAAATGTTAGACTCTTACTTCTCCGCACGCTCATCCGTTGCAGGTGTGTCCGTTATTGTATTTACAGCATCAGCTTCCAGAAGCATCACTTTCCTGTTGCCTCATTTATATTGTCTAGTTCATAGTGTGGTACTGTCAGTCTCTCTTCATTACTTACTGATGATCATTCAACCACCAAGCATATTTTCTTTAACAAGTATTTTCAAAGAGAAAAACCTTAAAACAAACAAAACCACATTGTAATTGATGGCATTGTCTACATAAGCCTCACTTAATTCCCGTCGGGATCTTGTTACTTGCTGTGAGAGCCTGATCTACTGGCAAAAAAGCTCTGAGAATAGTAATCAAGACTACGTAGACCTTTCCATGTGAAGAATTTAGGACCAAACATGTATTTGTGTGTATGTGTAAAGCTTGCTTTTCAGAATGTCTCAAACTGACCCCAGACAACCTTTTTTGCAGACGTCTGCCCTCAAGGACTAGTATTAGTCATTTAATTGCTCTGCGATCACTCTATCTCTCAGGGTGTGAGCCTGACTCTGAGATCATTGTACTAATTTAAAATATTTGGAAACCAGCAAAAAGGCAGACTTGAGGATATATTGACTGAGTTCCTCTTCCAGGAGGCCTCACATTTTCCATTGTGCTGAAAATGTCAAATTTTGCCCTTCGACCTTCCTTTAAGTGACTTTCTCCAATCAAGTCTCAATAGCAAAAAATAACCAATAATTGAGAGAGTTCGGGGGCATGATGAGAAGCATGCTCTCAAGTTTTACTACAATTCTGGCTAGGAAAATAAAATTCTAGTGCTGATGAGACCTCTGTGGCATGTGAGCTCGTGCTTGCAAGAGAGCCTCGGGAAGTGTGCACGGGGGTGGAAAGTGTGGGTAAAATAATGAAGAAAGATGGCAAATTGACCAGGGCTATTATTTGTATTTTTAATTTGAACATTATGTAAGGCCACCTCCCTCAGATTCAGGAGGAGCTTGTTAAAAATGGCCCGGAGGCCGCCTGGGTCAGCCTTCTCTGGGGGCGGTGTTCAGGGAATCCACCTTCTTAACAAGCTCTCCTAAGTGATTCTCCTGTTCAGAAAAATTTGAAGGCCACTGTATACACTAAAATGCTAAATACAAATATTCAGCTAGTGCCTTGTGCTGTGCTGGATGTTTGAAAATAAACCAAACCCACTTTAAGAATTCCGAGAGGCAAATTATAACACCAAAGAAAGTGAATCCAGTTCTATACTCCTGTGGAGTTTATCCAAAAGTTGGGGACTGAGTTTTTAAGTAGATTTCTCTCAGCTACTTTAAATGGAAATGAATTTTCTTATCAATTAAGTTCATCTAAATAATTTATTTAAAATGTCCTTAAAACTTTCTAGCTGTTACAGTCAGAAAGGTTTGAAAAGTTGTTTGCCGAAGCCAATCTAGGACATTCTGGAAGAACCAGGTGGCAGAGTTGTGTCTTTGGGACCCCAGCTTCTCCATCCATTGTCACTAGCATCTCCCTGATGTTTCTTCCAAGGGGCCCCTGACCTCATGGCCCTTCCTCTGCTCTCCTGTCATTATGGGTATAATGTAGAGTGCTAAGCTGGTGATCAAGAGAAATGGGCTTGGACTGTGGCTTTGATACGAAATAAATTACACGGCTTTGAGCAAGTTTCTTGAACTCTCTTTGAGTTTCCTTATCTGAAAAGTAAGTGGGTTTTCGGATATTCTTTCCAGTCCTCTTTCCATGATTCATTGAGTTCTCTGTGTATTTGCCCTTCAAGATGGGAACTGAGGTCTTCCTTCATTTGGCTAGAGGAGAGGTTGCTTGAGGGGGAGAGTTGGATGAGATGCTCAGGAACGCTGGGGCAGGGGTTGGGGCAGGGGTCGGGGCAGGGCCTCGCAGGGCCAGCAAGGAGTTGCAGCACCACCAGTCTGCGTTAGCCCGGCTCTACCTCCGGCTTGGTGTGTCAGATCTGAACACAACCTCTGGCCTCTCTGTGGTTGATTTCCCTCATTTTGGGGGTGGAGCCAGGAATGGTAATTGTTCCCATAGAGTCATTATTACTGAGGGGGATGAGCAGACATGTTTAAGGCACATGGGGGGCATCCCATCATATTTCTTTATTACTTATGAAGGTGTGGTTTGTTCAGTGCCTCACTTTACCTTCTCAAAGTTGGGCTATTTTATTTAACAAGCACTCTTAGGGCTTGTGATGATCCAGGAAATAATCTAAGAGTTTCACCTTAGTGGTAACTCTTTTAATCCTTACAACAAGCCTGCAAGGAACTATTGTGACCCCTATTATGCAGATAAGGAATCTAAGGCACATAACCTGCCCACTGTCAGCCAGAGAGCAAGCCAGGCAGACAGCCTGGGTCGGTAGTCTGTGCTCTCAATCCTTGACCTCCTAGCCAACAGGGAGGCTCAGAGAACAAGAAAGGGAGTGGAATGTGGGCAAGGCAACTTTATTATTTGTCAAAGACAGCATAAATTTGGTGTAGCAAAAAGATATCATAGTAACTCAGAAAACATCTAAAATCATTAGTGTTAACCCACAAAAAGTCCACTGGGTGCTGCTTTTGAAGAGGCATTAGTCTGGCCTCTGGCATTATAAATCTTTATGACAATCCCTCACAGAAAAACCGAAGGGTGAGGACATTCTGAATCTTGAAATAGGAGCTGCATCATTTCTTAAACATCCTCTTTCCTGCATGTCTTCCCATCACATGTCTCATAGGAATGGTAACTCACGACGAACATTTCCCCTGCTCTACTTAGAGCTCCGCAAACTCCTTCCCAGCTCAGCAGAAGCACATCCACCTGCAGCTCCAGGATGCTAGCCTCATCTTCTCTCTCTTTATTATTTAGATCATTATACATTGTGCATTGTCTTTTTTCCTTTTTCTTCTGATTTTTTAAATCCCTTTTACATAGGCTCTTAGAGAGTACAAATTTAACATGTTGCGGGGATAAATCTTGTTACAGAGATGATCACTAAGGCTTGTTGTTTACCTGGTTTCCCTCATGCTGGTGCCTCAGATCCTAACTGTGATGATAGGTTTTCTTTAAACAGGAGATTTTATAAAACAACAAAATGATGAGTTAAGAATAACCATGGATCTGGCACTATGGTATGTGCAACTTAATAGATGATAAAATTCAGCATAATATTTTTACAATAAACTGAATGATAGATACTACTAATATTAATTTCCAATCTGGCCTTGTGAGCAAATGATCACATGTACTCGTTCAGAACTAAGAAAAGAATTCTGCTCAGGCTTGGTTTCAGCTGTTAAATTTTTCTACTGCTCAAGTCCTGCCAGACTTCTTGGTAACATGAGACTCTGCCCTGGGATGTTCCTTCCTTGTTTCAAGTTCCTTTTGCTACAAGCAGACAACTCTCAGTCCCTGCTTACATAATTGCTCAGAATGTACTTTAAGTAAAAACTTTCTATCCTTCCTGTTTCTAAGGGGTTCACTCCCAGCGATATCCTCTGCCAAATGCCTGCTGCTAATTACTTATCGCCTGAGGGACCATTTCCTTTCATTGAAACATGGCCCTGAAGCTTTCTGTCTCTGTCTGAGCTCTCTGTCTTCTTGCTTAGCCGACTTTACTCATCACACTTTGACTGAATCCAACTTTGACTGAACACCTACTCGTGCTAGACACTCCTGGGCATTAAGATTACCAACACAAATAAAAATACAACCTCTGTGTATTGGAAGCTCACCTTTTGTAGTGGGACAGCTGTATAAACAGACACCTACGATCTTACTTGGAAGTGCCTTGACAGAGATAGTCTAGGTACCACGGCAACCTAGAAAGATAGTAGACTATCGATTGTAGACTAACAAGGTTGGGGCAGAGAAGACATCACAGAAAAAGTGACATCTAAGTCAAGTTTTGAAAAGGAAGCTGAAATTAGGTAATGAATGATGTTGGAGAGGTCAGAGTATTCTAGAAGGACAAGCAGCACGTGCAATCGTGGGATAATTAGAAAGTCGGTGCATTCGAGAAACCCGAAGAAGTTTGGTATGACTGGGCACAAAGTGTGCAGGACAGCTGGTGACACTGGAATGACAGAGGCCATCAGGGCTGAGTCATGAAATGTCTTCAACTCTATGCGAAGGTTTTTTGCTTTGTCCTGAAGATATTAACCTGAGGAAGTGGGGCTGGAGTGGTAATAACTCAGTGGTAGAGCACATGGTTAGCATGCACGAGGTCCTGGGTTCAATCCCCAGTACCTCCATTGAAAAAAATAGATATTAATGTCAGTTGGAATCCAGGCCTGTTTAGCCAACTTCTCCCATGGAAAACATGAACATTTACACGGAAGAACACAATTCATATGGATTTCAGAAAGCTTTCAAGGCCCCAGATGAACATTCAGGATTTTAGATGAAGAACCACAATTAGGCGGCCGGGTGGTAGGTTCGGGGAGCTCAACAAGGCTTTGCTGGTGCTGTGGACAGGGGCGTGGGCAGCGCAGCTGAGGCACAGACACTCGGCGAAGCGATGCTTGCAGGCGGTTGCACACAATTATGGAGGCGTACCCTGAGGCATGGTCACTGAAACTGAGGCACAAATGCTGGAGGCCTCAGGCTTATCATGGATGTGATGTTGCTATAAAGCTTTAACTAATTGGCTACGTGGAGAGTGATGTGCCCCTGAAAAGAAGTGTGCAATTAACTGACTTAAGCCTCCACATGAAGTCAGTTCAGTGTAGCCAGGCAGCAGCCTCAGGTGGTCAGAAGCCCAGTGTTCTGCTGGTCAGGGTTTTGCTCTTTTGTGTTTCTTTTAGATTTCTGCCCTTGCGGCATCTAAGGAATGGGTTCTTTCCTTCCTACCTTCCTTCCTTCCCTCCTTCCTGTTTTCTCTTTGCTTTACAGAAAAGTAACCTACAGATTAGGTAAAAAAAACTTATCTCTGTCATTGCATAAAATAGTGGACGGACAATTTAATTGACTTAAAAAGTTTTAATAACTACTTTACACCCAGTGTTACTAATTCTAAATATCCAGGCCCTCCAGTATTATATAGTTAATATATTATTTTCTTGCCATGTGTTTTTTCCTTCCCTACTTGATCCATATTCCATAGGTTTCTACTTTTAAGGTAAAATCAAGGAACCAAAAATGTTTATGTTGGTTTTCCACACAAAATTGTTATAGAACTTTTATTCTGAACTTCCCTTCTTAATTCTATGATGCGGGTACATCTTACACTTTTTAAAGTATCTGTTCAGTGTGACCATTGATTCAACAGTATCTGGATAATTGCTTTTAGGTACAGACACATTAGGTAACACTAAGTGATTGAGATTGTAGAACAAAATCCTTCTTTAGCTCTTTTGTTTATAATATGACTTTTTTTTTAATAGAAGATATTTGGCCTGGTTTTAAAGACTTGGTAAAAAGTAGACTTGGAGATACATGATCAGATTTTTGTCTAGCAATCTGTAATTTCCTGTGTCACCACACAGACTTCTGTCTTAGGGCTAGCACAGCTGTGAAAAAGATGTTAAAAATCATAGAACCCCACCTGTATCTATGACAAAATAATTAAAAGCATGCAAGTTTATAAAGGCTATCTCCTCCTATACACTCTGCAAAAAATAGAGCTTGCCATATGCCACAAAATAGGCACCTTACTTGCCTATACCAACGTGGAGAGTTTTCAGAAAGGATGGATGAAGAATTGCTCCTGTGAAAATATGAGCAGAGAATCACAACTCGTCAAACTCAAGCCAGATAACATTACACAAGAGTGTTCTTTGCGGGAGAATCAGCCAGACTTATCATCTGAATAAGGGTTCAATGATTACCCCAACCATCTCACATTCTTAGACCATTCCCTAGTTTACTACTGAATAAGAAATTATTTTAATAAGAAACCTTTTCTAAAAATGTATTAAATTATCTTTATTTTCCCTTGATTTAAAAAGTAGCATATCCTGGTTCATTAAAAAATTGGAAAATACAGCAATTACAAAGCAGAAAATTTTCTCCCACCATTCAGAGGGAGAAAAAGGTAAATGTGTATATCTTCAAATTCATACACACATATAGACAAGCAATAATATACTCAGAGCTGTACATACTGTTCATAAAACAATAATGGATATTTTTAAGGAAGAAGCATAAAAAGACCGATTTGTTGGTACATCTTGCTCATCACTGTTAAATTTAAGGGTTGGTAGAAACATTTTTTTAAACGCAGGATTTGGTACTATTCCTCACGCAGAGAGACCATTGAAAGATAGTTTTCCAGAAACAAAATTTCTCCCAAAAGGAATAAAAATAGAAGCATACAATGTGCATTTTAATACATTTTACCAGGATGCCCCTAATGTATCTTTCATGTGACAAATATGAATGCTGCCACCATCTAACTAAACATTGCCAGCCCCTGACAGGTGAGGCTGCCGCAGGGGCGAGTCCCTGATGGGCGGCGCTACCATTTTGGTCTCTGTGTGTGGGTATGTGGGGGTGGGGGTGGCGACTGGACGGGTATTTCAACTATTTCTGTTGTTCCAGTTTATTATTATTATTATTACTGTTACTGTTATTGTTGTTGTTGTTATTATTATTATTATTATTATTATTATTTCCTAAAAATGAGAGCTTCCAAAAGGCAAGGGAGAGTGAAAACTTTTATAAAATTTTTAAATTCTTGGAATGGAAGTCTTCTCATTATGTCCAAGACAATTGCTTTGAACATACCTTTGTTTTGGACATACAGTTGCTTCTCATTATGTCCACTACTTTGCTTTCATACCTTTGAATTTTACTCATATATTCAAGAATTTACTTCGTTCAAGATAAATCTGTAGAGTAGGCAACTTAGTTGCAGATAAATATGGAAGAAATTACTCACCTAAAATAAGGGATCATTTTTTATAGCTGTAGTTTTGCGAACTGAATTCATTGCACTGGCTCAAACAGCATATTTAGTAGCATAGACAAACATGTAGCCAGCAGGGAAGCATGCAGTGTTGTCAGATTGATATGTGTCCAGTTCACTGAGGGGACTCGAGGGAAGCACTGGCTAGTACCTGTGGGACTGTCAAGATGGGCTTTGTGACACAGGTAACCACTGAGGTGGTGGTTAAACTATCAGGTGTCAATCAGTCAGCAAAGAAGAGAAAGGCATTCTAGAGGAGCCTAGACTAGAGCAGCTCAATACATCACACAAGGTCAAAGCTTTTCCTGATGGTGTAAGCACAGTGTGCCAAGAAAAAGGTGAGGCAGGGTGCCCCACGAGAGACGGTAAGAAGATGTGCTATAAAGAAAGCCAAATACTTTTGTAAGCCATCTGTAGCCGATGCTGTCAGAGCCCCACCCATGTCCCTTATAACTAAACCAGGTCACTGTGCTCCAGTGCAGGATTCAAGCTGTGACTGACAGCTTGGATCTGTAGGAAGTCATTCTGTCCACTTGTAGCAGGCTAGAAGGGCCGAGGGAAGTGAGACCCCCTCCCAGGAGCAGACTGATTGGAATAGATGTGTACACCCCCCAACCAACCTCCCGCTCCAGCGGGATAACTCTGAGAAGTGAGATTGGCGGCACTTCCCTGAGTATTCCAGCAGGATTAAGCTTCAGTCATCCTGCTTTCCTGCCTCTGTATCAGCTCCCCACTCCCTTCCTGGTATTCCTTGTGCTCCCAAATACACTATCATTGTGCGAACCCTTATGTCATGGTCTGCTTCTGGGGAAATGTAAGCTAAGGCACCATGATAAGACGTGCTAAAAAGGAGTTCAAAGGTTTCAGGTTAAAAAATAATAATTTTGAGAGGTCATATTGGCAGCAAGGGGATAGTGGAGGTGGAGATGGAGGAGAGTAGAGGCAAGAACACTGGTGAGGAGGACACTGCTAGAGTCTAAGGGAAGATTGTAAATACTGAACTAGGGCACTAGGGCGTTGGAGGGTGGAGATAGATGTGGAGGCACCGGGAGATATAGTGGCCATAGATGGGGAGGCCGTATAATCAAGACCTTAGGGAAGACTGAGAAGGAATGGTCAAAGGGATAGCAGCAGCCCAAGAGAGGATGTTATGCGTTCTAGGAGGGAAGGAGCAACCAACTGTGCAAGAGCTACAGAGAGATGACGTTGCAGTGGCTCCACTGGATTGGAAATTTGAATCATTAATGATCTTTCACAAATCACTTTCCATAGGATGGTAGGGACAGAATTCTTATTGTAGGGGACTGAAGAACCAATGAGCTGACCAAGTGATGATAAACCAGCCTCTGGAAGCATCTCTTGGCTATGAAAGGAAGGAGAAAGAAAATGATGGTTAATGGAAGGAGGCTTAAGGTCAGAAAGGGTGTTTTTAGAGGCAGAGATGGCTTGAGCTGATGTGTGGACTGATAGTGATAGAACAAGTCAGGTGAAAAGGCTGAAAATCTATCAGTTCGTAGTATAAGGTCTTTGTTCTGGAAGAGATGGTGAGGGTGGGGATGAAATCACGAACATAGAAAGAAGTTTAACCTCTCATTGGCAAGTTGAAGGGAAACTGTTTCTATGCCAGACACGTGAGGGGAGGTAGGAAGTCAAGAAGCTGGTCTGAGAAGGGTGGCACCTTTGAAATTCCTTCTTCAAATTGTTTCGATGGGGATTCCTGAAATCTCACATTCATAAAGAAAGCCAGAGTGCTTGTTGCAGCTGCAGTCCTGTGTCTTCAGCTGTGTACTGCAGAGACAGAAGGTGGATGTAACCAAGGATTGGGAGCGGGGAAAGAAAGGAGTCCATTTGGGAAATGGGACCATAAAGTTTATGGTGCTCATGATTTTCAAATGTTTTTGGAAGCAATGGAAAAAAGAATGCAAAGAAAGTGAGTTTATTTCCTAAAATGCATTTTTGTTTTGTTTTGTAGTTTTCCCTTGCTAATGTCATCTCAAGTTCTATATTTTGCAAATATAAAGACTGCACCATGTGTGTGGATTAGTACAAATCATCACTCCAGGAGTAAGCAAGTTGATGCACACTCTAGGTTTTAATGGAGCAGGTTGTTATTCTTTACACCAACTTACTAAGGTCTCTAAATTCTACCTAAGAGGTGTACACTGAGTACTCTAATATCTACCCCTTCAAAAAAAAAAAGAGCTCTCCACATTAATCCTAAATATAGATCTGTCTGTCTGTCACTAGGTACAGACTTAGCAGGTTTTAGTTTTTCAGATCTTCTTTTTGGTGTCTAATTTCCTAAAGTCCACGAGACAGACAGCTGTCTGGGGGCCTGAGAGCTAAGACAATGAACATGCAGATATCAAGGAAATGGTCTTTTTACATCAACAGCTCCAATTACATCTGAGCATTTCCTCATTCTTGCCTGACTGTAGAGTTTCATAAATTGTAATCTGTGTTAAATTAAGGCACATTCTTTCTTACTAATGGAGGTGGTTAGGGTTAACTTCTTTAGCCTGCCTTAATTTTAGCAAGGCAAGACCTAATTAAAGTTATCTCCAGATTCCCATAGTTTGACATTTTTACTCTGTATCCTGTAGAAAAACAAAGCATACAGATATTTGCATATTAAACCAATGGAAAATATTAAAAACTTTTTTTAGCATTCAAAGAAGATCTGTTTTTATTTCTAGGCAATAATACTTTTTATTTTAGCCATTGTTTCCTCATCAGTCTGATAAATGAAAATATTTTGTCTTCTCTTGAAGTTGAAGTTTCTAGAAGAGGGTGCTACTTTTCTTCATTTAAAACAGGAAGTTTTTCTCACTGGTTGACTGACTTCTTTCTTTTTATATGTTCTTGGCTAAAGTTTGGGCTTCCTAAACTTGGTTGATTCTTTTTGGTCCAAGTGACATAGAAGATGCAGCAATTAACCACTTAATTTAAACAACGTTAACAGTCAATTTAAGTAATTCTAACATCTAGCACGTTCACACCCTGAACTATTGATGAAGAGAAATCTATAAAGAAGAATATTGGTAACGAGCCAGTGTGGAGCTGAGTCATTTAGGAAATGAAGTAAACAGTTCAATTTCTAACGTGGAACATTTAGAATCCCTCTGGATGACTTATATTAGTGCTGTCAAATGGCTAAACTAGCAATTTTTCAATCATGTCCAACTTGCAATATTGTAATATTGTTTGATTTTATGACATCCTCTTTCACCTTTTTGCACTTTTCTGCATTTTTGCACTTAACTAAGCAACTATGTCCACTTTGCTTGTAGATTATTTTTTCTTTAAGTTACCTAGAAACCCTCTAGTTTGCCTTAAAGTCAGTTTTGGAAATCATTGCATTAGAAATAGAGAATGGTAAAGAATCCTGGGAAGCATCTGGTCCTAACCCTTAGAAATAGACTCTGAGGCCCAGAGAGGCAAAGTGAATTGCCTAAAGTCAGACAGCTAATTACTAGTAGTTATGGGTGTAATTGTTCTTGCCACTTGTGTCCACATCCATTGCGATGTGATGTTGCCGCTCTTTCTATTAAAAGGAGGCATCTACTTCCCCACACTTTGAATCTGGACTTGCATTGTGACTTCCTTTGGCTGATAGAATGCAGGAGAAATAAGGATGCCAGTTCTGCAGCAATAGATAACTAATACATAATTTATTTTATTTTATTTTATTTTATTATTTTACTTTATGTTTTAACTGCCAGAGTATTCTAGAAAATCAGCAGTATTCAGATTATTTTTTTTCCCTCCACTCCTGCTTCCAACTACCTGGTAAATTTTCAAGTATTTGATTTCTTTGCTTGTATAATGTGTAATTTCTTTAACATCTTCTACCTTATGAAGCTTTTTAAATGGGTTCTTTTCTGTTTTTGAGTTTTTAGGAATATCTTCGGCAGAGGTGGATTTTTTTTTTTATTGTGCTATTGGGCATTACTTTGTGGCACAAAGTTTTAATCCACTTAACAGCTTCCAGCACATTTATTTTTTTGGCAGGCAGGTGATGCTGTCAGCTGTGTTCATACTAGCAGGCAAATTGCAGCAAGCCAGTAGTTCTTGGAATGAATTAAAAAAAGAGGATCTTTAACTAAAAGGGAGGTCAACTTGCTGTATTTGATAAATTTCAGTTCCTTGTCACCTGAAGCCATGTATATTAGCATATCCTATTTGTGGCCTGAATAGAATCATGTTATCTGAAAGCCTCTGTTTATTTTGGATGATTTACTCATTCTTACGTGAGTGGGAAGGAAGGAAGGATGATGTAGTAAAATCAGCACTGAACCTCGTGATTGGAAACCTGAGTTCAAATTCTAGATCATTCACCCGTTAGTTGTGTCACTTTGAGCAAGTCACTTAGCTTCTCTTAATTCAATTTCTTTCATTTTAAATTTCCAATATACTTAGAGTTTTTTGTTTGTTTGCTTGCTTGATTTGAGACTAAGGTGAAGCATGTAAAGCCTTTTGTAAATTGCAAATTCTAATCTCTACTTCTCTTCTGAGCTCTACACGTTTTCAGTTGCCTTTTGGACATTATCCACTGCATGTCCCACATCTAAAACCCGTCTCGACATGCAGTACTCAAGCTTTCATTTTCTCTCGACTTCCCTAGTTCTATTACACGATACTGACATTTTGTCAGTTACCCAGATTTTAAATCTCCAAATCAGTTTTTGATGCCCCTCTTTCAGTTATTCTTTATAAGGCATTCACTTATTTATTAATTTAAACATACAGCCAATGCTTATTTATCACCTGCTGTTTTCTGTTGCTGTACACCCTCCTTCTTTCAGTCCGAGCCCTATGTTTCAAACCAGATTTTGCTCCATATTATCTCCCTATTACAAATTCTGCTTCTCTGAATTTGGCATCCATCTTAGGTCTCTCAGCCCAGACCTTAGCCAGATTTTATCATTCTCTCTTTGTCTTCTCACCAGCCCCAGTCTCTCTTGTCTCTGGTCTACACCCTTTAGGACCTGCCCCTTTACCTTCCAGTAACCAGTTGTGCCACTAACCCAATTTGTTTTCATTCCTATATTCCTGATGAAAGAAGAAAATCAGACTCTTTAAGTGACACTGAAGGTGTTGTCCAGGTGTAATAATAAACATTTCCTTATTTGTGAAATAAAAAGGTTCTGGGCTACAGACTACCTCACTAGGTCATTGTGAAATGTACACTGACAGGCACAGGGGAAACACTCACAGCCTAAGACCAGGATGTGGGATTGTCTAACACTGAGTGCAATACTCCAACAATTCAAGTCAAAGCATCTTAGAATCTAATTAGGGAGATGAGATCGATACATTTCATATAATTCATGTATATAAAGTATGAAATCCAGTGCAGGTGAATGAGTACAAAGTGAAAAGGTGGGAAGTATGAAGTAAGGTTACTCAAGGAAGACAAGCAGGTGGTGACTTGTAAAGAAACTAATAGATATGAATTGGCGAAAAGAGAGCAAGAGAGTATTTTAGTATTTAGCATTTTGTGAATAATTACATAGGAAAATGCTCCAGAATAAAGCAAAGTGTGGCATGTGGCACTGACCTGATAAAATGAGATGTGTTTTTAGGCTAAAGATTGTGGTGCCAGTTACTGCAGACTTACATTCTTAACCTAGTAACAGAGAAAGATATGTGATGTAATGTTTCCAGTATTATCCACATTTCATTTTCAAAAAAACCCTATGGCTTTCATTGTGTTGTTCTTAAAGAATCAAGTTAGGAACTTAATGGATTTGTAAATCCTTTGATAATATATTAAACATTATCTCTAAGCCCACTTTTAAAGGCACTGTTTGAAACATAAAATAATACTTGCGGAGGAAAGAAATTTGGCTGCATTTAAACAACTATCCTTCCAAGGGAGGTTTCCTGTGTTTTATTTATGAACATCAATTGCTTTTCCTTTCTGTGTGAATTGGGCCAGAAAATCACAAATGCAAAAGTCTTTGGGTTTGTCTAATTCAAGCCTTGCATATTTTACAAATGAGGAACAGAGAGAGGGGGGTTAAATGTCTTTTACCAGGTCATAGCTATGCCATGGCCAAAATGAAACCTAAACTGCTATCTAGGTTTTCAGTCTTGTGCTTTAAAAAATACACCGAAGAACATAGGATAGTCAAGACAATGTGAAAGACACAGAGCAAATCTGGAGTATGTACCAGAGAACAAGACTTGCTCTAAAGCTATAGAAATTAAGAAAATGTAAGACTGACAGAAAGATTGACCAGTGGAATATGATAGAGATTCCAGAAACCTATCCACTTAGAAACAGTACCTTGATAAGATGATAAGGATGCCACTTCACGTCAGTAGAAAACTGATGATCTTCTCAATAAACAGCACTGGGTCAAAACTGGATGTATCAATGCAGAACAAAACAAAGGAACCTCGACTCCCACCTCACACCAAACACTGAAATCAATTTGAAATGGATCACAGACATTACATATGAAAGCTAAATCAATCAACCTTCTAGAATAGAACATGGAGAATTTCCTCATGACTTTGAAATAGGTAAAGATTTCTTAACTAAGACACAATAGCCACTAAGGAAAAGATTAATAAATAATTAAAGGAAAAGAAACTATTAATAAATAATTAAAGTTGTTTAATTAATAAATAATTAAAAGTTCTCATTAAGTGATAGCATTAGGATGAAAATCAAGCCACAGACTTGGAAAAGATTGGTGTAATATATACATATGTAATGTATGTATTTGTCAAAGTACTCATCAACAAAATATAAAGAGCTCTTACAAATAAGTAACTCTTTCAAAGAAAATAAAAAACAGACAGCTAAATTAAGAATGGGTGAAAGATTTGAACAGACATTTCTGTGTCAAAATGGCTAAGAAACATGAAAAGGAGCTCAACGTTGTTAAAACCACGATTAAAACACATATGCCAGAAGAGCTAACATTATGAAGGTGAATTATAGCTCAGTTTTTAAAAATTGGCAATGGTATTATTTCTTGAAAAAAAAAATATACCATTAAGAAATCTTAGAGAAAAATTTGCCTCATTTTTTTTTAATGGAGGTACTGGGGATTGAACCCAGGACCTTGTGCCTGCTAAGCACACACTCTACCACTGAGCTCTACCCACCCGCTGCCTCTTAGGCTAGTAAGTACTTGAAATATTTGCTTTTGTTCTCCCACTACTATGGCTTCCCATCCTTGCATCATGGTGGTGCACACAGACGATGCTGAGATTTATGCACTCTGAAATTTTCCACAGCTGGAGGAGACAAGTTAGGGATCTCTGATCCCTAGAGGCCATACATGGTGGTCTGTAGGTATAACAGTATTTTGGTTTGGCCAACTCTATGAAAACATTCACTGTTTCAGCATCATTAAACAAAGCATTAGCATAAAGGCAGATGCAGTGAGGTTGTTCTAGATAAAAGTACATTAAGTTCACCTAAACAAAAAGAGAAGTTCAACAAGCACATATTTTCCTTGGACACTAAATTTGTACTGTACCTAAAGCAAAGAGATTAATAGTAAACAGCCAGTGCACTTCCCAGTGTCATGAAATCTTATCAAGGAAAAGCATTTCAATTTAGTTGGGGAAAACACAGTATTCCAGAGTCATGAGCATCTTGCGGCTCATATGGAGTGCTCTCTGGAGCTAGTGATCAAGCCATCTCCTGAAATCTGCTGGATAGAAGATACTAATTATATTTGCTATTACCTATCTATATCTTTTCTATTAAATTAAAACTTTAAAGGACTATTAATGAAAGAAGGACAATTGTATTTGTAGTCATAGGGCATCCGTTTAAATTAAATGCATTTTTCCATTTAGTTTTGTCAGGTATTTTAAAAGTCTAATTTATTCCAGTTTGCTTACAAAGTTTAAAGCTATCTTTCATTCATTGCAGTTTTCAGGAGTTTGGGAAAAGATGCAAGAACCTTGAGATTTTTCAATTCTATGCCATACGTTTTATAAATAAAATTGAGGCTCAGAGATAACATTTATGGATTCTTCCCCCACTGGAATACCTTTTAAGAAACATTATTCTTCTCTACCATATCTATAAATCACTACTTTCTAAAACAAATCTCTTAAACTTCCTAAAAGCTTATTTTATCAAATTCTACTTTTGTTGCAAAAAAACATTGAAAATCTTTACAAGTGTCAACTGAAATAAAATGCACAACCAATAAGTTGAGAATTATGTTTTATTCAGTGGACTTCCTGAGGACTCAAGCCTGGGACACAACCTCTCATATCACTCTAAGGGACTGTTCCACCCAGGCAAGGGAGAAGCCAGGATATATAGGAGTTTTGTTTTGTTTTTGTTTTTTGTAATAAAGACCAAGTAGTCAGAACATCAAAAGATTACTGTTAATTAAAGAAAATCAGATATCTCAAGTTAAGGAATTTAGCACTTTTCTATGCATAGGAAGGTGCAAAGGTCTGGGTTCTTTGAAATCATTCCTGGCTATCTTGGGCGAGTATCCTGTTCTTTTATATCCTGAGTTCCCTCAGGGTGCACCGTTGCGGTTGGCTGCAGAGGCGGGCTGCCTACTTGTCTGCATCCTGAGTTCTCTCTGCTCACTGTTGGGGGTGATGGTAAGGGGTGGCAGTAGCAGCTGATGACTTGATGGCCCCAGTATCTTTTGTTTACTGATATGGTTGGCAATATATTTTTCATTTATACCAGGTAAAGCTGGAAATTTCAGCATTTTAAAACAAATACATTTCTATAAACATTTATTTAACAAATATGGCTCTCCCTAGTTTTCCTTCAAAAATCAGTCCATGAAAATTTAAAATACTTGTCCATCATAAAAATGTACAACTGTTAGTTTTCTTCCTCTTTCTCTCTTTCTGTCTCTCTCTTTCTCTCTGTCTCTTCCCCTTCCCCTTCTCTCTTCCCTTCCTCCCTCCCTTTATTTCTCTCTCTCTCCTTTCCTTTGATATTTGATGCTTAAAAACAGGAAAACAATGTTATGTGAGTTGAAAAGATGATAGATATGATTATAATTCTTTCTGTGATTTATTTCCAAGATGGTAGGTATTTTATGTTCTGCTATTCTAATTGTGCTTCTTCAAAATTCATGACTTGACATCAGTCCTTTGTTTATGAAGTTTGAGAAATGGACCTGAGACAATACATGATTATTTATTAAACTAAGACATTCCTTTGCAATGAAAAGGACTGTATGATTTCTAAATATTTCAACCTAATTTAAGGAAGTTCCACCTGGGCATATGGCAGGGGAGGTCTCAGAACTGTCTGTACTATAATTTCATGAAGCAGTCCACAAGATTTGAATATAAAGATTACATTTGCCTCTATCTAACTGGAAATTTTCTTCTCCCTCACTCTAACTTTACCATTTTCTCTGCTCTGAAATATCCATCATGAATATCAAGAACCAGAGGGACCCTGGATACCTTTCAGACCAGAGTTTCTCAACTGCTGTGTGGTGACCTGCTGATACACCCAGAATGGTTATAGCTGTGTTGAGATATCGTCTCCTTGGTACTTGAAGTGGCCAGTGGGCCTTGAGGAAACCTCCACCTTTTGTGTGTGTGATTTTATGTGAAAAATGTTGAGAAAAAAACCTATTCTATCACTTTTGTTTTGTAGATAAAGAAACTGAAAAACCCTTTGAGTTTGAAAGGCTTTGTCACAGAGTTCTGCAGTTCAAGGGCTAGATATAGAATCCAAATCTTGTGGCTTCGGCTCTGATGTACTTTGGCCAAGACACACTTCCTTCCTTCTTTTTGAATGAGACAGTAAAATTTAGTGGCTGCTTGTGGTATGCACTTTAATTGGAAGACATGACCCAACTAATTCACAATAGCAGTTTGTTGAATTCTTCCTCGGATTCACTTTACACACGTTGGTATCAATTTATATTAAAAAAAAGACTTTAAGACAGATTCTATCATCCCTTTTTTATAGACGTGGAAATTGGCATTCAGAGAAATTAAGTGACCTGTCAAAGATTTCGTAGTAACTTACTGAATTCAAACGCAGGTCTGTCGGGCTCCAAAGGGTATGTTCGCTGCACCCTATCATAACTACCTATTGTAATGAAAAGTAATTGTCACCTTACAGAGTATAGAAATTTATCTGCAGAGGAAGTAGGTAAAAGATAGTTTAATTTTTAGTATATGAGAGGAGAAAGCTATGATGTGAGTCAACAGGGGCATTTGCCGTGTCTCCAAGACCTAGTCTCTCTCTTTGCATTAGCCATGACTTTTGGGCAGTGGGTGTCTTAGTTAAAATACTTCAGAGGACTTTTGCAGAAAAAAATCCCAAGATATTTTATTGTTATTATTGCTTCAAGCAGATACAGGAGTTAGGAAAAATTCAAGTTATAGTAAAAGTACAGAGGGAAAATTTTTACAAAGATTTAAAACATTTATAATCACAGAACATCGTCTGGGCTAGAAAACCAGTCTCGATAATTGTAAATGGAGTCAATTCATATAAAGTGTGTTCTCTGATCACACTGTAATTGAATTCGAAATCACTGACAGAAAGATCCCTTTGGAAATCCGTTTGGCAGTTTCTTAAGAAGGTAAACATTCACCTACCATATTATCCAGCTATTCTACCCTGAGGTTCTAGCCAAGTGAAAAGAAAAATTTATCTTTATACAAAGACTTATACTTAAATATTCATAGCAGACTTTTTGTAGTAAGCCCAAAAACTGCAAACAACTCAAATGTCCTTCAACAATTGAATGAATTGTGATATATCCATATAATACACTACTATTTAGCAATAAATTTTTAAATTAAAAAAAGTTAGATGCTACAGTGTTATCTTTGGATTCTCCCAATATCCACCTCCTCTCCAATGACAGGAGTCCACGTAACAAAAGGATTATAAGGAGCAATCTCTGACTGCAAGTTGAACCATTAATAGGTGGTTTGAAGTAATAAGTTCTCTAGTCATTATATGTGGGAAGCAATTGATATCTTAAAACAAGCAAATGAGATTCAGAGAGAAAACAAAAAGGAACAGCAAAAATACCACGGCACATAGATTGAGGCTTTCAGAAACTACCGAAGGATTTCAGGCTTTCCTTGGATGTATGGCTGACTGGATCTGAGAAAGAAAATGTACCAAATGAGCCCAGAACTTTCTGTTATGCTCTAACTCAAGAAGCTCAAAGAACAGTAAATTGTTCTTTGCTAGAACACATATACTAAAGGACTCTCAATGACCAAAGATAGGACATAATTGGGCATCAAGAAGAACATGGAAGCATTAACTGAAGCACATTGTCTATATGAAAATTTCTAAGCTGGTAGTGTCATGAGAAAGAGAGAAGGAAGAGGAGGAGGTGGAAGAGGGAGAGAAAAATAGTAAACAGTTCATTGGATGCCAGGAAAAAATAACTGGAGCCCTAATTCCTTATTCTGAAATTGCCATGTGTCCTGCTTTGTCCTCTCTGCACCATGTTTTAGGTTAGCCATAGCATTAGATGATCAAAGAAATGTCTACTTTATAAAATTTTCCAGTTAATGTGCATGATATGACATACAATTAAACATGTCGTTCCTAATAAAAATAATTTATTTAAGTTTGGGTAATCAATAGATGAAGCTAAGCATCAGCAAAAGGGGAAAATATTGAGTGCCTCCTGAGATGGTACAACATACAGCACCCAGAGACACCTAGGAGATGTTCTTGCACAATGTTGATTCAGAATCTAACCAAATTCCATTTGTAGGGAAGAGCTGATTTCCATTTAGAGGAGATACTAGAGATAGAAGAATAAGGTAAATAATTCAGAAAGAAGCAAACAGAAAATTCTGAATGTGACACATTTTACAGCACCTGATTTCTGCAAAAGCTACTGGCAAGGAAGGGAGACAGAGACAGAGACAGAGAGAGAGGGGGGAAGGAAGGAAGAAGGAATGAGAGACATGATAATCAAGTGTGACATGTGGTCCTTGTTTGGATCTTGATTCAAATGGAGTGAATGAAAAATGTATGTATTTTTAAAGACCATTGGGGAATTTAATTTTGGAAAGTGCTTTGGCTATCTTGTCACATAACAAACCACACCAGAACTTAGTGGCTTAAAACAATAAAAATTTATTTTCTCACAAATTCGCAGTTAGGTCAGTCCTCTTAGGGGATGACTCTCTGCTCCATTTGGCATCGCTAGTGGGGCTTGCTTGGGACTTGAGGATTTACTCCCAAGATGGCTTCACTCACAGGGCTAGCACATCCGTGCTGGCTGTCAACTTGGAGAGCATCTGGGGCTGTCATAGGAGCCTTCAGTGTCCTTCGTGTAGGTCTCTTTATGCGCTGCTTGGGATTCCTCACAATAGGACAGCTGGGGTCAAAGAAAAAGGAAATGGAAGCCTGCAGTCCTCTTAAAGACTAGGCTTAGGTCTACCACAGCACTCCTGTGGCCGTATCCTATCAGTGTAGTTCCAGTCTCAGCCCACATCCAAGGGATTGGAGGAGTATGACCCCATCTCTCTGTTGGCAAGGGGGTTGGGGGCTTGGGGAGTGGAGGTGGGGGATGGGGGAGGGGTGACACAGGGAAGTATTTGATGTTACCAAGGAATAATTTTTAAGTGTCACAATGGCATTCTGATTATCTAAGAAAATGTCAAACAATTTTGGAGCTACAAAGTGAAGTATGTAGGAGTGAAATGACATGATATCTGGGGTTTAAAATACTTTAGCAGAAAAGAAAAATGATAAGGATGAAACAGGATATCTTGATAATTTTTGCATCTAGGTGATGGAAATGCAGAGGGATTACTGAACTCTACTTTTGAATGTGTATGAAAATCTCATCATCAATTTTTTAAAATATTGGGGCTTGAAATAATGTTATAGCTCTTAAGAGATCAAAAGGAAGAGATTCAAAGTCCTAGTTTTATCTGGTTTTAATTAAACTTTAATATTACTTCTTCTCCAAATATACCTTAAATAGTACTCTCCAAAAGTACTAACTTTGAGAAAGGATGCTGAAACTGAGAAACATACAGAGGTGCTGAGGCTGTTGCAAGGAATCATAGAAAGGCAACCAAACACGGAGGGCTGCCTCGTGTTGGTGCTGGTGATGTCTGTTTCTTCCATCTGAAAGCAGCTGTGTGAGGACCTAATGCTTTGAGCTTCTGCATCCATAATGCAGACCATGAAGAGAAGGGCAAGGGAACTGCAACTGGTGACCATGACTCTGACCTCACTGATCCTCTGCATCAATGCCAACAATCGTCAACCCACAGACTAACCCTTATATGAGAAGAACTCCCCTTAGCCATGAGTAAGCATGCTCAGTCATGTAGTCTGTCACGTGGAACTTGAAGCATTCTTAGCTAGCAACACCCTACAGCAGAAGTTTACATTGTAACTCTCCTGGTATTCCTAATTAAAGGACAGGGGACAACTGCAGATGCCCTTTCCAAGGGTCCTAGAAATAAATGGGATTTAAAGAAAAAGTAAGTCCAGGGCCAACTGAAGAAGTGTATTTGCAAGATCTAAGTTTACCTTGGCAGCCATTCCACCTTTGAGTATATAGTCAAAAGAACTGAGAGCAGGAACGCACGTAGAGACTCATATTCATAGCAACGTTATCCACAGTAGACAAAAGGTAAAAGCAACCTAAGTGTCCACCAACAGATGAATGGACAAACAAAATGTGGTGTATGCATACAACGGATATTACTTAGCCTTAAAAAGAAAAAAATTCTGACGCCTGCTACAACATAAGTGAGACTTGAAGACATTATACTAAGTGAAATAAGCCAATTACCAAAAGGCAAAAGACTGCATGATTCCACTTAAATGAGATGCCAAGAATAGTGAAATTCACAGAAACGGAAAGCAGAATGGTGGTTGCCAGGGGCTGGTGGGGAGGAATGAGGTGTTTAATTGGTAGGGAGTTTCAGTTTTGTAAGATGAAAAAGTTCTGGAGATGGATAGTGAAGATGTTTGGAAAACAAGGTGAATATACTTAATGCTACAAGACTGTGCACTTAAAAATGGTTAAAATGGGAAATTTTCAGTTATGTATACTTTACCACCATAAAAAGTGCTTATCTCAGTACCTTGTCATATAAGAGATCCAACTTTTTTTAAATTAATGCAAGAGAAAAAAGGGGAGGGAGGTGGGGAAGCACATGGTACGGAGCCTTGAACTAACAGCTTTGAAGGGAAGGTGCTGCTTTTATATTGGAGGAGGACATTTTCTTCAGGGTTTGCTTCATATTTTCAATTTAGTTTTGTAGGCCTGTGGTTGTTTTTGGTGCATTTTCCTCCAGATTTTAAGAATATTATTGCCACCTTTGAAATCTGATTACAAAGATCATGCTAAGTCTTATTCTCTCATTTGAATAGTCAGGGTTCCTCATTAATTTAGAAAATTGTTTGTTCAGTAAAGATCTATCTCATTTGATAATGGTCTCTGAATCCCTGGGATTATGGCAGGGATTTTACTTCGTAGTAATCTCCCATGAGAACCGCCCAAACAGCTGGGAAGGCAAGAGAGAGCTCGCACAGCGACAAGGGACTGGAGCTGACCAAAATGAATCTTTTCTGCTTTTCGCTGGTAAGTTTTTTCACATGTACCATTTATATCCTCATTTGTATTTTACTGTATGGAGTTAGGGTATACCCTTAACTTCCTAAGTGGGGAGATTAATACATTCTAGGGTCTTATTAGAAAGTCCACGTCAGAAAAAGGAGGAAGTATGGTTTCGTTAAAGAACTTAAGCCAACAATACTCATTCGAAGGCAAGTAATTTACAAAAAAAGTACAAATTTATCCCTAATAATTACTAGTTACTTAACATTTTGAAACTGAATTTCTAAGTGTGAGATGTAAATAGTATTTTTGAGGAACTCTTCTTTTTATTATTGAGTATGAGTTTTTTGGGGGGTTTTTTTGGGTTTTTTTGCAAAATATGTTGCATTTGGGTTGCTTGTTTTGCTTTGGGACATTCCTAGGAATCACAATTTCTTCTTTATTGCTTGAATAATGAATTCCATTCAATGTTGGCTTGGTTAAACTACCATGGAGGCAACTTTCTGAGTTACACAGCACTGTAAGTGCAAGGTACAATAGATTAATCCAGTCCTACAGATGTGCTCATTCAAGGGTATAAGCGCCTCTCCGATTCTTTTTTACATTATTGCTTTTTCTTTTTTTTTTTTCCCTTTAGCCTGAAGTGGATCAGGGAACGTTAGCCAGTAGTCACAGATCTGGAAATACTTTATAACTCTAACCTGCAATTGTGACCATTTGCCAAAGCTAAAAATGCATTTCAAAAATAATTTTATTCATTTCTATCTGTGCTTACAGCAGGGTATTATGCCTATTCATTGGCTTTTCAAGATGTCGATGGGAGATCCCTGTCGATTGAGGAAATAAAATGGTTTGCTTTGATGTTTGTTTTCTTTCCAAATTGCAAATAAGATTAACGTAAGTGCTAGAGATGGTGCTGACATAGGTTGCAGTACCTAAACAGGAGGCATTTTAAGCCAAGATAAGGGATTTAATCTTAAAGCATCTTGAAAAATAAAATGCAATTGTGAGATGTGGCAGGCTGAATCATCGAGTGCGGGGTGCCTGTATAGTCCCAATTTACAGAATAACTACCAGTGCTCAACTTTGCTTTGTGCCATATAAATCTGACCGGAGAAATCCCATTTCAGGTGATTTAAGTGGTATTGTGCATTCTTTCCTAGTTGCTCTAAAAGAACTATATATGGTTTATGTGAATATACTTCCCGTGGAAATAGGCAGTGTAGCAACAGACACGATTGCGTTCCAAAATCACTCTGAATGGTCCTATAATCAGTATGCTAATGTTTCTATAACATAGCATAGCTCAGCATAGCGTGGCATATGCTTTGTAATCCTGCAACTAAAGACATATAACCATATAACGAGCATGATTGTCTTTCTCTGTACTATAAGGATGGGAGCACATACTCAAAAAGGATCGCTTCAGAGCCATGCCTCATGGACTCAGTTTGACTGCAACTCTTTTGTATCTTCTAAAGTTATCCTTAAAAAGTGACTTGCCTAGAAACATACTGCATTAGGCTGAACCATCATGATCTGCTGACTTATTTTGTCTAAGCATTCCAAAACTTATATGTGGCCAAAATTAGTTGCTTTAATAAGAAAACATCCACAAGGTACTTGGAAAAAGATCAAAACTGTTTTAGGTATTTTTAAAAATTTCTTCTTGTGGAAGAAATAATGTTATTTAGCATACGGGCTCTCAACCAGGGTGTTGTGACACCCTACCGTGCTGTTATGAGCTGTGAAAAAGGGGTGGGGTTACAGTTTTTGCCAGGAATTTGTGCATAATTCAAAACATATTTTATCTGTGTCTGCAGGAATGTGAACATATGGGACACAGCATTTTTAAGAAGAGATTAAAAACTACTGACTTAGTGGAAAGAGAGGTCGAAGAATTAAAAAGTGGAGGTGTATAGAAATATATTGACCTCTAAACCTCTAGGAAGGAGGTGATTTTAAGTAGCAAGCATCATATGAAGACTACCACTAAGGAAAGCCAGTGAAAGAGTTAAACATTCTCTTAAGTGTAGGGGGAAATTGTAAATCTTTTAGTAAATGGGGTTTTTAAGAGAAATATAAAGCCAGACTTAATGAACTACCCATTCTGAACCAAGGATACTATAAATAATCCATTAAAGGTGATTGCAATTATTTTAGATCTATAAACTCCAAATGGGGTCTGTCTCTCAAAAGAGGGGCAGGAACATCCTTTTATGTGTGCCACTCTGACTCCAGAATTTTTCTTAGAGTTTTACACAGTGATAAGGCTTTTAGAAAGCTCGCTTATTTGAAGCATGATGATTTTCCTGTTGAGCTCATCAAATAGTTATTGAATTTAACTTGGCTTTGTAGCCCAATAAAGTCACTAATCAATTATCCCTGTGCTGTTTCTTCAGTGGCTTGAAATGCTGCATCTCTCTTTATTTGGTTTATGTATTTTACCCCATTGTTTTACCTCCATCCCTTCTTAATGACTGCTCTGTGTATCTACTAAGATCATTAAAATGCCAAGGAGACATGTTATTCAAAAGAATATCTTCTCCTTGTCCTTCTTCAAAATGTGGGCTTTTTAAGTCTCTGTGCTTCTGTGTGAATACAGAATCATCTTTCAAGTTATATGAAAATCTTTGATGGGGTTTTGATTAAAATGGATTTGAATTTCACACCATCTTTATGGGAAATTGACTTCATAATGGGGTTGAGTTCTCCCATTCACAAACAAATAAAGCTCTTCATTTATTCTAATCTTCTTCATGGCCTTTAATGATGTTTTATAATTTTCTCTATACTATTCTTACACATCTTTTACTAACTTTATTGCTAAGCTCTGGTTGCTGTTGTGATTTTTTTCCCCTCATTTGTTCTTGCTGATTTATAGATACATTGTTGATTTTCAGATATTGATAATGCAGATGATTAGTTTTGCTGAATTTTTAAAATTCTTGTAGTCTCTGGTTTATTTTTGATTTTTAACATATGCAACCCACACATTTCCTCTTCTTTAGCAATTGTACCGTTCTCTGCTTCTCTCTCTTCCATCGCATTGACAAGTAAAAATGCTATAATGGCAGACATCCTAGTCTTGCTTCCAACATTCATGTAATTACTTCTAATTGAGTCTTCCCAAGGTTTTTGATAAATAACCCTAATAAGGTTAAGGAAGTCCTGTCTTTTCCCAGTTTGCTAAGATTTTATCAAAGATGAATAATAAATTTTTCAGATACCTTAGAATATTTATTGAAAGAATAAGCTGTCTTTTTAAACATGTTAATAGTATATTTAAATGTTGAAACATCCTTATATTCTTATATTAAACACTGATTGGCCGTGGTGTATTTTTATATACATTATTCGATTTAATTTTGTTAACATTACACTTAGGATTTTTAAAGCTGTAAGTAAAATTGGTCTATAATTTTCTTAAAATGAAAGAAAAATCTGTCATTTTATTTTTCTAGAATTCCTATTAATCCTATGCTGTAGTGTCTCAACATGTCCCAATAGACAATTTTATTTCAATATTTCATGCGTTTTCTATTTATTCTTTCATGCTGCACCCTGGTGAACTCTCTAGCATCTTCCAATTCTTTTGAGAGTTCTAGAGTTCATCCCAAATTTTGATTATTTCATACAAATTTATATGATTATATATTTTTCAATATTTTTTTAAATTGTTTATTTTTTGTTGCTATTTAATGGTTCTTGTTTCTTTTCTGTCAGTTTTGGTTTCATTGTAGGTTATTTAATTTTAATTGTATATTTCTTTTTTATTTAGCTCTGTGAAGTTGACAGTCTTTCTTAAATTATTTCTCCGTCCATTTTATGATTTTAATTTCATTGGGAATGAAGTGGCTTTATTTTCGGATTGTCAATTTGGTTGACTTTCTTAGCATTTGATCCCTTCATGCATTCTGGCTACTGTTGAATGATAACTCTTTTTCCCTTTTCTCTGTCTCTGTCTCTCCATCTGTATCTCTGTCTCTGTCTCCCTCTCCTCCCCCCCATCCACCTCCACCCTTCCCTGCCTCTCTTTTTCCTCCTTCCTAGCCTCTTCATCTTTCTCCATCTAGTTGTGAGGCATGAATCTCAAGTCTCTCTGAGGCCTGAGGTTAGAACCTAGGCTTACATTGCTGGTCCAGGGATCCCGTCCCAAGGTGGTATTTGGTGTGTTACTGATCCAGTCACTGAACTAGCTGGCAGCTTGTTTCTGATCCCAGTTTGCTGGCTGTGTGGTTGAATTGTGCTTTACTGGTCTAGAGCTTTCTTGAAGCAAGAGCCCCAGCAGCTACTGGAAGGAGCTTTCTTCAGCTTCCTTTCATAGCTGCACGTGCTGCTGTAGCCCCTGGACTTGAGCAGGGATTTGCTTTACATGGAGGATGTCTATTTACATTAAACCACAAAGCCCACAGTCCACGGTGCTGCCTGTTTGTGGGTGGGCCACTAACAGGTCCAAAGCTTAGCCTTCACTCACCACTCTGTGCTTCTGTTAGGTTTTTGCTTTCCCTACATGTTTATGTATTTCAGACCACACATGCTTAGGGCTCACTTACATCCTTTAAATTTTCCCAATAAGTTGCCATGTGCAGGGGTTCCTTGAATTATGAAACTGTAGGGTTGAAATTTCTAAAGGTAGACAATGTGAATACAATTCAATCTTCACTTTGTTTCCATCTTAATAAAATACTTTTTAAACATGTGAATATTTTTCAGTGAAACACTGTTTTTTCACTCATTGTTTCAAGCAATTAAACTTTTTCATAATCCAACAGATCTATATTTTGATGACACCATTATCAGTATCACCCATCACTCTGTCTAGAAATTTTCAATATACTAAGCGTATACTGCTCTCTCTTAAGACTCTTTCTGGATGATGCCATCACTAGACCAATTCTGTCTCAAAAAGAAAAAATATAACAAGTCAAACACAAAGAAGATTAACTATGGAGTCCTCAATGTTTTGTTTTGTTTTTTTTCCTTCCTACAAAAAGTGTGAAGGTCTTTTTTTCAATTGTGTAAGGTAGGCAAAATAATTTGTCAGTAAGTTTTTTAAGAATTTCACATATTGTGATTCTTTCTACTGTCCATCCCCTTAATTCCTCCAATTTTGAGTCGTAATCTTCAAGATAGCCTGTTCAATAAGAATTTTTGCTCAGTCAACAGTTGTCGTGTCCGTCAGCCCATAATTCTTTTAGCTGGGCTTCTTTGATCTCCAGTGGAACACATAATGGTTTTAAATGTAAACTCATATATTTTAAAATTCATAATTCCATAAAAGGATAAAAACAAACAATATTTTATTAGTATAAATAGTAAACATTAATATCAATGCATTTACTGTGCTTGTGAAATAGTTTTGCTGTTTCAAAGCATACTTGTATCCATTTTATCCTGAGAGTTCCTTTGTAAGATGATTGTAAAGACAACTCTGCAGAAGAGGCAGCTGAAGTAGAACAGATTCTGTTTCTTAAAGACATCATTCTAATTAGTGTTAATTAGTACTCTAATTAGAGGGAAACATATAACTAAAACCTGTGACCTGACACCCAACACAGTTTACTGGTGTCCAAATAGGCCTTTATTTAGTGCCTTGAACTTGATGTCTCCACCATGCTTCTTGAGAAATGGCCTCATTTTGTGCATGACTCCCCAGCACTTAGAGACTTGTTTGAATTCCTGGCTCTGTAATGAGGGCTGAGAAGGCCTCTCTTCACTGTCTAGCTCACTGCTGAAAATTGGTATACCCTCAACTCATAATCACTATGCACAGGCTAATTTAGATGGAGTACTGTATAAAGCTGGGTTGGTAGATTAAATGAGTTTCCAATGAAAATGATCATTTTGTTATTCCTTGACTCATAAATCTCTTCATTGCAGGAGGGCTCTATGGACAGCTTATATGAACCAGTCCCGGAACAACGAGCTCACCAAGAGAGCGCCTCTGAGGGAACTGACTCTTTTATCTCACCCTCTGGGGAGAGTGGAGGAGCACGCAGCCGCCTCTTCATGGTGAGTCAACCTTGTGTAGAGTGGATCGCCTCTTCTCTATTATATATTTAGAATCACTTGCTGAATGGTACCTGCTAATACAGCAAAAAATACTCTGTTTTCAGAAGGTTCTTCATTTACTTTTAGTTTCTGATTTTCTCTTCATTGTTGTCTCTTTCATGATTTTGGCTTATCGGTATTAACTACCATTTATAAAACTGGGTGATTATGTAACTTAAATGGATTAATCAAAAGCAACCTTATGACAAAGAAATAATTGTATTATTTTCTAGATGAGGAAACTGCAGGAGAGAAATACAAAGTAACTTGTATAAAACAAATAAGTGTTAAATCTGGCAATAAAATATATACGTGCCTGCATCAACAGTTTATCAGTAGTTTACTGGTAAGCCAGGTCTTCGAGGTTGGGGGGTGGGGAAAACCTGAGATTTGTAGCATTTGTCGATTTCCTTGGTGGAAATGCTCCTACTATGGTTACCATGGTTGATTTCAAGCGACCAGTGGTTTAATAACAAGCTTACGATATCTGAATATTTAATCATTCATTGTTTCCAGTGACAACTCCAGCACAGCCATGACTGCTTGAAAGTCTGTGCTAACCAATTTACTAAGCTGCTTCTTCAACTTATGGACACACAACATCAACTTACAAAACATGAGTATTTCTAGAATGCAAATGCAAATAGTTTTCGTGAATTATCTTTATAATTACTAGAGGCATAGAGTTCTCCGTGCTCTGCAAAATTGGCCCTGTTTCTATTTTACAGTGTGAGCTGTTTTCTTAGTTGATTGTGTTGTATTTAAATTAATCCCATTCTAATAAACTTATTTTGCTTCTGTTGTGGCTTAGGACAATATGAAAGATCCTATGTCTGCAGTGAATAAAAACTTCTCTAAATTTAATAGATTTAGATGTTACCATCTATCCTTAAAATCACATTTTCCCCATAAGAACATAGAAATTATATCAACTGTCCTTTCCTCAGTGCTCCCTTTTTGTAAGGCATTGTACTAGATGACGTTATATATGAAATTATCTGTGTTGGTCCTCACAATAACTTCACAGAGGTTTAGAAATGTTGAGAAAGGCTAAATAACTTTTTCATTTGAAAAGAAGATGACCCAGAATTCAAATCCAGGTCTTCTTTTGCTCTAAAGAAAAGATTAGAGTAAAATGCCTTCAAGTTTTATACTTACCTGCACAGCTATCTGTTTTATTCTTTGGAGACATTGAAAACTTTTCATTTTCTCAGTTTACGGAATGTTTCTGTTTCCCAGAAACTTAGATCAACTAAAAGGTAATATACTGTTAGTTAGTAAACAAGTTCAACAACGTATCAGTAACTAAAAAAAAAAAAAAAAAGTGTGTGTAAACTCTTCCCTCAACTCTGTGCCCTTTTCAGTGTCTATAAGATGCTGATGGTGAAAAGAGACGCATAAGAGGAAGCAGGAGTACATTTTACACTTTAATGTGAGAGAGAGAGAGACCATTACATGGAGACTGTCAGTTGACATTGCAAAACGTTTCTAAGCATTTTTACCCTACGATTAAAAAGAAAAATTGAATAAGCTGAAAAGCCTGAAGATATTTCCTTAAAGGCGTCGGTTTAATAAGTATGCGTGAAAAATAAACACGTTCATGGCCAGCCAGTCTACTAGAATTGTAATCAAACTTCATTTATATTGCAAAAGTAGATAAAAAAAGTAAAAACATGATTTAAATTACTAAACATTCTTTATACATATATATGTCTTAGTATTTAATTGTGAAATATATGCATATACACAAATATAAATGTATGTGTGTGTGTGTGTATAAATACACTGAAAATCAACTAGTTCAGTTATTGATCCACTATTCAATTGTCAAATTTTACCACTTGTATCAAATTATCATTGATATTTGTTTTATTCCTAATGAAAATGATTCCACAGCTTGGAATAAAACAAAGTTAATCTTACAATGATGAAATTTAATGATACAGAACTTTCCTGACTTTCCATCTAAGCCCCTGAAGAATGGATGCTTTTTTCCTCCTAGTATTCTCTTTCCTTTTGTTTTCCTCCCTAATTCAAGGGGGAAAGATCTGTACCAGTCTTAATAGTATCAGAAAAAGATTCTTCTTTTTGGATTAGTGTTCTAAAAATACTATAAAAATATCCCTAAAGCTAATAGAGATACTCCTCAAGCTCCTAGTCCTCAGCCCAAATCTATCTGCATTTTCCTGGAGAGGAGAGGGGCTCCCAAACTCACACCCTTCACACCCAAGATGACAGCATCTCCAGGTGTTACAGTGGAAAATAGAGTCCATACTAAAAATAATGTCATTTGCCACATGACTTGAAAAGAAAAAACAAAATGAGAGAAGCTTCTGACTTCCCTTAAAGATGCTCTATTTATGCCTACTTGTTAGGAATTGTGCAATGTGGAAAACGGTGTGTTAGTCAAGGTGAGGCGTTACGTAGATGAACGTGTTCCAGGTCCCAAAGGAGGTGATCCGGTGTAGACCAACTGCCCAGTTAAGCATAGAGAAGGTGTTGAAGGGAAAGACATTTGTGTTGGGATTTTAAATGAGGAACATCAGAAAAGTCCAGTTTACATTTTAATAGCAGTTCCAGCAGGGGTTGGTAATGGAGAGCTGGTCTAAAGAGAAATCATTTTATAATGAGACTTTATTAAATTTTATAAAGAGAAATAATGAGTGATCCACTTGTAGTATGTTTAGCAAAGCCAGAGAATTTTAGAGGGCTATTGGCCTCCCCAAAAAAGAGGTAAAAAGTTTTACAGAGCGAATAATCATGCAACTAAACAAATACACTAACATGCTAGCCTGACTGGAGATCGACTACTGTTATTATATTGGTTAAATGTTGGCCATTACTGCTCGACTCTGTAACTGTGTTAGCACCCCTTTATTCTGTCTGAAGCTACTAAAAGATTTTGAATTAGAAAAAGAATCAGAACATAAAAGTGTTCGTACCTCTGACAATTTGGAGCTAACTGGTTCAAACCTGAATTATCAGGCTTGCCATCTATATTGATTGAAGTAAGCAAATAATTGTCAATTTTCCACTTCATTTTGTACCTCATAAATTAAATTAATAAGACATTTGAGCCTTTTCAAAGAGCTTACATGTGGAACGAGGACACTATCCCAATTATTTGTATGTAGCACATATATTTATAGGTTGCATAAATATTCATTCAATACATACTTGTAAGCTAAATGAATGGATTCATGAAGGTTCATTCATCAAGCTTAAGAAAGTCTTAATAATGGAGCATGGATGATGCAGCGTCATACGTGAGTTTTGGAGCTGGGTAGACAGGAATTTTCCCTCTAGCTCTGCCAATTACCAGCTATATGACCGTGGAAAGTTGCTCAAATTCTCTAGACCTCAGTGTCCTCCTCTGTAGAATGAAGAGAACAATCCTCGGTAGGGGTTCAGCCTAGTTCAGTTCCAGAGAAGAGCGTCTCCTCTTGCTCTGACAGCAGGAAGGACTGAGCACTGGAGCTAAAAGGGCCAGTGCGTCACAATAGAGCTACGGCGGGAACTACCACCCGAGGCGGCCAGTACATGTCCTAAGGACAGCTTTTACATTAAAGCAATTTGCTTTAAAATCAAAACAAAAATAAAGAAGCCCATGCCATAGAAACCGTTTGTGGTCCACAGATTCTAAAATATTTCTATCTGGCTTTTCATGGAAAAACTTTGCTGACGCAAGTAGCCACTAAGTACTTGAGAACTGGCTAGTCCAAATGCAGCTGGTGACAAGTGTAAAATATACCCAGTACTTTAAAGACTTTGTAGTTAAAAAGAAGATAAAGTAGCTTATTAATAATTGGATGCTGATTTGTCTAAATTAGATTATTTTAGATATGGTAGGGTAAATGGAATTTCACTCATTTCTTTTAACGTGGCTACTAGGTGTGGCTTCGACTTCACATCCCAACTTCCAAATTTCCCATGGATGCTTACGTTCTGCCAAACCTTAATCATATCTGTTATCCAGGCTTCAGGGAACTTGTGAAATGGGGTTTTTAGCCTTTGGACTCTGATAGAGGAACTCAGTCCAGGAAGAAGGTGAGATAGTGTTACTTTGCTGTATCTACCACCCCGCCCTCCTAGAGTCTTCGTTCTTGTTAAAGTTGGCATCACTATTCTCAAATGAAAACAAAAACAAAAACAAAAGCAGTGCCAGCTCACCTCTAGGATTCCTCTGTTGTGGACATGGAGAATGGCCAGCTTTCTGAAGGAGGCTCTCCCTTGTCTCTATAGCACATCATTTGTATCATCCTTACCCAGCTCACAGTTTTATGCTAACCTTTCAAGTGAGTTAGATGTAACATTTCTTCTGCCATATCTGGGTCTTATAAAGTGGTGATAAAGAAGACATTCTTTTCTTCCAGTTAAGATGGAGAGGAATGATTCACACACACACACACACACACACACACATACACACACATACACACACACACAACAAAAAGCAAGACTACTTAATACTATTATATTAAAAAGTAAACCACAGTGCATTTGCTGTAAAAAAGATTTTGCTGTAACTTCTGGCAGTCATTCTCAAAAGCAGCTGGACTTCAAGATCACCTGAAGTCACAGATATTCGGACCCCACTCTGGACCGACTGCATCAGTGAGAACAGATTAGAGCAGCCCTGTCCAGTAGAAATATAATGCAAGCCACAGATGTAATTTCAGATTTTCTAGTAGTCACAATAAAAAATTTTAAAAAGAGAAACAGGTGGAAATTAATTTAATAATGTATTTAAGCAAGTACCCCTAAAATATTATCATTGCAACATGTAATTATTATCAAAAGTTAATGAGATATTTTATATTTTTGTTTTTAAACTAAGATTTTGAAGTCTGGTATATATTTTATATATCTCAATTCAGATGCAAAAATTTCAATGTTTACAGTGAAATCTGCTCCTAATCAAACAATGAAATTTGTGTAGTTTTTACCCTGCTTCAATGTCAAAATTAAATTAAATTAAATTAAATTAAAATTTACTTCCTCAGTTGCACCAGCCACATTAGGCCACTAATGGCTACCGTATTGGACAGCATAGGATTAGAGGCTTGAAGTTGCTGGCAATGTTGAGGCATCAAAGTAACTAGATAATATCACTTTACTTAGGGAAATATGAAGTATAAAAATACTTAATGATCAACATTTAGTTATATACTTTTAGAAAAAGGAAAGATCATAGGGAACAAGTGTATTAACTAATGAGGAAGCTGAGATTAGTGTCTTGTCTGAAATGACACATGGAGTCAAGACTGCAGTTCTGGCCTCCCAAATACTAATCCTGTCCTGGCCTCTCTGTCATGAGCATGTGTGTATGTATGTGTGTGTGGACGCTCTGCATGTGCATCTCCACGAGAATTAGAGAGAGTAGGAGAGGGGTGAGTGGCAGAGTGTGTCTGGGGAGAGGAGAAGTGAGGAGGAGGGGAGGGTAGGAAGACAAAGGCCCTAACCTTATTTTATACGTGCTGAACATGACCTGATGGTAGAGGGGACACAGCGGAGAGAACTGGAGAAGGGAAATGAAGTGAATAAACTTGACGTTTATTCCTGCGCCCCAGGCAGCTGAGAACTGCGTATCCTTGAGAATGTTATTGAACTTCTCTGACCCTAAGATTTCTGAGCAATAGAATATGGATAAAAATGTCTGTCTCTTGGTTTGTAGTGAGGTTCAAATGTTAGAACACACGTTAAGCACCTGGCATAATGCATGTTAATGTTCATTTTCCTTCCTTCTACAACCCATCACACCAGGGCAGAGTGATCCTTTAATTTAATATCCTTGATTAAATGACTTTAAGTCAAACTCTCACTCGAGCTTGGATGTCGTTTTAAAATAACTGCTCGAAATAATTTGTAATCAACATGCCTTACCTAGAAGCATTGATTTTCCCCTGGCTGGACAAGAAGAAGGAACAGGATTTATGGCTGACATGCGTTAGAAAATCCAAGATTGTAATCTCCACAAATTGCCTCAAATCATGAATACCCAGGTTGAGTGCAATGTTTGACATGCATCCTTAGATTTCCCTCCATGTGTAAATAGCAGTAAACAAGAAAATCTATCCCAATGGCTCTTGTTAGCCTAGTTTATATTTCAGGTGTTTGGGGGGTTAGAGGGGTCCATTTTAATTAAGAATTTTTAAATGTGAGTTTAATTTTTGGTTATGTACCCAGTCATCAACATTCTGCACTGATAAAAAGCACTGGAGAAATCAATTAAATTGTTTCCAGCTACCAGATGTTAATGAGAGCGTAATATAGCAGATTCAAAGGTAGTTTTAAAGACAAATGATACGATGCATGTCTAACAGTTGGTTAGAGCTCAGCACTAATGAGGCCAAGGTCAGGGGTTTCATCCCCTCATGGCCAGTTAGTTTTGCTCTGTTCCATAGCCACTGGCAGGATCCACGACCCAGCCCGTCGTCTTGGCTGTGTGCGCAACTGATCATTCAGGAATCTGGGTTGGAGGATGAGGTGGCACCAGCACAAAGCATTATCCACTGCAGGAAGAGCAGCTGAAGGGAAGAACAGCCCAGCTGACCGGTAGTTCATCTGCTCATGAAGATTCTCCTTCACTGTAATCCGTCTTCAGGACACTAGTGCAATTCTCAGCTTTCAACTTTGCAGAGTTTATGGGGCAATGGTAACAGCGTTAAGAGAGAGAATTGAGTTCTTGCCCTCGCTTTATCCCTGCGTGGCACTAAGTCATTACACCTTATGGCTCTCAGTTTCTACCTCTGTAAGATAACAGGGTTGGGCCGGATGGTCTCTAAGCCCCCTTGCTGTTCTAAAATGGTTCCATAGATACATTTTAAAATTTGGGGGAAGAGGAAGTGTTCTCTAACATAAAACACTATTATTTTCTTTTTGAAACTATTGAAGGCATACGTCTAAGATGGCCTTTAATGAACCCTACCGCATAAGTCAGGGTTCTCTAATGAACCAAGAAGATGTGGATATATACAGTGAGAGAAAATTATTTTAAGGAATAGGCTTGTGTGAGTATGGAGGCTGGCAAATCTGAAATTTGGAGGGCAGGCCACCAGGCTGGAGACCCAGGGAAGGGGTGGTGTTGTAATAGGAACCAAAAGGTAGTCTAAAAACATAGTTCCCCCTTCCTTGGGGGACTACAGTCTTTTCATCTTAAAACCTTCAACTGATTAGATGAGACACAGCCACATTATATAAAATAATCTGCCTTACTCAAAGCCTACTGATTTGAATGTTAATCTCATTTGGTGTTTGACCAAATATCTAGTGGCCATGTCAAGTTGACACACAAAATTAATCATCACATCTGCCTACTGCCATTTAAGTTTTTATGTAATAAAGACTCACCTTTCTTTGTGTGTGACTTGATTCCAATAGAATTTGGCAATGGTGACAGGAAATCATTTCCATGATCAAGTTCAAAGAGGCTATAACATCTGTCTTGCTAACAGACTCTGTCTGTTGCCTTCTTGCTTACACGTTGTGGTGAAGTAAGGTCCCACTAGGAGAGACCCATGTGTCAAGGAACCCAGAGCAGCATTCAGCCAGCAGCCAGCAAAGAAGTGAGACCTTCATTTCAACCCTTGGAAAACTGACTGCTGCCAACAATCACTGCGTGAGCTTGGAAGATGATCCTTTCCCCAGCTAAGCCTTCAGATGAGACCTCAGTCCTTTGGGCCAATAACTTGATTGCACTCCTGAATCACAGGACTCATCTAAGTCATGTCCATATTCTTGACACACAGAAACTGTGAGATAATACATATTTATTGTTTTAAGACATTACATTTTGGAGTAATTTATTGAATAGTGACAGATAACTAATACAGGAACTAAAAGTAACTTGATTAAGTTATCAATCAGGGTTATTTGCAGATTACCAAATCCATGCTACCTAATTTAAGCCAGAAAGAGAAAGAAAAATGCCTTATGATATTGCTTATATGTGGAATCTTAAAAAAAAAAAGAAGGACACTAATGAACTTATCTACAAAAGAGAAATAGACTCACAGACATAGAGAACAAACTTACGGTTACCAGGGGATAAAGGAGGTGGGAAGGATAACTGGGAATTTGAAAATTGCAACTTTTGGGGAGTGATGGAAATGTTAGCTATCTTGATAGTGGTAGTGGTTTCACTGGTGTATACACCTATCAAAATTCACCAAATTGTACATTTGAAATATGTGTAGTTTACTGTACAGGATCCACACCACAGTAAAAGTGTTTAAAAAACAATTAGAACTTTTACATTGTTCCCTTTACTCCTTGAAATGGTATTTCCATTTTACTTCCCTCACAGAATTTTATCCTGATGTAATATATTTTTATGCTCAACAGTCTTTTATTGATCACTGTCTCATATATCTCAGCAACAAAACATGTATGCAGATTTGTTTACAATTTGTTTCCTGTAACTGTAAATAATAAACAATTATTAACTGTAAAAAAAAAATAAAGTCTGTTCCTTGGAGAAGGAAAAATAAAATAATTTATGCAGAAAGGAATATATCACAGGTTGAATAGAGTGCAGAGTTGTTGGGAAGCTGATGACAGATACTCTGGCTGAGGCTGTAGAACTTACTCTGAGAAGCATGCTACAAAACCTGCACCCCCAGGAGAGCTGCTGCTTCTGCCACCATGAGAACATGGCCAGATCTAGAAGCCACCATCACAGAGGCAGACTCCAGAGCCACACTGTCTCTGCTGAGATTCGCTACATTGAAAATGGATGCCCAATCCTTGTCTTTTCTCCCATGTTAGTTTTAAATCAGTGTCTTAAGTTAGTACCTGTGATGGATAGGACCTAAACCACACATCTTATTTCTAGTAACAAGGGAAGTCCTTTTTTCTCTCTCTTTCTTCCTTCTCTCTCTCTCTTTCCTTCTGTCCTTCCTTCCTTCTCTTCTTCTCTTTCTCCCTTCTTCTTCCTCCTTCTTCTACACATTGATTTTAGGATTAGTAAATGACAGACATCAACTACAGCAAGAAAAGTGTATATATTCAAAATATCTAGAGAATAACATAAGAAACTATGCAATTAAATGATGTGTTATAAGTATCAAGCCCAACTTCTGTAATACTTCTCAAAAGGAATTTCAAAAAAATATAATACAGTCATCAGTAGCACAAAATTTGGGGGTCAAACAAATATTACAAAAATCCCAGCTTTGAAATTCACTAGCTGTGTGATTTTGGGAAAGTTCTTTAAACTCTTTAAGCCCAGTTTCTCCTCCTATAAAATGAGAAAACTGTTGCTCTTATTCATCATTTGAGAATGAAAAGTGACAAGTCAACTAACATTATTAGCACAGTGGCAGGCACAAAGTAAATGGTCAATAATAAGTGTTATCACTAAGAACATGACTGTGGTTTGTGGTTTAACGGTGCAAGTTCAGTGAAGAAGGTGCAACTTAAGCTGGGCTTGCAAAGGAAGAACTCGAGTTAAAAATGGTGAAAGGGAGGTGGGTAAGATATTACCATTGCACACTGCCCTAGCATCTTTCACAAAATGGCCTTAAAAGGCACTTACACACCAACTGTCTTATAAATGGATAAATGGACCCACTAAAATGTGACAGGTCATCTTAGAATAGGTGAGTAATGCAGAAGTCAAGGGAGGTGACTCCCAGGTTGGTATTCTAACCACTCAACTGCGTTCCTTACTTGCCTCCAAACTTAAAATCAGGAGTTTTGGGATCTGTCTCCACATCAGCACTGACTGTTAATAACGTAAACACTGAAGGAGGAAAATGAGATTAACAAGGGCATCCCATCAGCTAGGTCTTCATCAAACCATGAACAAGAGGAGACAGTGTCAAAACAGTGCATGTAGTCCTTCTCTTGATTTCCAGATTGTGAAATGACTCAACAAGCTGACATATAAAGCATAGATCACCTTCATTAAAAAGACTGCACTTTTCTTTCACTTTTATTTTTACGCATTATATCTAAATCACATACAGCTATTCTTCTGCCACTGATTCTTATGTGAACACTTTCTGATGGTTTTAATTAGTTTCCTCCTGTAAATAGAGACTTATATTAAAATAAAACAAAATCAATAGATTAACGTTAATTATGCCCTATTCTCTTTTTTATTTCCTAAGCTTATGATACAATTACTAATTGAATCTAATGAAAGCCATGGTTATCTCTTTAATCATGTTTTAAAGAAAAAGCTGTAAAGCAAAAGAGCCTGTTCCCATTTTAATTTTCTCTTAAAAGTTTTTGTCATCCCTACTGACTTTGGGTTGAAATATTGTAGATAAGGAAACATGGATTGCTTCTACTGGAAGAGATTTTCAAGTTGTTGTTCACCAAACTTCACTCTATAGATGTAGAGACTGAGGTTCTGAGAGGGTTCTCGGATCTTGCCCAGTTTAGTAGCAGACCTGAGAAATCAAGCCAGGTCCTGGAGAGTCAGGTCAGTGTTTTTCCAAAGGATGGATTTTAATATTTTTACCCATCTTATTTCCTATCACATTTCTTGCAATTTTGTTTGGCTTCCTCTTGTTCCATTGGTAGCTATGATGATTAAATAAGATAATGATACAAGTGGCAGGAAACATGAAATTTAAACACTATGTGCCTTTTCTTTTTCTAAAGTTTCAGGTAAATATTATTTCATATATCATAGCACATTTGCAGATACTTAAGAAAGTTCTCTATTTTGAGAAATCTGGAAAAGAATCTTTTCGAAAATAATCTTTTAAAATGCAAATAAGCATCCCCTAAGTAACCTGTTTTGCTATCCTGATATTCATAGTGCTGTGAGGGGAGTTTGTTGGCTCAGGATTGATGGAAAGCTCGCTTAGCACACCTGTAGACAAATGGCAAAAGTTCTACGCACTTTACCAGCCCTGTGCCTGATGGATCGATGTGGTATCTGCGCGTTCTCCAGGCACTACAAGCTATAAGATCTGCTTGGAGATGATAAACCTCATGGGGATGCCATCCACCACCTGCTTTTCTTGGGGAAATCAGAATTCATTAGTGTAAGAGATTGTTACTCTTTGACAGGGGCTGGATGGGCTGGCAAGAGAGTCTACTTTTCCTATCAGAACAAGCTAATGTTACTTCTGTTCTTCTTCTTCATTGCATTCTCATGGGGGGATGAAATCTGTTTTCTCTGAGAACTGTAGCATTATTACAGTAATATACTGGGGGGCCTCCAGTGTGCTGTCATCCAAATTCAGTGATTCCAATGAAGCGCCCATTTTTAATTAAATGTGCCATCATAAATTACCAGGCATTCTTTGATGATGATGAAGACATTCATAAAATGATCAAAGCCTTTAAAACACAGTCTATACATTTGTCTTTAAATAATACTGAATTATTAGTATTAGTGCTTTGATAAAGGTGTGCTTTCTGAGTTTTTTGTTTAGTGGTGGCATATAGTATTATGCTGTCTCTACATTTTCCTAGCCACTCCCTTTTGGTGAACAGTGCTCATTCGTGGAATCTCTGATCTAGATGTCAGGTAGACTTTGTATCCGTGTATCTGTGTAGTCAAGTATAGACATAGTACTTGCTGTGTACTCATTAAGGCATCAGGAATAAAATTCCAATTTTACCATTTTCTGGATATGTGACCTCAGGCAAGAATTTAATGCTCTGTGCCTCAGTTTATTCATCTGTAAGTTGGAGATAATTATAATAGTATCAACCTCACAGGATTATTTTGAAGATTAAATGAATTACTACACGTAAAGCATTTAGAACTGTGCTTGCTAAATCCATGAGGGTTCTGCCATTATTCTGTAAATGTGTTAAATCAAGAAATTAGAAAAGCAATAGAATTTAAAGTCTTATCATTCTTAGCAACTTGCTGTAATCAACTGGGCTCAGACTTGCTAGATTTACTAATATTTCTCTTTGCTGTGTGATCTATTCGATAACTCAGAAGACTTCATGCGATTTTCCCCCACTTTTGTAATCAGGTGTAGCGGCAAGGTGGAAGAACTCATGGGTGTGATGGGACTCCTTTACACGGGTAATTGTTTGTTTTCCAGTCACACAAACCTCCACCTTGTTTTGAGAACAGAGCTGATACCTGGATGTATGTTTTTTCATCTTTCTGGTGGCTTTCAGTGCACTGCAAAATTGGCCTACTTTATTAAATTTGAAGCATCATAATCATCCTCTTTGCCAGATGTCTATTCAAAAAAATTTTTAAGGGAACTTCTACTAATTTCCATGTCTTTTTTTTGAACATCTGTGGTAACTTTATTGAAGCCCAGGAGGCCAAGAGATGTGCAAACTCAGGCTCTATCAGTTTGGTTGTGACATTCTTGGAATCACTGTATTTTAATATTGGGAAAATCATTTCCGTTATGCAAGTGAATAATCATTCTCGCAAGAGAGTGAGTTGGTTAAAACAGAAGTTGGGTTAACTTATTTAAATACAAAGTTAAACATATGTATACAAATATGTATGTGTGTTTATATTTATATTCAAATCTTGCCTCGATATCAGGGTTCTATGTAACTGCTAATGTACAGTTAACCTAATGAGAAATAACATCTGTAAGTATCTTCAGTGTGTTTGGAATCACGTAAGAGTTTATAAAGGCTAAGTTGTTTAATCTTCAAAATTAAGAAAATCAGAGAATCTAACAGGATCCTGAGATCAGCAGTCATTGATGGCAGATATTTGAAAGAGAGACCACTTGTAATTCTTCTTTGCCTCTAAAACAATGTCTGGCATATAGCAGATGTTCAATAAATGTTTGTTGAATGAACTGTGAATGTATGAATGAATGAATTATACAATTCCAAAGGAATGTATTAGGATGAAAAAAAAAATGACTAGCATTTAATCAAGGTAAAGCACTGTATGTATGACCCTAGACAAGTCAATTTACCATTTGAGACCTCAATTTATTCATTTGCAAATCAAAGGTCAGATCTCATCAGCTCTTCAGTCTTAAAAATTCACCATGGGATTTACACCATCATTTACTGTCAATCAATATTCTCTGTGCAGAAACACCTTTCACATTTCCATTAGCTCGGCAACAACAACTCTTGACATATTCACTTCATTTTTCCTTTTGACTTTGTGATTTGAAAGTAAGATTTAAAAACCAATAATGCAAGAAACAGGCACATATTAGACTCAACCCCAAAGGACAGCTGACTGTAAGTACTGCATGAAAATAGAAATATGGTAGTTAGCGTCCAAACATTCTCTTCTTTTAAATAACCTCTTCGCTTTCTTTATTTCCCACTGCTTTAATTTTCCCCATTTTGACCTTGTTTAACAGTTATATGATAATGCTTTGCTCTTAGAGCCCACTCTCATCTACTTGAAAAATAACACAGGTGGCCTGTCCTTTAGTTCTAATGGCCTATTCATAATAATTTGTCTATATTTCATTTTTTTATTTTCCTAAAAATTTCCAGGGGTAAAATTTAAATTAAGCCACTAACTCCCTAGTGAATGAAAGGTAAGGTCAATGATTAGTGCTTGATTTAGGGGATAATGAAGGCTAAGAGGAGTAAGCTTTACCTGGTATTTATGGCAAGCGTTCAATTAATGGACCAGACAGAATTATTTCATTGACTCTCTGAAGTGATATTTCCTTTTGTAGTTCTGAGTATCTCTCTCTCACACACACACACACACCCCCATACACATGCACACAGATATAGGTCTAAGAATAAAGCTGTGTATAGTCTTTCTTCAATTTGGACCTCCAGAAATAAAGAACTTAGGGTCTGAACTCCAAAGGATATCATGTAAGCAGAAGTCAGAATTGAAAGCAGCTGCTCTGAGTCCAGTACAAGCAGTACTAAAAATTGCTTAACCAAGTCAGTAATCACCTACGACTAAGCAACACCCAGGGACCAGACGTGTACTCTATTTAAGTGGATGCCGCCCTGTTTGCACAATCCCTTTCCTTCTTATAATCGCACTTCAGACACACATTTAACGTGCTCGACTCTCCCCACCCTCTTGTAGGAAGCAGGTTTCCTGAGGAGAACTACATTAACTCTTTCATCCTAGTAGGGATTAGAAAGAAGTTTGACCTCAATATCTTTTTCAATGTGTTCATTACAAAGAAACTCTTTAATAAAAGATCCCCAAGCCTAAGCTGATTCATTATAAGCAGAAATTGGATGACCAGGGGTCCAGTAAAACAGAACAAAGCAGATAGTCCGTAGAGAATGTTAGGACAATATATGTACTAGAAATAACCAGTTTCTATCCACAGTCATATGAAATTCTTTCAGTCTTGGTCCCGATGTCTCCAAACCTCAGCTCAGAAGCTAACTGTGTTCCTTTCACCACCATTAGCAGCCAGGCGTATTTAACCAGTGCTGCGTGGTTCCAATCCCTGATTGCACTAACTTAACCAAGGCTTCACCCAGGTGAAGCAGAAGACGGCGCTTGAGTAATATGCCGTCTGTCCCAAGTCAAATACTTGGGATGCAATTGCACACGAGTTTTGTGTCATCTGGAATTAATCTCTTTGGTAGCATAGGCAATGAATTATTGATATAATAAGTTGGCTCAAAAAATAGTGTGATTCAAATGATAACAAATACAAAAGATACCTACTGTTTTCTGTCTTTCTTATTTCAAATTCACCTTTTGTACTGGTTAACTCTAGACCAGACACTTCTTCTCTATATGCTCAAAAGAGGTAGAGTCCTTTTGAAGAGTGCAAGATCTATAAACCAAAGAGATTTATTTAAACTCACACAACAATTAATGAGACTCAGGATTATGATTATTCAGAGATGTCTGGCCCAGACAGCATAGATTATTGCCCCTTCCTAGCTAAACTCCAAATACATGTGACAGGAAAATATGACTACAAAGATGGATGGCCATCCTCTTTCCTGATGACTCTCACAGAGCTGCTGTGTCTGATGACTGTGATGAAAGGGATACAGTTAGCTTCTAGGCTGAAGTTTGGAGACATCTAGACCGACTGAAAGAATTTCATAAAAAGACTAAAAACAGAGATTGATTATTTTTAGGACACATGATGATGAAGCACAGAGACTCGAAGGAGTGGTCAATCTGCCCATTACCTCCTCAGAGTTCCATTGAGATCCCAACTCAGCTCAGGGCTTGGTTCATTCCTCCTGTATCTTCTCCTCCACCCTCACCTCTCTTCTACAAGACGTTCTTCTCTGGGTGATCCACAGGCATTTCAACTCAAAAAAGTTGTTCCTCAAGTTTGGGGACTGATTGCTTCAGCATATGTGCTTTCAGTTCTACTCAATTTGAAATAAGTAATTCAAATTGCCCTTGAAGTTAAATCTTGATAGAAACACAGTAAGGGTTTGAGAAAGGGCCCTGTCAGTTACTGTGTAGAGGGAAGGTTATCCTGGATTTCACAGTGCACAGACTAATATTATCAATCACTAGAATAGTAAAACCAACTTTGAGTATAATCTATAATAAAAAAAAAAACACTATGTTTAACACCTGAAACTAATATAATACTGTAAGTCAACTATACTTCAATTAAAAAAAAACAGCAAGCCAGCTTTCTTTCTCCTTATTTTTGTCCACCAGTCCTTCCAGTCTTTGCATTTGCACTTTTCTCTGTGTGGGGAATATTGGTCCCAATGTTCTTTACTACACAAATTCCTACCACGCCAAGCAAAACTCTTCAGAATGTTGTCTGTTGCCTATCCTACAGTAGGTGTTCAAAACACACTTTGAACATCCAAAGCGTAAATGATTTTTAGATGAAAGAGTGGGGGAATGATAAGGAGAGAATCTGAAGAGAGTTCTTAAGGGCACCTGGGAGCAGTTCAAGCTCGTTCAAGGATGGTGAAAGATGTGGTGACGTGTTCTTCTGTAAAAAGTGTAAGGGATTTTACATAATATCAGCTTCTCTGAAGAGAAAGGCCAGATGAATCAGAGGTGTGTTTCAGCACACTCGGGGGATTGTGATAGGCTACTTTCCGTCTTTCTCAGAGTAAGGTACCTGTGATGCAATTAACGTACTCTGACTTGTGTCTCTCCCCTCAGTGTTGGGGGGCTCATGGGGGGTCGAAAGTGGAGGTTATTAGGATTTCATTACATGTTTTTACTTAAAAGACTTGCTTTATTAACTGTCAAGGGCTTAGAATAAGATATACATTTCTCAAAGTTACAAAGACAAAGGGAGAAAAAAGTGAAAACTAGAACCAAGATTCTACTAAATATGACTACTAAATTACTAGGAAAAGCAAAATGAACTACATTTGGATTACACTCAAAGATAAACTATACTTGAATTCTCTTTCTGATTTCTATTCATTTTCTTTTACTTTTTATTTTATTTTACAGGAAGTTTCTAATTTTGAGAATGCAAAACCAAAAAGGAAGTAAGTCAAATTTACTTTGAAAACTCTGTATTCTCTTAAGTTTGGTAATGTTGAATGAGTATTCAGGTGGGTTTCCTGCCAAAGTGCTTTTTAAAAAATTGTCATGTACAAATCCAGGTATGTTTTACTCTGCTACCACTTATGTTTATGCTGATGCATAGAAAACCTATGTTGTGACATTCCTGTAGACAGGGATGTGAAAATTACATTTTCAGAAGAAGAAACACGTGTCTAAACTAGGCTCTGATTAAAGTGGGAGCCTACTCGAAAACATGTTTCTATCGGTGACCTACTAATCTTCTGAGAGTTCTTCTAATCCAAATAAAAATGTGTTTGCAAAGAGATTTGGGTTATTTAGGTCAGGCTTGGCTTTATATTCAGCACATCAAGCTGCCAGAGGACGTGACACACACATGTTGCATAAGGTAATGGGATTTTTAACTAATAAGCAGGAAATGCATAGGGGCAGGAAGTTGGTTTATGGGGAAATTTCCAGATTGGTTGCCAATGCTACAGGAGAATTGGCTTCCTTGCACTCCAGCATGGTCTGAGACCGAATTGTTAATATGTGCACTTCTTTCTGCATGTAGGCTTTTTCGACAGTTTTTGCTTCCCCTGCCCCAACACCTCCTCTCCCAAAGCACTTTGTGCTTTCATGTTCCTTCCTCCCTTTCCTGCTCAAAGCTTTCTCCCAGTAAGGATATAAAATGCATCCACTGTAAGTAGGTAATTGCATGATTAACAGCTTAGAGCACCTGCCAGGCAAGGCGAGTTGTATTTCAGCCCAGTTAGCTACTTAAACTGCAGCAGTGGCATTAAGCATGTGCAGGAGTAAAGAAGGAATTTTTTAGCAGGGCTCTTAGTCTTAAAAATCGCCCCACCTGTGTAGCTGTTTACTGTATCCCTGGATAAGGAAATGACTAATCCCAAATCAAATACTTAAACAAAATCACAGCTCTTGGCTTATGATTGGTGCTTCTACAGATGAGATGATACCCAAACATGGAAGGGCAGAGGAGGATGAATGAGAGGGAAAGTACCTGGTGCTTACTGAATGTGGATTTTTCAAATCAGTAAAATAAATCAAACTTAAACCAAATCAATGAATGCGTTCTTCAGACCCCAACGAGCTAAAATCAAATTGAAAGCTCTCTTGAGTTCCTCAGTTCATTGGTCTACCACTCCCCTCATGGTATGCACCTACTTCACTTTATCATATTACAAATAGGTTTTGGGGAACATTTGCTGTTTTGCCAAGTAATGTTCTGTATAAGCATTTTTGAATTTAAAAAAAATTTAAAACAAACCAAAGTGGTTAGGAAAAAAAGAAACATTACCTTTGCAGGTTTTTGAAAAGAATGTGAATAGTGACAAACATTCAAGCTGCAGCAAAGTTAGTTAGTTCTATGTACATGTGTGAGTTCACCTAATGTGAAAATTGGTTAACGTGGGTGAGTCAGTATAGCCCTATCCTCTGTTTCTGTCTTAGACATTTTACTATGGCAATTTTCAATTATACACAGAGGAAGAAATAATGATGAGCTCACGTCACCAAACTTAAACAAGTATCAATTTATAGTCCATCTTATTTCATCTCGACCCATTTGACTCCACTCTCCCACCACCACTAAGGTTTTTATTTTTTTAAAGCAGATCCCATACATCTGATTTCATGTTTCAATATATATCCTTAAAAACAAGAACTGTTTTTTTTTAAACATAACCAGATTACCACTACTGCACTAGAACAAAATAAAGAAAAACAACATAATATCACCAAATATAGTCAATGTTAAAATGTCTCTGATAGCCTCAAGTGCTTTTCTATAGTGGTGAGTTTATTTGAATCATAATCCAAACAAGATCCATGCAATGCATTTCATTCATGTCTCTTCATTTATAGGCTTCTCTCCTCATTTATTTGTTAAGGAAACTAGATTGTTTAGAGGAATTTTTCATATTTTGAATTTTACTGATTGCATCCTTGGGTTTTTTGGGGTTTTTTTGTTTTTTTTTAAAACACGTGTTCTCTCCTCTGTTTCCCATAAGTTTTCAGTTAGATCTTGAGGGCTGATAAGATTCAAGTCTGCTATCTATCTCTCTATATTTTAAAAGTAGGTCATCAGTGACTGTACTTGCTGTTGCATTACCCCAGAAGCCCATATAGCTGGTTGTCTCTATCTTTATGACTGTGAAATTGCTTCGTGGATTCAGATGGTATCAGACTGATCATCCAGCACAAAGTTGCCCATTGGCCTTTCAGTTAAAAGCTTGGACAGCAATTGGTGATTGGAAATAATAACTGCCCAGAGTTACTGTTTTATTAGGGATTATACAATGGTTATATTCAATTTGTAACATTATTTCTGTATTTATTGAACAGAATTATTTTTATTTTATTTTTTTTATTTATTTTGTTTGTTTGTTTGTTTTGAACAGAATTATTTTTAAAAGAACTTTTCCACATTAACTATTTAGTTACCTTGAGAAAAATTTATGTAAAAATGGCCTATTCTTTTTTGGGGGGGGTGGTTATAAGTGTTAGTTTCTCCCTATCACATGGAAATTTGCAAGCCAAGATTATACTTGTATAAATTGTACTTTGCTATCTAGGGTCAGGAAAATTCAGGACCATATGTAGAACTTAAGAGGTAGAATTTATTTCTGCTCTTCAAGGCATTGCACACATGTTTGGGTGATCTAATTTATGTTTCATTTAAAATATAATTTATTAAATCATGACTTAAATATGTTTCTTTTGTTCTTCTAGGTCAATCCAGAGATCTATGTCTGAAAGCAAAGTATTTGGTTAGTAATTCAGAATACTATTCATGCAAATGTTATGTTCTATTTGTCTAAAAGTGACTTTCTTCTGATAATCCCATAAAGCAATAATAAGTGATTAATGAAAGTCAAATGATTTGTCTTTGAATTCATTAGAAGAAATTTTTTTAAAAAAAGAAATGTGGTCCCATTCTAATTTTAAATGGCTATGACAAATAAACCATTGATTTATTCAGAATAATTTCCTTTCATATTAAAAAATAATTCTTTACAGTGGTGTATCGGCTGATTATCTCCCAGCTTCCCAACTTTAGCTTGGTGACCTCTTAGATATCTTTTCAGATCTATGAATCTAGGAATGAATAAAAGAAGCCAAAAATAGTTGAATTATAAAAGACTTTTTCAAGCATTTCAAGCTCCAGAGCTTTTCTTTAGTTTCTGTGATTATAGCAATTTACAATAAAAATAAAGATGGGTTGACTTACATTTTAATTCTAAAGTAAATATCTAATTATTTTTAGAAAGTTAATGGATGGTGTCTCTCCCTTACAGATACAGGGAGTCACTAATTACAAAACATTCACAGTGACAAAACAATTGGATTATTCAATCAATAATTCATTTTTGTGCAGTTTGTCACACTTGTGGGTACCTCTTTTTCTTTCTCCCCAGTAGAGCCTAGGAGTTGAATCTTCAAATGCCCTTCTCCCTCTTTTCAAAACCAGTTTCCTGGATAGAATATGAAAAGCTCGCTCAGGCAGAGTGATGATCACCACGGATGCATCTACCACGGGCATCTGCGTTTTAATTGGGTCTGATCCTCTTCCCGTGGCAGCATCTGTGGGGGCTGAGTCCCATCTCACTAGTCAAGGCCCTGTGGCACTAGTTGCTAAATATTTTGAATATCAGCCTTGATTTGAAGATTGTATGTTCTTAAATAAAAGGAAGTAAGGCAAACTCTTATTTTCCATTTATATATGCCACTCTCATAGCAAATTCAGTCTGTGCACACAAAACTCTAGATATTTCCATGCTGACATAATTCTTGATGATCACCTGCCTTCTCTGTAGTCAAATATGAGAGCAAATAGCGCCTTTAAAACCAGCACAGCATGTCGAGTTTGTTTCCGTGTGATGCTTTGGTTGCATTATTTAAAATTTGTTTCATCAGTGGTATGATACAACATGTAGGAGGATTAGTCATCTGTAAGCAGATTCAGAAGGATTCCAGCTCTTCATTTTGGGGCAGTTCAGTTCTTTACAATGTGCCCAGACCTGCTCCAGCTGTTGGAAGGACGAGGCTGAGAAAATCATGGTTCTCCCAGTAAAGGATCTTAGAGTTTCTTGAAACTACCCCAGCTCAGTGTTCTCTCTACATACTTAATTATTTTATTAAAAACAATGAGGAATGTGGAGAGTGGGGCTACTTCAATTGATGTATAAAAAATAAATGGTTATTAATTCAGGAAAAATACATCAAAATAATGTAATCATAAGCTATCAAGAGGAATTTCAGCAGCAACCTTCTATTATATATGCTTGGGTCCTTATGTAGTTCATGGAAATAAATGGGAGCCCACAGGACATCTAGGGGTGTCCATCAGGGACCAGAACTCCCCAAAATGGACCACAACACTTAATATATCACTTACCAAGTTACAACTTGTGCTGAACTTGTCTGATACCAAATTTCTTACATTTACCTGGCAGATGTTACTGTAAATTCTGCTAACCTACCCTTTGCTTTATTTTAGAGGGAAAAACTGTGAATGACACAATTTGGCAGGAACCCAGGACGCATGAGAATGATTCCCATATCAGAAGACTCTGTCAGCTAAAAGGTAATTGCTAAATTTAGTTTAGCTGACTTTGCATTTTCCTATAGTTTAAAGGGCAGGTAAGAAAAATTTACTTCTTTCTTCATTAAAATAAGCAGAGCATTGTGGTCTACTTAACAAGAAAAAACTAATAGAATAGAATGTATATATTATTAATAGAATATATGTGTGTGTGTAGATACACAGACATGCAGAAAGGAAGTGAAATCTAATTAAGTTGCCTGTTGAAGCAAAGAATCAATTGCAAAATATTTGAAAGTCTTTAATGTCTACAAGGATGCAAAAATATATTAAAATTAGCACACACAAAAACCTTCTAAAATAACGCTAATATATTAATGGTTGTTATTTTTAGGTTTTCTTAAAAATTAAAGAGAAAAAGCTTGATTATTAATGCAAGATTAAATACATTTTATCATTAAAAAAAGTCCCAAGAAGAGCAAATTAGCGGCCAGGTATAGGAAAATTTATTAATAATAAATGACTTCATAATTAAAATTACTTAACTTTGAGAAGGTAATGAATAAAACAGTAAGTCTTAATAGTTTGCAAAGATAAACAAAAACATAAAAAGTTGATCTGCTTGGTATTCTCTCTACAATGTTACTGTAACAAGAAATAATTGCTCATATTAGTTATTGATTATTTATGAGTTTCTGATTTTTTTAATTAAAAAATATTTTTTAGTATTTTTGGACAAAGGGAATTGTAATGTACTTTTATACTCAAGAGTTTAATGATTGGATTATACATTCTGCCCAGATTTTGCCTTTTGTTTTTTCACAGAGTTCATAGATTTACAAAGTAATTGTTTATGAAAATAATAATTTTCCTTTGAAATATTTCAGTTTTATTCAGGATTGTATAATGTTTTAGTGATTAGTTTTAAGTTAATTTTAAAATATTTACAGTTTTCTCCATTATAAATAAATAAGTAGGTGAAACATTTGGGGATTATTTTAGATATTTTCTTTTAATTATAACATAGGAAATGTTTTACTAATATATTTTGATTGGATTCTGTCCTCACCTCATGGATGCCAGCTGTATTCATTCCCTAAGACAGACATTCATCCCCCTATCCATTCATCCCTCCACCTCTTCAATAAGCACATGTTACTTCTAGATTATTGTATATTTATCTATAAAGAATAAAGAAGGTATAACTATATTACAGATTATTTTTAGTTATGAATTTTTCCATAAACCTCTTCAAGTATTCTATTTTCTTAAACTTTCTTTCTACAAAATATGGTGGTTTTTGTTCTTGTTTTTGTTTTTGCTTTAAATTTAGGAACAATTGGCAAATAGTTCTACTATAGCCACACTGACAAAGCAGCAAAAAATCTTGGTCTGAAGAAAAGTGCTTCCGATTAGTGATCTGTTCTTTGTCCAAGAACAAAAATGACAGCCTTTATGGAAGACTTTTCAGCTTTGACATGTCTCAGATCCTTAAGTGATTATGTGTTCGTGCTGTGTGTGTGTGTGTGCGCATGCATGTGCACGCACCTAAGAAGTTCAGCAGACATTTCAGCAGGAGCAGCTGAGTCACAGGACATTTCCTAGGGATTAATGCTGTGCTAGAGAGAGTTGATGGCCTGAGACCAAGGCTGTCGTTGCCATTGTAAATTGAAGGGAGAAATTTAGTCGAAGAGAGAGGGCCACAGTTTGTGGACTTGAATTTTATGGGTGTAGTAGCTTCCTTTGAAGTCTCAGAGTATTTCTAAGCAATTAGTGCCCTACATATCAACCTACAATATTTCTTTCTCATTTTAAACACTATGTTTTAGCTGTTAGTTGCATAACGACTTAAGAGTGGTCTACTGTGCCTGAGGATAGGCTGTCCGTAAAGCTGATTGAAATAACGAAAGCAAGGTGCTTCGTCGCCCATGATTTTAGTGAATACTAGTGATGAAATGGTAAAGACCGTCTTTCAATAAAACAGAAGAGACTATATAGGGAAATACAAGGTGGGAGTGATAGTGACTTCTAAAGAATCTATTACAAACTCTAAAACCACAAAAAATGGCCCTTTCTCTCAATTTTCATTTCAAAATGGTATTTCCACGTGACATGTTATATTAACAGCATTTCAGTCCTAAAGAGTATTGGGCCTGATGAAGGAAACTTCCACAGGGTATATTTAGCCAAGGATTTGTGCCTGGAATTTTAATCCCTAAAGATAGTCACATACCCTGATAACATGACTGTGTTATGTTGGTTAAGACAAAATTTATCAGATTAAGTTGAGTGCTGGAAGCATTTTTAGTTTATCTACTCCATTTCCTTCTTCTAAGAATAATTTTATTTAAACCTACATCTCTGGTACTGAGACTACACCTGTTAAATAAGTGGAGGATAAATTGAGTCAGGACTTTACAATTGAAAGACTGGCATAGCTTTGATATCAAGGGAAATTAATCTATAATTCATGTTAATTGTTTTCTTTCAGCATCATAAACAGGCAGAATATTCATAATATTCATTTCAGTAAATTAAAATCAATTTTAAAAAATCTTTAAATTTATTTTGGCCTTAGTTTTCTGAGGGGAAAAAAAGCCTGAAAAGAACAAACTTTGAAATCTATGAATTGGAATTTACCCAAGATCAAATTAAAATTTAAGTAAAGATATTTCCGAGAACAGAGTTTTCATTATTTTATAACAGAAAGTACAAAGAACAGAAACAAAGTAAAATTATTTAAAAAGTAATAAAAAGAAAACAAAACTTATTTGGAGATTTAGAGATTTTTTTTTCAAACAGTATGACTGCGATACACTATTTTATGAAAACAGAAAACATGCAAAAGAAAAACTGGCATGTAATAGTAAAGGATATAAGGGGCTGGAGAAATTCAGGAAGCATAGTTAGTAATGAAAAGAGAATTAATTCCACCCATACTGCTGCAAAATTATTCTTAAAATAAACCCTCTTTACATATGGTTTTGATGAGTCCATCATCAAAAAGAAAAAAGCCATTGGTAGAAGAGGATGTTAAGACCCTCCAGTTTAACAGTGGAAATTGCCATTAATTTGAAATATTCTTTCCTGGATCTAGTCAATATCATTACTGGGCCAGCCTCTTCAGAGTAAGCATAAGCATATAAATATTTCAGCTTAGTTTTTCTAGATCTTATTAATTCTTTTTCTTTATTGGCTCGATACCCTCATTTTCAAGATGTTAAATATATATAGCCACAAGTGTACTTACCATTCTGTTTAATTCTCAGGGACCAAAATTTGATTGAAAAATCATTTCTGAAGAGCATGTAATTTAACTCTGGTTAGACGGGACTACATGAGGAATGACAGAGAGAAGTCTGATTTTACACCTGAATGTCTTGCTTACGATGCGGGAATAAACCTCCTGTGCAGAGGTTGCCCGCCCCTGTGGGCCTCTCTCACCTCCAAGGAAGCCTCTCCGAATTGAATAATGATAACACTCTGAGTTCTAGTGTTTTGTACAAATGAGTCTTGGAATCCTTTCAATTCTTTAGGAGCGTTCTTACCTGAGTGTGGTCAGAAGTCTAATCTCCATTAGACTCACCTAAAAGCTGATTAGAAATATTGCCTTTTTTTTTTTTCTACTTCATCCCACTTTTTTTTCCTGCATCTGCATTTGAGAGGCAGTTGGAGTCTGAATGTGCACGTTGGATAGCGCATTCTTACATACATTGTCATTTGTGACCCACTTATGTAGTTCATGCATGTACTAACAATCTACTGCTACAAACAAACCACCCCAAAACTTGATGACATAAAGCAGCATTTTATTCGGCCCATGGATTTTGAGGTCAGGGATTCAGTCAGGACAGTGCTTCACAATGTCTGAGGCGTCCTCTGGGAAGACCTAAATGCTAAGGACTTAAATGTCTGGTGACTAGGATCACTTAGAGTTTTCTTCACTTACATGTCTGGGACCTGTCTGGGATAACCTGAGGCTGGGCTCAGCTGGGACTGCCAGCTGGAGAACCATTATGTGGCTTCTCTATGTAACCTGAGCTTCTCCCAGGCTAGAGGCTGGGTTGTGAGAGGGAGAGACGTGAGCGGGAGCGTCACACATCACACTGGGAAGTGTCTGGAGAGTGAGCATCCCAAGGGACCCCAGTAGAAGCTGCCAGGCTTCTTCTAACCTAGACTTAGAGGTCACAGAACATCACTTCCACTGCATGTTACTGTGACAAGCCAATCACTAAGGCCAGTCCAATTCAATAGCGGAGAATTAAACTCCATTTCTTGATGGAGGACAGCCAAGGTCACACTGTGGAAGAACGTGGGATGAGGGAGATATTGTTGTGGCCATCTTTGGAAGATATAATGTGCATAGTACCCAATTCAATGACTGCCTTTATTGCTGCTGAGGATCAAATTGCTTCTCTCTTTATAAATGTTTTCTTGGAAGGGTAATATTGAGGAGATGACAGATAAATAAAATGTGTAAGACTACAAAACAAAGGGCTAATCTTCATGAAATGCCATGTTTCTGGTGTCCCTTTCTTGGTCCAAAACCCTCAAAAGTCTCCCATCTTCTAAGCAAAGGCCACAAATGGGTAGCTTTATAAATGTATTTATTTTGAGAAAAAGCTGGTTTGGGGCATACAGTATATTAAAATTCAGGAAATTTTACGTTAAAATTCAAATAGTTATACTCCCTTGAGAAACATGAGGAGAATTGACAATCCTGGGTCCGGAGTCTGAGGTGATTTCAGTTGAGTGAGCTGAGATCCATGGCTGCCCTTTAGCCATGGTGGACCTGCCCCTCGCCACACGCCTCCCAGTGCCTCCCTGACAAAATTCGCTTCGCTTAGTTAAGTTACTTATATGACTTCCTTAGATATTTATATTTGCAACATTGGTCTCATGGGTTATGTCCAAATTCCTCCACCTGGTACTCAGGGCTCATTAAAATTCCTCCTCACTCACCTACCCAGCCTTGCCTCCTCTGGTGCAATGTCTAGAATTGCCCTCTGACCTGATCAATCTCAATCTCTACATTTAATTAGACATGTTTCACTTCCTGCACACTACAGGCCAGTGTTCATGGCATTGCATTTGTATTTGTAACTTTTCCTTTTCTTCTACTTTTCCAAACTGTCAGCCTTCTTCAAGCTTCCACGGAGGCCCTGCCTCTTGCACGAGTGCTCTGGGTCATGGGGCTGTCTCCCCACCGTGTGTCCCCATCACTCATTTTGCTGCCTTGCATTGTTGCGTAAGTGATGGCCCTGACTCAGCTGCTCCCAGATTTGAGAGTACAGGAGTCTACTTCACTGTTCTTTTCCTGTACCCAGAAGAATAATTATAGAGGGAGCGCTCCAAAATTCAGGGTAAAGGGATCAAAAAAAGGGAAGCGATGAAAAGGAATAAAGGAACAGAAGAATTTTTTCTAAATACAGAGACTAAAACATTTTTAAAAAGGCAGTAAAAACTCTGCTTCTAGCCTTCTAACCTTGTGACGGATGGCAGCTCTTGCTTCAAAGAGCCACATCACAAAACCAGCTCATTTTAAAATTTAAGTATTTTCTGGAATCTTGGAGTGTGGTTACTCTGATTTGAAATATTAAGTCATTGGTGGCAATAACTCTGAGCTGTGAATTTAGCATATCTTTTAACCAGAGCTATATTGGGAGTTTGGAGAAAAGCCTGCTCCGCTTTTTCATTGTGCATGGAAGGTGGGCCTTGCCTGCTCCTTCCTCCCCCATAGAATATAAGAAAGAGGAAGAGTGGAAAATTGAAGTAGTGACTAGAAGTAAAAAGGAGTGAAGGTGAAAGAAAAAGTCATCGGCCTGGTGGCCAGGAGATTTCTGTGGTTCTCAGTATCCTCATCCATAAGCGAAGGGGCTTCGGTTAAGTGATCCATAAAAAGTCCTGTCTCGGTCCAGCACAGGGTATAGTCCAGATTTAAATAAATGGAGCCTCTTTTACAGGGCCTGACAGGGAAATGCTACTATCTTTTGAAAAGGTTTCATTTAGCTGCAAGCAAATGGATGACACATTCCAAAGCTTTTGCCAAAGCATGCAGAGAACAATTTCAACATAAATAATTCATGCTGAGAAGACATAAACTAATGAAGCTCAAAATGCCAGGGGTGGGAAACTCGGTTTAACAGAAACAAGTGAGGTGATACCTTCATGGAATCGCAGCATTTTGGAGGTAGAAGTGGTTCACTGGCTAAGATGCTACTCTTTTATTAGTGGGAAGGAAACTGAGTCCCAGAGAAGTTCCATGATTTGCCCAAGAACACAGCTGGTCAGTAGTATTCTTCGTTTTTATTGTGTTACATTTCTATTTTATTTGCACCTATTTCTGGTAAGAAGAGCGTATCTTCAAGAAAGTAAACACTTATGGTCTAGTCAATATAATGCATTAATAGACTAAGGAAAAATTTTATGAGTATTCAGTTGCACTTAAACTTCTTAAACCTCGTAATTCCTGGTAATGTCTATGTGACACCTCTTTTCATAGCTCTAAATGAAGACGGTTTTCTTTGGAGTAATAACGTACATTCTGTGCAAGGAAGAAAACTACAAGGCGTTTCTTATCAGGTAACATGAATCATCAACATGTACGTGGTGTTTTGTGAAAACCGTCTTGCCCCTGAGCTCCGTCATATCTAGACGTAGTGTACAATGCTTAGCCTTGTCGTTATTTTGTATTTAGTTCCTGCAGGTTGTTTTGTAATTGATATGCTTATGTCTCTGTGAATTGGAATGTAAATGAAAAAAATCAAATGACAACTTGAATTAATAAACCATCTTGATTATGCAAAACATCACGCTCTACAGACTTTTGATAAGTAACTGTGAAATTAATACACTGGGATTTTCTCTGACAAGACCTGTGCTAAGTGCTTAGAATGATCTAGCAACCTCCAGTGAGGGGCATGTCCCTCATGTTCCATGTTTGGTAAAAAATCATATACTGTGATTCCTGACATATCCCTTTAAAAATTGTATTAATTAGCCTAGGAGTTCAAGCAATTAAGAATTTCTGAACCTGGGGCCTCCCTAATAATAATAACATAGCATTAATTAACAGCCAAATAATTGCTATTCACCCTGTAACAAAAAATCGTACGTAGGTCAACAGGGCTAACTCAGGCACCATACTGATTTTTGATATTTTTCTGACAGCCATGGTATTCTCTTTAATCATTCTGATGGTTTTATTAGAAAATTTAGAACTGAGCTTCCTCGGTACAGTAGATTGATCAATAGGCAGAGGGTATGTAGCATGTGAATTGCAAGGGGCTGACTTGGTGAGGAAAGGGAGCTGGAATTCCTAAATCCAGCCTTATTTCTGAGGCTGTCGGAGGCCCTCCGACGCATTAGACAGTGGATCATAACCTTTGACCAACCGCAGTATCTGCGGGCTGCTCTGATGCTGCGGGAGTGATACAGCTATGCTCCCGGTGGGGCGCCTGCCCATGGCTGCCTGTTGCCAGAAAGTCATCCACCAGCCGGCTCTCGTGCAGGGCATGGTTGAGAGATCTGGAAACAGAGAGACTCTGCTTGGATCTTAGTTTGGCCCTAGTAGCTATAGACTTTGTGCAGTTAATCTCTCTCTGCCTCAGTTTTCATCATCTGTAAAATCAGAACCTATACCTCATATCTGTCATGAGGATTAAGCGAGATACTTCATTAAAGCACTTAGCTTCATGGCTGGCACTCAGGAGATGCTTAAAAAATTCAGTTATTGTCATTGAACCTCTTCTTTTCCCTTCCCCTTTTCTCCTCCCCTTACTTTTTGCAAGAACTTAATGACACTTTCATAAACACAGCTCGCAGATTAGCTCTGAAATATGCAGTCTCATCCTCCCAGATTTAGGTGAGGTCTCACATATAGTATCTAAGTGAAACATTATCTAGTAACCAGGAAAAAATAACAGTCAGTTTATAGTAAGAGCTCCCCGACATTCTTTGTGCCCAGAGAAACCCTTCTTTAAATCTGTAGTAGAAAAACAGAACCATCTCAGAAATAAGAAAATGATGTAGAACATTCTTGGAAGAAAGGGTTAAAGATAAATCTTTAACACCAAACTTTCTATATGTTTTCACTGGCCAAGAAATGATCCTTCTAGAATGGTAACCATTCATTTGTACTATGTAGTTTATCACAAAAGATTAGCTGTGGGAATTCATAGCCAGTGACGGACAGGTGGGAGCTATTGAATCTAGAAATCTTGGTGTGAGAATTGGGGCTGGTCTTATCTATCTTTAATATGTCTCTTCTTATTCATAGTAGGCATTTGATTGAGCTTAACTAATTAAGAAACACTTTTTCCTGAATGACAGAATATTTCAGTGCAACAGAGTATTACTAAATATTAAGCAGTACTATGCAAATTGTTAATCTATTAACTCTTTGTGACCAAGGAAAAGTAGAAGCAGCTTACTCTTTGAACGATGTGGGAGAGAGGGAACCGTTCTCTGCTCCAAGGGGAGACTGGCCTGTCGGTGGAGTTCATAAAAACGGACTCTGGCACAGACTGTGGCCTCTAATAACATGAGAAGTGACATCAGGGCAGCGTTTCTCCAAGTGTGGCGTGGGAACCATCTGTATCAGAATCGCTTAGGGTATCTGTTAAAAATGCAGATTTCTGAGCCATACCCTGGTCCAAATGAATTATATCAGGGGTCCAGGAATCAGTATTTTTACATGAGTCTTCAGAGGAGGCTCAGGACCTGACAGGTGAGACTCTGGGATGCAGACAGTTGATGAGCACTTGTCTGTAGACATGATGTCTCATGCACTTTCACTTTACAAACCCCAACTTGGCTCAGGTCTCGTCTGGGGAGACAACAGCCTCCTGGAAAAACCAAAGCTGATACTTGTTCTGCTTTATGGGAATGATATGCATTCATTACAGAACTTTTTAAAACTATATAAAAGTAGAAAGGATTAAGATACTGAATAATATCTTAATAGAGTAAATGTTTACACGGCACTGGCCATTTTACTGAATATCATTAACATGAGATAAGTTCCCAGGATGCCAAACATATTATAGTTATTATTATCATAGGATCATGCTTACAAAATATATTTTGGACAATAAAAATATTCAGAATAAAAGAGTTAAACATCAACTGAATTTTCTGAATAGAAAACCCTCAACCAGACATGTTTCCTTCATGTTCTCAAAATGAGAAGAAGGATCTCAGATGGAAGAAGTTACAAGGAACCAAGTGGCAGGAGTCGGAGAAGATGTCTATGGAACGTCTCCTCCAATAATGACTGTGCTCGGTGAATATTTTTGTCTACTTGGCCTGGGATGGGTTTGCGGGCGAACCAGGCTTGCAGGAGAAGTGTTGACGGGAGAGTTTGAAGCAGAGCAGACTGCCTGGTACTGTGATCGTCATACCAACCCTAAAGAGCATCCTGGGGTGACTGGACTCCCAGCATGTGTTTTGTATCCTTTGTTCTTGTTTGTTCTTTCCTGGCAGTGTTCAGTTGATGGCTCAAACCTTTTGTAGCATATTGAAAAGGGTATAAAATATGCAGTAATATTTTCAAAAATGTTTCATGCCTCATTTCTCACGTAAATTCTTAGGTTGCATTCAGCCTTCAGAGCGTCATTCATATGCATGATGGGCAAGAGGGATAACATTTATTACTTTCAGTGCTGGTGATATTAAGCACTGTCAAGCTCCCCCACCCAGCACGGCACCAAAACGTTTTCTCCCTGGGCAACTTCAGTGGATAAAGTGTTGCTGAGGGAATTAACTGTTAGATATTAAAATAAGTGTTTATATTTATATAAAATATATATTCATAAAATATGTAAATACATCTACTTATTTATTATAATCAAAATATAATATTTTAATATATATGTATATGATAAAATAGATAAGTTTATATTTTTATAAAAATGTCTGTCCCCCAAAACCTTAGGTTCCCTTCTGTGGCAGATATTACTAAAGGTTAGATCACTCCACACCCTTTCAGTCTATTTCTTTCTTGATGTCCTTTTCTATGGAGACTAAAGATGAGTATTTGAATTGTCAGGCTCCCCTGTAGTTAGGGGTGGTCATAGAACCCAATTCTGGCCAATGAGATGCGGTAGATATAAATGTCAAAACGCCTGGGGAGGGCTTTCTTTTTTGAAGAAAAAAGCAAAGCCTCCTGAGGAGAAAGCTTTGTCCTTTGCCCTTCTCTCTCCCTGGAGCTGGGACTTGATACCTGATGAGGTAGCAGTTGTCTTCCAACCACAGGGCAAAAGGCACACGTTAAAGATGGTGGAGCAGGCAAATGCACAGAGCTTTATTCATCAATGACATTTGAGTAACTGCAGCATTGGACCGACTATCTTTGGACTTACTGTGTGGACATATAAGCCCCACATTTGTTTAAGCCACTATTGTTGGTTTTCTGTTCCACAAAGCTGAATGGATGTCTAACTCATACACTTTATTATTAAAACTGTTACTTTTGCTAATGCTGAATCTCTCTATTGATATTAGACCGAACTGTGAACACAGAGTCGGATACTGTCTAGACTCAGCTCTGATTGTACAATCTAGACAAGCCTCCTTCAATTCTCAAGCAGTGTAATTGACATTTAGAGTTGAGAGTTAGTCATTTAGTCGGTAAGATGAAAATCAGATTAGTAGCAAAAAATCTGTTAACTACATACAGTCTATTGGCTAAACATAGACTTATAACTGAATCCCAGGCAGCACACCATTGTCGGGAAAGGTATGTAAATTAGATCAAAGTAGGACTGCTTTTTCATGAGCTTAACTGAGGTCACAACAGCAGGTGACTGGGGAAGAATTTTAAGGTTATGCTGCGATCTGCTTGTTAACAAACAGAAGAGGCAGGTCTCGCATTAGATTTCATCAGACACGGTTTTCTGTGGTTCTAAACAAAGGTGTGAATAAACTATAAGGCAGGGAAAGATATGGCCAAAATGACAGATTGTTTAATTGGTACCCACAGTGTCAACCTCCAAATAGTCTTTACGTAAGATGTGATAATCCAAAGATGAACTAATGATGTTGTATATTGTTCATATTTTCAAGTACTTTCTTCTCCATTATTATAACTTCAGCAACTATATTAGCTATCTGCTGCTACATAACAAATTACTCTCAAATTTAGGGGCTTAAAACAACCAACATGAATGACGTCAGAGTTTCTGTGAGTCAGGAGTTTGAGAGTCGTAGAGCTGGGGATTCTACCTCAGGGGCTCTTACGAGGATGCAGTTAAAATGGCGTCGGAAGGCTGCCCATCGCGGAAGGAACTGCTTCTAAACTCCGTCAGGGCTGCAGCCAGGAGGCCTCAGCTCCTGGCTGGGGGGCTGTTTGGAAGCATCGGTCTCCCACCATATTGGCCTTTCCATGGGGCTGCTTGAGGGTCCTCATTGCATGGCATTTGGCTTCCCTCAGAGTGAGCTATCCAAGACACAGAGTAAGAAGGAAAACAAGAAGGAAAACCTTTTAAAATCTGGCCTCAGTTATTGCTTAGTGGGTACAGAGTCTCTATTTGAGATGATGAGAAAGTTCTGGAACTAGATAGTGGTATTATTGGTTGTACAACATCATGAATGTCCTTAATGCCACTAAGTTGTATACTTGAAAATGATTAAAGTGGTAAATTTATGTTATGTTTATTTCACAATAAAAATTTTAATAAATAAATAAATATAAAACTATACTTTGAAAAAGATCTAGTTTCAGAAGTCATACACCATCACTTCCACCTTATTCTATTTGTTATAAGCAAGTTATTAAATCCAGCTCATATTAAGGGGGGGCATTCTGATCCATCTTTTGAAGAGTGCAGTATAAAGTAATTTGTGGACATATTTTAAAACCACCAGAGCTACTTGATAATATTTTAAGGTTATACGTGGAGGAGTTTTCCTGCATCCCAAGGGCAAGATTCTAACTCATTCTGCAAATAGAAAAAATATAGAACTCTGTTAGCTAGAAGAGAATGTAACTCCCTTTTTTAATATAAGACTTTAAATAAAGTGGCTTTAGTTGTTATTAAAAGCATATTGAATGTTATGAAATACACATCTTTGGTAAAGTGAAATTAAAAACAGACTAGATTTTCTTGCTTTAGTTTCCAAAGTTATACTGTATCTTCATCTATCTATCTGTCTGTCTATCTATCTATCTATCTATCTATCTATCTATCTATCTATATTCCCTTTTAAAGCAAGGAAAAAACCTTAAGCAACCCTTATTTTGACTTTTATTCACAGAAAAAAAAATGGTTGATGGTAACAAATGAATTTTATGAATGAGCTACTTTATCCATCCAAGTTCTAATTCTAAATACATATGGGTGTTTTCCCCTCTTGATCATCTTAAATGGATGATAGGAATTATATAGGTATTCCTTAGCACCATTCTCATTTTTAAAGAATTATATAATTTTAAAAAATGGCTAGTAAACATATTCTAGTAACTTACACTGCGCCAAGCACCAAATACTAGTTGACATCTTTAAAAACACAACAGGAACCTGAAAATGTGGACTTAATTCTTTAAAAATCTACATACTACACTCAAAGGCAAAATAAAATCCAGTCATTCAGTATTAGCTTCAGTCCCCTTAGCTATTCTGTCAGTTTCTACTTTTTGCTTCTTGGTCCTGGGCTGCAATTTGTGGGACTTCTGCCAAACCTTGGACTTTTGGTTACTACAAAGCTTAAAATTTGCTTTACCTTTATATAAGTCGTAACTCTTGACCTAGGACTTCTTGTTTAAAGTCTCGGTGCCTCAATCTCCTTATGTGTAAAATGATGCTAAGAAAAACTTCTCATGATGGTTATAAACATTAAACGAAACAGCATATGTATACCACCCCCAGAAGGTGTTCAGTGAACATTTATGTCCTCTCCCTAAACTTTTCTTAATCCCATTGTAGCCTTCCCCTTGGAATAAAATTGAAATTCTCATCTATTTTCTGTTATAAACTCCATTCAATGCCCTTTGCTGAATTCTTGTGGTGTCCTAGGCGGGACCTGTGTTTGTGTTAGGTACTTGGATTTTTCGAGAGTAGAAGCAGACAGTAAGGAGCTCACATTGCCAGGTACCAAACATAATAAAACTATCCTGTGCTGCAACCCCAAGTATCACCCAACTCCAAATGTATATTTAGTTTGAGTTTAAACTCTCTCAGAGTTTCAAAAAGGGAAACCCATTATGTACCCGATAATGAAGAGCATTAAGGGAATAAGGAATAGACTGCTTCATAAACTATTTTTCTGACCCTAACTCTCTTTCTACCAAACTTCTTCTGGATTTTGGACCATGTGTTGGGACTGGAGTAAGTGAGGGATTGGGAGTGAATTCACTTTATATAATGTATTTATTCTCTATATAGATCCATGGACATACATATTAATCTTTGCATATGTGTATGTAAAGATGAAGCCACTGATGAAACATTAATCAGTATACTTTGATAACATAATAATTAGAATTGAGAAAATGGATCCTTTCTCAATTATTCTGGTACCTTGGTACAGTTTCATTTATTTGTTTTTAAAGAATGTCAACATCACTTTTTTTTTCCCTAATATTAAAAAGGGTGATTTTGAATGTTGACGTCCACCTCCCATCAAAGACATGTTAAACCTACTGCCAATGAAATGGTAGGAAAGTTCCCCTTGGATAATCCTATTTAAGTGGTTTTTCCATCTCTTTTCCAATAATTTTAACACCATGAGCATTGTTTTCCATAGTTCTCTATTAACTTTGTTTTCAGCTGCTACATGAAAGTGTGATTAGAGAAAATAAAAAGACTTGTTCTTACTGAGAAATTTCCCAACTCAAGAGAAGAATAAGCATTTCCTTCAAAAAAGGGTGAATTTTTGTGTAAAAAAAATTCCCTAAAATTTAGCATTTTTTTCCTGAGATATGGAAAATTTTATACTGTTATAAAGTATATCTTCTTTGTGTTCCAACTCTCTCCTATGACATTAAACTCCTCAGATCACATTAACCACCTCAGATCACATTAACCACCTTCCTTTCTTGTTGAGCTATTGCTAAACAGAGGTTCAGGGAAAGGACATGCTTTTGCAAGTATGGAAAATTTCCAGGACACTCATGTACATCAGCAAATCTTGTAGTATGATGGACTTGAATAGCTTGTAAGTTCTCTTTGCTGTTCTTTTTTCAGATTGACTTTTGGAAACACTGCAAGTTAAATTATACAATTTTATTTGATTATTATTTCCCAGAGTATAATATAAATTTGCAGATTCTGTGGCAAATAACCACTTTCAACAAATCAAGTTTCTTTATGTGGGCATAAATATGATACTTTCCAGATACCGCCATTCACAGCACTCTTTTCCCAAAGATAATGTTACCATCTAAGTTTCGGTAGTAGTTTTCTTCTCAACCATAGTCTTTTTGCCTAAGGGTTGATAGCTATGCGAGGTAGGAACAGGTGATGGAAAGATACCTAAGTGTTACTTCTGTTCCCTGAAAAATTACTGTCCGCTACCTTGTTTGTTTCCCATGCCTTTTAAGTGTTTAATCATTAGTTAAATATCAAAGAGCTGCGGGGAAAAAAACAACTGAATTCAATGAAAACCAAAAGGACCTTCCAGATGAAAATAAAGCCCTGCATTTGGGAGGACTGAAAAATAACTTAATCAGAATCAAGAGAACTGGATCAGAAGACCTGGAGCTTCCACTGGCTGTGCTCTTAGGCTATTAAATTCACTCCATGTCTTAGTTTTTTTACTTTTTAAAAGTTAGATATTGGACTAGATGAATACAGAGACTTCTTTAAATGCTAAAAGTCTATAATAAATAGTAGCTCATTCTCATTTATTCCTTGATAGTCTTCTGAGTTCCAAGAGTTTACATAAGGCAACAAAAGGAGATACCTATATAATTTAATGACCCTAAACTTACTTGAACAATGATGAACTCCTGTGACCCACTCCTCATTTTATAGAAGCATAGAGAAGAGAAGTGGCTTGTTCAAGTCCACATGGCTGGTCACAATGCAGAGCATCACAACAGTCACTTATCTGCAGACCAAGGCTGATTCTATTTAACCAGGTTTTCCTGATATTTTTCATTTATTTCTTGTGTATGTTAAATTATAACTCCTAGATATAAGGGTTGTATTTTTTCTACGTCATTTCCTAAACTCATGACTCCTTATAGTGCTAGGAATCCAACAGGTGCTTAATAAAAATAAATTTATATACTGGTTCTTAAATTTCTCATTGTTCATGTGTTTTGGTCATGACAGAATGTACCCAAAAAAGAAATGTTCTTATGAACAGTTTCAGAAACTTCTTCAAAATTGCAAAGCATAATAATATTACAGGGAAGTAAGAAAGATGTTGCTTCTGTAGCCTTTGCTCTTAAACCAACCCTAACTCATTTGCATCCCTGACTTGTATAATTCTGGCAGCTTCCAGCTGGCTTGGCAGTGTCTGCACGTCAAAAGACTGACCCCAACCTGTGGGTCAATGAGCAAAGAGCAGTCTTGGCTCCTCATACAGAAATGGGGGAGAGATGGCATGAACTTGGAACTTCCTTGTGCCATGGAAAGTAGAGCTAGGTGGCACATTATTCCAATTCCAAGAATTATGCACCTCAAAATCTGCTTGAGAGGAAGGAGAAAGAGCCAGAACTCTGCACTAGAACTTGAGTGGGTGATTTGTATTTACCCAGCGGGATAAGACTGTTACATAAAGGGCTTTGTTAGGCATGCTAAATTCCACTGCTTAGCTGTTCAAATGCTTGCTAATCTTCCAGGCAAATACATTACCCTTCACACCTTACCTGATGCAAACTTTCTCTCCTATGACTAACCATCGCATCTTACTTGTATTTCTCATATGACACACATTAAAATTTTTCTCCAGATGTATTTTTGACCAGCTATTCCGTTCCCATATATTGACTGAGCATGTTAGAGACCAGGATTGAGATGTGCAAAATAGTTCCGGAACCCCAAAGAGCTCACCTTTCAGTGGAGGGGACAGACCCAAAAACTTACATGACTGTTTTTTTAATCACTCACATTAAACAATGAGCATTACAAGGTAGACAAAATGTCTTACTCTCTTTTGCATCTCCCACAGATTAGGTGCCCAGTAAATGTGTGTTGAATGAATAAATAAATATCTTATAAGCCTTCTAGGAGAATATATTCTATTTCATTAATTAATGTATTCAACTGCTTATTCATTCAATGGCTTTTTTATTGTGCCCGACCCTATTTTAAGTGCTGATCCATCTTCATTTAATTTCAACTTCTATCACTAAAATAATAATACATTTTGTAATTATAATTATAAAAATATATCTAACATCAACATGGCAATTTTTCCACCAGTTATTTCTTCAATCAATATTTCATTTGTGTAAATGAATTATTTTCAAATTGTTTTTTTAGTTAGTTGTAGTTCCAAGAAAGCAGTAAAATAAACCTCTGAAATGAAACTTGTTTATTTTCATGTATTTGCATTGATTAATTCTAGCTCATAATCTTCTTGGTTTTATTACTATACATTGAGTTACTAAATGTTAATTGATCATTGTGACCTTACAAATTATCTTGTTAGAGTATGTTTTAGGTCATAAATAGAGAGTAATCATTTTCATATAAAAGAGAATGGAGATACAGCTTTGGCAGAAAAAGATTTGATTAAAAAAACTGGTATTCTAAATACATTTTTAGATTACAGAATTTCTCCCAATTATAGAACTAATATATCTTCATTGTAGAAAACTTAGAAACTGTAGGGTATATAAAGAAGGAGAAGAAAGAAGCCACCTAGAGTGGTATTTGTGCTTTTTATACAAATTCACATTGTGAGAACACAATTCATATAGTTAGACGAATTGAATTTATTTAGTCTCCATAAGCCTAAGTTTCTCCTGTTTAAAGGAAGGGATAAAATTGGAAGGGATTTAAATTTCCTCGAAGTGAAATATATATATGAAATAGAACATATATATATATAAAATATTAAATATAAATATATATGTAAAGAAAATATATAGAAAGGATATATATATACACATATGAATAGGCTTACAAATCTGAGTATCTACCTGATACTTATATTCCATATTGGAGAACTATATTTAACTTATAAATTAAAACCCTGAATTTGGTTGGTCTTAATTCGGCTGCCAATACTAGAAAACTAGTAATTATGCTGGCTCCTGAAAATCTTGTGAGAAAGAACATTGGATTAAAAGTCAGAATACTTGATTCTCATTCTAGCTCTGTTATTAATGAATTATCTTTCCCTGGATAAGCCACTTAGCTTCTCTGGGTTTTCTCATTTTTTAAATAGACTGGTAGACTAGATGTCCAATAAGTTCCATCCCAGCTCATAAAATATGATTGTAGGACTAATTCAGTTCAATAATTCATTGATGCTATTTTCAAAAAATTATTCTATCATCCTAACAGTCAAGCAAAGTGTCAGAAAATGTGGTGTATTTAATCCAACACTTGTAACAAAATTTTTACATTATTTAAGGAATGTGAGCAAAGTGAATTAAAAGATATGAATATTTATATATGAAAGATACATACATACTAAAGTATATGTATAAAATTTTTAATTCATATTCACTTGTAACTACTTTTGATGGAGAAAAACAATAAATAAACTACAATATTTTAATTTCCTCTCATTTCTCAATTCTTAATACTGTTTTTCGCATCATTACATTTTGAAGAAATAGATGAGTACCAGATCAAGTCCTCAACCCTTTATTCATTTATATATTTCATATTATTATTTCAACTAACTCATATGGAGTACTAACTATTAACAATGTTAAAGGTACTAAAGATACTGCAAGATACCTATATAGAAGGGTATGGTTCCTGCCTTCTTTCAGTTTAGAGTCTATTGGAAAGAAAGACATTTAACCAATGATGACATGAAAATATAAATCTGAAACTGCAGTGAAAGCCAAGAAGGTAAAGGAATGAAGACTTAATTTGAACTTGGAAGTCAGGAAAAATGTCTCTGAAAAAGAAAATAACGTTTAGATTGAGGCTCCAGGGGTGAGTAGGAAGGAATTAATCAGGTCAAGAGAATGAGAATAAGCATTCCAGGCAGAGGGAGCAGCATGTACCAAAATCTGAGGAAGGAGAATTACGGAGGTTGGGAACTAGAGGTCTGCATCTTGTGAGCCAGAGGGTAGCCTAGAGATATGGGTCTTATCGATCCAATTAGGTATTGTGGATTTTATTTAAGGAATACTGTGAAATTCTGTAGTAACTTAAGTGGGATAGTATCATCAGATTTACATCTTTCAAAGAGAACTTGGACATTATATTACGAATCAACTAAAGAAGTGCATAAGCTAAAAGAAAACCAATTCAGGACATGGCAATAGTTTCAATGAGAGAAAATTAAACTAGGGTGGTAACAATGGGAATAGATAAAAAAGAAACAGATTCAAGACACATTTTAGAGAATAGCCCAAACTCAGTTAAGGAATAAATATAAGTAAACAAAGGAGAGGTAAATGGCAAAGGATGGGAATAGATAAAAAAGAAACAGATTCAAGACACATTTTAGAGAATAGCCCAAACTCAGTTAAGGAATAAATATAAGTAAACAAAGGAGAGGTAAATGGCAAAGGTGGACTGTGCAGCAGGGTAAATAAAGATGATGTTCTTCATCTTGAGTTTAAGAAGACCAGATGAGAATCGTGTTGGGGCAGGGGTGGTGTTCAGAAGCCAGTCTGATCATGTTTACACATCGTTTTAAGTAGGTAGTTGGATATGTGAGTCTGAATCTCTGAAGAAAGCCCTAGAGAAATAAATTGGGAATCATCTAAATATAAATGGTATTAAAAGCCGTGTGTGTGCACGTGTGCATGTGTGTGCGTGCACGTGTGTGTGTGTGTGTGTGTGTGTAGATGAGGAAAAAAATGATGGTAATATTAGATGAGAACTCAGAGTTAGTTCTAAAGGAATTTAAGCATTTAATTTGAGAGAAAAGGAGGTATCAGCATGTAAGAGAGAAAGAACAACCAAAAAAGGTGAAAAGAAAACCAGGAACATGATGTCACAGAAGCCAAGAAAAGAGTTTCCTAAAGGTCATCATGGTCAATATTGCTAAATATCAAGTAGTAAAGGAGTCTGAGGATGGTTCACTGGACCACAAAAGCAATTTAAATGGAAAGGTAGAGACAAAAATTGATTGATGAGTACATGAGGTGGGTTGAAAGGACAAGAAACTTAAAAGATTAAATTAAAAGAAACAAACACAGTTAACATTTTGTGAGAATCATGCCTGGGAAAGGAGTAGAAAGAGTGGTTAATAAAAGATAGTGAATTAAAGATAGATGAGATCAGAGCATGTTTGAAGGCTACTGGGAAAAGTCCTTTAAGGGAAGATGATCAAAATTCAGTAAGGAGGGAAGATGAATAAACTTGTAAATCAAGTTCTGTCACTCCCCTGATTAGAATAAACTACATATTCCTCAGCCTGCTCTATAAAAGCCTCCTTGAAAACTCCTAGTTAAATCTCTGGCCTAATCTCATGCCACTCTTCCATTCTTTCTCTTCCCTGGGCATTCACTAAGAATTCTTCCAGGAATTCTAGCTTCAGAACTTTTTACAGGCTGAATCCCCTTCCTTCTGCTATTTTCCTGGCTGACTCATCTCTGTCATTCAAGTCTTAGTTGAAATGTTCTTTCTGACGATCCAGTGGACCAAAAACCATCTCCAAATTTTCACATGTCTGGTTCTTTCTTGTCATTCAAGCTTCAGTTTCAGTATCCTCAGTGAAGCCCCTCTTGATCACCAAATGTAAATTAGTAACACTCTCATCCCCACTCCATCACCCTGTTCATTCTTAGTACAGTACTTCTTATGCCACATTTTCTTGTTTATGTACTTGTTTATATGTTTATGGTATGTCGCTTCTCTCTGGAATGTAGACAATGAAAGCAGGGAGCTCATCTTACTTGCTCAACACCATATTCCCAGAATGTGGGATAGTGCTTGGCACACAGTAGGTGCTCAATAAAAGTCTGTTGATTGGTCAAATGGTAAGTTTAATTTACATGTCAGTTTTCTTTATTTTATTTTTTTCTCTTTTATTTATATAGGTCAGTTTTCTTAGAAAATGTCTAGAAATTAAAAGGCACATTATTAAAAATTTTAATCAAATTCAGTACAAGTATACAGGTAACAGATTAGGGGATAGTAGTAAATAACATTATTATTTTAAAATATTATAGAAGATTTCTTTTTAATAGATAATCTTAATGATTCTATATCTCTTATAATAATGTTAACTCTAACTTTCATCTGTCAGGTGTATAAGACCTAATAGTAAGAAAAGGTTTTTTCAGAAGTTCTTTGCTATTAGAAAGTAGTCAATCTAATATAAACAATTCACTATGGACAATCCATTTGGTAGATAAAACATACGTTTGAAATCAAAAGTGTATTTACATTCTGCAAACATTGATTAAGTCATGCACTATCTGAGGCATATGGGATTCAAAAATGAGTAAAATGCAACAGACCGATCTCACTAATAATTCAAAGGTAAGTGAGTGAATAAAGACACAAAAGTTAACAATACTGTGCTTTAAAGAGGCTATCATAGTATGAACAAAATAATGAGGCGTCAGTTTGTTTTTACACCTCTGGGCCACGAGACCTCACTCATCTGAATTTAGGCACTCAAACGCTTCCATTCCTCCTAGGGGCAAATTGTTAATAAGAAGTTCAGTTACCCTGGTGTCTAACACCTTTCCCCAAGTCAAATGAAAGTCTTTTTCACAAAGAAGGGGGAGACAGAAGGTTATTTCTGATGCCAGTGTTTCAATGGAGAAATTAAGCTTTGCCTGTAAGAGACAGAGGTTGCCATAAGAAAAGCAGCACAATAACAAAAAATACTGTGCTCAATGCTTGTGCAATGCCAGCTCATTATTTCTGGAAGGGGCTAAAGATTAGAAAATGACTTTTCCTGAGTTGCAACAGGCCTGTAACTGAGTAACTCGGAAAGGACTGAAAAGGAATACCAGGAAAAATAATACAAAAATAAATAGCAGTAGAAATTGTGTTGAGCTGAGCATGACCTTTGGAAAGAGAAGGAAGATTTTGCATATCTAAGAAAATCTCATCACAGTCCTCTCTGAAAGATTAAAACGATTTCAATATTTTTCCATTTATTTAATGCAAACAGGTATAGCTTGTTCTGACAAAATGTCACATTTCCTACTCAGGTACTATTATGTGGAGACAGAACATCAAGTTGATATTGGTTGTTCAAAGTCATTCTTAAAGACAAAGAATAAGAACTAAATATAATAATTGGAAATGTTTGCATTATGTTTTTCTTCCAAACATTTCTTTGGGCTTATAGTCTCTGTCAAAGATCAGAAACACTGTTATAAATACGTCTCATTCAAACATTAATATGGAAGCAAATCATTCACCTTTTGAAAATTGCAGTATCTACTTAGATGTCATTTATCAGAACGAGGCAGAAGCAGGTGGAGAAATACTTCTGAATCCTGAGCTTTCTGGATGAAAAAGAACTATTCCTCTATGTATTACTTCTCATCTTGTTAATACAACAGAATACAACTATTTTACCAATTAGCATAACATTTAACACATAAAGTGTTAATTTCCAAAATATTTTGAAATATTCTTTAAGAAAGCTATCTTAACAATAACAATTAAAAGCAGTATAAATACAAGTTTGTCAACATTAAGCTACTGGGAAATAATTCTCTATCTTCCAAAAGAACTTTGAGTCATTAATGTAATGCTAATTTTTTATCGATATTTTTTGCCACAATATATACTTATATACTAAAACATAATATAGAATGCTGTGGCTGTGTTTTGCTTTTCTCAATGTGTATCTTCAAGAAAGAAAGAGCCTATTCAAGGAAAAGTATATTATTGGAAAAATGTTTTACTTGAAATAAAATGCTGTTTTACCAGAAATTTCCAAAAGGAAAATGAAGAAAATCTGAATTCTACTTTTTCTTGAACACCATCAGTCTATTCCAACACACGCAAGTAGCAACTTTAAATTTCTTGTTTCATCTATGTTACGCTGCAAGGAGACTTGTTCCTTTCCACTATTTCACAGTGAGCAGGAGTGCCTCATTTATAGATGGCTCTGGATTCAATCCACTTTGCTGCATTTTGAAGTAAAAAGAAAAAAACTTGGTTAAAATATGCTCTGCTTTAGTGTGCCTGGCCAGCTGTAATGTATTTTCCAAGTCTGAACCCCAAAAGAGCAGTGTGCTTTCAAGTTACTGTTTAAATTGTCTCAGGCTGCAAGTTAAGGTCATGTTAATTTTCCTACATTTATGATCTTGACACATTTTATATTTAACCTTTTGTGGAGAATAATTTGTCCTCACCCTGAGTTGTGTTTGTGCTAGACCATGAAGCCAGGTGGTGACCCAGTGGAATCCACGGGGACATTAAAGAGACTACAGAAGCTGGTCTGGACCAAGAAAGCCAGGGTGCCGAGTCTGAATGAGATGAAACCCAGGTTAACGAATCTCCGTAAGTAAGAACTCAATGAGCTGATAAAATGTTTTGAGGAAGAGTTGGTGTAGCATATATTAATGAAGGACATTTTAATAAGACCCTAAAATAATCATTGCCAAGTAATTTGTGAAACAACTATCAGTAGACTGTTCCTGAATTTCACCTTACATCCCTGCCCTACCCCGTTTCTCCTTTGCCTCAGAACCAGACTCAGGGGTAGAGTAAGAGAAAGCTGTGGGTGAAGCTCAGCAAGAGAATGAGGGTCAGATTTCCCACTGTTCTCAGCCTGTGGCCATAGAAAACAGTGTAATTCAGTTGTGATGTGAGTGCAGGTAATTGGCATGTCGTGACATGCAACTTTGATTTTCATTTATTTACTTACAAGAATGCCCTGTTAATCATAAACTTTGTTTACATCAGCTAAATATTTGAACTTAAATGGATTCAGTGATATGGTACAATTTACTGTGGGTCATATATATTTCTATTTTCTGTAATGGTTTTATATATTACTGGAAATTTCATCAGATCCTTCACTGCATGCAAATATACATCTCACTAATCAACTTCATAGTACTGAAGATAAACCTTTTTCTTTTGTTTTCTCAGCCTTATTCTTATCTTTCCAAAATATTTCCCTATGAGAGCCACTACATGCATAAATCTTTTTGCAGACTGATGTTAAAATAGAGAATTTAAGGATACCAAAAGTATTTCAGGAAATCTCTACTGAGATTTCATCCTGCTAAGTAAGGTAAAGATTTGACTTGCTTCTGATGCTTTCTTATACACATGACCTCAAAAAATTCAAAATATTCAAGAATAGAAACACACCATATTCTTATAACATGTGGGGAATTTTTTTTAAATTTGTATTTCTTCTTAAATATCTTTCAGTACACTATTTGCATGTGGCTCCCAGTCATTTCAGTCAAACTGACTTTATCATTACATATGCTTCCAAAATTTTTAGGTGAATCTGTTTTTACAAAACAGATCACTTAATAAACTAAGAACTTACTCTTTAAAGAAATGTTGTTGTAAATTATTTTGTGAAAGTATACGATCTCCTGGTTTATCCTGTGATGTTCACTCATTTCTATTATGTAAGAAGAATTATAATATTTATAATTTCTACATATGCAAAATTATTGGACTGACTTATCTCAACTTATTTTCTACATCATTCAGAAGATGAAGATGAAACATTGATTTCCTGTATGAAATTAGTCAAATCCCAAGAAAAGAAAGCTAATAATATTAGCCAAAAGAGTACAGAAGAAAGGGAGATTAGATTGGATTCTATTTCTGCACCACTGGTTAGATCCAGTACTTCAACTGGATGCAGCTTGGCAGAAATGTTATCTCACAACGAAGGTGAAGTTCATATGTGGAACAGCTGGAAGCAGTTTCCAGAAAACCCGCTGTGGGCATATGTTGATTTCCAAATTGACCAAGTTGGAGCCTGGGACCCCTGTTTCCACTGCTGTCACCACACACGTCTCAAGTCGTCTTGTACAGATACAGATCTCCCACATTCATGGGTAAGTTCTTAACTACGGAAATGTATCGTCTTATCTGGATGTTTGTACTAGCAAGAAGGAAACAGGTAACAGATGTGCTAATCAGTCAAATTTATCAGTTTTAGGAAAGTTACCAGAGCTAGAGATGTCTTTCTAAAAAGCGATGCAGCTCTCGTGATTTCTGCTATCATGTTACTATTGCATGTGTTCCTTTGCGTTCAGGTAAACTACTGTATAAGATTTTCCAGGGATTTCTTTTTAATTAAAGGAAGATAGTGCATGTTGATTCAGGTCAAGATGTGCATTGAATTGTCTAAATTATTTCTGTTGTCTTGAAGTTTCACTGACAAATAATAGCTAATTTAAATGAGCATTTTCTTTGTGCATGCTATTCTTCTACGCACTTTACATGTATTATTATTTAAATCTCACAACACCCTAAAGGAAGGGAGTGTTATCTTAATAGTAATTCCGCTCTGTTTTACAATTGAGAAAAATGAGGTGCAAAAAAGTAACAGGTACAATGTTACAGATCTAGCGAGAAGTAGAGCCAAGATCTAGAACCTAGACAGCCTTATGCTAGGGATCCTGATTTTAGCTGATACATTATAGTGTTTCCCATACACTAAGCTAGGCTCTAAGGCTACATGGCATGAGAGAAAGAGCATGGATCTAGAGTAGTTAGAGAAATTTGGGTTTGAATCCAAGTTCTGCTACTTGTTTAGCTCGAGCAAATTATCAAAACCTTTTAATCTTGCTTTTCTCCATTGTAAAAATGAAAATAGTAACGTTAAACTTGTGAGGTAATTGGAAAATTAAAATTAAATAACACAAAGATACTAGCATTCAAGAGTATCTATTTTGTTCTCAACTTGATCATAAGTGACTTAAGTACCTTATGCAAATCACCTAAGTGCATTTATTTCTCTACAGTTCATGATCATTTGGGTTTGCAGCGGATGAACAGAACTGCTCTGTTTTTCCAGGAACCCTACTCTATACCATTTTGCTCTAAGAATCAGCCTCTCATTAGACAGAGGCTGTAATTCATGGTACTTCAGAGATCTCTGAAGAGGTTTATCCTCTTTTGGAGTCCTTTTCACCTGTTAAGATTTGTGTATTGAGTTAGGTCTTTGCAGACTAGCGCTAAAGTAATCTGTGTTCAGAGTACCACATTAAATATTACAGGTGTATAGTAGCAGACTTAGAACTGATGAAACTGCCCAACATTAATCATTTTTAGGAACATCTCTCCCACTTCCTTAGTCTTCATCTTTTCTTTTGGGGCTGCTGCACTGTGCAGCCTTCTTGGGGCAGTTTCTTAGAGAGCAGCTGGTAATATAATTAGGAACTACTTCTGAAGACCCCCCGACAGCTTCAGAATCAGGGTCAAGAATGATGACAACTTGGCAAGTGGCAAAACTTGTACATAAGAATCTAAACACAAACATTCAGAGCCTCTTTCGAGAATCAAATGTGGACTCCCCAACCTGGCGTTTCTGAATTTCAGCAGTCTGGCCTCCATCTAACTTTTCAGCTTTGTCTACTAGTTCTTCCTTATAGATTTCCTATGCTGGCCTGCCAAACTGAATGATTTGCTATCCCTAACGACTGTCTTGCGCTGCCTCTCTTTGTATCGTTTTATGTATTGGCCTCTGCCTGGTATTTATTCTTACCTTTAAAATCATTACCCTATCTCTTAGGGCTCAGGTCAAATACTTTGTCCTCTAGAAAGTCTTCCTGGGTCATGCCAGACAGAAATAATCTCCCCTTCGTTTGAACTTCTAGATGACTTAAGGGCATTATTTTTTCATTATATATGCATCAAACATATAGGCATCACTGTGACTGTGTGCCAGTACAGTATTAGGCACTGGGGACACAGAGCTAAACAGTACACACACTGCTCCTGTCTGCATGGAGCTTACCATACTCCACCCTGCAGTGGCATGAGTTAGGCATTAGTTTATTTTCTATAAGCAATTTATCTTTGTATCCTCCGTGGTTATGGTCATTCAATAAATATTTGAGTATCATTTGCTGACTGAATGGGGTTTTAGAAACCAATGGACTTTGTTACCATAGATCAAGATGAAATTTTTCTTCTCATTCTTCTAGCTGTTCCTATATCAACATAGCTGTACATAAATTCAGTTATTATGTGTATGTGTTTGTGGATGTGTCGACTTAGGTATATACACATAGTAATGTTTTTCTCTTTTATTTGGGTAGTTTTGTCTATTTTAGTTTATAGGAAATTATTAAGTGAGTTTTATCTGCAGAAGGTCAAGTATCTGCAGAATGCTCAGTATTTCAGATGATAATATTCAGCATTTGTGACAAGAAAACCTCTGTGGATTTAGAGAGAGGATTCAAGAACATGTTAGAGTTAAATTGGTTTGGTAAACTTAATGAGAACATTTACACTTAGGGATTTGAGACAGAGTGAAAGAAGTTGGATGAGTGCAAATTATTATTTTTATATTCTACACATATATTCTATAATAATAGCATGTAAAATGCCCAGTTTCATTTTAGCATAGCTGGTATTTTTTTTTTTTTCTGTAGTAATTGCAGGGCTATTATTTGGTTATACTTTAACTTTCATTCTAGGGAAGATACAGAAGGCTGGGGGAAAAGATGTCTTCTCAAATAACTGTTACTATAATGACATTGTCAGTGGTGACATTCTGCAATTTTAAAGGGTGAAAGTGCGACCAGATTTTTTTCTAAATGTACAAGCATACGCAGATATGTTGGAGCTAGGTCTGAACCCCACATGTTAGGGGAAATGAAACCAATCCACAAACACACCAGTTTCCCGATGTCAGAAATTTCAGCAATAGTAGATTCCAGTGTCTTTGATTCTATTATCAAATTAGAGTTTCAAGGTAGCCTGAAACGGACTTGTCTTCCAGTCTTTATTCACCCTGATACAACTCCCTGCTCGCACAACTCAGGTTCACACTCTCAGAGCTGGTTCTTACAGAGCTGGGTTTAATGCCAGCTCTGACATTACTAGCAGCGTTAGACTGGGCAAACTCCTTATCCTATTTATTTGATATTTATTTGTTTATTGAAGTATAGTCAGTTACAGTGTGCCAATTTCTGGTGTACAGCACAATGTCCTAGCCATGCACTCCTTACCCGCTTTAATGCACAAATTCCAGTTCTGTATTGGTTTCAGGTCCTACTTACTTCTTTTCCTCTGAATGATTCTTTGCATACTGAAAACACCCATTTGTAAAACAAAGCTATTGATGTTTACCATGCAAAGGTTGCTGGAAGATTAAATGAAACGGTGTCAGTCCTCAGTTGACAGTAGGTAATATTTATACCAAAATTAAAGAGTCCAGAGGCTTATTCTGGGCTTGGGAAGAACCAACATTTTACTCAGCTGAGACACCATAAACAAACTGAATCCAGACAGAGAAATGTATTACTTGTGAAGGACTCTTCCCAGAAGTCAACAAGGGCAGAATGAGATACACACAGGTGTTTAATGTGCAGTTTAGCTGTTCGTGAGGTCTGTGGGATCTGGGGAGTGGGGAAAAATATGTGATTATAGAATTGATATAAATTGAGAAAGGCAAAAGATGAGATTTATGAAAGTGTATGCTCCACAAGAGAAATGTGAGAGGAAAACTACTTAAGGGCGCCAGTCTTTCCTAATATCCGAGTTGAGTGGCGTTGAGAGGAAATTTCAGATACATCTTAAGAAAGGTAATAGTGGAAGCAACCAAAAATAATATTTGAAGCCAAGTGTTTACAATCAATTTACAAGAAGAGTGATTGAAGGGTACTTACGAAATCCTGCATGCTAAGAACTTGAAACATTTTATCAAAAAGGAAAGTTAGCCATAGGCTTGGTTGGGAATCAGGGCAAGAAAAAGTAAAGTTTGTGTGTCATAAGGAAGATAAGCCCTTCCTTTAATATATTAAAATAGTAGCTAATATATTTTTAAAATCTGGGATACTTCTTCATATCTATAAAAAAAGATAAAAAATTATTTTTATAATATTAAGAAATGGAAGTAATCTTAAGAAAGGGAACAAGCATCCCTTTCTCCCTTCAAATATCTAAAATATTTTGAACTCTATTTTATAAAAATAGTGTGACATGTTTAAAAGTGACAGTAACGAACACCCTTTCAGGAAGAAAGAAAAGTCAAAGTCCTGAAAGAACAAAGCAGAAAACTGTGTATAGAAGAATTCAAATGCAGTATGGATAGAAAAATAATAATGAGAAACCAAGTTACATAAAAATCAAAGAAAAGTGAGTGAAGTTTATACATAAAATCTCAAAGTGAGAAAATAAACAAAGCTGTATTTAAACATCTTAAGAAACCTAAGAAGAGATGAGCGGAGTGGAGCCGGACGGTTACTGGAGTCCTGCATGAACCCGCCAACACCGCACCAGAAGAGAAAGTGGGGAGGGCGGAAGGTTTCTTTACAGGACTGTTTCAGTCAGAGGAACAGGATGTGTGCTAATGCTAACCAGGAAACAAGGAACAACGATTTTACAGTCAATCTTTCAGTTCAAAAGCAGAGTACTGGACGCTCTCATTATGGTCATAGGACGAGCTCTCGGGCTGCACAGCCGCACTGCTGAGTGGTTTCAGAGTTTTCATACTTTCCCCCAGGAACTGCGGAACCGCGGTGGGGGTGGGGGGTGACAACGCCAGAAGAAGCTCTTTGTGCTTGTCTTCTACTTTGTCTTTCTGTTCTCAGCCTTGGAAATCTCACCCAGTCTTTCTGACCCTGGGCTACCTCCTTCAGTCAACATGACGCATTATTGCCAGATTAATCTACCAGATTAATTTACTTCACTAATCTACCTGATTAATGCTACCTGTATAATGATTCTGAAGCTCAAACCCAATAATGTTACTGCCCACCCCCCTTACAAACCTCTAAGTATCTCCCCAACACCTACAGGGTCCAAAGCAAACTTATTCACCTAATCTGCCTTCTAACTAGATCCCCACTGTCCTCTTTCACCTGCACACTCTGCTTTAAGCAAAATGATACCTTCCTTTTGGCAAACACAGTGCATTTTTTTCCCATCTTCATGACTTTGTTTTTTTCTGTTTTCTCATTTGTCTTCCTTTCTTTTCTACCTATTTGATAAATAGTATGGAAGATTAAATACATATATGAATGAGTAAGAATTCACGGTGCACACTCTAAAGGAAAAAAATATATATATGTGCAAAGGAAAGGGGATTAAGAAGACCAGTAAAGAGAGTAAGGAGGCACGTGGTTCAGAAAAAATGCAAAATTAATTTCATAGGCTCTATTATCATTTTCTTTGTACGTTAGTGATGTTACACTCCCGCCAAAAAGCTTTTGTGGTCCCATTGATGGGATATTTTTACTGGCCCAGTGAATGAGACATACTAAGAAGACTACTCACATATCCACCCAGAGGAAGACAAGCTATGAACCATCAGTGCATAATTCCTCTTAGTTTAAGCCCTTGTGTTCAACTCTCATAGCCAAAGCTATTTGTTACAAAAGCTTTAAACTTTTATCTGCTTACGTTAGAATTACGGTGGCATGGACAGAGAACAAGTTTTAATGAATGGATGTGGACAACTTGTGAAAAGTAAGGCCGAGTAAATGATAATCTGGACTGACAGAGTCAAAAGGAAAAAATAGGAAAATGTGACAGAAGAGTACCAAAAGATATTTATACATAGCGCTGAAATTAATAAACTTGAGAATTAAGATTCTAAAAATAATTTTAAGATTCTAAATGAACAAGGACAAACAATTAATTATGAGTATTTGACATGACATATTTTTAATTACAGCCAATATAATGTTTGATGGGAGGAGGATTAACATTTACCCAAGAAGAATTTAAAAATAGGAGATGCTGCAACAGCTTTTTCATTCGTTCATTTATTTATTCATCCATTCATTCTCTCATAAGCAAACTCATGCCAAGTGCCTCTTGAGCCACATAGCCCAAGGGTGTGTATGTGGGAGGGTGAGCAATCCACCATTTCCCACTTATAATGAGAGTTCAGGGGGTCTTGCTTAAAAAAAAAAAAAGGAAAAACAAATAATCACAACCCTCAGTATAAAAATTCACTATGATGGGAAACATGTTGCAGTAGTTGTATATAAAATAATCATGAAAAAGATCTGGCCAGATATACAAACACATCCACATTAAAAAAGAGAGCTTATAGAATAAATGCTTAAATCATGAGATATTATAACAGTGCAGGATACCTGGTTTCTGGAAATTATTTAGGTTGAGTTTGAGGAGAGTAAATTGTAAGTGTTTATGAATTCTTTAAATGTCTTTTTAAATAAAATCTTGTATAATAAATATAAAGATAAAATGAGAAAATGTAACTGCTCTGTAAGTGTGAAGTATTATTCTAGAAGTCCAGGATAAGTAGAGATACTATTAAATTAGGCTTTCGAAGCAGAGCAATGTAGAATGCATATAAGTCTAATTATTTGGGTTCACATTTGGCTTTTCCCAGTTACACAAACCTCCCAAATATCAGTGAAAATAACAGACCTGTGATCTAGTTCCAGAGCTGTCATAGAAACCAAGAACCCCTCTCCTTCATGAACTGCCTTAAGAGTTTTGCCCTATTTCTTTGTTTTGTTGTTGTTGTTTTCCACTTGTGCTTGTTTACTCAAGTGCATCAAATTAAGGAGAAAGTTGAATGGATACCCCCCACAATAAAATCTTTCTAAAGTCATCATAAAATATTTGTAATTTAGAATAGCTCTTGTGATAATGATCATAGGACCCACGAGCATCAATTTTAACTATATTTTGGCTTCTACAAGAAGGTTGAAATTTGTTTCAATGGGTTCTCAAATAGAAGAAGGAAGACAACAAATGTCAACCTGAAGGGGACCTGATGATGCTCGCTGACTACAGGAGATCTCAAGCTCCTTTGTACTTACAGCCTAACTCTTTTGCATGGTTCAGCAGAACCAGAGTTGGACATTGGTCTTCAGGAGGAGAGAGGATTGAATGTTAGAACATTTTATATAATGACCCTTGGAGAACACTCCAAGTGTTGGTAGAATTTCTTTTGTGGCAGAGAAATAAGTTCACAATTCAAATGTTGCTGAGCAAGCTAAAGACAAAGTCATATTTTGAGTGTGCAGCACTGTGTGTCGGAAGCTGTGTTATACATCAAAGGAGCACAGGTTGGAGCCAGGAGAGACACTTGTGAGCACAACTCTGTCGCTTACTAGGATCTCTCTGGGTCACGATGCTTAATCTCCATGGTCCTCTACCTCCTCATCTTTAGAAAGAGGGAGATCAATGGTTTTTGAGGCTCCATTTATCTTCTATATTTCGGGCTATGAGGGCACACCAAGGAAGATAAATCCTATGTGCAGCAAGAGATTAGTACATAAAGATTTCCTTTCAGCTTTTTCTAAGCAGCTCTTTTCTCACTCTTCAGATGACCACTGTTGACCTTCCTTTTTTTTTTTTTTTTTTTTTTTAACATAAGCTATTTTAGGTTTGGGGTTTTTATTTTTTGTTTTTAGTTTTCCTGACCCACTGCACTTCCTCCATCCTGGCTACTTCTCTCTTCCTCATGTTCTGAACCAGCAGCTATATATGAACATAGACTTCACTTGGGATACAGCCAAGTTTTCCTGGCTATGAAAACTTCTGCATGAACCAAAATGTCTATATTTCCATTCTCAGGAACTAAGAAGGCTTCTGCCACTCAAAAATAACTACTTAAAAAAATCCTTTTGAATCCCATTTCAGAGGACAAAATCTTGCTTTGACAAATGAGCAGGTGAAATTTAAGTAAGTTTGTAGGGGGCGGGCAGAATAATCAGGGGCTATGCAGTGTAAAGAGTGCCAGGTTGGAGTGAGACACTCTTTCTTGCCACCATCACCAACCACACACACACACACACACACACACACACACACAACGTGCCATCGTGGATGGTTCATACTTTTGAGATCTTGTCCTGAGCATGCAGACATGTTGATATAATGACAATCATGGCCTCCACTGACTTAGCAGTTGACTATATTTCAGGCGCTTTTATATATGCTATCTTTGTGTTATGACTCAGTTAGGTGGTATTATCATCCTCATTTTAGTGATAAAAATATGAAGCTCAGAAAGGTTAAATCATTTATGCAATGTAATTGTAGGTTAAAGAACTGGATTTTAAGCCCAAATCTATAAGAGTCCAAAGTTTTCCTGCAAAGGTCATGCCTTTGTAACTTTTGAGAGTAGGCTCATAATTATCTATGCTTTCTCATCAGTAAAAATACATTATTTCCTAACTTGCAGTACAAAATGAAATGATGCCTGTAAATGTGCCAGTTCAAGATAAGGGCTTAATTGCTTAACAAATAGAGTCCCTGCCTTCAAAGTGCAATATAACTTTTCTCACATTTCATTTTATACTGGCGCTATGAACCAGGCAAAACATTGCTACCAACTCACAGATGGAGAAGTTAAGGCACATGAATATTAAGTGAATTTCCTGAGGTCCCACAGCAGATGATGGCAGAGATGGCACTGAACATAACTCCTAACTCTTAGTCCAGACTTCCTATCACTCAGCTGTCTTTAAATTTTTCAGCAGAAAGATCAATAAACATGGTCACAAACAGGAGCCATTACATGGTGAAAACTGAGTGTTGGAGCCAAAGAAGCCTGGTCTGGAACCATAGCTTCACTGCTTACTGACTGTGTGACTGCTGAGTTACCTGATTTCTCTGAGTTTCAGTTTCTTATCTATTACCAGACATAAGGAAGATTTCCTTGTGGAGTTCTTAGAAGAATTGGCTGTAAAGTGTTTAACCATACCTGACACCCAACTGGGACTAGATGAAGATGAACCACTATTTTTAGTGGCAATTATTACTATTTAATTACAATTTATAAATACGTGTTTATAACCATTTACCCTTTGTTCAGTGAAAAACAGCATTCTGTCTATGGTATATCAGGTATTGCCCTGGGCTGTGGGGCCACAAAGATGACCAAGACTCACACCTGATGTTGGAGTCTCACCATCAATAATTCTCAGCAATTTCCTATTGTATGAGATAATATTGCAGTAAATGTACATTTACTAGTTTTCACTAATTTTTAAGATTTTAAATAGAATTTGCTCAGTTTTCTCCCAGGAGATAAGAAAGCCAGAACTGCCTGGTTCAAGTGTACACAGTTTGGTTAGGGTGTGACTCTGCTTTTAGCTTCCTGGAGGTGCCCTAGTGACCGCATAATTATGAACCTCTGAGGCATGTGGACAAAAAGAAGGTGGGGCTCAGGGTGCAAGTCCTGAGCTCACCACTGCCCTTTACTGACTTCCCAAATTATCACCATATTAGCATTGTCTTACATATGCAAAACAATTTCAGCTTTTTAAAACTTCTCTCATATATTTTGTTACAGCCATATCACATATGCATGTCATATTTTATTTCAGATATAACTCTCAGGCATAACACACCTTTTTCATAAGACAATGAAAAATGAAAGACAGAAATTCATGTCCCTTCTCCTTCCTGGGAAGTTGTAAAGCAACTGGTTGAATTCACTCTTAAAACCCTTATGAATATTCAGCATAAGATCTTTATGCATCTCATGGTTCCCAACTATTAAATACAGCCATACTGATGAATAATTAGAGTAGAAATATGGCCTTTCTGCAGTTCACCTCAAGCCTAACCCAAAATGAAGCCCACATTCTCACCCACTGAAAGGGATTTTTAGCCAGGGCACAAAATAGACGAAAGTCAGGAACTCATTTATTTATTTGCTCAACAATTTGTTTATCACGGTGCCAGATAAGGAAGATAAAATGAGGAGCAGAACAAACACTGTGAGCCTCATAGGTCAATGAGAGACAGAAACAGAAATAACCACACAAATAAAAAAAGAAATGTTAACTCTGACGAGAGCTGTAAGGGCCCCCTAGTTCTATGGAGATATGATAGATTTATCTATGATAGGTAGACTTGATCTAGCTAAGGAGTCAGGAAACACTTTCAGGGGTAGCGATGAGTGAGTTTAAATCTGATGTAAACAACAGTTGTTAAGTAGCCAAAACTAGGGAGAACGAGAAGGTGGTCATAATGGCTGGGAGGGAAAGCAAGGAGACGTGGTACAAGGTAAGGCTGAGGCAGGATCAGACCCCTTATGACCTAAGTGATGCTAAGTTTTGTTGGTCATCTCTCAAAAAGCAATGGGAAGCTATGCAAGGAGCGTTTTTAGGCCAACAGCGTGGGGGTTTGCTTCTTGTTTGTTGAGGGTGTGAGATACATGCTTAGGATTTTTTTTTTTTTTTTTTTTTTGAGAAGATTGCTTTCCATACAGCGACGAGAATTAACTGCAAGGGGAAAATGGACACAAGATGATGGCGACTTGAACTAGGGTGGTAGAAAGAGGAAGAGATGAAAAGTTCTCAGACTCATACACATTTCTCCAGAAAGTAATTCAGTTTTGAAAGTCATCTTTTGTGACGCAAACCGAAAACCCCTTTCACTTTAGGACATATGGTCACAGATGACAGCAGAGAAGTGATACAATGACATGACTGCCCATTCCAAATCTGTCCTTTAATTTGTAAAACTTAGAAGCTCAGAGCCCCCACAATGGCTTAATGGAATCATTATCAATGGATAAGGAAATGGCATCCATTTGCCTCCCCTGATTCCACTTGGACATAGGCCATTGTTTCTACAAAGAGTGGCTTGGAGCCATGGAAGGTTTCAAAGGAAATCGGCCTTTCAGAGGGGCATGTGAATAGATAATGCATATTGCCACCGTAAAATCTCTAATGAATATTAAGGGTGGCTTTCATTTGTGGTGATTGAAATGAACTCATAAATTCTCTCTCTAGGATGCGGGAATTTTTTCCTCCCTGTGGAGAGATTTAATGGATTTGTGGCATTCTGAATGATTTGGCAAGAAATCAGAGGTACCTGGGCAGTCACCCGCAAAGGGCACTCAGTTTCTCGCATGTGATAGTCGCCACCACAAAATATTTTCTGTATGAACCCAGAATGATTGATGCAATCCACCGTAAGTCATGACAAGGTGTCAACTGAAAAAAACGGGAAAAAGAAGTGGTTAAAAACACTGCAGCTTTAAAAACAAATTTGACTTTTAGAAAAGGGTTATTTCCTTTTAGAAAAAAGTGAGATCTGCCACCTGCAAGAAATTTAGATTAGTTGTTTGTGGCAAGGGCCAACATATTTTGAGGCCACTGAGCGCTCCTACTGCTCTCTGTACGGAGTAGATTAAACTGTTCCCACACAGTGATAAATATATCGCAAAGAGTCATAACAAGGATACAGTAAGTTGTGCAGTTAATGGTACAATTTCCAGTTAAAACAATATTCTTAGGGTTGCTTTCGCCCGTTCCCATTTTATGCATGCTATTTTTTGATAAGTTAATTTGTCACATTTGCAGAATCAATATCTTTCAAAGCTTTATAAGGGTGAGAATTAAAGGCAAGAGTTCTAGGGATTTTTGCTAGCTGTGTGGGCCTGGCTTAGCCGAACACAAAAGTGCAAAAATAATCTATGAAAACAGCAGATGAGGATTAACATTAAAAATGTCATCAGCTCTAAATTTTCTGTACATATGGGAGGAAAATAGGGAAATAACCCAAAGCAGCAATTACCAAAAGGCATTCAGTTTTATGATGGAGCGTGGCAGAGGATCTCTTTTCAGAGAAAATAACTTTTTTTAGAGCTCTTTAATGCTAGACTTTGAATTCTCGAAGTAAGAAGAGATCCAGGTAATTTTGTTCTGTTGGAGGAGGTATTCCTCTGTGGAATGAATCCGTGGTCCTGCTCTCTTATCTCATGAGTTAGACATTATGAAAGAAGTTAATCCAAATGTCCTGCATTCTGTTTATATGAAGAAATTATGACTATAATTTAAGACACTGGATTCCTTTCTTTTTCTTTCTTTTTTTTAAATAGAGGTACTGGGGCTTGAACCCAGGACCTCATGCAGGCTAAGCATGTGCTCCACACTGAGCTATACCCCCCACCCCTGTCTGCAGATTCCTTTCTGACATGGGATAACAAAGCTGGGTTCAGTAGGGATATTCTTCTGATATTTTTCATGAACCAATTGTATCAGAATAATCTAAGGTATCTGTTGCTAAAGTCTGCCTACTTAAGATTCACCGAGTCAGAATTTCTAGGATGAAAATTCTTTCACAAGCTCCTTAAATGATATTTTTATGTTCGCCAAAGTTTGAGAATCACCTCTGAATTGAAGGAAACAATTCATTCTTCCCTGATTTTTCAGTTTCTTCTTGATCAATCCAGGAAGTCTTTTTGAGAAGCTGTCATACGTGTATCACTTTCACAAGTTATTTACTCTAATAATCACAACAGTCCCAAAAAGTAGATAATTCAATTTTCCAAATGAGGTAATAGTGCTCTGAAGACTGAGGAAGTTGTCCAAGCCGTGCTTCAGAGCCAAGCTGGGATTTCAAAGTCTTCCAAATCCCGTTCCTGTAAGATAGTCAAGTCACTTAGGGACCTCACACTGAGAGCACAGAAAAAGACTGCACTGGGGAGCCCCTGGGAATTCTCAGTGCTCAGTGCCCGCATGATCAGCCTGTATGAAAGTGTGCAGAACCTCTAATGGGTGTAGCTGACATTCCCCCAGAGACAGCTTTGTGCTTTCCAAACTGACCTGGTTGAAACTCCCATCGGAGAGTGTTTGGGACTTTTGATAAATCAGAGTAGAAAAATCCCCAGACAAAGGGTATAACAAACAGCTCCACCACTTACATATCTTCTTTTTACAAAATGCTTTTGAATATAAATAACTCTTATGATTATAACATAACTTATTTTCTTTAGTAATTTTCAAAATAGAGTCTGATTTTCTTAAGGGCGGTCATTGTTTTGTTCTTTTGAGGTTAACATCCAACCATTTTCCTGACTCATTTGTGCAACTTTCCCCAATTTATGGGTGACTTTGTTATTTTCTATGCCCTCATTTTGAAACTGTGCCTTCTGCCAACTTCTCCTTAGTGTGGATGTTTCAGTGCCTTCCTTAGTGTGGCTAAAGAACACTCTGCCAACATTTCTGTATGATCTAAGGCCCCTAACACGGCATTCTACCCAATCGCTGAGGAGCAAAACGCATCCTCTCTGTTAGAGGGTCAAAGAAAAATGTCCAGTTTTGCTAATTACGCAACCTATTTACTTTAGTAAGAGTCTGCAATATCATTTGGTCACAATCTTTAAATCCTAAGATGTTTGAAGCAAGTTGATAGGTTGAGGTGGTACATATGTGTATGTGTGTGTGTGTTTGTGTATGTGTTTCTTTGCATCAGATAACACTAAACTAACTCTTTAAAAAGAAATATGTGAAGATTTCATCTAGTTCACCATAGCTAACGTTTCTCTGCCTTTATCTTTATCCTAAGCCAGTTTTTAAGTGGCATTATATAGAGGTAGCATATTTTTGTTTTCCTTAATGTTGCTTTAGATGTCAGAATAGGTTTGGGAAATGAAAATCATTGGTGTTAAATGTTAGCAAAGCTGATAATTTTCAAATATTTATGTTAAAAGACTTTTTGAACCTGAGTACTTAGCTTCTGTAATGTGCTCTTCCTGACAGTCTGTAACACTTGGATATCCTTATTCACCACAATTAGTAAATTTGAGGCCTGTATTTATTGTGCCTTAACTCAGTTCAGACGAAAGTGGAAAAAAAAATCTCCCTTGACTAAAATACAGCTGAGTTTAAATTCAGCTAAAGAAACCACAGCACAAATGTGGTTACTGCCAAAGAGTTGCCAGGTAACATTCTGACCTTTGTATCTGCAAACTGTTAGAAAGGTGAGCTTACGTCGCTACCAGTAATAAAACCAGAACTAACTAGAAGTTCAGCCTGCAGATATGGAACTGGAAGTGTTCCTTCTACTGTCTGGGTTTATGCCCCCTCCTCACCCCACTGTCAAGCAGACAGTACATTGACTTGCTTTTTGAAATGAAACTTATCAACCAATCACCAATATTTATTAAACACCTAGTAGCCACAGAAAATGTTTGTATTTTTAGTGTGGCTAGCATTGCACTCACTATGATGTTTAGAAGTTTATGCAGCATAGTATAAGGGAAAGGCCATTAGATTTTAAAAGAAATCCTGAGTTTGAATTTGGAATCCAGGGCATACACAGTTACATTCCTGTCTGATCCCTAGTTGCTTCTTCTGTATTGTGGGAAAAATAAAGCCTTTGTCCCAAACTTATTGTTGGGATGGTAAGAGATATGTTATGTACAAGTGCTTAGCACTCTGCCTGACATATAGATGGTGGCCAAGAACCCCAAGAACCAATGTTAAAAGGAAACAGATACATTTTTAGAAAACCATACCGTCAAACCAACGTGGCAATTACAAATTCTGGTATAAAATGAAGCTGTTGAACACACTGACTTGCTTTTGAACTTTACTACGAACTCTAAACTTTTCAGTATGGCTCCCAGTGTAAATGCTAATTTTATTGATAGAGGATGAATATTTGAAAATTTTTCATTTTTCAGGAATTCTGTATGATAGACACAAATCAAAACTTGTTTTCTTCTCAGTTTTATATGCTCTCTGCTGTGTCCCTTCTGTTTTTCACCTCATCACTTCTGCTCAATCTCAGTTATTTCTCTAGTCCCTTTTCCATCCCTTCAAAGCCTGCACACTGTCTGGTAAGTATGCCCTTGCTACAACTTCTCCTCCCAAGCTGATATTTCAGTTACCCTTCTCTGCTCTCAATTTCCTTCTCTAATTGCTCCTGAAATATATGGTCTTAGGAGGAAGTAGCAGTGTTGTGAGGCCTTGGAAAAGAATTACAAAACAAAAAGTGAAAAAAGGAAAAAGATCAGAAGAAAAGATGGTAGCCCATTCTTTAGCTATAAAATCAAGGGTAATATGTAGAGCTGACTGCTAAAGAAAGGAGTGGAGTTGCTTTTGGCTTGTAGTTTCCTCTCTTCATTTGCCCGTGTGGCATGGTGGAATCAGACAGGCCTGAGTTCAGTTCCTATTTGCTAGCTTTTTGACTTTAGGTGAGCTAGCTGTTTCATGCCTCAGTTTCTTCTTTGCAAAATAGGAGATGTTAACACTTTATACAGTTGTTAAGACAATTGAGATGCAGTGATCTATAATAAGGTATCAATAAATATTTGCTCATTTACCTCTTCTAAAAAATCTCTCCCTCTCTTATCTCTATTCTTCTTATTTTCTATTCTCTAGTTTAATAGTGAACTAGACTGAATATATGAGTATGGGAAATGTTGGCTTTTTAACTATAAACTATATCCATGTAACTCTTCTTTCAAGTCAATATTTTGAAGGCAGCTAAGTGCCTCTCTTAGATTATCTGATTTGAAATCAGTTGCAAGGGTTCAGAACTAGCCATCTTCTTTCTAAAGCCCAGATAGTATATGCAATTTAGAAATTCTTTTAAATGGAGATAATTTCTAATGCTAGGCACATAGTCGGAACTAAAATATGATGTTTGGAGGAAGGAGTGAAAAAAATGGATGAATGCCCGTGGAGAAGTATACTTACTGCAGCCACCCCATGTAGACAGAGGGTATTTTTTGGTTTACTTTTTTTTTGCTACTGCTCTCAATTGTGCCTGTATCACTTGTTCAGTCTTCTCCTCCATAGGTGCTTCCACTACTACAGATCCTGATACACATGTCAATCACAAAGGGATAAGGCACTCCTCCATTAATATCCTTTGTTCACAACTCCTCCCAAATAACTTGTATCTGTTCTTTCCTTAGAGAAAATGTGGTTTTCAGGGTAAGAAACTGCTATACAATACTGATTAAGGCCTCCAACCTTTCTAAAATGTCATTTGTAGGAACCACTAATACAGGACCCCTGTTGTTTGTGTACCCAAGATTTAATCACCATGGAAGAAGGTCACATGACAACAGTTTAGCACTACATTTTCACAACAAATGACAAAAGAAGAGATCGAATACTGCCCTTAGCTGTTTCCTACATCAAAACTCTTCATCTCTCGGAGCCTTAACTTTCCCAAGTGAATTTAATGATTTTACATATCAGTGTCCAAGACATCTGAATACTGATTTGTGTACACAGGTTTTTTTGTTTATTTAGGAAGAGTCTTAATTTAATAATCTCCCTGATTTTTAAATTTATTATACTGTATACATCATGTTTTTTTAAAAAAGGAAGTGATATTAAATTGCTTCTTCAATGTAATACAATTTAAAACATGTAATTTACATTTTTGGTTATGTCATATAATTAATATTCTTGTAATAGTGTCAGTTATGGTATTCAGTAAATATAGTAAAGCTACATGGAGATGTGCTTTATATTCATTAAGTTATTTACTCATACGTGTAAGCACGACATGCTGTGTCTCAGGAGGTTACGAGGAAATTGCAGGCTGTGAATCAGAATGCCTTAACAGCGCTTCCCGGTTTGCTAGTGAATTCTGTCACTTTAGTAAAGATAAATCACTTGTAAAGTATGTGTACATTTATGTTGCTTGAAACACTGTAAACATACTCAAGACTTCTGTATTTCTTTTAGGACCTATTTAAACTATTCAAGATTAGAAACAGCTAAAGAGTATATAGCCTTAGAGGTATAAGTGTCATAGGTTTGAATGCCAGCTACCCCAACTGGGACTGAGTCATTTGTGTGCATCAAAGCTGCCAATTATCCCAGTTTATGACACTTCTAGGAAATACCCCTAACAGAAGTAACAGCTGTATTCCAGCATCCTTGGTATTGGTCTTAGTGACAGTATGTTTCTTAAGTTTTTTACTTGCACAGGAATAGACATTTAAGATGTGGATGTAAAAGAGTTTCCCCAAGAAAGATAAAGAGCAAGGAAAACAATTCTAGGAACTCCAATGGCTTGACACTGGAAAATTAATTCTATTCATTTCATGGTTATAAGATTTTTAACCAGATTTTTAAATCAATATCAACGTCATTTTAAATGTCGATATTATAGTATTGGTATGTTTAATTGTGACATTCCCATCGCTAAACAAGGCAATTTAGCAGGACTGAATTTCAAAGTATGTCCCTTTCTTTATCCAGGTAATGTTATGCAGACAGGAGAACTCTAATATAATGTTTTGAACCACAGTGAAAGAAGAAGGAGGGTGACCTTTCTCCATCCTTTTTGTTTGTTTCATAGATGAGGAGCTATTGAGGAACTATAGTGATCAACAAGCTTTGGACATTTTGCAAATTCTCACCGTTCCCATCTCTAACCTATGCTCCACATTTTAGCCAGAGCCTTTCATCTAACATACAAATCTGGTCGTGTTGCTCTCTTGCTTTGACAACAGTTCTTTAATATTTCCCATCCCATACAAATATATAATCTCAGTATATTCAAATCTACACTATTTAACATGGTGTCTAAAGTACACTGGGTGGCTTAAAACAACAGATATTTATTATCTTACAGTTCTAGAGGCTAGAAGTCGAAAATCAAGGTGTTGGCAGGGCCTTGATGTCTCAGAAGGCTTTAGTGGAGGATTCTTCCTCGCGTCTTCCAGCTTCTGGCAGCTTCAGGTGTTCCATGGCTTGCGGCAGCGTAACTCTAATTTCTGCTTCCATCTTCACATGGCTATCCTCTCCCTATGAGTTTCTACATAGTCTTTCCTCTGTGCACGTGTGTGTCCAAATTCCCTCTTGTTTTAAGACACCAGTCACGTCGGAATAAGGGCTCACCCTACTCCAGGGTGATCTCACCTTCACTAATTTTGCCTGCGACACCCTATTTGCAAAGAAGGTTACATTCTGAGATACTGGCGAATAGGACCTCAACACATCTTTTTGGAGGGATATAATTAAACCCATAAGATGTGGCCTCCAAACCCTTCATAGTCTGGCCTTAAACCATTTACCAGCCCCGTCATCTGTCTTTCTCCTTATTTGCCATACCCACCTGTTGTAGGGCATTACTCTTTGCTCCCAGACCTTACCAAACACTCTCATGCCTCAGATCCTACCATATACTCTTCTCATTGCTGGGATATCCCTGCCTTTTCCCTTGTCTGCCTGCCAAATTCCTATTTGGCTCGTTTTTATCTCAAGCACTATTTCCTCAGTAAAAATTTTCCTTATTTCTTCAGACAAATTAGCACTTGGCCCTCTCTTCTTTCCCTGCTCATGCAGCTTGGATGGATACAGAACCCATTACACTGGATTCTCATTGTCTATTGGTCTGTCTGTCTTCCCACTAAACTGTAAACTCTTAGAAGGCAGTGCCCATGCCTTTCCATCTTTGGACACCCGGCAGCATGCCAGGCCCACAGTAGATATTCAATACATATTTGTTAAACAAATAAAATAAGGCCAATCTTTCATTTCTTGGAATATGAAAAGAATGATGAGAGGAGCCAAGAAGCAGTATTTCACACCTGTGGGAATTCAAGTCCCACTCAGTCTTCTCTACGTCTCCTTGACAGAGGGATTCTCCCTCACCTGTGCTGGACAGTGAGTCACAGAAAGGCCTTAAAGCACGTTTAGGCTTCCCAAGCTTGTTGTGGCCAGAGGTGTGATGGCTTAAGCCTAGCAACAAACTTCTACAGTTTCCAAATTGGTACCTTCTCAAGGTGATACTGAATGGATTCTATTCACCTGCTGATTGTCAGCAGAGGAGATGACCTTTGCTGGCTGAAATAAAGAAGTTGGCTGTGCGTGAACCTCATGACATACTTACTGACTGCACTAAGAGCTAGGGAAAAAATACATATTTTTCCCCTAAGTATTTATCATCTCATAGGGAAAGTTTCTTTTCTCTTTCAAAGGAAAAGTGTTAGTTTCCTAAAATACCATTACCACAAAGATGAGTTAATAAGTTTAAGTCATGCTGTAATATTTAGAGAATTATAGGGCCAGTGTTTTAGTGGAAATGGGACCAATATAACTTCTTTCAGTAGGTAAGCAGACATTTCACATCAATGAATGCTTTGCAGGAATGCTCACAGGCTCAGAATTAGAAGTCCTAGAATCAGGAGGTGAGTTGACAGAAGAGGAAATTCAGTTTCCCACATGCATAAAAGCAGGATAAGTACTTCACAGGAAAGCTTTAGGGTAAAAAGTTACATTAAAAGCTGTTCAGCCTTGGGAAAGAATGTTATATAAATCGATAATAGATCATTATCATCATTAGGAAGGTATGTTGACATATCTCATAGATTTCTCCATAAAGGAGAAAGAATTTTTTGAAAGTGGTTTATAGTCTGTGTGTTTCAAAATTTTTGCAAGATTTTGTTTTTGATAATGTCTAGTTAAACATGTATTCTGCCTGCCATAATCTCTTTTGGTTTTGAGCGGTATGAATTCTGAGATTTGAGGGTCCCAATCATTAAAATCAGAAATAAAAAGGAAGTTACAACCAATCCCACAGAAATACAAAGGATCATTACAGGCTACGATGAGCAACTATACACCAATAAAATGGACAACCTAGAAGAAATGGACAGATTCTTAGAAAGGATCCTGGTACTTGCTAATCAAAGGAAATAGCCTAAATTTTGCAAACTTATAGAGTTGAATGATTCATCCATTCAATAAACACTTCCTGAGCCTCTCTGTGCCAAGAGCTATGCTAGTGCTAACAACAGGCTGGGCCAATGTCTTCTAGTAACCAAAACAAACAGACAAATAAAAGCAGTAAAAACAATCAAGCCTATGTGTACTTAGCTGGAGAAGGCTCTCTGTGGAGGTGACATGGAGGCTGATGCCTTAAGGATGACAAAGGGCCAGTCATGTGAAAAGTGAAGGGAAGAACACTTCAAATGAAAGAGAGGGCTTGACCAAAACCCAAGACAGAAAAGAACTGAACGGTGTCCAAGCACAGAGACAAGACCAGCATGACTGAATCAGAGAAAGAAAAGGAGGAGAGTGGCACACGCAGGCAAAGGCCAGAGATGTTCATGGGAAGGAGTGCGGGGTTGGTTTTACATGAATGCTTATCACCAAACCTAAGTGAAAGCAGAACTGAATTCTTCTGTAGAAATTTCCCCCGGTTGGTGGCTAGGGAGAAACAGTATATTCAAATATCATTATAGCATGTGACAATGAAAGAACACCAGGTTAAACTAGTCACGACATACGTACAGGCTTTGGAAATCAAAGGCTGAACGTGTTACCACGAAGATGGGTCACACTGTGACCACAACCTAGAATAAAAGTGGGGCTTGAAAGCCTAGTCATCTCATGCTTTCCTACCTTTGTATTTGAAGGAGAGGATGAAATTAGCATTTGCTAACACCTTTTCTGTGTCAGGAATTTTACATATATCGTTTGATTTAATTCCAACAAAATCTCAGGAGGAAATATTAATTTCCCCTTTTACCAATGAGGAAATTGAAAGTTGGAGAGGCCAAATGTTGGGCTTGGGTTTATACAGTTTGACTGAACTCAAACCTACGTCAGTCCTCCAAAGTCCACAGGTTCTCATCACATCACAGGGCCTCCAAGGATCAGTGACATGGGGAAATGTGAGCCCCAAGTCAGGCTTGCTCAGCGGAGGACTAGTAACCAGAGTGTATCACTGAGGCAGGGCTCCTTCAGGGGGCTGGAATCCCCTGCCTTTGAAAATAAAACAGGGAATCCTATTTCTCTCCAAATAGATGTTACGTTTCAATTAATCAAATAGTTTCTTTTGAGCTGCTGGGCACAGATTTAACTTGGCTATTTAGTTCCCTATACTACTTGGTTGACAAAGGAAAACAAACTTTTTTTTCATTTCTCACAAACACAGATGCAAAAGTTATGGAAAGTTTTCTTATTCAAGAAAATAGAATTGAGTTGTGGGTAACATACTTGTAAAATCCCGTAAACGAGTACTTGGTTTCTCCCTTCCCAGAAATGACAAATACAGATGCTTTAAAGTGAGAATGCAGGAGGGTTTCTGAGGATCTGAGCCTCGCTGTGGCTTCACACTTTGTGTGGAAACCTCAGTTTGTGTGTGTTGGGTTGGGGAGGGCAATGTGGACCTATTTACAACATACTCAGCCTCCTAAGTTCTTCCGTTACTCTTTGTATTAAAAGGTAAAGATGGAATTCCACCTAAATGAACACATACATACATACATACACAAACACACATGAATATATACATATAAATATATACACATATATGCATATATATGTGATGTGTGTGTATATATACAACAATGTGAAATTTGATTTTGCTATGGTAGACATTTTTACATTAAAAACATCCACCACAACTATATTCTATTCTTTTGTAATTAAACTGATACACAATTAAAGAATTTCACCTTATAGTCAAAGTTGAAGGGATGAAGGTCACATTAGGGGGTCTGGCTCTGCAGTTATTCTCTCTTACAGCTTCACAGTGTTAGCATGGTTTCAAATGTTAAGGTCTGAATACTAATCTGGCCACTCTTCAATCTGCTATAAATGTTTCTGATGAGTGAAGGTAGAAAAGAAATAGAAAGAATTTTTTATTTCCTGTTTAAGAATAGCTTTCTGAGGAAAGGAAACTCATATATATCTTTCCAGGAATATTTTATTAATTATATGTGTCTTCATTAGACAAAGACAGGAAGTCATGGTCTATTGGTCAGTGTAGTCTACCTTCCTCTTGTGCTTCTGGGGAAAGAAGTATAAATTAAGCAGGGGATTCTTTTATAGCTTTAGAAGTATTTTAAAGCCTACATTTTTTAATTGAAAGATTCTTTAAATTCTATAGTTTACAGTTTTCAAAAGTTTCATATCCATAATTTCATAACAACCTTTTTAATCCCCCTATTTTTATATTGCCCCTTCCCTTTTCCCTCTCCCCACTGGTAACCACTAGTTTATTCTCTGTATCTGTGAATCTGCTTCTTTCTTGTTATATTCACTAGTTTGTTGTGTGTTTTTAGATTGCACATATAAGTGATATCATACAGTATTTGTCTTTCTCTATCTGATTTATTTCACTTTGCATCATGCCCTCCAAATCTGCCCTTGCTGCTGCAAATGGAAAATTTTCATTCTTTTTATGGCTGAGTAATATTCCATTGGTATATATACCACATCTTTAGGCATTCATCTGTTGATGGACACTTAGGTTGCTTCCATACCTTGGTGATTGTAAATAATGCTGTTATGAACACTGGGGTACATATATCTTTTCAAATCAGTTTTTTTCCCCATATATATACCCAGGAATGGAATTGCTGGGACATACTTTTAGTTTTTTGAGAAACTTCCACACTGTTTTCCACAGTGACTACATCAATTTACATTACCATCAACAGTATACAAGGGTTCCTTTTTTTTCATATCCTTGCCAACCTTTGTTATTTGTGTTCTTTTTCATGATAGCCATTCTGACAGGTGTGAAAATCTCACTGTGATTTTGACTTGCATTTCCGTGATCATTAGTTATGTTGAGCATCTTTTCATGTGCCTATTGGCCATCCACATTTCTACTTTGGAAAAATGTCTATTCAGTTCTTCTGCCCATTTTTTAATCTTTTTTTTTATATTGAGTTGTATGAGCTGTTTATAAATTTTGGATATTAACCCCTTATAGGTCATATCAATTGCAAATACCTTCTCCCATTCAGTAGGTTGTCTTTTCATTTTGTTGATGTTTTCCTTTGCATGTTCAAAAGTTTTTAAGGTCCCATTTGTTTATTCTTGCTTTTGTTTTCTTTACTGTAGGAGATGGATCCAAAAAATATTGCTATGATTTATGTCAAAGAGTGTTTTGCCTGTGTTTTCCTCTAGGAGTTATATGGTTTCTGGTCTTACATTTAGGTCTTTTATCCATTTTGAGTTTATTTTTGTATATGGTGTTAGAAAACATTCTAATTTCATTCTTTTACAAGCAGCTGTCCAGTTTTCCCAGCACCGCTTATTGAGGAGACTGCCTTTTCTCCATTGTATATTCTTGTCCCCTTTGTTGAAGGTTAATTGACAATAAGTGTGTGGGTTTATCTCTAGCCTCTCTATTTTGATCCATTGACATATGTGTTTGTTTTGTGCCAGTACCATCCTATTTTTATTACTGTAGCTTTGTAGTACAGTCTGAAGCCAGGGAGTGTGATTCTTCCAGCTCTGCTCTTCTTTCTCAAGATTGTTTTGGCTATTTGGGGTCTTTTGTGTTTCCATACAAATGTTTTCATTATTCATTCCAGTTCTGTGAAAAATACCATTGGTATTTTCATAGAGATTGCATTGAATCGTGCCTTGGGTAGTATGGTCATTTTAATTATATTAATTCTTCCAATCCAAGAACACAGTATGCCTTACCATCTGTTTGCGTTGTCTTCAATTTCTTTCATAAGTGTCTTATAGTTTTCTGAGTATGGGTCTTTTACCTCCATAGGTAGGTTTATTCCTAGGTATTTTATCCTTTTTGATGTGATGGTAAATGGGATTGTTTCCTTAATTTTTCTTTCTTATAGTTCATTTTTAGTGTATGGAAATGCAACAGATTTCTGTTTATTAATTTTGTATTCTGCAATTTTACCAAATTCATTGATGAGCTCTAGTAGTTTTCTGGTGGTATCTTTAGGATTTTCTATGTATAGTATCATGCCATCTGCACACAGTGACAGTTTTATCTAGGAAGACATAAATTTCAAATGTGTGAGTGTTTATAACTACAGGTATGGTGTATGAACTTAAATGCTCAAAATAAATCAGTTGATAAATTTGTTGGGGGCATTAATTTGGGATATATTACAGAGAACCAACCAAAAAAAAATAAATAAATAAAAGAGAGGTAATTACGAACTCCAAAAATGAACAACAAAGGAAACACAAGGCACTAAATACAATTTGACTTATCCATGAACAATATTTATAAAATAATAACTAATGACTTAACTAAATAATTATAAGGGATTTGGGGGGTGAAAAGAGTACAAAATCCTCAAGGACAAAAAAAGGAAATCAATAGAAAGGATAAATTTGGAAGTTTGAGATTTGCAAATGTTAGTCATTGTACATAAAAGTAGATTAAAGAATCCCAAATTTCTTCTGTATAGCACAGGGAACTATATTCACTATCTTGTAATAACCTTTAATAAAAAAAGAATATGAAAATGAATTATATATGTATATGCATGACTGGGACATTGTGCTGTATACCAGTAATTGACACATTGTAACTGGCTATACTTCAATTAAAAAAAAAGAAAGTATGGGCCTATCATGTAGAAAAATGAATCTAATCAATGAGAAAAATAGTTTTAGTATTGGAGGGCTAAAAAAAAAATTGAAATAGGAAGTCTGGGAATAGAAAAGGATATGATAGGGAGATTCTGTTTTTTAAATTTTTAGGGTAAGAAGCATAATTTTTACAAAATGTGAAATGATTTAGAAGTGTAAAAGGAAAACATATTATAGAAATGTAAAAATTATGACCATAATTTGGATGTGACATTTGAGGCAAACAAAAACTGGTAGGGTTAAAAGTCAAAGGTTAAGAGAATAATAAATACTTTTTAGAAACAAAAATTGGGGAGCTATAGCTCCATATCAAAGAAGAAATAGATATGCTTATGGTAGTAACTTTAGAGATAGTAATTCATAAATGGGTACTTTATCAACAGCCATCAGCAGGGAACTTCGGATCCTAGGGAATTTCATAACGTGGACAAGTCTAATCTGAGCTCCTATTCTGATTTCTGTAAGTGTGAAATTAGAGAAAATGATTTTAAAGATAGCATTGTGGGGCTCTTGACTCTTCTTAGAGTCACAACAAGGTAGCTTGGGTTGGAGAAGGAAACTGAAGTGGTAGCAGGTTTGTCCATGAGGTACAGACTCAATTAAAGAAGAGGGTTCTAGATTGGTTGCACATTTAGTGGTTTCCAATTTTCATACACACTTAATGAACTTAATGATTTAACCAGTAACTCAGCATTATCCTCTCCCCAGCCCTTACCATTGCTGACCTCAGCCTCCAAATAAATCACTCCCATTTTATGTCAGTTCTTTAAGCATAACTATGATACAGAGCGATATTTATGAGCTGAGATTTGGGATTGACTCCACCACTTCCTAGCTGTACAACTGGACACATTACCTAACCTCACCTGAAAGTTGTTTGAGGATGATAATGTTAGGATAAGCTCTTGGAGATTTTCTGAAGATTACATGGGAAATATGTATAAAGCACATAGCACAATACCAGGCATATAATAAGCACTCAAAAATGAGAGTCATCATTATTATTATTAACTTTGAGAATAAGATTACTTCATGAATATTAAACTTTTAATCATAAGCATATTAAATTTTATTTTATCATTACTTATTGTAGCAACCACTTATAAAGTTATTATTGAAATAATCTGAATAATTTGCATATATTTTAAACTTAATCAGATTTCTCTAATTGTTTTAGTCACTGATGAACTGGTACTCCTCATTTTTTGGTTACTAAGTCTTCTCATATTGTTTTCAAACATCTTGCCATGCATAGATGTAATCTAAGATGTTCTTTGTCTCTTTCAAACAGTTTCTTCCTGTATGATTCTCTAGGCTCACCATTCATCTTAGACCACTTGTCCTTTTTATTTATTTTAATTCTCTATTTCCTCTACAAAAAAAAGATAATGAGATGATGCGTTACATTCACTCTTTAGAAATTTAAAATAAGAAATAATGTCAAAGGACCAGGTTCTCTCCCAAGAGGCTACCCAAGATATCTAGGGTCTGACCAGCAGCTCTCCTCTCTCAGAAGCATAATGTTTTGAGAACCCTAGGGATGGGTCCTTTTTAGGATACACACTAATTAACCACCATGGCATTAAAAAAATTTATAGTGAGAACCAGCAATAGCAGGGTTCCAGGCTTAGGCCTACCCAAGAAGCCCAATTGTGATTAGAATGTTACTCACAAAGCTGAAAATCAAAATAAAGAGAAGTAAGTAGTTAGACAATGTTGTTTACTGAAATCCAGCTAAAATTGTTTCAAGCATCTGTCTCCACATGATAGATTGATTATCTTGTCAGGAGAATTAAGATACTCAAAGTTCACTGAAGCTCTCTTTTTTGAACCCAGTAGCTTAAGTGGATACTATCAATATTTGCCTCTGTTGCTCTCCTTTTTCTGTGGGAAGCAAAATGTATTCAGATCCCCCATTTCCCACCACAACTTTTCTAAGTGTTTTGGGAATCACCCCTATCACTGTTAATGAATGTGTGAGAACTCTGCAATAACACTCCGGCAAGGGACCATATCACAGTAAGAAGCTGATCAGTGAAATGTTAATTTCTTATGTAGACTTGATACAGCTTCCTGGAAGAACTTGATATAGGTTCCTTGTGGTAGATATGCTCAATTTCAGCCCTTGTTTGTAAAAACAAACTTCAGTAGCTCCCATCTTCTTCATATTCCCTGTCAGTAGGATCAGAATTCTCTCTTTGCCCAATCTTCTCTAAATTTGAGCTCCTCACTCCCGAAAGCAGGTCACTGAGCAAAGCAGAAAAGAAATTGCGAGGCTTTTCAATTAGTAAGACACAAGAAGGGATTTCAAGAGCTTGAGGAAGGGGGCGGTTCCCTTACAGAAAAGGATTGGTAAGTAGGGATTCCAGAGACAGAGAATGGGTAAATGACTTCAGAGGGCTAGGAAAAGTAAGAGATTCATAGCAAAGCCACCATCTCCCCATTTCCTTCACTCTACCATAGGCTTGGAGGAATATACATCCCGCTATTTCTCTGTAAACACTCAAATCTAAATAAGGAGGTATTTTATCCAGCATATAGTGAGAATAAGCTAGCCATCTAGAGGAGGGCACACAACCGATATGTTACCTATGGCTTTTTGGCTTCGAAACTACCATCTGAATTACTAAGTAAACTTCATCTGATCCCAGTGTATATTTGCTTCAAGAAATCTGCAGTAGGATTAGGATTATTCCAGAAAGCCATAAGTAGGCAAAAGCACAGCACCCCAAATGGACTTCCTTTTATAGATTTCCCTTCCCCATTCTATAGAGAGAAGCCTGCTCTGAGGGGTTGGAAAGAAGAGAGGAATTATCAAGGTTAATTTACTTTTAGATTGACTCCTTCTTTTCTTTAAGTGACTAAATTTTGTAGATCTGAAAGGCATATATCCATTTTTTCCTATAAGATTATTAGTCTATCTTACATTAAATGCTAATTTCAGAATTTTACTCTGTCACAATTGTAATTCCCTTATCTTTCAAGTTCTTGGAAAGTGACTTCTTGTCATCTTCTTTCAAAGTGCATGTGAGGCATAGTCAGCAATGTTTCAGGTTATAGTTACTGAAACACCTGTTGGTCATGGTTGCTCCAGTAATACACAGAGGCAGGAGATGTACTGTGACCCAGTTCATATGTTAAGAGGTGTAAATATTGGCAATGTTGGGATTCTAGTTTCATTTCTAAAGATTTGGTTTGAAAATCCCCCATCCTTTGAACAAATGTGTCTTGAAATAAATTAAAGTATAGACTAGGTTTAACCCAAGCATTACTATCTAAATTTATTCTTGAACTTGATGGCAGGAAGCAAAGAGATATAGATGCAGGTCATCATGTAATCCAGGTATCTGAATTAAAGACATCAGGTAGCGTTTTCTCACACCTATACTTTTTTGATACCTACAATTTGAACTTCATTATTCATGTTGTAGCAATCTTCCAATAAATACTTATTGGGCTGCTGAAACCACTCTTTGATGTCACGTTTTACTTTCTCAGAAAACACACCCCAATAGCTGTCATTTGTTTGCAATATCTAAATGTTGACTTACCCACTATGACGCAGAAGTTGTAACCAATACATATGCCACAAAGCCCCACGTTTTTCACCCCGCCTGGGTTAAGGCTATTAAGGTTATGTGTGAAAACGAAACACCGAGACTGCTCTTTTGCAATTTTCCTGTTTCAGAACACGTCTTAAGCAACATATGGCTTAGTGGTACCATCATGATAGGGAATTTGTGTGCTCAGTACAGACTCTACCTCAGCCCTGTTTTATATACCTTTGACTCTTGAATTTGCTGGATCACTCTGGTTCTCTCATCAAATATCTTGATGGTCTCCGAATTCCACAAAATAGGAAATAATTGTTCAAAATATTTGCTACTGTGTCACCTGAGATTTTTGGTGGACCAAGGAGTTTAAAAAAGATTGTAATAGGACCTCAAATGTCCTATCTGTCTTTTAATCTCCAGAAAATATTTTCCTTGAATAAAAGAGAAGGTTAGAAAATTGCTTCTCTCATCAGTATTTCTGAAGGAAAAAAAAATCCAGGTTCAAACTGCTTGAGTGTTAACACTTTTTAAAACTGCATATAGTCCAACTCTGGTCGCCATGAATGTGAGTGTTCTCTATTCTTTAGTTAGCATTGTAGAAATATAATCTGTAGCAAACATCATCCCAAACATAAGTATTTGAAATTCTCTGCCTCTTTAAGATCCATGAACATTTCTTGACATAAAACATTACGTAAATAAGTACAGTCTTTATTGGTATTTCCTTTTATTCTCACCAACACATGAACGTGTAGTAAGGGCATTATCACGCCCAGGTTATTGACTAAACTCCACAACTGAGTTAAACTTCTATTCACAGATGAAGGAAAGGGGGCACAGAGGTTGCAAATCCTTCAGTTAAGAAATATATTTTTTCATGACTTTCAATCACTGAAGAAATGAAAAAAAATTTTTACTTAGACCACTGCCTTAACTTAAGCCCAAACAGAAAGTTCGAAAGAAAGTGTACTTCTAGGGAATTATCCACCCTCAAAGTTCTAAGGTTTTTCAATGTTACCCTTTGTGTCATTATTTTGAAAATATCAGCCTAATAATTCTTAAAAATATAATTCTGCTCTTAATATCTAGTAGAAGAAACATAGTCACCATAATCTTGACAAGCGTATTTCTTTAATGATGCTACAGAATATAAACAATTTTTTTAGCTAGTCAAGAGACTTGATATATTGTCAGACAGCACACAGCAGACACTCAATTTAATATTTGTTAAATGAATTAGTGAAATTTGAACATTAGAACTGAGCCTCAGGGAGGAGAGGCTTACAGGTAGGAGGGAAGACTGAGAAATACAGTCAGGTGATTTGTTACCTAGAAGAGCTGCTCATTAAGAATGTGACACCACTGCTTTTCAACCCAGGGGCTTTATAAACAAAATCTAGGTTGATTTCCTTAACAAGCCAGTTTTAATAGAAGTGGAGTTTCAGATATTTTGCAAGTGTCCCTTTGGTAAGTCCCTAGTTAACAAGAAAGCTCGAACTCCTTGCTTTTACTTCATGGGTGTTTTGATTTTGACATTATAGTAAAAATGTTAAACCCTTTAGTTTGATGGGGAAAGTCTTTCTAAACAATATTAGCTCTTTTCCAGGACTTGGGATGCGTCATTTGAAGGTACCATTGATCCACTGGATCATCACTCTGTTAGTACTTATCAGCATATGGCAATGAAGTTTGTAGCAGAAAGACATCTGGTTAATTGAAGAGTCTGTTTAACTGATTTCCATATTAATCGGGACTTTATAACATAGTCATGTGTCTAAAAAGTAACAATATGCATAATCATTTACTTTTTACTTTTACATTTACTTTTGGAGTCACATTCCTATTTATATGAATTTCATCCATACTCTATTTTTAAATGTGCATGCATGCTTAAATAGGATTATTGTTGGTTAAAGTCTAGTTTATTTCCTCTTCTAATAAAGTTTACATGGAAATGTAAAATTGACTACTCTGAGTATGTTCTTCATTTTTCTAAAACTTAAGCTCACATCTCAAGTTTTATTTCATTTATTGGCTTAGATGTTTTCTTCCCTTTTCCCAAAGAAAGTGTTACAGATTTTTATATTTGTATAAACCAAAAAAAAAAGTTTTATTTTAAAATCCTCACGGCCCTTATGCTAATTGCAGTCATGTCAAAGTGTGGGATTTAGGAATCTACCTCTTAGGATATAGCAGGAACAGAACATTAAAGAGTTACGAGGGAACTACTGTACAAAAAGAAAAAAAAAACCCCAAACTTCACACATGTAGATGTGAAGTCATATCCGGACCAAAAGAGGAAGTGGCAGGTTACTGGGCTCAAACTTATCTGTGGCTGCACATCATAGACAGCATACTGCTGCCTGCCGTCGTCGTTTCTGTAACAACAGAAAGTGCTCCTGCTTGGAGTAGTCTCAATTCAAAATGCTGAAGAGAAAGCCATCCAATGTTTCAGAGAAGGAGAAACATCAAAAACCAAAGGTAAGGTAATTTCATACACAGTCAAACAAAACCAAACTATTTAATAGAATACACACACACACACACACACACACACACACACACTCACACACACACGTACTGTTCTAATATGTCAGGCACAATTCGACCATAGGGCTGACTGCCTAGTGGCAAGTATGGAAAAAATTGAACTGCAAGGTTACGTGTTAAATAATACCTGACAATTACTGTCTCTGTAAATTTATCTTATAGAGCAGACTTGATTATTTACATCTGTAACCAAACTTTGAGCTCATATCATCAGCTTTAGGGAAATCAATTTGGTGGTCTCTGCTTGAAAGGCTGATATTATGAAATCCTTGTATACATTTTTAATAACTATAAAGTTGTTTATGTCTAACAACCTACCAAATGCATTTTATCTCTTAAATTCTCAGCTATTTATAATACATTTCACTATGAGAAGGCTGTAAAATTGAGATGTTTTGATTAAATTTTTTTTAATTTTTTCAAACTAAAATATGATAACTTGTTGTAGAGGTTATTTTTCCTACTCTCTCTCTCTCTCGCTTGAATTAACACCATTACTAGAGAGAGGATTGGGTTGTGTTTTGAGAAGCATCAAGACCCCATATATTTATAGATTTGTCAATCTGTTTTATTTAGAGCTGTTATTCTATTCTTTGTCTTGAAAATAATTACTACTTAAAAAATAGGGTATGAGATAACAAAGTTTAGATTCTATTGTAGAATTTTAAATTAGTTTCATTAATAACATAAAAGAAAATATCTATGAAATACTGGTATCAGAGAATTTTTCCAAAATTTGTACATTTTTAAAGTTTCTTAGGTAAATAACATTTTATATCTGCTTGTCAATAAATGACGAGTAAGTCCAGATGTCTTTTTAGAGGACTGATTATCTATTATTGGTTTTTATTTGCTTGGCACCCATTCCAAGAGAAAGGAGTTGGGAACTGATTGTGAAATTTTGAATTGTTGTGGCATTGAACAATGGCCAATATTTTATAACTCTTTGCAAGATACTACACAACCTCTCTGAAGGAAACTAAAAATAAATCATGTCTAATCTTTGGAAACTAAGAATAAATGATTTGTAATATTAATTCTTTCTGATACAAAGATCTGATAAAGGACAGCCAAGCATCTCTAGTTAAAAATACAGCTGGATAATGCATCATGATTTCTACCTCTTTCCCTAATATAATAAAAAGTCAAGGTAACAGTTCCCAAAGAGTACAACAAAGTTTTCAAAGGCATCACTTACCTTTCTATTTAAGATTAATTTTACACAAAGTTTGCTTGGTTAAATGCAACCAATAGTGAGTTGACAATAGTAGGTTTCAGGGAGAGCACAAAATATGAAGCAGTGGTTCTCCTCCAAGTATTTAAAATTTAGAGTACCTCATAAGAACTGCATATATTGTGATCTACCATCATACTAATGTCATTGAACTACTTTCAAAATGACACTTTAGTCTATAATCATCACTTGCCTTGACTGCAGGAACTATTGTAATACAAGTGGAGTAATGTTCACCTTATTGACTTACTCATAAAAGTAAAAATATATTTGATAAAGTATGCATCTGGGAATAAAATATATCACAGAAAATAGTCACATTGGAAACATTAATTTTTGTTGTGAATAAATTCCCATTTTCTTTAGATGGATGGTTTCATAATACATGAATTTAAAGAGATATGTGGATGTATATGTACAAGTGTGCTTTTCATACTTTCCAGATCTTCCAAATCCTTTCCTTTTAATATGAAGATAATATTTTCCAATTATTCGAATTATGTCTTAGAAACAACTTTGCTTTAATTCACTTTTACTGGGTAGTTATCTTTGTGTATTTTATAGAGAAAGAACCAAATCCCTAAGAGATGGCATTGATGGATGTCACGATGATTCCTACAAATAAATGGCTAGTAGAATGAGGACTGCAAATCCTTTCATCCACTAGAAGGGAACACAGGGCCTGTGTCTAGAAAGACACAGTAGAACCATCGAGAAATCAGTCTGAAATACAGGGAATCACTGTCTACACTGACTAACTACCTACCAGACAGTTGTTCACACCTCTGACCCAGAAACATACACTTCTGTGTATGTTTCACTCTTTCAGAATTTCTGAGAGAGTTTTTTTAACTGTAAGTACTAAAGTAGGTAAAAAGCAACAACTTTAAAAATGAGGGAAACATTATTTAATGTGCAGTTCATGTTAACTCCTATGAGTTGTAGTTCAGGTGACCTAATATGCAATTCAAATGGTGAATGCATATTATACCTAACATTGCTCCTCAAATGAAAATTATGAAACTGTTCATTTGAAAAGGAAATATATAAAGAAGGACTTCGCTATTAGTTTTTTAAAAATATGTACTACGGTTGTGAGAAGGTTAAAAACATTCATGGATATAAAATGTAGCAATGGATTTTATGAGTCTACATACAAAATAATTGATTATTTTCTTATATTCACAAGACTGATCAATAAACATGTACATAAATGAAAAATATAAATCAAAACACACATTAAAATACAGTTTTACCCTCAATAATTTATTCATATGTCTTCTGTTTTTCCATTTTTGCTATCAGTTCTTTCCTTCAAATAGCTCATAAATAGGACAAATAGCATTCATATGTATTATAAGAGGTTCATACTGTAGGTTAAGAAGAAGTGACCAGAGATACTCCATACGGGAAACTTATAATTTGTGTTTCAGAACTCTCTATGGGGTATGGGTAAAATCCAAATTAAGAAAGAAATTTGATAAATAAGGGTTAAGTATTCTACATTTAGATTAGTCAATCAAATATAGCTTTGCTGGAGGCAGGGGTAGAAGTTAGTGGTAGAATGCATGCTTAGCAAGATCCTGGGTTCAATCCCTAGTACCTCCATTTAAAAACAATAGCTTTGCTTAACATACTTGCAAGGTACTGTACTTTCCTTCTTGAAGTTTGTTTTTACCTTCTCATCACTAGTGTCCATTACTGATAGTGATTTTTAAAAATATTTAAGCATATCTAGGATTCAGAATTCAGCAGATATGATCTTATTACACTCTATTAAATGCCTAAATTATAGAACATAATTTTCCTTAACTCTTTTCCAACTAAAATGTTTCTGTTTTCTATATTTACTGTGAGATTACATACCAGTGACTATGTTTAGAGCTTTCTGTACACTAATCTATTAATATTTGTAACAATTCTGTGAGAGAACAACTCTTATTTAGCATTATAGACGAGAAGGCATAGAGAAGGTTAGTTAACTTGAGCTGACATAGTTAGATGAAAAATAAAACTATGTAGTGTGAGATACATATGTCATTTTCCAGTACTCCTGTTCTTAATTACCATGCTGCAATTACAAGCATAGGGACTGTAGATATTATTTCCATTTCTGTCTTAATTTCCAGCTAAATTTTAAGGAAACCAGAAGAACATATCTTTAAGAGCATCTGTAAGTTGGAAAGAAATTTAGAGGTCCTCCATTCCTGTCTCTGATTAAATGAAAGAATTCCACCTACAAAATCCTCTAGATGTTCACCCAAGCTTCAACACTTACAGTTGTAAAACAACAATAAGAATAACTTTCTTAGTATTCAAATGTTCAAACTTCAAAAAAAAATCATGACTTAGTATTGAGATAAGTGTAAGCATGTATCTCCCTCCTGCACCTAGCATAACACCTTTAATGCAGTAGGCTCTTAATAAATATTTGTAAAGTGAAAGGAGTTTCTTAATTATACTGTATATAACCTGGTTCAAGTATGAATACTGACCAAAACTATGTATTTTCATTATTCTTGGTAGCGAACTTGTTAGTGTATACATAAGAAAGTTTGTATGCATGTGTGTAAATACAACTATAATTCATTTTTAAGTTTTATTTTAAGAAGAACTCCAATAAAGCGAATGTTGCATAAGAATCCCTAGAGAGGCCTATTGTTAAGTAACAAGTACACCTTTGTTCCAGGTCAGGGAATACGGTAGAAATTTTGAAAACAGAAAAGGAACAGACCTTACAAACGAAGGTCTGCAACTGTAATTAGAACAGGTCAGCCTTTATTGGGCAGGGATTCATCATCTGTGTTAATAAATTTTAACTGAGGTATTTCTTTGAGTAAAGGAGATTCAAATACCACCGTTATTTTAAAGGGAAACATTGGAATAATGGCAGTTCTGGAAATAGCTTTTTTTTTAAAACCATTTTTTAAAATCTAAAGTGCATACTAAATGAGACACCATTAGTGTCACAGATGCTAATTTTCACTAGCAATGACTGAAGTGGCATTCTTTCCCATTTGCATTTGATCCTAGCAATGATGAGAGGTGATGAGTTGATTATGAGCTGTTTTCACTGCACTGCCCGCTGTGCAAATTTATGCTCCTAGACAAGGATGACACATAGTTGTGGCATTAAAGAGCTTTCTTCATTGCTTTTTCTATCAAGACTGTTAAGATACATTTTTAACTCTTGTCTCACCAGGTATAAGAAAATAGAAGTAGTGTTTCTATGAAGTGGTGCTTCCATTAGGCCAAGCGCTTGCACAAGGGGCTTATGGCATTCCCCCCCTTCCCACTCTCTAATTTATAGAAAAGGAAAGAAGTCCTGTAGATGTGAAATATTTTGCTCAAGATATCATAGCTAGCCAAAAAAAAAAAAAAAATTGAATTAGGATTATATGGGACAGCTTTTCTTCTAAACCTGTGGGTTTCCCCCTGCTACTTCCTTCTGCTTCTTTGTCTGAGGTACAATTTTAAGACTTTAATTTACGTGAATTCAGTTGAATGTTTTCAGTTTTCAAACAAAATGACCCCAAGTTAGAAGTATAATATACAATGTAGGTACTATTTTAAATCCATTTTTCCCATTAAAAAAATGGTGGGTGTAACTAAATGTTTATTTTTACTTTTGGTTATTACCCACCGTGCATCTAAAAAAATCTCTCAAAAGGTTCTCTTCACTTATGTATTTAGTCAGTATTAATGTCATATTTGTTTTCCAAGAAGTATTTAAAGGAAATACTTAAAAACTTAAAACCAAGTAAGGTAAGTTAGAAGGAAATGGAGCATAGACCATGGTAAAAAGTATCACAGGGCCACCAAGGATTGAGTTGAATGTGGATCTAGATACTTGCTGTGGTCCTACAGACTAGCAGCGTTGGCATTCCAGGAGTTTGTTGGAAATGCAGATTCTCTGGCCTACCTTAGGCTTATTAAATCAGAATATACATTGCAGTGAGATACCCAGGAGTTCTGTGAGCACTTTAAAGTTTGGAAATGATGTCTACATTGATGGTTCTCAACCTAGGCTGCACATTTGAATTACTGAAGAGCTTTAAGAAATACTGATGATTGGGTTCCATCTTCAAATATTCTGATTTACCTAATATAGAATGTGCGCCAGGATCAAGAATTCTAAAGTTTCCCAATCTGGAGATATTTTTTCTTTCTACTAGTCTCTTCAAAAGACTTAGAAATTAATTCATTCATTCTTCAAAGCAACAAATATCTATTGAGTGCTCCCTATGGACAAAATACACCATATGCTGGGAATACAGTGATGAATAAAACATCCCTACCCTTACAGGATTTACATTTACTGGGGATGACAGACAATAAACAAGATGAATATGTTAAATACATAGTACGCTCAGTAACGATAAATGCTAAGAGAAGGAAGAGTATGACAAACACGGGGCCAGGGAAGACTTGGTGAGAATGAGACATTTGAAAAAGGACCTGAAGGAAATGAAGAGCTGGCCATGAGACTGGTTGAGGAAATCTGACTCGAGGCAGAGGGAAGAGTAAGATCAAAAGCCTTGAGGTGGGAGTGTCCCTGGTGTGTCTGAGAAACAACAGATCAGAGTACACAAGGGAAGAGCGGTCACAAAGAGTCAGATGATAGAGGGCCTTCTAGGTCATTATGAGGATTTGATCTAGTATTAAAAGATTTTGAGAAGGGAAGAAAAGGATCTGGCTTACATTTTGGTGGATTTGTTCTGGCTTTTGTGTTTCAAATACACTGAAGAAACTGAGGGAGGAAGCAGGGACGTGAGACCCATTAGGAAGTTATTACAGAAACTGGGAAAGAGATAATGGTGACTCAGACAAGGGGAGTGGTAGGTTAGAGGTTGAGAAGATGTTGAATTTGGGATCTGTTAGCATATGTCATATACATCTCCATGTATAAAAAAGAAACCTACCCCATGGGCCTTAAAGGTGGTAAACAGAAAGGCTGACACTGCCCTGCACAGTTCTTGCTTCCAGCTGCTGCTCATACTTCAATAAATGCCCTCATTCCTCTGTTCACAACCACCAGAAACTTACCCCCATATTGATGTGCCACTTCCCAATATTTTCTACTTCTTTCTTTAAAATACAATTTTCTATTGGATTTAATTTTCATTTCTAGAGCACCTCAAATCAGAATAAACTAATAATTTGCTTATTTCACCTTGTTTAATTGTTTGAAAGAGTTAAATAATTTTAGCTTTGAAAAATTATCTTCAAAGTATTTTCAGCCTTCCCATTTTACAGAACATGAATCTGTAATCAAGTTTTATTTTAAGCAATTAGCAAAAGGTTTGGGATCAAACAGACTTGCTATATTTGAAAAAAGCACAGTGCCAAGATGATATATATAGAAAGTTCAGGAGACAAATGGTTGAGAGAAATGATGGATGTATAAGGAAGTTTATGGAAATCTGAATACTATATCCTAAAGAAAAGTATAAAGTCACTACCTTGACTACCAATGCACTGGATTTGTTAAAAATCAATTTAATGAGACATTTATCTCTTTAGTCTTTCTTTGCCTTGCTTTGGAGATAAATGGTTTCATTATCCCTGCAGATTTTTTTTTTAATAATGGAATGAAGTCCATACTCTTCATATCTAAGTTTCCAAATTTAGCATTCCCAAACTGATCCATTTCTCTTCTTTTCTAATGTTAAGGACTTAGGTGAACTTTTAGAAACAAGACATTGATAATTAGCTTCTTAGTAGATAACAAAAGTGTCCTCCATTAAGAACTGATTAATAAGGATAGAAGAGGGTTTTAAGCTGTCTCTGGTGGTAGACAAAGTGATTCCTTACACATAGAAAGCCATTTGTCAACACAGCTGGCTATGTCACCTTTCTCCCCTTATATAAAGAAACTTTGGAAATTTTCACCTAGTCTGTGTTAATTTTCTAGGGTTTCCATAACAAAATACCCTCGTCTGGGTGGCTTAGAGAATAGAAATTTATTTGCTTACAGCTCTGGAGGTTGGAAGTCCAAGATCAAGGTGCAGCAGGGTAGGTTTCCTCTGAGAGTCAAAAGGGAAGGATCTGTTCCAGGCTTCCCTCTGTGACTTGCAGGTGGCCACCACTTGCTGACTCTTAAGTTGGTTGTCTCTTGGTGCCAACTGAGAGCAGCACCCCTGGTGTCTCTCTTTGTGTATCCAAGTCTCATCTTTCAGTGGATCTGACCACTCTCCTGCTTTCCTATTTGTGCTTCCTTTAGCTAGAATTTCTATGCCCAGTTTTTCCAACTCAGGAACTTATATCTATCTTTTAATAACTTGCTGGACTCTCTCTCCCTCAAGAAAGCTTCCACCAGTTAGCCCAAGGCATTGCATTAGAGGTCATTCTGGCAGAGCAGTAGGGAACATGAACTAAAGTCTTCTAGACTTGAGTTTGAGGTCGCATTTTGATACTACCTAACCACGAGACGTTGAACATCTTATTAAACATTTTTTGAGTTACAGTGTGCTTATTTGAAGAAGGAGATATGTTAAAGCACGTCACATAGCACTGATGTGAGAAGTTAATTACCATGTGTAAATTTTCTAGCACATAGTACATGTTTGATTAATAATCTCTCCTTTTCTATTTTAATAGTACTTGTTCCACACCTCTATCGTTTCTTTTACCATAATTTATTCGAATATGATCTTCCAACTAAAGTTACCGTCAAGAATAGGGGATATATCTTATTCATATTTGTATCACTGCAATTTTTGTAGGGGGGCAAGGGGTCCTGAACTCTTAACTTTCAGATTCCATGTGATTTCTATTCACTTTGGCTACCACCAAAAACATTTATAATATGGAACATAGTAGTTTCCCAATATATACACAATACTCGGGTAATGACTAATGGATAATTTTAGTCATCTAAAGAAGTCCTCTACTCTAAGACATAGTTTGTAAATGGGTCACTGATAAAGATCCAGGCAACACCCACATAAAACCAGGTAATCATTCCTAGAATCAGAATGTAATGAGACAAAACAGTAATCAAAAATTGTAATGTAATCTGTCTGAAGGAAAAAAAAGCATCTGCAAAGAGTGCTGCTTTTCAGGGACCTTAAAAAAGAGTGGGAGAGCAGAAATTTGCCACTGAGTCTGCAGAACAATCCATATTAGCAGAAGCAAAGATTCCATTAGGCTCAGCAATCTTGCTCACTTAGGTGAGCTATATACTTCAGGCTATTATAGCTCTGTGTCTCTAGCCCTTAATACAACCTAATCCACCTTTCTGTGACTCTACTGTACTATTCAAACAAACTTCCAACAACGATTTTGTGTCCTCTGTCTCAAGGGGAGACAATTCTTCGATCAGTCAACAAGAATATGCATTCTTCTTGGCAGTTGAATTCTCATACCTAATCAATACTTGATATTGTCATTTTGGGTATCTAATCAGTTTAGTGTATGAGTCAGTTCCCCCTCGAGTTGTTTATTTCTGCAAGCTTGAGAAATGAAGTTCCTTCGCCTGTCAAAATGAGGGCCTGACATTAGACATGGGGACCTGACCAAGGAACTAGCTTCTTAGAATGACTGGCCTGAGTTGCCAACTGGCCCCACCTTTTCTCTGCTATACATAAAATAAATACAGTTACGTACTGAAGTTTCTTTTTTATGTTTTTCATAATTTTAACAATTTAAATTCCTGAAATAAGATTGAAGGCAGATTTATCTTATATCAATGTCATAATACATAGTGATATGACATTAGTATGGATATCAGGTTAAAATTTTTTCTGAACATTTCACATGGTTCTAGCTATACAACTTAGATTTTTTAAATTAAGAGTAAAAAAAATTCATTATATAAATTGTGTAATACTTATGGGTATATATTCTTTATATTGTTAGTTATTATACAGCCAGCCATTCATCATTTCTAAATTAGGCCATCTACAAATTTCAAATCATGATTATAAAAATCTAACTATAATTATTTATCAATTTTAAAGTAGTCATTACCAATGAAACAAAGGCTTATAATTTTAAAAATAAAATTCCTTCAAAGATAAATGTTCTTTTATTATCAAACATATATTGTAGGTTTAGGAATTATCAAGAACTGAGTTCATTTCTACCACTACTATTACATTTCAACACCACTATTAACCCCTCAGCAGACTAGAATATTTATATAGCCAAATCCAAAAGGAAAATAAATGTAATTGACAATGAAGAAGTTATAGGACACAAACATCTCTTCCAATTATCCTAGCATGAATTTACACCTATTTTTTTTCTACCTATTCTTTCCTTGTTTGGGATTACATACAGTATATTTGCCCCACATAAACATGTCTGTTCTTACTAAGAAAAAAACGTTTAAATTCTTAAGCATAGTGTCAGTGGGTGCTGCCTGAGATGGGAATGTTTATAAGCTTTATGATATTAACTGCAGCACTCAACCTCAGGTGGCATAAAGCATGCAAAAAAGAACTTTCTGTCAGTTTTATTATTTCTAAAAAGGTTCCCCTTGAAGCAGAAGAGTGACCTTGCTCTGCTGAGCTGACATATGCCACTGGATTAATGGTTGAACTCTGTTGGAGGGAAGCTCACGGAAACATTACAACTCCAGAAGCTGGGATGGCGGTGACCATTAATCAGGGGGACCAAAATCATGCATCAAACACACTCATTTAAAAGTAGTAAAAATGACTTAAAAAAAACTTTTTGAGAATTAGCTTATTGTTTGTCATTACTTGTGTTCAAGGAGATCACTGCATGACTAAAATATCCCTTGGGGAGAACTTTAGAAAGGTTATTATGTACCCAGAAGATAAGTGAATGTGGTGGACATTTAAGACTACTGGAGGTAAAGGAGTTTTTGTTCCAGAGAATTTGATGGAAGAGTTTATTAAATGGATTCTATTTTCCCAACTTAATTTTCACTCCTCCATTTAACTAATGATTTCAAAGCAATGGGTACTATAAATGTTTGCCTCTTTGTAATGATTTGACTTGATTTAAAAAAACTGAATTAATTGGATTTAATAGTAGAAACAGTTGACTAGTAAACTTGTTAAAAAAATGTTAAGAACCTAAAGTTTTAATTAACACATTTAACTATTAAGTATGTTTAAAAGTATCTTAACAGACTTAAAAGTACTGTACATTCTTTTATCATGTGTTAGCTAATAAAAAATTTTCAAGGTTTTTTCTCTCTCTAGTTACTGAAAAGGAAAAAAAAGCTTAAGTCTAAAACCGTGAAAGAGAATGTTCAGTTTAGTTTATCTGATAAAAAGTTATTCTTGCTTTTTAAAAATCTCTTTGATAATAAAAATGAATACACAATTTCTCTTTTATATTTTTATAGCTTGTAAATGCTTACCATCTTTAGATTGGGTATTTCTAAACAGACCCTCAGTCAATAACTACACAATCTCTTAGAGTAAATAATTTTTGAATACAGTTAAGCTAATTCAAATTGTATTGATTTCAGCTAATTTCATGTTCAAAATCTGTGATCATTTTAATGTACCTTTCTTTAGACTATCAAAAATACAGGTATAGACATATGCATTCAAAATGCCTTTCATGTACTAAGTAGTTAGTACAAATAAGGATTTTTAAATGGATGAATACAAACTTCCAAGTTGACATTTTGTATACATTAGTAATTTATGTGTGTAAATATAACCTGCTTTTAGGAATTGCTTCTATATTTATAAGCCATTCATTTGAGTAAGGTTCTATTTAGGGCTTATCAATTGAAGTTATTTGATGGCACCAATAAAGCACAAATTCCTCCAGGATAGATCCTTGTCTTATTCATATGAACAGCCCTGACCTCAGGCACAAAGTTTAGCCATAGAAGCCACTTAGTATATTTACATTAAATTACATAATGTAAAACCTTATGGTCTTTAATTAAACATCAGCAAATCATTTGCTTGACTATAATGTTACTAAGTTATAATTTGCTATTGTATAACTGTGAAATGTATGGTTTTTGTCATTTAACTTGAAGAGAAATGTGTGGAATTTGTCATCAGCTATGGTTTTCCCAATACTCCCAACTGTGGGATTTTCTCCATAGGTCCTACATCACTTAAGATCAGGAGCAGTCAATGCGTGCTAAAATGGTAAGGTATCAGCACGTGGTCTCATAGAGAAGGTAGGACTGGATCCTGCCCTTGAAGAATGGGCCAGATTTGAGGAGGAGGAAGAAAAGAGGAAGAACATCCCTTTAGAGAAAAACAGCATGAGCAACAGCTTAGAAACATAAGTGAGTGTGTCCATACTGGTCAGCAAGAAGCGTCAGAAGTTCTCCTTAATCAGATTGACCAGCATTACCTGATGCCACGGAGAACTGTGAATGTGCATGCAGCATGCTAAGTTTGGGCTTTATTTTGTCAACTAAGGAAGAGCCACTTAAACTCTCTGAGCTTCGGTTTTCCTCATCTGTAAACTGGAGAAATCAGTACCTACCTCAGAGAAGGGTTGTATTTGTTTAATGAAATAATTATAGATAAATCACTTGGCACAGAGCCAGCCCTCAGTGGCCATCATAACAATGTGGAGCAAACTTTACATTTTGAGAAAAAGAACAAAATGATGAGAACTGGCTTAAGGAAACTAGTCCAGTGGTGTGATTTTTAGATGATCAGAGAGGCAAGGATTTGAGAACTAAGGAGATGAAAGTTACTGCATTGACAAGGGAATGGGGTTATAGCACATATTTGAGTAGCAGTAATGAAAATAACTGCCTACAACAGATATTTGGGGAGAAAATGAGCAAATGTGGAGGGTGAAAGAATGCATGTGTGGTATATTGCATTTTGCATTATGTGTCCAAACTCCTCAAAGACAGCAGTGAGCAAACAGGTTTCCAACAGTGTAGGTGGAAGGTTCAGAGGGCAGATTTAAAACAGATCGTCAGGGGTAAGTAAGAGGACATAAGCAGAGAGAGACTTGTTGGCACATCTGCCTTCCAGCCTGAAGGCAGGCAGAGAAGCCACTATAAACTAGAGCAGCTATAAAAGTGGGTTCCCTTTGGAGATTCTTGAAGATTTCAAGGAAGGATGTTGGTATAATGAAACAATTCCAGGAGCATCAAGAGGGACCATTTAGTGTACTTGTTTATGGGTTTAGTAGATAGAAGAAGAGGGAAGGAATAGAAAGTGTGCTGTAACAAAAATATAGGAGTCAATAAGTCAAGTAGAAGTTTTACAGTAGGAAAAACAAGAAGCTAAGCCGTTCAAAGTAGCCTGATCACAGTCCCATTTTTTAAAGTTTGGCATTTCCTCTTTATTTGTAAGAGTAGGTTATATCAGTGACTGAACTTTTGTTGCACTATGCTATTTATCTGAAAAAACATATTTAAAACACATCAATATTATTTATTTTAAGAATCCCTTTCAATTAAAATAGAATATCTTAATTTCAATTCAGTTCCTAAAAGTGCAGCAGATTTACAGTCTCTGGATGCAATGGAAATCATGAGATACAGTATTAAATCATGCAGAGGTGCAGTTGAGAATTCTAAATATTTGAGTCTTTTTCACTCATAAAACTTGTTTTGTTACATTAAATAGGCTGATATAAATAACCACTTTTACAGGCATGGATCATACTGCATTGTTGTTTTTGGTGGGTTTTTTTTGTTTTTTTTTTCCAGTTCTGGTTTCTTTCCTGTAGGTGATCTTCTTTTAGGTAGTTTCAACTTGCAGAAAACATCTCTGGGTGCATCAACTTGTGAAAGCAAAGCTTTAGCATGGAAATTTTGACACAGCCTTAAAACACTACAGTGGAGTCAGAATCAGCACTTCCTTTAGGTGTTTTGCAGTTGAGAGGAAGATACTGAACCAGAGAGATCATGCAGACTAACTTTTGTTCTATGAGTTCAGATGTGCATTAAAAATATTTAGAGCACTGATACGCATTTGAGCACTGAGTTGCCTTTACCCAAGGTTAAAGTGTTAGTGTTGAGGGCTATGTCTTACAGCTCTGGCTGTCTTTCAGACTTCAGCCCTCTGACGCCCCATACAACTGTCTTCCATTGGCACCTCATGATACTGTAATTATTTGACACTGAGGCAATACTAACAGATTATTTTAAGTGAGTTAAATTTGTTTCACACACTTCAAAAGATCCCAACACCTGAGTTAGTTAGAACGATTAAATCCTCGAATGCCTTTGGATAAAGCCTGACAAGCTTATTGAGATTTAGCATATCACTATTATAGAATATTCATCTGAGCATGTGCTGAAACAATTTCAAATTTCAAGAACTTATTACCAAAGAACGTTCTATGTGCAATATTTAGATGATGTGAGAACTCACTGGCACAGTGTGTGTAATTTTTAATTTGCCAGTAGATTTCAAAATACTGCGGATGTCTGACTCACATATGCAAATTTTTTCTTTGAAATAGACTGTGAAACTTTTCCACCAGTGTCTTACCCAAATATTAAGTCATGCTGGAGATACCAGAAGTTGAGGAGTGGTTAAAAAATGAAAATAAGGTCCAAGACTTTTGGGTTTTGTCAGAAGGTTGCTTTTCATTCCCAAAAAGAGATTCTCTAATTCTTCTTCATGTCGATAAATGTAGGATGATCATTGTTTTAAGAAACCTATTCAGTTCTATTCTTTCTATCAAGCTAACTTTACATACTTCCCGTCCCACTCAGATAGCAAGTTTCTTTGAAAATAGAAGACAAGATCAAATTTTGCAATGAAATGGCATAGTGGAGAGTACAGTCAGGGTGGAGAATTGAAAAAAAAAAAAGAATTTTTCTTTTTTGCAAGTATTGGTTCCTGTAAGTTTCCTCACTGAGAAGGACAATATGATTTCTAAGAACCTTGATAGCTTTATATAATGAAGTGACATTCTGTAGTAATTAGAATTGTTATGCAAAACTAGAGAAGAAATGTGACCAACAAAAAGATGAATCTGTTCTTAAGTTCCTTATATTATTCGTTGCATTGCATAGGGACACACATACGCAAATGAGTTCAAACATCACAAATGACACTTATCCAGCACTATTATTGTGAAAGCCAAGTAGACTATGTAGAAGCAGGTAATCTGCACCATGTAATCACAGATAGTCTTCAAAACGTATCCAGTGACATACATTTATATCAGAATGTTAGTTGTACTAAAATAAATTTAGAAAGCAGAACTATTTTCTCCTTAAATATGTCCATACCTCTAAACAACTATGAAATAGACAATATTAATGCTATATTTACAAATTGGTTCCTTAGAAAGTTATACAACTATTAACTCTTTTTTTTTTTAAGACTGTTTTTTTTAGAGCAGTTTTAGGTTCACAGCAAAATTGAGAGGAAGGTACAGAGTTTTCCCATATACCCTCCACCCTTACCCATTATTAACTCTTTGTAAGTTATTTTTTAGCTTTTGTATACATATGTTTGGTTCTTGTTAACCCAACATTTTATTATGAAAAATTTCAAACATGTGTGAAAGTAGAGTATTACAATCTACCCCATACATCTATTACCCAAGTAATCATTAAATAACAGCCAGTCACGTTTCTTAATGTCCACATACTTGCTCTTCCTCACTACATTCTTTTGAACTACAAATGAAAAATAACAATACTTCTCAATATCATCAAATTGCTTTAAAATTTTCCTAAGTTGTCTACTGGATGTTTTTGTTACAGTGGTTTATTTGATCTGTAGCTAAACAGATCGATGGACTGTACAGTATGTGGTTGATACAACTCTTATAGGTTCTTAATTTATACTTTCCATCTCCTTTCTATTTCTTTCTATTGATCAGTTGAAAAAAACAGGTTATTTGTCCTGTAGATTTTTTTGTTCTCTAAATTTTTCTGATTGACTTCATCTTTTTGATGTCATTTAACATGTTCCTCTGTCTCTGTAATTTTTTATAATCTGGTAGTTAGATACAGAGTTTTTTTTCTGAGTTTGTTTTTGAAGTACAGTTGATCTACAACACTATGTTAATTACTGGAGCACAACATAATGATTTCATATTTCTATATATTTCCAAATGGTCAATATGATAAGTATAGCTAGTTACCATTTGTCACCATACAAAGATATTATATTATTATTGACTACAGTCCCCACACTGCACATTTCATACTCACGAATCATTTATTTGTTAACTGTAAGTCTGTACCTCTTAATCATCCTCACCTATTTCCCTCTCCCTGCCCCCTGGCAACCACCTGTTTGTTGTCTGTATTACGACTGTTTCTGTTTTGTTGTTTGTTTGTTTGTTTGTTTTAGATTCCACATATAAGTGAAATCGTACAGTATTTGTCCTTCTCTGTCTGACTTATTTCAGTTAATAAAATATCCTCTAGGTTCATCCATGTTGTCACAAATGGCAAGATTTCATTCTTTTTTATTCCACTGTGTATATACACATCTTCTTTATTCATTCATCTATGGATGTGCACTTCAGTTGCTTCCATATCTTGGTTATTGTGAACAATGCTGCAATGAACTAAGGGGTGCATATATACTTTTGAATTAGTGTTTTTGTTTTCTCTGTATAAAAAACAGGAATGAAATTGCTGGATTGCATGGTAGTTTTATTTTTTAATTTTTTTGAAGAAACTCCATTCTGTTTTCCACAGTGGCTACACCAGTTTACATTCCCACTAACAGTACACAATTTCTCCAAATTTTTGCCAACACTTGTTATTTGTTGCCTTTTTGATAACAGTCATTTGACAGGTATGAGTTGATATCTCATTGTGGTTTTGATGATTAGTGATGTTGAGCATTTTTTCATATACCTGTTGGCCATCTGTATATCTTCTTTGGAAAAATATCTACTCAGGTCCTCTGCCCACTTTTTAATTAGGTTGTTTTTTTCTGATGCTGAGTTGTATGAGTTTATTGTATATTTCTAACATTAATCTCTTTTCAGCTATATCATTGGAAAATATCTTCTTCCATTTAGTAGGCAGATTTTTCTCATTTTGTTGATAATTTCCTTTGCTGTGCAAGAGCTTTTTAGTTTGGTGTAGTCCCATTTATTTATTTTTGCTTTTGTTTCCCTTGCCTGAAGAGACAATCCTCCAAAAAATGTTGCTAAGTTCAGTGTCAAAGAACATACTGCCTATGATTTCTGCCAGGAGTTTTATGGTATCAGGTCTTACATTTAAGCCTTTAATACATTTTGAGTTTATTTTTGCACGTGGTGTGAGAAAGTAATCCAGCTTGATTCTTTGGTATGTAGCTTTCGGGTATTCCAACACCATTTATTGAAGAAGCTGTCTTTTCTCCACTGTATATTCTTGCTTCCTTTGCTGGAGATTGACCATATACACATGGGTATATTTCTGAGCTGTCTATTCTGTTCCATTGATCTATGTGTCTGTTTTTGTGTCTGTACCATACTATTTTGATTACTGTCGCTTTATACTACAGTTTGGAATCAGGGTGAGTAATAATTTCAGCTTTGTTCTTTTTTCTCAAGATTGTTTTGGCTATTCTAGGTCTTTTGTGTTTCTATACAAATTTTAGAATTAGTTGTTCTAGTTATGTAAAAAAAAATGCCTTTGGTATTCTGATAGGGATTGCATTGAATCTACAGATTGCCTTGGGTAGTATGGTCATTTTAACAATATTAATTCTTCCAATCCATGAGCACAGTATAGCTTCCCATTTGTTAGTGTCATCTTCAATTTCTTTCATGAGTGACTTAGTCTTCTGAGTACATATCTTTACTTAGTTAGATTTATTCCTAGGTATTTTATTCTTTTTAATGCAATTATAAATGGGTTAAAATGTGTCTATTTTTTTGGTCCTTTGAACAATAAATTACTGTTTCTTTTTTGATTGCTTAAAATAATTCTTCTTTCTAAGCCACCAATTCAATACGAAATTAGATGCATTATTTTTATTTGGAATTGTTAGGGATTGCTTTCATTTTTATTTAATTTAGTTTATAAATATTTTTAGAAGTTATGTGGTTTTAAAGTCAAATCTACAAAACAAGGTCTATTCAGAGAAGTCTGTTTTCTCTTATGTCCCTTTCACTTTGCTTATTTTACCCCATTTCTCTAAGAAGAAAAACATGTATCTGCCTGTTTTGAGACACACATGTATTTCCACCCTTAGATAAATGGCAGCCTATTGTGTACATTTTTCTCTACTTGGCTTTTTTTATTTACACTTTATCCGGGAGATCATTCCATGGCATTATAAAGAGATATATTTCACTTTTTTACAGATGTAGACATCTCTATTGTCTGAATTTACCATATATTATTCAATCTGTTTTCTCTGGATCAATGTTGGGGTTTACAGCTGTTCAATAATACAAAAGATTTACAACAAACATGAATGTATAAATCAATTTAGATTTAGTGTATCTCTGATATAGATGTCTAGAAATGGAATTTTTGGGTCAAAGGGCAAATACATGTAATTTTGCTGGTTTTGTCAAATTACCTTCCACATGTGTTGTGCCATTTTACAAACACATTTGACTGCACAAGGGAAGACTATAGGTTTATATGAAATATCGTTAAAGAGTAAATATGATCTAATGTCAACAAAAACAAAGAATTATCTAAAATATGAATTGCATTTTTATTTAAGATACTTTTTTGCTGTTAGTTATTTGTTTATATAATAGTTCTTTCTTGATGGGAGCTCTGTCACAAAATGATATTGCTAAATCTAATCCATTACAATTATACAGCGGAAAATTATCAATATTCAAACACATTCTCACTTACAAAGGACGTCCTATCATCAATAAAACCAACTTATCTCCACATGATTCACCTTTTCATTAGAAACTTAATGAGTCGAAATTACACATTTGTTCATTGTCCATACCTCATAATAGACATTAGCCCTTTTTCATCATAAGCCATAACCTATATATTATGAAACCATTTCAGAAAGTCACTAACTTTTTGACTAGAGAATAATGAAATTTTAAAATCATATTTTAACTACTTAGATTTGCTTCTTAAGGGTGTCTTAGCACAGACTGATATTCTACTCCTCTGGCTTAAAGCTGTTGAGTGATTTGTAATGAGATGACTGACAAAACCCAAAGTAATAGTCTTGAAAACCACTACTCCTAAATCTGCTTCTCTTTATTGATACAATGAGGAGAGAATTAATTTTAAAAGGTGATGACTATTGATTACTTAATGGCAGAAGATAGTGTAGAGAAATGCTGAAGTGAGCCTATTCTCTGCCCTCCTGGACAACATGACCCATTATCCAGTGGTGGAAATCATGCTGTAACCCTCATTAATATTTAGCAGGCAGGACATAGGCTGGTGGTAGTCTACAAAATTGCCCTAGGCATAACTCCAAAAGGGCATAAGAATGTTTGAAGGATATAAAAGAGTAACAGATTTCCCTGTGTTCAGATTGTTTATAAGCAGGACAAGAAAACACTCAATTCCCTTTTGTGATCTCCGGGCAACGATGGCCAGGTGGAAACACCTACTAGGCAAGTTGAAGTGATTAATGCTCTGGGAAATCACTCTAGGTTAGTGAGCCCTGTATAAGGACACTGTATTTTCCAAAGTGGTTCTCAATTTCAGTCCTTTTTCTTTCCTCTTGCCTCAAGTTTAAGGGCTTTTTCCGCAGGGGTAGAAAGTCAGCAAAAGGTGTTAATTGTGTCTAACACAGCCACCATCCTTGGGGCGACGTTCTGTATCACACTGTCTATCAAGCTAACCCCTTGTCACATGTCAGGATCTTTTTATTTCAGCTCATTTAAAAGGGAAACAAGAAGTTTTAAAGATAGCTAGTAGGGAGACACGAGGATAAGAATGCTTGTAAGGACTAAAAGAGCTTTTGAAGCCACTTGAACTAAAATGGTCTCTGACTGTTGAAAAGACCATACAGAGTTTTATAGATTACTGACTCCCATTTTCAGCTTTTCAGACTACTAAGTTCTTTTTCAGTATCACCAGCTTATTTTGAAAATATTATAGGTTTGAAATAAGATAAAGTTCTTACAATAGAAAATATTCTTGGGATTTATGGGTACAGAAAGTCCATAATGTCTGATATCCACCATCCTGAATGGTATATAAAATTAAACAGTGAGAAAATATCAATTTTTTTGACTCAACTACTCTAAAGATTTTGAAAACGAAAACTACTCTAAAGATTTAGGAGAATCATTTACTTTGTGGTATGTGAGGAATTGTTTATAATTACCTGGCTAGAATGAGTTACATACAAATAAAAATTTAGCTTTGTAGGCAAAAAGTATCCAAGAGAACAAGTCTTCTACTACCATATTAAGCTTTCTCTCAAAACCAGTGAATGAAATTGACCCAGAGGTCTCATTGTAATTCCATGTTAAATGTGGAAAAAAATCAGTTTTACTTTCAACCTTAGACTGTGAATGCCTAAATGCTCTTTTCCGTTTATTAATAGGTCTGTGTATATGCCTCGTCTTTCTGACATCTAGTAGAGAGGTTCATATTATCAAGAGTTACCAACAGAAAATGCATTGGCGGTCATTTTTGGTTTTTTGACAAATATGATCTTTATGAGACACAATGGTGGATCTACTCAAATGCCTGTTTTTGTTTGTTTGTTTTGCTGTTGTTATTTATTAGTTGGTTGGTTGCTTAGTAATATATGCCATTCCCAAGAACAAAAGTAACACTATAAATTAAAAATAATTTAATAGATTTTTCTCCAAGGTGCTTAACATGATAACAAACAGATGAAGACATTTTATGAACTGTAAATATTATGTTAATAATAGTTATACCTTCAGTGCCTTTAGAGATTTCAGAGAGAAGAGCTTTTTTAATCCTGAATTTGCAAGAGACTGATGCTTATTGAATCATAATCTAATATGTTTAGCAGTTTTATCAGTGAAAGTCACAAATTCTAAATTTCCTTTCTTTTTTCTTTCCCATTTTATAGCGCAGCAGCAGTTTTGGGAATTTTGATCGTTTTCGGAGTAATTCCACATCAAAACCAGATGACCCAACTGGGGTTGGTATTTCATTCCATTTTTATGAATGTTATACAAATACATTATGAAAAATTATGAAGTCAATATCATTTTTCCATAGTACAGTAAGAAAAAGGAAGATATTTTAAAATCATAGCATTGCATATATTTTTGTGATCAGTGAATAATTATTTAATGCCTAGTATGATGATGCTGGGCATTAAGAGTAAAAAGCTACCTAAGAAGCCTAACTGACATTTGGGAAGGCAGAACATCAGCTTGAGAAGAGAGTTGCATTTTAAAGTAACAGATGATCCCAAATTTTCTGAGCATTTCCACTATAAAACAATATATACATTAAATTTCATGTAAGTTGTAACTGCTTTATTTTAGGAAGTGATTAAATGGCTTAACTGTCCATTTGTTAAGGAGAGCATAGGCTGCTGAATTGCACTCTCACGTCTGTACACTTTGAAATGTCTCAATGGTGACCATTACATATACATTTGCAAACCATTTTAAATGTAGCTTAAGAAAAGCTCCCCATAAAATTAAATTTTCATCACCATCATCATCATCATAGCTACATTTAATTGAGCACTTACCAGGAAGGCAGCACAACACTAAATACTTTACCTACCTAAAAGTAGGAACTATCGTTATTTTTATTTCACCATTGTAGAAATATGTTTGAGAAGACTACTTCTATATTATACTGGTAATAAATGACAAAGTCAGAATGCAACATCTTGTCCGAAGTTTGCTATTCAATGATACTATCTCATAAACCACCAGCCAGCTGTGATAAGGGATTAATAAAAGGTATAACAACTAATAAAATAGTAGAGGGGAGGGATATATACTGAGAAAAGTGAAAATATGTGTTTATCATTGAACCTGATTCAGCGACCTTACATGTGATACTTTTGTTTTTGATCACTAGGTTTTAGATCTTATGCACTTCTTAATTATTTATTCTAAATATTGTGTCTTTATTTTTTGTTTTTATAATGAATTCCTTTTATTGTATCTTATTTCTCAGAACACTTTTCAAATTCCTATATACATGCATCTATCTATAATATCTTTAAATATTTTTATATTTCAGAAATGGATATTCTAGACAAAAAAGGTAGAAAGAAAATGACATCTATTATTACTTTATGAATACCTCCATTAGTACATATGTATGCATGTGTGTATACTATATCCCTTTTTATATACATATATCACATATATCTCCTTTTATCCATCTATATATTTATGTCCACATGAACTTGTGGATAAACTTGTATACATACATGGATATACACAGATAAACTTCGTGGATAGTTATATAATCTATCAACATTTACATAATTATAAATAATACAATGTAATATATGTATATAAAGAGTGAGAAGCCCAATATAATTTTATTTTCAGTTAGCATATTGTATGAACCTTCAACTTTCCATAATCAAACATAGATATATTCTACTGTTATTTAGTTTATAATTCTAATGTTAACCTACAAAAGTTGCTCAGGCTCACTCAGATTCATTGATGAGTAAAGGTGGCCTAGCAATCTGAGAAAGCATGTAGTGAACCTGATTAAGTAGTTCACACATTTTCAGCACATCAAAATTCATTCAACAAATATGTATTGAGAATCTACTGTATAACAGGATTTCCCTTAGCCACTCACAAAGTACTATTACAAAACAAGTGAAAATCCTTACTTCATGAAGCTTGGAGTTGAGGGAGAGACATCTTAAAATAACAACAAAGACAAAATATAAACAAACATCTAAATAAAATGGTGATTCAGGCTATGAAAGAGAACAGCGTAGAAAAATGTTAAAACTAAAATGTGTTGAAATAGTTTCTTAAAAGCTTCTATAAAAAAAGATAGAAAAATCTGAAATTAAAAATATTTGTGGTACTTTTTTTTGAAGCTTAGGTGATGCTAAGTTAACATAGATAGTAATAAAATAATTTCTTGTTTATTTTAGTTTGTAATTTTACAATGAAGAGAAAAGTTAGAGGAAAGAGAGAAGAAAAAGCTTAACTCTAAAATTTTAAAGTGATTCTAAGTTATATTTTATTCAGGGCTTTTGAATTAAGCAAAGAATCTTTGCCTTTATAACCTTGAATGCAGAAATTAATAAAGTGCAATGAGGGCTTAAATTGGCTGTCCATTCATATTTATCATAGGCAATTTGAGGTAAGATATGAAGCAAAACATAATATTGATTAATAATGATGTTAACTGTGTGGTCAAACCCTCATATTAAAATATTCAAATTCACTAAAGAGAAGTTTCCCATGATTTTTTATATTCAGGGAATGACTGACAACCTACCTATTGGGAATGGTGGGTGGTGCAAGACAAGATGACCTTCAGAGTTCTTTTCTTGCAAATCTGGGATATTAAGGCTATGTAACACAAATATGTCCTGAAAAAAAAAATTCCAAAGTTCTACATGAGCAGGTTTGTTTATTCAAAAAATACTGAAGGTCAGTTATATTCCTGGAAGTATTCTAGACACTCAGAATGAATAAAACAGATAAAGTCTATAGTCTCTTATGGAGCATTCATCATAGTGGGAGATGCAGGCAGTAAAATAAAATGAACAAACAAATATATTATTGGGTAATGCTAAGTGCTTAGAAGAAGAATAAATCAGGGTAAACGTAAAAGGACTATGGACAAGTGTGGGCTATTTTAAATGGGGTGATCAATCAGATAATTTCTCTCCTATTACTTGGTGTGTAAGTAGAAACCCGGATGAATGAAGGAAGACATTTGTGGATATCTAGGGGAAGCCAGTGGCAAAAACAAGTATAAACCTTGATGAGAACATAAAAGAGACAGCAAGGGGACTATTATGACAACACTTAGTCGCAGCTGTTTTCAAACTTTAGCATGTATCAGAATCAGTTGGAGAGTTTGTTAAAACACTAACTGTCCCCCAGTGATTCCGACGCTGCCAGCCTTGGGACTGCGTTTTGAGAACCACTGCTATGTACAGTGAGCAAGAAAAATGCGAGAAGCAGTTAGGAATGAGGTGTTGAGTACATTTTTATTTCATCCACACTGTATATAATGTAATGTATATTACAGTTTAATATGTATTATAATAATGTCACATTATTTTATGTTGTTATAGAGTCTTGTGGGCTGTGAACTTTGTTTTATTCTGAGATAGAGAAGAAGCCATTGGTTTAACAAGATTCTTAATTAGCACAAGTCAGAAGCAGTCTAAATAGGTATTTCATTAGCATAGTATGTGGAACAGGTAAAGACTTCTGTACTAATGGCTGAACTAGTTCATAATTAATATTGCTTGAGAATGTTGAAAATGTGCATGTATTCATCACCTGTAAGAGCAAAGAACTGCAGTTTCTCTGTGAATTTAATTAACTCCAAACTTCTTAAAAAATAGCCATGACCATCTCAATTTCTATAAAAAGCAAGAGGATATTGTCATGCACATTCAGCATGGATAGACGTTACAGCCTTCCTAAAGCCTCTGATAAAATATCTCTCATGTAAGTGGACATAATCACTCATTATGTCTAGTATTTAATTCTATTTTGTCCATCTCAAAAAATAGGAAGGACTAAAGTGATTCTACTATACAGCTATAAAAACAGCTTAAATTCTTTTTAATAATTTCAACTGTGAAGCTCACGACGTTCAGCATCACAAGTTTCACATTCTGAGTTTGTAACAGAGGTAACTAGGCCTAGACAACTTTAAAAATATGTATTATGTCCAGATAGCTTGAAATTTTGGAGGCTGCTGCACAGAATGTATAGGAAGCCCACCAATTTGCAATCTCCTAACAATGCTTTCAGATCAATGCTTTTCATTGCTTTACTATTTTGTCTTTTGTAAACAATTCTGATTAGGTACATGAAGGGGAACCTATAAATGAAAGTGGAGAACAAAACAAAACTTCAAATAATGGAAGGGGCTTAGGTAAAAAAATGAGAGCTATTTCCTGGACAATGAAGAAAAAAACGGGTAAAAAATACATTAAAGCCCTCTCTGAGGAAAAGGTAAGTGTACTCTGTTAATCGCCTGTATTTTCCTATTAATTTTTGATTAAAATATTCAATAAGTTCTTCTTCTAGATATGGAAGTACTTGGTGGTTTATGAAGGACTTCAGACTATTTCCTTCATCAATATTTGTGTGCAGAAGTTGGATGGAAGAAAGTATTATTACTCACATTTTAATACAGGAAACAGGCTCAGAAATATCACATTTGTCATTTCTGTTATAACATTAGTACTGCAATTCTTTTTATTGTCAAATGACATTCCACTTTACAGATAAGTCTCATTTTATTTACCCTTTCATCAGTTGATAAACATTTGGGTTGTTTCCACAGTGGGACTGCTATAAATGATGCTGCTATGAAAATTTGTGTGCAAGTTTCTATGTGGAAATTTTCTTTCACTTCTCTTGGGTATATGGTGACAGTCTGATACTCTGAGAAACTGAAAAACTATTTCCCAAAGCAGGTGCATCATTTTGCATTCCCACTAGCAATGCGTGAGAGTTCCACTTTCTCCACATGCTTGTCAGCACGTGTTATTGCCTGTCTTTTTGACGCAGGCCAGCATAATCGGTGTGGATTCTCATTATAATTTGATTTGCACTTCCCTGATGATGAATGATGTTGAGAATCTTTTCATGTGCTTATTAGTTATTTGTATATCTTCTTGTGAAAAGTGTTTATTCATATCTTTTACCTGCTTTTAAATTGGGTTGTCTTTTTATTGCTGACATTTAAGCCTTTTAAAAAAATATATTATGGATACTGGCCTTTATGAGATATATGATTTGTAATATGATATATTTTATCCCATTCATGGATTGTATGTTCACTTTCTTGATGGTATCACAGCAAAAATGATTGTAATTTTGATGTAGTTCAATTTATTTTTTCTTCCATCAGTTGTGCTTTTAGTATTGTATTTAAGGAACCATTGCTTAATCTAAGGTTACAAAGATCTACTTCTATGTTTTCTTCTAAGAGTTTTATAGTTTTAGCTCTTAAATTTTGGTGTATTATCCATGAACTTTCTATAGGGTGTGTGATAGGAGTCCAACTTCATTCTTTGAATATCAATATTCAGTTGTTCCAACACTACTTGTTGAAAAGACAATTATTTCGCCATTGTCTTGGCATCTTTGTTGAAAATCAACTGATCATAAACATATGGTCATAAATATATGGACTTATGGACTCTCAATTTTATTCCATTGTTCTATATGTTTTATATCTACTCTCTTATTAACCCTCCTGGGTCCTTCTGCCCCAGTACTCTATTAAAACAGTTCTCACAATCAGTATTAGCCTCTATGTTGCCAAATCTAATGGTCACTTTTATTTGTTCTTACATGACTTTTCAGCTGTATTTGACACAATTGATGATTTCATTAGATATGAAACATTCTCTTTTCTTGGTTTCTCTGGGCATTCTTCTCTTTCCTTCTTTCTCATAGTTTCCTTTCTTGGCTCTGCTTTCTTTCTTCTCCTTCTAAATATTGAGTCTTCCTGAGGGTTGTTCCAAGATGTTCTACCTAGTCTAGTCTCTCTTCCTAAGAGGTCTCATCCAGTATTGTGACTTTGTTTTCCACAATTACATGTCTAGCTATGATCTCTTTACATATCTGTTAGACTTATATAACCAACTGCTTATTTGATATTATCACTTAGGTGTACAATAGATATCTAGAACCTAATATATCTAAAACTGAATTGTTGATTCTCTATGTTCTACAAAAAAAAGTTTGTTTCTTGTCCAGTCTTCCAAGTAGAAATAGATAACACTCTCATAACTGTAGATGCTGGAAATAAAGGAAGGAAGGAAAGAGAGAAAGAAGAAAGCCTATGAATTCAAAATTCCTTCTTCTCACTTTTTACAACAATCCATCAGCATATCCCCTTGTTTTTAACCCCAAAGTATATCTAAAACCCCTAACTTCTCCATGTAAATTATTCTTGCTTTAGACTAAGTAACCAACCCCTTTTGCCTAGATTACCTAATGGTTTCCTTTCTTCCACTCTTTACTCTGTAAAAGCCATTCTCCACATGAAAGCCAGAAAGATCTTTGAAAAGTCAAATTCAGAACACAACACTTCCTTGGTTAAAATTTTACAGTACCTCACAATGTATTCCCTTACCATGAGATGTTCATTCCAGTCCTGAAAAGTAGACCCCAAGAAGGGAGTAGTAACGCCAAAGTTTTATGGGGGGAAATGCCTGTGAAGGATAAAGAAGAGAAAGAAAAAATGAGCAAGGAAATCCTTCAGACTACAATGCAAGTGTGACATTTATAAAAGGAGAGGAAGAAAGAAGGAGGATCATTCAAGTCTCAGACTTCAACACTGTTCTGAGAAAGCTTTGGCTAGATTGATGGGAAGTCCTTGAACAAAAGTTTTCCATTAGAGAAACTGCACATCCCACCAGAATGGATGCAAATGGTATCCCCACTGTTTCAGTCATGGAACATGGCTTCCATACAAACACAGTGGTTGATATAGAGGGGCAGCAGTTGGGGCTGTCAACAAAGAAGGGTCCTGCAGCAAGAGATCTTAGTGCACATTTCGATGGTCCCACAAGTGGCCTATAAAACCTTCCTGATCTGCCTCCAGTCTGCCTCTCTGAGCTGATATCGTAATACTCTCCTTGCTCCCACTCAGCTCCAGTTACGCTGATCTTGTTTTCCCCTGCATAACCCAAGCTAGTTATGAGTTTAATCATTTTGTTTTTGCTGTTTCTTTTGCTTGGAAAACTATCTCCAGATCATATGTTACATCTTCTTATCATTCAAATCAATAATTCAGAGCATGTATAATCTTACAGAGGAGATCTTTGGGGCTGTTTTCCCTAAACCAGCTAACCTTCCTACAACCCTAATCTCAGTAGTTAATCCTCTCATACTACCCAGTTTTATTTCCTTCGTAGCACTCATAATTCTCTGAAACTGTTTTGCTCATTTTGTTTACACAAATCTCCCCAAATACTACAAACATACACACACATGCCCTAACATACTAAAATGTACCTCATTAGAGGTAGGACCCTGTTATCTTGTTTACTATGGTATCCCCAGTTTCCAAGACAATGCCAAGTACTTAAAAGCTGTTCTATAAGCTTGTGTTGAATGACTGAACAGATGAATAAAGGAATGGAAAAAGCAGAGACTCAAACTGAGTGTATATCATATGTATATTCTGAGGTTGTATTGATGTTTAGAAATGCTCAAAAATAGGAATATTGAATTACATTTTGATGAATATTAAGAAATTCATGGGTTTTGTTCAAACTATCTAAATATGGAAAACATGTGAGATGTTTTCAAGCAGATGTAATTTCTTTTGAAATTGTCTGTCTCTCCTAATTTTATGCAAGATTTGCTTTTCACTTGACTAGGTGGCAAGCACCGTATGAGATTTGTAAAGCTTCTTAGATAAGCTTTGCTTTAGAATTGCAAAGTGTGCATGTTTTATTCATATCTAGTGATCTGGTAGGGTGCAAATAACTGACATGAAGCAACTATGTGGAGTTTAAACTTGTAATATCATATCTCAAAGGATTAGTAATGGTGGTAAATACATGATAAGGACAGCATGAAGAAATAAAAGTGATTTAAAAGATAAAGCACAGATGTTAACAAATTTAACATTTCTGATTAAATGGTCTTGATATGGTATTTATCCCAATTACAAAAATGAACTGTTATAATTTCAGTTAAATTCCATAATGTGGAATGTCCCATCTAAAGGATTTTTCCAAGTATACCATAAAATGTTTTGCTATAAGTTGAACTAAAGATTAATGACACTCGTATTTTATGCTGATGTATTCCTAAGTATTTTATTGCTAAAATATGTCTTGTTTGTTAAATCAATGCACACAGAAAAAGTCTCAAGGAAATCAGTTCTTTGCACTTAACCTCTGATATGATTTTCTGAAGGATGAGGAAGATGCAGAGGATACCCTCCCATATCGGAACAGTGACCCCATGATTGGAACCCATACAGAGAAGGTCTCCATCAAAGCCAGTGACTCCATGGACAGTCTCTACAGTGGGCAGAGCTCATCAAGTAAGGCTACAGAATAAGTGACATGATCCTAGATAGGTCTGAGTTAAGTTAATTAAAAATAGCAGATTTATTTCTCTTGGGCTTGTTTGTCAAAATAGCAACAAGGTTCCAGCTACGTGATGAGAGAAATAATAAAAACGTAGGAAGTGTTGAATCTATAGAGTTGCTATTGTTTAAAATGATACATAATATATTAGAGTTATAGATTATTTTAAAACTTTTAGCATTGTAGTCAACAGGGCTCTAAGGGATATGCATCAAAAAGAACATGGTGAGTGATTAAACCTGAGTACCTAAAATAACATGTGCTGGGAAGAACTAGCATTATCTTGAGTCAGAATTTTTCAAATGACTTGAAGTATTCAGATAACTAAAATCCTCTTCTCTGTCTCTTTCCCCTCCCTCCTCCTTCTCCCTCCCCTGTTTACTTCTTTCTATCCTTTTCTCTTCTTTCCTTCCTTCCTTCTTTCCCTACTCCCTCCCTCCTCTTTTCTTTGTTTCTTTCTTTTTCTCTCTTTCTTTCTTTCACTCTTTCCTGTTCTGCCCTCTCTCACTTTGTCCTTCCAACTGTCCAATTAGGTGACAAAAAGGAATCAGCATGCGTTCAACAAGAATTTTATAAAAACATCATTTTTAACAAAGAAGTCACTCAGATTTCAGTCACATATCTCGCTATAACATTTGGATGAAACCACTGATACTACAGAGTGCCTTATAATTTTTATATGTACACTGTTACGCATCCCTCTAATCTTTTCAAGGTTTTAAAATGTTTTTTGCAGTTTAACTTTCGTTTCATTTTAAATCAACTGCTTCTGTTATTTGAAGATGGATCACAAAGACCAGATGTTTCAAATATGCTGAATTTTATTCCTACTTTCCTATTGGCTATAGAACAGTTATTGTGTGAAAAAAAAAAGCTAATACAGAAACATTAGAGGGATATATTTTTGCATGTGTGAATTTCACATTTCATTAGTATTCATTTCTGCTGGAAGTTTTAAAATTCAAAATTGTGATACTGAATGTGGGTAGAATTTTATTAATTCAATTACACCATGAAAAGTCAGAGCCTGGGGTGGTCATGGAAGGGAGGGTGTAGAGAGATGGTGGTCTACTTAGCTGGCAGCATATACAGCTTCATTTCTGTGATCAGACGCAACTCATCTTTCTTCTGCACGACTCCATATAAAAAATGGAGCATCTCTAAGGATCTTTACCTTATTTCCATACGTATTAGAATGAATGGTAGAGACTCTGGGACTTGTCTCTACCATGGAACAGAACACTGGGAGGCCACACAGAAGGAGAAAGTGAGGTGACAACTTAGAGTGGTGGGGAGACTCAGAATTACTTCCAGTGGGAGCCATGCTTGACCCCAGGCAAGCATGGGATCTCTTTTCTCTTTCCCCCCGAGGTTCAAAATCAGAAAAGGACCCTAGAACAAGGATTCAGAGCCATTTTAAAAGCCCAGTTTAGAAGAGTTTTGAATCATTTAGTAATACAGACATTGGAACACACTTCCTCCTTCCCTGACACTCTCACAACAAGCAAAAATGCTACCTTTTATGCACAGAAATGTTGCCTCAGAATGGCTTTTGGTACACATTAGGAAGTATTAGGAAGTAAGAGGCAGAGTATTTGCTACTCTGTGATAAGCTGTACAGAAACTTGTGGTCTTAAGTTTTGACCATTCCTGATCAATAGATACAAAGATCAAACTGCTGCTACAGGTTTCTGTCTTTGCTTACATGTACAAAATTAATTATCTGTCTTATACAGGGAGTCAGGTCTATACTGTCTGCCTCTTTAGCAAGTGTCCAACCTCAAAACAATGTGCTACTGGATTGAACCATAGAGACTGAAGTAAGAGGGTGTTTGGGTGAGTGAATAAGGAAAAAGTGGTCAGACTGGCTGGAGAAATATCAGAAATGGCTAAGAGGACAGAAGCCACTGATGGAGAATGACTGGGAGGCAGAAACAGGGCTCAGTCACTGACAGCCCCATCAGGAGGCTGGCATCCAATGCTTCAGCATTATCCCTGCTTAGTTATGGCCAGGAGATGGTTCAGAATGTTACGAACCTTTGATGAGAACTGTTAACCTCTGCTTTGCCTTCTCAGGTGGAATAACAAGCTGCTCAGATGGAACGAGTAACCGGGACAGCTTTCGACTTGACGATGATGGCCCCTACTCTGGACCATTCTGTGGCCGTGCCAGAGTACATACAGATTTCACACCAAGCCCCTATGACACCGACTCTCTCAAAATCAAGGTGTGTGCACATCATATCTGCATTCTGTATGGCTTGTCTACTGCTGGGTGTATGATCTGTTTCAGGAAGTCCAAGTATTGGGAACTAGCGGGTAAGTGTGTTCTTCCCAAGAGCAGAACTGAGGACTGGTTTACTGTGGCAGGAATTTTAACAAAACATGTGAGGTAGAATAGGGGAATCAGTCTTTTGAGGTTATGAGCAAAAGTTACATTACGTACATAATGCAGAATCAGAGACTACTAAGGGAGAAGAAATTGTCTACATGTTTCTGAAAACCAAAAATCTCACAAATTGCTGGAGATGCTCAGTTCTGCCTGGTGTGTGCTGAAATAAGAATCACGAAGCCAAGGTGAGGGAGAGAAAATGAAAATATTTGGCAAGAGTCCAGCAGAGCAAATGCCTTGAAAACCAGACTTGGCTGGGCAACTTCAGTACTTAAGTCGGTACTTGGAAATGCCATGTGCAACCTGACAACTTTCTCTCAGTGATATTCCCTCCTGAATTCTCTCTTTTTACTCTTACCCCCTCTCTCGTTATCTTTTGCTCCAAGGGCTTCAAACAACACAAATGTATTATTTCACAGTTCTGTAGGCCTTACATGTGCGCATGGCTCCACTGGATTCTCTTCTTAAGGTCTCACTGGGTTGAAATCAAGGTATCAACTGAGGCTGTGATCTCACCTGACACTTAGGATCCTTTCCAAGCTCACCTGCTGTTGGCAGAATTTCAGTTCGTTGTGGTTGTAGGACTGAGGCTTCTGCTTTCTTGCTGGATATCAACCAGGGGCCATTCTCAGTCCCCTGGGGTTGCCAGCCATGGTCCTTTCTATAACATGGCAGTTTGCTCCTTCAAAGGTTACAGGAGAAAAGCTCATTCATGCTTCAAATCTTTTTTTATTTTTAAGAGATCATACATGATTAAGTCATGAACACCCAGATAATCTCCCTTTTAATTTCGAAATTAAGTAATTTGGGACATTAATGACATCTGCATAGTCTCTCTGTCATATAACACAATATAATCACAGGTGTGAAATCTACCATTTTCATAGTCCTGTTCCACTCAAGGGGAGGAGTTGTTACAGTAGTACAAATAGAAGGTTTACTGCTAAAATATTTTATTGATGTTAAACTATTCCTTTTAGTTACACAAAATGCTATAGCTAAAAGGACAGAAATTACAACTTTCCTATACTGTCAACATCAAACTAATGTTAATCAATAATTATTATAAGCTGTGAAGTATTAATGTTATTATTTAACATTCAGAGCACTCAGTTCTTCTCTTTACCTCTTTCATAGTATCATATCAGAGTAAGATAAGCTGGAGAATGAGGAAAACATTATTCCCTACAGTTAGCTCTTTAGTTGTTTCTATGAAATGATTTGAAGTCTTAAGTTCAGGTCTTGGAAAAAGGATGCTTGCAGCCAAGTAAGCACTGAGGGGGAGGGCAGGAGAAGGTACGAAACTGAAAACATTTTAACTCAGGTAGCTTTCACCTTCCCTATAACACCATACTAGTGCACTACTGCTGGTGCTGCCTACAGGGACATTTGTGGAGCTCTCGTAGGACACAGTCAGAACCCCACAGTTACCACTGAGTATCAAATATTACTGTTTCCATCAAGGGCCTTAATCTAAAATGAAATTGGATTTTTGCTTGTGACCTGTGGGCTTTTCTGAAATGTATAGTTTTTATAAGTTTAAAGGTTAATAAGAAGGATGCAGCAGAGGGCTGCCATGCTTAGTAACTTCCCCTCGAGCTTCTGGGGATTTTCTAGGTCTGTTTAGCTGATCCCATCTTGCCCAGGATTTAACTAAAGCAGGAAAAACTAGATAAACAACTCACAGGGTCAGATGGGCAGACTATCATAAATCATAAAGACCAGATCTTTTAATCACATTAAATTCTACAATTATAAATACAGTTTGTGTTTTAGATGGAAGAATACACATTCACAGAGTATCAGGAAAAATATTTTTAGTAGCAGACTCAATGTTTTGTTTGTTTGAGGGTAGACTCCTAAAATGGCAAAAATATCAGAATTTATAATGTCCTCTCTAGGGTAGAAAACTGTAAGTCTCAAAAGAGTAACTATTACTCTTAAATGAAGACAATGTATTTGCAAAGAAATCAACTTTTTTTTTACAAAAAAATACTCCTGTGTAGTTTTCTACTCTTGCCAATAACTGGCAGCCTGCAGTCTTAGTCTCAGATATGAATAAAGAGAAAGACCAATTGCTTTGCCCATCCCAATACCCTTCATTCATACTTTAATCCCAACTTTGTGTGGAGCTCCAGCTAAGCATTAATTAAATCATCACAACTTAATCAAGCATTAAGTTAGAATAATTAATTAGCATAATTTATCTTAGTACATACATGCTTTTGTTATATATCTGTTATGTACAAAGTTCTGAACAGTTTCATTATTCTAAGTGAGTGCAATACTGTAGGTGGGCTTATTTTATACTGTAGATTAATTTTTCAGATGAACTAGAAGCATGTACAGAGTCAAGGACTTCTCTCTTCCTCTTTCCCACCTGGGAGCCCCTCCAGAAATGATGGCTTGAGCTTTGCTACACATATATTGCTTTGAGAAGTATGAAGGAAAAGAGCATCATTTTTGAGTTAAGACAACTTAGGCTTGAGTTCTGGTTCTGCCATTAACTTCCCGTAAGCTCTTGGAAAATTATTTAATGTTTGAATTTCTTTTTCTGTAATATTTCAAGTAGTTATGATACCATATATATATATATATACCATACCATATATATATATATATATATATATATCCAAGAGGTATGTTGTGGGCATAAAATGACTTAATATGCAAAAGTGTTTTGTAAACTATGGGATGTCCACAAATATAAGTGGATAAGTTAATATAGTACCAAAAACAACCACATCATCAAATGCATTTAGGAATTTTTCTTCAAGCATTTGAAGTTTTTTTCAGTATTACTTGCAAATAGTTTCTTGAACTTTTAAAAGAAATTTCCTCTTAGACTTATTTCTAACCTTACCCCTCCTTAGCATAATGCCCAGATTATCTTAATTTTCAGTGATTTCATTAGTTCTACCAATTGTCACAGCACTAGAGTTCTCTGAAATCTAATTTATGTATTTCTTTGTCCTCAGAAAGGAGATATCATAGACATTATCAGCAAGACGCCAATGGGGATGTGGACAGGAATGTTGAACAATAAGGTGGGAAACTTCAAATTTATTTATGTGGATGTCATCTCAGAAGAAGAAGCAGCCCCCAAGAAAATAAAAGCACACAGAAAGAGCGGAAAGGAAAAACCCCAGACTCTACAGGAGTTCTTAGAGAGGATTCACCTTCAGGTTAGCAAACCTGTGGCCTGTTTGATTTGGTGGCATGTGGATGAAATAATCGGGGAGAACGGATCTGTGTTTGTACAGCGTTGCTAAAAAATACATGACTTACAGCAAGGGAAAAATCTATTTTCCAGGAAGAGTTCATATTTGTCTGTTATTACTTTTATTTTGCAAGGACAGGTCTTGATATAACATCCCTTGGACTAAACTCTAATGATACTTAGCAGTCACAGTAGAGATTAAAGTTGAGAAAGCATAGTGAGAAGTAAAATAAACCTGGGAGACTAAAAGGTCCAGAGAAAACATGTAAATGAGAATGATAAAAAGAACATAAAGAATGAAGGTAAAACTCCAGAGAATTGAAAAGAAAATTGAATTTTCTACAGAGCAGAGATCAAAAGCAAGTCAAGAGAAGACAACTAAATATAATTGTTTTAAAAGTAATTTGTTAGGAAACAGTAATCATTAAGTCCCCATGATGATTGTGTTAAGGAAACTGTGTTGTCCATATTTATAATCCAATTATTTTCTTGTTATATTAGAAAAATTTTTATGAAATGTCTGTTGTTAAATGGCATGTCCGTATACATACAATATGCCTAACCTCACTCAATTTATTGTTTTGCAATTCATTTCTAAAGTTAACACAGCAGAACTTTTATAGTTTTCAAAATTTATCAAGGTGATAGCCAATTAAACTTTCCTTAATTGTTTTTCCTGAATTATCTAGTTGTATTCCTGTCTGCAAACAGGAACTCCATAGGCCTTCTAATACTACTACCAGTGCCCCCCAAACGGGGTACTCCTTGAAGAAAGCACAAGTTTGAATCCTGCTTCAGCTACTTGTTTGTTCTGTGACCTGTGAAAAAAATCAAGGTCTAAGGAAGTGAAATAACTTAAGAACCCACAGTTAGATAGCTACATCAGAATGGGAATTTTGGTTTCTTTTTTCTTTTTTTTCCATTCTACCTCATTATTTTTAAAAGAACTACTATATCATTCCTTTAAAAAATAAAGGGCTGGTAATAATTTCTTTCTGATTCCTTAAAACTTTTATACTTCCTGTTATTTTATTTTAGTAACTAAAATGAGGATGTTGAATTATGATCAAGTAAAATGGGAGGAATTTTTGAAGAAGTTGAAAAGCATTCAAATTCACTTTACATTTTTATTTTGTTAGAGAGAACAGAGGTTACATAAATAACATACTGACTTTGAAATCAGAAGCCTATGAATTTTAAACTAATATATATTGATGCAAATGATGGACAAAATATACATGCTGAGAAAAGGAAACAATACTTTTCCCAACCAGAGTGTTTTATGCTTAATAAAAGTTTTTAATTAAATAGAAAGTTTGGGGTTCCTTATGTTTATACAATGCTTTTCAACCAAAATGCTGTCTACTTTTTATGTAAATTGTGTCTGTTTTGAATTCATTTTTTAACTGACCCCAAGAAGTTAATGAGGGTAGATGATTTTGCAGTCAAGCAAACAAGAAGAGATGTAGATCCAGAAATATTATTATATTATACTCTATTAGAGCCATTTTACTGATAGGCTTCATAACATGTTAGCTTTGTCAATTTAGCTATTTGAGAAGTGAAAAAGTGCCAAATGATATGAATGATCCAGCTATTTAATTGATCTGTGATTTAGCATTGTGGAGATTAAAGAAATCGTCTCTTCTTTATATTTGTCCTTGCAGAAGGTGAGAACTATACAACAGACTCTTTAAATGCCCTGAGTTCATATGTGGAAAACTAGTGCAAATAAAATAAAGTTAAGCAAAAGTTCTGTTGGCACCTTTGGTTTCCATATGCATTTCTACACTTTTTTTTTTTAATCTAAAGAGAACTAAAAATAAAATATTTGAATCTGACTAGCTTATATTATACATATTTTTCCCCCACAGGAATATACCTCAACACTTTTGCTCAATGGTTATGAGACCCTAGAAGATTTAAAGGATATTAAAGAGAGTCATCTCATTGAATTAAACATTAAAAACCCAGAAGATAGAATGAGGTTACTATCAGCTGCTGAAAATCTCCTTGATGAGGAAAGTAAGTGCGCATACCCACTCTTCTTCTCAACTGAGAATCACAGTTTAATGTACATAGTAAAATCATGAAAAACAAAGCCACAGTTTTATTTACTGAGAATCATATAAAGCATCCTTTCCCATAAAATAAGTATTTTCTTGGAAACAACAGCTCTGGTCAAACCTATAATTAGAAAGAGGGCCTTTTTTTCTTATTGGACTCAGAAAATGGAAGGACTTCTCTGGGTACCTCATTTAGATTCTGCAGCGCTAGTAATTCATACACAAGTGGATGCCTGCATTGCCAACGACTGGTGGAGTTAGAGACAAATATTTAGTGACAGCATGAGCCATTAGTGAGAAATGTCATATGCGACTGTAGAACAGCACAGAGCATGGCTCTGAGCTAATGAGCCTTCACGCCACACAAGAAAATTCATTTCATTACTATATAGGCACATCCTGTACGTGTTTATAGTATTCTTTCAAAATGGTATAATAGCTTGCAAAAATATTCAGCACTCACTTTTATTATCTGAGATGGTTCTCTGTATTTGTAAGTATAAACTAAAGATCGAGTAACACATGTAGGTTCACTTGAAATAGTCCACGCCAACTGGGTTTGTAAAGACAGGATAGCTTGTGTTTTTACAATTGCCCGATCTGAGTATTCTTCTTACTAAACCTGGCTGGGCTCCCAAAGTCCTGAGTGTAGGGAGTGCCAAACTCTGCAAGGAGTATTTTGTTAGGAAAGAAAAGGAGGGGGAGGTAACTAATTTTAAAGATGAAAAAGAACTTAGATCATCTAATCCAACCTACTCTTTCAAAAGTAATATTAATAGTAATCATTTATTAGTTTTGAACATGTTCTCTGACTAAAACTTTGAGCCAAGGTCTTTACATTTATTATTTTCTTTAATGTTCTCCACAACTCTGTGAGTTAGGTAGTCCCACCATTTTTATAATGAGAAATTGAGAAGATGAGTGACTTGTCCAAGCTCACATACCTAGTGAACTAGAAAGGTAGCACCAGTGTTGGTGATGCTGTGCTATATACAATTACTAACACTGCAAATAATAGCCCAGATACAGGGTAAGGAGGAAAGCCCTATCAGGATGGAGGTCTCCTGACTGTCCCTTCGGAAGCTTTACTATATCCTCCCTCATATGCCCCACAAAATGGCACAGTTGAACAGCACATGTCTATTATATAACAGCCTTTTATCCAGCAAGAATTAATTTACATTTTTAGAAATCGTACCTCACGTAATTCTTACTTGCTGTCTTGAGTTTGCACAGATTCTCATCCTTTTCAAAGAGCTTTCACAGGCATTGCTAATTTGACACCCCCAGAAGACACCTGCAGAATTGATCTCAACCTTAGGCCTAGGTGTTTATATGCATTCTTTGAAGCTGTGGAGGATGGGAGATGCAGAAGCGAGGGCAATCTGGTTCCAGAGGCAGACAGAGGTCAAATGTAAAGTAGCCAGTCTACTCAACAGTACAAGGGAAAACAAAACCGAGCAGTGTAAATTGATGTAACAATAGCTTCCGGGTAAATGAGGTAAATGAGGAAACCCACCTTGTCATTTCAAAACATGGCTCCTTACTAAGCAATGCGACACTAAGAAATGGATTCTGTAGATTTCTGGTAATTGATAAGTTGCAGTATCATTGTCAATACTTTCCAAAATAAGTTGATGCTAAAGTAGAGGGGGGAAGAAGATTTAATTGTTTTCTTTCTACAATAACAACCATGCAGATATTTTGCCCATTTTATAGATGAAAAATATTTCATAGATGAATTTCAAAGAGGCCAAATAGCTAGGTTAGTAGCAGAGTTAGAGTTCTCATCAGACAGTCTGCTATAAAAATCCAAGTTCTTTCTTCCACACATACAAACTGGTAAAAATTAATAAAATGAGTATTTGAAAATTCAAGTTTTCTACTACTTTGCCAATTTCCCCAAGTGCTTCAGTTCAGTTTTCAATCTCAGAAAGTAGAAGCTAATATTTAAGTGAGAACAGAAACTTTGCAATAGCATGGTGCCCTGAAAGGTGAAAAGTTAATATGGCTGCATTGCAACAGGATTTGTGAATGGAAGGGGCCAGAGAGCCTCCACAAGCAGGCTTTCAGCCATAAAACAATGTTCAGCAGGGGCCCACAGAGGGAAGACCAGCCCAATGCCAAAGGCATGGGCCACTTAAAGTGTCCACTTAATTTCTTTATTCCACTTCCCTCATCATCCATCTACTTTCTATGTTAACAAAAGAGTAATAATTTATGGATGATATCACATTAGAGCTACATGTAATTTAAAAAAAAATCTGACTCAAATTCTTCCTTTGCAAGATGGGTAAACTAAAACTAGAGTAGTCAAGTAGTCTTCCCAAGGTCACATATCGAGAATCCAGTCTCCAAAATCTAGTAGAAACACATTCTACTCAACTCTGGTCTCTGAAAGCAAAACACAGTATCTCCAAAGCATGATATGACTTTCAATGTTTGATATAAAAAAGTAGAAATTCCCTGAATTATTCCTCCTTATAAAACTTTAGAAAACAGTAGTTGAAGGTCAATAGAGGTTGATCATTTAATAATAGCCAGTAATGTACAAACATACCCGCACTGAACCAAATTCTGGGAGATGAAATATGGAACAAATGCAGATTCAACCAGTGTTTGTTGTCAGCACACAACTCTGAGATTTTTCTTCTTTTAATCTTATGGTCTAAAGTAGTATTAGAATATACATGTCAAAAAGATGCATATTGCATGTTAGGCTATTCTGACTGAAAGCTATTTATCTTATATGAAACTGCTTTGCTCAAGATAAAGAAGAATGACTTCTATTCGTTGATAAGATAGTGAGCTCTGATGATTTGGCACCATGCTACTGCATGCTTATTTTTATCTATTCTGTACTCTGTGAATCATATCTTCTACAACCATGCTAAAGATTAAATGCACAACCTTCATGTGCCTTGAATGATAAAGACCTTGAATATATGGTTGTTTAAAACTGAGACAATTTTAAAACAAATGCACATTACAGTCATAGGTTAAAAATAGTTAGCTTTTGTGTGTGTGTGTGGAAGAATGGGGTAGGCAAATTGGCCAGGATTTTATGTATGCATTTTATTTTAATCACTGAATAATGTCAGTTTGGGGAACATCAATAAATTCCCAGTTTAGAGTTTCATTGCTTCTTAGGTTGGAAACTGAAAAGTTTTGCTTTGCTAATCACTCATTATAAAAATTGAGCAGAGTGGGCACCTATTTTGAGGACCAGAGTTAAAGCTTTCAGATCATGTAGAAAAGACCACAAGCTCCCTGTAAGCCTTTAATACATCTGGAGGGCCCAAGAGGATAGGGGATGGAATGGGGACAGACAGAAATCTAAGACTTAGAGCAAGCAATTTTCCTTTTCTCTCTCTATGGTAAACAGATAGTACCATACCTACTTTGACCTTGAAAACCTAAAGCAGATTAAGCTTTTTTAGGTCACTGCTTGACCAGAGGAAAGATGCTTCTTTAACAAGCTGATAGTAGGGCTGGTGAGTGCTGGTGGGGCTGATCACAGTACTACCTTGGAACAGAATAACGAATTTGGGGTTCTGCAATCCCAGGCAAGACCAGTACAGAGATGTTCTGAATTTGTTCTCACGTTGCATTAGAACTGAGCAGAATTAGGCCCCTGGCTCCCTCAACTGAGAATCTAGATGAGGTTAGAAAGAGAAAAAAAATTAGAATGAAATACTCAGCTCTTAAAAGAGCGAAAGAGTAGAATATGCTTATATTGTACACATTAGATTTTCTCTATTTATCCTCTGAATTTTAAAATGGCTTATTTACTTTGAATAAATATTCCCAGCAAGTAAAAACGGATAGCGAATATGTGTGTGTGTGTGTGTGTTGTTCCTTAAACACAACCTTCAAGCCTCTTTGCCTCGCTGAGAAAGGCCTCTTTAGAATAATATGATAGTTAACTGCTGTTTATAGTAAATATTTTCTTTTTCTTCTGAATGTGTTTCTCTTTTCCCACATTTAGAAGCACTTTGATGTGTCTTAAAAGTGTATCTATGAGAATGTGTCCTATTGTCCTTGGGGAAAATGGAAGATGGAAATATCTTGTTCTCCCTTATAGCACAGGGATAATTAAATTTTACATTGAAAACAAACAAAAAAAAAAACAACTTAGTAACAGAACAAGCAAACTCTACTAAAATCCATACATAGCATATTTTAGGTACTACCTGCAATGTTTGTTTGCAGCGCTCAATGAGGAGGAAGGGGGAAAGGTGGGTTGTGTGCCAGGCTGTTGGCACCAGCTGTGGTCACAGCAGCCCCTCATTGCTCAACTATCCCCAGTTGTGCCTTCCTGCCTGCCTACCTGCCCAAAACGATGCAGGGCAAATGGCAAGTCCCAGCCAGGAGCCTGGAACATGAGCTGCCAGCAGGGGAGATTTGTAGTTATGCCAAGCAGCAGTCCAGCAGTTGGCCTGACAGCGTGCCAGGGGAGCCTGGTGCCTTAGCCCCTGACATGTGCGCCTGGTGTTTCCAACCCACTTGCCATATGATTTGGATCTAGATTCAAGAAATGTACAGCCTTTTAAGAAAATAGATGCTAACTATCCACATAGAGTAAAGAACGCACACAGATATTTTACTTTTATGTATTTATAAACATGCATTTAATATCTATTTCTAGTCATAGCCATTTTACTTTCTTCAGATTTCTTTTTGGTTTTACCCCCCTAAGATTTAAACTATGATAGATGCCATCTTCTATATAACACAAAGAACAATAAAATGAAACAGAAACATTTTTATACTTCAACCAGAGAGCAATTCCCAGAGGGAAGAGTTCACAGAATTTTCACCTCAGTCACCTAAAGAACTTATAATGTCTGTACATGTAGGGCATTCCTGTACTTTTTATAGTGCACTGTGATGGTGTACTAGGCATGGTTTTGTAATGATTACTCTGGACAAACAAGAGTGAATCCTCTATTACCATGTGCCTTCCCAAAGGCCCTAGAACTGCTCTTTGCATTGAGTGGATGGTTAACAAGTGCTTGCAGAATGCATACGTGTTGAATGAGGGAGTGAAGAAATTTGTAAATAGCATGCAAGACTATTTTTCTGGTTATAAAACTTAAAGTCTCCTTCAATCCCACCTCACACATAAAAGTTTTTGGTGGGTATTGGGATGTGTTGTCAAGATTCATTTTATGCATGACTGTGTGTGCATATGAGTGTGCAAGAATATAAATGAGTACATTTCTAGAAGATGATAATGTAAAAACTATCAAAGTTTAAAATGTGTGTACTTTTGTATCCAGAAATTCCAATTTTAGAAATTTGTTTAAATTCTACAAATGCATAAAAATACTAGCTAAACTACTAGGAGTTTTAATTAAAAACTAAAACCAATGTGAACTTCCATCAGTATTTAATTTTTATAAATAAATTAAGATATATGCAAACAACAAAGTAGTATGAAGATATTAAGAGAATGAGACATGTACTGACATTATGTCCAAAACATATTAAATGGTAAAAGCAAATTGTAGATCAGTAATATGCTAAGTGTTACTACTTCTGCCAAATAATAAATTTTAAAATAATGAAATCAGGGTTTTTTTTCACCATATTAATTTAACCTATAAGAAATATGATATTGATTTCCTAAGGCCCCTAATTTAGTGATAGTTTTTAATATTACTTGGTCCTGACCAAAATAGTGCAATATGACAACTCAACCAAGGGTAAATGTTTCTTGGGACCAGAGCCTTTTATGGGGATGTGTGCTTGGGTGAAGCGGCAGCCTAACAGTGCTGTCTGAGTTGGTGCTGAGTGATTGGTTCTCAAGTGAGTGTGTCTCTGCCCCACTGAAGGAGCCAGCACAGTAGAAGTGGGAGTTGCTGTGAGTTTGAGTATAGATGTTCTCCCCAGAACACACCTCATTAGAGGTTAGACTATGATGCTGTGATGGATGCAAAGAGAGGTTTACAAAAAGAGGGAGAGTCATTCCAACTCCATATTCTCTCATGGCCTCAAGAAAGCAGCAACTGGTTGGTTTCCCATGAAGTGATTCTTGTTTCCAATTTGTTCTTGCATTTTGTTTTTTGATTTTTTTTTCCCAAAGGATGAGTCAGTATTTAAATGAAATAAATACCAAATATCTACTAAATAGAAAATTAAAGTGTTCAGGTAATTTAGAATGTGCTTAAGATGAAATCAGAAATAATTAAGAGTTATGCCATACTACCTACTGGATGTTCCTCCATGGACAATGCTACCTCTGGACAAATAAATATAGCCATAGTTACCTGGAGAATGCTTGAGTTTTGGTTTGAGTGACTCAAATGGGGCTACAAATGAGGTTTTGAGCCATCCTAAGATGCATAAGCCTGGTTTTTCCTCTTTAGAGATAGTACCAAGCTAGAGAAGAACAGGAGAGTAAAGACCCAAGAGGTATCTTCATTTGAATTTCAACAAAATTTCTTATTTGATCTTTTTTAGTTCATATTTCCTTTAATTAATCTAAATATCACATTTTTAATTAAAAAAATTGTTTATTGAGCACTTTCATTGGTCGGGTATTTTCCTATGCCCTTCGGATTGCATTATTTTATAGTACTTGGCTTAAAGGACAGAGGCTTCATACCTAAAGCAAACAAGATAGTAAAGTCAAAATCTGGAATATTTGGGTAAAGAAAACTGGGAAAGTCAAGCAAAAACTAGTAGTTTACATTTTTATTAAATCTTAAACTTTCTAATATGTGAATATAGGACAGAGTTCTCTCCTTAGGGCATGAGAACTTTTTCCCAGAATTAGGATCTAGTTTGATTTCCTTAAAGCTTTCTTCACTTTTAATATAATTGAGATTGCCTATACTTAATTAATTAAATGTCACAACTCAATATAATTATTTTATGAATAATTATACTAGCTGTCTTATGTTCTAATCACCATGCCACTTTTTATCTCCATTGACAACTATCTTAAAATGTTGAAACATGGGCTCATGATTCCATAAACATTTTGGTAAGAAATAAAATATTTTAATATTCAAAGTAGTTCTTTATGACAAAGTATCTCCTAAATAATTTATTCTTAACATAATTATTTTATTTTCATTACACAGAGTACAGAACTGTTTGGGGCTGCTTTCTGTACTCCTGTTATGCCTGCTATTGGCTGGTAGCAATGAGATATCCTTCTTCAAATTATTTAATAATTCTCCAATATACCCAGATTTGAAAATTCTTTTGGGATATTTGCAAACCATTCAGGAGCTTTACTGAAAAATAGTACCATTTAAATTTCTTGTTCTTTGTTAAAATAAAATACAAGATATTGCAGACAATCTGAGAAAGTAAAGAGAAAATCTATCTAAAATTTTAACACTTTTGCATTTGTCAATTATATGCATGTCTATATGTTTTTATATAATTTCAATAATAAAATAATTAAATTATACACACTGATTTTTTAACTTAACCTATTATCAGAAATATTTTGGTATAAAAATGCACTTAGATATCCTATGGCAAGTGTGTAATTTTGTAGGCATACTATTTTTCACTCCAGTGTGATTCTTGCCTGGTTAGCTCAGATGATTGGACCATGGGACAAAACTGATGAAGGTTATAGTTTCAGTTTCTAGGTAGTTGGTTAGCTTTACTCTGTTTCATGGCCACATGAAGGAACTAAATGACTTAGAAAGAAAATGTAGATGTTTTAGTGTGAATTCATCACCTCTGCTGGAAAAACCAACCATCGCATAAGACCTAGGTTTGTGCCAATCCCTAAGTCATTAGTGTCAGGATGGAAAAAAAAAAACAAAAAACAAAAAACAAAAAACCAAGAAGAGGAAAATCTTGACCTTTCAAATACAAAAAAACTGAATGCTACATAGCTTTCACTTCCATAATGTAACTTAATGACCTGCCTTTTCTTTTTATAGTTACAGTTGAGGGGCTCCAGCTGATCACTTGCCTAAAATTATTGCAAGCCTGGTGGGAAGCTTTTGAGGAGGCATAGTCATGTTTTCATTTCACTAGGAAATCATTTAGCAAATTACTGCTGTTTTGTAAATTACTGTGCTGCATAACTTTCATACTGAGAAACAATTTCTATTTTCCATAAAAATTGCAGATGAAAGGTTTCTACAATAAATAACCTGTATTTAAAACAAACCATTCCTAGAATTTAGAGAGTATGATACAGTATTTGTCAGGGGGAAATTTTAAAATATATTTTATTACTAAAATTTTTTAAATGCCACATTTTCTATTAAAGTCAGATTTTCATTTATTGTTTGTTTACTTTGTTAGCCTTTGAGGTGAATGTATAGAGGCTTCTGAGGACAAAATAACAAGCTGACTACTTATTTTTTGAAAGGAAAAGAGCTAATTTTGGAAATCAGATTTCTTCAAGCCCATGTTTTATATGTTGACGAGAGCCCCACAATCAGTAATCAACCTAAACAGAAAATGGTGTTGGGAGCAGTTTTATTACACCAAGTCCTGTTTAGGATGTCAGTCTGAAGGAAGGGAACTCAGTTCTTCCCACTTTGTGTTCAGGTAATAGGCCCAAACATAATCTGGGGAAATATGGCATTACCCCCACAAACATTCTAAGAGAATCACGCTCCAAATCTGGTGATCACTGCTGATGGGACAGGAAGCATGGCCACAAATCCAAGTCCTCTGGCCTTTTCCAGAAACACCTGGATAATGGAACACAGAGCTGGGTCTTTCATTTCAGTGGTGATAAGACAGAAAAGCAGAGGGAGAGAGCTTTTCCTTAGAGAGGTCCCATTTCAGTGCTGCCTTTTTATAAAAGAAGGGCTTGGGAACAAAAGTGAATGACTGATACTCATAAAGACTAATCAATATTAAGTAGACTCTCCTTAAACCTAAAGGTTGTTATGACTAATAAAGAGAAAATGCCTCATGATAGCTAACATTTTAAAATAACAGTCACAATAGGTACATATTAAAGTTAAAGTTCCTTATGCTTAGAACTAGTTATCATATCACTAGACTTAAATATCTGATCCTTGAATTAGAAATAAGTTAAATACATTGTGGCAAATGTGGAGAAGATTCAGAGGAATGGCATAAATGTGGTTTCATTGTTGCAAATAAAAGCCTTGAAGAAAAGATTAAAAGAACTGCTATGACTCATTTTGAAGATGAGTAGACTAAGAAATTATTTTTATCATTTTTTCCCAACCTTACTCAATCTGTATTTCCCATCTAAACCGCAGAATACAGAAAATAATTTGAGTGACTCTTTTCTCAATTCCTCCATGAGTGGTACATAACCAGTACCATTCTAGATCCATTGATGAGAACTTAATTCATTACATGCAAGTATACGAAGGCACCAGGGCCCAATTCTCTCTTTTAATGAAGTTGACAACAATTGGATTCACACTGAACCATAAACTAATGTTGGCAAGATATCTGAAACCTAGAAAATGCATTTAAAAGCAGGAGATATGTAGGCAAGATTAAAAAGTGGATTTCTAAAGGATAAATTACTTATGAATCCGTTGAGGAAAATTGCACAATTACACAATTTCCTTCTTTCAAGGATTTTGAAGTTAAGGTTTACTTTCTTCTCACTGGAGTGGAATGCAGTGTGTAGCCTCTGAAGACAGAGGTCTTAGCCCACCCTGAAATGTATGTTTTTCCAATGTAGGGCAATTCAAATGTCCAAAGGTTAGAAGGGGGAAGAGCAAGACACGCTGATACAGCTGAGAGGTGGTGGCCTCACATCCATCTCCTCTCTGAGGAACCCATCTCATGATGCAGAGAAACACCCATTTACTAGTGTCAGGAAATGCAAAAAAAGAAACTTCACATTGACAAAGAGAACACTGATGCTCTTTCTTGAGAGGAGTAAAACTTCATAGGGCTGCTCAGGTTCTTTAGAAATATCTTTCATTACATCTCTAATATTTTTTTCTAAAAAGATAATGCCTACTGAATCCAGAATACTGCTTTGATGACACAGAATTACCAATCTGAGTATCAACAATTGTTATTCAGAACTATAAACAAAAGATGTAGAATTTCTGACACACTACAAAAGACAGATTCAATGGAAATAGTATTTTATTTTCTAAAAGCAACTTGGTTTCTTTGTCTACTTTTCTGATGAAAGCAAACATATAAAATTTTTGGATATTTTAAGTTTTATTAGTTAAATTCCAAGTTATCAAATTCCTACTGTATACTGTTGCTCATAGTGATCTTTTATATTCATTAATCCACATTATCACGATTCTAGAATTGTTCGAAAAGATCACTATTGATTTGGATTGTACATTTAAACTACAAATGACTTTTTCTAGTGTTACTTTAAGGAGCATTTGGAAAAGGCATCAGTCACACTGTGGATACAATCTGCTTTCTCTGGCAACTTATCATTAATGTAAAGTGAGAGTCCATATTGATCTTCACTTATGTAAGCAGTTCACATGAATTTCATGAAACTGCAAGTGAGCAACAAAGGGCAAACTTTGTCTTCTAAGAAAACAGGGGTTTGAATATTTGAGTGCAAACATCACTTTTATAATCAACAAATGTTTACTTACAAAAGTTTCAATTGTAATGAAGTAAAGGTTGGAACAGTTAAAACAGCTTGAAGATGAATTAATATATGAATAAAACTTTTCTTGGCTTTGCCTAACTGCTCCCCTCTTTTCCATTTCCAGCTATTCAAGAGCAAGAAAATGAATCTGTGCCCCTGTCCTTAAGCCCAGACATCTCCTTAAATAAGTCACAGTTAGATGACTGCCCAAGGGACTCTGGTTGTTATATCTCATCAGAAAACTCAGATAATGGTAAAGAAGATCTGGAGTCTGAAAATCTGTCTGACATGGTACAGAAGATTACTATCACAGAGCCAAGCAACTGAACACACATTCTCAGCTCTACATCTACAGATGTGTTTGGATTTTAACTCTTCTTGAGCTAAAAGATCAAATAGGAGAGGAAGAGAAGTATTTGCAGATACGACCTGAAGTTAAAATGTTTTAATGGGAATGATTGTACATAAAAGTTCATAGCTCTAACATTTTCAGTTGTTGTAAGTAGTATGTATATTTATTATTTTAAATACTATATATTAGCATCTCACTTGCCTGTATCATAAAAAAGTATAGTGTAAGTTTTTAGTGTGTGAGACATGAACTTTATTTGGCTTTATAAGTGCAAAATGATTTTCCAAAAAAAATCCTCCTTTTTTATACCTACCAGTTTTGAATTAATGTATATTACTGAATGAATCATTATGGAGCATGTGTCTGTTTAACCAATTGTGCAAGCAGCACTTACATTCATTTTATAATTACTGGGAACGCGTGTGTTAATATTGGAGGCATTTTATCCTGATCCATAGTGAAGTTTTAGTAACTGTTTTTTGTTCATTTCTTCACTGTTATCTATGTAAAAGTATAGATAACAATATATTGTAAATTCTGATTGAGTAAAACTAATTTTAATAATTGTACAGATTTTTCACCTTTTAGTGTAAATATTTAAAATTTTGAAATACCCTAATTTTAATAATAAAAAAAACTATGTGCATTTGATATTTTCCAGACTAGTGTTACTGAAGGCATATTCATCTAAGAACTTTACACAAAATTTCTTATGTTTTCACATATCTCATATACATGTATATATACATATACATATATATATATATATATATATATATATATATATATATATATATATATATGATTTCCAAACCAATTGCTTCACCTCAGTCTCTCTCCTAAACCCTGGATCTGTGTTATCCCACTTCCTGAATCCCTGTATATTAGCTCAGGCTGCCATAGCAAAACACCATAGTCCGGGTGGCTCAAACAACAGAAATTTATTTCTCGCAGTTCTAGAAGTTAGAAGTCCAAGATCAGGTTGCCAGCATGGTTGGGTTCTGGTGAGATCTCTCTTCCTGGCTTGCAGATAGCCACCTTCTTGCTGTGTCCTGAAACGGCAGAGAGAGACAGGGTCTTTGGGAGATAACTAGGTTAATCCCTTGTCTCAACCTAATCATCTCCCAGAGACCTTATCTCCAAATACCATGCATTGGGGTTTAGAGTTCCAACACATGAATGTGAGGGGCTGGGGAGACACAGCTCAGTCCACTGCACTCTAGGAAGCTTCAACTCAGCATATTCAAATCCTTGATTTTCTCTGCAACCTTGTCTCTCCTATTTTATTCCCAATCTACCTCTCTCTTTAACAGTACCAATACCCACCCAGTTACCCAAAGCAGAAAATAATTTCTTGCTTCATCTCACATATATCCTTCTCATACAGATTCAATAAATAATCAATCTCTATGGATCAAACTTCTAGAAACGCTTTCATATTCACAGCTTTCTATCCATTCCCATGGTTGCTGCCTTGCTTTGGGACTTCATACTGTCATGTGCAAAATGATGTAACAACTTTCCAACTGACCTCTGTCCTATCAATGCCCTACCTTCTAATCCATCCTCCACATGGTCTCTAGAAAGATCTTTCTAACAAAAAATTCAAATCACATACTTCCCAGCTTAAAATTTTTTAATGGCTTTTCACTATCTTTGGTATAATACTTAAATCTCCGGGATATATAAAGTCCTTCTCAACCATTTTTAACCTTCCCTATGAGTCATCTTTCCTCTCTCCCTTCTCACCCTACACTCTCCAGCCATAACAACCTTCTTGCAATTCCCTGAGTTCACTATTTCCTTTGTGACTTTTCTTACGCTATTTATTTTGCTGGAGTGGCTCCTGTTATTTTTTTATATCCAGAAGCCTCCCTCTGTTTTCTGTCTTAAGACTCATCACAAAAGTCATTTACTCCGTGACGCCTTCTGTGAGTCTCTTTAGTGTCCTCCACTTTGTTTTTTCATAGCAATTTGTATCTCTGTTAGTTGTAACACATCATATTATACTTTATCTATTTGCGTGACGCTTGCCCTTTCACGAGACTGTGATCTCCTGGTGACAGAGACTATTCCGTTTAGTCATTTCAATCTCTGGCATAATCCCAGACAAAGAGTGGACATTCAGGAATTGTTTGCCGGATTGCATTGAATATAATGATTATCCCCATACAACACACTCCATATTAATATTTAAATCAATCTACCCAACCTATACAATACCTTCCAAAGTGGCCAAAAAGTTTTTCAAATTAATTTTAAAAATTAGGAAAAATCAGGAAACACAAAGTGGTGTTTCAAATGCTGGAGGAAACACACAGTTAATCTCTAGCATATTTTTCCAGATCCATGAGAGGTGATCCCAGATGCAGTACCCAGGTCAGGAGTAAAGCACATGTCTACTTCTGTTCCTTCCTCTCCACAGCAGGAAATAGTGTTTCAATTTCAAATTTCCAATATGCTGGCTCCATCATGGCCCCACTCCTGCTAGGACTACCACTTCAAACAGATTTTTCTAGGGCCTCCATAGACACAGCACAACCACTGGCCATACTTCTTAATCTTTAATCAATCTGCTGCCTCAAGGAGGTCAAAAGAGTAGAGCTTCTTTATGAAGATGTCAGGGAATTGTAAGCTGGTGAGCATATAAGGAACTTCCTGATTGTAAAATGGTAGAAACTTGTGAAACATATTCAGTCACAACTTCCATCCCTTCAAAATGAAGGTACCCAATTAAGAATTTAGAGAAATACTTTTGAGCAGAAGTGCTGCAGAGGCCTTGAGGAGACTGAAGCAGATGAAGAGAAGCTGGATTCATGCAAAGAGAGAAGGAGGAAAGCAGAGACGCCATGAGGTTTCAGCTGCCGGCAGAAATAGTTCATCCAAGGTTGTGAGGGACTTAGACCTTCCACTGTTGACTAGGAGACAGATGTGAAAGTGGTTCAAGGGTCGACATTTTAATCTTTACCAGATGATTACACTGGCTTTGTGCTTCTAGGCTGAAACCCAGTGAGAGTTCCAGTCTCATTCACTTGTTTATTCATTCAACAGTATTTAGATACGGAATACATATGCTGCCACAAAGGCCCTTTGGATCAGATAATCTGCATCAGAATCTCGTCATCACCTCTCCATTGGACACAACTGGGTCTTTTAGTACAGAAAGGTTGTAAAACCACTGTGGAATGCAATTATTATTCTGATCTCAGGGATAGCCCATATTTACAGATTCAAGTACGTTGTGACAACATGCACGGTTAGAGAAATTTTATTTCAGATAAGTGGATAAAATCTTCATAATACTATTTTGATAAGAGCAAAAATTAGATGATTTAAATTCTGACATCCCTCCCCTCTCCCATTCTACTTCTGATATAAACACAAATGTATCTTCACCCTTAAGAAGCTTTTTTTTAAATCAATCAAATTGCAAAGAGAATTAATTAAGAAATAAAATAACTTTTAAAACTTCTAAAATGACAGGCAGCTAAAGATTTTCAGGCTTTAGACAACGTCCAATTCACTGAGGTTACAGTCAAGTGCCTTGCAACTTCCTGAGTGAGGCCAAATTGATGACATTTCATGTTGAGAAACTTCCGTTACAGCGTAAGTTCTGAGAAAAATAATGTGATGAAATTTTAGATACTCCATCACCCCCCCACACACACATGCACTTCCATCCCCCAACCACTGATAAAGAAAACTGTATAACTAATCAGCATGCAGACTTCAAGTACTCCTTCATAAAGTGGGAATTCATGCTGAAATTATGTAAAGGTTGAGAGCAAAATGAATAGACTAAATATAGGCAAAAGAACAGCAGTTTCTAAATTTGACCGTGTTTCTTGGCTGTGGAAATAAGATAGAAGTAACCCACACTTTACGCTACCTGCCATCTTACCACTGAATTCATCTCATCACAGCCAACATTGATCTGAACACAGAGCCTGGAGATCTGGGTTTGAGGACTATGTGACTTTGGGCAAGTCACTTATCCTCTGAGCTTAGTTTTCTCCCCTCTATCAAATGTATATAATTATAGTACTAATATTCCATATTATATTGTTGATTAAATGAGATAAAATGTCCAAAGCACTCAGTGCAAGGCATGCAGTATGTGCAGGAAAACTGATGTCTGAGCATGACTCAAAGCAGCACACATGCTACCATAAGACAAGCCATGGTCTAGCAGTGACTTGAAATTCTTCAGACACAAATCTCCCGTGGGCTAAGACAACTGTGTTGTCCACAAGCAAGACAGAGAGTCAGCTGCTTTAGCAGACCCTCACAGAATAAATGACCATTTTTGTCATGACAGAATATTTCTTTGTTTATCCCCACTAGCTCTACTAAAAATAAATAAACCTAACTACCTCCCCCCATCAAGACAGAGTAAAATAAAATGATAACAATAGCAAATAAATATTTTTTTCAAGAAAGATGATTTACTTTGTTTACTCCTGGCAGTTTAGGAAGAGGTTATATTGTATGCGGCTCTGAGTCCTCACTCTTGGTACCTGATAGGGATAATCATTTTTGAAGAATAAATGAATAAACATATAAATGAATGCTTACATTAAATAAATAAAAGATCTGGGGTGATTACTGCATCTTGGGCCTTGGTATTTGCAGTAGAGAGTTACAGCTGATTGCGCTAAAGCCAACAGAGAAGCTCTCAGGAAGACAGCCTAAATGTAAAATTTACTTACTTGCAAAGCTTATGGGCATTTACACAAGTGATCTACCATGGGAAATCAAAGCACGGAGACAGGTTACGGGGAAAATAAAAGCTTTTCATCACTTCTCCTTTCCTTCTCCATCATGCAGACTTCTCACACACACAGAGGATCAGTGTGTCCAAATGATGTATATTATAAATGAGGAAGCCATGACAGAAGAATATAAAACATGACATTAGAATGTTCAGAGATTTCTTTTGACCTCTGTGGTCCCTGGTGAGCATGAGTGCAAAGCACTGTCTCCTCACAGGAAAGAAGTGAAATCCTGATGCACAAGCTAAAGGGACTGTTTTCCTCTCTGAGTATTTGGGCACTGGGCCAAGTGAATGGGCAGGAATCATTCCATTTGCAGAGTAAAATGGGGTGAAAAGCACTTCTGGCACACTTCGTCCATATAAATTATACTTGTTTGCAATTCATCAACTCCTCCTCTCCTTTATATCCGTATGTAATGTAAATGATCATCTTTCTCTGAAGCTCCATAATGATGCACAGCTCAAAAATGTGATAGAATCAGCTAAAAGAGAGCAGATGGAAGTTTTTCCCCCCAATATGCATATTCATAAAAAATAGAGAACTCAACAAAAGGAGATACAGAAGTACTTGTACCCAGGGGCTGCATCAACTTATGTACAACAGTAAAGTTGGTTTTCTGCCACTATTTATTCTTGAAATCTTTACTCATTCATTCCAGCAGAAATCATTGAAAATGCTCTTAAAAAAAATGTTTCTCTGTATAACAACAAATATACTTCCCTTTGGATTTTTATTGCACCTTAGAATCCATGATTCAGGAAGAAATAGTTAAATACTTTACTAGAAAAGTAAAATTAGAAGGCAAACTATGTGAAAAAAAAGTGAAGACTTCAGTGTTCCTTTAGCAGTAAGGACTACAGGTATTTAAAAGCACACTGTTACACCAACTGATTAGTAATGTGAAGAATAAAGTTCAGAATAAAGAACTGTCTGGACGGCATTCAGCTTTTTTTTTTTTTTTTTTTTTTTTTTTTTAGTATCTGACTACTCAGAGGCTAAGGTGGTTCACACTTGTGTACTGGAGAAGCAGCACTGCTACGAGAAATTTTGTTAAGATAATGAATACAGTATCAGGTGATATCATACAAGAAACTAACTGCAAAAGAAACGGTTTTAAAAAAAGAATTGTAAGAAAAGCAATCAAAGGGTGGTTATGAACTTTGCTTACATAATCAAAGTGGTATGCATACCAAAATTAGACATCTCTGACTCCCTGTGTTCACCCTCACTCTCCACGTGGGAAGCCCTGGTGTCCACACAGGGAGGCTAACCTGCATGGACCACATTCTTGATCTGTGTCCTCGGGTTCCTGTTAGGCTCAAAGAATGGAAAGCCCCATTAGGAGACTGAAGAGAGAGAGGGGAGTGAAGTCAGGGCATTTGCTCTCTCCATGAGATCACCTGTGCTGGCTGTCTCCCTTAATCAAAGGTCACTAGTCCCCCAGAGGTGACTTTTTGTAATGACTCTCTTTCCTTCAAATTCTGGTAATTGTCTCATCTTCTAAGGCCTATATTTAATAACAGCTCTTGCCTATTAGCTCTCACTACCTGCCCAGCCCTTAATGGTGCCCCCACTCTCCACCCTGCCCACGGATTTGTAATTAGCCCCTTTATAAATAAGCCTTCCTTGAATTACCTTCAGTCTATTGTGCCATATGTTTCCTGTTGGGAGCTGGACTAGTGCACTGATCCACCACCATCGCTCATGACTTCCAGTCGCTTAGGTCATGTTCTTGAGTCCAGTGAGCACTAGTGCTTTGTGACTCCAGTTTAACCATATTTACGTGGTCTCGGGTCATTTCTCTTTCACTACCAAGCTCCATTTCTGCTGACAATCAAATGGCTTCAGGGTAGAGCATTTCCACTAACACTACCAAAACTCATACCATTTACCCTTTCAATTCCTTATCCATCTGCTTCATGGGGCCAATCTACATGTTTCTCCTTTTCTCAAGCAACTAAGAATCCTTGGAATTGAGGTGACTGGTAGCATAAAAATGAAGGTTTTCATGGTGCAGTTCAGGCCAACATAACTGCAAGGAACTCATGTTCTACCTTTTTCTAACAACTGAGCCCACAGTCCATTTTGCTATGAAACATAAGATTATTTCTATTAGGACAATATACCATCTACTACCATTAATATCTATCCACCAACTATGTAATAAAATAGAATGAAGCAAGTGCATAGTTTAGCTGGTTGCTCCATAATCACAAGGATTTGACATTAATGACAGTTTTTGGGTTTTTTGGGTTTTTTTTTTTTTTAGTAAATGTGATAGCACACAGCTACTGGAATTTCACTAGCAAAGTTTCATTTCTAAAATTCTTTAATTTTGAGTTATATTTCGTCTATAGTATCATTCACTAACATGGGTCTCTCATACACAAAGCCTTAGGCCTCAATCTCTGAAGAGAGTTACTGTAAAATACGGATACCCAGATAATTTGCATGATTAATGAAAATATGTTTTAGAATATTAAACATTTAAGATGTTAGCATTTAGCAGGCTTTCTGACAGAAGTTAAAAGACTATTAGAATGACTGATGAATTGCTACAGTACATTAGCCCTCAGAGTAGGGGATGTGCTAGAGGACATTTACGCAACTTCTTAGCATTCTTGGTTTTTTTCCTTTTCCACTCACCCCTCCTCCAACTAAGCTGTCCTTTTGTGGCCTTGATTCCTTGGTTCTGTTCTAAATGACCAAGCGTAGAATTCTAAAAGTTTTGAGGACTTGAAAATCACATGGAAAGCAACTGACAGGGAGAAAGAAAGCAACTGGATTAGCTAGGGATTTACACACAGTTTTCTGGCACATAGTAGGAGATGGATAAAAATGTGTTTAAGGAACGAAACATCTTTTTTCATGGTTCAGAGGATCTTACCTCAACATAGTGGAAAAAATGAAACAGAAAGTTCCTCCTTAGTTAGTGTCAAGGTCACTGCCAGGCTAGCTGCTTGTAACTGGGGAATGTAAGTAGACACACTTACTCTTTCCATTTGTTAGGAACTGTGTTTCAAAATGAAACTACATGCTGGCGTCTTTCTAGAGCCTTTTATCTCTGATCGCTGCAGAGCTTATCAGTACCTATGTGGTCATTTATTTCCCTCCTCTTGTTATACTTAGAGATGAAATATACCAGAAGGGACTGTCAGGAAGTGTTTATATCCCTTCTGGGTAAAAAGTAAAATACCATTGGAAAGGTAGGACCACAAGAAATACCAAAATAAATTCTAAAGGTAGGAGCAATAAGCTGCTTAATGGCCTTGCTTTGGGGGAGACAATTAACATTACTTTAATTTATACGAGGTATTATCATGAAGTTTATGAGCTCCCTCTCTGAGCTTTACTTGCCAAAGCCTGCTTCTTTAGGCAGCCTTACCTTTAAAGTATTATTTAGTTTATAGTTCTCCAACTCACTTATTACACATCACCCTTATTCCTGTGTCAGTGAGCACTGAGAAAAGTACATTGTTATACATCATCTAGAATCCCACTACATAGCCATTAATGCAAAAGTGAACAGGTTAAATGTAGCAGCCTGAATAATCACCCCCAAAGACAGAAGATTCTAATTCACGGAACCTCATAAATATTACCTTATTTGGGAAAAGGGTCTTTGCAAATGGGATTAAGAATCTTGAGATAGGGAGACTATCCTGAATTATCTGGGAGGCCCTAAATGTAACCACGAGTGTCCTTATATGAAAGAGGAAGGAGATTTGACACACAAAGAAGGGAAGGCAATGTGAAGACTGAGCGCAGATTTGAAGATGCTGACTTTGATGATTAGAGAGATGTGTCCATAAACCAAGGAATGCTAGCAGCTACTAGAAGCTGGAAGAGGCAAGGAATGGATTTTCTTCTGGAGCCTCCAAAGGAAGTGTGATCTTGCAGACATGCTTTGGATTTTGGTCCAGTGATACTAGTCCTAGACTTCTGACTTCCAGAACTAGGAGAGAATAAATTTCTGTTGTTTTTTAAGCTACTGAGTTTGTGATAGTTAGCACAGGAAACTAACACAGTATATAAACCATTTTCAGGCTTAAACAAAAGGATAGTGAACTCTATTCATGTTCATTACTAGGAGACATGTGAAAAATTATATTATTAGCAGTAAGTTTAATACAAAACTGTATCAACATATATATCCTTTGAAAATTATGTATATTCTTCTTTACTTACATTAAGCAAGCCATTTTTTTAAAACAGGACAAAAACCTCTTTCAATAAAATACTGAATTTCTGAAAATGACAAGTATTTTTACCCTTCAGATGTTTTAAAATTTCACTTGATGAGTATGCTTTCTTTCTTTCTTTTTTTTTTTCTTTTTTTTTTTTTTTAGTTTTCTTTGTGGGGGAGGCAATTAGGTTTATTTTATTTATTTCTTTTTAATGGAGGTAATGGGGATTGAACCCAAAAGTTCATGCATGCTAAGCAAGCACTCTACCTCTTGAGCTATACCCTCCCCCTAAACATGCTTTCTTTCATCCCTACCTGGAACATGGCTGTTACGGGCTAAAGAGCATAACGCAAGTTTAAAATGCCCTTGCAAAATAAAAAAGTCCTGATTTTGGCTTTATTAAGACCAGAAGCTTCCTTTAAGACTTGGACATATTTATTTTGCTTAAAGAAAAACGATATTTTTATCATGACTTATTTATTTCTTCATTTCTTCATTAAATATTTATTGAACATGTTCAGGGTGCCTGGAAACTCTACTCAGCTCTGGGAATAGCAAGACGAATAGCAATAGCACCTGTTCTCAAGAAGTTAAGAGTTCAGTGTGCTCCTCTGGCAAATGTGTAAATAAATAAATCCCTACGAAATGTGATATGCTAGAGTAGCAATATAGGAAAGTGGTATGGAAGCAGAACTTAAAAATAAGTCATTCATTTCAGAACCAAATGATTCTATGAGCTTGAGAAGAGTTAAACTGTGTCCAGGTATTTGCAGTAGAAAATAAATGTAACACATTATATTGGAAGGGTTTCTTATACTTTCTTTTGTTGCCCAAACATCTGGGACATTCATAGTCAAATCGTATTCAATGTTACAGTAGACAAGATTCAACACCTTCAGATTCTAGATAACAGAATTAGCAAATTATAGTAGTTTTCTCATGGTTTCAAAAACAACTACTTGTACAATAATGGTTGCTTAATTAAAACTTACCCAACTGAAACGCCCATTTATGTGAAACAAATGTTTGTGCTATAGACATCAACCAGCTCTTCACATGAGTAGCTAACAATAAACAATGGAATGATGCTCGACAAATATCAGTTAAAACAAATTGTTCCCAATAAACTTTGTCCTAAAAAAAATACACTCCTGTATGGGTACGTACTCATGTGTGCAGATGTGCATGCACGCACACACACACACACACACACAAACACACACACACAGCTTTGCTTTTGTAACTTGTCTTCTTTCAAAGGTCAATTAGCATTAACTGCATCTTAAAGACTGTATCTTCATTTTATCATTGAGTCCAGTTTTAGTCTCTAATAAGACATGAATTTCAGGTCGGACCTGCTACATAATGAGAAACATCCAGGATGCTTAGCATAATGACCCAGTGCAAGATGAAAATGTGGAGCCCCTGGTTCAGAATTATGATGAATTTTAAGACAGTAATAGCAAAGCATTAAGCCAAATGTGGGGCCTTTGTGAGTGCAGAGCCCTGTGAAACAACACAGGTTACATACCCTAAAAGGCAGCCCTGGTTTCAGGTACTCCTTATCAATAGTCCCCAACTGCTTCTCCCACAGACCATACTATAGATTATGAAAATGAAAATAACCTGGTTCAAAGTCATATCTCGATCACATATTTTTTTTGTACAGGCCTATATTAACTATGAAGGCAATGTTGGGCACCCATTAAAATTCTATTATGATCAAAGTTTTTCATGCTTATTTGATTTTGCTTTTTTTCTGCTCTATCCAGCCTTACTCACATAACCTATGAGGCAGAGAAAATGACATGTGTCCACCAAACTGTGCCTATTAGCCTCCTAGGCACATTATCAGCTCTCTTGCATTCAGTTCAGTCCATGTGACCAGTTCTGGCCAAAGTTAGGGCCTGGCCCATAAGATAATTCTTTGAGGTTCATGTCCTCCCCTCACTAGGTTTTCCTTACTCTTCCTGTGCTTTCTCGCTCCTTTATCCATATACCTGGAAGCAATGGACTCTGATGTGTGGAACACTCAATTATGGAGACTACAGCAAAAGTCTGAATCCTCGAGTCATATTTGTAGAGAGTCATTCAGGACTGCTGCTTGACCCACATTAGAGTGCCACATAAAATTTAATTTTATTATCTTAAGCCACTTATATTACCCTAAAACTCTGTTTAAGAGTATAACTATCTGAGGCAGGGAACATAGGTTCCAGAGCAGTATCGAGCTCCTTGAATGATTCAGATACAGCTTTTGAAAGCCTTGCTAAAGTCATCTTTTCAGTGGAGTATAAATCAGTATGCTATTTGTATTATCTTGTGAGGTTGTTTAGATTCTTATAATAGTATACATTTATAACTTTCAAATCACTCTTTCCTATGTATTTTTAGAGGATTTTGTAACATTTTAAAGACTTCAAACTCCATAGCAATGAATTATCAAGAATAGAATGACCAATAGCAACAATGACACTTTGCCAAGCGTCTCCTCAAATCTCACAAATCGTCACCTGTCTGCTTGTAGGACTTACAGACCTCAAAAATTCAAATTGCCCAGGGAGACATTTGATTGAAACCATGAAATCAGGTTGAGTCTAACAATCTGGGAAACTCAGAGCCTGATACTATCGTTGAGACAAGGGGAGATGGCCAGAGTGCTTAGAATAATGGCAAGTATTCTTTTCCCTTTGGCTGCAGAATGTCAGCATTTATGGGAAAAAGTCGATCAAGTGCTTACTGGATCTGCTTAATCAAGCATAATTGTCACCATGTAACTGGCAGTTATTGGAAGCTCCTGTGTGAGACAGTGCCAGAACCAGTATGCAAAAATCTACCTATATTTTAGATAGTAAAAGAAAAATAACTTTTCCTCAGTACAGGAAATCAACATGATGCATTTTAAGAACATGGATTTTTGAAATGTCAGAGATTTGGGATCAGACTTAGTTTCAGCACTTACTTGCTTCAGTTCTTAAGCATCCAAGCTCTAGTTCATTCTAATGCAAAAAGAGATGTTAACATCTTCAGTGCAGAGTTGTAGCTTGAACCAGCTTAAACAAGTAAGGCACCTAGCAAGATTTCTGCAACATTTTAACTCCATCAGGTTCATTATTGGTATCAGTGATGTTACTATTAATAATAATAATATTACTTTAAGAATTAAGAATGAAGAAGCACTCCCATCGGGCACTCTCAAATTTATACCGTAGAGAATCCCTTTAAACATCCTCCCTGCTCTCTCTAAAACTTAGAAATTATTTTTCCTGGACCTTTTCAAGACACAGTGTCAAGCATTCATAATTAGCCATTTCCCCACACAGCCAGACATATATTCCAAATAAAGCTTCAATTGTCAAACATTCAAAAATTATAAGAAATAATAATTCATTAAATATTCATGAAATATTGAACAATCATATTCATACTAAGGGAGTTTAATGAGAAAAATTATTTCCTTATCTTGAATCTTAAAAAGGACTCTGGGGACCCTGATTTATACAGATTTTCATAGAGTGTCTCTTTCATACTGCCTGAATGAATGTTCTGTTTACTATGCTTTGAGAGGTCTAGGATAGGTTTCCCCTGAATAAAGCCTCAAATTCTTCAAAACCTAGGCAGATTACATAAATTTAAAGATTATAAGTGCATTTCTGAGATATGAAACAGACAACACATAAATTTCTCTTAATACAAATCTATCTTATTTCAATAATTAGAAAGCTGCCCATATTTTAATGTGTACTACAATGTTGATAAAGAAAAATTTAGTTATCTAATAAATTTGTCATTTTGTATAATTAAAGGCATTTTAAATCTTGAAATATCCTACACTTGCATAAGCTCCGAAACTAATCTCTGTGATAGTATCTGAAAGACCTAAATACATCTTTTGATATAAAGGAAATAGAATAACAAAAATTTAGAGTAGTTAAATAAAAGAAAAATGCTATTTCTGCACTAAGCTTTTTTCATGAATGAGGAAGTTCAGTAAGCAGACTTAAGTTTGTTGTCTTTATTGTGAGCTTGCAATGGGAAATGTGCCTATTGCCCTACCTATAGGATTCCAGCAAATATTAACTGAGCACCTTCTAGATAAGTAAACTTTATTAGACTCTTGGAATACAGAACCATAAGTTACATGGCCTTTGCTCTCAATAAATCTGCAATCCAGCTGGGGAGGCAGGACAAATACCAAAGACTGTAATAGCAACAGAGTCCTATTACAAAAGATGCATCATAATGCCAAACCAACAGGACAGAATAACAGGCATAGAGTTCAGAGAAGGAAGACATCCCTAAAGGCTGTAAGGTTGGGATACTTACCTTCTAAACTGAGATATTCTGGTTCTCAATTTACAGTTTTAAGAAGGAAGGAGGAAACTACACAGAAATATACTAAGTGTGTGGTCCCCGCCTCTGAGGCCTTAAAACTATTAACTGAGAACCAGAATATCTCAGTTTGTAATAAATACAATTTTATACTAGGTAGTTATTTGTGGAGTAGCAACTACTTAGCTGTATACATGAAGATTTGTGGGAGGTACTGTCAATTAAAAATCAAATGACCACCAATTAGACCAGAGTGGATTTCAGTTTACAACAGAAGACCAAATGATTCATTCCTACATTCCCTTTTCATTGAGTTTTGTAGAAAACAGTTTACATTCCAGTGATTGAAAGTAAATCTTCAGCCTGTACATTTTTTTCTGTAAGCTTTAAAAAAATTATGCTGTGTAACTTATTCAGTGATTAGTTGTGGGGCTCCGTTAGATGGTAGGTGCTAGGGACATGAAAGGCCCAAAATATGTTCCCAGACCTTCAGGGACTCATCATCTAGCTGAGAAGTCAGGACTTATATGTGATACAACAATACAAAGGCAAAAGTGAGCCAAATGAGTCTATTGGACATAGTTGTCTTGATGGTTATAATATTCTACAGACCAAAAAGGGCCAATCTCATGCTAACCCTGACTCTATGAATATAGGAATGATGCTGATAAATCCCTCTCTGATTTCAAATTTCCCAAATTTCAATTATCTGTAATAACACAAGCCAGGGATAAATTTCTGGAAGAAAGAAATTCCTAAACAGTCCCTTGAGTATCATAAATAATGATTTTTAAAAAATTATATATGAAGTACTTTAATGGTCAAGAACAGGGACTCCTGTTTTCATCAAATCATAGATGCCAAAGAGGGAGGGGACTTAGATATGGCCTATTCCAATGCCATCATATTATAGAAGAGATTTGAGATCTAGAGGTGTGAAGGGATCTTTCCATGGTCACACCTATTCACAAAAAAGAAGAGTTCAGATTTGTCCTGTGATTTTCTAGAATTAAGCCAAGGCCTCTACCCTTCAGATCATGCTACTTCAGCATAGATGAAACATAGGACATTGGGCAAAGCTGGATATTTAATATAATACTGCCGATCGAAGTTATGGCTCATCAAGAAAAAGCAACTTCCCTTATACTTACAAATCTTCTGAAATTTTGTTTCCTAAATAACATATGGTCCCTAAGTAGGAAAAAAAAAATAGAATCACTAGTCTAGATATCATTGATCTTAAGTAACAGCAAAAAATTTTTTAAATAGCAATATAATGTTTGCCTTTTTGAATCTTTATGAGTGCTATCCCAGAATAAGAGGATTTACGAGTCAGAGGAGGCTTTACAAATTTTCTCATGACTTCATGAAAAATATGAGATCTACACTAGCCAATTTAGCGAAAAATCACACCTCCTCTAAGGTGTTTTGAACATCATCAGAGCCTGTGAAACAACATTTTGATCAGCAAAGTGAAAATGAATCACAACTATTGGCAAAGAGTGCTACACTTTTACTCAAAACAAGAACAATTGGTTGAAAAGAGGTGAAACATCAAGAAGAAAGATTCAGTCTACATGTTGCATTTTGATTAGGCTCCTGGATCCCTGCATTTAAGACTCGTACTTTCCCCAGGACTCATCATGGCCCAATGATAATTACCAAGGTATGGTAATCGAGGGCCTTAAATCAAACATGCACAGTAGATCTGCTGTCACTGCAAGAATCATTTCATTGCAAGCTGGCATGAAAGGATGTGCTTGCCTTTCAACTGGCAGACCAGGCCTCTCGGCTGCCACAGCAACCAGCTCTGCCTTAAATCTTCCTGAGCTTCGCCCTGTTAGAGTAATTTGGCTAATTGAAAACGTCTGTCTTTGGAGAAATCTTTCGTAATATTAGTGCCATTTGCAGGTTGCTAAGGAAGATTTCTAGAGCTGCAGCATTGCCCGGCTGCCTACAAAGCACCCAGCGATTAAGGTCCCATCCAGAGAGTCCACTTAGACAAGAGGCCATCCAACGACCTGCCAGTCACCCTCTCTTACCAAAAGACAAATGTGAGCAAAGTGTCTTGAGAGGATACACAGCCTCCTAGTAAAGCAGACAATGCTGATGAGGGACTCCCAGGCCACTCTGAACAGTTCCAGTTATCTCAAGCAGTGGAACTGGAATATCCCCAAAGGAAAATTTGCCAAGCATTTTTAATTTTAAATATAAAGTTATGTTACAGGCCCCTTAGGAGAAATCAGCAGGGGAACAACAACAACATAAAAAATCAAAGGAGAAATTCTTTCACAATTCAGGCAGAAACCACAGTTGAGATACCACATGTTAAAAGTTGTATGGAAAATGATTTTTAATAAAATTACAATAAATACAGTATCATTTTTCAGTATTTTTATTTCCTAATTGTTTCATCTCCTTTAAATCACAGAGTCAATTTTCCTTAACCTTTAAAGCATTAATCTGCTAACAGAAAATGTGCAATTTTCAATTCTTGCCCTGAAATGAGAGGTTAAATTTCACATTGACTATGCCTACTACCCAAATAAATTATACCAAAATATATCAGGGAATTTGACAAAACAAGCTGAGAGCACTGGTGGGAAAAAGAAATCAGTCTCTGAGGAGGTAAACCATTTTTGTTTTGTTCTTGCTCTAGCCCATCTCAGCCTTAATTGGCGTCCAGTTCCCTCTCTTCCTATGTCTCTGAATCCCTTATCTAATCCTGGTCTTATTATGCTCTGCTGGTCTCACCAATCCTCCTGCATCCAATGACTCACTCTTGTTCCCCCTCTTTACTTCTTCCCTGAACACTATCTGGTTGGTTTCAAGTCTCCCCTTCTCCATGTGGCTTATTGCTTCAAAGTCTCCCCAACCACCAGAAACTAGCAGTTACAAACACAAATATTTCAGGCAGAACAATCAATCTAGGAGCCCCCAAAACACAGACCTAATCTTTGAGATCTGATATCATGACAGATGTGCCTCTCCTCAAAGCTCATTTTCAAGGGAGCTAAAATCTGCCTTGGTAAGTGCCCTCAATGATACGCCCTGAGATGAATTCATCTGTTTAAAAGTATTCCCCAGCTCAGCAGAGCTAGCTTCCAAAGTTTATTTGTAATTCTATCCTTTAAAATTCTGAAGACTTTCTAATATAAACTATCTTACACAGTTTGGTTTAAGTTTCAGATCAATTCCAAATGTCCATCTCGCCCACAAAGTATATGAAGCTATTCTTCATATACTAAACTAAAAGATATTACAGGGCTATTTGCTTAGAGGTAGAAGGGAGCCTGAAGATTATATAATCCAACTCTTTCACTTTATTGATGAGAAAACTGAAGCTAACGTTTCCCTTCTCATATAGTATATAAGACACAGAACTAGAACTCTTTATTGTTGCCTGGCTTTATCCCAATTAATCTACAATCTTGAAAGACTGGTATTACTACCTATATAAGGAAAGTGAAGCTGAGAGAGCCAAGTAATTTGGCCAAGTCACATAGCTAGTACTAGTAAGGAGAAGCTGGGCTTTAATCTCAGTTTTCTCAGACTTTATGCATATTCAGCCTGCTGTCCCTCACAGATCCACAGCCATACAGTCTCACTGAGAATCTGTTTAGATGCATCATTTATCTATCCAGGATCACATTTCTTTCCCATATCCCATGGGAGAAAGGTCATCCTTCTCCCCACCAAACCCAAGCCACTAATGATGGTCCCACAATCTAGGGTAGAGAACAAAACAAATTTGTGAATAATGAATAAAGTAGTTAAATCTTGGACGAAAGCAATTTCCTTGACTCCACATTCTATTCCAGCTACTACCTATTTTATCTCTCTTTCCCTTCACAGCCCAGTTTCCTTGGAACTGTTTAAACTTACTTTCTCTTTTCTATCTCCCACTTACGGCACAACTTGCTACAGTTAGGATTTTGCCCCACTACTCCACTGCAATTGCTCTAACAAAGATCGCTGTGACCTCTTGTAGATCATTTAAATCAGTATTTTTCAATCTCTTTTCTAAACTAGGTAGGCACTATTTGATAGCATTGACTACTCTCATCCTGAAACGTTCTTCTTTTGATTTATATAAGTCCCATCCATCTCTGAACCATTCCTTATCTGTCTCATTCATAAGCTCCTCATTCACTTCCAGATCTTAAATGTTTCCTATAACCATGCCCTTGATCTTCTTTTATCTAAAAAACTAGTGGTTTCAACTTTGCCTGAACATTGGAAACCATGTATAAGGAGATTTAAAAATTCTAATAGTAAACATCTCTGAATGGCAGAGCACAGACCTATATAACAACTAGGCCTAATAAAAATCTATAAAGCACTCCACACAAGACAGCAGAATACACATTCTTCTCAAGTGCAGATGGAACATTCTCCAATATACAGTTAGATGATAAAACAAGTCTGATTAAATTTAAAATTTAAGATAATTCAAAGTATGCTCTCTGATCATAACAGAATAATATTAGAAATCAACAACAGAAAGAAATTTTGGGAATTCAAAATTACGTGAAAATTAAAGAACATACTTCTAAATAACCAATGGTTGAAAGAAGAAATCACAGGGTAAATAAGTAAATACTTTGATATCAATGAAAATGAAAAATACAACATGCCACAACTTAGGGTATGCAACAGAAGTCATGTTCAGAGGGAAATTTATTGGATAAAATACTTATATTAAAAAAGAATAAGAATTTCAAATCAATAATTTAGTATTCCACATTAAGAAATGAGGATCAGTAGACTAAACCCAAAACAAGCAGCAGTAAGAAAATAATAAAAATTAGAGCAGAAATAAATAAAATAAAGGAAAGAAAATAATAGAGAAAAATCAACAAAATTAGAAGTTGGTTCTTTGAAAAGATCAACAACTAACAACAACAACAACAAAATTAAATATAATTTTACTAGACTTACCAAGTTAAAAGAATCAGTTTATTCAAATCAAGAATGAGAGAGAAGATATAACTACCAACTTCACAGAAATAAAAAGGATTATAAAGGAATATCATGAACAATTGTATGCCAACAAACTAGGTAACTTAAATGAAACAAAAAAATTCCTACAAAGAAACACATTATTAAAACCGACTCAAGAAAAAGTAGAAAATCTGAATAGACAATAACAAGTTAATATATTTAAGTAATATTCAAGAATTACCCACAAAGAAAAGCCCACAACAAGATAACTTCACCAATAAATTTTATCAACCATTTAAAGAATAATTAAAACCAGTATTTCCAAAGTCTCTCCAAAAATAGATGAATGGAATGCTCCCCAACTCACTCTATGAAGCCATTATTCTGATACAAAAAGCTAAAAAAGTATCACAAGGAAAAGAAAACTACAGAGCAATATTCTTTATGGATATAGAGAAAGTAATCTTCAATCAAAACACTAGCAAAACAAATCCAGCAACATACCAAAAGAATTACACACCATGACCAAGTGAGATTTATCCCAGTAGTGCAAGGGTGGTTCAACATAAGAAAATCAACCTATATTACATTATACATTACATTAACAAAATGGGAAAAAAATTCAATAATCTCAACAGATGCAGAAAAAGCAGTTGAGAAAATCCAACACTCTTTCATGATTAAAAACACTCATCAAACTAGAAATAGAAGGGAACTTCCTCAATATGAAAAAAATAATTTATAAAAATCCCACAGCCAGCATCATACTTACTAATAAAAGACTGAATGCTTCCCTGCTAAGATCAGAAACAAAACAAGGATGTTTGCACTTGCTATTTCTATTCAATATTGCACTAGAGATTTGAGCCAGGGTAATTAGGTAAGAAAAAGAAGTTAAAGGCATTCAGATTGGAAAGGAAAATTAAAATTATATCTATTTGCATAATTCCATTCCTGGGCATAAATATCTAGAGAAAACTATAACTCAAAAAGACATATGCATCTCAATGTTCATAGTAGCACTATTTACAATAGTCAAGACATGGAAACAACCTAAATGTTCATCAACAGGTGTATGTGTATATATACATACATACATACATACATAATGGTATATTACTCAGACATAAAAAAGAATGAAATAATCCTACTTGCAGCAGCATACATGGACCTAGAGATTACCATATTAAGTGAAGTAAGTCAGATGGAAAAAGACAAATATCTTATGATAGTACTTACATGTGGATTCTAAAAAAAGATACAAATTCTATTTACAAAGCAAAAACAGACTCATGAACACAGAACACAAACTACTGTTACCAAATGGGAAAGGGTGGGGGAGGGATAAATTAGGAGTTTGGATTAGCAGATATACATTACTATGCATAAAATAAATAAACAAGGATCTACTGTATAGCACAGGAAACTATAATCAATTTCTTGCAATAACATATAATGGAAAAGACTATGAAAAGAAAAAAATATGTATGTAGGTATAACTGAACTGCTTTCCTATACACCTGAAACTAATATTGTAAATCACCTGCACTTCAGTTTTTTTTTAATTTAAAAATTGTATCTATTTGCATACAAATTGGTCTTTTATATATAAAATCCTAAGAAAGCTACCAAAAAAAAATTGGAACTAATACAAGTTCAGCAAGGTGGAAGGATATAAGATCAATATTAACAAATCAGTTGCATTCCTATACACTAACAATAAACAATCCAAAAATGAAATTAAGAAAATTATCCCACTTGTAACAGCACAAAAAAGAACAAAATATTTAGGAATTAATTTTATTAAAGTGAAAGTCAGGTACACTGAAGACCACAAAACATCACTGAAAGAAACTGACCTAAATAAATGGAGATATACATATTCATGGATTTGAACATTTAACATGGTTAAGATGATAATCCCAAATGGTCTATATATCCAGTGCAATCCATACCAATATTCCTTCCACCAATTTTGCAGAAATTGACCCACTGATCCTAAAAGTCGTATGGAAATGCAAAGGACACAGAATAGACAAAATAACCTTGAAAAAGAACAAACTTGCACTACTCAGACTTCCTGATTTCAAAATATGAACATAAGGTTATTCATATGTATCAATGTAATAGAATAGAGTCTAAATATAACATTTATGGCCACTTGATTTTCAACAAGGGTGCTAAGACAATACAGAGGGGAAAGAATACTATTTTCAACAAATTTTTCTGTGATAACTACATATTCACATGCAAAGAATAAAATTGAACTCTACTACACACAGTATAGAAAAATTAATTCAAAGTGAATCATACACATAAATGCAAGGGCTAAAGCTATAAAACTCTTAGAAGAAAACATAAGAGTAAATCTCCCAAATTTTAGATGAGGCAGCACTTTCTTTGATATGATACAAAAAGCACAAACAACGAAAGAATAATAGATACACTGGATTTCATTAAAATCAGAAACTTGTACTGCAAAGGATGGTAATCAAGAAAATGTAAGACAAATCATAGATTGTAGGAAAATATTTATAAATCACATATCTGGTAATGGACTTGCATCCATAAGATATAGTTTTACAACTTAACAATGTGAAAACCCAATTTTAAAAATGAGCAACAGATTTGAATAAACATTTCTCCAAAGAAGATATATGCAATGGCCCATAGGCACATGACTATGTTCAATATCACTGGTCTGTACAGAAATGCACTGAAATAATACTTCACATGAATGTGATGGGTAGAATCAAAAAGACAGATAGTAACAAATGCTGAGAATGTAGAGAAGTTGGAACCCTCATGCAGTGCAGCAGGAATGTGAAATGGTGTAACTGTTTTGGAAAACAGTTTGCAGTTTTTCAAAAACAGTTCCCATAGAATTAAATGTAGAGTTACTCTATGACTCAGTAATTCTACTCCTAGGATATAACCAACATTGAAAAATACCCCCTCATCTTGGTGATTCTATCTACTCTAAATTTTCCACCCAGACTTTCTCTCCAATGACTTATATTCAGAGTATCACATGAAACTCCAACTCAGCCTGTTCAAAACTAAATTCATCATTTTCATTCTAAAACCTTATCCTCTACCAGTCATCCGTCATCCATCCAGATTCCACTCAGAAATCCAAAACTGACCGTTAACTCTTTCCTCTCTCTGATATTTCACATACAATCAGTCACTCAGTCCCATCAATATTAGTACCCAAACATAACTCTCCAAGTTTACTCCTTCCCCTTCATCTCCACTGCCTCTGTCTTAGGCATCATCTCCTTTTACAGAATCATGGTCATCAGAATTTTAACTAATCTCCATAACTCCATACTTGATCTCCTCCAATCCATTCCCAGACTGCATTCTAAAATGCAAATCTCATTACATCATTCCCCAGTTGAAAATTCTTTCCTGGCTCTCAAGTACTTTCTGAATAAAATTCAAACATTTAGACTGATTTTTAATTATCTGCTCCTACCTAATTCTCTAGCCTTATCATTCATCACTCCACCACTCCTACCTCATTACCCTATCCTCTGGTGATGAGAGACTGCTTTCAGTTTTTCCAATGAGCTTTGCTCTCATATCTTTTGAACTAACCCACACTCCCTCCTTATATCTACACCCACTCCTTTTACTGAAACTCTTACTCAGCCTTTGAGACTTAGCTCAGATGTTAACCTTCTCTGAAAGGACATCCTGCATATCCTCAGTATAAATCAAATTCCCTGCTGTGTGCTCTCATATAATCCTGGGTATTCCTCTACTATAGAAATATCATTCTCCCAAAATTGTTTACTCTCATCAACATGATTACTCTCTGGTGTAAAAACTGTATCCTCAGCACTGAGTAAAGAACCAACATATAGTTAATAGTTAACCTAAAATATGCAATGGAGAAGTGGTTAGCTTATTTGGGTTTTTTTTAAGATTGCATATAACAGCATTGGAACATATCCACCATTTATTATTAATTCATTAAAATTATGAAACAAAATGTATGGTTGTAAGAATGCATACATATGCGTGTATACATGTGCATATATATAGGAAATACACACATATACATTGTGTACTATGTGTATGTATATATAGGAAGAATCTATACAGAAATGGAAAAAATATTAACAGTTGTTCTCTAGGACATGGGTTACAGATATTTCCTTTATTTTCTTTTTTAGACTTTTCTTTGTTTTTCTATGTGAACATGTATTTCTTTTACCATAAAAATAATTTTTCAAAGATAAGCTTGTCTATTTTTTTCTCACTGATTCTATTGCCACAGTTTTTGAGGCAAACAGAACAGAATTCACTCTCATCTTTTTTCCTCTGTTCTCTTGTCCTAAATTAGACATAAAACTCACTGAATAGCTGGACACTGCCAAGGAAGTCAGGATTCTGGAGCTGCATGCATTGGCAGAAGTTGTGATGGCAGGTATAGTTCACAGGGTATCATTTTTTCTCCCGTACTAAAATAAAATTGATTTGTGATGGACTAGAAAAAGAATTGAGTGAGTGGTTTGAATTTCTTAAGTTTCGAATCATTATGATCACCATTTAAAATTATAATTAACTGCTTTCCTGTATCTTAACAAGGGAGAAGAGACTAAGGGGGGAAAAGAAATTACACAGTTATTTCTTAATCCAGCACCCAAAACAAGAAATTCATATTTGATTAGACTAAAACGACAATGTTAAGACTCAAACGTGTATTTGAGAATAAACATTGCACTTTGGTTTAGACATTGTTTACTCAAAAAATTATAATGGCTTCTTCAGAGCAGCAAAAGGTTGATTGAGAAAAATGTTCAATATGAAAGCAGTTAAACTTATGCTGTAGATAACATAAGGTTCAGGTACTATTTTAGAATGAGATACATTCTTAGTTCATAGATTATTTTCTTGATTATGTCACTAATCTGACTGAAGCATATGGGCATTGATTCTAAATGTTACAAATTGTATTATATTTCCATTGAGAAGTCTCTCATGCTTGCAAAATTTAGAAAGCATTGTAAAACTGTTAGTTCACTTTTCTTTTATAAAACCATGATTCTCAAACAATTTTGGATAAGGGATAGAATAATATAAACAAAGCAAACCAGTGCTCAACTTTTCACCTATTTGCTATGATCATCTAAACCACTGCCTCGTTGTCTTTATGCCCCTTTCTGGAGATTTCCTAGGGAAGAATCACTGTTAAATTCAGATACATCTCAAGAGTCTAAAGCAAATTCTGCCATAGCAGGGACATAGCATCGACATGAAGACAATGGAATAGGAGAATCAAGGAAAACCTTAACCTTAAAGGGGGAAAAAAGACAATGGAACAGTCTGGAGTTTGAGAAAAGAGGAACTTGGAACAGGAAGGAAAGAACAATGGGCCTTGCCTCCTGATATTTATATGTTATTTGCATGAGTATTAAACCTACTTATTTGTATAAATATAAACCACAACTCTTAAGTATCAAATGATCTCCCTGCCCCCTCATTTCTACTGCCCTCTGTCATCCCACCTCTTAAGCATTCCCAACCTTATCCCAAGTTAGGACATGTATTCTCTATGCTCTCCCTAGTACCATCTTCTATCAGAGGCTTCAACTTAAATGTAAATTGGAGGATGGTGTTTTAAAATCCAATTATTCCCCATAATCGTTATCAAATTGCCATGGTGCTTGATTTTCTCACCTGTGGATGAGAAAATTTTTCTAAGAAGGCTTCTTTTAAAAGTAGTTAACTCATACAGTCACTAAAAAATTGCCTAGAGTAGGTTCTTAGGATAGCTATTAGACAGGAAGACTCAATAAGGGATGAAACATGAGGAAAAAAAAAAATCTATCCAAGGTCCCAAGGTTCCAGGGTGGAGTCTGGTAAGTATACTGAAAGAAAGTTAAATCAAGAGTCAATAGCCTTAGGTTCCAGTCCCAATTTTGTTCCTTGCCGCATATGGCAAAGGACAATTCTCTGGATTATTCTGTTTTTTCCCAACAAGTCTAACATTGTTTGCAGGATGCTTAATTATGATGTCATGAAGCCAAATGAAATAATTTGAGAGTTCTCTAAAAACTTTCAAATATCATAAATATCTTATTGTTAAATATCAAAAAGTATCAATACTATTCTTATAGAAATACAATAATTTAGAGATTGGGTTGGTTCATGTATATTAGACATAATGGATTTATTTATTTCAACAAGGACAGTTTCTTTTGGCAACTTTTTAACTGAATTGTTACACGTACTCAGAAAATTGTACAACTTGATGAATTATCAAAAAAATGAACAAACCCATGAAATCCCCACCCAGGTCAAGAAAAAGAACATTGCCAGCACCCAGTTTTACTTTGTACCAATTCTAATTACCCACTCTTCTTCTTATCACCGCCCTGACATCTAATGCCATAGATTAGTTTTGCCTCCTTTTAAACTTTCTCTAAATGAAATCATACAATATATGCTCTTGTATTTTCTTTGTTCACTGTAACTTTTGTGAGACTGATCTCTTGTACATAGCAGCAGTTTGCCATTTTCATTGCTATATAATAGTCATATGCTGTATATACTAATAAATGAGTATTTATAATATATTTATACATTTTTCTCAAAATGGATGGACATTAAGATTTTTCCAGTTTGGGACTACTGAAAATACTACTAACGCAAACATTATTGTAAGTGTCTTTTGGTATACTTACATATGCCTTTCTACTGAATATGCATATATAAAAAGTATATAGAAGTAAATTTTCCAGGTTATGGGCTTTATGTGTGTTCAAATTTAGTATATAATGCTAGTTTCACCAGTAGTTACACCAATTTTCATTACTATCATATGGTAAAAAAGTTCCAGTTGCTGGGGGGCCTTGTCAACACTTGATAATATCAATCTTTTTCATTTTAGCCATTTTAGTGAGTATAGAGTAGCAATTTATTACCATTTTTATTTGCATTTTCCTGAATCACATCACTCTTTTCGGTATTGCCAGAAGTAGAACTCCAGTTTCCTGGTAGAACTGCTTCTTATGATCATAAAGAATGAACCCACCTCTATGGAGTCAACTTGTCTTTCTTCTTGGGTGAGGGATTTTAGCAGTCATGGATTGGGTCTGACTATGTACATCTGTTGTCATATACAGTAGATTTTTCCATTGGACAACTGTCTCTGCAAGTTTTTTTTTAAAAGTATGTTTGAAAAAAAGGAGGGGGAAAGCAGGGAAGTATTTGAAGAAGTCTACATGTAATAATAAGAGAAAAAAAAAGGCAAAGAGGCTTTCACTCAAGATGGCTTACCAAACGCTCTTGAGTTTAGCTTTCCTGCTTCCTCAAATCCCTTTTCTAATGACATAAGAAATAAAACGATAAAAATAAATCCATAACAGTACTTGAAGGCTAGGTGGTATGCTACTAAAAACCAGAAAAGTGAAGAATTCCTGGAAGATATTATAAAACAAGTGGGAAGAGATTGACAGTAAAACCTAACAAAGCTGAGGAACTATAAATCCCATGCAGCCAAAGAGGAGCTCAAAATAGATGAGTTTTTCAAGCACCAAATCACATAAAGAACAAAAGGAGCAGGTCTGATAGATGGTATTTAGGCCATGGGGATCTGTCCAGGTAATTAAATAAAGAAGGCTAAAACAGCTATGCCAGGAATCCGTTCCACTCTCAAATTACTGAATTTCATATTTACTCCCAAGTACAGGGATGTAGAATAAGAATTCCATGACTACACTGAAATTCTGGGCTGAAAAAGTTGAGCAATACCTTGGAGATCAAGCAACACTCATTATAAAGGTTATATGCAATCTCCCAATCAAATCTGGAGGAAAACCAGCAGAAAGAGTGATCCTTCTGAGCCCACATTTTTTTTAAAAAGTTACGCCTTTTGAGGACCTGAGACTTGTAGAGAAAATAACTAAAGGACTGAAATTCCTTAGGGGCTCCTTCTTTGGTCATAGGACCTGTCCTGTGCTTAAGGTGACCAGATCATTTCTTGTTCAAACCAGGACATTTCGAAGCATTATCAGGGGAACTGATAGCAATTTTGCTTGTATAAAAGGCAGTCCAAAGTGATCATGGATATGTGGTCATGCTTACCTATGCCACTCCTGCACAGAAATGAGCAGAAATAGCGCAGTCATATTTCCTCATGTTTGATTAATGGGTCAACTATGCTTACTGCTCAACTAGATAAGACAAAAATTCGGATCAAAACAAAACAAAACAAAAAAAGGAAAAGTAAAAAAAAAAAGTTTTTGTGATAATCAGAGAGAACTGAACATACATTTGGGCATTAGATTATATTAAGTAATTACTGCTAATTTGGTTGTGTGTGATAATTGTTTTTCAATTACATTTTTAAGTCCTCATCTGTTACACTAACATAAGGAATATTCATAAATGAAATTAATGAACCCAAGATTTGTTTTAATATATTCTAGTGAGGGGTTGGAGTAGTGGGAGAAGGGAGTGTAGAATAGCTGAAATCAAATTGGCAATATATTGTTATTTGTTGAAGCTGCATGATGAGTAAGTGGAGGATTATTGCACTATTGTATCTACTTTTGTATATGTTTGAAAACTCCGTCATAAAATTTTTGTGTCCACATAAGAATTTTTAAGCTTAAACTCACAAGAAAAACAGTACATGAAAAAAAAATTATAGCCACAAAATTTGGAAGTGCAGAATTGAGTAATAAATTATTTCAAAATCACAGCAAGCTAAATCCTAAGGTAGCAGTGTGCAAATCTGAAAAATAATCTAATTTGCTCCTTATACTCTTAAAAACATGTAAATTGGGGATCCTTTACATGTAGAAGTACACATAAGTGTGAATTAAGGCAAGGAGAACTGGTTGAAAGTCTATTTGAGAAGCAATTAGACTTCAGTGCTTCCTCTTCCGTGCTGCTTAAGCCAGGATTTGTATCACTGTCACCCCTGCAGAACATTGGAGATGTTATTGGAGTTTAATACAGAGCTTCTCAGTACTGGGAGATACTAATACTAGGCATCTGAATCAGGCAGATCATACTAAAAACAGAGACACTAAATAAAAGTTTAAACATATATTGAAATTGCCAGTCCTTTCTCCTATCTCCCTCCCAGCTCTGAGGATGCTGGCAGCCAAGCTTATACCACCCAGACAGGGGAAAGATTTTATCCAGAGAATCTGAACTTGTCACAAGAATAAAAGATCTAAACATTAACTTGAGATCCTCAATGGATAAGGCCTAATAAGAACACCTTAAAATTAAACCGACAATCAACACACCACAAACACAAATACAAACATATATATACAAAAGCATTTCAATCAGTTTTTTAGTGCCCAATACTGATATGTGAATATATATCCAAAAATCACCAGACATCTGAGGATAGTCTCTAACATAAAAGACAAGTCAAAATAAGCTAACATTAAAAAGTAACTTGAAGGAAACAGAATCTATTCAGGGAGAGAGAAGAAAAACAATTATTAATATTTTCAAAGAAAAAAGAGGAGCTATTTCATCCATGACATAAGAAATGCCATCTCCACAAAAGGAATAATCATAAAACAAGAAAAAGACCCTTCAAATTTAAAATATTATAGTAAAAATTAAAAATTAAATAAAAGTGTTAATAATATTTTTAAAACTAGATATGAAATAGAAAAGATAAGAAAATTTTAGGACCAGAATAGGAGGTACAATATCCACCAAATAAGAAATAACAAAGCCTGACAGAAAAAGAAAATAATTAAATCAAAAAATATTTTTCAATAAAATTTCCTGAATTGAAATATCTAAAATTTCACTTGAAGGGACCCATTCAGTGACCAACACAGTGGATGAATATATACACACATTACACATCATGGTGAACTTTCAGGATACTAAGGGCAAAGAGGAGATTCTACAAGAGTCCCAGAAGAAAAACAAACAAGAAGACATTAAAAAAAAAAAAAAACTAGAATAAAAATGCTTTAGCCTTCTCCAGGAAGCAGTAGATACAAGAAGACAAAAGAACAATGCTTTTAAAATTCTATGAGAAAATTATTTCCAAACTAGGTTTGCATATCTAACCAAACTGTCAATAAAATAGAGATATTTTAGCCATGAAAGTTATTAAACAATTTACCTCCGACTACTATTTCTCAGGTAATCACTGGAAGACATGTTCCACTAGAATGAGGATGTAAAGCAAAAGAGAAGAATATTTGGGATTAACTTATATGAGAAGCAAAAAGAATTCCACGAAAAAAACTATGAACCTGATATCCAGAAAACCAATACAGACTGAAGCTGGTCAACAGGCTGTGAAGAGAGATATCAGGAAGATGAAACTGTCATATCCTATATAAGCATACAAAATAATAAAACAAGTGTAATATGAACTTCAGGAAGTTTTTTAAAATCCCATATTTGGTACCACATCACCAATATCCCATTCTCTTTTCTTTCTTAAGAATCCCACATCCCATAAGTTAGACAGAGAAAGAAAAGACAAAAACTGTATCACTTGTATGTGGAATTGAAAAAATAAAACAAACTAGTGAGTATAATTTAAAAAAAAAGAAACAAACAACATGGTCCTACTATATAGCACAAGGAACTACACTCATTAGGTTGTAATAACCTGTAATGAAAAAGAATATATATATGTGTATAACTAAATCACTACGCTGTACACCAGAAACTAACACCACATGGTAAGTCAACTATACTTTAGTTAAAAAAAGAAAGAAACAGACTCGCAGATACAGAGAACAAACCAGCGGTTGCCAGTAGGGAAAGGGAAGAGGGGAAGGGCAAGTAGGGGTAAGGGATTAAGAGGTACAAATTACTCTGTGTAAAATAAATGAGCTACAAGGATATACTATACTGCACAAGGAACAGAGCCAATATTTTATAATAGCTATAAATGGAGTATAATCTTTAAAAATTGTTAAACACTATGTTGTACATCTGAAATTTATATAATATTATACATCAACTATGCTTCAATAAAAAAAAAAAGAATTCCACATCCCAATGTTTTTATAGACAAGGCCATGTGACTAGTCTGGGCCAGTGTAAGCAAGAATGGCATATACATAATCACTTCTGGTCTGAAGCAATGAAAAGTCCCTGGGTTTTCTACTCCATTCTCTCTCCTTTGCCTTACATTGTTGTTGAGCTGGTACAGCCACAGATGAGAAGAACATTGTGGACTGCTGGCTCAGCACATGAAGGACAACTGCCAGGGAGAGTCACTTAATCCTGGAGTGGACCTACATGAGCAAACGACACTGGGATTCTGATATTGCTCATTATTATGATATGAACATGTGTGATTATAGTGCATAGTAATAAAAATAGTAATTATTGTTCTATCTAAAATTATAACTATACGGAAGGATTAGGAAATGTGTTTTGTGAGAGTGCTGAGTGGGGCGAGGGACCTAGGCATACACATTGTTGTGGTGTAGACATTGGGTGCCAAAGAGAGCAAAAGTCCCCTCTTCCACAGTGGAAAGTCAATAAATAGTGCCTAATTTAAAAAAAAAAATTGTAGTAGAGTATACCTTGTCTTCAGCTTTGGACCTTATTTCTTTTTTTGCCACAAAGGAAAAGTCTCTCTTGATAGGCACTTCCATTGAGAACATACACTGGGTTTGCTTTCATAGGTATGACTAGGAAAGTTCAGGTCTTTGAGAACAGTCAAAAGTCCTTGGGTAATTAGAGTCAAGTGGCTTCCCTGACCCACAGAGGTGGCCTAGGTGAAGAGGCAGTGGGAGGACTTCCCCAACAGCCAGATCCGTGCTTCTTTACTGAACACCCATGCCACAGTTAACTCAGAGAAGAGTGTTATCTGGCATGAGCAGAGACAATAAGCTCCTCTGGGACTAAAAGATCCTCAGCTAAGCATGTATTTGTTGTTTGTTTTAACAAGACAGCATGATGCTAGGAGCTATGAGGTGTCTATCTTCTCCACGCTGTTGACTGAATAACAAAATTAGTGTCCAACATGAGAAAAGAAAACAGATGCAAAAAAGATAATGTCCCTTGTCCTTGTAACAGCCCAGGTCCTGGTCTTGTGAAGCACATCTTATATGTGTAAACCAACTCAATTCTTTTCCATACTTGGAGCCAGGGAGTTCTGACTGTTAAAACTATGCTTTTCAACTGGAACCTAAAAAGGCAGCTTTATTCTCTCATTTGCACCTAAAAATACGCATTCCTTACATAGTTAGAGGGAGAGAACTCATGTGAATTCTCTCCTTTGCCTAGATACTTATATTTCTCTGACAGCTGTTCACATCTTAGAATTGGCCTCTGGTTCTTCTTTAAAGCGCACAGGAAACTTTGTCTAGGAAGCAATGTAGAACTAACAGAAGAATTGGAATCTTCACCTGGATGATTTCACCAGTGTCCCCTGCCTCACTATAGGCCACTTATTCACAGCACAAAGTTTTATAAGATATGGGAAAGAAAAAAACACCACCACGTCTGACATTATATTTTTTAGTAGAAGAGACTAACATTAATTTTCTGTTTCCCCACCTCTAGAAACTGCTGAAATCCTTTTGCTGACAGTGTCAGCCTGGGTTTATAGCATCCCACTCTCCTGGAAGACAGAAGGAACGTCAAATGCATTATATTACCAAGGGGACAGAAGCTAATAAAGAAAAATGATTAATCGATATTTGTGTGCAACACATTGAAGCAAAGAGAGTCTTCATTAGCTCCAGAGTGTAAAACCATTTTGTAGAGAGAGCACTTCTGAATCCACTTCGTCATTCTTGATTTAGCAAATGTGAGCTTTTCTTCTTCCTCAGCTAACAGCCAAAATAATTAACACAGAGTTTACATGAACTGGGAAAGTGCTGTGTTGAGAAAAAAGGAGAAATTGTACAAACCCTGTGGCCAAGCAGTTTGCTGCCAGAAATAGAACTGTGAACATCAGTGTGATTGGAAATGCTGCCGTGTGGAGTAAAGGTGACTGAGACTTGGAAATCAGCTCAACATTTTCCATCCTCACACCCCGTGCGAGGTTCTCTGAATACCCCATCAGAAGTAACTCAGATAGGACCAGCTTTTGGTTAAAAATCCCAGATTAAAAAAAGTAGTTATTTAAATCAACATTAAGGAGTACATTAAGACAGAAAAAGATTTAAAGTGTTTCATTTGACACTGTCCATTCTAAATTCATAACACAGCTAAATGTTTTAAGCTTGTTATGATTTTACCTTCTGAACTAAAAGGGACCCATAAGATCACATGGTCCCTCCTTCTCATTTTAAATGGCTGGGGAAGAGGAAGCTTATAAAGGTTAAGTACAGGTCCCGTTTAAGCAGCTAGTGAAGAGCAGAAGAGACTATCAGAACTAGTCCTCCTGGCTCCTAATTAGTGTTCCTCCCGCCACATTGTGCTTCAGGTAAGTCTGTAAGAGTTCCAGCATAATAATAGTAATAATGTCACACAAGAGGAGGCTGGTGGTCTCCGGGGACTTCCAACTTCCCGCTTGGTGGAAGGCAATTTTTCTTTTCCAAAGAGGCAATGATGGTCTTCTTTTTGAAAGCAATTCAAAGGTACAAATGTGTGAACTTTGAGCAAAGTGCTAAGGCAAGTATATTGCCTAAGCAGTAAAAAGAAATGGCACAAGTAAAATGAGGTGATTTTATGTACAAATTTTATCCTCTAGAGTCTAAATATCTTGATGATCCTTAAAAAAAAAAAATCAGTCTTCTTGTCACCACAATTGAACTGCAACTCCATTATAGAATCAATACTCCTGCCAGCAAGTATTCCTTCTGAAATAGCCTTGCTACACAAATTAAAACAGTTTTGGGGGGAGGAGTGGTAATTCTGGGAAACGGGGAAAATAATGACCTCAAAACAGAATTTATTCAACAGACAGAACTGGAGCTGGGTGGTTGGGGTGCAGCTGAAGGGGGTGGGAATGGCTTACATTACGATGGAATTTTTAATAAAAGCAGGATAGAGGCATTTTAGTTTTGAGACACAGCATATAATGATCAAATGGATCTCTTCTCCAAATAAATACTGTTATGCTACATTTTCATGGTCAGTAGTGCTCCATTTGTAGGTGCCCCTCATCTCAAAAACCAATTTGGCTTATCTGTTTTCTCCTCCTTACACATATCTCTAAAGCTGTAACAGATTCAGGGAAACAGATGACCCAGTCACAAATGCTCACTTCTCCCAGGACCTGCCTTTAAATTGACCTTGAGCTTCGAAAACCAAAAAGGAGCATTTGTGTCCCTCCGTAAAGTATTAAATCTGGAAAAAAATTAAATAAAAAGGAAGGTGAGATAGGAAGAGCTGGCCAAAGCAAATAAAGACTCAGACAGCCAACCCAACAGATAAGGACACAGAACCTCCATTACGTTGCTGATTCGTTATGAGGCCTAAGTGGTTACAGGAAATGTCTGTGTAGATTAATGCCACACAGTCATCAGTCTTTTTTTTACAAGAACTTTTAAAATGTGAACTTGTCCAACTTCTTATGTGGCTCTTTATCTCTGCTCTTTTTATTTGGAAGATTTTGTTGGTGTTGAGAGGAGCAAGAGGAGCCCGGGGTTCAGTCCAGCAGTAGATGCAGCAAGGAAAATGTGATTGTTTACTCATGAATTTAAATTTTTATCACCTTTTTTCTAAGTTGTTGGCCTGTAGAGAGGAAACACACCAAACAGGGTGGTGATATTAGTGGGATGATGGGCTACCAATGAATAAACTGAAACTGAGTTCTGTATGACTTCGCAGCATTAAAAAAAAACATTGCTTTCACGGGAGGAAAATTCCCAGAGTTAATGCTCAATGGCCTGTGTAGGGTATACCAGTTTTTAAATCTCCACCTGCCACCTACTGATGAAAATTTCTCTTAAATATGAAAAGGTAAAGAAAAGATAAAGATAAGGCAAGGCTAAAGTTTGATTTTACTATGACAATCGGAAATAAACATACAACCATAACTTTTGAAAGTTGTAACAGGATATACTAATTCTAGCTTAGATTTATCTAGTACTTTTTAAATGTGATAGATAGTGCAGCAAGTTACGAATGGCTAAAAATTCTTTGAGATTTCTCCAAAGGAGGTGGGTGTCTACAGCTCCTCCCTACATCTGGGCTAGTTCTTTGGTAACTTTGACCACTTGAAGACAGCAAAAGCGACTCTGTGTTAGTTTCTGGACCCAGAATCTAAGAAGCCATCAGCTCCTATTTCGTCTTCCTTAGAATCCTCTGGGAGCCCTGAGCTTCCACATAAGAAATCTGATTATCCTGAGAGAACCTGCTGGAGACATAACATGTAGGAGCTCTGTTCTCCGGTTCCAGCCTCCCGCTCATCCCTACCACGTGCCAGACGTGTGAGTGAAGCCACTTGGTATCCTCCCTCCCCAAGCGCCCCCTACCCTGCCCCTCTCCTGACTAGCTCATCTACCAGCTAAAACCCACCAAGTGACTTCAGCTGATGAATCAGCAGAACGAAGTAGAAGAACAGCCTCCTGAGATCTGACCCATGTTCCTGACCCACAAATTTGTGATATCATAAAATGGTTGTTTTTCAAGCCACTAAGTACTGAGGTGGACATCATAAAATATAATATGCAAGCTCCTTACATTTATTAACCTATTTAATCTCATAACAGTCTAATGGGGTAGGGAATACTATTTGCCCCATTATAGAGAGATAAGCCTGAAGAAACTGAAGCTTATGAAATTAAGAAATCTGCCCATAACCATGTTGCTAGGAAAGGGCAAAGCAAAGATTTAAGCTTGGGCAGCCAAATATCATATCATTAGACATGATATTTTCTCCAGCTATCCTTAAAAAATTTAATAAAGTTACCAATCAAAAATATTCATGAAGTGCTTTGAAATACCAGAAAGCACTCTGATAGGTGTAGTGTAGTAGGGGAGGCATAACCACAGATAGTAGTATACCAACTCGAACTAATAAAAGAGATGCATTCTATCTCCAACTCAAAATAAACTGGCTTCCTTACCTATCCCACCTCCTTTACAGGTGTTCCTACTGCATCCACGCAATCATTTCCTTTATAACTTAACCCTATCTGACATCACCTCATTCAGTTGCTTATTCCCTCTCTCCCCTTTTGGGACTTCAGCTCAGTGGAGCTGGTGTGGGATAGGTTGAACACCTTTAATGTTTTGATGATTTATTTTGGTCACTAAAAAATTATAAACCAAATGTTGAATAAATTATCTCATTTAGGCTAGGTTCTTAGCTCCAAAATGCCAAAGGCATTCAGGATAAAATATGGAAATGTTGACAAAAAAGGCCCAGAAGAAATCTCTAGGGTCATTTCTCCCCTTTCGAGGAAAAGCATGCCATTTTAGCTAGAGCAAGTGTTTTAGAGATCAGAAGGGAGATTCACAAGGTCTACAGCCCTTTAAAACTGTACCACAAACATAGGTATATGAATTTGTGTGCATTGATCTTGGGAAAGGGGCCATTCTGGTATCGCATTACCTAAAGAATCCTTGATGCAGAAGTATAAGCCGTTTTAAAAAATATTTCTCACTTTTTTCACTTCCATTGATCAAGAAATACGTTTTTCATAAGGATGCAGCATGTGGGCTCCCACACACACAGAGAAAAAAATGGAAACAAAAGTTTCAAAACAATATTTCCTCTCATTTCATGCAGTTCACTCTGATATTTTCTATTTTATTTTATTCTACTTCATATTTGAAATGCCGATCTTGACCTACAAAATTTATTTCATAATTCACTAGTGAAAAACACTTTTACAGTGACAGTTGAGCCATCTTTTTGTTTGTTTTTACCAATTCTAACTCTCCTATAGATGAAGTGTTAGAGTCAGTTAAGAGGAGGAAGTATATAGCATCTTGGCAGACAAATGGAGACTTATCTGAGGGCAGATGTGAGCTTGTGAACTTCTCAGTCATATACTGTGTAGCAGTTAGTTGCCCACTCCCCTTTGGATAGGTTCCACATTCAGAAAATGCCCTCCTGCAAGTGTAACGTACGATAGTGCTTTGTGAGTGTGGATATGCAGATCCATTTGTGTGCCCACGGGCTTCGGAGGTTGGGGGAGGGGTGGGCAGAGTGCAGTGGGTGAGGAGTATGATAGTTTGATCTTTCACAAAGGAAGTTCTTTGAGAGCATATCCTGTGGTGAATCTACAAATTACCTACAGAACTTCACACAGCATCCTGTGGGTACACTGAATAGGGAGGCAGCCAGCACAAGCAAGGATCGCCACACTGTGAATCAAAAGAAGTGAGTTGAGTCTGAGTTCTGCTACTTGGGCAAATTACACAAACTCTTTGACCTTCAACTCCTTATTCTCTAAAATGATAAAAAATAAAGGTACTCTGCTCACCTAACAGGGGAATGGCAAAGAACAAAACAATAACTAGATAGACCTAGGGATTCTCTATTATTTTCTCCTGAAAATAGTTCCCACTACTTGAAAATAATTTCAGTTAATCTTGTAGTTATTTGCAAATAATCCATATTCATTCAATAAATGTCTTTTTTTTCAGACTAATAATTGTACAACCTCCTTAATCTGTATTTCAACCATTTCACTTCCTGACTGCTGACTCTTTTCCTTAGATCACCACTCTATCTTCTCAAGAGTAGAAAGACTAATTTCCTCAAAATCTTACTAGCAAGGAGCAGCACCTTGAGAGGGTGGGAAGTAGAGTTTAATGAGATGGAATGTAGGCAGTGGGGAAGAGAATTAATGACATAAAGGTAGGTTTGGTGTGGTAGAAAAATCTAGACTTTGGAGTCAGAAAGCCCATTGTTTGAATCTCAGACCTTAATTCACTACCTACCTGAATGGACTGAACTGTGCCCTCTCCCACCAAAAATGTATATGTTGAAGTCATATGTGACTGTATTTGGAGAGAGGGTCTTTAAAGAGGTAATTAAATAAAAATCAGGCCATTAAGATGGGCCGTAATCCTATATGACTGATGTCATTATAAGAAGAGATTAGGACACAGACACTTGCAGAGGAAAGACTATTGAAGACATAGGGAAACACAGCCATCCACAAGCCAAGGAGAAAGGTCTCAGAGGAAATCCACCCTGCAGATACCTTAATCTTGGACTTCCAGCCTCTAGAACTGTAAGAAAACAAATTTCTATTGTTTAAGCCACACTGTGATGTTTTGTTATGACAAGTCTAAGCAAACTCATCTACTGTGTAACCTTAGGTATGCCGTAAAAATTAAATTTGATAAAATGTTCTTTATAAATTTTTGTGGACATTTCTTTAGTCTTTATTTTCTCAAAATAGAAGGAAAAGTACTTCGTCATAAGCAAAATTGGGCAAAGCAATTATAGGTTTTTGGAAATATAATTTACATCCTTGCACTGAGAAAATGAACAGGGATCACAATATTGACCCTAGGGAAAGTAATGAGCAATTCTAACAGCCCCTCTCCTTACTGAACACCAGCCTGGTAATCGCTAAAAGCTCAGCTATAGACAAGACTCCACTGACATACCCTCTATCACCAAATGAAGCGAGCCAGCTTTGGGGCAGAGCACCACCCCAACCAATGACAATTCCATCCATTCAATGGAGGACTGAGAGAGACTAGATGACTTTGGCACAGAAATTCAGCATTATATTGGACATAGAATGAAAGGTATATGAAACTGCTGTCTTGGTATCCTAAAATTTCCTTCTATTTTTTATAGAAGAGGGCAGCCCAGGGTTTTTTTAATTTACATATATATAACTTACAGTAGGAGTGTGTGCAAGCATTGAAATGCATGTGTCCTTATACCATGTACATACCAAAATAGTCATTTTGGATATCTATGGTTTGGAAATTTCTAAAAATCATCTTTACCTTTTTTCAGTACTGCCAAATATTTTACATTATCATTTATTAAATTTATAACCAAAAAGAGAAACATTAAATTGGTGGGCGAGTATATTTTAGAATTCTATCACCTGTGACTTAGTAAACAATGTTGGGAATCATCATGAATAAATACCTTAATAAATAAATGAGTTACCATTGATATCTTGATAATAAAAGCTAATCTAGAAATGACTCTGCTCTCTCTTTTGTATGATGAATGAATCAGGCCATTCAGAAAGCACAAGGAGAGCCTTATAGGTCACCTTTCTTTGCAGTAGCTGGACCAGGGCACTGCCACATGTTACCCTGTTATGGTTCCTTCACAGACCCTTCTGATAATATGACTGCACACAAACCTTGGAGGTCACATGACAGCTTCCCAAAGAGTTTGAATAAGTCCGTGTTTTTAAATCTTCTCTTGCTACGGCAAGGAACTGCCATTCAGTTCTTTGAAAGAGAAACTTTACTGGGCGTTATTATGTCTTATGATGCCAGGGATTTCTTTCCACACTCTAGATTTTGAAAGTATGCTGAGAGGAGGCAGATGGTAGGATGGCAAATGACCAGTCGTTCTCTTTTAGGAAAACAAGTTAGAACCACATCCAAGAGGTCTCATAATGGGCTCTAGTGCTCTTATCTCTTACACATCAATGAATTTAAAGCCATATTACAAGATACAGCTTCTACAAAAAAATTATGCACACCCTTGACTGACAAAGACAATCAGGTATGTATAAAGTCATAGTATGCCCATTTGCATACACATTGCACAATAATTGCATTAGCCACGGCTTTTATTGTTTGGTTTTTTTTTTCAAAGCATGGCCTTGGAATCAGATGCATATTTGGATTCAAATTTAGTTCCACAGATCCACTGCTTTGTGATGGATCCCATGCAAAGTATTCCATTCATTCAAGAGCTATCTATCTACTGATTTTCTTGAACCAGACACTGTGCTGGGTGTAAGGGGTGGAATTATGAACATAACAGCCATGGTCTCTGCTATTATGCAGCTCAGACTAGTGATGAGATAGGCATTAAAAAAATCACATAAATAAATGTAGCAAAACCAAAACCTAGTAAGGTACATATGCTCCCCCACAGCTTTTTAAACAGTTCTGGTGGCTAGAATTTCTTGTGTAGACCATGGTATAGTGAATGGAGTTTGTGGGTAGAAGCTGAACCAGAGGGAACTGTTACTTAGGCGTTTTGAATGTAGATGTGGGTGTTATTGCCTCAGGCAGTTGGGGTGGGAATTCTAGTTCACCTGTATTGGTTGGATCTAGTTTGGTGTTGGAGCCAAGGTGTGTAAGGAAACCTAGAGATTTCAAGAAAAACTCCCACAGAACTTTGTAGACCAGGATTCTGGAAGAAAATGTTATGACACCATGCTGCGTTGTTCTTTCTTTTGGCTTCCAGATCTTAAGAAGTACTTCCAAAATGTTTTGTTTTGTTTTGTTTTTAATAAAACATTTTGAACTTAGAGTGATTTTGGACCTAGAGTGAAAAACAGTGACAGGTCTAGACCTACATAAGAATCAATAAAGGCCTGAGACAAAATCTATCCACAGAGATGAAAGGACAGTGGCTATGACATAAATACAGATACAGATACAGATACAGATATAGACATAGATATAAACACTGCTGAGAGAGAGAGATGTAAGATATAGAGACATAGCTATAAACACTGCAAGGAGAACAGAGAGCAAAAAAACCTAGTTTAGATGGATGAGCTGAGGAAACTTTGAGAAGTAATGTTTTAGCAGAGACCTAAGTGAGGCATAGGAGTATCTAGGCAAATTCTGAGGGAGTGCTTCAGGCAGTCTGGGTAGGAACGGCACACGTGAAGGTGAGACGAGTATGCATGTTCTAGAAGAGAAAGACTGTCATGAGTCTGGAATGGCATAAGCAAGGACAGGTGGTAAAGATGAGGCTGGAGAAGCAGGTGGATTCAGAACAGGTAGGGTGTGGTTGGTCATCTTCCAAACAACTTCCCAGACTAGGATTTTACAGGGAGGTAATTTAAAAATATGCATTTTTAAAAGGTAATTCTGGCTACAATGGAGGCTGGATGGGAGCCAGAATGGAAAGGAGAACCATTATTGCAGAAGGCTAAGTGAGAGAGGATTGTGCCTTGATCCAGCAGGTTGACCCTGGATATGGAGCTAAGTGGACTCTTTGAGTTGTACCCTGGGGGTAAAATCAATAGGGCTGGTGATGATGTAAGTGTGAGGTGAAGGAATGGCTGACCTCCTAGTAAAATGATGAGTGAAAAAGGATCCACCACACAGGCTTATAGTGAGCATTAAATAAGATAACGCCTATCAGGTGCATACAGGAAGCATTCAATGTATGGGAACTATTACTATTACAAAAATAGATACAAGAATAAGTATTTTAAATGATTTGCAGTTATTCTAAATTGACCATAAAGTAATTATCTTTATACTCACATTGGAGTTGAATAAAATTGAGGGGTAATCACTGGTTAATTCTGAACCATCACCTTCCCTTAGATGCACATGTCTTTGAAGATACTGTTATTTTTCACTTGTTTGGAATGATAGTCTCATAAGTTCACCATATTCTGAAAACAACCTCAAGTAGGGGGAAAACTGCTTAGGTTTCCAAATGCCCACCAGGTAATCAAAGTGATGACAGAGTAAAGGATGAAAACTTTCATTAAAGAATTGCTCTCACATAGGTAATCTGAAGAATCCATAAAGTGGGTGCACTCCTATGAGTCAAACAAAGAAATTCAACTGAATGATTGTGGTAACCTAACTTTTTACCTCCGTATCTTGAAATCATAATTCTGAGAAAGAGTAATGTAGTTTTCTTACATGACAAATACTTGACCTTTTGTAAAGATGTCATTTTCTCAACGTGACTACAGGAATAACAAGAGAGATGGAGGGTCAGAGAAGCCAATAAGTGTTATTTGCATCTTGAGAAAAGGAAAATGCAAATTACAAAAGTGCTATGCCGCAGAGAGAAAAATAGATCTCTCCTGGTCACTCTTCTAAACTGATAGACTCCCACCCCCACCTGATCACTAGAGACCTCTGGTTGTTCCCTCAAACAAAATTAATATTAAAGAATATTTTTCCCCTGAGGATTCTATAGGTGTCTTTCTACTTGTCAGCCTTGTTGTTTTTAAGGTTTCAGTAATGAGCAAAGAAGAAAGCATAGGGACTTCAGAAGAGTCCACATTCAAAACACAATAGGGCAATAAAATTTCTCAAAGCTTCTAGCAGACAGAAGTGTAAGCATACCATTAACCCTGACCACAGAGGACTCAGCAGGACTTTCTAAAAACACAGACTCATTGAGTCACCCAAATCTGTCTTCCTGATTTTCATTGATTTATTTTCAAAGTTTCTGCAACAATTAATTGCTCATTATTTACAATATCTTTCTGGAGTGAATCAATGCTATTATCCTTGGTGTAATTCAATACTACAATATTATCTCAATAAATTTTCAGTCTACTTACTCTGCTCCCTGGTCTGCAAGCATGTCTTATTGCCATGACAGCTTTTAACGCAGGTTTGCTACTGATAATAAAAACGTCTTTGTGCTAGTGGTTCTTCCCACTAACTAGTGAAATGGTTCCCTGCCAGGTCACAACTTAAGAGGGTTAGACCTTTAATACCTTTAATGCCATTGGCTGTCAGCCACTCCAAGAGGGAAAGATGGTTAGAACAGCCCACTACTCCCCACGGGTTGTCCGAGTGCGCCCATGGAGCCACAGAAAGCACCTGGAGTCTATTGCCACCTTCAGAGATAGGAAGGGGGCTGAGAGGTCTAATGCAAATGGATGAGTGATCCTCTCATTGGGGTGATAAATGCCTCCCCAGCACTATTGCTTATTTGTATGTACAACTAAAAGTCCTCCTATCACAATATATGGTAAGCATCTGCCTCATCTGAAGCAAATTCCTATACGTTTCTGGTGCTTTGTGCCAGTCACAGAGTGTGCTTTCAAAAATCTGTGATGCATTGAACTGAATTCAGTTTAAATCAGGAATGCTAAGCCGATTTGGCTTTCTCCTTTTCCCCAGGTCAATAAAATGGCAGCTAACCTGGTTGTTATTTTTCAGGTGCTCTCAGCTGAGAGTGGCCAAAAGCCAGGTAGGTGTGATGAGGACTGATAGTGTACTTCTTCCATCCCCAGGCTTCTGGGTCTTTGCCATAGGAGAGAATGGCAGGGAGCCAGGAATGGAAGCCAGGACGGCACAGGGAGGGTGAGTCTACCTTATACTACAGCGCTCTGTAATTGTAACTCACTCAATGCTAGAATGCTAGTACTAAAGAAATGGATTAGATGCACTGATGATTCTAAAATATTCTGACAGACTCATCATAGGATCAGAAGTTAAACAGAAATGAGAGAAAAATTAAAACACCCAGAATTTCTGTCACTGCATTTTACAACTTACCTCCAGGAAATCTCTACATCTAACTTTTTGAATTCAGCTCTGTAGACATTTTTAAAAATTAGAATGATACCTGATATGAGTCATGACTTTCCCTTTTGATCCCAAGTTTGCAACATCTGTACTGACAGGGTAAGTTGAAAAACTACTGGGGGGAGAGGCTGGGTGGCCTACCATATAGCAACGAAACCACGTGGCAAGAGCTCAGCTGCAGAAATGTGCGGGGTCAGTCCCAGGGGAAGGACCAGCAAGGTGAGTGGGAGGCCTTACTCAGAAAGCAAGAGATGTGATTTCGAGGTCTAGGGTTGAGAGTGAAAGATTTGTGTAGCAGTGGCTCATTTTTTTTTATTATTACAAACACAAGCAGAAATCACACACATACACAAACTGGGAATATTAGCTAATGAGTAACAGATATCCATATATGCCCTCATTGACATAATTTACATAATCAGTACTAAATGGCTCAGATAGATTTAAAAATAAACTTTTGATTGGTGACCTATGACAATAGTACCTCTGGCTGTCCAGACACAACCTGCATGACACTACTCTCTCTACTTTCTCTCTTGACTTACTTCCCTTATTCCTTTCTTAACTTCTGTGACCCATATTTAATCCATCTGCATTTGAGTACTGCCACTGATATGTTGCGGTCATAGTCTCAGCTCAGTGATAAAACAGAATTAAAATAATAGCTAAACTTTTCTGATAGAGTTTTATACTAGTACAAGCAATGAACCAAGGGTCAAAGGACATATGCACCAGTCCAAGTTCTACCAATGGGTATCCATGTGATTAGTTACATTTGCTAACTCATTAGACAGCTTCTTAAGTAATCTGAGCCTTGATTTTCCATCTGTAAAATGTAATTTATTTTCTGTCCACTCCAAAAAGCTGTGGAATCGAGATCATATACATGAAAGCTTTTTACAAACTGTAAATTGCTATAAAATATCCTTGAATTCATATTTATGGTCAGGAAGTATAGACATGCATCTGGAGTAAATGTAAAATGATGACAAGAGGTGATTAGCTAGAAGTGTAAAAATAAAAGCTAGAAAACTGTCTGCAGGAGCTAAATGAAAATTATGATAATACCAGCAATCGTAATGTTTAATGTGATCCTATTTACATCACTGCTGAAGGCTGATAGAGGCAGGGTGGCATTTGAGTTGTGCATAATTGTCAGTATATTGTTGATTTAACACCCAAAGTTTATTTGCCTAGCAAATATCACAAATGCTAAGCTAATTTTGAGAAAACATAATGCCAAGTTCCTGTGACCCCCCAATCTCTGCTCCATGCTTTAAGTTTCACTTTTTGTTTATTGTGTGTTGCCCTCAAGGTTATAAGGAAAGGAATAGAAAGGATGAGTCAATAATAAATATTCTTGCCAGAAAAATAAACACCGAGTTGTACTGTTGTTAATAAAAGAGTATCACATGTTAAAACAAATGAGGTAATTTTTCTGCCCTACTTGGCATTTAAAAGCCCTCACCATTCAGGTTCTGGGTTTTCTTTGTTAAAGTACACTCAGAAATTGGAAGAAATTCAGAGAACGGCAACCAGATTAAAAAGTTTAGTAAATAAAGAAGAGTTGAGAAGATGGGGAAATCTTAGTTATGAGAAAAACAAAACAACTAGCACAGTAAAAGATCAAGGGAAGACAGATAGTAAATTTAGAACCATTTTACATAGCAAGCAAAGGACAAAATATGATGCATTAAAGTTCTTACTGGTAAGATCTACTGTTACAAAAGAAAATACACAGCGACATATCAATTATCCAATTTCATCTGAGTACAAAAAGGTCACATTTTTAAGAAGTAACTTGAGGATTATAACTGTAATTATCCACAATGCCAACTTGCTTGATTTACCCAAGTCACCTCCACTCTTTCTTTTTTTCCATGAATGGAAAATAAATAAAGATACAAACAATCTGGACACCATCCCTCAATGCTATTGAAAATGCTAAAGCATAAGCAGTGCAAATTAGACATTACAGAATGAACAATTTGTATTTTATTGCTAAGTTATTCAGAGTCTTAAAGAAATGTAACCCCTATGGTATTGTATATAGTAACACCCAAAACCATGACTACCCAGAGATTATTTAAAGATGTTTCATCAGGAATATCATGACTTCCATGTTTCTGCACAGTGGGCAATTTATTTTCATTTTGGGCTCCAAGCAGGAAGTGTTTATTCCTGCCAAAGAAGATGTAAAATTTCCCCCTCTCCTGTTGCCACTGAGGCTGCTACTATCACAGAAAGAACAGAGTTGTCAAAGAGAACATAGATTCAAATGGAAGACTGAGGCATGAGAGAAGAGAGTCACAGTATCACATGGCCACAGAGAGCATTTGGTGAGATTTTGGACAAAATCAGGTCTTCTAAAAGAAATCAGTTGAGAATGGTTCAGTGTATTGTGCACTCTGATTAAACACATATGCATAAAATAAAGAATAATGATTTAAAAAAAAAAGTAAGTATAATATATTCCAGTGAAGACCACATGGGTCAAGAGAAAAACAAGGCACACAGAAAAAGAATATAGTCCAACCCAGATGTATTTCATTAGCCGATGTAGGATCATTACTAGTTCTTCATAGAGAAAACTTGATAAAATGTGGCAGATATTTCTCATTTTAAAAAATGCTTCTAATTTCACAGACAAGAAAAAGCTGCAGGAGTTTAGCAACACTAAACCCATGGTAAAAATGCTTCTAATGTAAAAATAGAAAAAGACCATTTCCTAAATATCATTAAGTAGTATTTATTAGAAACTAACAGAAAATATTGAAGGATCCCATTCTAAACACATCCCCAATAAAACCAGAAGCAAGATAGGTATGACTGAGGGGCACCAAAAGTTCGGAGAGTTTAGCTCATGCAACAAATGTTAGAAAAGAATTTGCTAATTAATTAAATTTTATGGGAAAAAAGATAAAACTACCATTATTTGCAGATGATGTAAGTTTATGCCCAGAGTATCCAAAAGAAATAACTAAAATATTATTTAAAATTTTTTGTATTATTTTTATTTTTAGAAATAGGGTGTCATGTGTGAGAAAGTATAAAAGTTGGAACCTATCAGATTTCATGATCGATTTCATGTTGGTAGCAAAAGTAGATATCAAAGTCTAAAATTTTAACTTGGATCATGAGTCTAGCTCTATCTCCAATACAACCCCTTTACCACAGGCCACCAACATCTCTGGCCTGGGTTACTGTCACAACTCCATTCTTTTCAGTCCAATCAATTATCCTCACAGCTGTTGGACTGGTTTTTTTCAATTGAGATATAATTGACATATAACATTATACATTATACAATCTGATATTTGTACATATTATGAAATGATCACCACAAAGTCTAGTTAACATCCATCACCACAAATGGTTACTTTTTTTCTTGTGATGAGATTTTTAAGATCTACTCTCTTAGCAACTTGCAAATATACAATACAGTATTATTAACAATAGTCAGCATGCTGTACACTATACCCCCAGAACTTACTTATTTTATAATCAAAAGTTGGACCTTTTGATCCCTTTCACCGATTTTGCCCACCCTTACCTTCCTGCCTCTAGCAACCAACAATCTGCCCTCTATGAGTTCAGTTTTTTTAAATTCCACATATAAATGAGATCATGTAACATTTGTCTTTCTCTGACTTACATCACTTAATGTAATACCCTCAAGATCCATCCATGTTGTCACAAATGGCAAGATTTCCTTCCTTTCTGTGGCTGAATAATACTCCATTGTATATAAATACCAGATTTTCTTTATCCTTTCATCCATTAATGGACATTTAGGAGGCACCCATGCTTTGGCTATTGCAAATAATGCTGCAATGGACATGGAGGTGCATATATCAAGTTAGTGTTATCACTCCCTTCAGATAAATACCCAGAAGCAGAACTGCTGGATCATATGGTAGCTAGATTTTTAATTTTTTAAGGAAACTCCATACTATTTTCCATAGTGGCTGCACCAATTTACATTCTTACCAACATTGCATAAGGGTTCCCTTTCCTCAACATTCTTTTTTTATGTAAAAAACATAAAATAAAAATCATTGATATTAAATTTCCTTTGAAAACATAAAATGTCCTATGTGTTGGACATTTAGACTATTTTCTATGTTCTTTTTTTAATTGAAGTATAGTTGATTTATGTGTTAGTTTCAGATATACAGCAAAGTGATTCAGTTAGACATATATATATATTCTTCTTCAGATTCTTGTCCATTATAGGTTATTCCAAGTATTGAATATAGTTCCCTGTGCTATATAGTAGTTCCTTGTTCCTCCACATTCTTGCCAACTTGTTATTTCTTGTCTTTTTGATAATAGCCATCCTAACAGGAGTGAGATGATATTTCACTGTGGTTTTGATTTGCATTTCCCTGATGATTAGTGATGTTGAGCACCTTTCATATACTTGTTGGCCATCTGTATGTCTTCTTTGGAAAAATGTCTATTCAGATATTCTGCCCATTTTTTTTAGACTGGATTGCTTGTTTGCTTTGGATTTTGTTTGTTTGTTCTTTGCTATTGACTTGTGTGAGTTTTTTATATATTTTGGATATTAACCCCTTATCAGATATATGATTTGTAAATATGGTTTCCTTTACTGTGCTAAAAATACTTTTAGAGCTAGTAAGTGAATTCTATGAAGTGGTTCTATATACGAAAAACACAAAAACCAATAGTTTTCCTTTACAAATAAAAAAATAAGTTGGAAAATAAAATTGTTGGAAATAAGTTGGAAAAGATCTAATTTATACTAGCAACAAAATTTGTTAGTGCTTAAGTATGGTTTTAACAAGAAAGTAATAAAAATATAAGAAGAAACCTATATAGTCTTACTAAAGAACATACAGGAACATACATACCATTTTCCTAGATGGAAAGACTTAACCCTATTCAGATATAAAGGATTTATATTAGTAAGTAAACTTAATAATATTCCGAAGAGAAGTTTGACTTTATTTTCTTTTTGAAACCTGACAAGTGGATACAAAGTTAAGAAAATTTTGAAAAGAATAATGAGAAAGGATGTGGCCCACCAGATATTAAGATGTATGTCATGATTATTGTAAATTTAAAGTCTCATACACATACAAGAATTGAGTAGTAGGTAAGTGGACTAGAATAAAGTTCAGAATTAATGCAAGGTATATATTCGAATCTATATATGATAAATTTGGCATTTCACATCAGTGAGGAAAGGATGTTTTTATTCAATTAATAGTAATAAGACAATTAGCTGTCACATGAAAAAGAACAGCTGAATTATTATATCACACTTACACCATAATAAATGACAGGTCATTTAAGATGTAAATGTGAAAACAACACACCTGTGATTATACTAGAAAAAAAAGTATGGGAGAAAAATCTTAGTAATGGAAGCATACAAGTCAAAGTAAGTCAGATACCATTCTTCATCTACCAGCTTTGGAAAATTAAAAAAAGATTAGGGTTGATTTAAAAGTGGAGAAGCAGACATGCTCCTATATTGTTGTGGGAAGTATAAATTGTTTAAAATGCTCTCTAATCCAGCAATCATACTTATAATAATCTATTTTTTTGAAAATAATGACAAGAATATCAGTCAAAAATTTGCTTACAATAATAAAACACTGGAAGCAACTGAAAAATCCACCAGGGAGTAATCAAACAAATCCTAACTTTAGAATAGAATACTGTTCAGTCATTAAAAAGAATGAGGTGGATAACCTGGAAATAGGTCCTGAATGTACTGTTAAACACTAAGAACAATCTTTCAACTGTTACACAGAGCATGGTTCTATTGACATGATTAGCTGGTTACAGCAAGGCGAGCATGGAGACTGACTCCACAACCCACTGCCACTATGCACCATGCCCCTGTGGTTATGGCAAGGTTTGGAACGAACAGCGTGCAGGTCAGAGACACGATGGTATCCCAAATAGATGATGACACCACGGAGAACAAGGCAGATGTTAGAGCCAGAAAACCAGGTGCTGAGACATTATTCTCATCTCTTCACTCTAACTGAAAACAGGTGAAGTATAAGCCCTTCCTCTCAGGCTGGCTACCAATAGTTTAGTTGGAATTCTTAACCATATGGATGAGTTTTGATGAAAACCAACACCATGAGAAAAAATACACAAACACAAAAGGAATTGATGTGCGAGTAAAAATAATTATTTATGCAATCAGAAAAGATACTTGCACTAAAAATTAATTATCCTTAGTGTGATACAGGTATGTCATCTAGGATGTATGGAGAGAAGATTCTAAAAATTTTTTAAAAAGCAATGTATGTTTGCTGAAATTAAACAAAAAACAAATCTTGATATATAGCCTTAACAGCCATAGTGGAAGAGCAAATCAGTGAACTGGAAGAGAAGATGGGAGAATTTTCCCAGAACAAATCACAAATGCATGAAGTTTAAAAATAGAAAAAGATCATCATTAAGAGACAGGGAGAAAAATTCCCAAGAGGCCAACACCCATCTAGTATGATTTCTAGAAGAAAAAGCTGGAGAGAATAAAAAGAAAGCCACTGAATAAAAAGTCTGGAAGGATATAATCACAAAATAATTTACAGTGATTACAGTGAAGTGGAGTTGAAAGAGAATGGGAGTAGGTAAATCAAAGTTTTTAACAATTAAAAGTGCAAAGTGATTTTAAAATTTTTTGGTGTAATAATACTATGTGTATAGAAGGTGTGGCCCAGTTATTCACAGAAAAAATATTTCTATTATCTTAAACAATTTTACAGTTATCTTTGTAGGGAGCCCAGATCAGGTAGATCTTTGTTAACCGTTAGAATCACTATTCTGTTGTCCAAAGGAAGCAAAAACCAAGTAAGCAGAACACATTTCAAAATTCCATTTTAATGACTTACTCTATCTTTTATACTATCAGCCTAATAAACTTTTTACCATAATTCTACCCCTACTGGTTTCTGTAAAACAGGTGAAAGTTTAACACAAAGACTTTTTGCTTCACTCTACTACAATCATTCTCATGCCTACTTGATTTGTTTGGTGATAATCTCAAATAGACGTAATGTGAGAGGCCAAGTCATCATAACAAGAAGTGGTATCTTGAAGAGATTATCTGGATGATTCCGAGAGACCTCCTACTTATCGTGGGCATTTATTCCAAATGATTGATTTGTTAATATACTATAACCATTTTCTAGTTATTTTCAATTCTTACAGCTGTAGTCTTATCTTAAATGGAGGATGAGAATCTCATTGTCTTCTTAGATAACCACAAGTCACATTCAGACAAAGAAATACTGAAGAGGGCTTCCCTTCCATCTGACTAATGAGAGGACGAGGATTTTTATGGTGTCTTAGTTGAGAGGGGCATCAGGTAGGGCTCCATGTAATTTCATCTGCCCCTTCTACCACTTACCTATCTTTGCTTCAAAATTCTATTTTGGGGTTCACAAATCAAATATGACATTATCACCTCATGCCAAACAGGAATACCACCATTTTTCCATATCTATTTATTGAGTTGGGGGAAAAACTACATGATATCCAAGACAACTGGTGTCAGGATGTAGTGACCAGAATAGACACAGGCAACAGAATCACTATCAGCAGTGCTGATGGCAGAGGCGAGCGAGCACAGAAAACAATGTCCCTTCAATTTTGTGTCTAGTAAAAGACTAAAGTTTGGCCTTTCCATAAGGTAAGTAAATATTAGAAGAGGCCTGGCTTGCAGGTGAAAACTGCTAGAAGTTTAAATGAGCTGAAAAAATTTTTGAAATTACAAATAATGAGGGAGCCAAGAATCATGACAATTCTGCAGGTGAAAGAATCCAAGGTAAAGAATGAATTATTCCAAAAGTTATTTCAAAAGCAGTTTTTTAGCACTGTCACTTCCTTAGCAACTTCCTGAAAGAACTGCCTGTGCTAATGTATGCATGGGCTGCAAACCTCACCCAACTTTCCACAGTCGTTTTACCTCTCTGCTTCCCTCCTGTCATGAAGATGCGATCCCCCGGGTGACATTTACCAGCATCGCCAAAACTAAATAAAACACAAACACAAGTAAGTAATGTCGATCTTCAAGTGCTGGGAACTGTGACAGGAATTTAGTTTTCATTGCTTTTTCCTTAAAACAACTCCAAAGCCTCAGTTCTGTCATTGTTAGGTTTTAGAGGTTTAGTCCTGTTAGCAGGAAAACCATCCGTCCTGCTGTTCCCCTGTGGGCGATGGAACACTGCGAAGCTCTATTATCTTGAAAGCACTTCTTTGGTAATTCTCAAGACCTCATTTCTCAATCCAGCAGTGTGGGTGAGCAACTGCATGTGTTCTTCAGAATCAGAATTACTGTCCACAGGGAATCTGGCTCTCCCGGTGCCATTTACATCCATTGCTGTGTACTTTGAGACAGAACATTTGGGACATGACCCATGTAAAATATCACGTATCTCAGGAAAAGCTTTTACTTATCCAAAGGCAGCTGTGGTAAAAAGAGTCAGTCTTGGTCTCCTTAAATATCTTTGTGCCATTTCTCCATCCAGATGTTGGATGTTGTCCTCTGTCACCCATCAGAAGTCCAGTGGTCTTTCTCTCCTTCTATCACCATCATTTCAAAAACTGATTTTATATAATCATTGACGCTTGACTATGAATGGCTTTAATCATTGCAATTGTTCCTGGGAAATCTGCATTTAAGCCTTATTTCTGATTGTGTACAAATTATGTAAAGAATATCTTGTCTTTCATTAAATTAAGTTTAGGCATCATATAAAACTCGGCAAATAGGAATTCTCATCATATTCCATGATCTTTTCTCTTGTGTGAGGGAGAAACTACGCAGAAGCCTGACCAGACTCCAGAGGGATGGAGGGAGTCCCAAACTGACTGAAAGCAGAGTATTGTGAGTTGAGGCAGCACCCTTAGCTCCAGCACCCAGGTCCACCCACTCAAGCTCTACTCTTCATGCCCTTTGCTTCCTTTCCTCTAGTGATCCATTATGATTCTCTTCCTCGAGAACCTAAGATCTCAGTGATCAAAGCCCATTTACCATGTCTTTCTTCTCTATTTCATGTTTATCTAAAATTCCAGGTGCTTAGACAGCACCATGTCCACAGGCCCAGAAGTTCTACTTCCTTAAAACTTCTTTTTAAAAATTACTCAAGCTGAAATTTCTGAGTGTGGAAAAGGGTCAAGCAGATTTGAGAATAACAGTGAAATGAATAAGAAGAGGAAGAGAGGAATACTAGTGACCTCAAACCTGAAAACTGAATATATTCCTCCTCCTGCCTTCTTTCCAACCACCTCCCCACCTTGAAGGGCCAGAGACAACCCGGAGCAGGAGGCAGCAAAGCTCCAAGCCGGGAAGGAGAGAAAAATCCAAGAACAAAGCCGTTACCTCCTCCACGTTGTGGCTTCCAAGCACAGCAGGAAGCAGAGCAGAGAGAAGTTATTTCACTATAAATGGAGAATTTGTACCAATATACTGGATTGAATCTAGCACTTAAAATGAGATTGTTTTTTTAGTTTGAAAGTGATCAGAGTTCTTTTATAATCAGAAAGAATAGAAGAGTTATGAGAGAAGTCCAAGATATCTGATAGGGTGAAAAGTACAACTACTTCGCCAAGCAGTTTGAAGGGACAGTAGGAGAAACAGAAATAGTGTCTTCAGCATGCACCCTAAGGACAGGTGCACACCGCCATACTTTGACATAAGCTGTATTTAGTCTGTTTTCATTTAGGAGGAACAATATTTGAGGCAGAATTGTCTATGAAGATGACAATGGCACTAACGTTTATGTCCTTTGGTTTGTCACCGGCTTTGGAGAAAGCAAGTGCAATCCAGAGACCAGTGTGTTGGGTATACTGAATAATAAAAAGTCGAACAGTGTTTAGTACAATAATGAGTGACACCAATAATTCATGTTAAAGCTTGATGCAAGAACAAAATTTTAAAAAAAACAATATTAGAAACCTTTTATTGTAAAAACTTTATACCCAGTCCAGGGTGGAAACAGCTTTGAGCTGATAAGGAAAAGTCCCTGGGGAGCTGCTGTCGGCTTAGATGAGGAGAGAGAGTTATGAGGCATTTGAGAATTAGCACCTTTTCTCTCTAATGAATTACAGAAGAGGAGACTGTCAGTAGAATTATTTATGAGAATGGCCACAACATAGTTGCTATCAGAAGTACAGGCCGTACAAATAATCACCTGTTATGTAGAAAATATAGAAATCAACCTATACATATTTGTTATACTTTATGCTTTACACTTTACCCTAAATTAATTTAAAAGTACACACATATGATTTACAAACAATACAAACAAGCCTATACTTGGGGGTGCTTCTCAAAATATTACTGATAAGTGTGTGCCATAAAAATATTTGGTGACCACTGATGAGGTGGACCAGACCTTCAGCTGGAAGAAGATTGGCCTCAGGTCTCCATTCTGTCCTGTTAGCTTTACGACATTGAGCACATCTCTGTACTAGTTTCCCCGTCTGCAAGTGAGAATTAATGATAACTATACCACATTTGTAAAGGCAAATTTCAAAACTGAGAAGTAATTGAAATATAAAATGTCTCACTAAACGGCATTTCCTCAAATTTTGCAGTTTTAGGCAAAAGCTTTGTCATCTATCAGAAACTAGGGTAGATTTCGAAGCTTTTTTTTTTTTTTTTTTGGAAAGCAAACCTCAAATTAAGTTTATTCTGGAAAGCTAATTAAACTACATTAACAATGCCCATATCATCCCTCACAAAGTTTTAGAGGTACTGTAACTTTTTCTTTAATATTATCATCAGCACTTATCTCAAAATGTCATAATCCTTAGGTTTAAAGTCTAAGTTCATTTTTTTAATAGACTTTATTTTTTAAAATAGACACAGACTTACAGAAATATTAAGAAAAACAGTACATAGACTCAGACTCAATTTCTCATTGTATTAATGTCTTACATTAGTACGGTACATTTGTTGCAATTACTCAACCAACACCTAATGCCCTGGGATGAGCTCCAGGATCCCATCCAGGATGCCACATTACATTTAGCTGTTAGGACTCCTTAGGCTCCTGTTGTTTCTGCCTGACAACATAGACAGCTTTAAGGAGTATTGGTCAGAATTTGTAGGATACTCCTCTACTGGAATTTGGTATTTTTCTCATGATTATACTGGAGTTATGGGTCTGGGGAGAATACCCCAGAGGTAAAGTGCCATTTTCATCATAGGATATCAAGGGTACACACTATCAACATGATTTATGACTGTTGGTATTGGTCTCAATCACCTGGCTGACTCGGTGTTGATCTTCATCACCAGGCTTCTCCACTGTAAAGTTACTCTTTGTCCCCACTTTGCATACTGTCCTCTTTGGAAGGAAGTCACTGTGAGCCCACACTTAATGATGGGGAGTTATGCTCCCTCTCCTTGAGGGCAGAGTAGCTACATAAATAATTGGAGTTCTTGTACATAGGAGATTTGTTCCTTCTCCTACAATTATTTATTTATTCATTCATTTATTACATTTGGCATTATTATACCAGTATGGTCTCATAAACATTTATTTTATACATTGTGTTATAATCCAATGTTACTTCATTTTCTTACTTAGATTGTTCCAGTTTTGGCCATCAAGAGTTCTTTCAGTTGGTTCCTCGGTTCCTTTGACACACTCCCATCAATATGGGTTTTGTTTGTTTCTTTGTGAGCATTTCTGTGGTTTCTGATACTACAAAATGGTTCATACTCATCTTGTATATTTCCTACTCCAGTTCTGGAATCAATCATTTCTCCAAGGAGTCCTGATTATCATAAGCTTTTTGTGCCATCATGAAAAGATGCAACGTTACCTTATGCATCCTAAAAACATGACTGAACCTACAACAAAACCAAATGCAATAAGATTTTTATAATTTATCATGTTATATTAAAAAAGGTGAAATGGAGAGTATCTGAAAATAAAGGCACTGGAAATGTGAAGAGACTGTAATTGTAGAAACAAAATGATGACATTTGAAGAGTTTAATCATAAAGACTTTATCAATATTTTACCAGTAATAATCACACAAAAGATAAAGGTCAGAAAAATCCATTCTTTAATCCTCAGGCACTGGTTCTGACTTGAAACATCAAATATACTAATGAAGAATTATACACCAAAACTGAGTAAGTAGTTTTAAAATTTATGATGTTAGAGTTCTACATCATCAGCTAATGGGATTCCACCAATTCGTAGGAAATATCTAGAGGCAGAAAAAGAAAAACAAACAAGCAGGACATAAAACATTTAAAACAAAAGTGGAATTTTAGGACTGAAAGGACATTAGCAGTCATCTAATCTGGATTAGTTTGCTAGGGTTTCCATAACAAACTACCACAGACCAGGTTGCTTACACAAAAGAAATTTAATTTCTCACTGCCTAGAGGCTCAAAGTCCAGGATCAACATTTGGGCAGGTTTGGTCTCTTCTGAGACCTCTCTGTGGTTTGCACATAGCTGCCTTCTTGCTGTGTCCCTCCCATGGTCTTTTTCAGTGCTCACGCATCCCTGGTATCTCTATGTGTCCAAATTTCCTCTTCTTGCAAGGATATCAGTCAGATTGAATCAGGGCCCATGTTAATGGCCTCATTTTAGGTTAATCATCTCTTTAAAGGCGTATCTCCAAATATAGTCACATTCTGAGGTACTGAGGATTAGAGTTTCAACATATGAGTTTTGGGGGAAAAGCAATTCAGTCCATTACATAATCCAAACTAATTATTTTACAAATAAGAAAACCAAGATACAGCAGAGTAAAAGGATTCATCTAGGAATAAAAAAAGTTAGGATTGGAAAACAATTTCTTCTCCCAAGACACACCTTTTTCTGCACTATACTGTCCCTAGAAGAAAGTATTCTAGTATTGAAAGATCTAAAAACATACGACGATACAGGACATGAAAAATTCCTTGTATTAATATTCCCTCTTGTTTTATAAACTTTGTGAGGGAATATGTGAGCAAATCCAAGAAAAGTTAATTTACAGGAAACTCAAGTCATAGTCTAGGCTCATTTCTTTTTGATTAATTAAAATTTTAAATTATGAAGTAACTCCAAAGTACAGAAAACAATATCATGCCCTTCACATAAATATAACAGATTAGCACATTTGATCTATTTATTTTAGGTCTTTTTTTTAATAGAAAATTATAGATATTGTAAAAATCTCATCCTCTTCCATTCAAGATTTACTATCCTGGTTTTGGTGTATATTATTCTCATGAATAATTTTTGCAATTGTATTACACATGTATATGTATATTAACAATATATACTATTGTTTGTTTTAAATTTTACAAAAGTGTTATCACACTATATTTTACTCATTACATTTGTAACAAATTTATATGCTGAGATAGTTTTATATATTCACTTATTTTAATCAAGAAATTATATTACATTGTAAAAATAGAACATAAAATGTATATCTCCATTGAGTGACAGGTTTTTCCATTTCTTTCTCTATTGTATATAGTCTATACTTGAATTTTGGGGAGAATATTTGGGGAAATGTTTCTAGGTTGTTGACAGAGATATGAAATTACTGGATTATTACTATGCACATCTTCAGCTTTCCTAGAATTGCCAAATTGCTCTCCCAAGTATATCAGTATGTACACCCACCAGAAATCCCTCAGAGCTCCTAGAAACTGATGTCTTGCCAAAATTTGTGGTACCTGACCAATTAATGTTGTCCATCTGATGGGTGTGAAATGATATTTCACTTTGATTTAATTTGCACCTCCCTGATCTATTAGTTAGCCTGAACAGCTTTTCAGCTTGATGGTCACTGGCTAATAGTTGCCTATTTGTGTATTTTGCCTATTTGTGCCTGAATTGTTTGTGCTTTTTTTCTTTAATTAATTTTCAGAAATTCTTTATAGAGTTTGAATACTAACCCATTGTTGGTTACGTGGTTGTGAATCTTGTCACTTGTATTTTCACATTTTTAGTTAACCCAATTGATAAATTGTTTTTTTTTTTAATTTTTTTCTTGAGGTAGAAAGTAGCATTAAAGTATACAAATCTTGAGTGTGCAGATCAATGAATTTTTACTTATCTATATACCTGTGTACTCACTACACTCATCAAGGTGGGGAACATTTCCAGCACCATAGCCAGTTTCCTTGTGTATTCTCCCTGTGAATTCTTTCTGTAAAAGTACCATGACAGATTAGTTCTGCCTGCTCTCAAATATCATATGAGAAACATACAATGTCTATTCATGTATCTAGTTTCTTTTGCTCAGCATTTTGTGAGATTCATCCATGTTGTGAGTAGCAAAACTTCATTCTTTACCATAATTCATTAATTCTCACGTCGGTGGCCATTCGAGTTGTTTCTAGTGAGGGGAACACTAGAACTATGAATAAAAGTGCTGCAAAAATTCCTTAATGTGTAGATTTGATTGATCATAGGCTACATAGGCATTTGTTTAGAACTGGTAGAAACTAACAAGAAGTTTCACAAAGTAGTTATCTCAATTTACACTCCCACCAGCAGTGTATGAGTGTTCCAAATACTCCACACCAATATCAGCACTTGGTATGTCAGTCCTTTTAATTGTAGACACTCTAGTGGAAGACAAGAGCTATCTCATTGTGATTTTAATGTTTGCACTTCCTCAATGGCGTTGAGCACATTTGTTTACCTGCTACTCCTCTAAAGTTTCTGTTTATCTTGTTTACAAAAGTATTTCCTCTCCAAGAGCATAAAGGCATGTTCTTTAAAAATGTTTACTTTTTCTTTATATTTAGTATATAATGTATTTGGAATATATATATTTTATATGGTGAGATATAAGTGTCTAGTTTTATAGATTTCCATAGGTATTGCTATGGAAATATCACAGTACCATTTATTGAATAGTCCATCCTGGTTCTACTAATTTGGTAATGCCTTCTTTGTCTTGCTTACAATAGCTTTTATAATAATGTGTGGTAATTAAAACAATGTCAGAGACAGACCAAAAAAAGAAAAAAGAAGAAAACATTAGAACATATATAAATAAACCTACATGGATCTGAGAACTTGGTATATGACTTTTGATGATCTTTATTATTCATTTGTTTCTATTTAATTTCATTAATTTTCTAATCTTTTTTATATCCTTTGAGGCTGCCTTCTATTTTTATTCCTCCTCTAAGTTCTATAGTTGAATGCCTCACTCATTATTTATCACACTGACTTCTCTTCAAATGAATTTAAGTTTATACATTTCCTTTAACTACTGCTTGAGCAGCATCTGATAAGTTTTGTTATATAATGTGTTCATTGCTACCTAGTACTAAATATTTTCTAATTTACATTTTAATTTCTCCTTTGGCTCATGAATAATTTAGAAATATATTGTGCTAATTTCCTAATGTATAAGGAATTATGATTACATTTCTGTATTATGTATATTAATTTTTATTTATTTCATTGTTTTTATTTGTTTACCTGGTCAGGGGATGTTGCATGCATAATACTGATGCACTTTCATCTTTGAGACTTTTTTCAGGGTGAGAACATAATTAATTTTGTTACATCCCGTGTGTTCTTGAAAAGGATATATATTTTATAAATATTGGGTAAGGGTCTGTAAAAGTCCATGGGTTAAGAAGGTTAACTGAAATGCTTAAGTCTTCTACAGTCTTATTAATATTTCATTAGTATAATATTAACTGAATGGGGCTTAAAAGTCCTTACTATATTTGAAACAAAAATGGACATAAATACATATAATTTGAGGCTATGTTATTAGTGCATACTAGTTCAAGATTATTATATTCTTCTAATGATTTTTTTGTTAATCTATCTGTTATTCTTATAAACAAGTGAGGCATTTTTTTCCCTAGGCATTTTCTATTTGGTTCTTTTTAAAAACATTTTTTTCTTATTGTTTCAATTTTTTCTTTTCTGCCTTCAAAAAAAAATTTAGTCTTTCAGATTGTTCTACAAAGTTCTGGAGGTTCTACTTCTGTTTATCATCTCCTGTGTTTTGCCATTTTTGTGTGGATTTCTCTGTGACCTCAAATATGTAGTCTAATTCCAGTGTGATTTTGCAAAGGCTTCTGCAAGAGATTCAAGAGTATCCCCAACCTGTGGCCAATTTTTATGTTAATCTCTCAGTCTGGAGTTTCAGGGTCAGCAATAAAGTATAAATTTGGCTCCCTAACTCGTAAAGTGAAGGAGAGATTTTGATTTCTCAGAAAAGACCACTGCTGTTGTGTTTCACTTTTTCTTCTTCACTTGGGTCTTAGAGAAAGCTCCCTTGCTGCTGGATATGGATTTTTTTTTTCCCCTTAGTATATTATTTCTCTCAATAGCTTAGCTCTTCAAGAATCTTAGCTTTTGTATTGCTCTTGGCTCTTAAGGCCCATAAAATCCCAGGTCTCATGACCAGCCCTTATATGAGTCTTAAAATCCAACTCCTTGGTTACCAGGACTGAGATTTCCATAAATGGCATGATGAATTAGTGCTCCGAGCATTTCAGGGACCAGTTGCCTCTATTTTTGGCACCCTGGCATTTCCTTTTCTTCTTCTGAGCTCATTTGTGCATTTAAAAATTACTATATTTTATCCATGTTTGCTGCAAGAGGATAATCACATATTTGTTTATTTGTTTTAATCAGGCATCCTGCTGGAAACATCCTCTTTAACTGTTATATATGGAAATTTAAGAGGAATACCTATTAATTCCCTATTTCCACATTGAAATACAGACTGTTATAACTTGGAGAAGGGATTTTATGGAGGAAAAGAACAGGAGTTGGGGAAATTATCTACAAAATATTTTCCAAATGATGTAATATAGAAAACTGTTCAAAATATGTTTTGTCCCAATATTGCCTTCACACTCAAAGTGATACAAATATTGGACTCATTATTTAAATATATTTACATAAATATTAATTTATGCAGACAGAATATAAACATATAGTTACACATTATTGGTTCAGTGCCCTGATTATTTAATTGCTTTCAAGTACACAACATATGTGTTCTATGATTCCATTTTACCATGTTCCTGAAAGATGCCATTAAAAAAAGTAAACCAAAAACACTATAGAAAATATATTTGCAAAAAAGAGTAAAAATCAGTCACATTTTCTCTTCATTGTTTCAATTACAAATTTTCAAAACATTAACAAGATTTTATTCTCCTTCAATGTGTTATTAAGAAGACGTGTGAAATCAGAGTTATAAAGGAGAGAGCAAATTTTTCTCGGATGGTTAACTCTATCTTGCTTGCAGGCAGACAAAGGAATATATGGCCCAAATGAGATTTTAAGCACTCCTAGATTTTTGACTCTTAAATCTTTTCTAATATTTTCTAACAACTCATTCAACTGTTTCAGTTGCTATTTCTTAAATAATATTGCATATTGTAAGAAAAGGAATTTGTTTCAAAATTATTGAGTAGTTTGTTTCATAAAATACTTTGAGCTTCACATAAGGAAGATAATATTCATCTTGATTCCTTTTTCTATTATTGGTACCTGATTTCCACTAATCCACAGGCAAACTTCAACCCAGTTCTCCTTCAGTACGTATCTGACAAATGATTACATGGAGTTAAGGCCCTGAGAACAGGAACACAACAAACTCCTAACTGGACTATGAAGTCCATTTCCCTGACTTCATTAACATTGTACTCTAACTTTAAAACATGTTCAGCTGTGACTTCTGGAACAACTTACGGTGCACTAAGAAAGTCTGTGTGAATTAGATCATTCTCAGCTGAACAGGGAGAGCAAAAAGACTCAAAATTACATTTACTCTAACAAATAAGTCTCCACACTAATCACCTAGATAACTACAAGTCACATGTCAGTACAAGTCGGGGAGATATTTAGATGGTGAGTCATTGCAGAGAGTAACAGTTGGACTGCCCTAGAAGAACCATTTAGCAAACATAAGCATGATCCCACATGCATTGTCAGAGTGTGTCTCAAGCTCTTTTCAGATGTATTTTCAAGATAAGATAAATTAGATGGTGGAAAATGAGCAATCTTTATAAATGGAAATTTATCATCACGATCTAAAGCCTTTACAATAAAATTTGCCTAAAACACATTTTACAAATGTTCATTTCCTCAGTGTTCCTATAAGTTCAATAAACAGTATGATTGCATCTCCCTCATAGAAAAAGTAATAATTCATGAAGAAGGCAAAGAAATGAGAACCACTGAAATTTGCCAACTATTTCAAATCAGATGATAATCATTCTTACTCAATGATTCACAAATGATTTCCTGGCACAGTCCACATGACCTAAATCAGCCTCTGCACCTATTTACATAGGCATATATACACACAGAATAAATGACAAAGGGAAGGGAAAGTTATAATTCTAGAAGATCACACACACACACACACCCCTCTCTTCACCAAAGATTAACTGGAACTGATAAAGTGATGAGAGACCTAGTAAAGAAGTCACGAGAAAAGGAAGTACAAACTGTTAAAAAGAAGAAAAAGCAGGTGGGCAATTTTAGGAAAGTGCTTAGTTCCACTAAGAATTAGTGTTTCCTAACTCCACATAAAGGAATGCATATTTGTGACTCTGTGTGTATATTTACAAGAAAGGATTAATACATTACATATTGTTTTTATTTTCATCTAATTTTAATTTATCAGTATATCATGATTATTTTTCAATGTCAAGAAATAGCCTTGCACAACTTCATTTTTAATTGTTCATTTGTATTCTATTAGATTAATGTGGCATAATATAATTAATCCATCAACCCTCCATTGCTAGATATTCCATTTTAAAGTATTCTGTGTTCATTTGTCCCTTTTTTATGTTTGGTTTTCGCAAATTCATTCCCTCTCCCAAACAGCACCCTAATTTCCAACTAGGGAAGTAACTCTTTTCCATTGGTTTAAGTCTTGGGTGAGAAAAATTCTAGGAGACTGTCTTCTATGACAGAAGCCAAAAGAAAGAAATTATCTTTCCAGGTTCAACAGCCAGGTGTTGGCATGTGACCTAAATCTGATCAGTTGGAGGCCCTCTCCTGGGACTTAGAATCTGGAGTTTTAAATCAAGTACAGAAAGAGTATGTTAGAGGTTATTCATCTCAACAGGAGAAGGGTCTGCTAGAGTTGTGATGGCATCTGGACCAGATCTGCTAGTTACAGGACAGTAACTCTGCTTCTTTCCTCTTCCTTCTTCATAATGTAATTCTTATTGGATCAGTCTCCCATTCTTCTGACAAGTCCCAAGAAGCCTCACGGCAAATATTATAAAAGTCTCTAATGAAAACCTGTAGCTATATTTTGTACTTATCCTTTTTTTATTTCTTTACATCTTAGAAGTACTAAGCCAAAGAGCATGCAAAATTTTAATTAAAAAAAATATAGTATCAGACTGCCTTCTAAAAATATAGCAAAGAGGTTAAGAATATTAGCCAACCTCTTATGGCAGAACTTTTTGCAACTTATCTCTAAGTCTCAGGTTATTCATTTTAGTATGAGATTCATCACAGCACCAATTAGGGTTATAGTGAGGAAAAACTGAGAGAATATATGCAAAGTTTAGCACATAATAAATTATCAATAAATGTTAGATTTTTATTTGAAAGAATGTAGAAATTACACTCCCTTTGGCAATGCCTAGGTATACTCATTTACTCCTCCTCTGCTTTCTCTCTGCTCTCCCTCAGCCCCTTTTATCTACTCCTGTAGGTCCGGTCTGTGAAAATTCTTAGCAGGGGTCTTTTGCATAATTCTGGTTTCACTTTAGCCCTCTCTCTTAGATGCTGACAGATGACACAAAAGACAAACCAGAATTAGAAATCCCTCAATATAGACCTAAAATTTTAAGGAAAAAAATTCATTTTATATTCTAAGGAAACTGTCATATGCTATAGTTTAACTTTTAGTGTTTTTTTAAAGAGCAACTTTTCCAAACTTCCTTACCATTATTTTACAGTTTACTCTAATTATATATATAAAGATGTGATATCACAATCTTTTCAGTCCTGACGACTTCTAAAGGTCTTAATCTAACCCTCATTCTAAAAAATGGTACAAGAGAATTTACAGAAAGAAGGCAGAAGTTGGGCACTAAAAAATTAATTTTGGATACAATGTCTAAAAGAAAATAAAAAGTAGAGCCATGATTAAGGGGAGATATGAGGAATAAGGGTATATCCAAGTGGTGTGGAAGAAGAAAGAAAATTTAAATGTAAAAATTGAAGAGAATTTAGCGAGATGTAAAATAGGATCAATGTTAGAAAAGCCTCCAGAACCTCAACTGCGTTGTGTAACAGAGACACCTGCTGGTCATTATATATTTCACTGTTCAAACCTTCAAGTTACATTTGTTCTTTCACTCTACATATATCCTCTTCCCCTACATAGTCTCTAAACCATTAAAATTTCACAGGATGAACATGATGAGATCTTCATATTAAAAAGATAATAATTAAATCAATGGGGTGTATTTTCTACTCTAAATCTGGGGAAAAATCTGGGCCACCAAGACAACTTTGCTAATGTCATTTTAATATAATTAAATTGAGCCTGCTTTGTGCAATGTAATAAGCTGCTAAAAGTTAAAGCATACTGAACAACTCTCCTTTGCCAGAAAAAATAACTGTAAAAGTAAATAACAATAGTATGGTTAATGACAAAGATAAAAAGTTATATGATATATATATATATATATATATATATAATATATCTTAGACACCAGGTTAGGATTTTATCTTAGCAAAGGAATTAGAAGCCATAATTATGTAAAAATACTAACAATTTATTTTATAATATTATGAACCACAAAAAGAAACTGGTTTATTTTCTCTCACTGCTGTATAATTCTCATGATAGATATCTCCATATCAATTACTGCAGTACCTAAAAGTCATCAGATATAAACATTAATCAGCTGATTGTGACTGATAAATTGGGACTTCTAATAGAAGTCCCTAACAGAATGTTGACTCAGTGGGACTGTCTCCCTTTTCTTAAATAATTCAGATTAACTAAGATACTATAAATAAATATATTTTTGGCTAACAAAACATAATTTGCATTTTCTTTAGCACCCTCAAATTCCATGTTTTGAAAACAGAGACTTAAAAACTATTTCAAAAACCAAGAATGACAATCAGAATCTTAATTTGTATGTAGCATAAATTAACCCAGTAAGATAGATATGGTTCATAGCTAAAGTCACAAGGTGGACGAATATAAAAAGTGCTAATTATAATCAAATAGTTCATCAGTTAACATGTATCAATCCTCTGTGTTCAAGACTAAGGATTGTAAGAGATGCAGAACTCTAAGACAACCTATTTAGAAGGACTCTATATTCTGATTGAATATACCACTTTATTTCACATGAAAAAGTCAGCACTCAATTATGAGCTAAATAAGTGATGATGACCCAAAGTCATGTGAAAGTTCCTACATAAGTTTGGGATAGATAAAGACTAGTTTGGAAAATGTTTGTGGTGGAAACGAGCACTGAATATATGAATAGTGGGCTGGATTTGAGTAGGCAGAAATCTTAGTGAAAGGTGCTTCAGGCAAAGAGAAGAACATGAGTAATGGGAAGGGAGCAAAGTCTGGTGAGAATCTATTTGTGGGCAGGGAGTGGTCTCCCTAAAGCAGAGTGGAGGAAGGGAAAAGCAAGAAATATTTGGCTTTGAAAGTGAGGGACCAGTGTAGGGAGATTCTTGAAAGCTTGGCAGAAGGTTAGACTTGATGCATCAGGACTTAAGAAAGATGAGTTCTGACAAATTCAAAGAGAGTGACTTGATAAATTCACTGTTTAGGGAAGATTAGTTTGGCAGCAAACTTCACCGTAAGTGATCTAAAATAGATTGCTCCACTTGAGTTACTTTGCTAATAATATTTGGATTCAAACTTCAGCTACAGAGGAAGAGTTCATATGTATATAACTTCATACATTCTATATGACGATTAAATTATTTACTTGATGTCTATGCCAATAATAAATGAGGAAGAAAGTTAAGCAAAAAATTTGATTCATATTGATGACCAACCTTGTAAATGAGACCGCATGCCCACCCTCTTCTACCTCCTTTGCTCCACTCCCTGATTAAAGAATACGTATTGCTTAAGAGGAACGAATAGTTATCACTCCCCTTTTATTATCTAATCCTCTTTAGGAAAAAGTAGATTTGTCCTTAGTTATACAAGATTATACAAGACTGTATGTAGTACTAATAATCATAATAGGGAATATATGCTATTATAAATGAATGCCTATTACTTGTCAAGTATAAAATAGATCTTATTTCATTTCATTTTTGCCACATTCCTGCAAAGAAGAAACTGTGATCTCCATTTTTGCAGCTGGGTTGTCTAAGGCTCACAGGATCTAGAAGAACTTCCCTCAGATTGTGTTTTGGGATATAAAGTCTTCCCTCAGATTGTGTTTTGGGATATAAAGTCAGGTGTGTCTGGCTTCAAAGCCTGTGCACTCAGCATGATTCTACCCAGTTTCTGGTGAGGACACTGCTTGCAACATTGGAATCATTCCTTTCCTGCTTGATCCTCATAAAGCTAAATATCAAAGTTAAACGCCACTTCAAACTACATCCAAATTACGGCACGCCAAAAAGTTAGTGAACTGCTGCTGCAGTGATCATGGAAAGCAGGAGTATTGATAGCAAGGTCTGGCTAAGAACTCAAGTGGCAGACTTCCAATTCATAATTCTAAAATTAATTCAAAGTATCTTAGAGTCACAAAGAAGCCTGACATTGAATAATAAGTTAACATAACAATCTTCTAGTTTTGTTTCTTTGTTTCTGACACTTCTTAGTTTTGGAGATTCCATTCAGGCACATCTACATTCTGGCCTGTTTTTTAAAGTTCTTAAATTATTGACATTGAGATTTTGACTGCCCTCTCATTTTGGCATGGCTTTTCACTATTATTGATTTATATGTCCTCATTTGAAGAGCAAATAATCTCTGGTTTATAGCTTTTAAATAAGAGAAAGAAGGTTAAGAGTTGTCAGCTATCTAGGTACACAGTCCATTCCAACTTCAGTAATAATGTGCAATAAAGAAAGAGGGTATGGGTCTAGGTCAATTGATTTTAATGGCGGAAACTAAGGTGCCTGGTCACTTTCACTGACCCTAACTCACAAGTAAAAATTGCCATTTCAGAGGTCATCAGTCAATTCAAATTATGGCATTTTTAGCTCAGAGTTTTAAGATTGCAACATAAGAAACCTGGAGAACTTACACTTCTGGAAGAATTATATATTGACTACATTAAAGAGTCCTCTCATTAGGGGGAAAAAAGACCTTTCATAAAACATTGTTTTTATCACATATCCCTGAAAATTTGAGTGACTAAAATTAAAAAAAAAAAGTTTGCTGAAATTCAAATGGAAAAGAGAAAAAGAATCCTCAGGAGGCAGAAATGCCCTAAGTGTAAATGCCAAGATCATCACTCCAAATCCTGGGCTAGTAGCAAGACAGAGAAGATGAATTTGAGACTCATGGATTTAGCTAAGGGCCTTGGACAGGACTAAAATGGTCCCAGATCCACTGTTCTGATCAAAGTGGATCATATGCTATTTTTAATAAAGACTTTATTTTCTTAAAGCAGTTTTAGGCTCATAGCAAAATTGGGCAGGGGGGAGGTACAGAGATTTCCCATATACCTTCTGCCCTACACAGGTATAGCCTCCTTCATTATCAACATCTCCCACCAGAATGGTACATATGTTGCAACAAAGGAACCTACATTAACACATTATAATCACCCAAAGTCCACAGGTTACCTTAGGGTTCACTTTTTTTATTTTATATATTCAATAGGTTTGGATAAATAAATAATGATATATATATATATCATTATATTATCATACAGAATATTTCCACTGCCCTAAACATTCTGTGTTCTTTGCCTTTTCACCCCTTGCCTCTACTCTAGCCCCTGGAAACCACTGATCTTTTGACTAAATATCCTCACAGTTTTGTCTTTTTCAGAATGTCATATAGTTGGAATCATACAGTATGTAGCCTTTTCAGATTGCTTTCACTTAGTAATATGCACTTAAACTTTCCTCCATGTCTTTCATGGTTTGATAGCTCCTTTGTTTTTTAGCACTAAATAGTATTCCATTGTCTGGCTATGTCACTGTTTATTTATCCATTCACCTACCTAAAGACATCTTGGTTGTTTTCAAGTTTTTCACACACACATGACCTTAAAAATATTAGTATTCAAAATATGTAAAGAATTCAATCTCATTAACAATCACAAAAATGCAAATAAATATCACAAGGAGATGTCATTCTACTTTTATCAAATTAGAAAATATTAACCAGTTTGATAAAGCCAAGTGTTGGGAAGCATTTAGTTCAGTTCAAATTCTATGGCAAGGATAGGAGTATAAATTTGGCAAAACCACTCTACATTTGGATTTACATTATAAAGCATGTATTTTACATTCATGTAGTCTACATTCTTCTTTTTCTAAACTACTGAGAAACACTTTATAATTACATCAGGAGAATGTCTACAGCAGCATTCTTCATGACAATTATAACTGGAAACAAATGTAATGTCCATAAAACAGGAGAACAGATAAATTGTGAGTTTTTCCCATAGTGAACTACTATATATCAATGAAAATTAAGGATATATAGCTACAAGAAAAACAGCTTAGTAAGTTAATATTGAGAGAAAAAAGTCACAGAAATCTATAAAGAGTGGATAATTTTTCATTATGTCAATTTAACTACTTTGAAACTGTGTGTCCCAGAGTTCCCTTCTCTCTGTGCTTTTTAGATAAGGTTGCTACAAGGTAAATTTACCTGAAATTTGGAAGGTGAAATTTTTAACTCCCAGAAGGTCAGTATCATTCATGAGCAGTTGTAGCTCAAACACGTTGTCACTGAACTTGACAAAGAATAGCAGTCAGGCCTGTGGTTCCCCCAAACCCCTCCAGTCTTGTTCAGCTTCTCTGATTCTGGCTGTGGTTCAGTTCTGCTGTCAAGAGAGTTGTCTTATCCTTCAGGTCGTCTGCCTCACCTAGACTGGAGGCCATGGGAGACAAACATGTTTCCATTTTGTCCTTGGTCTCTCCCACTTCACATCTACCTTCACTTACAGACCAGGCCTGGCTGACATCTAAATAACGTATTGTTTTTGTATGCATTGTATTGATTTTTTAATTAAAGAAAGGGAGTGGCCAACACAAAATTTACTTCTAAGAGGAAGGCAGGAATAGGAAATAAACATACTGGTAGATTCAGTGGTATCTGGAATGGTGTGGGTAAAGTTCTTAAGATAGGAGGGGGGATTCACCAGTGTCCATTTTATTATTTTGCTTCACAATTTACCCATAGATTATATACATAATTTTGTGTATCAAGTATTATATAAGAATAATAAAAATTAAAGCACTGAGGTAAGAAGGGCAATAAAAAAAAGAGAAGAAATAAAAAATTCAACAGGAAAAGAATGTAGTATCCAGAGCAGAAGGTGCACTGATTTTCTGAAGCAGCCCTAGAAAAAACCCATCCTCAGAGACAGCAGGGGTTAGAAACATGAGCAGGCCTGGGCGTACAGCAGAATAGCTTGTCTGTCTAAAGAACTAAGGCGCAACCAGTGAGGACTCCATTTTAGACAAAGTTTCAGCAGATTCCTAACTTGGTTCTCACAGGTGAAGAAGAAATGGGGGAGTATCCCCACATATCCATGCAGCATAAATGAAAAGAAAAATGCATCCACTCATTTGCAAGGAACGCCTTCACTATTTTCTTACTCCACAACAGAAATGAATTATCATTATTTAAAGATGATAGCTACTTAGAAAATCAGAAATAAATCAAATGAGAATCAATTAAAGTGATTAAATGTATCAGAAATCAGTAGTCTAAGAGTTTTTAATTGACAATGTAACTCTAACAAAGACTGTATAATAATATCAACAAAGGCTACAGATTACCTTGGAATAAACTTAACAGGGAATGTGTAAAACCTATTTTAGGAAATTAAAACTGTACCACTGGACATAGACATTCTCATTATATGCAGAAACATATCTTGTTCCTAGATAGGAAATCTCATTGCTGGAAAGATCAATTCTCCTCGAACCAACACATAAAATTAAAGTTTTAATCAAAATCCTAATAGAATTTTTTAGAGGAAAGGGAACTAAGTCGATTCTCAAATCCATGTGGAAAAAAGTAAGTCAATGAAAAGGAAAAGAAATTGTCAAAATGAATAAATATACATTTGTCCGACCAGATATAAACTTTTATGATAAAGCTTCAGTGATTAAAACAGTATGTTACTGACCTTGACAATCAGATTAATGAAACACAAGAGTCAAGCAAAGACCCATGTGCATATAGAAGTTTTGTACATAGTAAACGAATCATTTCAAACCAGTGGGAAAAAACAGCTTACTTGCTAACTATTATTTTAACTGCCTGTTCATTTAAGAATAGAATTGGAAATCAGTCTCACAACATACATTATAATAAAGTTCTATTAACTTTCAGGTTTGAATATAAAGAAACCAAAAGTATATAAGAATAAAATGTGGGAACATTATTTAAATCTTAATTTGGGAAGTTCTTTCAATGCATGACACCAACCTTAGAAGCCATAAAAGAAAACACTGGACTATATAAACTTCAGCATGATAAAATGTGGCATAAACAGAATAAAAAACAACTGACATACTGGAAAAAACTACTACAGTATATAGTTGAGAATTCTGATATGAATATTAATAAGAAGAATCTACAAATAATAAAATGACTAACGAATGAAGGACATAAAATAAGTTTAAATGAACAAAAATTTTTAATATCACTAATGAACATATAAATGCAAAAATAAAGCAATTGTAATTAATCATCTCCTATGTGATTGGCAAATATTGAGACTATGCAAAACTGGCGAGAAGGCAGGGAGGGACAGGGACACATACAAATTTATATTCAGGAGTATAACTTGGTACACATATTTGAAGGACAAACTAGCAATGTCTATCAAAATTCTGAATGTGTATAGGCTTTACTTGAACTTCTAATAAGTGATATGCAGAAATCATTGTACAAAAAGGAAAGACAGATACAGAAAGATTTCAGTGCAGAATTATAATAGCAAAAAGCTAGATATAACACAAGTATCCAACACTACCCAAACATCTGAATGTTTAAATAAGTTATAGTACCCTAGTGTGGTAGAAAATTACATCACTATTAGATTGGAACTGAATTTTGTATAACGTGGAAGGATATTTACCATATATTATTAAATATACAAATATTTAATATGTAAAATATGAAATATGCAAAATTACAGAGCAATATATCATATGAGCACATTTCTGTTAATAAAAATTTAGTTATATTATGTATAACTATGAAGAAAAAAAATTTAAGAAAACACACCATATGGAGAAGTTGTACTGTTTGAAGGGGAAAAGTTTTCTAATTTTACATACTACCACATTATTTAATTTTTTTACAATAAGCTATATAAAGAAAATGTTTTCAGCTGGCCTAAAATTTACAGAAAAACAAATCCACATCAAAAAGAAGTCTAGGGCAACAGTATACTTCACCTAGTCCTCTGAGCTCATCATCTTCATGAATAAAACAACTCTTTGCCCATATTTGAAATTCTGAAAGTGTATGGCACCGAAACAAGTATAAGCCTATCTCCTAGAATAGTGCAAAAGAAAAATTTTAGGAAATGCATAGCTAATTTTGTTAAAAATATATTTAAAAGAGTTCTAAAGTTAGTCTAAAAGAGTCCTAAGAAGACTGCATTACAAGGATTATTTTCTTTATAGAAATTTTGGCCCATTAGTAATTAAATCTCTCTCTTTCATAACAGTAAAAAAAAAAAAAAAAAAGACTGAAAATCCCCTTTAATACATGGAGGTAAGTTTATAGAAATAAAAACATAAAATATTATCCAAAAAGTCCTCTGTCTACCAAGGTAAATCCTTCTCTGAAGCAGTTATCACACTTAAAAGTATATGATTATTTCAGTAACTAGTTGTTAAACATCTGGGCTCCTCCAACTAAGCTACAAGCTCCCTGAGCTCAGGAATTCTTTCATTCTGATTTCTTACTATATGCACAGTGCCTAGGAAATGGTAGGTGCAAAATAAATATTTGTGGAAGGAAGGGAGGGAGGAAGGAAGGAAGAAAGGAAATGGAAGGGAAGGAGGTAGGAGAGAAGGAAGAAGTCAATCACAACATTTTAGAAGAAAAAGGAATCTCCAACACCATCTCTGTTGAAGAGATACAATCAATGCCACAGAGCTGTTCCTGGAACTCTCTTCTAATAGCTAGACCAGAATTCTTTCTGCTCTACCAGGCCACAGATGCTATTCTGTTTCAAGTTAGTGGATTTTATCCCAATCTGAAACAAAATAGTATCTTGATGCATTTAGTACACAAATTTGGTAAAAAAAAAAAAATTAGCCAAACCTTTCAACAATTATTACTAAAATCTCAGATAGGTTGTTGTTAAAATATTTGAGGCAGACCATATGAATACGACCAAGAGATTCTAAACATTTTACATCCCTTCCCTTCTCTCCTTTATATTCAGCTTATATGTAGTGAAAGCTAGAAGGCTACTTTATTTTGCACCTCTCTTGAATTTCTTTTGTATGTCAGGTAAAAATTTAAGGCCAAAACTTTGAGTTATGGAAAACTAAGTAAATACTTTGAAAAGACCATGTTTCTTAACACTTTCTTTGTTGAAAAGAGAAAACCACCTGATAATGGATGCCATGTTCAAGAATTCATATTAACTCCCTACTGACTGTTCAGCTATGTAAAACAATTTTTAACCATTGGGACAGTTTTATTCATGTGCTCCAAAGCCATATCTAAAATCTAATGATCTTATTGTGACTGCATACTCTTTTGATAGGTTGAGGAACAATGAAGGTGGCAAAGAGGATTAGACTATTAAAGTGCCACATCATAAGGCATAATTAAATTTAGGAAACCAAAGCTGGTTTAGGTTTATAACTATTCTCTGAATTCTAGAGCTCCTAAAAAGAACAATTAAAGAATGTTGTTCACATTAAAAATAACATATAACTTATTCATACTTTGGAGACAAAGATTGAAACTCGTATAACAAAAAAAATTTGTGTGACCACGAACTTGTTCTTAGGAGATGGGAGTCACTAATTAATTCAACAAATATTACGACATGCCAGAGGGTTACTTATGGAGTTATTAATTGTAGGTCACAAAGTAAATCACACCCAGAAGACAAAAAAAAAAAAAAAACTGAAAAAAACCCTCAAGATATTAAATCATTTTACTACTATTTAAAAATGACAATAGTACCAATTGCAAAATTGCATATTATAGTGTTTAGGATCTGCTATGGATTGAACTGTATTCCACTAAAACTCACATGTTGAAATCCTAATTCCCAATGTGACTATATCTAGAGATTGGGTCTTTAGGAGAAAATTAACATTAAATGAGATTATAAGGGTGGGGCCCTAATCTAAAAGGATTGTGGTCTTAAAAAAAAAAAAAGAGAGAGAGAGACAGAGAGACAGAGAAAGAGATCTCTCTCTCTCTCAGCCATGTGAAGATACAGTGAGAAAGCCAGAAACTTAATTGGCTGGTACCTTGATCTTAGACTTTGCAGCCTCTGAAACAACTATAAGAAAATAAATGTCTATTGTTTAAGCCACCCAGTCTACAGTATTTTGTTATAGCAGCCCAAGCTAAGACAAGAAAATAGATTGCTTGCTTTCAATAAGAAAGATCTAGTTTCATATTTTGCCTTAGCTAACTCTCTAAATCTTAGTTTCCTGTCTGTAAAAAGTTTTTAACCTATCCTAAAGTCCATTTTTAGTAATATAGCTTATAATACATATAAAGGGGTTATTACAGAACTAACTAAATAAAAATATTTTATCATTTATTAATTATTTAAATAAACTGTTTAGCAAATCATAGAGTGTTATAACTTAAACAGAACTTATACACTACATATTTATATACAAATTCATCATTAATAAATGGCTTTTCAGAAAGAAGTGATTTGTCTCTTGAGTCTAGTCATTTGTTTTGATCTTCAAGTTCAAGGTAGTATAATCTTTGAATAACTAGCTTCATGGCAGAAGACACTAATGCTCATTAAACAAGGTAAAAGACTATGAAATTATTTTATCAAGTTGTTGAACACACTGTTTATGTAGCATTTGGTGAAAATATTTTAAAAATATTATCTTATTGTTTGTATAATTGAACATATTAGTATTAGTCTAATAAGTAAAAATTGCCCTTAGTATACACACTATTTGACAACAGACAGGCAATCAGTTCATGGAATGAATGGATAAATCTAATTATTTTAGTAACACCAGAAATATATATGATGACATGCTCTAATACACATTCATTCAATCACTCATTCAAAAGCATCTAGTCACCATACATGGTATGCTGTGAAAAATTAATATGAGCCAGATATGACGGTAGTCTGTAAGCAGCTAGATGCCCAAAATTTAGTGAAGGGTCTCTCCTACATCCTATCATAACCACTCCATATTTACTTCTTTTATTTGTTCATTCAGTTAATGTATTTTAAGCAGCCACAATATATTTAGCATTCACCTTTTTAGAAACTGGGGATACAATGGAGAACAAGACAACAAAGCCTTTTCTCTCATGGAGGCTCCATTCATAGTCCGTACTGTACGTGCCCGTTTCCATCTTTATCTTCTTTTGTCTTGGGCACATCCACCACCTACTGAAGTTTGTGGCACACAGTAATGAATAGTGCAATTAGACACAGGACTAACATGTGTGCCATACTCCCATATCCAAACCCATGGTAGAAATTATTAATTATGGCTCTCATTCCCCAAGAGTCTGAATGTGATGTCAAAATCCTTTCATCACAGTATTCATAACAGCCATGATTAATCAATTAGAGTTAACAAACAAACTAAAATATCCACTTAAACCTCTGAGTAGAAAGCATAAAGTAGGTACAAGCTATAACCCCCACCTTCAATAAACAGGAAAAAATGTATACATCCAAAAGTAAAATTTGTAAGGACATCAGAGCAGTGAGGAAGCAGAGAGGAATGGACAAAGTGTTTCCAGAGCTGGACTGTCTCTTCCTAGGCAAGATGAGACCAGCAGAGGTTATCTTCATTGGAAGCATCTGCCAGATCTGTGATCTGAAGATCCATTTAGACTTAAGCAAAGGAACTCTACTAGGAGAAAGACAAACTAGCAAGAGCTTTGAGTAGTCACTGGAAATAGAGCCTAGGAGACAAACCCTACTAGAGGGAGGGGTCTGCAAAAACACAAGACATGTCTCTACTTGAAATACATGAGACCCAAGAAGTACTAAATTTATCTTAAGTTACAGTTCAGCACCCATCAAACTAAATTTCCAATTGAACTGAGGTAATTTGCCCTCAGTCTATATGTGTAACAGAGAAGAGCACACAGTGACTGAGGGAAAATGACATGAATGTCTCTACGGTTCCTGGCAGAAATAAATATGAGACATCAGAAGAAGCAGGAAAATGTAACTTACAGTCAAAAGATAAAAATCACATGCTACAAGGAGATTCCCCCCACCCTTGTCATGTTACTGGAATAAGCATATAAGAACTTTAAAATAAATAACATGAATAATTTTAAATAATGGAAAAAATGAGATTTTCAACATACAATTAGAATCAATATAAAAATCAAGTGGGACATTCTAAAACTGCAAATACATACATAATATGAATTCAAGAGCTGATGGAGTGTGTTTAATAGCAGGCTGGACACAGTAAAAACACTATTAATGAGTATAAAAGTAGAAAAATATTTAAACTGAAGTACACAGAAAAAAATTTGAGAAAAGCAGAACTGCATATTAGACTACAGGGCAAAAATAATACAGGACAGCAAATACATTCATCCTTCAAAGGTTCTGAGTACAATAATAAGACTCTTTAAAAAAAACAACATTGGCACCAGCTTTTTAGTTACAAATCAAATTTATTCCCTACCGATACCTTTACACGAAAAATCTTCACATAATAAATTTTCAACCCACAGAAGACAAATATATGGAACTATAACAGTCTAGCCCAAGGAAAAAAAAATGTATAAACACTCTGGTTCATTAAATGAGATTTGCCCTGTTATGGCATAATCTTAACATAGGAGTCACCATTTATGTTTAAATAGTATAGTGTTTCATAGAATCTAACAATGTAATCCACACTAAGTCATAATTTCAATACACTTATTCTTTTAATGAATGTGCAGAGAATTGGATCAATTTTCCATTCAATGAATTTTTCTTATATAGATGAGGGAAGAGAAATAAGTATGGATTAAACAACAAGGGCAATTTGTCCCCTGAATTACATTGATATTGTTGTAAAATTCTTATTATTTGGCAATGATTTTTCCAGTGGAGCACATTTCTGAAATAATAATGTGAATTATTGAGGTACGTAATTAGACAATTTTTCACTCTACTCACTATTTTCAAAAACTATCTCTAATCACTAAATTGAAGGTAAGGTTTAATTTAAGAAAATGAACACTGAGATCAAAACTTTTTTGACTTCTCTTGGCTGCTTCTTTTTCTCTCTGTAAATGAGGGGGTAGGTCCAGCTTGCCCTCTAAGATAATTTCAAGCTATGAACTTCATTTAGTTATCCACTTAAAAGTCTCTAACAGTTACATCTGCTTAAAAAAAAAAAAAAAAGACAATTCAACAGTCTGGCAGTTTTTAGTCTATCCCATTTATATTTATGAATATAATAAAAATTGATGCTAAACCTGTTATCTGATAAATTTTTTATTCTAATGCTTCCTTGTTGATATAGTTTGCTATACCGATTTTAAAAGTTTAACTTTAAATGATATATATTGTCACTCCTCTATGGAAAACTGAAAACAAATGTACATTTTTATTTTGTCCCACTTATTCTTAATAACCTATTCCTTTTTCTATAAGTGTTATCATTTTTCAAGAAGTTGCCTTCATAATCTTAAATGATCTATTTATGCTTCTATTTCTTAAATTCCCCATTCCAAATAATACCTATTAACTCCCTGCTAAGAAAAATGAAGAGTGACAACAGCTACTACCCAATTTAGATGATTTACATAATGATATTTAGGATTTCTGACCTCATTAGGTTTAGATGGACTTTGCGTTGATGGTGTAATTGGACAAGACTTTGGGGGATGTATTTTGCATGTGAATGGATCTAAATCTTTGGTGGCCAGAAACTGAATTGTGGTAGGCCGAATAACACCTTCCCAAAGAAAGTTCACACTCTAATTCCTGGAACCTGTGAACATGTTAATTTATATGACAAAATGTTTTTCACAGATATTTTTAAATTTACAGAGCTGGAGATGGGGAGACTATCTTGGATTGTCCAGGTGGATCCATTTAATTACACGATGTCCTCTAAGAAGGAATTGATCCACTATTGCTTGCTTTGAAGACAGAAAAAGAGAATCACTGAGCTAAGGAATGTGGGTTGCCTCCGGAAGCTGAAAATGGCCCTCAGTACCCAGATCGTAAGAAAATGAGGACCTCCAGAAAGGAAATCAGCCTTGCTGACTTTATTTAGTCCTTTGAGATCCATACCCAATTTCTGATTGATGGAACTGTAAAATAATAAACTTGTGTTGGCATAAGATACTAAATTTGTAATAATTTGTTAAGGCGGCAATAGAAAACGAAAAACAACCTGTTTAGTTTCATTTGAATTCCACTCCTAGATTAAGGGCCTTCCATTCTGAGGTCATGTAATTTCTACCTACTTCTTGAACAAACAGGATCCTGTTGGCAAGGAGGAAGGGGTAGGTGGCAAGGAAACGCAATGACCAGGGCCTGCGATTTGGTTGCATCTCTAGTCCTATCTCTCAAACTTCCACCTCGTGCTTTATGATCCTCTAGTTCTGATCTGTGAAATTGTCCTCTGCTTCTATGCTCTTGGTAATTTAGTTCCCTCTTCCTGTAATATCTCCAGCCAATTGTTTCACATTTTTGCATTAACCCACCCGCTGGCTCCCTCTTACTCTTCAAAGTACTGCTTAGACATATTCTTTTCCACTAAGCCTTCAAGATAAAAGATAAAATTATACAGTCTTTACCCAATTCTGTTTCTGCCCGACGTCCGTATTGCAATTATGTTATATACCACAAAAAATTATATTTACGTGTTTACCTTCTGTCTCTCCTGGTTGTTAACCAGTGGCTAACACTATGCTCAATAGCTGTTAATATGATCATTATACATAATAATATTAATGAATTGAGTGTTTGAACTATGCATTCTTTATAAGGAAATTATAGTGTATTGTACTCACCACAGATAAACATAGACTTTTTATTCTTTACATTATTCAAGATTTTAAAACTGCACAAAAGTGACGAGAACATTATAATGAATCCCCATCAACCATAATTCAGCTTCAATAAACATCAACACTTTCATACACATTTTTAAATCGTCTAGAAATTCAGTGGCAGACTATTTTCCTAGAAGGCTGACCTGCTGTCAACATGGATTGTTCTACTAAATCTAAAACGAGGAAACAGATTTCAATTCTCCAGATTCATAGTTCTAACAAACTTTAACAGCACTAAAGGAAAAAACACACTCAGAAAGAGCCATTAAGTACCACCAGAGACCAAAAAGTGAGGAAAAACCGGGTCTATTATAGCCTAGAACCAGAAAAACACTCCACAAGTGTCCTAAATGGCCACTATATGTTATGGGGCTTGTGCATGAAAATTCCTGCCACTCCGACTTAATTCAAGAGAAAGCCAAGGCATTTTGTTTTCATTTTTGTTTTTAACGGCCCACTTCAGTGTTGGCAATTGGAAAAAAATGTGTCTCTGCTGCTCTGGATAAATCACATTGACTGAAGACTGCTTGAATTCATTTTTCCCAAAACAAAAACAGGACTGAGGATCTTATCGGAGTTCCAGGGACACCCGCCCCGGCCTCCTTCTATGCCCGCACTGCGGCAGGGCCTCTTCTAGGGATGCTAGGGGCGCGCAGGGGAGAGGGAAGGCTTAGGAACCCCAACCTGGAATCTATAGAGTCCAGGCAAAAGCACGCTTCAAAAGGTAGGAAGAACGAAATAAGAAAGGCTGCAACCTGAGCCTGGTTTGGAACATACCCCCAAAACGCAATAACCTAACGGTCCTCATTCTCACTCAGGTGAACAGGGACAGACCGGAACTACGCTTCCCAGAATGCAAAACGGTGGGGCGGCGCTAAAGAAACTGTTTTTACCTCAAGTTGGCAGGAGGCCCTTCAGGCTTGTGAACTCCAGTCCCTCTTCTTGGCTCTCCTCACCTCAGCCTAATTGGCTTGGCAGTCCGTGCGTGGGAGGGCGGCTCTGGCGTCACTGGCAGCGGTTGAATGGGGGCCCTCAGCCCCGGGACCTCCCGGTAAATGAAGTCCTTTTTCCGGTCGGAGAGGTAGCTTTTCCGGCCGCGTCAGAGCAACAGGACTACATTTCCCAGGGGCACACGGGGCTGCCGGGCAGCGTGGGGGCGGCGCCTCACGTCCTGTACAGTCATCCCAATCCTCTTCGGCGGGACTGTGATGGCCGGAGAGATGACGATCTTAGGTTAGTGATCGGAAGGGTCCCTGACGCTGTTGCAGGCACCGGAGCGGTTTGGGGAGGCCGCGATGGGCGGGGATGGTTGTCACACCTGCTGGATCCCGCTGGCGCAGCAGAAGGGGCGCTGGAAATGTGACTTAGAGGCGGTTTGGGGTTGTAAATGACGCCAGGTTGGGGGGTCGCCTCTAAGAAGGCCCAGGCCGGAGTAGGCCTGGGTAGGGCTGGCGGCGACGGTCCGCGTACATTGTAGGGACATCGAGCCTCGGGAAAGGTTGTTCCCTAATGAATGTCGATTTTGAATCCTCGGTTGAATTGGGGCCTTCGAGAGGCTGCCGGAATGTGCATCTCCAAGACCCCTTTGTGGAGGAAGGGGGAGGAGCGGCAGCAGCATCCCGAACTGTAAGCCCATGGGATGCTGTACTTAGAGAGATCCAGGCCTCTTTGATGTATAGTTCAGTGTTTCCACCAACCAGGTAGGAATTACCCTCTCCGGAAGAGGTGATGAAATGCTTCAGAAAATGTGTACGTAGGAGCAACAGGAAAGTTGGATTGGCACCTGATTTCATGACTTTGAGTTACGTGTTGATGAGGATGAGCTAACAATTAGCACAGCAGACCCCTACAAATTGGCGTTTGGGGTTATGTGTAACGTGGATGGACACAGGTGTATAACATAGCCTTCTGAAACAAAAAAACGATTAATTGTAAATTCGAAGTAGCTTCTTTCTTCATCATTTACGTTTACAGTCTGCGTGGCATTTGTTCATATTTTTTTTCACCAGTTAATATTTATTAAACAATCTTCTACTGGCTAGGAACCGTTCTTGGTGTAGGGGACACAACGGTGAGTAAAACCTGACTTCAAGGGAGCTTCCATTTATGTTGTCATCAGGGTTTCACTTAATCTCTCTTCCTAAATATCACCTTTGCAAGAACTATGTCCTTAATTCATATTCAGTACAGAAAAAGTTAACTGTTTTGTTATGAAGTGACAGTTGACTATCTAAGCAAATTACAAAATTATTTTCATCTAGTTTATCCGTTTCATTCTTTTGAAAGGAAACAGGAAATAAAGGGATAAAGAGTTTAGCCTTACAATAACAGTTTTTGCTATGGAAATTTTAATAATAGAGTTTATTTTTAACAATAATATCGAAAGCTAATCATAAAACTATAAAATCTAAATATTAATTTATCAAGAATTAGATTATATCTAACTTTTGCTCCAGATGAATGGTTTTTCCCGTCAGCAGTAGCACAATTATTATTGAAATGTTTTTCCATTTTATCCCTTTACCTACCCATGAGAAGTACACAAATATACAGAATTTTTGTTTTTGTGGCTACTTCAATTTAGTTGTATTACAGTCAGTTTACATTATGCAAACTTGGTGTTTAAGAAGTGTTATCATGAGTACTATAAAAGAAATTTTGAGATTGTATCTTTAATCTTGTTTCAAAGAGTGGTATTCAAGGGACTTTACTATAGTAATTTAGCATATTGTGCTAGTTTGATAAGACATAACTTTTAATTTGCCTGTCTTTCAGGATCAGCTGTTTTGACTCTCCTATTGGCTGGCTATTTGGCACAACAGTATTTACCATTGCCTACTCCTAAAGTGATTGGCATTGACCTTGGTACCACCTACTGTTCAGTCGGGGTGTTTTTTCCTGGTACAGGAAAAGTAAAGGTCATTCCAGATGAAAATGGGCACATCAGCATACCCAGCATGGTGTCCTTCACTGACGACGATGTTTATGTGGGGTATGAAAGCTTAGAGCTGGCGGATTCAAATCCTCAGAACACCATATATGATGCTAAAAGATTCATAGGCAAGATTTTTACCCCAGAAGAGCTAGAGGCTGAAATTGGCAGATACCCTTTTAAGGTAAGTTAAGCTAAAATATCTTTTAACTTTAGCTCAGATTACTGTTTCAATTAATGCTTTAGCTTCAAGTTAATGAAACATTCTATTTAAATGGACTGAGTCTCCACCACCATCACCAGCATCACAAAGAAAAAAAGACTCAATCTGCATGGAAGTTTTATCATATAACAAGCAATCCCACAGCAGCTCCGGAGTTTGTTAATTCATTGACCCCACAGTATTATCAAGGACTTGGGACATTACCAGTCTCTCAGTCTGCCATCCTCAGAATGTCTGCATAGCTCTTTCATTGTAGCAGGAAAGCTAATGAAGCCCCATGTACCTATAGATGGATGGATACATAGATATTCTCTGTGTTTGTGTATATGCATATTTGTATACATAAAAAAAAGATCATACTAGGCATGCTGTGTTATGACTTGTTTAAAACTCATCAGTACATCGTGGACAGTTAGTAGGCTTACCTCATTATTTTACTGTCTTTCATAGTTGTAATGGAATAACTATTCCATTATTTAACTGTCCAGTTTCTGTCAGTGTACACATTATTTTTCCCCTAGTTTTCTACTGTTATTGGAGCTTCAGTGAATATCTTTATACATACATGTTTTTACATTGCTCTGATAATTTCCTAAATTTGAATTCTAGAACTGGAATTGACAGGCCTAATGTATGCATGTTTTTAAGGCTTTTGATTTATATTGCCAAATTGTGCACCAAAAAGTTTATATACTTTTACCTATTTTTTAGAGTGCTTATATCTTCAGTGTTATTATTTTTCAGTCTTTGCCAATAGGTAAGTAAAAAATGATATCTTGTCTTGCTCTGCATTCCTATGACTTCTAGTGAGGTCAAACTCTTAAAAATTGGTTTATCAGCATTTTAATTTTCTTCAGTGATCAATTTCTTATCCTTCATCCTGTTTTCTTTTGGAATTGTTTACCTTCCCCCAATGACTATAAAACACCTTTGTGATAGTTTTCAGTATTTTTTCTTTTTTTTTTTAACTGATGGTGTATAGTTTTGTTTTTGAACTGTCAAGAATGTTAAATTTTTATGTGGTAAAATCATCTCTTAACTTTCAAAAAATGTTTTTGGACTCTCACCATGTTTACAATGTCCTTTCCCGTCCTATCCACTTGTATTTTTTTTCCTAATGCTTTTATTTAAGTATTTGTAGGTTTGGGTTTTACTGGGTTTTTTTCCTTTCAAACATTCAAATGTTTAAATGTTAAAAACCCATGTAGGGGTTTTTTTGGTAAATTATGAAGTGGGATTCTCAATAAGCAGATTTTAAAATAGGTGATTGTATCTCTGCTTCTTATTGACTAATCCATACAAAAAAATTCTCAAAATTTTTATCTATTTCAAAGGTGAAAAAGAATTTCTCCATGCATTTCTTAGGTTTATTTCTTTGTTCTTTATTAGCTCTTTCTTCGGATTCTTTATTAATTTGTAGTTTTTCTTATGTAATGATAAAATCACATAAAGCTTTACATTTTCCTCTAAATTACAGCTTTGGGTACATTACTTATTGATCCAAGAGTTATTTTAAGTTTTGGTTTTTTTTTTTTTTAAGTTTCTAATTGATCTGATTTTTTTGTTGTTTCTGTTTCATGATCACTCTGAAGGTACTGGTATCTTTGGACCTTATATTAATAGTGTCCATAGCTTGTTTTTGTTTTCCCCAGACAGGTGAAATACTTTTTGGAAGGTCAGGTTTTCTCGATTGAAACCTAATTACGTAGTCTAGAATGACTGGGGTAAAATGCTTGTAATTTCTTAGAATAGATTAATGCTCTTTACTGTTGATGTTAATACAAAACTGTTGGTGAAACTAGCATGTTTTAGAATTAATGTAATTTTTTAAATGTACAAATGTACAACCACATTAGCAGGGATAATTGGCTAACATCTGTTTTCACGGGAACAAGAATGTGAGTGACAGTTTATTCTTAGATAAGAACATAATGAAATACTAAAATTATTCTTGTTAATATTTACCAGAACATTCTTTCACTGATCTATTAGTTTTGGAAACAAATTTATTTTTCTTAAAAAAAGAAGATCTTGAGTTACATACATGACTTAGCAACTGTTGTTCCTTCTATTTCAGCTTTTATCTTTTCTTTCATTTATCAGATTTATGTTTGAGAATCTTTTATGTTCCAATTATATGTTTATTGGTGAATTTTATTATTCTTCTGTTATTGAAACTATGGAGTGGATTCATTTTATAGATTTTAAAGTATAACTTTTAACAACCTCTAGTCTTAGTAAATGCACTTGTTAGATAACAAATGAATTTTATGACCTTTTAAAGGTTAAGTTTTGATTGAATACATCCTGCATGTATATATGTGTGTTAGCATATGCATATGTAGATACATACACACACTTTTTATTTGTTTGTTTTTGCAAATCTCCTTCATAGGTTTTAAACAAAAATGGAATGGTTGAGTTTTCTGTGACAAGTAATGAGACCATCACCGTTTCCCCAGAATATGTGGGCTCTAGACTGTTGTTGAAGTTAAAGGAAATGGCAGAGGAATACCTTGGAATGCCAGTTGCCAATGCTGTTATTTCTGTACCAGCAGAATTTGATCTAAAACAAAGAAATTCAACAATTGAAGCTGCTAACCTTGCAGGTAATCACATACCTGAGTTGCATTTTTATCAAAATTTTCTTAGGTTGAAAATCTGTAGTAAGGTACTTCGTTTGCAAACCACCTGACTTGGTACCTGAACAAACTATTTGGTAAATAAATTAGATGGGTTTTTATATAGATTTACAGACAATTAAGGAAGTTCTATCATGCCATGTAAAATGTGTATAATATGACAACAGTCTATCAGGCATATGACAAAGGCTGAGAGAACATGGACACATGTTAGCAATGAGGAATTTTTTTCTTCTAAACTTTTTTAATGTGAAGATGAATATAATGTTTTTAAAAAATCTAAATTGGGAGAAAATTCATATAATGCTATTCCATAAATATTGAGTGCTTTAGTAAACAAAACAGATAAATCCTTTTCTCCTGGAGCTTATATTCTATTGGGGGTAACAGAAAATCAGCATTGAAGATAGGTATGTTATGGGCTTTCTTACCCTTAGCATAATGGACATTTGGGGCCTGATAATTCTTTGTTCTGGGAGACTGTCCTGCGTGTTATAGGCTATTTTGCAGCATCCCTGGCCTGTACTCCCTGGATGCCAGTATAGCCTCCCCAACAAATGATGACAGTTTTATGTCTTCAGTGGCCAGACGTCCCCAGAGGAGCCAAATGCCCTCTGGTTGAGAGCCTTGATACAACATACATGAGAAAGTAACATGCTGTGGGAAAAAAGACAGGATAAGGGGACAGGTTTGCCGGGTGACCAGAGGGTAGGAGGACTTGCAGGTTTTAGAGAAGAGTGGTCATGTAGACCTTCCTAAGGTGACATTTAAGCAGATTTGAAGGAAGCAAGGCAGTTAGCAAAGCAGCTATATAGAGGAAGTATGCTATAGGAGGGAGAATGGTCAGTGGAGCAGCCATGAAATGAGAATTTGCTGGTACATAAGAAAATTGGAGGTTGGTCAGTGTGGCTGGAGCAGAGTGAGTGATGAAGTCAGAGAGCTAAGGGGAAAGGTTTTATGGTCTTTGAATAAATTCTTCAGAGTCTGAATAGGTTTTATGGCTCTTGATACATAAAGCCATGTTACTTTCAAGGCCACTCATTATGTGTGGCAGTTAGTTTAAAGCAGGAATTTTGCTCAAGGAAATCTGATCTTTTGCCTGCACATTTACTGTCTAACTTTGCTTTGAAGTCAGATTTTGCTGTATATTTCTAGATTTTTCTTTTTATTATCATCTCTTTTCTGTTTATTCATCTGTTGTTTTTATCAAAAAGTCTCTTTTAAAAGAAGAGTACAGTAAGCTTATCTCATTTCTATAGCAATTTGTTACATTACAAAATGATTAAAGTTTAATTGCTTATGTATTCCCAAGTAAAATATGAAGGAGGAGGCTTAGAGATTTTCTAAAATTAAGTATTAATTAATAAATAGAATGATGTGTTCTACTGAATCTAGGCCTTTATTTCTTTTTATTATAATCTTCTTTTAGAATAATTTTAATGATACTCATTTAGAAAAACCTGTATTTATCCTTCTTCTTTCATTATTTTGGGGGGTTTCTGGCTTGTCTTTCTTATTATTACTCAGCGGAGTTCATGTCATAGAGACACTTAAAACGTTGTAAGATTGAGTGGGAAGAAATTTCCTAATATGTCCTCTCATGATTTGTTCTTCCCTCCAACCGATTTTACAGGACTGAAGATCTTAAGAGTAATAAATGAACCTACAGCAGCAGCTATGGCCTATGGCCTCCACAAAGCAGACGTCTTTCACGTCTTGGTAATAGATCTGGGCGGAGGAACTCTGGATGTGTCATTGCTGAATAAACAAGGAGGAATGTTTCTGACCCGAGCAATGTCTGGTAAGGAAAATACAGGGAAAGGTACAGAGGTTTAGGCACATTAACATATGTAATGGTGATGGTGAAGGGAACAGAAGGAAAGACATTCTTTTAAAATAAAGGATGATCAGTTTATTTCACTTGATAATCTGTTTCACAAAATAGGTGTCTTTAGGAAATCTAAGAATTGTATTTTATATTCTAATTTTTAAAGGCTTTTGTTTTAATTTAGTTTAAGGAAATAAACCTATGGAGCTTAAGTTATAGGTGGTTTAATTTCTACATTTTTTCCCTCCTAACCAGACTCTATTTTGAACTAGATTCGGTGCTGGGCATTTATATTCCATTACTCTTTCCCTTACTAAAGTATTTTTTTCTATTTTTCACCTTTTAATCATTCAAGCAAAAGGATTTTTTTTTTAAAGATAAAAATGCCTACTAATACTTTTTTAATTATAAGAACTTTCTTCTGTTGAGAATAATGACATTTGTTTTTTTTTCAATTGTTACTTAAAAGCCAGTCTGTGTTCTCAGTATCTTATTTCTGAAAAATTATTTGATATCACTAAGAGATGCTTCCTTTTACATCATTTAAGCCCAGATGTGCACTGTATTTTAATAGTACATGTTTGAATTAAGATCATTTTAACCCAATTATTTTTAATCAGTCTTTGTATGAATAAAATCTTAATAATACATTAAATAAGGGTATGTTATTTCCAGAATATCATCTTTATACATACATATACACAGATACATGTATACATATACATGCACATATATATTTCTAAATAATAATTAAACTTTTAAATTTTTAACTTAGGAAACAATAAGCTTGGAGGACAAGACTTCAATCAGAGATTGCTTCAGTACTTATATAAACAGATCTATCAAACATATGGCTTCCTACCATCTAGGAAAGAGGAAATCCACAGATTGAGACAAGCTGTGGAAATGGTCAAATTAAATCTGACTCTTCATCAGTCTGCTCAGCTCTCAGTATTACTAACAGTGGAGGAAAAGGACAGGAAGGAACCTCAGAGTAGTGACACTGAACTGCAGAAGGACAGACTTTCCCCAGCAGATGGCCACCAGGTGAAGAGCACTGGAGATAGCCTTTCTGAAAAGAAAAATGGAGAAAGTCAGGTTTTGTTTGAAACAGAAATATCACGGAAGCTCTTTGACACCCTTAATGAAGATCTTTTCCAGAAAATCCTCGTACCCATTCACCAAGTGTTAAAAGAAGGCCACCTGGGAAAGACTGAGATTGACGAGGTGGTTTTGGTTGGGGGCTCAACTCGTATTCCTCGAATCCGCCAGGTCATTCAAGAGTTCTTTGGAAAGGATCCCAACACGTCTGTAGACCCTGACCTGGCAGTGGTGACAGGAGTGGCTATCCAAGCAGGGATTGATGGCGGCTCTTGGCCTCTGCAAGTCAGTGCTTTAGAAATTCCCAATAAGCATTTACAGAAGACCAACTTCAACTGAATTATGAAGGAATGGTTATTTGTGACCTTGTCTGATGATCTCTACCCCTTTATCAGACCATCTCCACCTAATAAATTCTCCAAATATCTCGCAAATTTACCTAAAAGATAACACTTAGATATATGAAATTTTATGTAATATTTTGTTTTAGGATTGAATATGACCAAATTGATCTTGTTTGGTTTTGGAGAGCTCCCATTCCAACAAATACTTCTAAAGTGATAGAACTGAGGTAAAGCTCTTCTGGGAGCACAGGTGGCTGTATTTTGGATTCTGGAAATAGATAACCATATAACCATATGCACTTAAAATTATATTCTGTAAACATTGCCTAGTGCCAATTACAGCATTCCCAGTTCTTACTAAATTGTATTGACAGGAGCTGATAATTTATACCTTTGGTTATGACATGTAACTCTGAATTTGAACTATACTTGAAGGACAGTGTTGATGGCAGGTACTTACATTGGGTGGGAGAGAGCAGTATTTATTGTTACTTTAAGCTGCATATATAATATTCATAACTGCCATATTATATAACAAAACGACTTTCACAAATTCAGTATCCCATTATGTGTCCTATTCACATAACCTACATTCTCCAGATTTTTAAAATATATTTATTGGACCAACTTATTTTGTTTCTGAAATAGCTACAGATTTATTCAAATATTTCAACACCAGACAGTAGAAATGCCTAACTTATATTTTAGTTCCTTCATCTGCTTGCATCTTCTCTGCTTGGATTTCCATGATTCTGCCTGTTTAGAAAACAATAGCAAATTATTAATTGCATTTTAGAAATGTGTTGATGTCACAATAAAGCCGTCATTACTACCAATTTTTTGTTATTTAAGACCTTTGCGGACATTGATAAACAGCAGTAATCAGCTACAATATATTTATTTCTTTTACATTTTTGTTTCATTGTTTGTTTTCAGTAAACCGTAGAGAATTTAGCTGGCATTTGATTCAGTTTTACTGAGTTTTTTTCCCCATACTTAGTTTTAAATGAGGAAATTGTACTCATTTATAAATACCTTCCTTGTTTCCTACCATCAATTAAAAATAGTTACAGACTTGGGCTATTTTTAGCCTTAAGGTTAGTGTGTCATGAGAGCAGAAAATTTGTGAATACTGGAAGTAACGTGGAAATCTAATGTGGAATGCAATGTGAAAAAAAGGTCCACAAATCAGCTTGGTAGCAGTTTTGTGTTTTGGTTTGTTTCCTTTTAGGAAAGCTACAAAAACCAAGGAAGAAAATGAAGCAGTTTTATTTCTGTGATGCCCCTGTTATTTAAAGCTTTTTTTTTTCTGTAATAGAGGCATATTTCCTATCAATATTCAAAAATTATACTCTGGTCAACATTTTTGTTAGTATAAAATATATCTGCTTTATCCATTGTTGAGTTTGAAAGGATGTTAAATTTCCAATCAAAGAAAAGGAAAAGTGAACAAAGTGATTTCAGCAACATCAAAACATTTCAGCTTCTCATATAAAAAGCTGAGTGGTTTTTGCAGATCTAAAGAATGTTTCTTAGTAATGAAATTGCTGTTAAAAGAATTTCAATCAAATACTTTTGTGTATGAAAATACGTGTAGTAGGTAGATATTAAAATATAGAATGTCTGTTGACATGTTTTATTTTAGAACTAATGGAGAAATGCCAAAGAGGAATCCTTCACTGCATTATGAAAATATTCAGGTGTTCTCTTGGACGTCATAGAAATCTTCAATAAGTTTCAGAATAGAAAAAGATCTTTTTGCAAAGGTCTTTAAGAGAAAAGTATTCAATTTTTCAAAATCTCCATATATAGTATCAGTTTTAACCTAAAGCATTTTAAGATTTTTTAAAGTTTGAATTTCTCAAGTATAAGGTAGTTCAGGACAATCTATTAACACTTTAGAGGAAACAATTTGCAAAACAGGGCAGCTAATCTCATACACTAAAATTGGAATTTAAGTAATTGTGTCTAAAAAATAGATTGGCAGTGTTGGAATTTGAAGGCAATTGTTTAGCATATTCTCTAGTATAGTTACACCTTTAAAAAAATGAAGTAAAGTCTGTCTTTAATTATATTTTAGGGGGCTATATAAATGTATATATAGTCTTGAAATCAGTGTAGTTTATTTATTTAAAAGGTAAAAATGCATCCTACAAGGGATTATGTATGCATAATAATCTGAAAACATTTTTCATAAAACAAACAATACATTTTGGTTGTACATCTTGCTAGTGTTTTTTGAAGTACATAACTTTTAAAATATTAACTGTCTTGTATGATTAGTATATGTGAATGAATAATTTATTTTGTGTCAGGGGTGTTTTGGTACTTACTGTGTTTTGACTTGAACCACTGATGTATCAGCAGATAACTACTGTGTATAACATGTTCTGAAGATCATAGTTATTGTGCTTAACAGATTGTGCCTCTTAAATTTGTGTGTACAGGTAATTCACCTTTTAATGTAAATAAATACGACTTTGCAGTTTGGTTTTTAAACTGTGTCCTTTATTTTCCATTCCGGACTAGGCCAGAGTACATCTTTGTGGTATGTAAATAAGAAAGGAATTAGGAATAGAGCTGATCTGATGCTCATGGCATGTGCCCTCAGCAGCTATTGCCTAGTTCCTTGCATCCTGAATGTCTCTGGTATTGCTTACTTTTCTACTTATTTCCCTTATTTAGAAGAGACATTTTCTGTATTATATGAACAGTGTCTCCAAAATCCATTAATGGCTTCTGACTGTAATGGAGCCAAGATTTAAACTAATTGAGATGATTAATAATCTTGCGTAGTAGACTAATCCTTTGATCGTGGTTAATACTTTATACTTCCCTAGTAAAGTTTGTTATTCTTTAGACAAAATGCTCAATACAATTTTTTTAAAAGAAATTCATTTGATTAATGTAGTCTTTTCAAATGAACCCTTAAAGATAGTAGTAGATTTGATTCTCCAATCACTAGTTCCTGTGATTCCTTCATAGTTGTTTTGAACTATCCCTGCCATTGCTGAGGGATTCAGATACAGTAGAAATACAGTGACACATCATATTTATTTCCATTAACAAATGACAGTGCCACATTGAGTTAGGTGGCTTCTAGTGTGGCTCCCTATGATCCTGACTTACCAATGTTGGAGGCTTCAAATGATGTAGCCACAGTTGAGATTTCAGTGTAATTTCATGAAAGACCCTAAGCCAGAATCACCCAGCTAAGCAGTTTCCAGATTCCTGATTCACTACATTTTGTATTAACGTGTTATTCAACAATAGATAATAGAATGCTTGCTATTAGTTTTGTACCAATAAACATGAGTAGGTACTATTATACCCATTTTCAAATAGGGAAATTAAGGCACAGATGCATTAGGTAATTTTCCCAGAATTACACAGCTAATAGATAGCAGAACTATGATTCAAATCCAGTTCATGCTCAGTGCCAATGCTGTGTTGCCTTATCCATCCCATCATACACTCCTACAGTGCCTTTTTTGTTCAGTAATAAACCCTGGATAGTATCCATGAAAGACCTTTTGTTTATCAGATAATGTTAAAGATTTCGCTTTTGCTATTTAATCTTTTACATTTCTGACAAGCAAATTTGAATTTACAGATCTTTTAAATACAAAATAGAGATGATGGTACCTACTTCAGTGGCTTTTTGTGAGTGCCTCGTACAGAAAGTGCTAAATATTGTGAATAGAGATGGTAAAAAGATAGGGACATGAACAAAGAAGTTCAATGACTTGCTAATTTTATGTGAGATTATAAGGAAATGCTACCCAAAAAATGGGCTATTTTCCCAAATATCCTCAAGCCCCTGATTCTATGGGTCTAAAACTTCTGCAAACTATTGAGAATTCTGATGAAATATGAGAAAAAATAAATTTGCCTTCATAAACATAAATTTAGTTTTGGAAAGAATAGACAGTTGCATCACATCAACTTATTTGGATGTTAAAGCAGGAACAAACGCAGTTTGTTTTACACCTCATTGAATTAACTACTATTTGGCTAAACTGAAAGACCTAAATTGTTTCAAATGGTATAACACCTATAATTTTAGAACTATATATATTTATATATAAACATAGACACACACACACACACACACACATACACTTCTGTTATGAGTTCATCCATTTACTTATATTGTCTAACAGATCTCTGTAGTATTGGAAACTGGGAATTTGAGTTAATTATTAGTTGTAACCACTACCCTTCCTTTGTCTCCCAAGTAGATAAATTAAGATAATTTTGTAGTGTTTGAAAAATGCTTTGTGGCAAAATGTAGTTGTGGCAGACCTGCTAAATGCTACTGCAATATCTTTTCTATTCACTCTTACTTCTAGAACCTGGTTTTTTGTTTGTTTGTTTGTTTGTTTTTGTTTTTTTTTTTTTTTGGAGTGGCAATATCCCCTACTTTAAAAGTTATTTCCCATCTTCTTCTGCAGCTATGGATGGCTGTGACATGATTCTGACCATTGAGATGTAAACATGTAACCATATAAATCAGTAGGTACACAGGCTGTTTCTTTTTTTAACGTTTACACATTTAGATTATACAAACATCTTGCTTCTCACCACTCCTTTCTTCTTGAAATGCAGACATGATGCTGGAGATAAAGCAATGGGTTTGCAGCCATAAATCAACAGACATATAATGGGTGGTTGAGCAAAAGGCAGAAGCAGCCAGTGGTGTTATGGAAGCACTCTGGCCAACTCAGTCCTTTCCTCCTTGAGACTTCTTTACACTTAAAGAAAACAAGCCCCTTAGTTGTTTACACTTACTTCTTTCTTTTCTTTCTTGTGTTTTTAAACTTTACAATGTGGTTAAACATTTGGTCAAATTGTCATTTGTTGGACTTCTGCTTCGGGCCAAGAGGGAATAAAAAGGAACTGATTCTACTAAAAAGTGGAAGTATGTGAAACAAGTTTTCAAGCTCTTACGCACCATGGCCAACTTTAATTCTTGTCCATTACCTCTGCAAAGTCATAGCTATGGCGATACAGGGAAAGCAGAGGCTGGTCTGAAATCCCCACAAATGCTCAGAACAGGAAGCTAGAAGCAGATGTCCAAAGAATTAGTGGTGACTGAAGCTGTGTTACTTTGTATGCCTAGTTCCTGTGGCCCTCCACTGTCAGGCATTCCAAATCGTTCATTTTGTCCTACTCTCTGACCACCACATTACATTTTCTACTATGTATATCAGAGTTGAAAAATAGCAATAAACCAATAATCATTCACAAGTGTATTCATAATGAGCTGAGTTTTATAAACATGGATTCAAAAATCGATCCTTGACACACAAAAGTACATATTTGTCATTTTCCTTTTAAACATTTTGGAAAAACTATATTTAAAATTTTCACAAATATCACAAATATTTTTTAAATTTATGATCTATTTTTGTTTTACTCAGATACCTGTTCACGTTTATGTTCCTCTTTGTGCTGCCTTCATGAGATAAAAGGTTCCTATCTTTGATCAACTGTGATAACTAAGCACATGCTCAGTCTGGTCTGTCTGTAAACAACAAGTGAGCAAACCTAGTTACCTGGTCAGCCATCATCAGCAAGAGAAGCCAGTCAGCCTTTACCCAGTTCATACCCATTACTGTGGCCTCATTAACCCAGCAGCTCATCAGCCACCACAGGAACTACCAAGATAGTCTTCATCCTTATGAAAAGATGTAGAGAAATGTGGCTCACAATGTAGCCGAAAGTCCTTATTTTTGTATTCTACAGATGATCCACTTGCTTAGAAAACGACAGCCAGAAAAGAGGGAACTAGGAGAACTGGAAGGAACGAGAAAGAGTAAAATAATAATGAGACTGGAGGGAAGAGGGCAGAGCACAGCCGTTCAAGGAATGATAGCAATTAACACCAACATGGTGGAAGATTCAACTCCCAGTTGCCCTTGAGGATTAAGATGGCGGGAGGTTTGCCTTCTAGCAGAACTTGACCTTCATTATATCCTCATTGTAATATATTGGCATGATAAATAGCATGCTCGTAGGTGCCATGACAATCCCAAGGCAAAAGAGTGGTCAGTGACCCGATTCCTGGGAATCCCAGCCCCTTCCCCAGGGTAATTGGAATAGTCCTCCCATTTGCAGGCATGTGAAGCTATGAGCCCACTGAAAACTGGCAACACCATGACTCGTGGTCACCTCTTTCTCTCCCTCATATCCGGAGACAAGCTGCACTCTGTCTATGGAGTGTGTACCTACTTTTATTTTAACCTGAGCACCCACCTCTCACCTCGCGGCCTTTTTCTTGCCTTTTGAAAAAGCCTATATACATTCTGTACAGTACATATCTCTCTGATGCAAGAACACAGATGTGGGGCGTGAGAAGGGCTGTGTCCCAGGCTTCGGCTGAGCCCCTGGGACATGCCCCGCCAAGTGTGGGTCCTTGGCTTCACACAGGAAAGAATTTAAGAGAGAGCTACTGTTGAGTAAAGGTAGATTTATTCATAGAGATACACTGAAAGGCAAGAGAAAGGCCACGAGATATGGGTGTTGGGTGCTCAGATTAAAAGTAGGTACACATTCCATAGACAGAATGTGGGCCATCTCCAACGAGGGGGAGAGAGGGGCTGGCAGAGGCGCCGTGTTGCTAGTTTTTATGGGCTTGGTGGCTTCATATGCTAGTAAGTGGAAGGACCAGTCTAAGTAGCCTGGGGAAGGGACTGGGATTCCCAGGAAGTTGGCCATTTCCCACTCTTTGACCTTTTGTGGCTAGCCTTGGGACTGCCATGGTGCCTGTGGGCATGTTACTCACCATGTTAATATATTACAATGGGCCTATAATGAAGCTCAAGATCTACTAGAAGTTAAATCTCAACATCTTGAGCCTCAAGGTCTACTGGGGGTTGAATCTTTCACCAATTTGATGTTAATTGCTGTAGCATTCCTTGAATGGCTGTGCCCTGCCATCTTACTTTCTCTTCCCTAAATAACTCTACCTTTACTCAACTGTGGCTCACTCTTGAATTCCTTCCTGCGTAAGCCAAGGACACACACTTGGTGGTGCACGTCCCAGCAGCTCAATCGAGACCTGGGACATGGCCCTCCTCACATGCCACATCAGTTTTTCCTGCCTCAGTAATAGTAACTGCTTGGCTGTTTTGTTTCTGTTCCTGGGAAGGCACCAGAGAGTCCTGTTCAGTTTCATACACAATTGAAATGAAAATGAAATATTAATATTTTAAAACACAAAAAATAAAAAATAAAAAAATAAAACACAATAACATTTCCTTGAGTAATTTTGGCTTAGTAATTTTTAAAATTTATTTTTGCTTTCTTTTCACTCGTTAATGAAATATCCAGTTCCCTTTCTTAATGGAATTCAACACATATTTACTCAATGTTTACAGAGTACAAAACATAGCGGCAGGCAGTTCAGGGATTACAAAGACAGGACAACATTTTAAGTGACAAATTCTAAGGAAGGAAGCTTGAGTTAATAAAGGGATTTATAATTTAAGGAAAATTTTCATAAGTACCTTTAGGGGATAAAATGAAGTTGTAAAAAGTTGTTGCATAGGAAGGAGAAAAAGAGGATAAAAGAAATGGTTGATAGATCTTAACATATTAAAATACTTTATTAAAATCACCTTGAAAGGAAAATACTATTCAAGTTTGAAAACCTCAAATTTGAAGGGCAATTCAGAGAAATAATGTTGCTTCTATTATATAAAACCACCAAATTAAAAAGCCCTTCAAAATATAATTAGTACTAGAAATTTAACAATTTCTGATACATAACCCACTGAGGTTAACTCTAGCCAAAAAATGATGTCCCATAAAAAATATAAAAGGAAACAGTAAAAATATTATAAAATATTATTTTTAAATAAAGCACATCATAAAATTCAGTTAACATATAATTAATCTTTCTAAAAAAGCAACTGAATAACTCAATGTTTTTTCTGATTCCTCCATAATTTTATACACTGTACAGCAACTCAACACATAGTAAATATGTATGTCAGTGCCCATATATTATTATACTAAAACACCTAGTCACTCAATCTACACATGTTTGTTGAGTATCAACGATCTGAGAGGCACTATGCTAGGAACCTAACACACAAACTCGGCTGAAACTGGGCACTTGACTTCAAGTACACTTAGTGCAGAGACAGGCTAAAAGAATTAAAACAGAGTATGGTCTCTGCCGTGATAAAGGTATGCACAAGGGGGTAGTCAGAGCACAGAAAAGGGGCGTCTGGATCAGACTGGACAGCAGGGGTGGAAATCAGAGGATACTCTGGAGAAGGTGCCTCTCAAATAGAGACCTAAAGGGTAAATGGCATTGAGTACTTAGGCAACAGAGAAAAGGCAGAGACCCCCGAGGGCACGAATGGAAGAAAGAAGGCTGAGTGCAGCCCTGGATGGTTACAGTGAGGGTGCTTATCCCTATTTGTGCTGACCAGTGGTTTTTTGCCCACTTTTTTTGCATTTCTTCCCTGTCATTATTTTTTCAAATACTGATTTTTTTTTTATTTGGTATAATCAAGAACAATCCAAAACTATTTAATTTTTGTCCCTGAGACTTGTGTTATTTCTGCTTCTGTTAGCATGTCAAAGAAAAGTCCTTTCTGCTGTATCAAATTCTGTGGTGTTTCAAATTCTGTAATCCTTCCAGAGTCTAGAACAAGCACCCTGCAACGTGAAAAAAATCCAGTCAGGTAACCTATAACCAGTGTTTCAGTTCACCCTTCTTGTTGTTACAACTGTAAAGTTTAAATGACTGTGTGAGTTGTGTCGGTACAAAATAAAGGTACTATTTGACTCAGGAAATATATCAAGTTTCCCAATATTCTTCTTAGCATTCACATACTCCTCTAATTATTTTGGAAAATATCTTCCATGCTCTTAAGGGACATTTTGTATCTCAGCACAGTTAAAATTGTTTATTAGTAGTGGCAAGTAATTAATGTGTTTTATATGTTCAATAGTTACCTCTGTAGAAATGGTTTTATTTCTGAAGAAAGTAAAGCCTACCTGTCTGAATCCATGACAGAATGCAGTCTGTGGGCAATCGTCAGGATGGTGCAATCGGAAAACTCCTTCCTGATTGTGGCCTGCACCAAGTTGTCAGTCTCAAAATCGATGGAGGCTGTTGCCTCATCCAAGATGAGAATTTTTGTTTTTCTCAGCAATGCACGAGCAAGACAGACGAGCTGTCGTTGTCCAACGCTGTTTAAACAAGACAGCAAAATGACTTCAATGGTGGCCTCTAATGCTCACACACTTCCTGTTCTAAAATTCTGCTGATAATTGTTGCTCTCTTCCTAACTCATTCATTCGTTCTTTTCTTTAAGAAATATTCACTGAGTGATTATTATATGCCAGACTCCGGTCCAAGTTCTGAAAATAGAACAGTGAATTAAATAGACAAAAGTTTACGTCTGTGTGGAGTTTACATGGTGAAACAAAAAATAAACAAGATAAATGAGCAAAATGCCTAGTAATAAGAAGAATTCAAACATACAGAAAGGGGACGTGTGAAGCGTGCATGTGGGGTGTATATATTAGATGGGCAAGCCAAAAAAATCCTCCCCCTATTCCCTGAAAGATTTGGGGGAGGATGAAACAAGAGTGGAGATTGAAACCAAGTTCCTCTGCCAAGTTTATGATTAACCTCTCTATCCAAAACACTGTTCCCCTTCTTGTCTAACACCTGTTCTCCTCAAGGTTGAGGAGAATCAAAGAAAAGGGGGGAACTGTAACCAAGCAGGACCCTGTGAGCCTTTCCTGGGACAGATCCCTTCCCTGTATCCTCTGCTGTAGCTCCTCTCTGAGGTACCCAGATGATAGTATCTCATGCATATTTCCTGAGTTTTTCAAATGCTAAAAACCACCACCAAATAGAAGAAATTAACTACTTTATGATCATGAGCATATAGCCTGCCCCCCAACCCAACCTAGTGCCTAAGGGTTGATTACCATCAACCAGTTAGAATTGTGCGCAGCTGATCACAGACCCTAGGACCTCCCCTCCCCTCCCAACCCACATCAGCTGGCCTTTGAAAATGCTTAGGTGAAAACCTTCGGGGAGTTTGGGAGGTTTGGTGGCACTGGGAAGATGCTTTTTAATTCAAGACCTGAAGGAAGTGGGGAGTAAGTCTTGCAGATTTCCGATGGGAACTTGTTCCTGGCAAAGTGAATCGCAGATGTGAAACTCCTGAGGCAGACAGGAAATGGCCTGGCATTTTGATGAATCAGCATGGAGGCCAAGGTGGTGGAAACAGAAAGGGAGGGGGAGAGTAGTCAAAGAGAAGGCTAAGCCATGCAGTGCAGGCTTGAGAGGGTCCAACTGACTTTCCTTAGGTCTCTGATCACATAAAGGAACTGTCCTAAGACATCAAATAGCCATGAAGAAAAAGCAGCCCCTTACAACATTTTTTAGGAAGAAAGCTATTAGAATAGGAGACTTTACAAAAGAAGATTCAATCAAATAGTGACTTTTTGTACTGCATTGTTCGTTTTTTTCCCCTTTGTTTCTCAACCAGCAGTTTCCCAGTGAGTGGCTACTATTTTATTTATTCCTTGTCTCTCTTCCCTAGAGGTAATCAGCAGTGATGTGCTTTGAACAGACCAAACAAAATCCATGCTGGCTCAGGAGTGATTTCCCTTTGAGGCCAACTCGTCTGTAAAAAGCTGAGCACAAATGACCCGGGCAAGCTCTGCTCTTAGCATCTTACCTGAGGTTTTCACCGCCCTCTGAAATCTCATGTAGCAGCTTCCTGGGAAGGGACTGCACAAATTCTTTTAAGTGACACAGTTCCAGCACCTCCCACAGCTGGCCATCAGAATACTTGTCTAGGGGGTCTAGGTTCATCTGAAGGGTTCCAGAAAATAAAATAGGATCCTAGAGAATAAAATAGTTACCAGTAATCTTACTGTCACAGGAGGCATGCATATGCTAAATAAGGAAAAAACGAAATAGTTGTCAAATTCATTTTATATTAAAACCCAAAGCAGCAGAGAATCAGAGTAAGCTGCAAGTTAGGGTAAATCGTTATAAGCTTCCTGATTCTTCCTCCTCCTCTTATTGATCATGTCCACAACAACCATAATAGTAATGATGACGATGGCTGTCATTTAGTCAGGGATACACCATAACAGAGAAAAAAACTGAATAAATGCAATCTATACTACGTATGCAACACAATCAATCAGTACACCAACCCAGAAAGATGGAAGTCAATATCCTCATTTGACAGAGTGAACTGGAGGTTTCAAAAGCTCTCGTCCAGGGACATACAGAAGGTAAGTGCTCAAGCCCAGTTCAAAGAGGACAAGTCCATGCTCTTTCCGACACACCAACATGCCTAGTGAACCTGTATTTTACTACACCTGTACTGATTTATAAGAAAGAAATGTCTATTTCTTTTTTCCACTAAATTTTTCCCTGCCAGAACTTTAGATTTTACTCAGATTTGTTTTGATGTGAATTCATGAATGCAAGTATATATGTAAACAACATGACAAAGAGATGATATAATTTTGTTATTTTTAGAAAGTAATATAAAAATATTTCATAAATGCTCAGCTGAAATCTCTCAAACTCAATTGAATAAGTCATTTTTGACCTTAGAGGCATATTATTGAGCCAATTTGCGTACTTGTTAATGCTCAAGTTCCTTTGATGCCATGGATGGAAAAATCAAAGAACTTGAGAAAAAAAGATCTAACTGAATTACTGTTCTTTTTATTTTTTTTAATGTTTCTAAACTTCAAGTCAGAAGAGTCAAAACCCTACATTCAAATTATCAACTAAGCAACAGCCTCAGTAATTGTTTTTTTCTTCCAAAAAATACCAACACATTTCAGTCTGATCTTTTCATTCAAATTTTATTTATATTCACCATTATGAAGGAAACTTGCAAAACAATGTACCAGTTTTTTAAATAGATCAATGCACTTAGGAAGAACACTTTAGAGTAAGAGTGTTTAACAGAATTCAATTAAATAGTGATTTTTCACAATACATTTAAAATAATTTGGCTCCCCAAAATGAATGTACATGCTTGAAAGGAATATACTCTTAAAAAAAAAAAGGAAGATGCTTACCTTGAGGAAATTAAGAAAGACTAACAGCAAAACAGTTTTACCTGTGGAATAATATTAAGTTTGCCACGAAGGTCATGAAGCCCAATAGAAGATATATCAATTCCATCGATAATAATTTTGCCTCCTGATCCTTCCACAGTTCTAAATAGGCAATTGGATAGTGTTGATTTGCCGGCTCCAGTTCGTCCCACAATTCCAATCTATAATGAAATTATTATAAGCAGTTTACACTGTACTTTTTTTTGTATATATATATATACAATGCTTCAGTCGTACATGAACACACATATATTCGTTTTTCTATTCTTTTTCACCATAAGTTACTACAAGATGTACTTTGTGTAAGGGAAAAGGACCTTTGTACTGACAACAACTTTATTACATGTCGGGTCAGTGGAATCTAATTTTGCCAACCAGAATAACATTGATTGTCACGGAGGATGTAATGTGACTTTCAAGCATCAGTCTTTATCCAGATAATCTTTACTGGAAATGCTTGGACTAATATGTGTGTTTCTCTAGTTTTGAGCAATTTAGTTACCACCTACTAGAGCACATCAGCAGCCCCAGGAAGAGCAGATCATCCCTGAACCATCCCTGAACTAGCCATTAAGGGTGTGGTTCACAGCAAGATTGATAATGGGGTTGTATTCCTGGGATTTTCAAAATGAGGCTTCTCCAGCATCCCTCCCTCAAAATAAACAAGCAAACAAGCAAACAGGACTGGCACCCTCTGCTCAGATAGACTAGAAAATCTAAAGGAAAGCCTGTAGATTTCCTTGGTGTATCAAAACATCTACTGCATTGAAACTATTAAGGGTGGTCACAGATAATGTCTGAGGGTTTTGGATTCTTGGGCAAAATGACCAGCTTGCCAGAAACATCCAGTGATTGCGCATGTTCCTTTGGCCACGAGAACCAAAGCAATCTCTTCTGGGTGCTGATTCGTCTCAGAGTTAATAGGAACGTTAGGCAGAGAGAACATTGTGGAGGTTGGTTTGCCCTAAGAAAAGGTCTTAAATCTTACATCTGAATGCTACATCAGCAAAACCAGGAATACGTTGAATTAACTGGAATAATCCAAATTCCACAATTATTTCATTTGTTCCAAAAATATTTCTGTCCCTGATATCACTGCAGTGGACCTGGTTTAAAAGGTTAGAAAAAGAGTTGTTCGAGGTTATGAAAGACAGGTCTCTGAAAAAGGAAAAGTGGGATATTGCTGTTAATTTTTTTTTAACTTTTACTTATATGTGAAATATGAATCTGATTAGGAAAATAATACACTTTCATAAAACATGTTGAAAAATGTGAGAAAAAACATAGAAGTAAAAATCATCTAAAATCCCATCACCCAGAGAGAATCACTGTTCATGTTTTATAATTAACTGTTCTTCTAGGATTTTTGTTAATGTGTATATCTGCTTGCTTTTTTTAAAACAAAAATGATACACTACCAACAGTTTTGTGTACAGTTTCTATTAACTAAATTACATCGCAAGCATTTTCCCACTTCACAGTCTTGGAACACATGATGTCACTGACGGTATAGATACTCTCTGCTATGTATTTACTGTATGTAGGTAATTATTATCTTATTCTCAAACTTCACTTACTAGAGGAAGTAAAAATAAAGTATGCTAATACTAGGCATAGAGCCAAAGGAAATGAAATTAGATTATGAAGACAAATCTCCACTCCCAAGTTCACTGCAACATTATTCACAGTAGCCAAGATATGGAAAAAAATCTATGTATCTGTCTGCCATGGATGAATGGAAAAACTATACCTATTTGTACACATATATATATTATTCTGTCATAAAAATGAAGAAAGTCCTGCCATTTGTGGTAACAGAGTTGAAACTGGAGGACATTATGCTAAGTAAAGCAAGCCAGACAGAGAAAAATATTGTATGTATCTCTCTTATACGTGGAATCTAAAAACATCAAATTCATAGTACCAGAGAGTAGATGGTGGTTACGAGGGGCTGAGGGGTGGGGAAAAAGGGAAGATGTTGGTCAAAGTGTACAAACTTTCAGTTATCAGATGGAGAAATTCCAGGGATCTAATGGTGACTATAGTTAATAATGCTGAATTTTGCTAAGAGAATAGATCTTAAGTGTTCTTAAGGTTATGGTAATCATTTCACAATATGTATATATATAAAACTATCACATTGTATACCCTAAATATATATAATTTTAATTTATTAATTACACCTCCATAAAACTAAAAATCTAGTAAAATCGTGTTTCACAATAAATCATTTCACAACTTAAAATATATCTATATTTTATTTATGGAGGAAAAACTTATTCTGTGTACACCAACCCTACTTTATTACTTTTATATTAAATTTGAACAAATAACCATCTTATAGTCAATACTAAGGTATACTTTGGTCTTAACAATGAATATATTCAGATAAAAGGGGAAAGTGAAACTTATGAAATACATTTGGTACCTTTTCTTCCCCATGAGTCTGGAAAGTGATATCCTGTAATGCTAAGCCAAGATCATCTCGGTATCGAGCCTGATAATGCATAAACTCCACTATCCCTTTATTAGGCCATTGTGATGGAGGCCTTTTAGACATTATCCAGGGTGCCTTAAAACAAAGAAATATTTTTTAAACTATGATTACAATGAATTACCTCCCCCCCAAAATTATCATGCATATAAAAAAACACTGATGAAAAATGTTGAAGGACAACATTTATAGATATTATGATTTTTCTGAAAATAGTTTTAAATAACCCCAACATAAAATTTCTCATTTAGTTAAAAGAAAATTTTAGAAATAATTTTTTAGAGGTAAAAAGGCCTCCCACCTTCCATTAAGGTATTAAGAAAAATCTTCTAAAACCCTATAAAGGAGATGAAGGTAACCTGAAATTTTAGCTGAGGTGAGGACAGTTTGTCATTTATTCATTTCCCAAATACCTAGTGTTGACTGTGCCAGTCAATGCTTTAGTTGCTGGAGATTTAGCAGTGAGAAAAACAGGTAATAATTCTTGCCCTCTTGGAGCGTACATGCTGGTGGGAAGAAACAGAAAGAGCGACATAGCCTATGTTGAATTTTAGCTGGACAAAGCTTTGGAAGACAGGAAACAGGCAGGGTTTGTGTAATTTAAAGTAAGATGGTTAGGAAAGGCCTGGCTGGACACGGTGAGGAAACAAGCCATGTGGATATCAGAGCTATCCAGGTGAAGGTGAAGGAAGCTAACTACACTTGCTTAGGACCTGAGACAGGGGCACGAATGGAACACTGGAGGAATAGCAGGAGGTAGAAGAACACGCAGAAGACTATGGTGCCCGGTCAGGGAGATGAGGTGTTTTCACGGATCGCAAGTGTCAAATGATAGGCCAGGTACGGTGAAGACTGAGAGGGCACCACAGTCACTGATCTTGACCAGGGCAGGTCAGTGAAGCTGTGGGATTTAAAGCTTGTTTCAAGAGGGTCCAAAAAAGGACGAGAGAAGGGGAATTAGAAAGGGTAAGTACAAGCAACTATTTCAAGGAATTCTACTGTAAAGAAGAGAAGAGAAATAGGGCTCTAGAGGAATAAATAGGATTATTTGACAAATTCACTTTTTTTTTTTTCCACATCAAGAGTTTTGCAACAGTATCTGTCAGCAGTTGCATCAAATTACATAAAGGTGATTTTTTAAAAAATGTGTGTGTTTGTGTGTGCACACACATATTTTATTGTCTTTTTCTAAAATGAAAAAAAAATATTAATAGCAAAAGATTTAGAAAATATAGAAAACAATAAAATTCTTATATTAGTCATCACATGGCAATAGGCTGAGCAAACTGAATATTGGTAACTGTAATCATGATTGTGAAGGTAGACTTATCTTTCCGGAAAGCTGTATGAAAAAGGAAAGTTAGATCTAGGGACGAATACAGAGGATGTTTCAAAGTTTAGGTAGGACTTGGCATATGCAGCAAATATTTGAGCATATTTATAGGCTGACAGGAGCAAGGGGGTTGGGGTGCTGAAACGTAGGAATTAGAGAAGGTGGTTAATGGAGCAAGGTCTCAGAAAAGATGTGAAGAGATGTTACCAAAAATACAGCTGGAAACTTGAAGTTTTTTCTTTGGAGGAGGAACCTTCTTCCTCAGAGTTATGAGCAAAAGAGGGAAGTTTCATGAAGATACTTTTATAGGTGGATTAAAGAAGATACAGAAATTCAACATATACCCTTTATCATCTGCCCTGTTAATTCATGGGACTGGTAGGCAGAAGTAACCTAGACTAGTAAAATACGTAGATAACGCAAATATTATACTCTGTCAATAGTCTAATTCTTCTCCCTCCCAAATTATGGTTAATTAAGGGAACAAAGCTGACAGATTTAATCTCCTCCTCCTTCTCATCCACAGAGACGCTAATGATGAGTAAATGGAACAGAAGGTATAAAGACGTAGTTAATTTTAAAACTGCAGTCTCTACGTAATTATGAGATGACTATATCAAGACACTTTTCTCAGTGTAAAATCTTCACAAAGTTATAAACTGTAGATTGCATATTTTATTCTACATTGGCAGGGAGCAAATCATTGTGCCTCTTAAAAACAGGTGATCATATTTCATTTTTATAACAACACTGAAATTGGATGTATCTTACAATTTTGGGAATATTTTAATTTAATTAGTGCTTTTTCTTATTTTGGTGATTATACAAAATAATGGTGTATTAAAAATAGATTGGGTTTTAATTTTGTTGAAATGCTGAATATTACAATATAAATTTGGAAATGCAGGTTTTGTTTAAAATTTATTTTTAAAATGTCAGTTCAAGGTGCACTAATTACAATACCTTAATTCTGCATCCGTTTATTGGTTATTTAGAGTGCTTACCTCTTTATCCATATTTTCATATTCACAAACTCTTTCAATGGAAACTGCATTGGTTTCAATTTCACATGCTTTCCTTACCCAAAAATTCAGAGATTGAGTAATCTGGGAGTGAAAAACCAAGAACTTAAGGAATGAGTATTAGTCTTTTACATAATATTAGTAACAGTTTATAAAGCTTCATTTTTCAGAGTTTTTATATATTTTATCTCTTTGAAGTATTGAACAACTTTAGAAGTAAGCATACTTATATGTATACACACATATGTGTTTAAGTTTGTTAAATTCATTAATATCATAAACAATGTTTATTTGGCAGAAGATGGAAACAACATAGTTCAACATATATTAAAGTCCATACTTGGTGTAAGGAATGATGAATGGGATATGCCTCAAGAAATGTACATCCTAAATGAGAAAAAAGAAATTGTGCACAATGTTATCTTTAGCATTCTTTACCACCTTCTATTAGGTGGTGGATTCTCCTAATATTCTGACTACTCCTGTCCCCTTTTTTTTCAAACTGTACTTTCTTTGCATCTTGCCCCCAAATATAGGTTCCCCAAGGTCAACAAACTCTCACAATTCAGATTTTTCTTGAGTTTGGTGCAAAACCATTTGATGGCCAACCTGACTTGAACTGATGTGGGCTTCCTTAAAGTGTTTATTTAACCCACTTAGAGTGTGCATTCACATATTTCACTGCAGAATAAGTAGTTTGATTACAGAGTTCCACCCCAGGCCCTGCATACATATAAATATATATATATATATGTATTTCCTTTCTAGAAGCCTAAGTTCTGAATTCTGAAGTGCAACTGACTTCAAAGGTATTAGATAAGGGAATAAGGGCATGTACTCGAATCCTCTAGATCCATCTTTTCAATAATGTGGAATTATATTACAGTTTAAGAAATTTTCTATTTTACGAAGAGGGCCTGAACACAGTCATGCCACTTGTGCTTTGCAGTATAATATAAAACAAGGCTTAGTCAGGGAAAAAATTAGAATCAGAGAAGTAGAGCATATATTCTCTCCAGAACTTGCATTATCTCTTTGCTTATTTTGGGCAAACTTGATGGATGGGACAAGGTATAGAGGGGCCCTACCCCTTTTACACTTTATGAATCCATAAGGACAAAGAAGCAGGAAACTTCTGGGTAATGATTCAACCGCAGGAGTTTCCTGGTCCTCTAGCACTGAGCCCTGGGTATCAGTCTGTTCTTTCTGTGAGCTAACTTGGTAACGCTGAGTCAGCTCTTTTGCTAGGAGCAAAAGAGAGAAAGAAATGAGCCTCCAGGGTAATCCAGATTGGTCTCTCAGTACTTAGTTAATACAGCCTATAATTCAGACAGGCAAGGGAGAAGAGAGTTTAATTAACTGGGTTATAAACATACCATATACCACACAATCATTATTACTTACATTTAGGGCATAGGATATGGACAGACCAACTACTGCTGAATCAATGGAATTGCCAGCCAGCACAGCAAGCAGTGCAGCGAAGAACACCAGTAAGTTGCCAAGAAATTCAAGTCTAACAGACAGCCACCTAGAATAATGGAATATACCCCCCGAACTGAGACACAAACGTTTTGATGCACTTAGTATGAACTTTCTTTTGGAAAATTAAGGAGTAAAATCAATAGCTACTTTTTCTTTTTCTCACTTAGAACTCAATCAAACATAGGATTGTTGCAATGATGATAGAGTAAAGGATTTCTCTGCATAAAAATACACTTTACTTTTTTTTTGTAGAACTTTGTTTTAAAATTTAATCAATTTAAAAATCAAAAGAAAGAAATACCAGCTAAATGGTGTATTTATTTTAAAATCCCATTGGAAAATCAATTACCATTCTGATTACATACATTTTTTATATGATAAAGTTAGTCTCTAAAAGTTAAAATGTGCCCAATGACTATTTAATATTTTATTTTCTTCTGTATGTGAAATGTATAACCTCAAATTCAAAATATTATAAATTATTTTATGCAAATAAAATACATTCTACAAATATAGAGTACAGCAGAGAGTCATATCTTTGGTAATTCTAATAGCATCCTATATAGCCTTCAAAAATGTTGCACCTTATTCTCACATAAAGTAGCATGTACTTTTCATATGGATATAAATAGGTATACTTTAACTTAAAGGTACATTAAATACTAGAAATCCTTAAGGCTTTAGTTTTTTTTTTTTTTTTTGAAGAGTGTCATTACAAAACATTCTTCCTGTTTAGAAGTCAGTGAACAAGATACCCAAGAAGAGACTAGTCCTGAACTAGGTACATGGATATGACTTACCTGTTTGAAATCACGTTATTGTAGAAACAGACCAAATTCTCATTCACCACCTCTTTGTTTTGCTGGATGAACCTTTGTTCATGTCCAAATGCCCTGATGGTGGGCACCCCCGAGAGAGTCTCGCTAAAGTGGGAAATGACAGGAGAGCGTGATGCCCCTGCCAACCGCCGAATCTGCCGAGAGCTCGCCACGTAGTATCTCTATTGGGAAGACGGAAAGGTGTAGCCAAAATTGGAGAGATGTAGCCAAAATTACTTCAGTCGTTTGAAAACGGCAAGACACTTGTGTATTGGGTTAAAGAGTGGCCCCCAAAAGTTAAGTTCAAGGTCTAACCTCCAGGACCTGTGAATGTGACCTTATTTGGAAATAGGATCTTTGCAAATGTCATTAAGGATCTCCAGATGAGACCACCCTGGATTTAGGGTGGGCCCTGAACCCAATCTGAGTGTCCTTATAAAAGACAGAAGAGGAGACAACACAGACATAGGGAGAAAGCCCTGGAAAGACGAGACTGGACTGATGTACCTCCGAGGCAAGGAAAATGCCAGGGGTCTCTGACGACCACCAGAGACTAGGAGAGAAACATGCAACCGACTCTCCCTCAGAACCTCCAGAAGGAGACAACCCTGCTTGCTTCTGGAATTTGGACTTCTGGCCTCCAGAACTGTTTAGAGAATAAAATTTCTATTGTTTTAAGCCGCCAAATTTGTTACGGGAGCCCCAAGAAATGAATGTACCTTTGTAACAAGTAAAAAGCCCCAATTCTGGACAGCACAACTAGAACAAAACTGGGCAAAATTTCACTTGAATAATGCTCTCAAACAACCGCTATTGACCTACTGTGGGAAAAACTCTACATCATATGTAGAAAGCGTGGCCAGGCAGTTAACACATTAAATGAAGGAGGCTGACCAAAGGTACAAACAATAATATTTTTGTACCTAAATATAATTATGGAAAACAATTTTCTTTCTTTATTTTTTTCTCTACCAAAAAAAAAAAAAAATCAATACAGCCACAATTATAATTGGCTACTTCCCCTGTGACTTGGGCCGAAGACAATTGGGATGGGTGGAGGCTGTGGAGAGCAGGAGGCAGTGTGCCCTGAGTTAACTGGACCATCATTCACCAGCCCCAGATCATTGCTACAAACTGGAAATGAAAATCAAGAGTTGCCACATGTTGCATTTTTTTTTCAGGAAAATCTTTGGATCTGGAATTTTACATAAAATCCCTGATGTGAAAATGTCTTCATTTTGGTAAAAACACTGAACAAGCTAAGAAAAACATACCTGAAGCTACACGTGGGCTGTCAGCTTGCAGTTCACAAGCTCTGCTCTGTGCTAAGTGCTCTGGAGAAAACAGAGGATTGTGCATCCTGAGCCTGCGAGGAGACTTAAGAGATCATCATAAGGGAAGTTTCATATAAGTTCAGTGAACTGTAGAGACTCCGGAGTCCTTCCATGAAACTGTCCAGAGCACTGAGTTTAAGAACCTTTGATTTAGATCATTGCTTCTCATATTTTAGTAAAAATCACCAGGAGGATTTTAAAAACACAAGACGTTTGGGCTCCACCCTGAGAGAGTCTTTATTTCCCTCCAGCTTTATTAGGAAATGATTAACAAACAAACAAAAATTATACATATTTTGGTTATAAAATATGATTTTTTAAAAGAGGTACAATCAGAGATTCTGATTCAATAGGCCTGGGGTGCAACCCATGGGTCTAAAGCAAACCTCTTATTTTACAGGGGGAAGAAAGCCTGGAAAGGGAAGTGATATGCCAAACACAGGAGTCAGGAAAGTGACTAGAATTGAAGGCTCCTGAATCTACACCCAGGACTCACCCTATAAAGTTTCCCCTAACAAACCATGGTTTCTAGACTCTTTTCCAAGTTTAATCACCCTGTTGTAGTGTACCAACCACAAGACTATCATTTGTGACATTAGTTTAGTTTTGGTTATGTTTTGTGTTTAAGCAGATATAACTGACCCCCAACATCATCCCCCAATTTCTTGATTTTTTTAAACTATAAGACATAGTGTCTGCCCCAGAGGACTTACAGTTTCATTGTGGAGACAACTTTTGATCTACCAAAAAACCCCAAAAAACAAAACAAAACAACAATAACAAAAACAACCTATAATACTAGCAGTATAATAAATCCGTAACACTTAGATAAGTCCTATCCCTTTGCACTATTTCGGTAGGATGCTTCACACAGAAAATGGAATATGACACAGGCCACGAAGGGTAAGTGAGATCCAGACAGGCAGAGAGAGCAGGGACAACACAGGAAGTAGAAAGAGTAATGGTATTGTCGGTGTAGAAGTGAGCAGATGATTAATGTTCTGGTTTGGGCCAATTAAACGCCAATATGAATTTTTAAACTTAGGTTTTGAGAAAACATTAACTACAAGAACTGCATCCTTTTGTGTAAATAGCCTCAAAATACTTTTATATTTAATTTAGGTATGTGTCAAGAAATTTCATTTTTATACTGTAGCCTCACAGTGACATAATTTTGAAATTCAAATTGGTTGACCACATTTTAATTGGAATATCAAGAAAATATAAAGAATAATAAACATGAGAGATCTGTTTAGTTTTTCCGGTAGTAGTTTGGGTAACAGGGCAAAGAGGCAATGTCTGTTTCTCTCTTGAATATGTAGGCAAATTAACTTTCTGTGAAAATGTAAACAACATCTAAATTTAGTGGTGGCCATAAAAATGTACAACTCAGTTCTCCTGCTGTAGGGAGCAGAGCTAACTGAGAACCCAGATGCTGCCTCTCTAAATGCACTATGATGTTAGTACGGAGGACATTTTTCCTACATGTTCTCCCAGTAAATGACAGCATGGCAGGGATGCTCAACAGGCCCATTGAGAGGACACATGGAGACATCCAATGGGCAGTGTTGGCTGTGGACTTGCCATTCATCCAACCAAACCTTTTTTGAAAATATTCTGTAGTCCAGCGCTTTTCCCACCCAATCCTCTTCTTTCTCCTTCTCCCTTACGGGGAGCAGACCTGCATCACTGTCAGGCTCACCCAGCCTTCTGCCACTCCCTCTCCTTTGTCTTGGATGGGCATTTCCCCAACAATTCTCTAGTACTCCTAATCCTTTCCTGATGTCTGCTCCTTGGAGAACCTGGACTAACAGGCAGTTTAAGTGGGTCTAAGACTACATTTGACTGTGAACTTGCAAGTAATTAACACACATAAAAATCCATGCACTTACTTGTATAGTGAAATAGAGGAAAACCAAGGGAATAACTGCCAGAATGAAGAGTGGCAAAGCTCCCACAATGACCAAAATTGTTCCGACAACATCCAATGTACAATTCACCCAGGTCCGTAAGTAGTAATGGAAACGTATATCAATTATAAACATGTCCTAAAAAATATGATATCAGGTCACTTTATTTTTAACTTTTCATGGTTTAAAATGACGGGAAGAAGACATATATCATTCAATGTAAAAATTAAAAAAAAACATTTACCCAGATGTGACAATCTGATTATTAAATGTCTAACTATGTGACTTTTGCCCTTCCCAATCTACTCCCACATATATCCCTACTGTGGTCAGCTATAACAATTAAGAGGGTGTTCTAGTAATGAGATATCTATGATCAAGTAATTTGTATTTCCCAGTGACAACTACATGGCATTTAATTTATATGACTGAAGTTAGACTCTAGTTAAAACACAAAAAGAATTCAAACCCCAGTAGTTGTGTGTTCAGGGGGTACTGGCCTACCATTATTCACTGCCTAAAAATTGTAAAATACTCCTGGGCCATTCCTATCTACTGATAATACGTTCAGTGACCTTCTTGGATAGCAGGATCCTGACAACATTAGAAGAAACAAGAAAAGAAAATAATCTTCATTTACAAAATAAGGATTTGAAAGATGGAGGTGGACAATGGGAATGAGAGAAGGTCATGCATCAATTCACATGTGACTTAATCAAAGTTATGTTTGTGGTTTAAGACATGACCTAAGAGATCCCAGGGAAGAGAAAGATGTCTAAACTTGAAGGGATGGATTACCCAGTTCAGGACAAAACTGACATAAAGAATGGAGATGGAATTTTATTAATTCTCAGTCTTGCTTTGAGACTTCCCTGATTGTCTTATATCTAATAGTATAAGACCATTATATTCATATATAACTTCCTGCCTGTGTTTAAAATATATCTTCCAATATTCTCATCTGTTCAAGACCCAATCATTTGTCATGTTATTGTATAAAAATGAGAGCTGTTTAGTAAGGTCATAGAGAAATGTCCTGGGAGAGAAAGAACACTGGTGATCAAGCTCTTCTATAAATTTTCAAGGAACAATGCAACATTGGTATGATTAGGCAAGATTTAATACTTCATCAAGCATTTTTTATGCTTGGTACTTTCATTAATATTTTCATGTCTTATTTTCATTTTCCACATTCCACACAACATTTTTTCATAAATACATAAATATATTGCTATATTTTAAGGTTATGGTTATGTAATGTCTAATACAGGAAACATTAGCAATATGTAATTATTGAGCACTTAAAATATGGTTACTGCAAATTGAGATATAATGAAAGTATATAATAGAAACCAAATTTTGAAGACTTTGTAGGAAAAAGTAAAAAATTTAGTTAATAACTTTACATTGATTACAATTTAAAATAATGCTACAGACATTCTTCATTAAATAAAATATTTTACTATAATTGATTATTTCAACTGTATCTTTTTACTTTTTTATTGTGGTTACTAGAAAATTTAAAATGACCTATGTGGCTTGTGTTATATTTCTGTTGGACAGTGCAATTATAAGTACTTAATAGTAAATACATGGGGAAACCCTACAGATAAACAGATACTCTGGGAGCCTCCAGCCATTCCCCCATTCACCATAGGTGAGTTGACAGCTTTCTTCAAGGCAGAATGCTTAAAACCCAGGCATCTCCATATAGACTTATATTTTCTTTCCCTTCTCAGCCTAAACCACTGATTCTCAAACTAAATGTGTGTAAGAACTGGAGTTGTAGACACCAAAGCACATACACTTCTTGGATTCTTTCAGCAAATTTCAAGGTTTATTTCAATTATGTGTGTCAGATGTGACTCTGTTATACATACATAAATGTCCTGAGAGTAAGAAATAAAATAACAATGAAATCTATACTAAATCTAATCCCATCTTCTTAGAATGATATTTTTTTTACAAATGAGATTATAAGGTACTAAACATGGATCATCATTTTTAGGCACGCTATTTAAGAAGGTATGGCTTTACTTACCTTGGTGAACCTACTGATGATCTGGCCTATGGGATTGGTTTCAAAAAACTGGAGCGGGAGATGCAGCACATTATCCAACAGCTGAGCATGCAAAGTTCGAGAGGCAGCCAAGGATCCCCTGGTCAGTGCATAGGCTCCAGAGCAAACAAAGAGACCTAAGCAGAAATTGTTATCAGGGACATAGTAACATCTTAAAGCAACTTTATATTCTCTCTCTCAAAAGATTGCTTACAATAGCATCTATTTTTTAATGGAAAACTCAAATATCAAACTTAAAATGTGTAATTGAGGACTAAAATAAGTATAAATGTAGATGGTGCACTGAAAATAAATACAGACGCTCTGATGGGTTATCCAAGTGGGGGATCTCCTTACTCATGAGCACAGGTTCTAGAGAAATGCATAAAAGAGAAGAGATCAACCAGGTTGACAGAATTTTAGCAACCTATTAATTTTATGATGTCCTGAGGGACAACGTGGTGGTTGCTGGTGCTGCTAACCAAACAATTTGTTTTCCTGGCTTCTAGGTCCATGGTAGAGTTGCACTTTCTGGCCTCCGTGTGACTGATGGGACCAAATGAATAGTTCTGAACAATCACTGAGGAAGAAACAGCACATAACACTTTCAAGCAACATACAGCTTTTAGCTGTCGATGTTAGACTTGCTAAAGCTCCCATTCCCTTTGCACAGTGCCTGCCAACATTTAAGATGGTGGTTGGAGTGCTTCTTCACCCTGAGCCTCTAGAATCAGAAGAGACCCTTTCCTGACCTACAATGGACAGGTGATATGAGTAAAGAATACATTTTTTTTTGGCCTGTTTAGCTGCTGAGATTCATTCTTGGTAGGCGCATTGTTCTTGAAAAAACTAAAAAGTCAAAATATAAATAATAAACATGTAGCTTTACTGGAAGAGGTTGAAAAACAGTTCTTAGTATCTACTGACTAGTTAGCTGTGTCTGACAAAACCTGACAAGAAAGAGTCAAGCTCAGAAAAGAACTATCCAGGTGTGTAAGAAGAAACGAAAGGACAAAGAGTCTCCAAATTGGGGAACTTTTACGGCTAGAAGAAGAAATGCTTGGTTACAATGATTAGTTGAAGGATGGATATGTTACTCAAATTGTTTAAAGAGTAATTTCATGGATTCCTATGGAAGGAAGTTCTTTGAAAGAGAACATTGCCATCACCATGTGAAGCCTGAGAATTAAGCCAATGAGTAAAACCAGTAGAACTGATAAATAAAGAGTAGTGGACACTTCAGTTGAGTCCCCAGATCAAGTGTGTTTAAAGATCTGTGTCTGGACTTTTCCATTTGGGCATCAATACATTTTGATGTTATTTAAGCCATTTGTTCTTGAGTCTTAAGGGATACACAACTGCTCCATTAGTCTCTACTATACAGAACTGTTAATAAAATTGTGTTGCCAACGTGATTCTTGTTCCTTTGCAGGTGTGTTTAAAACAAAACAGAACAAAAATGGTTGCTCTTGATGACCTTAAATTCTTTTAGCTAGTTCCTTTACATTTTAAATAACACCACATAATGCTGTTTAATAATTTCTTATTCTTAAATATTTTCTATTATTTTCTTACCTCATTCCCCATACTTTCTTCCTCTAGACCTTCCCAAAAAAAGTTGCCCTTTTTTCCTCAAATATTCAGTGTTTACATTACTACTAAACACACAATATTCATGAAGAACATAAAATTTATAATGTTTGTACTGCAATTTTTCCATATGCTTAGTTTTCTATCCAACAAGGACTAATCTATTCACAAACAATTCAACAGTCAGCAAATCTCTTCTGAATATATTCAAGCTCATCAGATATTCTATTATTTCTTTCATCCTATTTAGCCCCCTCCTCCTGCAACACAAAATACTCTTGGAACCCTCTGTCTTTCTGCTCTAAACTAGAAGGGTTGTGGGAACAGGCTTTTGTACGTTCAGTTACAGAAAATGCTGTTAAATATTATGTATTTGATAATTTTCATCTGCATTTTCTGTACGTCTTATTATGTGGATGTTGAACGTCCTGGATTATTCTTCTGATTTTTTTATTTATCGTTTGCTATCTACATTTTTGATGTTGTACAATTATCTGGGATAATTTTCCCACTTTGTCTTCTCACATTTGCACAATCTTCTTAAATTCTTTAATTTTTTCAAGAACTTTCTTGAACTTACTTCAACACAATCTGCACTTGCTTTGTGGATACAATATATGGAATATCTGAAGATATATTTTTAAGCTTCTCTTCTATTCAAAATATGACTGTTTTGCTTCTGGGCTCCTCTGCCATATTTGTTGGCTCTTATTTATACTGTTGTACTGTTGGCTTGATTAAGATGTGTACCATCCACCATTATCAGTTTAAATATGTGAGATAATGATATAGTTAATTAACAGAGGTAATTGATATGGCTTTCTTCAGCCACTGCATACATTAACTTCTCCCAACATTTCTCTCCTCTGAATGGAAGTTCCACTTAAGTGGGTAAGTGCAACACTGGAAGTCTCATATGGGGATCCAGACAGACATGTAGGCTGGAGCTTCTCCAAAAGCCACAGAGGGAGGCTTTCTTCTACATATGTCACACGCATTGATAACCCTAATTTCCTCTTCAGACAGCAGATTTCTAGTTTCCATCATATTGCTTCTCTGCCAGTTGCTATAGACATCGAGAGGGTGGTGGTGGGTATTGTAGGAGAGGTGATGGGCCAGCAGGACATGCTCTAGTGAATTACTTTGATTACTTCCACACAACTCAGTCCCCCTCTCTGTACCTGCTTCCCCGGGGCTAGACTGAACCTCTTCCTGTTCTTTCACAGCTTCACCTAGTGTCTGTTCCTGATTACAGGTTCTTCTACTCATGGTTATCAGTATAATCGCTTATGTAGAAAGGAATCACTCTGAAATCTCCTGAATCCTTTACTTTTATATTTATTCACTGCCATTCTGGTGTAATTTTGTGAGGCAGGCAAAGGAAATGACTCCCTCACTTGTCTTAAACTGGAAGTAGCCATGCATTCTCGCACTTTGAAAATAAGGCACCTGTATTTTACACATTGGGTTGGAAAAGGAAGCTAATGGTGAGGCAGAAAACACAATAGATTAGGGATGTTCAGAATGTCCTAGACACTCTAAAGCAAATACCTGGGAATCAGCAAAAAAAAAAAAAAAAGTTCAGGGCTATTTCTTTTTCAGAAGATAAGGCAAGGTCTTTATTACTGTTATAAAATATAGATGCAATGTTTTCTGCTTCAATACTTCAGTTTTGTTTGAATGTTAGCCTTCTATATTATTCATAGCAAGCCTCTGGTATTAACATGTGAAAATATTGTTTATGCTTTAAAGCTTGAATAAAAAAATGTGAGCTTTGATGTCAGTGAATACAGCCTGCTCTGGATTGTACCAGGTTCCACAAAATGTAGCCGTGGACTACTGAAAAAACCAGAAATTATAGATTTTCATTTCTTAGGCTCACCTTATTTATTAATAATTTAAATTGTATTTACTAATAAGTCAAGAAAAAATAATTTTTTTAATGTGAAAATTTTTAAATGTGAAAAAAGAGAAGATTTCTATCCTAAGATTGCAGACCACTGCAAACAAAAGGTCAACTGGAAAAAAAATTTGATTAAACTGTACATAATCTATTACCTTCATTACAAAATACTTCTATACCTATTAATAGTTAATTAAAGGTAAGTCTTCACACAGGTAAGATTTTGAATACTAAACTTGCATACCTTGTCTAGTATAGGAAAGGTATTTGTTTACTTAAAATATTCAAAGAATATTGGATCTCCCTTAAAACTGCAACATGAGCTCACTGGATTGGTCAGAATTTAAGCCTCATGTGTACATGTGAATAGACACGGATACAGAGATGTATACATCGATGCTTCTTTTGTGCTCAGCGTTCTAGATCCCTGTAATCTACTTTTTCCTCATTGAGTTGCAAACCACAAGGCCAATAAGCTGACTCACTGATTCAAAAGCAAACGCATTCTAAGTCCTTACATCTCATTTTAGTTATTAACATAACATCTCTTTCCCCAGTGAATGTTGTTAACAATATGACCAAACACACATAAATTTCTCTCACAATATTTGCTTACTTTCTGATGGAGACACTACTTATAACAGTAGTATGGTCACACAATAAAAAAAAGATGGGAGAGGAGAAAAGAGAAGGAAGGCCCTAACTAGGTTATGTATTTTTAAATTTTATCTTCATTTTCTGTTACCAAAATTTATATCTCTGTTTTCCCTTACACATGTCCTTAGATAACATGATTTCCACATAGATGACTCCATTATTTTCTTATTTGAATTCATCATTCTCCTTCACATTGTCTTCCTTTCTTTTTATAAACACACCCAAAAAACTGTCTCTATTTTATAAAGCTTCCCTTTAAATGTTCCATACTCTTGGGTACTATAATTTTGAGTATCTTTCTTCTTACTCTCGTATTTCCTAGCTTCTTTGAAGGACAGTATGTATCTCCTCTGCCTACTGGGAGGAAAACAGTGAAAAAAAAAGTAGAAAAAAGGCATTCACATTTCCTATTAAATGTGCCCCAAATTGAATTCATCCTTTCTCTGCTCTACCAACTAAGCCTTCCCCTGCCTTTGGTTTCCTTATTTTTGTCTTCACTGTTTTCCCAATTACTCAAACCTCAAAATCATGAGTGATGCTCTTATCTTCTTACCCTCAGATCAGCAGTTCTTATAAATGCTTTCACTGCAGTGCCTTTCCTATCCATCCCTTTTCTTCAGTCCACTGCAGCTCTCTGACTCTTCCTCCATTCATACCTTATTTATTCAGTCCTCCTATGTTCCCTACCTCTTGGTTAGCACTGGACTAGATGCTCTGGGTGACATGAGATAAATCAGCCAGAGATCTTTCTGTATTGAATTATCTCCCATTTAGACTCCTGAAGATACTTGATTATTCCTTCTCTACTAATCTCAACTTCTCCCTGACCTCTAGTTTTAGTCCTGCCAGTAAAAATAAATCCATCTTTTTAATCACTGCGAATTTATTTTTAGTCTGACAAATAACTTCAATTGTGTCACATATTTTCCCTCAAATTCTCAAAGTTTTCCACTTGCCATTCCAGCTATCATCTCCAGCACATCTCCAAACTACCTCCCACCTCTAGTTCCCCTACTGCCATATCAATAACCTGGAGATTACTCAAACTGGCACCCTCACTTTGCCCACTCCCCCTCATCTTCCCCATCCCTGTCTTTACTCACATCTTTCTCTACATCTCACCTTCTCTCCCATGTGATCTCCATCTGACAAAATTCAATCCATCTTTTTAGTGTCATCTCAAATGCCAACTATTCCTTGTAGATTACCTTCATCTCTCAACCAAACATGGTTTTCCCCTGCTCTAAATCCTCACAGTGTTTTCTTTTACTACTTCTATACAATTATTGCTTCTCATATAGTTTTAAACTTTACCTACAATTCAGTTTTTAACAACCTCATTGATCATAACATCAGTCACAAGCCTCACACAGAGAATGAGCCTTTTGAGTCCTGAATGATTTAACACACGGAGCTTCAGTTTCCTCAGCTGTAAAATGGGGATAATAAAACCTTTCTAAATAGTTACTTTCAAGATTAAATAAGACAAATTATTTAGTGTGGTCCATGTAGCGGACACATTCAAGTTTTTGTTTACTTTCTCAAATATGGCAAATTAAAAATATATGCACTTGAATTGTCCCAAAGTATTTGAAAATTATGATACAGATTTTTTTTTTAAAGTAAAATGATGCCCTATGCTTGCATCTGAATCAATTAGGTTAGAAAGAGAAAAGAAAAACAGCTGGACTTTTTTTTTTAACCTTGCATTAATCCCAATAATCCATAGATGTTAAGTCTATTGCTTCTTCTTTGCTTCCATTCTGCAAAATCACTCATGTGCTTTGCTTCTTTAGCCCAGTCACTCAGCCACAGATGCTGCCCGATGCCCACCAAATTCTGCCCTAGGTAAGTGGCCACATTCAGCCACACCCAGAGCCAGCCGAAGGCTCGGAGGTACTTCAGAATGACCGAGAACTTCACCTAAAGGCAAAATTGATTTTAAAAATGTTACTGCACTTAAAAGTCACATGAGCTTGATTTACATCCTACTCTGACATGTCCTAAGCTTTGTGATCTTGGTCAGTTTACTAACTCTTCTAACCCTCAGACGACTCATCTGTAAACTGGAATAATAACAGTAGCCACCCTATAAGTACAAGCGAAGTACCTGTGCAGTCCTGAGTACCAAAAAATAAATGCTCAAATAATGTTAATTACTATCATTAGTAAACAAGTTTATACATAGCTAGATAACATCCAATCCACCACTGTAATGTCCAACAGCTCCATTTAATGTAGTTTCTTCAAACTTTATATAGCAAACCTCTCAAATTCAATGAAAAATATATAATATTTATTAACAATGCAGTGTAATCTTCTATATTTCAGTGGTTAATAACAAATAACATTAGTTATTCTGGTACTTACCCCTCCAACAGGAACTGTTTCTTTTTTCACTGAGAACTGTTTTCCTTGATTCAATAAAGGCCTGATAAAGCAAGATGATGTACATTTTTTAGGTTTAAGATCTACAAACACTTTTTTTTAAGTTATACTCTCTCAACCACTTTGTTGAATATTCTTCTACTTTATTAACAGCAACCTGACTTGCCCTGATAAGAACATTGTTCCTTTACTGTTCTGGAAGGGAGATTGTTTACTCTGCCATACCCTACATTTTTAGGGCCCCACATACTTTGTCTGATTTTTCACTGCTGCTTCTAGATAATTATCCTTCAGACTGGAGCCAGATCCCTAGATGGTTTGAGTTAATGCCATCTGGCTGTACCATAATCTTTGCCTCCTCACCTACTTGCCTCCTGTCCCATTAGAAGACTAGCATGAGGCTAATTCGTCCCACTTTGTTCTGCAACCACCCTGGGTGATGTGAAAACTTACAAGGACAATAGTATTAAACTCAATCTCTTCTCAACTTCATGACCATACTTTCAGAGTCTTCTATCTGCACTCTACATTGGCCATCAACTTTCATGACCTTAAACCATGAATCTTGTTACCTGGAACTAATTTAGCTTTGAAAAGTTGAACTATTTCAGTCTCTGGCTGTAACATAACTTCTATTTCTAAACTGTACATCTGAATTACTCTCACTACATTTGGCTTTTATTCCATCTAAACTCCCAGTTCCCAAATCCAACTTTCTATCATCCTTCCTTTCTCGTATGATCAATGATCCTGGGTTACTTAGAATATTCCTGGCTTTAGCACTGACTGTCCCACATTCAGGTCCTCTCAGTCCCAGACCCTCTCTCTATTCCCTTCATTATCCAGCATTTACTCCATGGTTACATTTTCATCCAAACTGCGGTAATATTCGAACTCTTGGCCCTGCGTTCCTTACATTAAACTTCCATTGTTAAAACTCACAAGTCAGTCTTTGTCACACTTGCTCCCCACCTGTGGAGTGCTGCTGCAAAAGATCATAAAGCCCTGCAAATTGGCTCTACCATAAATTAGTATCTTCCTCCCACCTGCGCTTTCAATAGTGTCTAGAAATTCTTGCATCTTTCCCAGAAGGGGCCCCTACATGATGGAGAAAGTCAATGCAGACAGGGAAGTCAGTCACGGCTTATCTACATTTATCTGCATCTCCACCAACATTTTCTGATTCTCTCCTCGGATCTAAGGACAACCTTATGATCTGAATTCTGTTCTGCCCCATTTTATCAAAACACATTTATTAACTCTAGTGTTTCTACAATTTTTTGTCAATAAGTCACTTGACAGTGCTTATTAAAATGGCAGATTACAAGATTTCTCCTCTAGAAATCTGTCTTTTAAACAAATGATCCAAGGGATTCTTATCTTAAGGCAAATCTGGGAAACCCCAAATTGTTCCCTCTCTTTTCTAATCTTCACTTTCTTCCCTTCTAGTGACTCCTTCCTGTCAGCCCATAGAGAACTACACAGTTGTCTCATCTTAAAACCAATGCCATCACCACAAAAACAATTCTGCTCTCAGTTCTGTGCTCAGTTACCATCCTACTTCTTGCTTGCCTTCTCTAACCAAGCATCCTTCTGCCAAATCACCTGCTTCTCAAACTTTCTGGCACCTGACTGAAATCATTTCCATCAACAACGCCTTGATGAAATAAGTAAAACACTTACTGCTGATTCCATGGGATACTTTGAAAGTTATTTCACTTGAACTCTCCATGGCATTTAACATCACTGACCACTCCCTTGTTCCAGGGACCTTTCTTTTTACTTCCCTACCATTGTGCATTTGTGTTTTCTCCCACCTCTCTGAGCCTCTATTAGTTTCACTGTCTTCCCTTTAATGCTTATGTGTCCTCAGGCTCCATTCCAGTCATTATTTCCTTTGTATGCTCCACACTCCCACAATCCACTCCCACAGTTTCAATACCCTTCTTCTTCATGGGTGACTCTCAGACTGATTTCTCTAGTCCCTATCTCTTCCCTGAGCTCCAGAGCCGCACAGTAAGATACCTACCTGCCATCTACTTCATCTCTGCCTGTTTGTCTCAAGCATGCCCTGAACTGAAGCAGCTATTTCCCTACCTTCTCCAAAGCTTTCTGGGGCCACAACATTTCCTCTGCCTCAATCTTGGCATATTTCCAACCAATCACCAGACATTTGTCAATAACTCTGAACTTGTATTATTGAAGAAATATTCAGAAAATACTGAACAGCATGAAGAACAGTAAGGACAAAGGAGGGAGAGGTAGAGAGAAAACAGAGGAGGAAGAGAAGCAGAAGAAAAACTGATTCATAATTCTACACTCCAGAGACACTTCATGCTCTGTCTTTAGTCTTTTGTTAAAGCCTTTTCTCCCTGTATGTGTGGTATCATAATTCAAATGTTGCTCTGTAACTGATCTTTAATTAAAAAAAATTACCAAAAAATTACACACAGTCTTTGTAACTCAATATATAATGAACCTCAAATATTATTCTATAACAGTATTATATTTTATCATACGCAACATAATATTTTATTATTTTACTATATTAAAATTTATTTAACAAAACCCAAAGTTATAGTGGTTGCAGTTTTTTCCTACTTTAATTACTGCTGTAATGATCATTTTTTTCACATCTTTCATGGTCCCTTATATGGAAATAGAAACATAAGGTATGATGAATTCTAAGTATTTTGATATTGATATTTGATATATCTAACATCAAACTGACCTCTGGAAATTCTGGACTGCAGTACATATCCCCACTTTTCCATGTTTCCCATTTTACTTATCAGAATAAGCAAAGTCTATATGATCAGTTCAATGGTTCTTCCCTTCCCGTATCTGGCATTAGTGTCAAGAACCATTCTGTGGGAGGTTGCAGCACGTGCCCTTTGCAGGATCAGCTTCACCATCAGGAAGAGATACACTATTTAACAGACACTTTCATTGGAATAACTCCTGGTATATGATTTGGGTTAATCACTGTCATCATCCTTCAAGCCCTTGGCCTGGCTTCTGTTTGGATAAGCAAATTTAGCATTGGTGTCAAGCCAAAAAATTAATTCTCAATGTAGCTGGATATAAAATGCTATGAAACCCAACTGTTAAGAGGGAATTGAAGCATCCTAATGAAACACAACTAACGAAGACCAATAATTTACTGGACACTATACAGGAGGGTGTTGCTTTCCCAAACCACAGTGTTATTCATTCTTTTTCTACAAAAATACTGCATTTGGTCCTGGACATACTGTTGTGAATAACAGGTTTTATTCGAATTTTTAAAGAGCAAATTATTTTATACTGGGAGAGAAGTTTTAAAAATATCTTGTTCTGTCCTTCAGAAGCCCTAGGGAAAGTTGGCACAATTCCCTTCTGCATATTTTTGTATAAGATATATAAAATTAACATACTGAAACAATTATCCCTGAACCAAGCTCACAGTTGCAAAGTGTAGAGTATGTGTGGGAGGACTGTAGTGATTTAATAGAGTCTGACATGAAAGCCAGAAGGGGGCAGTCTAGATACTAAAATAGTATTTCCAGTTTATTTTATTCAGGGAATAGTAATAAATGTTTAAGGAAATAAAATAATATTTGCGATATAAATCTAAACCAAACAAAGAAAAAGAAAATGTTGAAACAGTTCAAGTTATTTTGGTCCCTATTAAAAAGTCAAACTAATATTATAAAGTAATTTTAATTCTTAAATTTCAAAGGGAGGGACTCTCAGACACGATTCAGTCCAATTCCTTTCCTTTCCACCTCCCTTCTTCTGGGTAGCTAAGTCAGTTGCCCCTTCCATGAGGAAGATTGTTTCTCTATCTCTGTAAAGAGTCTCTAACTGATGTAAAGTTCCTGCCTACTTGTATCTTCCAATATCTAGTCTATCTTGATTCTGCACAAATTGGAAATAACTGGGTAATTAAAAAAATAGAAAAATTAGATTTAAAATCAGGAAAAATTTCTCCATGTAATATTATCTTACCAAATAGTAAAGGAGATAAAAAATGAAAGCTAGACTAGAAAATCGTATAAAGAGTGATAAACCAGAAAATACATGAAAGTAGGCAGATATGAACATATTTTGGAAAAATGAAAGTAGATCTCGGATTTCTCAAACATAAGATTAAAAAAAAATTGATTACCATGACTAAAAACAAGAAAAGATCAGCATAGGGGAAATTCATAGACCTCCAATAACATTTTTGTCACAGTCATCAAATAGTAAGTTTGATGCTGGGTTCTGTTGAGCAGAACATGCCATATCAGAACTGAGGCCATCTTTCGGATGCACTCCTCACTGCAATAGTAAGTTGCAGAATGCTGGCTCCAGTACGAGCCTCCACAACCTGAGGAATGTTTAGAAACCGGTTCTGTAATCAAATCTGTAATCAAATGGGGACTGGGGTTCTTTTTTCAAGAAGAAATTTTGTAAAAGCAGTTCACAGAAACTTTAAGAGGTTTAATTTAGATATGACTAACAGTGATTTTTATAAATAAGAAAAAAGTGATTTACTATTGAGGGAAGGGTATGATTATGTTTACAACAATACTTAATGATTTTTAAGTTTTACGCTTTTAAGCAAGCTACTTATTGAATGCACAGTGAGACAATACACAGCTGAAAACTCTCTTTATGATTTAGAGATGTGTAGATCCCACAGCACACAAATTTCAAAGTCTGCTTCAATGTTTTTGGATTTGATTTTCTTGGAGATCCTTAAAAACTGACAAATTTAAATGAAATGTATTGTTATAATGGTAAGAGAAAAATAAAATAAGTGGTGGATTAAAAGTTCCTTGAGTGTTCTTTCAGTCTCTAGTTTGTTATTCATCCCTTTAAAATATTTCTGGAACACCAGCTCACATGTCATTATTATTCAGTGTTTAGTTGAAGCATGTTATTTAGATGGCAGTACAATAGTGAACAAATTGACAAAAATTCCTGCTCTTATAAAGTTTATAACCTAGAGGTAAGAGAAAGACAAAATAAAAGTAAACAAGTAAATTTTCCAGTATGCTGATAATCAATAAAAAATTATGGGGAAAAAAACATGGAGGGGTAGAAAGTATTGTGATATAAAATAGGGTGGCAAAATAAATCTTCATTGATGAGATGACATTTGAGGGAAGAGCTACAGAGGGTGGGTGAGCAAGCCATATGGATATTTGAGAGAAATATACCCCCAGCAGTGGGATCAGAAAGTACAAAGGCCCTGGGGTGGGAGCATGTCTGGTTTTCCATGAAGAGCAGAGTCAGTGTTGCTGGAGCAGAGCAGTAAGATGGGCCTCAGGAGGCTCTGAGATCAAAAAGGTAAACAGGTTCATGACCTCCAAGGCTTTACAGGTCATTGTAAGGACTTCGGATTTTACTCTGAGATGTGAATCTTTTGGAGATTTGGGGCAGAAAAAGTGACATGATTTGACTCTTATTTGTAAAGCAAACCACTCTGGATGCTATGTTACAAACAGACTGTACAAGGCAAGGATGGTAAGACCTGGAAGAAAACAATTAGAATAATTCAGGTGGGAAATGATAGTGATTTGGACAAAGGGTAGCTGTGAATGTGATGGGTATTGTTTGAATTCTGGATTATTGGATATCTGAAGATAGAGCCAATGGGATTTGATGATGAATTGGATGTGGAGTAAGAGACAGGTCAAAGAACTGTGTTGCTGTTAGCTGAGAAGACTGCATGAGGGGAAGTATTGTATGTGGTGTGGGAAAATCAAGGGTTCTGTTTTGATCATATAAATTAGAGGTATCACTTAGACTTTAAGGAGAAAGGTCCAACTCCGGGGTTCAGGGGACAGGTTGGTCTGGGAATATAAACCTGGGGGCATTACTGTATAGAAGGTAATTAAAGCCATGAGACTAGATGACAACACAGAGACAATAAAGAAGCGAAGCAGCCCAAGGTCTTTATGATCAAAGAGGAATAATTTAGTTTACCTCTTCAAACCTGGCTAAATTTGATATGCACACAAAGCTGCGGCCCACAACACCCACATCACCCACACATCCATAGAAATAGCCAATTCTTTCAGAAAAAAGTAAATTCAAGGTCCATTCTTTTTATTCAAGGTCAAAACTACAAAATTCTGAGCTGCTGGATCCTGAAATGCTTGCTTCCCTTACAGCATTTTAACAACTTTGACCAGTGGCCGGCTGCTCCCTATAATTCCAGCCACTTACTTTTTAAATCACTTCCTGCTACTATTTCCTTTTTTCTTTCAATCTCCTGTTTGCAACTGTTGTGTGGGAATAATAGGGCAAAGAACTGATTAGGTTAACTTGCTTCAATCACTGCTCATTTTAGTCACTTACAAAACTAGAAAAGAAATATAACACAACAGAATCCAATCAGGGTCAAAGCTTCATTACTTTTATTTCTCTTTCACTTTCTCTTACCATTCTCTCCCTCCCTCCTCCCCTCCCTCCCTCTCTCCCTTCCTCTTGTTTTTCTAAACAGATTCTTTTTGGAGATATTTTTAGTGCACACACACATACACACAAATCAGAGTAGATTTCTTCTACTAGAATTTGGCTACAAATCCCTGAGTTACTATTTTTCCCAAACTAAGTCACATATCTCACTTAAAAACTTAGATAAAACTGTCTAACTTTATAGTTTAAAATCTGGAAACCACTAAGTGTATTTTATACCCATTATAATGTACAGATCCTTTTTATAGGATGCATTTTAAATGCTAAGAAGTGAAATTAATGCTAGGCCTCCTATTATCCCAGTACTCACCTATCATTTTGCTCCAGGGTTTGGTCTTTCAGTATAGTTCTGGAGTTGATTACACTGACTTGCTTTAAAGCATGAGCTGGAGAGGAAGATGGTGAGTACTTTTATATCCATAAAACACACAATGCACAAAATAGAGAGAAATATGATGAAAGATTATACAAGTTAAAGAATTTCTTGTGTTCTGGATCCATGGGTATACTGGAAGCCCTTTCATTTTCCCCATTATTTCCCCTTCACCTAAAATTTCTTGTAATGTCTTAATAAAACTAAAATTTCATAATGCAAAAGCCTACAGAGAAATTCTTTTTTGGACGTCAGGGAGGAGTGCTCATCTGTTTTGGATCTTCCACAAAGGGGTTAAGTATTTGCCCAAGAGGAACACAACTCTAGTCTCTGAAAGAAAAATGCAATTTCATCAAGTTTTTTTATAAAAATGTTATTATTGTGAAGATTATTACAAAAATACAATGGTAAATTCCTCAAATTTCTGTCATGTTCTTACTAATGTCACTAATAACTAATTATAGCTTTTTCTGTGGCAGGCACTGCTCTAAAAGCTTTACAAATACTAACTCTCATTTTTTCATAACTACCTCTGTTAAGAAGATACTACAATTATCATTTTACAGTCCACATTTTAGGGATAAAAAGCACAGAGAAGTAAAGCAGATGACACAAACCAAAGCCACTTATCTAGAACTACAAGACTGAGGTTCAAGATACTGTTAGTGAATTCGATGGGAAGCTTCTCAGAGCTAGGAAGAATTCTGTCTGTTTGTACAGTATAATACTTAAACTCCTTGAATTTCAAATTTTTTATCTTTAAAAGGAAGGGATTGGACTTGGAGATTTCTCAGGTCTCTTATATGAATTCTATGCTTTCTTATTTCTAGAAGTAAACATCCAGCCCTTAATGGAAGAACCTGATTTACATCAACCACTTCTGTGAAAATGGGATTCCATGTCTCACAGAATGAGAATTCAATTTGGAGATATTTCAGCCTCCCCGGCCTAAGGCACATTTTCTTCTTTATAGCTGATAATAATAATACTAAATGTACAATGTATAGAATGTGTTCACATACACTATACAGTTGGAGTGCCAAAATGAACTGGTAAGATAAAAAGACTAGGTAAGCTTACCCTTATTTTGTAGGGAAAAATAAAGCTCAGATAGGGTTAGTGACTTGCCTGAAACCCAGTTGTCAAAGAGACAGAGACAGAGAGAACAAGAGTGTACTGAGCCCCACGTTCCTTCCTGTCTTTCACACTAAGTGTACTTGTTCCTATAGGTCTGATACACTGTTTAAGAGTTTGATTGGCGTTTGTCATGAACACTGTTTAAGAGTTTGATTGGCGTTTGTCATGAAACAGCAGCAACAAAGATTCAAATTCTGCAATTTAACAATCTGTCTTAACTTGTGCAATCCTTTTGTAAAATCAGGACGAAGAAGCCTCAGGAGGTTTTGGAAAGAATCAAGTAAATGTAACACTTGTGAATCTATTGACATAATCAATGCCCAAGCCATCCTACCTGTCATCAGTAACATTAATGTGGGTAAGAATTAGCCTAAGTCTAGGCTATGAATATATAAATTCATCTTTAGTCTTCGTATCATTTTTCATAAACCCTTTTCTCACCTCTGATTGATTGTCTTACATATATTCCCATGAGGTAAGACTTGTAGATTTTTCCCATGAGGTAAGACTTGTAGATTTTTCAGAGCTACATGCATTTTTAGAGATCCAGTGTGTCTAAACCCAAATCATACTGTGAACTCTGCTTTTTCTAGTCATCTAGTTTCAACTCCAGTAGTGAATGTGAGAATGATAGGAAAAGAAGAAAAATTGTCTGTGTTATAAGCAGTGTTGGGGGAAAAGGAGTGATAAAAATATGCATTGTTCACTTCCATATCAGCCACTAGGAAAAATGGACCTAGTTCAAGTTCTATTTTATTTTTCATAAGTGAGAAGAACCAGAGAAGTTAGGTCATTTTTATGAAAACTTGTATTAGAACCCAGGGCTCCTGGTTCTAACTTTTTCTTCCACAATGTTGTGCTGACTTGTACTCCCAATTTAGTGTCGTATAAGTTAAAAAGAATTTTTAAATAAAAGAATTATGTACCTTTTAAAGGAATTTTTGAACAGAATCAAGACCAAAAAATTAATTATAATATATAAACAATAGATAACAGAGAGATTTTAGAACTGAGGGTCACACTTCTCAAATCATACTCCCTGTTCAGGGAATCCGTTTCTCCTAAATCCTGATAAAAATGCTCTCAGGTATAATTAGATGTTTTTCCTTACTATTTATGCAAATAAGAAAAAGGAATTTCCCACGGGGACAAGAGTGCACCTAACATCTGTGGGAACCGGGGAGGAGTATAAATGAAGGCCTGTGTGCCACATTTCTAATTATTTAATAGTCACAGACGGAACTAACAGATTCATAAATAAGTTCTATAGCTTACCCTGGCACACATGCCTTCCAAACTACTGGAAGGCGAAGTCCAGGTGAGAGGGCTTGGAGCCCTGAGAATTCCTCTGGGGATCATGGCAGACCCGGGTGAGGGGCTCCGAGTCAAGGCACTTGTGGCTTCTCTTCCACCCCAGCTCCAACCTTCACCATGTCTGTGAATACCTCAGTGACACGCCCAGGCTCTGCCAAGCCCCCTCCAAAAGAAAAAAACAAAACTCCTTAGGCCAAAGAGTGGTGAATGCCAGCAGAGCAGCCTACCTTTGGGAGGGCAGAACTGAAGAATAAGCCTAGGTCCCTGGAATAACCCTAGGTCATTTGGGCAGAGATTATGGGACCCTGAGGACCTGGAGTGGTCAAGGAGTGGGGGAACGGGAAGAGGACCTCTGATGGGCACAACCCCTAGGCTTTGGCCAGAGAGCCAGCCAGGGAAGGCAGAGCAGAGGCTCTAAAACATGGAGTACAGGACTGGGGCACACTGGCCCAGGGCTGAGGACAGTACTGCAGGAGTGTGACACTGAATGTAAATGAGGTTGAAGCTGTTGTCTGGTACGCTGTTTTATATCAATTTTATATCAGGTAATCTATTTTTGTCTTGCTCTATGTGGTCACTAATAAAATTATACTATATACATCTGGCCTTTTACAAATTATCTATCTATCATTATTATGAGTAAAGTAATTTTATGGCTGCTTTTAAAAAGCCTTTACATATATATTTTTTATTCAGCATCCAAGAAATCAAAACTCCAGAAATATTCATTTTTGCAAACGTATTCTATTTCTAGTACAAAAATTGCCACTACTTACCACCTTTCTGAATTTTAACAGAAAAGATACAATATTGAAGTAATTAGAAAAAGTTCAATTTATATTTTTCTAACTCTTGCATATTTCTGATGGCAAGGTAGTAACATCTATTAATGTCAGCACAACTTCAAGAATAACACTGCTTTCCACTTGTTACCACAGAGGACTTGTGTACACAGACGATATATCAATGCAAAGAAAGCATGATGTTTGTGTCCAAAGCCAGAAATTTAAACAAGAGCAAATTCCACAAATTTCAAAAGTGAGTTTCATATTTTATGGTAAATTAAATTTTGAACGTAAAACTTACAGACTGCCTGCTTTTAGAGCTGTATTTTCCAAAGTAATACAATTTATATTTCACTTAGCCTTTAAGATAAGTGGGGGGAAAAAAATACACTGGCTCATAGCATTCCAAGTCATCCCATTAATTGAGGAGACAAACTTCTGTGGAAACAAAGGAGGTAGATTCACTTGTTTAACAAACAGCTACTGAGTACCTACTAGTTGCCCAGCAGGAGGCTACCTTAGTGCTGGGGCTGGAGACCACATCCTCATTCTAGCCCGAGGAAACACTCACAGACACAGCTTTCCTACACTCTAAACATAAATTATTACTTAGTCTGAACAAACAGGCAAGGGCTCATTTCCAAAATTGCTGGCCATTAAGAAGAGACAAGGTGCTTCTTTTATTAAGAAGGACCACAGCCATCTGATGATGCATCAGATATTTCTGAATGCATCTCCATATAGAGTATGCGAATTTGAAAAAGGAGTGTAAACAAGGAATAAAAAAAATAGTAATACAAACCTAATGTGTATTAGCTTAGAGAAACACATCAGCAGAATGGCTTTGTTTTTTGATTTCATGGCATTAAAATACTAAATTGCAGCGATCCTGTTAAAAAGATCATATTTTATTGACCTTTATAATCCAGGTAAAGTGTAAAGTGAATTAATGGAAATCAGTTCATGTAGGAACTACTAAGACATAGGTCTATATTTCTTCTTTTTACCCTGAAATTATGAAATAGTTCACTGATTTTACAGGCATTTCTCAGTGGTGTTCTGGAAAGGAATAGGGCAAGGATCAAGATGGTGATCTCCATGAGAAACCATCTGTAGCTGGAAAAGAGATCCAATGTTCAGAGTTGGGAAATGACTGGTCTCTGGGATATTAAACTATTGCTAGACTTCAAACATCCTTTTGTCCTAATTAGATAACGATCAAACCACTTCATTTACATAAACATCTATGAATTTTAATTCAAAATACTAAGACTATAGTAACAAAAGTTAGTAGTGAATAAACTCAATTGTTATTTTATAAAAGTTAGATAAATATCATGCCTCCTTGTCATTTTTCAGATTCTTTTTCTTTTGTTTCTCTCCCACAACATGCAGTAATACGTTTTAAATATTTATTATTTATTTGACATGGATTTATGCTCCCTGTTCTTAATTTAAAAGAAAGTAGAATGTTTAGACCCATTATATTCTAAACCTGCCACAGAGCATATAAATCATCTAATCTCTTATTTCATAGATGAACAGACCCTGGGGCATAAACTTTTGCTTAAAAGACCATAGATGAGGCAGATTTTTAGCTGGTGTGTCCCAATGTACGTGCTTCCTTTCCAGAGAAAGAAAGATACCCAGCTCTTGACTCAAGCAGCATGAATGAAGTGAAATGCACAGCGAAAATCAGGCAGTTCCAGTGGGTAAGCAGACTGTACCTGAGGTTGCTTCTCATTGTATCCTCACCTTGTTCTTGACCACTGAAGGCCTGAAGCAAATTCGCGAGACTTAGGGGTTTGGACAGCAGTTCCTGGTATGTCCCCATTTGCGCTACTCTGCCACTTTCCATCACAACAATAAGATCCACCTGTGGTAGAAGTGCGAGGTTGTGTGTCACTAAAATTCGAGTCTGAAAAACAAAATGTTTTATTCCTTGGGTTACAAAAAAAAATGGCAAAAATAACCTATTTTTAAGAGAGCTGCAGTCTTTTGTTTGTTTTGACTATTTCAGAGAGTAATTCTTGGTAGGCACCAATTTAAGGCAGCATATATATATTTTACAATAAATGATGATACACTGCTAGACAAAAGAATAGTTGGAAAATGTTTTTAACCTGTTGTTCAGGTATTCTTTGTTTATTAAAAATGAATCCATTTTACAACAAATTAATAATCTCATACCTGTCATTCTTGTTTCCTTTTTCTAAGGTCCTGTAGCATTACAAAACCATGCTCAATTAAAGTCATAATTCACATTGTTTATTTTTAAGTCTTTGTATATTATTTATATATACACATAAAATTGAATGAGAAATTTTATCTTGGGTTCATTTCAGTAAGTAAAGACATCTGTCTATTATTTACTTAGGTATTTATTTTACCATTTTATATATTCATTTCATTTTTCCAGAGTGCTCTGTATTAGAAAATTAGAAACACATATTGTGAAAGAATGAGTATGGCTTTGTGGTCAGAATGACTTTTAAAAATCTCCATGGTTCTTAAGCTAAGCAGCTGATATCAAGCCATTTTGAGCATCAAGTTTCTTCATATGTAAAACAGGAATAATACAATGCCTGTCTCAGAGATTTGCTATAAGAACTAAATGAACTAATTTAGTGTCAAACATGATATGCCCTTGACAAATGTTAATTCCTTTCTTCTTGGCTTCTTCACAAAACAATTGATTGTTATGACTGCTGTTAATAATATCAAATTTTAAGTAATAATAAAATAATATATTGTATAAAAGTGCTATTCATCAAAATACCATTTTTCAAAATAGTTAACTAAACTAAAAATAACTCATTTTGACACACAAATCCCCTTACAATATGGTATTAGTCAATGAGGTAACTTGGAGTAAACTTGTAAAATTTTTAAAATATTCATTAAAGTTTGTCTGTAAAAGAGCAATATGACATCCTATTTTTTTCATGTGAAATTTGACCACTTTGCTTCAACAGATAAATAAAATATTAGAATTTTAGGCACAATGCTGTGCAGATTACCCTCTCCCCTTCACAGAAGCAGAAGTGACGCTCTGACTACCTTGTTTTTCAGTATGCCGGAGGACCCGATCACTTTTTCAAAAAGTTGCTTCCCAACATGAACATCAACTGCAGACAAGGGGTCATCCAGGAGATAGATGTCAGCCCCACTATATACAGCTCTGGCCAGACTTACTCGATGCTTCTGACCCCCACTTATATTCACGCCCTGAAAATGAAGAAAAAAATAAATAAATAAAACCCAAGACTAGAGGGAAAATGTGCAAATTTCAAAGCACATATATTTATGTCCAAATTCTCTTCTGCAGCAGACATAGGTAATAACTCAAGACCAACACTCAAATCTTTCTTTATCCTGAAATTCCAAAGGCCTCTCCCTCCCCCTCTATTTCCTAGTGCTAATAACTCGTGCAAATTAATAGATATATCTACTTTCTTTTAATTGCTTGCTCTCAAAAGTAGATACTAACAATTAAGGAGAAAAGAATTTTCAATTTCCTAGCTCTGAAAAGTCATGCCTGTAGAATATTAAACTAGAGTTTTGGCTGCCAACCATATACTAACACCAGTGATCATTTTTAAATTGACACATAGGAAATTGAGAATAATAGCTAAATTAGCAAAGCAGTAATAAACATGCCCTATTTTCTTCTATAGAAAGATTAGTACAAGTCTTGTTGGCAAAAGTACAATTCTAAGAAGCAAGAATAAGGAACATACATCACTCCATGTGAGAATTAAAGTGGACATGTACAGCCATGTATGGAGAATTATGGGGCAAGGCCTAATTTACTTGATTTATTTTATATTGAGTGTTTACAGGGCTGGTTTAAAAGCTCTTCATGCAGCACAGAACTTAGCCAGTGACCTATAATTGTAAAACGCCATTGCTTCTTTGCCTTTCTCATCCTCCTCCTACTCAACAATTATCTCCTTTGTATAACTATATTCTGGGTGCTATGCTAGCATTTGAGATTTAAAGATAAATGAAACTGGGCCTCTGTCATGGAGAGGTCACATTTTAGCAGTGCAGCCAGATGTGAAAAATATATACAAAGTAGTATGATACATATACATGTGAGTATATGTATATGTGTATGTGTTTGTGTATGTGTGATGATAAGAGCCACCAACGCATGAGTTTGTCATGAGCATTTAATAAGATAAGTGTAAAATACTTAGGGCAATTCCAACACCGAGTACAGATACAATCAACGTCAACTATTATCACCCAGTCACTCCTCTCTCCAATCCATCCTCTGACTTGTCATCACTTATCCTTTTAATTATATTATCATCTTGCTTAAAAATCTTGGATGCCCACATCTCCTTCTTCCCAACATCCATAAGCAACAGCAAATCCCTTAGGATAAGTCTAAGATACTTGTATTCTGGAATTCACACACTTTTCTACCACTCACCCAATGCCGCCCTCAAGTGACTGGGACTCGCAAGCAGACCAGTCTGCCCTTTCATATCTGGGCAGAGGCTGTTCTCTCTGCTTCAGGGCCCATAACCTCCCTTTTCAACTCAAAAGCTACTCCCTTAAGAAGTCCTCTTTGAAATCTATCTTCTACCCAGCATTCCAAGTAAAGTGATTTCGTTCCCTCCCTTCCTGTCTTGCCGTGTTCTGTTTACGCATCCCACTGCGAGAAGTGGCAGTGTGCATGTCAGTCTCTCACTCTCTTGTGAGCTCCTATCTGGTTTATCCCTGCATTCCTAGCCTACTGTGTCCAACATTAGGTGATTAATAAATACTGGGAAAGACAACTTATAATATCATTAGCTGAGATCCAGTAGATTGCAAATCCCTTGAAGACAGGGTGACAGCTCTCTTGCTTACCGTTATGTACCTCATAGCAGAATAAGGGCATAGAAAATATTAGTCAATATTTGTGCTCAGCTGAAGAATGCCAAAGGAAAAGATGGCTGTAAGTGAGGGAAATTCTACATTCGTTACCTTGGTTGTCTCACAAGTAGCTGTAAACAGATTTCGTTTTGAAATATTCGATCACGTTTGTTTTAAAGCACATCATTAGACTGGGAGAAATTGAATTACAAAAATATAAAAAGAAGAAATTATAAGTGGCAATAACATTAAATGACTATATTAAATCTACACTTCACATTTTGAATTTTTTCCACTTTAATTTCTTTTTGTTACATATTAGCTATTTCATAGTGTTAGAGATTGACTTTATCAACATAATGTTCATAAGCATTAACAAGTTTAAAGAAGTCATATTTCTGCATAATCTTAGCTATGGTGCCATTTTGCCTAGGAATAGTGAAGACGCCAGAGAAAACACAGAGGTTGGAAAATAAATGATCTATTTAACATTGAGAAAATACATCTGCAAGGTGAAGGCTATGAAGGAAGCCAATATAAGTCTAATTAAAAGGTAAATTTTGCCTCATCTTAGATTTTAAATATTTTCACTTTCTACAATTTTGTTCCTATAATGTATTTTTCAATTGATATAACAAGACTATTAAACAACATTAGGCCAGGGGGAAAGATGCCAGCAATATTATGCTAACTCTTCTCAGAAATTCAGAGCACTAAGGATTATTTACTTATCTTCAGAGTACACATGAATCATCACAGAGGCTGCCTTTGCATTCATGTTTAATTAATGGAGATTTTAGTCATGGGTTGGGGATAATCTCTCTGGGTTCACACGTTGGCTCATGATATCTTGTTTTGTTTTGTTTTGTTTCTAACTCCAAAACACTGGGCAGCATAATGATTATTCATTAACGCAATGAAAATAAAACAGAACAAAGAATAAGAGGCCTGGGAAGCAAGTCCTGTTAAACCAGAATGCACCGATGTGGAACTGGCACGTTAATGACAGCATCATCCCAGAGCCTCGTTCAAACCTGCCCTTGGTGCCACCAGAGACTGGTGTTCTGTTGCTACTGTCCTGGGCTTGACTTTGTGCACAAGAGATACAGGAAGAAACAAAACTATTACTCACTCGTTAGAGAGCAAAATGCATTATGCCAGCAACTAAGACAACATGTTGATGACCCAGCTGGTGGGCTTTCACACCCCCATTTGGATGTAACAGCAGAATTTCCTGCTGATATTTAATCTGTTTTCCAAATAGTCCATAATAAATAATCACTTGTCCTTAATATTGCCACTTCCTTCATAGAAATTCTACAATGACTTTTTAAAATTATAGTTGTATAGCTCTTTAAGACCTTAGTAAAAGGGTTATAAATATTTTATTAGTGCAGCTGAATGGAATGTTATTCCTGCATATGATAAAATATATTTTCCTTACTCTTTCTCCAATCTCAGTTTGATCTCCATTTGGTAACTGCTCCAAATCAGGGAGGAGAGCACAGGCTTCCAACACCCGCTCATAAAACTGCTTTTGCATGACGGAGCCAAAGAGAATGTTTTCCTGCAAAATGCAATTCTGAATCCAGGCCTGCTGGGAAACGTAAGCCACAGAGCCCTAGAAAAGAAATAAATAAAAGAAACACTCTCAAGGGGAGAGGAGACGTTGTATGCACCACATTAAAGGGACTTATTTAGTCCATGGCTTTACTTTCTTTAAATTGAATCTTAAAAACTATGTTATTTCTTAAATGTAAATACATCCTATTTACATTTTAATCTCACATCTGCTTTAATCTTACACATGTTTCTGAGAGGCCCCTTCAAATGGGTCACTGCTCTGTTTATTTACTTTCACTGCAGCTTCTATCAAAATTCTCTCTCCTTGGTGGGATTTTCTGGAAGCAGGTGTTAAGTGATTAGTCAGCTCTACCTACCCTAATGAGGTACCACAAACTGGTGGCTTAAACAACAGCAATTTATTTTCTCACAATTCTGGAGGCTAGAATTCTGAGATCAAGGTGTTGGCAGGGCTGGTTTCTCCAGAGGCCTGTCTCTTTGGCTTGTAGATGACTGTCTTCTTCTGAGTCTTCATACGGCCTTCCCTGCACGCACGTGAGAGTGTGTGTCTTAATTTCTTCTTCTCACACAGACACCAGCCTTACTGGATTAGGGCTCACCCTACAGACTTCATTTTCAGTTAATCGCCTCCTTAAAGACCCCATCTCCAAATACAGTTACATTTTTATGTACTAGGGGTTAGGACGTCGACATATGAATTTTGGGGGCGGGGGGACACAATTCAGCCCATAACACTGAGTCTGGGGTGCAAGTCATTTATTTGGGATAAATTCTTGTGAAAGGAAAGGAAGAAGGAGGATTGGGTAGAGAGAGAAGTCACACAGTGGCTCTTTTAAAATATCCTTTTAACTAACCCTTGTCTTCCAAATGACATACAGTATTTGAACTGTGGGTTCAAATAGACTTACCTTTCAATCTTCCCCATGGACTCTGTCCAAACACTGATTTTGGAGTATTCTGATTATTGCATACTCTCTAATGATACCACGCATTTAAAGTACTTTCTGACGTAGACCTGTATGTAACTATTAGCGTTTTGATTCCTACCAACTACTCTGAAGATCAAAGATTAACTTCTAATTCTTCCTTGTTGAGCATGTAAGACATACAGTGGCTTTTGAGCCAAAACAATATAATTGTGACCTGACTTGATCTTGAACACAAAAGTAATTGCTCTTGGATGGCCTTGCTTAGTGAATAACCTTTGATTATAATAGCATATTAAATCAGTCCTCAGGTGATAAAGGTTTTGAATATTTGCTCTATATTAGGCAAGATAAGGGGACTAAAGGGTAAAGGACACAGGAGAGAAGACTGCAGAACAGAAAAAAATGCCATGTAAAATAAAACAGGAACCAAATACTTCATTGAGAGGCACAGACTTGATGCACTGGTATGATAGGACCTGAAAAAGAGTGAATCAATTTTCACAAAGATATAAAGTTTTCCTATTATTATTATTATTATCTCACATACAAATGAAAATGTGTTTTTGTTTCATTTCATTCTTAATCTTTAATAGATTAAGTTTAATCATTAATAAATATAATCATTAATAGATTAAATTTAATCATGAATAATACAATCATTTTACTGTATTAATAATTAACGCAATAGAAGTTTTGTTAATTCAAAAGTAGTCTCTACATTTCTGATGTTCCATTAAAGAACAGGGAATACTGAATATTCTGCATTCAGGGTATGCAAGAATGATGTGTGATATAAGCCTTTGATACTGAGAATAGAGGATCTTGGAATTGATCTCGGTATCTCCTCATGAGACTATGAACTCTGTAAGTGGAGTAGTGCATCCTATTCATATTTATATCCCTGGTATTAAGTGCCAGGCACATAGTATGTGCTCAATGGTTGCTCTGTAAAAATAGCTGAAGAAATTGAATGAAAGTAAAATCAATATGACAAGCATCATATTTATAAAGGATATTCACTGGCCTAGGGAAGTTATAGTCATCTTGATCAATAGACAAACAGCTAGCTGTAATCATTAGGAAGAGCACAGGGATACAAAGATAGTATACTTAAGGTTAGAAAAGTGGTATTCATTACGTATAATCTTATCAGGAAAAGCCCTAGAAATCACACTTGATTCTAAACTAAGGAACAGTAATGCTAAAAGAGAAAAGAATGAATAAAAAATTAGTCACTGAAGGACTGGAATTCAGGAAAAATACAGAGATATGAGGAAAGATATACTATGAAGAAAAATGAAAGGATTTATAGTTGACTTTTCCTAGAGAGAAAAAAGTTGTGAAGAGACTGGTCTGAGATTCATAGTGCTTCTGCATCTTACCACAAGTGAAAAAGACAGATTAGGTAGTATTTTACTTAAGAGTTACCTAGATCTAAGGAAAAAACTTACTAGATAGTCTAGTATTTCAAAAAAGAAAGAGTTTATGGAGAACTTGTGGAATTCTTATTCCTACTGACTTAAGAATAAACAAATGGATAAAGATGTTGCATGTATATCTACACAACGAAATATTAGCCATAAAACAGAATGAAATAATGTCATTTGCAGCAACATGTATGGACCTGGAGATTATCATATTAAATGAAGTTAAGTCAGATAGAGAAAGATAAATATTATATGATATCACTAACATGTAGAATCTAAAAAAATGATACAAATGAACTTATTCACAAACCAGAAATAGACTCACAGACATAGAAAACAAATTATGGTCACCAAAGGGGAAAGGAGTCAGGAGGAGAGATAAATTAGGAATTTGGGTTGAACACATACTGAAGACTATATATAAAATAGATAAACAAGGACCTACTGTATAGCACAGGGAACTATATTCAATACCTTGTAATAACCTCTAACGGGAAAGAATCTGAGAAATATATGTATGTATATGCATAACAATCACTTTGTTGTACACCTGAAATTAACACAACATTGTAAATCAACTATACTTCAATAAAATTTTTTAAAAAGAATAGAACAAATGGCTGGAGTAGAAGGCTGAAATTTAAATGTAAGCTATTAATATTATTTTTTCTGAGGTTTTTCTAGGTCAAGGATCCTTCCCATGAGCAACTACAAGACATCTCAGAAATGGAATGGCCGTAATTACTTAGGGAACATCTCAATGAATGGTAATTAGAAACCTAATCAAATTACATTATAAATCACATTCGTTTCTCTATAATTGGTTGCAATTTAGTTAATATCATCAAACAATTACCATAAGCATTCCTAAACGATTTGCTGAAGTATTTGGAGGACAGAATGCTGCTACTAATCCATCCATAGCAAATCAATTTCTGTGGAAATTTAAATGTTTGTTACAAACTAGAAATGCTCATTAAATACTTGCATCTTCAAATCAATTTGATAAATTCTTACTGACATTAATGATATGCTGGCTATAGCCTATTACACTAGGAGGTGTGGAAAGAATGCATTGTTGACTTTACCTTTCTTTGGACTACTCCTGTAAGTTTCTCCATTTCCCCCAGGATGGCAGAAAGCACAGATGATTTTCCAGACCCAACCTGCCCTACAACAGCCACTAAAGCTCCTTCTGGAATCTTTATGTTCAAGCTGCGTGACAAGAAAAGGAGAGAGATGATACAGGAAATTCTTGTTATAATTGTTTCTAATGTATATTCCTAGACAAGTCACTGTACGCACTAAACATTGTCTTTAAAATTGCTGCTCTTTATGTTGTTCTACATTATCCTACAAACACTAAACTGTCTAAAACGTAAAGAACAAATGCTGAAGAAGAAAAGAGCAAGCGAACAGGAAAAAAAAAAGACAGTAAAAACCACCATAAAAATGAAAGGTACAGTGAGAGATTTAAAAAAGTTAGCTCAGTGGTATAGCTCAGTGGTAGAGAGGATGATGCACGAGGTCCTGAGTTCAATCCCCAGTTTAAATTCCATTGAAATAAATAAACAAACAAATAAATAAATCGAACTACCCCGTCCAATTTTTTAAAAAGTCTTGTAAATTCTAACATACTCATCTTCTGCATAAAAAACTCTGAAAAATAAAAACGTGGCGCATTATAGAATTCAATGTTAAAAGTTTTTTGCTTTGAATTTCCGCCAAACCATGACTTACTCTTTTAATACTGGAATCCCTGTTTTATCCCAGGAAAAGGAAGCATTTGTAAAACCAATGGCATGATCTAGGAAGAAAAATAAATAGAAGAACGTATTTTAGAACCAATTGTCTTCAGCCCCAAAGTCAAATAAATATTGATTCCAAAGAGGAACTGCTGACCTCCTATGTAGTTTGTTTCAATACTTTGAGGAAGAAGTTCCTCAGTGTTGAGAAAATCTTCCAAACGACCCAATGATATTCTTGTCTATCAAAATAAACACAGACAGAAATTTGGGGGTTTCAAGCAGAAGTTAAACTAGAAAGCATTTACTGTGATTTACAGCATGATTAAAAATGTTTGATGCAAATTGAAAATACTAATAAAAATATTCAGGAAACATAGTTTGCATTGTTTTAGTGTTTATAAATAAGTCCAGCAGTAAAGAAAAAGAAGTTTCAAGGATCAAAGATCAAAAAAAATCACATACGCAGGACAGCATGAAAGAAGAAAATAAATTCTTCCTGACGTTCCAGTAAAGATACAACTGATAAAACTAATAATTAGAGAAAGATTCGTTTTTAAAAGCAACTTGAGGATTGTTGAATGAATTCTGCTCTTGAGCATAAAACACAATCATAGTTTTGGCAATAATAACATTTAGTTAAAGAAAAATAGCTATAAAATGCTTTGCTACAATTAGGATAAATAGAATCATCTTTTTTCCTAAAACTGACTTGCATGAAACCTCTCATACATTTTTATTCACTTCATGCTAGAAGATGTCTACTGTTCAGGGACAGGATGTAATTGGACTGTGGTTTGTTTACCAAGTGTGTCATATCAGTTTACAGGGCTGGTTCTTTTTTCTTTTCTTTCTTTTTTTTTTTTTTTTTTTGACAATTGTTCTCCTTATTTGTTTAGTGATGGCAGTAGTACACCACCAGGAGTTGGAAAATACTTTGAGATAACTTTAGCCAAATTCTAATTTTAAAAGCAAAACAAAACTGTAACTCTAAGGATGACATTTTCTTTAAGAGAAATGTTCTGTGAAACAAGTGTTAAAAGTATCACATCAGTAATACTTCTATGCCCTCTGTTGGCCATTATTAGTAAAATAATATTTTAAAAAAAACATTGTATAGCAAAAGTAGCTTAATTGATATTTACCATAGAATTATGTTACTCTACATTGAGATCATTTAAAAATTAAAAGGCAAAGTTCTAGGATGAAAGAGCTGGTTCCAGTGAGCAAAGATTCGCTTTGTTTATGAATACAGACTTGAAAAGGATTCAATGGGGGATACCCAGACAATCCAAACCTGATATCCAAAAAATGTAACCGAGAAAATCACAGGGCAAAGGGATCAAGGAATTCACATCTTTGGATTCCCTGTGGTTTTAGCAGTTTCCTACTCATTATAGTATCTAAAGAGCCTCTGGCATTTGGAGATTATAATAAAAGCAGGCTGAACCAGATACTTCATACAAGGTTTGTTGGCAGGCTGATATTAACAATGTGCTTTTTTCCCTGCTTGATTCATTCAGTAGATGAAATGCTGCTGAACCCTGGTAAAATTCAAATCCAGCTCCGTACAAAGCACCTATTATAAAAAGGTTCAACTGAAAACAGAAAATGGACACTTTGATGTAATAGTGTCAAACACCAAATTTTAAAAAACTAAAAAAGAAACTAACACTTAGCAAAGAAAATATCATATATTAAAGCTTAAAAGTCATTTTGATGGAAGAAAAGCACAGGCAAAGAAGACATGATTTCTTCCATCCTATAATGTTCTCTATTGCTCATTAATTCAGGGAGATTAGCTTTGGAAGCAGTGTAAAACAACTACAAAAAGTGAAATTAAAAAAAAAAAAGAAATAAAATATGTAAAACCATAGATTTCAGTGGAGGAATGATTCTCAGTTTAAGGATACTTTGTATGTACCTGGACCACAGCTGAGATCACCATTGGTAAGTCAAACAGTGGAAGCCTCAAAATATTAAACAAAGACATAGATGTGAACACTTTTGTGGCTGTTAAAATGTTTCCTTCGTCCAGTAAGAAATAGATGCAAAATGTTGCCAAGGACACCTAAAAAATAGAGATATGTTATTTTCTTCAATTAGTCAATGCTGATAACATTATGAGTTACAAACTGCAAATTAGGAAAGAAAATTTTAATAACTTTTTTGTTGTTTACCAAAATTCAGTACTATTCAGTACTATGGCTGAAGAATATGAAATAAATGTTTAGTACAGATCATGCAACTGTGTGTCTTAGTGGTCCAGCCTCCTTCTTGAAGTCATGACGAACATGCCATCTTTTGACTAGAGTTATTATTCCCATTTAAAACATAAAGCCGTTTATCTATTTTTCAAAACGAAGTTTTATGTAAACTTATTTTTCAGTGATGTGTACATACATTCTGTCTCATATGTAGCAATTAAACTTTCTCTGTGTCTTAATATTAACCAAAGAAGGTATGAATAAAACATCACAGATAAGATTTATATACACACTTATAAGTTTCATTTAGAAAAGGCAGAAAAGTTCATTTATGCACGAGAATGTATTGACTATCACCTACATGTGGCGGTCTTAAGCAAATGCTTCTAGGACATTTTTACCGAAGTATTCCAAATGTAAATATTGCTTTTACGTTTATAATACCGGCATGCTTGTTTAAATAAAAATTAATAATATTTTATATTATCAACAAGGAAAGCATGTGGAATTTCCCCTGACCCCATCGCCACGGAGAGTGAAGACATGGGATAAAACTTGATGCTTCAGTTACAAGTGGTTTGCTTAGCCTTTGGCGTTCACCCACTGCCTCATATCTCAAGGCAATTTATACTCTTTAAATAGCATGAGATTCCCAATATTTGCATGAAGTGACAGAAAGAGAATGGCCTCAGTTCATATCATTTCACCTACAGATACTAATTCCATAAATTTGAGGATGTTTCCAAACTACTAAGGACTTCCATTTCCTTTCGTGAAATGAGAAAAGTAATGCCTTATTACTGCAAGAATGAAATAAGGCGATGCATATAACTTGTCTAGTACACAGTATAAACACTCAATAAATGTTACTTCCCTTCCCAACTCCATATAGTGTGCCTTTGGGTCTTGCTTAAAAGGAATTAGTCATACAGATTAAAAAAAAATTAAAGCTGAAATGGAACTCTGAAATACAGGTTATACTTAAGAATGAAGATGGGGTATGTTCCATTTATGAAAAATTAGCAAAGATGTAAAATCTTATTATATTTAAAAAATACAGACCAGTGAGAATGTACAAAAAAAAAAATTCCCCCTTCTTTATAACTTTCGTTCTCGAATCCTCATAGGTTAATGACTGCATTTCTTGAACATTTTGATTCATACATAGAAGGTTTCACTTTGGACACCTTAATTCCAGGTAATCTGGAAGTGAATCTGCAAGTCAAATTTGAAAAATCAAAACAGGAAGTGATATACACACTCACCAAGAATGGAATGCAAGTTAACGTCAGCATAGAAAATACAGCAAGATATCCAGCTGATTTTTGAATTTCCAGTTCCTGTTCTCGAATCTTAATTACCTTCTTTTTATAGGAGGGTTCCCATGCATAAAGTTTGAGAATCTGTAAAGAAGCCAAATGACTATTTGACAATCAATATCATAGAAGAAATAAAAACATGCACACATACAAATAGACACACTGTAACACACACACACATAAAATTGCCTCAGTTTTTGACTGAGTCAAAACATTTCCTTGAATTGTGTTTTTTAGGGGTGGGTGGGAGGAGGAAATCACCATTTCCCCAGCCTTATGTCTTTCTTACCCACCAGTAGCCTACTCTTGAGCCAAACTTTGGCAACATCCCAGCTTTTGGCGTGAGCTCCATAGCAATTTTTGTCTAACTCAATCCTGTCACTTCTTGCTGGTCTAACTTTCAATTCTGTTCACTTTCCATTTCTTAATAACTAAGCTCTTCTCCCTGGCCTCCTGATTTCTTGAAAACTGATGTCTTGGGACTTCAAGCCATTTTCTGTAAGGTGACTGGTATTTTGAGATTGCAAACTACTTTCTGAGATGGAAAATGTGGAAATTCAGAAACATAGAATGGCTCACCATATACAACTGAGAGTGAGATATACCTATATTCATATCCCAGTTTTATCTCTTTGGATGGTTAATTTCATGTGTCAACTTGGCTAGGCTATGGTGCTCAGTTGTTTGATTAAACACCAATCTAGCTATTGCTGTGAAGACAATTTTTAGACATGATTAACACTTAAATCAGTAGACTTTAAGTAGATGCCCCCCAAATGGTTGAGCCTCACCTAATCAGTTGAAGGCTTTAAGAGAAAACACTGAGGTTCCCTAAGAAGGAAGGAATTCTGCCTCCAGGCTCAATACTGCAACACCAACTCCTGCTGAAATTGCTAGCCAAGCCTACAGATTTCAGACTTGCCAGCCCCTCTAATCATATAAGCCAGTTTCTTAAAGTAAATATCTATCTACCTATCTATCCATTTATCTTTCTATCCATCCTATTAGTTCAGCTTCTCTGAAGATCCCTAATGATCTCTTACCAGCTCTGTGAACTTAGATATGACTCTTTGCTGCTCAGATACTTTGCTTCTTTATTTGTAAAATGGAAATGAGAAATCTTTTTCTTGAGATTTGTAATTATATAAGAAAATAGATATAAAATGATAAGCAGTGTGTGACACATAGAAAATGTTCCATAAATGATAGCTATTATCATTGTCAGAGATAGGCACCTGTTTTCAGACCCCAAGGATGCAAACTGCTCACACCTTTAAACTATCCTGATTGTTACTTGGACTTCTATCAACATTCTAGTATATTCACTGCTGGGACTGCTATTTCAAATCTTGAACTTTGCTCAGATTCTGAGGACATTTTCTTTTATTTTATCTACACTATCCTAGTCCTACCGAGAATACAGATTTTCTTTTGTGAATATCAGTATTTAAAATCTATGAATATATATCACTGTTTTTGTTTTGTTTTGTTTTGTTTTTATGGATGCAGAGGTTATCAATTAACCCACCAAGAGGTAGGTGCAAGATGCATTTGAATTGTATGCTTTGGAGATGTGTGACCTTACTGAATAATCCGAGTTAAATTTCAGAGATACTTGCTGCTACTCTTAATTTCAGATGAATAAATGGATACCAGTTTCCTTTCAAGGTATCTTTAACAATGTCTTTCACTTCAGTAATTTACAATTTTGTAAAAATTCTACACAGCACAATACAGCATATCATTAGATTCTAAAGTGAATCAGTGTCTTCGTATAATGGGTATATTCTGTGTGTATAATGATAGATGCACCAGAAAGAGGAAACGTCCTATGCAGTTGTCAATGTCACAAGGAAATTCCATGTGAGCTTTGCAAATTTTGCACTTCAGAAAAATCGAGTAAGGCATAATCCAGGTACAATAGGATTTGAAACTATATACAGAAGGTCTTCAATTTACAATGATTCAATTTAGGATTTTTGACTTTAGAATGGTGCAAAAGCAATACTCATTCAGTAGAAACTGTACCTCCAGTCTTGAGTTTTGATTGTTCCCAGGTTAATAATACATGATTCAACATTCTGTCATGATGCTGGACAATCACATAGTCACGAGGGTAAACAACCAATACACTTACAACCATTCTGTTTTTTACTTCCAGTACAGTATTCAGTAAATTAATGAGCTTTTCAACACTTTATTATAAAATAAGCTCTGTGTTAGATAATTTTGCCTAGCTATAGGCTAATGTAAGTGTTCTGAGCATGTTTAAGCTAGGCTAAGCTAAGCTATGATTTTGGTAGGCTAGATGTATTACACACATTTTTCCACTGAATGATATTTTCAGTTTATGATGGGTTTATCAAAATATAACCCCATTGTTAAATTGAGGACAATCTGTAGACAAAAATTCACGAGATTTCACTTATTTTATCACAGAGAAAACGTTAGTGGTGTCGGGTGGGGATAGCTTTTCTAGGGAACAGATAATCTGTAACATACCTTTTGTAGAATAGCATTTGTAATGATCATGTTTATTCATGTAAAAGAACCTGAGTGACTTCTCATCACTTCCCCCACATAAATCTGCCTTCACACTGATGACAATGGTATTGCCACTCACTCTTCCCTGCTTCATTCCATCTCTCCCCCCCTTAAAACAAGTAATATTTTGTGTCTGTTGGGATATTTGTGCTTAGTTGTTGGTTGAGAAACAAAAAGAAAACACCACATCTTATTTGGCTTTATTTAAATACTATTTCAGCAATAAGAATTCTTATACATCTGAAATCTAAAATACTCTCCCAACAATTTTAAATATATTATTACTTTGATATTGAGAATGATCAAAAATTCATTTATTGATTAACTTATTGCTATATACTAAAGAGTTAAATTAAAGGCATGTCCTTTTTATATTACCTTAATTCCATGTAAGATTTCATAGAGCAGTCTGATCTGTTTATCTTTGTTCCTCATTTTGCTTTTCTATGTAATGGAAAGAAAATGAAGGTGTATTTGACAAAAGTTGCTAACACTTTAATTTACATGGCTATAGCTATTTTAAAAAATACAATCAATTTCCTCTATCTTATATAATATTTAGTAGAAAAATACTATATTATAATTTCATACAATATTATTTTGTTGCTGTTAGAAAATATTTATAAATAAATATTTTATAACTTAAAAGTAGCCAGTACTAGCATAAAGACAAGATGCCCCCTTTCCAAAAGAGTAGAAAATAATATTCATTTAGACATGATTTGTTTTAAATTGAATAATAAAATAGTATCCATATTCTATGGAGTAAAATTCCCTAAACTCTATCAATTATTTACATATACATAACAACAGAAGTATCAAAACAATAAAAAAAAAAGTTTCTATATTTTAAGTACACTATCTTCAATGTTATTAATACTTTGGAAATTAGTGATTAAACTGTATATTTTCAAATACTGCTTTTTTGAAAATATTATCCATTATTACATATTTATTCAAAAGTTTATTATTTATATTATTTTATACTTATCATTGTTTGGGTATTGCTTCTTAAGGGTTTCCTTCAATAATATCACCACAATTATGTTACATGTAGTAATAAGTATTTGCACTATTTAACAAAGTACACACTTACAAGTTAATATCCTTAATATTATTTGTATGATTAAGGGCACATTTTCTGTTTAGAATATTTGTACATAATATCGCAGTCTCTTTGGATATTTTAGGATTCTAGAAAAAGGTCCTGAAAATGAATTCCACTCCCCAAAATTTGATTTATAATCATTTAAAATCCAGAATATTTTTTAAAAATTAGTTTAAAAGCATTCATTAAAACACCTGTTATTCTAAATACGAGTGTGGTTAGTAATTCATAATTATTTTATAATTATATGTTATTTTCTAGTTATCTTTAAAGACTAGTCGTCTAGTCTGCAATTTTTTGAAAAATTCAGCATCTAAATGTATTAAAGTAGTAAGTAAGAAAATCTCTCTTTCCATCTAATTTCACTTACAGGTAACTATTAAAAGATTGGTGCTTTACCTTTAGGTTATTTCTACACTTATACAAATATATTTAAATCTATGTATATATATCTTCATTTATTTATCTCTGTCATATCCATGTGCACAGGTATATTCACATTTTAAAATTTTGATTAATTATATATACGTATACATATATGCATGACATACACTATACATATATGCATGACATACACTATACATATATACATGACATACAATATACATATATACATATGTGTTTCTTTAATTTACTTTTTCCTCTAACAATGGTTGATGCATTTTCATGTCAGTGCATAGATATTGTTAAACTGTGATCCATTTAAATTAACAAGTGTCATAAGCAATACATCTGCATTTGTGTACATTACTTTAACATGTGAAACCATCTGTCTCTCCCTTAACAGTGTGATCTTCAAAGCAGTGGACTACGTCCTGTTCCTCCATTCCTACAGTACAGCATAGTGTACACTGACTTGCAAATAGCAGACATCAAAAACATATGGACAGTACAATGAATGACAGACTGAATGGAGAGGAAGAATATTAAAATTAATTCAGTTAAGCATTTACTGTCCATTGCTGCATGCAGTCTCTCCTTGCTCACTCCAGCCCACTGGCTCCTCACCACTCTTCAGACAGACCAAGAATATCCCTACCTCAAGGCCATGCACACACCTTTCCCTTTGCTTGATGTGTCTTTTTCTCAGACATCCACATAGACTACTCCCCTACCCTGCTGATAGATCATATCTTTCCTGAGGACTTCCCAGACTGTGTGTGAAATGATACCCTTGTTACTCGATCACCTTACCCTATTTCTTTCTCTTCATACACAAATTAACACCAGGCATTATGTTATATACGTATTTATTTACTTGCTTGATGACTGTCTCCTCCAAATAGCCCAATGAGAGCTGGAACTTGCCAGTTCTCCTCACGGCTGTAATTTCTGTGTCTGGCACAGTTCTAGCACAGGATAGATGCTAAATTAATATCAGTTGAATAAATGAATGATACACTTGGATTATTTCATTTATAACCTCTGTTTTCCACATATAGAGAATTAACTAGATGGTTATTATAAACTCAAATCGGAAAGCTTAGCATCTGACACATGTAACATGAGGTAATCATTTTCTTACCTTCAGCTGTTTCATTCTAGTTGCAACGAAAGCATTTAATGGTATAACAAACACAAGGACTGCCACCCCTGCTAACACTGCTGGACCCAGCTCCTGCCAAATGAGTGACATGGCCATCAGGATTTGAAAAGGGGCTGACCAAAGGAGATTGACATTTGCCGTCAAGTCCATGAGTTGTTGGGCATCTGCTGACATCAAGTTAATAATTTCCCCAGTGGAAAACTTTTTTCTAGAAGCGTTAGATAAAAGTAGGGCCTGGGGGAAAAAAAAGAAGCAAAATACTTAGAGAGTTCTGTAGATCATGCAAATATGTCACCAAGAGCCCTTTACAATTTGCGGATTGCAAGACTACGGAAGAAATCAGTTCTAGATTTCCAGCACTGAGCTCTCCTTCTGCTTGTTGGCACTCCTATAATGCTAAACCATCCAAAGTTTATCAATACAAAGTACACAAGTAAATCAATGAATATCCAATGATTATTAATTTTTTAAATGATACAACACCAATTCTTAAAGAGATTATTATAATCTTGTTGCAGAGTTTAGCCCCCTCCTATGCACATATCCTACACATAGGCTGATTATAACAATAGCTACGAAGGCCATGGGTATTCAGAAAGATAAAAGTGTTAGAAAGGCTTCATGGAGCAGATAGAAATACTTCTTTTCTTTTTTTCCAAGGCCTAATTCTCACTTTTCCTCTGTGTACTTTATTTAATACTTGTAAATTGAATTCAATATCCTCCAGGTTAATTATTGGTAACTTTTTACCAAGGTTGATATTAGAAATTCATTTGTTTAAATTCCTAGTTATCTAAAATTCCCAGTGAAATGTATAAATAACTAAAAATAGTGAAAATTTGGTATTTGTACTGGAAATGAGGCAAAAGACCATACATACACCAAAAGTTTTAAGGAATTTCCACCACACTGATTTAAAGAGACAAGACTGAGAGCTGGGTCTAACAAGAGTAAATGAGATAACAGGAGGCGCTCAAAATCAATTTATTCAAGGGAAGGATATAGTTTAAAGTGGTAGAGAGCATGATTAGCATGCACAAGGTCCTGGGTTCAATCCCCAGTACCTACTCCAAAAAAAGTACGTAAATAAATAAACATAATTACCTCCCTCCTCCCAAAAAACAAAAGAAATAAACTTAATTTTAAAAATAGCTTAAAAACCTATTTATTCAATAAATGAGTAATATAAAGTCAGGGAAAACAAGCACACAGACATGGGAGGTTCACCAGGTATCAGGTCCCCCTAAGCTCCATGGCTACCACAGCGGTCAATCCTCCTTTACATTTCAGCTAGTTGTCCTGATGATAAAACCGAATAAATACTACTCCCACAAGAGGAAAAAAAGCGTAAAAATACTAGCCACTACGATAGTTAAGCCTCTAGCCATGTCTCCTCCAATTGTAGCTTTTTAATCTTCCTAAGTTACTGACCACTTAATGTGGCCAAGTAAAACAATGGAAATCCAAGAGCAATAATTCTCATTTCATTAAGACTATGGCATTTTTTAGAGTGACCCATTGATCTCTACTAGAATCCACCCCCAACTTATCATTATAAACAAATATAAATTCTTTTCTCCCACTTTTCTTTCTTTTTTTTTAAGTGAAAGCAAGTTTATTTAGAGAGATACACACTCCGTAGACAGAGAGCAGTCAGCCTCACTCAGAAGGGAAAATGGCTTAGGACACACACACTCCACAGACAGAGTGCAGGCCATCTCAGAAGGTGAGTGCCACAGAGTGAGAGCGACCTCTCCTGCTTTTCTAAAAAGAAAAAGATAAACAGTACTAAAGTATTTATGCAAATACTAAAAGATTGAGTAGTTCAAAGAAATTATCCAAGGAAGCAAATAAATGCCCTCCTATTGGAAAACACACACACACACACACAGCACAACTGTCCCTGGCAAAGTCTATTAACAATTCCCAGGGAATCTGGGCAATAAAATAAAGTCCAACCGTTTTTCCTTCTTCTTTTGGGCTTAGTCTGGTTTCCCTTCCTCATAGTGGGCCGCATGCAGGGGCTTTGCCCCACCCCAGCCCTTCAGACCACAGTTCCTAGTGCAGAACGGCTGCCCCCATACTTCTGCTCAGGGACCGTGTGCAGGAGCACTGCCACCAACACCACAATTCAAGATGGCAGCGGCACTGAGAGCTGGCGCATGAGCAGCGCAGCTCTGCCAGTCCCGCGAGAACTCTGCCTCCTCCCTATCCCGCTGAGGAGAGCCCTATAAACCAGCCCCGCCCACAGCCTGCCAGGGAAAGCTTGTATTCCAGAGTGAGCTTGTGCCTCTCCATTCTCTGATCAGAGAATGAAGCTTTCCTTTGCTTCTGAACTGAATTTGGTTTCTTTCACTGGCTCGAATGACACTGGGCAGAATGACCCTTGTCAGGCACCAACTCAGGAGGGTAAAACACAAGTATGTGACTCATCACTTTTTTAAACTTCACTCATTTCATCGATTGAATTATGCTCTAAGAAGACTCAGATGAACCAGGTATGGCTCCCAGCCTCAAAAACCCTTTATACAGACAGGAAATGTCTTGTTTATTACTGAGCACAATTCACTAATGGTTCATTTTATCATCTGGTGATGAAATTGGCTTTGCAATTTTACGTTCTCCCTCTTACATAGCTGTCCCTTTATGGACTCATTGCCATGGCCCTGGTTTGTATTTTTATTTCCTGAACTACTGAAATAGCTCCAAGGTACTCCTTATTTCCAACCATATCATTCTTAATTCTTTTCTCCTGATCATCCACCCCGTGGCACAAATGAATCCCAATTTCCTATAGAATTAAATTATATTTTTACAATATTTTTTTCAAGGTTCTTTAAAAAACATGTAATTTCTTCTGTCTTACCACTCTATCCCTCCCCATTATCCTGTACATGAAACAGAGCCTCTAGCTAAATGAATCTATCATCATCTTCTGAGCAGGATTTGTACTCATTTCTGTACCTCCCTACCCCATGTATTTCCAACAGTAGAGCCTCTGCCTCATGCAGTTTATCCTTCAGACACCCATTGCAGAATATTATGCAATGTTAACCATGATATTTTCCTGACCATCCTAGCAATAAGTCACAGATGTCATATAATGTAGAGCTGAAAGGGCCCTAAAAGTTTCTATCCCAGTGATTCTCAAACAGTGGTTGTCAAACTTCTAATGAGACATGATGTACATAAAGATGGATCCTCATAAATCTAGGGGAATTCATTTTTCTTCAGTTCTTTTGTATGCAGGATTCTCTTTCTGACTCACTAAGTGCAGGATTTGGATTCTGCCTCACGTCTTTCTGACCACAACTAAGTATCTCTATTTTAAAGAATGGAACAGACTTTTATCAATTTTATTTGTATTTTATAATTACCACAATTAAGGGAAGAGCAAACCTTTAAACCACTAATGTAGGCAGTCTAGACATGGTCATTAAATTTAAATTTACTTTAAATTAACATTTTACTTCCTTAGTCTTACTAATCACATTTCAAAGGTTTAACAACTATATGTGACTAGTGGCTACTGTACTGGGCAGTGCAGATAAAGAATATTTTTTAAATCACAAAATCTTATATTGGATGGCATCTGATGGAAGAACCCCCCTAGACTGCCCACATTAAGCTGAGGACTAACTGATGCTGCTTTTGAAGTCCTCAAGAATCCTCATGGAGCCTGCACCTGGGAGCTAAGGGTAACACAATCTGAGGTTTGAGACCCAAAGATCAAGTGGAAGGAGACCTATGTTCTTTCCCACAAATCTTAAAAAATGATATTCCCTGAACTTTCTTCCAAAGTAGCAGCAGTCATGTGGATGGATACAGAACAACAACTTTTGAACACCCCACCCCTTGTCAAGAAAAGGGTATGAGGCCAGCTTTACCCTGGTCCAAATACAAATCCCTGATGAAATAGGGCCAATGTCACATGAATATGGGTCATCTGATCCCACTCTGAGAGCCCTTAAGGATCTTGAAGTTATATAAATATGATAAAAAAAAATGGAATCCTAAAATCTATAAAGGAGAGGGGAAATTTAGCAACCCCGATTAGTCCCTCTGGAAAATGGATGTAGGCTAAGAGACTCAGAAGAAAGGCTACCTTATATCAGAGCCACCTGCATGTGCTATCCTAGGGTGTCCTAACACTACAGGTCATAATGTCTTCTGCTGCTTGTTTGATGGACTTGGAATTAAATCTTCATCCTTACTGCAGGATCCACTAAACAAACCAGCTTGGATTGCTGTATTCCTTTGATCCTTGAGTGCCCTTTGTTGTTAAACAATCTCTAAGGAACCATATGGTCTCACTTCTGTAGACTCTACTCCCTCTTACATTATCTCCAGGGTCTCTTTGCCCTTGCAATGGACTCACTCACAACACTTGATTTTCCTTTTTATTTCTGACAGCTTGCTCTAATTTTTACTGCAGTTTACTCTTTCATGATTGTAAATCCACCCAAAGCCTATACCTAAACTCCATTGCTTTAATCAATAAATGAAATCCTTTTTGACATGGATCATACATGGAAAACAAGTGTTAGCATTTACAATGATTCTTAGGCTCTTTGATATTTTTTCCCCATGTTTGGATTTCTCAGAATTTACAGCCTCTAGAATTACAAGTAGGGCAGCCTCTCTGACTCTGTATTTGGGCTGTATTATACAGTGCTAGCTCTGCTGGAAGTTCAGTTACATTTCCTGGCTCAATTGGTCTTGGGTCATTCCAGAATCTCTAAAATCACTCTATGCCTCCATTTTGGCCTAATATGGTCTGTAACACTTCATGCTCAGGTCAGCCCAAATTATACTTCCTTCCACTTACAGAAATTCTACAATTCTCTCAAAGACCATTTCAAGGCTCTTTTCTATGTGAAACCTTCCTTAACTGCCTACAAACATTGTAGATTTCCTGCATATCTGATCTCTTATAACTGCATTTATTTGCACACATTTATTGATATGCTAATAGTTCTCCCCAATTTCTTGAAGGCAAGGGCTCATTTATTCATTTCCTCAGTCTTCCAACCTTTATAAAACTGTGTAAAAGCCACTCACCTAGATGCTAAAGGTACAACAGGTAAATAAGTTCCTATTATAGATCTGAAGAGCCCATAATTTATAGAGGAGTAAAGAGTAAAAGTACAAAATACACTTAATTGAATAACTCAGTGATGACTACAGAAGTGTGGAAGCACTTTGATTGTTATAATTATGATGTAAATAAAAGGCTCTGGATGGTAAAGAGGTGGTATTTAAAATTGTATTTTCAAGAAAGGACAAATAAACTTTAGGGTCATATGAAGTATAAGGATCAGTCAGGTTTTGGGGTGGGGGTGACAGGACTTAGCATGAAAGAGAGACAGATGTTTGTATAGAGAAGGATGGCTTGTTGCAAGAAAAAACAAAGTGAGTAGAGAGAGAAGGAAAAAGGTAGTATGTAGAATGAAAATGATCATGGGAAGAACAAATTTAATTGATACACAAATTTAGATTACCATGAAAACATTCAATTCCATTCATGTTCAGAGGAGGAGTTAAGTGATATAACAGTGGACAAAGAACATCATTTAATTTCATAAATTAGAGTTGACTAGAAAGTGCAGGGACTATAGGGAGAGAACCCTCTAGAAAAATTAATGCAACCAGTATTAATGAGCCAAAGTTCTTTTACAGCAAAATAAATGTATATTCAAAGGACACATTAAGAACTTTTTAATATACTCTTCTATTTTTTCAGTTCTCTTATTTTTAAAGCACATAAGGATCTACTTCATTTAGAAGGTGGGAATTCCTTCAACCTTTTACCTTTTTGTAGATGAGTCCAATTACAGCTGTCTTAATTTTTGCTGAAGCGAGCATGTTAAAACGTTGATATTGCTGAAGGATCAGAGTTTGCAAAACAACAACAATGAAAAGCGCCAAAGCATAACCGTAGCCACTCCAGCCAAAATTGGGGCCGTGTTCGCAGAAAATGATCATTTGCCTGAATGTCATATGCAAATGGAGAAAAGGGAAGAAATGTTAAACATCTGAAGTAGTTGAATGTTTATGGGAATTAAGTGCTGTCAAAATGTTACACACACGAGCGCACACACACATACGTGCACGCACGCACACAAACACTCTTGCCTGTTCTTTGTCCCTACTGGCCCAATTTGGCATCCTTCCCCCCTTTATTTTCACTCAAGCATTACATAATAAAGTAAAGTCAACGATTATTTTCATTGGCTTGTAGGTAGAAGGCTAGTTGGTAGAAGGTTAATTTCTAGTTTTCATACGCTAATCTCATCAATTAGTTAATTGTTCTGTTCTAACTTCATCATGAAAGTTGAGACATTTAAAATTTCTCTTTTTTTCCCAAAACCAAGCATTTTGTGAAATATAGGGAAACATGACAATTAGAACTTAAGCAGGGAATCTCTTAACATGGCAAACAGACACTTTTTTTAAAGGCCTGAATTGTATCTCACTTCTTCTTATTATTTTTATCCATATGCAATTTCCCTTTCCTCTACCTTTACTAACTTCCTCTTAAGTTTGGTGACAACACAGTCATCATGATTAAGGTCAATGCTGGGTACAGCCAGATAACCAGGCTGGTCCTAGCCATAACTCTCTTGGTTGCTTATTGTCCCACACTATAAACACTGATTAAAACTCAGAATGCCTGATGTCCACTGTTAATAACATTATACAGGTGCTCCCAACCTTTTAAAAACTGCATCTGTGACTAAAAATAATAATTTTAAAAAACTACATATACTCTACATAATGGTGGAAACAACTTTGATATATACTCTGAGATACCACAAATTACTATGTCATTTATTTTGCAGGCTTTGTTCTTGGTCTACTTAAATAGTTCCTCTTACTTGGTAAGTAAAAGGTGTAATATTAGATATTTTAGAAATGTACCCTTCCCGCTTTGAACTTTGGAGGTGCACAAATATGCTTTGTCATTGTGAACAGACACTTTGAGTGAACTTAACAGGTTATTAGAACCAGAAGGAAACCATATGTGATTAGGCAAGACTATTCCTAATTTTTCCTAAGAAAAATGAATTTAAAAACTCATTTTTAATGTGAATTTATATTTTTAAAGTAGAAAATAAAAAAATAAATGGCTAAGCTTTGATCTATTTTATTAACAGCTTGGACAGCTAACGGATGAACAGTTAAAAGTAATTCGTGTTGCCTGAAATGCTTTATCAAACAAGTACTTCAAAAAATTACCTTTATTAAAATTGTACCTTGGAACCAAATATATACCAATGTCTCTAAAAATCCTATTAAAACTTCTAGTCATTGAAAATTCCTATTTTGAGTATTATACATTTTCAATGACACTAGTGAGCTATTTGACATAAAAACATACACAACAAGAGGTTCTATATTTTTAGTTGATCTTCATCAGATGCCATTCATTAGGAAACCAAATTACTTTTACAAAAGCAACTTACTAAAAACTTTCTTGGTTTCAGAATTAAATTTCCTGAAAGAGGAGCACTGCTCTTCTTACTGTGGATGTATCTGTCAGTGAGACATTTTCCTTTCTCATAAAGTCAAACAACTAGATGACTATCACCAGGTATTAATATGGAAATACTAAAAATATTTCCAGAAAATACTATAAATAATATGTGATCAGGGCATGGTAAAGACCACAAATCTATATTCATGACATCTGATGTAAATACTCATTTTTTTGTTTGACTGACACTAGAATAAAATCCATGTAAGTGGGAAAAAAGAATAAGCACCACAGTCAACAAAAAACACATTTCTTCTACTAGTAAATTAATGAAAGTATTATTTTTATATGCTTGGTTATTACACATGAGACATGACAATGCATTCTCATCCTTGAAGATAGTCCTCTCCAGTAACTTTTCTATATATATATATATATATATATATATATATATATATATATATATATATATATATATATATATCTCAAAACTAGCTATTAAAATTAGTTCCCCTCAAGCTCAAATTATGATCATACAAATTCATAAAATTCTTTCTTGTAACTCAGTTGTCCCTCAATGTGGGTATTTTAAGCTTATCCAGCTACTCTAGAATGAGTGTTTCTTGGAAAAGCGTAACTTGGATAAGCCCACTTATTCACTATTTCATTCAGGAAATGTGTTTGACTTCTATTTGCCAGGCTCTGTGCTAGGAGCTAAAGTCACAAAGATTGAATAACATAAAATCCCTTACCTATGGAGGCAGAGTTCATAGTCTACTCAGGGAGAAAGACATGTCAACTGACTCATTTCAGTGCAATATTAAAATGACTGTTTTGCACATATGCTCAAGCTAGTGTGTTATAAAAGTATGTGACAAAATTAAGGAGACCATTCTCTACCCTACAGCCAAGGACTTAGCAATTCTTTAGAACCCCATAGACTGCAAATTTTGGGAGAATATGGAGACACTGAATTGCCATGACCTATAGCTATTTTAGGAAAGACAGTGGTTCTCCAATGAGCTTCTTGAGCAGTAGTCATTGGCAGATGGAAATCAGAGCATGACTAAGAATGGTTAGGAATCCCTTGCTACTCATTTTGATTTTGAAACTAACTCCCGTCCTTTTGGATCTGAGCTGACTTAAGGACTTGCTTGACCAAAATAATATGGCTAAAGTGACATTCTGATATTTCCAAGCCTAGGTCATAAAAAGACTTGCCTAAGCTTCTCGGAATGAGAAAAGGAAAAGGTGAATGGGGTGAAGCCCAGAGGGAAAGAAGCATAAGCTTCAGAAAGTCCTCTCTTGGTAGAGTCACAGAGAACATACTTAATTCCCCCAGCAACAAGCTGTGGCAAATACGTGAAATCTTATCTACCAGGGAAGCCCTTCAAAGATTCAGCATGCAGGGCACCCTTTTCCTAACACACACCAAAATCCCAAACTCCCTGAAGGAAAGCAGATATCCAGCATGGATCATATTGATTGTACAAACAATCTGGACATACTGATCCACTCATCAGTTAGGGTTGTGAAGACCGTCCTGAAATCCAAGTTCCAATCACCAGCCAAAGCCCCCACCCCACGAGCAGGCCTTCCAAAAGATACAGTCAGATCTGCGATTTTAATTCTTTTCTGCAAAATGGCTAATACATATTTCAAATTTAGCAAATTCCACTCCCTACTCTACTCTTTCCTGAGCCTTCTATACCTCAGTAAACGGTAACTCATTTACCTTGTGACTTAAACAAACATTATGAAGGTATCCTTGACACCTTTCTTCATCTCTCAACCTACATTCAATCCATAAGTGGACTGTGTTGACTCTACCTTTAAAATAAAGCCCAAATCCGACCACTTATCACCTTCACCACGCAGTTGAAGCTGCCGTTGACTTTTGCCTGGATTATCTTTATCTTCCAACAGTTGTTCCTTCTTCCACTCTTGGTCCTCTTTACTTTATTCTCCACACAGAAGCTGGGGTGATTCCTGAAAAACTGAGGTCTCATCATACCAATCTATGCTCAAAATCTTCCAAAGACTTACACAGAGTAAAATCCAGTATCCTCATCACATTCCACAAGGCCCTTCAAAAACCTTCTTACCCCACAAACCTTTCTGACCTCAGTCTCATCACTTCCTCTCAGCTTCTCTGCTCCAGCCTCACTTGGCTCCTATGGGTCCTCAGACACCAAGCACACTACTGCCTCAGGGTGTTAGCCCTCTTTGCTCTTCCTCTTTACAACAGATATGGCCTTGGCTTCTTCTCTAACTTCCTTTGGAACTTGGCTCAAATGTCATCTTATAACCAATGTCTCACACAGAACACCTCACACAGAACAGCAACTTCCAACTCCCCAGGCCGGCATTCCTTTTACCCCCTTACCTGGCTGTACGTTTTTTCCCCCTTAGCACTGATTAGCTCTTAATATCATTCATATTTAGTCATTTGTTTATTATTTATCTCTCCCTTCTAAGTGTCATCAGAACAGGGGCTTTTTGACTTTTACTCTATCCTCACAGTCTACTTAGAATAGTGTTTGGCATGTAGCAGGTGCTTAATAAACGTTGGATAAATATGTGTCTGGATATTATTTGGGGTTCAGACAACTCAGGATTAATTCTATTTTCATGAATTAAATTGTTCTTAAAGACTCCAACAACTTGGAAATACAGTCAAAACAAAAAAAATATATAATTATATATTAAATATATTATGATATAAATACATAATTAAAAACATGTTTCCTTGTGTTTCCTTCATATGATAATTAGAGGTAAGGAAATATCCCCTTGAAAGAGATGGCATACAGTCAAGGATTCAGTTTCATTGTCTGCTTGTGAATCCTTACAAATAGATACTATGGAAATACTAGTTCTATAGTGTTCTATAGATAAATTCTTAAAAGTTTTCTTTAAATGTGTCTATGTATACATATAAATACACACACATGCATATATTTACTTATATTTACATATTATTACCTTAGCTGATAAAGCACAATTCCCAAAAGACCCACAGCTAAGAAAAATAGTGAAGGTATGAATCATTTCATTTTCATAGCATATACTGAAGCCAGATTGACTGGATTTGAATCATAACTCTGCATTTTTTGGCTGTGTGGCCTTAGGCAAATTATTCAAATTTCTTTGTCTGTTTCAGCATTGTGATACTGGGTATAATATTACTTCCTATGTCAGGATTGTCGTAAAGATTTAAGAAGATAATTAATATAAAGATTTTAAAACACTGCTTAGCACATGTCTGGTTTTAGCAATTACTCACTATATTACCATAATTCACACTCATATTTGCAGGGAAGCCTAACAGAACGCTTGTATCCTAAATAAAATTTGTAATAAGAAACTTCCCCCACCCTTTCTTACTACAAGTTTTACAGTGAAAAATGTGCTTATCATTTACCCATGGGAAGGAAAAAAAAAAACTTCAACTTACTTCATTATGAGTGGACAAGTGAAGGACAAAATAACAGCAAACACTTTGAATAAAGCAACCTGAATCAGGACGAACTTAAAGGTGTTCCACAATGCACACAGTAGAGATGGTTTCCTGGTATGTGTCTCTTTATGAAACGATGACTACATAATTGAAGAAAATAAAAACAATGAGAAAATAGTCCAGAATGAAGACATAAAATAGATATAAGCTAACCATAAAATTAGTAAGGCAATCCAAAAATAATAAAGCAACAAGAAAGGAATAAATTTGGTTGAACTTGAACATATGACCCATATCATTGGTATGGAATGTCTCCAGACCACTTGGTGTTACTTGTATCATGTAACATAAATGGAAAAAGAAATAGTTGTATTTTATCACTCTTGTGAGTTTTGAAACTGTTTCAATAAAAGTTTTTATATTCAAATTACATTTTCTTTTGGGGAAGTCTAAAGATATGTGTGTAGATGCAATGCTGGATGTGAAGTACTTATTTCTGCCCAATAAACTTTGGCCTTGGCCACTACATTTCTTCCTCTGACCAGTAGACATAAAGCTCTAAGATATAGAAACCATCTTTGCCACAACAGATGAGAAAAGATATTGGTGAGCAGCCAAAGATTATATACATATCAACACTTTTGCTCCTGAATTTTGAAAGGAAGGGATGATGAGTAATTTGATGACAGAAATTAGCTACAATAACAACTAATTGTACTTATGGAGATGGCTTGTTATTTCACATATTAAAGGGATTTTTCTATATTAATAATAATAATAATAATAATAATAATAATAATAATAATAATAATAATAATAATAATAATATTTCATATTGGAACAAGCTTATTTCATTTTAGTCAGTAATTAAGTACTAAGTATTTAACAATTAATTACCTTTACTTTTTGCCTCTCTTGATTCCTTAAAACTTCCTTCCTCCACTGTTTTTCAAAGATGGGACACACGGTATAGGAGGAATCACTTTCATTTAGTTCAAAAAGATCTTCTCTTTCCAAAGGTTTCTTATAGCCTAAAATAATTATTCTAAAAATGAAAGAATAAGGTAAACAATTCAGCAAAATCAACAATAAAGTTAAAACTAATTTGCATGCATTTTTTTCATAGCTTGATTTATAAATTATCTTATTGATCAGGTTGCAATGACTAGACTGTGTGTTTGAAAAATCATACAACTTTATCTTGAAGTTCAATAATGTATAATCATTATTCACAGCTTTTAAAAGGGCTGTTTAGACGTCCAATTATTCAGTGAAACACTTACTTCATTTAATCATCTCATCTTGGAGGTACCAACATACCCTGCCTTCTTTACTAAAATTTAAATAGCTAATTTTCACAGAAACCCACACTGCCTTTTTAGGCTTGTATCAGAAGAGAAATAAATCCATCCTCTGCACCTGCAACTTCTCCTATTCAACTGGGGTTTTATATGCCCTTTGACACTTGACTTTACAGATTGTCCAACTAGATGTAGAGTCCCTGTATCTGCCCCATAAACTAGGGCCTCAGCCATGAGACTTACTTTGACCAATAGAATATGAGCCAATGTGACAATGCCATTTCTGAGTTGATGCCTTAAGGAGTATGGCAACTTACTGCCAGCCTCTTAGTACCTCCACTCTCCTCCATTCAAAGAGCTTGTCCAGAGTACATAGTGAATAATTATGCAAGAACAATGGGTCTAAACTGGGACTGGCCCTGGCAAACTAAGATGCATGGTCTAGTCATACTACAAATGTTATTGTGACAGACAATGAATTATCCTTACCCTACAGCCAAGACAATGAATTATCCTTACCCTACAGCCATCCCTTCTGCCTGAGCATCTTCCTACTAGCCAACATTTGATATTTTTTCAGTTGAAAATCTCTTGAACTCAGAGTATGTCCTTATTCCAGCCACAAAGTTAATGAATTATAATTGGCCTAAACCAGTCCTGGTACTCTCATTAACTTTTGCCTGGCATTGAGAATATAACTCAGTTATGGCTAAGGAAATCTAAACGAAAATCAGCCAAGAAGAACTTTCTTTTTTCAAAAGAAAGCATAAAACTTCAAGAGGAGAAGTTTTTGCCTTCCTTTTCCAGCCTTTTCCTCCTTCCTGTCTGTACTGAAGACATAATGGTTGTGCAACAGAGAAGCCATCTTTGCCACTACGGGTGACAAGCCAAATAACAAGGATGGGGAGTGGAAAGAGAGAAAAGGCCTGGGTCTTTGATAACATTTCTGAGATAGTTCACCAGCCTATTCTCAGCCTTCTTCTCAATAACATAAGAAAATAAACACCTACTTGTTTAACTATTATTATTAGGCTATTCTGTTGCTTGAAGCCAAACACACCCCTGAGTGATGTAGCTCAGATATACTCAGTTCATGAGCTTGATGACATGACTTGCTTAGTAAGAAATTAAACCCCCATTTAAACCTGGGCCTTCTGACTGTATAGCTTCAGTTCTTTCCATTTTAAGTATATTAGCCCAAGAGACCGTGACAAAATATTACACTACTCCAAACTGGAATTGTTTTGTTGTCATTGTTACTGAACAGTATGAATTGATTGACCCTGGGATGGATTTAAACCCTGTGGAAACCAGATTCAATTTTACTTTTATTATACTACCTAATGTCATATTACAATTCATATTTAACAAAAAGGCTTAAACATAATAAGAAAGGGACTTCAGTAATCATGTTTCTGTTGACTCAATATGCTGGACATTTTCCTGCAGTGCACTTTTAAAACCATCTTAAGCAATAACCTACTTTTATGTCACATTAAGTCTTTCTATTCCATTCCACAAAATAAATATTCATTTTCAAAATAAGATTGCATTGATTTTCACAAAAGCATTTTTAATAACATTTACTGCCTCAGCATTTTGAGTTAGAACTGTGCAAAACTCAGCGGTTTTAGTTCACGGGAATAAGTGATCCCTGGCTTTCATGCTGAGTCTCCAAATAATGCAGCATCTAAAAGTGACACTTAAGCTGAATTGATTGTGATGTACATGGGCTTGGTTATTTAACTCCTGTGACTTCCCTTTTCCCAGGTGTGTACTTCCGCCTTCTCTTTTGCTCTCTTCTGGTCTTGCTTTTACGCATAAGTATTCAGGAAAAAAGGAAGTGGTGCTTCTTTAAATCAACTGATGAAGCAGCTTTTTGGAAGCCTAGGACCAAGAGTTGACCCTTCCAATGAGTGAAATGTATGTAGCATGCAGCAGGTCCCATAAACTTGTGGACCTTAGTCCTAAAGCAATTATAAAGGTACATACGTGCATCTTGTGATTTTTAGACAGATATTTCTTTTCTAAGGGCATTCACTTAAATCACCTTGATCCTCACAACTCTCCAAAGCATGTGGAGCAAGATTAATTTGTTGTTTTTATAGGTCATTAAGAACAGAAACTCTAGGGACTGGTCACAGGGTTTTAAATACGCTATAAACCAGTGCTAATTTAACCAAAGGCAGACAATGTGGTTAAGTGTAATATTTCTACTCTGTCTTCGATTTTGTTACATTAGGGAGAATTTTGAGTGTATTTAACATTAACAAGTATGCATGAATATCTCATCCAACTGATGTTAAGGGTAGTAAATTGGTAGCAGTTGGCTGGGAGGATGAGATGAAATGCAACTTGTGTAGATGAGTAATAACTGAATACTTGGAAAGTATAGACATGTAGTCACATAATCGCTTTCATTGTTGCTAATCACCTCTTTAAACATTTCTGGAAATGAGTGAGTGTATAATAGGAAAAGGCAAGAAGTCAATCTGTACAACAATTGTGGGATAGGACAAAGTCAGGTAATGTACAACTCTTATTAATATGTGAAGAAAAGATAGGAGAGATTGAATAGTGTATCCCTAGTTAAAATAATCATTCAACTGTGACCTATAAAAACTTTATCTAGATTTTTACATGTATGTCAAGGGGATTATTCTATGACCATGATTATTATACACTGATGACAGATTATATTTGCTAATAAAGCCTTCATAATTAGTTGATCATCAAAATAATCTTGAGAGCTACTGCCTTAGGAATTAAGGCTCATAAGCATATAATTTCCTAATTATTTGTGTCATCTGAGCACATTTTGATTGAATTATTCATATAATTATGGGAGCTTGAATTTAGCCTAAGAATAATTTCTGACTTTATTCTGTTACTCAAAATACAGATCTGAGAACACAATTAACCACTGTCTTCAAACATTCTCTTAAACAATAGCTATATTTCAACATCAGTTGTTTGAACAGCAGATAAGAAAGCACATTAGATTCATGCCAATGACAATTTCAGATAATGGCATGCCTCGAAAATATTTCCAATCTAGTTCTGAGATGTTAACTTTAAACAGAAAATAAGTGTGATATTCAAAAATTAGAGCTTTCTAGTTGTTTGAGCTAAGATACGGACTTTAAGACACTGAGTTGCCAAATTTTAAAATTTGCTGTTTTATCTTGCTTATTAAATAATTTCAACTCCTTACTTTAGGCCTCCTAAAATGGTGTCTGTAATATTTAACAAAAATGCATATAGTTTTTATAGTTTAATAATAAAAGCTTTTAAAATATATTTACTTATTTGCATCATTTAAATTCCATGATATACTGTAACTTAAACGTACAGTCCCAAAATTTTAAAGCCAGTGTAGACATCACTCTTTCTCTCAAATCATGAATGAGAGAGAACTCAGATTTGGAAAACGTAATCTATACATATACAAATTTGAAAAATCAAATTCATTAAATGTAAATAGCCCCTGTTTACATAACCTTTTTTTTTTTCTGGTGTGTTACTTAATGTAGCATAATGGTGTAAAATTTTTGTCATTGTCTTTAAGTGATTCCTAGATTTGTGTAACTTGGAATGCTTATCATAATTCAACCTCTTCTGCCCAATTATTTGCTCATCAAGTATGTCAGTTTCCTACTTCAGCAGCTTTCATAAAAATCACCAATCATCTTTCCATTGCCAAGTTCAATGGAAAATGCTCAGTTCTTATTTCAGTTTATCCCTTTTCAATATTTGGCCCTATTGGTCACTTTATTTTTCTCCTATTTTGACAGTCTCCCTACCTTTCAATCACACTCTTTCCTTGGTTTGTCTCTTCCATTCTGAATTCTTAGCTTCCTTTGGAGATTCGCCCTCTTCTAGCTGTTTAAATACTGAGGATGCCCAATATACTGTCTGCTCATCCTATTCAATAAGCTCTTCTTCTGGATGATCTCAATCATACTCATGGCTTCAGCTACTTATCTACAGTCAATGACTCAAGTCCATATCCATAAGCTTGAGACCTACATACCCAACACCTGCTAGACATTTTTTATGGGGATGAGTCAGGCATGGGAAATTGAAACTTCTCCAGACTAAACTCACAATTTTTCACAACACTTAAACCTCACAGTTTTCTGAGCTAGAAACTGAGATTTATTCAACACTTCCTCCAGTTCCTCACTTCCGCATCCAATCAACTCTCTCTTAAATAGGTCTTGCATCTGTCCCTTCCTCTTCCTCATCTCTATCATTACCATAGTTCAGACTGCAACCGTAAATCTACCAGGATACCTGAAGAGCTTCCTAACCCCTCTCTGTCCCCATTTTCATCTCCTACATATCATACCCACAGAATTGCAAAGGTGATTTTCTCAGGTGTAAACAGGATGTCACTATCCATTCAAAATTCTTCAGTGGCTTCCCACTATCTTCAGTATCCTAGAGAACTCTTTCTGATCTGTCCATCCAGCTTGATCTCTTGCACACCAACACTCTCTCCTGCTTCCATGGTTTGCATATGGGATTTGCTAACTTGGAATGCCACTTGACTCACCCCTACACATTTTAAATGTTGGGTTAAAGCATTAATTATTTGCGAAATATTCCCCAACTGTGCCAACATGGTTACATGACACTCCTGAAAATTGTGTTTCTCTATCACACTTACATTGCCTTTTGCCTTTTTAACTAATTGATGGTGAACTTTTTAATCTTTCTAATTCTACCATGAATTCCTGGAAGACAGGATCTAGGTCATTTATCTCTTGTATTTTTAAAGGTTAGCATAATGTAGGGCATATAGTATACAACCACCCTTTTTTTATTTAAATGATTCATCTACTCTTGAGAACATATTTAGAGATCAAATTAGGCAATTTTGTTTCTACCAAAAGAAGAGCATGGGGCATTAAGTTAAGATGATAAATTTAGTTTCATATTATCATAAAATTTTTGTTATAGGAGAAAAGAAATACATTTCTAAAGAAAGCTTTTGAGCCTATAAAATTAGAAAAAAAAATCAACTTTCCTCACTTAATATGATTTAATTCTTGCATTAAAACCTTCATCACACATTATAGATGAATTGTTCAGTGAGATAAACCACATTATATGTCTTGCTTACAAAAATGATTGTGTATGTGTTCTAATAGTAGGACACGTAAGTATATATGAGAGTATTTCCAGTAAAGAGTAGAATAACAAAGCAAAACAAAACAAACAAAAAAAGCATGAAACAGGGACGCAAAAAAACTATCTTCTAACATCAAGTCAGTGTGCCTCTACCGGTGTACCAACGGACAAGTTACTTCCTCTCCCTAAGCCTCAATTTTTGTCATTTGTAAATGCCTATCTCATAAGACTTAGGGGAGAATTAAATGAAGTAGTATATATAAAATGATTAGAAGATACTTGATGGTAAAAGAATTATATATATTTTTGCTTTCCCCTAGTGCTAACAGGGATACAAATTCTATGAAAGAATATTGCAGGAGTATTAGTAGTCTTCTCTGTGGATGTTATTATATGTGCTGTATGTACTAGCATGTTACCATATGTAACTCCTCTGCAATAAATCATACAAGAAAAAAATCCTTACAAGGTTATTTTGTACAAATATTCATGCCTAGATTAAAGGAATGATATTTAGCTGTCATTTCTCTTGGAATCTTCCTCAGTGTAATATGCCAAAAGCAAATTGATAAAATGCCTACCTGCTAAACCAGGAATATGTCATCTTACTGAAGAATGATGCATTTTTCTCTGGACTGCATTTCTAAAAAGAAAAAAATATATAACAAGTAATGTATGAAGAAAATGCCTTTATTTTACATTTGAAATGTCTTTGTCAGCAAGTAGAAAAGTAAACATGAAATCATTTGTGTTTCAGCTATGTTGATATCATGATCTTTAAGGAATACAATTAAAATATTCTTGAATAGTGGTTGCACTAGAGGAATTTTAAGATTTCTCCTAACATTTATGCCTGTTTACATAGCAAGAAACCATGTAGAAAAGGAAAATTATTTTACAAATGTCTATTACTGTCTCTATACACACACATCTATCTATGTACATATGTAGTTCCTTGAATTATATGACCATGTATATATGTATATGCATATATATATACACATATAAGCTAAATTTAAACATTTTAATTGTTAAATTAAAAATATTTTGTCTTCTGAAAAAATAGAAAAATGAAGGACTTTAATAGGCATTTAGTTTACTTCCTTCTGTGTGTTTAATTGCATAATTTGTATAAATGTATAAATACATGCATAATTATATATTTATCACAATTACATAGTATTTGGGGAGGTAATAATATTTCCATAGAATTCTTCCCATTGACCTAGTGAGTTCAACCAAGAGAACAGATGTTTAAAAGGGAAAGCCTCAAAAGTAATAATTTTACATTTTCAAAGGTCAGCATCAATCTTTGTACTTTAAAAATTTCAGTTGATCACAGCATTAAATTTCATCCTTAGAAATTGTTCCGTATTTAACAATTTTTGCATTGATCCCCTCTAAACCAGTTCTGAGTTCATATTCAAGAAGTGTTTACCAAATTTTTACAAATTCTGATTCTAGAAGCAATGCATGAAACAAAATTTCATCCTGTACAGCAAAATGTCCTGGCTGTAGAAGAGAAAGCAGGACACTCACTCCAAATCTATTCTCTCAGTCACAGCAAGTGACGTGCTATAAATCACTAAATACATATGGACATATTTAGTAGGTATAGCATATTTAGTAGGGATTATATTTAGTATATATGCACAGTTGACCCTTGAACAGCTCGGGTTTGAACTGCATGGGTCCACTTACATTTGAATTTTTTTCAGTAATAAATACTACAGTACTGCATGGTTGATTGAACCCCCAGAAAAGAAACTTTGGATTTGGAGGACCTCCGTATACAGGCCAAGTATAAATTATATGCAGATTTTCGACTTCAAGGCGGCTAGGCACCATAATCTCTATGTTATTCAAGGTCAACTGTAATTTAACTAATTGGTATCTATCTTTATATAACTGTTTCAAGAAGTAAACACTGTGACAAAAGTAAAACATTTATCACATGGCGGCCCCAAACAACCAAATATATGAACTATAATATCTTAGCTCTTATTACCAAACACATTATTTGGAAAATAAGTACATATATTAGTGGGGAAAATGTTCTGAAAATTTTCTGGGAATTAGTAGGCATCCCATAAACATGCCTTAACATTCATGGCTTATGGGCAATTTTCATTTGAGTGCTAGTCTTGTTATTTCTGAATTATGATGGAGGAGCAAGAAGTTTAGACCGTGGAACCACAGCATGGCCTGGGTCCAAGATTTAGTGAACTGTGCTGCTCTCAGTCTTCCTTGGGTTCAACCTTGGGATGTGGCCTCTTGCGGATATGATTTGTGTGATGCTACAGTTAACAATACCCCATAGCCCCTAATTTCAGGAGCTTCCTTTGTGAGTATTAGAGGAGGGTTCTGGGAACAGAGGAGGAAGCTATGGGCAAGTGGCAGTCCAAGCTGATGGAGAAGGGAAAACGTCTAGTTAGCAAATGAACTTATGTTTCTTAATCATTTATTACGTGCCAGATTATGTACTAAGTATTTCATTAAATACAACATGTCTTTGTGGTGGGACTATTACTGTCATCCCCACTTTACAGAAGAGGAAACTAAGGCACAGAGTCAAAACAAAAAACAAAAAAACTTGTCCAAGATCCTCCAACTAAGAAGAGACTAGATCGAATCTGGTAAATTCATTCTACCTTACAGACGTAATTCCACACTCTCTTAACTCTGCCTATTACATGTTTGATGCTACTTAGAAATACCGTTCCCCTTGTCCACATCCTTGTACTTCTCTTCTCCTGGTTAAATCTTACTTGTGCTTCAATCCTGTTTAGGATTTATTGCCTTTGGTAATTCCTCCCCTCCCAACCCAACCACCAAGATTCTGGTTCTGCGTTACCACAGCAATCTCAGCATACTCTTCAAGGAGGAATTAAAGGCTCTTCAGATCTGTCCTCACTGAATTTACCCTCACTCTTACCTGACTATCCAACCGTTTACCTACAGGTGCTTCCCTCCTGCTAGACTTAGTTTCTCCAGAGGACAGAAACTAGGTTTGATTTATTTTTATATTTAGAGGGCCTAGTTCATAACATGTTCTGGATGAATGAATGTATGATGAATCAATGTTAATTACTGCCAATAAAAATGTTTTAGAGGTTTTCTATTCATAGGTCACTATGCCATCCCCAGAAACTCAATCAGAAAGTCATGGTTTTGGTTTATAGGTTAGATTGGGATTTTATCTGAGACCTAGTATGTCAAAAATACAAAGTCTCAGCAATGAAATGTATTCATACAAGGCTTTCAACATACTTTGAAGGCATCAACTTTTTTTTTTAAACTTGACATCAAAGAAATTACAAATAGAAAATGCAATTAAAACGAATATTTTCAATCTTATCTACATGGATTCTTGCTTGGTCTGTAAAGCTATCCAGATTGAGTAACAGTCAAGGAAATGAACGTTGTCAGAATCGTAGAGGAAGAGCCCACTGGAATTTGGGGTGAGGGAACTATTTGAGTTGTATAATTTCCCACAAGTCTGTAACTCACTGCCTTTGGCTACCTCTGCAGTTAGACTAATTATGTTAAACCAGCTCACCTGATTAAGCCTGCCATCTCTATAGTGTGAGGTAAAAACAGTGCAATGCCCTGCTGGGGCTCTTGTACACTTTCAAGGGACTTACCTTTACTCTATAGGCTTAAAAGGGTACTTTACACATAATTTGTCTTACTTTTAAAGAAATTTATAGTTCAATATGTAATAAGAAGAATAGCTGTCAAATTTATTTGACGCTTGGAGTTAGTAACAAAAGCCAGAATTTGAACAAGATCCCCTGAATCTGAAATCTTTTTTTTTTTTTTTTAGAACTACAAAACTTGTCTTAAGGGCTATTTCTAAGACCTGGTCTTGTATAACGATGAGAAGTAAAACAAATGGAAATTTTATTAGGAAAATCTGTTCCCGATACACAAGGCAGGCTCATTTCCCTGAACTACTGCCTTAGCATCTGACTTCTATTGTGGAAGAAGCACGTGTTATCACGGGGGCGGGGAGCGGGTGGGGGGGGAGGGGAGCGGGGGCGGAGCAAGGCACAGTTATGAGTCCGCAGTTTCTGGATTTGCCCCCACCTCGGTGTCCCATACCGTCAGTTAGCACACAGAAGTGTTACTTATCCCGAATCTCTCCTGTGGTTTTTATGGGCTCTATCACTGCTTGTGGAATTTCATTCCAACTTCTACTCCTTTGGTGATGTCAGGTCCATTCATTCTTTTCTCAGATGTTTGTTTCTATTTATGGGGGAGTCAATTATCCCTTCAAAGATGCCTCTTTCCTCCAGCAGCCACCGCGACTGAGGTCTTGATGGCTCAAGTTTCACACCATCCTGGGGAGTGTTCTCAGCTCTCCCTACTGTGTGTGTGTGTGTGTGTGTGTGTGTGTGTGTGTGTGTGTGTGTCCGTGCTGTCTGTGGGTGATTACTACGAAAGCAGGTGTAAGACATCAGTTGACATTTCAGGGTCTGGACAGCCAGTTCTTCCTACTTCCCTTTCGCCGTCCCCCCACCCCACAGCAACCCCAATTGGCCAGAAAATCCCCCCCGCCTCTCCCCTCCCGCTCCGGACCGAGCAGTTTTACCTGCGCCTGGGGGCCCCGGGGGAGCCGCGCGTAGGAGATGCTGGCGCCCCACCTCCTCAGGCTGGAAAACATGGTCCGCGCGGACGCCGGCGACAGGAAGCGCAGGGGTGCCGCGGCTGTCACCTCTCTTGGCAGGGGACCGTCAGTCCGGGGCCTGGAAGGTGGGAGGACGCGAGCACCAGCCCTGGAGAGTCAGCTGTGGCCCTGCCCTCAGCCAGCCCTTCCTGTGAGCGCCCTGGGCGGCGGCCGGGAAGGAAGGGGAAAGGGGAGGAGGAGGCGCCGTGGGAAGAAGTGGGACCTTATGTGAAGTCCAAAGATCTCTGCCTTTCGGGGTGTTTGCACTTGACTTAACAGTTCTCACTCCTCAGTTTCCAGGGTTGCTCTGTTTCCCTTTGTAATAAAAGCACAAAACTCTTTCCTCCTTGGGTTTACCTTTATATGTTTGCAAACAGAATGTCAACACTGCCCACGCCCCAACAGAAAACTGTTAAGGACAACAGGTGTCAGTAAAATTTTACAGAATAATTTTATTGCCAGGGCTTTAAAAATTAAGAAACTAATGAAATGCTTCCCTTAGTACTAGAAAACAATAAAAAGTTTTACTCTTCAAATTGACTGTAAAGCTATGTAATAAATGGAAAAACTTCCTAGGAACTAGGATGAGCAAAGACCTAAATGAAATACATGACATATAAAGGGGGGTATGAAAATTAAGGATGGCATTTTGACTTTTGATAAATATTGTTGGATAATGAACCTTGTATATAAAGAAGCACTGGTGTGTGGAACAAATCACTTTCCAAGAGATGTGTCATTGGTCTGATGAAATATTTTGTTTCAATTCACCTGGAACCTGAAATAAGAGAAGAGGGAGTAATTTTAAGAATTCTGAGTAATGAGGATAAGGATAAGGTAATGTGATGGTTTTACAGGATGAGTATTATGTTTCAGGACCAAGGAAACTGCTGTCTACCTCTTAAAATTAATGTCAGAGGTAGATAGAAAGAAGTGAATATTTAGGACAAAAAAGGTCAGCATCCTGGAGAAACGGGCTCAGAGATGGTACTTAGGGGGAGTTTTGGCCTGCCCACAGAATGGGTCAAACTGAGGAACGAAAAATGCTCCTTAAATGAGGATTAGACCTCATGCAATTAAAGTACTGGATAATGTTTAGAACGCATTTTATTTGGCTCTTTTCTTTTTTTCAAATCTTATTTGTCTGGCCCTACGCAAAGAGGAAGTTGTAGATTTCACTTTAAAATAAATGTCTGTGAGGAAATGTGTGTGAGGAATGGAGGCTGCAGTTCAGGACTTAAAAACTTTGTCTCACTTCTTCTAGAACTTTTCACAAATTCACATTCCAATCTGGGTACATCTTCTTTGCAGCCTCAGCCTGAGGGCCCCTTTCCCCATCTGCACTTTTAAACTATTCATTCTGTGGATTCTAGGTGAAAAAGGCAATGTTTTCTTATAGAGATTGTTCCTACTTTTTCAGATAAAAGGAAAGAAGGAACTTGAGTCAGTACCCTAGAGGGGGAAGCCAAGGAGAAGAAAAGGCCTAAAAATAGCTCAGGCTCTAAACTCAACACATAAGACATTTCAACACATTAAGTCCTCCTATTGGACTTAATCCCCTCAGGAAAGGGTGGTTCTAGCAACTGGAAACAGATTTTCATGAATACTCAGCTCTTTAAAGATGCTCATTTGAAAAGATACATGTGCCCCAATGTTCATAGCAGTACTGTTTACAATAGCCAAGACATGGAAGCAAGCTAAATGTCTTTTGACAGATGACTGGATTAAAAAGTTGTGGTATATTTATACAGTGGAATACTACTCAGCCATAAAAAATGATAAAATAATGACATTTGCAGCAACATGGATGGACCTGGAGATTATCATTCTAAGTGAATTAAGCCAGAAAAAGAAAGAAAAATACCATATGATACCGTATGATATCACTCATGTGGAATATAAAAAAAAAAGAAAGACACAAATGAACTTATTTATGAAACAGAAACAGACTCACAGACATAGAAAATAAACTTATGGTTACTGAGAGGAAAGGAAGTGGGAAGGGACAAATTGGGAGATCAAGATTTACAGATACTAACTAATATATAAGTAAATAAAATAGATATACAAGTATCTTCTGTATAGCACCAGGAACAATATTCAATATTTTGTAGTAACCTATAATGAAAAAGAATATGAAAACAAATATATGTATGTATATGTATAACTGAAACATTATGCTACACACCAGAAATTGACACAACATTGTAAACTGACTATACTTCAATTTGAAAAAAAAGACTAAAAAAATGAAAAATAAATAAAGATGCCCAGCTCCTTGATTGGTGAGGAGAGAGGAATCCTTAAGGTAATTTAATAGCAGAAGTTAGAAAGGGCTATGGGTGCATTAGAGAACTGGAGAGATGGAGCCCTGATCCAAAGGGATTGAAGGAAACATCTCTGGGAGCTCCACAAAATTATATTTTAATGTCAAGTTTCTCCAGAAGGAGATAGAAGATGCCAATGAAAGAGAAGTAATGAGTTTTTGTTTTGTTTTGTTTTGTTGTGAGAAAGAAATTTAAGTTTTTATTGCTTCAAGGCTTAGTTAAGGAAAAAATCTGTGAAATACTCAGATTTGTCTAAGGAACAGAAAGTATTACACAAAAGGATCCTGACATAAACAAAACCTTACCACAAAATTAGCATTCTGACTCACTGAATTCTCATGCTAGCTGAATTGGGAAATAAACATTTCCTTTTCCAGCAAAAAGAAAATCAGAGAGGTAGATAAAAGGGGCTCAGGGATCTAGTAACGAGTGGAGGGTATTTTATGTCAATTTTTTAGGTTTCTGGAAGGTACATCAGTAGGGTTCTTATCCTTCCAGGGATTCGGCCCCACTGTCCAAGGTTTGTAGGCACCACACTCCACCCTTTCGTGTGGAGGACAGCCTCATAGACCAGGGTCAGAATCTCTGAGACTGATTAAAAGTAACGCTAAAAGAGCTACCTGTTTCCCATATAGTTATCTGGGCGTGTGGTTGTCACCACGGCAGAGAGGGGACAATTCTTTTCTTCAAGGTGATTGTTGGTTATGTCTTTATGGGGGCTGGGGAATGGAAAAGATGTTGTTTTCTTCGCTCTTGTTAACCTCGGTATTAAAAATTGAAATAACACTTTTCAGTTCATGGCATACTATCATCATTTTGTGAAAGACCTTTTTTTATTTTATTTTGTGGTATTTCTATTTCCCCACCTTCCAATCCATTTTCCCCCCTCCCATAAGTCACTTATCTGGAGTAGCAAATAAGTATCTTTTCAATCCAAATTCTACACTTTACTGAGACACTTCTTTTTTTAAAAAAAATGTATTATTTATTTATTATTGTATTACTTAATTATTTTATTAGAGGAGCTACTGGGGGTTGAACCCAGGACCTTGTGCATGCTAAGCATGAGCTCTACCACTCGAGCTAAACCCTCAATAGGTACTTCTTTATCCTTGAAAACTCTATGGTGCTGTTTTGTGTGTTTTATAAATATATACAAATGATATTTTCCTGTAACATTAATTGCAGTACACGTCCTTCCCTCCTTCCTCCCATATTTTTAAACTTAACATTATTTGTTGAACATCTACCCATGTGAGGCTATGCAATATTTGCCCATTATTCCTGACTGCTGCATGATGCTTTGTTCTATGCAAATACCAAACTTCCCAGGAACTGCAGTGGAACTGAGCACACTGACTCTAAGGTAAGGCTGCAGGTGCAAATCTAGCACCACTATTTACCAGCAAATCATTAACACCTCCGGGCTCCCTTTCCCATCTGCAAAATGAATAGTAGTTTATTGTCAGGACTGAGATTCAGTCATGTAATAAGTAAAGCATTTAGAACATCAAGGGTGCACGGTAAATACTGCATAAATTATTACGATGATTATTACTTAGCTAGTCACCTAGTGGACAACGTGTAGGTTGACTCCAGCTTTCTGCTCATGGTCAGTCCTGTGAGAACTCCTCTTCAGAGGACTGACACTGCATTTTTCTTAGATCGACTCTTCTCAACTTGTTTGAATGTGGGACTTCTTTACATTCTTGAAAATCATTGAGAAGTACCCAGGTAACTTCTTTTGTGTGTGGAGTAGCTCTATTGATATTTGATATTTAATTAGAAATTAAAATTTTACATGTAAAAATATTTACTTACTGACTTGTTTATTTAAAGATAAACAATGACAAACCCATAACATATTTTCACAAATTCCAGAAATTAAAAACAAAGATTGTGGGGTTCTTGGGATATAGTCTGAATCCACCATGTCACAGAGGAGGTGGCCAGGCCAGGAGAAAATTCAATGATTTTCCCAACATTACAGCTATAAGGAAAACCGGGGGAAAACAGATTTTCTTGGGTCCAGGATTCTTTCTGTTTTTTTCCATTACATCAATCTGATACCCTTTCATCTTGCCTTAAATACTGACTGATTTACAAACGTAAAGGAGAAGCTGCAAAGTCTGCTCCGTGTTATACTAACAGAGTCATACGATTTATTTGTGATCATTTTTGTTGCGATAACAAAGTTGTACTCACACGACTTAGCAAAAAAGGAATTTCCAAACATTTTCCAAAAAATGTCTTCAAATCTCCACTGCATTTTGCTGAATGCCGTTCTTTATTTAATTATACTATTTAACAAGCATTAATTTATTACCTCTGTGTGCTCAACATTCTGGTAAGTGCTAGAAATGTAATGAATCATTCTTATCCTCATTAAATTACACACTAGTGGGAGAGACCGAGAAGAAACAAGTACACCAAAAATACATAAATAACTACAAATGTGTACAGTGCGATGAAGGAAATGAACAGGATGCAATTTTAGGGAATAATCTGTTAAGATGAGCACTACCTTCCAGATTAGTTGAAGGCTCACGGGTGATGTCATGATGAATGCACTGTAGCCAGCTTCAAAAAGAGCTGGAGGCAAACACTTTCAGGTAGAGAAATACTATGGACAGAAGCCTGAAAACCTCTCTGTTTGTTTTTTCTTAGTTCTGATGATGTAAATTACTTGAAAAATATAATCTTCCTGTGACTAGTTATTGCTACACCTGAAGCAGGACTGTATTCTTTATTTCTCTGCTTTCCTTTCCCCACCATCATCTGACTCATTATTTGGTTTCCAAGGAGGTAGATATGGGGCAAAGTCCACATTTACCTTATTATTTATCTTATTTAAATGAACATTTATTCAGCCCTCTCTCATATATCTGTATGGGAATCTTTCTGTACATTCTGTACAGAATGCATTTTAATAGATTTGAATATTTTAAATCAAACTCATGTAGGATGCTAGAGCAGAGGCCTGGGGATGCTAAGATAAAAACTAAATACTAGCTAAAATTTATAGTGCATTTATTGTATGTCAGGTGTGTACTAAGATATTTATATTCAGTATCTAATTAAGTTCCCACAACCAAACCCCTGAATTTTTGAGAAAATGAATAACTTGAAATGAGTCAAATGACTGATAAGCCAAGAGTTGACCAGAAGCAGTTTTACCATGAAGGTATTCAGAATGGAGGTTGGTGTGTAAGTTAATGTTAACATGGCTAGGGAAGACGGTGTCAGCAAAACAGGGTGGAGTTGTTACCCATAGACTAGGGTTCAGGGAGAAGGACATGTTCTCACTGTGTTAACCCTGCCTTTCAAAGGGAGGGTGATTCCTGAGAACTAGGAATAATTTTCTGAATTTTCCATAGTTTAGGTAAATAGTCAGTTAGTCATTCATTAGCTCTTCATTGAGTATCTCTTACAAGTAGACACTGTGCCAGGTGCTGGGTTTGAAAAAAAAAAAAAGGAGGAAGTAAAATCCTGTCCCATAAAACTTACAGTCAAATGTATCCTTCATTTTGAAAAACAGATAACATGTACATAAATGAAATGTTTTGCTGTCAGATAGGAATAAGTGCTTTGGAGAAAAAACTGGGGGTAAGAGGAAAAGGACTGGGGATAATGCTGTGGCAATTTACATATGGTGATCAGCAAAAGACTCCCTGGAAAAGGCTCTTTCAGCAAATACCTGAGGGAAAGGAGGAAAAAGGAATGTGGAATTTGGTAATATTCAATGAAACCCTGACATGAAAAATTGCAGAACAGGTGTCAACAGTTTGGAAGATACACAGGGACAGCAGTGGGGCACTTTTCAGCATACCCACCTCACTATGGCTCTTGATGGCACAGTGGATGATACTGTGTGGACAAAGAGCACCATGCAACTCTGATTCCAAGAAAGATTCATTCAAGATGGATCTGAGTGTGAAGACATTGTAGGGATATATTAATTGATATAGTTTGCTTCTATTTATCTTTCTTATGAAGGCACAACAGTGATACAATAAAAGCTCTGTCTAAAGTCTAAAGGAGGACTCTAAGTAAGTATAAAATACACAGCTAGTAGATAAGGAAACATCGTTTCGTAGTTTAATTGGTGGTTTTTTGTTTGTTTTGTTTTTTACTTTGTCGTCCATAAAATAATGATATGTCTACCATCATTGGTGTCTTAGATCCAATGAATTACAGTATTGGGAACAGTAGATGGTAGAATTCAGTCAAGGATAACGAATTGTAAAGAAGTCTTCTTATTAAAAAAAATCATTTCAAAATAAGACTAATAATTTTTAAGCACCTAGAAGTAGAAACAACAAAATCATGTGTATGATAAAGCTTGAAAAAGAAATCACAACAGTTTGTGGATAGCTTCTGCCTCTTTCCCTAACCCTTCCTTGGCCAGTATTCTCCTATTTAGAATCACTATCAATCTTTATTAAAGGAAAGGTGGTGGTTATGACACCAGAATGTAATCATTATATTCCCATTAACATTCACAAGATGAATTTATGGGACAACGGTGAGCTATAGAAGGAAGAGTTTTATTAATTGAGCTTTAAAAATGGCACATTAATGACCAGAGAGAAGTCAAAAAAGCTTTAGAGTCTTCAAAGACTCTGGAGGTGATTAGCCTTAATCACAGTAAATTCCTATAAAAATTTAGACATAGTTTTTCCCCCACCCAGTGATTAATTATTAATTAGGAATTAATTTAAGCATTAAAAAGAACAAATCCTTTTTTTCCAAATTTAGAAAAGAATAGTCAAGAAAGTGAAAATATATATTATTTAATATGTTAAATGTATCCCTTTGTAATGAGCTGAAAGATTCTAATTAAAGTTCACATTAATTTGAATTTAAATGTCAAATATATTTACATATATTTGGAATTACTAATTATGTTTATGAATATATTGCACAAATTACCTAAACATACTCTGTCTCAATTTTATGACTTGAACAAACATAGAAAATACTTTGTAAAAAAACAAAGAAAAAAAAAATCGAAACTCCATCTCTCCATGATGGCAACTCTGTGTGTGATTTTCTAGGCTCCAGTTTTCTCTGTAAGCACGATTATTGTATTTAATTGCAATTTTACCTGGATTACTTTTATGTTCTTCCTTTTGCTACTGAAAGGGAGCAGGACTCTTTGGGCTCCCCCCACACCACTACCTGCCTCTTGTTTATAGAAAAGCTCAGTTCTCCAGGCCTCCCTGAGTCATGGGAGAGCAGGCTCAGGCAGTTGATTAGGACACACCTGCAGGCACTAGGGGATGGCAAGGACTCTGACCACCTCATCTCAAGGATTAACTGAGACTATTCCTTCCTTTCCCTGTACAACTCATCTGAACAGAATCTTCAGAGATGGTGTTTTGCAGGGGGATGCTGGGGCCACCAGATTGCAGATTTCTTATTAAAAGTAACTTTCCTTTTTGTTACCAAGGCTGTTGCCCCAAATAGAAACCTCCCTCCCTCAAATAGAAACCAATTACTCTTATCTAAGTGTCAGGAGGCAGCTGCAGAGAAGAAACAAGAACTGGTTAGAACCCACAGAGTCCAAGATAGTGGAGGATTTGATATCCAGTGGACCTTGAGCCTCATTATACCTGCATTGTAATGTATTATCATGCTAAGTGACACACCCACCAGGGCCATGACAGTTGCCAGTTGCCATGACAACCGGAAAAGCCCATACAAGGACTGAAAAGCCCCAACAATTGTCCAACAATTGCCTGATTGGCTCCAGCACACCCAGAAGGAAGACAAGATGGCAGGAGCCTACCAGGAGTCCATGTGGCCAGACCAGGCCGGAGCTGTTTCTGCAGGCAACTCTCCACCTTGAGGGCTTCCTTTCCTTCTCCCTGCGAGATCACTTTCCTTCCTTTCCCTCTTTTGAGAAATAAAAGCAGTTTTCGCTCTGTCCCTCTGCCTCAGCTGTGAATTGTCCCTCTGCTTTAGCTGTGAATTCTTTCCAGCCAGCAGGCAAGGACCCACACTTTGGGGGGCCTCCTAATTCAGGGGTCTATCGGCGAGCACTACAATGGTTTCCTTTTGCTACACTGTCTACATAACTATCATTTAAAAACAGCTACCTAATATTCTACTGTGCTCATGCAGCAAATTTAGTCAATGAAGTAATGTCGATTCTTCAAATTTTAGATTATTTTCAATTTTTTACTGTTATGCAGGACCTAGTCATAAACCACTTCGAGCAGAAAGTATTTTTATCCACTTCTTTTTGTTACTTCCTTGAAACTAAGGAAAGAATATTAGTTTAGGAAGTTTAAAGATTTTAATGACTCTTGTTAACTTTTAGCACCATTATGTAAAATTATACTACTAACTTACATTGTTTCCAGGGCCATAATTATTTCTAAATTGACCTATTTGTTTCACCAATTCTGCCACTCTCCTCTAGCTCTATGAATAATAATGATTGTCAGATTGTAATGATGTAAACACCACTAACAATCATAAACTAATTTATTTCAAAATATGCCAGCAATATTCTAAGCACGTAATATAGAATTGTAATGGAAAATTATAGACTTTGTATTTAATATCTTTGCCTTTGATTACTTACTCTTTTATTAATTAACACAGTGACCTTATGTAGATAACTTAACCTCTTTAAGATAAACTTTCCTAGTTATGCTATGTAAATAATACTAAAAATCTTGCAGAATTTTGGAGATTGGTTTTCTTAAAACCAATTGATTGATTTTTTTTAATTAACCCGTTAGTCTAACTGAAATTTATTTCTTAATATGTTAATATTCATGTTCTAATTTTCCTAAATTGTTAATTTATCATAATACTGCTTATTAAATATTATCCCTTTGGCCAATATTTAGTAATATGTACTTTCTTATATTTATACTGTCATATACAATTATATCTGCTTCTGAACTTTCTTTTTTTTCTCTGCTGATATATTTTCATGCCAACACAATCATACTTTAGTGATTACTACATCCAAGCACATTTCATTTCCTAGTAGGCTATACGTTGCTCACTCAACTCAGATTTCATTGCTTTGTTTCACAATATTATTTGCAAATTTAATTTTGTCAGAAAATTTTGGAATTATTTTGTTGAATGGGTGGGATTTCGTTAAATGTATATATTAACTTCAGAGGTACTGATATCTTTTCAATATAATCAAAGTCAAACTGGTAAGGCTTGATGGATAGTTGCTAGTGTAAGCACGTGCAGCGGTCTCCATAAATGAAACTTGCGGAGGGAGGAGCCTTCAGGCAAGTGTTCGCACTGAAGTCAGTCAGCTTGGCTTAAATAAACTAGAACAAAACCTGTGTCTGACTGTATCTACAGAATTACTAAAATATATTAAATTTGATACTTTATTTAAAATATAGAGGATGTGCATCCTAAAATATTTATTACAGTTAGGTTTAAAACTTGCAGCTGTATTTTAACTGGAAAGGTGATAACTCATGAATTACAAATAAAGTAAACATGAAATTATAAAAGAAGACATACAAATCACTGAGAGTGGGAGAGGGAGGCAGGGAAATATAGAATATTTTTTTCTTTCTTTTTTAAATTTTTTTAACAGTAGGATGGGTTTGAGATCATGTTACTATCAGTTTAATAAAAACAGTTATAGTAATGGGTTGATAGATTTACAAAAAAGGGTAACCACAAGCCAAAAATTTACAAAAGAGTCACAAAAATTAAATAAAATCCATGATAATACAAAGGAAAATTACCAAACCACAAAAGGAAGAAGAATCTAAAAAACAAAAACAAAAACAAACAAACAAACAAAAACAAAGCATAAATAAAGGACAGAAATAGACTCACAGACAGAGAATACAGACTTGTGGTTACCAGGGGGGTGGAGGGTGGGAAGGGATAGACTGGGATTTCAAAACTGTAGAATAGACTACACTGTATAGCACAGGGAAATATACACAAAATGTTATGATAACTCACAGAGAAAAAAATGTGACAGTGTGTATATGTCCATGAATAACTGAAAAATTGTGCTGAACACTGGAATTTGACACAACATTGTAAAATGATTATAAATCAATAAAAAATGTTAAAAAAAAAAAAACTTGCAGCTGTATTTTAATTGTCGAGAGTATAAATATTGGTATAGTGAACCAGAATGTGTCATTCATGAAAAAAAAAATGAGAAAATTAATTCTGACTAATGAATTAAATCCTGATTTAATTGAAATCCATTTAAATTGAATTACATATATCCTGAGTGTCATGCTATTTAAATGGAAGATAATAACTTGGCATTTTATAAAGAAAGTTGATTTGCATGAAACATTTAAATAAGAAAAAAGGACAAACTTACCTTAAATGAATGGATCAAATTACACAGTAAAGTTTCAATAATTTAGGCATGTGTTCACAAAATTTAAATGTGTTAAATAAATAATGATAATTAATATTATTAGCATTTATTTAGTACTTCCCACATGCCAGGCATGTTTGTAAGTGTTTCCTTCATACTCATGTTAGTTCAGAGTAAACCTATGAGGAAGAAATTAAAATGATCCTTATTTTATAGCTGAGGAAACAGAAGCACAGAAAGTCTAAAAACCTTGTTCCAAATTATACAAAGTGAGTGTTTGAACACAGGTTGTTCTCCAGAGCCTGTGTTTTCAACTATTTTCTCCGAAAATAATTAAATCCCTTATATAGTTTAACTTTCTTCAACTTTGCTTAGCAATTGTTTTTTGACTATCTTATCAATTTGTAAATTTCAGTTGAAATCCTTTACAATATGTTGACTGTTTCAGCTGATGAGGGATTCCTATAAAAAATCAAACAAAGCTTAGTAAGTGTTCTTGTACAGCATTAAAGGCTAACCTGAGAACAAATCAGTGTGCATAGTATGGATTAAAAATTGAGCACACCTTTCAAATAGGACTTTCAATTAAAAGTATGACATATGACTATAAAGTATCGCCCTTAACAACTTTCTGATTTAATTTCAAGGGTATTTTATGATTCCATGAAAACTATCATCAGTAAAGTTCTATAAAAGCTGTAAGATAGTGGTTTGAATTTTATTCTTTCTACACCAAAAGTGAAAACATGCAATTATATTGAGCTCCTATATAGAAGCAGTGGGCAGTCCAGAGCTATCATTAACAGTTACAAATTCAGCGTTTACCTTTCTAAGGTGAGGATGGCTGGCCAGGAGCAAATAAACCATCAGCCAATAGGAGCCCCCCAAGTCAATGATATATATTGCTTGAGCACCATCTGCTGGACGTTTTAAATAACAATCAATTTGGGAACACTGAGATACCAGAGCAACACCTGAATTCCAGATATAATTTCCTTTATGCCCCTTATGTAGTAGCAACCCATTTCCTCTAGTTACTTGGAATTAATCACTCAGGCAGGAATTCACCTCCTTCTTTGTCTATTGATTTATTGGCATGAGGAGCTCCAAGTGGCCAGGTGACAGGCTCAGCTACCAGGTTAATGGAACCATACCACTGGGTCCTCTGATGGAAGAACTCCTCTGTTGCTAATCAGGGTTGCTAAACTGGGAGAACCACAAATCCTGAGGTCCCTAAGGTCTCTGACATAACTACCCAACTCTGCCAGTGTGAAAGCAGCCATGCACAATGGTGTGGCTGCTTTATTACAATAAATGTGTATTTAACAAATAAGCTGCAGGCTGAATGTGGCTAGTGGCTCATAGTTCCCCCCCCCGATACATATATATATATATAATACATCTATCCATGATTATTTTTAGCAGATCAATGCAGACAGGGTCAAAGATAGAGATGATAGAGAGATACATTTCTAGTAATTAGGAGAATCTACTAATGCTGCTGAGATGGTTTTATTGGCCACTGAGAGCCAATAACCCTTAAAAGCCCTATTCTAGTTATTTTCTTGATAATTGTGGTGTGTGTACATGTCTGTGTATTTATGTGTGTGTATTAATCTGAAATCTTCTGTGATAACTAAACTCTTCCTGCTACTTAAGATTGTAAGAGTGATTCAAATTCCAAATCCATGTCTTATGAAATACTCAAGGGGCTCCCCAAGATTTCTGGGAATGCCCGGCAGAGTCATAGACATAGTCATCTTTATCTTCAAACTCCTGCTTCCACTAAATTAGTACAAATAATGTACTGTCACTGCTCCACACCTTATTAACTCAAACAGTGAACTCAGAGTTTTCCTTATTTTCAACACACACACACACACACAACACTCACACGCACACACACGCACACATGCACACACACACACTGTACAGCAGTCTTTTGCTGGCATAGCGGACTTTACTGATATTCCGGACAGATGTAGGCTGATTTTGCTGCGAAGTAAATGATTTGAAATTAAATATTAAACACTATCTTAGGGCATTTTCCAACCAACAAAGGGTCTAGTCTCATACTGTTGTTTGTGATCAGTTGTCTTTTCTCTTGAATCTCTTTGCCTTTTTCTCAGTTTCTCTCTGCTCCCTGCTACACCATCCTATTCTTTTCTATGCAGTTCTGACATGTTTTGTTTCCAATTTCCTGCTAACTATTGCCCTCTAGTGATCTCTCAAGGTAATTTTCTAAACAAAACCTTGTTAAAAGAACTCAGGCGTATTAGCTGTTCAGATCAACATAGTTTTAAACATTTCACTTGCAATAGACTAATCCAGTGTCCAGCACAATTTTTATAACAACTTAACTTCATAATTTATTTAAGTTATTGAGGAATAATTAGGAAGATATGAAGTATTTTTCCACATATTTTGCAAAAAATCATAGCTATTCTGAAAATAAATGGTCTGTCAATAAACAATATCAAATAAAGATATCTTCCAGCAGGGCGATTCACTTGGCCCCATTTCAGAGTAATTCATCTTATTTTGTGTAACAGAAGAAATAGTAAAAACGAGAAGGTTTAAAGGAAACATACTGAGGTTCTTGTTGGTTTTGTTTTCTTCAATGATGCTAGCGACTGGCTTTTACTACCCATCTGTAAAATTTTGTGGACCAAAATAATATGTTTTATTCTCAGTGATCAGATCTCAACCAAATACTTATACAGACACTTGTGTGATTATAAATACCTTTTGAATAAAAGCTGTCCATTGTCACGTTGTACCTTGTCCTTTGATAACAACTCAGGAGGGTTCTCTGCTGAGAGGGAACCAAGGGACAACCCCTTATTTCTTGGGGCAGAGCAATAACCTTGACTTTTCTCCCCCTGGTCGCCAAAATAATCAACGATGTCAAGTATCTGCAGTGAAGGCACATTATAGGTGCTTCTGAACAAGAGATCAATATTCAGGAGTGAGCTCAGAGATGAAATAGGAACTCAGGTATAATTCACAGATTCACAAAGATCACAGAAGATATTTTTGACAAAGAGAATAGTGAGAGAGGAGCAAAGGGTCGAGACTTATTGATCTGTCTTAGGATATTCTGAGTGCCCTTGACCCTGGACTTTTTACTAGAAGCTCAATGTCTAAGACTTCTTGAGTTAAGAGTGTCAGAGTGATGTGTGATTTTGCTTAATATATAGTTGACTACTTGTTATGCTCTACTGGATTTGATAATTCAGATCAAAAAAAATATCCAATGGATTAATTATTATTAAAATTATTAACTGGATTAATTAAACCCTGTCTTTAAGGTTAATTACAAAACTCTCAAGGAAGTGCCAGTGGTTGGAACTCTAGATTAGGAGGGAGTCTTACACTCAAATAGCTTTTTGTTGGCCCTTTGTTTTAGGACCAGAATGATTTCCGTAACCTTCCTTTGACATCTGCTGGGAGGATCAATGATTCTATTTTCATGATTGCCATCTCTCTTCTCAGAAAGCTGTATGATTATAGTATTACAACTCTTAGACACATGTAAGATGTAATTTTTCTCTTTTTCATTTGTCATTGCAAGAATGAATTTTGTGAGTGATTTTAGATACTGTTATATCCATGATAACAAAGGAGATGATGAATCAAAACACTAGTATTTTCTTTGCATAGAGAAAACTGCAGAATAAAGTAAGGTGATCGGTTAACCCTTGAATGATCCATTCATGTCCCTGCATCACCACTGCACTCTGGGATAGACAGATAGTTGCCTTAGATTATGCTGGAAAGAACTTAAGTATACTGTTCCTGCTGTGTCACATTGTAACAATTCATTCCTTACAAATCTGACTACACTACTTAGATAATGGGTAAACAATTTGAGGAAATGAAATATATTTCCTTTCTCCTCATTATATTTTTTAGGGTAAAAAAATATTAAAATTCATCCTTGCACAGATAACTTGCTTTGGAGAATTACATCAATTAACTGTCTCAGTGGATAAACGCAGGTTTAGAAATAAGGAAAACTGAACATTGTTATAGTGTATCCTTGTATTAATATTAAAAGCTATTAAACTGTACTGCTGTGTTTAGTGTTTTCTCATTGTTGTGCAACAGAACTTTGCTTTTGCTTTTAAGAACTGAGGAAAAATCAATTTCCATGCACCCTCTCATGATTACAAACAGAATTCTTAAATTAAATGTGTCATATTAGTTTTGTTTTGTTTTCGTTTTTGTTTTTTGCTGTCCAGAGGGAAAATAATACATACTAAACATTTATAAGATGTCTGGGAGACTCTTAGGCACTTTGTCTTTAATTTGTGGAAAGGGTCATTGTTTCCCATTTTGTGTATGAATAAGCTAAGAATAGAAATGGTACAAAGTTTTATTGGTGCATGTTTCTATATTTGATTTGGATTGGATATAGATTTCGGATATTCAAATTCTTGAAGAAATGTTAAAGGATCTATTACCTAGGGAATTTAGGACAACTAGCATATGGTAATTTCTGAAAATGTCCTAAGTAATGATATAAATCAATTTAAATGTCCATGTTCCTGCAATAAAGTAATTTTTCATTGTTCCCTGACTTCAGCATTCAGTATTAGCAAACAAAGATCTCTCAGATGAATGGTAAGAAGAATCAGTAACCAGTCCACTTGATTCAGAGGTGCTATATGTCTCCCTCAGAAGCTATGGTGAAGGAACATACGAACTTGCTTTCATGATATGACTGCCATTAAGAGAAGTTATCAGGGCTAATGTGATTTTTGTAAGATGTTTACTCTTTCTGTTTAAATTGACTGGACCCCTAGCATGTATTTAAATGCTTTTCTTAATAAAAGATAAAGCAAGAGACAGAAAGTATCAGCAGTTTAAATTTTCTTTCAGGATCATTTGAAAACAAAATCAATCTTCTATGCAGTATTTTTCCCCACCTGCTTGCTTTGTTTTCCTTTTTACATCTAATGAATAAATAGCATCTAGTTAATGATTTCTTGTCTTTTGAGAAAATGGCCGTAATTAATTTGCCTCACTCAGCTTCTGTCTCAGATAACCAATTCTAAAAACAGAAGAAAATAAAAACTCGCAAAAGGCATGGTAGTGAACTTAACTGAATCTGGGAACATTTTCTGCAGACTTTCCGGGTGACAGAAGTGAAAAGCCCGTTAGCTCAGTGGTGGGAAACTGCTCTCTGTTGTCTCTCCATCCTCTGACACTTCTTCCTGTTTCAGAACTCAAAGATTTTTATCAAATAAAGAAATTAACAGCCATTCTTCTTCTTCCTAGATGCTACTTTGTCACCATCTACTTCCCAACTCAACTTTTTCTACATCTAATTAGAAGCCAACATTTCTATAATACCACTGGGGCAGAGGCAAGGGCTGCCTCCAAACAAGACTGGTGGTGGCAGCTTACTGTCTTCTGCAAGATGTAAGACACACAAGTAAAGCACTGGAATAAAGGTGGGGTCAGGAAGACTTCCAGTCATGGAGCACACTGAGAATTCTACGGGTCCGTGTGCACTATTCGTTCAGAATGTTAAAAACCCAGGTGGTGAAGGTAGAAGAGGCTCATCTCCTTCCTGCAGGACGCAATAGAGAAAGCCTTCTAAGTAATGAAAGAGCTTATGAACTTGGCACGCGCTCCTGAAACAGAGTTCTGGATAAAGTCTCAATGAAAGGATGGGCCTTGCACCCAAGTTGGCTCCCAATGGACATGAACTCATTCCTCAGTCCATGTAATTTGGTAATCATTGTGCCTCAGGAGAGTTTCCTTTACTTAGGAATGAGGACATTTTTAAAAGAGGGAAATTAAAGTATACGATAAAGCAACAAAAAAGAAGTCTTCCATGGAATTTCATAGAAAGTGGAGACTCCAAAAATTATTTACTTTAAGAAATGTAATGATGAGTATGTCAATCTCTTCAGGACACAAGGTGTTTCCACATTCAGTAAACATGGCAGAAGACTGCAAAGAAAGAGCAGGTTGGCTTGAAGGTGAATAAGGCATGATAAAAAGGAGATGAGTGGGGAAAAGAGGACTTTATGTCTCCATAAATGCAAAAAAAGCCAGATTGGAAGAAGAGTGAGGCATATTCCAGGTAAAATCAATGAGAATAAATTCACACCTTTAAACATCCTGTAAATGAAATTAACACTTTGAATATACCTTAAAATTAAAAAAAAAAAAAAAACAGGATGGTAAAGAGAAAAATCCTAGGAGTATCAAGGCAGAATAATTAAGTTGGTTACAAAGAATAAGAGAATATTCATGCCAGCCTCAGAGTTCATCTTGGGAGCTTTCTTTTTTTCCTTTTCATACATTCATTGGCAATTTGCTTTTCTTTTCTTTTCTTTTCTTTTTCTTTTTTTTTTTTTCTTTTTTTTTTGTGAATCACTGGTTAATATTATTTGCTATGTTTAAAACTAAAAGATTTTAGTTTCATAACAGATTCATAAATGTTGGCTCTTATTTTAAAACTCAACATAGGAATATAAAGGAAAAAAATAAAGTCTCTTGTATCTCTCTGTCTTCATCATAACTCCGAGCAAAGCTAGCCACTTTCAACTAATGTAGCAGAAGCACTAAAAGAGCTTATCCTTCTGATCTGTTAACTCCTGAAAAGGTACATCATTAAATAAAGTCAGAGATGCCTAACACAGTATTATCTATGATAGTGAAAAACTTTTCAAATACTTAACAATAGAGTAAACATAATATTTTGAATTGTGAGTTTCTCTAGTCTGCATTGGTTCAGGGTTTAAAATGTGATCATATGAGATCTAATCTCTATCTTGTTCTGAACTAGCTGTTAATGGAAAGACAAGAGTTGATCTGTGAAGAGCAGAATTCTTGAACTTGAAATATGGAGTAGTTACATTTTTTGGTAATGAGTCAAGATCCAAGATATGATCACAGGAGTGAGTGTATGAAGTAGGACAGGTGTTGGGCTCCTTAGAGAAGAGTTCAGGAAACTAAGGGACCAGGGCTTTGGAAAGATCAGCTAGGTGTAGGTCAAAATCACGAATTTTGTCAGGAACAGCACTCAGGAGACTGACAGTGAGCCAAGAGGGAAGTTCAAGAAGTGAGAGAGAGCGCTGTAAGTGATGCCGTGAGGAGGCATGGCTGGTGACATACTGCAACTGAGAGAAGTAAGGAGAATGCTCTTGAAGTGGCAATGCTGAGCAATGAGACAACTCCTCCTCCAGGCTGAGCAGTGTGAGGCGGGTGCCTCCACTTGAGAGGGCTCAAGGGAGCCAGAGTCCTCAGGGGAGAATCTAGTTTCAGTCAGAGCAGGTAGGTAAGGGAACCAGTTAGGGGTACAGGGGATTTTTCTGTTGAATGACTATGAGTTCTACAAGCACAGCAGGAGGGTCCAGGAATTGGGGGGGGGGGTGAAACATGGATAAGAGGAGAGATGTTCATATACCTTATGGTCCCTATGGCCTGGGGGAGGGTGGGATGACCTGATGTGCTTTTTGTAGCAACTGAGGTAAATCCAGAAGAATACTATGATAAGATTGATCTAGATGGGATCAAGGGAAATAGTGATGAAGATACTGTGAGTACCAGGCTGAAGGCAGGGGGAGACAGAGTGATGAGGCTCTCGCCAGAACATCACAGAGATAGGGAGCCCCTCAGCTACTCCCATTGACAAGGCCAGAGGAGGGGGCGTCTTGTCAGTACACAGCTGTCCCTTTGGATGGAACCCCAAAATAGTCCAGCCTACTGAGGAATTCCAATCTCTGATTTAACCACAAAACATCTATAGATTCCAGATAAGATACCTTATATTCTATACTTTCTTATACCTAGATTCTTCTTAATAGTTTCAGGGAATACTGGGGGGACTAAGGACTCTCAGATGTTTGGAGTTAGAAAGCCTGAAAATGTCAGGGTGGGGTCTGCATGACAGTCACTGAGTACACAGGGTGGATTTAGAAAGAAGATGGGAAGAAACTATTTCATCTCCCTGAATGAAATGGAAAGAAATGAAAGGTGTGGAGTGAGGTAAACAGTGCTTTCATAATCTTACTTGACCCAAGAGGATTAAACTGGGTTTGAAACTTTCTGGGTTATGTGGCTTTGTGGTAGCTGGAGTTTAGGTATGACTGAGGACATCCAAGAGAGAGTTACACTGATGGCCAGCTCAGATAGGAAACCAAAAGACAAAAATAAGCAGAAGATGAAAACTGTTTGAATAATTTTAATGAAAGTTATTTCCCAAGACTTTTTAAAGACCAGATTTTAAACATATCTGTTTATGGATATAGCATATGATTAAATTGGATTTTTTATGATTAAAATTAAATGAACAGTAAAAATTATATAGATCAACTCTCACGATTAAAGCTCTGTAATTTTACTCACTCTCTAACCAGAAGGAGGGAGAGGTGCCATGTAGATCTAAACTTCCCAGTTAACAGATATATTGCAAAAAGATTAAAGGCAGGTTGACTTGCAGAAATGCATTTAAATTGTTCAGTGAGCATATGGAAAGTTATTTGCGTTGGTTAATAGAACATGACCAAAAAAAAAAAGTTCTTTCCTTTCCATCTCACTGGTATTTTAAAGCAAATAAAACCAATCTGATTGCATTAAAATTCTGAAAGTTGGGTTTGGCAGGAATACTTTAGAGAGGAATGAGAAAACATCCCCCTACATCTCTGCCTGAATTCCGAAGATGTAAGAAGACAAAGGAGTGGTATGTGGAGGCCACAGCTCCAATTTTTATCAATAAAGCTTGAGGGGAAGATGTTGTGGCCTATTTGATCCAAATGGTCCCCAACTGTTGGACGCTGTGAGCTGGCCTTGAGATGAGTTAAGGCCGTGGGACCCAAGGCCGCGACCAGAGCATGTTTGTAGTATGCAGTAAATAATTGCTATACACATGCATCAATTATATAAGATTTAGAACAAAGAAAATAGAAGTACACATGTGCTAGAGATATTCTGTAAGCCTAATGAACAAAGAAACTCAGATTGTGCATGTGCTGGCAGAGAACGATAAAAAGCAGGACAGGTGCTTTATAGGTGCACACCTCCCTGTGGCAATAAAGTGTTGTTAACCCCATGGTGTCTCCGGCTGAAGTCTGTCCGGCGGTATGGCAACTCCTCGTGCATTTTTTTGTTTGGGCCACTCACCTCCTAGAACCCCATGTCAGCCTCCCTCGCCTGACACTTGGCGCTGTGAGCAGGATGAGGTGAGTGCCCCCTCTGAACCCCCTGCCCCTGACAGGGATGCTCTGATGGAAGCAAAGTGGCCCCCTTCCTCTGTATGGTACCCAGTGGCAGCCTATTTGCTGATGTGGGCTCAACCTGAGGATTGGGACACAGTGGCACCCCAGCCAGATGATGTCTGGAGGGTGTTGGAGCTGTTAGAAAATAATGTCCCATTAGCCTACCGAGAGGCAGCCAGGAGGGTGACCTGGATGTTCTTATCTGTTTTACGGCCCGCTAGCTGAGACATGAGAGATTTACAGATGCAAGTGGAGGAGTTGCATTGCAGAGAACAGGAGCTTAAGCAGAGACCCAGCACAGCAGAAAGGTGTCTGCATGGTCCTAGCTCCACCGCCTCTGAGAGCAGCCATGCCTGTGTAGCTCCAGTCCCACCATCTCTGAGAGCGGTAAGCCCAACCCCTCCCCCCATTCCACTGCGTCTATGGCCTGTGGTGAGGCAGCGGATGGAAATGGAGGAGCCCATGGCTCAGGGGGAAACTCCCGCGGGGCCACAGCGAGTGACACATGTGTAAATGGACCACATATTTGGACTTAATGCAAGTTGTCTGAGAAATGGGAGCGCCAGATGATGTTTGCTTTGCATTTCCATAGTCCAGATGATGAGCTCCTTACAGCTCAAATGAAAGATTTGATTTTGGCTAACGGCCCAACAGGAATGTTTGGGACTACGGTGGCACTACTAGCACTGTTTGTAGACCTCCCCATACATGAAGTGACTGAGGCTCTAGCTTGTCTGAGGGACATAGAGGTGGGCCGAAAGGGGGTACATGCTGCCAAGACTCAAGGTGAGTCCAAGACCCTCTCCTCCCGTGCAGTGACTCAGAAAGGGAAGTTCACACAGAGGAGTGAAAAGGGGAATGCTCCAATTCTGGGAGGGCCCCAAAAGCTAGATTGCCGACAGATATGATGTGATTTACTGGCAGCTGGCTTGGACTGTGTAAAATTGGATGGCCAGCCATTGGAGGTGCTGATGGCCTTATGGAAGAAATTACGGCCTGAGCAACAATATACTCCATTGCCAACCTCCCATCAGGCCCAAGAGGTGGCCTTTGCTGATTTGCTCCTGGACTAGGAGGAAGGCCAAGGTGTTCGGGACATGGGGCACCCCAATGACTTGAGGCCACATGTTGAACTGACTATCCACTGGTCCCCCATGAATAAATAGCGAGTATTGGCACTAATAGACACAGGAGCTGAAATTACATTGGTGCATGGAAATCCAGAGCATTTTTGGAGACCATGGGTTGATATAGAAGGATATGGAAACAAGCAAATGTGTGTTAAACAAGTGACTCTGATTTTGGGCATTGGCCATCTGCCCCCTGCTGCATATGAAGTGCATATATCCCCAGTAGCTGAATATATTCTGGGGATAAACATTTTGCAAGGATTGCAAATACAGATGACTCAAAAGGAATTTTGCCTGAGAGTTCTCTTGGTGAAAACACTTATACAGGGCATCCTCATCATGCACCCTTGATTTTGTCACAGGCCACACAAGTGGTGAGTTTCTGGCAATATCAATTGCCGTGAGGAAATAGGACAGACTATTCTGAAGCTTGAGGAAGCTGGTATAATTCGGGCTACGCATAGCCCATATAACTCTCCAGTGTGGCCAGTGAGGAAGCCAGACGGCTCCTGGAGGATGACAGTGGACTATCGGGAACTGAACAAAGTCACGCCCCCCATGCATGCAGCTGTGCCAAATATAACAGATTTGATGGACCTGCTGTCCCATGAACTGGGTACTTGTCACTATGTGGTTGACCTGGCTAATGCATTCTTCTCAATTGACATAGCCCCTGAGAGCCAAGAACAGTTTGCCTTCACCTGGGAAGGCAGACAATGGACATTTGTTGTGTTGCCACAGGGATATCTGCACAGCCCCACACTGTGCCATGGCCTGGTGGCCCAGGACCTGGCTACGTGCAGCAAACCGGATACCGTTCGCTTGTTCCATTATGCAGATGACATAATGCTAAACTCTGATTCTCTTTCAGATTTGGAAACCACAGCACTGCAAGAAGCCCTGGCAGGCTGGGGGTGGGCTGTGAACGAGGACAAAGTGCAAGGACCTGGATGTTCTGTCAAATTCTTGGGTGTTGTCTGGTCGGGTAAGACAAAAGTGCTGCCTGAAGCAGTAATAGACAAAATCCAGGCATATTCCCGCCCTGAAACAGTTAAACAGTTACAGACTTACTTAGGTCTTCTGGGATACTGGCGGATGCTTATTCCTCCTTTGGCCCAAATAGCCAAACCCCTGTATAAACTGATTAAAAAGGGAGAAGTCTGGAATTGGTCTGAAGAGACTGAATGTGCATTTGTTGAAACTAACAGGGCGGTGGCCCAAGCGCAAGCACTGCACACTGTAGATCCAGACCTCCCTTTCTGGTCGACAGTCCATGTGGACAGTGATGGGTATGGCTGGGGCTTATGGCAGAAGCATGGGCAGCGGAAAGTGCCCATAGGATCCTGGTCTCAGTTGTGGAGAGCTGACTAATCCAGTAAGGGTAGTTCTGGTAAAATCTCTGGTGTGGAGAATAGAGAATAATTACACCCTGAGGTCAATTCACCCCTAAGAAGACCAAAGGAAGGAGTGAGACAGGATGGAAGGGGGCAGGGCACAGCCGCTCAAGGAATGACAGCAATTTAACACCAAAATGGTGGAAGATTGAACTCCCAGTTAGCCTTAAGGATTAAGAGGTTTGACTTCTAGTAGACCTTGAGATCATTATATGCTCATTGTAACAGGGTGATAAGTAACATGCCCGCAGGCACCATGACAGCCCCAAGGCTGACTGCAAAAGGCCAAAGAATGGGCGGTGGCCCTATTTCTGGTAATCTCAGCCCCTTCCCCAGGGCAGTTGGATTGATCCCACCTGTATGTGCGTGTGAAGTTACTGAGACCATAAAAAGTGATAATGCCATGCCTAGTGGGTTTGCGCTCTCTCTCACTTTTGGAGACAGCCTGCACTCTGTCTATGGAGTGTGTACCTACTTTTACTTTAACCTGAGCACCCAATTCCCACACCTCTTTCCTTGCCTTTCTCTTGCCTTACACTCTATGCAGTATGTATCTTTCTAAATAAATCTACCTTTACTCAGTGGTACTTGAATTATTTCCTGCGCGAAGCCAAGGACCCACACCTGGCAGGGCACGTCCCAGGGGCTCAGCCAAGACCTGGGACTTGGCCCTCCTCACACCCCACATCCGTTTTCCTGCATCAGGATCAGTGCTTCTTTTTTTCCATATTAAAATGACATGAATGTTTGCTTCTCCCATAACCTAGCAGCTGTACACTGAGATGTCTCACATTGAAATGTTCCACTTACCTATGACAGTGTAACAAATTACCCCCAAACTAAAATGGTTGAAAACAAAACATATTATCTCTTGATACTGGGGTCAGAAATCCAGACAGGGCCCATTTGTAAAATTCTTCTGCCCCCCGTGGTGTTGACTGGGGCGGTTTGGGGATATTCAGCAGATGTGCTGATTCAGAAGTCCAGATTCGCTGGCACGCCTGGCCTTAGCAGGGAAGCAGGGCCGGCTGGAAGGCTGGGTTCAATTGTGCTCTTCTCCTTCTCCAGGTAGTCTCCAGACTTCTGCACTTGGTTCCTGCAGCTGAACTTCTTACACGGAGACTCAAGACTCCAAAGATGAGTTCCAAGATACGGAAATGTAAATGTTAGTCTCCTATGGCTTGGACCCCAAGCCTGGCACCTTATCAGTCACTTTAATCATACCTTATTTGCTAGGCAGTCAAAAAGCCCACTCAGATTCAAGAGGAGAAAACAAATACGCCATAAGTCCATGAGGGGAGTGCCAAAGAACTTATGGTCCTCTGTATTGTGTGACAGTTTGCCTGTCCTCTGACTACACAGAAAATGCATTCAGCTGGAGCCATGACCCTCAGCGCTCTCACTGCATCACACTCAGGCCGGGTTCTACGGGGCCAGTGTCTACATCAGGTCCTGGCATAAATGAGGCTCCTTGGCTCTTGGTTCCCCTCTAACTGAAGAGCTGTGAACTAAAGAGACGTGTTTTTCTACCACCGCATGATGGTGAGACAAAATAAAAGCAGTGGGTGTGGGGAGGGTTTAGCTCAGAGGTAGAGTGCCTGCATAGCACGCACGAGGTCCTAGGTTCAAACCTCCATTAAAATAAATAAATAATAAACCAAATTACCTCCTTCTCCCCTTAAAAAAAAAAAAAAAGTATTTAAAAAAAAAAAAAAAAAAGAGCAGCAGGAAATCCAGTTCAAATAGGAGGGAATTACAGGCACAGATAGCGGTTACTGAAATTCAGAACTGAGGACAATTCCTGGGAATGCGTCCCCTCTGCACCTTGGTACTGCCTTGTGAGTTCTTGGTTCTGTTTTTTGGGTCCTTATTTATATGTAATAATTGATTTTTTTTTTTGCAATCAAGTGACGTCTTCAGCCTAGTTCCTGCCCATAGCAAGTTGGGGAGGTCCAAAGACATCATTGTATTTTATATTTTTTAAAATCCATGCCATTAGCATGAACCAATCACCCTTGTTTTTTCTTTCTTCTTCCTCTTCTTCTTCCTTTTTTTTTCCACTGAGCTAAGCCCTTTTCCACCTTAGACCAAGAGAGTAAGGATGCTGTGGGACAATACTTGTAAGACTCTTTAGAGCCCTAGGAGTCATGGCCTTAATTTTTTTTAAACATTTTTTATTGATTTAAAATCATTTTACAATGTGTCAAATTCCAGTGTAGAGCACAATTTTTCAGTTATACATGAACATATATATATTCATTGTCACATTTTTTTTCTCTGTGAGCTACCACAAGATCTTGTATATATTTCCCTGTCCCTGTGGCCTTAATTTCTTTTGAGGTCTCAACAAGGCGATTTATAACAGCCACACACTTGTAATCTTTACTGTGAATTTGTTTTAGTGCGTTGGATTTTATATTTGCTAAAGCTATTTCTTTCTTTGAAGATGTTTTTTTTTGGGGGGGGTAGGAATAACTAGGGATGAAAAACAATTTGATTTTCAAACCCAACAGTCCCTAAATCCTTTGTATTTCCTCTAAATTCTTAAAATCTAAATGTTTCTTTCTTTTTTCCATCTTCCCTTTCATTTCGTATTTAATTACAGGAAGAAGCCTGTTGGAATTTTCCACATCCTGTCTACAAATTTCTCCAGCTAGATCAATGAATCTGTTAAATAAATACTTTATTTCTTTCCACATTTTGACAGGGAGTTATGTTACCAAACTTTCCAATAACAATTTCCTTACTGTTTTTCAAATCCTCACTGTCTTCTGAAGCCCCTTCCATCTTTGGTCAGCTGCCTTCTTCCTGCTATCCTGCCCCAAAGCTAATGCCAGCTGTTTTAGGTTTTTGTTATAACACCTCTAGGTACCAAACTTTCTGGGGTGCAACCAGGGAAGAAGAACTACGCTGAATCATAAGGAATAAGGATTCATTTTAGGGGTTTAAAGTGAGGCAATCGTAGCACCTGGTAGAAACGTCTTTGGAAGCACGTACCCCCCACATCTGCTATCTAGCCTGAAATTGCTGTAGATCCACATGGCCAGAGGTAGAGGGAAAAAAGTGGATGTGAAAATGGGGTGACCAAGGACAAACTGGAACCCAGGTCTGTTTCTCCGTATCTCCAACCATGATGATGTGGATGAGTGCAGAATCAGCTGACAACTTCACTGCAGAACTAAACACATGCCTGTGTCAGAACTCAGAGCTCCAGGGGACAGGAAGGAGCTACAGGCTTGAGTGCTGTCCTGTGCCAGTAATGTGAGCCAGCAGAGCAGTAACAAATGCTGTGTGAGCTGCAACAGCTTCTGACATCCTACATGCAACCTCAAAGCCTAACGGTTGCTCCTTCCTGTTCTCTTCCAAATATGTTTCTGGTATGCTTAATCTGACCTGGAATTACAGAGACAAGTCTTCTGGGAAGTGTAGTTTCAGTTTAGCAAAATTGAAACTCTGTAAATTCATTGAAAATGGGTATAATTTCTTTGAGGTGAGTTAATTCACCACCAAGTCTCTGATGTACCTCAACTTTTAAAGATTTCCAAGAGTTGATAAGATGCCCATAAATATCCCAGTACAGACTCAATCCTCAGCCAATTTAGAAAAAAAAAAATCCCTTCCTAGTCATGAGGGCTCTTATTCCAGAACTCAGTATTTAGCACCGCCAAATTCTGCTGCCGGAGACTTAGCTGTAAATGAGTAACAATGAGTAGATGGGAAGATGGGTGGAGTACCCTAGTTTCAGCTCTGACAGAATGCTAGTCTACCCACCACCAGTCAGTGCTCATCGCATAGATACATGAATTGTAAACTTCAACTCATTCCTGTAGGAGGATTAGTTTGGAACATTTATCATATTATCGGGGAAAAATCCACAAAGACATATTCTCTCTCTCTCTTTTTTTTTTTCCTCCCAAAGTGGCAATCAAAACATTACCAACCTCTTACAAAGTGTGGACATTTGCAGAGTTGGAAGCTTTTCTTTGCAATCTAGAAAATCCTCTTCATTTTCACACACTGGCTCTTCATTGCTGCCTTGAAAGGGAGCTTTGTCAAGTAATGTGGGCTCCACATGTGGGAAGGTGTTTTTAGCCCCGTCGCTTCTACCTTTTGCTATAGAATCCCTCAGACCTACAAAATCTTCCTGCTTTCACGTTTGTTTCAGCTGGAGAATACGTCCTCCACGGGGTGCTGAAGCTGCTGGCAATATTTCCGGGGTCCATGTGCCTAACAGCCTAGAAAGAACAGATAACTCTGTCAGTCTCTCTTCCGCTTCTGAATCCCACAACTTCCATGTACGTGTTCATTTAACATATAGTTGTTATTGCATGCCCACCTGTCATAACTGTATGATCCTGACTCTTTCCAACAACGCTAGTACGTTCTGCTCTTGAGCTGGAGCTCGTGTTAAATGAATTCCAGGTTGCCTCTTCCTGGTTTCTGGATCCTGGAGGGCCATACCATTTGGAGGTCTCTCCTTGGAGAAATGTAGCCATAAATATTTACAGACAATTTGATGTTTAGTCCTTTTTAAGTACTATGTGTTGGTACCACTGGGACTAGGTTTGATGTATTTTTATAGTTGGAAACAAATCTGAAGAAAAAAATTCATATTACAAGAGCTATCAATTGAACAAAGAAGAGAGAAGAAAAAAGAGCTAAAAAGAAAAAAAGAAAACAATATTAGATTGTTCATTTTCCCTTACTACTTACTTCTAATGACACAGTCACATAAATGTTCAAAAATGTTGATTCCATTTTATCCTTTTCACCCTGAGTAGAGACTACTGAAAGCTGGAGTGATTGAGAAAATGCAAATTACATTGACACAAGAGGGCAGCCTTCTCATATATATTTTTGTAATAAATTGCCTGGACTTCAAATAATTCTGTAGAAATTTTAGCTCACATTAGAAAAGAAGGAAAAGGAAGCCTAAGCAAAATTAACCCTTCAAGGTGATTATTTTGCCACGTTCCTTATTTAATTATTGGTAAGTCCTTCTTGACTTTCTTACATCATTATATCTTTACATTGATGTAAGATTAAACTGTCTTACATCAGTAAAATAAAATAAGCAGAAAAGTAAATTTTAACTGCAATGAAATTGCACTGATTTAAATGTTTTATAGAGATGCAAAAGCTTGTGGAGATAGTATCTCATATCTGGAAGCTAAAGTAACTAAAACCAATGTAGTATCGTTGTAAAGCCAGATACTTCAATGGAATAGAATGAAAAGCACAATAATACAAACAAGTAAGAATTATTATATGACAGAAGAGTCATTTTAACTAACCATTTTGAGAATAAATAAGGTTAGACCCTTAACTTATAGCACACAATAATATTAATTCTAGGTAGAGTGTCCATTTAAATGTTAAATATAATATAAAATGCCAGAGGTAAAGCTGGAAAAAGTCACATAATTTAGTAAAGGAAAAGCCTTCCTGAGAATGCCACCCAACGAAGGTATCACAAAGGAGAAAGGGCAGATTTGAGAACAAACCCTAAGTTCTTCAGCTCAAACTGAAAGCAAATGACAAACAGAAAAAGTACATTTGCAACAACTATAAATGCCAATGTTTGATTTCTTTCATGTAAGGGTCCACTTAAAAATAATTAGGAAAATTAAGAAAATTAAGAAGAAATGATTCCTCGCTAGAAACAAATAGACAAAGGACTTAATTTACATTGTCTAGGAAATGATCAATAATTAAAATGAAAAGTTCACCCTCTTTTTCCTCATAAATTTCATTTGTAATAAAGTACATGAAAATTTAAGCAACAACAAAGTAGCACACTTAGCTTATTAGATTAGTGATTGGCAACTGTGAAAGAAATGAAATATCAAATGAAGGAAAGGGTGTTGGAAAGTGAGCTGTCTTGTATTAACATGGGTAAACATCTGTGTTCCCCTAGAATTCATAAGTTGAAACCCTATCCCTCAATGTGGTGGTATCAGGAGGTGGAATCTTTGGGAAGTAATTAGAATTAGAGGAGGTCATGAGGGTGGAGCCCTCACGCATGGAATTAGTGCCCTTATAAGAGTCATGAGAGAGCTTGCTTCACCTCTTTGCTCTCTGCCACATGAGGATACAATGAGAAGATCGCCCCCCTGCAGGCTGGAGGAGGGTTCTCACTGGAACTGGACCACATCAGCACCTGGACACCTGGACACCAAGCCTCCAGAACCTTGAGAAATATACTTTATTTATTTATAAGCCACCCAGTCTATGGTTCTTCGCTACAGCAACCAGAACAGACTAATAATGCTGATAGAAATGTAAATGACCATAATCTTTCTAATGAGAAAACTAAAATAAGAAGCGTTATGCAACTTACCCTAAGTAACAGATTGGATTTTAACAGCAATCACTACCAGTCCGACCCGTGAGATTTACCCCCAATAAATGCTTGGATTTAAGGAGTATATTACTTAGATCTAAATCAAAGACCTAAGCAAAAAGAGGGAATTTATGGTCTTAGGTAGATTGTTTGAACCAGGATCTCATACGCCTTTATTACTCCCTTTGTTTCTGCTTTCTTGGAGTATTCATATTATTCATTCTCTTCTATAACGGACTTTATCTGTTTTTCTTATCCACAAGATGAAAAACAGCTACAGGCATCTCCTGAATTCACATTTTCTGAATAACACCCATTCCTTCTCTTTCCCTTTTGAATTTTCCAGCTGAAAAGACCACAATTGAGCCACCTTGGATTGGGTGTCAATCCCAACCGAGCCCTTTGGACCGGAAGTGAGAGGTGGCCAGGAAGAGGCTCTGATTGACTCGGCTTAGGTTTCGTACATTTAGCTGCTTCAAGCAACTGTGACTAAGGAAACAGTGTCCTCTTGTCAAAATAGCTGTTACAACACAGATCAAGGTGGGGGCATTGGTCTTTCAATGTGATTATGTAATGTTGAGTCAATCCACAATAGGTGTGCAGACATCATCTGGTTTCTGGACTTCAAAACGAAGGACTAGAGTCTTCGTAGACTCTTTATATTAAATTTAACAATTTCCGCTTGTAAAGCCTGTGTCAGAGAGCTGCCCACTCTCTCTGGGCAACAATTCTGTTTTATATTTTGTCTTTCTTTCAAATTTCAGTACAGTCAATATGCCTTAATTTCAGATTTCTTTAAACAAGTGACATAAAAATTTGCTGGGAAACAAGCTGCTGGAAAACAAGCTGCTGGAAAACAAGCTGCACCTAAATTTCCATGAGCTTAAAATATTACATTCACACTTGCTTGCTTAAAATGCTTGCTTTGTTTTAATGTTTTACTCAGTAGATGACCTATAGCACATATTATGCTAAAGAAAATTTGGGGTGAGCAATTCTGAGATTGACCATAAGGGTACGAAGGAGGGCAGATATTTCCTTAGGGTGAAACAATGGCTGGTCCTGGAAAGCCAGATCATCCATTAACATAACTTTGTTCTGGCGTGAAAGCATGCGGTTAAGCCCAGGGGGATTATTTGCTATTTCGAGATGTCCGGGAGGCAATAACAGGATAGATTCAGAAATTTTGCATACCCCGAGCAGGGTGGTTATTCCTGGAAGGGATAGGCCTGAAATTAATCAGTTAAACAGCAAGCAGAACTTAGTGCTTAGCGCATGGAGTATATAAAGCCCCACCTCTTTGGTCGCATTTTTTTCTGAGCTGTATACTCCTAATAAATATGATTTGGAACAGGCTTTTGGGACTCTGGATCCACGAGATCTTGAGTCCCCTGGTCCCATCTTTGCTCTTTTCTTTGTCTCTTTTTTTCTTAAGTCTTGCGTCACCTGTCCTCAGTCACGGCCCTGAGCTGCGCTGGACGCAGCAAAAACTAGCCAAGCAAAAACAAAAAGTGAATTTAAATCATTAATTCAAGTCATTTAATTGTGACTTATCTTTATAGGATGTGCTTTCTTGCATTTAAAAATTCTTTTAAATTCTGTTTTTTTTTGTGTGTGTTTTTGGGTTTTTTTTTGGTTACTGACAACTCTTTTCTTAAATGCACACACACACACAGACACACACTCCACTAGCCCTCTTAAAAATTTCTCACATTTGTATTTCCTAAGTGGTGCATATTATATGGAGAAATAAGAATTGAAACTTGAAGAAATATGAGAAATAGGATAATTAGGGGATCAAAGAATGAAAAAGCATTTTATCATAAAATTGTTCTCTTGCACAGAATATTTGCAGGAAAGCCTCCATTTTATTTCCCCAAAGTAACTTTAATAGATTTGAAATGTATGCTAAGGTAAGGCAGATTCTTTACAGAGAGCCTCATTTTTAGTCACAATGATCATTAGGTCCAGGTTTATATCTAGAAGTGACAATGCAATCAATTCTAGCAAGAAGTAATTATGACATCTGTTAACAAATTTTCATTTAAAAGCACCGTCCAGTTATAATTGATCCTGCAAGTAAACCTTTAGTAGCAACAGTGAGGTAATATGTTTAGAGCACTGGAACAGGTCCCATGAAACATAGTCTAGCTTTTCTCTGCTGAAAAAAAGATGTGCATTTTTGGGCAACTGAACTTCGGCTTCTCCACTTATAGGGAGTTTTTCTCAGGGCTAATGTCTGGCACACAGCAGCCTGAATAAATAATAGTTATTCTGATTATTAATCTCCTACAGCTTCAGTCCCTTATGCATCCATTCATTAATTCATTCACCCATTCTCTCATTCCTCCCTGCCAAATCGAGTAATGAACTCCCTGCAGTAAACAAAGAAAGCTTAATTAATGTTCTTTTCTGTTATTGCCTGAAGATTTAGTTCTTTGAAGCAGTTCAGTGAATTTATCTCCAGTGTTCTTCAGGAAAGGACATTATGGGATCCTGCACAATTTTTTCACAAGGTTCTCGATTATCTCTGGGGTACAGTAGACCAGAATGATTGTCTCAGCCCTACTTTGATGGGGGACAAAGAGAGAAGAAGCTGCTGCGTGGGCAGTTGGGTAAACTGTGGGTGGAGGGTGGAGGTGGTATCAACTTGTGATAAAGGCTGACTTGAGATTTTCATCAAAGTTTTGGCTTTGACTCCCTCTCTCTCATTTTCACAAACAACCCACAGGCTGATGTTTGGAATTTATTATTTTCTTGCTTTCCGAATATGATGTTTATTTTAATCTGGTTCTATCTTCGTGCACATATGGCTGGTCTGATTTGCTATCCAAAATCTGGAGATACAGCCCTGGGCTTTGCTGCTACCTAGGGATGGTGTTCTAAGCTCAGGAGATTTTCACTGAATTTTAAAGCAATCCAATCACCAATTTAAGAGTCTCTGCTTAAGGAAAGATGTCATTTTTTCAGACCAAAATGTTGTACAGACATTTGACAATTAAAAACGCCTGAACACGCAATACAGAGGTACATTAGTTGAACTCAAAATACCTTAGCTCATAATAAATGGAATTTAAGGGTTAGTGAATTTTACCATTTAAGAAATACTAATTTTTGTTTCAAAATGTAGTATCAGATTCCTTACATAAATATAAACAGACAAGTATATTTGCTATTAAAGGGACCAACCACTCACCAGAATGGTATAAGGATTACTTTAAACTAAAAACATCTGAACAAACAGCAGCCTCATAAAGAAACCTTATATAAACTTGTTTACTGCCTTAGCACAGCCAGGATCCTCCCTCTGAAGGAATTTCCTGTTCGGGAGAAGACTGATCCTTAGCAATGGGTTATGGGAGCTCAGCTGTCATAAACTCCTCTTTGAGGGAGCTCCCAGCCAGGAAGGAGACTGCCCACAGCACCTGGATGAAAAATTGTGTAAACAGGCCCCATATTACCTTCCATAATTTCCCACTGAAGCTCTAGCCGCCCCCTACCTGTTTTAAGCTAGGATATAAACCAGGCCTCCTGGCAGTTTTGGGAGCCTCTCCTTACAGTGTTCCCATATGCATGCGGATTAAACTCTTCTCCTATGTGATGGTTAATTTTATGTGTCAATTTGATGGGGTCACAGGGTGCCCAGACATTTTGTCAGACATTATTCTGGGTATTTCTGTGAGGGTGCTTTTGGATGAGTCTAATTTTTAAATTGATTGCCCAAGTAAAGCAGATTGCCCTCCCTCATGTGGGTGGGGCTCATCCAATCAGTTAGTCCTGAATAAAACAAAAGGCTGACTTCTCCCTGAATAAGTAGGACTTCCTCCTGCCTGGCTGCTTTCCAGTGGGGACAACGGTTTGTTCTGTCTTTCACACTGGAAGTACACCATTGGCTCTCCTGGTTCCCGGGCCTTCAGAGTTGGGCTGGAACTACATCACTGACTCCAGCTTGCCTACATCTGCAGCTTGCCTGTTGAAAATCTTGGGGCTTACCCTCTGTAATCACGTGAGACAATTCCTTACAACCAATCAATCAGTCAACCAGTTCCATTGGTTCTGTTTCTCTAGAGAACTCTAACACATTTTGTTAATCTGTATGTAGTGAATTAGTTCACTGGTTCCCACCCATTGGACTGAAGTTGGTAGAGGAAAAGTTTTCCTCTGAACAGTTTTGATAATGGAGATGGGGTGTTTGGGGCTCCCCACTCACTCTGGAGGCTGCAGGCGAGATTTTGAAACCTTCAACCAAGCCAGAGAAAGTAAGATTTCTTACCAGACTCTTGGGTCTCTGATCAGTGTCCAATTAAGTGAGGGCAATAAGAACCTCCCCTTCACATTTTAAAAGGGGAAATAGTCATCATTCAAATTTACAAGAGAAGACTCTTTGGCTAGAACTAGTTCTCTGGGTATTGTGATTCTTGGTTTGGATTACTCCTTCTCAGGGAGAGTCATTGTGTCGATTTGTCATTGTCTTTTGTGTTACTGTTTTGTATTTTGCTGTCTAAAAGTGCTTTTTCTAAGAATGAGAATTATAGTGTAAAATAGGGGCATAGGTTCTATAAATCTGTAGTTTGAGTTGACCTCATAGGCCAGTGAGTTTGTGATTCTCACTGGCCTGCAGATCACCTGGACAAACTTTGCTCTGAGTCAGTCACCTATACAAATGGATGAGATGCTCCTTCCATCTTAATTTTGTGTCCTGAGAGTTTGGCTTACATCCAGAGAGAATATTCTCTCTAATGTTCTGCCTGTTGTGGGGTGCAGATTGTGGGTCTTTGCCTGGAGGAAGTCAACTGTCAGGTTGGGGTTCTGAGACACGAGGTACCATTATTAGCTCTCAGGAGACTGTCTAGTCTAAAACGTTCCCTCTCTTGTTGCCTTTGTAGTGCTGAGAACTCCTTCTCAGTATTGCCCACCTCATGTCATGGATTAGAGGAGTCATGATTGGAGATGTCTCATTTTTGAGGAGACTGGAGTAGCATTCGTACTGTCTGTGGCAAATTTTCCTTCTTTCCAGTTGTCTTTGGGAGTGACTTTGGCTTACGGAGGCAGCATTTTCTGTGCCTTCTCCTTCAGGAACATCTCTCCTGTACACAGTTAAATTATAGTCTAAGCCTAGATGGTTACCTCCAGGTCTTCCCACAAAAAGACTTATTAGTTTGCGTTACACTTGAACAGTTATAATTATGCAGATATTAATTGTCAGTGGCCAGACAATGGACCCTTTGATTTAGAAAAGCTTTTACATTTCAGGGGATTCATAGAGAGTGCTTATCCCAAACAAATGCCCTCTTGGTACCTCTGGGAAGATCAAATTTAAAGAAAGGCACAAAAAAAGTAACACAGCTGGCCTAAAAGATTCCCTTAACAAAATAAAAGAGTAGAAGTCAGCCTTAGAAATTAAAGTTCACCATGAACTCTCCTCTGCCTCCCTCCTGTACTTGCCTTTACTTCCAACTCCCTATTCTTGACCCCCCCCAAGATATATTAGATGTCTGGATCCCGTCCCAAATTCACCTGCCTCCAAATTCAGCCCCACTTCTTCAACCAATTCTTTCATTTCCAGAACTCCTCTGGCTCCCCTAGAAAATCTCTTGACCACTAACTTCCTGCTTTAACTTCAATATCCTTACAACAATTACAAAGAAATCCTCTTTACTAAGGACACAGATGGCCAGCCCCTCTCCTGGCCCTCCTCCGAATGATCAAGAAATGGCCCAATTGGAGGCTGATGTGCAGGACCTAATAGGAGCCATTAGAGAAGCCTTCCCTCTAAAAGTTAGCTGGGGTGAAGTAGAACTATGTGCTCAGAAGGAAGGAGAGTATTAGAAAGCCTTTGTGGAACACAGTACACAAATATTCCAAAGACACAACTGCCCTAAATCCAGAGGTCTCAGAAAACAAAAATCTTTTGATTTATGACTTTATAGAAAGAAATCTAAAATAATGTGGTTGGACACACAGGCTAGTCTCCCTCTGCCCAGGATTTATTTTCTTGAGGCATGGAAACTCTCGTGCACTCCCATTACACTGTGTGTTTACCTCTACTATGTTAAATGTTATCCTGAAATCATCTTTCTAACTATCCAGCTATGCCAGTAGACCATAGGCTCCTTGAATGTTGGGACCTACTCTTTCAGTGATGTAACCTCAGCACCAAAATCTGTGTTTGGAATGATATTCATTCATTGTTGGTTGGTTTGCTTAATGAAAACTCAAAGCATCTGCAAATTCCTTTTTTAGTTTACATATACTAACTACTATATATAAAATAGATAAACAACAAGGCCCTACTGTATAGCACAGGGAACTATATTCAAAACCTTGTAATAGCCTATAATGAAAAAGAATATATAAAAAAGAATATATATAATTGGATCGCTGTGCTGTACAACACAAATTAACACATTGTAAATTGATTATACTTCATTAAAAATAAGTTTAAAAAACTCAAAAGCAGGAAATAAAGAGAAACTGGACAGTTCACATTGAGGGGCTAATAACCACTTAGAGAAAGAGTGAAGGTGATTGTCTAGAGTAACTCCCAGGGTTTTGATCGGCATGCAGGAGTGTCTACAATATTTCCCTTGCAATAACTGGGGATTAATCTCAGATAGGAGTCTGGGATGAGGGTTATTTTTCTATCCAGGATATTACTACTTTTCTCATATAAAAATAGAAGTAAAGACATTAATTATTAGGATTCAAATAGTGTGTTGGACTGATCAACAGTATCCATTTAAAGAATGTTTTCATTTACTAAGCTCCCCAAGCAAGGTCAAATAGTTAAGCCAATTATTATTAGATCTAGGTTCCTTGAAGAAGATGATAGTATGTAGGTTTTGGGGCTCAGTCCTCCCCAGAGTTTATAACACAGGAAATATATTAGTATCCTTATGTACTGGTTATGTTCTCTAATTACAATACAAGTAGATTTTGTGTTTCTTAATCCATATATAACCTGTTGTTGATATAACAGGACAGTATTGGAAGCTCAAAAGAAAGTTTTACCAGGAACCAGATAATAGATCACCTGTCTTCCTTGTTAAGGCAGTTTTTTGCATGTTCACGAAGTAATTTTTGCAGGCTGGTCTTGGAGACTTAGTAGAGACCTACTGCACTTGGTAGAGACTTGCTCAACCCACAGTCGGGGCAACATGTGACCTCACAGAACTCATTCTGATTGGGCAAAAAAAACATCTTCACTAACTACCTCAGAAAATATCCCTTAGTGCAGACTGGAGAGGCTGTGCTCACTGAACTTCCTTGGACTTGAGGTGTAGAAGCAAATATCATCTTTGTTAAAAAGACGCTTTTCTAAGTTTTCCAAAGTTAAATAACATTTCTATAGAGATTTATATATTAGTGCTCATTTTCACCAACATCACACCCATGTTATCAATTCACTTCTTGATAGGAAATGAGAGGCAGACCTGATTGTGATTTAAGTAGATTTACTAGGATATACAGAAATAGAATACAGAGAAAATAGAGGTAGAATATGGACACGCTAAAGGTCCTGAGCTTTCACCACAGACCTGAGCAGTTGCAGCTGGTGTTCTGTTAGTTCTTTAGCAGGATATTCTAGGAACCAACTCTACTCCTCCAGTCTTCCTTCCCTTTCTAGGAACTGCTTCTTAAACCACATCTGCCATGAGCCACATCCACCTTGAAGGAGAATATGCTCAGCCCTTAAATAAATTTAAATGGAGAGGAGACCGAACAACTGGTATCACTTCTATCTTTTCATTTTGTTCATAGTCCCTATTAATGGGCCCATTTTAATTTCCTGAGTTCCTAAGATCAAGAGTGCTTCCTTATCGCTGAAGCATGCAAGAGGGACTGACCAGTTCTCTGTTAAGTCACTGAAGCGAGGTCAGTAGTCTTTGAAATCCTCCAGCAACAGGTCCATAGTGGAATATTGACCCGAACTGGTCAAAGAAGAAAGTATTTGAGGATAAAAAAAATTAGGGTAAAATTCAAAGTGTTGAGTTTGCAGTGCTAATGAGACATGCATGTGGGTATTCTCAGTAGGCACAGAAGAAAAAGGTCTGGGGATACAGCTTTGGATGAACTGGCAAGAGAGAAAGCTTGCTTTGTCATCACTCATCAGTTGATTAGTATTTAGTGATACAAAGGAAGAGGCTGACTACACGTCAGTGTAGTGTCTCACACCTGGACAGTGGTAAAGGAAGTGCAATAATTCTTAATGCTGTTTCTTTGATTAAACTGGAAGTTGGTTACCAAAAAAATTACATCAGAATTATACAATAATCATGTCACAATAAGTTAGCTATTGTTTATCTTATTATAGTTGCATTTAATGCTAAGATTTCAAAGGTGATATGCTTGTCTTAATAGCTGTATGTTTGAAACCATAGCTTGGGATGTGTCATTTCAGCAAAGATTTCAAGGGTGTTTTGCATTCATCTTTTTGACCAACTTTAAATCCGAGTAATTTTTCTCTTGTTTTTCAACTGCCTGATGCATTACAGAAACTCATTAAAAATAAACTAGTGAATATGAAAATAAAAAGATGACTGATTTTGTCCTCAAATTCAAGCTTCTAGTGTTTGAAGCAGAATGTGTATATACATCCTTAAATAAGTAGATGTTGAGAGTGGAGAATTAGAATTGAACAGATTATTTAAATATTTTAAGGGAAATAATTTAACTAATTTTTAACTCAAAAATATAGCATTGGGAAAATTGACAATTTAAAATCATATAGGATTGTAGATGATACTAACATTTTAAGGAAAGTAGTATATTTTCTAATAATGAAAGACATCAGTGCAAATTGGTGAATTTGCCTTCTGGTTGGTTCAAACTGGTTGACTTAGAGTTGATATACAGATAATACCTGCTTATAATGGAAGAAGTTGCAAGAATTCCTTGTAGTTCTAAGATTTTAGTTCATGTAACAATATTTTGTTTTCTTTTTTTTAAATATGCCACTCTTACTTGCTAAGACATTTCATATATATATATATATTTTTTTCTATTATGTCAATCCCAATGAAATAATTGAGGCCTAAGGTATAAGAACTGAAGAAAGGCCGACATGAAGTTAATGCGTTTAAATATACATTATATTCTATTTACACAGACATGTTTTCCCTTTGGCATGATTCTAAATTGCAGAAGTGTAAATTTAGAAAGAAAAAAGTCATCTTTTTTAGTTTGAATATTCAGGAAAATGAAGTTATATAGAGCAAATTACATCAAGCAGAATTTAGTTTTTCATGTTGATCAAATTGAGAGAGACTAATATTTACACTTAAAATGCTACTGCATTGTACATTTATAACCCAAAGTGAAATTCAGTTACTCGTTTTGCTAAAAACATTTTTATTATTTTAAATAATAAATATCTATAAGGTGCTATGCAACACACAAAAGAAATATCAAAGCATGGCTTTTCCTATTGAAATGGGTGGTTAACTCCCATGGAGCTGTGTGTTCCTTTCAATTAGCTTTAATAAGTATTTTCATCATTCTAGTTTATGATGAGTTACAAAGTTAATAAAAATGTCCAAATAAACCATAAATTTTACCTTCTGAAAATCAATAATCCAGAAATAGGAAACTTGAGTAGATGATAAACATTAAATATCATATATTAATAAAATATCACTCTATTTGCTATTCATTATCAAGATCTAAATGTGCCAAATAAACCCTCTCAAACCCAGTTGGCAAAAGAGGTGGATAAATACCGACAAAGCCAAATAATTTTCATAAAATACAATTAGTAAGTGGGAAGCAAAGAGACAGGCATTTCTATTTATATACAATCATATGAAAGAAGAAGGAAACAAAAACTAGCCACGTGATAATCACCCTCCCTTTGGAATCACTGTCATACATCCTTGTTTTATGAAACAAATCTATATGAGAAGAAGTCTCAGAGACAACATATTTAGACATAAAAAATAAATATTAGTAATAAGGGAAACAACCCTGCTTACCCAGTCTTTGTTAGAAAAAACATGCAACTCTTAAATATCTGCTTTAGTTTCATTCAGAAAATTCACCACTCCACCTCTAATCTCAGCTTATTTACAGCTGAGGGTTACAGGCGACAATCGACAATCGAGGAGAGCATGGTGCCTGTCCCTAAGTGCTCAGTAAAAGAGACTTTTGATTAATAGTGTAGAGCAAGTTCATCATCGATACAAAAATACAACAATTCAAAGTGTACTTCTTGTTAACACCACCATTACAAATACAAAAAGCATGTTATACTATTTCTAAGTTTTTGTCATTCAAGACAAAAACTGAATAGCAAATCAGATGTCATATTATTATATATTTCATGAAATTGGTCATTTAGTGGAATATAGATTTTTTCTTCTTTTAAGGGAAGTAAGACCAGTGTAGATCCATTTCATTTGAAGGTAAATACTAATATCTTTTTTTCTTGCACTTGCGGAACTTCTGGCTATATTCATTTCCTCTACTGTTTTCTGTGCTGCTGTCACTATCACTAGTTTGTTTTTGCCTCTTTCGTTTATTCGTCTGATAAAGGTCTGAGTCACTTGGTTGTTGGTGAGGCCATTCATAAGAGCTGGGTCCAGCCTCTAGATCTGCAACATGATTCAAGGAGGAAGGCACTGATGTGCTGTTAGGAAGTGGTGCTGTCATCTCATAGTAAGGGAGTTGCAATGCTGGATTATATGCATGCCACTGCTGTGAAGAAAAGAAACATTCATCTACCAAAACAAGCCCCCCCCAAAGTTAACAGTTTACATTCATCATACAAATAACTATAAGTGAAGCAAACTATGTGTTAGTATAAGAAGGACAGTAACTTTTCATAGTAGAGATGTGGTCATTCCTTAAATGGTTAAAATAAAGATTCACGGTAGTATCTAGCTTACTACAATACAGATTAGTGCTGTCCTATAGAAACAGAATGCAAGTCACATACGCAGTTTTAAATCTTCTAGTAGCCCTATAAGCCTATGATGAAAATAAAATGAAATAATATGAAAATATGAGCAAAATTCATATTAAATGAAATATTAAATAAATATATGAAAATAAATGAAATATGAAAATGGAACAGGTGAAATATGACAATACAAATATGAAACTTCATAGTTTAAAATGAAAATAAAATGAGACAATATGAAAATGAAAATGAAACAGATGCAATTAATGTATTTTATTTATTCCCAAATACCCAAAATATTGTCATTTCAACATGTAACGAATATAAAACTATTAATGAGATACTTCACTTTTTTTATACTATGTCTTTGAAATCTGATGTGTCTTTTATACTTATAGCATATGTAAATTTGGATGCCAATTTTCATTGAAAATACTTCAGATGAACTGAGATTACATTAAATTTAGTTGAAAAAGTAGATATACTTACCTAAATTCTTTTAAACTTATTTAAAAATTTTGCAACAACTAAACCAAGTCTCTGCCTTCAAATTTAAATTAATTAAAATTAAATAAAATAAAAAAACTCAGGTTATTATGGATGGCTAATGGCCACCATATTGTACAGCATAGTAGTCAATTGTTAAGATAGACACTTTCCTGTTCTTAAAACAGTTTTTAACCTAAATTCCTAACTATTCAAAGTTGATTAAAGATTAGCGTGTGTGTGTGTGTGTGTGTGTATTTCTCATCTCATCAAAGGTAAAAATGCCACAAAGAAGATATTAACAATTTTAGACAAAAATTGATTATTTAATAATATCTCATTACACTAAGAAAAGTATATTCCAAAAATTAATTTTCCTTACGCTTAAAAGAAAAAGTGGCTAATTGAAAAATCTGAAGCTCACATGTATGTTGGATGTTTGAAAAAAATTACACCCTGTGGAATCAGAATACCTGTGTTATTGCCCAATATCTGTCACTAACAAGTTGTATAATCTTGGGCTTGTTAATTAATATCCCTGAACCTCAATTTTATCATGTATAATATGAGGAGTTAGAAGAAAAAATTTCCTAAGTTCCCCTTTAACAATAAAGACCATCATTATGATTTCTAGGCTGGAACCATATTTTTGAGTCTTTGGAAATAATGTACTTTATTCAACCAATTGAGAATCTTTGCCTTTGGTTAAATGAAGAAATATACTTAAAAAAAATCCACGTCTAAAAGCAATATATGTGATTGATGACTACATTACATAAAAATGCTTCACTAGATGAAATTATTCAATTCTAAAAATACCTTTTAAAATAGTCATTTAAATGGGAACTCTATACTCAAATTTAACTCGGGCAGTGCAACATCACTGGCATCTGCCACTTTGCTGCCACTGCCCCCGTGTGCTGAGGTCCTGTGAGTGGGAATTCAGATGACTGTGTTAGAGCAGAGCACCACTGGGGTGGGCACAGTGCTCGGGGTGGCTTCTGCCCTCATTCTAGATTTATATTTGAGCAACTCAAGTTCCAAGTAGTTTTCATCTTCTTTATAGTTTGTATCATGTTATATATTGAGGCAAAGGCATATCAAACTTACCATCTTCTGAAAAAAAGAATATTCTTGAGGTAAAGCTGCATTATTAACTGGAAAGAACTGCATGGGAAAGGAAGATCTGCCCACAGCTTCTTCATTTCTTGGGGGAGGTAAAAGAAGTAATAAAAAGTTAAAATCCCTATGTAAAATGTCCTTTATTCTTAAAAAAAAAGATAGTTCTTCATAATTAAAAAAAGATTCTCTAAGAGGCCTCAATTAGGATAAATTATACACACCAACAGTTATTACACTGATAATGCCATGACATAGCAGTACCTCAAGTTTTACTAATTACTATATATTGAAATCTCAATATTTAGAGTCACATCTGGCTTTTTGATAGGAAAATACTAATCGATGTTACCGCCATATAAAGACAAAGATGACTTAGATATGAAGAAAGCAAAGAAAGTCATTAATAATCAACAATGGTACACTCCATCTTCTACAAATAAAAAAGTGAAAGAAAAGTAGAAATTTTCTCAATTTAGTTTTCAATGTATCTTCACTGTTTAACTATAAAAATTATACTCATCTCTAAATGGACTGCTGGTGTTAACATGAACACATATTTGCTGTTTTCTTCCAAGAATTAATCAAGATAATATCGATTCCTAATTTAAAAATGGCAGCATCCTGAAGTGTCATTTATAAGTGTAACATTTGCTTCTATGGAGATGTCTAATAAATTCCACTGTTACACATAGCAGCTAGATTCTACAGCTAGTCTTCACCAGTTGACCTGCTCCATAGTAGTCCACAGTTTTAATGTGGATGCTACTAATCTTGAGGACGGGAAGTGTACTGTGAAGAAGGGTGACATCAACATAGGTAGGTGGGGGCAAAGACAAGGGCAGGAGAATGACAGGAAGCATTCAGAAGGACAGGGGGAGACCCCATTTGTAAGTGGTGAGAGTAGTACCAGAGAAGCCAGTGGAAGAGTGGATTTCGTTAAGGAAATAACTAGACAGTGTAGGCGGTTATAGAAGAGTAAACTGGGTAAGCATCAAAGCCACTCAATTGTTGATCATAAAGTTCCTGATAACCTTTAAAAGAACAGCTTCCATATGACAATGGGGTTAAGAAGTAAATGGGGGGGAGGGTATAGCTCAAGTGATAGACAGCATGCTTAGCATGCACGAGGTCCTGGGTTCAATTCCCAGTACCTTCCCTAAAAATAAATGAATAAATAAACCCAATCACCCCCCACAAAAAGATTGAAAAAAAAAATCTCAAAAAAGAGAGAAGGGAATAGGAAGTAAGGATGTGAAGGATGAACGATTTTTCTTCTTACTAAGCATACACCCAGTATTTTAAATACCTTGGATTTATTATAAAATTTGATTCTCATAGTAACCTTTTGAGGTATTATCCTCATTTTAGAGGTGGGGCACGTTGTGGTGAAATAACTTGTCTAAGGTTATACTGTTAATAAAGTGGCAGAAGCAGGATTCACTTCAGGCAATCTGATTTCAGCACCTACTTTCTCCCGATTTCACTGATGCAGAAATGCTGGGGAGAGTGAAGACACCGTGTTGTACTTGGGGAGCAGCACTTCTCCTAAAGATAAGCCTGGGTAATTGCCAGTCGCAAGAGCCACTCTTCTATGCCTCAGAGGGCCGACAGAATTAACAGGGATGAAAGCATCAGCTGTTGCTAGTTTCCTCGAGAATATTCAGTTCTGCTGCAGAAAACAAGAACACAATCAGGATGGATGAAACTCATAAGAAATGCTTGGAGTAGCCTTGAAGTAAGCCACACTGATGCAGCTGACGCAGCAGAGAGAGAAAGAGGGTCTATGAATATTAATGTAACCAGAACTCGGCTTAACATAAGCTTAGGAGATAGTGATGAAATTGTGTTAGAATAAGCAAGTGACTTGGAAGACACAGGTAGAATTCATAATACATATTACATATGCATAATAAGTAAGTTAGTATGTTGTACGAGATGCCACAGATAGATAATTCAATAGAAAATATGATGGAACAAATCAGATTGTTGCTCATAGACAGAAAGGGAAGGAGATTCCAAGCCCTCAGGATGTGCGCTCTGAGCTAACAGTTACGCTGCTCTCCCCGTCTTTGCTCTCCTAAGAAACTCACACAAAACCTGTGGGCATCTAACTCCCTCTGTGGCCAAGTCTATTTGCCCCTATGTCTCTTTGAGAGAGTAAGCAAATGAGATTCACTCCAGGAACTTTCTATCTGAATAGAATCCTTTACTCAGACCTCAACTCTAGTCCTTGTAACCACACTATCAGTGCAGAAGGTTGATGCAGCAGAGAAACAGGGCATATGAATATTAGCATAATCAGAACTTGCCTAGTATGGTCCTTCTGCCCACTTGTATTCTAACCTACATATGCAAACCTATCCAGTGACTTTCTTTTTGCTTTTCATTGTATCTTTTAAATTGGCTTAATAAATGGTGTGGTTTGAGCATCTTAATTTGGTTTGGGAGACTGTCTGTTCCATGACCTCTGGGATTGCTGAACTGGAGGCTACCTTTGCATTAAGAAATCAGATGACACAATATTTGAGAACATTCTGAAAATTACCATAGAGAAGTTATTAAAATAGTGAAATAAATAGTAGAGTGGTTAAATATCAAAAGGCTTAATTTTAAGCCTAGCAACTATCAGTTTGTCATCTTTGTGCCCTTGGAAATTAGTTAACTTTGCATCTCTATATTTATTCAAGTATAAAACATGGATAATAGTATCTCTATGATCCATCGCAATGAGACTTTGGATGCTTAAGTGATTTAACAGCTATGAAAAGTACATGGCAAACTATAAAGTACACTACAAAAATAAATCTCTCCCACCTATTGCTGAAAATATTGACTGCACTTTAAATGAAAGTATTTTCTGTCACTTTTCATGGTTTCAGAGAAAATATCCTATGTCTAAATAGTAGAGTTTTACAACAGTCCAAAATAAAGAAAAACCCTTCCTGGAATAAGACCATATTTATATGCTTTTCTTTATGAAAAAATTTTAATTACCTGTAACTGTGTGAATTTATCTTAACACAGCTTTCAAAACTTTGGTTAGCTGGTTCACAAGAGCGAGAACTCCCTTTAAAAAAAAACCAGAATAACAGATTGCTTCACGGTACATATTTTGAAGCTCTAACATTCAACCACTTAAAAAAACTCCATGTAAAATACATGAATATGTCTTTGATCTCTCAAGTAATATTTACAGGTTGTTTACATCAGTATAAATGACTGCATTACAACCAGGCTTTGTCCAAAGCAATGGCTGTAGAGAACTGTACTGACATAGGGTTCCATATAAGATACACGATGCTGTTTAATTCTACACACTTGTAAACTAAAAATGGCAAATAATCACTGCTATTTGCCTCCTGTGTAGAGGCATGAGTTTGCTAAACTGCACTGACAAAAGTGAAGGCAACCTGACAGAGGAGGCTGAGCAGTTGGCTAGGGATGTGCCAGGACATGATATAGCCTGGCCTGTTTTGCCAGCCTGGAGGAGTTAACTGGCTAGTACTTGAGAGCATGATGCAGCCAATTACCTTTGCAAAGACAAAAGAAAGCAAAATAAAATGCAGAATTGCACTTTTCCTTTGCAACAAGACATTGCCTTCTTATTCATACACACACACACACACACACACACACACATATATACTTTTTCTTTTTGTACAGCAAGAGGGATAAAAATCAAACAAAGGCTACATCAATAAGCCTGAATCATTAGGGGAGGGAGGCAACATAAGCGTTGCAAGCATTGCAACATAAGCATAAGCAATGCTTCTGTCAGTCCCTTAAACTATGAAAGGGCTTGAGTAACAGTACAGTGTTCTCTGGGTATCTAATCAAAGATGATCAGCTTCTGGTATGTGTACAGGAGAAGGCGTTTGAGGCCATTCATGTCAGGAAGCTTTGCTCCATGGCTATTAGAGTCAGCCTTTGGCCAGCTGCTTTTGCAGGGGCTCAGATTCAGGGCGATATGTATAGCTCAAGGAGACAGACTAAGGCAACTGCCCTATCTTCCAAATAGTAGATATGTGATACCACACATTAGCATTGACAAGAAGATCAGCAGATAGCCTTGCTGTAAAAAAAGCTCGAGTTGTACATCCCAGTTCATTTAGATTTGTTTAATTTACAACAGCCAAGAGCAATTGTCATAGTTATTTGCTGGCTGATATTAAAGGAGAACATTTAAAATTTTAATGTAGAAAAGATGCTATAGAGTTGGCAGTGTAATTGATAATATTAATTAATTATATAACATTATGAATGTCTGTGTGTGTTCTCAGAAAATTTAAGAGACCACAGGGGCATTTTTTTGGTCTTAGGCTAGATAGAAAACAAAATGTTTACACCTCTGGGAACACCACCACCAACAAAGCACACTTGGATTCATCACTGACAGGACTTACCAAATCGATACTGCACATTAATTGGTCTTCCATATAAACGAATTCCATTCAGCAAAGCTATGGCATAAGACACCGATTCTGGGTGCTTAAAGCAGACAAATCCAAAAGACTTTGGCTTTCCTTCTCTGTCCTTGCATATAGTTACTTTGGTTAATGGCCCAGCCTATAAGAAACTTAAAAATTATTTTCTTATAAATCTAAAGATTTTTTTATACTCAGAAAGTCAAGTATATTCAAACTTTAGACTAAAAAAAATCTGTTAGCAATAACAGCTTTATGTAGCTTCATTAATAATGTATTTTCCTAAAAATAAATATCACACCTCATAACACTTTCTTGGTATTTTCTGGCTCATCAATAAACATTCATGGTGTTAAGAATGGTAAATTTTAGGTAATAGTTCCAAATCTTAAAAGGAAAGATATGTTACTCTTATGTTAGGCTTAACAAAACAACTTAGAGAACATTTAAATCTAAGGTTAAAATACTACTTTGTCTCCATATTAACAGTGTATAACTCAAAAACAAATTGAAATTACAAACTCAATGCTGGTTGAGTTATCATAAAGAAACTGCTAACATTATATCAAAGACTATTTTTTTCTAATAAGATTAAACACTTTTACAAGAGAAACTAAATTTTTGATCTATACAGAAACTGTATTTTAATCTGGTAATCCCATTTGGTAAATATTCCCAAAGTAGAAAGTGTTTTAATATGTTTAAGACTTTTAAGTAAGTGCGTCATTTATAAGAATGAAAAATTAGGAAGGCCTAAATCCAACAACAAGAGAATATTATTCATGGTGTATTATTAAAATAGAATAAAATAAAATGAATTGAAAATATTCAGATTTTATTGATAGTAAAACGTACAATTAGCAATACAGAGTCAAATATTGTAAAAAATGTTAATTACAACTAAAAAAGTTACATTTCTACCATGATCATGATTAGAAGTACTCACCAAGACTTATAAATAGCTAAGATTTGATGGTGAATGGCTAATGCTTTTTCATTGTACTTTAATGATTGATTATTTTTCTCTGTTGTGTTGGACAAATATATTAAGAAATTGCTTTTAATCTAAATAAAACTGTTGATTATCATCTTTAAAATGATGCTGTATTTTAAGATTTAGTCTCTCTTTTTTCATTCTTTACTTTCCCAGGGAATAGCTCATGTTCTCTTCTGGCTTCAAGGATCACCTCTTCAATAAATTGCTTTCTCCCACCTATGGCTCTTTCATGGAGACAGTTTCCTAGAGAGTGTCATGTGATTGTACTTCAAACTGAATGTATTTGAAACTGAATTCACTATTTTCCCCCTTGAAATCTGTACTTCAGTATTTACTGGTTAAAATACAGACAGTAAACGTGATTTTCACTCTTCAAAGGATAACCAGGAATATGGAAGAAATTAGTAAAAGGATAAATACTCAATAATAAAATAAACCAATTTTATACAGTACTTTTCTACTACTGATATTAAATATATGATATCACAAATGCACAGAATATGCTTACATGCTTTGAATTTCACAAATTCAAAGATATTCCTAAGCATTTTTAACGATATAGTTCAATAAGACTTGCTTGTAGCAACAATCACATCATTTTTCAATTGTCACACTACATCACATTGTAGATTTATTTTATTCAATCTTCACACCACATCATATTGTATATATTATTACTCTCATTGACATTTGAGGAAACTGAGGCACTGAGCTATTCATTTACTTGCCCAAAGTCACACTGCTGACATCAGAGTTCACACTCTAAACAACTTTGCTATACTCTGTGTCTCTCTCTTCTGCAGATTATCTAAAAATATGGTGTTTAATTTTAAATTTCGTCTTTTAGAAAGACCGAGGGCTGTCTCTTAAATTTGTATGCCCAGCACCCTTCTTAGTGTTTGCCATGTGATTCTGGATCATTAAACGGTTAAATGAATAGCTGAATGAGGATATTTCTTTAGCAAGTGAAACCTGTGTATACAGTAGGTGAGTGCTTACAGGAGACAGGTTTAATCCTATAAGTATCAAGTCTAGAAAAGTTTCCAGAAGGTCTTCTTGGTGTGAAATAAAGGGAACTGGCCAGGGAGTCAATCGGTCACAGCCATGATTTGGCTGCTCAAATCATCTCAAATCTCATTTATCATTAAATCAGTAAAAACACCCGCCACATAAAAGGGTTGGGGGAATAAGTAATGTATATGCAAACATGGTAAAATCTACTCCTCCCATTTTGCAAGATGTGAGGGTGCTTATCACCTGAAGGAAGATAGTGACAGGGCTGTTTCTGTTTGGCTTGACCGCACCAAAGGCCCATGCAGCCTGCACGAAGCCCTTACTCAGGGCTGGGGGTTGCGGGAAGCCCAATCACTGCTTATCACAGGACTCTGCAGTGCGGAGGGGAAGGGGATGGGAATGGGGCGCACATTATGTCACTTCACCTCCTAGATGCTCACCTGGAGGCAGGTGCGCCAAAGAGGAACGAAATTAAAACCCAAGCGTAGGATGGGGACGGAAGGGGGCCGGGCTCCGGACGGTTCAGGTGCGGCCCGCCCCTGCAGCTGGGCTTCCGGCTCAACGCGCCCTGCCCCTCCGCCACCCCTTCCCCGCCGACGGTACCTGAAGGAACAGCTCGTACAGAATCTCTTCCCGCACTCGGGCCTCTAAGTTTCCTACAAACACCGTCCTGTCTGCTTCCTCCTGAGCAGGGAACATCCCTCCGTCTCGGCCCGAGGTTGTCAGAGGCCCCGAGACCACGCCCCCTCTCCTCGCTTCACTGCGCGGCCCGGGCGAGGGGGCGGGGCCGGCGACGAGAGTCTGCGCGCCCGGCGGAGCCAGGCTGCGAGCCCCCGCCCCCAGCGCCCCGCGTAACCGCCCACCTCGCGTTCGCCACGCCCGGACCCGGCTTCGGCGAGTGAGTGAGAATAAGTAAGGTTGGCGTGCGAGATCTTGCTTGTGGAGTGTCCTTCATTCTCCAAGGCACGACCTTATTAATTGATTTTTAATTTTTCAGCCAACATTTTAAATAAAATGACTGTAAAGATGATTTAAGACATATTAACTGCGTCCCTAGGCTAAGAGGGGAAGACTTAATGTCTTTGTTTCCAAAGAGTAAATGAATAAATCATTAGGATTTACAATTTATATTCTTCATAATATACTTTTTGAAAGGATGAATACATGCATGCATGGATGTGGATACAGTAGAGTACTCGAATTAAGTTTATTTACCTAGAAAGTGCTGCCTAATGAATTCTGTGAAAATGTAGGCAGGTTTTAGGTGGACTCCAGAAGGCATATGAACTTGAGAAAACAGTCTATACCAAGGAATACTAGAAAGACTATAGTACGTTTTGTTACTGAAGCCAGAATTCTTGAGGATAGCTGCTGGCTTCTTGTAATAGGATCCAATGTTTTTACTTTGTATCAGGGCCATACTTTGTATACTGTACCAAGGTGAAGAATTAATTCTTGCTGGAGGAAAATTTTTTAAAAAGATCCTAAAAACAACAAAGAAAATTAAAACAAAAGAGGAAGAAAACTTACTCAGAATTTCAATATTTTGATAAAATAACTGTCAACTGTTAATTTGGTTTCCTTTCTGATACCATATATCTACATAGGACCTTTAAATCATCCTGTAAATACCATTTAAGTAAAAGGACAATGTTTGGCCTTACTGTGTTTGGCCTTAAGTGTGATGATAATTCATTTTGAATTGAAAAGGTATGCTTTTACATGGTTACTGGACCAAAGAAATCATCTTTTTTAATGAAAAGGGACACATATTTGGAATCCTGATTTCTAACTGAACTCTGACATTACTTAATTTTATGACTTTAAATAAGTAATTCCACTTTTTGGAATTCAAGGTTTATTTGTTGAGTAATGGATTGGACTAATATAATTACTTCACTTAATAGATGTTTTCTGAGTGCTTACTATGTGCCAGGCACTGTTTCTAATCCTTGGGAGACAAAGGTAAGTATAAGAGTAAGATATGCCCTCTTGAACCTTACAGCATAATGGGAGAAACAGACTTTTTGAACATCTAAGTTCAAAATTATGTGTCAGTAACTTCTGTAGTCACCTTCAGTTGGTATATCATGAGTCTACAAGTCTTGTCTCCATTTATTCTTTCTTTCCTCTCTCATTAACATTGTTGTAATAGGTAGGAGGGGGTTGAGAAAATTTGCACATTGTAGGCATAAAACAAATATATCTTGATCAAATGTATAGGTCCTTGAAGGTTTGTATTATGTTTAGATCTATTTTAGAGTTCATTTTCCCCATAAATCTTCCCATAAATCTTATGCAAACCAAAATATTTTCTCTTTAACTTTCCCACAGATACTGCTTATCTGGGAGCTATAACTTCAGATTTCATTGTAAAATGTGCAGTGCACATATACGCCATGATAATATTTTCTTGTTGTTTTGAATTTTGCATCATTGTCTATAGTGTGTATGATTTTGGTATTCTTACCACATCCTCTTTTCTTTTGGCAGTATATAAGTTTATGGTACATGTACTTCTAGAGTAATTATTTGATGTTATAAGCTCTGAAAGTCAGCTCATGCTGTTAGCTGTTTGTTCAGAATTTGACCTCAATCTGTATAGTTTTTCTGCTGTAAGCTTACTGTATTTCCTAATTCAAACTGAGTGAATGCATGGTGATAAACCTAGTGATCCCTTAAAAAGAATTCATTTTATTCTCAGCATTTCCTGGACCATTAATCACATATAAGATTAAATGGGTTAAATGCATGGAACACTATAAAGAATTAACTTTTCTTCACTCTTATCAGCAGGTTATACCTCGAACTGCATGAAGACATCAAATAGGAAAATGTTTACATCTCTCTCTCTCTCTCTCTCTTCTCTCTCTCTCTCTCTCTCTCTATATCTAGAGTTCCTTTCTCCCCTTCTCTGCTCAGGTGACATTCCCTTTCATAGTTCAGCCCAGACAGCATCTCCTGCAAGGCTTCCCTGAACTCTGCACTGTAGATTAGCTGGCTTCCCTATATGTGTGATTATACATTTTCCAAGATAGGCCTTTTCCAAGCCCTTCTCACTGTGAAATACTACAGGGTAAATAATATTTCAGTGTCTAGAGCAATCTCTGACACCTCTTTAGAGATATCATAAGTCGTTGTTGAAATAATACAGTTTAACTAAATGAATGTCTCTCATTTGTGTGTCCAGCAACTAAGTTATGTCTGGAAATCAGTAGATGCTTAATAAAAGTTGCATAAGTGAATGAATACATGATGAATGAATGGAGAAACTTGGGAAATAAACATTAAGGGAGTGTAGTGGATGCTTTTTAAAAATTGACCTCACTTTTGTCTTCATTTTTTCTCTTACCCTAATTTTGTCTTTATTCTGATTTTCCTAACTATATTTGTCTTAAGTAAATAGAACTTTTTGTGTTGTTTTACTTATATTAGATATTTATTGGAAAGAAATATTTGTAATATTTAAAAAGACAACTAAGAAAGTGAAAATGATAAATGAGTCTACCAAGCAGAGATAACATTTTGGAGGAAAACCTTTCTAACTTTGATCTATGCTTAAACATAAAATATATTTTAGGAAAATAACCTTACTTACATATTGTTTTTTAGCTTGCCGTTTATTGCCTAAAGCCATGTAATGGAGGCTTTCTATACCAGGAAATATTGATTTATCTACATCATTAATTTTAATTCACAGTATATATATATATAATTAGACTAATCCCCCACTATTATTTACAATGTTTCCATTTTTTGACTATTATAAAAATGCTGAGATGAACGTCCTTGCTCATATATCTTTGTGCACATGTGTTAGTATTTCTGTAGGAAAGTTTCTTGGATGTTTAAATGCAGAACCAAAGGGTAAGATCATTAAACATTTTAACACAGTTTGCTAAATCATATGAAAAGATTGTGCCAAAATACATTCTGACAAAAAATGACTCCCCCTTCTCAATAAACACTATTCAGCTACCTACTATAATTACCTGTAAAGTGCTTAGAAGCATGCTTGGTGCATAGGATCCCACCAATTTTATTTCATCATCATCGTCATCCTCATTTTCACTTTTACAGTATGATTTATACTGTGTGCATGACTGTAAGATTCTTAAAATCATTTTTTTATATCCAAGGAGACTAAATTATACATAAATATTGTCTTACTAAACTACAGGTACTCTCATAATATTTCATGATTCCTCAATATTTTCCCATTTAATAATGGATATTAACAATCCCAACTTTCTTACTATTGGCAGTAAGTAAAAAAAAAAAAAAGAAAATGAAATATAATTTTATATTTTGAAATCTGCCATGTATTGTACTATCTTAAATGCCAAGTTGGTATTTTCAATATGAGCTCTTTAGAATGGTTAAGATGAAAATAATATGCATGGTTCATATTACAGTGTCACATTAAAAACACAAAGCGAAAGGCAATTTACATTACATGGGAAAGGCTTACCTTTTAACTTGAGCATAAACTTGTTAAGAAGAATTTCTCTTAGCATATATGACAATTACATTCTCTTTCTTTCCACATTCTGAAATGATGTGCTTTCCTTGTACCTTTGTTAGAGAAGTACAGTTATTACAGCTAAATGATGAGGAAGGACCTTGGTTATTTGTTGGTCTCCAGTCAAATCAAAGTGGTGGTACCCCTTTAAAAATGAAGTCTCACATAAGTTCCCAGAGAGCAGACAGGTCCAAATGATGATGAGATTTCATCAGCATTTAAATTTTTCATGATTTTTAAATGAATATCTCATTTAGTTTGTGAATCCTCTGAAACACTTCCCCAGACCTCAGGATAGTTTCTACTGATTGATGCTGTAAATTAAACACCTCTGTTCTTAAAATATCTTTGGAAATCTACAAATACTTGAATTTCCAAAAGATAAATTTAATTTTTGAACTGTCAATGCACCTACATAGAGAAGAACAATTTCCTATTTTCCTTGCCTATTAAAGTCCATGGCTGGGAGGAAAATAAGGGAAAAAATAAGTAAGTGTGTGAAAAGAGAAACTGTAATAATTTTAAAATGGTATTTTAAAAACAAAAACATTTTTATTTTCAAATTGTAAATTTCAAGAGACAGGCTAGCATTTTGAATTTTAAAATAGCCACTGAGTTTGGGTTGCAAAATGACATAAATATAAAAAGGCCATATTTTATACTTGGCAGCTTTATGGATATGGATTTTATTATTGATTTTATGGTGTATAAAGACAACTCAGTTTGTAATCAAAATGAACATAAACCACAACTTTTCTGACTCTTTTCATTACTAGCATTTTCTAACATTGCATTTGCTTTAGGTTTTCAACAAACATATTCTTCCTGACCACTTCTGAAATCCTGAGGTTAAGAGGAATAAAGAAAGATATAATTAGACTTTTCTTTCCCTTAAATTCAGCTTGTATAGCTGAATGTTTGTGACTTATTACAGAGTCTGTAACTTAAAAATCCTTCTTATGACCACAAGCCAAATGGGAGAAGGCAAACTACCTCACCTTTTCAACAAACAGGGAGGAGCGAAAGGCCAGGAATATTCTACATTAAAACCTACCCGTCTGTGACAGTCCTGCCAAAGAGAAACTTTAATGAATTTCAGAATTTCTTTTTTTGGTTAATCTGAGTGCTTCTTTTACTTTTATCAGATTCCAAATGAGAGTATACATTTTTCTCTGTTTGATGTGCTGGGCAAGATCTGGTAAGAACTAATACTTTAAGTATTTATATTAAAAAATTGTGTTTAATATAATCAATATGGTCTGTATTCTGAGATAAAGAATGCTATGACACTATGGTATAAAAAATTACTATGATTATGGGTACCTACTATATCAAACATTATTATGAAGAAAGTTTGTATGTGTGTTTAGTAAATTGTATGTCCTGTATTTTATTTCACTTTCCAGATAATTAGTATCTAGAAAATCTTCTACAAGGAGTTGTAAATAGAGAACAAATACAAATATTCAAGACTAAAAAGCCAGAATAATTCAGTAATAGAGAAATTAATTCAGTATTTGAAATCATGCCTTAATAAACATCTTATTTCAATTTCATTTGTTCAAATAACCCTGCTTTTGAGGAAAGTTTTTACATAGGTAAATTGTCAATTGCAAAACAAACAATGTAAGCATATACTGCAACTTTCTTTTTCTTTTGTCCCGTTACGGTAAAGCAAAACAAAAATTAAAACAAATTTGTGATAATAAAGCTGAACTTTATTGTCCTGGTTTACTACTTTATGGTAATAAAGTAAGACTACTTGTTCTACTTTATGGCAATAAGAAAAGCAGGAACTTTAAAGTTCACAAGGAATAGTTTCCTGTAGAGATTTTGCAAAAGCAGGTCATTTTCTTTGGTTTAAATTTCTTTTAAAAATTACTGAATGCATACATACTCGAACAATCTTAAAAAATCAGCTAGAAATTCAAATTATTTCTTTTCAATTGGATATGTGAGCTAACAATGAATCCTGGAAATGCTTGAGTTTTCATTCAAATACAGTTGAAATGGTACTAATATACAATTTATCATTTAGAACTTACTCAGTTGGAATTCTCTTGATAGGCATTTTATGTTTCTGTAATGTAGTGGTACCTTAATTTGAAAATCAAAGAAATCTGAAGTCTAGGCCCCTAAATTTTGTGTCATATCATAGTTGACATCATTGTACATCATTTTAGTATAGTTTAGATTATATATAAACTTGTGTGGTAGACTTTCTTAGATTATTGTTTTGATTAGTAGTTAGAAAGTTGCCTACATTTTCAATTGGGAAAACTCAGATATAATTACTAAGTATGCTTCTGACATACTTAACTGACAAAAATAAAATATCAGACCTTTTAGATATTAATAACAGTAAATAGAAAATAAGAAAATTAAAGATCTGATGAGTCTTAAAAATCATCCTTAACTATACAAATTCGTATGCTTTCTCTCATTTTGCATGAATTCCTACCTGCCTAGGATATTTTATTGAAATTTCAGTAATTTATTTCATATAAGTATCTTTTATTTAGATTTTACATACTCCTCCTTCCCCCACTAGAGGTTCTGAAATGTACCTTTTGGGGGGCATATCTCACACTCCTCAATATAAAAATCATTGTGATTACATCTGCCTTTGAAAAGGAAAAACACTCTGAAAAACTGGGATTAATCAGATGGTTTCAAAATTTTTAAGTAGAATCAAATGGAAGTACAGAGATAGCTGAACAAACTACCGTATATAAAAGTATGTATCTATATGCATATATATTCAAATTATATGCATATGTGTTCTTAGTACACTTTCTGATTCATAGTAACAGCTTAAATGGTTGTTGTGGTTGTTACTATTATTATTTTAGCAAGTGTCCGCAAATATTTTTGTAAAGGGCCAGATATGAGATGGATGCACTACCTACTGAGCTAATGAGGCACCTTGTAAAGGGCCAGATACTACATATCTTAGGCTTTGAGGGCCGTACAGTCTCTGTTGCATCCATTCAACTCTGTTACCATATAGCATGAAAACAGCCACAGACAATTAATACACCAATGAGTGTATCTGTGTTCTAATTAAAATTTATTAATGGGCACTAAAATTTGAATTTGTTGTAATTTTTAGATGTCACAAAATACTATTATTCTTTTCATCCATTTGAAATGTAAAAACCATTTTTAGCTTGCTGGTCAGATTTAGCCCACAAGCCAGTTTGCCAACGCCTGTGCTCCCTCGAGTGGCCTATAGAAGAGATGTTAAGATAGATTAATTCATCTTTCTCATTTCGCAAGTGAAGAAAGTGAAATTCAGAAAAATGGAGTCATTTTTCTAAGATGATAGAACTTACAATATGTGATACAGGACACCTGGGAATGGTGTTTAAAAATGCAGATTCTTTTCCATAGGTTGGAGGTGAAACCCAAGATTCTAAAATTCTAATAACCCCCCAGGTGATGCCTATGGGTATATGTACCACACTTCGAGTAGTAAGAGTACAGAAATTTGTAGAACCTTACTTAGTAGGCTGTTTTTAGGGTAATGATCTTTCCCAAACCCATGGAATCGTGAGCCTTACTGCTTCAATAAATTCATCATTATTTTTTCCCTAAATTGTTTAAAAATCTTTCTGATCTAACTAGTAATTTATTTCTACTTATTTACTAACATCATATGCCCACAAGCAACTTTATAATTCATTGTACCAAAGTTATTTTAAAATAAGTGTAACATGAAAGAACATGGGATTTGCTACTGAAAGACCCAGAGTCTAGTCCTGGTGCCTTGTTATCCCACGCCAAGTCACTTAACCTCCCTGAACATCAGTTTCCTGAGTTTTAGATGGAAGTAAAAATTTTAATACCTTCTAACTGCATCGTGAAGCTCAAAGAAGATAGCGTAAATGAGCAATTTGGGCAATTATAAAGCAATACAATTTAGGTTATAATAATCCATTGTGTTTTCTTCCATATGCACTTTCTCTGTAATTCTCTCTGATGGATTTCCAAGTGGAGGGCCGTATCTACCTGTGTACACTTATGGTAGACCTGTTCAGGACTACTTATATTGGAATCCTCTGGGTTATGCATTTAAAAATGCAGTTGTACAAACTAAAACAGGATATCTGGGGATGGCTCGAGAAACTACTTTTTGAGCAAACTTTCCCAGTCATTTTTGACACCTATATTTAAAGCCATGCTTGGAAATTTCTGGTCTAAAGACTTATCAGTCACCTACTTTAGTTTGGTTGTGTAGTCAGCTTCATTTTCAGCAGCTTTCCAAACATTTTTACAGTTGAAAAGTTACTGATTGAGCATCTTGATTTCTTATGAAATGTTAAATAAATGTCTATTTTCTAAATGTGCTTTGATTGCTTCAGAATCAGAAAATTAAAGATACGGTATTGCTTTCTACCACCAGCCTTCAGGGATTTTAAAGTTTTGCCTACACTTTTGTGTCTCAGCTGGCTCTATGGCCATGCAAACTTCTGTCTTCAATTTAGTCCATCGTTTTGTATCTGGAATTCTGCTGGCCCCAGGTTTTCATTCTTCTTATTACATGTAATAAATAATTGAGCTGGGGAACTTCTGATAGAGTCTCATTTATGTTGCTCAACTGTTTACATAATAACTTGTGCCATAAAGAATCTCATACTTTTAAGATCTCACCCAGAAATATTCTGTTGCTTCTAGTTGTGTGACCTTTGATAGATCATTTAATCTCTTCATACATAAAATGAAAGGAAAGATAGCAAATGCAGAACACTATAGTGCCTGCATGGAGTGACTGGTAAATAACCATAAATCATCATTATTATTATTATCATTGATGTCACTGCTATTTCTGTTTTGTTTTCAGAAATGAAAGAGAAGGAAGGAGGTTTTCATGCAGGCTTTTGGGGATGAATGTGGGTTTCAGAGGATTATCAGGGGAAGAAGGGTTAAATCTTTCCAGGATGTGTTAGGATTGGTAACTTTTTATGACTGAGTTTTGAGGCCCCTCTGTTATTCACTTGGTCAGTGTTGAAAGTTGCAAGACAAAGTTGCCTCAGCAAGTGTGAACATATGGGTTTGAAGTCAAAGAGTATTAGAGTAACACAATCACAGGGACTGTTTTTTCAACTCCTTTTGTTTATATATAGAATTTTGCTCAGAGTCGCAAGAGATGTTTGAGAGAAGCTAGAGGCACCTGGGGCTCAGCTGTCCATGTCCAAGGTGCTGTCCACTCCTCTGGACTCTGTCCATTTTGATCTCCTTGTCCTCTTCTTCACAGACATCATAACTGTAATCGGAATATATTTCAGAGATAGAGCTGAACAACCTAGAATCATTATTCCTAACTTCATATGTCTTTCATATTTTTTAAAAAATTTACTGCTTTATAATTTGAAACCTAAGATTTTCAGAATTCTTTCTCAATGTATCGCTCTGTTGAGATTACTGCTAGAGTAATTATCTTTCTACACATTTGACAATGAAGTCCAATTTTGTGCTCCTGCTGTTGAATTTCTAATCACAGTGGAGTTATTTGGTCTAGCCCTGAGAACCTCAGTTTGTTAATTTCCAAACAGGCTTAAAAATCAGTATTTATCTTTCTGTTCTAAATATCTTTTTTTGCTGGTAACATTATTTGTTATTTTTTAATTAACTGAAGTCTATTTAAACCATTCTTTCCTCAATCTAAAACTAACAAATAAATATTTTAGATCTAGAACACTCAGAAATACTAAAATGTAGAAAAGAGAAAACCTACAGAAAAATATAGAGAAACAGAAAAAAAATCTACTCTTAATATTACTATTACCACAAACTACAATTAAGGTATCAGTTTATTTCCTACCAGTTCTATTACAATAAATACATGTGTATGTGCACAAATGTGTGTGTTTAGAGTGTACTATATATACTATATATTACAGCTAAAATTAGGACTATATGCATATACACATGGACTATATAGATTTCTTAATTGCTGTATCATCATGGATACCTCATAATTTATTTTTGTAGGCTTACATTGCCACATAGTTGATTCCTAAATAACTGCCTTTAAAAATCTTGTCACGTACATTGGTGTTAATGGTCATGGGTATGATGATAAAAATGATATGGCAATATAATTTTAATCCATCTTTATTAGATTTTAAGAAGACTGAGCACACTTTGTTATGCTTGTGAGCTGTTTTAATATTTAATTTTGTAAAATGTCTGTTCATATTCTCTACTTGGTGTTCAATTGGAATATGAACCCCTTTTCTATTTTATACTGAAAATATTTCCCTAAGCTTTTTCTCATTTGACTAGTTTATAGCATTTATGTACAGAACTCTTAAATTCATGTGCTGTGGAATCTATTGGTCTCATGCTTTATGGTTTCTTCCTTGGTTTTTATGCTAAAAAGCCATTCCTCAACCTGGGATCATGTACATATTAACTATATTCCTCTTCTAGTTCATATAATTATACTTTTACATGGAACGTTTTTTAAATATAACTAGAATCAAATAATTATCATAATCATTATTTAAAAATCTGTTACTTTTGACTACTCTGAACTGCCTTAGGTATCATGGATAATAGAGTGTATTTCTGGGTGTTCCCATTCTGTCTCATTAATCTGTCTATCACTTCTTGACTCAGTTCACAGGCCTCTTTTTACTCAACTTATAAATATAATTTAAATCATGCCCCCTTATTATCTTTAAAATTTCATTCATTATTCTTGTGCACTTTTCACCTTCCCCAAGACATCTCATCAATCAAGATACAAGACAGTTCTTGCATCAAAAAATTTGGATTATAGCAATTAGTACCCCCCCCCCCCACTTCTGGCTCCATACAACTCTGATCTGCTTTCTGACACTCTAGATTAGATACCCCTTTTCTAGAATTTCATATACATGGAATTCAACAATATATACTTTTTTTTTGTTTCTGGAGTCTTTTACTCAGTATGATGTTTTGAGATTCATCAAAGTTGTTGCGTGTGTAATCAGCTTATTCCCTTTTACATTTTCTTGATGACTAATGATGCTGAACATCTTTTTGAGCCTCATGATCATTAGACCATCTCTTGTGAAGTGTCTTCCAATTCTGTGAATTTTTAAATTGACTTTTCTTATTTTACATATATATGTAGTTAGACACACACGTACAACACACACACACACACACACACACACACACACACACACACACACATATATGCTGGATACAGGTACTTTTTCAGATGTACGTTTTGTAAGACTGCATATTCACATTCTTAACCATGTCCTTTTAGGAGCAAACATCCTTCATTATGACAGTTTCCAATGTATCACTTTTATGTTTTATGCTTACTGTGTATTATCCAAAAAAATCTTTGCTCACTCAAGATTGCAAATATTTCCTCTCAATATTTCACACACATAGCCTGTAGCCTGCAAGAGAATGAAGCCAAATCAAAGCAAGCAGAGTTGAGAGAATGAAAGGGAGAAAGAATGGGTCTAAATTCTTTTACTCTAGAACTAGTGTAGCCGCATTACAACCAAGTCTAACTCTTCTAGGATCTCTACAAAATGTCCCTGATGTTCATTAAGGTTTTTCTACACTGGCTAGTCAGAACTTCAGTGTGACCTTTGGAATTGTTGCATTTACAACTCTTTGTAGAGTTTCACCCTAGGCTGGCATAGGTTTGTCTCCAGCAACAGATTCCAGGGGACCTCTCTGCAGAATTTGGGGCTCTGCCTCTGCATAGCTCCTTCCTTTATGACACTCTGTGATACAAATTCTAGTTGCTTCTGCTTCCTCCAACTCCAGTCTTTCTCCCCCACTCAGCAAAATCACCATTCTTTGTTGTACTCAACCTTCCTGCACTGAAGTCTGGAAACTGCCTCCAGACAGAAAGATATTAGGTGTAGGGTTCAAATCATGTGTTTCCCTTCCTCAGATATCATAGTCCTGTGCTTCTTGTTGTCCAATGTCTAAACTTTTTTTTTTCATATATTTTATCCAGTGTTCTCATTGTTTACAGAAGTAGAGCAAGTCTGGAATCAGATCTCCATAATAAAAGGAATTGGATTCTGTAAGGTTTTTGTTTGTTTTGTTTTAATTGTGGTAAAACGTATATTAAAAATTTCCATTTTAAACATTTTTAAGTGTACAGTTCAGTGGCATTAAGTACATTCATACTGTTGTGCAATCATCACCACCATCCATCTCCAGAACATTTTCATCTTTGCAAACTGAACGTCTAAACCCCTTAAATTCCCCGTTTTCTACTTCTTCCCAGAACTTGGCAACCACTGTTCAACTTTATGTCTCTATACATTTGACTTGTTTAGGTACCTCATATAAGTGGAATAATATAGCATTTGTATTTTTGTGACTGGTTTATTCCACTTAATATAGTGTTTTCAAAGTTCTTTCATATTGTAGCATGTGTAAGAATTTCCTTCCTTTTAAAGGCTGAATAATATTCCACCATATGTATATACCAGATTTTGTTCATCCATTCATCTTTTGATGGATATTTGGGTTCCTTCCACTTTTTGAGTAATTTAAAGGCTTTGAACATGTGTGTATAAGAATCTCTTTTTGTCTCTACTTTAATTTTTTGGGGGGTATATACTCAGAAGTGGGATTTCTGGAATATATGGTAATTCTACTTATAATTTTTTGAGGCCTCACCATACGATTTTTCATAGCAGTTGCACCATTTTACATCCCTATCAGCAATGCACAAGAGTCCCAATTTCTCCACATTCTTGCCAACAGTTGCCTTTTTTTTTTAATGGTAGCCATCCTAATGGATTTGAAGCATCTCATTTCTTCCTTTGTTTTCAGTTGATTTTTTTGTAATGACACATTTTGATTTCCTACTCTTTGTCTTTTGTGCATATCCTATAGATTATTTTGTTTGTGGTTATGATGGTAATTACATGTAACATCTAAAGTTATGACAATTTATCTTAAATTGATACTTCACTTCAATAAAGATAATAAAGGCTTCAATAAAAACTTAACTTTCATATGAAATACTCTACTCCTTTAAGCTCTGTTTCTCCCAATTTATGTTATTGATGACACAGTTATATCTTTATGTACTATATACTCACTAACACAGATTTATAATTTTATGCATTTGTCTTTTAAATCCTGTGGAAAATAAAATTAGAATTACAAATCAAAATTTCAATAATACTGGTTTTTATATTTGTTCATAATTCACCTTTACCAGAGAACTTTATATTTTCATAGGACTTCAAGTTATTGTCTAATGTCCTTTCATTTCAACTGGAAGGGTTCCCATTATTGTTTCATATAAAGCTGTCATAGTGTTAATGAAGTCCCTCAGCTTTTGTTTGTCTGGGGATGTTTTAATTTCTTTCATTTTTGAAGAACTGTTCTGCTAGATATAGGATTCTAGGTGGAGCATTTTCCTCTTTAACAATACTAAAATATATCATCTTTCTGTCTTCTGGCCTGCAAAATTTCTGCTGAGAAAAGCACTGATAATCTTATTGAGGATGCTTATAAGTTTTTGATGCATAGGATTTTATTTCTCTTTCTACTCCTAAAATCTACGAGAGTTGATTCAGTGTGATATTCTGTAAGAGCTTTACAATATACTAGTGTAACTTTTTGGTACCATTTAGAAAGGTTTGTTTGTTTTCTTAATGTGATATTAATATAACCAGTGAAGTTGATTATATGATATCAGAATAAAGCTAAACAAAATAAAATAAAAACCCACACCCCCAGTGGCATTTGATGTAATGCGGTTATGACTCACCTGTGTGGAGTCAGGTGGGAATTCCTTAGGCGCTGCTCTTCTTTGTTGGCTTCACTGGCATGTTTGGCTGTTGACTGGCTATCGATCAGCTGGGGAGACTAACACAACTTAGCTCTTTTACACCTGTTTTTCCTTTTCTAGCAGGCCAGACCTGGGATATTCTCATGGTGACAGCAGAAGTATGAGAGGCCCAGCCCTAAAGGGCAAGCCCAGTTCAGCATCTGATTGCACTACCTCTACCAAGGTCCTATTTTCCAGGGCATGCTGTAATATTTGTACCCACATCAAGCAAGTCACCCCACTTATGATGGGAGAATATCTCAAAGTTGCAAAGCAAATGGCATGGACTCAGGAAAGATGAATTGGAGCCATCACTGCAATCTAGTATATCAACCTAGTTTCCTTTCATTTTATTTATGTAGGATACACCTACCTTTCCAATTATTTAAAATTTCGCATGCACTTCTTTTAAGTATTTTATACCTAATTTTCTAATTTTTTTCTTATGAAATCTGACTTTTTTTGCTTTGTAATAGGCAGGACTTATACAGTTATGTAGCTGTTTATAGATCACAAATTTTTTTTCTCGTGTGTAATTTTACCATTTTGTTTTATACTTTCTACTTTCTATTTTTAGTTTTCAAATTTCTTTGTATCTTTTGGATATACATACACTGTTTGTTATACTTTTATATTTTTAGTGTGTAGAAAGTTATATGTATTGTTTTATATAGTAATGGTTAACAGTTAAGGTTTCAATATCTTTTAAAACCCATACTTATCTATTTATTAAAAAATGTTAGATTAACATCTTTTGAGTACCCCAATTAAGGAATTTTTGTACCACAGATTGCATTCATGTTTTACTCAGTTTTATAATATTTACACGTAAATTGGTGTCTAACTTGTTTCTATGATCACTTTCAATCTTTTTATGCTGTGAGTTTCTATGGCTCTTGTCTTCAGTAAATCTATCATTTAACAGGGATGATTTCAGGACCTGTACTTAGTCAGTTATGAGTGGTGTACTTTAGGAAGAATTTGAAATTATTAGGTCACAAACTTTTGCACTTATAATCTTCATTTATTACACTTTTATCTGTCTGATGCATTGTTTTGTAAATCTGGTCATCATAACTTCACTCTTTTATTTGTAACTTGAATTTTCTGCCTTGATATTTTTAGAATATTTTCTCTTTCATTGAAACCCAAGCTAGGTTCTAGGAGTTCTCTTGGTGAGCCTGATTAAATGATTTTCTCTAGATTGTGTTGAGCCTTTTTCAGTTGGTACACCCTGGTAGGCAGTTATTTCCTTAATTGTTTTAGCTGCTACCCTCTCTCTCTCTCCAATTCCTCCCCCACCTGCCAGGGGAATATTGATGATTTTTAATTTGAATCATTATTCCCTGTCTCAAATCTATGTTTACCTTTATAATTTAAATATCTTTCTTCCTTCTTTTCTTACTATAAGGTGAGATTTCCATGTTTTAGCATCTATAATGTGAATTTTTACTCGACATTTGCATTTTTACTTTTCCTGAATTAGAGTATCTTGTTATTCCCTTTTTAACCTAACCTATCTTTTTTTTTGCCTCAATAAATTTTCTCACAATGGTTTCCTGTTTTTGAGATGTGATTTTTCTTGCATTCTATTGAAGGTGACAAAGAGCTTTCTGCAATTACTTCTACATCTGGTAATGGACAATAGATGTTTCTTTTCATGGTTTTAGGTGATTTATTTTCCTTATTTTATCACAGGGAGGCTATTGTTTATTCCTCATTCCTCATTCCAGGGCCAGGTACAGTCTACCTTGGTTTAGAGTGGACTAGCAATTTGGATATATCCATTGCATTTGGACTTCTCAGAGTTTCAGCTGGTAGGAAGGTTGACAAGCACAATTTCCTACACAATTTGTACGATATAGTCAGCACTGATATTGCACTGAAGTTTAATTTATACCTCCTCTCCACTTCCTCATTTCTTAGTACTTAGAGCAAATTAAGTATCAAAGTTTTTCACTTGTCCAAATATCTCCTGGCTGTTAACATGGGAACTGAATGCAGGTCTTGCTGCTTTTTCACTGCCTTCTTTATCTTCTAAATAATTGTGACAATATCACATATATACTCTCCAAACAAGAATAATTGTAACTAATGCATATTACTATAGATTTCCCCAATATATATGTCATTTAAAATACATATTTACATATGTTAAAATATTTATTTAAATTTATCAAATATGCACATATGAAATTTACTTAAGTGCGCCATTATTTCTGGGCATTGCAATTGCTTCTGTTTCTCCAGTATAAAATAATGTATATTAGTTCTTTTAAATGTATTTTTGGACTATTTTCTTGGGACAGATTCTTAGAAGTGTAATTACTGGCATAAACTTTACTAATTCTTTTATGAATTTTTGATATATATTGACAAATTGTTTTTCCAAATCTTCTTACCAAGTTAAATTTCCAGAAGCAGTACGATCTTATGCTCTCATTAAAAAAAATATTTTTAGGCTATATACTTATTTTGCAAAAAAATTAACAATTCTTAAAACTATGAAAAGAAAAAAAAAAAAAAAACAGCCATGTTTCCCTGCCTAGTAGTGACTATTGCCATTGATTTGGCCTAGTTGTTTCATTTTCTGCCCTACTTCCTTCCAGAATGTATGGATGGATAGATAGATATGTAGGTAGATGGATAGACAAATAGGATGCACACATTGATAAAATTCTGTATGATGATAATTAAAGTATTTTAAATTTTTGTGTGATTATGCATAACCCTATAATTAATGTCTTTACATTTAATACAAATTGTTTACTTCATTAATGTAAATCCTAGAAAGAAATCAAGACGAGTGAACATTTTTAAGATTATGTGTGTGTAGTATACACATACACATGTATAAAATTTCAAAAGGATGTATCAACTTATGCTATCAGCATCCATGTTATATGAACCTTTGCATTTACCCTTATAGATATTATGTATTAAAAGGATTTTTCCATTTTGCTTAATTTGATATGAAGAAATGATACATTTTTTGTTTTGATTTGTATTTATTTGATCACTAGTCAGGTAAAATATATTTTTTTCTAATACTTATCCATATCTAAACATTCTTCTGCAAAATTTCTATTAAAGTTCATCATCAATTTATGGACTTCTATTGATTGGTGTGTATAACAATTTCCTTATTAATAATATTAATTACATTAGTCATATGATTGCTATTTTGTACAAAAAATTAATTTTTACTTTTTAACCAACCACATTTATTTCTGTATTTCACTGTAAAATTTGAATATGTCTAGTTCAAAAAGTCTGTTTAAGTAATCAGTGAATTACTTTAAACATTGTAGTTGCTCAGTAAATTATGTTAAAGTGCTAATAAAATGAAATCCTCCTCACCCTCCAAGCTCAATTCTTTTCCTTGTAACAGCAACAGGAATTGAATCAAATACTATCCCAATACTCAGCTTGACTGATATATATATATTTTTTAATTTCAGAGAATAAAGGACCATGCCTTGAATTCTCTCAGCTAAGTGTAAAGGATTCCTTCAAAGATCTGTTTATTCCCAAAATGGAGGTAATTCTGATATTGTATACAAGGAACAACCCAAATTGTGCAGAGCCACTGTTTCAGCAGGACAACTCACTTAACGTTCATTTCAACACAAGCAAGAAAACAGTCTGGCTTATTCATGGATACAGACCAATGGGCTCCACTCCATCGTGGCTTCAGAAATTTGTAAGGATTTTGTTGAACCAAGACAATGTGAATATAATTATAGTAGACTGGAACCGAGGCGCTACAACTTTTCTTTACAATAGAGCAGTTAAAAATACCAGAAAAGTTGCTGTGAGTTTGAGTAGGTACATTCATAATCTTTTGGTAAGTTTGGAATTTTATGTATTAAATATGTTATACAATATACAGCATGTTATGTAATACTACAAAGTGGTAATAAGATAAAACTGTTTTCCCATAAACATTAAGAATTACTGCATTGATAAGCTAACATATGCAGCCATCATTTCTTTGTGTAAATGGATAATTGTATACCTAGACATGACCTGTCTTATTTTTTTTAATTATCTTAAAGATTCAGTTATTTTTTTCTTAAAATATTTTAAGATTTTTTTTTAACTACCTATGCTGACTTCACAATAAGGTGGTAATTCTATGTGGATAGGGGAGATAAACTATATAAGCATTGGATTTTTAAGACATCTTTTCTAAGGCATGTCTAATATGCTTATAGTAAAGTGTACATTGGTAAAATTGAGGGAAAAACAACTGGAAAATAGCACACTTTTGCCAACCTTCAAGGCAGATCTATTTAGATTTGTCCAGCCTTTGGGTCTAGGGTTTGGAAGGGTCAAATAAATTCAGTACAGGTCTAGGTTATCTGTTGGTTTAATGATCTCTGTTTTCCTAAATCAATCCACATGGAGATCCATGTCTATTCTAGAGAGAGCTAGTGGTAATGGGCACTTGAGAGAAAGAAGGGTGGATATCTGATTTGGGGGCATTCTTGAGTCTTGATACCTGCCTTTGAGTTGGGTTGTGCTGAACTTCCAAGTCTCTGCCGAAATTGAGCAAGCATCACAGATCCAGGAAGCAGTTGCATGCTGTGGTTAGGAGTCAGAATGGAAGGGTTCAAAGACCAAATCTATCCCTTATCTGTGTGACTTGGAGCAATTGCTTAACCTTTCTGCCTCATTTCCTTGTCTTTCCTTTTGTTATCCTATGCGATAACAAAACTTTATATCGATATCTTAGCTAAGTATTAAATGAAATTAATTCTTCATCAGTATTTGGCATATAATAACCATTGAATATAATCAGGTGTCATTATTTTTACATCTCCAAATTTGGACAAACCCCAAGCATCCCTCTGGAGAGACAGGAAGTATTTGATTCACCTGTTCTGATAGTCTTTAAATTACATAATTGATTTTTCCTTTTAGTAGTGGTCTTTTCTCTAACTCATAAATATGTAACTCAAAGTGTGGAAAATGTGAATGTTAAATAGAGAGATTTAGGAAAATTTGTAGTATGAGATAAATTTCTAACTTTGATTTTGCTTGCAAAGGCTTCATATTAGGGAGAAGGGATAAAAAGACCAGTAGTATTAAAGTTGAGAGCAATACTCCCTCAGGCTTCTGGGCGTTGGTCTTAGAAATTTGAAGAAAATTATCACCCTGTGCCTGGAAAACCAGGATCTAGTTTCTCATTAGAGTAAATGCTCCACATTTTACCATAAGCCATCAGAAATTTCACTGTGTAGGCTGGAGCTGCTTCCTGAAAGTGTGGTAGAACAGATTCTCCTTCATTTAAGCTCCTGATGCCCCCCACCCCCTAACCCTGGGCTGAGACTCTAAGAGGTGTTCAAAAGTTGGGCTTGGAAGATCAGGTTCCATGACTCTCCAGTTTATGATCTGGGGAAATCACTTAAAATTCCCGAGTCTTATATTATCATCTCTGAAGTGAGGCTGACTATTCACACTGTTCAGTCTCCCTAAAGTCTTTGACACAGTCTACAGATAAAACAGAGAGGTAGATTAATATATACTTTGAAGTTAAATAGACCTGGACTTTAAGTCCATCTTTTCCCCTTATAGTAATAAGTATATGGGGCTTTCAAAACTCATTATCAAACCATATTTATTCAGCATTTAATGGGTATCAGAGAAAGTTTTTGGCAATAGGATAACAATAAATAACTCATAGGACTATTAAGAATATTACATATGAGATTTATAAAGCACTTATCAATGTAGCTAGCACAAAGTACCCCAAAATGTTTAATTATTGTTATTATTATAAAATGCTTTATTAATTGTGTTACTTTGCATATGCTATTCTAGATAAAAATGAAGTTTTTTTAAATGATTTTTAAATAAAAATTTAATACTATTAAAATGTGTAGAGAAAAAACAGATATTTTATGGAAAATGTTGAATAAAGATATAGTTGTTTTAAAATTATAAAATTCCGTTCCTTGTCTCTCAGGAGTGGATTAAAACAGAAAAAATAATGAATTTTAGAATATTGATGCAACAAGGCATAATTTGTGATTTTCTGAAATGAAAATTGTAACACTGCATTTTGAATTACAGAAGCATGGAGCTACTCTTGATAGTTTTCACTTCATAGGTGTGAGCTTAGGGGCTCATATTAGTGGATTTGTTGGAAAGACATTTCAAGGTCAAATTGGAAGAATAACAGGTAAAATATTTTTGACACATTAATATTTTAAGCATCAGAAGTTATTTTATTTAAAATTTAACAGGAATAATATTTTAGGAATGGAAATGATGCACAAATTTTTTTTCTATATTAAATTCAAATGCTGGTCTTTGTTTTAGTCAGACTCTAAAGTCTTATTTAGTTCTTAACTGAACTTATATATATACATATATATATATATATATTCCATTTCAAACTCTTTTTCATATAGTTTATTACAAGCTATTGAATATAGTTCCCTGTGAATATAGTGTACAGTAGGACCTTGTTGTTTATCTATTTTATATGTAGTAGTTAGTGTCTGCAAATCCCGAACTCCCAATGTATGCCCTCCCACCCCCTTCTCTGGCTTTTTAAACCCTGATGACTGCTTGGCATGTGGACATACTCACACTAGAGTAATATGGAGTAAGTACACCTTAAAATAAGGTAGGATTACCAGGAGTTCCAACTGAACTAGTTATGGTTGTTGAAAGAGAATGGGCTTGGATGCTGGAGACCTTGTATAAATCCTGGCTTAGGTGTTACTACTGGCTGTTATTGTCATATATTATACAAATAGCTGAATCACTTTGCTGTGCTGTACACCAGAAACTAACACAACATTGTAAATTGAATATACTTCAATTAAAAAAAATAAAATAAAAGGCTAGCAAATGTGGTGGTTCCACATCAGAGCAATTTATAGAGAAAAGAGAAGTTTCTGCCTCAGTCAGTCAAGTGGGCCAAATAAAGTAGGGATAACAGAAGGGCCTGACATGAGCAATATTATATTTTACTTTTTAAAATATCTTTTAAGATGATTGTTTTCCTATTGCATAGATGTTCTCAAGGCATTGCATTTTATCTCCTCACCTTTTTGACACTCTCCAATAGGTCATGAATCTAGAATTTGTATTTAGAATTTCAAATACAGTAGAAATACTATCTGTATTCTGTGAAACTTTTAACATATTTTTCCTTTCTGATGTGTGTGTGTGGAAAATTTTTGTGAGAAATAAATAAGATAATAATAACAACTATGTTTTGTCCCACAGCGCAAATTGCATTTTACACTTAAAATCATTTTAGACCTGTAGGTAGATTCAGGATAAGCTAGTACTTCATAAGGTTCAAGACAGAACCAGGATGGTATTTATTATTTTTCCCACTCAGGAGTAGTAGTTGTTATTTTTTATTAAATATAAAGTTACTATCAATATATTCCTAATTACTTTTAAAATAAAAATGTAAAAAAAACTCCATAATATTTTGTTGTGGTATCTAACACTATACTGTTAATAAACTCTGAAGATTGGTTAAAAATATTCAAATAAAGAAGGCACTTGCTATTCATCTAATTTCATTTATCTTTAGATTTGTTTTTCGAAGGCTTTACGCTAAAACTGTCTAGGCTTGTTACGTTTATAATGTGATGATAATGCAGGCATATGATCTCATGAACATTGCAGTATGACTTGATCAATAGATTAATAGTTTCTTTCTTGAATTTCAGGTCTTGACCCAGCTGGGCCACAATTCTCTGGAAAACCATCAAATGGCAGATTAGATTACACTGATGCAAATTTTGTGGATGTCATCCATACTGATACCAATGGTAACAATGCAGGATTTATTGCTTAACTATTTGAAAATGGAAAAGGAGATGTAGATGCTTGGGAAGAGGAGAATGCAAGAGAAAAGAGTAGCGGATGAAGTGATGATAAGCCTGTAAATTATATGGTTGTCTTTCCCACAAGCAACATTTCTTGGAGTTAGTGCTCTTTTTCTGAAATCTAAATTCACCTACACCTTATAGAGAGTCGATGCCTAAAATTTCATAGTTCTGATATGACCTCAAATTTTCAAGTCTTCTTTATGTCTAGACATTTATATCAGCTTAACATTCCCACACGCAGCACACCTACTGCCCAATTACTCTGCAGTTCTTTGAACTCTTTTTTCTGAAATTCTGCCATAGACTTTTGAATTAGCTCTTCACACTTTTTATTATTTTTGTTTGCATTTTTGACTTTTCCTAATAAACTGTTTGGATTGTCTTATACTCTTAATATCTTTTGATGACTCAGTCTATTAGATCTAACTTGCTACTAGATGCCACATGGTTGGCACCTTTATATCTAGTGACATGCCTTCAAATTACATAAAGCAAAATTAACATTATCGTATTACAGAAAAAGTAGGAACTGCACAATCATAGTAGCAGATTTGAATTAGCAAAATTGATCTAATAGACATTTATAAAACATTATACCCCAAAACTGGAGAATTTACATTCTTCTAAAGCACACATGGATATTTTAGAGAACTTAATTAGATAACTAATAAGGAAAGAATAAATAATAATGAAAATATAAAATATTTTAAGTTCAACAGTATTAAAGTTACTACATATTAAAATTTGTTGGAGTCAGCAAAACCCATGACGAGAAGTAAATGTCCTGTTTTTAATACAGATGTTTAAAAGGCTGAAAATCAGTAATCTAAGCATGTTATCTTGAGATATTAAGAATTAAAGGTAAAATACACCCATAGCTATTGAGAAAGAAGCTATTAATAATCATACAAAAATAATGGAATAAAATATGAATTAGAAGTGATTAAAAAAGCGAAATATTTGCACTTTAAAACCACCTTAATTAATCATTTAAAATGTATATGTCATTTACCTTCCTTTGAAAAAAGTGAAAGGAACATAGAATGATTGAACGTTGTATTTCACCATCCAGATAAATAAACCCTTGGAGAGGAAATACAGAAAGAACAAGGAGAGAAAACGTAACTAATACCAATAATAATAAAGGAGATAGTGTTACAGATAATACAGGTATTAAAATAATCATAAAACAATATAATGAACAACATTATGAAAGTATGAAAACATATAGTATATGAAATAGAAAAATTCTAGTGAAAAAGCAAAAGTATTTACAAAACTGACAAATGAAAAGAGAAAATTTGAATAGTTTTGTAATTATTGATGAAATAGAAACTGTACTTTAAAGCCTTCCACAAAGTAAATTCTTGTTCTCTACCAAATAATTAAGTGATAAGACAATTCTCACATGAACACTTTCAGAGAATTAAAAAAAACAAGCAAAAGGAAATTGTTTACAACTTTTTTAGAAAGCCATCATAAACTTAATGTCAAAAGTTGAGAAAGACATTGCAGAAAAGACAGTTTGCTAGACATTCTCTGTTATAATCATGGAAGCAAAAATTCTGCATGAAATGTCGTATTAGTAAAACCAATTCAACATAAAATGGACAATGAAACACCCAATTTGGAATTATTATTAAAATGTATATTTAATTTAACATTCAAAATCAGTTTCTTAATTCATTTTAGCAAAAAAATAAGGAAGACAATTCACTTAATTTCAATCAAATGCAGAAAAAGCTTTTGGGAAAATGTATATATGGCAAAAACTTTGGTACATTGGAAACAGAAAGAAAATTCCACAATCTGATAAAATATTTCTATTCAAAAATCAATAGAAAATGTTACTTCAGTGATGGAATTTGGAAGACTTTCTTTCTGACATTGGGAACTGGATAAGAATGTTTATCCTTGTCATTCTAAGGCAACATTTTACTGAATGTCTTAATGCAGTAAGGGAAGAAAAGTATTAAAGGGTAGAAGCATATAAAATATCATTTTCAGGTGATATGTTTGCATACATTGATAACCCCAAAGAATTTCCAGATAATTGACTAGAATTCACAGGAAATTTCAGGAAGATTGCTGGATATGTTGCATATGCAAAATTCAATTCTTTCTAAAAACCTGCAGTAAGAGCAAATAAAATTCTAGAATTATACCATTTTAATAACATAAAGTATAATAAACCTAGAAATAACTCTTAGCAAAATTGTGCAAGAGCTTTATGCAGAAAATCACAAAAAACTGCAGGATATAATTAGAGCAGACCAAAATAAAATGGAAATAAACCATATATGTGAATCCAAGTACTGTACAGGTCAGTTCTTTCCAAGTTGACTTACTGATTCAATGCAATCTTTGTCAAAAGCCAATCTTTTTAAAAGAAGCTCACAAACTAATTATAAAATTAATATCGACATGCAAAGGGCCAAGTATTGTCAAAGTATTCTTGAAGAAGAAAAAAGTGCAAAGACATGTTCTTCCAGATATCAAGCCTATTAAAAGAGTAGTAATGAAGACAGTGTCACATTAGTGTAAGGGTAGACAAAAAAAGCCAGTGAAACAAAATACAGAGTCATGAAATGTACTAGAATTATGATGATTTTGGAATTGTTGGACAGTGTGAAAATGATTCTAATTTTTTTCTGGGTTTCTTATTTTCTATTGAATAACAATTGATTTACAATATTGTATTAGTTTCAAGTGTACTGCATAGTGTTTCAGTTTTCCTTTTTTTTTACAAATTTACATCATATGTTATTGTCAGATATTGGGTATAATTCCCTGTGCTATACAGTAAACTTTTGTTGCTTATCTATATTATGTATAGTAGTTTGTATCTATTATTTCCATACCCCTTATTTGTTCCTCTCTCCATCTCCTCCCCTTTGGTTACCATAAGTTTGTTTTCTATGTCTGTGAGTCTGTTTCTGTTTTGTATATACATTCAATTACATTACTTTTTTTAGATTCCACATATAAGTGATATCATGTAGTATTTGTTTTTCTCTGACTTATTTTCCTAAGCATAATATTCTCTAGGTCCATCCATGTTGCTGCAAATAGCAATATTTCATATATATTACTGTGTGTGTGTATATATATATATAGAGAGAGAGAGAGAGAGAGTGTGTGTGTATCTATCTATCTATCTATCTATCTATCTATCTATCTATCTATCTATCTGTATCTATTGGCACTTGGGTTGCTTCAGTGTCATGGCTACTGTACATAGCGCTGCTGTGAATATTGGGGTGCACGTATCTTTTCAAATTAGTGTTTTCATTTTTTCCAGATATATACTCAGGAGTGGAATTGCTGGATCATATGGTAATTCTATTTTTAGTTTTTTAAGGAACCTCTTTACTGTTTTCCATAGTGGCTGCACAAATTTACATTCCCACCAACAGTGTTACAGGGGTTCCCTTTTCTTCACATCCTCTCCAACATTTGTTATTTGTAGAATTTTTGATAAATAGTTCTATGTTAGTCAGTTGAAAACTCAAATTGAAATAAAAAAGGTCTTAACCCCCATAAAACACAAAAATTCTTTTCTTATGGTGTGTATAAATGTGAAAGGAGAAACAATAAATATGTTATGAGCTTTTTATTTTAAAGTCTTTATAACATAATATTTTTCTGTAGTGTGCATGAAAATCCCTAACCCAAATTGAAAGATTAAAATATCTGATTATATTAAAAATGAAAACTTCATTAAAGAACATTTTAAGGAAGCTAACAGAAGCCAAAATAGGAGAAGAGATAAGAAACCACTATACATCAATAGTAAAGGGAAATGTCTATTTAATTAAAAAAAGTCAAGACTTGAACAGACATTTTACAAAAAGGAAATTCCACACAGGCAATGAAAAGTTCTCAAAAGCTTCTGCAAGCAGAAACATGTCAATTAAAACTCCAGTGAAATACCTCATGCCTCCCAGAATGACTAAAATTAGAAAGCCTCGTGAGACTATTTATTGGAGACGATGGAGAATAACAGAAATACTCATGTCATTGGTAGGGGTGTAGATTGGTACAACCTCTTTGGCAAGTTATTTAGCATTATTTATTAAAATTGAAAATACTAATATTCTACAACACAGCAATTCCACTCCTAGGTGTGTGTTTTAAGAATGTTCACAGTATTAATATATATTAACCCCAAATTTGAAACAACATATGTCCACCAACAGGAGAATCGATAAGTAAGTTGTGGTACCTTCATTCAATGAAGTACCATATAACAATGAATGATTACATGAATGACTACATTTACACTTGACCATGTGGTTTAATATCACAAATATCCTAATAATCAAAAGAAGTCAGATACAAAGGTATGCATGAAATATGAGTCAATTTCTATATATTTCCAAAATGGGCTAATCTAAAATATATTGTTTTGGGAGGCATCCTTAGAAGGTAAAGACAAACAATAGCAAAAAAACAAAACAAAACAAAAAATTAAAAGATAGTTCTTATTTTTATAGGGAAGAAGGAAGCTGGTGGTTGGGTAAGGCACAGCAGGAGTTTCCAGGTGCTATTTCTTGACATGGGTGTGGTAGCTAAGTGGCTATTTGCTTTAGAATTATTAATTAATCTTTAGTTTTATGTTCTTTCTGCATGTATGTGTTATATTTTACAATAAAAAGAAAATTAAAAAGCTGTATCTGCTCTCCCCACCCTTTCTGAAACCAAGAGAATGAATGACCTAAGCAGATCAAGCTGCCCTGCCCCTTCCATCTGATAAAAGGGAAATGACATGCCTGAATCAAGGGCTGCTTGTAAGTTAATAAATATCTTTTGCGTTTTCCTAATTCCTGAGCAGTCTTCTTGGTTTGATTATACTTCAGAGGTAAATGGAAGAAAATGATGGCCCCAAACCTTAAACCTCCTAGGCTTCGAACTCCATGTTGAGTTCAGCTATGAGGAAATTTAAAGATCTCCAAAATTATTGGACTTTAAAAAATTATATTTAGGAGACTGTCCTTCCTTCCTAAAATTCTACAAGCTAAATTGATGATGGAATGTGAAGAGGAATTGGTTAGCATACCCTCACCACTGTCACAACTAAGTCATATATTTGCCACACTGGATTCCAGAAAGTTCTAATGAAGTCATCTAAGTTGTCCTGTCTTTCCGTATATGATGAATCCCCTCCCCTCTAATGCACATGCCCAGAGTTCTCATGCCCTGCTAACACCTCACTAGCTGTCGTCTTGCTCTTATATATACTAGGAATAAATCGAGTCGCTGCATTGTAACCCATACTGTCAGATGCAAGTATTTATCTTTGTTGTGTAAATCAATTGCTGATGTCTCTCAAGAGTTCATTATGTTGTAGGCAATTTTTTGTACCCCAAGCCAAAGGGCTGCAATTTTACTTGGCAGCAAGATTTTATATCTAATCACAGTCCTGAGTATTCTAATCCTGCTATCCTTTTATTCCTATGGCTTCCCTGGGTTATAGACCTCATAGTGATAATGCACTCAGAATTTGCCCCTTCCCCAGGGTCTCAAGGCTCTGCAGAAACAGTCGGCCCTCTGTATCTGTGGCTGCGGAACTCATGGGTACAGTGGGATGACTATGCTGTACCATTTTATATAAGGGACTTGAGTATCCTCGGATTTTGGTGTCCATGTCATGGTAGGGGGAGTGTTGGGGGGGTGGCCTGGAACCAATACCAGGGGATACCAATGGATGAATGTATATAGAACCTCTTAAATCAGCTACATGTTTCATGTCACTCTGGTCCAACTTGTTTCAGCTGAAGCATCATCTTTCAATTTTTCTAATCTAGCACCAAGTCCTACACATTTTTATCCAGGATAAGAGCAAATCAACACATTTACTTAAAGGGTTCTAAACGACTTGCCTTCATTTTCTCCAATGCTCCTTCTCACACATTACACTCCAGCTAACCTTCCGCTTGGCTCACTGCCTCACTCACATCCCTCCTGTCTTCACCCAATTCTCCCCTCCTCAGTGGGCAATTCCCCAGCCAAACTATTTAAAAGTGCAACCTAGAGCCCTTCCTAGGCATTCACTGTCCCTTATTCTACTTAATTTTTCTCTACAGCACTTACTATCTGACATATTATATTTTTACTTGTTTATTATGTCTTTCTTCCTCTAGAATGTAATTTCCACTACAATAAGGGCTTTTGCTCTATTTTTCTTCTTTTTCACTTACATAGTCACAGCACAAAGAACTGTCCTGGGCCCATAATACACTGGTCACAGGTAAAGGTGTAAAATTAATAAAACATGATTTGCATAAGGAGTTAATTTGAGGAATCAATACCAGAAGAACTCATATTTTCAAAAAAGCATTTATTTTCAATTCAAATTTTAAGAGTCACTTCAATTGATTTTATAGGAGACTTTGTTTTATGTAAGTGATGCTTACCTGATTATATTTACTTTGTGATTCTTGGGTGCTTTTCTTTTCAGGTTTAGGCATTAAAGAACCCTTGGGACATATAGATTTTTTTCCAAATGGAGGAAAAAGGCAACCTGGCTGTCCTAAATCCATTTTTTCAGGTATAACAATAGCATTTTAGAATAAATTGCATATGATTCAAAATAATGAAAGCAAATCAATTTATTTTTCCCCTCTTAACCTGTGGAGAAGATTTTGATCATCATTGCCCATGATTCAAGAGAGCTATTGGTGGAAAATGGTTTAATTTGATCTTTCTTAGTTCATAAAGGTTACCGGTAGATATCCCATTTGGTTATGGGTGAAACTTATTACATTATAGTTTCAGCAGTTTTAGTTTGTTTTAAACATTAGGAGAAGTTATAAGTCAATATAGCATATACCATACAGCACAAGTTTGGTTTCAGGATTTAATCTTTACCATTACCATAGTATTGTACAAACACAGATTTATGAACTCTTTCACTTGGTTACTTTGTACATAAACAGCTGTGCAACTGCCCCAGGCGTGGAATTTGGCTCCCTTTCCCATAGCGAGAAATGTTCTGAGGTCTACAGTCAACCAGTCAAATAATACATCATTAAAGGCCACTGCAACTAGAGGTTTGGTCCAAGGGACAAGTATATGAGAAATTCTGAAAGGAAAGAGACACAATAAAGTTTTAATATCACCTGGTTTCATAGTCATCTCTGACACTGAGTAGAAATGTTAGGGGTGGGGGTTAGAAGGGAGAGATGTGTACAGTAGTTATTAACTATGGTAGCACTGTGTGTGTCAAATTTGTTGGAATATTGAAATTAAACATTTTTGCTGCGTTAATGATTACTTTAGAAAAATTTCTTATACATCTCACGTAAAAGGCATAGTATATTTAAGTTTTCAGTGGTACCATTTGTTTAGTTGCCTGAGATAAAACCGCATTATAGTCAACACTTTGATATTCATAAAGTGCACAGCTTTAGGTAAAATTTAATCTTTTATTTTTTTCTAATTTACTTGAAGTTGGCCTAATACATCTATTGCTTGATTTTTAACACTTAAGGACTTGAATTTATTAAATGTGACCACCAGAGAGCAGTTTACTTGTTCATGGCAGCTTTGGAAACAGGCTGCAATTTTATTTCATTTCCTTGTTATTCATACAAACATTACAAGACTGGTTTGTGCGTGGATTGTGACAACTTTAAGGAAAAATCATGTCCTAAACTAGGTAAGAGAGATTGTTATAATTACTAAATTCTTTATGGAAAATGAATAAAATAAGTGTGTTAGTATTTTCTGCTGGGAGCTTTCATATTTTCTTGTGAATATATTAATATTTTATGGAATTTTTTCTATGGAACAGAGAAAATCATTTCCTACTAAATATTTTTCAGATACTTAGTGAGAGTAACTTGATCAGCTGCCTTTCTGTGTTCAGCGTGCTGGGCACATTTGGTGGTCTCATGATGATCCTTGCTCTGGAAATAAAAAAAGGATCTCACTATTTGTCATCCATCTATATTTCCGCTAAAGAAAGAGACTTGTGCATTCTTAGCGGTACTGAGGTTTTTTTTGTTTTATAGGAGGTTTTAGGAGCAAGTGAAGAGGTGTAGACCATGGTTAGTTTTTCATTTGCTATTAGTAAGTAGACATGAATCATAGGTGGTTCACACCTTCTAAATCAATAAACTTGGTAAGAGCAGTTAAGTATTGCAACTTTTGACAACTAAAGCCTGCCGGTGGGAAATTATAGAGAAAAAAGAACCCACATAAAACTAGAATGTTAGAGTTGGAATGAATTTCAGAGGCTGTTTATTCAGGGTTTGCCAGAGACAATACCAGACCCCAAGCATGTCATGAGCATGTAAACATCTGATCAGCATCATGACAGGCTCTGCCAGAAATGTTTCCAAAACCAAAGAGCCTCCATGAAATGGGTAGCAATTACAAAGTCTGTATTAAATAGCCTCCCGCAGTTTTCTTTCACAGGAGGTTTATAGGAACATACATAGAGAATTGCAAGGAGAGGTAGGCAGTATGCAGGCTTTGCCAGACTTATTTCCTCATAGACCCCTTCTGTCCACAAAATACCTAATGGGGATTAGTTTTCTTCAGACCTCATGCTGGGGATTTTTTTTTTCGGTCCTGTTGCTTTTTTATAAAAGAGAAAATTGTGACCCAGTGTGAACATATGGATTGCTTAAGGGCACAAGTGAGAACTTCTGAATTTCCAATGCAGTATTCTTTCTCTACATTCAGTTCTCGAATTTGGAGGTAGCAATGTGGAAATAGACACACATATGAAGTAGGAAGCATCTTAAAAATAACTGTTTGTATAATACAAATTCTATATGTACAAATAATGTTTGTATCTGAAATATATATATATTATACACACACTATATAATGTATATGGATGCTATCTCTACTATTATATTGTATCTATAATATACACATATACATATTGTATCTGTATGAATGTATATATAGGAGAATTGGGTGTTGTGCTCATGGAGCTAAATTTTATGCTCAAGTTTTATCCAATCAATTTATTCTCCTGCATTTATCAAAAAATAATCTCAAGTAAAATTCTGAATTTATAATATAATAGTAAAACCTTCTACAAATGGACTTTAACAATATGGAGTATGCTAAGTAAGTTCTGATAAGATTTCCATGGAATAGATTTATTTGTAAATCTTGACTTTACAAGTTGTAATTAAAATACATCAAATTTGAAATTATTTGAAAATGATTTTTCAGTTAAAAAATCCACAAATTAAAATTATTATAATACACTGATCCTTTAGTTCTTTTAGTGATTTTATATTTCTGTATGCTATTTGAAGTCCAACTACTAATGTTCTATTTCTCAAATCTTAGGTTATCAAACTGAGCTATGGAAAGATGATTTAAAAGAAAGAATAGAAAACAGATCTCTCAGGACGACTGTGTTTTTGGATACTACTGACACAAATCCTTTCTGTAGTAAGTTAACATTTTGAACAAATAACCAATGATTAGTTTTATATACTAATTTATATTTTTATCCAAAATCCAAATTTCATCTTGCACTTTCAAGGAACTTTAAAGTTTGTTACAGCCAGTTGTATAAATTCAAATAAGAACTTGATTTTTAAATAAAATAAGTGTATGCTTTGGGTAATATTTTTCCAAAAACACAAACAAGGTCTTTGGTCCCCCGCCCAATTTGCATGATTATCTTTCCCACATTTAGAGTTGTGTCAGCATGAAAGGATACAGAGTTTAAGACATCTATCTATATTATTACTATGCTTTCAGAGCTGAAACTAAATTGTATAAATACAAAAATGTGCAAGTATATAATATTCCTAATGTATTTAGACAAGAGGAGAAAATTTGAAGAACAGGAGAGAATATCTTAGAAATGTTTTAATAGATTTATGAGGAGCTATTAAAAAAGTAAAATTATTCTGTTTAGAGATGGAAACCTTGAAGAGGTTTATAAATAAAAGTAAATCCTATAAATGAGGAATATTGTGAAATAAGTTTCCAGTCACTGCCATTGATCTTAGTTACTGGGGAATAAATATTTAAAATAGATTCTTATATTTTAAAATATTTTAGGTCATTTATTGTTAATGTTTTACAATCAGAGTTGCTTCAGTTTTGAGATATTTTTTAAACATTTTTTAAATTGAAGTATAATCAGTTACAATGTGTCAATTTCTGGTGTACAGCACAATGTCCCTGTCATGTATATACATGTATATGCATATATACTTATATATGCATATAAATGTCCTGTCATTTAGAAATGGACCCATCCATTTTTAAAATTAATTTTTTTATTGAATTAAATTTATTGTGATGCTTTACTGAGGTTTTAATTTTTGTTGACCTAACGGCTTATGATATTGCATTGCTTTTCTGTATATCCTCTCTGGTGAAATGGGTGTTTGTGTCTTTTACTCATTTTCCAATTGGATTTTTTAAACTGTTGACTTTTGAGGGTTTTTCATATGCTTTTGTAGTAGTCCTTGTTTCCTTGCTGAAGATTTGGTTTATCATATTTACCTTAGATGTGCTATTGATAAGGAAAAAATGTTTAATTGACCTAAATTCTGATATTTTTTTGGCTTGTAGACCAGCTGGTATTTACTATTTATTTGACCAGCACTTCACCATACACATGACTGTATGGGAGGCTTTTTCATTCCTCATTTTCAAGGCTAGGTAAAAATTAACAAGAGGTAAAATATATTACTTATGTGCTAAATGAGTGCCTGTCAATATTATTTGCAGATATAATGTGTGCCTATATTATATAAATATAAATTTACATGCATATCTGCAGCAAAACAAAAGTTTAAAAATAACATGAATTGCAGCCTATATTTTTGTTTTGTAGCCTATTACTTTGTCCTCAGTATAATTGTTCTGGATAAAACTATGAAGGATGGCTATGTTACATTTAAATTATTAAATCAGCTTGGAATGGTCGAAGAGCCAAGGCTCTATGAGTAAGTATAATTTAGTATGTTTTCTTGAGCATTCACTTTGGAAGATAATACAAATAGTGTAAATTTTCAATGCAGTGAGGCTTAAATCATTAAATATTAAAGGGATGTCTGGTGTCATCTTCTAATTCATTAATTCTATGGAGGAAGACTCTGAATATGAAAGAATACATAACTTGTTTATGTTATACATCTAGCTACTACAAGAGTTAGAAGAGAAGAAACTTTCTATTTCTTCTTTTAACTCTTATTCCAGTGTTCTTCCCCTTAAACCACCTTGTCTTTTAATTTTCTCTAGTTTTCAGGCAATGTCATGTTTACAGTGATGTGAATAAATGTCTAGTGACTTCTGTCAATAGCATGGTCTAATTTCAGTATTTCAATTCCAGCCACAAATCTCTCAAATAATAGGAGAGGGTTTTGTTTTTTCCTTAATAATCTATTTAACTTTTTATTTATACATCTGTAGGTACATATACATGTTTTTAAAGCTTTCTAATCATCTAAAGGAATGTTCTCAGTTTGAGTCTGTTGAATGTACATTTGTGTGCTTAGTAAATTCTCAAACTAGGGTATTCATTTTCTCTTAAAGAAAACTATGATATAAAGGTGCATATTAATATTAAAATTGTGCTTTCCAATCTGCTGTACTAAACTTCTAGAAATTCATTAAATAATGTGACTGTTTTCAAAAGACTCTCAGGTACCACACACGTTAAGTGATGAAACATAAACTTTGTTTTACTGTGATTGGACTTAAAACAATTTGATTCTGATTTTGGTTACTGATGACATCACTAGAATTTCAGGAGGAACAGTTGGTATATTGAACATTTACTGTTGTCAAAGTTTAGGTAGTTACAGTACCTGAACTGACTAAATCAAATGTGTGCTATACCTTGGACTTGAGTATATTGTGCCATTCAGATTTATTCAATCATTGACAGTGAACCACTGGCACATTACTATCACAGACAATGACATGATGTATTTAATTTTACAGTATTATTATAAACCTTTAATTAAAATCTAAAATAACATTAAAATCTAAAAAATATTTATAGCTCATAATACATGAAGTCTGTTTTGTAGTTAAATCTTTAAAACCTTGGAATCCACAAAGAAAATAATAAAAAAAACTATATGTATATGGGGTTATGTAGCCCAGTGGTAGAGCATGTGCTTAGCATCCACAAGGTCTAGAGTTCAATCCCCAATGCCTCCATTAATAAATGAATGAATGAATGAATGAATGAATGAATAAATAAATAAATAACAAAAGTATCTGGTGTCACCTTGTTTAAAAAAAGTATGTGATGGCAAACTATTGAGAACCTCTGTACTGAAGTAACATAAAAACTATTTTATTGTGGAGTATCATGGTCATCCTGGGAAGTAATATTCTGGGTTATAAGTCAGGCAACATTTATATAAACATATTTCTAATACTAGATTCTATAGATTTAATTTTCTTAAAAATAACAAAGGCATTGCAGATAATTTAATAATGGATAGAGCTGGTAATGAGTGAGCAGAAATTATTCTTATTTTTTTCACCTTTGTCAACTTCCCTTCAGTCAAAGAAGATAAAATAAATCAAACCAGGATTTAAATCCAAAATCTTCACTTATATCAAGGCTTATCTTATATTGAGAGAAGGCTTTAAGTTCTTTCCACCTAATTTTAAGCACTGATAGCATATTATAATAATTAATAATATCATTCCATAATAGTTTATTGCCTAAAATTTATATATATTATATATGCCAATGCACAAATATATGTGTGATTCATTATTTATTCTTACCAGACATATGCTTTGTTAGCTTCTGAATCCACTTATTCAACAAATGTTATTTAGCACCAGCCAAAAGTATTCAGCATTTCATTAAATAATGGGGATCAAAACTGAAATAGCAATGCTACTGTTCTCAAGGAGGTCACAGAACACTGGAGGAGACTAATGCATAATTAACAGCACTGAGTAATAAATTTCATAGTAGCAGAACACTTATTTGCAGTAGGAGTACAATGGAAGAAGCAAGGAAGCATTTGAAAGGGAGATATTGCAGTCAGGAAACAGGGAGGGTGCTTTAAGAGGCATGGAGAGAGGAAAGTGCCCAAGTTCTGTAATAGTGCACAGACTGCAAACCTGGAGTAGTTGTTTCAAACTTGTTCAGAAGGCAGAAAGTTGAGTCTTGATTTCCTTTACAAAACATCATGTTCTATGCAGAACACTATGAAATACTGATGCATTTTATTCAAACACTTGATTAGTGCATTTCTTATGAAGACATATAAAATATGAAACCCACACACATGGTAAATCAGTCCATTGATTTACCCATGGTAAATCTGAGTCTGGCCAATGGCTTTATTGTTTTTCTATTCAAGGTTTGCAGATACTAACTATTATATATAAAATAAACAATAAGTTTATACTGTATAGCACAGGGAACTACATTCAGTAATATATAGTAACATATAATGAAAAATAATATGAAAACTAATATATGTATGTATATGTATGACTGAATTATTATGCTGTACACCAGAAACTGACACAACATTGTAAGCTGGCTATACTTCAATAAAAAAAAGGAAAAAAATAATTATTTGCTAATAAATTTAGTCATGCTTTGGGATTTTAACTATTTTAGATGCTAGGGAAGTCAAGAGACTTTCAAATGATCTTCATTTTCCTTTTCAAAATGAAAATATGAATATTTGCTTGCGGTAGAAAATGTATTGTATTATATAGTGGAAAATGAGAAACATCTATAATTACATCATCGAGGGATATTCACATTTATCATTTGATTTTTAGCCATTCCTCTTCCTCCTCCTCCTTCCCTTCCACCTCTATCTCCTCCTTTTCATCCTCTTTCTTCTTCTTGTACATGCTCCTATGCATGCACACATCATTTTCTGTTTATCAAAAGTGGTGTATTTTGGCAAATGTTCTGCATTCTGATTTTTATACTGAATGCTATAGTGTTATCATTTTCTATGTCACTAAAAACCACTTACATATCCTAATATGATGCCAAATATATTGATATGCCAATATAGGATTTTAAACAGAAGGTGTCAGTATTGTATATTCAGGTTAGAATGACTCCCCACATGGATGAGTAATGAGGATATTAGTGTGGAACAAGTCCAGAAAGGTGGCCTTTGTAATAATTTACATGAAAGTTAACAGGGGCCTGGATCAAGTGGAAGTGGGTTTTTGGAATTTAGAATAGATTTGTTTTTATGATAATTAAACACGTGAAAGTGAAGAGGAAAAAAACAATTTGGAGTGACTTTGAGTTTGGTGACTATTTAAATTATGATGCCATTCACTGAGCTAGGAGATATGGAGAGGAGTCACTTTGATCATTCAATAAAATTTCTTGAACTGTACTAGAAAGTAAGGACAACATTTAAGACATATTAGACTTCTGTCCTTACATAATTTTAGTCTAGTGAGCAGAAAAGCTTTACAAATACATAATACAAATAAACTGATGACGTTCATCATTCCTGCACTCAAACAATTTTTAATGAGTATCTACATTGAGCTAGGCACTGTGGTAAGTGCTTAATATACTGTAATGAGAAAAACGGACATGGTCCTACCCTCATTAATCTGACAGTCTCATGAAGGATATAAAAGTAATCAAACAATTATAAAAACAAATAAATAAAATATGTCTGTGAAAAATGTCTTGAGGTAAATTATGGTATGTATGGGAACATAAAATAGGGGATGAGATATGGTTAGTGGGGTCACTAAAACTTTCTCTAAGGGCTTTTTAGATTACCTGAGACCAGAATGAGGTGCAGGAATTAGTCTGCTCTGCTGCATTCCAGGCAGAGGAGCTAACAAAGGCACAACTCTAGAAGCAGGAGGTAACATAGCCCATTTCAGGAACTGAAGGAAGTTTATTATGTCAAGGATAGAGGCAGGGAAAGAAAGAGAATGAGAGAGGTAGAGAGCACCTAGATTTTGTAGGAATTAGAACTTGTAGGACATGTTCCAGGATTTTTATTTTATTCACTGGGCAAATAAAAACCAATAAAATGTTTTACTTGGGGCAGTCTGGTTGGGGCCAGGTTTGGATTTTTATTTTGGAAAGGCCATTTGACCACAGTGGATGGGAGAGGGAAAAGACAGGATGCTATTACAAGAATAAAGGCAAGGAACGATGGTACCCTGAGATAAAGCGTGTGCAGTGGAGATAAATGAGGATGATTTCAAAGAAGATTCAGAATATTTCATGGATAAAGTTAGTAGGCATATAGCCTAGATTAGCTGTAGGGGTTAAAAGAGAAGATGATTTCAAGAGTGAAGCCTAGTTGTGTGGCTTGGTCAGTAAGTGGTGGTGCATTTTAAATGAAAAGGAAATTCTAAGCTTTAAGTTTTTTTGGTGAGAGGTGGGTATTGGGAAAGATGTCATTAAGTTTGAGCATACTGAGCTTTAGGCATTCTTGAAATACCCAAGTAGACATGGTGAATATCAGTGTATATATGTGTCTGGATTTCAGCAGACTGGGCTCAGCTGGAGGCAGAGACTTGATGGTCAGAAGCAAAACAGTTGGTATTTGGAACCAATGGATTAGATGTGAATTTGTAGGGGAAGACCACACTTTTCCTTCTGAATATGTTGACTTTGAAGTGTCTCTGAGAAATCTAGATAAGATCTTGTACAGAAATTAGAGATATGACCAATGACATGATATTCTGTGAGAGAGGAGGTAGTGATTCTGCCAGGAGGGAGCAGGGGTGGGTTTTGAGGGGGGTGATAACAATCTTTTTTGGGCCTAGCTGCTGTCAAGAATCAAAAGGAGAAGAGAACAGGGACAAATATAAGATGGCACAAGTGCTGGGTGTCTCCCTGGTTGCTTTTCAGCTATTCTATGTGTGACTGTTACCTTTGTGCAATAAGTCATTGTTACCTCAAAGGACAAAATTATTTCAGCAGATTTTTTAAAAATTTCCTTTCCTCTTCCTTTCCTTTCCCTTCCTTCCATTCTCTTTTCTCTTCTGTCCTTCCTTCTTGTCCCCCACTTTCCCTCCCATCCTTCCTCCTTCCCTTTCTTTTCTCCTCCTTTTCCTTATCATCTTTCTTCACCTACTTATTTTCCTTTGTTGTTTCCTTTGGAGTCAAGCAGACCCATGATGTGATGAAGTGCACAGAACAACAAAAGGTTATTAGTTGAGGACCCAGTCTATTCAAAGAATGGTGATAGTTGTTCAGGGGTCTAAAAAAAGAGGCAAAATATGACTTCACTAATCTTACACAAATATACAGTCTACACACCTCGTTGGAAAGACAAGATGTCCCACTTTTTTCCAAAAAAGTTTTCCCAAAATATTTGAGTGTGGATATACATATATTATCACTATTATTTTGTTTTAAACTACTGTTTAAATTATTTTAATAAATACTTTAACAAATACTTTATTGTTGGCCTTTTTTCTATAATATTGGTCTATCTTGCATTGATAAGATTATATTGATTTTAAAGTTGTATTATACTTCAAATTACAAATAAGCTTAGTATATCAAATTTTCTGTTTAGGAAGAACAAGTCATTTTATAAACTTCAGGAATTCAAGATTCTTGCTCAATTTTTAAATGATGTTGTAAATATTTCAAGCATTGGTTTGACTTATTTTCAAAGCTCAAATCAGCAATGTTCCACATGCAAATACACTATTCAGCGTCTCATGTTAACATCACTGACACATCCAGAAAGGTAAGAAAACTAAATTTTTATTTTGATGTTATCTTCTAAACTTGAAAATATTGCTTTGCTAAGGAATGTTTTAAAAGTTCATATACTTAAATATCTGTTCATGGTGTATTTTAGATTATATTTTACATAAATACTAGAATATCTAAAAGGTATAAATTTTCTTTTGGCTTAGATGAAATTTATTTTGGAATCACATTACCCAAGCAAAGAAAAAAAGTGTACAATCATTTCCTGATGCACAATAAAAATGAAAAAAGATAAATGTCTGCCTTAGAACCTTATCAATCATTTCAATGCGTTTGTGGATTGCTCGAAATCTCTCTTTGATTGACTGCAACACTTCCTCTTTACTTCTCTTGATATTCCTGTATTTATATATTTGATTTCCCAATTACTTTTCTGTGAATGTTGAACATATGTAAATGAGAATTTTTGGAGAATAAAAATAATAAAAATAGTAAATGATAAGAATATGCATTTAGATAAGGTCTACATCACCAGAGGAGAGCTGGGAAGATTCTTTGAAGTAAAAGTTATTTGCTAAATTTTTGATATGAATATATTTAGTCATTTAAAAGTCAATGAGTAAATTGTCATTATAATGGGAAAAATAAACAGGCAATTTTACTATCTCTTGCCTTTGACTGTAACACTTACAAAAATGACAAAATACATGGACATTTTCAGTTAGGAATACCAGCAACACCCTTTCCTGCCAAAGTATATCAGACAGAGGAAGAGAAAGGTTGGGGAGGGGTCATGTTTGAAGGATTAGAACTGCAGGATTATTATTAATCTACAACTTATTTCTGTATCTATTATCTGAATAATGCAAAATCTTAACTATAAGAATGGAAACTATATTTGCAGTCCCCCAAAGCTAGATTTTAAAGAGGTCAAGATTGTTGCACCATCAGATTTCTCTAGTCTCCTCCATTAATACCTCTCTGAGCATCAGGATGGTAGATATGAATAAAGACATCTAGTTGTAGTTTTATATCCTGTTTCTGGCATTTAAATGTAAAGGATTTATACTGTCCTGAAATAAAGGCTTCTTCCTATCTATCATATGGAAAGAGAAAGAAAAGAGTTTCCTCCTCAGTCTAGAAGAAACGTATGTTGTAAGTCTTGGCCAGACACCAGATACTTAACCAGACTCTTTGTGCATAAAACAGTACATAAGCTCACTATGAGAAAGAGAAATTTAGTTCCATACATATGGACAGTAAAAGGAACCAAGGATGATGTCTATATGGGCAAATGCCAGAGCTAGATATTCATGTCTCATTGTTCAAGCAGAGGTGAACAGGAAAACAACAACAACAAAATGGTGCCTAATTTAGCATCAGCAACATAAGAAAAAAGGCTCCAACAATCAATTAGATTTAGAAATAAGGCTGGCTTTTAAAAAGATTTATTACAGGAAATAGAAGGAAATCACACAAAGCTTTGGTTGGTTTTCTCAATAATATGTAAGAAAGAAGTTATCCATGAAGGAATACATGAAGAGCAAGGTGATGAAACAAGTAACTGTGGTTAAATTTAAGGGAAACTGACAGAGTTAAGAAACTAAAGTCAACATGAAATTTAAATCAACATTATAAAAAAAAAGAAAGAGTAGAATTGATCAATAATGTAGAAAATTCACTTTTAATAACCTACAGAATAAGGTAGTATAAATAATAGAGGAGATTGGGGAATTCTGGGGAAATGATCAAAATACAAAAAATGTAATTTCTTAGTGTTGCTGAAGAGGTGACACAACAGAATTACAGATATGATGAAAGAAAACTCTCCTCAACTGAAAATTAGATACAGATTTCATATTGATAGAATGAACTAGAACCAGCAAACTAAAAGAGACCAAAATTTAGACCCACTTATATATATTATTTTTAAAATTCAGTGATAAGGATGGAATTCTGCAATTATTGAAATAAATCTTCATGGAATGGAAGATTTACTGTTGTAGCAATGGCAATTCTTATTAAACACACTTACAAGTTTAACATGATTCCAATCAAAATCTAAATAAGAGATGAATAGCTCTTCCTAATTAACTTAGAATAACAAATTATTGATGTGAGCCAAGAAAATTTGAATAATGAGAGTAATATTTATAACTTTAACTGTGAAACAGTAAAGCAAATTCCAAAGCAGCAATAATTTTAATAGTATAATATTGGAAGAAGAATATAGATATATTTAAGGGAGTAAAAAGAAAACTCTAAAACATAATTCTGTAGATGATGTGAGTAACCTTTCAAATAATGACACAAGAATAAATGATTGACAACTGAAACAGAGTTTGATACCTTAATTATGACATATACGAAATTAGTTATAGATATTATAATATATTAAATGTAAAATGGTAAACAGAAAACACAGGCAATTATTTATGTTTGCAAAATAATGAAAGGCAAGATGAAAAACAAATGGAAAATGTTAATCAATTTGCCTCTATGCAAATTAAAAAAATAAAATCCGTGTGTCACAAACATTATTAACAAAAATAAAATAAGAAAACTTTTGATATATATGAGATATAGAATGGCTTTAAATTTATTATATATTAATATTTCTTACAAAATATAAAGATAAAATCTAGCTGAAACATGGAGAAACATCTTTGTACTTGCTTAAGCCAGAAGACCTGGGTTCATCATAGACTAGTCTTTTTCTCACACACTCCCCATCCAATCATAGGAACTTTTGCCCTACCTTCTAAACATACATGGAATTTAACTACAGTCTTAATAAAAGCCAAAGTCTTCATAATGGTTCATGCAATCCCACTTGACTTGGGATGGGATCAAATTAATCCAACGTTTATAGATTGAGAGTGGGGTAAAGAACGATGAGGGTAATATTATCCGAAAGGGGATAGATGCTTGGTGGCAAACATAACAGGCCATTACAAAGAGACTAAAAATATTTTGAAAAGTCAGGCAAAACATTAATTAGACATAGATTGTCTGGATTGTAATATATTCTACTGAAGTTAAATATTTATTTAACTAAAAAAATATTCAATATAACTCTAACCTGCTGATGCAATTAATGGTGAATGACAGCAATAAATGAATGTCTAAGCTGGAACACTCAAATTCAGATCTTTCAAGATCTGGATACTTAAAATTATTTGCAAGTAAGTTAGGTTTTTTTTAATAGTTGTGTTTGTTGTTCTACGGCTGTAATGTAATATTTTGTCTGATAAGACAATATGAGGTGGAACATAAAGGTAACTTCTTAAATAATTTACTCCAATATCATGGACACATTGTGCATAAATTTAGACATTTGTCCTTTTTCAAATAAACTTTAAATCTATTTTGTAGCTTTGGCCTCTATGCCTTACTTACTTCATATTAAAAAATTGCATTTAGTATTGCATTTCATTAAATAATTTCAAGATTTTTTTGAAAATATTATACATGAAACTTAGATTTAATGAGGGTAAGTATTTGCTTAAGAATAGCCGAAGAATCATCTTCAGTTTAGAAAGCTACCTCAGAAAACCAATTTACAGTATACTATTTGTGCCGAAGTCTTTAACATTTCACTTTTCTCTTTTAAACTGCCTGGTTAAAAGTCCAAGGGTGGTTTGCTCAAGCAACAGACTGACCAAGCCAATAATTATATGAGACTCACTGGTCTGTTTTGCTCAAATGATCAGTAAAATGCTTTATTCCCAATAATTCTGTGAAACTATGTCTCATTCTCCAACCGTATAAACACTCCCACCTTATTGTAAAAATTTCATTCCTTAATACTTTATAAACTTCTTATCCAACTCTTTACTCACTTCTACTATACTTCTCACTAAAATGCAGTGATGGAATCCTCACCTGTCAGAGTTGTTGGGGATATTGAAAGACTCTGAACAGAGTTAAGAACTTTAGAAAAAGAAACCTGCATTGATTGCAAATTTATCTCATTAAGTGGAATTTATCTTCTGAGTTATTTGCCCTAAACTCAATTTAACCTTCTTTAGGGAACCAGCATGTAAGAAAGGGGAATTTTAGTTTTTTTCCAAGGTGCATGTTTTGGATGATATACATGATTTAAAGGGAATTTAATTATCTACCAAGGATTAATGACTGAAGATTTAGGTAATAAAGGGATATTCCAGATAAATTTGTTTTTGTTTTTGTTTTTGTCTTAATATTAGTGAACTACTTACAAGATTAATAATAATGGTTAAATTTATTTAGCATGTACTACATCCCAAATACTATTTTTACAATCGTTGCAATAACTCTATGAGTTAAGTATTTTCTTTGTTTTAATAATAAGGGAACAGAAACTCAGATTTCTCATCTGAGAAGTGTCTTTGCAATGACTTGAAGCCAAACTTTTGTTTTTTAAAATTTTGTTGTCATTTTCTTCTGTTTTTAGTTGCTGTTATTTTTACAGGAATAAACATTTTTATAAATTAATATAGTCATTTATTCCCATTGTGGGACACTTGAAAAATTTTATATGCAATCCTACAATTAAAAGATAACACTGTTAATATTTTCTCATATTTACTCATAATCACACATGCTACTGTTGAATCATGAATTTAATTATTTACATTAAATTATAAACAAGCTTTTTGTGTAGAATCATGCAGCTTATTCACCACAGTAAAAGGTTCAAGAGACACTGTTCACATGGACAATAATGTGAACACACTGGACTTGGAGCCATGCAACATCATGGACCTGGTTATAAGCAATTTTTTTCTAAGTTAATGGCTGCCAATATATTCCATCTTTTGTAGAATATTCAACTTAGTATTTCCTTTATTGTTGAGCACTTTGTTTTTCCCCAGTGTTGCTTGTCATAAACACTATCTATGCATAGACAATTATCTGCACTTTAAACAAATTCCTTGTTTTATTCATTGAACAAACATTTTCAAATCATCTGCCTCACCACATGATGTTTACACCTTGACAAGGAATGTTGGTGAGCCTACAGACAGTCATAGCTTTCTCTATTTATTTCTCCTTTTCAAGTCACTTATTATAAGGAGAAAGGAAAGATTAAAAACAGACATGTGCCCACTATTATATTTGACTCACTGTCTTCTTAATCATGCTTTACATGGACAGATGTTGTATACAACTATTCATTGGCTAATTGGAAATAGGTTAAAGTCATTGGGATATGCTACAGAGCAAAACGTAAGCATGCATGTAATTTTAATTTTCATGTAAGATCTACACAATGGTTGGACTATGAAAGTTTACTAAATTTACAAAATTTAGATGCAGTTATTTCTACTCAGGGTGAAAAACTAAAATACATTTTGTGGGTGGTTAGCAAGACTCTTAACATTTCCTGCTGGCTGGGGATGCTAACAGATGCTTGGTTGAAATATATGCTTTAAGTTTAATTACCTAGATAATTGCTGTAACTATTTAGTTGCTTTTCCTATTTAGATCTGTCCATACAGATAATGTGCAATTAATGAGAATTAGCCCTGCCAAATTATTATGAATGTGAGTTATAAAAATGTGATGCCTTATGGTACAGATTAAACTGTGTAGCTACGCAATCAGTAATTATCTGTCTATAACAAACTGTGATGGAGTCTACACAAACAGTATAGTTCTGAACATTTCCAGTGGCCTTCAAACTTAGGGCCAAGAGGAATATTCATGGTAGAGGTACCTGGATGACTTCCTGGGAAAATCTGGACTAAAAACTACTTTTTACTTCTTTACTTAACAGTAAAATGTACTTTTTATATTTTATAAAAAGTATACAGTTCTATGAGTTTTAATAAATACATCAAGTCATGTAACCACCACCATAATTAAGATATGGAACATTTCCATCAATCACAAAAACTACCATGTGCTGCCACTTTATTTTCAACCCAGGTCCCCACTCCCACTCCTGGCAACCTCTACACCTACCTTTGCCTTTTCCAGAACATTATATAAATGGAATCATATAGCATGTTGCCTTTTAAGCATGGCTTCTTTCACTTAGCTTCATACATTTAAAATTCATCCATGTTTTTACTTATATCAGTGGAATGTTATTGATGAATGGTATTTCATTGTATGGATGTACCACAGTTCCTTTATTCATTCACCAGTTGGAGGAAATGTAATTTGTTCATAGTTTTTGACATCTGTCCATGACTAAAGCCAACCTAAATATTTGCCTGCAGGCTTTTATGTGAACATGCATTTTCATTTCTCTTGGATAAATACCTAGAAGAGAGAATGCTGGGTCATATTGTATGTTTAACTTTATAAGAAACTGCCAAACTGTTTTCCAAAGTGACTGTATATTTTGCATTCCCACTAGTACTTACAGTGTTCCATTGCTCTCCTGCACCAAAAACTGCAACTTCACCAGTTTTATTGTTGTTTTTTAATTTTGCTATTCTAATAGTTGTGGAGAGGTAGTTCACTGTGCTTTTAATTTGCATTTCTCAAATGACAAATGATGTTGATGACCTCTGACATTTAACTGACAGTATTTAAATCTTTAAATTTAATGTAATTATAGATATGGTTGGGTTTCAATCTGTCATCTTTCTATTTCATTTTCTATTTGCCCTGTCTGTACTTTGTTCATATTTTTCTCATTGCCTTCTTTTTTTTAGGTGTTAGAGTAATCTTTTAATTTTAGTTTTTAATTGAATGAAAGATTCTTTAAATTCTATAGTGCTTTATAATTTTCAAAAATGTCATACACATGATTTATATAATCCCATAATAACCCTTTTCTTCCCTTACTCCTACATTGTCCCTTCCCCTTCCCTTCTCGCTACTGGTAACCACTAGTTTGTTTTCTGTATCTGTGAGTCTGCTTCTTTTTTTTCATTCACTAGTTTGTAGTTTGTTTGTTTTTTTAAGATTCTGCATATAAGTAATATCATACAGGATTGGTCTTTCTCTGCCTGACTTATTTCACTCAGCATAATTCCCTCCAAGTCCATCCATATTGCTGTAAATGGCTAATTTTCATCCTTTTTTTGGCTGAGTAGTATTCCATTCAATATATATATCTCTATATATCTCACCTCTTCTTTATCCATTAATCTATTGATGGACACTTAGGTTGCCTCCATACCTTGGCAACTGTAAATAATGCTGCTATGAACATTAGAGTGCATGTATCTTTTCCAATTAATGTTTTTTTTTCCCAGATATATACCCAGGATTGGAATTGCTCAGTCATTTGGTAGTTCTATTTTTAGTTGTATGCCTTATTTTGAATAAATTGATGAGTCTTATGATTCCATTTGATCTCTTTTGTGGGTTTATTATTTATAACTATTTGATTATTTTAGTGGTTCCTTTGGGGTTTATATTATAATCTTTATTTTATTATAGTCTACGTTCGAGTGAATTTTACCACTTCATATGTAACATGAGAACCTTAACAGTCGTATAATCCCATTTCTCTTTTGTGCTTTTGTTGGCATACATTTTACTTGTACATATGCTAAAAACTCTATAATAGTGTGTAATTTTAATTTAAAGAGATACAAGTCTATTAAAGACATAAATAATTAGGAAAAGTCTTATGTTTATCAACATAATTACCATTTCCAGTGTACTTTCTAACCCTTATGTAGATGTGTATTTTCATCTATAATTGTAATGGTATAATAGTATAATTTACCTTATGACTAAAGGAGTTCCTTTAAGATTTTTCTGTAGTGTGGGTATGATGGTTGTGAATTCTTTCAACTTTTGTGTGTGTCTGAAAATGTCTTCATGATGTCTTTATTTTGAAAGATAATTTTTCTGGGTAAAAAACTTCTAGTTTGACTTTTGTTTTCTTACTTTCAGTACTTTAAAGATGTTGCTGTACTGTCTTATATCATGCACTGATCTTAATAATAAATCTATTACTATTCTACCTTTGTTCCTATGAAGGAAATAAGCCTCTTTTCTCTGGTTTTAAGATTTTCTCCTTATCACTGATTTTAAGCAGTTTGATTATGATGTGACTTGAAAATTTTTTCATACTTCTTGTGTTTAGTGTCTGTTGGCCTTCTTGAACTTATGGGTTTATAGATTTTATCAAATTTTATCTAAATTTTTAACTTTTTTTGAAATATTTTTTTCTGTGTCCCTTCTCTCTCCTTTCCCTTTGAGGACTCTAATTTCAAGTTAATTAGGCTGCTTGAAGTAGTCACACAGTTCACTGATGCTCTGTGATTTTAAATTTCATTTTCTCCCTGAATTTTGTTCTGAATGTTTTCTGTTGCTATGTCTTCAAGTTCACTATTCTTTTCTTCTGTAATGTCTAAGCTGATATTTACCCTATCCATGGTATTTTTCATCTCAGATACTGTAGTTTTTACCTCTGGAAGTTTGATTTGAATCGTTTAATATCTCTCATTGATTTACCCTCATAAGGATCTATTTCCCTGCTTCTTTGCAATCTTGGAAATTCTTGATTAGATGACAGACGTGTACTTTATCACACTGGGAACCCATACTTCTGTATTTTTATAAATATTCTTCAGGTTTATTCTCAAGATTCTATTAAGTTACTTATAAACAGGTTGATTCTTTCAGCTCTAGCTTTCAAGGTTTTTTAGGCAGGTCTGGAGTAGTGCTAGGATTAGAGTTAATTACTCCCATTACTGAGGCAAGACCATTCCATGAGTTTTACCCAATGACCTGTGAATTATTGGTTTTTCGAATCTGGTAGACGGGATAGGCACCTTTGTCAGTGGTGGGAACCTTATTCTAAATAACTTTTTAAAGAATACTAGATGCATAGATGTGGTGATATGTTGTACAAAAGACCTAAGGAGCTTTTTCAAATAAAGAAGGATATATATATATATCTTGTAATTTTGTAAGATGTATACGAATTAAAATTAAAAACTAATTGTATCTGAATTTTAGAGTGCTTTTTAATCCTTGGATTTCTTTTATTATTTTTATTAAAGTTTGTACTTCATCAGTGTTCTGTGTTCATGTCTGCTAATTTGAGGTAAACAAAGAATTAGAAATATAATATTCAGTGTTCTTTTTTAAAATTAAAAAAATATTCTTTTTCTATGATAGTTCAACATATATCACACATTTTTCTAAATTGTAGAGTTTAACTTTATCTTGGGGAGAAGGAACTATTAATAAAATAGAATAATTGATCTCAAACTTAGAGTCCTGGTAATAGAATTAGATAGGCTTTTCACACTGTAAAAACAAAGAAAATAAACTTTTCTCATAGTTTTGATAAAATTTAACTTTGTTAGGTGTAATGAACCCACCTAAACTGTTTTGTAATGACTGCAGAAGCTTTGTAAAATGTGGAATATTTATAAAAAATATGCATTTACTATTTTGAACGTATTTCAATAGTAACAGGGTTGTGAGCTTTTATTTTATTGTGGAAAAGAAATAAAAACACACTTGCCTTAATAATGTGTTATAAATGTGTGAACAGGACTGTTACTTAATGACTGAAGTAATATATGAATAAGCCTAATGACACCCTTGTCCTACCATGACAAGTTAAAAGTGTGGTGGATCAGGGAGATCCGGCATTGAAGGCATATTCAGTGGATAAGGGCTGCAGCAGGCTAGATAAAAAGTGGACAGAAGTATATACACATTTCTTAGGGGAAGTGGTAAAATCATCCTTCCACTTGTTTCTTAATAATGGAGAAAGAATTATGTCTGATTTTTTAATTACATTCTAATCTCTGATGATTTAACAAAAAGCTACTTTTGCTAATATCTAAAAATCTTACAACACTAAGGTAATGTCATTTCACATTTATTTTTATAGTATTAAACTTAAAATTCTAAGATGCCTGTATTATTTCAAATGGAAAATACTGTAGTCTCCTGTATCAGCTTTTATAATTAAAGATGAAAATGTCTATATTTTTACTTTCCAACCCATTAGCAGACATAGGAAATTGATTTATTTAAAAATGGAATAGTTTAACCTAACAATACTGTTGAATACTTTAAAAACGTGTTCCAAGATGTCTTAATCATGCTAGAAGGAGATGGGGAGCAATGCATCTCGTGATCTAGAGCAGGGCATGTGTAAGACAAGGGTGATCTAACAGCACCTGTGCAGTTGAATTACCCTTCTTCCTTGACTAAGCTAGTATGACTGATACCAGGAAATTTCTATTTATTACTACCATTTTTTTCTTTAGCGCCATTCCTGAACTTTGACCAATCTTTGCTTTTTCTATTTGATTACTTTTTTGAAGACTTTCAAGACATTAACAGGAAGATAAATTATTAGACAAGATATCTGATTCACCACAGTGACTTGACTTCTCAGAAATCTTTAAATACTAAATATACCATCTCTCCAAGATGTAGAATACTTTAAACATTAGTATTTCCATTTTTAGCGGTGGCAAAGGATAGATTAAATAATTTCACAAAGTTTGTCTGTGTGGTTCAGCCTAACTCTTTCTTGGTGGATATCACCTTAGAAGAAGTAGGTTGGCCACTAAGAGCTGAATTTAGTTTTCAGTTATTTCAGCATCCCAAAATATTTCCCATTCAACATAAGTATTCCAGGGTAGCAGCAAGGAGAAAGGATTTTGAAATGCAGAGAATTTTTTCTTTTTCAAATATTGTGTCTATTCATTCCTATGTAGCTAGATGAGATGAAGTAGAAATGATCCTATAGGTTTGTTTCAACTCCTTGCATTTGGAGAACTAGTTAGTTATAGGCATAGTATATTCCAATATTTATGAGAAGTAAATAAACTTTGCTGTTTTATTAATAGTTATTTTTTCTCTTTCTTTTATTCTCTTTCACAGACGACCACTTTGCACCTATAATTTTGTACTTAAAGAAAGCGAAGAAATATTTCTCAGCCCAATCATATGCACACCAAATGAAATATAAAATACCTTCTTCCATCAAACGTAACAACTTGTTTGTAAATTAAAGAACTTGTAAATGGGAACAATGCAATCAGTATTTTTTTTAGAATGCATTGTTCAATCTGGAATTCAGATATTTCTACTCAAATAAATTTTTAAGAATCAAAAATATAAAATATTTAAAAATGCATATGGTAAAGCAATCTGAATATATTTTAAATAATGTTTATTTCTATTTACCTTAATTAAATGTTTCTCATTGAATGTTTCCATTAATTACTTATTATTAATAGATAATATGTCTTTAGAACAAAAGAGAAACTTATCTCTCCAAAATACTGTTTAAACAACACCATTTCCACTCAGACTACAGTAATAAAATAAATTAATATTTTTTCTAATTTGTAAATTTGTCATTTGTAGAAGTCACTTGGATTAATATAAATGTTGTAAACATAGATACACCTGTTTAGTGATCTGTTTGGCATTTTGTAATGCTTTGTAAATAAAGGCTTTATTTCTGTGGAGCACAATATCTATGGGTCTATAATCTTTAATGTCAGATCCTGGGTCTACCACTTAACTAATGATCACCTTGAGTAATTAAATTTACCTCACCATGTTTCAGTCATCTAAGCATTATTGTGAAGACTGATTCAACACTTTGACTCGTGTCTGCCCATAATGATGATAATTATAAAAATAATGGCAACTAACACTTAACATACATCATTGTATTCCTGCCACAGTTTAATACTTTATCAATTCATTTAATCCCCACAAAACCCCTGTGAGATTGGCCTTGTTATAGCCATTGATGGAGAAACTGAGACATAGAAATGTTAACTAACTTACCAAGAATCATGTACAAAATGAGAATTGAAACTTAAGAAGTCTGTCTCTTGAGTCTGTGGTTTTAACCCCTATGTTATGTGCTTCTTCAAAGTTCAAAACATGTTAATAGCTATATTTATAAATTACATATATTACATTCAAAATACAGTCATCCTTAGGTATCCTTGGGAGATTGGTTCCAGGAACCACCAAGGATACCGAAATCCACAGATGCTCACGTCCCATAGTTAGCTCTCCAGATCCATGGTTCCACATCCACGGATTCAAACAACCACAGACCACATAGTACTATAGTATTTATTTTAAAAAAATCCACATATAAGTGGACCCATGCAGTTCAAAACTCTGTTTCTCAGGGGTCAACTGTAATAATCTAAATGTCCTTGGCATTCTCCCATTTATCCTTCAGTCCAGGAATTCCTGGGCCTCAGTTTTCTCTCACTTTTGTCTAAATGCTCCCAAGGCTTGCTTTATGTGTGTTCCTAAACCAATCTGTCAACTATAGTCACAGTGTCTACATTTTGATTTCCTGCTGTATTATTTTTCTGGGGATGCCATATAAATATCACTGACAGGGTGGCTTAAACAACATAGATTTATTTTCTCACAGTCCAGGGGGCTAGAAGTCTAAGATCAAAGTGTTGGCAGGTTTGGTTTCTTCTCTCTCCTTGACTTGCAGATGGACACCTGCTTGCTGTGTCCTCACAGGGTCTTTCCTCTGTGCATGGTGTCTCTGTTGTACGTCTGCATTTCCTCTTCTTACAGGGACATCAGTCAGACTGGATTATGGCCCACCCTAATGGACTCATTTTCATTTAATCACCTCTTCAAAGACCCTGTTTCTAAATACGGTCACATTCTGAGGTACTGGGAGTTAGGGCTTTAGCATACGAATTTTGGGAGGAAACAGTTCATCTCATAATACCTTCTATCACTAGCTCCACAATGATGACTTTTGCCTAATTTAATAAGACATGTGAAGGTGAATCATGGCCATCGTTGCTGCCTACCTGGAAAATACCGATGTGTGAAGACCTTGATGTATTTGATGTGTGCTCCAGGCAGAAATGTGTAGAAGGCTCTTCACATCTTGCTTAGGGGTTAAGTACTGCTTCCTGTACTTCTACTCTCTGACAGTCCTTCTTGAAAACAGTGCCTTCAGTTTCTGCTGCAGCCTTTCACTCCATAGGCCTCTGACTCCAGTCAATAGAGACACCGTCTCTCTCCTGTCATTGGGGCATTTGCTCACACTTCCCACATTCTTAAACAAAACTGCAAACCCTTATGTAATTTCACTTTTCCAATCCCCCTCAGTTAGTTTGCCAGATAACCCCAGAAAGTTTTGAATCTCAGTTTATGACGTTAATGACATTTTAAATTAAATAAAATGCATTAGAGATGTGTTACTAGGGGCAGAAATCCTGCTCCAGTATTCCTGATTGCTTAGGGCCTCTGGGTAACAGAGAAACAGTAACCAGTTTGTCCCATAGCATATTAAAGGATCCCATGACCCTCCTAGCAAAGCCTCCTTTCCACAGGTGATAGACTCTTTCAAGGATAACTCAAATACATAACTAAAAAATGCTTATAGATTTTCATATTGCAATATCTTCTCCAGTATCCAAATTCCCTAGACTTTTTTTTTTTTCAAGATAAAACAATGAAAGGAAGCCTTTGGAGCTTGTCTTAGGGGTGAGGGAAGTAAACTCCTCTGACCCACAAGTTCAGTCTTCAAGGAATATTTTTAATCATATTTGTTTTTTCCCCCAAGTTTGTAGAAATCATAGATCAAAAATAGCAGTAAGAAAAAATATGTGCACTTTTCAGGGGACCATAAAGAACCACAGATATTTTATAGCAATTATCGAGGACAATAGAAGGAACAAATAGCCATTATGCACAAAATGCATTACACCAGGCTGCTTTGAAGACAGGATATTCTGGATCAGATGCAGAAAGCTACAGAGAGATGAAGTGTTTAACTTCTTCATCCTTCAGGGTGCCTACTTGGCCCTGGTCATAGACTTGGACTCAACACTGTCATTCAAAGTCCTCTCAGCAACAGTTTGATTATTTTTAGGTTAATTTTAGGATTTATCTAATTAAATGACATATTCCCTATTTTATGGTTGTGCCTTCTTTGTGTTTACACTGAATAATAAACATCAAGTTTAAAAACGTAAATCACCAACAGAGCAACAAATCATACTTTGTTACACACAATGGTTGACTGAAATGATGAGTGGACATAATCAAAGGGCAACAAGATTTTGTTTTAATAAACTACAGTTTAAAAAATTGTATCATTCAGGAATGTTGTAATACCAATCTAATTTACTGGATAATCGTCTAATTGTGTATGTGGCCAATGTAGAAGAGGCACAATTATGTAAAAATACTTGGAATCAGTTATATTCATAAAAGCATTGTTTTGGGTCATAATATTTATGGTTTACGCATTAATCCTTTTTTTCACATAATAATAATAATATTGATACCAAATAGATAATGAGTACTTACTATGTGCCAGTCCATGTTTTAAGTCTTTGACTTGTAGTATTTCATTTAGTCCTTACAAGTGCTTGATAAGGTATACAGTTTTATCACCTTCAGTGACTGAGGGGAGAAAAAGAAAAAAAAAATCCTTCAGATAATTGACAATACTTGAAAGATATGCTTACTGTGTTTTGACAGTTGCCTACTGAGTACATATTAGGCATTACGTAAATGTTTGTGAATGAATAAAGGATGAATGCCGGAACAGGAAGTCAAATCATCTGGATAAAAAGCACGGGACAAAGTGGGAGCCTGGCTCTGAGAAACTGTGCCTCCAAGAAGATGTGGCCGGTGAGGGCTGCCAATAGCTGTGGAGCTTGCTGCATGTGAACATCCCAGCAAATCACCAGACACGTGCTGGTTTTCTGGCCTGTGCTTTTAGGATCTTAGTATGAGACACCGCTAAAAGTTAACAAATACCTAAATTCTTCCCCAAGGCAATACAACCTGCTTCTCCAGGTAACAGAAACAACACTGTCAGAGAACATTAGGGGATGACACTGGGGTTAGGAAATGCAGGAATTCAATGCACAAAGATTTTCATTCTTAATTTCTTTCTTTCCTATGCCTGTGTGGTACATGAAAAAAAAGAAGGAAATATAGGAGGTGAACAGCTGGTTATGCAGATGGTGTTGATGAGTTGAATTTGGATTTCTATACCATGGCTTAAGTTTCTGGAATGCTAGGCTCTTGGCTAGAGGTAGAATTATGTATCTAGCAGGGACATGGAAGAATGTTTTGGATGTGGGCTCACAGTCATGATTAAAGTACTTTAAGTGGAACATAACATTGCAGAGTGTGTGAAGATTCAAAGCAACAAATAATTCACCCAGATTCACGAGGACCCTATTGAGTACTCTTCCAGTTTTCCTGTTGATTCCCAACAGCACCTTCCAGTTCTTAACTCAGGATTGCCCTCACCCTTTCCTTCCCAGTTGGACCATTTCTTGGCCTTTTCCATGGTTCACTTGCTACCTCTCCCAAACTGATACCTTCTTTTGCTTTGGCCTCCTCCTCTGTTTCCCAAAAGATGCTATTCCATGTCTCTGTTACAGCATGGAGTATCAGAACACTTTGCTTACTTGCTCATATACATCACTAGAATTTAATCTTCTTGAGAGTAAGGAATTTTTTATTATATTTACATCTTTGTACTCTCAAGGTCTAGATGAATGCCCGGCCTGTTTCAGGGACTCCATAAGCATTTGTTGAATGATAAATGCAAATTAAACAAGTGAGGCAGTAAGTTTCTTTTTTTGGCTTAGTTGGGGAAGAGTGGGCAGATACCAGTAATTGCTGGCTGTTTAGAAGAACAAAATGTTTCATGTGGTTCTGGTTAGAGATCAGAGAGCTCTCACTGTACAGCAAATGTAAGATTATCTGTGTCTTAAATTATTTTCGAAGAATGTAGTAAAACCAGATTTGATTTTAACATTAGATGATGTTAATCAAGACAAAGTATTTAATAATAATTTGCATTTATAATTGAATTTTTAAATTTATTTTACATATATTGTTGAAGTATTAAAATGTTAACATTACAAACACATAGATGAATTATAAATTTCAGGTCTTTCCTTAATAACTCTCTGGCAAAAGAAACAATTTGAAGGTAAAAAGAAATAAGGTTTACTGCAGGTATAGACTGAAATCATTGGAACTTTTGTTAGTTGAATGTGTCAAAGTTTTCAAAGGATTTTTTACTCTAATATTTGTTAATGTTGCGTTTGTCTTTAACACTTGGTAGGTGAGAGGTTTAATTAGGAAAATGTTTATGGAAAAAGTTTTCAAGATGAGGGTTGTCAAAATGAAGAATAAAGAATTAGTAAGTGGTTTACTCTTAGCAGAATATTCTTTAAGTGGGGGAATATGGGATGAGAGAGATTAATAAAGAGAGAGAATCAGAATTTATCAATAACTTTATTTTAATGCTCAAAGTAAATGTATTCTCAGAACCATGTGACCTAAGACACTGTCCACAAGAAACTTTCATTCTAAAAGATACAGTTTCTGTTAAATAATGAGTTACTGAACATAGGGAGTATCTTATTGCAACCTGATTCTCCCACAGCCTGTACCAAAAATAACACTTGCTCAATGTTTATAGATTTGAATATAGGCACCGTTTTCAATATACGGTAAAGAAAAATTATTTGAAAGACACCCCAGGGATAGGATGGTGGCAACCAACAGAGCTGGATTCTCCCCTACCTCCCCCTTCCCACTGAACAAGTCAAGGAAACACACAGAATCTAGGTTTGAAAATTTCTGCAGTCAAGGAAAATTAATCACCATCTTCCAAACTTCAGGAGGAGATTATAATAATCAAACACAAGTGGGACATTGAGACAGATAATTGAACTGAGAATAAAGAGGAAGAAGTGATTTCAACTTTCCAACCAGAGGTATATGGTCATTTATCTACTGGGAAGTAACTACTTTCTGAAAGTGAGCAGTCTTCCACTCTCTACCACATGCTGCCCCATTATTTCACTTTCCAGTGAGAACCCACAAATCCAGGAGATCAGGCTACTGGAAACAAATATGACAAACAATGATAGTTTGCCTCCTGTGGCAAATCGTTTTAGGAATGGCCCCCAATCTGTCCGAATTTGCCTGTAATCATTCCCATAGGTAACTCCCTCAAACCCTGACTCTGGGCTTGAACATGCGTCTTACGTTGGACACTGGAACAAAAACAGATGTGACACAAACTGAGATCTGAACAGTACCTGATGGCCTTGGATGCTGGATCACGTTAAAACGCCCAAGCTAGGCTCCTGGAAGGGTAAGACACCGATTGGAGGAGAACTCAGATGCGCCAGCCAACAGCTGCCATCAGGCAGACTGATCCCAGACCCAGGGATTGGCAGAGCCAGCCCAGGTTGTGAAGAAACACACAACCAACCCATAAAACCATGGACTCAATGAGGTGGTTGTTATTTTAGGCCCTATTTTGGGATGGTTTGTTATGCAGCAAAATTAAGCAACATATCTTTCTGAAACTTGAAATAGGTAGAACATATGTGACAGCAAGAAAAGCTGTGTATTTTATATATATGATTGAGGGACAACAAAGAAAATAGATGTTTTATATAAAGTCTGTTATATAAGATACTTAACGGGGAAAACAAAAGAAGCCAGACAAAAAACAGATTATACTTTGTGGGGGAGGATAGCTCAGTTGTAGAGTGCATGCTTAGCATGCACAAGGTCCTGAGTTCAATCTCCAGTACCTCCATTAAAATAAATAAATAAACCTAATTACCCCCAAAAAAACCCAAAGAAACAAAAATATATATGTATATGTGTATGTGTGTGTGTGTGTGTGTGTGTGTATATATATATATATATATATATATATATATATATATATATATAAAACTCTCTCTGTATATGTGTAAACTCTATATATATAAACTCTGTGCCACGCTGCACGGACAATACATGTCAGGGAAAAATTGTGCTCTGAAGTCATTGGAAGTTGGTCATTTGGCTTGATTTTAAGCCAGATGGTCTCAATTTCAATACTGCCTGAAATATTTTATTAAGATTTTTTTTAAAGAGCACTTCAAGCTTCGCAGCAAAATTGAAAGGAAGGTACAGGGATTTTTCCATATACTCCTTGCTAACACACTTGCAGAACTTCCTCCATTATCAACATCCCCCACCAGCATTGTACATTTGCTACGATTGATGGACCTCTATTGATATGTCCTAATCACCCAGAGCCCGTAGCTTGCATTATAGTTCACTCTTGATGTTGTACCTTCTGTGGGTTTGGACAAATCCCATAGTTTTACTGTTTCCAGAATGCCATATAATTAGAATCATACAGCCAAAAGATTGGCTTTTTCACTTAGTATTATGCATTTAAGGTTCCTCCATGTCGTTTCATGGCTTGGTAGCTCATTTTAAAAAAATATTCCAACATCTAGGTATTCCATGATTCCATGGTTTATTTATTCATTCACCTACAGAAGGATATCTTGGTTGCTTCCAAGTTTTGGCAATTATGAATAAAGCTTTTACAAACATCCAAGTGTAGGTTTTTGTGTAGACGTAAGTTTTCAGATCCTCAAAAGTAAATATCAAGGAACACAATTGCTGGATCATATGGTAAGAGTATGTTTAGTTTTGTAAGAAACCATCCAGCTGTCTTGCGAAGTGGCTATACCAATTCGCCTTGTTACAAGCAATGAATGAGAGTTCCTGTTGCTACACATCCTCACCAGCATTTGGTGCTGTCAGTGTTCTGGATTTGAGCCATTCTAATAGATGTGCAGTGGAATCTCACAGTTGTTTTAATTTACATTTCTCTGATGACATGACATTGAGCATTTTTCTTGTTTGACTTTCTTATATATTCTTTAGTGAGGTATCTGTTATTGTCTTTTGCCATTTTTCAGTCAGTTTGTTTATTTTCTTATTGTTGAGTTTTCAAAGTTCTTTTTATATTTTGGGTAAGTCCTTGAACAGATGTGTCTTTTGCAAGTACTTTCTTCCAGTCTGTGGCTTATTTTCTCAATCTCTTGGCATTGTCTTTAGAAGAGCAGAAGTTTTAATTTTAATAAAATCCATCATCTTATCAATTATTACTTTCATAGATCATGTCTTTGGGGTTATATCTTAAAAAGTAATGACCATTACAAAGGTCATCTAGGTTTTCTCGTATGTTATCTTCTAGGAGTTTAATAGCTTGCACTTTACATTTAGGTCTATGAACCATTTTGAATTAATATTTGGGTGAAATCTTTGTCTAGATTGTTTTGTATGTTGATGTCATATTGTTCCAGCACCATTGTTGAAAAGACAATTTTTTCTCCATTGTCTTGCCTTTGCTCCTTTGTCAAAGATCAACTGATTATATTTATGTGGATCTATTTCTGGGCTATTTTGTTTCATTGATCTATTTGTCTGTTCTTCCACCATGCTGTCTTGATTATTGTAGCTTTATAGTAAGTCTTAAAGTTGGGTGGTGTCAGTTCTCCAACTTTGTCATCTCATTCAATAGTATTCTGGTTATTCCTTGATATATTTTTTAGAGAGTGCATCTCTGAAGAGTTGCTTTTGCAGCTTTAAAATATTTTGCAAACACTCACTTGTTCTTCATGCATCTCCTTGAAAGGAGTAGGGTTACTGTGTACTTAATCATTTCAATCAATCTCTTCAACAAGCCTTCCTCAAGTATGACAGGTATTTGGGATACAAAAAAGAAAAATTTTGGGTTCCTAGATTCAAGGAAGTTATATCCTACTAGGAAAGCAACCTGGTTAAACATATGTTGCCATATCCTGTGATCATAGCAGAAATAATGATTATTTTGAGGTCTGGTGTGGAGCAGAGGCTGAGTATCCACTGCAGTGGAGGTCAGGGAGGGCTTGACTTATCATAGAGATGATTAAACTGGTTCCTGATAGATGTTTATGAATTAGCTCATGCTAAGAGAGGGGCATGGAAGAGAATGTGGCTTAGTACAGTTGGGAGTATGAGGCAAGATGGGAGCACAGATGTGATACAAGTAGGTCAGATTATATGAGGTTTGTGCGTCATAGAAAAAGGAGCTATTCTAGTCAGGACCTATTTAAGATTATCAGGTAAGAACAGAGCATGAGCATACTTGTGTTTTTTAAAAAAAGATATCTCTTGTATGCCTTACTGGAGAGGTTGTTACCAACCCCTCTGCATGGACCCCGAACACACAGAGGTAGGATAATAAAAGATGTTAGCTACAAAAGGAGAATAAAAGGTGAAGGGATTCAGCATAGTGATACACTGGAGTTTTGCCACAGCAGCCTGAAAGAGCAAAAGAAACGTGCATGGCTGTGTAGACGTGGCATTAATGCAGCATATTTTTCTTCATCCCTTCTCTAATACGTGTTGAGATCCCCTCATGAGGGCCAGCAAGAGGAAAGTGGAAGTTATGTTAAGTGTCCTCAAATGGAGTGAGTGGCAACACAAGAGAAACAATTAAGGATTGCTATATCCCATCCATCTGAAAACTGCATGGGTTTTCATCTTAAAAGAACATATAACAGCCTTTCTTTCTGGCAGTAGCAGGGACGTGAGGAACACGGCAGACTGAGCTGACCTACATAATAGAGAGAAAATCTGGATAGTATCTGCTATTTGAAGGGACACCAGTAGTGATGATTTGAAAATCCATGCTTGGCAAATATATAGATCCTAAATGAGTGAGATCAGTATTCTAGGCTCAAATTGCATCACATCTCTGCAATTCCTCCTCCAAATAAGTGTATTTTTTGTTCACTCAGTTTTTTTTTTTAAAGAAAGAGATCATGATAAGGGTCTTAAATGTTATTTTTATTTTCTCTTTCTTTCTAGGAAATAAATCACTGACTAATAATTTATATATTTACTTATGTCCCTGGGTTGGGGCAAGGGAAGGTGTTAAAGATCTCCCAAATTTTCCCATTGAGATGATTTTTCATGTGAGCAAAGCTGAAAATATAAATTGAATATAGAATTTGTGCTGTGGATAAAAGTCAAATGTCTACTTATAACATTTGTTAATCATACACATTATATAAGACGATATAATTTAGAGATTCTCATGGTTGATGAAACAATTTACTCAAACTCTTCACATGCATTTTTAAATACCAAAGTCTTTTTCTTTTAATCAGTTAAGCCCTCTCTAAAGGTATCTAACAGGGTCTTCTAGGCCATAGTGTTCCTGTCTAAGTTGTCTCAGTTATAGAACTTTTGGAATTTGTATTGTTACAGCAAAATTCCTTTTGCTTGTTTGACAGTTTCTCTCACTATGATGCAGAACAAAAATGCACTAAAAGGACTAAAATCCATAGTTCCCTGCTCTAGAAACAAAATTATTACCAATTTCTTAGTATATCCCATTAAACTGTTTATTTAAAGTAACCATTAAGTAAAATGATTAACTGCAATTTTGATGTTACACTTTTAGGAATAATTATTAAGTTTTTGAAATATTTATATTCCTTCTGACTCTGATGGGTCTATAAGTCTCCCAAATCTGGGTAAAGTAGCCACACCTGTTACACCCACATGGCCAGTCTTTGGATACAGGCTGTCCATGGGAAGAGGCTGTGAACGTGGATGAGAAGATTTTATTCAGCTGTGAGCGTTGCTGCAAGGAACCAGCGGTCAGTCCTCCCAGGAGCTGGATGGATGATGCTTTAGTGCTGAAGACGGCACTGGGGAGGCAGAGTAACTCCTTCGTCAGCAGAGCTAGAGCGTGGGGGATGCACAGTGGTTAGGACAGTGGTTAGGCGTTTAGTGCTTGGCCAACTGTCCACACAGTCTGCTGCTGGCCTCCTCTTCATCCATTCCCAAACGGGCCATTTAGGCCTAGAAGCTGACCGCTGCTGCTTTACCACACTTGGAGTGCCAAAATCCTGCATGAGTCTCCCCATGACCCCTTCTGCCTGCACAGCCTTGTTGCTACTTTTTTCTGGGACCTTTCTGTCTCCAGGGATATTTCTAGAAAACTGCTCTTAGGTCCCCACTGCTCATCAAGGGGCCCCTCTGTTTCCCCTCATCTCAACCATGCCGAGAGAATGAGAGGTATGGAGACTGGATTTTTTTCCTAATCTGGGGACAGCCTTTCCCCTTTCACACATATACAGGTCTTTCTCACTCAGCAAAATGCTTCTTTCCACCAGTTCCATGATCCTTCTAAATTCTAAGGCTTAGGCTTCTAGAAGTTAAAAGACTGAAGGAGTTGCAGGTTTCTATTCCTTTCCGTGAAATTCTTCCTTTCTGTTTCTCTAAATCATGGAAGCCAGAATAGCCTTGCTCCTAGAACAGGGATGGAAGGCCTAAGAAAATACTGAAAATAAAAAAGAACTCCCCCAAACTGACATTACGGAAACATTACAGTCACTGTATTCGAACTATATGATGGTGATGAAATGAAAAGGGGGAAGTTTCAAAAGATACAAAGGAGAGAAAAATCCACAAAACGTTACAATCCTTAACATACTGCATTCAAATTGGTTACAGTATGATTCTCCACTACACTTTAGTTTCTTAAAAGTAGGGAATATTTTCATCATTATCTAGGAGGTACTTAGCATATAATAAAATTCTACATGTTATTTAAATTTTGAAAGTGTCTCCAACATTAGCTTATCCAAGTCAATTTCTCTGGTTCTATAAAGCTAAGCTAAGCATATTCTCTTCCATGCTTCCAGGTATAGTATATAACCTGTGCTATAGCATTTGCAATTTTTCTTTGCAATTGTTAATTTAATCATCATTAGACCAAGAACTCTTCAAAGCCAGAAGATATGTACCATTCATCTTTCCATATGTGATGTTTACTGATAACTGATTCTTCAGTCTGGAGGTGACATTCATAGTTATAGTAACATAGATAGATGACAACTTAAGTCTGTGATGTTTGGCACTGACACCCCAATCTATAGTGAAATTTAATAAAAAAAAAAACACCCAGAAAAGTGGGTTGTATATGTTAGAAATACATCTATTAAGTTAGCTAAATAATTGAGAGAAGTTCACACCATTAGCTCCCTGGAACATCTGTTTCATCAGAACTTTCCATTATCCAAAACTACCATATCAGCAAAATATTTTTTGAATATCCCAACTACATTCAGGTTTTATTTCTTTTTAATACTACTCTGAGTTGAATTCTAAAGGGTATAAGGTCCAGTTTTACCAGTGAAACATACAACACATTGTCACAAGAGGGCAGCCTTTTAACATAAATTGTTCCTCAACCTGTAGTCATTCCTTGAAATTTTAAGAAACTTTAATTCACGTAGCTAAATGATAAAACAATGCAAAACGGTTTCAAGCAGATACTTTGCACTATGCATGTTTTTTCATATGACTTCTAATGAAAACTATTTAAAATCCATAAGGAAAACAAGAGCTGAATTGTTTCACATAGAAAGATGGGTTTATATAGGTTGCATCTTTTAAACATCAACAGTAGGTCGGTGGCTGAGTTGAGTGCACCTAAATTTCATGTGATCAAATGTGAAGTTCCCCTCTGAGCTATCCAAAATTCTGACCAAACAAGGGCAAGCTGGAAGCATCTAGACTGATATATTACCCAAACGCAAATGAATGTCATTGGATGTATGTTTCTAATTTTTAACCTATTAAAGTGTCTAAAGACAGTGCTATTTGGCTATATTGATAAAGAGTAAATGGTAGGATGGTTTGGTGTATGGCTGGGCTTATCTGTAAGACATACAGATAACACCCTCATCTCTCAGCAGAGTCAGCATCTCTCCCTGCATGTCTCCCTCTCTCCTCAGCTGAAAAGTCACCTCTCCCGAAGTCAATGTTCTTTCCAGGAGTAGCCCATGGTGCTATAAATGCCTGGCCCCAAACTGCCCCATTTTGCTCCAATTTGGGTTTCTTTACCTACAGAACTGGACACTCTCCCAGCCAGCTGTGTTTTCACAAGCCCTCCAGGTGATTCTGTTTGAGAACTACTGGCAGCTACTGGCAGCTACTGGCAGAGAATAAGGGCCAAATTCCCTTTGTGGTTTAAAGACTGCAGTTAGTTTTCAGCCTTAATACCTCTCTCCTATCCACGGCCTGGTCCTCAGCTGCTAACACACACTTATCTGTAGGCTAAACCTCACTCCCTGTCTCTAGGACCAACCTGACCTACAGTAGAAAGGATTGGAAAGGCTCACATTGAGACTGACATTTCTGCATCACCTCTGACAGTTGTGGAGTCTTCTAACTATGATCTTAGGCTACCCCATTTGTTTCTAGTCCCAAGGTCTTCCTCTCTACCACTGTCTACCTCATAATTACCTCAATAATCTGGTAAATAAGTTTCTGACCCCAAAGAATCCATATTCCTGAGTTTGTCTTTTTGTAATTGGCATAATTGTTACTCTCACTGCCTGGAAGTCCCAGCAGACAGACTCCTGCCTTGGCTTTTAAATTTTTTAATTATAAACCTCATTTTATTCTAAAACTGGATCTCTGCTTTTTTTTTTTCTCCCGTTGGTAATTTCACTCAAACTAAAGGCCCAATCTCTTTCTGAATTTCAAGTATTGACAATTCTAGATGCCCTTTTGTGTGTGATAAACTCTTTCATCTTAGACACCATTTCCAATCCATTTATCTTGAATGTAATTTAAATAGGTTAATATGTATTACTTCCCAGTAGCAAAGACTTTCTTTACCAGACCCTGAAGGGGGTGGTCAGTCTAACAGCATGTGCCCCACTCCTTCTGTGGACTTCATGTCAGAGCTACTAGGCCTTTTCCTTTTTACTAATTACCCATCTTGGTTATCGGTAACTGGAGCCGCTCCACGAAGTTCCAAACTCATGCTCATGAATCAGTGCAATTTCTGAGGTTGACACAAGCTGTGAAATGAACCTGTCTTAAATGTGGAATTACCCTGTATAGGGGCAAAAAAGAACAGTTTTTTCTTTTCTGATAGCTCTTTACTTGTTCAACAATATTCACTGGTCACTGGTTTGTGAGTTTTGAAAGTTTTTTTTTTTAAATTAGTGAAGAACTACTCTTCCCTTTATTTGCCTTTTGGTTGCAAGTGGAAATTGCAGACGGTCTATTTAGACTTTGATACCAACTAAGCACTCTTGAAAGAGTTTGAGAATTGCTCTAGGACTCCAGATAAAACTTTTCTTCCCTGGGAGAAAACTAAATTATATTACTGTGTCTACCCTTTGAAAATTTGTTAACTATATATTTAAAGCATGTATCATAGGCATAGGCATGACCTTTTCTCAAAATAAGATGGAGTACATTACAAAGACCAATTGTTGGGTGACGTGACATGATTATAAATTCGTATGTTTTTTATTTGGATATGGATGACATTGCATAGGGCAAAAAAACAAACAAACAAACAAAAAACCTTTTGTCAGGCTCTTCAGTTTTGAAACCTCGGTTAGGACACAAACATTTTGAGACTAACTCTAGAGAATCCTTCTCTTGATTCCCTAGGTTAGGCAGTAGGTGGGGGTGAGAAAAGACAGGATAAATAGCTTAGGAAGAAATTTCTAACATAGCTTAGAAGTTGATGGAAAAAAATCTCTCCTCACTTCAGACTGAGTCTCATATTGGAGACTTGATTGTTGAAAATGGATTTGGAGAATCCAAGAAGAGTGGTAAAAAGCAAAATCCTCAAGTCTCCTGTAGGAACAGGAGAAATATCTGCAACACGGTGGCATCAGACTGGCCTGGGAGCCCTTCTGTGACCTCATCCTGGACACTTGCTCTCAAGAGAAAGTGAGGTGCTTAATCAAATTAGTGCATTTTATGTAGTAGGTGGGGAGACAAGGGAGCTTCATCATGATCCTGTGGACTTGATATTAGAAATATGTGTTACAGACCTGGCAGATCTGAATAGGTCTTGTGGTTGGGCTTGGAACAAAGTGGACAATTGATCTTCATGCACAAAAGACTGAAGATCCAATAAGAATAAGTCTATTTCAATGGTTAAGTTTTGGTACTACTTCCAACCTACTGCAAAATCTCAACAATTTAATAAACCCCTACCTGGTGCTTAGAATCTAGATCCAAATCTGGGGAGAGAATGAGGGGAATGTAAGTGGCAATTAATTTTGCCTTCTAGTGGCTGAGTACACGGCACGTCCGTGCACCAGCCACTGTCATCCTTTTGGTGGTAGTTTATAGCAATTCTCAGTCTTGTAAATAGGAGAAAATAACTTGCTAATTATAAAGTGACCCTTGCCTTTATACATTTATAAAATGATGGGAAACATAACACATCTGTCAAGCCAGATATGAACATGGAACACACTATGTTCCTTATCCCTAAAGACTGATACCATGCACACAGCTAATCTTTGTGTGAGATAGAGTGGAATTTATTTAAACTAGTAAGATTTAAAAATCTACATTTTACCTCCTGATGATAAAAATCACAGTAACTCATCAATATTCAATCTGAAATATAAATATTTCAATGCATTTTGAGCTTCATTAAACTTGTATCAGGAGAGAAACTCATTAAATTCTTTGGAAGAACTAAAAGCAAAATTTTAAAATATAAATTATGAGGGAACTTGGATAGTATATCAGTGAAAAATTATGTAAAGTTGCACTGAAAATTTTTCATCTGTACATAATAAAGCATTAAATCTAATCACTACAGTCCATTTTTGTCTCAAACTAGAAAAAATCTGATTACAGGTAAAGAGAATTACTAATGATAATAATTTTAAAATAAAATTTATGTTAGGAACTTGGCTAGCTTTTTGCAGCATTAAAATTTATCTCTATAATTCAAAGCCTTGTGCCCCATTAATCAGCATTTTATGAACTGAATGGAATTAGGTAAACTTATTTATCAATTTATGACTGAAGGACTTTTAGACAAACTCAAAAGAAGTACCTATAAATTTAATATTTTTAAAAGTAAACTTAAAAGCTTTTGCACAGCAAAGGAAACCATAAGCAAAACAAAATGACAACCTGCAGAATGGGAGAAAATATCTGCAAAAGATGAAACTGACAACGACTTAATTTCCAGAATATATAAACAGCTCATACAACCTAATAAGAAAAAAAAACAAACAACCCAATCCAAAAATGGGCAGAAGACCTAAATAAGCAATTCTCCCACGAAGACATACAAATGGCCAATAGACACATGAAAAAATGCTCAATATCACTAATTATCAGAGAAATACAAATCAAAACTACAATGAGGTATCAGCTTACACCAGTCAGAATGGCCATCATGAAAAAGTCCACAAATAATAAATGCTGTAAAGGGTGTGGGGAAAAGGGAACACACCTACACTGCTGGTGGGAATATAGTTTGGTGCAGCCATTAAGGAAAACTGTATGGAGATTCCTCAAAAGACCAAAGATAGTCTTACTATATATGATCCAGCAGCCCTACTCCTGGGCATATATTCAGAAGGAACTTTAATTCTAAAAGATACATGCACCCCAATGTTCACAGCAACACTATACACAATAGTCAAGACTTGGAAACAACCTAAATGTCCAGCAACAGATGACTGGATAAAGAAATTGTGGTATATTTATACAATGGAATACTACTCAGCCATAAAAAAATAATAAAATAATGCCATTTGCAGCAACATAGATGGACTTGTAGATTGTCATTCTAAGTGAAGTCAACCAGAAAGAGAAAGAAAAATACCGTATGATGTCACTTACATATGGAATCTAAAACAGAGACAAATAAACTTATTCACAAAACAGAAACAGACTCATAGACATAGAAAACAAACTTACGGTTACCAGGAAGGGAAGGGAGTAAAATGGGAGTTCAAGATTTGTAAATACTAGCTATTCTATATAAAATATATAAACAACAAGGTTATATTGTGTAACACAGGGAACTATATTCAATATCTTATAGTAACCTATAATAAAAAAGAATATGAAAACAAATGTATACATGCATGACTGAACTATTATGCTGTACACCAGAAAATGACACATTGTAAAGTGACTATACTTCAATTAAAAAAAATGGAAAAAAAGTCATTGATAGTAAGTTTTTAGCACTTGAAGATTATCAACCCAAAAATTAAACCATTCTATGTGACATAGTATAGTCATTTCTTGTGTAGTAGCAGGATTTGAGCCTAAATGATAAAAGGACTTGGGTATTTCATGGAATAATGTAGCTTTATTGTTGGCACTTTACCTTTCTTTTAAATTCTAGACTGAGTGTGCTTCTCTTTTGTTCTTTAAACAAACAGCAAAATTACCTGGATAATTTTCAACTAGCATGGGTCTAGCATGTAACTGAAAATACAGTCAGTTATCAACAAATATTGGTTGAATAAATGGATGTACTGTACTTGCAAAGTAACTAAGCGGTCAAGTTTATGGTCAAAACTGGCTTTCACATAGAAAAGAAAATTGAGTTTGGAGAATATTAATGAGATGCATGTGGTTGAATAAGGCAAAGCCAGACTGCACAGTGGAATCATCAGGGAACTGACAGTAACAACGAAAAATTTAGAAATTTGGGTGTTATCCCTTAAGATACTAATTCAGTTCCTATATATATTTTAAAATTTTCAAGGAAATCTACTGTGTTTTGAAAATCTCTGGATTAAGGGATAAAGAAGGCAAGTAATGTAACAATATGTGTATCAATCAATTTAGAGAAATTAAATTCCATTGTTTAGAAAATGTAGATTTTATCAGTATTTTTTCCTTTGTATTCTTCATATCGGAAAACTTGACTTTTCAAGTTGATGGTATTTTCTTCTGCCATCTTTAGTAAGCCCATAAAGTAAATTTTTCATATCAGATATTGTACTTTCAGTTCTAGAATGTCTATTTCCTTATCTCTATATAGTTTTTATTTCTTACTTGAAATTCCCCATATATTCATATGTATGACCACCCATTTTTTTAATCTTGAACATACTTTTAAGAGTTAAAGTCTTTGTCTTCTAATTCCAAAATATAGGACATCTCAATGTCTCTGTCCATTGTCTGCTTTTTAAATGTCATCTTTTCCTCTTTTTATGCCTACTTATTTTTAATAATGTACTAGATTTTGTGGCTGATACATTGTAGAGACTTTGGGTTCTGTTATTTTCCTTTAAAGAGTGATTGCCTTCTAGTATAATGCATCTATCTATACTCAAAAATCAAACTTTCATTCCTTTGTGGTGAGTAGTAATTGAAGATTCTGCTCTAATCCCCCAGCTATTGTTTTCTGCTGCGATTTAATGGAGTTTCATCTATGCATGTGCAATTTGGGGGTCACCCATAATCTGAATGGAGTTTATATACATATTCCAGACCTTAACTATCTGTGACATTCTCCTCTGTGACTCATTTGTATGGGATTCTCTCCCACCTCACTCAATTTCCCACTCCTCCATTCTTTTAGCCTGAAACTCTGCACTCTTATTCATTAAGCTACAAAAAATTTACTGCTGCAATTAACAGCCATCCAATTCTTCACAGACTGCAGAGTGTCAGCAGATAAAGCTGTGTTAATGCAAACTTAACCAATGCAGTTATCTTTTTTCAATGGTCAAATGTTCTGTCAGTGGTTGAAGACTCTGATTTCTTCATGTTTTCTTTTTTCTATGACAATCACATGTTTTTTATTAATGTTTTGATTAGAGTTTATAATTTTTCCTTTGCATTTGGGTCAGATATGAGCTACTACCACATCACTGTAATTTTAACTTTTATACATCATGTTTTGAGAAATCTCTCTATATTTAAATGATTTTTGAAGGTATAAATCCCTCTGTAAACAGAATCAAGTCTCGAATTCCCAATTTCCCTTGTAGGTTTATGTGCATATGAAACTCAGGCTCAGCTAATTATATACATTCATACATTTGAAAGTAATAACAATGATAAAAGGTATTATTTGTAGATATTTTAGTTGATACAAGGAAGGCTAACAATAACCAACCTTCACCAAAGAATTCTGCCTTCAGTGATTGTTTTCCTGTGGATAAGTGGTTAACTTCATGCTACAGAAGCGGAACTGTGTTGTGGTGATGATGGATTCTGATAATCTGGTTTTGTCTTTTTTTTTTTTTTCACTTAAATACTATCTCACCTTTGTTTCTGGTCCTGCTACTTATTATATAATTAATACCTAATATACAATTTGATTGTAGCCTTTTGTTTACAATCTTAAACTGGATTTTATGGGCAAAATTCTCACTTTTGAATGAAAGGAATAGTTTTGGGTGACATTAGATCAAAGTAACAAAGCGAAATAAGGAATAGCACATCTTATAACATTGCATTAATGAAACATTGAAAACTCAATTGTCTTTTCTAAAAAATAGGAAGTTTCTATTGTTTCTCGTTACTTTAAAATCCATATCATTAAATTAAATTTCTGCTTCATGAACAGTTTCCAGAACTGTGCAACAGCATCCAGATCATTGCAGCAAGGGGGAAGGTGAACAGGAGACTGAAAGAGGTAGCACCGTGCAGTCATCTAGAGGGGACACAGGTGTGGACTGGGGCCTAAATACATTCTATCATGGCGTTTAGAAAACAAAAGCTATGTTGATGTGAACTTGCTAATTAATATGACTTTTAGAGACATTTCATTAACCTAAACAGTTTAGGTTTCCTGTAGATAGTCTGCATATATTCTCATCTTTAACCTTTCTGTAATGTCCCCTAATGACAGATATCACTGATTCTTAATAGCAAGGTAACAGTGGTAGTTTATAAAATTATGTTCTTAATTGTTTTTTACTAACATGTGAAGTGCTTTTTGTCTTTTAGTTCACCTCTAGCGCTAATTATGCATTCTAGGTTAACAAAAATTCCTGATCATGCTATCACTGATTTAAATTTTACAATGTACTCATTATTTCCATTTATTACTAGCCTGCATTATGGTGATATGTGCCTAATGAGTTCTCAGAATGTTGTCTTGAGAGGTTAAAGAGTGCCTCAAATAAATGCCAACATTAATTTATTTGTGCAAATCTTCATTAGTGTCCTTTAAGGTTAAAAAAGAAAACTTTTTTGGAAAATTCAGTTTTCTTTTTAACCCCAAAGGACACTAATGAAGTTAGGATATGAGCACTCTCTGGTTAATAAAACTGTAAAAGTTAAAATGGATTATTTTATTTTTTCCCTCATACTCTGATGGTTATATGATTTTTTTAAAAACATGTTTAATTCTTAAAGGCTGTCTAGTGTCCGTTTTATTCAAATGGATAAATTACTCAGTTTAGTTGGTTGTTGAAATTTGAGCAACATTTCTTTCTTTTGTTTAATATAATTGCTGACCAGTCTAGGTCTCCAGAGTTACTGGTATATGTGAAATCATATAAACAGTAATTAAACACCTATATATAAAGCAGATAGCTTTCTGTAGCAAACTTTGTGCTTATATTATAAATCCTGTGGAACCAGACATCGATTCCTTCAATTTATAAACTGTGAATACAAGTGGAAGTACTGTATAGTAAAGATAGCATACAATTTAAATTATGTAAAACTTGATTTTGAAAAAAATTCTTCTAAATTGCATATAAATTAATAGCATGTGGAACGTATAAAGAACTGTCTATAGGTGAGTAAGTAAAGACATCTATGAATAAAATACAGTTTAGTAAAGTGCTTTTTTTTCTATATTAATATCTTTATGTTGAAGGGTTTCCAGAAATAGTTAATGCTACAGGGCACTGATCATGTGGTACAGACAGGAGACAAAGGATGGGATGGAGGTGAAAATAAAGAAAAAACAGAAATAAGCCTTTAAGTGGAAATGCTTTTATAAGACAATGATCAGATGGGAGGTAATTTCAAATCTTAACTTTACACCAGGTAGCATTTTCTGAATGCACCACAGAAGACAATGGATCATCTGTTTATGTAGATCATGCCAGTGCAACAAGCAATAAAGAATATTTAGTGAAGTCTTGAAAGTGGTTGATTATGGATGAATGATTTATATTTATGTTAAAAGCAGTAAGTTTGATTTTAGGCGGTGTTATGGTTTCCTGAAAATATCCCAACAGATTTTCTAGGGGTGATAGTTGGCAAATTTCAGCTCCAAACAGCTACCACCATCAGTGTCTATAGGACATTTGCAGTTGGATTTATCCTACCAGGATAAAATATTATATGGTAAAATTAATTGAATCCTACAAGTGAAAAGCTAGGCTACCACAGTTCTTCCTTCTTAATGATTGATTTTCATAAGTTTCTTCATTCATGTCCTTGTAGGTAGAGTAACACTCTTGAGACCTTCTTGTGAGACCCATGGCCACCAATATAACTGTGATCTATAACTAATTAGACCACTTACAGAAGGCTGATTAAATTAAATTAAAAGTAATTTCCTAATTGGCCTATTCTAACATACCATAAAAAAATGATAACAGCATTTGTAACAGTATAAGCTTAAAAACATTTTAATCAAATTTTACAAACCACGAAATATACTTTTTGGTCTCATGTTTTGAAGTTTGATAGCATATATTGTTCAGTGATTAGATCATTGGAACACACAACTATAGGTAAGGACACTCAAAGGCACAAAATGAGGTTATTGATATTCAGTAGTATTTTCTAGTATCTTCTATACATTTAGCAACTTTGGCAGTGGAAGGTGTAGCCCAGAAAAAAAAATCAATAGATTTGAAACCAAGGAAGAGGCATGAACAGCACCAGCACTTTAAATCTATTCAGATTCAGGTTAAGCAGGAGTCTGGGTAGCGCTTCCCTGGCCAGGGTCTACATCACGTCATTGAGTGAGCCCTATTTTCTGTTGTTCAGGATGGCAATGGTGACACTATACAAAACAGTAGTTAAGAAGTTAATGTAAAATGGTTCTGTAACAACTGACAGAATGATGGGATCAAAGGTCAACAAATAAAGATTTAAGATCAGACCATCCGTGATCAGTGGAGATACTAAATGAAATAAATATCTGGCAGTTGTGATCTTGCAACCGTGCTTTTATGGGATTCTTATCATAAACAAGACCTTGTTGTTTCCATTTGTGATGGAACTAAAGTGTCCATTTCCCATGAAGTTCCCATAGTATTATCTAATAATGAAAGATTTAATGATAGTACTGATGTGCCCACTATGACTTCAACAAAAGAAGGGTGTTTGCTAAATTCTGACTACCTGAACTGAGAGTTGACTTCCTTTCTTCTCTCATGGCTGTTCTCTTGAAATGCTGCAGCTTCCTGAGAAACTGGAATCTCATAAATCCTAGAATTCTCTATGCAGCAATGAAGACCACCTGGTATCAAAAGAAGTAAAATTTTGTATTAGAAGAAATGCACTTTCTTGTTAATCTTCAATAGAGCAAGCACTGGTTTGTATTGAATATTTCTGCAGTTAATATGGACTAAGCTTGGATCATGATTTTCTGGCTATTTAACATAGAAGACAACATTTAGTTTGGGAAGTGTTATTTTAATATGTGATATGAATAGTGCCATTTATAAAAGTCTATCTTTCAGTCACTTGAATTGTCAAACTGGCGTAACCAAGAGGCATGGTTAGAGCCCTTCACTGATAACACTATAGTAGAGACAGATAGAGGTATCTCTGTCTGATTGGGCAGGATTTTGACCTTTTTCCTACTTTTCTGGGTTGGGGAGCTGGGGATATGTATTTCTTTCACATGTCCTTCCAAATAATGCTCTTCTGTGTGCTTTCCATGGGATTGCACTTGGGAACAACTGATGAAGGGAATTAGAATTGCTATGCTCAGGAAGACTCATCCATTTTTCAAATGCGTGCATAGTAATTTTCCTAGACCAATGCTCTACTTTTGAAATTGTAAATTTTGGATATTGACTGACAAGTGTAATTCCCTAAAGTAATAAAGTCTGACTTAGGTGTACTATGCTTTATGGTAAAATTGTACAGACTTTGAATCATCATTCACTCCTATTATGTTTCTTGGTTTTCTAAGTTTCAGGACAGTATTAGAGTCTCTCCTTCATATACAGTCATAAATCAGAAGGACTAAAGCAAACTATCCAGTTATTAGAAACACATCAAATTCAGCATTTAGGATATGACAGCTGTTTGAAAAAGCAGCAATTTAATCTTTATGGCATTTACACCTAAATTTGCACTCATGTTATTGGTGTTAATATTTAAATACATTCTGTGTGTACAAAGGTAAGAGAAAATACTGTACATATGATGGAGAACAAGTTAGGCATCCTTGTAAACCTACAGCTCAGCTGCTGTTAGCAGAAATAACAGCAAGATGTAACAGCAAGAAGCCTGCCAGCCAAAAGTGTTAAGCAGTTTTCTAGACAGAAAAGTATGTTAATTCAGGGAGCAAAGTAAGTAGCGGTCAGTTAGAAGATCAAGTATTTGACTGTAAGTTTTGCTTAGGATCCTACTAAAAAGGAAACATAACACTCCCAATAATTTTCTCCTTACTTCCCTGGCTATTACTTCAATATTTTGTGAAAGCTACCACCATCCACTGGTTTATCCAAGATCTATGGGTCATACTCAACAAATTTTCCTCTACTCCAATGTACACTTATTCTCCATAGCCAATCTCTTCCAACTCTTAACCTCTCTATAACCCTTTCTTTCTATCACCATTGATGGTGCCTGATTTCAGCATCTCATGTCATTGGAAGTTTTGCCTCCCTTCTAAATATCTTCCACCCTGTTGTGTGAGTGCTCGAAGACACACATCTAAACATGCCATTCTTTTACCTGAAGTTCTATGTCTTCCTACAGCCATAATGAAGAAGTCCAAATAGCTTAGCACGTTCTATGGACCCTGTTGTGATAAAATTTAGTTCTCTTTGTAGCCTTCTCTGCTTTTCCTTTCATTCCATTTTCTCCAACCATATTGAGCTAATGAACGTTCCTATACGATCTCCTGCTTCTCTCACCTCCAAGCTCTCCTGGCTTGAAGAGATGTCCTTTCCTGACTGTCACAGCCATATAATCCTCCATTTCTATTGCTAATTTTTTGTTCTTCTGATCACAACACTCTATCACCACTTTTGAAAAATTTTCTTGATATTCCCAATCTGAACTGTGTACATGCTCATCAGCTTCTGGAGACTGACCATTCTGCACTTTCCTTGCTTGTCAGTACACTAGGCTGGAAACTAACTCCTTATAGGCGGGGGCCAGGATTTATTCCATTTTTATAATGCCTAACACAGGGCCTATTGTCAGAAACACACTGTAGGGCTATAATGACTGAGGAACAATACATATTGTAGGGACACATAAAGGCTTGGAGTATGTAAAAAAAAATGTGATAAACAGGAGAGGGTCAATGAATTTGGCATCTGTAGATGAAAAGCAAGAGTAGAAGAGGTGATGGGGATACTTGAAACACTGGGAAAATACATTCAAAAGGCAAAAACTTGATCCTAGGTGCTTAGAGGTGAAGTTTAGAGAGAAATACTTGAAGGCATAGCTCAGAGAATTGAGTAGGTAACAGAGCCCAGGAACCACAGTCAGTGCTAACAGTACAGGTAGGGTGTTGCACTGGGGAAGAATGCTGACACAGGATAAACAGAACTCAGGATTAAACGGAAGAACAAGCAAGGGGCTGATGGTCTGGATTTCTGCACTGAGAAGAAGGAATAAATCCGGAATGTGAGAAAAGATATAGTTAACATTGCAATGTGATGTGAGAACATCCCACTAAAGGTAAAGGTGTTGATGGTAACCATCACTTTACTCACTAACAATAGATTTTTAAATTTTAAAAGTCTTGCTTGAAGACATTCAATTTCACCCTAGCTATAAAGTTCTGCTAAGCTTTGATTGGATGTTACTGGTATTCTGAGGCATGGGAAATTGACCACATGGCCACGTGACATATATCTGTAGTTGTATCGGCCAGGAAATAATGTTGTAATCATAACTTACACGTAGCAGATTTTACATGTGCTACCCTTTATAAAGCACTGCAAGCACGTTATTACTTTATACTGTTTTCCTTTACTGCATTTGTCTTTCTTGTTACTGATTGTCATATCTGCTGACTTCATAAATTGTCTTTTCTCAACACTATTCAATCATCTTTTTTCCTTTGTCAAAACTTTTAAGTCTCAGGGTCTCCAAGAGAATATTCCAGACAAGCCTCATCAGTTTCCAGTCACTGATACACCATTGTGATCTCATCCTTAGAGGCTTTCCTTTCCCCTTCTCAATTTAACACAGCTTTCAAATATGGTTTCCAGTAAAATGGAGTTGTTTATATGGTTTTATATTTCTTCCCGCGCCTTTATAAGCATTTATCCATATTGACATTGATTTCTATCTGGCCACGAACTGTTCAAGTTAAAAAAGATTGTACAAGATGGCTAATCTTTATCAAGAGCCATATCATCTCAAAAAAGAGGCACAAATTGATGCATATGTTAAAACTAAGGCATAGACTAAGGAGCCTTTCCCCCAAATCACACAGCTACTAAGGGGATGAGCTAGAATTTGAATCCAAAGCCCATGCTTTTAACCATCATTTGTACTTCTTTCCTAAATTAAACTCTACTAGTTGATGACTTCAAGTCTCAACAATGCCACTCATTATCTGGATGTTATTATAACTCACTATAAATACCTTGATTTCCTTCTTTGTAAAATGAAAGTCAGTATATACCTCATAGATTTATTGTAATGATTCCATGACATAACACATGAAGACTTTGGAAGGAACCGGAAAGTGGCAAGCTTTTATTTGCTCAATGGTGTATCAATGTTGTGTATGGTTGATGCTAAGTATGTTTTGATTAATGGATGAATGGAATGTTCATGCTTAATAGTGTTCAACACATTAATATGAAGTTAATAAGTGTAGTTATTTAGTTGTTGACTAATAATTATTTTGCTTTTTAGTGTTTTTTGGCCAAAGATTTTTAAGTCTCCTCAATAGTTTAAGCATTTTTTTTAAGTTTGGAAGAATTCTTAAAGGTATCTTATTTTATACTTTCCTTAGTAAATGCTAAATTCCTTCATGTAGGAGAGAGCTATGTTATTGTTGGTACAATGGCTTAATATTCACTTTTATTCCCTGTGTTCTGGTTGTGATTTAATTGGTATTTAGAACAAAGCTTGCTACTTATTATATGCTTTCATAATTGCAAATTTGTGTTTTAATATCTTCTACACATATATTGTGCTTTCCTTTACCTCCTTAAATCTTCCACTGTTTCATAATCATGGCATTTGAAATCTCATAAAATGTTATTTGGGGGCTTGCTGGAAATGTCATCTACATAGTAATGGTTTAAGTTTGTGCATCTTTAAAGCATAATAGGAGATGGAATTCATAGCAGAGTAATAAACATCTCTCTTTAGGGTATGGACTTGTGATTGGTATGACTTTGCGCCCAGAGGGCAGTTAGCAAAACAGCATTATGACTGTGTGCACAAGGATAAAATAAGTAAGAAAAAATATCCTTTGAACTACACAAAATTATTTTTTGTCAGAATCTGATGTCTGTGAACGCTAGACTTGTGACCTCTTAGTTTAGCTTTACAAATGGCATAAATGAATAGGATTTTTAAGCCACACTTGGGTGAACAATAAGAATCTAGAAGCACATTGTTTGGACACACCTTCAGAAGCTGCTGTAGCTAACAGTATCAAGCAGAGAATCCCTGTTGGGTGTAGAGCTCTCCAGCCCTTCCTGTGGAAGTAGATCTGGACGTACAGCTGGAAAGTCTATCACACATGACCTGCGAAAGCAGAGAGTTTAAATACAGTGCTAAGTTTAATCCAGAGGAATGCCAAATCAAAAAACAATTAGCTTTCCATATGTTCTTTCCCCCATGGGTGCTACTCTCAAGGTGGCTTAAATGCGTTAGAATTGTATGAATAATTACAAAAAGGCTTCATTAGTGACATCCAAGCAAGCTAAACTTCTTGCTCTGTGAGCCCAGGCACATGTATACGTCGTTTCCTTTAGATACGGTGAAGGTAGGTTTACCAAGTTATCAGTTGATTTTCTGTCATGTTTATATGCCTGTGTTATAATTTAGAAACTAGAACTACTCAAAGCCAACTTGTGTCAAGTTTCTCAGAATCTCAGAGCCTGACTGCTTGAATCTACCTCTATTTTTGCATGAGAAATCAAGACCTTTGCCTAGTTTAGAAAACATATTCCCATTCCCAAATTAATCAGGAAATAAGACAGTTTCTAGTTTTCAATATATTACATATTTCTAGTAATAGCACAAGTAAAGGATTTTAGTTAAATTCATAGAGAAGCTAGAAGTTTTTCTAAGAATAAAATTTATAAAAGAAAAGATCTTTGGTATTAAGAATAAGGCCCTCAATGATGATCCAAAAATGTGTAATTGTGAGATTAGGTTGGGGAAAGACAGAGTTGAACTCTTTTATAGCAATGAGAATGTAGGTGTCAGATAAATACACTATCAAAAAGTCTTCTAGGAATCCTAGTGGAAAAAATGTTTATGCTTTTGAGAGACTCATGGAGAGGGGTTGAGATGCTGGAACTCTGAAGACACTTAACTATCTCAGGTTTAGTAAAGATGCAGATCGTGAATTCCAAAAATGCTCCATCAATGAGCTTCATATTGATTCTGAGCTCAGTTTCAGGAAGGTCCATTAAATAGGTGTTTTGAGAGCACTTAGGATAAAATGCTGGCAGCAGAGATTCACTAAATGAGTCAGTCATGCCAAGCTAACCTCAATGGCATCGTTACAGAGGAAAAAAAAAAAAAAGTAGGCTTTAGACACTGACAATCTGGATATTTCCAAAGTATTGTGGGACTACAACTGCTCTTTGTCTCTGTTCCTCCCAGGACTGATTCCTGAGGAAAGGAGGGTTGAATTTTGATCTAGAAATTGATGTTGGTTGGCAAATAAAATAATAAGCTATCCTTTAGGCTGCTTTATGTTCTGTTAGTTATTAGATCATGTGAATGTATTCTTAACAGCAAACACAGAAAGCTCACATTGCAGTCTTACGGAGAAGACTTTCTTACATTATCTTCTGTTTAATGTTCTTCAAAAGACCTATTATTTTTCTTCAGGATTCACACTGCCAACTACTTGAAAACAGGGACCATATCTGTCTTAAAGTAGTTAACAGATGTCTTTTATACTATGGGGCTTTAATTTTTAAATATTCAATTATTAGACCGTGCATAGTGTTATAAGCCATATAAGATACACTTGCTATTCCCATCAGAGGCATTCTCTATTCCTCTGGTTAACAGAACTCCCATTTTATATAGGACTTGGACACCCTGTGCTTCAAGGAGCCCTCCTCAGCCCTAGAATGAATAGCGACAGATCTAAGTCAATGGTTCTCAGCTCTGTCTGACCCAGTTTCTCCAGTTCATAACAAATTCTTAAATGGCCCCTCCACTGCTCCAAAATGTTAGTGAGGACCTATTGTATGTATTCAAGTCACTAAAAAAAATAATGTACCAACTAATATAAGTGAGAAATAATTTTAAATCAATTTATAATAAAACTGTGTTGTACCAAAGCCGTACATATTTAAGTACATATTTAAGTACATATTTACATATTTAAGTACAATGGAAGGTAATAAAATTTTCATGTCTGCACCCATATCTGGAATCACTGCAGATACAAAGCAATATAGATGCATGTGAGTTTCACTGGAGAAAAACACTGAAACTGCCATCCCCATTGTTGACATGATTGATCTGGGCTGGCACCTGTGATTGACATATTCTGTTTGCCCCTCATCCTCAGTTGTACTCCACCATTTACCTCCCTTCTATCCAAACAGAATGGCGTGTATTGAATAGATCAGTAGGCTACCTTGCTCTTTAGCTTCCGAGAGAAGGAGAAGAGAGGGGTCACGGGTTATTCCACAAGCTCCCTTCCTAGGAGGTCTCCTTGGACAATCTGTGTCTCTCATAAGAAGGTCATGTTCCCTTCTTGTCTCAAAGAGGCTTCTTCCCCATGACTCTCTGCTACTACTAACCCAGAGTTATTGTGTTACTTACTGTGGTAAGTTATGCCTCTACTCCTGTCTCCCACACCTTTGTAAGTAGTCTCTTTGTAAACAAAATTTTAAGTTATCTTAATTTGAGAATGCTCTTTTTTTGTGCTCATGGGAATACAGATATTTGAGATAATTATTTTGTTAAAGATCATGTAATTTGAACAGAGACATTTTGCCTTGACCCATCATGTAATTTCTTTCATTTTACCTGCAAAATTATCCCATGGTAATTATTTAATGATCAATTTGCATGTTAAAAAAACACTTTCTACAATGTCACATTATACATCCAATATTAGATAATATTATTTTAACAATGTTGACACTATTTAAATCTATGATGTTCTTTAGTATTGACTGTGAAGCAAAGCAACTTTATCTGTAACAGGCTTATGTTGATTTTTAATTTTAAGAAGATTATATATATATATATATATATATATATATATATATATATATACACAATCTCCTCTGAATTCAACTTTTGATACAAAGATAATGAAATCTCAAGAGGAAAATGAATCACTGTATGATTCTATTCTGGAAATCACGACTTGATCACTCATCCAACAATGTGTATTAATTTTTCTCCACATCGTGCACATACACACCAGGCTGACTAACGTTGAAAAAGGTGCATCTTTCGCTACGACTTCATGAAATCGTCAATCTCACTGAACCTAGGTTTTTTTTTTAATTCTTCTTTTCTGCTATCAATAAATGTCTTCTATGAAATGAACAAGTAGGAAACACTGAAAAAGAACCTTAACTAGCTCCCCTATTTCTCAAGAATTTGTTTTCAAGTAACTCTCATCTTCCTTCCTTTACAAGCTTTATTTTTCTTTACTGTTTCTAATAACAGCCTTTCCTGTTTTCCTCTACTTTTAAAAAAGACACCCACAGAAAAGAAAAAAAAAGTATGACATTTCCAGTGCAGCTGCAAAATTTACACTGCTATAGAAAAATATTACCTGCTTATAAAGAAAAAAAAAAAACAATAAAAACATGAACCGAGAAAGCACAGAAGGTAGTAATCACATTTAGTTGTTTATCATGGAATCATCTTTATAATCCATCTGTTATGATTACGCAGAGCAAATTGTGAGTAATTAGGAAGCATCTACTAATTTTATAGATTTAGGCTTGAAGGCTTGTAAGGCCAATACAACACAAATTTTATGGACTTTTTTTTTTTATATTTAGAATTCAACTTGGATAAGTGGCCATCAGGTAGGTGGATGACGGAAGCTTAAGAGACACATACAGATAGCCTTCCTGCAGCTTTCATGATATAAATACTGTAGCATATTTTCTATTCCTGCTTTATTTAAAAAATCACATTTTGTTTAAAAAGATAGCATCATAGTCTACAAAGTATAAAATTCAAGACCAAAGTGTTACCAAGCCAGGTTCGTTTTGCTTGATGTCGGACGAGAAGCCAAAATATCCAGCGGCTGAGGTTTGCAGCAAACAAAGGGCTTATCTGCAAGGCAACCAAGCGAGAAGATGGCAGAAAGAATCTCAAATGTGCCTCCCCAAACGTGCAGGGCTCTAGGTATTTTTGAGATAAAGCAAAAAGAAGCAGGGAGCTCTGAGGTGCGGGGAGAGCGGGAAAGCTGATTGGAAAAAGGTGCGGGAATCCCTACGGTAATGATTCTGAGCAGGCGTCACTAGGCTATTGGCCTCTTAGGTTGGAGGGCGGAGTCTTCGGCCCTCTGAGGAGAAAGGTCAGGGCGCATGCGCAGTTGAAGGGCCCGTGGTCCTGTCTGGTCTTAGCCAGCTCGGCTCCAACTAGCCGCAACCGACTCCAGGTTTCTGGAAAATAATTCAAGCAAAATGTCTTATTGTTTGAGCTACCTGTGGCTTAACGGACTTGCAAGTCTTAAAACGGCCTTGATTGGAGGAGGTAGGTGAAATGGATTTAACCCACGGTTTCAGAAGGGAAGCAATGTGTTAAAAAAAATAAATTCCTGTGTAAAATTAGTCACCATTGTTGTTCAAATATTTTTAGCGTCTTTATTATAAGCACGGTTTTGTCCCAGATGTGTGGCCCTGATGATATCATGTATTTGAAACTGAAAAAAACCCCTGTTTTTTCTCTATTGGGCATTGCCTACATATTAGCTTTTCCAGATCCAAATTCCTATTTGTAGCCATCGCTATGGCAGAAAACCAGGTAGTTGAGAAAGTCGAGAACTCCAGCTTCTGGCGTGTTCTTGATTGGTTGTGATTGACGTTGCCTGTGATGAGGGTTTAGTGGAGATGCACGATTGGTAAACTGGGGTTTAAGCCGACCCGCTGAGCCGTTGCCTGGAGGTGTAACTCAACAAGGAGAGAAGCAGTTTGGGGCAAAATGACCGACAATTTTGAACTATAGGTTGTTATAAGTCAAGCTTCCAACACCAAAAGTCACCCTGAGATGGAAAAACATAGAATGGTGAGTTGAGCATTTAATTTTTTTCATTTTGGTAGTTAGGGAAGTTTTGGTAAACAGTTTCTCACTGTATTCCTCTAACTCTGGGCCAACTTGGGGCATGGGCTTTACGGAAAACAGTATTGAGATCCAGTGGAAATATATTTTTGAGCAATAGAGATAGTTATTCTGGCCCAAGAGTTGCCTTTTTTCCCCTTTGTTATCTAGAAGGTGCTTTTTCTTGCTGCTGGCCCCCACTGGGAGTGAATGTTGGGTAGAAGAGAAGGTGTTCCAGTGGAGAATGGAAAGAGGTTCTAGCAGGAGTGCAAATGAAGCGCGAGCCACAAAAGTGTGCCTTTGTGGACCAGGGGCGAGGGCTGTGGAAGGCAGAGGAAGAGGAACCAAGGGACCTGAGAACCTCACTGCTTTCTCGAACTTGTGAGGGTGAAATTTTCAGCAATATATATCAATAATTAATTAGAGGCTTTTTAGACAGTATGGCTTTTAATAGATACCTTAATTGCTGAAGTCTCTCCTCAGTACTACACATGACCTGTGGACAGGTTTTAGTCATTATTAATTATTCATTTATTCAACAAATAGTATCTAAGTTCAAAGTCCTAAAAAAAAAAAAAAAAAAAAAATGAAGGGCACTCTGTCTGCCTCCCAGGACATTAAAACCCTAGCTGCTCACTGAGGGAAAATAGGGGTCCTGTGTTAAATAGCTGGGCTCTAATTTATAACTGGGACTCTGCTGCTGACCTGCTTCCTTGTTCCTGTAACCTTCCTGTTATTCGGCTCACTCCCTACCCCTGCCACGGCCAACCCGCTTTTGGATGGACCTCCCTCACCATAACACCTACCTAAATCTTTGTTCTTAAATTTGTCTTAACTTAAAGCTGCAACAGAATGTAGTTTGGAACATGAGGCTTGAGGATAAGTAATGACTGAAGCTGTTTTGACTCAAAGACCTTTGGGAGAAGGAAGTTAGTAGCCAAATTCCTTTGAAAGTTTTCTCTTGTCTTTCACGCATCTGGGGCTGAAAAATTAATTTCTATATCAGTGATATTTTAACAGGCATTCATGCAAATCAGTTCTGGTGGGAGTTTATTATCCTCCAATAACAAGTAATACATCCCTTACTTATATTAAGTGTAAGTATAAATTACATATGTTATATAAAGCTATCTTTTAAAATTACAGCTATACTGTTTAGGTTTTAAAACAGTCCAGGTAATTTTCAAGCATTTTAACGTTTCCAGGAAAGTGTTCCCTTTCCTTTCAGTTTACATGACTTTAAAAACTTGTGAGTTACCATCTACTATTTGCATCACTAACTTAACTCAGCATGCTTAAATTTATTTCTCTATTTATCAAATTATCTAGTTGATTTTTCAGAGCCCTTCTATAGCTTTTTGAAAATAAAAGAGAAATAATTATTAAAGAATTGTGTTTAAAACCAGAGTCATATAGTGAGAGGTTGTGTATTTTTTTCAGGTGTTCATAATGAATACATTTCTTTTTCAGTATAATAGTTTGTCATTAAAATAATCACCCAACCTTGGTGATTTTTCATGTAACAGTGTTTTATAAAGTGATTTTAGGTAGTGAGAAGGCACATGCCATTATCTGTAGTTTACCAGAAAGTGCCAGTAACTTGGTAACTTGAATACATATCCCTAACCATGGACCATTTCTCCAGGCGCCAGGAGGTATCCCAGATTTGGGGGTCGGAACAAGAGCTCATTTGGTATGTGTTCATCCATAATGGTAAAGGTCTTGGCTTTTGACTGTATTAGTATAAAATCTAGAACAGTTCAAGGATAGTTGGATAATTTCTGCTCTCTGAAGAATGTGTATTATTTCTAAGAGATGTAAGAGTGAACTACCTTAAAACTCAAAATAGTAAAATAAGTCTTTAGGGTGGCCTTAGAACTGCCTGTCCCAATGGAAGCTTCTCTAGAAGAAAAACTAATCTTTCAGTCTCTAAATAGTGTCTTCCAAGTTGGTTTTAAGGGATAATTGGAAAACCTGTTTTAAATATACATGGGATTCCACATCAATCCCTGTCTCTACTGCTAGCCTTTGTGAGTAAAGCTTGTTGGCAGAATGATGGCTTTTGGGGCAAGTGGCTAATTAGACTTTTTAGTACTGAAGATCCTTTTGGTACTAGGTTATTAGGGTGATCTAAAATAGTACCCGTATCCTGCTGCCCAGTTGTCTATTTTGATTCCTTTTTTTCAAAGACAATTTTAAATGCAGAGGTTTTATTCTCTTTTATGCTCTTTTATAAAATAATCATATTTTTGAATTTCTTTTCCTAGCTATCCAAGCTATGCATGTTTTTTATTGTCAGGAAAAATAACACTCGATAGATCACTAGATCAAGAAATGCTTGATATAACATTTATTTTTATGACCCTTGAAAGTTTTTTCAATCTACATGTTTAATTTATTTATGAGTGACTGTACATGACTGGAATAGATATTCTTACTAGTCAGAAACACTTGTGTGGCTAACATAAAGTGCGTTAGGAATGAAAATAAGCGAGTAGAAACAGTATTCTGTGAATATTGCCCTAATTAGAACTGCCAATTTTCCAGGGATTGAAGATCCTAGATCTGTCTTTATCTTTCAACTTTGGATCATAGGAACATCCCATTATAATGAGCCAAGGGCCTATTTGATAATTAATGATAATCATTTTCATGCTTTTAAATAACTGCTTAGGACACAGCTAATTTGTAGTAGGATTTTGAAGTGCAAATTACACATTTCTCTTTAAATAATTAGAGTAAAATATAGACATGTACAATTTACACTCCATACACACAACTAACTTCAATTTGTCCCTAGAAGAAAGCTTTAATTTTGCAGGCGCAGTCCACAAAACAAGGTGTTAATAACTACATCTTTATTCTCACTTTTAAGTGAGTTCTTTTCAATCAGTACAACACGACTGCAGTTTGTATGCAAATAGAAACGGTCAAGTTCCTTAAGGGGATGACTTACTTTCAGTCATATTCAGGGTTATATATACTTCTATAGTAGGGACAGGAATTCATAACCCTTTGTTAAATAATGCAGCCCTCTTTGAAGATGTCTCTAAATTACATTTCCCTTGTTATATAGCTAGTTTTCATGTATTCACAAATGAGATACATTATAATTATTAATGCAAAAGCATAGCATAAAGTTGAGAATATAAATAGTTTCACTTGGAAAGAACATACTGAATGAATTATCAAAGCAATTTTATTTGTTCTCAGATTTACCATAGAAGAAATAAAACTCCCTTATTAAAATTTCCCAGCACTTAAATCCATTTAAGTTCTATTTCATATGCCCTTAAGTTCTTTGGTTGTTACTGCCAGTAAAAGGAGAGCACCTGATAATAAAATCATTCTTCTCTCATAATCTTCTCCTGATGAGTACACAGAATACTGTCTCCATTCTGGTGAGAACGCTGCCTCTCTGTCTCCTTAGAGTTTGTGTGGATATGAGGAGAAAATGTTTGTTAATTTTACTTCCTATAAGGTAAGGTCTCAACGATTGAAGGTCAATCAACAAACTTTTCTTTTATTTTCATACTGTGTCTTGCAATTGCCAGCCAGCTTCTGTTTAGTTATTGTGGTATTGTGATTTATAATATATATTTTGGTCTTTGTCCATAGTTCCTGGCTCAGAGTTCCCCAAACCCTTGAAATTCCTGAACAATAAGAGCATCTTTTATATTTGGTCTCTTGTCCTCAGCTCCTGATATTGCTTCAGACCTATAAAGGTGAAAATAGTATCTTCTTATTCATAACAAGAGCTTTTCCTCCATACCTGAGTTTATGTTAATGAAGCAACTTTGGAAATCCCTTAAAGATGGTTGTGGATGCCAAAGGAACAAATCAGAAACAGAGGATTGGAATTTTCAGTCCCATCCCCTGATTTCTAAGAGGTTGATCCAATCACTCGTGGCCATCAGAATGCCTATGCAGTGAAGCCATATAAAAATCCGATTAAAGGGAGGGTTGAGAGCTGCTGGATTGGTGAGTGCATGGAGACGTGGGGAGTAGTGCACTCAGAACGGAAGCTCTGAGCTTTTCCCCGTACCTTACCCTCTGCATCTCTTCATCTGGCTGTTGATAAATATCCTATAATATTCTTTGTAATAAACCCATAACCTAGTGAGCAAAATGGTTTCCTGGTTATGTGAGCTTTTCTGGCACATTAATCAAAACCAAGGAGGAGATCATGGGAACATTTGATTTATAGGCATTGGTCAGGAACATGGGTGACAGTGTGGACTTTGGATTGGCATCTGAGGTTAGGGGTCGGTTTTGTGGGACTGAGCCCTTAGCCTATGGGATCTGATGCTATCTCTGGGTAGATAATGCCAGATTTGACCTGAACTGTAGGATGCCTAGCTGGTGTCAGAAATGGTTGGGGTGTGGAAAATACTCACTGGGACTGACTGCAGAGTCATTAGATGTTGAAATATAAAGGAAGAGATCTAACATTTGTAAAGACTGACATATGTTCCAAAAATTGTATTGATAAACTATTATTTTAATTATCACACTCACTTTCCATTTAGTGTTATTGTTTTCATGCTTTGAAAGGTTTACTAACTAGGAATAGACTTCATAGCTCACAAGAGGAAGAAACTCAGGTTTGTGGAACTCAGGCTTCTAGGATTCTAAAAGTCACATGATTTCCTGGACTCCTATCTCCATACTGAACAGAGAAGAGAAAGACTAGACTCTTCTGCAAGCAGAGAACCAAGTTTTTAAATCAGAAAAATGAATTATCTCTAAGGATAAAATAGATAGCAAGACCTCAAGACTAGATTTTAAAGTAGTGACATGGGTAGCTAGGACATATGTTTAGTGACAAGATTGCTATGAATACTTGACCAAAAATCTCCCTCATGAGTCCCAAATTATATGCACAGCTGTTTTAATGAGAATTACATGAATCATTTATATCAGGCTCTGAAAAGAGAATTATCAAAATAAGATTAAAATTTTCAACAATAAAAATCTTGTCTAAGTGGTAAGAAATATATTAAACAGAGGACTCTATTCCCCAGGCAGTCTGGTTAACAATTTAGCTTGCTCAATGTGTAAAAAAAAAAATACTACAACTGACAAAATTATGAAAGGTCTTCTAACTGTGTGTTCAGTGTAGCTGGCCATACTTCCATTTGGGAATTAAAAGGGCAGATTTTTCTGTCAAAGCTCTCTGCTATTCTCTTCCAGATTCCATTTCTGGAGAGATCTGGAATGAGGATGACTTAGGTAAAATAGCAATTTTTCAATTTAAAATTTAAAGTCAAAATGGAAGTAACTTTTAAGAAATTTTTAAAAATCCAAATCTTAAAATCACTGAATCCTAATTGATACAACCACTCATATCTCCCTCAGAGATTAATTTTTGACCCTGGCTCAGTATAACTCCTGCATACTCCTGTCTTAGTTCTAGTGTATGTCAGTATTGTCATAGATGACCCTTTGCATATCCTGACCTCTCAGTTCATTGAATTCCTCTACTCCAGTGACAATGTTTCTACTCATAACACTTCTGATTCCAGATATGTGAGTTTTTCCCTCACAACAGCCAATTCTACACGTTCCAGGCATCAACTGGGTGTCCTACAATTCAATTCTATTTTGAAACTATTTACCTACAGCCAGTGTCAGATACTGCAAATTAAGGAGAGTCCCACAGGACTGCCCAGCATTTCAGATACCAATGGCAAGTTTAAAGCCTCTGTCCTTCTGACACCCTGGCTATAAATCAGGGGTTCCCACAGCTCCCTCCACAAGTTTGGTAATGCCCAGTCTGGGTGTATTACCCTGCCAGCACCTTGGTGTATTCACCAACCCAGAAGCTCTCCAAACCCCATTGTTTAGGAGCTTTTATAGTTTTCATTGCATAGGCATGATTGATTACATCACTGGCCAAAGGTAATTAATCTCTAGCCCCTCTTCCCTCTCCAGAGATCAGGGGGCAGCAGTGAAAATTTTAACCCTCTAATCATACCTTGGTTTTCCTGGTGACCAGCACCCATCCTGAAGCTGTCTAGGGGCCCCCGAGCCACCCTAGTTACCTCATTAGAGGTATACTTTTAGAATAAACTCACCTACAGTTGAATTGCTTTCCTCACTCGTATCAGGAAACTCTAAGGTTTTAGGATCTCTGTGCTAGGGACAAAACCCAAATATATCTTATTATATCCTGGTATCATAATCACACTGTCTTGTTCACTCTCCCCTCCAGGTCCTTCCCTAGACCCATGGTTCTAATTACTGTGTGTGTGTCCCTGAAATTGTGTTTAAAAGGGATTCTGGGTCCTGTGCTTGGAGTTTCTGAGTCAGTCTGGCACTGAGAATATGCGATTCTAACAAGTTCCCATGTCATCCTGCTGCTGCAGGTCCAGAGGCCACACTTCCCAGACTGCCTGAGACATTGTCATCATTTACAACAGTAACTCCTATGCTCAGAATTTTATATATCCCATTCTCTGAGCTCCTCCTTTAATCATTTCCTTTAATACTGACTTGACAATCTTTCAGTCTCTCTGGGACCTTCAGATTGGTATCTTACTGCATTAACATTAACCCTCACTCCTTTGATGTCCTCTCTCGCTTCTTTTCCTGCCTAAATTCCACAGTCAGTCAATCGTTCCCTTGCATATATCTTCAAATTCCTGGTTTCTCTTTCACTTTGTTGAAACAGCTTGGAAAATAATCAATCCTAGTTAGATCCAAATTTCCATCTAATCTTCATTTATTCCCAAGAAACTGGATGCATGGAGTAAATCATAAGCATGCTGTCTTCTTTCATTTAAATTTATAACTGAGAACCTCAGAGCTACCTGTCAATCAATTATCTACGTGTGCCCCAATCCATTCACTCTCTAATTCACCTAGGGAATGGTTTTGCATCTTCTCTTGTCTCTTACACCATCAGTGCTTCCCCAGAAATCCTTCTCTTTTTGGTCCCTGCTTCCCTGAGAACACTGCATCAAGCAGAAGAGAACTTTCATAGACTCTTAAAACCATTTGCATCTATTTTACTACATCTGAACCCATATTGTTTACCTTCTGTTATTACAGATGGACCACCTGGCCCCAATCTGTACATTCTCCACGGACCCTTATTTTACAGATGAAGGTAATGAGAATGGAGTCAAGGTTGTTTTCTCATAACATAGCTTAGATTCAAACCCGTGGAGTCTGTTTCTAGAGCTGGGACTCAAAATCAGTGCATTTTGAAGGGGAGGTCCTGTTAGAAAATGAGTGCTGGAAAAAATCTGGAAGAATCTGCTGACTGAGAAAACACTTTTACTATTTGAGCCTCTTGGAAGAGACCTTCAGCCTTCTCATCTGGACCAAATTCAGAGAGCTGACTAGGGTTGGAGATTTCTAAGGTCAGTGAACAAATACCCTCACTCAGAAAGTGGAGATAAAAGGCTTACCAGGCACATTATCTTAAGGACATTTAATTTAAAACACATTTCATTAGTCAAATGCAACTTTAGTAACTGCTCCCTGATCACTTCCACTCTGTGACAGTGGGAAGGGTGGAGAGAACCCAGAGCTTTCCTAGGTGCCTGAAATTAAGGGGAAATTTTATACACATGGAAGAACTCAGAAATGAAAGGTTGAGGACATAGATAATAAATGTAAAAAATTTTATCTTTTTGAGAAAATGTTGATTTTATGCAAGAATGGATAATTGTGTGAAAACTGTCATTCACATCTATCAATGTGATCACCAATAATTTATATAATACATATGCTCATAGTTTTAGAAAAAACTTTATTTTTGAGAAATTTATCAGTCTCTAAAAACATCCTTAAAATGCAGAAATCATCAACTTAAGCCTACTAAGAAGGCTCTACATATGAATAATTTTATACAAAAATGCTCTGTGACAACAGTGCCAGTGGTGGCTGGTTTTATTTCATTTTATAATGACAAATTTAGTTAAAACCCAGCTTCTGAACTGAATTTCAGGGTAAGCATCTGAAAGAAAGAAATACATGTAGTCTAATCTTTAAAAAAAATTGTTTCTTGTTATTTCTTAAAATATTGCAAGGCTCTGACTTTACTTATACCCTGAAAAGGTATGTAGATTTATGTACAGCTATTGCAAAGTGGACAGTCTAATGTCTACTCTGTTCTGGTGGCTCTTTAATCTAATTATTATAAAATAGTTAATAAATTAGTTGGCAAATGGAAAATTTGAACTTTATACACTAAATTTTTACTTTGTATTTTCAACTCTTGAAAAATAGATGCATATACTCAGAATGATATTCACTTCACTGTACCATAATATACTTCAATCTTTTTATCTTCAGCTGCAGAGTTCCCCCATCCTTTTAATTATGTTAACAGCGTTTACTCACCTAGCATTGCCCATCCACCTCCACTAATTCATGACTCTATTATACTTTTCCAGGGGATGCATTTCCATAATTCTGCCTTGTTATCAAGTTTATTTTTTTCCTTCCAGTTTTTTTGACTGTCGTCCAAAATTTTTTGGCTTTATCAGGGATTTTCACTTTATTGTCACTTCATTTTTTTTTCCCCTAGCTTTTCATAACTTACTGTGGTTATATCTGCCTTTTAGTTCCCTTAAGATTTCTTTTTAAGACTTCAAACTTTTCATTTTATTTTTAGCTCATGAAACTTGCAAAAGTCTGTACCCTTCTGATTTTTCACTTGCTTCATCGACACGTTCTTGTGTTTTGTTTTCATTTTAAAATACCAGAAAGTAAAATGTCTCAGCAGCTTGGTGGGTAGAATAGTTTATTTATAATTTCAAAAAAATTTTTTTTAACTTTTTGTAAGATATTTGCTTATAGGTTAAAATCTTGTGTATAAATTCCTTAAAAAAATTCCCTAAATTTCTGTGGAGTTGTCTGATATTCTTTTATCATTCAATGTAATCACTGGTGCTATGTTTTTGTTCTCCCACTCAGGGTAAATAACTGACAAAGATGTGTTATTAGCTGCATCTAGATGTGAATGTATTCAATCAGATATTATTGAAACTCCATTAAGCTTAAGTGGGCTTGGGAAAGCATAAAACAATATATATATATATATAAACTTTATTTATATTAGACATTTTTTTCTCTTCTTAAAATGAGTAACCTGGTATATGGCAAACTGGCTAGGAGAGGAGGAATTGGAAAAGAGAAAAGCTCTATTTGAGAGTTTGTCTATTTCTATGGTGTGCACATCTCTATGCCCAGTTTTAAGCTACTGGCAGTTTAACAGTTCACAACATTTCTGAAAATCTAATAATCAGCTAACACAAGTGGGTACAGGCCAGCACAAGCCAGCTCCAGCACAAAAGTAAAAATGGTTACTAAGTTTTACTAGGTCATGGAGATCTTTGAACATATAACGAAGTCTGTGACCTTCAAACAAATAAGAAAAAATGCATGTAAACAGATTTTGACAAAACTTGGCCGTTCTATCCATGAATCTCTGTATAAGAATCCCCTTTTCTCTGTGTAGTTGTAATTTAAAGGGTTCAAAGATTATGATACAAATGATAAGTATTCTGTTTAATCTCAACGCTTTGATTTTCATATTTTGAGAGCCAGGTATATAACTGCAGCATTAACAACAGCATTTCCTCAGGAAAACTTAGGAACTGTCCAGAGAAAGGGGCCTTTGTCTCCAAACAGTATATTCCTCTTCTTCCTGAAGCTCACCATATAAAATGTCAATTTTGTTTCAACTGTTAAATATGACCTTTGTCCTCCCAGTCACCAGTGATCTGCTTTGGGACTCTTTGATTCTCTATAATTCCTATCAGATAGTATGAATAAAAGAGCAAATTTGCTTGCTGGTATATTGAAAAAGCAAATTTTTCTTTTCATATTTTGATAATTTTGTCAAAGTACAAAATCATAAGTTATTTGAATATCTAAAATCTTCTGCTCTATTGTTCTAAAAATTCTAGATATCTTCCATGTAAAGAATAGCCAAAAAAGAATAAGATAATTCTCAATTGCTGCTTCAATGATTTCTTTGCTTGTAGTGTATCTAATTAAAAGGCAAAACTCTCATTTCAAGTTTTATAGGCATCAGTTGCCTGATTAAAAAAGTAAAATTTCTAACCATATAATCTGGAGTTAAGAAACTTGTAAAAAAAAAAAATTACTTTAACTTCATTGCTGATAAGTTTGCAAATTTAAATCTTAACTTACTGCGACAAATTTATTTACTTTGTGCTGACAGGACAGTATCTTGGGGCTTTGTTTTCCAAGTCAGTTCTAAATCTGCATTGTATCAAAGTCTTCTTATTATGCTTTGGATGTTATGGTAGATAAATGGTTTCTTCACAAAGATACATTCATTCTGGTATTGAAAATGCCTACTTAAAATTCTGCATGGATAGTTTTATTGAAAAAATATGTAGGCAAGCCATTAATTATACACAAAGACTTGGAACAAATTCTTGTAAGAAGCATAGCATGCCTTCCATTAAATGTATACATTTTATTCAAAGTTACTGAAAGTCTTCCTGAGGTTAAACAATAAATCTTAGGAATTTAACCACTCTGTTTCCCCCAAAGGTATTTTTTTTTTTCTGTATGACACACACATAGGGCCAAATTTAAATAGCTAGGCAATATTTTTCAGTGCATTTTTGTTGCAAATCTAGTTACTGTGAATAAGCTGCTCAATTATTGTCCTCAATTTCTTTTTATTATGTAATTATTATTCTATTTTGGATCTTCTTTACAATTGTGAAATATCTTGAATCAGAAATTGCAGAGAATATATAAATGAGTGAAAATGCATCCTGCCATAAAATCGAATCTGGAAAAATTATTTTGTCTTGAATTTTAAGCAGCATTTTATTCAAGGCACGTGGAACATTTTCCAGCTCATATATTTCACAATAGTATAGAATTTTTTGCTCTTTTTTTGGGAAAGAGATTTAGCAGATAAATTTATCACTTTACTTCCTACTTTTTTAACTTTGATAATCTGAACAATTTATATGGATTAATGAGTCTTTACATGTAAAAAAAATTCACAATCTTTTTTCCAATTTAAAAGTACAAATAGTAGCTATACTTCGACAAATAAGTTAAAAAAAAAAACACTAAAAAAAAAAAAGGTTAATTGGCCAAAAAGAAATCTATAAACATGCTTTAAAAATCAGAGTATCTTGAGGTCCAAAATAGATTGAAAACAAACCTTTCTGGGGGTAAAAAGACTAAAAAACTGAAATATTTGACACATTTCTAATTGCTGTTAAATGGAGTGGCATGGCATTTTAAATAGGTGCTAAATTTTTCTGAAAATATACTAGATGGTAGAATTTCAGAAGAGCTTCTTCTAAAAGTTTCTACCATTCTTGTGACTGGTATGAAAGAATTCTCCTCACTTACTCTACTGGGCTCAAGAAGTCAGAGTTACATTCTTACCAAGAAGCCTTAGAGAAGCTTGTTCTGTATGAAAATATAAGCCATATTGCTTATTCAAATTCTAATTAGAAAATTCTCTGTATTCCCTCTTCCACATGAAAAATGCACAGGCATTTTGCTCTCTAGGCAAGTAAATCTTCTTACTATTACTTCAGATCCCTGAGAACAGGAAATACATTACTCCTTAGCTGAAATTTCCAAAGGCGTTTCTCAGGACAGAAGAATGAACTTAACATTAATTGCTCATGGGGCTAGTATTTTGGATCTATTCTCTTGGCCATTTCACTCTGCCACTGAAAAACAGAAGTCATAGAGAAGTAGTCATCACTCACCATGTGTCAGGTGTTGTGGCATGTATTGAGGGAATAGGAAGGAAGGAAAAATGAGTAATCTGAAAATCATTGACCTCCGTTTGCTTGAAGTTGATTTTGTGCACCCTGTAGCTGAATTCTTGGTGAATCAGGAGACAGTTTCAACTGATAGGAACATTGTCCCTCCCAAGATGCCTCATGCTGACCTTGAAATGTTCTCCAAATTGATTCCTGGCTTCATTTGTTTACAAACTCAAATCTCTGTTTTGTAAGTAGATGAATGTTAGCCACTCATTTAAATCCTCTCACTTTTAAGCTTCTGTGATTCCACTTTGGCTTGGCTTCTTTAACCCTCTAAAATCTTTTCTTCCCTCATCTACTCGTAAATTCTGATACCTTGAACCCTGCTCCCCCCGCCTCCTTGCCCTATGCCACCGGGAGTTGGCCCTTCATTCTCTACTCTCTGCTTAAAATCCCTCTGCATAATTTTATTTACAATCATGATTCAGAAACACTTGTAATTTTAAGACTCTTGAATCTATATCTGTGTTTTCAGCATCTCTTCTCCGGTAGATACCCAAGTGTGACTCCCTTCTGGGTCTCTCCAGTGGGAAGTCCCAGGGTCCTCTCAATCTCAACATGCTTGTTACTACACTCCTCACGTCTGCCCCTTGTCCCACTCCCACACCCTGTGCTCCAGCCCTACCCGCTTCCCTTCCTCCTTTCCACAAGCTGGTTATCAAGATCGTACACCTGGTCATCAAAACAACACACTCCAGCTTCCAGGTCACCTCCCATCCATTCACCTCGTGCCCTGCCCCCTTTGCATTCAATAGGCCACCAAATGTTTTTGATTTTGCCTCTTTCACCCTGCCTGTCCTCAGTTCTTGGTTTGTTGGTATGTCCCTCATTGTTCTTTTAATCTGATTACCTCTTCCATCTTTATTCCTCTACAACCAACTTTTCTTAAAAAGAAAAACAAAAAAACAAACAAACAATGCTATGGCTTTCAAATCTTTATTATAAAACCAAGGCTCTTATTCTGAAATGAAAGCTTTTCAGGATTTGGAGATAGCAGCTGGCAGCCTTGGGTTTGTATCCAAATCACCTGATTTTTTTTTTTTTCCCCAAACACATATTCCCAGGCCACTCTTCTGAGATTCTGGTTTGATTGGTTTGGGGTAGGGTCTGTGCACCAGTATTTCTAAAACGCCCAGGAGATCCAAATAGTCAGAAAGAGCTGAGCACCTCTGATTCAGCCCTTCACCTTTCTCAGCTGTCCCCTTTACACAGGAGCCTGAGTGCGCCTCCTCCACCTACTCGGGCCCCTGTGATTTCTCACACTTGATTCTTGGCACACACCCTTTCTTCTCAGTTATCCCCAACTTCTTGTCTCTCTTCATCTGCTTAAACTGTATTCAAACCAGCTGCAGCACCAGTGTCATTAACACACCTTCAAATGAAGCCATAGAATGCCCTCGACCTCTTTATTTTAATATTGAAACATGTATAATTTATTATATTGCAGTTTATTCTGTCTCCTGCTACACTGTGAGCTCCTTTGAAGAAAGGAATGCATTTTATTTTGCTCTTAAGATCCTCACTGTATCCCATTGCCTGGGACAGAACACTCATTAAAAGAATTTTAAGCTGAGTTGAAGGTGTTACACAGGACAGAATTCTGTATCTGATCTTATTGAGGATTGCATGATGTCAAAATAATTAAAGTTCATCCCACCTCTTACCACCTCCCTTGCTCCATTGTAATCTGTCATAGACTCCTGACTGGTCTGCTTTCAGAGTCTTGTCTTTCTGCAGTCTGGACACCATGGCAAAGTTACCTTTTCAAAGGAAACATTCCAGTGATTTCCTATCACAACAGTAAGGCTCTGCTTTGGCTCTTTCCCAAGAGGACTCGCCTTGCTCCCTGAGCTGCAGCCACACTGGCCTCTGATTCTTTGTCATCCTCCCTGTGCTGGGTGTGCTCCACTGCACCCCCTGTTCCCTGTATGCTCCACTGTTCTCGCTTCTCTGCTCTGTGGGCTGTACTTTGTGGTCTAAACACCTGGGCTCCTTTGCCTTTCTCTTAAGTTCAGCTGATAGGAGGCCTGAGCAGGAGACTGGAGGACTGGACAGGAGGGAGCCTGGGAAACTGATCCCCTACTCTTCCTCTTTAACCTCACTTGGCGTGGCTGTGTTTCCTACAGCCCTTGGACGGAACTCTTCTTCCAAGCCAGACTCCTGCAAGGTTCCACAGCCACTGTTTCCCTTTTGCACCATTGATTTAGGAGTGTTACATATTTCCCATGGTTGCTAGTCCCTGGGTGTAGGCAGCAAGTCTTATTAGTCTGACATAGCTCTTTCATTCAATTCCTGAGTTAACCCTTTGTGTGCCACCTGCTTCCTGCCAGCCCGTTTATCATATACACGCCGAGCATGCTTCCTTCTCAAGGCCTTTGCACTTGATGTTCACAGTGATAGGTGCTATTACTAAATATTCAAATTCACATTCATTGATATCACTTACACCTCTGTTCAAATGAAATCTCAGAGAGTATTTTCCTGGTCGCCTTAGTGAAAATTGCCCCTCTATCTTATCTCTGTCCCTGCTGAATTTTCACCGTGGAATATCTTACAATATTAAATTGTCTTATATATATTGTTTACGTACTTGCTCATTCATTCATTCAACTCACTTCTACTCTGGAATCTACTCCTTGAGAATGATGATGACCCCAAAATAGGTGTTAAAAATTAAAAATAAATTAATTGAATAAAGGTTAACTTTTATTACTGAAATATCAGGAGTGCAGTTCTCTGATTCACACTTTTAATCATATTCGTTAGATTAACAAGTTATATGCTCATTTTCATTTGCACTATGTTCATGAATTATTTTACTCGTGGGTAAGATTTACATATTAATACTTTGAAGCAAACTATTCATGTAAATATCAAGCACCTATAGCTCTATTTTAAAAAAATCTATTTCATTGTATTTCATTACACTTCACAAGGATTTAAATGCCTTTAACTTCTAGAACATGTCCTTGGGAGGAGGTCAGCATTGCTTCTTTGGTAGATTAGAAGAAAAATTAGGCAGGCAGAATAAAATGATTTATGTCATGTGCTTAGTATGCCTAACCATTCCCTTCTTTCAGGAATCCTTAACCTCTGCTTCCTCAGTATTGCATTTTTCTTGTTCTGCTACTGGCCTCATGCTATTAAATTATTTTGACCGGACCCTGTGCCATTGTGTTTTTGTTATGGCTGAGGATGCTGTTAACTTTTAGCATTTACTGTCATCATTTCACAAAATTCTGGTCTCAGATTCCTGATAAATTGAGTATCATTCAGTACTTGGCACTTTTGACAATACCTAGTGAGTAACTGACTTTTTCAAGTTCACCTTTAGATTATCCTTCTTGCCATTTGTCAGACTCTATCTGTGTTTACTTGAGCACCTGAGTTCTAACACTGTGAGTACCAAACAAGGAAGTTACGTCCCTCCTACCAACTCATTAGTGGCATCACTGCTGCTTTGATGATGATGATTTGTTTCCTGCTTGGCTACTTGGATTTTCCATGCTCATTTTATTGTCTCTAAGTTTTTTTCCTCTTAAGCCTCAGCTTTTAATCAGTCATTTTTCTTGTTTTCCTTTACAAATACTGTCTTTGCTAGTCTTTCTTTGCTTTTTTCCATTATCACTATTCACATAATACGATTTGACCCCCTGTTTCCTTAAACACTACAGTAATTTTAAGGAATGCCAGCACTGTGTTAAGTACTTACTGTGTGCTCTGAAGTATCCTAAACATTTTACGTGTCATTTCAGACTCAAAAAAGCATAACACTTTCTGACCCTCTTAACCCAATGAGATTTATCAGCCCTTATTTGGCTCATTAATTGATACTGACTAAAATTAATCAACAGTAGTGTGAAGCTATAAAATAAATGAGACCTGATGGTTGAAATCTTATAATTATTTTCACAATGTCATTTGAGATTTAATCTCATATCTCAGCTCACATGCAGCCTCTTTCCCCACATGGGTACTAAACCTCTTGATAATATTATCCCAGTGCTATCTTCAAGATATTCAGTCAAGAAATGAAGGTTCCTGCTTAATTTTCAGCTTTCAATCTTCCTTCTGGTTAGTCCTTCCCATACACAGTTAGTAGAATAGTTTTACTATTTTACCATTTGACATATTACCATTAAAAAAATATAGCATTTCTGGATTTATTAACTTGTCCACATTTCTGACCTCACATCATTATTTGGATATCCATGATACTTCTTATCCATAACTTTGCTTTATATTAAAAAAAAAAAAAAAAGCTCTTCCTAAAGGCTTTTAACCATGTTCTCTTACTATAATCACACCAGCTATGCAGTGTGGCTTTATCTCACAACGTTTAAATACCAAAATAAGCCATAAGCTGTAGAATGAATTCATTAGGAGTCTATATTATTGTTCAGGTTATGAAATCACACAACCTTGAATGTGGAATTGGGGGGCCCTTAGAGGTCATTGAGTAGAAAATGTGTTTCTTCAGTGACATTAGTGAAAGACTGTCTGAATCCTGTTAAACAAAAATTAACAACTTTGTGAAACAGCCAATATAGTTACTGCTAATATTCTTTATAAAGTGACTTTCATATTTTGAGGTTAATGGAATTTTTTTGAGATCTACAAATTTCATTTTTTTCTCTTAAATTTCAACTTCCAATCATTTTAAAATTAAGAGACCTACAACATCCTAAACCTCTCTGCTAAATATGCTAGGACCAATTACCTTTACATATGCAAGGACCAATTTCTTATTTTCTTTGAATTGAACATGGGCAACCTCATAGTTATACACATTTTTTATAAATTTCAAAGCAATCATCATATTTTGAAGTATATGCATTGTGTTATATTAACATCTCCCATGAGAGAGGCCAAGAAAATAATCACAATATTTGGCTTGTGGTCTGACAATATAACTTTTTAACCATTCTTTTATGATGAAATTAAAATTCTTTTAATCTTACTGCACTTTTATCCTTTAAGTAGGACCAGCAGAAATTTAGCTTATAGTAAACTAATTCATTCTGATCTTTGCAAAATAAAATACTTCTAAGTTTTCCATTCTGTATTCATTGATTCATTAATGTATTAATCCATCTAACATGTATAATTGAACAAATTTTAGGTAATAAGTTACTACTATAGCTGCTAAGGATATTGAGAAAAATATAAAAATCTTACACTTGCTCTTCCTCTATACAGTAAGACAAATGAACCCCAACTGCTACAACACTGAGACATGTGTTTCAAGTTTGGGCATCTTAAATACTTATATTTCATAAACCTAAATATAGAACTTGATAATGTGTTGCTGCTAAATTTGGTTTTATATACTTAGGCACATTACTTTTGAATCTTTAATTAAGTCTAACATATGTTTGCAGTCCATATCTTTATCCATTCCATTGATAACAACAGTGAATAAGCAAAGTCTAAAGGAAAGCGACATCCTGAGATGTTACTAGAAACCTCTCTCCGAGATGAAAGAGGATTAAGAACAAGGATTTAAGACCCATGTCCCCTATAAGACAGGTGTATTAGGGTTCTCCAGAGAAACACAACAAACAAACTATATAAAATAGAATATGTTAAGGGATTTATTGTGAGGCATTGGCTCACATGCTTATGAAGCTGAGAAGTCCCACCATCTGTTGTCTGCAAGCTGAAGATACAGGGAAAAAAAGTGGTGTAGTTGCAGTCTGAGTCTGAAGACCTTAGAACCAAGGAAGCTGATGGTATAAATCTTCAAGGGCAGGAGAAGAATAAGAAAAATGATATCCTAGCTCAATGAGACTGGCAGGAAGGGAGCAAATACTTCCTTCCTCTGTCTTTTATTTTATTCAAGCCTTCAGTGGATTGGATGATGATCACCCACATTGGGGAGGGAAGTCTACTGAGTCCACAAATTCAAATGTTACTCTTTTGGATGTGCATGGAAATAAAGTTTAATCTGGGCACCCCATGACCCAGTCAAGTCGACACACAAAATTAATGATCACAGCAGGTATAATCAACATGTGCTTGAAATCCTTTCTCTCACCAGAGTCTACTTGTTCTGTCTTAGAGACAAAATTAAAATATTCATTTTAGAAGTGATATTTATCCAGTTTTCATTAATTATGCCTATTGTGATAACATTATGCTCTCTCTCTCTAGTCTTGACTGCTATTCAAGGTAATTGGGCATAGTGATCAGGAGTATAGGCCATTATTTCTGGGCCCCCCCCAACCTGATGATTGCCCAGCCATGTTCTCAGAACATAAAACAAGACCAACAGGAAGACAGTAGCTGTCCCTGAGAGAGAAACAAACCAGTCAATAGGAACCTGAAAGCAAATTCACAAGTCACAATTCAGAGATCTAATTCTTACGAATGTTAGTCTAAGCAATCCCACTTTGGCCTGTTGTCTTTAAAAAAAAATTATTCCCTTAATTCCTTCAATGAAAACGAAGCATACAGGTTGAAACAAGAAAAGGCTAAAATGATGGTGAAATTAGGTCTTATGAGATAGAGAAAGGGTCATGATAATTCCTTTGGCAAATGAAATCCAAAAGTAGAATCCAGTTCCTCAAAATCTGTTTTCAGAGCAGAGAAAGAATGAAGGCTGAAAGTGGCATGAAACTCTCCAGAAACTCAGGCAAGTTTTATTCTAAGTCTGTATCTTTAAGCAAAGGAATTAACTCTCCTCTTTGTACAGTTATCTACTGTTGAAGCCATTCTGCATGCAAATTCCTGAGTTTTGAGGTGATCATAATGCTGTGTACTTGGTTTTTCCCCCAGGCTGATACAAGGTCATTTCAGTTCATCAGATTAAAATCCATGTATAAAAATATAATGGAGTGTTTTTTTGTGGTTGCTCAAAAACAAATTTTCAGCATTATGAAATAAGTAATTGCATATGTAGTCCTCCATATGCTTGCTCTTTTGAGTAACATACCTCATAGTTTTTTTTTTTTTAACTTTTCAATCTAGACTAAAATTTAAACTATCACTAGGTCATACATAGTCAATCTAATAGACTAAAAAGCTATTTGAAGTAATTTTCTGTCTCTAAGCTACCTTTTGGGAACTGTATAATTGGTCTGCTTCACTAGACAGCCAAATACATGCAAATATATTTTCCTGTTCATGACTTTTTTCCAGGCAGTCCCTCGGGTTCATACTATCAGTTCTTGTTTGCTTTTGTTGGTGGCTGACTTGAAGTATTTTTAGGCTTTCATCGTATGATAATAGTGAAAAGAAAAATATTCACCAAGGAGTCAAAGATAATTGCTAGGTCACTACTGAAAATGATAGTTAACTGCAGGATTCTGCTGTTTGGATATGGATATAGAAAATATTTTGAATAATTTCTTTTTCTTCAAGAATACTTTGAGGGGTTGAATGTGTTTTTTCTTAAGTATCAGTTAAAATATATTTTGCATTCTCTCTGATCTTGGGGTTTTGATGTTGTGTGCAGTGAACTGAAACATTGCACTACAAAAAGAAATCTTTATACAGTTGACAGCTTGTAGGTCTCTTGAGGAGTCTGTTCAGTTAGTGTCATGTCCTGGCTCCCCATAGAATCAGAATTCACACAGAATTGTAGATGTCTGAGAAATTGTATTTAATAAACCAAGAAAGGGATCACAAAATTCTTTAAAATAAAAAAGAAAAAAAAGTGGGTTCTGCATAGTGTATGTAAAGACAATAGCCTAGAACTTGACATTTAGTTGACTGTGAGTGAAGTTTCCTAAAATAGCTCACCTCTATCTATGGAAGGTATAAAAAGTGAAGACTGGAGAACTTGGATCTATTATAAAGGTAGAATGACTAGCAAAATGCTATGAATGGGATTAAAATCTTACCAGAAAATAAGGTATTACACAGCTAAACACAGGCATATAATAGGGAGTAGGAGCAATCAAGGAAAATTCTGGTTTTGAGTTCCCCAAATTCACTTTTATTGGTTACTGATTGTGTGGTATATGGTTGAAAAGGCTTGGTGTAAAAACATAGTTTCTATGTATACAGTCTCCTCTCCAGGCTGGAGTGATCACATATCTGCTTGCTCCTGCTCCAGCAGAATGAAGAGCAGAAAGTTGTTGCTGACAGTGACACTGATGCCCAGACAGTCTGAATGGTTTTTGAGCTCTACCTTGATCTACCTTCTGACTTGTTTAGATCATTTGGTCCTTCCTTCCCATGCCTATGCCCTTCCAGTTCTCCTGATTTTTTTTTTTCCTAGTTAGATATACTTTGTCTCGACTTCCATTTCTGATATAACTTCCTGGTTGTTTTGTCTTTTCTCTAGTCACATCTTGATCTCTGCTCTGAATATTGGTCCTGACTTTGCTTCATTCTGGTGGTCACAATTTATCTCCAACCTCATGGACTGAATGTCTCCGTATGTAGCTCACTCGTGGCTTTCTCTTCTTTTAAAAGGACTACTATGTTCCAAATTTTGTTTTTATCCTACCCATCCAAGTAGGACATAAATAGTTAAGCAGCAGGCATGAATTACATTCTTTCCCTCTAATGGAGTTTGATCATTGGGAAAGTGACGCAATCAAGCCTTTTTGTAAACATGTTAATGACAAACATCCTGGCAAACAAATTCATGGCATGTGCTGGCAGGGGAGTTCTTATCTTGGGAGTGCTTTTGGTAACAATGGCGTAATTTTCGAGAATTGCCAATAGCAAAATAACATGGAATCTATGGATTTCTGGGGCATGATTATCTGAATACAAAGTGTTGAAATTTCATATCAAAAATGGCTCATCCTGAGTAACTGATGTGGCTGCATACGTGATCTGGAGACCACATTTTTGATCTGCTGCATCCTAATGTGATAATGCCTGGACAGTTATTTTGGTGGTTTGGACTTCTCTCTGTTTTCTTTGTCTCATGATTAGTGTTTCCTTGAAACCTGAAGTGGATAAGCTCTGATTCATATGAGAAAATAGACAATCTAATGCTTTTTGCATGATTGCATTCATCCAGTAGTATTTTGATATTATTCATTTATCAGTGCCTACAGTTCTAGAGCCGAAAATGCTTTTAAAACCTCTATGAGTGAGATATTTTCATCATAACATTTTTGTCATGAGAAAACAAGGAAATCACTGTTGATATTTGAAATAGTTTATTTGAAACACTTCAGAGTCAGATCATGATTCTTAAAGTTACTTAATACTTAAATTCTGTATGTAAATTATATAATCTCTCTCACAAACGTTCACCCAGAAAAAATGCTTATGTTAATTAACATAGTTCCTAAAAGGCTACCTTTGTTGGCCTTTTGGCTAAGATCAAGTGTAGAAAAAAGAGGAAAGTTGTAAAAAAAAAAATAAAAAATAAAAAAATAAATTATTAAAAGCTTTTTATATAAATGTAATTGTACAATGCAACATACAGTAAATATTTAACTATTTCTTAATCCAAAAGCAAATAAATTGATTGTGATTAATAATTATTGGATAGCTACTAAATACTAAGACCATGCTGAAGTTTTATATGTTAATCAAATCTCTTAAGCTTCATGATTTTTCCAAGCAGCAATTCTTACTTATAGCTGGGAAAACAGATTCAGAAATAGTCAGTGTTCCTCATTATATTCAGTAAATGACAGAGATCAAATTTAAAATCGGGACTGGCAGATTTAATGGTTGTGCCTTTTTTTTCCCCCACAGTGTATTACCTAATGTAGCATTATCATGGAGTTAACTTGGAAAGATCTTGTTTTTGATTTGATTCTATACCATTAGTAGAAAACTTAATAATAATTTTATAGTAACTAATATTATTGATTTCTAGTTTAAAATTCAAAACAATTGTTTCACTTTTGGTAGTTTATTTATAGGTGATTCTGTTTATTACTGAACCAAACACTATCAAATTAGTTTCAGCAAAACATTATCATATTAAATTTGTTATTAATTTTAATTTATTATGTGGTTATATGTATTGAATTTATTTTATAATTCTATAAGAGCTGTAAGCATAAGCAGTTTGATAGAAGTTAAATTTTTATTTTTTCCTTTTAGAAGGGTTGATATATTGAAAATTTTTAGAAACAGAGATGGAAATTCCTTGTGCTTTTGACATTATGTTGGCCAAACCTAAGTGGTTATTTGGAAAGGAACAGAGTTCTCTGGTAGTTTGGTTCTTATGGTGCTTATTCCTTAATAAAAATCAATAATTTTGTTATTAACATATCTTTCCCAAATTTGAGTATATATTTGTTGGTGTGAGTTTTCTAGGCTTGATTAACTCTGGGCTCTCACTTGAAAAGCAAAAGTCAGGAAAAGGCAAATAATTCTTCACTTCATATTGCTATTAATAGCCTATCTTCAATTCTATCTTAAAAGCTATGTAAAAATTAAAAAAGATTATTCTGTGTTCTTAGGTGAAAAATTGAGGCATAGAAAGTTTATCCAGATCAGGACATATGTCATATGGTGAAGACTGGCTACAAGTGTGGGGAAAGAAACAGAGGTGGGAAGGACAAATAGAAGAATGTCTTAAAATTTGGCTTGAAGAGGGAAATGATATTTATGAAATTAATTCAATGCCTTTCACTGATTAACTCAAACTCCTGCTAATCAGCTACTGATTGTCTTCCACCTGCATTTAATATTTCTTCTAAGTCTGGTCCTGTATCACCTGAATTTTTTTTTTTTTTTTTGATTAGAATGAATTAGTCTGAGAGAAACTACCACAATTCTAAGTCGAGTTACCATTTTAATACTAATGCCATGAATACAATAGGCAACTTAATAGTAGTACTTAAAAATTCTTGCATTTTTAATTCTAAGTAATACCATAATGTTTCAGAGAGATAGGCGCTGGGATTTTACAGATGGAGAAGTAGAGGCATTGAGAGACTGTGTAATTTAAGTAGGCAATAGGGCCAAATTCAAACCCTGGCAGTCTGACTCTTGTGTATATGTTCTTGGTTGATTTATAATACAGCCTTTTGATGACCTGGTAAGTGACCTTCACTAGCCCCCAGTTTGGCTTTTTAAAAGACCTCATTAGCAAACATTTGTGGATCATTTAGATAATACATGAAATCTATAACGGTTGTTTTTAAGGAGAATTGCTTGTCTGATGCCTGTGTCAGGCCAACTCTTATTCAGCAACTAAAGCTGTTCTGTGATGCCAAGCATTGAGCAGATAGTGCAAACCCACTAGTACCCTATTTATAGCACAATTCTTAGGGCTGGACCTAAGTATTTTACAGTCTAACATAATATACTTTTATGCTCAGTGTGTGATGAGATATTTTATGTCTAATATATTCTGAATTAAATTTAACTTACTTTATACTGAAAACATTTCAAATAAATTGGATTTTTTTAAAGCTTGCACTTTTAGATTCAGAAGTTTATAATAATATTTTATGAATAAAAATGAAGACTGTTAACTTTCAAGTTGAGTCAAAAAAAATGGGAATACGTACATGTAGAGGTAACTTTACCCTCAACGTTATCATAAATCTGTTGAATAGAGTTAGCTCTTGACACGATGACATGACCATGTTAGGCGTTCACTAAATCCACATCCTTATGATTACAAATGGGCTGTGTGTATGAAATTAAATTTGTGTATGGAAATCTAATCATGTATTTTCCTTAGACGCATATTTATTTTGATTTTATGTTTATAATTAATTTTATTGTCATGCTGCTTAAATATAATTACCATATACTGAAACTAATATGAAGGGAGAAGCCCAATCATAAGTTAGTGACATAATCTCTGGTGGTAAGATATTTTAAAGCATTTTGTCATTATTTATGACAGATATTCAGATCTGTTCAAATATTCCTTACCTGCGAATTTTCATGGGGGAGGCATTAAGTTAAGCTTATTTCTATCGAATTTCTTATTTGCAGTAGGTAGACAGATGTGTCTTCCTCAGTGGATTGAATAGCAGGGGATTCACCCACACTCCTTCTGTTAACGTGATGATATAACAAGAGAGCTTGTAAAATGCAGCATGTGTAGTATCATGATCAGATTCTTGAAAAAGTTATAATGCCAGTGAAAAACTCAGTGAAACTTAAAAATGTCCTCACGTTTAATATATTTTCCAAATTTGAGTGTTTTTCATTCCTCCATAAGTGTCTCATCACGACTCTGTTTTCACCACACCAGTAGTTGGCGAACATTTCCTTCTGAGTAAACTCAGTAGTTCCATCTGTAGCCAGTTATTTCTATATCAGCTGCTTGGTTGTTAAGCTTACTTAGGTGATGTTGAAACAGATTATGTTCCTCATTCCGTTAAACAAGTTAATATATGTAAAACATGTCGACCAGTGCCTGGTGTTCAGTAAGCCGTGTAGAATGTAATGTATTATTTTTCTTTCATAAATTTAAGCTTGGTCTTTTGGCACATTTTAAGATGAGACTAGGTAGCTTATTTCCTAGACTTAAAATGTTATACGTATACTAACACATCATTTAAATGTTCCTGTCAAAGTGATAACCATGAATTCCAGATTTCAACAAAGTTGTTTACATACATTTTTAAAACACTGCTTCCTAGGAAAATCTCATTACAAATTTTTCTCCTTATACTAGAAATAAATAAACTTGCATGGTATCCCTTCATGTAAATTTCACAGGTCATAGTTTTAAACTTTAAGTATAGCTACTTATGTTACACAGACAGTACATTTTGTGGGATGATTTGCCTCATGGGCTTGCAAAGTAACTGAAAACTTTGAGTGGTTAATACTGTTTAGATGTCTCCCTTAAAAAGAATACCTTAAATATCTTTATATAACATTGTCCTTTTTCTGGTAATGATCTTTCCCCAACACAGATGTGATTTGAGGTGTGTGTGTATGTGTTTGTTGGAACTCTACACATTGTAATATATAGGGATTCTAAAAGACCCATGTAGAGGCTTTGATTATTGATAAATTGATGGAATCCCTCTAGTCAACAGGAACTATGGCCCAGGCAACTAAGAGAAGAAATGTAGTTTAAATTTTGACAAACCCTCCAAATTGTATGTATAATGGAAAATTACTACTAAATTTGATGTCAGGAGAAACCACTTCTATTTAATTTTTTTTTTTCTGAAAACAGTCCAGGTTTTTTCAGATTAAATATGTAACCCTCAGAATAGTTTCAAAAGTCCAGCCCTAATTCACTTTGATTAGTACCTGCTGAAGTCAGTTAAGCCATTGAAACGTGCAAAAAAGTGAAATCTAATATGGCATTTTATTCTCCATTCTTGTAGAAAGGTTATTTTTCAGTCACAAGACTTAAGTAAGTTAGGATGCCCTTTTTTGTTGCTAATCTAAGCTGTGCTTTTAAAGTAAACAACTCATTTGCCATTCGAGGCCATTTTAAGGCTAGCTGTGCTTCAATAATAAATGATAATAAACAAAAAGTCATTACAGCTAAATTTACCTTTACCTTTTTTTCCCTAACTACATATCATGTTGTAAGGACTTACAAGATTAAAAAAGGATGGTGTAGACTTTGTTGTTAATGGATAGACTTCTGTAGACCCAGAAGTAGACGGGTTCTAAAGAACAATATTTAAGGAAAAAGTCATGAAGATATGAGCATACCAAAGTCAGCTCTTCCAGTCTGTAAGGATCCACCACTGGGGATGGTGCTGGCCTTAAGAAAACATCTCATAAATAGAAACTGAACACTATAAACTGTCATTTAATATGTTGCCAATAAATTAAGAAAACTCCCCAAAGGTCCCCAGGTAAAAGACAACCTAAAAGCAATCAATCAAATACAAACAAAATTGTAAACTCTGAAAATGGACAGTTGCTCTGTAAGTGGGTTAAACTGAAGCAAGGGAATAATGTCACTGAGGAGAATAGTGCTGAAGTCAGCTCAGTCATTGGGAGTTTAGCCCACAGTTTAGAGGGGCCTAGAGTGTGCAACTTCCTACCTGTGTGGTGATGGTCAAGTTTCTAAACCTCCCTGAGCCTCAGTTGTAAAACTGAGCCAGTGAAGTTCACCTTACTATATTGGTATAAGAAATACATAGAAAGTACTTAGACAAGCCTTTGGCACACATTTTTTGTTAAATAAATCAAATAATAGTTTTTTTCTTTTTTTTTTTTTTAACTGTAACAGAGTAGAGTTGGACATTGAACATTTTTTTTTCCACTGTGACCTTTAATAGTGTCCAGCTATCTCTGACAATGGTTAGGGCTGCAGTAATTTAAGTGGTGAATTTTACAGAATCTTTTTGTCTGCAGAGATTAACTGCTCTGTATTCGTTTCTCCTTAAGCTTGGGCTCTAGGCAACACTCTTGTCATGGTCTTTTAGCTCTCCCTGTACCCTTTTGCTTCTTTTTAATCTGTTCACCCTCTGAAAGGGATGAATGTTTAACAGTTCTTCAGTGGCTCCCTCTTGTTACAAGGGCAGAGGCAACTCTGTGGGTCACAGGGACAAGGTACCGTCTGGCACTGTGCTTCCTGGCCTCGGACCCCCTGTGGTCTTCATTTCCTCTGTCTGAAAATCCTTCCACCTCTCTCTTCGCTCCTTCTGGAGGCCATGTGTTCTGTGCAACCTCAACAGTTTCAGATCTCTTTCCAAACTATATTTTGAAAGTAATAGTTAAAACTATCTTTCCATGGTGCAAAACGTCTTTTCTGAGATGAGACAATTGGTGAGAAATAAAGTGAGGAATTTCAAGTCTTCATAGAGTCCAAATTCCATCTCTTTCCATTCCACTCCACTTAACTTCACTTTTGGCAAGTTCTTGGTCCTTTTATATCTGATATTTTTATGTTACCTTCTATCACCAGCCCCCAAATTCTGTCAGTGGCTTTAACAGTTTTTATTTCAAGCTTTTATTTCTGCTTCCGTACACCTGGTTGTAATTTATATTACTCCTTTCCAAGACTAATCCAGAGAACTCTTAGTAATTCCCTCCTTACCTCCCAAACTCCCAACAGTGATGACCACACCATGCTTCTAGAATAATCTTCCTTGATTTCAGGTCTGATATTGTCTCTTTCCTCTTATAAAAACTTAAAAGTCTACCTGAGATATACAAAATGAGCCTCTATCAGCAGTTTTAGGCTTATCTGCAACTAGATAGCCCCTCCCTTTTCCTCCTCCCCTCTCATCCTGCTGCACTGAAGGGCAGGGACTGGATCCTGTTCACTTTTGTACCAGACCCCACCCACAAATGCACAACCAACCATCCAGCCCCTAGCAAAGCAGCACTTACTGAACATTGCTAATGCTTAACTTCATGACCACAAAGAGCTGTGACATAGACCTTGTAGCTACGGTCAAGTTCCAAGGAGACGTTGTAATGCTTATTAAAAGATACTCTTCACAGTATTTTAGCATGTGGAAAAAGTTTCATGTAGTCTCAACTACCCTGTAAGCTATAAACCACGCTTTTCAAATAAGCAAACTCAGAACTGTTAATAACAAAGGGAAGAAACAAAATGTGAATGGAAGCAATTCCCGCATCCTCCGTCTGGGAAAACGTAGGGAACAAAGCACCAGATCAGATGCCATTTTCAAGCAGCAGGTTGAGTCAGAATAAATGAATAATTTAAGGAAACTTATTTTGTGGCTTTCATATCTTTAGTAGTGCATTAAGGTCCAGTCACCCTTCATCGCTCCCCCCTGCCTCTCCCGTTCACCTTCAACAACAATGTTCAACATCAAAGTGATTAGCTGCTGGACATTTCAGCATATTAATAAGACATTCCAATTATCCAAATAAGGAGTAGCATTGCTCTTAGAAGCTAATGATGTGAGGAAAGCCATGATTAGTTATGTCAGGTTAGAAAATTTTCGTCAGTCTCATGCTGCTTACACAACTCAATTGTTAGAACACCACAGTCGTTGAGAAAGAAGACAGCTTTTTACTACTACTTCAGATAGAATTGAAACAAATCTAAATGGCACAAAATAGAGATTTTTAAAAAATGAGCAAGAGTCAAATCATGAGAAGAAAGGAATTATTTAGCTACTACTTTGTACCATGTGGTAACAGCTTTACGTTCCAAATCTAAAATGGGGTAAGGCATCCAAGAGTACTTTTCACCAGTTGCCAACACTTCCACCATATGCTCATCATTGGAGCCTTTTCCTATCATTTGAGAATTAGACGGAACTAGCCAATCACACCAAATGTGATTTCAAGGAAAGTCTTTTAGTTCACCACAATAGAAAAGTGAAAATAATTAGAAGGTAATGAGATGAGTATCAGCAATTTTCAAATTATATTTATTAAAAAAATAAAGATTTCATGCAACTGTACTTTTAGTAACTTTAAAAAAATGAAAACCTCATATTTTCACTAAAGTACAAAAAATATTGACATGTGTTACATGGAATGCATAATTGTATTGTGCTAACTGAATTGTTAAAAGTGGGAAATTTATTCCATGTTTTAGCATAATACTTGGCATTCTAACATGGTAGACATGAAAGAAATCAGTAGTGAAATTCAGAGTGCAGTACTTAATTTCTTACAAATTCTTATACAAAAGTACACATGAATGTTAAGACCCCATATACTGTTACTGAGACAAAGTTTTTACTGCCCAAAATTGCAAAGAAAAAGGTCTAACTGAAAAAAAAAATGTTCATTTAAGAGTAAGAATAAAAACAAGTACCTTTTTTAAATAAGCAGCTTGAATTCACCTGCAAGTGACTCAGAATCAGAAACCACATTTTCTAGGATTGACTTGGTCCGACTTCTCCCAGTGACTGACTGGGGCGTCCTCACCTGTTTGCAGAAGACTTCTGAGCTTGGTTCTGGCAGGCACCGACAGTTACCAGCCTGTTTAATCGACAGTGGAGAATGGGAATTGTGGCAGTTGTATAAATTGGCTTCTGAGAAATTCTTTGAAATTTTCCTCTTGATAAGTAGGGTTTATATTTCCTATTTATAGAAGTCTTGGTGGACTTGGGGCAGCTCAGGAGGAAGAGACACCATATGTCTTCTTAGGCCAGATCATAAAAGGTCATGCAACGTCCACCTGGTTCTCCTGGAATACTTGCTCTTGGAAAGGTTTGTCTCAGGTGTACCTTTCTGGGACACAGCTGTCATGCTGTGGGAAACTTAAGCCCCATGAAAAGGACACATGTAGGTGCACCCGGTGATAATTTCAGTCTTCCAGTGACTCCAGCTCAGGTGCCAGACAAATGAGTGAACAAGTCTCTAGGCGATTCCAGCTTTTTGGCTCTTCCCAACTGAGGCCCCAGAGTTTGTGGACCTCTAGAGACAAGCTGCCTTCTTCTCCTGTCCTGGTCACACTTCTGCCCCACAGAACCCTGAACATCATTACATGCTTGGCCTTTTATGCCGCTAAGATTAGGATATTATACAATAATTGATAACCAGAAAAAATAATAATTATCAACATAATTCCATATGTTAGTATGTTTATAATTTTATATTTAGTTCATTTAATCTTTACCACAAACCAAGACAGGTATTTTTAGTCTGCTTATACATGACAACTTGGAGTTCAGAGAGTTTAAGTAATTATCTGAGATGGCTCTACTTTTAAATAGTGGGGTTGAAATTGGAAACCAGGTTTTCCCATGTCTGAAGACCTTTTTTTTTTCATTATTGATTTTTTTCCCCTATCATGTTTATAAAAACTGAAAAAAGGAGCCATCTTCTTTAATGGTCATTTTAATGTTTCTCAGCCTTAATATCCTAGACATTGTCAAATGTGATTCAAATGAACAATCCATCATTTTGGTCAAAAGATACTTTCACGTAACATTCTGGAAGGAGGGCATGTTGCTGAGTTAATATTTTAATTAGTCTCATATCTGACTCTTAGTAGATGCTTACAACATGCTTGTTGAAAGGGTAAATGAGTGAATGAATAAATTAACCAGATTGTGTTAATTTAGGAGCAGAATTCTTGGAGGAACTTTGTAAGAGGTCAATTGATGCCTTCATAGAACAATGCAACAATTTTTCATTTTCCTATTTTCTTGTTTTCTGCTCTCTTTATTGTAAGATAAGAGGGGAAGGTTATTCCTTTCATTACTTCACCAGTGAAGTGTTTCTTGAGTGGACACTTAATAGTCTCTGATAATGCTTTCAACTGGAAGGCATAAAATGGAGATGCAGAATGAATTGGGATTCACCAGACATTTCCACAGGACAAGCGTGAGATAACTGCATAGCAAGAATAGATGTCTTAGAACTCTCACAAAACTATTACAAAATTTAAAAAAAGCAAGACACAGGAAACATTTTAAATGTTTTAGATGTTGAAATATTGTATAAGATAAATGATGCCTCTCATTAATATTGTTAAAGTATTGCCATCTTTAAAGAGACAGTATGAGTATGTTGACTGAAGCCCTTTTTATATTGATGTTTCTCTGTCATACTAAAATTAGATAAATAAGAGTGTAATCCAGTACATCCAGTTCGATACAACATATATTATCATTGCTAAATTATTTGCTTAATGATACTTTTAAGTGAAAAGTAGCTTCAGGAAGTCATAGGGGCTAGGTAAGGGTAAGCACTTAACTGATGGGAACCTGACCCATTCATCTCAGATTCATCATGGCCCAATCTCATATTGATTTTATTTCATAATGGATTAACTCGACATTGTGAGATCTCATCGGGGAAAGTTTTCTGTAAAGATATAGGCAAAACAATTATTTTTTGAAAAACACTTTTTCTTTAGAGGAAAGATCTTAAAGATGAAATTCTGTTATTGAAATATGGCGTTAACAGATGTTTTCTGAAGACCTTTGCTAATTACAAGTACTACTTGCACATATAGTCCATCAAACAAATTATAAAAGTTAACACGTTAATTAGGTAACTATGGAAATTAAAACTGTTTCAGGTTTCATTTTTTCTCTGAAAAGCACCATGTATATAATGATACACAAAACAGAAACATTCCCTGCCATCATGTTGGTTACAGTCACAGTTGAGGATCAGATGTTAATCATTCAAATTGAACTGTGAACAAAGTAGAGCAGGGAGGTGCACACTGCTATGAGAACATTACTAAAATAGGGGTCTTTATGAATTATGTGAGGTCAGAGGATGCTTAACAGGAAAACTCTGTACTGAAACTCTTGCTCCATTTAGCAGGATGCAGGTTAACTCCACCAACCAGAGGGCTTGGAATACTTGAATCCAAAGGAGATTGAAAACTGTTTTTCTATCAGTCTAAGCCCTCCCTCCCCTATTCTCATCTCCTCTCTGGGGATCTATCTTTTCTCAAGATGATTTAAAAAAGAAAATATGAGTGGCCTTTAAGAGAAAAATCGTATACCATATCACCACCATATCCCACTCACTATGGTAGCATATCCCAATTTCAGAAGGGCAAACCTGTGAAATCACCCTCATCTAATGAAAATACATTTAGGCTCTTAGCAGTCCAGTCCTGGCCAAGCTTTGCCATTAACGGATTCTGTTTTCTCACAGTCTCTGAGAATGAAGACCAGTGCTATGGGTCTTTTCTGCAGCCCCCTTTCCCTTGGTTCTTTATCTCCTGTAGGTAACTCTGCAAGTGTCTGAGAACAAGGAGCAAACATCCATAATCCATAGCCACAGTTTATCATGTCTGATCCCATATGGAGAATAGAAACATTACCCCCATGAAGTTGCAATATCTTCAGAACAATAGCTCAGTTAAAACAATTGCACAGCAATTTGAACTACCTTCAATAGCTAGATTTTCAGACGTAAATACTTGCAATCAGAATATTCTAGTTTCCTCCAAAATAATGGGTCATATTTGTTTCATTTATTCATAAAGAAATGATTGGTTTATGGACTTCCCATAAAACAGAGGAACACTATTCTTTCCATTGACTTTGGATCTACTTCATGCTAAACTGAAATTATGTATGGATTTTAAATAGTTATTTCTTCTCCAGATTTCACTCATGATCCCAAAATTTCAATGCTAAGTTTTAGGCAGGGTACCCTTTGTCATTTACAAAAGTATAAATTCTTGTTACTGTCTTGATGAGGGGGAGATACAGATGGACATGTTAAAAACTGATCCATGTAGCAATACATTAAGTAACAAAATAAAATTCTGAACCTTTAGGTTAGAATCTTTGCATATTTGTGGTGGAAGAAATAGGAATCAAGGAAGTTAGGTAAAACATTCATTCTTTCCATATTTTTATATAGAAGCATTGTGGATAGAAAGATGACTAAGACATGTCTTCAAGGGGTTTATAATATAGTTGTTGCATAAGTTGGTATGTTAAAAAAGAAGTACACACTATTACAGGTGCTCTGAAAGGTGTGTATAGAGTCAAGGTGAGAACACCAAGGAAAGAGCCAGTAATTCTACCTGGGATCAAAGTTTCAGGGTCGTGATAAAGTGAGGAGATGCTTTGAAATGAAACATGTTTTTTTTAAAAGATAAGTCAATTTTATTAACAGTTTTGTCTTTCAATATTGAAAATGGATATCAAATGCCTACTTGGTATAGTTTTTCTTAATCCCTCACTGGCTTCCCCCTGCTACTCTTGTAAAGTAACCAACCAGCAGCCCCTCCAACTACCAACATTTCCTGCCCTTTAAAATGAGCTTATCTTAATTTTAGCATGAAGAAAACAAAATAAGGATGATGAATCAAACACCAGAAGGTCACATCAAGATATTCTAGAAGCAAATTAAAGTGACATTTGTTTAATAAACTCCTTTTAGATTCATGTACTGGCTTTCCTCCATTAAAAGTAAATATTCAGAGCCACTTAAGATTTAGCTAAAAAGTATCAGTGACATTTTGAGCTCTCCCAAATTTACTCTTGATTAATGTCAAAAGACATTAGATTTCATTTTTTCCTCAATTCCAATAAAGACTGCTTTCCTTACTTTCTGCCAATGCCTTTTCATGAAATATAAAAGACATTACTAATGATTTTCTGTTGTGCTGTGTAATTTTGAAAAACGAGATTCAATGTTCCCAGTAAGAAGCATGGCTTTTGAATATTTTTTCCATGTAAGTGTCACTCATAATTTCTAGAACTTGCTATAGCAGCCATTAAAAAAAAAGTCTTAATGTTGCCTGCTGATAAAACTATTTTAGTCAAAAGAGACGAGCACACCTGGGCCACACACGTGCTCCTCGGCACAGGGGTTTCTATGTCATGTGTAAGTAATGAGGCTCCATGCCACAGCCGGGCTCCCGGTGTTACCTGATTTAGTCATGCTCTTTCAATTCACTTCGCGTCCGTTTCCCAGGCTCACAACCCTGCCGGTGCAGTGGTTGGACTGGAAGAGACTGTAGTGTCAATTGCTCTGCATTTATCAATCTAGAATTTCCTCTCCATCCAGGTTTCGGGTCAGAGAAGCCAATTACTAAATTATTCTTTTCCTATTCTTACAATGAATTAGTTCTCTACGAGGCCTGTCTTTTCCTTCCACCTGGTCTTGGTCAGGCATCACAGCCTAGGTCATCAGCTAAGTTATGATAACTGGAACCCGCAAAGGCATAAAGGGTCTCAGCCCCAGGAGGCCCTCTCCTTCTAAGTAAATTTGTGAACACAAACAGAAACGTCCTCTTAACTACTGCATGAGAATTTTACGTGTTCTACACATGTGCTTGTTTATTCTGGGCACCTGTTGAAGTTTCTTCTTTGTGGCCCAGTATAGGGGTACTTGCGTCATTATACTGTCAGTACTTGGAAGGAAGATGGAGGTCCTCTACGGAGTTTAATATGTAGCTGTTGGATGATGCTTACTGATGTCATTATTCAGGAATTCTTTATCTGATTTTTCTACGTCATCTCTGAGAGAGTTAAATCTGTACTGTCATGTTTCATTTTTCCTTGTATTTCTGGATTTTATTTGTTTTGTTTTATATGTTTCAACACTGTCTTACTTGGGACGTGAAGATTATTTATTATATACTTATGGATTTTATCTTTCAACAGTATAGGTTTTCTGAAACTGTTGTTTCAATCTCTCCTTGCTTTCTTTGTGTATTTCTCGTATTATATATATCTTTGACCATCATCTTATGTTTTGCTTTTGTTACCATTACTGGGTTCACAGAAAATAGTTATTGTGTGTTTTTACAATACACTTTCATAGTCTGTTTTTTCCTAAATAAGTTTATTTCCCCATTTGTTTTTATAGGTAGTTTTGTCAAATTTCTGGCATATGAGTTTATTTTCTATTTTTTAACACATTTTCTTTCCATTTGGACTCCATCTATGCCATATTGTTTCATTGCTATGCTGTATTTTTTGCCATTTCCCAGTAATTTGAAAGGAGAGGAGTTTAAATGATTAAGTTTAATGATTGAGTTTGAATGAGTTTAAGGATATGAGTTTTTAATGATTATTTACACTTCTAAATTATATATTTAAACGTTTAAAATTTCAACATAAGAATAAAACAATATTTTATACAACGAAGAATGTTTACATATATGTCTTTTCTGCTCCTTCCTTAAGGATAAATACATATTGAACTCTTGACCATAGAAAAGTATATATATATCCTGTTTTATTCCAACTAAGTAGAATCCTTTAAAAAAGACAATTCTATTTATTAATACAATATTAATATTAATATTTTTACCATAACACATTTGTGAGTTATTTATTTTGGTCAATTTCTCATCTTCAAGAGGAGAATTGTATGTGGATAAGCTTCCTGATTTTCATTCTTACTGAGCAGTGTTTTTCCATGATCTGGAAAATATAGATGACAACTGCACTGGGCATAGGATTTTGTGTTCTCACATTAAAACTATGTAGGCTTCTTTTCATTTGCCTTCCGGCATTGAGGATTCTGAGACAAAACCTAAGAAATAGCTACTATGAAAAATTCTAGTAAACAGATTAAATGACAAGATTAAAGGAAAAATCTTTAAAAAGCATCTGGGGAGAAGAACGAGGTCACTAGCAAAGTTTTCAGGGTCCAGCTTTAGCTTTCAGGTTTGTCCAAGCTGATTGTATTTGCTCACCATTTTGTGAGTTTAAATAAAGTTTTCTTTCTTTGTTTCTGAGTAAACTTGTTTTCTTGATTTGGTGACTAGTTTAGTTCATTTTGATGTGACTCAGGGAAAGATGTTTTATAAGTAAGAAATACCACCATTCTTCTCAAGAGTTGTATTTTGTCTCTTATGTAGTTGATGGCTAGCATAAAATACAAATACAATAAAATAATTCAATAATACAAATACAATAAAATAATTTAAGAGAGTGTTAACAATTTTACTAATTTTATTGCAAATAAAAATCTTTCTATAACAGTGCTTTGAAAATTAGAACTTCATAATTCAGCTTCTCTGAGCTTCCAGATTTTTTAGATGGGCAAACGAATCCAGAGATTCATCTATGTATTTATTGCTTAAATATTTAATGTCAATTCTAGGAATATAATAAAGTTTTCCTACTATCACCGAGAATTTTATCCACTACTGAGTTTTCAAATGCTGTATTTGTGAGCTAATGTGGCTTGCAGGGAGAAAAAAAATAACCCATTCTGATTTAATTATGACTCAAATAGATGAAATGTATCATGATTATACAAGGTTCTCATATTTTGCACTTGATGCCCATCATGAATGAAGGACTCGTTATCCCAGCTGCCTGGAGTGTTGTAGACAAAGAACCTTCTAGAACTTCCTTCCTGCTGAGAGCCACTGCCTCACCCATGGTCATGTCCCCTCACAGGGCAGCCTTCATTCGTGACTGATGGATGTATGAGGTATGAATCCCAATTCAGACACCCCTGAGATGCGTCTCAGCTCCAGGACTCCCTGTAAGTTGGTTGAGGACTGTGTTGAGGTTGTATCACTCTTCATCTTCTCCCTCTGTTCAGTATTGCTTCTTTCTTTTCCTTTCTACAGGTTTTAATCTTAAGGACACTTCTTGACAACCTTTCTGTACCCTCGTGTTCATTTCAGATTCCTGCATAACGCAGTCAAACCTGGAATAGGATTTAAAAAGAATTCTTTTTGTAATAATATAGTTGAATATATTTTTCTTACATAGCCTGAATCCATTTTTGCCTGGAGCACAAGAGGACAAAGAACATGCCTACCACTCCCCAAGGTTTACTTGATTTTATCTTTGTGAGGCTCATTGTCTAGTCAATAAGCATTTGTGTACCAGATCCTGTGCCAAGTGCTGGTCATTAAGTGTTGATGACAATGGGGTAGAGCCCTGACATAATACTATATTATTGAAAAGGCTCTCCTAAATAAAAATCAGTAATCACATAAATACACAAGACATGTATTAAAATGTATATTATGAAGAGAAATGTAATAGAAATAAAAATTGAGGGCAGGAGTGGGTTGAAGATACAGTGAGATAAGGTAGGATCCAGAAAGGCTACTTTGAGAAAATGACATGTAAGCTGAAGACTGAAAGATGAAAAGATACAAAGAGAATTCCAAAAAAAAAGTGAAAAAGCACTTGCCAAGGCCCTGTGCCAGGAGAATACTTGTGTATTGGTATCTGAAGTTCATTGTGGCTGGAGCATAATAAACAAAGGAGAGATGGCATGATGTGAGGTTGTAGTTATGGTGAGGGCTAGGGACTCAGGTTTAGGTGTGGTTTTTCTTCCACAAGCATTAGGAAACTTCAGAGATATTTAACCAGGGCAGTGACATGATGTAATTACTTAGAAAAAAAAAATGATTACTCTCTTTGCCATGTAGAGAATAGGGGTGGAGGAGGGGGGAAAGTGGAAATATGCAGACGTGCTAGGGACCCATTGGTATATTGAACGTAGGGGTTGACAGTGGTTTGGGCTAGTGCTTACTATAGAGTTAAAGCTGAATGGATGCATTAGAGATGTGCTTACAAGTTTGAAATGGTAGGACTGCTGATTGGTTGCAGGTAGGAAGACGGTGAAGGAAGGGATGAAAAGTGAGTATTCCTTGCAATTGGGGTTGAAAAACTAGGTGCATAATGGGGCCATTCATGAGATGACTCCATGACAGCAGGAGGACTTCTGGATTCTCTGGAAGAGTTAATAGAGGCTGTGCTCTGGGGTCCATGGGAAGGTACTTACAGTAGAACAGGGACAATTGTATAGAGTAAGATGGAGAAGAAGAGTACAAATGGAATTTTGTTAAATAGTTTTACAGAGTTCAGTAGAACATAAAGTAGTATCCAGTCCAATCTTTCCATTATAGAGATGAGCAAACTGAAGCTCAGAAACTAAGCAACCTGTCAAAGCCATCTAGTGAGCCAAAGGGTATTTCGCTCATTAGGTAATACCTCGTTTATTTAAATAGTTCTAATTATTTTAGATGTTTTATATATTCCTTTGGTCTTAGTTGTAAATAAAATTTTATTTAAAACTTGTTTCCATTTTTCACTTTACTTACTTTTCATAATTTCATGTAAAAGCCAACTCAAAAATTTTAAATTTAACTACTGAGCTTCACACTAAGGCAATGCATTCCAAATGATGAATATATGGAAAACAACTTTGTTGACAAAGAAAATATTAATTGATTGAAAGTTCAGAGGTTTACAATACATACAAATAAATACCATTTTGAAATAACATCCTTTTAATTATATATGCAGCCAGAGTTCTAGTAATTATAAAAATATCACAAAAGTATTTTTCAAGTAAAATGAAACTGGAAATGTTTAAGAACTATATGAAAAAAATATTTGCCTGCAAGAAAAACCCATCTTCTTGTGGAGGATTGCTTTAGCCACTTTCACAGGTGTAGGTGACAAATAATTTAAATACACATCAGTATGATGAGCAAATGCGTGCTTAGAAATAATCTTACATTTGAAAACAGAGTTGTATTATCACCTTTGTAAGGCTTATCCTTTTCCTCCATACTTATATAATTTTGTCATCTATAGATTATGGGAATTTTAAAAATAGCTCATAGTTAAGAAACACCACCATAGCATTTAACTGAATATAAAATGAAATATTTCCGTCTTCTCTAAAAGCCTTTTAAAGATACATACCATTATCAGTACAGCTAGGTGAGGGCACTTCCTATCTTCAAGTTCTCCTATTTCTTCAGGATGAGAATCCTTTTAGGATCTGCTGAGGATAACACTGTGCTGTTTTTCGGCCTGGTTATTTTTACTTACTCCTTCATTCCTCATTTTTATGTATTTACATTTTATGTATTGAAATATTCCTTTTTCAAATGTACAGAATACAGCTATACAAATGAGAGTAAGTTGTCATTTATGCCACATGGAAGTTCAAATATAATTTTACCCTATCTGGTGTCTGTTAGTTTCTGAGGTTCCTAAATCATCGATATTATATATAATTTACAAGTGTATCTCAGAATATTCATCTGAGTGCTGCTGATTATTTCCTGTAATATTCCTAAGGGATATTAATAAGCTGGAGATGTAAAGGGGATTCACAGAGAAAATTAGGCTTCTGAATTGGAGATTGTATCCCCACAATGGACTAGAAACATATTGACATGATTGAAAAAAAAATTTTATAGAGAAAAAATTCTGCAGTCTAGCTAGCTGTGTGACCTTGGGCAATTTCCTTAGTATGTCCCAACTTCATCTCTTTCATCTCTAATAAGAAGGCTTTTTCAAGTCCTGGTTTTTAGGTCTTTTAATGCCTTTCTACTTTTAAGATTCTTGGATGTCTGCTCTAGGTGGTAAAGGGCAGTGTCTTTAATTGCATATTGACTTCCATGTGAAAATATTAACAACATGGAATTCTCCTGCTCTAATGTTTGACATTTTTCTCAGCTTCCTTTGTGGGTTTTATGCAGTTTCCTCAGAAACCAACTGATAGAGTGGAGGAGGGGTCATGTGACAGGAGGCAGTCATAAAGGAAACGACACAAGGGTGCTTGGGGGATATACAGTACAACTAGGGAATACTTCTCTCCAATAAAAAGACCAAGGTCACAACTTGACCTCTTTAGAAGCCAATCTGTCCTTTAAAATGTCTGGCTACACTGAAGTCCCACTCACTGCTGGGTTTAAAGTAAATGCTTTTCATGTGCACCTTCCTATGGGAAATGAGGAATACTGGGGGAGGCAGAGCCTAAGAAGCAAGTGAGAATATCTGGTAGATTTTCCTAGACTGTAAATCTTTACATATCTCCAAGCCTAATGAAGTGATTTATTGTCTCATAATGCACAGTGAATTGTACAGACACTTCTTTGTGGTCATAATAACTAAATACCAAATAGGATTCCCATGATTCTTGTAGATGTCATTCATATGGCATATTTATGCTCATTTTTTTCTTGTATAGCAATTCTTAGCTTCTTGGTTTTTGCACTTTTTGTCACTTTTTCATAATCTTATTCCATCAGGGAAATGCAAGTTGGAAATTCTAAGTAGAAAGACTACCTTGCTTTTGTGCTGAATGCTTTGTGACAAAAAATGTTGAAAACAAATACTCTGTTTCTTTTAAGTATTTAAATATTTTTGGAGCTACTTCATTAAAATTTCTCATGGATAATATTTGATATTTCCCTTATTAATCCATGATACACTGTCTTCCAAAAATTGTTGGAGAGGCTTAAAAAAATCAATCATGTATAAATAAAGTTAATGAAATTGAAAGGAAACCGCAGTCAGGAAGTAAAAGGTGGAAGTTCATGTGTTAACCATGAGTTAAACAGAGCTTGGACTCTGGTAGCCCAAGCCAAGGTTTAATAATCTTGTCTGTGAGTTACTAGCTCTGTGGGGAAGTTACTTAAAATTTCTGAGTCTTAGTTTAGTGGATGCTATGAATGGCAACTCCGTAGAATTATAACAAGTATTATATAAAAGACTTGGTGTCTGAAAGAAGGGGATTATAGGAGTCATAAGATTATTAAACATTAGTTGTATTTTTATTAATATTACCATTGTTATTACCATGCTTATGGTATATTCTTTCCTTGACAATGCAATTTGGAAATAAAGGGAATTGCAGAACAGTGCTTCTCAAGGTTAAATGTATATATGAATCATTTGGGTCTTGTCAAAATACAAATTCTGATTCAGTAGGCGTGGTTTCTGAGAAGTTCCAGGGGATGCTGATGCTGTTGGTCCACAGACAGATGACTTCTGTGCAGGAGCAAATCTCCATATATAGAAGGTCATGATTGTATTAGAAGTGGAAGTATGTCAGTTTCCCAAATGAAACTAAGTTATAGATTTAAATATTAATCCATATATCCTCACCATTTAGCATTTGTTCTCACCATTAATGGTATAATTCAGACTAAAAATCAGCAAAGAAAAAATTCAAATAATCTTCCTGTTTATTCATTCAATAAACATTGGGTTACTACTGCTGGGTTACTTGCTGTAGATGGTAGAAAGATAACTTTGACCTAGCTCCTTAAGAATCCCATTACAAACTTTATTTTTATAGGAATCTAAGAGACTTTATGCAAGTAACTGCAGTTCAACAGAGAAACTGAAAAGTGCAATAAAACACGCAGGCAAAGTGTTAGAGGAGGTCAGAGGGGAGGGAATGATCCTAAAACAGTATCTACTTGTAACATTAATTGGACTGTCTTTTCCAGGCAGCCCTCAGCCAATTGTCAAAGTGAACTTTGAGGCTTGCTTCCTGATATCTTGCCTTTAAGTGGCCATATCTTACTATTTCTGGAGGTTGTCAGTTTCTTCATATAGTAATAGCAAAGACTTAATTCATACTATGTATCACAACTATTCTATGTGTTTTGTTTTCATAGATTCATTAATCCTCACAATGAGCTATGAAGTAATTAGCATTATTTCTCTCATTTTGCAGATGAGGAAACAGAACCACAGCCATTAAATTAACTCAGGTTTTTCTAAAATATCAGCCCCCACCAGGCTTGCTCACACTCTCCCAAATCCTAATACTTCCTGACCTGTTTTCCGTGAAGTCCCCTCCTGCTTTGCTATCTTTTCATTCTTGTGATCACAGCTTACCTCTCATTCCTTCAAGTAGCCTCTGTTTTACAAGATGATTCCACATTTTCTTGTGCATAACAGACCCTCAGACATACTTGTCATATAAAGTAAGTGGATAAATCTGTAAGTGCATGTTAGATTTTAGTGAATGATTTAGTAGGTTAAAAATTTATCTACTCCTCTACCAAATGTATTTGACTTTAGTAGCAATTCCCCAGCACATTCAAAGGAATGACTCTAGGGGTGAAAATTTTAGCCAGTGGATGAAAAAGATGGTAAGCCATGGTATGTTCTAGTGACAGGTCACTTTTGTAGTACTGAAGTATATTCCTGTTTCTCCTCTGTGTTGGTCAAAATAGTATATTTCATTTTCTGAGATGTAAATGCATATCTCTTTCATTGAAAAAAATATGGAAAACTTTAAGGATTAGATCAAGTGGAGATCCTCTGCTGATTTACCTACTATCTTTATTTTTATGTTGTACTTTAAGCCTGTAGACAATGTATTGAGTTAGGAATTATGAGCTTTTAAAAATGCATTCAGAACAGGTAGATTGTCTTTTCTTCTTTCAGAATCTTTGATTTTTGTGAAATATTTTTCTCCAAATCCTTATTAGTTTATATTCCCTTCCCTAACTCCACTTCATGAACACCTATACACAAATAAAATTATTATATTTTAAAAATTAAAGCCATTTTAGGAGACAGTTTGGTCATTAAAAATGGCCAGATGGGAGATGGCTCAGCCATCCTAGGACCTGGCTGTCAGTCTGTTCTCTATAATATTTCAGAAAGATCAAAAGCAAACTGGGTGAAGGGAGTCAAAAGGTACAAACTTCTAGTTATAAAATAAATCAGAGAGATGTAATGCCATGACTATAGTTAATAATAATCTATTGCATAGTTGAAAACTTGCTAAGAGAATAAATCTTAAAAGTTCTTCACTGCAAGAAAAAAAAATGTAACTATGGTGACAGATGTTAACTAGACTCATGGTGGTGATTATTTATGTATATATATATACACTATGTATATATCAATGTGTATATATATAATATTGGTTTGTTATGTTGTATACCTGAAACTAATGTGATATGTCAATTGTACTTCAATAAAACAGAACAAAACATCACCACCAACAAAATAATCTGATCTGAGATGCTGTGATAGCCCCTTGCATAGCCTTCCAAACATCTTTTCTCTCTAACTTCCCTTTACTGATATAAAAGTAAAAACTTGCAAGCTCCAATCCAACCCAATGTAGATACAAGTGTTACTGTGTGATGGTTACCAATAAAAGTAGAAAAGGAATTTTATCATAAGTTAAAGGCAAAAAGGCATCATAGAAATGAGCTAGGGCATGGGAATGGCTCATGGACAGTTGTTCAGTGCAAAATATTTCCACTAGACAATTCATTAAGTTGAGCTAAAAGTTAAAATCCTTTAGAGGAAAACAGAATGAAGTATGTGAAAAAAATATGTAAAAAAGTGTTACACTCTGTGCCAAGGTTAATACTATCCAGAGTGTTGAAAGATTTGTGGTCTTGCCTTTGAGGAAGCTGAAAGGTCAAAAATCACAAGGATGCATGTATGCTGTCATTTGCTTGGTTACTAATTTTTCTCATTATTTCCATAATGAGATGTACTATTTCAACAGAGAGTCCCTCTTGAGAGTTGCTTTAAGTGTTTTCAGGCAGGAAGCTCTTTTGCTTTCATGTTATGGCCTTGGCCAAGGAGTTCAGATAGACTTCTCATTTATTCAACAAGAATGTATAAATTTGTTATTATTTGTTCATTACTCTTCAGTGCTATGCTGTAAATTCCATGAGGGCAAAGACCATATCAAGTTTAAACACCACTGTATACCCCTCATCTTGCACAAGTTTTAGAAAAAAATTAGTGTAGGTACATATTTTTGAATAAATTAAGGAATGATTAGATTAAGTTTAACCAAATGCTTTGCTCTCAACTCTGGTCTAGAGCTTTCGATTGATAATGTATGAAAAACAAAATTTGCAAACAAAATCCCTCTCCTTTAAGAAGCTTTTTGTCTACTTGTACAGATAAACTATATGCACATAAAATTTTAAGGAAAAATATCTGGGCTTTTGCTTGTATGTGAAAATTTAATCCTTTTTCTGTTCAACAAATTTTACTAAAAGTCATTTATACAATGCTGATTAATAGTTTATGTGTGGACAGAGCTATAAAAAATTGAGGATAAGCATTGCAAAGAAGGAACAGAGAGTGTTGCTAGCATTCAAAGGGGGAAAATACTTACACTGGATAAACAAATCAGAGAAAGATTTATGGGTACATGTACACTGAGTGTTGAAGGATGGATATGATATTATGCCAAAATCAATAAATATTTTAAATAGGAGAAAGATGTAAGTGTATATTTTATCTTTGTGTTTCAATTAGATACAGTAGTAATATGAATAAAATAGAATGTAGTTAGTCATACCTTGATCAGAGTCTTTTATGGTTGTTTATAATCAGAATTCACTCTTAATTAGTGATTGGCATTGATTAGGTACTTCAAAATTGCTCACCTGCTGTGAACCAGTTTTATCCTTTTTTAATTCCTGAATTGCCTTGAAAATAAGAAAAAGACCATCTTGAATAATCTTTGTAGCAGAGCATAGAATGAATCATCAGGATGAAACTGGTTACAGGAAATCTGACTGTACTTCTTTTACTTAATACTTCCCTCTCTACAAGGAAAAAAAATAAAACCTATATTATAGTATTTCATACCACAGAAGCAATTATTATCCTTTGCCTTAGGAAGAAATACATAGTAACATAATAGTAAAGATGTCAATTGAATTATTTACTTTATTGACTATGTTTCTATAGGTTTAAGTAAATTTAATTTTCAGTGCTATTCAGTATCATGCTGGAAGCTTGACCTTTTCCTATAAGGTTAGTTGAAATGAATGACTACTGATAGTTTAAAAAAATTAACATTAGTTAGAAATTGCATGTTATCAATGGGAAACAAGTGTGTTGTTTACTAGGGTTTCTTCTATTGCAAGAAGGCCATGCCTATTTGGCTTCTTGGAAGAGCCAGTATCTGGTCTCTTTTGCCAAGTGCAAAATTCAGCTGACATGTGGCTGAAAATTGATGCTGAAGATTTTCAGCATTATTTGCCTTTCTTAGTTCTGACTATTTGTCATTCATTTATAAGTAGTCATGGTTCGCATGCATCTGAACCGTTGTTACTTGGAGTGCTTGGCTACTCCCAAGTCTCACTGTGATTCTGGAAATTCATCAGGCTCCTGGTGTATTGGTTGATGGTTCTATTATCTTTATTGGTTCAATTGCACAGTGTCATCTAAGATGCTGCAGGACATTGTACACAGGGTATGGACTGCAAGACATGCACATTTCAGTTATTATTTAGGTTCAGAGGCTTGGAATCTCTGTGATCTTGAGCAGATAGCTTATTCAGTCTCTAATTCTTAAGATATAAAATAGAGTACTGCTTCACAGAATTGTGATAAAGATTAGCTTGGGGGAAAATAAGGTTGTTAAGTAAGAAGCCTGATGTTTAATAAGTGTTAGTTACCTTCTCATAGGAATCTATGTTGTCATAACTAGTAGGTTGCTGATTTAGGCAAGCACATCCCAAATGTGTTTAAAAAAAACATACGGAATTGTACAGCACTCCTTGGACTTTTCAGTTCTGGAATGTAGCCAAGTTACTCTCGCCGTATGGAGAATAATGCTAATACAGACAAGTCCTCAAACCCCTCATTTACTTTTTGGCATTTGTGAATTATTGGAGATATTTAGGAAGAAGTCTGAGGTTATCGATCACTTAAACCTGCAGGGGAATGTTAGATGGTAGTGGGTACAGCTGGTCGCCTCCTCCAGCCCATTTCTCTGGTGGCCACATAAGGCATGTCTGCAGCACTGCTCCCCGGACTCCAGTGTCAGGCGCGGGGACTTGCGCGCGCTGCCTGCGCTCGCTGACTGCCCGGGAGGAGCTGGGAGCCTCATTAGCACCACGGACAGCTCGTGCGTCTGGAGGAGGGAGGCGGGAGGACTCGCTCTCTGCGACAACGCCAGGAAGAGGGAGTGCAGTAGCGGCAGACGGGGGAGGAAGAAGAGAGAAAAGGAAGGACGGCTCTGGGTGGGGAGTGGAAGAAATCCAGGAGCAGCCCGAGCAGCAGGTCGGGGGTAGCTGCTCAGCTCCACTGCCCTCATTATTCAGTCAGACGCTGCTGAGCTTCCCAGGTTGCTTCCCAGTCCCTCTGGGCGGAGGCTGCCGTCTAGACCTGACTCCAGGTGAGTTAAGCAGAGAGATGTTCTGAAAGGTCTAGAACTAGAGGCTTGGAATCGGCGAGGTTTTCCCGCTTCCCAAGCGCTGCTGGCTTTGCAGTATTTCACAAAGTCACGGACAGACGAGACCGGTCTTGGCGGTGGCCACACAGGCTGAGAGGGTGGGCGGATGGGCAAGGCAGGCAGGGGTGGGGGTTGGGGGGGATGTGATCCCCATAGGAACGATGGGGGGATTTGGATGGAATTTAACTGAACTGACTGGGTTTTAGGAAATGTCCTCAAATGTACGCATTATATGTAAGCTTTCTAGACAGTCTTTTTTTTTTTTTTTTCCTGGCAGCCCATTTTGTCCTTCTGTCCCTCCTTCTTTTTGGCTCATGCCCAATTTTCCAAGTCAAAGGATTTCAAAGAGGTGGAATTAGGGAGTTTAGGTACACGATGTAACAGGGCAACCTTATCCTCTAAGTGGGGAGAGTTGTATCTTTTCCACTGATTTCCCAGAGGGTAGCCCTCTGAGTTGTAACTGGAGGTTCTTCTGCTCTTCACCCTCTATAAGCTTATTAAAAGGCAGGAACTTCAGGCTGTCTCTACAGGGTCTGAATGTGATGGCAATTTAGCTTAAAAGCCATGTTGATTCACTCATCTCTTCATGTTTTGTTCCAAAATTATCACCATTTTGGATTTCTTTAACAGCACAACTTTTAAGCGTCTGACTGACAGGTAATATATTTATCATTCTGAAAATGTGTGGGGAAAGTGATGAGTTCACATTAAGAGAGCAACTTTTGCTTCATGGAAGGGCTTTGGGGAAAGGGATTGATGAAGAAATTCTGGAAATGAAATTATGAGTATTTCCCACAGAACTTCCTTGATTTTTCCCACATTTGTTTCATATAAAAAAATCTGATATGTGTGTGTATGTGAGCAGCACGGTTACTAAAATGTGTTATGAGTTTATTTGGTTTAGAAGTTACTTTCTTACTAGCAGGACTGTCATGGTCACAAGAGTGTTCTAAATGTTTTGCCTTTAGGTGGTTGGGGCAGCTGTTTTTGTTCTTGGTTTCAGTACTTACTCCATGGGCCTTGCTGGTTGCTTCTCAATAGAATTGGTGGGCATACGATTAGTTATATGGGCTATTGTGCATTTTAATAGTAGTAAAGTACACAAGTTATAAAATTGGCAAGTAAATATTAAAGCCCAAATTTGGGGATGAATTTTAAATATCTTTCAAATATTTACTAAATTCTCTGCAAGGGCCCAATGTCATTTTATACTTAAAAGAGAGCTTACTGGTTTTTCACATTGAGATATATGAATCTCAAGTTTCAGTAATTAAAATATAATATTTTACTTTGCTCTTCTTTTAACATCAGCATGAGTTTAGCAAATTCTCCTTGATGTCTACCACTGTAAGTTAGGTTCTTACACATATGTTCCATTTCTAATATTTTATAGAGTTTAGAGAGAGCAGTAAAGTTAGCTCCAGTTTTCCAGTGGGGAAATTGTGACATGGCAGGATTAATTTTCCTAAATTTCTATAATTATTGTGTTACAAACCAGGAATGTAAGCCTCAGCTATTCAACTTAAAGTTCAGTTCTTTTCCTAGGAAGTGCACAGCTGCTTTTAGTTGAGGCTACTGAAATAGTGATATATGATTATGCCTTATGTAAAAATACCTTAAAATATTTCTTATTTTTTGGTTATTTATTAAGTATGGTTTCACTCTTTTTTGTAAAAGATACTTTAATATAATTGTGCAGAGTTATAGCCATATTCTCATTATCTTCAAATAATCACTAACTACTAACAATTGACTGTGTCCTTTTTCATAAGAGTGGATTGAAAAGTAGACTCAATATTACCAAGAATATTCTTGGGAATAATTTATATCTTACAATCAAGATAGAAAGCAGTCCACATTTAGAAGCATCTTCAGACTGCTTGGGTGAACTTGAAACTACAGCTACAGCTTGCTTTCAGAGTAAACTGCCACACTTGAAAGTGAGTTGTCTTTAAGATTCCTGGAGAACACTGGCAAGTATTGTATGTCTAATATAGGATTTATGAGAAGAGGAGAGTTAAGAACTGAATGGTTTTGTATTTTAATATGTGACCACATTCGTAAAAATGTTCCCACGCTATATATGCCGTGACTGCTCTGGTGTCTGATACGATCTGGTTCAAAGTAAGCTCATTATAACTCTTGTGGGTGTGAAAAAACCTATAACCTTGATTCAGCTTTTTCCTTTTCATTCTTTAGTGATAAAAATGTGCTCTATACTGGCCCTTCAAGAGCCCATTAAGGTTTCGAAGACAGTTTGTGGTTTTTTGCCCTGAGGAGGTATTGTGTTTGTGTGTGTGTTCATGCTCAGCAGAGAGTTTAGGGATATGAGAAGAAAGTGAGCAAGAGCAATAGATACTAGATAGGAAACTTCTTGGCCTCTCATATACTTTGAAACTGTTTCCCCATGTTACACACATAGCACTCATAGCTGAATTTGGGAACTAAAGATGTGGTGTGCGGCTTTGCATCTGATTGCAGGATTCTATGTATACTCAGAGCTCTGCTCTTCTTGGATGACTGGATAATCAGCTGTATGGCTCTTGACCATCTGACCAGCTCCCTTCAGGTCCTGGCATTAAAAGGATGACTTAAATGACTTTTCTGGAATCTCAAAATCTTCTCTTCTCTCAGGTCCTGTAGAGCAGCTCAAGCAGGGTGTGTGTGAGGTGTGTGTTTTAACCTTTCTGAGAGAAGGGGTCCCCTCAAGAGTGCTGACAAAAGCCTGATTTCTCTTCCTTCGCAGTTCTTTCTGATAGGCAGCTAAATGAGGGAGGAAGGAGAGAGGAGGATAGGAAGAGGAGATGTATCATTTTATCCCTCAGTGAAGAATGAGGAACAGTGTGCATGTTTATCTAGAAATACTTGTCAACAAATATCCTTGATCAGGAGAGATATGCATACACACTGCAGTAAAATACCTATTCAACTTCTAATCATTTCTGTGCCATATGGAGAGCTGGAAATAGGATGAGCAACAGGACTCAATCCTGTTGGGGAACTGTGGGAGACTACAGAACATGTACAGGGCAAGGGAGTGAGGTGTTTCATAAACTGCCATCATGGGTTAAGGGCTGCTCCAGGAATGGGGTTGGGGGCATTAATGCCCTAGAATTTCTGGACAACCCTATGCACAGATGAGACAGCTCTGATGACCCAAGAAAGCCTTTGGTCAGAGTCACTGCTCAGCCTTGATATTGTTTGACCCTTATGCATGAGAATAGTGAGTGCTGAGGGGTCCAGGTGGAACAGCGACAATTCCTGCTCTAGGAGTATAGTGAACATTCACTGATGAAAGCAAATTCTTTCTTTCACATGTGATGCCCATTGAGACAAGAAATTGGATAAAAAATTTGGCATGAATTGAATTTTGGACTTTGCTTTCCTAAAAGTGCCATGTTCACTTAGTTGTTTATTTTAACATGAGTAAGTTGAGAGTAGGCATGGGAACTAGGGAGATGATTGAACATCTTAAACTTTCGTGTATATATATTTGTTCTTTATGAGATTCATTTCTGAAACTCCTTTGTGGCGACAGTGATGGCAGAAGAGAGTATTATGGGAAGTTTAATGCAGAAAAAATATGGAGATACACGAACAGTGGACATGGCTGGCAACCACAATTTTCATTGCAGTTGTCTCATTCTCAAGGTAACTTGGATAAACACCTTCTATTCATGGCTGAGTAGCTAAGAAAAGGTAGAGAAATTGGTCTATAGAATGTTGACTTTAACATAAATTTTTGATTCTTAAGATGGGCTACATTATAGGCAAGAAAAGCAGAAGTCACTGAACAGAAATTTTGTCATATATGATTCATAGGTTATTCTGATTTGTTGAACCAAGTCTTTAAATGTATTACTTAAGCATAGGAAGAATTACAGGAAAATATGTTTCTTTATACACACATACACTTAATGAGCTCTATTGTAGATCTGGGAATGAACAACCCAATTATTTTTTTTTTCCTGAGTGAAAAATTTCCTTTTTTAAAATTTCAGACTAAACTAGCAGTTTAATGTGATGTGCTGTGTATTACTTGAGCTCCAGAATTTGCAACCAAACAGGATGCATATGTTGAACTTAATTTTTCTTGGGCAACTGTGATATGAATGAGCAGTGAAATTGCAGAAGACATGTGAAGAAGTTTAATAGTTCCCAAACTAAATAATAATAAGGATAAATTATTGCAGACTTATTAAGTGTCAGACACTCATTTAGGGTTAGCAAGAATTATCTCAGCCAGTCCTGGAAATAATGCATTTGCTTCTTGGAGTAATATGTCTTCTAGACCTGGGTTTGAAATTGTCTCATGCTAGCTATGTGAAACAAATGTTGTAGCCTTTATTGACCTCAGTTGCTTCTTCTATGAAATGGGGAGATTAATAGTATCTAACTTATAGGATCTTTGTTTATATTTGCTTCTTAGTTCCAGGTCCAATTCGGGTGAGACTGCTACTTGTATTATGGCCATTTTATTCACCCTAGTCCTGCCTTTTTTTTTTTAGTTGTGTGGCATTGATCAAGTTGCCTGTCTGTTTTCTCATTTCTTTATCTATAAACTGAATAAAATGCCTGTTTTATAGTTTCCATTATATTCCAGTATATTAAAGAGATTCAATAAAATAATTTATATAAGAGACTTAGCACATGGTAGTCATTCAATAAGTATTCTTCCTGCCCTCCACATAATGCTGTGGAGATACTCTAGATGTTGTTTTCAGGTTTTATATTTCCCTCCTCAGATTCCGTGTCAGGCTTGCACAAGACATTGCCATCTCCTACTTCTCTTCTGGTGTTCTGTAATCATTAAACTCTAGAAAAGTGCAAGGGAGTATTTTTATAACTTTTACTGTACTTACACACATGAGCAGAAGCATGCTAGATCTCAGGACCAGTTTTGATAAGAAAAGAGAAATATTTATCCCACACAGCACTGATTCCTTTCCACCCTCAACAGTTTTATACTGTCATTCTGTTAGCAATAAGTGAGGTTTTTCTATTTAAATGGTTTTCTATTTGTGGTAGCATAGTTCATGTCTGGACTCTGGACTTCATCCAATTAACATAAATATAATGGAGAGTTGGGCAATGATTTATTTTTAACAAGAGGAAAAAATGATGTTTTTAACATTGCTTTGAAAATCTTTCATACTAACTTCGATTCTAGTGGCAAAGATAGCATCACAAACTCACTCCCTGTGGTCTTGGAAAGTAATGTTCACGTCGTCTACATATTGTCCCCCAACTGGCTTAACAGAATTTAATTTCAGAGGTAACTTCTCTGCTGAACAGGAAGATGCTTACATGAAGATATTAGCTTCATCAAATACAGGGTTGCTCAAGGCCATCTGCATGGAATTATAGAAAGGCTGGAATAGAGAAATTTCATCTCTAAATTAGACATAATGATGTATTCATATTGATTGCATGGCCATGATAACGATATCAATAATGTGGCTCAAATATAAACAAATAATATATAATACCATTACTGAGATAAATCCTGATACTGAGTTTAATACCCCATTTTTATCCTGAGATCTCTCAATTTCATCACTATTTCATTTTATTTCCTTTGCCTATTATGTTGGTTTCCTACTGCTGCTGTAAGAAATTACCACAAACTTAATGGCTTATAAACAACACAAATTTACTGTCTTACGGTTTTGGAGGTCAGAGTTCCAAAATCAGTTTCACTGGGTTAAAATCAAGACGTCTACAGATCTGGTTCCTTCCTTAGATTTTGAAGGGAGAATTCCTTTACTTGACTTTTTCTGCTTTTAGTGATCTGAATTCATTGGTTTATGCCCCTTCATCTATTTTCAAGGTGCATTTCTCCTATTTTTGTCTCTGTCTCTACATTGCCTCTTCCTCTCAACTCTGAATTTTCCTCCATCCCTCTTGCAAGAACTCTTGTGATTACCTAGGGCTCACCTTATGATCCAGGATAATTGTCCCATTTGTGCCCTTAACTCAATCACACCTGCAAAGTGTATTTGATTATGTAAAATAATACATTCACAGGGCCTGGGGATTAGGAGAAAAACATCACTGGGGGCTGTTAGTCAGCCTACCGCAAATGATAATAATATTTTTGTGCTCTGACACCCTGAAATTAATGTGCTTGCTTCTCTATGGAATAGCAGTGCGTATTTAGGGCTATCAGTTTTTTAAGATCCGTTACAATACATCAAAGGGGAATTTTCCTAACAAACATGCCGATTAATTAAACACCCTTTAATTTATTAAATCTAGTTTTAGTTAAATGTGAGTGAAATTATTTGCATGTCTATGGTCAAAAAATATTAATTAAATCAATAACCTATCAAAGATAACATCTGGATTGCCTAGGTTTAAATTACAGAGGGCAATATCTATGATAGTTCATATTCATGAGATTTAGCTCTTGTTTACAAAGCCAAATTCATCTTAGAAACCACAGAAAGCTTGGTTTTTTTTTTTAAACTTGGCAGGACATACTTTTCAAGGGGATGTCAGACCAGTGGTTCCATAATAATTGGTGCTCTTCATAAATGTGCATTGTGAATATTCTATCTCATGAGTTATATATACTAATTGTAGACTTCCAGGAGAAATTTAATGATGGTCATGTTAGCTTTCAAATCTTTCTGTAACCCAAAAGAGAACCGTTGCATGGAGATGGATTCATATTTCGCCCATACCATTGTTGCCAAAGAGAACGTGGAATGCCCTGTTCAAATTAATTTAATGCAAATGAATTCTTGCTGCCTCACAAGTTTGTCGTTCATTTTTCTTAAAATTATGTGTAAATGAATGTGACATGCTTTACTGGTTGTTGTGCAGGGAGCATTGTCCTTCTTAAAAGCTCCCTCATTTGTCAAAAAGAAGCCATTAAGAGAAAAGTAAATTATCTTATCTGATCACAGTATTAGGAATGACCTTAAAACTATAAATTGTATTATCAGTACAATAGCTGTATGGTCTTTGCAGTTGTGGAAAAATCCAAAGGAAATCTTTGTTGAGATACAAAGCTATTTATAATCACCCCAAATCCATGTTTTCCTTTACCTTGTAAAAGGTAATGTGTGTGGAATGCAGTTTTGCTTCATTGCTCCCTCCTTGCTCTCCAGAAACTCTAATTCAAATACTCTTAAGTTCTTAAGCATTTCTCACTGTCTTTAATATTTTTAATATCAAAGAAGCAATAAAATTTTTTATGGAGATCCAGATAAAAATGAGGTTTGTGTAACGTGGAATTATACAAGGATGATTATGAATGGTCAATTTTAATAGGAGACTGCACATGCATCTCTTTTAAATGCAAATCCATTATTGAGGGGAGTTGAGATTGGACTAAGGAACTCTGCTGATGTTTAAGGAAGTCTTAATAAGAAGACTAATGCACAAGCATATTTTTAGCTTCCATGCCCAGAGATATAGTTGTACAATAAACGGTATTTTTCTTCTATTGACAAAGCATCTTCTTGAGCCATGCTATTCATCTGATCAAGGACTTCAACTGAGTTTTCAGCAACCATAAGTAAGGAGGATGGAGTGCTAGGCTGCGTGTACATATGGCCCTCTTTAGCAGGCCAACTGTTACTTTTGTCCACCCACATCACCGAGGACATATGGCATTACTTTGGCTGTGGCAGCAAGAGTGTGTGGACATGTCTCAGTGTGGGTATAAATGGCTGGTTGTCTTCCTCTTGTTGCTCATGCAACCAACTGTTTCTGGGTGGAAAACCTATTATCCATAGCACACGATTGGAGGATGGTAAATGATGATGTTATTATTAATTGATATGAAATAATATGATTAATTTTCTCTTTAGTCTGGTCACCAGACCTAATCGATCTTTGCTATTACAAAGCTTATAGAAGGAAATGATGGCTTTTCCAAGAATCAAAGTCAGGGCTTTTCAAACAATAACTAACTCATTCAAAAGTACAAGGATTATATAGAACCAAAATAGCAGAGGCTTCAGAAATGGCTGTTGAGATCATTTATTGTGAGATAATCAGTGAATGAAATTTAGCAGTGAATCTGTTGCTAGCTGTGGCTGTGTGGAAAAAGCAAGGAGAAAATATGATAAGGTAGGCTGGAATGAAGAGTTGTCTAATCCTTGTATGACTTATTACACAGAGTGTGAAGTATTCCAAAACAGTTTTTAAAAATCTGATTCATTTTTTTAAAGTATTGTGAGTTCTGAATTTGTAAAGCGAGGCATTTCAGTTCCTGTGACAAGTGTGTGTGTTTCAGTGGTGGCTGCAGGACGCCTACAGGGAGGCTTTGGAACTGCATTCTGACTGCAAGGAGAGGCTGGAGGGCTCATGCTGAGGACGTTTGTGTAGGACTTGACTTAGGTAATACATCAGTTATCTGAAGGGAAGATGAGTGGTGCTGCTGAGGATGATAGGACTTAAAAGGCATTGTAAGGTGCTTTTGTTGCCACTGCTAGAAACTTTGTATAATCGGAATTTGTTGTAGATCTCTCTTACAAGCTCAAATGTGATTGTTCAGAAAATGTGAAAATTGTTTAATAAAACTGTATTTGCTAAACATCAGGTAAATACAGTCAAAATTTGTGTAGGTAACATTGAAAAAAGCAGTATTTCCAGATATAGAAATAATAATAAATTTTCAAACATTTTTGAATATCACTTGTCTACAGAGTCTTATTTCAGTTTCACTATGGCACATCTATTAATCACCATTAAGGCTGTACAGGAAGTATTTGGCAATATAGGTATCAAAGCTTGGTGGTAATGGTGATTGATGCTTGGAATACAGCATCATTATTGTTATTCACTGGCCTTGAGAACTCTTTCATCCTTTTTCACCTTGCTGTTTCACTGACAACTTCAAATTATTTGATCTATGAAAAAATATATTTTCTTGGAACTCACTGACTTATTTTTTATTTTTTGTATTATCCCATATTTACTGTGGTGAAGTATCAGATTATCAATATAGTGTACCAATGTGGCAATTCAGATGGAAGCAAACAGAATGCAAACAAGTTTACTAATGAGAAGTTACCTTGTTAATTTTCTTAACTGAAAAAAGGTATAGATAATTTTCAGTTTTGAGGTTAAATCTTTTTGTGACATATTACACTTGACCTTTCTTTGTGAAGTGTGTTTGCATACACACAGTCACACAAAATTGATCTTAGCGATACTAGCCAAAGGATGAATTCTCAAGGTGACTGTTTTAAATATATATAAAGGATGGCAAAATAGTCACAAAATGGCAATATAAGGAGCCATAAAAATGAGGATAAAAGGGTAGATAATGGTTAAAAACACTTCTAAATGAATAATTGATTTTGTTTTAAATTCTCTTTGGTCTTTAGCTGAGGAAATGAATAGACGTGAAATTATTATGCAAATCATTTGTATTTATGTATATACATATATATGTGTATATTATAAATACAAAGAAGATAGTGTATTATTTGTATGTATTCGCACAACTGTGTGCATCATGAAAAATGAGTGCTTGTGATATATATATACACGTGCACTTTCAGTTTTACATTTATAACTTTTTTTGCTTTATTAGCAAAAAAATGAAGAAAATCAGGGTAAATTTTTATCCTGGTAATCCTGGTAATTTGATCTTTCATATTTTGCTTCTTTATGCTTCAGATTTATGGCTTTCTTTGTGACCAAACCTCTAGGATCAACACATTTCATATAATCCTGTGAATATTTTGAAAGCAGTGTGCCACTGTAAAGTGTGCATGTGTAAAACCATGTGAATGAATGTTTTACTCTTGACAGCGAAAAGCCAGTTAAAATGACTTAGTGTATGGTACTGCCACTGCAATGAAAAATTGGGTATCTGTCAATGTAACGAACCATTAAACAGCTGTTTGTGAGCATCTATTCAGTACCCAACACAATTTTAAGCGGTGGAAATCCAACCAGAAACAAAATTCAGTCCCTACCCTCACAGGCAAATGTGTGGGACAAAAGATTGGTCAAGCTGAAACACAGTTCAGATCCAGAAATTCAAGTTTCTGTCTAGTTCAGTTGTCACTTAAACCATGTTGTGTTACTTGCCCACTTAAAACGTAAGAAAGCTATTCCTCCACCCATCCCTTGGGGGAATAGTGATAGACTAGTAAGTCTGTTATGCTGGGACATAATTCAATAAACTTAAAATCGGATTGATATATGATAAAGGCAGTCTTTCAGAACAGTGGGAAAATGATAAAAGTATAAAATGTTGTTGAAATAATTGGCTCTGTGTTGCTTAGTCACAAAAATTATAAGGCACCATTCATAAATATTAATTTCAGAGTAAGTATCAAGTAAATGTCTCAAAATATAAAGAAAAAACCCTAGAACCCTAGAAGCAAATGCCATTTATAATATTAGGGAGAAATTTATTTTCTAAGTATAGCCCTGACCAAAGACAGAATAAGGAACAGATTGATGGATTGGACTTCGTTAAAATAGAAAACTTTTATATTTCAAAAGTCACCACTAGTAGGTATAAAAAACAAGTTTCAAATCTGGAAAAAGTGTTTGCAGTTCATTTGATATATCTGACATACAAATAGTTCCAACAGATCAATAAAAAAAGATTAGTAATCCAACAGAAAAAAATGGCAAGGTACGTTGGCCGGAAACATCAAGAGCCTTATGTGAATAAATGTATCAGAGACTGTTGTTCATAATCAAAAAGCAAAAAATAATAGAGAAAATCATTTATATGTAGATGCTTATACTATTTTAACAAAATCACAGTGTGGATTTTCTCCTGTTATACATATACACCTATGCAGTTGTTTGCAGGTTCGTGTTTATGTAGTTGGTTTTCGGTTAGTTCTTTTAAGCTTCTGCATTTTCAGTGGTGTATTCAAACCTCAGAACACCCTTTGCTGTTGAAAACAGCCTTTCAAATATACAATCAATCACACATCACTTTCTCTAAATTTTATACAGGGGGATGGCCAAGATGCCTTATTAGAACCTAGATTTCAATGATTTGTTTATTGTTTTTAGTACTTCCTTCTCTGGGCTTAACTGATTAAGGAAATTTTTTTTTTTAATAAATAAAGCTTTCGGATGTACTTTTTTTTTTTTTTAATTGTATAGAGCCTTTATTTCCTTAAGCATTTTGTTGCCTAAGTGTGATGAGTATCTGGCGGTGGAATTTAGTGGAACAGATGCTTATTGTGATATATGAGATGAACTTGCTTCCCTAAGCACACATAGGCATGAAATGCATCTGGCTTCTCGACATAAAAGTCATTTGTGTTCTCAAATGTGTTTCTGTACATTACAGACTTCTAGGGGAGGAAGTGCTACTATTTCCTCAAATGGGGACTTTGCTTAATTATGAAGTTTAATTTAGGCTAGAAACCAGAAGACACTAAATTCTAGGCTGGAGACAGAGCCTGAGCTCTGTGATAGCACTAGTATGGTAAGTCCTACAGAGAAAGCAACTTATGTGGGGGAAAATTGTATGCATAAAGCTAGGGAATGATGTAAAGCAGAGAATAAGTGTGTGAGCATGTGGAATACATAAGAAATAAAATCAAGTTCAGAGGAGAAAAATAAGAAGCTGGGAATAAGACACTAATGAAGATAAGATTGAAAAAGACTCAATGTGAACAGTGATGAGAATGAAGGCATCTGCTAAGCTTGGGGAAACAGCATCCTGACAGGAAGGAAATTTGGCATGTGTGCATATTGACGGGGTATAAGGGACAGAAATCAGGCGTAGTGACTATAGTCTCTTTTCCATTGTCAGGTAGCTTTGAATATTCCTTTTTTATTTTAAAAAGACTGTACTGTGTGTGATTTATTAACACGGACATGAGATTTTTTTTTTTCCTAGAATATACCAAAACTCAATCTACTAGCTAAAATATTTAAAAACAGTTTGTGATAGAAATCTTTATAAAATGTATCATTTCATTGCCAGAGTTAACAGTGCATTATACATAATTTTACCTTTCCCCGGTTTCTTCATGTGGTGGGTAGCGTAATGGCCTTCCAAAGGTGTATGCGTCCTAACATCCAGAACCTGTGAATATGTTACGTTACATGGCAAGGAAGAGTTAAGGTTCTAGATGGAATTAATGGAAAGTTCTAATAATCTGACCTTAGAATAAGGAGAAGATCCTGATTTATCAGTCTCAGCTAGTGTAAGCACAAGGGAGCTTATGAGGGGGAGGCTGAAAAATCATGGAAGGAGATGAAATAACTGAAGCAGAGGTTGGAGTGATAAATTTTGTGTCGGGATCCAAGGAATATGCTTGAGCTTCAGAATGATTCTCACCTAGAGCCTCCAGAGCAAAACAAAACAAAAACAAGCTCTGAGAATGACTTCATTTTAGCCCTCTAAGACTGATTTTGGACTTCTGACCACCAGAACTTTAATAAAATAAACATCTGTTGTATCATTCTAGGCCACTGAGTTTATGGTTACAGCAGCAATAAGAAACTGGAATTTTTTTTTTTTTCGGTAGATGGTGTATCAAATTGAGTTGGACATGGCGAGAAATAATTGAGAATGAATTTTCTTAAGAAAGTCCTTCATATCGGAACAATAAGAACAGTAGATAAACTGTAGAATAATGAGAACTGAAATAAAATGAACTATGTATGGAAGATGATGTATACAAACACTATGTGGACTTAAAACAGGGGTGTCACTCGAAGACTAATCAAGTCATAAACATGTCCTCCTATTGTATGAGGCATGGATGTTGAATCAAAAATTGTGTTGGATAATCCATAATCTTTCTGGCACTATCATTAATAATTTTATTTCAAGAGTGTCATGATTCAGGATAATTGGACCAATATTCCCCAAAAGGGTTAGGGTTGTGAAAGCAACTTGAGTTACTTGAACTGAAGACCAGAATATGGGGCAACAGGATATGCCACTGATAGTCTGATTTCTACTGTCCATTCTAGTAATATATTCACCAACCATTTATGTGTGGAACATTATGTTCAGTAATGCAGACGTAGTCTAGTGGTGGAAACAGATGAAATATGTGACAGTAGTGATAGAGAAACTTCTGGGAAGGAGCAAAGTGATACCTGACAGTTTTCCAGAGCAGCAGGATTAAAAGCAAATAAGATTATGAAAGGTTGAATTCACTCAAGATCTCTAACTTGATAATCGGTCACTAAACTAAATTAGTCATATTTTCTTAAAACTAAAAAACTATTCCTTCTAATGAGAGTTTCCAAATATAGTATGCCTTTGGATTTGATTTTTTAAAAAAAATCTTTTGTAAACTGAAACAAATCCGACAAATATGTTGATCATTAAGTCTGGAGGGAGTTCACACAGGGAGTGGAGGCTTTGATAGACAAGAAATAAAATTCTTAAAATAGCCTTGTGATGTGGAAAGTATCTGATTGAAATTATTAACACAATTTTATAACAGATTACCTCTATAAAGTTTTACAATTACTTTTTCTTTATTTTCTGAGTGATACTATTAGATTCATAAATTGAAATTATTTTTCAGTAATTTAACTTCCTCTAGAAGGTTTTCTTACAAAATGTTTCCTAATTTCCCAAGTTGACTTTGTTAAAACCTTCTGTAAATAAAGCTAAATACAATTAATTCACCCTAGCACATTCTTACAAAAAACATACCTTCTAGATTTGACCCACTCTAAAGTTCTTAAGGTGTTTATAAGGAATGATATGTTCTACAGTTTAAGGTATCTTGATCAATCTGATTAAATCTTGGCAGCAAATTGAATTCAGTAAAAGTAGCAGCAAAAAATCTCAGATCGTGATTTGAAATGTCTCCATCAAACATTTTAAAGCAATTTTTAAGTTCACTAATTTGAGTCATTATACTTGGCCCTAACAGTAGAAGGCCCTTAAAATGAAGCTGAATTGAACTTGGCAGATATTACAGACTAACTGTTTATAGTCACAATTCCTGCATCTCATTAGGAAGATGATTATTTCCAGAATCCCAGTGCCTTGACCAGAAACGCATTTATTATTATCTAGCACTTTTATTGAGAAATTAGCCTGTTTTCTCATTTGGGCAAGCTCTCTCAGATGGGATTCTAATTTTTGAGTGTAAATAAAACTTTAGGGCATTGGAGGCAGAATTGGAATAAAGAGAGAGGATCATTCTCCTCCACATTCCAAGTCAAGGCCCTCTAATGAGCTTATAACTATGAAACTGCTTGGTTTTAGATATGTTTAAATAGTAAATTATACATAATGTTGTTCAGGTATTTCCCCCTGAATTAGAAGGGAGTTAATTTTTATTCTGCATTTCTTGAAGTTGGGAAAGAGAAGTTAATGGGTCTTGTGGAATACTGCAGTCTAAAAAAAAGTTCTGTGTTATAAAATTTACTATCTAGCAGGATAAGTCTATTAAAATCAACATAAATGTAACCTGTGGGACAAGTGCATCCCCTTCAATTTACCACAGACAAGAATTAATGTTAGGTTAGATAACTCTTACAAGGTCATTCACCCCGTTAATAACTGAGCCTAACAGGTTTCTTAACTTGAAGACTATTGCCCCTTAAACTAGCTCTTCCATGTAGAGTCATGAGTAATCACCAGCTAACACTAGCAGACAGAACAAAATGGATGTTGCACATAGAGTACAGAGCAAAGCAAAGCGTTGTTAGTCTATTCCCTTTTCCAAATCCACATGAACAAAGTGTCTTGTGGAATTTCCCAAATGCTATGATGGCTGCATATAGCAGAGAAATCAAAATACTGTGACATATAGAAACTCAGAATTACAGAAAGCAAGGGGCACATACTATATTGATTTAACATATTCTCATTTTTCTACTCACTGTAGCTGGCCCTGAAATAAAATGCTATGTTTGTCTTGTTTGGAGTCTACAGTTAATAGAAGATAGTACAATGGCTGAAGATCTACAGCAAACTCCAGTATACACATAACATACATGCACATACACATGTGTGTGTATTTCATATACACGACACATATATACATATCACATGATTATATCACTTGTGATATATGTAAATATATATGCCATAATACCATAGTTTTTTCTAATTTCATGCTTTTTTTCTTTTTAAGTTAGCTCTGTCTAGGAAAAAACAGCAAGCTATTTTTATAGAAAGCAAGTGTACACCTATCCAATAGTATAAGCACTATGTCTGCCTATGTCTCCCTAAATAGATCTTTTATTTTAACAAGTATCTACTTCATCTTCACAAATTTAATTTGAGTCAGCGAACTCTCATCCAGATACTATATCTTGGCCAAGCAATCTAGAGTTGAGCCTTAGATAGGTGACTTTCACTTCCTTTAAAGACTCTGCCAGCGCTGTCTTGTTTTTTGATGTCGTGCCAGTGAGACAAGGATGACTTAGCTGAGCCAGCTTCCAAAGTTGGGCTCCTTATCTTTTTTTTTGTAGTCAATCTAACTTCTTTTATAAAAAGATATTTTTTTTTATTTTCAGTGAACATTTTTCTTTTATTCTTTTTTTGATTGAAGTATAGACAGTTTACAATGTTACATCAATTCCTGGTGTACAGCATAATAGTTCAGTCATACATACACATACATATTCCTTTTCTTATTTTTCATTATAGGTTACTACAAGATATTGTGCTATACAGCAGAAACTTGTTGTTTATTTTATATATAGTAGTTAGTATCTGCAAATCTCAGACTCCCAATGTATCCCTTTCTACCTCCTTTCCCCCCTGATAACCATAAGTTTGTTTTCTATGTCTGTGAGTCTGTCTCTGTTTTGTAAATAAGTTCATTTGTGTTTTTTTTTTTTTAAAGATATCACATATAAGTGATATCATATGGTATTTTTCTTTCTCTTTCTGGCTTACTTCACTTAGAATGATGATCTCCAGGTCCATCCATAGTGCTGCAAATGGAATTATTTTATTCTATTTATAGCTGAGTAATATTCCATTGTATAAATATACCACAACTTCTTTATCTGTCATCTGTCAATGAACATTTTGGTTGTTTCCATCCATGACTTGGCCATTGTAAATAGTGCTGCTATGAATATTGGGGTGCATGTATCTTTTCAAATTAGTTCCCTCTGGATATATGCCCAGGAGTGGGATTGCTGGATCATATGTTAAGTCAGTTTTTAGTTTTTTAAGGAATCTCCATACTGTTTTCCATAATGGCTGCACCAAACTACATTCCCACCAACAATGTAGGAGAATTTCCTTTTCTCCACACCCTCTCCAGCAGTTATTGTTCATGAACTTTTGAATGATGGCCATTCTTACTGGTGTAAGGTGATACTTCATTATAGTTTTGATTTACATTTCTCTGACAATTAGCAATATTGAACAAAAAAGATATTTTAATTTCTCAAAATCTCCATGCTTTCAGGTTATAGAATGATTTATTTACTTTGAATATAGCGTCAAAATGATCTACAACTGGTTGCCACATATGCACACTCTGTTTGTGTGTGTATTTTAATGGACTAATACTGTTCATTATTGAATAAGATGAAGTAAATTTTGTAGTACAAAGAGAAGGTTAGGAAAACAAAGAATTATCTGGTCTCGGAGATTTTGCAGAAGATTCTATGCCATTGGAATTGTACTACACCTTTGTGTTAAACTTAATTTTACATAGTGCTTACTGAGCTACTGGAAACTATAAAAGTATAAAAGTGACTGCTGCTAAGGTTCTGCATTGCCTCTTTAATTCTCTTAAAATGAAACTTAATTGACACCAAAGGAAGACTTTTCTGTAGTCTTCATAAATGGAGACTAGTCTTTTTCTCATTCTCCACATACTTTTCAACCAGAAGTTCTTCTTGTTCCCCATTGCAGCTTCCACGTTGCTGTTTGTAATCCTTCTTGCCAATCATACTCTTCCTTTGAAACACAAACCCTTTGGAAATAGTAGCCATGTTCTTTTTGTATTGTTGACATCAATAGACCTCCTGCTCATAACTGTCAGTTATGTAAGGCTTTAAATCCTTGCTCTAATCTTTAGCCAAGTCGTCTTGTCATTTTCAGTGACTTCAACGTCCATGTGGAAGGAACATCAAAATTCCCTGTTTTCTGTTTCTTGACATCCTTGTCTCCATTGTATTTTTTCCCCTCTGCTTCAGTTACCCCTCCCATGGCCAAATCTGAGGTTGTTTCTATAACATTGTATGTACTCCCAAGATCTTGATGGCAAATTATCTTCTGGGATCATTCCTCTTCTAGCTCATTTGCTCAATTATCCTACAATTATGCCTACCATTCTTCATCTTCATTGACACTCACCCTAGGCCACAGCTTTTGCTGTTCCCTCATAATCTGTCAATATTCTCCTGTTTTCAATTTCCATATTTTAAATTTTAGATGTTATGGTTTAGCTTTAACACTCTCTTGCTAATATCCTGAGTTCTGTTCCCCCACCATTAATAGAGCAATTTTTATTTCTATTCCCCTACCCAAACTTTAAATATTGTTATTTCTTTGGGCTCCATGGGCTCCATCCTAATCACTCTTCTCTCTCTCTACATACTGTCTCTAAGCTCTCAACACCATTTCTATACTTAAAGAGCTGGTGATTTCTAGTTTTAGAGTCTGGCTCAGACCTTTCCTCTGAGAGTCCATGCCTCCCTTGACCCAGTACATGGATCATTCAGAGAAAACATGAACTTATAGGTCATTTTTGTGTCTTCCTTCTATATTCCCACCATATCCAATCCAACATTCATTAAAAAATATTTTGGCTCCAAATATATTTAGAATTTTTGCATTTATTTTTTCTAATGTCCAGTCCAGTCAGATCCATATCTTGTCTTACCTAATCCATTATCTAGCCTCATCATTAGTCTACTTAATTTCATTCTTAACTCCCTATACTCTATTTGCTACATAGAGACCCAAGAATAGATAGAAACCCAAGTGATAGTGTTCTCTTAAAATGTCTATCAGTTCATACCTCTCTGTACTTTTCAGTGTACTTGGACTAAAGCCTACAGTTTTTGCCATTACCAATGAAGTCCTGTATAGTTTCACATCTTCTTATCTTTCAGTCACATCTCATCAGTATTTCCTCCCTGGTTTACTCAAACCAGATTCATAGTTTCAGTTCCTTGTGTCTGCCAACACTGTCTTCCTATCAGGGTCCTTAAATATTCTGGTTTCTCTAGACTCTTTCCCACAGTATGCAAGGCTAACTCTTGTTATTCTCAGGTCTAAGCTTAAACATTATCACTTGAAAAAAGTGGTTAAAGTCAATTCTTTGATGTTTCCCCCAACACCCTTGTTGTATATTCAGTTCCTTGTTTAATTTTGTATGTGAACACATTTTGTAATGTAATCATTTTGTAATGATTTCTTCTCTTTGTTTAAGTGGATGTCTGCACCAGGCTTCCTCTCTAGAATTCAAGCCCTTAGAGTCCAGGGACCCTGGCTTTCTTGTTCACTACTGTAGCTCAGTAACTAGTGTAATATCCGACACATATTTGATGAGCAGATTAACTAGATCCAGTGGTGTCCATAGTCTACTCACTTCTGTATTTTCCAAGGCTGAAAGTCTTCTCACCCTATTTTAACAAAAGAGATAGGGTGAGGAAATCTGGTCTGGGAATGGCTCATCTGTAAGTCTGCTTGAGAGGATATCAGGAAACACATGAATGGTTTTATGTTACTTCAGTAATTCCACAAATTTGAGGAGGATAAATCGCTCTTCCTCTCTGGAGAGACTTTAGACTCTATGGTTCCCTTGAACTCTCAAATATTAGGGTGATGACTGCTAAACTTGTTGTTTAGGTCTCTTACTCATATTAATTTAAAATTTTACATAAATGACTGGTCATATTTTATGTCATATTTCACTATAAAATTAGTCACTATGATTAGTAAGGTTGTAGATTTCTATAAGATCTATTTATCAATAATTTTTAAGTGTCATGGTATCGACTAGCTATCCTAATTTTATGATTAAAAATAACCACTTGGAAGATTTATTACAATTCCTGTTCCAAGGCCTCATCTCCAGGCATTCTGATGCAACGTGTCCACAGTGATGCCTATGCCTATTCATTGTACCAGGCATCCTGGATTATTCTGAAGCAGAATGTTTATGGACCACACTTTAGGAGAGAAGTACATGTTATGTTACATTTGAGATGTTTGCTTTTTTTTTTTTTTAAATAATACCAATTGGCAAATGATGTATCTGTGTTCCCTGAACTAAGAACAAAGTAGTTTTACTGCTTGATAGCTTACAGGAATTTTAGAGATGTTTTATTTGTCACATACTGTAGAGACTGTGAATTAATTTGTCAAAGATATTAAACAAGGTCAACATCCCAAGTGCCTTTTCATTGTCTGGGCTCTTTATTCTAAAGCATGGTGGCCTAGAAATAATATTTTCAGTCTCCATGTTTTACCTTGTTGAAAAGATAAAGAAATATAAATGTTTTAGTGTATTGTGTCTGTGTATATAATTTATATAAGTTCTTTTATTAATTTGGATTATATAGGACTTTGACTGTCACCATTGCATGTCAGGTATAGCTTGGACTGAGATAGATCCTACCTGTGAGAATTTACTAATGTCAGAAAGACTCCTTTTAAAAATGGCTCCATGGCATCTAGACCAAGGACAACGTTAAAATGAGGCTCCAATATATATCTTAATCTAAGTTCTTACTGAATGTAAGTCATGTGCTGGCTTCTAATGAAAATTTCCCATTGAAGAAAATCAATGTTAATAACTGGAACTCAAGAGCTGTAATGGGCTCTGCTGTTTTTCTGGCTTAGATTGTGTTCCTATAATATGCTGAGAAGAGGAATTGATGACCTGTAAGCTATGGTCACTTCCTGATCCCATTTGATTCTTTGGTCTTTAGTTTTAAAAGGGTGACCGGAAAGGTTGTTTTATACTAGAGAACTTGAGCAAAAGAGGCATCAACCTGGAGGCTCACTGGCACATGCTCACTTCAATAAAGAAACCTATTGCTGGGAGAAAGACTTGCAAGGAAACTTTTTCTCTCCCAGAAAAGAATTTTCTTTAAAGAAGTGGCTGTTTAAAAAAAAAAAAAAAAAAAAAAGGTATACTAGAAGCTGACAAGAGACACTCTCTATAGATCACAATGAGATAGCGAATCTGAAGGCATTACCTGCCTGGTTGCAGAAATAGATTTTTCTATGAGTCAGACAACTTTATATATACATACAGCCTAGGCTGGTTGGTTGGGCCTGCTGGCTAGGGAAGAAGGGAATATCTAGAAGACCCACATGACAAGTGGAATGACTAGGAGAGGTCAGAAGAACTTTTTGAAGTTAGCTGCAGATACAACCCAGATCTGGCCTGTAAGGGAAGTGGCTCTAACACCTGGATGCTTCCACTTGCACTGATGGTACGTGTTTTACAGCCTGACAGTAAAACTGAAGAGCCCTAGCAAGCACCTTTAGATACAAAGCAACCTCACACCAGGTGGTATGACTGTGGTCTCCGTCTGACAGAGCAACATTCTGGAGATAGTCCTTAGAGTCACTGTCTCATAATGCTGTTTGCTCCAAAATCTTTGCATAACCTAACTTTTAGCAAATTGAAAAAGAATAGCAAACCAAATTTTGCTATTATGTATGTCAGGATATAATACACCATACATTCTTTAGGTTTGTTTTCTTTGGTGAACTTCAACATTAAAAGAGCAGGATGAGCACGATTGAGTGGAGGTGTGTTTATATAGTCAATACCAATCTGAAGTCCTGTGTTCTGCTGTGCTCACTGAATATAAAACTTCTTATATGAACAATAAAGGACAATGGATCCAACTATCCATGTTTTAGAACTTATTCCAGTCTTTAAAGAGTAACGGGTACATGTAAAATTTCATTAAATAAAGTAGATATTTCTCCCTTGGTTTTGATTCTCATATGCATGAAAAGAGTGTTCCAAAAAAAGATTTAAAGACGTACGTTGCATATCTTTTTGGTAAATAATAACTTTATTTTCTAGTTCATCTAGCATACCCCTTTCCAGTTTTTTGTTTTTCTTTCATAAGGATAAAAAAAGGATGGATTTTTATCTTCCACGAGCACAATTAATTGATATATAAGTTTCATAGAAAGTTATGATTTTCATATTTATAGAAGGGAAGGAACAGGATATAGAAAATACATCATAGAAACTTGGATTTTGTGAAATATTAGTTTTCCATAAACATCAAATTGGAGAGGAAGGTTACATTTTCTTTTGATTATAATAACAATTTGAAAGCCATCTGTTCTTTAAAATTTTACTGAAATATATAATGGAACTGGTGTTTTATATGCCAATCCTTCCTGAAGAGTATTTTAAGATTTTTCAAATACTGCCTCAACTCTCTAAAAAGTAAGAACAAAACACCATTTAAAGTGAGTATTGTGCACAGGTTAGCAGAAGTTAAGGAAACAATAAATAAAAATGAATTGCAAATGTAATCCATTGAGGGGTGATTTAAATGTGAATTTTGACATTATTGGTGCCAGATAAAAATGGTTACATGGTAATTACAAAGGAACAAAGATCTATCATTTAATGGTTAAAACTGTGTGTGTGTGTGTGTGTGTGTGTGTGTGTACGTGTGTACACACATATACAGACATTATGGATATGTACCACTAAGGCCGGTCTTTGACAACACCTTCCTACCCTGCTCCCTGCCCCCTAAACAAATCATCAGGCATCGCCATTGCTCTTTTACAATATTGCTCATTTTATTCTTCAATACAAAATTATTAGTAATGCTAAAGAGTATTGGTATGGTGTTGAGATTTACCCTGGACAGCCTCTTTATTCTGGAAAGCATTGCTGTTTTTAGGGATTAACTGTGATAGTTGAGTTATCTTACGTTTTAATGATTTTCAGTTTGAAGATGTTTAATTGGAATAAGTACACGAGGTTCTTTATGTAAGCTATCTCTTTTTCCTCTTCTCGGCACCCTTTTTGGAATGATTACTGGACTATAGTTGGGAGATCTAGGGCAAAATCCCTGCTTAGTGACGCCTAGCTCAGAGCACAGGCTCTGAAGTCATCCTGCCTTGGCTCAGGTCACATCAGCACCTACCTATCACGTGACGTGGGAATTGTGTGGCTTTTCTCTAAGCCTCTGTTTACTCAGCCATGAAACGGTGATTGTGAAAGTGCTTATTTTATAGGATTTGTGTGAGAATGAAATGGGACTGGGAATGTAAGGCATTTAGGATAGTAAAACAACTTGGGAAAACTAATTTTCAAGATATATTTATCAATACTGAGACTCTCATCGTGTTCATCCTTCTGCTGTTACACGTGAGCATGGAAATGTCATTCCAACCTTCTTAGCCTGTTTACCAATTCAAAAGGATTAGATGGTTCTACATTTTCCTTTAGCTTTGACACTCTGCGTCTGAAATAGAATAATGCAAAGTGAATAATTAAATCCTCTTTGCTTGATGTAGAAGAAAGAGAGGAAAAAAAGTTCTGGATGCCTAGATTCCCTTCCAAGTTTACTAGAATAATGATTATGTAGCATTTTGAATACAGAATTTATTCAGGAAATCATTAAATTCACTTTCCATAGCTCCATATTTTGTTAACTGCAGAAACATTGGAACTTAGGGGTAATCTCTGAAGATTGCTCTTAATAACTATATAAACTGTAATCTTACAATTTCTTAACTTTGGAAAGTGTTTATCATTCTAATGACTTATGTTATACTATATATGTAAATGTAAAATAGTTAAAATTATAGTTTTACATATGTTTACATATAAAAGATATAGTATATATTGAACCTGTCACTTTGCAACTTGCTATTGGTTGTTTAAATTTTTATTTTGACATTGATCCATTTTGGTACAAATGACTTATTTATTTAGCTACTATACATCATTCAACTGTATGAATAAATAATATCCCTTTGGGCATTCAAGCATTTTCACTTTTTAGTATTAAAACAGTGTCATAATGAACATTCAAGTATATTTTATCATTACATACATATATAATTTCCTATGGTTTATATACCTAGAATTACAAATGTGGATTCTATAATTAATTTTACTCAATTTTAAGTATGCAAGATTAGTTCTGTGTACATGATGAATCTCTTTATGTTATTAAAGCTACTGATATAACTAGAATAACATTTAACTCAAAACCACAGATATATGAGATACATGTGAGATACTTATGCTAAATTTATGTAAATATATTAAAAAGTCATTTTTGTATATGTTCATAGAGCTGCTATGGTGTTTTTAATGCATCAGTTTACTTAAGTAACAACTTATAGTGTCCATGTACAATTTTTGCTTTATTGTACTCCAGTAGGTATTTTGGTATTCCTTTTTAAGCATTCATAGGTTTAATGGCATATTTTGCAAACTGATACTGAAGAATATTCAAATGAATGTTTAGACTATGAGGTTAAAGATGAATGAGCTTTCATATTAATCATCATAGTGAGGATCTCAAAGGGAAGCATAATTTTTAAATGTATCTCCTTATAAGCAGGATGACTTGTAAATACACAATGCATATTAGAAATGGGATTTGAGTGGTAATACATTTCTTTAAGATTTTAATTTATTATACTTTTCATGTCCACCCCTCTCAATGTGCAGAATTTAAAATGCAATGGCCAGAAGACAAGGAAGAGTCACTAGAAGAATGTGGACATGGGATCTAAGACTGCTAGTGATTCTGATCCTTTGGAGTCAGCAGGGGAATGGACAAGGCCAAGGTAGGCGCATGTTTTAACATTCTGAGAGCTGGATTTGAGTTTACTTTATTTTGAGATTACGTGGACCTTTGGTTTGATGTTTTAAATGATTTGTTGTGATCTTGCTCCAAGTTTTCTGTTAAAGTGGACTGTTATGCTTCTGAAGCAGTTAAATTAAGCTAGAATTAGGTGTGAGTCAGTATATCAAATCTGATGGCATTGCTTAAAGATTGGCTTTACTCTGTTGTAGTAAATGCTATACAGATATATTTGTGTGTGTGGATTTGTATAGTTGTACAAGAATTTATTGATTAAAGGTGTTATATTTTTGAAGCGATTTTGGATCTCTTTAGTGACTTTCATGTTTTAATTTTTTAAATTTCAAGAACATACTCATTAAAGGGTGTGATGTTCTTCAGAAATTAAGTGGAAAATTTGACGTTCCTTGTTACTTTGCCAAGTGTATTTGGAGGAAATTAATGATAGAGTGGAGCCGCAGGTTTATTGTGTCCTGAAATGTCCTTTCCTGAAATGTCCTTTGCAGAGTTGAAAGGGGCTATAAATTTTGTAATAAGGGTTTTCAATATACTGATGTGATCAAGAGCTCTGTGGAGTGTTTTACGCCAAAGCTAGTGTCTATGAAATTTGTTTTGTGATAAGTATTGTATTATTTTTGGAGGTGTGTTGTCTACTCAAATACACATTGCAATTTAATGTTTTCCATTATAAAAGGAAGTCCTGACCCCCCATGAATTTTGTTTTTTCTTTGAGGAGAATTCATTATGACATTGTTTCTGCATTTGTCAAGCCTTGAAATCTGTGCGCAGGAAAGGTATAAGAAAATTGCTCTAGATAAAATTGAAACTATATAGTAGTGCTGGGCTTTTGTTAGTCCTGTGGTTTCCAAAATAGCCAGTAAATATTGTGTATATTCAAGGAAGTTTATAATCTCTTTTGAAAAGGTTACACAAAAAGAACATTGTTTGCTTATCACATAATTTGTTCATGAATTTTTTAAATGGAATAGGAATATGTTTTTCAAAAATAAAAATGCATGTCTTATCTGTGAATAGGTATATATACATATATGCAGATAATTTTAATAATGAAATAGGGTTTGGTTTTTTTTTTTTATTTTCCTTTCATGTTATTAAGAATTTATATTAACATCTAGTTGACTTCTCGTCTTTTCTTTTTTTGATAAAAATAATGTAAGAAAATCCTACTTAGCACACACTTTTTTTTTTTTTTTTTTTTTTACCAAAGGTCTAAAACTAGAATCTGTAGGCAGCATTTCTGTTGGCTAGAAGAGTTGTTTATTCCTCTGGCAATGTGTCGGATCACTAAAATGCAGCAGGACAACTGTTTCTCTGCAATAGTGATCCAACAGTACATTTAGTATTACAAGAGAATGCCAAAACCCTTTCTGTGGCCATCATATCCAGGGATTATGACTTATTCTCGTTAGTTAATAGTTGTTGGATATTTAAAACATTTGAGGAAAAGTATCGTCTCTCTTATTTGTCCAAGTGCTCTATTCTTTCTTCAGTATTGATTGTTTGTATACTTTCCTTTGATAGTAAAAAAAAAAAAAAAGTCCCAAATAAATTTTATGTTTAGCTATAGTGCAGCTTCTAATGGTAAAGGCACGTTTAAGTCATATACTTCTTTTTTAAAAGAATAAAATAAAATAGGCAATGATTCAAAGGATAAAACAACCTAACAGAAAACATAATAGAATGATTTAATACATGGTTTAGGGAATTTTGCTTCCTTTTAAGTAGCTAGAGTGAATGAAACAAGATTTCTTAGGCATGATAAGCAAATCTTACCATTTCAAGTACAAGCCAAGCTACAGATTACTATTTAGATCAATAAGCCTAATTAAATATTAATTTTTCACTTTGAGACATATAATTAAGCAGAAGTTTAAAATAAAAGTTTTTAAATTAAAACTATATTGCTGGGTATTTTTTTAAATAAAAAATCTCATAGTATTTTACTATTGGTAAGAAAATTATGCATTAAAATATGTAAATAAAGCATTTTCTATATTAGTTTACAACTTTGCCTCAAAATTTAACTATTGGGACCTCCAAAGTCCAGAGTTGTGGCTGAGTATTGATGAAGTATGATTTTTGCTGCATGCATGCACTCAAAAACTAATAAAATTATTTTCACATAAATACCTTAGGGATGATAAACAAAGCTAAATTGAATTTTTTTGTACAAGCCTTCCATATTAATCAGTCTATTCTAATTATTTGTAAGTCATTGGGAAATCTGGTTGTTTTTCCCCATAAAAACCATGTTAGAAAAGGCAATTAAGTTTGAGGACAGAAGGGAAAATCCCACTTATTCTAGAATGTTATGTAGCATCCTATTTGATATTAATTCAACTGTGTGTAGCCACCGCTTATAAAGAAAATGTTGTAGGAAATGAATTCTGAGTTCTAAATAAGAATGATGGCCAATGATCCCTCTGGGTCATCAAGGTCAAATAAAAAAGAATGGGAGTGGGTGGGAAACAGGCATATGTCCCTTGTCAGTTTTTTATGTCTGTCAAGAAGAGCATCCGCTTGAGGACATACTGTTTCTCTGACTTTTGACTTACAGAAGCATCTACTAAGATGCTTATCCTTCAAGTAACATTCCTGGACTTGGACTCTGCTAATTTCTATGCTGCCTAAGTGGTTAGTACATTAGAAACTACTTAAAAAATAAAAATTAAGTCAATCCTTAAGTTAATGTAAAACATACATGATTTTTTAAAGAAAGTATATCTACAATACAAATAAATAAGTAACATAAACATTTGGATTTGTCTTTAAAGGAACTATTAAAAGATAATTTTACAAATATATATTTCCCAACACTAAATTAGACATTGACTTTGGGGATATAATCTGGATAAAACTGAACTAGTATCCAGTACGTACAGGTGCAGTTTATTGTACAACAGGTAAAATCCTGGGAACTTTGGCTGAGAAGAGGGGCTATAGAGAGTCACCAGAGAGCCCAGTTGATTTGCAGGATTTTAGGAAGTGCAGGCAGCAGTTGTATTCAGAACTGAGAAATTATTTCCAAACTCAGTAATCACATTTCTTTCTTTCCTCAACAGTTTGTTCAAGTAATAATATGAGCTATGTATAAAGGTTAAGGTGTAATTTATATATATTTTTAAACAGTCACTGAGAGGCATATGAATTTGAAGGTGATATGAAGCAGGTTGGGTTAAGATGAATACTTGTTAAAAATAAAGATACTGATTTGACTTTAAAAAGCAAATAAACCATTCAGAAATACTGCTTGGTAATTCTTAAAAATATATTTCTCTCTTAATGGCTTTAATAAAGGATTCTTATTTTTTTTCTGGTATATAATAAAAGTGTGCTATTTTCTGGTACATATTAAGAATAAGAAACATAAGAATGAATGTCAGTCTGTTTCCAAAAACAAGTTTGTCAAAGTTTTTGAATTATCACTACTTTATTGAGTTGTAGCTAATATAGAGTTTAAATATAGTATTAATTTTAATATGTTATCAGGAGTGCGTAAAGAATTTTGATCAATTTGTTTTCCATAATTTACACATTGAAATTCCAAATAGCCACCCTGATGCTAGGATTAAGAAAGTTGGAAATTTTGAAGAAGCGTATAGAGATCCCTCATGCAACAAAATTCACGTTTGAGGACAAATCAATTTAATATCTTCCATTTTCATGACCAGATTTTGTGTCAGATATTGAGCATTCAAAAAAAAGTCTGATGATATTCAACAATTGTAATCTTTAGTTTCATGATCTCTCTTTAGTTTCAATATTTTAGTTGAGGCAGAATTTTAGAAAAGTAAATTATTCAGCTGTCCTATTTCACAAGTTGTTAAACTATATTATTTTTGAATCATTGTATTTAATTATGTTTTGCATTGGTCACACATCCATTTTTTTTCTCTAGAGAGATCAGAGTAAACCTTTTCTAGAATGGATAGATGGATGGATGGATAAATAAAAAGTTTTCTATATATCTCTCTCCCTTGAAATCTTCCCAGTGCGTAACAAAGATATTATGTTATTGTTTCTCTCATTTTCTCTTTCATTCATGAAATTAAAGTGATTATATAATTGTCAATAAATGAAAACAGTATCCAATTTTGAGTTGAAGGCTTTTAGCTATAGGTTTTCAATTAGAATATCTCAGATAAAGTGATTTATGAATTTTAATAATATCTTAGAATCACTACTAGTGAGGAACAATTACCTTGAAGGACCTTAATGCCACCTAAAATTTGTTTTTCAGGGTTGCTTGGATAAATTATTTTCATCTTATAATTGAATATTATTTTAAGAGAAGTGAGCTCAGACATTTGGCCGTGAATGCTGATTGATGATTATTTGTATATCTCAGGATGCCTGACCTTAAAATATCATCAAGCCAAGTTGCAGTGAAGTCGAACTTTGCTATATAATAGAAGTCTTAATGCGTCCACCATTTTTATCAAATGTAAAGAACTCTCCATTGTCCTGGATAATATATATGTCTTTATGTACATATAAAAATGTATATGGCAGAATTTAATTTAGTCTATGGCAGAATTATGTTACTTATGTCCAGTTCTAGTTTTGATTTAAACTTCTTAAAATATAAGTGCAAATATCCCAAACTTAAAACCCCTATAGACTTCCACCCCAACAACACTTAAAATCTTACCAATTATTCCTGACAGCTTCTTCCTACAAAATAAGCCAGCCATTCTTAGCGATTACCTGCAGTACACCATTGACACAGCTTGAAATGTTCATACCCTATTGTAAGCAGAGAAAGCAGTGATTTAAGCATGCAAGTGAATTTAGTTTAAAGACAACATTTTTGAAGAGCTTGTCCTCAAAATTTTGATTTTTGAGAAAGCTATCAGTGCATTCAGATTGTTTCCAGACATCTGAAGTTTATGTTTCTAAAAGAAGCTGGTGCAAGTCCTTCTATGTAATCTGCATGGGAGCCCATGAAGTAAAGGAGGTGATGCTACAGATGTCTAAATGTAAAAAGTTGCTTTGGAGTGCTTGCTTAAAATATATCTATATATATTTTCCACAGAAAGAAATTTTTTTCCACAATTTCGATTAGATGTTTTTGTTGCCAGAGAATAGATTCTTGCTTTGCACAAAAAGAATTCAAGAGTGAGGCATAGTAAAGTGAAAGCAAGTTTATTTGGAGAGATAGACACTCCATAGACAGAGTGCGGGCTGTCTCAGAAGGCCAGAGAGAGAGAGAGAGAGCAACTGTGAGGTGCGGCCTTGTTAGTTTTCATGGGCTCAGTCATTTCATATGTTAACACGTAGAAGGATTCTTCCAACTATGTTGGGGGAGAGGCAGGAACTTCCAGGAATTGCTCCTCCTCCCGCCTACTTTTTGAGCTCTTATGGTCAGCCTAGGAACTGTCATGGCACCTGTGGGTGCGCCATGAGGCTCAAGATCTACTAAATCGAATCTTCTGCCACCTTGGTTCTGTTGAGTTTGTCCTGTCCTCAACTGGTGTGTTATTTCTTCAATGGTTGTGCCCTGCCTCTTTCCCTTCTGTCTTACTTTTAATGAAATTATGGTATAGTAATTTTTTTTTTTAGTGTTTAAACTGTCTTTCTGAACATTAAAACCATTGCCATGGTGGGGGGGGGAGTCTAATTGTGAAATACTCCATTTTAATAGGAGAACATGGTAATTGATACCTCTTTTCACTGAAATTATATAACATTATTCAATATTTAGATGGCATTTGTTCACAATATTTTAAAAAGTATTCTTAACATGCAACCTAATTAAGTATGTTTTAATTCTCATTTATTTTATTCTTTAAGGTAAATCTCACTTTATGAAGGTTCTCCTACCCTCTAAAAATTAAATTCATTTAGGAAAAAATTATTTTAAACACTGCTTTAAGTGCCCTTAGCATTTTTAATTGAGTTTTAATGTTCTGTTCTTACATATTTAAAGGCTGTGGGCACTTGGCTTAGAATTAAAATTTTATTTGAAGATCTTTGTTGTATTAGAAATTTCTTATGGAATTTGACTTGAAGAATAGAGAAGTTTACAGTATGTATCTTCTATGTGATATGCTAGCCTTATCCCTCTCCCCAGCCACATACAGAGAGAAAAAGAGAAGTCAAATTGGGAATAAAGAGACCGTAAGTAGTTCAAGAGATAGAAAGAGGAATAGAAGTAAGTGATAGGAGCAGGTGTGAGAAATATGTCAGCTATGGTCTTCTAACATATGCTAATAATAATAATAAAATATGATGTAAATTCTTAAAAGTATATCTGCATGTGAAGTTTTTAGTAGGACTTTTGCCAGCAAAAAAAAAGTAATAATAAATAAATAAATAGAAATAAAGTGGGAAGAGGGTGAGGAAGGCGGCTTCTTCTCCAAGCAGGCGCAGAGCTTACCCCACCTTGCTTTGTAATTAGTCTCCCTGCCAACTCATGGTATGAAGTGTGAAATTTGTGCTTTGAAAGAAAGTTAAGTTCTTTGTGCACTAAAGGACAAAATACTGAAGAGCCTGGACATTGGAGTCAAGAGATTCAAAATAGCCTTGTGTGTGCGATGGAGTATTTCAGTCTTTGGCAGAAATTACAGCTTATTCTTAATTCTTTTTGTTTCTTTCTGCCTCTTCAACCTATAATGCCATACCTACCTCAGCATAAATACATACTTGGGAATCACTTCTCTGTCACTTATTAGGTTTCCTTTAAAAAGCCCATGAAATTACATGAATTTCAAAGTCGCCAACTTAGATTTCAAGAGACTAAAAAAAATAATCTGGCACCTTTCCATTGTGTAGGTTGTACACAGTGTTCACAAGCTACATATTGTCTTTACGGAGTGTGTGCCTCATCCATCAGCAACTTTGCTTCCCTAAATCATCATGTATCTTATCTAAAGGCTTTTTCTGAAAATTTAGAAATGCAGATTTATATTTGGTCATGTCACAGTGTGATCTGTTTATCAACTTAGCTTTATCGAAGCATAAACTGTGTTTTTTATAGTTAATTGTGTATGACAATAATTGGGATGTAATATATCTTATGCTTTTTTTCTTGTCTTTTTTTTTAACTTATTTTTTCTGTAATAACTTCTGATGCTCATTTGTAAGATCTTACTTTCTCTCTTGTTTCCATCTGGTTCTCCTCCTTTTATCCCTTGTCACAGATACCTCTCACTCTGTTTCTGCCCAGATTCTGTATTATTACTTTGATGTTGCTTGTTGCAGTTTTAAAAGCTCCCCATATACAATCCTATCAGTATTTCTTAACATGCACTATAACTGTTCCTTTGTATCTTTTCCTTATTTATTTTTAAGTCCCTTGATATCTCAGAGTGTATATTCATCATGCATATTCATCTATTCAACAAAATTTTATGAAATACTTACGGGCCAGTAACTATTCTGGATGCTAATGTTAGAGCAGTTAAGAAAATTGACAAAGAGCCCTGCCATCATAGAACTTGCGTTCCAGCGCGGGGAGGCAGACAGCAGAGAGTGAGCAATGTAAATATGTAATGTATAGCAAGTGAGATGGTGAAAAATAATGCTGTAATGGAGATCAGATAATTGTGAGAAGGTAATTGGATAGTCCGGAATGACCTCAGAAAATGGCAGTTGAGAGCCCAAAGTGATGAGAGCCTGAGCCACACACATGTTTGGGGCAAGAACATTCCTTGCAAGGGTGCAACAAAGGTATAAATCTTGAGCGGGATCATGCCTGGTGTTATGTAGGAACAGCAAATAAACTACGTGGCGGGGAGTAGGAGAGGAGGTAATGAATAGCATGAGGGAAGGATGCAGATATGTAGAGTCTTACATGCAGTTGTAGTGAGTATGGCTTTTGTTTGGAGTGAAGTGGGAAGCTATTGGAGGATTCTGAGATGTCTTTTGGTAATTCACTTTCAGACTATACAATGGTCAACACTTAGGAGTCAGCAGTATCACTTTATTGCTCTTGCAGTCAACTAAAAACTAGTGTATTAACATAATGTTAAATTTTATTTTATACTGATTAAAACAAGCTTTTATCTTTCTCTTTTTCTTTACTGAGTATCTCTTTAAATTAATTTGAAAGCTTTCTTGAATAGTGGACCAATGCAAATTTAGCATAATGCCTAACTAATTCTTCATCAGATTTAGGTATTTAATTGAAGGTGTTAATTAGAAAGAGCATTTGTTCTGTTGGAAAATGTTAATAAAACTGCTTTTGAATTACTATCATGTCAATCAAAATCATATTAAGTTGTGTTTTTGGAACCTAAATGTAAACAGTTGTAATGAGTTAATAGCCTTAAGTATATGTCTGTCTTCTCTATGGTCAGGGGTGCTTGAACGTGGGAAAACTTACTGGCTTCAAATCTAGGAACCAGGAATACCCAGCAATGCTTTTGTTTTGTTTCCTGGTGGAATTGTCCTTCAGGTAGGAAGGTGTTTCCTTACCAAGCAAACACTCTATTTTGTCTCACTTTATGCCTTTTTTTTTTTTTTTGGTCCAAATAATGGTTTTGAGGAAACTAATCTCTCATGATGTAATAAAAGAAGAAATTCTGAGGATAAAATGATATGCATTTTGAAATTGACTAGAAAGCCAGAAGACAGATAATAAGGGAGACAAATACAGAGAAGGAGAAGAAAAAGTATAGCAAAAGGTACTCAGAAGGATTAGCATATGTATAGTAGTCAACAAGGCTATCAAAGGATAGTTAGAGAGAGAGAGTGCCTACTCTATGCCAGGCACTGGGGATACAGCAATGAAGAGGGAAGAGGCACAAGTGGTTATAGCACGGAGGGAAAGAGGAAGAAGACACACAAATACATAATCAAATCAGTGTTATGCAGGGCTATGAAGAGCTTGCTACTGTGAAAATTAGATGTGATAATGTGGTTAAGTAGAGCTGGTAAGTGGGAAGGTGCTGATTTAGCTATAGGGAGGCCAAGAAATTCTCTTTCTGAGAAGGTGATATTTCAGATGAGATTGGAATGAAGAGAAAGAGGCAGGTACTTCAAAAGATACAGGGTGTTCTGAGCCAAAGGAATAGCACATGTAAAGGTTCTGAAATAGAAATAAGCTTGGTATTTTCTTGAAAAGAAGGCCAGTTTGGCTGAAATGAAGGAAGAGCATGGAAGAGACATGAGGACAGGAATTCTCAAGGGACTAGAAAAGTTAGGATTTTGTAGGAAATGTTTAGATACAAAATAAATATATTGAAAGGTTAAAGATAGAGATGTGATTATGATTTGATTGACTCTTACACAGTTTCTTCTATCTACAGTATAGAGGGGGTACTATTGGGAAGAGGTAAAATAGTGGACAAAGAGGGACCATTCAGCTGACGGTTGCACCTGTCCAGTGAAGGATGGTGGTGGTTGAGATTGTGATTGTAGCAATAAAGTTGGGGAAAATTTGTTGAGATTAGAAATTGTTTTGAAGGTAGAGCTGATAGGATTTACTGACCAAGAATCACACAAAATATTTAGATTTAGGGACATAGGAGGTTATGTTCTTTTATTGGGATGGAGAAAGTTTGATGACATGGGGTATATTCCAGGTGGCAGAGGTATAGGTAGGTACATGTGTGTAATTGATTGTACTTTTTTTTCCTATATTAAATTGAGATGCCTGTTAGAATTTAAGCATAAGTATCAAGTAGGCATCAAGAATATAACTTGGCAAGAAATGTATGTTTAAAAATCATAGGCCTAGAGATCATGCTTCAAGTCATGTGTCTAGGTCAGCCACTGGTAAACTACAGCCCATGAGTCATATCTGTTCTGCTGTCTGGTTTTCTGCGGCTCAAGAGCTGTAAATATTTTTTAAAAATATTTTAAGTGTAGCATGTAAGATATACAATATATACAAAAGGCTATCTGTCTCTTGTCAAGGACAGTTGCTCAAATTTGCCTTTTGGCCCACAAAGCTCACAATATTTGTTCTCTGGCTCTTTACCCAAAATTTTGCTGACCATTGGTTTGTTTAGGGAGGAAAATCTTGATAAAGAAGTGTGCAGCATAATTGTGGAAATTACAATTATGTCAACTAGAGCGTTCAAGGTAGAGAATTTAAGCCTGGGTATAATAGATGGTAAGACTTTAAAACAACGATTTGATTATCAACATGGTCAGTGAAAACTTTGGGAGTTAAAAAGACAGTATCATCAAACCATTCTTTCCATCATACAAGGAACCTCGGCAGGAAGGGAGCTGTGGTTGAGGAACTGAGGCTAATGTAGTTTGAACAACGAAAGCAAATGGGAGGATGACATTAGATCTGGCTGGAGATGTAAGGAGGGGAGAAACCAAATACTTTAGGCTTTTTAAAATGACCTTTTAAAAAAAGGAAGTCATTAAAGCATTCTGAAGAGGGGAAAAGAAATCTTATCTGATGAGAGATGTTCACTCCGGATATACATGCAGCCAGGATGAAGAAGCCAGTGTGTTTGAGGAATTGCCCATTGGTCTAAGTGAAGACCCCAGGTAACCTTAGCAAGGGGAGGTTTGGTACAAAATCCATGTGGAATAGTCTTAAGAGTGAATGGGATAAGAGCCTAGTTATTATATTTAGTAAAATTTTATCAGTCTTCTCACTGTGTAGGATATGTAGGTAGTCAAAATAAGAAAATCTCTGTTGTTTTTTTTTTTTTTTAAACTCAGATTTGTGAATTTAACCCTGGAGATTGTGGCATAATAAATATGGAGTAGGGCCAGAAAAAAATTTTTTCTGAACTTTCATGGTGAACAGAACACCAATCATGACTCTAATGCTACTGAAATATTTTCTGACACTTTATGTTTTTATACCTTCATTATTTATGCACATACAGGAAGTGTTGCCATAGCCCCATGCAAATCCATAATTTAGTACAGATGTGTCCTTCCATCTGCAGTCTCCATGGATCTTCTCGTGGAGTCTAGCTCTCCCTGCTTGGACCTTCCCTGTAACACATTCAGGAAGATGTGCTAGTCTCATAACAGAGCCATCTTACTGTGTGGTAATTACCACATCACCCTTACTTGAGTATGGCCTCTCCATGAGGCCTGAAATTTCATAATGTTCTTCAAAGATGTAATAACATTTATACTCAAGTAATTAAACAAGTTCTTCTATTTTGAATATACTGTATTGTCTAATTTGAATATCCCTTTTTTCATCATACTGCCTAGCTACTGAGTTATGTTATGGAAACAAACTTTAGCTGTCTACAAACACCTTCAAATCTAACCCTTATAGTGAAGATTAATGTCTAGGCAACATCTGTAAGATTATTTATTATCATATGGTATTTATAGCCCTTATTGTTGTTTTTTAAATGATTAATGTTTATTTTGGTATAATGTACCATGAAGATTGGAATGATAAATGTATAACTCGTACACAAAGATAATATTTTTATATTTTTGTATCTAAAATACCACATCAGAAGAAAAAGCCAAGTGTTATTTGTTTCCATTTGAATAACTGAATCAATTTCAAGTCATCTTTCATGGTGCAAGCATATTTACTTCTCTTTACTGAAATAATTACACACTATCTTTGGAGTTTTGTTTTCTTAACATGTCAGTGTGTCACTCACCATTTCTGCCTCATCCCATATCCATTCCTGATCTGCCTTTCTTTGGTATGCTTTCTTTGAGGAGTCTTTCATTTTGGAAATTTTCTTAGTTTCTAATAACTGTTACTTTTCTTGCAAATACATAGATGTTCTTTCCCATTTTATGTGTGCATTTATCTCAGAAGCATTCCATATGTACCTTTTCCCTGTAGCTCCTCAGAGATCTCTTTTGGAGATACTGATTTAGCATGTCACCACATAAAAAGCTTCAAGGACATGATGTCTGCTGATTTTTGCTTTGACATAGATTGAAATATCCACTCAGCATGGACAGGTGGAAAGGTTTGTTTTTCTTTTTCTCTTCAATGTTACATCACCTTAAAAAATGCAGAAACTAAGATTTAACTTTAGTGTTCTAAAAAATGGCCCCTTTCTGAATAACATGGGTTTTATTTCATCCAACTTTTCATGTCAACGTTGAATACATATTGTACTGTATGAGCACTCCCTCACTGGACTGGAAAACGTTGCTGTGACAAACCATCAGAAAAATACATTCTAGTTGTTGTTCACATACTAAAGCTGACTCTTCTGAAAGCTTTTTGAATCCATTATAGGTTATAGTTGTCTTTGTATAACTTTAATTCATTTGAAGTCTGAACTTCATGTACAATGCATTTGTTCTCACAGTTAATCATTTTTATATGCTAAATCATTTATAAACAAATGGCTTGTCCCTGAGAAGGAGTTTTAATGCTGAAGCTACATTAAATGCCAGCTAGGATGCTGTGCTAGTGGCTTCATCACAACAGAATTTGAGAAAATTGATGTACAATTTCTAAATCATAGTATTCCTGCATTCAGAGTTCTCCCTCAAATTTAAATTTTCACTCTAAAATTGGTAGTTCCCTTTGTAAAACTAGTTCTCATTTTTGCAAAGAAAGGGAGAATAAAACAAGAAACAGCAATTCAGTAAACAATTAGAGGTTGGATTTCTCTTACAGGCTATTCAGTCCCTCTCTTTTCTCTCCACCCTCCCCACATACATACACATATATATACTTAATTTAGAACACATAGAAGGAAAAAATGTGTTCACCATGCTGAAAAAAATCAAGTATCACATGTATGAGATCATATCTTAATAAATAATTATTAGAAAATTATGAAGATGTAAATAGAATCTGAATTCTATTTATGATGTAGTTCTATTCCAATGTGTTTTGTGGGTAGACTGAGAACATATTTCTGAGAAATCTTATTAGGAGACACACCATACTAAATAGAAGAAAGATATATATATATATATATATATATATGTCTCTTAATTCTGAATTGATGGGAAATGAGTAGTCTTTTTTGGTAAGATGTACATAATTTTTGTTAGGACTGGCAAACTTTTTTCTGTAAAGGACCAGATAATTTATATTTTAGGCTTTGCTGACCATATGTCTCTCACTGTCTCTTTTTCTTCCTCTTCTTCCTCCTTCTTTCAACTTTGTAAAACTGTGAAAACCATTCTTAGCTCTCAGGCGAATGAAATGCACCATGAATCAGATTTGGTCTGTGGGCCCAGAGTGTGTAGAGTCCTTTACATCATCAGAGTGCTGTTTTTCTTCTTAAATATAATATGTTAGAAATCAGCGGTGCTTCTGATTTGTGTCAGTTTTTAAAATTAGGTGGAAAAATCTGCCCTACATCTTTCAGTAGAGTATTTTTAAAGCAGTTTTAGATTGACAGAAAAAATTTGAGTGAAAAGCACAGAGTTCCCGTATACCCTTTACCCCTACCTCAGTATTTCCTGTTTCTGACATCCTGCTTGTGTGATACGTTTGTTACAAGTGGCCCAGTATTTACACATTGTCCATATAAAATCCGTAGTTTATATTAATGATCACTGTTTGTATTTCACATTCTATAGGTTTTGATAAATGTATGAGATGTACTCACCACTACAGTTTCATACAAAATAATTGTATCTCTGCCCTAAAAATCCTCTGTGCTATGTCTATTCATCCTTTCTACCCTCTCCCCCAATCCCTGCTAACCAATGATTTTTTTTTATCTCCATAATTTTTTGTTTTCCAGAATGTCGTATGTTGAAAACATACAGCAACCTCTTCAGATTGGCTTCTTTTGCTTAGTAATATGCACTTAAATTTCCTTCATGTCTTTTCATAACTTGATAGGTCATTTCTTTTTGGCACTGAATTATATCCCATTGTCTGATGTACCAAAGTTTGTTTATCCATTCACTTACTGAATGGATATACGCTTCCAAGTTTGGGCAATTATGAATAAAGTTGCTATAAATATTCACAGGCAAGTTTTTGTGTAGATACAAGTTGAATGGTTTTCAGTTCGATTACCAGAAACTGTAATTGTTGGATCATGCAGTAAGAAATGTTTAGCTTTGTAAGAAGTAGCCAAACTGTCTTCCAAAGTGGATGTACCCACCCGCAATGAATGAGAGTTTTTGTTGATCCACATCCTCACCAGCATTTGGTGTTGTCAGTGTTCCAGATTTTGGCCATTCTAGTGGGTGTTTTGTGGTACTGCATTATTGTTTTAATTTACATTTTCCTGATAGCACATGATCTTCAGCATTTTTCCAATGTGTTTGATACCTGTCTTCTTTGGTGAGGTGGATGTTTAGACTTTTTGCTTACTTTTTTAAGTGAATTTTTTTTTTTTACATCCAGCTAAGTTTTAAAAGAGTTCTTTGTATATTTTAGATAGCAGTCTTTCATCTGATATGTATTTTGAAAGATTTTTGTTCCCAGTATGTTTTTTGTCTTTTTAGTTCTCTGTCTTTTGCAGAGAATAAAATTTTTTACTTTAAGTGTAACATCAGTTATTTCTTAGAAAGATTCTAAGCCTCAAAATGTAGAAAGCTTTCTACCATTTAAGATAATTTGATATTCAGACAAACACTACTTAGGAGTCCTTGAAACAGTCACAGAGTCTAAAAGCTTCACATTCAAAAACAAAACAAAACAAAACAAAACAAAAAAACAAAATAAGATGGAAAAAACAAACAAACAAACAAAAAGACTCAGATTCTGGTTCTATTTGTTAGTTCCTTATTTTCAGTTCAGGAACAGGTTACCTAACAGTGTAAGTGACACATATAGTAATTATTTTTTGCAGTGAAATGCCTTATGACAGTCATCAAATCACCTTGAGTCTGATCTGTATCATTGTTATTAAACCAACATGTAATTAGCCAAAGATGAGAAACCATTTTGTAGTCTTTTTTATTTAACCACATGTGTCTTCTGGCTTTTACATTTCTCCATTGCTGTTTCTCTAGTACAATCACTGGCATCATTTACGTAGATTTCTTAATGCCAAGTCCTTGACAAATACAATTTTCTCCCCCCTACTTTCCTATACTCTTCTCTGTTCATGTGGTCAACGTAAAGGAAGCATGTCTTAAGAGGAAATCATGTGCCACTTGACTTGCTGGGTGGCAGAGAAAGATGCTGAATGTATTCACCATGTCTGAGCTCCCTTCTTTGGTCTTTGCTCCATTTGAGGCATGTCCATTTTCTATTCCTCAGGCCTCCCCAGCCCCACTACTTTCAGGGTTGCTTGATACAACCTTGAGGCTAGAGCTTTATTGTATCCCTTTGTGCTACAAGACCAAGGATTGGATGTGGAGGAAGAGAATGCCTGTATTTTCATTTTATAAGACACAGAGCAGAAACATAAAGAAGGCGAGGCAGCCAGTGTGTCTCCTCTTTAACCAGTAATCACCCATCCCTTCAGCCAGATTCATGATTCACTGTCATTTAAAATATTAAGGACAAGGGAAAACCTGTGTAACTCTCCTCCATTTTCTCCTCAAACTTTAGCAGAGATGTTCCAAAACTACATTTAATGTATGTCTTCTCTCTGCAGCCCACAGTTTTCTAAGACAGCTAGATAAATTTAGGGAGAATTGTGTACTATCACTGCTATGAATTTCAGCATCTGCTGTGGAGAGTAAAGCTCCAAGAACTGCTAAAAAGACCATATTTAATATTTTTTACCGAGTATTTTCCAAGCATTTATGAAGAATATTACAGGGCTAATGTTCTATAAGAAATCCAGGTATCCTATGCAATAATGTAGATGTATACAAAATTTAATATAAGGATATATGTGAATTTTTAAAAAAGTATCAGTTGTCCATTTTATTTTTGTTATTGTTCAGGCAAAGCAGTTAGATGTTCAAAAATTAAGAAAGCCTAGAACCACTCCAAGTTAAAGAGAGGAATGCTATGGCATGACTTTAGCAGAAGGAAATACTAAAGAAATACCATGAATTCACCATTTTGCCTTATCCCTATTTAGTTTTTTGCTGGTACAAATGGAAACAAATTCATTTCATGGTTCTGTCAATGTAATGTATAACGTAGCAGTAGCTATAGCTGACACTCAGTATCTACAACAAGAGATGAGATGTAGCTTTAACGTCGTTATTTGCATGAATGCCAGTGAGGAATTTCCACTTATGCTCTTGTTTTCAAGATAAGTGTTTAATTGAATTACAGAATTCATTTTACAATAAGACTCTGAGTAGAATATGAATTACTTTGCAAGAAAAATAGTTTGTACAGATGGGTCTGGGAGGATTTTAATGTCGCTGTAACCCCATTCCAGACTTCCATTTCTTACTTTTTCAGAAAAGGAATAATCTTAACGTTGTAAATGTCATAAAAGATGATGCTTGTGAATATGTTGTTTTCACTCAGAGTGGGCTCCATAAACTTCATTGTTGTTAATATTTTGGGTTTATGAGACTACTGTTTGCTGGCAATTCAAATCTGACTTAGGTTCTCAGTGTTGGAGGTGATGTTTGTAGGAGTTGAGAGCACAAGCTGACAACAAAACAATTTTGTCTTCTGTTTTGAACCATGCACCCTCACTGTGCCCTTCCCTAACTGCCTGAAACAGCTTTTATCATCTATAAGATGAGCTATGATATGATATCTTAGGAAGGATTAGTATATAATAAAGTTTGCAGCACTCCTAGGTCAAGAACTGTTGCTCTGACTTAGTGTTTGCCTATCCTAGAATCCATCACACTGTATCCTATGTGCTCATACTTAACAGGGTGCCTAGTACATTGTAGGTTCTCAATCAATATTAGTGTCTTCCAGGCAAATGTAAAATGACAACAGTATAAGCTTCATGTGGACAAGTATTCTTGTCTTATTTGCTTAAAGAACAATGACTGAAACTAACAGTCACTCAATTAATATCAGTTGTTTGAATTCATAGTGAATGGCAGATCTTTTATTTACCACCAGTGATGCTCACTAGCATTGGCCCCCTGCTTAGGGAAAAAAAAAGTTGGACAATATATTTTGAGTCTTTCTGAGAAAATAGTTTTTTTTCCCTTTTCTTTACAGTTATAGCTCTAGTTGATATCATGGCCTTGATCTTATTTTAGGCTATAAAATGGAGGATATTATTCAGTTTTCAGTTTACTTAGTAATCCTATGAAGCTTTAAGTTTTCATTTCCCTATATATAATTTATTTTATGATGGAGTTGTTTATCTTAATTGGTATTCCTATCTACACATAAACGTGACAATTAACTCATAACCTTATTTGAAAGAAAAGTAGTGCTTTTACTAAAATATTTTTAAATGGAGCATATTTAAATAAAATTACAGGTAATTATATATGTGTATGTATATATATATATATATATAAATTTTTAATTTAGTTTCTTTGTTCTTATTATTGAAATTCCTATTCTAATAACCTTATCAGTTTTTATAAGATTCATTTTTAGAAGAAAAACAAAGCTTAAAACATAATTGGTTTCTGTTAGTGATGTTTCCCTTAGTATAATTAAATAATTTAATAAAATATGGAAGGACAATTTTGTATACTAAGCTGCCTACATAATTTCCTGCATAAACTCTTAAGTAGAAAGTTTTTTAACTTTAGTGTCCATGTTAAAGTCAGTATCATTAAGTGGTTTTTATTTTACAAATTCAAGCTACTTAGTGTGCAGATAGAAAGCCACCTGATCTTTAAGGCAATAACTGTTTGATTGCTGTCTATAATCTTATTAAAATCTTCCCCAATAGAGTTGTTTTTTCTGTCAATATTTCTGTCAATACTACTAAGAATAGAGCTTGTCAGGACATAGGATATTCTGCTTTTATAGTTTATATGAAATTTCTTACCTTTCCAAATAGAATTAGAGGATTGCTACTCAAAATCAAATGCAAAATAAAAGGTCATCAGAATGTGTGTATAAGTTAGTGTGACATGGTGATACTGATTATTTTATTGCTGTGTTCTTAAAAGTACAGTCTACTTGGAAAAAAATTGGTAAAAAGGGATTTTTATTCTATCTTTGAAGAGAAACTTGAGATAAATGATTGCATTCGATATTCGCCTTTCTCCCTATAACTCCTCATCTTGGATCTCTAGCTACATTTGCACGAAGTTTAATACTACTTTTCTTGCTGAATTGTTAGATACAAGTTTGTTCAGTTTATATAGTTCACAAAGGGAATCTCTGCTTAACACTTTAATCTTATTTACATAACAGATTTGCTCATTTTCAAATTTGTAATCATTTATAAGAGAATTTATTAATAGAAATATAAGGATTTTACTTTACATGCAAGTTCAAGACAAAAAGAATAAAAAACGTTGCATCAGTGGCTTGCATGTGTCAACCTGATAGAGAGCAACAAAGGTCAGAAAATATGACACCCTATTACTGAACATAAGCATTTTTTAAATTTAGAAATTAGACTGTAGACCAGTTTTAGTACTTTATTACTACAAACCCTATATTTTTATTGTGATTTTTATGCAGTGTGATTGTCATGTCCTAGCCCAGGATCTCATTCACATTTTTAGTAAACACAAAAAACTCTATTGTTTATTAAGTAACTTACTAATTCCTTCATTTATTCAACAAATGCTTATCACTACTATTATAGACGAACACTTATAAGCATAGGCTATATTGTATTAAGTCAGATCTGCGTTTATGGAACTTAACACTTTAGTGAAGAAACAGACAATAAAGCAAAAATTCCTAAACTGTATAATTATAAATGGGACAAGTTCTTGGGAAGGAAAACAGCACTATGAGAAAAAACTATGGAGGATATAAAGTATGTCAGGGACTTTTGGGGTCAAAGAATGAAGGTCTGGGAAGTAGAGAGAGAGTGGGAGAGAAGGTCAAAGTGGTAGGTTTAATGTTTACAAGGGGCCAGCTGGTGCAGCATCATTTCATTCTGTATTTAAATTAGAAAAATTAGAATAGAAAGTGGTTGACCGTTTTCTGAGTTTCTTTCAATTCTTGAAGCTCTCTTTAAGAAATTATTATAATACTTGATAAAACAAATGAAGAAGAATAATAAACAAACACCTAAAAATGATGCTGGCATAGTTGGGTACTGAGTTTAGGAGATCCATTAAGTCCTTTATAAAGGTCACAAAAGTAACAATTATATATATAATATGCACAGGGATCTCTTGCCCATATGATTGGCCTAATTGTGGATATCCATTTGATTGTGAGTCTTTTGACCACTCCAAACGAAACTAATCGCACTCATTAACTTTATGCAGCAGTTTTTTTTCCTGCTAATTTCTGTTAGTGTAGTATATATCTTAATGAGATATAAATGCTTTAGACTACATGAAAATATTTCCTAAAAGTTTTCCATTTTACCAAAGAGGGAGGGTAACTAAGGCATGTGATTTAAAAAATAATTTTTATTGAAGCATAGTTGATTTATAATGTTTATTAGTTTCTGATGTACAGCATAGTGATTCAGTTGTGTGTATATATACTTATTCTTTTTCATTACCTTCCACTATTCTTTTTAGACCTCAATTTCCCTCTAAGTAAGTTCTTTTCTAAAATAGCTTTAAAAATTATTTTGGCTGGGGGGTGTTTAGGTTTATTTATTTATTCATTTATTTATTTTTAACAGAGGTGCTGGGTATTGAACCCAAGACCTCATGCATGCTAAGCATGAGCTCTACCACTGAGCTACACCCTCCTTCCTGGCACCTGATTTAAAAGATTTAAGATTTAACGAAGTAGACCAGGCTTAAAATTCTGAGAACTTATATCTCAACCACTACCCAGTATGGTGTAAGTGAAGTCTCAGAACCTTGGTTTTCTCAAATGAAAAATAGACATGGGAACACCAGTCTTATGTACTGTTTAAATGAGATAATTTAAATGATATAAATTATATAAAATGCAAAACACTCAAATATTAGTACCTCTTTTCTAATCCTGAGATCTTCCATTTCTCCTCCTTCAAATGATAAAAGCAACTTTATTAGAAAACAATTTTCTACTGTACACTTTCTAATTGAAGGAAAACAGAGGAATCAGCATTTTCCTATCTAGTAGCTTTTATCTTCTTATCTTGTTGAGTTTTTAGAGTTAGGTATTATCAAATATATATGACCTCATGGCTCTACGGATGATTCTTTTTATCCACACTTCGCTCACCATCACTGGACTGTGGCACACAGGCTCATGTCTGATCTCTGTGGGATGTGTGTGTGTATTTATTACATCCTGTATGCTTTTGCCATTTGAGAAGCTGGAAGAAAGAGGGAAGAAATAATAAGTAAAATTTTTACTCCAAAATAATGTCTTAACTTTTCTTTGAAGGAATGTAACAATATAATTATTTAAACTTGGAACCTGTTAAACTATCCTTTTTTTTCCTCTTTTTTATAAGAATCTCAAAATGAATTGACTGTCAGCAGGATGAGGCACATGCCAGTATATACTGCCAGCTTGAGATCGTTCTTATCCCAGGACTTTTTTAGAATTGTCTATATGCCAATATTGAGAAAAATCTCAGTTACTTGCAGAGTTTTCCTGTGTATAGAAGTGAATTCAGTTCACAGATTTTGACTTGACTACTCAAAGTGCATAAGTCATTGCTTTTTTAATGACTGGGGCTAAGTGAACCATCTTTTCAAATAATTTTAGGTGTCTCTTGGTTTATTTTATGTGTTAGTCCAAAAAAGGATATAAAGTAACTATAATAATTAAATTCACATCTAAATTATAGAGAAATACATGGCACTCAGATTTAGCAGATTTTATGTGTCTGTATATGTGTATTCCTTACTACATGGATGACATACTTCTTTATTCTAATAACTTGTTTTATTGGCAAAAAGACACACAAGCAGAAATAATACAACTAAGGTGATGAAAGAATCTTGTATTTTCTGTTATCTTAGTCACCAGGCATTAAAAAACAAGCTTATTTTTAGCCTCTCTAAATGAATTATTAGAGTTAACACAAGCAGGATGGCAAAGACTATAAAGAATCACTTGAGTTAAGTAGTCATTCCGAATAGCAATTGTAGATGGATGTTAATGAAAACAATATTTAGGATCTCATAATTGCTTTGAAATAATGTTGACTTGAAATATCTCCAGCACTTAGAAATATTCCTGGCATGCAGAAAATACTCAATTAGAATGTGTTGAACAGTTTAAAAAGTTTTTAAAAGCCAAGAGATATCCAGAACCTTGAACAAAAAAAACTTCAGATATAAGTTTCATGTGATTTTCCAAGAAATACATGCAAGAAATACATATCAATGTCTTATTTAATTGTGGTGACCAGGGTGATATATACATGCCTGATCAGAGAGATGGTCAATTAGGGCAATAGATACTGGAATCAATAGTCATTTCATGTGTTGCAACAATGACATATTTAAGCCAAATTCTTTGATGGTATTCTGTCAATACTGCGGATTTTATTAATGTCCACAGGCTTCACAGGTTAGTATGTATTTTTTAGATTTTCTCCTTCCTCTTTATCTTCAACTATTCTCACTCTCATAGTATTGAAACAATTTTAAATTTCTCCTTTTTTAAAAGCAAAACGAAAACTTATGCCATATTTTCCTTTCCTCCTCTTAATAATAGAAATTGTTTATAATGTAGTATAATAATCATAGTAGTAACCAGAATTTCTTAATGCGCTTAATATTTTCCCTGTTCGTGAAGTGTGCTATTGTTTTACTTATATCGTCTTTCAAATTCTCACAATAAACTTTGTAAAATGTTGACAACAGACATAATTTCAACCTAAGAGATAGGCTGAAGGAGAGAGAGAGAGAGTGCAACTTTCTGAAGGACAAACAGTGAGTAAATGGAAAGATATAAACTTACCTCAGTTCTATCTTACTTTGAATTCTTTCCTTCATTGAGGGCTCTGTCTCTCCTGCCTTTTTTTTTTAAACTTTCTTATTAAAGCACCTCCTTCTGAGTCCCTTCTCAGGACCCCTCAATTCTTAAAGCATTCCGCAGAAAGCAGCCCTCAATGGTGTCAGTACTGTTAAAAGGTGACAATAAGGGATGAATTATAAGATTCATCAATCTGTATTTTTACTTGCACTCTGGCAGTTTGGGACCATATCAACCCTACCCTTCATCTAGAAATCTGTTGTTAATCTCCCAAGCACCCACAGTCTCCCAGATTTAGCTTGCCCTGTCTGACCCTCTTTCTCAGCCCCTTTTTCCACGCTGATCCTCTTCCTAGTTCTGTGCCCTTAAATGCTGAATCTTTATTAGGGCTAAATTTCTACACTCCACCTATGAAATCTCTATTCCCATGACTTCAACCACTAGATAGTCAAGAGTAACTGTCAAACCCACGCCTCTGTGCAGATCATTTCCTCCCAGACGTAGGCTCTCACTGCTGCTGCTTCATAGGGCCTGTTCCCTCTTCTTTGCTCCATTTTCTTGGCAAAGTAACTCCTACTCATCCTTCAAATCTAAGTGCAAACGTTCCTTCTTCAGGAAGGCCTTGGAGACCTCGTAGGTTTAGTTAAATTGCCTTGCTATTCATTTTCCAAGTGGTTTATGCTTTCTTTCTCACTCCAAATTCCACCTTTAAGAGAAATATCCAGTAGAATATACAGTTTGCAAGAATGAGGACAAAGTTTAACTTGCTTCATAAGCTAGTATTGAAGTTTAGGAATATTTTTGACATGTAGCAAATGCTAAGACACATTTGTTGAATTCAGTGAAAACCTACAACTCATATTTATTTTGTAGTTGTGTAAGGTGTGGATACCAGCATCTCTATGAAAGGTTTTGCTGTCCTACATTTTTAATGATATAGAAGTCATGCCAAGAGAGTGTCATATCTAGATAAAATGAAGCATTCCAAAGCATATATATGATTTATTTGAATCATTTGTGGGGGGGGCAGAAAGACAATTTCCTAAAGGTATTTCTTTTAAATTCTGTCTTAAAGCTGTGTGTAAGTAGAAAATTGAGTTTATATTACATTAGAAGGTAGTGTAACATCTTTTTAAATTCACTGTGCAATCTTTAATCAAATAAGTAAATGCTTTATTTATTTCCAAGGTTAAAGCATACATTCTCCTCATCTGGAATGCCAAGTCTGGAGGAAAACATATCTAATAATGTATGAAACTGAAGGCTAATTTTACTTTTCATCATTCTGGTATCATTTAAAGACCTAATCCTGTCTTATTTCTTGTTGTATGTTTTCAACAAATACAATTTTTTGAAATTACAGCTATTCTTCTGGATATGAAATTAACCTCAATAAATTATTTATTTTTGAACACTTACTCCATGCTAATGAAAAATCCTTGGCTGAGCATTTTAAATTCTTTACTTCAATCTGCACCAGCTTTGACAATAAATTGACTTTCAACGGAGAATATTTAAAATGTCTGCATGAGATTAAAAACTTTCCTTTGATCAAAGAATCCCTATATTTCTAATGCTTAAGGCATGAAAAATTCGAGGTGACTTTGGCCACTAAATAACTAAGTAAAATGTACATTCTTAGATTTGGGGGTTTAGAGAAAAGGAACTTGTAAGAATTTCCTGGTGAAATCATGTTGATTGGACCTTAAACCTCAATTAAAAAACAAAAAGAAAACAAATAATCAAGTTGGACACCAAAATGTAATAAAAAGCTGTCATCTCAGAGGACTTTGAACACCATCATAAAACATTAACATACTTCTTTTTAGTAATAAGCAAGAAAAGCTGTCACAAACTTAGAGCAAAAGGAGAGCTTAAGCAGAAGATGGATAGAAACAGCTTAGGTCCAAATCCTTGTTCAGTTGCTGGTGGCAAACCTTAAGCAAGCAATCAACCTCTCATCTTCTCCTTTTCTTCATCCGTAAAGAATGAGTAATTGAACTCACTCTACTCCGTCAAGTGTTTTTGTGAGAAGTTGCATAACTTTGAAATTTTGTGATAGTATATAGTTATTTAACCAGCTATATTAATGGAAATTCCTTTAAAAATTAGCTCTTTGTTTTGAAATAAAAATTCTAATTAATTTAATTAAATCTACTTTGTCCAGCTTTGGAAAATTTTAGGCAACATAGCTACATCAAGGGGAAATACAGCATGCATACACACTCCCCCCACCACCCCACAGTATATATATAAATTTTTCTTATAAACTTTTAGCAATTATTAAACTTTACAGATTATACATTCACAAAGGTGTTGCTACATAGAAGAATAGAAATGCTTCAGCCTCTCTATTAATTGGAAAAAAAACTGTATAATTGAAAAACCCTGTTTGTTCAGAGTACCTAACAGAAGAGAGCAGCTGGAGTAAATGTTTGTTATTTTTCTATTGCTTATGTTGTGAAAGTAAGACAGATGAAAGAAAAAGTCTGTTCTATCCATCAAAAAGTGGTATTTCTGGCCCAGTTTTTGATGATGCATCTTCTTCATAGAAAATAGAAAATGGTGCTAAGTCAGCTACATAATTGCTTTGTTTTCCTCCTAGTCCCCTGTGGGTCCAATAAATGCTTATTGAATAAATGCTTATCAAAAGGCTATTTTGAGTAACATACTTTAGAAGCAAAAATTATTAAGATACACTTAGGCATTTATAAGAGAGTTATGAAATATGCATAGAAATTATCAATAAAAAGCAAAATGTGCTAAATAACGCAAAAGTGGTATACCAGATTGTTATCGGAGCCCAAAATTAAGAAAGTATTCTGGGATGAGTGAGGAGTCCTCTAAATTTTTTTTGGCCATCAACCAGAACTGTATTTCAGTGAAGGAAACAGTAAGGGAATGGTGATGAGGCAGGAAGACTGGACATTACGTTGAGGGAAAAGTAAAGAGAAAAAAATACCAGAAAATGAAAGGCCTTTTGAGAGAAAATCAAGTTGTATCAAGCTACTAGTTTGATTTTGTTGACCTGAAACAAATAGCCTGCCAGGTACTTCTCCAGCAAAAATGGGTTTATTCAGGAGAGCAGAGAATTGCAATTCAGAACCTGCAACCATGGTGAACCATGTTTAAGTCCTCTTACAGCAAAGGAAAGAGGACACTTTCCTGTAGGGGAAAAGAATGTTGAGAAGCCTTTGGTAAACAAGGAGTCCATCCATGGCTTTTCATTGGCTGAATCTGTGTCAGGAAGTAAGAGGAGTCTTTCTTCTTCCTTTTGGGCTCTACTGCCTTCAAAGGATGTGAGAGGTCCCCTTCTGGTTTCGCTACTCTATTTAACTGAGATTTCTGTTTATTAATTTTTTTTACAAGTTATTATTTTCTTATAAGCAAATTCTAAAGAAATAAAATGCCATGTATTTATGTTAGGGATAACCTAGACAGAAACTTGTATTTTAGAGACCCTCAGGGCCTGTCACCATTCTAATGAAATTAAATTGTGTAGACCAGTGGCACTCAAAGTATAGTCTCTGGGCCAAAAAGCATCTATGTTACACTGAGACAAAAATTCTTGGACCCCTCCCCAGATGTAATGAATCAGAAACTCACAGATGGATCCTAGAAATCTCTTTTGTAACAAGTCCTGCTGATAACTCCATTGCACACTTGAGTTGGAGTATCACTGATGTAGACAAACAACCCAAGTCTTTGTAAGATTATCTGGTACTAACCATGGTAGCCCATTAAGTGTGACTCCTGCAAAGCTAATGGTGTTTGTTTTATCTAAAATCCAATGACAGATGAAAGGATGACAAGGGAGAGGACACAGCTTTGTATATTAAAACAAGACCCATGGGATAATCTGTTTTCAAGTCTTCAGACTAGAAAGCACATCTTTGAAGACAACATGTTAAAAGCAAGAAAAATTTATTGATATGAGAAAACCCACTATGTGCTAGGGACTATTCCAAATACTTTACATGTACTGTGTGTCATTGAATATACCTAAATTTCTAAATAGCAAGAAAAATTATCTTAAATCCACATGATACCATAGTATATAGTTATAAAAAAAACCATAAAATGAAAAAGCAACATGCAATATTGTACATAGAATGAATTTTCAACTTTTTTTTAAAAAGTACATAAATAGAAAAAAAATACTGAAAGGTAATTTAGCAAAGGGATACATAAAGCTGATTATCTGACATTGGTAGATTTAGCCATTATATAATAGTAATAATAATTTTATAAAATATTATTTTATATATTATATAAATACAATTATATATATTTTAAAATAATATCATTATTATTTGGGCATGGCATATTCTAGTGTTAAATAGAGTCATCTATAGAGGCTAACTGGTATAACTTTTGTCCCCATGTTTTTTTCACTGTATAAACCTGAGTAAGTATTTAAGCTTCTCAGAACCTTAGTTTCTTCATCTATAACATGGTAATAAAATAATATTTACCTTAAATGAAAAATTAAATGATTTAAACTATATATAGGGGCTAAAGTGGCAATTAGTGTTGTAATTACTCAATAAATGTTATATCTAATAAAGTTGTTTTACTTCCATGTAAGTATAGAATTCTGTTAGGGTTTACACATAATCATGAAAGTGTTTGGATCTAAAAATGTTTATGGTTTAGTGATAAATTCTCTAATTAAAAAAGAAGCGATAGAGCGATAACATGCACTTGGCTGGTATCCTATGTCCAGTATATGAGTAACAACATAAGTCTGCACCTAAAAGAGTCACATAAGTGTCCAATTTAATAAAAGCTACAGTAGCTCAGAAGAAGGTAAATTTGCATTCCATCATGACTAGGGAATATTTTATGGAGACATACTTAGATGTATTTTTGGATGATATATCTGTGACAATTTGCAGTAAGATTGAGAGCATAGATATTTAAAATGTTGAGATACAGTCCATGCAGAGCATGAAAATGTAAGGGGTTGTTCAAACAGTGATGTCTGTAGAGTTGTGGCCACTTGTGATAACAGACGTGTCTGTGTTTGCCAGTTTGAATTTGTGTTGATCCTGGCCAGACTATCAAGGGATTTGGTGATCAAGGTTAGGGAATCTGGAATAGGAACATAAAAATAGAATATGACTTCTAGGAATAGTTCTATGGCAATAGTGTGTGTATGAGCAACAGGAAAGAGGGATTGGGCTATACAAGACCTGGGAGTCTAGGAACTAAAAAGGGGGAGGAATGGTATGGGAAGAATAAGAGAGGCGTGAAACCTTGTTAACAGAAAAGGAGCTGATAGAATTCATTACCTAAATATAAATGTATGGGAGAAGTAGTAGTCAAAATGTTGTCAGGGAGAATGGTGGGAATTCTGAAACTCTGAAGTGTAAGAATAGAGAACTACTTTTATAGAGAGAATGTTAAAATCGATTTTAGATTAGTCTGAAGTGACAGCAGGACATAGAAATGAAAGTAGCTATGCAGCAGATGGAAATGCTGATAAGAAGTTCTAGAGAGAGTGGTATTTGAGTCATCTCATAGAAATAATACTCAAGATCTCTGAGGCAGAAGAAAAGAGGAAATCTAAAGTCAGAAAATCAAGCTGAAGGACTCAGGTTAAATTAAGAAGTGGTGAAAGAGAAATTTTCAGTAATTTATAAGAAAAACTCGTATCTAAGGAAGTTTCCATTGTGATGGTGACCATTGTAAGACATAGACTATGTAACATTCAGAGGAATTAGAAACAATGGACTCAGGAAGAACAACTAAGACAGAAAATTCACATATGACCAGCATGAAGACATGTTCCTTAGCCATACACCAGTGGAAAGCGTACTTCCACACTGTGGAAAGGAGCGATGGAAGACATTAGCTATATGACATAATTTTAGTTGGTTACATCTAAAGTTACTCTACTTGTTAAGCAAGTTGCTTAGAGATCTCATCACATGATTTAGTTCGTTTTCAATTATCCATGCTTTCTTCATAGAATGTTGGATTAAACAACTCTTTCTTGTAATATTAAATAATTGCTAATTACTTTTGTACCTAAAATTGTGAGGTATGGTCAATAGCAATCATTTCAAAAAACATGGTAATAAACAACAGATCAAAGCTTAATGAAGCCAAATCTTGCCTGACATCATTCTGTCTTTCAATAATGCTTGGCAACATAATAGAAACTTAGGTTCTAAAATAACAAGACAAAAAATTAGAAGAGAGGTCCAAACATACACTAAACAGATAGCTAAGTGAAGAATTTAAGTGTGTGTGTGTATGTATATATATATTCATAATTTGTGTTTGTTAGGCTTGGTGATCTCAAACTACTCTTAAGAAATATGTAATCACAGGTTAAGTCGTTGCATATAGAAGTGTTGAGTTGCATATCTGGAGTTGGTTTTCAGTTGATTAGATGGAGAACCAAAATTTCATAAGACATAGATTAGAAACTTCTCCCTTTTGAAAATGCTTAAAAATAGTTTTCTGCCATTAGCAAGTCTCTCTGTATACCATATTTTATACCGCTTAGAGACATTTTTAAAGATAACCTGAAGTTTAAGGAAGTAAATTTATCTGAAGAAATGAGTGGAGGTATGCTAGTTGCAATTTAACTAGGATCAATTAAATATGCATGATGAAGACATTAGAAATAGTAAAGTTATCATATTGATACATACACGTTAGCATGAGCTTTGAACTCTTCAAAGATCTGAAAAAGATAAAAATTGGTAAAGATGGGTCACATTGTATATTTTTTTCTACCATTATTTCCACTGTTTCCTACTTGTTACAGTTTTAGTAAGCAATGAGACATTCTTGTATACAGCCAGAAAAATTCTGAAAGCTCTGAGTAAATTATTATGGTTACTTTAACATTTTCTCACTGAATTTTTTAGTTTAGAGATACTCTTTAGACCAGCATGTTGAAAGCTAACTGAACTCTAAAGGAATTATAAAAGCAAAGCAAGTAATACATTATGTGACATATATTCCAGTTTCTGAAAAATATTGATATATTACACATAAAAACAGTTTGTAAGGCCATACAAAAAAATCTGCAATAGTAGTTTTAGCTGAGGCTAATGAAAAAAATGGCCAAAAAGGAAACAAATATGTGATAATTCAGATACTATATCAAGAAGAATGTGATCAACTGGATCAGGTCATTTGTTGAAGATAAATCCAGTAATATGAAGACTTGGAAGTGACACTGGATTTAGCAGTGTTGTTATCATTGGTGATATTAATAGAAGAAGTTTCAATGGAAAGGGAGAAATTAGGGCAGACTAGAAAGATGGGTTCAAGATAACCAGAGTGAAGGAAACAGTGGTTGGAGTAGAGAGAATATGTTCAAAAAACGTAAAGACAGGGGAGTTGTGGGACAATAACTGAGAGGAATAAAAAAATGAGTGAGACTATTTTTAGAAAGTGGGGAAACTTATGATAATAGTCTTACATACCTATTTATATGCTAATTATCTACTAGAGACAGGAGAATGCTAGACCAATTTCTTTGAATAGCCAAGAGGTGATAGGATCAACAATGCAATTTAAGATCGGTAAGTGCTGTGTATAGATGAAGATGAATCCGTGAGATGGGATACATTTATCCGGTAAGTGACTATAAGTGGAGAATAGTCCTGAGGACGGTTCCTGCGCACTCTGGTAGGAGCATGTTGAAATTCTCTTCTGGTATGTAATTTTTAGAGTTATTAATATGAAGACTAAGGACGTAATAGGTGTGAAAACGTCTTGCCTATTGGATGTTCAAAATAGAGTGGGTGCCTCCTGTGTTTCTTTCCTTTGTTCAACTCCTATATCCATTTCATCTTGTAATCTCTGATGTTCTAAAATTCAAATCATGACCCTTAGCACATATCTTTTACTTCTTCCTATGTCTTGAAAGCTATATGTTATTTTTTTGTTAAATTCTTAATTGCTTCTAAAGTAGAAATTTTGTAGAGCTTAATGTTGATATCTTTTAATCCAATATTTGGGATGTATGTCATTTAACCCTGTCTTAAGTTGCATAGTTTTGTTTCTCATATTGTTTTTTAAGATATTCTATTTCCTAAAAATATTCATGGGACATTAGTGAAGGCTATAAATATGAAATAATATTAATAAAAATTGAAAGATCAATAAATAACAAAATTGTAAAGTTTTATAAACTTGTCTAGCACTTACAGTGGATATTTTTACATTATCATTAGCCAGATCAAATGTTGCATCAATTGAAATCTTCTCTTTTCAAATTTCCAAATGACATAGGGAAAAGACCTTTGCCATTGTGGGCTTAAAATTTTATAAAGTATGTACATTTCTCATATGAAATGAAATCTCAGAATCCTGAAATAGATGAACTTGAGGAGTATGTGGAATATAAGACTCCCCCTCTCCCTTCTGCTTTCAGAACAATGTCACTCCTTGAAAAAAAAAAAGATTTAAATACCTTTAGGTTATCAAGAACAACCAAATGTTACTTATTCCATTAACTATCTTTAAAAGCTTCCATGAGAATTTTTGAATTTGATTTTCAGTATGAGCCAAACATGTATGTACTTTACAATTTTTTCCTGCTTAGTATGCATTGTCATACTTACTCCTGAATTTATAAGCACCACAGTGTAACAAATAAAAGTGGATGAAAAAAAAGTTTTATCACAGATCTTCCTTAGATTTATTTTTGAGCACATTCCAAGCATAAGTACCCATGGATGTGGAAGAAGTAGTAGTGTATTTTCACATGAAATATAGTGAATTTCTTCATTCAAAGGTATACAAAGCTGAGCTGTACTGAAGAACTGAAATGAGTTGTGTATAACATGTTTGCAGTGATAAACTGGAAGACTCAAAGCATTGCTATTCACTAAAATCCAAATTATATGAGGCTGAACACGTACATTTCTGACTTAAAAAAAAAGTCCCAGTATAATACAGATATCTGTACTGACTCTCTGATTTCTTACCCCAATAATTGTTCCCCTTCCACTTCCCTCACTATTTTGAGAAAATAAGCTATATAGTGTAGGGACAGACATTACCAAGGAGATAGAAAATTACAAACCTATTTTCTAGAATGTTCATTGGTTTGAAAATATATTTATGTTTTCATTTTGTGTAGAATTTTTACAACTATGTTAACCAGGTAAAGTATTCAAATAAAATATTACTTTTATGCAATAGAAACAAGAGGATTGATACTTTTGATAATAGTATTAAACTAGCTTAAATATTAGCCAAAACTCATTTGACTATCAGAAGTTAATGAACAGTTTGTATCTGCTATAACTCAGCATTATTCTCAGTAGAATGTAAAATCATTGAAGGCAGGGATGCGTGTGGTTTTCAACCGCATTTCACAGAGTCAGAATCTCACGGTAGTGAAGAACCTAGGCAAAGGAAGCACACGATCTTACTTGGAATAAAGTATTTAATTATTCTGTTTCTCAGTATGCTCATTTGCAAAAGGGGAATATCTATATCCTACTCTTATAGGATGTAGTATCCTGTATCTACATCATAGGGTTGTTGTGAAGTTTAAAGTATGACTCACATAAATCTTAAAAGGCAGTGTCGGTTCCAGGGTGTGTATTCAACAAATGTTATTTTTTTTTCCTTATATCCACAAACAATAATTCATCAAACTCTAGGTATTGAGTGCCTACAATGTGTGAGAGGCTTAGGCTACACTTTAAATCAGTGCTTTATTTTCATTATTAAATATTAATATTAAACAAATACTGTAACAAACTAGCATATAAAAGTAAGTTTATTTTTTAATTCTTAACATTCAGGTCTTTTAGCACTAGAACAATAGTCCTGGGATTTTTGCTATCTTATCTTTGTAATTTCAAATACACCTTATGTTTTGCATAATACATTGCTGATATCATTGCCTTCTTTCTAGGATGAATGTAAAAGTTGGAGCACACATTTGACACTTGACTATGGAGTTGTCTGTTAGCCACCTTTCAACCTTGCCAGCAAATCCAATCAGCTTAAGAGCATTTTAATGTACCTATGTAAGTCCTCAGAATTTAAGATTAGGAGAGAAAAACAGGTCGTATGACCTTCATAAGCACTATTCAGTGGTTACTCTGGAAATGATGGAATTAGTTTAATTCAAGCTGCAATTTGATTGAAATATTTTCCAGCTTAAAATCAGATATTCAGCTAGCACCTACAATGTGAGGAAGGTTATATGCAGTGCATTTCTAAAGCAATAGAAATGCAGTTGAGTCAAACAAAATCATTTTGTCATCGGTAATCAGGAAGAGGTTGCCCTATATGTTTTAGATTCCAATTTTTAATTTAGCAAGAAAGCTTAAGTGTACAGTAGTATAGAATATACACGACTCAGCCCTTTTTACTTAGGAAAAAAAGTGCAATATTTTACTTCACTCTGACCTTGAGTCAAAGCTTTTTGAAGAATCATTCTGAGTGGATGGATGGGGTGGGGGTGGGGTGAAATGAAATGAAAAAGAGGGAAGAGTTGCTTTTAACATGACCAGATGGCAATTTTTACTAGTTGGCAGTGTGTTAAAACACATCTTTTGAAAGGAAACTATACATTATAGACTGGCATCACTAAATGTGTAAAACCATCCCAAAAATAGATAAAAATATTCTTTAGCTTTGAAGTAAAGTTATGATAAACTTGTATAAGTGTATGGTTATCTGTAGGGTAAAGATAGCAATGAAAACTAACTGTATAGTCAAAGGTCCTAAAGGAGTCAGCACTGAATTGACAATATCTAATCTCTGACATTATATCCTCCAAAATGTTAATTGTGTTCCTCAAGGGCTGGCTCCACTATAAACCAGATGTGATAATTTAATATTAACTGCTTTCTTGTCCTACTGAAACCATGATCAATCTCACTAATGCACACCCTAGATTTCCAAAATAAATTTTTGAAAGCAACTAAATTCTTATCACCACAGGGATAGACATCTTGGAGTCTGCTAAATTATTTATTAAATAACTTACTTCAGTTCTTTAAGCATACTAAGAAGGTTGCAATGATGTAACCTAAAAACCATTAAAACTCACTTGCTAGAAGTCCAGAAAACAGAAATACTAATTACCTATTATCAATTATTCTCTAGTAAGTTTCATTTGTCTTATTTTTGGCATGACGACTATGATTAGACGTAATAACTCTGCCTGATCCTTTGATCATTGATTTGGTGGATCTGATGAACTCTTTAAAACATATTAGTGATTTTTAAACCTTTGTAGTAGTGGAATATCTGAGCATTTTATATGGAAATGACTAAAATGCTATTTTAACACACCACTGCAAGTTAAAATTAGAGCAGTCTCACATTTTGGTAAAGGCCACTGCAAAAATTTATAACGTTGAATAGACACAATGTATTCCTTCAAGATTTATGGATCCAATCAGAATGAATTACATTGTTAAGTAGCCATATATACACTATTTAGAAACTCATTTGCTTGAAAGGAGTCATTAAACCAATAGTTGAATTAGTTTCTTTCTTACTCTAGTTTCTGTAATAATAAAGACTGAAATTCCCGTCTTTCTTTTTTTTATTAGTTGCAAGAAACCCAGTGTAATATTTCTTCTTTGAGTTTTTTGAAGCATGATTGGAAAAATGACTATAACACAGACTAGAATCTCAAGATACGCTGATATTTAACATTAGATAGAAAGAGCTGAGAGTATTTTAATACTCAGTACTTTAGGAGAAGCATAATTATTTTAAAATAAATTTGTATTATACATATATTTTATACTGCAGTCATTTACTCGGGGTGAACACAATTCATCTTATTTAATATAGCTCAGTAGGGTAATAACAATAATTAAAATTAGCTAATAGATTTTTTGTGTGCTGTATGCTATGAACTGTTTTTTGCATGTGTACTTTTGTATTATACATGTATGTAACTCACAAGAAATCTATGAGGCAGAGAAAAGTTAACTGGCCAACTTGCACAGCTGGTATGTGATAGAAGACCTGAGATTCACAGCTGGTATATGATACAAGACCTGAGATTCCAACCAAGGAAATCTATCTGCCAAGTCTATGTCTGACCACTATAGATACTGCTTTTCTAAGAAATTAGAATAATCTGGTTGTCTACAATGACTTCACCTTAATTAGTGGTGTATTTTATATATTGTATTGATGTATTTAAAAACATGATACACACTTGAAACATCGAGATAATGTAGGTTTATTTAAATAAGCATCATTCCTACCAAAGATCTCTAATCCTTGTGTTTCTTTGGAGATCTTTATTTCAATCACATAAAATACACATAATATATGTCATTTTCATCTTGACTCACATAATAGGATAATACATAGAGTGCTCTGAAAATTATTTATCATGTAATAAATCATGAAAGTTTTTCCTTATGTATTGTGTCTTAACAGTAAATTCTGTGACTTTCTGACACCTGACAGATACCCTTATTCACTCTGTTATAGTTTGGTCTTACTTTGGACTGGCCAAAATGCCTAATAGAGGCAATAATAAATGGAGACCAAAATGATAATTTTACATAATTCTTTATATGCCAGCTCTATTTAAAGCTATATATATATATATATATATATATATATATATATATATATATATACACACACACACACATATATATGCATACACTTATGTGTAAAATACACTTAACATAAACCATCTTAACCATTTTTAACTGTACAGGTCAGTAGTACATTCATATTGTTATGCAACCATCAGTATTATTTGTCTCTAGAACTCTTCGTCTTGCAGAACTAGAACTCTGTACTCATTAAGCAATAACTCCCCTTGCACCTATCCCCACAGGTCCTGGCAACAACCATTCTACTTTCTGTCTCTATGATTTGGCTACTCTAGATACATCATATAAGTGGGATCATACTTTGTTTTTCTTTTTGTGATTGGCTTATGTCACTTAGTATAATGTCTTCAAGTTTCCTCCATGTTGTGGCATATGTCATTATTTCCTTCCTTATTAATGCTAAGTAATATTCCTTTGTATATGCCATATTTTGCATAGCTATCCTTCAGTGGACATTTGAACTTCCACATTTTAGCTGTTCTTTTGGATGTATACCTAGAAATGGAGTTGCTTGATCATATGGTAAGTCTACTTTTAATTTTTTGAGAAACTGCAATATTGTTTCCATAGTAGCTGTAGCATTTTTTATACCCACTGACAATGCACAAGGGTTCAAATTTCTCAGTATCCTCAGCAACACTTATTATTTTCTGTTTGTGTGTGTGTGTGTGTGTGTGTGTGTGTGTATAATGGGTTATCCTAATGGGTGTGATGTATTATCTCATTGTATTTTGATTTGCATTTTCCTGCTGATTAGTCATGTTGAGTGTATTTTTTATGTGCTTATTATCTATTTGTACATCTTCTTTAAGTAAATGTCTATCCAAGTTCTTTGCCCATTTTTGAATCAGGTTGTTTGTTGTTGTTTCTGTTGTTTTAAATGTTGTCTATTCTGGATATTAATCTTATGTCACATATATAATTTACAAATATTTCTCTCATTCTGTATGTTGTCTTTTTACTCTATTGATAATGTATTTTGATGCACATATTTTGTATAAAATTGTATTATTTCATTGTACATATTGTTTGGTGTACATGCCTCAGGGTATATGTCTAGGAGTCTAAGAGATGTATTCGGTAAGAGATGTTTTTAATTTAAAGAAAAAATTAATTTTTGTAAAGTTCAATTTGTTACTTTTTCTTTTGTTGCCTTTTACTTTCGGTGTCGTACCTAAGAAATATTTGCAAATCCAATATCATAAAGCTTTTGCTCCATGTTTTCCAAGAATTTTGTAGTTTTAGGTCTTATTTTAGGTCTGTGATCCATTTTGAGTTAATTTTTGTATATGGTATTAGGTAAGTGTTTAACTTTATTCTTTTCCATGGAGATACCTAATTTTCCCAGCATGATTTGTTGAAAAGACTGTCCTTTCCCTGTTGAGTTGTCTTGGCTTCCTTGTGGAAAATCATTTGAATATGAGAGAGCTTATTTCTGGATCCTTACTTCTATTGTGTTTGTTGATATTTCTGTTTTTAGCCACTACCACACTGGAGCTTTGTGGTAAATTTTGAAATCAAGAAGTGTAAATCAATTGGCTTTGTTATTCTTTATCAAGATTATTTTGTCTACTTAGAGTCCTTTTGAGACTTCGTATGAATTTTAAAATAGTTGTCTATTTCTGCAAAATGTTTCATTGATTTTTTGGTAGGGATTGAATTGAATCTGTAAATCACTTTGGATAGTATTTACATTGAACATGGGAAGTCTGTTTAATTATGTCTTTAATTTCTTTCTATTTATGTCTTTAATTACTTTATGTGTTTATATTTTTCCTAAAATTCTTTGATTTGTTAATGTTTTGTAGTTTTCATTGTACAAATCTTTCACTTTCTTGATTAATTCCCTAAGTATTTTATTCTTTTTGATGCTATTTAAGATGGAATTTTTCTTACAATTGCCTTTTCAGAATGTTTATTGTTAGTGTAGAGAAATGTAATAGATTTTTGTGTATTGATTTTGCTGAAAGAATTTACTAGTTATAAAATTTCTTCATGTAGATCTTTAGGGTTTTCTATAAGAAAGATCACATCATCTACAAAAGGGATAATTTTTACTTCTTTCTTTCTGATTTGGATACATTTTACTTTTTCTTGCCTAATTGCTCTGGTTATTCAACTTAGTTGAACAGAAATGTTGAATAATAGGTATCCTTGCCCTGTTCCTGATCTTGGAGGAGAAGCTTTTAGTCTTTCATCATTGATAATGATATTTGTTGTGGATTTTTCATATATTGCTTTTATTATATTGAGGTAGTTGTCTTCTATTCCTACTCTGAGTGATTTTTATCACTAAAGGATAGTGACTTTTGGCTAATATATTTTCTTCATCAGTTGAGATGATTGTTTTTTGCTTTATTCTGCTAATGTGTTTACTACATTGAACAATTTGTGTATGTTGAACCATCCTTACATTTCCAGAATAAATCCCACTTGGCCATTTTAGTAAGCTGCTAAATTCATTTTACTATATTTTGTTGAGGGTATTTGCATCAGTGTTCATAAGGGATATTGGTCTGTAGTTTTCTTATAGTGTGTTTGTCTGGCTTTCGTATGCTAGTAATGCTGATCTCACAGAATGAATTAGGGAATGTTCCGTCCGCTCTAATTTTTTTTGAAAAGTCTGAGATAGATTGTTACTAGTTCTTCTTTAAATGTTTGGTAGAATTCAATAGTGAAACCATCAGATACAGACCTTTTTTTTTTTTTTCGCTGAGAGAATTTTGATTACTGATTTAATCTAGTTACTAGTTATATGTCAATTCAGAGTTTCTATCTCTTCATGGTTTAGTCATTGTAGGCTTTATATTTCTAGGAATTTGTCTGTTTCATCTAGGTTATCCAATTTGTTGATATGCAGTTATTCTTAGTACTGTCTTATAATTCTTTTCATTTCTGAATAATGGGCAGTAGTATCCCTATTCTCATTCCTGATTTCAATAATTTGAGTCTTCTATCTTTTTTTTTCTTAGTTAATCTAGCTAAAGTTTGCTAATTTTGTTGATCTTTTTAAAAAAACTAACTTTTGGTTGTATTAATTGACTCTAATGTTTTTCTGTTTTCTATTTTGTCTCCACTCTAATCTTCATGATTTCCTCCTTTCAACAAGCTTTCAGTTTAGTTTCTTTCTCTTGTTCCTTAAGTTATAAAGATTGTTGACTGGAGAGCTTTCTTTCTTTTTAATATAAGCATTTAAAGCTATAAATTCCCTCTGTAACACTGTATTGTGTCCTGTAAGTTTTGGTAGGTTATGTTTTCATTTTCATTAGTCTCTAAGTAGTTTCTAACATCCCTGTGATTTCTTCTGTGAGCCATTGGTTGTTTGAGTGTGTTGTTTAATTTCCACAAATTTCTTTGCATTATTGATTTCTAACTTTATCCTGTCTTGGTGAGAGAAGATATTTTATATGATACATATCTTTTAAAATCTGTGGAGACTTGATTTGTTACGCCAGGTAAATTTTTAACATACGGTATTATAAAAATTATTTGTAACATGATTTTGAATTCTTATGCTGGATATTTTTATACATCAAATGTCTAAGGCTGCTTTCTCTTGGCTTTGTTTTATAGAGCTGACATTACATTACATCCTAACATATTTTTTAACTTTAATGAAGCTCTTTTGAGTCTAGTTTTCTATGAACTATTGTGTTGTATAACTAAAAGACCCCTATATATGATGGACATTTCCAGGAATTGGTTAACTCAATAAAACGATCTTACTTCTCAAATACATCTTATAATAACTAGTATGTCAATAACTGCCACTGGATATTAAACTATTTTATAATCTAAAGTGGAAAAAAAATAACACTAGCTATTAAACAATCAGTAACTCTCCAGGGCTTGCAAGTTTTCAGAGATCAGGTTGATGATAAGTCTGAATACATCTGGGGAAGATTTGTTCCTCACACTTTTCTGCTCCCACTTCAGCTTTGCTTGAGTGTGTTAACATTATGAATAATGTCAATACCAAAATGAAATTTGAAGGCAACTTACTAAATTCAGAGATATCAGAGGGAAATGGATTAACATATGAGAAGTTGTAGAAATATGTGCTAAGAATGTATAACATACATTTTGATATTTGTGACAGTTTTACATATGAACAGTTTATATGGTAGTAATTTTGCCATGCTGACACAGATCAAATGTTAACTTTTTAGTTAGTATGTCTTTCTTTTTCACTCTTGAAATAAATAATTGATTTCTCAAGATAAGAAAACTGTCAGTAGTTCATCACTACAGAATTTCTAAAATAACTTATTTTTCTAAAAATCATTGTTGAAATCCATTAAGAAATTAAGCAAGCTTGTATAGTGTATTTCTAATACCTTAGTCTCTCTCTGTCATGCAAGGGCCTGAAAATTCCATTTAAAGGTTAACAGGATTATAGATGTTAGAGTTTGAGAAGTAAAGAGTTTGGTCTAGGTCACCATGTCTGTTAGTTTGTCCATGTATTTGTTGGGTTCTGGCTCCAGAATAATATGGTAAAACACTGGGAACAACCAAAACTTTCTGAAAATGTTTACAAAGAAATTTTCCCTAAAGGTGGCTGATTTTTTTAACTTCAGGCCAGATTGAGATAAGGTGCATTAATGCTCAATTTAATACTATTTTATCTGTGGTTATGTAACTAGCATTTTTTTCCTCATAAAATATTATAAAATAGATTATCCTTGTTGTATTCCATTGCTAAAATGGAAATAAATAATTGGATTCTTTTGAGTTTAAGGAACACCACCAGGCTGGGAAATCACTATGGGGGGGTTGAGATGGGAGTTTTATTTATGCTTTAAACTAAATCACAAAATAAAATAGACATCCATTTTTTTCTGTCCTTTGTTTTTCTCTAAGGTTATAAAAGAAAAGATTCATACTGGCAGATAATGAATTCATAGCACTAATCCCTTAGCTAAATCCTTTCTAACTTTCAAAATTCCAGGTCAGAGCTCTCTTTTGCCTGTTGACTACCCTACTTTGCTTCCTATTGGGATTCTTGTCATTAAGTAATGATGGTAGGCAGGATATATTTGGAAATGGAGATTCTTAAACTCTTGGCTTATTACAGTAATCTACATTGTGGCAATGAGACGAAATGATGGGCATTCATCATATCCAGCAACAAACAAGCTCCATGTGGTCCACTGATTGGCCAGCAAACCCCTTATCTTTCCTCATTTTTTTTTTTTTTCAAATTTCTTCTCAACTCAAACCTTTTACCAAGGTGAAATTTGACAGAGCCTATGTGGCTTTGTTTACCGTTACTATTTATTTAAAGGTTGCTTTTTTCATTATAATGATCTCAATGCCCAGGACCTGCTACATGACAATATGGAGCCCTTTGTTTAAAAATATTAAGAATATCAAGGCAGCAACACCAGAAAACTTAACCCGGAGCAGGGCTTTTCTAATCCCAGGGCCCTTTGTGACTATCCATGAAACTAACCCAGTTAACACAAAGCATCCACACCAAGATTAACCTGGAGTGTTGCCAAAGCAGTTTTTCCCTGAGCTAGACCTTTTGCTCCATTTATTCAAACTCTACATTTGATTGTGCCTTATTTCGTTCTTGTTAATTTTAAGAATGTCAGCACTCTGAAACCTTCTTCAACATTTTTTACAGTAAATATTAGTGACTGACATATCTTCACAAATCCACTGATTCAGCATTTTCTGTATCTTTAATATAGCACATGTAGTATTTTAAACCATTTATAGTAATTTGAGTATAACTTTACCCATTGTCTAATATTATACACTGTAAAATTTTTTCTTAACATTTTATTTTTTCCTCCCAAAGTACAGGATATTATATTTTGCTATATATGATCCATCATTACTTTACATGCCACATGATCCTTGCCAAATTTCCAAGTTCTTTGTATTATTAAGCTAATAATGCATCCTTCATATCACTATTTCTTGCACAGCGCTCTCCCTTCATATTTCATTCAAGAAATCATTAAAGTGAAATATTGAATTAATTATGACCTAATTATGTCATCTCTTTATTTGTCCACTATTTGCCATCTTAACTTAGTTCTCTATGTGTTAATATAGAACATCATATAATTAGGCCTGATCAATATATTTGCTCTAAATGATACTGGGAATGTATATATCCATTACACCTAATTTTTATTTTTTATCTTATACTTTTTAAATTGAACTATATAATTGACTTACAATATTATATTAGTTTCGGGTGTACAACATAATGATTTGATATTTTTATACATTATGAAATGATCACCATGGTAAGTAATTATACAAAGATAGGAAAATGTTGTTGGCTATATTCCCTATGCTGTACTTTACATCCCTGTGACTTATTTATTTGATGACTGGAAGTTTGTACCTATCAACCCTTTTCACCTGTTTCTCCCATTCTCCCACCCTCCTCCTTTCTGGCAATCACCCATTTGTTCCCTGTATCTATGAGTCTGTTTCTGTTTTGTTGTGTTTGTTCATTTGTTTTGTTTTTCAAATTCCATACATGAGTCAAACCATATGATATTTTCTTTCTCTGTTTGACTTACTTCACTATCATAATACCCTCTGAGTCTATCCATGTTGTTGTAAATGGCAAGCTTTTAATCTTTTTGTGTCTGAGTAATATTATATTGTGCATATGCCACTTAATCTTTATTCATTCAGTTTTCGATGGGTATTGAAAGTGCTTCCTTATCTTGGGTATTGTAAATAATGCTGCAGTGAACATTGGGGTGCAAATATCTTTTTGACTTAATGTTTTCATGTTCTTTGGGTGAATACCCAAAAGTAGAATTGCTGTATCTTTATGGTAGTTCAATTTTTAGCTTTTGGAGGAAACTTCATACTGTTTTCCATACTGACTGCACTAATTTACATTTCTATCAACATTGTATGAGGGTTCCCTTTTCTGAACATCTTATCCAACACTTGTTATTATTTGTCTTTTTGATAGTCATCATTCTTACATGTGTGAGATGTTATCTCATTGTGGTTTTGATTAGCATTTACCTGATGGCTAGTGATGTTGAACATTTTTTTATATGCCTGTTGATCATCTGTATGTCTTCTTTGGGAAAATGTCTATTCAGATCCTCTGCCCATTTTTAAACTGGACTGCTTGTTTTCTTTTGATATTGAGTAGTATGTGTTATTTGTATATTTTTATATTAACCCCTTATCAGACATATTTACAAATATCTTCTCCCATTTTATAGGTTGCCTTTAATTTTACTGATTATTTCTTTCATCATACAAAAGCTTTTTAATTTGATGTAATCCCATTTATTCATTTTTGCTTTTGTTATTCTTGCCTGAGGAGACAAAATGTAAAAAAATAATGTTGCTAAGATAGATGTCAGAGCTTACTATCTATATTTCCTTCTAGGAGTCTTATGGTTTCAGGTAATTTTACATGCATTTTGAGTTTATTTTTGTGTATGGTGTAAGAAAGTGGTCTAGTTTTATTCTATTGCATGTAGCTGTCCAATTTTCCCAACACTACCTATTGAAGAAGCTTTCTTTTCCCCATTGTATATTCTTGCCTTCTGTGTCATAGATCAATTTGTTATATAAGTGTGGGTTCATTTTTGGGCTCTCTATTACATTCCATTGATCTATGGGTCTCTTTTGTGCCAGTATCTTATTGTTTGACTACTATACCATGTAGTATAGTTTGAAATTGGGGAATGTGATACCTCCAGCTTTGTTCTTCTTTCTTAAAATTGCTTTTGCCTTTCAAGGTCTTATGCAGTTCCATACAAATTTTAGGATTATTTATTCTAGTTCTGTGAAAAATGCCTCTGGAATTTTTAAAGGGATTGCTTTGAATCTGTAGATTGATTTGTATCGTCAAAGTATGGATATTTTAACATTATGAATTCTTCCAGTCTGTGAGCATAGTATATCTTTTCATTTATTTGTGTCATCTTCAGTTTCTTTCATCAATGTATGATAGTTTTCAGAGTAAAGCTCTTTCATCCCTTTGGTTAAATTTATTTCTAGGTAATTTTTTAAATGTTTGATTCAATTGAAAATGGGATTGTTTTCTTAATTTCTCTTTCTGATGTTTTGCTATTAGTGTATGGAAATGCAGCAGATATCTGTATATCAATTTTATATCCTGTAACTTTACTGAACTCATTTATTCTAATAGTTTTTTGGTGGCATCATTAGGGTTTTCTATATATAGTATCATCTAATTTGCAAATAGTGACAGTTTCATTTCTTCCTTTCCAATTTTGATGCCTTTTATTTCTTTTTCTTGTCTGATTGCTGTGACTTGGACTGTAATCAATAGAAGTAGTAAGTCTGGGCATCCATGTCTTGTTCCTGATCTTAGAGTAACAGCTTTCAGGTTTATCACCATTGAGTATGATGTTGGCTGTGGGTTTGTCATATGTACTCTTTATTATGTTGCAGTATGTTCCCTCTAAACCACTTTGCTGAGAGTTTTTATCTTAAATCAGTGTTGAATTTTGTCAAGTGCTTTTTCTGCATCTATTGAGATGATCAATTTTTATTCTTAGTTTTTTTTCTTTTTGCCATTCTAATTGGGTTATTTCTACTATTCTGTCTTCCAGATTGCTAATTCATTCTTCTCTATCTTCTAATCTGCTGACAATTTCCTCTAGTGTATTTTTCATTTCAATTATTGTGTTTTTCAGCTCTGAATGATTCTTCTTATATTTTTAAGTCTAAGTTGAAGTTCTCACTGTGTTCCTATATTCTTTTCCCAAGTTTGGTGAGCATTTTTATGACAATTACTTTAAACTTTGTATCAGGTAAATTACTCATTTCATTTCATTAGAAGTCCTCCCTACCAATCCAGGTTTAATCTTGTTCTTCCACTTGGAACATACTTCTGTCTCATCATTTTTTTTTTTTTTTTGATTTTCTGTGTTTGTGTCTATAAATTAGGTGAAACAGCTACTTCTTCCAGTCTTGAAGGCATTGCCTTGTGTAGGAGAGTCCCTTGTATAGACTCCAGATAGATGGAGATAGAGTAGGTGTGGACTAGTGGATCCCAGAGTGCACCTTACTGGAGCTTCCCTGGTGGGTTGGCTGGAGTTGGAGTGGACACAGGCCAGGAGTTCCCAGGATGTTCTATGCCAGGACTACCTTGTGGGGATGGCTGTAGCTGGTGTGGACCAGGGGCCTGGGGGTATATTGGGGCAGCCTTGACAGGCCAGCTAGAGTGCTGATATGTGTTCTTGCCCACACTATCAAAGTAGAGAAGGAATACAGAATTGGCCCTCTGACACTGGAGAGTTCCGATAATTCCTCATCCACTTGGCAGATGATCTAGGATTGGTAAATGGATTTCTTTCACATGCAGTCTACATGTCCTTGAAACCACTATTTATTTCGCTCTGACCCTGGATGGTTAAGACTGCCCATGGGTCCTTAAGTGATATCTCTCCCTACTTTAGGTCATTGCACTGAGGATGGAGTTCCCAACAATTCCATGTCTTCATCCTCCTACTTGTCTTTTTGGGGTCCCTTTATCATTTGTTATGCAGAAGCTGTTCAATTAGCCCTCAGTTCTTCTTCAGGAGGGATTGCTTTGTGGGTAAGTGTAAATTTGGTGTGTCTGTGGGAGGAGGTGAGTTCAGAGTCTTCCTATACCACCGTCTGGACAAGAAAAATTCCCATTACAGCTAATTTTTAACTTTCTGGTTAATATTTCTGTTGCATGACTTTTTTCAATAATATTCTTAGTAAGTGTTGGTACAGTTTGAACATATCAAGTGTAAAATCAGCAATAATGGGCAGTTTGTTCCCTTTATGAATTTCTTATCTATCAAAGGTCAGCCTTTGACATCTATGGTACTTGTGATAACCTGGGAAGTTCTTCAGTGTATAACGATACCTTTAAAAATGTCTCTGGAAAAAAAAAAAAAAGAAACTTGAAAATACCATTTTTTCAGTCTCAGTGCCTCAGCTTCAGCCATCAGGGTCCTCATAGCACCAGGCCCAAGTCATCATGCCTGCATCCTTCACAACCTCCCTCCCTCCTACCTCTCATCATTCAATTTCATCTGTACTCTAGTTTCAGGTTGATAAAATTAAAATACTGCCATCCCCATGTGTCTTCCTGAATCAGTAAGATAATGACCCTGCTGTGCCTATGTGTTGAAAGTCTGGACTTTACATTGGACTCTCTCTTTTTCCTCAAAGCATGCATCCTGGCTTGAGCAGAGTCTGTATCTGTCTTTCACTACTTGTGTAAAGTGCCTGTTTTATTTCTTCTTGTTCTGCCAACCCGGATTTTCTTACTCTTTTAATGCTTATTCTCCCTTTAAAGTCTTCACTATTTATTTCAGTTTATATTTTTTTCCTCACACATCTTTAAACTTGTGGCATCTTTGTAATAGCTACTGGAATATAGTACAGTTGTCCCTTAGTACACACGGGGGATTGGTTGCAGGAGCCCCCTCAGATATCACAATCTGCAGATGCTAACGCCCTTTTTATAAAATGGTGTACAAATGTCGGCCCTCCGTAGCCACAGGTTTTGCAGCCATGGATTCACCTACTGCAGACTGAAGTTTGATCAGCAGTTGTTTGAATCCATAGTTGCAAAACCTGAAGATATGAAAGTCTAACTGTACAATTACTGAAAAACTTCCATATATCAGCAGACCTGTGCAGTTCAAACTTGTGTTGTTCAAAGGTCAACTGTATTTAATTTTTTTCTAGTTTATATTCCTGGAGAAGGGCATGGGTGCTTCATCCAAGTAAGAATGAACATTTTAAATGTTTTAAAATACGTAATTTTATTTTCCAAATGTGTTGTATCAAATATAATTAAATATATAAATTATTAAGATATTTTCTCTATTAAAAAATCATCTTTGCTTTGAAGACCATCTGCTCAGAAATATGTGTTGCTTTTAAAAGTCACATTCCTGACCTCTTATATTCCAACCATTATCACAGTGTGTAGATTAAAAAAGTAACTAGTATGAAATAGTTGTTACAGGAGCTCTATTAAAACATCAGTCTATTAAAACCTTGGCAGATCATAGCTTTCTAAGGGGAGAAAAGGAAACCTACATGAGAGTTGGTGATGTACTTCTTGTTTGTTACGATAAAAATAAAATAAACATATTGCTTCATGGCAATGGATGTCAAACTTAACAAAATATATTTAGGAACAAGGTATAAAACATAAATAACATGAAATAAGGGGGATTATAGCTAATATTTTTCAGGAGATTAATATACATACATCTCATTAGGAAGTATTGGCTGCTGTAGAAAATATAGTAGCATGTATTGTAAAGATTAGAAGAGAAATCTAATTTTATGAATTTTATGTAGCCATAGAAGGAGTAACATTTAACTGTCTGATTCTTGATAACTGTTTATAGATCTTTCTCCTACCTTTGGTTAGATTCTTGTGAATTTAAGAATATCTTATCATTTCAGTTGGAATGGCATGAGACCTTGGAAGCACAGGGTACTAGGGATCAATATATAACAGATAAATGACTTGAACAGGTGGTACTTAATGCTTTTACACATATTGATCACTTGGGAGAATTTACAGTTACTGAAGTGAATACCAACTAGAATAATGTGACTTCAGTGACTAAAGAAACTAAGTCAAAAAACGTCACCCCTTACAAGAATGCACAAAAAATATACATCATATCTTCAATTCAGTTCTGACTTCAGTCTGTCAGCAACAAAGTTAAGTCTAGCAATAAGTTTAAGTTTGAGGATAAAAATACTAAGGCACAGCCTTATCCTTTAGTAAGTTCTACTTTTGAGGCAAGAGATCATCAAAGACATAGGTGTAAGAAAGAGGACATAGCCCTGGAGTGAAAAATACAAAGTTTGACTCTAAGATTTATGTGACATCCAGCAAGGCTAGTGACTTATTCTCTTAATCTCAGATTCTCCATTTGCTAAACTGTTAGATATTTTGTAAATTTTCCTCTGACTCAAACTTTAATTGGGATTTGCTTCAAACAGTTTAATTTTCATCACTGACTCTGTTTCTCTAGCCTTTTACTAGAGCTTAGTCACAAATGTCAGTATGTCATCAGATATGCAGATTAAAGGCCCCTTTAAGGTGGTAGAATGTAGTGATCAAAGAAGTTCTTAAGATAACTGTGAGACATTTCTGTTGTTTAAGGTGCCTTGTTTGGTACTTTGTTATGGTAGCCCCAGGAGATTAATCTAAATACAAATATTTTAATCAAAAGAAATAAAAGCCAGGGAACTCTAGCACCTCCAGTTCTCCATAGAGTGTACTATCTTGTCATTTCTTGGGGTTTTTATGAGGCACTTCAAGCATTAAGTAGCAGGTTTGTAGAGCACTGCATGGGCCCACCATTTCCCCACTCCTTTCCCACACTAGCCCTCCCCTGTTAGAGACCTGCAGTGATTACCAGGCAACAGTTAAACGTCTGCTCATGACCCTCAACACTCTGCCTTTTCTTAATTGTGGCAATTACCAACTCTCTAGGTAAATAAATACCCTTGGACGTAGCCACTTCAATGTGCTGGCGTCCTCAGCACTTTACATTCTGTGGAAAAGTACAAAGAGCTCTTCTGATTCCTTCCTGTTGTCGTTTACACCAGGCAGGTGTCCAGGTAGTGACATAACTGCCCTGGTGACTCAGGAAAATTTCAGTGAAAATTGTTTTCTGTTTAATAGGGCTACACTATGAAGTCAGGCTTATAATTCATGAGTCCTGATTTTGAATGCATTTTTCCAAGAGAATCGTCAAACCCCTACACAAAGACAATTTACTAGGCATGCTAGTTGTTTAGATATGTCAATTATTGACAGAAATACTCAAAATGAGACCTCTCAAAAATATATATCAATGGTAAATAAGTACTGAATATTTTTTTAAAAATTCTGAATCATTAGGAAAAATGCAAACAAAAACCACAATAGGATGCCACTGTATGGCTACTAGAATGGCTAAAATGTCAAAAGAAATTATAGAAGACAGATTGCTATGAGGATATGAAGAAATTTAAACCCTCATGCATTGTGATGGGAATGTACAATGTTGTATTTGCTTTGGAAAACAAAAGGGGAGTTTCTTTTAAACTTAAGTATACGCTTATCATATGACTCAGCTATTTTATTCCTAGGTATTTACCCAAAAGAAATGAAAACATGTGTTCATACAAGGAACTGTTTGCAAACGTTTATAGCGCTTTTATTCATATAGCCTCAAAGTGGAAATCACCCAGATGTCCATCCATTGGTAAGTGGATAGACAAATGAAACACTACTCATTAACTAAAGAAATTTATTTTTAATCTTCAAATCATTACATTAAGTCAAAGAAAGCAAACAAGACAATGTAGGGTGTTATCTCCACCTATCTGATATTCTATCATAAGCGCAACTATAAAAGAGGAATCTGATTGCAGTGGCCAGGGACTAGGGGTGGGATTGAGATGAGAACTGGTTACCAAGTGGGACGGCCAACTTATTAGGGTGATGGACATGTTCTATATCTCCACTGAAGTGGTTGTTACTATAAACATCAAACTGAGCACTGAAAAGAAGAAAATTATATTATATGTATATTGTGCTTGAATAAATAGCAGTTAGAAATTGGACTTTTATCACAATAAAATGATCTCATAACAAGTCCTGAATCTCTCTGATCAAGAGATGGACCAGCTTCATGATGACAGATAAAACCAGATCAGCACCTTCAGAGAAGAAATTATCAGAGATTCTCTGGCTTGGTGTTCTTATGATGGTAGCAGTAGGAACTGATAATTCTTTGCTTTTGTTGTTTTAGGTGGGGAACAGGACTTTTCTAACAGAGGGGTTTAAGGCAAGAGTAACTGTTTATTTCATATTAGCAATTACATAAACTCAATGTAACAATTATCCATAAAAAATAATTTGGAAAGAGCCTAAAATCCAATCTACCTTTTAAGAAGCATATCATAAATAGACTCGACCTGCAAACTTTTTGCAGATGTTTGGGAAGCCAAAAATTTCCTCTCTATAAAGATACCCCTAATTCAGGCTTCAGAGACTAGTCTTTCTAAATCTGCAGCAAAATGATCGATAATTGAATCATGAGACACACAATACTTTTCAAGATGACTCTTTTTGAGTGTTGAATGTATATAGTCGATATAGCTATTAATAGAAAAAACTAAAAATTTAGCAGCTTTTGAAAATTTAGTCAGTACAATATGTAAGCCATTGTTTTATTTGATGGCACAACCGAAAAACAGGAGCTCCCATGCTTCTTTTTAAAAATATTTTACATAACCTAAGGAGATATAAATCACTGGGTAAGATTTAAATATGTGTTTTGTTAGGAAACAGAAGGATCCCAGACTTGAAAATAGTGAGAAAAAAAATTTACATGACCAGATATGCTTATTTTTTCACTGTTTTTTGTATTTTTGTTGTTGTTAATTTTTTCAGCATTTAAATAATATATCTACTGGAGTAATATTTGGTCATTCACTATTTGTCATTTCAGGAATATTTTATTTTCTTAGACCTGAATCTTCTATCTTATTCTTGAATAACTTAAATTGCATTTTCAGGTTACATTCAACTTTGTACTGGTTTTATTTGAAATTGTTATTTTAAGAGGATATGGTTTGTAATAGTGGAAAGGGTGAGTGCTTTGAAATGAGGAATCCTGGATAGTCTAATATTGGTTCAAATTCTAGACCCTCTTGTTATAACTTTGTTACGTAGGAAGCAATGATATATGTTTTGCATTTTTTACCCTTAATTTCCTCATTTATAAAATGGAAATAAAATATTTGACAAAATTATATTAATAGTGGAATAAGATCCATATACTTAGCGCTCAGTAAATGAAAGCTGCTATGATTTATTTATTGATCAGTAGATTCACCTAGCTGTTCACCTACCCTTTATTTTCTGCAGACAAATCAAGTTTCAAGTTCAAATTCTAGATAGATATTGCATTAACTTTGTGAATTTGACAAATTACTTACTTTTCAAAGTCTAAATTTTCACGTATATAAAGTAGATACTGTAACTCACACCTTAAAGAATGGCTATTGATATTAAAGTGTCTAGAAATCTAGCTTAGTGCTTAGAACATAGTAGGTGCTCATTTATGATAATTGCTGCTATTTTAGCTTTTAGACTTACTATTGCTAATACTACATAGATTGATTCAGTATTTGACTTTTCTCAAATATATTTTTGTGTTATTTAAAACATACTTTCCTGCATCAAAATGACAGAAATTAAATATTTAAATGAAAATTTAAGCTTTACACAGATAATTATCATAGTGATTTTGAATAAAAGATATAAAATCCATAGGAAAAAAGAACATAAAAATTATTAATGCTCTGTTTAAGACAAATTGCTTATAGATGCATTATATGAATGCTGGGAATTAACAGTTTTTACAGAAACAAAGTGCTGGTGGTGAGATATTTTGATAATTGACATTATTCAGATAATTATTCTAATACACAAAGTGTTTAAAAAACCATGGATATGAGTTTTGCACAACATTTTTATCAGCATTGATTTGTTATTTTATCCATTGTTATTAAGTGCATTTTTGTTATTCATTGTCATTAACTGTGGTATTGTGGAATTTTTAAAAAAGTATTATATAAATGAGGTTATCTTATAGTATAAAAATACTATTATTTTTCAGAGATTGTCATTTTTCTTTATTTGTCTTAAGAGATCAATTATTTAAGATTTTTAAAAATATGAATCACAGATCTCATTTGAAGTAAACATATTTATTTTTAATTACTCATAGGGGATCCTCATTAATCTATTATAAAATACATTTTTTCCTTCCATAAAAGTTTTGTTTCAAAATAACTGCTTATCCAAATCATACTTAAATGGGACTTAGTTATATTTTAAAATAGGTAAAAAGCAGTATTTCCACAGAGATGATCTTAAAATTCTTTTCCATGTATCTGGAAATTAAAAGGCAAAAAAAGAAAGCCAGAAGTAAATGATGCCACTTCTAAATATGTTGCTGTTGCCTCTGACATCAGAGGTAATTAGAGCAAAGTAAGACAAATATATGGTATCGTATACCAGTGTTCATAGCAGCACTATATACAATAGCCAAGACATGGAAACAACCTAAATGTCCATCGACAGATGACTGGATAAAGAAGATGTGGTATATTTTTACAATGGAATACTACTCAGCCGTAACAAATAATAAAGCAATGCCATTTGCAGCAACTTGGATGGACCTGGAAATTATCATTCTAAGTGAAATAAGCCAGAAAGAGAAATAAAAATACCTTATGATATCACTCATATATGGAACCTGAAAAAAAAAAAGAGAAAAAAGAGGACGCTGATGAACTTATCTACAAAACAAAAACAGACTTGCAGATTTAGTAAACAATCTTATGGCTACCGGGGAAAGGGGATAGGAGGAGATAAATTTAGGTGCTTGAGTTTTGCAAATGTTAACCACTATATAAAAAAAATAGATAAAAAACAAATTTCTTCTATGCAGCACAGAGAACAATAGTCAATGTTTTGTAATAACCTTTAATGAAAAAGAATATGAAAACGAATATATATATGTATATGCATGACTAGGACATTATGCTGTACAGCAGAGACTGACACATTGTAACTGACTATACTTCAATTTAAAAAATAGTGTATGGTATCATAGATAAATGAGGATACTCTATGAATACCTAAAAATGAAAATGATTACTTCAAACAGGACCTGTGTTTCATATTTTTTAAAAACTTGAAGTACAGCTGACCCTTTAACAACATGGGTTTGAACTCTGCAGTCCACTTATATGTGGATTTTTTTCAAAAATAAATACTACCATATTTATTTAATACGGTTGAGTCACAGTTGCATAACCACAAATATGAAAAAAAACTATATATATGGAGGACCACTATAAATTATTCATGGATTTGCAACTGTGTGGATGTTCAGAACCTCTAAGCCCCCTGCATTGTTCAAGGGTCAACTGTAATTTAACTCTAAAGAAAAAGAGATGTTAAAGGAAATATATATAATGCCTATTAGATAATAATGCTCTCTCAAAAAACCTGTACAAATGTCTTTCTTGATTTTCATTTTAATTTGTAAGAACACCTTAAAAAGTCATAATAATACAATTAGTTAGGAAAATTAGAGGGAATTAAAAAGATAGCACAATGTTCAACAAGTTTAAAAATTGCTGCTAATTACATTTCTGGTTATTACTAATTTCTATTCATACTAGCCTAATTTATGCTTTTCTTTTTAATAAAGAATTGTATGTTTACAGACAAGCACAGCTTTGTGGATGAGATGATTTTACTTCTCATTATATAGTTTGGTGTACACTCCAAAGGCTTACTTAGTTCTAAAAGAGCCATCAACACTTACTTTCACCAAACACAATGTCAAGCTTAATGTAAAAAGGAAAAGTAATTTCTTTTTTCTGTGATGTCTTGCAGATTCAAAGTCTTTCTGTGAGGGCAAATACAACAGGAATTGGGAGCAGCAAAATAACCTGAACATAAAAGTTTCAAGGGTTCCTTTAGGTTGTCAATTTCTGGTTTATGCTTAAGATGACACATTTCAAATCACATTAAATACTATGCTAAGAAATTGGAATTTTCTTTCTGTTTTACTTGCTAGCATGTAAGATAATATATTTCCAGTTACATTTACTTCAGAAAGCTACCAAACTTGTTTTCTTCCACATCAAGCTAAGATGCTGAGTTGTCGCCCATACTTTCAGGTACTCTCATTTTGTCTTTCATCCTTCACTCTGGGGGGCTGGGCACATTGTGATATTTCTGTTAGCCTGGAATGAGAAAGAAAAGCAATTTAATTCAGGAAGTTGAATACTTGGTTCCCAGTTCTCTAGGATGTTATGGTTTACCATTTTCTTCTCACTTGACAGAAGGCATTTTGCTTCTTACCCAGATGCCGATCACAGATTTGTTACTGCCCTGAAACATCCCTCTACTCATGTCTAACATAAAACTGTCTTACTCCTTTTTTAAAAATTTTCTAAATAGCCAAAGAAATTAGTGAAACATTAAGAGAATAGTTCTTGAACTGCTTGAATTTCTGCTTCTTTTAGAAAATGAGGATGGGAACTCCTAGGCATAAAATAGACAACTTAATTTCATATGGTTTTTCTGATTTCTACTTATAGACAATATTTTTAAGACTTTCATATATATATATAATTTTAGAAAATGAAAGTGCATAAGAATGCTGGTTTTTGAAGCTTTTGTATTCCAGAAGAGTTCATGAATATTTCTTTAAAAGTTGGCACAAAATAAGAAAAGTTAATTCCAACATTTTAATCTTTGACTCTGCACTGTAGTTATTTTTTAATGAGATATATTAGCTTTTTACTTGAGTTCTTTATTGAAAATTGGTCCACTTACTTGCTGAAAAGAAGCTTTAGTTTGCATTTTTCTTTTGCTTGTCAGTGATTAATAAATTATCCTATGTTGTAATTTTTCATTGATATTCAAGAAATTTTGAAAATGCATTGAGATTGTGTTTTTGAGCCAAACAAATGTAGACACCTGTAGATTTGGGGAAAAAATTTCTATAAAGGTATCTTTAAGAATTAATAAAATATCACCTTAGAAATCTAGCATGTGGGATTGAGTGAGTCCCAAGGAGAGAGGTACCAGGTGAAGTCAAACAAGGAGGCCATGGAAGGGGATTTGGATTTTATAATTATGATGAGGACCAGTGGGCTGTTTAAGAAAGGAACTGAGCGGACTTGAAAGTACAGTATGGCCTGCTCTGTAAATGTAGCAGTGGTGGTAGCACTTCCTGTCTCTTTATCCCCAAACCAGAGCACAGGCTCCAAATGAACAATTCCTCCTCCACTGATGAAGGGGGTTTACCTGTTCAACTAGAGCTATGACCTTCCTTGACATAAACTGCTTTTGTTTCATATGGTTTCATATGAACTTATCATCACTGTCCCAGAGGCTTCAAATTAACATTCATGACCTGCAAAGAGCCTGATTTCCCCAGGGTCACTGAACACAATGAGTTGGCCCTACTAGAATGAAAGCCATATGGTATAAATTGCAAATGCTTGGCTACCATTTCTAAACATATCTGCCTAACCAATTTACTGTGTTGACCAGATGCTCACCTTGAATGTGGGTATGTTCACAAAAATCTTTTTAAAAATACAGTTAAAAATCACAGTTTTATGTTTATGATTTTCTTTATCCTATCGAGATGCTAAAGGGAGATGTTGAAGTACCATCCCACTGTCAATTCACAGCAATGTATGAAATCACTTGGAGGAGAGTGTTGGAATGAACTTAATTACAGTTGCCATCTTATAAGTAAAGACATGTAGGTTGTTGAAGTTATAGTTTCGAGAAATTTGCAAAGTAAATATTTGCTATAAATATGCAGAGAATAAAACAGATATGGCACACCTTGAACTTCTGAACTCCTGTATTTTTTATGTATAAATTTGGTCTAAAATGCGTCCTAGAGCTTGGGAATGTTTGGAAAGTAGAAAATCTCCTAGAGCCCTGAATTATTAGGTAGACTCTGAATAGACACAGAAAATATAGGTTCAGGGGGAAATACAGGAGGTGAGCAGAGGGGAACTTACAACTGGGGAGAAATAAATTTAGGAGAACTAAGAGCAAAGGTAGAGAAAACTGAGAGGAATCTCAAAGTAACAAATGTGTGGGCATCATGTTCCTCAACTGAAATTTTACTTGTACGAATGTAGTATTGTTTCCATGTCCCCCTTTCAGCACTCTACCCCAGGGACTTGGCTGGAAGGCACTGTCAGTTCTCTTGTGAGGAAACAGTGCTGTGCTGACTCAAAGCTTAGTTGTTCAGTGAGAAAGCAGTTTTGTCCAGGATCCTTTAATGTCTATTTTAATTAATTAGGAGTGATACAATTTTTGTCAAACAAGAAATCTGAATTCATCAAGATAGAATTTTATTCTAGATTGACCGAGAGGTAGTGAACCACTCTTTTGGGGAGGCATAATTTAGGATGATAGCCAACATCCATACCTCTAAAGTAAAGCTTTTGTGTGTAATAAATTATTTGTCATAATTCTAGGAAGTGGCATGTTTTAACCATCATAAACACAAGCTGTATTATATTTTCAGGATAAAATATTAAGCTGTATTATGAAGGTCAAAATAATGTTTAAAGAAAAACTCTAACCATAGTCTCAAATATATTAAGATGTGCTTTATCACATAATATTTTATATATCACCTCTCCAAGAGAAACAACTTTATAATATTCAAATCTTCTTTGACTCATGAACAATAAAACTTGATAAGATAAAAATGTATATAAATATTTGACAGTCAATTTATTCAAATTAGTTTTTAATTAATTCAGTAAGCATTTATTGATGACCTACTGCATGCAGTGCATTTTACTGATATTGGGTATATTTGATTTTGTTCTGAGGTCATGGGTCATGAGATTTGTGCCTGGAGGATGTGATTTATTAAATGATAATATTTTTGTATAAGCAATCAATAAGTAAATAAATGCTTAAATTCCTAAAGAAACAAAAAGAAAACCAGGTAGTATTATTTTAAGAAATTATATAACTTCTCTAATCTCTAATTTCTTCCATTGAAAAGAATATCTAGTTCACATTTAAATGATAGATACAGGGCAACTGGCATGTGGTAGGTACTTAACTCTAGCTAATATCAATCTGTGTCCTCATGCATTTTATTGCCCTGTGTACTCATAGCCTCTTCATATGTTATATTCCAGTTTTGGGCTTCCTTTTCCGTGGCCTTACATATTTATATTAGATAAGGAAAAAATTATGTAATGCTATCTTTATCCTAAGCTGTTTCACGATTACTTTCAGATTTACATTTTTCCTGTTGACCAAATTACAAATCGGTACATATAATATACCTTTCCAGAATATTTTAGCTTTTAAAGATTTAAGGGAACTTATATGCATTTGTATGCAAAAAATCATATAAAATATGTATATGTTTACACATCCTATTTATTTAAAAGATACCTAACGAAATTTTAGAGTTTGCACTTGTGTTACACTCTTAGATGAAGCTGCAAGTAGAACAAACACCAGATTTCCAAAAATAAGGTTGAATTTCTACCTCAGAATTATTTGCAGTCCCTCATTAATAGAGTGACAGATATTTGCGATTTTTAAATTATAGATTGTGTATGACCACATTTTATACAACTCTAGTCATTAACAATTTAAAGACTAAATTAAACCATATCAAATGAAAGATAGCAAATTCCTTGTGTTCTGGAGTGGGAAGAAAAAGACATTTTTAGTACAAAATTTACTATGCAACACAAAAATGGACAGATGGTGTGCACAATCCATTTGTCGAAAGGCTCCTAGTTCTGTGCATTGGAAGAAAACTAGGTGACAAGTTCGGCAGCAGTTTTTATCGAAGACGTTTTTAAATTGCATGCAACCTGTAAGATCTAGAAGATGGCTTCCAACTAAAACAAGCCACTCTTAATCAGTGTCTCAAGGTTGCACTATTAATGCTCACAAAAAATTTTGTCTTTTCAGGCCTAAAAATCCACTTTCATCTCACTTCCAGTTTTTATAGGAGTTTCAGATACATGATCTTATTTTTCCTTTTAACTGGATAGATTGGCAGCAAAGATGGTGGAATAACGCCTTGCAGTTGGTGATCTTCCCAAGATCACAGAGCTGGTAAATACACCATGTAGTTCAAATAAAACATGAGAATAGCCAGTAGTGGTTACCTAAAAATGAGCAAAGCTGCTCATTTTTAACTATTGTAATAATAAAAATATCCCTCATTTTATTAGATTGGCTGATTACTGCAATAAACATAAATTCACACATTATACTATGAAAGAATTAAAAGAGGGAAATTCGTGTTTTGATTTTTTTTTTTTTTTATGGCATGCATCTGCTTAGGACAGACTGTGCTTTTTAGATGAACAACTCTATCCTGCAGTAAGACTCACTAGAGACATGTGATGTCAGAACTCAATTGGACTTGACATTTAAAATCTTTGTACTAAAATACTGAATCTATTCGTGAACAATATGTGGAGATTTAGCATGAAAACTATAGTATATTTCAACATATTTGTGCCTAGCTGGGGTATTAATATAACAAGAAAAATATTTGGCATTTTCCAACATCAGACATTTATATGAAATCTGCCTTTTGGGTAGAGATACTTTAAATAAGAAATTTGGGGAAAGAATTATGGCTCTATGTTGGCTTAAAGAGGAAGACTGCTCACTGAACATATTTAATGGATTAGTTTGATTATTATTGGCATTATGTCAATTTTCTAGAAAAACAATAAACTAGAATATGCAGACTCACCTGCTGTGGGCCATATTGAAAATTAGTAAAAAGTGAAATAAAACACCAAGATATTGATCTGTGCCTACTAGGATCTCAGTTTTACCTGAGTGCCTTTCAGTACTTGAATATATCCCGGAAGGCAATGATTCTCAATACATGTTCACTTTTTCTATTACTAAAAATAATATACCAGGGAAAGAGGGAAAATAAAAGCTAAATGTGTCTAACTGAAAAATTGTGCTCTACACTGGAATTTGACACAACATTGTAAAATGACTATAACTCAATAAAAAATGTTAAAAAAAAAAAATAAAAGAAAGCTAAAGGAGCCCAAGTACTGGATTAAATCAGGTACTAATGGCAGGGTGTGAGGCACTCTGTGTTAAAGCTCATTCAAAATGTTATCAGTTACATGAAGTTTCAGAACAAAAGAAAACAGCCTAAGTTCTGCACGAGCAACTGCTGGCCAGTATGAAATGTGATGCAAAATGTGGATGAGGAATTATGGAAAGCTCACTCCTATCTCCTGATTGTTATCTTCCCCCCAGTTCTTAGCCAAATGCAATGATTTGTTTCATATTCTTGCTTAGGGCACCTTCTATGGCAGCAGGTTCTTGCTCACGTTGACACATGTCACTTTCTTAACAATCATGATGTACAGAAAGGGGACCAGCACTTCCTATCTGTGCAGAAGTAACTGATGGGCATTAAAGACTACCCACTTCCATGGCAAAGACTACCATGACAAGTCATGATATATTTCCACTATTAAAGCCAGTAGAGTGTCTAGGGCGCCAAAGGGTAAGTCCTGGTTTATTCTTGAGGTCCATTTTACTCTAAAAAAATACCCTGATTTATCAAACAGATTTTATCACCATCATACCTAAGGCTTATCTGTCTGCTGTACAAGAAATGCCAGTGTTACAATTTTGGGGCAAAGAAAGAATAAACTTTGTAACGTAGGCAAGTATGAAATGATATCTGAACACCTTATCTGTCACTTTGTATTCATCTGGATGCTATTTGCTAAGGCAACGGGCCACATACTTCCCCATGTTTGTATAATCTGCATATAGCAGATTATTCATATACACACCACTCACATGTACACACTCATATAGTGTCAAAGCAGCCTAATTATAAATAAAAGTTTCTAAAAGTCAAGTAAAGTGGAGCTTTATACTAATGTCTTATTTAAGCTTTAAAGTTTTTTTTAAGAGGTATGATTCAAGTGATTATGAACGGGATTATTCCATTTGAATAAAACATAAAACCTTGAATTCTTCTCAACTCTTCCTTCTATAGAGCACTGAGAGTCAGTCCAGAGATATGTGTGTGTGTAGAAAATACTTTATCATATTTTCCTGAGGAATACCATTTAAATAAACAACTTGCTAGCACTTAGGGAAATTGGTATGACCCTTTTCTAAAAGCTTATAATTCCACTTCAAGGTCCCTGATGTTCAGGAAAAACCTGGAATGTATATGGAAATACTGTTAGTAGCTCAAAAGAGGGGTGAATGAATAAAATTTAGTCCATAGACTACTCTGTAAGAATTAAAAAGAATAAATTATATACATCAATCAAATAGGTGTCAAAAAATAACACCGAATGTAAAAAAATAAATAGGTAGAACAAGGTGGATGTCACAAAGTCTTTTATGTAAATTTAAACATGGAAAAATGTTATAAACATCTATGGATATATAGTTAAGTAAAAATGGTTAGGAGTTTAATTACAAGGGTAGATTTAAACATACATATATTAAATACCTAAGTATTAGCCTTTTGTTAATATTTTGTATTTGATTACTGTTTCATAGATTATTAGTTTTTATAAGTTTCCTTCCCTCTGCTTGGGTTTATTACTCTTTCACTAATATCTTAAGTTAACAGTTTAATTATTTTCAGTGTTTACTGATTTATAATATATTTTAAATATGCTCTTCTATTTCCAAATCTGTAAAAATTTGTTGAATTGTTGATTTTTTCTGATTTCTGACTCAGTTGCATTGTGGTTAGAGGAAAAAGATCTTCATGATAATTCCTTGGAATTTTCTGGTGTTTCCCTTACGGTCTTGCTCATGGTCAAGTTTTGTTCGAAACTTCATGTTTCTGTGAGAATAATGTTTATTCCTTAAAATAATGTATTTGTTGACTTCTTATATATCGATAATTTTATATAGTTTGATGGCAAGTTATTGGAGACATGAATGTTTAGAATCATTTCTGTAAGTTGAGTCATTTATCATCGTTTTGTGATCTTTTCAATATTACACAGGGCTTTTTACCTTAAAGGATAGTCTGTCTTAAAATAAATGTGCCAGCTTTCCCTTGGCTGATATTTACCCTACCTAATATTCTATCTTCTGTCATCAGTTTTCTCATGTCTTTATGTTTAGATGTGACTCTTGTAAACAGCATAGTTGTGAATTTTATTTTATTTTTTTTTTAATTTAATCTTTGTAAAGTGACTCAATTTATATTTATTAGGATTACTTCTTATATTTGGATTCATAACTAATTTCCTGTTTTGTATATTCCTCCTTTGTTTCACTACTCTGCATTTTCTACATCCTTTTCATTTTTTTTTTAAAGATTTCATTTCTTCCCTCTTCTGTTTTAGTAGTCACCATACAATTTTACAACTTTAATGTGTATGTTTACCTTAAAGTCTGTGTTAATCACTATTTCTACTCCTTTATGTATAACACATGAAACTTAAAATTTTTAAAATCAAATCACCATCTGTCTCATCTTACTTATTGTTGTCCTATATTTTAATTGTATATTTGCTCTCCAAATTAGATGTTCTGTTGTTTCACACAGCCCATGTGTATTCAGATTTATTCTCTTGCTTACCACTCTCTTTGCTCAACAGTTCTTCTTTCTTCTCCAACTTTCCTTCCGTGTTTGTTTTCCATCTTGCAGAAATAACATCAGAAGTTTTTTTTTTAAAGTTAATGTTCATTGGAGGTAAATTATTTCACTTTTAGGTTACCCAAATAAGGTTTTAGTTTTTCTTTTATATTTACTTATATTTGGAATACTTTCAAATAGAAAATATGTAAGAAGAGTACAGATCACTCATATATACTCCATACCTATATCCCTACTTGTTTATATTTTTCCAGATACACTTTATAATACTTCCCCCAGCCACCCCTTCTCTCTCTCTCTTCCTTTTCAGTATTCAGTTTATTCTATGTTGGCAAGAAGGGTTGTTCTTGTTATTATGTGAGATATTTAAATTAGCCTTGCTTATTACTAATGCAAGTTTCCAAAGAAGAATAAAAGAATAATCATGTGAATGCCTTTGTGGCTTTTTGTAGAAATGGAAATGCAGGTCTGAGAGATTACTAGATTAGAAGAAGTTCACACAGAAAAAACATATGATGATCTTGCTATCATAGCAGAAATACATTTGTCTTCTAGTAATTTGTTTCCTTAGTTTACATTTTTTAAACTCTTAAATCCAATGGACTTGTATACAAAATTATATACCATTTTAACGTACTAATGAGAAGATAATATAATGGATTCTAACCTCCAAAGTATTATTCGTTGGTTTTCAACTGTGTATCTAACTGCTCAATATAAAATATACCATTTAATTTCTATAGTATCCACATCAGTAGCAATATTTTCCTTTTATGTAAATGAAGACATAATTGCTCCAGGTTGCAGAGCAAAAAGTGGCAGAGATTAGATTCAAATATAATCTCTCTGATGCCAAAACTCATATTCTTAACCATTATAGACCCTGCCTCCAATTTTATGTTTAGGTAATATATAATCTAATGAGATTTCACAGGGTTAATATAAAAATTATCATTTAGCATTCTCAATAATAATGTGCATTTTTTTCTGTACAAAAGGAGAGAGGCTAGAAGTGCTTGGTTAATTACACACTATAAATGGTTGCTCAAATGAACTGCTGTTTGATAAAGTATATGTTGGCCTCCACCTCATGGGCCTACAAGGCCTATACTGGCCCATCTTTAAGACTGGAGAAGGAGTGTGGAGTCAGCCACAGTGACATCAATGGTTTAATGGATGGGGGAGCTTAGGTATCTGAAACAAGGTCCTGGAGTGATGCCCCTCCATGTGCGGTGGTTGTTGGGCAGGACACAGTGGCAGTCTTTGCTGGGGGAGGGCAAGGGCATGTTACCAGTTATAGGATGAACTGACTTCAGGTTGGCTCATCAGTTATCAGGGAAACTAGCAGAGGCGCACACCCCTCACTGCCCTTTTGATAGGCTATCTTGGTGGAGGTGTTCTGACCTAAAGATAAAAACAATCACCATACTTGTAGGGAGGTTAGTCATGTAAGTAGGATGTAGGGGAAGCAGGGACTGGTCCAGCAGGGGGATATGCAGAGAACAAGAGAACCACCACCTTGGTTGGCCTGATTATATAGTAGAAAGCAAATCTTAATCCATAATATGCATTTGCAAGTAGCACTACAGCCTTAAAATAAGCCATGACTATTTTCTGAAGTAGAGAGGTAAGGACCTGAATCCTCTTAAAGCTCCTATAATTGATAAAAGAGAGTTGCCGAACTCATCCTCTTTTACAAGAGAGATGCCTCTTGACAAGATATTGGAAAAAAAAAACAACAACTTAATTTAGGATATTAAAGGAATGAGGTTAACTAATGCTTATGTTTTATAACTAATTTTTTAAAAAGTCTTTAGTTGAATTTCCTTTGTATTTATAAGATACAATTTAAAAATATTTTAGCTCATTTGCACCTGGCTGGTTTCTGAATTTTAGCATGATCCAGTACTTAGTTAAGTGTAACCTGTTGTGTACCTGCCAAGTAATTTAAACAGATGACTATAACATACAAATTAAGATTGTAACCATGCCTTTTCAAGCCTAAGCTGTATGGACAGAGTTAGAAAATAAAAATAAGAAAACAAAATATACTTAGACCTTATTTCTGTTGCAGTTTAATAGTAAAAAATCATTAATGATGATGTTTAAAATGTATCTAGTGTTTTTTAATGTTGCATGGCCTACAGTTTTGGGAATTTGGTTGAAAATGTACGTCTTAACTAGGTTTTGGAGAAATCGTTTTTTCTGTGTATTGTGAACTGTCATGTCTTTATATGACCACTTGATGGAACTCTTTCATTTTGCTTTCAGCAATCTCCAAGCAGTGACAGCCTTAAATTTCTGTCAAAGCATGAAGGAATCTCTTTTTAAAAAAAAAAAATTAAAAAAAAAAAGCTTAAAGGAATTAATTATTTAACCAGCTATGGGATTATAGTTCTCGACAGACTATCACCAAATCAATGTATCAAAAGAATAAAATTCTACTTTATCTCAAATGAATTTTTGTTTTCTTACAAGATGTTTTTTACAAAAAGCAAATGTTAAATTATCCTAAATATTTTAATATAATCTTATTCAAAATATTATTTTTCTTTATAGTGAAAAAACTGTATCTGAGAGGTATTTAAAGTTAACAGTCTATACGAATATCATTAGGACATTTTGCTCGAAGCACTCCCAAGGTCAGTGGGGATAGAGGTTGTTAGGTAGCTATGGATAGTTCCTAGCAATTATCTCAGTTGGGGAAAATAATTTGGGAAGGGGAGAGATTGATTATGAAGTGAAGTTTCCAGTTAAGTTGTATGGAGCAATTAGGAATAACAGGAAGTAAAATTCAGGGAGAAATAGCATAGTACTTCTATTTCCATAGTGTCAACTATACATCATAAAAAAGTTGGTGGATTAGGCATTACTGACCCATCTGTGACATTGTCACTTAAACTTTCTGAAGTTTATATAAAATAGAAATATTTATAAGGCCTCTTGAGATGTCCAAATACGATAAAGTTCACTGTCATAATATATTTGTAAACTCTAAAAACGTCATATAAATGTTAGTTGTTGGAATTACTACACTGATGTAGAGAAAGGACACAGTAAGTGTGTCAAGCAGCTCTCAAAGTGAAAGCCATCTTCAGTGATTCTGTACTGCAAAATCTTTTCCAGCTAGAATGTTCCATAAAGCCTGGCTCTTGACTGCAAATCACGCACCTGAAAAAAATGAGTACTCTTTTTCAGTTTACCATTTTTTAAATGATTTCTGCCACTTTACTGGCATCTACTCTTAAGCTATTGATTGCCAAGTCCATTTCTCTAGTCCCGAATCTCCACCCTAACTCTACCACTCTATTGGATATTTTTTTCTGCAATGTTGCACTCCGTTGTATCCTAAACTGAACTGTGTTTACTCTATAAAACTGTTGTATTCACTCGGCTGGTACACATTTTGTTTTCCAACTTGGTGACCATAATTTTCTTTTTCTCTCTGTTACCTAGCCCACAGTAGTAAGCAACCAATCAACTACTGAAACAGTAAAATATTGTGAAGCTCAGGGCATAGCTTAGAACTAATACTGATAATGTTAAGCATTAACTTGTTTTATTGTTACTTGATTAGGTATTGGTTTATACAATATTACTTTCCTTTTGATGAATGTATTTATTTCGGATCTATACAAGGCGTTGAAATATTAGGCAGTGAATGTGCCTTTATTATCGGGCAGTATATAAGAACTTTCATTGTACTAATGACAAAAATTCAATTAAATCTTTTAGGGATAAGTTATCAAATATTATTGATGCTTTTCCTACATGCACGCTCTCTTTCCTTGAATTATTGTTATTAAGGAATTCACTTAAAAACATGACCTTCAGTGTGAAAAGTTGTAAAAATCAAGTCTGTATTACTCTCACCTCAAAGTAAAGCTGTAAGGTCCAATACATTCACTGTACCAAAACTTACAGATGACTTCTGTAGGTCTGCAGTATGCCATGCACTTTTGAAGGCGTTGAGGATGAAGTAAAGAGCAACAATGGGCATGTCCTTACTTCATGTAGCTTATGGGGGAAGACCCAATATAAACAAGTATTTTTTTCCAGGTTGTGACAGGACCAGGAAGAAACCAGAGGGAGGGCTACCAAGGTAATGGAGTAACAGTAACAACCTGAATGGGTTGTCAGAGATTTTTCTAAATAAAAACTTCAGGTGTTCACCTCCTGAGTAAACAGGCAAGTCATTTAGGGAAGAATATCAGCCAGTAGGATTTTTAAGACCTTGGGATGAGACCATTCTTGATGTATTTGAAGAAGAGTTTGGATGTCCAGTGTGGACCAAGCAGAGGGAGATTGAGGCAGAGGCCAGATCTCCTGTGACCTGTTAAATCACAAAAAGGAGTCTGAATTTTATTCTGTGTGTGTAGAAAGCCATTGAAAGATTTTAATAGAGAGAGTGACTACGCTTGAATATATAAACTTTGATGTCACAAATATAAGAAGGATGGCATTTAAAACTGTGTGATTAGTTACCACTTATTCTCAAACTTTTAGGTCTCAGAACCCCTTTAAACTTAAAAAAAATATTCAGGACTCTAAGGAACCTTTGTGTATGTGTGTTTTATATCTGAAAATGTGCTGATTTGAAATTTAAAAAATTTTCAAAATACTTATGTATTAATCCATTTAAAAATGAGTAATGCACTCTTTGCAATAATAAGATTTTTATAAAGAATAATTATATTTTCCAAAACAAAAAATAGTGAGAAAAAAGGATTGCTTAAATTTATACATATCTACATATGTATTTAATGGCTTTTTAATAAAAGACAGCTGGATTCTCCTATCTGCTTCTACTTTCTATCTGTTGAGATATAATTTGACTTGTTGCCTTTGGAAAATGCAAGTGTGTAAATGTGAGAGAATAAAATAGTTGAAGGAAATAACAGTTATTATTACAAAATTGTTTTGACTTTTTGGTTCTACTCAAGGACACCCTAGGGTCTCTAGACCACACTTTAAAGATCTTAAACTGACTGAGAGAATGATTATAGGGAAGTGATATCTTACTGAGGTAGGACGGACCAACACTTGGAGTCCTAAAGCAAAGAAAGTTCCAGAAAATGACATTTAGATCATTTTTATAGTTCTATGGAAATGTCTTTTATAAATCCCATTTTTTCCATTTGGTCAGCATATTTTTCTTCCTAGGGTCACATTTACCTTTTTGTTGACTGTAAAGAAATCCATACATGTAGGCCCTAATTCTGGTATAGCATAAGCTGTTTTTAATAATGAGAAAATAATATATAGGTAAGCATGGTTCAATCAAAGGACACAGATACAGGTATTAAAATCAGTTAAAAAAAAAAAAGGGCACATTCTTGTCTTTTTTCCCCTCATTTACTAGACTTAGAATTTCTAGTAAACAGGATATCACTTGTTCTTTCTCAGATCCTTTATATTACAATACTTGTCATAGACTAGGTGTGCAATGCTTATAGTTTGAATGAATGAGTTAATTTCAAGGAACCCCATTGAATAAGAGAGGGTTTATGCTCCTCTTTCCTGAGGAGCAGCCAGAAGTGAGCCACTGTTGGTAGCTATGCAAGGCTGCTCCTGAGATCCCAGTTCCAATAATCATAAAAGTCAAGTGCGTGAAAATAAAATGAAACTTCACCTTCTCTGTTTTCAGTGTTTTATTTCTGGAGATGAAACTAATGATGTTCTCAGAAGATTCTCAATCAAGGTTTTGGGAAAAAGCTGATGAGAAAGAATTATCCCATTAAAATAGGGTTTCCTGATAAATTATAAGACCTTTATTTCAATTTGAACTTCAAGTAAATCAAATAATTTGGGACAATACTTATACTAAAAAGTTATTTTTTGTTTGGGTGAAATTTAAATTTAAGCAGACATCCTGTACTTTGTTTGCTAAATCCGGTAATCCTATGTTGCTTTGGATATATCCTATTCACTTTGGATATATGAGAGTAAGATATACTTCTGGAAACCTCCAGTGACCTCCTTTTGTTAGTTCATCTATCAAAGCCAAGGAGCTAAGAAGATAGATCTGGGGGCTAAATGTTTTAGGCAGTTGGGAAAAGTGTTTGGATGGAGTATTTTTCAAGAAAAGGAAGGATGAAAAAGGAAGGTACTTTAGAGAGAGATGGAACTTTCTGTTCTTAGGTATGATTTTATTAAAAATATACTTGGATTAAAAAACTTAATTCTCAGATGAGAAGAAAGCCACACATAAGTACAACAGACCATATAAGAGAGATAAAGCATGTGCTGTAGAATTAAACTGTATCCAAATATAACTCTGGTAGAGCACATTTGAGAGGATAATACCACAGGAAACTGAACTGGGTCCTCCTCTCTGAAGCACGGTCGTCTCATGTGATCTCTGGAGGGCCTGAGGGACTCGTAAGGAGAGAAGATGTAGATTCAAGTAGGAATTATATAACATTTTTAGCGGCAATATATGCAAGAAAAATCATTATGCTTATAAGTGAAGTAAAAAGTAGAGGAATTATTCCCAAATATGTCATAAAGACATTGAAAAGTACAATAACTTACAGAACTCCAGGGTCATAAGAGATTCATTAGTAGATTCTAAGGGAATAAGAAAAGTTGTTAAACAGACTTTGAAAATCTCCAATGAACTGGGACATGCTTTAAGAAAATCTTCAGGTAAGTGCGGTATAGTAAAATCCAGACAAAAAGCTTAACTCTCATAGGGTATAAAACTGCAGTGGTCTTGTAGGGTATTAAAATTTTAAACAGAAAGGCCTTCAGGATTTTGAGTACTTTTTAAAGAGACAAAAAGAAGAGAACTTTCTTCCAAAGTTCAGTAGTATGTCAAAATCTTAGGGTCTCTTAATAATTAAGTAGCTGAGTAGTTTCAAACTGTATGAAAAAAATGCAATGATTACAAAATATTTTTACATCAAAAAAAGGTGTGGGCCATTTGAAGTTGGCCTTTAAATCTGGCTGAGTCCTTGGAGTTAAAGGCTGATCACTGGCATCTCAACTCTGCTGTGGTGATTTTGGGGGGCTATTTCCTCACAGGGCTACTGTGATGCTCATTTGCCAAATCATTTGAAGACCACCTATTTGTTATTCAAATATCAGGAATTGAAATTATTTGTCCAACTTGTGTGTGTGTGTAATATATATATCTATCTATCCCTGCAAAGCAGCTGCGTATGAAACAAACTTATTTAGCTTAACTAAGACTGAGAAGAAGAGGATTTTATTTAGAGGAAAAGAACACTGTAACAAGGGACTCGTATATTTAGTTTTTGTTTGTTAAAAACAAGTTTCCATTATTTTGAAGCCAGGAAAATAATTAAAATTAAACTGGAAGTTTTCATGGAAAGTTAATAAAACTTTATAATTTCTATTTGTTTTACTCAATTGGGTTTGGTAAGTGTCTGGAAGAATCATGGCATTTTATTAGGGTCTCAAATATTTGAAAGTCTGTAACTTAGTGCTTTTAAAATTTCTAGTGTACAAACTTTTTAAAATTCTATGGCATACTGGCTTAAATAATTACGTATTGGGGAGCGCCAAACAGATCATAATGTTTTTCAAAAAGCAAAATTCATGTCACATACATCGACGTGTGTGATACTGTTCAGCACTGCCTGTTAAGGGGAGGTAGTATTTTAATATTATAATATGTGATATATTGTAAAACTTTTGTGTTGAAGCTCTGAAGAAGCATAAATAAGAGAAACCCAAACACATGCAGGCCGGTTTTCACAGTAAGAGTAAACAAGACTTCTAAAACATCATAAAGAAGTTCTAACAGCAACAAAAAGGGGGGGGGGTATTTATTTTTTCTTTGCTTCCTCAAGAAAAGATTTTAGAACATTTTTTATTATAGCTGGTACATGTGTCTAAAAAAACATTGAGTCCAGCATCTTCAATGGATTTTCTAATGTCTTTCTTTGGCCAAGATTCCTGCTTGGTCTGGCTTGGTTCCTCTGCGGTATACGTACATTGCTGCCCAGGGTATGTGTGCTGTGCTGTTGCTTCTGCTTCTTGGTGTGGTGTTGACAAGTCCACTGGGTCACCTGCAGCTCTTTGTACATTGGCTTCCTAATGTGTACAGGGCCTGCTGCTGTGGTTTCGCCTCTGTCTCCTGCACACTGTGGTGCTCTTGTACTGATTGAGTCCCTGATACCTTCTATGTGGCAGCCTGGTCTGCCACTGAGATTTTTCTTTGAAAAGTTAGCAGTAAGCATGTTACCACTTGCATTGATTATCTGTTCCTACGTAATAAACCACCCAAAATTTAATGACTTGAAACCACAGCCATTTTATTGCTCATGATTCCATGGGACAGTAATTTGGGCAGAACTAAGCAGGGATGGCTGATTGATGCTTGATGTAGCTCTGTCTGAACAGTTGCTCAGAAGCTGGTAGATCCAACTTGACCTCATTGAAACATCTGGGACTTGAGGGCAGGCTGTTGGCTGAATTGTCATGGTTCTCCTCCTTGTGGACTCTTCCTCTAGTGTGGTCTCTTGTCCTCCAGGGCCTGTGTCTGCACATGTCCACCACCTCTAGCAGGAAAACTTGAATTCTCTTTGTGGGTGTTGGATTTCAAGATGGAAAGTAGTACCTAGAGGACCTGAGCTCAATATTCTAAATGTGGCTTGCATCATTGCTGCCGATAGATGCAACCCCGTGTTCCAGGTTCTTGTCCCGTCTCAGAAATAATTCAGAGACAAGACATAGTGGTTAAAAAAAGTAAAATGAGGATTTATTAAAGGATGGATAGTACACTCTCAAGGGGAGAGCGGGCAGGCTCAGGTGAGTGGCTGCCCTGTGTTTCTTTGGCAAGTGAGTTACATAGGGTGTAAAAATGAATGGGCAGAATATTCATTGGGGAGGGAAGGGTTTGGGGTCATATTCCCTGATTATCATCCCAACTCCACCTTCCTAAAGGGAGGAGGGAGTTTTGTCCTTATTTAGTCTGGATCAGAAGTGTCATGGCGTCGGTGCATGATGGGTACTTCTGATCTGCAAGGCTAATTTTATTGAAATGAGGGCATAATGAGCAAAAGGTTACATTCAGACACTGGAAATTCCTGCCTTTTCTTACCTTTCTTTGTTCTCCAGGCCACTTGTCACCCCAAAATGCATGATCCCTTTTCAGCACAAAGGTTCCTGCTTTTCTTTCTTTGCCCAGGGACCCCTAGTGCTTACATGATGTGTGGTTTCCTGCTTTTGGCTTGTGCCCCTCCTTTCTGCCCAATTCCTGCCATTTGGTCTGTGTCCCCCTTTCTCTGCTCATATCTAGCTATCTGCCTGCTCTAACATCACCTTCTCTTGAACAGAGCAAACCACATGCACAGCCCAGATTCAAGATTCAAATAGATTTCAACTCCTGATGGGAGGAGTAACAAACTCTTAACAAAGAGGCATAGGCTTGTTGACTGGTAGATGGCTTTTAACACTTTACTACACTGCTTTTAGGAATGACTTGTAGTGGTCTTTGAAAAGGGCAGCTGTATTTGATGGTATTTTCCTTTGAGAGGGGCAGGAGAATGAACTTCAATTTTTTCTCTATGTGATTTTCTGAAAAAATAAATTAAGTACCTATTTGTTTGTGATTACAATGTTAAGTAAAAAAATAGTTTGAAATTTCACTCTAAACACCTTCTCCTTAGGTTACTCAGCTGGTTAATTCAGGGCAACTATATGCTTCTGTCTGTCTTCTATTTCTCTCTTTCAGATAAGCAAGCACTTGTACTGACTGTATGGTAAGATGTGGAGAGATTTGGGTTATATTTCCTAGGAAATAGGCACACTCAGAAATTGAAAGAACAAAACTGGAAGTCTCTTGTTGCAGTGGGGAACAGCATTTGTCTTAGTAACTGGCATCAGTTCTGTTTGCCAGAGTTTTTTTTTTTGTTTTTTTTTTTTTTTGATGGAGGGGAGGGATGGGAAGATGAGGAAAAGTACTTACTTGCAGATAAGTTGCATAATTCTGCTTCCCAATTCATCTGACAAAGACACTTTTTATCTCACTAACTTGAGTCTATGTTTATGTGATGTCGTGTCATTGTCTTGCTTAAAGCTCTTCAGTGTCTTCTCATGGCATGTAGAAAAAAGTGAAAATTCCTTGGTGTGATGTTGAAAGCCCTCGCCTGTTTCCAGATATAACACCATTCCCCAACTCTCAGCTTAGGCACCAGTTAATCGAACTTCCTGCTGATTTCCCAAATCACAATGTGGGTCAAACCTGTAAGACTTCGCTATTTCAACTCTCCCTGTTGAAGCATCTTATTTTGGTCCCCTGACTTTTACTCCTTCTCCTCCCCTAAATCACGCCCAAATACACTGCCCCTCTTCCTAGCTTTAGCTCAAGTATTGACTCTTAAATGAATCTGCCTAAGAATTGCCTTTTCATATGTTGAAGTGACTGTTTTGTCTCTTGTGCAATTTCCAGACTTCCATACCTTTCCACCTTTGTATGTGGTACATTTTATTGCGTTTCATTATTTGTCTTCCTCTACCGGATAACATAGAGGATACCTTTTTATTTCCAAATCTTCCTAAAACAATGCCTGATATATATTTGGTATTTCAAAAATGAAGTTTGTTGAATTAATGAACCTACACTAAAATCCTTTTTGATTTTAGACTTCCCCTAGACAGATCCCAAAGCAGACACATAAGAATTATCTCAGCATAGATCATCTCAATATGATTCAAAACAGATTTCTCAAATGTGATACCCTGTTTTTCAATCGACACTTGAAGCATGATTAGAAGCTGAAGATGTGCTAGGCTAGATTCTCTCTTCTGTGCCACAAACTAATCAGCAGACTGTTTAAGAGCAACAAGAAAATCCTTTTTTTTTTTTCTTTCAGAAGTCTTTAAGATGCAGTGTTTGATGTCCTTGCTTTTCAAGGCATACATTAGTTGCGTGCAGTTAAATAAAGAAATATTGACTCGACATAAGCCACATTGCACAGAGTATGTTTCACAGAAACGTACCTTGATGTGTCATATAATTCCCATCTGCGTTGGGAGGTCTGTGCTCATTATCGGCTGGAACCAGTTTCATCCAAAAACGACAGTCCTGATTGAAATTTTCATTTGATCCTACTTGTATCTAAGGCCACATGTTGTCATATTTCGAATGCGTGTGCCTCCTTCACCCTTTACCACAGATTTAGCTCCCCCTTTCCACAGAAAAATACAAAATCCCCAAATCATTTTACTACCTTAAAAGAGTGCTTTCTTCAAAGCTACTTTCCTTTTCCTTCTCCTTCCACGGAAATTTCTAAAGCTAGAGTCAGAATGGTTAATGCCGGGACTGAAAAAAATTAGTTGATATCCGTTATTACAAAAAGTACTTCACATTTCTTTGAAGTAGTGTTGGTGCGGTAGAAAATTGTGCATCTGGGCATCAGAAAGAAATTAGTTCAAGTATTAACTGTGCTGCTTTAAGTCAGCTGTTTCGGGGCAAGTTCCTTCCCTTTTTCACGTTGGCTGTCTCATCTACAGAGTATTCTCTGTCCTTGCTTTCTCCTGTTCGCCCCGAAGGTCAGGATAAACCCTGCTTCCATTTGCTTCACAGTATTTAGACATTTTACCATGAGGAATGTAGGCTTGCTTCTTTTGTTGCTGAGTCATTTAGACAACGTCAGAAAAGCAAATTATTTTGTCATCCTCTGTGTCTTTTTCCAATTTCTATTCCCTATTTTTCATTAAGACTTTTTTCTTCCTTCAGGGAATAGGTACTCACCCCTCTTCATTGTATCCCTATAGGCCTTTGTAACCAATTCTAATTATAAATCTTGCCTATCGAATAACTCATTCTTTGGGTCATGCTGTTTTATTCAGCATACATACATATAACTTTTTCTGTGTATCAGACCTTATGCTAAGCACAGGCATAAACTTAAAAATAGTACTTACTTTTTCCCTGCCTCTTGGAACTTACAATCAAGCAGGAAAAAAACAAAGAATTATATAAATTATTTTAATTGCCATTTAAATTAATATAAAGGTGACATGAGATTATAGACAAAATCCCTGGACAACTCTGGGAAAAACTACCATTTTTCTTTTAAAAATCTCATTTAAGCTGAGGTTTTGAGAATAAATACAGATTAGTTTCATGGAAGAGGAGAAAACTGGATTGAATGAAATTAAATAGAGGGAGTTAGAGGGGAAAGTGAATCAAGAAGTACAGAACTTTGAAAGAGTCATTTTAAGGATTTTTTACTTCTTCTGAGGGGAAATAGGAAGCCACAGAATGGTTGCAGCAGGAGAGTAACATGATCTCATTATTTTTTAAAAATGCTTTCTTCTGTGTGTGGAACAAGAAAAAAATATATTACTTGGGAAGGAGTAGGAGGTGGAAGGAGTCTGGGAAGAATTCTATGATTCTGTATGTCTTGAACTAGGTGAAATGTCTGGTATAGATGTAAACTTGAGTTACTGCAGCCTGGAATTATTAAAAGCATGGGAGGTGAGATTGCCTTGAGAGAATATATTGTAGGATGGAGTACAGAAAGGAACCATGGGGTATTCTAACGTTAAAAAATTGAGTGGAGAAGTAAGATCTAGTAAAGATCAATCTAGAAGCAGGGGTTATAGGAGTATGAGGAGCGTCCTGAGAACTGGGTTCCAGTTTATGGTGGGTTCTGTGATAACAGCCCTCTTTGAGAATTGTTTCAGTTGAAAACACCTGTCGCACATACAATTGCATCTTCTAGAGGTGGCCTGCAACCGACAACTCGTTAATGAGGTGGTAATAAGGCCCAGTCCCTTGCCTCAGCTTTGGCCTTGATACAACTCCAAAGTGTTAGCCCAGCTCCAGGTATCTCCATGCACTCCATGAAATGCAGTTTCTTCCCTTGCCTTATCATGCTTCTTCCCCCTTGTTTCCTGGGTATTGATCCAAAGAGAATTTTGCAGTAGATATCTCTCTTGTTAATATCCATCTGAAATTTCCCAGGGAATCTTGGAACCCAGCCTGAGATATCCCAGGGAACCCAGCCTAAAGCATGTGAAAAAATATATATGCATATAATTTTTTTTTTAAAAAGATCTTCAAGCTTGTATCTGGTAATCTTACCCATCTTACCCAGTCAAGACATGAAGTCTGGAAAAGGAAAAATAGTGATTAGCTCTTTGGTTCAGTAGTGAATACCACTGCTTAGATAAATCATAAAACAGGAATGAGACTGGACTGTGTAGAGGAATAAATAAGATATAAAGATTTAGGAATAAGGGTATTGACAGTTGTATGGAAAAGTTTAGCAGAAAAACACAGGATCAGGAGAATGTGGGTCATTTAAGGTGGATCATTTAAGGTGGAAGAAACTAGATAATTGATTCTGTAATATTCCTGAGCAGACAGAGGAAGTGGTCATAGTACAGACTGATTTTAGGTTCGTTTAGGGAAGGAAACAACACCGTTTCCTGTTCATGGATTCTGTTTGTCTCAAGGAAGAAAAAGGCAAAGAGTAAAGAGAATTGAGTATGATTCAGAGGATTGTGTATATTTGGAAAGATTGAAATAGTCATTTTGAAGAATGATGGATTGAGTTGAAAGAGAAATCCAGTCATGCTCCTAGGAATTAGAAATCCAGTTGATGAGAACAATGAGTATATACTTGTACAAGTTTAGACAATCACTTCAACTTGCTTTCTTGTCATAAATGCTGTGCATTTTGGGTCTCTTGGTAAATGGTGCTTGTGATGAAAACATCTGTTTATTTTTCCTATTCCCTTAAGAAAAAGCCATTCAAAGAAACTTTCAATTACCTTTCATTAAAAAAGAGCATACTAATAAGCTTACATAAACATTTTCCCTGTTGGAGAATACTTCCTAATGAGTCTCATCCTTATGACACCTGTCTATAGGGCAAAATGAAGGAATTCATTTGACTAATAAGGGAAAAAAGGTTCTTATTGAATTTATAGCAAGCACATTTGCTTGTCAGCCAAAATTTACCCCACTGAACCTCATAGTTTGAATGTGGCTGAAGAAGACAAGGGATATATGTGTCTAATACAATGAATGGCTTTGAGAAATGTATTTCCATAGAGAATGTGGATGGATAAACAGCTCAGATTAATTAATATCACGGGTAAAGCTGGTCAAAATCTGCACAGCAAATAAACTGCATATCATCTTGAAGTTCCTTTGAATTCTGTAAATTGCATAGAAGTGATTTATTGGTCCTCTGTTAAATAATATCTTATTTTTATTAAAATTAGTGCAACCCTTATAATTTTGTTGTTGTCTTTCTGTAAAGAGAAAAGTTCTGGAGCTTATTTTTAACAGTTGCTATTCAGTTTACTAAATTTACAGATTTAGAAAACTATCCTTCCTTAGGCTTTTTCATCACTAATTTTATTTATAAATCCACAAATGTTTAACAGTTATTTTAAGGATTTTGAATAATACTTAATCTTTTAATAAATGTAAACATCTCCAAATATTTTAAAATTTATTTATAAATTTAAATAACATTTTATTTTTAAGTGCTTCAATTTTCTGACAAGTTAATTCTGGGCATCTAGATAGCTTTTATAAATTTAATTAACAAATTTAGTGAATCAAAATTTCTTCTGGTTATTCCAAAACAATATATAAACAATAAGATATCAATGTAAAATTCTATGTCTAAATCAAGCAATTAATTGCATATTTTAAATTATGAAGCTATCATTCTAATTCATGAGTGCTTCTAATTGTAATATATTGTTTCATTTTTAAGTTCTTCAATTTACTCTATCAACAAACATTTCCCTGATAATTTCATTCCTATAAGAACAATAAATATGGTGAACCCAAAAGTTTTGTGAATATTCCAATACTTTCTATGATAAAAGTAAGATATTTAAAATCAAGTATCTATATCAAGTATTTAATTGTACATTTATACATTTGATATACTTTTAAACAATTACTCTTATGGTTAGATTCTCTTAAATATTGCAGATACATGCAGTTCCACATATACACTGATTTCTTCCCAATGCAAAACTACCTTCCATGATTCAAAATCTTTCAAGTATTTCTATATTTAATGGTAAATACTCTTGAATGGAGAAAATATATATACCCACTAAAAATGTAACTGAAGCTACTCAAATTACTCTATGCTTAATTCTAAATCTTTCTACTGAGGAAGATAATGTCATTCTACATGTCTCTGATGCATTATGACTAGTTACTTTGACCACAATATTTATTGAATGGGTGTTTTTCTTTTTCTTTTATCTTTTTGTTTTGTGGCGGGGGTGGGGTGGCTACTAATGCAAACCTATTTAGAGTTGGTGTCAGGGACTACAAGCCTCCAGGAGGAAGTCCCGTAGCTCATAGCCCTTGGACGCAGTGGGCGAGGACTACCTGACTCTCCTGACTCATCACAGAGCTCTGTTCCCCACCCATGCTGTTCCCTTTGTACATTGAATACATTTACTTCAGCTCTTAAGAAATATATATATATATTTTTTCCAACTAAATTTTAAAACTTTGATGAAATCTCAAGAAATATCTTTTCCATCTAATTTTAAAGAACTTGTAACTAGATGAAATTTTACATTCTTTCATATTCTTAATATCAAAAAATACCTCTAGGCATTAATATCAGATGAATTGAAATTTGTATGTAACGTAAGACTTTTTCTGAGTTGGGCTTAAAATTATAAGGTCATTCTGTTGACATTTATTTAATTATTGCTTCTGACATTTTCTATGGATTGATTCCTACATTATTGGCATTTGGAAATAGAGAATGCTGTAATTTTGCTTGTAATGACAGAAACACACTGCTTTTCACTGACATGAATGCACTTCAACTTTAAAAGATGTTTAGGTAATGCTTTCATTTTTCTTGATCATCTGAAATCTCAGAGTTGTCAGCACGAAGGGAGGTATATGTGTGTGTGAAGAGAGACAGAGACAGAGATAGAGACAGAGAGAGAAGAAGAACAAACCTAGATGATTCTGAGATTTTAAAACCCAAGAAAACCAGAAAATCCTTGACAGGCAACAATTGATGAATGTCTTCCAAAGCTCATTAACCTCTAAGAAATACACATAGATGCACACACAGAAAAAATAAATATATGTGTGTACTAAACTGCCAAAAACAAATTAAAGATGACTTAATTTCATCTTAACTTTAAATACAGTCATTTTATATTTTTGAGAAAGTTGGATAAAGCTTTCTAAAAAGACCAGGTTGTCAAAATGATAGAATACGTGATTAGTATAGTGACATGATTTTAAAGAAATTAAATGAGCAAAAGACTTGATTTTTAATGTGATGTGCAGGTGTATTTAAGAACTTCGATAAAAGTTGTTCTTTTCTAAACAGTATCAGATGTTTTCCAGGTGTGCAGATGTGTGTATGAATATCAGAGATTAAAATAGAAACTGAACAGAATAGCAGTGCTACTATGAAAAATTTATTCATTTAATGACTGTGTTCCACTGAGGAAGCATTTTTGTGCTGCATTGTATGTATGCAATTATTCACATCTGCCCAAATTTTTTTATTTGACTTTCACAAAATTTAGATTTGTTGCAATCCTATTTTTACCCTTAATATACAGTTCCTGAATCTTGGAGATAAAAAAGGATGGAGTATCCAAATATCTAGAATAATGCTTTTGACTTCTAGGAAGTTATTAAAATCTTACATATAAAACTATTTAAAGCACACAGATAATTCTGGTCTGCTTTTGCCCTACAGATCATTGTCCTGTAGATTTTGTCCATTAATATTCAGCCTTTACATGTAAGGAAATGATGCCTTGTGCTTTTAAGATGCCTTTTTCCCTGTTGGTCCCAGGAATATTCCTTCCCTTTGTACTTAGAAATGTGTCATCTTGAGCCCTGGAATTTTTACTGGTCCTCTTTTCATCACTACTCTTTTTCTCCAGTGCTGGGCCCATGTGGTGTCTACTATAGGTGAGAAAGAAGAGACAGCACAGCCCTAAAGCCGCTGACATATGGGGGCCAAAAATCATCCTTTAAGTTCAGAATTGTCCTTAGTCCTTATCAGGTTTGATCCTCTGCTCTCCAAAGACCAGGGCTGGGAAGGAGCTATTATTCTCTGCAGTCTGCCTGGATTGTTCAGCCTTTGGTAAAGGAAGCCCTGAGATGCAGACCTTCTCCCTAGCCAGCTCTTCAGTGGCGGAAAACACAGCAACACCTATGTCCAGTCAACTCTGGCTTCTATTCAAGTTTTCAAGAAGCAGTCATTTACTTAATCAACAGCCTGTGCTGTGGGATCCTACTGTGCATGGAGTAAATATCAGTGGGCAGACAGTCTCTCCTTTGGACTCCACATTATCATGGGACTGTGTGAAGACTGCCTTTGATCACTTGGCCCTACCACTGTTCCCCTCTGCCCCATGTGTTTTGTCTATCTTCTTCTCTGTTGCTTCATAACATTGCACTATGTTGAGTGTTGGTGTTCTCCAACTTAATCCCCCATAAACAGATATTTTTAATATCCCTCTGTTAGTGATAATTATAAGTGACCATTGTGTATGTAGTGGCAAGTGTCTGTAAAGCTGGGAGGAAAAGGAACATTATGTTGTTCTCATCATGGGTGAGAATGGAGAGCATCAGACTCCACCATAACCATTTTTCTATATTTCTGCCTTAATAAGGGTACATGCAGAACAAGGCAGCAAGGGTGATATGGGTCTTGGAGTAAGGACTAAAATCCATGACAAAAGTATGATGAAATGGACCAGGGTAATAACATTCTTCCTTCGGTTTGTTGCATTCTTCTTAAGTCTGTGCCCCTGCCCTCTCCAAAGAAGGACAGGTTTCTGAATAGAAGAGAGGTAGTGTTTAACCAAGAGTGTATCAGCACAATCCTTAATTGCTATAACCTCTAGACAAGCTCTCAGGTCTATTGGTAGGAAAATATCAGGTGATACTTACTATTGTTGTTATTATTACTGTAAAGATTTATGTAGGAGTATGGGGCTCAGTTGAGCTTGTAGGTTGGGGGGAAAATAAGCCACAGCCATGGAACTCATTCATTCTTTCAACAAATCATTTTTGAAGCTCTTACATTTCCCTGTAATATGTTCTGGGGATTAAAAAAAAATGACCCAGAGAGATAGAGTTTTAACCTCATCAGCTCAGAGCACACTGGAGGAAATTGACAAAGTCAAATAGGAAAGTGCACAAGTAAAATACTTGTAAATTTGGATAAATACCATGATTGAAATACACGAGGGTGGGGGGAAACTACATAAGTGTTGCATGCTGTGTGAAAGAGACTTGCTTTCGAAAATGTGACTAGGTGAGCCCTCTCTAAGAAAATTGCATTTAAACTAGGATCTGAAAGACTGGGGCAGAGTCAGGGGAGTGCCCTAGTTAGAGATAAACAGGATGTGCAAGCACCTTTACATTGGAAAATTCTTGGGTTGTTTGAAAAATTGACAGGGGCTGGGAGGTGGAGTAGATGTGAGAGCAAAAGTCAAATTATTTAAGTCATATTATGAACTACATATGGGGTCAGGAAATATTCAAGAAGTAAAATTCTTCATGCTCTTTGAGAGAACATAATTATTGTTTGTATCAAAATCTTGTTTTCATAAACTTTTTCATTTTATTTTCAAGTAAGAAAGCTGGCCATCTATCGCCCTCGTGTGGCAGACTCCTGCATTGCTTGAGTCATGTTTCTATGGTGTGAACTCTTTGAAACGATTTTAGTAAAATTCTTGCACACACTTTTCAGTTAATCTGAGTCACTTCTAGCTGCTATTAGACTCTAATATATAAAAATCCTTTAAAAAAATTTCCCACTGGTTTTATGTTTTACCGCTTTCCCACATTCTACTGTTAAATAAAGATGCACAGGGAGCCCAAACTTTACTATCTTTAGGAGCCAGGCAGATTAAGGAAAAGCAAGTGAAGCCAGACAAGGTCTCATACACTAGGTAAAAACTATGGAGAATTTGAAGATACAAGCTATAGAGAAAGGCATGCAATTTACACACACACACACACACACACACACACACGCATATAATATGTGTTTATATATATGTATAGAATAGATAAGGAATGCCAAAATAGATAGGTTTAACGGGCACTTATATTTTGTTAGTCTCTGTTCTCAATTTCTACTTTTAGCCAGTGTATATGATTAATTTCTCAGTCCTTCACTCGACTAGTTTACAACTGTTTCATACATCAAGTAGTCTAATTCTGTCTCCAAGTGGGATATTTTGCCACCAGTTTATTTTGGAAAGTATTTCAGGAATTTTTGTCACTCAAAATTAAGTACTCCGGAGATGATCATTTCTTCCTTCCTCTTGTCCTCCTTTTCTCTCTTCCTTTTTTTTTTTTTTTTTTTTTTCCCAGGCAGTCATTTTCCCAAATGTTATTCAACAAATGATTGCCTCCACGCTTGAAGGAGTGCAGCTGTTGGCTTCATGTGCCATTTCTCTCCGCACTGGAGTGGACCCAGGCGTCTTCTGAGGAGGCTCTGAGCTCTGCCTGCCAGGACTGCCTGTACCCATTTTAAGTCAGAAATTGTGTGGTTTTCTGTTCAGGCTCATCTTTATCTGGTCTCTTCTTCCCACATGAGGAGCTTGTACTCCACACAGTTTAGTTGAGTTTTAGAGTGTGCAGGTCTGTTTGTAAGTGCAAACATAGAATTAAAATTTCCCTGGTATTTATCAGGGACCATAATCTCAAATTCACTGCAGCTTGATACCGTTCCGACACTTGGCTAAGAGAAAAAACATTTATGGAAGATGGTCTGGAGAAAAGCAGGCATCCATTTTACCATAGAATCTAAAACCTATTTCAGGATGAAGGGAAACCATCAGAGATCTGTCTAACTGGACCCACACAATTGCTTCTTTGTGAGCTGTGCTTTGCTATCATGATTAAATATTCTGTCTGTGAGGGCCCCATGGAAAATATTTTCTCTTCATATTGGCATTTCTCCCAAGTAACTGGATTTTTTATGTACATTCTTGTTACTGGCTGTATTTCCTGCTTTCCATGTGTTTATTATAAAGGTCAACATCAAATTTGTGTTCTGCCTTGACCGAGTACATGATTGTCAAGGCAGGCATTGTTACAATAGCCACATTTCTGCCACCACAGTTCGCTTTTCAGTTTTCCAAAGGATCTCTTTAAAGAATTTAAATATTTATCTTGCCGTATGGTATACATCTGTAAGCAACTTAAAAGCAAGTGAGACCAAAGTGATATATGTGACCATAGGGTTTTTATTAATGCTATATTAACTGTAAAAATGATTTCCTCCTGAACAGTCTGTAACTTAAGTAGGAATTAAAATATACTGTAACTCCACAAGGACTGAAGCCTCCCTCAAAATAATGTGGATTTTAGAAACCATGCTAATCCTATTTCTCAGGGTAGAGTCATTTAACTTGTGTATTATTGATGCACTGATGTTCCCCATGAAAAGTATCGCTAAACACGGACAGAGGAAATGAAGACTAAATTGAAACAGGCAAAGGTATTATTTTTAGTGCATTCATTAGTTAAAGCTGATCCCTGTCCCCTCCTCTCTCTCATAATGAAAGGGCCCACACTGCACTCGTATATATTCCTGAAATCAATACGCATTTGTGACAGAGCTTTCTTTCCATCAGTAAAGACTGGCATGCACTTTACGTGCCAGTGAGAGTGCGTCTTACTTATCAGTTAGGACCTGGATCTATGGTCTGGTTCATCATCCAACAAAAGCACTTTGGGACTTTGAATGATGATGAGCTTCAGGCATAATTATATTAAAATGCTTTAACTTCATGTAAGCATAATTTAATAAGATGTAGATGTTTCTAGTGGTCCAACAGTCTAGCCTGGAATTTGGTCTTGAGACCAGAGACAATATGCCTGTGTACATGATGTCTGCGAAGTCTGGGCATTCTTAGACCTTAATTTATACTAAGAGGTGTGTCCTTTCTGTCCGTGACCCAATAATCAAATTTGCAGATTAATACTCTCTTATGACAGCCAGAGAATTCCTGACTTTTCAATGCTGTTAGTTTATCTCACATAAAATATTGTGACAAGGAGACAGAACTTAGGTGCTCAGGTTTATGTCCTGGAGTAGGCAACAAACAGTGATAGACCAAGAAATTGAGTCTGCACATAAAATGCAAGTTGTTTTCTCTTAGTGTCGTAAACAATAAGGAATTTGGTAAATGTGTTGGACCATGGGAATAACCATTTGAGCACGAGAAAACTGTAGCACTTTTACTCTGCTGATGAGATTATCAGTTGTCATACCTGGTTTAGAAAACAGTTTGGAATTTGGAGTTTGAAGATGCTGACACCTAGCGACGCAGGAACTTCGCTCCTAGAGGGCAGTGAGAAGCTCCTGCATATGCGCATCAGGACACACGTACAAGCGTGCTCGTCGCCACTCTGCCCACAGTAATGGGACACCCAGCGCTGACAGAATAGGTGGACGGATCAGTGTATTTGCACGATAGAATCCTACTCAGCGGGGTGAATGAGGGTCAGCAGGACGGATCTCAGGAACGTAATGTCCAGTGAAAGTAGCACATCACAGAAAGACGTATACTTCCTGAGTCTATCTGAATAAAATTCAAAAGCATTTAACACTAAACAACAACATATTAGTTAGGGGTAGGTACTACTAATAAGAAGGGGATGGGAAACGCCAGATGCAGGATAATGGTAACCTTTGTGGGGGGAGGGCGATGTGAGCATGGGGGCGCCCTCACAGAGCTTCATGGGTTCAAGTTTTTTTCTTTTTTATCTTAAGCTGTATGGTGTTTAAATGGGGACTATTTTTTTTGTTTGTTTTACTCTTAACTCCTCATGCATTTGTCTTATGTACGCATTCAGTATTTTAAAAGGAAGAAAATTATTTTGACCTTAACTATCTAAACAGCCACTTCTGGGTTTTCCTTTCTTCACGTTCTTCGCTGAACTTAATTCATAGAAGTTAAAGTCCCGTTCCCTCGAATCCCTGTCCCCTTTTTATTTAACAAGGAAGATGTATGTGTGTCTCTGCCCTTCGGCTGGCACGTGGCAAACATTTCGCTTCTGGCAGCGTGTAGTCCGTCTCAGGAGACCAGGCCAACTGGCAGTGCTCTTTACTGTTGCCTCCTGCCTCAGTTTATTAAAAACTGATTTTAAAAAATTGTGCCTCTTTTCCTTGGCTCTGTAGTACGACCCAAGCCTAGCAGATCACTCATTAATTGGGCACAGAATGACTTTCCTATAGCAGCCAGTAGCTGATGCCCACCATTCCCCAGGTAGGAGGGACAGTCAAGGCTCTAAAATATATAAACGCCCCCAGATGGGTCCTTGTGGCCACTGCCGTTCTTGCAGGTTTATTCCTCCACCGGGTCCTGCCCGCGCGACGTCCACGCTGTGTTCTCCCTCCTCCGCGGAGCCCGGCGGCTCCCGACGTTTCCAGATCTTCTTTCTCTTTGTCATTTCTTCCTTCTCTCCCACAGCTGACCTTTCCCAAAGAGTTCAACAGGGAAAAGGAATTTACAAAAGCTTCCTTTAATGAGTGTAGCTACAATTATTTTTTTTAATTCTAGCATTCTTATAATTGTCATTAAACAGAGGAGATAGAAGAACAAAGTCAACAATTTCTACAGATCTCTTCCTACTCAGACTTTAAATGCACAAACTCGGTGATGTATTGATAACCTGTGATTAGATTACCCGCCATCATGAGTTGTTTCTTTCTTTTTCTTTCTGATTTTATCGTGTATATAACGTTTCTTCTTCCGAGATGAATCTTGTACCCTTTGTGATATTTACTTGTGTTTATAATTTTAAAAAGTAACTGAACACACACACACACACACACACACACACACATCACTTATTCAGTGCCTAATGTAAAAAATGACCATTTAAGTACTTTGGAACTCTGACATATATTTTCCTCATATTTGCTTTCTTCATTTTTGTAATTTAATACTTTGCTATATATATATGTATATATGTGTGTGTATATACATATTTATACAGGGTACTGCAGTTATAAGAGGTTCCAATTCACAGTGCATCTAAAGGACCAACTAGCCTCATATATCTCAAGGAATTTAGCTGATGAAATAATTTAAACTAATCAGAGAACAAACTCCCACTTTCTGAAGACTTTATTTTCACATATTTGTTCAACATTAGACTATATTATAAAAATTTTTCAAGAATTCTTTTAGTGTATAGATCAGTGTTTCTTATAGGTAAAATGCCTGTAATAGGTATAGATTGTATTTTTGAGTTTTGTAGAACGTTGCATATTAACAATAAAGAATAAATGTTCAATTTGCATGACAGCTATGTGCATGCAAACTTCGCAGGGCTATAAAGAGAATAAATATTTCAGAACAGACCTGCTTCATTTACCCTGCGTGTATTATATTATGCTTTCATATCATTAAGTGCCTTGTACTTTAAATCTGTGACAAACCATGACAAAATTTTAAAGAGGGAATAGTGTTGTAAAATGAATTATGTATTTCCAAAGGCTATATTGCTGTAAATGTGAGTGATAGAGCTCTGCTTAATTTAAAGTTTTGAAGAACTGTTCTCCAACAAAGGAAATTTCATAGTGGAATGATTCAAATTGACATGATACAGAGTATTAAAATGTTTATATAAAAAAGCATTTTATAATGAATCTCAAATCCAAAATATGACTTAGTTTTTATATGACATGGGGATGCAAATAATCTCACACACACACACACACACACACACACACACACACACTCTTTCTGTCTTCATCAATACTAAATACCATAGACTGGATGGCTTAAACAGCAAATACTGATTTCTCACATCTCTGCAGGTTGAGAAGATCAATATCAAGATGCCAGCATATTTGATGTCTGGTGAGGAGCCATGTTCCGGTTTGCAGATGGCCACCATCTTGCTCTATCCTTCTATGGCTGAGAGAGAGAGAGGTTCTGGTCTCTTTCTCTTCTTATAAGGGAAACTAATCCTGTAATGGGGGCCCCAACCTAATGACCTCGTCTAAACCTAATTACCTCCCAAAGGTTCCATCTTCAGATACCATCACGTTGGTTATAGGGCTTCAGCATAGGAATCTGGGGCAGAGGGCACAAACATTCAGTCAATAGCATTTCCTAAACTTAAGTTCTTAATCTGTGTATAAACAACTATCTCATCTGTGGTGAGTGCTATAACAATAGGAAGAAATTGACTTGATCCTTGAAATGGGGTGGACAAGAAAAGAACATCTTGCAGAAAGTTTTGACAATTATGTTTAAATTAAGAAAGAGGTAGTGGTGTAGTTTAAATCCTAACTTCATCCTTGAGATAGCAACAATTATCTAGTCACTCCCAAATGTATGTGCTGGGACTGACCCATGAAAATAATTTTTGTTCCATAATAGATGAAGTAAAATAATGGTAGATCCAGAGTTTACTCTCTAATGAAGAAGTGCTAAATTAATCTAGATTTGTAATGTTTGATTATGCCAGATCATACCCCAGTTATTTCATGTTGCTGTCCTGGAGGTTTTTTAGTTAGACTATCAGTTAGACTATCATACACATTTTGCATTCAATATTTTCAAAATTTAGGTTATCACCTCATTTTCTGATTAATCTTCTTGGTGATACTGTAATGATGGACAAGTATTCTTGCTGTATTATAAAACAAAGTATGGAAACCAGAATCCTGTTAATCTTTCACAATCTTGACTTCTTTTCATGGACAATAACTTACTTCAATTTATTGTTACTATTTGCGGTTTTCAAACTGGAATTTTCCCTTGCCAAATCTGGCATTCACATCTTCAAATCTGATATGATACACTGAGCTGCCTCTTTGCAAGTGATATTTTATAAAGCTCATTCTATATTTGGAAGCAAGTGGACAAAAAGTCGTCACCTTCAAAGCAGCTAATGGTCATATTTCATATTAGACTGTGGATAATTTAAATGTTTAAGGTGTTAAAGTCTTGATTATGCTTCAAAAATAGAGTATTTTGTTTTCTATCTTGGAAAGAAACTACTTTTTTAAAATTAAACTTTAATTTTTTAAGTAATTATAGATTTATTTGCCATTATGAAAAACAGTACAGAGAACTCTCATATATCCTTAACCAGTTTCCCCAAATGGTAATGTTTTGCAAAATTATAGTCTAGTATATAGATATTTACACAATATCACAACCAGAATATTGACAATTGTACAACTCACCCAACTTACTCAGTTTTTGCATTGCAGTCTACAATCCATTTAGCTTCTGTTTGTTTTTTGTTTTTTGTTTATAAATACAATATCTGGGAGCTAAATCTACTGACTTGGTTCTTAGCAAAATTTTACCTGTAATAAAAAGTCACACTCTACCTACACATCTCCATTTTGTGCAAGTTGTTTCTAAAGTTAAATTTAAATAAAGCCTTTAAGGGAAAGTCTAAGAGGTTGCCCAGCTACAAAAAGGGGGTAAATTTACGTTGTAGAGATTCTTTCTGCCTGTATTTCAGGACGTAACCAATGTTTTATACTTTGCAAGTATGTATTCATTAATAAGTAAAAAGGTGTCACAATTGTGGTGAGAATAATGACACACGTGTGTATGTTAGCATTTAGATACATTCTATGTGAAAACAGTTCTTTATAATTAAACTATCAGTTCATAGAAATAGAAGTCATAAATGTTATAGGATGCTATAAAAGAACAATTTATCTTTTCTAAAGTAAGATACAAGAGGGTAATAGTAAATAAAATATAATGTACTGCATTTGGCAGTGGACTTATCATACATTGAGATGAACGGATTCATTAGCCTTTCCCACCCACCCGTCTTCTTTATTGTGGAAACTAACTGTATATTACAGTATTAAGGGCAGATTGAAATCCTGACTCACTGATGTCTTCTTGTATGTACTCTTACTGATGTAGATTGAATGGGCTAACAGCTATAGTACAACTCATAAAATGGGTGTTCAGAACGTTTGATAGTTTCACAAACATTTGCCTATTTCCCCAAAACAAAATGCAAGCATTCTAACGTGGATAACCTTTATCTGATATACCTGTATCAATTGTAAAACAATTTAATCTGTTTAAAACTGCATTGAATAAAGATGTTAACAAACATTGCAATATGGGATTTTAAGATTTATGTCTTTATGGAAATACACTTTAAGTCAGGCCTTTCAGTAGCTGACATTTTTAACTTGAATGTTGAAAAATTATACTCAATTAAAATAACAGGGTAACCCACATAGTAAATGGATCCTGATCTGGTGAGGGGAAATGTAACAGTTTAATTTAAATTTATATAAAATATTTTATGTGTATTTATTTCTTTAGGCCAGATAGAGAAAGCATGAAAACGATTCTAGGTGATTAACATTTTAGTGGGTAATGCCCAGGTTTCGGTGACACTAAACTCAGATACACTCAACCAACATTAACTGTCTGAAGTTATCTCCACATAGCAGGTGATTTGGTCCAGAGAATCCAAGTGCTTACAGTAAGGTCCACTGGGATTGTTAAATTGGCATACTGACCATGTATCAGTGTTACCATAATAATATCCTCAAAATCAATTCCTTCTTGTTGACCCAGGGGAACAGATAGTGGCCGAGGACATGTCTGAAGCTAGGATATAAGGCGCACTCTTATTTGAAGCATTTGTTTTCTCTAAAACATTTCTAGAACTCTTCTCTAAAGGAAGCAGTGATTAGGGAATCAATGGAAATAATGTGGGAAACATATTATAGCAAATGATTATCAGCATCAGTGACGGCTTCCAAAAATTGACACATAAGAGGTTGTCTTTATTGAGTATCTAATTTTTGCTTTTTTAAAAATATATTTTTATTGACGTATAGTCAGTTTACAATGTTGTGTCAATTTTTGGTGTACAGCACAATGCTTCAGTCATATAGGAATATACATATATTTGTTTTCATATTCTTTTTCACCATAAGTTACTACAAGATATCGAATCTAGTTCCCTGTGCTATACAGTATACACTTGTTGTTTATCTATTTTATATATATTAGTTAGTATCTTCAAATCTCAAACTCCAAATTTATCCCTTCCCACCCCAATGTCCCAGCCCTGGTAACCATAAGTTTGTTTTCTATGTCTGTGAGTCTGTTTCTAGTTTGTAAAAAAGTTTGTCTTTTTTTTTTTTTTTTTTTTTTTAGATTCCACATATTACTGATATATGATATTTTTCTTTCTCTTTCTGGCTTACTTCACTTAAAATGACATTCTCCAGGTTCATCCATGTTGCTGCAAATAGCATTATTTTATTCCTTTTATGGCTGAGTAGTATTCCATTGTATAAATGTACCACAGCTTCATCCAGTCATTTGTTGATGGACATTTAGGCTGTTTCCATGTCTTGGCTATTGTAAATAGTGCTGCTATGAACATTGGAGTGCATGTATCTTTTTTGAATTAAGGTTCCCTCTGGATATATGCCCAGAGCAGGATTACTGGGTCACGTGGTAAGTCTGTTCCTAGTCTTCTGAGGATTCTCCATAATGTTTTCCACAGTGGCTGCATCAAACTGCATTCCCACTAGCAGTGAAGGAGGGTTCCCTTTTCTCCACAGCCTCTCCAGCGTTTATCTTTTGTGGACTTTTGAATGATGGCCATTCTGAGTGGTGTGAGGTGATACCTCATTGTAGTTTTGACTTACATTTCTCTGATAATTAGCGATATTGAGCATTTTTTCATGTGCCCATTGGCCATTTGCATGTCTTCATTGGAGAATTGCTTGTTTATGTCTTCTGCCCATTTTTGGATTGGGTTGTTTGTTTTTTTCTTAAGTTGTATGAGCTGTTTATATATTCTGGAAATTAACCCCTTGTCCGTCTCATTTTTGCAAACATTTTCTCCCATTCCATTGGTTGTCTTTTTGTTTTGCTTATGGTTTCCTTTGCTGTGCAAAAGCTTGTAAGTTTAATTAAGTCTCATTTGTTTATTCTTGCTTTTATTCATTTATTTTTAACTTAACACAAACTAACTTACTGCAAACCATTGAAAGAACTGCAGTGAATAGAAGCGCATAGTCACTAGTGTAAGATGTCATCATTTTCTCCCCAAAGACAGGATTTCTTTCAGGAAAAGCATGCTTAGCTGGTTTCCCAAAGCTGTGAGACTTTAACATAAGGCACTCCTCTTTTCTGAGTGTCTTCCTCTCACTGCCACCTCCAGTGATTGAAAAATCTCCTTACCAACATGTCAAGTCACTTCCCTTGAGGAATAAACACCTAAAAGTAGTATTCACAAGAGTGACAGAAATTCAGAAATGGTCGTGCCATTATTTACATCTCTGTCATTCACTGTTATCATTATGGCTTTTATTTTTATATCAAAACTAACATAGTTCTCCTAGTTTTTTTCTGTGAGATTAATGTCCTCATTTTTTATGGTTCAAGTTCCTAAGGGTCCCTAAGTATAGATCCATAGTAACTTTTTTGAAAATAATTTTTAACATGGAAGCTTGAAATGCATTTTTTTTTGCAAATTTTATCACAAAATGTTTGGGGGAGGAGCTCACATTTCATCACATTATCTTGGGAGGCTTTCTTATACATGAGCTTGCTACTTCACATGTCCTGTGTTCCTAATTTCTTGAGGCAAAATTTGGAAAAGTTGTGATCCTGGGGGTATATTCTTAAACTGATGATCATTCTGAAAGGGCAGACCTCATTTATTATTTTCACCAGCTATTTAAAAACAAACTAGGTGACTGCTTCACTTGTTTCAGTTCCTGGCGGTTCATTGAACATTTTGGGATTAAAAACGCATTTTTAGACAATCTGAAGCAAAAAACATTGTTAGTTAAAAACCATCAGTCCGTATAGTACTGTTCTAATACTGACCCTATAATATAAAGCCTATTTTCTTTAAAGTGTGTGGTATTTTCTTTAAAAATTGGTGGTTCTTAAAGGAAGAATCATGTTGCACCTATTTAATTTTAAGATATGGTCTAAAAGAATCTCTGAAAAAGCACACATGCTTGTAATATACTAAAGCTTCATTACTTCTTCATAGAGGTGGTTGGAAAAAAATTAAAGTTTTTAAATGTATCTCTGGCACTGAGGCAATTGCCTTTAAAATATTTAGCACACACGTTTGCTTTTCATAGGATTCTGGGGAACAGCTGTTATAGTAGGGTTGGAGATGTATGTTCCACTTAAGGAGGCAAAATTCTTAAAAATATGTTAAGTAAATTATGAATTAAGAGGTGGCAGTGGGTAACAGTTTAAAATCTGCAAAAATTGATTTACTAAAGACTAGCCTATAGTAGAAGAAATTATAATGTCAAATGTAATAAATAGCAATTCTTGAACATACAATAAGTTAGGAATACACAGTTTCAACCCCCCTATTAAAACAAAACAAAAACAAATACAAATTGTGTCTCCATAATTATATGTGTGTTTAAACTGTGTTATTGACCTGAACATTTTGCCTATTTATCTCTGAGTTTCCTCTAATTTTCTAAAGACTAATTGGAATCAAGATGAGATCTTTAAAATATTCTGTGATGAGGACCTGTATTCCCTCTTACTGTATGTAGTGTTTAAAATCATCATCACCTCTTTGCTTCTGCAATCTCCTTTTCCTCATGTTTGCTTCGATCTGACTCTTGGCTTAGGCAGGCTTACTCACTTGTGTGCCCTCCACACTGCTTGGTGCCTGGGATGCAGTAGGAATTCCTTAAATGCATGAGGGACCCCCACCCTTCGGTTCACAATGCATGTTTTTTGCTTCAATAATCCAGTCTGTGTGATTCTCCAGCCCTCAGGAGGAACAAAGGCTTGCCCTTAGAGATGTTAGCATGTGGAAGCTTTGAAAGTTAAAATGTTTTTTAAGGAGACAGAGATTTTTCCTTAAAATGCTTAAATACTACGTATATTCACTTTCCGGACATGTTCTCAGTTAATATTTAAGTCTGTTGGGTCACGGGAAAAGGTGCTGCTGTACTCTTCTGCTTTGGGAATGGTCCTCAACCTAGGAAGCTTTCAGGGTGACATTTAGATGGAACTTTTTAGAAATATATCACTTTCTCGGGGAAGTACTGCAGAGAAGAACAGATTTATAGGGCTGGGAGCCTATTATGCGGAGCTGTAGATCACTGCTGTCGACCAATGAGACTAGCTTTTTTTTTTCCCCCCAAATAGTCACCAAATGTCCTTTGTCTTGTCTTCCCATGTTGAAGTAACAATTCAGTTTAATTTTTTGTCTGAAAATTCAGATTGTTCCTAACTCTTTATCATTTTTCTTGATTTTTTGTTCCCAGTCTCATGTGTTAAACAAATGTTTTTGTCAGCTATATTTGTCTGGAATGATAGATTTGACAGCAAAGCCTAAATGTAGACAGTTAAAAATCCAGTACAATAAATCATTGCATTTACCATGTGTTTGTGAAGGGATATGATTAAAAAGAAAACATATGTGAAGTAGAAAAATAAATCTAATAAGGTTATTTTAGGAGAGCAGTATTAGAAAGTTTAGAATTGTAATCGTTGTACAGAATATTTTTTAAAGGACAACAGATTCTATAGTTATTGTTACTCAATATATTTAAAGCTTCTAATAGTTTATACTGTAAATATAATAGTGTCTTTTTTGCATAATACATCTAGTTTATAATTATAAAACTTATTACAAACTAGTTGTTGAAATAAAGTGGCAATTCTCACTTGTTGAAGAGCATTACATATAAAATATCACTGATCAAAAATCAATTTTCTACTATTATATTGTATGTGATTAAACTATTATCAGATCAAAGTACTCTGTTGTGTTTTACAAAAGGAGAAGCTAGAAAACCAATTTTTCTTATAAGGCATGAGATTTGAAGAGTTGAATATTGTCACTTAAGTATAAATCATTTGCATGATCTTATAATATGAAAATTATCTGGGGGATGGTTACTAGTAATCATATCCATGTTGAATGCTCATTTATATATAAATAGAATACTTTTTTTTGCTAACAGAATCAAATGTAATTTTATGTATATTGGAAATAGAAAAAAAAGCAATATGAATATTATGTTAATATAAGTACACAGTGATGGGACAAGTAAGCATATTATAGCCATAGCCTTTTAACAAATTCCTTACGTTGCAGTGTGTGAAACTCTTCTTGTGTTGCAGCTGTCTAAGGTTCATAAAATTATTCTAGAGTGAGTAATTTTAATCAGCACTGGACATTTTGACTTGAATTATTTTGTCTTCTGGAAAAAAATGGCTTCCTCAGAAACTGGTCATTTTGAAGACTGGCAGCTATTTCTGGTTGCCAACTTCCGAGGAGAATTTTCATCACTAGTAACAGGAAGTATAAAGAAAATATGAGTGCTATTGGCTAAATTGGGTTCCATTACAACTGTAAAAAACAACTCCACAATTTTTGCTTAAAGTATCACACCAATGGTATGACTATCTCAAGTTTTTTCAAGTCAGGAATAGGCATCTCTTGTTGTTGTTTGAAAGACAATTAATAGATCTTGTCTGTGACTCCTACTTTGGGAAACTGATTTACCATGGACAGAGAAATAACGGACAATAAGAAATCTTGAACTTTGCTGTCTCATGAGCATTTCTCTCCCCTCCATGGAATTTGATTCCCTGCACTCCGATCTTGGACATCATTTACTCTTTCAATACTAGATGTTCTAGAAGTATGTTTTTGCTACAATTTAATCCCAAGAACAGGATTATTGCAAAACTCCACTGTATTTGAGGGTTTTATTTTCCCTAGCGTGGTTTTCAGCTGCCTAGAAAAGGCCATGGTTATTAGTTTTGTTACTCTTTCTAATAAAGATTATGAAAAATCAATGTCAAGGTGAATACATCTGAATAATGCAATACTCGTCAGCAAGTTAACGTCAGACTTTAAAAATTTTGCCACTATTGATTGCTGCTAAACCAGTTTTAGAAACTAGAGTTGTTTCACTGAATAAATTCAGATAAAGTGTGTTTCCTTTTAACACCTGCATCCTGCCTCTTGGCATCATCAACCAAGTTAATAATTAGGGAATATATTACCTTTCAACTCAGTTGTTTAAAATTTGTTTTTCTTTAAGCATAGCCTTATTATTTGGACTCAGAATTTTTTCTAGAATATATTATTTATTTTAAATGAATATATAATTGTCTGTGTGTCTGATTGTGGACACAGAATTAAAATGCATAATCGCTTGCCTTTATTTTCCATACTTAAATCAGAATTTTTGCCTAACATAATCATTTAATGATAGAGGTGTGTTCTGGTGAAATGTATAAAAAAGCCTATTTATTTAGATGACCTGTATGCCTAATAATTCTCGTTATACAATCTGAAGTACCAGAAATTTTTCTTCTAGGCAAAATAAACTTACACTCAAGAATTATGTTAGTTTTCTATAAATGCTACACCAGATTATCAAAAGTGGCCTGGTGGCCAAGTACCTAAAGATTTATAATCTTACAGTCCTATAGGTTAGAAGTCCAACATGAGTCTCACTGGCCTAACATCAAGGTATCATGAGAGATGGATTTCTTTCTGGAGGCTCTATGGGAGGCTCTCTGATTCCTTTACTTTTCCAGTTACTGGCTGTCACCCACATTCCTTGGCTCCTGGCCCTCTGTCATCTTACCTATTTCTGTCTTTAAAGACCTTTGTTATTGCATTGGGCCCTCTAGGATAATTTGAGATAATCTTCTCATTTGAGGTCAACTGATTAACAACCTTGTTTGTCCTTTGCCATGTAATCGAATATACAAATTTCAGAGATTGGAATTATCATGTGGACATATCATGGGGCGTGGGGAGAATTATGGCCTTATTCTGCTCACCGAAAGAATGGAGTCAATTTTTAAAATAAATTTTGGAAGGCCTGTTTTGTTAGTGCAATAGCAAAGTGGAAATATTTATAAAATAATACCAACTCTAAAATCATAAATAAAATTTAACAAGATAAATATTTGAATTGAAACATCATTTTCTGTCAGGAACTCTGATAGAATTTATTGTATCGTACTATTTCATGAATGTCACCCCTAAAGAATAAGAGGTGTAAGAGTAACTATAGCATTTCAGAATATTAGGCACAGTATTTAAGAAGTACAATTGAACAATGTTAAGTCAAAAGCTGTCAGTCAGGTCATTTCTCGACCTGGCAGATCAAAGGATATTTTTCCCAGATAGTTGCTTCTAATCCACAGGTTAACGTAAGTTTGGATGGTGAAAGAGCAGGGGTAAATATAGGGGAAACCAAAAAATACATGGCCCAACGATGATTTCATTACATGGTGACAGCCATGAGCTGTGCATCCTTCCATTGTCAAAGTAACTAGCCTTCCTTCAGAAAAGCACTTCAGACAGATCACTATGTTTGCCCATCTTAGAAATATAAAGTATATTCATTTTTGTTTAATTGTGAAATAGTTATTAAAGTTTGTTCTTAGAGTATTATAAATAATTCGAGATCAATTGATAATTCTAGGGAAGATGACTGCAGATGTGGCTATTTTAAAACTGTATAGTAATGTATCATTTTATTATTTTTAAAAGCATAAACATTTTGTTGAATAATAGCATTCCTAATTTCTAATCTGTACAAAGGTCATTAGCCACTGATTTTGCCACATTCTCCACTGTAAGAAACACTATTGTTAGCTAAATCTGTGTATAAAAGTATCAGAAGCCTAACAAGCATCTATTTAGGGAATAAAATTTGTCTAGATAAAATATTTCCTCCAAAGTGATATATTTTCCATAGTAGGAGGGCATGAATAGAAATTATTTGACAAAGTAAAAATTTGAAACACATTCAAATATGGCCTAATGCTAATTTTCATACTAATTTTTTATTTAGACTTATTTATGTCTATATGTATGATGCATATTTGAGATTTTAGACATTTCATTTAGGGGGTTATTCCAAATGTTGTCTGTAAATATTTTAGACCATTCAAGAACCAGTCTTTTTAATGAAATACTGTCTGTCTACACTGACATGAGAGTCCAGCTAGTTATCGTTCTATATTCCTGTATCAGTCTGTACTCTCAACAGGTGTTCTTAATCAGTGTTTTTAATGGAAAATTAACTTGCATTTAGAGCTGTTTTTCTTGCTCTCTGCTCCAAGAATCCTTACTTCAGATCCTTCTAAGGTTATAACAGCCTCTACAGAAGGCACAATTTATCATCTTGCTTTTATACAAATGTGACATGATCTCATTATATTTCTGCCACTAGATTTTACTGCTTTAATAATCCATTGCAATATTTATAGAGTGGCATGATGAATCATATTATATTTATCATATCATACAACAAATAGTATGACATACCAATAAACCACTCCGTTTTGGAGAGTGTTGAAATGACTCTTTCTAAACCTGCATCAACGTGATGAGTCAGCATATAGTCTCTTGATCAAACCTGTAGTCTAGCGCAAATGCATACTTTAGGGTGGTTAATGCATATGGAAACTCAAAATTACTTAATTATTGTCTAATTTTTTTAATGAAGTAAACTTACTTGATTGTATAAAACGTTAAATTCCAAAATAAAATATTTTGATGGATTTTAAATCCATGAGCTTTAAATGAGCTATTATTCTAAGAGGAATACAACTGATGAGAGACTAATAAAATTTGTACACACTGAGATGTCAGGTGAACATTTTTCCTATTTGCAAGAAAAGATTAGAGGAAAAACTCTAGTTTAATAAAAAGAATTCCCAGAAAAGAAAGGCAGATTGAAGTATGATGTAACCTACCAAGTATATAGACAAACTAACAGGTTCATATATATTAAGGGTATAATCAGACTGACTAAAAAATAGTATCAGAAATTGGATTTTCAGACACTTATTTCAGTGTTATTTTATACTAAATTCTTTTTGGTCCTCTTTAAAATTAATGTATTGAATTTTAAGAACATATTATTTTATGTAAATATCAAAAGATAATCAAGCTGATACATATGGTCAACCCAGGGAGCCTAGGTGGTGACAGGATCTTTTGGAGTCCAATTGCTGTTATAGTGGCTTATATTTGAGGCCAGCAACACCTTTTCTACTATCTTTTTGCTTTAAAATGTATTCTCCACAAACTCTTTCGAAAAAAGATACTTCCTGTATGGATTGAAAGTTTCTGTCTTCCCAAAATTCATGTGTTGAAATTTTATCCACCAATGTGATGGTATTAGGAAATGGGGTCTTTGGGAGGTAATTCCGTCATGAGGGAGACGTCTACACTAATCCATGAGGAATTATTGCCTTTATAAAAGAGACCCCAGAGAGCTCTGTGGCCCTTTTTCTGCCACATGAGGACACAGTCTACAGCCCAGATGTGTGCTCTCACCAGAACCTGATCAGGAGCTCTGATCTTTCACCCTCTAGAACTGTGAGAAACAAACTTCTGTTGTCAAAAGCCACTCAGTCTGTGGTAATTTGTTATTGCAGCTTGAACTGAGCACTTTGTCTACTTTTTATGGATATTTCCAGCTTATATCTTCAGTGGTGACACTAGGATACCTCCTAAAGGTGGCTGAACCAGGAAGCCCAAGGGAGCAGTGGAGCACAATGGTTAAGGGCATGGATCCTGGAGTCAGCCTTCTTGGTGTGAATCCTAGATCTACCACAAATCAGAAGTGTGATCACAGGCAGGTTGTCTAAGTTATATGGTCTCTTAGTAAGTTCCCTTCTGTGAAAAATGAGAACAATGAATAGTACAAAACAGTTCATAGGTCTGTTGTGAGATTAAATTATTAGATATTAAGATCAGAGGACAATACCTGTATAATAAATATCAACAAATAGTAGCTATTGTTCAAAATAGCAATAGAAAGTAAGAGGAATTTGCTTGACAAAATGTTTGGAAAACATGGTAGGAAATGCCTTTGTTACTTTGCTTTTCCTAGCAATAGAGCAAACCAGAGCCTTGAAATTATTGAAAACTACTGTAGTTTACTGTTCAGGATACATAGAATGTACAAAAAAAAAGAGATTTTAAAAATATTCTTCCTTATCCTGTAATGCTTAATTGTACTTGGTGTTACAGCAAAAGCCTCTTCTATAAGACATGATTTTGTCCTATTACAAAGCTATGAGATGCATCTTACTTTTGTAGAGCTTTGCAAATGTTCCTGTTACCAAAATTTATTTTGTCCTCCTTATCCTGTCATATGAGAAATCTAAGTGGGAAAAAATACTCTAAAATGTACATAACAGTATATTATTTAAGCACTATTATTACACACAGAATGTTTTAGAATTTTTATGCTTAGGTAAGAATTTTCAAAGGAGTGAACAGTTGACATTTAGGATTAAGCCCCAAACTATCACATTTTCTTTATTTATTTATTGAACATAGTGAGCATCTAATATGTGACAGATAATGATTTAGGTGCTGGAGAAACAACAATGAACAATAGACAAAAAGCACTGTCTTCCTAGAACCAACCTTCTAGTGTGACAAGAGAGTCACAAAGATAATAAGCGCTAAGGGGAAAATATATATGGAGGGTAGGGGGATACCAGCAGCAGTTTTAAATAGTATGGTCAGGGAAGACTGTATACAGGTGACATTCTAGCAAAAACCCAAAGGAAAAGAGAGGGCAAGCCCTGCAGCATAGCATAGTGTTTAAGAGCACAGACGTTGGTAGAAAAGCTGCAGGGGCTTGATGTGTTCCAGGAAGGGCAAAGGGTTCTGTGTGCCTGGGCTCTAGTGAGCCAGCGGGACAGTGAGAGCAGAGGGAGGCAGAGAGAGAATGGGGCCTAATTACACAGTTCTCTGTAGGTCTTTGTAACATCTCAGGCTTTTACTTTGAGTAAGATGGACAGTCACGGGGGAGTTTTTAACTCGACGTGCATCATGATCTGGCTTATATGATGCAGAATCTCTCCGGCTGCTCTGGAGGAGAGGCTGTGGGAGTCCAGGGAGGGTTCCAAGGAAACCCCAAGTCATCCACTTGTGGACTCCACCCTTGGTCTCTCACCAAACTCAGGGACATTGTTCCACCGACTTTCCCATTTCTTCTACAGTTCTCTTCTTTCCAATTAATGCTTTTCTTTATATAGAAATATGCTATAATTCTTCTTCTCTGAAAGCAGTACGTCTTTCCAGATCAAATCACCCTCTCAAGATACTGCTTCCTTTTTCTGGAGATTTTACCTCAATATGCCTTCTCCTTTGCTTACTTCACAAAATTTGTTTTTACCAAGGACAGTATTGGCCTCTGTATCCTTCAATGCTCAGACCTTTTCTCAGCATTTGACATGGGTAATCATTCATTTCTCCTTGAAACATTTTCTTCACTTGGTTTCCAGGATACTGCACTCCTGGTTCTACCTACCTAATTAACTGCTGCTTTTTTGACTCCTTAGCTGATTTCCCCATATTCTGATTTCTGAATTGCAGTGTGACAGACCTAAATTCCAGCCCTGCTTCCTCTACCCAAACTCAATGCCTTACTGATCTCATGCTTTATCTCCTGTGCGTATACCACTACCTTCCAAGTTTTGTCCCCGGTTTTCGTTGCTCTGCTGAACTCCAGGAGTGCATATTCAACTGCCTGGTTGATATTTTCACTTAAAATCAAATAAGCAACTCAACATTATTATTTGCCAAATTGACTCTCCTATCTTCCCTCTCAAACCTGATGCATCCACCATCTCAGCAAATAAATTCATTCTTCAATTATTTAAATCAAAACCCATGAAGTCACCCTTAACTGTTGTTTTTCTTTTGTCCCATGCTCAGTCCATCAGGAAATCCTACAAGTCTCCTTTTAAACTGAACAGAAAATCAGAGTATTTTACACTAATACTACATTTGTCCAGACCACCCTCAGCCCTCAGTGGAATATTGTCATGGTCTTCTACCTTCTGAGTGTCTTAATCAAGAGCAGATGAGACTAGATAGCAGATTTATTGCTAGCTCTTTCTAAAATGATGATTATTATAATTTGGTGAGTGTTAAATAATTGTAAGTTATGCTACCTTATGAAAAGTATCTCCACTATGTCCTTTATGATCATTACAAACATCCTAAACAAATTTTACTAAAATCTTGAGAGAAACTTATTCCTGTGGTTGATTTTCAATAGTGGGCTTTTGATCAAGAACAAGGGACAAATTCAGAGGCATTAGCTAAGAAAAGTCTAAACTGAATTTCGAGAGAAGAGGGCTACTGCTTTACTGGGATTTGGAATGCTTTGGGAGTCCTAATGTCACAAAAATAAATGACTTCTGCAAAAGGAAACTTTATAAGTATCTCATTAGCCACCCAGTTTTTATAATCCATCAGTTAAGTGTTGCATTCCCTGGGTCAAAGGTAACAGTTTATGGTTCATAATTTCTAGATTGCTAAACATTTTAATTTGGTCATAACATTTGACTGGTTTTCATTCATATTTGCATTTTAGGACATATAATTTACTTAAGCTGATAATTTAACCTATTCAAAAAGCTTCAGATAAACATCAGCTGGTTCTAGTAACTCACTATGATTGTTTATCTCAATTGCTTCATCATGAATACTCCCTTAAGATCTCATGTTTTCCAAAATTGTTCTTTAGTTTCTCATAAAACACTTTTGCAATTGGAATTCCTCACATCATCTTCAAAGATAAATGGGAGAACTTAGAAATTAATTTGACCTCTTTGCTGCTTTGACATCCTACTGAATTACTACCAAGTTTCCTATAAAAGCCATTATCTCATTAGTAACTATCTCATTTATAATATATTATATTAAGTATAAAATATTATGAACTAGTAAGGTTATCTGGCTTCATGCTATGTAATTGCCGTTTTTAATTTATATTTCAACTGGGTTTATGTGCTTTGTGACAGTTAGGATATATTCATATTTTTAAGTATTTCTTGTTTTAGTCAGATTTCATGTTCTTTAAATGCAAGTTCTTGCTTTGATTTATATAAGCCTTGTGAGCAATTTGCTCATTTTCTAAGGGAATTTTTTGAGATCATAGATAACTTAAGGAATGATGTTGCCATTTAAACTTGCTAAGAGGGACACAGATAATAATTGACAAGTCTCAAAGAAAACAGAAAGGATTAATGAAACCCAATGCATGTAATGATTATAATTTTTATTGATAATGCTGATTTTAAAAAATAGAAACACATGTAGATTTATAGAATCTTAATGTCAGACTGATGCCTCTTTCTGGTAGTTTAGTCTTGCTTTGTAAATTTTCTCCTCTATATAGCAAAAAAAAAAAAAAGCTATCTTGGAGAACACACTCCAATGTTAAAAAAAAAAGCCTATTAATAGTCATCTCTACAATATAGATTCTCAAATCTGCATTGTGGCACATCCTTTTGTACTTTATGAGCCAGTGGTTTAGGACATAAAAAAATATTGATGTTTCTCAAATCACTTGTGGTTTGTAGACACACATCATGTTTTAGCATTCTAGAGTTGTTCTGGTGTATTTGAAGATTGGTTTGCTCTGTAACATTACAATCTAGGAAAGTTCTTGTTTTTGTTTTTGGCTTTTAAATCTATCTCTGAGGCTGGATAATAGTCTTCCCCCCAAAAAAAAAACTTTTTTGGATTTTTTTCCCCTTTGAGGAACATCAAATTCTTAGTTCTTAAAGGAGAAGAGATTTAAAACATTGTGTAGAAATTTTTCATGATTTTGTCCCTATTTTGTAGAGCAATATTTCAAAGGGTAGCTAGTATTGCATTTCTCAGTTAATTTTTTTAATTTTAGGATGAATAAAAAACAAAACTTAGAGATATATTGACCAGTTCATTCAATAAGATGTTTCCTTTATTTATATTCCTAGATCATTTTTATTAATACAGAAAGACAGCCTATAAAGTTGGATCATAACCTTGAAATTCTGTAGAATTCCTTTAAATGTGTACACATAATTCTAGACTAAATGAAAGATTTTTTAAGACCTTTTGTCCTACCAGCTCTCCGAGTATCACAACACTTCATAGTATGGTGTAAGTTGTAATTCAGAAATAATGCTCTTTAATGTCATACACTATTCTTAAAATGAAACCAATATAATTCAACCAAATATTTATTAAGACCCTCACTGGTAAAGATCTAAGAAAACATAAAAGGTGACAGATGGTCAGTGGTCAGTGGTCTCAAGCAGTGTTTCATGGATCCTCGGTGTCAGAATGTGGGCAGGCCTCAGAGGCAACTAGAACTAAGATGCAGAGAATTGACAACTGTCTCTTCACCTACTCAGATCTCAGTTTCCTCATTTGTCTCCTGAAATTAATAATAAAATCTACATCCCAGGACTAGTTATGTTATGTATATAAAACATTCTTATAGTCTGATACAGCCATTTTTCAGTGTTCCTTAGTAAACCACTATTTTGGTATTTTGTTTTATTTTGTTTTCCTCATTCTTCCCTCAGGCACTGAACTCTTGGGACCAGGGTGAGAGGACTGATCTGCTTCCTGCTGTAACACCTTTACTCAGATGTAGAGGAGGTTGCTCTCCTTGATTCAAAGCCTAGCAACTTTATTTTGTATGCATGCCTTTAATGTTTTCTAAACTTTAGAGACATTAAAACATTAAGTCTAATTGACCTGGAAACCTTTTAGTATAAATATTATTCTTCATTAAAATGTTAAATTAACAAAATTAAACACAACAGAAAGAGGACAATTATGTAAAAACTGAAAAATACTCAATTAAAATGGAGCCTAGTTAAAGGCATCTGGGATATTAGTTGTTATAGGTGAGCCTTGAATTAATATTAACAGTCCTGCTAGTCAGAAAATTAAAAGCACTTGTTTGTTATTACTGTCTAAAAATAAGTTACCTAGGTTCAACTAGAGAGATAAACAGTGTCCTGACAAATGTGAATGGAGTTTCCCTTTTAAAAGCATTTCTAGTGGAGGGCATTGCCTTGAGCTGGCTCTCCAATATGGTCTCTCTGATGAAGACAGGTGGACAAGTGAAGCTGAGACTCAAAGCCCATAAATAGGGCATTTTTTTTTTTTAAATCCTTCTAAGTCGGCAGGTGTTGTTGAGAGAAATCAGGCTCTGACTCAATATTTCAGCTCTGCTGCACTGAGAAAGAGTGAGCCATGGAGAGCTCCTTACTCTCTGTGGGCGAGTAGGGGGACCAAGAGAGATGGAGAGCCCTGTGGCTGCTCATGGTTTTTTAATATGAAATGAACCTGCCTCTAGTTAATGGAGCCAATGTAGTGGTAACATATTAACAAATCTGATTAGTATTTCCTCCCTCCTTAAGAGGAGTGACCGAAAACATTGGAAAAGAGAACAGAAGTGCAAGAGCATACCTTCTCCCTGAATCTAATGTCAGGAAAAATAGATGATTGTGAGTGAAAATCAGACAATATAATGAAGTTAAAGTGCTAATTAAATGAGATGTACTGATGTATTAGGTTAAATACCTGTTATTAATCTGGTGGAAATATGAGATCTAGTAGAATATGAGTTCCTAGTGAATTAGTCAATATAAATAATACACAAAGGCAAATATCTCAAATTTGCTACTTTTTTATGGAAAATGATTTTCTGCTTCAGGCATAGCGCTTTAAGTCATATATTAAGAAAATACAAAAATAAGTTGAAGATCAACTAAATGATAAGGTAGCACCTGTAAGATTCACCCCTCCCCCCCCCCAATTACTCTTTAAGCAAAGGTTAATGAAATGCTGGCAGTTCTATATAGGTAACAATTGTTATGTGGTAAGTTTTGCATATCCATTAAAATATATTTAGGAGGCGGGATCTAAACCAGAGGGGGTGAATATGAGCCAGATGTAGAAGAGATTCAGACAGAAGTGCTAATTTATGAGCTTGGTCGTGCTTATCCTTGAGAATTCTTCATTGAAATGGCATATTTTCCCTCTGTGGTATCTTGACCCCAACCTGATAGAATCATGCTCTGCGGGTATGTGACTGTGTCATGCCTGCCCTCTGAGCCAGTGCCGCCTCTTGGTGGTTCATCCAGTATCAAAGATGAGTAGCTCCTGTGGCTGGTAGTGGCCAGGACAGAAAGAAGAATGTAGATTTACTATCAGAGAACCAGGGGAAGTGGTGGTATCTGCAGACTGGATGCAACGTGATTGGGGGTGGAGAATATCTAAGTGTTATCTACACAAGTCGGCGTCCCTGAATGCTGCCCCTCTGCTTCTTTTAACTACTGTGCAGAGTCAAGTGAGGAGCAGTTCACAGACAGATCTCTAGAGGACACTTCCTATTTTCCTGCCAGGATTGCTACCTTAGATGTAACAAGTATCTAAGAATGAATGAAACATAACATTTCATATAATAGAGTGATATTTTTTAACCAGGCACCACTCCCGTCACTTCAGTGATTCTGTACATTATCACAATTATGGTTACAAAACAGTATCTGGTCACAACTCTGCCCTCACTGGCTCCCCCTGAGCCCACGGAAAGGTCATAAAATCAGAAAGAAAAGTAACATTTATTTCATACCTGTAAAAGCTAGGCCTAATGCCAGGAACTGTTGTTGTGTTGTTTAAGTGCGGTAATAACATTGTGCGGCAACTATTCTTATCCTTATTTAAAGAGCACGTGAGAAAACAGGATCAGAGACGTTAAACAACGTGTCCTGGATTTTGTATGACTAGCGGAAAGCAGAGCTGAGGGGATTCAGTTCCAAAGCTGTCCTCTTTTAAATTCTGTGCCAATTCCAGATCCTTTACCACCTAAGAAATTGTTTTCAGAAATACTTCAGATTGAACACCTTTCACAGAGCGAGAAGGTTATTGAATTAATGTTTATATGTAAATTTCACCAAGAGTATGTTGTCCTTTTTATGTGACTTCAGTGTTTCTTGCACTGAGATACTTTTCCAATGTGGGTTATAGGTGTGATTTGCAGCCCCTTTACTCCTAGTCAGCCTCCATCTGAGATCAAATGTGTCCATTTGCCAAATGACTAAACTTGGGGTCTAGAAGTCATACTCTTGTACCAGATTTTTTGGTCTGAATTTCTGTCCAAAAATAATTGCCTTATGAGGGAATTGCACAGGCTTTCACCGGCACAACTGTTTTTCGTCTTAACACTCCAGCAAATAAATCCTCTGTCCCTGCAACCGAAAAAGACCATGTTAGCCCACAGTTGACTATGGCTGGCATTTTAGGATAATGCGAACTGAAACCGTAAAGAATCCTACTGACATTTTACAGTATATGCATTCTTTTTATGGAGGGTGGAGGTGCTTCATTTATGCATCCTAAGGAACAAAATTTAGCTAGTAATTAAAAGTATTTAACCCACATAAAGTCTTTTATGCAGGCTATAAAATTAATTTTATTACAGAAATTGCATTACACTTAACAGCTGATGACCTTATCTTGCTGCAGTAATGTATTTTTCATTAAAATGAAACATTGTGTTTCAGAAGCAGGAGCCAAAAATCAGGCCTTGAATTGAAAAGGGCCACATGTATTATGTACAGTCGCTGTCTTCCGTAAGGGCGTATAACCTGGCGTTTCTCAGTTTATTACTGCATCAAGATGAGCAGATTTAAACTCTAATTAAAGAGATGCCATACATTGTCTTTTTACAACTTGGGTGACTTTAACTGTTGTACTGTCAAACCAGCCTTGGTAAATTATAACTGTTGTTTTGGTCTTTTTTGTAAGCTCTGACGTCTAGGTTGAATTTATCATGAAGTTGGAGTATTGACTATATTTCCACTAAGCCAATATTTCTCTGTTTAATTCTGGCCATGCCTGGGTACCACCATGTTTTACTTGCTGGTGGTACAAAGTGAATTTTGTTTGTTTTTATTGTACTTATTGTCGAGCACCCAAAAGACGTAATTTTCTGTGGTACATAACAAACACAGTAGGAATGGCAACTTAAATAATTTATCAAGTTCATGAATGAAGTGATTGCATTTTAAGTATTTTTATTTATGTATAGAAAAGCAAAACATGCTACAAGGAATTAGGATACCCTGAAGTCTTCTGTAAGTTTAATAATCTATTTTAAAACCTTAATGGATTTTCAGTGATAGGATCCTTCTTGAAGTTTAAATCAAACCACTTCATACGGTTTGAGTAGTATTTTTCCTGAGTCATTATTATAAAAATAATAGGAGTACTATACAGATGAGTGACTAGGAAACTCACCAGGTTATGAAGCACTAAAATTTAAAGATACTTTTAGATATAAGGATAACAAAATGGGTAAATATTAAAGTAGCCTGATTTTGAAATATAAAAAAAACAGTAGGATAACAGAAATAATCAAGAAAGTGGATTTGTAGGAGAAAGAATAAAGAGATTTTCTTTGAAATAAAAGACAATAAAAATCAATGTAATATTCATACGATAGAGTTTAATAGATACAGTATCATAACAATTTGTATTTTCATTATTGGTTGTTGAGTTAGGTCATTTTCTTTTGTTAATGAGGCCGAGTTGGTATTGTAAAATTGTCCCGTTACTTATACCATGAAGTCATTTTATAGAAATAAATTTGAATGTATTTGGAGGATATTACACATCTTTGCAGGATAAAATCCTAGTGTTTGATTCAGTAGTAATGTTACTGGTTTGTTTAGTCTCTTAACCAGTGTAATATAATATTAAAGGGTTAGAAAAGCATCATTGGAGTGGACAACATATTCTGAAATAACTTTCTGTGTGTTATTTTAGAGAGAAGCTATTTCATCTTCACATTTCATATTCAAAATAGAGCCTTGTTCATTTTATTTTAAATAATTTTATTCTACAAATGAAATTTTTATCTTAAAATTCTTATGTGATGAAGCTCCACTATAATTAGAAATTTAGTTTGGGGAATCATGTTCAATAAAATGAAACCTTGAAGAGTTTATGGTAAAATAGTAGTTGATCTAAAGTCAGTTTTAAAGTAAGGTCTGACCAAGGGTGCTCAAATTATAAAGAAAGGAATAACCATAAATGAAAATTTCCACAAAAAGTCCTGAAAATTGGCTTCACTAAAAACATTGTCATCAGGAAGATAGAAGAATGGAAGTAGGGCTAATAAGTTCCTATCTGTTGCCCTTAAATATTTCACATCAGGAGTGCACTAGAATGAGGTGATATAACTTGATTTTTGTATAGACATAATGTTGAAATGGTTTCTCTTTGATATGAAAACATGACATATGTTTGTTTCTCATGCTTAGGATGAGATAAAATCTAACCTGAGGCAAGGAAGTGACCTAGCTGTCATCTGACAGCAATTTAATAAGGACAAGCCATTCTCATTGGGGTTGGCAGCCTCAGCCGGGATGCTGATGAAAGTACGCTTTCTAGACTGCAGGCCCAGTGCACACTGACCATGAGAAAATGGGGTTTATTTTTGGTATGGACACTTAACTTTGACCGGTTGCTGTCAAATATCCTAACATAGTAAGGCCTCAAAAACATTTACCACTCAGCCCTGATGTAAAATTCAAATATGCTTGTTTCTGATACTCTATAAAACCAGCTTCTGTAGGGCCATCAGGTGGAAGGGAGACCTGGACCTGATTGTTTACAAAAACCAGTATCTTAGCCGTTGTGGTGGGGCTCACTTTCCTAAAGAATGTATTATATTCTCGTTTTTTATATCTGCGAAAGATGCTAATTTCTGTCATTTGGGGGTTTCAGATCTACCCTGTTTGCTAATCCACTTAGCCTAAAATTGCTCTGAGTAGTTGCTCACAGAGTTTATCATCATCTGTCTGCCTGCTCTGTATTCAGATGTCACATTCGTAAGTGAAGGTGTTTTAAGGTGGAATGTCAGTCTTTATTTTCATTATTTTCACCTATTTGAGGGGCATATTATCTGTTAAATTTTGGTTTTAACCATCTAGACTAGATCTAAATATTCCAAGGATATGTAGGTAAAGTATATAACTCTTTATGCAAACAAAGCAGAGAAAATAGGTCACTTTTTTTCCCTTTGGAGTACTAGAATTGCCATATTTAAGGCATCCTGAGAGAATATTTCTAATCCTTTGCTTTTGTCAATATCACATGAAATGATACTACAGTTTTTCCTATTCATATTCTTTTTAAAAAATACTCTCCAGTGCTGAAGAGACTGGCTTGTTTATGGAATAAGTAGCAATTAATTGAAATTTATGGTTTATCTTTAAAAAAAGAAAGCCTTTTTAGAACTCTTTGGCAAGAAAACAAAGTGCATTAGCAATCCCTTTCAAAGCACTTTAAGTCAAATTCATGAGAATTGTTAAAAATGTGAGTTTTATTCTTTTTATGAAATAAAATATATGCATGTGCATATACATGTATGTGTACTATAAAACATGTACAAACTACATTCTTTCTTAGGCAGATGTTACTCAGATGGAAACTAATGTCTGTTTCCAAAGCATAATGTGGGTACTTAGATTTTATCTCAGCTTTGCTTCTTGGTAGATAAATGAATGTCTGTAAGTGAACCTGTCTGAATGTGTTTTCTCTGTAAATTGAACAACTGTATCTTAATAAAGAGATATTTGGAAGAGTAGTACTTCTTACTAGGAGCTTAGTTCAACCTCACAAAGTTAAGTGATTAATAAATGGTAATAATAATAGATAACTCACTATTTTACTACTTTCCTATGCTTGAATATCTACCATAGAACTGGATGAAAATGAGAATTTAAGTACACTGCAGAAGCAGAAATGAACACTTCAGGTATGCCCCACTCCTCTCAGCCACTCTGCAGAAATTTTCCATTGGGAAAAAACCCCAAAGCTGAGGCTGCTGGAGCTTTAGGTTCCCTTTTTGATAGGCCTCATTCTCATTTCTCCCAAACTTCCCTCCACCCACCAAAAAAGCACTCACACACCAGAAAAACAGAAAGGAAAGATTAGAGAAAACCTCAAGAACAAAAAAACTTAAATGCAGGGGAATACACATGCACATAGAACACAGTTTCTTTTCCTGATAAAAATTAAAATCAACTACAGATTTTAGTGACTGGCAAAGGTTAACTGAGGCTACAGCCACTACGTTCTTTTCTTCACCCAAGCTAATTGATTCAGTCAACAAACAAACATTTACCAACTATTTTAATCTAACTCTGTGCCATATGCTCAGATAAGTAAAAGTCTTTAAAAGTAGGCTGATGTGAAAGGTAAAGAATCCCAATCCACTGTGTGGCATGCCGTGACAACGTAGGTATAAGAAATGGTGTGACCGTTATCATTACTAGAAGTTCGGGAAGGCTGACCAGAGGAGGTAAGATGAATCCTTAAAGCCGAAGTTTAATAGGCAGAGAGGTGGAAGGCTCCTTTTAGATGAAAACAAAAGTATTAAAAAAGTAAAAACAAAGCAGCTTGCATAGAGGCATAAAAGGGTTGATGTGTTTAGAGAACAATGGGGAGTTTAGATGAGGAGAGCATAGGATGCACGGTGGGGAGCGAGGGGCAGGGGCAAGGGTAAACAGCCAGGTAAAGGAGGATGAGTTCTGTGCTACGGGTGACAAGAGCTTCTTCAAAAGAAGAGCTGCTGGATTGAGCTTACCCTTAAAAAAATAACCCTGTGTTACCATGGAAGAGGTTGTTCAGAAGAGAGCGACAACTCGATAGAGACCAGTTGCAGTAGGAGGGAGTGACAAGGCTTTCATCCTCACCTCCTTCCGGTCTCGACCCTACTTTTGCCACTTTCCATGGTTAGACACCAATCACCTTATTTATATAACAGCCCCTGTTGCTATTTATCTCCATTTCCTACTTTATTTTTCTTTTAAAAATATTACAACAGGAACAATTGAATTATGATTTTCCCACTAGAATTTGTGGAATTTTATATTTGTGGGGTTCTTTGGCATAGCCTTGGTGACCAGAATATTGCCTGGGTCATAGTAACTACTCAGTAAATACTTTAAAAAATGGATGATTTTTCCAATGTGAGCTTATGAGGATGTGAACTAAGGCAATCACCATGGGCATGAGGTAGACAAAGTAGCCTCAAGAAAGTTTTCTAAATTAAAGTCAACAAAATGTATTGCTGATATGGTGGGTAAGATAAGAGAAAAAAGAATAAATGAAGGGACTTCTCCATTCCAAGCATGAGAGACAGGATGAATTATGACCATCTATTTAGAATGTAATAGAAAGAACAGGTTTGAGACAGAGATCATGAATTCAGTCTGGGAAGTGTTGAACATCCATTGTCTGTGAGCCAATAGAATTGTAGGTCTGGAACCTGGGAGAAAGAGCTGAGATTACGGTAGAGATTTGTAAGTGATCAAAAATTGATGGCAGTAGAAGATACACGTATGGAAGTCATGTAGAGAGAATAAGAAGATAACACAGAAACTGCAAAGTTTAGGGCATTTGGGAGAATATTAAGACCAGGAAAGAAAATGATAATAATTTTTAAATAAGTATTAAGAATAACAAATATGCCATTATTTTAAACCAGTGTTCTTGTAGATTTGGAATTGAAGGAAGCATTGGGAGTCTTTAAGATTAACTACCATTCATCATGGGAACAACATTCTTTTTTTAAAGGAACAGCATGGGGAAATTAAAATAGCACATTCTTGCCAGCACATTTTGTGGGGCTTTTGCATCTTAAAGTGGGGAAAGTTATTAAGTTTTTAGATCACAAAAAACGTGTAGGCTAACGACTGAGCTGCAGTTCTTTGCCAACCGTAAGACAATGGTGATACCTACACAGTTCTTGTCTGTCGGTCACCAGTGACCTGATAGGGCCAGCATCTGAATGGGGTCTCTCTTGTTTCTAAAGCCTGTCTACACTTGCCTGATTTGCTCTTTATGTACTTATTTTAAATACTGCTTTTGGTTCTATGTATTGCAAAACAGAAATCATTGAACCTTTAATTTCTTGTCAACTCATGTGAGCATGTATCCTTTCTCAGGTGCATATCCTTTGCCTCTTCTCTAAATAGGTCCATGAAAATTCCATTAACAGCAACCTCTACAGTGATAGCAGGGTGATAGTTATTACTCCCAAATGCTTATGAAAGAAGCATTTGGAAGCTATCCATCTATTGGTCATCTTAGTCCAACCTACACCTAAGAAACTATCCCTTTGCCAGTTTCACTCTATTGTTTGTAAGAGGACTGAATGATTACAGTAGTGATGAGGAAAAAAAATACAGAATCGATGATATGTAAGACTTTTGTTGGGGTTTATGAGAAAAAGGCAGGCACTTTTGTGTTCTTTGCTGAGGGAATGTGAGAAACAGCTGCTACCATCTTGTAATTATGAAGGTAACAGCCCAAGTGTGAAGCTAAATAGAAGATTTTAAATTGGAGAAAGAGAGAGGAAATAGTTGCTAATAAGCCCTTTATAAAGCTACTTGTAGACTTCTAAGTTATATGAATTAAAGCATTGGTACTTATTTGATCTTTTTTCTGTCCACAAGCAACAGAGTCCTAAGTGATACACCCGTATTATGTGCCGTTAATTGTGCTACACATTTTATAAGCATTACATCATTTGATCCTCACCACAATTCTGTGATGCAGTTATAATCACCATTTTACAGATGAGGAAGCTGAGGAACAGAGAAGTTAAAGAAGTTGTTCCAAATCACATAGTTAATTGGGGTACAGATTCAGGATTTGAACTCTAAGCCTTTTCTAAATCTTACATTTAATTACACATAATACTATTCCACCTGTCTTGACCAGAATTTGCCTACATATTAGAATTTCTACTCTAATATCTGACTTAAATTTTCTTCCAAGATCTGCCTCATACTAGTACTCCACCCACATCTCCTTTTTATTGCCACAGAATAGTTCAGAAGTACAGGGTTTATATGTCTGTGTATATGTGATCTACGTACAGAGACTGAAGGATTTCCGTCTTACAGACAGGAATCTCATTAATCATAGTCCTTGCTGCTCAAGAGGCTGTTAGCATATTCTCCATAGACTCATTTAGTCCCCAGTCCACATCTTATTCTTTGAAACATATGGAAACCTAATTTAACTAAATTAATATAATTAAATGAAGTATTTAAAGATTCAGAATGTGTCCACGTTAGAACCAGGTACGTTACTTAGGGAATCTCTAAACATTTTTGTGTTATGAAGCCTCATGTAACACCTGTGTGCTTGGAAATGCTGCATTATTGTGTGCTTAAACTCTACTTATAATCTGCTTCAGTGTTTGTGTAACACACAGCCCCCAATATATATATAAATTTGAGTATATGTGTAAACATATATTTAAGGGTATTTCTGAAATTCTTAAGAACTGTCAATATTACCAATAAACCAGTGTATATTGAGTTATTGAAAAAAAATAGATAGTTTAGAGGTGGCAGGAGAGGGAATTAGATGAAGATGATCAAAAGGTACAAATTTCCAGCTATAAGATAAATAAACACTAGGAATGTTATATGCATTATGATTAATATAATTAATGCTGCTGTGTGTTATACATGACAATTGTTAAGAGAGTGAATCCTGAGTTCTTATCACAAGGAAATTATTTTTTCTTTCTATTTTATTTTGTGTCTATGAGATGATGGATGTTCAATAAATGTATTGTGGTAATCATTTCATGATGGATGTTAGTCAAATCATGCTCTGTACCTCAAACTCATACAGTGCTATGTATCAATTATTTCTCAATATAACTGCAAAGAAATAAGATGGTTAATTTTAATGTGGCTCTGATGTGTGAGTTGGCTGATAATCTAGTGGGCTGCACACAAAGAGGTACAAATGGATGTGAGAATAAACATGCAATTAACATGCAAGAGTGTTAACTGATATATATATATATACACATACAAAGAGAGAATATAAAAAGTTCTGATATATATTAGATATAGATATATATAGAAAATATAAACATATTCCATATATTTATAAATAGGTATATAGAATATATAAGGAAATATATATACAGTTGGCCTTTGGAAAACATGGGTTTGAACTGCACAGGTCCACTTATATATGGAAATTTTTCAAATAATACAGTACTCCACAATTCAGAGTTGTTTGAATCCATAGATGCAGAACCATGGGTATAGAGGGTCAACTATGGGACTTGAGCATGAACAGATTTTTGGTATCTCTTGTGGGTCCCAGAACGAATCCCCAGTGGATACCAAAGGAAAACACTATACAGATTTTTCAACTGCATGGGGAGTTGGTGCCCCAACCCCTGCACTATTTAAAGGTCAACTGTATTTTATATATATATATATATATATATATATATATATATATATATATATATATATATAAAATATAAGTTAATTCATATATATAGTTCATTCTCAAAGACACCCTACACAGTGTTATGATTCTTGTCCTACATTAATTAATTGTTATAGAAATGCCATACAGCTTAGTGTTCTTCATTATTTCTGATTTACAAAAACAAGTTCTTCATCAGACATCAAAGAATTCCAATTTTTGTTACCAGTTTTAAAAAGGGGAATAACCTATCAAGAGCATTGTACATCATAATTTTAAACAGGAGTAAATAGAGCAGATTTTTTTAATTAACAAATATCCCTTAAACTTCCAGTTTCCAGTTTGACTTGTAAAGAGCTTAGAAGTCACCACTCCATCCTAACAAGTAAAAAGTGTAACAGACTGAAAAATCAACAACTCTCCTTAGATCCATCAGAGAAAAGAGATCATAGGAAAAATTTGTTTGCCCATAATTTGAGACACATAGCCAGGGCCAGAGACTCACCACTGGCTGGAGCAGAAACCTCTGAAGGAACCAGTGCTAGGGTAGGAGAACCTGAAATGTAGTGGATGGATTGCTGGAGGCTCAGTGTGGACAACTGTGCAAGTTAAAAACTCCAGGGGACACAGATATGGGAGGCCCTCAAACTTTTGTGAGTTTTACCTCCAGTATCTCTGCTAAGTCCTCAGGATATACCAGAGAAAAACCCCCCTGTGCTTCTGGCTGGGAGAGAGAAAAACAAAAAACACTGTGTTGACACATGCCTGAGCATCCTGTTCTCTTAACAAGGCCTGTTCTCAAGAGAAACTATTTTACCAGAGGTTTAAGTGCTGGAGTTTTATCAGAGCCTAACCTAACCGAAGGAAGAGAAATACCCAACTCCAGAGACTTCTAGTCTTTCACGTAGGGGAAGAGAAATACACAATTCAAGGATCCTCTAATCCTTCCTGTCCAACTAAGAGGAAAAAAAAAAATTGAGATACACTGGTGAGGTTCAAAGTCCAGGGACACAAGCTCACAAAACTTTGAGGCTATAACTCATAGGACTATAGCATGCTACCCCTCCTCCCACACCTTACCAGTATATTACTAAAGGCCTATTTAATACGGTATATCATGTCTGCCTTTTAACAAAAACTTAAAGGCATACAAAACGGCAACAACAACAAAAACAACAAGACACCATGCATCTTGAAGACACTGAGCAAGTACCAGAATCAAAGTCGGATATGGCTGGAATGTTATAATTATCAGAATAAATTTTTAATATGATTAATATGCTAAGGGATTTAATGGGAAAAGTGCACAACATGCAAGAACAGATGGAAAATGTTACCAGAGAGATGGAAATTCTGAGAAATATTTAAAAAGAAATGCTTGAGATCAAAAACATGTAATGGAAAAGAAGAATGCCTTTAGTGACCTTGTTAGTAGACTGAACAGAGCTAAGGAAAGACTCTCTGAACTAGAGAATATGACAATAGAAACTTCCAAAACTGAAAAGCTAAAAAAAAAAAAAAAAAAAAAAGACTGGGGCAAAACCCAAGAATATCCAAAATGTAGTTTTGTAAGGCAACTACAAAAAATGTGTGTGTGTGTATGTATGTAAATATACTTATGTATAAATGACACGAATGATGTCAATGACACAAGTGATGGGAGGAAGGAATTAGGAATACTTTTATTTTAAGGCACTCATGCTACCCATGAAGTGGCATTGCATTGTTTGAAAATGGACTTAGATTAGTTGTAAATGTATATGGCAAACTCTAGGGAAGTCACACACACACACATGAAAAAAATACAAAAAGGCATAACTGATAAGAAAGAAGATAAAATAGAATCTTGTAAGTGCTTGATTAAAGCCACAAAAGGCAGAGAAAGTGTGGAAGATAAAAATAGGAATAAAAGATAAGGGCAACAAATGGAAAACAGTAACTAATATGGTAGGAATTAATCCAACTATATCAATAATCACCTTAAACATCAATGACCTAAATACAACAATGAAAAGACAGAGAATGTCTTTTAAAAGACACTTAATAGAGTTGATAAAAAAATGAGACCCAACTATATGCTGTCTCCAAGAAACCCACCCACTTTAAATATAAATATACACATGGATTAATGGTAAAGAGATGGAGAAAAATTTAATATGCTATTATTAATAAAAAGAAAGTACACGTAGTTATATTCATTTCAGACATTGCAGACTTTAGGGCAAGGAAAGTTATCTGGGATAAAGAAGGCCATTACATAAGATAAAGGAATTAATACTCCAAGAAGATACAAAAATTCTTAACATGTATGTGTCTTAAAAAAGGGCCAAAACATATAAGGCAAAAACTAAGAGTACTGCAAGGAAAAATACATGAATCCACTGTTATAACTGGAGTCTTTAAGATGTCTCTACCAGAAATGGTTGCATACAACAGACAAAAAATTAGTAACAGTATAGTTGAACTCAACAGCACCATCAGTGAAATGAATGTAATTGATGTGTATAAACTACTTTATCCAACAACAGCAGATTATACATACTTTTTCAAGCTCACATGTTATATTCACCAAGATTGACTACATTCTGGACCATAGCACACACCTTAACAAATTTAAAAGACTAGAAATCATACAATGTCTACTTTCAAATTATAATGGAATTTAAACTAAAAATCAATAACAGAAAGAGACCTGGAAAGTCCCAAAATACATTGAGATTAAGCTGGACATTTTTAAATAACACATGGGTCAAAGAACTCTCAAAAGAAATGAATAAATGTTTTGAAATAATGAAAATGAAAATAGAGCTGTGAAATGCAGCAAAAGCAGAGTGAAATTTATAGCATTGAATGCATATAGTAAAATGAAGATCAAAAATCAATAATCTAAGTTTCCTCAGTAAACTTGAAGTACAATTTAAGTCAAAGTAAAGAGAAGAAAAAAAATAAAAATTAGAGCAGAAATCAATTTCCTGAAAACAGAAAATCGAGAGAGAAAATCAACAAAATCAAATGCTGGTTCTTTGAAAATTTCATTAAAAACCTCTAGGCAGGTTACCTAAGAAAAAAGAGAGAGAACACAAATTATTAATACCAGAAATGAAAAAGAGGTCATTATTACAGATCCCACGAACATTAAAATGGTAATAAAGGAATACTGCAAGCAACTCTATGCCTACAAATTTGATAACCTACGTAAAATGGACCATTTTGATTCATTGATAGACACTAGCTACCAAGTTCATGCAATAATGTATACACAGTCTGAATAGGCCAATATCTATTAAAGGAGTGGAAATTGATATTTACTAACCTCCTAAAGCAAAGCACCAGGCCCAGATGGGTTCACTGGTGAATTCTACCAAGCATTTAAGGAAGAATTTATACCAATACTTTATAATCTCTTTCATAGGATAGAAGCATAGGTAATACTTCCTTATTCCTTCTATGATGCCAGCATTTCCCTAATACCAAAGTGAGACAAAGACTTACAAGAAAAATAAACTATAGACCAATATATCCCACAAACATAGATGCAAAAATTGTGAACCAAATTTAACAAATGAATCCAATGATGTATAAAAAGAACAGCACACCATGAAAAATGAGATTTATCCCAGGTCTGCAAGGTTGATTCAGCATTCAAAAATCATTTAGCTTAATCTACCATATCAACAGACTTAAGAAGAAAATTCATATGATTATATCAATAGATACAGAAACAGCATTCCATAAAACCCAACATACATTCATGATAAAAGAACGTTCAGTAAACTAAGAATAGAGGGACTTCCCTCAACTTGGTAAATAATATCTACCAAAGAAACATTCAGCTAACATCATACTTAATGGTGAAAAACTTGAAACTTTCCCACTGAGATTGGGAACACGGCAAGTATGTCCCTTCTCACCACCACTTTTCAGTATTGTTCTGTGAGTCATAGCTAGTACAATAAAACACAAAAAGGAGATAAGAGATATGCAGATTGGGAAGATAAAAACAACCTGTCTTTGAAGATAACATGACTGTCTCTGAAGAACTGCAAATAACAACAAGACCAATAAAAATCCCTCCTGGAATTAATACCGAAGTTGTAGGTTACAAGGTTAACATACCGAAGTCATTTTCCTTTATACTATCAATGAACAAATGGAATTTGAAATTAAAAACACATTAGCATTTATAGTACCCCTTAACAAGTCCAGAAAAATCAAGTGTATGATTAAGAAGAACAAAATTGGAGGACTGACAGTAGATTCAGGCTCTTTAGCTACTTTATAAAATTTTATCTTAGTGATGTATCCTTGTTTAAGAGTAATTATCAGGACATATTTAATCTGTGAGACTATCCTAAAGAACTGACATCAAGAGTCCTTTGTTCATTTTGAAAATTAGAAAAATGCAAACATTCAGTGACTCAGGCAACCTTGACAAAAGAGCAATTTAAAGTATTTTCTCGATAGAAATCACTGAAGACTTTCATTTTTGCACTTATAAAAACATCTTCCTCAAGTCACATTTTATTTAGCATGCTACTTATGAAGGTATTTTGCATTACAGCCTAAATGTAGAAAAACTTATTACCCCTTTTCTGTTGAGTAAAACATGGCTGATTATGTCTGTTTCGGAATACTTTTGAGATGTAAATTTTATTTGAACAAAGGAAGTTGATTTGCATTTTCTAGTCTTTATATTTATCTCTTTGTGTAATCATCATTGTGTTTCTATTGCCTTTATGTAAATTATATAGATTCTGTCCAACATAAAATTTCATACATGAAAAGTCCCTGATGTCATCAGCCTGCTTCCTCATTTTCTTTTATATGTGATCAATCTTGTTTTTACCTGCTCTGTGTTCTGGGTTCCTTTCCTCTTTATAAGAAGTGGATATTGGCTTTTTAAAATAAATTTTCTACCCCACAAGAAGAGATTTTTGGCATTGGTTATTTGTAAGAGTTCCCTTCTGTCAGATAGGCATAAGGCATATATTTATTGAATACTCACCCAGGCCTGCCTGAAAAAATAGTATTTATAATATATTATGCACAATATGTTATAATATATATCATCATTATATATGTATTTAATATATAAAATAATGTGAATAATACGATATAGATCATGATTATATAGTTATATACATACATATGTTTCTTATAATTTTTTTTAAATATAAACGTCCTCTAACTTCATTCTTTCTAAGAATTCAAATTGGTATTTTTCAACAGGTAATGTCCTAAAATATCCAGTTGGGGCTTTATGTCATGGTGGTTTCTCTATTTAAGGAGGAGAAGGCCGTAGTATAAATTTTCTTCTGTATAAATGTTTACAATAGAGATATAAGTGACATAGAGAAGAAAAATATAGTAGAAATTCAGTGATTACGTTGATAAAAGTTTATGGTATTTTACACCATTTTTGTTCTGTCAGTTTTCAAGATGAATGTCTCCCTCAGAGACTCTCGTTCAACTTCATGAGTATAAGAATTTACAACAGCATAGTTATAAATATCAGTAGGACTTCCTGATTAAGATATCAGAAATCTAAGGTCTCTGACTTCACTTCTCAGATGTGTGAAAAAGTTAAAAGCCATTGGTCAAATACATGCCAGATCCCCTAAAGTATTTCCAGTAACCACAGTCATGTGAAGCCCTGAGGAAAAATGGTAGAAATGCCCTAGAAAATATAAAACATCCTTCCTCCCCCTGCACAAGATTATCTAAAGAAGGAAAAAACAAGCAAACGGACCTCTCAAGAAATTGGAAAGGAGATTCTTTCAACGTTCTTAGTTCTGTGTGCCTACCTTACAGGTATGGGTTTTTCAGTAACCAAATGGATGGAGCAAAACACTCCTAATCCTCAGTAGCAAGCAACTCTCATTAATACTCCTCTGGAATAGCTCACCAACAACATAATGCCACTAAATGAGAAATGTGTTGGGGATTTTGTTTCAAAAGATGCAAAGTCAATAGTGGAAAAGAACTGGGTTTAATAGATTTGCGGGAGAAGAATGCTCTAAATTTCTAACTCGCAAGAAAAGTGTCTTCCCCTGACTATCATGTCATATCCACAGTGGAATGAAGCCTAAGAAATTTCAGAAAGGAGAGTCCACTACCCTCGGTTACCAAACAAGAAGATTGTATAAACATTACTCAAATAGGAGAAAATGGAAACTATGCAGTCAACCAACATGCTTTAAAAATGTAGAATGTAGCCTTCAAGATACTGAAGGAAATCTTTCTTCTGAAAACAAAAGTAAATTATAGATGCTTTGTAATTAAAATAAAATCAGCTAAGTTAGAGCTCATTAAACAGAATAGATAAGACAATAGACTGTACAAAAAGTGAACTATCTATGAGTTAGGTGGCAGTAAAGATTATACAGTGTAAACAGTAATCACAGAATTAATGCCAGCATCAGAAGCAATAAGAAGTGGAATTAAACTGGAGGAAGAAGTGATGTACAAGTCACACTTAAGATGCTCCTCTATAATGCTAGGAGGGTGGGGAAGAGACTAAGATGCAAACTATGAACAAAGAGAAGATAGATGCTAACATAAAACTTTGTTACTTAAGTTGATATCAGAACCTATGGAATATAAACAATGATTAAAGACATAATAGAAGAAAACTTAATGAGCTGAGGCAAACTATGAGTTGTGAGTTGAGAAGGTGCATTGTGTAACAGGACAAATTAATGAATGAAGTACTAGGGAGAAACAATTTTTATTTCCAATGATAAAAAAAATTGTCATCACTGAACAAAAATGAAAGAACAATTACAAAGCAAAATAATAAAATCAAACTTTTTGTGAACATCTCTGCAACACTAAATAAGAGAAGTGTATGCTGCACTGACCACTAACATTTTAAGTCAATTTATAACCCAAATAATGAAAAGTATAACTCAATGATTATTCATATATGAAGGAAGTAAAAGATGTATTCTTAGCTATATAGGGTCATCTCAGATAATGAGTCCATTCAGTATCAAAACATATGGGATAAAAGCAAAACTCCACCCAGAGTATAATGTGTACTATCTATACCATGGCCTATGCATGTGCATGACACATGTGCTATGAATGATGTACAGGACACACGTTATGATTGTCACACACTCATATAGGCACACAGACAAGATAATCATCCAGTATATGGAATGAGAAAAAAACACAACAGAAGCAAAATTAGGAATGGAAACTGTAGAAACAAAAATGTAGAAAATAAAAGACTTCCATGTTTAACTCTAATAAATGTGAAGATGTTGATGGCATTAATGATTTTATAGATAATAATTTACAAAACGTTGGACTGAACAAACATCAAATCATGATACATAACTGAAGTTTTAAAAGGTGTTAAAGAATGACCTCAGTTGATATATCATAAGAAAATGATCTCTATCTCCAAGTAATTAAGAACCACCCTTACTGACTGGACTGCACAAGTAATTATCTTCCCCTGTGTGCTCCGCACATGGCTGGAGTATTCACAGGTAGTCCTAAGATTCAGAGTCCTATGATTCTGAACCTTCTCCCATTTTAGACCTCAGATTTACTTAGCCCACCTTTATGATCAGTTATGTTTTAAAGAGTCTCCTGGCTCACATTTGAAGACTGAATGACTTATGAACAACTTTGAGAGCACAAATTAGCCAACATAGCTTAGCTGAGAATATCCAGCCAAAAAGTACTTTAAAAAAAAAAAAAAAAGACATAAGACTAGTCTTTAAAAAAACAGTAACTATCCAAAAGGGATGTATTTTATGGGGAAATTATATTAGTATTCCAGAAGGAGATCAAATCATCTTGTTTAAATTAGGCACAACAGAAAGGTTAATAACACGTATGAGAATTTTCAGCATGACTCAACAATAGAAACTAACATACTGGGGCTTACTTATTTATTTTTCATTAGGTTTATTTGTTGACTTGATTTTAGATATTTGCCTGTTTGAATTTCTATAGATTATTGGCAATAATAGTAAAAATTATAATATTAGCTCTTACTTAGCATTGACAATATGCAAGGCCCTGTGCTAAGTGTTTTACAAGTATTGTCTCATTTTATCCTTACCTGACTAGTAACCCCACTAGTTAGGTCTCGCTATTATCCTCATTCTATAGAAAAGAAAACTGAGACATTCATTTTTATGACAATTCTACTTCTGTCTCATTAGAGAGACTAGTTAGTTAATCAGTATTCAGCATGAACAAAGAGACAAACATCCCTGCTTTGGAATATTTATAGTCGAGAGAGAAAGGCATCAGGAAAGGGAAAAAAATTGTGGACAGACATCTGGTAAAACTCTCTTTCTCAGACGCATGAGAATCTGACCTTTGGCTAACACTCTAATGTTGTTCCCCTGGAAATCTGATAAGCATAGATTGTCAACTATATACTTCAACAGTATTACTTATGATAAGAAAAATGACCCCAAGTTGGGCAGTTGCACCTGGATTGGTATGAAATATAAAGGAGCTATGAGTACATGACTGAAGATGCCATATTTTGGGCTTTCGTAAATGTCAGGCAATTATAATGTACCTTGTGGGAACCCTGTGTGCTGTGGTCCTAGAATTGTCAAAAGAAATACTGGTTTCTTCGGTGTGTGAGGTTATCAGGGAAGCCTTTGTACCTCATCTCCTTTTACCTGAACACCCGCTGGATGGCAGGACTGTTCCAGGGACCGCTTTAAGGACTTGTGTGGGGAGGAGCTCTTCATGCTGCCCTGCTGGCTGTGGTTCTTCAATATCTCCCCCGTATAGATGGGTTCCTAGAATGCCATGTGGTAGTCTGAATACTGTTTACACTTAGAGAGTCTCTCTAGTGAGTATCGTAATAGGCAAGGTGCGAATATGGCCAATGGTGTTAAGTATTCTGATCAAGAAAGAAATGTCAAAGAGTGGAGGTGTAGCAGTGGAAATCAAAACAAAACAAACCAAATTTAATAGGATGTCAAGGAGGATCTCACAAAGATGACCTTCTATAAAATATCTGAAAATAGTAGTGAGTGAATCATGTGCAGGATACAAGTAACGGTGAATACAAAGTCCGTTTAACTGTGAGCTCTGTGAGGCCCGGCACTCTGGTTTCCCACTTTTTCTCCAGAATACTTGATAAATTAGTGCATTTTCCCAAAGTCACATAGCTAATAAGAGGCAGCAATGGATTTAGGAATCTGAAAGATGCGACTTAAGCTTGTTTTTATCTCCACTAGTACATCTGGGAAATCTGAACAACAATGAAAAACCCTCCATCCTTCAACAAAAATAAGCATCTGTTGTTAGAGGGAAGAACATAGCTCTACTTAACACCCTAAAAGTTACCCATCTGTTTGCAAGGGTGAGGTCATGGGTCAGTTCAGCATATTTTTATACTGAAGAGTATGGTTCGCTACCTTCATGTATATATCAGTTTTGATGTCATCATATACATGTGTATGATCAATATCATCACATTTGGTTCAGTACAAATATTATTTGTAATGTAAAACATATCAGGGTTAAAAAGAAATAGCCTCCAATTTTACAAGTTATTTTGCCAATTTGAGATTGAATTTCTGCTGCAAAATTTTTGAGTTGAATTTTAAATTCTGTTTTAAGAAATAGACTGTACACTTCTATGGAGAATAGTATAGATAAGTCAGGTAAATTTTCAAAAATATAAACTCACCAGAATGAGAAGCATCTCTGTGTTTCTAAAATTTTACATGTTATGAATGTGATTTTTTGGTATTTAGAACTTGTAATTTTTAAAATTAATAATGTGATTCCTTTGCATTATTTTAAAGCCTATGCTATAGTAACTACTGATGAGATAATAAAATAATTATGTAAGCCAAGTTATATATATGCATATATATTTAAAGATCTATGCTAGGCTCACAATAGGTGTCCTATAATGACTAAGAAGGCATTAGTTTTGTTTTAGATTTTTTTTTGGTAAAATAAAAGTCAAATGAAACATAAACATAACAATTTCTTTCATGACCAATTCATAGTTTTTACATCATTTGATTGATATATGTATAGGAAGTTATCATTTAAGACATATAATCCAGGTGAAACAAAGGCAGAGTTTTAATTTGAAAAATACTGGCTTTTAACAAATAAACCTTATGATCTAAGAGGTAATGACTACAAATGGCTGCTTTAAATGCCATGGTACTGGGTCAATTATTTTTTGTACATTAAATAATGATTTTAATAAAAGTCTCAAGTTCATGTTCTGAAAGCTATTACCTTTCAGCTATTGCATATACCTCTCTGTCTAGAGGGCAAAGTGAACAACGTCTCATATTTTTCTTAGGCACAATATGAAAGCATTAATTTCCTCCTGCTGCTTTGACGGAATGCGGTGCTTTGGGGCAAGTCAATGCAAAATGATCACATTTTCACTTGTAATCAATATAGCTGGCTGACAGTGGGCATCTATTTTTCATTCCAGCATCCAGTAAAGTAAAATGATATGTGAATTTTCTTCAAAAGAGGTGCTTTTAGGAAACACAGATGAAAATAACGTTTTTAGCAAGGCACTGTGAAAGTTGGTTATTACTGCAACTTCCTGCCTGCAGAGACAGATGTGAGTCTGCCCTTTTCTTTTCTCCTCTTCTTTCTCTCTCAATGGGATAATTTGAAAATCTGTAACTTTACTTAAGGAGTTTGCTATGAATCATAAATGACGGAATTAGTTTTTAAGGATAATATATTTAGTCCTTGGAGTGTCTCTGTAGACTCCTTAACTACTAAACACCCACTATGTTTTAAGTGAAAAGCATAGATCTGCGTTTTATGCTGAAAAAAAAAATGTAATTACCAAATTGCTGCAGGTCCATTTTTTCCTAAGTCATAGATTTCCTACTCATGAGATTTTCTGAAAAATGAGTAAGCTAAATTATAGAAAATGTCTCAAATTGCGGTTGGCTGATTTTGACTGCAAAGCAGTGGATATTTGATGTTGAAGTTGAAATGTTAGAATGCCTGGAGAAAATAACTAACAATAAAAAAATCTACCTTTTATAAACTCCACATTATAGGATTCTGTGAATTTCATACTTATACCAAAAAGGTGTATTTTACGTGTTCAAATTCTATAACATTTGATTGCCTTTATATAAATAGATTTTGTGTTTACTCAGATGGTTAGGAAAATGACTCATCAAAAACAGAAGGGAAGGAAAAGAGGGAGAAAGGGAGGGAGGGAGGAAGGAAAGTGAGAAAAGAAGGGAGAGGGGAGGAAGGAGGAAAGGGGCTTTTAGGGCTGGCTAATTACAAGTATAGAAATTGCTTTGCTTCTGTAGACTTTTGGTCGCGTTTCCATGGATTCTCTCACTGATATATGGGTCAAGTTTTCAGCAATCTTGTCAAGGTAGATTTCATTTGTAGGTGAGGGAAAGGATTAAACAGGATGGTTTTTATTTTGTTTCATACGTGTCCAGATAGTGTAGGTTTGTAAACAGCATGGGGCTTGTGGGGTCGTGAGTGGTTTTTAACTACCAGAAAGAATATTGAGAAGACCAACTGGAACAGACTCCTGTAATTGTTTATCATTCAATTACTTGGAACCCATGATTCCCTTGGTGATTCTTTCAGCTTGATTTGTTTAATGTCTGGGCACTGTCTGATACTGTGCATCTTGACTGAAATTAGAATAACAGTTTGAAAGTGAAATGTTATGATTGACTTACAATTCAATGAAATTACATTTTAAAACATTACCTTTTGTTATGTATAAATAATACACAAATACATTCTGCCAATAAAGGAGTCAACCAATAAATGCCTATGTGGAATTAAACAGGTAAACCACTGTTTATGGGCTCCCTGCAACCTCAAGGCTCTCCAGAGTTAAATACTTTTTTCAATATCATCTTTACCTTTCCAGTTCTATTTCTGTGCCCTTATAAACCTTGATGTGCAATCCACAGCTAGTGTTGTTTACTGAAAAATGCAGAATCATGTTGCATGTTGTATGAATTTTCTATTGCTGCAGAGCAAATCATCACAAATGTAGTAGCTTATAACAACACACATTTATTAGCTCATTCTTGGATCTGAGAGCTGGCTTAGCTTGACTGGGTTCTAGCTTTTGGGTCTCCCAGGCTGGAATCAAGATGCTGCCCAGTCTTAGTTCTTATATGGAAGTTTGGAGGGAGAATCTGCTTCTGAGCTCACTTAGGTTGTTGGCAGAATCTATTTCCTTGCAGCTGTACATCAGTGATCCTTGTTTCCTTTTTGGCTGTTGGCCAAGGGCTGTCCTCTGCTGCTGGAGGCCACCCACATCTTTTGACATGGCCCCCTCTAACATCAGCACAGCAATGATATGTCAAGCTCTTCTCATCCTTTAGATATCTCTGACTTCCCTTCTGCCCTCAACCAGGAGAAAGCTCTGCTTTTAAAGGCGTATGTGATTACACTGGAACTACCTGGATAATTCAGAATAACTACTCTCTTCTAACATCAGCTGATTAGTAGCACTAATTACATATGCAAAGTCCCCTTTGCTTGGCAAGGAAGCACATTTCTAGGAGTAACACTAAGGGAAGGTGATCATGGAGTCCAAAATTCTACCACCACACTTCAGTTTTTGTGCAACTTGCCTTTTTTTTTTTTAAACTTTGCAACATGTCTTTGAAATCTGTCTGTAGATCTAATGTTTCTGTATTTTTCTATTTTTTTTCTTGTATGGCACTAGTATATTTCTTTTATGGCACGGATATAGCGTACAGTATTTAGTCATCTTCCTACTTGTGGAAATTTCAGTTAGAAAATGTTTAGGTAATAAAATGATTTGAGGCAATGTAGGTTAGTGGTTTAAAAAAAATTAGATTTCTGAAATCGAATTGCCTGAGTCAATTAGTGGCTCCACTGCTTTACTCAGTATGTGAACTAAATCAGCTATTTAACCTATTTGGACTTTATATTTTGTTTATTTGTGGATAAATGATATCTATTTCACAGGGTCATTAGGGGGATCAAGTAAAATAATAGAGGTAAAATGGTTATCCTGATATAAAATATGCACTGAAGCAATGTGAGGCATTACTGTGCTATACAAGCTTAAGTATTTCTATGGCATAATTTCCTAGAAGCAGGATTTGGATCAAAGACAAATGCACTTTTAACCTAGAAAAATAAGACCTAAATTGCTTCATTGCAAATACATCCCAGAAAAGAAGACATCACATTCTGATTTTTCCTGACCCTCTAATACTGGGTTAGGCGTTTTTTTATTTAACAAGTTATTTATTAAATGTTTATGATATACAAGGTACCTGCTAAATATTATGGGGTACAATCATGAGCAAGACAGGCGTGGTTCTTGCTCATGGAGCTTACAGTTTAGCAACTTATCAGTAAATTAACAAGATAGGCAAACAACATTTTTAAATTTTTTAAATTTTTATTTTTTATTTGAGTTACTAGGGATTGAACCTAGGACCTCATGCATGCTAAGCATGCGCTATAACCACCCCTCAACTGGAGCTAAACACATTTTTATTATAAATTGTGATTGATGCTGTAAAAAAAAAAATGACAGAGGGGAATCAAATAGTATCAATAGTATACATCATCCTCATCTATATGAAAGGAAATTATCAAAATAACTAGTTTTTACCTTGTAAAACTGTACAGTTAGAAGTGTCAATCATTAAGATAAGTGAAATTAGGACAAGTTCAGGTTGAAAGGGGGAAGATCTGCTTTTGAACTAGGCATATTGAATTTTAGAAGAATTTGAGACCCCTAAAGGAAGATGACAAATATACAGTAAAATATACAGAACTCAGAAGAGGCCTGGGCTGAGATAAATGTTTTGGAGTCTTGGTTTTGAAGACTTAATTAAAGCCATGGAGATGAATGATACCATGGAGCTCTTTAAAGACTAGATAAAGCTGTACCATTTAATATAGAAACCACTAACTGCATGGTGGCTATTTACACTTGAAATATGGCAAATGTGGGCTGGTATGAACCTGAAATTACACCAGAATTTCTAAAACTTAGTCGGAAACAAAGTATGCAGAATATCTCACTGATAATTCTTTATATTGATTGCATTTTGAGTTGATAATATTTTGGATATATTGAGCCATTAAAATTAATCTCATGTTTCTTTTTACACTTTTTGTTGTAGCTACTAGAACATTTAAAATGATGCATGTGCCATTTGTGACTTGTATTATACTTCTACGGGATAACAGTGGCATAGTGACAAAAGAGTGCCTACACTTGAGTTTGAAAAAAATCAAATATGAATTTAATGACTTGGGAGAGAAGGCTTAGCTGCAGAAGATATTGTGAAAAGCAATCAGAGTAGTAAGAGAAAAATAATACTTACCTAGAACTAAGGAAAATAGCACATTTTGAGAGAAAATGTTGTTCTTTATTGAGTATGGCCCAGAAGTCAAGAAAGATGTAGATTGAAAAGTAATCATTGGATTTAGTGACTAGGGATTTTTCTGAAGGTAGTGACATTTATTTTGGTGGAGAGGGATGAGTTGAAGTCATTAATGAACAGAATGTAAAAATTGGGAGGTCGGCAGGGCAGATGAATCTTAGAACTTTGGTTACAAAGAGGAAGTGCGATGAAAAGATGTGTTTTTAATATGAAGAGACTTGAACGTATTTAAAACCAAAGAGAGTTATCCAGAAAAGAGGGAAATATTCCAGATTCAGAAAAAAGTAGAAATAATGGATCGCATGTAGAGTCTGTGAAGAAGAGTAAGAGAGACTTCCTTCCAGAGCACTCTTCACATTTTAAAGAACTATGTATCCACCTATACCTACCATGAGACTGCACCTCCAAGAAGATAGAAGCTGTATCTTCTTCCCTGTCAAATTCTCAACACCTACTATGAAGCGTAGGTGTTTCAAAGTATATTTACTTCTTCAAGATACATTTACTACTTGAGGAAAATTCTAGTGTTGAATGTATGTAAATTTGTGATGTGAATTATGGTTGCATTGAACAGTTCTTAAACGTGAGATTGTTACTGAGGAGATTACATCACTTTGTAATTTACTATTGTAATAATACCTCCTCCCCAAGATGCTGCTGTTGGAACCATGTCTGTGCCAAAGCTGTCTGCCAGGACCAAGCTACCCATACATTGAAATGAATATGGAAAAAAAAAAAACTTACTGTTTGGGAATGACTTAATGATTGGACTCTTCTCGTTTTCTCCTTCCCTTATTTAGTGCACGTGCCACTTGTCCTGGTAATATATCTTCTCTATCGGTCTTAGACATGATAGAAACATACAAAGTCCAGGCACTGTGTTGTTCGAACAGTGGCCTCAATCTGTTATAGATCAGTATACCCATTGTTTTCTGGAAAATGAATTTGGAAAAAAATACAGAAAAGTTCAAGAGATACTGTATTTTGAATAGATAATATTTAATGAGCATTTAAATTTTCCATAAACTGATGTCTAAGCATTTAGAGCAATAATTTATTTCATCCTAAAAACAACTTTTGGAGTAGATACTGTCAACACTGTCATTAGCAGCATCATTATCATCTTCACTTCATGAATAAGAAAGGAAAGACACGGAAACTTTAAGCAACTGACCTAAAGTTACACAGTTAATAAGTGCTAAAACTGAGATGTGAGCCCAGGTATTCTGACTCTGGCTCCCAAATTTGTATCTATTAGGTTATTCAGATTTGCCAAAGCCAGATGGAAATAGTAGTTATACTTAGTAATTATATTCACATAATAACAGGGACTCAATAACTTTATGAAGTAGGCATAAGGTATTAAAATGCTCTTTTAAACTATAAAGGAAAGAAAAGTGGGTAGATGGAAAAGTGCCTTGAGATCTGGCCTTAAATACCTTTCCAGTATGCAACTGTAGCTTCGTCAACAAGTGAAACCTCCATTAGTCTCCGTGTCCTCCTCTGTAAAGTCAGTTGCTTGGACTAATTGTCAGGAAAGTAATTTGGAACCATTAAAATGATGGAACTCTTGAATATTCTTGGAATATTCCTATTAATAGATTTCATGTTTAAAATAATCATTTTAGCAAAGTAGGCTACTAGATAGTAAACGATGGATATGTAAGTGGAAAAGGACACTGTCTCACATTTGCAGTAAAATCTTTGTGAGAGAAATCTCTTTAATTTTCCTTTTAAAACATTTTTAACAAGGATGATGGATGACTAATTAGATGTTAATTGTTCATTTCTACTGATTAGGAAATGTAGGAAGAGTTTTTAGAGCATTGATTTAATAAGGAATGACACTTGAATCGTACCCATAATTAGCTTATTACATTTGGCTGCTGTTTGAATCTGTGCATTGGGAATGATTTAAAGAGATTAATCTTTTTCAAGGATCAAGTAAGCACTGATATGTTATTACCCTAGAACACCTTCCAAACTTACTGAAACAATGATGTTACTGATTCTGTATGATATATTGATATGTGTTGTTAGGTTAAAGGGGAAAGCAAGAAATTTAGCTCTTAGGTTGATCACAGCCTCTCAATATCAGTTATTAAAAAGGTTACACAGTTAACAGCCTTATGCCTCTTTTAATGGGGAAAATTTCATGGTGCTGAACAATGGAAAATCCATTTTTCAGTGTGTACATCAAAAAAGAAGCTGTTCTGTTCTTTGCCCAAACTTGTTGGATATAAACCCTCCTTTCATCTCAGATTGACAGAGAACTGCCAACAGCGGAGGAAAGAGAAAAAAAAAACGAGAGTGCTCAGCTTAGATAAAGAAACTGCAGACATTTCCAAGAATAATTTAACAAATACTTGTGTGCCTAGTATCCAGCTTAAGAAGTAAGAACATCATGAGCAGAATTAAGGTCTCAGCATTGCCTGAGTTTGGAGTATATTATTCTCCAGCACATCTTTATACTTCTGCTGCATAGGTATGTATTCCTAAACAATATGTATGTGTGTTTTTTCATTGTTGGAATTTGATGGAGCTTAATAAATGACTTTTATTCTCTTTGCTTGAATTCAGAATCAGTTGAGAGAAAGATTAAGAAAATCAGGAAGACAGAGGTCACTTCATATCTGGCTAAGAGGATGAGGATTAGTTCTGCACCAACAATGAACTCCTGAGTTCTGCCCTCCAGAATCAGGGTAACCTACTCATTGCCTAGAAGGACACAACAATTGCAGACCTTCCTATGTGGTACTGCCCTCAGGAGGAGATGAGATGCATCTCTGTTCACTAACTCCCAAGAAGGAAGAGTGTAGAACAGAGTATCCGCAGAAACCAAGGAAAGAACACAGGAATCATCAGGGAATTGCTTTGTCCATAATTAGCCAGGGTTTTCATCACCTACTTCCATTAAGGAGGAAGGGGAAAGATGGTTTCACAGCCCCACTGAAATAATAATATTAGTCATTGCAAAAATTTATGTATAACTTAAAGTTTTAGTAAAGCAGAGAGAATTGTATTTCAGATTATAGCCTTAATCAGGAAATTTTCAATTAAGAGGTCTCTTGAGATAGTGTTCTATTACTGAATTAGTAAACTGAGTGGACCCTGTTTGACTGATAGGGACAGATTCTTTAATCTGGAGTTGGAAAAGGCAAATGTCTAGGACTGCTTACAAAATTCTGTCCTATGTGTTTTATTTTTGCCTTACTATGCTACAAGTTTTGGCTGGATAACTAAGAGTCAAGCATATTATTCCTTGCAAGAAAAGCAATGCCACAAACCTAAAAACAAAATAAACTTAATCTTTTTGAGATTATACATTTGTATATTAATTTTAAGAAACCATACATTTATATAGATGGATTGTGCATTAATTCAAGGTAATAAAATGTATACATATATATGTTCCAGATTTACTACTGCATGCATAGCTTTTGAATATTTGCTTAGTCTTGAATAAAAACTCTTCTCTTTCCCACTGTTTCCACACCACTCATAGTTATGAGTCATAGCTTACTTTGTTTCATACAAACCAGATACATTTACTCTCTCATGGCCTCAAATAATACTGGAAACTTGAAAAGCTACTTCAAAATATAAATTGAATAAGAAAATGCAAGATGATCCAAAACAAACTCATAAGCATTTGAGGAAAACATAGCAGCATTCACATTTTGGAAAAGTGATATCAGGGCAGTAACCGAATTTTGAACTCCTTATGATAAGTTTTTAACTACTTATAGTGGAAAGATAATGGGGCAATCCCTTGCTGTCTGAGGAATGGGGAAAATGCTAAGGGACTTGCTATGTTCCCTGGGAATTGTTGATGCTGTTTGAAGGCTATTCTTGGATGTGGTATCTAGGAATCTTCCAGTTGGATGTCCCTCTGTGTGGATGTAAATATACCTGGGTATTTACTTATCCTTATAGGACAAAATAGTTATTTTAATTTCTTTCCCAACTGAATGGATTAGAAACTCTTAAAGTTAATATTTATTTTACTCATATTGAACCATCCCAAAATTTGTTAATTTTGATTGGATTTTACTAAGATCGAGTTTAGAGTCACTGTGGTCATCTTACATGAGGAAAGTACTATGTGTTTGTAGTGTTCAGGAATGTGTGGCTTCCTACCACAGAACCAGGAAATAGTATGTACTGTAGTGTATACAGGAACCACATTTAGGGATGTGGTATCTGTGTCATTAGAAAGAATAGCACACTTTATTCATCAAGTTCCCTGTATACATATGTAACATTGGCAATGTATAATTTATTTCTGTCTTCCTGATGACTTTATAACAGCCTACTGCCATCTACTGGGTTCTGTTCAGAACTGTCATGTTATTCACCAAATTAAAACTGAGTTTTTATGAGTTTAGATTCTGATAGACTGATATTGAGATTTCATTGACTTTTAACCTTTCTTTACATCAGAGATTCTGAAATTATTTAATGGAAAACTTGTTTAGTTCTTACTTAGTATAAATTATCATTTTATCTCATTGGAAAATTGGAATTCAGATCTCACCACTGCATTACTTTGTATATCATCACTATGATTTTTTTGTTCCTATCAACTATTTAAATTTGTTGTATTTAAACCTTAGATTTCAAAAGTTTTTGTCAAATTTTTTTTTATTCTTCTGTATTTTAAATGATATATACCATGGTTACTTCCGCTATCTAAAGTGGGAGATAAGGTTTAAAGTAGCCAAATCTCCAATAAGTCTTCATGGCTAATAAAGTAACAATAATAACATACAATTTTACTTTATTCAAAAATAGGTACAATTATAAATAGAATTTTTGAATTTTATATTAAAACATAAATCATTCGTTTCTAATGAAATTCTACTGATAGAATTTATCTAATTTCAAGGTTGGGATTTTGCTTTTATTTATTTATTTTTTTTTCTGGATAAAATTTTTTTTTAACATGTTTTATTAATTTATAATCATTTTACAATGTGTCAAATTCCAGTGTTCAGCACAATTTTTCAGTCATTCATGGACATATACACACTCATTGTCACATTTTTTTCTCTGTGAGTTACCATAACATTTTGTGTATATTTCCCTGTGCTATACAGTGTAATCTTGTTTATCTATTCTACAATTTTGAAATCCCAGTCTATCCCTTCCCAACCTCCACCCCCCTGGTAACCACAAGTCTGTATTCTCTGTCTGTGAGTCTATTTCTGTCCTGTATTTACACTTTGTTTTTGTTGGTTTGTTTTTGTTTTTGTTTTTTAGATTCCACATATGAGCGATCTCATATGGTATTTTTCTTTCTCTTTCTGGCTTACTTCACTTAGAATGACATTCTCCAGGAGCATCCATGTTGCTGCAAATGGCATTATGTTGTCGGTTTTTATGGCTGAGTAGTATTCCATTGTATAATTATACCACCTCTTCTTTATCCAGTCACCTGTTGATGGACATTTAGGCTGTTTCCATGTTTTGGCTATTGTAAATAGTGCTGCTATGAACATTGGGGTGCAGGTGTCATCCTGAAGTAGATTTCCTTCTGGATACAAGCCCAGGAGTGGGATTCCTGGGTCATATGGTAAGTCTATTCCTAGTCTTTTGAGGAATCTCCACACTGTTTTCCATAGTGGCTGCACCAAACTGCATTCCCACCAGCAGTGTAGGAGGGTTCCCCTTTCTCCACAGCCTCTCCAGCATTTGTCATTTGTGGATTTTTGAATGACGGCCATTCTGACTGGTGTGAGTTGATACCTCATTGTAGTTTTGATTTGCATTTCTCTGATAATTAGTGATACTGAGCATTTTTTCATGTGCTTTTTGATCATTTGTATGTCTTCCTTGGAGAATTGCTTGTTTAGGTCTTCTGCCCATTTTTGGATTGGGTTGTTTATTTTTTTCTTATTGAGTCGTATGAGCTGCTTATATATTCTGGAGATCAAGCCTTTGTCGGTTTCACTTGCAAAAATTTTCTCCCATTCCATAGGTTTTCTTCTTGTTTTACTTCTGGTTTCCTTTGCTGTGCAGAAGCTTGTAAGTTTCATTAGGTCCCATTTGTTTATTCTTGCTTTTATTTCTTCTAGGAGTAAATTTTTGAAATGTATGTCAGATAATGTTTTGCCTATGTTTTCCTCTAGGAGGTTTATTTTATCTTGTCTTATGTTTAAGTCTTTAATCCATTTTGAGTTGATTTTTGTATATGGTGTAAGGGAGTGTTCTAGCTTCATTGTTTTACATGCTGCTGTCCAGTTTTCCCAACACCATTTGCTGAAGAGACTGTCTTTATTCCATTGTATATTCTTGCCTCCTTTGTCGAAGATGAGTTGACCAAAAGTTGGTGGGTTCATTTCTGGGCTCTCTATTCTGTTCCATTGGTCTATATGTCTGTTTTGGTACCAATACCATGCTGTCTTGATGACTGTAGCTCTATACTATTGTCTGAAGTCTGGGAGAGTTATTCCTCCAGACTCTTTCTTTCTCTTTAGTAATGCTTTGGCAATTCTAGGTCTTTGATGGTTCCATATAAATTTTATTATGATTTGTTCTAGTTCTGTGAAATATGTCCTGGGTAATTGGATTGCTTTTATTTATATTTTTGTGTAAGTGTCACTCTGTTTTTAAACTAAGATTAGAAGTCTGGTAAGGTTATATATAGGAATGTAATTTATTCATTGATTTCAACCGTATTAGATAGTATAGTTCTATTTGCTACTATTTGTATATGTTATATTTTTCAAAGCACTTCCTTTTACCTTTTTTCATAAATAATAACTCACAGAAATAAAATGTTCTCCAAAATTATTAATAATTCTGGTACTGATTTTTAAATAACCATCAATATTGAGATTAGTGGCTACTCTGATACTACTCACAGTCAAACTCACAAGCATAATAGACCCCACGGTATAATAAGCTATGATACAGACAAGTGTTTCAAAAGTGGGTTTTATTACAGTATCTTCCCACGTGGAAATGCTCTTATAGCTATGTTAGAGTGCTTCTCTCGAGTTGCAGAAGAACCATGACTGGTAGGAATAAAATTGGGGGCAGTAATGGAATAAAAATAAAGAAAAATTAAATTATAGCTGTATTGGTTTGAAGACTTAGGAAAGTAGAGAAATGCAATATTTCAGATACTATTAATAATACCATATGTGATTTGTGTGGCAAAATATGTATAACAAAGTAATAACACTGTGAAGAATCTCTTTTGCAGAAGCCTTCCGATCATCACTTCTTCCTCCATGCCTCGTTAACTCCACATGTAGTCATTTACCAAAAATGTTTTGTCTCCTACTTCTATGCTTTCCTTCTCTCCTTGTTACTGGCTCTCTTCTCATGTTGCTATTGACACTGCAGTAACTTTGATTGGACTCCAGCCCTCCAGTATTCTATTTCTCCAGTTCATTTCCCCCACTTCCCAAAGCTAAATTTGAAGAACAAAAGGTGGAAAGGAATTAGGATTGAAAATTTGTCATTTGCCAAATACTTCCTGAGCACTTTACCCAAATTTTCTTAACATTCAAGAGATAGACTAGCACTAATTTGCAGGGCATGAAGTTAAATGTTGAAGAATTCCCATAGATAGTCTAAGTTCACATAGCTAGTAAGCGTCAGAAACATGATCCCTTCCCAAGTCCCCATTCTGTCTGTCCCAAACTAGCTAGATGAGAAAGCTTCCTTAAGGTATGTGTGTTGTTGCATTTCAATATCATTTCATACTTTAATAATAAAGTAGTTTATATAGTTGACCCTTGAGTAAAGCAGGGATTAGGGGCACTGACCCTTTGTGCAGTGAAAAATTGATAAATAACTTAGGATTGTCATTCTCTGTCCATGGTTCCTCCATATCCACCCAAGGTCCTGTGTCCGCAGATTCAACCAACCATGCATTCTGTAGTACTATAGTATTTACTATTAAATAATATCTACCTATGAGTGGACCCATGCAGTTCAAACCTGTGTTGTTCAAGGGTCAACTGTACTTAAGCAAAACTTTCATCTTGCCAAACATTCTTTTTAATGGTTTATGTATAGTAACCCATTTAATCTTAAGGAGAATCCTACCAGGTAGATACTACTATTATTCCTTTTTTCCTGATGAGAAAATGGGGCATAGAAAGTTAAATAGCATGAGCAATATTACAAAGTGAGGATATAGTACAGAAGTGATTTGAACCAATGCATTTCAGCTACAGAGTCCGTGTTCTTAATGAAGGCACAAGATCCGGTTGTTGATTTGAATATATTTTTTGACTTGAAATGAAACTTGAACAGTCTAATGATTGCTTATGAAAAGAGATTCTATAGACTAAATGTGAAATGGAAATTAAAATGATATTGAGGTCTTATAATTAACAGTTAAAAAAGAAAACAGATTTTAGCAGTTACCTATTTTAAAACTATGGAAACTTGAGAGACTGAAGCCCTTTATGAATCTACAGAATGAAATTAGGTTAAAGAAAAGCTTTGAAAATATAGAGGGAAAAGGTAATTATGAGACTAACAGATGTGTCATGCTTAAGAAAACGAGAAATAACACAATAAAAATTAAATTAATGTTTGTACAAACTGATCATCTTTCTTGGCTTGAAGAGAGTCTTAATCATAAAAATACTGTTTAAACCTTGCCCACTTTGACAAATACTAACCTTCACGTTGTTTTATGGCTTTTCAAACTTAGCTGGAGAAAATATTATTTTGATTCTAGTCTGCTATGTACTGAATGTTTGTGTTCCCCCAAATTATTATGTTGGAACTCTAATCCCCAATGTTGTGGTAGTTGGTGTGGGGCCTTTGGGAGGTGACTGGGTTATGAGTGTGGTGCTTTCATGTTGGGATTAGTACCCTTATAAGAAAAGACAGGAGAGAGCTTGTCTCCTTTCTCTCTTCACCATGTGAGGACACTTCAGGAACAGGGCCCCCATCAGGAACTGAATCAGCGCACCTTGATCTTGGACTTCCCAACTTCCAGAACTGATAACAAAATTCTGTTGTTTAAGCCACCCAGCCTATGATATCTTTCTTTTAGCACTCCCGAATAAGACATAGTTTCTAGACAAGAAAACTCTGACCTAAGCAAGAAAACTGTTGATTTTGTAAAAATGTTGGTTTACCTAGTGTTATGGGCTGAACTGTCTTCCAAAGTGATAGATTGATGTTTTAGCCCCTAATACTTCAGAGTATGACCTTATTTGAAAATAGAGTCATTGAAGATGTAATGGTTAAGATGAGGTAACACTGGAGTAGGAAGGGCCCTTAATCCGATATGACTATGTCATTATACAAAGAGGAGAGAGGAAAGTCGGAGTGCAGACAGCCATGTGAAGACAGAGACACACAGGGAGAACACGATGTGACAGCAGAAGCAGGAACTGGACTGATACAACTGCAAGCCAGGAACACCAAGCATTGATGGCCACCATGATGGCCACCACTGGAAGTGAGAAAGAGACAAGGAAGGATGCTATCCAGACTCTCAGAGGGAGCATGGCCTTGCTGACACCTTGGTTTTGGATTTCCAGCCTTGAGAACTGCAAGAGTATAAACTTTTGTTATATTAAGCCACCCAAAGTATGGCAGTTTCTAATGGCAGCCTGAAGAAACCATTACACTCAGTATCATCTCACACTTAGAGAGAACAAAGCTCTTGCTCCCATGCTAGCCAGGTAGCCTTAGAATAAGCCTGTGGGTCTTCTGTTTCTATCCATTACAGTGATCTGCCATTGCTCACAATGGTTATATTCAGAACAGGAAAACCCCTTTTGAGAACATGTGGCACTTTCCAGCACATAAAAAGCTTAAGTCATTCTCTTTCCTGAAAAGACCCCACATGTGATTATACTTTGCAGTTATCTTTCCTCTCTCCACCCAAAAGGGCAAAGTAATGCAGCTGTTCCAACTGGAATGTTAGCTACAAAGCAACACAAGGGCAGTGATTCTCTCTCTCTTTTACTCTCGCTGATTGAATCAATTAATAGATAAATGCTTTGTCAAAAAAAAAAAAAAAAAAAGACTTCACTGAATATGTAGTTTCCTAACCAGTCTGATAACTGCATACTTCTCAGAACCATCACAGACAGTGGTCTTATTACCTATATCCTGAGTCACTTTGGAAAAGCACATTCCCACCCACTCCATCTGTAACCTGCCATGATGAGCTGAGAACTCATTAAGGGCCTCCCATGCTATCCAACCGTGACATTGTATTCATAGCTCTCTTTGCCTTTCCTTTCTTTCTTCATAAAAGCTCCAGGAATATAATTCAATATTTTATTTCCAGATATTTTCCTGTCTCTTGGGAGTTCTCTTTTCCAAAGAAAATAAATTTTAACTATTCTGTACCTTGATGGTTAAAGTGATTTTTTTTTACCCCATTGTCTTTAGGAATTTGGTGAAATATATTACCGTTCTTATAGTGGACAGATTGCCAAAATTTCAGAATGCACACATGATTCTTATATTAAAAAATTAATAATCTGGGGAAATTGTTTCTATCCCCCTCTTCTTATCAAACCTTGAATCTCAAAAATCTAAATGATACTGCCAATTATTCCTAGGTTATGGGCTTATTCATCTGTTTTCTTCTTGAGAAACCTTCTTTCATGTCACTTCTCACCTGTAGATAATGTATCTGTTGAATTATAATGAAGCTATGGATATGAAATTTCAGTGTAACATTCTTAAGGGTATAATTTTCCTTTCAGAAGAACTCCTTACTCTAGACAATATTTTGGGTATTTAATCCCTTCAGAATTAGAAAAATTCAAATTAGATTATTCTTAGTCCAGAAGCAAAATAAATTGTCAAATAATTTTTAAAATATAACAAATATTCATATGATCAAGATTTTACAAATCATTTTTGCACATCTATTTTTTCTAGTTTTATAGTGAAATACTGCTAAATTTTATAAAATAGTATTTTTGTGGCTTTATTTTATATTTAGCAGGCAAAATTATATGTCATTGAAAACTCTAAAATGTAAATGGATTTTTTCTAAATGATAGAGTATTTTAAAAATAAATTTTCAGTAGACTGAAATTTGCTGTCGAATTAATGTATGTTCAGCATGAAACTGTTGACACAATTAACTTGTATTAATCTTTAGTGGAATGATGTCCACAAATATATTCAGTGCCATATGTTTTCTGGGTTGCTATATTCATAGAATTAAAAATAAATGAGAGATAAAAAGATGAGAAATAATACATTTTATTAACTCCTGATGTAAAACAACATGAATTATTAAAGACTTATACAATTATTCTTCATTATGTCCAATAAATAAATGTAAGGAAAAGGTTTTAATGAAGATTAACAGAGGCCCAAAGCAGCTGAATTCTAAACATGAGTCTGAAAATCATCTTTACAATAGTGGTAAATGTGAAGTTCAATTTGTGTAAAAATCTTGGGTTATGATTTAGGATTAAACCAAGAAAAATTATCAAGATTATTATGTTGAGATTTCACTGAAGGCAGATGCTTTTGTGTTGAGGTCTTAGACATTGTCGTTAAAAGGACATGCAAACCTTTGCAGAGAGCATGCTTCCCAGCAAATGTGTGACCAGACTTTCAACACCTGTCTGTTATATGTTGATCTCATCTTCAAAATCATGGCAAACAATGGGAACTAAAACAGAATTAAAAATATTACGATTGAGTCATGGGAGTATCAGAATATTTGAGGTTCAGAATTATATTTTGCACCATTTTAAAATTAACAGATGCTTATGAAGGTTGAAATAAAAGTGTGAAATTGGAAATAAGGATATAATTATAGACAAGTCACAAAAAGACTAATATTTAAAAAAATTTGGTCTAAGCTTTTTCCCTAGAGAATCATCTTTGTTGTTACCGAGGTATTTCATTAATCAAGAAAGGCTTTATGTTTTAAATTCTTTTTGTGTTATGCTCAATCAGAATGACACTTCTGCAGTTATTGTAACCAGGGAAGAACCAATGCTTTTTTTATCTTTTATTATCGGTGAGTCTTTGGGAGGTAGTATCTAACCCCTCCTGCCTCTGCACTCTCTCCTCACCACTTCCATTTGCTTGAGGGATAACACTGCTCTACTGCTAATACACTGCAAACGTGAGATAGAGGACTTCACAACTGGCTGACACACATGCATTTGCACACATATACACACGCACTCACCCCTTGAATAATGAAGACCTTCATTTATGAGAAGTAGGGAGAGTAGGTACTAATAAAGCGACATCCACCGTGTATTCTGCTCTCTTTTGTAGTCTCCAAGCCTAGTTTGAGGGTAGCGTTGATATTAATGTTTATAAATTACTTGCTTTAATTGTTAAGTGATAGCAACACATTGCAAAAAAAAAGCAAGGAAGAGAAATTGAGAGGATGTTTAAAGGGATACAAAAGAATCGACTCTGCGATTCAACTGTTGTTTATTTCTTTATGATCATTAATTTCAGGTATTTTTAAAATTCTAGTAATTTTATACACTTTTCTAACCTGCAATTTCTAAGTTGCTACTTGATTTTCATTATTTTTAAATTTGTTACAATAAATTGAATAAGTATCATAACTTACCTGACCATTCCTCTATCATGGACCATCATAAAATTCTAGAATTATCCTCTTTTAAAGATTACTTACTTTAGGCAAATATAACAATGTTTAATTGCTAGGTCTAATCCATGCACAAATATTTCAGCCTCTTAATACATATTGCCAAATTGCCATCCACAGTGGTGTTGCTGATTTTTAATAGGAAAGTTGGACCATCTTCCTTTTCATAACTCAATAATCCATTTTCTTTGGCTGAATGTAAATGGCTCTGAACAATGAGCTAAGGGTACTTTATTTGATTAATTGCTTAACATTTTTCTTCCTATAAAAAAAGGTAAAGTTTTAATTTAAGGTAAATTTTAAAGAAACTTTGTATCCAGATGAAATTATCTTGGAGCCCAAGTACTTTGTAAACATTTAAACTTTAAGTGTTTGATGACTTTTCATGAAAAAATCCATTTATTCTTCTAGTGATACCCAGGGTATTAATTTCATGATTACTAGTAGAATAAATGCATTCTATCCAAGAAGAATTAGCATCATATTTTTGTGGTGATTAGTTACAACCTTTCTGTGAAGGAGTAATATTAATAAAAATAATATTATTCATAATAGCAACGATATCAACATCGATTAATATTTAATGACTGCTTAGAACATGTCAGAATGTTTATTAAATTTTTTAAATGCATTATTTTATGGACCTCACAGCAGCTCTTAAGATGATAATAACAGTATTTTTAAAAATGAGGAAATTGATCATTAAAGTGTTTAAGTGATCTGGCCAAGGTCACCCAGCTGGTAAGAGATCAAGTTGGAGTTAAGACCCAGATAAACTGGACCCCAAAGCCCATATTATTTTCACTTTATTACACTAAAAATTCACATTTTAGATTCTGACAAGATTAAGGGACTTGATTAGTGTATTCTTGGAAAAATAATTACACAGGCAGTATCGAGCTTTATAAAACCATACCATGGTCATTCATGAGTGCTATCACAGATACTGAAATGTCTGAAAGAAAATTTCTTGGGCACGAGGAGTGTGACACTCCTCCTTGGTAAGCCTTGCTGTCATGTGACTGTTCAAGATGACTTTCAGTTCAGTGAGGTTATGAATTAGGGGAGTTTCTGGATTTTAATCAAATGGATTTGAAATGACTCACTGAACATGACTCAAGCTTGTGTGGAACTAGTACGCTGGTACGTCATGCCTCCAGCGAAGAGTCAGTGTACATTTTCAAAGACTGCTGTTCCTGAACTGATAAGCGGATCTTCCGGATGACCCTTCTGCACTTAACCCACTTGTGAAACAGTCTCTGCCCATGTGTTATGAACCGCCATCATATTAGGAGGTGGCTTTTGGAGTTGCCTGCTGTATAATGATGGGCTACTACAAATACTAATATTGGAAGCCTTAAATGTGATCTCTACATGCTACGTTTGTTAGCCAGTAGTCCTCAAAAGTTGATTTATAATTCAAGAGTTTTTAAGGATGCCATTTTGGAAGAAAAGATTTCTCTGAAATAGTGATAAATTTGATCTTTAAGGAAAATTCTTATGATTATAAAACAACTTTTAATAAATCACTATAGAATGTAAAGAATAACAACATAAAGTTTGAATTGTCACTTTCTTAGAAATGCCATTTGTGGGGCACTAATATACTCTGTTTTACTCCAAGTTCCTAACATTAGCATTTCTATTTCTAGTAAATCCCCTTCTTTTACACAATTATAGGCAGCTTTCAGGAGAAAAAAATAAGTGTGATAACAGCAGTGGAGAACAATTCAAATCCACTTTGTGTAATGCAGTGATTAGTTCTGCCTTTTTTATTTCTTGCATTTCAGTCATTTAAAGTGTTTTCATCCTCACCACTATGAGAGGATTCTCAAACTAACTTTGCCGATGAAGATTTGGATTCAAACCTAGTCTCCACTGTTTACTCACTGTGTTAGTTGGAAAATCCGTGTTTTCATCCCCAGCTGTTTGATGTATAAATCTGGTGTAAAAATAGGTCCCTCCATATGATTATTATGAGATGCAAATGCAATCACATATGTAAAGTATTTAGCAAAGTGAATACAATTCTCAGTATCATTAATATTAGTATATCTAGCACTGTTCTAGAAAATTTTAAATTAATAACAAATCTTGATTGTTCCCCGAATGCCCTGAGAAGCAGCTCTAATGCAATTCAGTGCTTCTGGTCTTGTGTCTGTTAATTCGGCCCCATGGACACCTTGAACCTCAGTTTCAGCAGCGATCGGTGATAACAGCCAATCTCTTTGAGAGGCCCCCAAGGACCACAAAATTGGATTTCAAGTATGCTACACCACTTAGATTTCAAAGTATGTGTTCCCAAATGCCTCCAAATTTGTTGGAAACTCACACAACGTTTAACATAGACTTTTTTAAAGGTCATGAATGTATATCCCATTTAAATGATAACTGTTAACTGGTTTTAACCAAGACCCACAAATAAGTAGTGTCAGAGCCAAGTGTAGACTTTAGAGAAGCAGAAAGCAACTTTAGTTCAAATTCTAGCTCCACCCCTCACTTAGTCTGTGAACTTGGGTCAGTTACTTAATGTCTCTGTGCCTATCTACCCTCGTATAATGCCTCAAAAGAGTATTTCTAGGATTAAATGAGTAGGTTTTATATTAAATTTGTAGAACAAAAGTTCCAGGTGCAAGAACTATGTGTGTGTTTGCCGTTTTTTCTGATCTTCGGTTAAGTATTCCTTCTAGTTCCCTCTCCTTGTAGGTGCTCATGATAGATTCCTTAGTCAGTGGGACAAAAAGAATTAACGTGGATCAGCTTCCATGTCACTTGTCACACCCTTTCTACATGTATTCCACTGACTAGTAGCATACCACTTCAGAGATATTAATGTCCATATTTTCCTGCTGTAGACTTAGAGGATGAGAGCCAGGAGGTAAAAACCTAGATATTTTCAGTTCCTAAGTTCATTCTATGTTCATGACTTTAAGTCAATGCCACACAGAAGATTTTGGGCATCACTATTTTTATAAACATCTGAGTTTCTCAGGTCTTAATCCTTCCATTACCAGATTTGAACACTCACAAATCAGATGCTAGCATTTACTTGACCTTGAATTTCTCTGATACCACAGACATTTGCACAACATCTGTGAACTCTTTTAAAACAGTCTTGCAAATGTCATACTGTTACCAGCCATAAGTTTCTACTAAGTTCATTGTGGGTGTGCGCATGTACACGTGAGCCCAGCTCTTTTCTCACCCTTAATTTGGCTGCTTTTATTTTTCTCTTTGATTTGAGTAACATGTGAATTTAGTGAAAATTTAAAAAGCAGATGCTTCTACTTCAGATATTAAAGTGTAGCCCTCAAGAAATCGTCCTCGCTAGTAGATTTTTCCTGTGAGCCTGAGGCTTATGCCAGTACTCAAAAAACTGAGAAGAGGAATGGGTTCTAAAATATTACGAGCTAATGAACTACTTTAAAATGCTGCATTTAGAAACTACTTATTTGCAATGTTTAAGAATAATTGGCAGTATACTAAAACTTAAAAAAAAAAAAAACTAGTGTAGGATAAGAAATATAGGTAGATGGACATTGAGATGAATTCCTAAAATGCACAGAGAAACACCGCAAGTAAGATCTAATGTCACAGCACATTTCATGTACAGTGAAATCCATTCTGGGAAGCATCTGCTCATTTGTTAGTTTATTTGTTATGAGAATAATGTCATACAAGTTTTTAGTCCATTATTATGGCTATTTTAACAAACAGTGAAGTTAAAGGCACTGCCTAAAAGAATTGACCTTTTTCAAGTGTGATCTTAACTCATTCGAGAATATGTAAAATCTGTTTAATCTAACTAGGGTAAAACATGTACGTGATTATAGAATGCTTATGGTTGTTGTTCCCAAACAGAAGTTATAGGACACTGGGTTCAACAAGAACACCTCTGTGGGTGCCACTGAAAATCAGTCAGTAATGGTGAGTATTTGGTACTTACGTAAACTGGGCAAACAGCCAAGCACTTTGTTTCACTAGCATGTCTGTTCTTACTTCAAATAAAAAATTTTGTGTTCTGTGATTAAAGTGCTTTGTTTCCCTCTTCTACTAGTTCCGTAATAGTCATCATATAACAAACATAGATGGACTAGGTTTTGCAGTTCAATAGTAAGCAAATTCTGTGTTCCCTGCTCTCCCAAAGCTTATATTCTAGTGAGAGAGACAGATGTTAATGGGAAAGGTCTCTAACACATTTTAAATGAGAACCATGATACACACTTCATAAATTTCATACATATGTTTGATAAATAAATTTCATCCTAAAAGATAGATGCGACATAGTCTTATTGGCCAAGGAAAGAGTTTCCCTGAGACCTGGAAGAAGGGCAGCAAGAAACAGCAAATTTTTTTATTTTATAAAAATTAATAAACAGAAAACTGGATAACATTATTTTTAACATTGTACTATTGCAGGGGAGTAGAGAGGAGAGAGACAGAGAATCAGTTCCCAGCTGCAGGGAAGATGGCGTACTGCTTGAAGACTCCTCCAGCAAACTTTACCCCTTATTTGCAGCAGTGTTTCCCAACCGTGATCTGTTACGTTCCCCTATGTACAGGATGGAAAAGGCTCACGGGAGAGTTATACTCAGTTTGGGGTTTTAAGAAGATGTGTATCAAAATCCTGGTTTGTCTGTCAGTGTTGGGGGAGAATCCTGTCGCTTGAAAGAGCCCCTTCAGCTATTTAATATGGAAAGATCATGCACTTCCCCAAATCAGGAAGACGGACTAAAATGTAACGGAAATGGACATCATTTCCTTTTTCCTCCAAGATTTTGAGATGAGGAAGCATGGTAAAACTTGAAAACACTAAGAACCGTGGTGAACCTCTCTCACTGCTGAGTCACACTTGGCCCAGGCAGTTACGTGACGCACAGCGAGACTGTAGGAAAGAAGGAAACACTCCACGTCTTCATCTCTAGTAAGTTTATTTGCCTGTTTCTCTAAACCCTTCCCACCTAAAATTATATGTGTTTCTGAAAAAAAAAAAAGGAACTCTTTTCTAATCTTAGCGAGGAGAATTTATGATGTATTTAAAACAGATGTCAAGTACAAATACTATTGCTTGCATCGTCACACATATTTCTAGCACTACCATCAATAACTACAGTATTATCAAAACGGGCACCATTTAACAGAAAAGTCTGTGCCAGTTTCTGTGCCATGTGGTGAATGCCGAGTTTCTTTGCTCTTTCAAAATATAGGGCAAAAACTGTTTTTGTTATCAAACTTTCTTTGCGTGGAAAATCATCTATCTATTGGCAAAATGAAGGAGAATCTCCTTCAGGTGCTTTTTTTTTTTAAGCATCTGCTCTTAGGAAATGAATGCAATATGGGGATGTAGTGGCTAGGGAGAGAAAAATAATGTATATAAATTGTTTCTCACCATGTGCACCTGAACAAAATGAACCATGTTAAATTGCTTATGTAAAGTAGGCAGACTGTTTCCATTCATGAATAAATAGCACTTATAACATCGCTGTTCTAAAGGTAATAAATGAACTTGCTATTGGTTTATGCACCAAATCAATTTTGAATGGGTCAAATGAACTAGATATTGCACTATTATAATGGCTTGTTCGTTCTTCAGTTCAAACAGAAACAATAGATAAAACATTTTGAATTGTGAATAACTTTTATAAAATTTTTTGTTGATTATATTTCACTCAGTTAACAAAAATGTCTTGATCTTTATGGCCAGAATGCCAGTAAGATTACAAATATTCCTAAATTTTTTCACCAACTCATCCAAATTACTAAAATTTAAGACTATCTTGTTAGAATTTTAAGTTAATTAATATATATGATGGGTTAGTGACCCAATAGAATATTAAGTTCTCATATAATTATTAAGACCATTCATAGGTATTCAGAGGCAAGCTTAGGGTTAATGTTCTAACAGTTCTAACAGGCATTTGGACTTTTAACATTTACAAAATGTCATATTACCATGGAAAAATGGTATTCAAAATAGGAGCCAACTTTATTTTGCATAGGTCTACTCTCTGAGAATCCTGAGTAGATACCATTACTCATAGTCTTAGCACAGAAGAGGGTTTTAAAGACCATGTATGTCCTACTTGTTTTTTCTTTACTTTTTCCTTAATACTGATGTATCATTGTCAGATCTCATCACTAATGCTCCTTATCACATATTTGAGTGGTGACACAAGATTCAAACTTACGTTCCCAGAATTCCATAGTCCTTATTATCATGCTATGTAATCTGCTTCTCCTGGCATTAAAACACGTGACTGTTACTTAGTAAGTGTGACTCAGTTACATCTATAGGTCATTTTTTTATGTGGGTTAAAGTACTATATTCATATACAGATTTTAACATACTTTTAAATTCTCATTTGGACTACTTAGTTTGATTAATGAATTGGTTTAATGTTTCTTTTCCCTCTCATGATTCTATCATGGCAAGGACCATTATATCCTAAGAACTTAGCCACATATTAGTCATAAAGGAAATATTCTTTATACTTGCAGGATGACAATTTCTACCTATTCTGCATCTCCCAAACAAAATATCTCATTCATTTGAACCTCTGGAGAAATTTTTATAATACTTCCCCTAAGGTATGTGAAGTATTGTATGATTTCCCTCTGCAAGTATATGCTTCCTCCACTCATTCTGTTTTTTTCATGCACCATCCAAACCAGAGCAATACTCACCTGAAATATTAAAACTTAACTCTCTGACACTGTGTCTTATTTTTTTGTGCCTGATAGCAAGCACCTACCAGATCCATAGTGACACAGTAAATACCCTAAACTTCTTTGAGGAGTCAGATTGAAGAGAGTGTATCAGTGACAGATGAGATGGGCAAGGATAAGATGGAACATCTTAATATGTAAAATTTGTATTCCAAGGACAAAAGGGAAGCAATGAATTTCTTGCAACTCAAAGTGGACAATGGCGTTTCCTCTGCTAAGGGTCAAGCATACCACTGATGAGAGTAACAATTTCACAATCAAGGGAACAGAGTATATAGGTAGAATTATTCCCCCAGTCATAGTAATTTGGATTATTACTGTCTTTAATATATTGGTTTACACTTACCTTTCTGTGTTCAGTTTTTAGCTTCAGCATAACCAAGTAATATTATTCAGTAGTCAGAAAGGAGGAGGAAAATAATTGTTTAACTGTAAAAAGCAGAGCATCTGTTTGATTCATTTCTAAATTTCTTGTAATCAGGGAAAATAATTACAGTATTCTGTTCTAAAAATGGTACAGGAATGATTATTAAGCAGATGTATGGCTATTTGTTATTGAGTTTGGACAATTTCATTTATAAACGAATGTCTTAATGTAACAGCTCTGAATCAAACCTACACCATCTGTGTTAGTTAAAAAAGCTTATTTGGGACATGTGCTGCCTACAGTACTGAAACAATTCTTTTGTTTTGCTCACGATTGGAGATGTTGTTCTGTGTAATTGGAACCTGGCATTTTACTCTTCATTTACCCTGGGGAAAATCTCATCTGAATAGTTATTCTTGTTATCCACAGATAATTCACTGAGAGACATACAATGTTCTGTGGTAAATTATTTAAAACATTCGTGTCGTGAATACTAAGGTATTTGTCTCACAGAACTCTAGCGCCAGCAGGTCTCTTAGTGGCAGATTACCTCTAAAATGTGGCTAAGTCCACAGCTAACTAGATCCTCTAGTTTCAGAATATGAGTTGAATATTTGGTAGCTGTATGTAAGATGAAGGAGTTATTTAACTCTCTGTGCTTCAGTTTATTTTCCTTTAAATTAGGCATAATAATAATTTTTACCCTCATAGAATTGATGTGAGGATTAAACATTAATGCATGGAAAACACATATAATCTTATATATTCCATTGTAAGCAATACATAAATAACATTAACTATTATTTTCTAGTTCAACTTTCTCATTTCACATATGATGTAAAAAAGACTTTGATGCTTTGAAAGGTATTGATGACTAATGTAAACAAACAAACAAAAAACAAAACCAAATTTGGAATCAATCAACTGAATTTAAATTCAATTTCTCCCCTTCCTAGCTGTGTAACTATGTGGCTTGTGTACTGTAAATGTTACCAAATGTAAAATAAGGGAAGGGATACTATATTCTTAGGAGGTGATTTATGGATTGTGCCTGGGAAGATATTTAAGGTTTCCTTATTTTTCTAGATATTTTCAAACTTGTATGAGATTTTCTCTATGACCCAAGAAGAGAGATTTGGGGTTTTTTTTTTTTTAATTTTCAGATGTTTTTATTTGTTGTTATTATTATTATTACTTACAGAGTGGTAAGAAAATGCTTACTGTCTTCCTATTTGGGGGAATTTATTTCATGTTTTTTTAGGGCCTCAAATATTGCCAGTTTTTCAAAATAATCAATGGATACTTGAAATCAGATTGTGTTCTATTCTCTTTTTCAAGATGCAGAGCTTAGTATACACTATTGGATGTTTATTTATGTTATTTAGGTCTTCTTGCTTCTTCCTTATTTCTGCCCCTTTAATTTTCAAGGATGGAGAGACAAGACTAATGCATCTGTGCTTTTCTCCTGATATATTCTTTCTAGTTTGCTTTGTGCCTTTTGATGCTGTGGCATTATGGCTGTAGGCGTTCATTATGAACTATGACTTATAACAACAACAACAAAAATACCCTTTTTCAATTTGTCTTATGTTTTGTGGTCTGACTTAACGTTTGCCTGATAAAAGATTTCCACCCTGGGTTTCTTTTCTTGTGATTTTTTTTTTTTTTTGACATCTTGGTTTTCACTTACCTAATTTATATTGTATAAGGTGTATTTCTTGTAGAGCCTACAGTTGGGTTTTATTTTGGGAAAACAAATAGAGAAGTCTTTTATTTATTATGTAATATTTATATGTGATCCTAATTCCAGCACATTATTGTATGTGTTCTAATATTTTTTATTTAGGTTTTTGTCTTCCCATTTATGGGTATAATTTTGTCCTAATGCTAAACTGTATCACTATAATTTTATAGAACTATATGTAATATTGTTTGTTAGTCTATTTTTAGAGTCTCTTCTTATTGAGCATTGATAAAAGTATGTTTCTCCTTCTTTGCTCTTTTTCTTTTCTGTCACCTGATTTTAATCAATTTCATTAGCCTCCTTAGTATGCACACTTGTAATGGTGAATATACTTACACATCTATTATTTGCTTATTAAGTTTTATGATGTATTTTCGTTTTAGCTGCTTCAGTGAACTATTTTCCTTTCACTTTGCTTCCCCACTTTTTCTAGCATTTTTTGCTTTGCCGTTTCTAAAATACCAGTGGGTAAAACATTTACATTCTGTTCTGAAGCCCTAGTCCACACAGTTCTTTCAATCATAGTAGTGCAGTTAAAAAGATTTAATGTTCTCCATCGTTAAAGTTGTCAACTTTAGCAAATAAAAGTAGAGGACACCCACCTAAATTTGAGTTTCAATTATATGTAGAATTATAAATCTTTTTAGTATAAGGATGTTCCATGAAGTATTAGGGATATTAGGCATCTTGTATTTTCTGGTAACCCTAAGCTGAGTTCTTTTGCCTAAGCTTTTTAGTCATGCCTGGGTTGTCTGGAATTTGGCCTTAGAGTAGATCCCTAAAGAATGACTCATGGCAGTAGTGTGCATGGTCAAACCACGTGCCTGGTAACTTTGTACTTGAAACACAGGTTAGCTGTGTAAAAACACGTTTCTTAACACTTTGTTTATCTTTTAGAATTTCATGGATACTGTCTCAGTGTTTTCTAGTGTCTGAATGATGCCAGATAACCTGAAGCCAGTCAGACTCCCCCTTTGTTACATGAATCTTAATATTTTTGCCTTTCTATATGAAGGCTGTTTCATTTGAATATGTACACCTTTGCTAGGGTTAGTCTCCTTGACCATTCTGCATCATTTGTACCAGGAATAAAATGTATTCTTTTTTAGTTTTACACATCATGTTTTCATTTTTCAAAAACTTTTTGAATGATATTTTTACAATTTTCTTCTGTTTGGTTACTTTTTCTTCTTTAGAGACATCAAGCAAGCTTATTATGAATTTTCTTTGATTATTTTCTGTATCTGTTGTTTTAAGTTATTTTTCTCTTTTTAAACATTTGTATTCATTATAACTATTTTCATTTTTCTATTCTTTTTCAGTTTTTGTACCCTTTGTTTCTTAATGCATTTTGGCATTTGTATTTTTCCTGTTCTACTTTCAGATTCACCTTAGTTCTATGATATTTTTATATTTTCTTCCATTTTTTCATTGAACCCTCCCTCTCCAGTTCAGTGTTTAAATCTCTTCTAATTGTTTTATTGTTTATTCCCCTAATTCTTGGCCTTTTGTCTACTGTTCTTGATTCATTGAAGCAATTACTCTTTTAAACTAAATGGTGAAAATACATAGTCACAATTTTTATCTGCTTCCTAGTTGGGAGTTTTTCATTTTCTGTACACGCTTTCTCTGTTCTTTTACTCCTTAAAAAAATCTTTGTTCATATCTCATTCAAGATTTTTTTTATTAAACATCATTAAAACAAGGATATTTTCATGGATCAACTATAGTTCATGTAGCAGGTTAAGGCTAGGTTCAGGGCTAACTGAAATTTTCCTTTTAACACCGAGTTTCTTCTATGTAGTTCAGTTTTCCTTCTCCTCAACCAATGAGCTTGGAAACTTCATGGGATGTTTTGGTTTGTTTTTTTATTTCATTGCGTGCATGCGCGTGTGTGTGTGTGTGTGTGTGTGTGTGTGTGTGTGTATGTATGTGTTTTAAAGCAGGCATCCCTTTTCTTCTGTAATCACTATGGCAAACTGGTTAATTGGTTTGTGCAAAGATGACTTATGAACAAATTCATTAGTCTTAGTTCCTCTGTTTCTCAGACCCAAACTAAATTCAGCGCTCTTCTGCTACCAGCCAGTATAGTCTTGTCCCTGTTGTTAAAAAAGAGAATTCCAAGTTTGCTGCTTCTAAGTGGCCCTCACCTTGAAGAAGTTTTTTGCTTCCTCCTTCTAAGATTCTCCATGCCTAATTCGCACTTCTTGGTATATTATCTTCTTCCTACATCTTTCCTCACTTGATCCTTGTTGCTTTGGGTCACATAGCTACCTATGGGGGGAGAAGAGTTGAGTTACTAAGTTTCCCAGTTTTCCCAAAATATGAAAATATCTTTTCCTTTGTTTTTTTGTTCCCTTTTTGGTTTTCAGATGACTTCTTAGAAATCTTTATTTTTTGTCCAAGTGTTTAAACCTAGATATTCACTATTGTACCTGTTAGCACAAAGTCATTCAATGAAAAAAAATAATCACTAACTTAATGAGATTTGTCTTTAAAATACTAAGTTATTTTTCCTTGTTTATAAAACACACTGGATTAATGTCAAGTAAGATGTATAAGAATATAAGCATGCTTAAAGCTGAATGTTATTTTTCTTGAATGAGAAAAAAATCAAATTACCTAATTTAAAAATATGGAAGCTATCAAGGGATGTTTGGATTTTGAAGAACTTTTCTGTATTCAATTAGTGTTTCTGCTGTATTCTTTCCTGATTTCAAGGAAACATTTTCATTTTTTAGTTTGAATAGCATTTATAACTGATTATTGAGGTTTATCGGGATTATTTATCTCATGATAAGTCCATCTTGTACTCTGTACTTCTAGCATGTCCTAAGATTTGCTTTTTGAAACTATGTCTATGCTAAGGTTGCTTGGCAGAAAACATCACGGTAAATTCACAGACTATCCTACACATTAAATTAGGGAACAGCATAACACCTATTGTAAACTTTTACACTCACTAATTGACATAACACTCATAGGGTACCAGAGTTAATGAAAAAAAATTGTTCTTCTTTACATTGTTTTTTCATCTTCTAAAAGTACTATGATGAGAAGTATTAATGTTCACAAGTGTCATAGTTCTATACAATGAGATTGTAATAAGACATGTCAAGCTAGTTCAGTAAAGTAGAGTCGGGGTGAACTCTTCTCAAATGAACATAGAAAAATGTTTCACAATTAAAATCTAGTATCTAATATTACATTTTTTCTGATTAAAAGAAAAAAATCTGCAACATAAACATTTGTGATAAAATTTACCAATCTAATCACTGAAGTATTTTTAAGTTAAAATTTGTAATTTCCCTCTGGGCTTTACACTCTATTGCTCCAGTAATATTGTGATCCCCCCTACCCGTAACCTTAGCTGTTCATTTAAATGAAATGGTATATTTATTGCAAAGTATAGTATCTTAGATTATCAAAATAATTTTTAAGGGAAAAATAACATTGTCAGCATTTAGTATTAAGGATAAAGAAGTAAATCAGGCCAAGCTCTTAGTTTTTAAGTTTAAAGAATGTGATTATCTATCAAACATTAGTTTGAGAGTAGGGCTGTCAACTTAGACCAGTCTGCTAATGTGTACTTGTTGCAAGACATTTGCTTCAAAACAGGAAAATATTTAAATGTTATCATCAACACATTTATTGAAAAAGCAGTGCCATCATGGTACCCATTAAACTAAATTAATTGAAGATTATAGAAATAGAATTAATTCCTCTATTCTATAGGGTTAGGAACCATATTCTCTGGACTTTTGAGGAAATACAGCATCACATGCAAATTGTTTCTGAATTTTGATCTACTATTGGATATTCATCATCATTAAGCATTATTCCTTGCCTTTTATTTGTAGATATAAAATAAAAGATATTTAAGTTTAGCACCTACAGTGAATGGTTGAAGCATACTAATGTCTACATAGCTGATACTATTCATTTGGGAAAACAAAAGACATGTTTGGGACTGAACATCTGTTTAATATAGTGTTATGAAATGGCCAACCACATTCCTTTTACGTGTTTACTTCCAGATAATGGTTGATATGTGATTAAGGGTGAATAGGGGAGGGACTATGTTGTGGTCAAATTCCATTATCAAAGATTCTTAGTCATAATGAGGGAGCTTAGACACTCAGGACTGCCTAAAGCAGAGCATTTTCTTAAGGATGTTCTGTCACAATGATTTCATTTTTGTTTGTGGGGGGGGGGGGTCACCAGTCTTTGAGAAGTTTTGCAGTGACCCACTTACATCATCCACGTTACCAGATACAACTCTACCACAGGGACTTCAGAGGCTACTTCTAGGAGCTGGAAAATCTTCTTGCTAACTTTTTCACTAAGTTATATCCCATTTCATTCCTTAAGAGCCATCAAATTAATAATCATAGCTAATTTTGTAAGAGATCTCTGTTGTGATATGTTTAAGAATTTTTTTTTAATTTAGCAGTACTTTGTTTATTACTACAATGAAAGGATCTCGGTCAAATGTCGTCAAATTGAATTACTTAAAACAAAACAAATACTAGGACATAACTATTATCCAGCATATATAATTTTATAAAATATAAATATTTAAACAATTCCACTTCTATGATACAGTTGGACAAGTTCATATGGAAAACAAATGAATATTTCTTATCCTCAACCAAATAGTTCTAAGCATTCTTAGACATGATTTAACATAAAAATAAATAACAAAACTCACAAAAAAAATGCTAAGATACTAAATTGAAATAAAAATCAGAAAACCAATCAGTAAACATAGTACTTTAATCAAAGTATAAATTCAAAACAGTTTTTTTTTAGGATTATGTGTTCAACTTCTTATAGATTATAATGCAAATTGCCATGTTAGATCAATAGAAAATTTGTTTTATGAAACTTTCTCTAAAGCAAAATGCCTTGATACCTTCAAAATCACAGAGGGTAAAATGATCATTTTAAAGAACTGTATGTTCTTGAAGCATTTTCATAGCAGGAAAAGAGTAAAGTGGCAACACTGAAGTGTGTTTCATTTACACTCAGTTATGTACTGCATACTTGATTATTTCTATCATGATAGAAAATGTGGCCTTTATAGCAAAGAGCACTTCAGATTTCTCTTATAAAAAAGGAGACATGCAGTGTATGATCTTAAACAAAGAACTGCTCAGTTTCTAGCCTTTGGAGAAAGAACACATAAATCTTTCCTCTCAGACCAGTGACATTATATTCATTTACAGTAACTGTTTTCCAATTCAAAATCTACTTTGGGGAAACCTTTTAGGAAATTATCTTGCCTCGCTGAAAAGATGAGATCTTTAATATCTAGTCATTGTGTCTAAAGAAAGTTGATTTACAGGTCGTTCTTTCCCTGAAGGAAAGATTATCCCCAAGGGTGTGTGTGTGTGTGTGTGTGTGTGTGTGTGTGTGTGTGTGTGTATCTGTGTTTGTCTTTACATGGATTCTTTGGACAAGAATCTTACTCAAATTGGAAATTTACATACAACTGTTTTGATTGGGAATGCCAGCCAAAACATCCTTCACTCACTGACATTAAGTCAAGAATTCTGCTGCTTAAGTCAATATGCTTCTTTTAATAGTTACTATTGTATTGTCCATTTATTTAAAAAAAAATAAAAAGAGAATTTTAAAATGATAATTCAGTGCTTCAAGTGCAGATGTGTATCACTCCTTGGAAATTATTTGCATCCTTTTCTTCACAATAAAAGAAGGGGTGACAATTGCAATTGTGATTTAAATATTTGCATAGACAGCAATAACTGTGGATCATCATGGTTTGTAGTTCCTGGTCTTCTGAAGTTCAGAGAATTCAGAGATGCAACAAGTTTATTGCTATGAGGATATACTCTGAAAATATGGAAGGGGATTAAACAATAGATTTGTCTTTTCAAAAATAATCTTAAGATCTGGGTACTTTTCTGTAGTGCTTTAGACGACACAAGGGTGCTTTCACATTTATAACTTAAAACTCAGAACTGAACTGAGTTTAGGAAAGAGAGCTCTTCTTCTGCCTATTTGAAAAGTGATTAAACATGCCCAATGGGGCTCTGTGACTCTAAACCCCATAGCTGGAGAGGTTTATGTGCTAGAAAGCATGGTACTTCCATGAGAGCCTCAAGTATTAGGAGATGTGCCTCTACAGCCAGTAACCTTGATGACTGAGGTCATTCCTCAAATGTCTGCAAATTTTCTAGCATATCAGTTTAATTCTGCTTGATAGCAGTTATGGAGAGTTACTGCTTCATCCATGTCCTCGCATGAGAATATTTTCATATATTATATGTATACCTCTAGATCATTTTGATATATTTTAGCTGCAGGACTCTCTTATGCTAACACACCTGATTCATCTGAAATATAAAAAAAAAGCATAAACTAAAAGAAATTTTAAAAGACATATATGAGAAGGTTCTCAGCTGCTAGTCATTGGGGATTATATCAAAATAACAGTGGACTATCTTCACCCTTCAGATTGAAAAAAGAAGTCCGATGGCATCAGTTTTGGAAAGGATGTGGAGAAATGGGCATCTTCACTAATGCATTGTGGGACTGAAGAATAGGGCATCTCCGGAGAGCCTGTGCCAGTAATCTAGAGGAAAACGGGCGTATATACAGATTGTGTGCCCCCAAAGCCCACACTAGAAATGCTTGTTCATGAAAACAGGACCTGAATTTGTACATTTATTGCAGTGTCATTTGTAAGAGCAAACCCACTGAAACAGTGCTTTTTAAAAAAAACAAAAAGGTTCAATTTATGTATTTATTTATATTGAAGTACAGTCTTTATGTTTTTATTGCCGTAATCTCATTTGATGGTATGTTTCTCATTTAAAGGAAGGAAATACATATACATAACACATTGAGAGATCTCAAAACATTGTTGAATGAAAAAGGAAAGATGTAAAATGTTACATAGGATATAATATTATTTATGTTAACTTAAGAACTTACATGTATATACACATATGTACAAATATACACATGCATACACATATATGCATACACAATATATAGAGAGGTACACACGTATATTCCAGGTATTGTATCTGTATTCAGGGAAGAAAGACAAACGATAAGTAACACCACTAATGCTCCACTGATATCTCCTTACATCTTATTGGCTATAAGCAAGTCACATGGCCACCACTTATTAGAAAAAAGCCTGGAAAATCAACTGTCTTCAAAAGAGGTAGAGGATTGTTGTCACTGGCCGGGACTAATCGTGATTCATTCATGTTCCAAACAAAATGAGCCTTCTGTAGGCAAATAAGGAAGATATAAGCAGCCAATAGTGTGTGGCAGTTAGTAAAACACACTCTTGAAAGCAGTTCTATTTTTTCAGTATTTAGTGATGAAAATACTCCTTGAATCCCCTCCAGATTTCAAGCTCTTTATGCAGAAATCCTATATTTTATGTTTTTCTTGTGTCCTCAGGGCACTCAGTGATAAGTATGTGCAAAGCACTAAAAAAATTTTTAAAAAAAATTGTTAATTAAATAACTCTGAGAAGAGACTCACCATCTTGCAAATAAGAAATTTAACTTAATATTTGGTAGAAATTATCTGGACCACAATTGTCACACTTAAGTCACTGAATTCACTCATGCAATATATTATGTAATTTATGCTAAAATTTTTAAAGTCTTTTTTACTACTTCTTTTGTATAACTGCTCGAGATTGAAACATCTACCTATGCTATTAGATTACATTATGCTATTTTATTTTTATTGATTTTCTCTATTAATTTCCTGTTTTCCATTTCATTGATTTCTGCTTCAATTATTATTTATTTTATTCTGCTTACTTTGGATTTGATTTGCTCTTCTTTTAGTAGTTTCCTAAGACTAAATTTAGACTACTGATTTTAGATCTTATTTTCTGATATATACCTTCAATACTGTGAATTTCCCTCCAAACAGTGCTTTTGCTGCATGTCACAAATTATGGTAAGTTGTGTTTTCATTTCATTTCGTTCAAAACAGTGTTTTATTTCTCTTAATATTTCTTCTTTGACACGTGTTATTTAGAAGTGTGTTGTTTAATATCCAAGTGTGTGGAAATTTTTCAGTTATCCTCTTGTTACTGATTTCTAGTGTAATAATACCATTATGATCTGAAAGCAGACATTATACAATTTCTGTTCTTCCAAATTTGTTAAGATGTGTTTTAGAACTCAGAATGCAGTGTATCTTGCTGAATGTTCCATGTGGGCTTGAGGAAAATGTGTATTCTGCTGTTGTTGAATGAAGTCTGTATATGTCACTTATATGCAGTTGATTGATGGTATTGTTTAATGCAAATGTTTTTAACTTTTTCTGCCTACTGGATCTCTCTATTTCTGACAGGGTGGTGTTGAAGAAGTCTCCAACTGTGATAGTGGATCATCTGTTTCTCTTTGCAATTCTATTATTTTGCCTCACATATTTTGACACTCTTGTTGGGTGCATATACCTTAAGGATTGTTATGTCTTCTAAGAGAAGTGACCCCCTTTATCATGTAGTGCATTTTTTTTTATTCCTGCTAACTTTCCTTACTTTAAAATCTTCTGTTTGAAATTAATGTAGGTACCCCTGCTTTCTTTTGATTAGTGTCAGCATGGTATATTTTCTCCATCCATTTACTTTTAATCTATATATGTCTTTATCTTTATGCAGGCAACATATAGTTAGATCTTATTTTTTTATCAGTTCTAATAGACTGTATCTTTTAATTGGTGTATTTAGATCATTGATGTTCAAAAGTGATCATTTTATATAGAAGTTGGGTTAATATATACCATTTTGATTATTGTTTTCTATTTGTTTCCCTTCTTTGTTTCTATTTTTGTCTTCCACTCTTTTTCTGCCTGTGTCCAAGGTTTTTATTGGGCCCATTCACAGAGGTACCCTCTGCCTAGCATATACCAAAATTCCAAACTCAGAGAAAAAAAAAAGCAGATGTTCAGCATAAACCACATTGTTTGTACAAACAGTTTAGGCACAATAAACCATGTTTATCAGTTAAGGAATGACAGGAACTCTTTCAAAATCCAAGTTCCCAGATGCAAGCTGAGGGCCAAACATGCAAGCCAGTCTCTGTAAGGAGAGCAGTCAGGCATGCTATGTTAACTCTTTTCTGCACACCTCTAATGCTTTATTACCATATAGTCATTTTACAATAGTGCTTTGGGAAGACCTGACCCCTGACTTTCAACCATCTTCTAAAATATGTAAGACATTTACATTATTCAGCACTGAATATTGATTAATGGTGTCATTTTTCTTATGCCAAATGGAAAGCCACAAAAGAAAGATTTCCTGAAAATTATAACATGTATGATCTTATGCTATTTTCCTTCTGCTTGGATGAGAAGAGTAAAGGTGAGAGAAGGAGCATCAGTGTAAGTCAGACATATGCATTAATGGAAGACAGTGAGCTATGAGAAGAGACATCACTGTGTGTGTAACTCATGGATGCCGGAGATAGTCTGGGGCCACTTAGCCTGTCTGGTCCTCCATTTCCTCATCTATAAAATGGGGCTACAAACAGTAACTTCTTCATGTAGTCATTTTGTGAAATAAGTGGATTTTTCTAATATATTTAAACAATCCTTGGAACTTAGTAAAAATAAAATAAATGATATAAAATAGCCAAAAGTATGTCTTTAAAAAGTAGGACAAAGTATAACCTAATTCAATTTCTTAGCCTAGAGTATAAAATTGATGTTAAATCTAGTAATTTAGGAAACATAAAACATAAATTGTGCAACCAAATTTCCATTAAGATTTTGTTTCTCTATTGTCTTGTTTCCAAAAAAAACATTCAAAACTTCCTAAAAGAATGATCAGATTTACCCTGGGCTTTTTCACTCAAATATAATTTCTCTAGAAATTATGTTGTTTTGGTAAATTGGCAAATGAGTTATAATAACTCCTCAGGCCTCTAGTTCGTCCATTCTTTTCAATAAATTAAAAAAAAAAATTTCAAGACACAAGAAACAAAATACTTGATGAAATCAATCATGCTTACCTTGCTGGAGTTTCATCCTTATGTTTGCTATTTCATGTTACTTGTTTGTGGCATTTATGCAGTTTCTCTAGTTCTCTAAAAGTAGTTCTAATTTCTCCTGCTACAGAAGTTGCTGCAGTTTTGCTGTCAAGTTTTTCAGACCTGAAATGTTTCAGAGCTGTTTTTCACAGCCCAGTCCTTTCGGTAAAACCTAACAAAAGGCACCGAGAGACACTGGAAACTTGTCATGGTGCTTTCCTCTCGTTGTCTCTCATTTTCAAGTGGCAATACTTTCTCTGTCCATTGATCACCATTGTCAGAATAGAAAACTGTAACAGAGATACTCAAGGGTGACCCCCACCTTGAGAGTGAGTGGAGCCTATGGGTGCTTCTAGCCAACAGAATACGGCAAAGGAGGTGGCATATCACTCCTATGATTATGTTATGTTGTGTGAAAAAGGTGAGGTGATTTTGCAGATGGGATTCAGATTGCTTTATCAATAGATTTTGGGTTAAGAGATTATCTTGGGTAGGCCTGACCTAATCAGTTAAGGATCTGGAGATTAGAGAATCTCTCTTGTTGAAGAAGCAAGCAGTCATGTTTTTCAGCTGCAAAAAAATGATAAGCTTCAGGGAGACCTCCGCCCTAGCTAATGATTGTGACACTGTGATTAAGGACCCCATGAAAGCATGCTTGGACTTCTGACACAAGAAAACTTGTAAGATAATTCATATGTTTTCATTTAAGCAGCTGAGTTTGTAGTAACTTCTTACATAGAGATTGAAAACTAATAAAAAAAAAAAACTATTAAACCTACTTATTTTTGAGAAGTATCCTAAGTGGCCTCCAAAATTCATGTGAAAGCAATTAGCATAGACTTAACCTGTTACAACAAAAAGATCTGAGCATACAGTGTTTCAATTGTATGAAGAAAATTGATTGTTGACCACGTGGCAATCGTCAGCCACGCCACAGCAACAGGAGGGCTTTGATCACAGTCACTCAGAACCCAAGGGGCTGGTGGGGTCTGCCATCTCTGACCTCTGACTACCGAGGTCTCCCTGGAGTTCCCCCTCAGGTGGGTAGGGAGGGCAATGGAGCAAGAAGGAGTGTGTGGAGCAGGTTTCATAGGACACACTTCCTTTCTCCTCACATCTCATTGACCAGAACACAGTCACATGCAGGGGCAGAGTGATGTGATCCACCTGTTTGCTCAGGCAAATGAGATATAGATTTTAATGAATGATCAACCTTTTAATATTCTTGACAAGGCAATGATCGAAGCTTCTATTGACCTATGAGCTCGAAAGACAGTAACTTAGCCCAGGTCAAGTAAGTAAATGGGAGGGATAGAATTTGATTACCACTTGTCTTTAAAGAAGATGCCCTTTACAGTAGAACAGTTAGCCTAAAAGAAAATGATGTCACAGATGCATTTTTTTCTATCTTTCTCTTCACAATGATACAGAAAAAAATGAATGTGGGGTGAGAGGAGGGCCTTGTCTCAGGTCTCGGTTGAGCCCCTGGGACGTGCACCGCGAAGTGTGGGTCCTTGGCTTTGCACAGGAAAGAATTCAAGAGTGAGCCACAGTTGAGTAAAGACAGATTTACTTAGAGAGATACATACTCTGTAGATTGTAGGCTGTTTCAGACAGCGAGAGAAAGGCCACGAGGTGTAAGGGCTGGGTGCTCAGGTTAAAGAGAAAGTAGATATACACTCCATAGAGTGTGCGCTGTCTACAGAGACAAGGGAGCAAGAGAGACAGCCATGAGGCACAGCGTTGCCGGGTTTTATGGGCTCAGTAGTTTCATATACTGACAAGTGGGAGGACCATTCCAGCTACCCTGGGGAAGAGGCTAGGATTCCCAGGAATTGGGCCACTGCCTACTCTTTGACTTTTTATGGTCAGCCTTGAAGCGGTCATGGTGCCTTTGGGAGTGTCATTTACCATGTTAATATATTACAATGAGCTTATGAAGCTCAAGGTCTACTGGAAGTCAAGTCTCCCACCATCTTGGGGCTCAGTGTCTACTGGGAGTTGAATCTTCCACCATTTTGGTGTTAATTGCTGTGTCATTCCTTGAATGGCTGTGCTCTGCCCCCTTCCTTTCTGTCTCAAAAGTATAACTACGACCTTGAGATCATATGATCGATCATTGACTGTAGTTAACTAATAAACTGATAAAGAGTAGATAGGGTTTTAGTCTTTTACAGAGAACTATAATCAATTGAAAATACCAAAAGATTCATTAACAGATGTGATGCCCAAATAATTATAGATTTTTAAACTACCTGCAAGACAAAAGGAAGTGTATCAAAGCATTTATTTCATGTACCATACAGTCATATTTTGTCACTTACAAATGTGGAAAATTTAAGAAAAAATAGGAGCTTTAAACATCTATTGAACTTGAGCTAAAAGAATAAAATGTAAAAATATTTTATTAACTATAGGAACATACTGATCTAGATTTAAAATATGCATACTTTGGCTCATCATGTAAATGTAAGGAAAAACATCTTATAATATAACATAAAATATAAGAAACTAGAAATATATTGTACTTTAAAAGAGAATTTCATATATGGGATGACATGGCAGGTTAGAATTTTCAATAAGATTATCTAAAAGTTAGGATCGAGGAATGTCTTTTGTAAAATTCCTTGAAGCTCACTTTAAGCAGTTCAGACTTTTTCAAAGAGGAAAAATTAATGCATGAGACAATGAGACATGTTTTTGTTTGTTTGTTTGTTAAGGAGGCTATCTAGTATTTACTCCTTGTCCTCAGAATCTGATTATTTGTAGCATTATAATGAAATCATGAAAGAATTCTGAGCCCTAGTCCTTCTGATTTTCTTAATGCTTTGCTATGTTCAATGACATTTTTATTTTATTACAAATGATGGTCTTTTATAGCACTTCTCAAATACATCTATTTTTTAGAAGTTTCTGATAAAGTTTTCAAAGTTCAGTAAAGAGAAGAGTTACCTGAAAAGAAAATCCTTTAATTGACCAGTGGTCCACCTGGGAAAACAGATTTACTTATGTGGAATTTGCTCTAAGAATGAGCCACAAGAGAATGTTTTGGTAAGAAATGAGGCTTGCCTCTGATTTCCGATAAAGATTTGAGTTGAAACAGTGTGTGTTCACTTAATCTTGTTAAATGTAGCACAAAACACTAAGTGTATTAGAGCGTGTATTTAAATGATAACAAACCCTGCTGTTAAAGCTAATAGGAAACAGTTCTTTTCTCATCGGGTTTCCACATCCAAGCATTCCTTTAGATATCATCATTTACTATGAACTCTTATGGTTGACTACAATATGCTTTTGAGATGCATTTTTAAGCTTTTGTCTTTCCTTCTTCCTAAGCAGTGGTTTCCTTTTTTGTTAAAGTGATAAATTTGAGGGACAGCACTCTGCTCAAAGGAGTATCTACTAATGCAAAATATATAAATATTTATACCTAAGAAGATAATAATCATTGAAAAATAATAACTGGATTTAGTAATGATGATAACAGGAATTAAAATATTGAGACTAGCTTTTTCTATTGAAGATTGTTTTCTGCTTTGAACTGTTGCATCTGACTCTTTCTATGCCTCAATAGAAAAAAAAAAAAATTAAAGTAGCTTTATTCCTGTGTGCATAGCCTTATTGAGTTGGGCTTGGCTTGGGGGTTACGGGGTCGAGGAGGGTGGTCCTTCCAAGGGATCATCCGATTCTTAAATTCTTCATCTTTTTCCTCTAGGAGGGTTAGGTTCACTCTGCCTTAAGGCAGAGCGATGAACTCTCAGGAAGCCTTCCAGCCTTCAGCAACTGTAAAGTATAAAGCATTTATAAAAACTTTAGGACACTTCTTGAAATAATATAGTTATAAAAGATAAACAGTCCCTGAAGCATTTTCTGCATGGAAGAACCAATATTGTTTATTACCACTCTGTTAAATTTAACAAGAAAAATATCATGTGAACATTGAGAAGTTTGTTTCCAAACTCACATTAGAACTAATGGAAATGGCTGTGTTCTTCCAAACATCAGTTAGATGTGTATCCAAGGCTTAAGAGCTCGTTATAAAACAACCATCATTGATTCTTTTTCGTGGTTATTAAAGAATAACATGCTAGATGCCTGTCTTATTAAATTTCATTCTAATTTATTTGAGCAATAGAACTGACATGAATAGCTGACTTACTGCATCATTTTGGCTTCTTCCCTCTAATAATAATGAATGTGAGCTATATTTTATTGTGCCTTGATCAGGCAGCTTTTGACTCTATCAACTGACATTCAGTAATCAAATAAAAGTAATCCTCCAAAAAGAGTCCTGTTTGGGGGAACAGAAGTAAAAGCTGCAGTGTATTTACATAGAGAAATTATGACATGCTTAAACAGAAAATATTTGGAATAACCTAATCCTGCCTTTCTGTTACTGCATTGAAATATACGAGCTGAATCAATAATTCAGACTAATTCAGATCAACTACACCAGTTCCAGTTTTGTGGGTAAAAAAGTAAATAAAGTTTAAGGGTAATAATAGCTGGATTTCTTCATTCCAGGCACTATTTTGTTTGCTTTGTTTGTATTAACTAATTTAATCCTAAAGCCACCTTGTTATTATCTTCATTTTACTGATGTGGAAGTAAGCCCCAAATGGTGAATTGGTGAGCAGTCAAATTAGGGCACAAATGCTTTCTGTCACTGTGTAGCTCACCCTCTAAACTTCTACATCATGCACATCCTGTCAGTAACTACCTGTGTCTTTCCTGAGATTTCCTTCTTAATAGGATGTCTTCCTCCCTAATTCTACATGTTGAAAATCTGTCCAAAGTTACAGAGCTAATTAGTGGATTCCTAAGGAGAATACTTATATCTTTCACTTCATAATTTTGTTGTTTTTCCTATTATGTTTCAGTACACCTAGATGCTGGTTCTCCTTCGGGGATGGGAGAAGGAGACAAAGGTCAACAAAGTAATATTTTGATTATAATATCACAAAAATGCACATTTGTCTTTGTGCAAAGACTCTGTGAGATGTATTATAAGAGAAACAGTAATAAGAGCGATTATATTTTAATGGGAGAGCTAACTAAGACTGTTAACAAACAAAATATTAAACATTCAAATTTAACTTAGAAAATTGCTAAGACCTAAATATATATATTTCAGACATTAAAAGAGTTCCTTCTGGCTTTACTAATCATGAAATAATAAAGTAAGTGATAGCCATTTTGGCCCTTAAAAATGTATATAATTTTGACAGTAGATCTCAGAAGAAAAGACATTCGAATCACAGGTAACTGTGTGAAAAACTGGGAAAAGACAAGTAATAAGGTTCAGTAAAAACATAAGATAGGGATAGAGAATGAGTAGAAAATAATTTGGAAAGCAAGTGGAATTATATCCAATTATGTCTAACTTTAGAACTTAAGACATATTATGTAGGCTTTATGAGATAAACTGGAGGATATATTAGATATTTAGAACTAAGTGGTATCTGAGTCCAGTACAGAAATCAGAAATGTCTAATTGAAGAATCTCAAGGTTGGTTTGGGATGGGAGTTAAGGGAGAACAGCTTTGTCCAGTATAAGTTTTCCTGGAAAGATAAAAGTAGAATTACACTCAAATAGAATGTAAGTACTCTGAAGGCAGGGACATTATACATTTTGTCTCCTCAGCCCCTAAAAGTGTACATGTTTTATAGTAGGTACTAATATATGTTGGTTAAATGAATGAGAAGGTCAGGAGTCTTAAGCTTAATACCTAAACAGGAAAGGCATTCACAGCTTGGTACCTGAGGGGATCAAACAAAAAATACAAGTGGAATAATAAATTGTTTCAGCAAAATGTCCAGAAAAGAAGCAATGAAAAGAGTCAAGCAGCATGTGATAGAGTTCCTAACACAAGGCATAGCATAAGCACTCCATAAATATTGCCTGAATTACAGAATGCAATGAAACCTAGCCCCCAAAACCAGCAATCACATTGTTAACTGTGATTTAACAGGATTAATACAGTTAAAATAGAAGATGAATTGGATGTGGCAGAAGAGGCCACAGGCAGAGAGAGTAGTTAGGGGTCGTTTGAGATCTCAGGAGTGCCACACTGGAGTAACTGGGAGGATAGAACCCATGGAATTTGACAGCTAATTGAAGGTAGAGATGAGGGCAAAGATTCAATTAGACTGTACAGATGCCATTAACTAAATAAGGGAAGAGCACAGTGAGGAAATGTGAATCCTGTTTTTAATATGTGGAGCAGAGGATGTTGTGGGACATCTGTGGAGAAATTACAGGCAAGAAATGCAAGATTTGAATTCAGGAGTGATCATCGAGGGCTCATAATATAGATTTGGTGGTCGTTAGTTCAGGATTATATTTAAATCCATGTAAATAAGGGAGGTCATCAAGGAAGAATGATATAGAATGTAGGATGAAGAGTCAGCTAAAAGACCGACTCTGAGAAATTTGAACATTGAGGAATGGTAGAAAAAAGAAGAGATGGAGAAAGAATGGCTAGAGAAAGAACATAATTGGAATAATCCTCTGTCAAAAAAAATATAAGACACTTCAAGAAAGAAATGATTTATCATCATCTTACATTGTTACCATTTTCCATGTGCATTGTTTCATTTAATCTTCAAAAGAACCTGTTATTATCTGAAGTTGATAAAAGAAAGAGTTGAGATTAAAATGAAATGTTAACCACTATATATAAAAATAGATAAAAAAACAAATTTCTTCTGTATAGCAGAGGGAACTATATTCAATCTCTTGTAATAACCTTTAATGAAAAGAATATGAAAATGGATATTTGTATATATATGCACGACCAGGACATTAGGCTGTACACCAGAAATTGACACATTGTAACTGGCTATACTTCAGTTAAAAAAAAAAATCTTGTTTCCTGTGATTCTAGATCCCAAATTCCTAAAAGTATATGATTCTAAAGCTGAACAAAATGGAGACTGAGCACAGATATTTGGATGTAGGGATAGTGGTATCACTGGCATCTTTTGAGAAAACATGTTCTGTAGAGAAGTGGAAAATGTTGCTGGGATGCAAGGAGTTAGAATCATTGAATGATGGGGTAGTAGAGGCAATTATTAACACTAACACACACAACTATTCTAGCCTCAGAAAGACATTTCTAATCACCTATAAATAGAAAGCGGAGGGAGGAATGTGTTACCGATCTTAAGAATAAAATGATAGACCTCAATATTTGAAGTGCTTTAGCTATTTATGAATTTCATGAACCTTCATTTATGAATATATTACAGCAAAAGGGAAGAATTCATCAGATTTTAGAAGAACTTGTCTCTAAAAATGTATAAAAATAGATTTGTGCTTATCACTAAGCTCTTGGGCTCATTTCAATCAGATATATAAAAAGAAACTAAGGTAAAGCCATTTTACTCAGACTGGTTTATACATCCCTACATGAATTAATTATAGGTTTTAGACACAATTGGACTTTTAACATTTATGTGCATGTTGGAGATCTTTAGATTATGGAAAAGGAAATGAACAGTTCCTTGGGTGGTCTTATTTATTGCCATACTTGCAGTTAATTTACTTCACAGTTCAGTCACCCCACACTGAAGAGGAGTCATATTTTCCTTTTCAGGGTTCGTAACCTGTGGAATATGGATAGACTTACTCTGAGCCCTAGGACTCAAAATTAGACGCAAAATGTTGAATCTACGTCCATTTGTACTGGGAAAAGTTCCATGGCTTTCATTAGGGTCGCTCACTGCCCATCAATTTCCTTGCTGAGATGAGCATTATCTGCAGTTACAAGCTGGATTTCAAAAGTAGTAATTTTTAGAGCATCTTTGACTTGGTAAAAATGACCTTGTCACACAGCTGTGGCTTAAATGTCAAAAATTTATTTTCGCTTCCCACAGCACACTTTTGTTCCAAAATTTCTTTATTTATTTGAAAATCAAAGTAGTCATACAATTCCTGTGGTAGATGATTTGAGGTACTTTGATTTGATAACTTGTGAGGAAGAGAAAAACTGGCTTTGAAATCACAAGGTTTTTATTTGGAGAGCTGGTTTAAAAAAAAAAGTGATTTTCCCTATGTAATAGGCAAAAAGGACCTTCTAACCTTGGAGTCTGACTTTTTAAATATTTCACATGATAGAAATAGCAATTTCTAGATTCTGATAAACCTTTGTAACATAAATTTTCATGAATTGTTAATTTAGAAATAGAGAAATGAGAGAAATATACAACCCACCAAAATATATAACCCATGGCTCTTAACTGCAATGTTCTCATTAAATAAAATTATGTTAAAATGGATGGCCACTGAGACATTATCCAGGTCAGGTGAAATCTACGAAGGGGACCAGTCTGGTTAGTAATTCATACTGACTCCAGTGAATTGACTATTCTGCATTTTGTCTTCATGTTTGTGATTAGTTACCTGTTTTTTTCTTTTTTACAAAAATACAAAATCAGTAAGTTTATATAAAAGTGAAATTGAAGTCTACTACACCATAAAATTTTACACATTAATACAACTACAGGTATATATATGTCTATATATCTATGTCTATTTATAGAGAGATTTACCTATATATAATTCTTTAGAAATAGAATTCAAGAAATTTTTATTTCTGTTTATTTCTCTGAGTAGAAATTCACATTTCTTCTAAGTGAAGTAAAATGTTGTATTCAATAAACTATTTTTTCAAAATAATCAAAAATTTCTAAATGTTTTTGCTTATGGAAAAGATAACCACCAAATTTTAGTACTCTGTTAATTAAAAAAATCACCTATCCATATTTCTCTTTCACAAAATAATCTTAGCATTTTTGTATCTCTGGAAGCTGTGGGTAGTAACTCATGGAAGTTGGGGGGTGGTGGGAAATATTTCTATCAAGCTTTTATTCATTTGATTTTGAGTCTAAAGTTGAGTGGCATCCAGATACAGCATGAATCAGGGGAAAGAGCTAAGCCTTAGGAGTTGCAGGCCTGCATTTAGGTCTCATTTACGGTGTGTACTAGCTTTAACATTTCATGTGTTATATTTGTGCCCTGATCCTTCATTTTTCAAATGTGGATAATAATATCTGTTTTACTTTCCATGCTGATTTGCAGGGGTATTAAATGTGATTAGATGAAAATGGGTTTGTAACCTCCCTCTTAAAAATGTATACGGCTGCCCCTTGTGGGTGTTTATAACCATTTTTATAAAAACATTTCTTAAAACTATGTCACCTCTTCTCATTTTCCTCCTCATTTCTGCCCTCTCACTTTCCTGTCATTGCACACACTGTCACAGTCTGGGTAATAATCTGCAATGTAATTTGTTTAAGGTCTTCATTCTTTCTCAGTATTTGTTAGCATAAAAATGAAATGACATAGTTTATCCGTATATGGAAGAATTGCACGGATGTCTTGATCCTGCCAAAGAAGTCAGTGGAAATAGAATTATTAAGTTATAGTGATGCAAATGGGCAAGCAAATCACTGTTTATGGGTTTTCCATAAGCACATTACATCTTGACCGAGGCAGACGATCAAAGAGGAGGAGAAGCAGCAAGAGCAGGGAAAGAATCAGGAGGATATGGAGATGCCAGAGCTGAGCAGATCCCAGCAGACAAAGCCCTTCGTGGTTATAGTGGCTGCAACAGTATTTCTTTTTGATCTAGAGGCTTTAGAAATTTCTGTTTAGTTCATGGAAATGTATCAAGAAGGAAGCAATGCTCAGCTCAACCTTTTTTAAACTGAAATAGAGTAAATTTACAATATTGTGTTAATTTCTGGTGTACAGCATAGTGATTGTTTTATATATATATGTATATATATATTCCTTTTCTTACTCTTTTTCATTATAAGCTATTGTAGGTTATTGAATATAGTTCACTGTGCTGTACAGTAGGTCCTTGCTGTTTACCTGTTTTATATGTAGTAGTTAGTGTCTGCAAATCTCTAACTCCCAATTTATCCCTTCCCACTCCCTTCCCCACTGGTAACCATGTTTGTTTTCTGCGTCTGTGTGTCTGTTTCTGTTTTGTAAATAAGTTCATTTGTGTCCTTTTTTTAGATTCCACCAAGCTTCTTTTTAGAGGTATGAATTACCCATACTGTAATTAGACTTTCACGAATGTTTAGAAGTCAGACAATACTATTGTTTAATTTTTAGTGTTCCTAAAGGATTACAGTCAAGTTGCATTTTTACGTAGTACTATATTTCCACTTTGAGGAATTTCCCTAAGGGAAGGCCAGTAGGAGAGCAGGACTGGATTTGGGTTTTGGTTTTGCCATTATGTGTTTGAGAAATCTTTCATCAGTTTTTTGCTGTCAGAGCTATAACTGTGAAAGTGTGTTGTCCAAGAGGCAGTGACTGCAGTTGTTAAGAGACAGACTCTGGAACAAGACCCCCAGTTTTAAATCCTCATTCTACTCTGAGAAAAATGGGGATAATAAGTCTGATGATGCTCAAACAAACTGATAAGTGTAACAGGCTGATGGTACATGTGGCTACTGTAAATAATCAAATGTTAACTATGATTATTGTTTGTAATGCATAACTGGCTGAATTCTGGTACTATTTTAAGTACCAGAGGCTTAAAGAGGCCAACAGTATACAATGACATATGCATCATATAGGCAGTCATATCCATTTTTGATACTGAGATTTGATTAAGTGCATATATTTTAACAGCTATAAACTTATTGATGAAAGATGGGGTTAAAAGTGGTGGCTGCCTGTAGTCAGTTCCCTGAAGGCCACATAAATGCTTTGTAGTTGCATGTGTTCCTGATGTGATGTCGCTTCTCTGTGATCGATATCTAATTTTAGACCAATTTCTTTTCTGCAAAGATTTGGCAGTTCTTTAAGGCAAAATAAAAATATTATGGATGAGTTTCTAACAAACAATTTAGTCAAACATTTGGTTTTCTTGATTTTCTTTTGTCAGACTGCTTTGTGACTAAAAAGCACAAATCATAATGTTTGAATCCATCATGTGTTAGATGTTATTAAGTATTTGGCTTCCTGCCCTTACCATATGGTAAATATGACTAATGAAAAAAAATATATAGCCTGGCTATCTACTTTTCATCATTTATTTTATTACTGAGTAGAAAAATTTAATTATATATTATATATATATGTATATATATATGTGTGTGTGTATATATATATATTCATATTCAACAGAGAATATTCCATCTAGCAAAACTGAGGCATAGTTTGCTTAGCAAACTTGATCTGTGTCAAAAAATATCAAAGAAAATAGAGAATAATGAGAAGGGTTTCCCAGACTCAGTTCCAGCCTATGTATGTGGAGGCTTCCCCACACCAACATGCAATTCTCAGAGGCCTGCTGCAATGTGTCTGAGAATTCAACTCAGTTCCAATGCTGTGTACTCAGAGATAATCAGATTCTGTAGGCAAAGGGCTCAGTCCCACGGGACCACCCTTCATTTCAATCACCAGTTTATGCCCAGGTTGTCAGCTGTTCTTCTGATTGACCAGCTACAAACTGGAGGTTCCAAGGATCCCCTCCAATTCAGGACGCCAGCCACAAATCCAGTTTGCTACTTGTGCTTGTGACCGATTGCCTATAAATTAGAGATTCCCATGACCCACTTTTTGGGTTTGATTAATTTGCTAGAAGGACTGACAGAACTCAGGAAACCCATGTTTACTCTCTAGATTACCAGTTTATTATAAAAGGAAATTAGAGGATTTGAATCAACAGAGAGATGAGATTCTGAACCAAAGAACTTCTGTCCTTATGAACTGTGGGCAACAGCACTTGTGGCACTTGGGAGCATTCTGGTTCTCCAACATGGATGCTCTCCAAAAAAAAAAAAAAAAAAAAGGGACAAAAAGCTGCCCTTTGGGTTTTTATTCATTACATAGTCGTAACTGACTAAATCATTGGCCAACAGCGAGTGATTCAATCTCTGTCCTCTCTCTCTGCCTGGAAATCAGGAGGAGGGACTGAATGTTCCAACCCCCTAAAACAGGAGTTGGTTCACCTAGCAAATAGTCCCCATCCTTGGGTGGGACCCAAAAGTCGCCTTCCCTGAAGCATTTTCAGGAATGGAGTACTTAAGACCAAATGTTATCCCATTATTCTTATTGCTCAGTAAATGCCATGGGTTTTGGGAGCCTTGAGCTGGAAACTATGAATGAAGACGAAATATATCTGAGAAAAAAATATATGTTTGGTCATCTGAATAACCAAACATATATTTTTTCTATAAATCTCTATATCATAAATAGATTAGGAACTTCATGAACAGAAAATAATTTTTAAAATATGTTCATGAGTCAGAAACATATCTTCATAAATGCCATTTTTTAATGAGACAAGCATGAATCATAACCACCTTATAAATTTTATTATACACACATATAAAGAAGAATTCAGACTCCAAGATCAAGGTGCCATCTGTATTGATTTCTGGTGAGAGCTCTCTTCCTGGCTGGTAAATAGTCACCTTCTTGCTGCTGGATCCTCACAAGGCCTTTTGTCTGTGTGTGCACACACAGAAAGAATTGGGTTAGGGTCCCCATTTCATGACCTCAGTTAACCTAATTACCTCCCTAAAGGTCCTATTCCCACATATAGTTACTCTGGGGGTTAGGGTTTCAACATATAAATTTTGAAAGGCACAGTTCAGTTCATAACATGCCTATGGCTACAAGGAAGGCTGAAGACTGAAGATAAGCCTTGTCATGCCTGGCTCAGACCAAGATTTCTCATTGGAGGGTTGGTAATTCTTTGTTGTAGGGCCTGTCCTGTGCATTTTATGATCTCAGCAGCATCCCTGGCCTCTACCTGGTAGATGGCAATGTACCCAGGGAGGGAGGGCCAAAATCGTGTCCCCATCCCCTAGCTGAGAACCACCAGCCATGCCTTGGTATTGGATTTGTTGCCACCTTGAACAAAATACAGGATCTATCAGTGAAGACATTAACATATTATGAAGGAACAGATTACAAGGGTAAATTGTAGGATAGACAATTAATGGGACAATCCCATACCTGCCACTCAACTTTTCCTGTTGGATTAAATACCATTTATTTTTTTCTAAAAACATATTTAATAGTTCTTTCAATTTGAGACAAGGAAGGAGATTGTTAACGAAATTTTCAGAAATGGAGACCTGATTGAAATTAAAAAGTGTTTACTGAGGATTTACTAGGACTGCAGCCCAGGAGACATAAATTCAAGAAGCACTTGAATTGTATTCAGCCTGACTACAAAATAGAAGAGGCTTATAAAGGCAAAAACCTGCAAAGTTACATTTAGTTACATGGCTTGTTTATAAAGAATTATTGGAACTGTTACAAAGTAAGGGTGCTTCTTAGTTAAGGATTGGTTGGGGTCCAAAGTGGTTGCATAGTTACAAGGGGAGAATTTTGGGCCATAAGGTTGCAGCTGGCAGGTATTGTTCTGAATATTCCTGGTGGTGTCCTTGGGTCTGGATCAGTTCAAAGAAAGTTCAGGTTTTTAGTGGTGCAGAGACGTGTCCTAGACCAGATCCTCAGTGGCCGACCAACTCCATTTCTGTATGCCTGAACTGTGACCATGATCATTTCAATTTGTCATAAGAATGAAAGTCTAATTTAATGCATATAAATGGATGACATTATAATTAGTCAAACAATAAAACCAAGGCTACTGTATCCAGGCTATCCAGAATGGAATTATGCCGGGAAGGCCATGATGTGGCTGAATCTGTCTTCACCTAGGATCCAGACTAAATGTTGCTCTCTTCCAGAAAGAGTAGAATAAAAAACCTTCAGATTATAGCACAATAACCAAACCAGAGATAACATCCATTGCCCATGGGTAACAAAGGATGAAAGATGTTGACAACTCCACCTTCTAGTAAGTCAATGACAGACTACAATGATGTGACCCAGGCTTCCTTCCCTTTCCTCACTGTCTCCCTCCCCCTCCAATCTACTGTAGGAATGAACTTTAGTGGTCAGGAAGTACTCCTCTGGTCTCGGTTGATTATTTGAGTGTTGGCTTTAATTCCTAGCATCAGAGCTGACCGTGCAGCCTGCCCTGGTGGAAGCCATTGTTCCTCCTACCCTTTCTTACCCCAGGACTGGATATGACATGGATGTCTGCACTGTTACACTCTCGCTCAGTATTGTACCTGGAAAAATTATTTGAACTAGTTGAAACTTTAATTCCATTGTTCCCGCTAGTTTTTATACCCTGTTCATCAGCTTTAAGCGGGGATGATCCCATACATAGTTGAGACTCCATGCTTACTGTAATTAGTCCCTTACAGTGAGTTCCCATTTGCTTGCTTCTTTCTCCTCCACCTTACTTGCTGGCGAAACTCTGACCCTGGATCCACCTAAACTCTTACTTTTCCTTAATTGTATCCTAATGGTAAACCATTTATTTAAACAATTATTCAACAAGACTGATTGTTGTACTTAAAGTTCATGATCACGGACCTCAAATGTTGTATTATGTTTTTTCAGCAGGCTCACTTTTCCTCACTCCAGGGTAACTATTTCATATTTTTTCTTTCCTCTGACTATGCTTCCTGGAAATCAGGGTCTGTCATCAGCAAAATCCCCAATGTGTCCACTCTTTTCCCAAGGTCCTCATACATCCTGTTCTAAAAGAATACTTTTTCCCTATCTAGTTCTCTAATCTAGAGAATATCTCTGCTATTTTAAATGTCTCTGACATTTTTTATAGAATCCACCTGATTAGGCCAGTCCTACCTAAATAATCCTTGTAGGATTATCTTAAAGCTAATTTTTAGAGAATTAACTACATCCACAAAATCTTTTTACTTTTTCCTAGCAGGGTAACCCAATAGGAGTAATATCCCATCATATTCATAGTCCTCATTCCCATTCAAGAGGAGGAATTACATTAGGTGCATGAGTGGAGGGTGATGGTGGGGGAGAGAGTAAGTGGGAATCTTGGTACCATCTTAGAATTCTGTCCTTACCACACACACCACTGGCCAAGACCTAGATAGAAAACTTGAATTAAAAGTAATAATTATACTTAATTGAAATAAGTTGGGTTTGTATCATGAATTCATGATGCATACTTAATTTAAAAGTTGCAGGTTACATAGAGTTACCCTGATGTAAAAGTGAATGAATATAATGTTCAACTTTTTATTAATTTCAATAAGTAAAGGGTATGTTCTTATACATATGCATGTTTTGTTTAATGTGTCCTTATTTATGTCCTTGTAATTAGGAAAAACAGTTTCAGAGATGACTGTTCCACACCTTTTCTGTCAAGCATTCAACAGCCCCTCAACTCTATTCACATTTCAAAATCTTACTTCCTATTTCACTGAGAAAAAGAAATAACTCATAGAAAATGCAGTTGCCCCTGCAAAACAAACAAACCAACCTGCCTTTCTATGGATGTGCTGCCTTTGTTTCTTCTGAGGATAACTTATCCACTCTGCCTCATCTCTTCAGTCATCCACTGGAAGGCTTTTGCTCCTTTTGTGCAGATCTCTTCTAAATCGTACCTCTGCCCTTTGTGTGGGACAAGTTCCTTAGCGTGCCAGCATGGTGCAGTGTCTCCCAACGTAAACAAACAAACAACAAAAAACAAAAGCAACCCTTCCATTGTACTCCTCTATTCTTCTGCTCCCTTTTACAGCACAGTTTCTCAAAAGAATGCAAAATATTGTCTTGTTCAATTGATCAACCTCAATCCTTAGCCTAGTCCAATCAGATTTTTATCCTCACAAACTTTCTAAAGCCTCCCTCTTCAGTCCCCCAGAACCTCCATCATGCCAAGTCCCAACGTTTGATTATCAGCCTTATTTTATTTGAACTCACTGCCTTCTTTTAATAAGGGAGTCAAGAGCTGATTCCTCCCTTCTAAGAAATATACCCTTCACTTGAATTTCAGGACATTAATTCTTTCATTTCCTCCTATTTCTATGGCTTTTCTGATCTCCTTTGTTAGATCCTCCACTTTGTTTCTGTTGTTTAAAGTTGTGATCCCCTAGGATTCAGTGTGTGGCTTTCTTCTCACATCTCTGTCTATACTCGCTCTCAATGAGCTCATTCAGGCACCCACTTTTTATTTTGCATATACCGTTTATATGCTAATGACATCCATATTTATCTCTCAGCCCTGAGCTCTAGTTTTAACACATCCAAGATGGAATTCTTGATTCTCTGTCCCCTCAAACCTGTTTTTCTCTTCTCTGTAAGTGGCATCAACGTTCACTCAGTTTCTTGTGCTAAAAACCTTGATTCCTTTCTTTTCCTTTTGCCACATATCCAATGTATCAAAAGTTTGAAACCACTCCCCTTTAAAATATAATCTGGATATGATAAACGATCTCAAACTCCACAGACTCCCTCCTGGTCCAAATCCCCATACTATTTCTCCTAAGAGGTGATACTTTAAAAATGTAAATCAGAACATTATCACTCCCTGCCTCAACTGCAAACTTAGAATAAAATGCAAGACCAGTAGCCTTGCAGGATCAAGCTCCTGACTGCCTCAGTGCTTCAGCTCCTCTCTCTTCTCCTTCATCACTTGGTTCCTGAACCCACATAGCCCATTCCGCCTCCAGGGCCTGTGCATTTGTTGTGACCTCCGTCTGAAACACACACCCTCTGGGTCACCACATGGCTGATTCCTACTTTCCCCAAGTATCTGCTCAAACCTCACTTCATCAGGGAAACTTCTGCCCATCAGATGTGAAAATACCACATTCCCTTTTTACCAATTTTGATTTTTTTTTCCTTTGTGGCACATTTTAACTACTTGCAAACTTATTATATATTAATCAGTTTACTTGTTTGTGATGTCTTCATCGTTAGAGCTGACATCTAAGAGGGTGTTTTGCTCTTCACTGAATCTCCGTGCTGTAGAAAACTCCCTGCCTCATGGTAGGCAGCCAGAAACTCTTTGTTGAATGAAGGAATAATAGGGTTTAACACAATGTAGACTAGGAAACTGCTTTGAATTCAAAATCACACACCATTACTTCTAAAAATTCAAGGCCATGTTCCTCCAAGGTTCCTGAGCTCACTGGGAAGCTGGGTCTCCCTTCTCCTTTCTTGCATCTTCCCTCTTCTTTATTTTTCCTCCCCACTTTCCTCTCTGCAGTAGTCAGAGAAAAACTTCAAAATCCCTGCATCCTTATTAGTAAATCATTTACCATACCAGACTAGTTACTGAATCCCTGGTTTGTAGAATTAAAACACTCCATTAAAGAACTCATAAATAAGTCTTCCACCCCTAGCAGGTATTATCCTGGTCTTCTATGAGGCTCATCTGGAAATATTTCTCTCTCTCTCTCTCTCTGCCCCTCTTCCCTTTCTTTGTCTTTGTTGTGTCTTTCCTTTTCACTCTGAACCGAGACAGCTTTGTAATAGAGATATGCCAAGGCTGGCTGCTCAGTGAGGCACCAGAGCCACCAGGGCATGCTGCCTCCCAAGGCAACCTATTTCAATTTCCAACAACTCTAATTTTAAAAATGCTCTTTTTATATGATGAGCTAATATTTGCCTGGCTGTAACTTTGATCCATTGGTCCTATTTCTGCTGGCTAGGGCTCCTAAGCATAACTATTTCCTGAGCAGAAATAGAACAGCTGCTTAACACCTCCCATATGCTATTGCTTTATATAGTTGAAAATTGTAAATCCCCCAGCCTCCAGCACCTCCACCATACACTTTGTCAGCCTTCTGTTCTCTGTTGTAAATAAATTCAGCTCTGTAGTCTTTCCTCAAATGACCCATTTCCCAAACACTTTATTACCTTTGAACTCAAGAGAGAGGATCAAGTCTTTTCTGGGCAACTCAGCCATTTCTGGGATTTTTTTTTTTTTTTTCAGGGAGGGACGAATAGTTTGTCAGTCAGTTGTGAGTTTCATTTTTAGCAACTTAACTATTTAACTGCAGTTTATTTAGAGTAGCACATGTATGTTGATGTATTCAATAAACATCAGCGGTCTCATTAGATGTAAAGTACTATACAAAGTTTAAAATAAACTTAAGGCTTCACCACAGGTCTTGAACAGTTTGGTTCAATTTGTGCAGTTGCTAAATATTCTTATGAGCTTTGAAGTGCAATTTAGATTCTTTGGTGCCCAATGCTCTTATTAAAAGATGCATAAGAGTTTAGTAACATCCTTAATGCACTTCCAGGTATATGGTGTTCCAGGGCTGAACAAAAGGGTGCTAAGCCACTAACCTATCTCCCTGGTGATGGGTCCAGAATTTTGACTCCCTCTGGGTAAATGGTAGCTACATTCATTTCATTAACTTGTAGGTTATAAGTTAATTTAGGGGGAATATGCTATTATAGATTTGGATGAGTTCCATTAAACTCCATTAAAACTTTGACTGTAGGAGATGCATTAATAGAGCTTCAAAGTCAGTCAATCAAAAGATTGATGGAGTATATAGAATGGACCATTAAATGGAATATTTGATATGAACTGTTAAATCTTTCAGAGGAATTCTTTGGAGGATTGGTTAATATACATTTATTTAATTTTTTTTAACTTTAGATAGGGATTTGGGGATTGTCTTTCTAATGTATGTATCTGTGTTAATACTTATTAATGGAAATAGTATAAGATATTTAATTAGGGTTCTCTGTGAGTCTATTGTGGTGAATCAGTTTATCAGCCTAAGCCCCCTGTGGATTCTTACAAACTAGCATTGCCTAACAGTGGTAAATAAGGAAGCTGTCTAAAGATCTTTGAAATTCATATAAACCTGTAAAATTTCAGGAAGGGAACTAATCTCTTGTTTTGTCCCAGGAAGTTGTCAGATACTTCTAATCATGTTTTATTTACTCAATATAATTTCTGAGGTAAATATTACTTTTTATTATTCTCATTTTTCATTTGAGAAAACTGAGACTCATACATTTATGCCAATTGCCAGTGTAATTGAGCAAAACCAGTGTTTAAATTTAGATCTGCCTTATTCTAAATCCCAGAAATAAAACAACTTCTATTAACTTAATATACCAGGCTGTCTGCTGGGCAGTGATGTTTATAGTGGGATAATCCAACTTCAGTCATTAGAATATGTTGTTAGTTAACCATGAGTAAATAATATGAATAGTGAATGAATGAATCTCTTGTGAATGTTTGGTCCCATGAAAATCTAATTAAAGACTGAATATTACAGATAAGGGAAGTAAATTCTATTATTATGCTTTTGATAGGACTCACAATATTCATGGAAAAATATTTTATTTCCAGTGTAGAGGAGCAAAGCTATATCTCAGAGATGTTAAATAATTTGCCCACAGCTGCACACTTGGAAAAATGCAGAGCCAAAATTCAAACACGTGCCTTCCTGCCTCTATGAACTTGCTCTTTTTATAACAGAAGAAATGACTTATGGTTGGCTTCAGTTTCATCTGATAGCAAATGAATGGCCAGCCAAAAATTAATTAGGAAAGATGGCTATTTTTGTTTTGTTTTATTTTGTTTATTTTGGAGATGTGATAAAAATATAATCAGGGGCAGTCCACTAAAGCAAAATTTATCCAGGAGTTTCTTCTTAAAATATAAATTATACACATTAAACCATTTTCTTTGTTTTAGTTGGACTGAGTTGATGTCACATGTTGCAAAAGACAAACCTCCCCATGACTTAACACAAAATAGGTTTATTTTTCCCTCACATAGAGTTCATTGTGGGTCAAGGCTTTCCTCTCCAAACAGTGCCTCAGTTTCTGTCTTTCAGCTGTATCGTTTGGAATCCAGGCTTCCCAAGTCCCCAGAGAGGGATCAAAGAGCTTGGGGTTCGTGTAGGATGATTTTAAGCACCATGCCTGGAAACGGTTTACATCACTTTTATTCACATCTCAATGCCAAGAACCTGATCAAATACTGGCAACCCCACTGCAGAGGAAGCTGGTACCTGTATGGGAGCCTATGGGCATCTGGATAACACTCTGAGTCTGTGCTATGCTTCAATAAGAATTTATTTAAAGATTCCTTCTTGGCACCTGATACACATTCCTAGGTGAACACATAGCCAAGTCATTGAAATGCAATCAGAACTGAACAGTAGAGCGTAAGAGATCGGAGGAGATGGCCCTGGAGTCAGAAAAAAATACATGCCCATATTGGATTTTAACTGAAAAGAGAAAATATGAAATGTCTTAACAGGGAGGTTGGAGAGATATGGACAGACATTTCCAAATCAGAATAAACTGCCTTTGTGACTTAACCTAAAAGCAGCAGCAATGTCCCCAGATCAGAAAACTTGATACAGGTTTGGTTTGACTTCTCTTTCACTGTTTAGAGTCTCCATCTTTGGAAAAAGTTAAGATGAATTAAAGGTATATTCTTTGAAATCATCAGGATTAAAACTAATATATTTCTGCAGCCGTGTAGGCACTAGTGGGATGAGTCAGTCAAAACTGTAGTGATTTTTTAGGATGATTGCACTGCTTTGAAGATTAGATAGAAAAGTTCAAAGACCACAATAGCTGTAACTAATATAATACTGAAAGGATTTCAAATTGATATAAAGATGGACAAAAATAAACAGAAGTGTAAGAAAAGATTCTCATTGCCAATAACAAGACAGCTGTTTAGAAATCACTTTGCCAGCTGAGCCATTTCCAGATTGGATTATTACTAAAGAGTAGTGGAAGATTTGAGTATATTCGATTTAATTTTAAGGTACTCTCTGTGCTTTCTACTATATGTAAAAAAAGAATCAGCTTGTCAGTAGGTCACCAAGGGTAAGGAAGTGAATTATGCCACTATGTTGCAGCTAGTTTTGAAACATTCTGAAAATATTGTGACATTTAGCTACCTTTTCTCTTCTATTTTGAAACAAATAAACATTTTTCTCTGGCAGATAAATGTGTATTTTAGGGATAATGACACTTCATACATTGATTTTTCAGCAACTGTTTCAGCAGCTGGTGACTTTTTGGTTGATTTTATGCACTCTACTTTCTGGACAAATACATGTTACTGTTATTTCAGCATCATGATTGATAGCTTGAATAAAGTCATGCTTGATTGAAAGTACAGAAAAAAAGTGAATTGAATGATTGAAAATGCCGTATTGAAGGTATCTGAAAAACTGGTCAGGAAAGGAAAAGACTTATCATGACATTTTTATATGAACTGTACCATTAATTAAAGAGTACCTGAGAAACATCTCTTTATAAAAATGTCACACATAATAAATTTAAAAGATATATCAAAATTTAAGTATCATTTTTTGCAACCCCTAGTGAATTAATAGAGATAGGCCCAATGATTAGTGGCTTTTAACGTCACAAAAGGATAGACAACTAGACATCATGTGATGAAAAAACACATCACCACCTATAGTTCACAAAAGAAACAGAACCTGAGTGTGATCCAGCTTCCAGTTTGCAAGATATACAGAGAACAGAAGAACATATGGAATTGTACCATGAGGTTGCAACCAGCAAAATCTGAACTATAGAAAACATCACTGGAAAAGAAAAAGATGGAGGGAAACTATCAAAGATTTTCAGATACTAATTACTATATATGAAATAGATAAATGGCATGATCCCACTGTGTAGCACAGGGAACGATATCCGATACCTTGTAATAGCCTATAATGAAAAATAATATGAAAAGGAATATACATATCTGTATAACTGAATCACATATGCTGTACACCAGAAATTAACACATTATAAACAGACTATATTTCAATAAAAAATAACTTTAAAAACATAGCAAACTTCAAAAATGGGCAAAATTAAATTACAGTTTCTGTGGAAGTACGTTTAGGTTGCAAATCTATTTAAAAATAAAAACAAGGAGGGATTACAGTAACAGAAAAGTGGTTGCTTTTGGAGGGGGAGAAGGGCTGTGATAGGGATGTGGTCCATGGAAGTGGCTTCTAGGATGAGTAGCAAAGTCCTATCTTGAAGTGAACTGTGGTTACAGTTTGTACGTCTTGAGCTAATTTGTTAAGCCATACAAATACTTTTGTGTGGTTTACTTTATCTATTTTACAATGAAAACATTTTAAGACATTTAGTAAATATACAACCTAAAGAATATCTGAAACCCCATGAAATATTAAACATGGATTCACGTGAATAGGTGTCACTAATCTTTGAATTTATTGCAAAGAAATCCTAATTGTAAAATGACTTAGCGTGCTTTCTTAATTGCTTTCAGTGAGACGGTTTTCCTTTCTACTTTTTCCTGTCAAAGAAACCGGTTGGTTACATTTCGGTTTTTTTCATCCAAAAGACATATTGATTTTACTAGGAGGCTGAATGATCCCATTTTGTTTCTCCTAGCTTATTTCTTCTCTAAGGTTCTAAATTTCAGATCTATCATTTTTGACATTTTTTTTGTCTGCCTTACCATTTTTCCCTGCTAGTTTAAATGTCCTTTAGGATTACTGTTTTGAATCAGAACATCATAAGTGTTGTATTAAATATTATAGAATGAGATGAGGTTTTAAGGGAGTAACCATGTTCTCGTAAGAGAACCATACACTGAAAATAAGAGGAAATACGAAAACAAACAGAAGATTCTCCCATGTGCTTAAGGTGACTGAAAAAAGAAAAGTGTTTCAAAGGTCATTTATCTGGGCCGCACAGTAAAGTTATTTATAAAACTGCAAAAGTAGCCATACAGGTGCAAAAACTGAAGAATAGTGTATTTGTTGTTATGTTATAGACTTCTCATTACACAGGCTCATTCTGAATTGGACTCCAGAATGGGAATTTGTAAGAATAAATCAGTTTCTGACATCAGATAACTAAGGTATACAAAAATGAGTTGAAACCCCATCTGTGCAAAATGTATGATGCAGTGGGGAGGGTTTGAAAGGGACCAATGTACTTGTCAGTGCAAAGATCTTATTGTTTGTCAGGTCTTGAGCTCAATAACAGCCTTATGCAGGTGATGCTCTGTAACTATAGAATTAATGATTAAAAAAAAAGAAAACGGCTATAATTAAATTGTGCCTGCTTGTCTGTACATGCATGTAAATCCTCATCTTGTTAAAGAACAGAAAGAATTGGTATCCTCAGAGCCTAAGGACTGGTCATTTTTCTGGGGTCAGTTATCCAACTCCACCCACTCCATTAAGTTTCTTTAAAGTCTTAGCAACTTACCAGTAAGGCTTTTGTCCACTCTAACTTTTAAAAATAAAATTTGTTAATAATACTTTGCTGATTTATATGAACCCTCTGTTTTAATTTAAACAATTCTGAGGCAATACTACATTTTGCCGTGGAGAGCTTTTCTAGGGCTCACGAGATTTGTGGATTGGTTCAGCCAGAACGCAGTCAGGGTAAGTAGAGTTTTGTGTGCCAAGTCAGTTAACATAAAAAATGGAAGTATTTATTACAGCATAGTAACCCCCAATGTGTGTAATCTGCAGCTGTATAATCAGGAATTGACTGCAATTCTGTTTTCAAATGAAAAGCACTCTATACTTAATTGTAAAGGGACAGATATTTCTGAATATTTTGTGGAATCTGTACCTAAAATGATGGAAGTTCGTGTAGGGATCAATTAGGCAGATTTCCCCACTCCAGCCTCATGTTGGCATCTGCCTTTTGTGGAAACAAGGCAGTTACATTTCCAGGAGCCCACTGTCTTATCAGAAAAGCAGTGACCAGGTGCGTCCTAATTTTTGAATCTTTTTTCTTTGTTGTGTTGGCTCTGATCTGTTCGTGAAGAAAATCTTGTTTATGCTCCTATAGGTTTGTCTGCCTCTTCTAAGTTGTAGAGTCACCCAGAGAAAGGCAATTTCTTATGTCCTGGAATGTTTGTATCTTCTCTCCTTCCAGAACCTGAGGTCTGAAAGAGCCTCAGATCTACCGCATTTGACATGGAATTCCTTCTCTTTCCCCCCAAATCACTTTTATTTTTCACATGTTTATGATCTCTCAGAGAAGCTCTCTCAGCCAGAATATGTGAACTGTCTCAGGACCATGGGAACCAAAAAGTCAACAAGTGAGAAGTTTGCTTTGTGTTAGGATGGTTTTGCCTATTGTCAGACACCACCCTCAGTCTAAGATCATGACAGGATCTTTCCAGAATCACCTAAACCAGGAGCGTGGGAGTCACCTATTTCACCTCCTGTCCCCACTGCCTTCTATCAGACCTTTCCCCCAAATTGTCCCGTTCTGCCTCTTTAACTTTCTCTCTTTCCATCTGCTCTGTTCTGACCCTAGGCCAGGCCCTCATTGGCTCTAAGGGCCCCTTAACTCCTCCCTCTGATTTTAGGCTTATGTCCTTCCCATCCAATCTCCACACCAGTGGTCTCCAAACTGAAGTGAAAAATACTTCAAAAGATCTAAGTCCACATATTTATGGCTACTATACCTAAAACCTTCACAAACTCACATAGTTGTGCTTGTATTATCTCCACTCAGTGTCTTTGAAACTGTTGGATACACTGAGCAAGTGCTGATAATTCCTTGCCTAGCCGTACTCAGAATGAATGGAGGTAGTAAAGTGAGGGTTTTGTTGGCAAACGAGTGGTGGGAACATTTATATATTGAGCTAACTTAAGACGTGTTGCCTTGCAGTCTCTCTCTTCCTCTCTGGAACTTGGCAGTTTGGTGAGAAAGACTTGGAACCACCTTTGTTTGGAGAATCTAGGATCCTTTTTCTGACAAGGCTCATTTCTTGAATCAAGACATCATGGAATATTCTATTATATAGTCAGAATACTTACTATCTTTGGCATAAACTACAGTAAATTCTATATTGTTGTAGGTGTAACATTCTGTATAGTAATTCTTATGCATAATGAAGTAGGAGAACAGTTAAACTAGACTGAAAGAAGGAATAAAAAGAATTATGTGTGCAGAAGGCTTGCAGACATTTAAACCATTACTCCTTTAAGATGGCCATCATGTTTCTGGAGGTGAATGTGAGATCTGTAATGAATTTTAAAGTGTTCCTCCTTGCCTGCATGGTTAACTCCATTATCTATAATCATTTACAACCAGTTATCTTAATAAAAGCTAAAGACTTGGATTTTTGTTTAGTAAAAGAGGTAGTGGAATCGTAATGCGACTTAACCAAGGTTAACTTGAGATTCCACTCCTGCTATAGATTTGAATATTTGTGTCCTCCATATGCATATGTTGAAGCCGAATCCCAACGTGATGCTATTTGGAGGTGGGACCTTTGGGAAGTACTTGGGTTTGGATGAGATGTTGGTGGTTGAGCTCCCATGATGGGACTAGTGCTCTTATAAGAGATGGAGAGCATAGAGCTCCCTGTTTCCACATGTGGACACAGAGTGAAGAGTGTTATCTATGAACCAGGAAAAGGACCTTACCATACACCAAATCTGCCAATACCTTGATCTTAGACTTCCCAGCATTAAGAACTATGAGACATTGTGTTAGTTGTTTAAGTCACCTCATCTATGGCATTTTGTTATAGCAGCCTGAACTAAGACAGCAAAACAGAATCACTGCAGATTTTTACATGACACCTATGAAGTACATCCTTGGACAGAAAGAATTAGTTCTCTTGAGAATATAATACAAAGGATTTCATCACTGCCGACATTCCTTAACTAAAGCCAGTGATAATATTGCACTTCTTACTAGATTTTTACCCAAAACCTGAACAAAACTGAGCCTGTGAGAAAATGCAAATTAAAGTTCATACATCTCAAAGCAAATTTTCTGACTGTCATTTGCTGCATTCTTCAGTTTAGAACATTAAGAGTCATATTAAAGGTAAAGTGTAGATGTAATAATTATGGACTGTTTCTACAGAAGACTTCCCCATGTCCAACCTGCATTTAATAAATGCAAGATTTGCTCAATGTTAGTTTTGCAGCTGAAAATCCCATTTCTCTCATGACAGGAACAAAATCACAATGATACCTATCAAATAAATTATTGGACAATATTACCTTGTTTACTAAACTATGATGCATGAGATTCTAATATGTGATAAAAGAGTTTGGGATAGAAACTGTTATTAAAAAATTTGGTCCAAATGCTTATGTATTTATTAATACCTAGGTTAAGTGGAACTATTAATAATGTTATATGATTTGTGTAAAGTGTTAATATATAAGAGACATGTAAAATGGTATGTAGAGAATATGGAATCTTGTGTATTACATAAGTTGAAATCATAAGGAAATGGGTTGTGAGCTTAGAATTGACATTAGAATATTATTAAACCAGATGGCATAAGAAAAGATTTTTAGAGAGTCTTATTAAAAGGCTTGTGTAGACATTGGGGCCCAACTGGGGAGAGTTATCACGGAGAAGTGGAGGTCACCAAGGTGAAGGCCATGAAAATAACTGCACAGCCCGGTCTGGGTTTGCCACTGTCCTACATAAGCATTTAAACTCCATTGTGAAATTTTTCCTATAAAGTTTCTGACATGTCAATTTCATATAATTTGAAACTGTCAGATTACCTTATAACTCGTACCACATAGTACTTAATGAGCTATGTGAATCCAATGGAAAACACACTGAAGTTCCTGTTTCTTCTGAGCGACAGCAGTTGCACAGATACTGTCTCTTTTCATAAAGCACAATTAGATTCATTTTGGGGTGGTTAAAGTTACTTTTCATTCTTAGCCAAGACCACTTAATACTTTATAAAATACAGTGATTTTGATGACAGGAAAGGGTAAAAAAAGTCAAATAGCAAATTTAGTTGATACATTAAACTTTCTAATCAAATCTGATCTCTGAGGAAAATAAAAGCAACATCTTATAAAATGCTCTTATTTTGTTTATTCTCAAATTCTTTCTGTTTCTCAGGGCATGATTCTATTTTCTATTGTGCCTATTGTTGAATATTTGTGTGTTAATATGAGAAAAATTCTAAAGTACACTGTTGCCCAATATAAAGTGAAACAGGTTGAAAACATGTCTGAATGTGAGCTAAAACGTTGTGTATTTCAAGTTAACATCACAAGTCTCCAAACCAGTGAGTCACATGAAGGAACTCTGCTTCCAGTAGTGTTCTGTGGCCCCATGAGTAAGGGTCACTGGGGAATCATGGCACACTTCAGCCCCCTACTTGGGTTAGCCCTTCTCTTCTCATTGTCCTTTTCTCAGAGAACTCCTATTTTATAAACACTTCCTGACCTCCTCTCCAGGCATTTTAGCATATTTTCCCCTTTTATCCAAATTGAAGCTCACATGATGCTTCCTTGTGCTTTCATGGTGCCCTTGCTTCTTACTTTGCTGTAGACTTTATCACATTTTACTGAGGTTTTTTTTACTTGCCTTCATTTCCCCTGTTTGACTAGAAAATACTCCAGATCATGATTCTCATATGTATCTGTCTCAGCATTTGTCAAACTTCTTGATATTTCATGTGCATTTGAGTACATACATACATGAAAGAGTGACCTCTGCAATTTCATTTAAGGCTCCATCTGAATTCTTATCTCATTTAAATCAAAACATGTGTGGTTATAATACATATTTTGATATATGTTATATATTTTGATATACATTGTATATATTTGATATATAATATATATATTTGATTTTTTATGTGTTATATAAGCAGACATTGTTAACACTATCAATTTTTAGTTTGGTGGGCTACTATCCTGAGCAACTACTGAAAAAAAGTCTTTTTAACTAATTTGAACTGAATCGTATGGGGAGATTTAGGTGGAATTACTTCCTTGATAGTTCAAACAGTCAGTAAAGATTTATTTTGCACATGCTGTGTGTGAGGCAGTGTGTTAGACATGGGGCACAAGATGAGTAAGGCAACTTGCTCTCGCCCTAGCACAGCAGTTAAGAGCAAAAACTTGTGGGTGAAGCATCTTTGATTTGTCATACTTCTTTGTCATGAGCAAATTACTTTATTGTATTTTATTTTTTTCTTCACTATAGAAATTTTGGAAAGTAGAGAAATCACTTAAAATCTTTTGTATCTAATAAAACTTAAAAGTTCACATTTTGAAATATTTATTCCCAATTTACCCCCCATATATTATGTCAAATACAAAATTGGGACCACAACATGTATACACTTTTGTATAGTGATATTTTCTCACTTAGCATCCCTATTATTCCTTTGTGTTACTGCATTGACTTCAAAAATATTTCGATAGCTATATTTTTCTTCATTATTCAGTGTCCAGATTATTTTCAATTTTTCATTTGATAGTGCTCTAAAAAACATAGTTACCTATAGCACTTAGCCACATCCATGATTAATTCTTTAGAATGAATTACTAGGTGACAAATTTGTATCAAATGGCTTTAGGATAAGGACACCAATCCATCAAGGTTGCTGAAGTCCATTAAAGAGTTTTGGGTGTTTTTTTTTTTTCATGGATGATCAGATTAGTCAAAACAAATAATAATTTTATATGTCTTACTATTATTTGCATCTTATTACTTTGATAGAAATTCTAATGTATAAAGTATTGAAGAAATAGTGGGTTTTCTTAGTTTTTACCTCCAAATTCTAATGGTGAGTCCTCTAGGTTTTACTGATAAATATAATGTTGGATATTGGTTCAAGAGAATTATATTCATCAGGTTAGGAATTACTGATGTGATGGAGATTTTCTAACACTGGAAATCACTGAATTCTTATTATAAACCTACATAAGTAAGGGAGAGATACTTTTACTATGTGGTATTAAAGTTAATTTCATAGTATTGTATTTAAAGTTTTACATGAATATGTAGAATTGACCTATAGTCTATATTTTCTGCATATACTTTTGTATATATTTTGGTTTAGCTTTCATGTCACTTCCATGTTTGTAATATTAATCATGCATTTTTCAGAGTGTCCTTAGACATGAGATAGAGATTATTCCATTAAAATCTGAAAGGCCAACTTCTAAAATCTTAAGCTTTAATGTATCTATTTTTAACTGCTATTTTGAGTCTATACAATCCTCTCATTTTCTTATTCTCAGATCAGCTCTTTCATCATCATTGTCTGATTTTCTGGTTCCTTGAATCAACCATTGTCTTCCAATTTAATAGTCCTGTTCTATTTTCTTTTCTACCCCTATTCCGCTCATTACTCCAACCTTTAAACTAATCCAAATTTATCTCAACATCCAGTAACCTAATTCAAAAATTCAGGCAGTTGAAAAAAATTATAGGTCTCTTCAGGGAAATTCCAAACTTAAGATGGATCATCATGGCTCCCTACAAACAAAAACTGAATTCCAGCATAACACACGCAAGAACACACTAGTGTATCAACTCGAGGAGGGCATGAATTATTGATGCTTGCTGACTCTTGTACCCCTGCACGTAGTGAAGTACTGGCTTATAGTATGTTGGTTGAATGAATGTATGAATGTATTTCCTCATTTGCTACTGCTTTGGTTGTCTTCCCTCCATAATATTTTTCTGCAGTTCACCATTTTCAGTCTTACCTTGGCCTCACCTGTGCCCTGTTTAAGTCTCCAATCTCATTGTTACCATGTTCCCTTCACACATTACACTTGAGGATTATTGGATTAATTGCAGTTCTCTGAATCCACCCTGCTTGCTCACAGCTCTGCTTTGCTTAAGTTGTTTGTTTTGGTTGGAATAAGCTTGGTGCCATTTTTTGCCTGTTTGGCTCCTCTTCCTCCTCCAAACTCAGCTTAACAACAACCCATTATGTGAAGTCTTTTCTGATCACTTTGCTCTGTTTTAAATATCTCTTTGTCCTCCCTTCATGTGATGTGCATCCTTTTACTGTAGCATCATACTGCTACATCATGTGTATCACACATGCCTGCTTATTTCTCTGCATCTTCCTCCAATTTGTGAGCACCTTGAAGACAGACACTGTCTTTAATCTCCAGGTCTCCGGCACTTCACACGATATCTGTCATACTCATTATTAATGCTTCATTGGGAACACGGATTATAAATCAGCACCCATTCATCCCTTTAGCTTTATAGAACTATTCTCCTTTTATAATGTTATTTGGGGGTTTTTTTACATAAAAATAGTTAAACTTCTAACAATGTTGACTTTCTTTACGTAGTTTATTTGCAAGTGAAAATGAAATTGTTGCTTCATAACTACAGATTTGTGTTTTGAAGGAAACTGGGACTCCAGAATATGTTGATGAGGGTAATTTGTGGAGGATTTAGCTGTACTTTTTTCCTGGTTTTGTAGTATTGCTGCTGTCTGCGTCAGTGTGTGAGCAAAGTGTTCCTGGCAGGTTGAGAGTCAGTTAACAGAGCCTCCAAATCTAATGGAAGACGCGCTGGTGGTGTCTGCAGGCTCTGCTGGTTCAGTGTTAACAGTTTTTGGCAAAGCAGATGATCCGGTCAACCTTGGACTAACGCATGCTGTTTTCTATTTCTTTTGACTTTTTTTTTTTTTATATTGCCAACCTACTCATTAACTGCTGTAAAGAAAGGAACCTAGGGAGAAAGAAATGCAAGTTAGAACATAGTTAGGGTCACTGTCTCTGATAGAAAAATTATTCCAAAGGTGTTAAGAGTATATCCATGTCATCTCAACGCCAAACTCTTAAATGAATGTATTTGAATTTCCTACTCTTATTTTCTTATTTCAAAAATGATTAATCTCTTCTGTCCACCACATAGTGAAACTAGTGAGTAACATTCCTAGAGAAGACAATACCCTTGAAATATTTTTTTTAATCCTGTATTTTTGTTTGTTTATTTTCCATCTTCTCTCTGATCCATTTTTGCCATCAACATTTGACTCTTTCTTTGCCATTATTCTTTTTATATTACTCTTTACCTGCATTATATTGTCAATGTCAATTCTCCTCAAGTGGTAGTATTTTTCTCTTTGTAATCTAGATCATGGAAAATGGAGTTTCTGGCTACAACTTATATTATTACCCTTAGGTTTCATCATTCCTCATAAGTCCAGATATTTTCATGAAATGGATCTATATTATTTTTAGCTGTAGTACTTTTGAAGGTTAATCATAGTAAACAAACAATTTTCAAATTTACCATGAACATCTTACTAAATATGTAGACAGTAAGAATGATTATTAAACCATCTTAATGTTGCATTTTTAACATTTTATGAGTAGAATTAGAAGGAATAAAATATATCTGCATTTCAGTATTAAAATTGGGGAATCCTTCAGTCAGAAGAATAATATTCTGTCATACTGCAAATTGTGAATATTGATTGTCTATCTGCTATGCATAGGGCACTGCTGAGCACTGGAAGAAACACATGTAAGTTAGTGCCTTTGTTCTCGAGGCATTTATATAGCAGATTATTTTCATTGATTTCCTGAATTTTTTTTTAAATAACAATATAGTTCTTTTAATACAATGATTCTGTATAGTACCATTAAACTTATGGTGCACGAAGTCTGAAAAGTCCCTGAGAAGTTAATATGTAATTTGCTGTCCTGTGTGTGTTGCTGGAGGAAATCATAAAAACGCACATTTTATTTTTAGGAGGGAACTTAGCAACCATCTTCTTCAAGATTCTGTCATACCTCTCTTTCTTCTTCTTCACCCACTTTATAGATGAGAAAACTCAGACTGGTGGGGGCTAAACAGGCTATCCAGAATTAGTCAATTGGGCAGTCACACGGGTTTCTTAAACCTGCCCAAGTATTTCAACTACAACCTAAGAGAATTGGCAGATTTATCTCCAGTGCCCACCACCGCCAGCAACAGAGGCATTGGCCTCGTCTGGTAACAGTTCATGTTTTTCTGAATAAGGATAGCATGCAGGTACCCTGCATGGGACTCTAAGCAAGAGGAAGAACTTCTGTGGGTTTGCTGTAGAAGAATCTGATTTCTTGCCTAGGGAAAAGCCCTTGATCGTATCCTACAATAGGAGAAATACAGACTCTCCTCTCAAAACACGACAGAGATTTTCCAGGTCTAGGTGAGTACACAAGCATGTGCCGCTTGGTCTGACTTTATTGCCTACACGGGGTCATAATCACTGAGAATAAGGAATGAGTTATTGATGTATAGTGAGCTTGTTTGACTAAAACTAATAATATCTTAATGAGTCCCTGCCTTTTCACCAGATTAGATGTTCTCATTGCACTTGTGTTGTTGTATGTTTGACTCACTGTCACATATCCCATTTTCTTTAGTTCCTTTTAAGATAAATTGCTATTTATCATGAAAATACAGAACCAGTTTCCTTGGCACACTCACATTTAAGCATTTGATAGAATGGTAGGCTCTAACAAAATTGAAATTTGCATTATTACTTATTTTTAATTGTCTTTTAAATCCACTTGCTATATACTCCGTTCTGTTGCTAATAGTTGTACATACTGACTTGCTGAAATAGTTGAATTCGATGTAAAAAAAAAAATTAATCTACAGTGACTTTGCACATCTAGCTAAAAGTTGAGTACACTTAAAATATCAAACGCAACCTCTGAGAGCCCAAACCATACTTTATATATTGTTGACAATTTCAGTTCTGAAAGATTCCTCAAGAGCCACTAAAACTGGTCAGTAGTGCTATACGAGGTCATTTAAACATCAGCCATGGTGAAACAAACACAGGCGAAAGAAGTAATGGTACCTCTTCAGGCTCTGAAGCCAGAAAGTTAGCTTTTCTACTTGCTTAAGGTTGACCTTGGGCAAGTTACCCTAAGAATCTTTTCTCATATAAGGTTCTTTGTCTGTACTTGTGAAATGGGGATGGTAATGATTCTCAGACTTGCAAAACTGTTGTGGAGGATTAAATTTAAAAATTTGTTTAAAGCGATTCGTACAGAGCCAGCATACTCAATGTGTATCACTTAGGCGAGATTATGCCCACTAATGCTATTAGAAAGATACGGTAGGCATTTTTCTAGGTATTCACTTCCAACTTTGACGAGCACATTAGGATGTGATTTTCTAAAATTAAATACTTTATAAAAATGTTGATGATTAATTTTATGTGTCAATTTGACTAGGTCCCAGAGTGCCCAAATATTTGGCTAAATAAATATTTCATTGGCTAAATAAATTTTCTGGTGGTGTCTGTGAGGGTGCTTCTCAGTAAGATTCAGATTTGAATTAGTGAACACAGGGAATCCTTCACAATGTTGGTGGGAATATTCAGTTGTTTAGGGCCTGAACAGAACAAAAGGCAAAAGAAAGGATTTTGTCCCTTCTCCCTAACTGTTTGAGCTGGGACATAGGTCTTCTCCTGCACTTGGACTGTGACTTCCACCATCAACTCCCCTCGTTCCCAGGCCTTTGAACTAAGATTAAACTATAGCACTTGCTTTCCTGGGTCTCCAACTTGCAGATGGCAGATCTTGGTACTTCTTAGCCTCCATAATCACATGAGCAAAATCTGTCTGTGTATCTATCTTTACTCTTGGTTCGGTTTCTCTACAGAACCCTGAATAATACACTAATCAATACAATAACCCAATTATAACCATTAGGCATCTGCTTTATGTCAGATATTTTTAATAAGTGGTAGAGTACATTCAGACATTCAATCATTTATTACTCACAGAGACTCTGTGATGTAGGGTTCACTGTCCCATCATACAGAAGAGATAATTGCCCTGAGAGATGTTTAGTAAAGATTCAAAGTGGAATTCATGCAATGGTCCACCTGACATAAGATCCCACTGCCTTTCTGGGAGCCCTGATAGTTTATTGTATGTATTTGCACATAACATTTCCTAGGTAGTAGATTAAACTCATTATTACCACACTTTCTGGTACAAAATTTGGGTCTTTGAGAAGTTTCCTATTAAAAAAACCCCTTAGGCTGATTTCTGGTTCTCACCAGGATGAAGGGAACCTACTACAGATTAACTCTCCTACTGATGAAAACAAAACATCTGGACAAAATACAAATAATAGATGAACAAACAAACAAGGATTCTGAAAAATAATAGCACTCAGATAGAAAAGATAAGTCAAAACTTAAATAACAGTGGCTATGAGTTTCCTAGGGTTTTATTTTCTTCCTTCATCTTCTGGCTTTGAACCCCGGGCAAGCCAAACTAGGAACTTTGTAATGATCATGCTCAGCAAAACTGGGCCAGCAAACCAAGTTAAAAAGAAAAAGAAAACAGCCTCAGTGAGCACCAGATTATAAAAGTCCTCATACTTTGTCTCTTTTTCTTCTCCAGCACTGACCTGGGACCAGCCCCAGTGATGTAGCTGGATTCTCTCAGTGCAGCGGGTATAGGCACATAAGACCCAAGAGAAAACTTCTCCCTTTCAATAGAGAAACCAAGAAAAGGGTTCCCTGAGTACAAGGGAGGGGACCCATATTACTTTTCTTTCTCACCCTTGTCTCACTGTTCTGCTTATAATTGTCCAGATCTACGCAAGAGTGCAGAAGGCTAAATCTCTGAAAGAACTCTATATATTTGCTGGGTAAATCCTAAAATTGGAGACTTTGGAAGCCAGAGTGAGGCATAAATCCACAAGAATAGAGAGAAAGGAATCTCTAATTTTGTATATAAACCAACACAAGTGCCAGAGTCATCCCTCTCAAGCTCTGCGTGGTCAGAGCACACCTAAATAAGAGGGAGTGTATAAAGCTCCATCCCAGCTCTCAGGGCACCTCCTGAGATGCTCATGTAATGAGCAGACACCAGAACACAGCAAGAACTTTGAAAACTCAGCTAATATTCAAACATCTTTCCATAGAAAGCAAAACAGAACTTACAGTCTGGACCTAACCAGGTGATGGTCTGCTAAAATGAATAAACAAACAAATTGACATTCTCCACATAAATTTAATGGGACCCAGAGTTTTAAAACATAGTATTTTAAATGTCCGTCATACAATCCCCAATTACTAACAACCAGAGGGAAAGAAAAATTCTCAAGGGAAAAGACAATGAATAGATTTCAACCTGAAATGACCCAGATGTTAAAATTACCAGACAATAACTTAAAAGCAGCTATTCTAACCATGCTTTATGAGGACAAAGTGACCACTCTTGAAGCAACTAAAATAATTGAAATTCTCAGCCAAACACTTTTAAAAAAATCTTTAAAAATGTAAATTTTAGTATTTAAAATACACAGTACCTAAATTAAATAATAAAAAAAAAAAACCTACCAGGTGGATTCAGGAGTAAAACGGAGTTGAGAAAGGGAAACGTCAGTGAATCTTGCAAATATGATTCAAAAGAAAGTTTCAAGCAGAGGTAGGATGTCTGGACCTCAGTTAAATAAATCATATAGTGCCTAATGTTAGTGCATGCTGTCTCTGAGCCAACGTGTATAATATGTAAAACTCATCAAAGAAAATATGATCACGTTGTGTTAACGGTGAGGAACATTACAGCAGAATATATCTGCATTTCATTTCAAGCGTGATGCAGTGTGAGATTATGCACAAGGTACAAAATTCTTTGAATCCAAGTTTCTTTGTCTTCACTTCATAAATTGTTGTGAGGACTGAATGGAATAATATATAGAAAAGTATCAATTTCAGTGAAGTATACCTAATATGAATAAAATAAATGCTAATTCACCTAACTTTTAGTGTCTCATCCTGAACGATATTTTGAAATATTTATGGTTCTAGTCTCAAGCTTGATTGGGATCATTAGCATGTAGAAGAGAATTTATAATGCATTTTCTCTAAAATTATTTGACCATGCAGGTTTTCTTCTCATGAAGCAAACAGCAACCTATTATAGAGACGTCAGCTTGAGAAAAAATGTTTGAAACATTTTCTACACCATATGTCTGTAATAAGGCTACAGAAGGCTGTAGTTCCAAATCCAGCCTCTCAGATGACTGGAATTGTTCTTACCTGACTTGGTCCTATTATTTTGGTTTATATCTACATTGAATAAAAGAAACAATTTTGTGTGAAACAAGTCTATATTTATTTGGAAACTCTGACCCTGAGTGTTTTTATTACCTATAGCCCATTATAAAAACACCAGCATAACTGATGCATCTCAGAAATCAGGGCCACAAAAACACATTTTCTCTCATGAGTTAGTATGCTTCCTAGGCATGAAAAATTCTCTTATCCATTTATTTTCCCTTTTCACCTCTGTAGCAGAAAACCCAGAGGTAGTATATATGCTCAAATGTGGAAATTGCAGTCACTGAGAATTTTTAATTTTTTTCCTTCTTTGTCTATAGTTCTTCGTACCTGTCTTTGAGTTGCCCTGATTTTATTATAAGCTGTCAAAAACACTTTCTGAAAGAAATAAAAACCATGAGTCTTGTGTGACATGTGCTGGTTCTCCACAGTGGTTTTTGTGTTATATATTTTCTTTATGTTTCTCCTCTTTCCTAGCATATTCCCTGATTGGTAAATTCTGGAAGTCAACAGCACAGCTTCACTTTTTTTTTTTTCCCCCTCCATTCAAGTCCTATCTTTGTCACCATCACCACCCCGCCCTCTGCTGTCTAATAGGGAAATGATGGTGAGATGTTTCTTATTTTGAATAGGTAGTGTGTAAAGCCTCTGGATATTGGACAACTTGCATTATTATAGAGCAAACATGTTTTTGGACATCTGCTGTGTTCTAGGGCCTCAGCCAGATGCAAGGATACCAGGATAAACCAGACTGTCTTACTGCCTACAAGTTGCTCCTAGGCTATTTTGCAGATAGACTAAAATTACAGCAGCATATGAGAAAGTAAAGTGAAGCATCAGGTTCTAGAGCACAGAATGATACATTTTTATGTTGATTTAAAGCTTTGAATGAAAATTGAGATTTGTGGGAAAGGATCAGAAAAGCTTTCTTTGAGATCTGAAAAAATGGATCCACTGGAAGTTTGTAGATTTCTTAGAACTCTGTATCATCTGGAAGACAAATAAAAGTACTTTTGTATTTGTGCTGTTAATGTGTGTGTGTATGTGTGTGTATGTATATTTTAACCTAATTGCTTGCTTCCAAATAAGAATAGTTATATATCAGGGAATAATATTCAAAATTTAACAAAAGTGAAACCCACTGTTGTTACTCTTTTAATTTTATAACCACCCAGTAGCATGTTTATATTATTTCCATTTTATAAAAGAACAATCCAGGGTCAAGAAGTTAAATGTCTTATATGAAACTGTACAGCTATCAAGGGCAAAGCTAGAACTTGAACCCAGATCCTCTGATTTGAAAAGCTTTACCCTCAGTGCTTTACCCTGCTGTCATTGCATCATTTTCGTTTTTGCCATAGTCTCCAAAGCTTTGCAGAAAAAAAAATTCAGCACGAGTAACTCTAACTATAAATTTCTGTATTACTCCTAGTATGTATTCTTAGTTGTTTTCAATGATTGTTGCCTTTTATGTCCTCTTCCAGCTGTACTTCTCAAGTGCCTCCTGTATTTGACAAAAAATTAAGGAAGCGATCTTTTATTATATAACAGGTACTTTTTTATCTTTTGATGGAGATAGTGAGAAGCATGTTAAATTGTAGGATAAACACTCAGACTTGACTGCGTAGTTTATTCACCTAGAGAAAAGGAAACAAATACAAGCTACATGTTTGGTAACCAACAATAACCTGTCTTTTTAAGAATAATTGGACTTAATTTGATCTGTTTGAATTTATACACACTTGGAAGAATTCAGTCCCAATTAAATGGAAGACAAGTGCTGAAGCAGTGTGGTGAGCAGTGTTGATGTGTTTAGGCTAAATAGCTGTTGATGACACTTTGTGAATATCTTGTTTATGAGTATGTTGATTAGAAAATACAAGGCTTGATCAGCCCGCTGGGTCATCTGGCAAGGTGGTAGAGTAATTTATTTCCAGGTTCTTCTTAATGTTCCTTTCAGTTTCTAATTTGGGCTTATCACCTTTTTCTCCTAGCAGACTAAGAAGGTGTCCTATTCTACATACTAATTGTAAACCCCCTCCCCCTCAACCTCCAAAGTCAGCCGATTTCTTTTATATCTTCCCTGCCAGCTGCAAGAGAGAGACAGACAAGATGAAGCCTTTCTACTGTCAGACACTGACAGAGCAAAGAAATATAGACAGATGGATAACAGATAGTTGGGTTCTAAGTACCCTACAATTTATTGAGGCAAATAGAGGAAAGTTGAGTGGCAAATTACCTGCACTGTTCACAAACCAGCAGGCAACCCTGTTTGCCAGCTATCCAAATTGTTTCTGGGTAATTTGGCACATTTCTATGTTGTTGTGCTATATCTAAAGGTATGACTTTGAGTTTTGAAAACCCCCTGTTGTGAAAGATCTGCCCAACAACGAGCAATATGTGGAATTTCAGGGAAATACACACACTTTTATTTGATCATTCCAAAAAGAAAATTTCAGGTATGGTCTTTTAGAGTATGAAAAGGAAGATATAATTTATCTTAGTTAATGTTTTATAGAGTTTTCCTTTCCTTTTTAAAACCTCATCATCTATAATATTCATCCATCTTGGAAATTTGAATTTGATGATGATATTGACAGATTTCAGATATAGAAGTTATTTTTCAAATCTGTATTTTTTTTTTCTACCCTGCAGCAGATTCAGTTGAGAATCACATATAGCAGTGCTATAGACTGGTGAATCCCAAATTGATGTTTCACAGAAATAGTTTCACAAGATAGTTTGGGGAGAAAAGGGAGAGGAGGGGTAAGGAAAACTGGAGTTTAAATTAGTACATTGAAAACAATGTTGAGCAGGTGTTTATGAGACGGAGGGAATGAGACAGGGCACAACCATGGAAGGAATGACACAGCAACCAAGGACAGGACAATCTGGTTAGAACCAAGATGGTGGAAGATTCGACTTCCAGTAGACCTTGAGCCTAGTGGCACACCCACAGGTGCCATGACAGTTCTAGGCTGACCATAAAAGGTCAAAATGTGGGCAGGAGGCCCAATTCCTAGAAATCCCTGCCCTTTCTCCAACATAGGTGGAATAATCCTTCTACTCATTAGCATATGAAATTAACGAGCCCATAAAAACTAACACCACATCTCATGATCACTCCCTCTTGCTTTCTGAGACAGCCCACATTCTGCCTGTGGAATGTGTATCTCTTAAGCTGCTCTCCCTTCTGAGTGAGAGGGCCTGCCCTCTGTCTATGGAGTGTGTATCTCCCTGAATAAATCTACTTTTACTTCACTGTGCCTCCCTCGACAAGAACCTATTCTCCAGCAACATTTATACTATGGGATTTTGTAGAGTCTATTACATATTGTTGTTTACCATGAATCTCTGAAGGGAACATGGAAAGCTATTTTTCTCAGGACACCACAAATTTTACCAGCTGTTGTGATGCATGGAATACTCTTTGGAATAAGTGCCACAGACAGTAATGTGGATCAGTCGCCTTAGTCATATTAGCAGTTTAGTCTTTTTTTTTCTCCACCAAGGACAATTGCCCTTGAGAGCTTTTGTGTTCACACTGAAAACTTTCCCTGAAACAAATGGTATTTTAATTTGGAAACATTGTTATTATCATTATTTGCATGATAGGTATTTGAAATCAAATGCTTCCTGAGATAACTTATAGGCGCTCACTCAGAGTTCCTAACACATAGCTTTGATAGCCTACTAGCTATCAAGTGGTAAATAGTAACACTGAACAACACAGCAGTGCTCTTCAGTTTAGTTAATATAATACCACAGTTTACCTGCTGACTTTCAACGCACCACAGTGTAAAATGCCCCCAAATGAAATAATCCTATTTCCCATGCCCTGCCATGCACCCACTCCTTGCTCTGTGTTCCCTAGTTCAATAAATGGCATTACCATCTATGGAATTTAAAAAGCTGAAGTCACCTTGACTTTTCTATCCTCCTCACCTCCCACTATCAGTCAATCATTAAGTCTCATTAGTTCTAACTCCTAAGTGTCTTTCAATCATCAAGGCCTCTGTTCTAGTAGATTACATCTTTTATTTGGAACACTTCTGAGGTTTGTAGCCTTGTGTCTCCATGTTTACTTTCCCTCTTTCCATTCAATTCTGACCAATGTTATATTCTGATATTACTTGTGTGTGTGTGTGTAGCTAATATGTAGTTATTCTGCAATTTTCAGCTGAAAACTCACTTTCTCAGAGATGCAGTACCCAGACTTCAGATTGCCTTAGTTCTTCCTGTATTACACTCACACGCTGCCTCAAATGTCTTTTTTTTTTTCTTGTAACAGTGATTATACTTTTCATAAGTTGGTGAATGCCAGTCTGTGTCACTAAATTATAAGCTCCTTGAGGACAGGGACCAGGCCTACCTTTGTCCACTTCTGTAAAACCAGTACCTGGCTTAGTTACTGATATGTGGAAGTAGCTGGAAGTTATTTGTTTATTCCATGACATTGCTTCTGCTGCTTCTGCTGCTCCTGCAGGGTGGAATGTTCAATCTCTCTTTTCTATCTATACCTTTCCCCCAAATGAAATATCCATTCTTCAAAATTCAGATCAAATGTACTTCCTTAGTGAATTCTTCCATTATTGCTAATCTTCCTAAGAATTAACCACCCTACAGAATACTTTTTCTTCTATCTAGCATCAGTAATAGTATCCTCCTGCAACAAACACGCACAATGGTAATCTTCTTTACAGCAAATGCCTCTCAGAGTACCTTGTGTAATAAAGAGAACTTTCAGTAAGAACTCGTTGAACTGAAATTGGTTTTGCTGATTCTGACTTTATCCTATTATGTAGAAAGATCTTTATGCTCCAGATATGTATATCCTGCTGCCTAATTTGATGTCACCAGCCAAAGAGTCTGGCACTTAAAATATCCAAAGAGACTTCTGTGCCCAAATCTGTGCCCCATGAATCTTCTTCCTCTAGTTAAATGGTACCGCCATCCATCTTCTCAAGTAGACACTTGGGCATTACCTTTGGATCCTTTTTCTCTCATCATCCCCCCTCCTTCTATCAAGTCTAACAGCAAGTTCCAGTAGTATTTTCTCCAATTGTGTAATTCCATCTTTTTTCTACATCCACTTCAACCATTTTATTTAGGCCGCTATCATTTCTTCCCTGCCTCTTCACAAGAGTTTCCTAATCGGTCTTCCTGAGTTTGCTTTCACCCTTTATCAATCCACTCACTATATAGAGCAAATAAAATATTTTTAAACCATAAATGAGGTCGCACAACTCAACTGCTTCAAAACTATCAGTGGTTTTCCATATCACAGAGAATAAAAGAAAAACATCTTGCCATACTGCAATATATTATACATAGTAGCATGTGAACCTCCTCTTTAGCCACCCCTATCCATCCTGTATGTCTGCCTGACTGTGTTTCTTTCAGCTCCTGGCACAGGTCAACCTTTTCCAATCTTTGCTCCTGACGCTCCCGCCTGAACTGCACCTTCCCTATGTTCTACGTGACCAGCAGCTTCAGTTCCTTCAGGGCTAGGCTGAAATGTCAACCTTCCTGGATTGCTCTAACAATACTATTTGAAATAGCACACCTTGTTCTTGGTAATACCTAGCGCTTCGTTTCCTTCATGGTCATTATTACAATTTGCAATTATTTTTATTTACCACTTACTTGTTTGTTGTCTGGATTCACTCTTGGAACGTCAGGTTCATGGGTACGTGTGTGAGGTCTGTCATTTCTACAGTATGCATGTGAAAACTGTATTTATCCTGAATGAATTAAGGTGTTTGAAATCATTAAAAACATTATATGCAACATAAGCAAAGATGTTTAATAGAGAAATAGACCTGGGTTTGATGAATGATTTAGGAGCTTAATAACCTTGTGGTCTGGGCGAATCATGGAAACATTTGGAGCCACACTAGTAGTTTCTGTCCCTCTAAAATCAACATGTAGATTTGTTGTAAGGACTTTTCAGATAGTGTATTTAAAGTACGTATAGCAAGGTTTTCCATGCGTGCAGCCAGAGCCGAATACAAAGAGCAGCATTTTATTTCATTTTCAGTTGTAAATAGTAGTTGCAGTAATAGTAGTACTATGTATATATAGACTTTTTGTCTTGCTGATAGAAATGCAACAATTAGACCAAGAAGGCTATATAAATCAAGAAAAACAATCATAGATTCAGTTCTGTAAGAAAAAAAAAAAGTAAGTTTCAAATTTTTAATGTTAGATTATTTTTTAACTTGCTCTAAGTTATAATTGTATAGTAACATATCTAGGAATATACTTACTTCCAAGAATAATGAAAAGAAAGGAATTCAAATGCATTGACTCGGTAGATTCTACCATGACTTCTAAAATATGGCTTCTTCTCTGATGGGGACTCAGGACTCAGAGCTCTATAACTCTCTGTACATCTCCATGTGTTTAAAATGCAACCCAGGCGTTCCTGAAATGGGGCAAGTAGTATACGTTTCTGAAGATGTATTCCATAGTGTGTATTCATTACATTTGGGATAGTCTGCATGCTTCAAATAAAATATTTCGACTCCTTTTCTTTCAAGTAATCACTTAGGTTGCACTGCACTATTTAGAAAATGTTGAAAAATTTCATTCTTTTTAATAGTCATTTCCTCATTCTCCAGCTAGCTTTTAACCTCAGTGCCATTTTGACACAGAGATTAAAAATATCCTGCACCAATCATAAGACGTGTGACCTTTTATGTCCTAAAAGAAAAGGATACAGAAAAAGATGATATCATCTGTAGGGGTAGTCTGTTCAGTTCCATAAAAAAAAGAAAATCTCTGTGTGCTACATTTTTATTATGTAGCTTTGTTCCCAGACCATTTTTCCCCTGTGTATTTGTGTCACGAAGATATTTGATTCAATTTTATGTATTTGTATGTCTCTTTTATTTCTAACAGGAAGCATTAATAAGGAGGAGAGATTGGGAGTGAGTTTTTGAGTTTGGTATATGAGAACTAGGACATATATGGCATGCTTAGTCTGAAATGAAGGGTCAGGAGCATTAGATGGTTAGATAATTGAGTCATAGCAGCCTAAACCTTCAATTAATATATTTTCAAGGGAAAAAAAGAGCAATAACATTTTCTATAAAGTCTCTGCAGCTCATAGCAAGTTTATACTGGCCTTTGCTAGTCAGTTTATTTGTGCAAGTATTTATTTATTTTAGCCAATTACAAATCCATCTCTTATACTTTGCTGTAACCTCTCTGAATGCATATATTCTTTAATTCATGATCCAGAAACTTGAAATGGGATTTTCTCCTTATTTCTTTCTCAAATAGCAGAAAGGATACTGTTGGCTAAATTCAGTGATTATATTCAACTACAGTTTTCTGGATCTGAAATGTGATGGGCAGAAACAACATGGGAATAGGCTCAAAGCAGGATTAGGTTTTGCTATCCTATTTAGTGATTAAAACTTTTAGGCCCTGCTAAAATATTGATTAACTCCTGTGTCCTTCCAGTAAGCCTTCTAAATGCCCTGCAAGCTGACGGTTCCATATGGACTACATTGTGCTCTGTAAGACTTTTCATTTGTCAGCATTGCTTATCACTCTGTGACCAACCCATGCCCTTTGAATGACTATAGTGTACCTAAAGTTAGGGACCATAAATTAGAGACCCAAGATTAATGTCCCATGTTTGGTTTGCATACAATTGTTTTTGGAGATTGGGCACATATTCCAAAATAATGTTAGCTTTTTAGTGTTTTGAACAAAATGTGGTTTTAAATTTTCAATTACCACGTAAGATTTGAGCCAGTTATTATTTTTGGAAATGCTTTTCACCTGTTCCTGGGATCTGTCACTGTGTAACAAGTTACTTGAAACTCTGTGACCAAACATAGTAGCCATTTTATTATTTTATAATCCGGGTCGGGAATTTGGGTGGAGCTCAGTTGGGTGAGTTTTCTGTTCCAAGCGATGTCAATGGCATTGTTTAGTGGGATTCATTTGGCAAATGGGCTGTTTAAGAGCATCTAAGAGGTGTCATTACATCTGTATTGCTTTTCTGGGGATACCTGTCCCGCAGGGTGCCACAGGTGGTATCTCCGGGAGCGCAGTCTTGGGGCATCTGGACTTCTCACAAGGCAGCTCAGAGATTCTCCAGTGTTAAAAGTGGACCAGCAGAAGTTGCAAGCCTTCTTATGACTTAGCCTGGAATTCCTAGAATATCACTTCTTATATCTTCTGTTGGCCAAGCATGTCACAAGGCCAGCCCAAATTCAAAAAAGAAGAATTAGACTCCACCTTTCAATGGAGAAATAGCAAAGATTATCTTTAATGTCTCACGTTGCCTGATTCACTTTTAGTCATGACATTTGTTGAGTGAGTCCTAACATAATGTAGAACCATTCAAGTGGCAGGATAGTAACATCAAGTCAACTAAAAATTCACCTTCGTCATCATTTCTCCCTTATTCATTCATTCATTCGTTCATTCATTCAACAAAGATTAATTGATGACCCATCATAGGCAGGTGCTATCCCAGATGGGAAATGGAGTTGATCCCTTACAAAACTTAAAATCTAGTGAGGGCAAGCGGAAAATTTACAGATACACTCTACTCCAAATGTTCCAAATATTCCATTGGCTGATTTTTGCAATCTTCACAACAGTGCTATGAAGTGGATGTTTGTAGTCATGCTTATAAGTCAAGTGAGAAAAAATTTATAGAAAACTCTTGCTCAAGTTCACACAGCTCATAATTTTAAAAAAATCACGTCTGCCTGGTTCCAGATTGTGTGTTTATCTGTGAGGAAGATCAATTAATTAGTAGAAAATAATTTTGATTGTTTTCTTTTTATTACAAGATTACACTCAATTTCTGGAATAATTTAGAAAACACAGTAAGGCAAAAAAAAATGACATTAAAAGTCACAGACCTATATTTCTACTGCTCAGACATATTCAGTGTGATTACCTGGGTGTACCCCTGTATCTGTTCACTACTGCTGTGAAACAAACTATTCCCAAATCTTTGTGGCTGAAAATAACAAGTAGTTATTTGGTTCACTAGTGTGTGGATTGTGAATTTAGACTGTGCTCAGCTGAGCTCTTCTGGCTTTCTGATGGGCTTTTGCGTGCTTCTGTGTCCAGCTGTGAGTTGGCCAGTCAACTCTGCTTCTGGGTATCGGGTAGCTGATGGCTGGGCTGCCACAGTTCCCTCACACATGATCTCTCCTGCTACAGCAAGCTAGCCGGGGCTTCATGTGCCAATCACGGGGTTCAAAGAGAAGACAGAAGTGTGCAATGCCTCTTGAGATCAGCACTAGCATGTAAGCACAAAGCAAGTTACAAGACCATCCCAGGTTTAAAGGGAGGGGAAATGAACTCTAACTCTTGATCTGGGGAGATGCAAAGTTATATTTCAAAGGATAGGGACTCAGAAAATGGTAAAGAATTGTAGCCATTTTCATTTTCTCATTCAAACTATCACAACTCTTCCATGTTTATTTTCCCCATAGGCCTTTTCAAGGAAACACAAATATAAACATAAAAACACATACATATTTATATATTACAAATATTCTCTAGACAATGGCTTGGTTAAAAATGGTTTGTTGCTTTTTTTTTTAAGAAAAATGATCTATTACCTTTGCTTTTATTTGCATTTGTTGGATTACATGTAAAATTGAATATATTCCCACATGTTTGTTGGTTACTTGTTAACAGTATTTATGATTTGCTGGGATGAGAAAAAGGAGGTAAGGTATTACTTGGGAGCACTTTGCAATTATACACTAGAAAGAAAATGACCAGTGGAGCATCACCAGTGTTCAATACAGGAAGAGAGGAGAAAACTGTCATGAGTACAAGATGTACCTGGCGTGACTCCTGCCTGAATGAGGAAAAAGATGGAGAACTAAACATCAAAAACACTTCTGGCCAGCCTGACAGAATAAGGGTACCACTAACAGGAACTGTGAAACATGAAGCAGAATATGATTTTATGAAAAATTTCACTCTTGAACATTGTGACAATAAGATTCAACCAGAACAGCAAATGGAGATATTAAGCAGGCAATTGATAAACCATGGGGATGAGTTAGTTTTTTTTTTAATAAAAGTGATAGTAGGAAAATATTTTACTTTCCAAAGAGATACATGTTATTTCCTAAGTAAGAGAAACACAGATGTTTGATAATGTCATGAAACATATTGCATAAGAAACAGAAGAAAGGGAAGTGAACAAAAGAGATGCCAAGGATTAAGGAGTATCGTAGAATGATTTCTTTCTCACTCCCTGAAATTATTATCCCATGCTTTCCCTTATATGTACCACCTACTGCACTTGCTCTCAACTGATGATCATTTCTCATACTTGGTTGTTACAAATAAAATCTCTGAGAGGATTTTTAGTGCAGTGAAAACGCTCTGTACAATAACATAATGATAGATACATGTCATCGCACTTTTCCCCAAACCCACAGAAGATATAATGCCAAGAGTGAAGCAAAATGTAAACTTTAGACTGTGGGTGATTGTACTGTGTCACTGTAGGTTCATCAGTTGAAACAAAGGGACCACTCTAGTGAGGGATGTTGATGATGGGGGAGGCTGTGTGTGTGTGTTTAGAGGCAGAGGGGATAGAAAAAATATCTGTACCTTCCCCTGAATTTTTTTGTGAACCTAAAAATTCTCCAGAAAAATAAAGTCATAATAAAAAATAATTAAGTAGTTTTATTTAACAATCAGAATGCTGAGCATGGTTCATTGGGAAAAAAAAAATATATGGATAAAAAAAAAACAAAAACATAAGGTTAAAAAAAACCCAAAAAGCCTCTCAGCTGCCTTTACATTCCACCACCAAACACAACACAACATGTGGCAATTATCGTCCCACCTTGTCTTTGTTCTATCCTTTACAATGAAAAGAGTAGCTCCTTTCCTTCAGAAGCATTGTTCAGTAAACCCCATCCCTTCTTACCTTCTCAGTGACTCACCCTTCCCCGGCCCCTCTCTCTCCAGTATCAATTGCCTCTCTCTTTCTTCCAATTCACTCTCAGCAGCAAAGAAATATTCTCTAGTATATCCCATCCAAAATAATAAAAACATCTTTTGACCTCAGATCTGTCTCCATACAGCAACAACAACAAAATGGATTCCAAAACCCTAAATTGTTTCATACCTGGATCCTGCAAAATTTCTATTCCCTTCTAGTGCACCTCTCCTTGCCTCTGACAGTAATCTGGGCACTGAAGTTGCACACTGTTTTTTCTTAAAGGATTTCTATAGGCTGCCTCCTGTGTCTACATCCCTCTTGCTATCTACATGGTTGCTCTTTATTTTGCTTTATAATTGTCATATCTTTAGGGGGTCTCTAACTAGTTTAATTGCATCTGCCAGAAGGAAATAGGTTCTTTGCAGATGTAGTCAACTTTAAATCCAGTCTTTAGGGTGGGCCCCAGTCCAGCATGGTTGGTGTCTTTATAAGAAGGGGAAATTTGGACACAGAGACCAACATGCAGAGAGGAAAGATAGAAGACAATGCAGAGACATACAGGGAGAAGACAGTCACGTGACAATGGAGGCAGCAATTGAAGTGATTCACTTGCAAACCAAATTCCAAGAATTTCCAGGAAGCATGATAAACTAGAAGAGGTAAGATTAGATTCTTCCAAGCATCCTTCAGAGAGAACATGGCCTTGCTGACATACTGGTTTCAGACTTCTAGTCTCTAGAACGGTGCAAGAATTATGTTTCTGTTAAGTCACCTGGTCGATGGTAGTTCGTCACAGCAGCACTAGGAAACTAACACAGGGCTTCAAATCTCCACACTAACTCAACCTGTTTTATTTTGGATTATTTACTATGGAGTGCTTCTTTCCATCAAACCCTTATTGCACCAGAAATATTCATGTGCATTAGTCTATTTCGGTGTTTGCCATTTCCTTTTTCTGAAGTCAAGGACGGGGTCTTCCATGTTCACTCTTATGTCCCCAGCTCTCTGCTTGATACACAACAACAATCAATGCATCATTTGCTGTAAACATGAAATGAAGATACAGTGCCCAAGAAGACAAGGAAACCATAGCTCTGAGTAGAGAATCGTGATGAAGGATGACAAATGCTGCAGTGGAATCAGGAGCAAAAATGGCCACTGGATTTTATAATCTTGTGGAAGCAGTTGATGACCTTTGAGCGAGCAGTTTCAGGAAAGTGGGTATGGCAGAAAGCACAACGTAAGAGCTAAGCTCTGAGCCGGCAGTGAAGAACTGTGGGACACAGGTGTGGTGTGCCCTTTCGAGAAGCTGGCAGTGAAAAGACGAAGAGTAACAAAGCAGAGGCTTAAATTTTCGTTGGATCTTTATCGACATAAAATGGCAAGAGAATATTCAAATATGAAAGTTGGCTTGTTTATTAATCATAGCAGGAACCTCTCAGGATTCTAGATTTGAAGAGAAAGAATTCAGTGAAATGAGAGAAGGGGCTGTTACAAAGCAAGGTCTTGAAAAGTAAGAGAGACCAAAATCAGTAATAAGAATAAAAAGTAGATGCCTTTGCCGTGTTTCTCACTCAGGAAGAAGAATCAGTCAAGATGATGAAAACAGACAAAGTGTCAGAGAGAGCATAGTATTGAGTGACTTTTATTTTGTTTTGGGTTTGCTTTTTGAACATATCTTATCTCCTTTACTGGATTATAAACATTTTCCAATCTAGGACATCCTCTATACGTACAAATCAATGTGAAAAGGATATTTTAAGTGAAGCCCTCTTGTAATAAGTCGTACATAGTTTATATTTACTAGTAAAGTTCCTATTCTCAATTTTATGCCCAACTTTAAAGCTGTTAGATTTTTTTTTATTCCTGGAGGGGTTGAAAAAGTTATTCTCATTAAGTCATTTCCTGTTAACAGAAGACCTGCTATTAATTGAGTGCCTATTGTATGCCAGGCCCTGTCCTAAGGTTTTTAAATACATTTTATCATTTGTCTTCTGAAGTAACACAGATGTATTTTGTATCTTTATATAGATGAGATTGAGGATTAGAGAGATTACTTGTCTAAAACCATACAAAGAGGTTGTAGAAATTATGAGTATCTGTCTGCAGAGCCTCAGATCTTAACCTCTGCATTATTGCAAACGTTGATATACAAAGCAATTGCCCTAAAGAAAATTCTAGTTTTATATTAAGCTGAATTTTTCAAGTTTCATTATCTGTTAAAAAATACTGTTTACTGTAAGAACAGTAATAAGCTGTTTCTCTTCTGACTTTGAAACAGGCTGCTGATTGGCTTTGTAGTTTATCCCACATTTTCCTCTTCTCCTGACAATTTCCTATTTCATTGATATTTTTTAAATAATGAACCTAAAATTTAGTGTCAATAAAACAAAATGATTGACAAAAATATCCTAAGCAATAAAATTTCTACTTTCCTTGTTTCTGGTATCTCTTCCAAAGAGATGCTTGGCAGCAGTGACTCTCTTTTAAATAAATATTGATGTGTCCATTTGGAAACTAATAAAACCTAATGTCTTCCACAGTTGGTAGCAATAAAAGCGAAGTGCGCATTGTTCAAGGTGGCCTTAATAGCTGACACTTAGGCTGAGTCAGATTTTATAAGCATTTTGAATTATATTACTCAGCAATTATTGCTAGCTTGGGCATTGGTATGAGCAATTATCTAATGCTTTAAATTATCTAAATCAATATGTAGGTAGTAAAAGCTCAGACATATAACTTGAAAATGGTTCACGTGAACTTATTTGACACTGCGTTAATATGTCATTCCTATTTAGCATGTGTTTCTACCTTGTAAACCATTTTAATTTAAAAGTTTAAGATACAGGCTGCTATGACATGATAAAACGAATGTTACCATTATAAGGAAAACAGGTTATGTTATAGGCATTAAAATCTCTAACTTTGTGCATGCTTCCCACTGCTGCCCCTAACATTGTTTTCCTTTACTAAATCGCACATCTTCCAAATAATTGCAGAGAGAAACTACATTAGCTCAGTCCCGCAATAGTTAATTAACTGGTTCTTTTCCCATATTCCAAACTTGATCACTTTTCATTTCTTACACTTTTCTGTAGGCACACAAAGATTTTGCACACTTAATGTAAAACATCCCATATTCTGCTAAAAAATATTCTTTGAGTGGTTAATAGTAGCACGTGATGAGCAATGAACATTGGGATTACACTTCTATTAAGAGAGCAACAACTGAATATTCTACTTAACAACTGTTAAGTGGTGCTAATGGGCAGGTTTAGAATTTAGGCCAAGGAGGATATCTAAGTACAAATACAAATCTTGTTACATGTGATTAAGTAAAATGACTTGGGTAATTAAGAGATAACTCCAGGCTTAGATAGTATACACTGAAATCTTAATATGCATGTGGTACCTAAGAAGGTCATTTCAGCAGAACCTCGTCTCATCCATATGTGGAACTCCCTTTGTGATCCATAGGAGTTCCAGGTTTACTCCCAATGACAACTGACCTGCAGAGGGTAAATAGCTTTGGGAAGCATGTCTGGATTGAGAAGGACACTGAGAGGTTATCTTGCCTGTCTCTCTGCTTTCCAGCAAGGCCAGACTTAAATCATCTGAATAACTTGGACATCCTTTTATTAAAGCTTTTCAGGAAGAATATTTCTTCGCTCTCCTCATTTAAGCATGTAATATTTAACAGCTCTCATCATCATCACTCTTTTTAATTCATTCATGTACTCTCTGTAGTTCAATTTTGCATTAAAAAGCCCATTTCCTAATTTTTCTTTCTATAGAATAGATCTATTATCTACATGTGATTTTTTTTTTTTCCTTTACATCCTTCAACAGGATCAGGAGCCAGATGAAATTAAAATTTACTTTTTTGCTTTTGTTTTTGTTTTTAATTTTTTGAGCTAAGCATATAAAGCATTCTTTTTGTTGAAATATTTCTTTCTGTTATATTTTTCACACCCATCTAGGTGTTCAGAATTTTTTTTCTTTCTGTCAAACCTTCTTTCTTTATTTCCTTTCTAATAAATTTAGATGTAATGGTCATTACTCCACCTTTTTCTTGTCAACATCTTCAATTCTTTCCTGTCTTTGCCTGCCCAGGGTACACGTAGGGCAAAACTCCGACTCTGAACTCATCCCTGTTCACCTTCTTCAGGCCTCACACTGGGCTGTTGACTGAGCTCTTGAAAAACTCTTCATTTCCAATTGCAATCTGACCCACAATATTGCTTAAAAATCTGTCATTTCCCTAGTTAGTTCTCTTCTACTTGCTAAGGTAACTATTTCAAAACTTCTCCACTCTTTCAAAATCTCTTTTCCTAGTACCACCCTCCTCACTCTGAGTGAGAGACCCTAGTTTCTACCACAGGGTTAAAAATAAAACCCTCAAGCATCGTTTGAGCTTCCTGTAACCCTCCCCCCTCCCCCACATAAACTCTTTCCTTCCCTCTTGTTAACTAGAAGTTGTTTTTCTATCTAAGGAGAGTTTCTCCACATCTGGATCTCATTCCTTCCCACAAGATAAATGATCTCTTTAATTGTGTGTTCCTTCCATCTCTATTGGTGCAATCCTGTCACTATTTAATCATGTTCAAGTTTTTTCTTTTTTCCACTTTATCGAAAGAAAAAACTAATAAAACCTTTCAACCCATCTCTCTCCAGATCTGCCTCCTTTCTCTCTTCCACTTGACAGTCAAGAATTTACAGGAGCTGCTTACACGTGCTGTCTCTATTTCTTGTCTGTCATCCAAGGGTCAACTTGCGTGGTCTCCCTTCACCTCCTACTGAACCACTTCCAGGGGTCACCAGTAATTTGCTCATTTGTGAATACAATGACTAAGTGCACTTCTTGTCTTATTTGACTTCTTAGTAGCATTTCACACTGTGGACCATTCTGTCTTAGAAATGCTCTCATTCATTGGCTTCTATGGCACCTTCTACTCCTGATTTTTGACCATCGCGCTGAAACCTTCTTTGGAGGTTCTTTCTTAACCCATTAGTTAACTATTGGTGTCTGAAAGAATTCTGTTCTAAATACCTTTACACAGGATTGTTCTTACCTTCTCCCACAGCTCCAGTGAATGTCTTTATATTTTATATCCACTTTCAAATACATTTCTGCTTTCAGTGCACACATCCTGCTTGCAACTGGATGTTTCAGTGCACAATCCTGCTTGCAATACTCTTTACTTGAATATTCTCCAGAGCTGAGATGTGGTGTGTCCATATCTGAGCTTGTCCACTTACCCATGGGTAATTTTCTTCCCTTATTGTCATTCTCTCAATGAATTGTGCTACCACCATCCATCTAGTTATTCAAATCAGGCACTTGGGCATGGTATAAATTCCTCAATCACCAAATCCTGTTGTTTTAATGTTCCTAGGCTTTACCCTATTCTAGGCCACCATTATTTCTTGCTTAGATCTATTAATTCTTCCAATTGATTCTCTAGGTTGCAAGAAGTTTTTTTTCTTCTTTTTCTGATTTGATCATTTATGTTTTATTCTTAAAATCCATTAATTAATGAAACTATGCTCTGAGTTTGTAGTATAACCTTACAGAGAAAATTATTCATAAATTATTAATGAATGTAAAGATGAGCAGTTTGTCAGTGAGGCATATTTTAAGCTTTCATATGACGTCTTAAATTCCTTATTCCCCAAAATATTGTGTGAGTCCAGGGCTGCCTTTGTCTGCTGCCAATTGTATTCATATTATTAATTGATTGTGTGATTTTTGTTTTTCCTTTTGAGTATCATGGTATCACCAATACTGTTTTGTTGAAGAACAATGTGTTCTGTTTATAGGATTAAGGTTGTTATACACATCATTGCTAATTCTGTATCCCAATCCTATAAAGAATGTGCTATTATCCACACTTTTCAAGTAAGAAAACTGTACTCCAGGCAAGTCAACTAAGTGGTCTGAGTTCATATAGCCAATAAGTAGCAGAATAAGGACTTGAACTCAGATCTCTCTGACCATGGATGTTCATTCTTACTCTGCTGTGCAGCACTACTTCCTAAGACAATCGTCCTTAAAATACTAATCTAAAGATTGAATCTGATGATGCAAGTTTAATTCTACATTTATTTAATACCAATTTTATTACAGGGGTGTTTTTTTACTTTGTGAAAAACTAACATTTTTCTTTTTTGTTATTCCTGTTTCGTCTAAAGAACATTTTCTAATTTCCTTACTGCTTAGTGTGTATTTTAGCTTTTGAGATGGTTTTTCTGACTCTCAATATATGTATTTATGAGCACTGCTGCATGCATTTAAGATGAGAATACAAATCATTCAAATGTTTTCTTACTGTCAGCATGGTCTCTGACCACACATATTTTTAAGTTTTCTATAGGAAACTCTGTGAATCAAAACAAAACAACCAATTAATACCTTAAGGACTGTGGATCCAAAACCTGACTTTGCTGTGATTTTCTAAAGTCTAACATTTAGCTATCAGGCTGGCTGAAATAAACAGGACTAGTTTACCCATGTTTGAGTTCAATCTACTATTGTTGTGTTTGTTTTTCTTCCTGAAGAAAGTCCTGTGTTTACAATCGCAGGTATTATACAGGTAGCTTGTCTTAATCTCAGGGGAAAATAGTAATTGGATTAGTTAAAAAGAGTTAAACCTATAATAAGTGAAGTTTGAAAACAAAATTTAACTTTAGTACATTTATCTCATTTAATGCTTTCAAAAATCTCAAGCATTGTGTAAGTATTAAGTATGTTATTTGTTTCATTTTTTCAGATAAGAAAATTGAGACATAAGAGGTTTAGATTGCAGCTCAAAATTATTAAGCAGATTGCAAACATACACCATAACTTCTATTAAATACAGCAATATATTTTAAATAAAACATGATCTGTGTCCATGAGAAACTCACAGATTACCTGACATTTCAACAAATGTTTATAAAACAATTTGTTGGTGCAATTATACTATGATCGAACATATTAAGATTGTCAATACTTAGGTGAAAAGAGGTGGGGTATTGTCAATTTCCTAAGAATTAACTTGAAGAAACATGCAATATGTATCGTGGTGGTTAAAGGAAGATATGAGTAATTGTGCCCAGTTAGACCAGCAAAGCCATCAAAGGAGAGAAGTTTCAAGCCGAGTGCTGAAAGGCAAATCTGACAGAGTTCAGTGGACAGATAAAGGATGATATGCATATTAAACATGGAAACATAAAAGAGTGCTGTGTACCCAAAGAACAAGAGGCTTGTGATACTTGAAATGTAGTGTGAGGGTGCAAACTGCATATGGGTATAGGTGCTCAAGTTGTGCACTGCACAACAGTATGAGCTTTTAGGAGGTGCCACTCATATCCTAGGCACATACTGACTCTTATGACATCACCACGGTAGGCTTAGAAACTGGACTTCCAGTGGGGATCTCTAACAGCCAGAAGTCCCCTAAGGATGTTTCTCTTTGTTGCTGCTCTGGGTGACCTGATTCTCATCTCCCATGGATGTGTGCAGGCAAACAACTAAAAGGTTTCAAACAGAAGAAATGCTTAATGATGATGAAAACTACAAAAAGGATGATGATGCTGACTGATAATGATAAGAATGTCTAATTGCAATTGAATGTTTTGTATTTACCAGGCACTATGCTAAGAATTTCCTATCCATTATGACAATATGAGAATAAATGTTGCTATTATTCCCAACATACAGTTGGCTATATCTTGGGTGAGTGTCTTTTAGGGGATGTGTGGGTGTATGTATGTGTGTGTGTGTGTGACTGTGTGTGTATAAATATGTGTGTGTGATATATATATATATATATATATATATATATATATATATATATATATATATATATATATAAATATATGAGTTATTTATCTGTAATCTCAAGAATTGCCACAGAACATTTTTATTTGGGTTGCTTTTGCTTATTAATTTTTCAATGTGAAATGGGCATCCAGATCTCAAAAGGCTAGTTTAAGGAAATGAAAAATGAGACAGCATGTTCAAAATTATATTTTTTTTCTAAAATTCATGTTACACCATGAGATTTCTCAAAGGTAAACTATAATTCCCTTAATATCTTATTTCTGTCTCTTTGCATGAAAAATAGCCAATACTATAAGGAAAAACTGACCAAGTTCAAGCAGGCTTTGAAAACCAGAGATAATTTAATTATGTTTAAGACATAGAGGCTATTCCTGTTTATCCTTGTCCTTCTCATTTTCTGAGGTCATGCAACCAGAAGCCACCATTCTGAATAAATTGATATGTGATATTAATAGCCAGTTGGAAGCAACAATTTACTTCACTATAAATACTAGCTAGATATTAAGTAAACAAATAATCTATTGTGACATAAAATGGTCTCCATGGTATTAATCTAATTTAGTATGGATAAGTGACAGCTTGCAGCTGAATCATGCCGGCACTCTAAACATGCCTTGGATGCCTCTGGTGCAAATTGAAATGTGACCTCAGCCAGTTGTTAAGTTGATAGTTATACTGACATGTCCAGCTGAGTGACAACATGGTCTTCAGCTTCCCAGGAGTGAAGATCCACTGACCTAATAGATCGCTTTGTAGATTCACATCTAGAATTTGATATATAGTTATTTATAAAATAAAATGTTATTATGTCTGATATTCTGGGTGTTTCTAAGCAGTGAAGATACATTTTTCCTTTTAATGCTCATAATATGTGTGCAAGTTGTGGTTATCTCTGTCTCACAGATGAGGAAATGGAGAATCCGTGAAGTTAAGTAAATTCACTAAGGTCGTACAGCTGGTGACTGGCAGAAACAGAATTTTCCTCTAAGTAATTCACCCCTAAATAATTTTAAAGCAAAGGTGTTTTGAAATCTACTTGTTGCTCATGTTGGAAAAATCGGTATGTCAGTTACTTTTGCAGGGGTAGGTTAAAAAAAAAAGTCTTAAAATTTTAAACCCTTAGAAGGGCAATACAGGTATCTCGGTTTTACCTACATTGACCATTGCATTTTTGCTGTGAGCCACTCCTTATGCTTTCAGTTCTGGCAATCTCAACCAACTCTTAATTCCCGAATCTCATTCTGGTCTTGCATACTTCTGTGCATCTTCACATGCCATTCCCTCTGCTTTGAAGGTCCTCTCACCCTGCCACGTAAGCCCTTACATTCATATACCCATCTGTCTAATAAACCCAATCATCCTTCACATCTATGTTAGTTTCCTATTGGTACCTTATAAGGCAGCTTAAACAACAGAAAGCCAGAAATTGGAAAAGGGGGGCCCGAAGCCAAGGAACACAGTGGCCTTTAGAAGCTGAGAAATGCCCTGAGGTTACAGCCAGAAGGAAAACTGAGATATGGTCCTATAGCCCTAAGAAATTGAATTCAGCCAACAACCTGAGTGAGCAGCAAATGGATTTTCCACTAGAGCCTCCACACGGAATGTTTCCTGCTGACAACTTGATCTTAGCCCCATGAGACCTTTACAAGACTTCTGACCTGCAAAACTGTGACATAATATCGGTGTGTTTTTGAATCTGCTAAGTTTATGGTGATTTTCTGAGACACTGAATATACAAATGGACAATAGCCAGATCACATATAAAAATAGAAATCTGACCTATAACCTCTGCAGCAACCAGTCTAAGAGGTCAAACCACAACCTCTGTAGCAATTGACCCCAAAGCACCAGGACTCGATCAGTGACTTCCAACTTCTCTAGTTTTTGAGCCGTTCATCAGCTTAAGACTGACCAGAGACAGCCAAAGATGCTTTCCATATTTGATCTCCATAACCAAACACATAGAACTCCCTGCTTCTAATTAGCCCTCCTCCAGCTTCCCCATGCCAACAGCCTCCAATCAGGGCACATGTTAAGCTTTCTCTTTTTGTTCACTATAAGCAGCTATGCAGTTGTCCCTCTGATTGGTTCCAGGAACCCTGTGGATACCAAAATCCTCAGAAGGTCAATTCACTTACATAAAATGGTGTAGGTGTCTGCATGTAACCTATGTGCACTCTCCCAAATACTTTAAATCTTTTCTAGATTACTTATAATACCTCATGCAAAGTAAATGCTATGTAAATAGTTGTAAATACAATGTAAATACTATGCCAATAGTTTCTAGTGCACAGCAAATTCAAGTTTTACTTTTTGGAACTTTCTGGAATTTTTTTTCCTCCTTGAATATTTTTGATTTATGGTGGATTGAATCTGCAATGTGGAACCCATGGATATTCAGAGGCAACTATACTCACCTGCATGCCTTCAGGTCTCTGCCAAACACAAATGGTGGTGGCTAACTCTCTCCCATAGCAGGCTCGGAGTAAAAAAGCCTTTGCCTGCTTCCATATAGATGGTTTTCTTTCCACAGTTTGTCATGGCAGCAGTAGAAGAGTGTTACTCCAGAAGGGGAAAGCCTTGGTTCTTGTCTTGCCCAAGAGGGAAGAATTCAGAAGGGGGACAAAGCGTTGTGTAGTGAAAGATTTTAAAGGTTTTATTAGCAAAGCGGAAGTAGACCTCCAAGGGCGGGAGGCGGGCTGATGCAGGAGGGGCTGGCAGCCTGGTCTTTGTCTGTCCTTTCTGGCTTAGGGGTGGGCTCTTGATTGATTGAGGGCTCTTGCCCCTGGAGTGCTTAGTCATGCCCATCCCCCTCTGCACATGCCCTTAACCGTGGTGTGTACAGAAAAACCCACGGATAAACCACAATGCTTATTAAATTACAGTGGGCATTGGGTCATGTCCAGTTAGGTATTTGTCTAGCATGAAGTTGCAGCCATCTGATTCCTGCCGGTCTCTTGCTGACACTCATTTAGAGGAGGTAAAAGCCCTTATGCTGAAAGCGGGCATATCACCATCTTCCGGACCATCCTTCCTCTCCTCCACCTATCTGCCCAGTTCCCCCACTTATCTAACTGCCTAGCAAAACTACTAGCTCTGCTGCGGGGGTAACTTGGGTTGTAACCTCAGTGGCTGGAACAGGATAGGATCTGTGAACAAAAGCCGTAAGGGACCATGCAGAGATGTGCACCACTGAGCATCTTTACAAGGTAGAGACAAAGGAGGTGAAAAAAGGGCCAGCTTTCAACAGAGGTAGTGTGGGGTGGGAAAGGCACCACAGCACCAAACTGGATTCACATCAGGGTTCTCTCTTCACATGGTAGATTGGTCATGACTGGAGCTACTTAGCTCCTATGAAATGTGGACAGCATGGGGCCAGCCCCACGAGGTAGATACTACACTCTTTACGAAACTAGCACGTGGGTACTCGAGTCATTAACTGGAAAAATAAAAGAGATTTATTGATGTTTTTTGCTCAGGTTTGTGGAGCATGAAATCATGGCTACCTTTCATTTCCACTTTGAGCACTCTGTATAGTTTGAATTATTTATATTGAGCAGGCATTACTTTTATGATCAGAAAAAGAAAACAACACAAAGACATGCTAATTTTGCAAAGCAAAGCAAAACAAAACCAAACCCAGAGGTCTATATTCTCTTTTCTTTTCTGAATTAACCTTCATGAAACAAGTCTTTTCAATTATTTGTGAATACGAAAAAGATAAGTTCCTGAATATCCGTATAGTTTGCTATGAATTTTCTCTCAACTTCCAATTTTTATGCTTAATTTTATGCAAGTGGATTATAACCAACTTTAATTTCTTATTTAAAACATTGCCATCTCTAGTCTCAAAGGTATCTTTTCATTACCCTCAGGACTGTCAGATGTTGAAGCACATTTCATTATATCTTAATTATTTTACGCCCTCATTGAGAGGAGAAAGATTCACCTAAGTGTGGTGTTTTAGAAATCATTAAGAAATACTCTATCCGAACTATACGGGAACAAAAATAAAGTATGTTACTAATGGGCCATCATTGTTGAACCGTGTCCCTGTGGCCATTGCAAACAATTACCAGCAAAATGGCACTATGTTAATTCAAAGGTTGGAGTTACCCTCTTAAGAGCTGAGGTTACAGCTCTTTCCCATCTGTTAATTTCATATTATTAGAATTTAGATTTCTTGAGGAAGCAGATGGCTATAAACTTTAACAGGTGTTTATGGTGCACTGCCTTAACTTTAAACGCTGAACAGGTACAGCTTGAAGTTTGCTGGGCTGCACAGGGAATTAGTACTTTAAATGATGTGTGGGTAGAGAATTAATTTGTTTTGAACTACCTGAAGAAAATTCAATATACTGTACACAGTGGTTCATGCTTACTTGACATGGTGCAATACAATGAGAAATGTCAAAAAAAAAAAAAAAAGATTTAAAGAAACCTTGAACTGCATTCTTCAAACCAGCCTACCACCTTTCCTCCTAATAAAATACGGAACAAGAACATGATCCAAGGTACTGCAGTGGATAAAAGTGGAACAAATAGGGAAGCATTCATGCATCAATGACTGCTTCAATAGATATGTGCGGAGCACGGCTCATCTCTGCTCCCCTGAAATAAAAATAAAATGCAAATCTGCATTCTTATTCTGTACATCTTCACAAATATTTTATACGTACATAATGTTATGTTTCGCTTGACAATATTCCATCTCACTTGAATGGAGCACTTTCTATTGTTCTGTAAGTTCACACAGTGAAAACAAACAAATAAATAAAAGAGAAGAGAGCAATATGATGCCTAGAATTGTATGTACTTTTTGCAAAAATACGAATTCTTGAAAAACAAGGACTATAGCTTTCCACATATCTGAAATAAATATAAAAACTCTGAATGATGACTATGATATGGATTTATTCAATCAACTATTTAATAATATTTTTTGCCTAAAGCATAGATCTCCCCTGAGTTTCCTGTTGTTATGACTGCAACAGGGATTCAGACTTTGACTGGTCAGCCCTGTAGGTAGGACTTAACTTGACTGCTTTATTCCCAGCAAGTAGGCACATTTCCAGGCACATGTAATCACTTGATACTATTTGTTGAATTTATTAAATGTGTCATAGAGGCAAAGAGACTACAGGAAACCAAATGTTTATATTTTATAACTGGTGGTGAAACTGCAGACTAAATATTGAGGTGTTTATACAATTGAAAGTCCTTTTCATGCTGTAAGCATGGAAAGGATGCTGCTGATTTCTGCAGAATTACTGCTGTTATGTAAACTCAAGGAAAGAAATAATGTGTCACTAATAATGATGGAATTAACCAGCAGTAAAGCTTGTGGATAAAACTTGCTTCTATTTGTTCTGGAATTGGTTGATGTCCTAGGTCACTTATTTTGCCTAAAGTCTACCAGATGACATGTTGGTTCTCTGCTCTTCTTGGATTTGTTGGACTGTCAAAATGATCCTGCTTTCAGCTCTCTCATGTTGTTGAAAAACTTTGGTAGCCATGCACGGTTCGTGACTACAAACTGGATCATGCTAGTCCCTCCTAAAATATAACTTGACTATTGAATGGCCCTCAGAATTTGCAAATCCTGACTCAAATGTGTGTCCTTTAAGAATAAAGATCAGTAAAGAAAATCATTTAAATGATTGCCTAGGGGTGTTCTCCTGGATATCTTCTATTTAGCAATCCAGATCCACTCTGCCTTTTCCAACTTACTTTGTCTTCAGGGAAGCTGACTGATATGGACTGTGTCAGTGGTCTTCCCTTTGTCTGAGAATCACCAAAATGTCGGAAAGAGGCATTCAAGAGAAGCCAGGATACTGACATTAGTTCCCTACTCTCTGGCTGTGAGGTTGTCTTTAGCTGATTGTTTCCCTCAACTAAAGTCCACAGGTCCTGGTTCCAGTAACCTGATCCCTCTTTCTGCCTCTTTAGTCCTAGATATAGTAAAATGCCCTGCTGTACTGAACCCGTTCTTCGTAGTTTTTCTACACAACAGCCTGCACTTTTGTAAATAGCGCCTTTATTAAATTCTCCTCAATTTACCCAATTTGAGTGCACGCAATCTGTTTTCTGCCCGGACCCTGATTGATACAGTCTCTTACGTGATAACTAAAACATTTTAAAGTATTCAAGGTTTTAAATTGCACCCATTTGTTACCTTAGGTTTCTTAAGTGATAGAATATTGGAAGAAAATGGTTAAGAAATTCCTCTTACCTGCCTTTTTTTTTTTCCTTTTCAGTAAAGAAATTCCATTTACTTGCAACTATTTTAAAGTTAAGTAACTATTTAGAATTGAGGAGAAAATAATAAAGCTGCTCTTTTGAGAAATGGAAGCTGTCAAAGCTTTATTACCAAGAGGAAGCACCGAAAGTAATCAAGGCCCTTTTGCAAAATGTGATGTGTACTTTCCTGTCAAACTCCATTAACTTACAGGTTTGAATTATAGTTCTATTTCACAAAATAGTATGATGGAATCAGACATAATATTAGAAGCTGAGAGTTCTGTTTAAAATTGCCTTTTTGTTTTGTTCTGGAGAGGAATAGAACATTCTGAAATATATCCTCCTAGTCAACTGCTAATAGCTATTCAATAGCCACCTGCATCGAATTCGGCTGTTCTCAGAATAGAACACCTTGATATTCCAGAGGGGAAAGTGTTTGCTCTCCTATTTGTGTGCAAGTGAGCTGCAAGGTGAACTCCTTGTGAACCAATTGGAAAAATGCTATCTTTATGTGGCCCATAAATTGGGTATTTCTGTCCTCTGTCGGCTACATATCGGTAACCTGAGTTCATCCCACCGGTGTCTAATTATGTGCCACAGGATCGCATGTGGGCAGGAGCATATAAAAAAGACTGGAAGATCTTATATAAAAAACTGTGTATATTATTATGAGCTTTTTTTCTTTAAGGCTTTTTGCAAAAGACAGAGAGAGACATCCTACAGAACAGTTTAGCCAGGAATGTGTTGGGTCAGTTAGCCAATTTTTGCAAAATTTGAAAGGATTTTTAAAATATTTATTTGGAAAAGTTGTTGACATGAAGTCACCATTAGTTTTAGATGGCTGTGACAACTAGTATAATTAGTTACCCCAAAAAAAGCCCTCTCTCTTTTTACCTCCTTACCCACTAGTGAAATGGAGATGATCCTAGTTGTCTTCTAGAACAATCCTGGGGAGCAAATGAGATCAAGTCCCATAAAGCCTTAGCACAGTCCCTGGCATACTTGGCTGTCATTGCTTTTGTCTCTTCCTGTGTTCAACAAAAGTGCTGCTCCTTGCTGTTTTGAGTAGGAGGAGTGGATTTTGGTAAGGAAGATTAAGGCTAGGTTGGAGGCAGGGAAAGGCTGCTGTGAGACCTTTAGACAAGAGAAAGTTCAAGTGCTCAAATAGAGCATCCTAGGGGCACTTTCCAGGTCAAGACGCATTCACGCTCTTGGACTTAAGAGGAAGAGGTGAGGAGGGACTGCTCTAGACCACCACTGCTTGCCTGTGTTGGTTGCAGCCCGTCTGTAGGGAAGCTGTTTAGCTCTGCTTAGATTCTATGTTTTTCACTATCTAGCTTCTTTCCACATAATAATTCTATCACCAGAAGTGTAGTTAAACTTACACAAGCTCTCTACAGTTTCAAATATCCCCTCTCAACTTTACTCCTTTCCACCTGGAGTATTGTACCATTTCTGAAAGTGTCATCCATTTCTGCCCACAGCTCCAGGGGGTACCCCCTTAATTAAGTTCCCCTTAAGTACCTCCATGTGAAGGTGTCATCTGTTTTCTGACTGCTCTCTGACTGAAAAAGGAAGCGTTACAGGAACGGGCACCCCAGCATCTGGCCAAACTAGTATCGCACCCAACAGCCTTGTGGACATGGGCTAGTAGGAGTCAAAGTTGCACTGTCCAACTCTTCTCCCATCTCAACCCTGCGTCTCCCCGGTGCTTGGTTATTGTTCAGATACTTTGCTGCCCTCACTCTCCAGGTAGAGGGGCACAGCTGTGCACTCTCACAGTCTGCCATCCCCCATAGCCTCCGAAAACACAGAAGCCTTCTCCCAGGCTTCTTCCCTTGCTCGGCCACCCCAGAGTTACACGGGGGCAGTTTTCACTGGTTCAGTCACTGCTTTACATTATAGTCTAATGCTGTCCTCATTTGCTATCTAGTCTGAATAATTTAATAACTTATAATTTGTTTCTAAACTTAATATCATTTCTGCGTTTTTGGGTGTTTGCCATTTCTTGTCGTGTTATATATAGCTGATTTGAAGATTTCCATCTCTAATTAATGTTTTAATTATCATAAACTGTTTCTCACATTTGAATATACAAAATTGAAAAAGCAGTAAGGTTTCTTCGTGATATGCTCTGGATTCCAAGAAGGGTGTAGTCACTCCCTTGTGTCAGAGGCTCTAAGTCCCTTCTCTTGCTTCTTGAGGAGAGTGTTTCTTAGAGTCAGTCTTTTACTTTTTCTTGGTCAGGCATTCACTACCTGTTTCATTTTGGAAGATACACTCGATGTCTCTGAACCTTCCTTTTTGCATTTAGAAAAGGGGGGCTCTGTACATCCCCACAGGATGTTAGAATAGAATGTAGTAATATGTATGTACAGCACGTCTATCCATGGCGGTACATACTAAGCATATGATTAGTGTTAGTCAACTCTGTTAAACATCAATATTAATTTGTAGATTCACAGCCTCAGAGCAACAGAACCCCAACATCTGTGGGAAAAAACTACATTTTTTTTCCTTTCCTGAGAGCTTAGTTTAATGCAAATTCTGGATATAACATCCAGAGCTATTAATATGCAAGATAACTTGGGCTAATAATTCCTTTAATAATTAACTTTAGCTCATAAACTCTACCAGTTCCAGAGTCTGAGCAGAAAATGAACAATAAATTAGGTAAGGTTTTAAGCTATTTTTGTTTTCTATAAGAAGCTTTACTCATAATTATGTAAGGGGACAGGTAGATAATATAAAGTCAATACAGAAAATACTTCATCCTCTAGTAAGTATTATTACTAATATATAAATATATTTTAAATATATAATTTTATATAATGTATATAGTATAATACACTTATAATTTTAAATACTGTTTTGCAAGTTTAGTTTTATCTTACTGTTGAACACTAATTATTTACAAATTCTTAGCAGTCTAATACTGTCTTAAAAAAGCATGTATTCACATTCTTAGCATAACCTAGTTAATCTTGTAAATACAAGAGGTAATAGGTATAGATAGCTCATGAAATTATGTTAATTTTAGAATTTTCTCTGTTTTATCTCATTGCTTTATTTAGGTTAATTTTATGTATTAAGTCCCTTGTTCAAAAATAAGAAAAAAGGCTTCCATTAATGTGTTCAAAGATGAATTTGTCATTTTAAATTTATTATTCCTTTGTATTCAGAGATTCACCAAACATATTTTAAAATGATGTAGTGACAAATGTGGGGAAAACAAGGAGGATTAGACACAGATCCTACCCTCAAGAAGTTTGTGTCTAAAATGGTGAAATAAGCAATACATAAGTGGATTAAGTGTGGATTTGTGCTATCATAGAAGTGTCTACAGGCACTGTGGATTGCCAAGGAGGAAGGGATGATGTCTCTTGCATTTAACAGGTTAGGTTATATTAAGAAGATGATGCTGGAGTAGGTTTTAAAAAAATAAAGTTCTCCAGTGGTCATGATTAGAATAAAATTCATGGAGGAATTCATCCCTTGTAATAGAGATGACTTATTGTTTGTCTCGTGTTGGCTTTAGAGCTAATCGTTATCTGTTAGAAATAAATCCACTAAAGCATTTTTCCAAATAAATATTATGCTTGAGTAGCATCCTTTTAAGCTTCTCAAAAATATTCTAAATTCCCGTATATGTCCCCAGTGAACAATGTCAATGTTAGGTACTTAAAAGAGCATAATTTCCTTACTCTTGCACCTAGTTCTCTTAATGAATATTTTATTGTAAAATATAAGTTTTGCTCAAAAATTTTTATTAATCAGGTAAAATTGGGAAATACTTAAAAATGGTCAAAGGAAAATAATACTTTATTCAATGCCTGTGTACTCTTCCAGAATATCCTCAATTTTCATTGTCTTTGAGCTATTGCAACTCTCAATTGTTAGATAACCATGCAAATGGAGGGCAATTGGTGTCCCCAAACCAGAAAAAGTCAGTTTTCTATTTGTATATTCATTTTGCTCTGCTGAAAGACCTAAGTATATAGTACTTCAAATTCTTCTGGGAGCCAGTGGTAACCTTTTAGTGAGTCTTCCATTAATCAATGAGTTAAATGAAACCTTTGACACGTTTTTATTTTATTCTTGTGTGAGAATTTTGATTTTAACAGTTCTTGGAAATATCTTTTAATACTACTATCACTTGTAGTGAGATTTAGCCCTAATAAAGGCAGCCAGGACACACCTGGTACAAATAGCAGACACCTTCTCCATGTGGTATAGGACAGTTGAGGAGGAAAAATGTTCATATTTTTTATTATTAAAAATAATTTATACAGTATGTGTAATATATGTGGCATATACAGTATGTATTGTATATGGTATATACAGTATATAGTATATATATGGTATATACAGTACATATTGTATATATACTTACATATATATGTATATCAGTATCATAGTGGTGTATATAAAATATTAAAAGTCCCTGAGGAAGATGTGAAAGGTTGCTTCATACAAGGGGCAATATCTGTGTTTATATTTTAAGAAAGTTGAGATTGAATAACATTTTAGGCATAGGACATTATTCTTGGTCAAAGATGTGATAAATACAGAAATGTGAAAAGGCACAGCGTGCCTGTGAATTAATTCATAGCAGCAGCTGTGAATTAAACTACATATGGACACGAGGGAGAAAAATGGTTAGTAATGATCCTGGAAAAAGTAGCTAATGACACATTGTGAAGATTATTGTATTGGAGAATTTAGAATTGATCCACTTGGCAACACAGTGCCATTAAAGAGGTGACATGATCCAATTTGATTTTTTTTTTTAATGAATCAAGCAAAGACTGGCTTAGACAATTCAATGTTGTAGTCAAAAAGAGCCATTAGAGGCTGAAGTATATTTGGTCAAGTTGATGGGACACTATTTGGCCTAGGCCAGGAGCACTGGAGATAGATCACAGAGTAATAGCATGTGCCATTAGAATGAAAAATATGCATATTTTTGCACTAGAGGAATGAAAAACAAAGAACTTTATTTTTCACCCTATGTAAATTTTGGACGTGACGATTACCCTCAGATCAAAGCCAGTAAAATTAGGCTGCTTCATATTTATATCTGCCAACTGTACAATACTAAATTTCTTTTGTGTTCATTTTGATGTTTACAAGATGAGTAACTTTTAAAAAAAAAATCTAATGTGTATATTTGTTAAATAAATTTCAAAATTTAAAAGTATCACAGATTTCTGGGCATCTTATATTTTCCCCTTTTCTAACTGAGTTGCATCGTTAGTAATCTGTCAGCTTGTAAAGTACTCATGAAGGAAAGCTCATTCATCAATGGGTGCTCTAGTCATCTGAAAAACAGTACTATGCATGCAGTATTTTTAAATTATTGAGCAATAGTTGATGCTGTTTTTGTCTATGAGGCACAAATTCTTTTCAAAAAGTTTTAGGGCATCTTAGCTTAAAGAACCTAAAAATAGTTTACATCGTGCCTTTGATTACTAAGTGTAAGAAAATTAGGGACTCAAATCAATACCAAACTTGTTTTCAGCCTGATTAAGAGCTTCATTCTGTGTGCTATTTTTAAACCCAGTTAATAAATATAAATACTGTTTCGATTGAAAATTCCTACCTAGATTTCAATACCTATATTTTTCATTTCAAAAAATGAAGGGCAAATATAAAAATTTGCTGTATTTCCTGTAGGCAGCATGATTAATACCATAATCAAGTGTTTGTAAAGTGCCTAATTATGCATATTGCTGTCTAAGCTCGTGCTTTCCCCCTTAGGATTTATAGATCTTACCTATGTACGTACGTTTGTATGTATGTATTATGTATTTATAGTTAGTGATAGATAAACTTCTGCAGTCATTTACTGTCATCTAATATTTGTGTATAGTTCTAAGTCTTATAATACTTTTGCTTGCACCTTCATATTAATTCTTTGCTCAACACTCTGAATTAGTATTCTTGGCACTGGCTAATGAGGAAATTACCTTAGAGCGGTTAAAGTGTTTTATCTAACTTCATGCAATAAGTGGCAAAGGAAGAAATAGTGTCCTGATGTCAACTTGAGTGCATTTCCTAATTCTCCACCCAAAGTTGTTAGGCAGCTGCGTACACACTCTTGTCAAACTCCAACCCTCATTTGGGACCCCAACGATTTTTGTACTTCTCTAGGGTGTCTCATGAGCCATAATTACCTCTGAAATGTGTTGCCTTCTATAAAAGGTGCCATTCCTTTGGCAAGGATACCTTTAATCCATAATTTGCTGACTTAGAAGATTTCACTCATAATTAAATACATGAGGCTGAATAGCTAACCATCGTTTTACTCTTTAGAGGGTGTTTGATTTTAAATAAAAAAATCCTGTTCAGCTAAAGTAAGCTTGGAAATATAAATAGAAGCATTACAGATACTGGGTGATGGTATTTTATGACAAAAAGAAACTTTCCTTTTAGGGATGTGATCTACTATTCTAGGATTAAAATGATAACTTTTAGAGATGATGTATAGGAAACAGAAACGCCAACATGAAAAATAGTTTGGTGCGCAAATGATTGTAGAAAAAGGTTCATTTTAGGCATCCTTTAGAAGCAATGCTTTTTCAAGGTTGTAGGAAAAATACAATAATTAGAGGGAGAATAATTAAGTGCTTATCTACGGAAGTTGTATGTCCAAACTCATATACCACAGAGACCTTCAGGAGTGCTTCAGAAATGTAATTTTTGAAGTGCGTAAATTTATTGCATACTGTTTCATTTCATAATTTAAAGATGCATATCTTTCGGTAGCGTATGAAAGAGATATTAGTCAGCTGCTTATGTGAATTCAAGGTTACTCTTACCTTTTATTTAATATACTTAAAGGATATTATAGTGGCTGCAAATTAACTGCATTCAGAATTTTGTCTGACTGATAAAAGATAATGAATTGCTTTAAGTAAAGCAATGGAAGTAACTACAATTAAGTTCAATTAATAAGAAATTTTATACCTGGTAGATTTATGATTAACTTAAAAATAGATCTCTAGAAACAAGTTGATGCATTTCATGTTTCTGCAAATTACCTGGCATAACTATGATGGATATATTTTTTAAAAATAATAACTATTGAACTTATTTCTGTCCCACTTATAAGTTACCCAGCTAGTCTCTCTTATTATATAAGATCTTTCAATCCTTTCATTCAACTGTAATCAACCAGGTATAATTTTGTGTTCACTATTTTACTAACTAATGAAGACACACAAATAAATAGAATATGGCCCTTCTTTTTTTTTTTAACATTTTTTATTGATTTATAATCATTTTACAATGTTGTGTCAAATTCCAGTGTTCAGCACAATTTTTCAGTCATTCATGGACATATGCACACTCATTGTCACATTTTTTTCTCTGTGAGTTATCATAACATTTTGTGTATATTTCCCTGTGCTATAAAGTGTAATCTTGTTTATCTATTCTACAATTTTGAAATCCCAGTCTATCCCTTCCCAACCTCCACCCCCCTGGTAACCACAAGTCTGTATTCTCTGTCTGTGAGTCTATTTCTGTCCTGTATTTATGCTTTGTTTTTGTTTGTTTGTTTTTGTTTTTGTTTTTTAGATTCCACATATGAGCAATCTCATACGGTGTTTTTCTTTCTCTTTCTGGCTTACTTCACTTAGAATGACATTCTCCAGGAGCATCCATGTTGCTGCAAATGGCATTATGTTGTCAGTTTTTATGGCTGAGTAGTATTCCATTGTATAAATATACCACCTCTTCTTTATCCAGTCACCTGTTGATGGACATTTAGGCTGTTTCCATGTTTTGGCTATTGTAAATAGTGCTGCTATGAACATTGGGGTGCAGGTGTCATCCTGAAGTAGATTTCCTTCTGGATACAAGCCCAGGAGTGGGATTCCTGGGTCATATGGTAAGTCTATTCCTAGTCTTTTGAGGAATCTCCACACTGTTTTCCATAGTGGCTGCACCAAACTGCATTCCCACCAGCAGTGTAGGAGGGTTCCCCTTTCTCCACAGCCTCTCCAGCATTTGTCATTTGTGGATTTTTGAATGACGGCCATTCTGACTGGTGTGAGGTGATACCTCACTGTAGTTTTGATTTGCATTTCTCTGATAATTAGTGATATTGAGCATTTTTTCATGTGCTTTCTGATCATTTGTATGTCTTCCTTGGAGAATTGCTTGTTTAGGTCTTCTGCCCATTTTTGGATTGGGTTGTTTATTTTTTTCTTATTGAGTCGTATGAGCTGCTTATATATTCTGGAGATCAAGCCTTTGTCGGTTTCACTTGCAAAAATTTTCTCCCATTCCATAGGTTTTCTTCTTGTTTTACTTCTGGTTTCCTTTGCTGTGCAGAAGCTTGTAAGTTTCATTAGGTCCCATTTGTTTATTCTTGCTTTTATTTCTTCTAGGAGTAAATTTTTGAAATGTATGTCAGATAATGTTTTGCCTATGTTTTCCTCTAGGAGGTTTATTTTATCTTGTCTTATGTTTAAGTCTTTAATCCATTTTGAGTTGATTTTTGTATATGGTGTAAGGGAGTGTTCTAGCTTCATTGTTTTACATGCTGCTGTCCAGTTTTCCCAACACCATTTGCTGAAGAGACTGTCTTTATTCCATTGTATATTCTTGCCTCCTTTGTCGAAGATGAGTTGAATATGGCCCTTCTTGATGAGTTTCCAATTTTATGGAGAAGACAGATGAGAAGAGATGTAAGCATAATGGCAAAGAGCTAGTTTTAATTTAGAATTTATATTTGTTCATAAAAAGGACAGTGACTAAGAAGATATAGCAGGGCATTATCAGAGACTAAAATAGGAATCTGAAAGTTGAATTAAAAATGTATATAGTCAGCACCCCCTATCTATCCTCAGATGCAGAAAGCCAAATGTACTAGCCATTTTACATGAGACTTGGGTATCCTCAGATTTTTGGGGGGGGTGGGGGTGGTGCCTAGAACCAGTCCTCCATAGATACCAAGGAGTGACTATATTTAAACTTAAAATCTAATTCTCAAGGGAAAACTAAAGCCTCAATTTTCTTAGTATTTAGATTGTTTGGTCTTTATTTTGGACCATATACATTTTCCTCTAAATGCTGAAAAAAGTAGACGTAAACTTAAGTGGTGTCATTTATTAGAAGACAAGATCAGGACTAAACCTGAGTAAATTGTAAGTTTAATAGATTCCTTTACTCTGTGATTAACTCTGGTTCATCTTTAAAGTTAGTTGTCTGCCTCCTAAGTTTCCCCCTGACCTTTCAGCACTTGCTTTTGTTACTGTATAGTCTTCTCCATTAGGCTGAACTATCCCCCTGTTCTTCCATGACACCCTCCTGTGTCTTGCATGTCAGGTAACTTGTCAGTCTTTCATGGGCTGCCTCCCCCAAGTTGTTGTGGGATTCGGTGGGCTGGTGAGTGAGCGGTAAAAGAATTTACCAAAGACAAAGGATTAAAATAGGAAAGGATTTTATTAGGTACGCTCCGTAGACACCAGCAGGTCACACAGACGAGGGGTGCCTCTGTGAGCTCTGAGGGTCAGGTACTGAGGTCTTTCAGGGAGGGCAACCTTTAACTCCTTGAGCTGATGTGACATCAGGCACAACAGTGTTCACAGGGTGCATGATCCCCTCATGCACAATTCTCTGACTGGTTGATGTTGAGGTAACAGGGAAGGAAGCGGGTTGTGAAAGCGTAAGGCTAGGGATTTTAGTGGGGGGTCGTGACCGGTCCTGGTGGCTAGGCTTCTGGTCACTGTGAGGTTGATCATTGTCTAGAGTAGCTTAGCTAAGGCTCGTAGCCATTAAGAAAGGAATATTCTTCATTATCTTTAAAGGGCAGCAACTGGACGCTTGAGAGGCCTGGGCGCGGGAATCTGCCAGACCCCACGCATGTGACTGGTTCATGTGTTCTTAGGGTGGTCAGACTTCTTCGGTGGTCTTTGGCTTCCAACAGCAGCTTCCCAAGTAGTGAAGGTGAATGGCGCAGAACTCTCAAGGCCAGTCTTCTTAAGTTAAACAGTGTCTCCTCCACCACGTTTCTATAGGTCAAAACAAGTCATGAGATGGACACCAATTCACAACTTGATAGAAGGAGATCTAAAGAATGTGTGATTATCTTTAATCTACCATAAAGGGGAATGGGAAAGAAATGGATAGAATACGGAGTCCAAAGTTTTAAGAGAGGCTTTGGATTGGCCAAGATATCCTTAAAACCAACTTAAAATAAAATCAACTTAAAATAAAAGTAAAATAAATTGGGAGTAAGAGGAAAAGGGGGAAAAACTATTTTAGAAGAATTGATCTAATATAATCTTGAACTGGGTTTTTAATTAAGTAGGGTTAAGATAATTACAAAGAGAAGTATGGGAAGATAGTTTCTAAAAAAGATATAACTGTTTTACCAATATTACACTATGTCTTTACTGTTTGTTTCTGAACTTTACATGATGAAAAGAAAACTGAGAATAATTCAATAGAAAAATTAGATGAGGTAATTTTCAAAAAGATACTTAATTCTGTATTCTAAGGAAAGGTGTCAATGTTGAGTCATCTTCATATGCTATCTTTAAATAAAATACTAAAATATTTTCTTAATTAATATTTTAAAAAATTTTTTTAATTTACTTTTTAGGGAGAGGAGGTCATTAGGTTTACTTATTTGTTTATTTTTTTAGAGAGAGTACTGGGGATTGAACCCAGGACCTTGTGTATGCTAAGCATGCGCTTTAACATTTGAGCTATTCCTTCCCCCCATTTTCTTAACTTATGAAACAGTGTTTTGCTTGTATTTTACCTTCATCACAGTGTTAAGCAAAAATGTGGGCAAGCAATGCCCATATAAAAGACTGGCGGAAAACAAATCTTTGGACTCTAAAATCCTAACTTTCCTCTGGCTGAGTTCTCTTCATCTTCAAATCTGAATATTACCAAGCCAGCACAACCCCATTCTTATCTCCATGGCTCAGCTACTCTCCCTTCCTCACTCTAATCACAGTCCTCAATCGTCAGTACAAATAATTCAATCATCCTGGCATTTTTCACTGATTTGGCTCTTAAACTGATAATTAATGCACAGTCCTATTTCCCTCTTCCTTGACCAGGAATGTCAAAATATTAACTTCTTGCATTCTTTTTTTGGAGTCAATACACTTAATCTTAGAAAGGTTAAAAGAATAGACTCCATTCTATTTTGTAAATATTCTCATTTCCATCTAACAGGAAGCAACCATACTTCTTAATATTTTCATTTTGTTTAAGTATGATAAGTGTTTTAAGTATTTTTTCCAAATCATTTTAATTTAAGTACTTAATGAGGAATCAAATGTCATTTATTCAACAGATACTCATTAAGGATCCGTGATACCAACAGTGGGGGCTGTGCATTCCACAAGGACAAAAAAAATGTTAAATTTAAGTCAGATTTTCAATGACTTCTAAAAATCTTAATATACTTCAAAATAAAAGTAAAGCCAATGTCTTTTGTTATAGCTGACTGCTAAAAAAAAAAAAGCTTTTTTTCTGTTGTATTGCTTTCCTGACAGATTGAATTAAAAGATTATTTCCTGCTCAATTTTTAACTTTATTTTTCAGAGGAGTGTTATATTTACAGCACAATTAAGAGGAAGGTACACAGATTTCCCAGGTACCCTCTTCTCACACACATACATAGCCCCACCCATCAACATACCCCACAAAGTGGTACATTTGTTAACAATTGAACCTACATTGACACAGTATAATCACTTAAGGTCGACACATTAGGATTCACTCATGGCATTGCACATTCTGTGGTTTTGGACAAATGCATACTGAAATATATCCATCGTTATGGTATCAGAGTGTATTCATTGCCCCCCAAATCCTCCTCACCCCAACTGTTTATCCCCCACTTCCCTACTCATTGCTATTTCTTACATCCAAAACCGAGTGTGGACTTACTGTTTGAAGTAGAGTCTCAGAAACATCATATTTTATTCAATCTTGTGATTTTAAATACCAAAAACTACACATCTGCAGAATACATAAACTCTAAGTTTTTTTAATTTTAAAATTCTATGATTATGGTAAATATGGGCCAAGTAAAAACTAGGTATTTCTTTTACCTTGAAAATGTGCTGAGAATTATCTAAATGTAAAGTTAAAGTGCATTCGTCCCAAATAACTGTTTGAATTATTATCCAAAATAATATTTGGAATGTAATCCCCTAAAATAGACAGTTCATCCCAAGCATGAAAGCTTTTAAAGCAAATTCAGCAAACTTTGAGATTCCTTAACAGTAAAGTAACTTTGGGCTAAGAAATTCAATAAAACTATCAAAATTTTAATTACTTCTCCTCATAAGATGTATCTAAAATCTATTTAGTATCAGATGTGGCCAAATAGTTATCATTAATATTAAGGATGTATTTGAAATAATTTAGGGATGATGGAGATTCTTTACATGTAATGCATTAATTTTAAACACATAATGAAATAATTTTAGCATCACGTATGTTTTCTAGGTCCTGAGATTGAGTGTGTGTGGTGCACTGTGAGCTGGTGTGTGCCCTGTGTCTTGAGGGTGGCAGTGAAGGAATGGGGATGTTGAGGGGCAATTGTCGTATATTTCTAAATATTTTCTCTTATCTGAAAATTGAGTGAGAAAAACTAAATGTTCTCTAAGGTATCTTAGAGATACAGTTGTAATAATTCTATGCAAAGTTTGGACCAGCTTTTAAAAATCATTTACTACCTGTTACTTTATTCTCTCAAATCAGTTTATTATCTGAGTCCCAGCTCAGCCGAGACAAAGGAAAGGATGCCCCTGCTGTGATCTTTAATAGAAGACTACTTTTGATTCCACTGTCTTCTTGTGCCTCCTTTGTTTTTTAACTTATTTTTATTCAGTCATTTTCTTCTCTCTGGAGGTAAACAAACTGCTTGCCTCAGGCCTTGATAACTTTGAAAAGCAATCTGAACTTAAAAATCAATTTAATGACATGTTCCTATAGCATTAAGGTCCATTGCTTGCCTACATTTGGCAAAGTTAAATGAGAAGATGATCTGTTACAACAATTATAAAAGTAAACCTACTCACAGCAAGGAAAGCCCATGGAAGTCCAGAAGGCATTACTATCCATCTCAGGGCTAAACATCTCTGCATCTTCACCCCACTCCAGAGGCAGTGAGCAGTTAAGGAGGCCTGGGTGTCAGTGCTCACCAGCATTGCTCTGTTCTTCTAAATTTGGTGTTCCATAATTTAGTTTATCAGTTCAACACAATGAATCTGGAATGGTTTAAAGACCTGATTTTATAAAATCTGGTAATCCTTTCCTCTTCCTGGAAGTATGTTTGTTGAATGCAAAGGAAATCAGGACCTTTGGGGAATTCTGAGGCATTGAAGCTGCCAACACATCACTGGTTGCCTGTCCTTGGCTCTGTTCCCTGTGTTGCGGTGCCATTAATGCAAAGAGCACCAAACATGAAAGCACAGGGGCAGGATAATTGTATCACTTTTGTTTGTTTGTTTTTAAAATTATGACCCATGTTATCACTAATCCTTCATTTACTGTTTTTCTAAGAAAACAGAAATGTTTGTCTTTTTTGAAAAAGTATCTGTGCTTATTTTGCTTATGACTCTGCTTTATACATTCTGGGCACCTCAAGTAAATCTCAGCATAGCTAATAAAATATTTCTAATAGACTTTTTCTCATATAAGGATCAGAATGGGCCCTATTTTTGATAGTATTATTCAGGATTTTTTTTTTTAATTTTGGTGGGGGGAGGTAATTAGGTTTATTTCTTTATTTTAGAGGCGGCCCTGGGGATTGAACCCGGGACCTCGTGCTCCAGCACTTGTACTATATCCTCCCTATAATGATGTTTTAGTTTTTAAAACTACATTTTTTCTTGAATAATTTTGGAAATAAGATTATTACTTTCAAGGACTGCAAACACTTAGTCCAAGGATAAAAGGAATCTCTCCTGCTTTGTTGCCAAATGTGTGATCTGCAGAATCAGCCCTATTTTAGCTTTTGCTAGACTTTGGAATCCCAGGCCCCAGCCCAGACCTTGGCTTTAACACAGGCCCAGGTCATCCTTCTGCACATGAATATTTGAGAAGCATTGCTTTCTAACAGTTCTTTTGAGTACACACATAATAATTTTTTTTTTTTGATACTGGGCTCTTATTTTTACCTCCAAACCATAGCCTGGATGGTTTTTAGATTTTGTTTAAAGAATGATCTATCTTTTTGATAATATGCTCAATACACTCCAGAGGAAAAAAAGTAGAACAATTTTTGCTTCTACAGAATACTTTCTATTTCTTTAATGTATTAACTAAGAATGTTGCATAATGTTGAGACTGTTAATGTACCCGTCTTGGTAAAAAGGACCTATGATTGAATTCTAATTCCCAAATATATCTGAATTAGGGGGAAAAAAAATGTGTGGGTGTAGAGAAAACATGAGATATCAGGTGATTACTTTGTGAATGACTTTATCAGCCTACTGAAGGATTCCTTATTATATTTCCTGTTTCATTTATAATAACTCAATTTATAAAGATTTGATTTATACACAATTGCTGCAGCACATACAGGGCAGCGAATGGGTTATGACAGCAGCAATTTTTTAGGGGTTATGACACCAAGAGTAGTTCCATAAATAGACTGCCCAGGGACAGTGCCATGTCTTCCTCCAGGGTCATCCTGAAGCTTGAAGCATTTCTCTGCATAGATCATTATATCCTAAGCCCTTTATCTTAGTTTTTCTAAAAGAGATTCATAATAATTTGGAAATAGTACATTTCAGACATTCTCCTTGGAAGACAAGCCGTGATGTTTGAAGAAAATTATAAGCTAAATACATTTAATGGTGAATTATTAAAAAAGAAATATTTCATATTCATGAAATACTCAATGTTTATTCTTGTATCCATACATTAGTGTTCTAAACCAGAGTTTTATTTGTCTCCTCCATTTGTTGCAATATTTTACTTTAAGTAAATTATATCAATGTCTTAGGAAACCTAAAGACTATGGTCTAAACCAGTTTACTATTAGGAAAATTTGATGAGAGCTTCCAGATTTTAATGCTGAAATAAATAACTCACAGGATCCATAAATGAATACTGAACTCATTTTTAAAAACCAGAAAATGTCTGGTTATTTTTGTAGATTCTAAATTAAACCTTTTTTTTTCAAACTAAAATTACTAAATGATTCAGTTGATTTTGTATCAATATATATTATAATTGCAAATGTGAAACAAATGGTAACAAGTGACACTACATTATTCTTTTGTGGGTCACATAAATATCAACATTCGATTAAGTTTCTTCAGTTTAATCAGTTGCTCTTAATGTGAATCAAATGAAAAGATTACATAGATGGTTGGTATATGTTATAAAATCTGAATTTTAAGTAGAATCAGTAATAGGAATTGTGTAGGCTAAAATGAAACACAGGTACACACAAATGCTTTCTTTTTAAAAAACTATCCATTTTCTCTGCATTCACATCAGGATTAGCAGTTACTTTTTGTTTTGTTTTTATCCTAGCTTAACATTATGAAAGAAGTAGGAGGTACTACAAGTTTCTAGAAGGTTTATTTATGAAATGATACTTACAGAGGAACAATACCTAAAAATATCCACCTAAGGCACTTCTATAACTTTAGGTTACAAACATTAATGTAAACAGTTTTCTGGAAAGAAGAAGAAATACCCCAACAGCAGTGGTACCTGTGTGTGCTGAGACAGAAACAGCCCACGTCTGTGCCCGCACATCAGGAGGCTCCAGCCTTACTTAGCTAATAACCTCGTGGCTGGATGACACCCAGTGAGATTGCCGCCAACAGCCACCCACCACACCTTTCTCTAGCAATCAAGCCTTCTCCTAAAAAGCAAAGAATAATGTTTTCAGGTGTCAGCTTCCCGATCTTCTCACACTTCCACCAGTAACTAGCTTATCTGGGTATCCACGCATTCTTACATCTTCCCCTCCAGTCGCTAAAAATGAGGCCCTTCTTTCTGACGGGGTCCAGTGCACTTGGTGTCTACCGTTCTTGACTCAGTGGCCTCAAAGTTTCTCTCTTCCTATAAATATACATTGCCTTGCATTTCTCTTTCTAAAATTACCTTACCACAGCACTCCCTTCTAATGTTACAACAATGGTGGTCTACGTCTACTTGAGGCCATAAAGACTAGGAATGACCCATTAATTGTCAAATTAATGACTGTTTGAGCTTGTCTCACTAGTCCTCCCTGTTTTGCTGCATAAACATTAGCCAGTATCATCTTCTCCCCACGTAGGATCCTTCTGTGTCTCTGCCCCAGCTCTCCTCCTCTGTATTCCTCTGTATACCCAGGAATGTTCTCTCCATGGCCCTCTTCCTTGCACTTACTTTACACTTTTTCCTCTGTGATCTCACCCTTTTCTGTGTTATTAACTACTGCATTCAGAGCACTGCCAACATCCTGATTTCAGACTTCGAGCTTCCAGAACTGTGACACAGTACACTTCTGTTGTTTGAGATCACCCAGTTGGTGGTTTTTGGTTATGGCCACCCTAAAACACTAACACACCCTCCCTCCTCTATTGAGAATTTAGGTAACTAAATGCAGCACAATCCTCTCAGTGATACACATAAAGGCCACTTATAACCGTGTCTTACTTACTCTTCGCTTTCTTTGATTACCCTCTTCACTTTCCTTTTCCTATATTTTGCACTGTAAGTGCAGTCCTGTGAATCTTTTTGTGCCCTCTGCTCTCTCGCCCTTCTGTGGTTTGGCAAACACTGTTCACTTTGTTTGTAATGTCCACTACCCCTTGCTTGAGAGGTAAACAGCTCTTTATTCTACAAAAGCCGGTTCAGATTTTATTTCTCCTTTGATGACTTCCTTGACCCCATTTCTGCAGTTGCCCATCCATCTGTAGCTTCATTTACTATCTCCTGCCTGTGCCTGTTATGAGATTGGGGTTTGGGAAGGTGTTTATTTATCTCTGCATCCTTCGCCTCTAACAGTTTCTGGCCTAGAGCAGTTAGTGACTTTATTATTCAATTTAATTCAACAAACATTTGTGTACTTACATGGTCAAGCAATCTGATTTCAGGTCTAAGAAACAAGGACAAGGCAATCTTCCGTATAAGGGTTTGGTACTTAATAACAGATTAAAGCTTATTATAACATATAAACAAAGATGTAACATCACGTGTGGTATTCAAGCAGTGACAAGTAGTAAAACAGATTAAATCAAAACCAGTATGCCCTTTGTGAACAATACTGAAATTTATTGACTCAGTAGAAGTACTTGACAATTTTAATTTGTTCTTAGCTATTCTCTATGCAGGATTCTCAAAAAATTTGGGGCTCCATTAATAAAATACATGCATAGATTTAAGCACTTGTTCAGTGTCAACTGCTAACATCGTAAATGTTTTATCCAACCTCAGTCCTGGTGGTGCCGAGCATCAGTCAGCCAGGTTGTGGTCTCAGCTTTCGCGCAAAGTTATCAGCTGCAGGTACAGAGTATTCAGAAGCATCCCTAAGAAAAACAGGGTTTTTTTAAGCTTTAAATTTTTTTAGATTTTTAAAGTAGAAAAATTCTCAAGAATCGTACTATCGGTATTAGATTTTTAGACATTCCCAGTATATGTAGCTCACAAAGACTAGTAGACTTGAGTGTAAGAGGGTGAGAAGACCACGATTAAGGATGTTTTGACATCTTTAGCCTATTTCAGATTCTAGAAATTTAATTTCCTGGACGCAAGCTCAATGCAGATCAGCTAGGCTGATGCTTTCTGCAACTGCTGCTGCAACAGCAGGAAATATATTTGGACCTGCAGTCGTTTAAATGAGTTAGATCTTTGTTTGAAATTTTCAACCTGGAAAGGACTATATAGTTAAATGTAATTACTTGAATGAGGCCAAGCTTGATGCAAAGTTGGAAACAGTGCATGGATTACAAATATAAACTATGGTCACATGTCAGAAACACTTGTATCTAAATTGTTTCCTATTCAAAGTTCACGCACAGATCACTTGAACAGTAATTCCATTTGAAATGTGGGCACTATTAACAATATATCAATGGTGTTTAATTATTCTTACATATTTCATGATCATAGATTTCCACTAGCCTTTTCCAATACTGCCTGTCAAGCCTCCCACTTTGCTCTTGTGAGTTCTCTTCTCCATCTCTTCTATAGCTATTTCAAACCTGTCACTCCCTCCCTTTCCCCCATCACCCTCAGTATATACCCCAGCCTTTTATTTCACAGAGAAAATAGATGATACTATGCTCAGCCACCATCTACCATATTGGCTAACCTACTTGTATCTCCACTAATTTATCTTCTTCACTATCTTTTGAAAGAAAAAACTACCCTTTATCTTTTACAAGCCTTCTTCAGAATCTTGTGTCATTGATTACTAATTTCTCTCCAGATAATTTAACCTTCCTCTCTCCACTGGATTCATTCATTCATTCTTTTATTAATTTCATACATTTATTCAAAATTCATTTCTGGATTGAGCTCCAATGTAGCAGAAGAGGGTCCCTGCCCTTAGGCAGCTCACAACCCAGTGGGGATCCACTGAAATACAGTATCTACTGGATCCTTCCCATCAGCCTATACACTTGCTTTATTCTCTTTTGCTTAAAAATAAAACAAATACAATCTACACATCAGCACTATGTTTCTCTTATTATGTCTTATCTCTTTTCTCCAATTCAAAGGTAAACTGTTACTAGTCTGTTAAATTCACGTACTTCATTTTCTCATTTCCCCACTGTGATGTTTAATTTTATGTGTCAAATTGACTGGGCTAAGGGATGCCCTGATAGTTGCTAAAACATTATTTCTGGGTCTATCTGTGAAGATGTTTCTGGAAGTGTTTTGCATTTGAATCTATAGATGGAGTCAGTCAATCCCTCACCAGTGTAGGTGAGCATCATCCAATCTACTAAAAGCTTGAATAGAACAAAAAGGTAGAGAACGGGCAAATTTGCTCTCTGCCTGGAAATTCATCTTTTCTTGCCCTTATGCATTGGTGCTCCTAGTTCTTGGGCCTTCAGACTCAGACCAGGGTTTATACCATTGGCTTACCTGGTTCTCAGGCCTTTAGGTGTGGACTGGAACTACACCAGTAATTTTGCCAAGTCTCCAGCTTGCAGACAACAGATCGTGGGACTTCTCAGCTTCCATAATTGCATAAGCCAATCCCTCATAATAAATCCCATATATATATACACACACACATACACACACACACACACACACATATATATACATACACACATACAACTTTATATATCCTATTGATTCTGTTTCTCTGGAGAACTCTGATTGTTATGCCCACTTATCCCGCAACTTATTTCAACCTGACTTTTATCATCAACACATTACCAGAAGTACTTTAGATAGGAACAGAACCGTTTCTGCTTTGCAAACATACACTCTTTTCAAACAACAGCAACAAAAACCGCCTCTCTATGTCTCTAGCCATTTTACTTCAAGATCTTTTATACTTCATCTACCTCTTCGTACCAACTCTTTAGTGTTCCTAATTGTTTGACCTCAAGTCTTACTATCTTTTAAGTTGCATGTTCTCTGTTTATGTTCTTACACCAATAACCTAAATTGGTACTGTGAACTGCTGACCCCCAAGCCTCTTCTCTCAGATCCAATCCTATAGGTCAAATTAAGCACCCAGTACCTATATGTGGATGACACACAGATACCTCAAAGGAGTATTCATTCCGTGTTCAGAGCACCATCCTTCCCAGGTGCTGGGTTATTTCGGGAGTCTTCTTATTTAGCCATAAACATCACCTCAATCCATCCATTTTCTTAATCCAGAAATCTAGGAGTCACTTTTAAAACGCCTCTCATAGTCACTTTCTATATTGAATCGGGTACATCTTATCGTTTTCTTATCTTCACTTTTTGTATTACACCAATTTTGCAAACCGCCGTTACAACGCCAAGGGATTAGGGGATATTAAATGTTCTCCCAGGGTGCCAGTTTGACTTTCTTCATTTTGTTCTCCACAGGGAATATACCAGACTGATAAATCAAATGAAAGTATCTGATCATATTATGCTCATGGTTAATGCTCTTTGGAAGCTTCCCATTGCTTACAAGTCCCCATGTTATCTTGGCCCTTTCGATCCATGCCCAGCCTCAGGTCTCCTCACGTGTCTGTCTCCTTCATTGTACACCAGCCACACTGACCCTCCCATCCATAACTTTTCTCTCTGCTGAGAGTTGTCTTGTCCATTCTACTGCTCTTTCTTTATCTATATGACCTCACTCAGCTTTAGTTCTCAGTTTAGTCTTCGGTTGAGGCAGTATTATTGAGAGCTGCTATATATGGCTCTTGTCTCTCTCGACCCTCTAAGCTAGGGTAAGCCCTCCTGCAGCCTCTCACCCTACATGTCTTCACACCATAGATACATTTGCAATGATTTAACTAAAAGTAGAAATTGTATTTTTCAATTGACCTTCTAGAGCATACATTCTCTAAGAGTGGGGATCCTTGCCTGTTGTCTTATGAGTACATTTGTTGATCACAACAGTAAGTGAAATGTTTGGCACATCATAGGCACTCAAAATAAATATATATCAACTGAGCAGAAATTAAAATAAGGTCATTAGAGAAAAATGCACCAAAAACTATAATGAGAGCTGAATTTTTCCTAATACTAGAGGAACATTTATTTTCTTAAAATTTCTCCACTGAATTGTGATAGATGGGTTTTTTTTTTTAATATAAAAGTGACTTAAACATTCTAAAGACAGTTTTCCATTCCCCAGCATTTGACTTATTGGCTCAATGATTATTTATTACCAAAATAATTAAGATCAATTAGTGGAATCACCTAGATATAAAAATGTCATAGTAATGTTCTATATTATCTTAGTGAACTTTCATTGTTAGAAACAATAGCAGGCTGCAACTTCTCAGGCTTTACACCTTGGGTCTATGTTATGTAAGTGTTTTAATTTCCTACGTGAAGAAGCCAGTATAGAGAATACCTTGACTCTACAGTGGCAGTGACTTTTGAACTCAACTGCCGTTACAGTTTTTCTATTTTTAATCATATTTTAAAAAATATTTATTGTTGCTCTCATAATTGAAAGTGTTTCTGGAGGTGTACAGCTCTGACACAGGTGTCTCCAGGGGCGTTTTAGCAGCTCCTTAGTGCCAGAAACTTTTGTCTCAGGGCTCACATTTCATACGTTGCATGCAAGGCAGAGAGTAGGGTAAATGAGGCAGCATGAGAGCCCTTCCTGTCCTCTCTTCTTTTATTAGGAAGATACCATTTCTCAGAAGCCCTTATTGTATCTTCTCTTATTTCTTATTGACAGTTCTTGTTCATACTGGCAAAGCCTAGATACAAGAGGCGAGGCAAGTGGGACTGAATTTAAGGCTTTTGCAGTCTCTGCAGCAGGGGGCAGGCAAGGAGAATGGGCTGGCACATGCTATTAAGGAGACACCCACCGTTATCTTCTCCTATATAAATACAAATTTATGTCCCAAATATAAAAACTGAATACAGAACATTTAAAGTGCACATACTCTCACAACCCAGGGATAAGCATAAATTAATATGTAGGTGCTTTGATTACTGGTTTATCTTAACTAAATGTACCTTATAGATCAGTCTCATATTGTTTGACAGTATTTATTTTGCAAGCTGCATACTGTCCCATTTTACATATACTCCATCCCTTTAACTATTATCTAATTTATTACTAGGTATGTTGCTGCTGTTATGGTTGCTTATTCAATTTTCTATTTTCTTTTCTAGTTTTACCAAGAACGTATGGATAATAGGAAATATTGATTTTAAAAGGATGTATATACTATTGTATCTTAACATTCCATGACACTGTACATGAATGTGTATATTAATTACATTAAATATTGATCTAAATATAAATCTGAAATGACCTTGTTTAAAAGTATATTCAAGGTAAGGGTTTTTTTTTTTCCTAATATGCTAATATTCTGTCACCATGGGCCTAGAAAGCAGGGCTGTCACTACAGAGTGTTGAGAGGTCAGATTATCAAGCCACAGAGAATTATTTTCAGGCTTAGAAACCTAACAGAATTCGCCCTGCTGGCTTTTGAACTTACTCAGGTAAGTAACTCCTTTTTATCCTTCTAGTATTCCTTTCTGGAATGGTAATGTCTACCCAATGCATGTTCCACCATTATATTTCAGAAGCAGACAACTTGTTTCCGGTTGCACAGGTCCACAGATGGAGAGAATTTTTTTTTCCAGGTTGGGTCATGCCCAGAGTCTCACCCATACCTGACTGAGGTGATTTAGATGAGAGTTTGGACTTAGAGTTGATGCTGAAATGGGTTAAGACTTTGGTGAGTGCCAGGATGTCATGAAACCATTTTACATATGGGAAAGCCATAGACTTTGGGGGGCAGAGAGTGGGTAGGTTGAATTGTGTCCCTAAAAAGTTATGATCAAGTCCTAACTCTCAATACCTGTGAATGTGACTTTATTTGGAAAGAGGTTCTCGAAGATGTAATCAGGTTACAAAGAGATCATCCAGGATTAGTTAAGGTAAGCCCTAATCCAGTGATCTCTGTCTTCATAAGAGAAAGGGGAGGGACACACAGAGAAGACAAGGGAGGCCAAGATTGGGGTGATGCAAACCAAGAGATGTTCAGGATTGCCAGTGACCATGAGAACTTATAAAAGGCAAAGAAGCATTCTTTCCTAGAGCTTTCAGAGGGAGCATGGCCCTGCTAAGACTTGGATTTCAGATTCCTAGTCTCTGCAACTGTGAGAGAATAAATTTCTGTTGTCTAAGCCACCCAGTTTGTGGTAATTTGTTATGGCAGTCCTAGGAAACTAACACAGATTTTGGTAGTCCATTCAAAGTTAGTACTAAACAAATATATCACAAAAAAGTCAACTTAAAGAGACATATTAAAATTTAAAGCAACCCTCAGGAAATCTTTCTAAATTTGGAGTACTTGAACTTGTAACATTTTACGTGTTTGTAACTTGTCACATTTGTTTAGAGAGAAAATTCAAAAAACCAACACTGCCTTTCTTAACATCAAATCATATATAAGCTATTTTGTGGGACTCATTAGTATGACTGTTGGTGTTGGTATTTTTAGGGCTATTCATTGCACCGTAATAATTGTAAGTGTTATAAAGAGTGGCACGGTGGAATGTTGGAACAGTTTGGAGGGACAAGATCAGTATAAACTGAAGAGCCAGTAAAGGTTTTTCATAGACTTGAGAAGGAGGATTTAAAAAGTAAAAGAGGAGAAAAAAGAGAAAAGGGAAGGGATCACATTTTAGTTATAAGAAATTGTACAAATGATGAATGGATCGGACGTTTCATACTGTGTCAGTGGACATTAAGGAAATCAACCTAGTACAGTTAATTGTCTGCCCTATTTGATTAATGTTAATCACCAATTGAGATAATTCAGATTCTCAATTATGTTTTTTCTTCTAGCTAATTGGGGTTCACTATTAATTAAGAATAGAACTAGATAAAATTATTTAATTTTATTTCTTTGCCCACATTTAATCTTTTTTCCTAGGTTTATATTTATTTATACTTAATGTAGATACAATGTTTCAGAATGTAAAAAAGCTGAAAGTATGCATTGTAATAAATAATCCTGTATACTCTTCTGTTTAAAAATATCTGCTTTAATGGATATAGATAATTATGTCAAATTTTGTCCTCATCTTGAATTTTCTCATATAATCTCACCTTTTTCTGTAAACATGTATATCTAAGATGCAAAGTGAAATAAATTTTGTGAGTCTGTCCTGGCACAATGCTATGTATAAAGATCATATTCTAGCAAGGTAGATGACATCCTCAAAGAGCGGAATCTCAGAGGTTCTTGCAGAATTAATTGGCGAGGTTTGAATAGTGGTTCAGCACTTTTCTACTCTGTTCTGTGTAGAATCAGTGACTGGGGATGGGGATGGGACCCCCAGGCCTGTTGTAAGAAGAGGTTTGTGACAGGCAGAAGGCTGCCTCCCCTCTGTCTACTCCTCTGTCAGTTGCTAGAGCACTGGACCAAACACTGTTCCAGTGACCACCTCAATCACTGGTTCTCAGCTCTGCCTGCACATGGGAATCAACCGGAGAGCTTTTCCAAAATAGCTTTTCTTTGTACAAGTAATTTGTCAGCAACTCTTCTGTTTCTGAATAACCTCTAAACACCTTGCAAATGACAATACTGTGACACAGTGTAGATTTTATATTTTTGAATATTGATATAGGAAGATGGAATCATATATTTCCTTCTTCAAGTTGTTAAAACCTTAGACGTTAAAATTTTTTAAAGGAGAAAAATACAAGATCAAAACTTTTCTGATTTATACATGATATTAACTATTTGAATAGATAATTAAATCAGTGAAAAATCTCAAATGACTTGATAATGTAAGATTTGATAGGAAAAACATACCCATAGTGTATATAATGTGTTTTTCTTCTGTGTACATTTTATGAAAGTGAAATTAGCAAAGCCTAATTTCTTAGTTGTCACATATATTTGTTAATAGAATAACACTTCAGTCATTTGAAATTGAACATACTATTGTTCTTCCAAGGTTTATATAATTAATAATTAGAAAGCAGTAACATTTACAGCATTTTAAATCTCTAAGTAGATGAATGATAGTGAAATTTAATTAATCACCTTAATTACGGGAGCCATTAATTGTGCCTCTTTGAAGCAAATGAATTAAACCTCCCACACATAAACAGTATAAAACTAAAATATCCATACATTTTGGTTTTATAGTCAGTTTGATGCTGAACTTATAAAAAAAAGCAGCTATATTACCTAGAATTCAATCACTGGAACGTATCGATGAGCCAAACTATAATTGTCACCCTTTTTGTTTTTTATCTTCACATGCTTTATCTAGACATCACATTTAAAATCATTCAATAGAAATTGAATTTCTACAGAACAAATCTCAGACAAGCTATGTCCGAGCATCCCTCCCTTTGTAGATGCATGCATTGTTCATTTTTAAAGCTTTGTATTTTCCTGATGCCTTAACATCTCCACAGTCTGTGAGCAGCTCACCCAGGTGTCCAGGATACCAGTATGATGAAGGTCCCCTTCTTGCCCTCCTCTGATTGTGACCTAGTGACATTCAAATGCACCAGTGAAATCCCAACAAGCCTTTAGCTTATGTGCTCCAACCTGACTTTCCCCCAAATCCCCAAAAAGACATTTGCCCACCAGCTCTCACTCTTTCTCAGCTCCCCGCCTGTTTGGTTGAGCCCAGTCCTTGGGTGCTCCTCCCATATGACCTCTTGCACGGTGACCATGCTTCTCTCTTCTAGGACCTGTTAATATAGTAATCTCTCACTTTCAAACACCTGTCCATGGTGTTATTCCATGTTGGCACGAGACTGATCATCAAAAACCTTAATTTGTAAGTAATATAATTATTCCTTGCAGCACAGTATATCTAAATAATTTGGTATGAATCTTGGATGACATTGGAAATAGGAAGATAAACATCATTCTTTATGCTTCTTTACTTTCTAGGAGTGAATTAAAGAAGCATCTCAAATGTATTGGCCAATTAATAAATAAATGATAGATAGATAGATAGATAGATAGATAGATAGATAGATAGATAGATAGATAGATAAAATGTATTGGCTAATTAATAAATGAATTAAAACCATTGAGCATCTTTTCCAGGCCAGCATAGTTTTAGTAGGATACAATAATAAATGTAAGAGATAAGATTACTGACTTATGCACAAGCCTGTACCACCCAGATACAAAAAGAAATAGGCCCAGGAAAAAAGACAGTGTGTCTGGAGGACATGAATGTGAAATAAAGCGGTGATATTAGAGACGTAAGCAGGGTCAAAATTCAGGTATTACCAACACAGTGCTTGGGACAGCTACTGACGTTCTGAGACAGTGATTGCCTCCCAAACTTTGGGGCTGAGATGAGGTTAAAGGCATACCTAGAATGCATCCTGTCAGCCCCGTGTGGCCTGTAGAAACCTCGGCCAGCTGGAGACTTGGACTCTGGTTTCCTTTGATCTCAAGAAACCCCATTCTTTTACTCTAGGATGCCATACAAATATGATCATTTTCTGTGTGTACAGTCACAAAAAGTTTTGAAAAGCATCAAAGAGAGCCTTTTTCACCATTTTAAGGAGTTTGCATATTGTTCTTCGTGAAGTGTAAAGCCAGAGAAATGTTGCAAGCACTGGAATAAAATAATCTGATCTATATTTTCAAAGAATCTCACTTTCTCCTTTCAGAGAGGAGATTAGAGAAGATTAAAAAAAAACATGCAAAAACAAAAAAACAGAAAATAAAAGCAGGGAGACCAATTAGGAACCTTTTACAGTAGTCAATTCCAGGGTCTCTAAAAATGTTGTCCAAAGACCAGTAGCTTTGGCATCACTCGAGAACTTGTGTGAAATGCACATTTTCAGCCCAGCCTTCTCCCCTAGACTTAGGTTAATCTGTAGTTCAACAAAAACTCCAGGTAATTCTGATGCTCACTAAAATTTGAAAACCAGTGCTCTAACCTATGAATGATGGTTTGGGTGAAATGGTAGTTACAGAGATGAAGAAAGTTGAATAGATTTGGTGGCGTTTTTTCAGGTAAGGCCAACAATGAATACCACAGTATCAGAATGTTAACCATAACAATGTTCTGATTCCAATAATTTCGTTTAACAGAAAAAAAATTAAAATTATCTGGCAGGACTTTATATAATATACATTCTATATGTGTATATGGTATGTATACTATATATAAATATTTGCATATGTTCGTGTATATATGCATATAATATATGTCATATGTACCTATATAATGTATATTCATGGGCGTGTACACACACATAAGTACACACACGCTTTTTTTTTTAAGAGATGTCATCTTGATTAATCTATTTGAATATAGAACTAAGCCAAGCAATTGTCAGGAATGATTATATTGTGTTGAGATGGACAGGTGTGAAGGACAACGTCCAAGTTCTCTTGACATGGTTTTATCTTCTCTACTTGATGGTACCTAATCTGTGGTTTCATTTGAGTACTTAATGGGACCATGCTCATTGATTCAAAGGAACTTCTTAGGAAGAGTCGTGATCTCTATCTGATCAAGAATACAAATTAAGTTATTTAATTTTTGTAGCAAAACTTGAGCCTTGACAGTTAATACAGTATCTTATTAATAACTGGTTTATGTAAAGCACATGTCTGTTGTGACCTCAGCCTCAAATTAGGGACTACCTGTTTCTCAGAAGTGATAAATGTGTGGTCTAGAGAGTAACTGCTGCAGGTTCTTAAGAAAGCAGGATAGCAGTCTGGTTGCAGATTGTCAGAGAAGGCATCCTGAGGGTGAGAGGTATGAGTAGGACTTTGAAGGAAATCTGGACTGGAATGTGCTGAAGGAAGGCATGGTTCACAGTGAGACTAGTAGTTGTAAAAAGGAAGGGTGAAATAGGATCACGATGTGATCAGGCAGAGCACACAGCCCATTCTAGACAGAACCACTGTGATAGGGGAGTAACAAGGACCAGACTGGGCTGCTAGTCTGGAACTATGGTTTCAAGGACATTGCTAAGTTAAAATGTCCTAGCAAAAATTTGAAACTATTTCAGTGGGGGTTTTCATGATAAAGTTATTATACTGAGTACATCACTTGAAGGTGACATTACTGAAGTGCATTATGGAGACATCTAGAATAATCCAGGTGTGCTATGATTGGAAGTGAAAAACAGAGGATGGATGCCAACTGGTTGCAAATGAATGGGAAGAGCATTGCATTGGGAAAAAGTAAACTCTGCGGGCAGGGGAGATGTTGTGCTCTTTTTTTTATACACTTCACCTAAGCCAGCTTTACTTACATAGGTAAGAAGTGTTAATAATTAGTCAACATATCAAATTTCAGCTTTAGAACTATCAGAAATTACTGTGACCATAAGCGCTAGTGTTTCTGGATTGCATTGACAGAGTCTACGTAACTCTAAAATGTCATGAGTTAAATGGCAAAAGTATTACCTCTTTATGACATAAGAAAAGCTATTTTAATATGCAGGTAATTTGCTTTGTAATGAAAACTTAACCCTTATGGAGATAGTGAGTGGGGGAAGATATTTCCACAGAAGGGCAAAATCTTTCCTCATTCAAGCAGCTTTGGATAATGGGATTTCTAAACGCAGAAATCTACCAATAGCACCTAATTTACATTTCATTTATGGTCACCTGTGGTTCTCTAGGATGATAGCATTTTCTATCCCCTATTCATAAGAGGCCTATCCTATTGTGTTTTCTAGAAATTTTATCTTGTTATCCACACACACAATGTAGACTTCTCAGAATCTTAAGGGCATGGGATAAATAAAAAGATAAAAAGGAAAAGCAAATTGACAAGGAACGATTAAGAATTGTGCAAACAAAAGATAAAATCAATAATAAACACATTTGCATTCATTGCAGAAATACTTACTGAGCACTTACTATGTACTAGACACTGTTCTAGTGCAGAAGATACAGCAGAGAAAAGAACTGAGAAGTCCTAGCTCTCCAGCAGCTCATATATTTGTGTCTTAGAAGTTTTACAAAATAAGCTTCATTGACTCAAACTTGATTTGGAAAATTCTTTTGCTTTAAGTTCATGCTCAGTTACATTACTGAGTACAGTAGCCCATTTAACACTTTAGCCTTCAAATCCCAGAAGAAGATGAAAGATTCGTTTTTGCACCAAACTTTAAATTGTATTCATGAAACAATTGATGTGTGATAAAACCGCATTTGCAGATTGTTGCTAATTGTGTCTCTTACATATATTTTGTTTTGTTCTCTGCGAATTAGAGCAGTTAAAAAATAATTATATACTTTAGAGAGAAAAAAGATTACTGCCTGGATGCTATAAAATTTAATGGTCTTTCCTTTTTTTTAAAATTTTTTATTATTGGCGTCAATGTATCAGGACAATTTTCAGGGTGGAATTGTGAATAATTAAACCTTCACATATGAAGCAAAGTGGGAAGAGATTAGAATCCTATTTTAGGGATACTAGAACTGTCAGATACTATAAAATATGTTAAATAGAGAACAGCAAAAGTCCTGATTACCACTCTGAAATATTATCACAGTAGTTGCTGAAATGTTACATATATTTTTTTCCTAAATGGCTCTGAAAAGTTTGAGACATTCCTTTTTCCTCCTTTATTACATGGTCAGAAAGTGATCTTGCTTAATACATTTCCTTATTGACATAAATAGCAATCATAGGTGCTTTCCAAAACAGTTCTTCAATAGCTGTGTTTCAGCCAGTTGCATTACAGGTGTTATGGACCACATGTTTGTCTTCCCCCAAAATTCGTAAGTTGAAACCCTAACTCCCAGTGTGACGGTATTAGGAGGTAGGGCTAACGGGGGTGATTAGGTCAGGAAGGTGGAGCGTCCGTGATGGGATTAGTGTCTTTATAAAAGGAAGGGAGCTAGCTCTCTCTCTGCCATGTGATGACACAAAGAGAAGATAACTGTTTATAAATCAGGAAGAAAACCTTCATCAAATACTTGATCATGCCAGGACCTTGATCTTGATTTCCCAGCCTCCACAACTCTTCTTTTGTTATAGCAGCCTGAGCTAAGACAAGGTTCAGGTGCTGGGTTTGCTGCCAAAAACTCACAACTGCCCTCTTCTTCAGGTACTTGCTCTTGGCCAAATGAAAGCCCCTGTGCTGCCCTGGTTGGCTTCCAGCTCCGGACCAGCCCCTGGAGCTGAGCAGCCTTAGCTACAACCTACTAGTATCAGGTACAAGAGGCTGGCCTCCTTACCTCCCTGAGAGGCTAATTCTGTGATAGAGTTTAGCAGCCAGAGCTTCCTGGTGGACTCGGGCAGAAGCTAGTCTGCAGATGAAGGCCATATTTTTGCTTAGTTTCTATTGCTCTGCAACATCTCTTCTGTGTCCCTCATGCCGCAACTCCTGACAGCACTCCTCCAAATTCACTGCTGGAACAAGAATTCCTGTGTCAGGCTCTGCTCCTGTGCAACCCAACCCAACCCAACCTAAGACACTGTATATATATTTACACATGGAATTAAGTCGCTGTGTGGGAAGTCTGCACTGCCTCCAGGTCTTTCCTGGCTCTTTAAATCAACAAACACAACTGAACCCTAAAACACCTCACACTAAAAAGGCAATTCCTAAGGGTTTCTCATTCCCTTAATTTCCAATTTTCTCTGAGTCACTTGCTTAACCTTTTTCACTTGGACCTTTGATGCCAGATTGCAAAATTGACTTCCGCATCCTTTTGGGGCCCTTAAACCCATTGCATTTCCCTCCTGGTGTGTTGAACTATACTGCAGCTTTCAGCTGCTTCAGCACAGTCCACGCTTTGCTCTACTGAGGGTGCACCCCGCCCCACAGTCCTGCCTAAGCTCTCCAGTCTAGGGAATGTCGGCTTGGGAAGGAGGCAGATGAGGTCAGATGGTGTTTTGGTAAAGTGTAAGGAAATAGAAAACAATGGAACAACAGATCTTTCATGATCATTTCAGGGAAAAGTTACAGAATAACGTAAAAAAGCTACAGGGACAATACTATAGTACCCCAGAGACTGGGAAGCAGCTGGTAACACTCTAAGAATAGGATCAAGGATCAAGGAAGAGAAAAATTGCAGGAGCTCAGGAGACAGGAGAGAGCCAGGAAGAGTCATCAGCAGAAGGCTGCACTTGCAGGCAGGGTGCTTTGTGGGTGAGAAAAGAAGTGTTTACTCTTTCGCCTGTTGTTTACCTCCTTGCAGCCAAATTATTAAGATTGTATCTGCCCTGTTTTATTATTATTATTATTATTACTTGGGGGAAATTTAGAGAACAAAGATAACAGTATTAACTTCTCCCATTAAACAGATAAAAAGCTCTCAAAACTAGTAATTGAATAAGTTGGAACTGGGACTAACATTTTGTGTGTCTACCCATACAGTAAAGATCTTGTCTATTAGCTAAACAATCAGATAAGATTTTTTCTTTTCCTTTTTCTTTTTTTTTTTTAATTTGGGAGGAATGAGGCTTCAGAGAGGGGCTTTGGGAGGAGTCTAATTCTGCCATCGGATGACAATAACAACAGTAAACAGTAGCTAATGATTATTAGGTATTCTGCCAGGCAGTCTTTTAAGCATTTTACATATCATATCTTAATTGAATTCATATATAACACACCCTTGAAGTAAATGTTATCATTATTTTTTCTATTTTAGAAACAAGACAACTGAAGCATAGAGAGATTAAGTTGACACAGCTAGTAAGAGGTAGAGCCAGGAATAGAACTTGAGAGATTGTTCTGAAGATGTAGCAAAGACTAGCTAGCTGTCCTGGGCATCACTTTTTTTCTCTTGGTAAGAGAAATTTTAGTTGGAGCTGGGAGTGGTTATGTTACTAGGATCTGGCCCGTGGAAGGTGCTGTGTGTGGTTCCTGAGTTACATTATGAAAGGGAAGGAGCATGCATTGTCTTTTCCACCTGCTTCCCATTGCCTGGAATGTGGATAGGATACTTGTCTGAGATCAAAAGGTAGAAACCATGTATGAAGATGGCAGAAGAATGAAATAAAAGAAGCCCACTTTCCTGAGAATTGTGGAGTTTTATTACAAGCCCTGGATTCTCCAGGCTTTTAGATGAAAGAAACCACACGTCTGTTTAGCTTGCATCATATTCGTTTGGGACTCTCTTTTAAGCGGTATAGCTTATATATTAATTAATTTAGAGAAGCAACATAATTTATTGGAAGAAGCATTGCATGGGGCATCAGGAGACCAGAAAGCTGGAAAATTTTTTAAGGCAAAAATTATGATTTTAGATAGATTACGGAATTATAAGTAAAATGAATGAGTTAGAACAGACATAACACAAGGTCCCTTTTCTTGGCAATATGCTGTAAAAATAATTTTTAAAGATGAATCAAAATACTCAGACAATATCATTTAACTAGTTTGAGAAACTTTAATGAATTATATGACTTCTATATCTAGATGAGACTAATATCATCTTTTGAAAATTTCTTAAATAAAATTGATTTTATCTGTACAATATTGATTTATGAATAGTTTCAAGTTTCTTTACGTAATGACCAGTGAAATTAAGCATACTATATAAATATTGTCACTCACATCATAAAGCACTGTTTTGAAAAACTCTTAACTTCAAATTTTCCTTTGTAAAACTTGAAAAACAACTCATTACTTTAATATTACAATATGTGTCTATCATATCTACTGCACATATTTTAAAACTTACACATATTTTCTATATGGAAAAAATCAACCTTGATTATGTTTCAAATATGTTGATTGAGTGTGAAAGTCCACCAGAGCATAAACCCCTAGAGGTTAGGGCCCAATACCTTCACTATTGTATTCTCTGTGTGCCCCAGCAAGCCTGGAATGTTGTAGAAATTCCTCATGTATTTGTTGAGTGAGTGGATGGATGACTGTAACTACTGCACTGTGACAGATGATTAATTTCAACGGTCTATGAAACCTACCTGTAGTAAATTTCCTTGGGAAAATGATTCTAAAATACAGTAGTCATCTCAGTAAAAAAAGAGTTTCCATTTAATCATATAAAAATTAATCCATTTAAAAAATGATTTTGGCTTATTTTTTCCTTATAGTTGGTGTTTCTTTCCTATAATCACCAAGCTTTAGTCTTAACATTCTATTCTCATCTTCTTGTGTCATTTTGGTTTGAACATTTTTCTCCATACTCAAAAGGCTCAGGAATTCATGCGAAGCCCTACATCTGCCCAACTTACTGAATTTTCTAAATTATTCTCTTTAGTCACCCCTCAGAATAAGAAGTCCAGCTCCTTACTTTGCTCTGCTGAGTGATGCGTGCTTGCTCCCTGCAAGTCACCCACATGTCTTACTTCTAGAGCCTCCTACTAGTGTTGGCTCATCACCATCTTATCAGCCATACAAAATTGTTGTGTTCTAGAGAGTTTTCACTCTTTCTAAACGAAATGGAGAGTTAGAATAGTTCCAAGAGGTTTTAATACTCAAATCAATCAAAGGGAGGAACTTAATTTTATAAAAGTTACCTCTAACTGTTTTTTAGTTTCCGTATGTGTTGTGCATTGCATAGTTATACTTCAACAGTAAGAAAAGACCAACTGAAAAAACAAACACAAACCTAATATGAGGTATGTGTATTTTATTAGGGGAAAACTTTTTTTCAAACCAGAAAAATAAATGTTTAAATGTTCAGGGAATGGTAAAGTTGACTCCCATTTCCTGCATATCTGCTCACAAGAGTAACTCTTTCAACAGCTGCGAAGCAGTAAATGAAATATTGACTGAGTTACTTGTCATTTAATTTGCAATGATTTCAGTGCTTTTCAGGTGCTAGGCAAGGCACAGGGTATAATTCAATTGTATCCTTTTTTTGTAATTTGAAGACACAAGACAACAAGTTAACTGGACCACAGAAAGGTTAATGCAGGTTTTGAAAACTAGCAAATAAATGTCATGGCATGGCTGGTTAGTTACTCAGCATTTTCCTGCTAACCAATTTTTTTTCCTGGATTTTAGTTAAAATTCAGTATTAAATGTTTCATGAATTTTTATTCCACTTTGGTTTATAGTTCTTGTATGGACACTTTGTAGTCATTAATGAATTTGTGCACCTTACCAGTAAAAAGTTATGTTTAGGGAGTAGTTTACCTTAATACTATTCCCTGGAAGCTTTGACAAATCCTAGTTCTATTCCCTGCTGTGTATATTATTTTCCACCTAATTAAGAAAAGTTTATTTTGAGTAAAAATTTGGGGGATGCTAAACTCTAGACTAGAACATCTATTTCTCTAATGAGTCTTAATTATCTGCTATGTAGAAGTTCTAATGGCTCCTATGTTAACTCTGTTTCTTTTTACAGAACTGAACTATATAAGTTTATCAGAGTTGAGCTGATTTCCCAGCCAAATTCTTAATTTTATTTTACTGCAATTTGATTTTTTCCAATTAGGAAGATAGGATAAGATTGATGGCCCTAGATATTCTTATATTCCATCTTAGATGTAAATCACTATGCCTAGAACATGACTGTAATGCTCAAGGATTGCCTGGAGAATAGACAAAAGAAACTGATTTTGCATCATCAGAGAGAAGCTATTAGGTACAACAAATTCCAGCCTCTGATGGGTTATCATATCAGATATATGTGTATATATAGATAGGTAGGTAGGTTGGTAGGTAGATAGACAGACAGATAGATAGAGACAGAGATATAAAACTCTCTATATTTCTATTCATTTTTCTACTCAGTGGCTCATCAGGACAACCCAGAATCATTCTTTCCCCTTCCTCTTCTTAGTGTGCATATCTATTTTACTTCCACATCTTGTTGGTTTTAACAATGAAATCTACTGGAAGTGAGTGCCTCCAGTTCACTCTGTCTTCATGGCCACTGCTCCAATCAAAGGCACCATGTTTTCTTCCCAGGACAATTCCAGTAGCCTCTTAATTGATTTCCCCACATGCATTCTTCACCTTCTGAAGTTTATTTTCTACCCAGTAGCTAGACTTTGTTATTAAAAACATAAGTCAGATCATGATAACCTCCTATTAAATACCACTACAATTTTACCATTATAAACAGAATAAAATCCAGATTTCCTACCATTCCAATCCGTCTCCCTCAACTGTGCATCTGTCCTATCTATGTTCCATGCCTAGATATATTGGCCATCTTTTGGTTCCTTAAGAAAAAAGACAGAGTTTTCTTTGTTGTTATTTTGTTTCAAATCTCAGGACTTCCATCCATGCTGCTTAATTGTAATTCTCTTTCCTCCAGTCTTGACATGCATGACTCTTACTCAATCTTCAAAACTTAAATTTTATTTCATTAGGGAATTCTTCCCAGACTCTCACAGTCTAACAGGGATTAGAAAGGATCAATCATTCCTTTTATCTATTTTGTTTTGGGTTGGTTGTCATGGCACTGATAAGGTTTTTGTCATCATGTGTGCATTTATTTGTTTCCCTTTGGAAAGCTTGTCCTTCCATCAGTCTCTGTGCTCCATGAAGACATGGACCATGGCTATGCAATTTGCACCACCCATGGACTAGCATAAATATGTCTTCAGTTTTCTAAATATAAGCCTTCTAAAATGATTGGTTTTCAAAAATACAAATGCATTTGGTGTTTTTTTTTTTTTGAGAATAAATGGATTTTTAGGGGGGAGGTGGTAGAGTGCATGCTTAACACACATGAGGTTCTGGGTTCAATCTCCAGTACTTCCTCTAAAAATAAATAAATAAATAAATAAATAAATAAATAAACAAACAAACAAACAAACAAACAAACACCTAATTACCTCCCTCCCCTAAAAAATAAATAAAACAAATTTTAAAAATTTAATATTAAAAAAGGGATTCTAAATTTTTAATTCTTTAATTTTTATTTTTTCAATTTTATTTTTATACAATTTAAAAAATTACTTACCATTTCTTTTATTACAAATATTGGCTATATTCCCCATGTTGTACAATACATCCTTGAGCCTATCTTACACCTAATAGTTTATACCTCCCACTCCCTCACCCCTATGTTGCCTCTCCCACTGGTATCCATTAATTTTTTCTCTATATCTATGAGTCTGCTTCTTTTATGTTATATTCACTAGTTTGTTGTATTTTTTAGATCCCACATATAAGTGATATTATACAGTATTTATCTTTGTCTGACTTATTTCACTTAGCATAATGCCCTCCAAGTCCAGCCATGTTGCTGCAAATGGCAAAATTTCATTCTTTTTTACGGCTGAGTGGTGTTCCATTGTGTATATATACCACATCTTCTTTATCCATTCATCTGTTGATGGCCACTTAGGCTGTTTCTGTCTTGGTAATTGTAAATAATGCTGCTATGGACATTGAGGGGCATATTTTTTTTCAAATTAGTGTTTCTGTCTTTTTTTGGATATATACTTAGGAGTGGAATTGCTGGATTATATGGTAGTTCTATTTTTACTTTTTTGAGGAACCTCCATACTGTTTTCCACAGTAGTTGCAACAATTTACATGCTCACCAATAGTGTACAAGCACATCCTCACCAACATTTGTTATTCTAGGCTTTTTGATAATAGCCATTGTGACAGATGTGAGGTGATAAATCATTGTGATTTTGATTTACATTTCCCTGAAGATTTGTGACGTTGAACATCTTTTCATGTGCCTATTGGCCATCTGCATTTCCTCTTTGGAAAAATGTCTACTCAGTTTTTCCCCCCATTTTTTAATAGGGTTATTTGCTTTTTTGATATGAGTTCCATGAGCTGTTTACATATGTTGGATATTAATCCCTTATTTATCATATTATTTGCAAATATTTTCTCTCATTCAGTAGGTTCTCTTTTCATTTTGTTGATGGTTTTCTTTGCTGTGTAAAAGCTTTTAAGTTTAGTTGGGTTCCATTTGTTTACTTTTGTTTTTATTTCCATTACTTTAGGAAAGGGAGGGATCCAGAAAAACATTACTTCGATTTAAGTCAAAGAGTGTTCTGCCTATGTTTCCCTCTAGGAGTTTTATAGTATTCGGTCTTACATTTAGGTCTTTAATCCATTTTGAGTTTATTTTTTTGTATGTAATGTTAGAGAATGTTCTAATGTCATTCTTTTCCATGTAGCCATCCAGTTTTCCCAGCACAACTTACTGAAGAAACTGTCTTTTCTCCATTGTTTATTCTTGCCTCCTTTGTCATAGATTAATTGACCGTAAGTGCACTGGTTTATTTCTGGGCTTTCTATCCTGTCCCATTGATCTGTGTGTGTGTATGTGTGTATGCACACACACATGCACATGCCAGTACTATACTGTTGTGAATATTGCAGCTTTGTAGTATAGTCTGAAGTCAGGGAGTGTGATTGTTTTGGTTATTCAGGGTTTTTTGTGTTTCCATACAAATTTTAAAATTATTTGTTCTAGTTCTGTGAAAAATGACATTGGTATTTTGATGGGGATTGCATTGAATCTGTAGATTGCCTTGGGTAGTATGGTCACTTTAAACAATATGGATTCTTCCAATCCAAGAACACAATGAACTTTTCCATCTGTTTGTGTCATCTTCAATTTCTTTCATCAGCAAGACTAAAGGCATTTGAAATGGATATTAAAACTGAAAATTCTTTGAAATAATTGGTGACATATGCACATCTTTTCCTTATTTTTTAATTAATTATGCTTAAGCTCTGTTAAACTTCTCAAAGTATGATCAAATACCTTTTTAGTAAAACAAAGCTAATTAAATGTAATAGAATTTATTACAGTGAGAGAGAACGTCATTGTGATAGACTCTTAGCAGTGCCTCAGATGTAGAGTCAAAATATTTACACAGTTTGTGGGTCTTGACTTAAGTAGTTTAAGGGGAGTTTTTCAATGCATGCCCCTGATTGGGAATGCAAAGTTTATGATCTAACAGCATAGTATTGGTGAGCAAAGCAAAGGTTTTGAGAAGAGAATTTTAATAGTTAAACTGTTTGTGATAACTGAACTGTTTACTCAGGTGAGCGGAATGCTATCTTTTATAAATGAATCGCAGGAATTGCCTAAAGCAAAGAATAAAGTTATTTATTATTTTATAATCTTACTTTCCCAGGCAAAAAATTCCTAATACAAGCAAGTCATGTTGACACAGGTGGTTTCAATTATTGGTGCTATTCACCATATTGTGTTTAATGAAGGTGGTCACAGTTCTACAGAATAATAATACTATACTGCAAAGGGGGGGGGAGGGATAAATTAGGAGTTGGGGATTAACAGATACAAGCTACTATATATATGAAATAGATAATAATGTCCTACTGTATAGCACAAGGAAGTTTATTCAGTATTTTGTAATGATCTGCAATGAAAAAGAATATTTTATATATATGTATGTATATAAAACTGAATCACTATGCTGTGCACTGGAAACTACCACAATGTTATAAATCAATTATACTTCAATAAAAATTTATAAAGGAAAAAATACTATACTGAACAAAATTATTGTACTGTATTTTTTGCAAGAGAGACAAGAAAGGATACAATAGTCCCAAAATATATTTGACTAACAGGAAACTAGGATAAGAAAGAATATTTGATAAACCAGACTTTCTAATTTTGGCCAGTATTTCTCAAAAGATGATTTGAAAAATATTGCTTCTAAGGGACTCTTCAGGGTATTAGACTATCTTCAGTCCATCTTCAAATACATTGGAAAACAATGGGTTAAATAATGTTAGACTGATACTTCCTTCTCTGCAAGGCATTTCAGACCCTTTGATATGTTAAAAGTACTTATGAATTTCTAACAGTGGGATGAAATACAGAAAATTTGCCATACGTATTTGACCAAGGTACTCTTACATTATGGAGGGAGTCCTGGGGCCAATGAATAATGGAGTTCACTTAAAGAAGTACTGTTATACATTAACAGAATTATATAATATTCAGAAATTATATAGTTACATTTGTTTTTGCCCTCAAAATCATGTGTGAATAACAATCTATTACCAGGAATATTTGAAATTGCATATCAGGAAACAAGTAACATTTTACAAAGATTACTCAATGAATTTTGGGGGAACAAATAGAATACCTAGTTGCGACTAGCCTTCTCAGTTTGCATCTTTATTGTACACTGAAATTAGATTTGTATAAACTCGATTCTTTTTCATTGCGCACCAGAAGTCATATTGTGAATGAAATTTTCAAATACATCATATTTTCAGAGCCATCTCAGTGCATAAGGAGTTAATAATCAGTTTGCATATAGAAGAGGTTGAGTTTGCCATATTTCCATAACATTGACCATAAAACCAGTCTGACATGTTCTAACTCTGCTTTTTCTAAGGAGTCTGTCCTTGGGCAAGTAACATCCCTGTATTTCAGATTTCATGGGTGAAATGAATGATGTAGGGATGCCCTGAGAATAAAACAAGGTAATAAATCTGGTTAAGCCCTTGAAAAAATGCTTTGCAAGTTGCAAGTGCTAAATAAGTGCTAACTAGTATTACCAAAAACCTAGAAAGATTTTAAAAGTTTATTTTTTAACTTCTCTCCATTTTCTCCAATGAGTTTTGATATTATTTTCATTATTTAATTAAATTCCATGGGTGAAAGTCTGTGATATTTCAAATGGTGTTATTTTCAAACTTTGACTCCAGAGGGTAAAAATTAAACATATATTTTTATGCCTATAATTCATCTCGATGATCAGAGCTCTGTAAATCCAAGAAACTATCAAAGTAATTGGATACTTACGCTTCTATGCAACTGCAGCTTCAGTCTTTAGAACATAGTCTTTTCTGACTGATTATAGCTGAAAACAATACAATGACGGAAGGAAAGAGTTCTTATCAGTGGCACCCGTCCTACTCCCAAAGCCTTTTGATTAAGTTACTGGGGTCTAAACACCATCTGTAATTGTATTCTTGTAACGGAAGATAGATGACCAAATTTGTCATCAGGCTGAAAGAGTTATTAACTGGTGGTGTGCTCATAATTTCCAAAGTGACATTAAAAAAGAATCTACCTCCAGATAGTTGAGGGAGAGCATGAAGGAGACATGAAATGAAAGAGGCAGGTGCCAGGCAAGAGATGAGGTGGTTTCCTTTGCCAGTGAACAGCTGTAGATTTAGGCAAGAAGGGGGAAAAAAGCACACTCATGCCCTGGATGAAATTAATATAAATCTACAGTTATACCCAGATGGTGTGATTTCACAACTTTCATTTTATAACACTTGGTTTGGTGGTAAAATGGTCAATTTCTGTACTGGATCATACTTGTAAATTCTCTAGCAGAGTGTCATTTTTCAGTAAATACTTCCAAAGCAAAACTTATTTTTAGCATCAACTATAGGAAAGAAGTCATGAGCATCCTCTTTTGGAGTCACTTATGTAAGTGTTTTCTGTAAGAACTGAAGAAGAAAAAGAAGCTAAAACAGTTAAAGATGTGGATAAAGGAACAGTCAGTTAAAGATGGCTGAATTAGTTTGAAGCTAGAATAAAATCTTCAGTGGATGCTTTAAACATTTCACTTGAATTTGAAAAGTAATGCTTTGATAATGTTGCTAGTTTCAGTTCTTTCTTTCACCAAGAAGTTTACCGGGGCACCGTATAGACTCTAGGGAACTGTGGTGATGAACATCGTGAGGATTATGTTTTATATGGAAGACAGAAAAATAACAATTATAAAACAATGATAAGGTAATGATCACAAGAAGCAAATTTTGGAGATTCAGAGAGCCAGAGGACTGAAGCTTTCAGTGCTTCTATATAAGGTGATGAAATGTCACCAAGCTGAGCAGTAAGTAAATGAGTTAAGTCATAAGATATAGGCTGGGTTTAATATGGAAGATGGACATATTAAACTGACATAACATGTCTCCATCACTATTCGTGTAGCAAACATGGATGGTGATGAGCATACTGGAATTATGCAAATTGGTTTTGACTAATAACCTAACTCTGGAACCAAAGGTGGGTTCATTTCCAATCTGTGACTTAAGCTAGTGGCTACTACTTGATGAAAGAAGGATGGATGGATCTGAGGAGATAATTACCACTGTCCATTTAAACGATTAGGGTGATTTTACTATGCTGTCAATATGTGTATCTCATTAATCAATAATATTTGTATCATTGATAAATGTGTTAGTTGTATCAGTCAAGATTCTCTAGAAAAATAAAACCAATAGAAAATATCAGTATCTATCTATCTAGTGAGAGGAGAGATTTATTTTAAGGAATTGGCTCATAGGATTGGGGGCTCACAAGACCGAAATCTGTAGGGCACACCTGAAGGCTGGAAACTTAGGAGAAAGTTGATGTTGTATTCTTGAGGTATAATTCCTTCTTCCACAGGAAATCTGTTTTTGTTCTTAAAGCCTTCAACTGACTGAATAAGATTCACCCACATTGTGGATGGTAATGCACTTTATGTAAAGTCAGCTGATTGTAAATGTTAACCACATCTACAGAATACCTTCACAGAATCACTTCGGTCAATGTTTGATTAAGTAATTGGGCACTGTAGCCTAACCAAGTTAACACGTAAGACAAACCACAGTATTTTAAAGAGATCAGATTCTTTGCCAGACACAGGCGTTTTAATTAGGAATTTGTAAGAATTTTAAAAACAGCATATAATATGGCTAAACACAACATTATAAATAATATCTAACATAAAAACTAGTTGCCACATTTTATAACCACTGAGTCATACTATTATCATGTGAGAGGAGAAAGAAAAGATTCTGACAAGTCTTTATTGCCCTTCTTATCTGAACCAGGTAAGCACTAGCACACATGATCTCTATTTTAATTTAAATAATTCACTTTAGGTAGGATGGGTAGGAAGTAGTTTGGATAAATTTCAAGTAAGCTACATGCTTAACTCTCAAGAGAACACTTATCTTGAAAGGAGAAAAATGGAGAGGAGTCAACAAATTTCTAGAAACCATAAGACAAATGATCAACAGCAAAGCAGCATACTCTCAGAAGTAATGTGATACGCTATGATAGTCAATATATAAATCATTAATAGCAATCTATAGCTGTCTGTAAAATAAATTGGTAGTTATAACAGTATTTTCAAAAAAATTCACCTTTAGTAGCAGTAATTTTACTTCCCCAGATTCATGTCTGGTTTTTACTTCAGTTACCAGGCTGTGGCTCGGGTGACATGAAAAAAATCTAAAAAGCAAGAGCTGTTAGGCCATTTGGCTTAATATTTCTAAATATAAAAATAAATTAGGCACATCATTTCTATCAATTTCTTATAAAAATTTTTCAGGTGAATGTTTATAGGGGCCACTAAATCCATAGATACTCATTTGTCACTAAATAATGTACTAATAGGACAAGCAGCAAAATAATTTTTGATTTCTTCTTTGTAAGCTATGCCAATAACTTTTTGCTCAAATTTGCAGAATTTTTCCACTGTGTAAATCAGAGGCTCAGAGAATCACTTTCCCTGATAGTTGCTTAAAGAATTGATAGACTCAGATTTTCAATTTATAAATGCATTGTAGAAGGTACATTGGAGGAACTGGTAGTCGAGAGTCGGGGTATCTGAACGGAGGCTGTTCTGACACAGGATATGAGAAATGGAGAGGAGACTATAAATAAGAGAAATAGAGAATTTTAAAAAAAGGCAGGATTCTTGTGATGATGTAACTATTCAGTATCTTTACTGTGGTGGTAGATACACGAATCCATGTGATAAAATTGTATAGACATAAACACCACACACACACACACACACACGGCAACAAACAAAACTGAGGAAACACGAATAATATCTGTGGATTGTAGTAATGCCAGTCAATATCCTAGTTGTGATATTATACTAGAACTTTGTAAGTTGTTACCATTGAGAACAACTGGGTAAAGAGCTCTATTTTTTCTTGCAACTGAGTGTGAATCTGCAGTTATCTCACTAAAGTTTTCAATGAAAAGAACAGGAGGACTTGTTGTATGATGAGCTATAGATGCAGCAGAGATGAAAAGTGTTAGGTTGACACATTGGGCAATTGGTGATAATGTCATCACTAGGATAAAAAGACAAAGAAAAGATTTAAGGAAAGCTTTTGTTGCCTGTGAGAGGTGTTCACTGGGTAATTAACTAAATAAGCCTAGATCTAAAAGAAGAATCTTGATCTGCTGATTTAGTTATCAGAAAAAGTTAGTATTTGCAGGCATGAGAATGCTTAAGATTACCTGTTACTAGGAAGTCTAATATTTTAGGATTCCAGTCCTACCTGGGAAAGATTAAAAGTATAGTCCATGAAAACTCACAAAAGTCAGAAAATGGCATAAGATATTTCTTTAGTATTCTCATTGAATCACTCATTAGTCTATACAAAGATTACCCATGAGGGATGATAATTGCTCACCTCTTCTCCATCCTAGACCCTCTTAAGATGAATGAGTTCCTCTTGCAAAATTCAGTTCTCAGGGACCAGTTTCTAAAAATTGAGGAGGGCTGTAAAATTTAAGTTCTAACCATTAATTCTAAATTTCTGAATTTAAAATATTTCTCTATAGCAACTTTTTTGCAATATCAAAAATCAATTTGAATTAAAGACCTGAAATAGATGCTGGCTTGAAAATGTATTGTTATAGTAGGAGAAGGTTTACAGATTTAAATTCAAGTGTTCAACTAAAAGTTACAGAGAATGCTATTTAACTCTTTTTCTCTGATTAATCAGATGTTTAAAGACATCTGTTGTATAATAAATCCTCATGCAATTAAAAGCAGCATCCTGGGAGTATAGAATTAATCACTTTCCCACGTTATTGACATTTAGGTTCAGATTAGCAGCAATAAAATAAGTCAATAATAGATCTTATAAAATAAAACCTTTTTTGGGTATAGGAGAGAGAAGAAATATGTTTGAAAGAAATCTGTTTTAAATGTATGCCTGTACCATTGGAAAACAGACTAAAATGTTTCCTTAAATCTCAACTCTTGGCATATTTTATTGACCCTCATGAAATTTTTCTAGAAAGGAATATATTCTATATTTTCCTCATCATCTGCTGATCTGTTGGACAAGAGAGACTCAAAATTGTACCCTTTCATTTTTCTTTATCTTAACATACAACTTTAACAAAAGTTGTCTCTTACTATTTTTTCTTAAGCTTCTTACTTAAATGGAACACTTTTTTTTCTTCAGTGTAAAACTTCCTACGATTTATAGTAAATACCTTTGTAAGATATTAGTATGATTTTGATTTGGATCAATGTTAATATTCTTTAAGCTGTATGTTTGATATTATGTGTTAACATTAATGATTATTTTAGGTTCTTTATTTTTTATCATCACTAATCCTCAAAAAGCAATAAATTTTTATCCAACTTTATATTAAAAGGCAACTATTTTAAGGAGGTTTCAGTTTTAAAAAGCAAAGCAATCTTGTATTCTTATAATGTTTTTAAAATCAATTTCAATGTGAAGTTTATTCTGAGTACCAAAAATTAAGCTTTCAACTAACTTGCAATATGTTATAAAAATTCCCTTAACTAAAGGAAATGTTTCATTAAAAATTACAAATGTGAAATCTAGTGATCTATAGTTATTCATGATGTTATTTGCAAAATACCTTTTTTCATGGTTGTATTGCTATTGTATTAATTTTGTTTTGCTCATTGACTGTTGCTTGATCTCCTTTTTGTAATGAAATTTTACTGATAGAAAGGATGTGTAGCACACAATTTACAAAAAAATAATAAATATATCATACTCTATTTTATAAATTCTTCATAGCCTATTAATTCTTTCAAAATCCTTTTGTTTATTTTCATAAAATTACAGACAAGTATAGTTACCATGTAAACATTGGTTGATATTTTCATTTAGTTTAAGGAAGTGAAACAAACCTGAAACAGAACAGACTTATGTTGGAACTTCACTTGTTCTTGATCTCCTTTTTTAAAATAATTTTTCAGATATTTTTCCAAAATTTGTGGTCTGACTTTCCAGTTTGACTATTATCTTCCTCACCACAGATATTTCTCAACATGTAATTAATTACATTATAGTCTCTATTTTTTTAAACTTTTCTAAACATCTCTACTTAATCTGGGTGACTTACTTTGATTTCTTTCTCCATTACCCTTTACTACTAATAATCCCATGATTTCAAATGAATGTAAGGTATAATGCAGGCTTTGAATTTTAAGTAATGACCGATGTTTTCTTGATTTGGGGAGCAGCAGTGGAAATTATCACAGTTAATCAACTGTTCTTCTTTCCTAAGGATCAGCAGCCAGTTAAGGGGGCTGGAAGCATCCTTTCAGGCACATTTACCCATCTGTCAACTAAGACTGAACACTATTTTTGTAACAGTTGAATAGTTATTATATTCTTAGGCCGAGTACCCTAATCTCATTGCCTTTTACTGTCTTTTATTTTCTAGGGAGGTTGCTATTTTCCTTTCTAAAATTTCTCTCTCTCTCTCTCTCTCTCTTTTTTTGCCCCCAGGAAAAATAGCAGGGAGATAGTGTCATAAAATCCAACTAAAATAACATGGATTAGAAACTGAAATGAATTAATTCTAATCTTCATCTCTTCATCAATGTGATAGTCACTAATCATTTATTTAATTCCATACCCTTAGTTCTTTATGTATGAAGTGTAAAGTTTATTCATTAGATGCTCTGAGGCATATACAGTGCTAAATAAATAAGATAAGTTCCAGTTTCTGAAAGCTCACAGGTGCTTATTCAAGAATTTTGACTTTGTTTGAGAGTCAGTTCTGCAGAGAGGTCTTATGTTTTTGCAAATCTTGTGAGCAGAAGCACTTATGGCTTTTATTCTTGTTTATATTTTCAAGATATTAAACAGCCTTGGAAGTTAGCAATAGTGTCTCTCTGAGCAGAGGGCAGATTTGTTTCCTGTGAAATATAATAAAAATAATGTCTCTCTCTGAGACAAATAGTGGGCAGGTTTGCATTCAGCACCTTGTAAAAGATTGGGGTTTCCTAAGCTTGGGTTTTCTTAGCTGTGATGCAAACCTAGTGTGCACAGCATCAGCCCAGGCCCACATCCACATTTCCAACCCCATGGGATTTAGAGAACCAGGAGAACCCACATGAATAGTAAGTTCATGCTGCCCACTGAACCAAGAGTAACAGAGTTCCCTGTTTCTGACCCAGGAGTCTTGTTTCTGCTGCCAGTACCCATGAATCCATGTTACCCTATCTTAATAGCTTACAAGCAGAGTAAAATCTAGACCTTTCACAGTTCTTTACAATCTGGTATAAAATGGTGGGCAACAGAGATCTTTAATGAAGAGAATACATAATAAAATTATTCTAGATTCCTAAAAATATTCAGAACATATTTGGTGGTTGTCTATATATGGTCAAAACCACAGAAAAAAATCACTCTGCATAAAAGAGTGGTGGTGATCCAGATGAGGGTCAAGGATAAGAGCACGTGGGACACCAATGCTGGTGAGTTAGATGCACGTGCCCAGGGGGAGGGGAGAATATATACAGTAAATTTAATAAATCCAGAAAGTGAACATAAGCTCCAGTTTCTACAAATCACATAGGGCTAATTCTAATGGCATGAGAGGTAGTGATCATGAAAGTAGAATAGAAAACAATAAAGAATAGCATTCTGAAGTCAAAAGAGGCAAATATGTCTAGAATGATGGGTGAGAGTACCAAAATCCACAGAGGTCAAATTGGAGAAAGACTAGGAAGAGGCCTTTGCTTTAATAGGAAATAATTAGAAATATTTCAGGAACAATTTCAGTTGCAAGATGAGAGTGGAAGGCTGAATAGAATTGACTGAAAAATAAAGTGTCAAAGAACATTTATTTTAAAAGATAATCATGATTCATGCAAATATAAGACAGACATATATCAAAGCTTTTATTTAATTCATTAGTTGATGACAGAGCCAGTTAGAAGGCACAACTAGTTCAAAGGGGATTTCGCAGGACCACACAGGAATGCTGAAATGAATTTACAAACGTATGCAAACCTGGTCAATATCCACAAGACAATAGCCAATCGCATATCTCCTGGATACAATTTGCATTTCTGTCAGCATTCTACAGCTTAGAGAGTTATAAAATAGCTCAAAACAGTGAAAGGAGTGATGAACCTGAAGGAGCCACTAGAAAGGACCCGTAGCAAACTTTTTTCTGTTTCATATTTTTTTCTCAATTTTTCGTACAATAAGATATAAAGAAACAATGAGAGTGAATACAAAACGAAAACACACACACACACACACACAAAACAAAGGGCACTGAGACCGACGTTGCAATGCATTTTAATAGGAAAGAGCCTGAACGGGAATCAGGAAAGGAACAGCTAAAGAATTCTATAATTTTGACATTTACTCCAACTTTCAATCTGAATTTCTTATCAAAATTAAGGGGAGTTTGGATCCCAGTTTAGTTATGCTCAGACTTGTCTTTTAACCATAATACCTTAATTTTGCAAATAAAAGCTTCCTATGAATTTTGTCATAGAATAGAAAGCTATTCTGTTTGCAGTGATGGAAAGGCTCTAGAGTTTCTTTCCTTGATCTTCTTTACCTGTAAAGCTGTGAGATATTTTTTAGCAACAAATTTAAATTTCTTATACAATTTTAAGAGTGGTGCAAATTTCGGTTATTCATCCTATCATACGACATATGGTGTTTCCTAAACTCTGCTTGCGTATAGAGTTTGAAGTTAGGTTCAAAATTTGAATTTATTATATTGTTATATTATTTTGTTATATAACCTGCCTCATGGTCATAAGCAACAAGTTAACTTTAATATATAAAAAGAGTAAATATAACTTAAAATTTAATTACCATATGTAATTAAAATCAAAATAGCCAAAATATTTTAATCCGAAATGATATAGAATTAAAATGAGCCTAAAAGTATTTTGATGGTTCTGTTTGCCTTTATATTAAGTTCTAGTCTCAGAGTAGAAAAAAGTATTATGTGCATTTTTTTTTAGTTGATTGTATATATTAGTATATATATGTGGTTGAAATGATATACTGTATTGAAAAATGCAGTCTCTGATGTGCTGTTTAGTTTATATTTTGCAGATGTAGTAGGCAGTGGTTGAGAAGGACCATTGTAGAACTGGCGAGAGAAAGAGTAAGACAGTATTTTATAGAAAAGGCAGTTTTCTTTCAGATCCACTTTACTATTATTGGAGGAAATGTATAGCATGGCTCTTTGAATTCTAAAAATAATTTTAGAAATTATTTTTATTCAGTTGGCTTTAAGTGGAACACGCCTGTTGTCACATTCAGAAGCCTGTCTCGTGGAAGTGGAATCTTCATCTTGTTTAATCATCAGACCCGTGGCAAATGGGATCCCTGTGTGTCTACTATTCCTATGTGCATTTTATTATGTTTTACATTATTAAGAGTTAAGGTCACAACACTTAATATATATTAAATGTTATAATTTAGTCTTTGTGAAAGAATATGAACATTTGGTGACTTGAATAAAATTTAACTAGCTTTGTGTTTTTCTTCCTCCTTCAATTCACTGAATTAGTGATTTATTCTGAGGTAATAACAAAACATTGGTGGCATATGAAAAATTTTTTGAACTTCAGTAAGCACTCTACTTTTTTAAAGAATACATACCTTGCTTTTCTGGACAAGAAAAATAGAAAAGGGCATAAAATGGAAAAGGTTATTTTTACTGACTTTGATATAGTTGAGTGTCTGGCTTTGGTAAAACACTGGGATTTTATTTTTATGACTGCCCTTTACTCTGTGTTTTGTAACCTTTTCTCCTCCTGTTTATATACTTGGTGTTGCCCCTAAGGCTAGATGGTATCTTAACTAATCTTCTTCCACATGTAGTATTTTGGAACGCTCATGGTGAACAGAGGGGAGAAAATTCTCCTATGATCTTCAAGAATCTCAGACTCCGAACTGAATCTTGCAAACCTGGAAGTCCCCAGGAATCAGAAAAGTAATAGCAATGTATAAAGAAAATCAAGTTTAAGGAACAATAGGTGTGATTGACATAAAAATCTGTATATATTTAATGTATACAACTTGATGAGTCTGGAGATAAGTCTGTATCTGTGAAACCATCACCACAATCTATGCTGTAAACTTGTCCATCATCTCCAAAATTTCTTCCTGCCCTCTTTATTAATATTTTAATAAGAACACAATGTAAGATCTACCCTCTTAGTAAATTTTTAAGTATACATTACATTATTGTTAACTATAGGCTCTATAAAGTGTTTGTTTGTTAGTTTTTTAAAGAAAAGAAAAAACAGGGAGAAATTAGGGCTTTGGACAAACTAGAGAGGTATTATACTTGGGAGAGCATAGCTACCGCCTACTTCCAGGAAATTGGTGCCAGACCTTCTGAAAATTTTAAAAGCTGGAAATTCAAACTTTCATGCAAAATCTCTCAGCTGTTAAGTGTTGGCAACTAATTCAGAGTTAACAGCAGCAGCAGCCACCCTTCACAGGCTAAATCTCTGCAACCAAATTCAGCATACCCTGGGTCACTAGGACCAGGAGCCTTCCTGAACAGCACATTTCAGTCTCCCATGCAGCTCCACACTCCTACCCAGCCCTCTTTAAGCCCTGTTCTGTTGAGTACTACATAACTGCAGTAACCTTCCTTCTCTCCCCTTTCTAAGCAAACTTCATTCACATTGCTGCAAAAATCATCATCAAATTCTGTTCACTCACAGCACAGTATTTCTTAGCCTACAGTGGTTGCTGATTACTTTTGTGAAGGGCTCCCAGATCGAAATTCCTAAGATCTTGGTTTCATGAATTTGAGCAAGAAATGAAATTTTTCACTTGATAAGTTTTGCCTTACAGGCTTGTGATGATGAAATGGGATAATATATAATGCAGTACTTTGTAGGTTAGGAAGAACTGAAACATTAGTCATGATTCTAGATTAGTATTATATAACAGTAGCTTTTTATTTTTTTATTTTAAAAAATTTTTATTGAGGTACAGTCAGTTACCATGTGTCAATTTCTGGTGTACAGCACAATGTCCCAGTCATGCATATACATGTATATATTCATTTTCATGTTCTTACAACTTTATGTATTATCTCTTCACTTGTTTCTGTTTTTGTTTTATTTTCCCCTTGCTGGTCTTCGATCCCCTCATAACACAGTATCAATTTTTGTAGCGTTATATCTGTGTCCCTCTCTCCATGATTCTAGTTCTGACTTTATAGTATATTTCCCTGTCTGCAATACTCAGCATGAATCAGCTAAAATGTATATCCTGTGGACTAGAAAACAAAACAAAATGAAAAACACACACAATGTGAGAGCTGTGAGTCCAGTTTTACTTGGGGCTTACTAAGAACTATAGCCCAGGAGACAGCCTCTCAGATGGCTCTGAGGAACTGCTCTGAAGAGGTAGGGGAAGGTCAGTACAGATAGGGTTTTGCTGAAAGGGATACATGCAACCAAGCAGGCATCTCCGCAGAAGGTTGCTGCTAGCCACGAGGAGCTGATGTCCCTGTTACTGATTTTAGTGCTTTCCTAGGTATGAGAAGATTTAAGAGATTAGGTTCATGAAGTTTTCTCCTAAAAATATCTAACTATCTGAAGATCTGTTCTGCCAGTTTTTTTTCCCCAGATCACTGAGTGCCTCATTCCTGATCTCCACCCTGAACTCCCTTCAGGGTATGTTGCTGGTCAGTGATTCTAGTGACTAATGACCTAATTCTTGTAGAATCAGATCAACAGACACTTAATTTAGTTGGCAATTCCTTGATTTTCAAAATAATACAAGAATTAAAATGATGATTTTTGAAGCCCTTCTTCCATGAAATGGGTAGAGCTAAGAGTTTTAGTTCCAAACATCCTTCTGCTTTATGCACTTGTCTCAATTAGATAAAATAGTCATAGACTCATAGTGATAGATGTATTACTCAGATATTTTCTTCATTTTCAGAGGTGAAAACTGAAACCTAAAGATGGTGTGTTACTGGCTTGAGGTTATAGGGCGAGATATGGCCAGACCTGGGATAGATGTAATGTTCCTGTCTCTTTCTGGTCCTCTCCTTACTCTTCTCAGTGCCTCAAGAATGATTTCAGCAGCTCTTCCTTTTCATGGGAGCTCTGATCTCGAGATTTAAAATCTAGAATGCTGACCACATTTGTTCTAACCTTAACTTGCTCTGCAAAATGATACTTTAGTGTCTTCTCTCTATAATTTCCTCCCCATGCAAGTTCCTCCCATAAAATTCTTTATTCCAGGGGAACAAATACCATCTTGGGATGAAATACTAGGCAAGTGTTCTAGCTAAAGAAAATAAACTATTTTCTAAAATGCTGTATTTTCTAGCAAGCAGATATGGACCTGTGTCTGCTGCTGCCCAGCCGGATTTCTCACTCAAGGTGAGCCCTTGAGGCAAGCAAGTCCGCAGGCACTTTCTCTGCCTTTGCTTGAACCACACCCTTCATTTGGTCCTTATCACCAACACTGCATTGGTGGAAGGCCATGTCCTCCTTCAGGATCTAGTACAAAACACACCATCTTCATTCAGATTCCGTCAATTTTCCCTAATTGATCTACTTCATATCTATCAACCCTTAAATATCAACTTGTGATAAAATATTTATTTTTGTTGCACTATGGAATATTTTGTACTGTATATATTTATTTGTTCTTTATCCTCAACTATACTTAAGCTTTTCAAAGGCCTGGGATATTTATCAATTTTAATAAATACCGTGATAATAACAATAGCCACTATGTATTGTATAGTATCTATATTTTGAGCAACTGCAAAAGTGTTATACATTCAGTAGCTCACTTAAGCTTCACTACAGTCCTGTGAGGTAAATACTATTATGAGTCGCATTGTACAGAGAGAAAATGGAGACACTGATCCCACATTTTCCCAGCAAAGAATTGTCAGAGCTAGAATTTGAATCAGACAGTGCCAAATGAAGTGTTCTTTGCATAAAAGAATTTAATAAATTCTTAACAGAACCAGAGGACCGATTTGCTGTTCAAATTATTATTATTATTATTATTATTATTATTATTATTATTATTATTATTATTATTATTATTATTATTATTATTATTATTATTATTACTACAGAGGTACTGGGGATTGAACCCAGGACCTTGTGCATGCTAAGCATATGCTCTATCACTGAGATATACCCCCACCCCCTCACATTCTTTAATCTGTGGGATTTTCTCTTTTATCACTTATAAAAAAACCAACAACCAAAGCTTTAAAAAGGACATGTGAGTTTATGAAATGATCAAGTTAAAGGCAAAATATATGATCTTATTTAGGAAACTCTTTAATTTTATTTTTTCAATAGGAAAACCACATATGAGACACAAGAAAATGATGGTTTTCAAAGCAAATTTTAAAGTCACTTTTTTAAAAGAAAATACAAAGCTTTTTATTTATTTTTTTAATCTTTGTCAAATTATGGTCCACTAACCAAATCATGTCCTCTAGCTATTTTTGTAACTAGAGTTTTCTTGGAACCCAGTCATGCCCAGTTATTTCCATATTGTCTACAACTGCCCTCACATTGCAATGGTAGAACTGAGTATTTACCCTGTAAGGAAAAGTTTGCTACCTCTGTACTGCATAAAATAAATTTTGTAACTTGCATGTCCTCTCTCTTTGATACAGAGTTACATTTGAGGGGAAAAAATAAACACATCTAAATGTTTCTAAAATTCTACACTTAAGATTATATGTGCATTTTCAAGGGGCATACAAAGTGACACTGGGAATCCTTATGAACATTCTGCAGATCAGGAACCAAAAAAGGCTAAGTGACTTGCCCAGGCTCATTATACTAGTTGGAGTTCATGCATCTCTGTGATACCATTGCTCCAATTACTTTAAACATTGTATAACTGATGTTTTCCTTGCTTCCATTAAGCTTATCTGAGATTTCAAGGAATAGTTTATTAAAAATTGTATATGTTTATATTTCTGAGTAACTGTAAAACCCCATGCATTAAATAACATTTTCTTGCCTTACATTTCTCAAACAAGTAAATGACTTTTAATCCTTAGAAAATCACTGTGCACTCAGGTATTTGAAACTCTCCATGTTCTTCTGGTACTGATATTGAAATACTTTTAATTGGTTCCAAAAATGGAACACATAAATGCAGTTTTCTTTCTGTCCGTATTCTTTGGGTTGATGGTTAACAGTATTGATTGCATTTCAGATAATGTGGAAAGTATTCCTGCTGTTAATTCATAGCATAGAATCTTTTTGAGTGATGTTTCCATTGTCACGGCATCCTATACACTTGCCAATATACTTCTTAGAATGCTCTGTTAGTCAAACTATCTCTTTGTCCATATATTCAAATGAACTGTAGAGGTTATTAACTTGCCCTTGGCAAATAGATTTATTTTTCTAAGACAAATGCTTTTATAAATTCAATGTGTGACAGTTTTATTACAAATTGTAAATAGAATGCCCTGCCAGATTTTTATGACAGCCATCACTAACTCATTTGGGTTCTTATTACATTTCAAGCCTTCATGTTCATGGATATATTTCTTTTAATCACCAGCAAGGCTATGCTGAGATGTTACAGATTTTAAATTCTATTGTTGGATTTATATAATTGGCCCTTTTAATAGTAACCTAGTTTTGGCAATTTGATTATCTATCAAACATTAAATTTAACACTTACATTTGCAATAGTCTTTGTCCCATTTCTGTTTTAATGCATTTCATGTTTCTTTCCAAAGATGGAGGTGTAGCAAGTGATAAGAGTTTGTAAATATATCTTTATCAACAGTGATTTTAAATGTTATTAGACTGGTATTTTTGTTTCCTTGTATATATAAAAATGCAATTACAATATAATATTAAAACATTTTAATGATTCTTAATGTTCAAGCAAATATGTGCTTAATGTTAAAAATGAAAGCTACCTTAATAATGGGCACTCTATTCTCTTTACCTTAAGAACAATGGCTTGCTTACTTGCTAACTGACCTTTGGCAAGTCACTACACCTTTCTGTATGTCATATCTATACCGTGGTGTCACAGAAGTACCTATGTCTTCAGACTGTCCTGAGGACTAGATGAGATTATACTCACCAAGTTCTAAATGCATGATCTGGAATCCAGCAAGTTACCATTAAGAAAATTCTGTAAGTCACTTGATGGAATTATTTTCCCTTAGCAAACTGGTGTGTCAGCTCTGGCTGCCATAACAAAACATCACAGACTATGGTTTACATAACAGAAATTCATTTTTTCACAGTGCTAGAGGTTGGACATCCAAAGTCAAGATGCCAGCAGGATTGGTTTCTAGTGAGAACTTTCTTCCTGGCTTGTAGGTGGCTACCTTCTCCGTGTGTCCTCATACGGCCTTTCCTCTGTGCACCTACGTTCCTGGTATCTCTTCCTCCTCTTACCAGTCTTCTGGATTAGCCCCCTATCCTGTGGTCTCATTTTTACCTTCCTTACCTCCTTAAAGGCCCTGTTTCAAAACACGGTCATGTTAGGGGTAAGGGCTTTAACACATGAATTTGGGGGAGCACAATGTGGTCCACAACACAAAATAATATTACTTACTATAATTTTATCCTCTCTTCATTTAATAGATTTTTTTAAAGCATACATTTCAAGTGGACTGCCTATTCATTTTATTCACTGTTATGGTGACATGTAACACCAAGTCTTCATGGTAAATGAAGACTAAATTATTGAAATATATACACGTGTGAAGTTTTTCTTACAGGTGTACTTAGACTCTTACTCCCACAGCCAGTTATCTGTTGGCAGGAATTCAAACCAGAGATTTGTTTTAATATTACTTGCTTTGCAGAAACATTGAAATAACTGGTTCCCCATTTTCAATGTGAAGCTATATAACATTGACCTCTCACTTCTTAAAACTCTCTCTGCCTTGGCTTAATGAGAGATTTGATCTAATCCAAGTATAGATAAATCAAAGTTTCCCAAAAGAATGTGAGTTTTTGAAAAGATGGTCATGGTTTATCTATCTTTTGTATCACTAACACATGGTACATTTTCTAGCTCAATATGTTACGGTTAAATGAAAAAAAAAAACTGAGTAAATGAAATGAATGAATCCATTAATGAATCCATGACAATAACAAGCTGACTCATCTTTCTTACGACCTAAAAACCAATGCTTACAATCTCCCTACCTTTTTGGAAAGATCAGTGTTTCCATTAGGATCTACTGAGTTTCTTTGGTATATTTATTTATTTATCTGATATATTTAGTCTCTTTGGCATATTTTGCACTTCACCTGTATTCAAAAATACCAAAATCAACACTTCCCTGCAAGTCCTTCCCATACTGGAATTTTGACACAGACTCTTAACCTAACTACAATTGTCTGAATTGGAGCTTCTAGAGAAAGTGATTGATCTTTCATTCTGTTTTCACATTGGGATTAAAAGGAAAGAAATCAGTGTGGGTGAAGTTGGACGATTAAAGATAGTAATAAGGAGGTTGCAAGAAAGTCTTTGTACTACAAGTGGAAAAGGCTACTATTGGATTTTACACAATCCCTTTCCTTAGATGTGGTTAAAAAATGGAATTGACTGTCAAATTGCTGAAAGAGTTTAAGAATAGTGCTTATTGAAGTCAGGATATAGCCTAGCTGATTTCTCAAAGGTCATTTCCACTTCACTTATATAAACATTGAAGTAGAGGTTCAAGGGAACCTCAGTGGTACATAAGTGCTTCACCTCTGTTCGCAGCCAAAGGGAAGATTTAAGACAACCCAAGCCTTTAAACACACATTTCTCCTCTGTCTAGAACTGTGGTTCTCATCTCTTTTATTCTTTTTTTATTGACAAGGGTATAATGGACACTGCTCAGAAGCATGACTCATTTCTGTAGATAACCCCAGTTCATATGCTACAGCAGAGATAATTTATGTCCCCAAGTTTTGCCTAGTTGCCCACATCCCAGCTGAGGGAACATGAACTCACTACAGATGGCGATGGAATGAGGTGGTGTAATGTCAAAGGCTCAGGGTGTGTTTCTTCCTTCTCCTTTGCTACTCACACAAAACACTTACTTCTGGTCACCAAACGTGTGGAGGTTTTTCCTCACACCAAGCAATTTTTGGTGACACCAACTGGATTTCCCACTATTTAATTCAATTCTGACACTCTTTACCCAAAGATAGCATCAGATGCCACATGTTAAGGGCTTAGTCCCATAAGACTGCCCCTCACCCCCACTTTAGACACTAGAAAAAACCCAAGTTGTCACCTGGCCTTCTGACCAAACAGCTATAGATCCTAGATTCCAATGACACCATCCTTGGGTTTGACTACTTTGCTAGAATACCTCACAGAATGCAAGGAACCATTTACTTACATTTGCCAGTTTTTAGTAAAAGGAGATGCTAATAGAGATGAACACGTGGATAGAAGAGGCGTACAAAGCAAGGGCGTGGTCTGTGGAAGGGGTGAGGAACTTCCACGCCCTCTTCTGCTGGGCACACTTCCTCGCCCCTCCACGTGTTCACCACCCAAGAAGTGCTTGGAGCCCCGTGCTTTGGTGATTTTCATGGAGGCTTCACCATGCAGGCGCAATTAATCATTCACTCCATTTTCAGCCCTTTTCCCTTCTCAAGTAAATATGGGATGGGGCTGAAAATTCCAAGCTTCTAATCATGGCTTGGTCTTTCCAGTGACCAAGCGGCATCCAGGAGCCATCCAGTAGCCTAACCAGAGTCGCCTCATTAGAACAAAAGACATTGCTATTACCTAGTAAATTACAAGGGTTTCAGGAGCCCTGTGTCAGAAACTGGGGTCCAAGACCAAATATTAGAACAAAAGATGCTCCTGGTGCTCTTATCACTTAAGAAATGACGAGGGTTTCAGGAGCTCTGTCCTGAACCAGGAACTGAGAGCAAAGACCAACATCTATTTTCCACTGTCTTACAGGTACCATCCAACTGTGACTGAGACCATTATCCTGGCTGAGGACTCCTTTCTCCCCAAACCTCACTTTATTTTTAAGAGTTTCTACTCATTGAACACAGCTTAGATTTGTGTTTTGTTCCACATTTTATTGAGCACCTTTTGTACCACGTGACACATAATAAGTGTTGAATGAGTAAATTAAATCATGAATAAATGATGCTAGACATATCATTTTTAAATATGGAGGAAAGGAAGGAGGAAAAAGGAAGTGGGGAGGGAGGGAAAGAAGGAGTAGGACAAATAGCCTCTTTTCATTCCTGGTCTCTCACTACCTTGGAAGAGGTAAAAAGATACTAGACTAAGAGGGTAGAAACCTGTATTCTGGTTCCAGCTATGCCACTTGAAAGCTTAGAGACCGTAGGCAACCAATTTGCTTTATAGCTGGGAGGCTTGGTTTCATAAACAGTGGAATAGAGATGAGAGTAACTCCTCTGCCTGCTTACAAGAATCTTCATCATGCTGAATTGATGTACTTTGAAACTCTTGGTAGATTTTCTACCCATGTAAAATGTCAGGAATGTTTCCTTCTCTATTAGTATCTTGAATAGCCACTGCTACCGGTAGGTGGCTTATCAGACTGATTAAAATAAGCTTATCTTATCTTTATATTAATATGGAAATGAGCCAATCATTTGAATACCAAAAAAAAAAAAGCAAAACAAAACCAAATATGACATAAAATTTTTTTTGTATTTTATTTTGTACTTTTTTTAATATTTTTTATTGAAGTATAGTCAGTTTATAATGTGTCAATTTCTGGTGTACAGCACAATACTTCAGTCATATAGGAACATACATATATTCATTTTCATACAAGAAATTTTTTTGAATTGTGCTTCTCTTTGACTCCAAGAATTGTTACTTATAATATGGAATTTTTCTTTTTAATGTCCTATATGTTTGATTTTTAACCATTGTTCCTTTCTGAGTGCTGTGTCTCCACATTGCAGTAAGGACTTGTGTACAAGAGGAATGAAAAAGGATCAGAGACCATCAGAACCAGAGAAAGCGTGTGATTTCTGAAAGTAATATCCCCCTTTCTGGTAGCGATCTAGCCTCCACTGCAGACTGCCCATGTTTAATGCCAAAGCATCTGGTAAATTTAAGTGAATAAATAACACCTGTCACTATAGAACTCATACAACCTAATCAGTGAAATCAATGAATAAACTGATTTGTATTACCTAATACGGGCAGAACCACCAATCCAATACCCTCCTTCTAATCTGTGCAATAAGGCTATGTATCCGTGCATATACGTGTCTGTTAAAATATGCCAACTCTGTAGCACGCTGGGCAGCACACACAGCACGTTTTCTCCCCCCTCCTCCCTGCTTTCTCTGTCTGTCTTTTTCTTTGTCATCTCTTTCTCTCTCTCAGCCTTTATCCCATTGAGATGAATGACTCAATCTTTGCACTTAATGATAAAAATCACACTCAATAAATATTGGCTCTTAAAATATTTCTGAAGTGACTAACTTGCTTGTCTCCAGAGAGACAGCTCTGTGTACAAAAACCTATCTGGATTTTTTTTAAATCTGCCATTCCAGTTGTCTCTTTTTCTGATATGTGTCATTTAAAACTAGAATGTGCTCCATGTATCTCTATTCCTAATAATTGTGTTGAGCTTTTCAAAAGTCTACATAAGGTTTTATATATATAAATATCCAATAGAAACACATGAAAATAAGGCATTTATTTCAATGCCTGAGGAGAAACTTGACTCTCAAGGACAGAGATTTTTAAATGAAATGTTTTGTGTCCTGATATTCAGGTAAAGTAGCCCCTATCAAATGCTGTGACCCCTCGCATGATCTCTTTATGTTTTAATGCTTTGGTAGGACCATCTCTTTACCTCAGTTCAATAGTCCATGTAATACATGTGAGAAAACAGAAGTTAAAATTGTAGACCACCACAAGTTATTAAAAATAAGTCATTTAAAAATATTTTTCTACTTTAAAACATATTTATTTACTCATGTATTTTTATTTACATGGATAAGTGAGAGCTCTTTGCTAAATCAGAGAATCCCCCTTACAGGGGGATTAACTCAACACAGTTCTGAGATGCCAGTAAGGGAGCAACAGTGGGAGATAGTATTTTTTGAGACTACTGTGTATAGAATAAAAGGAGGCAATGACTCCCAGGAGTAGATAATTTTATTTGTATTTTTAGCAGTAACACATATAGGACTTTCACTTAGTAACAAAAATAAAAGAATTTTTTAAAAGTTGATCTGAGATTGAGACTTATTTCTTTATTTTTTTAACATTGAAACTTTAAAAAAGTTTGACTACATGTTGTAAATTTGTCTATAAATTATGTTGTGATTTTAGTATACGATTTGCTGTGAAATAGAGATTATTCCTCCATCTGTCCTAGAATAAGCACCCTAAGTTTAAAGAAATATGTCAATATTACTTAAGCATATATCGGAAGGTACTATTTTTCTAATTAGTTTGCATACATTCAGTAAATGTAATATTATATATGAAGACCCATGACTTTGGAACTTACAAAATAATAACAATATGTACCCTTCTTTTTTTTTTTATATGTGATTTGGGTAGTTATTTAATGTAATAAAACGCTGCTTTAACTCATTGCATTTTAGGTATAACTAATACTTGCACAATAAATGCAACAACAATAATAACAAGACTATATGAGAGTTTCCAGGCTAAATACTGTATTTATACTCACATGAGGTGAATTCAAATACTGCTGTTGTTTCACAGATGGGTAATCTGAGATTTAGCAAACCCATAGTTACAATTCAAGTAATGAAGCAACTTCAAGGAAGGTCAGTCTCAATTCAGAAACTATACTCTTAACCACTGAGTCACTTTTATGAGATTTGTTGTTCAGAAAAACATAGAAACAAATTTACAATCCTTGATCAATTATATGCCTGCTTCTTGACCATATGTTGTTTCTAGCCATTCATTTTAGGTTCACCAAAAAAAAAAAAAAGAATCAGAATGTCAAATTATTTAAATATCATATTTTTCCCATGAACAATTTTACTGAAACTAAATTCATTTTTTTAAACTACATATAATACCAGAAACACTACTTAGCAGGTAAAAAGTTCAATTAACCAAGTTATTTGGCACCATTATAATGTTTATTTGAATTTAAAGCAATGAACAAAAACAAATTATCATTGGAATTTGTTTGGTAACATGCCTATTTAAGAAATCTATGTGAAATTTATTTAGGATCAGAGCCTTCCATTTTTAATAGAGGGAATAAGTAAAAAGCCTTAAGAGAAACAAGGAAAATTGTGTGTACTTGATAACAGATCTTTTCCAAACATATTTCCCAAATGGTAATATTACCTTACCCTCTTCTGCTATTCAGAATCACTCAAGATTATAAAATAAATGAGTGTCAAGAAAGAATCAGGATGGTATGGATGGAAAGGCATAGGCTTCATGGTTATGTCAACTAAAGTAAAATCACACAGCATGAGAGTTGTGGGTGAAGTTTATTTGAGGCAAAATGAGGACTATAGCTCAGGAGACAGCATCCCAGAAAGCTCTGAGAAACTGTTGCAAAGAGGCAGGGGGAAAACTCAGTATTATGTATCATTTCAGTGAGAGGGGGATGTGCAGTCAAGCACACATCTAGGCAGAGGCTTGCTGCTAGTCACAAGGAGCAGATGTCACCGTTAATGATTTTAGTGCTTTACTAGATATGAGAAGGTGCAACAACTGGGGTCATAAAATCTTCTGAAGATATTAACTATCTAAAGGCCTTTTCAGCCAGTTTTCCCAGAGCACATTGTGCCTCATTTCTGACCCCCACCCTGAACTCCTTTCAGGGAGTGTTGGAGGTCAGCGGCTGCAGCGGCTCATGAGTTAGATGGCAAGTGCCAACTTGATCCAATCCTTGTAGAGGCAGATGGTAAGTGCCAATTTTAGTTAGCAGTTAGAACAACATGGACTTGAATCTTGCCCTTCCCAGCCCCTCACCCGGCCCTCACCAGTTCTTTTGAGGAAGAAGGAATTTTCTTAACTCCTGAGAGACCTCCTTTCCTTATATGCCTCCTGAAAGAAAGGCTGATCACAGGACCACAGGAAGTAACAGTACATGGAAACATTGGGCGTGATTCTCAGTCCAGAGCAGGTGTTCAGTAAAGGTTAGTTTTCTTTCCTTTCTGCTATGACCACATAGATGTGGGATGTTCTTGAGTCATGGACTACAGATATGTTACACACTTTTCAAAGAAAATGATAAAATTTTAAAAGACAATAGTTATCTACCAGTTTCTAAAAATCAAATAGTCCTCATCTCGGTCTCTGCTATATGACTTTCACAAAGTGAAATCACTGAGACTAACACTTCCAATCTACAACATGAAAGAAATTTGGAGAATAACCTTGCCAGCTCTATGACCCTAGTACCTCCCTGGATGAAAACAACAGGTAGGAATGTTACCTATTCAATCAGATATTAGCTCATAATTAAGACACATAAAATTGAATGTTAATTACATCTTGTTCTTTAAAGACCTATTTTCTGGACATTCTGCAGGAGACAAATCAGAATAATGAGGTTTAGCATTTTAAATACACAATTCATTTTGCATATCTGCAAATCAGAAATTGTTTTTACACAATAAAGCCCCCCTGTAAATGACTTCCAGAGGTTTAGGTTATCCTGAATTAATCATTCACATAGAGTTTCAAAAGTAGTGTGCTTATAAAATGTAAAAACAAAAAAAAAAGGACTTGGGAGGATTTTTTAAATTGTTTTTTAATGAATGTTCTCATTTTAATTAAAAATCAAACATATAATTTAACTACATGAAGGAATGCTGATATCAGATGATTAACATATAAGTAGATCTTGCTCGTAACTTAAATAAGTATGTCCTTATTTCAAAAGGAAAAACTCCTAAAAACCCAGTAGGCAAAATATTTCTAAAGTATTTGAACTATTTTAAGTTTGTTAAACTTTACATTTTAGTTGCTGATAATTTACGTGAGATAGAAATATTCTGAACATGGCATTTTAAGATAAATTTACTTGAAATTCACTACTGCTAGCTATAGGGCAGTAATTACCTTTTTGTCTAGAGGTACGATGTCCAGTACAGTAAGTAATAGCCACATGTGGCTATTTAAATTAATAAAACTAAGAATTTCACCAGTCACACTAACTGTATTTCATGTGTTCGAATAGCCACACATAGTAACTACTCTGTTGAACAGCACAGATATAAAACATTTCCATTCATGCAGAATGTTATATCCAACCATGATAGTCTAGAGTCATTCTTTTCTTTTGAATAAACTCTAAAATGAGAACATATTCTGAACATATTGGACTTCTAATTTTAATACATTGAAACTTCTATTCCTAGATTGTTTGTATCGTTTCAATAATCTAATGTATTGTTATTAAAAACACTAGAGTATTGAGTAATTAGAGGGCTTAAATTAAGAAAAAACTTAGAGAAGATTTTAAATACTACTATTTCAAAAGCTCCTTGACAGTAAGACAATGTCTCACCTAACAATGAATGACAAGAAGTCTGTAATAATGGGGTGATGATGCTGTGTCTGGAGGCTGTGTGATTTATACCAGTGCTGTCCAACAGAAATATAACATGAGCCATGGATGTGAGCCACACGTTTAGTTTACAATTTTCAAGTAACTACATTAAAGGAAGCAATAAGAACAAGCAAAATTAATTTTAATAGTTTTTATTTAATCCCTAAATCAAAAAAGGTTATTTTAAGATGTGATTCATATAAAATTAGTCATGGGATATTTTACCTTTTTTCCATAGTAACTCTTCAAAATATGGTGCGCATCTTATACTTGAGTATATTTTGGACTAGTCATATTCTAAGCATTCAATTGACACACATAGCTAATGGCTACCATGTTAGACAACACAGATATATATGGTTCAAATCCACAGACATCCATCTGTTCACTTATTCAATAGTATTGATTGAGCACGTGCTAAGTGCTGAGAGCTGCACCAGCTGATCGGGTGCAGTGACACTGCATATACTCTTAGAGAACTCCCAGGCTGGTGGGGGATATCACACAAACAAATAGGAAAATGCAGTATTGCATCTTTGACAATAGGCTGAAATACTTTTACATCAAAAACCTCGTTCAAGTTCCTTAACAAATATAGAAGAGCCAAAATTAATCCAGTATTTAGAGTGTCGATGAAGACTTTCAAAGGAAATACCTAATTTAACCCTTTATTAATGTGTAAGAATTGACCAGAAAATACAGACTAGGGACACAGGAATGACAGTGCGATGTTCTAAGAGGGAAAGTTATACAGAAAGGATGTTTGTGTGAGGATGAGAGTGTGTGTGTGTGTGTGTGCCTGCACATTTGTGTGCTTAATAGTGAAAACAAATATGAGAGTAAGGGATGGCAGAGGAAATGGAAGAAGTATTCCATCAAGTTGGAGATCGCCCTCTGTGCATGGCAAAAACTGAGACAAGGGAAGCAAAATGTTTCCACACCCTCAGTGAAATCACTGTGTCTATTGTGCTTAAATTAATATCTAACCACATCTTGGTTGGTAAAGAGTGGAAATAAAGGGCCAGTAGTATGAAATGAAAGAAGCAAGGAGTAGACAAAACCACTGTTAATAAGGGAAATATTAGAGGACTACAAAGAAAGCTCTCAAGGAGTTGCCCTTGAATGCTGCTACCAAAAGCTAATGTGTGTTCATCAATTAAAAAAATCATTAAAAATTAGCAATGCAGCATTATTTATAGTAACTAAGATATGGAAGCAACTTAAGTATTCATCAATACATAAAGGGATAAAGATGATGTGGTACATATATACAATGGAATATTATTTAGCCATAAAAATGAAATCTTGCCATTTGCAGCAACATAGATCAATCTAGAGAATATTACACTAAGTGAAATAACACAGAGAAGGATGAATATTGTATGATCTTACTTATATGTGAAGTCTAAAAAACAAAACAAATAAACAAAAGAAAACAGAAACAGACTCATAGATACAGAGAAAAAATAGGTTGCCAGAAGGGATGGGAATGTGGGGGGATAAGCAAAATAGATGAAGAGGATTAAGAAGTATAAATTTCCAGTTACATAATACATAAGTCATGAAGCTGTAATATAAGGAATATGGTCAATAGAATTGTAATAACTTTGGGGACAGATGGTTCCTAGACTTACTGTAGTGATTATTTCATAATGTATGTGAATGTCAAATCACTATGTAGTACACCTGAAATTAACATAATATTGTATGTCAACTATATTTCAATTAAAATAACATTAGCAATGTTCTTGGTATATACAAGGATGTTCCTTACCCTGGAAACAAATAACCTTCAGTCAAATCATGAAATGCCTGAGGTGAGGGAATTTTATTTTTGTAGGATGGCTTTTATTGTCATGTATAAGCCAGTTAATAGCTACATAAATAAAACCTTTCTGGGGGTGAATAGTCTGCATACCTGACCCCAAGCAATAAATAGATAAGTAATAAGTCCAAGACATTTTATACTCTTTCAGATTTAAAGGTACATTTTCTTTTAACAGGAAATTCATTGGAACCCAGTGATTAACCCTCAGTAGCCAACTTTTGTGCAGTCCTTTCTTGGTACTATACAAAGATTACTGGACGAAAGCATAGCTCATCTTAATCATCATTAAGAGGCAAAAGGTGAAATGCAATATTGGCAGGCTCTCCATCTAATTAATGATAAAGTCAAATTATATGGTTTAATAAAATCTGCCACAGAACAAGAATAATTGGATGAAGGAAGTAGAAATTGAAATTAAGTAGAATTGAGCCTCAAAAATGAGAAACAACCTTGTGATTGACTTGAGACGTATCTAAAGATCAAGTTCCAAAAGTTCTTCATTTTTAATACAGAGTAGATTCTATCATTTCAGTCACAATACTTATAACCTTATAGACACCTTGAGTAATTACAGTTTTGCATTCTAGTGAACTGGAAAACCTCAGTATATGTCTTTCTAACTTATTGTATTGGATATTGTTCATGGTCGCAATTCTACGTGTATAAATCATTATTCCTGAAACAGAATTTTAATAAATTTGCACCAAAATAAGTATCTTCCATTACTGTTAGATACTACTAAGTTTCATCTCATCTTGTCAAGACAGTTGACATGAGGACAGAAGGTTTTGAGAGGCCAGTAAAAATAACAGAACAGTAAGAGAAAAATACAAGTTTGTCCTGGCGTTTATTTTAAAAGATTTTCCCCAAAGTAAATGTTAGAAAGCATCTGGAACCTGTCATTTTGTGATGATAGATCTGAACAAGGAGACACACGTACGTGTCAGAAACAGAAATAGTTCTGCGCTCACGATCTGGCTGTCATTAGATATTTTAGGGGGAGAATAGGGGTGTGGGGTTTGAGGATTAGGAGGGAAATCCACTGCTTTATTTTGGAGAGAAGGCGAATACCACTAATCCTCCTTTTATGTGTTTACTGATTGAGCTGCTACCTTCTAACCTTTTCCTCTTTCTAAGCCACTGTCCCTTTCCTACCCAATGCCTTAGGAGATAAAGATGTTACTACTGGGTATCTGCAGGCTAGGGGTTCACTGAAAACGAGATGCAGAAAAAAATGTTATTCTTTTCCAACAATACATTTAAATATTTATACTTTTATTGCAGTCAACACTTAACATGTAAAAATCTAAATATACATTTTAGTTTTGTGTATATACACATATATGTGATATAGACATGTAGATATAGATATATGGAGATATATGTGTGTGTATAATGCATATGTCTGTTCATACACGTTTTGTGTGTGTGTGTGTGTGTGTGTGTGTAGAGTGACCATTTCAAGCTTATCTTATTTTGGAAAATTTCCTGCACATCTCCACTTAATTAGATAGACTGACTGTGGGAAGATTTTGAAATAAGTTGAGCTTAGGTAGCTCAGTTCCAAATCTAGTTTTGATGTTCATCTCTCCAGTAAAATATACTCGTCTTTCTACAGAAGCTCAAGTCCCTTGGATCCCCTTGAAGCACTCTACTATGGGATACTCTCCAGGCTGTAATTTCTTGGATCATGTTCTGAAAATATTTCTCCAAATGATTCTCCATACAAAGATTCTTTATTGAAACTTTCTTACTGAAATAGATCTCTAGTTTGTCTCTGGAATTAGACCTTCCACCACAATGACCCGTGAAGAGTGAAGGTGCATCTTGGTCAAGTTGGTTATCATGTCTCAGAAGTGAGGAATTCCACAAATAAAAACACAACAAAGTTTAAGGGCTTATAATTTAGTCAAGACTTGTGTAACACTTTAATAAGTTAACGTTGTCCTGGAAGTGTCAGTGATTTCTGTTTTCGACTCAATAAGCTAATGCTCACTACAGACATGTCAAAATCATTCTCTCACTTGAAAGGAGTATAGATAAAGATTTTTTTTAAGATGACAACAAAGGTTCATAAATTTGGCATTTTAATCTTAGCTTCGAGCCCTACTATAAGGTACCTCCTTTCTTCTAATCACTGTTTGAGGATTCATTTCAGCAACACTTTTGGTTATTGCCTGCCTGTGGCACCCCCAGTGCTTGCTCACAGACCTTGACTTGTCACTCTGCTGCTGCTATAGCTGTCTCATCTAACCTTGGGGTTTAAAATAATATCAGAGTTGTTGATTCACAACTCTACCGCCCCAGTTTTAAGGATCCCACCTGTTATATCCCCAACTGCTCTTGTGACGTATAAAAGCTCCTTTCCTGGCATGTAGCAGAATGCTACAAGATGAGCATGTTACTGAAAAGTTTTCTGCGTTTCCTGTTGAAGGTAGTGATCTTGCTATTTATGCTTATTCCAGCAGTCGTGAAATTGTTTGTTCATGAGTGTGAACGAATTCAGTCCTTCTTGCCATGGACTGGATTTTTATCAAACCAAATTTGTATATTGAAGCCCTAACCGTCAATATGACTGTATGTAAAAACAAGGTCTTTAGGAGGAGATTAAGATTAAGTGAGATCATAGGGATGGGGCCCTAATCCAGTAGGACTGTTGCTTTATAAGAAGAGGAAGAGATCTCTCTTTCTCCACCATGTGAGGACACATGAGGCAGCCATCTGCAAGGCAGGGAGACAGCCCACACCAGACACTGCATCTTGATCTTGGATTTCCAGCCTCCAGCACTGAGAGAAATATGTTTCTGTTGTTTAAGCCTCCCAGTCTGTAACATTTTGTTACGGAAGCCCATGCTGACTAATACACTTCCTTTTCCAAGCCTTGATTTGGACCCTTCTCTCCCAAATGGTCTGTTTTAAGTGACCACTTTTGTTTCATTTCAGAAGCAGTTTTATTTCTCGAAGATCTTTACAACTCTTACCTAAAACAGCAGGCACTTGTGTTTACTTTGAGTTCTTCCCCAAATTCTCTCCCTCCTTTAGGGTCTGGTTCAAAATCTTATCAAGTCAGTGCACATTTAAACAGTGCTGTTTCCAACTCTCAATCTGGCAAGAGTCTTTAATGACACATTACAACACGTGCCTGGGTCTACAGGGGATTTTCATAGGTTCTGCTCTTGTGAGTTTATATTGGACCAGCCTTTCTGGAGAGGTACGACAGTTTATACTAGATGGCTTACAGATATTTTTGTCTTTTGATACCATAATTACACTTTTAGCAAAATAGCCTCTAAGTCAATGATGCCAAGAGATTTTTTTTAGGTAAGAATATTTGTCATACCAAAAATAATAAAACAAGCAGCATATTCATCCATAGAGGAAAAGCCAATGAAACCTGCATGTTGGAATACTATGAAACCACTAAGAGAATATTTATAGAAGGTTTTTAATGATCTGAAGAAATTCTGAGGATGCAGTTAGACAAAGATACATACCAGGACTCTATAGTTGTGATTCTACAACTAAGGGTATGTAGGTTTGTATTTATAGCTAAAAGATAAATAAATTTCAGTAAGTGATTTTTTTCATCTTTATGCTTTTATCTCTTTTCCAACTATTGTAAAATAAACTTATCTTACTCAGAGTTAAAACAATCAATATTATGTTTTAAAAATGTTTTGACAGGAGACTTCACACTACTTTTATACACTGTCAGATTTATTTTCCTACTACTGCAGTCGGAGTAATCTACTTGCTATGCCAAAGGTTGGTCTGAGTTCTGATTTAACCTGTGTCTCACTTTGCTTCCATTGACTCCCTTTGCTGGGAAACAATACATTTTCCTTATATAACAGACTATATTCTTCCTATTAAACAAATTACAGGCACCAGTAATATTCTGTGCAAAAATTTTCTGATCTCAAAAAGTATGCTTCTCTTTTATGATACATTTTAGAGAGCCACTTTATTTTAGTACCAAACATTGTTCACATACAATAAGGAGGGTATGAAAGGATTGTTTCCTACTGTGTATGAGATTGTTAGTACAAAGAATTGTTTCTTAGGCTGATCCAAACATTCAAAGATTATGTGTTCTCTGGTCTGTGCCCCTCTGAAGCTCACCTAATGCCAAACCCCTAGAAGGCACTCAATAAATATTTAATTGAATGGACTGTTGGAAAGCTCTTCAAGACCAGCCTTTAAAGTTACATTATGTAGTGAACATTCGTGGATAAAGCCTTAACATCTTTAATCCTCATTTTAGTTGCATTGAATCTATAGTAAGAAGAATGTTATGAATTCTTCCTAAATGCCATTTTGGCATATTGATTAGAGACTATTTGCCTACACAGGGACTATGTTTGTGTGTCCAACTATTGCTTAGTTGTGGTTTTATTCCCAAGAATACAGCTAACCTGTTCTGTATTTTATCATAATATGCAATACTATGGTCCTGTATTTTTAATCTTTAGAAAATATCTTCTACTTAAAGTATCAGTCATGAAGATCTAAATGAGAAATAGTAAGTTTTGCATTGTTAGACTGTTATTCTCAATTTTTGAGAGTGGCACAGTCGCGTTGGCAGATTCACTTACGAATTATAGCAAATTGTCAAAATTCTCCTGGGTGAATTCAAGGGAATATGAAATCCAATAATGCCATGAAATTTTTTTCTTTAAAAATATAACTGGTAATTATAAATGCATGATGATTGTAATTCATTTAGATTTATTTCACTTTTTATGATGATAACTATGAATATTTTCATGCCCATTGGAATTTTAAAACTCTGTGCTGATAAATCATTTTTTAGCACTTTCATTCAAAATAATTTTTAAAGCAACTTGGGAAGTCTTCAACTTTTAAAAACTATTTTAATACCAAGTAATGAATCTGCCTTGATGAGTGATAATTCTTGCTGGGTATAAAATTCCATGTTTAGTTTTCAAACCTCATGGCAGTAGCAGCAAGCTGTCACATTGTAGATTGTTGCACATTTCTAGCTTAAGTGTGGGCTGTGCTTCTCAAAAGCCTCAGTAAGGAAACACACATACCTATGCCTTTAATACCACTTTTACTGTCAGCCTTAGGGGGAGAAGATAATAAGGAAGAACTCCTGCTTTTATAGTTTCATTTTATTGAAAAGAATCCTGATTGAGACCTATTTATGAAAATAATAAAATCTGAGCCAAGTTGTTTCATTACAAAACTTAAAACAGCCTTTTAAATTAAAAAAAAAAAAAGGGTCCTGCCATCCAACATTGTACTCTTGTTAAAAGATGGTAATAGATTGCAAAATTCATTCAGACATATTTAGCCTGTTTTATTAATAGATTAATTAGAGATGCATTCGTGGACCATTGGGATTTGTTACCTGCCCTTTCAAGAAGTATGCCAGGAAGCAATTATTTGTCCTAACAGCTTCATATGTGTAGCCTATTCTCCAAACTCTAGTTTAATAGAAATACGTTTAAAAATTTATTTAGAGTCTCTAGGTGTCTGTTAGGCCCTGGCAGCATTTTGATGTCCCAGCTTCAATTAAAACCAATCAACCTTCCTAAATAAATTTGGCCCTAGAACATATACTTTTACTCATAATATATGGATCTTCACTCATTTAGCAGCAGAGAATAGCTCCACTTGAGATATTTTCAAGAGTACGTTTCTGAATTTCTTGTCACCCGATCCCCATTTAAAATTTAATAGGCAGAAGTAGCATTTATGACAGAATTCCTGGAGGATATACGGTTCACCTGCTCCTCAAGAAATGCTAAAATGCAGAATGCTAAAATGTACTCTTGGCCTCTCTATCACTGAAAAGCAGCTTTCTGCAATGCCATCAGCCTCGGCTTAGGGTTATTTTAAAATTTAAAATAACAGCCCTCCCAAACTTGATTGTGTTGGTTTTAAGGATGTTTAGATTTTTTCACTTTATTACATGGGGTTGTCTTTATGAAAATCTTCTGAAGAGATACCTTTCTTGTCATAGAACCAGTACCTCTGAGCAATTGCTCAGCTTTTATTTTATGGGAGCTGAATTTTATAATGTTTCCCACTTTTTGCATTGACGGTTAGAAAGCTTAAAACCAAATAAATGATTCAAGTATTCTAATTTCATGAGCTTCATTCCAGATTCAATTTTATATCCTTGCCCTCATCTTCCCTTTACTGTATATTTCCCCCTTTGTTATTTTATAATTTTATGGGTATTTTTGGTTATCCTATTAAGATACTTTCCAACATTTTTAGAACAAGGTGGTGAATAAACAGGAAAACTTTTCTAGGATTCTTTTCCTTGGCAAAAAGGCCAGTCCTCAATGCTATTTTTGGAATGGGAGGTTCTTTTTTTTTTTTTTAACACTTTTATTGTGGTATGATTCTTGTACAATAAACTGCATGTATTTCAGTTGTACAGTCTGATGAATTCTGGTAGATGTATACACCAGTGAAACCACCACCACAGTCAAGTTAGCTAACATTCCCATCACTCCCCAGAGATTCTTTTCTGTTAAGAAAGTTGCCTCTTTTCACCTTTAATTATCCAGATGAGGTCCTGGTCTTTCCCTGATGTTTGTGTTATTCCTGATCATTCCTTTAGAGTACAGAGCACTCCAGGGAGCACTACTGCTGTAAAAAATTCTGAGATAAACTTAATCATCAACCTGCTAAAGGCATCTCCCATGATCTTTTTTTCAGTGTATATTTGATAGATACAATCCATTCATTTCATAAAGTAACTGAAAGGATTATCCATTCATTTTCCACCTTTTTGAATTATTGACTGCAGTAACACATTGGTCTGATTTTATACAATTTTTCAATTGCTTTCCTCAAAATATATTTTGGTCATCAGATCTGGGGGGGGGGGGGCAGAAATCCTGAATACTCTTGATTATTTTAAATTTAGCCTCAACATTTAATTTTGTCCAAATGAGCCTGACCTTTTTCTTCATTTACTTCTTTATCTGATTCCAACTTATCATGCATGACGCATTTCCCCTGAGTTCTACTGGAACGTTTTCTCATCTGCCAGTTATGTTGTGGCGACATAACGGAATTTTTTTTTCTTGGAGGGTTTAAACTTTTTCTAGGTACATCAAACCACAATCCAATCTCACCGTTGAAACCGGTCCTTTTGTTTTTCTGTTGCTCCTTTCAAAGGCTTTTAGCAAATCTTTTTTGTCCTACAAGCCTATCCATTCCATCATGCTTTCTGCATGATTATATTTGGAGAAATAATATTTGAGTCCAGAGGCGAGTCTGAAAAATAATATCCAAGCTTAATAAGAGATCACTTCAACTCCTGTGGGACAAGGAGAACTTTCCTTGTTCAGAACAAATTTTTTTGTTTGTTTCCTGCTAGTGAATTCTATTGAAAAATCCAAGTAATCTTCTACTAAATATGTGCTATACACATGTAATATATTAGAAGATTTTCTAAATTATAATTCTTTTCACCGATACTTACTCTAGTTTCTGTATAAAAATGATTTTATTGCAAACATCTAATTATAAGTAATTTAAGTACATTAACTTAACTACAATGGTGGTATTCTAGTACCAGGTTAAATCAAGAGTACTGAAAATTTTTATTTTTATGCATCTCTAAGAGGAATAATACATCAAAACTCTTTATGATCAGCAGAACAGAAATTAGAAGAGATAAAGACCAAAAATTTTTAATTTAATATATTTCATTACTATAAATATTTAACATTTCACAGAAACATATTTAAACAAAATTTTGATGTTAAATGTCTCAGGAGCTTGAAGAAAATAAAATTCCAGAAAAATAGGCCATTTTCACTGTAAATCAAATATGGCCTCCCTTTATGTCAACTTAATTTTAAAAGAAGGAGCATGAAAATAAAAGATTGTCTTTTGCTAAAAGACAGAAACTAATTGTCATGTTTTATAAGAAAGTTAAAGCTACAACGTAAACTTGTTGACTCTCACAATTTAGTCTCTAATTTAATCAAACATTGAACTTAATCTTTCTCCCAAATTCCTTTTCTTTCATCTTTTCTTGTTTGCATATCTTAGCAGAATCTTCTCTCTTTTTTTAATTCTCTTCTTCATTAAGCCCACTCTCTGTTATATTTCCCATGGACTTGTGTAGATTCCTTCTCTGATTAGAAATATCTTCACCCACATTCTCAATTCTCTCCTATTGCTATTTAAGGAGAATTCATTAATTGTTCAAGATTTACTGAGTAGTTGCATTCTGGGCACTGTGGTAGGCACTGCAGATGCAAATGAATAACACAAACATTTCCTTCAAACAGTTCACAGCCAATAGAAGTTACAGGAATGCAAAGAAATAATTGTTATATAAAAGAAATGTGAAATAATGAACAGACAGAATGAGCAGACTGAATTAATGTCACCTCTCATTCAGAATGCACTGTCATGCCAAGTTGGGAACACTCATCAGACGAGAAGAGAAAACTTTTCACAAGAGAAGTGATATTTATTGAAGTGGATTTTTGCCTGGTGGAGACAGGATGTAGGCAATTCTGTAGACAGAATAGCCTCATTTAAGGATCAAAAACAAAATGTCACTGTGTGCTCAATGAATTGCAAAGAGTTAGGTGGACGACTAGTGCATAACTCTTCATGGGGGTTGGCTACATGGTATAAGAACAACCTTGGCAGGGGGATGCTTTTTTATATCAATTCTGTAGAAGACAAAAAAAAAAATCAAATAATTGTAATCAATGGAGAAAATTATTGTATTTTAATTTATCACCATCACTTTGGTGACAGTGCAGACAATGATTGAAAGGGGATGAGGCTGAATAGAGGGTGAAAAGTCTTTTAGGAAGCTATGGCCAAGACTAGGAGAAAGATTTTGAGATCTGAGAGAGCACTGGAAAATGAGGCAAGTGAATGTTTGAGAGAAGTGTTTAGAATGAGGACTATATATGTCTTAACTATTGTTTTTTATGGCAGGTGATGAAGAAATACAATGTAGAAATAAATTCCAGGTTTCTAGCTTATATGAGTGGTGATGCTAATAAATTAAGATGGAGACTTTAGTTGAATATATCGTTGCTCACCAAAACTTGTTCCTTCCTCTGCAGTAAATTTATATCCCTGACCTGTTGATTCACTTAGGACCATGTGACCTCCTTTGGGAGTGCCATGTTTCTCTGCAAGGAGAAAGTTTCAAGAGCAGGCACTTGATTCACAATGTTTTCTTTTCCTTCTTCCATGAGACTGACTATGTTCCAAATGGACATTACTCCATCCACCTGGATCCCAGAATCAGGATGACATGCCACAAAGCCCTCACTGGTCAAAAATATAGCTTTCTCCTTTAAGCCACTGAGCTAACAGGATCATTTGTTGCTGTGAAATAACAATGTATCCTGACAGATACAGAGGATGATAAGCTTTGGAGAGAAGGAGATTAATTCAGTTTTGGACAGATTGAGACTGGGTCTTGAGGAGACCCTTATATATTTATGGTGTTAGAAAACCCTTAAGACATATTTCCGTTTAACTGCTGTTTTTACTAATTGATTATTTTTTTTTTGTTGGTGGTTAAGTTGTTGAAAGGTGGCCTTGTGTAGTGGTTAAAGGTGTGTTCTGTAAAACCACACTGCCTATATTTGACTCCCTGATCTTTTATCTCAACAGTTTTATACTTTGGTTTCCTCATCTGTAAAATAAGGATGATCAAACAATGTACATCATAAGGTTACTGTGAGAATTAAGTAAAATATATATCTGCACTTAGAAGAGTGTCTGGCTCATAGTAAGTGTTTTGTAATGTTATTGTTACTATTTTTGTGTCCATAATTAGATCCTTTCAGAAAGCAGGTGGAAAATTAAGGTAGATACAAGGATAAAAGATTTCACTTTCCACTGAGGCTGTAAGAAAAACAATAAAGAAAAAGATTTCCAGTCTTATCTTTTGAGGAAAACTGCTCTACTGAAACTAATTTCTATCATTTACTTTAAAGTGAGATTATCTTATTTAAGTACGAAAAAAAATGTATTTTAAGATTTGATTTGTCAGTCCTCATAATCTACACACCCAGTCTTTATGAGATGTGGAAGAATTATTTCAAGACTAACAATACTTTGAATAATATTTGATCCAAGAAACATAAAAATGTCAAATGATGCACTAAGATAAGGAAGAGCCTACTGATGTAGCATGCTCTGGAAAAATACTGAAATTTTTTCTAAGGTATTGTTGATTTTCTTCCTTCTCTCAGAAGGCCCAGTATTCTAAATTTCTGGCTTTCCCCACTGGCTGCTTACATCTCTTTGCAAAGCTATTTGTTCCCAGGAAGCCCCATGGTCTGGTTTAGAGCAGGTTATCAAAGTCAGGTAAGTTTCAACCTTCCACTACAGAGAGAGCTCACAAAGCTTTAGGCCTGAGATCTTCAACTTCAATCAGCAAAGTTCTGCTTTTTTATATATATCTTACACGTGTAATAAAGTATAGCATAGCAGTTAAGAGGGACCAGAATCATATTGTCTGGAGTCAAATTTCCACCCTTCTGTTAATTCGCAGGGTGCCCTGATTTTCTGCGTATGTAAAATGGAATAATTACAACAGCTACCCCTTACCTTATAGGGATTAAATGAGTTAATGTGTACGAAGAAATTAGAATAGTCCCTGCTACAACAAAAGTAATCAAAAGCTAGCTGTTGCTATTTGAAAATCGTTCTTCTGATAATAATAATAATAATTTATTAAGAAATTTCTAAATCACAGGAGGTAAGTTTCTTTCTACATTTCTCTGTCTTCCTTCTTCATAATCCAAATTTAGAACCACCAGAAAACAGTGCCTACATATTTTTAATTGGTCTGCTCTAAAAATAACAATCCAGTTAATATGTTGGTTAAAATAGTTAGGAAGCCAGCTGGCTAGTGAAGGTGACATTAGTGAGCAGATAATGTTGTCAGCACCACACAAACCAGCTCGGGAAGGGGGCTACCTCCAACACCTACCTGAATGTTGCTGTCAACCATCAGGAAAGTATCCGCATTTCCTTTTCCTTTACTACTGGAGAAACATTTCAATTTAGTGTTTATTAAGAGGCTGTCTTGGGTGAGGATTCTGTCAAGCATGATAAAAAAACAAATGTTCAAGGTGCAACTATTACCCTTAAAGAATGAAGGCTCTTTGTCCACCTGTTCCCTCCTTCTAATTCCCACTGGGCTTTGAGAAGGACCTGTAACTGTCATCAGAGGCTGTGGCAAAGAGGACAAGTATGCTTTATACAGATGAATAATCCAGGTATCAAATTTAAATGAAAGCACAAGGAATGACAAATCAGTTACAGGTTCTAAACAAGAAAGGAATAGACCTGCATGCAGTTTGGAGAAATTTGCATTGGATAGAGTAAGGTGATTTTTAATTATTTTAAAGTATAATAAAGCATGTGATTCCCTCAATTTATCTATTTTTTTCCGGTATCAAAACAAGCTTAACATCATGATTTGATTTCCATTTACATTATTGTAAAGATCTAATCAGCCTGCCTTCTTACCTATAACCATAGTACATAGCAACACTATTTAATAATTTTTAGAAGGGGAGATTTCTAAATGTCATAGATCAGGAAGTGTCAGACTGTTTTGTTTTTCAGACAATATTTGTTTTGGATTTGGTAAGACACTAAATTTTTTAAAGGCATTTTTAGTTTACAAAAAACAATTTTTTTTAATGAAGAAAAAACTCCTTGAGGCATTATAGTTCTCTCACCAGAGAAAAGGAAACTGTATAAAGTGTATTAAACTGCAGGCAGTCGAGAATAGCAATAACATATGAACTAGAATACACGGAGACCCGAAAGGTCTCAGTAGTGGAGCTGGCTTCTTGTCCGCTAGCATGTGTTCTTATGGGAATTAGAAAGGGTGCCCTTCGAAAGGGCAAAATAAATGTTCAGAAAAATCAAACATTTTCGTCAAGCAACAAAATCTAATCCCTCAAATGACCGAGCAGCACAGGCAGGGATCCCCTCCCTTGCTAGGCAGAAATGACACCAGAGGCCAGAGGGGCCAGATTGAACCAGAAACTCTGCAGGCCCATATGCCAGGAGGTGAGTCAGAAAAGATGTTATAGTATGAGGGAATAGAGGCAAAAATTCAAGTTGGTGTGCAGGAATCGGGTTTTGAATCCAAAAAGATGAGAAGGAGAAAAGAGCACTTTAAAATCAGACAGGAAGGAGGAGGAAAGGGTGAGCGGAGGCTGTTTCTCTGATTGATCCTGATTGATTGGCCAGAGGACCCTTAGCAGGCAGGTGTTGCTTTTGTGAGCTGTAGGGATGTGAACATTTGCCGGGGTGGCCCAGGTAAAAAGGACCAGGATTACAGTATAGTCTCTTACAGTCTCTTCACAGCAACACCTTTCCAAGCTTTGATGGGGCTAGAGTTTCCTTGGATTTGCAAGGTCAAGATCATACCTTTTCTTTTTGATACAGGAAAGTGAGACACAAGAGGATGAGCATGTCCCAGGTCTCAGTCGAGTCTTTCGTATGTGCCCTGCCAAGGAGGGTCCTTGGATTCAAAAGCATTCAGAAGTGAGCCATAGTAGAGTGAAGGTAGATTTATTCAGAGAGCTACATACTCCACAGACAGAGTGCAGGCCATCTCAGAAGGCCAGAGAGGCCACAAGGCTTGAGGGGTTTAGTTTAAGGTAAAAGTAGATGCACACTCTGCAGGGCCCATCTCTGAAGGTGCGAGAGAGCGAGAGAGAGGTCATGGGGTGCAGGGTTGTTAAGTGTCTATGTTTTTTATGGGCTGGGTACTTTCATATGCTAACATAGGAGGATTATTCCAACTACTCTTGGGGAACTGGCTGGGATTCCCAGGAAATGGGCCACCGCCCCCTTTTTGGCCTTTTATGGTCAGCCTGGGAACTGCCATGGCACCTGTGGGTGTGTCATTTAGCATGCTAATATGTTACAATGAGCGTATAATGACGCTCAAGGTCTACAGGAAGTCAGATCTCCCACCATCTTGGTGCTAACTGCTGTGTCATTCTTTTCACGGTTGTGCCCTGCTGCTTTCCCTCCTGTCTCATTTTGAGTCCCTATTCTTTCTATTACTCTTCGTTCTCCTTTTATCAAGACTTGGCTTTTCTTTCACATATTCAACTCAGATAGTTTAGAAGAAAGGCTCTCAAAATTTCAGTGGCTTAAAGCTAAGAGATGATTAGGGGGGTTGCAGATGGCTCTGCTCCATAAATCACTCACGGATCCAATATGGCAGGCATTCCACAACCCTGGGGCTGTGCTCTGTGAAGCACTCCTCCTCTGATTTCTCTGTGGCAGTTGAGAATGGAGAATTCCACAAATGCATTTGACTACTCAGTTCAGAATTGATACACATCACTTTAGCTCATGTTGCATTGACCATTCCTAGCCATGGGGCTCCACTCAACTTCTAAAAGCCTAAAAAAAATGTAGGGAACAAGTGAAATATTTGGTGAACATTATCATCCCTGCCTCAGGGGGAGAACCAGGTGTTGCTGCGAAGAGACTAGAAGAAAGTTACGTGTGATGTCAGGCATCTGTTTGATGGAGTAGCTTGAAGGGGCCATCACTGGGCTGATGGCCTTCCTCACTTTAAATGGCCCCAATTAGCTATTGTCCAGTTTTTAGCCAAATGTCACTTCCCATTTAGATCATTTCCTCCAGTGTCTTTCTGTGATTTTTGTATGTTCCTTTTGCACACTAGAGTCAGTCATCCCATGCCTGCTCTAACACACGAGGGTGGGATGGTGCACCATACTGCACAGCAACTGATAGACTCTGTTTTGTTTTTCAAAAGTGGCATATTGTGACAGGTGGAATATTTGTCTGTAAAATGTACTTAGATTTAGAAATGCCTTTCTTGAATTTTTAACTGGTCATTAGCCTTGCAGGTGATAGCCAATGGTCAGATGGATGCAGGCAAAAGTATTTGCCTCTGATTATAAATTTGGTTCTTCAGTAAAGGATAACATAAAGGTGAAAAAGTGTCCTGGTGAAAAGTGGTTTTTGCCTTGTTTCCCAGATGAGTGGTGGTTCCTCTAAGATCTTTTATTTATAGGCAGGTGACATTTCCCAAACCTCACTTGCTAAAGATCACAGAGGGGATTCAGGAGGCCATTAATCCAGGTAGGATATTCTTATTCAGCTTACGGGGAAATGTTAGGTCAATCAGGTCAAGTATAAGTTACTAGCTCAGATAAAGAGGTACTTAGGAAAGATGCTTGGGCAGCCCGTAGGATCTCAGAACAAGAATTAATGGACTTTGACTCATGTACTCCACCAATAACGTGACTGAGACATAATAATGTAGACTCTAATGTTCTCCACTTGAATTGCTTATTGAAAGAAGTGTATCTCAGCCCATAGATTAATTCTCTTGTGGTATTTAGGACTGGGAGGGTAGTCACAGGGTTCTAATGGCCACCAAAACTAGGTGCATGGAGAGTATCTTAAAAGGGATGTGACTTGGAAACAAAACTAGTCACTGTTGCTATACAGACTGTCCTCAAGAAGTTTTTATTTCTGTGAAGCAAATATGCAAACAAGGAATTACAGTATGTTGTTTTAAATATTATGATATATGTACATCCTTATTTTCCACTGCTGAAAAACCTCCGCCGTATAGTGGAGTTATAAAAAAAATATTTTTTAACATTTTTTTATTGAGTAATAGTTATTTTACAATGTTGTGTCAAATTCTAGTGTAGAGCACAGTTTTTCAGTCATATATGAGCATGTATATATTCATTGTCACATTTTTTTTTTCACTATGAGCTACCACAAGATCTTGTATATTTTCCCCTGTGCTATACAGTATAATCTTGTTTATCTATTCTGCATTTTAAAATCCCATTCTGTCCCTTCCTACCCCCCACCCCCTTGGCAACCACAAGTTGGTATTCTATGTCTATGAGTCTGTTTCTGTTTTGTATTTATGTTTTGTTTGTTTGTTTGTTTGTTTTAGATTCCTCATATAAGCGATCTCATATGGTATTTTTCTTTCTCTTTCTGGCTTACTTCACTTTGAATGACATTCTGCAGGAACATCCATGTTGCTGCAAATGGCGTTATGTTGTCGGTTTTTGTGGCTGAATAGTATTCCATCGTATAAATATACCACCTCTTCTTTATTCAGTCATCTGTTGATGGACATCTAGGCTGCTTTCATGTCTTGGTTATTGTAAATAGTGCTGCTATGAACATTGGGGTGCAGGTGTCATTTTCAAGTAGGGTTCCTTCTGGATATATGCCCCGGAGCAGGATTCCTGGGTCATACGATAAGTCTATTCCTAGTCTTTTGAGAAATCTCCATACTGTTTTCCACAGTGGCTATCCTTGCTACCCTCTCCCACTCTTAATGATTTAGATGTCTTCTTTTACAATTTTATTTTTTTTGTAATTCATGGCAGTTATCTCCTTTCCAGTTATAAGTTTCTCATTTTTGTAGCATCCTGCTTCTTTACTATTTAGAGTAGACCTGTCAATATTTCTTTTAGCATGGGTTTAGCGTTGCTAAACTCTTTTAGTTTTTGCTTGTCTGTGAAGTTCTTTATCTCTCCTTCTATTCTAAAGGATAGCCTTGCTGGATAGAGTATCCTAGGCTGCATCTTTTATTCATTCAGGACTTTGAATATATCTTGCCACTCCCTTCTGGCCTGTAGTGTTTGTGTAGAGAAATCAGCTGAGAGCCTTATGGGGGTTCCCTTGTAACTCACTCTTTGTTTTTGTCTTGCTGCCTTTAGGATCATTTCTTTATCCTTGACTCTGGCCATCTTGATTATGATATGTCTTGGTGTGGGTCTGTTTGGGTTCTTCCTGTTTGGGACCTTCTGAGCCTCCTGTACTTGGATATCTGATTCTTTCTTTAGGTTTGGGAAGTTTTCAGTCATGATTTCTTCAAATACCTTTTCAATCCCCTTTGTTCTTTCTTCCCCTTCTGGAACCCCTATTATGTGTAGATTGGCATGCTTTATATTATCCCATAAGTCCCTTATATTGTTTTCATTGTTTTTTATTTGTTTTTCTCTCAGCTGTTCTGATCAGGTGCTTTCTGTTGTCCTGTCTTCTAGGTCACTTATTCGTTCCTCTGCATTATCTAGCCTGCTTTGTACAGCTTTTGGGTCATCTCTCATCTCAGCAAATGAGTACTAATTTTACTTGGTTCTTCTTTGTAGCTTCTATTTCATTTTTGACATATTTTATATCTCTAAACACTATTTCTTTTAGTTCCTTCAGTACTTTGATCAGTCCTTTTTTGAAATCTTGATCTAGTAGGCCATCAATGTCTATTTCCTTGATCGTGCTTTCAGGGGATTTCTTTTGATCCTTTAATTGGGGGTGGTTCCTCTGCTTCTTCATATTGCTCATATCTCTCTGGCACTGTGGCTTAAGGAGTATCAGTCATCTAGTTCTCCTGGAGACAGTGTGCTCTTAATGATTTTGTCAAGAGGTCTTTGTGTCTTCGCCCTGTTTCGTGAACTCAGCTTGCTGTTTTCAGAGGCCCTCTGTTGGTGCCCTCGTCTGTGCTGCTCCCAGTGGCTGTTAGCTAGTAGGTCATGCCCCCTCCTAACACTGGGTCAGGAGCTGAGCTCTTATCTGGTGGGCGGGTGGGTCATCCCCCTCCCAATGCCCTAGTCACATGCTGCGCTGTGGGGAGGCAGGTGGGTGGATCGTGCCCTCTCCCAGCACCATGGTCAGGTGCTGTGTTCATGCCAGGAAGGCAGTTGGCCGCCCGCCCTCTCCCGGCGCTGGTTGCTCTGCTGCTCTGTGCAGCTGCCCACTCCACCTCGGGTGGACACTCAGAAGGCGGGCTCAGGGAAGACTGCAGAATGACCCCGCCCCTGCTCCGTGCCAAATCTCAGCTCCTTGTTTGTCTTGGTGGCGCAAGTTCTCTGAGGTGCCAGGGCAGAAAGATCCTATCTGCCTCAGGCTGTAAACAAGTCTCAGTCCTGCCTAGGAGGTTGCAGAGCCCCTGGGTGTGGATTCAGGTCTTGGCCCCTCCCCCATCAGGGCACTGGGCACAGGAGGAGATGGCGGCTGTGGCTGAGCCCTGCCTCTCTTCTTCCGAGATGCACTAATAATGGCAGCACAGGTCTGAGGAGAAAAAGACTACGGCACCCCTCCCCCCATGGCACACCAGCCATTTTGCTTTTCTTTTTTCACAATTTATGGGGGACCAAGGTTGTTCTGTTCCATATCCCCTCCCAGCGATGGCACGCAGCACCCCACAATCCCTTGGGGCTGCCTCAGCACAGCTGCCCCCATCCTCTGCCCGGCTTGGGCGGCCTGTCCCGGCCCCAGCTGCCTGCTTGCATCTCGGGCTGGGTGTCGCGGACACCCTTTGTGCCCGTTTAACTCAGTTCTGTTGGTCAAGGGGTGCTCGGGGCAGATCTGAGCCTCAGAGGCTCCCCTTCTGTCCCGCTGGCCTCTCCGTTGGCGGGGGGGCGGGGGGAACCCAGCGAACGAGCGCCTGTCCTTCTTTGCCACTCCCTCCCTGTGGGATCGGTCCTGCACTGTTTTGCTTTTTCTTCTTTCTTTTTTTCCTTTTCTCCTACCAGATTTTTGGCGTCTTTGTCTTTCGAAGAGGGCAGTGTTCTGTTGGAGTTTGGCAGGTGCTCTAGTTGGCTGAGTAGGTCCATAGATGTGAGTTTTGCTGTATTTGTGAGAGAGGGTGAGCTACAAGCATCCTTCTACTCAGCCATCTTGCTTCCTTGCCCCTCCCCCCAAAAAAAATTCTCTATGACTTTACCTCTAAGGACTCACTGAGGAAGTTAATGTATATACCATTATATTCAATTCTGTGGGTGTAAGTGTGTGTGTGATTCGTTTGTCTTCAATAAACTGAGGGGAAAGGGAAAATACAGTTTAAAAGCTCTTATCCAAGACATTAAAAGTTGAATGACTGTATTTGCAACTGAATTTGCCACTTAGGGTGCCTTTAATTACTGATGTGACTTTGACTAAATTATCTAACCTTCCTAAGCCTGTTACCTCATTAAAAAAAAAAAAGAAGAAGAAGAAGAAGAAAGAAGTGTTGAGTTTCTACAATAATCACACTTCTTCAGCTTAAAAAATAGTACTTTTCAAAACAGAATCAAGGTAAGGAATGCTAGTAGAATGCTGGACTCTGAAGGTCTTTCTAGCAATAGCCTGCCCTTACTGACCTTGAACCCAACTCTATGCATCAATTCTCAAGAAAAACACAGTCAGACAGCCACTCATAAAATGCATTTGTATTCGTAGTAAGCTGAAAAACGTTCCCCCAGAAGATCCATCTTAAATCCCTGGCATCCATCAATGCAAACTTATTTGGAAAAAGAGTCTTAGCAGATATAACTAAGTTAAAGATCTGGAGACGGGATCAACTTGGATTATCTGGGTTGGCCCTGAATTCAATGACAAGTGTTCTTATGAGAGACAGACTGAAAAGAACAGACACACAGAGGACAAAAGAACTTGGTGATGGAGGCAGAGATTAGAGAGCTATGACCATAAACCAAGGAGGCCCAGAAATGTGGACAGTGCTCAGAAGCTGAAGAGGGCAAGGAAGGACTTTCCCTACAGGCTCCAGGCAAAGGATGGTCATGCCCTGCTGGCCCCAAGATTCCAGACTTCTCACCTCAAGAATTGTGAGAGAATGTTTCTTTTGTTTTAAACCACCATATTGTGGTCATTTGTTACAGCAGCCAATATACGATTTCTATGACTTCCCTTCCTCTATTAGCACAGATTAGAATTCTGTGTATCCTCAGAGGACCTGTTCCAGTAGCATTTTCTTAGTTAAAATCTTTTGGTTCTTCCTACCCCTAGCAAGAAGGATTAATCTTGCCTCCCTCTTTCTCCTACAGCATTTTATTCAAATGTTTGTTAAAACACTTCTAGTCTCCCACAATTTTATCTTTCTATCCTGCCTCAGTACCTCTCCAATTACTGGAATAGAGTCAACATTGTATAAATATGTCCTGCATAACTATGGGACTGTGGCGCATTAGTGCTGGATGAGGGCCATTCTTTGAGGAATTACATGCAGTGCCAGTGCCTAACCTCCGGAACATTTGACTGCTTTCTTGGAAATCACTTTACATATTTAGTGGCTTAAAAATAGGTAGGTGGATGACTTAGTGGACTAGGAGTTACAAGCAGAGGGAAGATTAAAAAGCAACTTTAAAACTACAGTCACATCAGTATCTCATTAATTAACTATATGTCTCTAAAGACATAACTGCCACATTATCTTTATTTATTTACATCATACCTGGTTTATTTTAAAAAAGGGTCTGGGCTACATATTGTATGATTCTAACTACATGACATTCTGGAAAAGGTGAAACTGGGGACAATAAAAAGATTGTTGCCAGGGATTGGAGGTGGAGCACAGATGATGTTCAGGGCAGTGAAGATAATCTGTATGTTTATATTATTATAGAGATTATCTTAACAGATTAAAGTTTGTCCAGACTTTTACAGTGTACAATACCAAGTGTGTCCCATGACCTGTGGACTTTAAGTGATAATGATGTGTCAGTGTGGGTTCATGGTTACGGTAAATGTACCCCTCTGGTGGGGCTGTTGATAATGGGGAGGCTGTGCGTGTGTGGGGCAGGAGGTATGTCAGAAATATCTGTAACTTCCTCTCAAATAGGCTGTGAACCTAAAACTACTTTAAAAAAAAGTCTTTAGTAATAATAAAAAGTGGGAGGATGTGAGGAGATGTGAAACATTAAGGAGTATGTCTTCTGTTGAAGAATTTGAGTCCCCAGAATGAGCGGTGTATCTCCTCGAACCTCCAGTCAATTCACGGAGGCAATTGTCTAATATAAGGAATATATGGGATAGTAGACAGAATGGTCTTAGGTGAAACCAAACTTTCATATTTTCTAATGGCACAGAGAAAATGCAGACAACTCTTCTGTTACAGATGAGGAAGTTAAAGCTGCAAACAGGCACGTAATTTCTAAGAGCAAGTCATTGTCTCTCTAAAACTGGATTTCATCATCTCTAAAGGGAGGGGTTAATGTACCAAGCTGGGGAGGCTGCCCACCCTAAATCCCCTTTTAAAAAATGCCTCCTGTGGCCATGCCATGCTTTCCCTAGAACATCCCATCTCCCTGATGACCTCTAAGTAAACCAGGCCAGAGGTGCTATGGGACCACCCAGATGTTCATTTTTATCATGTGGAAATTCCTCATTGTATAATTATGCCATAGCAGAGGTCCACATGCCGAGACTATACCCATGTGTCAAGGTATGTCACTTGTGGCATATTTGCTTAAATATCACTTTTTAAAATCTCTTTTTAAAATGGTGCCTAATTGTCTTTTTCCAAGGAGAAAAATAATGTTTATAACTTCAGCTTTAGGAATTGCACTTAGCAAAAAAAAAAAAAAAGATCCAAGTAATTTAGAAAAAAGAAAGCTTATTTCTTACCTTTCAAAAAGATCCCACTTGAGACAAACATTTAAAACTATATTTAATTCCCAAAGGAACCTTGTGATAAAAAAAATAAGCAAATGAAGGAGTGTGCTTAGAAGAGAAATCATGTTTCAAGCTAGTGCTCTAGTTTCTTTCTGAATGCTGCAACATAGATTTTTTTTTTTTAAAGGAAAACAGCCATAAAAAAAGAACAGATACAAGGGGCAGAGAGAGCCACATAGATTGTCTGACTTTATTCCCACAGAGAGGATGTGATTTAAGATGTTCCTAAAGTACTGACCCCAGATGGAGGCCGTAAGAGCCTAGAGTTAATGCTCCCTGGAAAAGTCCTCACTAAGCCCAGTCCTGAAACATAGGAATAAAAACCCTGGGATATACAGGCTTCTCTAAGATATGCCACCATGGAGGAACTATAAGTGTGGGTTACTTCCTATCACTCTGAACAATACTCTGTTCAAAGACCTGTTCCAGGTTTTTTGTAGGAGCCACAAAGATGAGTTAGACTGGATTGTGCAAGGGTAGAGGAGGCAGTAAAGTAATGGGGGGGAGGGGAAAATAGAAAGGGAGAGAAGTCGATGTAGATCAGAGCAGGGCATATAGAATGAGTCTGAATCAAGTATAAGGCAAGGAACTTGAGGGTTCAAACTAAGAGATTGGAGGTAGGGGTGAGGTCTCTAAATTGTGTCTCTAAGGACCTTATTCTGAGCCCCATTCTGAAATCAGGATGAGGGAGAGTATTTGAAAAGTTTCCTACAGTAAGTGTCATGGCTTCAGGTGGTATCATTTGGATGGATTCAACCCCTTGGCAATACTTCAACAATCTGAAGTTAAAGAATGCACAGAATGGGAGAAATCTAATATTCTTAGAGTACACACTCTCTGTCAGACACTTTTAATCTGTGATCTCTCTTAATTTCAAAACAACCCTCTAGGATATATATTGTTATCTTGATTTTAAAGATGAGGAATATGAGACACAGAATGATTAAAAAGTTAATCAGGGACTCACTGCTGGTATATAGTAGAGCCAGGAATGCATATTCGTTTTATCTCTATCATGCAAATTCCCAAAGAGAGAGGCAGTATCACGTTTTGTTACTGTTGTTTAAATTAGGTTTATGGCTAGATTGATGTGTTCAAGGCAGCTCTCGTTTCGCTATCATTATTCAGTGTCCATTTGAACATCCCTCTGCCTGGAGCATCCCAGAGCCTCAGATCTGAAGGTGGCATTGTCCTTTAATCAATGTCCCAAAGTGCTTACACTTTATTCATTTGCTTAACAAATATTTACTGTGCTCCTTTTGCATACTAATTAAATATTCAATGTATATTAATGACAAAAACTAACAAAAATTCCTGCTCTTAAGGAGCTTACATTCTGTTTAGGGGGAGATGGGAAAGAAATACAAAAACACAGTAAAGAAGTAATGTAAGCAGCATGCTGAAATTAATGTTATGGGAAAATGAAAAAAAAAAAAAATCCAAGCAGCATAAGGGAGATCTCCAGGGCTAGGAGTGAGGATGGGGATCATGCTTCAAAGGTGGTTGGCATAAGTGGCATTGAGAAGGCAAAATCTGAGCAAAAGCCTGAAGCAAATGAGGAATCTAATGAAGCTGAAGTTAGTATAAGGGACTATTAGATCAAACACTCTAAGGCAAACACATCTTTGAGTCTTGTACTGTTAAGGAAGCCAGGATAGCTGATGCAGACTGAGTAAAGAGGAGAAGAGGAAGAGATGAGGTCAAACCAGATGGGGAAAGAGCAGATAAAGAAATTCAAGGTCATTGCTTGAGCTTTGGGTTTTACTCTGTGTTAAATGGGGAGATGATGCAGATTTTTGAGAAAAGTTGTAATATGACCTAAGTTATTAGAAGATCCTTCTGTATATACTGTGTTGACAAAATATGTAAGAAGAAGGTGTGGTAGGGTTGAAGTAGGAAGACCTGTTAGTTGACTCTTGGGATAAAAGGTGAGAGATGTTAGTAGCTCAGAGAAGGTGAGAGTAGTGAAAAGACTGGGGATTGATTAAATTCTAGGTATTTTATAGACACTGATTTAACAAATTTGAGATGGCTTTTATATTGGATTTGAGAATTACTCCAGGTTTCTTTGCCTGAACAAATGGGAGAATGAAGTTGCCATTAAGTAAAAGGGAAAGTCTGCAAAAACATGATTGAGTGGAAAGACCAAGAATTGTTTTTTTAACAGGTTCAGTGTGAGATACTTGTTAGACTTCTGTATTAGTTGTCTATTGATACATGACAAATTGCCACTAACTTAGCAGCTTAAAAATAGGACCTAGTTATTAACTCACATTTCTCTAGGTCAGAAGTCCAGATGTGTTCTCTGCTTATAGCTTCAAATCTCAAAATCAAGGACCTATCCAAACTGACGTCTTATCTCTAGGTTCTGAGAAAGAATCTATTTCCAGGTTCATTCCAGTTGTTGACAAAACTCAGTTCCTTGTGGTTGTCGGATTGAGGTCTCTATATCCTTGCTGGCTATTATGAAAGGGGTCACTCTCTGGTCATTGTTCATGGCCCCTCCATCTTCATCACAGTAATGATCCATCAAATTCTTCTCTTGACTCAAATCTCTCTGGCTTCACCATGTATCTTCTTCTGCTGAAAGCTTGAGAAATCTCTCTGCTTTTAAAGATCTTGTAATTTGATTTGTTTCACTCAGATAATCTTTCTTTTTATCATACAAGAACATAATCAAAGGAGTAACATTGGAAGCAGAAGAGGATAAAAGGGTGAAGGTCATGGGAATGATCCTAAAATTCTCACTACCATTACATCCAAGTGTAGATGTTGAATAAATAGATATATGAGTTTGGAGTTTGGGGATAAGCTGTCAGCTAGATTTGAAAGTTGGTGTTTACAGTTTTGATTTGGATCTTCCCTACATGCTCCTTAAGCAGTTGGGAGTGAGTTGCTAAATGACTCAGCCAAGGGCACAAATGGAGTTACTGATACAAGGTCAGACATTTATATTACCTAAAAATTACCTTAAAAAAAATTTCAGTGACTCACTTCAGTGGATCTGATGGGAATGCCATGCCTGCAGTGATACAGACTTTACTGCCTAGGATGTTTGGTTGCTATTATTTATAAGAAATCCTCAACCTCAAAAGCAGGCTGTAGCTGCTCCTTAAGGTGTTCATTTGTTCAATCCTAAATCGTCCCACTGTTCCCACCAACTTTCAATAGATCTGTGTCAAAAAAAAATTACGTTCAGTATCTTTTATTCCAAGAAAATGGTTATCAGATCGAGTGCTAAAAGTCAGCCTCCTCAGGGGCAGAAAGCAGGCTGCTCAGTGAGAGATATATTGAGCAGGTCTTCTGGATGGAATAGTAAGTAGTTAGGAAGAAAGCACTAGGACTTACATCACTCATCATCTGGTGAATTAATTAACCTGAGGCTTGACTAATGGGAAGCTATTTTGCTGCTAAGGGTGATTAATTAACAAATTCTCCCACTTAGGAATTAGTGCTTATATATGCACATATGCATATATATGTATATTAATACATCAGTGTGTGTATATAATTGTACTATTAAGCATAATTATTTAAATATTATTTTCAGATTGTTTTAGAATAGTTTAAGTGGTTTAAAGTAAAAGCAAAAAAATAAAATAAAATAAAGGCCTCTTCCTGGAAATTTCAGAGGCTAGTGAATTGTCCCCGTGGTGATGTTACACTGACATCTAACAGAAAAGGAAATAGATCCAGGTGACGGTTTTCTTGTCAAAATCGTTAGGCTTAATGCTAGAGGACACAGGACAAATGAACTGTGGAAGCAGCTGTGAGACACACTTTTGCTGCATGCTGTGCTCTCCATGTCAGCAATGGGAATGAGGAGGGTGGGGATGGGGAGGGGACGGGTATCGTCAGCAGCTGCCAGATCGTTTCTGTTATGTCTCGTTCAACTTGAATTAGGAAGAAAGAAGAAATGAAGGATGTCTTGTGCTTTAGGAAGAATGAATATTGTTGAATCAGATGTTAAGATTGACTTAAACTTAACAGCACCCAGAAATCCAAAGGAAGGGATTACTTAGATGATAATGAATCTAAAATTTGTGTTCATGAAACACAGATTATTTGGCCCAAAGGTCACTGTGGGGGTTATACTCAAGGGGCGAAAGCAGCTTTTTCTTAATATTCAGAGAATTGTCTTGAATGAGGAAAGAAAAATTTGAGAGGCATTAAGTTGAAGGGTAGTGTTAGAACGAATGATTGGAAGTTGAGAGCATCTAAAACATTTGAGATCCATGCAAGAATGGTCTTTCAGGAAAAAAAAAAAAATCAAAAGCTAAGACACCACTAGTGAGAAATGTCTGCACTTTGTTCTTTATAAAATATATGGTTTTTCAGCCTGATCTGACTCTGAAATTCTATGGTTCTAGTTTTATTATAGACTTGATCTCATTACATGTGATATTTCAAGCCTCTAAAGTAATAAGGGTCACTGTGTTAGCAGATACAAGTTACTAGTAATTTTTTTTTCTGAGGATCTATCATCTATCATGATATCTCACGTTAGAGGCCCACATCAGAGAAAAGCAATAGTTTTTCCCCAAAACCTATTCTCTGATTTTCTTAAAGGAATGGAACCCCAAGTTTTAGCTGGTAACATGGCTACCCAGAGTAGAGACTTCCCTTTACAGCTTCCTGTATGGCTAGCTTAAACTAAAATATGATCAATATAAGGTTAGCAAAAGTGACACGTGACAATTTTACTAAAATCTTTCTGTGAGACACTTGCTTCCACCTCTGTCAATTTCCCTGCACCCTCATCTTGTCCTCCTTCCTCTGACTTGATATCTGCTGATGGAGAGAACTTCTTGAACCCTGAATTTTCTTGAACATGGAGACCATCCCTATTGAAGAAACAAAATAGGGGAGTAAATTTTAAGTGTTCTAGCCACACACACACACACACACACACACACACGAATTGTTTTGTTTTGTTTTTTAAATTTTTTAAAAATTTATTTTTTATTGAGGTTATGTTATATGAATTCCATGAGGACATTATATTCCCTACAAAAATTTAGTGTCCCCCTGTTCCTATATAGTTGATACCCTTTACCCATTTTGCCCCTTTCCCCTCTGGGAACGACGACTCTATTCTCTGTATCTACATGTTTATTTTGGTTTGTTGTTTTTTTTTTTTTTTTCACCTGATACAGAAAATTTTTCCATTAGTTTATTTTTTTCTTTTTCTTTTTTTTGAATTTTTTTTATTGAGTTATAGTCATTTTACAATGTTGTGTCAAATTCCAGTGTAGAACACAATTTTTCAGTTGTACATGAACATACATATATTCATTGTCAAATTTTTTTTTGCTGTGAGCTACCATAAGATCTTGTATATATTTCCCTGTGCTATACAGTATAATCTTGTTTATTTATTCTACATTTTGAAATCCCAGTCTGTCCCTTCCCTCCCTCCACCTCCTTGGCAACCACAAGTTTGTATTCTATGTCTATGAGTCTGTTTCTGTTTTGTATTTATGGGTTTTTTGTTGTTTTTTTTTTTAGATTCCACATATGAGCGATCTCATATGGTATTTTTCTTTCTCTTTCTGGCTTACTTCACTTAGAATGACATTCTGCAGGAACATCCATCTTGCTGCAAATGGCATTATGTTGTTGGTTTTTGTGGATGAATAGTATTCCATTGTATAAATATACCACATCTTCTTTATCCAGTCATCTGTTGATGGACATTTAGGCTGTTTCCATTGTAATAGTGCTGCTATGAACATTGGGGTGCAGGGGTCATTTTGAAGTTGGGTTCCTAATTAGGTTGTTCATAGTGAGTATTTTACACTGGATACATATATCAAGTCATCAAGTTTTACACTTTAAAAATATACAATTTTAATTGTCAACTCTACCTCAATGGAGTTTGAGGAAAAAAAAAAGAAAAAGATAGAAGGCGACTGAATGTCTTGTAACATTTTATGGAGCAAAACTCAATTACCTGTATCCAGACTTTTTCATGAGAGAAAAATAAATTATTTTTATACTACTATCACTTTTTGTCTCTGACACTTAAAACTTAACTCTCTACTGATATATAGCTAAAGGTATTGATAAACCTGATAGCTCCTCCTACAGCAATTCCGAATTGTTAATAAGAATTTGTCATAGCAGGTAGTTAGACATGGCAAAAAATTCAGTTTTACAGTTCTTCAATATTACTTCCAATTTGTTTAAAATTTACACTATTTTCCAACTTATAAACAATCTGAGAATTGCAGTTTGTTTGTTTTTTTCCAAAGAGCAATGTTAGCTGTGCAACGGTTGTATCTGGCATCTTCAACATTTATGATATAGGCACTTTTTCTTAGGAGATCTACTGTTTAACTAGAAACAGAACCAACATTAGAGTATTTCTGGGGTCTCAAGAACACTCTAGGGAGAGCCAGAGCAGATTGAACCGTATATATTAATACTTACTGTACCTACATCCTCATGGGACTCTGTAACACTGTGATTTAGTGACTTTCTAGCTATTCAGCTAGAAAGACTATTTTGATTTCGTATTTTTGAGGAAAAGAATATCTCATGTTAGAGTAAGTTTATTACATAAATACTAAAAAGAAACAACATTTCTTTTAAAAACATCCTATTGATATCTCCTATAGATATGAAGCGTTTTATGTAATTGGTGTAGCATAGCTAATAGACCATGGCAAGCTTTCTAGCACTGTCCTTTAAATGAACTTTACATAAGCCCAAGAAAATACCTCAGATGAAGTAAAAGTATATTTTATAGGTTTAGGCATGTTTAACTAGATTCCAAGACTTATTCTCTAAAAATTCACTAAGATGTCTCTCCAGGACCTATATTCCTCCTTCTTTACAGAGGAGTCATATAATCGTTTGCAATTTAAGTTAACTATGAGTTAATATAGTCTGGCAATTAATTTTTCTCAGAAATCCCCAAACATACTAAATTTTATTCAAAAATTTCAAACTTGTCTCTAATTTTATTTTATCATATTAAAATGTATATAAACATAATGGACTAGGTGTTAAGCTTTCCCTTTCAAGATAATTGTTGAACACTAGAGTAGCATATCAGAGATACGTAGAGGAGATTTTTTTCAAAACACAACTCCCACACATGGCTTACTGACTCAAAACCACAGAGCTGTAGCCTGATAAATTCCTTTTTCTTAAGTAGAATGGAACCTTCAAATTTTAGCTGGTCACATGGCTACCCAGAATGAAGACCACTTTGCAGCTTTGTTCTCATACCTACCTGAGGCCAGGTGATGTCTCTAGATGATTCAAATGGGCCACCAACGTTTAGAATCACTCTTCGATGGCTTCCAATTAGCCTGAATCTAGGGGCTGACTGAGATCCTCCCCTTTGGGACACTGACAAGTCTTGGCACACACTCAATAACTAGGAGCTGTTAGCAAATAAAAATAGAATTACTCTTCAAAACAAAGCTTATGTGGAGCAAAATATCAATCTGCTTTTCTCAGTTGAAGTTTTTAAAACATATTATGTAGTAAAACCACAACTAGAACCCATAAATAAAGACATACAAGGCTCCACTTGATTTTTTTAATGAAAGGGAACAATAACAAAAACCAAATGCAGTATTAGGAGTTCATTTGAAAGTTCAACTTACCAGTTTGCTCTGATCTCTTTCCAGATTCAGCCCTACCTTGCCACCTCTTATAACTGCAGGCTAATAGCAAGAGAACTGGTGTGCCTGCAGCCCAGTGATCCTTGGGTACTGCAGGGTCTTAAATCAGAAGGGTTCAGAAATGTTCACTCCACATTCACTCCACAGAAACCACTGGCAAACAAAAAAGGAATGAAAATCTTTTGAAATATTTCTCAACAGCAATGAAAACAAATGAATTTTTCTTTTTGTTAAATAAGAGATTTCAGTTAACCAAAGTTGATTTTTTAACCTTAGTATAACTATAATATTTATACATAAAGTTAATATATAGTTATAAATAAAGTTAATACATATTATATGTCACCATGTTACTGAGACCAAACTTGTTCTGTTCGCCGCATGACAGGCCAATAAATCGGGAGACGAGGGGCTGGGGCAAGGAATAGCTACTTTATTCAGAAAGCCAGCAGACCAAGAAGATGGCAGAACCATCTTACTGAAGTCAGAATTAAGGCTCCTTTTATACTAAAAAGGGAGAGGGTGTGGTTGGTTGTTGCAAACTTCTTGCTGTAAGAATTCTTTGTTCTTGCAGCTGTCCACGTGGGTCAATTTTACAGGCTGCTATAAAACTTCAAACAAAACAAATGTTATTTTCTATTCTGCAACTTGCTATCTTTATATAAGTGCAAAAGTGTTAATACCCTTAAAGATCAGAGCCTTGAGAATAGGCTTTCTTCTTTACCAGAGAGGTTAAAGGCAACACTCTTACAAAAGGTGCACAGCTAGTAAGACTAAGCCTGGAAAACAGGGCACAGGGTTAAAGCCAAAAGAAGAGATCAAATATGGAGTCAGATTTGTTCTTCTCTATTACACCCATAACTTGTACAGATTTCAAGGCATGTTTCTCTTATTGAGCATATGGAATGATTTGTGTTTACAGTGGACTGAGGTAGAAGGGACATATCCAATATTTCATTGATTCCATTTAAGGAAAACATGGTAAGAACAAAAAAATTAGAATGTGTTTTTAATATAGCATTGAAATATTCAAATCTGTATTTTGGCTTGGGTAGTCAAAATAGAATGCTACAGAATTGGAGAGTAATAACAGTAATTAAGACAATGTTTTATTTATGTATATATGTACAAATGCATGTATTAACAAACTTCTCTATGGTCTTTCAAGAGTTATCAAGCTAATACTACGGCTGATTTACAGCTCTCATCTTGATTAAATCCCAGCTAAACTTTTCTGATGGCTTATTAATACAGCATATAAAATATAGTTAGGAGAGTGCAACCTGTAGTTATTAGAGAATAATCATTGTCAGGTTAAGACGAGGGAAAGTTGTTGGGGAGCCAGACAGCTAAGTTTCGCCCAATGATTTTCTCTGGCTTTTTTTGAGAAATAGAAGGACATAGAATTTTCCAAACAGGAATGATTTTTCCTGATATACACATTATCCCTGGGCCCCTCCCAACATGCCAGCAAAGTAAATCTACCACTTATTTGGTCTATTATAAAGGGGTCAGGGGGATGAACAATTCCTTGTAAGTAAATTGTAATAGGAGAAATGGGAGCCTTTTTTCAAAGTACAAGAACATAAACAGACTATTTTCATTGGTGCTGCAGAGGAGCACCCTAGTAAGATGTGTTCTGTGGGTACTTTGAGAGCTTCAGTCAAGAAGAGCATTTGTTCTTGCTACACTGCAGTGACACAGTGGCTAGAGGAATCATCACCTATGGTCAGACAAGCTGAAGGTACCGCAGAGTTTCTCAGTTTGGACACTGTTGATATTTCTGGCCAGGCTATTTTTCTTTTGGGGGGACTGTCCTGGGCATTATAGGATGTTTGGCTGCACTTCTGGCCTCTAGCCAGTACGTGTCCTAGCATCCTTTCACCCCTCATTGCAAGAACCAAGAAATGTCTCCAAACGTTGCCCAATGTCCCTTGGGGAAAAGGTATAATTTCCCCCCATTAAGAACCACCCAGCTACCTAATGACCGAACTCACAGAATTTTCATAAACGTGATCTGCTCAATTTGCAGTCACATCTAATGAAGTGAGTACAATCTGTGAGGTTAAGAAAAACATATTGGTAGAAAAATCAGCTCTTCAAATGCTTGGTAATATTCTCAGTTGTAAACTCAGTAGAAAAGGTTTTATTTTGTACATTTTCAGTCATTAAATGCATAGCAGAATGGCTGACATCACACCATTGTTACCTAGTATCAGAGATTAGTGAGTTTATATCCCTGTTAAGAAAACAAATAAAAGATAAGATGGTGTTTATTGAGTATAAATATCAAGATGTCAAGGAGTGTTATTAGGAAAGAATAAATAGCTATATTAGAATAAAACTTAATGTAATTGCTAAGATACCTAAGTCTTACTTAATGCTGTCAAAGTTGGAGCAAATGTTAGTAGGTCAGACAAAATCTAATTTATAAAGACGTATTTAAAGAAGAGAGTTGAGACAATGAAGCAATGTTCCATTCTTCCCCGTGTCTATTTAGTTCCCAAAGTCTTAAGGATAAAGCATCTTGATAATAGGGTCTTATTAAAATTTGTCTTATTCATCTTAAAATACCTAGCATTTTACGTGGCTCAAAATATGTGGTTATTAAATGTTTGTTGAATTAATAGATTATGATACTAAATTTTATAATTTATTTCAAATTACTCTCTTCCTACTGTTTTAGTTCAGTTTGCAAATACATCTTGCTTGGAATATTGCTATCTTTCTAAATGCTTTTTTTGCCTCCAATTTCACTCTCCAACATCCTGCAGCCAAAATTTTTTTTTTTTTTTGAAAACCGATTTTGGATTATGTAATTTCCTTGGTTTAAACTCATCATTGACTTCCTCCTATCACCAAGAGAAAAGCCTAAGATAGTAAGCGTATTTTAAAAATTTAATCTAGCCCCTGCCTATTATTGCTACCTCATCTCCTGCTACTCACCCATATGCTCGGATCTCCCAGCCGTGCTGTCTTCCTGGCAGTTCTTGGAAGGATTCAGGCTTTCTTGCATCTCTGTGACCAGGCTCATGCGACTCCCTCAGCCTGAATTATTCTCTGCCTCTCGCCTGACTTGACCTAGTCCTAAAATATATACTTACCACTTGATTCTTAGTCAAAAGGCCATCGTCTCAGCCTGGAATATCCTAGCAGAACCAAGTCTTTCTCCTTTCTTTCACTGCACTCTGTTTTAATACAGTATCCCCACCCGCCACCCCCATCCATGGTTTTTGTTTTCTGTGGTTTCAGTTACCTGTGGTCAGCTGTGGTCCAGAAATAGTAAGTGAAAAATTCCAGAAATAAACGAGTCACAAGTTTTAAATTGCAAGAGGTCGTATTTACATAATTTTTATTACAATATATTTTTTAAATTGTTCTATTTTATTATTAGTTCCTGCTGTCAATCTCTTCCTATGCCTAATTATAAATTAAACTTTATCATAGGTATGTATGTATAGGAAAAAACGTGTGTGTGTGTGTAGAGGGTTTGGTATTATCCCTGGTTTCTGGCATCCTCGGGGGATCTCGGAACATATCCTCTGTGGGTAAGCGGTGTATATACCACCTTTATGGAACTCTGTGCAGTCTTCCTGACAATTTATTACACCCTACATTAAAGCATTTATTGTGTTTTGCTCTAAGTATCTGTAAGTCAGGTCTTGCTGGGTTTTTCTCTTTCCTCCTGTTTTCCTTAAAGAAAATGTAGATGGTGAGGAAGTTTATTCCGATTGCTCCTCTCAGGAGGCCTCCTCTGGGACCTTCTCAGCCCTAGACCTCCCTGCAGCTGCCAACGCCAATGGAAGACTCCGTGTCACAGATACCATAAGAGCCCCCTCAATTCTCTCATTTCCCAGCCCCACTGGAGCCCTGTCTGGTCTCCCCAGACCCACGCAGCAGACTTTGGAAAACAGAAGCACAAAGGCAAGCTCTGAGCCCACACAATATTCAAATCTGGCTCTGTCTTTACTCCTTATATGATACTGAACAAGTAATTATCCGTAAAGTATGAATGAGAATGTGTTCATCAAGGTTTTTGTGAAGATGGAAAAACTAAAACCCATAGAACCCGGCACCTATTGCATGTGCCATCATTATTTGTTATTCTTTTATATAAAGATGTCACTTAAGAGCCAGCTAGTTCAGAAGGGTTAAGAGCACAGAGAGCAGTTTAGTAGAGAGCACAGTGTAGTGATTTGCAAAGTCTTAGAACTGAGCTTTTTGACTTCAGAAAAGCTTGACAACTTTGAGTAAGTTAAAAAGTTCTCTGTGCCTCAGTTTCTTAATGTACTAAATGGAGATTGTTATTCCTATTTCACTGAGTTTTTGTCAGGATAAATGATTTAATTCATGTAAGGTACTTGGAACTTGTAATCAGTTAGCTAGTTTATTTTTTTTATATTAACTTAAGTGGGAAGGCATTTCCACACTCATACCAGTGCAGAAATGTGTCTCATGAGAACGACCCCTCCACTCAGTATTTCTCTTCTTCTTCAAACACCACCCTTATTCATTCTCTTTGGTACTCCCATCCATCTGAGGTTTCCCCTTCTTCCTTGTGGCATCTAGAGACTCTGATTAGCACTTCATGTGTCAGTCAGATGAGTCTAGCAGAGAATGGCTTTCCCTCGATGAGCGATGGTGATTTGGTTTCTCCAAATCCAGTTTAATTTCTCTACCCGAGAGAGCTGTGGGTTGGTGGTGACCAGGGGTCACCAAGAAGGAAGTAAATCTTGAAGATTTAAACTTGAAATTTTCTTAGAGTCTGTCCAACTATATCCTATACTAAAGAAAGAGTGCTTTTCCTATTAACCTCCTTCTGGCCAGACCCTTCTGAAATGTTGAATGTCTCTACCGACTTCCTTTTATCATGTTTACATTTGATATTTTCCTCTTCATCCTAAGGCCCAGGTAATTAAAAATGAGAAACCTCACTAATTATGAAAGGTTATGTTCTTTCTTTCAAGGGGATTGGAGCCAGTTGACTGTAAATAAGTTTGGAGAATCCTCCTCAGAAGGTGATGGTGAGAAGTTCACCAATTCATCTCACCAACTTCTGTTTACATGCTTGTAAGGAGAGAGGAAAGGATCAAGTAAAAAAGGTGAAGACTGACTAGTAAAGGGAAAACAAGTTTCCGACTTATATAAACTTAACGATTTTAAAGCATCCAGAGACATAAAATTTTAAATTCTCTGTTTATAAAACAAGCATGATATGAACTCTTCTCACTTCCCTCAAAAGTTTTCAAATTAATTGAAAGTTGAATACAAGTTGATTATTGTTTTTAAACTAAGGGATGATCTGAGAGTTTGCTTTATGTATCCCACTAATATCTTTGACAAACATTCTTTCCTTTATATAAAAGCAAATTTTAATAACTATATTTTTAAATGTAATATAGCTAATCTTAATAAGGTAAATTATTCTTCTAAAAGTACCTCTTCCAATAGCATGAGTTGAAAAGGCCAATTTATCCCATTTTGAAAGTGGTAACATCATAAAAGTGGAGGTTATCATTATATAGCAATCGATTACTCTGAAGTACATAAATGCATAATTCATGCATTGTGGCTGACTGATTAAAGGAATAAGTGACCATGTAGATAATACTAAGATGTAGACAGATTTCAAATATTGGCCAGAATGTTTCAGTCATGCTAATTCACTTCAGGCAGTGCAGACCAAATTAACTTTTATTTGATTTGCCTTCACCCACCTCCTCTTTGACAATCCAGGGGCGTCGTCCTGTGCCCGGATGTTAATTATAACCACACCTTGTGATCAGTAATGTTTTCCTAAATATAATTACAGAAGACCGAGAGACTCAGGGAGCTTTTTGTATTTCCATGGTGATGTACACACACAAATAAAAAAAATATGCTTCCCTGAATGTGTCATTAGCACAGCCCTGACAGAGTCTTTGTTGGTATTTCCAAAAGTTTGTTTAAAGCGTTCACAGTGGTTCATTCAGATGACACAGAAACGCCCAGAGAAACTGACATTAATACAGAAGAGGACTGAAACTATTGAGAACTTGCCATGTCTGCTGTATTGCTGGGGATAAAAATCATACACTGATTGTTGTTCTTCTAATAAATATTTCAGACCTTTTTATGAATAATTAGTGCAGATGCAATCCCCTTTTAACATCATGAGGTGAAGTGAAGGAAAAACTAAACACGTTTCAAGTTCTGCATCTTTCCCTACTACGTTGCTGGAATCCTCGTCTATGCACACAAAAGATTAACTACCCTCTGTGCATATTATATTTTGCTCTGCCCTTAATATTCTGAAGCGGGGCTGAAGCAGTCGTTATCTGTGGCGGTTCCTGGGTGATTTTCAAGCCCAGCACTACCCACCCAAGTGGCAGTGACACCGGCTTTCACTGAAGCCTTATTACTCTTAAAAGAGCAATTTGGTTGGTTGCACGGCTATTAGGATCACACAGCAGCCTGAAAGCTGTCAGTACAACTGCTTCTCATCTTTTTCACACAATCCTGACATCTTTTCTCTTTTCTGCTGGACACAGACATTACTGTTTTTATCATTTTCAATCAAGCTCACCCAGAACGCTGAGGAATATATTCCCACTGAAAGCAAAGTGGAGATCAGAAATTATTTTATAGCTCCAGGAGCAGTGCTGACTGCGTGCTGGGAGAGCCGGATCGGATCGTGAGAAATGTAGCTTGGCTCAGGGCTACATCAGGGAGCTGCTCCTTCAGCTGTTAAAGATGGCAAAACACCACCTACCTCAGGTTTTTCAATGATTGATGCTCTTTTAATAACCGGGAGGGAAGAGGATGTGAGAGATTTTGTGAAATTAACTTGTGGAAATGTTATCATCAGAGAAAGTGGGGAAAATTACTAGGCTTGAACTTCTCTTCGTTTTGATGCTCTTTTTCTCTGGACCAACTCAGAGCAAGCTGACTCGGACCCCCTGGAAAGGAAAACCTTGGAAAGGGGGTAAGTGATGAAAGTTTTGTGTTAAAGCTCTAAATGGAGTTAGCAAGGCTAGTCAGTGGGAACTTGAGGGCAGCTTGAGGGCAGCTAAAGGTAGGGGAACTGCTTCTGTCTGGAATCAGATTTTTAATTCAGGAAAGAGGATCTGTGTTGCAGGTGGCTAGGAAAAAGAGTTTTTCCTCTCTTATTGATATAAATATATTTTTGCAATTTTTGGTTTTGCGGGCTTTCAAAGCATTATGAGGATTGTTTCCAGCAGGGAGGATATAGGGCAAAATGCATGTTGCTCTAGTGCAAGGCTATGTGTGTTATCCTTAGGAAGCTGCATTATTTTAGAAAAGAAATGGGTCCTGACTATGTTAGCTTCCTGAATTGTTAGCAGATTTTATGAAATGATCAGACGGATGTTATGAAATGCAGTGTTGCCAACACTAATTTTCTGGCTGACTCCATCAGTGTTGATGTAGTAATAAAGATAAATTGCATTAACTTTATTGAAAAAAAAATCAGCTGAAAGAGAACAAGCCTTTCAATAATTGAGAGTGTTGTAATCCATTTTCTTCTGCTGTCGAAAAATTATTATGTGATGAGAGAGAATTTTTGGGACTTTGGTCCTGCCTTTCTATAAAGTTCACTTGATTCTGCTTTACCTAAATGCCATTTGTTTATACTAAACACAAGTTATCAGGGTACCTGCTCTGTGAATGCTGTAAGCCAAAATGTTGCCGCAGAAATATCCCATGACAGACTTTCTGGACCATGTGTGCATGTTTTGAGGGAAAATCTCGATGAGAGATATCTAAGATTTTGCTTTGCAGATGCATCCTTTTCACTTAATATTTTTTTTTCTCAGTTCTAGGAATGTTTTCTGGGTCTGCCCACCTTTGCTTTGCTGTCAATGTTACAATACGAGGTTAAAGAGAGGCATGAACATTAACAAGAAGTTTTAATAATTTATCACAGCATCTCAGCAGGATTTTCTAAATACATGAGGTCCTTCAGTTTGATCTTTCTGTTTCTCCCTTTGTTGCATTAAAGATATTGCAAATCTTCCACCTACTGTACTTTTGAGGGAAAAGTTCCTGCAAGCACGTAGCTTCAGTGGTTGCTGCAGATGCGGCCCCAAGGAGTGGAGCTGCAAATTATCTTCGGGCCTTGTAAGCTGCATCACCACATTGCTGTCTTTCCTGGTGTTATCAATGGATTTTCAGGGGTTTTTTCCTTGCAAACTGCAAGCTGTTATTCATGTTAGCCTGCATGGCAGCTTTTTGGTGGCTTGGGATCTAGAGATATATAGTGTTATCAACTCTAGGGGACATCAGGAGGGTTGACTTGCACTTCCTATATAAATTTTTCAAAGACAGTAGGCCCTGCTAGTATCATTTCCTGTGACAAACTTTAGCAGTAGACTTTGCAGCCTTAGCCACCCAGTGAGAAAGTTAGATAGCTGCAAGATTTTAGAAAAATGGTTAACCTAGTCAGAAAGGTTTATTTCAAGGCACGTGTGTTCCTAGGCAGTTATTCATTCAAAAAGCTTTAAATACAGATGCACTGGGTTTTATTTGTAAATCAAGCCTGAAATGTGTCATCTTTGAACATGTGACTACTTTTTCCAATGGACTGTAACTTGCTCAGCTAGAAATCTGCTAGCTTTGCTGACAATGTGATACGACTCAGTCAAGTTCAGGAACAGGCAATCATAGCAACAGATTTCGTTTACTGTTAAAAGAGTCTTGTGTATTTTTGGAAGGTCAGGCAAGTTACTGGATAACTTTAAACGTGTTGTCTGTTCTTTACTTTTAAAATTATTTCTTTTTTTAGTGCCTCTTTTTGTCACTGTGTGTGCATTGCATAAATATTTTCTAGAGATTCTGAGTTCCTGCAAAGTAGCTTTACCTTGATCTGCATATGTGCATGTTGTAAATAGTTATTTATTCATGAGCTTGGCTATTGATGGTTGTGTGAGTTGTGAAATTCTGTTACTTTTCTCTTGGCACATTATACAGTCTTTTCAAACATATTTTTACAATTCTTCAACATTGTTTTCTTTGCCAGAAGTAGGGAATACCTACTTTGTAGAATACCTAGCTGAGGCATATGTATATACTGGTTGGGGTGGGGAGGGGGAATGAGCCTTCTTCAGTTAAACACTATGGCCGGAAGCAAAGAGGATCAAGGCTCAAAACGCAAAATATTTAAAAGGTTACTTTACTTTTTAAAATTTGCTTGATATCAATACCAATTCAAGCTTATCTGCTTTACAGAACAATCTTTAAAACTGACATTCTATTTCTAAAAAATTCTGAAAAAGAGTAATAGTAACAAAACAACAGTTTTTTCTTCTGAAATGATTTTTTTTTTTTTTTTGCATTCACATTGCCTATGTGCATTTGTCTTAATCTGATTGAGCAGCTGTCAACCTCCATATGGCAACCTGCCCACACTGACAATTTCCATTTTTGTTGTATTAACAGGGGCCACCATTCTGAGAGAGGGGTTGGGGGCAGGGCTGAGGAGTGGTAGCATCATAGAGCAGGGAATAGCGGTGGCCTGTGAGAAGTGACGCTGACAGCTTGTGGCCAGTCTGCTCAAAACAGGTATCTGTAAGCTGACTGGTTAGAACGATTGGAAAAAATGCTGATTATTGTTGGCTACCCAGGGATTTTTAAGCTCATCAATGAACATGAATCTCAAATATAGGTTAGTAGGCCAGCAAGTTTTCCCTCAGGCGCATGCTTTTCTATTTAATCACAATATATGAACTCCTCAAGGGAAGGTGGATGTCTCTTCTGATTAGTTCAGAGCATAGCATAAATGATCATAAGTTTGCATTTCATGATAAACTAACCAGATATCTTAAACACACTGCTGACATCATCTTCATTTGGCTTAAAGGAACTAATTATTTTTCATTCAACTACTTTCACTGAAAAGAAAGTCTGAGAGGTGTAAACAGCTCCCCTCCAATGAGCATAACTTTACAGAGAAGTTTACATTGTGGATGGTTAATATTGCTAACAAAATGGGAATTTAAAATTATATCGTTTTTTAAAATGTCTGCTATTGGGAATTAGAATTTAAGCTAAATTTTCATAGTTACCAGTTACTATCAAAAGTGAAGATAGGAGGTAAATGTACATAAAGAGGAAAAGAGGTGTAAATGTTGTAAGTGGGTGAAGGTGGAACCAAGGAGGGTAGTCAGAACATTACCCACCTGGGCCAACAGGAACACTGACCAATCAGAGCAGCTGCTGATGAAGCTAGGGGGAGGGGCCAACCCCCCATCAGTCATTAATGTCCACCCACAACTTCCCTTAACCTTGCCTCCATTTAAATCTCCTGAAAGTCTGCTGAGTTCACTCAGGCGTCTCAGTTATGATAGGAGTTTAACTATGGCAAGAGAGCATAAAGTTATCAAAACTTTTGACAATTCAGAAGATTCTTTCACAGAACATTCATACTTGCTTCCTTTTATAAATTACAGCAGCCGGTTGTCCATGTCTATTTTTTGCTAAGCCAAGAAAACCTCTCTGGCAGTTTTCTCCCCCTCTATGAAGGGTTAGAATGTATTATGAGCATTCTGTGGCGTTATGTTATTTTACTTCATGGTGCGTTGAAGCGGTAACATGGGAATATTCAGGGAGTGCCATTTTAGGTTTCATATAGTTATCTGCATGGTCCCGTATAATGTATTAATACTTACTTAGAATTTTTTTGGAATATGCTCTAGTTTTGTTTTTGTTTAAACCTTGAAAGTTTAAAAAAAAATGTGCTGATGCCTACTACCTATAAGCCCATTTTTAGAATATTGCTTCTGAAGTCTTTCCTAGTTACATGAGCCAGTAAAAAACTGTATTTTGTTTTAGCAAGTACCTCACACAATCCAACATCTCACATTCTTTGTTATTGTGTAAGAAATAAAGGCTTTCACTAATAAAATTTGAATACTCATGATTTACTCTTTAACCAACACCAAAATAATTTAAGATTTCGTGGTTTGAAGAAATATAAATGGATCATTTTGCCTTTGACATTTCTCCTGGAATGCCCCTTTACCCCTATACTAGCCTTGAATGCTGGTTCAAATGTCCCTCAACCACATGCTGAAAGTAGTATTTCATCTTTTGAATGCTAGGACATTTTATTTAGAGTAGAAGGCATTTGCCAGTTTTTACATGTATCTATGTCTTACATGTTTGGCACTTTGTAAATTATTTGAACAGTAATTTTGTCTTTGATTCATCTTTGTTAACATGCTATCTTGCACCTAATAGATGCTCAATAAATATTATTAGATGAATGAGCAAAGTATCAGAAGAATTAGACTAGGGATAAAAATATTCTATGACTTTAGTTATTAATTACTCATTTCTTACTTTTTATTAAGTCCTATATCTCCCCTCTCTAATGTTGGGAAATCATTATTATCACTATAATTTTACCCCATTATTTAAATTTCAGTTTTAGTTGTAGAACAATATGAATGTATTTATAGTATTTTAAAACTTGCAAAATTCTGGCATACTCATGTAGGAAGTAGTGCAGTAAGGAAAAAAGAAAGCAACGTTGTTGTTCAGAAGTAATTTATAATGTGAGATTGTGAATCTGGAAACTGAACAGTATGAATATTCATGCAAAATGTAGAATGTTCTTTGTACTGTGTATAATCACCACTTCTGTTTTTCATTTGTTTAAATTATTTAATCTCCATCTGTATGCAATAAATAGACTTAATACCTTATCTTCCCTGCAACTGAAGAATACATTTCAAAGCCAAGTCTGAAATGAGTATTTTTTTCTAGAAGTTCAAAAGATTATGAGAGTATTTTTTAGATACAGAAATGAAAGAGTATGCTTAACAACTATACTAGGATCTGTTGAAAAATTCACTTGTGTTCTCTAGTGCTATTTGAAAAATAGCATTTGAGAAATTCAGCAAAATGCATGTGAGAGTTTGATAAGAAAAACTTGGCTCTTGAGAATAATAGACTTTTCTTAGTCTTAGAATTTATGAACTGAGTATATCTTATCCACAGCCATTTTGTCTAACTTTTATTCAAATTCACTGTTTTCACTTTTAACCTCAAAATTTTATTTTAGTTATCTATGTATTATTCATGTAATGTGTTTCCGGCCATGTGATTAAAATACCTTGAGATATTATATAATATTTATTTAAAATGCATTTTTTATTGGATGACAAATGGGGGAAAAATAGAGCTTTGAAGTGTTCTTCATGTTAGAAAATAGGTAGAAAGTAGTTGTTGGTATGTAACTTACAGAGAGAATACACACTTTTATCAAAAACGGGGAAAGCCCAGGAAGCAGAGTGCTGGTCCATTGTGGAGAATATAGCTTCAGCATCCTGTATCCTTGATGAAGTCATAACACACCTGTGAGCAGAGCGATCTGAGAATGCAGGGGTGCCACCACCCTTATCAGGTGTGTTTGCAGGTTCCGTTATGTGTGTCCTGGTTAGTTCCTACCCCTCTCCACTCCAGGGAGAAGATTCATTAGCCAAATTCCACTAAGCAGAATTTGTTAGGGAACTTAAAAAGGAAATAAGGATTTCTGAAGAGGTTGTTGAATTTTAAGAAGTGAGATACATTGACAGTGATGAAATGCCTTAGATATATTCTTACAGGGGTTCATGAATCCATAGTTAAGATGGTGTCAGCACTTCCATTATAAGCTACATTTTCAAAGGGTTTACAACTGAGCTATACAATTTTTGCTTCAGGATGGATCATGAGCTAACATTAGGCCTCCATCTGAGAGCAATTTCATTTTCTTCGTTTTCAAATTCAGACCTTCAAACTTCAGAGTTACTTGAGTTGTTTAAAAAAGAGAAAAAAAAGAGAGTAAAATACAGTTGTGTTCACAGACTTCGTTACTTGATAAAGAATTAAAATTTCAAAATAGAAATTCAGAAAGTGATGAGCGTTTACAATGAAGTCTGTTTGCTTAAGTCAGTTAAAAGATTATGTGAATCAAATTGTGACCTTGATCGGTTAAGACTGGGAATCTTTTATCTGTTAAAGTTTTTTGTTTGGTTAAGATACCAAGGTCATCCAAACTATTTCTGAAAAGGAAAGAAAATAAGTGCATTACAGCTAAAGGCCATTACATTTTCAGAGAGTAGAGCATTCATCTGGGCTTACACCTCATCTAAAGTTCTTCTTCAGCCACGTAGAATTTAAGAAAAAGAACCAAAGGATCACAATTCTACAGTTATAATGTAAAAATCAAATCAAAGATTTAAAGTCCTGAACTGGAACCTTAAAAACCATATATACCTTCACCAAAAAAAAAAAAAAAAAAGAAATTTCTATAGTGATTCCACGTTAGGTTTTTGAAAGCCATTCATTAAGTAGTATTCAAAACTTGGTCTATCAATAGGAAAAAAATATTATATATATTATATGTAATACACAGATTTCAACCCTCTAGGAACTTGCAATTTATAATTCTTTGGACTTTATTCTTTTGGTGGGGTGGGGAAGTTAGGGGGGTGAACTTTCTTTCCCTTTAACAGCTGTGTCTCCAAATAAGGTAAATGACTACAATGCTAAAAAAAAAAAAAAAAAAAAAAAACACAGCAAAACTAAACTAAGGTTGGGCTTGGTGCTGTTTCAGGGTGTGGGGAGAGGGGTAAAACTGCAAATATACAAATTATATTCTGAAGTCATTCTATTCTTCATATCGTACCAAAACCCATTATTCAGGGTAAAACTGGTTAAGCTTAGCTCCAGCATTCAGTCTGTTCTGTAAATCACTTATTAACTTCTGGATGATTATACTGATATGTTTTATGTTTCTTTGCTTTGTCTTTCCATTTGTGCCCTCCTCTCTCTCTCTCTCTCTTTTTTTTTTTTTTTTTAATGAGAAAGCAACTGGCTTTCAAAGTACAAAAATTGTGCCTAATCCTGAGTTTGTGGTATCTCAAAGTATCTTCAGCTATTGAAGAGCCAAGACAATGTGCTCTTGAAAATATAAATTTCAAATAACCAACCTAGGAACTTTGGTGTATAGAAAGGTATGTTGATATGGTCTAGGAAAAGTCTATGCTATAGGATTAAAAGGGGGAAGCAGCTGTACTTGATAATAGGGATAAAATAGTGTGAACCCGTTACTTTCTAGGCAGGATGTGGTTTATACTTAACAGATTCATTATGACATTTAGTCCAAATTCTGCTTAAAAAAACTATACATCAAATAAGTACCATACATGCTTCACATTCCATTATGTAATGGAGTTCTTTTGTAGAAATAAGTAGGATGTTATCCAATTAATAGTATGAAAACACAAGAAAAAAACTGTATACATTTATGAATAATATTTATGTGAATAGCTACAGCTTGAATTCTGTCTCTGTACAAAAGGGCAAATCAGTAAGCCTATATTCTTACATGAGAACATTTTTGTTTAGCGTTGCTATTCAGGCAAATATAAAGGTTTAATGAGTTAATTCAGTACTGTCAATTTAGAGCTCTGGACATTTTGCCAGAGTAAGTATAGAAATTCATTCCTTCTGTCAGTTTATGAAGAGTTCACCACATAGACTATTAGGATAGGCCCTACATATGCTTGGTGGGATCCCTTTCGTATCAGTGTCAAAAGCTCTGTCATCAAAGAAGTAGTTATCAAGCTGGGCAAAGTCCAAGATTATGTTCTAGAGACAGGGGCACATCATGAATTCTCTAATGTAATAGTTGTCAGCTAATAAAGAATTTATTTTAGGGCAACCAGAAATGTAACTGAAGTGCCTTCCAGAATCCATAGGGGCCGAGAATTGCTTCTGGCTAACTAATACGGATTTTCGTTTATCTAACAGTGTCCCATTCATGTTTAGGGACAGCACGGACCAGTGCAGAGACACTTGCAGGGATTTAGGGCTGAGGTTGTTGATTGCCAAATTTGATGAGTTAAATCTGATGCACTGTTAGATAATTTGCTAATTGTGCACGTCCACTCAAGGCCCCCAAAGATGTTGTGATGGTAATTTGTACATTCAATGTGGAACAACATGTACTGTACTATTAGAAAATGTTTTATGTCCATCTACTATATACCCATACTGTGCTTATATAGTACAGTAGGAAGCCTAAAATATAGACATTCATTCACACAAATATCTTTTGAATGCTCTCAAGAGAAACATAATTTAAATGATCAGAGAAGACAGGCATAAAGAAACATTTGGAAAAACAACTAGTGTAATAAATGAGCTGTAAATTATGTGTATCTAGTTTTTTAAGGCTTTGAATTAATAGTAGATATAAAAGGGGAAGATTTTTTACATGATAATAGCTACAGTAATGAAGATAGGGAAATAGAGAGTTCTATGCTATATATAGCTGAGCGGGTTTTTAAATTTTATTTTATTTTTCTTTTTTTAAGCACATTCTCTGTGCTAGGCTCTGTGTTGTGTAAATTTATTTGATTTCTGTAATTTAATGCTTTCATCAACCCCATCCAAAAGCTACTGTTACTGTTATCCTCATTTGCTACATGACAGTAACAACCTGACTAAAGTTATCAAGTAATGTATTTTTGAGCCAGACACCTGACCCAGGCCAGCAATGTGCTACATTTGGGGGACAGTCAAGTACCCAGTATAATTCCAATGGACAGCGTGTTGAGAATCAGTTAGGTACAGCTTTGAGAGTTGAGCAGAGAGTGAAGTGGAATTTATAAAATTGGAAACCAGTGACCACTGCAGGTCTTGGTAAGACAAGTTCTATGAGGATTGCAATATTTTGGGAACAAAACATGGTACCAACTACCTGGGTAATTTTTCAGATACCCAGCATACTTTAGAACTCTGTAGAATTCCTGCTTCATTACATAAGCAAGATTTACAATTTTATAGCTTAAAAACAAAAGCAGTGATACAAAATCATGTCCTAGAATAAAAGTTCAAGTTGTGATTTGATCTTCTTCTCTCCTGTGAAGAGTTTAATAATGTATAATGTCACTATTGAAGAAAACTTTTCACTGAAGACTATTTATTTGCCTAATATGGGTCTTGTGCAAAGCATCTTCTTAAAAGGTTTATTTGACAGTTCAGAATAATTTGTATCAAAACTATTAAGTGGTTTTTTGTATTACCACTGTGATAAATTAGTTTGTGGATGCATGTATAAATTAGTATATAAATGTATATATGAATATATCCTGTATATAAAAGGTCCATCATTTATAATGGCAAATTTACCTGTGAGTGTAAATTATGTGATTGTGACATTTATCAGCTATTTATCAGTTATGTTGCACAAAACATTTTTGTAGAAGTTTCATAGAGATATAAACATGTTGCTTGAAGCCTCAATATGTATGTTCTAAAAAGAGTTCTTCATGTTATAATTAAATTACTGGATGATCTTTAGGATTTGCTGTTATAATTTTAAATGCCTTATGTATGCATAAAAGCATCATTTTATTCATCTGTTTGAAGAATCTAAGCAAGTGGATGGGTACATTAGGTAAGTCATTTGGGATTGATGGCATATTTTTCCAAAGCAAAATTTTAACTTATAATAATTAAGTTTAAAATCATGTGGTGAAGCTACAAGAAGTCAGTTTTACTTGTAACTGTCATTTGCTTTCAAGTAGATCTGACTGGATTATTAAGAACTAAAGGATCAAACAGATGTACTGGGGAGATGCATTCTTAAGTATCCTATTGTAGCTTAAATCCTTATAATTTTGATTACAAACATTTTGGCTTCAGTATCTTACAGATACATTTAAAGTTAATGAAAACAACATTATGGCGTGGTAGCTCACACTCATTACACTTATTTAAGAGTATCATCAAGAAATAACAAAGATATCAAATTTCCGCTTACATCTCTCCCATTTACTAGCTACACACTTTAAGGGAAGTTGTTTGATTTATGTAATTCTCAGTATTCTAACAATGTTATTTTGTGTGGAACAAATGAGAGAATATACATAAAGTAACTGGCTTTTCAATAAATATTTTCTTCAAAAAATTAAATATATTCAAACGTTTTACTTATTATCAGCACACACACACACACTAAAGGTTAATTGCTAACATTTACTGAGGACGTCTTATATGCCAGCATTTTGTCAATGCTTTCCATGCATAATCTTATTTAATCCCATGTCTGTGTATTGAGCCCTACTTTTTCTTACTTTACAACTCAAATAGCCAAATCTGTTTTTTTCCCCTCTCTTCATTTGAATTCATCAATCTGTACTGTAGGCTCATTAAAGATGCACAAATGTTAGATGCGTTTTTTAAAACATTAGCCAAATAAAATGCAATCACTATTCAACATGCTAATAAATCAAACACTAACAGCACATCTGGTTTAAAATAAAGACAAGTGTGTCCATGATTAAAAGGGCATTTGGAAAACATTGCTAGTGTAGGAAAAAACAAAACAAAAGCAACTATATTTTTAGGAAATCCAACAAGATATGCTTAGGTGGCATGAAGATTATCGTTCCCATATAGTATATATAAAACTGGAGTATTCACAAGGGCAAAATTGGAATTGAATGAGCCAGGTCCAAAACCAGATGGCAAGAAAAAGTTTCAAGCTGTTTCATTTGGAAATTGATTTTTAGATTTCCACGTGGTGCATTACATTATAAGTTCAAATTAATTTTAAACTTTTAATTTTTCATATATATCTTCCTGACTCCTAGCACACTCTCTCTTGTCTGTCTTGTTGCCAGTGAATCTAAAATGAGCACCAGGCAGCTTTTCACTCTACATTAAATGCACACAGAAGAGCACTTAACTGTGTGCATTTTGAACTCCTCTCAATGAAAGTTTTAAGAGACAAGAAGCTTTTTCTACTCCAGGGTCACTATTAGTGTGAATAATGCATACACATTGAGAAATAGTAGAAATTCTACCGAGGATTGCAGCGTAGCTTGAATAAAATTATCTATCATTATCACAACTGATAAGTTTGGTACAACAGTGAACCTCATATTATAGAAAATTCAGTGCCAATGCCTTATGTTTTCCCATCCCATCAGAGCCTAATTTAAAGGAAGAAACTGACAGAGAAAACATGGGCGCTTAGGGAAGTACTCTGAGGTGTCAAGAGTTAAACACTAAGCAAGAGAAAAGTAACTTCTCTATCCTCAAAAACCACAGGGATGGATACAATGCTGCCAAGACAGGACGCATAATGCTCTTCCTTGAACTGAAGCTTTGTGCTCTTTTCCAGTCAGGACTCAGTTAATAGGTTTGTTTGTGTACACCTCAAATAGACAATGAAATTCATTATTTTTAAAAAATATACAACTTCTAAGTTAGGATGTTTTTTAAACGTCCCTGTAAATGGCTGTTTGGAAAGTTGATACGGCAGAAAAGTGAACAGGGATGTCCTCTCTCTTTAACCAACTGACAATTGCTTTAATCCTTTAAACTACCTAATAGCATGTGTGCTATGGGTTAATTATTTGGGACTATGTAAAAGTAAATTACATAAAGTTTGTAGATGTAAAATCATGCCTAAATGTCCAAGTGAATCTGGACACTTTTGAAAAGTACATGAAAACAGGAGTCTTTTATTGATGAATAAAATAAAATTTGTTTTATCTCAAGTGAGACCTTTTTCCCCTAAAATGCTTTTCTCCCATTTGAGGAGGAAAAAAAAAAAAAAAAAAAACTCACAAATGCAAGTTTCCTGTTATCTTCTATGATCTGAGAATGTGTTTCCTGATAAATGAAGATTTAATGTTAATAGAAATATAACACAAATAAATCAGTCTCAATATGAAAGCCTGTGAAACAATCTCAAATGCTCTTAAATGTAATATTGTATTTAATATTACACTGCAAACTCATGTATTTTCATATTTCAGAATATAACAGTGGGTCACAGTCTTCATTAGAAGTGTCAACTATTTGGGTACTAAAGCAAAAAAAAAAAAAAAGGAACCAGTTAACAGAAGTTCAATCATATTAGAGGTTAAACTGAATTTATTGTTTTCTAGATATGGAAATAATTAAGTTAATAAAATCATGAATATGGTGAGAAGGAAGTCTGATTATGTTCTTCTTACCCAATATCCCCTTAGTTTAAATTGATAAGTAATTAAAAAACTACCTTTTAAATGTTTGGGAGTGTTAGGTACCAGGCTATATTCATAAATGGAGATTGATTATAGCCTGGATTTTAGACCTTTTCTAAGTCCGAGACTATTGTGGAAAATACATGTCCAACTGGTTGAGGAATGAACCCTATGTCTTTAAAGATAATTTCAGGAAACTTAGGTAATCAAGAACAAAGCATGTTGGAAAACATGAAAAAGATTTTAATATTGAATGTTTGCTGACACTGAATATTTTATTCTGCATGCTCTGGAGTTCCTTGGTCTTGGCAAATAGTTGATTACCAGTTTTAGTAATTATCATAGTGTTAGCAGAGATTATATTCTAAATAAGCGTATAGGCTCAGATCAATTTATTTTCCATTTAGTTAGTTTCTTGTCAATGTAGAAATGTTGGAAATAGGGGGACAGGGTTAAAGAGAATTTCAAATTACCATAACCCCTGCCCATAAGAATAGTCACTTTAATCCAGCCCCTTAAGAATAATCACTTTAACTCCATGCAGTACTTTTCTCCTATTTATTTTCCATATTTCCCATATTTAAACCTACCCATATATGCATATGAACACCAAGAAAAATATAAAAGCTATATCCACATATATACACACACATTAGTAAACGTGGATATTACATTACATAATGCGCATATATAAAATTTAGAATATATTTAGACAGAATTATCTTACATACGTAATTTTTTATCTTATTTTCTTTTCCTTAATTTATGTCCCATTTTATACTATTATTCTGCTGTAAATATCTTTGAGCACAAATCAGATCAGTCCCTTGGCAGAATTTCGAGGAGTAAGATTATTATCTCAAAGATCATTTTAAGGCTCTTGATTCATAATGCCAAAGAGCACTGCATAAAGGAGTATAAATTTACAGGCTGACCCAAACTGCATTTGAATGCCTAGTGGAATGCACTTTTAAAGGTATAGAAAATTAGCATTTATTTTTTTAAATTGATATACAAATATAGAATTATATATCAGCTTTTTAAAAATTATTTTTAAATAAAATTATTTTAATTTAAATTTAATAGTATACTTGAATTTTATACATATAGTTGTTTATTAGCTATGCATAGCTTACATTTTATGTCTCCCTCCAATAATATTCAAAGTGCATATTTTCATTTTCTTTCTAATTTAACTACATAAAAATTGTTTTCAAATTTAAGAATAATGATCAGTAGTGTCACAGTTCAAATATCATAAAATGCAGAACTTCATTAAAAAATCATTTCTTGATTCTACACACCAATATTTATTAATAAGAATCTTTTATATACTCCAAGTGGGTGATGATGGTTCGAGCACAGTGTGATAAAGTCCAGCTGCATAAGTATAAACCTTTCAGGTTAATTTTGAATGACTTAAATCATTCATATTTTTAATGACTTCAAACCATTTCATGTGAAAATATCCTAGTTTAATCAACTATCATGAGGTGAATTTTAGAAAAAGTAGATAAATCCCTATTTTGGCTATATTCATATGACATGCAGATTTTAGGAAGGAAATTGTCTAAATGTTATGCTTTTAAAAACAGTGGAATAAAGGACATACAGACAATGGTGAATAGGGTGTTGAGAAGTTTGGGACACTTTTCTTATGAGGAATGTGAAAAAAAAAAAAGTAGAGGCAGATTAGCCTGGAAAATGGGGAATCATAACTTTTTTCAGAGTCATGTGGAAAGACGGAAAAAGACAGTCTGATGCTTCAAAGAGAAAGGGAAGAATTGCCTTAGGTGCTTAAATGTGTGTTCCACCAAAAGGAAAAATTAAAAAAGGAAAAGAATAAAGAAAGGATAATAAACCTTAGCTAAATTAATTGACACTTTTAAGAACACTCAGATTTCAGATCATTCGTTATATAATGCTCTAATGACTATAATCATCTGAAAATCACCTGTCTTATCTTGTGGACATTGACATAGGTTATCACCAGAAGTTTGAAGGGATCACGTGTGCACACCTGCTAAGAAAGATTATCACTATATTCCCATTCAACTGTCAAATTGTATGGTTATATAAAATAAAGCAGAATTATGTTGAATATGCTGTTATATCATTTGAAAATACTTCCAGAAGTATTAACTGTAGCAATTGGAAAATTTGATAACATTTGAGCCGTATATATTTTTCAAATTTCTCTTTCGAGAAATTTTTTCTAAACTAGTATGCTAATGTCATAGTATAAAGTATATAATTTTATTTTTATAAGATATGCATTAATTGTCATAGAAGATCCGTAGCCTCATAAGGGTTGGCAAAAAGTAACAAGACTCTAAAAGAAATGACTAAGCCAGCAAGCAGATTGGTTTGCCAGAATTCTGCAGTCCCCAGAAGTAGTCAGGAAGGCTCAGGGAATCAGAGCAGACCAGTTAACAAACTGTACACTCCCCGCACAGCATGGTAAGCAGAGGAGCATGAGTGTGAGAGCTCCATTTCCCCTGCCCCCAAGTCCCACAGGGTGACACAACAGGGCCAGGTGGTGCTGTAGCAAAGGAGCCCAGGGCTAGGGCCTCAGTGTCTTTTATAGCAAACAGCAAACATGCCATTTCCCTTCCAGGAGGACGAAGTGGTGGGAAGGTCATCTTCTTGCTCTCTTTAATTCCTACATGCAGGAACAGCTTGGAGTCAGGAGGCAGCTCTGCTTCGTGGTTTGGCACACTCAGCAAGGTCTTGCAAGAAATGGGGTTCATGGTCGACTGTGGTCTACAAATTAAGAGAAACTTTAAAAGCAGTTTCCCTCAGGTTAAATACTTATTTCTAATTGGAGAGGAGAAAAAATAATAATAATCCACTCTGGAGCCCTTTCTTCCAAACCCTCTACAAAGTCCTTGTGACTTTAGGAGCAACAATGCATTTCTTTCTTTTTTTTTTTTTTTTTTTTAACTTTTTTTTAATTGAGTTATAGTCATTTTACAGTGTTGTGTAACAATACATTTCTTTAAGACATCATGTAACTCATTGTGACTACACTGGAGCATTTTCAGAGATCCAACTAGCAAAAGAATCTGGATTTCAGGTATCCAATTTATCATGTAAAATACATACTATACCTCCAAAACACTTATCCTAATATTGGAATGTGAAAACACAGTACTTTCAAATAAGTATCAGTATCAATATTTTCTTACATCTATGTAGGTTTTTCAAAGCCCATGTTTGAAACATGATGATAAAGTAATAGAATGCACATAAGAAATGTACACTTCTTATATGTACCTGAGTGGGGTCCTTTGGAGGGGAAACTAAGTGAAGTAGATTCCCTATGCGTTTAAACACCTTACAGACTAAGGAAGAACACAAGGTAGAACAGTACGATGCATATTCACAGGAGAGGGGGAGTAAGCCCAGTTAATTGCAGGGATAAACAAAGTTCATAACTAATCAGTGTGACAGAAGGAATAATTGATGTGACAGAGGAAATGAAGGGGATTCTTTAATATCAGGAGGCTAAGCCTGACTATGACTTCCACAAGGATTTTTTTTGCACCACAAATAAGTATTTCTTGAAGTATAATTACCATGCCCGTATGAGTATATGAGCACTCTAACTCTGCTCTCTTTATTGTTGCCGTTCTCGCAGTGTCATTTAGGAATGTCTTAATACTTAGTTTCATAACAAATATAAGTGAAAAGGACCTTTTCCATTTTGCTTAAGTAAAAAACGTGTTTCTGTAATTAATAATATAATAATAGTATAATAATAATAATGTTGACTTTTTTAGAGTTTCAGAATCTAAATATATTCTCCATGTTTACAACATTTGTGAGAAATAAAATAAAAGATCATCATTAAGAGTAATTTGTATGAAGAAATCAAGGTCTGACTTTCAGTGGCCCATCCTCATAGAAATTCTATTTCGGTTGACTAGATCCCATCGATTCATTTTGATACTACCTATAAATGAAAATACCAAATGTCTTTAGCTTTGTCAGTGAAGAAGTAGTTTGGGCTTAACAAATCGTTCAGTGTTGTCTATTTGGAAGCTTCGTGACATATTAAAGCAGTTGTTGGGGAACAATTTGTTGTGGGGTCACATCTGATTGATGGTTTACTATCTACCACAGCCTCATCTGCTGCGATATTCCCATAATAAATGTTCATTGCTAGACAGTGTTAAATGTGCTCTATCTAAATCATCCGTTACTTATAACAAGTTTCAGTATATATGAATCAAATATTGCTTATAGTTGTCTTCAGTAGGATTTATCATTTTTGAACCTTTTCTACCACTTTAAATGGAATAACTAAGATACAGATTTTTGAATGTGTTTGAGCCCGCGGGTGGTATTGTACTAAGAATTCAGTCATAAAGTAAATACTAAGCCAATTATCTTGAAGAATAAAGATAAAATGTGGTTTTGTAGCTTTTTTTTTTTCCTGCTTCTAAATATAGAAGTTATATATTTTATAGTATGTGTTCTTAGGAAAATAAATAAAATACAGGGCAAATTAAAAAAAAATACCATTTGTGAAAATCTCATGAGGGAACTTGCTTCCAGCTTTTAGGAATAACTCATTTTTTACATGTAGCCACTCCAGCAGCTTTGACTCTGGAACGGTCTTTCAACTACAGGCTTCTATTTTTTATATATAACCTCCTTTCATTGCTACTAAATCTAACCTTAATCTCAACCTATTTTCTTCCTTAAGGTCTTTCACTCCATCTGGCTCTTGTTTCTTTTATGGCTCAAAGTTCTTTGTTGCTTGGTTTTAACCCCATGATTTGATGTTCTCAGCCCATGTTCAGTGTTTATTGATATCCAAGCATCTCTGCATCAGCCATTCCATGTCAAAGCCCCTGCTGCAAACCCACATCTAGGGAAAAACTAACACTCGATATTTTGTTCTATATAAATAATATCTAGATGATTTAAATGGATAGTATATTTTCTGACATTTATATGTTACTTGAACTAAGAAAACTCTTGAGATTATCTTAATGAACATAAAAATGAAAATAGGAATCATAGGTTTTATATTTTGATTCCTTAATTTCTAATGTGAAAGGCAAAACTGAAAGTCATCTTTGTGTTTCATGCATGAAGAAATTTTGAGACGAATGTCTCTTTGGTCCCTTCCCTAAGGTCATATGAAGAGGGACTCATGGTCTCAGGCAGGGAAAGAGCCAGTGATAATCCTGTGTTACACTGATTTGCTTTATATTTTCTACAAATTATAAGTATAAACAAGGGTGTTTTATGATCCAAAATTTAAGACCATTCCACATCTGTTCATTTATTCTGAACAAAACAGCATTTTAAAAATCAGTATAAATTACTCTAAAATTTTATTTGATTAATAATATAAAATTTCCAGGGAAACATTATCAAAAATTTCAAAACGAAGGTATTTGCCCTCTTATATTTTCAAACTGCTAAATTCCATTTAATCACATTTCTGCTTAGCCTTCTGGGATTTATCTCTTGCACAGAACTTAAGAAATATCTTTCTCATTGTCTTTTTCACATAGACAATATAATCTTGATGAGGAAAAAGCTGTTTACACATTTCTGAAACTGTTTCATATTAATTCAATCTTTGAATAGAGACAGGAGAAAATCTTTACCTTCTAGCCAAAGAGTATAATTTAGGACTTTCCACTTCTTTACACCCACATAAAAATAGGTTTTTTTCCTTGAAAATATATTTAGTGCATTCCAGATGATTTTTCCATAATAAACATAGTAAAACTTTACACTGGATATCAAAATAGGTTATATAATAGAAGACAGTTCTGAGTAGAGTAGGAAATTCTGCAGTTTTGTTTTTGCTGTTGTAGAGTGAAGTGATTTTCCAACTTCAGTGTGCATTCAAATCATTTGGAGGGCTTGGTAAAACAGACTGCTGGGTCCTGTTCCCAGAGTTTCTGACTCAGTAGGTCTGAGGTGAGAGCCACGAGTTTGCTTTCATAATAAGTTGCAGGTGATGCGGATGCTGTTGGTCCTTGGGTCACACTTTTAAAACCAGTAGTGTATTGGAGTTGGTGTCTGGAGTAAGAAGTCTTGTTTAAAATCACATAACAACCCCGTGACCTTGGATAGTTTATATACTCTCTCTGGAACCAGTGTTTCAAAGTTTGTAAAGCAGAAACCATGCTACCTGCCTGAGAAGGTGGTTGTGATCATTGAAATACTGTATAAAAAAATGCCAGCAGCAGGCCGTAGCACATATTAGCTATGCAATGGTTTTTAACTCTCTTTTCTGAAGATGTGTTACTGTGTAAGTCATGATTTTTGTGCTGAGTAGATGAACAGGAAAAAAAAATTCTTTGAGTTCTCTGCATGTCTAGCTTTCTGTAAATTAAGAAAAATTGCATAGTTTTGTATGATGAATTCACTAAACATCATTGATTACCACATCTGAAGCAAATATTGCTCTAAGTATTGTGAATATAATAATATAAAGACTTGGTCACTGATCTTGAGAATCTTAAAGTCCAGTTCAACAGTTGCTATAATGCATTGTTTATAAGAGAATGCATAGAACCAGAATGGCTTCTTTTGTTATTCAGGTTTCAGCCTAAATATTACCTTTCTAAAGAGGAATCTCTGTCTACTAACAACCCAGTTTAAAGAAATCTACTCCCATCACCCTATCCCCTTTTTTTGTTGTTGTTGTTTAAAAAATGCTATTTAATTCAGTTATCTTGCTTATTCAAAATTGTGTTGGTTTTCTCATTTGTGTTTAACTATGAGAAAGAAAGGGTCTGGTCTCTTTTATTTGTCATGGAATACTATCCCTTTAAAATGTGTGGATTATAGAAGGTGGTCAATGGATACTTATCAAACAAATGAATGAATGGAAGTCAGTTTAGAGAAATTTGCTTAGGTTTCACAGGGGCAGAAGCATTTGAATCAAGCATGCAAGTAGGAGAAAGGCAACTCAAGCTGAGGAACATACTAAGTATTAGGACACTGAGAGGAAAGTGTAAGAGCCTATGTTAATGGTCCATAAGCAGCCTGGCTACTTTGAGAGACATGAAGGGAAGTAGGAGCAACAGTTACATCAACATTACAGGAAGAATGTATCAACCTCTAACCAATGAAGAAGAATTGAAGAATAAGGGGACATGATCAGTAGATATCTTAGTGTAGGTATTTCTCGTAAGTGTAGAATTGTTCAACTAAACTGAATGTGTGAATACAGCATATAGAATTTCTCCTTGGTGGCACTAAGGACAGAGAGGTAGACCTGATAATCCTGTGGCAATATTAGGAAAATTAATGATACAATAAAGATGACAGCTACCTGAGGGAAAAGGTATAATATAATTTTAAAAGATTAATTTTTCTAATTATGCAAATGATTCCCGCTCATTATTTATTGGGATTTATTTGGAATGTTTAGTCTAAAACATTCACATGTAAAAATACATAGTTGATATTTTGGATACCTTCCCTCCATACTTTTTTTCAGTGCATTTTAACATTTGAAATCACACTGTAAATTTAAATCCTGTGTTTTTATTTAAATTTAACAAGGTATTCTCATCTTCAAAGATACAATTTATAATGGCCCCATAATACTCCATTGTATGAGGACCCTCTACTTAGTATTTTCCTCTTGAGTAGATTGAATACCTAGATTGAATAGGATAGATTCATATTGTTAGGTAGGTAGGAAATTACTTGGTTGTGTACAACAGAGACACTGAAAGCAGCAGTTGGAAATAAAATAGATATTTATCTCTTTCATTAAAAAGTTTGAATGAATAATTGGCTTTATTCTGAAAGCTGCCACAGGTTCAGGCTCCTTCTGTGTTACTGGTAAACAGTGACCCAGAATGTAGCCCTCGTGGGCCTGGTCCAAAATTGTCCATGATAGTTCAAAATTACCATACGAAGGTAATGGTTTCATGCAGAAATTCTGCACACTTTCACTCATTTCCTGTAAGACTTATTCATATAAACACTCTAGTAAGAGAAGTGGGAAATGTAGTCTTTTGGGGAGGCAGGGGTATCAAGTTCTGAGCTAAAATGCTGTCACAATGGAATAATGACAAAATGGAGAGTGGTAGACAAATAGTTTCTGCTATCTATGGTCAAGTTTCTCATCCTGACAATGCCACTTGTCCAGAGATGTCTTGTGGAAACCACTGAATTTCAGACATTATTAAATTTGCTTTTGAAGAACACTATGATGGTCCAATTCAAAATGTATCTGCTATTTTGTTTAAACAATATACTTTAAAATGTTTAGTTATCTATTTAATTAATTCTTGAATTGTGAAAAGTGGAATGAAAGACAATATTTAAGAGAGAACTCTGGTCTGACCATTGTTTTAATTATTTTAGGTCAGAATTGCTTTGAGATTAGCAGCTAATTCATTTTTAAATTCATGATGTAAGTATATTAATGTTGTCAAAAAGATTTCTTTGGATCAGAGCATTTAACAGGAAACTAGATATTTAACAGGATTTTTCTTCTCTCATCTAATAGTTTAAGTATATATTCAATTGCCAACTAGTTAAAATTAATGTAAATTCTTAAAATTAATGTTTGGGGTTATAATTTCTTAAATAGATTCTGAAAAGAAATTAATGGATTGTTTTAAATAATAGTACACAGCCTCTGTTTTCTGGGACTTGGTAAAGAAAAGAAAAAAAAAGATGCAGTTATGTCTATCAAGAATGTTTGTAGGCATACTATTTAAAAGTTGAGTAATAAATATTTTACAGGGGGCAAAATCCCAAGTGAAATAGAGAAAACAATTCTGCATATACCAGTAGGACCTTGTCTAATTTTTGTGATATAAAAATAGATTTTTATTTTTTTAAGACTTCATTGTTTTAGAACAGTTTTAGTTTCACAGTCAAATTGAGAGGGAACTACGGGGATTTTCTATGTATCCTCTGCCCCCACGCATGCATAGACTCCCCCATAATCAGTGTCACCATCAGAGTGGCATGTTTGTTACAGCTGATGAACCTACACTGACTCATCGTAATCACCTGAAGTTCACAGGTTTCCTTACAGTTCACCCTTGGTATAACATATTCTATGGGTTGGAAAATGTATAATGACATACATCCATAATTACAGAATCATACAGAATATTTTCACTGCCCTAAAAATCTGTGCTCTATCTGCTCATCCTTCCCCAACCCTAAACCTCTGGCAACCACTGACTGACTTTTTTACATACCTATAGTTTTGCCTTTTCCAGAATGTCCCAAATTGGAATCACACAGTATACAACCTTTTCAGATTGGCTTCTTTCAACACAGTAATACAAATTTAAGGTCCCTCCATGTCTTTTTGGAGCTTTCATTTTTAAGCCTTTTTTTTTTTCAGGATATTAACCTCTGGAGGCATAGTCAATACCTGTCATTTTCCTGCATCAAACCGCTCTTGGCCCACCACAAATTCTCAGTAACATGGGCAAAATCCCAAGTGAAATAGAGAAAACAATTCTGCATATACCAGAAAACATTTCAGAACTTGTCCATGGTGTTACAACATAAAGATTTTTGGAATCATTTTGAACTCAATTGCTAGGTCTATAGAAAGGGACTCCCACTGAAGATAAGGAGATGTATTAGATAAAAAGAATTCCTCTTCTTTTGCTTACAGAAAATCTACCTTTGATACCAAAACAGTTTTCTTCTTTTCTCTTACTTGGTTCTGACATACTTGGGCATCACACTGTATCTGTTTTGTGAAATTTGCTTTGCAATAGGAAAAGCCCTGGTGCACTCTGTATACATAGTAAGTCATGGCCATAATGATTAGTGTCTGGAGGAAAAAAATGGAATCAGAGAAAGAGAAAAAATAAGAAAGAGACCTAGCAATAAAGAATGGGAAGGGTGGAGATGGGGAACAAAATCCATTCCTTATTTCCTAAAAAGCAATGCTATTTCAGATCATTTTAATTCAATTTTTGATTAGGTATATAGAGAGAAATAATTTGGGATCTAATTTGCTATATTCACCCCTATGTTAGTCTGTTGTCAAAAGTATTATTAAAAACCATGAAGTTCTAAATTAAATAATAAGGTTGAGGGAACACTTAGCCATAGGAGATTTACTTTTTGATTTTTTATTAACACTTCAGTAGAACTAGGAATAGTACTGTAATATCAGCAAAAGATGAGCACAGTATTCTTTAAGTATGTCTTACCTGCATTTTCCTCCCCACGCTATGATGATGGTTACAATTCATTCCATAGTACCGCAAGAGGAGAATATGACAAGGGAAGAAGGAAGCCTAATAGCGAATTGTAGATGTTTCTGAGAGCTTCAGCACATCGCTCTGGTGACTTAAGGTCCCTCCTCAGCCTTGTATTAAACTTCACCCACTCGATGGAACAGAGTATGAATTCATGTCTTTTCCTTTTCTTACATACAACTGTCCACTTAGCAGACATCATCACCTTCACTCCTTTCCATCCCTCTGCAATAGGAAGTTTGGAGTTTCAACTTATCTTCAAGTTCTTACCCTTTATTTCCTGCTCATGTAATACCCACATTTATTTTGGTTAGTCCTCAAGCAATTTGCCAGCTCCAAATTGATTTTTATTTCTGATTTATACATATTTTAAAAAGTTAATTTCACCAAAGTAGAGCCATTCTACTAAAATCTGAAAGGATGAAGAGAAAATTGAGAATTGTATTTAGAAAAATTTTGAGACAAGCTAATCATAATAGAGCTCTTGCTATTTTTTAATTGTCTTAAATAAGCATGCTTTTGTGACTTAAATCTGGAAATCTGTTGCAGTTTTACAAAAGTTAATTATGCAAATGAATGTTTATAAATCTAATTTTGCATTTTAGTCTGTTATTATTACTAAATATTTCTTAGTTAAGAATACTTTAAAATTTTAAACTCTTTTATTTATGACATTTTCAATTTTCTTTGAGCTCATTTAAATGTTGCATATCAACTGGCCTTTTAGGATTTTCATGACATGAATGTCATATTTCCAAACAGCTTGTTTATTAATAAAAGTTGAGAGTAAATACTGATGTCTCAGATTGTGGTTACTTTTGCAAAGTAGTTATGTAGGCAATAGATTAGATTTAAATATGTTTTAAATGTTTGTTGAAGAGTTTCCATTTTACCCACAAAATACATTTAGAGTTTATGGTATAGACACTAGTGAACCTTAGCAATAAGATACGTTTGAAGCCATATACTGTTCCCAGATATGTTACCTGTCCTGGACATGTGAGATTGTACTGTCAGACAATAGATTGATTATGTGGGAATTCATCTTTCACTTTGAAGAACTCTGAACTTGAGGAAGTTCTAACACCTAACTTCTGTGTTAATTTCTTCATCCTTTTAGTACATGTGTAAAGTTTACTCATCATTGGTTATTCTCCTTGCAAGTTGCAGTCTGTGTTATTGTTGTTTTATTTGAAATTCCAAACCACTTTTAAACTTTAAGAGTGTCTAAGACATGTTATATGCAGCACCACTTTTAATATGAGCTTGATTTGGGCTCATATCATCATCTTTTTTGAGTGTATACATTTGTTAACAGTCACAATGACCTTACATGCTCAAATCTCTAAGGTTGTTAATCCATAATAAATCAGTCTTGTAATGTGCTTATGTTAATGCATGCATGTGGAATTCTTCAATAAATGTCTTTGCTTCTATACATGGTCTAGTAAAAATTTGTCAAAATTTGACACATAGATATCATTCATCTTTATTATAATCATTGGTTGTTTAATACCACCAAAGTTCTTCTTGAAACTCTGTTGTATAAATGACTAGATGCAAATTTTAACAGAAGTCAACCAACTTCAAAAAAAGAAAAGAAAGAAAAAACTAAAGTTATTGGGGGAAGAGTTTAGCTCAAGTGGTAGAGTGCATGCTTAGCATGCAGAAAGTCCTTGCTTCAATCCCCAGTACCTCCATTAAAACAAACAAACAAAAACAAACAAATAAATAAGCAAGCCTGATTATCTCCCCTCCCCACAAAAAACCTAAATAGATAAATCACTTTTCAAAAAAAAATTTTTAATCTGTAAAAAAATTAAAAAAAAACCTAAAGTTGTGTATCAAAGTGCAATTGTGTAGTCAAAAGCTAAGTAATTGCACAATAACACAGATTGTTGACTTTCTAAGTTGCAGTATGAATGTGATGAAAAATACAAAGCTGAATTCAAAGCAATTGCATATCATTCTAATGAGAAGATTCATGCTGGCAAGCTGTCCTTTTCCTTTCCCTCTGCTTTCAGTCAAGATAATTTCATTTATCTTCCGAGTTACCATAACCTTGTGGGATAGACCAATACCCAAACATTTCACCTCCTTGACCACATTCGAGAAAGCTTGTTTGTCTTGGGCATAATATTTTAGCCTATCCTGGATGTCAGCCTATCACTCTAACTGATTTATTTCTAACCAGAATAATATGAGTATAAAAATATATGTAATGTGAAGTCTGAAGTATTGAAGCCCTGAATGGATTTATACTGCTTCACAGTACATGTGATTTAGAGCTAATGGAGTATCTTGACATTTTATAAGCATTTAACTTTTGGAGAAATTACATCCTAGGTCACAAAGCATATTATGATTTAAAAATATTATATAGCTTCCCATTTTAGGAAGGACATTGGTTTAATGGTTAGGAGAGTCAGGCAACTAGTCATTCATTGAGAGTGATTCTTACCTTAGTAGATGGATAAAAAAGATGTTAACATTTCAAATAAAATGTTATTCTTTTTAGTTCCAAAAAATGCATTCATTGCCCATGTTCTAAAGACTAAAGAAGTAACTACCAGAGTTAATATATCATGCCACATATATTACAGTATGTTAGTAATTAGCATGTGGAAACCCCTTAATAATAACACTTGAAGACAAATCTTCCCTTTGGGAACTGTCAGTAAAATAAAGGCAAAGAAATCAATTTCTCTTGGTTGTGTTGTGAATCTTTTTAGATGTTTTCTATCCCCTTAAAGGTTGTCACCTGTTCTTTATCTGGTATTGCTGTATTTTCAAAAGATCAGAATTAGTATGAACTTAATTTATATTCTCCTTCAATTAAAGAAATTATTCATAAGCTGAGGAAATTTATCATCAGATTTAACTTGTCAGAAATGTTATCATAACAGTAGTAGGCAGACTAACTTTTATAAGAAAGGAAAAAAAATTCAAAATCTCAAGGAATCACCTGCTTACATCATATCTTAGTTCTAAAGTTCTCTGCTCCCTGCAGTGATTTGGTTTCCCTCCCTTTTGTGCTTCTGTTGTTCCCTATCTTGGGTCAAATCCAGCCCACACTTTTTTTTTTTTTTTTGTACAGCCCCAGAACTAAGCTTGTTTTTCACTTTTTCAAAGGTCTGTGAAAAATAAAGAAAGAATAATATGTGCTAGAGGCCTTATGTGTCCTGCAAAGCCTATAATATTTACTACCTGGCCCCTTCCATAAAAAAAATGTGCTGATCCCTTCCTTAGTGCTTCAGAGTCCTCCACTGGATTATTTGCATCAGGCCAGGTGACATAAGCAGAGAGAAAATGCCTGGGAAAATCACCAGCAGTTTCCATGGGCACGCACATTGTGTCTGTCCTTTTCACCGACATTCCATTGTTCAAAACTCAAGTTGCTTGGCCAGACCCAAATAAAAGGGAAACTAGGAGACATGGTTCAGCTAGATGCTCAAGAGGAAAAGGAAAATGGTCTGACAAATAACTAGCTAGACTCTGTCATATTTATAATACGACTAAGAAAATGACCACTCACACCAGATGATGCAGTGTTATGTGTTTTGAAAGAGTAATTTTGGAATGAATGTTTCATTACGGTGGGCACTTCTAATCTATGCTGTTCTCCTCTCTTTCCAGTCATCCAGGTGAATAAATAACTCCCCATCCACTTCCAGTGAGTCACGGGCATGTAATATAAGTCAGGAGTTTGGTGCACCATTTCAACAGCTGTCTTGGAATCTACCCCACTATCCTAGGCCTGAAACCACCTCCCAATTCCTCTTTGTTTACATGCAATAAAGTAGAAGACTATTATCTGTTTGGCCATACAATTCAGTTAATATTGTTAAATGATAAACTGAGGCATATTAAGAAAAAATCCATTTATTTGAGCAAAAATAGGTTCAAATTGGGCAGAACCAACAGCAAGTGGTTAGGAGTGCTCTGACAACAGGAACCAGGGGAAAGACACACAGGGAGAAAGTATGAAAGCAAAGAATGGAAATTGTTTAATTGGCTATCGTATAAAGCCTGACCGTCTGTGTTTGTGATTGACTGTCTTTAGTGTTTAAATTCTGTAACCTTGAGAACTTTACAGGCTTAGGTTTTGGTTTGCTTACAAAGACCACCATGGATGGCATCAGAGCCACCATAGTCTAGCGGCCCCCTTGTTTAGTTAATGTAAACACATATTCACTATTGATCCCCATGGGTTTCCTTCAAGTCTTGCTATTCAGCCTATGAGGTTTTTTTCAGGCTGTCTCTGTTAGCATCATTGTCCCAGCCCCCAAAACCACCACGGACTGTGACGTGTCTTAGGTTTTACCCATCTTGCAAACTGTCAAGTAAGCCTGTTTATAGTTTAATGGATCCTGGCAGAAGACTCATGACTCTCGGGTCAGAGACAAAGAACACTGTTACTCACTGCACAGTGTGCATCATGAAAATGTGTATGCTTGCATGAATTCCCCTTGAACCTAAGTCCTATAGGAGCAATACAGATGGTCCCTGATGAATGATTGCACATAAAGTGGGTGGCATTTCAGAAGAACTGTGAGCTCAGGGAAACTGAGACTTCTATATGTAAGCATGCCTGCTCTTAGGTTTGGAAAGAAACAGGCAGAAACCCAACATACCCTTTGCACTGAAGGGAAATACTATCTCTGTATTCTATGGCTGTTTGCTCTATAAACATCCTCGTGAATGTAGTCTAGAATGATGGGCAGTCAGTGCCACACTGGTTAAGACAGATAAAATAGCCAGAGACCCATAGAGAACTTTTCTCCATTATTATCATTGGATTGCTATATTTTTAAAATTTGTCTAGCAATATACAAGTCTGTGTTGGAAGCACGTTTAATAGAAGGTATGGGTAGATTAATGAAAATCTATACTTGCTGTTTATGAGAGAAAACAGAAATCAGGATTTCTAGTATTGACACAGTTGTTTGCCAGGCCAACTTTATGTCAGTGCAGAATGATTAAATTTCATTAAAATTGATTTGCATAGTTTTAACATGTTATTGGGTTGTTTGCCTTGTAAACAGCCATAGTTGTGATGCAAATTTTATTGAATGGTATCCAAGTGTCCCACAGATAAGCACATACAAGTCTTTCTCGGAGAATGTAATTTGTAATCCATTACCAGAAACTCTTCTCTAGTTTAGAATTCCGACCTGCAGACTTGTTCAAGCTGGAGTTCAGCTAAGGTTGCAAATCACTACTTGTAGCCTGGTCTACTGATTCAATAAAACTCTCACACACCAAAGGATCTATATTGGTGCTCACTATCCAAGAAGAAGCAAAATGAAAACAACGTATATGACATGTTGTAAGCATAATTCTTTCATTTTTCTTGGCTTGAAGTGATAAAAATGCTGGATGCCTTCATCTGTAGCAGGATATTCCCAGCTGAGTGCAAAGTGGAATTCAGTATTTATCTGATAAATGAGTGACTGGCAGCATGCAGGTGTCTATATGCATAAGCTGATTTGCATGGGGGATGGAGAACTTCTAAAATAAAGCTTTGCAAGTGAGAACTTGCAGAATAGAACCTCAAAATCAAAGGGAAGGAAAGATGCTTCAGAAAGCTAGGCATTGTGACCCCTGCCTACTCCCTCTAAATTCTTTGGAAAACATTGGCATGCTTATTGTTGAAGAGCTGTTTAAGTGGCAAAGCAAGACATAGATCAGGAAATCATGGAATCATGTAATATTGATGTGGTGAGACCTCAAGGGCCTTTAGAAGTAGAATGAAACCTTAAGAAAACTGCTGTGCCCAGGCAGGCAGTAGAGAATCTTTGGAAATAGAATTTTGTTGTAAGCACAAATGAGAAAGCCCTTGAGACATCTAGAAATATTTAAGGAAGGTGTAATTTTGTGCCATTCACTTTAGGAAAATAAGAATGCAAAATCTAATTCATAACTTCTATTAGGAGTTCACTGTGCCCAAAGGCGGCTTAAACCTGAGCAAATTTGAATTTTTACTTCGTGGCATTTCAAGATACCTTAAATCTGTTTTCAGGATTGGAATTTTTATTTCCCATCCTTTTCCAGCTATCCTTTTACTTTTGTATAAGAATGTATCAGTTAATTCTATTCATTTTAGCTATATATGTGAGTTAATTGTTAAGAATTTTTAAAAGCATTCTCCTACTTAAGCTTTTAAGATAATTATCTTGGAAGATAATTGATTTGTTTGACTTAAAACAATCAACTATAAGAAAAGAACCTTTTAAAAATGGATAGGCTGAAATTCTAGATTATCTTTTGCATCCGGGAGTGTTCAGAATTCAGCTCTTTACAATGGAATTTGATTCACCAAATATTTATGTTCACAAGTAAACAAGTCATATAACAAATGAAGGTGTGATACGAATGAATTTTTTTAAGTGAGGAAGTGATTCTGTTGCTTAGAGTATAAAGGAAGATTTCATGATGACCTTAAAGACATAGATGAACTGCTACCCTGTGCCAAGTTGGTAGTCATTGTGGTCATCAGAACTTTTCAACCAAGGTAGTAATATTCTCTGAGCTGTACTTTCAGAGGTTAAAAGTACTTCCAAATATCTGAAGTTCAGGTTGGAGGCACTTACAGTGGTCTGTGTGAAATGTGGACCTATTTCAGTAAATGCACTATGGCTTGGCCACTGATTAAATAGGAGTGAAGAATGAAAGGAAGAGGAAAAGATGCTTTCAGGGTTTCAGCCTGAAACCAGGAAAGGAGGGAGTGAATGTTGTTTAAGAAATGATGTTTCAGTCTGAGTTAAAGTGTCCATTGGGCAGTTAAAAATGGGTTGAGAGAAATATTAAAGTCAGTGATTTGGGTGACGGCTAGATGTGTTAATAACAGTGACTGTTTATGGTTTGCTTATATTTTAGATTTTATGTGGGGAGTTTAATACACATTATTATTCTTAGTGCTTTAATCCTAATGTGGTAGCTATTCATACAAATATATACTCATATATACATTCATATTCATATATATGCTTATATATTAAATTGATAATTTGTGAAGTTAAATAATTTGATAATTACTGCTCAGTTTTTCTAGAGTTGGATTTCAACCGGTATCTGTATAACTGTGAAGCCTGCATGTTCTTAACTCCCAAGCTCCCTTATCTTTTATGATAAGGGTCCAAATTTTGAATAAAGCAGAAATCAGAGACAGTGAGCAAGGCTTTAAAGACAAAAAGAGAAAATAATTTAAGATACAAGGAGGTGAGTGGGGAGGAAATGTCTATGTGAATGAGGCCAAGACAGAAACTCAAGCAGAAACAAAACTCTCCTGTGAATCTCAGGAGAGCCAAGGCTTGGGACAGGCCTGCGTGAACCCCAGGGAAGGCAGTTCTTTCTAGAGCATGTTTGTTTTTCTTCACGTTCTGTACAACCAGAATGTGTGAGTGTGAGTGTAAAGTGTGTGTGTAAGTTTGTGAGTGTGTATCAAGGATGGGCAGAGGATTATTTCTCAGCACAGAGGAAATATTTCCCATAAAATTAAGTCCTGGTTGAATTGCAGCCAAACTACCGTAGGTGTTAAAATTTGCGTTGGGTTCCCTAGATGTGCTCAGATGAATTCCAAAATCTTTTACCCCAAAATATAGCTGAAGAATAACATAAATTTAAGCCTTCCTAGTTTTTGTAAGAAAAAAAGGAGCTTTCAGAGACTGAAAAAATTGCCCTGAGGTTGACACCAAAAAATAATTCCTGGCACCTAAAAGAACATCACAGGGAATGAATTGGCCGTGTTAGAGCAAAAACCCAAGTTTTTTCAGTATGTCTCCTTTTCTTACTTCAATTTAAATTATTTAATTGCTGAAAGTTTTATTTATGAAATTTCCTTTAATACAGTTTTTTTTTTCTGTACCTCTTTGTGTTCAATTTTATTTGCTTTAACATTTCTGCTTCAAAGTATGCCTGTCTTCAAGACTGCATTGTCAGGTATTTTATTATTTGAAATGTAGAAGTGCTCCTTTTAGACAGTCACTCTGTTCCCAAGGGATCTCAGTTTGTCTTTCATCTACCCACCCTCCTCTATTAGGCAGCTCTGTGGGGGTCCTAAATGGATCAGACTTTGTCCTTACAGGCCAATTAGCTCAGGCTTTGATCATATAAAAGGAGAAACTAAAGATCAGCCTTGTCCTTCTGGAAGCTTCCCTCTTGGGACCTCTAAAAGACGCTTTCTTTGTTTCCCTATTTTTTCCTTAAGAAAGATCGTTAGTTCTCCCAAGTTACTAACACTGACAATCTTTTATAGTCCACTAAAAAGATTTTTACAAATATTTGAAACAACAAATAATTATCAGCGATAATGCTTACAAGGGCTCATTGGAGGTAAGTCTAAGGTGTCTCTTCTATTTACTTTTGGAAACTGAGGTCAAGACTTTGTTCGGGTGGGGGTTACTGACTTTTAAATTACATTCTGTTTTTGGTTCCATAAAATATTACCATTTTGGCCTTCAAAATCATGTCTAGTGACATGCAGCCGACAGTTGCATAATACAGCAGTTAGAAATGTGGACAGTGTCTGTCAAAATGGCATATTTTGTTGTCCAGAGCTACCAGATGACTAGGAACCATTTCATGTTTCACAGACACTCATTCATCATGTTTTCTCCACTGAGGTTTGCAGATAACTTTTCCAAGTCTATCATATTATGAGAATTTACCTCACATTTTACACTAAGGGATCTAAGAAATGTGAGCTTTCGCCCATCTCTTCACCAATCAGAAAGGAAAGAATTTGCCTGATATAGTCACAGAGTGACAACATGAAAGTAAAAGAAATTACTCTGTAAACTCCCTGTGAGGCCTCCTGTTACAACAGGGCCACTTTGCATCAATTGGGAATAAAAGCATAATGATATACTCCCTAATGTGAGGATGATGCAGCCTGATACACACAAGCACAGCTTGAAGAAGGCTATGGCTCCACTGGAACCCAAGGTTCATAGACTTTTGTGGCTGAACACCTATGGAGAAATGCCATTCAGACAAAATTTTTAAAAATGGTTTATGTCTTTTTTTGATTAGCAGTCCTTGCTGGGAATCAGATTTGTTTTCAGGAAAATACTGGGAAGACAGACCGTCCAAGTACCAATTCATATTCTGATATACATTTTTACCCTGTGCTCACCTTCATGTCACCTTCTGTGTTTCTAAACTCTAAGGTATAGCTTCTTCTTCTTTGACCTCAGGATTTATTGGTTAATGCTGCATTAGGTACCGAAGAATGAACAGTCAAAAAATTGTGATAACATTTTTACTTCATGGAAAAGGATTATTTACTCTATTTATGTTAGGTCTGAAGTGTTTAGAAGGATTTTGCTGAAATTTTATGTTATGTCATTAGTATATATGTAGAAGTGGGTATTTCTACTTTTTAATTATGGGAAATTAGATTTAAAAGCTACAGATTTAAAACTGGTTTGTAAATGTGATTCAATGATTCAGAACAAAGGAATTGTGCCCTTGAAATTTGCCTGTTACAGTCAAAGCTGCTGTTCTAAACTGAAGTATTCAGTATGATTTTGTTCTACTTATTTTACCAAAGGCCAGTTTATGACTTTCAAAGAGCTGTGGATTTAAAATAACAACTGTCATCAACAACAAGAGAAAAATGGTAACTATGTGAGGTGATGGATGTATCAACTAATGATTTTTATGGTAATCATTTCATAATGCATAGATATATCAAATCATCATGTTATGCACTTTAAGCTTAAACAATGTTATATCTTAAAGCTGGATATAATGAAAAAATAGTGTCTGGGATTAGCATGAAGACTAAATAAGATATGGATTAAAAATGCTTATCATAGCTCTTGAGACATAGCAAATTCTTAATAAATGTGCTATTATTGCCATTAAACATTTAAAAAATAAAATAACAGCAATCAATAAGCAAACAAGATAAACAAATGTATGGGTCATGCACCACCCTGTTGTGGGCATATGGAATGGGACCAAGTAGGAAAGGACCATAAAAAATAGGTCATTGAGTATAGGAAAAGTCTAGAAAGTTGTCAATATTAGGAAATTATTTTATAGTATTTTGTGGATTTATGTCTTTCCATAAGTAGGCCCCAAATTCACACTATATATTAAATAATCTAACACTTAAAATAGTGTTTATTATATCTCCAATCAGACACAGTTGTATGAGGATGTTGAGTTGGACTTGTCTAACTGTTCAAGAATAACAGATGAAGATAGCTAAAGCTGAAAAGCAATTAACTACTCACATGCTACAAACTGACACCCTTGAGACTTCAGACACTTGCAGAATCTGCCCAGCCACTATTCACCATCACTCCATCACTCCATAGTACCCTACACAGTCAATATCAGTTTATTTAAGAAGACTGGGGAAGAGAGAAAATTAAGTGCGCCTTGTCAAGAGGACAATAATTAGGAGAGAGTCTGTCGTCCTGCATAGAAGTGCTCTGGTCAACTTGGCAAGCAGGGCCAGGAGGAGCTGCCCTTGGAAAATTGCTCTTAGATTTTGACTTACATAGGGAAAATTTGACATCTGAGTTAACATCTCAAGTATATAGGTTAAGATGCAGAAATTGGCAAGACCTCACCATTATACAGAAAGAAGAATTGAAGGCCTTCTATGAACGGAAAAAATAAAGGAAAATTAGTGTCTTTCTCTGTAAGAGGGTTTCGTGGCCTCAGGAAAAGCAAGATTAAAGCTTAAGATTACCCCCAAGAATACTGTGCCCACAACCTATGGTGAGCCTGTTAGTACCAGGGTAAACTAGACTAAATTAAGGAGCAGGGTCACATCAACATGCAAATGGTTGTATACTACACCTGCCTCTTCATTCCTCCTCCCCGCTTTCTCACTGGAGGAATTTGTTCACAGAGAAAGTGTGGGACAGCTCAACTGTTCCTCTCTTCATCCATCTCCATCTAACTACAAATACAAATTGCTATGAAGCATGGATAGTGAAGACTTTGAATCAGCAATATTATTGGGCAATGTTATTTATTTAAAGTGTACAAAAACTTACGGAATCTGGTGGAATGTCACAAAGAATGAAAAGGAGAATTTGTTATAACATGATTAAAAGCAGCTATATTGCAGCTTTGTGTTTATATTTCAGGGTTGAAATTCTTCAATAAACCAGGTACACATGACCTCTTTCTCCAAATTTCTAGATCCTCTGTATCCCTCTGATGATCTTATTGCCCAAGATCTTTGTTCTATTTGTAGGAGGCAGAGAGCCAGGATTTAAACTGTGCAGGAGTTTCTATTTTTTGCAGCCAAAAGCGCCTAAATGAAACCTATGTAATATATATTTTAAAAGATTTTCTTCAAAGAGTAGATCTAGATATGCTGATAATTATGGAAATAAATATCAAAACACAACAAAAAGAGCATCAACATGATAACAACATGTACAGTTGATGGTGAAATTAGGGACAGCTTTTTCATATTTCTACGCTCCCAAATTTTATAAAAATAATAAGTAATAATACTCAGCATTAATTAAACATCTATTAAATGTGAGACACTAAGTAATTTACATATATTAATTTAACTCATCAGAATAATCCTAAAAAAGAGGAAAAATATTATTACCCTTATTTTGTAGATGATGAAACAGTCCTGGAGAGATTATATGACATTTCCAAGATCGTACAGCTGACTGTTGACAAAGCCTGAATTTAAACTTAGGAAGCATTACTTTAGAAGCATGAGCTTCAAATTTATTTAAGTGTGCTTAAGACATTAAGTTCCATTTATCCAGAAAATGTTTCAAGAATTGGCAATGTTCTAGAATTTTATTCTACTTGCGGACAACAAGTTAGCTTTGCAGCAGTTAAATGGCAGGAGGCATGAGACTCCTGGGTCAGACACAAAGGATGTTTCTTCACCCACAGCAATAGTAGTAGCAAGGACATCATCATTTTTCTCATGTCAGTTTTCCTGGGCCCCAGTTTCCACTGGACAACATGGAGAAATTCAGGGGACACCTGCACATTTGATGGATTGCTCTACAGAAGAGAAATTCTGTGCTCATAATGGACAATAAGTATGTCTGCCCATTGCTCCAAAGGGAGAGATTATATTTCTGGCTTCCAAGGCAGTTCACTATACAAACATTCTGAAAAGATACTCTGAAACACCATCAGGGCCTCTCCTCATAAATCTGCGGAAACATGAGAGAACATGGAAAACTGATTTAATAAAGCCTTGTATGCCCCAATAACAGTGAGAGTGCCATAAAAATGTTACAATTAGTGATACATCCAGGAGTAAATTTAGGATTTAAACTTTTCTTCTTAGGATTTTATTTGCCAGTCACACCAGAAAATAATTGATTTGCTTTGTGTCACTTTCATTCTGGATTGTTTATATCTGTTTCCCACAATCAATATGCCCCCTTTTCCTTTTCTTCATCTTTTCGACACAAAGAGAATATCACATCCTCCTTAGCGAGGACCCAGGCTTTGAACTTTGAAATCTGTCTCCAGTTGTAACTGATGTTTTCTCTGGTTGAGAAAGACTATTCTATTCCCAGTATAAACTATGTGGTATTTTATAACAAGACTTGTACCAGCATTGCTGAGTTTCAACTAACTCTGTGAATTCAAAGGGACTTTCTCGTGCTCTTCAATAATGTTCAATATAAGCACCAATATTAAAACCTGATATTTAGTATTATCATTAATGATTTGGACGTTGATAGATACCATAGAAGTCTTAAAGTATTAATTATTTTAATGGAGGCTTATATTTTTATGACATATTTAAAATAGGCTTAAATATAAAAAGTATTGAAAATAATTTCTTACTGTCCAAAGCCAAAGAGAAATCAGACAAGATCAACTGGAGCAAGTAAGAACACTGATGAGACAATATTCTTCATCTCTTTTTTCTGTTTAGTTTTATAGAAATTCACTCATGGAAACAAACTCATCTTTGTTATCAAAAGAAGCCTGTATTCTTATCTGAGTCTTGTCCTAAAAGAATCCTAGGAAGGGATGATTGGGGCACATGAGGATGTACCTAGGAAATATGAATGAAGTTGGTATATTTTTTAACTTCAGTATTTTATTATGAATAGATAGTCATAACAACTTGTGATTGCATGGGCCTTTCAATTTTACCAAGCATGTTCACAAGAATTTTCCCTTAGTCCTCACAATAAAATAATGATATATATGATGTGAGCACTCCATTATAGGTCAAGAAATTGAGGCATAGAAAGTTAATATAATTGTACCAATATCATATGTAGCTGGATAGTAGCTGTGAGATTTATCTCTAAGTCATCTGAGAAAAAAAGGAGAGTCATATTAAAAAGATATATATATATATATATATATATTATATATATATATATATTATATATATATATAGCAGAAGCCCTGGATTTGGGCTTTTTATGGTGTAGATAAACAATGATTGCCTATATTTTTAACCTTTGCACAATACCTTCCTGAAAGATAATTCACAGATAGAGTTATTTTCTTTTCCTGTTTCTTAATTTTACCAAAGTTTAGAGACTCATCTAATAGTCTCACAGAATACAAGAATTAGGGAAACTAGTAGACCTTTCATATTTGTGGTCCCTAATTTGATTGAACATCAGAATCTACTGACAAACTTAAAAATGTGGGGGCTTCTTCTCGGGGTATTTTGATTCACTGTACTTGGAATGCAGCTACAGAATTACAGTCTTTTTTTCCTTTTTTAAGTGTTTTCTCTACCTCTGCAGGGATTCTGATGATTAGAAGGCATCTTCTCCAATATGGTACATTTAGGAATTGTCGCCATTATCTGGCTCTCCAATATAACCTTCTGCTTATTTGGTGTGTAAACTGAGAACATCAATATTTCACAAGGCTTATGTTTCTGTATTATGTCCTTATTGTTTGCTATGTTCTTACACAAATCTGTCAATCACCTCCTATACAAGTTTGGAAATGAATGTATTATTTTTTTATACCCATATTGTAGGAAGAGCTGATCTGGGTTTAAATTCCCCATATACTTACTATTAGCCATGTGATTTTGAATAAATTACTTAACCTATAAGGCCTTCAGTTTTGTGAGTTTTAAAAGAGGGATGCTATTAACAATCCCAGTAATTTATTGTGAAGTTTCCATCAGAAAATATGATCCAAGTGCTTGGGATATAGCTGATGTTCAATAAATTTTATTGATAATTTTATCATGCCATATCTATATTTTATCAAAAATAGCATATTAATAACCAGACAGAAAGTGTTCAAAGAATGTCTTTTTAAAATGTGTAACATCTCATTGGCAAGGATATACTGTATTTGCCTACCTAGTAAATGGAAGTATCTCAATACCTGTAGGCGAATATGGGATCTCAAGTTCAGGGGGAATAGTCTTACGAACTGTACCTCTTAAACTGTACTCACAGCCTGGGCGGCGTCTGCAGGATTAACCATAGCTGGGCTTCCATCTTGAGAGAAGTGACCGCCACAGACTGATAAAGTGGCCGTTACTCTTACCAGGCACGCATCTCCTTGTTTGTACTGGTATTCCTCCGTTACTCTCATTCCTCTTCTTGCTTGATCTCAATCGGCTGTGTTCTTTTGGTTTATTGAGGGGTAGAATCTTAGCTGCAGATTAGGCTAAATGTTTGATAAAATAATTTGAAAACATTTTTCTTATACTTGGAATAGTTATGTAGATCTGCTCATAAGATCCTCCAGTTTGATATTCAATCCCCTATCCAAATTTGCATGAAAGTGAGTTGAGCTGTTTTTTTTCAGGACACTACTTCTGACTCTTGCCTTGCTAAAATGATGTAAAAAAATCGTCTTGAAAACGTGAGTCTTTCTCTTGAATTCATGAATGATTGATGAAGTGGCCTTTATGTGCGGTATACTGTGGATTGCAGAAACAGCAACTCCGGTCCTTTATGAGACTGAGTTTTACTACTGAATTCTCCATAAATATCAAGTTATAAATAAACTGTGCCTCGCAAGTACTTCAGCTGATTCCAGGCTGCTCTCTAATTGGCCTGCCACAGATGGCTATAACCAAATAACTAACAATTAGATTACTCCATTGTTACAAATTTACTCTGAAAATAGCAAGACACACGTGGCTTTTGACAAGAGGTTGCAGAAGAAAGGTGTAGAACAACTTGGTAAATATTAAACAATATTTTAATTCAAAAGCTTGCTGTCTTGAAATACAGTTCTAACAGTCTCTGTCAGCAATATGGTTGGTTGTTGGAACTTGCATATTGCTCAGGGATTTAAAAAATGCACATAAGTACAAGCAAGGGTAAATGGAAAATGCACTGGAAGTGTATGATGAAATACTGCTTTGGATCCCTGTTTCATGCAGATGTTTCAGGCGGGACTGTCCTGATATGATCTTTTCAGTCATCTCAGTCACTAAACTCGCTTGAAGAGGAATGAGAGAGGAATAATCTTCAGTCATGTTTTATGCTACAGTATGATTTTGTATAGTTACAAGAAAAGTGTTTTAGGTGTTAAGCATGAGTTAGTAAATATACTTTTAATAAGGAATGAAGAGAAACTTGAAAGAAGCAATATTTACATATTTATAACCCATTTCTTCCATATGTAGATTGGAGAAAAGTTGTATTAAATCTACACAAAGTCTTCTTGACTCTACACGCAGAATTTAATGAACTAAATTGCATGTTGAGCCACACCTGCTCCCTTCCCTAATATTTCTCATACTTACTGGACCCGTGTTCTTCACCTAAGTAAAAATTAAGGCAGATACCAATGGGTGTCAATAGAGAATAAAGAAAGCTATCCTTTCCTTTTCATTCGGAAAATGTATTCCTCAAACGTGGAAATAAAACGCAAAGAGAATAGTCTTTGAATCACTGTAACCTTTTTAAACCTGATCTACAAGAGCACCTCATTGTATTTATTTGATGACTTCAGAAAGGATGCGTCTAAGAAACTTTTTTTTTTTAATTAAAACTGAGAGAGTTTTTTAAACACATTCCTAATTAACACCTAAGTTCTTTCTTTTAGGCAAGACAAAGACTTCCCTTGCATTAACAACGTCTGGGGCATTTGCAAATCTCAGCTTGCTTCACATTTTTTAGGGGTTGCAGTTCCTGTGACCAGAAATGCATGTGAAAGCAAATTTATTACAGTCGGAGAGGAGGAACAGTTAAACTAAAAATGATCTCTGATTGAGAATAGCAACACTGGATGTCTGACATCTGTTTCTCTAGTTGTTTTAAAACTCAACATAGACGAAGCATTTTAAATCATAATGAGTAGCGTACTCTCAATTCAAGGCATGTGATTACCAAAAATTCAGAGGCTTCTTTTTACAAGATAACTAATTTTTGAATAGAAAACCATTAAAATACTTGACAAAAACTGAGCAGTTCATATATGTTAAGATATGTCTTTAAGTGTTTTGAATTCCAGCTGTTTGTTTTCTTTGTTCTATTAGTAAGAAGACTGCCAAAACTTGGATACATAACTTTTTACTAAATGAAGAACATTTGGGGGATGACATTATGGGTTTTGAAACAGTATCCTCTACTTCTTCTGGAGTAAGTCCTGAAACAAATCACTTTTGATAGTGTATTTTTGATTGATTAGAACTTCATTATGTTTTCATAAATTATTATTAAAATGTTAATAGTGAAGATAGTCATTACTATTTATAAGATGACTTACAATCCTCAGTTGCTCTTTATAGTGCTACAATTATTTATTACTGCTTCGTTTGTGGGAAGTTATATATACAACCAGTAATATATTAAATCCTATTTACCATTCTAGTATCAACTGAAAAAAAATCTTCTGAAGGTGATGAATTTTCGATGGCACCAATCACTGTTGCACATTCTAGTAAAGTGATATTCTTAGAGAAGCTTTGAAAAATGTAATGAAAAATTATGAAAGAGAATAATTTCTTTTATATAGGAAAAATCTTCTGGGTGTAATTAAGCGAAAGGAGAGCTTTCAGCAGAGATATCTGTTTACATGTCTGATATCTACCGTGAACTTTTCATGAGAGATTTTTAGTAGATTACTAAACTATGATATACTTCCATTTATTCATTTTAAAAATGTTTCATAAATCCAACCTCCTTATTTCACAGGGCTGTTAGGATCAAATGAGATGCTTTGTTAGACATTTGAAAGTGTCACGCTGATTTCTGTGGGATCTGTGTGTGTGTGCGTGAGCACATAAAGGAGTGTGTTTGCTGGTGATGTTATGATATTTAACTACTCCCAAGCTAAGAATGTAACAGGATTTCTAACTTATTTAAGTAAACCATCATACTTTGGAGTATTGAAATTATAAGTGGTAACAATTTGAGTTTTAAAAATGTGACTGTGTTAGGTGCATTATATTCATTATCAATAGATAATTGTGAAGATTAAATTAATTAACACAAGTAAATTACATGTACGTTTTATGCCTATAAGGGCTAAGAGTTCAATAATGTTTGCTATTATTATATGATTTGGTTATCAAATCAATGCTGTGGAATAGCTAACTAAAATCACTGATTTTGGCTAGGGAAACTGAGGCTAGAAGATGTTCAGGAAGTTGTCTGAGGGCAAGTTGTAAGTATTGGGATAGGAACTGGATGGACTGGCTGTAGAAGCCATCCTCTTAACTCCTACATTCTGTTAATATTCCAAATATATTCACTAACTCCTTGAAATCACATATAGTAAAATTTCCCAAGATTGTCACTGGGATTATGTTACTTCACCAAGAATATCTATATAGCAATCTAAGATGATTAGATAAGTAAAAAGTTAAATAAAAATTCCTAAAAAGGGTGGCTAACACACCAACCTAAAAAACTGTCTACTGTGGGGTTCTATTAGCAATCGTTAGGTAACATTTAGGTGAATTTGGGAGCGGTAATATTTATAGTGACCTTAAGGATTTTGTGTGAAGAACATATTATTCTGAGGTTCATTCTGGTTTTTAGAATTAATATTTGGTGGTGCAGGGAATCTAACTAAAGCTGCAACAAAGCACAGATGGAGTACAACTCTAGACTAGACTGATTTGCCCTGACATTAGCAGCAGCCTGACAGGAGAAGAATATATCTTTGCCTGGGATTCAAAGTGCTGCGTGGTTTGTAGCATATGGAGAAGTAAAAAATAAGACCTTAAGAACACAAAGGTATGGGACAGGATGAATGGAAGTGTACTGTTTTTATAAGGTATTCTAATAATTTAAAAGGTATATTTTGAAAAAATAAAGTTATATTTTGTGTTCTCTGGAACAGCCATGAAAACACAAGAGATTACATATAAAATGTAAATAGATGATACAAAATAGAAAACCACAAAATACTTGAGTAATCCAAACGATAACAGAAAAGAAGAAACAGAAGCAAAGAATATACGGAATAAATCGAAAAATAAAATGATAGACCTAAATATAATCATATCAATAATTACACTAAATGAAAATAGAATGAACACACCAATTGGTAGACAAACGCCAGTTTGGTTAACAAAGCAAGACTCAGCTGTGTGCTATGTATAAGTAACAAAATTTAACTATAAATATAGGAAGAGGTTGAAAGGAAAAGAATGAAAAAGCTATGTCATGCAAAACTGAGTATAAGAAAACTGTTGTGGCCATATGAATTTCAAATAAGATATAATTCAAGTAGAGTATCTATTACCAGAGGTAAGAGTGCATTTCAAAGGATCAAATCAAATTCTAAGGATATTTGTACCTGATAACAGAATATCAAATACATTAAGCAAAAGTTGACAGAAATAAAGGAAGAAATAGACCCATCTCCAATTATAGCTGGGGATTTTCACACATTACTCTCATAATAGACAGAACAAGTAGACAAAAACAAACAAAACTTGACATTATTGGCATTTACATAACACCCCATTGTACAACTGGAGAGTGCAGATTTTTTTCAAGATCACAGAAAATATCCACCAAGATAGACTATATTCATAGCCATAAAATATATCTCAGTAAATTGTAAGAAATTATACAGATTATATCTAAAATTAATTACTATATTAGAAATCATCTGGCTTCATTATATATTCTATTTTCATATAAATATTAAAATTATATTCTATGTTTCATTTACAATATTGAAAAATCTAAAATCCTTACAAATAAATTGAACAAAAGTGGCAGAGAAAAATGAAAGAAAAAGAGACTTAAATAAATGGTCATGGATTGGAATAGTCAATAGTGTTGAATGTACATTCCCCATAAATTTATCTATAAATTCAACAGAATACCAATCAAAATCCTAGGAAAAGTTTTTGAAGGAATTAGTAACCTTATTCTAACATTTATGTGAAAAATAATTTTGAAAAGAGTAACATTTGGAAGACTTACAGTACCTGATTTCAAGAATTCTAATAAAGCTACAGCAGCAAGAAATAGATCAATGCAACAGATGGAGAGTTCAGAAATAGACCTACACATATCTGGTTAATTAATTTTGACCAAGGCTCCACACATGAATGCAGTGAGAGAAAGGAAAATCTTTTTAACAAATGGTGCTAGATAACATAGATATCCATATAGAGGTGCGAACCTAGATCCTGCCTCACCCTTTGCCCAAGAGTAACCTTCAGTTGCCCATGGATCTAAATTTAAAGGCTAGCACCATAAAGCTTCTAGAAGAATGTGAAAATACGTAAGTACATAACCTTGGGATAGGCAAAAATTTCTTGGTAGGATTAAACAATTTCTAACAATAAAAGAGAAGAAAATAGAAGTTTATAAAAAGAACTTAAATCTATGTCTAATGACAACATTAAGAAAATGAAAAAAAAAGAAATTAATTCCTGGAGAATGCCAACAACATAGATTAATCTCAAAAACATAATGTTAAGCAAAGACAGTGGAATCAAAGAGAACATGCTGTACAATTTCGTTTATATGAATTAAAGAACAGACCAAAAGACTTCTCAAGAATGATAAAAATTTTCTCTGTCTTATCCTGCTTGATGGCTACATGTATACAATTAGCAAAACTCATTGAACTGAACATTTGATAAAGTAAAACAGTCTATTCATACATGACATGATTGTGAATAAAGAATTCTCAATGGGATCTACCAAAAAAATCCGACTGAATTAATAAGTGAATTTACCAAGGTTGCAGGAAATAAGATCATTAAACAAAATTAATTCTATTTGTATAATCTAGTAATACATAATTAGAAAATATAATTACTAAAGATACAATTTGAATAGATTAAAACACTAGGTTTTAAAAATTGTATTTAAATTATACCTAAATTTTAAAAAATACACAGAAGTTTAAAATGTACTTATATGCAAAGGAAACAATCATGTCACCTGAGATATCTTAGGGGGTTATTTTACAAAATATCCTTTGTAGTTTATTTTTCCAACATTCCAAACAACCTACGTCATTATTTGTGATGCAAAGAGTTTCTTGTCTGTAGCTGTAAGATAACTTGAGCCTTATGTCAAAGCCCCAAGTGGGATAGTATAAAAGGCCATCTCCCCTAGAAGCTAGAAACATAACCACATTCCTCCTCCTGCTCATAGATATCTGCTGTGTCTGCCTAAGAGTCCCCTTACTTGGGATTTTACATGACCATAGCTCTGGAGACTTCCTTCCTTCCCCTCCGCCACCTCCAAAAAGACACCAGCTATTCTCTATGCTAATTTGTTTCTTACTTGGTTTCCCGTTCTCCCAGGTCCTAAACTATACTGTAACCAGAAACTCTTTATTCTGTGAATAAACTCTGTGAGAAACTCTTCTCATCCAGTGAAAAGCCAAGAGATTTGTTCTCTCCTTCATTCCAGTTGTGCCCATTTTATCCTTCCATTATAATATACTTACGTCAACACTAACTTGTTTTTCAGACTCACTCACTAGAGTGTAAGCTTCTAGATGGCAGGGACATGTTCTCATTTATCTTTGTCCATAGAAGTTACAATAAATGTATATTTATATGCCTAATTATATTAGAAGTAAAGCATATTATGAACATCATCAATTCAAATTTAAAGAGTAAGTTATATAGTTTTCCTTTAGATTCAAATTATTGTTATCTGGAAATAGTCAATAGAAGAATTTACAATGAGTAATTCCTCAAAAACAACTATCTAAGTTCAGACAATGAGCTTTAGCATTTGCAGATTATTCAAGATTTTGAAAGTTGATGCTGTTTAAATATTGAATGAGCCCTTTCAGCTAGAAAGAATGCTATAAAATTGAAAGAGACTTTCATCTGAGATATAATAAGGAGTGAGTTTCATTTGTGCAAGCATGTTTCTTACTATGAATGACGGCCACCTATTATGTTGTTTTGTATGAGCTATTTCATATTATTCTAGTCCTATAATAGCAAATACAAGTAAGTGCTGAAAGCATATTATGGTTGTTTGGTTTATAGCATGAAATGAAATATATAAAAAACTCAAGTGCTCTTGTGAGGCTTTTCATTGTTCATATGACCCTCTTCCTCTTGATATGCACAATAAGATGCTCCAAGCATGCTTTACACTCAGGTTTCTCAGGCTCGCATTATTTTGTTCTAAGTAGAGTTTCTATCATGAGAAAGATATTTTTTCTATTATTTACTACTCTTTGGTATTCACATATTTCTTTTGATAACTCTCTTTGGTAACCACCTTCTTTTTTCATTTCTCAAGACTACCTTTAGTTTTTTCTTGAGTGTTTATAACCTTTAAGGAAATATTTATAGAGGTTACTTTTTGTTTTGATAAAAGGATCTACTGATAATACATATTTTCAATGACTCACCTAACTAATAAAAGTATCTAAAAATATCAAATTACATTTTAAGAGAATGATATAGAAAATGGTATTTAATATCAGTGTGTATTACAAAAACATGAGTATTTTCAGAACTCCAATTTCCTCTAAATATAGGTGAATCCTAGAAGACGTAGTCATTTTTCAGTCTCTTCTGGTTTAGTTTATTAACAGTGGCAACCCCTTACTGAGCATGAAATCTATTCCAGCATTACTCTAAGCATTTGTGTTTATTATCTTATTCAAGTTTCATAACAATCACATAAGGCAAATGTTATTATGTTACTCCAAAAATGGGAAACAAAAAAGTAGGCATAGTCACATGATCCATGGTAACATGATTTTGACCAACAGCATATCGGGGGATCTCACTGGTGGGTCTTCTTGCAAAGTTTTTGAAAGTAGAAAGAATTGGCTGGAATATGCTTTCTACTTTTTTCCCTTGGCCTCTCCCTTTCACTGTTTGGATGTAATGCTTGGAGACAGAACAACCATCTTATGAGCATGAGGGAAAATACCAAACTCTATAGAGAGGGAGGATCAAAGTAAAAAGAAGACACTATGATGACATTGTGAAGCTCCTCTACAGGTCTGAACTGCTTCCTCTAAGACCCTTTTTATCTTGAGAAAAAAAATCAGTTCTATTTGATTAGGTCACTATAAGCTTACCTCAGGGATATCGTGGGTTCAGTTCTATGCCACCAAAATAAAGTGAATATTGCAATAAAGCAGATTACAAAATGTTTGGTTTCCCAGTGCAAATAAAAGTTATGTTGATTCTGTACTGTAGTCTATTAAGTGTGCAATAACATATGTCTAAAAATATATAAATAACTTGTTAAAAATACTTTATTGCTAAAAAGTGCCAGCCCTCTACTGAGCCTCCTGTGAGTTGTAGTTGTAGCATCAAAAATCACTGATTATAGATCACCATAATAAATATAATAATGAAAAAGTTTGAAATATTGCAAGAATTACCAAAATGTGACCTGGAGACACAAAGTGTACAAATACTGATGGAAAAATGGCACAGGTACACTCATTTGTTGCAGGGATGCTGCACAGCTTCAGTTTATAAAGAACACAGTATGTGCAAAGCACAATAAACAATGTATGCCTGCATAGTGCAGATGACACAGTCTCAAAAGATACAACCAAGTCCTAACTTGTTTTTTTTTTCATATACTGTATTGCTGTGTTGGAAACATGGTATTGCTTTCATACGTGCTGGGGCTAGAATTCCTCTTGACAAAGAAACCTCAGAGACTGCAGGTAGAACAAGTGAAAGTGAGTCCTGACAATTCACACGAGTGTCTTACAAAACCAGCAAGCAGATGCAGCATGATCTAATTACTCAGGCCTAGTTCTGGAGCAAGACTTCTTGTAGATTTCTGAAGGCCTCTTGGGTGCTACGTGTGCTTTTCCAGCTTTAATGACTTTACAGATATCCAGCACAGTTTCAATGGGACACTGGTGAGAAAAAAATAGAGTCTACTATTTATCCCAATTTAGCTGTTTCTGTACCTAAGTGTTCTTTATTTCTGTCCCTAACTGTTCCATAAGTGATAAAATTTCCATTGCATTTATACCTCAAAGCTGGAAATAAAGTATGAATAAAACAAAGGAGGACACAATGTATTTTTCCTAGAATGGAAAAATTTTGAGAATTGTTCATCACGGCAATTTAGAGAAATGTAACAAAATTAATAATTACTCAAGAACCACATAAACGTTCTAGTTCAGTCTCTGATTTCATACCAGAAATATCATAAGAAATGCGTAACCTCTATTACCTAACCTAATAGAAATCTGACCCCTAAACTAATATCTTCGTAAGAAATGCACCATTCTATCTTGAAGTAAAAAACACTTACAAAAAGAAGTATATTTGCTAATATGAGTAACATCAAAAAGTAAACTGTCTTTGTATGAAAAGGCTGCCATTCATAGTGCTATTTAAGAAAGAATAGAATGTGCAGGTTGAAAGCCGACTACTTTAAGAAAACTTAGTGTTAGATTATTGCTGTTTATCTGTAGGCATTGTAACATATTTTAAGTCATTCTTTGCTGCTTACTTAAATATACTAATTCTCTTTTATAGTACTGGAGTATTTTTTTCTGTGTAAATGCATGAAATATGTTTAATACAATAAGAAACACATTATACGAAGACTTAATAAACTAGATATTACAGGCATCTTATTTTATTAATCATACTGATCGTGATGGTAATTTGTCACTTAGGGTACTGTAAAGTGTTTCATCAGCTTGAAGTTCTGAGGTCCAGAAATCATAGATCAGTTGTATTAACTTAGGTGAGGCAAATGAATAACCTCTGAAGATTTCAGTTTTATCACTTGTAAAGGGAAAAAGTTACACTTTAATCTCTATTAATTGACTAATACATGTGTTAAAAGTATTGCTTTGAGCATATTCTAGATCTAAAACTTAGCAGATGTGATCCAGCGATCATAGGTTGAAGGAATTACGGACACCATTTTGGGGGTCTGATCCATAGTCCTTGAAAGAGCATAACCCAGTGATTATGATTTCCCTTCCTTTTCAGCTGCTGCTATTGGGAAGATTTTAGCAGGCAACCAAACTGGGGTAACTCCCCTCTAACCGTCTCAAACTTTCTCATCATTTGCCTGAGGCCTGCTTCTAAGTCTTTCAACAGATACTTATTTTGTCAGTTGCTGTAATGTATGCCAATGCTTTCTTGTCCGTCTTGGGGTTAAACTATAAGGCAGGACACCTTGTTTTGGATTTTAGTTTACGTCTGACATTTGAATAGCAATGTGCCAAATAGTATCTTTGACCTTCGGCTGGCAGATGTGTTTGGAATCTGTGTGAATTGTCTTGTTCTGATCAGCTATAAATAGGTGAAGAAACAGTACAATGGGTAGCACTCAGTAAAATCTGTAATAGCTTCTTCCCCTTTTGTCTCACCTGCCAGCTCACAGGTGTGCATACACACACACAGACACACAGACACACATAGAACTAGGATGAGGTCTCCATTAAATTTATAGTTCCACTCCTTGGCCTCATCTTGAACTCCTAATACAATGGCTCCTTGCAATTCATCACAAGGGAAACTATAAGTAAGTGATGGATGGATTGGCCTAAATCTATCATGACTAATAGAAAACAATTCAAAAATTAAGATGCTTAACACTTTAAATCAGTGCTTTTATTATCTCACCTAAAGGGTAATAGCATCTTCATCATCATCATCATTATCTTGAGGTCCTTAAGTATTATTGAAGTTGAATCCAAGGACAGGTAGTTCTAATTTTGCAGCATGCTGTGAATGTGCTCTGCTCCTAGTTTCCAGGGCTATGATGATGTCTAGGTAATTGTGATAGATAATGTTCTCTATGTGAGCTTTCTCTTAAGTTTGGTGAATTCGCTTGTGAACAGCACTAGCCTGTATGTCTAACAGAAAATCAGTTAGTATTAATGATACAAATATTTGCTTAATAAGACTCCTTAGGGAGCCAATATTAATCAAAGGCTCAGAATGATCTGTAATTAGCACATCAATTGTACATGTGTTAGTGGATGATTCTAAAGTGCTGAAGGGTTCTTGAAATACTTTATTCTTTATTATAATTTAGCATTTTTCTCCTGGCACTTTATTTAAATTTCTTAGCCCAAGACATCATTGCCTTTCATCTGGACACTGCCCCTAACCTTCTAACTTCTTCTACTTTGACCTTGGTTGTATACAGCTCAGTGTAACTTTTTTACGATATGAATCAAATCAGGTCTCTTGTCAGATTAAACTCCTTCCAGTATCTTTGCATCACACTAAAATAAAATTTCAGTTTTGATCTTTGCTTACCTTTTCTGAATCAGTTCCTCCTACTTTATGCTCCACAGTTTGTCTCTCCTTGAGGACCTGCATGTGCAATGACCTCTGCCTACAATACTGCCCAAGGACTCCTTCTGGTCCTTCAGTTTCAATTCAACTGACGTCTCAGAAACACCTCCTCTGACTCCTGAATCTAAAGTATGACCTCATACAACTGGATGACTCTCAACTATTTTCCCCTGTTTTTACTTTATTTGTCATATTCATTGCTTTCTGAAAAAATTTTGCATTGAATTATTCAATCATGATCTCTCTCTCCTCATTAGATGTAAGCTTCATGAAAGCAAGCACTTCTTCAAAGCCTTATTCCTAAAATCTGAAACAGTGACTGTCAAATAATAGGTATTTTATAATATTATATGTGCATATATATATATAAGCTAAATTGAAAAGTAGGTATTACATGGGATCTTCTCTCATCTCACATTTCTGACTGACTTATAAAGCTATTATTCATAAATTACTTTAACATTCTACCTGGACTTTTCTTATTTGTTTTATTATTTTCATTATATTAAGTAATTTTATTAATGAAAAATATCTGATTGTTCATATACAAAGTAGAATCTTCCATACACTTTGCCAAAAACTTCAGGGAAAGTGAGGAATCAATGGTGAAAATTCTGAGGCCTGCATAGCATCTCTCCTCTGAGAATTTCTACACTTTCCTAGATCGCTGGCCCGAAGAACACTTTCCCCCTTTTACAGTGTCTTTTAAAAGAAGTGTCATGTTTGAATTCCAGTAGGGAGCACGACCTCCTGTGGAAGCTGCAATTAGTTTGCTGTTCATCTGATTCTACAGGGTCTCTACCTGTTTTAGTACAAATTTGCTTGCTTTTATTTTTGCCCCCAACTTATTTGCTGTGTTATTGTTGGCCTGAATGCCTCACTGTTGTTATCTTTGTGAACAGACTCTAGGAGAGATTAAAGTAAGCCAGCTGAGTGATTTTCCAATAACAAATCACAATTCTAATTATTCTGGAACTGAAGCAGGTGACAGAGTCACAGGTGAGCGGAAGAAAGAGCCTGTGGTTTGGCTTCTTGCGGACGATGCTCCCACCTGTACCTGTACTCTGGAGGAAGCCTGTCTTGGGCTCTGTGCTGTTCTCTGACAGCACATGAGAGAGGGCACCTTATCCCCTTGTTTATTTATAGGCCTCTTTTATATTTTGACGTGATGAAAACTGTGAGTCCTATACATGTAGCTGGATTTCTTTTCTTAGCAATACAGAAAGAAAAATATTTGTCCTCCTTCCTCTGAACCTTTGATATGGGAACAATCATGTTTTGAAATTCTGTAAAAGATATGATGTAAGCTAATTGAGATTCAATTAGTACATCACATGCTCTTTGCTATGCAGAAGCTAACTGGGGATCTGTCTGTTAGAAATTACTCATAGCTGCATGAGAGCTAGATGAATAGTAATTTAGACCTTGAAAGACATGCAAGACTATAAATGGAAGTAAAAGTGAAGCTAATGGAAGATCACCCAAGAACTTATCAGAATTCCCTAATGAGAAATTCTAATTTTTATATTTGACATTAGGGCTTATGATAATGACGAGACCTCAAGATTGACTACAATTAGATCCATAAAATGCATTGCAAATATCTTGAAAACTACCTATTAAATTGAACCTTTGAGCCAGATTTGTCTCCCTCTATTATAATGATTTATAGCATGAGAAATTCTGGATTTACTTTTCTTTGTTATTAACAACCAATATAATTCCATATTATGTATCTCTAATTATACATTACAACCAAAGTGATCTTTTCAAAACCAAAGACAAAAAGTCACTCCTCCGCTCAAAATACTCAGATGGCTTCCCACCTTCCTGAGAATTAATTACCAAGCCCTTTCCATGGCCTTCTAGGTCCTCTTAGGATTTTCTCACCCTCCCCCCACCCCACTCTCTGCTCTGGTCACATTTCAATCTCTCCCTTTGTTTATCTGTTCTAGCAGCTAGCTCTACCCTCATTTATGTTTTGAAAGCCATGCTGTGTGGCCTCCCCTCTTCTTAGGACCTTTGCCGAGTCTGTTCTCTTAGCAGAAAATGTCTCCAGATCCTCATGGCTCCTACCTGCATTTCACTCTACTCTGCGCGAGGGTCACCTTTTCAGAGACCTTCCCTGATTAAACTACCTAACATGGAGCACGCCTCTCCTCAGACCCACCAACTCTGTCTTCTTTATCCTGATATACTGTTCTTAGCACTTGCAACCTGAAGTACTATATTCTGTTTATTTTTTTTTTCTGTAGTTTTCCACTTGGAATGTAAGTTTCCCAAGGATAGACATCTTGCAATTTTGTTCATAACTCTACCTCTGATAAATATTAGGCACTCAATGAATGTCTGTCCACTGAATGAATGATTTATGAGGCTTTACCTTTGTGATTTATCTAAATCAGTTAATTGTACATTCGCTAATGAAAGAGAACAGAGTAATAATTTTTACGTGAAATATAAGAGATTAGTCTTTGTCTTATACAATGCTATTGTTAAAATTACTTGCATAATAGTAAATTTTAGATATGTCCTTATTCATATATAATCCCTTGAAATTTATTTTTTAACTGTTTAAACAATAAGTATTATGAAAATTTTATTTTCATAGATATTTTTAGCTAATCTTACACTAAAAATATTCTATATCTGATCTCATAAAAATAGCTCTTCAAATAGTATTTAACATTAATTTTGTTAAGCAGAGAAATGATTATTAATAAAGAGCAATTTAGTTCAAGATTGCTTTATATCGCATTACTTTTTCAGCATTTTTTATTGCAACCCAAGCAATGAAAATTGCAATGAAAAGCATATTTTATTTTAAACTCTAAGAAAATAAAATAATACTATTACCCATACTAATGTTAGCCAAATTTGTGTGCACTCAACATAAAATTTAAGCAGAAATGCATGCCATAAGCAATTTCATGTAAATCTATTTTTTTAATTTTTAGTTCTCTAAACAGGTTCTTTATAAAGTCAAAATGACTACCTTTGATCTTAGAAGATAATTGCATAGATATTATTTGCTTTTCATTTATTATATCTCATATGAAATAATCAGTTTACCTACCTCCAGTTAAAATTCCAAACTGCAAAGGTCACATAACATTCTGAACAGCTGTGGAGAGGGATCATCTCATCTACCTGTCTATCTACCTATCTATCAAGAAGTATTTATAAACCTCTTTCCTGCACTTAATATACCCAAATTTCCATCATCATTGGTGGTAGGGAGTTGAGGACAACTTGCGGGGGAAGAAATACATATTTTTTACTGCTTTTCTCCAAAAGAATTTACGCTTGCAACAATATGAGTCCAACACATTGCAGAATATTAGAGATAACACTAACTCAGTGGGGAAAATTCCATTTACTGCATCACTACTTCCTGTGGTTTGTGTCTGAATTTGCCACAGTGAAAATGCTCATACTCAACATTATTTAAGTTGTAAAACAATTGGTTATTAGAGTCTGTAGGAAACCACAAAAAAAAGAAAGAAAATGGACTGCATGAAGCTTTTTACACAATTTATATTATTCAAGTGACTCTAATTTCCATTAGGAAAAAAATACCTGAATAATCTACCTCAAGCCTCTTACCTGGGTTCTTTTTTTTTTTTAATCCAAAATGAGTATTGTGTGAAAAAGAGGCATTATTTGGAAGCTGTAACCAGGTTTCACTATATTTTGTGCAACATTTGATTATCAATCCTTTTCTACCAGTCTGTGTGGAGCATCCTTTACCAACAATGGATAATATGTCCCAACATACAGTGATATGTATTCACTATCCTTTATTAAGGAGCACTGCTTATAATAGACCATGAGTTTTAAAAATAGCATTAATGTTGTTATCATTATTGTTTTTCTTCTGGTGTCATATCTAAATATAGTAAAAGTTAGATTTAAACATTTATAATATAGCTGTGCATCTTTACTGAATGAAGAAAAATCACATCTTACAAGATTCTATTGTGTCTTCCCCCTACTTGGCATATAAAGGAGTTAACATAAATAATTGCCAAGAAAATAGTTGAGGGATATATGGGATGTGCTTTTGGTAGCTGTTTACGTCTTTTTTATTAAATTTTGTACTTTAAGAAATACGTGAATACGTGAAATAGAGTAGACTTTTTCAAAACATGTGTTCCAGGTACTTACTGTTATTTAACAAATTACCCCAAAACTTAGCAGCCTGAAACAAGAACTATCTTATCATATTTTATGATTTTGTGGGTCAAGATTTATCTGGGTGATTCTACTCCATGTGTCATTGACTAAGGTCAACAGTTGTTATTCAGCAGCCTAGTGGGATGACATAGAAGGCTGAAGCAGCTTCACTCACGTCTCATGCCTTGGCTGAAATGACTTGAAGGTAAAATTCGGCTGGACCAGTAGACCGCAGTACCTATACCTGACCACTCCAGCATGACCACATGGGGTGGTGGGACTTCTCCCGTGGCAGCAAATGTTCCTAGGTAGACCTGAGTCAAGGAGACAGGAAGTGGAAGCTTTCTGTTTCTTAAGGTCCAGATTCATAAAATAACAAGGTTTCTCTTTTGCCATATTCTGTTAGTTTAAAAAGCCTCCTCAGATTCATGGGAGAGAAATATGGGTCTCACTTCTTGATGGGAGAAATATCAAAGGACTTTGGCCATTTTTAATTTGTCGCAGTTATCAGGTTTATTTTCCTGCATTTTATAATGTGTCTAAATGTAAGTCAGGAATTCTTAATAGTAGAATTCTCTTGAAGGCACTCATGAGATGTGAAAATGTCCTCTCTCAATGACTCTAAGATCTTGCTTCGTCATTCTTATTTCCTTTCCCAGTGTATTGTCAAAATTCTACCATTGGGCAAAAATGAAAACAAACAGACCATGAGAAAATAAAAGAATCATCCCTTGATTCCTTATCACTCTGGTATAATGTCTATTTTTTTCTGTCCCCTACACCTACAAACATGTCACAATAGTACTGTGCATACAGTGTTTCCACGCCCATTTCTCTACTCAGAGCAACTTGATTTCTTTCTCATGTGTTTTGCAGAAATGTTTCGCACTCTTTTCCATCAGTGGCTTTATAATTCCAAAGACAGTGAACATTCATTGTTTAGGTCTTGATGGACTTCTCTGCGGCTTTGGACACTGTTGATCTCTCTTTACAGCTGGAAATTATTCATCGGCCTTCTGAGTTGTTACTACTTCCTGTTTTTCCAAATTCCATGCTGCCTTTCTTGAGACTCTTCTAGCTTTGCCTAGCATGTAGTTGTCACCTCTCTCCAGAACTCTGCCACTGGGGGCTGCTATTTTTAATTCTAAAGTCTCTCTCTAGATGGTTTCATCTTTGTTTGTGCTTGGAAATAGTCACTATGTACTGATGACTGATATCGTTGTCTCTTTTTCAAACTCCTTCTCAGTAATTTAGATCCAGAATCCAAATGCCAGCTAGACATCTCTGAGTAGATGTTCTAGAGGTGCTTTAAGTTCAACATGTCTAACCTTCATCATCCTCTGATATATACCATACGTTTTTGGCAACATCAGAATTCATTAGCTCAGTCATGTTGTAAAATAGGATTTATCCCTAGTTTGTTCCTGTTTCTACCCTCTCCCAACCCTCTAACTACTTATAGCCTTTAAGTAATCAGTCCTGTTGATTCAACCTACTAAATATTCCTTGTGTTTTAAAATTCTCTTTTCAATCCTTACTAACAGTGCACCAATTTGGATAGGAGTAATGCAGCTGCCTCCTGTTTGCTTCCCTGTCTAGTCTTATGTCCACTCAGATATTAGAATAAACCCTACAAACCAAACAATGACACCACCATGCTTCACTTTTTTTAATGTCTCTCCATTTTCAAGAGCAGTATTTTTAAAACTACAGATAGTTACCCATTAATAAATTATAAAATAAATTGACTGGATCACATTAACTGTGTTTAATGAAATTGAATATACTATATAGAAAGTGACAGAAAGCTTTTCATTTAATAAGCATCAGTATGTCACTTGATTGTTTCAGATGTGCATGGGAACATACTGGATGGTCATGAATATGATCTTCTTACTCTAGAGCAGTGGAGCACTGGTATTCCCAGTGCAGAGGATAATGCATTGGGGTGGGAAAAGATAATCTAGAACTTCTATTTATTTTATCTAAAAATGGCAAGAAATAACTTGAGCTTGTTTTATATTCAATATACAGATGAGAATAGGTGTCCTCCCTTGGTCAGTACATCAGATATTTGAATTCATGTGATTCTACCAAGTTTGAGGTATTCAGAGGGAAGGATAAGTGATCCACAGTGAGAGGGCTGAAGATGATGTCCTCACTTCTTAAATCTCTTTCTGGTTGTGACATTTCTTCTATACATGTTTAAGTGAATTAATGTATTACTTTACCAGAGTATTAAATACATTAACTCTTACAATAAATCTGTGGCTTAAAAAGTAGTGAAAAGAAACCACAGAGTGGAGACATCTCTATGAGACAATAGAGAACACTGGCTTTATCACTTCTGCTTCTGCCAGGAGCTCTTCATCGGTCACAATACAAAGTAAAAATTATTAAAATACTAAATAAAATTGCCCCAAATAATTGTGACAAGGACAACCTTTCCCAGAGCAGCAAAGAAGACTGGAATGGGAAAACAGAATTGATTGTGCATGAACGTCCATGCTTAGAACCAGCAACTGCTGCTATACCCCTTTAAGAATCAACTTAGTTGACAAGACCAAAAAAAAAAAAAAATTCTCTAGTGTTTATTAGAGCCAGGTACCTGTCTAGTTGCTGACTCATATGTCTTCTTTTTCCCAATTCCTCTCTAATAAGCTGGGTTTTATATCTTCCCTGACATCCCCATGATAACCTTTGTGTACTGACTCATAAGGAAAGAATCTGTCTCCTCCATGAGTTCCATGGTACTTAATTGTTTCATATCCCCTTCATCCTGGACAGTTCCTGGCACAGAGCTGACAGTGAATGATGAATCCAAGCATGTGAGTATGTGTTGTATGTGGGGTGTATGTGTGTGTGGTGTGTGTGTGTATAAATTCATGAAAGTTGCTAATTTAATGCCTTGGTTTACTATTTAATTTGAGCACAAGGATTAGACATGCAAGAAGAACTTTGCTTCATTAAAATAAGGATGATCCATTCCTATCTTTAACCTTCTTTGAGTAGCATGTGTTTGTTCTAGAATATTCTGTGCACACAAAATATGTAGATTACCAAAAAAAATTGAAAGACTATTTACAATCTGTTACATGCATAATTATAACTGAGGCTTTGCACATACTGTATTGACTGCACATTTGCTGATGTGAGAAAAAGCAAAACAAGAAACTTAGAAATTAGCTGCATATCAAATGTTTGCTTCAATCTTTGCACATTGAATAAGACATATTTTTCAAGTTGATTTTTTTTTTAACTGTGACTTCAGCAGGTTTGTGTCCAAATTTGAGCATTACTTAAAAACATTGGTTCACAGCAATCTTTCTGTTTCCTGGGTGGTTACTTGATCATATTAACTTATGTTTACCTCCAAAAACTAGATTGGCTACTATGTTACTAAACTCACTCAAAAATGTACATTACTTCTATCAAGCATAGGGTTTCCTTAGGTTTCCTATTACATGAGTAGATGATCTGGCTACTAAGGAATAATAATATAAAAATCTATCTAATGGAGTGTGTACTCTAAGAGATTAGAAACTGTGGCTAAAAGAGAAACATCCTACTATATTAAGAAGAGTCTTTTGATTGTTAACTGATAACATGTTAAAGTATACTGACATTAATTTTCCTCTGTTACTGTTATTTTTACTTGTATCAGGTTTAATGATACTATAAAAAGAACATAACTTTCAGTCTTTTGTTGTGCAAATGAGGTAAAATTATTTGTTCTTTGTTAACTTAACATTTTAAGAGTAATGTAGCTACTTCCAGGTAAGTGTATTTCTATTTAAGTTGCAGAATCTATATATGCAGAGTCTAGGAATATTAGTGCCTTATTTTATACAGATTTTATACATATCTAAAAAACTAAAATGTTCTTGGAGTTAAGACACATCTTCTGACAGATGTGGCTACTAGGACTGAACAATACGGAACTAGGAACCTGAGGTAGAAGTTAGTGGGAATTTCTACAAACAAGCTTGACATAGTTAAAATAACTTTTTGTTTGAAAATGGTTTCCATTTGGTAATATATTAAATAGTCTCAAATACCCAAACTGTATCTTAACCAAACTATATGTTATCAGAACACTTTTTTAAAATCACATTGGCATGTATAAAATACCTCTTCTTAAGATGACCAGATGAAAAGAAATATTAGGCATAAAATTAAATCTTTGTGTAATCAAGCATTCAGAGCCCCATATATGTAGACTGTCCATCACTAAATTCATTTTAATTTAAGAATGGGGTGAGATCAATGCTTGCACATGGCTTTTATAATCCCCACCCAAAGCCACAGATGGCTCCACTTAGTAACCCAGTGAGAAAGACAGAAGGGCTTTGCTTCGCTAACACTGACTCCACTAGAACCCTTTGCAGTGATGGGAGGCAGGTAACACGAAGCCCCACCTGCATTAACCATGCCTCCTAAAGCTCCCACAGAACCTAACCCAACACTAGACCATGAATCAGGAGTATAGAGATACTCCCTGAAGATCAGGGAGATTCTCCTTAGGCATGGTTGGTTTGCTGTGGAGGCATTAAGAGGTGGGGGCGTGGTATCTAGTTCCAGTATGAGTTCACTTTCCTCATCAGAGAAATTAAAAAGAAAACATAGAACGCTGCTTCAGATATTCTTTCAAATTCATTCTTTTTTTTTAATTTAAAAATTTGTTTTATTAAATATTTACCATTTTCACCATTAAAATTACCGACAAACTATACAGAGTGTCTTCTTCAATTTGTAAGTCAATTATGATACAAACAACAGTGAAGCCATTAAAATTATGATACATTGGTTGATTTTGAGCAATATACATAAGCCTCTAGACTCATTTGGTGAGGTGAGCAAAAGTTCGATATTTAAACCAGACAATAACATCACAAGAAAAGAAAATTACAAAGTCAACTCAGTTTTGAATAAAAATGTGAAAATCCTAAATTAAACATGGGCAAACTATCTAACAATGTATAAAAAAAATACATAATGTCTAAGTTGGGTTGATCTCAAGATTTCAGTGATGGCTTAACATTGGTAGAAAGTTTATTAATATAATTCTCTAACATAATAAAAGAGAAAGGCCATATGGTCATCTCACTAGATACTGGAAAGCCAGCAAATAAGATTCGACACTCATTCATGACAAAAACTGTTAATAAACTAGGAATAGAAGGGCACATCTATATCCTGGTAAAGATTACCAAAAATCTACTATAAACATCATGCATACTAGAGAAATGTTAGAAGCATTTACTGTATTGAAGTATAGTCAGTTTACAATGTTGTGTCAATTTCTGGTGTACAGCATAATGCTTCAGTCATGCATACATACATATATTCATTTTCATATTCTTTTTTATTATAGGTTACTACAGGATATATAGTTCCTGTGCTGTACAGTATACACTTGTTGTTTATTTTGTATATAGTAGTTAGTATCTGCAAGTCTCAAACTCCCAATTTATCCCTTCCCACCCCTTTACTCCCTGATAACCATAAGTCTATGTCTGTGAATCTGTTTCTGTTTTGTAAATAAGTTCATTTCTGTGTTTTGTTTTCAAGATTCCACATGTAAGTGATATTATAAGGTATTTTTCTTTCTCTTTTTGGCTTACTTCCCTTAAAATGACTATCTCCGGGTCCATCCATGTTGCTGCAAATGACAGTATTTTATTCTTTTTTATGGCTGAATATCAAAGTAATTCTTAATGTAAGACCCTCTAGCCAAGGGAAACAATTTTATTCCTTGGAAACTGCACAGTCCAAGCCCAATTGGAATAAATAATTCCACTGGTGTGCCTTTGATTTTACCCTTGTTGTGATACAAGAAAGCTGCATTACTGTTCTGAGAAAGATTTGGCTCACTCCTTTCCCTGTTTGAACATAAAGAGTACCCTTGTGCTACCTAGGAAGGGTAGAACATGATCTGATTAAATTTTTTTTTAATTCTAACCCCTTCAGTAATTGGGAAACAGAGGGAACCAGTTCAAAACACTGCATTTTAAACAGGATTCCAGTTTGGCTTTTTTGACTTTATGGAAGTGCCTAAATCAGAGTAACTTCATATACATGCAGTCTATATAGATGAACATTTCTTATTTTGAACACTTTGATTGTCCATAGCACCTTCTGATTGTCCTTATTACAGTACTTATTTTATTGTATTAAAATGCTTATCTATTTGAGTATATTCCCCAAAGATGGTAAACACTCTGAAGCCAGGGACTATGGCTTGTTCACTTTTGTATCTCCAGGTTTTAGATCAGTGGCTGGCACAAAATGATGCTCAACAACTAGTTACTGAATAGAATAAAATACTGTGAGAATAAAAATGCATCAGCAGAATTTTTGTGTGCAACAAACTACTCCAAAACGTAATGCTTAAAACAACAATTACTATTGTTCGTGATCAGTGGATCATCTGAGCATTTTTGTTTATCTGATCAGACGAGGATGATCTTGGCTGGGCCCACTCATGCTTCTGTGGTCAGTGATGGTTTTGGCCATGGGCTGTGATGTCCAAAATGGTCTTACTCTCACACCCGGCGTCTTCCTTTCTGTTAGCATGGCTGATGAGGGTGACTACACAGCAGACCTCTCACATTCCAACACTCTCGTCACAGCTTGTTCACGTTGTGGTAGATGGTAGGGATTCTGAGAGTGTCGTAAAAATTGCAAGTCCCCTTGAGCCTCGGCTGGAGACACAGTAACATTTCTGATTTGTCTGTTTGGTCAAAGCAAATCACAAGGCAAACTCATTTTCAATCTGTGGGGAAAGAGATCCCCACCCTCTCACGTTTTGATGGGAGGAGCCTCAAACTACTGTGGTCATTTTTGAAATTTACCACAAATGATAAAACATTCAGGATGTCCCAAGAAAGTAAGCTACTTTGGGATCTGAAATTTCCTCCCTATAATATTAGCATCATCATTCACATCTTCATCTTTTTTTTCCTACCTGGGACCTGAGTCCCCTTCAAAAACCCACATATGCTAGTCATTAGCTTTACTCCCTGTAAAATGCTTTACTTTCTGTTATTCCAGTTGTACCACCTCTTAGCCTCTGTCCACCTGGGGAGGCTAGATAGAATTGAAAATCTAAGCAAAACAGACAAACAAACAAACAAAAACCATCAAAAAAGAAACTACCCTGCTTATAGAAAGCTGTTTTGAGAACAACTGGAAATTCAGTGATCTAGTGCAAGCCTGAATTTCTGGCTTATTTTAGTTTTATTTTATATCTTGATTCTCCTCAGACTTAAGAAGACCATAGATCAGATAATAATAGCTCATTTCTGAAGTGGATTCAACAAAAGAAAGCTTTGACCATTCTTTTAGTCTTCTTTTAATAGAGTGGCTATCATAAGCTTTTTTCCTTCTTTTTCTTAAGCAGGTGGTCTGTGGCATCAAGTATTGTAAGAACTCCTCAGGGAATTCACGGGCTACATTAGATGGAATCATTGAGTTAGATGATGTCTATAAAGAGATACTGGGGATGCCATTAAAATAAAAACTAAGTATTGTGAGTGAGAGCATGAAATTCTAGGCAAGGTGGTTTTCAGGTCTTAGTAAAACTGTGAGATTAGTAAAATGTCTTTTTAGGAGTGCATGACTTGCCTATAATTTTGCATTCTGCAAAAAGAAAAGAAAGTTGTCTGTCTCCACTAAAATATTCACTAATGATGTTTGAGAAGTTTTTATAGAAAATATCCAAAAATGGAAGTAGCGTCAAGACCAGGGAGAATGGATTGAAGCAATGGCAAATGGATGAGGGTGGCAACCTTCATGGCACACTGTGGAGGTCACAAACTGCTCTTTAATAATCTAGGGTACTTCCATGCATGCAGTCCTATATTCATCTAATAAACATTTATTGAGCACCTTCTATATATCAAGCACTGAGGCAATTACAAAGAAGAATGAGGTACATCCTTATCCTCAAGAATTATACTGCCTGCAAAAGAAAGCTTGCAAGTTAAATTGCTAAGTTATGAAGTGGAGATAAATATAAAGTGCTCTGAGCATACAGGGAAAGTAACTAAATATTATCTGGAGAGCTGGAGGTAAATTAATAGGGGAGATAACATGGGAGGTAGATCACAAATGATGACTGTTTACTATACCCAGGAAAAGCAGAATCCAGGCAGTGAGAGTGATACAAAGCACAGCAAAAAAAGTGGAGTGGAATTCAGTCTCTTTGAGAAATTAAAAGACAATTCAGCTTTTGAAAGCAGAAGCAATATTACAGTGGGGAGGATGGTAATGTTTTGAGGAATAATATTACTGAATCAGAATTACCAGTGTTCAGACATGTACAAGCACTGTTGTCTAATATATCACACACTCAGCTCCTCCTGAGTCATACTTAAACGGCTCATCTCCTGTGCCCTTTATTTGTACCTAGACTTCAGTGCTTTTCATATTGGAGTGTATAATTGTTTAATATCTGCATTTATACTTGACTTTAATCTTGAAGATCACACTACTTCTTATCATAATGTATCTCTCTCTCATCTGGAGCGTTGCAAAATACTTGTAATACTTGCTGAACTTTTTCTTTCCTCAATCTTCCTAAATTACCTTGATTGTTCCCAGTCTTAGTCTTAAACTACTTACTCACCTTTCACCTATTTTGTTGTCCTAAATTCTTAATAATCCCAGCTGATAACCTTGAAGTAGAACAAAATATTTTCTTAGGTCTAACTTGGTTTCTAAGCCCCAATGAATTCAACAAAAGCATTGAGCCTTGTGAATGTACAGAAGTGGCCAAGGATCCTAGCACAGTGTGATTTGTACCAGGGTTTGTCCAAGCTACCGTGGATTTCACCCAGTTACCTGTTTGAACAAACATGTTTGTGGTCCACTGTACTTTTATTATCAAAATTCATGTGCTTTTAGTCAGCTAGGTGTAGTGTTTTGTAGTCTTTGCTTTCAGCTACCCAACTTTTAGAAAGTTGTGAGAATCCAAGAATCAGTGGCCTCTTTGTATCCAGTAATGACGCAGCAAATCTGCTAAAATGTCCCAACGTTCAGTTTAACAAAAATCTACGTGCAGACTATTTCTGTGCCTAGATTCAAGAACGTAATATCTATGGAATTACATGCAAGCGTTTGGTGAAAAGAATAGCCATAAAATAACTCAGGAGAGGTCTTCCCAATATCTATTTTAAATTAAACAATGAATCCATAATGTTGACACAGAACAGGTTTCTTGTGGCTGCATTGCCCTATTAATGGAATTGCTGCATGAGTGACTTAAGGCATATTTAAATGTCACGCTTCAGGCATTGTTGCCTTTTATTGACAAAAGAGATTGCATGATGGTTGTTTTTCAGAAGTTATTGCTTTCTGAGCAAGAGCACTGCACACAGAAAAAAGTCATGGGCTTCCGAAACTGTGAAATTACTAGTGAACGTTACCTGAGGATAACTGATATGATCTGAAAGAGCTGTTACACTGTAAGCATTCCTTCAGTTGTTCTTTTTATCCTTGCTAATCTTCTGGCCTCCTTGCTTCCAGCTTTCTTTGAAGTTATTTTTATTTCCTCCTTTTTACAGTTCACTGAATGCTCTCCCTATGTGAGAAAAACTGAGGACCAAAGTTCATAGCTGTTTACTATTCTCTTGTCTAACACATGCATGACAGAGTGTTATACTAAAAATATCTAGCAAACTGCTTGCATTTTTTCCTTCTATGAGGAGACAAGGTCCTTGGTTTGTATATGTTTTTTGTTTTTCTAATGGAAAGATGCTGCTATTACGACTCCAAGAATCACTGATAACCCAACTTGGTAGCACTTTTTCAGTTCATTACATTATTACCAGTGTGGTTTGCTAGGATTTAACTCAGTGGCATGTAATTTGGTTCCTGGACACTAATGCATTTCTAGGAGCACATCTGTGACTGAGTGGTTGACTTGAAAGTCACCCTCTGTCACTCCATTTTTGCCAGCGCCTCTTTATTGGAAATACACCTAGAGAAAAGTCACAGACTGTGGCAGCTTGTAGCATAATGTGAGACGCCTTCTAGGCATAAAGTAAAAATACCAGAAATGCAGTTAAAGAATTTTAAAATTCCATTTTGTTATCAGGTGAAAGGAGTACTAGTCAAATGAACCTTACAAAGGAATGAAAAATAAAATGCTTTACTCATTACTTTTGTGTGTGTTTCTAAATCCATGTTTCAAAGGAAGTCATTAAGCTGATCTCAACAATGGTGACAGATCAGGAAGTAAATTAGTTGCAAGGATGGCAGTTATTTCAAATGCTGTTCAATTTGTTGATGTACCAAGGTGTAGAAACAATATTAGAGATTTACTGATGTACTGATTTCTTTAAAATGTGTTAACTTTTAAGAAATGTGTTGGGGGGAGAGTATAGCTCAAGTGGTAGAGCGCATGTGTAGCATACCCAAGGTCCTGGGTTCAATCCCCAGTACCGCCTCTAAAAATAAATAAACAAGTAAACCTAACTACCTCCCCTCATTCCCCCCCCCCCAAAAAGAAATGTGTAATATCATCATTAACATCTAACATAAAATATCATCAATTCAACATCCCTTCTTCTTTCAAAAAGCAAAGAGAGGTAAGATATATCACCAGACTTCAAGGAGCTCAGATTTTTGCAAAGAGAGGTAAGATATATCACCAGACTTCAAGGAGCTCAAATTTTGGTAAGAAGCACAACAATACAAATTATTACAGCACAGAGTAGTATATGCATTAAGGCAGATTAGTTCACATGAAATATTCTAGAATCACAGGAAACGAAGCTACCAGTTCTGACAATGTACATCAAGGACGTTCTGCCAGATAAGTTCAATCTTCAGCTGTGTTTCAAAGAACTAGTAATATTTTGTCAAACCAATAAGTGGTGGAAGCATTTCAAAAAAGTGAGAACAGAATGTGGAAATATAACAAGTTATAAAATCGCTTCACATGTTTAGGAAACTTCTACCAACTTGATATTGTTGCAGCAAAGAAATACAAAAAAGTTTGCAGTAAATACTGCTGAAGAAAAAAAAATTAGTTTGTGATCTCCTTGTATGCAGCAGTAAGACACTTGTCATTTTATTCCCTTGGCAATGGTGAGAATAATTTTATGACTTTAACAAAGTAATGAAAAATCATAGTATAAGGAGTAAGTAGACATGCTCAATGATGGTGGGTGATAGGGACAGAGAAAGGAGACTGTGCAAGGGGGAGACATTAATAAATGAAGACATTGTTTTAATAGTACAAAAAAGAGATACTGTGACTTGAATAAAGATGGAACTTGGGACATTAGAAAAGTAGTAGGCATTATAGTTTGCATGGCATATGTACTAGACAGATTTGAATTTGTAAGGAAGAAATATCTCAGTGTAGTCTTGCTAAAAGTTTTCAACTAATTACTTAAATGAGTAGTTGATAATACTTGAAATGTATGCTTTTACCTATAACCACAAGAAAATAGATTTTTAAGTATTTTTCATAAAAAGAAAGGGCTTTACTATTTTTCAGTTTAAATTTTTTTAATTTAAAAAATTTATTTTAAACATCCTTATATCCATCCCTATTTCTTTATTGATGAATTCTGAGGGGTTTTTTTTAGCATTTTTAACACATTCACCAAAATTATGCCCTGAAATGTTAATCAGATCAGTCAGATTGCAATAACATCTCACTAAAACAGCATTTAAGAGAAAAATCATAATTCGGATAGCTTGAAAATTCTATACTCTTATTTCAAGATAAAGTTTAAAAAACATATAATTATTTGAAAGCAGTTTCTTTGAACATGAACTTTATGCCAATTTATTTTTAAACTGCTTGTAAATACTTGGGTTGTGGTTATTTTGTCATTATTTTCTATTACAGATGAATAAGCAACAATATGAAGTAATGTTTCTAGGGATCCAGATTAACAGACTTTGGGAACATTAATAACATTTCAGCTCTGTTTGACTTGCACTCATGTGTACTTTGAAGTTTGTGTGGATTAATATTACTCTATGTGGTTTTAAAAACATGTTTCTGTTGTATGTTCTTCAATCGACTTCTTATACTGAAGCTTCAATTTCTTTTGTATTCAACAGTTAATTTTTATTTCTTAAAGTAAACTTTCTTTAGTCATTCTGATTAGCATTACTTCAAGCATTTCTCTGTTATAATTATTCTTGGTTTAAAGACATTTATTGCTATTAGCTTTTGTCTCAAGTGTTCATTGTATTCTTGTTACTTTTTTGTTGTTGCTCATTAATGTGACATTCTTGATTCTTATTTCTGTGCTATGTTGGTATCTGTATCATCCTTCTTATGTTACTATTGGTACCAATGGAAAATAAAATAGTTGGCAGATTTAATGCATACCCTGCGCCTTGGTGGCCAGTAAATTTTTGGTGGATTTTTATTGAATGCAATAGTTTATTTCAAGTCCAATAGCTGAGTGCTTTGAAATCTAATTCCTAGAAGATATTTAACTATCACTCCAGAGCTCTAATGTCTTTTAATGCCAATTAGATACTCACTCAGCTATAGAGAGCGAGCTTTGGCACACATTTACCCATTCATCTAGTCTACAAATATTTATTGATCACCTATGAAAAAGTACTTGCAAAGTGCTAGAAAATATGTATGGAGATGAATAATGCTCTGTTCGTGATTTCAAGGTGCTTAGAAGTCTAATGAAGAAAGTAGGAAAAAGTACCTCAGTAGAGGACAGAAAGTGAGACACAATCATGAAATGTATACAGATGAAATATCATGATTGTTTGGCATAAGGAAAGATTATTTCTAGGAGAGCATGAAATGATTTATTTATGCATCCAGGCCATATATGTATATATATATATACACACACACACATATATATTTTAGTATATGTCACACAGCATTTTAAGGGTAACAAACTACCATGGTGAAAAAGTAGAGTCCCAGCTCTCAAGGAATTTACAGTCTGTGTGGGAGGACTAAAGATAAATTAGCAAATAAATAGTATAATTTCAGAATGTTTGAAGTGATATCAAGAACTATGAACATTGATAGATAGTGACCGGGTGAGTGTTAGAAGAGATTAATCTGGTTTGGACAGATGACAGAAGCGTCTCAAAGGAGAAGCCTTGTGAGTTAAGAAGTGGAGCATGAAGAGGAGGCATCCATTTGGAGGCCGGAGCCAAAAGCACCCTCTACAGAGGCCGTCTTGCGTGAGAACGGGTTCAGCCAGTTCCCCTGCCCGACAAGTGCTAAGGGAACACGGAGAACAGTGATGGGAGGGAAGTTTGGAGGAAAGTAGGAGCCAGAAATTTACATCAGGTTTAGGCATTCGATTTTATTCTCACTGAAACAAACTGGAAGTTTTCAAACAAAAGAGTAAATTAATTTTCACGATAAAGCTGGCCATTGAGCTGCACCGGAGGAAGGTGGACTAAATTAGTCCAAGATAATTGAGAGTGTAGGAGAAAAGCCAGACTTGGAAAGAAGGACGTTTATAACAGGAGTGTAGACTGTTTACTGAATGCTTATGGTGTCCTTAGTGCTATTCCAACCACTGTGTCTGTACTTACTTCATTCTGACAGCTGTAAGGCAGGTGCTATTATTATTTTGCATGTGAGATAAGTAAGACACGGAGAGGTTATTTCGCCCTATGCCTCACTGCTAGTAAGGGCTAAGGCTGGAATTTAAACCCACTTTAAAACCAAGATGGAGAGCCCATCCTAAAGCATATATTATGTCATTAGTCCAGACATATCTAGAACATATTTAGAGCTTCTATCAACTTAATGATCTCATGTAATTGTTGAACACATTAAAGAAAGGTTAATGAAGAGAATACTACAAAAAATTAAGAACACTGATGAATGAGCAGTAGTAAGTAATGAATGAAGAGTATACTAATGTCATGGGAATCTCTCCACGGGACGGAAGAGGAGGGAAAGCCAGGAAGAGGCAGAGAGGTAGGAAGATTACAAGGAGAGGAGGAGTTTCCTCGGCTATGAGCAGATGTTACAGGACTGGAAAGGCCAATGAATCTAATATGTATCTTCCTTGTGGCCTTCAAGGGTAACTAAGTTATTCTTGGGGTTTAGAGAGTGTAGGGGAGGCAAGGAAGTACAGATGATTTTTTCTATATATTCAGGCTAAAAGAAAGGGAGAGAAAAGGTGTTATCTATGAGCGTAGAGAATTTTGTTTTGAGAATAGGCAAACTTCAGCATCATTTTGAACTGAGGATCACATAAAGAGGAAGAGTCTGAGTTTGTAAGTAAATGAAAAGAGATGCAAGGAGAGGGAGGAGGGGTGGAGGGACAGAGAGGGTGAGACAGAATGTCCATATAGTATAAAGGCTCAGTTAACATATGTTGTCCTTATTCCTCGTTCCTCATAGGTATGAGATGTTCTGCTGTAGAAGTCAAACACAGAGCTCTGTCTATACAGCTCTGTCCCCCTCTGTAGGACTGTGTGTTGGATAAATAGATAATCCTGTCAGTAGTGACTGTTTAGCAAACATACCCAACCTCCAAATGGCACACATACATCAAAGCTGGCTAATTTTCACTTTGATGAATAGATTGCTACCTTTGAAACTGGTCAGAAGCTTGAGTTTATGATCATGTTCTTTTTGTTTTCAGTAATTTATTTTGGAACTGAAAAACTTTTTATATATTTTCCCTCATGAATGGTACTTAAATTACATGCCAATATTCTTTCAAAGAATGTACAAAAAATTGATTTTTTTTTAATGTGTGGTGAGAGAGGGAGAGACACAAATTATCTGGCATATCTGGCTTGCAACAACTGCCAACAGGTCAGATGGCTCCGTGGTGGTCATTGGTCACTCATAATGAAAAAAAGCACCCCTGATTCTGTTAGAATAAACTGGATAAATCTCTGACAATATGCAGTAAATGGGAATAAGTGACCTGAAAAGCAGGCTACTTTATTTTGTGAACCCTACATAAGGTTTTGCTACAGACTTTGAATTTTGTAAGTGTCAGAGAAATTTCCGTTCAGGAAATTCCCAGAGGATGGAGCAGTTTAAACTTAGACTTCACAATGGCAGTGTCTGCTGCCGAACTGGCAGATGTCAGAGCATGTGACGAGACAGGCCGGGCAGCAATGCCGAAGAACATCCCTGATAAAGCTCAGGGAGAGAATAGATGATTTGTTTACAGTGGACAGATTATAAATAAATCTGTCATGTTAATCAAGGGCACGTAAATGCTTTCTCTGCCAACTGCATAGTCATTTCAACTGGGGTGAATGAATTACATTGAAAAAATATTTCTCTCAAGTAGTTTTCTCGTAATTGTTACAAAAACTGTCCTTGGTTATACATTATACGTTGGGATATGTTCATATATTTCTGACTTGGCTTTGTAGTATGTTGTTTATTCTCAACAAGTACTTTACAAGAACAAGATAATTGGCTTAGTGGGTATATGTTCCCAATTAGCCATCCAGACCATCTGAGCCAACCCTTGAAGACTCTTGTATTGTCATGAGAAGCTCTCAGAGGAGAAAAGCAGAGAAATAAACAAGTGTAAACTGTAAGACTTATATTTAAGAGCAGGGGGCCTGCTAAGCCTTAGAAATGGAAACCCAAATTGTGCTGTGCATCTGTGTGTGCATATCCGGTCCCCTTAGAGTCCAAGCTAGAGGCCAAACTCTTTGTATGTTTTCTCTCTTTTTATTTACCAGTCAGGAGAGGGGAGGTGGGAGGGGTAAGGTAGGGGGTGGGGAAAAAAGGATTATTATGGATTATGTGAAGTCATATGTGTGAAACTTTTGAAAATTGTAAAGCACTATAGCATTTGAAGACTCATTCAACTAAAAAATAATTTAGTTTCAAATATTTAAAAATAAAAGATTTCATATATTAAAAAAAAAATCTCTATTCTCTCATAAAATCTGTATGCATGGCAAAGTGGACCCATATTTGGGATGGTGACATTTGGCTGAAGCTGTCTAGCCTGACACAATCCAACTGAATGGTTACTGAATAATAAATTACCTTACCTGCCTGACCCCTACAAGTATTTGAGGTAGGGAGCCCTGGCTCAGCTTTTTGACATCCAAGAATTGTCTTACTGCTATTGAAAGCCCACTAGCAAGTGAAGTATTTGGCCACATACAAAAATAGAATTGAATAAATACATAGTTATTAAAGTCAGGTACCCTTCCAAGGGCTCTTGGAGTCACTCACAGTCCACTCAGTACAATATTTTATCTTTTCCTCTCCCTCGAAATGTTTTCAGTTTATCTCCCTTACACAGATTTTGATCTAAATGTTTTAGTCAATTACTCTGTCTACAAACAGTAACAAAGAAAGGCTAATTTAAAGGAAGAGATTTACCTTATTAACATATTAATCAGCATATCACTTCTGCAATGTGACTGCTCATTTTTCTGTGTCTAGAGGTTTGTATCTATTCTACGTAAAGATAAGTCAGTTTTCACAGCCAACAGAATACAAGCTACTATCAGCTAAATGTATGAGAGTTTGACTGGAGACAACAGTCTGATTCCTACTACTCTTATATTTTAATGAAATAAACTTTGTTTCACCCTTGATTTTTCAAGTAGTAAGTGGAAATACTAACATAATTCTAAACAAAAGCCAAAATAAGTCTTATATTTAAACATAAAGTATAAGTACATATGTATAACATATGATATCTAATAAAATGCATGCTATATTTGTATGTGTCATATTCATATGTATTATATTCATAGGTATATGTTTATATACACTTAATAAACATATATTTCTTTGGACTAGCTTTACCTGTACTCAGAAGAACACAGGTTATCTTAATAGAGCAAACCAGACATTTATATTGCCCCTCCTCTCCTTCTTTCCTTCCACAAAAATTTATTGGACACCTACAATATGTCAGGTGTTGTTCTAGGGATGCAGCAGTGAGTAAGCCAAGCAAAAGGTTCTGCTCTCTTGGAGACTGCATCCCTTATTCAGAGAGCACACATGTATGTACGTGTGTATATGTGTATTTAAAACCGATATTCCTCATTTAGGTTGCATGACATTTGCCGCATCTTCAACACACAGCAAATGTCCTCAATGTTGAGCCTATAGTGGCAGAAGTTAAGGTAATTTTTCAAGTGTAATTGAGCCTAAAGAATCATTTAGGACAAAAAGCTAGACTGCAGTATTAAAACAGGAAGTTTAAAGTACAGATGGTTTGGAATAGGTGTGTGTCGATTCTGCTGAAATGATTCTGAAATTACATACACCATTGTTCCACAAATACTTTTTGAACTCCAACTGTGGGCTGCACACTGTGCTAGGAGCTGGTGAGGAAGAGGTAAATAAGCCGTGGTCCTTGCCCCCAAGGATAAGAGGACAGCTGCAGGAGGTTATGATCACTTATAATGAAAAGTCTTAGGTTTTAAAACAGAGGATGTGAAGACCAAAGGTAGGGAGGGTCACCTTAGTGGACCAAGTAGGAGTGCAGGCAGGTTTCTTGGAAGAAAGGATGTTTAAGCTAAGTCTTAAAGAATCATTTTTAATTATAGCAACTAATATTTATTTAACAATTATATTCACTAGAATCCACGGAGCAGGGATTTTTCCCTATGTTTTATTGGCTTATATATCTCCAGCATCTAAAATTCTGTAATCAATCAATATTTATTGAATGAATATACCAGGTACTGTAATGATGAATCATCATGCATTTTTCAAGACCCTAAAACAAACCTATCAGGAAATTATTATAATGGCTATTCTCATTTCAGAGATGATAAAACAGGGGATTTTTTTTTTAATTCTTTTAAAATAAAAAAAAAAAGTCTTTTAAAATTAAACAACTTGTTTAAAGTCATGGAGTTTGAGTTGGTGAAACCAGGAGCACGTATAAAGCAGGACCATGCTAGACTCTGTGCTGCCGACGAGCGAAGGCTCGGGAGATGACCGACAAGAGCCAAAGGCTTAAAAATAAGGCCATGTCTCGAAGGTTCATGCATTTTCTTCCCAAGACGTGTGAATTTTATCATCAAGGCAATGGCGAGTCATATAAAAAATAATAAGCGAAGCAATGAAACCTTAGAAAGGCCAGTCTCAAAACATTATCAAATGTTCCCTGGAGTGGCAAAAATTCCGGCAGCAAGCCCAGTTAAGGGTTTCTTACAGTAAAGATACTGAAGATCATGGGAAATGCTTTCTCTTGTGTGCTTCTTTTTTATACTTTCTGGGTCATCAATCTGTGACTTGTCCCTTTGTGTCTTAACACTCTTGCCTTGTACTTTTAACTTTTAGAAATGAAATGATTAAATGCACAAGGGAAAAATGCTTGTTACAAAGGATTATTGCCATGTACAATTGTATACATTCAGTCACTATGCAAATTTTACCAAATCTTATTTGCGTTTTTCCAGCCCCGCCTTCCACTTCCTTTGCCACACGACATCCTGTTTTCTAGGTAAACTCAACTGCTTGCAATTTTCAGAACGTGCCTTGTTTTTTGTTTTTGGTTTTTTTTTTTTGCTTTTCGGCTCCAGATTTTTTTTTTTTTTAAGGGAGGTTCATGTTCATTGATAATTCTATTTTTGGGCAGTTCTACCCACTATTTTTATGCATCTTTCCATCTATCCATCCATTCGATAAATGTATTTTAGGTCTATAGTTATAATAATAAAATATCATATATTATTTAACATTTTTAAAAGTAGTATCATTTGCCTTAATGAACTTTTTAATATAAAACTATAATTATTCTGGGGCTATTTTAATTTTTGAAATTTAAGGAAACAAACACAAACATATTAGTCTATGTAAAAAATGTTTTTAAAACCTCTGAGTGAAAATGTTATTGTAAGTTAGAAAACACATTTTAAAAATGGAAGGACCTTTACTTACATACTGCACAAATTTCATTCAGTTTGTATCTTATAAATTGATTTTGGGTGCATAGGTCAGTACGTGATATGCACAGTAAACTGGTATTGAAATATGAGCAATAAAAACTTATTGACTATGGTATTAGCTGATATTTCAAATCAAGAATCTCTCCAGAAGTAATAACTTAGGGAACTCTTCAAAAACAGGTAGCAGAGAAATGATCTACTAGCCTGCAATAGCATACTTTAAAGAAAAAAAATCCACATAACAGTAAGAGTACAGAATATTCTAAGAAAATGATGAAGCCCTCGGTTAGTGTCAAGATGGAACTCTGAATTAGATTCAACACTGCAAGTTTCAAATGGAATCAATTTCTTAGCTGTGAACAGGATAGTTGAAAACAATAGGAAGATAGCGTCTTGAACTATGATTTCTTTTTGAGATTCATTTTCTCTAAATATATTACTGCATGTGCACTGTTCAGCTTCTATGTTCTGTACTTATAAATCTTAAGTTCACCATTAGAGATTAAAAGATATAACATCCTTCACCCTTAATAAGAGGCATACATTATCTCCATATAAGAAAAGACTGTTTTCAGATTTGGTGGTTTGTATGATACATACAAATAAAAGCAACAATTGAGTTTCTTATGAATGAACTTGATAATTCTTCTTTCCATTTTCCTTTGTTGTGTACATCTATTTTAAAGTTAAGTTTCATCAATTACATCTAGGCAATGAGTCTTAGCCTCTCTATTTATTTCACTTGAACATAAGATTCAAGAGTTAAGAAAATGATTTCTATATTTCAGTTTGCATCTACGTTGGGAAATGATAGTTACATTTATTTGTAGCTTATTGTTTTCAATATTCTACTCTGGAAGCAAATTGCAGTCATTTTTCACTTAGGCATCTACATTCTCTGTGAAGTTAGCAAAGTTCTACCAAATTTCCACAGGTTGGGGCATTATATAATAATTTTCTTGAAATAATAACTATTTCATTTTAAAGATGATATTTATTATAATTATTTAAGCCATACCCTAATAACTTAACAATGATAAAAAATTCATTTCTACTGAAAATATTCAAATGTGCCCCCCCATCAAAAAAAAAAAAGTTGATTTGGGAACATTTCATTCAAATCCAGAAATGCTATCATCATAATGGCTCATCTTTTTCATAATATTAAGGCTTTTGGATACTTTATTCAAAATATTGAGATTCTAATAAAAATTTAGTTAACATGTAAGCTATTTTTGCATATATTTGTGTATATATTTTGAAACTGATTTATTACAAATTTTCTGTCTTATTTTAACTTAAGGGAGAACAAGAAGATACATGTTACCGATGTAATTTCTATTTCTTAATGCAAGATAATTATAGCTGTAATTTTTACCAGTATCCTAGACAGTGCATCTAAGATGAAACATTAAAATTCCATTAATGGAATCTTGGCTATGTTAGCCCATGTAATTTAAGTAATTAAGCCTGTAAACTTAAAGACAGATCCCTAGCCTAATCCTTACTCCTTTTCAACTGTATTCTCTCTCCTTGGCTTTCTGCTCCTCTGTAAGTCTACCACTAAAGTAGAAGCCTCCTGTCTAAATAATTATCATCTACTTTTGAAGGAATTCTTATCTTGACCCTCCTTTTCTTCCAACCTGTTCCACACGCTACTGCTAAATTAATGGATGAAACAAATTACATCAGAATTAAGATTTCTAAGAGCAATATGTGTTCTGTATGACTTTTAATGCTTATATTCCAAAGTCTGACAAATAACACAGGCAGTGAAGTCCATCTCATAAAGCAAAGTAATTCAAGTTGTTATCTTGTTTACATGGACCATATAGAGAAAAAATAGGGATAACAAAAAATCATTTAATTTCAGATAAATAGTCCATGTGAGGTCTTTAGCATACTGCCTAGTAAATAGCAAATAATCATTTAATAATAGTTATAATAAATATTATATATCTAGAATGTTTCTATCATTACTTTTTGCATATTGATCCAGTTGTACTTTCTCATTGTTGTTAATGGAGCGATCGTTTCCCAATCATTACACAGAGCGCAGATATCTGGCCATCAATTTCAAATCACAACAGTTTCTAATCCAAGCTGATGACTAACGGCTGCCTATTCTATTTATCTGAAAATGATTTTGAGGCTAAAACTGGGTTTGAGTATGTTATGAGTAGTTTAGTAATGTCTGCAACACATGAAGTCTGTGTACATTCCACATATATTGTATACCTATTAAAAAAAAGTATTTATTTAAAATGGAAAAAAAACCCCATAGACTCATACAGTTTCTCTATCGAAATGAATTTTTGATATGTCCATTTTCCTTCCAGTTGAAAATTTCATAACATTTTGATGCATAGTTTTATTACTTTCTGTTTTAACAGATAGAAGCATTTTTTGATAAGAGGAAGCATAATAAAAGTAGTGAAGACAAATGCTTCCTTGAAAAATAAACAAAAATTATGTTACAAGTCTGTGGTTTAAAATAAGATCTGTTAGGAAGACAGCTGATTCTAAATTTATTTAAGCACTGTAGAGAGATAAATAAAAATATGTATCTGAGCATTTGTATTCAGGGCTAATTTTGTTAGGTATTTTCTCCACAACAATATAAATTTTTCCTAGATGGCAATGGACGTCTTTAATAAGATTTTCCTTTTCTGTATATATTTTTGCCTAATTATCAAGAATATCCTTAGCATTAATAATGCAAATCTTAATTACAAGTTAAAAAATTGATGTACCCTTTTGGGTACATTATTGCAATTGCTTCCTATGAAGTAGGATTATTTGGATAATAATCTCTTGGGTATCCTGAGTTTTGCTTTAAATGTTGTCAGTTTTTTTCTACAGCTCTGCACTGTGGCTTAGAACTTAGTTTTTTGTTCATGAACAGTGAATAGTGAACTTGAAAAAGTCATGAGTTATACAGTACAGTTACCTGTATAAATTATTTTATTTTAAAAGGGATAGAGTAGATATTAATAACTCGATTAAAAATTCAGTTAAATTGATACATGTATATTGCTTCTTTACATCTTTATTTTTTAATGTAATTTTTTTACATTTAAAAAATATATATATTGAGCTGATGTCAAGACATCTGGTAAATGTTAGCTTTCTTTGTACATTTTACTACAAAAAGATTGCTTACCACTTCAGAGATAAAGTAGCTTCTAGAAAAGTATTAAGTAAAGCAACAACTGCCAGTGTTCTCTCATCAGGACGCAATAAACAGCAGTGGTCATATTGTGTGTTGCAGAGGATAAATGTGCTTGAAATTTTAGAACCTTGGATTACAATGTGTGATAACCAGGTACAAGTTAAATCTATGAAGTGCTGTTTTTGATATAGGTTGGGATAAAAGTCACCTCAAATGAACTAAATTTTGATGATCTTCACACATATTTGTCTTGTTTGAAAGAGGAACTAGCTTGGTGTAATCACAGCACTACTACCCAAGTCTTGCTCAATTATTGGGAGGAATTATGCTTTGGCAGAATTCAGTTTAGTCTAGAAACAGGGATTGGCTTCAGTGTACATTTTTAGGTGTATAAATTTGGACATGAAGATGTAGGTGCTATTAGGGAGCTCCCCTGAGCTGACAACTCAAATGGGGGCCTGTCAAGTGTCAAACAGGAGACAGTTATTGTTCTATACCAACAGTAAAATGCCATGTTTCCCAGAGTTCATGTCTTGCTGTGTATTGAAATCACCAGGGGAGCCTATTAAAAATAGAGATGTCCAGGCTCCATCCAAGACCTATTGAATAAGAATCTCCAGGTATAAAACCCAAAGACCTTTTATGTTTTAAGTAGCCCAAGTGGTTTTGAAGTTGTACAGAACTCTTGAAACAATAAATTCCTCACTGAAGTAAGGAAGTATCTCTATATTAGAAACTGAGTCATATTTAGGATGAATTTGAAAAAAGGATATATTTTTATAAATGAAGTTCTAGTATAGAAAATTTGAAAATTATAGTATGTATGATACCAAAATAATAGCAGGGGCAGTTCTGTGGGGAGGTTAAATAATCATTGTGATGGATTTTATTGGATTTTTGAAACCTTTGTAGCATCTTTGTTATTATGAGCTTTGACATACTTCTTTTTGATTTATTATGTTTCTTAGAAATAAAACTTTCTAAAGTAAAAGATCTATATCCTTGTCTTGAGATTACAGAAGGTTGAAGAGAAATGGATAATGTAATTGTCTCAGTAAGAAAGTAACAACGGAGAGAAATGTCCCTGAAATCGTATGTCCTGCAGAAAGAAATAAAGTGAAGCTGAGTGAGCTCTGGATTGAAGAGCATATCTGGGTCTTTATGACTCATGTCAGTTCCTCACCATCAACCTTATAGTTTTGTTTTGTTCACCTAGTAATAGAGTGTCAAGTTTTACTTATATTTTTAATCATACAACAAGTAAGTGTGAAATTGTGAGGACATGCTTAGATTTGTTAATGGGGATACAGGTGGATAAGAGATGTATAAGAAAAGAAAAATAGGAAATTAAAGCAATTTATTTTTGTTTAGAAGTTTGATCTAATTAATAATCTATTCAATTAATCAAATATTATATTTTTGCATGCAGAAGAATTTCAAGATATGTCTCTAGCATCTGAAAGTATATAATCTAGTTGAAAAGGCAAAATTTATACATAAAGCAATAAAAATTTTACAAAGTCATATTTAATTACATAGTTATATTTGCAACACAGATAAAATGGAGGAATTCAAAGGTAAGATAAGTCAATGAATATGGGAGTAATTGCCAGAAATCTCATTGCATTAAATAAGTAAAATGTGAATAGGCAGAGGGATAGAGAGAAGTTGTTCAGATGAGAGGAACCATACGCACAAACTGATGGAAGTGAGGTTTATCTAGGTGTTACTGAGAGCAAGCTTGTACTGCTCGCCTCACTACAGGCCAGTAAAAGGAGAAATGTTTATTGAGGAAAGAATTAGCAGTGTTGGAAAGCTAGCAGACCAAGAAGATGATGGACTAATGTCCCAAAGAATCATCTTGCCTAGATTTGGATTCTAAATTATTTTATAGAACAAAGTCGGGGAAGTGAGGAGGTAAAGTAAGAAGGTGAATAAGTTGTTGCAAATATTTCTTGGTTCCAGCTAGACTCTGGGCGGGATGTGTTAATTTCTTCTTTCTTGCAGCCATTCACAGGTGGGCTTGGCTGGGATGTTTCCTGTGAGCTAAACAAAAGTATTTTAGCTAAACTCTCGGGTATAGGAGGCAAGGTTTCCATAGATGGGCCATTATGTATACTTTAAACTATAGGCAACATCCCTGTAAGTTGGTGATTAACTTTAAGCTATTGACAACATCCCTATAAGTTAGTAATTAAGTTGTAGCAAAAGTGGTAGAATACGAAGATTAAAGTAAAAGAAAGATCCAGTGTGGAGTCAGATTTGTTCTTCCCTGTTACTTAAGTATAATGTGGGCTGAGTAGAGGCAAGGCTGTGTGTGCAAATGTAAGTGGGAACATTTTAGATGATAGAGTCAAGTCACACAAGATTAGGTGCTAAAGTTATCATATAAAGCAAAAGTCATCATTTTTAAGGCCATCATCAAAATTGGCCTTAAAAATCAATTAAGTGACCCGCAAAGGACACCTTACATGGTTTCTAACATATAACTCTGTAGAGTGTTTTGTTTATATAGACATGTGGTATACACTATAATATCCAGTCAATACTGAGCACGCAGGCAAAATACAATTTTATGATAGTTAAACTGTATTATAGAGAGATAAAAGATAAATGAAAAAAAGGAGTCAAAAGTCCTTACAACTGAATTTGTATTTGTTGAAGATACAAAGCTGCAACCTGTCTTGAGTAGTAAATAAAATAAGTAGAGAAAGAAAGGGAATTAACAGGACAAGTGTCTGTATTGTGCCAGATGCTTTGTTAGTTTCTCTATAAATAGATCATCCATTCTTCATAATAGCACCTTGGGAAGAACCCTTTGAGGGGAAAAATCACTGTAACTATTTTATACATAAACTACAAAGATTCAGTGGTTTATCTAATTGTTGGATCTGGGATTGAAACTAGATCTTTAGGAATCCAAAATCCTTGCTGTGGTATGACACCACGTTCCTTTCCTAGTACCGAGAAGACCTTTCAACATATTATTAACTTAAAAACACTGAAGATTTCTGAACAAAGTAATGGCATAATAACAATAGGTTTTAAAATGAGGTTAATAAAATAGGACAGAGTAGAAAGGAGATGCAAAAAGCCATGTCTGAAGTGATAAAATCCCATCCTGTGACAATAACATTAAGTATTGAGAAGTATGTGACTTTTCCAGGGAATAACTGATAGACTGTCGAGTGAATCAGCTTATAGCTCTTAACTCTAAATCTCTCCACTCACGAAAGTTTTGTTGTATAACAATTGCCTGAAGAGTACACATTGGTGAATTTTAAAAAAAAAATGTTTTAGAAAAACCATGCTCATACTGTTATATAGTAAACATGGTTTAACCCTGATGGAAAAAAAATCCAGCTGTCTGATCTTTCTCTATTTATCCATGGGCATATTATTTCAGTACTTTTATTTTCCCTCGATTACTTAATAGTAAAAGAGATTCAAGTTAAGTCTTTTGTTAATAAAATTTTAAATTATTATTTTGAAGAGATTGGTAAGCAGACCATCAACAGATCACAATCAATAGTAGCAGACCTTGAGCAAGAATGAATCCACATTAAAACTAATTTTATTCCGTAGCTTTTAAAGTGTAGGAAACTGACAAATGGATATTAAGATTAGTGTAGCCACTTTTCTATATGAAGGGTTGTCAGCTTTTTAAAAAAAAAATGGTAAGTAGTTTAACCAGCAAAATCAAGCTTATTCAGGAATAACCGAGGAATTGCAATTCAGGACTTACAAATTGTGATGATCCATAAGCAAGTCTGAAGAATGAAGGAGTAGAGTGCTCTTTTATAGAGGAAAGGAGGAAGTTGGGAGGAGCTTTTTGGAACAGAAGTTCAGGAAAGTAGAGACAGAGTTCTGGGATCTGGTGGCTTCTCATTGGCTGAATTGAGGTGGTTTCTCATTGGCTGGGTTGTTACTGGGCAAAGAGAAAATCTTCTTTCTTCCTGCTGTGTTACAGAAAGTGAGTTACCAGGAGTGGCACGTGTCTGAGACCTCCCCCTTCAGGGCTTCCTGATTCCATTTTGAATGAGGTTTTCCTTTATTCATTTTGAGGATATATGTAATTTATGAAGTATACCAATTATAGAAGCCCAAGGACTTGAAAACAAACCTTCATTAATGTGCTGCTGCTTAGCTGGCACCCATGGTTTCTTAATAGTTAACAATTTTTTTTAACTTGAAACACACACTGAAATATTTTAAATTGAATATAAAATTGCATTGAAGCACTATCTGAGGATCTTTAGACACTTACTGAACTGGAGAAATCAGGCTAAGTCTCAATAACTGTTTTCATTTATGCCACTGAGATAGTGAAATTAATATTTGTAGATTCTCTTTATCCTCAGTGGTGAGACATATGAAAGTGCCCCATCCAAAAGAGGAAAATCACCTAGAATGAAGAATGTTCTTTGAATGGAACAGAATATAAAAGCTCTAAGTACAGTTATCACCTTATGTAATTACAGAGCATTAAAATTTATGAGTTTGGCAAAAATTGTGTAACTGGTGTGGACACCAAAATACAATTACTTCAAAGAAAAGCACAGTATGGAGAAATTTCTTTAAAGCTGACTTTTTCCCTTCTTTGCTTAAAAAATATGTAATTATTTTCAAAACTTTGAGAAAATAAACTAAGTATTATAGCAAGATATTGAAATAGTTTATTATTACAAATGGGATCCGTCTTTTTAGACACAAGGTAAGTCTTGGTGCACAGTAAAAATATAGCATATGTAAAACATATTAAATATTTTCTATTTGTGAAATTAAGTTTATTAGACTTACTTGTATTTACTGTAATTGGAACTGAAGTCCTATCAGTTTCTAAAATTACTTAGATAATTCAGTGTTCTATGATTCCCAAATATGAATCATGCAAAACCAGTGTACTAGAAGCTTCCAACCCAAGACTACCAATTTTCTCCTCTGTTCAAGAATTTATTCATTGTGAAGACAGAAGTGCGCATGAGACACATTAGTCATATACACTGTTACCTATGGTTTTCCTGTTGGACACATGAGAGATTATATGTCCTCACCTTTCTGAGTTTTGGTATGACTATGAGATTTGCATTGGTCAATGAAATATGAGCAGAGATATTTATATGCTGTCTTCCTCTCCGCCACTATTGCAGTGGTCCTGGGACATCTATTCCTGTAAAGTGCAAGGTTCAGTTATCACCAACAACTTGTGTGGTCTCCAGGAGATCAGTTTTCCCAAAAGCTATACTCCAATAACTTGCCCAGAGACCTCTACATCTCCTTTAAGTACAATATTCACTCCATTGCATAGGAATTTAGCCACAGGCTGCTACTTCAAGATATAAGTCAAAGACCATGATTATCAGAACCACCTGCAAGATCTGGCAAAAAATACAGACCTCCTGGACCAAAGTCTTTGTTGTATGATAGTTGTATTAGGGAGGAGACTCAAGGTTTCAGATTGATTGCAGTGTATACCAGTGTTTGAGAGCTGTGACTTTCCTCCTTTTATCCAACATAATCATTCTGAATATTAAATAACACAGAAAGCTCAGAAAATTGGGCTTTTTAAAGGCAGTCCAGAATTGGAATGGCTTTGTTTCTAATGTGCTAAATATAATATGACAATGGGATATGAAGCATAAATATTCTGTCTTTATTGAAGAATAATGGAATACTCACATATGTGATAAGGTACAATATTCACTGGCATAGAATTAAAAATGACAACACTTGGCACTCTTCCTGGAGCTTTCGCTTTGACAGGAATGGAGGAGGTGGTGATCAACTGCTGATAATGACAAATGTTAAGAAAAATATAAGTGTTAAGAGAGCAGAAGAGAAAAAGTACTTTAGGTAGAGCAATTGAGAAAAGCCTCTTTGAGGAGGTGACAATGAGCATAGATTTGAATAATGATAAGGAATGAGCCTTGAAAGTATTCCAGGCAGACTTACTTAATGCTTAAGGGCACTGATATGAAAACAAGTTTGTTTGTTCCAGGAAGAGCAAGGTCAGTGTGGCTGAAGAGTAGAGAGTACCTGGATAGAGATGAAGTCAGAGACAAAGGCTGGGGCCAGGAAATGTTTATACTGTGACTTAGTGCATGATTCATCCTAGACACATACAATTTTGGAATGCAAAAAGAACTGAAATGTAGTGTAATTAAATTCCTTTATTTAGCAGATGAAGATTCTGAAGCTCAGGTATCTAAGGAATATGCACGAATTTACACTAAAATGTTGACTAAATTTGAAAGTGCTAGTAATCAGCCCATTGTTGTTCCTTCTACTTAGCAATGTCTTCCAAGCTATTTGACTTCTTTGCTCAAAAACAGCAGTTATTACTGCATCTGGGTATCTGAAATGATCATTAAGAACTGCAGTTGTGCCAGTTGCGCAGGTTTGGAAAACGTGGATTTCTTGGCTCTAATATTTCTGTTCATCTTTTTCTATTTGCTTTTCTTCTCCTTACACTCTTTTAATGTCAAAATCAATCTTGAAAAGGAAAGAACTCACAAGGGTAGCCTATGGGAAAGGAGATTGGGGGTTGAGGAAACCACTTTCCATTGCTTTGCCAGGTGAGGCATATGGGCAAATCATATCAAGAAACTAGTCATGCCTTTTGAAAATGATTTGCTGGTGTATTTCTGTAATACATTGTAGGTTCTTGGCATTCTTTGTGTAATTATTATATCTTGTGTGTCCCCTAAGTTATTTGTGTCTCCTTCATACTGTTTGCCTTTCAAAAAATGGGTATGACTAAATAGATCCAGTGTCTGGTAATAAATATTTCTGACACTGGAAAAATTGCATAGGCCAGTAATTATATTTCTTTAGTATATATTTTTGTAATTTTAATATTGATTTTGTTACCAAACAAAAATGCATGTGCCTGATGCACAGTGACGCCAAATAAACCGAATACATCGGAGTTTGGGGCAGAGAAAGGTTTATTGCAGAGCCAGGTAAGGAGGATGGGTGGGTCATGCTTGAAAAACTCAAACTCTGATAGTTTCTGGGGAAAAGGATTGTATAGTCAAAATTTGGAGTGAGGGCTGCAGGATGTGTGGCTTTCTTCTGATTGATTTGTGGTGAGATAAGAGGGTGTTGTTCCAGGAAGTCTTGTGCTGAAGTTGCCTTCCTCTACCTGGGTGGGGCCTTAGTTTCTGCAGAAAAACACAGATATTATTATGCATATTTCTTGAGTGGGACCCAGGACCCTGCCCTGAGGCTGCACTATTGTTTCTTGACTGTTCCTTCCTTGTCTCTGCATCCCCTCCCTTCTCTGAAGAGCAACTGTCTGAATCTTCCCTCAGGGAAGGTCAAGGAGGCTGAATGAAACCTATTTACTACAAAAGAGAAATAGGACAGAAAGAATTTGTATCAGGAGGACCCCACGGGGTCTTGCTCTGTTGAAATTTTTTTTTCATATTTCCCTAAGTATTTAAAATAAGAATCCTTATTCAGAATATTACAAGATCACAGCATTAATTTTCCTTTTTTTCTCCCACTTAGTACAACATAAGAAAAGTAAATATTTAGCGAATTGATTGAATCAATCATTTTAATAAGCCAGTATGTTTCACTAGACATTCATAATGAAGTATGTTTTAGAAAATTTTGCTGCTATGGGAATCTTCTCTTTGATATCTAATTTTTGGATAAGATTTTTTCCAAACTCAATCTGTATCAATGGTTGCAAATGTCGACTGAAATAAATGTGCAGCCTGCAATCTTGAGAGTTATGTTTTATTTGGCAGGAGGACTCAGCAGCTCTCAGATGGCTCTGAGGGACTGCTCTGAAGAGGTAGGGGAGGAGCTAGGAATTGTAGGAGCTTTACAACAAAGACCAGGTAGTTGAAACAATAAAAGATTATTTGTTATCTAAAGAAAAACAGGCATCTCAAGTTAAAGAATTTAGCGCTTTTCTGTGTATGGGAGGAAGCAAACATTTGGGCTCATTGAATTCATTCTTTTGACAAGCACCTAGCTATCTAAGGCCAGTATCCTGTCCTTTCTTATTTTGAGTCCCCTCAGGGTGCACCACTGTGAGTGGCTGCAGAGGCTGGGCTGCAGGCTTGTCTTCACTGGGGGTGGGGGATGGCAGTGGCTGATAACTTGATGGTTTCAGCATTCTTTGTTTACTGATGTGGCTTGCAGAATTTTTTGTTCACACATAGATGAGAATAGGGACTTTCTGTGCTGCTTGTAGTAACAAGTATAGATAGCTAATTCTCATTATTTATATATATATATACACATATGTGTATATATATATATATATATATATATATTTTTTTTTTTTTTTTTTCCTTAAGATGGTTCACAAAGAAGTGACTTGAAGAGGGGTAGATGCATTGTTTGCAGTAGGATTTTGCATTAGCTATTCCTTCCTCCTGGACCATTTTTCCTTCTCTGGTATTTATTAACATGGTCAACTCTTTCTTGATTTTAGGTCTAAGTTTTCATCTAGAGAGAACTTCCCTGTTACCCAATGTAAAGTAGCTTTCCAGTCACTCTTTGACAACACCCTGCCTTGCTTCTCTGAATAGCAATCAGTTCTACCTAAACCTTTTTTTTTTTTTAACTTACATATCTTTAGGTGTTTCTTTCTTTTTAAAATGCATTGTTTTGCTCAGCAAGAATGGGAATGTTCCTGTTATGTTTGTCATTATGTATCCCCCAATGCCCAGTAAGTGTCTGATATATGATGAGTCAATATAGTGTGTTTAATTAAATCAAATAGTAAAGATGGTATGAAGATAGAAGAAAATGCAGTGTAAATATAGCTGATGGACCCATCTTACCACTATTGCAAGTCCTTCGAATTACAGACAAGGAGGGCAAGAGGAAATGTGTTAAAAGTGTCAGAATGAGGAAAATCAGGTTCTTATGGCATTATTCAGAGAATTGATGGGAAATTAATGTACCAAAGTTATAATCTTTGTCCTTACAAATTGTTTTATTATTATTTTATTGCTTATGTGTGTGTATATATTGATACATGTGTATGTATATATATATTACTTCATTGCTTATGTATGTGTGTGTGTGTGTATATACATATGTATGTGTTGCATTTTCCAAGTGTTCTAAAATAGAAAATTTGTTACATTTTATAATCAGCAGAGACTGTTTTTAAAAAGAAACCAGGATGTAGAATGAATAAAGTGATGGGGCAGGCATTTAGTCCTACAGTTGAAGGTGTCACAGAAGAGATACAATAACCATACCACTGAAACTCTATCTTAGTCCATGTTTGATGCAGAACACCAAACTCAATGCAATCAACATTTTGCTTAATTCAAACATTGATATCAATCTCTCTTGATAAGTTTCCTACTGGTAATAGGTGGAAGGAATTGAGAAATGTGGGCTCAGCTGGCATGGATAACGACACGAAGGCAGTTTTATTTCTTTGCCATTAAATTCATGGACAGAATTTTATTTTATCTGCCCTCACCAGTTGCCTGTGTTTGCTCCAAATACAGATAGCTTCCAAAAGATTCAACTTACTTCAAGCCTGTGAAACATCCTGTGGTTTTTTGTCCAAGGGTAGTGAATAGATTCTTAATCACTTTAATTTAGCTTAGAATTAACCTTGCAAAAATATTTTCTTTAACAAAGCTTCAAACAGAAGGCAGTTAATCAAATTTATTTATTTCAGTAAGAGAAAAAATTCAAAATGTAACTGAAAAATATGTTCCTGCATACATCAGGATGCAAATTTATTTGGCAAATATATTTCAGATACAAGTTTACTATTGCTTAATCAGAGGAAAGGCAATGATAAAACAGCATAAAAGTGAGGGACAGTTGACAAACTTAGAGAAAATGAGATCAAAGAGATATTAATAATCTGTTCTTTCTTCATCTTTATGCAAATTAGGTGGTTACAGAATATTTTCAGCTTTATGAATGTTTGAAAATGTATAAATATTGATTATTTTGATGAAATTTTGCTAATTTGCTAAGATTTTTTTCCTCCCAAGTCACTAGCTATTCATGCAGTTTATCAGTTTTAGGTAACATTTGGGATGTTGGAAGGATTCAGCATGAATTCTAATATACTAGCCTGTAGCAAATTCTAGATTGAACACTGAGGCACTCATATATATTGAATGAGAAGAGAGTTCTATAGTCAAATGAATTTAGGAAACTAAGTTTGACACTTTTTTTTTTTAAGTTTTGCTTTAATTTTTTATTGTAGAAATTTTCAGAAACTTTCGCTATACATAAAACTAAGCATACACTGAAAAATGTGAGAGCTTCTGAAAACTTACAGGACTTTATATCCATTTAGAGTATGAACTTATAAATACCAAGATGAATAATGACCAGATCCAACTGAAAGTTGATGTCAAATGCTGGCAATGGGTAATTGCGGAAGCTCAATTTCCTCTTACCTTCCACGTCCTCCAGCAGAATGTATTTAGGTTTGAAATAACATCTTGGATGGAAGCCCCATAGAGATAATTTTTTTTCCTAAAAATGATTTTCTCATAACCAGCCTTTTCTTTATGAGGTAACTTATCATTCATTATATTTAATAGTAGTTTGAAGAGAGAGTTATCAAACAATTATCTACCCATCTATCAAAACAAAGCTCTCTTACATTGTTAGGTCTCACCTGATATAAGGCTCACGTCAACGCAATATAGTTTAATGAGGAGCAATAGATGTGGTGGTTTAGAGCGTGGTTCCTGGGATAAACAGCCTTGAATTTCAAACTAAGGTGCATCGCTTACTCAGTAAGCCATGATCTTTGAACTTCAGTGTTCTCATTAGTAAAAGGGGATACTAATAGGACTAGAGCGAAACAAAGCAAAAAACCAAAAGAAAAGCAACAATAAAAAACTTTGCAAGATGCTGGGATAAAAACATGCCTGAAATAAATGAAATAAGCAGTTTTTTTTTTTAATTCTCGGATTTCAGTGAGGACATATGATAGAGGACAGATATATTTATAGCAAAAGTGCTTCTCCCCCAAACATGTGCTCACTGCAGTCCATTTTTAAAATACTCGTTTTAAATCAATTTCTGAGAGAAATCTGTTGCTTTGTTTACTCAAAGTGAAAAAGACTGGACAAAAGACAAAGTTTGTGTTTTCACGTACATGTTTTGTCACTATTTAGACAAAAATCTTTATCTCAGTGTATTTTTTCTTGGGCTGCTCTGTTTTTACTAGAAATTTATTGGCAAAAGCAAATTCTCCAGCAGTTCTCTACTTTCTTCTCCCTGAAAGTCAACCAAGCCCTAAGGGTTTAGAACCTTATGAGCATCATTGTTCTTTGTGATTAGATGATTTATTGTGCTGCTTCTCAGATCTTTGCACTAATCTGTGCTATACACGAGACATAGCACACAGCAGGGCAGTGTGAGTCATGTCTATCCTAAAGGATCAAGAAGAAACAATGAGGATTATGAATATTAAATTACTAAATGGTGAAGATTATGACTATGAAAACTTTCATGACCTCATCAATAAAATGGATGAAAACAAATATTTAGAGTATTGAAATGGATCTACTTCATAGTGAAAAAAGAATGTGTGTGTTTGTATTTATGTAGACATTGCAGTTTCACACAGCTCATCCACATGGTAAAGTGAGGGCCCAAGTAGGAAAGTAGCATCCGTGTAGCACCCACCCGCCCAACAACCCCACTTCATAGATGGTCCCAACAGCTGATAGCCTCCACCGTAAATTATGGATTCTTTTCAGTTCTGGAAATAGTCATTTGTCTTTCAAAGGATATTATTATGAAAGTCTCATTCCTAGCCTAATATATATGAGTGTCCAGTTACATTAAAGACGTGAAAATGGTTTCAATTTTTGGAGAGAAGGTTTTACTTACCTCCAAGATTATGGTAAGCCACCAAAGAAGCTATAGCAAAGGTAGAGTCTTCCTCTTAGGTCTTAAAAAAGTGAGTTTTTAAGTTTCCTATTAATTAGTTTAATATAGAATTAAAGAGTCAGGGGTAAACTCTAATTATTCTAATTTTATTGATTTTACCAAGTATCTACTTATCAAATATTTGATTTAACCAATAATATGATTCTTAGACATGGTATTTTATTTGAATCACACATAATTTTTCTTTATTTTTCTTTTTTTGTTAAGTTGTTTGGTTTGTTTTTGTTTTTTTTAATTTGGGAATATAATTGTGTTGAAGGAAGTCAATTCATGGTTTAAGCTGTTGAGCTATAGAAATACTGTCCATAGTGAATGAAATATTTAGTTAGACCCACCTAGATGAATCTATTTTTAAGTGGAAATCAAGACAAATGATGAAAACAAAACGGAATTCAATACAGTTTACATGCTGAGCTCAGTTAAAATCTATTAGCTGTACATTTTGAACTTATTTTTTTAATTGTAGAAATTCTAATACTATGCTGATACCACTCATACCAATTTCATCAGCATCTTGGCAGTTTGCCCAAAAGTTTGGGCCTTTTCTTCTTCATGTCTTGTTTTAATCTTCACTTAATTTAAAATAAAATTTTCATCACCTGATCTGCTAAAGTAGCTTAAAACAAATTATCCTCATGCCATTCAGGAGAGTGATTTCCCCTGAAACCCTCTTCTTTGATTTGTGTTTTCCATTTAATACTGAATTGAAACTTTGCCCCAATGTTCATAGCTACGTTATTTTATAGTCCAGTTCTACTCTCACATTCGTTGTTGATACATGTTTACACTACCCTGGCCACTTCATACACTTCCTTTGTATTGAAAACCAATATAGCAACTACTAAGGTTTCCCTAGGCTGAATCATTATACACCAACAAAACAAAAATTATACCTATCCATGACAAAGCCAGATCTTATGGGAAGATTTCCTCTTTTTACCTAACGAATAATAAGTACTGTAGAATTAAACTGTTATTTCTGTTTAAGATTGATCTGAATTTATTTTCGTGAGCGACATCATAGATTTATTCTCTAGAAAAATGGTAACTCTGGGGTATATGAGAATATATGTGTCTCTTATGATACAAACATTATTGTCAGAATTTCATAACCACTTTCACTCGATAACAATTTGTAATTTTTGTTACTGGATGAAATGTGTGAATGTGATAGTTTAGAGAATAAAATGAATTAAGAGGTATAGAGTTTTAGCCTTATTGGGTGAAAATTTATGCTACTGGCTGAATACCTCAGAGCGAGTATAGAAAATCCTCTGTTTAAAAGAAGACATATTGCAAATTGTCCTTTCAGTCCAGGAAATTGGGTGGTTTAACTAATAATGGTGAGATTATCATGAACGAACAGTTCTTGGGTGCATGACATTTCATTTTACTGAGTCACTCTTTGGGATGGCAAAGTCCACTGGTTATGAACAAAATCTGCAAAATCTGACAGGCTTTAAATCCAAGAAGAGCCAAAATTATTAACAGCTAATATGCTGAATTATAGAAATCCAAATAGTCTGAAGTTCAGTTTAACACAACAAATGTATATCAAGGTTTCTTTCATGGATAGGCATCATACCAAGATGGGTAAAACATGGTTCTTACTCTCTGGAATCAAACAACCTAGCAATAGACACGTGTAAGCAAAAAATAAAAGCATGTGTGAAGTAATAGCATATAAAATCAATAGAAATAGCCAAAATAATAAAATTCTCATAGAAAAATGTTTTTCCTTTATACAGGTTACAGAAAAGATCTCCCAGCTTTTCCTTTTCATATTGTTTTTATTTTTCTGAGTAAATGTTTAATTGTTCCTAAATTCATATCAACTAAACCTTATTGACGCCAACTCTTATTTTTCTGCCATATACTCAAGGCAAAATGCCTTTGATGGGGACACATTTCTTCCTACTGCATAGGTGAAGATGTTTTTGACTCTTCCTCCAACATTTAAAATCTCTTAAATTATCACAACTATAAGGGATACTTCTGATCCGTATTCGGGTCACATAAATGCTTGTGGGCAAGTGGCTTACGTCAAAACTGTTTCAGTGTGTTATTACCCTGCCATGGCAATATTAGCAAATACTATTGTGTAGAATGTGTATTTTTCTCGGGAATAGGATGGAAGATAATGGGCTTATCAGGGCCACAGCACTGTGCATTTCACACCCAGTAACAATAAGTCATTTTCTCTTTTCCCTTTCTCAAAGGAATATTTATCCATCCCATGAGAGTATATGCCTGAAATTGCCTTTCCTGATTTTTTTTTTTTTGTCCCTATACTAATAAATGGAAATTTTGTTTCTAGCTTAAAACCTGAAACTACAAAATAAGCACTCATGGTCCCCATTTTTAAATTGTACATAACTGACTTTTATTTACTGCTAGGTTTAGGATCACTGGGGAAAGTTCCACTGGGCTGAATCTTCCAGGAGTTTCCAGACATAAAAACTTTAAGACTGTCATGGGAAAACTTATCTTAATGGCAGAGGTTAAGCACAGAACCTTGGCACAGCAGCACTGTCTCGGGAGAGAGTATGGGTGATACTGATGGGAGGATCCTGTCTGTCGCTTGGCTGTGTTTCTGGGCCAGGGCTTTGTGACCTCATGGCTGTTACGGGGTTAAGGGGATGATAATAGTGGAGGGAGGATTTCATAAAAGTAAGACCTGAAAGACTCTTTTCTCTCTCTCTGCCTCTCTGTCGTGCTCCTCTGTAAGTCATTAGGGAATGAAGTAGTATGTCTTTTGTCTTCATAAGAAAAAAAGTGACCAGACTCTCCCACCTTCTTCATAGGTGGGATGCATCATGATTTCAGGGCATATTGAGGGCCCCAGTGAAATTTTGGCATGTCAAGGGCTCCCCGTATTGGTAGTTCTGAGCCATGAATGGAACCTTGAACAAAAATGGCATCCAGAGTCTTAAGGGTGAATGAAAGGTAAGAGAGATTACTTGGGAGACATGTACAACTCTCAGAAATGCCTGAAAGGCTTAAAAAAGACTATTAATCACAGTGACTTTGGATGTTTACATGCTAATGAGACCCTTCTTTACTCTCAAATGGTGATTGGTTGGTGACAGGAACTACACAAGCAATCATTCGTCTTCTAACTTTATCTCAAATGCACTGTTTTCATTAATTACTTTATAGTCAAAACATGAGCCAGAATTTTCTACTGAGGAAAGATTTGCACATAACTGGTTTTCAGATATAAACTTTTATGTATGTGTGCACATCAGTGTAGAATTTAAAAGTGGCAGCACAACATTGCTAATTGATGAAGTTGACTAAGTTTGTTTTATTTTTTCCTTTTATAGATGCAAACGAATTTGTAGACTAAAATGCTTAGCCTGTCATTTTTATGCCATTTTCATTAGTGCTTGACCCACTTCTGAAAAAAAATAGAAATCAGGCAATAAAGAGTTACACAATTTTAATAAGTACCAACCACTGCCTGAATTTATCTTCAAGCTTCACAACTGAAATTGGAACTTTCCAGATCACTTTAAATTAAATTGATTAATAATACATCATGTTAAAATGAATTTTTCATGGTTTGGGAGCTAATGTTCTCAATTATTTAGCAATGCAAAGTGTAGGAAACTCACACACAAACAGCATACAGGAGCTGATCCGTGAACTTTCTCTTAAAACAAGATGATAAATGGCCTATTTTTCTATCATACCAAAGCAATATATTAATGTTATTCTACTCTAAAAAGTTTGCTCTCCGGGAAATCAAATCAGGACAGGTACTGGAGTTACAAGATATAACAATAGTAAAAAATTTTGTAAAATTAAAAAAATTCAAACCTGAATATATATAACAGGAGAATGTGTAATTTAATGAACCAAATAGGCATATTACTTTATGCCTTTTGAATTGTATTTCTGCAATCATCAGCCCCATCTTCCACTTTAAGGGAAATTTAAGTTGTTAGTTTCAAGTATCTTTGAAAGAATTATATGGTTCTGTGCTTTTATTTAACATTGGTCTACATTCCACTATTTTTGTGGGAAAAGAATGTTTACATTAGGAGGCATTAAAAAGTGAACAGTATGTCATTCACATTCTGTGCCTTATATTCTTTGGAATTAAAATTTACTCTAAAAAACTTAAGTAGTTAAGGTAACAAATTAGTAGTTTCTTAGTGACATCTTTGTAATGCCAGTTTTCACCAATGTTTCCAGAATCAGAGAAGCACTAGGATTGCGACCTCTCCTCTAGGCAAGCATTTTAGTGTACTGATTTATAGAGATGATGACCACGAGGTCTTACATGCCTTAGACAAAGTGATTTGACAGGCTTCTAGATTGAGACATCTGAAGATACTGCTAATATATAATCATTATCTGCTTCATCATTATCTCCTCCATTAACCTTCTCTCTTCCCTCTCTTTAGTTTGCTTGATGAGAGTCCCTACTTTGTGATGATGTCGAGGTTGAGTTGTCAATTCCTACAAAATATCATGAGCAACAGTATAAAACCCTGCATTATATAGAGTTTATTTGTTCCAGCTTTCTTACATAATTGACAAATAAAATTGTATATATTTAAAGTGTACAACATGATGATTTAATGTATGTATACATTGTAAAACAATTACTGCAATCAAGTTAATTAACACATTCATCACCTCAGATAATTACCTTTCCTGTGTGTATGTGTGGATGGTGGAAACACTTAATAGGTACTCTTTTAGCAAATGTCAAGTATACAATAAAGTATTATTAAATATAGAATGTACATTACATTCTGAAAACAGATTCATCTTATAACTGAAAATCTGTATCCTTTGATGAATATCTCCCCATTTTCTGCACCCCTCAACCTCTGGCAACTACTATTCTACCCTCCATTTCATCTCTCTTTACTTGATTCAAGGTATAAATTGTGCCTTAGAGTTAGTTTTTGTCTTTCTCTGTCTGACTTGTTTTGCTTATTATGATGCCTTGCAGGTTCATCCATGTTGTTGCAAGTGTAAAATTTTCTTTCTTTTTTTCAGGCTGAATAATATTCCATTGTCTACATGTACCACATTATCTTTATCCATTCATCTGTGGACAAACACTTAGGTTGTCTGTGTCTTGTTGTGAATAATGCCTCAATGAGCTCGGGAGTGCATATATCTCTGAGATACTGATTTCAGGTCTTTCGTATATATACCTAGATGAGGGATTGCTAAATCATATGGGTAGTTCTTTTTTTTTTTACTTTTTGAGGGACCTCCATACTGTTTTCCATAGTGACTACACCAGTTTACATTCCCACCAACAATGTATGAGGGAGATTTTTTTTTTTAGCCCCACCAACATTTGTCTTCTCATGTCATTTTGATAGTGGCCATCCTAATACATGTGAGGTGACTTTGTGGTTTTGATTTGTTTTTTCCTGGTGATTCCTGACACTGAGAACCTTTTCATGTATCTGTTGGCCATATATGTATATCTTCCTGGAAAAAATGTCCATCAGGATCTTTGTCCATTTTTAAGTAAGATTTTTTTTTTTTTTTTTTTTTTGCTATTGAGATTTTTGAAGTCCTTATATATTTTAGTAGTTAACCCCTTCTCAGATATATGGTTTGCAGATATTTTTGGCCATTCTATAAGTTGCCATTTGTTTTGTTGATTGTTTCCTTTGCTATCCAGAAGTGTTTTAGTTTGATGTAGTTGCACTTGTTTATTTTTGCTTCTGTGGCCTGAGCATTTGGGATCATATTCATAAAATCATTGCCATGACCTATGTCAGGGAATTAGGAGTTCCTTATGTATTCTTCTAGGATTTTTGTGATTTCAGGTTTTACATTTAAGTCTTTAATCCATTTCCAGTTTTGTGAGTGGTGTAATATAGGAGTCCTGTTTCATTCTTTGTGCAGATGGATATCCAATTTTCCCAATACCATTTATTAGAGAGACTAACCTTTCCTCATTGTGTGTTCTTGGCACACTTGTCAACGATTGCTTGATAATTACAGATAAAGTGGTTGACTACATATGTGTAGATTTATTTTTGAACTCCCTATTCTGTTCCATAGGTTCATGTACCTGTGTTTATGCCAGTACCATACTGTTTTGATTACTATAGCTTTGTAATATAGTTTGAAATCTGGGCGTGTTATGCCTCCAATTTTGTTTTTTCTGTTTCTGTGAAAAATTCTATTAGAATTTTGATAGGAATTGCACTGAATTTGTTGGTCAATTTAAGTTGTATGAACATTTTAATAACGCTAATCATTCCAATGCAAGAATAGAGGCTATCATTCCACTGAGTCACATCTTCTTCAATTTCCTTCATCAGTGTTTTATTATTTTCAGTGTATAGGTCTTTTACCTCCTTGGTTAAACTTATTTCTAAGTTTTTTGTTGTTGTTGTTGTTCTTTATGCTATTGTAAATGGGATTGGTTTCTTCTGGGGGGTGCGTAATTAGGTTTACTTACTTACTTACTTACTTACTTACTTACTTACTTACTTATTTATTTATATGGAGGTACATACTGGGGGTGGAACCCAGGATCTCCAGCATGCTGAGCATGCACTCTGCCACTGAGCTGTAACCTCCCCTCGTTGGGATTGGTTTCTTAATTTCTCTTTCAAATAGTTTATTGTTAGTGTTTAATAACATAACTAACTTTGTGTATTAATTTTGTATCCTGCACCTTTAATAAATTCATTTATTAGTTCTAACAGTTTTTTTGGTAGAGCCTTTAGAGTTTTCCATGTGTAATATCATATCATCTATAATCAGCGATAATTTTATTCTTCCTTTCTGATTTGGATGCCTTTTATTTTTTCCTTTGGCCTCATTGGATAGGACTTCCTACTGTGTTGCATAGAAGTATTGATAGTGGCATCATTTTCTTTTTCCTGATCTTACAAAAAAAGCTTTTAGCTTCATGCCATTAAGTGTGGTGTTAGTTGTGGGATTGTCATATATGGCCTTATTATGTTGAGGTACATTCCTTTTTTACCTAATTGGTGACAGTTATTATCATGAAAGAGTGTTGAATTCTGTTAAATGCTCTTTCTGTGGCTATTGAGATGATCATATGATCTTTATCCTTTATTTTGCTAATGCACTGTATCACATTTATCGATTTGCATATGTTGAACTGTACTTGTATGTCAGGGGTATATCTAACTTGATCATGGTTTATGATCCTTCTAAGGTACTGTTGAGTTTGGTTTGCTGGTATTTTGCTGAGAAGTTTTACGTCTATGTTCATCAGGGTTATTGATCTGTAATTTTATTTTCTTATAGCGTTCTTGTCTGGCTTTGATATCAGGGTAATTGTGGCCTCATAAAACGAGTTTGAAAGTGTTTCCTCCTCTTCAGTTTTTTGGAAGGGTTTGAGAAGGATTGGTATTAATTTTTCTTTAAAAGTTTGGTAGAATTTACCAGTGAAACCATCTGCACCTGGGCTTTTCTTTGTTGGGAAAATTTTGATTACTGATTCAATTTCCTTACTAGCTATAAACCTATTCAAATTTTATATTTTTTTTTCATGATTCTGTTTTTGTAGGTTATATGTTTCTAGGAATTTATCCATTTCTTCCAGGTAATCCAATTTGTTGGCATTTAATTGTTTATAATAATCCCTTACAATTCCTTGTATTTTTGTGGTATCGATTGTAATGATTGTAATGTCTCGTATCTCATTTCTCATTTTATTTATACAGTATAATCCTGGCAATTGTGATCATAACAAACCATGATTAGATTATCATAAACACTACATACTATTTAGAGATGCAGTGTTCTTTTTACATAATCATTAATAAACAGTAGATCCAAACAGGACTAGAGGAAAAAATGCCCTTTCTACCTAGAATGGATGTAGACTCACCACTTAATGCTGTAAAATATTATCAGAAAAGTGTCTTAGAAATCAATTAGCTCAATCTACTCAAATAAGAGCAAATAAGATAACCCTTCCTTAAAAGAGTTTAGGTGTTTTACCCCAGGCCATACTGTTAGCTGAAAGCCAGGCATAGAACAGAGATGTAGTAACTCTTTTTTTATAGTGTTCATTCCAGTACTTCCTACTGCCATTCCTCGACTCCCTCAATGTCTGAGGAAATTAAGAATGAGAAAGGGAAAATAAAATGAAACAAATAATCAAATGAAAATCAAATTTGGCAAGGGTTTATACCCTGCTAGTTACGGAGTTAAAAGTGAGATGAGCATCTCTGACTCCAGTTCCATTATGCTCTTCTCTTCTAAATGAGTTTAGCTAGTTAAGAAATTAAGAAAGAAAAGTTTGCCTAAATGGGTGGATAATAATAAGAAGAATGTACTAAAATCACTGTGGAAAGGACAGTTATCATATGAGCAAGTCCTAAGTGATCAGGATGTAGTACAAGTCGTCACACTGAAAAGAGACCGTAGACACAGAAGTCCCAAGCAGAAGACAATATCAGAGTCACGTTTTCTGTCCTTCTGCAAGTACAAACTTAAATTCAAAAATATAGCTAGGTGGAAAAGAATCTCAGGTGATTTTTTGGATTTTATAGTTTATTTTTGTCTAGACCATAAAGGGATTTTTCTGTAACTCCCATTAATCAACTTTAAAGAAACATTTCTCACAAGTATGTGATTTCTGACACATACCATACCAAAAGGATCTTCAAATTAAACAGTAACATAAAAATGATGAAAATTCTCAAATAAAAATAATCACATTTACTGTGTATAGTCCATTTGGTTGAAAATATACTTAAAGACCCTTTAAATCAGTTTTGTCATTTGTTTATTGAGTTAGTTTATAAGTCATGTTAGTTACCTAGTTTACTGATGGAAAAAAATTCATGAATTTGAGTTAATTAAGTTACTTCTCATGAGCAGTGTAACTCTTTGTGCAATACAATTCTCTCCTTGTTTATGAGTTTTAAGAATGTCTGCTCAAAATACCTATGCAACTACATTTAAATCATGCTTCCACAAACTCATATATGTATATATAATAGGAAAACTAGTGTAGCACTTTTTTTTTCTTATTTTCATTTCCCCAACCTCATGTATTTTGTTTTCTAGACTTTACTGACACCAGGTTTGATGGGACTAGTACAGAGGGAGTAAACACAAAAGAAATCACCATAAAATGGCAATATATGTGCTAAGAAATATACCGTGTCATCAAATGTCACACTGTTAAGTTATTTGTGTTTCTTCTGAGCCTAGAATGATACTCCCACCAAACCTGTTTTTTGAAAGAAAATGAAATTCCAGAAAACCTGAAAGGTACACAGAAACCACAGAAACACTGTGGCTTGACTTAACGATTCTTGGTATTTATATAATCAGCAATATGATGTTAACGGGCAGTTGCATATATCTGTGCATATTTAAATTAAATAAAACTTTGTTCAAATTAATACAAATACAAATGAAATTGGGTTACCAACAGTTTTTTTCTTTTTTTTTAACTTGGCCTGCAAGGAAAACAGGTGAAGTTGCTTTGTTTTATTATCTGAACTACTTTTCTATCCAGGGCAATCAAGATCTTCTAAATGAACTACCTGTGTGTCACTCCTTTGCTCCACAAAGGAAACTGTAAAACTGGATCACACTGTGTTACAATGATAAGGATTTATTGTCTCTCTCTATTGAGGGAAATGTTGTGCAATGTTGTATTTTTTCCCTGAAAGTAGAAAACCTGATGTTCTGAGGGTCAAATGCATCAAGACGATTTAGCCTCATATTTTATTAATGGTAATGGGAATCATGTAGCTAAATCCTGGCAAATTGTATTGAATAGCTGCTTCCGATGTTATATGATTATATTCATTATGGGATGTTCATTTGATATTCAGTGTAGAACAACTAATTCTGATGGGTTTTTGTTTTAGTAATAGTGATATACCAGCAGGTGGAAAGGCCTTTGCATTTGGAATCAAGAAAATACTATAATCAGTGGTTAAGCTAACCGTTCCTCTATGATCTTACCTGAAATACTCTAAACCAAATACAGTCTCTGTTTTAGTATATTATTAAAAGCGTCATCTATTGATAGGTAAGATAAATACTTAAAATACTGCCTCTCTGAAGAAATCATTATTTTATTTGAGGGAAATTACCGTAGTTGACTATATATGATGTCATTCACATTTAGCCTTTTTGAGAAATCCTTTGAATAATATTGTTACGTTATTAAGAATAAAATTTTCATCTATTTAATTTGTGCTAGTTAGAAAAGGCCTAACTACATATAGAAGTAAAATTATAACCTGATGTGTTTAAATAATGCCAATATTAGTATAATTCTGTGTATGATGTTAGCCTAAAAAGTTGAAAACAAAACCTAATTTATGTTTCATTAAATGGATTGTTCTAACACACATTTAAGATAATAATTAGCACTAAAATGGCTATATGCACTAATAAATATACATAATTCATATAGAACCATTTTTATTGCTTTATATCCATATTAAAATATTAATTTTCATATTTCCAGTTAAAACATTTCTTATTAATCTGCTATGAAGACTATACTTCAACCAGTTGTATCTTTGTCTAAGAAATTCCAATTACTTTCCAATTTAATAATTTTTCTATAGTAGAATTTCACATTTTCTCCAACTGAATATTACCAATTCTAATTGATAGAAGTTATTTTCTTTTTAAAAAGCACAAATCAGAATTATTTTATATCTTTACAGAAAACTGTCATTTCATTCCATATGCTTAAATATAAAAAACTATCACCAATGAGTAAAGGATGTTTCATATGTATAAAGAGTAGGGAACTGGCAAGAAATAGTTTGTGTTCAACCCCTGGAGTTGGTCAAGAAATTCATGCTGATATTTAATAGCTTATCAGCAGGAAAGTGATGAGATTATTTGGGGCATAACTGGTTTCGCACCAAAGCTAAGTGTAAAATATCTATTAAATTGTTGAATCTTTTCCAACTGAGGGGATAAATATCAAATTTAAGAAAATATTGTAACAAACAAATTCAACCTTTGTTTTCTTTAACCCTACCCATATTGGGGTATTTATTTATACCTTGATTTTAATAATAAGTGAAAATTTCCTACTGGGCCTCCAATAGGCAGCAATGTTTGGGGAGACAGCAGTCTCTGTTCTGCAGTGAACTTTGTGCTCATATAACTGGAGTTACTGAGAACAATGGCCAAAAGAAGGTTCAACATGCCTATTGAATAGGTTAATTTTTTTCTCTCTAGATTGCAAACAGACCATTTATTTCCAGTGATATCAGTTTTTGACTACTCTTCCAATAAGTACATATAAAATATGAACCAGGAAGAGCAGGTTTGGAGTGAGGGGACTATTGAAAATGCTGGTGAATTAGTTTTGTATGTCACCATCAGATCTCGATCAAGATGATCATACCACACCTTGATATTAATATGATGGTCTGTATTACTTTTATACTCAAGAAGCAGTGTTTCTCAATGCTAGATGCATCTTAGAATTACTTAAAGAGCTGCTGTTTAAAATTCAGATACCCATGTTCCATCTCCAACCTATTGACTCAGATCTTAGGTGGGTGGAGTGAGGGTGATGTGAGTACTTTCATCATTTAAAAATATCGCCAGTAATTTTGATGTTCACCATGGAGAAGCCTGCAGTAGACATGATATTTCTGATAGAGAACATGAGATGGCAAAGTCTGAGGGGGTTTAAAATTCATTAGTATTTAATAGAAAATGAGATTTGACATATTCTCCAAAACAATATATTTTAAAATTGGTAATCTGTCTCTGGAACATTATTCTCAAAAATCAGTATGGGGTTGGGACAGATATTAATAGCTGTGAATAACAATGTTTACCTGATTTTGTCATGAAAGTCCTATTTAGTCCCCAATTTTTACACTTTCTCTGGATATGATTACTGTGATCCTTCTGAGGTTTCTTTTTGTCTTCTCTTTGTGCCAGCTATTCCCAGTTCTTGCTTCCTGACGTGTACATATTGACCACCTAAAACTTGAAGTTCATTTTTCTAAGTACCTGTTTACATGACAGACTAATGTGTGTAACAATGGGCTAGAAATGAAGGGAATCTATGTTGCATAACAGAATCTCTATACAGGCTTACTCTTCGTTTTCTTCAGTGGTCTCGACTGTCCACTCTTGCCTCTCCTAAATGTGTGATTTTACGATAGCTTGCTGTCAAGGGGTTGCATACCTTGGCTTCAGCCCCTTGTTTGTAAGTTTTAGATCTGAATTTAGACTCAAATTTAGCTTGAGAAGATGGCTGAAAGAAAATATGGGTAAACTTAACTGTTTCTACATGAGCAGGTAGACCTTGTCCCGATGCAGGTCACTAGAGTTCCATATTACACAGTGAATCAACTTCTCAACAAAGATTAAAAACTACTTGCATGTTTGATCTGAATTAACCTTTCAGGTCACAGGGGCACCATTTAGTAAATTGCATTGTCTCTTTGTAAATGGGATCAGGCTATAAAAGAGTTTTTTCATCTAACTTAGGAAATAAATTTACTTATGTGCATTAGTCTAGGAAACAGAAATATGCTTAAAATCCTTAATAGAAAAGTGATGATGTAGTTTATGTAGAAACAATTTTTTTCAAATGCTTTGATACTTCAAAAATATTTGTAAAATAAAATAAGGGTAGATGGGAGATAAGGATGTAGAAAAGACAACTTTAGTCAACTCACTCATGAAAAACCTTGTTTTGAAGGGGAGGAGAAATGGGTGGTGCAGGTCAGAGGTCAAGGTAAGAAAAAGGTAAGGTTTTTTTTTGTATACTAAAGACAACAAGAAAATTCTTCTTTTCATATTTTATTTTATTCCATTTTATTTCTATTTTATTTTAAATTTTTACTGAAGGTTCATGATAGAAAAGAGAGAAAAGCATAGGAGAATACTTAATGATGTGAGAGGAGATAAAAATCCTGCCCATATGTGAAGTAATTTGTCCTTAAGTAGTGAGCCATGTCTCCCATTGTAACAGGAGGGAGTGTAAAGCCAACAGACACAAATGCAGGTAAGTTTGTAGATTTGACCACAGAGTGAGGGAGTTGCCATCTAATCTTACCTTCTATGTTCTCTTAAAACTTAAGGTGGTACTTTGCAAGTTGAAAGGAATGGGGAGAATAAAATAGAAGGTCCCTCTTCTGTAGAGCAGAAGAGAGAGCAGATAAGGAAATCAGAACCACCAAGACCCACACCAAACCAACCTCAGGGCAGGCGGGACCCTTAAGTTGTACTGCCACTAGTATTCAGTCACATTTTTCCCCAGCAGCACTCAGCAACCAGGATGTCCTTTGGCAAAGGCAGGGAGCTGACATAGCCTGATAAATGCAACAGAACAACAACACGGAAAAAGAAAGTTGAGGCTATTTGCATGAGAGCAGCTGAACTTACAATGGATAGACAAGTGATAGAGACAAAAATAGGCTAATAGTGAGAACAGGAGTAAATAGATGTGATGAATTTGAAAACAGGAAAAGGGGGAGTATTGAGAAAGAGAAATTGAGAGATAAGGGTTGATGATCAGAAGATTAAATGTTTTGTATTCAAACTTTCTAAGTTATGACAAGTTATGCTCTTAAGAAGGGGTGGAAGTGAGTAGTAGTAAATCCACTGGATATGAGATCAAGGAGTAGACACACTAGGGTTATGGTTTCCTATCCATGGGGATTTTGAAGTCTCTTATAGGGATCGTTGTGAGCCAGATATTAAAGTGTCCAGTTGATGAAAGGATGTGTCTAGGAGTTCAGTAGTTGACAATGAACCAGATGGTAAAAATAGACTAGACATATGGCCATAGCCTCAAAAGATCTGAGTTTTATTTAGTGGCAGACATCTAACAGTTTATAAGCAGCATTGTCAAATTAAGGGGGGAATCACCTAACCTTCTGTCATTGAATATATAAAGTGACAAACATGATTAAAAATAAATAAAAATGAGAAAACAAAAAATCCCTATCATACGATCTTTAATGGTCATTTTCAAGTGCATTGTGAATGGTAGATTCTTAATAAATGGTAGGTTTTTATCCAGACTGGATAAAAATGCAGCCCCACCTGACACTGTAGGAGGACAGAGACTAATCACTCCACTGTGGTACAATGGAGACAAGCAGAGCAGAGGCCCTCGACTTTGTCCAAAGACCTCCAAAGAGTCCGTGAATAGAATCCATGTGGCTGGGATCTTGGATAAAACAAGATTACACTTCTATTTTCATTATCCTAATATTTAGTATCTTCTTCATTTATGAATATATGCAATAAACCATGGTAGTTAGCAATATCTCTGTATTCATCACCAGCAGAAATCATACTTTCATATTACCTTATATAAATGTCATCCAATACACATAGTATATATAAATCATATAATATAAACAATTTGCATTCATGTTCATTAAACTTTTTAAATTGTAATAGTTATTTTGCCTGATAATAGATATCAATATTTAACATTTTTAGCAAAGTGCCTACATTATTCCTTTAACTTATAAATATGATAATTGTATTTCAGTATAGTAAATACATTTTATGAAGTGGCCCAAAGTTGTGCATAGCACAGGTACCTGCATTAGAACTTGGTAAACGCAACATTCTAGCCACCTAGAATCCTTTCTGGAAATTTTCTGGTCTCCCATCACAACCAGGCATATCACTAACATTGACCTTTTTATTGTTCTAAATCAATAACAGCCTAGATCCTGCACAGTCTTGGTCTCTTCTATCTCCATGGATTAGTTCTCATCCACCTTTCACTCTATAACCCAACCCCATGGGGCTCCTTTTTAATACTTGAGTGAGTTATGGTTTTATTTTTCTTTTTGTTTTCGATTTTTCTAACTTTGAGCCTTTCTACTTATACTGTTCAATGTGCCTGAAATAGAATTTAATCCTTTTATCTCACCACCACCCTTTACCTAGCCAATGTGTATTTAGCCTTCTGACTCTCCCAAACCAAGTTAGACATGCCACTTAAAATACAGGGCTGCATGGGACATGCGTATACTAAAAAGATTATTTATTGTTCACCTGAATTCAAAGTTAACTGGAAGCCTTTATATTTTCACTCGCTAAAACTAGCAATTCTTCCCATAGTACCAATGATACCCTTTCTAAATATCTTCTAACTTGTAATTATTTGTCTATCTTTTTTGCCAATCTGAATTTCCATGAGCCAGAGGAGAGATAGAGATTATATATATATATATATATGCTGTTCACTCTGGTACCCTTAATACCCAGAATAAAGGTGCTGAGCATGTAGCAGTTACTCATAAATTTAAGGTGACTGAATTAATGAACTATATTCTATGTTTAAAGTATCTGTTTAGAGTTCTGACTTTCCTAATAAACTATAAGTTCCTCAAGGACAAAGACCTTCTTTGTACCCAAAGTCAAAACCCAGTGTCTGTAACAGAGTGCACATTCAAAAAATGTGTTCAATAGAACCAAACACTGTTTTGTTTTTCCCTTGAAAGCCACCAGTGCATGTGAAGGAGTTTTTGTAAGGTATTAAAACTACCTTATTTGAGAATAAAAGTGTCAAAATGAGGAGAGAGAAGTTAAGTAAGTATACATTTTAGGCCCAGTTTCTCAATTAGCATAACTATTTGGGTGAAATAAGACACTTTCTGATTTAGCTCTTCTTTCTTTAATTCTTTTATACAAAAATGGATGAAGGTGAGAAGCATAAATATTTCCAGGTGTTAGTGTTTAAGCATGCAAATGAATGTTTTTACACTGTTATAATAAAAATGGGAAGGGTCTGAATGTTTGTGGATGAAGAGAAGGGAGGGGGAATCAGATTTCTGAAAAAGTTTGAAAAATTCTGTTAAACGCAAGTTGTCAAAGATGTGTAGTGCTGGCAGGTATTCTGTCAGTACTTGAATGATACCACTTTGGCAGCATCCTTCCTAGAGCAGAAGATATCTGAAGTGCAGTCTAGCTTTAAAATCAAGTGTACCTCAGGTGCCGAGAATATCCAGTGGGGAGAGGATAATCTCTTCACCAAATGGTGTTGGGAAAACTGGATATCCACGTTCAAAAGGGCAAAGCTGGACCCTCTTCTCACTCTATACACAAAAATCAACTCAAAATGGGTTAAAGACTTGCATGTAAGACCTGAAACTGTAACATTTATTTGAAGAAAACATAGGAGGAAAGCTTCATGACATTGGTCTTGACAATGAGATCATTTATGTGACAGGAAAAGTACAGGCAACAAAAACAAAAATAAACAAGTGGGACTACAATAAACCAAAGAGCTTCTGGACTGCAAAAGAAAGAGTCAACAGAGTGAAAAGGCAAACTACAGAATGGGAGAAAATGTTCATATGAAACATTTGAGAAGAGGTTAATCTCCAGAATATAAGGAACTCCTACAATTCAGCAAAATCAACCCAACTTTTAAAAAATGGTGAAGGACCTGAATAAATATTTCTCCAAAGAAGCCATACAAGTGGCTAACAGGTATGTAAAAAAGATGCTCAACATCAGGAATCATCAGGGAAATGTAAACCAAATGACAGTAAGATATCACCTTACACCTGGCAGGATAGCTGTTATCAAAACAAACAAACAAAAAGTGTTGAGGATGTGGAGAAATTAGAACCTTTGCACACTATTGATAGGAAAGCAATATGATGCAGCCACTGTGGAACACAAGTAGGAAGTCTCCTCGAAAACTTAAAAATAAAACTACCACATGATCCAGAAATCTCACTTCTGGGAAGACATCCAGAGGAAGCAAAATCACTATCTTAAAGAAGTATCCGTACCCCCACTGCAGCATTGTTCACGATAGTCAAGTTATGGAAACAACCTAAGTGTCTAACCAAGAAATGGACAGACACAGAAAACGTGGTGTATATCACACAGATGTCTTGTACCCAAATGTGGTATTGATGTGAAAATGTCTTAACTCTCAAGAGTCTCCCAGAAATAGCAGAGATTGTGTCGGACCTGAAGGGGCCAGCAGACAAGAATGAAACACGTCTTGACATAGCCTGCACGGATGACGGAAGGAGGCAACAGACACACCAGTAACTGCCACCAAGCGCAGATGACATACACTACCAGAGGATCTTCTTTTGATGCTTAGGTACTACAGAGCACAGACTAAATAACCACAGAATTTAAACCCAACCTCAGGAAAAGTGGGAAAGGGAGACCAAATTAATTGAGGTTAAGAAAAGGAAAACAGTATGTAGGTTTCTTTAAAAAATAAAATAGAACCACTGTATGACTCAGCAGTCCCACTTCTGAGTATCTATCCAAAAGAACTGAAATCAAGATCTCTAAGAGATATTAGCATTCCCATGTTAATTATGGTTCATTATATCCAAGATGTGACAAACAGCCTAATGTCCATCAACAGATAAATGGATAAAGAAAACATGGTGTGTACATACAATAGAATCGTTTTCAGACTTAGAGATTCTGCAGTATATGAAAACATGCATGAACCCTGAGGACATTGTGCTAGGTGAAATAAACCAGTCACAGAAAGAAATGCTGCATGCTTCCACTCACAGGAGGTACCTAAATAGTCAAACTTGTGGCAGAATGGTGGTGGCGAGCTACAAGGAGGGGAAAATAGTGGTTACTCATCAATGGGCATGACGTTTCAGTTAAGCCGGATAAACAGGCTCTAGAGATTGGTACAGCATTATACCTATAGTAAAACAATAATGTAATATAAACTTAAAAATTTGTTAGGGGGGTAGATGTCAGGTTATATGTCCTTAACATAAATAAACGGACGTTTTAAAAAAATCAAATTCCTCAGTTATAAAGTATATCCACTGTTAAGGAACCTGAAGAGGAGCCAGCAAAGGAAATAGTCATGGAATACTTGGAAACTTGGAAAGGGTACTGGGGAGTTGGAACTCTGGAAATATGGAAAGAAAACAAAAATGACCAAGAGAGAGAAATTTTCTGTGGAGATCATAGATAACAAGGAAAAATGAGTGCTGGATATAAAAATAGGAATAGATCTTTTATTTTTAATGTAGATTTTCATTAGAGTGCTTTGTCATAAAAGCAGACCATAGTGAGTTAAGAGGAAAGATCGAATGCAATTCAGAGAATCTTGGAATCTAAAAGAATAAAACATGAGAGAGTAGGAAGAAGGTTAGATGATGGGGATGTTTATTGTGGTTTCTTTTGCTTTTCTTTTGTTTTAAAGATGAAATCAAATTTGTCTATAGTTAGAGAAATAGGCTGGTAGATTTCAAAGTATGAGAAGCTGAAGTTTGTGGGAACAGAAGAGACAAGTGTGAAAGAAAATGCTTGAGGAGGAGATGTGAGAGTAATGGATTACAGGATATTGATTTTATAGAGATAGAAATATCTTTGAAATTTCACTCAACGATGAAAGGATTCCTGCCCAGTGATGTATACATCACTTTGATGGTGTTAATACCAAAAGCAGGAGCTGAGAAGACAGAAAGGTAGGAATTCGACTCCATAAAGAAGACAGGCAAGATGTGTCTAACTGCTTATTTGACAACACACACTCATGCCCACACATACACACTAATGTTACTGTTCCCTGCTGATACGTATTTTCCCATTCCTTGACTGTTATTCTATACTCCCAGCCTGACTGTACTTATACTCCCAGCCTGACTATTTAAAATTGATCAGTAGCATTTTAATTAGCACATCATAATGCAAATGCCCTTGGCAATTAGTGCTCTGCATGACTGTCCTCTGTTATGTGTGCTTTTTTGCATCAGGGACCATTTCTACCACTGTGTTCTTACTTTCTGACAATTATTATACAGTCTGGTCAGTGGTTTTGACCTTTAAGCCTAATGAATTTGTGCAACTGATAGTGCTGGAAACCACAGAGGCAACTGGAAGGGATAGAGTATCATGCTTGGATATAAAAGTGATAGATCTAGGATGCAGCTGCTCTTAGTGAAATGGTCAAGGAAAAAGATGACGAGCAGACCATGGCGGGTTGGTGGATATATTTTAAATTGTGAAACTTACTGCAAATGCAAGGTCAGCAAAGATGAGTTACCAGAAATAGACCTGTATCTGTGGAAAAACTAAAGGCCTGAGTCAAGTTATGATTTCAAGAGGTTTGAAGAAAATGGAAGAACAATTCCCAGTCGTGATGTCAGGAGGTCATTCCTATAGACTGCCAGTCCAGTAAAAATACGGAGAAAACATGTCTTATCAGATGCCATCCACATAATCAATACTCACTATTAAGCAATACATTTTGCTGCCCTCCATGAAATAGGATCAATGCTTGCTGTAGTTATTGTATAGTTATTACAATTATGTCATTTTTTGCAAAATAATCTGATGTTAAAGATGTCTTTTAAAATAAGCAGGGTTTATTTTCCGATTTATTCCAAGATTCTGGCTTTTAGGTGAATATCTTAGCATGAACATCTTAATCATCACCCTGATTAGAATGTACCTCTCTTCTCCAGTTTTAGAAGCCACAAGTGTAACCTTGAATGTGAATACTTTACATACGTTTTTTGAATTTTCAGATTTAAAAAATATAGACACTCTGCTTTTGGGGAAATCAGTCTGCAATATTTACCTTAAATTTCAAATGTATAACTAGTTATAACTGTTTTTAACTAGTTTTAACTGGCTGTGAAATGGATAAGTTTTTTCTCAGTTTATATTTACGGTATGAAATAAGGAACCAGGTGGTGTTTCTGCTTCAGTAGTCTGTGTCTATTCAGCAGAAAATATTAAAATATACTAGACCTTTTAAGTTCCATCTGCCCAAATACCTGGTCTCTCTCCTCCCCATAGGTTCCAGGCATTCATGTTAAACATCTTTATAATGATTCTATCACATAAAAAGTCATTAAAAAGCATGATTGCTCAACCCTGTGGATTCCTCCAAAAGGAAAAGAAAAGGAGATGGAATCATTATATTGCATATTTTCATATTATAGAAAAAATGTTTGGGAAAAATAATTTAAGTTTTTAGGGATTGCAAAGGGACATTTTATAGTAATATCTGAATAATTTTAAAAGATCACCAACACTTGTTCATCTATTTAAGATGGTAATGATAGTGTAGATTTTAATTGAGAAAAGGATAGGAAACAAATGTTTTTAGACTCATGATATTGTTAAAATGCTTCAGTACTTAAAGGGTTAGGGCTTTGCCTATCAAACACTAATATTCTAACTCTGTTCTAACAAAGTCACAAAAGAACAACAATACAATTGCTTTTTCGGTTTTGTTTTTTGCAGGGACAAAATACAGTTTGGTTCCTAAAAACAAATATATTTCATAAAATTGTCAATAAATTAAGAGTTTCTACATTAGACTAGATTTCACATTTGACTATTATTGGGTGAAAAAGATGGGATAGAACTTTGGGGTTAATATTCTATTGCACTAGAATATAGAATAATATTCTATTTAATATTCTATTGAAATAAGCCAAATAACCACGCTAATGAGGGAACTGTCACTTACTGAAGCTGTTTTACTGGTCTCCCCTTCCGAGCTGCCCATGGTGATCACAATGGTGGTATTGATCACATGGCACCAGCCACTCTGGCACTTCAGTCCCCCCTCGGGTGCCTTAGAGTGGTATCTAAGACACATTTCTCCTCGGACTCCCTACCCCAAACCTTAAGACTGAAAGATCCAATTCAAAATTTCAGTACCCTGAAGGATAAAGATAATGAATGTTAATTCACTTCTCTAACAAATATCCGTTGACTTCCTAATTTATACCTAGCATATGTTAGTTCTTGTGGATTCAAAAATAAGATCAAGGTTTACTCTCCCAGGGCTCACAATTAAGTGGATCTATATCTATATCTATATCTATATCTATATCTATATCTAGTCTTAACAACAATACAATGTGATATATGCTACATCCAATCTACAGATCTGTGCTTTTGGGGTAGATTATAGGAGTAGAGAGAAGGTAGTGGCTATCCTTGCCTGGGTGGGGAAAAAAACAAACAAACAGAGAGACAAAGAACTAACATTTGTGGAAAACTATAATTAGGATTGATTATTAGGATTATTATAAGGATGGAAATTATATTTTAGAGCACGTAGGACAGTTCCTGGTGCTATATAATTATCAGTTCAATAAATATATGTTCTTTGGCTTTCGGAATACATTCTAAGTTTCTTCTTGATTTACCTGTTTGGTATGATGAAAATAATATGTAACAATTTGGCAAACATCAGAAAAATCTTTCAGAAGAACAATTAGTTTTTCCACAAAAGCAAGAATATTAAAGTCAAACCAAGTAGAACACATCACAGCCTCTCTTGCTCCAATTTAAATTTAATGAACTCTTAGCTGAACTAAATGTCTCATCTCCATAAACTTAGAGGCACAAGATTTACAGAAACTGCAACTTCAACATTCTTTGACAGTAGATACAGCTATAAATCAGGGGATACATTTATTTCCTTCCAGGGTGCTGGTTTTATGCCATCTGCTAATGTGGCATCTTGCCCATTTGGAACGTTGTCAGTTTAGACAGGACTGAGGTGCTCCCTCCCTGCTCTGCTCCTGACTCAAGACTGACTCTATTACTTTGGGGGATGGTTGAGGCAAGGAGAGCAATCTCAATTAACAGTCAGCCTAGACTGTTCAGATTCCTGGCCCATCTGCCCAGGGCACTGTGACAGTGAAACTTTTTTCAGTGCATCAAAAGCACTTGATTGGTGGCAAAAGCAAGAAAGAGTGGATATGTGTTCATGTTTAACTACAGAAGGCATCCAGGTGTTCAGTTTGTCTCATGTATCTTCTATGTTCCTTTACTAGCATCCACCCTGGTTCCCACCTATTACTTCTGACAGGTAGGTAATGCCACTTCCCTAAGACCATTATGGGGTGTTACCTTTGCCCTTGACTGTATCATATGAATGTGATATTAAAGAGTGGTCTTCTAGGCAACATTTAGGCACAAAAAGTCCTTCAATGATCAAAACTATATAAAATCTGACTATTCTCTTTTCAAAATATCTTGCGGATTCCATCTGTTTTTAAACTGATTTAACCCTTCCCACAATATTTGTATCTTTGATCAGAAGCCTCTTTTTTCTTTTCTTCTATTTATTTCTAATGCATGGTTAGATGTGTTGTAATATTATATTTTAATCCATATCAATAGATACTAACCCACTTAATTTTTAGGGACATTGGGAAACAATGTATATTCTTACAAGTCAGGCTTATGGGAAAATATATGACTAACATAGTTTTCCGGCTTTATACCTATATGTAATTCATATATTTATTTTACTATTCTAGGTGCATCATGTGTCCCCTTTTCAATATACTATTCATCCTCAACTAAATTAAAACTAGGAATTACTATAAAATAGGCTGTTGCATTTTAACAAAATAGAATGAGTTTAGTGACTCTTCAGTAGTTTAATAAACATCCTTATGATTTTTTAATGGTCCTCAAGTTCTTTTTTTATTATCCTTTAAAATAAAATTATAAATATTTACAATATACAGTATGATGTTTTGATATGCATTTACATAGTGAAATAATAGTTGAAGCTGAAAGACATTATGCTAAGTGAAATAAGCTAGACACAGAAGGAAAAATACTACAAGATCTCACTTATATGTGGAATCCCAAAAAGCAGAAAAATGTAGAAGCGGAGAGTAGAAAAGCGGTCACAAGAGGTGGGAGAAATGGGAAGTGTTGGTCAAAGGGTACAGAGTTGCAGGTTTGTAGAGTGAATTAGTTTCAGAGTTCTAAGGTAATCTGTATAATACATTGTAACAGCATGGTTTCCTACCTAATCATCACCATTCTTCCTTACATTTGAGTGGTTTTTACTGATCACAGAAATATTCACATTCACACCTACACAGCAAACTTTGTATTTCTTATATCTCTGGGCCATGTTGAAGTGCTGATAACTACAAGACATGATATAATTAATAATTTTCATGGGCAACAGAATTCTGATATTATCAGATTCAAATTTCTTTTATGAACTGTCTCTAGATATTCATTCAGTGTATTCTTCCAACATTAATTGCAGACCTACTATGAAGTAGGCACCATAACCTTGGATAAGTAATTAGATGATTACTTGAGCATCACATTCAAATTGGTTGGTATCCCACAGAATTTTGTGAAAAAAGTTAACTGATACTGATTGAACATAAAAAAGAGTGGGCATGACATAATTATTCAGGCATGAATAAAAAGCCATAGATACTTGAAACTTCTGACACTACTAGCTCAGGCATGCTGGATCTAGATTCAGGAGTAATTGTCACTCACCTCCTTCTAGGCTTAACCATGTGTCCTCAACTTTTCATTTATATAACGTGATGTACCTGAAAGTTCACAACACTGGTAGGTGAGATTTTACAGATGCAGTATTCTCAGATTCACTCTATAGGGAGTTCCACTAGCCTGCTTATTTGTTTTTCTAATATTAAATTGATAATGCGACTTTTGAATGGCCTATTTTACCCCTGGTAGGGAACATGTTGTATTTTGACATTCCACATCAGTTCAGTTATCAAAATCTGCCTAAAAATAGGGAGTATAATCATTAGCCTTTTCAGTCCGAACACCTAGCACAGTGCCTAAAACAGAGTATGAACGCTCAATGGTTGTATGACAAATAAATAAATTACCCCGCTGGAATGTGTGTATGTGTTGTTTGAAAAACAACACTTATAAAGTTTAAAAACTTATATATGTGTATTTAATTTTTTTTTTATTTTATAGAATCTTTTTTTTTAACTAGTGAAATGACAAAACTCTTACCATTGAACCAACTTTCTCAGACTAATAGAGTAATACTCATCTGTTTATATTTCGTTAAATAATTCAGCTTATAATTATGGTATAAAGTGTTTGTGTTTCTTAAGTAACTGAGCTGATAGAAGAAACAACTTGCCTTACCTCTGAGAAAATTAAAATGTCAGAATAATTTGAACATCACTGACCATGCAGAAAAAGTTGATCAAAAGATAAATCATTCTTTCAAGAAATATGTTGTTTAAATATGCTTACTTCTTTAGCTTCATAAAAGCACAACCCAAAGGCCTTTTATTTTCAGCCAAACAAAAAATATGTTCAAAAGTTATCCAAGCCTTAGTTATTAAATATTTTTTAAAAAACCTACATAACAGTTTTTAAGTATTTTATAGTGACTAAAAGGTGGTTTTATAATATGAAGGAAGACTTTTATGTGTTTAAAATCAGATGAATCACAAAAGTGGTGAGGTTTTAAATTTATAGGATAAACATTATACTATGTACTGTGGTTGTAAAAAACATGGGTGAAATAGTAAATCTAAGAATCCTGTATTTACGACTACATTTTGTAAGCACTAATGCCAGTGAATTAAGCTTAGTAGGTCAAAATAATGTGAAAAAGTATTCCCAAGATAGTTTTAAGTATAAGTAAGTAGAAATATTAACCTAACAAAGAGGTCCTTTGAAAAAAAATGACCAATCAATGAAGAAGAAGGTTGTTCATGCCAAATGAGTCTTGTGTGATACCAGAATGACAAATGAGGGAGCTGTGCACTAGCCTGGTATCAAATAAAGGAATTTTTGCTTTGTTTGTGATTATTGTTTTAAATATAAAGACCATGTGCATGTGTTCGTAAATTGGTATATTAATGAAAGAGGAATTTACATGCATTTCATTTTAAATGAAAAAGTTGTTAGGTTTTGATATTTGGGGACATCAGAAGGTCAAGGAGCAGAAACAAATCAGTATGAGAAGTACAGCGATGACTTCTAGGTACAGGTGTTAAAAATTGTTGCTTAGGATTGTTGGAATCCCACCTACAAGCGAAGGGAATACGTTGTGTGACAAATGGTAGTCATGAAAGTTGAGTGTGTCATTCATGTTATGTGGAGTTTAGACTTCAGGGCTGGATATCAAAATGTCTAGAGCTATAAGGAGTTGTGTTCAGATAAGACTAGAGGAATAGCCTAGATTTTGTTCAAATAGTGCAAAACCTGCATAATATTCAAATAGGAATCAAAATGTTAGAAAAATATGTGGTTAAAATAACAAGATTTAGATCAGTAGTGTAATTACATTATTTTAAAAATAGAATTATATTTAAGAATGTTCTCTTTGCTCTAAAGATTCTTAATCTTAAAGATATTTAAATGAACTGAAGACATTAGTATAGAATATTTTGATTTTTAAAAAAAATAATATTTTCAAAGCAGATTTCTTGAGTGTATTAATTTTATTTTGCTACATAGAAAATTACTCCAAAATTCAGTGGCTTACAACAATAAACATTTATTATCTCACACAATCACACAATTTCTGAACGTTAGTCATCTCAGATTGCCTTAGGTGTGTGATCAAGGTCTCTCACGAGGCCACAGCCAAGATGTATCTAGGAATGCAGTCATCAGAAGGCTCGACTGGGGCTGCAGGGTCTGTTTCTAAGATGGTTCACCCACATGGCTATGAAAGGAGATTTCAGTTTCTCACTGACTGCCATGTGATCCTCTCTGGACATAGCAGCTGGCTTCCCCCCTGGAGAGTAATCCAAGAAAATAAGGCAGAAGCCACAGTGTCTTGTAAAACTAGACCTCAGAGGCAACCCACCATCACTGTTGCTATATTCTATTGGTCACATCAACCAACCTAAACACAGTTTGAGAGGAACCTACACAGATGTACAAACACCAGAATACAGGGCATAACGGGACATCTTTGAGGTCAGATGACACAGTGAGAGGCAAAGAAGAAGAAAAGAAGAAGGAAGGGAAGGGAAAGGAAAGGAAGAGGGAAAAAAAGGAAAAGAAAGAGAAAAAAGGACACTCCAGAATCTGAGCAATTACTTCTTCCCATTTTAGAAACTAGCACTTAGAAACCATGAACACCACCTAAAAATAAAATTTCATTATTTAAGTTTTGCCAAAGCATTGATATTTTTTAGCAATTAGTCAGCTATAATCCAGGAGAGTTCTCATATGTAGCAATTGATTGATCAGAATGTTTTATTTTTAATTGGACTGTATTAAAATATGAGTGTCTTCCAAAAGGAATGTTAAATTATATGGTACTTCCATGATATTTATAAATTTTAAACTTTACCACTAAATGACAATCTTAGATTAGGGTTGCCTGATTTACCAAATGAAAATTCAGAATGTCCAGTTGAATATGAATTTCAGATACACAATGAATATTATTTAGTTTAAATATATTCCATAATAAACAACATTTATTTACCTGAAATTTAAATTTAACTGGGTGCCCAATATTTTATCTGGTAACTTTGTCTTAAATTGCTCTCAAGCTACTGTTTGTTCAAACATAGTGAAAGTTTAGGTGGTATGAATTCTTCCCTTCCACATGTTATTTTTGCCCCAGAAACTTCTATTTAAAAAAAAAATAAGTATATCAAAGAAAATAGGTTGCATCCATAGTTATTATCCATTAAATGAGTGTGTTTGTGTATGTGTGTATCTCCAAAGCTTGAGCAGGAGGATACCTTGACAATTGAATAAACGTGTATGTTACTATTTTTACATGTAAGATTGTTCAAGTCATGTCTAGGGATGCACATGATAGTCAAGCTTCCAATTCTATGATCAATTTTATAGCTTGATTGAATCAGTAACCTGACCACTTTAAAGGCTGTAGAAATCTCTAAACCTTAAAGACATTACAACTACTTTAGAATTCCTATGTCTCTGTCTCCTTTCCTTGAGGTTTGCTGCCTGTTTTCTGAATGTTCTTTTCTGTCTTGAATTGTCCATCTCAGGATGAGAATTGTGATGCCACTCTAATACAATTTAGAAGAAAATCAAGAACGACCCAGGAAGCAGGGAAACAATTACAGTGTCAGCCATGAAAATTCATTGCCTTTTATGCAGTGTATGTTGAACCAGTCTAGAAGGTACATTTAGCTTGCCCATCTCTTTCCGCTGAGGTCACATACGGGTTGCTTGACCAAGACAGGCACGATGTAGAATCGCTGACTTTAAGTCGCATGGTCAATTTATTTTTCTGTGCATGCTGATCTAGTATATCCTCAAACCACAAATAAATATGTGAAATGCTATCACAGTTAACATTTAAATATTCTACAGCTTTTTTAAAATGTGCAACTCAAAGCTGAGCCTTGTGCAAGATAATGATCTAATCTTTGCACGACACTGTACTAATCACTGGGTTTTGAAGTTTGGGTCTCAAAATTTATTTCTAAGAGATGGTAATACACTGAAGCTTTCAAAACTTCACTCAAAGCCATTTTTTAAAAATGCATGCTTTGATATAAGACCATGCATAGAATGGAGCTGGAATTAGTCTTCCAAGGAAAAAACATTTTACATATGGCATTAAGTATAAATGATGATAAAGAAGACAAAAAGACACTAGTATACTGCTTTCTAGTCAGAGTTGGTCGCCACTGGCTGAATTTCTTACAACTGGCAAAAAACAGTATTAGTCTTTCGAGTAGTATTAAGCAGGGCAATTAATATTTAAATGGAAAGAAATCAACAGATGGCATGGAGGAAAATTTTTTAAATAATTTCAAACACTGCCAATAGTTTGGGAAGTATTTTGGGTTCCTTTAATTAAAATGTCACATATGGATTTTAAAGTACACACAAAAAATATTATTATTCTGAATTCTGAACAAATAGACAAATGATTGAAAAATAAAAAGTTGAGATTTTTAAAAATTATTATACATGTACCTTAAAAGTTCAGAAATTTCCTCCTATAATCAAGGAGGAAGCTTTTGCAATGTTGTTTCACTTTTGTTTATGCCCTACATACCATAACATGCACAAATGAATATTGGAAAAAGAAAACAAAGAAAAAAAGGATGATATTGCTTATAAATATATTGCCCGCTATTGCCTAGTATTTCTCTGTTTTAACATCATTATCAGTTTTTTAATAATGCCATCAACATCCCTGCTTGATGACTAGATAAATGACTAGATACTGATGCCATCTAGCTTTTTCTGCACCTTCAAACATAATGCCTGGGGAGGACAGAGTCGGGTCACTCTAATATATAAGCATGCTCTCAAGTGAGCTGCTGTCTCTCAAGGACGTTAAGATACCCCCTGCAAAAGGTTAAGCATATACAGTCCTAGGATTGGAGTGACAAATTTTATGTCTACTAAGAACCTAAAAGTTTGTTGGATTTGCAAGATTTTGTGCAAGCCACAGCATTTGTAAGACAGGCAATATTCTTTCTTGAGAAAGAATTTATATTCTCTGGCAAACACTAAGCAGACATTTGTTAGAAGAGCCTCTCCACTGAAAACTGTGTAAATATTGGCCACTTTTATTTTATTTAAAATATGCCATCCTGAACTGGGCTCATAGCAATAACATGCTGGAAGGACATTCTCTGTAGAATGAGTAAACTCTAACTTGTACCATGTTTTAAAAATTGTATGTGGAATATATGTGTGATGTATATCAACAGATATGCAGCCTACATTGGGAACATCTTGAGTTTTCAATTTTAAATGTAATCAGCTGGGATACATATATATATTTGATTTATGTATCAAGAATCTATATGAAGATATAGATTTATAAACCTGTAAAAAATTCTGCCCATCTCTTTCACTAATATGCCTAATTTTGCAAAGAGTAGGCAAGTTAAATCAAATATGATTATAATCAGAGAACAACTTAGAAGTAGGAATTTGTTTGAAAAGGTTAAATGCCCGATTGAGTCATTTTACAAGATATAAGTATTAGGAATAATTGGATGTTAAATTATTAACTTTTAGATTTAAAGCAGGAATATCTTGAACCATTTCTATTTTAATTTTTAGTTAAATGATCAACTATGACATTTAAATATATGCATTCAGGAATTCAACAAATTTTTAGAATCTATCTGAAAGCAGATAAGATACAGAGATAAATAACCCAAGTCCTGAAATCAAGGCATTGAGACCATAGGGGGAAAAATAAGCAAGGAGCCTCTCAGAGAGTCATTAAAAGTTGTGGTTTATATGAATTTCTTTAAATTATGTTGACAGCATCAAGATTTTGGTTGTTTCTAATATTCCTTGACTATCAAGGTGTGATTGTATGTTGCTGCAAAAAAAAAAAGTCAATGGAGAAAAAATGAGTATTTTTAAGGTACATTTCTAGAGACTAACCATAAAGAAATGGAGCATGTAATTAGCAGGACATGCCTTGAAGGTTTATTTATTTGTTCACTCACTAATTCATTCAGTAAATATTTAGAGGTTGACTGTGTCTCAGGTGCTATGCCAAATACTGGGAAATGGTGATTCAAAAGCAACCAGGGTCTCTGTTCTCATGGAATCCGGAACTAGTGGAGAGACTGAAACAAACGTGAGAAATAAATGTGATTCTGCCTACAGTTACAAAGAAGACATACGATGAGCTCTGAATCAGGTAGATCAGAGAAGGTATCCCTAAAAAATAAATGATACTGATGTGGACAAGGAGGATAAGTAGAAAGTAGCCATGACTCAGAGAGCTAAGTGGCATCCAGACAGGGAGAATGGCATGGACAAAGGCCTTCCAGCCAAAGGGATCGGGCCAAGCAGGGAAAGGTAACCAAAAGAAAGGAACTGACACTCACCGAGGACAAGTAGTCCACACACAGTGCCCAGCAAAATTTAGGGCATATATGAGATGCTCCACAGTTTCTTATAAAGAAACTGAAGAAAGAATTAGAAAGCTCTAGGTAATTATCCCTGGTCTATTTTTACACCTGCCTGTCAGTGAATGATGGAAGGGTTGGTTAAATTATGTGCTAAGTATTAGACCTTCCTCCTACCTCTTTTTTATGTTGTTGACTTGTGGGGATGTCTTCTCACACACCTATGGTGGGTAGTTCATTGCACTGGTGCCCCCAAAGAACCCTGTCTTCCCGTATCCGTGTCTTTGTTGTGGTCTGTTCTCCTTAAATCTAGGCAAGCTGCTTCGAGTAATAGAATGTGGTAGGAGTGACATTATTCCAGATTCAGGCCTTAGCCTTAAGAAGAAGTGGCAGTTTCTACATTTGGATTCTTGGGATTCCTGAACTGTCATGTAAGATACCTGATTCTGCTGCTAGAGAGACCATGTAGGGAGGAAAAGGATGTGAGGATACATGGAGGAGAATGAGAAATACAGCAAGAGATAAAACTGCAGATATATATAATCCCAATTAAGTCCAAAATAAGGATGTGAACATAGGTGATTCATTTGGAAGGGGATCCCAGGATGCAGTTAAGGAAATGAAGAAGTGGAAACATGAAGTGTGCTTTACTGAGCAGACTAGCACTGAGGGCAACCGAGGCACAATTGCTCTACAGAGTCTGGGAGGCAGGGTAGAAAACATTTCAGAGTTACCCCCTCCATGTGCAAAAATGGGTTACGTATCCACCAAATCTGCATCCATCGTGGATGGAAGGCTGCTTCCAGAAGCACTAACTCTTTGATACTTCCGGCTTACCCAGAACAAGGGCCGTGCTTGCCCCAAGTCGGAACAACACCTGCAGGCAAAGAGTCACAGGTGTTCGAAGTAAACAGCCTTTGGGCCCTAGAGGTATGAGTTGATGGAATATGGCAGACTCCGAACAGTCTGCCTCTACCACAAAACGTAAACTTCTCGGTATGTAGCAGTGTTGTCTCAGCCCATCTCCAGCCTAACCACTAGCACATACAACAGAGCACATTCTGAAAATATGGATATTAAATTTTGAATTTGATGTTTGTGAAAGGCTCTGTGTTGTATTCAGTGGATGTGGTAAATAGTAGGTACTGGAACTTGGTGTGATGGAAATGAAAATGTTTATTCTATCCCAAGCAAACCATTCAAGATGCCTTTTCCTGGCAAAACTACAAATTACATCATGCCGCTCAGTTTTGCGAAACCAGCATTAGGATGTTTTGTGCAACATCCAGATATAGTTTGAATTACTTGGGTGGAAAAAGGGTAGAGGAAAGTGTCTAAGAAATCTAGGGTGTTGGGTGTTCTGTTCTCCCTTTGCAGAAATCCTCTGAGGAAGCTTCTGTGAATAATACATGTTAGTACCTGAGCAACTTGAATGGAAATGGCAGACACCCAAGAGAAAGCGTTTCCTAGTCTAATTTAGAGCTTTTACAAAGGAACTGTTGGTCAAAAGAATCTTAAGTATTTGAAAAAAGGAACAACTGTTTATTCTTGAAAGGTTGTGTATAGAAACCAGAGGCAGAAATGTAGTTTTCAGAAGAAGCAGATTGACCAGCCAAAAATTAAACACCCGCAGGAGAAGGCTCAGTTCACTAGAGAGCTATTAATGGCCTTTGTCATTATATTCATTCTGTCCATGTTCATCTCATCAGATATTTTTTTAAAAAGTGTGGGTGTGTATCCTCCAGTGAGAAAGCAAGGGAACTAATTTGTATCTGGATAAAGTTCTTCCCTTGCCTCTTGGAGACAGATGAAGAAATGCAGCAAATTAAATTTCAAGTCCATTTTCATGTTAATAATAAGAGGAATAGCTCAAAACCTCTTGCTTCAATGTCTACTCGCAGCTGCTAGTCTGTGCGGTTTCATACAGCCTAATTTTCACTCCTAAGTGGAAAACTTGAATTGTGTCAGGATCTGGCTTCAATTCAGTAAATGTGCTACATTAACGGGGCCAGAGGAAGAGAGAGAAAAGAGAGAAGAGACCTCTTTTGAGACCTCAAAGAAAAACCTCAAAGAAAATGGAAGTTGTTTTGACAGTGTCCACTCCCTGCTTGCCTTTCAGAAGAAATGCAGTGAATGAAATAGCCAAAGATCATTTTCTCTTAGGGCAGATGAACAGAAGGAGGGGGTGGTCTGCATAATTCACAAACTGAGGAAATGAACTATGAGTACATTTAGAAAGCATGGAGAAAACCTTACAACTCAATTCACTATTTACAGATGAGCTATAAATTTTCAAGAATTATATGGCGAAATGACCTGGGAATATATTGTGTGCATCTCTGTGTCAAAAACTACCCCGGTAACTTATCCCTGCCTCTTGTAATTTAGTCAGGATGCTGTCTTGGATGGGTCGTATAAATCTCTCCTGAGATGTCTTCAGCCTTTGCCAGTTTTTCCTTTCTCTGGTGAAAATAGTACAGAGTTGAGAACTGTCCACAGGACATTATTATTTTCTATTATTTTTATGGGGGCTGGCTCTTTATTTTGTGGCTTGGGCAGTGCCTTTTACAGAATACGTGCTATTGAAGTATTAGCTGCTATCAGTACTATTACTGCTGCTGCTACTACTATTAAACGCAGTCTGAATCTGTCTATGAGTCTGTTTCTGTTTTATATTTATCTCCTTTTTTTTTAGATTCCACATATGTACAATCTCATATGGTATTTTTCTTTCTCTTTCTGGCTTACTTCACTTAAAATGACATTCTCCAGGGACATCCATGTTGCTGCAAATGGTGCTATGTTGTCGTTTTTATGGCTGAATAGTATTCCATTGTATAAATATACCACATCTTCTTCATCCAGTCATTTGTCGATGGACATTTAGGCTGTTTCCATGTCTTGGCTATTGTAAATAGTGCTGCTATGAACATCAGGGTGCAGGTGTCTTTTTGAAGTAGGGTTCCTTCTGGATATACGCCCAGAAGCGTGGATTACTGGGTCATATGTTAAGTCTATTCCTAGTCTTTTGAGGAATCTCCATAATGTTTTCCACAGTGGCTGCACCAAACTGTATTCCCACCAGCAGTGTAGGAGGGTTCCCTTTTCTCCACAGCCTTTCCAGCATTTGTCATTTGTGGACTTTGAATGATGGCCATTCTGGCTGGTGTGAGGTGATACCTCATTGTAGTTTTGATTTGCATTTCTCTGATAATTAGTGATACTGAGCATTTTTTCATGTGCCTATTGATCATTTGTATTTCTTCCTTGGAGAATTGTGTGTTTAGGTCTTCTGCCCATTTTTGGATTGGGTTGTTTGGTTTTTTCTTATTAAGTCATATGAGCTGCTTATGTATTCTGGAGATCAAGCTTTTGTCGGTTTCATCTTTTGCAAAAATTTTCTCGCATTCCATAGGTTGTTGTTTTGTTTTGCTTATGGTTTCCTTTGCTGTGCAGAAGCTTGTAAGATTAATTAGGCCCCATTTGTTGTGGTTGCCAAGGGGGAGGTGGGTGGAAAGGGACAGACTGGGAGTTTGATATTTGTAGATACTGACAGGCATATGTAGACTAGATTAAACAAGATTATACTGTATAGCACAGGGAAATGTATAAAAGATCTTGTGGTAGCTCACAATGAAAGAGAATGCGACAATGAATATATGTATGTTCACGTATAACTGAAAAATTGTGCTCTACACCAGAAATTGACACAACATTGTAAACTGACTGTAACTCAATTTAAAAAATTTTTTTTAAAAACGTAGTCTGAATGTGTTATAGAACTTCAGATGAAAATTTCTCAAGTCAACAGGCTTTCTCTCTGTAAAAATCCCCTTTTCGGCAAACACTGCACAGTGTATCACGTAAAAGGTAATCAGCTGAAAAAGGGGAAGCACAGTTTAAAGATCAGTTCCATTCTAGTTTTTCTTATTGGTCACCTATCAGAATCAGCTGAAGTATTCCTTAAAAATGTAGCTTCCTGGGAGCTACATCAGACTAACCTCATGAGAATCTCTGAGAAATGGGGCTTTGGAGTATTTTTTAATCACTGGAAAATTTAAGAACTTCTGCTAGTCTTTTCATTAAGATCTAGCCACATGGCTTTAACCTTCCCTGGTGAAACTTTTGGTAGAGTGTTCATACACTAGATATGGCCAAACATTTCTCCAAAGTATATTTGATGCTATTTATTATTATTATCATTATTATTTTACCATTAAAACCATAAATATCTTATAGTTTTTTAACCTCCATTTTTACTCAAAATAAATAGTGGATATTTTCAATGTCATTAGAGATGTTTCTACAATTGTATTACTTCTTAAAGTTTTATGACATTTCATTAAAATTATCGACAGGCATTTAATCAATTCTATTGTTAGACAGTTTAGTTATTTCCAGCTTTTTTGGAAATATTAAAATCCTGAATTAACATCCTGATCATATACACTTACTTTAAAACCATGAAAATACCGTGATACACTCTACAATTCCAATGATACACTCTTTACAATTTACAATTATTATAGCAGACGTTCAGTTACTAGCAAAAGAAGGTGAAGATTTTTTAAAGCAGTTAATGAATAAAATGAGTACATTTTTATGTAGTCCAAGTACATTACATAAATTATATTTAAATTAACTTTCTTAAAGTATAATTGTCCATTGCAGTGAACATAAACAATTAAATAAAAAACTCCAGGTTGTCAGCATTTGATGGAAAGAGAATATTTTTCAATTTCAGATGCTGTAGCCACTTGAAACTGAGAGAAATTTAGCTTTAGTCAAACCAGGAAAGGGGAGGAAGAGGAAGCACTTAGTCTGTTTGGTAGATATTATTATGATTTTTTTTATTGAAGCCAAAGTAACCTTCAAAATATTTCCTTCTATTTTGAAAAAATTATTTCCCAAGCCAAAAGGGCTTTGAAGGGGGTTTTCAAATTGAGCCATTTTCCAGAAAAATTCTCTTGTACACGAGTATGGATGGCAGCAAATTAAAACTAACAAGAAAGTTTGATGTGAATATGCCCGCTGAGTTTGTGTGGAGGGAGCAGAACTCTGAACTTCAAATGTAGAAGCCTAAGACCTTGCAACTGATAATAGGTTTTAATACAAGGAAATGAACAGAACATCACCAGCATGCCCTCTGTTTCCTGTGAAAAGAATGCACATTTGAGATAATCAAGTACAGTCCACCCAGGGCAAAACCACCACAGTAGTTCAGACTTAAGGATTTTTGCAATCCTCTGATTAATACCAGGTTGCTGTCTTACCAAGATGTTATCACCATCCATTTATGATCGATAAAACTATTAACTAATTGTCGTTCCACAGCTAATCCCTTCATAGCCCTTATGAAATTCTGATTTAAAGAATCTCTTCAAACATTTTAAAGGAGAGATACTTAGAATTGTTGGAACCTGCTGAAACTTGTAGCCAAAGTTTATTCAGCACTTATTCTGAATCAGACTTTATACATGCTCATTCATGTATTCCTCAAAATAATTTAAAAAGGTAAATTTAATTATGCCCATATCAGGTGAGAGATTCAACTTCAGATTAATTAAAATATCCAAAGTTTGCTGGTAGTGAGTGATTGGATTACTAATGAAGTACCCTATGTTCCTTTTCATTCTTACCAGCCTGGTTCGCAGAGTGAACAGCAGCTTTGATAGTACATACCATAAAAGGAATCTGTTCTTAAAATAGCAGCTAATAAGTTGTAAAGAACAGTGGAAATACAAATTTTAATTAAAGTACATCATTGAGTGATATTTTAGTCATAAACAATAGAGGAATATCTTGACTTTTTCATTCATATAATAGTACAGTGATCTCAAAACTTCCTGATCATGTCCCCTTATCAGTAAAAATGTTTTGACCTTGCCAAATATATGTATTTAAAATATGTATCAGTGACATACATGCTTTACTGAATTATATTTTTTATAAATTATATCCCAAAATGCAAATTTAAAGGGATCAAAGGTATAAGTCATTTTGAAGTGCTTGTTTTCCTCTCTTCTTCCAAAAGATCATTTTGCATGCCCCATTTTGTAGACTGCTATGATATATTCACCATAAGCCTTCCAGAAAGAAAGACACACTTATTATGGGTGAATGTAAAGAAATAGTTCACTCCTGAAATGTGCTATACTGTGTTTGTAAATCTAGGGGAGAGAAGTGGTTATAGTGTATATCTTATAAAAATTCTCTTAATCAGACTTAACTATTTTGCTGTATTTCTAGAGCTGTGGCGTGTTCTTGGCTAGTTGGAAACTCTCTGCATACAATCCCTGCAGGCTGAATTTTATACATATCAAAAATCCGTTCTCTTTGCTCCCCTCCAAAATAGAGTTTAACTGTTGTGCATTATCCTGTGATTTAATCCCCAGAATTTACTTCTGGATCAGTGAAACTGAAGTCGGGAGCACCAGATAGGGAACTTACTATGAAGAGTCTTTAAATACTTGCTCAGCATCATTAGGTTGTTCATAAAAGAACCACTAATAAACGCTTTAGAAAGGTTGAGTTTATTGCATATGTTGGATATTCTCAACATGGTAAATGTTCCACCTGCTCATACTTGCTGCAAGTATAGAGATGGGGAAATGTTTCTGATCCTGGAGTAAAGAAGCTATAAACAGTTTTACACTACATTAAGTACCAAAGTGAAGTTGAAGGGTCTGATAATTGGAAAAGTCATTTATTGAAATAATCTTCAACATCCTGAACATCGCTTCTGTTGTAATGCCAAGTAACAGAAACAGCCAACATATCAGGATGCTTAGCAAAAGAAGAAGTCCGTTTCCACATGTTCTTAGTTCTGTGATTTTATGTTTTTCCGTGCTGATAGAAGTGGGAGAGTGGATAACCAAGCAGAAGCAGGTTTTAGGATTTAAAAATTGTCCCAGAAAGTAGATACTCAAAGTGAAGTTCAAATGACTAATACAAAGATTGAAAAACTTCAGGAAACTGTGATGTTTCAGGAAATTCATACTTTTAATATATTTTTATATCATTTTTAAAACAGTGATATTTGAATTTTAGGTTTTGTAATTAATTTACAGTAATAAAATTAACCTAATCTTTAAATTGGAATTTATTTATACCTAACATTTTACCTGAAATTTTCAGAGTGAAAGGTTTTAATCTGGTAGAAAAAAAGACGAATATTCAAACAAATGACTTTATGATGATGTAAGTTGAACTAATGAAATTTGATGATTGTATTTCTTGCATTCTGTGTTGTTATTCCATTACTGAAGGTTTATAAACAGCCTGAAACACTAAAAAAAGAAATCATTCTAAAATACTTGCATTTTAAATGTATTATTTATTTTGAAAAGACATTTTCAAAAATATATTAGAGCATTTTTACTAGAGATAATTTAGAAACTAGTAAAATGCCTGTTATTCATGATGGGCTGGGTCATATGTGATAACCAACTACAAATTTGAGTGGCTTAAGATCATAAGGGATTGTTTTCCTGTCATGCAAAGTCCACACTGACTCCAAATGCCTTTCCAGGGAGACTGTTCTCCACATTACCACTCAGGGTTCCAGGATGCTTGAGTAGATCTTGTAACAGGGTAACACAATAGGGGAGTAAAGCAAAACTTTCCACTGCCTCAGCCTGAAAGTGACGTGTGTCACCCCCTCATACAGCCCATTGGAACCGCCCTGTGGACTAGACATTCAGCCTCTTCCAGATGCAAAGGGGCATGAGAAATGGGGACTCCCTGTACCTACGAGAGGAGGAGAACAAAATTGATGAATACTAGCAATGTCTACTCAAATGCATCCAAACGTGGCATGATTTGTTCTCCTCCTGCAGTGAGTTAAACAGGAATATACCACTTCTTTTAATATATTCTTTGAAAAAAAATACCTACATTGAGTGTCTCTGCCACCAAATGCCATTTGTCCAAGAATTGGGTAATGCATTTCTTTTAAATTATATGAACTTAGCCATATATATTTACTATAACATCATGATAAAAATTAACTATGACCTAAAGAAGATATTGTTTGCCCTTTCCTTGAAAAATCTTAGATTGTTGTTCAATCATTAACTCCCAAGAATATTCCACATTTGCCATCTGTGAACTTTATAACAGTGGAAGATTTCATCAAGCCATGACCTAAGGTCCTGAGAATGATTTGAAAATTTCTGGGCATAACCAGTGGCTGTTTCTCTGCCAGCAGTGGCTCCAGGTGAATGGGGGACACTGCTGGCAATCTCATACTCCGTAAAGAGTTTACAATTCAAAAGCACTTTGTGGCCAGGAAAAGATACTTTATAAATCAGTAAGTTACTATAATACTATAAGCGTTTGGACCCTGTGAACCATTGGATTCAATCTGCATTGCTTAAAGTCAATAAGAACAGAGAGGGAAAATCATTTCTGACTAAGCGGATTCTTTCTTGTAGGCGATCAGGTGTGAGGGTGGGTGTGAGAGTGAGTAGAGAAAGAAGGAGAGGACGGTGAACGGGGTGCAAAGAGCTCATTTTAGCTGCAAGAGGTTGTTATGCGACCAGCAAGAGAGCGTAGGCCTGTTTAAAAGTTTCATTCGAGAACTCATATCTTCAGATCATCCCTCCTTCTCTCTGATAAATGTATGTTTAGGCAGTTAAAGACAAAAGTTAATTAGAAGGAAGAAATTGTTTTGTTCTGTTTTATTTTCTGACTGAATTCTGATGCAGCTGAGAGTATAAATCAAAACTTGGCAGAAGTTGATCTAGCTAGTCTCCTCAATTTCCCAGCCTCTGTAGGGAGAATATTTTATTGTCATACTATTAAACCAAAGGTGCTTTTATTTTTTATTGTTTTTCCTCTTCCAGCTTCTTTTTAAAATATCATACATTTAAATAAACATTTTTAGTTGGTAAAGCAACCAGCCAAACAAGCCGCAGGTATTCAGTTAAGCACATTTTAATTGTCTAAAATAAAAAGTGTAAATGCTTCCTGACAAAATAAACTTGTATTTTGTACCTGCTTGAGTGCTCAGTATTCAGTATGGTGCCTAGTCAGCAATAGCTTATCAGTTAAAACTTGATGACTGAACAGAATCAATCTATTAATATATCACTACATTAACTGACTCTATTAATTTGCAGATAAGGAAAAAGAGGCATAGAGAAATAAAGCCTTTCACGTGGAGTCACAGAGCTCTCCAGTGTATGTGTACCCATCTACCTATGAAATGCAGGCCCATTTCTCTGCATTTTATATGGGTGTTTCTCCAAAGGCACTAAAAAGTGATGCAGAAGAGAGGTCTTTCAGTAAACTTGATTATCCTTTTCCAGTTATGATTTATTTTCTCATCCATCCATTCAATCATTCATTCAACATTTATGGAGTATTTAACAGGGAACAAATTCTGGGGATTCTGACCTGTTCAGTTCATAGTCATTTGCTTTTAAGAGCTCACATAATAACAGAGGTACAACAACCACAACCACAACCACCGCCCATATGTTATGCCAACTGCAAAGTGAAAAAGAATATAGATACCGCGTTGGTTTTGCAAACGTTGTCTGGCCAAGGCTTGCTTAAACAAAAAAGAATAAGAGTTTATCAAATCGGAAAGAAGTGAAAGTTATCTCTTGCCAGAGAAACATCATTAGGGCAGGTGGAGGGTGCTGTGATCCAAGCGTGTGGGAGACTGAGGCATCTGCGGGACCTAAACTGATGGTAAACTCAGTGTAACTGAAAGGTGGTGAGAGCTTTTGGTGGAAATATGGTTGAAATGCTAGTTCGTTCCATCTTTTACTGACTGCTGAATTTGAGCAACTACTTCACTTCTCCAACTTTCAATTTCTTCATTGTAAAATGGGCTCATCCTTACCATCAAATATAGTTCATTGTGAGGACTTAATTAAATAAAATCATAAAGCATTTAGCACAGTGACTGGCACATGAAAACAGACACAATATATAAATACCATGACTATATGTTGTGTGAATATAAATACAAATGCAATAGTACATATTTATTTGTTCAAATAATGTATATAACAGGGAAAAATCATTCAACATTCTGTAACTTAACTTAATATAACCTTATTTCCAAACACCAGCTTGAAAAATAAATTGTCTGAGAATCTGTTGACCACTTATCTTGGAAGAAATATACTCAAAAGAATATGAATATGGTAGGATGTTAATGATTGGTATGAAAAAAAGTTTTGTCAAATTAATTTAAATTTAATTTACTCGGGTCAAAACCTGAGTAAAGTTAAAAGTTTTATTTACCAAATGACTTACCACGACCTTTAAGAAAGAGATAAGGTATGCAATTCACCGATTTATTTCACCGTAGAATGCTTTTATTGTGGAATATCTCATGTCATTATTGTTTCTTAACACTTTGGAAAATCATGCCATAGACATTTATTTCTATCCAGCCTTGTCACATTCCAAAATTGAAGCTAGAAGTTGTCTGGCACTCAGCTAGGTACTTTGCATATCTTATTTTATCCAACACATATATAGCAGTAGGAAGGACAAAAATTCCACCACCATAGGCAAGAAAAGTACTTATTCTTATTTTTTGTTTTATATTTGTTTTTTATGTGGTGTCAGTGTTGTCCATTCAGTTAAATTCATAATTTCCATGCTATTCTTTATCTTGAATCTAAATTAAATAAGCAGAATAATATGTATTTTTGTTTAGTCCTCATTCCAATTCTTAGAACCTAATACATAGTAATTAAAAAAAATTATCTCTTTATATTTGCCTATTGATCAAATTAGACAAAGTTTGCTATCTTTCTCCTACAGTAATCCTGGTAAATATTATGCATTACTATAATCCTAAAAGGAGATTTAAAATGCCTGAACTTTTATTGACTGGTTCCCCTTGTCATTCACATTCTTTTCAGAGGAAGGAAAAAAAATCCAAACACACACATGGCAAACACATAGACAGGAGTGATCTGATTCTAATATGCTATTGTCCATGTTGCCTCAGATATTCATTAGAGAAATGAATATTGGTTTTTATTTGTCTGCATGTCATGTCTGGCTGTGGCGTACATTATGCCAATGCTATTTTGGATTGATTGCTGACAGCAGCATCATTCATTATGCATGTGAGAAATGAAGAGCTAGAGACAATTTTTTTTTCAGTTTGACTCCATGAATATACAAAAAGGTTGGAATTTCTTTGTGCTGATAATCAGACAATAAATGTCTCATTACCATGTTTAAACTACATACAAGTTATAAGCATTTGGAGTATAGTGATAGCAATGCCTTCTTTTGAGGCTTAGCTATGGGAAAAGCGTGATGCAGTAAAATGGATCAGTACATAGTAATAGGCATTCCAGCTTTGCCAACTGCAATGTTAGAATTGTTTCAATATTAATCTGGTGATGGATCGATACCACATCTGCAAAGAAGATAAAAAATTCAGTAAACGAGAATGAGTATTGTAGTTGCTCAGATTACTTCTGATAAACTCAGGTAGAAATTTAACGATAACTTGTGGCTCAGTTCATGTTTTCTTCATGTTCTAGTTTCACTGCCAATCATGGTTCACCACTGAACTATAACCACTGTTTAAAAATCAGATATTGCAAACTGACTAAAGCAACTAATTAACAAAGTGCGAGAATAATGCATCAAAGATGAGATGCAAGTATCAGAAGATACTTGCCTTCAGTGACTCAGAACCACAGACAAGGTGTCTTGAAACTATATTTTTAATGTCAATGGTCAGTTTTCAGTTATCAAAAGACATATGAATCACAATATGAAAGCATATTAAGTGTATATCAAGTTCATTTTTATACTGCTTTAAAGGAGGTTGTAATTTTGCTGAGTTTTGAAGAAAATGAATAGCCTTCTTAAAATGGGGTCGGGACTCTATACATCATTTTTGTAAGAGAAAGAAATTTATCTTGTGTTAGAGCTCAAAATTCCTAAGTATTTCTAAATATTCTAAAAATTTCTACATAAATGCAAGAATATTGCTATTAAAAATAATGAGAAAGTTTAGAAAGGGTATGTTTTTTGCCAATGTTTATGCTTGTCTTTGTGTGTGTGGCAATACTTTGTAAGCAGTAAAACATTTACACTTATGAAAAATACTAAGATCTTTGTGCAAATGATGTAGTGTTTTATTTCTCCCAAGATTTAACTTCCCAAAACATACTGGAAGAAAGTAATAAACCTGAATAAATGTATAAGTAGTAAAACATCAGAAAACCTATCAATGTAATTATTAATATAGTCAAAAGAAAAATAAATGCATTATCATGTAAAATATGTAGAAATCTATGGGTCTGTAGTAAATATTTTGGTAAAAATTATTGTGAATGTAGGCTGGACTTACCCATCTCTTTTGATGGACAGAATAAGGAGAATTGATGCTTTGTAATGTAGTGATGCCCTTCCTGGCTCTTGTTCCCCCTTGAATTGCACATGGTGAAACAAACTAGGTTACAAGGGTACTCAAGCATTCGTAAGGAATGACACATATAGTTAGGAATAGAGCCCTTCCATCAACAACGAACATCAACTTACCAGCCATGTGAGTGAGCCACTTTGGAAGGAAATCCTCTAGTCTGTGGATGATTACAGCTCTGGCCAACAGCTTGACCTTACTGAGAGTACCCCTAAGCCAAAAGCACACAGCTAAGTCACTCCCAAGATCCTGACCCCTACAAAATGTAAGAGATAACAAGTGTTTATTGTTATTTTAAACCACTAAATTCTAGAGTAATCCATTATGCAGCTATAGGTAACTAACAACAACAAAAAAAGTCAGGACACACTAAGCTCCAGTGATTAAGACTCTGCCAGCTATAGATTCAGAAGTGAATAGAACTGTGATATAGAACAGATAATCAAGAAACAAACTCATGCATCAATAAACTCTTGATGTATTGCAGAACCACCATCATTGTAGAACAATAAGGAAAGAATTCAGAAAATCTAATAGAAAAAAATATGGGATTCCTACATTGCACTATATATAAAAATATCTGATGGCTTAAAGATTTAAAAGTTAAAAAGATGAAGCTTTAAAATTTTAAGAAAAAGTAAGAAAATATCTTTATGGGTTTGGGATTGGAAAGAAATTTTTAAACAAGATGATATTTCTAGAAGAGTTATGCAATTGAGCTTTAAAATTATCTGAAAATATGTTAGAATAATTTTTATCAAATTATTCATAAGTTATGGTACATAGAGTACTATAACCTGACACTGGGTTTTTACCAGCTATTCTTTGAGAAACGGGCTGAGCCTAGATAATGGGAAATTTGTAAGTTTATAAATTTATAATCATTCTCCCAAATCCTGAATCTTTCTTTCTTTTTTAAATGATTCTTCTGTGCCCTATGGTATGTTTATGCCACTTATAGTTGCTTAGAAGCCTTTCTGTTTAAAAATAACACAGAATAAGAGGAAAAACTCTTAAGTAAGCATTGAGAAGAGCCAGATTCACTCCCTTCAGATTTTTCACTTCTTTATCTAATCCTCTTCCACTTCCCCTGCCACCAATAACTTCAGTCACATCTAGACTCCTGAGTACAAACATCATCTCTGTCCTTTTTTATTAGCCTAGATATGACCCAAATAGCTCTTCCTTTTTTTCTCAGTTTAGCTGAAGCCACCTGGAATTTCCTAAGGTGATTTATTTCAATATTTAATCAGTGTTAGGGGAAATTAAGAATAGATGAATAAGCACAATGCCAAAAGATAGTAATAAAAATTTGCAGAATATCAATTTTCTTTCTAACCTGATAAAACACTAGGCTCCGTGTGCAGTCCCAGTTTCAGACTTACTGACCTAAGTTCTTTCCTGTCAGTTCCTGATTGGATGTGAAACAGTTAAAATTTTTTTTTTTCTTAAAATGAGAAATTTAGGATCTACTTTCTTAGCAACTTTCAAATAAAACAACTCTTTTCTTTCTTTGTGGATCTGGTGGCATGAGGAGCCCAAAGTGCTAGATGGTAGTTGCAATTTCTACCTCAGTAAAACCCTCACTAGAAGCAACCCCACAGTAAGTATCTCTCCAACTTACCTCTGTTGGTTACATCACCTAAAATCATAGCTATTTGGTAGGACTTCAGCACTGATTAAATAGGACAGAAGTATTTGATGGTGGATGAGGGAGAGAAAGGCAGAGGAAAAGAGAAGTAAAAGAATGGGAGCTGGAGAGAGAAACAGGCATTGACAGAAGTGCACATAGGTCTTATTCATATTTTAAATGCATTTCACAGTCTGGGGCCTCTCACATGTCTTCATCTGATTAAAAGGTGCAGATTCAGATGTGTGATTGTCCCATGTTTTAGTAGGAATACTTCCTTGAAGGAAGGCTAAAAGATTTTGGCATATAAAATTCTCTTGCACCTAGAGATTGCTGATGTCATTCACATGAGTATTAGAGGAGTAGCCTGTGGAGTCTGAGAAATGTCAGAAGGAAATACTTCTATTTCCCTAAAATATGTGGTGGTTGACCTGAAAATATTTCCCAGGTCTTCTGTCTTCAGCATTTCTAAGGAACGAAGCAAAACCACTCCAAGAACTAGGCCCGCACTGCTAAATCCAAGGACTTAGCTTCTTTTGGTCTTTTTTTTTTTTTTTTTTTTTCTTTATTCTACTCCACTGTAGGATCACAACCACTCTAAGAACTGCCACCAACACACACCCAAAAATGCCCCCATTCAGTTTCTTCCTCACCTCAGTTGGGGTCAGTGGTTAACTAGAATGAACTCAAAAAAGAGCTTTGGGCTGAAGACTTTATATAACAATAATATAAACTCCTTTACCCTTCCCCTGTTGGAAATGAGTCAACCATTAGGCACACAGTTGCCTTATTACTTACTGGAAGTGAGAGAAAATTTATTTTCTAAGCATCACTCAAATGGATTTCCTAGTTTAAGCAGGGAAATGAGTATATAACCACGTAGACACAAATGCATATAGAATATACTGCACGTATGTTTCTCTAATCTGTTTCAGAGCATTTGCACTTGGCTATTTCTCTGTTTGGAATATTCTCAACAGGACTTTTTCATGGCTGTGTTCTTTAAATTCTTCAGGTTTTCCAAACATTACTTTCCAGGAGATTATTCTTTGACTACCTTAGAGAAATCATCTCTTCCATAGATCTCTATACAATCCCAAATACTATCTTCTTCATAATCCTTATGAGTATCTAAACCTTTGTTTGTTTGTTTATGTTTATAGACTCCCTCAAAAGTAAAATAAACTCATCAAGGGAAGGTATTCTATTGGGTTGATACACAAGTACATGAATCTCATGGCCTTGGTTAGTATTTGGCACACAGGACTCAGTAAATATTTAATATATGCAACATAATTTTTATAGTTTTTAATGAAGCATAAGAACAAAGGATATTGAGGATATAGGGCATCTAAAGGTGGCAGTTCCCCTTTTTATTTGTTGCTATCCAGGTATCTTAAAATGTGTTCCTATTGGGAGGATTCATGTTAGTCAAAAGTCTTTGTCAGTCCATATGCAAATATCAAGAGTTATATTAAAAAGTACATTTCATATTTGATTAGTTGACCAATTATAGAAGGAATATTGTGAATTTACAAAATATCAGGAAATAAAAATAGTTTATATTGGGATTTGAAATCAGTTATAGGATCTGGGGAGAGGCGTTTATGCCAGATTCCCGCCACACTCCATTATATTTTGCCTTATTGAGTTTTCCATTTATTATGGAGATGTTGGATGACTATTTCAGAAAAGTGCTAGGTGACAGGAAGAAATTATTTTAAATTGCAATAGAAATTTTAAAATTGCAGCAAATCATTCACAAAGGGGATAATCTACATGTAGATAATTGAGAGTTTGTCTGAAGATAAATGTTTCTAATTTTGATGATGTCTTTGAGAAAGTAGCACTCATGATATTCATCAGGTTGAAGGAACTTCATTTTAATACAATTCCTGTATGTTATCGTATTTTTTCCAATCCATTTCAGAGGAAAAGTGTCCGTTGTTATGAAGATGTATTATCTGCATGGCTTGGTACATCACTGTCACACTATTAACCTTCAAATATTATGAGTACCATTGCCAGACTAAGGGAGATTGAAATCAAAACGTTTTAATTATTCTTGTTATTTTTGGTATATAAATTACATAAGATGCTTTTAGTTTGACAAGCCCAGGAAAAAAACCACTTGCCCTATTTCTCTCTTACACATTTTCTCCTTTTGCTCCCTAGTCTCCTCTTCACCCCTACATCACTAAAATAGCCTAGATTTTAAAAATTATAGAAAAAACTACAAAAAATTTTTGGAACAAGGTACATGGGTTATATGCACAATAATGATGTTAAACCATTGAATAGCTCTTAGAATACCAAACTGTATTACTACATATGACATCAGACATCTTTTTCTTAGCCCAGTAGGAAATTATATTCTGAACTAGCATTTATAATAATAATTCACATTTGTTATCAAGATGAAGTACTGATGCCTAGGACTGGCCATTTCCATCACATTATTTTATAAACTAAATTAATTATTAATTTAAGCCCTGGAAATACCTATATTAATTTTACTGCAAGTGGTGCAGGCCACTTTCAGAACAAAGTATATTATCAGTCAGAAAGTGCCCACTCTCAGGAAGATCAAACACACTACTGTTTGTTTCATTCAGTAGAAAAAAATATGCCAATGTTACATGAGAATTAAGTGTTTTCAAAGAGGAAAAAATAATGTTAATGAATAATGTTTCAGAAACACTTGTTGCTCTTAAATATTATCTTCTAATAATATTTTTATTTCTGTCACGTGTGGTGTTTCTTCATAGAAGCTTTTACAGACTACTTTTTGGTGTCCCATCATTTACTACTGGAACGTTCAGGCTGGCTTTCAATACACTCCATTTCTGGAATGTGCATCTTAGATCTGTAGGAGATTTACCAATCCACAGAGCACTGGGAGCCCTCTGTCATAACTGATCCTCAGATATTTGAGGACGTTTTCACTGCTCCATCAGCCACTGAGTTCACAACACTGCACTCCTACTATCATTCACTATCCTGAAAAAAGTTGGCTTTAATACAAAGCTTTATGTATGTACAGATATGGACTAGTTTCTGTTGAAAAACAAATAACCATTATGCTAAGATGTCATGATAGCATTTTAAACATTAAAGGAGTAAAATAGTCAGGAGCAAATTTCAATTTAGAAGAAAAGTAATATTAAACCCTCTACAGCTAAGTGCAATAAAAAGGACCAGAATTGGAAAATATGCTCCATATTATTATCTTCAGAAAGCTGTAAATATCAAGAGAGAATTTATGTTAGATACCCCAAACCTACATAGCCACTTAACCAGACCATGGGGTGGTGGTTGGAAATAAAGAGGCCCTTGACTTGCTTACTTTTTAAAAGTAACTTAACCATGCAGCCATTATTGATTGGTTTCCAATTATGTTATATGACAACAATATGTGCTTATGAATTATGAGAAAAGTACCTCATAATGATTGTATAAAATGGTTTCTGCACAGAAAAGTTTAAAAATAAAATACACAAAGATTGAGATATCCAAAAATTAAGTCAATATTTTTCCTTTTATTTCTTCTCTACTGTTTAAAAATGTGTCAAACAATAAAATACACATTTAGGAATTTGGTAGGGACAGTTGGTGCTCACCAAATATTCTAGTTGCTTCCCTATGTTGCTAGTCCTCCTTTAAAGTGAGGTCAGAACTGTGTGACTGAGTCCTGCTAAAAGGCAATAAGGAGAAGCAATGGGTGTCACTTCTGGCTCAGACAAATTGAGCCAGTGTGCCCTAGTCATTCCTGAGCTCCTCTGCCATAGTGACCCTAACATTCTGTTTAGTTGGTATCTTTACAAGATGGAGGAAGGGCACCTGGCATGGGTTGGGCTTTATGAGAGCTTTTAAGAAAGAAAAAATTTTGAGCCAAAACTTTATTTTTGGTGTGTTAAAATATTAAATGTATATTATCCCCATCAGAAGTGGATAAAGACTTTGTGCCATAGGTTAAAGTTAAAAATGTCTCATAGGGGATTATGTAAGGTGACTACCTGTTCTGTTTAAGTGTTTGTGTACTCTTTCCTATATGTTTGAGCATTCCATAGCAATATATTTATGATGCCATAAGTAGTCTCTTAAAAAACAAATGTTCTTTCAAACATGAGCTTAACTCAGAGGAATAGCCAGCTATGTCTCTATCAGATTTTAGTAGAAATGAATAATGATAGCAACCATCACTTACAAAAGCTGCTGAAGTGCTGTGCTCTTTGTGAAAATCATTATTTGAATTATCTCATTTAATCCTCCAAACAGTCTTTTGATCCAGAAACTACCATTATCCCCATTTTAGACATGACAGAACCAACTCTCAAAGAGGTTAAGTAACTTGTCCAAACTGGCAAGGTGAGGATCAAATACAGGGATTGAATCCATTATCATCACTTGAGACTAATACACTGTATTTAACATTGGAAACAATAAAGCTGTACTTTATCTGAACACTCTCAATAAATTAGCCTGTCATTCTCCTGTTTATTCATTTCACTTCGAAACTTTCTAGCAACTCTTAAACACACCCACCAATACTGAGAACAAGAAACAACAAAGGGATACAACAGCAACAAGATCACACTTACTCAACCCCCTTCTTCCTCCTCCCCTTCATAGCCACACATCGAAAAAGGCTCCTCAAACTTTCTATCTCCATTTTTTTTTTTTAATGTCCTACTCAGTCCTCACCTTTCTCTCCTGCTACATTCAACCGATTTACTATTTTCTCTCATGATCCTGTAGGTTGTTGACAAAGCTGAGCTGTATAGTTGTTGCCTGGGGTTCCCTACAGGGCTGCAGTTAGATGTTGGCCAGGATTAGCATCCGACATCTCCAGTGGGCTGGACGACCCAACACAGCTCACTATCTGACTCATCACCATGGCTGGGAACTCAGCTTGGGCTATTGACTGGTCACCTGCAGTGGCCTCTCCATGTGGCTTCTCATATTTCTTGAGTTCTAGGGAGAAGCAGACCAAGAGGTAGCTCTCCAAGAGACCCAGATAGGAGCTATAAGAGTTCTTTACAAGCCAGCCTTAGAAGGAATAGGGCATCACTTTTACTTTATTCTTTTGGTTAGAAGTGAGTTGCCACATCAATTCATATTAAAGAGAAAGGCTGGAGGAAGAATATGAATACTGGGAGGGATGGTCGTTTTGAGGACGATCCTTGGAAACTGCTGCAATCTCCACAGCTTCACATGGTGTACATCAATGGCAATTCATAATTTTGCTGAGCCTACACTGCTGGTCTTAGCCTTATATCCATCCAGCCTTATTCACTCTCCCAACCCCGTTTACTTATACACACTCTGCATAGGGTGAATGAGGTTCCTTTAATACAATAACGTGCAATTTTATGCCACCATGCCTTCTAACATACTCTTCTCCAAGATGTTTCATGTTTGTTTTCTATTTGCTAGTTTTATGTAACTCATTATTTAGAATACAAATAAAGAGGTTCTTACCCTTTGTAAGAACCCTCTCTGACACAACTCCAGATTTTTTATGTCTCTGTTGCAACCTGTGATATACTTGTATCCTCAGATACTGTAATCATTTAATGCTACTTAAGGGCATCAATTATCTATAAGCCAATTTTATACAAAGAGGTCAAGGCAGGTAGTAAGGCAACCAATAAATTCTTGCAGAATGGCTGGATAAACAGAAACACTTAACTTGTTCCTAGACTATGCACATTTTTTAAGCCTCTTATGGTAGATTTATTTTTCAGTCATTCCCAGTATATGTATCACTTCACTATACGAGCTTATTTCCCTTTCATATGGTTCAATAATAAGCTTTGAATTGTACATAAAATTCAAGGGGAGCCTTACAACTATCAGTAATGTACTGCATTGGTTGCCTGACATGAAGATTATTCTGTGTAATTTCAACAAAAATGCTCGTAACTAAAGGCTGTGATTCTTCACGTGGTTTTATGAAACTTTATGCTATTACATACAAAATGGAAGTTTTGCATAATTTCAGAAATTCTTAAACCAAATCTATTTTTAATTCACATAATGACGGCTCTCATCAAATTAATAATATCAAGTGTCTGAGAGTGTAACATCTCCCTGTGATCTGATACAGTTGTGTGTGTGTCTGTGTCCCCATGATTGTGTGTGTGTATTGCATCTATAAAGCTGCCACATTTCCCATTATGAATTAAGTGACAGGAAAAATATATGTGTCACATGCTCAGCAGAATTGGCAGTGATTATTTTCTATTTAATTTTTATTTTAATAGGACAATCAGTAAAATATCCCATATGATATAAATATTTTTGGAAATTTCTATTTTTTTAGGTCAATAGTTTTTAAGTTTCTAGTATTATTTCACTTGGTAGAATTGGATGATGGGTTTGAATATCATAATATTCTGAGAAATAGATGTGCAGATTTATAAAATGAATTTATTATAAAAAGAAATAATATAAATCTCATCCTGTTATCTATACATGCCATATTAATAAATAAAACTTGGACTTGCACATTTCTGCAGCCACTACATTGATTTTAAATATGGCTTTTAGGTAGTGTAAGTTAATTGCTTTAATAACTATATTATTGAAGTGATTTTTGATAATTTTTGAGTAAAATTATTTTTTTAACTTTTTTACCCAATTGAGAGAAAAAAATTAAATGATCCAATATGATTTTTTCTTATATAATCTCTTTAAAACGCTTCAATTAATTGGTCTTATATGAAAAAACAAAGAACCTTGAAAGGCATCAGATTAAGGTCACAAGTCAGTGTTCAAGCAAAATAGAGCTGGGCTACCAAATAATTTCCTGTTATTAAGCCGGTAAATCAGAGCAACATTGATAGATGTGAGTGCCGGGACGGTATGTCAGTCTCATGAAAAAATGCTGAATGGACACAGGTGATCAATGCTGTCAGACTCTTGAAAATAAAAATTCTTAAAAGGTCAGAGAAAACATTGAAAAGACTATCAGTGGTGTTTAAATATCCAGAAACGCAGTTTTCGTGTGATTTAACTTAAATGAGACTTCCTATGGCTTCACAATGAGCAAAGCTGAAGAATTTTCTAAATGAGAGCAACTTGTTTAAAGGAGCACATATCAACACTCCACATCCATTTGGACTGACTCCCACAGGCATTCAAAGCCCGTTCTAGACCCCAAGCCTTTTTAACTTGTCATTTTCTTCTCCATGGAATTTAGCTTCTTGTCAGCACCTCATATCCTATTTCTGCCCACCCTCCAGACCTTGTTCAAGTTCTGCCTCTTTTGAGGTTTTACCTGAGTGCCCCACTCAATAAAAGCACCTGTGTTTTGAGCCAATAAAATAGTGATTCTTTAATAAGACCCATATGACATTCAATGAACTCACTCTTAAATGATTAACTAACTCTTGTTACTTTCAAGAAATATCTTCTGAGAGAACTACCTTTTACACTCTTGTAATAAACAAATAGGCTAGAATTTCTGCCTTCAGAAGATTTACATCTAATGAATGATTTAAAGTTTGGGGAGCCAGCGTTCCCTTTGAAAGTGTAGCTAGAACAATGGCCACTTTCTCCAGATAAATTTATTCACATAAAATTTATCACTGAAATTCAGAGGATGCAGTCACCAAGATTATGAAGGGGGGAGGGGGGTGAGAGGTAACATTTTTAATTCTGTTTTGGAAAAGTAATAAACGCTCTTCTAACTGAGGAAGTAATGAGTGGTTATCTAGGGGAATGTAACAAATAGCACAGGCAGAAGGAAGAAGAGGGGAAAAGAATGGGACATAAAGGAAACATTAAGATTTTTCATGAGTCAGGAGGGTGATATGAACTTAGGTTGCAGATATGTGTTGGAACAAGATGGTTTCTGTACTTGCTAGCATGTTGAGCCTGTTTTGGGGAAAAGATATTTTATCTTTCTAGAGAATTACTATTTTTCTACACCATAAAGAGTTCTAGCATGTTCTTCTTTCATATTTTCACTAACTTTAAGCACCTCTTATGTAGGGCTTTGCACCTATTAAATATTTAACTGAGAGTTGACTAAGAAAGAATGGGAGGGGAGGAAGGGAGAAGGTTATAGAGTTAGTTGATCTGCAGAGTTCTGGAAAGGATGAGAAGAGATAATTGAATTATAAGTGATGTTATACTAGGCCAATTATGATTAAGTATAGGTTATTTTAATAGGATGATGGAAATAAAGAGAATTAGTTTCATGTTATTTATAAGAAATGCTGTAACTAGAAAATATTTTTCTTCTAATAGCAGTTTAGTTTTGTTGGAAATAAAATTATCAAGCATAACTATGGGGCTCTAAATTAATCCTAGTTAAATGATATAATATTTTATGCCAGTAAAATATAAAGTATTTCTAATTTCCATGAGGTCATAGGAATGTGTTTTGTTCAGTTATCTCTTAAATTCCTATGTATGTTAAATCACACAGTAGACATTTATTTCACAAACGTTTATTGAGAGACTACTGAAATCCGAGCCTTATTCTAGGTGGCAAGAGAATAGCAATAACAGAATAAAGTCCTTTTTCTCGAGGGAGCATGTATTAGAGATGAGGAACATGACAATAAGCAAGTACATAAATAAATAGATATGTGTAGTGATGAATCTGCTATAAAAAAATAAGAGTGTATCAGTTAAGCATTATCACAAAAAAGTGGTATCTATCAATCACTAAAATCTCATCAGTGTCCTGAAGCAATAACACTTATTTCACCCAAGTGTCTGGAGTCATTTGGAAATCAACTGAGGTTTGAGCTAGGTTCCTCTACAGATTTCAGCTGGGCTCACTCATAGGTTTGCAGATTGGAGGCTGATCAAACTGGGCTGGGCTCAATTAAGATGGCTAGCTGGGGAGTCTCTGTTCCGTATTTCTGTCACCCCCCCCCCCACCTTAGAATCAACAGGCTACAGGTACATCCTTCACATGGCAAAGTCAGAAATGCAAGAGCTCAAACCCAACCATGCAGGGCATCAGAAGTTCTTCCTGCATCATGTCAGCCTAAACAAGTAAAAAGGCAAAGAAATGGAGAGTTCAGTTTGCCCACAAAGATGGGAAAATGGCGAGTGAATATTATTGAAAGATGGCTAACCTCCCATTTAGCATAAGAGTAATAGAGCGCTATGGAGGAGTGCTCACTTAAACAGGGTAGTTGGGACCATATTCACTCATAAGGTGACATGTGAGCAGAGAAGCAAAGTGAGAGAGTCAGACTTGGGAATATCTGAGGGGAAAAGTTTTAAAGCAGGGAGTACAGTCATTTCCAAGTTTCTAAAGTCAGAGCACGTATATCTGGCTGTGGTACAGCAAGAAAGAAGTAAGGCAGACTTGAATGAGTGTGAAGTGGAGGGAGAGGCAATGAGGCCAAGAAGAAATACTAACCAGGTCATGGGCAGTCATGTGAGGATGCTGATTTTATTCTAAGTGACATGGGATGCTTGTTTAGAAAAAAAAGTGAAGGAAAAAAAAAAAAGACTAACATCAGACTCACACTTAAAAAGAGTAACTGTCAGTGAATTTTGAAATCTTTTGTATTAAATATATTCTGTCATATTACTTATAAAAAAATTCCAACTAGATAATAAACTTGTGTGTGGAGGGTGGGGAATGAACTGTGTATTACATGTATTTGGACACTTAATATCCTTAAGATGTCATCTCAATAAGTATTTATTCATGTAGTTACAAAAAAAATTGTTTTGCACTGATTTTATCCTGGGAACATATGAAGTAACCTAAGTAAGAAAATAATTTAAGAGAAGTTTCATTACAACGTTAGAGAAGCTACACTGACTAACAGCATCACTGTCAGGTTGAATACTACGGTGAAATTAATCTCTCAGAGGGGCAAAGGGAAACCATCCCACTTTATTCTTTAGTACTTTGCCTTACCTAAGGCTCCTCTTTCTTTAAATTAATTCTTCAAGTCTTTCAAAGCTACTCCTTGATATTTGTTCTTGCTCCTCTTTTCCTAAACTTAGCCTGGAGATTTCAGCACAGAAACAATTGCTTGTTACATACTTGTGAATGATTCGGCTGAACTTCAGCTGTTTCTCTTCTTGGATTTTGAGGGCTTTGTTGTTGAAAGCTCAGGGGTAAAACGCTTGCCGCATAGATCCACATACCTTTCCCTCTCCAGATGTAAGAAACACCACCTGCCTATTGAAAAATTTCTCTTTTTATTGGAAGGATTATGGCATCTGTGCTTACTTGGTGGACCAAATTATTGATCTAGGATGTTGCTTATTTGAAGAAATGTCTTATAAATAAACTTTAGCCACTGCTCTGTTCCTTTGCTGTCCCACTATTTGACCCAGGGTGTCTGGGAAATGCTGTGGCATTTTCTGTCACTATTGGCATATGTTTGCAAGCACTGGCTTCAAGAATCCACTCCAAATGGACAGAGGGAAAAGGTAAGGTTGAGCTACCCTACGGTAAACCTTGGAAATGTCTGACATATTTAAGAGCGAGGCTCCCCATGGTGTATTTACCAACATAAATTTTATCACACTTACTATAATGGATGCTTTTGAAAAGTATGATAAATGGTTTTATGTAACATTTCAGCAGGTAGCAAAACTTTAAAGAACATTCATCACAGCTAGTGCAAAAAAAAGGGGGCCCACTGGCATTGTGTAGTGCAGCAGCCCAAATGCTGTCATCAATAGAACAGAGTATGGAGTCAGACAGAACGGGGTTCAAATTCTGGCCTCACAGCTTACTAGTTATATGACCTTAGTCAAGTTGCTTAACCTTAGCTATAAAATGCAAGTAATCATGTCTACTTCCTGGGGGTGTCTGTGAAAGTAAATTATAATAGTTATGCACAGTGACTATTCTCTTGCCTTTGTAAAAAAAAGTTCTCAAAGAAGATACATTCTTTTACTGTATCACAAATATTAACCAATGTCTCTCTCTTTTTTTTAATGATGGATGGCATTTAAATGTATTTTTGTTATTTAGTTAGACCAGGGATTCAAAGATTAAGAAAAATAACATTTTTCTTATTAATCTGTCACTTTGTGAGGAAAATAAGCACCACTTATAAATTATTAAACAGATTTTTTGCGATTATTAGTATCTTGCTCTATGTGTAGTTCCTGAAACACTGATCAGTATATAATATTAGGGCAGTTATGATGCTGAAAAAACGATAAACCTGAAGTTTTACAACAAAATATGCAGACATTCTATACGAAACCAGATTCTGTAGGGAATGATCAAATTAATATTTCTATTGTTGAAAAAGAAAGTCTTCATACTGCTGGTATCTCTGACAGATTAATTTATTTAAAAATTACCTTGATAACATACCGATTTTCCTTAATTTTTGAGAAAGTGCCAACTCTGTTAATTTTTATTTTAAAATTTGTACCTTTTGCCACTCAAATTTATACACAGTCTTCAAAGCTCCTAGGCCATAATTCCCTTCTTTCCTGGTGACTGGTTCTATTCAATTTAATCGAATATCCCTGTTGTTGTAATTTCTTATGTCTTACTACTGAAGAAATCCCTAGAGGTTTTCAAAACCTTTTCCTCTGAAGTCTCCCATCCATTTCCACATTATTTGGCAGAAACTCGGGGGGGGAATTATATGTACTATGAATTTATAAATACATAGTACATCACCATTCAGTAGTTTTACTGTCACAATAAACGTCATTTCTCCATCCAAAAGATTTCTCAATCTCTCCCTAAGTTTATTTTCCCAATCAGATAAATAGCTGCTGCTCCTCCTGGCAATTTGTAGTAATTGATTGCTTAGCAATGGTCCTGTAAGATTAGATATCGTGCTAAATGTACATTAAAAAGTTATGTTCTAATAGAAACTAAGATTTGTCTAACTTCACAGCCTTTAGCTAGAGAGTTTCTTTAAAACAGAGATATAGTGACTAGTATCATGGCATCGTCACAGCGTGGAAAAATGGCCTCAGCTTGTGTCAGGTTGAGCTGATTCTCACCTGCCACTGTGGGCATCGGGCCCTCCTTTTACATCTTAAGAAATTATTTTTTTTTTAGGTTCATAATATAGCATTTCCTTTAAAAATACCATGTGCAAAAGCAGCATAGATTCTTTAATGGTATTCATGAAGCTAAATTTTACTAGAAGCTGGGAATTCTATAATGCTACAAAATGGTTCATAAAATATTGCCATCTGCTATACCAAGGAGCAGTTCATTTTTACTAGCTTTAAAATGGCTGTGCTTTTATGTGTTTGGATTTTTGCCTAAGCTTCAAGTTCCCTCTGAAAGCTACTTCTGACCTCTGCCTGAGGAAATGTGAAAATCTGCCTTTCCTATCTTGCTTTATAAGCTTCAGTGGGAGAATGTAAATGGACTAACTACATTGTGTGAGATTTTCCCAGAAAAACCTCTCACATACTGTGTGCATGGCTGGCTCTGTTTACAACATTTCCAGTTTATACTGAAGTAACCACTTGTAAAAGAAATTGCCCAAAGTGCTAGCGCTAAAAACAAACATTTAGAGAGGAGTATGCCATCAGCAGAAGATAAAGGCTTTTCTTATGACTGAGGAAAAAATTTTGCAAAACTATGAAATGAATATTCCACACAGAAAATACAGGATAGAACAGAAACTTCAGAGCTGGAAATTATCTAATCCAACTATTTGATAAGGGGCGAGAGTGAGGCCCAGAAGGGTCTTCAGTGACTCGCCCAGAGTCTTACTTTTAGGAACGGTGTCCAACTTTAGACTATTTTTTTTTTTTAAATTAGATTTTAAAGGAGTTTTCAAAATGTGAGATTGTGACTCTACGTGCACAGTTATTTGCAACTGTTAGGATGTTGAGAGAAACCATCAAATGAGTAAATAAAGTTGGTGTTTTGTGAAAACATAGATTTGTGCCGGGCAGAGTCAAAATAAAAACAACAAAATTTAAAAAGCAAATTAAAAAAAGAAGAAAATGGAAAAAGAGGGAGAAGAAGTGGAAGAGACAAACGAGGAAGGGAAGCAAAAGGAGGAGATGAAGGAGGCAGAGAGATGAGGCAGCAAATTGTGGCCTTTGTTACATTAGATACAATTTCCAGCTCCTCCCCTCTGCTCCTGCGTGTCTGTGGAATTGATTACATACTCCCCTCCTTTCTGCCTTCGCTCTCCTAGGCCTTCTCATGTAGATTCTCAGAACTTCCCCTGTAAGAAAGTCGCTTTACATTTACCATGTATTTTGAAGCTCAGTCCTGCCTCTGATTTCCTCTGGATGAATGAGACTTGGGTGTCCTCAGCTTCCATTCCTTTTCTCTTCCTCAGTTTCCTCATAAATGCCTCTGAGGGGAACCCTATAATATAAGCACCTAAAACATGTGCCTTCTTCATCATGTAAGGGTTAATACATTTACCTTATAAAAGTGTAAATATCCTATTGGAACATTTCCAATAAGAACAGATGTTCAGGCAGATTTATTGGTTATCACAAGGGTCTTATAACTTTTCAATTTTTGATTGAGGGACTATGAAAACACATTATTTAAAATATAAATTTGATATGTTTTCTACACAATGATTAAATCTCTCAAGTAGCCTCAAACCAGCTTACTTTGTCCAGTGCTCTACATGGAGATCTGTCATCTGCAGTGTTGACTAGATGTGTCCAAAGATAGGAGGTATGAGGGAGGAAACACATCTTAACCACCTGACAGTTTTCACTTCATGTTGTCATGGTTTTTGAAGTTGATGTTGGATCAGAGGCATCTTCTTCTAAAATGTGAACATTCAAACCAAGTCTCAAGCATAAGTGTGTATTAGTTTAAGTAAATTGCTTTCTTCATTCCACATAAATGAGATCACCTGCATTGAGTAAATGGAAATTGTAACTACAGGAGACGAAAGGAAAGCAGTGAAGAATTGGGTGAAGGAACAGTGTTGAAATTGGGTTTCCTCCAGGGAGTAGAAGGTCTGGAAGGAGGCACCACTGTGTTGGGAGTTTAGAGCAGTAGGAAGGACTTGAGCAACTGAAATAGAAGGAGAAGACAGTAAGCTCTGTTGTTATTTAATGTGACTAACAGAGTGCGTGGTTATAGACATGCATTGTACGTTCATCCGTATCTTTATATAAATTAAAGAATGACATATGAATAAATCAGTAAATGAGTGAGAACAATATGAATGAATCAAAGGAGATTCCAGTGTAACTGTGGAGGAACAGTGGCTCTCAAAGTTTGCTACGGTATCACCCAGGAGCTTGTCAGAAATGCAAGTTCTTGGGCCCTACCCCAACTGTACTGAACAAGAAACTCTGTGGATGGGGCCCAGCAATCTGTGTTTCAATGAGTCCTGCAGATGATTGTGATATGGATTCAAATTTGGGACCCACTGAGAAAAAGTCAAGAACATTACTCCAGGCAGGGGAGTGACTGACATGAGGGTACAGGAAGATGGCCCAGGAGAGGGAGGGGAGTTAGGATGGCCTCCTTCAAACAGCCCAAGGGCCTCCAAGAGAGTGAGTCCCTCATCATTCGGGCAGAATGTAAACAGTTTCTGTTCTTAGCAAATATGTCTTTAGTACCCCTGTCTGGGGGACTCTCTGTTTGCCTCAGGATGCCCAAGCATGACAGCATCAGGCCAACTCCGTACATGAGGCCAGTTCTGGTTTGGTATCTGTCTCTTACTGGATTTTGCTAGGTCTTCATGAGCTGGGACCCTAGTCATTTAAATATATGCAACAAAAAGCAACTCAGATGAGTACCTTTCTAACGTGGTGGTCACTCTCATTGAATCTGATTGCATCAGTCAGATTTATATTTAAGGCTCACAGACTTCAAATAAATTTGGTGACCAAAGAAAAGACATCTTATTTATTACATAGTGGTACTTGTGTAAGATGTGCCAAATCTCAGAAGCTGCCCAGGAAACCCCTACTAAAACCACTGTTTTCAAGTTTCTCTGCTTGTGACCCTAATTAATAGCCAACATAGAATCACTCTGTACAGGTATGCTTTTATTTCCTGTCAGTTTTTTCAAACCAAAATAAATGTTTTGCCTCATGGAAAATTTAATATTTCCATTTCAGGTAAGCTGGCAAAAATGTGATTGCTATCACCAGTTAGAATCTTGGAATGGCCCTCTGAGTACTTGTTCTTCCATGAATATTAGAGTTTATCATGGCCATCAAGATCAGCCATCATGTGTATGTGAGTTAGTTACATTATTTCATGCAAATAACCCTTAGCGCCTTTCTCTATAAGCCTTCACTTCTTCAATAAGGCAGACTTTCAATTTACTATGAGAAAGAAAATTTGTCCCCTACAGTTATACTGCACATCATAATTTCCTGTTCTTAATGCAATTTTCTTTTACTGATCACAGCTGTAGATTTTTTAAAAGGTTAGGTAACTGACTAATTCGATGCCAAGTATCTTATCTCCAGAGACTTAGGTTAAGAAATGTCACTTTGATTGTCTCCATGGCAAGTCATGTCATATATGAACAACTTTATCTCACTGTTTAATTTGACCCAATTTTCCATATTGCTTAATAAGCACATTACAGTGAATCACTAATCTATTATCCAAGGAATTATGAAGCTTCTGGGTTATCTTCCATTGCACCTGCTTCAATCAGTGTATTACCTTGGGTATTATGGTCACTTTATCCTTTAATAAAAGAATTGTTAATATCTTCATCTGCAATTTCAAGCCATTTGCAAAATTAGGTTAGCTGCATTTTATATAAAATACATCACAATTTCAGTCACTTAATGTGATGTTTTCAGGAATAATTCTAATGTTTCCAACATTCTCAAATTCATATTTTCATTAAACAAATGATCAGTATTCAAAGATGTATATTTCATTTAAGGAAATAGATGGAAGCATGTTCTTGTTCTTAGTCACTGTCACACCATATCTGACACTATTTTATTGGCTTTTTTTGTTAATTTTTGAAAGTTAATGCAAATAGGAACTATAGTGTTTAGAGCCCAGTATAGTTAAAGATATTTTTAAATTGTTTTTAGAAATAATTTGCTGGAAGATATGGTGGCATAATTTTATTGAGCTTATAGAATAATCCCTTTGTTTTGTATTTGCTGTCCTCTACCAGTAACACGTTAGGTCTCATTATTAATAAAGATTCATTATACCTTCTTCATACAAGTCACACATGTAACCAATGTATAGATACTAGATATGTAACTACTATGTGCAGAATCTATATCATCCTTACCAGAATGTCAAAGTCTTTATCATCCATTTGAACTTATTTCCATTCAAAAAACACCTATAGAAGTATTTGCTCTGTGTCAGTACCAGGTTATGTGGTAGGAACATTCAGCCCTTAACTCGCAGTGAGCTCACAGTCAAGAGGGGAATTTACATCGTAGCATGGGAAGTCTGAGAAGCAGTAATCCACAATTAAAATCCGAATACCCTTTTATCCCCAGGTGAAGTTGAAATTTGTGAATTTTAGTTTTCTGACAGGCATAGGTTAAATTTCCTAAAACCTTGAACAAATTACATCCTAAAATACCTGCAGTGCTGAGGAACTGGATGAGTTGTATTAGGGTATCCAATTTAGATTTATGCTGACATCTTACCCAATCCTCCTGTGTCTCTATCCTTTCAAGTGTTAGTGAGTTCTTCATTTGGTATATCCCGACAGGCTAGCAAGGAAACATTTTATCTAATTTAGTAACAATCAAAGGAAAGAGGAAAAGGATAAAAGAAAAAGATTTTAATTTTAAGGATAATTTTACTAATATTGATTGTAAAACTCTGTGTCCTGTTAACGAGACATTTTTCCCTTATTCATGTCTCTAATCACTTACTCAAGCTAACTTAACATAAGGAAATGATACACCAGTAGGCCCCTCCACGAAACATGAAAAGATCTTCGCCTCATCTGTTGCTTCAATTACTTTCAGGAGCCTTTTGAATCTGCTTTGAAAAATTAGGCATCAATCAGGTTTTCTGATCAAAAGTGATACATCTCTGCTTTTTTCTACCATGGCTTTCAAAGGCAAGGGTTGATGTCTGAACTGAAGTAAAACTGTCTAGAGTGTCAAGTTCCATATGAAACTCCACTTCTGTGGTGACTACCATTCTTAGTTCCATTACCTCTCACCAGGCCAAAACATGGGAAAGCAGGAAGGGCGTCAGACGTCACTCAAAGGATTTGGTATGAGCCTCAGCCCTGTCACTCTCCAGCTACACAGGTTTGGGCAAGGCATTGTCTCCCTCCGTCTCCTGTCTGTTGTTTATGAAGTTGCAGAATAAGTCCTGGCTGTGTCATCACCAGAGGCTGCAGGGAGGCTCACGTGGCACCACACATGTGGGTCTGTTTCATGAACTTCAAAGTGTTATATAAATAGTTGTAGTTCTTTGCTGGGAAGGACTTTGCAACCACAGGGAGTTATTAAATGAACACATGATGCTGGGGCTGTTCCCTGGAGAAATAAATGCCCCGATTCTAGATCTTGTGCCCATGGCCCTTAAAGCGACTCTGGAAGACTGGTTGTTTTGAGCCGATGATGTCCCCCTTTCTAGGCTAATGACCTGTGCTCATGCAAAGGGATGTTTATCCTTCATGTATAAAACTGAGGTCCATTCAGTTATGACAGCTCTGAAGTGCCCTGGTGGCTTAGCTGGAACACACATCCTCTGTGTAAGGGGAGCTAGGCCTTGGAGATTTTTTGTACAGATTTTCTAACAAATATTTTTCAAAGCAATGTTTACCCAGAAAATCTCTGGTAATGTGATAATGAAAACTCATATGTCTTTGAAATGTCTTATGATGACATTTGGCAAGGATCAGTGAGAGTCTTCTCAAATATTAGAAAAATCAAAATAAAAGTGTGAGGGCAAATTCTAAAGGATGTTTTACTTTCCTTTTAGAAGTTCTCTGCATCTCAAAGTGATAGTAACCAGATTTATTATTCTTAGAAAGAGAATGCATGATATTATAATTCTTTCATGCTATTGTATTTCATTTTTGACAACAATACATTTATCTTATGAACAGAAAATATGGGATCTACTTGGTGTATGATCCATGCTGCAAAGTTCTTTATGTTCAAATTATGGTGGTTGCACAATACTAATTGAGCTCATTCATTTCACTTGAAAATGAGGGGCAACTTATGAAACATTATTAAGTTTAATGCATTAGAATGTCTCCGAATTTTAGTTATTAATTCAAGAAAATAAGTACAGGTAAAATTATTAACAAAGAATCATATCATAATACACAACCTCAGACACAAGGAATAATATGAACTGTATCCCAAGAAATTTTGAAGAATTTCATGCAAGAAATTAAAATGATGACAGTGATCATTTCGAGAGATTATTGTATACACACTGAAAACAGCAGGAGGAGAGACTAGAAGCAGAAGGAAATTAGAAGGATGGCAAGCAATACTTGGAGACGGAAAAGATAACAGATGAAAGAGATTTTGATGAGGTAGCGTTCACAGAGGGATTAGATACCAGAGTGAGTAGAGAGAGAAGTCAAGAGTGCTTCCAGGAATGCTGGCTTTCCCGGAAAGTAATTAAAACATACATTTAAGTCTGTGGCTTTCAAGATAATACATGACTGGAGACTCAGATTTGTAAGGTATAAGAATATATTGGAAATGAAAAGTTGGGACTGGATCAACATACAAAATAAACACATGAAGGCTGAGAAGAGGTAAGTACTAAGGAGAAAATTCTAATCAGAGTGAAGGAAGCCATAAAAGAGTTGGAGAAATACAGCAACAGAGGGCAAGACAGCCAGAGAGAAGGGGGTACTTTAAGTGTCAAATGTTGCTCTTGTATCCAAAAAAATAGCTTGAGAAACTTCCATTAAATGAAAAGTTGGGGAGTTTTTTTTGGTAGCCTTGACAAGGGTATATTCTTGGGTTCATGTGGGTAGAAAAAAAAGGTAGATTGAGAACTGAGTGAGAGATGGGAAAATAGAAAAAATACAGGGTAGAACAGATGGGGGTAGAGAAAGAGGGGGAGACTTGGAAGGAAACGAGATGTGGGGTTGGGGGAATTGGGGTTTGATTCATTATTGATATTTGAATTTGATTTTTTTTTTTTCTTTTTTAGATCACTAGAAAGAGAGTTAGAATAATAGGGCTGAGGTGATTGATAGAGCAAAGTGCTAGGGAGGCAGAAAGAGATGAATTTAAGGCACATACTTTGTTTTCAGGAGGATAGATATCACATCCATAAAAACAGGAAAGAAGAGACGAGAAAAGGTAAGAAGAAAAGAAAGCAAGGAGAGAGGGACTGATGGAGAGAAAGAGGGGAGGGCTAGAGAGAGATTGGTCAGATAAGATCCTGTGTTGGCTACATTGTTGTGTGCTTTTGTGTGTGTGTGCACGCGTGTGAGGCAGATGGTACGAGGGAAGTACACATCCTGAAAATAAAACCTGTAGGGGAAAGTCTATAATTCTGTAGTGTAGAAAGCCAAACTGTCAGGAAAATATTCCCAGGAAAGAATCTGGAATGTGGAGTAACTAGACCCTTAGGGAAAAGTTTTCACTAAGCATTGTTGTTACCCAGTGCACAGTCTCATGATTAATAAAGCAATTGTTTTATTTATAACTTTTCCCATGGTCTTGTGAGTTTTGTGAGTTCAAATTTTTGAAATATTGTGATCTTTAGCAAAAAGAATTTTGTTTTAAATTCTGTTTTTCCATTTCTACATATGTAAATCCAGATGAATTAAATTATAAAAATTGCCAAAAGTATACAAAGATATGTTTCTAAATATAAAAAGAAATTTCCTAAATATACTTTTATAAATATTTTAATTTCTTAATGAGATACTTTTGCAGTTACTCAGTTATAACAAAATTTTGCTTGAAGAAGTCAGTAACTCTGGAAGCACTAATTTCAACAAATATATTTTCTTAAAGGCTCTCAAAATGCATACATTAGGACATGCCTCAAACTGAAATGAATTATTTCAAATATAAAACAATCATATATTATTTGCTCTGCTTCTCAGTGATTATCCTGATTAAAGATTTTCCCTTTTCCACTTTCCAAATGGTCTCCCAAAATACAAGCTTTTGCATGCGTTAAACCCACCTTTTCTAGCATCAGAGATTTGTTTTCCCTAAAATGTCACATTCTCTTCTACCTTCCACTTTCTTTTTTTTATTGAGAAAGAAATTATTCTTCTCTTTTTCTCAAGGCTGAAGAATGCATCTCCATCATTAAGATTAAAGAAAATCAGGACTGACGCTCATTTTCATAGTCACAACCTAAATCATTTCTCAGTGGGATTCCATGACACCATTGATTCAGCTGCAGATCAGTGTCGAACACTTTTGGGAAAGTTAGCTACAGAATCAACAGTTCCTCTCTCCTTGGCCCAGTGGGACCCCAGTAGTTCTAATCTTGTGTTTGGTTTCCTGATCCTTATAGGGTCTACTGTTTCTAAGGTTTAAAAGCAAAAGAAAATTCTTCTCATTTTACACAAAGAAAAAATTTTACATTTTGCCAGAGGAAAGCACTAAATTAAGCTCAAGAGTTATTTTGGAGTGCTTAAAATTTGTTCAGAACTGTGAGAAATGATGAAAATACACTCCTTCCAGCTTAATATATCCCTATGTTAAAGTTATTTGTGGAGAAAGGATACACAGTTTAGATAACTTTTAATTTAAAAAATGCAGCTCCAGATTTGAGGGGGTTCCAGGGTGAGGGCCACAGACTGCAACTGCCAGACTGAGGTGAAGAAAGATTTGAAAACACAATGGCATTAGTGTGTGTGTCTCTTGGGTATCCCATGGCTTACCCTCAGTAATCTGTGTTTTCATTTTGGGGTTTTGAAACTTTAAGAATCAATACATTAAAAACAAAAGAAAAGTAAAAGAAGATTGACTAGAACAACTATCCTAATTAAACTACAAATATCGTAGAGTTAATTTACTTGATCATCAGTGAAGACTGATTGAAATCATTATATGCACCATCAATACATATTAACATGATATGTATCAGCCATATCAACATATGATCTCCTTTCGCCATTCAATGCCCAGCTTTCCTCTCATCTTTTGTAAACTAAATGGCATGTGCCTACACACACTCACACATTCCACATACAAATCTTAAAAATTAATGTTAAGTCGGATGAGAGAGATTGAGTTACCCAAAGGAACTTGGAAATTACTGGAGAACTAGTCAGCTGCCTTGGGTTGGAAATACAGAGTGAATTGGATGGAAAATGATTCAGAAATATACTGCTTTGTATGAACTGTTTTAAATAACTCCTAGTATATACAACATTAATCAGAAAGATACTGTACTACTATTCATCATTGTTTATGCATTGTGCACATACTTATATCAAAAAGTTACTCAAGAGAATGTATCCATTACAGTCAACATTGCTGTCTTCTGAAATGAGGACCTTACCTTCCAGATTATGAAAATCTCACCTTCTCCCCTCTTTTCTCTCTCATCAGTATTTTGACAGGTGTGGCCCTGGAGATGAGGAATAAAGCAAAATAAAGCAAAAAATGTAATTCAGTGTTGTTAGGTGTTATTAGTACTTTTATAATATAGGCTTAATGCTAAATGTGGTTTCAATTTTTGGCCGTATTGGGCTTTTTAATCTGTGCATTTTATCCATCTGGTTCATGTATTTATTATTGTGAATAGATGAGAATTAGCTATGCCAATCAAAATAATACTCTGATGCTGTAAAAACTGTTTTATGTGTTCACTTCTTCAGACCATGCATGCTTTTTTCAGACTTTGTGCTTGGTCCGTTTGCTGCTTAGGGTAGCTTTAAAATTTTTTTCTTTTTTAAGGTTATTCTCCACTTTAGGTCTCCTGGAAATTTACTGCAGCACATGGTCTGCTTTAGATGGCAAGATTGTCACAGACAAGAACTCTGGCATTTAGTTTACAAAAGGGCACAGAGAAAGAAAGAAAAGAAAAGTAATCATTTCGATTTTTTAATGTTCCTAAGTTTTTCTGTCATACAGCAAATGTCTCAATGTTTCATTCTTCCTGCATCTTTGTATCAATATTCCTATATAATTTAGCCATAACCATTTACATTGGCCACTTTCTTCTTAGAGTAATTAGAAGATCTCCATTCAACCAACTTAATTTTTCTGATAATTGTCCAACTTTTACCACTAAAATGAACACAGGAAATAGGAAATAATTTAATGACATTTATAGCTATACACATTTTAATGTGTTGATAGTTAATGTTTGTATATTTATAGTTGTATGTTTAACATATAACTGTATGTTTATAGTCATACACCTTTTAAAGATTATTTTTCTAATGACTTGAAATAGTTCTTTTGCAATTGTATATAATTATAATTTTATAATTTAATGGAAAAATTTCTATACTTCTGTTATAATTTAATTCAAAATTTTAGTAACAATAGTAAAATGTAATGCTTAGAGTTAGAGTCTTTTCATTCTTGGAAGAGATATCCACATTCAAAATGGAAAAAGTTAATAAAAAAAAAAGAATGGCATGTTTTGGGCATGTTTTTGCACATATGCATAGTATTGTGTCTGTCTTAATATTTACACATGAGTAAAAATCTGTTTGACTGTTGCTGTCAACCACAGCACTTTCGTCTTCTCTTTTGTTTCCTTGGATATTTTCAAGTTGCTGAGCTCACCCATCGACACAAGCCTTCCTGACACTTGGCACTTCCTATTTTGTCACTGTCTCTCTGAAACAAACCTGTGATGTTAATATATCCCAGCACCTAAATCCAAAACATAGAGACAAAAAAACCCCAAGAAATTTAGAATTTAAAAAGTTCATCCAGTGAAATCTTTGTTGAGGCCAAGATATCAAAATACCAACAGATAGCTTTAGATCATTGTTCTGGTCTTATTTCTCCATATTCTGTTCTTTTGAGAAACTCCATCCTCTTCCAATAAATATTAAGCACATTATTATTGTTTCATGTATGTTTTCCTTGCTTTTTCGAATTCCATATTCTTTATATTCACATCTTACATCCTGTGGACACCTTCAAGTTTTCTCTTTAAGACACTCTTTCGCTCTGTCTCTATCCATTTACTGACCCATGTTCTATAACCCAATATGATGAAGTTGTTGGGGCACCAGGTTCCATTGCTGGTCCTGACGCTCCTTCCAAAGAAACTTTGCTCTGTGCCACCTCTTTGTTCTCAGTTTTGAACCCTTCATGAAGAGTTTTCTTAGTAGAAAATAATTTTAATTCCTCTCCTTTATTTTTTTTTATAAAAACCTTGATTTCTTGAGGTTGTTCCACAAATAAAAGAGTTTAAAATATTGAGATACTAACACAAAATAGAAAGGAAATCAGCTTTAACAGTCTATCTACAAGGCCTAGCAATTCTACTCCTAAATATATACCCTAAGCAATTGATAACAGGTAAAATACTTGTGCATGAATATTCATAGCAGCACTATTTTCAGTAGCCAAAAGGTGGAAATGACCCAAATGTCTATCAATGATGAATGGACAAAATGTGGTATATACATACAATGGAATATTATCTAGACATAAAAAGGAACAAGGTGCTGATACGTGCCACAACATGGAAAAGCCTGGAAAACGTTATGCTAAGTGAAATAGCCAGACACGAAAGGACAAGTGTCGTATGATTCTATTTAAGCGAAATATCTAGAATAGTTGAATCCATAGAGATGGAAGACATCGATGGTTGCCTGTGGCTGGAAAAAGTAACGAAATAAGTGTCTGCTTCATGAATAGAGGGATTTCTTTTCGGGTGATGAAAACGTAGAGTTTGATATCAGTGACATCTTCCCAACATTGTGAATCTACTAAATGCCACTTTGCATACTAAATTGTACACTTTAAATGCACTTTCAATTCTGTGTTCTGTAAATTTTACCTCAATTTTTTAAAAAGGGAAAAAACACTCCCACATACATGTCTGGGGTCAACATTTGTAAAGAGATAAAGACAAATATAATAATAGTTTATGGAATCTTGTCTTTAGTAGTACCCCCAGTTTGTCCTTATTTCATAGTACTTTGTGTTTATCGTCATTCTTTTTTCTCCCATATTATTTCAGCATTTAAGACACAAAAAGACTGCAGTAGCCTTCAGTTGTTCCAGGTTATGTTTTATTGGTTAATTAATACCTGCTCGAAGTGGCTGAAGATATTTGAGTGTGCCTGAGTTATGTATTACTGGAGTACTAAACCATGACCTGTCATGTCAATGCTGCCAGACAGCCTCATGTTCAATAAGTGATAAAAACCTACATGTCTTACCAGTGAAGTACTTACTTAGATATGATTAAATGACTAATCATTTGTTCACTGCCAGTCTTAAATCTTTCTGCATTCTGGTGTTAGATTTTTTTTTTTTCTGTATCATTTAGGCTGTAGACTATTTTCTTATCCTTTATATTGTATCTGCTATTTTTTTAAAGCCTCATCAAATATATGGAAGAGACATATGGTCAATTAGTTATGCTATAAAAGTCCTTGAATACTGGGTGAAAATGATCACATAATGGGGTTTTAGAGGTCTCTTATGTAGCCTGTAAAGAACACCAATGCTATCCAAATACAAAATATGGAATCCACGTGTGAAATCCAGCGCCTGCGTGGGTTTTACTTTTACATCAAGAATTTAGAAAAACTCTGGACATTTCTTACTCAGTTATCCTTAGTTTTATGTTTCCATGAAAGTAAAGTGTTTCATGAAATATACGCCTATTAATATTTCATAATGAATCTGGTTAACAGAGATATTGTAAAGTCCTTGAGGTCAGCAAAATAACTATATAATGGAAGCACTTCCAAAATTCTCTTTAGAGTCTGCATTTATATTTCTGGTAAAATGCTGCATGATACTGTTTTACCTCACCAAGCCCCAAACTTTTCTTATCTATAAAAAGGGGAAGATTTCCAAATCTAAAATGGTTGTAACTGTTATATAAGTTCATATGTAAAAAGTATCTACCATACTTTTCAATACCATACTCACTTCTCCATCTTCACGTGACAAATCCCACTCTTCATGCGTTAAGTTCAAATTTAAATATAATTGCATTTTAGGGGAAAAATGAAAAGATGAATTAAAAAAATTCAGAATAATCCTAATTAATCTTAGCACAGTACCAATAAAGTCTCCATAATTTTTTGGACCTTTATGATGTTTGTAAATTTTTTATAGGAAAATAAATGATGTGTGAGTGTCTCCAATTCTAGACTCAGATCTATTATCTTCTCCATCCAACTGGAGTTTCTAAATAATTTCATCCAGTACTGAAGTCTTTAAATTCCTCTATATTTCTATTTTTTTAAATACCTTTATTGTGATATGATTCCTGTACAGTAAACTACACATATTTCAGATGTAGAATTTGATGAATTTTGATAGATGTATACACCAATGAAACAACCACCACAATCAAGATACCTAACATGACTGCTAAATTTACTTCTGCTGTCTCAAGATTCATATCCAGCTACCTGCTTGATTTCTCAGCATAGATATTTAATAGGCGTCTCACTGTTAACGTTATCATGTTATAAGCGGGTATTGTGACTTCCTAGATTCATTCCCTTCCAGTAAGCCCTCATCTCAGTAAATGGCAATACCATTCATCTCATTGCTAAGTCCCAGAACCTTAGAATCATTCTTGATTTCACTATTGCTTTTACAACCTTTACCTAAAACATCACAAATGTTGTTGCCTACTTTCCAAATATGTCCAGAATCTGACCCACTTCTCACCATCTTCATTGTCTCCACAGCATCCCAATATACCATCAAGGTTTTGCAATAGACTCCTGCCTTGTCTTTCATCTTCTGCTCTTGCCTCTCTGTGGTCTATTCATCACATAATAGCCAGAAGAAACTTTTTAATAGTTGTGTCAGGTCATGCAAGTTATTGCTTAAAACTCTACATAGCTTGCCATTGCTCTTAAAATAAACAGAAGTGTCAAAGTCCAAATAGTCCCTTTATGGTCCTTCATCTTATTTTCTCTGCCCCTGGCTCACAGTATTTCAGGCATAGTGGACATCATATGGCTGTTCTTCAAACACTGCCTGATATCCCTGCCTCAGGGCCTTCGTATATAATCTTTGCTTGGAAAGATTTTCCTCAAGATATTCTTGAGTCTCACTCTTCTTAGATGTACCATTCTGTAAGAGGAATTCCCTGACCACCTTTTCTAAAATCATATGCCTTATTTCTCTTTGTGGTGGCTAATTTTATGTGTCAACTCAGCTAGGCTAGACCACTAGAATTGGTCAAATGCTAGTTTAGATGTTGCTGTGAAGGTATTTTTGAGATGTGATTAACATTTAAAACAGTAGACTTGCAGTAAAGCAGATTATCCTCCATAATGTGGGTGGACCTTATCTAATCAGTTGAAGGCCTTAAGAGTAGAGACTAAGGTCTCCCAAAGAGGAAGAAATTCTTCCCCAACTCCCTTCAGACTTAAAACTGCAATATCAGCTCTTGCCAGAATTTCCAGCCTGTTGGCCTTCCTTGCAAATTTTGCACTTGCCAGCCTTCACAATCAGATGAGCCAATTCCTTAAAATCTCTATCAATATATCTATATAAGATAGATATATCTTATTGGTTCTGTTTCTCTGGAGAACCCCAATAGACTCTTTGTTCATTCATGGATTATCTGTTTCCCGAATTTTCAGACAAGCTCAAAAGGAAAAAGTGCTCAATGTTATATTCACCGTTGTAATTCCAGTACCTTAAAAAATCTTCGGGACATATTTTCATATATGTATGTGTATATATATACACACACACACAGAGATGTATATATATAGATATTTGTGTGTTTGTGTGTATATAGGTTTTATATATATATATATATATATATATATACACACACACATATTTATATATATATAAATGTGTACATATCACTTTTCCTTTTATCCTGCCATTTACAACAACATAGGTGAAACTGGAGACAAAACATTACACTAAGTGAGATAAGCTAAACAAAAAAAGCAAATACTGTCTGATCTCCATTTTATATGTGGAATATAAAAAGAAAAATAAAGTTGGGCTCATAGAATCAGAGAGTAGAATGGTGGTTGCCAGGAGCTGGGAAATGGGGGAAATAGGGGATACTGGTCACAGGGTACAAGCTTTCAGTTATAAATAAATAGCTCTGGGAAATCTAATGTATAGCAAGCTGACTACAGTTAATAGTAATCTATTGTATACTTGAAATTTTCTGAGAGTAGATCTAAAGTGCTCTTACCACATACACAAAAAAAATAATGACTATGTGAGCTGATGGATTTGTTAATTAACTTGATTGGAGTAATCATTTCATAACATATACATATGTGAAATCACATTGTACCCTTCTTATAAAAATTTGTCAATTATACCTCAATAAAGCTGAAAACAATAAATAGTTTTTAATAATAAATAAAATGCATATGTATCAAGCATATATCTGTTCCCCCCTCCACGTGCTAGTACACTTAGAAAACAAAGGGAGTTTGTCTCATTTCTATGCATGGGTCTGTATAAACCCCACAGATGTCTACTCATCCAGTTCTCACTTCTGTCACTCAGAGGTCCATGAAGGCTTTACTTTGCTTCTGTCCATCACGTGGAATTCCAAAATTAATCACTCACTTGACCTTGTTGGAGCACTGATGTTTAGAAGGCCACAACAAGCTGTTACTGATCCTTCCCTCAGTTTCCCTCCAACATAAGGCTTTGTGTGGTCGACGTTCTTAACTGAACAGTCGGAGAAAATTTGGTACAGAAGAAACAACACTTAAATCTGAATGCTAAAATGGATGGTTCCTAGAGTCCAAAGAAAATGGGAGGGGCAAAAAAAACAACAACCAAAACTAGCCTTCATAAAAGCCCCCTTACTAACACCCTATAGTCCTAAATGTATCTTTTCTATCCCAATGTCCAACCTTCTACCCTTTCATCATCTGGAGAAAACAGTCCACTTCCTACCCACAGGGATCTATCCCTGAATCTCAGAGTACCTTTCTCAAATTTTAAATGATTCATTTTCTACAATCATCATGGAGAAGCCAGCAGCTGCAGGCTGTGGACATCCCAATCAGCCTTCTTTGAAACTTCTTCCCAGTTTGTTAAATAAATACATACCTTGCTCATTCTTCCTACAGCCGTCTTCTTTTGCATAACTATTGGACCAAAAGCTGAATGAAGTTAGTAAATATATCTGTGTGCACACACACATGCAATTCAATGCCCATTTCAAAGAGTATATTTCATACTATATTGATGAAGAGAGACAATTTCCTAAAATCAACATCATGTCCAAAAATCCCCTCCTTGGATTCACAATGAAAACACAAAGAATTTCACATTATTTTGAAAACTATGAATTCTCTTTTGTTTACTACAGCTTCTGGTCTAATCCAGGTGTCTACTGATATACAAATAAATAAGAACTATTAATGAACTTTATAAAAAATAGAGACACAATGTTCTTATCAAAGAACAGAGACAAACTTACCTGCTCAAAGACCTAATGGTTTCCAAACTGAGGGTTTGGTTTGGTTTGGCTTTCCTTTATTCCAGAAAAGAGTCAAATATCCATACAATGGGAAAAAAAATTTTTTTTAGAACCAGAGGGTGAGAAAACAGTTAAAAAATAGTTAATTTTGCAGAAAAATATGGAAGACATCATATGGCTATGTACGGACAGCTGTGAGGTGATTCCTGAAGTGTCTAATTACCCGGGAGCCAATGGGGAGGGACCCTGTAAACACAAGGTCAGCACTGAGGTCCCTGCTTTCCTGTAAAGTGTAAATTCCTTGGAGCAGCGGGAGATGGGGGACCACATTAGTTATGCTCTTCGCAAAGGCAGTCACACTAGTTTTCTGTGAGTAAGTGACGGCTCTGGGCATGATTCAAAAATCAATGAGATGAAAGGCAATTTTTATTTTGTTAAAGTCATTTCTGGAAGATAAAGTGGAAAGTTGGACATTTTCATATGGTGATTACATGGTTCAAAATTTTCTGTTACCTTTCTTCTTAATTTTCAACAAGGAGAGAATAAAAACGGTGTGATACTTGTAGTAAAATGGTCGCTATCCATGATAGCTTTCCTTAAAAGAAATGCTGCTCTTTCGGAGGCATGAATCATCCCCTGACTTGTCCTATAAACCCGGCGTCCAGCCTGTGTCATAACTCCAGCAGGCCTGGCTGGACACCGGAGGGAGACACCAGGACACTGGAGCATATTCATCATGAGACTCATAACTTATCCTGCAAAACATCAGGATGGCTGGAAATGAGTATAAAAATGAAAGCTATTATTGCACCTATTGGTAAATTTTTCACTCTACTTTGTGTTTCAGAAGTATTTAGTTGGGGGAAGGGTAGAACTCGAGTAGTGGGGCACATGCTTAGCATGCATGAGGTCCTGGGTTCAGCCTTCAGTACTTCCTCTAAGAATAAGTAAATGAACCTAATTACTTCCCCCTACCAAAAATTTTTAAAAATTTATTAAGAAAAAAGTATTTAGTTTTTTTTTTTGTCTTAAACTATATCATATCAATTTAAATGTAAGGTTTTTTTGGAACGATACGTGTGAACTATTTCTCTTAAAGATCTTAAAAATGTGTGAGGGATTGTTTATTTTGTATTACATTTTAGAGCAATATGGTTACTGTTAGATTGTCTTTTAAAAAAAGAATGAAGGACTCTGCTACATATAATAATTGAACTGAAATATTCCAATACTGATAAATTTAAGAGATCATATTATCCCAATCTGCTGTTGTGGAAAGCGAAGGAGATGTGAAGAATCAAAGTCAGAGAGGATGTAATACCAAGGAGTTTACAAATGCCGTGCTAAATTTCTTCCAAGAGCTTTCACTCATTAATTCTTCCATTCAACAGGTAGTATTAAGTGTCCTGTGCGTGCCAGACACTGTTCTTGGCACATGGGATCATAGTGAAAAAATAGCCGAAAGGCTAACACTGACAGTCTTTTCATTTTAATTCAAGTCACTCAGCTGATAAGAAACAGCCAGAACTTGAACCCAGGTCTGTCCAGAATTCAGGGCCCATATATTACGTTTTTCTTTATCCTAAACAATATTTCCTCTTAATGAATGGAAAACTTTTAATTATAAAGGCTCAAGTCTCTGAATTAACTATTGGGCTATAACTTTTCTAATATTTTATGTGAACAGGGCACAGAAGAGCAATGCAGAGACATGTAGGCTCAGGGGGGTGTAAGTGGCTTACGCCCACCACATTGACCCCCAGCTTTTCTACACTATAATTTTCACAAAGATGGAAATGGCTTCTGAACAATGTACACTTCTTTGACTTATTGTGGCTTTTACCTTTCATAACTCCAAGGAGAAGCTGTTATTTTTATCATTTGTAGAAGAAACTTAAAAGAAACTTCAACTCTTGTGGAATTAATTAGAAAGGTAGTCTTCAAAACGACTCATTTGCCTCTGAAAACCCATTTAAAACACACTGTCATGGTCTTCAATATAAGTGAAAATAAGTATGGGAACATTTATAATAATAAATACAGTTTCTCAAAAGCATATATTAACACAGTGATAATTTTAAAATGTTCATGACATCAATTATGTTTTGTCATGATGAAATATATAATACATCAGGCTTTATTAGGACAATGCAGAGAGACAGCCCAAAATCATGAAGGTGGAAGTGAAGATGATTTTCTTCTGCCTTAATAGTTTTAATTGCAGGATACAATATAATACAGCTGCTCCTCTCTTCAAAGTTCCATTTCATTGTCTGTGAGCTGTCACACCATGCCTGCTGCTTGACTGTTGTATCACCCAATTCTGTTCCATCTGAACAAATTTATGGCAATATGTGCTGAATGTGCCCTTTTTTTGCTCTAAAATCTAAATTCCCAGTGAACGACTGAATGAGGAATATTTTTAATTTTTTGGTGTAAACTTGTTTACCATGACAAGTGTGATAAGTGCTCTACCTGCATAAGTAAAATAAAAGCTAATGTGTGGAGTTGATATTTTACTTAGGAAAAAACTGGGGATATGCTTTATATATTTCACAAAATAGAAGTGTTGTGATGATTTGCACTAGATAGCAGATTCCATGTGCAGATAACTACAAAGAAAAATAGACCCTTTATTTGAAAGGTATAAAGGACTTCTAAAAGATGACAACAAAATGAATTAAACCAACCACTAAAAAATGGCAAACTTCACCAGTAAAATATAGGTGATTGATTTCAATACATTCTCTAGCAGTTTCCTTAAAAGTTCTAGCTTTTAACCAATTCACTCAGCACACTGAGTTTCTGTTACTATCTTTTTTTGTATTCATAAACTTCATGAAAATCATCAATGTCAATACCTTGGAGTTAAGGTCAAATTTACTGTTTCCTGCAAAAAAAATGAATGATTATAATTTGCCATGATGTGTAAACAGAGTAGTTCTTTTTCCATATCCAGAATGCTCTCTCTTTCTCCACTAATCTGACAAATGACAGTGATTTAAATTACGGGTAGATCAGTAGGTAATGAAAACACGCATAGCATAAATAGTTTGCTTTACAATGCTGCACCACTGAGGACACTTTTAAACCATATGCAAAACAAAATTTGACAGTCTTTACAGTGTTCCCTATACAGTTGTGCTCTTGCACGAGTCCACGACTTCTGTGGCAGAAAATAAATGGGGGCTTGATAAGAGACATAAATAAGAATTAGTTTAGGATGTGAGAGACAAAATAAGAGGCAGAAAGCCATGGGCAGCCCCAAATGACTCTGAAGAGCTCTCAGACCCATCAGAACCATCCACTCTCATTTAAAAGTGACAGTTCTGGTAGACTGAAATTTGGGAGGCACAATTTATCACCACATGTGGTTATTCCTCCACTAAATGTTCATCAATAAGTTTAGGAAATACTGTGTAAATTGGGGAAAGAGCTTGGTTAGTGCAGGCCTCGCTACAACATGGCTATTGATGGAAGCCATTATTTAAGGGCAGCAGAAGCAGTATTGCTTCACATTTCTTCATTAGCTTGAAGACGGGAAGCCACACATGGTTTTTGTGTTTGCAGCTGACACTGAGCTTTATCTTTGTATGTGGTAAATGGGCAGAGATGGGGGAAACAGGATAAATAATGATTCGGAAGTAGGGAAAGAGGAAATTGGAGACACGAATCATTTGGAAAAGAGTATGTAGAAAGAACTGATAATTCATTTTGATAAATGTAACGATCCTTTCTTAGATTACAACTAACAGCCTGAAACAATCTGATATTTAAATCAATTAATTAACAAAGCACAACTGGTGGTTTGATCCTTTAGCAAAATACAGCACATTATGAGTCAGATTTTCTGGAAGAACCAGGCAATCATCACCTGCTCTGTCCTCAGTGAGGTGCTGGGATTCCACGGCCCCACTACCTACCAGCTTGTCAGTAATATGTCACTTATACAAGGCTCTTAGAGATAGCTCAGCGTTTTTCACTACGGAAGTTTCTGAATATCACATTTTAAAATGTCATCAGTATGTGGTATGGATTGTACTGTGTCCTCCAAAAGGGTACGTTCAAGTTCTAACCCCTGATGCCTGTAAATGTGAAATTCTTTGGAAATAAGGTCTTTAAGGATATAATCAAGTTACAATGAAGTCATACTGGAATAGGGTGGACCTTAAATCCAAAATAACTGATGATTTCCTTATAAGAAAGAGGAGAAGAAACAGACACAGCAATGAGAACATCATGTGATGACAGAGACAGAAATTGGAGTTATGTCTCTGAGCCAAAGAATGCCAAAAGTTCCCGGAACCACTGGAAGCTAGATAAAGGCAAGGAAGAAAGAATCCTCCTCTAGAGCCTTCAGAAAAAGCAGGACTCTGCTAACCACTTGATTTCACATGTTGAGCCTCCAGAAGTGTAAGGGAATAAATTTCTGTAGTTTTAAGCCACTATGGTTGTGATATTTTGTCACATCAACCTTAGGAATCCATTACAGTATGTCATCCATAAAAAAAAGATCAGAAAATGCAGTCTTCTGCCCAATGGATGTAAATGAATATTTACACTTTATATACCTGGACATTTGTAGGTAACCTGTGGGGGCTGTTACAATAAATTACAGAAACAGAAATTTCATTTTGAAAAGCACTGATAGAGAAGGGGTAATAGACTGGATGGAGATACTGACTCGTGGGCGTGTGAGCACATCTACTCTTCACAACTATGACTGTCATCTTGCTAAAACTTGAACTTTGCCAAAGGGTCTTGGCAGCCCTTGCTGACTTCCTTTTCCTTACCAAAGGGCAACTCTATTCTTCAACATGGCACACAGGCCCTTCCCAGTCTGACTTATTTCTAATTTTCTAGTCTCATTGTGCTGTGCCCAAGTGGCCTCTATGTCCCAGCTGCACTACATCACATCATTCTTCAATACATCTTGTACTTACCTGCCTTTGATTCTTAATATGGGCTGTTTCTTCTGCCATTCAAAGATAAACCTAAATGCAGTTTTTCTTCATGAAGCCTTCCTCAGTCCTCCTTATTGAATTTTTTTTCTATCACTATCCCCATCATACTTTGAAGCTCCATTAGGGCATTTAATAAAATGTTCTTAATTTACAGTTATTTTATGCATTTTCTTACCCTAATTTTATCAGATAAGATGGTATTTATGATATTATTTTACAAACCCCTAAATTAAAATATACTGGCTATCTGAGAACATGTTATTTGTTCTACAGAAAGCTTGAAAATTCGGAGCACACATTCTTGTTTGAGAAGGTTTGATCAGTGATTAATAAAAAAGTGAATGAATGAATGATTGAATGAGGAATTGATGTAAAACTGAATGTGTTGGTAATTTATGATGTGACCTAAAAATAAGGAATTGGATGATCTATTTTAATGTTTGGTAATATTAGTCAGAAACACTCTAAGAAAAGTCATGATATTAAGGTTTTCTAACTTTTTTGTAAGGAATATGAATTTCTAATTTGAGTCTTTGAGGTCACAGAAATATTAATATTAATTTTTAACAAATAATTTAATAGTGTAGATTGTTTTCTTTGGACTAAATCTTAGATTATGTGTTTACATGAATTTTATTTAATAAATTAACAAATAATTATAAGTCAACATAAATAAAAATTGTATAAAGTGTGTAAGTAGACTTAAGTGTTTTACATTAGAAGAAATAATTATTTCATGGAAACAGAGTCCAGTTTTAAGTTCCTTGAAGATAATACATTTTAGATGTTTGGAAAATCTAAATACAAATAACACAATCCTTGTGAGTTTATTTGTAAAACTGGATAAGATTTTGTAAGTTTAAAATATTACCTAGCCACATAACTCTTGAAGCTGTACTGAAAATAAGCTTATATGAGTTCTTTATAAAAATTATTAGTGAAATAAATGTTACTTGATGTTCAAAGAAGAGTCTAGTGTTTGGAGACAGAAAATGTTAAAGTTAATACTTGCAGGAACTGAGAGACAGAAGTTCCCTTTGCAGAGAATGTCTCATTTTATTAGAATGGAATCTTCTTTGCATCCAGCCATAAAGGAACATAATAGTAATAATAGCAACTAACACTTATAGTGTTTAATACAGCCAGGTACTATTTTAAGTGTTTTGCATACATTAGTTTGTGTAATCCCTACAATTACCCTATGATATACTATTATTATCCATATTTTACAAAAGGAGAAACTGTTACTTAGTATGTTTACTCACCAAGGTCATATACCTAGTATGTGGAAGAAACAGAATTCTAGTCTGGGTCTAGAATGTGTCACTTTATTATCCTTCTCCAGAGCCCTCCTTAGTGCTAGAAAGGAACCTCTCTAATCTTTCTCTTTAGGAGGAATTCAAAGTTGTGGCCACATACATGTTTCAATTCTTCAGTAGCATACAACATTCCAGAAAGAACAATTTACAAACTGCTATGTAGTAGACACTCCCTGGGATGTATTTTTCTTCATGTATGTGTGTAGGTTTCACTTACCTAGAGTAAAGGATGACATCAGAAATAGAAGTCATGGTAGAAAGCCCAAATTCCTACACGTTTAAAGTACTGTGTAGATTTCAGTTTATCAAAGGCACATATGCTTACACACAAATTTGTCATTGTTAATTTTAGTTACCTCTGATTCTCTTAAAACCATGAACATATTATCCCGAAAATGATCATCTTTAATATCTGCCTAAATGCTCTAATGTGGCAACGTATTATAAGGGAACTAATTAGAACTGAGTTCAAACCTGAATTCACCATTAATTACTTATACAAACGTCGGCAAGTTGCATTCCTTAACTGAGATTTCCTTATTTGTAAAGTAGAGAGCTTTATAACTATTTTGGAGCTGTTATATAGAGAAAAAGAAATTAAATACATAATACATTTCCTGAAACAATTTGGAGCTACTCAAAATTCTGTTTCTTTGTTTATTCCTTGCTCATTCCTGTGTCAATGAAAATTTGTCTGCTTTACTAATTTAAAAAAATTGTTAAAGAATTTCTTTTTAGAAACATCAGCTAGGTAGCTGAAACAGGTATATCTATGCTTTAGAAATATTCAAATAATCATTAATCTGTTTATTTTAGTGCAAATGCGATAATCCTAGAGTGCCCTTAGGTTGATATATATTTTCCTTATGCAGCAAGTTGGTGAATCAAATCTATCCTTCCACTGCTCAAAAATCTTGATGGGAAATTGTTCTTCTAAACATTCTGGGAAGCTCAAATATTCTGATAACTTATTAGAAACTAAACATGTCAATACTTTTTTTTTGTTCTGAATTGTGTTGTTGACAGGAACCTCTTTATGAATTCCTGCTAATTACATTGCTCTGATTTTACTAACTTAGTAAATTGGTGGCAGATTTCTAACCCCAGTCACCTTGGTCTTGTTTGGATTCTTCACCCGTGGAGAAAAATGACCCTTTTCTAATAGAATGGGTATAAGGAGATGTGAATATAAACAAGCTGTAGTTTTCCTATTAAGGCCCATACTGAAGTCATATACAAAGTCCACATGGTGAATTGGGTTTTTGTTTTGTTTTATTTCTGTCTCTAATGAGATTGGTGTCAGAAAGTCACCTTTGTTAGCCTCAGGAGGAAAATTGCCTTTGTAGATTAAGGGTAGGTTTTCTCAAAAAAAGAGGAGGTGGACCAAAGTGATGTCTTCTTAGAACTCCTTGTGTTAGAACATCTGACTTTCAGTGATGGAGAGCTCTCTGGGAAATGAGATTCAATCATACTCTTCTGTTTCAAAGGTTTGCAGAAAAATTCTACCCACCCCTGACACAGTGGAGCCACAAAGAGAGAGAGAGAGAGAGAGAGAGAGAGAGAGAGAGAGAGAGGCAGAGATTCAGTGGACACCAGACCTGGTTCTGGCTGCACTCCAACATGGCAGCTTGACTACAGATGATAACTGTTTATGGATCCTGAATAGATACTAATACGCAGTCTCGGCCCTCCCAGCAAAAGGACATCCTTGGCCAAACATTCACTGAGGAAAAAGCTCATCCTTATTCACTAGCAGATGGCAGCATGTTCATATAGCACCTGAAGGGAGAATTAAGAGCAGTGAGTGAAAAGCAGAAGAAACATGCGGACTAATATAGGAGGCAGCACTTCCCAACAACTGCCGCTCTCCAGCAGTGAAATGCACACTTCCTGAAGCTGTGAGCTCCCTCCCCATCACAAAAATAATTCTAGCAAGGTCGAGGTAAATATCTGTCACAAATACTTGTGTTTGAATTCCTTAAGTATTCAGTGCCTACTGTGTGTTAACCCTTATTCTAAATGCTAGGGTTACAGCCGTGAACAAAGCATGTCGTAAGGGAAATTTCTTATTCAAAACAAAGCTGGATCCTGGGAATTTTAGACTTATCCAACCAGATATGTGCACATTGTTTTTGCTCTCTGTTGTGTGTATTTACATGTAAAACCTAAGCTTCTTTGCTCCTTTACTTAACAACTGCTAAAAATACTTATTTCGTATCTTTTCTGTGTCAGACAGTGTGTTATGTGTTAGGAATACAGTGAATAAGAAACAAAGCTTTTCTTTAACATGCTTGAACTCTACAAAGAGTTAACAAATGAGTAGGTAACTGCTTTCTGTCAAACATTCATTCCTTTCTCTTTTGCAATGAACACAATTTGTTCCAACTGTCACTTATAGAAAAAGTAAAATGTCCTCAAAGGAACACGTGCAGTTTCTTGATTATTCATTTATGTCCAGTTTCCTCTCAGATTCATTTACAGGTTTTATATCGACCGTCGGTGTGCAGTACTGAGAGCCACAAGGCATTGAAGAAAGTGAAAAGTCAAAAATACACAACGCTGTTCATGATGAAATGGTAGATGCAGGCACCTAACAGATGTCGGTTTATTTGGAGTTTGCCCTGCAATATGTTTGAAACTTTAACAAGATTACACACCTAAGCGTCAGAATTTTATTCTGTGCAATTTATATACAGTGAGAAATGGCTACTTAACAACGTTGATTGGAGTTAATGAATGTGTGCTTTGTGGTAGGAATAGATAACTGGGGACTCCATCAGCACACAGAGCCGTGAGGAGGCGGTCCTGTGTCTACCAGATGCCCCCAGTGTCCTTCTCCTCCCCCACCTCCGAGCCCACACCCATCATTGCTCAGACCAAAATGAATCCACCTAGGTGCAGAGAGTGAGCAGTCTCCCTTTTATGGCCTTCCCACGGCTTTCAGAAACACCCACAAAAATTGTATCAGTGAGTCTGAAGTTCAAAATGTGACCCAACACATATTCTCATCATATTCAGTTGCAGATCTCCTTTCATTGTTGGAGAGCCAGTAACAGTAAAGTGATATGATGTATTGTAAGATTTTTCTCAATGTGTCAGTAGACTGAGAACTTGGCTCTCATACCACTTTAAAAATATACCAGCATTCTCTCCTGCACTATTCTTTCTTCTTTCATCTTGTCTCTCAACAATTTCTAGTGAATGAATCTCCAGAGAATCATAAAAATCGTAGAAAATTATAACTTGGAAAGACCTGAGAGATCATATTTTCCATTCCCTTTATTTTAGGGATGGAACTGAGACTCAATTTTCTGCAATTTGACAAGTATTGGGACCTAAAAACAGTATTCATGAGAAATATAAATGTTGTTAGAAGGAGAGTTTCCCAGAGAGAATGATATTCTGGAATGGTCTGCAAGTGCCTGCAAGTAATTAGGCAGCTGGTGTATTGCTTAATTTCCAAGTCAAGCTCAGGTTTTCTCTTCTTACTTTAAAAGGGAATGTTGCTTTAAAGGGACAGTGAGTTTTTTATACAGTTAAAGAAACATAGATTAGAAATATAGGATTGTTGTTTTTTCATGAGATTATGTTTAACTTTTAAAATCACTTATCTACGCTGCTCTCCAAAGTGGGTACCCCTATCCCCTCATCATGGTCATCCTTCCCTTTGAGGCACAAAAGCACCAATGATCACATATCTTGCCAAATATGGAGCCAAGAGTCATAGAGGCTTAAGCCAAAGTGCTTTTATACAATCTACATGTCTGTTGCTCTCCTGCCGTGGCAAATACCCTAAATTTTTGCCTGAAATGGGAAGTGGTTTTATGAGAGAGATGGTAAAGGACCATGTTAACATTTTATATCTCATTTTAGATTAAGATAATCTTTAATATTGTATTTTATTTAAAAACTTGTGACTGTCATTTTGCAAAGTCCTGAAATTTCTCTTTTTTATTATTGCAAGGGGAAGTCTCTCCTTTTAAATCTTATGTTCTTTACCAGTCACTGGGGGAGAGGTCCTCTTTGTTTTTATATTTGGAAAAGAAACATTGGCATGAAGTTTAGTATATGTTGGAATCACTTACTGTTAAATGGAGTATGGAATAGTGCTGTATTAGTGAGATATTATCTGATAGGCTTCTGTAATAGAGTCCATAAGTAACAGTGGTACATAAAATAACTTTGGAGGAAGGCAGTTGACAAGAGGAACAGAAGCACCAACATGTCACCAAGGACCCAGGTACTTTATTTCTGTTCTCAGATACCTACTTGGGACTCAGGATTTCTGCATTTCAAAAAGAGAGAGAGAGAGAGGAAGATAGGAAATCAAGAGACGTGCTCCTCACAGCTGGGTCAGGTCTCTTTAAGAAGTTCCCCAGAAGTTCCACACAACAGTTTTCATTCATATATTACTGGCCAGAAATTAGTCACATGGCAGGACTTAGCTGCAAGGCGAGCTGGGAACTATGCTCTTTTATCTGTCATCATGTGATGGTTTGACATCTTCCAATTTCCTATTTGTTAAAAAAGAAAATATATTCTATGGCTATGATATCAGTTCACATCTTATCTAAATGTTATTTTTTAATAAACAAGCAAATAATATTTATGTCATTATGTTCTCTTTGAATTCAAAATGGTCAAATTCTCTTACAAAGTAGAAAACAAAAACAAACTTAAACTCCCTTAATGCACGTGGTTGAACAAGCTACTGAACAAGCACATACCAAATACTTAATTACGAGCTAAAACCAATCCTTGGCCATAGGGATCAAAGATGAATTACTGTTTATCTTTCTCTCAAAAATCTGTAATTTGGTTAAAGAGAAAGAGATATAATCTCATCATATTACACAATGTGAAATGTTTTTTAAGAAGCAAGAGCTATACAAAGAAGGAGTAAATGCCTTGTAAATAGAGAGTGGACAGGGGAAGGTATTGAAAAACTTCCCCAGAGGAGGTGAAATTTGATCTGGACTCAGAAAGTTGAGTAGGATTTCACTGTAAATCAAGAAAAGAACAAGGCAGACAGAAGTAATGTGTTTCCAAACCCTCATTGTATATCTATTTATGTTCAACATATAACAATGGTTTAATGCTTGAAGATATGATGTGAATAGATGGTCAGATACCCAAGGAACTAGATCAGGGTCATTAAACACCAGCCCATTGCCAAACCTGACCTTTGGCCTGTTTTTGATAAGTAAAGGTTTATTGGAACACAGCCATGCCCTTTGTTTACGTATCCTTTATGAATGCTTTCACACTACACAGCTGACTTAAGTAGTTGCCACAGAGACGGCATAACCTACAAAGAAAGAAAATATTTCCCATTTGGCCTTTCATAGAAAAAGTTTGCTGACTCCTCATCTAAAATCATTTGCACAGGTATAAAGAATGGCCTGATGGTTTCAAGAATGAATTAAAATGTAGAATATCAAACCTTCCTAAATCCCCTGGCTACAGCTTCAAAGCACAAATACAAAGGATAAATACCCCACACTCGGGGATAAGTTTAATAGACTAGCTTGACATCTTGCAGGAAACAACTGCCATTTTAGCCCATATTAAAATTCCAAATGTCCCAGATTTTACCTTTCTCACTTTGGTTCATGTACCAGGGGATTTGCCTGTTATGGTATTAGAAACAGCCAAAAATGACAAACATGGACTTTTTCCCCTTGTTAGAAGTTCTCTATAAGAGAGAAACAGAAATAGAGAGGAAAAAGGAAGCAAGTTGTAAAGTATGTGTTTCCACTAAGACTTTGGTTCCCCCTTAGAGTTTCTGGCTTAGAGTTTGGTAGCTTTGATCTGGATCAGTCTTCCTCTTTCCGCAGTGTTATTGACAAGATCATTGCAATTTGAGTGGAGGAGAGAGAATCAAGAAACTTATATCCCTAAAATAAGTAGGTCAGCCTATAAGCGTAACAGACTCGGAGGGCGAGTTCAAACAGGGATCCTTTATCTTTCATAATCACAACATAAATACGTCTGTAGCCCCTCTCCACATCAGGTGACAATAGAGGAGGTCGCTTCTCTTTCTCTATTACATATTTGTTCTGATCTGTTCTCAGTGAACTGGATCACTGATTGCCAGCACATCAGAAAAATTTATGTTAATATAATGCTAAATGGGTTGAAATAGTATAAAGAATGCTGGATGAGAATCAGGATGTACACGTTTACTGAGTTTTATAACTGGAAAAAAAATCTTAAAAGTTATCCAATCCAACTTCTCCTTTTTCTCTGGAGGAAACCCAGGACCAGACTGATAATGTGACCTAGATGTTAGTCCAGGCCGTGGGAACGTAGAGACTCTAATTCCCCTCAACTCCTACTTCTTTCAATTAAAATGCACATAAATCAAGCAACCCCAAGAGAATTCTGCATTACAAGATGCTAGCAGCCCACGTCTTTTAAAATAAATAAATAAACTCTATTAAATTTGAAGAAGAGTCATTCTGATTTTTAGCTTCAGGGTTCAGAATGCAACCTTTCAGATCTGCTATCTTAGATAAGGGAAGTTCCCTACTACACTAGAGAAAAAAATAGATTCTGTCCTTTTCTTTCATTTTTTTTTACAGACAAGGATGGGGGAAGCAAATTTTCAAAGCATGTATGTCTGAGTCCAAATGAGAAAGACTTTCCTTGTCAATCCTGTATCTTAAGATAAATATGTCCAATTCTTTGAGTCTCAACTTTCTCAATGGAAAAAATAGCAATAATAATACCTAAATTGGGGCACTGTTTTGAGTGTCTATAAATAAGCACTATACTCAGCACATGATAAATGCTGGAGAGATGTTAGCATAATGTATGTATTTTCTTTTTCCTTTGCCTTCTTTGTCTGAACTTCTCCTTTGATATTGACCTTTAAAAATATCCCATCTTTCTGCATTTGCATCAATTTATATGGAGCTATTATAAATATGGTAAAACTCATTCTTAAATTTTTATTTATAGGGTAGGAAAAATGATCATTGTTTATAAGTCACTTGGCAATAGAATTTGCTCTTACTTTACGATGTCTGTATCTGTGGCCTTGAAATTAGCTGTTTTGACTGAAGGAATCAATTCAGCATTAAAAAATGTCAACTTGATTTCCTTTTTTTTTTTTTTAATTTTCTTTAATTTCTCATCTGAATTGTAGAAAATAGCCAGTTTTGTCATGCTGCAGACACAGCTCTAAGAATAGCATTTTACACGGTGAATTATATATTAAAAAAGTTTTTTCCCTCTGTATTCAGGACCTTTATAGGTCCCTCCTCACCTCCAACAGTTGGTGTGCGTGTGTGCCCAGGTTACGTAAAATCATTTCATTGTTGGCCCAAGTACAACACAGAGCAATTATAGAAGCAAATCTACCCCCTTCAGCTCATTTTGTGTATTCAAGAGCAAAATGGAATTTTCCTTGTAATTACTCATTTTAGGGCATTATTCACACCACTGCTTGTTTTCTAACCCAACTGTTGGCCCATGTGTCTGTCACTCTGTTTCTATTTTATGTAATAAAATATATCTGACCAGAAAGGAGAATCAAGGCTATAAATTTAAGTTAATTTGAAAAGCGAAATTTCAAGTTTAATTATCTACTCAGGTAAGTTATTTTTTGTTTATTTATAAAAGAGTTCTAAAAGTATGGGGATTTTATGCAGCATATTAAGTTTTGGGAATAACAAAAAGTCACTCTAATATCAACAACCCAAAAGAAACTACACGTTTAGACAAAGAACTTCCGTTCATGGAATATTGAACTAAGATTCTAGTGAATGTCCTGTCTCCGTTTAGCTGGGGCGATTCATCCACTTGAGCTACACTCACTATACGACTTATTAGCATAAGTAGAACTAGTGAGCTGCAGGAAGTGATTCTCAAGTGATGTCCTTCTCTTGTCAAGAATCTCTATCTCTTATTTTTATCCTGATTCAAACTAAATTGAATAGTTTCTAATAAACACTAGAAGCCAGATGCCTATTACTTTCCTCTCTCAGAAGATGGAGTAAATCTAACGGGCCAAATCCTAGATTGTTTGGTTCTGTCTTGCTTTCTCTTATGTAATTATCTATCTATCTATCTATCTATCTATCTATCCATCCATCTCTCTCTGTTTATCCATCTATCTATATCTACCATCTATTTATTCTAGATCTAGACTACAGCTAGTATTCCCAGTGGAATATTTTGGTTTCCCTTTATTTTATAGAGGACCAAGTCCAAGCACCCTACATTTCTCTAGCCTCCACAGACTTTGGCAGATAATAATATGCTAATTTTACCATAATTGCATCCTGGTTAGTGTGTGTGTGTGTGCACACGTGATATTCCTAACTAACAAAGGAGAAGACTAAATGATAAATAATTTTATTTTTATAAGTAATTTTTGATGACTACCAATTGCTTATAGAATAAAGTCCAAGCTTTTAAGTCACTTTTCTAATTTTATCTTCAGTTTTATCTTTTTTTTTCTGATCTTTTGATAATTAAATACTCTGTATATTTTCTACCTTTTTCCTTTGTTTCTTCTCAGAATATCCCCGAAGAGTACTGCAGTCTTCATTTTAGACATGAGGAAACAGTGCTAGAGAAATCCAGTGGCTGCCCCAGGGTCACATAGAGAGTTTGTATCAGCCAGCTACCATCTCCAGGGCCACTTCCCAGGTTTCTGTGATCTAGCACTGCCATCATCACGATGACATCCATCACCATGGTTTCTCAACTCTCCAGCACACTGTGCATTCCTGTGTGGCTTCCATATTCTCTGCTCATCTCACTTGTCTATCTTTGATGCTTTCACTAAGTTGTTAATTTTAATTTTTTTTTTCTGGTGAAGGGAAGAATGCTTCTACAGAGTAACCATCTAATAGAAGGCTAAATAACCTTAGTGAGAAATACTGGCAATGCTAAATAGAAAATGCTTTAGTTTTCAGTGAAGAGGTTTAAAATATAAGATGGGTGATTACAATCATTACATTTAGTGTGGGGGAAAAAACAGGCAAATAGCAAAAGAAATAGAATCAGGAGCAGAGTTGTCTATCAGGAAAGAACAATCTGAAAAATATTGACTCCATGCCTGTGAATGAAAAAGGGAAAAAATTGTTAGTGAATTCACTCTGTGTGTGTGTGTGTGTGTCTGTATTTTCACATGACAGAGAAAAATCTCAGAAAAATGTGAAGAGAATGAAAAATTATATCCAGTTCTTACTAATAGATCTTAATTTTTAAAAGATAAACAATAAGAATAAATTTCAGAAAATGATCCTAAGGAGTGACAATGGAAGCTTTGGATTTCCAAATAAACGCTTTGTGTTTAGCTTGACTTGGCAGCAGAAGAGAGTGAGGATCTACCTATATTAGAAAAACAAGGTGTGCAAAGTGCCCAGTTCTTGGAAACATATACTTAGGAGTAGCTATCCAATTATTTTTCAAAGGGGACACAGATTAAATGTCATGGAAATTATCCTAAGGCTTTAAAAGTAGTGTTGCTGAAATGACAAATAAGCTTCCAAGACAGGAATTTGACAAATGCCCTGTGGGTCACTTGAAACTAGATATATGGACAAATTAGAAAGTCTGTTATAGGTAATAAATGATTTGAGGTGAGGATGACAATTTTTAAGTACCTAGATTCTTGCCATAACTATTTGGGTTAACCTACAAATACCTATAATTTGAGATTGTGGGACACTTTTCCATGGAACTCAATGATTTCAATCAGTTAAGACTATCATTTATCTAAAATGAGTGGATTTTTCTTATCCTCATGCTAGTTTACTTGGTTTATGATCCATTTAAATAATGTGTATTGAAAATTGTAGGCTGTCACCCAATTGTTTTCATTATTTATGAGATGTCATTTGTGTCAGTTTTAAAATGGTAGCACTCTGAAATGAGCCTGGCTTTCCAGCAGAGGTTTTCTTGAAAACCTATGAGCTTCTTATTTCTAACAAATTAGTAAAATTGGATAGATCAATAAGTTGATTTCTGCTACTCCACAACAATTCAATTATTAAGGATTCATGTAAATCAGTTTATAAAGAGGAAAGCAAGTGATTTTGAAGAATAAACAAGGCTGGAAGACAATGAGAGAAAAATATTTGTCCAATAACCAATATCAATGTGTACAATTGTTTTATTTTTAAAAATCTGTCTTTCTCTGCTAGACTACAAACCACTTAAGGGCAGCAAGATTATTTTACCCATTTTTGCATGCCCAGTACTAACACAGAGAAGGCATTCAACAAATGAATGGGAAGAAAAAGAAAAAAAGAAAGAGATAGATATTTTGGGGGAAAAAAATACTTGAAATGACCATTGCTTTAAAAAAAAAGTTAATTTTTCCATAGATGATATGGTTGAAGAGAGTCTTCATGGTTTCATTTTTCAAATATATTTCCTTAAAATAGTTCATAAAACATGTTTTTAAAATTCCCATAATGTAAATTTGAGCCTGACTAGTTAATGAATGAGCACTTTAAAAGTAGTTCACCTTAGGCTTAAATGCAAGAAAGTGAGAAAGTAAGCATTGTTTCAAGTAAAGATACTTTTCTATGTAAGTAATTCCTATTTTTTCCCCTTCTCTTTTAAACTGAAAAATATAATTTATTTCAGAATCCCACTTTTTTTAGTCACTTACTTACAATGTTTTCTCAACCAATGTGGGCAAATAGTGCTGTTATATTAGAAATGCATTTAAAAAAAGAGAGGTGCTTAATTTCTCTTATCTCTTTCAGACAGACTGTAATTAGAATTAGCTAGGGCTTTGCTTAATTTTGCAAGAGTTCTTGTGTACAGCCTTCATATCCTTAGTATAATTAACATTGTATCACTCCCATTAGTGTTTTTAAGCACTTAAATTGTGCCATAATGGTCACAGCTAAAGTTGCCATTAAAGGGCAATTGCTATTTATTATGCTCATAAAGTAGACACTTTACCACGGAAAAAATATATATAGTGAGCTTCCATTTAGAAAGCAGGAATAGACAGTGCCATTAGTTACAGCACCCTTGGGCTGAAGGGGCTGTATCAAATTGATCTTATTCTTATTCTATCCAGTAGATAGTGGGGGAATCTAAAAGCAGGTGACAAATCATTGTGGTTTTTGTTTTTTTTTTTTTAAGCAAAGTTTTGATTAGCTGAGTTTCCTTATAGACCCATAAAATGTTGGTGTTAGGACAAACCTACAAGATGATCAAGTCCAGCCATTTGGTTTCACACATGAGAAAATGGAGACAGGACTTTAAATGTGAATATCAAGGTTACAGAAGCATTAGTACACCTAGGGTTAGAAGTCAGATTATAAGACGTTTAATTCTCATGCCCATTTCACCAGACATTACTGAATAATTTACCATTAGATTTTCATTTCTTTTGTTCCCAGCAAATGATTGACACAGCTTTGATTAGGTTTAGCTTCATTGACTAGCAAGGTATACTGAGTTTTCATTTGCAGGGTATTTCAGTTGATTTGACAGTCAGCCATGTCGTGTAGATATTAAGGAGGGGTTTGTTTGTTTTTTTAATATGGTTGCTGATTAAACATGGTTTGGTTGTTTTGTTTTATTTTGTTTTTCATGATTCCTTTTATTGGAGGCCACAAAATTATCCTTGATGCCATTGGATATTTGTCATTAAAAAAAGAAGAGCACTACAAAATTTCAGTTTTTCTACTAATCATAAAATACATTCAGTTTGTTGTGTTCTCTCTATAGGTTAATTTTCTCTCTTAGCCCAGGGTGAGTGGAAGATATATTTTATTTAGTTGAATTGCTGGACCTCAACACAAACCATTTAAAGGAGTAAACAATTATCACTGAAATGAGAACAATTTAGTGGTCTTGCATGATTAATGTCCTACATAAATTCTTTATGACATTGAATTGAAAGATGATGTTGTGAATGTATAATAGGAAGTTAACAGAATGTGTCAGCTTTTGATTAGTTTCTGAGGAGGCAGGCCTTGCAATCAGTGATTTTGCAATGGCCAGAAGACTATAAAACTACCATGTTTGTTGCCTGTAAATTAAAATTTAGAAGCTGTGATGATATATGTTCTTAGACCAGCTGGGGAAAGGTGCCTGGAAGAAGAGATTGCTTTGTATTTTTTTCTGATAAAAATCAGCTGTACATGTGCGTGGACTTGTATTCTTCTCTTTCATGTCATCATCGCTTTGGAAAACCTAATGGCAAAAATTATAAAGTTTTTTGTAATTGTTTCTATTCAGGGAAAAAACTTTAAATAAATGCTACATTGTGTGTAAATCTGACAAAATCCAGACTCAAATAGATACATAGAGACTTAAATAATTATAAATATCTATTTTTCAAAATGAACAGAAAATGGATTATAGAATCTATTATGGAAATTCTTTCTTAAAAATCAGAGATGCAAAAGATCTTGTAGAACATATTATTTAACTTTTATTTGCAGTTGAAAAATTGAAATTAAAAAGGTAGAAGTACAAAAAGTATTTTAAGGTGATATAGCCCATTAACAGCAACATTCAGAGTATTATCTCAGTATATTTATTTCTATTCTATCTTGTAGAGTTCCTAATTTATTATTTTCCATCCTCTGCTCCTTAGTAGCCCAAACCTCACCTTCTTCATACTATTAATTGATTCACTCATTAAATCAGCAGATGCTTTTTGAGTGCCTACTTTATTCCAGAGACCACCATTCTAGGCATTGAGAGAAAAGGAATGTAATCAATGAGATTAAAATACCCACTATCCAGACACTTAAGATTGGAAGATGGAGGATAATTTATTAAAAAGTAAAATATATAGCACATTAAATAATAATAAATATTATGTAGAAAATAAAGCAGAAAATAAAGATGCGTGGGTATTATAATTTTAAATAAGACAGTCAGGGAAGGATTCACAAAGCCTTTAGCAAAGACAGACAGTGAGGGATCCACGCAGCTATCTTGTGAAAGATCATTTCAGGCAGGCGGAATGGCCAGTCTTCCAGCCCTAAGGCAAATGTGCTTGCTAAGTTTGGGGGATACTCTGTCCAGCTAGAAGGAGGGAAAAAGACAGTGGTTAGAGAAGCAATGGGGGTGTGGGGAACAGAACTTTAGAGCTTCATAGCCAACCAAAAGAACTAGTGTTTACTTCCAATGAGATAGGATTTTATTTATTCATTTTTAACTCATCCAACAAATATCTAGTGACTTCCTACTAGGTTCCAGGCATTGTTCAAGTCAGAGGAAATATGTTAGTAAATGCAAGACCTCAGGTTTTAGTCTGAGATAAATGGGGTACCATTGGAGAGTTTTGAGCAGAGGAGTGACCTGATATGACTTACCTTTAACAGAAGCTCTGTGGCTAAGATTCTGGGTGGCGTGTGTACCAGGGGATAGGAAGAATAGCAAGAGGGTCACAGTTAAGAAAAATTGCAATAACCCAGGGAGGGATGACAGTAGCTTAGACCAGGTAGGTAAAATTGAAGGGTTCAGATACTGAATATTCTGAACGCAGAGCTAACAGACTGTTCTGATGATTACCTGGCAGACAACACTGTAATCTAGATTTCACCCATTGCACATCTGGGCTTCAGATAACTAGAAACACCATTCCAGGGCCCTGTTATAGCCTGAAAATGCTGCACCGATATATCTGACTTACTTGGTCATTCTGGTCACTTCCTTATGTCGTGTCTTGGCTTCTTCCCCACTTTCTCACGAAAATTTTCTTTATAGTCAACCTCCATAGAGTTCAGATATCTGAAAACCTCTTTTCTTCTCAAGGACTTGGCTCTTGCACATGAAAACAGTCCTTAGTTTTGGCACATGCAAAGCCCTATTTAAATAATTGAAACTCATTTTGGATTTTTTTCCTAGGCTCTATTCACCCTGCCTCCAATGAAATAAGTGCACATGCTTCCAAGGGGTAGAGAGCTTTAAAAAACGATAATTATTAAGAAATAAAATATATAGCAGATACTATTCCAAAAAAGGTTGTCCTGCTGCGTGAATTAAGATAGTAATAAGGCTGGCCTAGGGGATTACTGTAAAGTACCTTGAGTCTTCCTCTTTACTTTCATTCCCCTTTAGGGGCACTGCCCTTCCCACATGAAAAGTCTCCATTTCCCTTGCATGTATTCCTCATGTCTATGCTCTACTCTTTCTTCATTACAGAAGCTTATAAATTCATTTATACTAAGAGAATAAATAATTGTTAAAGTAGGAAGTTTTACCTCCCAATAGAACTTGGTTCTTTGTAGCAAATAAGGTAATGAAACTTAAGAATTCTAATGAATACAAAATAGGTCTTTTTTGTTTGCTTTTTGCAAATTAGGTATATATCAAGGGGGTTCTTAAACTTGAGACATTATGAAAATGATAAAAGGATCCATTGAGAATGAATGAAAGTTTACTCTGAAATGAGAACTGTATTATTTTTTGAACCAAATGAATATATAGCATGCCACGGATGTTTTAGTGTGAGCTTCTGATAACAGCATTCTTCACTTCCTCTTACTAAGGGACTTTGGTTCGAATTTCTCTTCTTTTAGGTGCAGTGGATACCTTTTGGTATATTCTGCTATTCTTATCCCATTGAAGCCCAATTCTTTAGAAGACATAAATATTAAAAATATTACATTTTCTAAGTATACATGTTAATAGACTAATTTATCATTTGATTTTATTTTAAGATACTACACAAAACTTGCCTCATGAAAAAGGGAACACAGCTGCTCCATAGCCTTTCTGATCTTGTTTTGGTTTTTGTTTTGTTTTGTTTTGTTTGTGCTGTTTCTTTTTTGGTATCCTAAGCATGTGCTTGTCTAGTCAACTGAGTTATACAGCGGTGGGTCCAATGAAGTTTTTATATATTGTTTCAGGGTTTTTAGTGCTATTTGTTGGGAAAAGGCCCACTATTTTCTTAACTTTTGTATCTTCAAATGCTTAAGTTTTGTTTTAATAGTAATCATTAAAGCTAGCATTCACTGAAAGCATTTTACACATTGGACTAGGTAGAGCATTTTACCTCCATTATTATATTTAATTCTCCCAACTCCCAAGTCAGGTTTATCATAATGCCCATTTTACAGATGAGGAAACTGAGGATCAAAGAAGATAAGTCCTTTGCCCAAGGTCACATATCTAGTAAAAGTCCAAGCAGGAGATAAACTCAATTATCTCTAAAACTGGAACCCAAGCTCTTAGCAGATAAAGCATGTTTCCTTCTCCTGACTTCACTTAAACCAGACACGGCTTTGCCTACATTCACTGTCCCGTTCCACTACCTTCTCTCTAGTAGGCCCTTTATTCTGTTCTCTTCTTTCCAGCCATCTGTTTCTTTGCCTCATTGCCAAATACTGAATTTATAACCCCCTATTTTGTCGGAAAGAGCCATGACCTGATTTCTGAATTAATTGAAAACAAACAATCACAAAACACCATGCTATAACCCAATTTAGTCACAATGTGTCTCCCTAGCAGCCTGCATAACACTGAATCTATTATTGCACAAGCTTGCTTTTGTAAGCTGCTATATTAATCAGCTGCTGTAACAAAATACTATACACCAGGTGACTTACTAATAACAGAAATTTGTTTGCCAATAGTTCTGGAAGCTGGAAGTCTAAGATCAAGGTGCCAGCATGGTCGAGTTCTGGTGGGAGCCCTCGTCTGGGTTGCAGAAGGCTGACTTCTCCTCGGGTTCTCACGTAGCAGGAAAGGGAGGAGCTAGCTCTCTGTCCTCTGTCCACTTCTTACAAGGGCCCTAATCTCATTCAGGAGGGCTCCACTCTCATGAGCTAATCACCTCCCAAAGGCCTCACCTACCAACACCAACACATTAGTGATTGAATTTCAACATACGCATTTTGGGGAGACACAAACATTCAGTCTGTAACAGTTGCTCAGGCAAGCTCACCATCATCACCTGAGTGGGAAACCAGCCACTTATATTAAACATGGTTGTAACTGTCTATGCCTTCAACTGTACCTGGGTATGAGGAAAATATCAACAATTTGTCCTTAAAGGTTTTCCGGTAATTTGTTAACTTTCTACCAGTGATAGACGATCTATCCTCTAAGTAAAACGTGCCATCGTGACCTTACCACTTATCCTGCTCTGTCAGTGTGACAGGTGATTTTCCTCTTCTCAAATTAGGCAACTGTTCTAGCAACTCAAAGTAATTCTTGTGACATGACTGACATGTGAAAAAGTGACATATCTCTTTCATTAAAAAGTTGCATATTATGAGCAAGGAGGCCCCTGTGCTCCAATAAAACTGAAAGAAAAAACTTCTACATCGATCATTCTGAGAAAGAAAGCCAATAAATATTATTCCATCCCCCTGAACATCATTATAAGCTTTGAGACTAGTGGGGTCATTGTTTATATTAGATGCTTAGAATAAAGACATAGTTGAAGTGATTTTTTAAAATGCAACATAGAGTTGAGAAAATAAGAAGCTATTGAAAATGTGAGATGTGAGTTGAAAGAAAATAATCCATCTTATTCGTCTGGAAGATACCCAGTCACTTTCATCTTGTTCTATAATAAATAATGTTTTAAAGAAATATTCAGCATCTACTAAAAGAGGATTTCATCAGAGGGAAAAGTATTAAATAATGCATTTCCATGCTTTTAAATTTATGCATGCTTTCAAATAAAATATTTTTAAGGCATAAATCTCTTTAGCCCGTGTAGATGTCACAAAATTTAGACATGGGTGTAGAGAAATGCCAACTTGCTGGGATGTGAGGATTAGATACCGTGCCTGCCAGACAACGTGAATTCGAGAAGCTCTCTTCTACTTCTTTGAAGATAACGTCCCAACTCAAAATACCTGTGGTATTTGGAATAAAAGCAGTCTTTTAAAATAGGCTAAAATAAATTATTATTTGCTCTTATGAAGTACCTTTCTTTTGAGGATGTGCAACAGGTTGGGGAGTGAAAAGCACTCACAGCTCCCTCAAGAGAGACACACACCAGGTTAATATTTTATTTCATACTTAATAGGTTAAGAATACAGAAGTGTATCACCCAGACATAAGCAAAACTAAACCAAAGGGCTAAGAGGGGAAATCATAAACACACGCACACACACACACACGCACCCTACATTCATGCACATATGGGTGAGTGTATGTACATAGAAAAGAAAAGATTTTGGCTCACTTGTGTACAAGCTCATAGAAGGACAGCAGTTTCCAAAGCTACTTGATTCCTCTCCCTTTTCTTTGCAAGGAAGCGATTCCTGTAGTGTCCAGTGAGATTATAATGTGTACCGAAAAACAGTTTTAAAATTTTTCATCTATACTTTTTTTTAAATGAATAATGTGAATCTTCTTTGCCACTTTAAAGCAGGCATCTGTTACCCATATCACATACCACTGCTAAACTGTTGTTTTGATAGATTGTCTGATGTAGGACGTGCGTAAAACCTGTGCCACCCGTGGAAGTGTGAGCTCCTTTATGGGAAAACCAATCTTTTACCTTTTAATGTTCACGCTAGATCTGGTAAGGTGCCAAGGTGCTGTTAATGAAAATACTGCATTTTGTTTTATTCATAGATAGGAGGCCACACAATTGAAGACTAAATAAATCAAGTGGCCGTTTCTACAGACTTTTTTTTCCCCTGATGCAAAAATGTTTGTGTTGTATTACTCATCCTATCTGAGTAGTAAGTATAAAAATGGAGATAGCCAAGCCTTTAAAATAACCTAGAATTGCCTGGTTTTGTTCCTTGTTCAAACAATGTGAAGTAAAGGAATTCTACTACAAATAGTCTATGAAAAAAAGTCTAAATATAGACTAGTAGGTCAGACAGTAACAGGATTTGCCTATCCTCAGCCTTCTTTATTAAGGCTTTTCTACTTTCATATGTCAGAAAGCTTACAGCATTAAAATTTAACCAACAAGAATTTCCTGACAGAGTTTCAGTTATCAGGCCAACGATCCAGAAGAGGATAAGAGAACTGTGTCTCGGTGAGAAAAGAGAAGCATTTGGTGTAAGGCATCCAAGCAAATGCCCAACTGTAATGAAAAGCATCATAAAAAATTGAATACACCTGAGGAGATCTGTACCCAGTTTTTGGACCCTGCTGGGGAGCAGCTAACCTTGCATTTCAGCCAAGATTTTTAATATAGATATTTCCCTTTTAAACGACACGCTAAGAATGCAGCATAAGCTCTCATGGTACTTATTCACCTAAAATGACATTCTGTGACAAAGTGAAGTGTGCAAAAGGAACCAAAAAAAAAAAAAAAAAAGTTTTTTGGAAGAGATGGGACTCAAGTGGGAACTCCAGGACCTTAAAGAAGGGGAAGAACATGGATCAGAGACCAAGTGAAATGGTTTCTGGATGCGGAGACTACAGAGGGTAATGAGAGCTTCACGTGGTAACTGGAACAAAGTCGTGCCGGGTGAATGTACAAGAAACAGAAGTCGATAGTGAGGGTGGAACTGGACCGAAGTAGGAGAGTTTGAACTGAATGCAACAGGTGAAAGGGATTCATTGCATTTTTATGAATTCAGCAGTGATATGGTTTAACTGAATCTACGTACCTTATCCCAGCTGTTCGATAATTTACAAACTTTTTTTTTTTTTTAAATAGAGGTACTGGGGATTGAACCCGGGACTTCGTGCATGGTAAGCACACGCTGTACCACTGAGCTATTACTCCCCCTACCACCCACCCTACCATTTACACATCTTAAACAACTTCTTACTATCAGACTACTTCCATTTCAGAAATACTAGGGCATACAGGTAAACAACATGGGAAAATGAAAAATCCCATAGTTACCACCCAAAGACTGAACTAATTTTAATTCTTAAGATCAATCCTTCATATGTGAAACTTTCTTTCAAGAAAAGGTTAAACATTACGTAGGGGTCTCAAAGCAAGTCCATGAAGTGAACCCTACCGCTCCCTTGTCATTTTCCTTATTTTCTTTGAATTTTGAAATACAAAGAAAGACCATGGAATCTGCCATAATGAATAGAAAAATGAGAAATTTCATTATCTTTACTGTTTTATTCAACTTTCCATCTAACTTAGTTTTAAAATTATATATAAATGTCTATTCTATTCCTGGACCTGGGGTTAGTTTAAGTTTTGGGATTCCTTCCTTCAACAAATAATTACTGAGTAAATTCTTATTGTTTGTTACACTAAATAAATAAGACATCCTGTTTTCAAAGAGTTCAAAATCTAATCTGTTTAAATTAGTTTCTATTTAAGATCTTTGTCAAACATTATGAGAAAATTTATGACACAGCTATGCTTTATCCTTCTCCAACTAAACTGGATAGAAATTTTTAAATCTTCTAATTTCCTGGCCAGTCTTATTGCTAGTATTAATTCTCCCACTTCTCTAAAACACATTAAATCCTTTAATTTGTTGAAGAGGTGAGTGTTTCATTTATTTATTCAGTCATTTCATCCACTTATGTGATGTCCTGTTCTATGCCAGAGAAGGCCTATGAAAGAGGCCAGTTATATCAAGACCAGGCAGGCTCTGGCTTAGGAGAGCTCCCAGCCTTCAGCAAGCAAATAGGGAGGAGGAGAAAAGCCAGGGAGTCCAGGGCTGTGTGGCATCCCACCAACACTGTGGAGTGTGTAGGAGAACCACAGCCTCCCTGGAGGAGATGATTTCAGACCCGGGTGTGGGTAGTTGGGGACGTGTTAAGAGATTGACACATTTAGAATTGGAAACCAGGGGTTCTCACTATTTGTGGTTTTGGTTTCCCCTTTATCATTATTTTCCTGCCTTGATCATTTCCAGAACTTTGTCCCAGATCACCTCCAGTCTCCACGAGCCACTTCATTTATTGCCCACTGATACTATCTCCGGGATTATTGTGCCACCGTCTTCTTGAGAAGTCGAAGACCAGAAGTTGTGAATTTTCTCAACTCCCCTTCTCTCCTAATGACTTCGTCCTTCGTCCCTCTTTTCTAAAGTTAAATTGCCCACCTGAGTGCCAAATCTCATCTCCACCCATCTTCTCAGGACCTCATTGAAGATTATTCTTTTCCTCTGCTATATTTTAATCTCTTTTTCTCTAACCCCATTTTCTTTTCGATCTCTAACCATGTTCAAGTTAGTTTTCTACTTCAAAAAAAGTGAAATAGGCTGGGACATTATGCTGTATACCAGAAATCAATATACTGTAACTGACTATACTTCAATTTTTTAAAAAGTGTAATAAAATAAATATTTTGCTTGTATGCTAGGCCAATGCCAGTTCCACTGCTTCAGAATTTCTTGTAGGGCCCAGGAATTCAGAAGAGTATAATGGTGATAAGCACTTATTTCTTATATAGAAATAAAGTGGACCTTTCTGTCCTGAAGTTCCCCTCCACATCCCCCCACCCCCACCCCCAGGCACTCCTTTCAGCCTCAACCTGCAAGGACAGTGAATCTAGGCCCTGGGTCCTCTTACCTGGCAGATTCTTCACTCTATATCAGGTATTGAGTCCATCACAGGGAAGATGCATTGACTCGCTGGATCTTTTGACCATCTGTACGTGTATCTCTGCATTGCTGTTTTCTGGCTGAATGGAAAGCCTAAGGAAAAGTAACCTAAGGCTGAGTTCCAGCCTTCGTTCACTCTCAACATGAGTCAGGACCAGCTTTCATGGCTAGATCAGCTCACTTTCTCTCTACTTCTTCAAGCTGCTTCTATTTGTGTTTCCTTTCACTGCCAAAGGTCTTGAAAACATAGTCCACATTTACTGGGTCCACATCCTCAACTCCTAGTTACCACTCTGTCCAATACCATCTTCCTTTTCCTCTAACCACTCTGTTGATAATACACTTGCTGAACTCACTTAAGTTTTCCAAATACCAAATTATATGACATTTTCTATTCTTATTGTACTTGACTTCTATATACTGTTTGGAGCTGGACAGTTTTACAAGTCATTAAATTTACTTTCCCTGCCATAGATTTATCTTAATTTTCCTTCTACATCTCGTTCTCCTTTGCTTTCTTCTCTTTTTGTCCTTACTTCTGAAATGTTGTTTCTCAGGATTTCGTGTTTGTTCTGATTAACTTCCCACGTCACATTCTTCTTGGGTGGTATCGTCCATAATTTCAACTGCTGATAATTCATAAATCTAAATCTAGCTCTAGTTTTCCCTATCTATATTGTACTTCTAAGTCTGTATGAAACTAACTAATCTAATTGTTCCACAGTGATAATTGCATACTGAACTGTGTTCCCTAAAATTTCCTGTGTTGGAGCCCTAACCTCCAATGTGACTGCATGTGGAGATAAGGTCTTTAAAGAGATAATTAAGATTAAATGAGGTCATAAGGATAGGAATCTCATCCAGTAGGATTGGTGTCCTTGTAAAAAGAAGAAAAGAGACTAGGGATGTGCATGCACAGAGGAGAGACCTTGCAATGACACAGCAAGAAGCCACTGGACCTCATCATTTATTCTGTATTTTAAACAAAAGAAGCCTAGACATCTCTTTCTCTTACTCCCACATCTAACAAAGGATAGAAACTAGCATTGTGGTAAGGAGTGCAGGCTCAGAGACAAATCGTCTGCATTGAGATTTTAGCACTGCCATTTGCCAGGTCTAAAATCATGGAGACTTATTTAACCTGTGTATCTCATCTGTGAAAATGGTATTGATAGTAGAAATAGCTATCTCATATGGTTGTTAGGAGAAATAGAATGCCTAACATTGATCATTTATTATGTTAACTTATTATCATCACTATCATGGTTAATCATCACCACATCCTCTTAATTATACCATAAAGCTTCTTTGAATCTGGACCATCTTTTTTTCCTTATCCCTGCTATTATTATTAAGCACTCATAAATTACCTTGTCTATTCCCTCTATCTTTCTATAAAAATATTTTTTCTTTTCACTTTTTCTATCAGTCTTCCATTCCCCTCAATCTGTCTTCAGAAAAGATGCTAGAATAATCATGAGGGAAAAAAATCTGAACACATTCTCTTTATTTCCTTCTAATAATATTCCCACTGCTTATGATGGGGGGAAGAAAATCCAACTTTCCTAGCACTGTATACAAGATGTTTAAAAATCTCATTTTCATAATAGCCCATACCCACCTACAGACACTGACACAAGCACATTTCACAGACTAGACTGAGTTCAACTTTTTGAGAATGTTTATGATTAGTATCTTTATACCTAAAGAGTCAGTAGCTATTTACCAACATTCTGCCCATTTTTATCCATCTGGAAAATAAGTCATCCTTCAGAATTCAGTTCAAATGTCAGTTCTTAGTAAAAGGTGTTGGTAAGGATCTAAAATCCATGATCTTTAAAGGCTTCTTTTTCTCTGCATTGATCTATCTATATTTACTCTTTTAAAAAGGGGAGGAATATATCTACTTTGAAAGTCAAAGATAATTTATTTAGTGATTGATTTATATTAAACTAAATCTGTTTTGACTAGAGTTTTGTTGTATTATCTAAGTATGGTTTTAAAATTTTTTCTTTGGCCATTTCTTTGTTCTTTTTTTTTTAAATGCAAGTATATTTTCTACATAGATGTCTACACTTTTATATGTATAAAGATGAGTTAATGTAGTTTAAAATAGCCATATTTATAGAATGGTTCTGTCCACATAGTTGTTGACTTTACCAGACTGTAGTGTCCACTCCAGACACTGTGTGGACACTGTGTGGCACACTGTGAGGAAAGACGTGGACTCAAGAGTCATACCTTTTGGATTCAAATCCCAGTTTTACTGTGTAATAGCTGAGTCACTGCAGGTAAATGATTCAAGCTGCTGTGCTTCTGTTCATCTTTAAGCAACCTCACAGTGCTAAGGTGACAATTAGATTAGTTAAAAGACAGAAAGCTCTTAGAAGAGTGGTCAGGACATAGTAAAAACTCAGAAAACATTAGCTACTTAATTAGTTTAAAAGGATTTGCTGTCACCCTCAAGCAATGTCTTTCATTTCTGGTTCAGCCTCTTCCACACACAGTGGCGCAGTTCTATCTGTCTGAAGTTCATGGGCAAGTGATGCCATCCGTCATATCCCACACACTGAGTGGGTGTCGGGTCAGGTCTACAGTAACGTGGGAAAGGAAACTCAACAAACTAGATTTTCCTTCCACATGCTGTGTATTGAACTTATCCATCTGCTATTTCTGTTCAATGTTGCCATTACAGAAGTCGATGGCAGAGAGACACAATTTAAGTGGATACTTAGATCTCTTTCAGGGCACCTCGCCTTGTAGAATGATTGTGCAACAGATGTGTACAGTTTACGTCCTGAAATGTGAAGGATAATTAAATTTGTCTATTTTTATCTATATAGGACAAATAAAGGCCCAACTTAGATGTGACTGTAGAAAATCTTAATGCTTCACATCTGTTGTCAGTTAACTCATCACCTAAGTTTTAGACAAAAGAGTTTTTCATGTTTCTGTCAAAGTGATATACATTGTCCTTTGAAAATGTGAAAGTTTTCTTAAGATAAGGCTTATAAGTAATTACTGGTGAAATTGAAATGAGCCTTAAGAATTATGTGTGCTGTCTTCAGTAGCCCTCCCATTAATGTTTCTAACATTGTTAATTTTTTATGTTCTAATTGTGTTCAGTTATAGCCTTAATTTTGACTCTAGTGAAATATATTCCTGCAAAATATCTTTCTACTTTCATAAATTGAAATCCATAGTAGAAAATGATTTCAATTATGCAAGATTAAGCTGATTTTTCTTCTTGAGTATGTTTTGTGTATTCTAATGTACCCTATTATATTTCTTCAAAAAGTGTAGTTTTATTTTAAATTTTTTATTCTTTCAAAATAATGCCTGGTTTCACCTACTACTACATTGGTGAGATCTATACATATAATTAATTACTTACTATCCAATTTAAATCTTTTGGATTAGGCAAGATTCATTGAATTATAAAAGCAGTCTCTTTCTATATTCTGAGAGGGATTTAGGGTGATTTAAAAGTACATATATCAGACGAAGTTATTTTTGTTATTATTGTTGTCCTGACTTTTCACAAAGTGAAGTGAGTGACAATGGCTAAGTTCTTATCTGCAGTCTTACTGTAAATGTGGTATCACGGTCCAGTTGGATGTATCTTGAGGTTCCAAGTAAAACAGTTCCAACTTCTCAACAAACTGAGTGTAGTCCATCTGCAAAGTTATATATAAATAACATAAACTGGAAAATACTTCTTTCTTCCATCAGAAATCTAGTTGTTGGACATTACTTAGCTTTATACAAATTTAATTCAGTATGATTCTATATATGAAATTTAGTTTATCAAAAATACAGAAATAGCAAAATTAAAACCGCCAAGTCAATAAAGAGTACTTAGCAAGAGTTTATTGTGCATATATGAACAGTTCACAAACTGGGATCTTCCACATCCAAAGACTGATACGAAGCTCATGAATAAGAATTACAGGATGACTTACAAAGTGAAAATGAGGACGCTGTCTACCCTTTACAGTGACTGGTTACTGCAATGGGAGTTTCCAGATGGTAGACGACTGGTTAAAAATGATTACCTCTTATCCTTTTTAAGAAGATCACTTAAGTTTCTTTTATGATTGTCCGAGGCATTTACCAAAAATAATCTAAGTTAAGTTTCACTTATGTTCATGAAATAAGCTAGATTTAGTTTCACTTACATGGCTTCAATGGCTTTCTATCTCAAGTCCACTCTGTATTTTGTATCTAATTTCAACAAGTTCAATGGAAAATAGTTGTATTATTTCCTGTTACCAAGCAAAACTAATGACACTGAATTCTTCACTACTCACCCAATGATTTTTGGCAATTTCACCTATAGTAGACTGTATAAACCCTGCCCAAAGATGTCTGTGTACTAATCCTCTGAATGTGAGAATAAATAAGGTTACAGGGCAAAGAGAAATTAAGATTGAAGATGGAATTGTTTGCTAATAATTGACCTTAAATTAAGAAGATTAGCCTGGTTTATTCAGGTGATCAAAGGGGCCCCTAACACAGGAAAAAGAGGCAGAAGAGAGCCAGAAATATGGCAGCAGGAACAGGGTACTCCCACGGTTCCTAGTTTAGCTTTGAAGATGGAAGAATTGAGTCATGAGCCAAGGACTGATGATGAGCTCTAGAATCTGGAAGAGGCACATAAAAGGATTTTCTTCTAGAGATTTCAGCAGGAATGCCGCTCTGCTGATACCTTGATTTTAACCCATTGAGATCCATTGGGACTTCTGACCTCCAGAACTATAAGATAATATGTTTCTATTGTTTTAAGCCCCTAAGTTTTTGGTAATTTGTCATAGCAGCAATAGGGAATAAATAACATACCCAACCCTATATCACCGTCATCTTTAGTGTTTGATAGTAAATTATTTTTATTTTCACCAAAGGAATTCTAACAATTTGACTTTACACAAAATTTTACTGCCATTTGTGTCTTTGGTATATTGATCTGGGCCAAATCCAAACCACCAAAAGGTGATATTTCCTTCTCAAATGCTAGTCCCTTGGGCCAAGCAGCAGTTGGATTCACAATTTTGAAAATTAGCTACCCCATATTTAAGCAATCCAGTTCAGAAGCAAAAACCTAATTACTTAATTACTCTAGGGACTCTTCAAAATTCAATGCACAGAAGCAGTTACATTTATTTTCAGAAAATACTCTTCCTTTCTAATTTAGCTGCTACAGGTAGGCTACACATAATTTGGTTTCTGATTTCATATTTTATTAAAATACACTTAAAATTATTTTAAAATAAAGATGATATTTAGTAGGAAAATCCATAATTTACTTGTGCTAAAATTAAATGGTCTTCCACTTTGGCATTTTGCAAAATCTGATAGCATATTTATTTTTCCTTAGGTATAAACTTTCAAATAAACTTTTAATTATTACATTTAAAGCACTATCTCAATTTACTAGAACCAGGACAGAAATACATGACTTTGCCCTAAAGCCTATGTATTTTCACTTGTACGATACTACATGTTTTACAAAAAACAGGCCTTTTTTTAAGCCATGGATTTAAGCCATAGTCTAGGTGGGTAAAGTTTGTTTTCATGTTCTGTCGACTATAGAAAATATTCCTATGAAAAAGAAAGAGAGAGAGAGAACTAAATTCAAACTGAAATTTAAAATTACATATGTAAAATTATCACTATATCATGTTTTTAGATTGCACATTACTCAAAACACATTCCACTACATGAACTATTCTAGGTTACATGAGGGCAATAATCAGTAAGGGAGCTCATTATCTGTGATACCTCTAATTACCCCCACACTAGCACTGACCCTATGGTTTAATCGATGCATATTAAGAAAATTTGCTAACAGGATCTTGTTATCCTAATTTTTGCTGTGGAGTTCCATTAGAAAATCATGTTACTCATCTGAACTGCCACAACAGCATTATCCCTAGGGTACCTTTTTTCACATCAAGGTTAATTTAAAGTCATTTGCATAAGTACTACAGATGTTGCTATGGGGATAAGAACTGCATATCTTCTGTGATGGACGTCATATGACTGCTGTTACAGTCCTGGTAAGATTGGATTATTTGTTTTAATGTCATGCAAAACAAGTCACATGGTAGAGATTAGTATCGTTTTAATAGCATTGCATATTCTGAAATCAATCACCTTTTCACTTCTTCAGAATGCTGTGTATTAAAAATCACTGCTTTATGATTGGCCTAAGTAAATTTATCATGTTGTGTTTGGATGTTCAGAATACTTCTTTTAATTGGTATTGATTCTTCCATCTCCCAGGAGGAGAGAAACAGTAGTTAAAAGGAGAATGGTTATTCACATTCAATTCATTCAACAAACATTCATTGAGAGCTTACTGTGGGTCTGGCATTTTCTATGCGCTGACAACAAAATGAAATTTTGTAGTCAATATTTATTCTGGGTTGTTTTTTTCTAATTGAATCTGGACACATGTCATTTCTAGCCCTGTAAATAAAGTAAAATTTGATAGAGGACTGAGAGGCAGAGTTTAGGAGTTGGAAAACAGAAGCAGATTGCACCTTGGCTTTAAAAGTCGGTAAGTGAAGAACACCTCTGAAGAACAGAGATGACAAAGGAGAATCTCAGACATCTATCAGTGGTTGTGGGAGTGGCTATTTCTCTTGGAGAGAATGAGAAATAAATATTGAAATACTAAGAAATAAATACAGGAAGAAATATTTCATCATCTGTCATTTTTCTTGCTTGGAACTGGAGAGAGGTTTTTGTAAAGTTGAGTGAAGAAGTCAAGGAGAAAGTAATCCAGTTGAAGAGTAAGATGAGACAAATAACAGCTATTTCTCACCATAGTCAAATTTTGGTATCTGTGTATATTGAGAAATTACAGATGGGAGGTGGGGAGGACACCACCAATGACAAAGGGAAGGTGAGAAAAGTGTTTAGATGAGCCCATTCAACTGCCAGATCTGACTCCCTAGGGGTTAGAGTTTAGATTCTGGGAACAAATTCGCAGTTTATGTGATTCTCAGTTTTCCAGTACATGTAAGATTATAGTATATGAAATAAGATGGTACATAATTATCAAGTTACTAGAAGAGCAACACAGAGCGATTTTTCTTAATTCTCTGAAAAAATTTTACATATGTCTGTGACACTATTGATTACTAACATAGCGAAATGTTTCTTAGACAATTTTGTAGTTTTCAATCTCACATTATTATTAAGGGCTGGGATATAAGAAGAATATTAAAAAACAGATACTTGATACTTAAAATGGGATATTTAATAATGCCAAATGATTTCTAAAATGCCATTTTCACTGTCATTTTTCATTGTAAGTTTAAAAAATTTTTTGTGAAATGCAAATTTGTTCCAACTCTTAAATTTCTTGAGCAAATGTAGCAAATTCTTGAAACTTTTCTCCTAAAGTCTTTAATCAAGATCCTCATTATTTCCTATAATCTTGGTCCCAAAGAGCAGACGATAGTAGCTATGATAAAAATTTTTACTGCCTTTAGGTATAATTATCAAAAATGCATTGCAATTTCATAACCTCTGTAGAGATTTTTCCTGAGACAATGCCCAGTGTAGCAGCAGGGAGGAGGCCATCAACTCTCCTCCGAGAAGGCTCTGTTTGTTCCTAGAATTATTTAATTAAATTACTTAGTGATTGTAATCAAGTTGATGTTTCAATGTAGCAAGTAGAGCAGGAAATATCCTTGTACCTCAGACTGTCGCATCAATATACACTTTCCTCTAGCTTATCCTATTTCCTTTGCATCAACCTTGATAAGTGGCCATCAATAATGCACTGAAGCATCTTTAGTGATAGTGGATTCACTTCCTCCAGCAGCATCCTGTTTCATTTTCAAAAGCATTCATTTAATAGCAGATTATTCCTTAGGTTCAATCCATATTTGCCCTCATAAAACTTCCCCCGTTAGTCCTAGGTATGGTCTATCTGTGTGTCTGGCAGTTATCAAATATTTAAAAACACTTACCAAGTCCCACCATCACTTCAAGGTCTAAATATGTAAAAGTAAATTCATTTACTCTTACTCCATAGATGTTTTTTTCTACCTTCCTTCTTTTTGTAGTTTTAGAATGTTCCCTACCATCAAGCAGCTGACAATCTAACTGGATTTTTTAAATGTTAAATATAAATAATGTAATCAACATATGACTGGAATTATGAAATTCTTGATGTAGCCTCCCTGGATGGTTTTGTTGTTGGCTTTTCATTATATTTTAGTTTTACTCTGTATCTCACAATGAGTCTTCACCATAATAGTTGGTGAAGGTTTATCATGTGTCTCCTTTACAAAATAACCACTGTAGTGTCTCTTCAGATGCAGTTCCCTCTCATATGTCGCATGTTTAATGCATACACCCTTTCAAGAATTTATCCATAGCATACAGGGAAAAAATTTAAATTATAAGAAATAACATATTTTTGTGCTAATATCTTCTAAATATTTCCAATTAGAATGTAATGAATAAATTAATTGATAAAGAACAATACAGATTAGAAGTGTATTATCTAGAATTCACTAAGTAACAACTTTTATTCTGACCCTTAAATTGGTACTATTATGCACATGAAATGAGTTGTCTAGGGGGAAATCAGCTTGGAGGAAATAGCCAAGACTGTTGGGGTGCCAAGTTTTAGCTTCAGCTTTATTTTTCATGTATTTAATACATTACTAATTATTGAACAAGTCATTCATGCTTCATGCTATGGTAAAGAGTCAAAAAACAATAAGCCTCTCACAAACCTAACAGTCTACTGAGAGCAGGGAGGAGGGAACCCAGTTGAGCAAGCAATTATAATGCAGTATGGTAACTATCATATTAATAATTCTATTATGAACCCATATGGAATATATGACCCATATTTGAGTGGATCCCAGAGGAGGTGATATCTCAATCTAACCTGAAGAAACAGAGAATGGATTTTCAAGGTACTAAAAGTAGTTCCATTGGGTTCTATCTGGTTAGTTCTATTACTGAGAGTCTTAGTAATGGAAATACAAGCTATTAATCTGGAAACAGATCATGCCGTGTCTTGTAAAATACATTAAGTAACTTTGGACCTTAAGAGCAATAGGGAGTCATTGAAGGATGTTAGTAAGGGAGGACTTGATTCTGGATGCCTTGAGCAGCAGGTGTGGTGAATGGTCAGATAAGAAAGTGTCAGAATAGAGATCTGATGTGTCCAGTTAGGAAGATTGGATGTGAAGATGTACAGGACATAAATAACAACTCAAGATCTTGAGAGGGAACTTGCATAAAGATATAAATTTGAGTCATCAGCATATAAATATAAATGAAGGACTAAAGGATTGTTTCCAGTCTTTCACAAATCATAATTAGAGTGAGAAAAGGATCAAAAACAGAGCATTAAGGAGCAGTAAGATTTAATGAATGAGCAGAAGAGGCACCTATTGGGGATTCCAAATGGAGAATCCAGAATGTCAGGAGAAAACCCAACAATATGGACTGGAAGATGGAAGCCAAGGACAAGTGACTGTCAAGGAGAGAGTAGACATTGTGCCACATGCTACCCAGGTTTTTAATAAGAATGTAGGGACCAATGAATTCAGTGACAAGAAGATCATTGTGAACTTGGGAGTTTCAGTGGAGTGTTGGAGTCAGAAGCAAGATACCTCTGAGTAGACAAAAGAGACACTGGATTTTAACTGGATTTGTCATTTTCTATTCATCTAAACAATGAAATTCTGTATCAACTGGCAGATAGTAAATGCTGAATAATACCCAGCAACATCATGGGTGTGGGGCGCAGGCACCGGAGGACCGTGGGCAGTTAGGGCTTCTCAGTGCAAGAACTTCGGCATGTTTAACAAAGTTCCAAAGATGCACACCAGGAGACCCAGACTTTTACTACAAGAAATTTAACTTATAGAAAAACTGGACGCCCATTTTATTTTGGTATGACTTGTAATCACACACACAAAATGGAATTAGCCTAGAGAGCTGTTTGGAGGGTTGAGCTGAACAAATATTGGTAGAGTTATACAATGAAATAGAACTTGTTTGAAAGAGTGAGCTGAATCTATAGATAGAATATGGAGAAACGTTTAAGAAAAAGAATTTTTTTGAAAAAAGGTAAAGAGTATGAGGAGCTTTTTTTCTCCACTTAAGAGAGAATATACATACACATGTATCTGCAAATGTCGGAAGGCGACCCTTAACGGTAGTTATTTCTGGGAGTAGGTTTGAGGATGTGAGTTAGAATGGGGGATTTTAATTTCTTTTGGGGGCTTTTTTTATGCTAGTTTGTATTTTTTTTAACATGAGTATGTATTATTCTTGTAATAACAAAAGTAAAGATAAAAATAAAAGGTGTGTGTCTCATCACATATGCTTTTATTTAAACACTGTAATATTCTCTCGCTGCCTCCTGTTCTGTGTCCCACTTTGCTGCCCTATATTGCGATTGTGTGTCTAGAGGCAAACCGCACTGTGCAAAGTGCTTATAGGCTGCTTCCTTATCTTCTGCTTTACAGTGTGCCCCACTTTCCTTAAGCTCCATCATCCAGTATTCACCTGAAATAAGACTGACAACTGTGTAGGGAAACTCCTTTTATAGAACGATAGGCTTTGAGCATTTAATTGATTTAATTTTATTTTAAAATGAGCAGGGCCTTGATCTTATGCACGTCTTAATATCAAAAGGCACATTTCTAAGTGTCTGCTCTGAATGGTTTAGCTGCTTTCTTGAGTTACAATTCTATGGTGAGGAATCAGGGTGAAATCACATTACTGAAGAACACATGTGTCTGGCAAGTTCCCAAGGCATGAGTATTTATGGCATGATGAGTTGTGAATTTGATGTTGATGCACACACACAACAAGCAGGTGGTTCAAATCTAATTTTGTCACCAGCAAAAGTGGACTATTTTAAAAAGTGTAAAATGTTTGTTTTATAGAAAATCTTTACCCGAAATGAACAATAAATAAATTGAAGTCAGTGCTATTAACTTTTCTATGAAATGGAGTAAGCATAAGTGAATTGATATGAAACACCCATTCTAGGAGCTATGGAAACAAATGGCAAAGAAGGAAAGAGGATAGGATGACAAATGCTTGCAACTTTTCCAGAGCACTTTTCAATAACGATATATCAAGGGATGATATGGACTTCCTAAAACTAAGGACATGGATAAGATTGATGGAGAGGTACCAAAGAACAGGTTGCTCCCCTCCAAAACAGAGATCCTTCTCATCTTTGGTTGTAAATGGCTAGAAACAAGAACATAGTATGCTGTGCTATGATAGAAATATGCTCCATGTCAATTGGAATAAAACCACAAGTGCTCTGCAGAGGGGTAAGATGAAAAGATTAAAATTCATTAAGATGGCTTAATAAATTTCTCATTACTTAAATTAAAAAGTGGAGTTTATATTGACCTTTTTTTTTTTTTGCAACTAAGATATTCTTATTTAAGTAATTACCATAAACATTTGATCAAGGCAGCCAGTAATCTGTTAAGGATTTCTGAAAGAAAAGGGTCGTTTAACACTCTAGAAAAGTACTCCACGGAGACATTAGTGTCTCCTATTAGCAATCCTCACCGCTGGGCTTAGTAGCACATTTCTAAGCTTTATGTATTAAAGAAGAAATTCATCTTCCATTTGTTTTCCCCCTTGGGCACGAAGAAATTGGAGGACAGGTCAGTATGTAACCTTGAAACTCCTAACCCTCAGAAAGGAAAGAGGGTTATGTACTTCTATCCCAGATAATAATAAGAAATAAAGAAATAATAACCAAGTAGGTTACTCTGTCTAAGAAAAAGGGGGTGGGGACAGTCTTGCTGAATTTGAATGGAAGAAAGCCAAAGCATACACACTTGATTCAGTGAAAGTGTCTGTATTGCGGCAATTAATACACATGCATATTTTAAGCTGTCAGTAAAGAGAATGGGTCATGTTTGATTTCAAGTATAGTTATATAAGCATTTCTAATGGACTGGATTTTTTGTGTGACGTTAGTCATTTCCATGGCTAATATTATGATTCTAGGTTACAAAAAATATGTTCATTTTTTCAAAAGCTTTAGTAATCTCAAAAGAAAATAATTCAGACTGTGGCTTTGGTATGTGTGAAACATGGGTGTATCTTATAGATCTGTATTGTAATGGAATGTGTATAATTCACATTGTATTATTACATGTATGTAATTTTTATTTTCATCAAGTGCATAATGAATAGGTAAATAAATAAATTGTACGTGGCCCAATACCTCATCATCCTTCCCAGTAGAAACCATTTTTTCACCTTTTCCGTTTTTGTTCTTCTCACAGTCATCTCCAAAGTTCTAACAACATGCTCTGCTTTTATTACTCAATTTATCACATTTAGACTTTTTTATTTCTTGTAATAAAAAGAGCATTTAGCTTATTTATACTTTTCCCCATTTGCTACCCAGTTTTAGGTATTTATGTCAATATTTTTAATCCTTTCACTGAGCATTATTAGCTTTAAATAATACAACGAAGACCCTACATTTCTGTCTCCCCTCAATTTTTATCCAGATATCTGAAACCACACAATATGTCGATGAGACTATTAGCACCCTATCATTCCATCTATCTCACAATCTCTTCTCCCAGACTTTTCCAACTTTTGTAGTGTGCTCTTATTTTTATATTGTTAAGGTTGACAACACCATATGGTCCATAATAGCCATAATTAATCTTGCAGAGATTGACTTAAAGGTTGAATGTAAATATTGCAATCTATCAAAATGCCCCTAAAGGGTTACAGCCAGTGAAATATTGCCTCTGCAGCAAATGAGTGCGCTAAGGTTCTGCCTTATTCTCTGTGGGCTTGATACTGTGGCACCTGTACCACTCAAAGGATCCGAACGTAAAGGTCAAATGGATTCTTTTCCTTATATACCACTAGTTGCTTAAATCATACCTCAATCAGTTTAGTTCCTACCTGGAATGGGGTTTTTCTGGGAGGCTTTGGATTTTCACATTTGTACTTAGTACCATTTTTCTTACATTCAGAAAAAATACATTCGCCCACTTTTGCTTCTAAGCTGGTATCTTCCAGCTGAAACTAATGCATGGGGTCCCTTTGATTCTCTTGGAGTTTGACTTCTACTTTGAACTGATAGCGTTCCAGACTTACTGCTCCGTTCTCCTTCTGTCACCTGGAAGTTTCTTTTTAAAGAATTCCTGTTCTAGTTACATCATGTATTAAACCCTATGCCTTCCTCATTCTTGATTTTCAGCTTTATTTTGCTAGATTTAAAAAAAAAAATCTACTGGTTTGCTTTGGTTAAATACAGTGGTTGAGCTTCAAAGCTTCAAAATAGTTGATACGCTGATTGAGAGGCAGACAGTCTTCAGACTAATTTCTGTCAAGTTGATAGCCATCACCATGAAAACTCCACACAGGTGAAGAAACAGGTCCGCTTTTGCTGTTTAAGATCATATATTCAAAATAAACCCAACTAAGAAGAAGATCAACTCTCTGTTGTGATAATTGCATTTCATGGAACTCACATCCTCATGTGAACTGGAAATGATAAAGTATTAATAGCGTTCCCAGGGTTTTACTTCTATTCCGACACTCCTCAGTGATTTCATTGTAGTTTAGGAATAAAGGAATGTAACTTATTCCAAGAAGCATGAAAATCTTCAAGTATTATTCAGGGAGTTTCAAAATTACCTAAGTTAGAAGAAAAAAAAAACATTTTGCCTGTGTTGTGAGGAAGAACATGTCATAATAAAATTACAAGCTGCTTCAACCTACAGCAATGCCGATTTTGAAATATTTTATGTATAACAGCACACTGAACCATTAGGATAATGATGCCTCTTCTTTAAAAACGATGTCTTACAAGTATCATGAGTCTTTTCCCTCTTCTAAATAACGTACATTTTATACAAAATAAAGTTATATTTATAATGTTGAATTTACACTTTGATTCTCCTCCAAGAAACCACTTTTTAAAAAAGGTGGTAAAGAATGAATTGCATCTCTTCCAATCATATTAAGGCTGATGAAGAAACCAAGGTTCTTCACTTTGAACAACCAAGAATTGCAGGATGAGAGTAAGACATATAAAGACACTTAGAAATGCTGAGCAGTCATGAATATTACAAAGATATAGCCATAGTAATTAATAGAATAAATTAAAATTTGTTTGGAAGAAACAGACTTAACTTCTTAGAATATCCCTGCCAAGGATGTTAAGCTTCTGCTTAAACACTTAGAGAGATGGATTCAGTTCAACAAATACTTATCATGGTACCAAGCACTTTGATGTCCCAGACTCGGGACTACTGCAAAAGATATACAATGCACAAAGCAGGGTCCCTATTCTTAAAGGCTGCCGATCCAAGGGTAGCATCCTCAATCCTTATTTTCAAAGGCAACAAACAGTTTAGATGATATTTATACACAGGGCATCCCCATGGACATTTGCAGTTTTAAACCCCTTCCCTACCCGCATCTACCAATGCAGGGCATAGGGATGTAAAGCCATCAGAAATATTTGTTTGATTTTGCTGCGTGATGTGTACTTTTTGTATGTGTCAGTGAATGATAGTCACTTGCTGATTAATAATACATTTTTGAATCTCTTTTTTTTTTTTTTTTTACAAATCTTTTATAAACTTTTGAAAATCAGTAACTATTTGACTATTAGAGTGTTTACTTCATGTTCTGCTCTCCCCAACCCTGGCCAAAAGCTGTTGGATGCTGAGAAGAGAAGGATGAACAGGATAAGCATAGGCTGTAATAAGTCCCGCTGTTCTAGGCTCACGGATACAGGGAACTAGTGCATCTGAAATTTCTGAGATTTCTGTCTATAAAATGTAAACCAGGAGAGCAAGTGATAAAATATAATAAATGACTATGTATTGTCTACACTGATCTGACCTTTTTTATACAATAATTTTGAATGTAATTTTTAAACTTCATAATGTCTTCATTCTATTGCCATGGCATAAATTCTTCCCCAAATTCTTTCCAGATTTTTAACAACTTGAGCTTGCCTCTAATTACTTTTTATTTCAGTTCTTTTCTCACTGTAATACTATTACAATGAGTAGTGCTCTCCTTGCATATCAGCTGGGAATGGACCATGTGCAGTTTTCCAGGACCTTAATTCTGCATTTTAAATTCCTTAGAAGTAATGCAGTGCAGTCATTAGGCTGTATTGCTTTCTCTTCCTTTGGCCTTTTCTCCTTTCTACAAGAGCTACATAATCTCTCCTGAATTTCCTAATTGAGTTTCTCTTGATTTTCACCAAGTGTATGCCTTTCCCTCTTCTAACACAAGGCACTCTTTTCTGAATTTCCCATCTGATCAATATTGTTGGCCCAATACACATATATGAACTGATTATAATTCACAAGTGTCTTCCAACACATGACCTGAATTACTACTTCTGGGCATGATAGTTTACTTTTTGTTAAGTAGCAGTTGTCAGAATGTTCCTTATATTGAACCCGAATCTATCTGCCCTTAATACTGTGCATCCTATCTGGTTCTGATATCTCAGGTGATATATATTTACATAATTGGCCTCCACATGTAATTTAGGGAAAACGATCATGGATTTTCTTAATTATACTCCTAAATATCACAAAACCTGGTTCTGAGGCCCTTTCATCATTCCACCCTTTTAGAACATACACCAATTCAACCATGTCCATAAACTGTAAGACTCGGAATGCAGGGAGATCCTCTAGTTGCATCTATTGGCAAAGAGCTTAAAGGGGAGGCGGATAACTTGGCTGTGAACACTTTGTGTGTAAGTATTTGAGTCAGAGGAACCCAAGCACAAATCTCAGTTTGGATGTTAACTGGCCGTGTGATCTTGGTTGACTATTCAGGTCACCTCCCTGAGCCTCAAATTACCCTTCTGGAGTAAGAGGTACATTATCTACCTCCTGTCTCCTTGTAAGGACTAAATAAGATGTAATCAGCTCCGCACAATGCCTGGCACAAAACAAGCACTCAGTAACAGTAGCTTTTTTTATTGTGGTCATTATCATTTGTTATATTTATTACTCTTACTACTACTCTGGTTATATTTGCTTTCAGAAAAAAAATGTTACATCATTACTCCCTCTAAATTTAGAGACACAAAGAACTCCCCACTTTTTTTCTCCCACATGCATTGCTGCTTCATTCTAAGGTCTCTCTTTAAATAACTATAAAAGTACCTTCCATTGCAGTCAATACGTTAGCATATTATTTAAAAAAATCTATCAAACTATTTCTGGCACAGGCACAAAACCAATTGATGACTGATTATTTCTAATTAGTTATCTGACATTATTTTATCCCTCTTTTACTTTCTTAAACCATCATAGCCCACTCCTTCTGTTACCGAGCCCAAACTCACTCTGCTCGCCACACAAACAGGCCACTAAATCGGGAGATAAGGTGTGCGGGCAGGGAATAACAACTTTATTTGGAAAGCCAGCAGACCAAGAGGATGGCAGACTAATGTTCTGGAGAACCACCTCCCCAAGTCAGAATTCAGGCTCCTTTTATGCTAAAAGGGGAAGGGGGTATGGTTGTTGCAAATTTCTTGGTGCTGGAATCCTTTGTTCTTGCAGCTGTCCACATGGGTCAGGTCATGGTGTCCCTGTAAACCTCCAAGAGGGAACAAACATTATTTTCCATTCTGCAACTTTTCATCTTTATGTGAATGCAAAATTGTTAAAACCCTTAACGGTCAGAGCCTTGGGAACAGGCTATCCTGTATATTTCAGGCTCTAGGCAACATTCTTTTACAAAAGATGCAAAACCAGCAAGACTAAGCCTAGGAAACAAAGCACGGGGTTAAAGTCAAAGGAACAGATCTAATATGGGATCAGATCTTTTTTCTTTCCTATTACACATCCATGACATGTCTAGATGAAAATCTGGTGGAGGGGCAGTGTGGAGAACATATACCTCAATAATACAAATAAGTGGGTTCAATCCTAAAGTAAATTATTTCAATCCATGGGGGCTGAAGAGAAGATAAAGGGAGAAAGCAATCAAACCTTTTGCTTGCCATTAGAAACATAGAAATAGAAAACATTAACAATACAGATAATATTTTCCTTTAAACTGTTATGACCTCAAGCTTATAATTTTTAGGAAATATCACATATAAACAAACATTAAACAAACATCGTTCCTGTGTGCCTTAATAGGATCAACCTGAACTGAAAATGCTGCTGCTTTTTTTCTCACAGCCATAAATGACAGTCACTGTTAAGCACCTATTATATGCAAAACTAGGAATATTAAAAAATTAGATTAGTTGGAGTCAAAAGGCATGTAAAATTAGCACAAGGGAGCATGTATGTATGTGCCAAGTAGTAGACATGGGACACACTTCAGCTCAGAGGATAAAAATATTCTGATGTGGCTAAGACAAGCATTCAGAAAATTAGCAAGAATGTGATTTACTTTCAAAATATTCTGCCTATACTTTAACTCGTATTTTTATTACCCTTAGATGCATCCACTCTTACCCAAATAGGGCAAATGTTCTTACACCCCATCCTACAAAACCTTGTTATCTTACCTCTCTGCTGCTCATTCACCTGAGGACCTTCATCTCTCAGCTCTCACATCCCTCCACTTTGCCAGACCTTCTCCACGGCTTAGGGCAACACACATTCATCCCTTTTGGGAAACTTTCCTTAGAGTTCTGCTGGCATCTTCCTCTCATCTAGCTCAGTGAGCTGGCAACATTTGTGATTGTCTTTAAATCTATGAGAGTGCAAGTCTCTTGAGATGTAATGACATGCCTTATTTATCCCCTAAGCCCAGAGTCTAACTGACTGTCTGGAGCATCTAGTCACAGAACAAAGGCTGACAGGTCATATCATAGTGGAGGCAGACAGACCACATTTTCAATCCTAGATTCACCATGTTTTTGGCTTTTGCTTGGATGAGTTATTTGACTTCTCTAAAGCTTACTTTCTCCATCTGCAAAATGAGCACAATTCCATCTTCAGCGTAGGATTATTCTTAGTAAAATTGAAAATAATAGGCCTAAAATACTTTCTGTAACTTCCAGGCTTGTAGCAGATACTCAATAATTGATAGCCATTGATATTATGACTAGAATGAATGAATGCACTCCCTGATGGTAGTCATAAATGTTTTAGGATTACTCTGTCTTTCAAATTTCCTGCTGATGTATCTTATAAGGCGCACAGTTTTTCTTTTTTTTTTTCCATTTTGTTTTGTTTTGTTTTGTTTTTTAATATATATATCTTTTGCATTTTCCTCATTGTGTCTGTTCTGGAGATCAGCACAGTGCGGACTATCTCTCTGGTCAGATCTTTTTTTAGTCTCAGCTGCCCCTTTCCATTCAGCTGGTCTTATTCTATACTAACAGAACAACAATTGGAGAATAAAAGTCACCATCCTCAATTTAATTAAGCAGATTTCTCCTGTCCTGTGGACTATAGTTCCCACTATCCTGACTGTCCAGTGTATCAAACCTGCAGTGACGCTTGTCACATGTTCATTTATTCTTTTTACTAAGAATAAGATTTTTGACTAAAATGTCATCTATTTCTACGGGTATCCTATCTGTGTGATGAAACATATTTCAACAAAAATCTTCAGTCTGATGACTGCATGTTATTAATGGAGGACTTGATTAGCACCGTGAGCAGCGTTCACTTCTATTTTCTCTTTCTTTGTTCTTCCCTCCCCTCAACTATTCTACTTTTCCGTTCAGACTTGAATCAGTGGTTTCTTGGGTAGATGACTATGAGGCACGGAGCAGGAAGAACTTTACAGGATCTCTAGAAGTTTGCCTACCTTCCTCTGTCTAAAGGATCTTTTACTAAGCTGTGCTGAATACTTTGGAAATTTTGGAGAAGACACCATTAGTTAGTCATTTAATAAACTGTCTTATTTCTCTCTTAGAAAACAGAATTTAAGCCCTGTCATTGGACACTCGGCCCATCACTTCTTTTATGAGTGGGATTTTCCTCACTAATTTTGATGACCAGTGCTGCTGAATACTTTAGTGGATTTTACGGAGGCAGTAGCTGTGATCATTGTGAGAGCGCTGACCTGCCACACCTTTTCCATGCTAAGTAACTCAGAACATCTGTTTGCTGCTTGTTCAGAACATTTAAAATGCTTCTCTCAGTGTTTCCATAAGGACCAAGTTGGGCTTTTTAAAATTATTATTATTCTTGTCCATTACTGAAAAAAAAGCTTGTTGAATGCTAAGTTATATTACTGCTGGGCTAGTTTTGATCTGGGAATTCAAACTAATGATTTCCCGGTATCTTTATTACTTGCTTCTTAGTTGTCAATTGTTTATTGTACGTTGCTGGTGTAAAACGTTTGTGATGTGCCTGGCATCAATTACCCTAGGCTCCTATGTTGACTGTAGATCAACTTAAACTTTTGAACACAGCCAGTGTATCCCTAAGAGACAATATTCTCAATTTTTCCCACATGGCATAATATATGTTATCATAATAGAAAAGTAAATGCTCACTGTCTGCACTATTAATTACTGTCTCTTAAGTAATGGTTTTTAAACTTAAGTATACCTCAGTAACAACATACATAGAGATTTTAAAATCCAGATTGTAAAAAAGCAGTTTTTTACTATTTTACCTATTTTTAAAAGTTTTAAAAATGTAAATATGATCCAAAAGTATGCTATTATCTGAAAATTATGTTATCCTTATATTTCCAAATTCTCACATTTTTAACACAGAACATTTCTGTTTTTATTTTATATTTGTAAAATATCTTAAATGCTTTGTACTGGAGAAAAATCATATTTACTAATAAATGAGGAATATCTTGTTTGCCATGGACAGTTGGTCCCCATTTATGCATATTTGATGGAAGTAATTCATACCCCTCTCTTAGCCTGTAATGACCCTACAGTGACATGGAATAATTCTAACAAGGAAGACAATCACAGGTCTATCAAAAGAATTTTGCCCTCACATTTTTATTCAAATCGTATTTATGTGGCCCACATGTCAGTCACTTTAGAGAGCAAGAAGTTAATGGCTCAGGTTTTGAATGCATGTTAATCTTTTCAGGCTCTGTGATGCCTTGACCTTTTTGAGAGCGCCAAAATGGAACCTTTCTGGCCTGGAGCTATTAACTCATCCCCCAAGCACACAGAGGTGGGAATGTACCAGATTTAGGTTCCATAGTTCACATTTTTCTAGCAAGAGTTGTCATTTTTACTATGAGCCTAAGTAGGCTAAATCAACAATAAATTACAGAACAGTGAAAAATACAGAAAATTGATAACCTCTCTATCGTCACAACACGAAGTTATCTACTTAATAGATCTTTTTTTACATATTATTTTCAAATAATGCAATATTGGCAGTGTGGTAATTTGTCCTTTACGCAGAGAATTAATGTTTGCCTTCAACTTCTTTTATGTTTACATAGTAAAATGGGTCATGTATATAGGATGATCATATACTTTATTGTCTGAATCGGGGTGGGGGGGGCGTTGAGAATGAAAGGGAAGAGGGGCTGCTAAAAATTAGGTCAAGACCACAGGGTAAATAATGACCATCCCAGAGAAACTGAGACACTTAGTGACCCGTTGCTTGTAAACATCAGCCATCTGAAGCCAAAATGGACCTGGAAATACCCAGATGGGTAAAGGTGGCTCCACGCTGCACTGCCACTTACTCATCCTCTTTGCTCCAGTGAGATTTCAGTGCCTTAAGCTCTGTGAGAGTGATGCAGAGAAAAATTTCACATTGATTTCTCATATATATAATTTGCTATATTTATGAAATAAGTTTTTATTTTCCATCTTTGTAGGGTCATAACTTAATCTCAATGGAAATAGTGTGTTGATATACGAAAATATTTCATACCAACTCAAAAATAAGATATGTCTTCATTGCTATATAATAGCCATAGAATCCTGAAAATCCTCATAAACCTTTATCCACAGCATAGACGGTACCTCTAAAAGTCTGACTCCAGTTTTGTGACATTGAGTTTAATAAAGGTATCTATCTATTTATCTGCACTGTAATTAGAATACATAACTTTCCTATTTCTCCCCCTTCTAGAATTTACAAACAAGATAAAACTGGTGGATTTGCACTAAAAATTTCCATGTATTGGAAGTTAAAATGTTTCACCCTCTAATACCATTACATTGGGGGTTAGGATCTCAACATATGAATTTTGGGTGGGGGATGCAAGCATTCAGTTCATAACACTTGCTCATAATGAAGAAAGGAAATTGTTATTTTTGTTGTTGCTTTTTTCAGGTAAATAAACAATGAGAGATGTCTTTTATTTGACTGCATACCAGTGACTCATATGTAGGTACCCACTATGGTCTCACCAAGTTGGTAGTCAAATACAATGGTTAGGAGAGTTAACTCTAATCTCATATCACCCAGAAAAATGAATGTCTACCTCAGTTTCCATAGCAGACATATCACTATTGGTGTATATCTGTCACCCAATCCTCTGCTATTACCAACTGAGTGAGAAGTTTTGATAGCCTTCTACACTGATCACTGGGTTCTCCGTCACTGTGAGCACACACTTAGGGAGAAGTCAAAGTTTCTTCTCAAGATGATGTAGATTCCTTTGTCTACCAAGTTTCCACTGAAATACAGAAATGTCAGTAAATTGCTTGTATAAGGGGCCCTACGGCCTGCACCCTGTCCTGTAAATATGGATTCTGCATTATGGCCAGCCCGAGAGAACGTGAGACTAGCAGACAGTAGAGGGTTGGATATTAAGGGGCTTTCCCAAGGAAGGAAGCAAAAGGGTCTGAAAAGCTACAGTTTGCTCAGGAATATCTCTAATCAAATGTGCAGGGAGTGCTGATTATTTTTGCCCAACACAGATGTGTAATAAACAAGGGGCTTCTAAAATTAGAATCACTTGGGCTGTCACGAGAGCACAGGCCGAGAAGCAGCATGAAGTTCAGTTCAGGTCCCTTCTCGTACGTCACTCAGTTCCAAGTACCCGCTGCCTGGGCCAGGAAACTCCTCGGGCCTCCTGCTCCCCAGGCCTGGAATAGTGCCTGCAGTCTCTGCTGCCTGTTTTTCTATTGCTCAAAACACTTCATCTTGAGAAACTCCCAAGTCAGCCTAATCAGGAGTAGAAATTCACCAAAGAATGTGGATCAGTTAAAGAAAAACTCACATGCTTTTAACTGAGGGTAATTCTATTATAAAAGAAATGCAGGAAGACAGGGAAAGGCTAACGCAAGTGGTTTTACTCGTAACATGTTCTTCTAGTCGTTAATGTTTACAAAGGCATCCTAAAGTCATTCCAGACATCACTGTCATAGAGGGAAGAAAGGAAGGGAGAATGAAGAGGGGAGAGGGAGAGAGAAAAGAAAAGGAAAATAGAAAAAAAAAAAAAAAAAAAAAGGAAGAAATCTCTGTAGGACCTCAGTCTGATGATCAGAGAAAACTCTTCAAGCATCTTTCAAAATATTTCCCAGCACACACTGAGAATCCTCAGCAGGAAGTAAGTCATGGAGACACTAAAACTCAGCTGCCTTAAAATAAATTTAGTAAACCATTTATATCTTTACTATAGGAAAGGAAAAAATCTAAATCAGCTACCTTTAGGGAAACATATTAAACTAATTTGTTTTAACACCAACACAGCAGGGAAAAACCAAAATAAAGCTGTGACCAGCGAATAAACAAGCCCCACAGTGGGGAAAGAAGAACTTAAGACAAAGAAAAGAGAAAAAGAGTCTGTATTAAAAAAAGAAGAAAAGGAGCTGTAACCTTGGAAATAACTGCAATTTTCATATAGCCTGAAAATTGCATGATTGTGCTTTTAGGAGAAAATATTTATTCAGCATGTTGGTTTACTTATGAGCATACTATTCTGTGTCTGGGGTTTTTGAACTCATATTCATCAATTTCCTTTAATAGGCCATTCTCTTCATGCTATCTCATATTTGGCCAGTCCTACACTTATCTTATTTTGGAGATATATATATCTTGGTTTCATATCTCAGTTATCACTATGAAAGTATCTAAAGATTTTTTTTTTCTTTACATAGCAATTGAAATTGTGTATTCAGGATTGTATTTATGGCTGACACTGAAAACTTCTGGGAGGGAAGGGTCTCTTACAGACCAACTTCTGTGTACATACTACTAGATTGTGTTAATACTGCATGAAAAACTATTGACATACATCTATTTTTAAAGATATTTGGCCAAGAGGATTACCTCCACAATGCTAAACTGCTAGAATTTTTTTTTTCCTAAAATCTAAACTAGTCACTTTCATTGATATTTGTGTTTTTATTTTTTCCAATTTTCTTATGTTTTTATTTCTTCCAATTTTCTTATGTTTTTATTTCTTATAGAAAACAGTCCACATTGCTGTTCTTAAATACAGTGTTTATATTTCTTTGGGAGAAATTCTGGTAGTAGTTCTGTCATTCCACCTATTAAATGATCAGTGCAGAAGCAGGATCATTTTTTGAAATGTATGAGATATAAATCATTTCATCGTCAGCCCTCTCTTTAAAATTTTTCTGAAGGATTTTGTCTTTGATGTGTCGCCTGTTATCTAACAGATTGTATAGTGTTTCATGCTACGTGGACCCCTAGCATTCTGTGTTCAACTAAGAGCTGTAAATACATGCCAGAAAATGGGAGAAGTTTGCAACTAAGTAGGTTGTCATCATCTCGTGAAGAAGTAGTCTTTATGGCTAACAAGAACTCAGTGGTTGCACGTAATGCTGTTTGAATGTTTAGATAATTTAGATGTCAGTTATTAAGTGGCTTGATGTAGACATAAATCCCTACATGTGTGATGGCCTGTGTCTTAGTTCAGGCTGTGATAACAAAGTACATAGCCTGGGTTGCTTATAAACAACAAAATATTTTTCTCACTATTCTGGCAGCTCGAAGTTTGACACCAGGGTGCAGGATGATCGAGTTCAGGTGAGGACCCTCTTCTTAGTGGCAGACTGGTAATTCCTCAGTGTATATTTACATGGCAGAAAGCTAAGAGGGAAAGTAAACTCTCTCCTGACTCTTATAAAGGCATTAATCCCATTCAAAAAAGTTCCACCCTCATGACATTATCTAATCCTAATTACCTCCCAAAGTCTCTACCTTCCACTATCATCACATGGTGGGGTAGAATCTCAGCTAATGAATTTGAGGGGAACACATACATTCAGAAATTTCCAGAGTCCAGAACTATAATGGGATGCAGATACTAGACGTGATACAACACCTGCATGGTGTTCTAGATGAGCATCCAGTAATCAAACATGATGTTCAGTAAAATGATGGATGTTTGTAAAGTATCAAATATAATGACTGTATGTAACTTCTTTCAGTTGAGGTCACACGTGTTACTGAGTTAGCCTGGGTCAGGCTAGGTTTTGCCACAAAGCAAATTATATGGAAAATAATACCAGTTTTCAGAGATTTTGGATTTTGGAAATATGAATAATGGATTGTGTACATTTACCAGCTCTGAAATATATGCAAGGAAAAGAGGGTTATTTACTAAATACTTATGATTCAATAATAGTTGAAGGAAATTTACCTTCATTATATCATGTAATCCTCAAATTAAGTCTGAGATGTATGAGTCATTACATCTGAATGAGTTATCCATCTCAGAAGTGGAGACCCCCTCGAGAACCAAGTTCTGTCCTAAATTCTTTGCATCTGCCACTAGAGCTACCGCATGCTGCTGAGAATACTTCCACTTGGTTGTGTTCCTTTTATATTTATGAGGGACCCAGAACAGCATTAAGAGTCCAATAAATACTCAGTGAATATCAACCAGTTATCAACTAGCTTCAGCCATTAGGTAGCTCTGGCCTTTTATAGAGCCTTTTATTCCAGTTTATTCCAGTTCTATTTGCACAGGGTCAGGGAGCCCAACTTTAGAACAATTATGTTCTTAATAGTATCAGTTTTCACAAACTGTTAATGCAACTGTAGCATGCATAAAGTGGAGAGGGGAAGTCATATAAAAGAACCTAGTCTAGATATGTTTAAGTAAACTTATACATAAACTTAATGGGGTGTACACACAAATAATTTTTGTATATCTAAAGCCCTTTAAAATAAAACAATGATTAAAGATACTAAAAATGAGGAAAACATTAATCATCTAAAGTATTTTAAAAAGCACATGATTTTTAAAGTGAAATTGATTTGTTGACTTATGACTCAAGCATTTTTAATAATTTTTACTTAGAATCTTATATTAACTACAGCTTTTCACCTCAACTTTCCTCTTTACTAAGCTTTTTTAGAGCTCCCTCTACTGTTCAAACATCAACATGTTCATTGAAATTTATTAAGGAAGGTAATCTGGTTTAGATAACATACAACTTGCTGAAGATCTATTTATAATCTGAGCAAGAATAGTTATCTTCAGTCAAGAAGGTGAATTTCCCTCTGTACCTGTTTAAAGTTATCTAACTAGTTATTAAGCACTGTTCCTCAAATAATAAAAATTGTTTTATAGTAGAATATATGGATACATTTCAAAGTTTTACTATGTCCCTGCTTTATCTGTAAATATCTTATTTTCTTAGTCAATTCATGTATAACAAAAATGCCTCATAAAGAATGTAATAAGAAACATCCTGAAGTTTACATAGTGTAAATTAAAGGAGGCTTAAAATATTATGTGCTTTATAACTCCAGAAGGTGAGCAGTGTGTCATGTTTGCATAAATGATGTAAAATTATGTAAGTTCTTTTCATCTTTAAAATGTTTGAAGGCTCACAACTTCTAAGTGAGTTAAATAAATGTTAAGTATTATCCAGGATTATGTAAAAGAAACTCAGAAATACTAACACAGCATTAAATTCACAAAAGAAAATATTCTCAAAAGCAAACTTGTATGCTCTTGGTCAAGTTAGATGTTATAAGACAAAATTTTCCTTATCAGAATTTATATAGTGAGTGCGAAGGTTTCCTATTATTGGGGAAATGTGTAAATTTCAGATTGTCCCTTACTTAAAATAAAATGTTTTCCTGATTGTGATTTAATAATAATTACTAAAATATGAAAAGTCATACCTTTTTAATAAAATACCAAGACTATCTATGGGACTTGGAGATTTTTATACCAAGACACTGAGAAACAAAATGGTAAATCCATGAGATCAAATCATCAAAGTGTAAAGCCCCAATTAAGATAATGGTAGTTCATTAATTCAATAATTCAAAAGACAAAGTACAATAAGATAAAGCTTAGCAGTTAAGAATATACATTAGTTACACATTTCTCTAATGAACCCATATTTAACATTACATAATTAATTAGTCAGGAAGTACCAGGAAACTTTAAGTGAAATTATATTAACCTGTAGAGAGAAAAAGTAATTTATAACTTACATCTCCATTTTGGAAATAGAAAAAAAAATTTTTTTTTTTCCAGAGTTCAGAAGGCTGGTGTTTTTCAAACCATCAGTGAGTGTCATTTATACATTCTAAAGAATTTTAAAAACTGAAAGATGGAGTCATAGCCTCCAAACTAGAGTCATAGAACTGTCATAGACCTTAAGAAATAGTATTTAAGACTCTGGTTTTTTGATAGATATGTTTTCTGTATATTCAAGCAAAAGAAAAAGGAAGAATTTGGGGTGCATGCCCACTTCCTTATTTAGCAAATGCTTACACAGTACTTATTATATGCCAACACTTTAAACACTTTAATAAATACAAATACAAACATATCGAAACCTCGTAACAGGTAAGTACTATCGTTACCCTTATTTTACAGGTAAAGATATTGAAACATACAGAAGTTTGAAGACCTCACAACTAGAAATTAGGGAAGCTAATAATTAAACCAGAGCATCTGGCTTCGAGTCTGTGCCTTTAATAACTGTATCATGTTCATATCTCTTTACTCCTTCCTGGTAAAAGGTGGATTTTTTATGAAATCACAAGGCTGGAGTTGGATTAGTGTGAATTAAGGGTTTGATCCTATTGTTAACTGGAGGAAGGTACACAATGCATTATTTTCTATCCTCCACATTTTGGTTAAAATCCCATTTACTTAAAAAATATGCTCAAATACTATCCGGAGAGATTGATCTGCTGTCTTAAAAATTTGCAGGAGTCCTCCCCACCTACCTCTTGGTATCCTCATGCAGAAGTGAATGCTTAGTGTCTTCAAAAAGTGAATAAACTTCTAAAGGGGATTGCAGTTTTGTGCATAAGTACAGATAGGCACATTTCAGGAGAAAGACTGCCACAACGTCCTTAGTCACAGATTAATATATGATCTAAAAATGGTTAAGAACTGCAGAAAGCAAATTCCAGCTCCTTCAGGGGAGATTGTGAGCAGCCTCTTGCTCCACACCACCTGATTCCACAGTGTTGTCTGTCCTACCCTCAGGACACAGTGGAGTCTGTTATTCCTTGAACAACACTATGCAGTCTTAGAAGTCTGAGTCCCAGGTCTTTCAGCACTGCTGCCCACCCTCCCTTCTTCCTCCTGCTCCTTTGGACCACTTTCTTCATTTGTGCAGTAAGAATCCACCAAATTCATGTTTTTATTTTTGTTTGGGGGTGCAGGGTTGTCTGTTTTGTTGAAGTATTGAATTAATTTAATTAGTTTAGAACTTAGATATTGCCTGGGACAGAATAAGTTTGTTCTTACTGTATAGTTCAAAGGCTACGACTTTGAAATCAAACAAATCTGGATTAAGATCTAATTTTTTGCCCCGTATCAGCTATGTAATTTGGGTAATTCGACTAATATTTCTAAAACTCAGTTTCCTCTACAAACTGGGTATGATAATAGCTATTTCACTGGGTTGTGTTGACAAATCAACGTAAAAGTTATCTAGAAGTGCCCTTTTGAAATTCTACCAGAGAATTATCAAACACTCCACCTAAGAGTCACCTGGAGTCCTAGGAAATTGTAACTTCTGTTTTTAATTGAAGTAGAGTTGATTTACAATGTTGTATTAGTTTCTGGTGTACAGCAAGGTGATTCATATATATATATATGAATATATATATATATATATATATATGAATATATATATATATATATATATATATACTTTTTCATATTCTTTTCCATTGTGGTTTATTAAAAGATATTAAATATAGTTCCCTGTGCTACATAGTAAGACCTTGTTGTTTATCTATTTTATTTGATAGTTTGTATCTGCTAATTCCAAACTCCAAATTTATCCCTTCCAGACCCCCTTTCCCCTTTGGTAACCATAAGTTTGTTTTCTAAGTCTGTCAGTCTGTTTCTGTTTTGTAAATAAGTTGATTTGTATCATATTTTAAATTCCATATGTAAGTGATATCATATGGTATTTGTCTTTCTCTGACACTTCACTCAGTATGATCATCTATAGGTCCATCCATGTTGCAGCACATAGCATTACTTTATTCTTTTTTATGGCTGAGTAATATTCCATAACATACACGCGCGCGCACACACACAAACATACGCGCGCACACACACAAACATACACACACACACACCCCACTTCTTTATCCATTCATGTATTGATGGACATTTATGTTGCTTTCATGTCCTGGCTATTGCAAATAGTACTATGAACATTACGGGGTATGTATCCTTTTGAATTAGGGTTTTCTCCAGATATATGCCCAGGATTGGGGTTGCTGGATCATATGCCAACTCTATTTTTCATTTTTTAAGGAACCTCCATGCTGTTTTCCATAGTGGTTTCACCAATGTACAGGGAATTGTAACATTGTTTCATTTACTATTGATTAAAACCAGACTGTAAAGTTAGATATTACGTTTTAGAAGATTGATAAGTAAAGCATGATTTCTGGCCACTGGAAAAGATAACCTCAAATGTTACATATTTATTGCCCTGTATAATGTTAACCAATTTTGTATCTAATTTTGCAACATTATCCCTGAGATGTTTTTTCCCACTGACTTGATTTTAAGCAGACTATTTTATTCTTTAAAATTGCTTTATCATCTTGCTACTTCCCTCATTAATTAATTTATTTTTTAATCTTCTACAGGAACGCATTATATATATTTTTTATGAGTCTTTTTTTTTAACTTTCTATACTTCAGTACAAGTAGCTAAGTAAGTGCTTTAAAAATTATTTGATTACTTAATTCCTGGACATTTTTGTAAAAATCCACCACATGGAGATATTCTTGCTCTCTTCACAAACAAAATGCCCTTTAAAAGCTTATCCTCTTATTATTACCCAGCCAGCCTCCTCGGCCTAGTTTTAAATGCTTTCTTCTTCAGGGAGTCTTAACTAATTCCACAAATCAGAAGTGACTGCTCTCTGTGTCCCATAGCATTCTCTTCGTCATTGAAATTAATCATGATTATTTGTGTATATGAGTTAACTCCCCTGATGAACTGGCGTGTATTTGAGAGCAGAGATTGTATCTTGTTCATCATTTAATACAAACCATTCCCCACACTGAGCTTTGCCTTAGCAAATGTAGAATAATAAATATTTGTTTATTAGAATTAGGCATGAAAAGCAATGAAATGAATCAATTAAACTTATTAAAATGACAAAATTATTCAGACTAGGGGGATGGGTAATATAATAAAGTCAGGGAATTGATCACCAGTAAAATATAGAGAGTAAAAAAGTACAGAGGTTCTTTTATTATGCAATCACATAGACTTATAAAGCCCTAATTACCGATAGTAAAATAATAAGAAAAAAACATAGAAAGTAAACTCATTCTGGAGATTGTTCTCTTTAAATAGCATACAACTTCTAAGTGCATAAAAACTCGATACTAGCAAGAGTCTGTCTTTATTACCTAAAACCGCATTCCCTTTATAGCTTCAAGTTATGGAATAATATAAAGAAATCATTTAAATATTGATTGATCATCAACAAATTTATCATTACTGACAGTGAATATGTGGCTAATCACATCCCTGATGCACACTATTTTTCTGTCTGTAAAGTTAAAACATACCACCTTCCTATCATAGAAAAATATTATGAATATGAGCTGTGCTCCTAGGGCTTCAAGGAGAAATGAATTATATACACCTGTGTAATAGAATATGTCTTCTCAAACTTTAGTGTGTATACAGATCTCCAGGGAATCTTGTTACCATGCAAATTCTAATTTAGTATGTCTAGAGTGACACCAGGAGATTCTACATTTCTCATAAGCTCCCAGGTGCTGCCAATTCTGCTGGTCCAAGGACCAACCTTTTTTGTCAACTCACCTTTAATAATTTCCCTTTTTTTCACATTTCTATATATTTTTAATATGTAATATAATATAGAAGGTCATTTAAAAAATGGAAAATTCTTCAAGGTAAACCCCTATATTTGCTTCTCTCCTACTTCTATAAAATAATTATTTGTATTACTTTAAAATATTTCTAGTTAGTAAACAATGCTTTACTTTTGAGCACTCAAAGTAATATGTCTAAGTTCCATAGTCATATTAAAACAATTAACCATGTATTTTCATGATATTCTGTAATAACCATGGTAATTATATTATCATTTAAAATAGTCAAACTGGACAGCAGGAAATTATAAAATGATATGTTATTTGTCATAGGCAGATATCTTTGTTTCTTTGAAGGTAAAAGAGTATAACAGACAAAAAGTTTGAGAGGGATCTCCCCCCACCTTGAAACAATAAATGTAAGATGTTCTCTATAGAGAGCAGACAATTCACCTTTTATTTTTGTTTTGAAAGGTTAAATAAATATTTATTTTATGGTCATATCTATAACTCACTTGTCCAACCCAAATTAGTATGCTAAAGTAGTTAGTTTAAAATTCATATTTTAACTAGGAAATTGTCAGTCATAAACCAATCCTACAATAAACTCTTCTATAAAATTTCTGAGAAAATTTAATTTAGTTGAGTTTTTAGGTTTGGGGTGTGTGTATATGTGTGTGTGTGCATGTTCATGAAAGGATTTTAATGACCACTTCTCATTTTACCTAGAATATGCTACACTTTTTTTAGATGAGATATTTTCAAATTCTCAATACAAGTGGAAGAATTTATAATTCATTCAAATGAATATATTAGTGATAAGAATTTCAGGATAAAATGGAGTTTATAAGTATTTAGGGGCATCTAATTAGAATTCTACTGCTTAAGAATATACCGTATGTGTGTTAACTGTACAGTCATTCTTAATCTGTGTATGGATTATATTTGAGTGGAAGAATTCTTATATTTGAAAATTACCTGTCACGACAAACAGCATGCTCCATGTTAATTCCCTTTTGAATTACTAAGTAAACGCAAATGTAGCATATAAATAATATGCAACAGCATGCATTAGTGCATCGTGTACTGATGGGAACTCTTCTTAGAACATTTGAGCAGCAGCTGTATCAGCCTGGCTCACATCACTCATGTACTTCTTTACATGGAGGATAGATTTACGGATGATATAATACTCCCTACAGTGCAAGAATCTTGAGACTGTGACCCTGTATAATCTTTAAATCCAATCAGTTTGTTCTGTTTTAATCTAATTTTCTAGCTGCTCAACGCCTTCTATTTTTGTCAGTGGACCACATATCATCTGTGTATTATTGGTATAATCAGGAAGGCTACACTTTACTGAGGTCTTAAAAGCTTTCAAAAGCTAGTTGAGGATGTGACTTTATTTTTAACTCCCATTTTTTAAAAAACAGATTTGAAACTCTTTATTCTTTATGTATTATTTCTTTCTTATTTTTCAGTTCACCTAAATCACTTTCAAAAGTATTAATTTATTAGCTTAATATTTACTAACTAGTTAATACACACTATGGACTCTGCCAGGTATTAGTTATATAATGAGGAGTGAGCTGGAAAGCAAACCATGGTATCAGATGGCTCACAGTCTAGGAGGTCTTACAGACAAGGAAACAGGCAGGTACAATCAGGTGCCATATAAAGCTTGGAAGCAGACGATGCTGTTGGATCACTTAGGATACCTGCAGGGAGGTGGCTGTCAGAGGCTCTCCAGAAGGAGGTTTCTAAGCAGTAAACTGAGAAGAATAGTAGGGATTAGTTAGGGGAGGAAATGGCAAAAGGGGGAAGCTGTTATTCTAAGCAGGGAATGCAGGAGGTACAGAGACCCAGAAACAAGAGGGAGCAAGGTAGAATTTGGGGAGAGGAAGAGGGTGCTGGTGAGATGCTAGGCCGGAAGTAGATTTATGCTAAAAGCAATTGGGAAAGAGGCATTAAAAGAGGCTTTGAACAAGGAAGATACATGGTCAGGTTCGAGCTTTTAGAGAGAATGCCCCAGCTGCAGGATGGAGGATGACTTGAAAGGCCTGTAACAGCAGCCAGCAGGAGGGCATCCAGTGACCAGACCACAGCAAGAGGCCAGGGGCCAAAAAGAGACACAACCAACCTTAAGAGAAAAATTAAAGTTTTCTAAACTGTTTATTTGTTTTCAAGATCATTTCCTGTTTTCTCTAGGTACAGTTTCCCCCTCAGCGACACCCTCTCCCTTCATTCATCTACCCCAGGATTTCTCATCTCCTTCCCCTTTTCTTAGGGAACTCCAGTATTTCCCTCCCTTCAATCTCTCCCTCTTCCGTTTCTCTTTTATATGCCTGTATGTGCACAGATGTGCAGACACACATGTTATCAGAGTTTGAAAAATCATTTACCATGAACTGACTTTGACTTTTTTCATGTTAAACTATTGACTCAATTCTGCCTTTGGGTTTTAATGCTCATCTGTTCAAATTGTGGAATGAAATCCTTTTCAAATAGTTGTAGTGTCGGCAGGATGCTCACCTCAGGTCTAGGGATCAGCCTGGGAGTCAGACGTGCTCTCTCTTCACTGCTTTCTATCTTGGTCCACAGTGGTATCTAGAATAGTCAATTCTATGACATTAGTTCTATTTGATTTGGTTGGAATTAATAACTCAGATAAAACATCTAGGTGGGTCTATACATTAAAATATTTAGAAGGGATTAGAGATCAAAGCCCTAAATTAGATTTTGAAATAGTTCATATGACCTCAAGCAAGACATTCTACCATTTATCTGTAAAAGACGTTAGAAAGGAGAATTGGTTTTATAGAGTAAAAAGAGGAAACACCAAGAGGGTCCCTGATTGGCAAGCATTCTGTTAAGACAGAAAGTTTGGAAGCAGGGAGAGACTTTCTGGTGAAGCTTCAGGAACGTTCAGCAGTCTTTGGTTGACTGCAAAAAGGGCAAGCAAGCAATTTGGGGATATTTCAAAAGAAGAAGAGTTGTTTAATGTTCAATTCCCTGGAACAAGTGGGAATCAGGGAGGTGCTGTCTTGTGAAATGGTCCTTATTGCATGAGGGGGTTGTCTTGGCAGGAATATTCCAACAGAAATGTGATTAAGCAATTTGCTCTTAATTTCTTAGTAAATCTTATTGTTTAGGCCTGATCTAATTCTTTAGTGTTTCTGGTTTTCCTTCACATTATATCCACCAAATATTCCTTCTTTCTTCAATTTTATTTCTTATAATTGAATATTATTTTCAATTTTTGTGAGTGGATACTTTTAAAACCTCCATTGATTGGAGGGAGGGGTAAATTAGGAGTTTGAGATTAGCAGATACAAACTATTATTGCTAAAATAGATAAACAACAAGGCCCTATGGATAGCACAAGGAACCATATTCAAAACCTGGTAATAACCTATAATGACAAAGAATATGAAAAAGGATGTGTGTGTGTGTGCACATGCGTGTGTGTGTATATATATATATACACACATGTATATACACATATACATATATACACATATACATATATATATATATAACTGAATCACTATGCTGTATACCAGAAACTAACACAATATTGTAAATCAACTATACTTTGATTTTTTTTAAAAGGGAAAAAAACAAACAAACAAAAATGTAAGGATGGAAGGAACTTAAAACATCAAGAATTTCCATATCATTTCCTTTGGAATTTAGGGATTAATAGATTATGCTGGTCATATTCCAATCTATTTTAGTGTCCCCAAAGAAGTTATGGGAATCTACTTTTGGATAAAAATTCCCCAAATATATATTTTAGGGATTATATTATGTAGAACACTGGAGTAATTTTTTCTTCTCTTTAAAATTCTGTAACAATTCTTTGATAATTATTCTCCAAGAATAATTAGCAATAAATAGGAAATTGACATTTTTCACATTTCTGGGACTACTGCACCTTGTTAATCTGCAGTAATCTTGAAAGAAAGGAGTAGAGGGAAGAAAGGAGGAGGGTGGGTGTAGGAAAAGGAGATTAAACATCATTTCTTTCTATCCATCCCAGGGAGATAGAAAGCAGTCTATTGTTATCCTTTCTAACAAAACATTAGTATAATTCTCTCCTGAATGGGATTATCTTTTAGAGGTTTCGTCTATAATGAGAGTATAATTAATTAACAAGCTTCATGTATGCTATTTATCTTTATATATTACTACTTGGTACCTTTTTTTAACTTAAAAAAGATAACTCATTATAAAAGAAATAGTGGGGTTTAGCCAAGATTGCCAGAAAAATTATTTATCGATTATGAGATTTTCTTTCTAATCCACCCCCTACCCTCCATACTCATCTTCCCCATAAATTGGGAGACATAAGAATTGCATGGAAATTCATAAGAATTTTATTTTTGTAAAACAGGAGATTACATGGCTTCACAATGGAAACCAACAAATTCTGCTGATTGGAGGCAAATTCTCAAAATTCAGCTTTCGTGTGTGTGTGTGTGTGTGTGTGTGTGTGTGTGTGTGTGTGTGTGTATTTCAATGTTTACACCTCCCAGCAAGAACCTTCCATATCAAAGAGCCAAGCATATTATTGCCTTTAATTAACACTGTTGAGTTGTTAGCATATCCAAAAGCACTTTATATGTGCTTCAGCCACACCTGAAATGCAGCCAGCAACACCACATAATCGCTTTTGTACTAAATCAAATTAGAAGCAATTTAACACTTACTAGGAGTACTGGGGAAGACATCTGGGTTGAGGGTTTCAGTTTCTGAAGTGTACTACTTGGATGTTGGAAGTGAAATTCTTGAGTACTTATTTAGGGAATCTTAAGCTTCATCATAATCCATTTTTTCCTCAAAAGAAATGATTACCACCATTGTTATTATCTGAGGATTTATTGCATCATGGTTGATGAGATATAATAAGTCAGTCCTGGCTCATTAAGGCACCTCCAAACCCAGCAAAGAACAGCCCTTTGTTTAAAAATGCCCAGTCCTCCACCTTTGTTTTAGATGGCGCTTTCATCCCACCTTCCCATGCACTTCATCAGGTGTTTCCTCTCTCTCCTGAACTTCCAACTTTTTCTCTCTACTTGAGAAACAAATGTATTGTAGAATATTAAGAGCCAAAACTAGAGTGAGCCTGTTTAAATCCTGACTCTGTCACTTAACCAGCTTGAGACCTTGGACAAGTCCACCTTTCTGTGCCCCAGTTCCCGTGTCCATAAATGTAAAATAGCAGTAACTATTTCGGAGGATTGTCACGAGTATGAAATAAAGCTGTATAGGTGAACACCTAGAACAATTCCTAGCACATAGTGCAGACTCAAACATTGATTGCTGTTACTTTTTATTATTACTGAATCCTTCCCATTAGCATTCAAAAAATGCTGTAGTATGTATGCATCATTCGATTAAACCCCAGTTTCACATTACTCTCCCGTATGTGTACTATCCTTTCCAACCAAGCTTAAATCAAAGTTGTCTACACAGGCTGGCTTCACTTTTCACCTCCCACTCACTGTTCTATCCTCTGTCCCTACTCCCAATGCCATTTCACCGAAGTTGCTGTTGTTGAGGTCATTGGAAACCTCTTTGTTGTCATGTTTAGCGTGGACTGTTCAGTCATCATCGTCCATGACCTCCCAGCTGCATCTTACATGGTTGATGTTCTGTCTGTCTTGGCCCCCACAGCACCTTATTATTCTCTCTCTCTGCCTGTCCTCTGTCTTCCTTGCTGGCCCCTTCCTCCCTTCTCAAGCCATCTGCTTACCCTAGCAATCTCAGGAGTCCCATCACTTCACATATCAGCCATCTATGGTTGCTTCCATTTTCTTTTTCCAAGCTTCAGACTAAAAGATTCAATAGCCTTCTCAGTATTTACAACTAAATACTGAAGAGACATATCACACCCAACATTTAAGCCCAAACTACTGCTCTTTTCCCCTAAACTTGCCACTTCTGCAACCTTCTTCATTTTAGTAAATGACACTTCCCTACTTACTACGGCCGGAACAAACATCATCTGCCTGTGGTCACTCTCCTTGACTCATTTAATATCCATCACTGTAGCCTAGCATTTTCCCTACAAAACCTCTCTTGAAACCCATCCAAGTCTCTCTGGCGTCATTCTTCGCACCTTACTTTAATCTTGTTACTTATTCCTGGACAATTGCAAATTGCTTCCTCCCCTCTCTTCCTTATTCTGCTACCTACTCCCTTTGATCCTTTGTCCACAAACAGCCTGAGTAATCTTTTACAAATAAAAATAGGAGTGTATTACTTTCCTGTGCAAAATCCTTCCATTGGCTTCTTATCGTTAACTATAATGAAAGAGAACAGCTTCGCCATGGACTGTCTGTCCCCAGTTAGAGTAACGTTTCTCTAGTACACTGTATAAAACATCCTAGTCTTTTGTGTCATATGGTTTTCTCAAAGTTTGCAGCTTTGTTTATTTATGCTTTTATTTTTAAATTACTGTCTTTCCTCTGTAACTGTAAGTACCATGAAATCTGAGAACTTTTTTTTTTTTACTAAATCTGTAGTGTTTCTGGTTCAATAAAGGTCTTTCGAAGGGATGAATAAATTATTTAAACAGCTTCCACAACTATTTCCACAAAAAAACTCTATCAAGTATGCCATACTGTAAATATTGTATAAGAAAGAATAGAATTTTACCTTAATGATTTAGAAATTATTTACTTAAACTTTTGGGTTTTGAAGGGGGATTTCATGTCTAATTTACCTACCTGTTAAGACCAGATGGAGGTCAGCTGGAGCCTTATGTATGACCTTTGGAAGCTGATAAAATACGGCATAAGTTTTTATTGCTCTTTCCAAGAAAAGGTAGGATTTTGGTTAAGTTACCAAAAAAAAAAAAAAAAAAAACCCAAAAAACAACTATGAGCCTGTTTTTGCAAACAAAAAATAAACACAATAAACATAATACTACCTCCCTTAATCAGCTGATATGAAAATGAAATTATATGTGACACAAACATGTCAAAGGCCCTCAAAAACAAACCCCACTCATTGCCTTTGTCAGTCGGAACCTGTTCTCAGGCCTGAGATGCCTTGCTTTGGGCCTCATCCTTGGGCTCTCTGTATGGGCTCTGTCTGGGGCCACCTGCAGAGGCCACCGACACAGGAGAAGGCTAACTGAGCAGGCTGGTTCGAGTATCTAAGCTCTTCCTGCATTCCGCTCCTGAGCTGGGATTTTATTAGGAGACCTCCCTTTGGGGCTGGTGCTGTATCACTCCTGTCATTTGTTTTATTTCAGTTTTTTTTTTAATCAAAGTCATCACTCAGATTATTGTATTACTAACTTTATAAGTGTTTATTTTCGTCTGATTGATGTTGTTTTGTTTTGTTTTGCTTTGGTCTTATTGTATCTTCAATTCTCCATTTACTTTATTTTATTTTTCAATACTTATTTTTGTAGCTTAATATCTGAATGTAGCACTTGATTGATCAGCTAAGCTTCATTAGCTAAAATAATGCACTTTAATATTTTACTCTTTTGCAGAGTCTACTGTTATAAGGATATGACATGCAGGAACTCAGCAATAAAGAAGCATTTGGAAGAACAATTAAGTTATTTTTCACTTCTTTTGGCCCAACGCCTCCCTTCTAGCCCTCAAGAGTAAATTCATCATTATCAGAAAAGTAGAAGCCTTTTACTTTAAGATAGCAAGTGCTCCTTAGCTTTTCAAAACTTAGGCCCATGTCTGAAAAGTACATACATTTCTTTAACTGTAGCCACCTTGGCCCTCTGAGGGTTTGGGTTGTTCTCTTCTTCCTAGCTCCTGCTAAGAATCACAGGCTGGACAGAGCATTAAACCTTTACTGAACACCTGAAATCTTGCTAGTTAGGGAGATTGTAACAAAGACAAGAAGTGACCCTTATCCACAGCAGTAGCTGCAAAAGGCTAAGGAGTTCTTTCTTAAAAGGTAAAAGATAGGAGTCTGTAGCTGGTTTTAATATTTCTGCAAGCTCAACAGATAAAGCTTCTTGCGTCTTTTCCCAAGACTAGAATAGTATCAACAGCAGAACAATAATCCTGATTCTCACGCAAAAAAAAGCAATCATTTGCTTAGTGAATAGAGTTGGTTAGACAAAGCTTTCAAAATATATAGGTCACAAGAAAAATAATGAGCGAGGTACTTGACAGTGGCAATGTTTAGGAATACTGCCTTTAAGGTACTCACACGACCCAGTAATTGAGAATATAACATAAATACATAAAAAGCAAGAAAAGCATATGTAAGGAAATAGAGATTTGAGTGCTAATCTACATGGTATAGATTTGCATTTTAAAAAAAGCAATAGGTTGGGCTTAGCCAAGAAGACCTCACTCAGGATAAGCTTAATTTTTTTAAATATAAAAAATGGTTTGGAGAAAGTAGAAGAAGAAAACACACATTGTGAATGTGCAAAATGTGTATCCAGACAGAGAGAGGGGAAGGTTCATGGAAGTACAAGAAACCTGAACCCAGTAGAGAATTAGCTATGGTAAGTAATGGAGAAGAAAAATGATTGGTCGGGCAGGATAAAAGCAGCTAACTCATTGTTTTAAATGTTAGGTCAAGGAGTTTAACCTTGATTCATGCCCAGTGCAAAGTCATTATATTCTTCAGCAGATCAACTGGAAAAGGATGTAGAAGAAAAGATCAGTTAAGAAAGTATATATACTAAATTTGCAAAGTTTCATGATATTGTTATGATTTTTAAGATGTGTCATGAAGTTTGCCTCTAATTTTAATTTGTGTTAAAAAATTATTATAGTAATTGAGGCATAAGTTGGGTATGGCCTGATTGTACAGTGATGGGTCGTTGTGAAGAAGACATACAACTTGGTGACTGACAGGACGCAAGAGAAGTCAAAGTGACCCCCAGGTCTCTGGCCAAAGTGACCAGGAAAATGGTGGTGCCTTTGACCCTTCGTGAGGACACAATTAGCCTGGCTTTTATCCTTAAACTTTAATTAAATTGGTTGAGGTTATTTAAAGAGAGAAGTTATTGGTACCATAAATCCAAAATTGTTCCTCTCCTTTAAAAATAATTCCTCTTCAGTTACTCCAAAACATTGACCCTTCAAGTCAGGCATAAGATTTTATGGTTTATTTATAGTACTGACATTTAAATGCCAGCTTTTTGGCTTGTTAGTAATATTTATGAAAGGATATATATATTCATGAAAAAAGAACTCCACTAAGTTACACAGGCAAATATAATTTAAGAAAACACTTTATGAAACAAAATTGTTATGCAGTATATTTTTTAGTTGAAACATTCGGGCATAACTGTACACATGGTTCATGATATCACTTGTAAAGTTTTCAAAATCTTCCCTCCTCAAACACAAAAAGAGGTAGAATACATATAAAATAAATAGGAAATTTAAAAAAATTATATTTGACCAGGACAGTTTGCCGGGTTTCATTTGATTCACCTCAATGTACATAACTGTGCAGGAGGGTGTTTTCTAATTCATAATGTGAGCTATTTGAGTCCTTATATTTATGGATTTCTACTTGCAATAATAGAAATGATGGAGGTCATTACGGTTGTAATCACATTTAAGATAGCAGTAATGGCAGTTCAGGGATTAACTAGGAGACAGCATGTTCAAAATCTAAGTAAACCTCTTCAGAAAACACAAATATTGGCTAGAAATGTTCCCTAACACTTGAACCTGTTTTGAGATTTGGTAGCTGTAAATTACTATTTTATGACAACTCTATTTTTACCTACTTCCTCACTACAGAGCCCTCTCTGTAGTGGGTTTAGAACAGGTAGTTCCTAAAATGTCAAGAACAGTCACAACAACATATTATAAAATTTTATCTTGGGATATATTTCAAAAAGAAAAAAAAAGCCACCTAACTTATTTGCTAGAGCATAGAACTCAGCTGCAGGCAGAAATTTTTATGCAAGTAAGTTTTGGTTCCTGGAGCATCAGGAGGCAGCAAATGAGGACCTAATACACCCCAATGTTAATGTAAAGATCACATGAATTTGAGAGCTCCCTGAGGATAGAGGCTTGTAATATTTTAACTGTGTATTTCCAGAATTTGTCTCGGTGTCTGGCTCATGATAGATGCTTCTTAAATATTTGGTCGAGCAAATGAATTAGCAAATGAGGTTGACATCTCTGAGCTGCAGTAGAATAAGAACTAAAGAATGAGATGAACTCTTCTCCAGAATTTTATGTAGCTCTAATATGTGATATACATATACACACATCACACACACACACACACACACACACACACACACACACTCTTGCATAAACACTTTCTAAAACATTCCACACTGCTATCCTTAGAATTCAAATTACCAAATAGAGTGGCCCTTTCTCAGGCATTAAAATACCAGGCTTCTCACTGCATTTCAAAATATTTTCTTTCCTGGATGCTCTCCTTTTTTTTTTCTAATTAAAGTATAGCCAGTTTATAATGTTGTGGACTCTCTCCTTTTTGGGGTTTCCACAGTTCAATCATTTGGCCAGTTTTCCTCCTTCTCACTAATTTCTCTGCCTTTCAGTCTCCCCTATGGCTCCTTCTTAGATGTTAATTAGCATAGTGATTCCTACTCATTTCCCTCCTTCCTCGAAATGATCATGGATTTGAATTTTTAGTTAATTATTATAGATTCAATCAGTGGTTCTCAAAACTCTCATACTTGACAACATTCTCCAAAAGGATGCCAAGGGGAGGAAAAACAATAGAGTATATGACTGATTACAAATGTTCAATCAGTTGGTATATTTAGAAAAACACTAGGATCAGTTTTTTAGTTATACTTTACAAGTGTAGTTATTTTTATTTCAGGACTCTTGGCAAAATTTATCATTAATTGGGAAAATATGTCATCCATATGTATATTATTATACAGGTGTGTGTATCCAAAGTAATTCTCAACAGCGATGTAATACATAAATTTGAGGCTCTAATGGAGCGTTCTTACTTTTTAAATAAATTCTTTGAGTAACTGGGGAAGATAAACAGCCTAACTATGTTATATTGTCCTCATGATAGCAGACAGGGTTTTCTCAAAACTTTGTAACTCTCTGAGGCTCCCCCTAGTGTTCTTAACTGGATATAAAAAGTGACAAGCTTGCATTTGGTATGTCCAACAGTGAATTAGAGATGTATCAAAAGGATCAAAATATTGCTTTAAGATAGTATCAGCATTTCTTAAGTGTTTAGGATAATTGAAAAATGAGATTGGTGTTTAGAAAAAAATAATCCTCTAAAGCATACAGCTTATGCTTCTTAACACAGTTTATGACAATAGGTATATTCAAATGGTCACTGAGGAAATTTTATGCAGGTTGTAGTTTGTGAATGACACATTTTAACCACATAATTATACTTGTAATTTGCAATAATATCAATAGAATAGTGTCAGATTATTTAATTTTGAAGTGGTTAGATGATAACCTCTTGTTGGAGTTATCTTCTCTGTGTTTCTATCTATTCATGGCCTGGGATTTTAGAGATTAGGCCTAGTTGTCAGTCTGAATCCCTCCCCTCAAGACAGTTCTGTCCAACAGAATTTTAATGTGAGCCCCATGTATAACTTTAAACAGTTTTGTAGTTTTTTTTTTTTAAGAGTGGAAACAGGTAAGTTAAGATTGCATTTAACCCAATATTTTCAGTTTTAAAATTATAGCATGCATTTTACAGTTGCATTCCTTCTCAGTTTGGACTAGCTACAATTCAAGTGCTCAACAGCCACATGTGGTTAGTGGCTGCCGTATTGGGCAGCACAGTATTAGATCACGTTTCCTCTTAAGCATTTGCTTGAAAGGAACACTGTAAGCATTTGTCATGGACTATGAGACATTTTAGCTAAAAGTACACTTACTAAGACAGGAGCACCATTCACGGATACAAAGAAATGGTCCCAGGTTGTAGTTTTCTGACATACTGATGGTGTCCCCAGAGAGCAGCCTGGAAAATGAACTCAGAGGCTACTTTTCAGATGGCGGAGGGACGTGCATATTGACAAGCCTCACCCTGTGATTTCAGCAGTGTTGACTGAAGTCATCTTTATGGTTTTGTAGAACTGAATGTCTGATTCTTTTTAAACTGCTGAATCCAAATATAAGACACAATTTCTCCTTCATTTGCCACCAAACAAGGAAAGATGGTGGATAGACTTTTGTAAGCTTTCGCCATTATTACATAAATTGTCCTTGTTTAAAATAGCTTCCCTTGAGCCTGACACCCACTTCATAGCAACGATTACTATGTAAAACCATATTCTTTACTTTTTGACTTGTTTTTCCCCACTTAATGTGAGCCCCATGAGATTAGAGACTTTCCAGTTTACTGCTCTATTCTTCATACCTGTGCTGCTACACAGTAGATGCCCAGTTGAATAAATAAGTTTTTTAAACTAAATGATTTGTTTCAATGTTAGGAAATAATTTTCCCCAAGACGTCCCCTTCAAACACAGTCTTTGCTTTACAGTCTTTACACATTCTCCCTTTCCATCTTCTGACATTATGTGGTGGACAGTGTATAGGGCACATAGTGGAGACAGTCATTTTATCACCTGCTCTCTTGCCTTGGAAAATGCCACCTAATTCCATGTCTTAGCCAGCATGCTACTAAATGGAAATGATCGACTTTACTTACCTCATGGAGTTGTTAGAATGATTACTTTTGGTATATTATAATTTATAAAATTATAAATAATTCAAAATACTAAAGTGTGTGTGTGCATGTGCGTGTGTGTTTATATAATCATGCATGAATATTGGACAGAAAAGACTCTTTCTTCTTCCTTTAAAGTTTCTCATCTGCAAGGTCAGCCCCATTTCCAGATTACATATGATCTTCCTTTCCCAAGAGCTTGTATAACTTTCTATCTGTATCATTCATTTGTAAACTTAACTATATGTGAATTTGCAACAGTATGTGGCTGTGTCATGTATGGATATAATTATCAACTTGGTAGAAAATTCCTGATGGGCATAATTCAGGGCAATGATGAAGGGAAGAATCTTATAAATTCTCATTTAATAGATTTGTTTCTGCATATCAAATATCATCTAAATTGTACACTGTGATTCAGAATTTTAATGTTCTCATCAGTAAATTTATTTAAAGCCTTGTGGAGGACATTAAAGCCTTGTGGAGGACATAGTAGGCAGTAACATTTTAAATAACTGATTCTAAAATTTTTATTTTTAAATTAAAAATATGACAGACATAGAAAACAAACTTATGGTTACCAAAGCGGGGTGGGGATAAATTAGGAGTTTGGGATTAACAGATACACACTACTATATATAAAATAAACAACAAGGACCTACTGTATAACACAGGAAACTATATTCAATGCCTTGAATAATCTATAATGGAAAATAATCTGAAAATTAATATGTGTGTATATATATATACACATATATACATATATATGTATATATATAACTGAATCACTTTACTGTACACCTGAAACTGAAACAACATTGTAAATCAACTATACTTCAATTAAAAACATGTATAAAACTTATTTGAAAAGCATGGCAAAAAGAATATAAGAATATAATATTTAACAAGGAAAATTTGAATTTTGATTTGCTAATAAAAATGTACTTTGAAAAATGTTACAAATTGTATTAAGATCAAAATACCTTGCACAGAGTATTTTATGTGATGTGAGTTGAAGGTATACTTAACATTCTGTAAGTATCAATCATGTGGATTAAAATTGCTAATAACATATTTTTACTGTTACTTAATTTGAAAGTGAATTTTATTTCACCCAGGCAAATATAAAATGTCTCTTAGAATGTAAAAAGTACATTTATTGTCCTTACAGTAATTCACTTAAAAATACATCAGAAAAAATGAGTGAAACCAGCAGACACTGTAGTTCCAAATTTTCTGAGGTCAGTTTCTAACATTTGTAGATATATATATTTAAAACATTAAAATAGTCACTTGTGAACAGATAGCTCAAGACTAGTCTAGGAATCCTGTTGTAAGTCCTTTGGAGCACTGCAGTCCCAGTGCGTGAGTATAGATGCACGTAACTGTCTTGCTCTTCTTTTTTTTTTTTTTAATTTCATGGTTTTATTAACACAAATACAATGTGCACGAGCTGTCTATTAGTGTACTGTGCTGCGTAGCCTGGCATTGGGATTGGTGACTCTGATGGCCAGCTGGGTTGCTCTTTCCATGATGGCTTTGCAGTTCTTGGAGGAGACATTGTGAGCAATCTCAGCACAGTAAGATTGTTGCACATCAGCAGCAGTTCGAGCTCCTTGATGTTGTGGACCAGGAACTTGCGGAAGCCGCTAGGCAGCATGTGCTTTGTTTTCTTGTTGCTCCCATAGCCGATGCTGGGCATCAGGATCTGGCCCCTGAACCTCCTGCACATCCTGTTGTCATTGCCTCTGGGTTTCTGCCAGTTCCACTTAATTTTGACATATTGGTCTGACTGGTGCCATTTGAACTTCTTGGTCCTCTTTTTGACGATTTTGGGCTTCACGAGGGGTCTGAGGGCAGCCATGATGCCGACTAGGAGATGGTTGCCACCTCCATAGGTATCGCCGAGGAAGAGTGTAACTGTCTCTTAAACAATGTCCTCCATACACCATCAAATGGGAGAAGACAGTAATATTAAAATGGGAGAATTTATGATTTCCCTAAATATATAGGACTCAGCTACTATGCTATCTAAATTTTGAGCTATTTTCCTTCAACTGTTTAGTTATAAAAATGCTACAATAATCTTTAAGAATATTCAATTAATATGGTTACTCTTCTGTGTCAAATCCAAGTCACTGTTAAATTCAAAATCAACACAGCTTAACCAGGAACGTAGTCCAAAAAGTGAGACATATGATTCACTGCTAATCACAGTGATGACCAACATTCAGAAGTTGGCTTAATAATTTTGAGGAATCTCCATACTGTTTTTCATAGTGGTTGCACCAAACTACATTCCCATCATCAGCATAGGAAGGTTTCCTTTTCTCCACACCTTCTCCAGCATTTATCATTCATGGACTTTTGAATGATGGCCATACTGACTGGTGTGAGGTGATACCTTGTTGTAGTTTTGATTTGCATTTCTCTGGTAATTAGTGATATTCAGCATTTTTCCATGTGCCTATTGGCCTTCTGTATGTCTTCACTGGAGAATTGCTTGTTTAGGTCTTCTGTTCAGTTTTGCATTGGGTTGTTTGTTTTTTTATTATTAAGTTGTATGAGCTGTTTATATATTCTGGAAATTAAGCCCTTGTCAGTCTCATCTTTTGCAAATATTTTCTCCCATTCCATAGGTTGTCTTTTTGTTTTCCTTATGGTTTCCTTTGCTATGCAAAAGCTTGTAAGTTTAATTAGATCCCATTTGTTTATTTTTGCTTTTATTTCTATTGCCTGGGTTAGACGGCCCTAGAAGAACATTGCTGAGATTTAGGTCAGATAATGTTTTGGCTATGTTTTCTTCTAAGAGGTTTATGGTGTCTTATATTTAAGTCTTGAAGCTATTTTGTGTTTATTTTTGTATATGGTGTGAGGGAGTATTCTAACTTCATTGATTTACATGCAACTGTCCAGTTTTCTCAACACCATTTGCTGAAGAGACTGTCTTTACTCATTGTATATTCTTGCCTCTTTTGTCAAAGACTAATTGACCAAAAATCTGTGGGTTTATTTCTGGGCTCTCTATTCTGTTCCATTGAACTCTATGTCTATTTTTAATCTGACTAAAAAATTCTTTATCCTCCACCTTTAGGTAGACCACAGGAGAATAAAAATAAAGGTTATGTTCTGAATAATGGAAAAACATGTAGATTTGTAATTGATGTTATACACACATGTTCAGTAAAATATGAATATTGAAGAGAACTATACAAAAGTATAAGTAGTAAGCGTCCATATATTACAAATGGTTGATTATAACTTTTGTGTGCCATTTAGCTTAGTAGATATAACCAAAATTTCAGAGTTTATATTCTTACTCAAAAGTCAGGTAAAAGTCAAAAACAAAAGTTATCAGACAAATGTATGCTAATATTATTTTAATAAGTAATTGAACTTGAAATCAATCTCCCAACCATACTGATACAAAATTCTGAATCCTTAACACTCTTTGTTGATATTAAATGCTGACATTTAGTATAGGTGCAGATTTTGACAAGACTAATAATACTATTTATACATGTAATTATTTAAATTACCCATACTGCCTCAGTTTAATTGTGTTCACTAAATTTGCATGCATAATTTATGACATCAATGCTGTCAACCATCAATCTACATTTCAGACAGCAACACATCAACTAAATGACAGGGTAAAATGTTTGAGTTGATTCCAAAAAGATCTTCAACTTTTGAGGATAGGAGTTTGTATCATATTTACATGTACCAACAGGAAGTGTATTTTTGGTGAAATCTCTTCAGGACTCCTTCAAAAAGATAATAATTATGGTAATTCGAGGGGAAAAAGCCATTGAATAAAGACTGGTAGTTTCTTTTCTTTTTTCAGTAGTTTTCATTGAGATATAATAGTCTATTAGTTTCAGATATAAAAGATAATAATTTGATATAATTATATATATATATATATAAATGATCACCAAAATAAGTCTGATTAACATCCATCACTACACAGTTATACTTTTTGTTCTTGTGGTGAGAACTTTAGGATTAACTCTTCTAGCAACCTGCAAACATACAATACAGTATTATTAGCTACAGTCATGATGCTGAACATTACATTACATTCCCAGGTCTTACTTATTGTATAGCTGGAAATTTGTACCTTCACGCATTTTGCCTACCCCCATCCCCTGCCTCTGGCAACTACCAATCTGTACTCTGTATCTATGAGTTCAGAGATTTGTTTCATTTTGGTTGGGTTTGGTTTTGGTTTTAGATTTTACATGTAATTGAGATCATATAGTAAGTATTTGTCTTTCTCTTTCTGACTTACTTACTTAGCATAATGCTCTTAAGAGTCATCCATGTTGTCACAAATGACAAGATCTCCTTTTTTATGACTGAATAATATTCTAATGTGTATGTGTATATATATATGATAGCCATATGTCATATATATATATATATGACATTTTCTTTATCCATTTATCTGTCAGTGGACACTTACGTGGATTCTATGGTCTTGGCTATCGTGTAATGCTGCAATGAACACAGGAATGCAGATATTCCTTTCCAGTTAGTATTTTTGATACTTCTTATAGTTCTTTAGCTTATTATCCACTTTTACAGCAGTTATTGAAAATAAAGATGATTTATTTTTCCTATTCAATATCACCAACCTTCTGAATTCTATCTGCAAACTCCTCTGTGTCTCTGGACCTACGGTAAACAATTCCTGTCATCAGTAAGTCTTATATTTCAATCTATTTTGTCTTTCTTTTCTTTAAGAATCAAGCTATCAATTTATTCATTTCAGACATAAAATAAGCATTTACATTTTTCAGCATGTATACATCAGGCAAAATAGTTAGGAATATTTTCCCTAACCAAATAACGTAAAAAATTTTTATTTTAATGTAACTTTCCTTTAATTTTATTTTTATTGTTTTAGCAGTGTACGTGTGACTGTGCATATTTGGAAATTGAAAGTGTTTTAGAATTCATAGTATTAATCAAAATGCCAGGCCATATACTATAAGGATTTAGCAACCCAAATAGTGTTACTCAGATCTTGGTGCTCTGTGATATTCACGCTATATTTGCATTTATTCATGGAGAATGTAGTAAACAGTTAATACTATAAAAAACATACCATAAAACACAGGAAATCATCACATTTTGAAGGCACAGATTAAGCCAAAATGAGAACATGTCTTTAAAAAAAACTGAGGCAAAGATGAAAGTACCTGTATACTTAAAGTAATTTTCCTTCCCCTACATCTCCTGTAACAAATTAAAATGTGCTTTCTCAGATGAAATAGAAAATATGACCATCTAGTGTTAAATAAGATGTCAGGACATACCAGGTTAGGGTATTTTTTCCAGAACAGCTAATTTGTGCTTTTTAACCAGTTCCCCACTAGGCTCAAGACAGCACATTCCTAAACAGAGTGAAAAAAGATTTCATTCATATATATTAACTGTCCTGTTCATATTGAAGATTTGTTAAAGACATTCTTAACATGACTTTAGAGATCAAATGTAATTCTCAGGTAATAGCTTTGAGATATAAACAAGATAAACAATACATCAAAAATTTTATCAAAGTAGCAGAAACAGTCCTCCAGCTATTTAAACCTTCTGTATTAGTTTCCTATCACTAATTACCACAAAATGGGCCTAAAGTAGCACCTGCTGACGACCTCACGCTTCTGTAGCTCAGAAGTTCAAGTGCAGGTTCACAGAGTTTTCCACTCAAGCTGCCACACTGAAAATTTTCACCAGGTAGAGATTTGTTTTGGAGACATTGGAAAAAATTCTCCTTCCATAGTCATTCAGGTGGTTGTCAGAATCTAGTTCCTTGTGTTTATTGGGTTGAGATCCGTATTTTTTTCCTGACTCTCAGCCAAGAAGGGGGAAAAAAAAAGATGTGAAACTGTTTTACATACTTACTAATTCGATCAACAAATATTTATTGAGAAATGCCTGATACTAGTTATTATTCCTAGCAATGTAAACACACTAGCAAACACAGTCCCTGCTTTGAAAAGCTGTCTACTTTACACGTAAATCACAATTACTAATAATTATAATCAGTAAACTCAAATAGTGAAACAGCTGACCGTATTTCAACACACAATTATTGTGAAACCACCATGTGCCATTCACTGTGCTGGATGCTGAAAACATGATGGAAACATAATTCAGGTCCTAACATTTTATAAAACAGAACCACGGCTATTTGACAGCAGCTCATCATCAAACTGAATAATATCTTTTATTTTTATGTGTAACATTAAGAATGTTCTTAATCCCACCTTTCTTTCCAAAGCTGGTGGCTGTAATCACTGCTAGAAGGAGATGGGCTTATGACCGAGAGGACCGGAGAATACTCCAAGCATGCCTAAAACATGAGATCATCAGTTCAGATCCAAGGGCAGGCATTTAATGTGTCAGGATCTTGATGGCATCTCCAGGAAATTGAAATGCAATTTTTTCCATACTAAATAATCTGATCAGATAACTGAATATACTGTTAATCACCTTGAAATGGATGAGCCTAACGTGCAAATTATATAGGCAAGAGTTAATGATCAGTGCATTGGCTTACTAATGATTTTCAGAAATTAAATGGTTTCAGGATTTTTCAGAATTAAAACAATTATTTGGATATTATGATGAATTAATGTACTTTATTGTGTGATATTCTTTCAGAAACAATACTGAAGACTGTATTTAAAGAAGTAAACATGAATTAGAGAATTTAAAAGTATACTGGAGTCACTCAACTATTTCTGTATTTATGGCAGCTTAATATCTGCTTTTCATATTTTCTAAAGATATTTTACCAAATATTTCAAATTATTTTTGAAAGCAAGGATATAGTGGCGACTATTGTAATTTGTAATACATAACAATAAGAGGAATAGAACTCAGAGATTAAACTCTCATTTTTCATAAAAGTAAAACTTTTTAACAAAGAAAAGGATGAGAAGAAATGATACAAATATTCTTTAAAAAGTAGCCTATTATCATAGAATAAAGTGCATTGTAAACATTTTATCAGAAATCTTATAGTAATAGTTTCATCTTATTGAATCGTTTAAGGTTAGAGTAAGGACACTACTTAAGAACCAGTGCGAGAATACTTCAGAAGCTCCAGCTCTCTTTCCTCAGAAGAATAAGCTAAGATGTTGTGGCTCTTCTTCAAAGGTTGCAGAGCTAGTTGAGAGTAGGATCAGATCCAAACCTGGTTTCTCTCTATATCATGCCTTGCTCTCTCTCTCTCTCTCTCTCAAAAAGTAAGAATTTGAACAAAATCACAGGAAACAGTTTAGGACTGGTGATGAATTATAATCCATCCTTTGGATTTAAATTCTTGTCATCTTTTTGAGTCATTAGAAGGAAAAGGAAAGAAAAAAGGTGGGAATAAACCGATACTAATACAGTGACCAATATTTAACTCTCTAAATCGATACTCCCATATTTAACATAATTCCTAAAGGGTCCTACCCAAAACATTATCATCAACCATTCCCCTGTCCACTTTCTATCCCCTTATTTTGCTTTACTTTTATTCATAATTATTAATTGGTTTATTTTGGTGATTTTTTCCTACCCCTCCACTACCATTAGAATATAATCTCCATGAGGGCAGAACAGTGCTTAGTACAGATTTGGAGCTCAGTGAATAAATACATATATAAGTTTTAGTTACTTGTTGAGTGAATAACTGATATTGCTTTGTGGTGGACATTGTTCACTCACTTTTACAAATAAAAACCCAGAGAACCTGGGTTTCTTGTGTCATATCACAGCTAAAAAGTGGCTGGGCATTTTTTAATGGAAAAAAACTCACAGAATAATAGTTATAATATTATCCCACTTATGTGGGGAAATATACAGTTATATTTATATATATAGAAAAAGAATATATATCTTTCCTATATAGGAAAGATATATAAAAATTGAGAAGTGATTTAGATGTATTATTATTTTTGTGCAAATATAAAGTTTTCACAAAAGTGTATTTAAACTCTTGTAATTAATAAAATGATAGTATTCATTTCAAGATTTACATTTACACCTATGTGAAGTCAACCTCTGTGTTTTCCAGTAGTGAGGGAGCTAAGGACTGTTAAGAACAGATCATTCAATGACAATATATGATGAGTGTATAAAATTATGTAATATTTTGTTAACAACATTTCCACAAAATGAGTGTTTTAAACCTGAACAACATTTATGATTATGCATGGAATAACAAGTATGCTTAGTTTAATAAAACTCACATATCATACGTAAAGGCCAAGACCACTGATAAACATTTCCTTGTAAAAGTATATGTATAATTATGAATGCAAGAATTTCAAACATGAGTCAAAATAGAATGTTGCTGCAGGTATGGGCATTATTAGCATAAAGGTACCCAAAGAAACATATTGCACAAGTATCTTGGGAGGCTACATCCCTTCAAGCTTGGACAGTCCCTTTAAAATTCAGCAGTTCAATACCAACCCTTCCTCCAAATGTCTCTGAGCCATGTATTCCATTCATCTCTGAATGTTTAATAAATACATAAAACCACAAAGGCACTGTGTTCTGTAATTATGAGGAGGCAGCTCGCGTTGGTAATCAGCATTAACATGCTGGCTGCTTTAATATACACAAAGCTGGCCTTCAGAGCCAAAGCATAGGCTCTGGTAGAGAATGTGTTTTTTTCCTTGAAAGTGTGTTAAGAATGAAAGAAGCATCATTTCAAGATTAAAAGGAGAGAAAAGTAAGGCCCTGTTATAATGAGTATTTACATAGAGAAGGCAACTACAAACCCAAGAATAAATTGAAAAGCTCACATTTGTTTTTAATTGTTCTCTTTTAGAATGATACAGTTTTAATATCCTTACAGAGTATTCTGTTACCAATAAGCTTAGGGGGAAAACAGATTAAAATGGGACAATACTAAGAATGTTATTGCATAATTATGATCAGTTGTACCAATATCCCTGTAAGTAATAAGAAAAAAAGGTATGTTAAACAATATTGTTAAACTAATGATGAAGAGCAGGCCATCTAGAAATTAGGAAAGATATTCAAGACTCTAATGACAGGCACTTTGAGCAGTGGAAAGACTGGAGAAATTTGGCATCAAATAGAACTGGTTCTGACATTTACTCATTAGACAAGTATGAGATGAATCCTTCAACTCTCTGAGCCTTGGATCCTTCATTTGTAAAATGTAGGTAAAGATCACAAGCTGAGAAAACACAGATGGTCCTCAAAATACATTTTTCCCTCATTCTTACTCAAACTTGACTTAAACTACTAGGCCATCAATGATGGATTTTGATGGCAGAGTTCTGGTGCCCCTCAGTCCTCCTGGATTAAATGCTCTACTTATACAAAAGGAAGATACAACCTATTTGCCCGTTCACAGTGATGGCCCATTAATAAAGATGGTATAGGAGACATTGATCTTAACAACTACTATCATAATGTCAAATATCGTAGAATAGCAAAGCTCTGTTTACAGCTTTATTGACATATATAAGAAGCATTGCTCTGGATAAAAAGTGCTTACAGCAATTTGTCAATTTGGAAGTGATTTTGTCTGTATTGTTTTATTAGTGGGATAAATATTTATTCTAAAATTCTTATTGAAATATCTGAGCCATTCAACAAATGGTACTGGAATAATTGGACACCCGTAGGAAAAAAAAATAAATTCGACCTAAACCTCACACTTTATACAAACAGTGAGTAAAAATAGATCAAAGACTTAAGTGAAAATATAAAACTGTTAAAATTTTAGGGAAAAACAAAGGAGAAAATTTTCAAGATCTAGGGTTAGGCAAAGAGTGCTTTAGAATTGAAACAAAAATAATCTATAAAAGGAAGTAATAATAAATTGGACCACACTGAAACTTCTGCTCTGCAGAAGAGCATGTGAAGAGAATGAAAAGAAAAGCTAGAGATTGGGAGAAAATATTTGCAAACCACACAGCTAACAAATGTGTAGTGTCTAGGATACATAAAAAACTCTCAAAACTCAAGTTTTAAAAAAAAAATCTAATTAGAAAATCGGCAAAAAGCATGAGCAAATATTTCACAGAAGAGTATATACAAGTAATAAACACATGAAAAGATATTCAACTTCCTCAGTCATTAGAGAAATGCAGCTTAAAAACATGCGGTGTCACTACACACCTACCACAGCAGCTAAAATAAAAAAATAGAGAACACTAAGTGTCTGCAAGGATGTGGAGAAATTGAATTATACATGCTTTGTTGTTGAGAATGGAAAAATAGTACAGCTACTTTGTAAGACATTTGACAGGTTTTTCATAAAATTACACATGCAATTACCAATTATCACATGACCAAACTGTTGCAATTCTGAGCATTTGTCCCAGAGAAATGAAAACCTGTATTCACATAAAAACTTGCTCACGGATGTTTATAGCAGTTTTATGCATAATAGCTAAAAAGCTAGCCCAGTTAGACTGATTAAAATATCTGAGTGGATTTAAAACTTTTCGAATGGCCACACTATGCATTTTCAATAATGGAGCAAATCTTTCTAAAATATTTATATACAAAGTTTACAGGTGCTCTGTTTTTATCTTCTTTAATATTTTTATCAAAGATTCAGAGGAAGACAAGTAAGATGGAGATAAAATATGTAGATTAAACCAAATTCTTAGAGAATAACCCTCAACTCAGAGTTAGGATTCAAATAAATCCAGGATTGCATGGTTCTGATAGCTTCTTTAACTATATTTTAAATATCCTTGGTAAGAAGAATCAAGCATCAAAACCAAGAGAAATTGAGCTGGAAAAAATTTAAGCTTTTTCATGGAACTGTCAAAAATAAGTAATTAGCCATGTGAGAAGCCCTAGAGTTTTTAGTTGTATACAAGTTGTGCATGAGGTCTAATTTGGATGTTCTAATATGCATCTAATAAGAATCCTTCCACAGAAGAGTCCCATGGGCAGATCTGAGTATCACACATTAAGGGTGAGACTATAATAACAGATTGCCCAGAAAAGAGAACCAGGAATAACAAAATGTTTGTAAATCACAGAAACAGCCAAGGAAATTGGGATTACTTAGCACAAGGAATTAAAGAATCATGGGAGATAAGCTAGTTATCTGCAAATATTTAAAGAGCTATCATATTCTTGTGAAAGTAGATGTTTTTATCTTTTTGCTTGGGAGGGGCAGGTAGCAGAAAAACACAAATTGGAAGATTTAGTTTGGTTCACTACAAAGAACTTTATCTTAATGAGGACTATCCAGCAATGGAGTGGAGGGTTTGTGTAAGTAAGATCATTGTCTTTCAAGGGCACTGTAGACAGGATTCCATTATTTGGAGGGAGGTTGGACGAGATATCTTCTAAGAGTCTTTCCAACACAGTCATTTAATCACTAGGATATATTGTATACGTGGTCTATAAATTTTGTGCCTTGTGGCAGAATATAAGTTTTCTAGAAAAGAGGGGAAGCCATTCTACAAAAGAAATAATAGGATTTCTTGATTAAAAAAAAAAAAAGACAATCTTTTTCCTCTGTACATAACCTGGGTTAGCACTAATTGCTTTATTATGCTGTATGACCTAATTTTGCCCTAGATCTATAGAAATATCCCCTGGCACACTGGGGATCCGTTTTTAGAAACTAGAATTTAAATGATAAACACACTGTAAAATCATTGCAAAAACCATGGTCAAGCCAGAACAAAACACAGAAATGACTGATGGAGGAACATTTTTTATGGTGTGTGTTTTCTCCATGGTATTTGCTATAAAACACCCAAGATTCCACTGAAGGTTTCTAAGCTCTGTGGAATAGAAATAGATTGATAGCATCTTCAGCCTCTTGATAAAAGGAGGGCAACCTAAATGTAATTATTTCAAAAGTCTCTTGGGAACAGAGAGATATGTCTCCAATGGCGTATTACCTAAAATAAAGTCAGACATACCTTGGGAAAAGCAGTAGTGACTTCTTTTGCTCTTACAGTAGTATTAACTTGTTCTTGTTTTTGTCTCTGCCTCTGTGTCTTGATGTCTCTCCTTTTTTACTTATTTCTTTTTTAAACTAAAATAAAATTATAGAGACAGGGAAGGGAGGGAGGGAAGAAGAAAGCAATCAGGAGATTAAGCAAAGCTTAATCTCAAATTTCATATGATAATATTGACTACTTTTGAGGGGTCTCATTCTGTGATACTGGGCTCTTTCATATGCTAAAGAAATAAGTATTATATTTCAATAAGAATTGTCTGATGTATATTTTATGTTCTTATCTTCAATGTATTTTCCTTTGTTTTACATATGATGCTAAATGTGGACTAAATATAGTTTCATTTAAGTATGATTAAAAACCAAGTAAATCATTGATAATTTAGAAATTCTGTGAATTTGCATTCCTTTTCACTTTTAATGTGACCTATTAATGCCTAGCTTTCAAAAGAAAAATTTCTTGGACAACTACCCCAATATTTTGTTTAGTGTACTGTAATAAATACTTTATCTTACAAAATTAAAAATAATATTTAATGCTGAATGACCCATTGTTCATAAGATTTTATTCTGTAATTGTACTAAAATGGTGAGTTTTAATGTCAAAAATATTTTTCTAGATGTGCAGTATTCCTCAATATGACCCACTAAGAATGTTTCTCTTCCTGATTCACACTTTATCCCATGCAGTACATGATTGGATGATCTGTTTTGTTCTGTTCAAATTCTGTCCACTGCATTGTAGAAAATTTCTTGAGCTTTTAACAGTCACAGAACTTACTTCCCAGAATTGGTGATGACATCATGAACCAGTAAATGTTAGAAGTCATCTTGACATCTCCCTCTCTCTCACCAAGCCTGAAACATTTGTGATGAGCAAATATTGATGCTATCTTCTAAAAATCTTTTAAATCTGTTCCCTTTCCATCCGCACAGGGCAGCTCAGCTGTGACCCTCAACATTTCTCACTAAGATTATAAACCTATTCTTCTGTTTTTCTTGCTTCCAGCTATTTCCTGCTCTGTCAAACTCCTTACAAATCCACAGAGCTGTCAAAGTGATTCTCTTTAAAGAGAAAGGCCCTGTTTACAAATCCTCAATAGGGTTCTACAGACTTCTGGATAAAATTCAAATATCTTAAAAAGTTATTAAAGCTATATCAAAATCCAATTTCTATGTACTCCCTCAATCTACTGTCTTGTCACGCTGCCGTATGGATGCTACTTGCTCAGCTAATAAATCTGCAATTAGTACCATCCGTTCTCGTCCCTCTTTGACGTGGACAATGATTCTTTGACTTGGAATGTGATACCATTCTGCCAACCTTCCCATACTTTGAGTGGGGAGAGAAGAACAGCATTATGGAGGCCAAGAACTTAGCAAAAAGCTTCAGATTGGGAGTGGAGGACAGAATGAAAATAGCACATAGTGGAAGGGTATTTGCCTCTGCTAATCTCTGCTGCCCCCTGCATCCTTGGCCACACACACAACTATCGCACTCTCAAGCCCTGGAGCTCCAGACCAGTGGTTGTCATTTGGGGTGGTATTGCCTCCCACTGGACATTTGACAGAGCATGGAGTCATTTTTGTTTTTCACAACTTGGGGATGGGGGTGCTACTGGCATCTAGTGGGTAGAGGTCAGGGATGCTGCTAAACACTCTAAATGCACAGGGCAGAGCATGGCACACACCTTCTTTATTCCAGTCCTTTGCAAATGCTTTTGTATGTCTGAAACTTCCTCCCTTCTCCTTCTCTCTCACTTTCTCTCCCTCTCTCCCCTCATTCCCACTCTGAAGGTTAGTATGGTGAAATAACCATTAATTCTTACTTCTGATTATCTCGGTGTAAATATTACTCTCTTTAGGAAGCCTATTCTGATTCTTGCCTGTCTGTAGTAAGTGTCTTTGATAATATGTACCCACAGCACTCCCTTCCTCCCACAGTCACACACTTGTTATAAATATTTCAAAATTGTAGATATCTTTTTGTGTCTTTTTTTTTTTTCATGGTTAAAGAGCAAGCTCCCTAAGGACAGAGACCAAGTCTGTAATGTTCACTATGATATGCCCTATGCTCAGAGCATGCATTTGTAGGAGGTGATGGAGGGAGGGAAAGATAGAAGTAAAGTGCCAAATTGATATTAGTTATTAATAAATGCTCATCCCCGTAAAAGATTTGCTCAGCTTAAGAAGTAGGTACTTTGTAAAGTTGAGAGAAAGGTGAAAATTAATATTTTAAATCTCTCTGCAATTAGTTACATTATAAAACAGGATTCATGTTTCTACCAAAAATGCATGTATTAATTGAATTTCATGTAAAACTGAGAAGATACATCGGTTTATTGGATTCTTCACAGTGCCCTTAAAAGTTCTTTCATGGAAAGTTCCACCGGACGATAGTGTGTAGAGGAGGGGGTGGTGTATGAAACTAAGTCTGTAGAATAGTTTATGAGAATTTAGCCATTTCTCTAATACTAAGTTTAGTTCATCTTGTATTAAGATTTGGGCAGATTGTCATAGATTGTGTTAAAACCGCCTCAACAAATGCTTCTCACTAGAATGCAAGATTAAGGTCAAACTTAGAGCCTTCAAATAAGCTAATCAGCATGAATTTTAAAAGTTTACACATAGCAAATACATTCCTTACTTCATAAGTGATTTTTAAAAATGGAACTTTGGCTCGGCTCCTTCCTTGATAAAGGATCTAAATCTGAGTGTCTTAGGCCATCCACCTTGTCCTAAAAAAAATATGAGCTTTAGAGCTCATTGAGCACTAGAAAGTGCTTTTCACATGATTAAAGATGATAATAAATGTGTTTTTAGATCAAGAAACAAAATGAGAGAACTCTTTAGTATTTCTCGTAAGACTTGTTACCTTTATCAGTTACTTGTGTCAGCACCATATGCCTAGCACTAAAGAGAGCGCACTAAAACTATTGTTCTTTGTAAGAGTTTTTTGGGGTTTTTTTAAATTTTTATGAAATACAGTCATAGAAATCAAATTATCATGTTTGCCCACTTCTGCACTAGAAGTTAGGCATATTTATTAGCTATAACACAGCATTTCAAGCTGGCATTTGGATCATTTCAATAACTAATGTTTGTTTTATCAACAATGGTTTAATTTGACATGCTGCATAATGCATGTGCAATAACAGTGCCATGTTTGATGGATAAATGCCTAAGAAAAAAATTCAAATTGGCTAATAAATAAAATTGACTTTCGAGACCCCATTTATTTTAAGGAAGCATGTCATGGGTTATTAACTATACTAAATAATGGCTTGTTTATGTCTGTGCATAAATAATTTGAAATAAATCGGGGTGACATAGTTAGAAACTATCATACTTCACTTACTGCTGAATGTTGAAGAAGGCTCACTTTCTCAGCTCCTTACCACCAAACCTGGTATTTTTCAGAAACAATTTCTACTTGTGAACATGATTATGACCAAAATTCAACTTAAATTCCATATATAGATTTAATACCTATATATTTTTAAACATTAAGAATTTCTACCAATGTGGAATTAAACTAAAATTCTGATTCTAGATAGATGGTTCTTTGATTTCTTCACATATTACAATTAACTGGGAGGGTTTTTGTTTGTTTGTTTGTTTGTTTGTTTCTCATTCTTAGAGATTCTGAATCAATTGGTTTAGGGTGGTTTTTTAGCTTTTTTTTACAAAATCAGTTGAGTTTTGTTTTGTTTTGTTTTTTAAACTTCTTAAGCAATTATAAATGGATAGCCAGGACTGAGAACCCCTGCTCTAACACAGGGTTCTAGCCTCTAATGCACCTTAATGTATTAGTCTTACCTGGGCAGTGAGGTCAAATGGTTTAATACTAGTAATTGTCCTGTTTAACAGTCTTCTGAGCATGCCTTTTAAACATGAAGTTCTAGGTGCTAGGGGAATGTCCAATGCCTTTGTTGTCAAGGAATTTGCATTACAGGAACACAAGTGACAATATTAAAAGGTGAAGTAAGATAATTGTCCCAAGAGAAGTACAAACAAAGGCTTTGTAAGATCATACCTGAGATGAACAAGGACCAAAACAGAGTTTTTGGAATAGGTAGAATTTAATCAACCTTGTCAATAAATGTGGATGCATGCTTTAAACCTGTTAGTGCCTTCATACCTCATAATGTCATAATAATCGACCTAAGTAAACCAAGCATTTTTACTTTACTTATAGCAAAAACAATAATTCTATGCATTTGCATTTTTATTTGCAGCATGCAGATAGGTTTATACATGTCATTTTTGAGACTTAAAACATATGGGATATGCAATTCAGTATTCCTATTTTCGAATGAGGAAACAGGCTCAAAATGTAAATCAGTTGCCCAGTTTACAAAACTAGCAAGTGGAAGAGTTAAATCTAAGATTAATCCTCCTGAGTTCTAAATTTTTCAGAAATTTTTCTATCACCTGGATATGAAGCTAAGAAGTTGCTGAGCTTGGGCTAAACTCCAGGTTTCTTAACACTGAACCACTTTCTTAGGATATGCTATGACCCATAAACATTTAATATACCATATTGTCAATAACTGTAGCTCAAAGTCTCTAAAAAATTCACTTTTCAAAAGGTAATTATAAACTGATACTCTAATTTTTAAAACACGGTACCAACAAATTCACTACCTTACTGCTTCACCAATTATAACCTTTCTTCTTTCTCTGGATGCAATTTGCAATCATACTTAATACCTGGATCTTGGGAAATTTCAAAATGTGAACCAGTTTAGAAGCTATAAAAGGCCAGAGAAGTGAGGGAGTTGAGTCCCAACTCTTGATATCTGCCTTGTGATAGTTCAGTTGTGTCCAACAAGTAGAAGCATCTTGCATGCATTATAAGCCATTGCAAATGCTATACAAAGAGTTGCTGGTGCACTGCAAAGTTAAGTTTTGATTTTTGGAACTTTCTGGAAAATTTTTTCGCATATTTTTGATCTGCAGCTGGTTGAATTCACAGATGCAGAAGAACCTACAGATATGGAGGGCCAACTGTTTATGAGTAAAGACTGATAGATAAATCTAAAGACCACTTAACTTGCAAGAAGTGTGACAAATTAAGCCTCAAAGACATCTTAAAAAACTACTGGAGGAATGATTTTATCCTGTCTCTTTTCTTAATAAGGACTCATAACCTAGAGACAGGCAGAGTAAGCTGCTCGTCACCTCTGTCACTAACAATTTGACCTTGAATGTGATACTAACTTTTAAAATAAGAGCAGGAATAGTATTAATAGCATAGATTTTTTTTTGGAAGAATTAAGTGTGATAGCAGATGTAAAAGTACTACTCCATGCTTGGCATTTTATAAATGCTCACAAAATAGCTGCTTTTTTTTTTTTAAATTACTACTTATTATAATAAAGCTTAGTTATCTATAGGAATTTTCACAAACACTGCTTTATTAATTGAAGTATTGCAACACCTTTACACAATGAAAATTAAAACTGAAAAAATCACGAAATAAAGTCTTGGATAGATTTATGTAAAAATAATTACCTCATCTCTCCTTATACTATAAAATATATAGCTACTAGCATTTCTGACAGCTTTTAATATTTTAGTATCTGATTCTTCATGCTCACTTGATGACTCTTATGACATAATGCTCCAATAGAAATAAAGTAGGTATGCTTTTTCACATGTATGTTCTTTTAAAATAATTAACATTATTTAACCTAAGTATTTATCTTTATGTATTAGGTGTTGGCACCCACATTATATTATATTTAAATTGACTGACCCTAATAAAAAGTGAAGTTAGGAATGTTTTCATTAGATGACTTTTCCAATGTAAATAAAATTAAATTATTTGGCACAAAACAGCAATAATTTGTTTTTACCTTTAACTATGCTGCTATATTAGTTGGATAGACCGATGGTAAAACCTATAGGAAAAACTATAGCAAGTTAACCCTCAGGACTAATTCAGCACAGTGATTCCCTTAACATCTGTTCCACTAAAAAGGAATCATTTTCAAGGGCCACTTGGAGAGTAAGAGATCAACTATCCCTGAGCATCTGTATTAAAAGAGAGTGAGGGAAAAGAGAAAGCAAAAATCTGCCTCTGGTCTTCAGACTGCTGTGTATCCTGATGAACTGCCATGGGGTGATTTCTCTTCTTCCTGCAAATTTTAAAAGAGATATTTGGTTTGTCTCGTCTTTGTTTTGTTTCCTATCTGTTTTCCGCTTTGAGAGAACCACGAGTTGAGGTCATTCATGAGCACTATAGTATGTGGAGTACGTTCTTCTCAATAGACTAGGGATGTTAAAGTTACTGTCTCACTCCAGCCTATTATCATTATAAAGTAACACACACCATTAGAGAGAGGCTTGGTGAAGGACATTATCATTATGTATTAGCACACACCATTAGACAGGAGTTTCAGCTGCTAATCCTACTGAGGAGGGTAGATTCATAACATCACAGCCCTCCTGGGTAATATAACTCAGAATTGTTAAATCATTCGGCTGAGGTGAACTCAGATCCCGTGATTGGCACCTAACAACACTTTGAGCTCTCCGTGGTTATTTACTCTGTGAGAAACACTTCTCTTTTCTGATTCAGATAGAAGTCCTAGTGAAGCTCCTAAGGAATTTTATCTTACTTCAACCCAGGCAAAACTTACTTATACAGATTCAATTATAATAAAAATAATTATAATTATCAGTGGTGCTCAGCTTAAGATTTGCAAATATAAAACATTTATAGTTAAGGAAATCGAACATTTAAATATGTCTGTGTGTAAAATTGTAACCAGTATGTAATGGGGGATTATAAATGAAGCTGAGTGAACTTATCTAATCAACAAAGCAAAAGAACAATGCCATGTTTTATTTTAAAATCTTAGCAGAGGGTAATGTCAAAGTGATGTGTCTTTGTCCTACCAAATGTCAGAGTTATTTGTATATGATATGACTAGATGCCGTTTCTCCATGAGGATCCCTTTAATATGCTGTTTATTCTCATGAAACATTAATGTATGCTATGGATATTTGCCTGTGAAAAGGAAGAGCGATGAATTTTGCACTTCTCAAATGAAAATTAATCTTGAATGAGTTTAACTTGCATCATTTGCACTTTCTATGGATAATGAAAACCCATTTGTAAATAAAAGGTTTATTGCAAAGCCGAAAAGAGTATGTTTGAAATTAAAGCTCTCATTTGAACCCTAGTCTAGGAGTTTGTAGTTGCTAGGTTTTTCATGGCCGAGGATATTTCTGCTCCTAATTCAGTATAGGAATATAAAAGTGAGAATAAAGGGAACAAAACGTATCACTTAATTTTCTAATACCAACTTTTATTTGTTTGGTTTCATCTTTTTTTAAAAATGCCTCAACCATCAGTAGACACAAAGTTGTAAAATAAAACATATTTTTTATGTGTATGTATTTATATAAATATTTATATACATTATGGTCAGTGGCAAAATTTATGGCTTGTAAATTAGCTTATGAATACCAAAGCTTAGAGACCAGTCCTATTCTTATATTATACATAGAAAATAACAAAATACTGGTCCTGGGTGCGTACTAACTGTAGGAATAAACTAGTCACTGAATTAACTATTAGAATATTCTCTACAGAGGCAAATGCAAACCCAAATCATTTCAAATGTTGTTTCACATTTTAGATATATTCAGAAAAATCCCTATTATCGGTTACCTTAGGTGTAAGAATGAACATGGTAAAATCACCTGTGTTCTCAGGTGGCTTTGTTGTGATTTTTAGCCCCTGAAAGGTCACTGGGTGAGGAAGGTGAGAGATATCAAAATACTCATTGTGCCAGAAGGAAGTCTACCACCATCCTCCACCCCCTCAAACATACACACACACACCTTTTTAGTGTATCTTCTGTTAGGCAAAAAAAAAAAAAATCACTTAGGCTGATCCCTTTCCTTCATTTTTCATGTTTATATATACAAGAGGTTTGAAAACATGTCCTTCGATTGCTTCCCTTATACTGCATTGTGTATTTATTGTCTGTAAATAAGTATGGCTATGTGTACATATAGACCCCTCTTCTCAGCAGATAGATGTTTCATACACTTCAGTCTCCAAAGACCTCTCAAAAATGTACATTCATTGCATAATTGCATTCCACTTTTTATTAAATGCTGAGAATAGTTTTACCCAAATTCTTGCAAGAACTATGTAGTAAGAGGGTGGTAGGACCAATAATGGTGTCTAGCTCAGGTGATTCCAAGTAACTATGGGATTTTTTTTTTATCCTATTATATAGTTTCTTAGCTAATGCCTAAGAACTAACAGACAGAATTGCCTGAATTTATATCCTAACTTCACCACTTACTACGTATGGAACACTGGACAAATTCTCAACCTCTCTGAGCCCCAGGTTCCTCATTTGTAAAATAAAAATAGTATTAGTACCCACTTTGTATGGGTTGCTGTGAAGTTTAAATGAGTTAATATTTGTAAAGCACTTAGAACAATAGTGCCTGAAAAAAAAACAGGTGCCAAGTAAATATTGTTACTGTTATACTGGCTTTAATTCTGAGGGATTTTTGTAAAGTAAAATCATTGTAAATCTACTTTATAAACTTGTTTTATTAAGTCAAAATGTGTATAAAGAAATCACTCCACAGGCTGGCAATGATGCATATTGAAATATAAAACAAAAATGCTAATTATGGTGAAATGCCTGTCTAATGATTACTCATACAGTACACCAGTTGACATCATCACAGGCTGTGTTTTCCACACTTAATTCCTTGCTTCTGGTTCAACACCCCCTTCTTCCTTCTTTATTATTCCGCCCATTAAAATCATTCATCCTTAGCCTTTTTAAGAGCCTATGCTAACCATTCCTTTTATCCTCCGAGCTTGCATCTTTCTCAGTGGAGAAAAGAGAGATTTTTAGGTGAGATCTATCAACAATTCTTTGCCCAATCACCTGTCACTTTATCTACACATACTCAAAAACAAGGATCCAGAAAGCTTGGCATGCAAGAATCTTGACTATCTGGCCCAATTCTCTTTCTGGTTTCCTTCTCCATCATTTCCTTGATGCCCCTTTAGCTCCAGCCATCGAGCACTAACCATTCCCAAACTGTGTCATTCTCTTTCAAACCTCTGAAAACTGCACACATTGTTTCCTTGCCTAGAATGCCTATCTTGCCTGCCTATCAAGTTTCTATTTATGCTCATTACAATATGGCTCCTATGCCGAAAGACTGTACTAGGAGGCTACGTGTGTTCTGGGCACCTGTCAATAAAGAAAATCATACCATTGACGTCCAGTCAGGTGCTGAGATCCTGATACCCTGTGACAGGCTCCCCTGATGCTGAGAGCCTGCTCCTGATTCACCCTTGCTGTGACATTACTGCCATGCTCCACAGATCCCTGCCACTTCACCTTTCCTCTCTCATTCCTCTGGTACTGTTCACTCTCTTCACTGCAAAACCAGTGAAGCATCAACCCATGTACTGTCTGAAATCCTTCAGGCATAAAATAAAGTCACAGCCTTTTCTACTGTGATCCTCTACACTTGCAACTGAATAATAAAAACTCCAGCTTAAATACTTTTTCAATATGTACATTGATTAGGGCATTTTTACACATATAGTTGAGCGTACTGAGAGATACAAATTGCAAAAGAGACACTGCAGAAACAACTCACTTTAAGGCAGGTAAGAACAAAAGAGATATATCACCAATATGCTCGATTTTGTTTTTGTCTGCTAAGGTGTTGGTACACTAATGAATCTCATTGGTTCTAATTAGAGTAACCTTGGTGAAAATAGATATTATTACTCTGCAAATCATGGATAAATTGCTGTTAAATAATTTGCATCCTGTTACATCATTATGTCATAGTATAGACAGAAACATTTAGGTCCAAGTCTCTAGTACTTATTAATGTACACCATTCATTTTGGCCTCACATAAAGATTTACATATTTTGCCTGCCTGACATATTTTGTCCAATCTATGCTCTGAAGTCTCTTTCCAGGTAATTACATATGACATGCTCTTCAGCCATAAACAGAAAATATTATATTTACATCTCCAAAATATAGGTTATTCAGAGGTCTGTAACTATATAAATACTAGTTGTCATCTGAATTGATTACCCATTAGGTGCCAACTGTTTTAAAATGTATTGTTTGATTTAATTATTTCAGTCCTGAAAAGGAAACATCCTTATCCCTATGTTATGAAAGGGGAAAGTGAAGTAAAGGGAGGTTAAAGGAACTTTTAAGGTCATGCAATAGGGCTAGGTGACTGAAATTCTTTCTCAGTCCATAATGATGGGGCCTCTCACTTAGTTTTTTAATTAGTGTACATTTATTACACTTTATTTATCAGTCAACTTTAATCAGTCAGCAATTATCTTTATATACTTTAATCAGGCAACAATTATCTACTGAGCACTTACACACCCAGGACTATGTAATGGGCTTTTGATTTAAAAAAAAAAATCATAAGACACAGGCTTTCTCCATTAAAGACAAATGTGATGGATTCTCACTCGAGAAGGACTATGGATATAGTTGGACAAAAAAGAGTTGCTAATTTATTTATTTCAACCATTACTTGAAACTATTTTATGAGTTTTGATTGTACACATTATAAACTGTAATAAGCAACTTAAGATACAGGAACTGCTTACGTATAACATATAGTTATTAATTTTGTCTCAGGCCTAAGAACAGAACCTGGCAAGGGGTGCTTCTTTCCTCACCTGGCTCCCTTCCAGGTCAAAGCCCTGTACGGGTAAATCTGATTGATGGTACCAAGTCATATGGCTATATCTTAGCTTCCAAGGTGCCAGTGGAGCCAGGTTTTCTGCCTCCTTTCTTAACTTATAAACCTGGAAATTTCCCAACCATAGAAAGGACATTTTAAAAATGCTGACTACCCAGAAAGTATCGCAAATGTCCACTAGAAAGCCTTTGTAGAAAACTGTAGTATCTGGAAAATAAATTTTAAAAGATATTTGTTTGCTAGTCCAATCACCAAGAAAAATAAATAGTAAATGATATAAAGTGAAACATTTTTCAAGTTTACTAATGCAATACTAAATCATTTCTAATGCTACAGCTTCTAATCACCAGTTTATATTTATCTTCTCTCATCATAATCCACTTAATGAAGTTGCCTTAATCCATCTCCTTGCCTCATTTCTTTTCTAGTAAAATTATATAATTTGATCTATTAATTTTGGATATCCTAATTTGTCTACAAGATAGCAAAACAGCTGGTTCTAAAACACTAATTTTAATCAAAGTCTCCATTATGTAATGGAATTTGATTTTTATTAAAAGAAATAATAAAGCTTTCAAACGAGTTTGTGTGTAGAAACCACAGCTTGCTTTATTTTACACTCATTTTTTATACTGCCTTCCATTTTGAAATATGTCTTGTGAAATATTTATATATAAAGAGTAGATAGAACGTACTCATTTGCTAGCTTGTTACGATATTAAGTAAGGTTCCGTTCCAAGCACCCGAGTTACTGCAGTAAACACAGCCAGAAATCCCTCTTCTCATGGAACATTCATGGAGTGTGAGAGAAACAATGGAGAAAAATACATTGAGGCAGATGGTATTAAACGTGATGGAGGAAAAAAAGTGTAAAGAAAGTATAGAAAATGTAGTGAGAAGAAGTGAAACTGAGTCCACAAAACCGTGTTCCTTTACCAAGTTTATGATTAATCTCCCCATACAAGCTTTATTCCTTTTCTTGTTTCCTCTGGCCTCAATCCTTTGCTAGTTGAACACGAATCAGCCAGAGTCAGTTGACTAAAATTACTGTTCCATGACATCGTTAATGTACTAAAATTGCTATTACAGATATTATCATTACCTTGCAAACTCAGGTTGTTTCTCCAGGGCAAGACAAGCTAACCAACTCCCCTGCCGTGGAATACTTGGTGTGAGGATTGTAAACCAGAGACATCCTGACTCCTAAAAGTATGATTGTTACCCAGTCTAAACTCATTCTGATCACTGCACGACAGGCCAATAAATCGGGAGACGAGGTGCTGAGGCAAGGAATAGAGACTTTATTTGGAAAGCCAGCTGACCGAGAAGATGGCAAACTGATGTCCTTGAGAACCATCTTAACCCAAGTCAGAATTCAGGCTTCTTTTATACTAAAAAGGGGAGGGGGTGTGGTTGATTGTTGCAAACTTCTTGGTGTCAGAATCCTTTGTTCTTGGAATCCTTTGTTCTTGGCAGCTGTCCAGGTGTGTCAGGTCATGGTGCCCCTGTAAAACCTCCCACAAAACAAATGTTATTTTCTATTCTGCAACTTGTTATCTTTATATGAGTGCAAAAGTGCTAATATCCTTAAAGGTCAGAGCCTTGAGAATAGGCTGTCCTGCATACTTCAGGCTGCAGGCAACATTCTTTTACAAAACGTGCAGAACTAAGCCTAGAAAACAGGGTGTAAGGTTAAAGCCAAAGAAACAGATCTAATACGGAGTCAGATTTGTTCTTTTCTATTACATGATTAAGAAATGTCACAGAAAGGTCACAAGACGGTGATAATTCCCAGCTTCTTTATTATTCCCCTTTAAAAAGGTCCCTAACTCAAAGACCAAGATGGAGCGGATCTGAGGCTTGTCTCCCATCCCTTTGCTTGACACCCTGCAATAAATGCTCTAGTTCTCTCACCAAAACCCAGTGTCAGTAGACTGGCTTTGCTGAACCTGAGTTAGGTACGGGAACAGAAGGTTTAAATAGGGTAGTTAGGAAAGGCCGTATTACTGAGGTGGCATTTGAGCAGAAAGTGAAGGGGCAAAGGGAACAAGCTGCGTGGACATTTGAAGAAAAGGCATTCCTGACAGAGCAAAGGCTCTGAAGCATCAGTATGCTGGACACATCCGAGGAGCAAGGAAGTCCATATGCTTGGAAAAGAATAAATAAGGGGGCTGTTATTTATAGGATCTGTGCTACTAGAGGAAGGTGGGGCTCAGATAATACAGACCTTTTATAAGCCAGTATAAAAACCGGTTCTCACTCAGAGTGAAATGGGAAGCCCTGGGAGGGTTTTGAGTAGAGGAAAAATAGAATTATTTTGGAAGGATCCATCTGTCTTTCATATATTCAAAAGACTGAGAGAAAAGGGCAAAGTTCAAGGCAGGCAATTAAACCAGTGAAATGATCTGGTTGAAAAATGGAGTTAGTGAGAAATACTTTAAATCATACATATTTTTCATATACAGCCAATATAGCTTGATGGTAGATCTGGGAGCAAAAAAAAAAAAAAAAAAAAAACCAAAAAACAAAGAAACACAACTTTAAGAATTGGATGATTCCAAGGTTTCTGCTTTGAGTAACTAAAAGGATGGCGTCACCATTTATTGTAATGGGAACACTACTAGAAGAGTAGTTTTGAGGGAGAAATTCAGTAGTCTGTATTATATGTGTTAAGTCTAAAATACCCGCTAGATATTTAAGTGAAGATGTGACAGAAAATTGGATATAAAAATCTGGAGTTCTGGGGAGAGACCTGGGGAGATAAATAAACTGGAGAGTCTCAAGTATAAAGAGATATCTAGAAGCTGAGTCTGGATGAGGCTACCTGGTGAGTGAGGGTAGTCAGCAAAGCACAGAGTCTGAGAGATGAGTTCTGGGTTAGGAAAAGGAAGTGGGCTTAACAAAGGAGACTGCCAAAGAGGAAGCAAAAAAAAAAAAAAAAAAAACCCAAAAACCCAGAGCAAGAAGAAAGTACTTCAGTATTTCATGGAGGGAGTGATCATGTGCAATGTAGCTGCAAAGTCACATGGCACAAATAATAGCATGTATAGTTTAAATGATAATAATAATTATAAAATCAACACATCCACCCATCATCCAGCTCAGATAAAAGTACATTCTTTTCCATAACTTATTTTCTCTCAGACTCTTAAGGGACAATTTAATATGTTTCTATTTCAAGGAGCTGAAAAGGGCTCAAATAACTTCTAGAAGTAGTTGATGTATTTCCCATTTTATCAGTCTGAAAGTTCCTGTTTCTTCCAACTTTAAAAATGCATAGGTAAGCACCATTTGCTTGTTACCTCCTTCATCTTACTTAGTTTGCATTTCTCTTTTGAATTTACTGACTCACATACCAAGGGGTTTAATTTGAGCCCCTCTGCACTGTAATTTAACCCTCTACATCTGGGTATCAGTCATTGAATTGCAAACCCTTCATTTGAGCTTTGTAGCTCACCTCAAAGAGAAAATCTAAATGGATTGTGTCTAATAGTTCCAGAGCAAGAGTGTCCCACATATTCACGATGTAAGGGATAAAGATAACTACTTAGCCATGCCCCCAGATAGGCATATTATTCGTGTGTGAAAGCGACTGGCTTTAGCATGCAGATGACGGCTGCTAAGGAATTTCTCACATCAACTGTCATATCTTAGCAGTTCAAATTTATAAGAAGATGAAACAGCTCTCTAATCCCTTAAACTGTTAATACATAGCTAAGAATCCTTGTGCATAACTAATAAAATTTACATTTTCTAAGCCTCAATTTCCTTGAAGGATTGTTTTATTTGATTTTTCAAAATAATGATAAGAAATATGTTAAGGTATAATAAACACTGAAGGACTGTATTTGGGAAGGAAGAGAAATGTAATAGGCGTGCAGTGTATAGATGAAGTGTATCTCAGGGGATGCCCACTTGTTTGCCTGTGTTAATTATTTCTGCAGTGGGAGTGTAGCAAATGGTGTCTCTGAACATGAAATTAATCCTTGTGTGGTTTAAGGGATATTTTTCCTTGCCTAATATTCTTTTCCGATGTGTGTGAATTTTGGCTGTAATCCTAAACTAAGTCTAGAAATATAAATGGATACCAAAAAATGGCAGGAATGATTGATGACTTTAAATTAGTTATTCTGAATATATTATGGCAGTGGTAGTTTTAAGTCCTTTGGGATAGGAAAAAAAGGTACTATATATTATGTGAGTTAATGTCAGTTAGAAGAAATAACGTTTTGGGGTTTAAAACTCAACCAAAAATGATTTCTAAACCTTAAATGAGTCCAAACAGAAAGTGTGCCTCTCCTGTTTGATATATAATTCTTTTATTCACTACAGATATCTTTTTGTGCTTTTCCATTTCTCAGCTAGTCCTTGTCAACTATTAAGATAAAAACATTAGTTTTTTCAAATTCAATTTTTAAAAAGCAAATCTGGTCTTACCAACTATGACATTTCAAGCCTCTTTGAAAAGAAAACATTTTTTCCCAACTGATCTAAAAAGTTGTATTTTATCTAAGATTTCTTTTTCTCTTTAAAAAAATTGTGAAAATCTAGTCAATAGTTACTGTTTTCTTCCAGATGCTTTTATTGTATCTGTTCATGTCTAGAAATAGCTGATATGTGGGTCTTTTTGTTATTATTTCCCTTTAGTTTTCAATTTGTAATCCACAGGTTTCCCTCTATAAATAAAAAGCAGAACAATGTATATTTTAGGAGTTTTTGAAGTACAGACAATTAGTTACAAATCCAACAAAATGAATATAAGTTGTTTTAGTTGGAGAAGCTTTCATTCTAGAACTTGTATATTGGTAATCACTCCAAATGTGTTCAAGGTATACAAAGTAGAGTGAATTTGGCAGAACTGATTATGTAACTGTATTGACTACACACATCATCCCTCATCTGAAATCCCTTGAAACCAACATCACACATTTGGAAAAGAGCTGGAACTAAGTGAAACTAACTGTTTCCTAGTAACTAGCATATCTGGTTGTGCCCTATGACATAGGTGGTTCCAAAAAATCACTTGGGTGAAGAAAGGGTTGACGTTAAGTTCACCCAAAATCCACACTGTCTTTCTCTAGAACCACCTAAATATAGTAACAAATTTTTTGTATTATGCACAGCTGATATTCTCAGTCTTTGGTAAAGTGTGAAAAGATATACCTTCCCAGAATAGTTATGTTATTACCAAGCATAATCATTAAGTAAAAATAGCACGCTTGTATCTATAAAAGTGGACCCTCGAGACAAATTGTACAATGCCCCTTCCAAGCAGACTACCAACCTGTTCTGAAAATTCTGAAAGTTGACATTGTCATGATAACAGTCTTGATATGCCCCCGTCTTGTGTTTTCTCATCTTTCTCCAGCTCTTTTTGACAGAATCAGGTGGCACCAATTCCCTGAGCACCTGAGCAGTTGTGTTTCTGCCTCTGCCTCCTCTCTTGGCTGACGTTCCTTTGTACCCTTCACTTCCTCTAGTACCAGAGAGAGACTTTGACCCAAGCCACCTGAATAGTACACAGAGAAGTTGACAAAGAGGAGAAAGTTGGAGGTGCTGGTTAAAAATGACTTCTTCAGGTATAAGAGAAACACCTTTAAAAAAATAACTTTAGAAAAGTCACACAAAATCTGAGAGCAAGGAGACGATCTATGGCTAAATCTTGCTCTCTATTACAGATTCCTTAAACCATATTTATTCTAAAGCCTAATCCTAAAATTAAGTATTGTGACTTCTTACATCAAGAGACAAATGAGAAACCTATAAATCTAGAACACATTTTTAAGGTAGGTACTTAAATTCAATGCTGAATTTAAATGAAAAAAACTGCAATCTAGAGAATGTGTGTATGTATGTGTGTCTGTAAATGCATAAATTTAGCTGGAACTTTCAGCAGTTAGTGATTTCTCTTCTAACTGTAATATCTAATCTTTTTAATTTCCAGAATTGCTGGAAAATAATGTAAAATAATCAATATAATTGGCTAAAATTATAATAAATGTTATTATTCTTGAAGAAAATAGTACATCTAGTTTCAATTTCACTCAATGGAATACTGTTAGTTATTAAGATGATTATCTTTCAGAATCCAAGTAGCAAAACAGTAGTTTATATAATAATGCTCAGCTTAGGACAGAAACAAACCACAAATTTTAGGGGAAAAGTCTTGTTATATTTTGTTGGTATTAAAATACACAAGCCTCTGGTAAAGATTTTCTTGTTTGGACAATAGCAACAGAGTGCCCAATTTCTAGCTTATGGGGGAAAAGAGCAAATGTTTTAAATTCCAAGGGCATAAGGCAAGACAGGGATTCAGTGTTTGAGGTAGATCCAAAGCAATGCTATTCAAGGTCTTAATGTGAGTGCTAGAGAAGCAGAAAACAAGCCCCCATTGTAAACATAAGACAAGATAATAAACCCGAATCCCACTGAATTCAGGTGGAGGTTGGATAGAAAAGGGAAACACAGTCCTGTGCACAGATCTGGAGCATAGCTGAGGTGTCCGGAGTCTCTTCTTACTGGCTGCTGGCTACATGGCGTTTGGAAACCCCAATCATTGCTCATGCTGCTTCTCAGTTCATGCTGTGCACTGGAAGTTTGTGTCCCTTCAAAATCCGCAAGTTGAAACCTAACGCCCAGTGTGACGGTATTAGGAGAGGGGCTCTTTGGAAAGTGGAGCACTCATGACTGGGATTAATGCTCTTATAAAAGAGATGCCACGGAGCTCCCTCGCCCCTTCTGCTGCAGGTTACAGCAATGAGATGGTCACCCAGGAACCAGGTCCTCGCCAGACACTGAATCTGCAAGCTTGGTCTTCCCAGCTTCCAGAACTGTGAGAAAGAAACATTTTTTTTTATAAGATACCCAGTTTCTGGTATTTTGTTATAGCAGCTCTAATAGACTAAGACAATTGATGTGTAGTCTCACCTCAGTAGTCCACCCACGGGGAGCTAATGAATCACTCCACTGTCAGATCATGAGTTAGACACTCTTCTTTCTACAATGTGTGTGTGTGTGTGTGTGTGTGCGTGTGCACGCACGTGTGCATGTGCTTGTATAAAGATGTTAGAGGTGAGAAAGAACTGTCAGCCAATCAGCCAGCTATGAGAGAAAGAATTTTCAGTCTCTCTACACTACTAAGGTTTGGACAAAAATATTGAGGGATTGCTTGAGCAAATGTCAAGTTATATAGTTATATAGAAATGGTTTAGTAAATGACTTCACAAAAAAATTTTGTTGTTCATTCATTCATTCATTCATTCGTTTGATACATTTTAATCATGACAGTCTCTGTGAGATGTCAACATACCCCCTTTCTCTGCCCTAGAAATTGTAATCATTCAACAGCCTAAGCAAAGAATTGTAGTTGTGGGACTGTGAGCTATAAACATGAATTGTCACTAAATTGCAGTGACATTGGAGAAGTCACTTAAACTCAGTAAAATTCTGTAATGTCCTCATCTGTGAATGAGACTATCTGTAAGTCCTGGTTGAGCACTTGGCAAATAGACCTTGGGAAGGAAATGATAGATTCAGTTCCTTTGTCACTGTTGAGCTGTCACATATCGTGCTTGCATTTGTGCATTAGCCTGTTCAAGTACATCTAGGAACTGCCTCAGGCCTTACCTGTTAATTCATTTCTCTGGCATTTAGGGCTACCTGAGTTTAATAGATGGTGACTGAAAACGGCTGCATCACTGTAAGATAAGTTAGAGCAGAATCCTTACCAAATGCCATAGGATCAGGAAATACAATTTGAAAATAATAGCAAATCTTCAAAATAAATGAAAATTAGAAGCTGGAAATAATATACCACGAAGAGAGTCATACTTCACCATGATGAGTATCACTATCTACAGGATTCAGATCATTCAGAGACCATTTTAGCTTACACAGCACATAATTAGAAATAAAATCACAGAGTAGATTTTTCATGGAATATAGTTCAACATACATTAATATGTACTAAAAAATGTGTCCAGTAAAGTCATACACATGTGGATGTCTAATTTTTGTAGGTAAAAATTAACTGACATATTTGAATGATTCATCTCTTCATCTATTATGCTAAATTGCTAGAAAAGCCATTGCTGTCATGATAACAACACAATGAAAAATGTGTTAATCAAATCTCTAGTTGAATAGGTTGTGGGAAATACATTATTATTCAGCTTGCTGAAAGGACAGAGCAAAATGCATTATAGCATTGTGCCTTTCAGATGACTGTTACTTGCTTAGGCCATGGGGTATGATGGCGCAAGGTGTTTACAAGATTACTGTAACTTTAATTTTAATGTATACTTTTCAACGTAGGAATTGCAGTGAGGATTGCAATGGGGATTTAGCTTGAAACTAGTAAGAACAAAATATTTTAAATGTGTCAATACCAGTTACCAGTATTAACAGTATGTATTGTATCAAAATACAAAAGAAAGATGATTTCTAAAACAGGCTACAAAATGCATAGCAATAAAAATAAATATTTCTTACTTGTTGATTGATCCTCCTGCCTCCGTATATGAAACCAGGCACACCAGTGCCTTAGAAGGCGCGTCTGGTAGTTTCAGAAGATCCTCAGATGGTGATATTTTTATGAATCTATTGTGAGTTAGGGCCAAAAGAGTTACTTTTGGTTTGGGGTAAAACAGCGGGGATAAAGAAGAGGGGAAAAGAAGATGAGGAACAAAATGATCTTAGAGAGTTTTGAAGGAACCCTTGTAGGACCGCTAACCAAGCAGGCTAAATGTGATGTGGGAACATGGCCTGACTGCAGCTCTGCAAATGCTTTACCAAGCACCTTCTCCTGGGTCCCTGTGAGTAGAGAAACAGTCTAGGCCAGGCCATGCCCTAATTAATTTGTTTAATCTGCACAACAGCTTCATGAGTTAGATACCAATATTATCGATAATTTACAGATGGGAAAGGAAGCAGGGAATGGTTAAGAAATTTGACCAAGGACAACAAGCTGGTGAGTGGCAGAGCTGGAATTTATGCCCACAGGCTTTGCCCATGTCCACTACGCTACACTCATCCCTCACAGGCATTAATCAGAGTCATCACATATCTCAGAATGCCTGCAATTATGTATATTTGTGCAGAATATTGGCCTTACAAAATCATTTTCAAATAAAATTCATTAATTAAAGAGATGATGTTGTGGAAAGAACACAGTATTAGTTGCTAGGGCTACCATAACAGAATGTCACAAATTAGGTGGCTTCAACGACAAATTTTTTTCTCACCATTTTGGAGCCTAGAAGTCTAAGACCAGTATGTTTGGCAAGTGTGAGTTCTGCTGAGATCTCTCTCTTTAGCTTGCACAGGGCCTTGCTGTGTCCTCGCAGGGTCTCCCCTCTGGGTGCACCCATCCTTGGTATCTCTCTGTGTCCAAATCTCTTCTTATAAGGACACCAGCTAAATTGAATTAGAGCCCTCCTTAATAGCCTCATTTGAACTTAATCACTTCTTCAAAGGCCTTCTCTCCAAATACAGTCACATTCTGATGTACCAGGTGTTAGGGCGTCAACATAGGAATTTGGGGCAAACATTATTCAGTCCATAACAGAACACTAAACTCAGGGTTGTGACTGGAGTTCTTATTCTGGTTTGGCTGCTGTCTGACGGTGGGTAAGTCAAGCCCTTCTGTGGGAGGGCATCTGCTAAACCCTGTAGCTGCCTGGCTCTTGGCTTTCTCGGTGTGTCTTTAGCTTCTCTATTTCTGTGAACTGCACTATCATCTTCATACATACATAAGTTGGGTTGATTGTTGGTTTTTTTTGGTTTTTTTTTTTTGGCCTAAGTTAGCTAGAATTTTTATAGAATATAATTCAAGACTTCTAAATAGGATGTTTGCTTTTGTTCATGACTCTGCTGGGCCTTTGGCATACTCTGGTCTAAGTTTTAAGACGGGGCTAATAATGCCTGTATTATAGGGCTACCTTGTGAATTGAATGATGTTGTATACAAAGGGCCAGGTACAGTGTCTGTGACGTAGAAGCGACTTAGCTGTTGCTCATCTTTTTCTCACTCTTCAGCCCAACCAGCTTGCAGGCTTACTCTTCGCTTACCTTTGACCTTCCCACATCTACCCCCAATATTTATCTCATATATTCTTGACCAGTCATCATAAAAGTTACACACGTTGGCATCTGTTTTCAGTAGGATTGAAGTTTTTAAAAATTAAGATCTAAGTGCATGGAGATAGTTCCTTGCAAGTTCATAAGCAAAGGGATACATAATTCAACTTGGCTTCCAACATACTGAAATTTTAAGATTTAACGGAATTGTCTGTTGTGTCCAGGCTCCAAGCTTGTATAGACCACTGACTCTGGCTTAGAAAAATTCTGTTACAGAGCTTCAGAGGCAAAGGCTCTGGACCTCTCTGGATCACACCAAAGGTGGGCAGTTAGCAGCCTACTCTAATTCTGATTCTGCTAACAACCTACATTATGTTTTAAACATTATGTTTTTATGTTGATGATTTAAAGGAGATATATTTGAGACTTAATTATCTACTTTATTATTTGAACATATTTCATAAAATTAATAGTCACATAACACTTGTTTACAACAAAGGATAACTATCATTTCATGTATTTGTTTTTGTCATTTATCCTCATTTTTCCTACTAAAATTAGAAATATTGTATTAGTTCCAAAGAAGTTATGACACTGAAATACAAGGAAAATTTACAGGTGTTATTCCCAGATATAGGAGAGGCATGTAGTTTGAATCTTTTTTGGCATAAAAGTAGTGATAACAATATGTTATTGATATTATATCCTGGTAAATAATATTAGCATCTGCTTGTTATATTTTGTTCTTTAAGCCACCAGTAGAGTAAGCTGCAGTTAGTGAGATGGAGCAGTGTTATGGGCCCAGAATGTTCCCTGAATTGAAGAGCACATATTCAAGAGGAGCTCACAGAACCGCAGCGTGGAAACAGGGCTTTTCCAGGAAGATGGGCTCCACTGTCAGCCAGGAGCCCTGTCACTGTGAGTCTCCAGTCACGACTTCAGACAGCAGTCTAAATTGACCTGAATCCAGAAACCCAGATCCAAAGACAAACAGGGGCCAAAGAAGAGATTATACAGACAAGACGTTGGAGGCTACTCTGAGTCAGACAGTGTGTCTGGGCAGAGTTCTGACCAGTCCCTCGTCCAAGTTAGAACTGGTTCAGAAAGGCAGCTTGCAGGCAAACAGGTCCCTGGGTACTAGAGGTGACCTTGGAGTTGTTCAGGCTCTGTGTTGTTTGCAGGGAGCGCAAACAGCAACAGATTTAGTAAGTGCCAGAAGCAAGAGATTCAGGTTGCCTCCAGGTAGGATGACTTAAGATCTGCAGAAGTCTTGTACCAAGGTAGTGCTGGCATCAGCCAGACTTGGGGAAGACGGACGAGGCAGGAGGGATAGAACAACGACAGGCTGATACTGGGAGAAACAGCAGCAGTGACATCAAAGAGGTGAGCCCTGGTGATATCCAGGGGAGATCTGAGACTCAGTGAGCAGGTATGGCCAAGACATAGACAAAATGCCTTGGCAATACTGTGAGATGAATGGGGAGTTCTAGAGCATACATGGCTATTTCAGCCTTCAAGGCCATTTTGGGGAGCCAGGCAGAAGTTCTATATGACGTGCTCACCACAGGGGCAGCAGCGATGGCACAGGGAGGAGCCCAGAGTGGCTGCAATCCCGGAGGTGACCGGCAGGTGGAAGCCTCTAGCAAGGGATAAACCTTGGGGTTTGACCATCTCTAGGACCCTCAAACCTGAGCTAAACAGACCTGAGTTTAGAGGACAGAAGGGAACTTGCATGTTTATACTCTATGAAAATGGAACCCTTTCAAAGACTTTGTGAACCTGCATTTCTTTTTTCTTTATAGAGCCCTAGAAAGGAAACCACATAACAAAATATTTGGGGAAACACCTGAGTATATGCCACTAAGGGATTGGGGATAGGAGAGGAAGCATATGGGGACAGGGAAGGAGGAGAAGTGGAGAGACAGACTTTGCTTTAAAAATTTGTAATTTCAGTACAGTTTTTTTCCACATGTATGTATTCATTTAATTTTTTAAAATAACAATTTGAAAATTTAATTTGAAAAATAACAATCTAATCTTCTATGCACACACACTATCTTGCATAACTCAGTGAAACATGAGCTTTTCAAATGCTAAAGAAGAACCATTGAGTGATAGATAGAAAATATTTTGGTTATAAACTATACTACATATTAACATGGTTTTAGAAAGCCTTCTGTATTATCTTCTAGCTTAAGGCTAAACTAGAAAAGGCTAAGCTCTTACCCTGGTAAAATTCACTGATGCTAAAATCACAAAACATGTGATTTATAAGCAAGCAGATTTATGTAGAATTTATAGCAAGGTTTCTTGATGAGCTACTGAGTATTTGTATAATATTTTGGAGATATAGTTATTTTTGTAAAATATATAATTTACTTAGTGCTGACAGTTTACATCTCCTTATAATATTAAGTGGCATAACAAGATTACCTTTTGTTTAAAAAATGGCCAGGAGTGTTTGGAAGCTTTTATTTATTTTCAGGAGTGTTTGGAAGCTTGGAGACATTGTTATGTAGATTTGATCCAGTCTTAAGTTTTCAACTTTGTTCAATAAATCTTGCCTAAGTAACCTTCTGACATTTTTATCCAGTTATGGGAGGCCCCCACATGAATGCATTTGAATGCCTTTGTGACTGTGTGAAATGAATCACTAATGATTCATGAAGGAGACAGTCCTATCATTAGCCTTGATAAGATGGTGATTTGATTATCTGAGGGGCCTGTTGCTCATTCCATTTGTGAATATTAATATTTAAAATATTGAAAGGGAAAAATAATTCCAAAGAAAGAATTGGTCAATATTTCAAAAGAATGTGTTACTTCACAATTCATGTTAACTCTAGCTCCAGAATACCAATTAGGCTTGAATAAAATATTTAAATCAAATTTGTGTCAATTTTATCTCCAATTATGAGATAAGATTATTATTTGTTAGAAAAAATTAAATCATTGGTTAAAAAGTGTTTGTTGACATTCTAGGAAATAGCATGGAGTGTTTAGAATCATCCATCCCAGTTATAATGTTGCTATATTTAAGGAAATCCAAAATGATAAAGATGAGTTTTTCTTTAGCTTATTACCAGCCTAAAGACTTTTTCTGTCTACTATCATCTTTTAATATATATTAGGCTGGGTTTTTATTCTGACTCTCTAAAAAATAATAACTTATGATTAGTTTTGTTCATTTTTGTATTTCAGTTTCAAGATACGGCTAACTCCTTAATTTCCTTTCTTTAGACTTGCACATAGATACTAATCAATAGTGTTTATTCTCACAATCACTCCTCAAATTATCAAGCATTACAGAATGGTGCCAATAATACACTGTATTGGGTCCCTCCCTTTTCATCTTGTCTTCATTGTTTTAAGACATCAGCGCTTCTACACGTCTACTATTCAAAGGATACCAACTATCCAGGAATTCCTCATGGATTCACATGCAGGCTGCAGCATTACTCATTTATACCATATTGGATTTCGCAAAGGTATCCCACTTTATGTAAAACTAACATACATATGTGCAAACTTAGAAAGCAAATTATTAGTATGACATGATGAGAAGCTTTTAATTACACAGGTATTATTCACAGAAGATCTACATTTTCACTTCTAATTTCCATAACAGACCTCCAAGGTATGTACTGTTTTGTCAAATTTAAGGGGAAACAAAGTTCAGGGAGAATCGTGCAGGGGTGGGCAGAGGTAGAGAATGAGCAGCAAAGTCATGAGTCATCTAACTCCAACCCAAAAGCTCTTCTGCTGACACTCATACTGAGGCCAACAGGTTTAGAGCCTGCTTTTTGTCTACCAACACAGTACCTAAATTAAACAAAAGAGAAAATTTCCCTGCACAGTTTAAAGCTTCTAAGAAAATCAGTTCACGAAAGTGAAAACAGCTAGTACGTTCGTAGTAAAGAGCTAAACTAACTAACCTTGGATGGCAGTATATTTTGGCTGGATATTGTAAAGCTAAAGACTAAGGAACTATATACAAATACCATACTCTAGAAAGCAAATCTGTTTCTCACAGGACATGAGTTAGCAAATCTGTAGTTACCTAATGTTTAGCAATTTTGTAACTACAGTATACAGTCTGTAGCTAGAATTGAATAAATAAGTGACCATATTGTGCATGGTTAGAGTTGGGATTTTTCACTGTCACAGAAAGAGGTTGCCAATAAGGAAAGAGAGAAGGCTAGAATGAACCTTGTGGTGTCAAATTAGAATCAAATCTATCAGTCTGATTTTTACTATATAAACATGTAGACTTCAAAATAAATACAAATGTCTATGTATGTGCGAGTATGTTGACTGAGATTGCTCAGAAGCAGTCATGCTCTAGTAGCAATGGACATACCTAACACCCTAATCTTGCTTTCTAAATGTTACTCTCCAGTAAAAGGAACCCGGGAGCCTTAGATTAGTGATTGAGTCTAGGGTTGGGACAGAAAAATACAAAATGAGTTTGGAACATCTTGTAGTGCCAGAAAATAAGCAAATGCTAAAAAAAAATATCAGCACATGTCAAAGGATGGAAGAACCAAGCTGAAGGAGGTTCCAATCACCACAGCCAAGACAATTTGAGGGGCAATGTAAATACTGATATATTGAATATCCACAGGCCTAAGTTAATAATTGAAAAATATATAAATGCACAATAGACAATGCTTCCTTATAAAATATTCCAATTAATAAATATAGAATACTCAAAGCAAATTCAAAGTCACCGTTAGATAAAAACCACAATAAGAACTATTGCAGGCAAAATTCACTGATAAATGATAAAATCAGTAGGTGAAACTTTGAAAAGAAACAGGATATTTGCATAGTTTCAACATACTCCCCCATAAAGATATTTATCTATCACAAAGTGAATAGTAATAGCCTTATAGGGGGAATCTCAGCAGTCATCACCTTAACCAAGTGGTCAAGGTTAGCATGAATACTAATGAGAAATGGTGGCATCGTGTACCTCCGGTAAGGACCACAGAGAAGGACACAATATCATCTCTGTGGTGTTCTTACCAAAAATGCATAAACTCAGTATGATCATTAGAAGATATCAGATTAAAGTGAAATTAAACTATCATCCTTGGAATGATAACCCAACTCTCATCAAAAGGGCCAAGGCATGAAATTCAGAGGACTAAGGAAATACCTTAGATTAGAGGAAGATTAAAGAGATATATGAATAACATGCAATGTAGGATCCTGCGTTTAAGACTAGAAAAGGAAAAAAAAAAGAGGGAAAAAACAAGTGATTGTCTAATGAGGTCTCTAATTTAACTAATGGCATTATGGTAATTTTAACTTTCTGGCTTTGAGAACTATACTATGGCTAGAAGACTTTTTAACATTACAGGAAGCTGATGTACGGTTATGTGAACTCTCTGTACATTTGTGTAAGTTTTTCTAAAGTCTAAAATTATTTCCAAATTGAAAGCTTAAAAAATTTGTTTTATTACTCTAACAACACTACAAGAAAGGTATTATTAATACCCTCATTTTACACAGGAAGAAACTGAAGAATAGAGAGATGAACAAACTTGCCCCAAATCCTCAAGTTAAAAAAATGCAGGGCCAGGTCTCATGTTCAAAATCTTAACCACTATGACTTTATGTGGTCTGAGGCTCAGCTAATTCAGAAATATTTACACTTGCTCTTAATTCTGCTTTGACATTTGTTAGGGTGCTACAACATTACATAAAACATAACCCTGGAAAAAGAAAATCCATTTTACAATGTTCAGTAGTAGTTGTGGAAGAAAATTTCATTCTCTTGTGGTGATTTTCATTTTCAACCAAATGTCAAACAATGAACTATTAGGTGAGATCTTACAGAATAACTAAATGAGAATATTGGCATTCAAAGACGAAAATGCATCCATAAGGCTTTTATGCCTCATTACTTTAAATAATCATTAATAATGAAATATATAATGACAGACAGTTACTAATGCAATGAAGTTGCTAAAATGAGATGAAAATTTGCAAATAATGTATTTTATTACATTCAAAAAGGGCTTTCGGTAGCGATACTGTGGTTCTGAATTTGTTACAGAGTATTAGTAGTTTAGGCTTCTGTATGAAAGAGGTCATTTTTATTATTGGAAAATAGTTTTTTAAACTACTAATTCTTTTGAGGAATGCTGGAATCTTAAATACTTCACTCACATATGCTCGATAATCAGAAACAACCTAAGTAGGAACGATGTGGGAAAAAAAAAGTATTAGTGATGTTTTCTTCTGTTCAGTATTATTTGTAATCAGAATGTGAAGTTGATAATGTATAAAAATTCAGCCAAAAGAAGCATGACTTTTTATTAAATTACAAACTGGATAAAAAAAGAATTATGTAAAAGAACACTATGGTACTTAAAAAATAAGATGGGATTTGAAGTAAATGAGAGAGGAATATCACCCATATTACAAATATTTAAACTGGAATGAAATAGGTAATTTTTTTTATAATGACATGATGTCCAAACAATTAAAATTAGTCTCATTCTGGAAGCATATATTTAATAATTATTTAATTTTCTGTGATATTTATAAATCTATTAAGAAAACATTGAAGTAAAAAAATGTTATCTTAATACATACTGAAGTCAAACCAGGAAGAAGGTGGGTATACAAAAGTATTTTTGTATTATTATTTTGTTTTCTTATAGCTTCATACATAATTTATGGCTACCCCTACTTTCTGCTCTTAAAAAACACTGTAGGAAAATACTGTCTGGATATAGTTAAGGCTTCCTGAAAAGTACTTGTAATGAAAGATTTTCCATTTAATGGTTAAAGAAAAAGTAAATAGAATTTATGTCTGTCCTGGGCCCAATTAAACTTCCATTCAAACTTGTCCTGACCAGAAAATAAATTGCCTATGGATTCTGAATAAGGGTTTTTACACACTTGGTGGAAAAAAAAAAAATCTGTGGAGAACTATGATTTATGAAAGTATTGATTTCTTTGTTAAATAATGAATTAGATGTCCTACCACAATATTATTTATCAAACTTTTTTGTCATATAATTAAATTGTCACATAATGGATTGTGCCCATATAGATTCATTAAACATTAAAAACTACATGTGACACTACCCACCTTACCTTGGCTAACGACACATTTCCTCTGTTCTTTCCCATTAAGGTCAATAATGGCAGCCGCCATCCTTACTATGGAAGCTTGTAGCCCATGCTCACCGAGGCTGCCGAGGCACATTCCTTTGGCTTACACTGGAAAACCCTGAAACTATCCACATATCAAAAGCCAGTGGCACAAAAACCACTTAAGACAACCCGACAAACAAGGATAAGGGGGAATATTAGCTATAAACAAAATATCTTAGACATATTAAAATTGGGTTTTCATTTGACCAGCCCTACTTATCTTGATCACCCTTGATTTTTCCCTGAAAACTCTGCTACAGCCCTGTATTGCCTTGGGCCCTTTGGGTTTCTCTAAGTGTGTCTGTCCTTTCTGTATTATATCAACTACAGCCACCCACAAAGTGTCACCAGCTGCATAAATGCAGTTCTGCCTTTCCTGATCACTAACCCACATTCCCACATGAACTAACCTCCCCCTAGGGCTAACCTGAAATCTTCACCATAATTAATACTTTTGGTAGCCACATTCATCTCCACCCCCTTCTACCTCACAAATATAATGGATTCTTGTTTCTCTTCACTTTCCGTTCAAGAGCTGACACTGCTTTGGAACTGAATTCCTGTATCTTATATCCTATTAACCACATCCACAGCTGTATTGGGGAGTTTGCATGGACCTGGAGATACTGGAGTAGTTAATAATATTAAAAGCTGGCTCAAATTGTGCACTTACTGTCTGTCAGGCATTATGCTAAACATGTTACATATATTATTTTACTCAATTATTATCACAACCCTACAAAATGGGTACTCAGTACTTTCTTGTTTTATTTATGAGGAAACTGCAGATTAAAGAGATTTAATAATATTCCAAGGTCAGAGTCCCAGGAAATAACAGCAGCAATTCAGTCATCAAATACGTCTGACTTCAGAATCTATGTTCCAGGCTCTATGCACCATTGCTTCTCATTGAATAGGTGAAAATAAAAAACAAAGACCACAGGCAATTTTTTTTCTGAAATCTCTGTAATGAGTTGGTAATTTATTTTAAAATCCAATAGATGTTTAATCATGAATGATGTCTGATGCTATTTTAAAATCTAAAATCTGCCTCTTTTTATTAAAGAACATGAGAGATTTCAAACAGTTCATATTTTCCATCGTACTTCCCTTTTAGAATCCCAACCTTTTTATTATAGGTGAGTTGGAGACAGAAATAAGAACATTATCTTCGGAAGGACATAGAATACAGGAACTTCAGCCTCTTAGTCCCAGCTGAAATTACAGCCCTCTTCTAAGAGCTCTTTTTTCAGATAACTCAAAAGATGTCTACGATAAAAAAGGCACTTTGAAGAATTAAGAATGAGTGAGAAAGTCCTAACTTTTAAGAATTCTTTGATTCAGTGTGAAAATGGATATATGTGCTATAAGGAAGATAATATAAGAACCCCTAGTCTAGTCAGCATGAGGGAGAGAGACAGAGAGAGAGAGAGAGAAAGGTAGAGGGATAGAGAGAGAGAGAGAGAGGAGACAGGACAGAGAAAGAGAGACAGAGACAAAGAGAGAAAGATCTATCACGTGGGGATTTCAGAATAGGCTTCATAGGAGAAGCAGCCCTAGAGAATTACAGACAGATGCTAAAGAATGAGACCAGTTAAAGGCATTCAATAAATTTGCAGATTAAATGAACGTGCAGAGGAATGGGAAATTTATAGGTAAGGAGAGAGAGCAATTCAGGAGAGAGAAGGACTTAAAGAAGTTCATGAAAATAGAAGAAGGTTTAGAATTTCATTTAGTAAGGACTAAAGTATGTGTTTTTATTCATTCCTGCATTTAGTCACAAATCATGTATTTTGTGCTTGGAACTGTACACGGTATGAGGAGGAAAAGAACAGGAAAAAAATACTATGCCCTGGCTGTGTTTACAGTAGTTTGATGTGAAGAGTACTCAATGCCCAGGAGTGGAAAAAGTAAGTTGGACCTGGGTCACAGAGGGTCTAAAATGCTGGCTTTGGACTTCATTCCTATGGTAACTGGGATCCTTTTAATACTTTAATGAGAAGTGTGGTATGATCAATTTAGAGTCAATTTGTGTAGATTTGTATATGAGGTTAAGGAGGAGCTATAAAACAGCAAGTTTTCAGGATATAGAGGTGCCCTTATCCTAGGGAAGTTTGCATTGCTGAGCCAGAAAGGAAAAGACGAAGGATTTCTGTCTGTGAAATCACTAGAAATGAGGCCAATAGTGATGGGGAGAGAAGATGCTGAAAATAAGGTTACTGAGGGTTTGCTTGTAGAAATTTCAGATTTTCTGAGGTTATGGTGTAGCTAGTCCACTGGATGGTATAGCTTGTGCTTAAAGCACAAACTAGAATCTTAGCAACTCCATTTACCAGCTTGGGGACTGCAGACTAATAAGCTACTTAATTTCTGTAAGCCTCTGTTCTCTCACTTATAAAATGTAAATAATCAGTACCATCTACCTCTTGGTAATAGTGCAAGGATTAAACATGATTATGCAATTAAAGTGTTTATCACCATTCTTGGCATATAGTAAATGCTGAATTCAAAGTGTTCCATGATACACATGTAGACGCATCAACACAGCTCAGTAGTTTCGTTGACATTTTTGTTGTTGTTATTGTTGTTGTTGACTTTATTACTGCCCAAGGGCCACTCTGAAAGTTATGGATTGACTACAGACATGGTTCAGTAAGTCAGGGTCCAATGAAGGTATAATATTCACAGCAATTATCTGAGAGAGACTTTGATATAAATAATTGTTTAATAGGTATAAAGTTGACTTGGTAACTGAAAAGAATTCTTTTTTTTTTTTGAAATTGTGAAAACTTATTTTCATAGAAAGAATTACTCTTTACAGAAAGAATATTATACACAAATATCCCACATGGATGCAAACACAGAAGTCTGTTTAAAACATTAGCAAATAAAATCCAGCAATATGTAGAAAGTATAATATACCCCAAGAATGCAAATTTGTTTTCATTTTTGAAAACTAATCAATATATTTGCACATTGACAAAACAAAAGCAAAGCATTGTATGATCACCTCAGTAGATTCAGAAAAAGCATTTGACACAACTCAACACCCATTCATAATAAATTTTTTAAAAAGACTGCCCCCAAATGATTAATAGAGGAAATTTTTTCAATCTGAAAAATGACATATACAAAAAGCTATAGCTAATATCATACTTAATGGTGAAAGACTGACCCCTCAGTGACTACTGAGTTAGCAATTCAGCAAGTTATTACCATCCCCGTGGCTGAGGGAACAAAGAAAAGAGGCTGGAGTTTATTACAACGTTAGAAGACTGGAACAGCTGGAACTCAGGCCTCCCAGAAAAGGGTGCTGCTTGCCTTTTTCTGGTGTTTGCAGAGTTAGAGTATCATTCCCCTGGGGCTGGGACCCAGACCTCTGAGGAGGGTGAACTACAAGGCTGGTGGCTGTCTCTGAGGGGGGCCATGATGTAAGCCAGCTCTGCAAGTGTAGCAAAAAAATGCAAGCTGGACTCAGCTGCTGCTAAGGTGAAGGTGCTCCCCAAAACTGTAAGGAACAAGGCCCTGCGTCCTCCAGCTTTCCTGCTAGTGCCCCTCACTGGCAGAACTTAACAGAGAGCTGTGAGCAAAGCAGAAATGTAGCTGGCAGAACTGCATTTCCAGCATCTCCAAATGGAGTATAGAAAGGTGTGTCTGGAGCTGAGAGACAATAACTTACACACTGGAATAAAATAAATGATTTCGAAATGGACACAATTTAAAAATACACCAAAAATCACCTCAACTAAGTACATGATTCGGGACATTTAGGACGACTAAAGCTGTAGTAGGGGAGCTACATCTGATGGTGGACTTGGTTGTGTTTTGTCTGATAGGTGGGATGTGCCAGTGGACAGGTTTCGGGGAATCGTGTGGAGGAGAGGAGAGTGGTCTTGGCTGGGGAGGGGGTGAGGCAGATAATGCAGGAAGACCTACGGCAATCGTCAGGGTGAAGAGCAGGGGAGAGAAGATTCAGGCAAAGGTTATATTTAGGGATTTAACCTAAATCCTGTAGGCGATGAAATAAGTGTAGAGTTAAAAAATTTTTTTTTTCAGAAAGATTTTCAGAATTAGCCTTCTGAATGTGTATTTATTTATTTACTTACTTACGACACTAGCACCGAGGGGGACTCTCCGTTCTAGCAAAGCCAGCTATAGAAGGTACAGTTATATTAGGTTAAATACACTTATATTAAAAGCATATCTGAGTTAATGGAGTTTCGTTTCAAAACATTACTGTGATAGTATAACTTTGGGATATTGATGTCACTTATTGCTTATGTCCATAAGCCATTGTTATCTCTTAAATTACCATTTTTACTCAAAACATAAAAACCAAAATAAACTTACACAATTCAAATTAGATGAAAATTTTGAACCATTTTAAATATTGAAAACAATAAAATTTTAGAAGTCTTGAAAAGTAGATATTTTCCTGAATTTAGGGAAGCTTGAATGTGGCTTATACATTAAATAATAGTATAATACCGCTATTAAATATTTTCAATGTGAAATTGTATATGGTTATACAGGAAAATGCTGCCAAGTTTAGAGTAACAAAGAACAAATATTAAATGAGTAACAAATGTTAACAATTGATGAAGTGTATATGGATAGTCAATGTATACGGGTATTCACTGCAATTTTACTATTAATTTGAAATTTTTCAAAATAAAAAGTTAAGGAATAAATAAGATTAAAGTCTTATTTAAAAGAGTAGTTAACGGCACTAAAGAAAACCCAAATCAAACAATTCTCATTATTTAGTTTTGCTTTTTATAAATTTCAAATGTTAAAATATTAAAAAAATTTATTTGTAAAATTAAAGTTTACATTCTTACTAATCCCATCTTACCTGTAAAGTAAGAATGTTGGCATAAAAAATATTTTATGCTGCTCCCAATTCTGTTTTTTTGTAATCTTCTGTGAACGTAATAATGCAATACCTCAGGAAATGGAATCTCTTGCAAAGCTTGACTTGATTTTCAGTCTAACCTAGCAATAAGTTGATGTGAATTATTAGTATTCTCAGTATTTTACCAGAAAATAATTTTGAAATCAGAATAATGTGGCTGCATTTGAGAGCATATATTTTAGGGAGTGTATTTCGTTGGTTGGTTTTGTGGCAATTCAAACAATTCTAGTTTTTATTCTACTGTAAATTAGTCATACTTAGAAAATGCATTTCCTTTGGGCGACTGGAATGCCATGTTGCCCAGTAGTTTAGTGCTTCACAGATCTCTAGTGGTTTAAGAATAAACATGATTTATTCAATCACCAACTACACTATGGAAACTACACTATGGAAAAATACAGCTCTAGACATAACACAAAAGAAGGTGCTATACTTGTTTTAAGAATCTTTCACAATTTCACATTCCTAAACAGTTATCTGGTTTATAATTTAACTTAATTGTCACTCAGTCTTTTCTAAAAAATACAGCAAAGGCAGAAAGTTGAATTTTTTTCTTTGTGCAAAAAAACTAATTTGGTTGTAAAAAATAGTGAGAATTTTGTCTAGTGATATTCACTGATTGTTGAAATATTTATATAAAGATATGTTTAAAATATAAATTACTTGAAAAGTACTATTATACTGTCTAATTAAATTGATGTCTTACGTTTTGAAAATTATTTTTGAAACATTTATATGGAAAAAAAATCACTTCCTAGTAAGAAGGTCTCAGAGTCAGGAGTCTCATTTTTAGTAGGAAAAAAAGAGGACAAATAAAATTAAAAACAGAGAAGTTATTGCTCAGACAATACCACATTAACAAACTCTTTAAAATCCATTCATAGTAATAACATCAAGAATAAAAACAGATTGAGGGTTTTCTCCTTGTCAGATAAGATGTATTATGTCCTTTACTTCCTTTTGAGAATTTATAATTTAAAACATTAATATTTCTTTGAGGGAATAAAAATCTTCTAGGTGGTCTTGTTATATTTAATTTAACATACACACAAACCTACATTATATTTTGAATATATCCACTATATTTCAGTTCCTTGCTCATCCATTCCTGTCCACACAGCCTCATCCCCAGAGAAAAGTAAACATACTTAACAGGAAAATGAATTAAAAAAAAAAAAAAGCACGTTAGGAAAATGATTTGAAAAAGAAAAAAAAAAAAAAAACAAAAAACAAAAACAAAAGACAATGCAAAACTGAAGCCAAAAAAATCATACTAAAATACACATTAGACATAAAGTTTGCTAACATGATGACCACCTGTCTGGGACTCACCCAGCTTAAAGGTAGAACATTGCATCCCTTTTGAATGACCAGGGTAGCTCTCCTTGTCCCTTTCCCTTACTTCTCACAGCTCACTACTGAACTGTTATCTGTTCATGACTCTCTCTCTGCTTTATAATTTTACAATATGTGTTTGTACTCCTACAAACCGAGTACTTAGCAGGGACTACATTTTCGTTTTTTTCTTTTCTTTTTCTTGTTTTTTCAAGGGAAGATGTTTCTGTTCCTGTTAAAGCGATTCCAAGCTCTGTTGGCTGATAATTAGCAGGTTGAAGTACTTGACAGTTTTGCAACTTGAAGGTACAAGCAGGTAGCAATTATTTCCAAGCCATCATATTTTGCTCACAAAAAAAATCTATTTTTACCACAAACATACAGGCGTGGGGCTTAGAGTGGTGGCTTCAAACTGTGTCTAAGCAGAATTCTGGAGTAGAAATAACCGCCAAAATTGCAAGCATTTTTCAAGCTCTAGAGATGTTCAGATATAATCTAAGAAATAGCATAGTATGATCAATTGAAGTAATATTGTTTTTGGAGCATTAGGTTATTCTAAATTTCAAGAAAACACAGGAAAGGATTAAGCCTTAAGATTTTAATAGTGCCTAAAGTGTAGTAAAAATGTATGCATTAACTTGATCATAAATTTAGCTGTTAAAAGGCTTTTGTTAAACAAAATTAATTTGTGGTTTTCTGTATATTTCTACCCTTACAAATTCTAAATCAATTTTATTAGTTAGTATCCTTACTTTACTTGCAAAAGTCAGAAACCCATCTTACATGGTTTAAGTGTTTAAGGAAGAGGAGGGGTTGAACGTTCACATAACTAATAGTCTAAAAGTATTATAATTTCAGCCATAGATGCATATTCAGGCACTGAAATCATTGGGAATCCCTACCTTTCCTTTCTCAGCTGAACTTCTCTGTCAAGTCATCTTTAGGAAGAATCTTTTTCCACGGGGTGGCGACAATGGCCCCCAGAAACTCCAAGGTTCCAGTTCTAAGCTCCTGAAGGAAAGGGCTCTTACTTTCCCAATAATTGTGGGGGAAAAAAAAAATCAAGAGAAAGATCTCTTTGGGTGGAATGCCCATCCTGGAAACACTGTTGTTCCAATGAGGTGCTCAGTTTGGCCCAGCCAGGCTCATGGACTCATTTCCTAGGAGAATGTAAGTCTCAGGAGAGTAAGGACTTGCTCTTATATAATGTTGTATGCTCACAGGTTACCATAAATAAAAGTTACTTAATTTATATTTGGTAAGTGGATTGCCTTAATTATTTAGGTCTTAGTTTCCACCACATTATATAAGAGCTGTGACTAGCAACTCAATGTGTATTTAAAGAGTGGTCTTCAGGCCATCATGATATACTTGCATTGTTTAAATTCAAAAAAAAAATTTTTTTTAAGCATTGAAAAATTACAAGGAGAAAGTGGAAATGGTTTGCATGATTAAAGGTAAATCTAGTTACAGCTGAAAAAATTTGCATGGAAATATTTTTCTTTAGAACTCTTTATTAATTTAATTTCCTATGCCTCCCCATTTTTATATTGATTTCCAATCAAGAAGGATGCCTTCCTTTTTATGTGGCCTCTAGCTACCCTGGGACAACCTAGAAATGTTCTGGTCCTCTTTTATCAATTTTCAGCTTTTCTCCTCCCTCAATTTCTTACTTCTTTCTCACAAAGTATCGTTTGACCTCCACCAGGCACCTCCCCTTCTCTGTTAGGTACAGTTACTCACAGCCTTTTCTGGAGAAAATGTTTCTACTTCCTTTGTCTTACCAAGGAGAGGCTGATACTCCCTGCAGGGTTTCTCCTAACCCAGCAGTCTGGAAATTTAGTGCAGCAGTGAAAAATTATGGGCCTAGATGGAACTTCAAAGCAGTTTCATTTCCAACAAATTAGCTATTAGTAAGACATGCTCTCATTAGCTATAGGCTAACTCAGATTTACCAGTCAGCCATGATTTTATCTTTCTCGGACCAATTTTAACCACTTCTATCAGAAGTAGTAGCTTTACCCACAAATGAGGTGGATAATTAAAATTATATTATGTATTAATATATGAAAATTATTTTATACTACTCATCTTGCAAAGGGCCTTATCTGCATCATTAAGTGTCCATGCTGAAATGGTTAGTAGGCATTATCAATTGCACCTTAGAGATGCAGAAGCTGTGTTAGGATGTTACACAATTTACCTGAGTTCCCTTGGCCATAAGGGGAGAGCTGACATTTGAATCCGGTCTCTGTACGTGAGCTCCCATACTCATTGTCTTTATCCTATACTATGTACCTTAAAATCAGATAAGATTTTCTTTTTGATTATTTTTTGAATATAATATTTGTTACATACAAAAGAACATGTTAAATTCAATTTAGCAGTATAAGATACATATGCCTATATTTATATTTTTACTTTTAAACCTTTATATTTTTTAGTGCTTTTTTGTGATTTTTAATAAGCCAACTTTTCTGCAAACATTGAAATTTAGAGGTACAAAATTCAGATAATTAGCTGTGTCAGCATCCTGGAAAATACAGTTCAAAGTCATGGTTTCAGTAGAAAAAGATGCCCCAGGCATAAAATTCTACTAGAAAGCCCAATGATGCTTATAGTGCCATTAGAAAAATAGTGAAGGGTACTGGACTTCTGTTTCTTTTTAAAATCTAGCACTGTTCCTCCTGGTTTTCAGTATTTTTCTGCATATTAGACCTATAAAGTAGTTCCAGTTTTGTAACTATCACATCAGTTGAAAAGGTTTTTTGGATATTTATATGGTATTACAAATTTTGTGGGATGTCTTGAAAGACTTCATTTCAAAATCCTACAGTCAGAATAAACAATGATTCTAATGACACAGCTTTTTTGTTTGTTTGTTTTGTTTTACATAAACCACCAGTAACACCAGACTTACAAACCCATGTATCCCACTCTCATCTCTTTGGATAGTTTTGTTATAGAAATATTACTTATTTGTATTGTGTCTGAATCAGTTAATTCATAAAACATACATATAATCTATTCTTTTCTCTTAGGGTATTACTACTATAGGAATTCTCATATGCCTATAAGTAAATAGTAATATTATTACATGCTTGGTACAAGGGTGAAGTACTAACATTATTTTCCTGTTGATATGTTTCTTTTTGCTGAACTTTCTAAAGCATAGTCTGGACACATTTAAAAATTTTTGTTTTAATACATAGAGTCACGAGAATGATGCAGATTTTTAAACAGTTAGCAAAGTCTTCTATTAACCAATTTTTTAATCACTTAACAATAAACTGAAAGTAAAGATTGGCCATATGAAAAATTGTAGTTCCTAAAATGAAATAGTGGAAACTTACTTGCTGATTCTTAGATTCTTATATTTTTCCATGCTGCGTTTCTCTATTGTGAGTTCATTGGTGAAACTGCAGGTTTCATAATTAAATATAAAAATTGAGGCATTCACACAGATATGCTAATAACTCCATTAAACTTCTCCCTTTCTATGTAAATTCGAGCCCAGATGTTGCATCATTTGCAAATCTTGCAATTAAAGCATTTTATAACTTCAGTTATGCAGAGGGGCAGCAGACTGGAAAATGGGTAAAATTGCTTGGCTAGGACATTACCATGGCAACATACTGACCTCCATTCAATTAGTTACCATTGAAGATTTAGCTATTAATTATAGTGGTCAAAAGTGGATATCATCTGAATCTCCTCTTACCTTTTTAATATGGACATTTTTCACTCACCATAAATCCTTGACTTTTAGAGGCAAGGCTCCCAAACTGAAGCATTAAAACTGATACAGCTTAAGTACTGATGGAAGTGAGGGTCAGGAAAGGAATCTCATTTATCAGCCATATTCAGCATAGTTCTCCAACTTTCTGTAATCTAAGCACTCAGTCAGGCAAGCTTCAAAGTGAATATTCATTACTGCTCATTTTTCTCATTGAACTCTGCATTCTGTGCGTCAGCAATTACCTCTTACTTTAGAAAGCCATCCTTAATTAGGGCCACAACCATCACTAAGGAGCCTCTGAAATAGATAGATGTCCCATATTCGGTTGACTTTTACATTTTCCAGCAAAAAAGTTATTGTTTTCTTGGCAAAATAGAAAAGAAGTGTTGTGAGTTAATTACAGAGGTACTTAATAAATGATGAAAAAAAAATTCTGTTTGCATTTTAACAGACTTAAACATAAGAATCTTGTATTTAATGAAGTTAATATGATACTGTTAATATGATGAATACTGATCTTATAGAACATGTTTAAATCACTATATTCACGGTCCTAAAATAATAAACACTCTTTAGACATACGGAAATGTAATCAGCTGCTGTCTTCCATCCACAGTGCAATCGTCACAACTTCCTCACTCAACAGGTATTTACTAATCATTGCTACTGTACACAAGGCAGTGTTCAGTGTGTTGGGGATACGGTGATGTCCAAGGGTGGCAAGATCCCTGCTCAACTTGAGGGAGATAGAAAATAATTGAATGAAAAAGCAAGTATCAGTTAATAAGAGGTTTTATGCCAAGGATTAAAACAAAGCAAAAGAATTGCCAGGTATCCATTTGGACAGTGGTAAGTAGTGTTAGCAGTATAAATAGAGATAAGTGTACACACTCAGAAAAGTTTTTACTTGAAAATAGGTTTTTTTAAAATAAAAATAAATTTAAAGTTCAAATAAAAATAAAGATACCTTAATACTGACTTGACTTCACAAGGGACACATGCAAAAGAATGTTGGACAGTTCTGATAAATAAATTCCTTTGGCTAAAGTTCAGAACAAGATTTCTCACTTGTTTATTTATATTTTTTTGCTATTATAAATTATGGCTAATATGGTTGTGAACGTTTCTGATACACATATGCAAAAATTACTTCTGTTAATATTTCCAGGGGTGGAATTGCTGGGTTTTACTTTAGAGAATAGTCAAAAGTCCATCAACAGGAGAGTGAGAGGATCAATCATAGTCTAGTCAACCATTAAATATTATACAGCTATGAATGTGCATCTATTATAGCTAGTTATAAGTAATCAATGAGTTCATATTAATGCAATATTGAATGAAAAAAATCAAGATCTATAAAACTACAAGCTAGTTTTTATAAAATATGTATTTATTTAGAAACAACAGATTGTTTTGGAATACCTATATATGTAATAAATATGGATTTTTTTTTTTCCTTCAAGGAAAAAAAAGGATTATTATAAAATTCAGAAAAATAGTTACCTCAGTGGGAGGAAAAAATCAAGGGTTGGGGAGAGCACATAGATCCATGTAAGCTTTTGGTGATCTAGTTTTTGACTTAGGGTGTGGGTTTAATTGCTATTCATTAAATTTTTAAAAATTGGTGAAGGAAAAAGAGAGAAAAAGAAGAGAGGAAGTAAGAGGGACTGAAGGAAGGGTCGCTGATCCTCCTGACTTGGTCCCCAATAAGGGTCCTCCTGCCCAGGGTTGCTGGAGCCAGCAGAACAAGACAGAGTTCAGTTCAGAAGCAAAGGAAAGCTTTGTTTTTTGGTCAAAGAATGGAGGGGTGGGAGCTCCTGCTCTAGGGCCCGAGATTTACCCGCCAGGCTGTGGGCGGGGCTGCTTCACAGGAATCCCGTCAGTGGGGAGGGGCAGAGCTCTCGCGGGACGGGCGCAGCTGCTGCTCAGGCTCCAGACCACGGCGCATGCGCGCACGGCGTCTCTGCACACAGCCCGCCGCCGTGGCCGCCGCCATCTTGAGTGGCGGTGTTCTCTGCGGCTTCCGCACGCCGTCCTGAAGAGCAACTGTTTCACGCTAGCAGCTCCGGTTTGAGCGGCCTGGGGCGAGGCCTCTCGTTGTGGCACCCTGTGAGCAAGTGAAACTAGACGGAGCACAGAGGAAAAGACAAAGGTTAGACTTTGTTTTATCATCCAGATTCTATTTTTATTTCCTAAGAATTGTTACTGGGCTTTGCTAGTGACAAAAGGACAGGAGGAAAGAAAGGAGGGAGGTATGGATAAAATAGGGTCACGGACCAATGATGATAATGTGTTAGGAGCCAAAGATTATGATTAAACAATTATTTGAACAAAAATTTCTTTAAAAATAAGAATGTTTTATTGTATGGCACCGTTACATTTTTACACAAAAGCTTTTAAGAATAAACAAAATAATTTCTTAGATATTTTCCGTTTAAGATGGGCATACGATTCTTCCTTTGGATATAAGAATTTTTGTTATATCTGCTTTAAACCGTGTTGATTTGATTACTAAACCACTCTTCATGTGCTCAGCTCAATTTTAAGTGTTTTAAGCAAAAGCAGCTAACAGCAAGTAATAAAAGCTAGTGAAGCGGGTGTAATAAGCTGATTGTGGCAGTTTTATCAAGACATTATTGTAAATACGGGTCTTGTTGCTTTGTGTCCTGGGATCACATCACTGGTAGTGTTGCCAGAAAAAGGAAATAAGAATTGCCTCGGTTCTTAATCACCCCCCCCCCCCAAAAAAAGAATTTTTGACGAGAGAAAAAAAATGTGACATAAGCAAGATTTTTATTAGAGAAGTAAAAAAAAAAAAATAGTGTAAGATAGTACACTCCCGAGAATTGGGAGCGGGCCAATCCAAGAGAGGCAAAATGGCGCGGGTCCTTTGTTCTTCCTGTATTTATATCCTGGTTTTGTGATTGATTGATTGATTGATTGATTGACTGACTGACAACTCAGGTTCCCCGTGCTCTGGTTGATTGACAGCTCAGCTTCCTTGTGCTCTGGTTAATTGACATCTCAGGCTCCTTGTGTTCTGGGTTGTTCCTTTCCCTTCCTCTCCCCCTGCCCAGTGCTCACTTCTATCTAACAATAGTAGCCGGGATTCCACAGTGGCTGTCAGTAGATAAAAGTTCTATGTTTGTTTTTAAGAGTCAAAGTTGGTTAAAACTGGCGCGAAAATACTTGATACTCTGTGTTCCCATCAAAGTATTATTTATTACATCCTTTGTTCCCTAAAATGCACTCAGAATTCATAGATTTTATATCTCAAACAATATCACACATGGCACAGTTAACCTCTTCCCTCACCACACACATTACCTTCACTTATTTGGAAGGCATTACTAAAAAGCAGTTAAAACTGGCCAAAAAATGAAGCTGTCTTTCCAAAATTAAGTACAAATAGCCATTGGCAGCAGGAAAGAATTGTGCAGAATCAAATCAAAAGAGCTGCCTGCTTTATAAGCAGTTGTAAGTCTTATTACCCTCCCCCCCCTTTTTTTATATTAGAGGACTTTGACAAAAGTTTCTTATTTGTCATTTCACTCACTGAAAACTTAGACCTCTGAGACATTTTGGCAGTCTTGAACTTGCAGATGCTGCTCTTGTGCCTGAGGGCATTAAGAAATCATTGAAGTCTGTAGCAAACACAAATTATCATTTAAACCCTTCTTACTTTATCATTTTAAATAATTGCTTGACTCTCATTTTATGTAAAGTTAAAACCTAGCTGCTAGCATTGTGACTGCTCTGCTTGGTCTTTACCTGGCTCTCTCCCTGGGAGAGCCACAAGGCAAATGCTGATTAAGTCTCTAAGCATCGCTGTGCTTAATTTTCCTTTTCCTTCTCTTTGTATTTCCTATTTTAGATTCTTCATTTCTTTACTGTACTTCTCACCTGGCCACTTTTGTGTGTCTTTCTTTTCCTTTTCTTAGCTGTTTTATTTTTCTAATTTTAAAATAATAAAAAAGAGTATTAAAAAGTAATATATTAATATAAATTATTTTAAAAAGTGTACATTTCCTATAATCCTAGTACCCAGAAATAGACACTATGAACTCTGTCTATATGTTCCTGCAAAGGTTTTATGTGTTCTTCCAAATGCTTTATCTATGACTGAATTAACAGGTTACATTATTACTGTTGTTGTACAAAAATTAATCATATTTTACTTTGCTGAAACTTGCCTTTTTAACTTAACCATGTACCTTGAATCATATTTTTCCAAGTCAGAATATAAAAACCTATCTGATTCACTTAAAAGTTAAATAATATCTGATTGAATAGCGGTTGAGTTATTTATTTAAATTAATACTTTATCAATAGTAATTATGCTCTCATAAAGAAAGATGCACTGACTATGACTTTCCATAAGATAAATTCCTAGAGTGAGGCCATCTGAGATAGGTGTCTTTTGGGGTGGAGGGGGGACTGGATTTGAGGAGCTACTCAGAAGTTCAGTTTTGGACACACTGATACTACCTCATCTCCCTTAGAAAAATCTGAGGGAGACATCAAGTATAGAATTGCACTTGAATTTTCCAGTCTGGACGCACAGAAATGATTTAGGTTTAAGATACACATTTCAGATAATCTATGCCAGACTGGTTTATTAAAAAGCTATTTGTCTCTGATAGATTTTCCAGGAAAGGTTTGTGTGTATGTGAGCAACATGTATGTGAATATATGTTTGTGTATATTTATATAGAGAGTTATATTTTAAATATACCTATATTAGATACACAATTTGCATATAATATATATAACATATATAATCCACCACAGAACTTTGCATATATACTTTTATATCCATATACATATAATATGTTTAGGGCAGCATATTGTTCTGTACACTGTTGGCCAGTGAGAATTGCCTCACTCCTTCTACATCATAATTTCTTTCAGCTAATGACACTTGGCAGCATTGTCTTGAATTACCTTCTGTGTGTTTTACTCTGCTGTGCCTTCTCTTTCTGCCATTTCCTTTGTGTTGTGGGTATTCAGTTTTTTTCCAATAATGACTAACCAGGATGGACAAGTCCTAGAGGAGAACCCAAATGTATTTTAAATGGAACCCTAATATTGTTAAAATGTAAGTTTAAGGATATTCAGGAAATGTTTCCTTTACAGAATTGGCCAAGGAAACAAAAAGCTTACTGGGACTAAAGGAAGTACTTTGACATTAAGAGGTCAAAGTAAACAAATACGTGAGTAAATAACATTGCCACCACTGAGGGTTAATCAACGATTGCAAGAGTGGGAGCTAGGGAAAACTACAGCTGGCGTGTCCTGTCATTAGAGGATTTAAGGAGGATGGAAGAGCCATTGTCAATATACAATTCTAGGAAAATTTTCCTCCCTCTTTCCACTTTAAGGACCCCTCAGAAAACTGAGTAGCAAGAACTCCCATTTCCAGAACTGCTTTTGTGAACTGAAGGCTTGGGTATGGATTCAGTGATCCTCAAGTATGGTCTGAAAACCAGTGCTGGTTGGAGAACTTTCTTACTAGTCAGTAATAGAATAAATACAGAAGTTAAGTAAGCCTAAGAAAAGCTTATAGCAATTGGACAAAGTTATTTCATGTTGTAGAATCAATAAAATTCTTTAAAAATTGGATGCATGTTTTGTCTTTGGATTTTCAATTTTTAGAGCAATTCATTTTTCAATGTATTTAATAAAAATAATATCTGAAAGAGATTAGAATTTAAAAAAATAAAATAAAATGACTGGTCCTTCACCACTGATAGTTTGAGATGTGCTAGAGATGACCCGGGGGAAGTAGGTATAAACTACAGTGAATTAAAAGATTAAGATAAAAATTACAACTCTCAAGTGAACATGCAGATTTCTCACGAGCGAAAAGCAAAAATCAAGCTCATTTTGATATGAAATTATGTATGCAGAGATGTATAAAAAGATGCTCCTGGTCACATAATTGAGGGATGGGCTATGCCCTCATTTAGAGCCACGACACTTTCCAAGGGGCACTGCTATAATTGTTTCACCAAATAGAAACATTAATTAAATGTTTTAAAGCAAGACCTATAGAAGCTGTTACCCACTTAAATGTATTGTCAATAAATCATTTTTATTTAGCTCTTTCTAGTGATTATGTGGAAATCGTTTCCAGTGTTGTAGTCAATTTTAAAACATTAAGAGTTTAGTTGTTGCATTCCCCCTGAATAATACCAAGAGCCATTACATTATGGGCTAATGATTTGGCAAATTTAATTATGTAAATCAAAGCTATTTTGACATTTTGATGCTCAAAAAGAATCTACAGCTATTGAATGTGTATGGACTTACTCATTTTAAGCACTTAATTTTTCTCACCAATTAAAGTTTTCTCTTGTGTAGATATCCTAGTGATGAAAGATGATATATAATTTCTTAAAAAATGCTAAAATACAAAGAGTAATAGAGCATTTCGTAGGCTGTAAGATACAGAAAAACTTTTGACTGAAGTAATGAGAAATCAATGATTGATTAGCCATAGAAACTGCCACTTTTAAATGGGTAGCTAGACTTCTTTTAACTGTAATAATAGCCTTGTCATCCAGATTGTCAATTTCACTTACGTGTTAATGGAACCTGTCTGGTTAGTCTAAACTGACTCAGAGAAAATTCTCTGAAATGGGTACAGTATTTCATCCAGTTTCTGGGAATGTTTGGTTCTGAATGGGCCAAATTAGAAAGTTACAATGTCCATGAAATGCACATTTGGAGAGCTCTGTTCTGAGGCCAGAGTAATTTTTCTGACAAGCCAACTGACCATGTCACCGTAGAGTGATTCATTAGCTCTGTCCGTCTGTCCTTCCTTCCTTCCTTCCTTTCTTCCTCCTGTAGACCTTTATTGAACACCTAATTATTGAGGCACTGTAGATTCAAAGATAACTGGGATATGTTCCCCACCCTTAAGGAAATCAGATTTTTCCAGGTTATAAAAATAAACTTGATCAAACAGGAAGGATAGGGTAATGCCAATGGGAGTAAAGTGAGGAATTCTCAACCCAATTTCAAAAAGTTGCAGATCTTCCCTATGAATGTAGTGGTTCATCGAGACTTAATCCAAGCATTAGCAAAACAGAAAGATCAAGGGAAGAGAAGTGCAGTGGATAGAAGAAAAGACATACCAGGAACCAGGAACAAAGAACAGTGTGAACAGAGTCAAGGAGGCAGGAAAGAAAAGACTGCAGTTTATGGAGCTGAATCATCAAGTGTGAGGCATGGAGTAAACAGAAATGAGCCCAGTGTGGTCAGTGAGGAAGGACATGGGATGTCTTTCGCAATGTGTTGAAGGAACTAGACTCAATTCCATAGATGAACAGGAAACTACAAAAGAATCTAAAGCAGGTGGGGGTGTCAGATTTGCATTTTATGTAAAGCATTATAGCAGTGATGGAGATTTTAGAAGAAATGGGTCAAAGAAGAGAAGCGTGGTTAGTAGATTATGTACAAAATAATGAAGACCTGAATCATGAATGTGTATCAGTCACTGTCTTAGTCAGCAACTACTGTCTTTAGCGCTGTTTTTGAATACTATAACAAAATAGTATAGACTGATTTACAAGCAACGAAAACTTCTCACAGTTCTGGAGGCTGAGAAGTCCAAGATCAAGGTACCAGTAGATTCAGTGTCTGGTGAGGGTCCAATTCCTGGTTCATAGGCAGATTTTCACTGTCTTTTGCTGTGTCCTCACATAGTGGAAAGGGCAAGAGAGCCCTAAGGGGTCCCTTTTATAAAGACACTAATCCTATTCATGAGATACCCTCAAGGCCTAATCACCTCCCAAGGGCCCTTCCCCCTAATACCATCACCTTGTGGGTTAATATCTTAATGTATGAGTTTAGGAAGGACACAAACACTTAGTTGATAACAGTGACAAAGTGGAATAGAATGCTTTTAAAATATTTAAGAGATAAAATACGTAGGATGTGTGAGTTAAAAAAAAAAAAGGAGGGATCAGGGATGACTCCAAATTTTTCCCTTGGGCAAGTGCTTGAGTACTGGTACCACAAATAGAGAAAACATTCAGGAAGAGAAGTCAGGTTTAGGGAAGAGGTAGCTGAGTTCATAGATGGGAAGATTGAAGAACCTGTGTGATATATCCAGGTGGAATGTATAGTTCAGGAAAGAGCTCTGGGCTACAGGATTGATTTTGTTGTCTTGGTATGTAGCTGCCAATTGAAGTCATGACAGTAAATGAGGCTCCCTGGGGAGCAGAAAAAGGGAGAGGTGAGGTGTATCATATTCTTCATCAAGTCTTTCCAAAGATTATTTAGCATTTCAGTAGTCCTCCTTTATTGGCTTTGTCCTAACCAACAGATGTCTATGATGCTCCTGTACTTAAGGCTCCTGCCTTCACCTGAGTAGCTAGAAGTAATGACAGATAGTTGACTGATCATAACCTGTGGTTGAATAAATAAAGGGAGGAACAAATATTTATGGATGCAGAAAGAAATTTGCCATTAATTCTGACTGTAACTGGAAGAGGAAGTGAGGGCAGATTCTCCAAGTGTAAGTAGATGTGAGCTGAGACTTGAAGAATAGCTATGACTTAATTATAGAGCAAGCCGAAGACGTTAGATGTTGAGGTGAGAGATTGTATAAGCAAAGGCATTTAGCTCTGAAAGGCCTGAAATTGACAACTGCTGCTGAAATAGTGAGCAAAGGAGAAAGTGGGGAAAGACTGTGAAAAAGGGAGAGCTGTGCCAAATGATGGAATATTTTAGTTTTGTGTAAAAGATACCAGGTTTTATTTTATAGGCTATGCTCTATGGGAAAATTTTTGAACAGTGAGGGACATGACCAGAATTGCACATTGAAAAATTAAACAGGCAGCATTGTATAAAAGGGCTTGGTGAAAATCAGAGAAGCTATTATGTCTGTTCTGATTTGAGAAATGATGACAGTCTGAATTTGGGCAGTGACCAGTGGAAATGGACTGGAGAGTAAAGATGGGAGACTTTTTGGAGAAAGATTTTGAAAGTGTTTGGAACAATTCAAAGAGGGAAGGAAAACAGGAAGTTTCTGGCTTGATAACAGGAAAGATCATGTGACTACTAACTTGAGCTCAGGTATAGAAAGAAGAAACCCTATTGAGAGAAAGATATAATGATGTCACTTTGAAAATACTTAATATGAAACATAGTGAGACATATGGTATCTGTCCAGAGAGTATTTGGAATTTGAATCTGGAGTTTGGGATAAAGGTCGAGGGTAGAGATAAATATGTGAAGTGAAGTTCATCTTAATTAGGTACTTATTAAAGCCTTCAGATCATCCATTAATAGATGAAAAGAGAAAAATGTAGTTTTTTGTATCCTCCACTAAATAAAACTTTCCTCAGGGCAAAGAATGAGTCACAAGTATCTTTAAACATACCTTTCCCAGCCAACCATGCTTCACTTGGTGCTGGACATCAGTATACTCAATGAATGTTTAGTTAGTTGAGCTAAATGGAATAAAATAAAATTTAATTAAAGATGACCAAGGATAAAATGTTTTGGAAATAAGTAGTGACATTTAGAGCACAACTGAAAAAGTCAGAGCCAGCACTGCGCTGAGGTGAAGTCAAATGAGAAGAACCAGGAGAGTGTACTAGAAAGAAAAGTGATCAGTAGAGTCAAATGCTGCAGAGATGAATTAAGTGTGGACCAGAAAGTGGCATTGCTCTGGATCTTCTGGTTAAAGGTCACAAATTACATCTGATAAAACTATTTTTTTCAGTGTGCTTATGGGAGCCAAAGCTGGATCCCAGCTGAAAAGTGTGTAAAAAGGAAATAGAAATTAAATATAAACTCCACATTTTCCCCCCAATTTTTTCCTTTCTTATTCCCAGCTTCCTGATTCTTTTTTTCATATTCTGCATTCCTATCATCATTTCTCATTGTAGTCACTTACAACTGTAGTTGGAAGTCCTAATAACAACCTACTTTCAAAGAAAATATGAATGTATACTATTTTAATCCTCACAACAACACAGGATAGGAAATATTATTATTCCATCTTGCAGATGAAAAACTGAAGTTTAAATGAGTTAGATTACGTGCCCAAAGTTCATAGCCAGAAATTGACTAAGCTAAGATTTGAATCATGCCTGATGTCGTGTTGTGCCCACAACTTCTGTAATACCTCTATCATCCCTTTCATATCTTCTAAGCTGAATTTCCAAAGTCCTAGGTCACAGACACCTCTCCATCATGTGTCCCAGATTCTGCCTCACTCTACCCAAATCCCAATAGCATAAATGTTTTGGAGCAACAGTGAGACAGTGCCAGTAAATATTTTAGGTGTACAACATTTTCAAGGTTTAGGAATAAAGCTCCTTAACTTCATATCCCATTGTCTTGTAAGAGAGTCACTCACTGCCTTTGGATCTCGACACTATCAATGGCCAAGACTATGAGCTTAGCCATAAAGTTGTTTTCCATGTCATATCAATTGGTAATATAATATGAGCTCATCTTTGTCCCCAACCACCAAAACACTTTAGTACTTTTTAAAACTAACTATATTTCACTTACCTAATATGTATATCAAGTGTGTTCTCCACATGAGTGAACTATGCCATTTTGTTCCCCTTTCCTACTGCTCTAAATACTGTAAATATAACTATTACAGGTATTTTTGAAACTATTAGGAAAATGAATAAGCTATTAAGATTTTTACTCTATAACACTGGTATGTATAATATAATTTGAAAGTATCTGGGGTTAATTTCTTGTATGTTTAGTATATAGCAAGTACAATGTTTAAGTATATCTGGTTGTATAATTGGGCTATGAGCTGAAGTTCTCAGTGATGACCAAATTTTAATTAGGCAGTTTGACAATTATTATTGAGACATTAGTTCACTGTGATCCAAATGTCCTGGCTAATGATTCTTATTTCAAGTACAACTTGCAAAACATTATCATAATAACATAGCTTCATATTTAATTAATATTGCACAATAAAACAGTGAACTTGGATTGTCTGAGCAGAACCATGAAATTTCTAGTATGTAGCAAGAAGTCTTGAGTTCAAGCCAAATTAAAGCACTGACAGTGGAATATTGTTATTTAATTCTGATTCTGCGTTTCCCAAGGCTCAAATAGCCTATTGAAAAGTGAAAAAAAAATTAGTCAAATGGTTTATTTCATATCCTATATCTCATCTATCATTGAAGACAAACTAGCTTTTAAACTTATTTCAATTATTTTTTGCCTGAAAAACTTAATCAAGTCAGTTTACTTCCTATTTGCTTTATTATCAGCACATAAGCACACTTTTCTAAAATTAATTCTATTATTGATTTTATTTTTGAATCTTGTTGATGTGTTCAAAAATAACTAATAATGGTTAAGAAAGTCTTTATCCTCAGCAGTGACAGAATTTCATCAATAGTTTATTGATTTGTTCTCTGATAATATTTCTATTTTATGAACATGGCATATATAACATTTCAGAATGCATTTAATGCAGATGAAATGACACATATTTTCATATGTTAGACAGAGCAAACTTTCACAGGGTTTTTTTTTATGGTAACACACTTTTATTGAGAAACTGACAAAGGTGTTGAAAAGCATGTTTTTTGTAGCATAAAATTTCCCAGGGGAGCAAATGCAGGTGAGGACATTTAGATTTTAGAGTACCGTAAAGAGGACAGCTTTAACTCAAAATGACTCTTCAGATTAGTTATTGATAGATGACTTTGGAAACCCTAATAACTGGTGACAAATTGCCAATCTACTTAGAATATAATTTAACTGAAAATTAAACACATATGATATAAACAAGATTTTCAAAGACAAAAAAAGCACCTGATTTTTGCATTACTGTAAAAGTAAGTTGTTAAAAGCGAAATCCAATTAAATAGTATTTACCAAAAACATAGAGGAGGTTCGGGTTTCTTTGTTGGTTTCTGTACTCCCGCCTCCTATTCCTTTACTCATTCCATAAACAGTAATGGTAAAAACAAATTAAAAAACAAAAAACAAAAGAAACCCCAAAACATTTGTATTCAACAGACTTGAAACTAAAATTTTAAATAAGCAGGTTAATGTTAATATTAGACAAAACAAAATTAGTTGGATACATTTTAATTGGACATATAATAATTAGTGTGCTTCAGAATAAGCAGGCATAAATGATAAGCACTTTTTGTAAATGTTTACTATTATTATTTGTCTTACTTTAGAGCTATGTTTTGCTGTGGTCTGACTTTTTTGCTCATATATTCTCTACACAGTTTTTTAAACTGTGTACTCTTCATTGTATGATTAACAAAATGATTTTTATATCTTATAATAAAAATATAAAACATTAAACATTTCATGAGAGGAAATAAAATGGATTCTTATTATAATAAATATTTTATGATATGATTTGATAAAAACAGGCTTTTATATATTACTAAATAAGGCCCAGCAAGTCTGAAAAAAATTCTGTAAAATCTTTATCCATGGATTTGTCTAGTGTATCTCAAAATTTTGTAATTCTTCAAAGTATTTTCTTTCCATATTAAAAAAGAATTTTAAAAATAAATTTTACTAACTCCATTTCTTTGGCTGCTATGAAGTTGAAAAAATTCTGACATAGGCCAAAATACTCCTCTCTCCCTCTCTCCTGAGGACCATGCAATATTGTTAGTCAATGTGGGAACTGCAAATTCAAATGCCTCAGGGGTCAAACAGGTATCTTAAACATGTGAGGCTCCTAGTGGAAGATGGTGTGAGCAGAAGCACCTAATAATCTGAAGAATTTAGGCACCAACTAAAGACATGCAATTTAAAAATTTAAAAAGCTGGATGTGGGCCAAATAAAATCCCTAAGCAACTGGCTGAAAGCAAGGCCGCCATTTTGTAACTTAGCCCAATAAGCACTATGCTTTGGTCTAGACCCAAATAATGCCTTTATTTCTGCACAAAGTTTGATGAAGAGTTTATTTGACCTACCAAGGTAAATCTCCTAGGTAGACAGGGGCATAGATTTCAGAATACTCCCACACTTTGGATGGGGTTTGCTTTTTAAAACAAATTCAATTTCTAACTAGCTTAGAGCTTCCAAAATCAGCGAAAATAATAAACAGTGAATATTGCCATGGTAGTAATAATTAGCCTTGTCTGACCATCGATGGTTTATTTCTAAGGACCTCAAAGTGGTAGTTTGAGAACAAAGTGGAAAAGGAGGCAGTTGAGAGTGGGAGGGTTTCTTCCTTTCTTCTCTGGAGGCAGAGGATGGTTCAGAAGCAGAGATCTGGAAATCCTACTCTGGGATATAGGATGTAAAGCACTTTAGAAGGCAAATTGGACACAAATCTGGCCATGTTTTTTCCAGTGCTGCTTCAGTTGCCCCCCTCCTCCCACTATTCCATCCCCATCCTTTGTATGAAGTGGTGAAACTTTCTAATCCAAATTTTACAATTTTAGCTTGGTTTTAGGAACTTGATGGACCCAATTGGATGGGGGACCACAAGTAGTTCTCTCTGGGACTATGTAAGAGCAATGTGATGTATGCGGAATGCTATAACCACTACTGTTAGGAGCTGAATTACCATTACTGTTGCTGTTTGCAATATTTATGAATTTAATTAAATCTTTATTTTTATCAGTGCATTAACTTCTTAAGTTTTCTTCTCAGCACACATTATTATTATTATATCCTGTGGATCCTAATTTGAAATAGAGCCTTTAATTAAAAGAGATTTGCTCTCTCACAGTACTCAATATATAATAATAATCTCTAAAATTTGCTTCTTACAATCGTATTTTTCCTATGATCATGCATATACTAATTTATACTAATATAATTAAAGTTGAATATAATAAATAGGGTGTCTCATGTGAGCTAAAAATGCAGAAGCTACATATTTTATGGTTTTTACATGCATTCTATAACTCACTTGTTTGCATTTACACAAAACGTCTTGTATAATTTTTAAAAAAATATACACAGCTAAAGAAATGGTTATTAAGAGTTTCATAAAACTTGTGTGCAAGTTAGTTTTAATTAATGTTTTTATTTAACTGTTGTATATATTTTAGCTTTCACACATTTCATGGATTCCATGGTTTTGTTGTTTTCTGTTTAGTTAAAAAAAAAAGTAATTTTTTGTTTAGGAAAGATCATGTAATTCCTATAGTAGCTTTTTTAAAATAGTAGTTGCTTTCAGGTATGTTTCTAGGCTAGTTTTGCCACAAAAGGTTAAATTATTTGGCTTTTGTCATCTCATGAGTGTATGGAGAATGAGAAATGAAATAGCTTCCGTATGGCTGCCAGAAATGTCACCTATATTCAATATACTACGTAAGAGTCAATCAGCAAGTGTCAAAGCAGAGGGCTAAGCCCAAAACTCTGGTTCTATTCACTATGCTTTCTATCCCTGGGGCAAATCTGAATCCTCAATTCATATCAATATATTGTATACTATAAGGGGCATGTAGGAGTGAACAGTTGTGTCTTGTTCACCACTGTGTAACTGGAGCCTTCTGTGGTGTCACAATGAATGAATAAAAATATTTCACTATAAAGAGGACATGCATTTATAGTATTTGGAAAAATGATTGTTTTACACTTCTATATATAAATTATTTTTATTCTTCAATTGTTGTATTCAATCTGTAAAGATAATTTTGTTGTTGTTGTTTTGTTGTTGTTAAAGATTGGTCATTTTATATGCTTGACTTATAAATCCTGAAATGGAATAATTTATTTTAGGTGAGCTAATCTATTTTTTTTTAATCTATTGTTTGGATCTATTCTAGATGCTATGAGAAATTCACAGGAAATATAATATATCTTTCTTGTCCTTATTTTATACACTTGTTGGAAAAATTTGACACAAATAAATAAAAACTTAAGAAATGCCATAAGGCATTAAACGATTAACTAGTTTGCATATCTTTTTTAAATAGTCAAGTAAAGCAGAAGTAATAAATGGAAACCTCTAATTGAAGAGCTTTAGGTATAATTTACATAAGATTACTCCAGTATAAAGATATCTTGAAAAATAAGTAGAAAATGTTATTTTAGGCATGTACTCATTTAGGGCTTTTTTTTCCCCCAGTGCCACCCAGGACATTTAAAAACAGGTGCTTACGGATACTTGGAGAACAATGTTTGCCTTCTCCCCTGTGGAATATAACATTTGAAATGAAACTCATCCCTTATCTGATATTGAAGCATTAACCAAAATGCCCCACTGATTTAAAAAGCTCTTCACTGCACTTGAATGTGTTTTAACATTTACAGTGTCATTTGAACAGCATGCCTCACACAATACTTCTCAGGAAATCTACTTGTTATTTCAGAGCATAAATCTGAAAATTCTAGGCATTCATTCTCATAAATGCTTTCTTGTAATTTTAAAATTACTCTGCCTTTGAAAATTTCTTTCAGAAAAAAATGGCAGTTGAGGCTCGTAAACTCATTTAGCAGGTGACTCTGATCTATGCAGGTGAGGACTTCCTAGCATCCTCCTCCATTTACTTGGTTCCAGCTCCTTAACTGTCAGTGTCTGTGGGTCTTTTCTAAGGGATGGTTCAGATTCTCTCAGAAAGAACGCCTAATCTCCTGTCTAAGGGCTTTAAGCTTGGATATTAGCCTTCGAAATCTACCTAGATTTGCATTTCTCTGATGATTAGTGATGAGCATTTTTCATGTGTCTGTTGGCCATCTATATTTCCGCTTTGGAAAAATGTCTATTCAGTTCTTATGCCCATTTTTTAATTGTGGTTTTTTTTTGATGTTGAGTTGTATGAGATATTTATATATGTTGGATATCAACCCCTTATCGGTCATATCATTCGCAAATCTTTTCTCCCATTCAGTAGGCTGTCTTTTCATTTTGTCAGTGGTTTCCTTTGCTGTGCAAAAGTTTTTACATTTAGTTAGGTCCTATTTGTTTATTTCTTTTTGTTCTTACTTCTTTTCAACTATGTTTTTTTTCTAAATCCCATTCTCCTGGTAGTCTCTTCAATTTCCTTCTCAATTCCTTTCACTAGAACAGTAATCTGTTCTTGATACCTCTTCACCTCCATTACTTTGCTTTTTCATTCCTTAATCCTATGCAATGTGGTTACAGTCCTCGCCTCCCCAAAGCAAGTTTTCTTAAAGATCTCCAGTGAACAATTGTTACAGACTTTACTTAGAACCGGGGTTTTCATACTTCATTGTGCATCAGAAACACTAGGAGAGCTTGTTAAACTACAGAAGGCTGAACCCCACCCCAGAGTTTCCAGAATGGGGCCTGAGAGTTTGCATTTCTGACTAGTTAACAATACACCAATTACTTCATCTTCCACTAGGGTCTTGTGGCCACTTTATAGGAAAGGAAAAGTAGGTACAGAATTTAAATAATCGTCTATCCTCTAAGTTTGAGAACTGTTCACATATTGTAAACTGCTCATAAGAGTGTCTGACAAATCATAAGTAAAAATCAATAAATGTTAACTTTAAAAACTACTCAAAACAATTATGTGGCATCTATCATTGGCCTTATTTTTGGATAAAGAAAAAAGTCAGATTGTGGTTAGAAGGATTTGCTTTCACCATTGCTTTCTAGAACCCAATAGGATAGATTTTTGAGCAATGCAGAAATGGAAATAGGCAAAAAATTAAAAGATTTGTACAACTCAAGAATAAGCTTAACAAAAAATTACCTGCAAAAGATTCCTTTTGTTTAACTTCAGATTTTTCATTGATAACCTATTTTCTTAATTTCTAGAATATCAATATAACCTATTTATTATTCTTATATTTTAACGTTATCTACAAAGTAGAATACAATGGAATGAATGATTTAAACATGCTTTGACTATAATATAGAAAAAGTTTAGTAGCTGATTTCAAGGTAATTGTTCACACATTCAGAATTGGAACTACCCCATTGAAAATGGCTTGACTATTAAAGTTTTATAGATGCATTTTACATATTCTAGCCAATCATACATTTCAATCAGTGATATTTCTTAGTATTTTCCAGAAATCCACATTCTGATTGGTATTCTACAAACAAAAGGGATACATTCAAAACTAAAGCCACATCCTTATAATAAATTAAATGAAAAAATTAAATCCTAAAGAAACACAATTTAGAGATCTTATGCCTTGCTTAAAATTACAGGGCAGGGGAGGAGGGTATAGCTCAGTGGTAGAGCACATGCTTAGCATGCACAAGGTCCCAGGTTCAATAGCCAGTACCTCCATCGAATAAATAAATAAATAACCCTAATTACCCCCCCAAAACAAAGAAACAAAAAAAATTACAGGGCAACCCACCAGGTGCTGATAGTCTTGAAAGGGCCCATGTGGAGAAATTTATTGTGCCGAGTGCCAGGCTTCACCCCCACCGGTGCTCCCCACTCCCCCCAATTAGGGACCTCACAACTCTTAGTCACAGGATGACATCCTTTACCTAAGGGAATCCAGATGGATCCTCAATTCCAAACTGTTAGCAGTTACGCAAGTCCTTGTAAAGGAAGTGTCAAAGATTTACAAAGACGGAAAGGGAGAAAAATTCTGGTAGATACTATGCCTCCTAGCTGTATTCTGCCTCTCCAGAACACACACACACAGAGCTGTACAACATGCAAATTAAATAGTACAAATAGTAGTTCTTAATCTTCAACGTGCGTACAACTCACCTAAGGATTTTGTTAAAAATACTGATTGTGACTTAGTAGGACTGGGGTGGGACCTGAAGATCTGTATTTTGAAGGACTCGAAGGACTGCCCCAGGCCGTGAAACCACACTCTATCTAAGTCACAAGGCCTTGACACATAAGCTTAGATTTTGAGGAAGTGTGGTTATTCCTTTTAAATCAAAATATGTTGAGGTTTGAATTTCTGGTTTAGAGATTGAGTGAAAAAAACCAATTTTTTTATTATTTAAAGGAAAGAGCTTAATAGCTCGTTTTGAAAGTGTCATGAATATTTATTGTGTTTATTCCTTGAGAATAAAAGTAGGAAAGGGCTAAAAGTGGCCTAGAGCCATAGACTATTTGTCAAAATATAATGACACATCATTAGCCATCTTTAGTCAAAATCTCTAGATTTATTCTGGGTCCTTTTTACATGCCTATCTATGAAAAGTTCCATGAACTTCCTCTGGTGGAAAGTTTTCCTGAAGAATATGAAAGATTAATAAAAACCCTTTCTACCTGATCTTCCAAGGACAAGCCTGGGAAACAGATTCAAGGGTGAGTATTCTCCTTGCCTTAATTCCCAGGTAGAAATCAGAGAGCAATCTACATACTGTAGAACACACTTCCTTGTATTTTTCTAAGCTTATGGCTTCCTTTGAAAATAATGATTTTCTTCCTAGAAAAATTCACATGTACAAATACAGAGCATTTTTTAACTGTCTGTAGAGTTCGTGGACACTCTGAAGTCCAGATCATAAATGGACCCCCAAATTAACCTTAGTTTAGAGTCTTCTGTACTTGAAGTCTACCTAGACTAGGGCTTAGTGTTGACAAACTGGAACAGATATCACTTTTGTGGTGTGCTCTACAGGAGTTTGGATCAACTCCAAGGTTTGTTCAGACAGTACTCCACAGAAATGCTAATAACAAAGATTTGTAAAAGATACAATGTAGCTTCAAGCAGAAAAAGAGGATTCTATCTCTTCTAAGTCTCAGAATTTAAACACCTCTAGATAATTTTTTTCTCAATATTCCAAAAGTACAAAAATCCTGAGGGGGACATAAATTCATGCTTGTTTGTACTTTTACTGGAGGCAGTTTTTCTACAATGTTGGTTGAAGGAGTCATAAGTCCATTGACTTATGGCTTGAAAGTATGGTAAGTTTTTTTTAGTTCCTTCAAAATTATTTAAAAGGTACTTTTGCCATTTAATGGATGTAGTAAATTTATTTACACACTAACGTGGTTACATGTGCTATATTGTTAAGTTTTTTAAAGGGAGATTTAGAAAGAAAAAAATGAACATTGCAATTATATCTTTGGATTTGAAAAAATAAAATGTGAGCAAAATCTGTCTTGACAGGAAGAATTTCGGATGTGTTTCTTCTTTCTTTTTTCCTTTTGGCTTCTTTTTGGGGTGTATGTTTGTTTTTCTAAGATGAACTAAAACAACTTACATATTCTCAGGCTCTCCAGATTTCAACCTTGGTCTTTACTCTTCTCTTTAGCACCCACAATTAGAAACATCCTGATTTCTCATCTCATGCACCCAGTGTTCTGCCTACCATGTGTTTCTAAAAAAATCTTACGACTGCAGACATACTGCAATTCAGTGGCTTTTTTTTTCACCTCAACCAACCTCTAGCTCAAGTACCACTTCCAACTCCTTCTGAGTCACTTTTCTTATCTTCTTCACTTTACTCTTTGGGTTTGTGCCTATCACCCCATACCAGTGTAGTTACCACTCTACCTCAGACTAGATAGAGTTGCCTCCTGACTTCACCACAACACAAATTAATTTTACCAGATTAATTAACAAAATGTTAATGCCCTAAAATAGCAGAAGGAAATTATATTCTTGAAAAAAAAAGTTAAAACTAGTACTATGTACGACTGTCTTAGGGTTATTAGTTAGACACCCCCCCCCCCCCCGCCAGTGTTTGTTTCTTCAGTGTTTGTAGGCTATAGCTTAACATTCCTTAATGGAAGTGTCATTGACCACGTGCCAAGATAATGTACCCAAGGGAGATCCAGACCCCTAATCTTCTCTTGGTTTTAGAGAAAGGAGAAGAAAGAGGAGGAAAAGGAGGACAAAGCAGAAGAGAGTGGAGAGGAAGAGGAAGAAAAAGAGGAAGAGGAAGACGGGGGGGAGATACAAGAAGCAATCATGTTACACTCAGACTAAGTCAGTGGTACCCAGTAACACAAGAGATTCACTGGGATGATTTCAAATTTACTAAATCCCTGCCATACCCTGACCAACTGAAGAACAATTTCTTGTGAGACCCTTGAAATAGGTATTTCTTCAAGCTCATCAGGTGATTCTAAGTGTCACCAAGTTGAGAACCATTGGTCTAAGTTCTACCTCCCAATCAAGAAAATAATCTGTAGAGAAACAACTTTATTCCCAAGGAAGACAACACATTTTGTCTTGTTTGGCAAAATAATTTATCTCCATAGTGTTTATTCCAGAATGGTTCAGTAGTTCTCCACCTGCCTACTCCACGCAGAAGAACTCCAGTGGATTGTAGGTGAACTCAAACCTCCAACTATAATAATAATACCATTAATATTTTGAAATTAGATTTCCCAGCACTCATGGTTTTAAAGATGTTAGGACCATATGTTGGGGGGAAAACAAGTTTAAATATCCTCAGATTTCTCTACTTTTTGCAATCCCAGCAAATATAAGTTTTCCTAGGCACATGGCCAGGAGTACGAGGCAGCAGTAGATTCATCATTCCTTTATAAAGCAATAGCCAGAAGTTAAGACTTTTTAACCTCTTGTACTTTTTAATAAGAAAAAAGTTTATTTTTCATATAATATATACATAACCTTGAATTGTGTGAAATCATTTTGTGAAAATACAGTCATAAGTTACTATAATACATGTCTTATACTTACTAGTAATATAAAGTGTGACAGCTAGTGTCTAGTGGTCAAGCACACTCCCAAGGTTGTATCTTTCCTGATTGTGTATAACTGTCATTGTTCATATCCTGTCGTTACTAACCTATAGGATGTGTTTTCACTGGCAGAGGGAGAAAGTATGCGTTTGATCTGTGGAGTTTCCCCTCCTCCTCCCTCTTGTCATTTATTTGAAGGCTAGACAAATGGCAGGTAGCTGGTCTACCTTCTTCTGGGTTCCTTTATAATGAACTTGGAATTAATGAAATAGTATCAGACTGATCAAAGGAAACTGATTACACTCTACATTGTAGGGGTGTGGTAGAGAGAGGTTTTGTGGAGATATGTTGATCTAGTTTTGGAATTCTTCACTATTGATATTATAATACAAGACAAACAAGCTCTTACTGAACTCTGAGTTATTCACCTTTTAAGTTGAAGCATCTATCTACTAGATCTCTGATTTTTGTTTTTGTTTTGAAGTTTTTTTTTCTCTGAAAAAAAAGTATGTATATATAGATGAATAGATGGATATTGTATGTGTTTATTTGACATTAACTCAATGTCATTAGTGCTGTGCTTAAAAGAAGAGTTCTGGAGACAGACAGTTGGATTATAATTCTTGTCTGGCCACTAATAAATAGTTGTATTAAGTTGAGCAAGTGCTCAATTTCTCAGTGATTTACTTTCCATTTCTGTAAAATGGGACTAATCAGTGGGGTTAAATGGAATAATATATATGAGTTTTTATGGGATAATTCATAAAAGTCCTTAAAATTGTACCTGGCATGGAGTAAACCCTGATTATTTGTTATCTGCTTTCTTGCAAGAATGGTTGTTGTCATCATAATCAGGCAGGCTTTAGTCACATATAATTTACTGCAACACCTCTGCTTATTAGTACAATTAACTCCATTTGGCAGATGGGACAGGGATGGCCAATGGTCACCAGGATCGTAAGTGGTGATTCAAAACTTTAACTGATGTCTTTGACCTCAAACCTGTGACTTTTCCTCTACATAGTGCTTTCATCTTTTTTTTTTTTTTCTAAAATAGTGCTGTCATTTCTAAATCATTAAATCTTTCCATTTTGCTTTTGGGAAGTGTTATTGATCAATTAAATTATCTGTTAAGAAAAAAAGAAAAACTCATCTTAAATTACCTCTGACAAATAAAACCTTGTTAAAATTCCGTATTTATTTTATAATGTCTCATGCATACGTTAATTTATGTTTATGGTCAACTCTCCTTTTTTAAATCTCTAATCTGAGTTATACTGAACTACTTTATATATTAAAATCATGGACTAGAGAAAGTTGTATGTTTCTGTGAAGCTACATAATTTTAAAACTGCATATAAAATACTTTATGCTGCTTTCTTTACAATTCAGTGCTAAAATCTATAAACCTAAACTTGGAAGTTTTTTTTTTTTCCCCTAAAAAAGCTTATTCTTCTTCTTTAGCCTGCAACTTGAATATTTTATTTTAAAAGCTGGTAACAAAAATAACACCATTAGTCCACTTGGTGGGGTAGGAGGCATTGAAATCTAGTTAGAGATTTTTCTACTTTAGATACAATATAATTATGTGGTGAAACTCTTTTTGTTCTTTGATTTTATCCTAACTCATGCCTTGCAAAATTAGCAATTCCACACAAGATAGTTGTGGTAATTATTTTCTTAAAATTGTCAAAATGTGTGCTAATCCGGGGATAGTTATCTTTATTCCTTCTTTGGCTTATTACAGGTTTAAATTAAGCTGAGGTTTCTTTAGTGTTATTTTTCCAGAGCCATTGGGATTAGAGATGATGGATTTTGTGGTGCTCTGAGTATAGTTAAGCTCTTGTCAACATAAGTATAAAATTATTGCTGTGTGCAGTTGGTATGTTTTCGAAGGTAATTAAAGCTAAACATTGTGCAGAGAAAGATGATTAGAAATCTTCAGTTCACAAAGAAATCCAGCTTTGCTTTGACACTTAAAACCCTCACATTGTTTATATTTTAAACATCTACTGACACTAAAGAAATTAGTGTGATAATTTCAAAATCAACCCAAATACTAAAAATTATTTTCTATTAAATGTGTTATTCTTATTTCTGATAGCCAAAGCAACATCTGAATATTTTAGAATCTTACGTGATTTTTTTTTCACTTTAGTTGTACAATGGTCTTATATATTTCTTGACAGGGATATATTTAAAAAAAAAAAACAACAAGAAATGGCATCAGACTCAATTATCTATTTGTTATCTTTTTTCGAAAGCTATCAACTTAAAATTTCCTTTTTTTCTGCTGACATGGCTGATATCACAGTTTTATTAGGGATATGGATGTTGATAAATGCAAAAGAAAGTAGGTTAATCCCAACAGCTAACATACGTGACATGAACAGTTAATTTGGGTTGCTACTAGTTTCTTTCCACCTTCTCACATAAACTAATCTCTTTCTTTTGTGTGATATAGGTGTTTTTGTATTTTCTTGGTAACTTTGCTTTTGAAATCCTAAGAAGAAGATTAGAAACATGATTGTCAATATCAGAAATTTAAAAATGTTCTTAAGTGAGTACCCCTTCACCATTCAATACAATAGATTTTATATTTTAAATAAACTGGATTATTATTATCTAAAACTTTCCAAGTGACAGCAGTGATATCAGAAAAGATAATTAATCTGAAATCAAATTTTAACAAAAGATATTTTGGTGTTGGGAGGAGTAGGAAGGGAAAATTAGAAAATCCAACGCCATAAACCCAGTGCTGCTGGTTGAAAGTGTTTGAGAAAAAGAAATGTGAACATGTTGATGAAAGATAAATAAAGAGAAAAAGAGGCAAGATAATAATAACAGTGTCTGAGTGCTTACCATGCAATAGCTATTATATTTTAAGTACTTTTCATATATCAGCTGCTCATATCCTCTTAACAGCCTCATGTAGTACATGGTTATTATTCTACTCATTTTACAGATAAGGAAATTGAGGCTCATAGATACTTTTGAGCTTACCCAAGGTTAGTCAGCAAGTGGTTGAGTTTGGCTTAATAAATAACCTGTGGGTTCAGGGGATCAATGGATGCTTTTCTCCAGAGTGAACATAAACTGAGCACTAAAGCAGAAGAGGGGACCAGCCACCTGAAGGGTGTGAGGAGTGGAAGAGCACCCGGGAAAGGAAATGAGTTGTGCAAAAACACTGGGCCAGGTAAGACTATGGAAGTTGGAGTAGTAGAAGGAGGATGTCTGTGGCTGGAAAGGCATGAGTTTGGGAGTGAGTGGTACAAGAAGAAGTTAGAGATACATGCAAAGTCTAAATTGTATAGAACCTGTAGTCTATAGGAAGAGATTGGATATTGTTTGAAGTGAAATCACAAGCCATCCAGCTGATTGACTGACATAAACATGTATTTGCTGTGGGTAAAGATGGGAAGGCAGCTTAGGAGGCTATCATTTTATTCCACATGTAAGATCAGTGGCAGTAGCAGTGATAAAGGACACAGTCAGCAAATATTTTGTAGGTGGAATCCATATGAGTCATAGATAAATTTGAACAAGGGATGAAGGTAGGGAAGGGAGAAATCAAGAATGACACTTTATTATACATTTGTCAAAATCCATAGAATATAGAATTAGAGTGACCCCTAATGTAAATTCTGGATTTTGGATGATAGTGGTGTTTCAATGTAGGTTCACTAATTGTTAGGAAAGTACCACTCTGATAGGGTATGTTGATAATCAGGGAGGCTATACCTGTGTGAGAGCAACAGGAACTCTGCTCTAAACCAAAAACATCTCTAAAAAATAAAGCCTATTACATTTTTAAAAAAATCCTAAAAAAAGTTTGGGCTTGAGTGAAAAAAAAGGGTTGGTTTTGACTTAGTTAAAAGTGATGGCATTAGTTGAGATGAGGAAGGCTGGAGAGGGTAAGAGTTGTAACAAAAAAATTGTTTCATTATGGGCATGTCAGGTTGGAGAGATCTGCAGGACATTCAAGAGAGCGTGTCAAGTAAGCAGTTGCATAGGTGGGTGGAGCTCAGAAGAAAGGTCTGGACTGAGGATCTAAATTTGGGAATTGTTATTATAAAGAAGGGGTTTAAATGATACTATATGATTAGTGAGGCAGAGAAATCAGGCAGAGATTAGAGAAAGGCCCAGACCTGAGCACTGAAGAAACTCCTACATCGTTAGATAAGTGATCTAAACAAATATTTCATAAAAATTGAGTTAGGTCTTATGTATTTTACAAGGAAAATGAGAAACAGAAAGATTGTGGTATCCTGAGGCATATTTAAGAATCTTAAACAAGAAAACATGATTACTAAGGACAGTGAAATTAAGGTAAAATGATATTTCTATAATTGAATTAGTTTAAAAATAACCTAAGACACATATTGAGAAATTGGAACCAACCCATACTTGATCAAAAAACATTTCAGTTTAATATTGCAAATAACTCCTTGCTGATTTTGTTAATAGATGGCAAGCTGTTTAAAATTCCAGTCACTTCAGTATGACATGATTCTGTTTAATATAGGTTTGGATGATAAAATCATTTTTAAAGTTACCAAGAAAACTGAAAAACACACATGCATATGTCATCTGGTGTCTATCAAACATTAGGTTACAATTATTTCTCTAAATTCATTACTTTGTGGTTCTCCAGTTGATTACAAATGTTTCATTTATGTACATATTCTGTAATTTCATGTGACTGAGATTTCTGAGACATACTTTTGAAATAGATTTTAAGTCCTTATACATTTGTTTGGACTTGAAATAAGCAAGGGAAAAAAAGACTAAATGTGGGCTGAGGTCTCTAGAGGGTTGTAAGAGCCTCTTCTCTAAAATACCCCAGGATTTTTCTATTTCCTTAGGTACATCCATCAAACAGTGAAATTATATAGCACTCTAAATAAAGAATTAGGCAATACAAAAATCAAATTTAGCCTGCATTTGCAATTTTTTAATTAAATATTTTTCTCATTAAAATTCCACTCATTTCAAGAATTTATAATTTAAAAGTCTGAGAAAATCAGAATTCCTTTTCAAGAGACTGGTTAGAACTTATATGCTTACTTGAAGTGATTGAGTAGAAATGTATTTTAGGATGTCACTAGATCTGGCTCCAGAAAGAGAAGAGTTATAATTAAGAGAAGAAATAATGAGTCTGTTGATTGTAAACAAACAAACATTTTACTGTGGAGTTTCACACTGTGAAAGTACTCGGCCCATTTTCTGCCTTCCTTCTCCCTTATTCTTTTGTTTCTCTGCCACTCCTGGTTTGGAAGTTACATGACCTTGTCAGAGATTTAAGAAAGGCTATTGGATGAAGAGAGTCTAAAGGCTTTTGACAAGAAAACATCTTGAGTGTTCAAAGTTGTGAGTAACCTATTGTGGTCTGATTCAGTTAGATGCATAGAGTACATTAATTATACTCAGAGCCCACAGGGGAAAAGGGGGTTGTTGAAAGGAGGAAGAAAGCAATAAAAACCATTTGTTAATTGGTAAGTATTCGTGGGAGAAAAAAAAAAGTTGTCTTTTACTTAGTTCCTTATTTTCTTTGGATTCTGCTTTAGTTCCATATTAATTTTACATTACAGCAAGGGTTTACATAAACAATATATAAAGATTCTGTCATGAAGCAAAGAACAGAAGAACTTCATTCTAGTTCTGGGAATATCCTTGACTAGCTGTACATATTCCATTATACTACTATTCAAGAGTAAATAAAATAATCATGTTTCCTTAAAACTGTGCCCTCACACTGCCAAAACTGATGGCATCAATTTAAAGTTTTTCGTAGTTTTAAAATTCTGTCACTTTTAATCAGTTGTCATACATATTTATCTTTCTCTACTCTGCCATGTTTTCAGGTAGAGAAAATTACTTGTATATGTCTTATTTATTTTAATTACCACTTGATTAAAAGAGAATTAAGAACCTCAGGCCAAATTTTGTTACAGTATTTTAAGTAAATTATAACATTTGCACTACAAATGCAGACTCCCCACCCGCACATGGAAAGGAAAAAAGTTCCCACACTCCTAAATGAAAAGCCTCCACACAGGATATTTTTCCAATTAAATTTGTATGGAACAATCAAAAAAGTAAATTGGTAAAACCATAACTAATTCTTGAAATCATAGACCACCCAGCCACAAAACTATTCATGAGTTTTTGTTTTTGTTTTTGCCAGTAATTTTAGCTTAATGAGTACCAAAAACTATCTGTGACAAAGGAAGACATGCCCCAAAGAGGTTCTGAAGCACAGTGGGTACCCAAGAAAAAGGAAATGTTAGGGTATGGCCTGTTCTTTCATTTTGACATTGTGTTTCAAATTATCATAAGTTCAAATTTTAATGTATAAATATTTTCAGTAAAGCACAAAAGTTTAGAATTATTAGAAAGTTTCTCTTTGATAAAATAGGAGAAATAGTCAAAAATTTGCAAAGATAGTGAATCAAATTTCCGATTTTCAAAAGTACAGACATATCATTGACTTCTGATTACTTAATTATATTTTCCTTTTGTAGTTTTATTTGATGGATTTTATCTTTTCCCTGTTCTTTTAAAATTGTTTTTAATTAGTATTTTAGGATTCATTTGGCAACATAATTTGGATAAATAAAACTAGTCCTTTTTTATTAAAAAAAAATCAAGTTTTTTCTAAGAAAAAAGGTTCATACTAAGTTTGAACTTGTAACTGGAGCTTGAATATTTCTTTTACAATAAATCCTTGGGCAAGGTAAATGAATACTAATGTAAATGATAATAAATAATGAAGGAAGTATTTTATTTAAATGGCTTAGACAGGGTTTGTAACTTAACATTTATCTTTCTTGGTTTGCAAGTTTTAACAGGGAATACCCATCTTTTTGTGGGCTTGCTTAACTTTGAACACAAAGCAGACAAATAGCCTTGAAACTGTAAGCAAAAGGTTAATAAAAAACTAGAGCTATAATGAGCCTTCCCCACCCCTGCCCCCAGAAAAAGTCTGGGTTTTTCATTTCCTTATCTCTAGAAGCATGTGATAGTGATCCAGTTGTGGGGAAAAGAGCATCTCTTTGATCTTCAGTTAAGTGAGAAGATAGAGTCATATCCTATTTGACGCAAAGGTTTCCTACGCGTTTCCTAGTTGAATCAGTCAGCCTACAGGGAACCAGGGAATTAACAAAGCAATTATGTGCTTACAGTGACTTTAAAGCCCGCTAATACTACAGTATACTTTTCCAATAAAATAATCTTTGATTGTATTTGGAGCTTTAGAAAGCCCAAGATTTGGTGTTAGTCTGAAAATTTCTGGTCTATTCTACCTATGAAGAAAAGTAAGCCTGCTTGCCAGATAAACTTTATCAGATAATATTTTACTTAAAATCAATCCATGAAAAAGTAAAATACAACGGTATCTAAAGCTCCCAAGACTGATGGTCCTAATAGTTCACTGGCTATAAATCCTGCTCTGAGGGTCTCACACAAGTCATGTGTCCTCTCTTGCAAAAAAGCAAGTATACTAAAAATGTGCTTACTTTTTCAGGATCTTCATAAATTCCATAAAGCCCTGCATGAGGAAACTTGCAGAACACCATTTGTTCTAGAAATCATATTGATATTTAAATACTAACTGTTTGAGAAAGAATTCCCCATATCAAAAAGTATTTTGCAGTAAGCACTGTAATATAAAAGCTACAGCTTTGTCATACCATCAAGGTTATTTTCAGGAATCAGATAAACTCCACCAAGTGATTGTCTGGCAGAACAGTAAAATTAACAAGTAAATGAAAATCCATAACTTGAAGTAGTAAATTTTCCATTTATTTTGAACTCAGTTTTGTGCTTTCCCCTGGGTGGCCATAAGAATCCATGATTTAGCGTAATAATCCTGTTCTCAAAGTTTAAATCACATGGTTTAGCCTAAAAGCAATCCAGCTCTTGAGTTTAATCTAAAAAACTTTTTCAAATTTGATTCAATTTCCAGTTCTTTGTAAATATAACCAAAGAGTAACTGAAATATAAGAAGTGTGTTAAACTCATAATTACTCATAAATTTTAGATAAATATTGTACTTCTTAAAAGATAAGCATCTTTGAGAAGGGTATATAATTTAAATGTGATTACACGAATACGGACAGAAGTCTTTAACTTTGTAATTCAAAATGTTAGCAGTGGTTATTGCTGGTATAGGATAGGTGCCTCTGCTCTATGTTCTGTGATTCCTTTTATTTTCCCTTTTCTAGTACTAATCACATTTTAATACAAAACCCCTTTGTGTTTTGCCCATTATACTGTTAGTTCCGTGACAGTAGGGCCAATGTCTGTGTTGCTCCCACTGTACTTAAAGCTTCCTGTTATACTCTATAAATGTGTAAAATTGATGCATGTTAGTTTTAATTCTTTTCTTTTTTATATTCCTTTTGACTTCTAAAATTTTAATTTGACATTATTTCTTATACACATTCATAATATAGTTTAAATTTTTCAATACACATTTACCTTGGCATCATAACACAAAGATTAAAACTACAGGCTCTGAAGCCAGACTCACTGGGGTCAAAGCTCTACTAGGCATGTAGTATTGGGCAAATATTTTAACTTCTCTGTGTCCTTATTTCCTCATATGCCAAGTGGACATAACCTCAGGTGAGGAGTAAATGAGCTAATTCATAAGAGAGCTTAGAAAATTATCTCATACACAGTTTCCATTCAATAAAGACGTATTATTATGATGATTTGGCTACCCCAGCATCAGTAAAGAATTAGTATAAACATTCCCTAGACCTTAAAAAGTGATAGTCATGCATCAAAAAGATTGAAAATTTACCAAAACAGATTAAAAAAAATTCCAAAAACAAATGGACTAAGGAAAATAGCCCTAAAGTTCTCAAAAACCTTGGAAGGTATCATCATTTAACATAATAAAGCAATAATATATATTCATAATAAGACCAAGTCATTAAAAACGTATTGAACTTTATTCCTTGTGATCACCTTTAAAAAGGCAGCAAATTGTAACAAGATGAATTTTGGCAACATTAGTAGTAGTTTTTTCCAAATTAGTAATGAAAAAAGTCTTAGTTTTCTGAAAAATGAAATGCCAAAAATCAATGCCAGCTAGCTGACAGGTCTTTGTAGTCCTATCACCAATATTAAGTTCAAAGGAGAGTCATGTGTTCTTTAAAATGGAACATTCTAAAGTTTCCTTAAACATTATAGTTTTAAAAGGGATATTTTTCTTTTTTTTAATATTTTTATTGAGTTATAGTCAGTTTACAATGTTGTGTTAATTTCCAGAGTAGAGCACAATTTTTCAGTTATACATGAACATACATATATTCATTGTCACATTTTTTTCACTGTGAGCTACCACAATATCTTATATATATTTCCCTGTGCTATACAGTGTAATCTTGTTTATCTATTCTTCATATACCTGTCAGTATCTACAAATTTTGAACTCCCAATCTATCCCTTCCCAACCCCCAAAAAGGGATAATATTTTAAATTATGGGCTTATATATTGGGTTTATGCCACCTTCCATAAAGATATTTATTTAATCTCTACTAAATACATAAAATGTTAAAATGTTAAGATTATAGTTCTTTTTCTCCTTAGTAACATTTAAATACTTCGTGAAGAAGGTTATAGGAGAACTATATCAATGGCTCTGAAAAATCAAATCACCCTACTAGAAAGTATTAATCATTTGGAGGGAACATATTGCATAACACTTCATGGTGTATCCACATTTTCACATTCATTATGTTGGCTTAGCAAGCAAGAGTCTGCCACAACCCCCATTAAGGAAAATGTAGGACATGCTTCAGGAAATGGCAAAAAGTTCAGTGTGACAGAATTATTAGGGGAGAATTAATTATAAATGCACCATGGTTGAGACGGTTCTTAGATAAAATTTTGATAAGTCACACAAGCCATTCAAAAGATATCAGACCTAAATCAGGAAATGGTAAGGAATTAAGAGACTATTTAAGTAAGGTGGCATGCTGTCATATTTGGTGTTTAGGGAGGTTCTGACTATTTCATCTGCAGGAAAACCAAGTTAAATACTGAAAATATTTAATAATTAACATTAAAAGTTGAAGCATCTATTAGTAGGCTTAGAGGGGGAAAATGACAGGAAAGACATGGGAAGGAAAATGACAGGGAAGAGTCTCTGTTACAGACTAGTAGTGTGTGTGTGTGTGTGTGTGTGTGTGTGTGCTTGTGCACACATGCGTGTAAAGTAAGCCAAGAATAGGCCAATCCTAGTCCTTTCAAGTTATTTATCAAATAAAATAATTTGGAAATAAACCCGTCATTATTTTCCTGTGAGTGAGCTATTTTATACCTTGTAATCATCTTCTTTCCCCTTCTTTCTTTAACAACTCCACATGCTTTTTACACAATTTGGACTTGTAACTAGTTTGTCTGTCTCTCTGATGTCTCTTTCTGTCTCTAACTCTCTCTTTTTTCCCCCTCCCCTTTTAAAAAAGATGATTAAGAAGTGAATCAATCTATTGAGTGTATCTTTTCGTCTGTTATACACATATATGATCTCATAAGCATAAAAAATAATAACATGATTTTCCTTGGTTTTAAGTTAATAAGATATTCCAGTGATGTATCTTTTTAAAATCAAATAATTGTAAAATAATACATAATTTTAATGTATGTATTTTCATGTTTGTACTTATTCCTAAAGGATAATTAAAATTAGTTGTAATTATTATTCCCCTACTAGCTTTATACAGCTTTGAATTGCTAGTCTCTGGAATCTTATTGACAAATTCAATTATGTCATAAATATATACAATAAAATGTTCATTAATGCATTTATTCATTCATTTTTAGATTAACTTAATAAACATATTTTGATCACTTACTCTGCAATTGGCATTATGCTAGTCAAGTTAATCATGATGCCTGCTTTCATGGAGCTTAAAATTTATGGGGGAAAACACACAGTTTAACAAACAATTGCAATACAATGCACTAGGCACCACATAATTAAAATATAGTTCAGATTCCTCCAGCCTGCCTTTACACACAAACCTCCCTTCCTCATGTCTCCATAAAAAGAAAATGTAAGAAACACAATTCAACAGGCAGGAGTCTTTATGAATAATGTAAATCTTTATTGTAACATTCATTAAAGCAACAGAGAAGAGGGCTTATGTAGGTATCAGAAAGCTTCTCAGTAGTTCTGTCTAAGTATCTCTCATTTTCTTCACATTTTCTCACTTAACAACAGGTATAAAATTTCTCTCCTCATCTTGATATAGTCAGCCTTCTCCTCTCTCTATGTTCAGTCCTCTATCAGTCACATTCTTCTTCCAATTTCTGTATTTTCTTTATCCATGTATCATGTCTCCCAATAGCTAACATAACCTTCATTTGGAAACGTAGTTCATCTTCCATTTTACTGCCTATCCCTTGTGAATCAACCTGGTTAATGACATCTCTGACCACTATGGTAGATGACATATGAAGTACCTTAAGAATATATTGAATGTTACTTTACATCTACCTGAAAATTGAAGGATACCAAAAAGATAAGTAGGAGTTATCTAGAATATTTTCTAGGCAGAAGAAGCATCCTGTAAGAATCATAGGGAAGAGAAAAGAGACTATGACTCCCTAAGACATAGAGTGGGTAAGCAGATGCCCAATCATGGAGTGCACACTGAGCAATATTAAAGAGTTTGTATATATCTGCATATTTATATTTATTCATGTTACTATTTAATCAATGTCTCTCTTCCCCTCTAGATGGAAAGAACTCTTTATAGTTTATTCACTATTGTACCCCTAGTACCCAATTTGTACAAGGAACCCAGAATTGCTCAATAAATAATAGTTTGGTAAATGATGAGTTAATAGTGAATTTAAGCTCTAGATATAGTTGTGAAGACAGCAGATTCATCCAGAGTTGAGACTTCCCAGGTAGATGTGAAAGTGGGACAAAGAAGTTTAGTGCATTGTGAGAAAACAGATAAAATAATTGATAAGATAATTTATATTAGAATGGAATCAAGACTAGGTGGAGGCTGAATGGAAAAAAATAAACTGGCAAAGCAATTGAAGACATTAATGAGTTTCAAGAAAAGAAGTGGTGGGAAAAGAGGGGAAATAGAGCTAGAGAGAAAAGAGGCTTTGATGAAAGGATGATGGATATAAAAATAATGACTCACATGTGAAGCTGCTCTGAAGGATGTTGATAAACCCAGGGCATGGACAGTAACGTGAAGTGAATGTCTTTGAAGATCATGTTACCAGGAGGGGGGAAAAGACCTTGGTTCTTTGCCTTACCCAAGAAAAAAGAATTTAAACAGGAGACTAAAAGCGTGATATAAACAGAAAATTTTATTAGTAGAGCAAAAGTTTGTAAAGTATAGTACACCTCCGAAATTGAAGGTGGGCCAACTCAAGAAAGGAAAATGGTGCAGCCCGTTTGTTTCTCCTGTTTATATCCTGGTTTAGGGGCACTATCCTGATTGACTGACAGCTCACATCCCTTGAGTGCTCAGGCATGCCCATCTCTTTTGCACATGCTCTTACCCATGATGCACACAGAGAAACACCCCAAGAGGGGGCTCAAACCGCAGTGCTAATTACATTATAATGAGCATTGGGTTATGTTAAGCTGGGTCCTTCTCTCTACTGCATAGCCACAGCATTTGATTCCAGCTGGCTTCTTTGCTGGCCCTCTGTTAGAGAAAGTTAAAGTTTTTGGAGCCCCTTATCCTGAGCACAGGCACTCTGTTATTTTTCTGGGTTGCTCTTTCCCCTTCCTCTCCCCTTTGCCCGGTATGCATTTGTATCTAACTGCCTAACAATGAGATCAATGAACACAGAGAATAGAGTGACTTCAGATTGATAGCAGGATCTGAGTGGAAGAGGTTTTAAATGATGCACCAAAGAGATGCTTACAAGGAAATGATGAGACAACTAGAGGGAAACATAGCAGGATGCTAGTGTGGAATAAAAAAGAAGCTGGCCAACTTCCACCCCTGAAGTGTATGGATTGTAGTGATAAACAGCCACAGTAGAGAAGTCTGTAGAAGAAGTAATATTTTCAGGGAGGAGAAAAGTTACATTTAAGTCAAGACGATGATGGATAAGTTCAGAGAAGTAGCTGAGCTTGTAGGAGAGTTTAAGCCTTGTCCTAGGAGATACAGTTAAAAATTTGGAAAAGAAGGAAAGAGTAGCAATCAGGAGAAAGAAGAATAGAGATGGAAAATAGGAGAACAAGAGAGACCAGGTGAGTTTGACATTGACCAAAAATAACAGGGCAGAGAAACATGGAGTTAGCTGGCCACTCTTATTGAATGATCAGGGAGAAGGAGCAGCAGGTGCTTTCAGTCTCCTAGAACTTTGCCTAGCCCTGCCATGGCCACTTCTAAAAAAATTTGTGGGATTAGTACTGGTCTTTCTGGAAGGATTCAAATTTGGGTGGATTGTATGAACTCTAATTCTGAAACCTTAATACAAAACTTCTCCATTGCTGGTCACTGGACTTGTATATGTATGTTGAGCCTGCTGACAGAGGCACTGACTGTCAAAGGCATAGACTTGACCCAAGGACAGGACATAAGCAAACTCAGCTTCTAAAGAACCAGGTTTTCTGCTCACCATGAGTACTTGCCAGTTCTTGCAGGTGGGGCTGCAGTTGGACATAGTGTACTTTACAACATTTACAGACCTTCTGAGCAGATCGATTTTCTTATTCTCAGTTATAAATGCATCTTTCAGGTAGACTGGGCGTCTGCATGAGCTTGACAAAGATCTCCTCTTCCTGTAGTCAAACTATTTAAGAATCCATGTTTTCAAAAGGTAGTATGTCGGGTCAGTGCTTCCCAAACTTTGAGGAAAAACAAGTGGAATTTTCTGGAATCTATTATTTGAGTCACTTGGGGGATATTTTCATATGCATTCTCCCTGATAGAAGATTATGAAGGATTCTCAACTTGCCTACAATTTCTGTATGCTAAGGCAATTTGTCTGGATATAAAATTTTCTGAAATATTTATCTGAAGAGGAAGGCTTACTGCCTGGATAACAACACACAGTAGCTTTTCCTAATGCCTCTCTTACATAGATCATGCATTGCTGTCTTTACTATGCTTACTCACCACTGAATATTACCATGATGAATTAAATGGGCGTTTTTCTTTATACTAAATCAGTGCCAGAGATCAAAAAGCTGCTAAAAGTCCTTTCCACAAGAATGCCTCCCAGAAAAGGATGAGTTATAGTTATTCTCGCCAAGAGATGCCTTCTGTTGTACTCTATCACTTCCTAGGATCCAGTACCTTGAAACTGTGCCAAGCTAATTGGCTAGTTCAGTGACTGTTATATTAAGAGCCCAAATAAGCCAAAAGAGGTCATCCTCTTCCTTCTCAAGTGCAGCTTTATTACTTCTCTCACTGATCAAAATGTGGCACAAAGTCTCCAAACAACTAAATCCAATATATTATCTTCTTGTAGACACTTCACAGTGTTTTGTAATTTTTGCCGTTTGTTTGACTCAGAAACATCCTAAGTATTTGTACCCCATCAAGAAAAAGACATTTATTAGCTTTTCATTTTAAAACTTGCTTTTATCTACTTAGTAAACATAAGTGAGCTTCTAATCTATCTAAGTCACACAATGCTAAGGGAAGTAGACCTTTTATGAAGCAGAGCAATGTACAATTTCCTCCTTTCTTATTAAGAACATTGCCAAGGTTGGCCTTTTACAATTAGTATGAGATTTCTTTGATTTTTATTTTGTTTTGTTAATAATAATTTTTTTTAAATGTGTGCAAGTCAAATACATATCAAGACCCTAAGCCCTGAAATTTTGTTCTGGCACAAGTTATAAACCTGCAAACCTCTGCCATGATGAATTGTTCATCTCTTTGGAGACCTCAGTTTTCTGGCATCAGTGGGGAAACAGTGTATAGAGGAGGTAAATGAGACTCAGAGACCCAGGGCTGTTTTCCAGTGCTTGTCTGGCATCTCTATCAGCTAAATAGATTTAAATTTTTTGTTTGCTTGCTTTGTTTTTTTAATGGGACATTTTCAAACTTAATTGTATTTAGTTTTAAAATTCTCAGACTCATTTTGTTTTAATTGGAAAAGATATTGTGAACTTCCTCTTGAAAATGGCTGTACTGTGGGCATCTGCTGATAAAGAAGATGCATACTGAGAAAAGGCTACTATAAATATAATGGTACTTTTGCCTTAGAGTTCATGTTTTCCATGATTCATTCGTATTGTTAGTACGAGTCTATATGCTGCTGTATTTTACAGTTGCTAAGTGTCCTGTAAGTATACTAATGGCAGACACTTGTGGAGTGTATACTGTGTAACAAGTACTGTTCCAAAACCTTTTGATGTTTTAACTCATTTAGTTCTCAGCAATTCTGAGGGAGTTACTATTCATTCCCTCATTTTCTATGCCAGGGAAATGAGGCTCAGAGAAATTTATGTGACTTGGGCAAGTCACATGGCTAGGAAGTGGGATTTGAACTCAGGTAGTCTGGCTTCAGTACATGGGCCTAATCACTGTGCTACACAGCCTCTGTATGTGACATATAGATATCCAGACAGCAGTGAACGTTTGATATGCTGACTTTTTTCAGTAACTTCATGCTTTTACATACAACTCCCTACTGCCTAGGTGGACTACAGCCCAGAATTTGTGAACCATAGTTATGTAACTCACTAATGTCTTATCTGATTGCTTTCTGATTAAATTCAATGTCTTGATTCTCTTCTATGACCCAGATATTAATGACTTGGGTAGAGAAATAGTAACCAGTCTAGCTTTCCCAAAATTGTAGTGGAGACATTTTTTCCCTAGACATCTGTGTTATATAGATTTTTAACTAGTAATCAATGAAGAGGTAATATTTATTCCTGCATCTCCCTTTGTTCATCCTAGTTACTTCTGGACATTTTCTGTCAAATTAAACACAATTTTAAGTGGATCTCTGTTTTTCATGAGCCTTCAAAAATAATTAACACCTGCCCTTAACTGGGTCAGTGCACCTAGACACCTTCTTGGAGGTCTTAGATAAAGTGAGGCTTTATATTCTGTTTGTCTTGGTTGAACTTGTTACCTTGCCCTGTATCTCTACTATGATATGAAGTGACAGAATAAAATGACTTCTTGTTTGTGTATCTCAGAGGTCAACATGCCTTTTGGAATTTACACCTATTGATATGATAACAGCTAATTCAAGAGCATTGCCTGTCAATTTCCACTTTAGGCCACATTTTCAATTGTCACAAGGAAGAAAGAACCATTCTTAACTGCCTTTCTTTGGTGTTATGTTCCTCCACAGGGCTGGTACACATTTTATATTTAGATGCATTAGGTATCTTGTTCTGCATTTTCTTTACTCTGATGAAGCAAATGTAGCTGGAAAAAGTAGATTGGTAATACTGATAGTAAAGTAAATGTAGCTGGGAAAAGTAGATTGGTAATACTGATAGTAAAAATCAAATTACCAATTATATGTGAAGTTTTGCTGATTTGTATGAGAGGAGTGCTAGACTGGGATAATGGGATAAAGTATCTGGCAATGGTATGCTAATTCCAAGAATATAAATGAAATTATATTATTAAAACTTCTTCTGTAACCATTTTTATGTAGATGCTCAGCTATGGCTAGACCGTTGTGGAATGTATAAAGGGCCACATGTTCACTGATAGAATTAATACACTGTAAATCCACACTTACCATCTGAATGTTATGGCAGGTTGTATTCATGGCATAGTCTTAATCAGACCTATCACATATATTCAAATGCATAAGACTGCAGTAGAGGAATAGTAAAGTGTTTGGCATCTTGGCACTGAGTCAGTTCTATGAACATGACAGTGAGAATGGAGCAGGACGTCCTGAGACATTACTGAGCTATGCGCTAACAATGAAAATCAACATTGATCATTGACACAGTGACTTACTGACAAGTTCCCTGGCAACGTGTTAATAACTTACTGTGGCACTGTTCAGATAGATGATAAAAAGCAGAGTGTGGGTAGTGACAGTCGTATGTTGGTAGCTGTATAATAACTGGCTCTCTGGAAGTGGAGGATGCCCCAGTTTGTGGCTTTTGCCAATTTCCTAGTCCAGTTTCAAGCTACCAACCTGAAGCCACGAGGTAGAGCTGGAAAAAGACATGTACGTTCTCAGAAGTCAAGCCACTGTGATGAGCTGGCTCCAGCAGGCTTGTAGTGGTGACTGTTTTTCCTTGAAATAAAGTAGCCATTATGAACCCTGGTTGAGAGTAGTGTGTTCAAATGCACTGATATCATTAAAGATGGCCTATAAGCCCTGTCAGATTTATGATGTTTCCAAGATCTACCTGGAGTACTTGTGTGGAGACCACTGCAAAATTATTTTTAATGGTAGAAAACTATTTACCTCTCAGTAGGCTACAGATTTTATGCTCCTTTCCTGCTCCCTCTGAAAACAAAACAAAACAAAACCCATTACTCTTTTTTGGTTATTGATGGATGTATTTTAAAAGAAATTGTTTATATTTTGTATTTATAATAAAAACACAGTTTATTCTAGATTTTTATAGCTGTTTTATGTCCAATGTTTGCTCCATTCTAGAAAGCAATTGCTAATTTTCCAAAAGGTCTATGGATTTTATCTTTTTCATAAAAATTTTAAAAATAAGATCCTTCAAAAACATCTGAATTCTTACCAGACACAGAAGACATTTACATAAATTTCAATACAAATACAATTGTTATTTAAACTCGATAAACATTTATTTTCTAGACTGTCAACTTGAGCCACTCTGAAAAGATGTATTAAGACTTTAACAGTCACTGTTGTCAGGCATCAGCTTAATCTTAATTGTTGTATTGAGATCTTTTCAAACGTCTTAGCAGCAGCAACCACAGTACTTCCTTTATCTAGCTACTAATCAGATCTGCTGTTTATCTAGGTCTTGTTGAATAAACAAAGATTTTTCCATCTGAGAAAAGTGCTTTATATTTCAGTTATCTTTGGCTAAGTGCTGAGTTTATGAGAAAGGAAGTCTCGTAAACTCATATCAGACTTCTTCCAGGCCTTCACCATACCAAGACTGTTTTCTCTTTTATTTGGACTTTCTGATATCCAGATTCCTTTTCGTCCTCGTCAAAGCAGATGTGTGTGTCTGCACTTAAGATCTGATGCTAATACCAAATCTCCTTCTAGTCCTTCTCTTTGTTTTAGATCAGTGCCCAGGCCAAGGCAGTGTAATTTGAATAATGTAGTTTCCTTTTTTGTCCCATCTGCTCCATCTGCAAATGTTTAAATGTGCTTCCAGGTTCCTTTTAAAAACACATATCCATTAACACAATGCACATCATTTTATAGCCCTGAACCACTGATGCCTTTTAAAGGCAGGACTTTGCAAAGTGGTGTTGATTGCTTCTAATGCCAGGGTTCATTTTCTGCATCTTTGCAGCTAACACCCACCTTCCTCCGTTTCCACTCTAATTATTTTATATCTAACTCCATGCTTGAAAGACAGCCAACACTCTGGACATTGCCACTACGCTAATGCCTGCTATTGAGCAGCAGAGCTTGGTAAATGTCACTTCTGGTCTCATGTCCCTCTTGGGTGAATCATATTTGGGAAGAATAAGAGTAGAAAAAGCAAAAAAGTTCATGGACCTCAGGCACTGCCTGATTCTAAAGCTGGGTGCTCTATGGATGCTTTCAACAAAGAAGCTTTTCTGGAGAAAAGGATGCAGCAACGCTCACTCCCCTTCCCAACCTCCCTATTCTTTCCTCCAAACTTTCCTCCCCACCTCATTCTTTTCGTCATTTTAGTTTTGTCCATTACAAATTGCTTCCCTTTTCTTATCTTCTTTAATATTGTTTCCCAGGCACTTCTTTCCCCTAGAATTTCGACTCAGTTTGACAGTATTGTCACTTTATAATCTCATCTTATGTTATCTAAATGAAGAAAGCTGTCTTCTCAGAAATCTGTTGTTTAACTCACCTCTTTCTCCTCTTTCTTCATCTTCACTCTGACCACAGACTTCCTTTCTCTGTCTAAACTTTATGCACTCACCAGCTGAAAAACTGTCCAGACAGCTATAAATAAACGTATTTGTTGGGAAAGAAAAAATTTAACTGTGTACTCATCTGTTTTTTGTGGATTTTTTTCCCCTCCTAATCCCAGAAAAACTCTCTAAAGGCAACCTGGGCTCTGAACACTCTTGGTGAGCCCATTTTGACAATGTTAAGATGTATAGTGTAGCATTCACCAAGACAGCCATCTCTCCCGAGAACCTACACTGGAAACTGCTTTCTTTTAGGACATTTTTGACCATCCTCTTGAATGACCCTGTTGCCTTTGGTAATGTGATGTGACTAAGCCTCAGATCTGCTTAAAGCTCCTACAACACTTCTGAAGGAAAAATTCTCCCCTTAAGGAGGATTTAAAAATAACTTTCTTTTTTCTTAAAAACCAGTCTTAATCTCTACCAAGACAATCTCACAATTTTAGACTGTGATATATTCATAACATTATCTTTCCTTAGTCATTCATTATCATGCTGGACATTTACAAATGAAAGAATACTGTGTCATGATTTCTCTCAATTATGCACAAGATATTACACAGTATAATAAGGGCTGTGTTATAAACTCCTGAGGAAACCCGTAAGAAAGACACCTAGAGGCCGGGTTGAAAAGCATATGATCTGATTGAGTGAATGTTATATTTAGGTCTTCCTTAGCAGCAAAGAGTGAAAAATGGCTGCTTTTTTGCAAAAGAAATGCTATGAAAAGGGATAAACCATATTAATATGCTGATGCTTGCAGAGTTCCTTAGGTTTGAGATATTTGTTGACTGGATGAACGCCACCTATTATTTTAATTGTTCCATTTAGTTTAAGAGCATAATCAAAAATAATTTTGTCCTCTGCCTCATCCTGAGAATGCAACAAGCATTCAATTCTAGTATACATTGGCATGTTATTGGCTTTTCAAAGCCGAGTATATAAAATATTACAATCAGATGTGTGTTTTGACTCCTAGTGAAAGGAGTCAAAAGCAATCTAATTTGATTATTAACATTGTGTTTTAGGTGACTGGATGCCACTTGATCAGAAGAGGGGAATTAAGCTGATTTGACAGCTCTCCAATTTTGCTTTTACTCTTATTGATTCATTGAATGCAGGTTTTTCTATTCAAGGCTTGCTCTTAACAAAGGCAGTGATGGGTACATGTAGCCTAATCACATTTCATTGTCTGTTTTCTGAAGGTAATGATAAATTTCACTACCCAGATCAATTTTGGTCCAATTTCCTCTAATAGAATACAATCTAAAGAAGACCATCAGATTAAAAGCAGTTTCTTTTAAAAGATGTATTAAAAGGGGAAAACGAACTAGAGGCATTTTGCTTTATAATTTTGGTTTAGATTTTATTTGCAGTATACTACCAAAATAATCAGTAATTAGGGTAGTATGTGGGAGTCTAGGGGAAAAAAGATCATTTTCATGATTAATTAAAGAAGTTGTTCAGAGAACCATATGTACTTAGAAACTGAAAATATTTCAGATACTGTTAAAGTTAGTTTCTTCATTTTTGAGACAAAAATAGGCTCAAAGTCCTACGAACCAGAGTATGAAATGCAAATTTTTCTGGGCCAATTTCTACATATTTTGCCAATTTGTCATGCAGAGTGAGCCAATTGAATATTGTACCAGCAAATTAATGGTATTTTTCCCCCAAATATATGACCACATATTACAACATTTTATGTATTTAAATGACAACTTATAGTTAGCTTTTCAGTTTATATTTTTTCACATCTTTATGCTTTCAATTAACAAATTAGAAACATAATTGCCTGCCAAAATGCACAATGAATTGTTTAAGAGGGTAATATTGTGCATGTCCCCAGAAGCCAATTATGTTTGTAGGATTTGGAGATTGTGATGAATTGGACCCAGATTGATGTACGCAATTAAAATCTTTCCAACCTGTGTATCAAGAGAATTGTTTAAGTATTGAAGAGTTAATGCTGGGAAATGAGTTTTATTTAATGAACATAGTTCCAGAGCCATGGAAACATAAGGGAAAAAAAAATCAACTGAGGGTCATATACCAGGGAAAACACTTATTCTGAGATGTTATTTATTTTGTTGGTTTATCAGAGAGAGAGAAAGGAGAATTAAGAATTATTGAATGTTCTGAACAGAGGTGTGATATAATGTGATGATAGATACTGAATTAAATTGTGTCAAAAAACACAATACATGTTAACTAGAAACAATAATAATATTAAAGATATGGATGTATCCCAAGACCTGTTACATAGAAAAGAGTCTAGAAAAGGAACAAGGGGAGAAAGAAGAAGGAAAACTGGGATATGTGAGACTCCAAAAAATGCTAGAGAAGACGAGGTGAAGTATCAGATACTAGGATTTTAGATATTTGAACCCTAAGCCTCAGAATGTTGCTGCTACTGAAATGATAATTAATTTATTTAACCCTTTAGAGCCCTTCACCTGATTTTTTGCTTTTAAACCTTACTGTGCCTCGAAAAGGGATAACCTCTTATTCACTGAACAGAGCACAAACAAGTTTAAGGTCATGTGAAAATCAGACAAACCTCTAGTCAGATGTTCTCCTCAACCCTTTCTATCACCTAAATCATGTATAAGGGAATTCTACTAGTATATGTGTTGAGAATTCTTGCAGGATATACTTGGTAAAATTTACTGAAATTAATACAGGAAGTCCTCACTTTGCCAGATTGGGACTGTAAAAATGGCCATGCAAACTGAAATTGTGAAGAAATATTAATAACCAATGGGAAAAATTATGGTTCTCCCATGACCTTTAAAAGTTAGATTCAAAAATTTAAAATGCTCTTACTGTCTGCTGTAAATGAATAGGGAAATTTTTTTAAAAATAGTAAAACGAATTTTTATGTAATACACATTGAAACATCAGAAACATTGAGAAAATTAAAGTGTTTTTATTTCTTTATGAAAAACTCATCAAGAACAGGCCTTTTCTTCTTCTTCTTATATAAATTATGCTATGAAATGGGCATATTTTACTTCCCTTTTAAGTTGTCATACTCCTTTCTGAGTTTGGATCAACTTCCAACAATTTATTTTTTGTGCTTTCAATGTAATAAAATATCTGTGAGAATTCCGTTAATGTGGAATATTTCCCCAGCATCCCACTTCCTCTGGGACATCTTCGTCATTTTCTTCGTTAACCACTTTTCTCATTTGTGTCAGCAAGTTTGCCTTCACTAAGTTGCATATCTGGGAGAGTGGCAGTGCTGACAATCACACAGATAGCTTTTCCTTCCAAAATTCTGTTTATGTTTAGTTTTAGTTTCACTATAAGCATCATTACTTTCTGATTCTTTACTACACATTGACTTTTAAATTTAATTTTGTTATGATAAAAACACTTAACATGAGATCTCTTCTCTAAATTTTTAGTGTACATTATTGTACAATGTTTTACAGCAGACCTCTAGAATTTATTCATCTTGCATAACTGACACTTTATACTAATTGAAGAACGGTTCCCCCATTTACCCTTTTCCCCATCCCCTGGCAACCATTATTCTGTTCTCTGCTTCTATGAATGAGTTTGACTATTTTAGATACCTCATATGAGTAGAATCATACATTGTCTTTCTGTGACTGGCTTATTACATTCATCATAATGTCCTCAAGATCCATCCATGTTGTTGCGTATTGCAGAATTTCCTTCATTTTTAAGAACTAAACAGTATTCCTTGTTATGTATATAGACTACATTTTCTTTATCCATTCATCTGTCAGTGAACATTTAGGTTGTTTCCACCTCTTGGCTATTGTGAATAGTGCACCAATGAACATGGGAGGGTTAGTATCTCTTTAAGATCCTAATTTCAGTTCTTTTGGGGTGGAATTACTAGATCATATCTTAGTTTTACTTGTAATTTTTTGAGGAACCTCTATACTGTTTTCCAAAGCACTTGCACAATTTTGTATTCCCACCAATACTTCCAGTTTCTCCATATCCTATTCAACATATGTTGCCTTTTGTTTTCTTAATAATAATCATCCTGATAGGTGTGAGGTGATTTTTGTTGACTAAATTCCTCTATCAATTATCCATTTTTGTAAAATGGCACGTAGGTTTATCACTGGGAGACAGACTCAACACAGCAAGCTAGCTAGCTATGTAAGAATTGAGTAACAGATGCACAGTGACAAATCACAGACGTTGAAAGAAGTGACATAAATTGTTATTTATCATGATACACAACTTTTGTTTATGTAGTGACTTGTGGGCAGAAGAGCTAGCAGTGAAGTTTGCACTTTATGAATTTACTCATAGTTAATATACTATGGTAAAGCAGTATGAACCCTGTTGTTGGAGGGCTAGAGTTATTTAACTAAATGGTGATAAATCTGTGCATTTCAGAACTATGCACAATGAGGACTGCCTGTACATAGAATATTACTCGAAATGTTAGATATAAAATCCTAGTAAAACTCTGTCTTTTCATTAAGTCAGTGGCACAACATAATTGGATTTTTAGATAGTGAAGACTTGAGCTACTATGACAAGATTGACTAAAGTATGATAACTTATTTCTCTTTTGTTGATGATGTCAATTGAGAAAGTGTACAACAAGCTTCAGAAAACAGTAAATCTGTAGGTCAGATTATTAGTGAAAGTCTCCCATCAGTCATGAAATTTTATAGCTTGAAAGGACCTTTGAAATAACCTCATTTCATTTAACAGCTGAATAAGCCTCTTTCTTGAGGGGTTCTGAGTATTGTACATGGTTATAAGCTAGTTAGATGTACAACTGGAACGCATTTGACCTCTCCAACCTATTTTTCACAAGTTTGAATGTCAATTATTAAAGAAAAATCTTCAAATATATTTTCAGGAAGAAGAGAATGCAGTTCCACAGTGTGAAATGAATTATTGAGTTGGATTATTTTTAAAATGTTATTTCTGCCATACCTCTGTAGATATAGGTGATTTTCTTTTATAATATTCAGTGTAAAAAAACTCAATTAATACACCACAACTTTTTAAATTATGTTTTTAAAAAATACATTGCAGTTATATATACATGAACACAAAACTAGACATTCAGCACAAAATCAAGCTCTCTGAAAATCTCTAATGGGATTTTACTTATGTACCAAAGAAATTCCACCAAAAAAATATTTTATTGGCTAGCAACAATTTAACTAACACAAATCTAAATAATCTGATAATAAGTATTGAATCAAAGTCAAAGTTTCTTGTTATAGGCTCAATATTTGTGTTCTCTCAAATTTCATATGCTGAAATGCTAACTCCATATGATGGTATTTAGAAGTGGGACCTTTGGGAGGCAATTAGACTTAGATTAGATCATGAAGGTATGGCCCTCATGATGGGATTAGTGCCCTTCTAAGAAGAGTTACAGAGAGTGATCTAGCTCTCTCCCACTCACTCAATAAGGAAAGGACATGTAAAGACATAACAAGAAGGTAGCAGTCTTCAGGCATGGGGCCCTCACCAACAACCTAATCTACTGGCACCTTGATCTTGTACGTTCTGATCTGTGAGTAATAAATATCTGTTGTTTAAATCACCCAGTCTATATGGTACTTTGTTATAGTGGCCTGAGCTAAGACACATATGAGTATACTAAACTTTTATTTGGGTTATTTAAATTTCTTCTGATATCTGGACCATGCGAGAGAGTGCTATGATTCTTCAGTTTCCTTGGTGTCAGTCTGAGGCTATTTAAGTCAAATATCTTTTGGTTATAAGGGGGACACACCCATTTAGGCTAGCTGATATAATGGTTGGGTGGGAGAATTGGTTATTGTAAGGATGATAGAGGTATGGTAGAATCCCAGAAGAAATTAAGTACAGCAAGCTTGTGGAAACTTCACTTTGGCAAGGTTTCTAGCATCCTTCTTACTTGGAATAAAATAGGTCAGTTTTATTTATAATACACAGACTCTCAGAGACTAATTTATTGGGATGCAATAGCTATAGAGAAGGCACCATATATCACCGTCCCTTCCTTTCCTTCCTCCCGAAACTTGGGTTCTAGGGATAAGGCACCTTCCTCAGGTGGAGCTCTGCATGTTGTGTGCACTCCTGAAGCCAGAAAAGTGGATGAGATGGCATGAGGTCTTCTAGAATCTTTGTAGGTAACTAATTATCCTGGGTTCTCACACTTATTCTTGAGGGATGATGCCAAAAAGGAAAATCATATCTAAACAGACCTCTAGAGGAATCTTGTGACTACACCATTCCCCTGTATTGGTATAAAGCTTACAATAACGACACCTTTTCTTTGCATCAAAAGGTGGATAGATTCTTCTCAGGTTATTTAATTAATCCTCTAACCCAGGGGCCTGTGAACTTTTTCTACATGAAGGTAGATAATAAATATTTGAGGCTTTACATGAAATATGGCCTCTATGGCAACTACTCAACTTTGCCCTTGTAGCAAAAAAGCAGCCATAGACAATATATAAATGAATGGGCATAGCTGTGTTCAAATAAAGCTTTAGGTTACAAAAAAGGCAGTAGATTGGATTTGTCCATAGGTGTGGTTTGCCTATGCCTAATCTAACTCATTACCTCTGTGTAGTTCCCCTTTTAATTCTGCAATAAATCTTCCATAATTGCTCAAATTTGAAAAGGAGATATCCCAAATGCCTGCATATAATACACTATCTAATTAACTTTTCATGAACTCCATCTAGTTTATGCTTACGTTTATTGCTAAAAAGATTCCAAAAGGACAAAAACAGTACACACAGTGAGGCATATATAGAGGGTTACACATGTCTTAAATTCACTTTATTCTGTAACAGAGAGTACACATTCAAGAAAAAGGGGGACGTAAGTAGTATCAAATAATGCAACAGTGTCAAAGAAGATAAGGAATAAAAAAAGGCCATTGGATTTAGCAATTAGGAGGTTATTGGTGACTTTTAAGAAAGCAGTTTCAATAGAATTACGGAGGCAGAAAAAAATGCGAAATATTTACATCTGATAATAAAAAGCTATAGAAGATCTCATATTAAACACAGGTTAATTTGAAATGCACTCAACCTAAATATAATCTTTACTTAAACACATTTGCAGAATAATTTAAGCCAGTTTAAGTAATGTATTAACAAAATAGGTATGCATGCAGCATATTTTTTTCGTGTGTGTACATATATTGATTAAATTCGCTATGCCACACTTGAATTTAGAGCTGTGACTTGTGATCTCAAATTGACTTCCTGACAATAATGATTAGGATGGTAGGTGAGCAGCACAGAATTACTGATAATCTCTGTAGTAAAGTCAGTGGCTCTCTTTCCCAAAGAGAGAATTCAGTTATTTAAAAAAAAAAAAAAGACTTTCACTGATACTTCTTTAACCCACTTCATTTTTGATTCATGGATATAAACATATGTTAGATTTTTGTAATAATCTATAAAAGAAAGTAATAATAATGTCTTTTTAGTTATTCTTTCATGATAGTTGACATTTCAAGTATCATGAAAACTACCTCAAGATAGAATAAAAAATGATTTTACTCTGATTGCTACTTGATTTCTATTCTGCACAAGAACAAAATAGAATTTTTAACTTGAATATGGGAATATAAATAATTATAAAAAAAGAAATATTTGTCATGATTTTATATTGATTATAATTCTTTTGTTCCAGTGATTATTTCAGTATTTGGTATTATTGAAGCCAATTTAATGACTTTGTCTAGAAGTACAGTCTTCCTATTTCTGCCACCCAAAAATCAAAAGTGAAAATGTTACCCTATTTTGACTTTTGAGGTGGGCTAGGATTTATTATTTCTTTGCCTCTTCCTACTCATGTTGATCTGTCCCCCAGTCCCAATCATCCATTTTAGTGCAATACTGTAGAATATCATGTGGTTGATGGATTCCTGTTTTCTGAGTTTTCTTAAGAAATTTAACATAAACTTAATATGTTTCAGTTATAAATAAATTTAATAAAAACTTTGGTTTTCTGTGGGAAAAGAAATGATAGGCTATAAAGACATATGATGCCAATTTTATTTTTATTTGGAGGCATTGTAGAATATTTCCAAGGAATTGAATTACAACTGAATATTTGTTATTTGTATCCTTTTGTCGCATTGTAGTAGGAAACACAAGTAACTTGTGACCCAAAGATTAATAGATGACTGCTTCTATTTATTATCTTATAACACATTTAATGGGCAACAATTTTTAAAAATAGATAAACCAATGTGATAAGTTTATTGTTAGAGGTATGAACAAGTGCCTATGGGAAAAATAGAAGAGGAACCCTTAATTTGCTCAATTTGATCTATATTTATCTATATTATCCTGAAATCAAACATGATGTTTCTGGATCAAAAATAGAGTATTTCTCTAAACCCCAATCCCCATATGAGGCAAAGAGATGAGAGCCAGTTTGTTATGCCTGTGTGTACAAAGGGAAGAGATCTATACCACAGGAGAACTCCTAAATTATGAATCCTGAAGTTTAAATGGGAACTACTATACAGCTGCCACCCTCCTCTATTCTGAGAGGGCAAAAAACCTTATCACTCAAGTGCTTTACAAATTGGAAATGTAATGTAAATTTGAATTTAAAATCAAGGGAATGGCTTCTGGGTTTCATTCCTCTTTGAAATAGAAGCACATAGGTCTAGGGAGATAAATCTCTATATATCTTTAAATATGGCTTTCTGTCCTATCGCCTTTTAACTTTTAAGGCATATACTTCAACCCAGGTTCCAGTTTATTTGCCTAGAATAACCCTATGCATCGAGAAACATAAAAATATTTTCTCTATAGTTCCACAGAATTGAGGAAATATTCTCTTCTAGAGATGACATTTGAGCCTAGACTGTTGGGTCTGTGTGAGTTCAGTGTACAAAAGGCGAAGGTCATTCCTGGCAGGGGGAACAGAAGAACAGTAATCAATCTAGAGGTAAGACAGAGCATGATAAAATTCACATCCAGTGTTTGATAGTTATTTCTAAGAAATGAAAGGTGAAGAGGAATTGAGTATTTGAAGATACTTTCCCAAATATATTCTTTTTAGTTGAATTATTCATATCAAAACCCTCTTCATATATTTTTTGTATAATAAACTTTAAGTGAAAAAAGACAGCAGACTGTCATCTAGGGAACATGTCATTTGATCAGGTGTTGGCTGAATATATAGCAGAACAAAAAGCCAATCACACATCACAAGACTGCATGCCATACCTAAGAACTTGGACTCTACTCTATAGGTACAAAGTTCTCCTTAAAGTTTTATCCATGTTTTAAAAAGATCACTGTGACATAATAGGTTTGAGTGGATGAAGATGTGGAGTTTTGAAATAAGGGGACAAATTTGGAATTTCAGAAATCAGCCAGAGGACTCAAATGATAGCAGAAAGAATAGCAATATATTAACTAGATCAAATCATCAGGATGTGTGAGTTACAGGGACAGTGGGAGTCAGGATGACTTCTGGGTTTCTTATTTGGGCAGTCAGGTAGATGATGGTGCCATTAACTCAAAAGGGAAATATAGACATTTTGGTTTTGGTTTTTGAGGGGTGAATATAATGGATTTATTTTTGTATTCTAAATTTGAAATTTCTATGAAATATCTTGATAGAAATGTTTACTATACCTTGAAAAGATATGCATCAAAGATTCATTGAAAATTCAGTATACATTTTCCCAGGGAGAACAGAGAGAGAAAAGAAAGATATTTGAGAATGCAGCTGTGTGTTACAAAACTTAAGTACTTTCAGTTCATTTATTGTCATTTATCAGTAACTCTTTTCTCTGTTTTCTGATATTGTTGCCAGCGATTAGATTCCTGTCTCACCACAAAAAGAATTCAGAGACAAGACACAGAGATAACCGTGTTACCTGTTTAAAAAAGAAAATTGCCTTTTTTTCTTTTTATTTCCACTTGCAACCAGTTGGTAGACTTTAGTTAGCCGTCTTTATTCAAAACTAAGTACATGCATTAAAATGCCCTCCAAAGTTACAGGTGAGTTGATTGAGTTCTCAGTCACACCTATGAGATGTAGAGCAATTCCATTTCCACTGTAAGCTGTTATGACTGAAAGATAACATAAAAACAATTAAAAGAGACCCGACTCCATTTAATCAGATGAAGTCAGGATAGTTAAGTGATATGTTTAGAACTGTGATTCTTTAAAGTAAAAACCTAAGACTTCAGAAAAATATAGAAAACTATACTTTAGAAAACTTTACCAAAAGCTATACAGTTAGTATATTAGGAAAGGGGATAGTCTGCTTAAAAGAATGAAGTCTTTTAATACTCAGTTTTATTTTTGTTTTTGTTTCAGCGTGCGGAAAAATGATCTTATGTAGGAATCAGCAATACCCCCAAATTAGGAAAACAAACTTTGCCCATGAGCTATTTATATCTTTTCCTTTTTAGCAACTAAATCAAGACTTGAATATGATGAGCTTTAATAAGTGGTGGTGCTGCTGATGCTTATTGTGAGGGAATGAGATATCGTCTTTGCTTTAGGAGATCATTTTTCAAAGGGTATGAAAAACTAGACTTAATTACCATTCAGACATGGAATGATGGGTTCTATGTCAGAGTAGCATTATGAAGAATTGGTTTGAACCCATTGAACAGCAAGCAAACTTTTGATATTAACTAGAACTGAAGAGGAAGGTTAATCAAATTCCATTTGGAGAGAGGAATTCTGAGAACATGTGTCAAAGGAAGCCAACCAGAACGTACATTTGTGGAATACCATGTATACAGCTAATGCTCCTTTTTCACAAGGCAGAGAACTTAACAGACTGTATCAGGACAGTTCAGCGCAGTCCCTTGATAAGAGTTCCTTCCCCATTACTCATAGTTTAAAGAGTCTGTCTGATCACCGTCTGATAGAGTCAATATAGTACAGTTTTTCAAAAGTAGCAGTAGACTTAAGTGGAATATACATATACATTAAAATAGCACACAATTCTATTGACATGGCATTGACTTTGGGAACTTCTTAATACATATTTTTCTTGCAACAAATCAGCATCTGAGATGAAATACAGAGACTGGTGGTTCTGCCAAAGGATCTGTTAACTGGATTCAAGCCTTAAGCCTGTTCTTTTTGGCGCCTAATGAGTGTGTATTGGACAAAAAAAAAAGGAGGGGGTTTAACTCTTTATCCTGTAGACCTTAATTTGCAACAGGTGACCCAAGCTCATAAACACTCTATCTTTCATTCTGATAGCAGTGTAGAAATATTTTAAGGTTTTGGTCTGTTTATTTTAAATGATGGCATTCAATGTCATTTTGTATTTATACAATTATTAGGGATAAAACAGATTTTCCAATGTGTAATTAGACAGAGAAAGAGATGGCCCTTTTCCTCTTCCATCTAATAAATAATTAGAAACCCAGCCCCAGATTAATAAGTGTTCCTATGGGATCTTATTTGAATCCCTGCAAACAACTTTGCTGAAGTTCTAAAGAAAAAAAAGTCACTAATCTTCCAGGAAGCTTATGCTATGCTTTTGTTAAAAAATACCACCAACAGCAACAACAAAAACCCTTGTAAGTCTATCATTAAAATATACATTTAATAAAGATGAACTCAGTAGAATCCTAGGAAACAAGAAATGGAAGTCTCCAAGGCTGGCCTCTTTCTGGTAATCTAGCTCAGTAGCATGGACAGTGTAGTATTTGACAGCTCTCACTTTTCCCGTGGTTCCTTTTGCATTGCTTAAACATAATTGCATTTGAACCAGAATCTTGGCCCATGATCTGTAATGTGAGGATGTTAAATGTGTGTCGTATGGAAAGCATCTGATACTGTGTTGTGCACTGTAATAAAATAACAATTAGAGCCGTGAGAACCAAAGAAACCAAAATCTGTAATTAGTGGCATTTGTGGGGATTGTTCCAAGAACGTTTAGTCATTTTAATCCAATTTTCTTTCTTTATGGCCCTCAAGGAAAAAGGAATATACATAGAGGGCTTCAATCCACAGCCCCCTTTTATTCTCTCTTATTGAGGAATATAAACCAGATCAATGGCTTGTCTCATATATAAATCTTACTCAACACAGCAAAGAAGACATAAATGTTCACAATAAAGTTTTATCAAGTTCTGTCTTCAAAGTAGGTTTAAGATTGGCTTTGGCTGCAAAACAGTTGTGTTTTGACTCTTGGGTAGAAGCTTTGTTTTAAAAGATTTTATCAGAATTAGTTTCTCATAGAGGGCTAGTTTGTAAACAATACTTGTACTGACAGAATTTGTCATACTCAGATTATACACTTGTGGGCATTACTTTATTCTGGTTTTATCACAGTTTTGCATATGAAATATAAAGAAATGTGGCTGATTTATTTTATTGGCATCTGTGTATTGTCAAAGTAGATGCATTGATAAAACATTAATTCAGGCAGTTCTGCCTTAGACATTGTTTTGGCATTTCTTTCTTTGAAACTATCCTTAAAACTGCTTTTTTAAGTACAAGAAAGCTGGTGTTGTTGCCTTGGTGAACATTTAAGCTTTACCCAAAAAAGAAGGAAAAAAATGTATATCTCAGGTTGCTAATCCATCTGTTTGTTTATTTATTTATTATTTTTTAAAATATTTTACAGATAGATACGGTTCCAAACACCATTTGGTTTACTTTTTAAGAAGAGGCTCTGTCTTAGAAATTGGATATATTCCACACTGAGGTGATTCAAAATAATCTTGCTGCAGATTTTGAAGAAAATTGCAATTTAAATGAGTCTAGATAAAGGTTGCTTATGTCAGAGAACCAATACAACCTAATGTGCTAAAGCCAGAAACAAAATTAACAAATGAGTAAATTATCCCTTGTTTACACTTCAAACAACAGACAAATTTGTTGTTTATCTAGCAGGTTGAACTTTGTCTGCAGGCCACTCATGACTGTTAAAAATGAAAGAGGTGAGCCATCATGTGGAATCAGTTTCGTTTCTGACTTCCATGACTGAGCTCAGATGTTGCATGTGCTTAAATTTGCCTGTAGGGAATCTCTGAATTGCTTAATGGAATAGCCAATGGCAAACTCCACATTAACTGTCCCACATTAACTGACCATAGCAAATCCTTGTGAATAACACACATCTTCCAGTTAAGTCATGTCTACTCTCATGAAAATGTACCAAAATCACTTTGTAGTTTATTTCAAGGATGTTATATATGGAAATCACTGCCACACTTGCATCATACCCATTCATTTTTTATATACATTTTTGCTTAAAAAGTGGATTTAAAGCCATTCAACCTTGTTGATGTGAAGTGATGTCTGATACCAGTTTTATAGCCACAGAGCAAACCGGTGAGCATGATAGTACTAAATATTTCTTTTGTTTTCATTTCTAACTCTATAAATCTTTTACAAAGACCTTGTCCACCATTTCTTCATGAAAGGTAGCTAGGCTAAAACCCCCCACAATTTAAACAAGAGTTGTAAATAGTGTAAACATGACTATTTTATATTTTATCATGGAGCATCAGCTGAATTTGGTGCATTAAGTAGGTGATTAAACGAGATACATCAATTTTATTTTAAAAAAGAAAATGTGACCAAAAGGCAAGAGCTTTGATATTCTTCTGTAACCCATGAATTGACTCTAAAGCCAGTTTTCAAAAAGAATCTCTACAATTGGCAGTCAGAAGAATCAAAAGCAAAACCTTCTTCTAATGTAAAGAGCTTCACTGGCTGTGGAAATTTTACTTGGCCACAGTTAACAGTCTTTGAAAGTAACTCAGATGATTACAAAACCATTTTTAATGCCCCGAATTATTTTAAAATGGTAACTTTTGAGATACTTTTAATAAAAAAAATTGATAACTGCTATGCATATTTATTTGACTATTAATATTTAAATTTAAACTGATGTAAACATAATACCCATCAAGTAGAATGGCTGTAATCTTGGTCTGTTGGTTTTACTACCATTACATAACCTGAGCAAACTGGAAGGTACTTCACCATTCCCTAAAGAAAGGAATGAATGTTTGATGTTTGTAAATGTCTATAGCAGATAGATGATCTCTATAACAATTTTATATGGAAACACTAATTGATAACAGATCTTTGCTAAAGAATTTTTATGACATCCATTTAATTTCCAAAGAAGAACAGATACAAGCTTAAGCCTGAGAGTTATACACTAACAGCTACCCTCACCATCAGTTTAGCATTAGAAATTGCAGGACAAGTTATGTAATGCCAGTACAATTAATAGGCCAAAATTACTACCATCCTACCTGATAAATTTTATGCATACAGCACCTTAAATTTAAATCTTGCTGGTCAGGGTAACAATAGCTTCATCAAAATCTGTTCCTTTTGCCACTGTTATTGTGATACATTCCCAAAATAACTGTAATCACCCTTTCCTAGTTGAAAGGCACAGTGTTTTTCAAAATTTTTATCTTGGGACAATTTACTAAGGGAAAATTTACTATGAATTGGCTTAAAAATCTTAGCAATTTAAGCCTAAAATCATTTAAATTAAGACAGACTTTCTTGATTATAAATAGTCATAGGGCATTAAAGATATGTGTTTTAATAGCTCTCATCATTCAGGAAGTATCACAAGAATATTTCTTTTGAGGCTTTGATTTGTGAGCAATGCTATTTCCTAGTTAGAGTATCGAGCCTTTACATTTACTGTTAGATAAACGTAGATAGAAAGAATGTACTTGCAATACAAAGGTCACATAAGAAGGGCTTTATTCATCTGAAAATGCAAAACCATTGCCTAGAATATTTTAGTCACTTTTATTAAAAAACATTTTATTGGCTGTTTCCAGGACATATGTCCTTTCAAATGACACAAAATACAATACTCAACTCAATACAGACACATTCAACAAAGCATGAACTAATTTCCCAGCTTTGGGTATTTTTGCTTCATTACATTATCTATCACCCCTTTAGCTTCTTTAAAAAATCATTTACACATTCTCCGCATGCAGCACACAGGAAATTTTAGTGTGGTCATAATTTTTAATATTAGAGATGTAAAATTAAACTAGATCTATTTTTATAATGGTGGCTAAGATTTTATTTAACATGTATTTGGTATACTTACACTGGAAACTATCCTTTAAACTTGATAGAAAATGCAATTCATTGCTAGCATAGATAAGCTGTCATAGATGGAATGATTTATCTAAGCATATAGACTTGGCTATTTTTTTCAATTATCTAGACATCAGAATGATATTTATACTGCCTCAGATGAGAATTTTTAAATATTAGCTAAATGGTGTGTTTGATTATATCTATTTTAATTTTAACTAATTTTTTCAAATTTTAACTGACTTTGTTGTAGTTGTAATTCTCCCTTAAATTTTTTTTAATTTTCTGTAGATTAATACCTATATATTTTAAAGTAAAAAAATTCACATGAAATACATTTAATGAATTCATCCTGAATTGTGTCATTAACACAATTTTTTGGTAAGAATCTTAATAAAAATGTAAAAGTTCTGCTAGAAAAAAATGATTTCCTAAAAACTTTCTCTCTTTAACTGAGAGCTTATCAAATAGGTCACTACATAAGAGAATTGGGCACTCAGAAGATACTTTTGTTCGGCAGAGTTAGCAGACAGAAATATTTGCCATCCTTTGTTTATTCATGTAGAAAAAGCCTGAGAAGCTTCTGTATCTGCTTGGAGTTTCAGAGGCAGCTATTTTCCTGAAGGAACGAAACAATAAAAAGAAGAGATGGAAGAAATCTTACTTGTTACAGATCTTACCTACTTCACAAGTTTGTCATAGGCAGGACCAAAGCAAAGCAATATGCTTATGTTTAGTATTTAACTTTTTGTTTGGAAGAGTCTATAAACTTGGGTAAGAAAAACAAAATCCATTTTTAGAGTCAAAACTAGCCATTTGGATGAAAGAATATGGTTATAATAATTTAGCTTTCTATTTAAAATCCTATATTTAGGAGACTAGTTGATTTGCAGTTCTCTCTTACAAAGTCAGCCACTAAAGAATAATGTTAAAAATACTGAAATTTATAATCCTTTTCATTGAGGGCGTTTGTTTAGCAAGTAAATTTTCTTAGAGTAATGATCAAGTTCTGATAATATGAAAATTGGTTACTAATTTCCCTTGTCCATTATGTCACAAAAATATTCCAAGTTGTATATCAAAAGCTTTTTAAAAATATATGTATATGTATATATAATTTGACAAAACTCAAGATTTTCAAAACTCTGGCATAAATCATAAAACAGGTTGACTCCTTCAACATGAGTCAAGATGCTTATTTGAAATTAGCCAAGAGAGCTCACAGCTTCCACTCAGTATAAATTATCACCTTTCAAAAAAAAATCAACCAGATTCTCAAGTGTACTTAATATTCAAAATCAAAAATCTCTAATATTTCAATAGTAAGGTTAAAAATATCAAAAATGTTTACAAAGTTTCCCAACTTCTACATAAAACATTTTTCTTCACTTTTGAAGTTTCATATTTTATACATCACCTGGGCTTCTGTGATGAGAGAAATAAACACATTTCAATTTGCCTTTCATCTATTGTTTCTCATTAGTTATAAAGTAGCATATTTCTGATGAGTCTTTTGACTCCTTAACTTCATTACCTTCATAATATAATGCAGGGAACTGTCATTATGATATATTTCTCCTCAGAAATGGTTTTCAGTTTATTAAGTTCTTAATACCATGTTTCTATGATTCTGATTACTTCCTGCATTATTTACTCATTTATTTCATCTTCTTTTGGCCAACCTTGTTCTGTTGTGCTGCCTTTCGTCTTTCATCTTCAAAGCCCCATTTCTGGATCATGTGTGACTGTCTAAAGTTAGTTGTTGGTATAAACTCAAATGCAAAACTTAAGTTTAAAAAAATTCCAGCTGAAGTATATCATTCCTGAAAATGTACAGCTGTTTCTACCACATTTATTCTTTTTATTTTCAGGATCATAAGGCTGAATGCTAGAAGCAGGCTGTTTTCATTTCTATCAGGCTAACAATCCAGTGAAATCAGGCTTTGATCCTTGGGAAGAAGATTCGGGACACCCAGTGTGTTACAACTAGCTTTGGCGGTTTATTTTACAAGAGACTTGCACTTGTGTTCCAGAATGTGTTTTATATTTATTACCAAGGGGGAAGGGGGGCGGGGTTGGGTAGGAAGTCATTCTATTAGCCATGAAGAAATCAAGTAGAAGTGATTTGAAAAGTAAAGACTTAAAGTGGGACTTGTGTGACTTTGAATGAAGTAGGTCTCTGTGTTACAGCAATGCCTCTGGAAATGTTCTATAGAGACTGAAGGCAGGGAAGAGTGAACTGACTTGAGGTAGCACAACAGAGGGAATGAGACAGGAGGAAATACTGTGTGAGGACTATTTATGACATTGACCACAGGTTATCCTAGAGGGAGAACTTAGAAAGCTTTTTATTTTTAAAAGTTTTATTGAGAAACAGAATACATAAGCATAAAGTCAGTGGTTTTTAACACATGTACAAAATTGTGCAACCATTATCATAACCTAATTTTAGGATGTCACCCAAAAAGAAACTTTGTATCCAGCAGCATTCACTACCCATTCCCTCTTGCTACATACACCCTCAAACTGGCAACTGGCGACCCCTAATCTACTTTCTGTCTTTCTAGATTAGTCCATCCTGGAAATTGCAAATAAATGGAATTATATAACATGTGATCTTCTGTGAGTGGCTTCTTTCACTTAACATAATTTTTCAAAGTTTATCCATATTGTGGCATATATCACTAATTCATTTTTATTGCTGAATAGCATTCCACTGAATGAATTTTAGTTATCCACTCATTAGTTAATGGACATTTGGATTGCTTCTACATTTTGTCTGTTATTAATAATGCTACCATGAACATTATTAGATGGACTTTCTCAATTTAAATTAAAATTCTGCTTGTATATTATTTCTGTTGTTTCCTTATGACTGAAATGCTGACAAAACTATAGACATTTTATTAAAGAAATACATCATGTTTATCATACCTCAATAGAATGGGAAAGTAAATAAGAAGTACATTTCTTTTAATTATGTACACTAAAATTAGAATATGATTCCTTTTAAAAGTGAAAAAAATATAAATGTATGTGTCAATATACTATTTCTTGTGTTATGAAGTCTTGCTGTTTGAATAGAAAAACAAATGTTTTAGTTATCAGAATTATTCCTTTGAAAGTATCCATTATAATAATGTACTTTCATATGATAGCATTGTTGTTTTTTTAAATAAAATATGCTATCAAGATAAATTTCTCTAGACTGAGTTACAGCCAAGTTTTATGTAAAGAAAAAATACTGTTTTTAAAAACATAATATTAATTGTTTCTTTTATATGTGAAGAGAATGTGGGAAATAAAATATAAGTAATATCCTACCTATGATGAACTCATGTACACAAGTGAGAAGATTATTTCTTTAGTTTACTTAAACCTTGGCTTTTCTTGAAGACAAAACCTCCCTTGAAAGGCCCCTATGTAGAGACAACACATTTTCTAACTCTCGTCCCACCCAGGGATAGAGTTGGTGTTCTCCTTGCCCTTTACTGTAAATCTCAGCCTGTACCATTTTATGCTTATGCAAGAACTTCTTTTCCCATGTTCATCCATGTCATCCAATGCTTTTTATTCTCATTACCATTTATTCTAGTATTCAGTGACTTCGTTGATGACTGGTTGACACACCTTTCTCTCCCATTCAAAATCTTGCTTCCATACTACTTCCATAATATTTATGTAAGTTATATTTTAAACATCCTATGGCAGTTTCTCAAAGTGTAATATGCCTGCTACCTATATCCAAATTGTCTTCATTAAAGAGTCAGATTCATGGATTCCACATCAGACCTACTGAATCAGGATCCTCAAGGGTAGAATCAAGAAATCTGCCTTTTTCACAGGCAGTCCAGACAATGCTTAGACACATTGAAGTCTGAGAATGGCTGCCGACAAAGGCTTCTTAACCTCTTAAAAAAAAAGAGCTTACCCTCTGACTTTATTCTATTCAACAATAACATTCAACATCCATACTGTCAAATCACCCATTATCATGTAGGCACTGCTTTCAGTTATTCTACCTTTGAAATACTAAATCTGTTTGAACATAATTTGGATCTTTTAATTCATATTAGTCATGTTTTACCTTTTTTCCTTAAGTATTTCAGCACTCTCCTGACTTCAGTTGCTTCTTCACACAGCCTAGATCCCCTCACCCAGCACTTTAACATTTTTAAACAGCACTCGACCCCAATTTTTTGCTTATCTTTTCAGCCACATATTCTGAGCTAACTCAAGCCTCTGATTAATCCAGCTGCTTGTCATCTTGAGTCCTACATCCAGCCATCTGAAGATGACTGGGGAACATTTCTCTTACTCATCAGATTATTGCCACTGCTATATTTACAACTGTCTTTCTGCTCCATTCAGAACACTGCTTAGCAACTAGTCAGCTCTCTGCTCCCTTCTCCCCAACTGCTACTTCAGAAATTGATGAAGCAAGAATCCAGTGTGACAAGCACCACCTTCTCTTAGCATATGATCCTGTTTCCTATTTCCCATGTTCACACCCCGATTCCTGCAGCCACTTACAATTAAGTAGGTCTGTCATAGGTTGAATAACGGCCCCAAAGATATCAGATCCTAATCCCTGCAACCTGTAAATGTTATTTTATATGGAGAAACATTCTTTAGAGATGTGATGAAGTTAAGGATCTTGGGGGTAGGATGTTCTGCTTGAATTAAGTAAAGTACATTACCTCACAGAAAATATCAGGACCTAGTTTTCTGCTTTTTGTGTCTCCCCTTCATATCATTCTCCACACTGTTTCTAGGCTGATCTTTTACTCAAGACACCTGTTATCCTTGAGGTCTCTTATGGCCTCCGGGGCAGGCGCTGATTTCTGTCTACCTGTCTAGACTCTGCACCCACCAAATCATTTGTATTTCAAAAATATGTAATTAGTAGTTGCTTGCAAAATCTTAAAAAGCCAGCTATCATTTTCCAGGTATCTGACTGCCTGTTTGCCCTCTCCACTTGCTCACTGCAAATTATCTTTCCCCCATTCTTAAGAAATGTATTAAAAAGGTAGTTCGTCTATGGAACTACTGTATTTTTTCTTTGTACCTTACGTCTCACTTTCCCTGTCTTCACTTTTCTGAGTTTATAAACTTATCTATCGTATGACTTTGTTAACATTTATTAAGTGGAGCACAGGGTGCCAGATGGTGAATCTGTTCAACAAAAGACCACAAGAGAAATTGAAATAGAGAAGTTTACTTCTCACAGATCCTGGAGGAGGTCCTAGGCACACCTCAAGGGCCCATTTGGAGAGATCAAAGCAGTGTGCAGGCAGAGAGAGTGACAGGACCCGATGCACTTAGTATCTGTAGTTAGAGTGTTTTGGGATTCCTGGCCTAGTGTCAGATTGGTCAGTTCAAACAAAAAGAATGGGATTTTGGTAGTCCCACAGAGGTCTTATCCAAGGGGCACATAAGGCATGCAGGTACTGGGAGTCAAGAGACACTTGATCACGAGGAATTTGGGGGGAGTCATATTACGGACTTATATTTGCTTGTGACTTTTTGGCTGTTATCTAAGGAATGTCCTTGCATAAGGGGGCTAGTGTCAGTTTAAGGTCTCTGCAGGACACTTGGTCACACCAAATGGATGCAGATGCAGCAATACATGGAGTAGCTTAGCTAAACTCTCCACCCCTTTATTTTTGCTGATGATGCATTTCAGATATTTATAAGTTCTTGCCACTCCCACTAAGTCTGTAAGCTTCCTAAGAGTGGTTTCCATATCTGTTTCGAATACAGGAGACTCATTCCTATTGGTTATCCATAAATATCTGACAAATAAATAAAAGAGGGAACGAATAAATGAATGAATGAATAAATTCCAGAGCCAAAGAAAATTCTTTGTTAGTTCATAGGCAAAAGATGTCCCTTACAGCTGCAGAAAAGAAGCTTATGTAATTTTTAAGTCCTTTGATTTCGAGGGTAGTAAAAGACTTTCAGATGTGGGTTATTAGAAAATGAATTATTTATGATTGGCATGTATAAACTGGAACAGATATTTCCTATGACTGAGACATTCCATTCTTTGGTTATGTCTTTGGTCTATTTTAAATTTAAAAGCTGAAATGTCAAAATTGGACTTTTAAAAATATTGCCTATACACATATTCATAGTCTCGAATATAAAATGACTGTTTTTAATGTTGAAAAAGCTATGCTATATATTTCTACATATGAATGCATTATATATTTCTACATTTATAATGTTTTAGTTGCTAGGTTCTAAGAATAAAGTTATTGAAATCAGAAGATCTGGGTTCTTATCTGGGTAGTCCTGAGACCACCGCTTAATATTCAAGTGACCTTAAGTATGAAAATATAAGGGACACAAAAAGAGGAGAAAAACAAGGAAAGACAAAAGGGTCAAAATGGAAATATTTGAGAAGTACTGATTTCTGATCTGCTGCTCTAAATTCCCATTATTTATCTTTATTTGGCAAATTTCTTTTAAGCAGTAAGCTTTCATTCATTTTTCATTTATTTAACAAATTTTTATTGATCCCTAGTATGTATTGGACTCTACCCTGCTAAGAATAAAGACTGAAGGGCACATGGCCTGCTGTTGGAGACAGATACTAAAACAAACCCACCTAATGTAGGCATGGGCTCTTACTTCCCAGGATGCATTACACAACAAAATCAGTTTTTTATGTAACAAGAAAATACATGAGATAAGACAATATATGCATAATATATTGTTACCTTTCTTTCCCCTTACTAGCATAGTAATTGTGTTCTATTACTGCACCAAAATTACTGTTCACAAGAATTGTTACATTTCATGTTTTGGGAAATAAGCAAGACTTCGGTTTATGGTTCATTTTAAAACTCAGTAATAAGTCTATTAAATTTCCTGATTGACCTGTATCTTTTCCTTAAGTTAATTCTTATAATACTGGATGTGCTTGCAAATTCTATTTTTTAGGGCCTTGTTTATTTATTTGTTTTAAAATCATAAAATTGAGGTCTTCTTTTGTTATGTCTTTTTATTTAGTCTTGTCAGTTCCATAAAGCTCAGTTTTCACTGGAAACCATGATGCTAGAAATTCATATATTTCAATTATGTCTCCCTAGAGACCAGTAATTATTGGAAAAACAGTAAACTGGCTTTATAGTCAACCCTTCTCAAGGAGTTCATCCTTGCAACCTACAATGCTTTCACCCTACCTTTAAAATGTGAATGCAAAGTAGAAATAGTAACTCAACAGTCAAATGTGCTTATATAGAATTTATTATTTACTTGTAAAAAGTGTGCCATAAGGCATTTTGCTAAAAATATTTCCCCTTTCATTAAAACAAAAGTCACTTTGGTCTATAAGGTAGCATTGTTCAAAGTATTCCATTCAACACAAGATGTTTCTTTTTATCTCTTTCTTTCTTTCTCTCTCTCCTTTTTAAAAAATTTTTGGGATTTAGAGCATTTTCTTGTCATTCTTAGTAAACGTCAACTTTGCTGGTGATTTAGTGGCGCTCTGGCTCATCAGTTTTGACCCTGCTCTACTAAAAAGCACAACATTCCCTTTCAGAGATCTGTTTATTACTTTGTTCATTACCCAGAGGTGTTTTCAGGTCCTTTTTTTTTTTTTTTAACATTTTTTTATTCAATTATAGTCATTTTACAATATTGTGTCAAATCCCACTGTAGAGCACAATTTTTCAGTTATACATGAACATACATATATTTATTGTCACATTTATTTTCACTGTGAGCTACCACAAGATCTTGTATGTATTTCCCTGTGCTATACAGCATAATCTTGTTTATCTATTCTACGTTTTGAAATCCCAGTCTGTCCCTTCCCTCATCCTGCCCCCTTGGCAACCCCAAGTTTGTATTCTATGTCTATGAGTCTGTTTCTATTTTGTATTTATGTTTTGTTTTGTTTTGTTTTTTAGATTCCACATATGAGCGATCTCATATGGTGTTTTTCTTTCTCTTTCTGGCTTATTTCACTTAGAATGACATTCTCCAGGAACATCCATGTTGCTGCAAATGGCGTTGTCGGTTTTTAAGGCTGAATAGTATTCCATTGTATAAATATACCACCTCTTCTTTATCTAGTCATCTGTTGATGGACAATTAGGCTGTTTCCATGTCTTGCCTATTGTAAATAGTGCTGCTATGAACATTGGAGTGCAGGTGTCATTTTGAAGAAGGGTTCCTTCTGGATATATGCCCAGGAGTGGGATTCCGGGGTCATACGTAAGTCTATTCCTAGTCTTTTGAGGAATCTCCACACTGTTTTCCACAGTGGCTGCACCAAACTGCATTCCCACCAGCAGTATAGGATGGTTCCTTTTCCTCCACAGCCTCTCCAGCATTTGTCATTTGTGGACTTTGAATAATGGCCATTCTGACTGGTGTGAGATGATAACCTCATTGCAGTTTTGATTTGCATTTCTTTGATAATTAGTGATATTGAGCATTTTTTCATGTGCTTATTGATTATTTGTATTTCTTCCTTGGAGAACTGCTTGTTTAGGTCTTTTGCCCATTTTTGGATTGGGTTGTTTGTTTTTTTCTTATTAAGTCAGATGAGCTGCTTATATATTCTAGAGATCAAGCCTTTGTCGGTTTCATTTGCAAAAATTTTCTCCCATTCCATAGGTTGTCATTTTGTTTTACTTATGGTTTGCTTTGTTGTGCAGAAGATTGTAAGTTTAATTAGGTCCCATTTGTTTATTCTCGCTTTTATTTCTATTTCTTGGGCAGACTGTCCTAGGAGAACATTTTTGAGATGTATGTCAGATAATGTTTTGCCTGTATTTTCTTCTAGGAGGTTTATTGTATCTTGTCTTATGTTTAAGTCTTTGATCCTTTTTGAGTTTATTTTTGTGTATGGTATAAGGGAGTGTTCTGGCTTCATTGCTTTACATGCTGCTGTCCAGTTTTCCCAACACCATTTGCTGAAGAGACTGTCTTTATTCCATTGTATATTATTGCCTCCTTTGTCGGAGGTTAGTTGACCAAAAGTTTGTGGGTTCAGTTTCTAATAAACATATTGAACTCTATAAATGGATTCTGACTATAATACCAGAGTAATTGTCTTTTTCAACTCAAATAAGCAAAACAGTTACCAAGATTTTCTGACTGTTTCCAAATGAAGCCAAACTCTAAGATGAAGTAATAAAAATTACCCTAGAAATTGACTCTGAAAGCAAAATGGGAGTATTCTCTCCCCTTTTGTGATAACTGACTGGTCTAACAGCTACAGTTTATTAAAACAAAACCATTCTGTAAACCTATGGCAGCTGAGGTTTAATATAACTGCATTTTATGGCTATCATAAGATTAAGTCATGAAACAATAAAATATTGAAAAGAAAAAGAATATTTGGTATATAGTGAGGTTTACTTTCAGTGTTTATATTTATGTTTAAATGTTCTAAATGTACTATTCTTTTTTCTGTTGAGTACACATGTATTTCTAAAACATTTCCATTAGTATAATCTTGAGAGGTTTATAACCTGATATGGAGTTATTTCCATAGTCTGAGTATATAAAACAAATATTTGAAGAGCATCAAAGTTTGTCTTCAGTAAAAATAAAAATGACTAAATATGAAGAAAATGAAATATGAATGGAAATACTGTCATTTTGGTTTAAATATTCATGCCTATGATTTAATGAAAATAACTAGATTTCCTTTGCTAGTTCAATGAAAATTAGGGGATCACTGAGGAAAACAATGTGGTATGAGTATCTTGAGCATGGAAAAGTGGGCAGGAGGAGAAAATAACATGGAAGGTGGGATGCTGAAGAGCAGGAAATAGGAGAGATATTGAAAACGGAATGATCTGGGCAAGTAGACAGAGATCCACACCTGCCCTGGAGGCCATGAGTCCTCAACAATGAATAACAAGTGTCCTGTTACTATACAATGGGGCTCACTGTCCAGTTTATTAGAAGCTTTCCTTAATTCATGAATGCCAAGGAGTACCATGGAACTCCTTTTCATTGTTGCAAGAATCTAAGAATCCTTGAAAGACATTTTTTCAGGGGAAAATATTATGTTTAACTGTTCTCTGTTGTCTAGCATTGAATGATCAGGTTGGGGGAATTTTTCTGTTGCACAGAACGGTGACTTTCTTGCTCTGTTTGAGTCCTATTCCTTTGGAGTTTGTAAGCTCAGGAGTATGGGAAGAAGAGCTCTGAAATCTAGTCTCACCTCACTATTAACTAGTCAGAGAGCCTTGAACAAGACACCACTTTCTGGTATTCATACAGTTCTCTCTAATACTTCATGAACAACTGTTAGGAGAGAGTACTAGGTGATGTCTTATGAGTTCATGGGGACTTGATATCAAGGAGAGCATGTGGGGTTGGGTGGAGACTTTATGGAAAATGTAACATATGGATGATGCTTACTAAAAGCTTGAATAGAATTCATTAATTTATTTGACAAATATTTATTGATCATCTGCTATCTATTAATATTGCAACAGAAATGAGGAAAAGCAATAAATTTCCCCACAGCAAGGAATGATTCTTAGTTTTTTCAGATTCCTATCAGAGACAATTACATTACCTGGAAATCATAATATATTATTTTAAATACTGTAATGAAAGTATGTGCTGTGGAATCTGGGAGGAAGGAATGGTTTATTCTGATGGGAAAAATCTGAGAAAATTTCAACAAGAAATTCACAAAAATATTTCTGGAGAATCAGTAGTAATTTTACAAATAATGGAAGAACAATTCGGCAGAAAAAAGAAAGAATATGTGCAAGTCTTAGAAGAGTGAAGACCGGTACAGAGTTTGATGCGGCTTAAGTTGAGGCTGGAAAGATAAGTGAAAGAAGATTGCAAAGTCTTCTTATACTGTGATGAGGACTTTGAATTTATCCTGAAACTTCTGGGGTAATCATTGCAGATTTGTAACTAGGGGAAACAGAGATGAGTTGTAGAAAAATAATAGTTGGTGTTGGGAACAGGATATGGGAACTAGAGCTGACCACCTACCTAGGAAAACGATCAATTCTTGACATACCTGCTTTCCTCTAATATATTTTTAATACTCTTTAGGAAAGGAACCTAATTTTATTAACTTTTTTGATATCTCAATAGCGCTTACTGTACAAAGGCCCTTATTTTTTTAATGGTTTATGGAAGGAAAGTGGGAAGGAAGGAAGGGAGAAAGTCTTTAGTAAGTGATGAGGTAGTCTGATGAGTGATGATGAGGACTGAAATGACATATCAGCTGTAGCATGGCCAGAAAAGACAGATTGGAGATGGAATGGCAATTTAATTTAGCAAATAGATTTTATACCTGTACATATGGCCAATGAATATCTTTTGCTTTTTTTCCTAATATGCACTGGCACACGATCTCTGAGATTTATGGTGAGTCTAACATACAAAGCTGTTCTGCACACCAGGTATAGTAGTTGTTGTGTATGCTTCCTGACGGCCCTGAATTGCTCACTTCCAGGCATACTGATAACATTGTATTTGAAGAAGAAGGAAAAGTTTCCCAGGGGACTAGAAGCATATTTTGACTCTATTTCTATATTAAAATCTATGAGGAAATGCCTAGAAGGCTTATTTCTATGTGGGAAAGAGAGGTATTCACTGGCTTAGAGATGCTCATTTACAAAATACCTGTTTAAACCTGGAAAACTGTCTGTGAATACTGGTTAAATCCAGGCTTATGTTCTTACTCAAAGGGAAGAACAATAGAGAAACTCAGATTTCCCTAAATCTCAAGAGCTTGTGGATACAAACAAATGTAGTTACATTAACTGTACAAATTCAAATGAGCTGGTTCATACAGTTGCCTTTTCTTTGACATCTCTTAGGGTTATTTCTGTGAACCCCTAGGGATATGCTGTACATACTGTAGGTTAAGTACTGAAAAATAAATGTGCTAGAAGACATATTTCCTAAAGTCAATTCAATTAAAAATTAATTCACTAATTTTTCCAAATCTTCCAATTTATTATTAACAGTTATTTCTAAGTCAAGTAAAGCACTGTGTGACAGGCATGTTAGAATAAATTTATAGTAAACTAACTTGTTTTCTCTTCACAACATTATTTCTATCACTGTTTTACAGATAAAGGGCTTAGGTAACAAGTCCAAGTCACTCAGCTATTTTGTAACTGGTTTTAAAGTCTGTAACAAGAATGTTTAATAGCTATCAATATTAGTAAATGAAAAAAATTGTTTCATCCTGGAATGTTTGCATTTTTACTAACTTCTGATTGCTTGCATTTTAGAAATTTTAGAGTTCTTTTACAAATTTCTCAAGTAGCATGTTAACGTTTGGAAATAGTGTTTTTTCCCATCAGTAGTAAGAGTCAAATATTTCTATTAAATAGAACAGCCATACAGCCTATCTTCCAACTGAGGGTCATTTTTTAAAATAAAAGGGGGCACTATTAATACTTGCCTAAAGAAAACAGGTTTAAACCTGGACCATACCAGGTAAACTGGGATGTTTGGTGCCCATGTTATTAAAACTGTTTAAACTGTTTAATTAAAATTCTTACTTTTTTTTTTTTTTTACATTTTTAAAGGTGTAAACCAGCAATTCATGAATTTGGTGATGTTCCTTTAGAAAACCGATAATTTAATGAAACTACTTGGAACAAATTGATTTTTCTCTCTTCCTAGGGCTCAGATCTAGTCCATAGGACCCAGCCAAGAACTTTCCTCAAGTGTCCTCCTCAAAAGACACTTTGTCAGTGTAACCAGCTTATGGGAAGTTGTCACTTCTCACCACTTACAGACACCTCAACAAGTAAAATTGCCATTTAGTGGGGACTAAGATTTGGCTATCTGAAAAAGACACCATAACGCTTCCTCACAGAGCCACATAAACAAGGCTCAGCCTCCAAATACCACAAAAGAGTAAAAATAAGGTTTAAAATAAACCCTTGACTTAATTCATTTACTCTATCCTCCCTCATTAATCAAATGAATCTCAAAAAGCCAAAGCAGTTTTGTTGCTGATGCCTTCTTCCTTAAGTAACAACACAAATTAAAAAATTCTCTGCGATCATTTCCATACACACTGAACATTAAGTGGGTAAAGTTTAGTTTTGTCCTAGTTTGTGTGGTGTTCAGCATTTTCACATTGCAAATGCTCAGTGCACTCACATTGAAGGGCTGTTCAATGTTCTTAAGTCCTCTGTACGGAGAGGCAAATTTATGCACAAAACTGATTATACAGAAGAAAAAAATACCTCTTGCACTGATAAACGTTTTGTTTGGAACATTTGCTCCAGTGGATACAGGTAGACTTTGCAGTATCTCTGAAAGAAAATTTGTAGTGATTAATAACTCTGATAAGTAGAAGTGCCGATTCAAATGTAACCTGACCATCTTTTAATGTAAACTGGGCTTTGAAAATTCACTTAAGAACAGTAATGTAGACTCATTATGTAAAGGTGTGATTTAACCTATTTTATTTTGAACTTGAAGAATATAATTTGCATACTGAATCAACAAAAAAAATTGTAGAGTCTAAGGTAAAATGATTACTGTTTACTAGTGTTCTCAGCAAGAATTTAAAACTTACTGTTTAAAGAAAGTACCTTTCTATATTGTCGACAGTAAATGGTAATCTAAAATATGTGAGGCAGAAAGGAATGGTAATATTTCATTGTTACAGCATACTTCATCCTGCTTTTATGTGCATTCCCACAATGTGCATAACACAAACTCTTTCTCAGGAGCAGGCTCTGAATTGTTATTGAGAATGACAGAGAATGAAGATTAATGTAAGTTTAAAAATTTGATGTTAAGAATTAAATACTTTTACATAAAATAATTATAAACATATTTTGCATATTAGAAACTAATATAATGGCTTTTTTCTCTTTGAAATATAATTAATTCACTTCTAGAGGAAATTTATATATAATTGTTTTACCATGTGTTATTTATATCTGTATTAATTTGCAGTGAGAAAGATGTTCACATTGTTTTTATCATCTACAACAAAACTGTGATTTCTACTGTAGATACTTCTCCATGTTCAAAAGAATAATTTTCTCAAATCCATTTGGGAGTTATTTCTGAGACAAATTCATTTCCTCATATGAAACAATTAAACAAAGAATTCAGAATGTTAAATAGTGATTGAGATTCTTAACCAGCTCAAAAAAAGCCTATTTAGCCTAAAATGTTAAAATCACCTAAAATTCTCATAAATATCAGTAATTACAGACTTGAACCCAAGCTACCTTCTATCTTACCTTAGCTATATGGAGTTCTATTCTCTAAAGAAGCCTTGAGTCTACACGTTTTCTCATCCCGTCTCTCAGCATACAGGTGAAGGGAAGGATGTGAAACAACAAGAACTTTACCTTAAACTGCCTCTTGAGAAGTTACAGTATGACGAGTTGAAGTTAGGTAAACTCTTTTGCAAGGGTGAAACCAATCTATTTTACCATTTAGTCTAGGATTGAAGTAGATTGCTAAAAAAGCAATCTACTTAAAAAGCAATAATCACGTGAGAGAAGTTTACTGATGAAATGCAGACATTGCTTGCCTAATCTGCAGCAAGTCGCTTTTCTGCGTACACTGCACGCAATGAAATTAAGAAAGGTAAGAACTCATTAGGCTTATGTTCTTTGTGGGTGATACAAATAACAAGTAAGTGTTTTCAACTGTGGGATGTTGTTGAAAGGTTGAGATGTTCAGGGCTTCTAGCCTCAACAGTATTGAACTTTGAGGCCAGATAATGGTTTGTGCTGGGGTGCTGTCCTATGCACCACAGGATGTTTAGCACCACTCCTGATCTCTGTCCACTAGATGCCAATAGTAATACACACCCTCGGTTTTGACAACCAAAAATGCCTCCAGACATTGACAACTTCCCACTGAGGGAAAGGGAGGGAGACAAAATTGTCACCAGGCTAAGAGAGAAAATTGGTCTTTGTATAGAGTAAGATAGAGGTCATTGATGACCTTGATAAACATAGTTTGAATAAGAAAGCTGAAAATAAATTTTAGAATGATGTAGATGAGTGGATGAGAAGGAAGAAATGAAGACAACTCTGTAGAAAAGTATTTTCTGTGAAGAAGAGAAATAAATGGTATAAAAGCTTGAGGTGGATGTGGATGTAGGTGGATTAGGCTCATTTTGCTATTTTTATTTATTTCTTGATTGTTTCCTCTCTTTAAAAAGTGAGAGATGCTACTACATGTTTGTAAGAGTTTGGGTGCAGTTCAAAAAGACTGGAAAAGTTGGGACAGAATAGGGTTAACAGTCCCTGAAAAGGAAGTTGGGTGAGGATTCAGCCTGTAAGTAGAGGAACTGACTTGGTAAGATACTTCTAATGTTACAGCAAAACATAGAGAAATTTTAGGTACAGATTTAGCAAAAGTATAGCATTGGTGATATATTTTCTCATTAAGGTGGGTAGCAAGGTTATCCACTGTGAAAAAGGTAAGAGTAGGTTGTGGAAGTAATAAGAGCCTAGTTCAGCTTTATATACCTCAAAAATGGACAAGGTCCAGAAATTCTCTGTCAAATCCTCTGACACTGATCTTGAAATAATACCTTAAATAAAACATACTCCTAATGCTAAGTTTTACTAGAACTTAGTAAAAATATATTTTATGTAATATTAATTATTCCCATTTTTAATTTTTCTACTAAATTTTTATTAATTATTAATTATGTTCTTGTAGCACAAAAAATACTGTCTTTAAGTCATTTCAAAATTAAGGGAGAATACATTTTTGTAGGGCTTTTGCCTGTACAACTCTGCATCCCGAACAATAGCAATACTGTAAGGAAAATTATTGTTAAGGAACGACTTTATCATTAAATCAATGCGTCTCTGACTTGAAGTCAATTGGCTTAGAGTTTTATATGGCTTTATTGATTTGAATCATAAAAGATACAAAAGAGGATACATTTGTACAAGTTCAATAACATAAAAAGGAGAAAATGTCCTCAGTGAGAAAAACTCAAACTCTGTGTCGATGAATGCAGGAATTTGGGAACAAAGTAAATTATTTCCTTTTCTGTCACAAACTTGGAAGAAATTTGTAGTCTGTCTGCTACCTTACCCTCTCTTCTGACCTAGGTAGTCCACATGAGATACATACTGCTGGCTCATTCTTTAGAAAGTAGTAACTTACACCCCAAAGAACTGAACATAAATTGAGGAAATGTTCGCTTTGACCTTTATTTTAAAAGCTTGACCAATGCTTTGATTGCATCTTTAGTTGGTTTATTTTCTGACCTGGAAGAGTAAAACAAATTCACATTTATAAAAAGCTCTGACTTCCATGACTAATGGATGTTAATTGCTATACTAGTGACATTTTGTATCTTACCCATATTTCTAGGTTACCTTTTATAGGAAAATCTTTGAGAACTAAATTACCAGGGCTTTTAGAAAACCTAAAATATACTGCTTTCTAAAAATACCAAATTATTGCTAACATAAAGCTTCATATAAATCACATGACATTCTAAGACTGTTTTTATAAATTTCCTTGAAATATATTTTACTGTAATAAATCTGGCTTTTAAAAAGGTAATTAAATAACTACATGTACAAAAGGGTTATTCTGTTTTGGGTGTTTATAGAATCGTTATTGTACCAATATTCTTGCCTTATCCTGGTCATTTTGAAGAAGTATAACCCTTTGAACTAGCGAACTGTATTGAAAACCCAGTGGTTTTCTTCTGACAGTATTTTATAAATGCTCTGTTGTTTATTATAATCCTCTTTAGCTAGTTCCACTTAGTGTATTCTTCTCTGTGGGGCATTCCTAATCTCGTGACTTTGCTGGGGACTCAGTTTATAGGCCAAGACATTAAAAGTAATATTTGAAATGCAATTTGGTCTCCACCAGAAGTACCTTGTTTATCTGTTTCCAAATGTGTTTAACTCAAGTCCAGGGAGAAATTTTCAATTTTTAAAAATTATAAAGAGAAGGTAAAAAAAAAGTTGAACCTGATGAGTAAGTAATAATTAATGAAAAGCAGCTAATGGGACTTCCAAACTTTTAAATTTTGTGTGCCAAGATTTTAAATGTTGATGTGCCTAATCTTCACTTTATTAAGGTAGCCAGATAAACTCTACAAGTCTTTGACAATAAGACTTCCTTGGTAGTACATGTGCCTAATATTTACTACAATAGAACTGAGCCAGAAACATATTTTTATTTATTTATATGAATATTAACTTATCTCTAACGTTTTTAAAACTTAAATTCATAGCATGACTGCCTAGTGTCAAGATAAAAAAAATTATAAACTGAAATGATTTTCAGAGAAATTGGGGATTTCAGAAATCCAAGCTGGAATGACATCATATTTCTTATTCTTTTCTTCTGAATGTCCAAGTTTTAGTCTTCAGGGGACTGAGCGGTGAATAGCATTCTTTTTATGCCTCTGTGTAGTAGGGTAAGGAGTACATAAGAGTTACAAATATACTCATCTGTGAATGGTGGATGATGTATTAGGATTTGATGTAACTTCTCATATGTGATATAGTTCATTTTTGGTAAAACATTTATTTTTCTTAGCTTATTGAGGCACCAGATAGTGAGTAAATAATTTCATTACATATGGAAGTGTGATGCCTTCATGACAGTGGATATGCAGGTCTGTCTTTAGATTCCTGACAGTGATCAAATTCTTCCGGCCAAAGTGTATCAACAGAGATGCTGGGTACAAAGATGTAGATGTTCTGTATATATTATCTAAGAAAGGCATTCCACAGAACTCCCTTATTCACTTAATTTTTGTGTATTTCTAAAAGTGGAAAGGGTAGTTGATGGTCAGATCTCAGTCAGAGTTAAATCCTGAATTCTTAAAATTTAGGCAAGTGAATGTTTCATAGGTAAAAGCTGTCTGTGTTCCACCTGCATAAAATAGTCATTTTTTTTAAACTACTCTAGCCAGGGCAAGAAAACATGTAGGCACACACATAATGGAAATATAAAGGCTGAAAGCATTATGTGAAGAAATATACTCAGGATCCCTCTGAACTAAAATTCCATTAGCTCTTAGAGGACATAGACCATATTTCTCCCACCCCATCCTAAATAAAGTTTACAAAGACATGTAAAAATGTTTATGCCAGGTGGCTAATTACAGCTGTAAGACTGATTTTCATGTAAGCCTTTGGAAACCAGTGAGCCTTTTATAAGGATATCACACCACATTAGAATTACCTTCGTTTTACTATTGTTCTATTTGTGTGACTGAATAAACACTTAACTTCAGCAATTTTTTTATTTCTTAAAAAGGATTTATTTTAGAACACACACACGAAATCAATACCCTCATTCACTGCATGATGAAATTATTTTAACTCCTTAATTAACCTTGTGATGAGATCCAAGGGATAGGGGTATATATCAACTAAATAAAATCAGCTCTCTGACCAACAATGTTATGCTGAGATACCAGCAAATTATTATGCACTTTTTATTAGCACATTCTTTTAGAAAAATCCTATGTCAGGTAATATTTTCTGACAGACTCTTTTTAGTATCACAACAAGAGTATCATGGCTGCCAGGAGCCATGGGGGCAACATAATCCAGGCCACGTGCAAAGCCAATTTTCCCCTCAAACTTAGAACGCAAGTCCTGCACTCCTCTTTGATTAGGTAATCTTAAATCAAGTGCCAGTTCCCCAATCAATCACGCTGTCTATGGGCAATAATTTCAATAATCGGTTTAGGCTCAGATCAGTAATGGCTATTTGACTAGTTACTTATAAATGGGAGAATGGGTCAGGTCTACTAAGAGTATCATGCAAATTTTGCTGGCAATATCTGAAGAACGATGGGTAGTATTTGGGGGGAAAATGTTTTCCTGTGACAAAAGAAATTATATTCTTTCTGTGAATCGTATGAACATAAAATATTTTAATGAAACAAAAGAATAATGTGGTGAACAGAGAAGAATTGGATTTTTAAAGAAATAGGTCATTTTGAGACCTTTATTCTCTTTCATGATCCATTCTATTCTCTTTTACTATGTTAAGTCTAGATTGCTTGAAACATAATAGAAACTCAATAAATTCTGAATCATTAAATATAAATTAATGGAGGAAAGTCTATATAGTAACAAGTTTAGTTTTAATGTACCTTTTAAAAATTCAATAAAAAATTCAAACTCAGATAAATAGAAGAAAATAATTGGCGTCCTACTTTTTTCTCAAGGAAGTATAACTTTTTAGCTTAAATAGAATTTGTGGTATGAAAAATGCACATGTTCATTCTAATCAAAGTGTGCTACTGCTAGTTTTATCCTTCCCTGAAAGTATTCAGCTTTATACATGATTTATTGTGTACTTCCTTTTAGCTTTCCCTGCAGAAAACAAGGGACTCAGATTAGTGACCTTTTATAATTCTATGAATGTTCTGTAAAATGGTCCCTTGCCTTTCAAATTACTTTAGAAATCAAAAGTACACATGACTTAAGGCATCTACCATTCCTCCCCACCCCCACCCCGAACATAGATTCTCCTATATGAATGTATATAGATCCCTCAATAGATAAATGCAGATATATATGATGTAAAATTAGTCACTGAAAATCAATGTTTATTATCTCTATCCCTATCTCCTCAGGGGTCCAGTGACTAATTTTATCCCAGGTTCTTTGATTGCAACACTTAGCATGCTTTTCAACACTACACCTCATCAGCTATTATACATGAGCTGTAAAAGACACATTGTAATGAGAGTCAAGGCCAGAATTTTATTCTAGATGATCCTAGAATACATTGTTTTGAATTATTCCATGTGTTTCCTATCTAGGGAAAGGGAAGAGGAACAATGTATGTGTATACTTTCTTAGAGATGTTTAAAAAATTGACAATAAAAATCAAAGTGGTGCCATTTCCACTTAGAATTTTTCTTATCTCTCCTCCTTTTGGTAACTTTCTTTGTGTGCTGCAGCAACTAGATCAAGTGTACCACATTACAGCTCCATGGCAGCTCTTTTACACGTGTGAGGACAATGGTTACATTTTCTTTGAGCCTTCTCTGTGTTTTTTTGCAGACTACCTCATCATCTCTGAGGGACTCTCCTCTAGATACACTCAAATCTATGTCAGGTTCTTAAAACATGTGCTTGTTTTTATCTAGAAAAAAAAAAACAACACCTGCTGGGTTTATTTGAACAATGAAATGATTTGTAGAACAGTGTAAGCAATCATTTTATATGGTAGCCATAAGTGACATTGAAAAAATTGTGGCAATTTTCTTATTAAGTCTGTTTTTCTTAATAATGGCATTGTTTGAGTATATGTAATTTTTAACTGATATCTCTATCTTTCATAGAATTTTTAAAGTATAGTTTTAATTGTAGTGTACTGAGTCACATTTGACCAAAGAAAATGGAGAGAATTTGTGTTAATATTATAACTTAGAGAAATCTACTTTTATACTTTGTCATAAATAGATGAATAAAACTGTATTTGAATGGTAGTTGATTACATTCAAAAATTAAACTAGAGTTAAGAATTTTAAATGAAAAGGAATCAAGGATTTTATTTCTTTGAATACTACTCTTTATAATTGATCTTTGCTGTTACATTTTACTATCAAGGAGATTTTCTAAAACACGAGTAAAACCTAGCACATTTTTAAGCATTATAGAAAAGAAAATTTCAGTCCTTGTCAGTATCCTGTGTAAAGAGCTTGTCAATATGCATTGTAAAAATAGTTGAATCCATGCAAGTAGAATACTCAAACATCTTTAATATATCTAGTTTGGATAAATTAAAAATGTATTGTCTCTCTGAAATTAGCTTGTGGGTTTTAAATTTAACCCAGGTGTCAATTTAAATTAATATTTGATTTTTGGAGGGAAGAATGAAAAGCATTTTATAGATTTAGGGTCTGCTTTGGAAACTCCATTCCCTATGTTAACAGGAGAGAATTATTGGCTAAACTCTATCTAAATGAGTTGCTATAGGGACGTCAACTAGCATCTTGAACTCCTATTCATCCCCATTTTTTTTTTTATTTCTGAAACCTGGTGATACCTTTCAATCCATATAAATTTAATGTGGCAGCACATTTACCCTAAATGTTTGTTAACAAATTAATAGAAAGTCCTAAAATTGAAGTCAAGACATTGGATTTTTGTCTCTTCCCCACCTTGGCTTGATTTCTAAATAATATGTATTAAAATGTTATTTGTATAAAAATAAATAAGTTGAAAATAACAGAAGAAAATATAAGTGATGATTAATATTATGCTCTATTGATACTTATTTCTAAGCCTAAAATTAAAAACAATAATCACAAAGGAAAATATTAATTGATTTGCCTTATGTACAAGAAAGCATCTTAAAAACATTTTAAAGTATATATATTTATTTGTAATACATATGACATGCTTGATATACAGGAAGTTTTAAAGATCAATAAAATATGAATAAATATTAAAAATAACAAAATACTACATAAAATATAATTAATATGGAAATAATTCAGTCTCACTAGAAATCAAAACAAAAGTATGTATGTTTTCATCTACTTTTAAATTTGTTAATATTTATAACATTCAGGTGTGTTTTATTTTATTTTATTTTTATCTTTTATTGAAGTATAGTTGATGTATGATATTGTAAGAGTTACAGGTATACAGTATAATAATTCACAAAATTTAAAGGTTATACTCCATTTATAGCTACTATAAAACATTGGCTTTATTACATGTGTTGTACAAGTATCTTTGTAGCTTATTTTTTACATGATAGTGTGTACTTCTTAATCTCCTACTTCTATGTTGGCCTTCCCCCGTCCCTACTGGTAACCACGGGTTTATTCTCTCTGTCTGTGAGTCTCCTTCTTTTTTGTTATATTCACTAGTTTGTTGTATTTTTAGATTCCACATATAAGTGACATCATACAGGATTTTTCTTTCACTGTCTAATAGCATTATATCCTCCAGGTCCATCCATGTTGCTGAAACTCAATGTGATTATTCTTAATCTGCAATTTGTGCCCTACCAATGGGTCATGAAATCAATTTCTTTTAAAATTAAGTTGCGTAGAATAGGAGAGAATAAATTGAAAAATATCAGGGTGCTTTCCTTGCTGTGTCCTGCCCTAAACTGCTCATAGTTTAGTGGATGAAATAAAGGTATGATCAGAAATTCTGACTTGGGTAGAATTTATCATAAAAGGATGTAGGTATAGATATTCCAGGCAGAAGGACCCATATGAGGAAAGGCATGAAGACTGAAATAAAAACAAGAACACATATCATTAGATGTTCAAGTTTTAATGGCAGGGCATAGGCCAAACTATGTGCCTTGGAAAGATGACTGAACTTTTATCCTGTAGAGAGTAGTGGAGCATCAAGAATGTGATATTGAGATTGTGGGTTATTGGTGGTCACTAGATAAGGCCTTGGTGGGACAGGCTGAAGAAGGCGTAGTCTTGGGGATGTGGCCATGGTAGACACCTGTGATACATTTTTTCCCCTCTAAATCAGTCTTGAATGTCCTAACGTGCCCCCAGAGGAGGAGGTGTTAGGTAGACTGGAGTTAAAGTACACTTAGTACTTGCCCTTAAAGAATTAGGATTGTATTATAGAGTGTGTTCCTCAGAGAGATAAGTTCGGCAAGATATTGCTAGGTTTGCAATGAAAATGGAGTTCCGTGTCACTGAAAAGTCAAACTTCATCAAATAAAACCTGGGTTAGAGGAAGTTAAATGTATTTCTCTACTGAATATAAGAAAGAGTTTAATATACTAATTTGCAGTCTGAATCTTTAAAAGAATATAGTATGCATATTTTTAAAGAACTTCTCAAGCTATAGAGATTACTGGTTTATTTGTTTCTAAGTAACATCTCATAGGACTATGATTCCACCGAACACACTTTGCAAAACACTTAGAATACAAAGACAGGGAAAACTGAAAATCCATAGTTGGTCAGTGAAGAATTCATAATGGCATCAAAGTAAACAAATATATTAATATTTATAGTTTGGTTATTAAGAGTTAAGCAAAACACCTTTAAACATTTTTTAAAAGATAGATGTAACATGTATACACACACACAAATCATTCTCAGATTTTTATTGAATGTATGGACAAAGAAGCCAAAGACTTAGGTGGACAGAGAACTACTTTTCTGGGAAAATTAATTGGGAAGACAAATCAAGGAAAGAAAGAAAAAATATAAAGCTTAGAATTATTTGTCTTTACTCGTTTTGTTATTATTTCCCTTTACCTCCAAAAAAAAAAAAATTGATGGTGTGAGCAAGAAGGAATGTAGTTTTAAATATTTTAAATCAATTTTTGTTTGTCTTGTTTCATTTATAGAGCCATAATTGAAAGCTTATATTTTATTCTGTTATTTTTAATATGCCTTATTATGCATAGTAAAAATGCTGATCTTATGAAGTATAAATCCCGTACAGTTATACTTTTAGTCAAACTACCAATATGTGCCCAGAATAATGCTTCCTTAGTTTTCCTCTTATAATTGATGAATTTTGGGAAGTCAGGGTTCAGGGCTCATTTGAGCCAACTATCAAGTAAGTGGTTGTTTGAGCTATTTTTTAAATAATTGTTTCAAAGGGAAAAAAACTTCCAGATTTAGATATTCGATAATTTACATGTGATTTGTGGCAAACACTATGGGTCACATACTGGAAAAGTGTCAAAGGAGAAATCATGTGTTGTTGAAAAGTAAAGAACTCTCCAGTATCTTCTGTTCTTATTTTAACTTTTTTCATTAAAATTTTCCATGTCTCACTTATATGACAGTAACCAGCAGGGGCTGCTCTTAGCATTACAGGCAAACTGATTTTCTCTGTAATAGAATTATTTTCCATCCTTGTTCTGAATAAAACGGAAACACATTTAGCTTGTTGAGCATTTTACAGTAAAACTACTAGCCTTTTCTTCTTCTGATTATTTTTTTGTTTTTTTGTTTGTTTGGCTTTATACTTTGTCCTTAAGCTTACCCTGTATAAATTAGTGAAATTAGTACTACTTCTTACAGATCTTTGTAAAATTTTTAATTGGTGCAGATATAATAATAAAAGGCAAATTAAGGAATATATGTTGAAAAGATATACTGTGCATTTTTAATAAAAATATCAAGAGAAAGAAAATATACTTTCATTAATAGTTGTGATTTCAAATAAAAGCTGGCTTTCCTTAGGGCAGTTCACAGTAATACTCAAAGCAATTTAGTTTTTTTCTGTTTTTAAGTGAGTTTCTTCTCCCTAAGTCATTGAAGAAAATAGAATATAAGATGGTTTCCTCTAATGGCTTTTGAAGGTGTACTTGAAAAGATACAGAAATAATCTGTGTATTAATACCTGGACAGAAGTGGTTTTATTTGTCAAAGGTTGACTGCACTATATTCATTAAAGTTGCTACACAGGAGTGTAACCATTCACAGTTCCTGAACTGTGCTGTGATTTCCCCAGTCTTGCTGGTCTTCTGTGTTTTATTTATGTCCTGGCTTTTCTGGAGAAGCTCCAAATAGTTGAATAAATCACCTGTCTTATGATGTTAAAGTATTATAACTAAGAAAGTCTGATTACTTGAGATAATGCTGCTGCTATTATTATTTCCAATTAAGAAACACACTGCTGCTCAAATGCTATTAAGACTTTCCAAGTGCCCAAATCATACTTTTGGATTAGACCTCCCTTTTAATAACTCACTCATAGACACCTCAAGGTTATTGCTAATAACATGTTTAAGATAGTCAAATTTGACACTCAGCACTAATTAGGGAATTTGGTACTTTATCATTACATGTACTCATTTGGGTATCAGCTTGTGACACAAGTGTGTGAGAGATGGGGAGAGATGAGGAGAATTACAAAGGAAGTTCAGAGGTTTTAAAATTTAATGGAGAAAATATTGAGCATGAATGTATCCAATTCGAATTCTATACAAGTAAGAGCCTTTAAATGAAAAACTACAAATGCCATTCAAGTATTCACATTACATAAAATTTATTTCTTATATCTCTGTACATTATAAACTTTTTCTGTAGTCAAATTTCATGAGGAAATTAAACACATTTTATGATTAGCTAACTTAATTTTATGTTTCTTGGAAATTGAAAATTGGTCTTTCTTTTTATATTCAGATTATTGATTACAAGAATCCTTCAATGAAATGAATCCTAAGAAATATCAAAACCTATATATTTTGGTGCCTAGTCTTTATTCATTTCTTCACTGAATATTAAACAGTTTCCATGGAACAGGCACTTTCTAGGTTCTAGAAGTGCTCATTCAAAAAGGACTCATTTTTTACCTTTGAGGAGTTTATCAGTTCTTGTGTTATTCTGGAATCAGTAAGTTTTGTAAGAGAAGTGTCCAGAGACTGTTAAGAGAGTCTAGCTAAGAAACTACTACCCTAGAGTAAAAGTCAGTAAGCATAGGTACGTGGGGAGTTATAAGTTCATTTTCAAATTTTATCCTCAGAAAAAGGCATATATGAAGATTTATGCTAATAATATCCAGATTAAGATAAAGAGATAGCTGAAGCATCAATAAAATGGTGTTAGAAAGCTAGTTACATTTCAAGATGTAGTCTTACCTCCACACTTATTTCCTGATCTCACTCTCATCTCCTCTAAGGCCAAATATTTGCTTTCTCATGACCCCATCGCCAGTAAACTGTAACTTCCTTGTTTTAATGACTGTATCTCTTTTTAACTATAAATGAAGCATTTAGAATAATGATTAGTACATAATCGTCCTCAAAGAGTGATTGAATTAATCAATGACTTTGATTTCCATTTCGTCTGTTTGGGTTACTCTTTCTACTTTATATCTACATTATTTGTGGGGAAATCAGTTTTTCCTCTTTAAATTTGCTTGGATTAGATCTGAAGATCTGAAAAGTTGAAATACAAAAACTCCCTAATCCAACCATTGTATCCCTTTTTCTGGATACATAATCAGCATGAAGGGCGACTACCCTACTCACCCAGTGATAGGGAAAGTAAGAAATTTATGATAAAATTGAGAATTTCTTTATTTGAATACCCTATATATAGCACTGATTATTAATTAACTATGAATATATAAAATTGGAATCCAATAATAACAGTACTTATCTAATAGTCTTAGGCCATAAGCTATGAAAATACAAGTTTGATCTTCATGGTCTATTGGCCAGACTTAGGAAGAAACTCTTGAATCAATCAGACATGTTACTGGATTTTTTTACTGTTTGAAAATGTTTCTGGCTATAAAATATAAAGGCTTTTAATTATCAATATGAGAAATAATTGAAATCATGGGACAATAATCATAAAATAATAATCCACAATAGAATATTTATAAAACATTTGTACAGGAGAAAGTATGAAGTGATGGGTTGTTTGACATTTTGCTCCATTCCTAAATTTGGGAAAATATTAAAATAAACTAGAATAGAGTATATCCATAGTCGTAACTCTGGACGTGCTATTGCAGTAAGCTTAGAATTGAATTTTTTTAGTCAGTGAAAATGGAGTTTATTTTCCATAGTCATAATATTACAATATTTCAAAATGTTTAAAGATTCAAAAGGAAGAAAATGCAGTGGATACAGTTGCCACAATTTCCATGATAATTTCACTAAGCCAGATAATCCATTTGAGTTAACACAGTCCTTTATTTTTAATTATCTACTTTCTTAGTGTTTTCCTAACTGGGTAGTAGACAGGAGTACTCCACCTATGACCACAGGTGATGCCAAGCTGTTCCCAGGGAGCTTTACAACCTGTTTAGATCCTAAATAGGTCTGCCCACAGGAGGATATAGTCTTGCCCTGCAAAGCCATGTGGTCTTGTTGAAGGAGGCAGAGGGGTTTTTTGTTAAGTTTTCTGATTACAACAGCAGCTTCTCAGTTATATACAAAGACTGCAGCCAAGTGGAAAGGAAGTGGGGGAATTATTAGTGATGATAGATAAGAGAGCTTGGTACATAAGCCATTTGGGTCTGATCACATTTATGTACAGAGACCTTGGAGATTATGGTTGCTAAACTCTCAAGTAATTGCAATTATTTATATTTTTGTAGTGCTTTGAATTTTGCAAGACATTTAAGAGAATTTTTTTTTTCTTTTCATGCTATGCACACAAAAGCTCAGTAAGGGAGGTAGGGTGATTGTCCCTATTTTGCAGATAAGAAAATGGAAATAAAGAGAGGTTAAATTTAATTCAAGTTCACAAGGAAGTTATTAGGTCTTATAGTTCTAATCCCATGTACATGGGCTCACAGTCTGTAAAAGGCAATTGCATGAGGCCCAGAGGCCTAGAACTCTTGGGCTGGTCACTAGAAATAAAGATAGGAACAATTTAACTGGAAGGAAAAGAAGACTGTATATAACTTCAGATCCTTAATCATGCTAGTCCTCTTCTGTGTTTGAGTTACATGGAAACTGTGTGATCACCAAGAAAGAAAGGGATGGGTTGATGTTTCTACTGCTTGGGATTGGTGGCCTTCGCCTGACTTGCACTTCCAGGAAGTGCCACAATGTAATGAGAATCATCAGTCTTAGCCTTATAACTACAGCACTTCTAGAAGATGAAGAATTGATCACTTACAGAAAAATAGTCTATGTTATTTAAAACCCAGCTAGCAAGTTTCTTTGTTAATAAGATAAATCATGCTTATCTTTTTCTGAAACACTTAATGAAAGGAGTGATTCAATTGTCCAGAGAGGGAAGAAGAAAATAAACATAATAAATGACATATATTTACACAAATGAGTTTTTAATTCTCATCCAAAGAGAGATGATTAAACTTTCTAAGCCATAGAGAGATTTCACTCAGCAGGCAAGGGTAAGAATGGTAAGAACTAGACCTGATTAACCAGCATCCCTAGGGATGCTGTCTGCTCTTTCCCTAGTAAGGGTACAGGGACAAAATCTGTTAAAGACACAATTTGTAAAAGAACAATAAGCTTCTTCTAAGGGAGAACCGGAATTATAAAAGCAGATAGAATTAGGGAAGGGTGATCTCTTCTGTTCTAACACTTTCATTCTCTTTGTCCATTTATCCCCTTTTCCCACCTACTTTTCCTGACAAATTTGCCTAACTCCTGATTTTTCCAGGATTATCTTGTCACATTCACTAGAAACACTCACCTAACACTACTACCCATGGCCAGCCCAATGGCTGATTAATCTATTGCTGTCAAACTTAACTTAATTGTCTACTGTTTACTTCTCTGTTTGCCCTATACATTTTCTAGAGATAATTGTGTCTTCATCATTTGGTTTAGTGCCTAACTCGGACTAATTGTTCAATAGATGCTTGTTTAAATAATAAAGATATAGTGTTCTAATATTTTATTAAAGGCACACTAGAAACAGAACCTTAAAATTTAACTTGGTACAAAAGGAAATAAACTGATTTTTAAATTATCTGTTGTCAAGACACCTAAAATTTATACTGACAAAGAAAAGTATGTACATAATTTTATTCAATGGGGAAAAAAGTAATATCCATTCCTGTGGCACTGTTAACATTTAATGCCTTTAATTGAAAGTCATTATCAGGAATGTCTCCTATTGAACAATAGGGAGGAGATCTTCAGGACTATATAAACAAAACTTGCCCTATTCTGAAATGGAGAAGTTTTCCTCAGGGTTAAAGTTCATGGATGTGATGTGAGACCTCAAAGGTATATTCTCAGGTTTTGTCCTTGATCACCATACCTCTCATTCATCTTTACAACTCTCTTCAAGAAAGTACCTTTACTCTTTCTAGTGCTTTGAAAGATCAAGCAATGTTCTTGTTTCTCCAGAAATTCCCTAAGGAGCTAAAACTTTCCTACCTAGCTCTTGAGGATTGCATCAACCCATCACCTTCTCATTAGTCGCATCTCTCTGTTGAGAAAATGAAACCTCCCTGGTCAAAGCTGATACAGAGACATTTGATTGATATAAGCCTTAACACAATACACCATCATGTCTGTTGGCAGTTGACTTTATTGTCCACTGATGTCTATTTTCAATTAAAAAAAAATGAAGATCACACACTAAGGAATTATACTGGGAAAGGCTTCAAATATAAAAATACATTTCTGTGTTTCTATTAAACAAAAGACACTATTAAAAAGTAATTGTGTGTGTGCACGTGTGTGTGTGTGTGTGTTTCGCCCTACATACACACACACACACACACACAAAGGACTTGTCTGTGCACTTTGCTGTATGTATTAAGCACAGAGCACACATATTGCTCTAAAATGGATGTCAAAGTAGTTCATTATCTCTTGAGCTATCCTTTGTGTAAGGCAACTATCAACTAAAAAGATTGTAAGTTTAAATTATATTTACTTTTCAGATCTCAATCATGTTAAAACTAGAAGGAATTTTAAATGCTGAGTCAAATTTTCTCATCTTTCAAATAAAAAAAAATTGAAGCATAGATAGCCAAGTGGTTTGCCAAAGTCAAATCTAGTAAATAGAAAAGTTAAAACCAGGAGTCATCTTCTATTTTTTGTCCTATATTTTCCTAATGATACTTTCTTCCTCCAGTCTATACTAAACATTACCCAGGCCCTGAAGTCCAATCAAAGTCAGAGCTAGTAAATAGAAAAGTTACAACAAGAGTCATCTTCTAATTTCTGTGCTATATTTTTCTAATGATACTTTTTTTTTCTCCAATCTATACTAACATTACCCAGGCCCTAAAGTCTAATCAAGTGTATAGGTCTTATATTTGGTGACATAATTTGATTAACTATCAAAATTTAAACAATAAAGAATGCAAATTTTTTTTACAATTTTAGTGCTTTTTCCCTTATATCACTGTTTCTCTTTAATCATGAGTTACTACTATGAGGTGGATATTTTTGGAATGTTCCTATAAAATTTAAGAGTGCTAGACTTAAGCACTTTTTAATTCATATTTGAGGTTGACAATTTAAGAGGCAATAAAAGTGACAGATGCAGTTGTGGGTTTGTCTATAAAAATATTGAAGAATGATACAATATCTAACACATAGTTGAAGCTCTGTAAAACTCTGTTAAACGTATGTATTCATTAAGTGGGTGCAGAAACATGAAAAGCAATCATGTATTCAACTGAACCATGAATAGTAAATGGAGTTTCTGAAATATCTTTCTCCTGGGAACAAGGATTTCTACAGGATATTTTTGTGTTTGGATTTGTGTATGTGAGACATAGCATGGAGTACTGGAAGGTGATCAGCTATATTGGGAGTTAGATACTTGTATTTCAGTCTATTTTTGTTGTAACTACCTAGAAAGGTTGCCTGTCTTTTTTGGGCCATGACTTTGTAAACTGTAAAGTGAAGAATTTGAAATCAAGGGGATCTTTTATCAACAATGGGTGCAGAATTCTCTTTACTTAGTCCCTTGTATTAGTTTATTATAAGGCTGCCAGAACAAACTACCACACCCTAGTTCAGCTCTGCCACCTTCAAGCTGTGTGATCTTGAATAAGTTACCTCCCCTCTTTAGGCTTCAGAATTCTCATCCATAATATGGCCAGTCTGAACCAGACTGCCTTTTAAATTCAATCCAACTCGGACATGTGGAAGAAAGAAGATAAATGAATACAGGTTCCAAGGAGATGGTAGAGAAAGCAAAAAGGTGGAGAGGCCATCATGGAATAGAATAAAGCTGACCTGTGGTACTCAAACCAAGATATCCGTTCCTTCAGTGATTTGATCTGGGGAATATGATTCTAATAATAAAGTCTTATTCAAACTATAAGTTTTGGGTGGCTTTTTAAAAAATTTAAACACTTATGACTATACTAAAATAGACTCTTTCCAAATTACTGAAAATATTATCCTCTCTTTACCCTTGTAAAATAGTTTACTATTACTCACAGGCTGATTTAGCCTCTGAATTTTTTTAATAGGCACACCATGGCTAAAAACAAATATCTGGTTTTAAAAGAGAATGTGTTTTTTAAAAGAAAGAACAACAAAATGCCAAGAACACTTCTATAGCCAGCTTCCTGCTTTGCGTGCTTCAGGAAAAGGCTAGTAAAAAACAGGTGTCACTAATCACCATGCAATCTGGGATCTCCAGTTAGAGGTGGAAAGAACCTCAACCAGCTGCTTGCTCCTCTGATTTAAAAATTCCTTCATATTAAACCCTTAACCTTTCGCTCTTATACTCTCTCATGTTTTGTAATTTTTTGTGTGTGGGTTTGGGGAAATGAATGGATTAGCAGCATTTTACCTCTGAGTCAGTAAGTTAATTAAAGAGCGTGTATATAAAATGAAATAATGAATTATTTAGCTGATAACAAACATGATATAAAATTCCATTTAGTGGATAGTCAATTTCATTAGTTTTAGAATCATATGTATTATTTTTAATGCAGTTCAAAAATATTTAGTATTTGCAGATTTATTTTTCATGTGGTATGTGTGTGTTCTACAACTATATTTTTTATACTTTATGGAATATTTTAAATACCTGATTGAAGACCGGTGCAGTTTGTTGAAGAAGGAAATGATACAGCTACTGAATCAGGAAGACATAAAAGGCTGAATGGTCTCTAGCATTTTTCTTTCCCTTTTTCTCTAACTTGGGATAGTCTCTGACCTTTTTAAGAGTATCCTTTTCAAAGTTAATTCATTTTATCAAATCACTCCAACTAGGGAGCAATTTGTTAAACACCAGTAGCATTGGACAGACCTTCCTAACCCTCAATTAGTATGTCTCTTTCAGAAGGAAGAACTTTCTATAAGGCATATACTATTATTTAATTCAAGCTGTAAGGAAAAGACCACTCCCAAGTAAGAGTTCAGATTAGTGTTAGTTCTGTTTCTTTCATTCACCAATTCAACTTTATTAGCATTTGTCACATATGTCATCTGTGTACAGGATGACCATACATTCAGATTTTCTCAGGAAAGTCCCTATTTAAGCCTGCTGCCCTGCCATCTGTCTGGTGATTATTCCCTTTTGCTCTCAAAATGTCCTGGTTTGAAAAGTAAGCTACGTGGTCCCTTTATCACCATCCAAATACTCTATAGCCCTTTCACTTAAAGTTTCACTTAAAGTTACCTCTGGCTAACTTTAAAATGAGGAAATTCTCTACCGTTGCCTTTAAATTTAAATATTACATTATATGCTGTCTGTTTCTCCCTGTACTAGACTAGATGTCATTGTGTAATTGTGTAATTATTCAGTAATAAGGTGAAGTAATATTGCATTGTCACTTCTTCTTACCTAAAGGAGTATTCTTAAGAGATTTACAGAAATGCAAATCCCAATGACCTTCTGAAAATGCAAACACTATCTTGTTACAGTTGTGACTGTAAAATGCAATGAGCAGAGCGTGGTGAGAAGAACACAGTAGCTAGAATATAGTCTGAGTTGAGAACTTGGGCCAATTTACTTTCTTTAACCCTCCATTTCCTCTTCTATAAATTGAGGATAATGACATTTTCTGAATGATGGTTGTGAGAGTAGAGGCATTGTATATTAAGTGTTCAGAACTGTGCCTGGTGCATAACCGGTGTAGAAAACATGGTAACAACTATAATTATTGTTTTTATTGGATAATATAACTGGACACTTATGGGTATCAATGAAGTAAAACAGTTTGTTTCATCTTCAGGAGAAAATTCTCCAAATCACGTAGTTGGGTAGAGTTCAGTGCAAGTTGAACTTCATAATATGATTGACTCTATTTGATTTCAGAGATTAGTATCCAGTTTAGGTGTTTAAAAAAATATGAATTTTAAGCACTTAAACAATTAGAACTAATGATGGGGAAAAAAAAACCTTCAATTTTCCTTTAAAGTGATTTTATGTAATTATTTTTGCTTATGATGAATTTGAGCAAATTTAAAATGAACAATACATTGGAAGAATCAGATTGCACAATGAATTTTAAAAAAAGATCTTTGATTTGTCAAGTAACAAACTTACGTCCTCAACAATAGAAAAAAACCCAATATCTTAAGAAAGAACTGTTCATTTAGTAAAATATATAATTCAGTATACCTTTTGTAAGTCAAATATTTATCTAATAGAATAAAGCAATTATATGTTCTTTAATTACGTTTGTCCTTTCTCTGCAACAAAAACTCCAACTTTTATTTGTTCTTTTAACATGAGCAAGCTGTTTTGAGAGGCAAATTATGTTGAAAATATGTTCCAGATATACATGGGTGCTCAGTACAAGTATTTCTCTGGACTTTAACATTCTCAATATCCTGTTTTTTATGCCTCTTACGTTAGAGCACACAGTTGTTTTTGGAGGTTGTACTGGGCTTAAATGGCCAAATGTTCTGCATTGAAGAGAAAGAGATGCAAAGTGTTCCCAGAGTCACCTACAGCACCATCCTATTTTCATTCATATTTCAATAATGACAAAGTGTTGTTTGTCCCCAACCTAGCTCCCTCATATATTTTTAAATTGCGTTGTTCCTGATGCCTGTTTTAAATCCTGATGTAACAAGGTAAGATGATTTGATAAATTAATTAAACTGAGTACATTCACTATTCTAAGGTAGTTAGCATTTACACAGCAGTGAACTATCCTAGTCTTTCTTAAACAAAGGCAGTAACATGTAAGAATTATCCTCCTTCAAAGACAATTGAAAATGCAATCTTTAATGCATGAATTTCTTAACATCAATTACACACTAAAAGGTTTTGTCATACCTGTTGATTTTAAGTTATTACAAAGTAGACAAGTTGAAAGCATTTGTCTAATGATGCCAACTACTCATTCTGTCTACTTCACAGAGATGTTGTGAGACTCAAAGTGAAATAATATGTGCAAAATTACTTTCTATGATAAAGTGATATATGTAAAGCTTATTCACTCAATTAATATTAATATTGAATGTCTACCACGTGCCAGCCACTGTCTTAGTCACTTAATAGCAGTCTAAAGCTACTTCTAACTGTCCATTAATTCATATTCAAATGTATATTGATCGATCAACCGATCGATCGATATAGATATAAGTAGCAATTTTATTTATGAATTGCTACCCCTTCTTGATTACTTATTTGACCCCTTCTGTTTGAATTTTTTCTAATCCTTATTCCTTTATGTGTTTTCCTCCTGTTCAAGATTTGATTCATGCTCTTGCAACCAACTCATGAAAACAAATGCAAAGATCTATAATACAGCTTTCAAGGTTATCCTAAGCCTACAGCATCCTTTCCCCACAATCTGTGCTTCCCAAATTTTAATGTCCATGATAATCACCTGAGAATCTGATTAAAAGGTGGATTCTGATTCAGTGGGACGTGAGAGTCTGCATTTCTCACAAGCTCCCATCTGATGCACATGTTTCTGCTCTAAAGAACACACTTTGGGGAGCAAGTTTCCATTGTACTGAGCCTGAGGAGTGAAGTCCCACTTGGCTTGTGGAATTATTTTCCTGCATCCCATTTATTTTTAGCAGACCTTCTTATAAATAATTAAGTCTTTGAGCTGTAAAAAACATCCTGTATATTTATCCTGCTTTAACACATTCCATGTGCAGAAAATTTTAACCACAAAGGATCTGTGCTTTATACCTGATCTAAGGAACTCTCACTCACTTTAATTAGCCAGCTCACATGCATTAAAAATCACAGGAGCCAGGTGACGTGAGCGCCATGTGTTTTATCCCTGGAGAATTAAAATGTAGAATCCATTCTCCCTGTTGCTTGCTCCGTCTTGATTACTATATGTAATGCAAATACTGGACGATTCCAACATAACCCAACACATGCCATGACAAAGTTAAATTAAGTCAACACCTGATTTCAATCTAGTTCCATTTATGTTAGGCTTTGTGTTAAGCATCCATGGTTTATTTCTGTATGCTTCCTCTCTGTACAAAATTCTATTCGTAACTTTATGCACTTTTGGCTACTTTGAAATGTTTTTAACTGCACTGTTTCCACTGTTTAAAAGTATCACCACAGAAATGTTATAGTACTAACTTCTGCTTTTCAATTGCGTTACATCATTCATAATCAATGACCATATTTATTTATTCATTTATTTTTAAATTGAAGTACAGTCATTACAATGTGTCAATTTCTGCTGTACAGCACAATGGCCCAGTCATCCATATACATACATATATTCATTTTCACATTCCTTTTCATTAAAGGTTATTATAAGATATTGAACATAGTTCCCTATGCTATACAGAAGAAACTTTTAAAATCCATTTATGTATATAGTGGCTAACATTTGTAAATCTCAAACTCCCAAATTTATCCCTTCCTACCCTCTTTCCCTAGTAAGCATAAGATTGTTTACGTCTGCGAGTCTGTTTCTGTTTTGTAGATGAGTTCATAGTGAAGAACTGTATATATTTATACATAAGTTCCTGACCGTGATAGAAAAGGCTTCAAATTCTGACACAATTTTCCAGACTCATTTTCTTTAATTACATATGTATCTCATACCATAGCCTTATCAAGTTTAACTCCATGTTTTTTGGGTTTTTTTTTTCTTTTTTGGTTTGGCAGAGCTGTAGATTTTGTTGTTGCTTTTTTTTAATTCTTATTTTTTTTTATTGAAGTGTTAGTTTTAAGTGTACAGCAAAGCTATTCATTAATACATATATATATATATATATCCCTTCAGATTCTTTTCAATTACAACTCATACAAGAAATTGAGTATTGACATTTTGTCTTCTCTAATGTATATGTTTGGAATGTCATGTCTTTTGTCAGGGAGATGTCTGGCCAATTTTCTGGTCCAGGATTCCTCCAGATGCTCCTCTAACCACAAACCTCTGAAACCATTTCTTTAATGTCCTGTTCAGTAAAGCCCTTCCATAGCCGACTGCATGCATACTTCTGTTAAAGCAACTTAGCAACATTATTTTCAACTCCATTTTTGCTTTTTGCCTTTCCTAATAGAGCCTGAGGACATTTTTTTTCCTTTGGTAGTTGTAATTTCAGTACCTAGGTTTAAGGCCCTCACATAGCAGTACTTGGTTATACTTTGTTGGTTTTTTAATGACTGATATGTAGCTTAATTTTAAATATTAAGTATATGACACTTTTTTATTTCCAGTGTAGTTCTAACATGCAAACTGTTACACCTGGCTGTCCAGGAAAACAGGGAAATGATAACTTTTCATAACATTTCTCAGTAGGAGTGAAAGGATACAATACAATATGGCTTGCCAGACTGAACCCAGATTATGCTGTTTTTTTTTTTTTTTAATGGTTGTAAATTCTTGACACTCCTGCCATTGAGATGTGGGGTTATATATGTCATCTCCCTTTGAATGTGGGCAGAACTGTGAGTACTTCAACCAATAAAGCATGATAGCAGTGATTTCCAAGGCTAGTTCATGAAAAGACCTTTGGCATCCGCCTGGTTCTCTTGGCACTCTCATTGTGGGGGAAGCCATACACCACTTAAGAAGTGCAACTACCCTGAGACCTTCATGTTTAAGAGGCCAATGTGTAGGTGTTCCAGTAGAAAGCCCCCAGGGTGAGCTCGTAGCCAAGAGCTAGCATTACTTGCCAGCCAAGTTATGAGACACCTCAGAAGTCCAGTTCAGGTAAAATTCAGATGACTACAGCCAACCACAGCTGACATCAGATAACAACTGCATGAGACAGTCCAAGAGCAAATGATCCAGCCAAACTCTTCTCCAATCCCTTACCCACAAAATGGGGAGCAAAGTAAAATTGTGTTAAGCCACTCAATTTTGAGGTAATTTATTACACAGAAGTAGTAAATAGAACCAATCAGAGTCACAATCAGGATACTGGTCCCAACTCTGTCTGTATGCCTACAGGAAAGTCACTCTTCCTTTTTAGGTCTTAATTTATGTCTTGATAGCTATCAACAATCATAATATATTTTCAAATACTTTTATCTGCATTATTATATTTCTAAATCACAGGTAAATTGGCTATCATTATTATCCCTTCACCTGTGGCCTGAAGTCTCAGGGGTAAACTTCTTCCTCATGAGAACTTGAACACAAACCTTACTCCAGGTTCTGTTAGCAAAAGGAAACTCTGACCTAGACATTTACATACATCCGTATTTCTAATTCACTTCACACACAAGTGAGAATTACCAGTTCAATGGGTGCTCTCCAAAGTCTGATCTAGCTCTATGAGTCAAAGATTCTGTAATCTTTTAATAATATTCTAATAATCCTAATAATAATTCCTATTTTAATCTAAGAACTTAGAGTAGGAAGTAACAGTGTAAACATGGAGGCTAGCCGTTTTTTAACTGGAATGTTCCTGTAAAGGACGAGGAAGAAAATCATGGAAAGGAAACTTGCAGGATGACTTGCTTCAGAAATGAAAAGACAAGCAGTGATTCAGGACATCACTGAACACAGGTGAGCAAGGCAAAGTGGTGGCATTTTTCCCAGTTGTTATTTTTATAATGACACACATTCCCCAACTTTGGACGATGTGCTTGCCAAGACTCCTGAACTGTCGTGATTTTGCTGATATCCTCAATGGATATTTTCCTTAAAAACAAAATGGCCGTGGAAGTGCAGTAATTTCTAAATAGTCTAAGCGCTCATTGGGATAAACGGCTACTAGAACAATGACTAACGATTTACCATAAATCATTGTTATATTTGCCATTGTTCTCTGGTGGGTAATTGAATACTCTGTAGACATATGTAGGACTAGGGAATGGTAGACTGTGTATCTTGGCTCTAATATCGACCTGCTGAATGACAATAGGAGAGAAACTCAGCCTATGTGGCTTGAGAAGTGAAAGGATTTCTACAAGGTGAAAATATCATTCACATTTCACACTGTTTATCCAATTTACGAAGAGATTAATGAATCAATACATGGGAAAAGAAGATGAGCTACATATATAATAAATACAGGAAAATTAATTGTATTAACTGACACTCAAAACAAAAGTGATTAAAGACACCTAAAATAGTTACCATCATTAGTTTTCTGCTTTCAGTCTATCTTCTTTGTATTAACTCTTATCAATCAACAAGTATGACAAAAACCTTTTAGTTAAGTGATTGAAGTTCAGAATATTCATGCATTAAGTATGATGTTTTCAATTACCTTCTAAGAATGGATGACTTTTTTACTTTATTGCTTTTGTTATTTAAAAAAATCCTGAAATATGTTTCTCCTACATAAAAACTTAGTAAAATTTGTAGCTTAGTGGCATTAGCCAGTCAAGATCCATAAAAAAATGAGTAAGTGATTAATTTCTCTAATCATACATCTTGTTTTAAGAATGATTTGCAAAGTAGGCATCACGAACATTGTCGTTTATAATATATGGGTGACATAGATTCGTGAGATTAAAATAGAAATGGAAGGAAATTTTTGTTTTAAATGACACAAAGAATAAAAATATACTCTCTTTCTTTCCTTTCCATGTACTACTTTGGACTAATTTAGTCCAGAACAACTTCCATAATGAAAAGTGCATACAAAGTTGATTTTTATAAAATACTTCTCAGGGTATAACACTGGTTTTTGTGTGTTTGTTTCTGGGGTTTTTTTTCTGTTGATTTTTCTTTCTGAAGTAAATTTTTTATTGTTGTAGTTTTGAAGCAACGTATCATATTGGCATTTATGTATCATGAATGTGAGAGAAGTGTATCACATAGATATTCTAGTCTCCACTTCAGTTTGTACATATATACATTCATATAAACAGAATGTCATTGAAGTGTTCACATTATCAAATAATAGTAATCAAATATTAATTCTCAGTTGCTATTTTGTGCACATTAGCTTTTGATGAATGTGGAATGTACATTTTTGGATTTTTCACTGAAGATTGATAGAAGGGACAATATTTTTTGGTAGCAAAGGAAGAAATGTCTATACATTGGCACATTAATGTGATATAAAATTTGCTTTTATCTCATTGGAACTGATACTATAGATATTGATGACTTCAAATGGCATCCTCCAAAGTGTTCTGTGAATATCAGTGTATGTTCTACAGTAAAATATAAAGAGCACGTTAATCAAATAAGTTTGAAAATGCTGATAAAATGGTTATGTGTATTTCTCTTTTTTTAAACTAGAAATGTCAGAAATGTAGCATAGTAATCTGTACTGTGACTTCCTCAGATTGCCCCAAACTTATTTTGTACAGTGCACACTTATTCTCAGAGCCTTCTGGGGTCAGAGTCTGAAAAGTACAATTTGGAGTAATCTGCCCTATGCAACATTTTCTAAAGCAAATTATCTCATTCTTCCATTCTGTCACTAATGAATGGACCCCCATCTTTTATTGATGTTTCTAGAGTTCCACTGACTTGTTTCCTTTCTTGATTTAAATCAAGTTGGAAGTTGACTTTTAGTCTTTTCTTTGTTGTAGAAGTACTTATTAGATGAAAAGTTACCTGAAACGTTAGTATGTTTTGTTGGTGTCAGAGAACTATGTTAGAAAACTCTAGACTATGCAGTATGTAGTAAAAATCACTTCATGTTTGAGATGAAAGGTTTTTTAAATAAGTAACTTGTTGAGATTTAACATAATCAAAATTTAGTTGAAATTAATAATTGTGTTAAATTACAGGCTAGTTTAGTTAACGAAATCATATGCTATAAAATCTAGGTAGATATTTTAAATAATTTATTTTCCTTTTTTAAAAGCATCTGTGAAATGATATTTTAAGTGTTTAGCAACATACCCACACTCACACACACATATACACACACACACCCATGGATAAAGTCATTTCTCATGGCTAAATAAATCTATATGTCTTGATCAGATTAAGGAAATTTTCTATATAGTAACCCTTTATGGACTTGAAGATAGTTAAATAAAAATACAACTTGTTAATTTGAATCTTCAGCTTATTCTTCAGAACTCTGTAGATTAAGAAGAAGAATATCAGCAAAAACATATTTAAGTTAAAAGCACATCATGGAGTTTTTTTCCCCCTAAATGTGACTTTCCACCATGGCCATACAGACTCAGCAAAACTCATAGCAACATTCCACAACCAAAAACCAAAGTTTTGTTGGCTTGTCCAATTATTCATCTTGGTTTTGGTATACATGACTCTCAAAATATAGCTAGATCTAATGAAACCCCATGAAATGTAAGTGAAAAACCATCATGTGGAGCAATTCTCCCCATTTAATACGCATTCGAATCATTTGGGAATCTTGTCAAAATTAAGATCCTGATTCAGTGGGTCTGGAGTAGGGCCTGAAAGTCTTCATTTCTAACTAATGCCCAGATGATGGTGATGATGATCTGGTTGGTGGGCTGAACAACTCAGAGCTCTATCTGTAATGTACACTGACCTATTCTGTAAATAGGATGTATCATTTATTGTTTACAGTGATTTATTGTTCGCCTGTAAATCATGAGTCAGAACAAAGGCCAAAATGAAACTACAGTGGGAAACAAAAAGACAATGGTCATTTTTTTCGTTAATTGGCAATCATTTATTGTTATATTTGAAATACACTTTTAATATTTGCTTTGTGTTCTTCAAACTGTAGTCTTCACAGTGAGCTACCCATGTTTGATTCCTTTGTTGTCTCTTACCATGTGGTTCAGGCCCTGCTAAAATTCACCCGATTTTCCAGTGTACAGCCAAGTAGGTAAATTACTCTCCCCTGCTATCCATTGCAGGGACATTGTCTTTTATTTAAAGTAATTTGGCTTCAGAAAAGGTCTTTATGGTAACTTACCATGTCCACTCATCTCTTTCATGGTTTAGTTTAGTTTATTGTCTAGATGCTCTGTCCACTCCTACCATCTCTCTTAAGGACCACTTTCCATTTTTTAAATAAATACTAGAAGATTCCAAGGAAGACAATTGCCATTTGAAATATATATATATATATATGTCAATTTTCTATTTTATTCACAACTAATTTTAGTAAGATACTATTATCTGATATTATTTTCCAATTATAGCAGTTTTAAAACATGATCACGCCATGTTTTATTTCGTTCCTTCTGATTGACTGTTATTCCAAAAAAAACCTAAAAACCTAATTCTAGATTGAAATATTCGCAGACTTTGTCAGTTCACAAGGCTTTACTTAGTAGATGTAAAATTCAAACAGCTTGAGAGTACAGACTATGGTTAAATTGTAAGTCCGCTTGCCTAACTTTGTGCTCGTAATTTCTCTCTTCCTCACTCCCTCTTTTTCTCTGCATCATTTCTCACTTGAAATATTCTATTTATCTAATGTACAGATGGAAAATACAGCCTCTCATCGTAGTGTTGCCCCTTTTTTCTAGATGATGATGATTAATCAATTACGAATTTATGAAAAAGAAACACCTGGCACACTTCCATAAACAAATAGGTTTCCTGTGGTTTTCAGAACAGCTGAGGGTATTTCAGAGGGTCGGGGGCCTCCATGAGTAACGTGAGTAATGCTCTCTTCACAGTTTGACTTCTCCCCACGCCTGGTTCTCATAAATATGCACCCTTACACCCAATATACAAGAATTTATTTATTTATATTGCAGGCACATGTTGCGAAGGCTTCAGAGGAACAAAGAATGTAAGGGAGAGAGCAGAAGGATTAACTTTAAAACACATGGGTATTGGCAAATTAATATTTCTAAAACTATTCTTTTTTTCAAATAACCATAAGTCTGAATCAAAGAAAATAGACACTCTATGAGTAAAATATACAGCGCGATGCCTCCCACTCAGGTGATTTTTTTCTTACAAGTTAATGGCAGCAATCAGTGTTGGACACAGGGCACCAATAAAAAAGATGTATGTTCCTGTACCTCCTTCAGCTGCTCTTCCAAACCTACTTTCTTGCCCTTGACTCCACAACTGAAAATTCTTTTGGTATGTTTTCACATACAGAGTGGCAAATATTAAATTTATGATACTGTGATAATTTCTTCCTTTTGATACCTCCTGTATATTTGTACCTCTCTTGCCTTAAATGCAAATTTATTGTAAAAGGTAGGGTCCAAGAGCATTGCTACCCAGTCCTCTAAAGCTGTGTGTTCAGTAGAGTAGCTATTGATCACATTTCCGAATTGAGATGTGCTGTTAGTGAAAACATAACCAGATTTTAAAGAGTTAGGATACATGAAAGACTGGAAAATATGTTGTTAATAATTTTTTAGATTGATTACATGTTGAAATGATAATATTTTGGATATATTGGGTTAAATAAGCTATATTGTTAACATTAATTTCACCTGCTCCTTTTTGATATTTTTAATATAGTTACTAGGAAATTTAAAACTACGTATGTGGCACTCACATGCTATTTTTCTTGGACAGTACTGACATAAGGTATTTGTTTATCGTTTCTGTTATTCTGCAATGCACAATATTGTTTTCTCCTTTTGATAATGCCATTTCCAATTAGTCTGAATCCTAAAAACAAACTCAAACACGGAACCTAAAGAATCCTCACAATAAAGACCATTTCCCCCAGATCATATATGTAAGTCAAAATCAAAGTTAATAACTATTTTTTAAATTTATTTTTTCCATTTTTTATTGAAATACAGTCAGTTTACAATGTGTCAGTTTCTGGTGTACAGCATAATATTTCAGTCATATACATATACATACATACTTATATTCCTTTTTTATATTCTTTTTCCTTATAGATTGCTGTAACATATTGAATATAGTCCCCTGTGCCATATAGTTTAAACTTGTTGTTTATCTATTTTATATATAGTAGTTAGTATCTGCAAATCTTGAACTCCCAAAGTATTTAAGTATCACAAAGTATTTGATTTTTCATTCTTGGCTAAACAATAATCAACAACATTGTACAAAATGACTATGCTTTTTATAATTTAAAAAAAATTGAAAATAAGTTTAAAATTGAGAGGGAGAGTACTATAGAAAATTTTTAAAAATACTAATTTGCTATTTTTGAAACAAGGGATTTTCTTATTTATTTTACAGCTAAGAATTTTCTCATTTCTTATAAAATGCTTAACATAATATCAATTTTTACTCTCTACTTTGAAAAATATTGTAATCCTGTTTTTGAAATTACAGTATGGAAATGTTAAAGATAGTAACAAACATGTATTGACACCAGCATATTTATACATGCCTTAACCACAGAAGAATGAAGAACTTAGTTCTAACATTTTCTAGTAAACAACATAAATCAGCATAAGGCATATATTTGCTGTGGGCCCTCTTCAGGGGTGTAGAGTGATTGAGACAGCAGAACTGCCTCATATGATGTGAGCTTTGTTTATAAGGCAGTCTTACTCCATAATTTCAGATTATATTTTTAGGAGTTCTTTGTGTTTGTATTGTTCTCCAGAATCTGTAATAGTCATATCTAAGGAGGTGCATTCACAAGGGCAGGGTGCTTTCTCATGATTATTTTTATATTAGTCACTAAGCAATTATTAAGAATAAGAAAAAAATATGTATCTGTATATACACATAAGCATACACACATATATTTTTGAAAACACCTATTAGGTAAATTTTTCCATTATTAGAGTAGTTCCCCCACCCCTCATCATATCTTGTAATTTTTAAGTTATCTTTGGGGATCCAAGTTAAAAAAGTAGATCTTGATTTTTCTATACTTTAATTTTTGTTACGATTTATCTTAAGTTTACTTTGTTATTGGTGGACTGTTGAGTTAGCAGAGAAGTGAGGTGAACACAGAGTGGTCAATGCATTACAATTTACTACCTTTTAAGGGATGCTATAATCATCATGTCATGGTAATTTGCCAGAGTGGACTGACTCATGTGATGATTTGTACCAGTTCCAGAGGATTCAATTGGTTTCCATTTTTGTTAGTGGGAATCTTATGTCTTTAACAGTCAATGATTTATACTTACATCAACAACTGACTCAAAGAAATTTGAATGAATACAGTAATGGGATGAGGCTGAAATTTCTCTGTGTGCACACTCTGTTTCATAATAGTTCTAAAATCTTTGGTATAGACAAATTCTGAAGGACTCATGATTAGAGCCTGCAATTCTAATAAAAATCATAATAAATACTATAATCATTGAAAATTAAGTCAAAAACTTTTCAAAGAAAATATACATGTGAGAAGCCACACATATACTTTTAAAATGTGCATTGTTTTCATGAAATGAGAAATGAAATCTGATAAATGAAATGTCATGGTCAAATCCTTTTAATCAATAATAAAAATGCAACATTGTTCATACTGTGGTTATATCTGTCTTGAAGGTTTCTTTTATTGTGAAGCAAGCTTTTCTTCTTTCCTTTTAAGATGGTAAGTCTGATCATATTATTAAACTATTACATTTCTTTTTTTTCTTTTCTTTCTTTTTTTTTTTTTTTTTTTTTTTTTTTTGAAATTGTGATTTCATGAATGACCTTGTTCTTGGGAACTTCCAAGACTAGGTCAATCAACTATATTTGACAGATATATTTTATTCCTTCCTCACATATATTAGCTTTTATCTGAACTTAATGATGAGATTTCCGTATGTATATTCCTTAGCATTCTACTTTGGTTTTTACTGCCTTTTCATTAACATATGCCACTCTTGAGTCATTATTTGGACCTTATTATCTGTGAAGGTCTTCAAATTTGAGGATATTTTTCAAGATTAAATTTTTAATCCTATAACACAATGAAATTTCATCTTTGAAGTAAACATTGCTATATAAAATGCACATACCCATATATCTGTATCTGTCTATCTATCTATAGAGAGACTCATGTTCTTGTATGTATTTTATGTATAGTCTTAGTTGGATATTTTTAGAGTATTGAGACCAGATTTAGATTCTATGATTAAATAGAGATCTTAAGAGCAATCAAAAAAGAATAGGGGAAGAAGCTTGTAAAATAACCCTGGGCAGAATACAAAGATACTGAATTTATTTTGTCTTAAATCAAAGATGGGGATCACAATAACATGAGTAATGAATTACCAATTAAGGCATTGAAGCTGTGAATTTTTTCCCATTGGACATTTTTAATGGAAAGTTTGAACAAATATTGATTGCTTTCTAGGCTGGTACAGAGGTGCTCCTTTTTGAGACACGTGGCTGATGTAGTTGTTCTTTCCGTGGGACTTCAAGACATTGGATAATTGAGAAAGCTGAAAATATGTTCAGATGCTAAAACAAAAACACAATTCAGATTATTGTATCTTCTTTGAAATGAATGAATCATCATCCAATGGATTTACTCTATAGCTTATATATAATTCTGGAATTCATAAGTGAATTTTGTGTTACCAATGCATTTGTGAATAATCAGTTGAAAATATAAAGTTAACTCTAATGCTCTAATTTGAAAAATCTGATTCCTTGGTCCTGGCATAACAACTAAATGATTATTTATTCTGCTTTTAAGTATAAAAATGATTTTATAATCATAGAATATCAGCGTTAGGAGAAAGATCCCACCTGGTAACTTCCTTCTTATTTGTTTGAAAGAAAGGTACAGACATAATTTTTACCTTGTTTTAATTCATACTATATCTTAGTGTAAATCTTTCTATTTTCTGCTAAATCACATTTTTAAAAGATAAGACCTGATGTAAATCATGATTTTTTTCTCATTCCTTTAAATTGGTACTTGTAGCCCCTTTAAACAGTCAAGCTATAAAACTACCAGAAACCCCCAGTTAGCAGGAGTGAGGAAGAGAAGGATGGTCAAGCTCAGTGGTGGATAGAAAGGAGGCTTTGTTTTTGGTTATGAAGAGAAGGTATAATTTGAATTAAAAGAAATCTTCCATAGTCTCTAAAAACAGTATATTCTGTGGCTGCTTAAACTTCATTATTTTTTGCATTCAATTAGAAATTGAAAAACCTTGGGAATTAGAATATCCTTTTTCCTGAGAAGTAGTAATTGTAAAGATAAACTTTTATTATGAGTCAAAAACGTTACGAAATAATTGAGAGATTTTGATGCAAAGCTAGCATAAAGAGTCAAAATACAAGAAAAGATGTAATTCATCCAGAGTTTTGGGATGAATTGGATTCCCTTTGGTATTCTTGATCAAAATCAAATTTTTGGGAAAAAAATGGAATTGATATAAAATATCTAGAGAAAACTATGAAAAGAGTCAAAGTTTTCTAAAAACATCCTTCTCTAAAATGAAAAAATAATCAAAATTTTTTGTGGTTATTAATTAAGAAACAAAATTTCCCCTGTCTATATGTAATTCTGTTCAGTACCTAATACCTACTGTGCATATATGAAAATAGAGTAGGTATTATTGTTTTACCCAGGTTTATTAATATTCTGCAGTTGGAACCTGTATATAATTATTGGAAAGACTGCAAAAAAGAAACTATTTCCAAACTCTTCAAAAGAATTCCCCCTAATTTGCAGAATATGATGTATAAATTATGAATAAGCCTGTAGTTATTAGATATTAAATTTATTTTATAAGAAGCTATTAGATATTAAATTTATTTTATAAGAGATTTAAAATGTAATTGACAAAAAGTAGGTGGACAAAAGAAAACATGAAGTGAAATCTAAAATTAAGTTTTATGTACTTCAGTCTTTTTATTGGTAACTTAACTGTATTTAGAAATGGGTAAGTTCGTTTTACCACAGTTGCAGAGAAAATACTAAAGATAGACCTTATTAATATCTTAGGTTTTTCTTTAGAACCAATTGAACTTAATTTCATCCATAAAATTAACATCTTTTCAGAAAGAAGTATTGATGAAAATATTGATCTTTTGACAAAATCCATTTCGTGGAGTAGATTTATGCTGTTGTTCAGTCATGTTAACTAGGTCTCCAAATTATTTTCTGTAGCTTAAGAATTTAAGCCTAAGTGAAATATAAAAATGAAATAGGAATTTTAGTTATCACTGTAGTGTATTAAATATAAAAATACATTTATCTCCTAAATACATAGAAAACAGGGGTAATAGTATATTTTATCTATGTATGCATTTAAGATTGTCTTACAATTAAACTTTTGTTCTCAGGCTCTGTATAATTCATGTAATCCAATGTAATATTTAGTGTAGCTTTTTTATATCCCTCAATCCAGAAGACTGTTTCTCAGCCTTAACAGAACATACATTCCAAGATTCTGACTGAAGCTAGGGATCTTCTCCTCCAAAGAAAACCACGAATGTGCACAAATGTTCAAAATTTTGGACTCTCTGCAGTTATAAACTATCTTGAAGAAACTCCTCTTGATTGAAGTTATAGTAACTTTATACTAATGTTAGTCCCAACTACTAATATGAAGTCTTACTTAATAGTGGGTTTTCAGATGATGCTTGATGATTGATTAATTAATAAAAAATAAGCTTATGGCTGTAAAATATAGATGTGAAGCATTTTATCAGTGTATTTAAAGAGCTCTGAAGTAAGAACTGAAATTTATCTGTTATAGATTATAATTGTGATTATCTTATATAAATAAATATTGTTTTGACCACCAGGCCAAATACAAAGAAAGTTGGTGCCAATCAAAAAAAAAAAAAAAAAAGTTAAACTAGAAAAGGAAACATCCTTGATATCCACTAGAAAGTGTCCTGAATTCTTCATAGTCTTTGGGAGCAGACGGAGATTTGCCATTTTTCTTTTTCATGGTTCATTCCCTAAGTGAATAAATGATCTATTTGTCATCACATAGTGATGGTGATGCTTTATACATAGTGTGTATGTAATAAGCATTGTTTACTGACCAGAAAAGGGACTGTGAAAGTATTAGTATGTGGCATCTTTACACGAACATATATAGCAGAGGTTTAAATCTCAAGAATAATATTAAGTTTGGCTACACTGCTACTTCCAACATTTCCAATAACCCTAGTGAAACTTTCATTTTCAATGGCAGATTATAATATTATCATAAAATTCTAACACATAAGGGCAGACTCCTTAACTGCCTTTTACCAGCTGCCTTTTCCCTGTGGATTTAAATTTTCTGCCAATGCATTGCATAGTAGCTGTTTTGCAGGTAACTCATGTTCTGAATATTCTGTTAAAAGTGAGTAACTTATTCAGTGCTAGAAAGCCACACTAGCATTCCTTTAGTTCTTCAATGTAATCCTTAATTTGAAATGAAGTTTGATTGTTTCAACTACAAAAAATAAAGGAGCCTGCACTACATCAAGACCTTTAATGGGAACTAATGGGATTTTTGGCATAAAATAGTAGAATTAATTAGATCCAGCAATGCACACTGTTTAACTGCTAGCCTGCCATTTTACACTGATTTGAAGTCATACATACTTAACAAAAGACATTGGGTTGATTGCACAAAGGAGTTGAACACTCTTTTCACATTCACTGTGTAAGTTATTATCCACTGTGAAAAGATTATTGACTTTTTTAAAGGAGATATTATGGAGAGAAATGATTGCTACCAGGATGACTGGTAGAATTATGTATGAGATAAGTAATAACTCTAATTTCTCATCTGCTGAATAAATGGCTTTAATTTTAAAATACTAGTTAGTGAATATGAGATTTCTGCTGAATTGAGCAGAATGATCAAAGCTGGGTTTCAAATATAATGGACACTAAAACTGAAGCATAAAACAAAACATTTTATGTATACCTTTGACTATTCACTGATTATATATCACAGATTGTTAATGATGTTTCTTGTATTTTATTTCTTCCTAAAGGTTGATCCAAAAAAAATTACATATATGTGTCTTATCTTAGATTCATACTAATATGATGTAAAAATGCTCCTGGATTTTACATAAAGGTTGATCATACTTATTGATAATTGATGGCAGTTTAGTTGGAGTGGAGAAAAAGATCAAGTATATCCATGTAAACATAAATAGAGAGTCTAAAAGTTTCTTGTGTATTCTCCCTAGAGTGTTCCTTTCCCATTATTGCCATTTTCTGTAACAGTGTGCGTCAGTCTTGCCTGATCATTGTAAATACCTGAAACACTTGTTATCAAATACAGATGTGCATCATGCTCAGCAGCCAATCAGTTACTTCTTTGAAATCCTGTCAGTGACTGGTCACCATATACCTGGTATTCAGTATGCTCACAGACAGCAACAGCAGCTCATGTATTTGTATTGACTCCTTGTCCCCCAGTGATACCCCGTGGCACTGGCAAACGTGGATAACTGAAGGAGCGAACTGGCCGACAGAGATGAAAGTGCAGCAGAGAAATGAAGGTGATAACACTGGAAGTGAAGCTAACTAAGTGTAAATGAAATTATACAAGAAATAGTTCACCCTGGGAATGGTGACACTGTCACTATTCAAGAGTCACTGTTCAAGAGATTCCAGATATGCAGCGAGAGGAATGTGGAAGGTGAACTTATCAACATTAGGAAAATGGTTGTGATGAAAAGGAGGAAGCTATCCCAGAGGAAGTGCTCTGACAAAGCACTTGACATTAAAAGAATTCTCAGAGATATTTCACAACATTGAAAGTGTGAAAGATAAAATGTTGGAAATGGATCCAAAGTTAGAAAGGAGTATGACAACTCACCACAATACAACAAAGATACTCACGCCACATCACAAGTTACACGATGAGAAGAAAGCAACCACTCTTCAAACTACTCTTGATAAGGACTTTTTACAAAGAAGTAATATGCTTCAATTCTTGATGTTTCCAGTATTTTAAATAAAAATTGTTATTTTTATTTCCCTACACATTTATACCTGAGAGTAAGAGAGTTTTTGGCATTTTGACCAAAATTTTGCAGTTATCAAAACACCACAGTTTTCCACTTTAATATTATAATTGTTTTGCATGGTTTCAGCTTGCATGGTCTTGCACTAACAGGCAAAGTGAAGATTGCTTGCATCTGATTAGGAACAGTTCATTAACTAAATGGATAAAGGGGAGGCAAAATATCTGGGAGGGAATGTTAATGGTAACATCTTTAAGTACTTCTTAAATCGTAGTGGTGTAAATCATCTATTCCACCTTCAGGCTAGCATTCTATAAAAGACAAACAAAGCTCCTGTTTACCTCTTCGGTCTTGTAATATTTCTCTGCTCTTAGTCATAATGTCCTTCTTTCATTTCCTCATAGTCAGTATGTGACTTTTACCACATGCTCTTGCCTAAGCTTTTGTTTCTCTGCCTCTCTCCACCTGCTTTCTCCTCATAACTTTCAGATATCAGCTGAGATCTCTTCCTCAGTGAAGCCTTCTGGATATTTCTACATCAACCCTTTCTCTTTATGGTCTCACATAGAATTTTTAATTATACTTTCATTTATAAAACTTGCTGTAGTTACAATTTTACATTTAGTAAAATAATTATTTCACTACTGACTGTCTTAACCACTCTGTTGCAAGTTTCTGCATGGCAAATTTCATGTCTGGTGTGCAAAGCAGGTGCTTGGTAAATATTTGTCAATTTTAAAAAGTGAATATGAAGACAATATTGTCTTCTCTTCAAAATGTTTTGCTATTTTATCCCAGCTAACTAATAATTCTAAGAGTCAGATATTTTAGCTCGGAAAGGAATTTTATGGGTTATGTTGCCCAAATGTTCATGTTATATAGGAATTAGAAATACCCAGCTGATGGTTATTATTCCTAATCAGGGTTTATAAGTGCTTGACTATTCAAGATTTTTCTTTGTAGCTCTTGTAATGGCTGTGCTTAGGTAATTATACGAGCATTTGGGGGTGTAAAAATAGAAATATTAGCAAGGGGAGAGAAGGGACTGAAAATGCAGAGAACACACACACACACACACACACACACACACACACACACACACAAAGGTTGCACACAGAGAAAGTGTCAGCCGAGGGAGGCTGATGTGGGGTTCTACGAGGTGAGCGGCCCAAACGAAAAAATGCACGAGGAGTTGCCATACTGCTGGACAGACTTCAGCTGGAGACACCATGGGGTTAACAATACTTTATTGCCACAGGGAGGTGCCTCTATGATGCACCTGTCCTGCTTTTATCTGTTTTCTGTCAGCACATGCGTGGTCTGAGTTTATTTGTTCATTAGGCTTACAGAATCTCTCTAGCACATGCGTACTTCTATTTTCTTTGTTCTAAATCTTATATAATTGACGCATGCATGGAGCAATTATTTACTGCATACTATAAACATGCTCTGATCGTGGCCTTGGGTCCCACGGCTGTAACTCATCTCAATGCTCCAGTCGTGGCCTTGGGTCCCACAGCCTTAACTCATCTCAAGACCAGCTCACAGAAGGCAGTAGGTTAATATTTGTTGTTTCTCCTAATTCTCAAAAACTGCATTTGAAACATCACATAATACTCTTTCAACATATATCCTGTTAGATAGTTATTTTTCCCTATTTACTTTTGTAGAAAATAGGATTTAGAGACTTTAACTAATTTGTGCAGAGTTATAGAGCCAGTGCATGCTTTATAAAGGATTTGGTCCTGGGTCTGTTTGGCTCCATAATCCATGCCCTTCCTCTCATTCAGGCTGAGTTCTAAAGGAAAGAGACCCTGGTGTTAGTTTGTGTCACTATAGAGATGTTTTCTTCGTTGGCACATATTCTTTTCTTTGTCCTCTTTATTTTTGGCTAATTTTAGTTTCAATCCCTTTTAAAACTCCCATCTCTTCCTCTTGTCTTCCATTACTATTTTAATCTCAACAGAAAATTAAAACTGAGCTTCAAATTTGACATGACATTGTATAATAAGTAGCCTGTATTTTAATTGTTTATATGCTGGAAATTCTCAGGATCTGAAAACCAATCAACCAGAGGCCTCACTGACCTAAGACTATCTTGTTAAGCTATTAAGAAAACCTGGCCCAAGTACATCAGTGAGAACGTCCTCCTAAAGCAAAGTATTACACTAACAGCTCATCTAATATATATGAGATGTATTTATACATATCTCATGTATTTCTTAAATCATACCTATCTGGTGTCCTTGTAGTTGAAATGGCAACATACAGTTTGATGGTAATTCATTTGAAAAAGAAATACAAATAAAATTAAATTAGCATTAAATCAATACTCATTTCATATTGCAAATTGTTCTAGGAATTGAAATAATCTAAACTCAGAGCCAGTTATTTGAGAAAGAATTATATTCTTACAGTCTACCTGCACACAACATTACACCTATTCTTATAAATTCCATACCCTTCTCCACCAAAAATGTTCTACGGTGACAACTAAGCCAAACCTTGCCTAGGGATTGAGAGTGGAATAGACTATCCCGTCATAATTTCCCTCTCCACACCACACACAAATTCCTCGAATTCAGATCCTGTTCTGAGATTAACAAAATCTGTAACCATTCCTTAGCTCCTCTTTCTGTAGCAATGATAATACTATGAGCACCTTCTTCATAAGATTGTCACGAGGAGCAGTGGACATGATGTATGTAAGGAGCTTAGCACAGAGTCTGGGACTAGAGAAGTGCTCAGGAAACATTAGTATTAGTTAATTTACTAAGATGTTGCTATCTCCCTGCTCCTAGATATTTCTTCTCATTGACAGGACACCTCTACCTCATTGTTTCTAGATGTCTCTTACTAGTTTGAACAATTGGCTTTAATGGAAACAGACTACCAAAATGGCTGCTACAAAGTCAACATTTCAAGATGATGAAACCTGGGCATTTGATGAGTGTCAGAACGTAATGCTAATTGGTCAGAATCTTTTGATGTACAATTATGCCTTTTAAGTGACCACTGATAGACCAGTGCTACATATTGATGAAAGTTATATGTGGAGGCATTATGCCTTATCTTAAAAGGTTGTTGATCTTCACATCTAAATTAATATAGATCTGTTACAAGCAATGTTATAAATAATTTTTGTTCTAAATTTTTACTTTCATTAGAGTCAGGGTTAGAGAAGGTATGGAGAAGGAGGAAGCCACCGAATTGAATTCCAATCAGTGAGTCTCAATCAAATTCCTGCTCTAACATTTATCTTTTTAACCTTGCATATATGTATATTAGAGCTGGAAAACCCATATGTCTTATCAGTAGAACTTAATTCTGTCCATTTATTTTTCATAATTTTCCGGGAAATAAAGCTTTCAAGATTTTAGTCTCCTGTATTCTCATATCTAATATACATTTTTCCATTTTGTCTTTCCAATCAATGTATACATAATGACTGAGATATAGTCTACCATTATTTGATCTAGGAGACTAGTAAATTGTCTTAAAATTTTAAATGATGCCTTAGGCCAGGAGTAGAAAAACTTTTTCTGTAAAGGGCCAGATTGTAATTATTTAGGTTTTGTGGGCCACATGGTCTCTGTCACAATTATTCAACTCTACCATTGTAGCATGAAAGCAGCCATAGACAACATGTAAATAAATGGATGTAGCAGTGTCCTAATACAATTTTACTTATGGACACTAAAAATTGAATTTTGTATAATTTTCACATGTCACAAAATAGCAACCTTGTTTAAGTTTTTTCCAACCATTCTAAATGTAAAAGAAGCTTTTTAGCTTGTGAGTCACACAAAAACAGACAGCTGCCTGGATTTGGCCCATGGGCCACAGTTGGCCAAAGCCTACCACAGCATTATTGGTTATTTTTCTCCAGAGTGTAAGGTTTAAATTTGTTTCAGGAGCCACTAAAACCTCATGTAGAAGGAGATACCACACAACCCTTAGATGATAAATTGAATGTGACTTCCTGCAGTATAATTGTAAATTCATCTTTTGGTATCCACAAATGCTCTACATGCATTTTATTCAACATACATTTAACCCTTGAACAACATGGGTTTGAACTGTGAACCTCTGCTTGTATACAGATTTTTTTCAATAGTAAATATTACAGCACTACATGGTCCACTGTTGGTTGAATCATCAGTTGCAGAACCACAGATACAGAGGAATTACATACACAGAGGGCCAACAATAAGTTATACTCTGATTTTTGTTGGCACACCTAACCCCCGCATTGTTCACTGGTCATCTGTATATTTAAAAGTGGTAAATGAGATACACATTTTCACTCACCCTCAGGAGTGATAAATCTGGTGACTTACCTACCAGCCAATAGTGACTAAGGCAGAGACTTGGCTAAATGTGTGTGAAATAATATATTTGCACGTCCAAAACCCCCAAAGTATTTAGGTCTATGACAAGTGTCTGATAAGAAGAGCAATTAGCATATATTTGATTGTTTACATTGTTAGCAGATTATTTTCAGAAACCATATGTCATTTGCTTTCTACAAGTCTCGTGATACCAGTATTGTGTGTGTAAATATATATATATATATATATATATATATATATATATATATATATATATATTGCAGGAAGGTAACTAAGCACCCAGATAGCAACTCTCAATTGCAATAAAAATAAATCTAATGTTGACAGCAACTTAGAACAAACCTGAAAAAGTGATTATCAGGCTTCTGTTTTAAATCAGTCCAAGTAGAGGACAGAATTAAAGGAACAGTTTTCTTTTATCTCACCAACCCTCCCTCCTTATTTGCAAAAGATTCCCATTCTATTACCAGTAAAACAAAAGGGAAGGAATAAAAAAGAGAAGTGTTGGTTAAAAACAAAAAGAACTCATATCTGTTACCTAGATTATGCCAAGCAAATAATATTAATAATAAAAATGGACTTAGGGCAAAATATTTGGGAGAAAAGGAAAGCATCTCTTCAGCAGTCTACCTCCACTCGGCACAACACATTGTCATAAGTACTGCCCCTCCCTGCTTCTACCTGAAATGGTGTACGGTGCTAGCTGAGACTGCCCTACTTAGCTCTTACTATAACAAATATATTTTTTAAAGTTCTTTTTATCTCTCTTCACAAATCTGTTATAACTATTTACCAGTGGGGGACACTGAGGCTCAGAGAAGTTAACTTGTATAAGTTTATATATTTAACAGAGTGAGAGAGGACTTGGACTAGAACGCACTGTCTTCAAATACCAATTTAGTGTCAAATTTTATAACAAGAAATTAGACTATGAAATTACAGCAGTTTGACATAAAAGTTATTTCTTTATATTATATATTATACCTACTTTATGTATGAATTTATAATAACAAGACAAATGATATAGCGCATCTATATAGTGAAATATTTCTTAGTAATCTTTATCTGAACCTCTTAAGGATAAAAACATCTATTATTCGAGACACAAAAATGTCTGCTAATATTTCAATAGTAGGAGCTTTGATATAGTGCAGTTCAATAAGTCTTTTTCCTCTAGCAAGCTAGGGGACCTAAGAGAAAGTTTAACAATGGTAATCAAAAGAACCTGAGGGAAGAACACTGATCCTATTATAGCAAATGATTAGTACAGGTGGACCTTTCTCCATGTTCAGTGTTGTTGGTAATCCTTAAATAATCAGGCAACTGCTTAGAGAGCAAGAAAACGTCCAGTCGAGCACCTGGGTGTCAAACATTTATACATGCTTGTAGGCCACTTTTGATCTAGCCGCCCAACATGCCAAATGTCAGTGGCTTCGCATAGGTTAGGAGGAAAGCACCTCATTAGAGCATGGCTAGAGTTTGCTCGGTGTCAAAAGGCACAAAGAATCCCGTACCCTTAGATGCAGGGTGGCTGTTTCTCTGTGCACTGTGCTTGCCAGTATTTTTGAGTAGCCCAGGTCCTTTATTGTCTACATGCCTATAAATTACTCTTTTTCCTTTTTCTCTTTAAAAAGAACATCGCAGTGGCTTCGTTTTTTCAAGCAGAACAATATAAATTACTGTTTAATGGCCTAGGATGCCATTATATGAAGGAGCAGCCTGCACTGGCAACTCTAAATTACACTTGGAGTTCTTCAAGGAGTTAATGACTGGTGGCTACATGCTGTATACAGGGGCAATCAGCAAGAGATAAGGCTGCATCCTGGCTCACAGGATGTTGTGCAGACAGAAGCATGCTGTCTGATTGCCTTCCCTAACCTTCTGTTCAGCTCTGTTCCCCTTGCTATTGTACTGCCGATGCAGCAATTAGTTTGCGAAGGGCTTGGGGGAAAAAATGGGCTCACAAGCGAACTCATTTTCTTTTTTTTTTTTCAAAGAAGCTGCCCAAGTTCATAAGCTGTGGTGAGTGCCTTACTAAAATCAATGTAGAGTTTATAAGTGAAAAAGGACAAAGAGCATAACACAAAATGAAACTTGATTTTTCCATCCAATTTAGAGGCTCGTAAATGTGATTTAAGAAATAGAATGTCAAGAAAAAGGAATGTCACGTATTAAGTCAAGGGCCCACACACACAAAAAAAGCAAGTCCATGGAGAACCTTTTGATTCTACCATAGCTCCCCATGTTATCCAATTCTCCTGCCTACACAAATTCAAAAGATAATTTAGGACAGTCTAAACAGTAAAATCTAATTTAGTCACATATAAGCTATTGATATTTCTATATTTTCTATGATTATAAAAACATTAAAACTAAGATTAAAGCTTTATTTTAACAACTGGCTATAAACTATGTTGGGTTTTTTTTTTTTTTTAATTATTGGTGTACACATTCAACTGGAATTCTGAATGAGCCTCAAACTGTTGAATCAAAATACGTACCCATTCTGAAGATTAATACAGCTTGTTCTATCAAATATGAAGATGGCTCTTTAAGACATAGTTTCTCCTGAACCTCATCAGTGTCCTGTGGCTGTTCTTGGTAAGTAGGATTTCCAGGTCATATAGGAAATCATGAGCTTTAAGACAGGAATTTGCCAAAGAAATTGATGGGGGAGTTGCAGCATACATTTTTAGAAGTCTTAATAATGTACAGTTTCAGTCCCAAACACTGCCACTATGACATTGCCTTTCTAGTGGTACTAATATATTTATTTCTAATATTTGAATGAAATGCCTGCCAAAGCAGTGAAAAAAATCAATTCTCAACAAATTCCTCCTCGCTTCTTTGTTCCTACTCTGAATCCCTTTGCTCTCAGTGTACTTGTTTGCATCATCCTTGACCGGAACATGAGTTAAGAGAGCTGGGGCCCAGGTAAACTGGCTTGTTGTATACATTGTATATTTAGAAAGAGCTCCTTATTCAATCTCTTCTCTAGCCAATCTGGTTATCTCCTATAGGGAAGCTAAAATCTCATCATTGATGGTGGGTTTCTAAGTAGAAATCATGGTGATCTTTGGATATACATACAGATACAGTCACAGACTCTTTTTAGTTAACTAGCAGAAGTGAAAGGTGGTGTTCATTTACCATTCTAAAATATATCTGTACTTGCATGATAAGATATGGTTTATTATGAACTTTTTACACTGTGAACTGGAATTAGTGACATGGACAAAAGTTAAATAATAAAAGTGTACTGTAGAAACATTTTTCATAATATTATTTTGTTAAAGGTGAGGAAGATACAATAAGGAGTAAATTGAGTGAATGGTAATATTCTACATAAGAACAGATGAGTAAATGCACTCATTTAAAATATATGTCAAATTCAAATTAAATCAAATTTACATATATCCTGTTTTATAAACTATCCTTTGTTCATAAGGCTGTAACATAAGTACAACTAAGCCTTTCAAGCTAAAACTATTACATGTATTATATTTTTAAGCTGAAAACACTATATATATATTCCCAAATTAAATATATCACTATATTAAAAAATGATAACATAGTAAGTAGATACTAAGATAATAAAAGAAAAACTAAAAGTTTATTACTGAATTCAAGCTATGTCTTAACTATAGCTTTAAGTAATAGGTTAAAATATTCATTAAAAGTATGTGTTCTCATGACAAGTAGTTCTGGGTTCTTTTCATTCCTACCAGTTACTACTTGAGTAACCTTGGATAAGTCATGTTTCTGTAGTACCTTTTTTAGTTAAATGGGAATGGGTTAGCTCATACCTAAGAATTATTGTAGAATTACTTGAGATAAAACCTGTAAAAGGCACAGAAAAGGCTCGTCAAATGATAAGTTCTGTTAGTTATCATAATCTCAATCAATTATTATTATTATTTGCTGAGTAAAGGGCAAAAGCTACCTTTCCACAATGTGATGAAAAAAACTTCCCAGAAATGTATATTACAGAGTAGTTTAAATGATGTGAGATGTGGATTACACAAATGAATAAGTGCAAGTAGAGGAGAACATGGAAGTGTTTGATGAAAGTAAAACAAATAAATAAATGGACAAGTAAAATATCTTGATATTGCATATGGTAGCTAGCCTCCAAGATGGCCCCCAGTTATCCCTGCCCCAAGATATTCCCACTTCACACTCTTGCGTAATCCTCTCCCACATTGTACCAAAGGTTGTCTGTGTGACCTTTAGAATATGGCAGAAGTTATCAGATTTTGCTTCTGTAATTAAGTTTTAAGAGACATTGCTGCTTTCATCTCTCTCTCTCTCTCTCTCTCCATTGCTCTCAAAGTAGCCAGCTGCTATCCCATAAGAAAACCTATGGAGAGGGACAGACTCCCATGGTGACAACTGAAGCCTCCTGATAATAGCCACATGAATGAGCCAATCAGACATTTACAGGGTGTAGCCATGATCTACAGTCTCATGAGAGACTTTTAGCCAGAACCACCCAACTAAGCTACTTCCAGATTCATCACCTTCAGAAACTATGTGGAATGTTTGTTTTAAGCCACTGAGTGTGGGATAATTTGTTTTTTAGCAGTAAATAACTAATCCACTACAACCTGTTACCTAAATGTAAATATGGATCGTTATAATTTATTTTTCATTATAACCTCTATTATTACATCCTGAGATTCTCTTTATTTATTGTTAGAAGTAATTTTGCCTTTTTAGTAATGAAAAATATTTTTAGGCAAATATTACATTAAAATTTGAAAATTTCTCTCCTAGATGGAAGCTATCATGTAACTTTATGTTTAAAATATAATTAAAATGTTTGGTACCAGGAAACTGTATTGCTCACCTAAAAAGAAAAAAAAAGTATCTGGTAAAAAATAATTTTTTTCAAACAAAATATTCAAACGAAAGTTGTAGGAGTTGAATAGATGAATTAAAGCTAGTTTCTAAAATAAGGCTCAATAATAAAAGTAATATAAATGCACAGCTCTCATGTGTCATAAAGTCTTTTAAAATGTTAAGAGGAGATATAAATATTTGAGAATTTATATTTCTCTATTTAAATTATTTTTAATATTTTAATTTTCACATCAAAATTACAAAAATGTTAAATATATTTAACATTATATGAAGTAAATATAAAAATAGAGAAAAACATAATTCCATCTTCCTACCTATCAAATTTCTGATGTTTGTCAAGTTCTGTCCAAAATATGCCCATAGGTAAAAATTTACATTCCTATTAGCATATATTCATCATATTTACTATGATTTTTTACTTTTTTAATTTTAAAATTATAAGTAGCACATACAAGGTAATTAAAAATACAGTCTCTAGAAATATTAACTCACAACAGCCATTATTAATATTTTGTTGCCTATCCTCCCAGCCTCTTTATCATTTCATCTCATGATCTATGTATGGAAATAGGGAAGACCCAGTCCCGAGATCCGCAGTTCCAACAGGGAGAACCTAAATGGTATTAGCTTGGGTCAAACGGTCACCCTTTGCATATGGAGTCTGGAGGAGAAGAGAAAGAAAATAGTTGAGAATATCTTGATAAAATTGTTACAATAATTAAGGGAGTGTGGAAGGAACTGCTCCCAAATGAAATTGTTCCAGGAAGTCAAAAACAGTAGCTGTCAATAACAGTAAATATTCTGTAGAAGTAAAATCAAGACAATACTCAACAACACCTCCACTCTACCAATTCCTCAGACTTCCACCAGATCGCTGTCCTTTATGTTATGTTTACCACCAAATCTTGCCTCCATTTCTTCATCTCTTCTCTCTAATCTACCTTTCTCTTTTAAGGATTCACAGAAACAGCCCAAGGAAAACATAATGTACAAACTCTGTCAGTGAGGTTGCAATAATGTAATATTTTGGTTTTCCAATCTTCCCTTACCTGATCTCTTCACAGAGTTTGATATCATTGTCCATCTATTCTTATCTTCCTTCTTCAAAGTATCCTTGTTATTATCTTCCACGATGCTCCTCTCTCCTGGTTCCACCTCTCCCTGGATTAGGTCTCCTTTTGGGCTCTAGTAACTTGAACAACCTTAAAATCTTGTAATGATGTTTAAACAGGGTGAAGGTTTAAAAAGAAAACTTTTTTATTAAACTACAGAGAAGTGTGCACAAGTCATAACTGTATAGTTTGATAAATTTTTATAAAATGAACACACCTGTATAATTAGCAGATCAAGAAACAGAATATCACCTGTATCCCTGAAGCTAATCATGGCCCCTTCAGTCACTGCATACCCCCACAGGCTCACACTATCATGACTTCTAAACTATAGGTTAGTTTTTCATCCCATTATAGTATTTAGCTTTCTCTGTCTGACTTATTTCACTGAAGATAATATTTTCTAGGTCCAACCACATTGCTGCAAAAGGCATTATTTCATTCTGTTTTATGGCTTAGTGGTATTCCATTATATATATATATGCCATAACTTCCTTATCCATTCATCTGTTGATGGGCACTTGGATTGCTTCTGTGTCTTCGCTATTATAAATTGCACTGCTCTGAACATTAAGGTGCATGTTATCTTTTCAAATTAGTGTTTTTGCTTTTTCCAGATACATACCCAGGAATGAAATTGCTGGATCATCTGTTAGTTCTAATTTTAGTTTTTTAAGGGACCTTCCTACTGTTGTCCATAGTGGCTTCTCCAATTTATATTCCCAACAACAATGTACATGGGTTTCCTTTTCTCTACATCCTCCCTAATATTTGTTATTTATAGAATTTTGATGATAGCAATTCTGACAGGTGTGAGGTGATACTTCATTGTTGTTTTGATTTGCATTTCTCTGCTAATTAGTGATGTTGAGCTTCTTTTCATATGCCTGTTAGCCGTCTGCATATCTTCTTTGGAAAAAATATCTATTATTCAAGTTTTCTGCCTATTTTTGGATTGGATTTTCTTTTTTGAAATTGAATGATATGAGCTGTTTGTTTATTTTGGATATTATGCTCTCTTCAGTCATATCATTTGTAAATATTTTCTCCCATTCTATAGGTTGTCTTTTCATTTTGTCAGTGGTTTCCTTTGCTGTGCAAAAGCTTTTAAGTTTAATTAGATCCTATTTGTTTATTTTTGCTTTTACTTCTTTTGCTTTAGGAGACTGATCCAAAAAAAAATTATTGCTGAGATTTATATCAAAGAGTGTTCTGCCTATGTTCTCTCCTAAGAGTTGTGTATTTTCAGGTCTTACATTTAGGTCTTTATCCCATTTTAAGTTTACTTTTGTGTATAGTGTGAGGAAATGTTCTAATCTTATTGTTAAGTGTGGCTGTCCAATTTTCCAAGCACCACTTGTTAAAGAGATTGTCTTATCTCCAATGTATGAGTATGTTATATTTTACTTACTCAGTTCTTTTCTGTTGGTGGATATCTGTATTGCTTCCTGTCTCTTAACTATGCTGCTGTGAGATATTTATTAATTAAAATTATATATATATATAAAATTTGAATTGGCCTTTTAGCAGTCAACTTTTACCCTTTGCCAATCTGTTCTCTTACAATTCAGGCAAATAGAAAATATTGAAAAATTGCAGAATTTTTGTGGGAAAATATTTTACTTTAAATTCTAGAAACTTTCACCTACAAATTTAACATTAATAGATTTGACTCTAAACAAATTAGTCAGAGTAGACGTTAAAGTCATATTTTTAAGCTTAAAATTTCTGTTAAGTTTAGAAACACTTGAATTTTGCACCTTGGTAATATTAGCTCTTCAGTTAGTTGTGTAACCAGGAATAAAGGCTATTGAACTTTTATAGGGTTCCTAACTTCAAGGAAAATTTCTATAAATATGTTATATCTGAAGGTAATGTGTCAAGTACTTTGAAATTTGGGATAAAGCTGTAGATGGGTTATCATCAATAAAATGGTTTTCCATATCTGAACAATCTATATTATTAATTTCTATATTATCATGTTATGATTGTGTTTTAAGCCATTTTTTGACCCTACAGCAAATGGGTTTCATTAAAATTTATTACATCTTTATCAAATACATGTAGTAGTATAAAATATATCCAGACAACTCTCTTGCAGCAATTCTTGTGCCAGTCTATTTAAAATAAAACTAATGTCCTTATGCTAACTTACTAGACGTTCTAGTGAGAGTATTTTCACTAGGATTCCTATTCTGGCTAACTAATTATTTTTGGTAAAGTGAATCATTTTTATAAGACACAATATCCTTATTTGTAAAATAGAAAAAACAACTATTTCACAGGATTATTTGTAAGCATTTTTCCAATAGTCCAATTCAAATATATTGTAGGAAATGATTATATTAAGTATACGCTACCTTAACTGTCTTGCAAATCTACTTACAAATCTACCATTCTTAATACCTGAACTTCTAGCATACTGAGGCTCATGGGGCAGGGGTGGCGGGGAGAGATTAAAACCGCTATAAGATACTGCCTTCAGAATTGTTTCTTTTGACCTAGAAAATTGCTTTGGGGGATGATGAGTGCTGATGATAAAGCAAATGCCCTTAATAGTGATTTGGACACTATTTACTTTAGCCTAGTAAATATTTAGCTATATGCCGCATGGGTGAAGGAAGGACAAGGACAAATGATATCTGAGACCAGCAGAGAACTTGGAAGTCTATGATTTATGTAAAGTTATCTGGTTAACTGTTTTCTTTATTGTCTACAGAGAATAAACTTCAATATCATGGATAAATACTTAAATTTAGAGATTTTTAAAAATTTCAATTCATAGATGGAACATAATTAAGAGCATAGCGTATTCTACTAAAGACAATTTTATAAGACTTTGAAAGATACAACTAATGCAATAATAAATATTAGTCATATTTGTGTAATTTGTCACCTATTTGATAAAAGAGATTCTGTGGTAATAGTTGGGTAATTCACTTCTCTGCTTATTTTGAAGGAATTCAGAAAAGGCCACTAGCTTTTATCTGATTAAGCTGAGCACACTTCCTGGAACAAAGGAGCTTCCCCCAGGTAGTAAAATATCCCTTCTTCCTTTTTTTTCCTACCTAAACAAAAAGAAGAAGAAGGAGAAAAGGAAAGATGGAGAGATGGAGGGAGGGAGAGAAGGAGGAGAACATACACAAAACAAATAAAAAAAAACCCTATCGTTCTCTACTTTTCTTAAATTATTGTAGGAGTTTTGCTTAGTATTCTAGGTTTACTTAGGAATCTTTTGTGTGTCTCCAGCTATTAAGTACATGTTTGTACAGTATCATATTTTGTAATTTTAATAGGTTTGTCTCTAACCTGGAAATCTAAAACAAATTTGTAAGTGTTTTTCACAAGTTTCAGAAAAAGTTAATGACTAGAAGGACTATGGTGATCAGATAGAGAGGGTGAAGTCATTGTAGCTAAGGCGTATAAGAGTATTGTCCTCAATATTGACAAATGATATATTTAAGGGGGCTAAGATATGAAGGTGTAGAAAAATTATGTCTTCACTTGAAGTAACGGATTTTTCTATTCATTCTTATATGGGTAGACAAGCAGAGTGATGAACTAACATTTATGGGGCACATTCTAGGCATAAGGAAATGTCCTAGTCACTTTATTTACTCAGCAAATACTTACTAAGCTCCTATCTTGTGTGAATTCAGAGGTGAACAAGAGGGTGGTCACATTCTCTAGGGAGACATTAAAAATAAACCAATGAGAGAGGGATGAGTCTAAGAGTCGTGTGGCTAATGTGAAGGGGCTGCATGGGAGGTGGGCTCGTGTGGCACTAGGGAGGTTGCTCAGGGGAAGCTTCTCAAAGGAGACAATTTGTACTTAGACCTAAATCTCAGGAGAGATTCACCCATATGAAGATCAGCATGGAAAAGAAGCATTCTTGGAAGCAGGAACTTCAGGTGCAAAGGCCTTTAGGCAGGATTGAACATGGCGTGTTCGTGGCACAGAAAGAAGGCCAGGGTGTTATAGCAGGCTGCTGTCTAACAATGGTAGGTACACAAACTGGGAAATGATGTCATCAACAACTTGACAGGATTTTTACATTAATAGTAGCAGCAGCTAATATTTACTGAGGACTTGACTTTTTTCCTTGCGGTCAAACTTCTTTGTGTAGACTACATTGAAAGACAACTATAGTATGAAGTTAAAGGTCAGGTTTTGAGGGCAGACAGCCCTTGAATTTGAGTCCTGGTTCTGCCAATTATTAGCTTTGCTGAATCACATTAAATTTCTTAATCTCTCTTCATCTTTTCTTCCCTTTCTTCAGAAAGCGGATAATAATAGTACCTACCTTATATGATTGTTCTGAGAATTAAAAAACATAATAATAGCCAACATTTTCTGAGTACTTACTGTGAGCCTATGCTTTAATATGAATTCATTTAACTCTGCCAGGATTAAACCTTGTTAGCCTATCAGAGCATATGCTATTTTTTAATACACAGACTACAAAGCATCAATATGAATTCTTTACATGTGCTCACTAGCAAAGTACTACAGGAGAAAATCATTCAAAGAGTGATTATAAGACCTGATTCTCTCCAATGAAGATCAATGATGATAAATATTGCATTGTACTTACAGTCTTGTGTGGGATATTCCCAAAATATTGTGAACATTTTGAGAGCTAGAACTGTGGTCTATTCATTTTCAAAGCTCCATATTACAGTATTTGACACACAGTACTCTCATAATAAATCATTGTTGAATGAGTAAATAAACTTTAGAATTTCTGTGGGTAGAATCTTTATTTTTAGCTGACTTCTTTTCTTCTCTCAACTCTGTCAATATAAATGTCTTTCTTTGCACTTTCATTTTTGCTGTTTCTGCTCCACTTCACCTTTGATTATTTTTTTCCAACTACATGTTCCACTGAATATTTCTGCAGCTGGGAATATCTGCTTTTCTCTTTAAAGCCTCTGGTTTTACTTCTTCCCTTGAGTGCTTTCTTTATATCATTTTAAATATATCCTGCCACTAAGACATCTTGAAAAGAGAAATAAGCATCTCTTCTACCAACCACTGCTTTTTACTTTGATTTCTTTTTATTCATATATATATATATATATATATATATATATAAAATATCAGTTTTAGAGCTTTTGAGATATTAATTTTAGCTCTTATTATAGTATGATCAGAAAAGCATTATTATGTAAATCTCTAGTATTTCTTGCTCATGAAATTTCTTAATTCTACTGGCCTGTGTGTGTGTGTGTGTGTGTGTGTGTATGCATGATGTGTATTCCAAACCGTTGGCAGTTATATCTAAATAGCATCCTTCAAGTCTTACAGACTGAATCTAAATATTTGGCCAGTGGGTCATTTTCTGTTCTCTGCAATCCTGTCTTTGTTTCCTAAGACACAGTGGAAAGTCTGCCCTAACAGACACATCGTCTGGTATGCTGGAATGTGTAAGAAGGTTAAATCATTTTTCTCCTTTATACTTTTTTTAGAAATGGTAGGCTGTTACACACACAAGAGTCTAATACTTTCTTAATTCATTTCTAGGTCAAACATCTTCAAACTTGAGTCTTGCACATCTCCAAACACAGCCACCTTTGTTCTAAATTGAAGTTCCTCTCTGTATTTCTTTTCCATTTACAGAGCAAAGAAAGAGCCTTAGCCCCTCCCATGGTGTGAAATCAATTTCCTTCTTTATATTGAGGCTTGTTTCTCTTGTACTAAGATTACATCTAGTCTTCTTCCTCTAGCTATCTGTGTTCTTAATGCATTACATGGTTCTGCTTGAAGGTTTGCTTTCTCTGTATCTGGGTGATTTTAATTAGTCTTTGAAGTTTCTTTTGAAATCCTTCTTCTCTTTCTCCTTTGATTATTTACTGTCTATAATTTCCCTTATCTCAATCTCTATGTTAAATTCTTCTATATCATTACTTCTTACGGAATTTTAATTCCAGCTATCATGGTATTGGTTTGCTTATTTTCTTTGTGCCCGTGAAGTGTGCACTTTGTGTGTGTGTTTGCACATGTATGTGGGTACACAAAAACAAACACTAATCTATTTCCCCCCTATTAAAATTTTTTGTCACCTTCCTCTTGAACACCAAGTGGAACAGAAATGAGTCCTTATTCTTGCCCTAGGATTCAAGATACCTAGGTGAGTAAACAAGTGTTCTCTAAACAATGAGGTACATTCTGTAACACAGAGATCCTCCAAAGAAGTATACTTTAGCCAACTCCTAGTGAAGTTTTTGAAAAGAAGATTCCTTGGGCTTTGCCTTAAATACTGAATAGGAGTTTGCCAGAAAACATTAATAAAAATGAATCATTTTAGAAATCATGACTTAAAAAGTAGCTGCATCTTCTGAAAGAAAGCACCTTAGCTTCTCAGAGATGCCAGCTAAAATGTTTGGCACATTTGCCATTTAAAAGTACAAGATAGGATAAAGTAAATTAATACACCTACACACCAGTAGTTTTCCCAACAGCATTTAGTGCTACATTAGAAGAGCTTTAGTCTACCATAAAGGAAGTTATGGTTAAAGGTACCGCATCTGGTACCCAAAAGATAAGCGACTTACTTCTCCAGGTTGCCATATATATGTACGAAATTTTTCATCTATATGTAAATTGTGTACATATATAAATTTTATATATAAATTTATATATAAAACGTTATATAAAATTTGGTGTACCTACATTATATATTTTATGTATTAGTATATTTATACATATATGTATTACTTATATACTATACATGTATATATTTTATTATGCCCTACCTAATTCAGGCAATAAATGTGTGATTTGTGCATATGATGGGAAAACATATTATTAGCTCTCTTGTATCGGTATCACACTTCAGACTCAAATTTTCAGCTGTCCAGTACACTTAGAGTTGAATGCTTACTGAGCTTATGATTTGTGGATGAGCTTTTATAATGAAATATGAGAAATTCGAATCAATATAGTGATGCTATATCTCTCTACATTAAAAATTGGGGAAGAAAGCTTTTAAACTTCTGGTTACAAAGGAATTACACTGATTTATCTTAATTATTGCAATTTACAATGTTAGTCTTGTGTATGGTATATGTGAAATAGTTGTACATGTTATCATTCAGATTTATGATAGAATGATACATCTGAGTTATTTGCAAGTGGCTATTTATTAAATTATTTTTCCCCCTTCAAGATGCCAGGAATGGAATCTCTTACATCAAACTGAACTTGCAGATTTTTGCTTGTAATTGAAGCTGCAATGAGGTTCCTGCAACAAATGAGTTCTCAGTTTCAGTATTTTTATTTCCTATTGTGTTCATCCCTGAAAATAACCTATAGAATCATCCTTTTAAGAATTTCTGCTTTCCGCTTAATGAACATTTTCGGCCCTCTTCATTTATTGACAGACCATGATATGGACGACTCCCTACAGATACGTTCATTGATAAGAACACCTACGTATGGGTTTTATTTGCCACCTACTTTGAAATCTGTTAACTAATTAAAAATTGAAAATTTCTTCATCATCTTTTGGGTTTTAACTATTTATTTAACTCCTAGTAATAATTTATTACAGAAGTAGAGTGAGTTCTGTGTGTGTTTATCTTCTTTAAATAACATCACAATGAAGAATGTTAATAACAAACAGGTAGTGTATTTTCAGTCTTGTAAACTGTTCATGAAGTTTTAAAAAAAAACTCTGATACCTTTAAAATAACATAATGAAGGAGCACCAATTATATGTATTCTGAAGAGGTGCTGCCTAATTTAAAATAATTGAATATATGAAAAATATCTAAATAATGGGGCAGATAAGTGATAGTGAGGTTCTGATCACTAAAAACACATTTATTACAAAATTATTCATCACAAAAAATTAGGACAATTAATGCCTAAAAGATTTAATTATGATTTTGCAGATTATTAAATTACCTTAACAAAAAATATCTATGTGGTTAAACTACCAAAGTGAAAATGTTAAAAGATACTGTCCCTAGAATATCGATAAAATGCATAGAACTATATTCAAAATTATAAACTGAATCACTAGAAATATAATTTATTTGAATGAAACTTTGAAGGATATGCTGTATAACACTACCTACAGTTACAACACAAAAATACAATGTCCAACTTTTTCTTTCTATTCAATCCAAAGATTTTTGTTGTGTTACTTATGCTGCACTGGCCTTATTCTGGGGATGCTCTGCAGTTAGCACTGGTTCCTAGTCCTCAGTCCAGGTGAGGATATAATATGCATACCCAAAATTAAATGACAGTGAGCTAACATAAGATTAGTTTTGACTTTATAAGCTCAACACTAAAGTGATACTAACAATAAGTGCTACAAATTTATTTAGCAAATATTTTCTGAGCGCCTCCTCTGTGCCAGGCACCATTCTGAGTGCTAGGGATCCACTAGTGAATTAAACATAACCATCCCTCTCTTTATGAGCCTTACAAGAAGATAAACAATAAAAAAGATGAATATATAAAAGATATATTTGAAAGTGATAAATCGTCAGGACTTCATAGTAGAAAAAGATTACTAAGCTTTAAACTAATTCAAAGAATTACCAGAATTATAAAAAATGGAGAATACTCTAATAAAAGTGATTAGGTATGTCTAAGAGGGACAATGGGATGTGGCTCGCATTTAGGTATTAGACTAGTATGGGCAGAAAACAGTAAATAGGTGTCAATGATGGGAGACATTTGTATTAGAAAGGAAGGAGTAATGAGGCTGGGTGTAGAAGTTAGAGCCAAAGTGCCTATGTATGGTCATTATATTGTTACTAATTAGTGAATGAACAAACTAGTGACAAGAGTATGTTGAACAAACTTTGATATGGAAGTGATGGTACAGGGAGGCAGCTGTGTTTTGGAAAAAGGACTAATCTCAGCCACATTACCCAAGTGGGATCCTGCTCTCCCAGTTATTACCTTGTAAGAGTAGCTACTGTAACCCCACTAAAGAACAGTTTGTTTACAGAAAGTAAAACATTTGTTCCAATGAGTTAATGAATGGATGAAATGCTTTGTTAGTTTCCCATGGTGCTTATTAAATGACCACATACTTAGCAGCTTAAAGCAACGTCTGTTTATTATCTCAAACCTCATTTGTGACTGCTTCTCATGACTCTGCTTTTGATTATTGTTCTTTCTGCTTTTTTTAAATTTGCAGAGGAGGTGTTCTTTTTACATCACTTTATGATCTTTCTGAAACACAGTGAGAATAAAAGGAAGAATTAAGAAAAATAGGACAAAATAATTCAATTAAAGAAAGGAGAGAAAAGGAATGGGAAAATAGAGACCAGTGGCAGGATGGTTTCTGACATTATGTCAGTGGGAAGATAATATCTAGATCATGGCAAATACTTTGGAAATAGGAAGGAAGAGATGTATTTGAGGAATAGTATTATGTAAGAATCAAAATAAAGTGCAAACTGTCAATGCATTTTAATTGGCAGGATTTACAGTTCAAAATATCAAGACTTTTTAAGATGACTCCAAAATCTTGGGTGAATGGAAGAATGAGGATATAAATTATAGAAACTGAAGATACACGAAGAACAAAAAGGGTGGGGGAAAAGTTGACTAGTTTTAGTTATCAAATGACGTCACACTAGATAGTAGAGGGATATACAATGTTCATTCTTTTAGAGATAAGGTATTCAGTGACCATAAGGAAGGTCACACAAATAATCAGTGCACACTCAGGACCCAAACCCAATTTTTTTTTTATTATTTGTAGCCTATGATGACCTTTTTTGGACCACAGTTACTTTCCAATATTGAGTTTGGGGCTAAAGAATAATATCTAATAGACATAACAAATAATGAAAATATAGAAATAGCAGAAGACATTTTAGAAAGTTACTTACTGCACTAGAGGAAGAAATGGGGTGTTATTGAGTGGAAATAAAGCATTTATCATTTGAGATTTCCAAGAGGAAAGAAAGATAATCAGTTTAAGATGAATCACAGGCAACAGCCATATTTCAGAGGTAGAAAGAGGAGGAATGAATACCAATCACAGGCTCAATTTAAAGGGACTAAACACTGTTGAATATTACTTACTTGAATATTTAGCATGTAGCTTTTAAGTACAACGTTTTATGGAGCTTTACCCAAGAATGGTGAAAAATTCACCTGAGGACAAAAATAATCTAATTTAGCTTTTAAAATTTTATTTCACAAGTGTACCAAGAGGCTAGCATTCTGAAATTAAGAAAGATAATAAGAAATAAAGCATTAAAATTTGGAGAAGACAGAAATTCTTTATAAGACTAAACTATGTAATGACAGTTTGTGAGATGAAGATAATTTGGTTGTTTATTAATAAGATGCAAGTTACTTCCCTAATGAACCATTTTAATCAGTGATCTATCAGTTAATCAGTGTTAATCAGCGTTTCATTACTAAATAAGGACTTCATGATGAGGTGGACAAACTCATAGTGTTGCATGACTAATAAGTAGACAACATTTTTTCCCAAAGATTTTTCATTATCTTAAATTCTATAATATTCAAAGTTTGGGAAAAAGACTCTTTAGACTAGCAGAATCCAGTGGTTTCATGAAAGGAGTCCAGCATTTGTGATCAGATGCTTCTGAGATTTAGGGAGTTATTGGTAAGCACACAGGTTCTCCAAGTATAAGAACCTGGAAAAAATGATGGTATTGTTTATTGTAGGTAAAATGACAGAACAGTCACAGATAAATTTTTCTTTTCTGTTCATCCTTGCTCCGTTTTCTCAACAATAAAGTAATATTGCTTGTGTAAGATCTTAAAACCAACGAGATTCTAGAATGCTGAGATAAAATCAAACTGCTCTTGGAAAGAAATCCTTCAGCTATTTTCTTTGCTTGTCAGAGCATGTCTGGAACATTGGATTTGGATTGGAGCATCATGTTGAAAATGTTGTTTAAGTTACATCTCATCTAGATTCTGTGTGACCAACTTGCCCTTATCTACAAGTTTGAGTGAATTGTCACCCTGTAGACACTTTCAGCTCCAGGCCTTAGGCTTGTCAGACCTAGAAAACCAAAAATCAATCTTTGTCACATCAAGAAAGGATTAAGAGGAAGATTGTGCTGTAATTTCAGGACTCTGTCACTGTGTCTGTTCCCCAGACTGCTTGCTTGGCTTTTTGTATACTTACTTGTGCTGTATTTTTGTGGGGGAAGGGGCTCAGGGATCCAGATAGTATTCAAAGGCTTTTTTTCCTAAACAGTACAATTTATTTTATGTTAAGTAATTTAAAACAATATTTTTATTGTAGATTTTACCTACACAGTATTTAACTGAGGTAAAATTTATATATAACATTATATTAGTTACAGGTGTACAACATAATAGTTTGATACTTATGTATATTTGATATTTATGTATATTTCAAAATAATCACAGTAAGTCTAGTTAACATCCATCAACACACATGATTAGAAAATTTTTGTTTTCTTATGATGAGAACTTTTAAGATCTACTCTCTCAGCAACTTTCAAATATACAATTTATATTGTTAGTTATAGTCACCAAGCTATACATTATATCTCCACAATTTATGTGTTTTATAACTGAGTTTGTACCTTTTGACCCCCTTCACCCATTTTGCCCACTCCCCATCAGCAACAATCAATCTGTTCTCTCTATCTATAAACTTGCTTGTTGTTGTTGTTTGTTTTTTATTTTTTAAATACCACACATAAGGGAAAGGACATGGTATTTGTTCTTCTCTGTCTAACTTATTTCACTTAGTGTGATGTCCTCAGTGTCCATTCCTTTTGTCATAAATGGAAATATTTCATTCTTTTCAATGGTTGAATAATATTCCATTGTGTATATGTATACACATCTTCTTTATCCATTCATTCATCAGTGTACACTTAGATTTTTTTCATATCTTGGCTGTTGTAAATTATGCTGCAATAACATGAAGTGCATATATCTTTTTGAGTTAGTGTTTTCATTTACTTCAGATAAATACCCAGAAGTGGGATTGCTGGGCATATTGTTGTTCTACTTTTAATTTTTTGAAGAACTTCCATACTGTTTTCCATAGTGGCCATGCCAATTTACATCCACACTCAACAGTACGTGAGGGTTCCTTTTTTCTTCCCATCCTTGCCAACATTTGTTATTTCTTGTCTTTTGATAATAGCCATTCTAGCAGGTGTGAAGTGATATTTCATTGAGGTTTGGATTTGCATTTCCCTGACAATTAGTCATGTGGACCTTCTTATCATGTCGCTGTTGGCCATCTATGTTCTTCTTTGGAAAAATGTCTATTTAGACCATCTGCTCATTTTTAATCAGATCATTTGTTTTTTCCTATTGAGTTTTATGAGTTCTTTATATATTTGGGGTATTAATTCATCACACGTATGATCTGCATTATTTTCTCTCATTCAGTAAGTTACCTTTTCATTTTGTTGTTAGTTTCCTTTGCTGTACAGAAGTTTTTCTTAGTTTGAGATAGTTGCACTTGTCTATTTTTGCTTTTGTTGTCTTTGCTTTTGATTTTGGAACCAAAAAAAAAATCACTACCAAGGCTGATGTCAAGGAGTGTACTGCTTGTGTTTTTGTCTAAGAATCTTATGGTTTCAGGTCTACAACATTATTTACTATATAGAAGCAAATAACTATATGATAAACTAAAATTTAAAATTATATGGATTATAAAGGAGGAGGATCTTTTAAAGAAGTAATGTTTGCAGTAAGTCATTTTATGCTCAAATATCTTGGGTATTTGAGCATTTCAGCCCTACATTATCAGAGATTCCAGATCTGAAGAGGAAAGATTTGGGGGGATTCGAGTGAAGAAGGCTTTGTTCTGAATTTTAAAAAGGAAAACTTGAAGTTAAAAAATAAAAGGCTCACAGGAAAGAACCATCTATAGTCTTTTTCTACCTTTATATATGGGAGAATCAATTGTTCATGATGTGGCAGGTTTTTTTCTTTCCTCAGGAAATATTCAACTGCGTATGGAAACAAAGTATGAGTTCTAAAATGAAGATATTTATAATTAAAATAAGACAGTAGAGCTTTCTGAAATATATTCATAAAATATCAATAGGTATCCAGTCAGCACTTTTCAAACATAAGAATGTAACTGTAAAACATGTAGAACAAAATTAATAAAAGAAGAAATTCTCTTATATGTATTATTAGTGGCATAATAATGATCAGAAATCCAATTAAGTATAATTTCCCCCACAATAAAAAGTGTCCTAGCATAGAAATGTGTTTTTTCTGCAAATATATACTACACAAATCAAAAAAACACTTGCTTAGGAAACTCCTCAAAGAGAAGAAATAAGTGAATACATCTCATTGTTTGTATTGGCATTCTTACTTGGCAAACTTTAAAACTTGGAAAATATTAAACCAATTTTTATCAGGAAATGTGAATTAGCATAGGATATAGACTCTTTCAAGCATAGTCATAGCTCATTAAGAAAATTGTGCCTGCAGCTCCTCTCTCCAAGTACAAATACATATGCAAGACCAAAATAATTATACTTTAAGATATTTCCATGTTTAAATAACATTATTTTTTTGAAACTTTAACCTTGATTGATCTGTAGCCAAAAACTTAAAGTGCCACAAAAATTTACGAAATCTGTAGGTAATACAAACCTTAGGACATATTTCAAGGTTATATTGGTTCTCTTAAATGTAATCATCTGATAATTTTTATGTAATTGTTTTGTCCATCCTTTTTTGTCACAACATTTTCAAAGCTTTATTTAAAAATAAGTTTATTTACAAGCAAGAATAATTTCCTACATTGTTAAAATGTTATCTTTTGGCTTTAAGAAAACTTTAAAATGCTGGATAGTGACAAATGATGCTTTAGTTTATAATTAGTTTGTTCGTGTTAAGTGATGTTGTAAGGTGACTATCTCCAGACTTGTAGAATTAATGTGGTAAGAAAAAAGCATGTAAATATTTAAATAATTCCCTACCTAATGCTATAATAGACTAGCCCATTATCTATGTTCATTTTGGCTGATCTGATAACTCTCAGAAGAAATTCACCATTATATATATGGGTCCCTATTTTTGTCATTCTGTATGTAAGATATATTTAAAGATGAAAATTAAGGAAAATACTGTGTTTTTCATGAAAAATCTGCTACTGATTTAAGAACAGTGAAATATAACATAAACATTTAAAAGATAAATATATTATGTATTTACCTACAAATAAATGTATTTATGTGTTATGCTACAAAAGCATAATATATTAATCCCTCCAATCAATTATTTTTAAACGACCACATCAACAGAAATGTGGGCAAAATATAAAGCTATTTCCAACATAAATACAAATGCTTGGTAAACAAAATAATATTCACTCTCATTAGTAATCAGAAAAATAAACATAAAATGAGATTATGCCTATCCAAACTACATTGGAAAATTAAAAACAAAGTATTAGTCCAGTTAGTATATGAGAAAACAAGCATTATCATGCAATGCTGATAAAAATATAAATTGATTTAAATAAAATGTTTCTTTCTGCTCCAACCCTGGGCAAGGCTAGATGACCATGGTGATGGAGTGAGTTATGAATTCTGTTTGTGTCCAGAGATGATGCAGAGAAAATGTAATAGAAGTAAGTGGAAGAGAAGGCTTGAATGAAACTAGGAGTTTGAAGGATGTATGCCTTCCCTCCTCTCCACTCCTTTTTTGTCTCTACCACCCAAAAAGAAGAAATACCTTGGCAACTGTCACCATGAAGAGTAAATGTAGTGCATGTCAGTATATTCATTGTATTGGAAGCATCCATTTTTGTAATGAGTTAGGATGAACCTCTCTGATTAATAGGAAGCAGCTAAACTTGTTTTGGACAAAATTAATATATTCTTTCAATTAAATTAGTTGGAACAATAGAATATATAAAAAACCGGTTTTCTCATCAATCAATTAAATATTTATTGTGCAAAACATGCACTTAGAATGTCTTCATATGTTTTAGAATAAAGTCTCCACTAAAAGTTGGGTCTGAAAACCGTGTAATTCAAGAAATAAGAAGGAACGTTACATATTTCACTTGGTACCTAGTCTCACAATTTCACATTTTGCCAAAAGGGATAATGGATAGATGGAACATGGGGGAAAATTTTTTCTGGAAAATGTAAGAACTTTGTAATAAAGGAGTTTACTATTTTCTGAACCAGGTCACTAAGCAACAGTGTAAAACAAAAACCTTAATTTGCAGAGAGTTTGCTAGTGTTGGAGTCAGAGACAACACAGAATGCCTGCACTTGAAGAGTTTAAGGCCATGCTTTCTCTTCACTTAAGATTTACAAGGCAGAACTGTCTAGTGGGTCTGTTATTAGGAACAGATAAATAGGCTGCGTATTGGATTCTTCTCACTTGATAGGGTAGCCAAGCTACCCTATTGCCTGACAATAATATTTTATGCTGAAGAACTTTTGTCTAAAAAAATCACTATCTAATTTTTTATAAAGGATTCAGTAGGATTTTTTTTTTACTATCAAATATTTTAACATTCAACAAAGAACAAGATGGTAAATATCACCTCTTCCCTAGGAGATACTTTTTGAGAGTCATCAACACTTATCTCTGTGAGATTTATGTAAATTATGGTAGAGATTCATTGAACTCATTATAAAGAACTATTTTAAACTTAAATTTCCACAAATATTTAAATGTTTGCAACCTCTCCCTAGTCAATTGCAATTGTCTTTAAAAAGTGTCAATAAATCAAGAATGAGAAACTTACAACTTTTCTTTAAAATATTAGAGATGATTCAAGATAGTCTCAAATGATAAATATTGTGTTTTCAACCATTTTCTATAAATTTCTAAAACTGTAGTCGCACAATACTTTATTCTTCTTCTTTCACTTATTTTTTCTTCTTTTTCTTCTCCTCCTTTTGTTCTTTTTCTATTTTAAACAGAATTGTTCTGTAAAGGCTAGTGATGGCTTGTCTCCTCAGAAGTTAAATTACATGTCAAATATTTCAGAGTTTAGAAAAGAGCTAATGAGGGTGTAATATTAAAATGTCAAACATTTACATACCATTTTCTTCCTCTTCTTGACTCTGAAACCCTCTGATAACAACTATAATGATTTGTTTAGGTTTTGGCCCATTGTTCCCTTTCCTCACTCATATTTAGTAATTACTTTCTTCTCAAGGCTGCACTTTTCTTGAGGAAAGTAGACTTCCAAAGTGGCGTTCAGTTTTGAATTGCATTCTGCTTGTATGACAGCAAAGACACGTTAGGGGAGCGAATTCAACAACTTGCAGTTTTCTCATTTATTTCCATCTCTACAAAGTCCCTTGCAAAATATTTAAGCATGTTTTTATGTTTGGGCCAGGGGTTTCCCTTAGAAAGCTATCTGACTAACTGTCTCTGGATAACACCAGAGGAGATTTTAAACTACCTATTGTGTGTTATCCTCTGTTACTCAGACAAAGAATGAGAAGAGAAAAGGGAAAGATTTGTGCAAGAGCTGAGTAATTGAAAACACAGTCCCTAATATAGTGACAAGACACTGGTATGTGAAGATCAAAAGTAGACTGGGAATTTTATCAGTGGCACTCTAAAGAAGAATGTAATATGATGTAACATGTTTATAAAAACACATTCGTTCCAATTCTACTTGATGTTGAGAGCAAATTTACATGACACATTTTAGTGTCTTGTAGTATTCAATAGATTGAGGACAGAATCCTTATTAGGAAGTGCTCTGCAAATAAGTGGAATCATAGAGAGAGCCGAGTATGTGATTGCGAATTTAAAAGTGACTACAATTGCTTTGCTATTGTTTTTAAGTGCAAGGTCAGTCTCATATATGAGATAGTTATAATATTAGCAATACTTCTGGTATATTTGTCATGCTCAAGTGTGCGTGGTTTGTTCTAATGTCAACCAGTAGCCTATTAAAAATAATTCGGAGCTATTGTCAACACTTGGAGTCCCTAAGCACATAAACAAGGAATGAACCGAAGATTCAAATGGCTGCTATTTGGTCCATTCATTAAGCTGGTAAAAATTATTTGTGGCGTTGTAGAGTGTGTACCATAAACTTAAGGATGTTTGTTTTTCTCAAGGCATCATTGGAGTAATTGTCTTCTTTATGCTAAAACAAGCTGAGAGATGTGACTCCAAACCAGAGGAAGAACACTTGTTAAGAAGTGATAGAGAAAGATGGTCCAGTATTGACTCATCAGCCTCAAACTCTCTCTCAAAGCCCAGGATAATACATAACGGTTTTTCACTGATCTCAGTTATTCATTCATTCTTTTAACTGATATTTCAAAGTGCCTGATATAGGAAAATAGAGATTTGTAGGGTAGACTTAGATAAACACAACTCCACAGATAAACAAGTAACAGTCAGTTATACAAAGGAGAAGAGAAGAGTTCTGTGAATGTACAACAAGGCATTTAACCTAGTCAGGGAGTCATAGAGGATATCTCTGTCCAAATGGTAAAAACTTGAGATCTGAAGAATGAGTGAGAGTTTTAGCCAAGGGAAGAAGGAAGCAGGGGTTAGGTAAATTGGGCCACGAAGGAATCTGTTGTTCCTTTGAATAACTTCTTCTAGACAAATACTGTCTTGCTGAGCTGAATCTTCCTTTATGCTACTAGGCTTTCTCTGGATGTTGTACTTCTTGATTCCAGTGATGCGATGCAAGTGTAACACCCTCTGGCAACCTCTTCTTCATCCCCAGCCCCTGAGATGTCACTGAAAATGTATAACCTCAGGAGGGGAATGGAGAGAATTATCATGATCTGTGAAAAACTATCAAGAGAAAACATGGCAGTCTTTCATTGGAGAGCCTTTTATTGGGATTTGGAGTCTGTTTAACTTCTAGGCTAGCGGATCAAGTTCTGTAGTACAGAAAATGTTAACATATATTAATTAATTGACCATTTTTATGAACAAGTATCTAGTATACCTAAAAACAGAAAAAGGAAATAATCTAATGTATTTTGTTTTGTTTTGTTTTTGCAGCTTAAAGTATATTCAGAGCAATAACCAACACTGTTATTATTATTATAATGTAGTTTCCACTGGGACCTGTATTGTGTGAGCCTACATTGGGGAAATGGGGATAAATACTGCTTTGGTTCAATAGAAGTTTTTAAACAAGTCAATCTCTATTCTGTCTGTCTGATGACTCTATTTTTATGTATGTTTTAATCAAAAGCATAACTCACTTTCATTCAAACAAAATGTTCCACCAGGTAAATCATGACTGACAGCCTAACTTGAGTTCAATCCTGGTTCAATATTGTCCTGCTAACATGTCAGTTATTAGAGAAGGGCTGTTGATTGATTTGTTTCATGTACACATTATTTTGGTTCACAGTGATTTTAGGCATCAGAATTTCAAGTACAATTATATTCCATCTAAATCAACACCTCTAGCATTCTCGATAGCCTACTCTTTCTTTCATTTCCACACAGATGAATCTGCATATTTCTTAACATAAGACAGGATTTATTTATAAAACTTTTTCTGGCATGATACTAGTTTTAATATGAAAAAATGTCCTCTTATGTACATGAAACTCCATTACATATTCAGTACTGAAAACCTACTCTTCTTTTCTTAAAAGTTGAATTAAATAAAATATAATACATAATCTGATATTCTTATGATGATATGTAATTTATGGTCATATAATAGGTCATAATAAAGAGGACAAATAATGTTGATATCTATTCAGTTTTCCTTTAAAAATCTAAAAATGGAAAACTTTAGCTATAGCCAAATGAATTGCACAAATGATCATAATTGCTTGATCTGAACTAGTTTATATCAGGAAATTCCAATGGGAATTAGACAAAATTCCCTGCACTAACACACTTTGAAAGTAGGGTTTCTTGAGGTGGATTGAAGTAACTATGCAGCTACTGTTTACAATATGAAGTGTAATATGGATTATTGTATATCTGTTTCATTATGAATCATTACCACCAATCAGCTCTATTGGAAGTTATGCCGGAAAATTTCCTACCAACTAGCAATTTTTTAAAATTAAAATTATAACAGAATATGTTGATAGGAATATGTAAGAATAAATGATGTTTAACTTACAAGAATGAACACCTGGAAACTGCTGAAAATGTTAAGTTCTTAAGCTCACAGAAATCACTGAAACTATTACATTGTTTACTTGAAAGTGTAGTGATATTAACATAATTCCTATAATTTTTAAAATTTGGGAAATGTTCCTCTGTGTATTGTCAACACAACCCAAATAACAAACATTACTGTATAGTTAAGTGTAATGGGTTTTCCATCTATTAGTATTACTTTGCTTTGTTCTTACACTTGGGACAAAACATACATCCAGAATAAAAGTGACTGTTTCTTTTTAATGATTTTATTAAACAAATGTCTTTTATCATTCCATCGGGTCTACGGATTTTATATTTCCTTTACATAGCTCAACAATGCAAATATTGGGTTTGTAGATAAGAATTCAATTAGCATTTCAAAGAGGTCAAATTAATTCCCTCTCAGACAGTAGCTATTGTTTCAGTTTACAAAGTAAAACTCAGTTCTAAAGTAGAAAACAATTTTTAAATCTTACCAATCACTTTGCTCATAGAAAAGCAGTACTGACTTTTAAAATGAAGTTTTTAAACTTAAGTCCTTAAAATATTTTAAAAATATTTTTTATCTACTTTAAAAAGTTATTATGAGGGATTTTGGAGTTAATACATGTGAAGTATTTGGGACCATGCCTGGTGTATGATAAATCCTCTATAAATATAAGAAGAAATTATAAAATACCAAAACTCAAACAAATCATTATTGTCTCTAGTATTACTGCTTACATGATTCCAAAAATATTGCAGGAAATCAGTGGCATTGCAAGGTGTAGGGACAGTAGGAGTGTTCTGCCCCAGGTGCCTTCAATATTGGGTACTTCTTAGATGGGGTGGGATATAGATTTAAGACAGTAATAAAACTGACTCAAAGTTGGTTAGCGTCTTAACTATAAAAATGCACAGGCAATTCTAAACAATGTCAGTGATAAAATATTCCCCTCTGCCAGGGTCAACCACTCCCATAGTCCTATGCTTTTTGGTATGCAGCTGCAGAAAACAATAATAGAAGGGGAAACATTTTTTGAATTCTTAAGTGATAGAGCTCTAGTTTTAAGTCATAAACTTTCATTTTCTTAATATAACACTGAACTTCTTGTTCCATTTTTAGTTCATGTGCTACTGACACGTGGAATACAAAATAGGAAATAGTAACAACAACAATAATAATATCTAACATTTATCGAGTACTTATTATTTCTAGGCAGTATTCCATGCATTTCATATGTCTCAACTCACTTACTCTTCATATGTATTATCCCCAATTTACAAAAATAAACCCTTTTTATGAATGATTATTTTCATTGATGAAACATTATAAATAGTATAAGAATAGAACAATGTGTGTTATGTAAAGATAAAAAGTGTGGTAGAATATGAGTTAAAGAAAACATAAATGAATATAGGTTAAAAGGTGAAAAGAAGGAACCCCTAAAAATATCCATGGGCCCCTAAAGATTAAGAAGATAGGATGCAGATTTCTTATCTTAACCTCAGTTCTTCTTTACTTCTTTTAATTCTGTATTTCTTTGTCTTTTCTTGATTCCCACCCAACCCCAAAGTAGGAGTGATATTAACTCCTTACAATAGGCACAAAAAGATGTTTATTCTTATAGTGCTGCACTAAACCTATGAAATTATGGAGAATGATGGTTAAGTGAGAACGTACAACCTGCAAAAACTTGGACAAATTGCAAATTACTTTTCTGTGCCTGTCTCCAATGTCTTTATCCATAAACTAGGGAGAGAATAAACATACTATATGTGTGCATCTATCCATTGCAAATTATATATATTGAGGCTTAAATTGTCTTATTTTTGATGACTAGGAGCCTCTTCAGATTGGTTTCTTTTGATATATTGCTAGTAATATTTGATGGCTTTCTTGCTTTCTGGTAGGACAACAAACCAGTCTCATTTTTTTATATTTCTTGACCCACACAATGAATCCATTTCTCCACAGAATGCTGGTTCCTTTTAGGTCAGAATAAAATTTAAAACAGTAAGCTTTTTAATATTTCCTTTGTTTAGGGCATTGGGTTAGACTTAATGAAAGTGACAAAGATGCTCTATTTTCAAAGAATTTATAATTTATTTGATATGATTAAAATACAAGAAAGATTCTATTATAAAAATAAAAGCACATCTGAAGTGTTCTAGACAGGAGGGATTTAATTTCAGAATTGTTACTTGGCCTTGTGACTTATTCAGAAGATCATTGAATTCATAGTTATTAAAAATAGGGTTTACTTTGAGTTAATCTGGTCAAAAAAAAAAATTATGGAAGAGATGAGCTAGTTCTGGAGGGTGGGAGGTAGTAGAAATTAGAGCAATAGAAAGAATAAAAATATTCCAGGCTTATAGAATGTCAGAGAAGACCAAGACCATGTTCTAGAGACTGGAAATTTTTTTTTTTTGGATGGAGCCAACATTTCAATATGGAAATTGAGGAATGATAGTTTAATATTTATGAACAAGTATAACTTGATAATAAAATCTAGGCTGGTTAGAGACATAAGACACAAGAACAATAGTGACTTCCCTGATTGAAAGTTATGTTAGGATAAAACAAAGCTGCTATAACAAAGAAAACCTAAATTATAGTGGCTTAAAACCACAAGTTTGCTTCATTTTCTGAGACAGATGAGAGGTGAGTAGTCCAGTTTTGTGGGACATCTCTGCTTCTCACAGTCAACCAGGAACCAGGTTCCTTCTGAGTTATTTTTCTACCATCCTTTAGGGTAATGTCATCTGCATGTTCAAAGCTGAGTTACCTCATATCTGGGTTCCAACTAAAAAGGAGGTAAAGAACATAGTAGAGACATGCATGATCTCTCAAGTCCCAGAGAAGGATATGGCATGTGTTACTTCCACTCATACTCTGTCAGTAAGGACTTGGTCAGACGGCCATATATGACTGCAAGGTAGCAGTAAATGTAGACCAGCTGTGCAGTCATGTGTCTGGCTATAATTCTGTGGATATCAAAGAGGAATACTGCAGATTTTAGGGATGAGCTAACAGTCTCTGCCACACTGGTCTCTTCTCTTTCACACATCCCCAGTTTGTGTGTTTTCATAGTTTTCCAAACTTTATTACTTTCAGCTGCTCCGTTTGTTTCCTTATCCCCCCATCCTGAATATTTTAACTAATTGAATATATCTGTCAGGGTCCAGTCAAGAGACAGAAGTCACACCAGTAGTTTGAACATAGAAAGTTTAATATTACTATTACCTAGTAGCAGGATATTGACCACTGATGAATAAAGAGAATGCCAAAGAATTCAGAAATAGCAAATACAGAGGCAGCTACCATCTCTAAGGTTGAGGCAGAATATCTGAGGAAGAAACAAACTTAGATTTCCCACCTTCTCCCCCAATGCAGAGATTCAGACTTTGTTGAAGAGGATATGGCAGTAACCACTGGATGGCAGAGTTTGCTGAGGTGTTGCACACCAATGGCAGCTAGTATGAAATGATCTGCCCAGCTCCTACTAACATTTATGAGGAAATGAACCTAACCAAGAACTCACAGAACTCACTAGGCAGCTTCCCTTGGGAGTGCCTGTGAAACTAGCTGGAATATGCATAGTACTAAGATGCCTTCCACTCCACTGGTACTCATGTGCAAGGAAGGATAAAGAATAACAAACTATACCTGAAGCGTGACGAGAACTCTTCCTTCCTTAAATAGGGTCCCCCCTCCAACACCTTCGACCACAAAGGCTGACTGTCCTCCAAGCTGATAAAGGAGATGTGTTTATAAGATCCAGCTGAGGTGTTATGACATAGGGCAAAGGTGGATTTGAGCTGGAAGACAATAAATTGTTGCTGGCACAGTGGACATGACATGAAATTGTTATATCATTTCCTTGTTGTTTTATCACAATAAAGTTCCTTATTTTAGAACTGAATGAGGGAAAATGCCACAGGCCACCAACAGTGTCAGAGGATTCCCTTCTTTCCACATTATCTCCAACGCTTGCTACTTCATATTTTTTCTATAACAGCCATTCTAACAGGTGTGAGGTGACTTCTCATCGTGGTTTTGATTTTCATTTCTCTAACAATCAGTAATATTAAGCGTCTTTTCATTTGTCTTTTGGCTATCTGTATGTTTTCTTTGGAGAAATGTCCATTCAGATCCTCTGCCCATTTTTTAATCAGATTATTTGTTTTTTTGTTGTTGAGTTATATGAGTTTTTTATATATTTTGGACATTAACCCCTTATTGGATATATGACTTGCATGAATTTTATCCCAGTGAGTAGGTTTCCTTTTCATTTTGATAATAGTTTCCTTTGCTGTGCAGAGGCAATGTAAACAAACAGAAAGAATCTCAAAAAATAAAACACTAAAGTTACTTGCAATTTATGAATAAAATTCAGTTTGCAAATTTCCCCGCATGTTTCTTCCAGTGCTGTAATGGCCCTCAACAATTCCTCACCCCTGAACCATGAAGGAAAATTGTGTCAATTGGCTAAACGGTAATAACTATATGAAGTCCAACTGCATATAATCTTAGCTGTTTTCACACAAGGGAATGTCTGTTCCATAGGATTTCTTGTGACCATCTCCTCAGTGACCCTGTCATTATCAGTGTGAGTGGTGAGAAAACGAAAACCAAAGCTGAAGATGTGTTCCTAGAGCCATCTGGCTGCTTTGGAAGGTAATTTACTTACCTAAAAATAATCATATGCATATGGACTACCCCCATCCCTCATTGTAACATATCCCTAAAACTGTTAACATTCGTTCTGTTGAGTTTACAAAAACAGCATTTCTCCTGTGCATACTGTTCTTTTGTTAATATTCACATGAGGTATCTGAGGAAAAGAAACAACTGTCACATATCCTAGGAAGCAGGAAAAATCTGTTGATGAGATTTCTTTAAATCAGAAGCGTTCTTTTAGGCACATTCAATCAGCGAGTTTGTGTTTTTTCTCTTAAGTAGCTGTTATAGTGTCACATTTTGAAGTAGCAATTTAGAGTTTGATTCCAAACTAATTTCTTCATACGCAGAGTTCTGAAAGGTAGATTTCCAATAGGCTATGATCATCTGTGAAAATTTCAGGCTCTGTGTAGCCCAGCCAGCTTTAGAAATTTGAATACTTCAAGCATGGCATTACAATTCTCCATGGAGGTAGAATAGTGTAAGGCACACCCTAGGCCCTCATATATCATCCTTTTGTTGTTTGGTTGAATAACAATGAAGACGGTTTAAGGTTGTGGGTGCAACGCTGTGTCTGCCGGTTCAGTGATATGATTGTAGTAGTCATACCAGATTTCCTTCAGGTAATCAGAGGATAAAGTAATTTATTATTATGTCATCCATCTTTATACTGTGAAATGCTGATGGTGAAGGTGGAGGTAATTCCCATGCACACCAGCTATGGTCTTCAGCTTGAATGGTAGACCCAGAGTCATACGGGCATGCTTCACAGGGCTGGATATATGGAGGACCACCCGTGAGTAAAGTCCTGCTTTTGTATAGGCTCACTCTTGAATCTCTTAAGACTGAAGATATATGACACATTAAATACCTAGCATATTGCCTGTATTCCAAAATATAAGCTAGCTCTCTGTTAGTAAAATTGGTTTAAAAAGGAAACTATTGATTTTATGCTAGTCTCCATAATTTTACCTGACTTCCTCATACCCTAAATTATAAAGATGATGCTCCTTTACATCTTTAACTTGTCAAAGTGTTTTCAAATAGCCTAGAAGTAAGAGCAAAGTGGAGAAACAGCTGTCCCTTGTTATTTTGTTTCCTGAATACAAATAGTCTTAAATTGCTGTAAATGGAGAGGCTGGAATGAATTCAAACACTGCTTGTTTAAATACACTCAGCCTGATGTTTGTGTCTTGGAACCTTCGGAGAGGGCAGCACTGGAAAATGCTCCACATTAACTTGTCATATGTGACAATATACGGTTATTGCTTCTCTTTTGTTTGTTAGGTAGGGCTGCTTTGGAATCATTCAGAAATTTTTGTGACAGTAAATCACAAGAGATTTGAACTAAGATACCTGAACAGCAGCATTCACTCCTGAGGCATTTGGTGTGATTTTAATTTTAACTTCTCTTAGGAAAACAAAAGTCCTTTTGGACTTAACACAATTGACTGAGTTCAGACGGGCATTTTGGATTTTTATAGTACATCAGGAATGAATGGATGGATACATCTAGTCTTTGCTTTTTCCTTCTGGCTTCTGATCGCTTGCTATTTGAGATGACAGTCTATATGTAAAAGGCCAAAAGAAAGTGATTTGTTTGTTTTCTTTCCATAACCCATTAGTTTAAGGAAAGCTCTACTCCCAGGATGTTCTTAAGTAGAGTCTGATCCAACAGCTTTATTGACTATGTGGGATCTGAAAGATTGTTTAATGAATACTTTCTTCTATATTTGAGGAAACAGCAGCACAGAACATTTAAGAAGCTTGCCAAGGTCACATTTCCTGGAACAGTCACAAGTAATTTCTTGGTGTTCAGACTCACAGTCCAGTAGTTTTATCATAAAACCATTTTCACAATTCAGCTTAAGGATTCTCCCTGACTAGGGTGCTTACTCTGCAGAAAAAGTCTTTCAGTAATTTCCTCCAAATTGACTATTACACTATTTCATAATACTTCAGATTATTTTTCTGTTGGTCTTACCTACAAACTCACTCCCTAACTCATGACATGGGAGCTTAGGAAAAACATCATTATGGTTAGCCTTTTGAAGTTAAAACTGCTGTGGTTTGATGACCTCCCAGATTACTGAAAGATGAGAAAGTGACAGCACCAACCAAGCAGAAAAGAGGTAAAAGATGGAGAACCATTAAGAAATTAGACTTGTTTATTGGAAAAATTAGTAATAAACGTGAGTAAAAGATCTTAACCTCAAGAATTGTAGGCAGAAGATAAGAATCAAGTGTTCTCTAACTCCACCACAGATCTAGAAATAAAATTATGTCGTTAGACATGGTCACAGACTGTATTTAAAGCAACATCCTGCATGCAATATTGAGAAACCTGAGTTCATGTCTTGGCCTTGCTTTGTACCTTTGGATAAATTGGTGAACCTCTGTGAGTCTCAGTTTCTACTTCACTATGAGGACTAAATGAAATAATATCAAAGGTCCCTATTTAGTACAAGGCTGGCACATGGTAGATGCTCAACAAAAGATTTCTATTTTTATTTTATTTTATTTATAAATTATTATTTATATTATAAACATGAAATATATAAACATTGAATTGATATATCATTTTAATTAATTTAATTAGTTTAATATTTAATTCATATTACTTTCCCATATAGGCAGTATATATGTAACTATACATATGTAATTATTTTTTATTTACGCTTAGCACAAAATTAATGCTTACTGTACAGTAAGGAAAGACAACTCCAGAAAACTTACTAGTGAGCAAAAATGAGTAGAGCATAAGGTGAGCATTAGTGAAACTCAGGAGACATGTTTGAAAATTCAGTCATAAATTAGGTTCTTAGAAGCACTCTCCCATTATTAGGTAATAATTTTCTCAGCTCTTTTAAACATCATAAAATATTTACTTTCACAGTAAAAATCCATGTCATGAGGACATCTGTTTCCATATATCTGACATAAAATATATCTAAGTACATCTGATCACCTTGATATTCTTATCATCCCTTATGCCCTGTGTTGCTCATGATTCTTGTGTAGTCCAACAGCTTTTCAATAAAGCTTTCCATCCCTCTGAAAATATAGAACTTTTTATACGTCTTCTCATAGAGAAAAAAAATTATCTTTTCATTTTTTTTTACAATTCATTGCCCTTGAGCCTCTTCCTTTCGTGTTTTTCTGGGCTATATTCAAAAATAATTTTTTTGCCCTTAAATACATTCCACAGTTCAGCATCCTCTCTTTCTATTTCTACTTCACCCACAAATAGCCTGATTCCTTCCACTCCTGGTAAAAGACCATGTCTTAATTCTGCCTTCTCAAATCACCTACCCTTTGTTTTCTTCCTCTAACCTTCAAAATTCCTGTAGTCTGTATTTGCAGTTTCATCTTCTTCACATTTTATAGGCAGCCAACTCTCATCTTTTTTCCTCTCACTACAGTGCTCAAGCAGGTCCTCTCAAAAACATTAGTAATTGCTAAACCCAGTAGAGTCTTCTCAGACTTTATCTTAGTTGATCTTCATGCAACATTTAATGGCATCTCTCTTCTTTCTACAGGCTCCTCTGCATGACTCTCCCTGTTCTTTTTCCTCATTCTCCTCCTACATGGAATTCCTGTCTTGGCTCCTTCTCAGATTCTTTACCCTCCACCACCTTTAGATACTATGTTTTCTAAGGAACCATCCCCAGTCATTTTTTCTTTTCAAGTATAATGAGGAACTTTAACAGATACTTCTTCATTCCTGGCCTCTCTTGTCTGAAGTCTCAGCCCAGATTTTTTCTGTGGTTCCCAAAAAACACTTTCCAGAACATATACAGCTCAATCTGTTTTCTTATGCATGTTCTTCCTTCAGTACAACCATCCCTTGGCATCTATGGGTGATAGGTTCTGAGACTCTCATGGATACAAAATCTACAGGTGCTCAAGCCCCTTATATAAAATAACATGATCTACTACACACATCTTCCCGTACACTTTAAATCATCTCTAGATTACTTATAATACCTAATGCAGTGCAAATGTCATGTAAGTAGTTGTGACTATACTATAAATGCTATGCAGATAGTTGTGGGTGCATGGCAAATTTAAGTTCTTTTTAAAATTTTTGGAATTTTTAAAAAATATTTTCTATCAGTTGTTAGTTGAATCTAAGGATGCAGAACTCAGGGATAAACAGAGGACCAACTATATTCACTTTCTTGATGATTACAAGAAATATTTGCATATTTATGGACCTTGATCACTGTAATATTCATTTTTTCCCTCATTCTCACAACTTACTAGCCTCTATCACTTCCCATCAGTGTTACCTCAGAAATATGTTACACATGTTACACGTGTTCCCTGGATTCAACTTTTACTGATATTGTTCTAATTCCTTTGCAGAAGATTCTCCCTTTTCAAGTTATTGGTTGTTTTTTTTCTTTTCTAATCCAGCTTTCATAACTCCAACAGGATATCTTCTTTGTAGCAGAATCTAATAAAATGTTCTACTCAAAAAACAATTTTTGCTTTATACTGTTTACATAAGAAAATGAAATATTTTTAGCATTTTCTACAATCTGAACTTCACCATATCCTAAGTACCTCAGGCTGTCCAAGAATTTTCACGAAATTTCTCTCCATCATGACTTACTCTTGCTGTTTCCTTTTTCCACTTATTTATTCTATTCATACTTCAAAACTACAGGTAAAAACAAAAAATCTCACCATGGCATACCCTAACTAGACTTACTTACATTATCTTATAGTCATTAACCTTCCAAACATTCACTACAATGCACTTGAGTCTTCTTCAATAGATCTTGCACCCAGTTACTACAGGGTATGATAAAATAATGCCTAGAGATATGGTGTACATCTAGAAGCATCCTATCCTGGGACAAAAATATACTAGAAAGTTCGTCAGAACTTGGGGGAGGGGATTGTTTTATTGTTTCATTTTATTTCTTAAATCTTGAGCTTTCTCTCCATGATGCTTAGGGATATAATGAAATAAATAATTTCAAATTAAAAATACATAATTTTGTAATATAAGTCCAATTATCTATTTAAAGAATTTTGAAAACACACTTGCTGATTTTAACAAATCTACAGGGCAGGCTTAGCACATAAACAATATGGATTGTTGTGAAAAATCTACTAGAGTATAGAAAGGTGTGAATTCGTTTAGGGTTATATTTTTAGACATAACATTACATGAACTGTTTCTTTAAAGTGAAAAAAAATTAGGCCTAGTTTTTAAGTTTCTTTAAAATTATCTATAATATTAAATACATCCACCTTTCCTGAAGACTCAACTTGTGACAAATTATTGCAACCATTTGTGCCTGTTTCACATTTATAAATGTCTGTTTCCTGTTTTCAGTAATTTGTTTCCCTTTTTAGCACACATTTCTGTAAATAAAACATATTACTGTCTTCTCAAATTATTCTCTTTAAGCATCACAAACAAGAACTGTTGTCAGAATGCTTTGAAATATATTTAATAGAAATTCGAACAGAAATTTCCTTAAACTTTTTAGAAGACTTTTCGGACCATGTACCTAAGAAATGGATTTGTGTTGGCAAAATTAGCTAAAATTTGTGCTGAATGGGTCAGCTCAGAACCAGCTTTGTGGCTAGGGGAATACCATGTGCTCACTGTCTTAAGGCCACGATTACTGGAATTTACCAGAATAGGAAAGAATACTTATTGTTTAGACCAGTCAAAGCAATCCATGAAATAGAAAGAGACGGGAGAAATCAATCTCTTTCAAATTACAGGATTGCTATCCATGGGGGAAGGGTGAAATGGATTAAATGAATGTTGGGAAGACAAGTAAAATGACCACCAGTAAGATTAATTAATAACTTTGACTTCATTTAATGCTTTCACTCTGCAGTGTTCTACATAAGACTGTGAAGAAATTTAACACAAATCAACGATTTAATTAAAGTACTTCCATGCTATATCCAAAGAAGGGAAAGCTTATTGAACTAATTTTCAATTTAATGTATCTCTAAATAAGCACAGAGTTTGAGGACTGTTGGGTACTAAGCCAGACTATTTCCTGCTCTCTGTTAAAATCAATATGAAGTTATAGCACACTTATTAATGACAAGGATTACAGAATTTATACAAGCCTTTGTCTGTGCCCTCAAGAAACTAACAACTTTGTGGAGACAGTACCTAAACATGTAAAACAATTGAGGAATGACACCATTTAATGCCCTGTAAATTGCAATGGAGAATAGAATCATGATACAGAATAAATGCTCCCTGAAGAAAGGGAAGTATCTTTGTTGACTAGAAGTATTCGAATAGGCTTCTAGAAACAGTTGGGAATTGAGGTGATTCTCTAAGGTTGGTACAATTTGGATAAGTAGAAAAAGGCACTAAAATCCATTCAAGGTAAAGAAAACAAGATAAGCAAGTACAAATGGTTTTGGAAAACATTCACCAGGTGTGAGCGTGTCGGGGATTGGGGGAGCTTGGGACAGGTAGGCGACAAAGAACAAGGAAGTCTGCCTGAGAGACACATCCTTGTTTGAGATTAACATTAGAGGGCATTTTATAGTTAAGGTGAAGATAGAGTCTACCTATAAGTCTAGCATAAGGACAGGTTTCAGAACTAAAAATTGGTTGTCCTTCATTTGAGGGAAAACATGGTCAAAGCAGTAGTTTTTAAAAATTTATCTTAGACCCAAACAAATTCAGACACAGTGAGAACCAAGAGATAGGCAAAGATTCAATTTTGGGGAGAAAGCACATGCTTCTGAAATCCAGCGTGACAGGAGAGGGTAAATGCAAGTGTCTTAGCCAAACTCAGTTTCAAGTCAAGAAGTGCAGAAATGACATTAGGACCTTTTAACTCTTACAAGGTATGGGACCTTGAACAAGGGAATTTACCTCTTGACATTTCAGTTCCCTCATTTACAGAATGAAGGTGGTGGGTTTCAAATCCTTATTAGGTCTGAATATATAGTCTGCAGATGGCAAATATGTCAACAAAATAATTTCCTTTACCATCCTCTTTTGCTCACTGTGAAAGAGGTGGGAAAGGTTATGGGAACACCCATGTGTCACTCCCCCTTCAAAAAAATTGATTAGTATGTAGTAATATATGATTACCACCAGGTGTCAGATATTTTAGCAAATGTGCAACATTTTGAGAGATATTAAAGTTTGATGGTGTTTTTTCTGGGAATTATGAAGAAATAAACCATTTAGAAGACATAATGTCATATGGAAACATGAGGATATAAAAAAGTCTATACTTTTCATACAGACTTTGATATTATATGGATATATTTAATAGAGATGTCAACTATACTTTGACATGCTAGTGGGAATATACCAAAGTGAACTCTCAAAGAAATTTATCTGTATTCTACAACTGCACATAAAAACCTCCAAATACTCACTGTCCTGTTTTCTTATCCCCTATCCATTTCTTCCTCTCCCTTATTTTCCCCTCCCCTCCCTCCTTCCCTTTCCTCCTCTTTCTGTTGCACAGTTGATTTGCAGATACTAACTAATATATATAAAACAAATTTTAAAAAAATTTCATACTGTATAGCACAAGGAACTATATTCAATTTCTTGTAGTAACTTATGGTGAAAAAGAATATGAAAACAAATATATGTATGTTCATGTATGACTGAAGCATTAGGCTGTACACCAGAAAATTGACATAACATTGTAAACTGACTATACTTCAATAAAAATAGATATATACACAAAAAAACAAAAAACATTAAAGAAAAGAAAATACACACACAGACACATCCACTCTAAAGGAAACATAATTTTCAAGTCTACCTCTTTCAGTTAATTGAAAGTACCTACTATGTTCTTGCTCTGGCTAGATTTAAGTCTCCAAAGGTAGCATCATCGTTCCCTATTGTTTTCTTGATAGTACAGACATCCGAACACCTACTGGTTATTTTCTTATGGAATTTATCTAGACTTAATTCAGTTTACATTGTTTATTATATCACCCTCCTGAATGAGAAAATATGTATATATATGTAAATACATGTAATCTCTTCATTGATCAAAGCATTCCATTCTTCAAATTCTTGAGGCTATCCAAATTGTCAAATATATCAAATGTGTTTAGATTTGTTGTGATTGTTTACAGAATTCTTGTAAGCCAAAAACTTGAAAATACCTTTTAAAATCTACTAGAAAAATTCAACTATATGTGCTTTCACAATTTTATAAAAGCAAAAGAAATTATATCTTATAAACAATAAGAAACAATTTTTACAGTGATTATATATATATACAGTGTAAACTATTATCCTCTTAACTGAATGTTTTGTTCATTACTTTTAAACTACGTGTTAATTTGTTAGTTTACTTATTTAGATTCTTAAATTAAAAAAATTAAAACCTTTGGATGAAGAAAATACTGATTTTTTTTTACTAGGTTTAAGTAATAATTCATGAGTTAATAGTGCTCAGGAAACTTACTGAATATTAGCACTACATAGCAGTAATTGATATAAAATCTGAACAGAAGGCATCTAATCATGGATTTAGTGCTGAAAAAAGGCCCCATAGAGGACTCTTGGAATTAATTTGGGCTTTGAAAATAGGTAAGGTTCAAATAAGAGGGAAAAAGGAAGTTAGGAAGGGATGGTTACTAGGTGTTCCATTTACGGAGGTGAAGATAGATAAACACACACTCACACACACACACTCACACACACACACAGTCATGCATGAATAAGTCAGTCCACCTCAAGTTAAGCATTTGTTTGGGTAAAACTGGCAATGTTGGAGTGTAAAATTGAGCCAGATTCTAAATGATTGATATTTTATTCTGTAAACAATCATATTAATCGAAAATTTTAAAGTAGGAAGATGTCATCATGCACAGTTCCTGAGTTAGAAGCATCCAGAGTTCTTTGATTAAAGGCTTGCTAAAATAAGCCAAATAAAATACCATAATTATAGTCTGAGCTCAAATATTCCAAGAGAAGTCAGGAGACAAAGGAGCAGGGTTTGGGTAGCCCCAGGTAAAGGAGGGGTATGAATTGTAGATTACTCATAATAAGTATGTTTGTTGAGATCCGTTTTTTGTTTGGGGCCTTTTTAATTAAGGAAAGACTCCCAACTAACTTTATGACACACCCTCAAGATTCTAAGTCCCTGAAGGGAATGTCTGAGGGCCAAATATAAGCCACGTGTCCACTCCCTTACAAAACCATGCAGTGAGTAGAGGGCTCTGATCCTTTCTGTTGATAGTAGTAAAAGGGAGACACCTGGATTTCCACAGTACCAAGACTGCACACAGAAGGTAGAGCTAATTCTCCAAACAGAAATAGGAATGTAGGTAGGAACAAAGGAGAGATGATGTTCACCAGGTGTCCAAAAACAGAGAGAGAAATGCCCACAGTATAGTGAAAACAACTCTTTAGAGAACTAAAATCTCATGGCACTGTGCAAGAGCCATCACATCAGAGAAGAACCAGATAGAAGCAGTTACAGACTTGTACTACCCCAGGTATGTGGTAATCATGTTTTGGATTCAAGGACACATGTGGCTCCAGATGACTGACAGAGTTTCTGATTGTCATACACAGATTTTAATATTCCACTGTGCACCTGAACAGGGTTCCTCTGCTTTTTTTTTCAGTGTCCCTAAATTTTGGTCTTTGTAATTTATGTAAGCTAATACCACGAATATAAAAGAGGAATCAAAATGGAATATATGGAATGCATATTTTTAGAAAAAACCATGAACTAAACTGACCAACATTCATGGTAATTTGTTTGGGTGAAGGCTGGTAAATTGCCTCTTTTTTAAGAGGGAACATTAACAGTTCTGACATCCATCTTCTCTTTTTACTGTACATGTAATAAATCCAATTTCATCAGCCTGAAAATTACTAATAAAACATAATTAGTAGCTTTGTACAAGGCACCACTGTTGGGAACATGTAACAGAAAGGGCTATTGGTGCTTTGTTTTGTTTGTTCATGCCACCTAATTCAGCACATATGAGAAAAGGGAGTATTTATTAGGCATTTCTAAATATTCAAGAAAGAAGGACAGCTTTCATACCTAAATCTAAAAAGATTTTCTCAAGGAGAATTAAAAGTACAATTTAATAGGAATCTGAGTCTGGCAGCTAGTTGAAGGAGAAATTGTCTATTTGCTGCAGCTGATGCCTATCAGACTCCAAGGCACAGTATGTACCAGCTGAAGTCTGTCAACAGGGAGACCAGCATAAGGGCAACATGATAGTCAAAACAGGATGAAACCATAGTCTAAACAAGATGACATGAGCATTTGTGCAATTAACAGCATCAGCAAAAGGGAAGCTGTGTTTGGAATATTCTGCCAGGAATCCAAAGAAGGCAAAATGCTTATTTTGCCGCAATAGTGTTATGTTATATCTGGCTAAATAGTATCAAAGGCATGACGGAAAACACTGCATAGACAGTAGTAAAAGATAGAACAGAAGCTGATGACAGAGTCGTAAGATTGAAAACCTTACCACACTGTTGCTACTGTAAGCAAAGCCCACCTCAAAACTAACGTTCATTCCATTACTCATCTGGGGTTATGCGTATTCCCTGCAATTATGGCTATATCCAGGGACTAGGTGTTGGTTGCTAACTTTGCACCAGGCATTGTGTGTGGTTTTCAATATTCATTATGTGGTTCAATTTTTAAAACAAGTATGTGTGGTCTGCATTATTAATCCCTTTTAACAGATGATGATAACCCCAGGGGACAGTTTTGTACTTCACTACAGCCGGAAGGACCAGGAATACTGAGGTTAGACAGCTCTAAACTGAAATACCAGTTCTTCTGATAGTAAATTCTAGGGACTTCAGGCAAACCACTTCATTTTTCTGGACTTGATTATTCTTAAGTAAATAGAAACTTCAGACACGTACAAGGATTGAATGAGATTATTTATTGCTTTTCACACAATACTTGAGATAAAGTAGGTATTCAATCAATGGTGGAATCAATATTATTACTGTTGTTATTAGGAGTAACATGGTGAAAGATATGATGTTCACAGAAACTCAGATTATTGAGTACTAATATTTTAAGCTAATAATTTTGGGTTGCTAACCATGGGCAGACACAGTGCTAAGGCTCTTCCATGCATTACTTATTTCTTTGTCCCAGCTCTCTCTCTATATATGAGTTACTATCCCCACTGAACTAAAGGGGCAGAGGCTCATGGAGGTTTTGGTCACACAGGTAATAATTTTACTTCAGAGCTTCTCATTCCCCTACCCAATGCTCATTCCACTCGTACATCCTTTTCACACATTTAAAGATAACAAAATCAATAGCATTGTTTACTACTAATCTAACAAGTAGAAGTCGAGTCAATTTTTACAGAATTTCCATCTGAGCTGTATAGAAAGATCTTGTAATTAGTTATATTTGTTTTTTAAATACCATCAATCACAGCCTTTGCTCACAATTTTGTCCTTAATAGTGCTTTGTTAACCATCATGTTTTAAAAGTACATAGTATTTTTTAATATCAGGTGCTGTTCAAAATCTGCTTCCAAATTAAGCTTTGAGAGGCACCGTATGACTCAAGCTAGAGTACTAGTTCATCTGTAATGCATTATGTTGTTGGTGTAGTAAATGTTTTGAGTATTAACAAGAAATTTAAAGCAGTACTACCTCTTGACAGGACTACAGGGGCACTTGCCTCTGTGGTAGGTACAATATTCTTTAGCTCAGTTTCCTTAGCTACTTCTTGAGGACTCAGTCATAATCCCCACCGCATATTTGTATTCTTATTGAGCTCTTCATTTTGCAGGATTTTTACACAAAAACTTTTGTGATGGTTTAAAGATTTGGTAAAATATTTCTTCTCTGTGTGTTCCAGGACCTTGCTATTGCTTGAGAGCAGAATGGACATCATCTGGTGGTTTATTAGAAATGCAGAATCTGGGGCCTCATCCCAGAACTGCCAGACTAAAATCTGCATTTTTACAAGATTCCCAGGTGATTTGTCTCTACATTAATGTTTTGGAAGCATTGTTCTGGAAACCACAAGCAGTAAAAATTCTTATACATGGTGAGAATAGAAGAGTTAGGTTACTCTGATTCTATATCACTGGGGGTTGAATTGAAGGGGGAAAAAATATAAGATCTGGTATCCTTTCAAGTTAAGACAATAAGGTGAAAGTATTAAACTGCATCATCATTAAATATTGGGATTCTAAATTTCAATGGGTTTAGGTTATTTTAGTGATTTTAGTGGATGTTAATCTTCTTAAAAGCATTCTAGTTCCTTGTTGCTAAGGGACTTTGGCATCAGATTTTTTGTTTCTCCGGCACTTACGTATTTGAATAAACGACATGTTTATTTGGGGTTAAAATTCTTCATGCAACATTGTTTGCTGTTGAGTACATATGAGTTTATTTTGATGCAACTGTTATAAATGACAGTAAAATCTATTGGGAATATAGTATGGTTTTCCAATCTTCCTGAACAGATTTCACATTACCAAGCAATTTCAATATGCATTCTTCTGGATCAGTGAGAGTTTCACACCAATAAATTAGAATATATAGAGAGATCTGTGTATGTAGTAAACCACATATGTAAATTAATTTACTTTATCAGGAGAAATGGTTTACCACATCAAGGCTGTGGGTTTCAGATCATGGAGCAGTAGTAAAACTATGAATTTTTTAAAGAAAAATGCTTAATTTTCTGTTTTAACATTATATCCTTAAGCTTCTACCTTTTCCTCAGTGGTTTCCTCTAAGCCTCACTTCTATCTGGATCCTATCAAAACTTAGTTCCATAAGTGTATGGAAATAGATATTTGGGGATTCCACTTGCATATACGTTATAAAAAGTCACCATCTATTTGTACAGGATTCTGTATTCCTGTGTCCGCATTCAGACTAGAGGTTTGCTTTTCCCACTATTGTCTCCTTCTTCTGCCTAAGACTAAAGGAGAATTAAAAACGTAAGTCTCTGTATACTAGAAAAATAAAGAGTTAGTTACTGCATTAGAAAAATCAACAGAGCACTGACTTCAGGCTAGTCAAAACAATGAATGGGGATAGCAAACTGAAAAAAGAGTGAAAGAAAAGACCTACTGCTAAACCAGGAAGTCTCACTGAAAGATCTTTTAAATAACACACAAATGGTATTTCTCCTGGACTTTATCCAGTCTCAGATTGCTGAAAATGTAGTCATCTTTTTTTTTTTCTTTTGAAACTTACATAATCAAAGATGTCATAGCCTGCCAGAGCCTAATAACCTTGGCTTAAAGCAAAAGTTAAATCTTCAATACTAAAGTTAACAAAATATAATTTCTGGATTAATTAGTAATTTTAAAATGCTTACTTCTCATTTTTGTTCTAGAGATATTGATCTTTTCACATTTTAGTTAAAAAATTAAAAACTTCAAATGCAACTTGACATCTTCTATTAGAAGATATTATCTAAGTCCTTTAAGTTTTTTAAGCACTCCAAAAAGCCTACAAAATGTGAATAAAATATCTGTAATTTGAGAGAATATTATTGCCATTACAAATTATTTTCAAATACCAACATTAATACAGTGATTTAAAATTTGCTATGTGTTTTTACACAAATTATCCCAATTATTTTTATTTAATTGAGCTTGAGACTGTTATCACCTCCATCTTTGAACTGAGATTCAGAGATACAGCATGACTCTGCCCAGGAGCTCAAAGTTAATAAGAGTGTGTCTTAGATTCAATTCCAGGTCTTCTGTCCCAAATCTTTTGTCCACAGCACCATACTGTGGTGCTTATTACCTCATTCAGGTAACTAAATCTCTTGCTCCCTCTAACTCCTGCAGTACATTGTGTACCCATATTTGACTTTTTATTCCTTTCTCTGTGGTGCTTCAGACTTTCTTTAATCATGGTTATGTGTAGATAGCATTTCCTCACTCATATTTCCTAATTTTTTTTTCAGTTAACACATTAACATTTATTTGTTCCTCTTGAATTTCATCATAATTAATTTTGAAAACTTGTGGAATTTCCTAAAATTACTTTATATTCTCATTCTTTTCCTCTGAAATACTCAAGATGTCACTCTCCACAACTTATCTGCAAAATTAACGATCATGTTCATGATTCAGTCATCAAAGTAACTGATTAAAATGCTCAACAATAGGTCTGGGACCAACCGCTGTGGAACATTACTTATGTCACCTGAACTTGGCAGTGACCCATCAAATACAACTCATTGGCTATAATCCTATAGCTCTATGCTGTAACTTAATGGTGGTTGAATCAAGACAATATATCTCAATTTATTGATGACTTTTGGCATGTGGTACAAGACCAGAAGCTTTATGAAATAAAACTGTATTGGATCTATTGCTTTCCCTCAATTGCTCACATCTGTCATTCTATCAGAAGTGCAACTGATCATAAAGGATACACACACACACACACACACACCCCTTGGGAATTAAAGTAATTCTCCTTCCAAGCTGATAATTAACAGATTAGTTATTCTTTGCACATATACTAATCCCTGAAAGAAATATTCTACATAGATTTTAATAGCTTATTGCAATGAATATCATGTTCTGCCCAAATTTTACTATACAGACATCTGTAAAAGCTGAATTATGTTCATAAAGTGCATATGGTAAACATCTTCACATATTTAGAAATCTAAAAACCTAAAAGATGAATGAATTTCCTGTGTTTCTACTTTTGTATCTCTAAGTGATAGTTTGAAGGGCCAGTACTTCTATTTACTATTAATACTGGTACCTTGTTATTCTCAATAGTCATCACTGTTGTCTGTGCTTGAAATGGTTTTGAAAAAACTTTCCTCTGTATTTGTACCTATTTACTGGCTCTTCTGAGATCACATAGACTAAAATAGACTACCTGCTTACTCACTAAATTGTTCATGGATTCTAATTTTTTTAAGTCATTTTAATCCAAAAGTTCAAAATTAGTTTTCCACATTTTCCCTTGTCAATATCCCAGCTGACTGAGAGAGTCAGTCTGTATCATGCTCTCAGTGATCATGGCAGTCTGCCTTTTGACCAATACCACTCTGTTTCTATAATTCAGCTCAGATGATGGCTGACCTTGTGATTCACATCTTTCCTGGAACTTAATTAAATAATTGAACAACAATCAACTTACTCACTCTCAGTGGCCCCTCAAGCTGGAAATGTCAATAATAATTCTCGTTTACAAAAGCAAATTCGTGGTTAATTTACAGCTATTGGTCTGCTGTGTTAAATATGCCAAACACACACCTGACTGTGCTTCCCTGCTCAATTTGCTACTGTACAAGGGTTTGTTTTTTCCTCATGTTTCAGTCTTCTGATCTGAAGAAGAGGTGACATAAAATACACTGTTCCTATTAAATTTTCAGTAGTAGAAAAATAACATTTAGATACACTGGCAGTGTCTTTCTAGAAGTAATTACATAAGGAATAATGACATCAGGCCTCATTTGAAAAAGAGTGAAAATTTTTCAAATAAACTGAAATAATATTTACTGTAGTTTGAGGGACATGGGGCAGTGTTGATCCTAGGGTGTGACTGATCAGCTGTGAGAACAGTAGTCGATCAGGCCAGGCTTCAGTCAATTTACCTTGTCTCTACTTAGGGTCCTCAATTTGCTCATTGTGAAATTACATGTTATCAACACCCAGGAATTATCAAGATCAGCAGAATGTATCAGAGACTAATGGATGAATCAGAGTGAGAGATGATAAATTTTACTGAGAGACAGTGGTAAAGAGACCACTTGCTTGTGGTCACATTTTCTCTGTAGAAAAGTAATACTGAAAAAAATTTTCTTATAAGAAATTCTACTTGACTGAGCATAGAGAAGGAAGCCAGGAATTTAGATAATTGATAAATCCTCTGCTAAGAGAGCCATGGACCCTCTGTGGCTTTTGTATGGCTGGGTATTCTGTCTGGCAACCTCAGCTCTCTCAACATTGTTCAAAGCTGGATACTATCACTTTTCAGGATATTGTTCTTACTATTTTCTTTTGATAGTAAGAAAAACTACTACTAACTTTTCATTAAGAAAAACATCTCACCAGTCATTGTGCGTATGTTCCAAAGTGCCTGTCCAGCTTGTGAGAAAACTTTTACTGGTAATAATAATATGGTGGTGAAAGAATGAAAAAAATTTCTTTCCTAGGAAGAATTATAATTTATTCTTAGATTATATATTTTTAACTATTTTTCCCATTTTACTATTAAATGTTCTTTTAGCTGTGAAATTAAGATGAGAAGAGATGGCAGTATATTTTTATGATTTCCATAACAAAATAAAAATCAGAAACCTTGTGATGGTCCCAGAATTAAAGAAAAAAAATTTAATTACAATAAAAATCTCAGTTAGAAAACTACTAGTGTATACCATTACTTTCTCACCTTGTAGAGCCAGTCGTTATATAAAGCAACATATCAACTCTCGATTCATGACTTGTTCCAGAAACAATTTGGTCACCTAATTATTGATGTATCATACAGGTGAGACACTTCTACAAATAAATCTTGTGCTGAATTAAATTAGTTATGAGTTCCAGGGTGCCTCATAGGCTTTGCTATGCAGTGGCATACTGGTAAATGATGCTGCTAAATGTTTAACAACAGGTGGGGGGGGCAGGACAATTGATTTGTAACATTTACAATTTCTGTAGTTAAAGTATTCTCACCATGATGGATTTCAGGCTACCAAAGTGGAGACTCTTTACTGAACTTGGAATTGAGAAGAGATGCCGTACATGATCAGCTGAGCAAGCTGAGCTGGTACAGGCTTCAGCAAACCACTGCCCCTGCCTCTATGTATCTCACTATTGTAGTTCTATTAGTAGCACGTCAACATTCTCTATTTGGTAACATGCGCTGATACTGGAGGGAAAAGAATGAAAATAATTCAACGTAAACAAATTAAAGTGAAATTATAGAAAGCTATTTTAATTGTTTCACTAAACATCATTTTTACCCGAATTTCAACCCATTGTTTCCCAAATGATTCTATACCTAAGGAAGTTTAATTTTGACAAAGGTATTTACCATCTTATTACTTTCTGGTTAGTAAAATTATACCACAATGTAGACATCAAATATGCTATGCAGACGTTAACTTCCCAAGAGGGAAAAAACTTAGAAACCTGTTCTAAAGTCAAGGAAATGGCTTGTCTTAGGCATCACATCTAATACACCTAGTGGGTGCTCAGTGTGTATGGTGGGTGGTTATAGCAAAAGTCTTGGAATCTCTTATCTGGAAAAAGCAATTTAGGGGAGAAGTAGTATATTTTCCTTTCCAGATCTATATGTTCTCCAAAACTCTGGGTTTCTTTTCTTTCATGGCCACATCCTCATTGCGTGCTTCAGAACATGCAGTGTTTTGCAGCTGACTTTCACCACAGAGATGCATAAGAAGAATCAAAGTTCTTAGGCTTCCATTCCCATATTTCAAAACCAAAAGTGATTCCAATATAAAAGATTTCCCAAATTAGAAATAATACTAATGCTTTAAATTATAAATGATAACTTTAAATATCATAGTTTATATATCATTTTCCCCCAAAAGTCCTACTTATGCTTTGTTGTAGGATGATTTTATGGTGATCAGTAGTACATGCAGGTTAGAATTATAGAGAGGAATAATGAGCTAATATATGAAAATTATTTAGAAGCAGATAATTGACATTCAATTAGCATTTACTGTTAAGAGTAGTAGGAGCAGTATAGTAGCAAAATATTATGTTATTCTTCGCTGTATTACATTGACAAGATTAAGTTATGACAGTAATTTGAATACCATTTATTTTGTGTTACGCACTGTGCTAGCTCCTGAGATACAAAGAGTTGTATCTCTATCTATCTTTAAAAATTCTTAGTTCCTTAAGATTTGAGACTAAAATAAAGCTATTGTGAACCTTATCCCTTTGAGCTACAAAACATCCTGTTGCTGGTGGATCCAACTGGTGTTCCAGGTTCTTGTCCTGTCCCAGAAAGAATTCAGAGACAAGACGTAGAGGTTAAGAAAAGTAAAGTGAGGATTTATCAAAGGATGGATAGTACACTTTCAAGGGGAGAGTGGGCAGGCTTAGGTAAGCGGCTGCCCTGAGTTTCTTTGGCAAATTAGTTACATAGAGTGTAAAAATGAGTGAGATAATATTCATTGAGGAGGGGTTGTATTTCCTGATTATCATCCCAACTCCACCTTCCCAAAGGAAGGAGGGATTTTTGTCCTTATTTGGTCTCGATCAGAAGTATCATGGTGTTGGTGCATGATGGGTACTTCTGATCTGCAAGGCTAATTTTATTGAAATGAGGGCATAATGAGCAAAAGGTTACATTTGGACACAAGAATTTCCTGCCTTTTGTGACCTTTCTTTGTTGGTCTCCAGGCCAAAAGGTGTGGCCCCTTATCAGCCCAAAGATTTCCTGCTTTCCTTTCTCTGCCCAGAGACCCCTGGTGCTTGCTTACATGATGTGTGGTTTCCTGTGTTTAGTCTGTGCCCCTCCTTTCTGTACAATTCCTGCCGTTTGGTCTGTGTCCCCTTTTCTCTGCTGATATCTAGCTATCTGCCTGCTCTAACAATCCTTCCCATTATATATATATATATTCAATAAACCAAATATTAACTGAGAAACTCCTATAGCTTAGCCCTATACTGAAAACAAAGTAGGACAGAAGCTAGAAAAGCCTCACCACATCCCCCCCACCTTGCCTCATCCCTGGGATCTGCTGCCTTCCACATGCCCGGGAACTGGTGGGAGCTGACAATCCACAATATTCCAGCTCTCTCACTTGACACCATCCCACCCTCCCAAACTGGGTGACACTGAAGTGTGTATGTTAAAATTGTGTCCCAGAATTTTCTTCATGAAACTAAACTGTGAGGCCAACAGTATCTGGCTCGATAATGCTACTTTAGCCTTCCCTTATGGTGTTCTCCACACCTCCCAAATAAACTACGTCTAATCCTGGCTTCATGGTCTGTTTTCAGGCAACCCCAAAACAGAATTCTAAAGTAGGCTTACAATTTTGTGGGGAGGTCATGCACAGACAGATAATGGAAAAACAAAAATTTTATGACCCACAAAATTTTAGAATATTATGGCAAAAACACTACCTGGAGAAACTGACCCCTGAGCTCTAGTCCTTGCCTCTTCACAAAGTAGTTCTGAAGCAAGGACACATGTCTTCCGTGGACTGAGTTGTCTCTTGTTTGTCAAGTAAAGGTTTGGATGATTAAATGATCTGGAGTTTCTCCCCAGCCTAATTTTATGATTCTAAGATTATAAATCCTTTGAACGTTTGCCTCCAAAAATGATCTGTAATACTTTCCAAAATGAAAGTTTAGGGCAAATAGACATTTCTTAGGAACCTGAGAACCCTTGTGTATGCATTCATTCATTCAACAAAATATATTAAATATCTGCTTTACATATATCGATACATCATTGCAGATCTGCATTGTCTAATAGGCACATGTGACTAGCCACATGTGACTAAATTTAAATTAATTCGACTTAAATAAAAGTAAAGTTTCAATTGTTCTGTCCCTCTAGCCACATTTTAAGTGCTCAATAGCCATATGTGTCTTGTGACTGCTATATTGGACCACAAAATTACAGAATACTCCTGTCATTGCAGAAATTATACTACATAGAGCTGCTCTGAATGACAAAAAAAATTAAACCAGACAACTGGTCTTCAAGAAATAATACCTAAAAATTCAGTAAAATATCAATATGTGATTGGCTATAGTTGATATCAAGTGAGTATTTTCAACTGCATAGTTTAAAGTAATTTAGATGTAAATTTTCAGGGGAGACTTCATGGTAGATAGAAAAGCTGAAGGTTAATCAGTAAAGTAGACTGTTACAGGCATTATGTGCATTTGAATAGAAGCAGGTCAGAGAAGTTGTCTGGAGACACTGAGTGGAGTAGACTTAAATTAATAGAGAGAAAGAGAAAAACTACATAGAGTAAATTCATAGAATAGCCAGATAACACGTATATCCTTACAACCGTTTTATTTAAAGCTCTTCTAAATATAGTTGTTATAAGAATAGATAGATGAGAATTGCAGGCACAGTTGAAAGTTTCTTTGTCTCATATAGTTTGATTTTCTTACTTGATGTAAATGCAAATTGGTTAGAAAAGTAAAGTAGAGCTTTGTTTAAAAAAAAAAAAACACTTTAACCTTTGTATTGTTTCTTAAGCTTCATTTACTTTGTCATTCGTATCTTTCTTAACTGCAGCTACCACGATGCTTAACAGTAACTAATTAGTGTCTTCTGGATGAGTCCATGGATAGTTGTCACCCTTCTCTTCTTGTGACCGTTCTTTTGAAAAAAATGTAGAGTGATTTAAAACATCTCCTTAATGTTCAATGTAGCTTAGTAGTGTTTAAATATGTAAGTTTTCTAGATTTGGATTCAAATTCCCCACCCAGGTCCACAACCTTCATTAAGATAGATGAACCTCTTCTCACCTCAAATTCCTCATCTGTAAATGAATCAGTAACATCGCCTACATCATGAGGTGGCTGCAGGGGGTAAACTAAGAACTAAATAGTCTATAAACACTTAGAACAGTGCTTAGCACGCAGCAAGTGTGTGTGCATATTGCTGTTTTTCCTGTTGGTTTCAGATACTCATTAGGTATCTGGGACCCACCAGATACAAAACCAACGTTAAGATTTTCAGCTATACAATCAGAAGAGCCAGTAAAACCATTACTGATAATGAGAGAGCAAATCCCTTTGTCCTCACCATGGGACACTAAGTAGGAAGCTCTTCACTTTATGTTTCAGCTGCCTTATTTCCTTTAAAAAAAACTGGAAGAAAAGTACTTTGGTAAAGGCTTTCATATCCAAAATAGATGTTATAGAATATTCTTTCCCATCATACCCTATGATAACAATTTCATTGCTTCCTTTTTCTGCATTTGTTTATTAAAGGGAAAGCATACTTTTTACCCAGATGTGAAGTAAAGTGCCAAATCTAAGACCCTGAGCCATGTAAACCTCAATCCTGACCCCTCAATGGCAGAGTATCTGCTGCTACCTTTGTCTAAGAAGGATCTCTGTGGGTTCTAGATGTGTGGTAATTACGCTGATTTGCCTAAAGAAGTGTTAACTGAGATCATGATGTGATCTCAAGGGCAATGGATGCTTGAGGGTTGTTGAATATTTAATTTGTCAGAGGAGGTCAAAAGAAAGAGATGTTATGCTACTTTGCAAGTATTTTAAGAGAGAGAAAATGAGAAGCTCAAACAAACCCATAAAAATAACTGATGAAAACCTCCAAATACACAATCCGAATCTGAAAGAACAGTGATATGTTAAGAATAATCTATCTATGGGCTGAATAAATATCTTTCATTATTGTTAATGATGACAAAATTTACATTAATAAATGTCTTTTCCATGCATTCTCCTATGTGCTTAGCACTTGGAGTTGTATTCACTGTTACTTTAAAATAGCATCATGATTATTGTAAACACTAAAAGATCTATATACATGTACATAAAAACATTGTCATAGTTATTTAAATGGTAATTATTAAGGAAATTTGTGTATGCAAAGAGGTAGCATCTTAGTAACTAGTCTTTTAAGCAATACTATTTTTTTTATTTTGAATTGATATATATTGAGATTTATTTCTTTAAATAACATCAGGCCTCATCACATCCTTGAAACTAGTATCAAGTAAATTTTTCACTTCACAATGTTATGATTTAGTTCTTGGAATATAATAAAACTTTCTTAGTATTTAGTTTCTATTTTCCCTTAGGCTAATATTTAAAAAAAATACTTCCATGATAATGGAAATGCTACCAAGATACAAAATGACTAAAAAAGAGTTGGTGAGATGTCCCTTTGGGACTCTAAATGTATTGCTCTTTAAGAGTTACTTAAGCTTAGATTATAATCACAAATTTCAATCTCACACATGTATTTATTTTTTGCCTTGTTCAAAGGGATTACCAGAGTCTTTCTCTGTACATGATTTGAGAATGAACAAACCTTAACTTCTATATTTATGTTTTATTAAAATAAGGAGCTGTTACCCCAACATTCATGAAGTATTAGGGATCCATGGATGATTTCCTTGGAGTAGATGTAATATATAAGTCCTCTGGATTTTTTGCACATCTGTGTGTGTATGCATGCGTGCAACTTTGGGAGGAGATGGCCTATAACATTAACAAATTTAAAAAGTATAGCATTGACTGTAAAATTTCATGACATAAATAAAGTTTAGCTGATTGGATAAAAACTCAAATAATCAAAGTCCACTAGAAGAATATTCCCTAACTATATAGTACCCAACACTTTAACACTTACGATACATTCCTTTATTCTGTGTATTCTTTAACTCACACTTTTCATAATACAGTATACTTCTGGAAATAAGTTATTTGCAATTAAATTTTTATTTCTTAAATATATATTTACATAGTACATTCACATGATTAATATATTTTAAGAAGGAAAAAGATTTAGAATGAAAAGAGTGTGTCTTCTCACCCCAGGAGAGAGAATCATTGTTATGAGCCTTTGTGTATCTTTCTGGACAGATAAATAGATACGTGGATAAACAGAAAAACAGAGTCTCTCGTTTTTTCTCTCTCTCATATTAAAACTATAGCATATTTTAGACAAAACTTTGGGCCTTCTTTTTCTAATTTAAAAATTCACTTTAAAGATTAGTCCTCAGACCACGTCATTCTTTTAATGTCAACAAGTAATCCATTGTGTGGATGAACCAGGATTTATTTAACTTGTCCTCTATTAATAGACATTTAGATTGCTGTCAGTCATTTGCTGTTATAACTCTGATGCAATGAATACTTTGGAATGTGGTAAACGTTTATAGGTTCAGTGCCTAAAAGTAGAATTGCTGGTTTAAATGGTGCATGTATATTTAATTCTTATATGTTAGATGAATTATCTACTGTAGCAAATGTTAGCAAATCATCCTCCATAGACACACTATTTTACACTTCCACCAACAATTAATGAGTGTGATAATGCAAACTTTTGAGAGCTCAACATCATTTACTTTGGTTTGTCAACCAAGCCCAGTAGATTGGAGATACAGTCAAATGAATCTTCCTGTTTAACTTCTTGGCATAATTGAGAAACAATAACTGGGGGCTTTTTGTTTCAGATCTCTGCAAGTCTCTTCAAATGCCTCATCTTGTAGAAAAGTCCAATGATTGCTTTGCCAAATAATTTAGTTGAAATCTTATGATTATTGGGTAAAATGCAACCCAAATTCTTCCTGGCCTCAGAGTTCCATCATTATTTTATTCAATTAACTAACAGAAATGGCCATTAATATCAACTGTGCATTTGTTTAAGCTATAAACTAAAAGAAAAAATATCTCTATTCTTATTTAAAAGATTGTATAAGATAGTAGCCATTTTGGAGTCTCAAAGGTAAACCAAAAAATATCTGAATCAAACAGGAACCAAATTGTATATGAGTGAATAATAAAATATTCAAAGTGTAGTTTTTTATTGCTTCTTTGTGTCCTTCCCTTGCCTATAAATGAAAACACTAAACTGCTCCAGGAAATCGTATGTTTTTGTAGCATTTCAACCCTGGTAGTAATCAGGAAGCACTAAAAATGCTCATGGAAACTGTTTTCCACAAATTAACTGAAATTCACACGTGGTTAAATAAGTAACCTACCATGCCTAAGCAAACATTTTATATGGTTTCTCATTACTCAGCCTTCCAAACAAACCCATAGAAGTAGTTTGTTATCATCCATTTAAATTATACCCTCAGATTTAATCAAAATCTTTTCTTTAGGGCAAATGAGCCCAATGTGTGTGGATGTTGATGTACATAGTGCTGAAGGAATGGGGCAGACATTTAAAGTAGGACTTGGACTGTTAATGAGTATCTTTACACATGACTATTCCATGACAAGTTGATAGATGTTTGGTTTCACTGTCCTCCATAAACCACAAGAGAAGGTGCTGCTAGCAGATACTGAGTTCAAATCTCAGACCTTTGCAATCTGCATGTATAAAACAAATGTTTTCACAATATAAAAGAAATAGGTCTTGTCTGATAAGATTGCATAATTCCAAGATCTGCATCCATCTGTGTATATATTTTTTGCTTTTAACTTATGGTAATGGCTTTATTTGGCAACTTAATGTTTTCCTTTTTCCTCCTAACAGCAGGTGAAAGAATTCATAAATCTGCCATGAACAGTTGCCAATGAATATTCATATCTGGGATGTCTGATTGCAGCAGTTTGACATTTTTATTCAATTTCCATCAAGAAAAAGAAACGCTTTGTTTCTTAATTCAAAACGCATTCTAATCGGTTTCTGCACGTTATACCACTGGTTAGGTTATTGTAATTGTCAGTATCAAACAACTAATTTATAAAATAAGAATATTTAATTTGATCCAGAAAAAAAAAGTGGCTAAGAATTAACCTCAGAAACTCACTGAAAACAGTATATCTTTTTGTTGTATATGACAGTTTATTTAAAAAAAAAAGAATTATCCACAATAAGCACCTTCATTTTCTGTCTTAATGTATAGTCTATGGTATATGCTGGTATCCCTTGCTGGAAAGCTGATCAGCATCATTATTATATGATCAAGAAGATATAATTGGTTCAACTAGAGGTTGGTACAATTTTAGTGGGTATTTGTGATTATCTGCCAAAAGTCAAGACATTCATAGCAGCAAAATTAATTTTTTAATTGATTAAAACCTGTCTTTAGACTGTTCTGCCTTTAGCTTGAACCTTTACTGCAGTTCTTCCTAAGTTAAGATCTATAAGAATATTTTGGAAAGCTTACTAAAATACAGGTTTCAGGGCCATATCCCAGGATATTCTTAATCAGTATATCTGTGGTATGGCCCAATAATTTTAATTTCTAATGAGTAGCTAGATAGGGTTGATGCTATTCTACCACACTGTATTTAAATATTATATAGTATTGGCTATCTATTGGTCATCTATGAAATATACACAAATCTTGTGGAAAAAAGCATAGAGCAACAGAGCATTAAGAACCTTGTACTGACAGACAGATTAGAAAAATTGTGTAGGGGAGGAGATTTCAAAACAACATACATGTTCAGTAATCCAACACAGCAAGCATTTTCTCTAATGCTGCTTCCGTACAGTGTGTCTGCATGTGGTGTGTGTGTGTATATATATATATATATATATATATATATATATATATATATATATATATATATATATATATATGGAATTAAAAACTAAGCAAGAATTTTTTTTAATCTTCTTATGAAGTAGAATCTGCATTCCCCACTTTTTTATTGAAAAGCTAAATATAATGTAAGAGTAAATTAATAGATCCCTCATCTTCATTATCTGCAAATAAAATACTAGAGAAAAATATCAGATTAAAAGAGAAAACCATGGGAATTAGAGGGCATCTCCTTAATCTGCTATTGAACACAAGGGATTTATTTTTACTTGAAATTTATGAAATGCTGAGCTCTGTGTTTTGCAAAATGGACACATACTTTCTTGAAATATTTTTTATTTTAATACGTCTTCACTTTCAAAAATAATTGTGTTGGCCTATTGGGTTTCAGCGCTGATGGTGAAGAAAAGTGTGTGGTGGTGACGGTAGCAGTGGTTGTTTTGCAACAGTAACTGTTTTCTTGGGACTTTGTGAGAGACCCAAACTTCCTAACTTGTTTTCCCTTCATTCTCATTCCCTTCTGAGCATTTTCAAATTTGTTGCCAGACATCTTTCTAAAATACAAATATGATCATGCAACTCATTATCTTAATTAAAATCTAGACAGCTTCTCATTGCTTTCAGCATAAAATGAGTATTTTTTTTAGCTATGCTTACAAGACTCTTCATAATCTGACCCCAGTCTACCTCTTTAGTTTTATAACTGAATCTTTTAATCCTGCCATAAAAAACAATTTAGGAGTCCTTAAAAAATGCCATGTGTTGTCAAGTTACTTATCCCCATGCCTAAAATGTCTTCATCCCTTATTTTTTCTGCTTTATTCTATTTCTTAAGACTCACCTCATTCTTCCACTTATTTTGAAATTTTCCTTTGTGGTCCCAACCTCTACTAGGTCCTTATTCTCAGGATCCCCATAATACCCCATAGATACTTATGGTATACCAGTAGCAGCACTACTCTTCTGCCTCATTGTAAGTCTTAAGCTCAGGGAAAACAGGACTTTTACATTTATATTTATCACAGTGTCAACATATGGCAGCAACTCAGTAAGTAGCTTTTTCAAAAAGAATTTACTGACTATCTCATAAGTGATGAGGAGTCAAATTTCATATCTAAAGCAAAATCGCAGAGGATCTACTGAGCCAGATGAGGAAGCATCATTTTTAATATGTTAGTTAGCAAAGAATTACTGATTCTGGAAGATTAAGAAAATGTATTTAAGCTGTTATGATAGTTCAGATGTGGGATAAGGAAGACACACATTTTTGTGGAGTTAATGTTGATGAAGCACTGAGTGATATGTTTTATACAGGGCTTGCTAACCCCAAGATTCCTTTTCTAGAAGATATAAAGCATGATGGCAGTGCTGTTGGAAATAGAGTGATGAGGAAGAGAGCCATCTGTCTCATGGAGGGTGATGAGATTTTGGAAAAATCATCTTTAGATAGAGGTCATTGGTAAGTCAGAAAAATCTATAAGCAAATAAAAGTAAAAGCTCATTGTAAAAATGAGGTCCTGAGGCCCAAATTCTGAAAATAGGCATCTGTTGCATTAAATTGGGGGAGTTGATCCCATAAGCACTGGACATCCAGTTTGTCTGAGAGCAAAAAGAGAGTTAGAAAGTGGGAACTGTGCCAGAATAGAGAGACCAGAGATGCTGACCAGAGGATGTACGACTTTCAAGAGAGGAATGGTCAATATCATCAACACAGGTGCTCCAATCCTAGTTTGTGCAACAGCACCTTCTGATGATTCATGTCTCTCGAGAGCTCTCTTCCTTCTCTCCTATTTCAGTCTCTTCCTCTTGCTTGATACCTTTTAGCTTATCCATCTCTGTCCTTCTGTCTGCCTTCCTGGCCCTGCCTTTTACTTTACATGTTCCCAGAGAGCCCCACCAGGGGTGTCCATGCGGATGTGGTGAGACCACATGGGGAAAGCAGAAAGATTTCCCATAAGTGAATTGAAACTTCCTCAGCCACAACCTCTGACATTTTTTCCCACCCTGCCACCGGTGGCCACACATCTCTCTATTCTGTTGGATAGCATCTGGCAGTTAACCATTCACTGTCCAGCAAAGTCATGATCCCCCCAGACCACTTCCCTTGTTCACGGTATGGCCTTGCTGTTCAAAATTTAGTGTGACGCATCGAAACACTATGGAAACCTGATGTGGCAAGTCTACATCTCATCACCACTGACGTATCTGGGCATGACTGCTGTTCATTGTTTTTTGTTGCTTTTGTTATATTCAGTAACAAATGATATTTCATGATTCCCAAAAGAGTTGCTTGGCTTTGTGTAGTGATTTGGATTATAAATTTCATTTCATATAAATGATTTAGTACAGTCCTTAAACAAGTCTTTGATCTGAGGAAAATTATCCTTATTTTACAAAGGAAGTGATCAAGATTCAGAATGGCTGAGTGATTTGTTCAGAGACACTGCATAGACGTGGCAGAATTGACATGTGACTGGAACTATTCCCACTACACCATATGATGGCTTTCAGTATATTCATGGTTCTCCTGATAGCGATAATTTCATGGAGCATGTTCCTTCCTCAAAGGCTTTTCATTTCAATTTTTCACAACACGTATACTGTATCAGTAGGGCTGTTTTGCAAATAAGAAAATAAAGATATCATAATTTTAAAGAAGACAAATTCTGTCAATAAACTCCTGTCAGAGCCAATACTAGGAGCCAAGCTTCAGGATAATTATCCCCATTCTGTTTAATGGTGGATGCTGTCCTCTGGGTCCTTGTTGGTTGTTTCTTTTCTTTGTCCTCAGAAGATACTTAAGAGTGCATTACTTTCTTTGTTTTCTTTGTTTTATACTACTTCTTCTAAACCATGAGCAAATTTGCATCCCTGTGCTCCAGACTAATCCTGCCGCATAACCTGCTGATTTTCTTACAACTTGGCCCGTTAGTTTTCCATCTTCCTTCTGCATTTTTTTAACAGTCCACCTACTGAGCTCTTCAGTACATAGGGTAAATCACACTTGTCTCTTCTAATAAGGAACAAACAAAAAACCCCTTTGTCCTCAGTTTGTTCTCAGAGTCTCTCACCTTTAATTCATAGACGAATGATACGCCCTTTCTCTCCATTTCCTCATCCACACTTCACTTCTTAAAAACTGTACTTTATTTTGTGTGTGTGTGTGTGTGTCTGTGTGTTAAAAGGAAGGCATGAACTTTCTTTTCAGCCCATCTTATCTGTATCAAACTTTGACTCACCATTTAACTAATGAGGTTTCTTCTGAGTCACTGGTGACCTCCAATATTTCAAATCCAGTCAATTCTATCCCCTCTCTTCTCTGAATGTTCGTAATAGCTAAAAACTTCATCATTTTGAACTCCTCAGCCTTTCTCTGCCAAGATATCATTCTGAGTTTCTTTACAACCCCATGAACTTCTCTATCTATTCTTTAAAAGTAGGGTAGAATAGTAAAGAGCAAAAGGACTGGAACCAGGCCACTGGACACCACCACTGACAGTGTGTCAACTTACCTAACTTCTTTGTGCCTGTTTCCTATAAAGTAGAGATAGTAACAGTACCTGTCTTATGAGTTAGACAGCACCTTAGAGGATTGTTTTGTGGATTCAAAGTGTTAATACATGTAAAGCACTTACAACAATAGCTGGCATGTTATACTGGCTTAGTAAATTATTCTGTCACTGCTGTCACCACCACCACTACCCTTACTCCTCTTCCTCTTGCTCCTCCTCTATTCTTTCACCCGCAGTCTGGATATTGATACTCCCTACAGTTCTTTTCTCAGCTCTCCTGTCTCCTCTGAGTCCTCTTAAAGGGCCATCTTATTTATCAAGTCTTCACAACACCACGTATATTTTTATGCCTCTCACATCTCTATACCCAACTGCTCACCTGAATTCCAGGCCATACTCCACCACCTACTATACTATCCAACTATACGTAACTATGTATAACTATGTATAGTTACTAAACAACTTTTTTCGATGTCACACTGGTATTTCAAAGTCAAAATTTCTAAACCTAATGTCAGTATCTTCTCTCACTACATGATTTTTTTAATTGACTTCTTATTAAAGTCAGTACTCTTCCAAGCCAGAAATCTCAGCTTACTTTATCCAGTGCCTCCACTTCTGATTCCTGTATCATTCAAAAGAGACTTTACTCGAAGTACAGAGACCTCAAGAAGGAATGGTTAAAATATGATCATTTATTTTGTTTTATTTATATCCTCAGTTACTCAGGCTCTTCCTAAAATGGAGACCTCAAGAGAGCAGACAGAATTCCAGCAATCATGCCTGTAGTTCTGGCAGCAGTTAAAAGGAAGACTTTTTTTTTTTTTAAGGAGCATGCCCTTCATCTTATAGATAGGAATTATTCTCTAAATCTGCTACACAATATAATTTTCCTTACATCCCATTACCCAGAACTTAGTCATATGGTTACATGTAAACACAAAGAAGGCTGGGACACGGTGTCTTTATTCTGGATGGCCTGGTTCTCATCTAAAATTCAATATAGAAGAAGAGAATAATATTTTTATTTTTTTAATTTAAGCTTTATAAGAAAGTATAACTTACATATAAAATAATAATAAATTTAAAGTGTACATCATGGTGATATGTCTACATGGTGAAGAGATCTCCTATCTAATTGATTAACCAAATCCATCACTTCACATATTTATTTGGTGATTTGATGAGTGTTCTTTAATATCTACTATTATTTATATAAGTTATAACTTCAACAATTTCCCATCTTTTTCTTCTTCTCTATTGTCATTGCCACTGCCCTAGTTTAATGTCATCATTCCATAAAAGCAAATGCTATGAATCTTGTTTCCATATTTCTGATAAAGTCAGCTTTCTAGAACACAAATCTGATCATTTAACCTCCTGGCTCAAAATCTTTCCTTAACTGTCCAATAGTATAACATCTGCTTATTTGTTAAAAAAGGCAAAAATTGTATTCTGTAATGGAGATCAACCTAGTTATATAAAGTTAGCTTCTAGTAGTCTTTCTACCTTGTCTTCCAGACACACAAAATTATTTGCAGTCCCTTGAATCTGCTGCTCATCTATCTGTCTTTGTGGGTTTGTGCATGTTGTTTCTTTTGCATGCAATATTTTCCCTCTACTCTTAGTCTGATGAATGTCTGTATGTCCTTCAAGACCCAACTTAGATATTACTCTCCTATTAATTTTTAAAATCAAGTTGAGTTTCCTACTTGCACTTTCATACCCTTAATAAATCTATATCTTGTATACTTTTTACATTCTAGTGTAGAATTTACTCTGTTGTCCAATAAGTAGAATTTTATATATGTCTTCCTTCTTAGGCTATGAGTGCTGTGGGACATAGTTTATCTGTCTACCTCTGATACTGATGCATAAGTATAGGTACTCAATAAAGGTTTGATGAGTTACTAAATAAATGAAATTCAGTATTTTAGTATATTTAATAATTACTATAAGAATACATGTCAAGACTATAAAGACAATAACCACTTCCACCAATCAACTTTGCAAACAATAAAAGCACTAAACTTTATAAACTATTTAAATCTACATTTAAAGTATAGGAGTTAAATTACCTTTTACTAAATAACTGTCTTTTGTTGATGTTAAACACGATTTTTGTTCCTTAAATAAAAATGATAGTGATAAGACTTGAGGAATTCCACTGTCATGAAATGTAAATTTTTCTAGTAGAATAGAGTGCAGTGTTTCCAGGTGAGTGTTCATGTCCCAGGAGCTTGTGTTCTGTGGTGCAGTAATCCACTACATATCATTCTACTGAGTTGAACAAAGTCCTTCTCCAGAACAGGCTTTCTTATTTAATAGGATCTGGGCCATAGATTTAAAAAATTATAAATACTTAAGACATATCTGGCAACTCTGTCATTCACAGTATGTTTCATTTAATATATTTCTGTTTTTTTCAGCTTACAAATCTGATTGTTGTTTTATAATATTGGAAATATTTCCTTGATTTATATTTTCAGTAAACTAGTCCTTGCTATATAAAAGAAAGTAGATTGAATACTTTTTCACTTCAATCATTTTGTTCCAGAATATCAGTAAAGGTACCAAACTTCCTTCACTTTATCTTGATGAATAGGAAAATTATTTCACAGACATCACAGACATAATTATTTCATAATTATGAAAATCTCTTAGTCTCTGCATTTCATATCTCATGTTCATTTTTTTCCCATCCATTATGTCTCTAAGGTAGAATTGTCAGAAACTCAAGTTGTATCATAGCATTTCTTACTCCCAGCATATGCCTTTATTTTGACATTCATCAAAAACTTTGTCACTGTACGTCTGTAAGTACATGCAAGTCTTTAGGTATGGGCGTCAATTTGCTATAAATAAAGAGAAGCAGTTTATCTACACCTTGATATCAATTTGTATTTAAGTTTGACATCTGCAGCCAAAAAATAATGTTTTGTTGCCTAATAATTAGTTGAATAGGTTATCAAATGGTGTGTATATGTGGGAATATAAACAACGAAAAAAATTTTAATGATCTAAATTCAGAAAAACTACTTTCCATCTGAATTGTAAAAGTGACCTAAGAGTAGACTTACACTAAAATAACTAAAGGTGGCAACTGACACAACATGGAAATGGTCTTTGCAGTTTTTTGAAGGTCAAGACAAATTTCAATAATGCACAGTATAATACTTGTCTAAGTAAAAAATTTAGCATGGCTAAATTGAAAGCGCTGTTAGAATGACAGAAAATCAGAATTTAAATTATTGAGCAATGGAGCTGTCATTAAAAATGTCAAGTTGAATTTTATTTTCCCTAGGGACATCTCACAGACTGTTCTATTTCCACCTTGTGCTTTTTCTTTTATTTTCCTTTCTTTTTTAATATATCCAAAAATATAGGCAAGCATATCATCTACACCATTGTTTGTGATTTTATTTTCTATTACATTATGTTTTGGTTCAATAATTTTGTATAATACAATAAAAATGAATTACTAGAAAATTAAAAGACAAAATCATACAAATTAAAACCACCAATTCTTAAAATGACGATTAGAATCAATAACATCATATAGCTGTCAATTTGCTATCAATGCTTACTTTTAAGTTCTGTACTTAACACGCTATGGACTGGTGAGCACTTTGTAAACCAGCACTGGTCCAAGGACCACACTTTGAGCAGCACTGCTTTACACTATCACTAGGGCAGGACACATACTCTTTGGCACAGTCAGTGTGCCAAATTGACTCTGAGTCAGTCTTCTGTGTTCTACCACAGTCTAGGTTGTTTAAGAGTGTAGATCTTCTCTCCAAGCTCATGACCAGATTTGTTACATTTTTCACCATGTTACTCCAGATTACCAAAGTGGGGTCACTGATTTTTTTTTTCGCTGATATTGATCAACCTGGCCCATGGTAGGTAAATAAAATTTTAATTAGAGATATTGAGTGAAATTTTAAAAGCTATGAGGAATATTCTGCTATATACCCACAAAGATTATCTTAAAAGGGCTGATCTAACTCATTCCTCTTCAAGTGCTGTATTACATTTTGAATTAAGAGTCATTTTATTCTTGCAGGTAGAATTTTAGGATCAATTATAGCTAACTTGTATTTTAGTAGGTACTTCAGCATGATTATATTAATTTAAACGTAAAAAACGGGCTACTTATGCAAGAGTTGAAGTATGAAAGAGCTTCTCAATAGGCTCCTTATTTTAAGCCTTACCAGTCAAATTACAGTGTAATTGCTTTTATTTGATCTTTTCCTATCTAAAAACTGCCTTGGGGGTGCATATTTCACTCCATTTACTTTGATCAAAGAAAGAGAAGTCCATGAGTTTTTCAAAGAACTTCCAGATTTGAAGTAGTAAAGGATATTCTATGCATTTTACTTTTCCATATGGACAAGTAATTTAAACTGCTTAAAAAAAAAAAAAGGAAGGAAGGAAGGGGAAAAAAAAAAAGAAAAGCATGTACATAGTGCTCAGGTTTGCAATAAAATTATTTAATTTTATATTTTGAAGATAAAACATCATATTAAGAAGAACACTATTTATACTCGCCATGTCTGTTATTATGAACTACATAAAGTTTTTGCCTTAAGCCTTACTATGTTTAAATATTAATTTGTACTTAATGTTTTTACTCCAAGTTGATGATGACGGTCATCATGATGATGGTGATTTTTGAATGTTGTGGTTGCAAAACTTGAATTATATGCCAAGAAGTTGGTTTTATTAATTTGCATTAAATCAAAATCAATCCCTTTGGATACTAATAATGATAAATTTAATGCTAGTCTAGACTCCAAATTTAGAGAAATACCTGTGATTGTCTTTGGTAGTCATTCTATATTTCCTCTTTAAATTTAATTCTCAAATATTATTTTAAGTTTTTAAAACCTTAAACCAGTATTTGTGCTATAAATTTTTCTGCTGTAAATCTGGCAGTTATTTAACTTTAGTATTTTATTTTATTTTTGGCAAATAAGAATCAAATGAAAAATGAGGATGACTGTTTAAACATAATCAGGTTGGATAACAGAAAAGTAGGATAATTTTCATAATCCACACTAGCTGTAAGTAGACACACCTGCACATCTCAACTGCTACTTCCCAGTGCCCTGGGAGTTTCTCAAGGGCCTGATCTTACTCATTTAATGAACTATATGTTAATTGTTCAGCCATTTCTAGTGACTTACCAACATAAAGTGACTAAGTGACTTGGAATATATAATGAGTTGTCTCACAACCAGATAGTAGCTACATTTTAACTGAAAAGCATGACCATCACTTGTTTTTAAAGAAAGGAGGAGGGCATTGGTTCAATTCAACAGACATTTATTAAGTGTTTATATGCTGGAGAGCATTAACCTAGCCTAGATTACTATTATTTTGTAAGGCAGGAGGAAGTGCTATATAATGTACTATTGGCTTGACCTTTGTTCTCCAGGGAAGTCTTGTTCAGTGAAAAACTTGTCATTTAGGCTGTCATAAGGCATCCATTTCTTATTTTAGTAAGAGATCTAGGTTAATCAGGCATTCATACATTATGTGGACACCATTCCCACTCTAGTGCTGTTGGCACATGCAGGCTCAGGGATCATCTTTAGGATGACAGCATTTTATGAGAGGTTTATGTAGATTGTGGGATGTTGTGCATTCATTTTTGCTTATTTTGCTTTGTTTGTTTTTGTTTTAGCTTGGATGTAAGAAAAATTTAGCCCCTAGAAATTTATAGACTTTTAAAGGCCACTATGATTGAAGCTCAAATTGTGAGGGCACTTTTATTCAACCCTGCTATAAACAAGATAGGAAGACAAACAAGATGGACTTGAGTATCCATCTTCTTTCTTTTCATAGAAAATATTAGCATCAATTTCTAATGAAATGCATTAGCAGTTTCATTCTTGTATTTAAACTGCTTCAAATTAGAAAGGAATTCTAAAAATAAAAGAAAACTTTATTTTGGAAAAAAACACTTGCCAATTCTGTCATGGAAAATGCTTACATTTTATTGGTTAAATTTAACTCATTGCATGAGAAAGGGAAAGGAAAAAGTGCTTCCAAGAAGTGAGAATGTTGTTTTCTCCGTAGTGTTTTGGATATCACAACAAGGCTTCCAGTAATACTTGAAGCAGATAACCAAAATATCAGGTATATATTTCATGCCAGGGACTCCACTTGACATACTCTCCCTTTGTCACCACCCAAAGGTTTATTCGTCCTCATGGTGTTAGATGTTTGGCAATATTGTCCCCTCCCCTGACATACAAATGAATTTTCTTCATTATAAATCATCATATGGCATATGTTCAGCCCCACTTTAGGACTGTCCTACACAGATAATACTGTTTTTATAGGCAGTGGGTATAAATACAGATATAACCAATTTTTGACATGGTAAAACAAATGCATACATTTATCAATTTTGTAAGTTATAATTATGTTTTTTATTCAACACGGATTCTTTCTGTCAACCCTCTAATTTCTGAATCTTTGCTTTTCCTAAACATTTATGGTTCTTCTTGAGTTTCAGATTATAAGTTTATAATCTGTCTACCCAACGACTGTGTTCTTCTGAATAATGTTTTTTCCTATCTTCCACTTTGTTCACTGTTTAGCATGTTTGTCTTGGTTCACTGCTCCTTAATGAACAAAGCTTGCCACAAATTCTCTCCTTGGAAATGGAGATTTCCCTCGATGTACATATTAGTTATATTCATCAATAGATTAAAACTTAGCGGTATCTCTTAAGACAATACATGACTTTCATTTTTTTTAAAGTAGGACAAATTACTCTGGCAATTTTCTGATAGCAGTTTAACAGAGTATATCCAGACAGTTATCAGATGGCACTCCAAGTTGCCTCTGTTGTTTAAATCACTAAGTAACTTGCATATAAAAATTCCAGCTAAAAAATTCAGCAAGAAATCACTGGAACCAGATTCTGTTTTACAACAATAAATGGAGTAACAATGGTGACAATACAGGAATAAAAGGAAAGTATCCAGATAGCCTTTAAATGTCATATTATCCACATGAAACATCTAAAAATCACCCATCACTTTTGCAATAAAGAGTAATAGGAACTAAAAAAGCCTTTCAGAAGAATGGCATGTATTGTGCTAATGTGTATTTCTTTTCTTACTTGCATCACTAAATAATATTAGGAATAATTATCTTTATTAGTAATATTATAAGATTGTGTGAAACTTTCCATTCTAACCAGAATATTTTAGTTCAGGATAGATAGATAAATACGCCTAAAAAAGGAAGTAGGAGAAAAGAGATACTTATTCTGTATAAGAGCTTTTTTTCTTCCACAGTGCTTTACGTTCCTTAACTTATTTAATCCACTCCAAGTCCTAAGAAATAAAAGTCATTATGCTGTTTTTATAGGTGAAGAAACTGAGGCACAGAGAGCTCATGTACCTTGCTGAGTGACTTAATTGATAGGATTGAAAACCAACTATTCTTAACTGTGATGTACACTGGCTCTCCATTAATGGAACCATAGATCTGAACAGTTGCCATGCTATTAACTTAAATAATTTTTTTTTGCAACAAATAAATGTCTGTAGCATTTGGGGAATATTTTATGTGGCTAGTAGATATTGACCTTTTTTAATGTTACAAATTTTATCATTGAAACTGAGACTATCAGAGTTAGAAGAATCCTTAAAAATAATCTATTCCATTGCCTTCATTCCTATCAAAAAATAATCACGTCATAATCAACTTTGTCTTTTGCTAGGGTGATTTATATCTACTGACCATATGCTCAGTGCAAAGAAATGCAAAGAATTGCAATGAAAGTTTAGTGGATTGGTTTCTGTTTGATTGGTTCTAATTTAGAGGTGTCCTTTGACAATTTTTATTCTGTTTCTTCCACTCAGTCTCTCAGTCTTCAGCAATGCCAAATAATTATGACACACCTAAGATTTCCTCCTAACTGATTTTTTAAACTCTCAAAGACATTAAAAATCCCACAAGTACTACATAATCCACTCAATCTCCTAGGACTTTTTAGATTAGGGCAAACCTGAGAAGAACTTCAACATATACTTAGATTAGGGTATTGGTTTCCTGATCCCCAGTATGGAGAAATGTGGTCTGATGGCCTCCAGCGTCCCCAAGCAGTATGGGTTTCTGTTAAAATTTCCACGTTTCTGCAGCTTTGGCAATGCTATATGTTGGATAAATATTTAGCTTGTTGTAATGTTCCCAGAAACAAACTCAGAGGTGATTTAGCCTTCTAGTACGGAATGATTATGGGCAAAAGTGTTTCTAAAAAGTACCTATAAGCTATTATCTACAAAAAAAGTATTTAAAAATTTTAGAGATATTTAGAGACATATATGTTTAATGATATTATCAAATACATATACACCAGTATATGTTTAGCAAGAAAAAAGATTTTAAGGGTGTTACTGATGGTTGTGACAGGTACTAATGAATACAATTATAAGGAAAAGAGATGTTAATTTAAACACAAATGATAAGTTTATTGATATTTTTCCATTGAAATTCTTTGAAACTGAGCAAATGCAGGGAGTATGTGCAAACCGAGCAGTGAGCAGTATATTAAATGGATAATGTCACCAAACTAGTGGCAAACACCACCTTCCTATCCTAGTTTAGACAGAAACTTGTCTCTAAGCCTAAAAGATGATAGGAAATAAGAGAGAAAACTGTTTGTATACCTAGCAAGACATAGTAGAGAAATAAACAAACAAAAAGATTAAACATATTCCTTAAATAACATAGTATGCTTATGAAAAATCTAAAATCATGCATTGATTTGGCAACACAGAGTAGGAGGAATTCCAAAAGTCTTTGTCAGAGGAATAGCTGTGTTGTGCTACTGTGTAGTTCTTCTCTTTGATGCATCACTGAATAATATTATTTCCATGCCAGTAATACTACAACTGTGTAATAGCAGCAATAGTGTACAAATGACTGACCTCTTTGGCTACATCTCCACCAAAAGTAAATTTTTAAACTTACAGTTATTCACAAACCTGACTTCCATCAGAATTACCTGGGAGCATTTTTTAAATTATAAATTTACACCCCACCTCTAGGTCTAATGCAACAAACATGATATGAACCTGAGGAATTTCTATTTTTATAAGTTCTTCCAAATGATTCCCCTATTGAACAGCCAAGCAATAGACCACGTATTTAAAAACACGTGTTCAGATAATCTTCCAGTTTCCTAGGAAGCTCAAGTTTCCATGAGGTATATCAGCTTAACTTTGAAAATCTTCTCTGGTGTATACCCAGAGTAGCTCTCTACACTAGGCTACAGTTTTTCACTAGACTGTGAACCCCTAGAGAGCATGTCTCATTCATCCCTGTCACCCAGGGTCTGGGAGAGTGTCTGGCATTCAGTAAACATTAATTTAATAAAGTAAATATACCAGTAAATCAACATAACTTCTTACATTAAGCAAGGAGAAATGCATAAGTAAAACACTTTATGTAGCAGAAAATGAATCCTGCTTAGTTTGTAAAATGCCAGTTATCTCAAGTATAAGGCAACAATGACATAAGAAACACCATATGCTGAGTCAAAATCATTAGTTTAGTCATAACTCAGCTTCCCTCCCCTGTATCTCGTCACACCCTCTAATCACCTGTGTTTTCAACTGGTGTTTCTTTTTTTTCTAAAGACAATATAAAAGATAAATTTCTTTTGCATTTAAATGAAAAAAAGATTAAAATAACTCTGTCAATAGTTCCCTCACCCACCACACCTAGAAATAAAATTGGGTTATAAAATATATTTAGTTATTTAGTAGTCATTTTATTAAGTATAGGAATTATGGAATTAACTAGGAGAATGTTCCTAAAGTAGAAGAGAATATATAGACATTTCTAGATGATGGATTTACACCATCAAGCTATGTAGCCTTATACCCGCAGACAAACAGCAGTGATGAAGGTATTAAGCTTATTCAGTAGTTTTGGGGTTTGAAATGACATATGACTTAGTGACTGTTTTTGTTCTGTGGCATGTGGTGATCTGCTCTTCTCAGGAATTGGGAATGTTTTCTCTAAACTCTTTGATCCTCGCCCACTATTTTGAATTCTCTAAATAACTATTTTTTTAGTTTAGGTTTTTTTTTTTTTTAATTCCTCTCTATTTTGTGGAGTTTTATCTAATTTAGTTTAATCTCTGAAAAATATCTATTTAGCTAAAAATTCAAGCAATCACTGACTCACTTTGGGAAATGATTAGTAGAATCTATGAAGATAAAACACTTTTTCAGGGAAATGAACAAAATTGATTGGGAGCTGAGAAACATGCCTGTTATTGTTACCTATTATCTGGAGATTTGTGATTGTGAATAGCAGCCAAATTCTTTCATGGAAAGTCTGTGTCTGGCTAACTGTGACAACAGTAGATCTGAAAGAGACCAGCTTTTGGTTACTTCAGAATTGAGCTGACCATGGATGTAATTAGCATTGAAGGGCTGTGGCTGCAGATGGCTGTAGGGACATAAACTTGGCGGAAATAATAACAGGGCTGCAACTCAGCAGTAAGTCTTCATAATTTTTAAAAAGTTTTTCTTTTGTTCTTTTTTAACTGAGAGCTCTAACCTAAGAAAAGCATAACACCTGGAGATTTGTCATAAGTGTCACTGAAATATTAATTGAGGCACTAACAGAGAATAACAACTTTTGATTTTCTTATATTCTGCAGAGATCTCTCAAATTTTAGGAACATTATCCAAAAAACAGTATTTATAACTTGAGCAATAAACTCTGTGCAGCTAAGATGTTCCTTCAATTTTTTTCTTCTGATTTATCTTGCAAACTAGAATCCAGTGAGTTCTTACTGGAAGCACTTAGAATATAACTAAAGAAGGATGTTTGTATGTTAACCTGAAAAATCTAATACAGAAGCCAATCAAACTTCTTATAGAGAACTGTCAAAATACAGAAAATACGATGAACTTACAAATTGTTCATAATCCTAACACTCAGAAAAAAACATTTTGTTTCTCTGCAGTTATATATATATAAAGAGAGAGAAAGAGAGAGAGTAGAAACTTTTTATTTGGATATTAACCTTTAGAAGTTAATAAAGTCCACATATTAACAACAGATACGTAAACTGACTGAGATCAGCACTTTTAAAATTGTTTATTGAAAATATTGAAATATTTTAAGTAGTTTATTACAGTCCAAAAAGAGTATTTAATAGTCAATCTCCTTCTGAGTATATGAAACTTAATAAGGCCCCAATCTGTGCAAGCTTTGGTGAGAAATAAATTCTATGGCATCTGAATTTTTTTTTCATATGTTTACCACAATTTTAAATTAGAATTAAGTGCACTTTTAACACCAAGTTTGTTTGCATTAAAAATATTCATACTCGCAGATCAAAGGTTTGGAATTACGTACATCTCTGCTTTCTATAAAATAAATAATTTACTATTAAGATTTCCTACATACCTTCTTTTATTGCTTTCCTTTGCATCTGTCATGTATTTTATATTTATGTAGACCAGAATCATCCATGTGCCTGGCTAACAACAACAAAAAAAATCACAGTCATTATATCAAAGTGAACAACAGCAACATGAAGTCCTAAATATTCTTAGATGCTGACAATTTCAAGCGTATATAAGATAGAAGTGGCATTCTGCTCTGTCCACTCAAAGAATTCAAATTAATTTTGATACTTTATATATCTCTTACAAGAAGAACAAGTCTTATATTTTTAACACTTACTTGACTAAAAAATATCCAAAATTTCTTAGTCTTCAGAAGAATAATGTTAAACCAAGATTACTTTTACTGCACATTAAACATTACAAAGGTTAATAAATGTCACATTACAATGGATCAGTCAATATTTAAGCCTCTTCGAAGGCAAAGTTCATGTGCTCTAGGGCAAGGGAAGAAGCATCATAAATAATTTAATTATTTCAGATCTGGAATAAGAGTATATTGAATGACTTGTAAACTGTGGGAATTATTTTTTTAAGTAGTGTCTGGACTCAGTACAGACTCCTGAGGACATTCAGCATTTTAGAAACTGCAAATCTATAATCAGCAAACAAAACATTTTGTTTGAATTTCCAACTTCTTTTGTAAAATGTTCTTTGAATTGGAGGATGAACTGAACAATCTACTTTCTGGAAACTTGTGGCACTTCTCTCTTCCACATTGCCTTGTACTGCCAGTTGCAGAAATGGAAAAAAAATAAATAAAACAGTAGCAGCAGCAGCAGCACACATTTTGCATAGACCCTTTGCCCTGAAAGCTTCCTGACAAGATTTGCTCATTTGACAGAAGAGCCGCCAATGCTGGGAAGGAGTTTTGCTTTCCATTCCTTCTTTCCAATTATCAGAGGCAGACTGGGGATTCTGAAGTTTACCACCCAGAAAGAAAAGGCTTTGGTCTCCTCCTAATTTGATTATTGACCCTGCTGGCCTTGAAATAGAGAATGGCACTAGCTAAGATAAACAGAGTGAAGAACCAAACAGAAGCGTAACAGAAGTAAGCCAAGGAATGCCTGTTTCCCTGAGACCCTTCATTTAGAGAGGAGAGCAGGTTAGTGAGCCAGCCACAGTTGATTGACTGACGAGATAAGTCACCCTGGAAATTTGAGAAAAGGAATTTAAGTGCCATTAGGGTAAACAAAAGCTTTAGGTTAAAGATTCTATGTAAAAGTTGGTTGTTTGTTTTCAGACCAATAAGAGAAAATGTGCCTATAACTTCCAAGAACCATTAACTCTGTTTCTGTCAGCTCATACTTCATCTCACCCATTAAGGATCTTCCAAAGCCAAACTGGGGACAAATTATTTTGTCTTCAAGCTACTATTAAGTTTTTTTAGTCTTTTTTTTCCCCTTTCAATTAATTATTTGTTATTGCCCAGAAATCTTCCTAAGAAACCATGAGGGTTCTCCTGATTTTTTCTCAAACTACATAAAAATGTCCAGGGATTGGGTTGGCATGGTTTTATATTAAATCAGATCGTCAAAGCCAAGAGGGTCTTTATACTCTGATTCTCAAGCCAGTGGAAAGGCCATGCTGCCTCCACTTCCTTCACAGCCCCCTCACAGAAGTTCATATCAAAGGCTCAGAGGTGGGGAGGAAATGATGATTATTTGAAAAATCATTTTTAACACACCTATTTTCCCATAAACCAAGCAACCAAAATTAAAGTTCATCAAAACCTAAAGAGCAGATAAATGGAGAAATCCTTAAAAGGGACATAGGATTGTTAAAGAAAATTTGAGAGATGATCCTGTTTAATTCCTTCACAGTTGATGGAAGAAGAGGTCATATGGTCCAGACAGGTGAAGTGACTTCCTAAAGGTAACCCAGTTAGTCAATGACGGAGCTAAGACAAAAGCATAGATCACTATGCTGTACACCAGAAACTAACACAACATTGTAAATCAACTAAACTTCAATTAAAAAAAAAAAAGGTCATCTGACCCAGTGGGAACACTTGATTGAGATGCTGCATTTGTAACCGAATTCATTGTTTCTGTGAGTTAATTTTTTAATAACTTAACATGAGAATCCTTTCCTTGCTGTGTATAGTGTATTAATTTCCTATTGCTGATACAACAAATTACTGCAAATTTAGTGCTCTGAGATGACAGAAATTTAGTATATTACTGTTCTGGAGGTCAGAAGTCCAAGATGGGTTTTTAAATACTAAAGCCAGATTGTCAGCAAAGCTTCATTTATTCTGGAGACCCTAGAGGAGGATCCATCCCTTGCCTTTTCCAGTTTCAGAGGTCACTTGCATTTGTCAGCTTACAGCCATCTCACTGTGAACTCTGCAAAATAAATGCCCAAGTATTCAATGGAATAAGACCCTAAACAGAAAAATTACATACAGAAGGTAAGACTCCCCAAAACCTTGCTATTTCACTGCATGTAGAAATTGCTAACCCTTTCTTCTAGAACAACAAATTTAGACAAAGTATAAATAATTGCTATTTGATATCCTATAATGTTATTAAATGGATTCCTACAAGATACTACCATTTTAAAAAACATTTCAGACCTAGAAAAATTCTTCCAAATCCTAAGTAAAAGAATATTTTATATTTTCTACAAAAGTGAAAAAAAAACCCTAAACATTGTCTTGTTTTCCAAGATTCTCAAGTTACACAAATATTTTATACATGAGTATGTAACATAAAATAGTATTATTTTATTGGTATTTGAAAGTCAGAGCATCTAATAACAGTAGCACAGAACAGGAATTGTAATAATGAAGTTCCTCTGCATAGACTAGCTTAATGTTAGCTTAAAGGTTTTCTTTAGAAATATTCTGGTTCTGGTCAAAGATGGTAGTTTGAATTATATGCAAACAATACACGCCTAAATTCATTTTTCTTTCAGTATCCTAATAATATGTTATTAGGCCAGAAATCAAGCCTAATTCATTTTGTATTCTGTGCTCCAAGGCCATGTAGAAGTTTTGGAATACTGAACAGTCAAGAGAAAAAGAAACAAACGTTTTAGAACAGTGAGGCTGCAGGAGTAACGGAGACCAACAGACATCTACTAGCTGATGCACATCCCTAAAGCCTTTTTATTCCTGGTATGAAGTAACTTAGGAGGTAGGCTTGATTTGTTTTTAACCACTCTTTTCTACTTTATATCTTCAAAAGTTTTATGACACACAATAGATTTTCTATAACTATCTGGTGTCTTAGGTCCAGCTGCCATAGCAAAATCCCATAGATGGGGTGGTGTAAACAATAAAAATTTATTTTATTATAGTTCTGGAGGCAGGGAATCTGAGATCAGAGTGGCAGCATGGTCAGGTTCTGGTGAGAGCTCTCTTCCTGGCTTGCAGATGGCCATCTTTCCCTGTGTGCTCACATGGTCTTTCCTTGTTGTGTACACAGGGAGAGAGAGTGTGATCTCTCTTTTCCTCTTCTTATATAGCCACTAATCCCATTGGATTAAGACCATACCCTTATGACCTCATTTAACCTTAATTACCTCTTAAAAGTCACATTGAGGGCTAGGGATCCAACATACAGATTTTAGGTGAGAATTTAATTCATAATATTCCATCTCTAACCCCCAAATTCATGTCCTTCTCACATATAAATAAAACACATTCATTCTAACCTAATAGTCCCACAAATCTTAACTAATTGCAGCATCATCTCTAAAATCTAAAGCCCAAAGTCTCATCTAGATATCTAAGTCAGATATGAGTGAGACCAGAGGTATGACTCATCTTGAGGCAAAATGCCTCTCCACCTGTAAACCCATGGAACCAGAGAAGTGGTTACTTCCAAAATCACAGTGATGGGACAGACCTAGATTAGACATTTAGGTCAAAAGGGAAAAAGAAGTGGCAAGTCCCAAGTAAGTTCAAAAAGTAGCAAAGCAAATTTCATTAGATAGTAAAGCTCAACAATAACCTTCTTTGATTGGATACTCTGCCCTCTCAGGCCCACTGAGGCTGCAGCATCGTCCCCTAACTGTAGGTTGAGGTCTCACTCCTGCAGCTCTGCCAGAGTCTGGCCTGTTGAAACCAAGGAGGTGGCCTTGATGAACTCTGAATCACCTTCAGGGTCATTTTTTCACTTATTTAAGAATAGGTAAAAGACCTAAACAGGCAGTTCTGCAATGAAAACATACAAATAGCCAATAGGCACATGAAAGAATGCTCAATATCACTAATTATCAGAGAAATGCAAATCAAAGGTACAATGAGGTATCACCTCACACCAGTCAGAATGGCCACCATTCAAAGTCCACAAATGGTAAATGCTGGAGAGGGTGTGGAGAAAAGGGAACCCTCCTACACTGCTGGTGGGAAAGAAGTTTGGTGTAACCATTATGGAAAACAGTATGACGATTCCTCAAAAGACTAAAAATAGACTTACCATATGATACAGCAATCCCACTCCTGGGCATATATGCAGAGGGAACCTTAATTCAAAAATATGCATGCACCCCAATGTTCATAGCACCACTATTTACAATAGACAAGACATGGAAACAACCTAACTGTCCATCGACAGATGACTGGATAAAGAAGAGGTGGTATATTTATACAATGGAATACTACTCAACCATAAAAAATAATAAAATAATGCCATTTGCAGCAACATGGATAGCCCTGGAGATTGTCATTCTAAGTGAAGTAAGCCAGAAGGAGAAAGAAAAATACTATATGATATCACTTATATGTGGAACGTAAAAAAGGGGACAAACAAACTTGTTTACAAAACAAAAACAGACTCACAGACATAGGAAACAAAGTTACAGTTACTGGAGGTGTGGGGACAGGAATAAATTGGGAGTTCAAGATTTGCAGATACTAACTAATATATATATAAAATAGATAAATAACAAGTTCATACTGTATAGCACAGGGAACTATATTCAATATCTTGTAGTAACTTATGGTGAAAAACAATATGGAAACAAATATATATATGTACATGTATGACTGAAGCATTATGCTGTACACCAGAAACTGACACAACATTGTAAACTGACTATACTGTTATAAAAATATATGTATTTTTAAAAAGTAAAAAAAAAAAATAAAAGAATAGAGCACATTCACAGCCAAATAGGTTTACTGTTTTGTCCCTCAAATCCAAGAAATCCAACAACCTTCCTTCATTTTGTCCCACCTTCAGTTTAAATTAGCTCTTTATCAAGTATAATTTTATAAGCTGTTTGTCAAGTGCTAGTCTAACCATACTCTTGGTGTTTACTTCACAACATGCTTTCTCATTTTTTTGATAATATAGGTAAATTAAGAATTTTCTAAATCTTCAAGTTCTGGTTCTTTTTCGCTTAATAAATTCTCTCTCAATTCACTTCTCTCCTTTCACAGTTTACTATAAGCAGCCATCAGGAACCTAGCTGCTGCTTCAACACTTTGCTTAGAAATCTCCTACAGTTTTTAGATTTTTTTGTTATACCAGCACCTCACTTCTCAGTACCAAATGTATTTTAGTCTGTTTTGGCTGCTATAGGAGAGAAAAAATTTTCCTCTACCCTTCAAGGTCTCTTTTTTTTTTTTTTTTTTTTTTTTTTGCTGGTCTAAAAATTAAATTGACATAAAACAGATCAACAGGAGGAAACTGTCAAATTTAATTTTGTATATACGACAACCCCAAAGATATGAGGCTCAAAGAAGTGACCAAAACAGACAGCTCTTATATCTTTAAATGATTATTTTTGAGGACTTGACAAAAGGAGGGGTTTTTTGCTTGAGGTAACAAACTAATAAAAAACCAACAAAGTTTGTTTATACAGCCTTGACTTCCCTGTCTCTGGCAATAAAAAGCCTCCTAGCCTTCTGGTATAGGGAGGATACTTTCAGATGGGAAATTTATTTCCTGCTTTCAAGAGGACAAAAGAGGGTCAGAGAGTTCTTGTACTATTTCCCCAGTAACTTTAATTCAAAATAATCAATATGTCAAAGTGGCATATTTTGGGGTGGATTGCCCTGAACCCCATCACTGTCATGTCAAAATATCATAAACTGGTATTAGTTTAAACAACAGAAATTTGTTTTCTCATACTTTGGGAGGCTGAAAGTCCGAGATCAGGGTTACCAGCATGGTTAGATTCTAGTGAGAGCTCTCTTTCTAGCTTGAAAACAAACACCTTCTCGACGTGTTCCCATAGGCTTTCCTCAGTGTATCTGAGTGGGAAGAAAGAGAGAGAACTTTCTCTTTCTCTTTTTAGAAGGTCACTAATCCTACCAGATTAGGATCCCACCTCCATGACCTTATTTACTCTTAATTACCTCCTAAAAGCCCAGTCTCTAAACACAGTCACACTGGGGGTGAGGATTTCAATATATGAACTTTGACAGGACACAGTTCAGTCCAGAGCATCCTATCCTCATGATTCATGGAACTCTTTATACATTTCTTTAGGGAGCCTTCAAGAAATCTTATAAGAGATGGATACAGAAGTAAATGAAAGAAAAATTTTAACTCTGGCTGACAGTAATTTTACTAAAGCATTTTTAACAACTGGGGCTTGGGAAAAGTTGCTTAAGCAGCTAGTCTATAAAATAAAATAAAATAAAATAAAATAAAATAAAATAAAATAAAATAAAAATTGATAGAAAGGAGATTTATTCATTATTCTCTCTTAATGACTATCCAAAGGAATAGAAAAAGCAAAATCTCTTTCATTAAAATTTATTCATTTAATTCTAATAGTATATAATTGGCTTACAATGAAAAGGATTAGGCTCTTTTTTAATATTTCCCATGGAAATAAGTATAAAATAAAAGAAACGAGATCTGATCTTTGTTTTATATTAAATAAAATTTCGAGCATTGATAGAATGTAACACTGAATAACAAAATCTGAGCTAAGAACAATATTAAAAAGTTTAAACCAAAATTACCAAGTAAAATTTTGCCAGCTACCTCTGTTTTTTTTTTTTTATTCCCTTATGCAGCAGGGAGGAGAAACTTCTTGTAATTGGGGAATGAGTCTAGGACTTCATTCTACACAATGACTGCTTATCCAGATACCCACAGATACTATAAAAATAGAAATGAGGCTGAAAAAAAATATGGTTATCAGTATGGTTTTTAAAATATTTAAAAAACAGGAATTAATGTATTCAGCTGGAATAATAAAAATGTAAGGGGGAATAATTCAATAATATTCGTAATGTAAAGCTAGTTCATTTAAAATGTAAATTTCAATTGAACCAAACCTCAAGATTTATTCAGCAAAAGTCCCTCAGGTGATTCCTCTAGTTCTACTTTTATGTAAACTTCCGTTGCTCTATTGAATTTCCCTGCCATTTCTAATTGACCCTTTTATACTGGAAGTGCAGTCAAAGGAAATGTGCAGGAAAGAGGAGAAAAATCATGTATTAATTTTTAAACCAGTACAGGCATATCTCATTTCATTGTGCTTCACTTTTTGTGCTTCACAGATACTGTGGTTTTTTTTTTTTTAATTGAAGGTTTATTGGCACCATTTTTCCAACAGCATTTGCTCACTTTGTGTCTCTATGTCACATTTTTGTAATTCTTGTAATATTTCAAACTTTTCCAGTGTTATTGTATTTACTATAGTGATCTGTGATCAGTGATCTCTGATGTTACTATTATCATTGTTTTAGGACACACAAGTTGCACCCATATAAGGCAGTGGGTGAACTTAATAGATAAATGTTGTGTCTGTTCTGACTGCTCCACCCACCAGCCCTTCCCCATCTCTCTCCCTCACCTCAGGCCTTCCATTTCCCTGAGGCACAAAATTAAAATTAGATCAACTAATAACCTTACAATGGCCTCTAAGTTTCAAGTGAAAGAAAAAGTCTCCTGTCTATCACTTTAAATCAAAAGATAGAAGTGATTAAGCTTCTTGAGGAAGGCATGTTGGAAGCCATGACAGGCTGAAAGCTTGGCTTCTTACACCAAACCATTAGCCAAGCTGTGAACGCAAAGGAGAAGCTCTTGAAGAAAATTAAAAGTGCTACTCCTCTGAACACAAATGATCAGAAAACAAAACAGCCTTATTGACACAGAGAAGATTTTAGTGATCTGGTTAGAAGGTCAAAGCACCCACAATATTCCATTAAAACAAAGCCTAATCCAGAGCAAGGTCCTAAATCTCTTCAATTCTCTGATGGCTGAGAATGGTAAGGAAGCGCAGAAGAAAAGTTTAAAGGTAGCAGAGGTAGGTTCGTAAGGTTAAGGAAGCAGTCTCCATAACAGAGAAGTACAGGTGAAGCAGCAAATGCTGATGCAGAAGCTGCAGCAAGGTACCCGGAAGACACAGCTAAGATACTTAATGAAGGTGGCTACACTAAACAACAGATTCTCGATAGAGATGAAACAGTCATACTGGAAGAAGTTGCCATCTAGGACTGTTATAGCTGGAAAGAAGTCAATGCCTGCCTTCCAAGCTTCAGAGGACAGGCTGACTCTTGTTAGGGGCTAATAGAGTTGGTGACTTTAAAGTGAAGTCAATCCTCACTTACCATTTAAAAAATCCTAGGGCTCTTAAGAATTATGCTAAATCTATTCTGCCGGTGCTCTACAAATGGAACAACATAGCCTGGATGATGGAACATCCATTTAAAACATGGTTTACTAAATATTTTAAGCCCACTCTTGAAATCTGATGCTCAGAAAAAAATAAATCATAATACCTTTTATGACTGCTCATTGACAATGCACCTGGTCACCCAAGGGTTCTGCTGGAAATGTGCAATGAGATTCATGTTGTTTTCATGCCTGCTACCACAACATCTATTCTTCAGCCCATGGATCAAAGAGTAATTTTGATTTTCAACTCTTACTATTTAAGAAATGCATTTCATAAGACTATAGCTGACATAGATAGTGATTCCTCTGATGGATCTCTGCAAAGCAAATTAAAAACCTTCTGGAAAGTATTCACCATTCTAGATGCCATTAAAAGCATTTGTGATTCATGGGAAGAGGTCCAAATGTCAACATTAACAGGAGTTTGGAAGAAGTTAATTCCAACCCTCATAGATGACTGGGGGGTTCAAGACTTTAGTGGAGAAAGTAACTGCAGATGTGATGAAAATAGCAGGAGAACTAGAATTAGAAGTGGAGCCTGAAGATGTGACTGGATTGCTGCTATCTCATGGTAAAATTTTAATGAATGAGTTGCTTTTTATGAATGAGCAAAGAAGTGGTTTCTTAAGGTAGAATCTATTCCTGGTAAAGATTCTATAAAGATTATGGAAATGACAAAGAATTTAGAATATTACATAAACTTCGTTGATAAAGCAGCAGCAGGTTTTGAAAGGATCAACTCCAATTTTGAAAGAAGTTCTTCTGTAGGTAAATGCTATCAAACAGCATTGCATGCCACAGAGAAATCATTTATGAAAGGGTCATTCAATGCAGCAGACTTTATTGTTGTCTTATTTTAAGAAATTTTCACAGTGACCCCAATCTTCAGCAACCACTACCCTAATCAGTCAACAGCCATTAACACTGAGGCAAGACCCTCCACCAGCAAACAGATTATGACTGATGGAAGGCTCAGATGATTGTTAGCACATTTAAGCAATAATCATTTTTTAAATTAAGGTATAATCATTTTCAGGCATAATGTTATTGCACATTATACACTACAATATCATGTAAACATAACTTTTATATGAACTGGGGAACCAAAAAATTCCTGTGATTTAACTTATTGTGATATTTGCATTATTGTGATGGTCTAGATCCAAACCCGCAATATCTCTGAGGTAGGCTTGTGTCTATGTGGTGCTTTCTACAATGCTTCTAAAACTTGAATGTGTGTTTGGATCACCTAGAATCTTGTTAAAGTGAAACTTCTGATTTAGAAGGCCTGGGGTAGAGGTCTAAGAATCTGAATTTTAACAAGCTCCCTGGTGAGGCCCATGGGACATCACTTTGATTATCAAAGTGGTAGGGAACAGATGACAATGGGGAACATATAGACAATCCCAGTAAGTGTAGCATTTTCCTTGGAAAAGTAAGAAGAGAAAAAAAAATCAAATTTAAACAACAAAAAAGTAGCAGTAAAATAAACCCAGCAAACAAAATTCATCTATAAAGTCCTCTGAGTTTGTTTCAAATCCAGAAGATGAAGTCTAATGAACGCAATTAAGCCAGAGCTATGGTAATAGAGCAAACCTTATGTGGATTGTATTTGAGGGGAGATGTTCTAAAGTCATTGAACAGTAATGATGCTATGATACTAAGAATACAGCAATATTTTATAGCACCTTTACTGTCTACAATGTTTATTTATAATCAACTTGGATTATAATTAACAGAAATCTGAAACACTGTGTTTTAAATTGTTCAACATCTGTCCCTATAAACAAAAGATAATACTATTAAAAAGGTGAAAGGAAACACTAATTGAAAATGGGATGTAATATCTGACATACTTGACCAAGTAAATTTTGCTGAAGGATATAAATGTATTGGGATTCTGATGCAAATTATTCATTACAAGACAAAGAAAAATAATAGAAGTAGTTCTCAAAGTAATGACTTAGGGCTTGAATTTTACATGTTTTCCAAGGGCCTTTATGACTATACATAATTCATGAACCCACATTTCTTTAATGTTTGAGATTTTTTTCCCCTGGAAGTGTTTTTTAATGATTAGGTCACATGACCAGAGCAGTCCTTTAATGTCCTTTAATGTCTTTCTTTTTCCTGGTTTATCATTTTTCCATTTTGCTTAGGAATACATTAGCCTTTGCTACATACCCTCAAAACATCTACTTTTGCAATCAGCTTGGAACAGAAAATGAACAGTGGGACCTAATTGAATATTATGTATTTAAGATGACTAAAATGAATGTAATTCTGAAGTAAGAAATGCATATTCATACACACAATAAAGATTAAAAGATGATCGCAAAATAGAGGAATATGTGTTAACTGAACGTATTTTGGTATGTACCAAAAGTACTTAGTGAATATAAAAAATCTTGCTGTGCTGAAATGATTAAATGTTTCTATATGAAAATGGAAGCAGTTTCACACTTTACAAATTAGAACATTTTCACTTATAAATAGTTCATTTGACGTGTTAGTATGGTTTTTAATTTGAAAAAATCAGTTTTTGGAGGCTCTTATTTTTAATATTCTAGACATTTAGACAAATTCAATATTTGGGGGGTCTTAGTTTTGCCTAGCAAATCATTACTATTGGCTACCATACCTCATCCTTAAGAGCTCCAAATTGCTTGGTAAATGGAGAAAAACAATCATTCCTGATTACATTGAATGAAAACATTTAGGAGCACAGTGAATTTTTTTAAAAAATATGCTACAGAACAAACTAAATTTAAGTATTTTAATGCATTCGTAAAAGTTTGGGCTTGGTGACACTTTATTAACACAGACTTTTAAAAATGGGAATTTGGAAAGAATCTAATTTTGTTTATTTCTCAGTCTTTTCTCCTGGGAGAGTTTCCCTATATTAATTGCTTCTGTGCTCAGATGCTTCTAATTATTAACCTGCAGGTGCCTCTAATCACCGAGTCTTCCAGCAGAGTTTTGTTTGAGGGCCATTAGCTGTGATGCTTAATTACAACACCCCGTACCTAGTTTTGTGTACTGTTTGATCTTTCAGATGGCTTCCCAGACCTCAGAAAATAGTCATTGGCAATCATTTTCTACAATTAACCACAGTGCTCTGTATCTCTTTCTCTGTTATTAAATTGGATTGGAGTATACAGAATTATACAAGAGTTATTTCTTAAAGATGAAGAGACTAAGCTCTAAGACATGCCTAATAGTGCTTACTCTCTAGGATATTCAAACCAAAAAAAAAAAAAATGTAAATTTATTCCTATATTAAAAAATCTGAAACCTGAAGTACATATAAAAATGTATAGAGTCCCTGAATCTTAAAGTCTTCAGGATTCTTAGAAATACTCTAGTTCTTGCATTTTAAAATGACAGAAGTGTAGTTGTGATAGACTTCAACCTGAAGGAGACTTTTCTGTTTCTGAGCATCATCTGCTGTATCGCACGTTTTGACTCCTCACTTCCCAGACCGTTTTCAAAACCTTCAGGAATATGTCAAATTGGAATAACGTCAATGTTAGGGCATATGTCTGCTGTGAAATTATTCTAGAACTACAAACTATGTATCTTCTTTTTCACATCAGAATAAATTACATGTTGAATAAAAATCAACATGCAAATAAAGATGTTCATAGGTCAGGAGTTTGCTCCTACTCAGAGTGCTTATTTGGATCTCTGAATATATCTTTTGACCCAGACGTGGCAGCTAAATGGGGCACTATGATTATGGCCCTGACTACGGCAGAAAGCATGGAGTCAAGGCCTGATGTGTGATCAAACCTAACTCTGTCTGCTGGTTTCCATGCCCGCCCTCCTAATTACTATTTGGTTTGACTCAGCAGGATCACCAGGGCATTTGATGTGTGGTAGATTGGTTTTCTTTGTGGGTGACATTTATTTTGTTTTATTTCTGATTCGTTGGTTGTAGGTTTGGGTTTTGTTGTTGCTGTTAGTTAGAATTGTGGTTTTAACAATACAGATTCCTGTAGAGGTGGAACGTGTGCTGGTAGTCCCTCATGTTCAGCATGAGAATTGTCATAACCTATGAGGTTACATAGCTCCATTTATCTTCCTGGATTTTACCTCTTCATGTAAAGTTAATCTTCAGCACATTTAAAAATACAATGCCATCACTTCCTCTCTCACAAATAACTCACTTCTCCTCCACAACGCCCCCTTTTCCCCAGCCTCTGGCTGCCACCTGATATTTCAAACACAGTATCAAAATAGCTTTTAAAAACACTTTGTGTTTGTTTTTCTTGAAAATAGCATTAGTATTTTTAGCACTTTCAGCATCTGTTACCTGTAGCATACTAAGCAAAAAATACCTTCAAGTAAAAAAAAAATAAAATTAGCAGAAATTGACAGTTCTGGAATAAATTAAAAATTGGGGGTATAATTATATGATTTTCCAAATCCATCAAGACCTTTCTGGGGAAAGAAGTTACTAGTATTAATTTATTCACAATTATTTATTACATTTTTTCATTATTAAATTTTTCTGCCCACCTATGAATTTGAAATGAATTTATGACTTTATGGTAGGAAACTAAAATTTTATTACACTGGAACTTCAACTTTTACATAGAAACTCTAAGCTGTGCTGTCAGTGAAGGAGAATTTTGAAGATGAATGACTCTTAAACATGATATTTCAAATGGAGTTGGGTTCACAATCTTAACTGGTTTCTAATATCAATTTGTTATGTCCATGTTAAGGACACTAATATCTGTAAAAGGATATTAACCTGGAATTCTGCCTACAAAAAAAAAGAGAATGGCCTCTTTTGCTTGCATAATCCCAAATAAAAATATTATCATCATCTATTAGATTACTTATTTTAAGGTTGCTCTAAATTTTATAAAGCATTTATCAGCCATATTATAATGATTTCAAAGGAAACTTATTCTTCCTGAAGTAATTGCCTAGAATCATGAAAGATCATCGTATGTATAATTTACTCCATAACACATAAGTAAAAATGGCTGAATTAAAATCCTCATTGAAAATGTATATTATTTTTTGAAATCTATTATATAAGTCTACAGTATCAAATTCATTACTTCATGAGCTTGCAAGAGGAAAACTATTATAAGTATATAAGAAATCTTAACATATTATTGAAACATATTTTTAACAGCACTGTTACATTCGTTCACATTTTATAATTTGTATAAGTCATCCCAAACTTTGTAGTCCTTAGCAAAGCCCCCTAATATGCTAGGAAAACAATCCACAGACCTGTTACCTCGATTCTTTATTCTAATCTTCCTGAGTAATGAGGTGACTTCAGTATATTAATAGTATCATTTTCTGGTTTTTATCCTCAACAGAGGCATATGATGGAAGCCATTTATCTCAAACCAATTTAGTATCACACTATAGAAGACAGTAAATGGAAGAAATCTTGTATTATGATTTATTTCATGCCACATGATCTAAGGTTGCTAACTATCCATTTACTTTATCTGGTGTCCAATACAAGATTGCCTAATTAAATTCTGAAGTCCAAGGAATAGCTATTATCAAACCAATGGTTTCCTAAGATTGTTAAAAATACTCAGTGTAGAGTTTATGATGGAACTTGTTGTTCAACAATGTTCTCTTTCAAGATTGCATTAGAGAGTTTTGCTTAAGAGAATCCTGGATTTAATTATTCAAGTTGAAGCTATATTCAGGCTACAGAGCAATACAGTGAGAGAAATTCAATTCTAGAGCTAGATACCAGCTGATTTTAGATGACCCATTATATATCATCTTTTGTTATCTATGGCACATCCATAATAATTAATAAACATTTATCAGCCCTCTGTGTGAGCACACTAGGGGGTTTAATTATCTCTTCTCACTTAGTATGGGCGTAAACAATATTATGAATCATCTAAGTGGCACATCTTCGCTTGTTTTTTTAAATGATAGATAAAAAACTTCTTATTAGGAATGAAGTTTAAATTCAGGATTGTTCTGTTTTATAATATAACAATTACAAATAGGACAGAGTATCTATCAGACAATTATCTCCATTGTCAGTTAATGAAATTTAATCTAATATAATCTATTTTTATAGAATAGTAAGAATTGATAAGCTTTTATGTGAAAATATGCAATATTTTAAAATTTTTTGTGATTAACTCTTCAAACACTTTTTTGAGAACCTATTATCCTCTAAAATGCACTGGACACCAGGAATATAACAATTAAGAGAGAGTCCCTGTTCTCATGAACTCACTTTCTAGTCAGCCAGATGACTCTGGACAGAACCAAATATGATGCCGTTACAGCTGTAGAGAACAGTAGCAGAGAAGCCTTTCCAGAAGGACAGCTGGTATGTCAAATCAGGATTTACCAAGCAAGGCTCCCCTAGGACCAGGACCACTGTTAGCTTCAGTTCTTAGCTTTTGAGATCCAGGAACAAGTTAGTTGTCAACAACTAAACAATCAAATCAAGGGAATGGATTTTTTAGAAACTAAGGGCTGTTGCAGTTTTTCATGTTATTATTCTTAACACTTTCCTATTATGTTTGAATCTTTTCTATTTTCAATTCTAATATCAATACCTATGTGAAAAGACTAAACATTATATCCAAATGGGAGAAGGCTGTAGGGAATGTCTCACTGTCACATGTCACCTAATAGAAATAATACTTACAATAAACCACCTGCCAATAGCATAAAGGGGGTGAAATAAGAGCACAGAGATGGCTAATCTTTTTGAGAAGGTCTGGGACAGTGGAGTTGAGTCACACACTTACTTTAATTCTATTCAATAAACAGTGGACACAAGTAAGACTGCAACTCAAGAGCAAAAATGATAAAAGAAATGTGTGACTAATTTTAAGGCTTTCTTGAGACTTGGAGCCACACAGAAAATACTGACTAGCCAAGACCTGGAGGATTTCACATAGGCTTGAATAAATAAACTATATATAGAGAGATCTATAGATAATTACATGTATGTATATATACATATATGTATGTGTGTATAATACTGTTCCTAGTGGATAATTTAAATAATTTTCATGGATAATTTTGACTGTCCTCAATTTTTGCCTTAAAAAGGGACCTAAAAACTTAAACTTGAGTAAGATTCAATATATAATATTATCCTTTGAGAAAAGGGGACTTTTGAATTGAGCCTGGAGTGTGCAGGAAATTTTGTTGAATAACAAAGGCAAAAGGATATAAGGTTGATGAAGTATGTGTTTATCAAACATAAAAAAGATTTATCTAGAGAGTGTAGGATTTCAAAGGTTAAGCTATACAAAAATAAAGCTTGTATGAAAATCACCATAACTTATTAATATTAGAGTTAATAAGCAAGTCAGAGCACTATTTCTACCCAAACTATCCCAGAATGTGTATTATCTAAAAATATCAGTATTCACACACTTCTTCATTCTCTGTCCATAATTACCACATCACAGAAATAGAAGTCAAATTAAAGGCTATATGCAAACCACCCTTGACTGCTAAGGCCAGAGAAGACAGAATAAAGTGGATGGTACTTGGAACTATATCAGATACCTCTTAGTGCCACCTAAGAACCTCTTAGTGGGATCTCTTGCTGAGACCATTGGATACTATCTCATTCCAGATACTACAACTGCTGACTTCTCATGGGCCAATATGACTGCATCTTGTTTCATGCCCACATAGCACACTTTGCCTTCCTCCCTGATGCTTTCTTATTGCTTCTGAGACATGAGACAGCATGGGACACATTAGGGCCACTAGCATGCAACCTGGAAGTTCATGTGTTTGGGTTAGGGGAAGAGTATGCTAATAGCTCATGAAGCAAACTTGTCACAATAGAAATGAGAGATGACAGATAATTTTTTCTTCTTTCTTTACCCTAATGTAGACCTAGATGCAGTAGTTCATGCTGCCTCTTACAATAAAGAGAAATTGTGCTTGACACAAAGTGTAAGCGGATTGGTAATGCACCTCCACATTTTTGTTCTTCTCCTCTTTCTTTTTCCCTCATTGTGACTTCCTTGGAAGAGTACTTCCCGATATAGTAATATTAGCACACACATTTTTGCTTGATGTTCTATGCCCTAAGGGCTAAGAGAATGACTATACAAAAAAGTCTTACATAGTCCCCATAGTTTATGGATCGCCTTTAAGGAAACAGTCAAAGTTTTCGAAAACCAATGAGAAACACTTCAAAATTATTTGTAGTAAGTTTTAGGGGTTAAACTTTTAGCAGACTGCAGCCCCCATCTCTTTAGAAAACAAAAACCAACAAAAAAACTCCAAATTTCCTGGCCCCAAACACAATAAAGAATATTAAGCCCAGTCTCTGAGTTCATGGTCTTATATCTAGAGTGCAGTCCTCTGGCCAGAGAAGTATGGAATGTCAGTATTTCTTTTTTGCACTTCTATGCAAGGCAAAAGAATAAAAACTATCTCAAAGAATACTCCCTCAGACTTTTTCTATCCAAATTTCACTTTTAATTTCTTTCCAATTCACTTTCTGTTGGTAAGTCAATACTTTTAACTATGCCACATCTCTTTAAAATTCTTGTCTTTTGATTTTTGTATACTTAGAACTAGTCTACTGGCAGTTCCACTCTCTTTGGTCTCCTAACTTGGATATATTTAAATACTTGGTTATTCAATTTATTTTCTTCTTCCTTCACTGAAAAGCCCAATCATATGGCTCTAATATCTACAACTTTTACCATGAGTGCTCCATTATACTCTTAGCAGTCGTATATTACCAACCGTTGTACAACTTCACCACTCCAACCTTTCATATTTTGACATTCCTCTGAATTTTCTAGCCCATCATCATCTTTATCTTGCATCATCCAAAGTTGTATTTAGCTCCCAAATGTAATACCTTGGCTTCTAATCACTATTCTCTTTATTTCTTATGAAAGCCACATTTAATTGTTTCTGATTACTCAGTTTCTTTCCAGCTCTGTTCAACCCAATTCTCAACATGTCTTTTAGACACACACCTTCTTTTCCATGACCACTTAGATGACTCTAGTCCAGACCATCATTGCATCATACCTGACTCTTAGAATGGATTTCTAAACAATATTCCAGCTACTCAGTTCATCATACTACTGTTAGACTGAAATTCAGTTAGCCTGTCATTACCCTGCTTGAGAGATGACAGTAGTTCTCCATGTTGCATCCATTTTCTCTGCCTAACTTTTAAAAATAGAATTAGTACATTTAAGTAGACATTTCAACATTCACTTCTTCGTTCATTTATTAATTTGTTCAAAATATTTGTGATAAGTCATGTGCTTATGGCTAGCACATTTTTTTTCCCATAGAAACACCTACAATCTCATAGGTAGAAAGGGGTGGTAAAAATATAATTGTACTAGAATAGGTTAAATGTTGTCTACCTTAGGTGGATACTGTCAATATAGGGTTAATGTAGAAGAGGGTTAGAGAATTAGGACGCCTTCTCAAGGAAAGCTTCATTTAATGGAACACAAAAGATGAATAGAAGTTAGCAAGTAAAAGGGAAGTGAGTAATTGGGGAGTGATACTAACAGAATGTTTGGGAATCAGGAGAAAGCAGGTGCATTCATAAAACTGAAATGTAATATGGCCAAGCCATAAAGTGGTAAGTGAGGGTGTGGTGAAAGATGAAACTAGAGAGGAAGGAAAGGACTGGGTCTGGGCTGTCTGATGTGGTGGCCCCTAGCCAGGTGTGGCTACTTAAATGTAAATTACCTAAATTAAATATTTCATTCCTCAGTCATACATAAGAAGCACATTTGAAGTGTTTCTTAGCCACGTACAGGTAGTAGCTACCATATTGGACAGAGCAGAAAGACCATAGAAAGTTTTATTGGGCAGTGCTAATCTTGATCTTGGAAGGTGTACTAAGGTTTTCTTATGGAGTAACCATCTGTATTTGTTGACAGGTTTTAAGCAGTAGTGTCTCTTTTGAAATTCTCTATTTAAAAAGAAAGATACGACATTTTATTTTTTAATGTGCACTTTTTGATGACTAGTGAGGTTGCTCTGCCTTTGCTTTGGGAAGCATTGTTTTAAAGATTGATGTAATAAGAAAAGCACTGGACTAGATTTCAATCTAAAAATTAGCCAGGTGATCCTAGGGAATCCCCTGGCTTTGTGGCTTCTTTGTTTTCTCAGTTTTTAAATAAGTGCATTAAGCTGCCATGCCCACTTGTTCTCACCTGTAGGTAATAAAGAGTTTAAAATAGAATAAATTAAGTTAAAAATAAATTTTATAAGAGGTTAGAACCTCTCTTCAAAGCAGTCGCAGCTGAGCCCTAAGATGCAGTGGGGGTGTGTCAGAGGCAACACAGTGGTACATGGTGGTGGTGTGGTGGTGGTGGTGGCATGAGCTTCACCCTCTGTCTTCTCCACTCTCTCCACGCTTCAATCAAAGAAGCTTGGCTTGTTAAATTGAAATCTCTAGTATTTATGCATTAAAACCTGTTCTGCCACTAAAACCAATAAACCGAGTTCTCTCCAAATTTTTTTTCTGAGATACTCTGATTCAATGAAACCTGGATTCTAGCACCGATATTCTTTTGCAGTCACATTATGGGTAAACTCAAGTGTGTGCTTTCCGTGGGGTGCATTTATTTGTCAGACCTCAGGAAGCCATATTAGACCTGTAATCTCAGGCTGAGTCTTGTCATAGCCCCACTCTGATTACTATCTGCATAAGATGGAACCAGTGAGTGGTTTAAGGGATAAAATATACTCCCTAAGGGTTAGATCAAATCCTGAGTGTTGAGAGTACTAACAAACTGTATCTAAATTTTTGGTAACTATAGATTTATATTCATCTGACATTAGGGAATTCAAGATATTTTGTTAACTTTACCTGCATTCAGATCAAAATTGTATGGTTACTGGATAATAAGTTCCCAAAAGAAGCCTTTTAAGTGACTTTGTTAAGTATTTCGAGGGTGAACAGCAGAACCAGAGTTAATACTGATTTTCTAATATGAAAAGGGGTATGAGAATCCAATTAAAATAAATATGAATATGAATTGGTTACACTTTTATAACAACTTCAACCAAACTAATATGCATACTCCTTCAGGAATATAACTAAAGCAATATATGGGAAGAATTGTGTTATCTAGGTTTTGTTTGCCGTACAACATGGCACTTTTTAGGGTTTATAAATCACTGTCTACACATTACTCTAAAAAAAAGCCTTTGATTATCTCATACCACTGGAGGACTCCAAGTTTTAATCAGTTCCATTAAGAGTCAAGGAAGCTGATTTATTGGCTCATTTTCTGGTGTGAATGTTCACATGTGTGTAATGTTTAAAATCCTCTAATCTCTGTGGAGCCTCTTTAGTTCATGCTTCCTCCAGAAAATATTATCTGTTGAGGACTAATAACCTTTAACATAAAAGCCAATTTTTCCTGGATCTTGTAATCCCCTCAAAAGTTGACAGATTGTTTGGTCAGAACTTTGAGAAATTTTCTTCATCGCTTTTATTCATTCTTCACACTGTTTATACGCCACAGTGGCTCCTCTGTTGGAGCCAGGCCTACACAGCTTCCTATGACCTTCTCCAAATCATAGCTGTGCCCCCAAGGTTTGACTGATGATAGGTGTTGAGAATCTGATTCCTATTTACAATGATAGAGAGAAGCCCTTTACTGAGCCAAGTTTCTGGCTGAGACTGGACTGGCTCAGTTGCCCAGTGTAGGCAGTGAGGCTGATTTTTTAGTCTCAGCATTTGAGTTCAATGTAACTAACTCATGGGTAAGAGACTTGAAGTATAGGTGCTTTTTGTTTGTTTGTTTGTTTGTTTGTTTGTTTTAAGATGTGTAGCTTGTTGGGGTTTAGGATCTTAAAGAAATGGATATTAAGAAATGTTTGGGAGAGCTAATATCTGAGATATTAACAAAATCGCAGAAGAGGATAATCAAGGACCAGCACAACTGGAAAGTAGCTTTCCTATACGAGGAACTAAGGGGAGCAAAATGAAAAACATCATTGTAAGAATATGCTGATGAAATACAGTGAAAATGTTTAGTATTTCAAAGTCAGCATATTGACACATGGAAATAAAATCAGTGACTCTATTTAATAGTGGTAATGTTATAATAATAGTATTTACCCTATCTGAGTGCCCAGATGCCAACAAAAATTCCAGTTTTTTTAGGTTTCCAATTTGTTGTCTGACATTCCAAACTGCCTTCAGTTCTCTCCTTATGTGGGTGAAATTTCCTGGTCCAACATAATAATCACTCTTTTAAGAACATCCTCTCCTGGGTTGCCATGTTTCCCTTCATCTGCCCTATTCATCTGGCAAAAACACAACTCTTGTTAAATTCTTCGCTTACCCTTCGCCTGCATAGTGGGAGAGAAACACACAATTAGACTGGCTTGATTTATTTTAGATTCATGGCTGATAACCTCCAATGGAGCCAGGAACTCCTCCTTCATTTCTCTAGCCAATTTATTTCTCTCTTTGCAAGATGAATACTTCAGGCCTTTTCCACTATCCTCAAACCTATAAGACATCTTCTCGCCTCCTTCTCTAAGTTGATCATTTTGCTTGTTAATTCATTGAGGATATACAAGCTATTAAAGAGAATCTCCACATATTCCAACAGCTCTTCAACCTACCTTCCCCTTTACCTGTATACTGTGACCAACCTCCTACCTCAAAAGGCAACTATTCTGGCTTCTGCCTAAGAACAACTTCTCCAGCTGATACACTGGATTCTATCCCATCCCTGGGGATATGACAGTTTTATTAATTAACTGAAATTAAAAATTTGGCTGCCTTTTTGAAAATATATAATAAACAATATCCTTTGAGTTATTTTTACAATATTATTATTATTATTATTATTTTTATTCCCTCACACTTTGACCAGATGCTTGCATGCATGGACTCATTTAATTCATTACTATATCATTTAAAAGGAACAGAATGGTCAGGGGCAACTCTAGGAATAGGAAAGAAGAAATCCCACAAAATCATAGTAATGTCTAATTGAACATACTGATTGTTTCATCCTGAACTATTTCAACTAGTTCATTTTTCTTTTTATAAGCAAAAAATAAGTAATTTCCCAATATATAAGCCTATACATTGTTAAAAAGTTCTGTCTAATTGATATGAAAAATGTTCAATTTCTCAATAAGGATTAGTAAAGAATTGCCTTGAGCAGTGGTTTCTCTTTCGGAAGTCATGGTCCGTACTTTTGTTTAGGCAACAGTATCCATTATCTCTCAAGAAAAAAATCCCTTTCTCCTCCTTCACTAAACTTACTACCATAACTTGCATTACAACTTATTAATTCAATGCATTTCAGATCCCATTTGGCTTTTGGTATACAAACATGATTTTGGCATGTTTTGATATTTCAAAATTTCATCTTTGTGGATCAAAAATGTAATAACTGAATTATCCAGCATACTGATATTGCTATAGAACAAACAGGCTGTTGTCTACTGAAACTGAGAAGTACCTGTTTAAATCACAAATGTCTATGATTTAGTATATCTTAGTGATTTGGATTGGTATGTCAAAATATATAAGAATGTCACTGCTTTGATGTGTTTTTGTAGGTAAAATAATCTCCAATTATTTTATATAACTTTATTTCAATTAAAGAATGATGCATGGTATCTTGGAAAACAGATCTATTTAGTATGTTTTGCCTGCCATTGGTAGTGCTGTCTTATGAAAGAGATTGCTGAGAATGAAATATTTTATGATTTCTGCACAAGAAGTCATAGTAAATTATCATAGCTAGTTCCCATTTGAATAGTTTTAGCCTTCTGAATTGCTTACTAACTAAAAAATTTCTTCTAGTTGATTTGAATCTTGCTCAGAGACATAAAAACTTATTTTCACAATACTTCAGAGTTACAATTTCTGGAGAAAACATACTCATTCAACCCAAGTCTTTTTTTTTTTTTCCTGAATCATTTGACAGAGTTCACTTAATGCAAGTGTATTAACTCAAGAGAAACCCAGTTTTTTCAGTTCAACCAAAATAAATGGAATTGCATTTGTATGGAAGAATTGGGATTATTTTCTTCTACTTAATTTTGGTTTTTATCCTTTTAGAGCCATATTTAGAAACAGTGTTAATTCTTTCCATAATGAGCATGTTAGTAAAAATTAAAACTATAAAAGCAAAAAATAGACTTTTACCTCCAAATTGCAGTATTCCTGCCGTGGAAAAATATCTTTTATTGTTTATTCTTTTTTTTTTTTTTCTGTTTCCTACACATCATTGTCATTTTTATCTTCCTTCTCTTTCATCGATACTGTTTTGAAGTATCTTGGTGAGCAATTAAAGTTCCTGATGTGTTGGCCCTAATACTATTTGATTTTAAAAAGTAAACATAAAAAATAATTCACCAAAGTCCCTTAAGCACAATAAACATGTGCTACTGGTAGTATGAAACACATCCACTTGATATTTTCCCTATCAAAATCATGAAACATTTTTAAACAATTTGAAATCTGTGATAGTTCAGAGGCTAGAGCATTACACATTTAGTATCAAAAACATATATTTCTATTGTATTTACAACTATTAAAATTGAATTATAATACATTCATTATTCAGTAGCCTTTATCAGAGCATATATTTTTATAGGACAGTACTAGATAATTTTTTAACTGATTTTTCAGTGAAGCTATCTAAGACCAGATACATGCTTATATAATAATAATGTTTTAAAAACAGCTTTGAGAACAGTAGTAAAACTCTTCAGAAAAGGAAAAATCACTCTCCTTTGGGTTTTTAAGTAACAAAGCTAAGTTCTTGGGAGTCTGCAATATTAAACAGAATAGCTAAAATAACTTCAAAAGGTGATTACATCATTGGGCATTTAAGAAAACGTTTTATGTTCCTGTTTAAGAAGAATTTTCATTTACTCGAGTTTGGTTGTTTTAGGGTTATTTTCTGATTTGGAGTAAGACTTAAGTGACTTCATTTTGGCAACTGGAATTCTCCCCAGAATTCCATGTGTTTCTCAATTTTGCAAAACTGTCCTTCTTACTCACTTGAACTTTTCCACTTGGGAACAGTAGGTATCTTTCCTTTTGCTCCTAAGACAGCTTGAGTTGCCTTCTAATCCATCACAACCACATAGGGGAAGCCTCACCTCTGGCTGGAATCCTGTACGTGACCCCCGCCCCCTGCCCCAAGGAGGTCAGTGCTTAATTGCAATGTCACTGCCAATATGGTGTATTTAGAGAGTGGACTGCCTCTCCTATCTCTAGAAGACAGAAAGGTCCATTCCTAACCTTTCACCTACATCGAACCTATTATTCCTTACTATAAACATCATGTATGCTGTCAATATTTGAGGGTAAAACATCAATGTTTCCATTAGAGAATTCTGTTACATCATTTAATATTGTCTATCTTTACATGTGAAGAGTTAAACTACTGTATCTTCCAGCAACACTGAACAAATGATCTTTTCAGATCAGTAAAAGTAGCCTCAATCTTTGAGTTCTTTATTTTACTACCTTGATTTTTGAATTTCAGAAGTTTTTGTTTTTGGAGTTGTAAGGGTACACTGATCGGCTAACTTCTGCTTTAATCACAAAGAATATACTAATATTAATAAGACAAATAATAACAGATATTTTTATATTTCAGATAAATGCTTTTGGGTGAATAGATTTGATATAGGTGATGATGCTCCTTCATGCATTTAAATACTTTTATCTTCAATTCTGAAATCCTAGAATAAGTCCTACTCTGTTGATAAAATTAGTAATTAGAATTTTGAGGTCCATGAATTAAAATTAAAGTGTTGAAATTATGATTTTATATAACTTACTTGATAAAAATTTCTTAGTCTGGTAGTGTTGACTAGGAATTTACCATATCTTCATTGATGATAAATACTGAGAATATTTGGGAAAATTTTTAAACTTTTAGGGAATTTCTGGGTTCTTTAAAAATATTATTTCTTAAGTTCTAGATTTTGAAATATGTAGAAATCAAATCTTGACCTCTTGCTGTAAATCACTATATCATTGATAAGTGAGGCAGGGGTGCTATATTACACTTAGGCAGGACTTAGTCCACAGTGTGGACAGCTGTCACCACTATCTGTGAAAACTAAGCATTCTACCCCCAGAGTCTTTTCAGATCTTTTAGTTAGGGATGGATCTAAAAATAAGATGGATTTAAGTGTCCGAAATCTGAGTACCTAGTTTGCATGTGGTACATAAACCATATGCAAAGCAATTTTCATTTTCACTTCATATTTATGACAGATCTATCAGTTGTTGGAATAGGATTGAAATTTAGATACACATTACAAATGCTAATTATATTCTTGTGTAACTGCATAACAACATCAGGAAACAGCTGCCTTCACAAAAATGCTGGCTTTAACTTACTTCAAAGAGAGTTTCAGCAATTTTGTAAAACTTTGGAACATCCCAGTGCATTTTTCTGATGACTTGTATGAGGCCTGGAAAGTTTACCCATGAAAATGTCTAAGGCACAGGAGGCTCATCTTGAAAAAGCAAGTCAGAGGGTATGATACTGACATCAGTACAAACCGCATAGAAAAATCATGCCCTGCTCCAAACCGCAAACATCCGTCCAAAGTGCAGACACAGTGCACCCACCTGCATGACTTGATTCTGAAGAGGTAAGTGCCAGGAGAATAAAAGTATCAGTTAGAGTTTGAGGGTCCTGAAGATCAAATCGACACTATCACTGTGTATCTTTCCCTTTGTGAATGCATGTCCTGGTTAAAATAATAGTTTTTCAAAGGCAGAGTAGCCTCCATTTTTTTAATTTTTTAGAGTTGGATTTGAAATATACAGTTTATATGTTGCTAATAAATTAGTAAATAATTAACATGGAAGTTCTGTCATCAGTGGGATGTCCCAATGGAGGAATCCAATATTGACACTGTGTTGTCCCATATTTTACCTACAGTTAATTAAATAGTTGATGATAAACAACACCAGAAAACTGCTCAGAACTGGGTCACCATTTATAAAAATTTTCAGTGTCCTTTTTATATGTTCATTATTGTACCAGGGCTTCTGAGATATGTTTTCACATCAGCACACCCCTGATGGTGTGGCAGCTTCCTTATCACTAAAGGGTCTGAGTAGAAATGTGTGCACTGTCTCTCAATGAGGACATGAGGGCTGCTTCATTTCTTCCATGAAATTAACGATAGCAGATATTACATACTGCTGAAACTCTGATGTACTTTATCATTTAAATTATTATATCTCAGGGAGAGAACAAAAGATAGAAGACTTCTGTAAAATAAATATATATTATGACAATTACATGTATGTCTTATTATATAAAAGCCATATTTGAAAAGTGTTCTTTTACAATTTGAACTGCCTTTATACATTTAACGTAATTAAATAAGTCTTCTTGTAAATTAAGACAAATGAACAATACCTATAAATCCGATTCAAAAATTCATCTAAAATAAGTATTAAATTATAATTGTAAAGCACCTATACTTAAGAAGATGCATAGAGTTTATAGGTAATATTTAGCAGAAATTTAATACATATAAAGTTAAATTCATTATATATATACACACACACACATATGTATACATGTACGTCAATTTGCTACATTCTCAACAAACATTGTGAAATAATGGTTTACACACTAAGATCCTACATTTGTTATTCATAATCTTGTTTTGTCATTTTTAATAGTGAACATTAACAATTCCCAATTTAAGTTTAAACAGAAATATATGTACATGTCAACAGACCCTCTCCCTCCACCCAAAATTCAGTTTTAGGAGAAATTTATCTAGCCTTAATCAATTCAGTTATTGTTTTTACATTTGTTTGAGAATAGCAAATTTTCTTCCAGCAGTATGTATGGTGGTGGAAGAATCATTATTACATTAATTTAAATTTCTCTGTATATTTAGGGTCATCCTAAGGTCTTTAGTAATGTAAGTATTTCTGAGAAAAATATGCTCCATCATATACAGTATAGAAAGGAAAAATACAGCATTTCTAGCTGGTATTTATTACATTCCAATTATGAGTGAGAGGGATGGATTCCAAGCCAGGAACAGTGGACATTCAAGAACAGAGCCCTGCCTTCCATGTGTTTGTCAGGAGAGAAGAATGGATCGTGTGATAACCCTAAGAAGTGGAGAAAGAGTAATTGGACACCCGGTCCATGTGTTTCCAAAATCACAGTGCCAGATGCAGGATGTATGCAACTGTTCCTCTCCTTTTCTTAAAAGAGTATCTCTTTTTTTAATAAGCAATCTAGTGTAGCACTATAAAAAAACAACCAGATTTTTTCAAAGAGGGAGGGAAAAGTTTTGATAGAACTGTTGATCTGGCATTAAAAAGTCTGTTCACAATTTTTTTCCCTCAATTGTTTTCCCTCAATTGTTATATTAAAAAAATAGGGTACTTTAAAAAGCAAAAACCTAATCCAGTTCCTGTGTCAAAAGCGTGCACAATCATTTGTGTGGAGGTGTATATTAAGTAAAAGAAGAAAGCACCATAGTATAATAACTAAAGTAAAAAAAAGGTATTTGGGTTTTAATGCCTCCTGCTTAAGATCTGAAAATTAAATTCTCATAGACTTGTGTTCTATATCACAAACATTTGATGAAGATCTTGCTATGTAGCACTAACATTTTAAAATTATGCTTTCTAAATTGGTCGGTTTCTTTGAAAGCCATTTTCTTTCCATAGAAAACGATCATCCTTTAATTTACTAGGGTATGACCTTGACATCTACATAGGTTTATTTCACATGGACAGGTACCATTTCTTCATTTCTTAATCAAACATTTATTGAACACCTCCTTAAGCATAAGGCAATGTTCAAAGGGAATTTCTTAGACAAAACCCCCACTGTCAAAGTTTGCAGTCTCTTCCTTTTTCTGAGGTGTAGATAATTTTGTTATCGTGTTACTGCATAGTCACATATTCAAATTATTTATAATTAGATGATATTAATGATTAATAATTATACTCATTAGTATGTATTTTGCACCCCTTAGTATTTTTGAAGCATAAGGGGAAGGTTTATTCCTCTGGAACCATACTAATGGCAGATTTCATGACCCTCCTTCATAGAATGGAAGTGGACTCTTCTCCCAAAGTTTGCCTGAGTAAGTTTCAATTAGACTCTGAGCTTAGATTTGTTGGAGAAGACCCTTCTATCACAATTCACTAGAAGGTGTATCACTTAAGGTCGTGTCATAATGTGACAACGTGCATAAAAAGAAGTTGAGCCAAATCATTAAAAGTATTATCAATATGAATTGATCCTGGATTGTCATATTTTCGCAAGACTCTGGGAGTTGTTTTTTTGTTTTTTTGGTTTTTTTCCCCCAACAGTCCTTGACAAAAGTTAGAAACAATTAACTTAATGTACTGATTTTAAAACTCCCATAGGGAAAGCAGCCTTCAGCAAAGGCTAAAATTTGGGACCAGAGCTGCTGGCCTATATGTAAAAACAAAAATGAAACGTTACAGGAGAAGCTGCTGTTGATTATTAAGAAATAAACATTCCTGTGGTTCATTAGAAGGCAAATCTGTAGTAGTCAGCAGAGGATACACGTGACCACATCTGAGACCTGGAATGTTCGAGTTACTGTGTGCAATGAGAAACTGAGTGCCACAGCAGTGCACAGATGAAGAAAAGATGGTGGCGAACTATTTCCTTCCCATCTGGTGTTTTACAGCAGCTCTGTTCACAGTTACTCTTAAAGGAAAATAGAATGAAGGAGAAAAACACATTCACAGTCTTGTGTTATTGAAGCTGAATAGTCTGAGCCAAATTATTGCTTAGGAATAAATTAAATACTGAATAAAACAGAGTCCAAACATAAATAAGATACACTCGAGGGAAACATCTCATTGCAATGAGATCCTGAGTTAATTCGACTTGCCCGGGAGCAACAAGCTAATGATACCAGTCCCTAAAACAAGAGTTAATATGTATTTTGCCATTTTCAGCCTGTATTAAATTGCAATACTCCCAGTATTCTCTATCACTTTCCCTAATTTATTTTTGTCTATGGAATATATCCACAAATAACCTATTATATATTTACTTTTTTATTTTTGTTTATGTTCCTTCCCTACCACTGGAATAAAAGCTTCACAAGGGCAAGGATTTTGAAATATTTTTGTTCCATTTTAAATCCCGGGCTCACAGTAGACACTCCATATATATCTTTTAACAAAAAAAGTAGTTTTTAAATTTAAATATGATGCAGGGGATATGATAGCTATGCCACAAATATTTATTCCAGATGCATTCTAAATAAAAAAAGATAATTTTAAGTCCTAAGAAGAGATTTGTTCATTATTCTTTTTATTCTTTTATCCAGATGCTTGAGAAATAGAACTCGGCTTCTTTTAAGCTATTTTTAATACAATTTAATTTTGTAAGAAATATGTTCACAAATGTAGTTCATTTTTATTTATACATTTGGCCACATGTAAGTTTTTAGTTGTTTTTTCTTTTTTCTTGTTTTCTATTTAGTTTGGCTCAACACTTAACTTTTTATTCCTCTTCCCTTCTCCCTCCCACCACAGGCATCTAAGAATACCCATAAAATTCATCTTTCTCCCCATAACACAGGATAATTTATATGGATAAGGAGGTATTTAGATTATATTTTAGGTTTTTAAAGGATTCATATTTAAATAAATTTGCTGGAAAAATTTTATTTTATCCTTTAAGACTCATGCATATGTATGCCAGGGCAAGCTCATGATTCAATAATGGAATTATAGAAATTATTCGTCATATAGAGACTACAACAAAATGTGTGGGCTACGGAAAAAGCAATTCTTCAAATTTGTTCTGATGCATTTTCTCATAGTAATATTATTAAATATAGCAATTACATTTAAAGGTAAGCTGACAAAACTTATTTAACCAAGATATGATTGAGACGTTTCACTTTCTTAGTAAGATTTTAGAATTAAAATCTGTCAAAATAATGATTATATAAAAGATTGTTGGGTTTTTTTCCCCGCAGTTGGGTACCAATCTCCTCTCTTTAGTCATGGAACTGGGCAAGTCTACTCCTTTCTCACTGCCTCCACCTGCTGGCATGTGAGCGTGACAGTTCTCCATCCCTTTGCTCAGAGGGTCTAGGACTTAAAAGCAGGAGCCTGTAGTCTTTTTAGTCTAAGGATGCATCTTAGTTTGGTCCTGAATCTTTGATATGCCTGTTCTTCTGTCTGCATTTATCCCATGAGTGTGAGCCTTCAAGGGCAGAGAAAATCTCATGTTTTGTATCCTCAGAACATTATCTTTGCTCAGTGTGAGTTTGTGACTGAATTTCTTCTGCCACTACCTGTCATTTCTGCCTCATGCTTCTCTTGCCCATGACTAACTCTGGTAGCAATTATCCTTTATACCTCTTTACCTTTTCTTCTAAACTCATTCTTTGAGAGTTTTGAAACATTGCTTCTGCAAGTAATGAAAAATATTATCTTAGAAACATGCAAGCTACCACCAAGCCTTTTTTAACATAAATATCACTGGGAAAAGATTAAATTTCAGAGTTTTATTTACTTTCAGGTTATCCTAGACAATACTTTGCAAGGATTTGGGTGAGATAAATGGAGTAGGAATGTATTGAGAAGACCAATGTTGCACCCCAGCTGCTATGCAGGACAACAGAGCTGGGAGCTTTGATTTCCCTCTTTGCTTTTTAGTTGTTCCATCACAGGTCCTACACGCTGGAAAAGAAAGGCATTATATTTGGAATAAAGTGAGGGTAATGAGAAGAGAAAGGGTAAGAAGCCACATATTGGGGGACATGAAAGATAAGGACTAGAAGAATGTCAGGTAAGACTAGTGTAGTTAGGGAGAGTTTCATAATCTGACACTTGAAGATATAATATGCATTTTTAACATGTACGTTTTCAAGTCTCAGATTATCTTGAGAATAGTAGAATTGATTCTCACTAGTCCAAATAATAAAATCCTACCTTACTCCAAAAGCACAGAAGGGCCACAACCAACCTAGAAGAGGAGCCGTGACCCAAACCCGTATTTCGAGATTGCTATTTCAGTGTATTTTCCCTGTCCTGGCTCGAACTAAGGGTTGCCTAATTAAAAACTGTATCTGTTATCCTTTCTACCAGCATACTACCATTGCTGAAAATTATAATTCATATGTAAAACCCCAGATACAACCTGGGAATCTTTCTTTAAATTCTAAACACAAATTGCCATGGGTGTTCTACATGCTTCTTGTTTAGAATCTTTATTCAGCCGTCATTTATGAGCTCAGAAAAAAACAGAATGTTGTCCTCAGGCTCTCACGGAAATATCTGTCAGTATCAATGCAGTAAAAACCTGGTGCTCACATCTCCCAAATTTAGATCCTAGAGTTAACTCAATTTTTCAACTCTTAATAGCTTTATTTTTCTCATCAAGTCATAGTTTTGAAGACAAGTATACAGAATGATTGATAGCTACCAATAAAATCGAGTGATTTTTTTTCCTCTCCACGGCTGGCATTTGTTACAGCAGTCAGGCAGAAAATGAACTGCTTCTTTAAATTCAGAGTGCGTATGTGATGAGATTATATGAGATTTTAAAAACATGCATAACGGTGCCTTGTTTATTATCATAGTTCACAGATAATTATAAAGAGCTGTTACAAGACCTACCAGTAATTCTCATGTCAAAAACAGCATAAATAGCTCATTTTTGCCTTGGAAGGTTTTTTTCTTGTGGGGAATAAAATCTTGATACTGGGAATAAACATTTACCTTTGATAATGTATTTGCATAAAATTATACAATTTGATTTAAATATTTATGTGTATTTTATAATCATATAAAGATAGAGTCTATTACCTACACATAATTCAATGCAATATGTGTACGTATTGGGCAAATCTACATATATTTCACTAAATATAATTTTAACAAAAGATACTGTTAAGGCAATAGAGATTTCAAAAGAAACTCTTAATTTATTAGGTTATTTAGCTACACAGACACACTGTGTACCCAGCTGACAATTCATCAAATTCATCCGTTAATAATGATTATTATACATTTTTTAAAACCTGGTATATAGTAATACATATATTAAAATATATACACAGATCACTAATTTATTGGCTCCTCATAATAACCCTATGTGATGGGTACTGTCATTTTTACCCAATCTAGAGAAGATGAAACTATTAGCACAGAGAAGTTAAGTAACTTTTTCTGGGCACAGAGAGAAAACAGCCCTGTTGAAATTAGAACCTTGGCAGTCTGAGCTCTAGAATCTGTTTTCCTAACCATGTTGCTACACATCCTCTAATAATATAATTATTTAAATGTTGACCCCTTTTCCCCATTATGCTATAGGTTTTACTATATCCTCTCACCTCTACAGTGGTATCTTCCAGTTTGACTATGTGAATTAAAGGACTCATTTTGAATTTGTAAGCCTGTTTACATAAGATCCCATTGGACTGTAGGTTAATTTAGTTTTTATAAAAAATGTTAGTGTTTCAGTTAATTTTATGCCTTTCCTACATGAAGATGATAGTTTCCCTCAGTAAAGCAAATATTTTAGATTGTTACTGATAATGAGTTTGAATTTCCATACTTTTTTTTGGTAAACTTTTCTCACCTTTTGTTTCTCCTCTCCTTTTTTCAATCTATCATTTTGTAAACAATATACAAATACGTTTAACCAAGTGTTAAGGAGGGTAAGAGATGCAGTCTTCCACCATGGAAAATAATAGGGACAAAATAAAAATCATTGACTTTGCAAAGATTCACTTGATAATTTAACAATATTTTGAATGCCTAATATGTACCAAAAAGTCTATTAGATACTGAATCTAGAATGAGGGGCAAAAATTTGCAGTCTAATGGGGAACATAGCCATTTTAAATGGCTAAAGGAAATGACCCTCACAGATACTGTTACATGGCCTTTCTGTTTTAATACTGTTTCTCAAATAAGTCAAAAGCCATAGATAAACTGTCCACCCTGAAAAATTACACACACACACACACACACACACACATATGTTGCTTTGTAACATCAATTCCTTTCTGTCCTTTGGACAAAGTTGAGTATTTGTGGGAAAAATCAGCACTGAAAATTTAATACGTAGCTCCAACTTGGCAGTCCAAACATTCTAGTATTGTTCCAATTTTAATTCTTAACTAAACTGTTGTTCACTTACAAAGCAGCATTCTCAGCATAGACCCAGAGACATCACTCACTGGCCTGACACCATCTTATTGGAAAGAAGTAGGTCATGGTTTGAGTAAATGTTAGAGTAGAATGATCCTCAAACCCACAGCCATGTCAAGCTTGTCACTACAGCCTCCTCTTGTCTTCCTTCTTGTGGCACTTCCATCCAAAACTGTGCATTAAGCAATTGACTTAAATAATCCTTTTATGAGCATCTGGTACTCAAGAGGCACAGAGAAGTCACCACTAGAGGTGAAAAGTTAATTTTGGGAAAAGAAGACCAGGCAAATTATAAACACAAGTGAAAGATACAATTAAAGTTTCTCCTTAGGAGAGTTAGTTATTCTACCCTTCTGTTCCACATATAATTGCTCATGAGAAAATGCTTTCCTAGGAAAGTTGAAGGGAATTATATCTTCCAAAGTAGTCAGTGTTCAAATGAATGAGTTGGTACATGTTATCAAGATAGTTGATTTATTCCTTCAGTTTAATAAAGCTAAAAATATGTGCAATCTTATTAACCTTTAGAATTTGTTTCTAGTTTTTTTTTTTTAATTTGGAACAATAATGGGCTACTTTACCCCAAAACTTTTGAGATATTGACCCTGTATAGTCTTATCTAAACAGATAGAAATGAATCCAATAAGATTTTCATTTATTAAAACATACACAGAGCGACAATAATATACTGGGGCAATGGAAATGAAGGTCTAAAGATCAATGCAAACTGACTTCAGCTAAATTTGATCTCATTGCAACATCTTTCTCTATTTAGTAACTCTTAATGGTTGGTGTTTTAAATTGACATTTTAACCAAGCATCTTTTGGAATCTTTTCCATACTTGGGTCTTCTTATTCAAAATTATAGTCTTATAATTCTAAATTATTAAACTTATAATTTAAGGCAAATTTCACCTCACATAAAACTCATTTGGTCTTTCCAAGAGAGCAGAACTAAAGATTGAAGGAAGAGGGGGGAAAAATCTGTTTTCACATTTTCCTTTCATTGTCATACAATTTACTTGGGAGGCAGAATGCTATGAAGGAAGGAGCCTTGAACTTGAAATCAGAAAATGGGGGAGGATTTTCCTCTCCAAAGCTGTGTAAAGTTAAGCAAGATTCTTAACTTCTCCAAGGTTTCTTTTCTTCCTCCTATTGTTGTGAAGACCTAAAATTAATATGAAATCATGTTTGTTGACCAATGGTGCAAAACTACTATTCTCAGTAGTAAAATATATGTAAGGGTAGGTCAAAGTGGCTGTTTTAATCTTTCCTCATTTTACATACTCATCAGTCTTCTCAGAGAAGAATTTTATCAGTACCCTATTCAAGGTGTTTTAATCATCTAGTGGGGACACTGTTCTAAAAATCTGTGACATTTATTAACTCATTAGCTGTTACAAAAACCAGTAAGTGTAAGGAAACTGATAACAGTCTCAACAACTTGTAGATGAGTCCTGTGAATTTTGATACACATGAGGCTATTTAAATTTATATTTTTTTCTTTTTACACAAAAATGACGAGAAAGCAGGGAAAATTTGATTTGAATGGGTAATGAAAATGGGAGCTTCTAGAAACCATACACATTGTGACCATAAATATTATTTAATGTTTACAATAAATGAATATATATCCCAGAGCATTGGTCATTAAAACATTTTTCATGGCATTTTCTCTTGAGAAGGGCTAAGTATCATGTATTACTTCACAAAGAGGTCCTAGGGGAACAAGTTCTTTTTTCACTGCTTCATAGTGCTTTAAGTTGTCTACTTAAATATTCTCCACAGAATTGTCCCCTAAATGATCCTGAGAAAAATATATGATTTTAATAATGTATCTGTTTAGAGGGCATTTGGAAAGATTCTATAATGTATCATCTGCACTTCTGAGGTACACAAGTAAGAGAGATGTGTTTGGAAACTAAGCAGAAGCTTATTTTAAGAGATGAAAAAAATGTAGTGCTTGCTGGTGATTTCATCTTTTTTTTTTTTTGCAAAAGATTTTTTTTTAAATTGAAGTATAGTCGGTTGCAGTGTGTCAATTTCTGGTGTACAGCATAATGTCCCAGTCATGCATATACATACATATATTCATTTTCATTTTCAAGGTCAAAAACACAGTTACGGATACACAGCAAGGTCCTTTCTGAAGAAATAGAAATGACTGTAACAAGTGGTGTAATGATTGTTTCTAACACAAGTCCTATTGATCTGATGTAACCTTTTCTTTCTATCTCATAATGATGTATTTGAGTCTCAGTAAACTTCACTGCCACTTTGTATTTGCAAGATAGCTGGAAAATATCCTGAATATTTATTTTACTCCCTTAAAATGAGGGAAGCATGGCAGTAGATTTCAAATTTAAACCAAAAAAAAAAAAAAAAAAAAAGGAAATTGAGTTGAATGTATTCAAGGAATAAGAAATTGGTTAGAATTGAGGTAGGCAAATCTAATGATGATTAAGTGAGGGAAAAGAAGTCGAGGCTATAAAAATAGGCTAGATGAGGAAAGCTATTGTTTAACACAAAAGTTGCTTTTAAATTCAGTTTGTAAAGTAAAACTATAAAATTAAAACTCAGTGAAGTTTATCAGCAGTGGCTATAATTACAAAGGTACTTTAGTTAAAAATTGCACAGGGACTTAAATTCCATATCTTGTAATAACCTATGGTGAAAAAGAATATGAAAAAGAATATATATATATGTATAACTGAATCCCTATGCTGTACACCAGAAACTAACACATTTTAAATAAACTGTACTTCAATTTAAAAAAAAATAAAAATTGCAATTCTCCAAGATCTTTAAAATATGTGCTATTACTGTTTCCAAATTTGAAGGATTTTTTTGCATTCTCCGAAGTCATTAATGAATTATTTAAATAGAAAATATTTTGACCAACAATGCATACAATGTATACATGAGAATGTTAAGTTTTCAAAAAAGGTAATAAAGAACCCAACACGTTTCTAATTAATCTCTAAGAAGATTTTTTCAAGCACAAGTAAAATTTGCCATGAAGTTTTCAGATTATAGAACTAAAAGCCGATTAGGTGAGCAGAATGGATAAGACAGTGAACACTAGACATAAGACTCAAGTTTCTTAGGCTGATTGAGTCACGAGCTTTGTGACTTGGGCAAATTACTTCTCTGCATTTGCCTTCTTTTCTGTGATGAAAAATAACTGAGTTGGGTGCTGCCCAAATTTCTTAAATTACTAAGAGTCCTCGTGATATAACAGCTCCTATCCCCAAATCACGACTGAAAAGTTTTTAGTTCTAGTGATACAATAATGCTTATATTCAGAAATAAGATACAGTAAATAAGGAAATCATATTTATTTCCTTTCTGAAGTAATGATTCTCTTTCTGATAGTTTTTTAAAATAATAAAAATGACGAGGACAACATAAATTGTCCAAGAATGTCTATCAAAGGACATAAGTTGTTTAGAAGGCTAAAATTCCACTTGGTGGATAGAATAATTTACAAACCTGTCCACTTTATCAGCACATAATAATCAGTACCCAATTAACTTCCTAGATGTTCTTATAATTCTCAGTCGATAACTGCTAATTGCTCTATTTTCCAATTAATGATTCCTCAATTAATGACACAAATGCAACTTCAAAAAGAAGTGAATATTGTCACATCAGAAACAAACTTACAATTGTTTCAGAAGAGGATAATTTATAGATAAAACTTCTGTTTGACTGAACTAAAGCTTATTAGGCAGTGTATATTCAACCTTAGGCAATGAAGCCTTTTAAACAAAAAAAAAATTTTTTTTTTCTGAATTGGGATGAGGGGACTATTATGACAAATTACTACTTTCACTCTTTACTCTGAGATATCTCAGTTGAAATAGAGAAATGCAATGATATAATCCAGAACCCAGGCAGCTAAGATTACATTCTTTGTACTGCAGGAGTTTGAAAAAAATAGGTCCTATGTGTCCAAAGGGCACACAGATAACTTCTGAGTAACTCAAACATAAACAGGAAAGAAATTTGATAGAAAACCTTGGTGGTGGTCCAGAGTAGGTCTAATTACTGCCACTCCTTGTGAAAGATTTTTGAATTAATAGGATGGGAGGACAAAGGAAATGGCAAAGCACGATGGACCTTCCGACTCTATAATCTGAAACCTTGACCCTCTTGCAAAACTGGCCTCTCCCCATGAAACTGCCTGAGTTGATGTATGAATGAGTATTTTATGTGGTGGGAGAGGTGTTAAAAGAGACATTTCTCTGGTCATTTTACTTGTGTGGAAGATCATCATTATGGAGGGAGTCAGGCTCTCCGTCCTCATGAAAGCATGCAAGGCATTCTAAGGGCATAGCCATCAATTACTCGCCGGTGCTAATTTAAGTAAGAAGTATTTGGATCTGGTATTTAGCATCATTTAGGGGCATGTTTCCACCTGCATTATTTGTATGTCTTTTATATATGAATACTTCTTTAAATATTATTTCTACGTATTATCAATACTAAAATAAAGGCAAGAAATCCATGACTGAATATCTTAAGGGCAATTTTTTATTACAAAGATAGTTTAAATATCTTAAAAGATTTTTAAAGACAGATTAAATCCGGTGAATAAATAAATCAATGCATTGTGTGTGTTTAAATAGATCCATTGTATTCTGCCCAGAATTGTGGCAGTTACTGCAATTCAGCCACTCACTTCTTGGGCCACTGTAGGCCTCTTCTGACCTCTCTCACTCTTGAAGATTGTAAATGAAAAGTGGATTGAAATCCATTTGGGTTCCTGATGTAATTTTGTGAAATAAAATAATGATATAAAAGGGAAAACTTTTACCGAAGCATTTTGTACGGGGAGCACATACATTCATGGGAACCTCTTAAGTATGTATATTCATGGGAATCGCTAAAGTGTATCCTCTGTTGCTTGGAGCATGCCGCAAAGGTTAACTCCCCACACCCAGCCCCAAGGTTATCAGCATTACACAGAGATCCTTACTAAGTGCCTCATGAATTTACCACCAAGAGTAAAAGTCCTTCCATGTTGGCTAACCTTTTAGAAATCAAACGCAAGAATGGACCATAAACTCAGAATTTTCCTACTCAAATATACATGAGAGAATAGCAGAGAAAAACTTAGTCTCTGCTTAGTATTGGCATTCATTAGCACGTTATCTTTTTTTTATTTTTTAACATCATGTATAACCATGATGTGTATCTACTACAACATCAGGAGTGTTTGCTTTTCTCAAGAACCACAAGAGAAATAATACTTGGTTCTTGGTGCCAAGAAAATCGGCATTGCTTCTTAGTAGTTAGTAGTTTTTTACTTAATTTTTACTCAATATTATATATTTCTCTTTTAGAGTTGGTTGGAGGCTGAGGGTAGCGATTGAAACAAATTTATACTATTATACGGGACGTTTTGCCATACATTTTGACATGCTGATTTGTGTTGACTATATCAAGATCAAGGAAAAAAGAGATAATATTGCACTTATTTTAGTAAGTTTTCTCAGTTTGGTTATACAGCAAGGTGATAGGTGCACATGTTGGAAGAAGAGAAAGCAAAGAGTAAGAATTTCAACAGATGAAAAAATCAGGGGAATTGTCTTCTAAGAAAAGAAGGAGGCAGGAGCAGCCTTACGTTCTCACTGAGGAGAGGGTCTTCTTGTATCCAGTGGGCTTTGCCACTGCCAAATTGAGGTAGCTATAAATGGGAACAGAAACCTAATCCCTCTAAATTTCAATATAAGTTTTTCAGAGAAAACTTCCCTCCCCTCTTTTAAGATACCTATTTGTAGCTCTGTTAATGTTGCACTTTCTGCTTCCATAGTATTAATCATGGTTTGTAGCCTTATTTTTATGTATCATTGATCTCACCCACCCGACTGTGGGTTCCATGACAAGAGGGGTAGTACCTGTTTTATTGACCACTTTATTTCTGGTGCTTCGCCATGTGTAGCAAATAATTTGACATATATGCTTGAAATATATGAATGATGTGTCTTCTGTGTACCAAGAAACCCATTATAAAAGCTTAAGGACAGAATATGAAATGATTCCAGCCTAAGTACCATTATGGGTAAGGGCTTAAAGGATGGAGAGAATGGCTTTAGTGAGACGGCTCTGTGACTTCCACATACTTTCCTGCTTGTAGTGAGGGTACTGTCTCAGACAGTCTAAGCCTGCTATGATAAAAAAAAAACAAACACACACAGATGGAGTGGCTTAAACAAGAAGCATTTATTTCTCACAGTTCTGGAGGCTGGGAGTCTGAGATCTAGGCACCAGCCAATCTATTGTCTGATGAGGACCATCTTCCTAGTTTGCTGACAGCCATCTTCTCTATTGTATCCTCCAATGGTGAAGAACAGAAAGAGGGAGCAATCTCTATCATGTCAATTCTTATAAAGGCGCTAATCTCATTAATGAGAGCTCCACCCTTATGACCTAATTATCTACCAGTACCTCCTGATAGCATCACATTGAGGGTTAGGATTTCAACATGTGAGTTTTAGAGAGGACACAAACATTCAATCCAAAACAGGTTTAGAATTGGTTGTAAAATGTTAAAGTTACTAGCGGTTCTTTTGAATAAACACAGAGTAGCTTTAACATTCTCATCTTTTACTGGAGCTGTTGATGTGCATTACACAGATACATGCACCTGAATGAGACATGTTTTTGCAGGAATCTTAGATGTGGTTAACAAAGCCTAATAAAAGAAAATAAAATTGTTAGAAAATGCAAATAAAGGAGACTTTAGAGACATGCATTTTTGTGCATTAAATATAATTTTTGTGAGCCTGATCATATGTAAAAAATGCATGTGAAGTAGTAGCCAAAGTGATTTTTATATGGATATTTGAAATTAAATAAAAAAGAACAAATAATCTAGCACCAAAACATTTCCTTCTAAAGGTTGTTGAAAAGAAAAGGGAAAAAGAATCCAAAAGAATTCTTTGAGTTCACACAGAAGTGTGAAAATAAGAGGTCCTGCCTCCGACACTGCTATTATAAGCCACTGTATACTTTTTTTCAATTAATAGAGGTTTATAATAATGAAAATACTGATCTATTTGAGGAACAGTTTCTAGATTAATTTTCTAGTTATTTGTTGAGTGATCTTCTGTGAAGACACCATTTTGACTAGAAAAGCAGGTATGCCTTAGCTTGAAAAAGAGGCCTTTAAATTTTAGTGGCTCTTTAGGGCACTCATTGATAATGACTGACTGACTAACGGAGGCTGGGATCCATGGACAGAGTGGTATCCATACCCAGAAGAAAGAACGCTGCAGCTGGGCTTTAGTGCTGTAATGTTTCTGCTTCATTTTTATGTTCAACGTATGGTAATCAAAAGCCCCATTAAGATAAAGAATGAAGTCTGGTAGTCTGTTGCTTACTATGCACTGGCATCATTGCTTTTTGCTTTTTCAGTAATGGTGATTTCTCTTCTGTCAAGAATTATAGACTTTTCCAAGGAAATTCTTACCTTGAGAGGATCCAGAAATTGCAGTACCTTCAGGCAACACTTTAACATGGATACAAAAAAAAAAAAAATTGACATTCTTACTGACAAGAAAAATGATTGATAAGTATATGCTGAGAAAATTGTGAAAACATTAGGAAACCCAAGAAAACTATTCAGTGGAATCAGCTCTATGCAAATGAATACCAACATTTGCATATTTCCTTTTCCTGCTTCATACATTAAGAGGCCCCAGGTGGTGCTGAAACAAGAGTGCAGTTTGTTCTGGGATTCTGTAACAATTTGTGTCTTTTGCTCCTTCACCAGCTGTGTCAAATATGGCAAATGATGGCTGCTGGGGCCTTCTCATTGAAGAAAAACATTTCTTTAAAAAAAAAAAATCTGGCCCCTGACAGTCATGTAAGTGGAAAATATCTGGTGATTTAGAAAACCATGACTTAGATCTTAAATGCAGGGTTTTACTCTAAGGGAAAACCTGGTTCCTTATTGCTTTGGAAAACATGAGCATGTATGAAGTTAAAAAGTTAAGTAATTAAGGGGAGCTAAAGCACTGGAAAGGAGAGAAGAAAGGATCACAGAAGAGAGTACTGTGTTATCTTCTCTAGATATTAAGATGAAAAGAAGTGAAAACTTCTTACTTACCTATTTCTTTTCTTGGAGGGGGAGGTAATTAGGTTTATTTATTTATTTATTTTAGTAGAGGTCCAAGAGATTTAACCTAGACCTCATGCATGATGGACATGCACTCTACCACTGAGCTGTACCCTGCAGCCTACCTATTTATTCTAATCAAGAAAACTGGACGTGCAAGATTTTGTATGTCCATCAAGGATGATTACATAATTTGTAGAGCCCCTTGCAAAATGAGAATGTGGATACCCTTGTTCAAAAAACAGGAAAAAAATACGGTCCAATGTAGAAGATATGAAGCAATTTTTTTTAAAGTATTTTATTGCTTACAAAGCATGATGGGGTAGCACACGAGTAATAACTTATAAATTGCAAAATGTATTTTTGGTGTCATAATTTTATCAAAGACAGTAACGCTATGCTAATATGATACCATAATTGATCATAAGATATTTCTGGCTCACTTTCCTATGACTTTATTAATTCATCAAAATTTACACTTTTAACAACTTGATTTTCAATCAACATTATTAAAAATGGTAGTTGTTTGATGTCACTTGTAGGCAAATGTTTGATAGCAAACAATTTTGATAATTCTTATTTAGAAGTATTCTGATAACACAACTGAAACTCTTAAGAATATTTTATAGACTGCAAATGTTGGAATAAATTTCTTATAAATTATTTCAAAATATAAGTTCTAGTTCGTACGGAGCTGTTGATTTTCATGGAAAACTTTTTCTAGAAAGATTTATCTCTTCATATGAATCAATTTCATATTAGTCTGAATTTAATTTTAAAAGCAAATTTATATGACGGCGTTTTCATGTTTCCTCTGACATTTCCTCTAACTTATAGGCTCATACAGGAAACCAAAAATGAATTTATTATTTGTAAATAATTCAGAGCACTAGTTTATGTGTTCTATAACTGCATTTTTAACTGCAAGGAAAAAATGTCAATCATCCTTTCTCTTAATTGATTCAAAACTTGATATTGAAATAGTGTTCTTTTGTACTGATCATCATATTTACATTTAATTTATATTTTTAAGCTTATGGCTATTTACTTTGCAATGATGCAACAGTTTTTAAAACGAGATTCTGAGCTTTTTGAAGAATTCTGATAACTCCATGATGCCTTATTACCATGTCATAGGTATGCAGTTATTTTGTAGTAATTTACCAACAAAGTTTACTGCCTGAGTAGTTATCTTTTCTAAATAGTAATATGAACAGAAAAAGAAACTTCCCATTTACCTTAATTTTTTAATTTTTAAAATTTACTTAAATTAAGAAAATTAGACACGGAAGACTGTGATCAGGAATGGCTACATAATTCGTAACGCCCAGTGCAAAATGGAAATGTGGAGCCCTTTGTTCAAAAAGCAGAGAAAAACTGCAGTAATCCAAAGTCCAGTGAATTTAGGGAAATCTTGCCAACAAATGTATCATTTGGTTTCAGCTATTTCATTTTTTCTCTGATTTAAGATTTTTTTTCTTCTCTTTTTTTTTTTGAGAAGAAAAAGCCTAGCTTAAAGTTTTAACGTTATAATAGAAAATAGAGTAGATCTCTAGAAATTATTCATCTTGCATTTTTTTAAAAAAGCTTTATACCCATTGAATAACAATTCCCCATTTCCTCCTCCCCTCAACCTCCAGCAACTATCATTCTATTCTCTATTTTTATGAGTCTGACTATTTTAGATACCTCATTTAAGTGGATTTATGCAATATTCATCCTGCTGTAACTGACTTATTTCACTTAGCATGTCTTCCAGTTTCATCCATGTTTTCACAAATAGATGAATTTTTTCTAAGTCTATTATATTTACACATATGTATGTATAAATATTATATATATATATATATACACCACAATTTATCCATTGATCTGTTATGGATACACACACACACACACACACACACACACACACACACACATACATACATATGTGTATAAACCACATTTTCTTTATCCATTCAACTGTTGATGGACATTTGGGTAGTTTCCATATCTTGGCTGTAAAACATGGTACCTGTGGTACCATGGTATTCTGTACTTTAAAAATATTAAGAAGCTAGATCTCATATTAAATATCCTTACCACAAAACACACACATACACACACAGCCCAAAGAACACAGGGAAATTTTTGGAGATAATGGGTATGTTTTAGTATCTTGATTATAATGATGGTATCACAGGGATATGCATACATCCAAATTCATCAAGCTGTATACATTAAATGTATGTGATATTTTGTATATCAGTTACAGTCAATACAGCTTAAAAAGAAATGACATTTATTCGAAAGTGACACTTGAAGAAGTTAAAACTCACTTCTTTTAGCTTATTCATAAGACATTCACAAAAAGAGATAGTTTAGAAAAATATAATGAATATGCTGTCATCATTTAGATCAGATTTCATCTAAGAAGAAAAACTGGGTTAACTTTTTGAAACTTTTGGTCAATAGAAACAACTTGTTTTTCTTGTATACAGAATTGAAGTATAAAAGTTCACCTTTTCCTGGTCTCAGTTTGAAATGTTACTGCATGGTTTCATCTATAGATCAGCAATCCTTAAATTCATAACATACAATAACCTGCAAAGTTGTTTTCATCATGCTGTGTCTACTGCACTAAGCTAATACTTTTGAAATTTGAATGCACCCCAAATACTTAGTCTTTCAAAGCTGTATCTTACTTGAAACATTACATAGGAATGCAACATGCTTTTTAACACTAATGTGTATTCTATTTTAAAAGTTTACATATTGCATATGATCAAAATCAGTATCAATTAATTGAAATTACTAGGTTTATTGAAAAGAAGATGAGGAGTGATATAAAATATATTTTCAAACCAGTACTCAATTAAGTTTTGATTGTGAAAGAGATAGACAAATTTAAATAGAATGAGTTTTAAATAAAAATGCAGTACCCAAAGTGAAAGCTAAAACACAGCAATGGTTTTAATAAAGACTCATTAAAAACTGTGATTCTTGGCAAGCATATCCATTACTACATTAAACTATAAAATCTGTATGTTCAGAGGGCAAACAGTATTCTCTTTGTTAAGCCAGAAATTGAAAAAAAAAAAAAAAAAAAACCTATTTCAAGCAGCACTAATAAATTTTTAGTGAGTCCTTTCAAGTATCTTGCCAAAACATTAGACAGGTTTAGGGGAACACTTGGCTGCAAATTGATACATAATAAATTGATTGATGTCATCACTTGAATATATACTTTCTATGGTCTGTGATTTAGGATGTATTACAGTTGGATATGTGTTGGACCCGTCAATCATTCCTCTTGTGAATTTAGTTTAATTATAAACAGTAAATGGGAAAAGAATTAGTACATGAGGAATATCCGTTATCAGAGTATCCAGTTTTTTCCATGTACAACCTCAACTATTTGCAATGGTAATTTTAAAATCATTGAATGTTTTTTATATGCCAAACACTATTCTTAGCACTTGAGATACTTCAGTAAACAAAAATAGAGCACAAATCAATCCCAAGATTGTCATATTGCTGTAATAGTTCTAAAAGAAGATAGAATCATATCTGACTTTCTAGAATTATGAAATTCTATAAGCTGGGGTAATTATCCAAAATTTTTATTTTAAAATGTGATGAGGTTTTGAGTATGTATATACTAGAAGAATCACATGATTTTCTACAAAGCAGAATGAAATAAAGTCCAAAATACTTTTCTATGAATAAATAGAAATACAAATAAAATGGAGTTACAGCAGATCAACTACTGTAGAAAGCGTAATGTGCAAGGTATAATGGAGACTGGGAAGTATAGGTAGAAGGAGACATAATCCTGCACTCAGGTAGTTCAAAAATCCACTCTTCTACTAACCCATTGCTTCAAGAACACAAGGAGGAAATAATAATCTAATAATCGTAGCTTTAGGTATATCTTGGCAAAAGTGGTAAAACTGAGGCCAAGTCCAAAGCATTAAACAAAAAGAACTTCTCACCTTTGTTCTTGAAGCATGAGAAGGGTAAGGAGGAGATGCGATTTTGAAATGGAGATTGCTTATTTTAGGAGAGAATATAGTGGGCCAGGAAGACTTCCTTTGGAATGCAAAGTGAAGACCTCTTTTATCCATCTCAGCCTGTTTGGAACAGGGGATACCATTTGTCTCAACATCTCACAGAGTTTGAAAGGCAGAAGCCTGGGGTCATTCCTCATCATTTCTCCCACCCCCAGGTCTCAATGGACAGGTTTTTGAGCCAGGAGCCTTCCAGAGACCCAAGACTCCTTGTAAGGGCCCCACTCTCTACATAGAGCTTTCGTACAGTGCTGTGCATTGAGCTGCTACTGCTTCTTGTAGGCACTGAGACTAGGCTTTCCAGCTTCCCTGACAGAGAGCAGAAGTAACATGTTCTCAGTCTATTCATGATCAGGAATTTGTTTTTGCCCCTTGTCAAGATAACTCAGTGAAATAAAGCTTTGTTTCCTGAAGAACACAGTAATAGTGAGGATGTTTACATTTGTTTCTGTTTCTGGATGTTGCACAGTTGCTTCTGGCATAAAGGTCAGAGTCTGAGGGCTTCGTTCCTTCTGCTGCTCCCAGGGTTTCTATCTCCATCCAGGTATAAAGAGGCTTCTATGACAGAGACAAAGCTTAACTCACTCAGAGTTACCCAAAATCTGGATCATTGCTGGTGGCTCAGAGGGAATGGCTGCCTGCCATTTAGCTTCTGAACACCATTATCGTCCTTTCTGAAAACAAATAATATTCCCTCACAATGTTCTACTTTGGAAAGTCAATCTCTGTGTTTTTAATTTAACTGTGATTGCTTCAAAATGTACACATGTATGTAAACAGACAACTACAAGTATATTATAGCTAAAAAGGCATATGGATACATACGTGTGTGTATATATATATATAAGATTATTATAAGTAATAATATATAGTGCCTAGTCATCAAATAGGATCTATCCAAACTCAGTGATCTGAAGGAAATGACCACACTGAGAAAAGGAAGATGTTGATAGCTTTAGCCCCTTTTTTGGTTTTCAGTCAGAGTTCTTCTGGCTCATTGGCCCAGCTCATTGGCCAGGAATGAGTGAAAAGAGCAAGTAACTAGTGGTAATCGTTCTGTTCTGCAAAGTATCATTTGTACATCAGAAAGATTAATTGCAGAAACACTGTGTCCTGTCTACTACTGTGCCGACAACCTGAAACTAAGCAGTTGTGCTTCTGAATCACACTGAAAGGGTTTCTGGCAGCCTGACCCTTCCTCCTGTGCTTCTCCAAGTTCAAACGTAAAAGATGAATAAGGAAATACGACTGCATGATAAACTGAAAAAAGTGAACATGAGTTTGTATGACCAGGAAGTGGTCCATTTCTTCTCAACACCTTGTTCAAAAAGCAAGAATCAGGTAAATTGGGAACATGGAATATTATAGGTCATGACTGTATTTGACTTTGGAAAATATTTTATTGCTGTCACTTAGATTCAGTCTTCTTTTTCCATTTCTCAAAGGATGTAACGTTTAAGAATTTGAACAAAGACAACCAGACCTTCAAGTTATAATTTCATCTAAACAAGATTTTATCATATAAACTACAATAGGCCTATAACTATTTTGTCCCTTAGCATTCTGCCATGTATTATGGTTATTTATGTACCTATATTTTCATTTTTGCAAACTAAAAGCTACCTAATCCAGAATCCACATCAGTTTATTTTAGTATTCCCCCAATGGATACATACCAGCACTTTGCACAAATTAGCAAACTGTTGAGGCATCATAGTACTTATATTGAGGAACTATAGACTTAAAATGCCGTAAATTGGGATCCCAACTCAACCACCTGAAGGTTGTGTTCCCTCTGACACTTACATTCTCAGAGCTTCATTTCTTCATCTGCAATATGGAAATAAATCATATCTAGAAGTATTAAAATAATTAAATGAGTCTCTATGTGTGAAATGCAAAATACAGTGACTTGCAGTTAAAAAAAAAAAAGTCGAGTTCACATCTCCTCTTCCAAATCTCAGTAAATACTTGTTGGATAAATAAATATAAATGACTATGAAGCCCTTACAGGTTCTGATCTGTCCTTCTGTTACTTTATATAGCTTATCATGGATGTTGAAACTTTGGAAAAGATTTTCCCAAATTTTACATTTGAATCTGAGTAAAATTATAAATATTAAAGTCAATTCCACTAAAACATCAGGACACTTAATAAAATATCTTCAGTATCAAAATGTTAACCATACCAAAATATTAAAATCAGCTCACTTATATTTTGGGGAAATGTACTTAACAAAGCAGAAGTATCTGTAATTGACTAAGAAGTAGAATACTGTTTTCATACTCACAGCGCACTCATAAGTGCTCGTAAGTGCCCATGATGCACGGAAGGGAATACAGGTGCACGGGAGGAGATGCTGAAGGTGCTACACGAGCCAGAGCCCATCAAATCCCATAAAACTCAGCCACCGAGGAAAGAGAACTAACTGAAGTTTCAAAGATCTCGTGACTGAAACCTGTATCACCAGATCATAGCACAGATCTTGATTTACGATGGGGTTACATCCAATAACCCATCAGACGTTACAAGTATCATAGGAAGAAAAGGCATTTCATACACCTAACCTACTGAGCATCATAGCCTAGCTTAACCTCCCTTAAATGTGCTCAGAACACATACGTTAACCTAGAGTTGGCAAAACCATCTAACACAAAACGTATTTCATAACAAAGTGTTGATTGTAGCATGTAATATATTGAATACTGTACTGAAAGTGAAAAACACAATTGCTGAAAGGGTACAGAATGGGTCGTAAGTGGATGTGTTCTTTACCCTCAGTGACGAATTGCAGCTCGCTGCCTGCCACTGCTTGGCATCACAAGAATTAGACAGCAAATCAACAGCCAGGGAAGAGATCAAGTTCAAAACTCAAAGTAATGTTCCTAATGAATATATACTGCTTTTGAACTATGGTAAAGTGAAAAAAAAAAAAGTAAGTCAAACCATTATAAATTGAGGACCATCAGTAGATTCATTCATTTATTCAAAAAAAATATTGAATGAGTGCCGATTATGTTCCATAGACTCATAGGGAGAAAGCCAGATCAGAAGAAGCCTATACGCCTCTGGACAAAGGAAAAATTAAACTGTCCTTCAGAGATGGGGTCAGTGGAATGGTGACAGGGACAGACAGGCCTGTCTTAAATGACTGCATTCCTCTTTGGTGGTGATTGTCTTAAAAACTGCAATGCTACCAATTGGTTGCGAGACAGCTATCTATTGATTTCCATCTCAGTTAAATCTGGTGACTTTAATTTTAACTCATATCTTAGAATTTCATATTCTTTCCAGTTTGATTCAAATTAGTTTCCTCTTTCCAGAGTCCTAAATTTGTTGTTTTAGAGAAGTATGACTGTGACTAAATGATATGAAATTCACAAATGTGGTTGCATTTCTCATACTCTTGTTTTGAATTTCATTTGGTTGTATTAAAATTTTTAGCTTCTTGTTGAGCATGGGGATACTTAAGCAAAGAGGTTAACATTAAAAAATAATAACATTTTAAGGATAGATGAAGATGCAGAGAAAATTGATCCTAGGAGCTAATTATGTAAATAGCTCCTTAGGAAGTCTCACTAGAAGCAAGGCACAATAGTCACCTACAAATCGCTTTTGGTCTTTTTGGAGATTTTTATCTTTGCCTTGGTGTTCCTTCAGAAGAGTCATCAGGATAATGCATTTGAAGTATTTATGGAAGTGTATTGTCAGAAATAGCGTCCCTATTCATTTCACAAAGCTCTCTTTCCCCATTCTGTCTCGTATCCATAAGTGATTCACTTCGCTGAAGTGGATGTGTACCTTTGGATCTTAACGACTGAATCTCAACACATGGTAATAAGGGAAGAGAGAATCTGGGCAGTTTCTTTAAGGGTGAACTGAGCTAAAGATCCACAGGGGGCAGCTGGCTCATCAGTAATAACTACCTGGAATAATTGTTGAGGACAATCCAGCTCAAAGAAACACTTCTGTAATCTATTCCCTGACTCATCTCACTTAAAAACCAAAGGAGATGAATCATTTTTCAAATTTTCAAAGTCGAGCCAGCACATAAAGGAAAGAGTAATTATTTGTACCCTAAATAATTTACTGTAGTAAAACTTCTTGTTACCCAGGCTTACCTTAGACTAGATTGCTCTGAACTTAAGGAACCACTGAGACTGCAGCAGTATTTATGCAGGCATTGCAGGACTCTGGGCTGTTATTCTGTATTTTATTAAAAAGTTTCTCTCGTATCATAGAAAACAGCACTTAATAGATGCTCAAGTAATTATCATTCTATTCAAGTGAACAGAACTTTAATACATCCACAGTAATAACATCATCAAACATCTCCATAATGTTGAAAAGTTACCCACTCCTCCTCCCCTCTAGAAAAGATACTTGGCCCAAAAAAGTTTTCCCATTAAATTCTTCAAAATTTCTAAGAACATTGTAAGATAATCCACACAAAGTACAAACTATGATAAACTATGTATAATGTTCTTCCAAATTTTCACTATTATGAGCAACATAGCAATGGACATACTTGTACATAAATTATTGACTTCTCTGATTATTTTCTAATGGTAATTCCTAGAATTGGATTACTAGGACTAAGTCCTAGGTTCTTGCAACATATTGCCAAGTTGCAGTGCAGGAAGAAAATACCATTTTATATAGACAGTGCATAAGAATACTTTTTTTCATCAAAAACTCTTCAACTTTGCCAATAAATAGAGTAAAACATATTTTTAAATAAGCATTTCTTCAAATATAGAAAAATATGGAAATAAATATGTTAAAAATTACAGTGATCATCTTTGGGTTATGAAACTGCATGAACTTTTACCCTTTTACTTTATCTTTTATTTTATTTTATGAACTTTATCATATGATGTATGATTTTTGAATCTTTGAAGGAAACAAACATATTTCATCTTCTTTCTCCACAACCACTTTGTCTCTTCCTACCACCACCCCCAAATAATTTCTTAATTTTGCTATTTATGTTATTGAGTGACCATGTATTCACTGTCTTTAGGTTGTTTGTGTGTTATCATTGAATTCTGTCTTCTGTAATTTGAATATCTATTGTCATTGAATTCTCTTAGTTTTTCATTTTACACCATCTGATTTTCTTTCACAGTTTCTCTTGCATCCATCTCTTGAGTTCCATTTCTAAACACAGTGTTTCTCTTTAAATCACTGTAGTTTTGAACGATTAATATTAAAACTTAATTGGCCTGTATGACTCTGATCTTTTTTTGCATAATCTATTTTATATGCCATGTTGGACTACTCTTCCAAACAATGTTTGATCACCTCATTTACTCTTAAAAACCCATAATTACTCTCTGTTACTGAATCCCCACTCAGGTTTAAACTGACTTTTTACCTTGGCATATAAAAAACTTCTTTATCCGTTATCTTGCTTAAAAGAACCCTACATTGTGGTCTTATGAAATCACATATACACTTTATTAATATATTAATAGTCAACATTTGGCTCTTTACTTAAGATTTTTGTGTATTTATGCTCTATCCACCCATAGGATGTTGTAAAATCCTAAAGAGCAGACTCTCTATAATACTGTAGAACCAAGCACTTTACATTAAATATAAGTATTTAGTAAATATTCATTTTATTTGAAGGCAGAGAATTTTAACACAGAAGTAAGAAACATAAGATATTTTTTCACTTTTATTGAGATACAGTTGACATATGACATTAGTCTGAGGCATACAACATAACAATTTCATAAATGTTTATACTGGGAAATGATTACCACAATAAGCATAGTTAATGTCAATCACTGCACATAGTTTCATTTTTTTTTCTTGTGATGAGAATTTTTAAGATATACTCATAAGAGACTTTGTATTGTGTTGCACTTCCAGAGATTGGAAGTATAAGACAATTGTTAAGAACATGAAAAATTGTCATGCCTTACTAAGAAACATACCTACTTCAAGAAGCCCATCTCTAAAATGTAGATACCGCATCTTTGCCTCTGTACATTAGTTCTTATGATTTTGACTCAAGATTGACATAGATATTTTATCTCTCATTGGATTGTGTTGACCTCTTATAAAATTTTCCTAATACCAGTTCCTAATCATGTTTCCTAACTTTGTTTCTGCTGCAAAACCAATACCAGTTCTAATTCTACCATCTCCTGTAAGGCAGTCTACTGGCTTTTGGCTCTTTCTCTCCTTCCTCAACACGTAACACAAACTGAACAACTGCACAGTGAGTCGTAATTTCCACATATCTAGATTTCTAAAGGCACACTTTTATATATTATCCATTTACAACCTAAACTTTTCATATGTTAAATTTAGAATTTCATACTTCATCTGTTGTATGCACCTTACTATTCTATTTCAAGAGTATAGCCACAATTGGTCAAGTAAAATGTGTATTTTTATCTATTTAAAGTTTATATGTATATATATATGGCCCTTTGTTTACTAAGGAGGAAATATTGGGCTTAGTGGACAAATAAATGTGCTGATACTAATAAGAAAAAAATTTTTTTTTATCCACTAGCAATGCATCTTTTCACTGCAATAGGCTGAATAACTGTCTGTCCCCCACCCCTGTAAATGTCCATGTCCCAATCCCCAGAATTTGTTAATATGTTAGCTTACATGGCAAAGGAGAATTAAGGTTGCAGAAGGAATTAAGGTTGCTAATCAGCTTACTTAATTTTTTTCTAATTGAAGTATAGTCAGTTACCATGTGTCAATCTCTAGTGTACACCATAAGGTATGTATGACTGGGACATTTCTGTTACGCAGCTGACTTTATAACAGAAAGACTATCGTAGATTAGCCAGGTGGGCCCAATGTAATCCCAAGGGTATTTAAAAGAGGAAGAGGAAAGCAAAAGAGAGAGGAAGAGATGTCACAATGGAAGAATGATCAGAAAGAGGCAACATTGCTGGCTTTGAAGATTGACAAAGGGGACCATGAGCTGAGGAATGTGAGTGACCTCTGGAAACTGCAAAAGGCAAGAGAACACAACCTCCTCAGGAGCTTCCAGAAAGAGTTGCAGCCCTGTTAACACCATGATTTTAGCCCAGTGAGACCTGTGTCAGACTTCCGACCAATAGAAATATAAGACAATATATTTATGTTACTTTTAAATTAATAAGTTTGTGGTGTTTTTTTACAGCAGCAATGGAAAGCTAATACATAACAGCCTTCCAACTCTTGCCCATAGCATTTTGACATATTAGACAGTCTTGTTCAAAATCCTCAGCAAAGATCTGAGGGAGCCTTAGACCCCAACTACTAAGTGCCTCCTGTCGCCTGAATCCATCCTTTTAAATTTCTTTCGGGGGTCTCAACAACTCTACCAACTCAGACTTTCTTCCCTAGACCTCCAGGACACCTCTGCCAGTTTTCTTCCTCTCTGTCAGCCACTCCTTCTCAGTCTTTTTTGCTAGTCTCTCCTTACCTCCTACAGTGTCCCAGGGGAGTCCTTGGACCTCCTGTCTTTCCATCTTCTCCCCTCCTTGGTGAACTCATCTAGTCTATTGTCTTTAAACCTATTCAATATTCTGATGACTCACACATCTCTAGGCCAGATTTCTTCCTAAATTACACCTCTCAATTGTTAACAGCCTTCTCAATACCTCACATGCATGTCCCATGGGCATGTCAAACATAAAATATCCAAAACTGAGCTATTGATTTCTGCCTGGTCCCCATCTCAGTAAGGAGGGACTCCATTCTCTTAGGTGCTTAGGCCAGAAAACTTGGAGTCAGTCTCTGTTCCTCATATAAATAATATCAGTTCTGTCAGCAAATCCTTTTGACACATCTCTTCAAAATAAATCCAAGCATAATAATTTTTTAATGGAGGTACTGGGGATTAAACACAGGACCTCATGCAAGTTAAGCATATGTTCTACCACTGAGCTATACCTGCCTTCCCGCTTCAAAATAAATCCAGAATGCAGTCACTTCTCAGAACATCTACTACTATCAATCTGGCCTAATCAACAGTCATATCTTTCTTGAGTCATTATGGTAGCTTCCCAACAATTTCCTCTGTTTCCACTATTGCCCCCAGCCTCTTTCAAAGTAACAGCCAACGTTACCCCTTAAAAAATGTAACTCAGGATATGAAGCACTGCTCTGAACACTCTAGTGGCTTCAGATTTCACTCAGAGTAAAAGCAAAATCACTTATCGTTGTATCCCTCCCATTCTCCTTAGCTCTCTGACTTCACCTCTTATTTATCTTCCTCTCACTCTCTGTACTTTGGCCTATTTGCTGTCCTTTAAATGTGTCGGACACACTCACATCTCAGGGAGTATTCCTGCATGAAATGCTCATCACTTTTCTTTGTGCATGGCTCTCCCCCACGTCCCTCAGACCTTTTCTCAAATGGAGCTTGTGAAGTTGTAACTGACCACCATACACAAAATTACAGCCATTGTTCCCACACACTTCCTATCCATCTTCCCTGCTTGATTTTTTTTTTTGAATCACTGTTTAACATGATATAGTTTGTTTTAATATCAAGCTTATCGTCTGTGTTTCCCTCATTAGAAGGTAAATTCTATGAGTCCTGGGATTTTTATCTGTCTTTGCTCTAGTCCCAGTACTGAGAACAGGACCTGGCAAGAAAGTGGGAGCTTCAGGAATGAATGGATGAAACCAAGGGCAAGGACTATGTAAAGGAACAGAGAGAAGAAACGCTTCCTCTGATTATCTTACAGATGTCACAGATTTCTAGTTTTGCTGCCACTTCATTTTTTTATTTAAAGTTCAAATGATGTTTAAAATTCACTAATTTATTCATAGTTCAGAGGTTTTTTTTAAATGTTTAAGCCCATTAAGGTAAAACTTTGAGAACAGTAAAATGGTTAAGCAGAACTAAAATAAATTTGCATTTTTATATTTAGAAACACATGCCACATTGTCATTTTAATGTATATTGTACTTTAGAAAGTGAAATAGTGAAAGCTACTAGTTTTCATTTGATTTTGGTTCAACACACATTTACTGCAAGTCAAACATATGCCTTTTTCCCATCCAAGAAAACACATAAAACTTTTGATTTTTTATTAACTTACATAATTTACTTAAATATTTGCATTACATTTTTAGAATATTTTACCACTATATATTTATATGATTTATGAAACACACATGTGCACACAGATGCACACATATTAGAACATTTATTCTTAAACTGATTATATTGTCAGTGTCATCAGCCGTATTTTCAAATACTTTTTACTAGCCTAATACTCTATTTACAAGGATGTTAAGCACATATTTTAAGCTACATATAAATGCCCATTGAGAATCATCATGCAAAGGCTTTAAAGTAGTTTATGTGGTTGTAACAACTCTCAACACCAGGTTTTTTTTTCAACTTTACTCAGGACTTCTAAACATAGAATACAAATGAAAAATTTATCGTGTACAAAAAAATATGAAGTCTAGTAGCAGTCTTGCTTTGGAATTACGATTCTACTAGAGGCCATGAAAAGGAATATAAAATATTTACCAAAAAGGATAACTAAAAGACTGAAAAATAATTTATACATTCAGTTAGTATGTTTAATAAATAGCTCAACATCTTCATGCTGATTTAAAATAAACATTTAATCTATACCATGAGAAATTGCCCAAGATAAACACAAATAACACTACTACCACAAAAAGAAAATGCTCCTATTTCCTATGATTCAATGTATATATTTAGAAACATACCCCCCACACACACATCCCTGAAAACATAGACATGGGTCTGTGTTGCCACTGTAATCCCCAGTGTATTATGCAATGCCTCCAGTCTTCATATGCTAGAGCTATTTTTTCCTCTTTGCTTGAACTACAAAGAATCTTCTGGTCAGAAAGAGAACAACTTATTTCTGGTTATTGCAAACGTATACCCATGAAAAACATCAGTTCAAAAGAAAACAAGCCTTCATTCAAAAATTTCTTGTTTAAGAGAACTACCCAAACAAAAATTGCTGAACTTTCAATAAAATCAGTACTTTTATGTATACAGAAAAATTAACCTCTCACATTTCACTTTCAACATAAAATTGAAACCTAAGCATATTCATGAATCAACCTTCCAAGTCAGCCAAGTTCTGAATCTCATCTCTCAGAAACAAGGCACTTAGATAAAGGTAATGAATCCACCTCCCTGAAAAATCTATTACTCTCAGTATTCAAGGCTGAATTGAATGATCCTGGACAAATGTATTTTGTGTTTCAGAACACACGTATTTTGTTAGAATTAGTATATTCTTTTTCAAACCTCTACAACTGAAACCACGTGTAAGAAAGTGGATAGGAAGTGAAATGTAACATAATATTTATTAAAATAGAAAATGTTAAGTAGTCAAGAATGTTACAGTATTAACATAATCACGAAGTTATAATTCTTCCCCACTTCTCATTAACTTCCTCATATTCCATGTACTATATAGCCTCCCTAAAGTATTAATCTAAAATGGGAAATAGTTCCACTTAACTCATTGTTTGTGATTTTCTATCACAGCAAAATTATTATTCTTCCTGTCATCCCAGATACTGAGTTGTGTTCCTTAAATGAACTTGTTCCAATGACTTCAGCACATTTTCAGGGTTTGATTGTCTTTTGGAAAAGCAATGCCCTACAGAAAATTTAACTTCATAGAATTATGTATGTTATTTGCTATTGTCAACTGTTTTAATGAAGAATATTGGAGTCAAAATTGTCAATGAAACACCACTGATGAAAACAAAATATTTGAGTAGCACTGGAATTGATTGATAGTCATTTGCAACCATGGCTTGATTTTGATTAAATTTCAGAAGTCAGCTTTGCAGCAATGATTTCACACTTGGCCAAAAAACCTTTCCCCCTCTAAGTTTGGATTTTGAACTCATACATTATGTATTTATTTTAATGACCCACACAACCAAGAGATGGCACTTTAAATTGATGAGGGTTATATATTCATATGTAGAACAAATCAGTTTAGGGGCAAATGAAGAATAGATGTGCAGTTGAGCTAGCAGGAACTGTTACAGTTATAGTGATTATTATAACCACAGTCTAATACCTTCCAGGCATCAGCTATCATTATATGTGTCTCTATCATAAAGACACAATCCTCTCCTAAAAATATTTTATTACAGAAATATTGTCTATATTAAAATAGTTCAGATGCTCCCAGTATTTCCATATGGATCACTGTTTTCAGGAGTTTAACATTCAGTAGCATAAAACTTGGCTTTAATGCTTATCTACGATTACAGTTCATCTGTTTAAAAGCTTTCAATGTATTGTGTTCTAGAAATTTTGTTTTGAGAAAGATTACTGAACATAATGACCATCTCATTCATAGTCAACATAAATTGCTGCCTCATCGCCATGTCTAGCAAGTGACCAGCGTATGACACGAGATCAAAAATAGGAAAAAAACCATATTAAACTATCTTTAAAACAAGTTATAAAACAACAATTTTATAGATTTTAAAGGTTCCAAATCAGAGAATACTTCCTTTAAAATGTGATGACTATATATCACTGTATATAAATTTTTAGAATATCCTATCTTACAGGTTTTGTGGCATTTATCAATTGCTTGGTTTAAAAATACATGCATGAGTAAAATGTTAAATAGTGTCCTATTGGCATAGAGAAAATACTTTCAATTTGCAAGTAATCAAAAGATTACAAAGTATCACTTCACTAGCTAAATTTTCTGCAATGCCTAGACCATTTGTAGGAATTATCAGTATAGTCTCATTTTTAACAAAGCATAAATGAACATTTGGGATCTTTGGGCTGAGAATATGGAATTTATTTTTTTACTTTATTTTTAAATAATTTTATGCAAAAATTTTGGCAAAATGTAGTACCCACTGTTCTCTTTTTCACTTAATCCACTGTCCTGTAATGCTTACCTAATTATCTAAAATTAGCATTGATATAATAGTATTAATAAAACTACAAATCTATTTTAAATCTTGCCAATTATCCTGGTAATGTTCAATTTTCTGGTCCAGGATACAATCTAGGATATCACATTGCACTTCGGTCTCATGTCATCTTAGTCTCCACCAATCTCAGTTTCTCAACCTTTCTTCTTCTTTTCTTTTTTTTTTTTTTTCAGCCTCTCTTTATCTTTCATAACCTTGTCATTTTTGAGAGTACTGGCCCATCATTTTGTCCAATATTCCTCAACAATCCAAGGTCTGGCTTTGTCTAAAATTTCCTTGTGATTAAATTGAGGTACTGAATTTTAGCAAGAATAGCATAAAAGTGATTTTGTGATCCTCTCATCACATAATATGGGGCACCTGATGTCCATAGGGAAAAAGAAGGTAGTCAAAGATAGAAACTATAGATACAAAACATGAATGACTTCATACCCTCATTAAAGAAATAGATATATTTGCCAAGACAGAAATATAAGTTCAGAAAATCATATGTATGTCATAGCTTTCCAAAATAATGTGAAAATCTATATCATAGAAAGATAATTTGTTTTATGTTCCATTCTGACTATGATTTGTTCATTCGTTATTATCTAGAAAATATCCATGTAGCATCTAATTGCGTACAAACTTTGAAAACACAAAGTTACATATAAATTACATTTGAAATTGAAAATAATTTTAAAAGTCTAAGGATTTCATGTGTAGCAACTTCGAGGCAGAAAATGAAAATATTACTGCAGATGTTTTTGTTCCTCCAAGTCAAGGAAGGTGTGCCTGAAGGATTTAGAAAATATTAAAAGTAAGGACAGTTAGATTAATGTTTTGCCAGAACCAGCTCATGACAATTAACACCAACATGTTGACATTAGTAGGTTTTCTTTATAAATCCATGTCTATTAAATATAAATAATGTTGGTTATGAAATTGGGATCGTTCGTATAACACTGGTTGAGAAAATTGTTTGAAGAATTCATTTTAATCCAACAGCTGTGGATCTTTTTAGGCGGTATAGCAATACATTTTGGTATTTAACTCAATTTTACTTTCTTACTTTTTCCTTTAACCTTGGTTCTTTTTCTCTTAAGGTAACACCTTGTTAAAAAGAAGTATATATGTATATGTAGGAGCATATTTCATTCTGAGCTGATTGATAAATTATTCCAAGGCAATGACTGGGGTTGCCAAGGAGTGTTAAAATCAAGATTAGCATCTAGATGAACTGGCCAGCCTTATGGCATGTTCATTGACTCTGTAAGCTGGTATTCATGTTGACCTAGCCCTCCTTATCCTCAACCCACCCACATTGATTGATCCTCCATTTTCGTGCTTGTGCTCAGTAAATACCTAAATTGAAAACTAGGAGTGAGGAACTACTTTCTTATTTTACCAGTTGATCTTTATAACACAATACGAGTTTGAGGCAGTTAAAAAATACAACTGTCCATCCAAAAGCTCGATAATTTTCCGTTACATAATTACAGCTATCTGATTCAAATGTTTACCATACATATGCTAAATCTGAGGCAGATAATGTTACCTGTTAATTTAAATGCTATGAGAAAAACTGCAAAACATGTTGTTGGTCAGCATGGAAATACGAACCCACAGGTGGGAAGTACGGACAGACCTCACAAAACAGGCACCTGGAAGCTAGTCAGCAATCAAGGAAGGTATCAAGGCAACTTTTCCTTCCTTGAGGGCGCACACTCTTCCTTATCTCTGTATCTCTCTACTCTTTTAGTGATCTGTTTCCCTCGTCACCTGATTTCTTCTGCTGGATCTCTTAAAATACAGCCTTACAAGGACCACCAGGCTAACTCTACTTCTCTCAGCTGAACTTCTCATCTTTGAATTTTTAGAATTCTAGAAATTGGTAGATGGTCAGCTCATATAAATGACAGCACATATACGACGGATGCTGGCCAGCTAATCCTCCAGTTTTTTCCTAGCCGTTGGCCATGTGTAGCTCATTCAATCGTCACCTCTGCACAAAACAACAAAAAATAGCTTTCTACTCTTTCTCTGAGTGAAGGCAATGTACAGAACAATTTAAGCCAGAAGGCGAGGTGGGTAAGACAGAAAATTGAAAGATGATATGTTATTGATTTGATATAATAAGTTAAAAGTGCATGGTTCCATTTTAGATATTGTATGATAATAAAAATGAAGAAGAAAAGAATTGTCCTAGACTTAGTGCAGTAATTAGATTTTCAAATTATGTTTATTTTTCCACTAACTTTTCTTGGGGTTAGATATTTTGTGATAAGTCTTCATGGTAACATGTGAAAGCAAACATGTTTATTCTGTGATTTGGTGGAATGAATTGTCAGAATTCCAGCTTTTAGCGTTGATAAAACTTCTAATGAGTAAAAAATTCTAATGAGAAAGTGAATGTCAGTGATGAGCTATATGATTTCTTTCTTGTGAAATTATCTTTTTTCCTCCAAAATCTGAAGACTTGTGAACACAGAGCAGAGTATTCAATATTCCCATTCTCTGACCATTATACATAACAAATTGCACCCCTAACCAGTTCTGCAGTTGACTGAATCTGTTGTTGGGGCTAATTTTAACACTGTAAGTTTCTAGACAGATTTGTGTATAGCATTTAATTTGATGGGGTGAGGAGTGCTGGCAGATGAGGGATGGGCCAATAAGGGATTCAGAAACTGCCAAGCACTAGAACTATATACATTAAAAGGCTTTCCATTTAGAAAAATGGAGAATTAAATGGCTTTTTCCATGTTAATCTAATTGTTATTGTCAAACACTTTCTCAACACAGGGCCAACAATGATTTTGCCAATTCAGGGCAGCTGGTATAGTTCTCAATAAAACAAAAACCCCATTTGTGTGCGTGTTTCACTGATATAACTGGAGGTATTTTACCAAAAGATTCTTTTTCCTTGATTACATTCAATTTAGTAAGATAACCCTATCTTTGTCATTCACACTGACTCGACTCTAATTCATCCCAAGATTACTACAATGCCCATCCATCTGCAGAGATCTAGCTACTCAAATTTGAAAGGAGATTGAACACTTCTAATAACATTCACACAAAATAGACATCGGTCTTATATACAGCTGATCTCACTAGGTTCTTATTTCCTTTTTCACTCTTTTCCCAGATGACCCCCACCATTCTAGTGGCTTTAAATCCATGTATAGACTGATGCTGCCCAAATTTGCAGTTTTCAGCCAGACTCCTTTTCTGAGTTTCACATTTGCATATCCAACTCCCTGCTTGACTTTTGCAACTGGATTTTTCAAAGATACCTTCAATTTAACATCCAAACAGAACCTTTGGTTTCCCCTCCCCCCCAATATTTTCATCCTCAATTTTTTTTTTTATTTCTCAGCAGATGATACCTTCAACCATGCTTTTTCCAAAGTCCAAAGCTTAGGAGTTATCTTCAACATGTTTCTCACCCCATCACTAAATGCTGTAAATTCATCTTCCCAACTGTGTCTCAACTGAATGCATTCTGCCTCATCTTTTTTGACATCACGTTTCTTCAAGTCACTATTACAGTATAGTTTCTTTGGCCTCCTTGCTTCTGTTCTTGTCCACTTTTACTATTGCTCTTCAAAACCAATAAAGGGAGAATTTTTGAAATAACTTATTAGGTCATTCCAGGATTTTAGTTCATTTAAAATGTTTTATGTCATTAGTTTATATAAAATGTTTAGAATGTATCCTACTATAATATAAATTCTTCATCCAGACTCACAACATCCTTTATGATCTGATTTCTTCTTTCCTCTCCAGGACGGTATGCCACTTTCTCTCTAACTCTCAAGGCTTCAGCTACCCTGGCCTTCTTTTAAAGCCTTAAACTAAGTCCTTTTAAATCTGAGTCATCACACATACTGCTCCTTCTACTTGAAAGGCTTCTTCTCCCTTATCTCGCTAACTCTTAAATTGTCTCATAATACGTAGTGATAGACATAATAGTCTCTTAGACTAGTAACCTTTGTTACCGAATTGGTCGCCTGGACCTTTTTTTTCCACTAAGAATCACATAGCCAATAATGAAATCTGTGCTGAAACTAGAACAGCACAAGATTTGTCCAATGGCCAAAGAATGAGAATCAGGAATTTAGCTCACAAATCAACTTCTCAACCCGAGTAGGGATGAGACACCATCTATATATGAGGGTCAAGGTAAAAGGGAAGGAATTGAATAAAAAGAAGGAGGAACATTCATGGCTTATTCAAAAACAAGGGTGTGGTTTGGACCCAGCACTGAGGCACCACGCCTTTTCAGTCTTTGTAGGGGCTCTTCTGGTGGTTGTCACAGCAATTGTCGACTGTCAAAGTGCTGCTGGGTGTGTCTTTTAGCATGCTAATGTATCACAATGGGCATATAATGAGGTTCAAGGTCCACTGGAGGTCAAATCTCCTATCATCTTGAATCTACCTGGTTCTAATCAGTTTTTGTTTTTCTATTTGCAGTTTCCTCCTTTTGTAGTTAAGCCTGATACTCAGATGAGAGCAGTTAGTCTCCATTCAAGGAAGCAGCAGGGGTATGATTCTGGGCAACAGCCTGGTAACACTTTCCCTACATAGCACTTATCCCTTTGTGATTATTACATCTCTCTCCTTACTTGTCTGCAATTTTTGCAAGGGCACTGCTATAGCACCAGAATTTGATCTCTGCTATATTACTGGAACAGAACCCAATGCCTGATACTGAATAATTGCCTAATAAACTTCTTTTGATTTACCAGCAAATTTTTAGAATACACGATGTTTTAAAACTATAGAACCTCTTCCACTTTAGAAAAGGGAGTTTCTCTCTGAGGATATAATCCGTAGGTGATTAGTATGAAAGTATTAAGTGAATAATATTATTACTAAAAGTTATCTAAAAGAACATTTCCTTGGCTTATTTACAATGAACATTACAGTTCAATGTTCTAGAAATAGATCCTGCTACCTATTTTATTCCTGAAAGTTATAGCAAGTCATTGTGATGTGAAAGAAATTCACACATACAAAAAATTGTTCGTATTATTATATAGAAAATTATAATTATTTAGAAGTTAGGAATTTAAACTTTTTAGTAGTTTCTACTTTAAACATTTTCTTGTAGAAACACATTGATTTGTTTTTCTTTTCGTCTTTCAACCTAACAGGTCTAAATTTGACATTTTTATCACCCCAGTGGAATGCCTGGTTTTCATTTGCAAAGCACACCTCGCTTTTACAAGTGAAACACCATGAGCTAAGCAGCACCAGCAAATCTAACAACCAGCTCGGGCTCCATTGTTCTGACTCCCCATTCCCACAGACCGGGAATTCTCGTAAGATAAAAGTATTACATAAGCAGAATTCTTTTCAACTTAGAAGGAGAAGGCTGTCCCCTGAGTTTGCTTTTGATTCTTTGCATGGGAAGCACCACTGATGTTTAAAAAGTACTGGCCTTACATATCAGCACGCTGTTGATGACAGCTGCTTGTGGAAATGCAGAAGCTCATGTGTGCTCTCTACATGCAGTTCTATTGGTTATACGTACCCATCTCCTGAACTCCAGGAGATTTGCAAGACAGAAATAGGTTCATGTGGCTCAGAATAAAACACTGGTCTCTGGGAGTCCAGAAGTCTAATTTCAGTTCTGATTCTAACTCCAGTTCTTTCACATTGAATGGTTCTCTTAATTCTCTGTTTCAATCACCTCATCTATAAAATATGCAGTTGACTAGATGGACTCTGAGTCTCTCAACTCTCACTTTCTGTTACTCTAATTTTCCATCTCTTAACTGAAAACACAGTAACACTATTGAAATGCTAGTATTATTTATTCTAAGTGTGGCTAGAATGTCATACTCCTATTCATTTAGACTCCTAAGATATATACCTTTACAATCATATAGATTTTTGTGACTTTAGTTTCTTCTTACCTAATTATAAAAAATATTTTGTAGACACATAGAATTTAATGCAATGCTCCCCCCTCAATGTTTGTCTAACCTCATGTCAGTTCTTCAGCTGTGTGTAGAAAAGTAGGGAATATATTTTAATATGTTAGCAATAAAATGTGCTTTCAAATTTATTTGGGCATCTTTTCAGTAGATTGACTTTGAGTTGGTTCTTTCTAGAAACTCTGTATCATGGTCTATTGAAAGGGCTACCTCAGAGGACTGGTATTTGTGTTTGGGAAATTCCTTTCCATGGTCCTCTGACCTCCTTTATCTTGAGGTTTGCATACCACTCATTGCTATCTATGTTAGTAGCTGTGTCTGCAGACCTGGCAAGAGCATTTAAAAACCCTTCTTGTTTATTATTAAGGTTGCCATTCAATTATAATTGTTTTTCTCATATTTCCAGCCTGCTTTTAGTGATCCCAAACCTCCCAGAGAATGAAATGTTGAATTATATTTTTAAGGAAGTCAGGAAAATACATACTAAGTCTGTACAACATATTGGAAACTACCACTTAAAATTACTGATTCTTTATAGTTGAAGTCAATTACCAAACTGGAAAATAGTGACCATATATTACAGCTGGGCTTAGCACAATGCATTTTGATAACTAGAATGCACACTCATAGTTAAATATAGACCTATTACAAGAAGCAAAAAGGAAGAAGCCACATCTTTCATTAGTACATTTTTCTACCTGGCTACCTGAGAAGTCAGAAAAGTTTACTAAGGCTTAGGTTAGTTCTTTATTTTTTTCCTTTCATTTTACAATGCACATTGTTCTACAGTGAGCTGAATGCTGTTGGGTGATATTATACAGTGTTATTAATTCCTCAGAAGAACATGTTGGACAGTTAGTATAGCTCCTACTTTAAAAACAAGGAGGAAACTAAAGTTATGGCAATAAAAGTTGTACGTTTCTATATAAGAAGATAAATTATTTTCTGATGGCTGACTATGTCTACCAAATTCCTGAACTTATAAGTACCCAAATCTTAATAGGTGATACGAGTACTAAAAGGTAGTGTGGGCAGATGAACAGGTTGAATAGAGTTGTGGTATATTTATACAATGGAGTACTACTCAGCCATAAAAAATAATAAAATAATGCCATTTGCAGCAACTTGGATGGACCTAGAGAATGTAATTCTAAGTAAAGTAAGCCAGAAGGAGAAAGAAAAATGTCATATGATATCACTTCTATGTGGAATCTAAAAAAAAAAAAAAAAAAAAAAAAAAAACTTATTTACAAAATAGAAAGAGACTCAGACATAGGAAACAAACTTTTGGCTACGGGGTGGGGGGTAGGAAAGGGGATAGAAAGGGATAAATTGGGAGTTCGAGATTTGCAGATATTAACTAATAAATATAAAATAGATAAACAAGTTTATACTGTATAGCACAGGGAACAATATTCAATGTCTTATAGTAACTTATGGTGAAAAGAGTATGAAAATGAATATATGCATGTTCCTATTATGACTGAAGCATTATGCTGTACACCAGAAATTGACACATTGTAAACTGACTATAACATCAATATAAATAAATAAATAAATAAAGTGAGCCACATATTCCTTAATATTCCTCTCATCAGGAGGTGAAGGTCAATATTTCCCCTTGAAATCTGGCAGATGCTGTGATGATTTTTAACAGTAGAATATGGTAGAAGTGGTGATGTACCAGTTTAAGGGCCCAAGTCTTAAGGAATCAGAACTACTTTACATTTAATAAGCATTAAATTAATGCTAATTATTAATTGTATTATTGATATTCTCCTCACTACATATATCAATGAAAGAAAAAACTGAAGACTAAGCTTGTTATCTTTCTGATGCTTCTTAGGAAATCTGAGTTGGAATCTGGAGGGTCCTATTACAGATTAGGGCATTTGTTAGGCTAAGGATATATGCTTGGGGCTCATTAAGTTCCTTGGATCTCTGGACTTATAGTTTTCTTTAAATTTGGAAAAAAATTTTGTCCATTTTTCCCTTGACACATCTATTCTACTCCACCCCAAACATACCTTTTTCTGAGAAACTACAATTACATGTATATCTGGACATTTGAAGTTGTTCCACATGTCACTGATGATCTTTTAATTGTTGTTTTTTAATATTTTCCCTCTCTGTGTTTTATTTTGAATACTTTTATTGATATGTCTTCAAGGTCATTAATCTTTTCTCCTGCAATGTCTTACTGGCTATTATTCTTATCTCACACATTGTAGTTTTCACCTCTGCAAGTTCAATTCGATACCCTTGTTTTTTATCTTTCATGTTTACACTTAGCATCTCATTCTTTCCTCTGGCTTTTGAACTATTGGATGCAGTTATTATAACTTCATTAATGTCTTCATCAACTAAGTCTTCCATCTATGTCTTTTCCAGATTGTTTTTGATTGTTTTATTTTTTGTTTTACATATAATTGGTTGTATTTTCCTGCTTCTTTGTGTGCCTGCTAATGTTTTACCAGATGCCAGATATTGAGAATTTTACCTTCTTAGGTCCTGGGTATTTTTATATTCTTAAAAATACTCTTGGGTTATGTTCTGAGATGTGGTTAAGGTACCTGAAAACAACTCAATCCTTTCTGGTCTTACTTTTGAGCTTTGTTAATTAGGAGAAGAGCTGTGTTTAGTCTAGGGCTAATTATTACCCGAGTGAAGCAAAACTCTTTTTAGTACTCTACTAAATGTCCCTTGAAATATGAGGTTTTCCATTCAGGCTGGCTAGATCAATAACTATTCCTAGCCCTTTCTGCTCCTCAAGAAGTTTTTCCTTGAAGTCTTTTAGGTGGTTCTTGGTACAGTGATGGATATTTGCTCACACGCATGCACTATGCACTGATTACCACTCAGCTAAATACTTGAAAAGATCCCTCTGCAGGTCTCCTAGGTGCAGCCCTTTTTTCTCTGGAACCCTTTCCTGTGAACTTCAGCCTCACCAATCTCCCAGTTCCATCTCCTCAGCTCAGGGAGACTGCTTGGTTCCAGCTGGGTCCCCCTCCCTGTGCACAGCCTGCAAATTCTCTCCAGCTGTAAGCTGGGGGCAAAGATAGGGATTATTTTATTTTTTTCCCTCATTTATCAGGAATCAATGTCTTTATTTGCTTGATGTCCAATATCTTGAAAATCGTTGTTTCATATATATTCAGTTCTTGTTATTCCATCTTAAATTGAGGCAGAATTTGAAAACTGTCATTCTTATTATTCAAAATCACCATATGATAAAAATTTCCATGTCTTTTGTAGGTTCATTGAAGCACTTAACTCCTTTTTCATAAATTAAGAAAAATAATATTTTATTAGAAGCATAGTCCAAGAATAATGTCTGTTCAGAAGAAATATTTCAGTGTATTTAGTCCAACTGTTTAGTACTTGATATCTTTCTATAAGAACACATACAAGCAGCCTTATGTATGATATCTCTTGAGGCTAGAAAATTATTTCTGAGGAAGTTCATTCTCCTTTAGAATAGTCTTAACAGAACAAAAATTTTTCTTTATATTTCATTGAAGCTTCATTGTTCCTTGATCTACTACCTATTAAGATTCAGAATAACACATAAATTTTCCAGTACAATACAAAATTTAAAATTATTTAAGTTAGGTTTTATTTTCCCAAAGTTGTGTCTTCTCATAGCTAACAGTTTCAGATTCCTCTGATCAATTGCATATGATATAGTTTTGTACTCCATTACCATTCTCATCTGAAAGCAATACTTTTTTTCATTTCAAACCCTGCCATTGTTTTGTTGTTGTTGTTGTTGTTCCTCTGGGGTTTTTAACATTCCAAGATTAGAAACTGTATAGTCAGTGCTGGCATTTATTTTCCCACATGTTTTTCAATATCTGTGCTCATCATTATTTGCTTTATCTAAGAACTTCCTCATAGGGTAATTTTCCCTTTTTTTTTTTTTTTTTTTTTGAGGAACATTTCTAGGACTTCTTTCCCTTAGAGTCTATAGGTGGTCATGTCTCAGCTCTAACTCCTGTTGGTTTGTGTTTCTTCATGTGTTTTGCAATTTTGGATTATATGTGTTGCGTTTATCAGAAACCTGCAAGGTCTAGGCTGAGGGTGTGTTTTTCCAGAGAATTCAGCTTTTTTCCAGCTCTACATCATCCCCAACCCAATGCTAAAAATGAATACGACTTTTGATTAATTTGTTGCCTCAAAATTTTCCAGATGATGCAAGAGGAGTAAATTTGAACTCCAAACTAAATGGAAGGCAGGAATGTAATTGTGAATTCTGAGAGAGACATTTTTTAAAGCTTAGGCTGTGTCTGACAGGCTTCCCACCTGTTTCCAATTGCTGGTGAGTGGACTTTACTTCTAATTGACTTTTTCACTGAGGATATAGTTCTTCAGGGGTCCTGGCTTTAATGGAACCAACTTGTTTACCTTGTGAGGCCAGCACTTTGCCTCTTGTCCCCAAGATGGTTGTTAAAACATGACACTTTAGGGTTGAGAGGTTGTTAAACTTTCCCAGGGCAGCTGTAGCTCCCATGAAGAGACTTTTAATTATCTCTCTTGCTGCTACTCTGTTTTTGGTCTTTGGAGACTTCTTTTAGAATTGACAAGTATTTTGGAATCATGATTATATTATTTTAGCAAATATTTCCAAGGTTTTATAATGGGAAAGTTTTTCGGCTTTAGTAGGTCCAAAATACTGCCCTATCTTCCATAACTCCTTCCAAGTCATTTAGAAACATGCTTACTGTGACAAAATAAAGATGAAGTACCATATGGCATTTGATTGAGAACTCTGTGTTGTTTATCAGTGATTACAAAGCTCAATTACAGCCATTCTACCAATTTCTGAATCACTTAATTGTCTTCACATTTACCTATATTTCCCCATTTTGTCCCCAGGCATAAATAAATAAGCTTGATTTTGGATAACAGGTGTAAAATCAAGATTCTTTCATTTTTAATGATGGAATCCCAAGTCAAACTACTTTAACCCAGAAATAAGACTTTTTTGGATGATGTACCTTAAAAGTCTAGTAGTTAAAATGGCTAATTTCCAGTGCCCTAATAATGTCATCCAAATCCTCTTCATGTTTCAGATCAGTTTCATTTTCTTCTCAAAAGTGACAGCCAGCTTATTCTCACAAATTTGGCAACCCCAGCAGAGGTAGATCTTTTCTAATAGTTCCAAGAAAAAAGAAAAATCCCATGTATCACCCTCTTCTGTTTAGGTAAGATGTTAATCTCTGGATCTAGAGTGCAGGGTTGGCCATATAAAAATGACATAAATTAAAAGGTGAGACAAGGAAGACTTGCAAAAGAAAAGTTGAGTCCATTACTACAATAAGGAATACTATGCAAGCAAAATCAACAGATCTTCCTGCACTGTGTGCCCTGTTTTTGTGCTCTAAAAAAATTGCAAAGAAAGATTATTCTAAAATCACTTCTTAGTAAATTATATTGAAAGACAGTAATTACTGCTTTGTCAAAATATTCATAAACCTTGTCAGTACAATTAGCTGAACTTATTTTCTTAAAATTAGAATGACACATATATTTTAATATCCTTCTTTTTGTCATGGATTATCCAAAATTCCACAAATTGGTTTGGTGATCATCTTTTCAATACTCTGGGATGCAATTCACAGAGGCTGGAAAATATAATAAATTTATACTCATAGGGGCTTTCTTTACAATTTCCTATCTTTGGGGGGATTAAAAGCCAAGTATATCAATATTTTTTCCATAATGTTCAGTTTGAAGAGTGTGATCTTTGACAGAGTTAAGAAAATAGTAGTTGAGGAATTCTCCTTCCTTCAGCTCCTACTGAAGAGAAAGCCAAAGTTTTTCTTGGTTTTTCTTCTTCCTCTAACAGAATCAAATTAGTCTTTACATTGCTTAGTCTTTTGTAAACCTCAGTTCCCATTTGAGTAACATACTTACATATGAAATCTTTATTTTCTATGACTGTGAACTTCATTCTGAACCTATGGATGATGAAAAAAGTTTAAAGGTTTTATTATTTATTTCCAGTATATCATGAATTTTGTAAAATATATTAAAAGTGAATTATTAGAAAAAATAATTAGGAGGTCATAGTCATTTCAATTGCCATGAAGTTTTCTAAACATCTGCTTTCAATTCCTGTACTCATCTCATGACAGTGGTTTATGGACCACACTTTGAGTAGCAGCAATCTAGGGTATGCACTTAACTGTGCCCAACTGATCCTCCCAGGTTAGAATAAACTCTGAGATATGCTTTCTTTCTTTGTCCCTTTCTTAAGGATATGAATTTAATATAGATTTATTTAATCATAATATTTGTATCATCAAAGTAATGAAAGTTAAGAACTTATCAGCCTTTATAGGGATGTAGAAAGTTAAAACCACCATCAATACTACACTTGGCCTCAGTTCTCTATTGTGATCTGAATCTGAATTCCATAAGCCATTTCTTCTCTGATTTTAAGGACTAAAGTTTATTCCTACAACTTTTATTGTTTCCAATGCATTTCCAGACTCTTTTCATGGAAACTAACACTCTGGTTATATTGTCTTCCATCCTAACAGATTTTCATTTCTTTTAAAGTGGTGTAACCTTCAATCATCCCATTCCAGTCATTCAATACTATCTAGGTGATATATTTGAAATTATATTTACTTCTTTTCAGTTTACATGTCGCCTTGCAGTAAAGATAATATAGGAAAAATGAACTTGAATTATGTGTATATGTATGTATGTACACAGTATGCATTTATATAAAAATGGAAGAAAAAGAAATAGAGGCAAAAATATTGCTTTTAATTCCTTTCTTGACTTTTTTAAGTGACATATTATTTTTTATTCCATATCATTTGGCTTGCTACTCCCTATAGAACAGAAAGGATTTACTGTATAAGTGTGGTGTCTTCTTTGTTCTTTCTTAGTTAATTAAAATTTTTCTTAGTAAACACCAGTAACTTTTTTAAAAACATATTTTTCTACTTCTCCGTGAGATTTGAACCTTTCCTAAATTAATATAAATGATGTTCCAAAAATAGTCCCCATTTTATTTATTTTTTTTTTACATAGCCAACAGCTATACCCTCAGGTCTTTTTTTTCTCATTTCCAAAGGCCCAAATAGTATATATAAATACCCATTTTTACCGTGAAACTCTCACGTTCTCCAATTATCTCATCAAGTTTTCACTGACAGCTTCTCATCACCTTTGTTCTGGAATATATAAAGTATATTCTTTATTGCCCATGTTCCATGATTACATAACTGTACTAAATTATACCTGATAGTTTATTTGTCAAGTTATGTATCCCTCTGAATCAGTATAAATCATTAGCATGTGAGACTGATGAATTTCAGCAAGGCTTTACTCAGTTAATAGATATATTTCCTGAAAACTCAGACTACATTATGATTGACCATGTCTACTAATATTTTTTAATCCATCAGGTACAATAGTTGATTGTCAATGGACATAAATAATTTCTGTGTCAGCAAAACAACTCTCCTGTTATAGGATACTTTTACATCTAATCTGTGAAATAAACTTTTGTAGAGTCAGTTATCATGATCACATATGGCACAATTTTCTTATCCAAACATTTAGTATGTGTGTATGTGTGTTTATGTATATATTTGTGTATAAAACTGTTTAGTAGTTACATTTGTATAAACTACACTTGCTTCTCTCCTAGTACGTTCAGCAGGGAGAATTTAATTAAACTAAATTTTCAGATTCTATTTCAACTTGTACAGATGTCAGGGTTTTTTTAATTTATTGACTAAAATTTGCACACATTACATAAACCTCTGCCAAATGGTAGTTAGTAATTGTAGCATTTAAATACAATCAACTATCAGGCACTTCTGATGGTATTCATCACAAAACCTGTAGAAAAATGCGATTCTGTACCATTCTGACAAAAATCGTGGCAATGTACTAATGCAGAAATTTTTTTAACAATTTCTAGATAGAAAACCAAATAGAAATGTTATCCAGCCTTTTAGAATTTGCTTCTGAGTTAGCATCTCTTCATTTTTGAAAAAATACGTTTTACTATAATAGACAAGTTTGTGGAAGATTGACACTGCTAACATCAGCTGTCTGCTGCTTGTGTCACCCATCTTGAAAGTCACACAAAAAAGAACTTTGGTAAGTGTGCGTTTTAGTTTGAAACAGACAAATATGATTATTACCATCAAGGAAATGGTGTAATAATTTAGCTATAACAGCTTAATCAAGGGATGAGTGTTTAAATATGGTAAGAAGAGGGCCGAACATGCCATTACTCTTGTAGTGAACCTCTGCTGCTTTAGGGAACAAACAGGACTGGAGGACATTTAACTGAAACTTAATTTTATCCTGAATGACAAGGATCAGACCTAAAAAGCTGCAAATCTATTCTGTATAGTCAAGTACACCAGTGTCTTGCTGCTATTCATATAATTCAATATAGTACTTCCAATTCAACAAGCACTCTCCCTGAAAGGAATGCTGAATTTCACTTTCGAGATGAACTTTTTACAGCCAAATGGTCCTTTCAATCTGTATTTCTGGTTAAGTAAGTACAAGATACATCAAACATCGTTTTGTATTATGTTTGGTAGGAAGTATGTTAGCTGTGAGGACGTACTGTCCAAGAAGCACACACAGTGACACACACAGGAAAATGCACACACACCTCTCTCTCCCTCATACTTTAATCTCAGTAAATCAGCATAAAAGACCATATGCTCCTTTCTCAACCTGCATATGTATATTTATGCTACTATTTCACATTGAAAGGCTGGCAGCTTCTGTTCCACCAGAGTGCATTTGTACCCAAGTGTTCCTGTACTGAGGGGAGTTTTGAAAGCCATACAGCTATACTCTTAACCTTGACTGTCTTTCATTCTCAAATATCTATTCAGTTATATGTGCTGAGTGACTTACAATGAAGTGAGAGAAAATTCAGTGACTTGACATTTACAGGTCCCAACTGATTCGTTTATTTATTCAACAGAGTAAATATTTAGGCAGTAGAATTAAATTGGAAAATGTTTATCAAGCTTGAAACCACCTTCCTTTCAATATATAAAACATAAACCCAGGGGCCTAGGCCTAGGGAAATTTGCCTACAGATGTGCCCTACAGAGAAGGGCACATTTAAATGTCTCAATAGGTTTTAATCGCCTACTAGTTTGTTGTGAAAACTTCTGTCACATTTTGGGACAGTCCTATTGAAATAGTACCTCATAGACCATAATTTACACAAAACTACACTTTATTAATCATTTTGTTTGATCTTACAATGTAAGTAGTCCTCTGAACGTAGTTTTTTACTCTTATTTCAGTCCAACGATCTAGTCTAGTTAGTTGCCACAACTGAAGAGTATTTATTTCTCTCATCGCATGTAATACTACAGCTGTGTCTACACATTTGGGAGGATATTCTCTGAAAAAAATCTTAAGACCATAACCAGAAGACGCAGTCTTAAAAAACACTGTCTCAGCATAAAATCATGATGAAAATAAGCAAATCTTTGGGTTTATAGCAATGTCTTATGGATAAGCTAATGAAAGAATATTGTCTGAAGTTTTCAAAGATTCTCAGGATGATTTTGCTATCATTAAAGCAATAAAAGTAATATTGCAAATGACATTATGCAAATAACCTTTAAAATCTGAGAATATAGTGATGTCACATTTTCATGATGGACAAAATAATTACACACTTAGCTTTTCCATTGAAATCAGAAAGAATATAACTGCAATTTCCATGGACACATTCAAGAAAAAATTATATATGTATAACTTAAAACGTACCATCTTAATTATTTTTATGTGTACAATTCTGTAGCATTAATTGCATTCACAACGTTATGCAACCATCACTGTTTCTAAACATTTTCCTCACCCCAAGCGAAACTTTATACCTTTTAAGCAATAGAGAATACTCATTCTCAACCCCAGAACTACTGAATTAAAATCGCCAGGGGAACACAAAAGAATTTGCATTTTTAATGCAGTAGAAAAGTATTATATTTAAGCAAGTTTGGGAAAGAGGTGAGGGCTGTGAGGTGCTGATCTAAACTAATCTTAACTAAAGTTATATAATTCCTATGTCACAGATTTTAAAGTTGAGGATTCAAAAGATTAACTGTTGTATCCTGAAAATAAAATCTAGACCTTGTTTCAAATCCTGTGTTTAAGCATATATATGTTTATTTAGTATCTGAATTTAAATATATCATCTACTTGCAAAATGTTGATTTTTTGTAAAACAACTATTAAAATATTTTATTCTGTTACTTTCTTGTTTCCACTACTAGAAAGAAAAATGTTTTTCTACCAGATAAATGTAGAATAGTGTATGTGTATTGTCATTTTTATTTGCTTATTATGTCCATTTTGTTTTCGCTATTCTCTTGTTTATAAAAGAAAACTCAGCTTAGTTCCCTTACATATAATTTGCCTATTTCTCCCATTCCCTGCTTTGCCACAGTTTTATAAACATTATGCTTCCAATATTAAAGATAATTAAACATTAGAACACCTGTAAGTTCTTTTACTAGTATGTGGAATAGTTCTGTAATATTTGGATCAACATTACTGGTGAACTTTTTCAGGTAGTTCATAAAGAATCAGTAGTAGCTCATGTAGACAGGTATTCACTGCCTTTGATAGAATCCAGTATTTTGGTTAAGAAAGTACTAAAATTTAACTCTGGGTGAACCAAAATGAGCTTAAGGACATTGTGCTCACGACCTGGATTAGAAGAAAGAGTGGGGCTTGTCTACAAGGAAGTCCTCTGAGTGGCATTGACACCCCAGTGAAGGAGCACCTCTCCTTTCCACTTCTTCTCCCTCTCTCCTTCCCTTCTTTCTTCCTGAGAGCTTTCCTTCAAAAGTGGAATTAGTGGGGAATGTTGTCCTTTAGAATACAAAAAAATAATAATAAATATTAATTTCTTTATTACAATGAATTAAATATTCCAGACTAAGAGCTTTGTCCCAGGGCTATAACCATTTTGTGTTAAATTCTTGAAATAGTCACCTCAATTTGTCTTCTCATCCACTGAATGAACAGAGACTGCCTGAGGTTCTGAATTACAATCTGTTTTCTAAGTATTTTCATCCCACCCCGTATTAGAGCAAATAATCTTTCTTCAGAATATAGCTTGTGATTTTTCTCTGTCTGTTCTTCCTCTCTCAGCTCAAGCTTAGGTATCCAATTGCACTGAGTATACACATTTTAAATCCCAATCCAAATGATGCAACTCTGCTATAGTAATTCAGTCTGGGGTGCTAAGTTAGACCAGCTTTCTACTACCAGTTTCTAGACTTGCTCTGCTTGTGGAATCTCAGCTGTCTCAGAGTTTTGAGAAGGGCATATTTTAACACAACTTTCTGAAGTTGCACTTTATCACAGCCCTACCATGAACCCTACAGCAATTGTCAAACTATATAGCATATGCATTTGGAAGGATTTTTAAAGGTATGTGTTCAGTTTAGTGCCAGTTCACATTATAACTGAGTGGTCAGTTTTTATCTACATGGTCACTTGCTGAAGCTAAATACAAGGCCAGTGCAAGAGGCTAAACCAGCATCCTTTATGTGCATCATACATTCACATTTGTTTTCTGGAAGTAGTTGTGGATAAGACATTTACCTTTTCACTACCTTTTCAATTACTGGCATAATTGATATTCTCCTTTCCTTTGATGCAATTCCCTCCCCACCTCTTCTCTTATGTCAGACTTTTACAGTTATCTCCATAGCAACATATCCATCTAATAGAAGGATACATCTTCTGAATGGCTAGCAATACAACATTAACTGTTAGAACATAACATCTTTCATGTTGGAAACATCTGGAATTCACAGCCAGTCAAGAAGTACAAAAATGTCTTCGACTCCTTAATAGTCACTCGAAGCTGAGCTTGCTTGCTTTATTAGAATTCATTTACAAACAACTTTTATTATCCAGCAATGTAGCATAATAAAACTAAAGTTTATTTTAACATCAAAAAAAAAAGTTTAATTTACAAGTGAAGTTGCTTATAAAGACTCAAATCACCCTTTGTGGAAAAGAGTTTATGGCAGATTGGGGCAGTATTACCAACCTATTACCAGTGCACTAATACCTCTGTTTACTGGCTGATTATGTCCTCTGGCAAAATTCGGAACTGTCTCCTTCTCTGGTGCAAACTAATCAGTTTTCAAAATTAGTTATTGATCTCAGACCCACTGTGGTAGTCCAATTTAGTGGCTGGTTCATTGAGTACTGAAGTGACACCATTTATGTGAGTAGAAGAGAAGTCACAGCAAATATAGTGTTTAAAGACAGCGCTCAAAGGTAGTTTTCTACTGCGGAGAGTTGACAAGTACAAATACTCAAGGATGCTAAGTTTCTCTCGTTAGGGATTAATGATAGGTACACTAGCCAGTCACATGACCTTATGCTTTTCGTACACACATTTGTCTTCCATATCCTGAATTTAAATAAGTAATGGATGATAAATTATTTTAAAAAAATCTCCAAGTAAAATTTCCTTCTATTTCTTCAAACTTAATTTTTATTTGGATTTATGTAAAGGTGACTAAAGGGAGTGGTTACTTTACAAGTGCAATGTGATTCTTTGCTGATAAGCTTATAATAAAAAATGCTAGAAAAAGTAAACAAGAAATTGTGAGTTCAAAATACTTCAGTGCCTAAATGGCAGTTCAGATTATTCATAACTTATCAATTTTTTTTGTTTCACCGACTGTTTTTTATGTATATATTAATTTCTTAATGATTTGCTTCCTATACTTTGTTTCAGGAAATGTTAGAGAGAGTTGAGATGTGACAGTTTTCTAAGTATCTCTATGAATTATACAACTTGTCTAGCTACAAAAAAAATTTTTTTTCAAAAATTGTCCTTAAGTAGTCTTATCAATTTGACATTCCCAAGGACATGTTAATCTCTGAGGTTAGGATGCAAAATTTATAAAATCCCAAATAAGATTCCCTTATTTTTAGCTATACCTATTTTTTAAAAATACATTCTATATAGGCAGTACAAGAATTGACACCCACATAGTGATCATACTTAATATGAAGAAGAAAATAGAAATGATTACATTAGAAATATTTTTATACTTCTTGTGGATGTGGGTTGTTAATCATTTTCTAAACAGCTTGACTTTCAGCAATGTACTGATTTTTGTCTCTTCTCTCAATCTCCTTATAAATGTTTATGTGTATACTTGTATGTATAGCATGCAAATTTAAAATAGAATTTTCAATTATTATTTTAATTTATAATATATAAAAATTTCCACCTATCATTTTTGAAGTCTCTAGTTTCAAGAGTTAAGATTATTTTAAGTGAGAAAAAAGAAAAAAAAGTTTAAATATGTACTTGGAGGTGAAACCTCACACCTAACTGAAGTCAACCTTAAATAAAGTTCCTGTGAAATAAAATGAAGTTCCTGTAAATTAAGAATGTGTGAACAGCTCTCTAAGGTGTAAAGGTGATACAAACTTTGTGGTTTATATGTTGTCACAGAATTCCATAATTTAAGAAATCCACTTAAGTACTTTACTATAATGATCTTTTAAAACCTAAAAAGAACTGTAGCACTTTTTACACTGTAAAAATATAAAATAATATCATAATACTGGGAGTAAGAGAAGATAACTAAGAAAACAACATGGTAAACTTTTTGTTTCATATTATTAAAATCAAAACTCCTCCTACATGATAAAAATGTGTCACATGTCAAGCAGTCAGTTTTTATCTTAGTTTCTCTAAAATAGCAATTTGAACATACAATGGCATATTGCATATGAACAAATCTAAGAACATTTAGTGAAATTTTAATTTGGGTTAATGTTGGGGCCCATTTTAGGCAGATGTTTTCTTTAGGATTCTGGGTTTTAACCCTGGTGAATCAGCAAAATCTGCTCTGAAGCTTCTTAAAAGACACTAACCCTACTGAATCAGAATTTTCATGGATAGTCCTAAACATTTGTATTTTATAAGTCAAAGTGTCACAGAGAAAAACAACTAGTTTATATTTTCTTAGGAACTTGAAGGGAAATGTAAAATAAATCCAAATATATGATAACTGAAAAGGTACCCATATCACAATTTTTCATTTTTTTCAGCCATGCCTGACAGAAATTTTTTGATGCCTGGATCTAGAGATCACTATCTAAACCTATCAGCTATCAACTTACAAATTAACAAAGCATATTCACATTAACATCTGTATATTGGGGTCAAAACAAAGGGTTCTGGCCCCTATAATGCAATTTATTTGAAACTAACCCTGAAAACTATATTCTCAGTAATAGGATCATAAAACATGTAAAGAACATATAGATGAACACAGTTATTTAAATCAGTTATCTTAGTTTACATATTTCATCTTCAAAATATTTGGTTTAATCAATTTCATACTTTCAGCTAACCATTTTAAAGAGTTCTTGTATAAAGTAAATGCAGAAATAATTTTAAATAAAAATTTCAGAAGGCCCATACAAGCACAACTGTGCACATGATTAAAGTTTATCTTTTATCACAAAAGGAACTTAGCGTTGATGAAGCTCTGACTGCATATAGTGATTCTAGAGGAGAAAAGTTCTATGGAATACAAAGTTCTTCTCTAGACCAGTTTCTATCAGATATCTCATAGAGAATTTGGAAATTTGATCATTGAAATTTTAACCTCTATTCCCGTATTAGTACTACTTAAACTTTTGTAAACAATAAGCAGTAGATTATATAGTAATATGCAACAATAAAATTGCCCAAATAACTTTTCTTTTGTTCATATTTGTTCTTCCAAGTTAACTAGAGGAAAAAAACCTGTAAATCAAAAAACCCTGAATTATCAAAGTACTCCAGAAACTATAAGGGGATATATATAATTTAAAACTGGAAAATTAAAATTTTATTATTTTAATTTTAATTTATATGAAGAACAGCCAAAGAAACAAAAAGTCAGAATGGTTTTCAAATTCTGTCATATTCATTTTATTCTCTCCCTGCTTCCAAGGCCAAATGAACTGAAGACTAATTATAATACAGACAAAGGACCAGTTATTTCACTCAGTAAAAAGAACAGGACAAGAAAATATGGGTTAGCCTTCAACTTGCAGGGTAAATATCAGATTAGAGAATTTCCCACATAGAGGAACAAGTTAAACAGTGAAATATGACATTGTGGAAAATTGTGACTATTCTTTGGAAATTTTGGGAATCCAGGATTGCTTCTCATACATGTGGTCATTAAGGAGAAAAAAAAAAGGTAGTACTGGGATTGGCAGCACATTGGTTTTAAATTCACGTTAAGGTTTAAATGATTGATAAATTATTTGATGACTTTTTGAATTTCATCCAGCTCTTAGTATACTCCAAATATATCATCTTCATTGCCTTAGTTGTCTTCTAAGTGAAATAATCAGGTTTGACTATATAACTGGTATAGACCATTCTCTCTCTCAGATTCTGTTATTTCCTCTGCAATGATAGTGTGCTTTCTATGCTGTATAATAGCGCAGGTTTTAGTATTTCCATGTGTTTGGGTTTTTTTAGGTGCTATAGTAAGTAACACACTAGATATGACCTAAACTCATGGGCAGCAAATGGTCCAGACTTATTATTGTTTATGAATTATAGGTTATAATAACTTAGAAAGCAACTAGTTACTAGCTTACCTCTTTAATGACTGAAAAACATCTCCACAGACCATTTGTAATTAATTATTATTAAGATATCACATCTAAATATCTTTCATTCCTCAAATGGACCTTAAGATCCTTTCTTTTGGTATTTCCCAAAGAGCTCCTACCCTATGCATAGCATGTGTGTCACATAAGCAAGTGGATACAAGAGTAAGAAGTAAACACCATCACTGGATCAGAAAAGACAAAAGCTAAGAGTAAGTTTGATTGAGGATGGTGGACCAGGAATGGAGAGGAGAATCTCCTGCTTATTGGGCTGGGCACCCATCTTCTGAGTTGTAGTGGAGATGTCCCTCAGACTCTCTGCCAGGCAAATCTAGACAACCTGAATATCACTGCCTGTTAGGAGATGACTCATGCTCTAGCAAGCTGACCTCTCGTATTCAAATAGGGCAAAATGTGCCTCTAAGCTATGCCTGGGAGATCAGTTGCCTCAGCCTTCCAGTCTGTCCTTGTTTGTATTGATTCCATAGACATCTGCAAATATTCCAGCTCTTATTCCTCAGCTATTGCGCACAGCTATACCACAGAGCCAGCTCCTTACCAAAGGGAAATTCAGTGTACCTATACGTTTATGGGGAGAAAATTTGGAGCAGCTTCAGAATCCAAATCCTTGCTTTGACACTTAACAGCTGTGTAACCTTAGGCAAGAAGTCAAATTCTTTGCATTTGCTCTTTCACATCTATAAAAGATGAAAAATAATGCTTTGTTGTTATAAGAATTAGAGATGTCTTTAAAGAAATTTCCAGAATGTAATTATTCAAAAGGTAGTTGCTATACCATTATTATTTTAATATTAATCATTATTCTTTTGTGGGCACTGATGAAGGACTATCCATATCTATCATTTTTTTCCTACTTGCCCTTTTTTACATTTATTTAACTAGGCAAATATTTTACTTGACTCATGAAGATGACTTAAAATGCAGACACTCATGGTTTATTCACACAAAGCTATAAATGATACATATATAATATTCATTGAGCCTCTAACATGATCCAGGCACTGTGCTCAGAGTTTTACCTGTGTTATTTTATTTTTTCCCCATTTATAATGAGAAACTGAGTCATTGTAGTTAAGTATAATTTCCCAAGGTCATAAGCTAGTAAATGGCAGAGCCAAAGCTTGAGACCAAGTATGCTTTAAATCTTTCTACTATAATGCCTCTTTCTCTGTCTGATGTTGGAGTCTTAAGAATAAGGATGCAGAAAAGAGAGAATACGAGCAAATGCATAACTGAAGAATGGAAGGATAAGACATGAAAAGGGTTATGATTTAATATGTAAGAGCTTAATCACCACTATTAGAATGTTTGGGTTCAAATCCCAAATTTTCACTTGCCAGCTATGCAATTTCAAGCTAGTCCTTTCACCTCCCTTCAATCCATGCCTATACCTTGGGACTCTTGTGAGGATTAAATGAGATAAAGTATCTTGTACACAGTAAGCATTCAAAGAATTTTGGGTATATTTACCATGGGTACAAAAAGAGGAGGTAATATTTCATCTACAAATCACAATTTTGCTTGAGACACCTTGATAGTAAGGCTTTGCATTAAGTTCAGGATTCCCCCAACATCAGCCAACATTCACATATATAGCAAGCAGAGAAAATGTGTTACACTGAATCTACCATTTCCTAAGCATCTTCATAGCCCAGATTTGTATACAACCCCCCTAATCTGCATATCAAATTTGTAAGGTAACTACTTTTATGCCCATTTTACAGATGTAGATACTGATGGATGCAAAGATAAAGCAACACATTCAGAATTACAGATACACACTTAGTACATTAACAAAATCCAAAAAAACATTGTGGGCTAACTCTACAATGTACATTTTTTTCCACAATGCATTTTTTTCCTCTTATTAAGATTGCTTATTTCCATTTTAGACACCAATAGTTTAACAACAAGGGATGAATTTCAAGAGTCTTATATTGTTGGTGGTGTTAGAGATGTGGCCAAGATTCTTCCATGTCTTGACTTGGAAGGGTTTCATATTGTGTGGTTTGTGTTTGTTTGCTTGTTTATGTTTGTATTTTTCCCAATATTTGGAGAATTAGAAGGACTTGCATATCTAAAAAATTTCTCCTTACACTCAAACATTATGTATAATTTTTTAAATAGTTCTAATTATCCAGTAATGATTGAGAGAGAACCTATCCATGGCAAATTGATTTAAGGTCAATCTCTCTAAAATATATGTGAGGCATAGTATTTCTGTAGATTGGTCTTATAGATGTCTTATATTTATGAAATTTCTAACATGTAACTAAGTGTAACTATGTGTTCCTATTACCATCTACAAGTTTTTAATTTAACTTAAACATATATGAATGACGTATTTTTAACATATGTTAGCACATTATGGAACTCTCACAATGGTCTAGTCAACATCTCCTTTTAGGGAATTTACACAAATATAACACGCATCAAACTAATAACTAAGTTACTGTTTCTCTTATTACTGTGAATCATATATATGTATACATAAAATTTGAGTAAGAAAATAACTGATATTCTATTTAAATGTCAATAATTAGGGCAATGATTCCAAGTTTTTGTATGTTTCCTTGAAGTGTCTTAAAATTTGTTCTTCCTTGTTCTACTAGCTTCTAGTGAAGGTTAAATCTGGAATATTTTAGTTTTTAAAATTGAGGATGGTATACTATTATATGCAGGTTTTCATCAGGTTTGTGTTGTTTGCCAGAAAACCATCATAAATATTGTAATTTCATCAATGATTGATGGATACTGCCAACTAAATGTGTGACATTCTCTGCTGTTATGTAGGTTATTCTTTTTACAGCAAGGTTTATATTTTAGAATGTTTCAGTGTTTTACATTTTTCAAGAGTTGATATTTTCCATTTAATCATTTTTAAAAGTTAATTTAGTGACAGCTGCGTAACTGTGTAATCAGTTTCAGTTTTATTCTACTCGGCATGGACAGCTTTTCATTAATTTATGTTTTAATCTATGTAATGTGTTACTGCACTTGGAGACTTACACATTTATTAAATAAAGACTTGAAGCGAGTGAAAGTCATTTCCGTTAATTGTTTGTAAGGTGGGATTATCAACTGGTTCAAGGAGCTTTGAAAATAAGTGAAAAGAGCAGAATTCAGTAAAGTGGCTAGGAAATTTAACCTTACCTTTTGCAGATTTTAGAATCAATATATAAACATGTTAATATAGAATAATATTAAAGTATTCCTTATGGCTAATAATGAAGCTTTAATATTTAATGACTAACTGAAATACCAGGCCTCTTTTGTCTGACTGTGGCTTCTCTCATTATACTACACCAGGAATTGAACTGGACTGCAAAGCACACATAGAGTCTTTGAGAGACTGATCTTTGTTGCAAGAGACTCTCTAAGCTCCAGTAAATTGTTCCAATAACCTAATTTCATTATTTTAGAGAGTCTGATGTACTCTCTCTCTAAGTACCAAAGAGCCACAAAACCCAAGACAGTAGTACATTTGCTGAATCATATATCAAACTGAGAGGAGATTTGTTGAAAATAATTCTTTTGAAGAATATATTCAGCCTCAATTGTATATCCTCGTCTGGACACATGCTGGGTTTCTCTCTTGATTTCTACCCTTTTAGCTTTCCCTTTGTGTCTTCTTCCTAGTTATAAAGAGAGCATTTCAGCCTCTGATAATGACTTGCAAGCTTTATTATAAATTATTGGGGGCTTTGGAGATATGTAACAAAGAGGACTGTTATTTCTTAAGCTGTGGTAGAACCAATCATATCAGAAGGGCTTTGTGTGTCTGTGTGCCTGTGTGTTTGCTAGTTTTAGAATTTTTTGAAGCAGACGATTTTTCCTTGACAATTGTTGTATCATTAATTTTTAAGAATATAATTATAGCAAATGTTATAAGAGTACCTTGCAAATCTCTCCAAAGGGACAAGATAAAGCCAACATAGTTCAAAAGTTCAGGATTCAAAGCTTCAAAGTATAAGCCTGGAAGAAAGGAAATTCCTCTGGGACCACTATCATTTTCTTACATTCCCACCAATGCTTTGCTGGTTTGTTCTGAAGAACCATTCTCCACAGACCCCTCATTACGATTTCTGCTGTGACTGGCCACAGTCACTTGAATCTTGTGTTAAAAGGGGAGGTATTTATCTACGTTGTCATTTTACTTCTCTGTGGTCAGAGGATTAATCACTTTCTCAAAGGCCTAACTCTACCATTTCCTTTACTTTCGGGAAAGGAGATTTTAAGAAAATGCCACTGTATGACCGCAACTTATTCTTTAAAAAGAAATGTAATATATCATTTAAAGAAAGAAAATTACCGGGGGATAATTTTAGCCAGAATTCAGTTATTTAATTCATATTTGAGAGATGACCTCACTCCTTCATCAAATCAGGATGAGAAGTACCCTACTAAACATGATGAAAAACTAATGTCTTCATACAAGTGAGCCTTGTGGCCTGGCTAGGTGACAAGTATTTGGTCGGCTTCCATTTTCACCAGCTTAAATCTACAAGCTGGAAAAGGGCTAAATGGAAAGCGACAGAAGAGTCTTTCCAGGAAACAAAACTGGTTAGAATGCATGAGGACTGATGCTGGCTCAAGCAATGAATCAGTGTAGTGAATTTACTCGTGTTTTAAATGGCTCAGTTAGAATGTTTAATAAACCAACACCAGGATGTCACTAAAATACACAAGTGTCAATGAGTAATTAGGACTAGATAATTTCTAAAGTAGAAATTAATCTAAAGAAGAATATTAACACTTCTTACGTTTGTTTCTTTAGATTTATTTAATTATTTTTATTGAGTCTCTTCCATTAGCCACATAATGTCACATAAATCACATCATTACTTTTCATAGCAAGTTTATGAAATGTATGTTATTGCTATTTCCATTTTATGAACAAAAAAAACTGAGTCAGAAAAGAATTAAGAACCTTTGGCTGACATTTCATATTTAATTTGTGACCCAGAATTCAAGTTCTCATCTGTCTTATTCTCAGTCTACACTTTTCCCATTTCACTATGAAATTCTGCCTTTGACATCCATATATAAATTAATGTATATTCACTTATTTGTATATAGTTACTTACAGTAATAAACTACTCAAGAAAAATTACATTTGAAGAAAATACTGTTTATGCATTTTAAACACAGGCAAAAGCCCTATGTTATTCCAAATTTAATCTTCTATGATTAATTGACCACTATTTTCTCTTGAATATTCCCACCTCTCAAACTATAACTGGCATGGATGTGTTGCTTCCATTAATATAGGGCGATTGTAATAGGATTAAAAATCATTCTATAAAAAAAATGTACTAAATATTCCAGAATTTGTATCTAAATATATTAAGTTTGTAAAAGAATAAATTGACTAACACCTATATGAACTCAATAAAAGGGTACTTCTCGTCCTGATTTGATGATGGAGTGAGGTCATCTCTCAAATATGAATTAAATAACTGGGCACAGTTGAATTAGCATCAGTTATATTTTATATGTTAGGTGATGCTTTAAAACATGAAGGGCAAACATGTGTATTTGGCAGGAATAAACATCTCCATTTTTCCTATTAATAATGAGAAAAATTAAAAGACCACACGCTGAATATATCAATTTGTCTTTAGTTGCCAAAAGAGTGTTTCTTCACATATGTGTTATTTGCTTTAGATTGATAGACACGTAATAGAGAGCATAAATGAAAACCATTATATTGACACTTTAGCATGTGGTTTATAGTTGAAAAGAGCTCTACTTTGGAGACAAATTATTGAGCAAAACTAGGAGATGCCAGATTCTGTTAAAAAAACTTATTAACTTGTTTCAACTCAACAAATGGTTGTGCATTAGACTCTCAGTGACAAAGGAACCCATGTGGCAGATGGTGCAGAGAGGAGCAGGCCCTAACCTGGCAATCAACCAGGAGGCTGATTAACCATTCTAAGAATTAACTTATTGAACTTTTTTGATCATATCTACATGTGAGCTCTGACAACTTCACTGTTGAGCATCTGATACTTAACTTTCCCAAATAACCTTCCTAGGGACTGTATTTCTGTCCTATCCAACTTCTGTTCAAAAGTCCCATGAGAATCATGGCTAACACATCAACAAATTATTTAAAGGAAATTGCTGAAAGAACTGTCTTTCTTACCCAATAAACTGAAAGAAAAAAAAAAAAAAAAAAAGAACTTGATAGCTTTCCAGAGCCTCCACAGAAATCTCACTTGCTTGGTTGGGTCCCATTCCTCCAAAGTCCTTTGTGTTTGGGAATGAACCACAGTTCACTACCTGCCATACAAGAAAAATCTTTATCCATATTGATTTCCTTTGTGGAAATTGGTTGTTGAAAAAGACATTTTTTTTTAAAAAGATCTCAATAATCTGGAAAGTACTCTGATTTGTTAGTTGTTGCTGATCCTAAGTTTGTTTTTTAATATGAAAAAGTGTTAATTATATTTTATGATCAATAAGAAGCATGACTGAAGCTCTTTGTACACATTCATGAACATATGTGCATATAGGCATGTATATTATGGGCATAACTATAAGTGATATTTTCTTACATTAATGATGACTGACAGCAAAAAAACATTATCAACTGCTAAGGAAATTCATTGTTCTGGTTTTTATTTTTTTACTGTTTCTTATACTTCAAGTTTTATTAAGAGCTATTTAGTTGTTTAACATAGAAACTGTGTTTGTATTTCACAAATTATAGAACAAATATTCAGCTAATGTAACCTTGGCCTGCGGACCTGAGGGGCCTCTGTAAAGAGAGTTTATTTGTCTCATCTTCCAGAAGATAAGCTGAGGCCCAAGTTCAGCTGTGTTGAAGCCTGAAGTTCATCTATCTCAAGTTTGGGCTTCCGTTCCCCCTTTATTTTCCCATTTATACTAAATTCTGCCTAGGCCTTGTGGCAAAATCTTAGGCCAAGTCCTATCAACTCAATGGGCAACATGCTTCAGTACTCCACTGAAAATTATTACTTAGTCTACTACCTGCTTCAGGTGATTATCTATAAAATTTTTGCCTAGCATCTCAGCCTGAGAAAGGAAAAGCATTAAAAATGAAAATTAAAAAAAGAAGTCATTAAAACTCAAGTCAGTATATGTAACATTATATTAATAACAATACCGCAGAAGTAATAATTATAATAGTCACATTATTATTAAATGTAATGATTAATGTACAGCCCAAAGCCACAACCTCTACTGTAAAGGGAAAAAAATGACCATATCTTACACTTTATCAATAATATTGCCTTCATGTATGATGGACACTATATTTCAACATGCCACAAATCTTTATCTATTAACTACAGACACAACAAGAGGCTTTGCATGACTTTTTCTGAACATTAGATCTCAAATTTCAATGCAATAGTGATCACTTACTAAGTTTGGACTATGTATGAGCTCTTGTGCTAGGAATAAAAAGAGTGAGATAATAAAAAATGAATTAGACATTTTCCCCTCCTCGACCCCAACCCAAAGGTCTCCCAGTCCAGCTCCAAGTGCAATAGACAATATCATCTTGTAAAGGAGCTTTCACTGTATTTGATAAGCTGGAGTTCTGAGTAGACTGGGGTCAGGAGGGTATGAATAAACTCAAGGAGAAAGAACATGCCAAAGTTATCCTATGAATTTAAGATGAGTTTTAGCAATATAAGAAATTTTAAGGCTCTCTTGATCAGATAACAGACAAGTAACATTCCATAATACTTTTTTTCTCTTTCATTTTGATGATTCTGTTAACAAATTGCACTATTTTCATTTCTAGAAGAGTCTTTCTTACATAGCTTAGCCTTTTAACATTCATATAAGCAAAAGGAAAATTTTATCTAATCTTAATTATTTGAAAGAAAATAATTCACAACAATATTTAAAAGACAAAAGCTATAATAAACTCTCTTAACATATATTAAAATTGGAGGCAAAGATTTTTTAACTATTTATTTTAAGCCTTTCAAACCCTTTTTTTTTCTTTTCTTTTTCTTTTGGTATTCTATTATCTGGTGGACAGCTGGCCAGAAACTGTAATAATCTTGTAAAGTTCCATGAATTAACTAACTTAATCTTCACAAAATAGGTATTATTTTTAACCTGGGCTTACACATCAGGAAAGTAACTTGCCCAAGGTCAATTATCTAGTAAGTGGAGGAGCTGGAAGGATTGTTATGCAAGTGATCTGGTTACTGAGCTCCTGTTTCTCAAAGACTTTGTAATTTATTTTTACTTATTTTTCTTCTCTGACAGGTCCTGTTGTAGTGTCCCAGGAACCACTCCAATATTACATTTGTCTTTTATGACCTTCATTGCAAACTTTAGTTTCTAAATCCCTACAAAACCTATTGATTGAAATGTGCTTATTTTACTTAGTCTTTGGAACCATCTATTCTTAGAAATGATTTTAGCCTCTTTCCCCAGCTATTGGTAGCCCTTCAAGGGCTTTGTGGGATGGTAATGGTTTGTTACAGTTGGCTAAATAATAACATTCAAAAAAGCAAAAATAGTGTACAGCCTAAAGGCAGCTGAGATGTGTCTTCATTTTCTCATCTTCCATAATCGTCCATCCTCACCCTGTAGGAATATTCCTTTTTAATTTATTGCAGTAATAGTACTTTATGGGAAGTAACAACAAGGTGCTTGGAATGCAGGCGTGCTTTAATGTGAATTGGTATCGTATTATGTAACATATAATTGAAAAACAGTTTTATACACACACACACACCCGGAAATTGTTCTTCAGTTCACAGTGCTTGCTGTGCATGTGTGTTCTTGGGTCTATGCAACTATTCTCAGCACGCCTCCTATAACTCAGACCCCAGGTTGGGAATGACTGATGTAAACCACCGTTACTCCATCTCTTTTTGTCATTTTGTCTCAGTTTGATATTCGTGTACCAGTGACAAGAATGTTAAAATAGTTTCCTCTATTTTCCCCAAGTTTTCTTTCCCAAATTACTCTTGAAAAAAACCATTACTCTGTCTTACAAAATTTATATTATTTTTAAGTTCTGCTCTTTAAATTTAACCACACTCATTCTATCATTCTCAATGTCAAAACCTAAATAGTTTTTGCAACTCAAGAATATTTTAAATTAAGCCCATTTTCTTAACTTTAAAAAAAAAGAGAATGTTTCTAAGCTGTATGCCTCCAAAACTCTCTTTACAGTCATGCTTTAAGTTATATACAAATATTGATTATGCAAATCAAGGTATAATTTAACTGTGATATAGATGCAACTAGAATTGAAATATGATATACTAATAATTATGGAGTAGACATTCCTAAAGTGATCAGGTAATAAGTGGACATGTAAGTCTTGTCTGCCACTGAATTTAAACTCTTAAACCTTTATCAGGGTCAAAATATGGTATTTTTTATGGTGTTTTAATTAGAAATTCACACAAAATTTAAACTGGCGATGTGTCTTAAATATTTAAAGAATCACTTCATAGAATCTGAAGAAGAGGAGAAGGCATTTTAAAATAAAATTAGTCAATGTGACAGATAACATGCAAAACAGACTTTATCCAGGTAGATGAAACATGAAACTATATTGAACCAAGGACTATATGCATGATATTTTAGAGATTATATCCCAGTATCCCATAATGTTGGATCATTATTATTTTATAATAATATAAAATAACCATTTACAGATTGAATAGCATTTTCACATAAGCATACATTCTATTAACATAATTTTTGTTTGTTAGTTTGCTTGTTTTAATCACATATTGGAAAGTGTGAAACTTTCTCTAACTCATGGAAATAACACTACAATGACTGGTGTTTTCCATTGAATCTTAAGATTAAGTTTTTAGTATGTCCACTGAAAACATTACACAGAATAGCTGGTAAGCAAGTCCACCTGTGACATGAATGGTGACATTTTATAACAATTAGTAACCTTGTCTATACAACAGAACACCCTTGCCCCTTACCAAGGGCCCCAAGCAGGACTCATACTGGCTGTGTTAACTTCCGTTGAGTCACATAGCTTTTCCACCTTGCAACCTGTTTGAATTAATGATTCATCTGAAAATACAGAAGAATGTTTGGAAAAGTTAATACATGAAAACAAATCGAAACCTTTTTTTGGTTTTATAAATCCCATTGCTAAGAGGAATTTCACATCAGACACTGCAAAATATGTGAACATCATGTTGAACCTGAGCGAAAAGTGACTATTGACTTCGCCTTATGGTATCACTGAAAACCAAAGCATACCAAATAATTAAATCAGAGTATAAATTCAGTGTTCACTTTAATAATACAGGATTCACCTTTGCTACTGAACATTTGCTACTGAACAACACAATTTCTTTTCCAGATTTTCCTGCATATTTTGATAGCTTAATTTGCTATTCATGCTAGAAATGACATCCCTAGGTAAATGCTTCCATGCAACTTTGAAACTGAAGCCAAATACCAGAACAGGCAGTAAACAGTGTATAAATTAATAAGGGTTAAGCAATCTTATTTAATCTCATCAAAGAAGTCTTACGTAATTCAACAATTTTGGCAGCTCATCATATATGTATTTAGTTTCCCCACCAGTTTCAATTTCACTGTCCGTTATGGATTGCAATATTACAAACATTTTTAATGAAAACTTTACAAGGAGGGAAGTGATCCAATAAGGAGTCATAGTAAACATTTGTTGCGATTTCTGAAAATTCTAATTGTGAGAAGGCAGATGGTCAATTTTTTATAGTGGATATAAAGATTATCAATACATTGTGGAAATTAGGATATTTTTCAATATATGTTGATGTAAATAAGAAAATGATTTTATGGAAAGCTGTAATAAACTTGGTGTTGATGCAAAGAAATATTTTGTAATGGACTATAAGGTATTCTTTGAGGGTATTTAGAAATGGAAATAGTACTTACCAGAAGCAATCTTTGATTCACTTAGAAGTCAAGACAACTAATCTCATATTTTTAAATTCATTATTAAATTTCTAATAAGAGGAGAGCTATAATGTGACTAGATTTTTAGCCAAACATTTGAAGAAATTGTGTTCATTGCTAAATACTGTAATTAATTGATTCCTATCTAGCATGCCTTGATGTAAAGCATTTGACAGTCACATAGAACTAGGATCAAATTTAATATTTTTCTAAAGATAGTACTTTGTAAAAATAGGAAAATAGTCTGTAAATTTCAGCTAATAATAATATATTCTCATCAGAGAATAAATATGTGTGCAATAATAAATATGTTTAACAGAGACCAGTTTATATTTTAAAGTTATCCTAACAAATACTTTGGTGATATTCTAACATGTATGAATTTCTGTGCACCCAATCAAAGCCCAAGATTCCAAAACCCCAGCGTTCTTCCAGTCGAGAATGAACTTGCAAGTTTGAATTATATATGGCCATGAAAATATTCCTGGTGATCCCAATGGTTATTTTTCAAACTGAGTTTAAAATTAACCACATGGGTAAAGTGATTGCAAATCCAAATCTAAATAAAGCAGGTGACTAGCTCCAGATAGGGAGAGTCCACGTTCAAGACTCTGATTCAGGTTTCCATTTCACATTTTTAGCCTAATTTTTTTGGGTAACAAGTTATTGCCATGTAATAAAGTTAACTTGAAGCATCAGAGTTTTTTTACAGTGCCTAAAAAGATTATCAATACATTGTGGAAAATTAGAAAATATATAGGAATGTATTTGAGTGTCTTTTAACAATGAGTAAATGCTACGTATTCCTCTAAATAGCTCAATTTAGCTCTCTTTTGCCAGGTGGAAACTATACTGCTCACAGAATCAAAATGAATAACCAGAGAAATCAACACTTTTGGGACGTAAAAAATGAAAGCAACATCATAGGGAACATTTTCAAAGTTCTGATAAAAAGGGATTGTCTATGCCTCAAAAAAATAAAATAGACAACCAGATGCTTGACTAGTTTTAAGAAGAGAAACTGCTACCTTATAATCAACAGTGGAAATAAAATATGTTATCACCCTACTAAGGTCCCACACACAAATACAACAAATGTGCAGGCATGGTTTTCAAAAGGAAATTGCCCAAGCAAAGGCTTAGAAGGGCATTTCAGAGTTCTGAGGGCTCTTTTTGGTTTCTGTTTTGTTTTGATTTATTTCACTATGCTGGGAAAGTGAACAACTTTATCTAATTAATGTTCTTACATAAGCAAACATATATACATATACACATTTTAAGGTCTTTGTTTTCTCATTATTTGGTATCATCTATCTAAGGTTCCCTTTTATTCAGTGAAAACTGACTTCATAACATAATTGAGGAGATTCCTGAAAAGAAACTTCATAAGGTCAGGAACTAAACAGGAATCAATTATAGTCATGGACAAATAAAGGACTCCTTACTTGAAAACCTGATATGGAGACAGAGTAGAAAATGTGTCTCTGCTGAATTGCTCCCTAAGGTTATAAAGGAAGTAAACAGCAGTATTTAGAGATTATGCTAGGACAGACATCTGGTCCATACTCCAAGAAATAACTTATTTTATTTCATGAGAAGGTGGTAAAGCTCAAGAAAGATCACATATAAAACTCTGCAAATGGAAGGATTTTTTTTTTCCCATTGCTACCTCTTGGCTGCCTTTTGGTTTTCAAAATTGCTCTATGTGATGTAGCCTGAGCTAGATCTCAAGGGCTTTCTTTGGCCATTGGTGGCTAAACCACATTAGCCTATGTAAAGAAGGTAGAAATAACACTTCCTATGTACCCTTAGCTTACTGAAGCCATGCTAATTTCCTAAGTCTATAAAAAAAGTTCAAGGTCATGACAGAAAGCATCAGCTACTGTATGAAGTTAAGTGTGTGCTAAATAGAAGGAGGCTGGAAAATGAACTTCTTTACCCTCTCCCTTCATGCTCGGAGATTCAAGGTAGACTACCACAGCTCACATTAATGTGACAGCATAAATGACGGAAAAAAATTTGTGTTCACTGTAAGTGGAAAATGAAATGCCTATTCTCCTAACAGCCATTATGGAAATGATATAGAGGTTTCTCCAAAAACTAAAAGTAGAACTACCACATGACCCAGCAACTCCACCCCTGGGTATATATCTGAAAAAACAACCACTAATTCGAAAAGATACACACACCACAATGTTCATAACAACATTATTTACAATAGCCAAGATATGGAAGCAACCTAAGTGTCCATCAACAGATGAATAGATAAAGAAGATGTGGTATAGCAGAGAACTAAAAATCATTGATTAAGGAAATTAAAGATAATTTAAAGAAATGGAAAGATAACCCATGCTCTTGGATTAGAAGAATTAATATTATTAAAATGGCCATACTACCCAAAACAATCTACAGATTTAATGTGATCCCTATCAAATTATCCAGGGTATTTTTCACAGACTAGATCAAATAATCCTAAAATTTATATAGAATCACAAAAGACCCAGAATTACCAAAGCAATACTGAAGAAAAAGAATGAGGCTGGAGGAATAACCCGCCCAGACTTCAGACAATACTACAGAGCTACATTAATCAAAACAGTGTGGTATTGGCACAAAAACAGGCATATGGATCAATGGAACAGAATAGAGAGCCCAGAAATAAACTCATACACTTATGTCAGTTAGTCTTCTACAAAGGAGGCAAGAATATGCAATGGAGGAAAGACAGTTTCTTCAGCAAGTGGTTTTGGGAACATGTAAATCAGTGAAGTTAGAACATGCCCTCACACCATACACAAAAATAAACTCAAAATGGCATAAAGACTTAAACATAAGACAAAACACTATAAACCTCCTAGAAGAAAACATTAGGCAAAACATTCTCTGACAAATTTTAGCACTGTTCTCCTAGGGCAGCCTGCCAAGGCAATAAAAATAAAAGCAAAGATAAATAAATGAGACCTAATTAAACTTATAAGCTTTTGCACAGCAAAGGAAACTGTAAAGAAAACAATAAGACAACCTATAGAATGGGAGAAAATATTTGCAAATGGTGAGATGACAAAGAGTTTAATTTCCAGAATATATAAAAAGCTCATACAACTTAATAACAAAAAAAGCAAACAACCCAATCCACAAATGGGCAGAAGATTTAAACAAGCAATTCTCCAGTGAAGACATACAAGTGGCCAATAAGCACATGACAAAATTCTTAATATTGACAATTATCAGAGAAATGCAAATCAAAACTGCAACGTGGTATCACCTCACACCAGTCAGAATAACCATCAAAAGTCCACAAACAATAAATGCTGTAGAGAATGTGGGGAAAACGGAACCCTCCTATACCACTGGTGAGAATGTAGTTTGGTGCAACCATTGTGGAAAACAGTATGAAGATTCCTCAGAAAACTAAAAATAGACTCATTATATGATCCAACAATCCCCCTCTTTGGCGTATATCCGAAGGAAGCTCTAATTCAAAAAGATACGTGCACCATTTTCCCCTATTGCTACCTGTGGCTGCCTTTTGGTTTTCAGAGTTGCTCTACATGCTCTAAATGTTCATAGCAGCACTATTTACAATAGCCAAGACATGGAAACAACCTAAATGTCCATCAATAGATGACTGGATAAAGAAGTTGTGACATATATACACAATGAAATACTGCTCAGCCATAAAAAGGAATAAAATAATGTCAATTGCAGCAACATGGAAGGACCTGTAGACTGTCATTCTAAGTGAAGAAAGCCAGAAGGAGAAAGAAAAATGTATCACTTATATGTGGTATCTTAAAAGAATGACTCAGAAGAACTTATTTATAAAACAGAAACAGATTCATAGACATAGAAACAAACTTATGGTTACCAGGGGGTAAAGGAGGTGGGAAGGAATAATTTGGGAGTTCAAGATTTGCAGGTGCTAGCTACTATATATTAAATACATAAACAACATGTTCGTACTGTAGAGCACAGGGAACTATATTCAATAGCTTATAGTAACCTATAATGAAAAATAATGTGAAAAGGAATATATGTATGTACATGTATGACTGAAACATTATGTTGTACACCAGAAATTGACACAACATTGTAAACTGGCTATACTTCAGTTAAAAAATAAATAAATAAATAAACAAATAAATAAATAAAGGTGTCAATACTACTTAGCCATAAAAAGGAACAAAATTTTGTCATTTGCAGCAACATGGATATACTTGGAGGGCATCATACTAAGTGAAATAAGTCAGACAGAGAAAGACTAATACTTTATATTATCACTTACATGGGGAATCTAAAAGATAAAACAGACTAATGACTATAACAAAAAACAAGCAGACTCACTCATAGGGGACAAATAGTAGTTACCAGCAGGGAGAGGAAAGGGGATTGAAGCAACATGGGTATGGGAGAATAAAAGGTAAAAACTAGTAGATGTAAGAGAGTCTACAAGGGTGTATTGTAATATTTTGTAGTAACTGTAAATATAGTGTGACCTTTAAAACTGGCTATTACAAAAGTACTGTTATTCTCTCTATATATATATAGAATAGAATTGCCTGGACAAATGATAACTCTATCTTCAATCTTTTGAAAAACCACAAGACTTTTCCAAAGTGGCTGTATCATTTTACATTTCTACCAGCTATATATGAGGGTTCCAATTTCTTCACGTCTTCAACCTGTTCTTATAACCATCCTAGTAGGTGTGAAGTAGTTCTGACTGAAATTTTCATTTGTATTTCCTGATACTTATGATGTTGAGTATCTTTTCTTGTCCTTATTGGTGATTTGTATATACTCCTTGAAAAATATCTATTCAGATGTCCTGCACATTTTATAACTAGGTGTTCTAATTTTTTAAATTAATAATATAATATTCTCATATTTGAGGTATGTCTCTTAGATTTACGATTTACAAAAATTTTCTCCCATCTTGTATGTTGTCTCTTTGCTTCCTCAATGATGTCCTATAAGTAAAAAGTTTTTAATTTTGGTGAAAGCCAGTTTATATATATTTTTATTGTTATTGCTTTTGGTTTGGGATCATGTCTAAACAGACTACCAAATACAAGATCACTAAAATTCACCCGTTTTCTCTCTATGTTTTAGCTTTTATGTTTAGATCTTTGATCCATTTCACATTAGTTTTTGTATATGGTATAAAGTAGATATCCAATTTTGTGCTTTTGTCTATCAATTACAAGTTTTTCTAGCATCATTTGTTTCAAGATGATTCTTTTCCAATTAAGTAGTATTACATCATTACTGAAAATCAATTGACTGCAGGTATGAAGGTTTCTTTCTACTCTCAGATCTTTTCCATTTATCTACATGTTTATTCTAATATCTGTAATACATTATTATTTGTGTTATTATTCCCATCATTTTTCCAGCTTTATTGAGATATAATTAACTTACAACATTGTGTAAGTTTAAGGTATTCAGCATAATGATTTGATAAACATATGTATTGCTAAGTGATTATTACCACAATAAGGTTAGTTAACATATTCATCACCTCATATAATTGCAATTTTTGTGGTGAGAACACACAAAAAAAATCCATTACTCTCTTAATAACTTTCAAGTATATATAATACAGTGTTAACTATAATCACCATGTTATATATTAGATCCCTAGAACTTATTCATCTCATAACTGGAAGTTTGTACCTTTTGATCAACATCTCTCCATTTCCTCCACTCCTAGCTCCTGGTAACCACCATCTCAATCTCTGTTTTTATGAGTTTGATTTTTTTTAGATTTCACAAATATGTGATAGTGTACAGTCTTTGTCTTTCTCTGTCTGACATATTTCATTTAGTATAATGCCCTGAAGGCCCATTCGTGTTTTTGCAAATAGTAGGATTTGCACCACCTTACATCCTCACCAACAGTGCACAAGGGCTCTCTTTTCTCCATATCCTCACCAACGCTTCATATCTCTTGTCTTTTTGATGATGGCCATTTTAACCTGGATAGGGTAATACCTCATTGTGGTTTTTATCTGCATTTCCCTGATGATTAGTCATGTTGAGCACCCTTTCATGTACTGGCCATTTGTATGTCTTCTTTGGAAAAATGTCTATGAAAGTCCTTTGCTGTGCAGAAGTACACTGTGTTGATAAGTGTAACTTTGTAGAAGTTTTGTAATTGGCAAGTGTGTCCTCCAACTTTGTTTTTCTTTTTCAAGAATGCTTTGGCTGTCCTAGCTCCCTTGAATTTCCATATGAATTTTAAGATTAGCTTGTCAATTTTTGCTAAAGTGTATTTTTATTATATGAAGATGCATTATAAAATAAAATAAAATGAAACAAACTGTGAGGAAGGGGTTGTATCCTGTTAATTTATATCTATTTATTTTGTGATTATACATAATCTCAAATATAACTTTTAGACATGAATTTTGCATGCAATGTTAAAATATAATTGAAATTGTATTGAAAATGGTGTTTTATATTAGGAGCACCATTGAGTGAATCTATATTTTGTTCCATTTTAATACTACATTAGGACATTCTCTAAAAATCAATGTCCATTAGGATTCTTCTTACTCATTTGAATTAAAAATTCATACCCAAGCAACAGGTTTAGTAATTGTCAAGTAATTAAAGAAAACTTAGCATTGCTGTTCATCTCATTTCAGTATTTATGAAATGTACATATTTAATATTTAGAAGAGAAATTAAGAATCAGTAAGTCAACAATTTACAAGTTTTCTCAAGGATTTGAAGGGCATATGCTGCATTTTTTAGACAACATATGATTTAGTACATACATTTATCTAAACAAAATATAAATAAATAAATAAATAAATAAATAAATAAATAAATAAATAAATAAAAACTCATACCTATTTAGAAAATACATCCATGTATTAAGTTGATAGTGTTCATATTGATTTCTTTGATGATTTTTTCTTGCAAACTATTAGAGTCTGATATTATGTGAGAAGGAATGCCCAAAGTAACTACTTGGACAAGAATACTTATTGGTTAAGTAGATTTGACCAGATCTTACTTAATGATTATTTTTAATACTTATTGAGTACCTATTATGTAGTAGTCAGTAGAGAAAATGACTTCACATTCATGATCACATTTAACTCACTCTATCCAGATGATAATATTTTTTAAAATTTTTAAAAATGAGGAACCTGAGTTCCAACAAATTTACATGACTTGACCAAGATCAGCTACATAACTGGTAGAGCAGGGATACATACTCAGGTTATAAGACTCCAGGTCTGGGTGTTTTTACATTTATCTACTTGTCTTTTTTCTATTTCCTTTCTCTTAACTTGAACTACTAAACAAAACTTTAACCAGCCATTTTGGCTCCCTACTTATTGGAGCTCAGCCTTCTTCAAAGACCAATATAACAGGAAATCAAATATTAAAAAACAGAAAGTTTAAGAGAGATTAGAAAAAATATAAAAGAAGCAAAGTCAGATCCATTGCCTGCACTAGGCTTACAGTTCTCCAAGGGTCCAACCACAAGAATATCTGTATTCTGTCAGACTCGTAAGTGTGGTTTCACTCCAGGGAAGATAGAAGCTTTTACTGTAATTCAGAGATGATTTGGATTCTTTTGCTTTCAGTTACCCATTCTGCTAGAAAAAGCTAGAAAAAATGCATGGAAAGGTTGTGGGAAGGGCAAAGTAAAAGCAACAATGATATTCACAAAATATGAAAAGAAGATAGAATTCTGACTCACACCAAATAGATTATAATGTAATCAGGATGTTACAGGAAGAATAAAAAAGAAAATTGACAGAGTGGAGTAATGGAGTAGTGGAATGAAGGGACAAAAATGATCAATAAATACATTTATTTAACCTAATGACATACATTCTTTCATTTCTAGTATTTCAATTTCACATGAAAATACATACATATATGTTGGAAACAGTTTACTGCAATAATATATATATTAGTATAATTTAACTCCAAAATAAAATAATGCATCCATAATTATCAATATGGTATTAATTTGAGTTAAATAATAATATAATTATTATTCAATATAGAATTATGTGAATAATTTTAGTTTATATTAATATATACATTTCTACTGCTTTGATTTCTTTTCTCTTTTGTTCAAGTTCAGCCTCTTTCATAAAGCCTAGTACACTGAATTTATTGGGCTCAGCATTTTCCATTTTAAACTTCTAATTCATAGTTATAATTAATCAGAATTTTATTAAACATTGAAAATTATCTAAAATATATATATGTAATACTGAATGACTTTAAAATATCTGTTTGAGGAAAATGTTGGCTAGGAAAATTGTAAAATGAAGTTAATTTATATTTGCATGGAAATTAGAGCAGTTCATTTCTCTCTAGGGGGACATAATCCATTTGATAATTATTAGTAATAATAGCTAGTGTCCTTCAGAACTTTTTCCATTGCATATTCAACTTGAACTCAACAGGTGGGATATAACTCAAACAGTGAAGGAACAGAGTGGAACTCTTGGCTATATATAGTTTCAACAATAACATATACGATGCCAGTATTTCCTGAGGATTAATGATCAACTGGAAGAGCCTGTGGTCCTAGGGCCATTAACTCCATGTGGTCATTAATTCTGTCTGAAATCTCTTATAACAAGGACATTTGTAACAATTACTTCCCTTCCCTTAATACAATTTTCGGGCAGGAATTTTAAAATCTTTTCATTTTTTTGAAGATGCACTTTTATTACACACTGACCATTAAAAAATATCAATGACTTTATGATAAGCATTTGAAACAGATTCAGATTATAATATTTCATATGTCTGTAAATTTTGGCATTGTTTAATTCCTTTTAATACCACAAAGGCAAAGATGTATTGTATCCTCATGAAACAAATTGTTCCAAGTAATTTAAAGGCAAAGCACCTATTTAAATGGTTGGCTGTATAGTATGCATTGGCCACTGATGGAATTTATAAAAATCCAAGTTACAAAATGTAAAGTATTTATCTTCAGGGCTGTTTCCTAAAGATTAAACTTCTGAGGAGTTGCCACTGCTTTAAAGATTTATGTTATTACCTTCAAGACCCAGGTCTGATTCATGGTGAGATTCTGCTACCCAGCTTTATTGGGTTCTATAAAAGATGATTTGTACCAAAAAATATATTTTTAGTTATTTAATAATAGAAAACAATCCCTAATTTCTTGTGACTTGTTGCCATAATGCCCATGAAAGTACCAATGTCTACTATAAATGTCTGAATTCTGAGATAAGAAAGTAAATCACTTTTAGTTAATACTAAAATAACACAAGACCATTAGCAACTCTTTAAAAAAAGAGATCCTATTTTAATAATACTGTAAAATTAATGTGTGAAAATATTAGTCATAGTTACTAGAAAAATATAATATTAAAAAGTATGTAATTGCCCTTGGTTCTGCTGTTTGCATTATAGTATGGAACTCACTGTTATTAGTAATTTGTATATTACACACATATGGATAATTAACCTCCACCTTTAACTGATATATGTTATTGAAACCATCAGGGAATGTAATAAGTGAACCTCTAGCTGAGACAAGATACAAAAGCAACTGAAGAGACCATGCCAAATTGAAGGCAGAGTGAATTCTACACTGCCTAAAATGAACACGATGTTATACTCAACTGATGTCACATCTTATTGACAATAAAAGTGCCAAAAGCATGCATGTTAGATTAGCGCTAACCTAATTGGTGGATATGGGATGTTTGAAGCGCATTAACAGAAGCAGGCACTAATCTCTGCCATGATACGCCATGTCACCACTATTTGAAATTCCATTGGGCAATATTAATTCAAGCAGAGGTCTGAGCTACTAATAAATGAGGCAAATTGAGTCAATTACTAATTTCATGCTTTCGTGATTTGGGGTTTAGCTTGATAGTATCTGCAATTTAATACACTGCCCTCTAGAGATCTTGACCATTTATAAAGAACATGCTTTTACAGTCCTATTTGCTCTATTCGTTTTGTTTAAGTTCCACACTGCTGGGGCGATGGGGGCCAGGCAGAGAAGGGGACTATTAGGGCCACAATATTATTTTCCTTCTCAGTGCTATAGTCAGTGTGACTTCCCTTTGATTGAAATCTTCATCAAGTTTTATAGCTGAATTCCTTGCCTTCTAGCACTATTTACTTGGCCCTATTTCCCTTTGGGGAAAAGTAGTCACAAAAGATAAGGCAAAACCAATGTACTAATATATTTTACCAGGATACTGCAAGGGGTTTTATGCCATCAAGAATTCATACACTTTTTAAAAATTAGCTTCATCTTCTAGTTTCTTTAAGAAGTCGGTTTTAATTTGTGTTCAAAGCAGTAATTCTAAATTCCTCTCTTTTACACACTGCCCTTAGAATGATATACCAGTTCTCATATATTCTTTGTATCATTGCTGATTACCAAGTTAATTTGTGCATAAATAGATATCCCCTGGGAATAGTTTAAATTAAAATTCCTCCACATATGCATTTCATTTCGTTTACAAGAATTTTTTTTGCATGGCAAGTATCTAATGAATTAAAAGCATGTTTATTAATATTTAAAAAGGGTTTATTCTGCCACATATAGAAAATGCAAAATCAGAACCAAAGCAGTATTCATCTACAAAGATCATTTGTCAACATATGTGCTTTTTTGAAATTTATACATGTTTTACTTTAAAAATGCACATATATGGGCTATACTTTATTTGGTTACAAGGTAATTATAAGACGAACTAAAATTTTATGTAACCTAATTGTTGATGTGATCATTATATCATTGTTTATCTTAATTCCTGTCAGAATAGCAGATTTTTGAAAGAATCATTAAGAAACACCCATTTGTAGCAGATACAAAGGTGGTGCTATTACTCCTGTTTTTTCCAGTATAGGGAAAGGACCAAATAAAAATACAGTTTAAATCAACTCTTTCCATCTGCGGTTAACCTGATTAGGAAAAGGTCAGTAGGGGAATGGACCGTTGCCAAAAATCCTCTTTGGCCGCATCCCCACCACCAAAGTGAAGTAGTAAATTGAGAATTGAGTCAATTATGTGAATAAGTCAGGCTAAAAAGCACTTTCCACAGAACTCTATCAATAATTTACCTAAGTTGTGTTGTGGAGTTTGGGCCATGATCAAGGTCAGAAACCCAGAAGACAATGTTCTTACTCTCTTTCTTCACCTTTCCTTCTTCTTCCTTTCCTTCCTTTGTTCCTTCCTTCTACTTCCTTCCATCCTCTTCCTTCCTTCCTTCTCTTCCTTAAAGTTATCTTGATAAATGTCTTTTAGTTTCCATTTCATTCTGCTGGTGTAGGCCTTATTTCCAAGACGCCGTTATGTCCAGTGGAGTAATTTTCTTTGCTGCAGAAGAACTGAGACATGCATGCCTCTGATTCTTTGTTCTATCAACAAAGCCTAAAACAACTTCCTTTCTGAGCTATAGTGTGTGCTCTGAGATCAAGAAGTGAATGGATATCATTGGAACTGAGCCTTACACTACATTTCAATAGAGTTAGTCTAGAAAAGAAATGGTTATACCTAGTCCTGCCATGATGCTGCTTACTTGGAGGGCCACTCCAACGAGAATCTTCAGGTTTCCCCACTGTGCTGTTTAGAAAATGCATGTGTACAGTTTAAGATATTATACTATAATTCAGGATGCATAGAAAAGATGTTAGAGCTGTCTCTTTATATTTATTAGCTCCCTCAAGTCCTTATTAACATGATAATTAAACACTCGCTGAATATCACTACTTTTCCATTCTTATTTTCACTGACAAATGAAAAAAATTGGTACTTTAGCGATAAAAAAGCCATTTAATGTGAAACTGTGAAAATATTAAGAAAATAAATTGCATAGACTGGAAAATAATAGGTATTTTTCTGAGGACCTATATAGACTTGTGTTATTCTAAGCACTTTACATGAGATATTGTATCCATTTTCTGGATCATGAAACTGAGGCACAGGAAAGTTACATAAACTGACCAATGAAACAGAGTAGCTTTTGAATCTCTACAGGCTGAATTCACTCTTAACCACTCGTTTATGATGTAGTGAATATACATAATATGACCTAGTGTATATATAATATACAACATATAATATGGTAGGACTAAATAAACCAGTTTTCTATTTCCCACTATCATGTTAGTAAGTAGATTAGGAGTGATTTTGTTTTAAAGTTGACCCATATCTTAAGCAACATTTGGGCTGAAATGTTTGTTATTAACATGACACTTCTTAGGATAACACTTGAAAAAAATAGAAAAGTTGAGTATTATGCTGCTGAAACAAAACTTAATTTAATTTTTTTAATTTAAATTTTAAAATTATTCCTTGTTGGGAAAATGCTCCCACTTAAGTACTCTGATTTTTCACATTGCTGCCATGCCAATATTTGAATAAGACTTGGCATTTGGTACTAGAACACTGATAAAGACTGTGGAGAAAAAATTGGCAGAATATTTGGGACAAAGCATTGCAAGGAGTTATAATGATAGATGAAATGACACTTTTCTCACACAGCGTTATGTGTGTACACATGCACATGGGCATAGGGGCATGCATGAACAAGGACATGCTTGTGTTTCTTTCACACCTAATGGATTTATTATTCATCTTTCTTCCTCCTGAATTCTATTATTAACATTAAACCTCTGGGTTTAAATTAATGAAGGGTTTGAATTTATACTTTTTTATCTTTTGAGATCTAATAGATCTTTCGAGATGGTAATACTGTTTTTTCCCTTCCCAAACTCAGTAACTTATTTTATGAGGCTTATTGAAAAAGAATGTTTTAATTTCCCTTTCTCTCCCCCTACTTATTTAAAAGGTAAAATAAAATGTGAAAACATAATAGGAAAGTTTAGGGTACCCATTACCAATACTTTGGGATCCATCTTGATTTAGTTTCTTCATCTCTCTTAAAATTACTATTCTGAAAGTCTTAGCCAGGTTTTCTTTCTTCAGCATAATCAGGTAGCTCTCCTCCTCATATATTTCCAGTTAGGACATATGCACACAAGTATACACTGAATATGCAAAATCATTAATAATAGACATATAGAACTTTTGAAGTAACATTATTTAAAGTTCAAAGTTGTTTGTGAATGTAACAATTTAGGAAATCAACACATAAAAGTTAATTTTACTGGCCCTACCCAACTCTGACAATTTTTTTTAATGTGATATTCAACATATAACTCAATGCTATTAACATTACCAAATAACAGCTATTGAAACTTATGGTTATTTTTCCCTACAGGAGATGATGGCTAACAGTTAATTCAAGCCACTGTGTAATGTGCTGTATTGCAACATTCTAAATCATATAAGTAATTAATCTAAATGCAATATCATCCCACAGTATGCATTGTTTTCTAGTTTTCAATTCTGTGTGCAGTTTGAAGTCATCAATACCAATTACAATGAAATGTAGCTCATATTTTTACAACCACCATCAGCTAGAATCTCTGTGTTTGTTCAAGGGAGCTGTATAAATCATGGTTCCACAATGCTACTTTGTTTTGTTTTATCATGGGATTTAATGAGTTTTGAGAATTTTGAAGAGATAATAAATTGGTAACCCAAGGAAAAGAAAAATAATTTTCTTGTCCACAGAAAATATAGATAAAGGCCTAATATTAGATTAACATACAATGCTTTTAGTATATTAATATGCACAGCATGAATATCCTGACATTTATTGATTTGCAATAAGAAACCAAGTGAATAGATCGTTAGTGGGAGAGGAAAGGCTTTAACTATCAGAGAAAATAGAGTATGGTAGAGTTCAGAAAGCTCTGAATTTGTGCTTTTCATTCCAGTAAGGCTAATGACCCCAGCATGGAGAATATATATCCTCAAAAGCAGTGTTATTTGAAAGCTTTTAATCAGATACTCACTTTGCTGTACATATGGAAAACTATATAAATTTAAAGGGGTTGCCTCATAAATTTCCATGAACAAATAGAACTTCCAGGTCTTCAATGCTGTTGCTTGTTTTTATTATGAGTGTGAAATTTATGCCACTCAGAACATAGACCTTCCTGTCCAAAGAAAATTACTTAGTATCTGACAGTGTAAGCAAAACATAGTTAGAACTATATTTGCCCTACCACATGGTTATTCATTCTCTGCTGAAAGTAAGTTAGATACGGGTCATATAGGATTGAGAAGACATGGAATCAGTGGCATTAATATGTCTTCACTCTTAGGATCATTGTCTCCAAATACTCTTGCATATCCTATCAATCATTCTAAAGAAGCCGTCCATACCCACATATTAGTAAACATATATTTTAAATTTAACTTTAATTTTAAAGATTTAAAACAAAGTTAAACTCTGCTCTCCTAAATGACAGATTACAGGTCACCAATGCTGAGACACATCAATGAAGACTTAACACCACCTTGGTAAAAATAGCAGTGGGTTATTGAAGATCACACATTCTGAGAGACATGGTGAGAAAATACAATGTACTTGTGCCAATTTTTCATGAGACAGAATTGTATGAAATCTTGGCATAACATCAAATTTTTCCTAAAAATATGGAAAAAAATTTTTTTCATGCACAGGACCTGATATCCCTGTCACTGAATAGAACTTAAACACAAGAAATGATACAGTGTACAGGTCTGGTCTTTAGTTTTTAAAGAGACTCACTTTCTACCATGATTATTCTAAAAAATAAGAACTCAAAGGTTATTTTGACTAGAAAAAAATTTTTGAGAAAAATCAAAGTATTTCTTGAATCAAAACTTCTGACTTACAATCTCCTGTTCATCAATTTTTGTTCTACCTACCTTCTAAAAAGAGGTACTAATGTCATTTCAATGAGAAGTATTATTTCTTTAAAATTAATACAATCAGATAAAATTAACAACTTGGAGTTCTTCAGAACTCTGTCTTGAAAAATGAAGGAATAAAGATTTATGAGATTCAAAGATATTGTAAAAGAAATGATCCTAAAAATCACATACAAATTGTTGAAAATAAACTTTTATTTGTTCTAGCTAACTGCCTGAAAATGTCTTCACTCACAGCATCTATTTCTTTTTTTAGCATTATTTTGAAACAGTGCTTGAAATTCTTTCAACTAAAGTTTAGTTTGGTTAATGACCTCCTTTAAAAATGCAAATATGTCTCTAGAATCTCATTGAAAGACTTCAGTCATTTATACTGTAGTGTGAATTGATTTAATTAACATATTTCCATCCTAATTGCTCTGTTTAAACAGGAAGGGGAAAGAAAAGTAAGTTACATGCCACATTTTGATGCTAAGAAATAGGTAACTTGATATCTGCCCTTGAAGAGATACTCTTATGAAATTATATCCTCAATTTTCCCAGAGAAACCTACATTAATACTTTGTCTTCACCTCCAGCAAACCACAGAAATGTGCTAAAAATTTCCATGTTTCATCAACAACCAAATGAAGTATTACATAGGGCCATATGATAAAAACATGCCTCAATCAACAAAACCTTACGTTAATCAATGAGCCCCATGATTTTTTAAATTTGAAAACATTACTGGCAAATGTATCCCAGATGTTAATGTTGGTAAAGTTTTCATTAACTTAGAATTAGGAATAATTTGAGCATAAGGCTGAATGAAGTTCACTGTTTAACTAGATATAAATAAATAAGCAAAATTAATAATCAAAATTATAATTATTTACTTCAATCTTTGAAGGAGGCTTCATAAGATATATTTGGCCACATTCAGAATTTCTGTATGCATTTAAAAATAATCTTTTTGAAAACAATTTGAAATCAGCCATTGTTAATTCAGATTGTTCTTTATTGTTCAGTAGATTTTTACTGAGAATTTTCAATGCAACTTTGGTAGATTATGAAAGAACTAACAAAATAATCTAGTCTTTCCTTATTTTATTCTACTAATCATGCATAATTATTCTCTTTTGGTGGCTTCTTGGTCTGATGTTACTATAGGATTGAAAAAAAGCATCATCAACAGTCTCTACCAGCATTATTATCAAATATACAGTCTAATATGTGACTGTGTATCTACCCTAGTATTACAAATCTTATTGTCTTTTTTTTTAAATTAAGACTTTATTATTTAAAGCAGTTTTAGGTTCATGGCAAAATTAGGGGGAAGGTACAGAGATTTACCATATATCCCTTGGCTCAACCCCCCATACATAGACTCCCCCATGCTTATTGTCTTTTTGTGAATAAGTCAATAAGATGAGTAAAAACAAATATGAAGGTATAATATGTGTGTATGAGTTAGTTTTTATACAATCTTCCAGTCTGCTTATTAAGATATAAGATATTTTAGCATTTTTAAATTCCATACTTACATGCTAGTCCATTTTTTACAGAAAGTTTTGTTTGGTATTATAAAATAGAAAAAAATTATTACTGTTTTTAAGTATACATGAAAAACACAGGTTTAAAACATTTTTCACATATATCTTTTACTTTAAAATGTGGATGCTTTTAGTGTATGTGAATGAGTATAGTAAAGCATCTGAAACATTTGATTTGATAGTAGAACCAATAATTTTATAATTTATTATGAATTTTTATTTCTCCTATTATTGTATTTTCCTGTTAAAGAATAGTGCTTCTTGAATCCTGTCTGCCCCTCTGTGGTTTCTCATCACTCAGGAAGCTAGTCGGGGCTTATTCACATTTTGATGCAGGGTTCCAAGAGGGAGCACAGAAGAATATAGGGTCTCTTGAATCCTAGGCTTAGAAGGGGTTCTACATCACTCCAACTAGATTCACTGGTCAAAGCAATCAGGAGGAATTAACGTTCTTTAATATGTTCATCAATGACTTTGCTCACTAATCGAGACATGCTCAGTCTAGGTATCCCTAAATCTAAAGGGTTTCCTAATACTTTAGAGCACATAAAGACAGTTCAAAATGATCTTCAAAGATTAGTGTTTTCTAATAACAATGTAATTAATTATAACAGGACAAGTGAAAAGGACCACAGATGGTGTGAAAAACAAAAGAAAAGTACCAGAGCAAGAATGACATGAGAGAGAAGATTTTATGATTTGGGCTTTTGATGTCTCAGTTCTATATAACCAATCATCAGTAGGGGTGTTAGTTAATTTTTACTGCATAACTATTGATGACAAAATTCAGTAGCTCAAAACAATAACCATTTTACTTTGTTCATGATTCTTTGAATCAGCAATTTAAGATAACCTCAACCAGGAGATATTTCTGAACTAGGCAGGGCCCCCTCATGCACTGCAGGCAGCTGCATTGTCAGCTGGGAAGCAGCCTAAAGTAGACTCAGCTGGGAGGGCGGATCTCGTCATCCAGGAGGCTAATCAGGGCTTATATACATTTCGGTGCAGGGAGCACAAAATAAGGTAAGGTCTCTTGAGTCCTAAGCTGAGGAAGTTTTTAGTCACTTCCACTACATTCCATTGTTCAAAGCAAGTCACAGGACCAGCTCAGATTCAAGGGATGAAGAGACTCCCATCTCTTTACAGGAGATTCTGCAAAGGATTGTGGTCAGTTTTACAATCTGGCACAGTAAACATATACGATACTGGCCTACATATTAGGGGGTGTTAAGAGTTGCTTATTTTAGATGGACAAGTTGTTTAATACTTATGTTTGTGTATTATCATGAATAATGAAGATAAGGACATAGGGGAAGAAAAGAAAGAAAGAGAAAAAGAGAGAAAGGAAAAGAGAAATAGAGAAAGAGAGAAAGAAAGAAAGAATAAAAAGAAGGAGGAAGAGAAGGATGAAGGGAGGGAGAGGAAGAGCAAGAGAAGTTGAGGATACTTTCCAAGAAATTGCTACTGAAAATGTGAAGACAAAGGTCATAATCTCAGATAAAATTAACGCTTAACATATATACAGTAATTCATAGAGTTGTAAAAGAAACTTCCACATATATTTAATCCTCACATGACAAAAATAATATGCATGTAATCCTCACAATAATCAGTCGGACAAATATTAACTCACAATTCACAATTGAAACTGAGGCTCATAACATACTATGCAGAGCAGTTATTTTAAATGTAATGGTATTTCCTTTTCAGGAAAAAGTTATACTCGTAATTGAGTATAAAACCCCTTCACATTCTGGTACTCTCAAGTGAGGGCACAACTAGCCTATGACTAATTTTCACGCCTGGGGGAGTTTGGTGATTAATGAAGACAACATGCCGGCAAATCCCTGGAAGGGCTGGATCAAGTGCACCTTCGCACACACACTGCCGAAAGATTTGCCAAGTATATTAAGAGTGTAAGTGTGATTGTAGGAAACATTTTTATTTGCTTATAAAACCATTTTTAAGGGACCTTAATAAACTTATCTATTTATTGAAGCAGTCCCAGCAAGATTTCAGCTTATAAGTATTTAATTCGCTCTTAGCTCAAATTAATATTTATATTCAAAATCAATAAAACTGTATTAAAGTTCATACTGGCCTTCCTCCAAATTAGTCCAAATTCATAAGGTTTTTTGTGTTTAGCTCACTGCTCAGAGTAATGATGTTGCATCTAGAATACATTTTTTAATCATCTACTGATGGAAAGGAGAAGATTTAATACTATAAATGGATAATGATCCCAAACACCTATTTATTTGTTGTGAAATGCACTCTTGTTTTCTCTACTCAGACCCAGGATTAACACTGTGGCTTACAGCATGGGCAGCTCTCAGTCTGACTGTGTTTGAATAGGAGAGTGCATTCCATGTTGTCACAAATAAAGGCAATAACCCTCTTGTAGATAACTGGGGGTACCCTTAAGACTCTTATTCCAGATAACTGTGCCCTTTAACTAAAAGTGAAAATATCCAATGTGTCCACTGTTATTTACATGTTTTTTTTTTAAACCTAGGTCTTTACAACTCAGCAGAGCCGAATGCTCTTGTCGAAGGGTTCCTTGTTAAAATGACAGTAGATAGTTTAGAGATGTCATTCTTGCTTTACCCCCTGGAGAAATTGTATTCTAGTTAATGGTATTCCCTTCAGTAATAATTACAGGAATTCTAATTCTTGACTAAAAGCAGAAAAGACCCACATTTGAGCAAGAAATGTGTGTCAAGACTGATAACATACATAAGAAGCCCTTGGGATTTGTTATAAAATACATTTTTTAAGAGCTGTACACTTTCTGCTGTAGTGAAGGCTCCTCATGCAGGCCTTATTTCACAGTCCTGATCTCAGCATTTTAAGTTTGAGCTTTCCTGTTCACTATAGCAGCATAGATACCTGTGCGTTCTCTACTTCATGTATTGGTTTCTTTTTGAATTGGTGAACTTGAGAGATAAAGACACATTTCACTACTTTTGTATCCTCCACTGCAGCTAGCACAATATATGACACATAGGTGCTCAACATACACTTCCTGGTGAATTTCTGGCTATCTGTTCTCTGTAACGCCCACCATTTTCAGACTTATTTGATTCCTCTTTTATATTATACTTCTAGCTGAGACAAGATGGTCTTATTAATGTCCACTGAGAGAGAGAGAGAGAATCACTCCTTGATTTTGGCTAAAAATATTACCCAGAGCTCTGAGAATCCTCCCATTACAAACAGACCACAGAGGAAGGGTTATTTCACACATGAACTATGATCAGATATAGACGAACTCCCCCAAAATCAGTGGGAGTAGATGACTCAATCCCATCTACACTGGGCATGACATGATTCAAATGTGTTTCTGGTAGGTCCTATAAGAATTTTTAAAACATCAACTATTAAATATCAAGGACCAACCAAATACACACCTACCTGCAGACATTTCCTTTTGCCAGTCTCTCAGTTTGAACAGCTTTCCCTCTGTTTCTCTGCTTAGTCGTGCCCCTCCAGTTCCATCTAAGCTAAGCCCTTGCTGGTCATTTCAGGTCACAGTGGTCATTCTGTCTTTGAGCCCTTTCAATATCTATGTTTGCAAACACTCACTGAAACTTATTTATGGGTAGCTGATATTTGGGGGCCACTTTTTCCCTATGTGTGGCCTCTCTAAATGTCTGAAAAAACCCCTGAACCAGGTGTTTGGGGGAAGGGAGGGATAAATAGTCTGAGCACAAAGGACTTTTAGGACAGTTTTAAATACTCTGTATGCTACTATAATGGAGAATACATGTCATCATTCATTTGTCAAACACAGAATGTACAATACCAAGAGTGAAAACTAATATAAACTATGGACTTTGGATGACAGGAGGAAAAAAACACTCCTTGAGGACAGGGATCATTTCTTACATGTTTTTATATGCACAGTTTCTAAACCAAAACTTTGAATACAGCAGATAATTGATAAGACATTTGTTAATGATAACACTGATCCATTGGGGAAAGTTGTCTTGAGCATAAGGAAGTGAAATGGGAGATGGAAACTGCACATAGAAAATGATATGAAAATAAAGTAAAAATAATATCTTTTATTTCTAAAATGCTTTTTCATTTAAACAATCCCAGATACCGTCTCATTTGTTACATGCATTAGTAACATCTGAATAATGAATTGCTTTCGATACAGAGGTACTTTCTAAAACCTGATATGACATGCCGTGGGTGTTAACCTATCCAAACTAGAACCATATATTTAAAAGGCAGAACTAGGCTTGACAAGTTTTCTCAACAAACCTTGTGTGCCTGCTGATGTTCTAGAAATAAGCACAAAGTCTAAAGCAGAGAATGCTGGCCTTACCTATGAACAAAGAAGCAACAGTGCAGCCCCACTTCTTTTTCCTCCTAAAATTATGTTCCGCAAGTGAAATCTGATATTACTTTGGGCAAAAGTAGGGCACAAACAGAGCTATTACTTTAGAACAGACTCATTTTCAAGCAGAAATCCAAATTGAAATGTCAGCTAATGCCAGTAGTAACAAAGTTTTGGCTACAAAACAATCAGTTTACGGACTTATTAACAGTTCATAAAATGTATGGCATTCTTCTGGTTTTTGTCACTGGTGAACATATGCTCTGAATTTGCAACAGACTGAAGCACCATCCCATAAACATTAAAAATATTTGTGAGCATCACAACGGAAATATCTCGAACCACAATAGAAACATGATTCTTATTCAAAGAGCAGCAGATCTTTTCAGATAGGACCAATGATGGATAATACTGCCAACACATGCAGAGGGGGTTTTGTTAGGGGATTTTTGAATAGGGATTTTCGAGGTTTCCAAATAGCAAAAGTTGTAACGTCTCCATTTCATATGCGTATGTTAAATACCAACCTGTTTCAGATGTATGATTCTGCTAGACCAGAATTTTGAATTGGCTAGTGGGCCAATATTCTTTATGTGTGGGCAAAGTTGTCCTGTTAAAAGCAGACTCAAAGGGTAATGTCATTATGAACATCTTTTGAATACTAAATGAGCTAATAGTTTTAGAACTATAAAATGACTTGTCTTTTTGCTCCCAAAATACTTGTACTTAATATATTTTGTTGCACATGTGTGAGTGATCATCTTCCTGTTTAGCCCATGAGCTACTCAGGGTTAGAGATCCTGTCTTCTTCTTTGTGTGTTCTCTCCATCTACTTAATTGATCCCCACAAGGAATCTAACACAATGTCTAGTCCAAAACTGAGCATGAGTAAGTATTGTTTAAATGAATTAATGCATTTTCAAAGCTATTATATTGTTGAAAAGAATATGGTTAATATATTTGTAGAAATAGCCATCCTATTTTACTAATTATCATGCATAAATATAATTTTTTAAATGAATTTTACCTTCCAACAACACTAACATAATGATTTCTAAATTGCTTAGCATTTAAATTAATGTTTTGTTTTATTTGTTCTTATATTACCACTTTCAACCTTTTGGAAAGACTGTTATATTCCATATCGGGACTTGATGACAAATTAATTCTAAAGTTATTAATGTAATAAGTATTTACATTAATTCATGCATCAAATGTTTCTTTTTCTGAACATTTTGTCTTAAAACTTCATATCCTCACAATCTAATTCCTAAGAACTGTAGCTTTTATTAAAGACAAAAATTATTTTGATAATGCATTATTCTGTATTAAAATGATTATCATATACTAACCTCTGTTTTACAAAGATAATTATTTGAAATTCTAAACCAGTGCTTTATTAACATAGCTCAGAAGATTCAAAAGTCCAATTAATACAAGAAAAGATACTAGAAAAATAAGATAGTCATGATTCTACTTATAACACCACAGTGATGCAGGAAAACGGATGTGGGGCGTGAGGAGGGCTGAGTCCCAGGTCTCAGTTGAGTCCCTGGGACGTGCCCCGCCAAGTGTGGGTCCTTGGCTTCGTGCAGGAAAGAATTCAAGAGCGAGCCACAGTTGAGGAAAGGTAGATTTATTCAGAGAGATACATTGAAAGGCAAGAGAAAGGCCACGAGGTGTGTGTGGGTTGGGTGCTCAGATTAAAAGTAGGTACACACTCCATAGACAGAGTGCGGGCCGTCTCCGAATGGAGAGAGAGAGGGCGGCCATAAGGGGCAGTGTTGCCCATTTTTATGGGCTTTCATAGCTTCATATGCAAATAAGTGGAAGGACCAGTCTAAGTAGCCTGGGGAAGGGGCTGGGATTCCCAGGAAGTCGGCCATTTCCCACTCTTTGACCTTTTGCAGCTTGCCTTGGGACAGTCATGGTGCCTGTGGGCATGTTATTTATCATGCTGATATATTACAGTGGGCGTATAATGAAGCTCAAGGTCTACTCAAAGTTACATCTCCCACCATCTTGAGCCTAAAGGCCTACTGGGGGTTGAATCTTACACCATTTTGTTGTTAATTGCTGTAGCATTCCTTGAATGGCTGTGCCCTGCCCCCTTCCTGTCTCAACAGTAATACCTTTAGTTACAAGAAGACCTAACCAACAAATATAAGAATTCATTTAACCTTCGAAGCTTCTAGTCTTGTCTAAACTCTGGCAAAGGATTTCAATTTGGATTTTAGTTTTCAAGGATGTCTTTTCGTCTCAGTCTGTACATCCAAGCCATAGGTGATTATTAGTTTAGTTGTGGTTTATGTTACCTTTTTATGTTTTTCTTTTTGATTTGACACATCCATGAAAGCCAAAGAAATAGTACAATAATATTTACTTAGTACAGGTCCAGAATACATATTAAAGGAGGAGGGAAATACCTACTTAAACATTCATGTAAAATGACAAGATCAAAACCTTCTGACGACAGACCAGATGTCCAGACATACACTGTAACTAAAGTAGAAGAACAGAAATATCCCCTATGAAACTTTTATATGGTAATACCACAAGGAAAAATGAAAGGAAAAAGCAAACTATCTCTTAAGTATATTGATTGTATTATTCTCTACTTTTTATCTCCCTACATGTAGTATCTTAATTTTTTCTCTACAAATCTGTGAATATGGTAGGTGCTTAAGAAATGTTCTTTGTTCTGTAGCATCTTTATAGCTCCTTAACGTGCTTGGAAGCAATAACTGCTATGAAATAAGAGTTAGCACATCACTTCTATAGATCCAGAAGCACCTCAATCCTATAATAATAACTGTTTCTATAGCTGGAGAAAAGATAAGACCAAGAAATGTCCATATCCAGGAGTAATCCAGAGAGGCAATAAAATAAATTTCTTCCAGGGGAAAACTTTAATGATGTCACCTAACTCAGTGCAGTGAGGACAGTTGAGACAATACTTGTTAATTAGAAAATACTTTGTGCATACTAAACATTCAAGAAAAGGAACAATTATCGCCTTCAATCTTTGTTCCTTTTCAAGCCACTTCTTTACCCAATTGGACTGAATACAGGCGCAAGCTTTCTAGAAATAGATTCTTTAATCAGATCTAGTGGATATTTCCTGGAAAAGTTGTGAAATGTATCTTTCTTAGTCTAGAATTTATTTACTTGGCTGGTCTGCTAGTCACTCCTTATGAACCTGGCAGTCTCAGAATATACAGCCAAACCTAAAATGTGTTTTTATACAGAAATTCGTGGTCAATTTTCTAATTGTGTTTCAGTTGGCAAATCAGTTTAAAAAAAGAAAAAAGCTTTGAAAATTTGATTTAAATTCTTATCTGTGTCAAAGACACTTAATTTGTTAGTATGTTTATAGTAAATTCCTCTATAATAAACTCTGGGCACTTTAAAAATGTGCATCACAGAATTATTTTGTTGTCATGTTAAACTTTTTAGAAGTCACAGGATTTAATGCTATTGACATTAAATAAAATCTTCATAACTCTGTTGGTTGGCTTCTCCAATATAGGAAAAAACTTTGTGGCTTGCAATTCTGCCAATGGTATGAAAAAACAAAAAAAGGTCTAAAGAAAATCCATAGGCAACAATGCTTTCAGCTCCTATTTCTTTGTTCCTTGCTGGCAACTGGTTGAATAATAGTTCAGAACTGAAAGTAGAAGAGATTGTAATTGAAGCTACACATACTTCCACATTTTACTCCCTCAGAAAATATGAACCCCTGTTAGGTCAATCACTTGCCTGGAGCTATACAAAATCCATGAAATTTCTAATTTATCCAGCGAAGCAATCTCTACCAAATGTCTGAATTCAGTTGAAAGCTGCTTATCATCAAAGTTCTCATTCATGCATTTGGGACCAGGCTTATTATTGAGAGAACTGTGGTAGAGTCAGAAGAAAGCCCCATTAATAGGCTTTCTGCCTTTAGTAAAATGTTTTGGTGCCGATGTTTGTTTCTTTAGATATTTTGCAGATGATTATCTGAAGTAATACGATGGTGATGACATAAACTTTTCCTTTTATAGCCTCCATCTACCTCAGCATCTGTACCAGACTTCTCCCTGTAAATCCCTATCTCGTACATTTCAGAGGTAACATCCCCTCTAAGTTCCATGTCTTTTGCATAGGTTTCCCATCAACTACCACTTCCTTCCCACTGCCCAGGTGTTGTCCACCTCTATTCAATCAAACGGCCCCGCCATTGGGAAGCATTTCTTAACCCCCGTGGCCAGTTGCTCTTCTTTGCTGCCTGGCAGTGCATTTTAAGTATCTGATAACATAGCTCCCTTCCAACCTCTTCAGGAGCTTTTTGAGAGCAGATCCTCTGTCTTCTTTACATTTGTTGTGACAACCTAGCATAGTTTCTAAAACAGATTTGACATTCCCTATTATACTATTAAGTGGCAATAGTGTACTATTTGTTTGGCATACAATTCCTTATATTTATTATTTAATATATTTTGTGAGTAACATGGGCATTTGCTGTAAAGGTATCATTCATTCCTGATGATTTAATTTCATTTCTGGTTCAAAATGGACTTTATATTTTGATAATGTTGATGAGCCAGGTGGAAAGGGAAGAAGCTTTGATGAAGGCACTGGTATACATATATGTGCTCTGTGGGGACTAATAAACAGTGCACTTTCTATGGTAAAGGAAACAAAATAAGAGCAGCATAAATGACAGCAGAAGGCTGAAAGGAGACAAGACTAGCCAGTAATGGATCATCAGACTGCGGCTGTTTATTCTCTCGTGATAGTGGATTAGTCATGGTTTGTGTATATGAGTCTGAGGAACCTTGACCAAGAACGGGAATTTTGTCTCTGTAACTGTCCCACCCTCAGATTCTTAAAGATTATGCTCTGGAACAAGGCACAGTCATTTTTCTTCTAACTGGAGACTTGTTGGCACCAAAACTTGACAGTCTTCACAAATATGCTGTCTTATTGTCTGTCCAAGAATTCGTTGATTTCTGAATTTTTATCTTTTTAATAAGTTGATTATTAAATACTTTCTTAGAGAATTTAATTTAGGGATATCCTTCAACTATACCTTATAGAGGAAAATCAGAATAGTTTTACTCGGGCTGTAAATATGTTTGCTTGCAAAATTTTCTCAGGCTCTTTTGACTGTTGGTCAATCTTTACCACATAAAGTGTGAGGACAGTCACTCTCTAGTCACCCAGATTATGAACAGTCTTGTTGCCAAAAAATCAGCCTCTGCACCCCAAAAAGCAAATTCAAACTTGGAGGCAGAGTTTTGGGAGCAAAGGAAAGAGCAGCTTTATTGCTTTGCATGGCAAAGGGAGTCACAGAAGGCTAATGCCTTAAAGACTGTGAGCCCGTCTTGAGGTTTTGTAGGAAAACTGGATGGAACAGAAATGGTGATAACAATCAGGGTGTTTTACTGGGTGCTACATTCCTCTTAACCTCCATGAATCTTCAGGAGGAACTCCTGAGGGTCTGTCCATTCTTCTGAGATTATCAGCCTGTTATCTCCTTCCTGGAACATCGCCTCTGGGTTAAAGTTTTTTCTCAGGAAAATATGAATCAGCAAACAGTTTAGCAGCAGGGACCTCAGTTTGTTCGTTTGCTTTATATTCCTTCAGTCTGGGCAGATTTTTAACAGTTATTACTAAAGATCATCTAAGAACATTTCTAGGCATTGAAGTTTAGTAATTAATAAAACAGACAAAAATCACTGCTTGTGATCTGTAAGGATATAAGTCTTAGAAATGCCTATTTTGGAAAATAATGACAACAGAATAGCTTAAATAACACAAACTGTAGGAATTCCCTCATGGTATCAGAGAAGAACCAGTCGTGTCTCAGGCAACATGTCACGTCATGATGTCAGTGGTAGGTACTGACTGTCGGGTCCAGCAGTGGTTAAGGGAGCATGTCAGTTTAAAAAAGAAAAGATCATCAAAAACCAAGACGGCTGCCACCCACTCCAAAGAAAGTAAACTTGGAAGGCCAATTTCCATAATCAGTCATTCTGGCCATCCTTTAAATATGTTAGGAAGCTCCTTTTAGATACGAATGAAGGCTGAGACCACTATGAGAATCAAAGGGTGATTACAAAAGTTTGTTCAGATGTTTTCCATTTTTGATGATAACATCTCACCTTGAGGTCATAGGAAAGAAGTCTGTAGAAGAGCTTAGGTGTGCCATGGAGAGTCCATTATTAATGGAGACGGTCTCTTGTTCTGACTGTTATGCTGGTATGCTGTACCTATACCTTAAGATTCAAGCATTATCTAATCAGGACTATGTATGGAATTAATAAGAATATAGAAATCAAACCTAGACTCATGTGATAGATATACTGGCCAAATGTTAGTGGTGGAAATTTAATAATAAAATGTGTGTGTGTGGTGGGGTGAGGAGGGGGAGGTCAAGAAAGCTGTATAATTTAAAAATTTCCATGAAAAGTTCTGATATGCATCCAAGTTTGAGGAAAACAAAAGAAAAATAAAACACGCTATAGCAAAGTAAGACTTTTAAAGTCATTTAGGAAAATACCTGTGAAAGTTGCAAAAGGAAATCAGGAAGAAGGCCATGCGGTGTGATGGGGGAAGAAAAGAAACGAAATAATTTAGGTTTAGATAATCTGAATTTTTCACTTAAATCCTAAGCTTAAGAGAATAAAAACTATAAAGGAGAAATAAAGAAGTTTCAACTAATATCATAAAAATTAACAAAGGTATATGTTATAAAAATATGAAAAAATATAAATATAAAAAGGTAAGTATTAATAAGTAATCATTAAGTATAGTTAATCATTGCTCTAAGATATTTATTACTTTAAAAAAGTTCAAAAAGATAATCTGCTTAGGAACAATGAGGAAAATATTTGAAGGTTAAGTAAAAGGTCAAAAAAAACTTACACCTCAATCTACTAAAACTTTAAAACAATAGCTGTATGAAAGATAGATATGAATTAATTCAAGATCCAAAAATAGAAACTGTACTTTCTTTAATTCACATGGAATGTTCTTATGAGAGAACAAAACTATAGCCAATGGCTAGAAGAGCCAGGTTGATGAAAATGGGGATTGTTTCCTTCCAAATGAAACTTAAAAACCAGGGATAAGGAAATATATGTACTCTAACTCAAATCCATTGTTGAAAGATGTAATTTTATAACAGTTAATATTTTATATAATCATTTTATGGCACATGAATGTATTATTTTTAGGTAATAGTATTATGAACAAAAAAACTCAATACACGTCCATGCTTTTTAAACTTTCATTAAAATTTTTTTTCTTCTGTTTTTTCCACCAAGTCTTGGTTGTATAAAATATCAAAATTATGAACACTCATCTTCATACCATCCACCATGCCAACCACGTTTTTGAGACTACACCTTTGTCCATGTTTTGATAGTTTTCCTTTTAGTCTGTGTTCTCTGAATTTACTTACACATACAATTTACAGTTTATTTTAAAAATTTGGGATTTTACTAAAGATTTTATTCTGCAACTTGCTTTTTAAATAAAAGGTCTTCAAAATATGTTCATGCTGGGACATGCAAATTTATTACTCTTTAAAGTAGCTTCATGGTATTCCATGCTGGGTATATATCATAATTTACCTTTTCTATACCTCTGTATTTTAAGTTTGATCCAATTTTCTCTACTGCAAAATATCCCTCAGTATCTTTGTAGGCATACCTTTAAGCATATCTGTGATATATACATTTCTATAAGACACATTCCTAGAAGAGAAATCACTGGGTCTGAGCGTATACACCTTAATTTTTTTACAATTTTAGTCAATTCTAAAATTACTCTCCAAATGGGCTTTGCTAATTACATTAGAATATTTACATTTACTACCTAAGAAATTATCCCAAACATTACTTTAGATGGATTTAAACATTTCATGAATTAATCCAATCTGATATATATTATTACCAGAATATATGGTTTATGCTAAAATTCCATATTTTTAAAAATTTTCATATTGTAGCTCATTTTTTTTGCCCCCAATCAGGACACTGTCAGAAAGATCAAGTCCAAGTCCCTGGTGCTTCTAGCACACTTTGTCAAAATTATAGCATCATTGTGTTTTAAGAATATTACTCTATGAACTTTTTCCTGAGGGGTAAAAATAGTAGGAAAGTTTGGTTTCTTGAACTTGCCATCTTAAACAACCAAAAATCCGAATTAAATTAAATATGGCCTTTGCACAATTGGTGTTACAAAAAAAAAAAAATCAACTGAGACTATAAATATAGAACACAGAGTAATATCTTTTTATTTGAGAACAAGTGTTCATATATAGAACTTGATTTTCTAAAGTGAAATCAGTTGTAGCATCCATCTTTGAGTACTCTCATGGCTGCATGCATGTGTGTAACTGATGTACATTCCAAAGAGATTATAAAGGTGGTAAAAAGTACACAATTTGTGACCAATTAGAAAGGTAAGGTGAGGGACAAACGAATGTCAATGCTAACTCCAAATTTCTTTCCTTTGTAAATTGGGAGAATGATGAGTTTACTGATAGAGACACACAAAAAAGGAAAAAGAATATATTTGATTGAGATTTCAGCTCCTTTGTTTCCAAAAAGATGATGTATCTTATATGCAGATAACACAGTGCTTGTCTAAAAACAGTTGTTAACAGTTATTACCAAAGTCGAGCCAAGAAAATTTCTAGGCACTGAAGTTATAGTAATTAATGAAACAGATAAAATCTCTGCCATGATCTCTAAGAATATAAACTGTAAGAAAACCTATTCTGGAAAGAAATGACTACAGAACAGCTTAAAAAACATAAACCATACAAAGTTACTCATGGTTTCAGAAAGACATTTGTTGCTTTTAATTTTTCTATCTGTCAGATCTAAGCTAGAGATATAGAATTGGAGAACATCTGTTGAGATAGGGATATAAATATTAGAGTCTTGTTACAGATTTGTGTGAAATCATCCAGAAGGAAAAGAGAATGAAAACTAAACAGAAAATTTAAAGGGACCGATTGGGGAAATTCCACAAAAGTTGAGACTTTTTTTTTCTTGTTTTGTTCAGTACTTTATCCTTAGCACCTGGAAATACGCATAACACATGTAGAAATTTAATAAATATTTTCTAAGTGGATGTGTAAACTATCGTTCACTTTTATCCTTTTCTTTGGATGTTAATCCACTAAAAAGTGATGATAAATACATTATAATAAAATCAGCAGTAAGGACACTAAAGCATATGGCTGTGTGATCAATTCCCTCACTCCAAGGAGGATAAATTAACACTTACTTCAAAGAAGTATGACTAAGCCAGGTAATTTGTTTAAAGGACCTGGATTAGAAACTGGTTCATAATAAACATGATAATGGTAGTTATTGCTGTTATTATTAATGTTAAACTGTGGACCAAGAATTCAGAATTAGTGAATATTTGTCCTCACTCTACTGATAACTTTACTCAAATACTGAGAAATACTGATTTTTCCCTTTGAGTAAATCACCTTCAATCAAACTAACATTTAAAATTTAGGATAAACTTTTTAACAAAAAATTAAACCCAATTTTTAAACAATTAAAAATAAAACTCTAATCCAGAGATTTTTATATTCTTGGTAATTCTCATTTCTTCCTGCATAAGAATTGTATTTAAATTATCAGGCTATTTCAGAAACTATGTTTAAATACAATATGATGGTATTCATATTGGTCTTCACAATTTGATTGTTGCTTTGCTAACAAATCTAAAGTATAAAATCATTTTACAAAAAGATTTATTCTAAAAGTATATACCTTTACTAAACAATTACTAATAAAAAATTAATCTTATAACAAAATTAGATCTCAGTTCACAGATCTATTCAGCTTTTAAGTTTAATTGGTATAAATTCAGAATCCAATTAATTTGATTACCATAAACTGTTTATGCAAGAATCATGAGAAAGCTCAGTGAAGAATCAGTTTTTAAGTTTGGTCCTAAGTTGTTTTCACTAAACTTGGTTGATTACAGAAATGGGAAATGAAGCAGTTTGATTATTCAAAATTCATTTTATAAATAAATAAATAAAATTGAAATACCCACACAGGAATGACGTTCAATACATATGCAGAACCTGATCCTCCTCACTGTCTCCTCCTACACCAGCACACACCACTATGATCCTTTGTGTAGACTACTGAAATAGTTTCCTGATTTCTGCTTCTCCTCTCAAAGTAAGAATAGCCAGAAGAAGCTTTTTAAAAGAAAAGTTAAATCACAACTTTCCTTCTTAAAACTTCCAAAGACATCTTTACTTTTATGATGAAAGAAATACTCTTCATGATAAACCACAATTCCCTGCATGAGCAGACCACATCCTGCCACTTCCACCTCAACTCCCATCAGACTCCCCTATCTTACTATCTTCTTCTTGGCCCCTTGTTTTCTTCCTTGAATACACTAAGCTTGTTCCAGTCTCAGGACCTTTGCATCTGCTGTTTCTTCTTCCTAAGACATTCTTCTTCAAATTATCCCATAACTGGCTCCTCTCAGTTCTTGTGTATTTCACAGAGACCTTCCCTGAACTCTTAGCTAAAACAGCACTGATACCCATGAGCCAGTCGCTCTTTATACTTCAAAATGCACTATTTTCTTTACAAAACCTATAGCACCTAAAATTCCTTCTTTCTCTCTTTACCTGTTTACATAGAAAATGAAAACCCTATGAATATAAAAATATGGTGTGATTTGTTCACTATTGTATCTTTAGTGCCTTGCATAGGCACTCATCCATAGTAGGTACTCAATAAATATTTGTCAGATCAATGAATGGATATTTTTACAAGCAAGTCAAAATAGGTACACGTGTTAGTAGCATCAGAAGGATTTGTTCTCTGCTGTGGGTATCTTCTTGCTTGCTCTTCAAGATCCATCACCACGCTCCCCCCTGTTCTGTGCCTTGGGAGTGACCCATTTGGACAACATCAACTGCTTGGCTTCTACTTGAGTTTGGCCACTTGGGACACTTGCAAGTGATTATAAAGCAGGGAGAGGTGAACTTGGGGATTTTTTTATCAGACTCCCTTCCTGCCACATTGACCTGAGTTGGCTGCATTCCTCTAGCCCTCTACCAGAGGGCACAATCTGGTCAGCTGGACATCTTCAACAGCTACCTTTTTCAGGCTTAGGGATGGTATAGCTCTTCCTTGTGACTAGACCAGGATAATTTTCCTTAAACTTTGCGTTTACTTTTGTAAACAGTTCCTTTATTAGACTCAAAATATCAGTGTGCCATCTGTTTCTTGCTAAAAACCTTATTTTGAAATTTCAACCAAAAGATTTTTCACCTAGATTTCAAAAATAATGAATAGATTCATCACGTGGTAGCACGGTATAAAAATGAGAGATATCTACAGCCAACTTAAAGCAACTTAATGTAGACTTGAGATTTTTTGAAATGTATTCATCTTTTTCTCTAAGAATGCATATATGAATATATGTATACATACATATATATTTATTATATGTTCTTATAGAATGCTCTCATCTCCATATGACTATGTGAAGGATATATGAATATATGAAATATTTTACTTTATAATATATTTATGATCATTATAATATAAATAAAATATAAATAAATTTGATACTTCAAGAATATGCATAGTTTACACTGTGGTTTTCTGTATCTCAGGGTCTACTACTGCATATGCTATAATTACTTTTCATTTCAAGATACAAGACTTCATAACATAGAGATACCAAAAAATGGAAATTGGCAAGTTTGTAGTTAGAATCTTATCTCTTTTGTTAACTTTCTACTTTAAGACTTCATGAAGCTTCCTGTATGAAAATTAGCTTTTCTGATATCAAGTTCATGTTAAAAAAGCAACAAAAGTCAAATGATTCTAAGACACTATCAAACAGATTTGAATAATATATATGAATTTAGTCCTCTGGAAATAGTATGTCTCTTCTGTTGTAACTTGAAGAGTTACCTGATAATGGTCAGTTATGTGGGTGGATAGAAAGAGAACAGTTGGGTGAGACGCTTTCATTGTCAAAATCAGTCTTATGGAAGCTGATAAATCAATGGTTACCAAATTTGACTGATTACCAGAATTACCCTATAAACTTTTAAAAACATAGCCCAGAAATACTGAATTCAAATGCCCATGACAATTCCTGGTAATCTTTACTTCAGTCAACCCAGGTTTTCCTGAGATCATCTCCTGTGGATTACTTACTGGGGCATCTTCCTAAATCCAAATGAGCCCTACTTCCCTTTGTATGGGCAGATTTTGATTAATTCCACTTTGGCATTTGCAGATTTCTGTTACTACCTGATTTCAATTACTTTAATAGCACAACTTTTTTTAGAAATGTTTCTAGTTTGATTTCAGGTGTTAAAGTAAGAATTAGAAAATATGGTTGACTAAAGCTATATTCATTTAAGAACAAGAAATACAAATGTCTATAAAATACCTTTGTCTTTAAGCATTAGCCAAGATTAGTGTCTTAATACTATTTGCAGTCACTAGGCTTCACATCACTAATCTAATAAGAATTGAAATATTTTTAGAGGAAAGTAGAAAAATAATGATAAAATAAATTAGATTATGGGTGCACCTTAATTTATAAGATAGATGTGTTTCTGAAAGATTGGCTATCAAGGTAATTTCTACTAACTAAATTATATTTTCCCATTGACTTAGGCTTATAATTGAAAAGGCATGATTCTTAGAGTAGGGTGCAAAGGAAAATGTGGTCTTGAAGCTAAAAGAGAAAGCAAGCATAACTTTGTGAAGTTATTTTTGAAATCATATAGTTAAACATAAATTATAACTCTTGATAAAATGATAATACTTACACAGTTCAAGAAACAGTGAACCTGAATCTCATGCATTTAAGGCTCGAGACATAAATGAAAAACATGAAACCTGTAAGGAAAAGTAGACTAGATAAAGCACATTGTTGCTTCCTTCCTGTTGGGTTAATGTATAACCTCTGTATCCCTAGTAAGTATGGACTATTTTAAGAGACTAAACTTAAAACAAATTTTGTAATATTGATGCCTCAGGAATATACTTGGACTGTGATATGCAAGACTATGGGAACTGAGGAGGTGTAGTTAGGAATAGTGTTTCTAAAAGCTGAATTTTTTTTACATTTCCAGTAACCTGGAACATTCTGTAATATCAATTACCCAGGTTTAGTATTTTGATAAACATTAGTTTCTCTATGGTTAATTTCCTTTCAGTGAGGTCTGCCCAAATACTTTCAGGGTAATTAGAGTTATGTGAAATCTTATTTTTTTTAGTTTTTGAGCCTCGATTTTAGAGGGTATAAACATTTGGTCTGACAGACCCTAAACTTTTAATGCATTAAAGTTTTATAATGGCTGCTAAATGGCCCTGTCTCTCATTCAGCATTCCCTACAGAACCACCTAATGGATTGCTTTTTCATTTGACATTCCTCTCTCCCAAGCAACTTAGGTAATTTGTCCACGGGAAGACCCTGGTAAAACTCTGATTATGCTCACAATAGCAGACAATGGAATTCAGTCCTTCCCCAGATAGAGCTGTGCTTGAATAAGGAGCTGACTGAGATAGTCACAAGGTGAACTGCACATGAGTACCAGACGCTAAACGGAGCTGCAACCCTGTGATACAGATACCAGCAGTTTTCACACTCACTGTCTCAGATGTGAAACCCCTGAGAACATGATACTGGGTTGGGAGTTTTCAACATCAGATTCCTCTGGCTGTAAACAATGAAGTTGCCGTTTCAATTAAACTGTGAGGTGCTACATCAGACAAGACCTGGTTTTGTTAAGGGAGTGAACAGTCGGGGCAGCTGGAGCCTGAGGGTGGTCAAAGGACCACCTAAGTTTTATTCTATTATCACAGAGAGGCAAAGGAGTTGTGGGTTGATGGTGGCCATTAAAAAGAGAGAGACTGGGGCTGGGAAGCCTAAGTGAACAAGCAGAGCCTTAATTGATATTTCCATTCCTACTTTCTTAGACTTTTGCTGAATTGTGAACCTTTCACCCTGTTATGTTTCTATTATTAAATTTGTCATGTTTATAGTATCAAAAAATCATAGATTATAATCATAAATATCTAGTGAATTCTAACAAACCTATCTGAAAGATAGATATTTGCTTTCTAAATTGTATCATTTTTACATATTAAAATTTCTACCTAAAAAAAAAGTCTCTTAAAAAAAGAAAGTACTCATTTAAGCAAAAAAGGGAAACATATTCCTAGCCAGTATTTCAGGAGAAATCTTGTCATTTCCCTCCAGTGCAGCTCATCATAAAAGCTCTAAGGAAATAGTGTTTAAAATCAATTAACCAAGAAGGCCAAAATCAATTTAACAAGAGTTAGCTAATGTTTTACTAAAGCGAACCCTCTTTTCTTTAAACATGATTAATATCATTTAGGGGTTGTTATTAGTGGTGTCACTTCTAAAACGTGTGACCAATTTGTAATGAAAGAGCCTTTGTGTACACGTATGGGATTTATGGGAAGCACAGAAATTTAACGTGGTATTAGTGATTACATCTTTTCCTTGCCTTTGATATTTTAAGAGAACACTCCATTTTTACTCTGTCTCCTTGGAATGTCTCCTGAAAGGTCACTGAAGGATCAAGAAATACTTAACCTATAACCACCCAGGATTAAAACAACTCTATGCAAATTATATTCTAGGATGACATTTAACAATGTTGATATTGGGCAGAATCATAAAAATCAATGGATTTTAGAGTTAGAAGGGGCTAAAAAATATAGGCCAGTAGTTTTCAAACAATTTTTAACAGCGTATTTGTTAAAAGAACCCCAGTATATACAAATGCTTAAAAATGTACCTTGCTGTAACAGACGGGCTGGATTATCTAAGCTGAGCCTACTGGGTTTCTCCAGTATCACAGGTCCCCACCCGCAGCCCAAAGACCATAGTTCGAAAAGCAGACAGTGATCTCTTACCTTAACATAACAGGAAACTGAAACCAAATGTGCTAAGTGACTTTATGTTAGCACTGTGCATTCATACCTTTGAAATATAACCTGATCCATATCCAGTATTAATACTATGATTTATTTATTTATTTATGTTGCCTTTCACTATCCATGTTTTAATATGTTGTTTTTCACCCACAGAGTTTTACACTTTAGATTAATTTGCTTTGTCAGATCGTGGTGCTCCAGCAAATTAGATCCACACATAAATCTATGTCTCTTCTTTAAAAACACAGCAAAACAAACTGAAAGGGCTTCACTGTTAGCTGTCAATAGCACACTTTTCACCATCTTTATATACATATGACTCCCAGCCACTGAAAAGTCCGTCATATTTGTCTTTGAAAGTCCAGCTCCTGGTAATAGCGATGTTAATACCAATAGTCACCAATGACATGAGATAGTACTTTCATTCATATACACTAGGTCGAATCATACAAAATCACCAATATTTGAACTTTTTAATCTGTAAATACATGTTAATGTGACTTGACCTGATACAACCTGTAATACTTTCAGTAGCCCTATAATGCAAACTCTATCTGCATTCTCTAGATGAGGAAGCTGAGATTCACAGAGAAGATCTTTGCCCAAAGCCAAACTGCTGGACCTATTAGAGTGGGGATTTGTCCATACACATGTCTCCAAATCTCCTGCCTTTTCTCTTACACCACGCTGGTCAATAATGCTCAGATCATATAGATGTATAGAGAGCAAGTATGTTCAAAGCATAACCTAATTCCATGGGTTCCTGAAAGTGAAAAATGTTAATCTCGGGTAGAATATATCTCTTTATGAACTCAGCTAAGCTTCATACATTATAATTATATTTACAAAAATTGTGATCAGATATCAGTGGTCTAGATTCTCTAAGACTTTTTGATCCTCTTAAGCCCACAGCTACATCAATCAGCTGTCAATCTTATTTAATTTAAGCTCATATGCACAATAATGTTTCCTCATCTTATTACCAAGTTAAGAGAACATTATTTTGTCTAGATTTCTGAGCTAAAATAAAAACATATTAGACCAAAACCCAACAAAGCATGGCTATTATAATGTGAGAATATTGCCTTGGAATCTGTATTTAATTTCAAAACTGTTAGGTGGAAAAATAATCAGACTTCGTGTCTATGAACTTTCATCTTTTACATTCAAAGGAAATGAGTTAAAAACAAAAAACCACAACAGAAAACCTTCTAATGTAAAAGGAAGGTAAAGTAAATAGATGGGGGAGGTAATACTGACTTATGAAAAGATTATTTGACCCCATCAGGGATAACATACAATGGCTATTAAGACCAACCCAAGAAAATAAAGTATATATGAATTAGATTGCCCATGGTTTTCTTTCACAATCATCCCAGAGTATTAGTTCAATAAAAGTACCCAAGTGTTGCTTAAGCTGAAACAAATTGAGAAATTTTTAACATTTACAACATTTTGTCCTATCCTGAAAAGGCTTTTAGACCTCTTATATAAATTATTTACTTAACAAGAAAAGGGAAACTTAAAAATGAGACATATCAGGAATAAACATAAACCCCTGAAGATTCTCATAGTATTTATTATACTCTCTGCATGCTTTTATTTATTTTAATACTTTTTGTGGACATATATCTGAAGAGCTCAATATTATTTTTAAATAGATGTGATGCATTCCATTTTTTTAAAATATTTTTTTCAGTTTCTTCTTGACTTGCACTCTAATTAATAGTCAAAAATACTATGGGCATAAGGCTGTATTTCTAATAATTTGGTTTTTTATTTATTTATATGAATAGAATGGTGATAACCTAGCTGAAGCCCTTTATATTGCCTTCATATAGAAAAGGTTATAAACATGATATATATGATATGGGAAAGACTTCTTAATTCAGAACAATATTTTAAATGTATTCTATTACTAACATGTGTAAACTCAAAATAGAGATTTTCTTAAAAATACAAATTAATAGAATATAAGGAAAGTAAGGGTAATCTGGCTGTATCTCCAGTCAGGTAACAGTTGTCACAGTTGATTCTGCCATTCTGGATTATGAAGAAAAAGCAGCCCCACATGCCTCTAATCAAGGGGCATCCTTTCCCATGATCAGATATCAGTAGTCTAGATTCTCTAAGACTTTTTGAGCCTTAGAGCATTTTTGAGCCAACAAGGACATCCTTCTAAAGTTGAACATCTTTGTTCTATCAGTGATCTGACATAGCAGTGGTCCTCTGTGAGAACCTCAAAGAGCTCAGGATAAATTTCAAATGAGTGCTCCCAAAAATAAGCATTAAAAAGGAGGGAGAGTTATCTCTGACATAAAGACCTCAGGAAATTCCTCATGAGCAGATAGGCCTTGAAGGGAATGGAAGGGAGAAGGTAAGCAGAAAAGAAAGAAAGGAATTCCAGAAGAGAAAATGTCCCATGGGGGTGAACTAGAGTCAGGAATGTCCAAACAGACCTTGCACTTTTCAAGAGTTTATCTCTTTCAGTCTAAAGGATTTTTGAGTGACCCTTTCATCTGCTAATATTTGTAACTTTGCAAGAAATCATTTGCTCCAACATTTTGTGGAAAACTTTGAAAAACAAGACTAAAGAGACCAGTTGGTTTCTTCAAAGTGATGATTCTACATTGCTTCTTGAAGTTTAGGACTTTGGGTCCTAGATTCAGATAAATCTGGATTTGAACCACAACTCTACCACTTCTAGCTGGTTGATTTGGTAAAGGGATTTAAGGTAGTGGGGACTTGGTAACGAGAATCCAAAGGATCGTCACCAAGTTCCTGTATATAAAATGCTTAGCATAGCAAATATAAAGCAAATCATTGTGTCTGGTAATTGTCATTGTCAATATATTGTTGGAACTACTAAAAGGGAACTTTATGTTTTTAAATAGTAATAACAAGAAGAATTACAAATAAATCAAAATTGGATGGGTTTGGGGGAAAATAATTCAGATGTTCACCTCATTCTATACTAAAATAGAAAATACATCTTGATTTTTATAGTTAAATGTAAAAGTAAAACCACAAACAAAGCAGTAAATACTGAGAACTGAATAATTTATCAAATATCTGGATGGGGAGAACTTTCTATATATAAAAGCATTAGTGAAATAGACACTCTTATTCACAGCTGGTGAGAGTGGAAGTGTTTTCTGTTTTTCTGAGAAACATTTTTGCAATGCATATTAAAAACCTTAAAAATGTTCATGTCCTTTGAGTCAGCTAGTCAATCTATTTAAGCAAACACTTATATTCTAATGAAGAAATGAAAAATGTTCTCAATGGCTTATAGAAAAATATGTTCCAGACTGTGTTGTTCATAAAACAAAACAAAGAATATTATGAAATATGTCCAGAATAATTCTGAAAATAAACTGAATGTCCAATAATAAGAGAATATTAAGTAAATGTAGTATATCCATACTATATAATATCACAAACTACATAAAATGATGTTTATAGGTTTAATGACACAGGAAAGTTTTATTTTTCAACACTAAGTGGAAGAAAAGCAGGATACAAAATCATAAATATTAAGCTTGCAGCCATAAAGCAGTATGTGGAGAAAAATGGAAATACTTGGAAAAAGTGTTTATTTCTTGAATGGTGAGATCATGAGTTGTATGAATTTTCTCTTTATACTTTTTTAGTTTTTAATCATTTTCTGTAGTAAACAGTGGTTGAGCTACTTTTAAAAGACAACATACAAATTAGTATTTTTAGTCATGGTAAAATATAAAATACACCATAAAATAAATCATTTTGACAAAACATAAAATTTACCATTTTAACTATTTTTAAATGTACAGCTCAGTGTATTAAGTACATTCACATTGTTGTGCAACTATCACCAATCACCACCCATCTCCAGAACTTTTTTAATTTACAAAACTGAAACACTGTACTCATTAAATAATAACTCCCCAATCTCTCCTTCCCTCAGGCCCTGGCAGCCACAATTCTATTTTTTGTCGCTATGATTCTGAATACTCTAGAAACCTTACATAGTGGAATCTTAGAGTATCTGTCCTTTTGTGACTAGCCTGAGAGTTAATATTTTTGCAAATCCTTGTTTTTTCTCTTTAGGAAAGTACTAGAAAGCAAATCAAATAGTGGATAAAAAAAATAAAATCACAAAAGGCCAAAAGTTGTTGAGATATATCATGATTGGATAAAGAAATGTAGTGATGTACCATAATTTTAATAACCATTTGTATGTCAAAGGTTTTAGTATTCTTAGAGTTCAAGGAATTTAGACACTATTGAAAGGATACAGACTCGTAGGAGACAGGCATGGAAAGAAACTTAATTACCCCCTTATCAACATAGAATTATTTTAAAATATTTCTTTCAAACATAAACTAGACAGAAAAAATTAAAAATCGGCCTATGCTAGTGAAATTCTCATGGCAAAGTACTGGCTTCTTATTTTAATGAGTCTGTACTCTATAATATCTACAATCAAAGTAGTTTTTAATAATATTCTGATTATACATAAATTATAAATATATATAAAATGACACAATAAAAGATTCATCTTTATTTTTGAAAATTAAGAATATATATAATATGTTTTATACTTACAATTAGCCACCTTAATATAACTGCTTGAAGTACAAAAATGTGGTATTTAATTTGACATTTTCTTCAGGTCTAATAATTCAGATTCTCTGTATATCACATACACTTATGACAAATATACGCACAGTTCAGTTCTGCCTAGAGGGAGCACATAGACTGACATGGATTCACTTAGTTGTGATAAGTTCTCAACATTGCTCCAAAATGCTACTTTATTAATTAGAGTAGCATGTCCCTACCCAGTTAAATATCTGAATTTAAGTGAGGCAGAAAATTGTGTGACTATTTCCACAGAGATGGAATTATTACCTCAGAAATCATTAAGAGGGCATCAGATGGAAACGGATACAGGATAGGGAAGTTTGAGTCTCAGGGATGTTCCTATGTGTTTATTGTTCTGAGTATTAGTCTCAGTGTAGACACTTGAGAGAAACTGGAAGATGAGGCAGTAAAACAGGCAGCTTGAGGAGCTGATGGAGAGGGAAAAGGATCAATAAAACAGAGAGTGATATCAGCTACAGAATCATTTGTGTGTACCATTAACATAAACACATGTAAAACTACGATCCAGTGTTTAGAGTGTGATATACTTAGAGTAAAAGCTAGAGTTGAATCTGTAGACACTGACTGTATTTCGAGAAACATCTAAGAGATGGAAATGCTGAGTCCTGCCCTGTGAGGAAGAACTAAGGGTTTGAGATATGGAGACTCCATACGTACCAGTTGTTATGGATTGTATTTTTAATAATAATAAGGCAAAAGAGGAAGGAAAAGAAATTTGAAGTTTGCTTTTATAAACATGAATCTTGGTATCACCATTTTGGAGCATTTTCTTATGTTAACTACTGTTTCAAATATCCACATCTTTCTTTTGAATTTGTGACGTAATACTATATTGGAGGAGAAAAAGACACGATTTGGAATATATGAGTACCATAAAGTGAAGACGTTGAAACATTAGAGAAGTGACCAGTAGTTTGACCTTTTCTTATTTTTTATTTTTTTCCTTGGACTTTTTAGAAAAGACTGAGGGTCTGTCCTTTGACAATAAATTAATTTAGTGTGCTTTCTTTAAAAAGCAGGAGACAGGGTGGCTAGCTCCTCCCTTTAGAATGTGTGATGGTCATGTGGAAAGGAAGTGGCCATAAACCTCTAACACAAAATATTTAACAATAATGAAAAAAATATTTCTTTCAATTTCCGTTATTAGGTATTTTAGGTCAATTAATGTTACTTGCATTCCACTCTTAGTTATTATTTTGGACTTGTCTTTACAAGTAATTGCTTAACCCTGCAATCAGCTTATAAGACTCCTCCAAAATTGTTTTCTTTTTCTTTAGGATTCTATTATGATGTTGTGTCTTGAAAACAAAATATAATCAAAACATGTCCCAGGTGACCTCAGTAATTAAATTCGTGGAAGCTTTCCAGTTGGCTTGGTGTAACAAATTCAAATATAAATTTATTGCTAAGGGCAAAATCAAAGTAATGGCCTGAAGTGACTTGGAAATTTAGTTAACATGATAACTAACAAAAGTTTCTGAAAGAATAGACACATTGCTCCCAACTGAACATAAAAGGGGATGACATAAGGTTAGACAAAAGATTCCTGATTTAAGTGAATTTCTTTTGTAATGCAAACAACTTGAAAAGTCTTTACAGCTCTCTTAGGAAAAAATCTCCTGGGTGGTATCATTTGTGCTGAGGGGTCTTAGAATGGGCTGGTTGGTAGGGTGCTAATGGAAAGTATTGCAGACTTCGTGTTTGGGGATTACCATGTGGGGATCCCTGGAGCACTTACTGAAGATGCCCACATAAATCTCTGCCTCACTCCTTGAGAGGCATTTTCCTTGTTGCTGCTTTCAGCTCAGGTTTTACACAGTTTTATTATTTAAGTGGCATCTGATAAGGAAACAGCTTCAATGCTATCTGTAGGCAGACACAGTTCTACTGCGAGCACCTCATTGTTTCCATTTATTTATATTAAAAATTGCCTTCACCAGGATCACCACAACCACCTCACATGAGCAATCAGAACTAAATGTTCATCATAAGAAGATCTCCAAATGACTTTTACAAAGTATATATGCACACATTCTTGGTTTTAAGTCTCTGTCTCTTGTTTTAACCTTGAGAGCCTAGTGTGGTTTCCTTCAGTCCTATAGGTTTTTAATAATAAAACTTTCTGAAATCCCTATAGAACACTTAACATCCAGAGATAAACTTTGACCTTATTGATATCCATATCTGTATCATTATAAGCTATTTTCTATTGGGGTGATAGTATCCTTTTTTGTTTTAGTAGAGGGTTGTGACATTAGAATAAGGCAGGTACATTGTATTTACATAATGTAACAGAGATGAACCAGCTACCAGGAATGGTCATAACTTTCCAGTCTACATTTGGCCCCAAAGAACAACTGCTTCACATAGATACCAGCATGATGGATTAGACCAGATGTGCCAATGGAGGACTACCAAAATAAACACCACTTCATAGCAGAACTTTCAAAGTAACTTTATTTCACAGAATCTGAAACTTGAGGCAATGATTTCTTTACCTTTAGCAAAGGGCTCAGGCCCGATCATTGCTGTAAAAGAGCTGAAACCCATGCTTTCTACATGAGCATAGAATAGAATGTCTGTTCTTAGGGAGACCAGTCTTTAGAAGTCACTTGTCCAACTCTCATTTTACAGATGAAGGAACTAAAATCCAGAAAAGCAATGTGTATTTATGAGGCAGACATTCCTGTTCTAGGCTGGCATGTAACAGCACTTAATAAAAATTTGTTGAGTGAATTGAACAAATGAATCATTTTTTCCTGAATCTTCTTTACGTCAGACTGGTGCACCTTGTCACTTCTAGGACACCTATCCAGAAATAGGTGCGGGCATTTTGAAAAAGATGATATATTTCAGTGTTTTGTCTTTGATGTAAATGCTCCTGTTGTAAAGCAACAGCTTTTTAAGGGAGAGGTTAATGGATTTTTAACTAGAAGAATAGAGTCATACTGCTACTTATCAAGCATTCAGATAAAAAAGCAAATTACATCAGCAGTGAAAAGTCATGCAGCTCAAACATCAATTCTAATTTAAAAGCATTTCTGGAGACAAGGCAAAATATAATTCTATTTCTCAGTTGAGACAATACTATTTCAAGGAAAATTAATATAGAAGTCTGACAAACAATAATGTTAACAATCCTCTTACACGTCTTCTGATGACAATAGTGATGACAACATCATACTACAAAAAGAAATCTCAGTCTGTGGGAAACTGGTCAGAAGAATCACTCTGAAGCCCCTAATGCAGTTAGGTCTCTTGTTAGGCTGATGGCCCCAACACTCACTCAGGAGGAGACATTGCCAGGAGGATGGCTTTGTGTATATGAGAGGGGATGATACTGAATCACTCAACTACTGTTCATGCAAAAGCATATACAGCCATTTCTAGATTGGACACCCCAGAGAGCATATATAGCAGCAAAAGTGAATTGGACAATACATGTTAAACCAAATTATGAGTAGGACATTGCTACATGCAGTCACTAAGTTGCTTTAACTCTTTCAGCATCCTATGATAGGAACTGTCAAAAACAATCTTTGTTCTACTTCTGTCAGCACGGTACTGTTTGAAACTGTAGCAGTCAGTACAGTGCTCTAAGCATGGAGAGCCAGCTTAAGGACCACGTAGGGTCAAACTCAGAATCCTAGTGAGGGTATTAGTCAAGTACTACTCTCCAGCCCACTTGGCTTATTTAATTAAGTGGAGGGAAAAATTATGACTAAGCTGTTCAAAGTTCCATAGTGTGAACAAATGAGGCCACATCTCAGTTTCCTTACAAGACAAAAGCCAACTGGGTAGAAAGAAATCAGAAAGAATACTTGATCAGAGCTCCAAAGAGAAATTAGAAACCCAAAGAATACTGAACCAGATGGCTTTCTCTAGCTTTTGTTTTAGTGAAACCAAGCTTATTGTGATTACTCCTCTCTCCTTCCTTACCTGCCTGCTTCTCAGTCCTCCCACCTTTGTTTTCCTTTTCTTCTGCTTCATTTCCTTACTCCTTTTCGTAACTGAGGCAAATAAACAAGGAACTGCTCCTGAAATCTTAGTTCATTCATTGCCAATGCTTTCCTCAAGTTAAAAATGTTGGAGACATCGTCTCTATAGCCAGAAAGTAATGACTAACATTAAATTTGTTAACACAGTTTAATGGAAATGAGATGGATGTCAATCAGGTCTCAGCACTCTTATTTATTTGTGTGCTCTTTTGTTAAAGTTACTGAACTTATCAGAGCCTCAATTTTTTGTTGTTCATAATGGAATAGTCTTTTCTTTGTCTCTGATCTAAGTCCTCCAAAACTTTGCAAAACCACCTGACATCTCTTGTCTACTTTTATTCTAGTTCTGTGCATCTGAGGCTTCTCACCTCCAACTCTGGCTCCATGCTACTATGCAGGGGACTGAATACTTGTGGATTATTTTCCTTCTTTCAAAATCTTCTAATATCTAACATCTCTGTTTTCCTACTCTGGTGTCAATAAGACATTCGAAAATTTCTTTCTTCTTTTTAGCATCTCTCTTTCACACTGAGGTTTTGATGCAACACATAGGACTGAGTGCAGTGCAAAATATCATTGATAAATAGCATGTTTATTTATGAATTTGGTACAGATGTTGGTCTTCATTTCATGTATGTTTCCCTAGATAAATACAGCTTATGATGTTCCCATTTTTATTATGGATGCTGCTTTAGATTGAGAGTTAACAGACTGATGAGACAGTGTTCCATCCACTTGATGTAAGAGGTCCAGCATCAGTGTGTGTATGTATGTGTGTGTTGCTACCTGTTAATGATTATGGTGATTGGCTGGCTCCTGTCGGGGCTAATGTACTTGTGAAAAAGTTGCCAAGAAGTCATATTTGGGGAGCTTCTAAGTATAGAGAGTATTTTAGTTTTTGGATTTTTAAAAAATTGAATATAGAAGAAAACCAATGTAAGAAATGGACTAATGACATAGAAATTGGGGTTTGGCTAATGCTTTTTTTTATTTTGAAACAAAAAGTCTGTAAAGATGAGAGTTAAGCCTTCTTTCTAAGACTAACTAAATCAGCAGAGGAAACGACTTAGTCTCCTATTTACTGCCATAGGCAGTTATGTAAATCTGGTTCTGTGATAACCTTTACTACACTTTGCAAGAGGCGTTCTGTAATAAACATCAATAAGAACAGTACCAAATATTTTTATTTAGTATTTCCACATACAGTTGATAGTTATTAGTATTCATTCTAACATTTTATAATACAGGGTTATTTTAAAATTTTGATATGATTTTAATCATACAAAAATTTCTAAATGTTAATATGTATACAATTAACTTTTAATCAGAAATCACTGTCAGCTGCAATAATAATTAACAAAAGACAGTATCTAAATTCTGAAATTCTGAGTTAAATTAACATAAATTTAAAAAGACTAATTTATGAATAAGGTAACGTGTTTATTATTAATTATAATTTGGCCTTCTATCTTTGAGTTATATAATAAGATAATAGATGATCTTAAAGACACCACTTCATTCTGAAATTGTAGAATGGATCTTTAAACTTTAAAAAATTTTTTTCTTGCTCTTCAGTTTTCTTTGTATTTAGATACACATTGTGTCTACTTGTGTATGTTATATGTATGAGATAAACTTTATTTGAATAGATTTAGAATGCATATTATCATTATTTTCCAAGGTTTCTACTAATTTATCATTCATCTACTTGGCTTTTAATAAATGAAAATTTATTTTCTCGTTTTAAATTTATTAAAACTTGAAGTGGCTGTATTAATTTCTTAGGGATGCCATAACAAGTACCACAAATTTGGTGGCCTAAAAAAACCAGAAATTTGTTCTTTCAAGGCTCTAGAGGCTAGAAAATCAAGGTGTTGGCAGGCCATGCTCTGAAGGTTCTAGGGGAGAATCCTTTCTGGCTTCTTTCAGGGTCTGGTGGCTTCAGGCATTCCTTGGTGTACACAGCATAACTCCTATCTCTGCAACCGTCTTCACATAGCTGTCTTCTCGCTTTGATTTCCATGTCTGCATCCAAATTTCCCTCTTCTTTTAAGGACCCTAGCCATTGGATTAGGGTCCAACCTAATCCAGTATGAACTCGCCTTAACTTGACTAAATGTGCGAAGACCCTACTTCCAAGCAAGCACACGTTCTGAGGTTCTGGATGGACATGAACTACTCAACCCAGTACCAAAACACGGAATAATAAGTCAGAGCTTCTCTGTAGCCTGCGACAACCTGTATGTTGCCAGAACGAACTTAATTTCTTCCAAAAGCAGGGGGACCTCTGCAGGAGGTGGATATGGGGAATGGTAAATACGGCTGATCAACAAATATTGCCAGCTTCCTCTCATCCATGAAGGGGGAGTGTGGTGGGTGTTGTGTCTTGCTTTGGCAATAAAATATAACAAATAGTGTAATTTGTTTCCAGCCAGAGAATTTAAAGCCATATTCTGCTTTTCTGTTTGTTCAGAAAGTGAGTGCTCCAGCAACCTAGATTCTGGAGTGAGGATGACGCAGTCTCCGACAGACTCACAAAATAGCAAGAAATAACCCTCATTGCTTGAGACTCAGAAATTGTCTGTATTTGTAGAATATGCATTCTTAATAGCAGTGATGTGGAATTGCTTTGGGGGGCAAAAAATTCTTACTCTTTTTATGCATAAAGTACACACATACATACGGTGCATAAGCACATGTACAGTATCTCTGGTATTAAATTCCATGGGGAACTGATTAGGACAAAAGTATCTAAAAATGCACCTTATGAAAAAAAATCTAGTCTGTCCTGGGTGATACCATAGGCTTTGTTGAAACTAGGTATGAGTCTCAGCTCAAATTATGACACTTTCAAAGTTTCTTCATTAATTTGAACTTTCCTTAACTACTCTGAACGATGGGGCTAAAAATAATACCATTGTCCTACGCTTTGTGGTAATTAAATAAGACAATCAATACAAAAGACTTACTGCAGCGCTTCCCACATAGTCATTGTTTTTAAAAGTTAGTTATTTTTATATTAGTCATGGTTCAATGTCCTGGAAAGAAATATATCACCACATTTCCATTTAAACTTTAGGCAATATTCAAAGCAGCTTATTACATTTGTCAGAATAGCCTAAGTGCGAAAACAAAGAATACTAAAACTTTAATAATTTAACACATTACAAGTTATTTGCTCAAATCAGCATAAAGCATTTGGGAGAGAGTGAGATCATTTGCTCTCCACACTCATTCTGGGACTCATTTATTCCATCTGGTGGCTTGCTTTTTTCCACAGGGTTTGACCATCCAATGAATGATAGAATAGTTAGAGTGCCTGGGGTGCTGTGGGAGGTCTCTTAGAGGCCAGTCTCAGAAGTGCCTGCATATCACTGGCCACATCTCAGTCACATGATCTAACCTACCTGCAAGGGAGGCTAGGAAATTTAGCCACCCTCTTTGTGGAAGAAAGACAGAAAATGATTCAGGGTTAACATACAGCATTGTCTCTGCCACTATATGGAGATTCATCAGTACACTCCAAGCACTCTAAGTGTTGGAAACCAATTATGATATTCTTTCAAAGCATCATTCATATACCCTTCTGAGTAGGCACTATTTTCATCTTTGTTTTATTGCTAAGGCAATTGTTAACATTACAGTGCAAGTAGTAGAACCAGATTAGAACCCAGATCTGCTTGTTCCAGAGCTCTGGCTTGTAGCCAGCATGCTCTATAGTTTCCTCAATTAGGCACTCATTCACCATTCCTTCTCCTCCCAGAGATAATAGTAAGTAGAAATGCTACTTCACAGTTAGATTGGAGAAGCTAAACTTTTCCCAATAACAAGTGAATGGTTTACTTAAGAATATTCTAAAATACTTAGAAGTCTTAAAATGTTTTAATCTCTTTTTTGATAATTTAAACATGATTCAGAAGCAAGGATGGAAAATAGACTCCCACAACTCCTGTAAATGTTCCTCTAGCTTTGTGATATAATATCTATTTAATGTGTGTGTTTGGTGGGAAGTGGGGAAGGGAGAAATAAAATAATAAGTAAATAGTAACCTGGACTTAAGCCAGCTGTAGAGATAAGATTGGAAAAAAAAAATCTCTCAATGCTCATCATGCTGCATAATTTTCATTGACCCTGTCTACAGCAATCAGTTCCTCAAACACTCATATTTGCCAGATCACCAAAGGAAAAGATCATAGATAAGTAGTCTCCAGAAAATGAGGCAATAAAGAACAGAGATTTGATGAAACTTTTCTCTCACTGTTAAAAACTATAAATTAATTTAGATGCTCAATGTGTCTTAGACACAATGTAAACAAATTTAAGTTTTATATTCCTACTATGTATAAAGAGCTAGTCATTGAAAATAAAGAAAGTATATTAAAAATAAAATCAAGCCAGTGTGTTAGGAGGACCATACAATTTGTTTCATTATGTCAAAAACTGCACTAGCGTTTTTCAATCTTAACTCTTTGATTTTTGATTCTTTTGCATTAGTATTAGTATATAATGGAAAAGCTGAAATTACTCAGAGAACAAAAAATCACTTACTCCTACACTGTTTTTTGCTAAATAAGAAATTAATCAGTAGAAACTGCTTAGCAGAGACTTTTCATCCAGACTGAAATATTTTGATATGAAATAGTTTATATGTCATATTATTTCTTCATTTGCAGGTTTGTTTCTAAATTGGAACATGACAATTTCTTCCATATATTTCACTTTATCACTTTACCAAGAGAATGTGTATTTATATCTCTAACTTTTTAAAGCAAAATTATATTACCCAGACTCCCTGCTGGCTTCTAGCAACTAAAAACTTAGTATTCTTTGTAAAAGGACTTCAAGTACTCCACAGGCAGTCAGAAGTTATTTTATTAGGCAGAAATAAGATAATTTGGATATTGGAAGAAAATCAGGATCTGCTCCCAGATTAGTTTTTATATATGACAGAACCATAGGCAGTTCAATTGGATTACATTGGCCCTTGGATTAATTCCATGATATGATTGTAAGGGAGAATAAGAAACTTCTTTCGAATTTGAAGAATCCATTACTAAATAGTCTAAAAGCCAATTCAGTGAGTGGATAGCTGTAAAAATTTGGTACCCGGAGTTCTGATGAATCTTTCCCTAAGTCTTTGACAATCCCTTCTTCTTAAGAACAACAAAAATTCTGTTTTGGATTAAAAAAAAATCCATATCCTATAAGGATTACAATTATGTGTTGCTAAAATTCAATTATACAAAGCCCAGATTGGAGCAGATGGACTTGGAATAGTTTGGCAAAAAATCAAAGGGATTTCCTTGGGTTCATGATGTTGTGCTGTAAAAATAGCAAAAAATGTATTATTTAACATCATTGAAATTAGGCTGTGTACTAAAATAAGAACTCGAGAGCTTTAGAGATGATAGAATAATGAGCAGAGACCATGCTCAGATAGGAAGCCTAGCCTGTCATGAACAGAGGCTGCAAACGTAGAGTTGCACCTCTAAATAATTTGTATCTTTGTAAGATTGACAGTTTTGCTTATTTTAAAAACACTTTCCTAATCTAGATGAGAGGTTATCTTCCCCACCAAAGAGCTACTTTTTAATTTACAGCCAACGTTGAGGTTTCACAGATTACTTAAATGAAGGGAGGGGGAAAATGGACAACCTCAGAATGAGGAAGCCTGACATTATGGAGATAAAAATCTCAGTGAACGCTAGAGTTTTTTTAAATTCCCAATTTTAAGGTATACGCCCTAAGAAATTATGCCCTGATATTATTTCTTACTTACTCTATATTTTATTTATTCAAAAGCTATGTTAAATTTGAAAGTATCACTGAACTTTTCAATCAAGATATAAATTTTTTTCCAAATTGGTTTTAATTCTAAAAAAACCCTTCTTGACCACGAGTGATGATATTTGGCAGAAAACACTTTATGTGAAATATTGCTACATTTCAGTCAACATAAATCTCAGATCCCTATAAAATTGGAATATTTTAATAGCTCCATGTAATGTACCAAAATTACTAATCATAGATAGATACACAGATAGGCAGACTTACTACATGCAGAGAAATATTAGTGAATACTTGAAAATGAACTGATTGAAATCAGAACATATTTCAGAAGAACAATATGCAATTTATCTTGGCTCCCTCAAATCATTTTGAAACAAGTTGGAACCTAATAAAAAAATAACCTAAGAGCAAATGAGTCATCCTTCTCTGATCTGGATTTTTAACGCTTCACTTATTTTAATTGTCCTGTGTCCTTTTGTAGATAATAACCCATACATTTCATCTAAATGTGGTGTTTCTGTATAGTGTGGTAAGACAATCTTATACAGAAAAATTCAAACTGAACTGATAACTGATGATGGGCTTTTGGCTGTAAAACGATTGTTCAGTTTTGGAAACAAGAACCGATCATGTATTTCTGTATGTTTTGGTGTACTAGATCTTTGATCAATCAAAGCAATTTATTAGGGTGTTTCAGTATGTCTATAATGTGGAAGATGTTTTTTAAAACAATCCAGATCAGAGAAGCATAGTCTAACAGTTAGGAGCATAGATTTTGTAGAGATATCTGGATTCAAAGGTAAAGTGCATTTTTTATTAATTTGGGTTAGATATCTAACCTTCAGTTTTCTCACCTTTACAATGGGAATAATATCGACCACATAAGGCTCTTACAGGATTTAAATGATATAATGAAGTTTTAAAAACTTGAACAATTCCTGACATATAGCAAGTGTTCACCACATTGTAGTAGATGCTAACTTTTTTTTTTATCATGGATCAGTTGATTTGCCTATGTATATCACCTTGCAACTATAATGATAGTATGTTAGAGAGAGTAAAAAAAAAAAAAGGAATTTTTTTTTTCAAATTATACCACATCCTTGGGGAATATGATACTGACAAGAAATATTTAATATTTTATATCTTATATTGTACAGACTGCCTTCAGATAAGTATTTTGTGGTTCTCCAGGAATGTCAACTCAGAAGTGCAGTCACAGAGGCCATTTGATCACCTTACCCAAATTAGGGTTGATTATAGTCTCTGACACACAGTTGTCTTTAGGTGTATTAAAATATATATTTATCTGGTAGGAACATTTTGAGCACATAATAATACCATTCCAAGTTTTACATAAAAGGAGCCTAGATTTCCATGTACATTTCTCTGTTCAGCTGCTTGTTTGGAGAAGGAAAAACAACTGGTATTTGGAAAGATATTGAAGGCACGTGTGCCCATTTAATTTTCTGTATCTTAAACCTTCTGATTTGGTGGAGGGGTTCATTGTTCTAAGCCATTTCTAGCTTTGTCTTAATGAAAATCTAAAAGAAATTTTCTTAGCTAAAGCACTGATAAAATTGATTTCCAACTTCTACTAGAATGTTCAGGTTTTTAAAAGATTTTCTTTTTAGAAAAACTTGGAGTGAGAAATCCATTTCTTCCATAGACAATGCTCACTAAAAGTGTGTTAAATTTAATTGAAATACAAACTTTTCTCTAATACAGACTTTATCAAACCTCCCAGAAGGTGGTGTCTTTGTTCCCCTCGGACTCACTGTTGTTCATATTACAATTCTGTCTGTAGACTCTAATAGTAACTGTTAGTGTGAGAGTTCTGGTCATAATCTTGACATCACTTGGTATGAGATTCTTATATGTAAAGCCATCAATTTTCCTTGCTCACATTTTGTAGCAAATGAGATACTGACAAAGTACTCTTTTTTAAACATCATTTATGAACATACCCTCAAGACAAACAGAAAACATAGACCCCCAAATTCCTTTGTCATAGATATTATCACATAATGTAGGTAATATATGGCAAAAAGGTGGCACCAGACTGAAATCACTCGTCTGCTTTGTCAGTTTTAGTGGGTAAAGCATGAATGCAAAACGATGATGCTTGGCCCAAAATGTCAAATAAATATAACCAAAGACATGTCTATTAAATAAACCTTTTCTCTGTATGAGGCCATTTGTCATACTCTATACTAGGACGCCTTTCTGTGAGATATGAAGCAACATTTTTCTGCCCTAGAGGACAACAGCAATTGCTAGGTCATTCTCCTCTAACCTAACTCCCTGTTTCCCACACACACCCTACACCCACGCTTTCTGCCTCTGATTGTATAGCTCACCTAAGAAAAGGCATCTGTAGATGGTGAATCTAACAAATATGAGGTCGAATCTATCTTTTGCCTATCAATAAATGAATTGCCATGAGAAAGTTCTTCCAGATGAAATGTTCCAATATCTTCCTTTCTGAGATCTATCTTAAAATTAAAGTGCTTTAAGTCTTTATGATTTGTTAATTTCTGCATTATTATTAGGGAAACTTTTCCTTTCAGAATATTTCTTATTGTACCCATGTAAGGAAATCTGACTGAGATAGAGACTTGGAGTGGGAGGTGGTGATGGTGGTACATTATTTAGAAAAATGAAGTAGACTTTGTAATCCCTACTCTAAACCTAGTCAGAATGTTTAAAATGGAAATTTTAAAGATTTACCAAGTATTTAGCAGTATTAAAGATAGCCAAGAGAGATGTTAATTCAATGAAATTTGGGGTTTACCATGACCACCATAACCTAAGTTAGACTTGGCCCTTTGGGGGAAAAAATCATGTGAAATTTAGTCATTTTTTTTCCCCACAGAGTGGTAAAAGAATAATACATTCAGAATCATTACTCTGGGAATTCAAGTGATTTAACTTCAGCACACTGAAACATTTTTTTTTTAAACAACTAAATAATGTAGATCACAAATGTGCTGAAATTACTTTTAATGCTTCACAAGAAGAGTGGCATGTTTTATTTTTTTTCAAGACTATTTCATTACCACAATTTTCAAGCATGAAGAGGTGCCATTAAAAACTCTCCTAATTACTTGAGTGCCACTGACCATTTTTTTGAACCACGCAGTATCACGTCCATAATAGGCAAGGAAGAGCTAAGTTAAGTGGTTTAACACCGAAATGTACCACCAAACAAAGGCTCTTCTTCAAACTGCTTCACAAGGCCACAAACGAAAAGAATCTTTTCTAATATTTTCCAGTAGGGGGAACTAAAGGCTCACCATCGAGCTTTTAGCTCGGCTCGGAACCTGCGTGAGTCCTCATAACCCGCCTTGTAATCATCCGAACAAGCATCAAACAGCTACCAGTGAGCCTGTGATCACACGTGGGCCCGGCCACACCGGTCACACCGGCGGCACCCCAGACACTAGCATCCCTGTGATCTAACTTGGCCTTCGTTAATCATCCCCAGTCCTGAATGGCATTCAGTTGGTGGGTTCTGCCTTAATATTCAGGATTTTTGTCATCTTTGGGCTGGGATTCGGCTGTTTTTGAGCTTCTGTTAGCTCAGTTGGGTTTTCAGCTTTCCCCAATCCCTGTATTTTCCGCATTTCCTTTCAGAAGTACTAGTCTCTGGAGGGTAAGGACTTCGGGTACCGCCCAAGCTCCCTGATCCCCTCTCTCCATCCTAAGCGTTGTCAGCTGAACTCCCTGGCATCCCACAATCCCACGTCAAACTTGTCTTTGAGGGGTCATAAGGCAACTGAGTAACAGAACGAGGGGATGCCACCCCTTCCCCTCCTCCTCCCCTCTCCGGGATTCCTCAGGGGGCCATAGATCTTGGCTAAAACAAGCCAGAAGAGGCTAGAGATTTCTGCACACACACACCCCCGCCCCCATTCTTATTTCTTGAGCCTTTTAAACGAGCACCCCTACACAACCTTTCCGCTCCAAAAGGTGGTTATATTGTTTCCTTTCCTTTTTTCCCTCCCGCTCAGCTTCTCATTCTGCTAAAAGATGAAGAGTGAATGTTTGTGTGATTTTAACGGGTAATGAGGCTGCGCCCTGGGTCCTGGAGGATGATCTTTTTCCAGAAAGCGCGTGCATCTCCGGCAGACGGAGGGATGAATAATTAGGAAGGGCTTCCATGAAATCACTCACTGAGAAAATTACCTGCCCATTAAATGGGACGCGGCGAGGAGCAGGAGGCTAGAGCCCACCTATCCCCTCCAGAGGCGGGAAGGAGGGGGAACCGGGAGGCGTAGAGAAGGGGAAGGAGTTGACCGGCGGCCTCGGCTCCGAATTTGTTAATTTCCGTCCCGCTAGGACTCTCCCCTTTCCAGCTCCCCTCCACCCCCACCGCCCAGCAGGCTAGCGCCCCCTGCGCGGGCGGGTGGTAGAGTGTGGAGGTGGAGGATCTGTGCACCCCTTCATCCCCCCCCCCCCCAACGGCAGACTCCAAGCTGCTTTCATTTCTCCCCTCCCCTCCCGCCTCCTCGCCTTCCCTCCTCTAAGTCCTTCCACCCGCGGCTGCTGCAGGAGGAGACGGACGCTCTGCTGCGGGGCCGCGGGAGCAGCGGTAGCGGCGGCGGCCGGACCAGGGAGACTGGCGGCTAGACCCGGGCGGGCGGCCGGACCGCGCGCTCCCTTTCTCTCCCGCTGCCGGGCTCCTGGGCTCACCGCCCGGCTCCGCTCTCGCCCGCAGCTGCCCGGGTTCACAGTCTCTGGGAGGCGGCACCGCGGGGGGTGGCCGCAGCCTCAGCCCTGCCCCTCCCTCCTTCCCTCCTTCCCTCCCTCCCTGCAGCCCCACCACGTAGGAGTTGGGATTCTCCACCCGATTCGTCCCGATTTCCCTTTTGCCTCTCTTTTGGAAACGAGAGAGGTGGAGGGAGGCAACGAGGTTGCAAAGGAGAGGCCCGCCAAGTCGGCCCGCCTGCAAAGTGTTCCTTTGACACATCCTTATTATGGAAGTTAAGTGAAAAAACTCTGGACGTGGAGCAGCTACCGAGACGGAGACCAAGGGAAAGAAAACCAGTAGGCAGGCCAATGTTTTTTCGGCAGCGCGCTGGCAAGTTTGTGGAACACTTTCTAGGAATTAGGTCTTTTTCTTCCCTTCTTGACTTCTGAAGAAAGAACTTGGCTTTGGATTGCCATGGAGCCTGAGGAGAGAGGGTTAGACACACTTGAATAATCCCTCCGGCTGGGCTGAATTCGTGGGAATTTAGGAAGCCAGAGTGTGGAAATACAGCAGCCTTTGGAGTGCCCTCTGTTAATTCGGATGGATCTAAATGTGCCCCATTCAAGACCTCTCCACTAACCTCTTCTGATCTTGCCATTTGCTCTTCTTGACTTTAATTAGCAGCTAGGAAAGTCTAAACTTTGGACCTACCTCTTTTTTTTGATACTTATTTTTGTACTTTTACTCTCTGGGATTGGTTTCTTGAACAATCTGGATCCTTTTTAATATGTCAAAATGAGTCGGCTGATGTTTACACAACTACTGCTCTGTGGATTTTTATATATTCGGGTTGATGGTAAGTTAAAATGCTTTTATCCTGTTTTCCCTCCAAAAAACATTTCTTTCTGCTTTGGATGTGGGCTATAAATAAAATGATAATTATGTCTGTTGGTCCCTTTTTGCCAGGCATGGGGCTTTTGGGGGGCAGAGGTTTTAAGTCTTTTGTTTCTAAACTACTGTAAGTGGAACATGTTAGGAGTCACCTATTGTTTAATTTACATAATTAGTTGAGGAGCTGGATAACAAATAATGGGCTCTCAGTTTTGTTAGAAAAATAAATTTGAAAGTAAACCTCTTGAACGAGTCTAGAACTCTTGGGCTTGCTCTCCGTTTGGGTTTGTTCTTGTGTCTGAACTTTCCTTGGCTTAGGAATTCAAGAGAAGTAATAGACACCTCAGTGAAGGTACAATGGGTTGGGAATTTGAGACTGGGTATCTCAGAGATCAATGTGTATCACCTGCGTGCTGATGAGTGCTCTCCTAGAGTGAAATCAGAATGAAGAATTTAGATCATAGGGAGAAAACTGTCAAAAGTAAGACTGGGCGAGGCTCCAGGAAGGGGGAAGCAGAAGCTGTAGGCTGGCTGCGGGCACCGAACACTCAGCTCAGTCCCCAGTGGCAAACACAATGGGGATCTGAAACAGGTGCTGTTGGTGTCTCCCTCTAGGTTAAGTCAGTTTGTCAAGCAGACAGCATTCTGCCTCTGATTCTCCTGTCTTTTGTTCGGATTTCGTTTCCTGGGATATTTTCACAGGATGTCAGTTTTTTGTGGGAGGATTGCAAAATCCTTTTTTGTAGCTCTTTTGAAGGATGAGTGGAAGTAATCGTTAACGTGTTTTTTTGTTTGTTCCAAAGAAGACAGTCAAAAGAACATTTGGTACAAACCTTCTAGAGACTTTAATGTTTACATCAATGCAAAGAACTGGTCTTAAAGGGAAGACTAGAACATGATATTTTTGCCTGTTATATGTGGCTTGTGGTACTTAGATTTTTAATTACTGTACTTGTAAAGAATCTGAGGTGTATTGGTCCGAATACTTGAGCCATTATAGTAGCTTGTTGCTACATAAACTTTCCTCCAGCATTTGCATTGTGGACACAGTCATTATTTGGGACACTACCTATTTTTGCCCGCCTGTAGGAGCTAACTTTGTTCTTGGCAGCTGCTACTGCTGCACAGAGCCCAATGTATGGGACTCAAAAGGGAAGACTCTCTGTAAACATGAAGCAATACAGATGAGTTTACCTACTGTCAAGTGGCTGTTTTCAATGCGGGACTACATGAGTACCTATGCCCCCCTAGCGATACTGGCAAGGCATTCATGTGGGCACACCCCTTCTTTCTTTTTTCTCTTGTAAGTAGTAGATGTATAGGAATTAATCACTGTGAATTATATTGTGGCGCTATCTATGATCCTATCTAGTCATTCACCATTTTCTTCTTCAATACATTTACCTTTGCGATACGTTTACATTACCATAACAAAAGGTTTTCATATTTGTCCCAAGTGTTTTGATTATCATGATAAGAAGACTTTGATATAACTTTTTGGATAATAGGTCCTCATAAGCTGTGAATTTACATATCAATACCAGAAATACATGTATAATCTATATATATTAGACTACAGAATTACCACCAAGTTTTTCCTTTTTTGAATCAGTGGGTAGCTAGGAGGAATACAATTAAATTGCTCAGTGGAAGTGACAGAGGGAATCAGAAGAGCTTGGTGTTACAGAATGTAATTAATGTACCAGGGTGTTTGGAGATATATGAAACAAATGCAATTAACCAGCTTGCTGGAACAGCAGCAGCAAGACATCATTTCTCTCCTTCCCTCTCTCCCTCCCATCTTAGCTTCCCTCCCTCCTTTCCCTCTCTCCCTTCTTTCCTTCCATGCCCCCCCCCCAGATACACCTAGGACCTTTGTTCTGATTTAACGTTATGGGATAAGGGGGTAATTTGTGTCTGGGCCATAATTGTGCAGCAAAATTCATAGTCATGTGGTGAAAAATGCCCAGGGTTGAGGAGTTGAAAAGGTAATACTAAATTTTTGTGTGTGTGAAACTAGTTTTTATATTTAGCATCCACTATGTCAAAAGCAAAGGGAACCATGGATGCTTACTGAATTAGTATGTAAGTCATACATTTGACATTGGATTGCCTTTGGTTTACTTCCGAATGATGACAGCCACTCCATGGGGATTGTTGAAAATTTGGGATGTAGACAACACTGCCCTCTAGGCTATTTCAGCACACTGGGACTGGGTGTTCACATGTATAATGAGGGGGTAGGTTTGTAGGGTCTTGAGGCTTTCTTACTTTTTCCAGGATTCAATGATTTCTATTTGTTATCCTTCTTAGAAGTATGTGCGTATTCTCCCCATGAATTTCAAATTTAGAGAACCTTGTACCATTTCAAAGATATACTGACTCTCCTCGTGCTAGACACAGAAATTAATTTTATTCAGTGACAAATGATACATAGATTTGCATTGAAATTTGCCTGGTGGGTTATTTATATGTGCATTTTTATGGTATATGAAAAATGTTAGTTTTGCATCCTCATAAAAGATATGTGCTAATGTCATTTATGATTTTTCCATATCTTGTGTTTGTAAGAATCCATGGAGAATAAATATTAAGTTAGTTGAGAACTACAGGCAAACTTTTCCATTTGGGATATAAATAAAGACTATCTCACTCAATACATATTAATTAATGAGATGCAGGTTTTTATTTACTATTATATAAGAGAATATGTATCGAGTATAGCCTTTGTTCTCCAGATTTTCTTTATTTTTAGATTAAAATACGGCTTTGTAATCATTTACAGGGAACTAATATGAACCATTACAAGACTGTTTAATTACATCTATATTCCATACTTTGTCAATTCAATAATTTTACGGTATTGGTGAAAGGATATTTTTAAGATGAAAGTTTTTTTTAAATCTTTAATCCTTAAATATTCTAAAATGAAAATGGCACATGGTATTTGGGGAGATAAAGATGATGTGTGTGCATAGTGCAGATGTATAATATCATATAGGTTTATACACTTGGCCAAAGTGCTCCTTTCAGTAATGGGCTCATTATCATAGCCATATGTAGTCCATTTCAGAACTTAAATTGCATATAAGTAACCTGAAATTTCTTCTTCCAACTATGCAGTAATATCACGTTTGAGCTGGTTTTGTTTGAATAACCTTTGATTCTAGGCAACATGTGAACCATAAGTCAAAAAGATTTCTTAAAACATAGGAAAAAAGGGTATCTTAAATAAAAAAAGCCATGATTATACAAAAAAGAACAATTCTGATCATCACGTCCTTGAGCAGACTGTTTAAAATAGCATCTTTGATAATAAAAATATGGACATGTCAGCCCATTGCCTACATTTGGGTACATATATAGTACTGAAGGGAGCTCATGGATGTAGGATGTGTGTGTCTAGTGATATCTGCTTCAGTAGTTCCTGCAATCTATAGGAGATATTTACTTCCCATGTGCAATTTGGTTTTTGAAGAGTGTTAAAAAACAGATTTTTCTTTTACTTGTTTCTCCTCCTAGTCCTCCTCTTCTCCTTCTTCTCCTGTTCCTCCTTCATTTCTTCTCTTTCCTTCTACTCCTCTTTCTTTTTGGGACCTGTGGAAGGAATTAAAGAAATATCTGAAGAGCAAAGAAAATGGATGAGGGTGTTTCTTGAGTAACAACTTAGAAATTTGTTAAATTGCATTTAAAGGGGAATGTGTTAATAATATTTTAACTTTGGTTTATCCAGTTGAGGGCTTGACTCATGTTTTTTCTTTTACAATACTATTTATCTTTATGCAAACTTATTTTGTATAGTTCTTTTTCTAGGCAGACAGAATTGCACAGATCTGAGTTCAAGCAGACAATGGAAACTGAGAGAGTGCTATTTATGGACTTGTTTTAAAGAGGTTATGTCTCTTACAGTGTTTCCAGCTATACATCTATCAACCTAAATCAATCCATTGATACTGATAATGATTTTCTTCTTTTTTAAAATTATTGAATAAAGCGTGAATGAATGATTATGTAAAATCTTTTAAAGGGAAATTCCCATACGCTCTTGCAATGTTTCCACAGCATGTTACACCATAATAGAAACCTAACATAATATCTAAGGTGTAGTATACTCACCCAAAAAAACTTGTCTCTAACTCAAAACAATGTTGAAGTAAGCTAGACCTCAATCCTTGCTGTTTCCTCCTTAATATTCCATATTATCTTTCATTTGGTCACATAGGTTTAAAAATCTATCTTTACGCTGATACTTCTCAAATTGCCCTAATCATGTGTGGAGGAAAATTTCCATAGAATTACAACTTAGCTTATCCTTATACTGTTGTATCTCCAGTGCTCAAACATTGCTTGGCATATCTAGCTGACTATATAACATCTTTGCTTGATATCTAATAGGAATGTATCAAACTCAGATGCTAACTAGATTTATTGTGGTGGTCATTTCCCAATATAAACAAATAGCAAATCATTGTATTGTACACCTTAAAAATAACATAATGTTATATATCAATTATACCTCAATCAAATAATAAAAAAATATATATATCAAACTCAAGCCCAGGATAGAATTTGCTCCTCTTTCTAATCATCTCCAGCCCAGTAAATGGCATCACTATTCTCAGAGTTTTTCATGACCCAAAATTGGAAAACATTTTTGACTTGTTCTTACAGCCCAAATCCAACTTGTTAGTATACCCTTTGAAATATACCCTAATACCAAGAATTTTATCTGTGTGTTTGTGATTTTCCCCAATGTTATATTATAAGCATTTTCAAATAGGCAGCAAAGCTGAGAGAACTGTACAGCAAACACTCATATATCCCCACCTTGATCCTACCATTATTTTATTATACTTGATTACCCCATATCTATCCATCTATCCATTCCTCTAGGCATCTATTAATTCATCTTACTGTTTTGATGCATTTTCAAGTAATTAGGTACCAACTGTTTCTTACTAATTCCACCACTACCATCCTGGACAAAATCTGGACTATTGCAATAGCCTGATAAATGATCATCCTTCCTCCATTCCAGCTCTTCTTATCTGCATACCTTACACCCATCCAGTTCTCCACACAGTAGCCACAGGGACCTTTTAAAAGCATGTAAATAAGACAATGCCAGCTCCTTGCTCAGAATTTCTAATGGGTTGCACTGAGAACTCTTCACAATAGTTTACAAGACTGTTCAAATTCAGGCCCCTCACTGCTTCTCTGATCTCATCTGTTCACACTCCCTCCTAGAACCTAGATTCAGAAGTTTCTTTAGGATGTTTTATTCCTCACTTAGGGCTTTTGCATTTGTTGTTTTTTTCTACCTGAAATGTGCTTTCCCAGATCTTTGCAAGGGCAAGTCTTTCAATTGATTTAACAAGTGCCTATTCAATAGCATCTCTTCAGATGTATGGATCACCCTATGTATGTAAAACTGCTTCCCTTAAAACACTATTGGGCTACCCCCTTTACCTATCTTAATTTTTTTCTTAGCACTTATCATGTCCTGAAGTGTGTGTGTGTGTGTGTGTGTGTGTGTGTGTATGCATGCAATCTTGAAGGGGCTGATATCTTACCTTACGTACAAGCTAATAAGTTAGACTGCCACAACTTAAAGAATGCTGGCAAAACACGTGAGATTTCTGGGTCAGAGATGATAGACTTCATTAGCCTTGCCACAGCAAGCAGCATGACTTCATGTCTGTATAGATTTACCTTTCCCCTGAAGATCCTTAGGGACAGTGCAGGGGGGCCCAGGTAGATGATACACACCTAGTGGGTTACCCTCACAGCTGAGGAACCCTGAGCTTGGGAACCCAGATGTTTTGTAATGGGTGATAAGGAAACCTGCCTAACCTTTGCCCTGGAGAAGACATTGTATGAGTATATTAGATAGTAAGCAAATCTGCCTTCTGTTCTCAAGGGAGATCATCTCTATTTTAGAAGACTTTGCTATATGCAAATATTAGTATGCTTATCATCTGCCTCTTCCACTGTGCTCCTAGGGCTGGGACTTAGCTTTGTCTGTCATGTTTACCTATGTTCCTCCAGTGCCTAGAGCACAGGATGACACATAATAAATTCTAATATTTGTTGAATAAATGAAAATGTGCTTATGGAGTGCTTTTGAGGTGTTTGTTTTCATGCCCTAGTCTGACACATGAAGTGTTTACCATTTGAACTAGGTTTATATGTTTATTTTGGGGTGTGCATTTGTGTGCATCTCTCTCATTCTTTCTGTCTGGAGAGTTATCAAACATGCATGTTTTGACATAAATGACATCATGATTTCTGATGATGTAATATTCTGCCTTTCACTTTCCAGGAGATGTAGAATTGACTGTGTGCTTTGATATGCCTCTTTTCTAACCAAGAATATTTTCTACAGTGGTGTTTTTCACAGTCACGCTCTCTCAGTCCCCATAACTAACACTGTTGTGTGTTTTAGCACACTGTTGAGTGGTGTGTATATTTTGACAAGGCACTCCTTCAAAGGATTCTGATGTGCCTTAATAGGACCACGCACACTCCCCTCTGACTAAGGAATGTTGACTTATATAATGATAACTAGTCCAAAAATTGAGACTTTTAAGCATCAGCAATAGAGAAAGTAATTACTTACTAAATGGGCATCATTCTGCCGTAGAGGTATCTGACCCCACCGTTGCAGTCATCATGTCTAGGGTCCTGTTTATCATCAGTGATACTAAACTGAGATATACTTAGCAATTTGGCAGGTGGGACCCTCTTTACAGACCTACTTTTGATTTTAAGAAAATAACTTGAAGGAGTCTTATCTGGAAAACTTATTTTTTTAAACTAAGGTAAAGATCAACATGGATATTCTCTAAATTTTGCTTCTTTAATATTTTTCCCCAACAACTTTATTGAAATGTTTGAGATATAATTCACATACCATATAGTTCACACATATAAAAGTGTACAATTCAGTGATTTATTTAGTGTATTCAGAGAGCTGTGCAACCATAACTGCAATCTAATTTTAGAATTTTTATATCATTGTATCAAGGAAACTCTGTATCCTGTTCCTCATCCATCACCCCTCTCCCAGCCCTAGGAAGCCACTAAGAAAGTCTACTTTCTGTCTGTATAGATTTGTCTATTTTAAACATTTCATGTAAATAGGATCATAAAATATATGGTCTTTTGTGACTAGTTTCTTTCCCTTAGTGTAATGTTTTTAAGGGTCATCCATGTTGTAGAATATATCAGTATTTCATTCTTCTTTTATTGCTGAATAATATCCCATATCATTTATATTTTGAATTATCTGTGGATATTTAGGTTGTTTCCACTTTGGGGCTATTATAAAGAGTGTTGCTGTGAACACTCATATACTAACCTCTGTGTGCACATATGTTTTCATTTTTCTTGGGTGTATAACTGGAGTAGAATTGCCAGGTCACATGGTAATTCTGTGTTTAACCATTTGAGGAACTGCAGGACTGTTTTCCAAAGCTGCTATGCCATTTTACACTCCCACTGGTAATGTATGAGGTAAATATATTATTTTAATTCACCATGGAAAGAAAATGTTGAGTGGCCTTGATGGATTAGATATGATTTTTATAGTGAAACAATTTTATAAATGATAATAATATGCCTTAAATTTCCAAAAGTCCTAATTTCTAATCCTTTCAGTGATTGTCTTAAGTTTTCTTCAGTTGCCCTGTAAAGTTTTACAAGTGAAATACACTCAAACTGAACTTGTCACTTTTAGCAGGGAGTTCACCGATACTAAATGTAAATTACAGAATGATGGCATCCCAGAGCTAGAGGAAGTTTTTGCAGTTAGGCAGCACAACCTTTCCGTTGGTTGGACAGATGGGGAACTGAAGCTCAGATTTTTTATGCGCCTTGTCAGAGCCTCTGCCGCTTAGTGGTGGGGCTGGAATCAGAGTCCAGGGATGTTTTTAATCTCTATACCATGCTTCTCTTGAGAGACGATTTCCATTTTCTTAACCCTGGAACTCCTTAACAAGAGTTCCAGGCTCTTGTTACTGAAAATGACCAGCTGTTTTCTGAACATGTCAACAAGGGAGTTAGCCTGAGAAACCATGAGGTTATTCATTTGATTCAGCACCTGCTTATGGAGCACCTATTTATAAACACGACACCTTGTTGAGGGCTCTGTGAGGAACATGATGACGTTAAATAGTTCCCACCTTCAAGGAGATAACTCTTTAGTAGAGGTGATAACAAATGCTCAAGTTACTGACACAAGAGTGGTTATCTGGTAGTTGGGGGTTGAAGGTACACACAACATAGCTTGGGAACTCAGAGAAGGAATAGTGATTTCCAGCTCTTGCAATCTGGGAAGTGTAACAAATGGGTCACTTAACCTGAGCCTTAGAGGAGAAGTGGAGTTTTAATAGACAGAAAGATTGGGAATTGTATACCAGCAAAAGGCATAACAGGAGGAATGGCACGGAGATGACAAAGATGTGCTAGTGGAAAGGCAAGGAGTCTAGTTTAATTGTAACATTGTTTGTCCACAGGAGAAGAAGCATAAGATGATTATTGAAAGACAGTTAACAAACACTACCGAGTGAGTCAGAGCAAATGATTTAACCATTCTATGCCTCAGTGTCCTTGTCTTTAAAATGGGCATGGTAATAGTGTCTTCTCAAACACCTGATATGAGGAATAGGTGAATATATACACACACATATATATGGAACATTGTATGTTATCATATATGGAATTAGATGTGTGTATATATGTAATATATATCCATATGTATGTATATATGTAATATAGTACCATATGTTACATATATATGTATACTATATATGTAGAAATTTTAGAAAAAGTCCTCTGAACAGTGCCTGGTACTTAAAACACCAGTTAAGTGCTATTATTTTTTTTATTAGTAGTAGTATTTTTATTCTATTATTATTCTCTTCCTAGTATAGAGTAGAAGTAAATTTAAGAGTACTTTGTCTATCAGGCTAATTACGAACTACATTTCAGATGCATTTCATGATAATTTTCACATAACCTTTCAAGGTGACTGAATAAGAACTTTTGTTGCCCCTTACGGGGACTCATCTGTGGCCACACCTATGAAACTGTGACAGACGTGCTATGACATGTGTGTTTCCATTGCATCATGTGCTGATTACAGAACAAATAGGATTCCCAAGGGAGTGGTATTATGAATGAAAGGAATAAACAAGAGAGGCATACTACAAATAGCAATTTGTTAATAAACAGAACATGCTTGTAAAACCCTGCAGTTTGGTTCATGTTGACTGATTATGTTTTATCCAGATTAGTTTTTACTTGGTGCTTTTGCTATAAAATATCATGAAGCTAAATCTTATATGAGACACAGCTTACTGGTTCTAAGTAAATGCACCTAGTACAGAAAAATTTTTAAAAATTAACATTCAGTCCCCACTCAACATTTTTTCCTGGATGGCCTACTTATCTTTCTTTCATCTAGTATAAATGTTGATTCTGATGCTTTTTAGAGCTATCCATTAATTAGATTTACATATTGAGTGGTTGTTCTTATCAGAAAGGCTAACCTGAATGAGACAGTATCACTGCTATTGTGGAAGGGACACACCATGGGTGTCCAGAAGCTCTGGACTGCAGTTTCAGTTTTACTACTAATTAATTGTATGACTTTAGGTTCTTATCAGAAAAAATAGATAATATTTGACTGTGTACTCTCCAGCGTCTCACTCAGCCTTGAATCCTATTATTGTAAGTCATTTAGTTAAATGTCCTATCATTTTTATTATGTTTGAGTACAATTAAAGGAGAAAATTTACCCTAGAAAAAAAATTATCCCAAGCCATAAATGTCAATCTTTGAAAATAATTATGATTTATTGTTCATTTGCATGGGATATATCCCTGTATTCTGATGTGGGCTTAATGACGTGAATATGGATAATAGTCAAAATTTACTAATCTTACGGTTCATATCCACTTTCATTCATTAATAACCACTGGTACTTATTGTTTCTTTATGAATAAATGGGATTAAAAATTTAATAGTAAGAAAACAATAGTCTTAAGCCAAATTACTTACTAGTTTATGGCCACTGTAACTAGAACCATATGTGACAGGGCAGTTTTAGCTCAGGAGAGGGATTAACAGCCACTTTTTAATTTCTGTTGTAAGGATTGATGTGGGATTTCTTTCCCTGGTTTTTGGTCCCAAGCCTTTTTGGAAATGAGCTGTAGAATATGGAATATAACTCAACACTTAACATTACATTGCTTTTCAAGTTTACGCAAGAAACAAGGAAACCATTTGGAATTTAAAGGATTGGTCAAAAGCTGTGCAACAGTCATAACCAATTAAAATGTTCGTAAGTGTGATCAAAAAGGGGGAACTTTAAAAAATTAAGTCAAGAGGTTTTCTTTATAAAGAAAAGGTTATACGTTATATAAATCAAGGTTATAGTCATACTTTAAAGTTTCACAATATATACTTCCAAATACTACCAAATGGTAGAACTCAGTACACTAATTTGTTTAGGTATATCTGATAATTATACAATACAGTTTTCAGAGTTACATTAAATTAAGGGAAATTCAGGATGAGCCTAGTGACAGGTATTCTAAATTGTGGTTTTTATCTTTATTTTAAAGTGAACTTTAATGTAATGTCAGCTAATAGTGTAGTTACTGAAAACTGCATTAATTGTTGATCTGTTAAAACTAGAGCAGGCATTTCACCTTCCCCTCCTTAAATATGAAATAGCTTGTCCATTCTAGACCACCTCTGAATGTCAACAACTACAACAAGGAGCCATCACCCAAATGCCAATTAAATGTACCCTTCCCCAACTGGCTCATTGATTGCAGGAGAGACTGAGTAAGAAGAGTGTAACCTTTCAAAAAGAAAATGCCAGGTAACTTAGCATTCTTAAGTGTTGTTGTTTTTTTTTTTTTTTCCATGCAAAATGGACTGTGAGGAGTTAGAACATTGAATTTGATGGTTTCAGAACTACTTTCTTTGATGCAGTGATAGTCTCGAGAGTTAAAAACTAACGACGAAAAAGTATTTCCACGGTACCTGAGCCCTGAATTCATAGATCTTCAAGCTGTCATTCAGTTGAGGTTTGTAACCTCCTTTTCTTCTCACAAATGCTGTTTAATAACTTCACCAGAAAAGAAGTGCTAACGGATTTAACTGGGGAGTTCCTCTCTGGCTATCTTGAAAACATGTAGGTGATTTTGTAGTTAAGTGTGTTTTTAAGTGTTTCAGTCCACCTTTGTGATTTGAAAGCCTGGATAATGTCAACTTGTAATACAAAATGAAAGAAAAAAGAATAGGAAAAATATGTAGAACATGTGGGTACAGATTTTGAGCAAAGATACTTCATCCCCCTGCCCCATACACACATGGCTGTTAGATATGAATAAACTTCTGAGTTGTTTAATGCCTGCCATCTACTCACAATCCAACAGACAACTTTTATTTTATGAAGCACATTTTCCGAGCTATGAATTATTATTTTACTTTTCTGTTAAACTGTAACACCTGTGATGTTCATCAGTTGGATCTTATGAATCTCTCCAGATTTGTGAGGCTCTCAGTAAAAGCGTCTCATCCTGTTAAATTTAAATTCCTAGTTTGTTCAACTTTTCTTTTCAGAAAGCGGTTTTTATCTTTCTAAGCAGCAGCTAAAGATTGTATGCAATTAAGATGACTTGTCAATTACTTCTATAGTCTCTCTCTCTCAGGATGCAATTCTAAGCTTTCTGAATTTGGGGTTCTATAGGAGTTTATGCATGATCTTTGCATTTGAAATTGTCCAGGAGGTACAAGGATATACCTGGGAGGGGCAATCACTATGAACCATAAGGAGTGTGGGGCTATTGGAAAAGTGAAAAATTGAACATTTGAATAAAATGAATTGGACCAGCATTTGAAACTCTACTATATAGCAAATGGACAAGCTGATATTTAGTTCTATGGATTGTTAACATTCACATAAAACAGAATTATTTAGCATTTACTGAATCCTTTTTGATAATCAATTTGGGATCAAATGCAAAAGAACATGTGTCTGGCTTTGTATGACCCCGAATTCTTCCGTTTTTCCTTTGAGCAGATGACATGCCTTCTTTGCTGACTGATATTGGTTGCTAGGAGAAGTGCACTGGTCTGGTCCCCTCTTCTCCAGCAGTAAAACTAAAGAGTGAATTGAGTAAGAGAAAGAGAGGCAGAACACAGTACAGACCATGAATCATGACTTGTCTCCAATATGTCCACTTTGCTCCCATTTCTTTTCCCTTTAAAAACTTTTGTTTTTACCAGTGATGCTTTCTTTCAGCTGCTATCTATAATCCTTTTGGAGCCTGAGGGGAAGAGGGCTGCTAAAGGGAGGCTGTGCTGCTAAGAGTCCACTCAGAGTAATAATAAAAGCCTTGAGAGTTATTCATGGGGCCACATTAGTGAGAATGCCCTACTTGGTGAATAGCGTCAGTCAGCTGCCTTTGAAATCCAGTGATTAATACCTTCTGTTTTTAATGGGGGGGGAAAAGGCAGACAAGAAAGGTCTTCATACTACTTTGGGTCTTTTGCAAAGTAGATCTTAATACATTGTCGAAGCTTTTGAGAAAGAAGTTGCTAAAATTTCAATACCTGTAGTAGCTTTTTAAAAAAAACAGTGTTTTGTGAACTGTTAATTGTTGCTACTGTTGGATAAAATTGAAATAGTAAAAGTATCCCAAATGAACACATTAAAAAAATCAGTTAGCCATTCTTATATTTTGGCAGTGGTTGTGAGGAATATCAAACTAATAACATGATGTTATTGATTATATTCAAAATGTGGTCTATGCTCATCTACTTCACAGCATCCAAATCACATTTTTGTTTGTTTGATAAACTAATTACAATACTCTTGAGATTTTAGAGAAGCATCTAATGAGAAAGTGTTAAAGGTGGCAGGTGTTTGTTTCCCAAGAGCACCTGGATATAAGGGACAGTCTGTGATTTACAAAGAGGCTGTCTCTCTGTGTGTGTGTGTGTGTGTGTGTGTGTATGCTAGTGTAACATAAGGGATTTAGGATTTTATCATTATAATCCATCCCTGTTACCTCTCTTTATATCTTTTGATTACATTGGGTACATAGCAAGGTTCAAATAAAATTTCTTAAGGTTTAGGAACCTTGTCAATCACCTTAGGTGCTAGATAGAAAAGCTTCTGGTTTTGGTGGCCTGTGTATGGCAACTAGAAAAATGCAAGATGATGCTTTTTCATACTGTTTTTCAGTTTGATTCTGTTGTCATCCAGGCTGTTATTATTTAGATGGTAATTTAAGCCAAGCCTTCCTTTTAAATTATTTTCATTCTTCTGTTCATTTTACATTTTAAATTTATTTTAGTTGTAGCAGCTTAGTCTGGTTCTTCTCTATGTACTCACATTCATTAAAAAGCCTTTAGTGTAGTTTGAATATGAGAACAAACAACATTTAAACGACTCTGTGTGATGCTTCCGTAACCTGTTTTTCACTCTGTGGAAGTGAAATATCTTGTTAAGAGGTGGTAATACCCAAGGGCAATCAGAGATGAAAATGTAACGATTTGGTGTGTGATGTCTAGAGATCAGCTTCAACTGAGGTCTGATTTAACATCTTTATTAGTGATGTAAAGGAGAGAACAACATGATAAAATTACATACCCCAACATTAGAAAGCTATCAGAAACTTCTTCCCTCACCACATCCCCATACCTCATGAACATAGAAATGATTTAGAAAACTTTAGGCAGCAAACATTCTTAGCAGATTAAGAACTAATGCTTTATTTGGTATATAAATGTAAAGTAATTCTTCAGGGAAATAATCAGAAATCTAGATATCTAACTAGGGGGAGAAGCCAGCAAAGCAATAAAACTGAAAGGGCCCAGGGGATAAATGAGAGTAGGGGCAAGGAGAAAATGCGATTCAGATTAGGAGTGTTATGTCCCAGTTTTAAAGGTCATGAGATTATAGTGCCCATTTACGGAGTATTGCATCACTGGCTGTGGAGATTCTCTTTCAATGAACGTGGCTTAAGTGCAATTGAAATACTTCTTTCATTTTGCACTTCATTGGCAGAACGTGAGAGTGGGAGAGAGATTTTGGCAGAATAAAAGCTGGAGTGAGTACAAAGACAGATTCTTTTAGAAGATGTCTGTCCACTTAAAACTAGAGAAGGATGTACTTATTATCTCTCTATATCCTGATCTATGCAGTTGAGAAACAGTATTAAGATGGATCCTATTAAACCTTTTTAAATATTGAGAGAAAGGATTGGCAAAATGTAACCATGTTTAAAATGTTTCACTAACCACTTTTTATAACTAAATCAGAAAACCTTGCAAGCAATGAGTTATGTTTATGGGGAAAATACTCATACTTTAAAATTATTGTTGACTTAAATTGTAGGAGATGCTAAATACAAAGTTGCATTGTATTTCAAAGGAAAGATAATAAACAATGAATCCACTATGGAAATAGACAAGAATTGTGATCAGACTTATTGGTTGAACAGAATCCAGCATGTAATCCTCTTACTACTTTCCGCATTAGTGCGGTCTTATTAAACATGCACCTTTGGGGCTATACAATTCAAGAGAAATGTGAAATATTTGATAGTCTCTGTTCTATAGAGAGGTGCAAAATGACAACAGGAGTGGAAAATAATACCTAAGTTTGGCTTCGTGAGTTGGAGTTCTTTGTATTTTTCTTTTGGTCTCATTACTTTGAATATATTATGAGGGGGAAGAATAATATCCTGTCATTAGATTTTTAAAAATCACCTTTCTTGATTTCAAACATTTTCATTTGTTTGAGAAGCATCACATACAAGCTAGTGCCTGAGCCTTGGTGGTTATTTTATATCATTAGTGATAAGCCCAGGAGAACAGAAAGAATGCAGAATTGACTGCCAAGGCTCATCAGAGCCATCCTGTTCTCACAGTCTCCTGGCACCTGTGTTAGGAAAGGGATCATCATACTGTGAACTGGGTGCCTCAGAACTTCGAGGGCCACAGGTAGTAACAATTTTGGCTCTGCTGACTATGAGTCCTCTTCTGTCACAATTTCTCATCTCTGCTTTTATAGGGAGGTGGCCATAGACAAGCTGTAAATGAACGGCAGACTTGTGTTCCAGTAAAACTTTATGGACACTGAAATTTTAATTTTTTAATGATTTTCTTATGTCACAAAATATCATTTTTCTTTTGACTTTTTTTCCTGTGATTTAAAAATGAAAAAAAAAAAATCTTACCCATGGATCATAGAGATGGGCCATATTTGGCCTGAGGGTTATAGTTTGCTGCCGAATATAAAATATACCTTTTTCATTAGAGGAGGAGAAGAAAGAACGTGCTGCGATGGAGCAAGAGGCAGATGGAGTCAGAAGATGAATTCCCGCCCCCCCCGCCCCCGCCCATATTATTTCTCCAACTTCATCAGTCCTCATGCATCCTTTCAGCAAACGTTTGGAGCGTGCCTACTATGTGCGGTTGACTGAGTTCTTTAGATCACAAGCTGACAAACAAGATCACTGCCCTCAAGTACTGCTGCAGTTGAGATATTTGTACAGCACGCTGAGAACCTGAAAGGCTGCCTAAGGTTTTAGGAGAAAGCTTCCTTACTGATTCTACCAAATCGGTCCCCAACGAGGGTCCTTCTGCTCAGTATCACTCACAAAGATAGATGGAAACAGAGTTCGGTTCAGAGGCCAAGGAGGGCTGCACTCTGATCAGTGAACACAGAAGGGTATTTCGCGCTCGCTGGCGAGCGCAACCTCTGTGCCCCGCGCAGGCGCCCCAGAGGCCGTGGGCGGGGCTGCTTTACTGGGATCCGTCAGCCGGGAGGGGGTGGGGTTCCTGCTGGGCAAGCGCTTCAGGCTCCGGATGGAGCTCTGGGCGCTCCGGGCGCTCCGGGCGCTCCCTGCGCAGCGACTCTGCGCGCGGCGCCGCCGCCGCCGCCATCTTGAGTTGCGGTGTCCGGCGCAGCTTCTACATACGGTCAGCGGCAGAGGTGTCGGCTCAGCCCTTTCTCAGGAAGAACTCCGGTCTGAGGTGGCAGGTGTGAGACCTCTGCTTGCCAGCCCTGCGAGCAAGTGAAATGAGACTAAGCGCGAAAGAAGAGGTTAGACCGTATCACCTAGATTCCCTCTTAGTTTTTACGCCGGGACCCCAGTGGGCTTTGCCGGTGACACCTTCACACCTGACAGGTAACTTGAGCAGAGTCTTAAGAAGGAAAGGAGTGTTGTGACTGACATTTGGACAAGTGGTTGTGGTGCTTGGGGATAGGGTGGAAAAGTCTAAGGCATGAGATGAATGGAATGGTGTTTCTGGTTACAATATAGGTGCAGAGAGGAGCTTCCTCACTCGGAAATGGGGTTGGCGGGTTCCCTGTGAAAGGCTCAGTCATGGAAAGAAGGCAATGAAAACTCATCTAGAGGTTTTAAAGTCGGCTAATGCTCAGAATGCAATATGTGACTTAAATGAGGGTGTTGTTAAAGGCGAAAAGGCCAAAGGCAGAGAGAACCCTTCAGGGATAAAATGGTGAAGGCATAAACAAACGAATTGTCCGTAGATGTGAAACATACTATGTTGTCAGTATATGTGTAATGGATTCAAAACTATAGTGGAGGTAGATTTGACAGATGTGGAATGGGTATAGGAGAACAAAGTAAAGAGGGAAAGTACAGGAGAAAATATTTCTAGCAGTCTAAGCAATTGGGAATTTGAGAAGATGAATCAGAATTAAGACCCCCCCAATTATATTTGTCTTAATTATCTTTCATACTGAACAAGGGAAGAGTTTTCTTCATATCCTTCCTTGCTGTTTCTCTAAATTTGAAAATGTTGGCAGTTCTTCTGCCAGGTGTGATTTCACTCTCTCTCTGTTTGGGCTGGTGTAAATTTGACCGCAGCTTTAGATTTGCAAGTAATTTAGAAGTATGACATCAACTCCTGTATGCATGCTTTCCATTGAAAATTCATAGTTCCATTTGTGTAGAGAATACAGTGTCTTCAAAATCAAGAACAAATTCACAAAGCTTTCCAAGAAATCTCTACTGTTTGTCCGTTTCTAGCAAGGACCATATTTACATCTTAGTCCATTTTATATCTGCTGAATTGCACAAAGTAGGGCTTAATTAATGTTGGACAAATTAAATTTGTCCTTCATAGGCAGCATTTTATGCAGGAACCAATGCCATCTGACTCCAAATATGTTCAATGACTTGCTTTTTTCTAGTAAAACAGGAAAGTGTTGCATGGAGTGGAGCAAGCCTGGAAGATGGCTCTTCAAACTAAATGTATATTTCCTGTACCAACTTGGTAGTGAGTAAGCTACTTGGCTGAATGATAAAGGGCCAGGGGAAATTGAATAAGTGAGATTCTCTGCTTTCTGTACAATTATGTGCTGGCTGCTTTTCCCAGTCCATAGACTTCTCTGTATTTGTTGTTACTGATGTAAGAGAGTGATAGATAAATAGAATGGACCTACTATCTCAGAAATATGAAAGTAGAAAATAAGATAGACAGTGAGATGTTGAAGGCCAATTCTGAGATTTTCTAATTGGCTTTTTTTGTCAATGTTATGTCACTGTCATGCTGTGGGGCCATATCATAGCTAACATTGAAAAGCATACGGGCATTGTACCATAACAGCACTGCACTCATTGAGAGGGAGCTAACTCTGTACAGTTTCATCAGTTTGTTTGTGTGTGATATATATAAAAAATGTAATAATATATCAGTAATGAGATTAGAGTCCCAATGATTAAGTGCCCACTCGTTAAGTTTGGAGTTACGGTACAGGATAGGGAAGCAATCATTTGTTTTTAGAAATAACAGATACAAAAAAGTATTCACCTAGAACTCACCCTGCTATGATTTCTATACACTACTTTTAAAGATTATTTTATTTGTAAAGATTTTCTCTTTTATCCAACTTCCACGGCCTCTTTCCGTTAACACCAAACCCTTTTGCATGTAGTATCCATGGTTCTGTAACACAGACAGTGTAATAGTGAAAAAGATACTCCTGGTATTAGGGGTCTCTGTGTAAAATTCATTTTCCTGGTTTTGTTATTAGGCCAGTCAGTAAATTGCATATTGTATTGACGAAGTGGCTTCATTCTCATAATAGTCTGTGAACTCAGGAGGGACTAGTTTGCTGACAAGGCATATATAAATGAGTAGGACTATATAGAAAATCTCATAATGAATCTGGAATAGAAATATAGATGCTGTAAAAGAAAGTACAGTAGACTCATTGGGGGTATATATAAATTGCACCCAATCCCAATCAATTTATTTCTGTAAATTTATATAACTGCCAGATCATTTCTTACTTTCTCCTCTCTAATTTCAAGGTTTAAAAGTACGGTCAGTTAACCAAAGGAATGTTTATATGGTGAACTTATTTTGGCAAAATTGTGGTTGTTATAACACAGCCATCCATGTAAGTAGCATGAATGCATTAAATTAAAAAGGTAAGTAGAGTAGTTGAACTGTCTGTCCTAATAAATGAGTGCACAGTACTAATAATTATATCCTTTCAGAGAGGATTTAGGACATATTTTGTGGGTATTTATCTCACATAAAGGGGAAAGTTTCCTTCCGTGGGAAAACATTAGATCACAGGAAGCCTGAAATATTTGAGTAACAACTTTGTGAGGCCACACTCAGTCTGAACAAGTTCTAACAAGATAAAATCCCCAGAGTAAGAGGAAGGAGGATGATCACAAAGATCTACTACTGTTTCCCAGATATTTTCTATAATGTAGCTAAGACTCTCTTTGATGAAGTCATCCTTTCTCTATTCATTTGTATAAAATCTCATTCTCCCCCCACCTTTTTTCAAAGGAGGTGGTATTTAGTAACTTTGGTCGAGCTTATAAAGACCTAATTTTGTTTGATGAGATTCACTCAAATTAGACAATACAAATAAAGATGTATATTTGTGAATGAAAGATTCTGTGACTTACTAATATCTTAATTGAAGATGCGCTTTCATTCATCAAGAATGAATTCTCATGAAGTCTCAAGAAGACTTGAGAACTGTGTACCATTTTATTTTGGAGTGTGAGAAGTTAGTACCTTCTCATTTCTTGAAATTATATGGGCAATTTGAAAATATTAAGGACTGAGAAATACTGGGAACTGAGTATTTAGGAAAAAATATAGTATATTTAGTATAATTTCCACAGCTGGAAATATATAGGTAACTCATAGCTTAGATACAAGACATACAATTTTTTGGCAATTGCATTAAGGATTGTAGATACAGTAACATAAAAATAACTTTTTTCCAGATGTAGTGCTTAGTGTTTCTAACGTGAAAAATAAAATGGTTGAGTTAAAGCCATAATCATAATTTATAACCTATGCAACATGTTTTGTAGTTTAAGGAATATACATGTTTATGTGTATATGTAATATATGTATGTACGGACATGCACATATGTGGGCACAAATATGCACACAAATGCTCACGCATATACATATATACATACACGCATACACATATACATACATTCTTATAATGTAGTTAAAAATTTATACAACCAAGTTGAAATGCTTTGACATTTCCATCCTTTTGTCTTAGCATTCATGTGAGTTAGTTACTAGCATGCAAGCCATCCTTTCTTGCTTTGAATTTTATAGATTTAAAAAGAAAGTATGAACTTGGATTGTGATTATGATTGAATTTTGTCAAAAGACGTGTGTATGTGTGTGTGTTGTTTTTACAATCAGAAAAAGGAATGCTTATATTTCTTGCTAATTTGCTGTTAAAATTCTATTCCAATGCAGGGCATAAGAAATGTTTTAATGTGTTTTACTAAGCTTTCTAATATTATGTGACTAGAATAAGTGAATAAAAACCTTTGGGCATAGGTGCTTTTAGCGTAATTGCTAAAAGCTTTATTCGGTTGCCTTGAGGCAGAATTCATGAAAATTAACACTACAATACTCTAATGTTTAGATACCTGAAAGTTCCATTCAAATGTAAGTAATATTCACAATAACCTCGTTACTGTAATTTAAAAAGAGATTATTGTGTGCTATCTGATACAGCCTGCTCCCCCCCCCCATTTTATAACATCCTTAAGAATGAATTTGCATCTCCCCTTAGGGTTAGTGAATACCTCAAGTGATACTGTTAGTACTCTTGAAAAACAAAAGGAAAAAAATGGATCTGCAAAATATGGCATTAAAGGAATGGATCTGCAAAATATGGCATTAAGGGATAAGCTATTATTTTAAAAAATTCATCTTGCCTAGTGATTTCCAAGTTTATGGCTATTATTAATTTAGGTGATAGCACAGATGCACATTTATTCATTATTTCCTTAAAAAAAATACTGGGCATTTGCATTGTGCTGGGTGCTTATGATAGTGTGGGGGACCTTTCAGTTTAGTGGGAAAGATAGATAATTACATTGAGTATGTTTGTACTTACAATTGAATTTAAGTATTATAAAGTACAGAATGTCACAAAGAGATGAAAAAATTTACAGAATTTAGTTTGTTGGGCTTGAAGGCCTCTTTGGGGAAGTAATATTTATGCTGAGGCCTGTGGGATTAGAGATGGGGGAGAGGGGGACTTGGGAATTGCATTTCAGACTGAGACAAGGTCCTGAAGAGGGCTGGAGAGGAGAACTTGTCAGCTTTGAAAATGTAGAAGAAAAGTCGAAGAGAAAGTTGTGAGCAAAGGAAAGGTAGAGGAAGGCTGGACTGGATGGTGCAGATTTATATGTACGTATGGATTCTAAATTTTATCCCAAGACAATAGGAAGAAAATGGGAAGGGTTGTTTTGCTCCTAAGGGGATTTCCAGGCTGGTAGAAGAGGTCCAGTGGTAAATCTGAATACAGTAGAATGTGGTTAGCTGTTAGCTTGGAGGTGGTCTCAGGAGGGTATAAAAACGCAATGAACCAAACCCATTCTGCTGTGGGGCGGGGGGGCGGCGAGGGATTTGAAAGGATTCCAAAGAGGATACCTTGGGCTGAGTTCAGAATAAGATTCAGCTAGAAGCATTGCCCAGCCCCCATCCCAGACCAGTTGCATTAAAAAGGCTGGGAGAGCAGTCTGGGTATCTGTTTTCTAAAAGTTCTCTCATGATTGTTGACATGCGTCTGGGATTGACAGTGAGAAGATGGTAAGGAATAACACAGGAGGAGGTTGCCAAGGAACTAGAAGATTGGAGAGACTAGAGCAAAGTGAGTGATGAGGGGATGCTTTAGAGAGATCCCTAGAAGTTTGGCCAAAATAACTAAACAAACAAGTTTCAAGCATATCCTGTAATCAGGGAAGCAAATAATGGCTGACAGGATCTCCTATCCCATCACTCTTTCTTTATCTCCTTTGATTATATATTATTGAATTGCGATATTTTATGTATAAGCTTTATGAATCACACTTACGTTAGGCTACTTCATGTCAGGAGCTGTCTCCTCCTTGATATTACTTGTTGTGGGTTAGCAGAGAACGACACATAAAAAGTGTTCAATAAATATTTGTTGAGTTAAATGAAAACGGTCCACTTCATTCTTTGTCCTTAGTTATTCTAGACTCAGCAAAAACTGCTCTTTTCCTGTGGTTTTGCTGAATTCATCAATAGTGTGTACAAATTAAAAATGATCTATTCATCATTTTATGGTGATAAACATAAACACAGTTTATATTTTCTAAATTTGGTTGGGCTATCTCCTTTCTATATTTGTGTGAATAAATCCAATTTCTCCTTTAGGAATATTCGTAATACATACTTTGTGTTGTAGTTGTTAGGTTACTTACCTGGATGGAAGGGCAAACTTGTTTTCTTCATGTTAACTTAAAAGCCTACAGAAAAATTAATATGCTTTTATTACTACTACTGAGCTTTCTGTTATTTACTGTCACGAAAGGAAAATGCCTGGGTTCATTTTTTTCATTAATTTTCATGGTTTTTGTTGTAACAAGTTGACTTTATTTAAAAAGTTACCTTAAAAGGAGAATGTATTAAATTATGTCAGTTTATTCCTTTCAAAGAAAGGAGATTAAGGTATAAAGATTCATTTATAAGAGTTTGTGAAACAAAATACAAGCATATGAAAAATGTGTAGTAAAAATATTTGTATATAAATTGCAATTATATTATACATATTTTAATAAAATTAATAGTTGAATACTAGTGATATTTCAAAATATAATACAAGCATATTTCATTCCATAGTAAAAAGTATAGAATTTTGTAGCATTTTAAACATTTGGGATGTTTAAGTTCTTGAATCAGAAATATCACAGTTTATATAATGATGATTTTTGCTTTTTCACTCAAGTATTTTGCTTTTGTCTCCTGGACAACAAGGGAGGGTAAATTATTTTCAATGATAAAATATTTTCAATAGTTATTTCCTGATATTCTCATTTCTCATTTTTCTGCAAGTTTGATGACCACTAGGGGGATATGGAAGTCTTGATAGCATTAATGCTTCCGTTAAGAAATGGGTTTCTGGAAAGGGACTAGAATTATGTGTCTCCCAGATTTGAGAGGCAGGGGTGCTCACAAAGTATTTTAATTCAATGATTTAAATGCAGTGTAGGTCTAGCTTAATCAAAGCCACCAAATTTATTTAGGGAAAAAAAACATTTGTGAGGCTATATATAAAATAATAATAATCACAGTAATGTTTAGTAATATTATTGCACTCTTTCCCTAAGGAGCTTCAGGCACTTGGCAGTTATGTCATTAATTCTCAGAAGCTCCCTGGGAAGGAGTAGGGCAATAAATCACATGTTGAAGAGAAAATGTTATAAACAGGATACTTAGAAATGGTTGTGTTCTTAGTATATACAGGTTGGTCAGCAAAAGTTGCAGCTCATTTTTATGGAAATACACTTACTTTTTTTCATTGTAAGAAACGAATCACCAAGCAAATACTTTCCTCAAAATTAATTGTGAAAAATAGCTCATTGTTTACCTTTGTATTTTCATTTAAACCCGATTACCTGTCATTCCTATGACCTATTTTCAAAATTCCATTAAAGTCAGCGAGTAACAAGATTCTTAGCAATCTTTAGTCAGGTGTCATTTGACTATTGGTGATCAAGATTGAGAGCACCTTAAATGAGGAGTTTCAATCAATGGCCATCATGCATACTATTGATTAAACACTTTGTTACCTTAGCAATGGCCCAAATTTTAAACATTTCTTAGAATTGGTTAATATTAGGAAATAATTAAAATAGTGAAGTGATGTCACTGTTTGCAAAATTAATTGAAAAATTAATAGAATATGAAGGTAAATATATATATGTTCCTTTTTGAAAATAGTGCCTGGTGCACTATTGGATATACAAATGACCTTTCCACTCTGAGGTCAGAGTTCAAATTAAGCCTTGGGTCCTAAGTAAATTGAGATGAATGATTTGGCCTCTGTCCCTTGTGTAAAATAGTCCATATCACAGAATCACCATACATCTGTTTTTGTAAAATTGGCATAATTGGCATTCTCTTAGGATTTTCTTGGCAATGAAGCTGAAGCTATTTCTTACTACAAAGGAAGATTCCTGTCTAGATCATGGATTTCTTTACAAAATCTGTAAAAATGGCCTAGAATAGTCTGTTATTTTTTGAAAAGGGAGAATTATGTCTCATCATAATCAATTTGGTAATTGATAACAGCACAATAACAATTTGATACATTTACTAAGATGAGAACACCCTTGGGAAATGACATGATAAAAAATTGAAAGAATTTTGAAGAGGTCACCTTTATGATCTTATTAGTAGTTTTCTAACTGTCTTCACTCAATAGAGAAAAATAGATTGTTTTTATATTCTAATGACTTGTTAATTATTCATATTTATTATAAAATTTAAAATTTAAATGCATAGCTATGATATTAGGTGTTGAAGGAGATACTTGGCAGTATGAATTCTGATAATATTAACTGGAGGTAGGAAAAATGGTTTCAAAATCAGCTCTTTGTTCCATAGATTCCTCCATTAATAATAAATAATCTATATAATTTCTCAAAAATTTATCATATGTATTAATAGTATGTCAATTTGAAAAAAAACTTAGCCAGAAAAAATTATGTACAGTCTCACCTTATAAATCATATAACAATGTGTGTCCAGTAAACTCAAGTACTAAGAATGCGGAAAATAAGTAAACGTGTAGAAATGTATACATTAATGTTAAAGATGTCCATGTTTCAGTTATATAATCAATCTAGATTTGGGGGGAAATGGTTGTTTTTATTTTTTTAACAGTTTTTGATAGTACAAGCAAGCAACCTAAAGAATTTTTAAGGAATGTTTACTTAGTGCTGAGTATTGGAAGATTATATTGAAACATAGAATAGTTACCCCCATTTATCCACCTGTTTACTCAAAATCAACAAACCAACCTTTGGTATCCTTGCAGTTTTAAAAATTAACACTCATATTTGAGTTACAAAGTTTTAAACTCTTCATTTGCTTTTGGTTTAAATATAATTTTAAGAAAAAGAACCTCTTCCCTCCTCCCATACTCCCATGACACACACATGCACATACATAAACACATAGCACAAAACAAAAACACAAAACAGTTATTGATAGGTCTTAGCAACTTTTCCAAAGATTTTAAGCATTGTCTCTGCTTCATTATTAGCGACTGCCAAAGTTGTAGTAATGGATTAACGAAAGCCAGCATTCCCTTTGCAAATCATACTGACTGAAGCCAGAGTCCTTTCAAACACACACAACTCATAGGGTCTTTCCCAGTGTGGCTGACACTAGTGCTCCCGTCAGTTGAATGGTGTACTCAGTAAGTCTCAGTTTTGCTTATTCTCAGATTTTCAATTTTTCTACTGCTTGTACTGAATATTTTCATTATCTTTATTTAACAACAGGGCAACTGTGAGTGCAAAAAGGAAGAATTTTATTTATATATAATAAATTAAAAAGAATTGATACATATATCTCTAAAACTGCTTTTGAGTTGGATATAAGTAACAGACTAAAAAGATTGCTGAAGATGTCATGGGATTTTTTTGAGACCATTAACCAAGATGAAGACAACTGGCACCATACTTGGCATAGACCCAGTGCTAAATTTGTTCCTTCTTTTCATAAATTTTTTGATGAAAGGCATCTGTTCTTTACTGACATCATTAGCCTCAGAGGATATAGACCTTTAGGTTAGGAAGTAGATGTGAAAATCAAAATTGCTGTTAGTAATTAATTCCTGGGAATTAATTCTACATGTCATGTTTCCATTCACAGTTACCAGGTTGTCTCAGTTTTTAAAGAGGATGTAAATGATGCTTCAGAACATTTTTTTTTCTTTTTCATTTTATCAGGGACTACTTCATATATTGTTTTTTCAAATCATTAATACTAATTCTTACATGGTAGACCTGTTTAAGATCATTCTTCAACGTGAAACCATTATGCCTAAATCTTTGCTTTGTGTATCTCTTTGTGTTTTTTTTTCCTTTTTTTGTTCTTAGTACCTTTTTAGTTGTTCTCAAACTAATTATAAGTGTATATTTGCAACATTTTCCAAAAAGACACCATTAACCTTTGTTGTTGTTTTAAAGTTATAGCTAGATGGAATAGGCTGTCTTATTTTTGAAGATCTGCTTCCCTTTCATGATTGAAGATACACAGGCTTCTTGGGTGATATTTATGCTAAGGGTGTGAACCTTAATTTGATATGAGAAAACATATTTTTGTGATGAGAGAAAGCTGTCAGTCTTAATGTGTTGGAAACAAAGAATAAAATTAAGACAGCATTTGCAAAGATGTTTCCTTCTGCTGTGCCATCATTTCCCAAGGGAAGCAATAGAAGCCATCTTGTTTTGATGTTTTAAAATGAGAATAAACAAATCACCCTATTGAGAATAATCTTTGTTTAGATGAACATTTTTACAGAATAAAGCATGATCATTTTTTTCCCGTTGCTAATATCAAAAACCTCCTACCAACCAGTCACTTAACAGTCCCATTTAATATTCACTCTAAAGAGAAACATATCTTGAAAATATAATTTAAACACATTATTCATTTGTAGAAGATGCATGGCATCAAAACAGCATGGAGAAAGTGGAATTGGAAGTAGACTATGTGAATAGAGACTTCAGTGTTCTTGTGGATGTTAAGTTCAATATAATTTCCACAGTATGATATACAGCCCACTCCCACAGGCTGGTGTTTTCCCTGGCTTTGCTGTAGAACATATGATCTGAAAGAGAGGTGGGCACCCTGCTGCCTGTGGGCCAGATTTGGCCTGCAACTTGTTTTTGTGTGATCCACAAACTAATATTTCTTTTCTTTTTTTAAAACATTTTGAAATAGTTGAATAAAAATCAAGGCTAGAATAATATTTTGTGATATGTGAACATTTTATTCAATCTGATTTTCTTGTCCACAAATAAAGTTTCCCTGGAACCTGGATGTCCTCATTTATTTACATACAGTCCATAGCCACTTTCCTGCTACAAAGGGAGAGTAGAGTAGCTGTGACAGATAGGGTATGACTCACAAACCCTAAAATATTAAACTGTCTCGCTCTTTAAAAATGCTTGTTGATCTTTGACTTAAAATAAAAGGGGTAATCCTTGTACTCTAGTGTGTGTTCTTAGACCATATAGGAAAGTGCTAAATTTTAGGACAGAAATAGACAAACTGGAATTTCTTTAAGGAGATCACTTAGGAGAGAGCGGAAGAGGGCTGAGATGGGTTTTAAAACATATGAGAAATGGTTGAAAGAATGATGGTGCTGTACTAGAAAAAGGAGTTGATGGGGATCACAGTCATCTTTAAATATATGCTCTCACATGGGAAAATGATTAGTTTCATAATATTTAATACAAAAGGATAAAGCTGGAGTTAAGAGCAGTAGGTGGAATTTTTATTGAAACATATGTTGATTCAACGTGGGAAAAAAAGAATATACTATTAAAATTATACTATTATAATGGGTTCTTTTTTCTGTATGTGTCAGTAGTTTCTAATACTTTAATTATTCATCCATAGGCTGTTTAAACCCTTGGTCCAAATGTCTGGAAGTGGTTACATTGAATGCCTTTCTTATTTCCTCATTGATTCAGCAAATACGCATTGAAACCTCCTTTGTTTCAAACACTCTTTCAGGCACTGGGGTTAGAGTTGTGAGCAGCACAGACCAAGGCCTGCTCTTCTAGAGGTAACAAGCTGGAGTCCTTGATGTGGAGAGTGATGATATGCAAGCAGTCAGATCAGTTGTTAGATAATTTTTTAAAGACAAATCAGTGTTGTGAGGATATAATGTATGACTGTGCCAGGCAGGCCAGCCATTCTTAAGTAGAGTCATCAGGGGGACATCTTATAAGGAGGAAATGTTTGAGCTAAGACCTGTGTAAGGACCAGCCTTGTAAAGATCTGCAGGAAAAGCATTCCAGGGGAGGGAAGGACCCATGCAAAGCCTCTCAAGTGGAAAATAACTTGTGCTTAAGAACCAGAGAGGGAAACTGGTGTATTAGCCTCTTAGGGCTGACGTGATAAATGACCACACATTTCCTGGTTTAAAAACATTAGAAGTTTATTCTGTCATAGTTCTCATAGGGGGCCAGAAGTCCAAAATCAAGGTGTAGGAAGAATCCTTCTCATATGGCTTCATTTGTCTAAAAAGATTTGTTGAAGTCCTAAGTCCCAGTACTTCAGAATGTAATCTTTTTTTGGGGACAGGGTCTTTCCATACATAGTTAAATTAAAATGAGGTCAGTAAGGTGGTCCTAATCCAGTATGACTAGTGTCCTTATAAAAAGGGGAAATTCAGACACAGAAATACAGGGAGAATCTACGTGAAGATGAAGGCTGAGATTGGAGTAATTTACAAGCCAAAGAATGCCAAAGATTGCCAGCAAACCACCAGAAGCTAGGAGAGACCAGGAACAGATTCACTTTTGTAGCCTGCAGAAGGAATCAATCCTACTAATATCTTGGATTTGGACTTTGAGCCTCCAGATCTATGAGATAATATATTTCTGTTATTTAAGCCACCCTGTTTGTTATATTTTATTAAAATAGCCCTAGGAAACTAATACATATTCCTTGCCTCTTCCAGCTTTCAGAGGCCCCACCGACATATATTTTGGTTTATAGCAGCATAACTCCAATCTCTGCCTCCATCTTTACGTGGACTTCTTTCTCCCTTCTGTCTCTGTGTGTCTTTTTCTATCGCTTATAGGGACATTCTCATTGGTTTTAGAGACCACTGTAATCCAGCGTGACCGTATCTCCATCCTTACCTTAATTACTTCTGCAAAGACCCTACTTCCAAGGTCACATCTTGGGGTTCTGGGTGGCCATAAATTTTGGAGAACAAACATTAGTCAGCCTGCTATAGCTGATATACCTAGAGAGTTGTCAGCAAAGAGGATGGGTGGTACCAAAAGATGGCAGAGAAGACAAGGGATGGGATATGCAGGATACCGTGAATCCTGGTGAGGAGTCTGGATTTTATTTTAAATATAAAGAAAATTCCTTGGATGATTCTAGGCACAGAAGTAGCATAATTTATTTATATTTTTGAGAGGTGTCTTTGGCTGTTGCATAGGGGATGGCTGTAATGCAGTAAGACTGGAAACAGGGAGATTCTTGTTTGGACCTTGTGGAGAGGGATACCAGGTGCTCAGCACAAATAGAAAAAAGTGGGACCAAGTTTGACAGATATGATGGTGCACTGAATATAAACCAAAATGTTCATGAGTGGTGTGTTACAGAGTGAGGAGAAATCATGGGTGGTTTTCTCATTGTTTGTTTGCTTATTTATTTATAATAGTACAAGCAGATTGTAAATCTTTCGACAGTTCAAAAGGTTATACTGTGAAAGGAGAATCTCCCACCTAGTCCTGTCTCCCAGTCTCTACTCTAGGGGCAAACACTGTTGCCTATTCTATCATCATTCTCCTGAGGAAAGATTCTGTGCAGAATCTTCTCTTTCTAAGGTGACATGTATCTCCTTCTAAACTAGAGCTATTCTTTTTCCATAAAATCCAGTTTATGAGCAAGTTTCCAGACCAGAAAACTTACTTTTTAGAAACAGCTGTTCATTCAGTAAAAATATGTCAGTAAACTTAAAATAAGATGAAATGAAAATAAAGCCAGTAGTTTTAGTGTAAATGTCCCTTATGATTTTTGTATGATTGATACTTGTGAAGCTACCTAAAACTTGCTAGCCTAGGCTTTTTGCCTAGAAATAAGAAAAGCACCTCCTTTCCCACTTGCAAGATTCATAAATGAAAAATAAAATGGATTCGTTCATCCATTGTTTATCCTCTCACTGCTTTGAAATGAGTGATGGTGTTTTGGAAAGCATGGTCATTAAGCAGCTTGCCCAAGGGGCATGGAGAGTCCCTGGCAGAGTCCATTTGAGTTGAAGGCTGGGGTTGGTAGCATATCTGGATACTCCCTCCTGTGAGGCCTTGCTATCTTCCTGCCTGTTTCAGGGTGTTTCCAGGCCATTTAAAAAGTGATTAGGAAATCATCAGCTTCCTGTGTTAAAAGGATTGAACACTCAGAACTTTCCTTGCTACCATGCAGCTGAGCTATGTTCTGCTGATTTTGCCTCCTATATAAATAAAAACTCTACTTGCTTCTCCTCATTGTTGCAGTTCACCACCATCTCTTATCTGGGTTATTCCAATATCTTCCTGGGCTCTTCTGAGAGAAGACAGTGTGGTTTTTGAAAATGTGAAACAGATGATGTTAGTTTCATGAGACGTTTAAAATACCTCTATGGTTTCTGTTGTACTTATTACAGGATTGTAATCACTGATATGGTTTTGTAAGTTCCTATGTAATCTTGGCCTCACTACCTACTTTTAAAATTTTATTCCACTATTCTTTCCCTTACCATATATTCTAGCTACATTGATGTTATTTCAGTTTCTAGAACATACCAAGGTCATCCAATTTAAAACCTGCCTATGTTGGATACTCTGCCAGCAATGTTCTTTTCCTGTTCTTACTTTGGCTAACTCCATTTGTCTTTCAGGACTCTGCTTAAGAGGCACTTACTTAGAGAAGACCTTCTTGCCCAGTAATCCAAATTAGTTCTTCTTGCTATATCCTTCTTTATAGTATTTTACGCAATTAAAAAATATATATGTATATACTATATACAACCAGATAGCAACCTGCATGTCTCTGTTTTGTTCATTAGTATACAACCAGTGCCAGCTGGTATTAAGTACTCATATATTTGTGAATGAATATATTATATGTTTATTTTGTAGTAGAGATTGTAAACATTCATCATCCCTAAAGTTTCTGTACTTTGAGTCTGTTTCCCACATTAATCTGTTTTTATTTAAATTCAGGATTGCATATTTATTTATTTATTTATTTACTATAAATATAACAGAGTAAAGTCATTTTTTTTCCTCATAGAAGAACTGTTAGGCCATCATGATTTAGTTCAATGCAGTGATTACCAGAAGTCCAAAGGGAATCATTTAAAACACATGAATAGGAAATGAATCAGCTAAGCCTGTATTATGTTTGTAATATTGCAGCTTTTGAGTGGTTTTGTAGGTAGATTTTGAGGAAAATGCTTAATAGATAAGAAAACAATTGCCCTTTATAAATTACAGCAAACAAGTATTTAATCCAAAGAGGGTTAATAAACTGCTCAAGGGAAAGGGGTTGTAATTATATTCAATCACTGTCATTAAAAATAGTCTTTAACAGGTTGAATGCTTTTAACTCTGCATTCTGAATAGCAGGTAAACATTGACCATTATTTTTCTAATGCTTACTTTGTCATAAAAAGTGAGTAGAGTGAGAGGAACACGTTTATGTTTGCTGAGAGAAAAAAAGCATGCGGTTTCTGAAATCACCGGTAGGGTGAAGTAAACATGAGAGGGAATATTCCTTATAATTGTTTAAAATTCACTAAAAAGATTGCTTTTCCATTCCAAAGAGGAGAAAAGGTTGTGGGAAACACATTACAGAAAACAAAGATCAATGGGACAATATGATTAATTTGAAGTTAAAGTAAGGAAGGTCTCTCATTTGTCACCCAGTGCCAATTTGCAGTAAACCTTAGCATTTCATCAAAAGGTTGCTGTGAACTACTTTAAAGCAATCAACTTTCCTGGAACTGGAACCTTGGGCCTTCTTGAGTCCTCTTTGAGAGCACGAAGTCTCTGTGATTAATCTTCTCTTCTGTCAACATGAATATTAAGTGATTTCCTCCCTAGTGCATTATTAAGTTGTCTTATTTAATGCTACTTTCTGAGGACTACACAGCTTGACCCTCACACTGAGGGTGAACAGATAGAATTGTCCTATGGGCATGGTGTTCTCCTTAAATGTGAAATTATGCAGATTTATGTGGCTTTATGCCTAGTTGGGGATAATGCCCTAAATATACATGAAGAAAGAGAGTAAACGAAGTTTTTGAACTAGATCAGGCATTTTAAACTTAAATGTGGCTATTTTGATAACCATTTTTGATATGTAGTGCTTAATACAAGTACAAAAGTGTAGGACATTTACATTACAAATTAGAATCCTGTGTAGTACAAAGAATGCATTCTCATGAAACAGGTAATGTTAATATTTCATTTTTAGCACTTGTACTGTGAACATTGATGAATCATAAATGCAGATTCAAGTTTAGATGTAGCATAAATATTCACTTACACTTTATTTTTTTTTTAACAAATATTAGGGGGAGAGTATAGCCCAGTGGTAGAGCACATGCTTAGCATGCACGAGGTCCTGGGTTCAATCCCTCATACCTCCTTTAAAAAATATAAGTAAAAAAAACATAATTACCTACCCCCCCAAAATAAATGAAATTTGAAAAAAAAACCCCCAAAAAACAAAACCCCAAATATTAGTATGTAATGTAATTGCTTTTTCTGTTCTCCATACCTGGGAAGGCTATCTTTAAAGTGTCACAGTATCATTCTAACTTACATTCTTTTATCTTTTCTCTAAGGTTCAATTTTAAAATACACCCCTTCCACCTGTACAGTAATTCTGGGGCATAAAAGAAGTAGTTGGCAACAGATGTTTTTTTATGTCTTGTTTCCTTGCAAATATTTACTAAAGCAATTAGTTATATGCCTGAGAGGGTCTTTGTATTTATTATATTTTGAACAAATCAAATCATACTCTTTTTTAACACATTGTGGTGTTTATTAGTTCAGCTGGTTCACTGACAGATGTTTCCTTTAGGACAGTAGAACTCATACAGCTAGTTTAATTAAAAAAAAATTGTCAAGCCCTGGGTGAGTTCATCAGTTTGTATTTCTCTCCAATTTTTAGAGTAATCCTTCCTAGAGAAATCCTTCCTCCTTTATTGTTTTTTGTTACTACTATGATGTGTATTAGTCACTGGAACATTATAAATGAAGGAAGGAAAGGAGGGAGGAAGGAAGGAAGGAAGGAAGGAAGGAAGGAAGGAAGGAAGGAAGGAAGGAAGGAAGGTTGGTTTAATGAATTCTGTCCTTTAAAGAAATAATGTTATTTCAGCACAGCATAAATGTCCCTAAGGGCAGGGTGAGATGATAGTGTCTTTTCCACCAAAGGAATTGTTCCTTCATGAGTATTTAAAGTGCTGTATTTTTCTTTACCTCATCTTGAGAGGAAAGACTTAAGAATGTCAAACTTTGTATTTTCACTGTTTTCAAATAAAGGTTTCTGTTGTTATGTTTCTGTCACATCACTTAAATTTTCATAAATGGAAATTTGAATATATTAAAACCTGGCTTATGGAAAATGGACCATAAGTGTAAAAGGAGAAGTCACTTTGCTTGTGGTTAGTATAAATTCACACAAATATACATGAAATGCATCTCTTTATATGTTATCAGAATTTATATGTTAGCATTCTTTATTAGCGGTATAGACTGACCAGCCAGGTTTATTAGCAGTCATGTCTTTCCTTCCTAATTTCAGTTGACAATTTTAGGGGGTCATATTTGTATCTAAAGGTACAATATGTGCAGTGCTATACAGTTGTCTCACAGTATCTGTTTGGGATTGGTTCCAGGACCCCGTGGATACCAAAATCTGGGGATGTTCAAGTTCCTTATATAAAACGGTGTAGTGCAGTCCACTTTCCGTATCCATGGGTTCTGCATCCAACGATTCAATCAACCATGGACTGAACCGCAGATGGGAAGGGGGAGCGACTGTATAGATAAAGCAATACCTTAGATGAACATACTGATGAATTTCACTAATAAAGGAAATTGGGTACATCAGTAAGATTTTAAAATTAAGAGTATTATTTACCCTCTCTCACCAAGGCTGGGCAGTCTTTTGAGATGATTTGGGATTCCTGTCCTTAAATTTATGAAAGACTTGGAGATGAGCAGGGAAGGGGAGCTCTAAGATAGTCCCTGTGTCAGGGTTGGACCTAACTCTTTCCTTTAATCAGTAACCTCTTAATAAGAATAAGTAACAGAGAAAGTAAATCTTTTTGGTATTTATATGTTAATATATACACCAAAATATGGTCTATATAGTTCCTGTAGGAGGGATATTATAGTTATGTACCATTATTTCTTCTTGCGCACTAATGGGACTTAAAATTATTGTTCTTTGCAGATGTCACTAAATAATAAGAGTTTGAAAAGCTCAAGCATATTTTGCTATCTTGCCGTTTTATTTAGGAGGACTTATTTCTTTTATAATTTTCCTTTTTTTTTACTGTATTATAAAATGTAATATATAAATTCTATATTTTTGCCCTACATTGTGGTACAGATCTTATTGCCCTTTCTTGTGCTTCCTGCCTTGTCTTATGAACACATTTTAACTTTTTAAGGATTAAAATAGACTGGTTCTTAAACATAGCACCGAATTTAAATGTTTAAAACTTATTTGGCAGAAGGGAGTTGTTTTAGTATATATGGTACAAAAAAGTCTTAACAACAACCTGTGGTTTTGAATTTTTTTTGGCTTAAAGTTTGCTTTTTTTAAGTGATGGAGATTTTAAAAAGTAAAGAAAACCAGTAAAACTGGAGGGAAGACAGATGATCTTTCTTCTCTTATTAAGCTATATTTCACCAACCACCTATAAATTATTTCAAGGTGAAACTGTGTAAAATTTTTAAGAATGATTGCTTTAAAATTAAACTCTTCAAATAAAAATCAGTTATATTTTCTAATTTAAATAATGAAGCACTTCACATCATTATTCTCACTATCATATACAGATAAATCTATATGAAGCATTCATAATTTGCCTTAGTTAAAACTACAAGTTTGGCATTTATGGAAAATTGTAAGTTTTGAATGTGTTTATTCTCCAGAAAAGAACTCAAAATTATGAACTTTCAGTTTTGCCTTAAAGATTTCAGCAGTGATCACTGATCACTGTGAATTTTGTAATGGACTATGTAGGGGAGAACAAATATCTTTTCCTTCTACCCTTCTAATTTCTTGGCTGGGCTTCCAGTAACAAAACAGATTAACAGAAGAAAAGCCAACACATTTATTTAATGTAAGTTTTACGTGACACAGGAGACTTCATAAGGAAATGAAAACCTCAAACGTGGTTAAACCGAAGTGTTTTTATACTAGGTTTGATGAGGAGTGGAGAGTCCTGGGAAACTGTGATAAGACAGAGGGTATGAGGTAAGTGTAGTAAACTGGGGGAAACTTAGCACATCCTGTTCCTTCACATCTGTGTTCCTTTGCATTCCAGTGTCCATTAGTCTTTGGAGATAGGGGCACTCTTTTTCTCTGGTTATAGGGCATCTCTCACGTGAGGGTCTTGTGGCCTGTTTCAGAAGAAGGTCACAAAGTCCTTGTACTTACCATTCCCCAAATTCCTTTATCTTAAAATATTCAGTAAGTCAATGTGCCCTATTTTGGGGAAGCATGTCCTGAATCCTGTTAACTACTTAAAACTGATGATACTGAAGTTTTTAAGGACAGGATTTGAAAATGGGGAGCCTCAAAGTTGGTGCTGGAACAGTTCACTTAAACAAACCAGGACTCTTTCCTGATGAATGTATTATTTCCTAAAATCTTGGGCAACAAAACAAAACAAAACACAAAATGACACAGTACATTTAAAGTATACGTTCTCGCCTTTTGAAAAACAGAACCCAAAATTTTCAGTTTTCACCTAGGGCAGTCTACCCAGGCAATAGAAATAAAAGCAAAAATAAACAAATGCAGTGTAATTAAACTTATAAGCTTTTGCACAGCAAAGGAAACCGTAAACAAAACAAAATGACAACCTACAGAATGGGAAAAAAATATTTGGAAATGATGCGACTGAGAAAGGTTTAATTTCCAGAATATATAAACAGCTCATACACTTAATAACAAAAAAAAAATCCGAATCCAAAAATGGACAGAAGACTTAAACAAGCAGTTCTCCAGTGAAGACATACAAATGGCCAAAAGGCACGTGAAAAAATGCTCAATATTGCTAATTATCAGAGAAATACAAGTCAAAACTGCCATGAGGTATCACCTCTCACCAGTCAGAATGGCCATCATTCAAAAGTCCATGAATGATAAATGCTAGAGAGAGTGTGGAGAAATGGGAACCCTCCTACAATGCTGGTGGGAATGTAGTTTGATGCAGCCACTATGGGAAACTATATGGAGATTCCTTAAAAAACTAAAAGTAGACTTACCATATGATCCAGCAATCTCACTCCTGAGCCTATATCCAGAGGGAAGTCTAATTTGAAAAGATACATGCACCCCAGTTTTCATAGCAGCACTATATACAATAGCCAAGAAATGAAAGTAGCATAAATGTCCATCAACAGGTGACTGTGTAAGAAGTTGTGGTATATTTATTCAATGGAATATTACTCAGCCATAAAAAGAATAAAATAATGCCATTTGCACAACATGGATGGACCTAGAGATTGTCATTCAAAGTGAAATAAGCTAGAAAGAGAAAGATAAATACCATATAATAACACTGTTATGTTTTTATAATCTTGAGTACTAGGAATATGAATTTTTACAAGCTGTTTAAATTCTTGGATTTCTCATCTGTGAAACAGGAATGCTTATACAAAGGTTGTACTGAAGAGTTAAAATAATTTTCATGAAGCACCCAATACCAAAAATTTGACAAGGTATAGCTATATTGGTATTTTTGTTATTGAACATCAGAATTATTAAAAATGTGTTAATATTTGTTAAATATGTATATGTATCAGGGTACTGTGCTAGGCATTGAAAATACTAAGTTATATCCTGCAGAATAAATATATAGTTATATATATATATATACACATATATATATATATAACTAAATACTATATATATACACATATGTGTATATATATATGTGTATATGTATATGTATGTGTGTGTGTGTGTGTATATATATATATATATATATATATATATATATATATATATATATATATATATAACTAAAATCATAAGACAACAGTTGATAAACTGCTTCTTATATTCTTGTATGCACATCGCTGGCAAGCCTGGTCAATTATGGATTCAGTTTGGGTGAATGATTGCTTGGATGAGGCTTGGCACTAACAGGTCTTTGGTAAAAGGTTAGACAAGAAATGACTGGAATCAGCTAGGACTGTGGTAATATGGAAGCTGGGACTGTGGTCCTTCATCAACTAGACCTTCCAAATTTATCTAGATTTTTAAGGTAGCATCTGGTCCTCTTGGAGAGATATCTATCTGTCTGTCTGTCTGTCTGTCTATCTATCTATCTATCTATCTATCTATCTATCTATCTATCTATCTATCTATCTAATCTATCTATTTCTTATCCATCAAAGGCTTAAGGACCATTCTTTGCCTTATCAGAGGTGTGGCACAGACAGGGTAGTCTGAGTGTACCGGTGGTTCAGCCAAGTACAGAATTGTTCCTGGGTGTTCCAGAATCCCTGCTCATTTATATCTCTACTTTCTCCTTGAGGCCAGGATTATGGAAGTGGGCTTTTGATTAATACTTTTATTCTTGCATGTACATTAATACTTTTATTCTTGTATCACATATAACTGAGCCAGTTATATGAGCCTGTTAGGCCTTCAGGGAAGCACATGACATGTCTGCTTCAAATATTTTACTGCTCAGAGGGGAAAAGGGTTTAATCAAAGTCTCAGGGCACAAGACTCTCAGCTCTGTGAGGGTGGGACTCCCTCCCTTTGGCACAATACCTGCCACATAGTATACGTAAGCGTTTGTTTCAGTGTTTTAATAAAATTACTGATACCACTGAGGTGATTGTTTTCATATGAAAGCCAGTTAAAAGTACAATATAAACCATATTTTCTTTCCACTCTATATAGGTAGACCTCACTGCAGCACCTGAAATAGTTATATCCTTACAACTCAGTTTGCCTTTACTGAAAAGAAGAATGCATTTGAGAAAATAGACACTACTCTTTGGCTATTGAACTGTTAAGGCATCTCTAGACTTCCTTGAGAACTTAACAATATAAAGACAACTTTTTTAGCTTTTATCATTTAGCTGACGCTTACGTTTTCATGAGATACTTTGCCCCAGCTGCTCATCTAGGTATGTTATATATTAATTCATTTTCTTCTTATAACATGGGATAGGAGATATTATCATTGCTGTTTTACACTGAAGTACTGAGAGGGTTAGTAATTTACTAAAAGTTACCCAACTCTTAACTCTGGTTCTCAAGTTTGAGTCTAGAGTCCATGTTCTTAAATGGCCTTGCTGTGAGGTCTTACATTTATTTATATGGTGCCTTAGAATTCAAAAATTGTGGTTTACATGAACTCATTTCATCCTTAACATAGTATATAGAAGCAGACATAATTTTTGGTCCACCTTGCAGATGAAACACCTGAGGCTCAGAGCAGCACATCTGAGGCTAATCTGGGTCCAGAAATGACTGGTTTTATTCCCTGAATAACCACTTAACTATCTTTGTGCTGAGATAAAGAGATGAATCGGTGTTTCTCACTGTGCCCCTCAATTCTCCAGTCCCACTAGCTTCTCAGAAGTTTCAATGCTGTCACCCTCTGATTTCGCCAACTGGATTTCTCTGGTTGCTTTGGATACTCGGTGACCCAGTCACATTTTATATCTTACTCTAGTCAGAATTCTAGAAATAGATTTTACATTCAGTTGTTTTATCTGTTTATGTATGTTATGCTTTATGAAGGCATTTTTGACATTTTCCTTTTTCATAGTATTAATGAGACTGACTTACTAAGCATTCTTTGCTCCAAGATAGACTATGTTCTAGATTTAATGATTTTCTATGCTAATCTTTCAGGGTTTTCTAACAGCAAAAATCCTTCTGAGGCTAAATCCTTATCTGGGCCCACTGAATAGTTGGTATTTCTATTTATGATGTTTTGAAATTTGAGAAAAAATACTTTAAAATATTATCAAGATACGCTATGTAAGAAGTAGGACTGTAAATTAATAAAACCTATCCTGTAGTTCTCACAAGAAAATCAATTCCACCTCAAAGTAGTTCAGTGTAGTGTTTGTCTTTATGTATCCTGGGTCCTTTATTTATTTACATTGTTGTTAATTACTGTGTCTCCAGAATGGTGCTTATGCACAGGTAGTGCTGTCCAACCTACTCATAGGGGAACATTTAATTTGTGACAATAATTATGGATCACAGTGGAACTTCCATGGGAATGAAAGCCAGCATTAGCCGAGGGGTGTATTGTTTATATCAGATATGCTCCAGTGAATAAATCAGTAACAAAAAAGTTTCCGAAATTCAGAAGCTTATTTTAAGAATATGTTAGCCAAAGTTGGGTCTCAGTATGACTTTATGATGACTAGACAAAATTCCTCTAATCCCGTATCTTGCAGAGGGTAGGTAGCTTTTTAGATTATGCAGTATTAAATAATATTCTAACCCCATGTTTGTTCACCTAAACAGAGGACAGATTAAATTGTAAAGCTTATTTGAGAAATGAGCACATTTAGCTCTTTTCCTGTATTTTTTCTTCTCTTGGCTTTTGTGTCCAGTGTTTCTTCCCAAGCAGTGTTATGCAAATGAACCAATTAATGATAGATAAAATGGTCTTCCTACCTCTCAGAGTTTGTAACTGGAAGGGCAACACCGTAAGTCACGTACCTATTCAGTGGGTTCTATAGGCCACTGTGAGGGTCTGATTAGCTTGACTGTGGAAGACAATCGCAGAGGCATCTGCTCAGTTAATTCTGAGAGAAAATTTACCAGATGGAGGCTGAAGATTTAAGTGATTAGAAGGTAGTAGATTGGAATACAAATTGGATTAAAAGAAATTAGATTGATATAAATCGAATTGAGTCACAACAGTTTGTGTTGTTCGTACCAAGGGGCAGTGGATTATGGGAGAAGCAGATGCTCCAATGAGATAGGAATTAATGTGGCTTTGACAGTCCATCTGCGAAGGTCTGAATATCGAGTACATCCCTAATCTCTCTCTCCATTTATCAATGCCATAATGTTAATTAGTACTTCATTCATTAAGTTACTTACAGAAGAAAAAATCTCACCCCTATCCCCTGTCTGCTTGAGAATTTGTTATTCTGCCAAGAATTGGAAAGCTCTCTTCAGCTGAGCTAGCTGCAGTTGACTGTGAGGGTAGACCTGTGTCCTTTTCCTCATGCATACAACTAACTACCTTTGGCATGAGTGCAATAAGCTTGAAAATCTTTGCTCGTATATTCCTCTTCATAAATATGTACTTACGTGAAGCTTTGCATTAATGACTAAGCATGGTGCCACTAAAAAAAGAGTGGCTATATTAATTTGATAATAAAATTATATATATTCTACATTCTGTCTTTTATAAGATATTCATTGGAGTTATATGTTTTGTGTAATGATTCAAATGTTTAACATTAATGTTGAGTGGCAGATTCCTCCTTGAAGGGAAAAATAAGAAAATTTTCATTCCCATAATACTGTGACTGTTTATACCCAAATGTGTGTGTGTATGTGTGTGTGATGTCTGTGTGTTAGTTTATGGGAAATTTCAGGTTACTGACACTGTTGTGCTTTGTTGTATAGTATCTGGACCTGCTCGTTAAAGAAAAAAAGTTGAATGAAATGAAATTAAAAGAAACATACCATTTTAAATGCCTTTGCTTATGTGGGAAATATGACCCTCTAAAATCCGAGGTGTATTGGCATGGGAACCTCATTATTACACCATTGGCCACAGCAGTGAAGCTCAGCATAAGGCAGTTCTGTCTTGGATCCCATCCAAGGGAACTGAGCCAGTGGAGATCCAAAGGTGATCGCACCTCTAAGGCAGCCCAAGGGTGTAGACGCTAAGGGACAACCATGCGGAAATGCTCCTGTGTATTAATAATAATCACGCAAATACAGTTCCTGGAGACTAAAGCGATGAGATGGGCAAAAATGGAACATCAAATCCTGTGATGCAAGAAGCATATCATTAAAGGTTATGCCAAGTCATTCAGAAATAATTGTAGTATGGCAAATGTGGGCTGTCTGCCAGTGTACATACAGGAAGAATTTAAATTTTTTTTATGTAGAGGAAGACAGTGGTTAGTGCAAAAGTGTGTCAAGTGTTTGAAAATCCTTGGTTTTATGAAAAAAATTCTGTGGGCAGTGATCACTTCAGGCAATGTTCTTAGTAAAGGAATAAGATATATGTATATATACCTTACATTTACATATGTATCTATGTGTATATATATATATGGATATGATATCTGTATCTTCTGTTTATATGATATATTTACATAAATGGCTCCTCCTCCCCCAGGCTGACCTTAGGTTTCTCCTCAATCCTCACTGGACCCCAATACTAAGATAGCTTTTATTGTCATTGTAAATAATATTGGCTAAAGAATCTGACACTCATGTTTTCTACTTCAGAAATAACTTGCCCTCTAGGAGCCAGAACTGAACCTGAGGTCTGTCTGAATCCAGAATATATACACTATCTGCTTAGGTCCTATGTTTAAACACTGTATGTGGCCCATCTTTTGAACTATATATTCACTAATACAATTTGATCATAATGAAAGAGTGTATCAAGCTAGATACCAGCAAAAGTTAGAAAAGAAGAAGGAATACTATTCCATGGTATAAATATACCACATCTTCTTTATCCAGTCATCTGTCAATGGACATTTAGGCTGTTTCCATGTCTTGGCTATTGTAAATAGTGCTGCTATGAACTTTAGGGTGCAGGTGTCTTTTTGAAGTAGGTTTCCTTCCGGATATATGCCCAGGAGTAGGATTACTGGGTCATATGGTAAGTCTATTCCTAGTCTTTTGAGGAATCTCCATACTGTTTTCCACAGTGGCTGCACCAAACTGCATTCCCACCAGCAGTGTAGGAGGGTTCCCTTTCCTCCACAGCCTCTCCAGCATTTGTCATTTGTGGAATACTATTCAGCCATAAAAATGACAACATAATGCCATTTGCAGCAACATGGATGTCCCTGGAGAATGTCATTCTAAGTGAAGTAAGCCAGAAAGAGAAAGAAAAATACCATATGAGATCGTTCATATGTGGAACCTAAAAAAAAAAAAAAAGGAGAACATAAATACAAAACAGAAACAGACTCATAGTCATAGAATACAAACTTGTGGTTGCCAGGGGGGAGTGGGTAGGGAGGAACAGACTGGGAGTTCGAAATTTGTATATACTAACAGGCATATGTAGAATAGACAAGATTATACTGTATAGCACAAGGAAATATATACAAGATCTTGTGGTAGCTCACAGTGAAAAAGAATGTGACAGTGAATATATGTATGTTCATGTATAACTGAAAAATTGTGCTCTGCTCTGAAAGTTGACACAGCATTGTAAACTGACTATAACTTAATTTAAAAAAGTACCACTGGGGGAAAAACACAAAAAAGAAAAGAAGAGGGGAAAAAAAGCTAACGTGTCAGCCTGCAAAATGTAAAATGTAAAGCAAAATTCCTCATTGTAGTAAAGAGCAACCCCTAAAATCTGTCTTTTGCTGTTGTGAGAGTGATTAAATGCCACCTAAAAATAATTTAGTATTCAGGGGTCAGTCCCTTGTTCCTGTTTTGACACTTCAGTTTTCAAGCTAATTGTTAGTTGTCTAATTGGTGGCAGTTGTCTTCATTAAGAACCATCAGCACATCAAGGTGGTGCTTATTGAGCCTGGCAAAGTCAGACATTGTGCTCTTATTCATGCCTTTGTTTCTGTGTCTGATCATTGGCTGTTTAATACCTTGTTGAGCCCAATGAGGATAATTAAAGGAATCACTTGGTTGTAAACTAATGAAAACAGATATACAACCTCCTCATTTCCTGATTATTGATAGATTTTAGGTAGTGGGTATGTTTTCACTGTGAAGTGTTTGTGTTTCTGTACATTTGAGTTCAGTTCACATTTACTGGTGAATGCATGTTAACTACATCAAAGCTGCTACACTCTTTTTTTTCAGCTCATCATCTCACAGGAAATGTTTAGAAATTGAATTAAGGACCCTATTTACCAGATAGTATTTCTTTATTTTATTTTTAAAGGTACACATAAGTCAAATAGAAGAAAATCAACCAGATTTTAATTGATGTCTGCTTTATCATTTTAGGATTCATATGAGGAAGCTGTCCAATAGACCTGATTTCAGTGTGGGCAGTTGAGATAAATTTATCAGATATAAGCCACCTCAAAAAAAGAGTCTGCATCTCATTTTTTTCCCCCTGCAGTGAACATATTTTTTCAAATTTGCAGTGAACTCAGAAAATGGAGAAACACAGCCAAGTTTTAATACAGTAAGTGATGTTCTGGCACCTTTGACTATAAATCAGTGTTGCAAAGACATTGTGGCAGCATGAGTAAATGCTGTCCAAATAAATGCCGAGCCTTGGCATGATGGTTCAGAGTTTTGTGCTTCATCATAAAACTCACAAGGCAATTTGCTTAATCCTGGCTGCATAAACTGGGCTTAGAAAAGTGCAATTTGTAATTCAGCTGGCTGAATAAATGGATTTCTACTGGCCAAGGGAGTGAGAAGAATTTAGAGCGCTCCGTGAAAGCGTGAGATTTACTTGGCTAACATGCTTGTTTGTTTGTTTAAAGGAAAGTTACGCCTTACTGTCTAAAATCCAAAAGTATTTTTCTAGGTGTGGAGTGATGAGGGAGAGGAATAGGAATGTACTTGGAACCGAGAAACTCTAAGGCTTTTGGAATAATGGTAGTGTGAAATTGAGTCTAGAGAGGGATGGAAGTGAGCAGCAGACACAAAGTGAAAGAAAGAAGGAAGGATCCTCAGGAATCCGTGCATAAGTGAATCTGAAAGAAATTGAGGGGTTAAACCCCACAACTAAGATTTTTAAAGGGACCTGAAGAAAGATGGAATTTTGTTGGGAAGGAGAGAGGGATGATATATGGGACAGGAGAGGGGTGAGGGGTCCATTTTGAGATACGCAGAATTTGAGGTTACGAATGAGCATTCAGGTAGCACCTGAACCAAGCCTAGAGCTGCCCTTAGCTGGAGAATACTAAACTAGAGATTTGGCTCTTGTCATAGAAATGATACCTGACACAGTGAGAGAGAATAAGTTCCCTGCAGGAAGTATTAAGAGCAGAGGTCTAAAGCACACACCTGAGGAGGCCTTAACTATCGAGTCAGAAATTATTTGACTCAATTCAAACTTTTAGTTCAGTAGTTTACATATAACTCAAAGATTTTTTTCTCCCTTGTGATGGAAATTTATAACAAAAGTAACCAGTAGCAGTGTTCTTTATTTTTTTTTAAATGTCAACATCAATTTGTATATCTCATACAAAAACACTCCAGTACAGTTATTATTGCCTCCTTTGAAAATAGTATACCTACATGGAATATTAAGCAAACAACATTTTACTCTTTTAAAATTCATACCCCTTTCATTTTCTTCCAGATTTTCAGTTGCTGCTTGTTTCTAAAATCCATCTTGTCAGAGTTTGATGTATTGAGTACTTGAATGTAAAAGCAACTTTTCTACATTTACAAAAATAGCCGCCCTATTCTAAGCTATCGTTATTCTTGTCTTTCACTGTTAACTGTAACTCTATACATTTGTATTCCTCTGCCTGTGAGCATTTTCTCCTCCTTCAGCATAATCCAGAATAATTCTTTGTGTTCCACTCCTTTCGCTTTGTGACAAGAAAGCATTGCATTTTGAGAGTGGCTGGATGGAGGTTAATTCCATGTCTGCATGGTAATAACCTGGAAAAACCTGGGGATGATTGGTTTCATTTGATCCCTCATCTGATAAGGCTTCAAAGTAAATGAACTGAGTGGAAAATAACATTTTTCATAAGTTTTCTAGAAACTGCAGATGTTTTTTGAGAGACCCAAGGAATTGAGTCTCTGATGTATTTTAGCGAAATATAATTCAAGCAGAAAAAGATCATTTTAAAACATTCATAGTACTCCCATTTGCTGCTTTTCTCCATTCAGCAGAAAAACAAGCTTGTTTTTCTCTATGCAGACACACTCTTTTTAACTGAAAACTACACTCAGGATTTCTGTTGCAGCAATGATGTTATCTGGTGGTCATTTCACTCTGAAACAGAAGACATCCCTTGAAAGGAAATTTAACGTTTTATTAAATCACTCACTTTTAAAAGGCATTAACAGATAGCATAAATAGACAAAAATGAAGAGAAATTAGGTCCCCAAATGAAAAGTATCCCAATAATTAAGGTAGCTCATATTCTTTATTTGCTGGACTAAAGCTACTCTGACTTTCAGTCTAAATTTAACTAAACATTTGTATGCTTTGCAATAGAAGTCATATCAAAATCATTATGATTTACTAAATAATTTTTTTCGTAAAGAGACTTAGATTTATATTTATTTATTATTTTAATGCAGTGCATAAAGTGAGGGACACAATGCCATCTCAGTCTTTTTTGATAGTATCCTAAAGATTTGGAAACAGATTTAATTCCAAGCCTAAAAACTATCTGCAACTGATGAAACATGGCCTCTTTTTCAACCTATTCTGGATCAAAATCTTGTCCGAGGTGTTTTTAGGGGAGTAAATACTTCAAAAGTGAATTTAGGTGCATATCTTGCAGATAACTCCATAGAAATGTGATGCTGTCGCTTCCATTCAGTTTGGTCAACTGTGAAGGCCCATTCATGCTGAGCTTGATGGTCAAACACAAAGCAATAAGTACAGGTTGTATTCAGATATCTTTATACACTTCTTTTACTTTCCAAGGTAGAGGCTTCAGAAAAAGAATTTCAGCATGCCATTGTACAACGTTAAGAAAACTGAATACAATATGGCTGTTCCCACTTTGCAAGCAAAAAATTTTTCTTTTTGTCCTTGGAATCGCTATACTCACCTTTGACTTGGTTTTATTATTGCAAGAGGTCTTATCCTTATTTTAAAAATACAGTTCTATAGAACTGTAATTTAGAGATTTCAAGGAAGAAATATCTTTCATTTAAAGGGAGAAAATGATTTTGTTACCACCACCCCTTTAAATTACTGGTAAGTGTTAAATTCAGAAAGTGTTCTGATAATATCCCATTTCCTGATTGTCATTTAAGTCATGTTATCATGCTCTCTAAAAAGATTCTTTTGATAGTCCTTAATCATCATTAAACTTATAATAGAAAAGTAACCAAAAAACAGAGTCTTTCTATGTGTTGATCATGCAGTGGTTTCAAGATTTTCACAAAGAAAAATCAGTATTGGTATAACCTATTTCAATAAAATATTTAAGGAAACACAAAGGATTATTTAATATCAATATCTGATTAAACTCCAGTGAATATTATTTGCAAATGATTTCTTCAGCATGCCTAGATGGTAGCACCTGGTACTAAAGTCCCACACATCCAATTTGTCGTAAACCACAGTAGAAGCAATCTTCAGTTGTTCTAGAGTTTTTTGATCAAAATTTAGCTATCTGTAGCTCCACTGACAGAATAACAAAAGTGATATACTTACTCATATATTTATATAAAATATTGATTGAGCACCTAGTATTTTCATCTTTAGAACTTTGGTGTATGTCATAAATCTGACTAAGGTGCAGAGTTGAAAACATGGAGCCTTCAGGGAAATGTAGGTAAGGGATACCATTCAGAATGACCTTTAATTTGGTAGGTAGGAACAGCCTGTGGTGAAAATCACAATGGAGAGATAGGCAGAAGCTGTATTTTGAATGACCTGCAATTGCAGGAAAACTACGTCTTGCAGATGGTAGTCCTCTGTCTTAATGGGGTCACAAATTCCTTTGAGTGTAGTGATAGAGGTTATACTAATAAAGTGATTATATATTATAGTAACACCAATAGTAGTAAACATTTACTGAGTGCTTACTGTGTGCTCAGCCCATGGAAAAATCTCATGTAGTCATTGCAGCAGTGCTGTTAGGTTGGTACTGCTATGTTTTATAGATGTGGAAACCAAAGTGTGGAGACGGTAAGAGACTTGCCTGATTTTGTATTCTTGTCTTGCATTTGGACTAGAACAATTTCAAGTCAGAGTTCTCTTATTGACAGAGAATCTGTATTAACTGTCAATGATACATTTTATCATTTCTTTTAAAGGTACATGCACACACATGCACAGAATTTTACCCAATATCTGAGATGTCATCCTCCATTCCATGGTCTTGCCTCTGTTCCATATAAATTAATCCATGGTTTAAGAACCATATTTTAAAAAGATAATAGTGTAATATGATGAGATTCATATGTTAGGCCAACTTCTTCAGTAGTTGGATGTCAACTGGAATTGAACAAGTCTAAAACCAGTCTTTGTGTGTATTACTCAGACATGATACAGCTAATACATTTGGCTCATGGCAGTTCTAATTTTCGGGGTAATGATTTAGCCATTATTCTTTTAAGAAAATTTCTGGATTGTACCAATATTCTCAATTCTGTTAAAAAAAATCCTTAGTATACAATACAGTAAAAGAACTTTGTAATTTTAACTGGGTTCATTGACTCTCAATTTAACTTTATAATAAGATATTTCAGATTAAAGAAAAATATATCAAGAGTTCTAGGCAAATTTACCAGAAACTAAATATTTAACAAAGTTTAGCACAGGTATAAAATACCAGTGCTTGTAGGAATGATATTTTCTGACACTAATACGGGGACCTTTGGCATCTGCAGTTACTAAGATTAATGCTACTAGCACAAAATTTTCAAAATATATTGCTTAGGAAATAGAATAGAAGGCCAAAATGTTATCACTCCGTTAGGAGTTTATGTAAGTAGAATGTCTTTTTATGGAAACTCATTCATAGTCTCCACCAAATAAATATTGATAGTTTTTAGAAAATTAAACATTATTAAACAACTGAATGAGGTTGGAGATTGTTTCATTGCATCATTTTTTTGTAAAGCCAAATGCAATTTTAAACCAATTAAATATAATAAATATGACAATAAGAAGCTAAATTTCAAAGATATCTTCCTGGAATACAGATTGTTTTTGTCACTGTAAGGCAAATCTACATAACCCATGAAAATCTCTGATTTGGTGGCAAATCATTCTTTAAAGAATGTCTTCAACAATGGTTAAGATGTAGCAAATTGATTTGAAATAGTTTTGGTTAATATCCAGGTTAATATGTTGGCTCCTCACTGAATTGTTGGAAAGTGAATTTATAAAGTAGGAAATTAAGTTTTTATTTCTCAGGAGAAAACCACTCCTAAAAACTTACTTGGAAACCTTTCAGATTTGTGGTTTCAAAATATCTCTTCAGTGTTTTAGAGATATTCTCATGTATCCCACACCTTTTTAAGTTGCTTTCTGCTGTTGGTTCTTATTTACCCAAACCAGTCCTGCCTTCCCTCTGGGTTCTGGTGCTCTCACCTGGGCCCACCTGCTCATGAGATGTCAGCGGCTCAGTGCGTTGGGTGCAGGCAGCCAAAAAGTGAAATAATTTTCTAATATAAAAAGCAATTAAAACTTACATAACAAAGACACTGAATAACATAAGGTGGTTGGAGAAAAAAAGGAGAATGTATTTCACTTTTATTATTTTCAGCAACTTTTGTTGTGTACACAAATAAAGACCTGAAATATACAATTGTGAAATTTAGAGAAAAAGTTTTATGAAATCTGTCTTAGTTACTTTATCCTTATAGCAACCTGCTCACCCTGAATAAGAAAAGACATTTTAAGAATCTTTTACTAAGGTTGTATTTTAACTACTGGATAAAAGATTTACTTTTAAGATGAGTATATATGTATTACCAGTTGATCTTTGGTTTAAGTGATTTATAGAACCATGTATTTACTGGCAGTGTGAATACACTTTAATAGAAATTTAAGAATAAATTTTAAGTGTTACATCAGCTGCTTTTTAAACAAAAACTTTTAAATCATTGTTAAACTTTGGAGGGTGCTCTAAAAAGGCATTTTGACAACCATTGCTTTTGATAGTAGACACAAGACCTATCAAGGGCAAACCTATCTAATCTCTACTTACATTAAAAATATGAACGTTAATCTATAGTGTATATCTTTAAAAATTTGCTCTGTGGTAATAAATTTAAACTGCTACCCATTATCTTTTCTTATAGATATGTCCATTATGATGTGATGGCCATAAAGAGTGTAATCATGTTATAAAACAATGAACTTGTGGCAACCTACTCTTCTAGGTGACTCAATTTTGAAATAAAGAAATAGTACCATTAGAGAGTTTAGTTAACTTGCTTAAGATCACATATGTAATCACATAATGGCCAAGGGAAAAACAAAACAAAACAAAAAAAACCCCAAATACAACAGAAATCTAGTGCTTGGGACTTTCTATTTTAGACTTCCAAAATACAGATAAAAAAGAATGATAGGAAGAAGTTATTCTGAAAACAGAGCTAAGGCCACTATGTTGTAGTTTTCAGTTTTGGGGAAAGAAACTTCATTTCTTTGCTTCTCTATGTCTTTTTTTCCCTTTCTTCTCAACTGTAAAATGGGGTTTGGGAAAAGAGGGTCTCGGAGTAGCTCAATCTTTTGCCTGTTGGACCTGGGAGATTGGGTAAACAGGGAGCACATGAGATGCCATAGAACTAAAGCTTTCAGAATCGAGGCTGCCGTGTTTGACAAGAAACGTCTTTAATTTTTGTCGTTCCCTTTCACACCCTTGGCCCTTCAGATTTATGACATTAAAAAGCCATTCAGAATTTTTGTAATAAATAACGTATTTCTAGGCCTCAATTTAATTTTGATGTCTTATCTAATTTAAACTTATTTTTAACTTTGCTGTGTTTCCAAAAGAAATGAGTTTTAAAATTTATTTAGTTCATTGCCAAATTAGATCATCTCCTGAGAGAGTTTCTAAGGTTCAAACGGATGAAACAGTCTTTGTGTTTTCCTAACACTGGCTTTCTCACCACTTCTTATCACATCGTAAGACCTCTAGGGGGAAAAAAAATTCTTACATCCCTCTTCTATTTCCCCTTCCTCATAAGGGAAGTACACTGGAACTTATTCATCATGAAGAATTAAAGGATAGCATAGTTCTAAGGACAGACTTGATGGAGTTATTAATTAAGTCCACATTATTACAAATTATGTCTGCTCACTAATCAATGTGGACAGCATTTGTAGTGGCACAGAGGTATGTTTCTGTGGAGAAAATTTTAAATAGGCTTTATTTTGGGAAAACAGAAATCAGTAACAGCTTTAATTCTTTAGAAATCTAGTATAAAAAGGTCAACCTGATCTAGCTAAAATTTACCATGCAGAAAAATTGTTAATACAAGAATGACCTCAGAGAAGAGAAACTCTTGTCAGTGTGGTTAGAGTTGCAAGGGGCAAATTTTGGAAAGAGTATTTGTAATCATTAAAGGAAAAAATAAATTACATTGGATGCTTATTACATGTCCTTGTGATCTAGATATATGTTTTATTTAGTTTTTTGTTGTTAAATTGAAGTATAGTTAATTACAGTGTGTCCATTTCTGGCATACAGCACAATGTCCCAGTCATGCATATACATACATACATGTATTTGTTTTCATATTCTTTTTCATTAAAGGTTATTACAAAATATTGAATATAGTTTCCTGTGCTGTATGGAAGAAGTCTTTTTAATCTATTTATATATGTAGTGGCTAACATTTACAAATCTCAAACTCCCAAATTTATCCCTTCCACCTCCTTCCCCCTCCCAGTAACCATAAGATCATTTACTATGTCTGTGACTCTATACCTGTTTTGTAGATGAGTTCATTAGTGCCCTCTTTTTTTTTTTTTTTGTTTCCACATATGAGTGATATCATATGGTATTTTTCTTTCTGCTTACTTCACTTAGAATGATGATCTCTAGGTCCATCCATTTTGCTGCAGATGGCATTATGCTATTCTTTTTTATGGCTGAGTAGTATTCCATTGAATAAACATACCACAACTTCTTTATCTAGTCATCTGTCTGTAGACTTTTAGGTTGTTTCCACGTCTTGGCTATTATATATAGTGCTGCTATAAACATTGGGGTGCATGTTACGTATATATGTTTCTTTTAATCATCTAAACTGAGTGGTGAGACATTGGGGTTATGATTTCTACCTAGTAAAAGTGAGGCATAAATATTTGCTAGTCAATAATCTCTTTGTTTATTCCTACCACACTGACTCCTTTTTTGTGATGGTCATCCAGCCTTCACTTTTTTATGCTGCACTATGTACCTCTGAAGACGGGAGGGGTAACTTCAGGAAGTATCTCTGGTCACATCCAGAACTGGAGTAATCATAGAAAATCTTGCTGGCTTAAGTTTACTAAATTTTTTGGAAAATATTTTATTAAAGCAAACATACTCATTATGAACTAGAGCACAATATTCTGTACATTTTTAAGAAAAAGCAAAATGAATACTGTGTAGAAATTTTGCTGGAGGGAATGTATTTACCAAAATTTTCTCCTGCCCTTGAAAAAATTCAGAAAAATTTGAAATATGTTATTTAACTTACTAGATATAGCTATCTAGTATATGAATGAAAAATAAAGCTTAGTGCAAGGAAATATTATATTCCAACTGAATAAAAAGGCAGAAGCAGTTTACTTTCAAACACATTAAATGAAATCAGCCAGTGTTCTTTTAGGTGCATTATCCTCCGTCACTGTATTATACAATTGAAATCACTTCTGAAAACAAAAGTTTGGTAGTACTCACTGCAAATGAGTGGTTATTGAGTAAATAAAACTAAATTTAAATATATTCGTGAATTATGATTTTATACTTTACCTCCAATTCTTTAAAATTTGAAGAGCTAATAAACTATTCAATTTGTGTTTTATTAAATATTTTACTAAAATCATTACAAAATCATTGTTTGAGAGTCTCTGAGAAGTGGAAATAATCCATTATGTAAATTTGGGTGCTTAGAACATTACTCAAAGACACTTCTACATCCGGCTGTCTCATTTGATGCATTCTATTCACTGTGGAGACCAAGAAGCTCCATTTTAAAGAAATATCTCAGGTGATTCTGATGCATGTAGTCTAAGAATCACACTTTGAAAAACAAAGAAGATGCTTTCTGATCATAACTAAAGGTGTTAATTTGGCTCATTTTATTGAAATCAATTTTAGAATTTATTTTTAAATTAGTCTACTTGTAGTGGCATTCTTTACTTACTCTTTCAACCATTTTTATGAAGTCTGGTACATTTTGGATGAACGGCCCTGAGATATATATAATTCTGCCTCTATCAGCTATTCAGTTATGAATATTGTCACTTGACTGTTTTATAGCTTCCTTTTTGGACACTAAAAGTAAACATTTAGATGTTCACCTGTAGTACCCTGTGACTAATTTTCATCATCTTTCTTTATAATAGCTAAGGACAGTTTAATAAGATGTTTTAAATTAAAACTTGAGTATTTTATTATTCAATTCACATTTGAGATATAAAAAGATGTCCAGAATTGTTATCAGCTGCAAGCAAAGTTAGAATTGCAGATAGTAATTCTGACATGATACTTAGTCTATATGATCAAATAGGGATTCTGAATATTTCCTGTTACAGGAGCAAAGTTTCTTTTTTCTGCTGTTGAAGTATTTTTTTTTTATTTGTCTGAAATCTGGAGAAAACAGTCCATCTGGTCCTATATAAAAAGATAAATTTAAAAAACTAAAGTTATTAATAGAAAGTGATAAACAGGTGCTCTAGAACAGGATTGACAAACTTCTGAAAAGGATCAGAAAGCAATATTTCAAGCTTTGTAGACCATATAAGGTCTCTTTTTTCCTCCACCTTCCCCTTCTTTTTCTTTGTCTCCTCCTTTTTCCTTCACTCTTTTCTTTTAACAACACTATAAAAATGTAAAAACATCCGTAGCTCAAGACCATACTAAAACTGTTCAGAGCATTGCTTCTTAAACTTTAATGTGCATATGCTTTGCTGGGGGAGCTTGTTAAAATGCAGATTCTGATTCTGTGGGTCTGGGATTGGGCTGGGGATCCTGTATCTCTAATATGCCTTTGGGTGTCAAAGTTCTTGAAGTTAAACTGTTTCATGGCATTTTATGTGATGAACCAAATAATGGGATTACATGGATTACCTAGTTTTTAGTGGTCCTTCATAATTTTAAAGTCTCAGTCCTCTTACAAATTTGATGAAAGCTTTAGTCCCATTCTCCACTACCTCCTGCCCACATAAAAGTACCCAATTTTATACACCATTTCAGAGAATTCTTGGACCTATCTGAGGTTTATCCATCTTAAGGGTCAATGCTATAGTTGTATAATGTCTAATTTTAAGGGAGCTCAAAATTAATCCTCTCACTCTTAATAACATCTTAAAATTTAGATTGCAGCTGTGTCTTTGCATATCTCTGTATCTGTCTATCTACCTACCTATATATCTGTTGTCACCTGAAAAAAAATGCACAATGTGAGAGTTGCAAGTTAAGCTTTATTTTGGGCAAAATGAGAACTATAGCCCAGGAGACAGCATCTCATATAGCTCTAAGGAGCTGCTCTGAAGAGGTAGGGAGAAGGTCAGTATTTATTTGATTTTAGTGAAGAGGGGTGCATGCAACCAAGCACACATTTTTGAAGAAGGTTTCTGCTAGTCTTGTGAAGGTTATTGCTAATCTCCAGGAGCAGATATCTCCGTTAATGATTTTGTTACTTTTCTAGATATGAGAACATGTGAGAATATGGGCTCATGAAATCTTCTCCTGAAAATATTTAACTGTTTGAAGCCCTGTTCTACCTTTCTGACCTCCATCCTGAATTCCTTTCAGGGTATGTTGAAGGTCAGCAGCTAGTGACTTAATCCTTTTAGAGGCAGATGGCCAGTGCCAATTTTTAGTTGTCACTATCAATCATTTATCTATTCGCTGGTACAAACTTTCAACTTTGTTTTATGCCCTACTAGCCACTACTGTCCTGATGATTCCATTTAAAACCTAAAACTATAAATGAGGAAAATAATCTAACAGTTGCTAAGAGTAAACATGAATTATTAAAATGCCTTGTATTAAATTTGTTCACAGTTTACTTAAGACTTTTTAAAAACTGCTTTATTGAGATACAAATCATACGCCCCACACTTTACTCATTTAAAGTATACAATATACTTTTTATTATTTTCACAGAATTGTCCAACCATCATCACAATCAATTTTAAAATATGTTTATCACCCTCTCAAAGATTCCCCTGTCCCTCTTCACCTCTCACCCTCTGGACATAAGGTTTCGTTTCTCATGGATATATACCAGCCAGTGGAATTTCTGGGTCATATGTTAATCCAAAACTTTTTGGGGAACTCCAGATAATTTTCCAAAGTGGTTGCACCATTTTACATTCCTACCAGCACTATATGAGGCTCTCAACTTTTCAACATCCCAGACAGTACTTGATATTTTACATTTTTTTAGATTATTACCATCCTAGTGGGTGTGAAGTATGTCATGTTGTGGTTTTGATTTGCATTTGCCTAATAGTTAGTGATGTTGAGCATCTTTTCATGTTTACTGGCTTTTTGTTTAACTTTTTTTGATAAATACCTATTCAGATCTTTTGCCCATTTAAAAATTTGGTTATTTGTACTTTTATTGATTGTAAGAGTTCTTTATATATTCCAGGTATAAGTCCCCTATCAGATATATGATTTGCAAATGTTGTTTTCTGATTCTGTAGATTTTTTGATAACAAATATATTTAAATTTTATGAAGTCCAGTTTATCTGTTTCATTTGTTACTTGCTTTTGGTGTCATATTCATGAAGATTTTGACTAACTCAAGGTCATGAAAATTTGCTCTTATAATTTCTTGGAGTTATCTCATAATTTTACCTCTTACATTTAAATTGTAGATGTTCTTTTTAAGTTTTTATAACAGTGGAATAAAGTTGCTAATTGAATATCAGATGTGATAGCACTGGAATTATTTACATATATCATAGTCATAAATGAGTACAGTTCTCTGAGTGCTTATTGGACATGCTGGATTCTAAATCTTATTGCTAAATAGTTTAGATATTTTGCTTCTATTTCTCTTATTCTATTATTTTATATTTTATTTAATAAATGCTAGTGTGTTTTCAGCTCCTGTTCAGGCCTTATCCAGGCCAAGTGCCTAATAAGATAGAGAATTACTTGATGTAGTAAACAGTACTCCAAAAATGTGGATGATTAAAACTTATTTTTAGTAATAGAACAAGCTTGGTATTAGGGAGAATGTTGATGACTTCAAATGGAAGATTAGAGAAGAGCAAGGATATCTAAACAAGATGTTTGTAGCTTACCATGTGCCTGTTACAGGAAAAGTGACATATAACTCTTGGTACATTTTAGGTTAAGTTTCTGTGGCTGTATATCCAGAGCTTTACATTTGATAATATGTTACTGGTTTGTAAGATATGATTAGCCATTCATGTTTAAATACTTTGAGATCTTACTTGGTTATTACTTTTTAAGATAATTCTTACTTTTTATGTTCTATAAATTCCTACTTTGTATTAGGGTCTCAATAATTACAATATATAGCCTTCTTTATTATTATGATATATGATATGATTTCCCATCCATATGCTTTGGGGTCTCTTTCATTCTTTTTTTTTTTTTTTTTAATTTTGACTCATATACTGTAAATTACTCTTACTTTAGGTACCTAAAACTTGTAAAAGTTCCTTCTTGGATCTGATGAGATGGCAAGTGGTAATCAGCAACCTTTAAAAGTTAATCCTCTTCACAAAAGAAAAGACTCATTCGTTACCAAATTAAATTCCCTTTATTAAATTAAAATATGAATTTTAAATTAATATTGAAAGTAAACTGGTAAGTAATATTGAAAGTACTCATCAAATAACATTGATGAGTAAATATTACTTCTATTTATTGAGCAGAAATGTGCTAATATTAGGTGATTGGTTGGAAAATTTTAAGAACTAGTTTTTAAAAGCTCCCATTAAAAAAAAAAGGCTTCCATTTAGATTATTAATGTTTTTAGACAGGGTTCTCTCAGTGTCTCCTTTAGAATTATTTGCAGCATCTGTCAGGACCTTTCCACAAATAATGGCCTCTGACACTTTATAAATTAAAACATTTCAAACAATACATTATGCAAAATTTTCATCTTAAAATACTGAACAGATTCTTCTCTTTCTATTTTTTCAACCTTGTAATGGCCTCACTTTCATTGCAATCACAAAAAAGTCATTGATACCTGTCACTCTTCCTTATTGTGTGGAATAACAAATTCTTTCCAGTGTTTAGTTTATGATATAGCTTGTATCTTCCTCTTGTTTTCTACCTTAAGTCTTATTTCTCAAGGTCAGGTTCTTTTTATTGTTCTCTGGGATACTGAAGTAACTCTCACCTGTCTTTTTGGCTCCATTGCTATCTATGTTTTACACTGCAGATCCAAAGTATCTTTCTAATACACAGTCATGTCACTGCTCCCTCAAAATCAGCTAGCCATATAGAATAAAAGTCCACACTCCTTAGCGTGGTATTTTAAGCCCTTTTGTCTCTGACCATAAGACTGCTGTTCACCCTCACCTGCCACATTAACTTCCTCCCTGATTATGAAAGATACATATGTACTGTTGTTTCTCTGTCCTTTTGCTCATGCTGTTTCATCAGTATCTTTCTCCTGTTGACATTATTTTCATTCTTTGCAACTCAATTTAGATGCCACCTTTTTGAGTGGCACCTCTTACTGTGCTCTAATTAGAGTTAACATGTCTGTTCCTGATTTTTTCCTATAAAACATTTCTTGGATCTCCATGCAACAACATTCATTGTAACATAGTAATTTAACTTGAGTTCCTCAGGCAGACATACCTTGGTTCAAATCCTGCCTCTACTGCTTACTTTCTCTACAATTTATGTCATTAAGTTTCTTCCCGACATGTTAAATTGAGTTATTACTGGTACATAAATGTTCAGGTCTCTTTTTGTGTTGACTCTGATAACACAATGCTAATATGATAAATGATTTCTGTGTATGTATTCTAGGTACTTGGCTGTCTCCCCCAGTACATAGTAGGCACTTTGGCAATAGGAAATGAGTCTAACTCACCTTAGTATCCATTCCAACTTACTGATTCCAAGAGGAAATTTCATGCTCTTTTACTTTTGTGTGTAATGACTCATGGAACATGTTAAACTTAACTCATTAGAATTAACGTGTTAATTTATTGCTATATTGTCTTGTTCCACCAGGGATTTGTGATGATTTATGAAAGCATAAAGAACAAAAGGCTGAAACATAAATAAAATAGTAGTAAGTGCATTTTAAATGATTGAATAGTTCAGTTTCATCAGTGGAAACCTAAATGAAACAAAAGCTACAGATGAGGAAATGTTAAAACTTGTCTTCATTCTGTCATGTTTCATAGGATCTCGTCTTCGCCAGGAAGACTTTCCCCCGCGGATCGTGGAGCACCCTTCCGATGTCATTGTCTCTAAGGGAGAGCCCACCACTTTGAACTGTAAGGCCGAGGGCCGGCCAACACCCACCATTGAGTGGTACAAGGATGGTGAGCGGGTGGAGACTGACAAGGATGATCCCCGGTCCCACAGGATGCTCCTGCCCAGCGGATCCTTATTCTTCTTGCGCATTGTGCACGGGCGCAGAAGTAAACCTGATGAAGGAAGCTACGTGTGTGTTGCAAGGAACTACCTTGGTGAAGCAGTGAGTCGAAATGCATCTCTGGAAGTAGCATGTAAGTAAACATAATGAATCTCATGAATAACACTCACTTTTATTTTGATTTATTTTTAGTAAGCGTTGATTTGTTCCCATAGGTGCTTAACACCTAGAGAATAAAACAGTGAGCAAGCATACTCTGCATAATTTTACTTGCCTTCTCCAAAGAAAGCTGGTCAAAATAATGTCAAGCCAAGATGTTTGAAATAAATTTATTTATGTTGTAGCAATGTGAGTATTATGTTATTAAATTAAAAGCAAGATGGTGTTGATGCTGGTCATATTTAAAATTTGAATTATTAATGACAGATATAATCAGATTAAAGTTGACAGTGTTAAAGTATAAAGTTTATGAGTAATGTGGCTTCAAATACAAGGCATATATTCAATATTGTACCTATTTCTGTTATTTATTTATATAAAACTGTTATATTTTGTATGTGTATATATGTATTTCTAAATCTAACTTTCATTGGGTAACTTTAAAAAGAATATACTCTCTGGGTTATACTAACTCTCTTACTTCCAGGCTAAATTTAGGAATTATTACCCTCAGCATGGAGGAGAGAATACACCAACAATATCAGCAACTATACTTTATTTTTTAATCAGAAAATTCATTGGAGAGGAGATCTGATTTCTGTGTAGGGACAGAATGTTCATATTTAGGAAGGTCTTGCTCAGTCTCGGTAATCAGCAGTAGCTAATTACTTGCCCTGCCTTTGACATTTTAAAATATATTTGTTTATTAATCTGACAGCCCAAACAGCACTGGTAAATCAAGATATCAAGACTTTGCATCTCTTTGAACTTTATTTTTCTGGATGGTTTTCCAGAACAAATTAAAAAATACGTTAAATTTGTTTTCTATTTTATAGGTGAGGATTTGGTGTCATAATTTGAACAGCACCAGACAATTTTGATACCTATTTTCAGGAAAGATTTTATCTAGAATTAATTGTGAGTAAGGTGGCAGTAATTGGGCCTAAAGAAAGTTTGTGCTCTTCAACTTTCTAGTTGTGCCAGTAGCTGTTCATAGGTAAGAGAATAGAAATATTTCAGGATGCATAAATCTTTTTTATATAGCTGAGATGGAGTGTTGGATAATAGCTGATGGTCTCATGTCTCCAATTAAACTTGATACTTGTATTCACATGCTATGTGGTATCACACTAGATTATAAAACTTGTGTATATGTGTATTGAAATTCTCAACAGCGTGTTGTTACCTTTGTACATGAAAGCATCTTCTAGTAAACAAAGTCGTACAATTTCTTACTCAGCTATCCCAATGAAAGCTTTTGTTCTCAAGCATCCAATCTTTTGATTTATAGCTTGTACTGGGAAATCTGGAACCCACTCCATGCTGGGAATATATAAGTCCAATAAGAAAAGCCTAGAATAATCCTAAAATCCAAGGTTGTTTTATGAAGTGTTTTGAGATCTAAGCATTAGAACTTCTACTAGCAATGCCACTTTGCCAGACACTAGGTAATTTCATTTCTATAAGTTTGTTCACAAAGCAGTTAGATTAATTATAGTTTAGTGAGGTCTGAGGTATATACACAAAACCCCAAGAATGCAAATATTCCTGTTTCATTTTTATTTTGAACTATCTTATTTCTGGAATATTTCAAACATATTGAAATATTTCAATGTCAATTTCTATGGTTTTTCCAACCAGATCACTTTATAGTAAATATAACAGGCATAATTCTTCCCTTTTATAGATAAAATGAAACCCATGATGGTTAAGTGACTAAGACTCAGAAAGTAAGTTAATGGGGAATTCAAGATCAGACCATGATTGTTCTAATTTTCAGTTGTAGAGGACTGTGTCATAGTTGGAAAAATACTCAAATGAAATCTGGCCCATTTTACATAAATAAAGGTAAAGAACTTCTAATTAAAAATTTTTTATCTACTCAGCAGCAAATAAGTATTTTTTATTGAGGTATAGTTGATGTACAATATTTTATAAATTTGAGTGTTCAACATAGTGATTCACAATTCTTAAAGGTTATATTCCATTTACAGTTATAAAATATTGGCTATATTCTGTGTGTTGTGTTGTACTATATATCTTTGTAGCTTATTTATTTTAAACAAATAATTGTTTTTAATCCTTAATTAACTTTCTTCTCAATATTAAAGTTTATCTAAATTGACTAGTCATTTTATTGTTGAACAACTATAAACTTATATATATATATATTTCTGAGCCTTAGCTTTAAAATTGCTCCCAACACATATGCATCTTGTATTTTTATTTAATCTAAAGTATTTCTCTCTTTCCTAATTGTATCATTAATAATGAATCAAACTATTTAGAAGGAATTTTTAAACCATGATTTTTTTTCATGTAATGTGGCAGTAGCATTTTTTATTTTTAAATCAGTGCACTTTGAGAAATGCTAAAAAATACTTGTGACCTCGAGAGGAAAAGAAAGCAGCTTCTAAATTGGATTTAGCTAGTGAATAAAATTCTTTCTTCTAATGCCCTGTCAACAGTTCATGCCATTTAAGGCAACACAAGATCAAATAATACCCATTTATATGCTGCTCATCTCTTTTGCATTAGCTCATCAGTCTTCTCCCTTTCCTTATTTGTTTCATAAAACGTGTTAATATGGAAATTTGGGTCAAAGTACTACAATTTGTCATTCTGTTGGTAACCCAGGTGTATTTTTATAAAATGATAGAGGATTCAGTGCAGGTCATATAAATGTTTGGCTTTCATATTTTAGGACTCAACATAATTGCTCAATTATGGCACATCTATTAAAGGAAAAAAGAGGCCTAAAAACATCATGTATTTGGAGAACTGCAAGTAGCTTGATATGAGGTTGGTGGACAGCATACGTTGGAAAGATAGGCAGGTGCTGCATCATAAAATCTAGACTTTTTGTTATGTAAAAGGAGAGTCTTTGAAAAAGAATTGAAGATTGGGTTAAACAGATGATGATTGAAGTCAGAGTGGAGTTAAGCTGTCAAAACATTCAGAAAAGAGTATATGTTAGAAAACAGTGGTGAAGGTTGAAAGAAGGAAAATGTTTGAATTGTATTTAGAAAGTATAAATCATATCATTTAATGTTGATTTGAGGATAGAGGGTGATCCCCAGATTTTTTTTTTTTTGGTGGAGTGACTGGCTATGTTGTATTACCTACCTCCAAAGGGATGGCAGATAGATGCAGGAGAAATAACTATAGTGGGGACAGGAGAGCAGAGTCTGCTTTGGCTTACATACCAGTGAAATATCAAGGTAAAAATATGTGATGTTCCTTTAAGAAAAGAGCTTCTGGAATTGAAAAGAGAGGTCTTTCCCAGGTGGAGGTTGAAGCCATGGGAGTAGATAATCATAGATGTGATTGCCCAGGCAAGCTGTGTGTAGGGAGTGGTTAATAGGAGCTCAGATCACTCCCAGTGTTTGGAACCCCAATATTTAATGGTAAACAAAGGAAAGAAGGCTGGTGCAAGAGGCTCAGAGGAGGTATCAGAATGACAGGATGTGGGAAGTGGAGTGACAAGAGAAATGAAATAGTTTTAAGAAAAAAAAAGTGGTGGACAATGCAAATGCCATATTGTGGTATAATAAAAAAATATCCATGGTCTCTAGGGATGGAAAGAGAGCACTGCAGCTGAAGAATAAATAGGTGGTGAAGTTGGAGTGGCAAATGGTGCCTGTTCTTTCAAGAATTCAGCTCTGAATTGGGTATGAGGGAACTAGAGTAGGGTATTCCAGCCTGTGCACTCTTGCCATTTGGGATGGGTTAATTCTTTGTTGTGGAGGCTGTGCTCTACATTGTAGGATGTGTAGAAGCATCTCTGACCTTTGCCCAGAAGATGCCCAATAGGACCCCTGCAGCCCAAGTTGTGACAACCACAACTTGTGTCTCCAGGCTCTGCCAAATTTCCTCTGAGGGTCAAAATCAGTTGAAAATTGATTTAAGTGTATCTAGGCATATCTAGGTGGTTAAGAATATATGGATAAGTAGCAGAAAACCTTACTACAATTTTTATTGTGAAATGATTATTCAGTTAAAAAAGACCTGAAATTTTTTTGACTCTGCTTTATCTTGATTTTCAATTTTAATTTCAACAATCTTGGTTTCTGCTGTTATATGAAATGTGCAGTTTTATTGATAAACATCTGTCTTGACTGGTCATAATAGAAGTTAGCCTGTTTTCTATCATGCTGTGTTTGTTCTCTTTTTAAAAATACATACCTCAGTTTTATGTAATGGAACAGTGTAATGGAGGAAAACAAATATTTAGGATCAATCATTGCAGTAGAATTTTTAATCACTTACCTCATATTTGCTTTTTCCCCCCTCTTGGTTTGGAAAAAAATAGCAATGCAGGAAATACTTTTTAAATCTCTTGAACTTTAGGTCTTTAGGCAAAAAATGATTTTTACGTATTTCAAAAAAAGTATTGCAAGGTCTACAAGCAAGGCACTTGGCCCTTAAGAAGTTAATATGTAGTTTTCCCGATGGGACCACCTAGAGAGCTGAGGCATAACTGGTGCAGATAGGATTTCACTTTGAAAACCAGTCTCCCTGTGTTTGGAACAGAAGGAGCACAGGGGTCCTCCCACAGATTGTGGCTGCCAGTGATGCAGCCCGAGTCAGTGGCAGCCCCTAGAGATAGCAGCTGTAGCCCCAGGTGGTAAATATATGACAGCAGCTTGATCTATCGACCAGGGTAAGAGGGGGTTCTGGCCTAAATGAAAATTCATGAAAAATTGATGAAGTCCCCAGATTATTTTTTCCATTTCCTTTTCTCTGCACTATGCCAGTGCAGAAAGGGGAGATTAAATGAGGCGCTGAACGCTTTAGTGGCAAGGAGGTTGTGGTTCAAAGGTCAGGGGTAACTTAGAAACTGATCTGTTTTTTTTCCTTTTCTTACTTCTAAAGCAAAACAAGAACACAAGAATTTTTGAGATTAGCTATGATTTACCTTTGCTTTGATAAAATAAAATTGCTACATGTTTAAAAGTTGGCTTTTGAGACAGCTACAAAAGAGAACAGATTTGGTTCATAATTCAATTGGGAAACTAGAAATAGATTGAATTCCATGACTGCAGGGTGATTTCTTTCTTTTCATTTCTTCTCCTCCTCCTTTTGTTTGTTTGTTTGTTTGTTTGTTTGTTTTTGTTTCCATGTATCAAAACTCATGCCTCAAGAAAGTCATTTAGAGAAGGGAAAGGTCTTGCATTAGTCACAGATTGCTAGAATAGCAAAGCTATGGAACACTCTACAAACATAATGATCCTGTTTGCTTTAAATCCAAAACTAGATTGATGTTTTATCTGTGCAAGGAAGAGAGGTTACAGAAGTAGACTGACTTTAGTAACAGAGGTCACAGTGGCATTAAAAATGAACATGAGGTGAATTGTTTCATTGATACTTCCAAGTTAATAAATATGTAATTTGTTTTCTTTTTTCTTTTCTTTTGGCTGTAAGTGAATGTTATCCAGTCAAAATACCTTTATGCTCCAAAAAGACATGAGATAAATTAAATTGCATAAAGGATTAAACCATGGAGAGATTTTTAAAATTTGCTTTATTGAGATATAATTCGCATATAACATACCCATTTGAAGTGTACAATTTCGTTTTTTTGGCATATTCACAGGGTTGTGTAACCAACATCACAATCTAATTTAAAACATTTTTGTCAGTTCTAAAGGAAACTCTATGCCCATTAGCAGTCAATTCCCACTCCCTTGGAACCTTTCTGCTCCATCCCTAAGCAAATACTAATCTACTATCTGTCTCTGTATGTTTGCCTATTCTGGACATTTCATGTAAATAGAATTATACAGTATATGGTCTTTTTAAACTAGCTTCTTTTTCTTAGCATAGTATTTTAAAGGATCATCTTTGTTGTAGAATATATCAGTACTTCATTCCTTTATACTGCTGAATAATACTCTATTTTGTGGATACTCCATCATTTTATCCATTCACTAGTCCGTTGATGGAAATTTGGGTTGTTTCCACTTTTTGTCTGTTATGAATAATACTGCTATGAATATTCTTGTACAAATTGTGTGACATGGTTTCATTTGGGTATTCTCTTAGTTATATAATTAAGATTAAAATTGCGTAGTAATATGGTGACTCTTTTTGAGGAATTTTTATGGAATCTTTAATTGTAGATAAAATAATATTTATTAGTGTTATTGAATTAACTGTATCTAGCTCCTCTCAAAGTACAAAACACAGTCATGAAACATTGCCAGGATTTGACAGATATTAATGACTGGCTGGCATGTTACACTTCCTTGTGTCATATGTCTATATTTTAAGATGAGATTTAATTAATTAAAATATAAAATAATTAACTATATAAAGCCATTGAATAGTCATGAATTTTCTATTTTTTTCTTTTACCTAGTTATTTAATTCAAGTAGGTATGAATTGATGAAATAAAATCCTGAAATTACTTCCTCTTGCAGAACTTCTTGCCAGACTATGTTGACTTTGGCCCTAATTACATTGGACAATCTTGCTACTTGAATCTTCACTTTCTGTCACATTTTTATTTGTTCTGAAAGCAAACAATATTCTGGCTTCTTAGGATATGACATTATCTTTCCTGAGAATAACTGACATAACCTTTCCCGTTCCCAGGTTATTTTTCCTACCAGACATTTTAAAGATTTTTTCCTTTACTAGAAAGGTTTAGAATAACAAATTAATGGCAATTAAAATAGAAGTTGATTAAGTAATTCCAAGAGTAGAAAAACAGAACTGCTGTCATGACACAACTTTCCTTAAAAAAACCTTATTTAAATACATAAGAGGCAATTAGTCAAATTGGAACTGATATTCATAGATTTTGGCCAAAAAGAATATAGGAGCTACTGATTTTTTCATGATTCCTCTATTTGTGTTTCTACAAATTTCCAGAGAGAATTCAGAGATTTTTTTTTTTTTTTTGGTAGGGTTCTGAGGGTATACAGACAAGCACTGAAAAACACTCATAGCTTAAGGTACTTGGGCCATGTTATGAACTAAATTGTGTCCCCTCCCAAATTTATTGTTGAACTCCTAATCCCCAGTACCTCATTATATAACTCTATTGGGAGGTAGGGTCTTTAAAGAAATAAATTAAAATACAGCTGTTAGAGTGAGTCCTGATCTACTGGTGGCCTTATAAGAAGACATTTGGACACAGTAGACACCAGAGATGTTTATGCACAGAGAAAAGACCTAAGAGGACACAGTGAAAGGGGGCCATATACAAGCAAAAGAGGGGAACCTCAGACGAAACTGAAGCTGTCAACACCTTAATCTTAGACTTTTAGGTGCCAGAACTATGAGAAAATAAATTTCTACTATTTAAGCCACAGAGATTATGGTATTTTGTGATGGCAGCCCTAGCAAATTAATATAGGACATTTATCTTTTAGCAAGAGTAACCACTAATGAGAAATTGTATTAAGAAAAAATCATGATGAGAATCAAATATTGTTTGTACTCTGTAGGTTTTGTACTGCCCTGCATCCACAATGCTGGTCCAAGGCTATTTTAAAAGAAATTTGTAAACTCAGTTGAAAGTATTATAAAGCATGAGTGTATCAGCATCAAGGAGTCAATCTAAAACATCTTTAACTAGAAACAAAAGACATTAGAGAATAATCCTAGAGGGTACATGTGTGTGCATATGCATACATCTGTATTATTTGGGCTGTTTTGTGTGTGTACCTTTTAATTTTGTAATACTCCATCAAATTCTTTCAATTACAAGTCTCATTAATAGTCACAAATAAAGGTTGTATTACTGTGCCTGGGGTACATGTTTGAACTTATGAACTATCTAAATATGTGCAATGCTGTATTTTGATATCAGATTTCTGTTGATTGAATTAACTGTATCCAACCCCTCTCCTACTACAAGTCTCAAGTTGCCATTCACTCAAATTAGCCTGAATTAACTCTGAATTCCAGGGAAATTAACTCTGATTCCAAGGAAAGCACATAAATGGAGAGAAATCTTGATATTCTTCCTCTTTTCAAAAGATTATTTCCAAAAATGGTATAATCCTGAGCTCTGCAGACATGTAAATCCTACCCATGGAATGACAGCCAAATGTACTCATAGTGATACTAAGGCGTATGAAGAAAAAATGTTGAGGTCAGCTCTTGTGTTCAGTCCCAGAATTTTTTAAGATAAAAGTGAGAAAAGAATATTTATGGTTTGGAGAGTTTCCCATCTGTAAACCTTCAATTTATTTTATCTCAGCTGGTATGTAAATGTAAGTTGTTTCTACTGAAAATGTATGAGGGTTGACACTGTAGTAAGGAAACATAATTTTGTGCAGCAATTTGTATGCTTTTCTCCAAGATTTGTGTTTCATCAGAATGATAGGTCTCCAATTTTCCTTCTTTAGATTGAATTTGTTTCTGATAATTATAATACACATTGTTCAGTTCTGAAGCAGCTCCCACAAGGTTTCTATAACTACATAAAGGAGGCTCACTTTTTTCACACGTGAGTCAGTATATATGTTAAGCTTTTTACAGGAGTATAGGAGTAAAAACAGCAGGTGAAACTTTGTTCAACTCTGGAAATTTCTTTTTCTATGGATGTTTGTAACAGTCAGTGACAATTGCTAAAGGATAAAATGTTCAATCATACTATCTACATATTCTTCCCACTCTAAAGCATTGGAATTGGTTTTCCTCTTAGGAGATTTTCAAAAGCAAAAACATTTCCAACCACTCTTTCCTTAATTAGAAGATATCCATACATTTTTGTCAGTAAGGAATATGTTTTACAAGAAGTAATCGAGGAAGACAGTATTGGGCTCCTATTTAGGATTTCTGTAAACTCTCTGAAGTTCCCTAATGCTACCCTTCTGGGATTTGTTCAGATGTCAGTAGTGTTTCTGGCCCTTGGAGAGAAGTCACACAAGGACTGTAAGAGAAGCAGTTGCTTTTAATGTGACAGACAAATATATAGGCCCAGACTCTGATGAATTCCAACAGGTTTTTATTTTTTATTTATTTATTTATTTATTTATTTATTTATTTATTTATTTATTTATTTATTTATTTATTTATTTACAGAAATTCTACCACCCACAATAGCCTGTGGTCACTTATTCACTGGTTAGGCTAAGCCTGTTGTACAACTAACTGATCCTCAAAAAGCCAGCAGGCAAGGATGTCAGGATGTCAGCAGGAAAAGTCTGCCTTTGGCACAGTGAGGAGCATCACAAGTAGGGTCTGGAAACTGAGTGTAAATTAACATCTAGGAAGAGAAGGGGCTCTTTTTATTGCCACATCTTTTTCTTATAATCAGGCCATTTTCCAGTTATGCAAGAACTTCTTATTATTTATAAAGACAATCATGAAGTTTTGTGTTTTTTTAATGCTTTTATCTAACATTTAAGTCTGTATAAAGATTTGGCACAAACGTTAGACAGGTTTTATGTATAACTGTAAATTATAGAAACCTAATGTGACTATTTTACTTTTATAAGATGTCATATTTGATATAGCCATTTTATATATATCTACCTGACTCACTTTCCTCCTCCTTGCTTTTTCTGTTTATTCACATTGAATGAGGATATTCAGTGTTTTCCCTTTAATCTTTCTAGAAGTCTTTCTTAGGCTTCCTAGTTGTTAGGAGTAAAAAGCAACTTAAGAGGTCCGTGCCTTCATTGGTGCTTGTGTTATAGGTAAGAAGCCTAGGCAGCGTCATCAAGTGGCAGTGATCTTCCACCGTGGTGTAGGGTAAGGGCCTTCAGAAGGAACATGCCACAGGAGGTAAAAAGGAAGAAGTGGCACCAGATGCTTCTGGATGAGTATGAATGATAAGTGGTCTCAGAAAACTAGAGAGAAGTATAAAAGCAAAGGCCTGAGGCTGTGTGTGATTGGCCATTTTGGGGGGGAAATTACTGTATTTGTTGAGTTGGATGTTGTATGTAGGAAAGGAGAGGGGGTTAATTTAAATAGGGAAGTAGAGATTGGTAATAATTAAACAAACTAAGGAGCTTGCATGTTATCCTAGAAGACCTAAGTTGAAGCCAGCCCTTCAATGTTTTTTGAGTTGGGAATTTTCCTTATAAGGCATGAGAGGAAATATGTTAAAGGAAGGATAAGGTGGATTGGAACATTGAAAGAGTGTGCAGATAGATCTACAACAAGTTAAAGTATGGTAGGAAGAGGGTTGAATTAATTTGATGAATTAAGTTGATACTAGAAAGGTAAGAGATTGCATTCCAAAGGAGAACTGATAGGAATTTAAGAAATGAGTTTGTGGTCTAAGGGCTGATATAAATTTAGTTTGCTGCCTTCTAACTGCTGGGTACTCAGCGAGGTGTTGAGGATACTGATACTTAAACCAGGGTTGTTTAATGGGTATAGAGTTTCAGTTTTGCAAGATGTAGAAGTCCTGGAGATTCACATTGTTGCACAACAATGTGAATATTCTTAACAGTCCTGAACTATATACTTAAAAATGATTCAGATGGTATATTTTGTGTTACTTTTGTGTGTGTGTGTGTGTGTGTGTGTGTGTGTGTTTTACCTTAGATACAAAATCAAAAAATAAAATAAGGCTTGACTCATGCCATCAAGGAGTGTTCAAGATAGTGTGAAATGTTGTAAGACCTACAGAGAGGAACACCTGAACATGTGGGAATTCAGTGGAAGAAGAGGTAGATTTTTCCAAGACAATTATGAGCCAGATGAAATGATTTCCCTAGGCAGAAAGCAAGGAAAAATAATCACTGGCGTTTACTAAATGCCAGACTTTTTCTCTAAGTAGTTTATTGTAAGTATAATTCTCAAAGCAGCTCTATCATTTTCTGTTACGTCTGAGGCCATTTCTTTATTAACTTAGCAATTTTTGAAGAGTTGGGATTTGAATCCAGGCAGCCTTCACCTAGAGTTTGCTTTCTTAACTACTGTGCAGATTGTCCTCACTGATTCATTGAAACAAACAAAACCATTTGACACTCAGAAGAAATCATTAGCATTTGTTTCAGGTATTCTACCCAGAAACAGTTATCCAACTGTGTATGTACAATGAGGATGCTTGACTAGATGAAGTCTAAAGCTTCATTTTGGTGCTAAAATTCTGTGGTTTCATGGAATATTAAAGGAAGGAAACAACAGAAAGAGTAAGCTTTTCTATTTTTTATTTAGTTATATATTGACATTTGAGAGCTCATTAGTTTATTCAAGTAATATGATTTTCTCTGTACAGTTCCTAGTTGTCAAATATCAGTATCAGGAAGATCCATCACTTTCAGTTCTTATTGACATGTTTGCAGGCCAAAGCAGCTTGAAGCTTAAGAATCCAATTTATAAGAAGAGTCATCTATCATTTTGTATCTAAAGATAACTTGACTAAGTTTTATAGAAAAAGGAGTATGATAGTAGCAGTAATACCCTTAAAATACTTTCTCGAGTTCTTTGGAAGTTATTAACACATTTACATGCATTATGTCATGGCATATATATTTGTAGAAATTTACTAACTTTGATAGTTTCTCTCTAAGTTCAGTGTCTAATATTAACATTGATCAATTTGGCTTTCAAGTAACTATTTATAATTTTTAATTTAAAAAATTAATTAAAGGAGGAAGACTTGTTTTCTCAATAACTGATACTTGGAGCAATTGGATATTCATATTAAAAAAAGAAGCTCAACTTACACTTCATACGTTATAAAAATGAATTCAAAATGGATCAAATATTTAAATGTAAATCATAAAACTATAAAACTTTTAGAAAATGTGACAAAATCTTTGGTACTTTGGGCTTGGTGAAGAGTTCTCAGATGTGATACCACAGCAGAAGCCAAAAACATAAGGTAAATAAATTTGACTTCATTAAAATGAGAAATTTTCCTCTATAAAAGATCCTGTTAAGAGAATAAAAAGACAAATCACATAGAAGGAGAACGTATTTGCAAGCCACTTATATCTGTCCAAAGACTCAGACCTAAAGGATATAAAGATCTCTCAAAATTTAACATTAAATGTAACAGTCTAATTAGAAAAAGGGCATGGCATAAAGAAATATTTTACCAAAAATGATAAATGGCTGGCAGATAAGAACTTGAAGAAATGTTAAACATCACTGGCCTTAGGGGAATTTACATTAAGTTGGACTATACTAAGTTATCACTACATAGCTTTTTAGAACAACCAAAATAAAAAATCATGTCTCATTCATTACTGGTGGGAGTAAAAAATTGTACAGCCACCCTGGAATATAGTTTGACAGTTTCTTAAAACACTAAATATATACTTACTATATATTTGCATTCCTGGGTGTTTAAGAGAAATGATAACTTTTACCTGCACAAAAATCTATACAGAATTTTAATAGCTGCTTTGTTTGTAATAGGAAAAAACATGAAAACAACAACTAAAATGTCCCTGAGTAGGTGAATGGTTAAACAAACCATGCTATATCTACATCATGGAATACTACTCAGCAATAAAAAGGAGTGAATTATTGATATGCACAACGACTTAGATGGATCTCAAGAGCTTTATGCTGAGTGAAGAAAGCCATTTCTAAAGGTCACATACTGTATAATTCCATTTATGTTAACCTCCTCATAATGACAAATTTATAGTGATGGAAAACATTAGTGATTGTCAAAGGTTAAGGATGATTTGGGAAAGAGGGATAGGTTTGACTATGAAGGGAAAGCAACAAGGTGATCTTTGTGGTGGTGAAATAGTTGTGAATCTTGGTTGTGATGATGGTTATATAAATATGTACTTGTGATAAAGTGACATAGAAGCACACACGTTATACTAATGTCTAATTCCTGGTTTTGGTATTGCAGTATTATTATGTAAGATGTAACCTATACATTGGAGGGATACTGGGTAAATGGTACAAGAGACATCTCTGTACTATCTTTACAGCTTCCTATGAATCTATAATTATTTCAAAATAAAAAGTTAAGACAAATAAGCTACCTAACTACTTTAAGTAGACATAAAAATATAAATAAAAATGTCCTATAAGAAATCAATAATTTATGACTTGAATATTTGTGTTTTGCTTAAACTTTGATGAAATCATTTTTATTAAATGTCCATAGTATCTTTAAAATTCACATATTCAGGTTCAGAAATTCACTGTTTGAAATTAATACATTCAACTTGTGGTATGTTGTACATACAGTCCTGTGAATTTCTTCGTGTATTTTTGATTTTTGCTCCATTATGGCTTTTGGGTTTAATGACAGAGTTGGTTTTTTTTTTTAATTGGGGTTGGAAGTTGGGGAGGTTACAGTAAGAGAGGAAAGGTTGTTCATATGAATAAAGTAAGAGTCCTTAATACTTGACTTAATGAACAGGGTTCATTATAAAGCTGCCCCAAAGTCTCTTACTCTAAAATGCATTAATAGTTCAGATTAAGAAATGTGGTCCAGCTTGATTCTTTGCTGCTCAAACTATGGATGGAATATCATTAATAGTTCTGAGTACCAATTTATATTCATCTTTAAAACTGAAATACCACTAGAAGAGAAAGATTAAGGATTTAAGTCTATCACAACTAGATAAAGTGGAAAGAACTGGAATTATTATTGAAGTAGGAGCAATGAATACATGAGTAGGTCCAGTAGTTCTCACCAAGCACTTCAAGAACTGCCATACCAAGGAGAGAATATGTTTGTTTCATGTGACCTTTGAATAAAGAAAAGGACCAGTGGTTGGGAGTTGCAGATTTTGCCTCAGCGTGCCAGACAATGATTATGGTATATGTGTTCTTTCTTGATATTTTAAAGAATTATAGGCAAACCAAGACCAAAATGATGATGTGGTCAGAAGAGAGCCTAAAAGATTACATACAACTCTACGTTTTGGTATAGCTTTGCCTTATGTTTTCCCTCAAAGGAAAAAAAAAAAACAGTTTTCATGGTAATGAAATAAGATAACTTCTTACTGATGACTTACTTAGTCTCATCACTTTCCTATTCACAAGGAATTCCATAAAGTAGAAATGATATTCTTGAATTTAGTATTACCATGTTTCATTAAAAGTCCTTGGAAGAATCCCACTTAAGCATATGTCTTACACATCTTACTTTGAAATCCTTTGAGATTATAAGCAATTAAATTAATTGCACTTTGTAGTCCAACCCCTCATTTATAACATATAATTCCCCAGGACCCACACTTCTAGATTCAAGAGTAGCTTGATAGAAAGGCTGATTTATTTTTGTTTTCTTCCTGGATCTGCTTTAAATATTCTTAAAAGAAGGAGGAAGATGCTGTGTTTAATATTCATATAGGATTTTCTTTTAAAAGCAGCTCCTCTCAAAAGCCTATTGTTAAACAGGACTACCTAGAAAGGGGTCAACTTGCAAAATCCTTCTTAAGTACTTGTTTGGTTCTTAGAAGGATTGATGGATATGCTGATAGAATCTAATCTTCAAATGTGTATGTCATTAATAGAGATGTAAGAATCTCAATTTACTTTGTCTTTCTCTTTTCTGTCATGTCATAAGGAAAAGCTTTACTAATGAAGTACCCAATGGTAATAACCCATTATATTCTAGGATCTCTCTTTATATCAGATGACATGCAAATGAACTGTTCTATTTCTGTGAAGAAAAGAGAGACAAGGAGTGGTCTAGTTAATCATACTTGAGGGCTGCCATAGTTGTCTTCTGGGAAATATTATCATTATTCATTCTTATTTAAGGGTCCTTGTTCTATGCATAAGAAAATCTCCCATTCATTCCATTTGGGTTTGATGTTAATTACAGGGGCATTAATGGAAGCTTTTTCATAAGAAATGAATGTAGGATTAAGTCAGAAAAAAAAAAAAAAGGCAACCTTTGGGTGAGTCAGGTCATCACAGAACCGTGTACATGGAAGCTGGCAGGTTGAGGAACCTTAGAGATCATCAGTCCCCTTGTTGTTCAGATGTAGAAACTGAGGCCCTGAGAAGTGAATTGACTTAATCAAAACCCCTGGCTGATGAGAGGCAGACTTGAGATGACAAATGAGGGAGCTAATTTCATCAGAGAGCAATGTAGGGAAAAGATAATTTGGGGAATTTCTTTCCCCAGAAAGGACCAGGTTCTGGCCCTTTTCTCCTACTAACCATGTAATTTTGACAAACCTTTTTAGCCTCTCTGGGTCTGTTTTCTTGAGTTTAAGGTGAGAGAATTAGACTAGATCATTTATACTCTGGAAAAGTGGAAATCTAAGGAGCTAGTGTAGAGGGTTTGTATATGATTACTGGACTAAGCTCGTTAGAAAAAAGGTATTTCCAGCCTATCGTTTATGTTGGCCAACCTGTGATAGCAAGTAAATTTAGCAGCAGTTTTTTTAACTGGCTATTCCCCTAGTCTGTCAAAAAAAAACCTTTTTAATTACCCTAGATAATACCATTTTTTTTAGGGTTGCCATTTCTCCATGCAAATTCTGGTTGATAAAAAGTAATTGATAATATTGCTGATAAATTGAGGTTTTTCCTTAATGTTCTGTCTTTTGAGGATTTAACTCATCATGGGTTCCGTCTGTGTAGTCCCTAGTCACCTTGTCACCTGGTAATTAAGTCATTTTTCTTTTCTAATCGGGCATTCAGATCTAAGGTAATTTTTTTTAAATTATGCACATTCTGGATCAATATTTCTGGTCTTTCAAAGTTTACTGTAAACAAACATAAATTTCTAGGATATAAATTTGATCTTGTTTTGTTTCTCTAAAAGAAATACATGAAGCAAAAAAGCTGATATTTTGAGATACATTTGACTTACACTTAGTATAAAAGTATGTTATTAGGTAAAATGCATGTTTACCATGTACTGACATATTTTCAAAATTATATGAAATTAATTACATAATTATACAAATAAGCAGTCATATATTAAACCAGTATAGCATTGCTCTTTATTTTGGAACCATGCTATCTAAACTACTATAAAGATCTTTCTACTATGTATGTCTTTTTGTTTGTTTGTTTTATTTTTCCTTATTTTGTCTTTTATCTCTCCAGTTTTTTTTCTGGTTATAAATACATTGTAATTTTAGAAATGTTGTAGACTACAGAAGAGTAAAAAAAATTAGCACCAGAAATAAACATCATTATTTCTCCTATTTTTTTATTTATCAGCACTATTACTTTAATAATAGTCTGTGAAATGGATTCAGTTAAAAATACTTAAATGAAATAAAAGATGAAACTACTACACATGTAAATAAATAGATCTGTAATTTGGTCAAATTGGATAAGCTCTAATAATTTGTTTTTATTTCTTCAAAGAACATTTAGAAATCTTATGATAATGGCTTGCACATGCACTCAGGAAATAGGAATAATCTAAATTGCAGACATGTTTAATAAGTCATTCTAAAGTCTGTGAGTTCTTGAAAAGTTTTCATACAGTAGTCTTCTGTCAAATACTTTATATTGTCTCTGTAAAATAAGTTAAAATCATTAATTTTGCCACACAAAAAAAGGTTATTACTCGACTTTCTAATTGTGGGGATACATTTGTGAATACTAGTCCTTCTTCCACCTTTTTAAACCAACTACCATATACAGTAGGCCAAACTTCACTTGGTAAAATTCAAAGTAATTGTTAATTCATGGACTAACTAGACTTTTATGGGCCCTTTAAAAATGTTTTTCTATTTTTTATTTGGGAGCTTAGAGGTAGTTTCTTCTTTTCTTAAAACAATTTATTTTAATAAATATGTTTGGGACCAGGAAGCATATTTAGAATAGCTTTGTTTTTATATGTGATGTCAGTTCTAAGAAAAATTGGTTTATTTCATCCAACTAGGTTTCCTTTACCTATACTGGCATCCTCAGTTGGAGTGACCTTTAGAGTGACTGGTGTCTTGAGTGATGTAGTTAATGAGATCCAGCGACATCATGACCCTGACCTCTTCGTGGCCCTGGCTCCTCTCATCCATCTTCTTAACCTCACAGGCTGAATCAGTGTGTAGAATCAGGATTAAACTAGTGTGAATAAACAAGTTCAAGAGTTTTCTGTCATGGCTGCCAGCGCGTGGCAGTGGCCAAGTAAGATACAGGGAACTTATTACTGAGAATGCTATTTGTGAACCTCCACAAATCCTGCTGAAGAAATCACTACTGTTTGTGGTCAGTGCAGTGCATCTGATCTCCTCAGTTTGCCCCATTCTGGGTCAGGGTTGGCGGTTGGCCTTTATTATCACGTAGCTGTTGGCACATTTAATGAAAGGATGGCTGATCTATCACTTACCCAGTGTCACATGTTACTGAAGCTTTTATCTCATTAACTGTGATTAATGTTTGTATGGAATGGGCTTGTCATGTAACTGTTCATATTCAGCAATTTTCAGTCCCTTAGCTTACTTGAACAGTGAAGGGTATTTCTCTTTTCAGAGGAGAGCTTTATCTTCGGGACTGAGTGGGCCTTATTCGCAAATCACTATTGCCACATGGCTTGGTAACTGTGATGTAGCGCTTCTTGACTTGTCCCCCTTTATTGGCATTCAGTGTGTTACCTATCATTGAACTTGGGATGTCTTTATATAACTACAGTGAAATTGAAATGTATCAACAGTTTGGCTTATATAGAAAGAATAGAAGAAATGCCATAGAACTTTAAGGAAATATTTTTCCAGTATTTCTTAACCTAGACGTTTTCCTAATATTATTTCCACTTAAGTCTATTTTCTCAAAGTGAGATGGAAAAGGGTAGAGATTAAGGAAGCAGTTTTTTTTTTTTGCCTTTGGCTGTGGTTCTTGCTTTATCTGTTCTACATTTGACAAGTCCTTCCGCTTAGCTCAGGGCACCATTTGATAAGTTGACCAGTCAGTGATTAAACATATTTATTTAGTTCAATGGGTCAGAGCTATTGCGACAGATAGAAAATTACTGATGGATTATCAATTTCAGCACCTCTGACATCTGGCCTCAATGTAGTCCATCATGTGAGGACTCATAACACATTTGCTTGGACAATAACATGCTCATCTACCTATGTGATCACAGAGCTGGATATTGGAAATATTTGTTCAAAATTAATAACACAGAAAGTCACAGAAATTAGATGAGCTCTGCACATATACTTGAAAACTAACAGCACCCAATGGTTTACACTGTCTAAGGCTGGAATGAGAACTGACTTGTACTTTAAATACATTTTGCTGACTTTGGTAATGTTTGTATAATTGCCTTAAGAAGCGCATTTTGGAATTAATGAAATAGATATTTGGAAATACTTTGGAAACAATTTTATATAAAAAGATAACTTGGGTCAAAATAGTTTAGTTAAAGATTGTGAAGAAATAAAAAACGGGCTTAGGTTTTGGTCTTGGGAAGTTATGGAATTACTTAGGTAAAATCCCAACTCAAATATCTACTATTTTAATTCTTTTTAATTATAAACAAGATTTCAAGTAGGATTTGTAAAAATCTTTCTTCCCTTTATTGTTACTGTTGAGTGATTCTTTTATCCTAAGTGAATTCTAATAGTAAAGAATGAGAGTCTTTGTAGCAAATGCTAATCTGAGGTGGAAATGTATTGTACTCCTGTCTATTTGACTTAAATTTATTTCAATACAGTCTTCTTCATATCCCTATTTCAAACTTCCACTTAAAAATTTAAAATAATCTTGCGATTAGGTTTTCAAAAAAATATGATTCAGGTTAACAGTTTGTTTTAAGGTATGTTCATATCTTTTAAAAATTGACCACACTTGTTAAGAAACTAATAGACCATGACAGATAATAAGGTTTAACTTGTATTCTCATTTGTAAATATTTCATGTGATTATCCATATATCCTTATATCCCATGTGACTAATGCCCTACTTTGCAGTGATCCTACATTTAATATTTATGTGCACTGTCATAAAAATATTTGTGAAGCTGAAAATCATTCTTAGTCTTCAGAGGGCTCATTTTCACACATTCTCTTGAATCTCCAAACTAGTAAGAATTTTGAAATGTTACCTTTGTTCATAAAATAAAGATTAAGCTCATTGTCACTACAATTTACATTTATTCATTAAATCCACACCAGAGCTGTTTGCTATAAAATTGATAGGTACTTTGGAATGTTCAGATTTTTACAATGTGTGATAACTTGTCAATATCGCAGATCACAATAGATCACTATATATTGCTAAAGACTTCCGAGGATTTGTCTTGAAATTAATTGAGGTTTCTTCTGTAATTTTCTGGAAACCTTCAGTAGTTGCCTGTAGAATTTAATCAGTCCATCTCTCCTTAAACATGTCTAAGTTGGCTTGGAAAATTCTTGGATGAATCCTAGTTGCAGGATCCTCTCTGGGGTCTAGGTGTATGGGTCTGTAAAACTGTCTTGGATGTCCAGATAAGACACAATTAAAAAATGAGTGGTCATATTAGGGTATCTAAATTTGATTTCAAGAATTGTTTTGAGTTGTCACAGGGAAGCTATTGTAACATTTTCCTTAAAGATCAACCCCTTTAAAGATCAGGATTTTTCACAACTGTCATTTTAAGTCCTTAAATATGATGCTCAGCACTTAATGCTTCTTCAAGTATGCGCTTTGAAAATTGAGAGTACTCACTATGTGCTCCATATTTTGATGAACAATAAACTGCCTAAGTTTGTCTTTCCCTTTTATCCCACACCACCTACTTCTGTCTGAAATAACAATTTTTTAAGTTTACACTTTATAGCATATGAACTGTATATAAGTTGCCAGGATATTTCCATATAAAACAAGCAAATAGCAGTAGAAAAGTGATACACATTATTTTGGAACAAAGTTTACATAGATGAATCCATTACATGAAAATGTATGATTCCATCAAAATGAATCCACTTAGATGAAAATATTCATTACTATGAATTGTGTGTCAAAATTTCTTTGTATAAAGGAGTACTCTTATGTTAGATTGCCAGGTACTTTCACATAGAAAGGGATGCTGTCATCTGTTACCACACAGGGAGACTGAGAAATTAAGCAAAGAAATGCATGTGAAAGTGCCTTATAAACTGTAAAGAGCTGTAATAATGTGAAGTATGTTATTTTAATGTTGTGTGCATTTGTTGGAACAAGATGGTAAGGGAGAAAATCACAGCTATCTGTTCTTAGGGGTTTCAGTGTCAACAGTCTAAGACTTACAGTTTTACCGAATTCTTATTGATATATAATGATTTTTCATGCAAGGATATTAACATTGGCCAGTTTCATGTACTAAAATGTAATACAAAAGAATGCTCAGAACTACTGTTTCAAAATGCTGCCCTATACATTGCCCTTGTAAGCATTTGAATCAGTAATTTGGAACTACTTTCATCCTGGACTAATATTTTTCCCCCCATAAACCCTATTAAGTAGGCATCAATGAATTTTTTTCACTCCTTTTACATTGTTGGATTAGTGCTTTGCATCATCAGCATCTTTGATTTCAGCATTTAAATTCTATTTTTTTTAAGCATTGTGATGAGCCATTATGGTTACAAGTAAGTCAAAGTATGATTATTTTAACTTGTAGCATGCACTGACATTTATTCCAGAGTGTCCAGCATATACATTTCTTCCAAAAATGTGCAGGACATTTGGGGAAGATATAGAAAAGAACTAAGTCAATGATTTTGATAAAGCAATCATAACTTTACTTCGATGACCTAAAAGGATGTAGCCACTAGGCAAATTGATAAATTATAAGGCTTCTAGAATGTATGCTGAAAGTATTCAAACTAAATCACATTATGCCCTGATCTGGATTGATTTTTATTATAATTACCTCACAAAAAACTGATGATATGTTAATATTAAATTGATAGTTGTAAGCTGATAGTAAAATTTTAAATGTGGAGTAGCTACACAAAATACGGAAGGAAAGTTTGCCTTTATTCTATTAATTCATGGTTAGCCTGGCATAATTTTGATTTCTAACAATTACAAAGATAGACTTTAATAGCATAGCTGGAATTACAGTAATAGCTTTGGCTTTAAAAAAAAAATCCAAAGTGTCACTATATGCAGATGACATGATACTACATATAGAAAACCCTAAAAGGTCCACACAAAAACTACTAGAAATAATTGAAGAATTCAGCAAGTTAGCAGGTTACAAGATTAACGTTTAAAAATCAGTTGCATTTCTTTACACTAACGATGAATCAACAGAAAAGGAAAGTAAAGAAACAATCCCCTTTAACATAGCACCCAAAGTAATAATATACCTAGGAATAAATCTAATCAAGGAGGTGAAAGATTTATACATGGAAAGCTATAAAACACTGATTAAGGAAATTAAAGAAGACTTTAAAAAATGGAAAGATATCCCATGCTCCTGGATTGGAAGAATCAATGTTGTTAAAATGGTCACACTGCCCAAGGCAATCTACAGATTTAATGCAATCCCTATCCAATTACCCAGGACATATTTGACATATTTCACAGAACTAGAACAAATCATAGTAAAATTTATATGGAACCACAAAAGACCTTCAAATGCCAAAGCATTACTTAAGAAAAAGAAAGAGGCTGGAGGAATAACTCTCCCTGACTTAAAACAATACTATAGAGCTACAGTAATCAAAACAGCATGGTATTGGTACAAAAACAGACATATGGACCAATGGAGCAGAATAGAGAGCCCAGAAATGAACCCACAAACTTTAGGTCAACTAATCTTTGATAAAGGAGGCAAGAATATACAATGGAATAAAGACAGTGTCTTCAGCAAATGGTGTTGGGAAGACTGGACAGCAGCATGTAAATCAGTGAAGCTAGAACACTCCCTGACACCATACACAAAAATCAACTCAAAATGGATCAAAGACTTAAACATAAGACAAGATACAATAAACATCTTAGAAGAAAATATAGGCAAAACATTATCTGACATACATCTCAAAAATGTTCTAGGGCAGTCTACCCAAGCAATAGAAATAAAAGCAAGAATAAACAAATGGGGCCTAATTAAACTTACAAGCTTCTGCACAGCAAAGGAAACAGTAAGTAAAACAAAACGACAATCTATGGAATGGGAGAAAATTTTTGCAAATGAAACCGACAAAGGCTTGATCTCCAGAATATATAAGCAGCTCATACGACTTAATAAGAAAAAAAAAACCCAATCCAAAAATAGGCAGAAGACCTAAGCAAGCAATTCTCCAATGAAGACATACAAATGATCAATAGGCACAGGAAAAAATGCTCAATATCACTAATTATCAGTGAAATGCAAATCAAAACTACAATGAGGTATCATCTCATACCAGTCAGAATGGCCATCATTAAAAAGTCCACAAATGACAAATGCTGGAGAGGGTGTGGATAAAAGGGAACCCTCCTACACTGCTGGTGAGAATGCAATTTGGTGCAGCCATTGTGGAAAACAGTATGGAGATTCCTCAAAAGACCCAGTAATCCCACTCCTGGGCATATATCCAGAAGGAAGCCTACTTCAAAAAGACACCTGCACCCCAGTGTTCATAGCAGCACTATTTACAATAGCCAAGACATGGAAACAGCCTAAATGTCCATAGACAGATGACTGGATAATGAAGAAGTGGTATATTTATACAATGGAATACTATTCAGCCATAAAAATGATACAATAGTGCCATCTGCAGCAACATGGATGTCCCTGGAAATTGTCATTCTAAGTGAAGTAAGCCAGAAAGAGAAAGAATAATACTATCTGAGAACGCTCATATGTGGAATCTTAAAAAAAAAAAAAACATAAATAGAAAACAGAAACAGACTCAGACATAGAATACAAACTTGTGGTTGCCAATGGGGCAGGGGGCTGGGAAGGAACAGACTGAAATTTCAAAATGTAGAATAGATGAACAAATTGTACTGTGTAGCACAGGGAAATATATACAGGATCTTGTGGCTCACAGCGAAAGAGAATGTGACAACGAATGTATGTATGTTTATGTATAACTGAAAAATTAAATTGTTTTACACTGGAATTTGACACAGCATTGTAAAATGACTATAACTCAATAAAAAAATGTTGAAAAAAAAATCCAACTATCGCCCTTCTCTGTACTCAGAAAATTATTTCAGTTAAGTGTGAATATAGACTTAAAAATAATTAAGAAAAAACAATTGAGCAATTTCTTATACTGAGTTGAACAGGCAGTTTAAAAATTGGAAATTATACCTGTAGTCAGTCTTGTTTGACACCGTCTTTACACTTAGGAACTCTCAGATTTCTTATAAATCAGTGTTTGGACAAATTACTAGGGGACACAATGCAGATATTTAATATTACTATGCCAACATGAGTATATTCTCAAATTTTGATTTTTTTTAATTATTTTAAAAAATTTTGATATTCTGTTAGGAGAATAATTTGACAAATAATTTGACTAATTTGTCTTCTATCCATATAAATCATTCACTGTTTGAAATTGAGTGAGAAATGGGGCATTCTGGTTTAAGTATTTTCCAGTTAACTCAGTTAAACTAGATTCCTTTGGTTTGTTTTGTATAACCCACAATGCTCATTTGGCAATTGTTCTTAAAATTTTTATGTTATATTATATATTCATTGGAATTTCTTGGTTGATTAAGGTCTTATCAGGATAATAACTGTAAACATTTGTTCTCTTTATACTATAAAATCTTGAATCTGCTATGGTATTGCACAGTGAAAAATTCAGCTTTTTATTCACGTAAATTGAACACTAATTATATTCTGGGAACTTCATACACCATTTCACCTTCACTTCAAGCCACTCATGTTTAGGATATTCTTTTTTCTTTTCTTTTCTTTCCTTTTCTTTTCTTTTCTTTTCTTTCCTTTTCTTTTGTTTCCTTCCCTCCCCTCCCCTCCCCTCTTCCCTCCTCTCCTCTCCTCTCTCCTTTCCTTTCCTTTCTTTTTTGTTATGAGGAAACTAAATGGCAGATCAGACCAAAACGTGCAGAGCCATACAGTTTGTCAGAGGGGATATATCTGAATCCCTATGTGTCGGTTCACCAATCTGGATTTCTTTCTATTTAAAACAATATCTAGAGAGGAGAGTATAGCTCAGTGGCAAAGTGTTTGCTTAGCATGCACAAGGTCCTGGGCTCAATCCCTAAAACCCTCATTAAAAATGAATGAATGAATGAATGAATGAATGAATAAATAAATAAATAAATAAATAAAGTGCCTAATTTCCTTTCCTCCCCCTGCAAAAAAACCTTCAAAATAAAAAAAAATTGTGTAAAAATATCTAGAGTATTTGATCTGAGAGAGACTTCTTAGGATTGATCTCTTTTTGAGTATGAAGTGCAACAAGCAACTCTGGTTTTTGTAAAAGTTCAGATTTTTGGTTTATTGAGGTGCAGCTCTCATTCTCTGTAGATGACAGTGATTAACTGTTGACAACACTGGAGTTTGTGTGTGTGTGGTTGTGTGTATTTATATGTGGGAATAGAGATCAAAAAATTATTCAATACTAATCTGCTCCCCAACAATACAAATGTGGACTATTTGCTTTGTAGTCACAAACACAGACACTTTTTGTTTGATTTTAAAGTTCAGACTAGTGCCACTTGCTACCTAAAACTGCAGATGTAAATTTGGTTGTGGTCCATATAGATGTATGAATTAGTAAGCACTGCCGCTCTCATTTTGGTTGGACTAAAATTGTTAACATGTAAATTCTTCATTAACTTTCATAGTCAAAGAATATGTAGAAATCCAAAAAGTTAGCTGATTTCAACTCAGATTATTGCCACACCAGTGCTAAACTAATACAGAATGGCCATTCAAGAGGCTGAAGTCCAGTCAAATGTCTTTTTTACGGTGATGACAACATAAAACATGAACCTATGAAGCCTCCTCAAAGCTTCCGTCTCAGATCTGTTCCACATGTGGTGTTGTGGAAATACTGCAAGCAGTGAAGTATTAAAACAGTTTTCTCTTGTGTTCTTTCATTCTGACAGGCCAATGACACAATGTCGACAAGCCATGTCTGATAGATTCAAAATTAAAAGTGAATGCCCTCCCTTTTTTTCCTAGCTCGTGCCTAATGGCTTTTGAGCCAATGTGCAATTTCACTGCTTCCGACATAGGAAGTCTTCCATAGTAAGTCTGGGAACAGCTGGTGAGGGTTTTTTCTCAAGCTGCAAAGGATGGTTTGATCAAAACTATATTAGTTTGTTATTAAAGGAGAAGAATGGAGAGGAATCCGCAATAAAAACAAAGGCTTGTTCAGAATCTGAACTCTGAAAAGCAGTTTGCTGATAAAGATATTAGCCCTATCTGTACAATTTAATACTTTCATGTTTAAGTTAACTGGTTGATTTTCATGAACATGCATGAAGCAATAGTGTTGAGAAAAATAAAGGTAGAAATTTAAAGTAATGCTATGAATTGATTCTTAGTTCTACATTCTATTACACAGTTTCGGTAAGGAAGATGATAAACAATGTACGGAGCCAAGATGTTAAATATCCCCCAGGCAGATTTTCTCTGCTGTGGCTTTTCCACTGAATCAAGGGTTTCGCTTCTCTGGCTGCATAATTCAAGAAAATTTGTTAGACTGTTGATTTTACAAAGACCTGTGAAAAGAACTTAGACAATTTAGAAAATGATTGAAGTTGATTATTTGAAAGCTATGCAAGTATTTTGTTCATTTATTTATTTAATCAGTGAAATACTTACTAGAATTTATTATGAATTTAGCCTGTTTCAGTGTGTTTGGAGGTGTGATCTTTGCTTTTTGACTGCTCATATACTAGTTGGAAGAAATTAAGACATACACATGTGAAAGTGTTGACAGTTGTAGATGGGGGAAGAAAAGTAATAAAGACATGTTTTGTGTGTGTGTGTGTGTGTGTGTGTGTGTATGTGTGTGTGTGTAAAACATTTGAAAAAATAACTTTCTTAAAACAAAATCCAGAGTCCAGGTCAGATAAAAGCAGAGGTTGTTAATCCCTTCTTTTCTTGAATTATCAGAGTTCAAATGCTTAAAAACCATTTTCATGGGATACTAGGGAATCCCGTGCTGAACATGGGCTGTAGGATAGGGAAGTCAAAGTCTTCCTTGTTGGGGAGATGTTTTTTTGAACTCAGCAATATTTGACAAATTGGAAGAGAGGGAAATGGGGCATATCAAAAGGGAAGAACATTGGGAAGGCAGAAACTTGAAGCCAGGATAGAACAGTGTTTTCTGAAGGGCTGTAAGAAGGCAAGCCTGGCAGGAGTGGAGTTTATAATATTGATTTAAGAGGGACCTAGGTCAGGTGGAGCCAAGTCAACAGGAACCACAAATTCTAGGCAGAGGTTTTTTTGGAGTATCCAGGAGACAAAATGAGTATGTTCAGGAACCTTTGAAAATGGACATGACACAATGAAATCATTGTTTATATACTGTAACATTTAGTGAAATTGTGGGTAGGAGTTATTTGGCAAAATAAAATCAAAGAGCAGAAATTGAAGATGTTTTCTGGTAAAATAAATACTGAGTTTTCTAGTAATAGCGCAGTTACCTTTATTTTTGTGCCATACATTAGTCATAAAATAAGTATACACCCCAGTATACATCTTATTTAAGCAGCCACTTTTAGTTCCAATTAAAAGTAGCAAATTGATTTGTCCATTATAATTATTTACAGCTTTCAAGGATGTATCTTTTCCCCCTCCCTTTGTCTTTTCTCTCTTCTTATTTTCTATCTTTAGCTTCTCTCTCTTTCTTTTTCCTTCTTTTCTTCTTTCTATGTCTCTTTCTGCCATACAGTATACTGGTCTTTTAATTATTATAAATATTAAACTCAAATGTAATATTTTATCTTCATGATAAAAGAATGTCATGGTTGAAAGGAGAGAGTCCAGGCACTTTTTCAAATACTTAGTTTAAATAATGACAGGTCCCTGCTTTTGCTCATTTTCCAGGTAGTGTTTAGACGCAACCTTTATTTGCTATGAAACCTGGGTCTATGATAAAGTGTAGGACAGATATCCACACTTAGTGGAAAAACCATATTAACTATAACAGCTGTGGACTGTCTGCACAATGTCACAATCACGGTCACATGAGTGTTTCTGGATTTCTACCTCTCAGAGTGCTGTTTAGGTAGATGCAGGTGGTTTTGTTGAAGGAATAGATTTTCCTTTGAAGTGTAAATCACTACAACTGGCAACCATTCCGGGGATTGGATAGACTATTGGTGTTGGTTTCAATAATTATTAAGCATTTTGTTCAGATGTTGTGCTATTGTTTTAACAGATTAAATATTAATTCTGCTTAATTTGGGGCTCTACGTCGCTATCACTTGCTTTCCTGATAGGCATTCAGTACTCTCTCTTCTTTACAAAGAAAAGATTGAGAAGTAAAAGAAAACAGATACTGTCCAAATCCCTCATGGGTACTTGTGTCAGTATGCTTGATTAAAGGTGTGATGTAATGAAATCTAAGCTTTTTATTACAAGGAAATATGAAAAAAATGTTTTGAATGTAGAAAGTTTCTTTCACTGTGATCATAACCTTTAAAAAATTTACCAGTTAGTGTATAATTTTAATGAAATTTTCCTGATGTGTAAACTTGATTAACAGCTGATTTTCCAGAGAGCAATTGTTAGGAATTGACATCATAGAATAATAACATGTACAGAATTGTCATAAAAATGTGCTTACGTTTAGTTCATTTCTATTTATGAAGTACTACTAGTTGCTATGGCTTAGGTAATTAAAGGAAAACATGTTAGCAAAGGCTACAGCCCACAAATTCAAAACCGGTTATTATTATTTATTCAGCTCCCAGCGATTGCACACATTTGACCCTAAATGACAAAGTAAATGAAAGCCCTTTTTCAAAGTAATACAATCAGTTCAAAAAATATTGTGCTAATAAAGTTATACATTCTAATTGAAAGATTGATGGCAATCCATTTAGTTGTTACTAGGTTATTTGTGACAGACAGATGCAGAGTAACCTCATTACAGTCAGAATTGTGATGACTTGTAGCTGAAGAGAGGAATAAAGCTTTAAACCATTGTCACAGTCCATTTCCAAAATGTATTCAGAAGATGATTTAAAAGAAAATATACGACCATTAAATATAAGTTTGAATTGGTTACCTAGTGGTGTTATTATAGAAGCAATGAAGTAATCATCTGTTTGATTTGTAATTGGCCTACTTAAAATTCACAAATCAGATTTACAGATTCCAATTTATGTAAGAGAAATGCAGGACCAAACTCTGGATTAAAAGCACTATCCTTTGTGGTTTTGTATATCCAGTTCATATTTTTAGTTGTTTTCTTCCTGATCATTAAATCTGTATCAGTTTATTTTAGATATTTCTGTCCACAATCACCAATTCGTGATAAATTATTCAGCATTTGTATGTTCCCTAGGAGTTTAATGTCAGGCTTTCAGCACAAGTACTCAGGGGAATTCGATCAACATTTTAAAGTTATGTGGTTGAGAGAAAGAAGGAATATGAATGAACAATAATATTTTTCTCCTTGTGAAAGATGTTGAAATCTTTGAGGGATATATTTTCTGTATATTTGATTTTGAAACTTACTTTTCTTGATTAACTAATAATAATGTAGACATTTTAACCTAAGGAAATATCTGTCCTCCCACAGTCTTCCTACAACAGTATCTTCATATTTCTCTAGAATTTCTCAGATTCAGAAGTATCCTCATAGAAATCCTGTTTTGTTTCGAGTGCAGTAATCGTTTGCAGCATCTCACACATTAAACACATTTCATTTTATCACTTCTCATTTCTGGTTCAATCTTATGCACAGTTGTCCTTGCTTTCTCATTTGCACTTTTGGTTATTCTTCTGCATCCTGAACTTTTTCTTGGGCTCTTTAAAATCACTGCCATGCTTTTCATTACAGCTTATGTTTCACCGTGAATTCTAAAATTCTCTTATATTGACAGAGATACTCTTTACAAGAGGACTATTGCAAACTTGATGTAAGGTTGGCCCTAATTTTCCAAGAAGTGCATTTAGGAAAAGAAGATTTTCACTGTGTACATAAGTTAAGTATGCATTGGATATCTCTTAATTGCTTAGAAATTACCATGGTGTTCTTTCTAATATAGTGACCCCACTTAAGGTTGACATTTTATCTGTCCTAAGTAATGAATTAAGAGGAGGTTTAGGATTGTGCTTCTTCTTGGGTTGTGTCATCAGTTAAGGCTAAAGTTTTGACTTGTCCAAGCCAGTGAATTATTTATTTATTTATTTTTTGTGAGGGGAGATAATTAGGTCTATTTATTTATTTATTTTTAGAGGAGGTACTGGGGATTGAACCCAGGACCTCGTGCGTGATGCTAAGCATGTACTCTACCTCTTGAGCTACACTTCCCCCACAAGCAAGCAAGTGAATTAAAAAAATACATTATAGTAAGATCCTAACAAGCAGAACACCTTTCAGTTGATGTTGTATCATTAAGGTGAGAGGCCAAGGTTGAAGTGGGAACAAAGGTCCTTTCTTCCAGTCCTAGCTATAGATCACTTCCCATAAATTACCTGTTAGCTGTGTGACCTCAGGAAAGTTAGTTAATTTTTGAGTCTGAGTTTTCTTCACTTATAAATTTGGATCAGGATTCTAACATTACAAAGTTGTTATGATACTTGTATATATAATTTTATGTTATACAAGTTTATTTATGACTCAAAGATTGGAAATGTTTCAAAAATATACATACTTTTCATTAATTTAAGCAAATGATTATAATATGCCTACTGTGTGTCAGGTTCAGTTCAAGGTATTAGGTTATATCAGTGAATAAATTAGAAAAAAGTAATGGCCCCATGGAGCTTCTTTTCTCAGTGCTTACATCTTCAGTGCAGAAACTTGAAAGATAAATGAATGTAAATATACAAAAATAAAATCATTAAGAAGTCTGCTGTTAATGATTTGTGGATGACTATATTTTTGTATGTTTTTATGTGAATCTGTGTTTTGCATTCTTTTCCAGTTTATCATTGTAGCCTGCATCTTCTTGCTTATTTATATTTCATAAATATTTTCTCATATCGTATTCATCTTCACCATGGTGTTTAGTGGTGCACTTTTCATCCTGTGTTGTCTGCTAATTTTCTTATTCTTTATCATAGGCTATTTAAGTCATTTCCAGTTTTTCAGGATTACATATGAATATATAAACTATGAAGATGATGCTATGATGAAAATTCTTGCGCACATTCCTGATCATTTCTTTCAAATAAGTTCAGTTACATAGAATAGCTGAGTCAATGATTATTGATATTTTTAAGAGTCTTGTAAGTTCTTTTGTAAAGCTGTTTTGATTTAAACCCCCATCAATTATACCTGAGAGTCCAGATTTACTCATACTCTTTCTTTATGACATTTTCCTTTGCCAATATGGTAAATAAAATTATTCTCTCATAATTTTACATTTTATTCCTATTGAAGGTAAAGCTTTTGTTATGTGAGGGTTAGCTTATTTTTTCTCCTTTTGTGAATTCCTATTCGTGTTCTTTAAATGTTTTTCTTACCAGAATGCCTTTTACCGATACTTGAGAGCTTGTTATATATGAAGTACATTGTCTTCCTTTCATGTTCCCGAATGTGTACATACATAAAAGCTTTCCATTTTTATGTAGAAAACCTATCAAAGTAACCTCCATGATTTCCTAGTGATTATTTCAAAATCAAAACAGATGAAGTCCCATCATTCTTTTACTACCCTGCTATATTGACAATATTAACATAACATTGCTTATTTGTAAATTTCTTATGTTAACTAGGTACAGAAGTAGTTTTTTTTTTTTTTTAAGAGTCCTGGAGTCTCTTACTTGTTTCCCTGTTGATATGTTTTATTGGTGAAGTTTTAGATACTGCTAGCGAAAAAGAGAAGATAACATTAAAGGGACTGAGATGTATAAACTCAGTGTATTCTTTACATGGTTGTCATTTCTACCTTCCCAATTCTGTTGGCTTGGTGGAACCTTAGATCTACACTGAGTCTTCGGATGAAAGATATCCCTATTACCCTCCAACATCTTTCCCCCAGAGATAGGCTGGAAGTATCTGAATAGTATACCTTATTTTTCTTATGTTATCACAGGCGGCTGAAAGGCTAAATATAGACAGACTCAGCCCTCCTAGTGTTTTACTATTGTTTTCTAATTGCATTTATCCTTTTAGATGAGTCTTGTTCTCTCCAGAGCCTCATATACCCTATCAACCAGATTTACCAACACCTTGAAAGATTTACTCATAGATTACTTTGCTAGACCCAGTTGGCATGTAAGTTTAAGACAACTGCATTAGTGGCCAAAGAGTGATTTAAAAAAAATGTCAAGTGTCAAGAGATTTAAAGTCTGACACTTCAGGAACTGTTAAAACCTCAGTAATATAAGGGCAAATATACAGTCTTTGGGATCTGTAAATATGAAAAGTAAATTATAAGCTGTAAGCTCAATGGGGCAGAACTATATATTTCTTTAATTTTTAAAAAAACTATGATATTCTTTAATTTTTTAACCTATGGTACCTATAACTTAAAGAAATATATAGTGTATTTTCCATACTCTTTATTATAATTTACCTGTGAGACTTGGAAATCTAGGCACAAATCTTTAGCTCCTTATCAGATTTGACCATTAAGTAAAGGAATTATAAAACTGATTAGAAAATAGTTACTGATACTTTCTGGTAACAGGTTTTTTTGTATTTTTTGTACATGGCTGTGTTAGAAAAGAATAATATCCTAAAATTTGGTTATTAATGAATGGGAAATCGTATTATTAAATTATTAGGTGAATCTCTTTGAAATCAGGCATTTAAAATGTATTTAAAATGGATTAAATTGAATACATATTTTCCTTTAGAAAAGAAGCTAATATATTCCCATGACTGACTCATAAAATTATGAATATAAAGATAAGTATATTTTAATCTTTACCTCCAAAATACATATGATTTATTACAGGGTTGTGATTTTTATCCAATGTCTTAGTGTTGAATGATGGTGTTTAATAATACTGTAATACCTTATGTCAGAAGATTTATTGTGGTTTTAATTTCTCTGAGCCAGGAGACAGAGTACTTGAATGCGTTTGGTGATTATTGACTGATAAGCAATAAAATGATCCTACATAAGACTCAGTAGCAAATGTTTCTTCAACTTCCTCTGATTAATATGGTCCTTTCGGTGTAATGTGTCAATTTTATCAGATTCAAATTTATCACCAAACTAGCTGTAGTAATTTCAACTCTCGAAAAGGGCTACTTTGACTTTTATCATTATATTCACAAATAAGATTGTTTACATCTCGGGAAAGTCCTTATGAAAAGTTACTCTTGATCACTGCTTGGTCAGCCAAAAATGCCTTTATCAGTGTTAGATGAAATAAATGAACTATATGTCTGCAGATTTTGAACATGTTAATTATTCTTAATAAGCTAATGAAAGTTTTCATCTGGTCACTAAATCTCTTGACCACTGACTTTTTAAGTACAATTATCTTTATTCTTTACAGTATGAAAATATCTTCAATAATTGAAAGTGCTGGAAAATGAGGACCACTAACAGAAATGAAAATTCCAAAACAGAAAGTAATTCATATAAACATGTTTGACATGTTTCTAGTATAGTTGATACATTTCTAGTATCAGTTTAATTCAGCAAATATCTTTTAAACATCTGTATGTTAGACTGTGTGCTAGGTTGCAGGGTCACAAAAATGAATATATACTAAGAGAGAGATGAATGGATAGGAGATATCTACTCATTCTTTCTAGAATATGACATCTGAAATAACCAAGTTTGGAAGCATATAACTTTTAACTTTCCACTTCCTTTAATTTGCAATATACTTCTGTAATTATTTAGTTATATGGTAAAATGCATAATTGGGATATTGTGTGGCAAATAAGGTTTATAAGTGCAATTTCAAATTTTTCTGGGTCATTGAGACCAAAGGCCATTTAAATTAGAGTTGAAAGGTGAAGGCAGATTATAGAATAAAAATTTTCCATTATGTGTTAGGTAATTTTTGAAAGGACAGTGATGAGGCCACTGGAGAGAAAGAACTGAGAATACATTTGTGATTTTCAAGGTAACAAAAGATTATGGAACCCAGACTGTCCTACTTCTAAGAATTTCATCATTCCTTGGTTAAAATCATGGTGCTAACGATTAGATTTCACTCACAGGGACATCAGATAACAACTCTATTAAGAACTTTGAAATCTTCAAAAGAAATCTTGGCACTGCATTTATTCAATATTTGAAATCTAATATGTGTAAAACACAGATGTATGGGAATCATGTACATCTAATGGATTGCGTGTTTTGCAAAAGCAAAGAAAATGCAATTTTGTGCTCTGCTCAACTAAAAGGTATTCTGTCTTGAGATTCCTTTAGTTTCTATGCTTACTCCTAACAAAAATTCACCCAGTAATTTTATTTGGTATTTTAAATACTATTATTAAGAAAAATTGTACATATTCGGTTGTACATTAGGACAGTTTCTAAAGTAGAATTATTTACATAGGATAGTAATTTTTACTAGTCTGCCATATTTGGCTGTTATATATGTTGGAAGAGACAAAACATATCATAATTTTCTTATATATTTTATTCAGAGGGACATAAGTCTGATGGTGCCCTTATATTTATAAAATTACAACCAAAACTGTTCAGAAAAACAAGTGAAAACAACTGGTTTATTGTATTTTCTTTCTCCAAAATTGCATTAGAGACATAGGAAGGTGAGGAAAAGTGGTTCTTCTGAGAAAATATTTTAAAGTTATTTCCACATAATCTTTTCCACCTTTTGTACATGATTTGTGACCTTTTAAAAACCTGAAGAGTTAAAAAAAATTATCACATATTTAACTTTTTATTTTTCTACAACTGATTCTGATCAAAGCATTCTTTAAAGATTAAAAACATGTACCTGACTTTTAACCTACTGATCTATTCCTCTCAGACAACATAACATGATACTTTGCTTTCCAGGTATCTGAGACTATGGTATTAAAAACAGGAAGGGAAAACTGAAGGACAAAGGTTAACTTATGATGGTTCTTTCTAGGTCTCCATGTTGGCACAGGCATATGCTATATATACGCCCTTTCAATTATAAACCAATCGCTCTGCAGTGAGGATATTTATGAATGTTCACATCTCTACCTGTCAACACTCTCAAACCTTTTCAGCACCCAGTTTCTCAGTCTCTTCTTGATCAAAGCATGACCTGCTCACTAAGGCTTTCATAAGATAATAATTTAATAACAAACTCTGAGCCAGAAGACAAAGGAAAAGACTGTGTAGGAGGCCACTGCTAATTTCCCTCTGAACATAATCAAATCAGTACAGCTATCCAGGCAGGACTCATAACCCTTAATAAGTCACTCTACTCGATTAAGAGAAATTGATTTTCCTCTACCGTGGATCATAGTGATTATGACGAATATGGTATCTGCTGTTCACTGCACTCCCCTCTTACTGCCAGTGTCCATTTGTTTGCAGGGCGGCAGGTAAACGAGCTAGAGGATGATGCTGTGTCATTAACTGCAGTTGGTATCAGCGCTTTGACAGCTGTGGAATTGAGTGGTTCCATACATCAGCTTAGAAGTCAGTCATAAAAGCCTTGCAGGGCAGTTACACATTCCTGACAACACTACCTGCAGCTTTCAACATGCAAAACTCCTGGGTCATGATTTTTATTTGAAAATGTGGGAACGAAACAAAAGTGGTGGGGATGATAGTTTAAACTCTAGATTTATAATATGAAAAGTTATGTGGGAGCCAAATAGCAACATAGTACTTTGCCAAGGTTCTAACTTGATCCTCAAAGTGTTTGAAGTCTACAGTGGGAGGAGTGTATGTTAGTTATATGACTGCAAACAGATTGAGATTTCGAGATAAAGCAGTATCTTAAAATACAAATGTTGGTTGCAGAAACTTTGGACTTATATACTCTTCTGACCTTTCTGATCACTTGCACGAAGAATTTTGAAGTGATTGATTTTATTTTGAATGATTCTCCGTCTCTTTACTTCATGTGATAACTCTTGGTACTCCATTTTAACATCAGTGGGGAAAACAGGGAAAGAAACATACTGTCAGAGCAGATTTATTATAATTGCTGAGAGTTTTCATATAAACTTTCTATATAGTACATCAATTAAATGTTTATTTCTATAGTTAAAACAAGTTCTTAACTTGATGTCTGAAAGGTATTTCATATGGCACAGTGCACAGAGATAGCAGTAGTAATAAGGATTTTTTTTTTACTACTTTTCCTCTTTTTAAAATATTCTGGGTTTGGGACTTTGTGTACGCTGTTAGTGTCAGACAGATATCTCCTAATTTCAGTGTTCTACATAGACTTGGTATTACGGAGTGAGGAATTATACACAGATGTGAAATGTTATTTTTACCTATGGAGGCATAAAAAAAAGCAGACATCAGAGTTCTCTTCATGAAAATAATAGATGTATTTCTTTTGCTTAAAATTTTATCTTGACTGAGTCAGACTTAAGATTTTTAAAAACTAGCTTTATCACTAAACACCAGTGTGCTATTTTCTATTAGGCTACACTAAATTGTCACATCTCAACTGTTGTTCCATTGGAGAATAATATATTCTAGTTGTATTAAGGAAAATTAATCTGTTTAATTCATATATTTTATATAACTAAGAAAGGACAAGAAAATAAGACTTTTTCCAGTTTTAAAAACGTGCTGTGAGTTTCATTTTATTCTTGGTACCATCACTAAAGAGTCTACTGCTCTTTAAAGTAACTTTACTAGTACCTTATTTCTTAGCATTTCCCAAGAAAAGAAAGCCATCACAATGAGACTTAATGAAAGGGTATATACAATATCTTAACAAATTTAATTAGACTTCTATTTGCATTTAACTTTTTGTGTCTTAAGAAATAACAAACTAAATGATGATAAAAGTTGTTAAAACTCTGGCTCTACTCCCACCAGTTTTGAGGGAAATTCTCCTTCTGTTATGCAGGAGATTCTAATTGTACAGTCCAGTGAGCACAAACAAGTCTGTGCTTGAGAGGAACTCTCCAAATGGCTGCCTGACCGTAAAAGTAATTGTCCAATGAGGAAATGTGGAGGAGGAATATATTTTGTTCAGTCCTGTCTGTCTATGCTGGGAACTTAATGAATGAAATACAGCCCAATATATTCATAATCATCTCTCTTAGAACTGGGCAATCCCTATATCTCCAATGACCTTGACAGAGAAGATCTCTGTGCAGCATTTCCAAGGAAAGGCAATTAAATTTGATGAAAATTGTTTAGCATTCACAATATTCCACACACCTTGGAAAACCTGGAATGCAAAGATGGGTCCAACACCTGTTTGAATCTATCACAAACTTTCCTTCTGATCATCCAAAAATTTTCCCTTACAATGTATAATTTTTATCTTTTATAATAAAGATTTAGATTATCTGAAGATACCAATTCTCCAGAACAATGCTGTAAGAAATTTTAGTTTCTTACTAGTTTTAATTTGCTCCTTCCTTTTTGCAGTAAATTACACATATTCTATTGAACAACAATAATGTTTTTTCATTGTGATTCTATTTAATGGAAAAATAGTTAATTACTCATAGTATCAATGATAATACAGTGTATCCTGGTGTCTACTGTACACTCTTAATTCACCAAACTACTTAAATCTGGTTTAAGGAATTCCATCTCCATAATAGTTTAGATACCATGATACTTTCAAGATGGTAAGAGAATTGCATATGGAGTTCTTTTTGAGTAATCAGTGCATCTGTCACAGAATCTCCTATGTATTTAGCCTACAATATTAAAAACACATACTTCATATTAGAGATACAGTATGGACTATGATTAGCAGAAAAGAAGGGACTAATCGTTACATAAAGAAATAAACTACTAGAACAACTAATAGAATGTTTAAGAGCTTTTAAATTAACTATGTGGAGTGAGTTTTTGAAACTTTTTTTGTGTGTGTATTTACCCCTTGGTTAAAGTTCTGTTTTAGTTCTAAGTCAACAGTATAACTAAAGAGAGAGGTGAAAGGACCTGGAATGAATGTCTCTGTGTTCTATTTTATGTCAGAAACTGGCCGTAAGTGAGCAAGTAGAACATGGATAACAGGGACAGTCTCAGAGCTTGTGGTGTCTTCAGCCAGTTGTGGCTTCCATGCTTGGTGAGGAGAAAACACATGCATGAATATAAGACTGGGAGTTTGACTGTGAAAAGAGAAAAATAAATGTCTGGTTCTGTGTTGAAAAACACAAGAGTTTCTGTACTGGACCATGAGTTCACAACTGAACTGAATTTACATGTGTTTGTGATACAAGAATTTAGTATAATATTATACTCTATTAAAGGGAAAATGGTCAGGAGCAGTCTGAGCAGTTCTAATCTCTAAATCTGTACGAAAATAGGATTTAGTAGAGAATAGACAAAAAGAGCACAGAGGACAATTTAAAAAGTCTACATGTAAAATGTTACTGGGAGTTAATTGAATCATTCTCAAGAGTATGGAGTGGAGAGAAGCCACTTCCCACTGCCCCTGTACAAAAAAAATTATACACAGAAAACTTTTAGTTACAAATGGATAATTTCCTGATGTAGAAAATCTGGTATTAGACAAGAAAATCTTCTGAATATTTTAATTGAAAAACTCCTCCCATGTATTTTACTCCATTAATATACTCTGTTCACATTTTAAAACAATTGAATTTTAAATCTAGTAATGGAATTATACTTCAAACCAAAACTTACCTATGGTATATTAATCCTAAGAAACCTTGCAACCACATGTACTAACATTTGAAAAGCTTTACAATGAAAATAGGATTTACTGCCTAAATTTTGCTTTTGAGTTCTCCATCACTTGAGTGATTCGTAATTGTGGTATGTAACACAGATACGAGACCAGTTCAATAACTTAGCAGTTCCTAGCTGTAAAAATCGACACATCCTCAGAGCAGAGAGGACATCGGTATACATCAGTATTAGTGCTGTTTCTCACTTTCCAATAAGTTTTGTATTCCTGCAGGCTGTGTCTTCTGCACTCTTTGAGATTTTAAAAAGATTTCTCGTCTCCACTTTCTCCGAAGTTGGACAGCAGCCGAAGTAGCAGCTGCCTCACTAGTCACTTTTCTTCCCCTTGTTTTGATAATTATGAGCAAAAGGTCAGTCACTTTCTCATCCAGGCAAATCCTGACAACCCCACATGTCAGAGCCTAAGTTATAGAAGACATGCTTGTCAACATCAAAAAACTGGGAGTGTATTTTTCTTCCTCGTAACCAGCTTAAAGTCAAAACCCCACTGAAAACTGGAGGCAGGAGGGAATGAAGGAAGAGTGGCTGTGTGTCCTGCCGTTGTCAGCTGCAGATATATAGTTCTAAGGAGATTTTTATAATTTTAAGCTCCACAACTGGACAGTTTCATTCCACTTGTTAAACATGGACTATGAGCGTCCTGATGGAATGCAAATGCTTCTGTTAGCAGTATGACCTTGTAGTACTTTAAACACAGAGGTTTTACTTTTATTGTGGCATTTTTTTCCTGAACCCAACTTAGCTTTTTAGATGAAGATGAAATGTTTTAATGCTGAGAGGGAGCCAAATAATGTTTTGTTTTTTTTTATAACCAGATTCTGAGTGAACTAAAAACTCAACTAGGACCATTATAGGAATAAAGACACACAACTGAGTTCACTAAACACTGAAGGGGTAAGGAGAGAGATATATTCTTTACATTATGAAGTTTGGTATTAAGCTTGTATACTGCTCAGACTATGTCAGAGATTCACTTACACTTAATTATGCAGTACCTCCCAGTCTCCCTGAAGTCAGCATTCATAGAAATATGCATTATTGAGTCTGCTGGTAACTGACCCTGAAAACAAACAGAGCAAATGACACTCCTGTCAACATGTTAATTTCTCACACTTTCAATAATCCCAATTGATTTAAGAGAATAGGGTGTGAAATTAAAATTTAACCCAGGGTCCCAATTTAGTACCTACTCAGAGTGAGCCTTCCTGTTTACATCAAACATTTACCTAAAATTCTTTGGGTCATTTTATTTTGAATACTTTAAGCGCTTTCTGTTTGAACAGAACCTGTAGAAATTCCTCTTTATCTTCTTCTTAGGAAGTAATAAATCTTTCTGTACAGTGAATCATTACTGTCAAGTCATTATGCTGAACACCTTAAACTTAGAGGAAACATCAAAAAAAGAATTACCTCCTCATGTCTCACGTATTAAATCAAAATTTTTATTTGCTGCATTCTATGAGTGTTATATAGTGAGTCACCTATGGTATGTTGTGATAAATTGTGAGTTAGATTTTCACTCTCAGAATAAAAAAAAAAATTACTTTCCAAGAAAGTTATGACCCAGTGTGATAATTTAGGATTAAAAGGAAAGTGTGGTAAGTTTTCTGGAATGAACAAATCTAACCTAACCTTAAAGCAAGTAATATTTATCCCAGATTATTAAGAATTTAAGTCTGTGTGGAAATATAATGAGTTGTGGACATATAATTCCATGTTCTAGCCAAAGAGGGCTTACTCTGTCCTTTATATACTAATGTGCAATACATAAGCTACTTGGAAGAGGTGTACTTGTTTTATTAGCAGTCATTCTCCTTAGACATACATGTCTTCAGGCACAGTGATGTGCTCTCAGTGACACTCTTGAAGCCCATTGCTTTGATTTTCTTTTCCTCTCCATCGCCCTATTGCGTACCTTCCAATTGTTCACCTTCCATGACATCTCCAAGAATGAAGTCAAAGACTGGCAAATATACAGGTGTTTTGTCCCTTCTTTTTTTTTATCCCCTCCTCAGTTATTCAATTATGGTAATGGCATTTTGTGATATGCAGTTTCTGGATTTATGACCCATTCTCCATAAGCGTGAATCTGGACTGCGTGTGCATCTTTGATAAGGTTCTAATTGGATAGCAGTGACCTTTCTGAATGTAATTCAGGGAGGAAGATTAAAAAGCAGCCCAGGAAGTGACAGGTTTGGGACAATAACGTATGAATTCGGCTCTGCTGGCAGGCAAGAGATGTAAGCTGTGATAAATTAGAGGCAGACCAAACAGGCTTGCTGAATGAATGATTTTTCATTTCTGCCACATCCTTGGGTAAACCTCTATTGCAGAAATTGTGCTAACACTGCTGTATCTCCCTCCTCCTGTGTTATGCTACTTCTTTACTGATTGAAGAAGCTGGAAAATTTTTCAGTTAATGTAGTTTTGAGATTACTAAAGACCATATATCAATTAAAAGCATAGGCCCCAGTTAGCACATTTGTGTATTCTTACGAGTTTAACAGTGAGTATTTGGAAGAGAGCTGTCAAAACTCAGAAAAATCTTGGCCTCTTTCTCTCTCTCTCTCCTACTTTCTCTTCCTTTCTCGTATCTGTATGTCAGAACTATTAGAAATATACATGTGTGTATATACATACATACACATAATACACACACACACATACACACTCAGATTCTGAGGAAAATCTTTGTCCAATTTTAAAGATTTAAATTTAAAGATTGTTTCTAAAGGAGAATCAATCTAATGAGGAAGCACCTAATCAATATTCTTATGTATTTGATAAAGTCATAAACTCTTAATATATTTTCAGTATATCAATATAATACCAATACAGTGAATATGTAGCAGAAATATACTTGTGTAGACAAGTATAATTAATTATATGTTCAAAGGTTAAGGATATACACACTAACTTGAAAATACATATATGTGTCACTTGTAGGCTGAGATATTTCTTCCCAAATTGACACTTTTTCTTAGTGCCAGTATGATAACCAAACATTAACTATATTACTATAATAAAATGTTAATTCAATGGAATTAACTTATTAAAAAGGAGATATTGTTAAGTTAAAATGTAGCTTTGTCAGGTGATTTTGTAACATCTGCCCTTTTTATTTTTATTTTTGGCTGTTGCAGCCTGTTGCTTATACACTTGGGATAAAAAATAAATTATACAAGTAGCAGGCGAGTCAGTTCTTGGGCCTCCCTGCCAGGATTAATGGAGGGAGGAGTTCTGTCCTTTAACCTCTTCCTCACACTCTTCACACATGAGCTCCTTCACGGAGCACAGGGCCTATCAATTCTGAATTTCCTTTAAAGGGACCCCCTCTGGAGCACGGGAGCCATAGGAGCACGGAAGGCAACTGCCTTTTCCCAGAGCCTGACGTGGGTCAAATATTAAGCTAAGTCTTTGTACATGAAGAATTGTGTTCTGGCCTCATCGTCACTCAGGGAAGTGCTGTTATTAGCTCTGTTTTTACAGGTGGGAAGTGTTGCCCCAAAATTCAGCACGAGGCTTGGCTCTCAGCAGTCATGATGCAGGTGGAAAACAAAATGAGTAAGGCCAGGTGTACTCACTAAGGTTACACTAATTGAGACCTGGCAAACCAGATTTGAATCTGGGCTTTGTGTATCTTAATGCAAACAAGCAAGCAGAGAAAAACAAACTTCTAGCAATACCGTTTTATCATGATTTTGCAATTCCTCTCCTAGACACCATTTTTTATATGTTTTTTTAAAGATATTTTTCACATACCATACAATTCATCCTTTTAAAGTTTCAAACGTCATTTTGTATTTCATACCTGTTATAAAATCAGTATAATGTATTGTGTCTTCTTTGGCTCCGCTTAATACTCATGGATTGAAGACCTATTGTTTTAACCTAGATAAAGAAAATGGGAAGAAAAGAGTGTTTCCCCACTTCAGTCCAATATCTCATATTTCTGCTAAATTCTTGGATAGCTAACTATTGGTATTCTTTCAGAATTTTTCTGATAATTCATCATTTCCTGTCTATTTTTTTTTTAATATTCACTATTCTGGTGTTCCCCTATGACAGACATTTGAACTATTCCTAGAAGCACTTATTTATTTTTTTAGGCTTCTTGCTACTCCATTCCACCCTGTAAACTTACTGACAATTTAATTGTTCTAAAAAATTTACTTTCTGCATGACATTTTGCTCTTCTTAAAGCATATTGTCTGTCAGATTAACTTAAAAAGAAAGACAACCCTTCAGTGATTGACTTTCAATTCCTTACGTGATCTGATCCCATCTTATTTATGTGACTCTCACATTTCATAATTCCTATCAGGAAGTACCTCCTGTATGTAGACCAAACCCTCAAGCTCTCACTTGTCAATGTTTATTTCTGACTCTGTGCCTTCTTGTTTAACCAGCTTACCTTCCATTTTCTTTCCCTCTTAAACATACTGCAAGAGGAAAATTACATAGTGGTTCTTTTATCAAACCTTACTCTCACACAAATCCAGATCATATTGATCCTTTCCTCCTTTGAAATCCCATTGAACTTACAGTTTTGTTTTTTTTTAACATGATAATCATGGGCTTGGTAATCATTGGTCCCATATTTTTCCTCATGAATATTTTATTTGGGGATATCTTGACTCATAAATTTTCAGGTTCTTAAGAACATGTTCTAGATATGATTTGGCTTGACAGTGTTCTCAGCATGATCTGATTAAAACAATAGATTTCATTTGTCTATGCTATGCTATATATAAATATCCAAGTACATATACACATCACCTTGTTTGAAAAGGAAAAATATGTAAAACAATTTGTTTACACTTTGTAAACTTCACATGAAATACTGAATCAGAGATAGTAATCCATATCTGAGTGGACTCTACAGGTGAAAAAATATGACAAGGTATATGGCACTATGGTTCTAATGTGAAGCTGTATCACTTGTTTTTAGGAAGTATAAAAAGCTAAATGGGGGAAGGAGGTAGAAGTGGCGGAAGTAAGTAGAATTTTTATCAATTCCAATATACATGGTTTTGTGATAAACTTAGATGTAATTTGGTTCTCAATCAGGGTCAGATCTCAAATACCAGATACAGTGTGAACCTAGAAGTAATTATTTATTAATGCCTTGTTCAGTGGAGCATGATGATGAAAATGAGCAGTAGACACATCTGTGAGCATTTGTTTTATCTTATTTTAATTTCTCTAAATGTAAAAATATGGATCATAATACGAAGCTGTCAGTGGCCCTGGAATATTTATCCTTTGCCATTTGCTTTTAAATATTAATAGCATGTATAATGAAGGTATTTTGACTAAAATGAAAATGAATATGAGAAGTTCATTGGCTTTAATGGTTTAGAATCTGGAGTCTCCTTAATAGTTATCTGAAGAGTGGCTACTGTAGTTTAGCTGGGTGAACATGAGCTACGTAGATAATGTAGAGAATTCATTTCTCCAGGAGGTGAGGAAGTCAAAGAAGTTCTAAGCAAAAGAAATTCATGATCTCTTAACCTCTTAAAAAGTATTAAGATAAAATAACGTGAATACTGACTCATGGGAGACATGTTTGAAAACTTGACATTTTGCTTATAACAATTATGGTTACAGAATATATGTTTGAATTTGCAAGTATATTATTGTGATTATTGTAGCTTCTTTTCTAAAGGAGAAGAAGGAAAAGTAGTATGTTTTAGGGTATATACTTTTATACGGCATAGAGGTTAAAAGCTCTACGCTGCATTAAAAAATTTAGAGACACTAATTTAAAATGTTATAAAACGTTGCTTAAACTTTATGTGTTTTGAAATATTCCCATGTTCTAAAAGTAGGCAAACTATAGAACCATGATGGATCTTTTAAAATGAAATAGGACAAGGTGACACTTTTTCTGACTTCAGGGTATAATTTTCCTGCCTTGACTGCTCCTCAGCTGAATGAAATTATTGATGGACTGACCTGAAAAACTATGGCATAAATTTGTGTTGTTTTAAGTGTTGATAGAAAGGATGACTTCTACATGAACAATAAACAACCTGACAACATTCTTCTTTCTAAATTACTACTCTTTCAACATTCACAATATGGCAGCATGCTTGTCCATTTGTTTGTATGTACTCTGACTTTATTGCTGTTTGTTTCTTGAAAATTCTGAGGAAGAGTGGGTAGTGGTTCAGGACTTTTGGTATTTTGAGTTTCTGGGTAGCACTGTCACGCACTTAGCAGCTGTAGATAGTGATTGGAAAATACAGAAAGCTGTTGTTCAGGTCACCTAAACATTTCATTCCTGCTACTTAAATGTTATAGGGTAGAGAACATTAGCTCCTCTACAAGCTGCAGGCTCCCAGCCTGCTGCCATGTCAGGAAGCCAAAGAAATCAAAGAGCCACCTACTGACCCTCCCTATTGTCTGGGCTTGTCGTCTTCTATCAGTAGCGTGCCCCAATCAGCGCAATACACATGTACCTCCTGCCTGCTCTGGGTTTGGCAGCCCCCTCATCCCTGCACCTGTTTGCTTATACATGAGCTGTGTGTGTTTGAATTTAAATAGATGCAGCGGGTGAAGCAAGGGGGGAAGGGCGATGCCTCTGTCAGAAGCAGTTCATTACTGCTTGCAGAAGAGCCAAAATCAGCTTGTAGGGAGATGGGGAGGCACGATCAGACAGTTTTGGTTGATAAAAGATGAGCTTTCTCTGTGGGAATGATCATTTTTTTCCTCCAAGAATTGAATAGGGAAGGTGTTTAGTTAAAACAAGGTTAATACTCATTTTGATTATCTTATCAGTAAGCAGTATTCTTCAGTTACACAGAGAATTATAAATACGATGATGAAATTGTGTTACCTGGGATCCTTTCTAAAGTTACCTTGTCCTAAAAACTTCAAATAATTTCATTGCAAAAAGCAATTAGTCTAACATGTCAAGGAAATAATAAGAAATTCAGGCATGTATACAGGTGAAATTTTTAGTAAATTTATATCCTGTGGACTCATATCCATGCTATATGCAGTAAGCACCTGTTTATATTAAAAAAAGTTATTTACCTAATAAGAAACAGTACTGTTGGCTTTCTTTTTTAGCTTGTTTGCTGAAGTGTGGCTTATTTACATATAGTTTTCACTCTTTTTAACTAGCTGAGGCATCACATGTCCTATTTTCTAGTCTTTGAATCAGAAGACCGAGCCTAGTTGTTGCCTTTGGTATTTCTCAGTTCTGTGATCCTTGGGTGGCTTATTTAATCTGTCTGAAGCTCAGTATTTTCATCTGTAAAAAGGGAGAACTGGTGCCCACTTGAGAGGTGTTCGAAGGGTGAAAATTTAATAACACAATAGTAGTGTTTTTTTCCAAATCATAATGTGTTAAATAAATTAGGTTATATTAGGTAGTGTTATTTTTAATATTGATGTTATATAAAATTAGCCACCATCTCCATAAGATAAAATACTTACTTTACTAAATAAACTTTCTTTATGAGGACAGAGCACTTTCAAAAACAAGTCTGTAGCCATAGTAATAGAAGTTCCATAGAAATATTTCCTGTATGAAGCACAGTTTGGTATGTTAAAATGTTTTTATGATGTATTTTTCTATTATACATAATTTACAAAACAATTCTAGCAAACCAAAGTGAAACCATTAACATAATATCATTGCTAATATCACACTTAACTCTAGTTTTATTGTGTCCAGAATTAGTGCAACAGTTATACAGACTGATAAATCCTTTTTCCTTTGGGTTTTTAATATTTAGTCTAACAAGAAAAGATGAAATAACTTGAGAGAATCTGACATTTAAAATGCACACTTCTTCCCTCCCACACACTTACATCCCTAAAAGTTATAAAAGATCTGTTGAATTTGGGAAATACCTTGAAAGACTTAAAGCTGTCAGTATTTCACTACCCCATGTGGTTTGAGCAAATGAGCAGCCTTGAACTTTGCACACAGAGTTACAGGGTCTGGGCAGAAGGCAGTGCATCTGCAGGTCCTTGCATGACTAATTTCCTGTCAGCAAGTGATTTTATTATCATTTAAATAAGAATTTATAATAATAGCAGTAAACTTGCCAGATGGCTGAATTAGTAAACTTTAAAGAATATAGGTTTAAAACACTTTTGTTCTTCCTCCTTTAATGCTTTCCCCCCACTCCTCACCCCGTTGCAATCAACTATTTTAGTTACCACTTTTGATTTAGTCACTTTCATCATTCCTATTGATTAAAAGGATTTTAATAACACAAGATTGCATTGCCTGTTTTAGCAGAGGACATAGTGTGATTCACTGCTCGTTGTCTACACTGGATATGGGTGAAACACAAGTATGAGTAGATATATCCCTGTGCCTTCTGGTAACATCTGCATGAAAACTGTTTCTATCTTTACTCACCCAACGTTTAACAGAAAAGAAAAAAGCTATCTGAATTTCTTATTTCTTATTCCTCATACGTAAGTGAAATAATATACAAAAGAATTACTGTGTATTCATTTCTTGTATTCTTTGCCCTTAGGAAAAGCATTTTTAATGCAGCATTAAGTGAAGATAATCTTAAGAAGAGATTACTGATATTGCAGCTTTCACAACTTTTCCTAGAGAGTGCAGACACAAAATAATTCATATTAGATGAGATCTTACAAATATTAAATCTCATTATGTCAAATGCCATTAAATATGAAACAAAATATTGACTATTTCATAGAATAGTGTACGGTTAACAAATAAATTTAATGTAACATTTAAACTACCAATTTAGCTTAATTAAAATATATAATTTCTTCCTCCTGACTAAATAAAAGTAAAAAAGCATGTACTTCATCCTCTCCCACAGAGATTTTTTAACAGAATGCCTGAGAAAGTTGGGTGTTGGAGTTATAGTTACTTAACAGTGGTTCTGCTGATTCCTTTTGTCTGGTGTTAAGATCACTACTAACCAAAGTACATTAATTTAAAGCTTGGAGATACAGTGAATTCTAATGATATTTTGCAAACATATGTACATAGATAGTAATATTTAAGGTAGACCAGCGACCCTGGCTGGGGAATTAGTATCTACACATGCCCTCACTAGGGTTTTTTAGTAGCTATATTCATGCTCAGAAAATTCAACTTGCAACCTATAAGCATACATTTTTGTCCAGAGCTGAGTACTCGTCACAGGAGGCTTATATTCCCACAGGTCATGATTGGCTTATAGGAGATTTAGATACTTTTGTTGGCACTAGTCAGCTTCAGACATCCCGCTCTTCCAACTCACAGCTTTAACTTCCTCACCTACCAAGGTCTGTGTTGGCTGCCCGAAAAGCAAACTGTTGAACAACATCTTTAAGGAGAATAGATTGTTGATTTGGTTCTATTCAGTCTTGTCCAGTTGTGATCTGTATTAAATATTTTGGTGTTTAGGCCTTATTTCTATTTTGCTTTTTTCCCTGCTTTTGTCAATTAGTGCTCTGGTTCTCATTTGCTTTTTCTCTAAATTCTGCATATTTGCTTCTTAATTGTGTACTGTTTAGGCAGGGTTATAGCTAATTTGTGAAATAACAGGAAAATTGATGAAGAAACCAAAGCAAAAGAAAATGCTTCCTCATGAAAATGTCACACTTGGATGATTTTTTATTTTTTTCCTTTCAGTGGAAATATAATTATATCATTGTTTAAGTAATGTGAAACAAAAATTAGATGTGGAGGAATACTCTAAATAGGGAACCATAACGTTCTTTCAAAATGAAGAATTTAACTAAACCACTCTAAACTCCCCTGCTGGGCTCAGGCAAGCTGAAATTAATTCAAGACGGCAGATAAAATTTTTAACCAGGCCAAGTGGAGATGACGGATGTGACAGCTCTCAGTTAAAATGTCTTTTAGTGGTAAATGCGTGCGTATTAGTCAAGAGATGTGACATAACTGTCCCGGGTGAGAGAAAATGAACCAATGACCATTTACATTGAGAACAAAAGAAAAATTCTTTGTAGTAGTATGTGAAGGACAGATGAGTAACTTGTCATATTTGAGGTCATTTTTTTTTTTGGTCATCTTTTTACTTTAAAAAAAAAAGCCTTTGAAAGTTAAGAGGAACATTTTTTCTCAAGCTGTGGTTCTTTTCTTTCTTGTTTATGTATCAGAAAAGAGACGATTGTTGAATAAAATGTTTATAGCTAGGAAAGGTGGGTTATCCCCCACTTCCTTTTCTGCAGAGACCAAGAAAAAAGTCTCTGTAGATAATCATACTTCAAAGCCAAGCTGGAAAAGCCTTATAAATTATAAACAAGATTTGGCTATATCCATGGAATCCTGAAATGAGGTTTTATTTTTGTTTGTTTGGTTTTTATTTAATTTTTTTCGCATAAGGGCACTAGCTCCTCACCCTTCCACTTCCCAAAGATGGTTTATTACAAAACAATGCCATCAAAACAAGAATGGCTCTGATTCTATGTCAGGATGTTATAGGGAATGAAAATTATTTGGAAACTATGGTTGGAAGGATTTGACCATGTGAATGTCAAGTTTAATTAACTTTAGAAACAGATGCTTTCAAGACATAGTAGTTACCAGTTAGAGCTGCAAGCGCAATTGAGTTTTTAACAGTATACAGTTTATTTTTCCAATTAAAATCAAATTTCATTGTCATAATTTTATTATTAGAAGATGTGACACTCCAAACTTTAAAAGCGAGCCTCAGATATGAAGAGAACTTACCATCTTTCTATCAAAAAAAAAAAAAAAAAAAACTAGTTGTAGTTTAAGTCTCTAGACAGAAAGTATATCTTTATATATGAAATTTCCAATCTGGAAGTTAGTTCTTATTTCCTTTAATAATGTATTACCCTCAAAAGTATATATAAGAACATAAAAAAATTATTACAACAGTACATGAGCCAAAGTAGAATTATGTATACAAATGTTCAATGAAGTTGAGTGGGTTAAGAACATGGCACAGAAATAAAATAGTAATTTATCTGGGCCTTCAGGGATAAATAAGAATTCTCCATCAAAAGAAGATTGTTTTTATTCCAACTGAGGTAAATAGAGAAATAAGTTTTTGTTTTTTTTTTTTTAACATCTCTGGTACTTCTTCCAACCTATTTGTGCTTCCTGAACTATTTCATCCATATACTTGACTTTAATTATAACCTGTATGCCAATTACCTCCAAGTTTATGTCTCTGAGACAGGTCATTCTGCTAAGCTGCAGATCCGTATTTCCAACTGTATACTTGACAACTATTCTTAAATGTCTCATGGGCACTTCAAACTCAGAAAGTCTAAGATGTTAATGATGATGTCTCTCAACATCCAAAAGGGCCCTCTTCAAGTACTCTGGCCCAAGGAAGGACATCCATTTACTTGTGCCTCTTTTACTCTTTTCCTCTCTTAACCCCCAAATCCAATCCAGAACCAAGTCCTATGGATTTTACCTCGTAGAAATCTCTCATATGATCCCACTTCTCTCATTTCCATCAAACAGCCATCATATCTCACCTGGGCTACTATAATTTCTAATTCGTGTTTCTCTTTATTATATTCTAAACAACCTATTAAAATGAAATCTAGATAAATACCTTCAGTTGTTTCTTATTGTTTAAAAGGACTTTCGTTGGCTGATTCCTGTCTGTTTTCTCCTTATTATACTTTCTCTGTATGGTTCAGTCTCATATTTTAAGTTTTATAAATTCATCAAGCTATGTCTTTTGTTTGTAACAATTTTTCAATTCCATAGACACATATGTAACTTCTACTCATCTTTCATATGTCAGCTCTAAGTCACTCCAGGGATACCTACGTTAACCATGTCCCTGTTTCCCATCAGTCTAAAGTAAGTCCCATATCATTCCCACTCAATGCAGCATATCTTCCTCTCTTCATCAACTTTAATAGTAGGAAATGTTTGTATATTACTGGCATTAGTTGTTTAATGTGTGACCTGCTTATTAGAATACCTTTTCCAAGTGTGTCAGGATAGTATTATATACCTGCAATATGAGGGGTCATTTATTTCTTTCAGTAAAATTGATTAGTGAATATACTTCATACATGTGTAATCATTAAGATGCACATAAACTTAAAATTATTATTTTTAGTTTTCTGTTAAAAGTTAACTTTGGTGCTGACTTTAGTAGTAACAATGTTTTATATTTATGTGTTTAAGTATAATATCACTTAGTTCAATGAGTGTCTTTCAGAAGTCCAAAATCTTAAAGAAAATGAAAAAAATGGAAGGTGAATTAAAGTTCTTACTACCTTTGTGTATTATCTGTCTGCTTTTTCATTCTGGCCCATTTTGACGTTAAGAGTGCGATTAGTTACAACCTCAAGGTTTCATTCATCCACTTTGCCAGAAAGAGTGCCTTGTGAATCTTCTCTTTTGGATGTCTGGCATAATTTTATGTGGACAACTATCTGTCAACATACACTGTTTTGACAGATCACACTTTGATTTGCTGTTCAGCTTGTCTTTGACTACATTTGTGATAATGCTCAAGTATTTCTATTTTATGCTTAGTTACGAATATAAATACTCAGTGCATCTTAGATTAGCAAAAAAGACTTTATTTTCCATGCTCAGCTCAGTACTTTCTTTTATGTCTTGCTTTAAAATTTGTATTTACAAGTGACATATTTAGATGAGGATGAATAAATTAAGCAATACATATTGGGCCTTTCCATAGTTCATATACATAAAATTTATCATTTACCATGAATATCTTTTTGATTTTCATGGAACTCTCCCATTTAGGTTCTGTCCTTTAGATTTCTTTTGCCATTGACTTTGCTACGCTCTAGTATACATATTGCTTTCTAGCACTGTAACATCAGCAAAATACTCAATTATATTACATTATTTGAACATGTGCATTTCATATAATTTTCTTCTGCTCTGCTTTTGGTAGCACTTCTTAGAATCACTGTACAACAATATTTTGGGTATATTCCTGTTATTTATCCACTGTATTCAGTCAGCAGAGTACTTTTGTGCTACAACTATGGCCTGCCTGTTTACAACTGATGACAAGTAAGAACCTTCTTAATACTGATATTGGCCTTTAAGTTTCAGGAACACAGTTTTCTGATGATACTGAGAAGATACACTAGGTTGGCTCTGTCTGAGAAATATAATGTAAGTCGCATAAGTGATGTGAAGTTGTCTAGGAGCCTTATTAAAAAGGTAAAAAGAAACAGGTGAAATTAATTTAGTATTATATTTAATACAATATACAAATTTTTATCAATATGTAATCAGTATAAATATTATTAATGAGATACCGCAGATTCTTTTTTTCATGCTGAGTCTTTGTGATCCAGTGCTTACATTACACCTGCAAGACATATTAATTCAAACTGCTCCTCTTTGAATGCTCAATAACCACACGTGGCTGGTGGCTACCATACTGGACAGTGCCATGCTAGGAGCTTGCTACTCAATTGTGCCAGTAAAACAAGCAGCATCCACATCACCTGTGAGCATGTTACAGGTGCAGAATATTAGACCCTACCCCAGACCTACTAGATCGGAATCTTAATTTTAACAGGATCCTCAGGTAATTGGAGGCATATTGAAGATGAAAGGCATTGCTTTAGAATTGATGTGACAATTCTAATTTCTCAAATGTCTAGAAAATTGGTATTAGTATTACTCTTTATGTCATGGATTACTTTATATCTCAGCTTTACTGAGATATAATTCACATACCATAACATTCAGCCTTTTAAAGTGTACAATTCAATTTTTTAAAAATACTTTCACAGTTTTGCAACCATTACTGCTTTCTTATTTTAGAATATTTTCCTCACCTCAGAAAGAAAACCTGTACTGATTAGCTATCACAGCCTATTCCCTTCTGGCCCCAGCCATTGGCAACCACTAATCTGTCTTTTGTATGTATGAATTTTTCAGTTCTAGACATTTCATATAAATGGAATCATACAATGTGTAATATATTGGCCTTTTTGGTCTGTCTTCTTTCACTTAGCAAGATGTTTTTGAGGTTCCTCCGTATTGTAACATGCATCAATATGTATTTTATGACTAAATAATATTCCATCGCATGGATATTTATTACATTTTGTTTATCCATTCATCAGCTGGTGGAAATTTGAGTTGTTTTACCTCTTGGCTATTCTGAATAATGCCGTACTAACAAGTGTAGACAGGTTTTTGTTTGGACATACATTTCAGGTTCTGTTGGGTAAATATCTAGGAGTTGAATTACTGGGTCATATATGACCCATGTTTAATTTTTGAGGAAAAATTACAAAGTAATTTTTTTACTGTTTTATAAGTACCTGTACCATTATACACCACCACCAACAATTTATGAGGGTTCCAGTTTCTCCACATCCTTGTCAAAATGTCATTGTCTGTCATTTTGATGCTAGTCATCCTAGTAGGTATAAGTGATATCTCATTTGGTTTTCATTTGTATTTCCTAATAGCTAAATATGTTGAACACCTTTTCACATTTTTGTCAAAAATTTGTGTATCTTCTTTGGAGAAATGTCCCCTCAAATATTTTGCCAAAATTTTAATTGAATTATATATCTTTTTATTGTTGAATTTTAAGACTTCTTTATATATTCTGGATTAAAGTTTATTATAACATATTTGATTTGCAAATATTTTCTCCCACTCTGTTCATTGATTTTTAACTTTATTCAAGGAATTGTTTGAGGCACAAAAGTTTTAAATTTGAAGACTTTATCTATCTATCTATCTATCTATCTATCTATCTATCTATCCATCCATCTATCTATCTGTCAATCAGTCATGTATTCTCTTGTGCTCTTGGTATCAGATAAAGAAACCATTGCCAAATCCAAGTCAAGAAGATTTAGTGTTTTATTGTTTTAGCTCTTCCATTAAGGTGGAATTAATTTTAGCTAATTTTTGCATGGTGTGAGATAGGGGGCCAACTACATTTATTTATAAGTAGACATTCAGTTGTAAAGAAACTATTTGTTGAAAAATGATTCTTTCTCCCATTGAATTGTCTTTGTATCATTGTCCAATAGCAAATAAACATTAATGTAAGTGTTCACTTCTGGAATCTCTGTTATATTCCATTGATCCCCATATCCTCATCCCAGGACTGCACTCACTTTATTACTGTAGCCTTGTTAAAAGTTCTGAAATTGGGAAGTCTGAGTCCTCTAGCTTTATTCTTCTTTTTCTAGATTGTTTTGGCAATATTGGGTCCCTTGTAATTCGATATGCATTTTAGGATCAGGTTGCCAATTTCTACAAAAAAAAAAAAACACAACTTGGAATTTTATAGGGATTTTGTTGAATCTGTAGGTCAATTTCTGGAGTATTGCCATCTTAAAAATACTGTCTTCCCATGCATAAATATGCAGTATATTTCCATTTATTTAGTTTTTCCCTGTAGGCTGTTTTTTTGTTTGTTTGTTTGTTTTTTTACATTAAGAGATATAAGATTCACATTTTTTTTTCTGCAACCATCTTTTGGAATGATTATGTGGTCAGTATTCACTTTTCTGTTAATTGGGATATTACATTGATTACTTTTCATATGTTAAACCAACCTTGCATTCCTGGAATAAATTTCACTGGATCATGTGGTATAATCTTTTTATGTGTTGCTAGATTCAGTTTGCTAATATTCTGTTAAGGATTTTTGCATCTATATTTATAAGAGATATTGGTCTGCAGTATTCTTTTCTTAGGATATCTTTGTCTAGTTTGGTATCATAATAATACTGATCCCTTAAATAAACTGAAAAATGTGTCTCCCTCTTGAGTTTGTGAAAATGGGTGTGAAATTTCCTTTTAATATTTGGTAGAATTCTCCAGTGAAATTATTTAGGTCCTAGTTTTTCTTTGTGGGGAGTTTTTGTGGTTATAAATTCATTCTCATTGCTTGTTGCATGTCTATTCAGATGTTTTATTTCTTCTGGAGTCAGGTTCAGTGGGTTGCATCCTTCTAAAAATATGTTCATATTTATTTCATGAATGTAATGTGGTTATTACGTGAATTGAGGAAGTCAAACACTTTTCCTTCACCACTAGTACTTGTAATATGCAACCTACATGATTCCCTGTGGTTAGCATTGTAAAACTACAACCAGAATGAGTCTTGGGAAGTGAATAGTTTGTGACATTTAATACTTCTTTATGAATTTTCAAGCAGTGAAAATGAAACAAGATCTTTTCTTTATCTGTAGTTGACTTCCTACTCTTCTATCATATGCACAGAACATTTAAATAACTAGGGAAAACTAGACAGGAAAAGGACAGTGGCAGTAGTAAAGTAATGAATGTATTTAGCTCCCCTTCTCCTCAATTTAATGACATATAACAACACATAAAAGATGAGATCTGCATTTTCATGGTACAGATCACATCTAGGTTAAATCCATGTACTACATTTTGGAAGAAATTTGATCACGATTTAATCCAACCTTCTACCCAAATGATTCTTTTACATTTTTATTTTTTTAATGTCATGGTAGCGCTTCACCCTTCTCTTGAATACTTAAACTCACAAGGTAATAATAACGTCTAATAAAATAATCTGTTTTATTATTAGAAATGTCTAGTACTTAGGAGAACATTATTTTAAACAGAAAACTGCCTCCTAAGCTATGCACATTTGATTTTGGTTCTGGTTCTGTCAACATGAACAATATGGAACAATTTACTTCATCTATTTGACAGCCCTTCAAGTGTCAAAAGGCAACAAAACATTTCCTTCTCAGTAGGTTTGAAACAGAAATATGATGTATCAAACTTAAAAAAAAATTCTTAGAACATAATCTAATTTTAAATTCCCTAATGAATTTTCTCTTGACACAATGTGTATATTTAAAGTATCTCCCACCATTTTCTAAACATGTTTTTCTTTTTTGATCTTGTTTTTATAAGACATAAAAGAAATCATTAAGAAACAGTAAATATGTACAGAGAAAAAGCAGGTAATGACATGTGTTTCTGTAAGTTAAAATAGAAGAGGGATTTGCCTAGCAAAATATCTCCTCAAAGTGTTTGTTTTAAAATCGCCTGTTTAGCAAAATGTCTCCTCAAAGTGTTTGTTTTAAAATTGCTTGTTTTGGGGAAAATGAAGGAGATTACTGGACATATGGTCAGAGCTCAATAAATATTGAATGACTTTGCTATGGAAGGCAGAATAATGGCCATCAACTATGACCATGTCCTAATCCCTTGAAATTGTGAATATATTAGATTACATGGCAAAAGGGGAATTAAGTTTGCAGATAGAATTAAGTTTGCTGATTAAGCTGATTTTAAGATAGGGGATTATCTTGAGTTTTCCAGGTGGGCTCAGTGTAATCACAGGGTCTGTAAGGTGGAAGAGGGAGGCAGAAGAAGGAATTGTAGTCACATAATGGGAGGACTTGACTTTGCTAGCTTTGAAGACGGATGAAAGGGACCTGTAGCCATGAAATACAGATGGCCTTTAGAAGCTGGGAAAGGCAAGGGAATATATCCTCCCAAAGAGACTCCAGAATCTCTGCTAGCACCTTTATTTTAGCCCAATGAGACCTGTGTCCATCTTACAGATCTCTAAGATAATAAATTTGTGTTAAGGCAGTAAATTCATGTTAATTTGTTATAGTCACAGTAGGAAGCTAACACAGATGTTAAGTTTTTGTTTTTTGTTTTTTTTAGTGAAAAACTGACACACTCTGATCTGGATTCAGGGCTAATGACTCTACTAAACTGTTCTTGTGCAAATCATCAGTTACATCCTTGCTGTTAACCCTCTGCATATTTTTCAGTCTTTATTTCACTTCTCAGAAGCATTTGATATTGTTAACTGTTTCCCTTTTCCCTTTCTTTCTTTGCCTTCCATGCTTTCTGTGCCTTCCATGACCTAGCATTTCCTTTTTTTTTTTTTAACCTTTTTGACCTCTCCTTCATTGTCTCTTTACAGCTTATTCCTGTCCAGCTCAATTTATTTAGAGCCCTCTCCTCTTCTTTCTCTAGGACCTCTCATCTGATTGTTAACTGCGTTTATTGCCACTCTTTCTACATAACATGCAAGTTTCTATCTTCAATCTATATATTCCTTCTGAGCTCTACCCATATAACCCAATTGCTTACTTGAATCTCCTTTTCTCTGTCTCAAAGGTTCTTCAACTCAGCATCTCCCAAACTGAACCTACAACTTTCCTGTGCACACGGCACTATTCTCTTCCTCCTTTCATATCCAAGGATGGATACAGCTATTACTTTTTAGATATATCTTCAGTTGGTCTCTTTTATTGCTGCCCTACCTATATCATGCTAGTCTTGCAATCATCATTTCTCACCTCAACTACTAAATGACTCACCTGCGTCCACCTAGACTGTGTTTCATTCTATTTTCCATATTTTAGCCAGAGTCATTTTAAAGTACCAATCTCACCATGTCACCCATATCAAATATAGTTTCTGTATGTTTAAAATCAAGACATATCTCCTACAAGTGCCAGTTTGCTAAAATATTTGAGTAACTCTAGTAGCAAGTGAAACATCCCCTCCTCAGTATCATTTTAGCGCAATTTTCATCTCAATCACCATTTTTCACCTAAGACCATAAATAGGAGTCATGACCTTGAAAACATAAAGAATAAATAATATAGAATGAAAATCTTCAAGGTTTTCTTCTTAGTTTTCTCCTCCAGTATTGTCATAAATTGCATGTCTTTCTGGATTAGTTGAGAAAGTAGGGGTAGGCTCCACTTTGGAAGGAGTCGGGGAGGGTTGATGTAGGCTGGAAGATGTGTTGGAAATGCAGTCAGAGCTGATGTATTTGAGATCATGTTAAATAATGTAAGATTGTCTCTTCATGTATAGAAATAATTTTGCATATTTTCCACAGTTAAGTTGATGTAAATTTGATTGACGGAAATTGATATCAGTTGCCAGTTTAGTTGAACTTTAAATGTCAGCTGGTTTTTCATTCACTGCCTTGTTGAGTTGTGAATGTACTGATGTACCTATGACATTGGGAACTTGTAATTAGTTCAGTTGATTTAAATTTTCACACATATCAACCATTAGAAATTCACTGGAAAGAACATTTTCCTATGTGTTGCAGGTTGATGTGAGAAACTATAACAAATTTTTTCAAGGATTTCAGTCATGCTTATACAATAAATTCTTAGCATTACTGAGCTCCTGTAATATTGCAGGCTTTTTATTTTGTAACCCCTCATTTAATCCTCACAAATCTGTGCTGGTGTTTAGTATTCCTTTTTATTGATTCATTAGAATTTATAAAGATTAAGCTAAACAATGAGTAAAAACTCTAGGATTTGAATAGGGTATTTCTGTCTCTAATATCTTTCCCCATCTACTTAACCAGAAACTCTGGGATGGAGCCCAGCAATCGATGTTTTAATAAGCCCTCTTGATGATTCTGATGCACAATGAATACTAAAAACTATGTTGTTATAACTCTCATAATCCGTAGATACGATGATCACTCAATGCCTCTCTTATTCTTCTTTGACTCACTTATTTCTGGTCACTAAAACAGAATAAGCAAATAATTCAGTGCTTTGTCCCAAGTTACTAAGTAAGAGATAACAGACTTAACAATTAGCATCTCCGATTAAATTTAGGATATAATTAAAAGGTTCAAATGTCTAAAAAATAATTGAATGTTCTTGCTGTAAACTATATTTAACTTCACTGTCGTGTGCTAAAAGTTTTATTTTATTTCATTGTAGAAGCTTAATGACTCTCCAATTCCCATATAGAACTGCAAAGAAAGAAACTTAGAACAAGTTTATACCTGGAGGAGAATTCTCTTGCTTCCTGTGTGGGAGCAAAGCAGTTCTTTTTACACTTTTGCTTTACTGCCATTGAAAAGGATGAGGTACCCTGAAGGCTATTGGAGTCCAAGGAGTGGAGACTTGTTAGCAATTGCATTCCCTGGTTTTTGGCTGATTGTGAGTTGATTTGAACCTTCTTGCTTCACTATATTATAGTTTGAGGGGAACTGTTACTTATGAGGAAGTGCATTCTGTGTTCTAAAACCAATTCTGAATGAGTTTTGGGGACACAGTTTGTTTCTACATTAGAGATTAACTTGATTCTGGGGAATAAACATTGCTACTTAGATATTAAGTTTCAATGAGTACATGTTTACTAAAATTCTTATGGGAGTTGTGGGAGTGAGACAGTAATAGTACACAGAGGAAATCCTGAAATATAACCCTGATTGGCCTTGCCTTTAGCCAATACTTCATAATTCAGTTGCTTGATATTTAAAAAGGTAAGGGAAACATATGAAATACAACTCAAAATTCATATATAAAATTAATCTGATTAAAGTTGCCTAGCCTGTAAATACAGTCACTGAAAGTATACTTATGTGTTATTCTCCTGTAGACTGATCCAGGGTTGAAAAAGGTTAACAGTGAAAACTTTGAAAAAGATTTAAGTTGGCAATGTACAGTGTATGAATTAGACACATGCCAGGATGCGTAACCCCTTGTTTCAATATTGGGTAGAGTTTGTTGATAACCAGAAATGGTTACTGGAACTTTTCTCTGTGGTCTATCCAGCCTACATGGGAATGGTCCCTGCTATTGATATTTGAAGACTATTACTTGCTCTTAAACAGCCACGATTTAGAGAGCTACCACTTAGATACTAATGTAGCTCAGCATGTGAGAAACAGAGGGCTCTCACCATATGAGATAAGTTAATATATGTAATTGGGGATACTGCATGTTGAATTCTTTGGAGGAAAAGTAGTTTACAAATTGAATACCTTAATAATGAACATCATTACTAGTTTACCGATGACATAAAGAAAAGGGCCAAGGGATAAAATGCATCTCTATCCTTTGCAACTCAAAAGATGTTTTCATATTTAGATAATAAATAATTGTAGCAGGTAGTAGTTTGTAACTAGAAGTATGTGCTAAGAGAGTCCCCTAGAAGAGTTTGTCTTCTGACATGCTGAATTGCCCCAGGGTTGGTGGCAGCTTAATAAAATATGTGAGTGTTCAGTATGGAGCTGTTGAGTTATTTATTTCTCTTCTGATACTGCATGCATGAACTGCCACTGTTTGATGAATCACTGAAGAGAATGGGAACTGACAAACAACTCTTCCTTTAGCGGCTGGTCACACTGACAGCATCAATAGAAAAACACATCATGGGTTCTAAAATGCCACATTTTCACCATTTACCCTGAATAAGACATGAAGCTCTTTAAGGAAAGCAGTAGTACGTTATCATTAAGGGCCAGCTGACAGAGAGGAGAGTGTGCTTTGAACTCTCTCAAGTCATCATTCTTAATTTCTTCTCTCCTCAAATGGAAGGCCCACCCACATGGGCTCTGAGCAAGCCAGGGGCTGTTGCACCTTTTAAAATTTCATTGATAGATTGGTTTCATCAACACCCATCCTGGCTCCTGTCCATGGGGAGAGGCTCCTGTACTCATTAGGGTCCTGTACTTCTGCGGCTAGCATTGTTCTCATGCAAATAGAATGACCCAGAAGATAAGTGCCTTGAAAATTCAATTTCCCCCGACCATCATTACCCTTTTTTTTAGTTATTCCCACTTGAATCTGCAGGAGGTAATGTGTGCAATCTGCTGGTACTTCTGCGAGATGATTATTGCGTTTTAGTAATGAATTTCCCAGCTATTGCACTAGGGGGTGTTTTAGCGGGCTCCTTCGTTTTCCTAGTACAGACGTGGCAGCAATCCCCGCACATTTCTTCCCTAGTGGGTTTTCACTGTGGTGAATGTCTGGTTCATAGAACTTGTACCCAGTACTTTCCTTTCTTTAGTCATCAGTGGCACCTGTAAAGTAGAGTAGGTGATTTGTTTTATATTGTCTGGAAAAGAAAAATAAAATGTCTACCTGTCCAAATCAAAGGATAACCTCCTGTCAAAAGATGCACAGTAATATTTCTCTGTATTCTGTGACCAAACTTGAATATTTTAATAAGAATGTAATATTCAAGGTGGTTCATATAAATATATGAAATCATTAAAGTATGTAAGTTAAATTAATTGTTTTAGAACTATGGAAAATTCATACTTGGGCTCAGCTGAAAACAGAGAACCGATGGGGTACAGATCAATTTCCCATAATTAATTCTGTCCTGTGTATTTTAAGTTTCTCCAGTGATGGAATTAAGTATGCAAACATTTTATTGCCAGTGATACATCATGTTATAGCAATTCTTTGCTTGTTCTGAAATTATCCCCCTACTCTTCGTTAGTCTGGGAGCTAGCTGTAAGAACAAAAGAAGAGAGAGAGAATCAAGAGGAAAATGTAGGTTTACCAGAGATAACAGATTTGTGCATGTGTATGTTTACCTCAGACATAAAACGTGAATTATACTCTCATTTATTTATTTATTTACATTTTTTTATTGAGTAATAGTCATTTTACAATGTTATGTCAAATTCCAGTGTAGAGCACAATTTTTCAGTTATACATGAACATACATATATTTCATTGTTACTTTTTTTTTCACTGTGAGCTACCACAAGATCTTGTGTATATTTCCATGTGCTATACAGTATAATCTTGTCTATCTATTCTACATTTTAAAATCCCAGTCTGTCCCTCCCCACCCCCCGCCCCCTTGGCAACCACAAGTTTGTATTCTATGTCTGTGAGTCTGTTTCTGTTTTGTATTTTTGTTTTGTTTTGTTTTTTTAGATTCCACATATGAGTGATCTCATATGGCATTTTTTTCTCTTTCTGGCTTACTTCACTTAGAATGACATTCTCCAGGAACATCCATGTTGCTGCAAATGGCGTTATGTTGTCGGTTTTTATGGCTGAATAGTATTCCATTGTATAAATATACCACTTCATCTTTATCTAGTCATCTGTCGATGGACATTTAGGCTGTTTCCATGTTTCCGTTCTTGGCTATTGTAAATAGTGTTGCTATGAACATTGAACATGAACACTGGGGTGCAGGTGTCATTTTGAAGTAGGGTTCCTTCTGGATGTGTGCCCAGGAGCGGGATTCCTGGGTCATAGGGTAAGTCTATTCCTAGTCTTTTGAGGAATCTCCATACTGTTTTCCACAGTGGCTTTCCTTGCTTCCCTCTCCCACTCTAAATAATTTAGACGTCTTCTTTTACAACATTGTGTTTATTTTATTTGTAATTCATGGTAGTTACCACCTTTCCAGTTATGAGTTTCTCATTTTTGTAGCATCTAGCTTCTTTTCTATTTAGAGTAGACCTGTGAATATTTCTTTTAGCATGGGTTTAGTGTTGCTAAACTCTTTCAGTTTTTGCTTGTCTGTGAAGTTCTTTATCTCTCCTATTCTAAAGGATAGCCTTGCTGGATAGAGTATCCTAGGCTGCATCTTTTTTTCCTTCAGGACTTTGAATATATCTTGCCACTCCCTTCTGGCCTGTAGTGTTTGTGTAGAGAAGTCAGCTAAGAGCCTTATGGGGGTTCCCTTGTAACTCACTCTTTGTTTTTCTCTTGCTGCCTTTAGGATCATTTCTTTATCCTTGACTCTGGCCGTCTTGATTATGGTATGTCTTGGTGTGGGTCTGTTTGGGTCCTTCCTGTTTGGGACCCTCTGAGCCTCCTGTACTTGGATATCTGTTTCCTTCTTTAGGTTTGGGAAGTTTTCAGTCATGATTTCTTCAAAAACCTTTTCAATCCCCTTTGTTCTTTCTTCCCCTTCTGGAACCCCTATTATGTGTAGATTGGCACACTTTATATTATCCCATAGGTCCCTTATATTGTTTTCATTGTTTTTTATTTGTTTTTCTCTCAGCTGTTCTGATTGGGTGCTTTCTGTTGTTCTCTCTTCTAGGTCACCTATTTGTTTCTCTGCATTATCTAGCCTGCTTTGTACAGCCTTTAGATCAGCTCTCATCTCAGCAAATGAGTTTACCAATTCTACTTGGCTCTTTTATATAGCTTCAATTTCATTTTCGACATATTTTATATCTCTAAACACTATTTCTTTTAGTTCCTTCAGTACTTTGATCACTCCTTTTTTGAAATCTTGATCTAGTAGGCCATCAGTGTCTATTTCCTTGATTGGGCTTTCAGGGGATTTTTCTTGATTTTTTAATTGGGAGTGGTTCCTCTGCTTCTTCATATTGCTCATATCTCTCTGGCACTGTGGCTTATGGAGTATCAGTTATCAATTGTGTTCCTTAAGGAGTTTATTTATTTATCTATCTAAAGCCTATACAGGAATAAAACCTGTGGGTGGGCGGGTCACACCCCCTCCCAGCACCGCGGTCAGGTGCTGCGTTCTTGCCAGGAAGGTGGGTGGCCGCCCACCCTCTCCAGGTGCCAGTAGCTCTCCTGCTCTGTGCAGCTGCCCACTCTGACTTGGGTCAGTGCTCCCAAGGTGGGCTCTGGGAAGACCGGGGAACTGCCCTACCCCTGCTCCATGCCAAATCTCAGCTCCTTGTTTGTCTTGGTGGCATGAGTTCTCTGAGGTGCCAGGGCAGAAAGAACCTATCTGCCTTGGGCTGTAAACAAGTCTCAGTCTTGCCTTGGAGGTTGCTGAGCCACTGCTTTGCGGATTCAGGTCTCGGCCCCGCCCCCGCTGGGGCGCTGCACACAGGATGAGATGGCGGCTGTGGCAGCGCCCCGCCTCTCTTCTTGCGGGAAGCGCCAATAATGGTGGCGCGGGTCTGAGGAGACAAAGGCTATGGTGCCCCTCCCCCCAGGGCACACCAGCCGTGTTGATTTGCTTTTTTTGCAATTTATGGGGGACTGAGGTTGTTCTGCTCTGTATCTCCTCCCAGCCATGGCACGCAGCACCCTGCTGCCCCAGTCCTCTGCCCAGCTCAGGCAGCCTGTCCCCTGCTCCCGGCTGCCGACTCGTGTCTCGGGCTGGGTGTCGCAGGGACCCTCTGTGCCCGTTTAACTTAGTTCTGTCAGTCCAGGGGTGCTCGGGGAAGATCCGAGCCTCAGAGGCTCCCCCTCTGTCCCGTTGGCCTCTCCGTTGGAGGTGGGAGACCCAGCAAACGAGCGTTAGTCCTCCTTTGCCACTCCCTCCCCGTGGGAGCTGTCCCCCACTGTTTTGATTTTTCTATTTTCTTTTTTCCTTTTCTCCTACCAGATTTTTGTCGTCTTTGTCTTTCGAAGAGGCCAGTGTTCTGTCAGAGTTCAGCAGGTGCTCTGGTTGGCTGAGTGGGTCCATAGATGTGAGTTTTGGTGTATTTGTGGGAGAGGGTGAGCTACGAGCATCCTTCTACTCTGCCATCTTGATTCTCTCTCTGAATTATACTCTCTCTGATGCTTATTATCTTAATAGTAATTGTAGAAGACAAGTATACAATACACATTTTTCAGTGTCTTTTATAGAAAACTATTTATTTCCTAAGTAGAGATGAGTTTTCCCAGAGATTAGAAAAAACCCTTTATATATGGTAACCTTTTATGTATGAAAGAGACTAAAAGTTTCAAAAATTTTAACATTTAGTTGAAAAAAAAATGATTGTCTATAAACTTGTCTTAGAAAATACTTTTTTTTCCTATAACCTATGTGAAGCTACTTTTGTAGAGTAAATGGATTAATGCTATTCTATTTACATCATCTTAAGTTGTTTTCACTGGAGTAATGCACTGGATACATTAGCCAAGAGTTTCATTACTGAAATACACTCATTTAACAGTGTGTCTCCAAAAGGTAATGTTGATACAATGGGAAAAAAAGCAGTCAGGTTATTTCTTTACCTAAATTATTTCATTTGATAAACTGATATATGTAATATAGTCCAGTAGTTAGCATGAAACTGTTCAAAATAACTATGGGTCATACCATGCAGTTTAGATGTGAACAGTTGCCAATAAGAGGTACAGAAAATTACATTTGAACTACGGTTTTTTTTACTGCTACTTCAGGTTAGAAACTGAGCATATAATTACTGCATTCTTGGCATATAATTACACAGGAGTTACAGACTGACCTAGGGATATACTGATACTGTAATTTTAAACTAATAAGTAGACCTTGATTGTGAAATTGTGTTTTGATTTTAAACGGATTGTATTGTGAGTTTGGAATAATTTATTACTGTGATAACTTCCCCAATTTTCTATGGAATTAGAATATGTAAAGTGTTATTAAAGCATCCTTTATGACTGAATGGTTAACTGGCTCCACAGATAGGTGAAAGGAGTACTCCAGTGGGTTGGAAGAAGCTGCTAATTACAACCGTCCCTCCCTGTAAGCTTCATGGCCTGTGCTTTTCAGAAAGAGGGAGCCAGTGGAGCATGACTGCCTAGGGCATGTTGGTCCCAGAGGGTTTTAGTTGTTTGTTTAGGTGTTGAGAAAAACACATTATGACCATAATAATAATTATGTATTTGGAATTGGATTTTTGCGTCTACAATATGAAGTTCCATCTTCCATAAAATGCAACCTCAGCACCATTTTTATGATGCTTAATTTGCATAAGGAGCCAAGGCTATTTAAATATAGGCTTCATTTGATCCTGGTGCTTCATTTGACTATTGTTAATTTACTATATAGTATTGTGCATTCATGGTGACCACTCCTCAAACAACATTTCAACCCTTAGTAAGGACAAATGTGTGCACAAAACCTTTAGTTGATGTAAAAATAAGGTAAAAGATTGTAAAGTATTTTCTATTTCAGAGTAATATGTCACCTTCTTATACTTTTGCATAACATGGAAAAAGCAGAGTGGTTGAACTTGGATTACTTAGAGAATAATTTTATAGCAATTTGCTTTTATTTTCTGAAATATCGCCCAAAGATATTCCATTTTTGGCTCTTCTTAAGAAATCAGATTTAGAAATTACAAATTCAATTTGAAAATTACTAAGTTAGCTTTCAATGACTTCCATGTATTTACTGAAAATATATTTTCTTCTCCTTGTCCTTCTTTTCATTCAGTTCCCTTATTCTGTTCTACCTCCTTTCTATTCTTTCTTGCCCCGTTCTCTGCTGTCATGTTTCCTAACTGAAACATATAATTTCCTTTATGGACAAGAATATTCTATATTCTGTATCATTGTCAAATTAGTGGCTTTGTCCAAATTATATACAAAGCCACGGTTTGAATATAATGCTGGATTAGGACTTCTCTACTGCAAATTCAGTAATACCAATAAAACATTTTAAAAATAATCTCTTTCCAAGGAAAATATAGCTATAATTCATCTCTTATCAGATTCAATGTGTAAAAACTTGAGATTTAACTCACCAAGTTTTAAACTGGAACATTTGCAAGCTTTCTTAAGTCATAGCTCTCCATGTTAAAAACATAGGGCATATAGCAGAAAGCATACTCTGTGAAGCGTAATAGCTGAAAAAGAAAAAAATAAAACGGCTTAAGAATAAATACCACTTCCATACGAGTAACAACAACACAAAATGAATTTGTACTATATGTGTTTTTATAGTTTAAGGTTTGAAATTGTTGGATGCTTTACATATGTAATTATGATTGGAAGATGAATATTAAAATAATACAAGGCTTAACAAATATTGACCTTACACTTTTAGGTATCTCCATTAAATGCCTGAGTATAAAAGTATTGTGTTAATAAAGAGCTACCATTGTCTTCTGCATTTAATTAAAATAACTTTCGAGCAGATAAGCAACAGTGTTTCCATAGGCAAGATCCAAGAAGTACCATGTTACATGCCACGTTTAGTGTCTTAATGAATTCTTGAAACATTGCTAGTGCAAACAGTATACACCTGCCTGTGTCACTCTGATTATAAGTTGTATGGCTTAGACTTTTAAAACAATCTCCCTCCTATATGAATTAAATAACTTACCTTTTATAAAAGATATGCATTTCCCCTTTCCTCTAATAAGCCTGCAAAGGAGTTAAAACATTTGACCAGAAGAGGATATGGTGGTATTGGGAGGGCTGATGGGATTGGAACTAGAGGTGGAAGATACTTAAAATTCTCCAGTTAAGGATTTAAGATTACTTTGGAAATTTCAGTAAAGTTGGTGTTACGCATTTTGCTTCTTTTGAATCTATACAAAGTTTTTACATTTTCCAATGTCAATGGTATCTACTAGCTTTAACATAATTAAAATATTCTTCTTGCTGTCTAGACATGCTATGGGAATAAAGAACCCATCCATAGGTATTACAAATTTGATTTTACATTATATACATTTTTCACAAATATCTATGAGTTAATCTGTGCTCTGAGGCAGGTGTCTAGCTGATTCTGATAATAATCTTGCTACTCATGAAATAGTTAACCTATAAAGATTCCAGTGATCCAGTGACATACATTGTATTCTAGGTCATTAATTTCACAATGCTGTACATTTAAAAACTCCTTAATCATAAAGGCCAGCTCTACTTGCAGACGTCTTTTTAGGGTCCTCCTGCTATTTTCTTTCAGAGCATCCTTTCATTTCACGTAATAGTACTTGCCATAATTTGAAATCATATCTGCATGTTCATTTCTTTTTTTTTTAACATTTTTTATTGATTTATAATCATTTTACAATGTTGTGTCAAATTCCAGTGTTCAGCACAATTTTTCAGTTATTCATGGACATATACACACTCATTGTCACATTTTTTTCTCTGTGAGTTATCATAACATTTTGTGTATATTTCCCTGTGCTATACAGTGTAGTCTATTCTACAATTTTGAAATCCCAGTCTATCCCTTCCCACCCTCCACCCCCCTGGTAACCACAAGTCTGTATTCTCTGTCTGTGAGTCTATTTCTGTCCTTTATTTACACTTTGTTTTTGTTTGTTTGTTTTTGTTTTTGTTTTTGTTTTTTAGATTCCACATATGAGCGATCTCATATGGTATTTTTCTTTTTCTTTCTGGCTTACTTCACTTAGAATGACATTCTCCAGGAGCATCCATGTTGCTGCAAATGGCATTATGTTGTCGGTTTTTATGGCTGAGTAGTATTCCATTGTATAAATATACCACCTCTTCTTTATCCAGTCACCTGTTGATGGACATTTAGGCTGTTTCCATGTTTTGGCTATTGTAAATAGTGCTGCTATGAACATTGGGGTGCAGGTGTCATCCTGAAGTAGATTTCCTTCTGGATACAAGCCCAGGAGTGGGATTCCTGGGTCATATGGTAAGTCTATTCCTAGTCTTTTGAGGAATCTCCACACTGTTTTCCATAGTGGCTGCACCAAACTGCATTCCCACCGGCAGTGTAGGAGGGTTCCCCTTTCTCCACAGCCTCTCCAGCATTTGTCATTTGTGGATTTTTGAATGACGGCCATTCTGACTGGTGTGAGGTGATACCTCATTGTAGTTTTGATTTGCATTTCTCTGATAATTAGTGATATTGAGCATTTTTTCATGTGCTTTTTGATCATTTGCATGTCTTCCTTGGAGAATTGCTTGTTTAGGTCTTCTGCCCATTTTTGGATTGGGTTGTTTATTTTTTTCTTATTGAGTCGTATGAGCTGCTTATATATTCTGGAGATCAAGCCTTTGTCGGTTTCACTTGCAAAAATTTTCTCCCATTCCGTAGGTTTTCTTCTTGTTTTATTTCTGGTTTCCTTTGCTGTGCAGAAGCTTGTAAGTTTCATTAGGTCCCATTTGTTTATTCTTGCTTTTATTTCTTCTAGGAGAAAATTTTTGAAATGTATGTCAGATAATGTTTTGCCTATGTTTTCCTCTAGGAGGTTTATTGTATCTTGTCTTATGTTTAAGTCTTTAATCCATTTTGAGTTGATTTTTGTATATGGTGTAAGGGAGTGTTCTAGCTTCATTGTTTTACATGCTGCTGTCCAGTTTTCCCAACACCATTTGCTGAAGAGACTGTCTTTATTCCATTGTATATTCTTGCCTCCTTTGTCGAAGATGAGTTGACCAAAAGTTGGTGGGTTCATTTCTGGGCTCTCTATTCTGTTCCATTGGTCTATATGTCTGTTTTGGTACCAATACCATGCTGTCTTGATGACTGTAGCTCTATAGTATTGTCTGAAGTCTGGGAGAGTTATTCCTCCAGCCTCTTTCTTTCTCTTCAGTAATGCTTTGGCAATTCTAGGTCTTTGATGGTTCCATATGAATTTTATTATGATTTGTTCTAGTTCTGTGAAATATGTCCTGGGTAATTGGATAGGGATTGCATTAAATCTGTAGATTGCCTTGGGCAGTGTGACCATTTTAACAATATTGATTCTTCCAATCCAAGAGCGTGGAATATCTTTCCATTTTTTAAAGACTTCTTTAATTTCCTTCATCAGTGGTTTATAGTTTTCTGTGTATAATTCTTTCACCTCCTTGGTTAGATTTATTCCCAGATATTTTATTACTTTGGGTGCTATTTTAAAGGGGATTGTTTCTTTACTTTCTTCTTCTGTTGATTTATCGTTAGTGTAAAGAAATGCAACTGATTTTTGAACGTTAATTTTGTAACCTGCTACCTTGCTGAATTCTTCAATCAGCTCTAGTAGCTTTTGTGTGGACCTTTTAGGGTTTTCTATATATAGTAACATGTCATCAGCATATAATGACACTTTTACCTCTTCTTTTCCAATTTGGATCCCTTTTATTTCTTTCTCTTGCCTGACTGCTGTGGCTAGGACTTCCAGGACTATGTTGAATAGGAGTGGTGATAGTGGGCATCCTTGTCTTGTCCCAGATTTTAGTGGGAAGCTTTTGAGTTTTTCACCGTTGAGTACTATGCTGGCTGTAGGTTTGTCATATATAGCTTTTATTATGTTGAGATATGTTCCCTCTATACCCACTTTGGCGAGAGTTTTTATCATAAATGGGTGTTGAATTTTATCAAATGCTTTTTCTGCATCGATTGAGATGATCATGTGGTTTTTGTCCTTTCTCTTGTTGATGTGATGTATTACACTGATTGATTTGCGTATGTTGAACCAGCCTTGTGTCCCTGGGATGAACCCTACTTGGTCATGATGTATAATCTTTTTTATGTGTTGTTGGATTCTATTTGCTAAAATTTTGGTGAGGATTTTGGCGTCTATGTTCATCAGTGATATTGGCCTGTAATTCTCTTTTTTTGTAGTGTCTTTGCCTGGTTTTGGTATCAGGGTGATGGTGGCTTCATAGAATGAGTTTGGGAGTATTCCCTCCTTTTCAATCTGCATGTTCATTTCTTTTTAAATTTTTTTTATGATTTGTTTTTGTTTTGGGGGAGGTAATTAAGTTTATTTATTTATTTATTTTAATGGAAGACTGGGGATTGAACCCAAGACCTCATGCATGCTAGGCAAGCACTCTACCACTGAGCTATACCTTGACCCCCATGTTCATTTCTTTAATGCCTATATTCTCAATTTGACTGACAGCTCTGTTTTGTTAAACAACTTATACCTAGTACTTAGACATGCTCTGGGGCACATAATAAAAGCTCAAGAAAATTATGTTGAATTTGCATGATTTATAATAGTTTAACTAAATATCTTCAGTGTTACTTTTAAAACATTTCATCTGTGTTTTGAATTTATTTTTGGCATAGTCAAAATGGTTTCTCTTGAGGGATGGACATACATATAGACAAATACAAATACATTCAAATATAAACAGAGTTATCTTCTTAAGATGAATATATTTGAATCAGCTATGTTAATTCCCCGCTGCATAGGGATAGTCTGATAGAGAAAATCCACTCTAATACAGAAATACACATAGATAAAATAGTATGTAGATGTCAATATCGTGGTTGTGATATTGTACTATAGTTTTGCATTTTAGACATTTAAAAATATATAATATATTAGCCCTTGGATCTTCTCACTTCACAGTTTTCTCATATTTTTATGGTGGGTCCTGTGCTACTTCCATCAAAATTATTGGAATATGGAACCTTGTCTCTAATTAGTTTGCCAAAGGGGTGACATGATATTTCTCTGCTGCATTAACTTTACTGTTCCCTGTAAAACATTAACATGGTGAAAATCTGAGCTTGTAAATGAGAGATTTGTCTTTATCTAGATCAGAGAAATGAAATTTGTGATTCAAATGAGAAAAGGAAATGAACTCAGTGCTTAGCCTGGAAAACATGTTGTAATGTGCCAATTTGGTAAAGGTTGATATGAGACATCCTCATTAAGGTATTGATTGTATCCATTTAGTAAGGCTGAAGGTGCAGTAACTCCCCAGTGGCTTGGCATTTCATCATCATACCTGGATCTCCACAATAGTGAACATTCCAAACATTTTGCTTAACGTACCTTCTGCCCCTAAATACAAGATAAAGTCAATGACAGAATGGCTGTGTAACCAGTATGGTTCTTAAAGTTAATGTTAGTCTTGGTCTTTTGACTTAAGTTGTTTGTAAATTACCTTTAATATGTGCCAGAATTGGATTTAAACTCCCTGAAAGAATGTGTCCATTAATATTACTAAAAAATTCGTATTCAGTGGAATTTGAGTATATATAGTTGGAGTTTTGTGAATATTGCTTCTGAAAATTACAGTGCTCCCTGTAAACCAAATCTACTTATCCATACTGTTTCAGTGAAAACTTTTCTCTGTATCTATGACAGTGCTTAAACCACAAACTTGCTTTAGTAATAACTGCCTTGATGTTTGCTCTTTTTTTCCTTCTTCTTTTTTTTTTTTTTAAATTCTAAAGATAAAGGTCACTCTAAGAAGGTAGTTCATGGTTTAAAAGTGTTCGAAAAGGTTGGAGACTACAATGGAAACAGACACACAGTTCCCCACAAAGGGGGTGGGAGTTGAGTGGGGGCCTCCCCACTGTGGTCCTTCCGGAGGCTCTGGGGGGGTGAGATTGGATCTGACGGTGATAGGTTTCCCTTGACTGGTTCCTTCCTTTGTACCTGACTCTGGTCCAGAAATAGAGCAGCACATCATGCTCGCAGACTGACATGAGGGAAACTTCATAAATCAGCAAGTGAGTGTTCTGGCATGATCCTTTAGCCACTGCCTTCCCTCCAGAGCTGACACCTGTCACCTTTTAAAGAGTGTACACTCTCTGCCACTGTAGCTGAATCCACCTCCCCTCTCCCCCGGTTTTTTTTAATCCACTCTCATATTCTGCCTAGGTGGTATTTTCTCGGTGGCTGCCCATATATTATAAAATCAGTGTCATTATGGACAGGGCAGTTGTTAAATTTATGCCCTAAAACTTAGAATTTCCAGATAGTCATTGGGTACACAACTATACACAATCCAATAGGCATTTCTTTTGTAAAAGAAAAGAAACATGTAAGTGTATGAACATGGACGTAATTGCATGTATTTGTAATCACTGATAAAATATTGCATTTAATGGTCTATAAAATAACATCAGAACATCTTACATGGTAAGAGCCCTTAAAAATCTGAGTTAGGAAAAAGAGCTTTAACATCATCAGACTGTAACCATTGCCATTAACTCAATAACCATTGGTTATTTGTTACTATTAAAAATATACATACATTGTATAATAGAATACCTTAGTCTTTAGAGAGTGGTAATGGAAAATGTAAAAATTTGAAAAATCACAGATCTACAGGAACAGAAATATATGTCTCTTCAATGTTTGCATATTCATCAGTTTAAAAGTAAAATATCCATTGCATTGGGGATTTCTCTACCGCCTCCCAGATGAATGATTTAAATCTTACTGTGAATTCTAGTGACGCAAACAAGGACCACAAGGTGTTTGTAATTGGGGAGTATTAAGTGCAAAATACAAGTAGAGGGTGCTTAAAAGGAAAGAAAAAGTCAGTTTGCTATTGATTGGACTGTGGTGGGATAAATGTGTGGCTTCTGCCCTTAATGGAAGCTGATTGTTCAGGGACGTGCAGGCGGGACTGGTCGATTCCCGAGCTGTTGTTTACTGGGAAGGACGATATCAATTTTCCAGAGGGATGATTGGTGGGATGTCAAGGCTGTCACCCTTTTCTCCTCGTCACTGACAGACAGCCCAGTGACAATTACCGGTGATGGGACACTGCCTGCATTGGCATATACACTAGAGGATATAACTGGCAAACAAAAAAGAGGAAAGCACTCCTGTAAAAAAGATATAATCAGCAGTTGTCAGGACTGGTTACATATATAATGTCTGAATAACAGGGCGCCAGCACATTGCCTTTACTTGCTGATGAAACATGGAACCAACTTCATCTAACTTGGAAAAGTATTCATGGGATTGTTTTTAAGAATAGCTTTAGTTGTTGGCATTTTTTCTCTTTAAGAGTTAATATCAGAACAAAGATATTGTCTCTTACTCTTTTTTTCTAATGAAAATAGACTTTGGAGAATTCAAGTGGGCTTGAAAGTAGGTATTTTTATTCCTTACAGAAATTATTACATTGTAGTATGTTTCCTCAGGGGTTAAGATAACTTTTGAAACTTTTCCTCCTGGGCTCTTGTTCTTGCCCAAAGTCCAAGTGCTCAGCTAATAAATTTCATTGAGTAAGTATCAGGATGAGACAGACACTCAACTCCATCGTTTTTGCAGAAATGCATCAGTTAAGTTGTGGAATATGTTCTGGGCAGGGTGGGTAATACATGTGCATATCTACCAGACTTTCTAGAATGGTTCATCTGTCAGACTCATGTTTTCCATTTCTTTCTGTTCTATTGTTTAATAATTTCCAATAGGATTGAAGAAAAAGAGCATTATTTCCAGTGCCTACTTTCAGTTGTAGAAAAACTAATACCTAAATTAGTCAGACCACCTGGAGCATCAGAATTGGCAGTTAGCTGTATTTCCTTCTCAGCAAGAGACTTTTCTTTGTGTTATCATAAATGTCATTTATTTAATTAATTACATTCAGACTAATCATTTTATAGATTTACTATATTCTGCTGGAATTTTACTGTTTGGAAAAATTCATACTATAATTTTAACATAGTCAAACTTACAGGAATTTATCTTGTAGGAATTGGACATGTTCCCGTACTCCAGATTTTTCTTAACATCAAAATAAAAATATCTGTACATACATAGGTAAACAGATTTTTGGCTGCTTCCCAACAAGAAGGATAGACTGGGAATACGTTCTAGGCTTATACTCAGTTGTCTCATGAGGTTGCTTTCCACAGAATTGATCACTGCAGAGATAAAAATAATTGGATACATGATGTTGTTTTTTACCGTCTATGTGGCATTCATGACTTCCAACAGATAAATTTCTTCTTAATGAGAAATGTTTTCTTAAACACCATTTACATAATTTTTAAAGGAATCTGTTTTTATTGTAGAATTTGGCAAACATTAAAAAGTACAAATAATAAAATAAAAATCACTTACCATTAGTGGAAAATATTAACATTTTCATATTTGTCCAGTTTGGCTTTTGTTTTAAGATTTTAAGTGTTTATATGTGTAGGTGTGTTTTTTAAGTGTTTTTGAGCTTGGTAAATATATAGATAAGTCTAAAATTCTGATGGTGAGCTTTTATTTTAAATAAATAGGTTACAATACTGCCAAGTGATTACATATGGAAGTTACTTGTAATTTGGGCTTGTAAGATGCCATACAAAAGTTACCATTAATTTCCTCCTATAAACCACTAGCTAATTGATTTTCCATTGCACTCATTAAAAATAGATACTTAGCTTTTCAGCAGATTGTCTCAGAAAATCAAGGCAGGGCCCAGGTCCTCTGGGATGCCATCAACTGACCATTCCATCAGGCCTGGAATAGTGGCCCTCCTACTTGTCAGAACTGAAGTATTTATCCCATTTCCCAGCAGATAAACATTTGCAAGGCAAATAATAAATTAGCCATTAATCAGAAGAGTGTTTGCATTCGATGAACTCTAAATGGAGTGGAGATGTCAGGTAGATAGACAAGGTAAATCAACAAGGCAGAATCAATATCTAGTAAGAGCCACCCTTATTTAGAAAAGGTTGGCTCATACCTTTGAGGACTTTGAGAAGTTAGAAACAGTTCATAAAAGAAGGAAAGCTATTTAGAAAGAAGGTGTAAGTAGATTTTAAGAATAGATAACATTAACTTTTTAAAAAATATATTTAAACCTACAGTGTAATGATATATCATATAGAAGTTTAATTTAAAAAATGACTGACAAATATTTATTTCTGAAAGCTTTGTGTATTCTAATTTTTTTTCAACCTCAAGAGAACGCACATATTTCATGAAAAATTTTCTTGCCATCGTTATTTTTCCAAATTAACAATTTGGCAAGTATATTGTTTTAAAAACAAGAAGTGGCCTTCTTAATTTAGTGTTTTTTTTTTTTTTCCTAATTGTGTGTGCCCCTTCACTTGCATGATGCAAACACTCAGAAACACTCAGACTTGGGGTCTGAGAGGCTTTGCTTGGCCACACAATAATTGTGTAGTCTAGAGTAAGTTACTTAACCTTTTATGACTCTCAATTTCCTCTTGTGTAAAATAGGGATGATAATGCCCATGACAAAGAGCTTTCGTAAACAATGAAATCATGAAACAAATTATATATATATGGCACCTAACACAGGCCTGCCACTGTTATTTTTTTACGTAGAAGACATGTGTGGGTTATATAAATTTATCCTAAAGCATTATTGATTTTTAATCATTTCAGAAAAACTTATAACTAGTTAGGAATGTATTCTGTGTTTCTGAAGATATATCTAAAGGCTTTAAAAGATCCAGTGGTTATAAAGAGGCAATATTATCTCCTCTAATTCTCTTGAGATTTGAAACTACAACCTTTGTTTTCTTAGAATTGACCATAAGGGAAATAGTTCTTGATTCTAAACACCTACCACCTGGCATACTCTATCTTCTCCTTGTGATATATGATGCCTTAGACATCCTTAAAGTTAAGTGTGTGTGATGTGTCCTGGACTTTCCACATGTTTGTTACTCATCTGTTTACCCCAAAGAATAAAAAAAGAATGAAAATAAATGGAATAACCATGATCCTCAGGACTGCTTTCTTAACTCTTCATTTCTTATCACTCACTTTTTTCTTATGAGTAGAATCCTATCCCCAAGCCAGATTTCCTAGACTAGGTAGTTTATAAAATAATGCCATCTTCTAACCAAGACGTTAACTGGGTCTTGGGTGTCCCATCCCCATAACTTTGCTTGACTAAGAAAATCCTTTTAGTCATGAATTTTAAATGAAGATTTGCAGTGTTGGTTAGCATTGCCTCAAGCTTAGAGAAGAATTAAAATGTTTTGAAATTTTAAAATATATTTGTTACTCTTGTAAAGGAAAAGTAATTTCTTTATACAATCCAGAAATGGTTATAGTAACCCCTATTAATAGATTTAAATTGAAAAACATCCAAGCCAATGCATTTCAACTTTGCCTTCAATACTACGTACTGTTTTTTTTTTAATTCATTCATTCCTCCTTTGCCATCAGCATAACTCTCTCCTCCTCCCATGCCATCTTTGTCTTTCATTGTTAGAGGATAGCTTTAATCTGAATTTCATGAAGAAATACCGAGTTATTATATGTGAATTATTTCTGTTTCCCTGTTCTTTAAGATTTCTCCAAAATTTCATTCATTCTTTTTTATTTGGTTCTGCTCTGATACTCATGTCTAAGGTTAACCTACCTTGTTGTGTTTATGGTTTTCATTCCTCCCATTCTGTGCATGAAAAATATCTATTCTGTTTTACTGTATACTGACTCTCCCTTAAAATAGAAACATACTAAAAACTCCCCCATACCAAACACAAAACAATATAGATAAATAGAAAAATTCTATACAGTTTCATAAAGAAAAGATTACATTTAGTTTGGAAAATAAAAAAAAAAAAGGCTTCATAAGGCAGTGGTATTTAAAAATATCCTTAAATACCAAATGTGTCATAACATAAATACTACTAATTGTCATCAAGGTTTTTTTTTAATAAAACTCACTTTTAATAGCTAAAGCAGTCAGTCACATAATCTTAATGGATTGAATTTAGAACTCATTCATTTTTTACTATAACCCTGTAAGATAAGTTCTGTTACTGTTCCCATTCTACAGATGTGGAAAGCAAGTCAAAGAGATGAAATAACTTACCTGAAGTCATACTTTTAAAGAGTAGTAACTGTGAGTCAAAGTATGTACCTCCTACATGGCTCTAGATTCTTTCCCTGACCACTAAACTTACTCCCTCTTCAGACAGTATTTGTACGTATTATCGACTACAAAGGTGTTAGCTCTATAAGGTTTCAAAATCTGTTTTCAAAATTAGTTGTTTCTTTTTGGAGCATCTAAAGAGAAGTAACATGAGATAGGAACAGAAATATAAATTGGAACTATATTGGAGAGGTTCTTGAATTCTAGCCTGAAGAATTCTGACTTAGCTGAATAAATGTGCAATGATTAGTCATCAAAAGTTTTGAACATGAAGTGACAATGTTGGAGCTACATGTTAGCAAATGTAAGATAAATTGAAGCAGAAAATATTGATAAAATAGATAATCGTTTGGAAGCTGTTGTAGCAGTGTGGATGAGAAATCATGACACCTAAACCAGGAAGGTGATAGGACAATGAGAAAGATATAAATTTGTCAGATTGATTTAGGTAGAATTTACAGGATTTGCAAGTTGGAACAGTTATGAACCTTAGGATCAAAGGCAAGAGTAGAAAGAGAGAACTCCATGACTGAGAAGAAAAGAGGCATCATTAATGAGAATTGGAAAATCAAAAGGAAAATTAAATTTTAGTAGTATCAGACTTGGTACATATTGTTTGATATATTAATGGAAAATCCAGAGAAAGGTTTGGAAATGTCATTCTAGAAGTAGGGAGAAAAGTCTGAGACAGAAATATTACCTATGGAATCATCTAGTTAAAGGAAGTTGAAACCATTTGAGTAGATGGAATCATTATAAGAACAAGAGTGAGAAAGAGAGAGAGGGAGAAGGCTGAGGAATTAGCCTGCAGTGACACTTACATTTAGGTAGCTAGTAGCAGGAGCATGATGGGGAACTAGGAAAGGACAATTCCAAAGGTCAAATGAATCTGGGGAGTCATAAACAATGAAAGGAAAGAGACTTCGAAGAAGCAGAAGTGGTCAAATTTCATATATCTCAGAGGTCACTGAAAAAAGGGAGTTTACTTCAGCCAAGGCCTATAAAGAAACCGTTATTTTGGTGATCCCTATTGAGGACTTGAACAATGGTAGACATAGACTGACTGCTTAAATCTGAATGAGCCAGTGAACGTGCGCAATAAGACAAATACATATGTGATGTTTAAGTGAACAGATTACTCATTTGAGTACTTTTAGAGATTGTGTAGAAGAAATAATGCCTTTAGACTATTTGTTCATAAACACATACTCTCTAAAGTAAAATTTAGAGTTCATAATTAATTTTTTGATTAAATGTTCAGACATCTTTAAAATTATAATTATTGGAAATCATTAGGTAAATATGAACTAATATATAACATTTAGCTTATATGCAGTATTCCAGAAGCATATAGCACAATGGAGTAAGATTGAACTGTACTTTTTTTCCCCCCATTTTATGAATTTATTCTTCTTTATCTCTGCTGCCAAAAACTTATGGATCATACTAGATCCACACATCCTTAAATTAAAAAAAATATTTTAGTTTAATGCAAATAGATTATTTTATTTCTTTCTGAGACTGAACTACATAATGTTAAAACTATAGCACTTTGGTCTGCTCCGTAGATTAGAATGAATTTTGGTCCAGAAGTATGTGACATCTTATTTTGGTCAACTTTTAAAAAACTTTATTATGTAAAACTTTCAAGTTCAAGACTGAGAATCTGACCAAAGTCAGGAAGCAAACATGTGAACTTAGTACTCTCCACATGTAAAACCAAAACAACAAAAGTGTTAGACTTCCTATTTACAAAGCATATTTTAAAATAATTTATAGATAATTTGTTTCGTGAATACATTAAGTTTTTGGCTAAAAAATTATGGAAAGTACAGAAATGTAGCCCAAACACCTCTTGAAAAGGATCTCAGTTGTGCCCACTGGTTATTTGTTTACCTCTGCTTCACTTTGTGTTAAGACCTGGGATATATCTCATTAATCAGAATTTTAAAACATACAAATGCAGCCAAAATATTTTCAGTTTTGCATTTTAACAAAATTTCAATTCCAAACCTCTGAAAAAGAAATTTTCATCTAGACAAACAAGTAGGAAACATGCTCTTCACCCTGTATTTTGGTTCTAAGCACCCATTTCCTCTAAGCACCAAACAGTATTTTCATATTTCATATTATCTTTTCATAATTTTTAATAAGATAATGAATTATTTCACATTATATTATTGTTGGTGGTAGTTTTGGGTCTAACTTTCTATTTTTTATGATTAATCATTATATTGAAAATTATATTTGTTACCAGTAGGAAATAAGAAATGTCACATACCCTACAAAGACCGCAGGTGAATTGATAATTTTTTTCCTTAATGTTTCATGTTTTCCCGTGAATCAACCCAGTTTGGCCTTCCATTCATAAAATTGTCTGTATATCTACAAAAGAAGTGCTTCAATTACTATCCCTTACTTCAGCATCTCCTTCAACATTTCCCTACTTTATATATTTAGCTAATATATGTTGAGCATCTACAATGTATCTGGTGGTTACAGGCTCAGGGGCAGAACAGTAGACCATATAGACAAAGATTTGCGTTTATAGAACTTCTATGTAAAAGAGGAAGACAGAAGATAAACCTATAAACAACATAAAATTTAACATTAGGTAGAGAGTAAAGACACCATAAAAGAACATCAAGGGATAGAAAATGCTGCTGGGGTGGGAAACTATGCAGAGTAGTTAAGTGGAGGCAGCAGTGGTAGAAGGCAAGCCTTGCAGATGTCTGCTGCATACTCTTTCAATAATGGATAATCCATCTTTATCTTTCCCCTCCATTGATCATTTTGTCTTGTAGAACTGGAGCTCCCAACACAGATTAGGATGTGATTTCAGAATACCTTAAAGTACTGCCATGTGAAACTATATGTTGATGCCTAGATTGTTGGTTTTGAATTTTTAAAAGAAAAGATGCTCCTTCAGCATGTTTGCTATAGACTCATGCTCAGTTGATCCCAACTCTCCAAAATCTGCTTGACAGAAAATGCACATTCACAAACTGATTTCAGTGCTTCAAATTAATGAAAAGACACCCCACTTTATTAAACAGTTGAGGATGTATGCTCGAGAAAACCAACAAAGAGAAAATTTTAAAAATCTAAGTAACTAATAATGCACTTTAAATAAGTATCATTTTAGTTCTTTGAAATACTTTTATAACCTCCTCAATATATATATACAATTATTTGTTGCCATGTATTTATAAAAAAACCTCAATTTACATACAATCACTTTGGCTCATGATTATATTTAAATATTTCTCAGTAACACTTTCTAAGACATAACTATTTTGTTTTCTTTAGTCCTTTTCAGAAGTATCTGGAAAGTAGGAAGATACTCATAGTAAGAGCAAACATAATCTATTTCTCCAAGTGTCAAGTGGAAGTTGGAATAGAAATACTTATCTTGTTCTGTCTGTTGCTACTGTTGTTTAGACACCACACTGATGCTAGGTGTGCTTGAATACTGATCTAAATTTGGATGACTTGGGTATCTGCCAGTAGTTCCAAAACAATTCACTGTGATGTAGTTAGTGTATTTTGGGTGTGTGTTAACATATCATAATATGTGGCTACTTACTATATGTATTTCTTTTATTTCTAAATTAGTTATTTTCATTATTACTAGGTACATAATATTCTTTAGAAGCAGTGAAAATGAAAAGCTTTTAAAAAAAATGTCTTGCATAATGAAAATTCAGAGAGCTTTATATTTAGTAATTGCCTGTAGGTGTAGATTGTCAGTGTCCTTTCCATTATTAACAACAGACTTCAAAACTCCTGGTCAGTTGCTAATAACTCTTCACTTCTCAGGAGATCGGAATACTATAGGCAAGTTTACTTAATAAATGTGAAAAAAAAAAAACTTAAACTAAGCAGAAGACTCTGTGCACATCTCCTTTTTAATTATTTTTTCTATGTTGCTATGAAAATATATTTTATTATTTCACATAATGTATGAATATGTACAGATACATACACATGTTTGTATGTTTTGAAGATTTATGTTTTGAAGAAAACATAGACTAAAAGAATTGTAAATATTTTATGTGAAATATTAGGACCACAGGAAAAACCTAATCAAAAGTAGGAGGCAGGCAAAAGCCACACATTAAATTTGTGCAGCATCAAGATGATAAAAAAAAGAATGTGTTGGCACTTTTTTTGTTGCTATCGATACCGTCTTTTTTATTTTATATGTAAATATAGAATCTTAAATCTCCCATAAACTTAGCTGCTTTCCATACAAACACAAATAATCAAACATAAACAAAACAAAAAGATGCTGTTATAAGGAAATATATGTGAATATAAGATCTTAAACAACTGCTCAAGTTGGTTAAATTGTCTCTTAACAAGTTGCAGTCCTGGCTGTACTCTATTAAGGAGATACTTTCATGAACAGGAGCCCATTTGTAATTAGATAAGGAAAACTGACAGCAACAGTGAGTTAGTGGCTCCCATGGAATGACAAGTATTGACTGAATACCGGGCTGTGTTTGAGATGGTGAGGGAGTCGATAAAAGCATCAGGGCTTGTTTGAAGTACCACTGCCAGCGATGCTTTAATTTGCCGCCTGGAAAAGAGCCACAGACATTCTTCCCCCATGTTTAGTGTTGATGAGACCTAACACTTACATTTAATCTTGTTTACCACTAAAAACAGTTGTAAGTGGTATAAGGCACCACAAAGAGGAAATAAAAAAGGGGGTATATTTTGTATGAACTCCATGGTGCAGCCAAGATCTAGAAAAATAAACCTCATTTGAACCATGGAACCAAGTGTGGAAGGAACAGTTTAACAAATAAAAGAAAAAAATCAGTTGAGAACAAAAGTGTGGAATGATTTTGGGAAGAGATAGAGTAGAATAATGTTTCTAAACTCTATAGAAATCCTATCTATATTTTTCTCTATACCACCTCAGTTGGATGAAAGAAAATGCATTTAAAAGGAAATGCAGTGAAGTTCATAAACACATTAGGGATGTGTTATCTCCATAGAATCGAAGATCTCATTTCATACTTCTGTTTAAAAGCAAATTTTTCTTAAATACTTCTCAGATATTTTTGAAACGTTATATAGCAAATTGTGTGTGTGTGTGTGTGTGTGTGTGTGTGTGTGTATGTATGGTATATGAAGAGAGAGATAAATTATATGATAAAATTTTAATGTATACTTTTGTATGTGATATTTCTTTTGGCCCACAATATCTACCCATAAAAATCCACAAAAGCACGTAGATTTTAATATTGACCCTTAGAACTCTCAAGTAAAATGATTATTGGAAAGTGTTACTTCTGGTCCACATTCTGCTGAGTTGCATTTACCTTACTGCTAGCACTCAATAGACACCGTTATAAAATTTGCACATAATTATTACTACAAGTTCAAATAATCCCCTACATGTGACCTTCAGGGATTAATTAAATAAGGGTAGAATTTAAAAATACAGTACTAGATTGTTTAAATCTTACTTGGTTGCCAGTGTTTATTGTTGCCCACCTGTTGAAATGGAGGAAATGCCAAAGATAAACTGAAATGCCTTTTGGCTGTGCCAAGAACAGCTTAGGATTTTGTAGTGAAACCACATTACATTCCTCTTAGACTTAATTAGATGATCTAAAGATTGACGTGCTGTGGAGATAATGACTGTATAAAGGATGAGATATGGCCCATGCTTCTGCAAGAAGCTTGCAGAAGGGGCTCTTTCCTTATATCTGTATACCTTTCAAAGTCCTGTGTGTGTCTTTCTTGGGGGGGGGGGATCACCTGTGATTGAGAATGTAGGTCTGAATTTATTAACGTAGGATTGTTCTGCCACATTAAGCCTTTTATCTCAATATATCATTTTAAACATACGAAATAAAAAAAAATTGAGAGATAACTGTAATATTTAGCTAATATTTTCTCACACATGCCTAGGTCCCCTAAAGTGTTTAAAGTATATCTCTCTTTCTAAAATCTTTGGAGAAATTTAATAGGAACAGGCATACCACCTAATGAAATCATTCAGAATGTAAAATGTTAAGTTTGAAAGTGCATTATTAAGTACTGTAACTGGTAAAAAGAATGATGCATGAATATGCTGGATTTTTGTATGTTTCAGAATGTCTTGATGTGTGTTCTTATTATTCTAGTGTACATAAATTGTCAAACATTTGATTCGAGTGAAAATACTTTAAAATGCAAAATCACGTGAAAATTGATTAACATAGTTTTGTGGTAAACCCAATAAAGTTGATTAAATTAGTCATTTTCTTAAGTAGGGAGAACTATTAACATTTCTGTTATTGGAACAATGATTGATTTTAGTTAAGATAGCCTTAAGTTCTTCATAGGCCACAAGCATCAGTATAGTTTTAGCTGTATGTATCCTGCTGTTACGAAAATTGTTAGTCACCTTCTGTTTCTTAGTAAATGATTATTTCATAGGTTTTATTTAGTTCCCTTGAAAAGACTTATTTGGCAACTTTTGTAATCATCCTTAACAAGGCTAATTGAGATTACTGCCTACCAGGAAATTGCCAACAGCTGAGACCGAATATTCGTCCCATTCATATTGGTATCTTATATAGTGTTAACAATTTATGACGGTGGGAAAAGCCAGGTAACTCATTCATTCATTCATTCATTCATCCATTCAACAAAGTGGTTGAGAACTGACAGACTACAGGCCTTGTGCTTGGGGTTGGGAAAACAGATATACACAGTCCCAATCATAAAGAAGTCCCTAGTCCACAAGGAGAGAAGAACATGCAAATAAATTACCATAATATGGTAAAGTACAGTGTGATCAGCACAGTAATAGAGGTATGTACAAGTTAGGACAATAATTCTGAAGGAGGGAGTGATTAATTCTGTTCGAGGCGGGATGGGGAGGGATTGAATTCGAGCCCATTCTTTTGAATAATTCATAAGAGAGCAACAGTCCATCCTCCTAAATTGAGTAGTTTAGCCAAAGAGTGCTGCCAACCTATCGATCAGCTGATGAGTAGACAGACCTGAGACTGAGCAGACCTCAGTGAATAGTGAGCTGACAGAAGCAGGCTTGGTGCCATTTGTAGCTTTATCCCTTAAACTTCAGTGAGTCAGTGTGCTGTACAGTTGCTCCCAAGTTCTACTGTGAAAGGAACTTAAAAAAAAAGATGTTAGTAAAGAATGTCTAGAGATGCAGGTAACCAGGCTGTAAGTGACATTATCTGAGACCTCCTGAATACAAGCACTCTTCATGGAATATAAGTCACCAAATCTATCTTTGAATGAAAGTGTTACTTTATCATTATCTGAGGAGGTAGAAGGAATAAACAAAATGAAACTTAAAATAAAAAAAAAAGTTTCCCTGACCTTTCCCTAAGTCTTTATTATCTGCCTAATCAGATTCCAGATTGTCTCTGCAAATCTGTATTTTACCAGTGGCAACTCGTATTTTATTGTTATTAACCCATCAAGTGTTCTCAAAAACAAATCTAAACCAAAAACAAACAAAAAATGTTTGTTTCTTCTAACCTCCAAAGCTGAATGCTCTTCCGTTTATTTGCTCCTCTATCATCTTTAAGAATTCCAGGAGACTAAGGGTTCCTTCCCTCTTCTCCAGTGTTACCATAGGGATTACTTCCTTTACTGGACACATGACCAAGTGGTAGAGTAATTGCTGTGGGATGAATGTGTCCCTCCAAATTCATGTGCTAATATCTTAATTCCCAATACCTCTGAACATACCTGTATTTGGAGATAGTCTTTACAGAGGTGATGAAACTAAAATGAGGTCATTAGGGTGGGTCTTAATCTAACAGGAGGAATGTCCTTCTGAAAAGGAGATTAGGACACAGACATGTACAGAGGAAAGATCATATGAGGAAACAGGGAAAAGACAGCCATCTGCAAGCTAAGGAGAGAGGACTGAGAAGGAACCAACTCTGCTGACATCTTGATCTTGGACTTCTAAGCTCCAAAATTGTGAGACGATACTTTTTTTGTTTAAACCCCTCAAAATGTGACATTTTGTCCTTAACAGCCCTACAGACTAATACAACGGTGATGAAAGGTATTGTTTGTGTATTTTGCCAGTTCAGTTGCCTTGATATTTCATGTGGACTAGAACCTCTTGATCATGTCTAGAACATGAAGTGGATCACAGTTCACATAATAAACACTCAGTAAATCACTGTGGAATTGATTAACTTTCGTATTTTCAAATGATATGCCAACATTTGTAAAAATATTTGCTCTCCTTGATTTACACTGTGCTGTTTATCACAGCACAGTGTCAGTTTTTCTGCTTGTCTTTAATCATCATTTCTTTCACATTAGGTTGCATCTGAAGTTTGCTATCTATTCCCTTATGACCCTGGACATCATTAGATCCCATTAAACATGAAGCAAACCTTCAGGATAAAAATATTTATAGATATGTTCACTGAATGATTAGGAGGATGTTTATAAGATTGGTATAATGAATGAAGGCTCAGGAGATTTCCTTGTTGCTGGACAACAAAACCTGAATCTCCAGACCTAATCTTGACTAATTATAAAGTGTGTATGTGTTTTATCCTTATAAATCTTACATCAGCTTTAATTTTAAATTCTGAAATTCATACAATATTTTGCCTTTTGAACAGAAATTCAAAACTAGAAGTGCAGCTATTTAATTGACATGAAGCATCCTCCATGTATAAGGTACCGTGGGAGATGGGAGATGAATTAAGTGTAGATTTTGCCATTAATGATCTTATCTTCTAATACAGGAGATATTATGTAAAGATAAGGAACTGCGACAGAGTAGGAAAATATGCAATCAAGAAATGATACAGATAAAATATAAAGAGTTCAAAGGATCCTTTCTATCTGTGACAATCAAATAGTAATTGATAGAAAGTTGGCAACTATAAAAAGGATGGTGGGTTTTGCGTTCGCATATCAAGGAGTTTGAAGGGAGAGGACATTTTGAGCTGGTGGGATAATGTGAGTGAAAGCAGGTAAGAAAATGCATATATTTTTCTTAAATATATGTAAAACACATTAATTGGGAATGAAAGATAATATTGAAATAAGTTTGCTTCACATTAGGTAGTCCTTCAATATCAGTTTAAAGAAATTATATCATTGTATAGGAAGTAAATATACTTACTGTTTCTGAGTATGAATTTCACATGAAAATATTCTGCTTCCTTTATATATAAAATGAATTGGGGAAAAAAGCTTTAGAGGATATTTCAGAATCTGCAATTGTGCAAATAAAACTGAGATAATACAGTGCCCATTGTCACATACTCAGACTGTAGCATAATGCTTGATACTTAGTAGCTTTCAGAACTTGTTGATGAATTAATTATAATCACAGCCTGAAATAGCAAAGTAGCCATAGAAATGGTGCATAATGAATGAGGGAGATATTGGAAAACAGACCCTGCAAAACTCGACAGGTGTTTGTGAGGATTCATGCCTGCCATACAGATAGGTCCCACCAAAAAGGGTGAAGGCAGAGATAAGTTTATGTGGAAGACAGTGTGTTCATTTGGGAATGTACCACTGGAAATAGTATGTAATAACCATCTTAGATTTAGGTGTAGAGAAAGTGGAAAGGTGAAGGGAGAGTCAGATTACTAACGTGGAGATTGTAGGGAGACACAGATAATGCTGAAAATGGGTTTTTGAGAAATGAATATTTGGGGAATATAACAGAAATGGAATCACACAGAAGGAAACAAGTGAGTGAGTAGTCAGAGAAGTAGAAGGAATACCAAATTGTTAGCATTGCAGAAATTAAGGAAATTAGAAGTGAATAATAATTTTTAATGCCATGGGGAAATTGAAATGCAGTTGGGTGGGAGGAAAGGCCGAAAGTTTTGAAGATTCACTGATGGTCTTTACAGAGAAGATTCCACAGATTAATACCTTTTGATTCAAATTGACAAGGGGGTAAAAAAAAAAATTGTGTGACTGTTAGTGTAATGGGAAGTGATAGTTTGAAGGACCATCAGGAAGAGAAGCCCTTTAGGATAGAGAAAGAAGAAATCTAATTTGTAACAAAGCAACTGGTGAAGCCTGTTCCTCAGTCAAATGCAAATGAGTTTATCTGGAGTACAGAGGGCTATATGGGACTTTCACAAAAAGATAGAGGGTTTTTTGTTCTTTTCCTGTAATGAGAGAATTGCTTTGACTGGTCATCTTTCATACCTGATAACAATTCTTGAAGGTAGCTATTAGTGGTCTGACATTGAAATTGTGGTTCCATGAGGTTAAGTAACAACTCAAATCGTACAACAATTTGTGCCAAATTAGAATTCTATCCTGATCGTTGTGGCTTCTAACTTGCAGCCTTTTATTACTGTTTTGCTTTTTACTTACCTGTTTTTTCAAACATTTTTTTGGAGTTATAGTCATTTTACAATGTTGTGTCAAGTTCCAGTGTAGAGCACAATTTTTCAGTTATACATGAACATACATACATTCATTGTCACATTCTCTTTTGCTGTGAGCCACCACAAGATCCTGTATATATTTCCCTGTGCTACCCAGTACAATCTTGTTTTTCTCTACTACATTTTGAAGTCCCAGTCTGTCCCTTCCCACTCCCTGTCCCCCTGGGCTTTTTACTTACTTTTGCTTTGTTTTTTTGTGTTTTTTTTTTTTTCCCTTCTCATGAGCTAATAAAAAATGCTTTAACTTTCTTTTGATTAGGTAATATTTATAGAGTGAACTGGTCTGCTGAATTGTTACATATATGTAATGTAATATGAACCACATCAACATCAGGTGATTGTAAACTTGTGCTTTTAGTATTTAGGAGGCAGAAAGTAAAAGCTATACATTTCTGTAATCACTGTCACAAATGTAATCACAGCTATTACTTCTCCTACAAAATTCTAACTGAAATAATTGAAAATGAAGACACTAAGACTGATCCTTCATTTTAAAAATACAAATGAAAGAGCAACTAGGACTAAGTAAACCATCTGCATTAAAATATTTCTTCTAGAGAGTGGCTAAGTTCTAAGAAGAATTGAAAATTAGTATTTGATCTACTTAATTTAACTTTTCTATTTAGATTAACTTGAAACATTGACCATTTAGCAAAGTGCAAACTAATGCTTTCATTTTATTTATTTACTTTTCCCCTCCAATTTTATTGTTTATATAATTGACATACAGCACTGTATAAGGTGTACAGCATGATTTGCTTCATATACATCGTGAAGTGATCATCACAGTAAGTTTAGTGAACATCCATCACATCATACAGATACAAAATTAAAGAAATGGAAAAAAAATTTATGATGATGATGCTTAGGATTTGCTCTCTTAACAACTTTCATATATAACATACAGCAGTGTTACTTATATTTATCATGTTGTAAATTACATCCCTAGTACTTATTTATCTTATATCTGGAAGTTTGTACCTTTTGACTGCCTTCATCCTATTTCTGCTCCCCCAACGCCCACCTCTGGGAACCATAAATCTGATCTCTTTTCCTATGAGCTTATTTGTTTGTTTTTGGAGTATAATTGATCTATAACACTATGTTAGTTCCTCTTACACAGCATAGTGATTTGATATTTCTAATCATCTCAAGTTGATCACCATAAATCTAGTTACAATATGTCATCATACAAAGATATCACATAGTTTTTCACTGTATTTAATTCTTTCATTTTGAAATATAATATGCATAAAGTTTGGTTTTGTCATTCTTGGGAACCTGCAAGTTCTGATTGGTGCCCAAAGGGCCCATTTATCCAACACCCAAACTGCACCAAAAGTAACTGAATGCCACTTTAAAATAAATAGACTTAAAATTAGTCAAATAGATTGTAAATATTCAGTAAAAAAAAAAAACCTTTATATTCATGATGAAGATTTTTGTCTACTGTTGTTTTTGGTCTTATTTTGAGAGGCAGATGCATATAAAGACTTGCACTTATAAGTACTTAAGTCTGACTGCAGAATCTATATAGATCCTTACATTCAGTGCTTCCTGAATTCAACTTACTAGTATTTTTTTCTTTTTAAAAATCCTAGACAGTTTCTCCAATTCTATTTATTTCTGCAGAGTTTCTCTTTATAGTAAATTATAGGAAAAGTAATTCTGCAATTCTTTTAAGTTTCAAATCTCAACTGTTTCAAGAATAGAAAATAAAGTGTACTTTGTTTAAAATTAATCTGTACATTTATAATTGGTATATAAGTATTTTCTTTCATCATAAACCGTTGACATAGGTGCCTAAGAATGACCTGACTTCTTCATTTTAGAACTGAGTAAGGATAAAGTCAGTAAATTATAAATAATGTTCAATTTAATTGCTCAGATCCAACTACAAGATACTGACTGCATCACATATATACTGTGAATAAAATGACTCCTGACTTCAATATGATGATAAAATATTATAATAGTGTTTTCAAATGAGGTAAATGAATAAGAGAATAAATTTTAAAACATTAAGCATGAGAAGTTTCAGGTTTGTTGTGCTTTGCTTACGTATTCTGTTTGACATTTTGTGGATCCTTCCTTTGAATGATCAGTGTTTGCAAAAAATTAAATAAATAAATAAATAAATGAGAGACCAAGAGAGAGCAAGAAGGATTGAAATAAAATAAACTTACTCACTTACATATGGTTTACTCTGAAGGGTAAAAGCCAACTGAATAGATTTACAAACATATAGAGAAATTAGTGTATATGATATTTTTTCCATTGAAAGGATTAAATAATATGAAAGGAAGCACTAATATTTGTCAAAACAGAGCTATCTCTACCCTAGAGGGTTATTAATGTCTAGATATGTTTTATATGCAAAATGATCTGTCAAGATTATGGAAAAAAAATTCTGACACCTGCTTCCTTATCAGTGCCCTAGAAGCAAAGGTGAAGAAATGGATTTCTGGGCATTTGATTGTTTGTGTGCTAGATTTGTCTGTGAATATATATGCTTTTACATAACATTTTCATACTTATCTGTGAGTCCTTGATTAGTTGAAGGCAGAAAAACTACCACTTAAGGTAGAATGTATAGTCCTAGAACAAAATGTACTTGTTTCAGGATTAAACTGGCAATAGCATTTTATTATGCTGTAAGGGAACATTTTAATTTTGTGTCTTTATAGTCTAGCATCCCTCTGGTTGCATTTTATATACATCAACATTTAAAAAAAAATTAGTTTTGAAATTACAAAAATCTGCAAAAGGATATTTATCTAAAATATTTTTAGATCTATATTCTTGACAGAGCCAAAAAAGTAGTCTAGAAGAAAGAATTCCCTTGATATATTTTTAAGCAATGCATGGTGGGGAAAGATAACATTTCTAGTTCAAGAACAAATACTTAAAACTTGAAGCCAGATTACTTGTGTTATCTGTGTGTGTGTGTTTGTGTGTGTGTGTGTGTTTGAGAGAGAGAGGCATTTGACTTTCTGGTTCAAAATACAGAATATTTCCCAAATATAATACGTTTTTAAAGAAGAAATATTGTATCAGATATTTTCTAAAATTTGACTCCTATTATTCTAGCTGAATTAGAATCTTCTCATGGGTCTCACATTCATTTGATCTCCTAATGAAGTTTCTGAGAATTTCATGTTCCTGGTGTGACAAATTTTGTAAATGCTTACTGTGCTAATGTGTTTTGATTTGATACTGTGAACTCTTGTAAATAGGTATGATTGGGCTAAAATGTGGAACATCTTGAAGATCATACGGAAACTGAAGAAGTTACAGGTTTCCTGAGACAGAAACACTGAAGATAAGATTTGTAACAAACCCTCTTAGAATTGACCATGGAAAGATGATAAATGATATTTACCTCATATGTCATGATAACTGTTTTTTAAAGAAGATATCTGTGCCCTCTTTTATCGGGGGTATGGGAAAATGTATCACTTACAAGCACTCAATCACTGTGACATAAAGAAATAGCAAACCTTGAACATGTCAAAACAGTGCCTGCTCAATCTACTTCTTTTCTTGAAGGCTGAGTTTATCCTCAATATTACATTCCCAAAATAAGTAGTCTTTAAAATATGACGCTTATTTTATGGTAAGATTTTACAAGATGTTATAAGAAGGTATGTGAACTTACACAATACATAACAATTTAAAATAAAAATAAATTTTAGAGAAAAATATTTGGATGGGACAGCAGTATCTGTAGCTGTATCTTAAGTAGAATATAAAGGCATTAGTTTATAAAAAAAAGTTAGCTTAGTTTTGCAATGTTAAAATCAACTTAAGTTACTGATGTTAGCACTCTTTTGTGTTCTTTATAGCTTTATGAAAAAGAGACAGAATAATTTAGGCTGATTAAACACTGAGTTTGAAACCATATATCTGTTCTTCTTTGTCATGAAATATTATTCTGTGGAAAATTTGACCTTTTTGCCTAAAGAATGCATGAAATTTTTTCAAAGATCCATATCTCCATTAAACACCAATTATATCCCAAACATTCATGAAAAACTAGAATACAATTAAATTGGACGATTAGCTTAATCTTATTGGAAAATTCTAACTGTGCTAGAAAGTACTCTTTTTCTTTAGTCATTTGCAACTTTTGGAAGGTACATTATCTCTGTCTAAAATGGTAAACATGAATTCTGACCTCTACTGGTAACTGTTCTACCAGATGTTTCTCAGAATAAAAGATACTGTCTCTGAGACCTCTGTAAACAAATCCTGACCTGAATGCCTCCTTTAGCATTCCTCTCAATTTAACAGTTAAAAAAGAGCTCTATTTTCTTTTCAAATAAAAACTATGTAACTTCTTTTTAGAGAAAACTGTGAAATGCAGCATTATTATCTGTGAAACACAGCATCTTGGCAGGCAGCATCTAGCAAGGAAGGCTTTACTAGGTTTTGAAAAGAAGAGTTTTTTTTATTTTATTCAGTGGTTAGACTCTTGGACTGTAAGGAATGTGAAAGTCTGTACACAATCATTATACTGATGTAACTTGAAGGAACTGAAATGGTAATGTCTGTGTTCTTCATATAACTTATGGTGATGTATACAAATGCTAAGGTTGCCCATCTCAAAGGTGAATAGCCCTGCTGGCAAGAACCATCCATGTAAATCTCAGAAAAAGTATCTTCAGTTTGAAAGTACATTTTGTAGAGATGCTTCTGGAAATATATCAAACTTTATAAGCAAAAAAAATTGAAAGAAACACACTTCCTGAATTTTTATTCAGGGAGATAAAAATAAATTATCAACCTTGCCTTTCAAATATAGGCTTCCATTAGATACTAAATAAACACATTATGTATGTCTGCGTTATTTGTCTAAGTTCTTATGGTCAGTTAATAGTAATAGAAAGTAATAAAAAGAAGTAATAGAAAGTAGTGTGATATGAGCACCACATATTAATGTGACTTACTGGGTGACAGGTATTGCACTTTGTACTATTTCATTTAGTCCTGAAATACTCCTAATAGGCAGTGTAAGTTTACTGGGAGAATAAATTAGTGTGAGCACCTTAATTTTTTGACCTGTTGTGCCACCAGCTTGTCCAGTAGAGAGCCATAAATTGAGCAGAGAGTCTTAATTGTTCAGGGACTCAGTGATAAGGCTAAATACTCATGAGGGATTTCTCTAGATCATTCATCTCTTTAAAAGTGCGACCTAAGGCAGATAGGAACCATGATCTCTAGGGATAAGAGGCTAATGCGTTAAACTTGTACACTGTGTTGCTTTTGGTATTCACCATTTTGCCCTTGGTTTTTCTTTTTGCTGAATAAAATTCAAAGCAGTGTAAATAACTTTTTTAAACACACATATTGCTGAAAGCTTAATTCAATTGGGCAAGACTACAATTTATGATTTGGTTGTTAATTAGACTTAAGGAACAAAGCTAATGCTGTTCCATTTAGTGAGAAAGTCCTCTAAGGAGGAGAGAACTGACCAATATTGGTTCTCCTGCTGGGAAAACACTATGCATAAACAAGTCCCCAGTGTTTCATTACTGAGCCTTTTAGACAAACACAAAACGCATCTTAGTTTATTTGAAAATCCTTACAGTGAAGCTTTATTGAATATCTATAAATTTTTCACGTTGACATGTCAAAGACTTGTAAAAGTATACTGGCAAGCACAATACACATTATAAATAGCACTTTTCCTTTAAATGTAAGATGATTGTAGATAGTACACAGCATGGTCATAAGATGAATGTGATTCTGTTTGGGGAAGAAATTGTGTGAATGAATAGTAGTATTTCAACAGAAAGGTAAAATGTACTGAACAAAGTAAGCAATTTAATATTATTTAGAAAAGTTGGGTGTGCAGTGTTTGATGCTTAGCAGAGAAAATGTCATTTGGGTGTGTCATTCTCTTTTCCTTTTTTAACAAGATAGTTCAAAAATAAAATTTAAATGCCAACACATCCTCAATGCAGTCATTTTATCTTCGTAGGTATCCTGTCTTCATGAGTTTATGAAAAGATGTTCTGTTTTTTTCTATCTTATAAATATGTTTTTAATATACTGACCATGCTTTAAAGAAGAAAAGAAAGGAAGAAAAGAAAGTATTTTCCTAAGAATTTAAAATGGAAATCCTCCAATTCATAAAGTCAACGAGTGGGTTTGGATTTGGACTACCACAAATTTTCTGGCTTTGCTGGGTTTTAATTATATATTTATCAGAACTAATTCTTATAGAATAAGGATACCTTTTAATATGGACTGCAACTATCAGTTTTAGCCATCATTTTACTGTTAGTAATACAAGTTATCTCCCAATTAATTTAAACTGCTAGGTATCTTTTCTTAGCTAATAAGTATTTTCCAATATAACAAATAGGATGCTGTAAACAAAATTGTTTCTCATTAATTTTGAGAGATCTTTGTCTTCTTGATGACAGAGCACATTTCCGTTTTGACACTTACTTTGCTTTACAGATATTAGAATATGTTTCCTCATCACGTTCACAGAATTGCCTAGTCTGTAACTGGCATGCCAACATTTAAAAGTCAACAGTGTTTCAATATAGTTTGAGTTTTCAATCTGGTAGGATAACCAAAGCTTGAAGGAGTAAAAATGGCTCTCAGAGCAAAATTTGTGATGGTATGGTTACTTCGTGACTTTAGAGAAGATGTGAATTTCCAGGGCAGAGTCCTACCTAGTGCTGTGAGAAAAACGGCACAGAAAGTATTCTTCTTGATATAAGGGCTTACTGAGATGATCAGGAGAGAATTTTTGATGGATGTGTGGACCTTTGGAATTTTCGTGCATTTAAGTCAACAAAATAATTTTATGAACAAATTTTTTTTTCATTTTGCTAATAAGGCCTTGGCCTTGGAGTAGCAGAATGTGAGGTCATGACCTAATTAGCAAAGGTAAATAAAACTATATCTTCATCCTGGTAGAGAATTCTTCTTTGAAAAAGTTCTTTTTTAAGTGGTACAAAATCTCATATACTTTTAAAATTTATGCAAATACGCAGAACTGAAAAAATGCAAGAATAAAAGCGAAGTACTCCTCTCCTTTTTTTGAAGTCCTACTTATTGAGTATAGGCTAGAAATTATCTATTTGACCCATGTGTATGTGTCTGTTTTTTAATGTGGAAATTAGGAATATACATTTTCAGATATAATTAGGTTTTTTGTTGTTGTTTTATTGTCCCCAAACAACTGTTAAAATCAAATGAAGCAAAGACTAACTTTTATGTGAGATGACAGCTGATTCCAAACACCAGAGGGCATGGAATACTGATTTAAAGATTTTATTTTTATTACTTCATATCCAATCCAGAAAATTTTCCTAAATGTTATAGCTAGTTCTAATTGATAGTAAGATCAGTGGCAGCTTAATAGATCAGTGTACAGCCTTAGTCCAGATTCTCTGGCGATTCTCCATTTAAGCTCTCTTCTTGTCATTGGCCTCATTCACTGCTAACCTCTTATTGTCCTGTGTCTTTGAACCTGCTACTCTTATGTAAGTTTGCTAGTGCCAAACTTAACATAGTTACTACCTTTAGTGAATCCTTTCTCAAGATGTTGTTTAATCTCTTTCGTATCCTCTGGTCATTCCAGACTCCAGACTCCTTCGTGTGTGTTAACATTTCCTGATTGGATGCAATGGATTTGTATTTAAGATTTCTTTTGCTATCTGCAGAAGATTGAGTTAATTCATTCAACTCAGTATGTGATTCCAGAGAACTCATTAATTGCCAAGATTGAATGTTTATAGGGTAAATTATATTTACAAATCTCTTTTACTAATCTGAAAAAAATATTCCCCAAATTTTCTGAAATCAACATCAGGTTAACTACTATTATTAACTTCTAGTATCTTTGATGTGTTGTGTTATTTAGAAGTGCCCATTAAATGACAAATTTTTGTCCTTCAGACCAAAATTGAAAAAGTAAGAATGCATTATTGGGTTATTAGGAACATGCCAATGGTTGAAAGGGTAATTACTGTGTAAAGCTTGATTTGTATTATTTGATTTATGTCACAGAGTCATTTTTCATAGTAATCATTATAATTTCTTAGAAATTACATCAGGTGGCTTTTGGAAGAAAGAATTTCAGAATAAAGGGGCAATGTTATTAGGATTTTCCATGTTAACAGTGACATTAACCCCTCCCCAAATCTTAACCCATGACATAAGTGTGTTGTTTCCTTTCAGTGACTAATATTTTTTAAATTTGTTTTTCAATTTTATTAAATTCAAATAAACAGGAGACAATACAAATTATACATAGCATCTGATTTTTTTCCTTGCTACTTTTGCCAAACCAGCAATTTATCACTGCAGCTTTTAATATTATATTTGACTTGTTTACAACACATAGAACATTTTCTTATTTCAGTTTGCACATGTGCATTACTCTGGTGGGCTGGAGGACAGAAGTTGATCAATGAAATGTTAAGTAAGCATTTGTGAATACAGAATGAATATAAGCTCTTTTTAGAAAGAGAACTTATTGAAGTTGCTTCCTTACAGTTTTTCCTGTTTTTTAAATGAAAATAAATGCACTGATGATCAAGGTCAAGAAAAAAAATTCTAGGCTGATAGTAACATTATAAATGAACTCAAGGAAAAAGGAGTAGATAAGATAAAATAATTTTAAAGATTATATTCACTTCCTTTTGAGAATTAATCAGGCATTAAGATTTCTGGAAATACTATAATTAACAGCAAATATTTTAAATCTATCATATCTATATTAATACAATTTTATAGGCTTATTTTATAAGAAAAAAGTTCGGAATGAAACATCAGCAATTATAGACTTCCAAATACAGCTTTTAATAATTGCATATACTTGCCTTGCAAATTCCAAAAGGAAGCACACTTGTTACAGAAGTACTGAAACGTATAGAACCTAAATCTGTCAAGTTAACTGTCAAATTAACTGTCTTCCATGTCCCTTTCCCCACCTACCAGACCTCATTAAATTAATCTGAAAAGAACACTATCTCTTTAAGGCCGGGAGAGTATTGTGCTGATGAGCCAGGGGCAGCCCACCAATTGGCAGACCCCTTGGGTGATAAATGTCCAAAGACCTCTAGGCTGACGACACATTTTTCATCATTAATCCAGTCCATTGTAACCAGGGCCACTCACATTGATTCGAACTAGGGGGCATCATCTGCCATTAAGAGGGTGATGACTCGCTAAAAATGAAGGCCTGAAACTAATCAAATACATTTAGAACCTTCCCTGGCACCTTGCTGGAGGGCAGCAGGAGCGAGCTAATAGGGAGCAACAGACAGGTAGCGCAAGGCTCTGCTTGCTTTGTATGGGAATGTGAGAATTCTGTTTGAAAACCTGTTACGTAGTTTTAGCTATTATACGTTGTAGTACGAATGTATATGTGTATTAGTCCAATACCATCCCTACTTGAGTGTTCCGTTAAACATGTGATTTTGAAATATCATACTTTTATCCGGAAAATCTAGAAACTCAGTTATAAAGAATCAGAATCCTCAAACTCAAATCTCTTTGGGATTCCTAATTAGTTTTGTGTTTTTGTAAGTAAGTTTGTAGTTGATCATTTGAGAAAAATATTAATATTTATTTTACTGAATTAGCAATATTTGATGAGGTGAACATCTCTTTTTCCCCTTGCAGAATTCAACAATTTGGCCCTCTTATACTTTTATTTTTTTTACCTAATAACTTGATTTATTATATGTTTTATCAGCATATACATAAATACATTGTGGTAGTTCAAGGGATATATCTATATACATAAGCATTTTATTATTAATATATGCATATATGTTCATTTTAGCTTAACCTTTTATTACTTTATATTGGTAAAAATAGCTCTGGTTAAGTCATAACTAGGATCCAAAAGGTAGTGGTTAAGCAAACTTGGGTGCCTCGGGCAAACACAGAAAAATATGTTCTTTATTTCCTGCTTGTACCTGATTAAGCAAATAGGAAATAAATTTAAACGACTAGATTTATTCACTGGAAAATTTAACTTACATACTGTACATAATAGAATCAAAAAAGGAAGGGCAAAATTTGGAAAGAATTTGGCTTAATTAAAAAGAAAAAAGAGAGACCTAATGAAATTCCTTGTTATATTATAAAGAAGAAAGCAAAGGAGGGCAAAGAAAGGAAATAGACAAAGTAAAATGAACAATGCAAACCCTCTAACTATTCAGATAGTTCCAGTGTCTTCCTACGTGAAACCACTGGCTATCTCCCAAAATATTTTATGGAATTATGAAATAATATTTCTGCTGGACAGAAATGCTTCCACATGATTTCTCTGGAGGAAGGTCATCAATCTCATTTTGAAATCTTATTTCCTCCAAGTACCCAAGCTGAAATTTCATGCCTTTCATGTTTGCAAGTTTTAATGAGGGTGATATATGTAGTTATCAACTACTTCTAGTGTTGGCTGAACTTATGTGGAAAGCTTCATTACTGAGCAACAGATGACTTAACTTTATGTACCTTGTGATGAATCTTCACAGTCAAGTTCATCTTAACTGAGTCTGTATGACATAGTGCTAAAAAGCATCAGGTTGTAAAGCATCATGTAGGAGCGAAAAAAGAGACTTTATTATGTTCTTTAAAAACCAGGTTTCATTGTGGGGTATGTTGTTCCCAGTGAAGACAAGTCGGGGGCTAGTCTGAAAATGGTTGGAAAAGGGGGAAATTGATCTGAACACTGCTGACTTCTGTATTTCCACCATCAAAAATAGAGTGAGAGTGAATCAAACATCCAAATGCAAAGGAAGATGAGAAATAATTCATATGCTTCCTGGGGTAGGCAAAACAATGGACTACCAAAGATGTCCATCCTAATCCCCAGAACCTGTGACTATGTTACCTTACAGGACAAAAAGGGGTTTTACAGATAGAATTAAGATAGGGCCTTGAGATGGGGAGACTACCCTGCATTATCTAGGTGGGGTTAACCTAACTGCATGAGTCCTTAAGAACTGAGAACCTTTCCCAAGTGTACTCAGAGGGAGATGTGACTGTGAAGGGTGAGTCAGAGAGAGCAAAATTGCAAGCTTTGAATATGGAGAAAGCAGCCACCAGCCGAGTCTATTTATTTATTTACCTTCTGGTCCCCCAGCTAGAATGCAAGCTTTACAGGGGCCAGAAGTTGGTACTGTCGGTCCTTGATACATAACAGGTGCTCAACAAATATTTGATTGAATGAAAACACTAGTGAACCAATGAATCAATGCTGCAGAATATGGTTTTTCAAATTTTGATAACCCATAAAGATATATCTCATGATTTCTTATTTACATTAATTACTTAGAAATAATGTATATTCATGGCACACTAGAGCAATGGAGGAAAAGTTCTTTATTTTCAGCCTATCTAAGCTTTCCCCAAGCCAGTCAAGAATTTCCTCTTGACTCCAGTGTGCAAGCTTCTACAATCTTGTATTCAGAAGTCCAGCTGAGAGAGAAAAAGAAGTGCAGTAAAGAAGGTATATACTTTGCATCTAGAGAGTTAGTATTTTATCCTTAAATTGAGTTAAGGCCTCAAAATTGGATGTGCCCCATATGATCGTGCCACTAAGGTCTGTCCCTCCTGGACCTTCCATTATACTAGGGAAGACACTAAATAAGAAGAATCCATTTTCAAGAAGTAGGTTAGGGTAAGTCCTGGGTAGCAATTAACAGCATGCTAGACAAGGAATAGTGGGGAGGCTGTCAGGGTGTCACTGCTGAGGAGGGAACATGTGAACTGAAACTTGAGGATGAGAAGTGATTAGTCTCATAAAGAGCTAGGGGAAAAGAATTTCGAGGATAGGGAACCACCTGCCTAAAGTTCCTGAACTGAAAAGGCAGCGGGCTGATTTAAGGAGGGAAAATACACCCAGTGGCTGAAGAGGAGTGAACAAGGCTGCAGTGGCCCAACTATGAGAGCCTTGAGGACCACAGCAAATAGTTCAGATTCTTTTGGTCAGGCCCCAAAATGTTTCATAGAAGACATTTCATTTCAGGTATTTCATAAAAGTGTATCTCTATTTACAGTGCTTGGTCTTCAGTGATAAACTTTAAATAGTCCCTACTCTCAAAGAACCGAGACTCTAGAGAGACAGATGTATAAACAGATAATTACAATACAGTGTGATACATATAAATGACATAGTAATCAATAGTAATGATTCCCAGAAGGGTAATATTCGGTGGTTGATAAAGTGAAATGTTAGCCCCTTTGGTGAAAATATTTTATAATCTCTTGCAAGATTCCATCCTAGGTTTTCATTTCCCTGTGGTAGCATCACTCCTCAACTCTTTCTTTAATGCAATTGTTTTTCCTCTTATTTTGTTATGCATTGGGGTTTTAATCTAAGGTGACTTGAATCATAAGATCTTTGCCTTTCTCCCTTGGAAACTGAGACAGAGAACCAGGAGCCAGAGGCATCAAATGAGCTTAAGTGAAATGAGTCACTGGTCTCTAAGTGGTGGTGTCCAGGGAGCAGACACAAGGTATTCAGATAAAAATCACAAAGGCTAATTCAGCTGTTTTCATTATGGGTTAAAAGTCAGTGATTCCGTAGTCAAAATAGTTGACCTCTTGTTCCTCAGCTAATTCATCTCTTCACAGTGGACAGTCAGTGATGCTGGCTATCCTTATTCTGATAGTCTCAGTCACTCTTTGCATCACGTGTAAATAGTGTGCTTGTAGAGGTTCATGAACTAACATGGACTATTCCATTATGCAGTGTTGAATGTAAAGAGTAAGTGGAAAAAGAATGATTTCATTTATATCAAAATTTTTAATTTCTGTAATTTTACATGTATGTGTATGTGTAAGAAATGGTATGAAAAATCACCCACAAACCTATCTTCTCTAGGAAAGGGGACTGTATTTTATTTAGAAGGTATTATGGATTGTTTTTATTTTAACAATATTATTTTAGCTATTTACAAGGAGATAATAGTAATGAAATATATACCAATAATTTGGGTGTGTGTAACCTGTGGAATCTATTATATGTAATCTAATTATTGTAGGCTAAGGGAATAAAATGGAAAACATTTTAAAGATTGCAGGTATCACTATTTTTGGTAGCTGTCCATGGTATTAGGTCAATTTCAGAGTCACAAAGAGCAACACAGTAAATGCAAAATAAAAAAGAAAAATTAAATTAGTATTACTCTCTTTGGTCCTATAAATGTTTTTCAAAAACAGCGTTTATATTGTGCTATGGGTTGTTTGAAGTTCCTGTCGACTGGTTTGTTCATGTCTAGTGAAGATGATGCTCCTAGTCTGCATGCAGACTAGATGTTCCCTCAACTGTAAGGTATTAGCAGAAGAGCTATAGTTCAGCTTCTTTCTTAGTCATGACCTGGGCCTGACTGTGGACAAAGAAAAAGAAGACAGCACCTAAGTGCTTATATATTAGGTTGAACAAAGGGAAACAATTAAACATGGGATGACTAAAGCAAGATAAAATATACTTTAACAAGTTCTTTTCCTACAGAATCTCTCTGCTTCTACTTGATGATAACAATGTTTCTTTCCTCCTAGTATAAGGAAGGCCATCTTTCACATGGACATTTTATCTCCTACTTTCATGAAGAAAAAGGGAGGTCAGAGCGCCTTTCGTGTACCTGCTGCTTTTGAAGTGCCTTTTGCTCAAAATTATCCTTATGTCAAAGTGGCATATTTTAGACTGCCATATTCTGCCACTCTTCAGACATTGACTGAAGGAAACATGATTTAAGCACATTGTTTAAATAACAAACCAATTGACAAATAAGGATTGTCCCAGACACTATAGGCCATGCACTCCCTTTCCCCACCAAGGCCTCAGATTCTAGGCAATCCATAATTACACAGTTGCAAGTCTTTCTTTGCTGTAAAGAGTATATATAATTTGAATGCAGATATTTTGCCTGCTGCCCTTTGTCACTGCTCCTGTTCTATTTATAATTTCTCAAGCACCTACTAGGTGCTGGTCATTATCACTATATCACTTACCTAATTTCTATGACATCCTTGAAGGATAAGATAGTATTATCCTCATTATGCAAAATGTGGATAACCAAAGCTACAGGGATTTTAGGTTACTTGCTCAAGGTCACTCCTCTCATATACAGAACAACGTGGAGTTGAAGCCAGTTCTTTTTGGATTCTCTGCTCTTTCTACAATTTCACATTCTATTCCTTTGTTTGGTGAGGCAGCACCTTACTGATTCATTGTTTAAGGAGATTTATAGTATAATGTAAGGGCAAAACCGTTTGTCAAAGTAGCAAACCCCATTGAAACCATCTGTGCTTAACTTGGAATTTGAGCATATAATGACAATGACAATTTAATTTTTTCTTATTTTTAAGCTGTATGTACTGTATTGTTCTTTATGACTCTGAATTGATTAAATAAGACTTTGAATAGATCAAGAAACAGAAATATTTTAGAAACTCGTATTTTTTAATAGTTGAAAGTATAATCCTGATTTTTCTATCTTTTAATCCTACATAAAAGTAGTTTACTTTGTCTTACTTCACCTGGACATGTTATCAGAACAGAGTATCTATTTCTGCATGTTCATGTTGGCATGCTCATATTGCACTGAGCTCATGAACATCTGCATTTGTTCCCTAAAATTTCTTTTGGGATTCTGTGTATACTGTACTCATAACTGGACTGGGGAGTTTAGGGCAGAAATACTCGAACTTTATAACACGAGAAGCACTGAGTAATTTGTTAAAAATCCAGAATCATGGAACCATCCCCAGAGATTCAGATTTAGTGAGTAGGGGGCAGAGACTACGAACCTCCATTTTCATAAACATCAGTAGTAACTGAGGGACGCATGGTCAGACTTTGACTGAAAAGTGGTTGGGTTATAAGGGCTTTCCAGTTCTGAATGTAATAAAACTACAGTACAGGTAACTCCACAGAGTAATACTTGCAGGCTATGAAAAGAAAAAAAAAAGAAAAAGAAAAAAGCAAAGTCATCTAAGGACAAACAGAAACAGGAAGTAATCATGAAATCGTGAATGAGGATAGGGTACAAGGAAAATAAATATTTTCTCCTGGATTTTCATTGAAAGTTTCTGCTATACTTCTATTTTTATAGCAAATAGTGAAATATAATAGCATTTTTATATTATCTGGATCTTAGTTTTGAAGTCACTGTTATTATTTCCATTAAAAAAGAGACCTATATTCTAAAATCTACATTAAAATACATTGTTATGTAACCATCTCAAAAGCCAATTTCCTAAATATTATTTATCTTTGGATCATACCTTGATCTTTAAAAATAAACAAATTATGGATGGCCTAATAGGTTTTACTAACCTAAAAATTATACATCCAGATAACTCACAAATTTCTGGGATTTAAACATATTGCATATACAAGCTGTTTAGAGCTAATTGGGGCGTGGGTGTGATTCCCACTTAATCTATGTTTTGATTAAAATAGTAACTTTACTTTTGGCATGCCCAAATAAGTATGCACATACTCAGAAATCAAAGACAGAGTCAAGAGTACTATCAAAGATCAGAGAGACGGTGGCCAACTGTGAAATTACTAGTTGCTGGGCTTTTTCTCTGTGTTTTGAGCATGTTTCAAACTGCTATAGACAACATTTTCTATAGCATAGAACACTTCTGCCTTACAGTACTTCATTCAGATTTGCTCCGTGTGATTACATGTCTGTCTTCTAAGAGAAATGCTGAATAATTTGAAGAAAAACAAATCGGTAATATTTCAGGAGGGATGACATAGTAACAGTGACTAATATTTTTAATGTATGCCTATCCCATCATGCTTCTCATTAAAACTTGGGAAAATGACCAGGGTGGGGCTTGTTCTGAAATACAGTTATTCCTTCCTGTCCTTCTAACTTCATTACTCATTTAAAATTATTCTTCATAGGCAATTCGATTTTCCATAGCAGCATGAGTAATGGAATCATTATGTAAGAAAGCCCTCAACTTATTACTTGACTTTGTTCCTGCCATCCTCCTTCCCTTTCCTCTTTCCTTCCTTCTTTCCTTCTTTCTTTCCTTTTTTCTTTCCTTTCTCTCTCTATCTCTCTCTCTCTGTCTCCCTTACCGCATCCCACTCCCTTGTCCTCTCTTTTGGTTTGTAGCTCTCTCTCTTTCTACTTGTTTCTCTCTTCATCAAATATTCATTTTACTGAATATAAGGTGACTCCTTGGGTCATTGTAGAGGCCGATGAAATCAAATTATTCACCTTCTTGGAATCACATGACTAAATTTAACTGAAAGGCCTTAGGGTAGGAGCTACTCGGCAAGAATGTTTTCTAGCAGAGATCTCATTGACAGCTTCCCCAACAGAGCCACTTTCATCCACAGTGTCTTTTAGCATGCAGGAAAATAGGATCCCAGCCACTCACAGGAGTGCAGCTGAATGAGTTGGCAGCAGAGTTTTGAATGCTGAGTCATGCCATAAAGTCATCGCGGATTTGGAGGAAGACCTATCTCTTTTTCTTGGCATTGCAGTGTAGTGTTGTGTCCTACTGTGCCTGAAGAATTAAATAAAGCAAGTAATATGTTTCTTCAGTTCCACATATGCTAATAAAAGACAAAGCATTACACATGAAGGGTTTATGTCATTTGTAGAATATCTTATTTTGCCTGAAGGTCACCTCACCTACTTTGCTGATTGTGTTAAAAGGATTAAGCAATCCTTAGTGCAAATATGTCATGGGAATGATTGATCACACTCTATTCTTGGGGATGGTGTACAGACTGTTTATGGCATTTTGAGAGTTGGCAAATAATCTTAGTTTAAGAATCTGTTTTTCCCTAAAAATGCTTATAATGTAAAAATAAATCAGGTTTCACATTTTCTTGGAGGGGGAAAACTAATGTAAGTAAAATTGATATGTAGCTAAGGCATCAGAAGCCGATGTTGGTGCTGACATTTAAAATGTCAGCTTCAGAGTATTTGAATATACTTGCTGTGTAAAAGTTACTAAATCAAACTTGTCTATCTTTTTCTAGAAACCAAAAGCCAATTTATTACTTACGTATGTTTAATTTTTTCCTCTTACTGCTTCATGTTTTTATTGAAAGAGGCTTCACGGCTTCTCTACAACATATTTTGGTGATGATTGTGTTGATACTGGCAGCTGAAACTGACACTTGGAATTGGTTTACCTGTATTTTCCCAGTCAGTCCTTAACTGCAACTCTGTGAGATAGGAACTATAATTGTCCTGATTCTGTAGATGAGCAAACTGAAGTACAGATGAGTTAGTGGTATCGTCAAGGCTACATAGCTAGTAGGTGAAGGTTAAGACCTGTGCTCTTAATCACAATGCAAAACTGCTTCCGCGTCAAAGAGGCAGCTGAAGTCTCGGCTGCTTTCTCTCCTAGGACAAAATATGTTGCACAATTTGGCATGACGTTAATCTTACCCACAAAATGTAAAGAGGTGAAACTGCTTTACAGTAGAAGCTAAATAAGAATGGTTTACTGTCCATGTCATTTAAAATATATTGGGGGTCCAATATGAGTCAAAGCTCCCAGCCAACCTGGCTTAATTTTGCAGGATTCCAATGGAGCAGCTGGAGATACAGGACTAGCAGGACTAGCAGCCAAGCAGAGTGGGTACTCAATGGTTACCCATCAGTTACTCTGTACTCTACCTCGGCACTTGCTTCATAACCATTAAATAATACTGGGTAGCATTTTCCTAAAGCCACACTAATCTTAACACTGAATTCAGTGGATGCTATTTTAAAATATCACTTTTTTGTTAGCAAAACACTTCTTTACATTATCCAAACTTTAAAATTATTTTATTTCAAATAAGTGATGTTTGGTGGTAAACTGCAAGATAACTTAGAAGTAAGAACAATTTTTCCCCCAACAAATACATTAGGTAAGTTTTAGAAGGTATTTATAACAATAGCTTTATACTTTAAGTGTCATGTTTTTTTGTTATAGAGTTAACAATTTAATAAGATCAATATGTTTAAATCTGTATTTTGAAACTTTTTAGACTGTTAGACTTCCCTATAGTTCTAATAAAAATAGAGGAAAGTTCATATTTTTCCTAGAATATGCGATTTTATTTTTCTGTTTCGAAGTCAAATTGACTATCAAATGGTTTACCTGATAGCACTTTTTATATTTTAGTATTTTCTCCTGGTAAGTGTGTAAACAAAAAAACAAAATAAACTCCAAGTCAGATTATCTGTATTTTTCTTCATCAAGAAAATGTCTAATACTGGCCAGTCTATATAACCAGATCTTAGGTGGAGGGGTAGGAATGTGTGAAGGTTCATACCAGTCGTTCAATTGCATGTGGTCTGAAACTAGCTTAATACGTTGTGCTGTTGGAGGAGTTATTCTTTTTTAATGTATAAGCAAAAAAAAAAACAATACTGCTGATTTTTTATTGCAGATATGAGCTTTAACAAATGATAACCTCACTTTGATGAAAAGGAAAATATTGAAATAAATTACACAGAATAGTTTTTCTCCAATCAGGGTTTATGCAGAACAAGAGTAGACTCCTCGGGTTACCTTAGCAAGTTATTGTACTACAAGCTGGGTGTCTTAAAACACTAGAAACTTATGTTCTTTATCTCTCACAGTTTTGGAAAGAAGTTTGAGATCAAGGTCTTTGCTTTCCCAAATCCTCTAAGAAAAGATCCTTCCTGTTTTCTTCCAGGCCTGAATCTAGTCTCTGCCCCTGTCTTTACATGTGCGTCTTCTCTCTGGGTCTGTGTGTCCACATGGTGTTCTCCTTCTTGTGTATCTGTCTCTGGCTCCTCTTCTTGTAATGATACCTGTCATACTGGATTAAAGGCCACCAGCATGGCCAGATCCTAACTTGAGTTCATCAGCAAAGAACTTAGTATGTGTATCACATTTGTAGATACTGGAGTTTGGAAAGCCAGTGCATCTGTTGTGGGGACACAATTTAGCTGATATCAATGAGGATATAGGTTTTTTTTTTTAATTTTGATACTATTTCCATTTTGGAATAAGATTATTCTAGTTCTGGGCCTTCTTTGCATGAAAATAATTACTGAAGTGATACTCTCTTGTAAGAAAATATTTCTATTGTCTATTTAATATTTTTTATTTTTTCATGGGCATTTTAAATACATTGCAGTATTCTTGAATTGTTACCTGATTGTGCACTATTCACTGACTGGGCCCACATAAAGCACAGCACTTGGTTGAGCTACCGTTTATTTTTTTCCTCCTTTCATTAGTGGACTAGTGATTTGAGGTCCTCTAGCCTCTATATAATAGACAATATATAAACTACAAATTACAAAGATAGAATGTAGTTTAAATACTTTTATTTATTATATCAATTTAATTGATTTACTTGAATACACAAACTATGGTTATAGAGAATATAGGGACATCATTATATGTGATTTTTCCCTCATACTGAGTCCTGCTTCTCCCATCAGAAGTTTTAAGATTTAGAAGAACTTTGGGGTATTAGAGGATTTAATGGGAGAGTTATTACTATATATCTATTTCAGTCAGTACAGATCATTCTAAAATATAAATTTTATATGATATAAAAAAATTCATTCTGGCAGTCACACTATTCATTTAAAGAATCATGCTTCATCCCAATTTTATATGAAATGAGTCAGAATTAATTTTGATCTGCATTTTACATCTAAGTATTTAAGTAGAAACCCATTTATTAATTTATGGTTTTGCTAGTGTTTCTATCTTTTATCACCTTAGCCATCATTTTATTTTTGAAACATGCTTAGAAATACACATTAGCAGAGTGTAATCTCAACATCATTTTTAGATAAAGGGAAGGTTAAGAAATGAGACTGTAATTCATATTGACCTCTTTGTATATTGTGCCCGTATGAAATCCCAAATTATTTTCACTGTCCAGTGGGGGAGCATGTATAGCTCCCAAAATGGGATTAAAGGTAAAGTTCCAGTGATCACAACAGGACAGTTGTAGACTTTTAGGGTGTAGCAATTTTAAGAGTATCCTTGGTTCATATGAGGCAATTGATTCCCTGGCTCTGTATGTGAACCTCTAAATACTTTCAGTGGAGTCTGTTAATGATATGCCTTACATGTAGCTGACATTTTGAGATCCTTGCTGCTTTTCAAAATGTGCGGGCACTGAAGATGTCTTCTTACCCTAGAGAATTTATTTCATTCTCAGCAGGAGCTTGTGATGGATTCTCTCCCATGGTGGGAATTGTCAGTGAATATCTGAGGGCAGCAATTGGCTCAGATAAAGAATCTATCATGAGCTCTCTCCGTAAAAAGTAAGATTTGTGCATTATAACTAGGTGATGCTAAGTTTAATTCCTAGTCTTTTTCTGTGATTCTAAACCATATGACAAAACTTTACCTAGCGTGAACAGACAGATTAGGAAATGTATTTGTCTCGTGACCTTGCCCGCTCATTTATATTTCTTAAAAAAGTATCTTACTTGGAACTCAAAGCTCCATAAGAATTCAAAAGTTGTGACTATATTGCTCTCTCAGTCTATAGAACCACATTTTGCTTTGGATGAAATATAGTAGTGGGGGAGAATTTTGTGGTGATATGATTGATCAAGCTGCATACTGTATCATTTGCTTTTATCATAAATTTGTATTTTCTTTTGTTTTAAAAAACATAAGGATTGAACTGAAACCAAAAAGAACAGTTACACAAGCTGGCATGACAGACAGCATGTTGATGGCTGATAATGAACAGTGTTAGAATTGTCAGTGTGTTTTTATTGACTTCTGACCTGTTAAAACTTAGTTCCTGAGAACCTATTAGGTTGGACAAAGTTAATACTAATAGGCAGGCACTATTATTGTGTAGCTGTGAATGATCTCCTATTTGTTTGAAGATGAACCATAGTTTGTGGCCATATGGCTTATGACACAATGACTCGCAGTTATTTGTGTAATCTAAATTGGGATTTTGTATAAGAAAATCATATTTTCGTATCTCATGTGATAGATATCTTAAATTTCTCACAATCACAAATTAAATTAACACATTTCACACAGTAAAAAAGTATTTAAAAATGAAATGTTGGCTTCAGTACTTTATTTGATCTCTATTCTTGTGCAATCTCATTTATTCATTGTTCCTAACACCAATTTATGGATGACTAACTGTGAACAGGAGGACATAGCCCCTCTTCTCATGAGGACTGTATTTTGGGAGTCGAAGTAAATAAATAAATAAACAAATAAATACATAAACAAGCAAAAAAAGAAAAGCATTAGATAATCACAACTGCTGTGGAGAATTAAAATCTGCTGCAATGGTTGTTCATTGGTAACCATTTTAAACATGACCGTCAGGCAAGTTCTCTCTGAAGAGGCGGTGTTTGCGTGAGAGAACCATGCAGCTCTCTGTAGCAACAGCATGGTACTCCAGAAGATGATGCTAGTTTCAGGACCCAGATGTGTGGAAGAGCTTGCCAGACTTGAAGAAGACAAAGAAGGCCAGTATGATTCGTCATGATAGGTGAGGAGAAAGATGGCAGAAAATGTTCAAAGAGAAGGACATGTTCAGATAGCACTGGACTGTGTAAAGTACAATTAAGCACTTGGATTTTTGTTTTTAATACAAAAAGAAGCCATTGGACTGCTTTAAATAATGAAGTGGTATTATATGGTATATAGGGATCTCCAAAGACCCATATGGCTGATGTATTGCAGACCATCTCCTCTATTTAGGGTGAAGCTTTTAAAGACTCTAAGAAATAGATGTTTTATCTGATTCTTTGAAAAATAGGTATGATCTTGGAAAGTTAATGATTTTCGTAAAGATACTTATCTATTATTTATTAACAACTTTATTCTAGAAATAATTTGGTAATGTCAGTTTTATACAGCAAATGTGAATTGTAATGAAGAGAACAGAAATCAGTATTTTTGTTTTGTGGTCTATAAATCTAAGACCAGATAGTTTATAGAAAAAATAGTTAAATATTTACTTTCCTTGGACAAAAACATTCTTTTTTTTTCTGATTGATTTTTATTATAGTGGATTGCTGTCGTATAAAGACATCTTAACTGCAGGTAAGATTGCCTAAGAGTGTTTTATTTTGGTAGTTTCATCTGATTTGCAATAAATTCAAAGTTAGGGAATAAAGCAATAAGATCAAAATAGCAATAAACAGGGTTCATAAGACATGCATTTTACTTTATGAGATCATGCAGTGAATATCATTAAATAATCGATTTCTTTTCTGATTAGTCATTTAATGGTGGAACCAGTAGCCGATTATCACATGGGCATGCCATATTGACAGCAATTGAAGTAAATTAATATATTGGGAATAACACTCATTTGAGATTTGGAGGGCTCCCTCTGCCTGTTTAACTAGAGAGTTGGGCAAACAACATAATGTGTGTAGAGGCAGTTTGCTAATCTACAAAATGAAAGGATTAGAGTAGGCAGTTAGATCCAAAATGCTAGACCAAGGACGAATGTCAGACTGGGCATATCAGAAGCATTTAGAAAACTTTTAAATAGCACTAATCCCCAGATTCCACACTCAGAAATAATTATTATGTCTAGACTGAGGCTCAGGGACAGGTATTTTCACAAAGCAACCGAGGTGATTCTGATGTTTTAGGATAGTTGGAATACATGGCTCCTAAAAGATGCTCTTTTTTAAAAGGAAAAACATTCTGTGGTTTTCTAAGCTGTTTCTAAGAATCTTCACAACACATAGGCCACATTTATGGATTTGGTGCTCAGGCTCTCAGATTTTTGCTTTGGAAGTAAGCTCATGTTCCTATAGTATAACAACATTCTGTGCAGATATTTTTGTAAATATCTTAAGACATCACCTTACCCCCTTGAGTTTGAAAAATCGCGTTAAAGTATCTATTGCATGTGCTTTATAGTCTAGCAGTTTTCTTCTAGGAATTGATCTTGAATTGTGTTCAGAGATTTATATATAGGGATATTCTTTGCAGCATATTTTGCCATTGAAATTAATTTAAAATATCTCAGGCACCAAAAATAAGAAATTATTTAAAAGAATTTTAGTATAACAATACAATATTATACTCTACAGAGATTAAAAATTCTTTACTAGAACTATATTTACCTTATTGACATGGGAAATATTTATCTATTACTTTATAAAAGAAGGAAATTACCAAATGGTATTGTTCAATGTTTGTGAACAAACAGACCAAAATAAAATCTCCCATGTGAAAGAAAAAAAAAGCCTCTAATGCAAAATATCCCTATATTGAGTTTTCTTTGTATTTCTAAAGAGATGGACATATGAAAGATTATTTTGTGTTTTGCTTGGTGTAGACTGACATGTTTTTCTTCAAAATACATACTTGTTACTTTGTATCATTTTAACTCCCCCCTGTGGCATGTGTGTAAGATGTGTAGGGAGATCAGTGGCATGAAGGCACTTTTAAATTTTTAACCCAAAATCTGAAGATCTATTTTAAGACACTATGTAACTGATGTCAGAGCTTCAAAATATAGGAGATCATTTGTCGTGGAAAAATATAGTAGTAAAGCTCACAACCAGAAATTCATGTATGTAGTCTTCTTCATTTTTCTACCATTGACTTGAAGCTAAACATACCTAATAGTCAGTTTGGACCTGAGTAATCCAGGCATCAGTGCATAGTGAATCTTTTTGATTCCTGGTTGTCTTTTGTCAGTAATTCCTTATATTGTCCTAGTTTCATGATGTGACTTTAATGGAATTATACTTGACCAGCTCAAAATTAAATGCTTAATTATGTTCAGCTTCAATTACAGTTATTAATTGATCCAAGCTTATTAACATGACACCTGAAGGGAACCAGTTACAAAAAAATTGTAGGAGGTAGTACTTTGGGTATTGCATTCATGTGAGCCAGCAAATGAGATGAATTTTCTTTTATTAATTTGATTAAGTTTCACAGCTTTTGAATTCGTATTGGAAACCCAGGATACAGGCTTAAACCTTGTTTCGTTAGGAAGGACAGTAGAACACAAAAAAGTAAATTAATGTAATACGTTAGAGTACTTTTCCATCTAAATGAGTTAATGTTTCATTATTTTGAAATTAGTTATCTTTTGTCCCTTTTGAGTACCTTGTCAGCTCTTGATTATTCATGCCACAGATAGCTTTAAATTTCAAGAGAGACAGTTTGTAGTAAATATATACATACTTATCCGAATCCAAGATTTCAAGAAAATTAAGAGTATAGATAATCTCTGTTCAACTTGATGATTTGTAAAGTCCAATAGTCATGTATGAATGTATTAAATCCCCTTGCCCCCTATGCTTTTCCACTAGAGTGGGCTTTAAAAAGCAAATTCTTTAAACAAGACCTTCATGATCTAGTCCTTACCTCCACCATTTTCCCTTCACCCTGCACTTTTTATTATGCCAGGCTCCTTACATTCAAGTATTACACAGATTCCCTTCAACCTGGGATTCTCCACATCCTTAGTCTTCACTTGTCTAATTCCTACTAATCTGTCAGAATTCAACTGAAACTCTTTACAGAAGATGTTACCATATCACTCTATTTTTTCCTTTATATTTTTCTACAATTTGTAGTAATACATTTATATTTGATTAATATCTGACCTTCTCTCTAGATTATAAGGCCTATGACATTAAGAACTATACATTTTTTTGCAATGCTATATACACCTAGAGTCTACCACAGAACATGGCACATTGAAAGTGTCTTTTTGTATTTTTTTAATTAAAAAAAATTTTGAAAGTGTTTAATTAAATGTTCATAAATGAATGAAGTTCTCATCTTTCCATTATGTTTTATCAACTTCTTTTTGGACCCATTATTACTCCTTTTCATTTATCTTACAATGTCTCTCCCCACTTCACCTCATATTTTGTTAAATGATTCTAACCAAACTCACTAGTCCTTATTTTATAAATAACATTTTTGAGAGAACCATATTGACTACCTAAGGGTATATATTATGTTGGGTGCTTTCCTTTGAGATAATAGATTTGGGTAAGGAACTGAAGATTTGAATTGTGATCCTAGTGGAAGTCATTTAGCTTCTGTGAGCATCGGTTTGCTGATTTATGAAATGGTTGAATTTCCCCTCACTAAACCACAGTTGTAAATTAGGTGTAGCGTTCAAAATGCTTTATAAGTGTTAAAGACCTTTACCAAATTCACTTCATATTAAAAGTTCAAATGGTGTAGGAATTTTTTAGATGTATGCAACTAACTATAAAAAAATAAATTTGAAATGGGAAAGAATTGTAAATTTCAATTACTTTAAGTCAGAAATATTTAGTAATACAGGAACAATAACATCAGAATTTTAGATGACAGTAGAAGATGTCCAGCACATGGCTTCAGAAAACATGCTTGCGTTTCTCCCAAACTGGCAGCTTCATCACATACAAAAAATTACATTCAGGCCTTAACTGAAAATATAGAGATACTTTCTCCTAGAAATTTTATTGTAAAAGAGTATGCCATACTGCTATTGTTTAAAACCAATTATTCATTTTAATTCAATGCTTTACATATATTAAAACATGTTCATTTATATTTATCATTACCCCATACATCTAAAATACTAGAATATTACTGTCTATACTATTTTGAATTTCATTCAATTAGATTCTTTATAGAAATTAGAAATGATTCTTAAAAATAATGAAGGCATGAATCTGTCAAGATGATTAAATGGACATCTTTTCTAATGTTCCTGTTGAACCATGGAATCTTCCAGTGATGTATACTTAAAATCATGTAAGTTCTGAATACTCTTTCGTAGAAGGTGTAACTAACTTCACCTGACTAATGAAGAGAGATTAGTATCTCTTTTATCATTTAGACATTAATGAACTTTCAGTCTCACACAGCAGAGTTACCCATTCATCTTTTTGAAAAAGATTAATTATTGTTTAACTTGCATCCTAAGTATTATGATGTTGTATAATAGGAGAAATCACAATTTTCTATTACCAAAAAAAAAAAAAAAAAGAGTGAAGGAGATTCATAGTTAATATAATCCAAATGGTGGAGTCAAAGGTAGCATTTGATATTGAGTACAATTTTTCGTGACCTTTATGTGTGTGATGATAAAACTTTACTGTGTACCTCAGATTTTACATGGTCTAAACATTTTTGGCAAGGAATACATCAATTACATGAATGCTGCAGACCTAAATATGACTGGTACACAGCTTTGTCTTCCTGTGGCTTTAGTGGCTCATACCTCTGGGCTCACTCCTTGACTTGGCGCTCTCTGCCAGTGCTGGAATGCTTCCCAGTGCTCTGCAGGTCAGCACTGTAATGCTCCCTAAGCTGAAATCCCATCATTCAGACCAGTTTCAAGGTAGACAGAAGATGCTCCCCCTTTTAAAGTGAATTTGTAGTGTTACATTGTATTATTTGGTAGTCTTCAGTTAAATATAACAGAAATATTATTTCAACCAATTTGATATAAAGGTTTTTGTTATAAAGCTGGTAGGGTGTGTCACTGATCCCATACCCAGACTGGATTGGGAGGAAGCAGAGCCTAACACCAGGATTCAGACCTCCTCCAGTCTTTTTGTGTCATACCTTCTTCCCAGTGTCTGTCTCTCTCTCTCTTTGCCTAGACTGACCTTCTTATAAAAAAGACTCACTGCCCCACTGAGGTCACATGCCCATCTATGCACCAGTCTGCTGGGGCATGCAAAAATGTGGCCATTTGTACAAAGATTATAGAATAGGAGTTCCCCAAAGAAAGAAATTTCTATGATGAGACGCAGTAGTAGTCCAACAAATGAATGATAGATATTTGTTTTAAAAGATGGCTATTCCACTGGTCTGTTAATATGCTGTCTTATTTTACCCTCATGTCCAAAAACCCTTAGTGGAAAAGAAAGGTTATATTGATTTAAATATATAGGTTCTAGCCAAGAACTGGTACAGAAATTTTCAGTATGAAGAACTGAGTATAGGAAAAGTACTTGCTCAAGATCCTTTTATTTCACCAAACTGGTGTATGTGGTTCCCAGTGGGTTATTGGTTACCATGGGTCTTCCCTCGGAAGAATTTGAACATCACAGGATTTTCAAAGTGGCAAGTACTGAATAATAAAGAGATGAAAGATTTTCCTAGAAGGTTTTCAAAACATTGTAACATTTTACAGTGTAAAGGAATGTAAGAATGGATTACTTTGCAAAGTAGGTTCTGTTTTTCCCATTAGGTTATCATCACTGGTTTAGTCTGCTCAAATTTTCTTTAGATCACTGGAAACAACTGCTGTTCAAAACTTTATCTCTATATACGTGCATTTATAAATAACTTTCTAAAGCATTTCCTTCCCACTTAAATTTTTTTTTTATTTTAATTGATGATGAGACAGCATGGTGATGCGTCCATTTGCTCCATGTGATATGCACACTTGTTCAATGGAAAAATGTGGTCTACTCCTAATTTCATTTTCATTTCCTAAATAAGAAGACCCATTAAAAAGCAGACATCTGGTGTAGAAAGCACTTAAAGCTGTAGCTCCCAAGGAGTACTTTCCTTCCTCTTTAAATATGTATGAACTGTTGTTTTGGTAATCCACTTCACCCTGTCAAAATAGAATCAAATAGAATGTATGTGTGACCTCTTCCCCTTCTACCCTGGGAAAATGATTTCTAAGATCATTGAAGTGTACAGTATACAGAAGCCTTCACTTTCCGTTTTCTTCACAGTCAAAGCTCTTATCCTTAAACAAGCTGAAAGTTTAGGATCTACTTTTTTTAGGAGCTGTATATGGTTTTACTTGAAAAGGATGGCTATGTGGGCTTTTTGTAGTTCAACTATAAAGAATGAATTTTTAAACTTTAAATTTCAGAATATCTCTACCTTCAATGATATGTCATATTGGAAAGGGCTTCCCATTTAAAAAAAAAACCAGTTACCTCATCAATTTTGAGTACAAAATATTCATACTTAACAGATACTGAAACTAAATATTGTTAACTTGCTTTTCTAAGAGAGAGGAACACCTAAACAAGGCATTTAAGCTAGCTGGTTTTTTTTTTTTTTTCCAGGGGTTTTTTTTTTTACATGTCTCATGTCAATTTTGTTTCTTTGAGGTTTAGACCCACATCTCACAAAACGGTGTCGTGCAGAATACTAAGTTTTTATAGTTGTGTACTCTGGTCTCTTGTTTATGACAAAAGGGTTACACAGTCAAATGCTACTTACCGTGACTTCTCCTATAGATTCATGATTGAAATTTACTTATTGCACTTTCTGCAACACTTGTGGTGAAGATACCTGTGATCTCCTGCTTTAACTGAGTTGTTCAAGCATATTTAGCCCTTGAACATTACAAAAGAAAATCACTTTGGAAAACTGTGACATAGACTATCTTTGTATGCAGATTATATTAAAAGTCATACTCCATTCAGGCCAGAGAAGAGAAAAACTTCATTTTGTTTTCCTTCTAGTTTTGTTTATGTGTTTACCTCAGTGTGATTATATCAAGGTGATTTGATTAGCTTGAAATTTTGTTTTGTTATGTGGCTGGGTTCCCCATAACAGTTCATATGTATCAGATTCATATGTGGCATCCTCACGGTTGTTCAAATATTTTAAAGGAGATCTGTGTATACTTTTTGCTATTGGAATTGATTTATAAGTTATGTCCTTCTGAATTTGTATACATGAGCCTTTGCTGCTTCTGTGTTTTAAGGTGGTCTATCGTGGCCAAAGTACTTCTAACCTGTGATCTAAGTAGCAGCACTCTGTTGACTACTAGTTGTAAACCATATTTTCTAACACTGTTCGTTAATGTACTTTCAGCCAATATGCTGCCTGTGAGAAGACAGCCCCTTCACTAGAAGGGACAGTAAAAGGAGTCTTGAACCCTGACACACATTTCTGATTTTACTGACTATATAGTCTAAATCCACAGACCGTTGACTTGGTTTTTCACAAACCACAAAAGTTTGAATAACAGAGCTGAAAGATTACCTAATTAAGTAAAATACAGTATTTATTGGACGCTTGAGGGGAAAGATACCTGGCTAAGTTAAGATTATGCAAAATGGCATTCTTGGCTTACACTTTTGCAAAGAAATCCTTACTGCCTTAAAAATGCATTAATATAATACAGAGAACAGCATTTAATATTGTTTGGACTTATGGTTTTGTAATGCTTCAGTGCTGTGTGTGTTCATTGGACCTACTATATTGATGAATTAAATCTATGTTAATTCTAGAGCTTATCCTAAAATTTGTTTTACCGTTTGCCTGATTTTTGTGGGGGGTGGGTTGTTTTTTTTTTAATTAAACTTCTCCTGAGTGTATTTAGTAGTTATGGATACTTTTATCCTAAAATAATAGAAAGGGTCAGAGTCCAAGAAAAGGAGAATCCATTTGAAATTCTTGACTATAGGGATTCTAGATAAGATACACTTTATATCATTAGACATTTATTTCTCCCTAGGAAGGATTCCTGAGAATTTCCAAACATATACAAAATTATAGAAAATAGCATAATGATGTTGGACATAACCCTGCTGATACTTTGCTACAGTGTTTACCTATTCCTTCTTTTTTTCACTCTGAAGCATATTAAGGCATTTCATTTCACTGCTAGGTATTTCAGTAGGCATCTCACACACTATACATAGATTTTCCCTTACAAAATTAGTGACATTTACTGCAGGCATTCTATTTTTCAACAGAAGATACAGAATAATTAGAGTTACAAGGATCATATTATTTTGTTCTATTGAAAACAATGACTGATTTTTTTCTAAAGGTTTTTTTTTTTTACTATTTTGCTTTTATTAATAGATTCTAATTCAGTAAATTTTGTACAATATATAATAATGAAAAAGTACCTTTTTATCCTTTCTGAGAGCTTTTGGATTCTATTGCTCAGAGGAAACTCATCTTCAACAACATGCTGTGGCTATGTGAAGTCTTATTTGTTTCCTTTTGTTCTTCAAAGTGCAATTTCTTTAATATACTGGCAGCCATGCATTCATTACAAGGCAACCTTTTGAAAATAAATTCTGTAATAAATTAAATAAAGCTCTGTGTGGGTCATTTTTGATTCGCTGATTAAAAGTTACTAACTAAAGACATAGAGGGGAAAATAGGATGTGCAGCTAAATCAATTTATGAGCATATATACCATCAAGAGATTGTGTGTAATAGTGTATTAAAATGCACTTAATAGTGGAAAAAAAATGACTCATTGAAACTGAATTAACACTTGTAAGCTTAAAATAGTATTTGAAAGACTATAAATATTTAAACAAAATCTCTCATTTTCAGCCAGAAATATCATTTCTATATGTGATTTCATGCTATGCAAATTTCTTTGCAAGAAGACATTTGTGATGTTTACTTTAGGACAATATTTCTTGTAAAGTTCAGATTTTAGGGAGAAACCTTTTAATGAGATTAGAGTAATGCATCATGAGACTCAGTTAAGCATATGATATCTATCACCCATCACTGTCCTTATCACTGGATGACTGTCCTCATCATTTGTTCTTGTCATCTGGAAAATTGCTGAAATGGAAATTTGGAGATACAGTTCAACTCCTCCATTATGTGCAAGAAACAATATAACATGAATCTTTTTAAAATTTTAGTAGTTCTCTACCATCGAATCCTTGAAATATGTTTCAATTAAGCAAACAATAAACAAATTCAATTAAGACTATTTTGACTAGAAAAATACAATTTATTTTTTATTAAAAAACAAACGAATAAGTAGCAAGATATTACTATCCTGCTAAACAACATGATTCTATTTGGACTGTTCTAAATGGGCATTTTCTTTCTTCTTTTTCCCTTTCCTCCCTCTCCCCACCCTCTCTCCTCTCCCTCTTTCTTCTCCTTCTCTGTCTTCACCAGTTTTGTGTACTTTCTTTAATTTTCACATGAGAATGTTGTATCAGACTGCACTTGATGGCAGTTTTTCTCACTGCCTGCTTCCTCACCACCTCCTCCTATTTCTTTCTCTTTTCTGCTCTTTGCCACTTACTGGGTTCAGAGCTGCTGTAGAGGCTGGTGCCTATGCTCAAGTGACTGTAGGAGGAACAATGCAAGGATCAGCTGAGGTACATCTACCTCCACACATGGTATTTTGACTCCTTATATTGTCTTCATTGATAAAGACAAGATTACTCAGTTAACAAGTGGTGTTGACCAAAATGATTTTTCTTAAAAATTTGAATTGTGAGGCCAATGTAAAATGCAATTTTATTCAACAAGTTCTTGACCTTTTTATACAAGGGAGAAAGTTTCACCTTAAAAGCAATTTTGTGTTTTATTGAAAGGTTTTAGGCTTATTGAAACTGTTGAAATAGTGGAACACATGTTTTCATAGTGTACAAAGGTAATCTTTCTTAAAATATTTAACTGCCCCAAAGTATAAGTGAAAAAATAAAATCAAGAAACACTGACAAAACATGACATTTAAGGAGGCTATAATTTTCAGTTTAAAAAATATTCATATAAGATTCAGACATACAACTTTGTCAATTTGTTTATATCTCTGTTTCCATTCAGGATAGTCAAGAAAAAAGATTTTTAAATAGATTATTTTTCTTTCATAAATGGATTTGTACAAGTTATTGAAAAATCTTTACTGTGATACATTTTGATGACTGAAATAGGATTTTGGTAAAATAATTAGAACTTCGATTCCTTTCCAGCACTATTGGACAGATACTCCAGGACAGTCCATTTGTAAGGAAAGAACAAGTTAAAGATAATATATAACAGAGAGTTGAATTTTTGTGAGGACGGTTCTCTTCTCTTTTAGAATGGCACTCTAATTCTGCTGGAGCTAAAGTCTACACGTAGAGTTTGTATGTAGTGGGTTTGACTGACAGATTGGGTTGAGTTAAGGTAGGGTATTGGGGTGGTCGAGGGAGAGGAAACAGGTTATACTTTCTTTTCAAGTCATTCAAATAACCTGATTGTTCTTTCCGCTGCCTTCTGTTGTCATTGACTGTCAAGTCAGTCAAAATAGTGAAACTAGTTTTTACATGTATGCAGAGGTTTAATTTATGAGCTCCACTACCTCACTTGCAAACACAGACACAAGCAGATATTTCAGTCCACGTGTTGAAAACTATGCAAATGTTAATGGGTGTGCATGTGTGTTAGGAGAGAAACCAGACTGAAGTTAAATCTGACAATGTATTTTCCCAATATTTGACTTATTCTCTGACAGACTCAAATAAAAAATGGTAAAGTATACAACCAAAATGCTACTTTATAGATGCATTCAACAATATTTTCTCTGTATTGATGGATTCAAGTTAGCAATAATTCTGAAATTTTATTGAGGATTTGCATTAGCTAGGAGAGCAGATGTAATTCACACACTCATAAACACATACAGGTATATATTTTTTAATTTAAAAAATTTACTTACAAGATTGAAAATAAAATCTTAATAAAATCCAGACAGAAACACAGACCTGAAACAATAAAAAAGCTAATTATTTCGGATCTCTCGAAGATGTTACTCTGTTGAAATGCTTAATCCAGATTCAGTTTATGAAGCCAACAAACTAACTAGTAGGACACAAACTTTAACATAGTTGGACTACTTCTAGTTCTCATGCATTTTATCTATGTGGCTCAACATAAATTCAGTCTGCTAGGTTCATTTGGCATGCTTTGTTGATAAACTATCTGTGAAACCAATGAAATTACTCTGTAAGAAGCTGTTTTCACATTCAAGAACTGATTTTAATTTCTAAGCCTTCACCACCACAGTTTCTGTAATATACTTCTCTCAAATAACACATAATGGCACTGATGCACCTTTTGGTTATTGGGGGTTGGGTGGGTGTCTGTGATTCAGTACTCATCTAAATTATGTAGCTGTGTACAGTTGGAGATTGTTTTCTATGCATTATCTAATTTGCTTTTCAGAAACATCCTCAGAGATAAGCATCATAAGTGTTATTAAAGCTATTAAATAGGTACATGAACGAATAGCTCATGAGTAGCAGAACAGGCAGTGGAGTCCAGTGCTTGCTGTTATGTAGTGCACTGCCCTGCTTCCCTAGCACTGTGTATATATTAGGTGATTCCACCCCACTGGAATCAAGAGGTTATTATTTTTCCTAATAATTTGTAATCAGAATTCCCTCTGTGATAAAAGTTTGATCAGTTTTTTACTTCAGAGCTATTGTACAATAATTTAAAAAAAAAACATTTAACTTGGTTGTTTTAGGTTCAATGGTGAAAGTATATAATCGTTTATCTAAAAGTAAAAGTATTGCTTTACCTGATGAATAAAAAGCTTGAGCTTTATTGAGTGATTTACCCTGGTGTTGGGAAGTACATCTTTGGGCAGTGTCTGAGAACTCTAGGGTTGCTGCTTGAATCATCTGTGCTAGACTGCCTTTTGAAATCTAACAACAATGACAATAATAATATAAAATCAAGTTACTCCTCTACAAATGTAATGTTAACCTAGATTTCTTTGAGGCCAAAAATGAATGCAATAGCATCTGCCAAAGGCAGTTGGAAAAGAAAATTAAACGGATATTAATACTAGATTTGGATATACGTGGCTGTATCAAATGGAGACCGATTTATTAGAGTACATTAATTTTGTATTAGTTTACTTTTCTGTTAGAATCCTTCAAGCAAATGTCTAAGTACTTATCTGAAAGCTGGTTTCTTTTTCAAGTTTTCTTAAAGAACCAGAAGATTGGATGCCACATAAAATACAGAGAAACTACAGTTTCTCTAAAGCATAGGCCATTTTTAAATCAAGAAAAAAAAAACATTGAATATTGATGGTAAAGAATATTTCAAATAATAATTTTGGTTTTCCTTAAAGTTAAACTTTTTAAAAATGCAAAATTATTCTTTTTTATCTTTTTGATAAAAATAATTGATTTAGGCACATCTTTAGGTTCTCTAGAGTTTGAAATAATATTTTATTTTAAACTTGTTTGTAAAATATCTACTGAACATGAAATTTAATATTCAGTTAATAAAAGAAAATAATTTGTGAGATTAAACATGTGATTGCAAGGTTTGGTAAAAAATACTACTTTACTTAAAATTGTGAGTTGCTTTCCCACTAGTTAGGAATCATCCTGACAAGTAGGATCACATAACTTTTTCATGGTATGGGCCTTAGGGTGAAGCAAAGCCTTATATTAAAAGGGGGAAAGAAAAGAAATGCTGGGACTTATTTACCTGATGCTCTAATGCTGTGCCCTATTGTTTGAGTTCTTAAAATCTCACCTCTTACTTTACAAAGAAGATAGAGTTGGCTGTGCTAGAATCTTTTATCTGTTTTTACCTGTAAATTCTTAATATGCTATCTTAACTTTTTCTTTGTCCTTACAGTTTCCAGGATAAACTTGCTCACTCTTTTCCAATCTGAAGTCCTGAACTGGTGTTCTATTTCTCATCCCGTCACCCTTCTCTGCAGTGTAATTTTGTCCCTTATGACTGTCTCATAGGTCTATCTGTTTTCTCTCCACTGATTCTTTTTCCTCACTATCTCTTTTACACACTTTATGGAAATAGGCTTTCCCAGTCTTCTGTTTAACTTTCTAGAGTCTAGTCTCTGTCCTCATGGCTCTGCTGAAATTATTCTCTCCGAAGTCTTTCAGTGCTTTACCCAGTTCTTGGTCTCTGTAGCTTTCAAATTACTGATCATTTGATCCACCTTGAATATTTATCTTTCTTTGAATTCAGTAATGTTATACTCTCTTGGTTACCTTTCTGTCTTCAAGCCTTGCCGTGTTGTTCCTGCTTTCCCAAATCCATTGATTTTTCTTTCGGTGTATTGCATTGCACCGTGAGTCAAACAATGTTAGTGCAAATGTGTTTACAAAATGACTAAGAAAGAAAATATCCCAGCTATTGTGGAGCTGCATGCTGTGGAAAGAGAGAGAAAATAAATTAGGAAACATGTAAGTAATACAATTTTAAATAGTTGTTAAATCTTATGGAAAAAATAATAAAGCAATGGATCAGGAAGAGCTATTTACCTGGCATGGTCAGGAATTCCTTTCTTAGTGGGTAACATTTGAACTAAGATTGAAAGAGAGGCTGTCCTACAAAGGCCAGAGTAAGAGGAATCCTGAGAGAGGAAAGAGCCAGTGGAAAGCCCAGAGCCAAGAATGATGAATAAGAATGGTTTCTGAATTATGTTGGTGAGTTGGTTTGGTCTGTGACCCCCTTTCCTGTCAACTCGTGCAATGCTCAGAAATTCTGGTAATTTGAACTGTCTCATGATTTTCAAAGTGCTTCTAGGTTTATGCTACAATAATACACAATTTTCAAGTTGTGTATTATTTTCTTTAATTTAAACAATAACTTACCAGCACTGGTTGTATCTGACAGATATTTTACACCTTCTAAAACCAAGTCATTGTGTTTGAGGCTAGTGCTTGTAATATAATAAATCAACCAAATATAAAGAAGTATATTACTTATGTGGAGAAACTAAAGGGAAAAAAACTGTACAACAGATCATGTAATAGTTTTTGCCTATCTTCACGGTCAGTTTTTATCTCTGCATAGTTAACTTGATTGTTGCCTCATCAATTTATATGTCTGAAAATTTCAACTTAATAATACTATGAATAGTTCAGTGAAACCAATGAGGTGAAGCTTCTTTGTGTTATATTTGGTTTACATAATGTGAAAAAATAATCTTAGCTTTTTGTTTGTTTGTTTGTTTTAAGCAGTTCTCTTGGTTGTAGATAATGAATCTGAAGCAGTTATGTGTCAGTAAAGGCAGTGTGATTTACAGGAGTACACTGTTAGGCCCTGGTGTCAAAGAACAAAGATGACATCTGCTTTGTAGGCCTTCTGTGTTACAGGGGGAGAGAAACCCTGCCCGTCATTATATGCAAAAGGACATCATCCAGTGCATGGAATTCCCTTGTTAGGGTTTAGAATTTAATGGGGATTTAACTGCATTTCAAGTTTTAATATAGTACTGGTATAATACTTTTGTATCACTATCCCATATTAAGTGTATATACATGTCACTATGTAAAATATTTCAAAATTGTAACCAAAGCTTGAAATGTTTATATAGATTTTTGTATTTTAATATTATTTTTGTATGTTTTAAGTTAATATTATATATAATCATATGTTTATAATAATTTAGAAAAGAAAATGTGAGCAATTAGCTCTTATTGTTTAGCTTAAGTCTTTTCTCTCAAGAAAAGCAATACTTAAGTGAAACTACAATTCATTTGCTTTTAACGTCTATATATAAGACAAGGTATATGTCAGTGAATCCTCTTAGTATATGAATACATGTATAAGTAAATATTTGCACAGTTTAAAAATATACATACTATATTTGTGTTTTTGTTTAAAAAATAATAAAAACAACCTTGGGATTTTTAAATATTTCTGAAGAAAGTCCTTGTGTTTTATAGCCAAATTAGTTCTGAGTTTGGTATTTGCTCCTTACAGCCTAGCTAGAGAGAGGACCATTAGCTTTCCTGGGGCTTTGGAACTTTGGGGATTTCCCTTTGGAAATTAAATATTTAATTTAATATTGCTTTGTCTGAGCTGGCTTTGAGCAGGATCCTTCCTTCATTCCGGGGCAATGTCAAAATTCGTAGAAGAGCAACAACTCACATTGTCTGCTGAAATCAAACCCGACTCCTCTCCCCTCCCTTCTCCCACTTCTGCCCTTGAGACTGTGACATCATTACCATCTCAGAACCCCTAGGGTTGTTGTCCATGTTAAAATGAAGTGAGATTAGGGTTCTAGGAGAGTGCAGACAAATATTTGAGTACTAATCATGCCTGGATGTCTGTTATTACTTATCAGGCAATGAAATTATTTTGGCTTCAAGAATTATACTGCAATCATTTAATGTGAATGTAGACAAAGAAGAATACAATTAGGTGAATCACAGAGACAATATGCTCTTTGAAATGAAAGATGCCTCCATTTAAAGGTTATCTGGCGTATGAAAGGGACTTTTTTCCCCCAAGGAGAGAAGGGAGCTACTTAAAAGGAGTAAGACATTTATTAATATTTTTCAATCAAATATTGCAATCTCTTTATCCTTTTTCCTTTTGTTATTTTCATGTTGACCTGTGTAAGTGCTTTGTCCATGTAACACTCATTCTTTCTGGGAGTCATCAGATGGGATGACTTTATTGAAAAAGAAACAGAATTAAAAATTCAATGACAGACGTTCAAATAGTGTCTGTTTAGAGCTTATCTTCTCAATGTCAGGGCTTTCTGGTTATTGGTTGGGGACTTTTGGAATTGGTTCCTTGATGCTTAGGTGGATGATATCAGCATCAAGGGAAGAAGTCGCCTTACTTTACTCCTGGGAGTTTCTGGTGATTGCTGGTATTTAAGCATTGTGGATATATTTTTTTCACTGTTAACATTCAAAAAGTGATGTGTTTTTGTTATTGAAGTATTTAAATTAAAAAAGACAGAATAGCTCAGTTAGACAAATTTGAAGAGGTTGTTACTGTGTCTTCTCCCAAAAGATGACCAATGGGAAAAAAATGACTTTGTATCATATTTGTGTATATTTTATAATCTATTATGGTAAATAATATTTAAATAAGCTTCATTACAATATACAACACATTTGGGTGAAAAATATCATGCATGAAGTGCTGACTAAATATGAAATCAAAATAGTGTAAATACTAATTTTTCAATTCTAAAACTGAAGAAATGTTACATGAGCTGAAAGTCCTATCAAGCTTTATAGCCTTATATGTTCAATAATATTAGAGAGCAAGACATTAATGATGTGAAAATTTACCTAAATATAAAATACTAACTTGAACCAATGACACATATTCTTTTTTAATGCAGTATCAAAAATTGTGATGTTATATGTTAGCAAAAGAATCAATTCAATTATCTTTAGGCAGAAAATATCAGAGATTTAAGAAAATTTATTTTTAAATATTTCTATCATACTTTCTACCATAAGTTCAATGTGATTCAGAAGCATTCATTTAGATGATTTAACTTATTTCTGCTACAATAATCTGGTATGAGCATTTGATGCCTTTTTGAACCCACCTGCCCCTAAAAACAAAGTTCTTATCACTATTATTACTTTCTATTTTGCCAGGTTTATTGAGACTAGTTACAGCTTTAAAATTTCTTAATTGTTTTCTTCTAAAATTAAAATGAATTTGAATTAAAAAACATTTTGTTGAAGAACAGTTACTGTATTTCTAAATATTTGCTTTTAATTCTAACTTCAGCCATATTTACTATTCTATTTTCTTTTATAGAGCTATTTTTCATTTAGTAGACTAAAGCTACTTTTCTATTGCTCATTATGATTGTACCACTTTTTTCAAAGAAAACTTGTTTACCTTTGGACCTTTTTAAGCAAACAGGCTACTTTGGTTGTCAACAAGTATTTTCTGCCAATGTATATTCAGTGACCACCATGTACAATGCAGGGTTATCCTAGTGACATAAGCCTTTACACAGGAATACTTTTGTTTTCTTTCTACCTGCAGATAGAGGCAGTAGCTCATATTCTGAAAAGTTCCATAATTTTCCTAGCATCTCCTCAAATGTATTGGTTTTTAATTAAAATTTTATATATCTCTACTAATTTTAGGAAATGTTGATATTTCTACTGATAATGGGCTACTAATCTCCACTCAGCTAGAACAGGGAAAATGAGAGCTGAACGACTATTTGGGGAAACTATATAACATAACTTTACACAGCAGCCAAGGCCTCACATGAAATTGTAAACAAACACCACCAAAAATGAACACCAGGCTGCAGTAATTTTAAATTTCAGTTACAACTCTATTCACAAATTTTCTTCAGTTTTTCTTTTTGTCTGGTGACTAGCTGAGAAGTCAGGGATGATTGGCAGCTGTAACAATTCACGTGAAAATATTTCACAAAATCCATGTAAGCATCTCTTGATAAACTGTTTTGATGAGTAAATAAAATACTTCTATTTTTATACAGAAATCTCTCTACTTTGTGCGTATTTGATGACTGGTGCATCAGCTGGCATTTTGTTGACAGATCTGTGCACCAAATCTTTTACTGGTTGTCGGAGATCGTAACGGTAAAATATCAAAGACTGGATGAGATGAAGTATTTTAAAAGTTCTATATACTTATATGTCAGATTTTAGCTGTGTAACACCCTTTAAATCTGATGATATAGAAGCACTTGTGAAAATTACACTTTTTTTTGAATGGTATTAACAGAATAATGTTCTCATCTATTTCTAGTTTTGACTCAAACTATAAAGTACACAAATCAAAAAGTAAAATAATTGTAGTAAGAAAATAGGCAAATGCTGTTTTTTATTTTCTTGTCTCCTTCAAATTCAGTTTGTGCTACTTAATGATAATGCTATTTTTCAATACCACTTTACATTTAAATGCCTTTCTATAGTTCATTTATCTGAAAGGAATGGTACTAATAAATAAAAACAATAATTATTATCCATTTGATGTTCCTAAGAATAGAGGTAAGTTATTACAGATAGAGAAAATTGGGGTATAGATAAGTTAAGTCAGGTGGCAGGCTTACACAGGAAATAAATAGTAGCTAAGCCAGTATAAAAACATCAATCTTCTGACCTCTAATTCAGGGCTTTCCACAACTGTAGTATGATTAATCAATACCAGGAAGCAAACTAAGTATCAAGAAAAGATCGTCCATTTGTATCAGTCTTTCCTTTATGTGGTTGGAATCTAAAATACCAAGTGCATAAGGAAGCAAAAGTCAGGAGCTTTGCCTATTACAGTGACTTTTGAACATTCTTTTCTTTATTATTATCAGTGGATTTGATAATGAACAGACACTTACCAAGCCCAAATCTGTGAACTACTTTGTAGATGTTTTGCTAACATATGGAAAATAAGCTCTTTCTTTTAATGACTTATTTTGATTTTCTTTTTTTATACTAAGAGAGCACTCAGATATGTGCTGAAATATGTATTGCCTTATGGATTGCAGTTGGCAGGGGTTGTTAGTGTTAAAGATTCACACATTTCAAGTGAGATTGGATACATTTATATTTGTGTCAGGAGAAGAAATAATAGAATCTGAGGATTTAAAGTGTAACCAAAAGGCAAAATATGGCATTTGGCTGAAGAGATAGCAGTATACCTCCCTGTCCAGGCTCCTTTTCTCTAAGGCTTAGTTTTCTAACCAAAGTTTTGGCAAACAAAAATTATTATTATTATTATTTTTAGTGGAATACATTCTTCTTTAACATCTTTGAAACGATAATTATATAGACAGTTATAGCAATTTAAATCTAAGGTATAGGGAGGCATTTAGTGGAAAAGCAGGCACTCCTTCCATGCTCTTGTTATACAGAATATTCTCTTTTGAAGTTTACTGAGATAATTTGTCCAGTGTGTCAGAATTTCCATTGCATCCAGCTCCGCTATAGACATGACATTGTAACAACAGTGACATGACTTGTTTACCAGAAGGTGGTATAAACAGCAAATGTTCTTTCTAAAGACAGCTTTCTTGTTGAACTTCAACAGAAAAGGGAGAAGAAATATAGGAAGGAGGAACGAGAGATAATCTTTAACATATACAGTCACATCTAAGTCAGAGGAGAGAGTGGTTGATAGTGTCTTTATGTGTTTGCTTTTGGAAAAAAAAAAGATCAATATACTGCCTTCTTTTTATATGTAAGGAAGGAACTTTAAATTGTATACGGTCCTCAGTGTAGAAGGTTATATATGGCCTATTATGACGTGCCTTAATATTTCAAGGTATGACCTGGTGTGAAATTAATTAAATGGAAGAAATGAAACAAGGAAAGACAGAGGAAGATACAGAGATAGGGTAAAAGATAAAGGGAGAATTAGAACCCTAATGCATGTTCCAACCTGTCTTAGTCTGCTTTGTGACCTAGGGTGTTTCAACAGAAGCTCTCTGAAGGAATTTTAGTGATAGTAAAGTCCCTCCCTTCTTTATGATCTTGTGTTAACCTTATTTGTTTTCCCAGAAATAATAATGGTTTGGATAACAATCATGAAACCACAATTTCAGATTATACTTGATCATATTGCAAAATATTAATTTGCTTCTTGCATGATGAATAATACTTAGTATTGCAAAATATCAGTTTGCTTTTTTGCAGAAGAAATAGAATGAAGTAAAAATAAAATAAGCTAAATTTTGTCCCTTTGAATTATCATTTGGATTGTGATTGCTAACTATATCCTGACACTGATTAAAGACCTACATGATTATTATTCCTAGGACCAGGAAACTCTTAGAAGTATCTGTGAGAACACACTGGTCTGCCAGAGCTCCCTGGATCTGGACATGGAAGATGATGGGTCACTTCCTTAGACATTAGCTCCTAAGAGAAAACCACCTAGGTAAAACTGGGTGAATATTCTGGATATAGTGTCATAGATTTGCTAATCCCATCTCTTCAGATGCCTTGGTATATGCATGCATTTGTGCTTTATGAAATTGTGGAGTCCTTGAAGGTGCATAGTACATGGTTTTTGTCTTTAACATACTTGAGCTTGAACCCCAGTACTGTCACTTCTTGGCAGGCAGGTAGCCTTGCACAAGTGATTTAAACTCTGAATTTCTGACTTCTGATCTGTAACACTGGGCTAGTATTGCCTCCTTTATAGGAATGTTCAAATATTAAAGATTGCATTAAAAGTACTTTAGATATTATTAATCCCAACGCAAATGCCAGTTGTCATTTTTACATGGTGTGAGTCCTAGAGGTGTCCCTAGAATTCTCCTCGAAGCCTGGTCCCTTCACTCCAGCCGAAAACTCCTTGAAGATAAGGACCACATTCAGAAATTCTGTTGTGTTTTTCTTAGTACAGAATATATACTAGGACTTCAAAATTGGATTGCTTCTTGGGATTAAGTGTACAAATTCCTTGGACTGATGGTAGTAAAACAATGAAAAACCAATAGTGATTGTATCATTATGATGTGTAAAATTGGTCAGTTTTTTCTTTTTAACATTTATTGAATCCCTGATATGTACAATGCCTCAAGCTAGATGCTGTAGGTTATGTAAGGCTATACGGGGGCTCCTACTAGAAGAAATACATGTTTCTAGTGGAGGTATTTTATTAACACATGAGACAGAATAAATAAATGAATTAAGTGCTAAATAGATGAACAAGACATGTTATAAGAAATCAGCAGGAGGAATGATTCCTTACGATAGTATAGGGGAAGAGTCTGGATGTCAGGAAAAGATGGTAAAATCCAACTGTTGGACCTAAGTAGGATTGTAATAGTTTGAGAGACAAAAATACAGATAGGAAAATGTACAGCATGCACAAAGGCAGGGATCCATAAATATCATAGGGTTTATCTAAGGAAATGTTAGTAGATGTATGGGGGATGCTAAAATATAAAGAGGAGAAATCTTCCATGAATATTTTTTTCTTAGTCTATTTCCGGATATTGATGGAGATATTTTGGGAGATTCCACCTTAAGTACATGTGAACAAATGAATAGCTAATTTTTATAAAAAATGAAAGATCTTTGGACTAATTTTACTTAGTTTATGGTAACAAATATTGTATTTCCATTTTGATTTAAAATGATGAGGATGGTGGCTAAAAATAAAATGAACCAAGTTTTATGCATGTTGCATTTTAACAAGTTGGAAGTCTCATTGGAATGCACTGCCTTCTTGCTCCACATTTATTTTTGGAATTTAATAAGGCGCCTGTCACATCTGCCTCAAGGCTAAAAAACATCATGGGGGAGAAATCCAAAGTACTGTCATGTTTGAGTGACATGGAGCCAATTTTATTTTATTTCCTTTTCATGAGGGTGGGGAGATAGTGGCTGAAATTAGCCAACCTGACTTCTGAAAAGGCATCACTATACCATCTGTTCTAAAGGCCTTGTGCTGGGGTTAACTGGTAATGACATTGCCCAGTGACATTTGTCAGGTGGATTTGACTCAGAAAACCAGTAGAGGATTTTCATTAAAAAAATAATTCCTGCATAGCTTATTCTCATGATAGATTCTAGTGGAGTACCACATGTCTCCAGAAGTGGGTCTCATTACCTGAGAAACTTGGGAAGGTAGTAACTTCTTTATTTCTTCTTTGTGCTCCCAGAGCACATAATTAATATACTGACTCATTTAGCTCAACTCTCCGTAGGATGAGGCTGTGTGAATACAATGGAGACTTCAGAGAAACTGTGGCAAACAAGTATGGTTTCTGATTCTCATCCAAGGTGATGGAAAAACTCTGCCATTTACTGCTTCTTTCTTTCAAGTTGATGTTTAGTACAATGTGACTTTTTAAAATAGAATCATAATATGTTAGGATTTAAATGGAACCATAAAACTTTAAAGAATTTTAAGTAAGACCAGATATCACAGAAAGATCTTGCTATTGCTGAATTATTTATAAAATTGGAAATCATAGCTGAAGGATCTGTCTGAGGCATAAAAATAAATTATGTACCATTATATGAGTATGCTGTCGTAATTACTGGAATAAGCACTGCTAATGTTTTGCTAATTAAATCTGAGTTAAAGTCCATTTTTTTCAGTAGTTACCATAGGGAAGTAAGTAAGTTAATTAAATAATGTGAACTTAAAAGCAGGTAACATAGTACTGTTATGCCAAATAATATGTAATGTAAAAAAAGTCAAGAATTTGTAGCCAGTCAGCTCTTCTTACCTTATTATTTGGAGTTTTCTGCCTCTTGGGTAAAAGGAAAAGAAATATTAAGTCTAAACCAATTTTTTTTTAATGAGTTTGTGCCTTCTTGGGCACAAAGAGAGATTCCAGAGCTCTTCCCTGAATCCCAGAAGACCACTGAGCTAAGATCAAGAGTTGAGTTTGGCTTTAAGCCTGGTGTGTATGTATGTGTGTATCGGATGGGTAAGTAAGGGTGGAGGAGACCACTGTAGAAAAGTTTAACCTTGAGATTTTCTAGCTACTCTCAGTCTAGTCCCAATTATATAGGTTGAATCAATCCTCAGTTGTATGGAAGATAATTTAGTAGTAAGGCAAGATCTAACCACTAGATGTTGAGCCACCATGTAAGAAATAAAATGAAATATGAGATAGCAAAATGAGCTCTGCCCCCTGTCGAAGTTAGTGCACACTTTAGCATTCTCAAGGAAACGTGAATCATGAGACATCTACTGTCTTTTGATGTGTTGGCATTCAGCATTTTATATTCTCTCCCTGATAGAACTCCAGGATGATATTGTATAGAGTCCCTAAAATATTCTGAAAGCCGTAAAGAAAGCAGTTTAGCACTTTTTTTGGTAAATAATTCACTTAATTTAAATAAAATCTATTCCTTGGAGAGACTCTGCCTCTTGATTATACCTGGATTTCATCTTATTTTACACAACCTGTCTCTTTGGGGAACAATTTTTCAGTCAAAAAATGGGAAGATTTATCGGCTGTATGATTTGAGTGATTAACTGGTTCCCTAAACACTTTATTGCTTAACTGGTCGTTGATAACTGATGCAGAAAGTTGAATGGGGGTGGGGTGAACTGTGTACATTCAACTTAATGAAGGATTTAAGGTAAATTCCAATGAAGGAAAAAAGGGAGCAACTTTAAAATATTTCACTCTTAGTAAACAATTGCACTTATTTTATTTCACTGGTGATCTACCAAGAGAGGAATCATTCTGAACAGATTGAAGCCTTTAGTCCATGACTGCAGTTATAGGTTCCAAGCTTAGAGCTGCTTCATTTAACTTAAATGTATCACTAATGATATTTGCTGTGGAATTGTGTAATGCTTCTCCCATGAGCAGCTCAGAATAGCTTCTGAGCTTTGAGTCTAGTCTTTATTCCTGGAGCTGGCTAGAGTAGGTTGTCATGGAGCTAGAGGAGAAATCAGCAGACTCTATTTATGTTTTAGGTAGAGGATACTGTCTTTCTTCTGTTAAATTTTAGAATTAGTCTGCTTTGCAGGGGCACTAGTCTGAGTGCTTAACAGAGTACTTTGCACGTGGTGGCTCAGTTAAGTTTTGTTATAGTGATGAGAGTAATTTCATATTCACATCCTTAGTATGAGGCCAGTTGTCACCCTTCAATTATCCTCTCACAAATACATGGCTTCTTGTCTCTTCAGTGAGATTCACTGTGGTACTTACAGAGTATTTCCTCTATAATCAGAAATTCTGAGTGATAGAATCATCTTCCCAGACAGAAAGGCATGGTGTTGCTGACTTTGTGAATGTTGTGTGTTCCTTTTTTTTCCTTTGGATTTTAAGGGAAATAAAGTTTTACAGATATGTGAGACATTAGTGAAAAACAAAGACTGTATGACAACATAGTAGGCTGTAAGAACAAAGCCTTCGCAGGTGTTTGAATAGAAAAGGGTGATTGGTATTCACATGGCCAATGACTGTCAGCTTTATATTCATATTGCAAGTGACATTTAGGTTCAGCTGCATAATATCATCTATCAAATTAAAAAGAGATTGTTAAACTAAATTTTAGAAGTTGCAGTTTTACACTTAAATTTTTTGTAGTTGCCCAAGGATATAAACTTGTGAAACTTAAACCTAATTTTATATTTGTGAATTCATATGTACACTTAAGTAATATAAAACAAATAATTTTTAATATTAGGAGTCAAAGAGAATGCTTCATTTATACTGATCAAATTTGAGGATAGCTACTATATGTGATGTTGCTGCTGCTGATGGTGATGATGATGATGATGACATCCAGGACTCAGCTCCATAACCACAGAAAACTAACAGCTGGCTGGAAAGTTTCATAATTTTTGATTTAGTGGTGGTTTTTTTTTCCCTGATTTTTCATGTGTAAGTTTTACTTGAGGAACCATGCTTCTAAGGAAGCATTCCGAGTAAGTTTTTTCTATATAAACACAGAAAAACTTTGTTATATCATAGCATACTAATATTCTACATGCAAGAAGCCAGATTATAGCCCTAAAATATTGCTATTATATAAAAAATGTAAGTAAAAGAACTAGCCTGCTTTCAAATCACTATAATTCGAAGTAGCATATTAATTTCAGATCTTGAAAGACCTAGAACTGAGTTCTCTCTTAGCCTTTGATTGATTTACTGTGTACTCTTGATCAAGTTATTTAATAGCTTGGGTCATTTTAAGTCTCCTCATCTGTAAAATGGAGACCCTCAGACTACCTTGGAAGATTACTTTGAATCTGGTAATTGTCAAAAATGCCTAGACTGGGCTGTCTCCTATTGGGATTTCAATAGATGTTCAGCCTCCTCCCATTCTGTCTATCATTCAACAGGTAGAAATGCCTTCTCCCTTTCCCTTTCAATCTCTGGTCTCCCCTTACACCTCAGGCTGGAGGCAAGGAGGCAAGGTGGAGCTGGGTACCATATGCCTAAACGTGGTGTGTATCAAGATAAAATCTGTCATAACCTTAGCAGATGGCTGGTTTTACTTTTTAGGTTTAAGCATTGTTTTAATCCTTCTTTAAAAGTAGATTAGTCAAATCAGTCAAAGTATATACAGTCTTTGTGCACTATGACTGAACCATGCAAATAAAATAGCAGCTGAGGCAGACACAAGCCTTTTCTTTCAAAATCCAGCATTAAAGTGTTAAATGACTGGAAGAGCACTCTCTTTGATGTCCACTTTGCAGTCTTCTTACTTACTTTGTGATACACCTGGATTGTATATTAATTGCCACCAACCACTGGTAATGCCTTTTAGTGTTGGGGTTTTTTTTGCAGCTGTGATTCATAAGTAGGGAGAGGCCACTCTTTCCTTAAAAACAAAACCTGGTGCTTAATACAGTGACTCACAGTGACAAATGTATGCATGACTTATTCATAAATCACTTCACTCATTTTAAATGGCATTTGATGTTTTTCAAAGAAGAAACATTTCACATCTTGTTTTTAAATTAGGAATAAAACAAAAAGTTTTGGTAAATTAATTCTATAACCGGTCACCTGTTTAGAAAAGGTGAATTACTCTATTTGACAAAGCAGCATTAAATTAATTTATATGACTAGTTGTATTAACCTTCAGTTTATGTTGCTTTGAAAAATGTAGGGTTCACTGAAGTTGGCATTACAGATGTGTGTGGAACATTTTAAAATCTAAGTTAAAGAGACCTAGAAAGTGTTGCAAACAAATTTTTGAGAAGCCCAGTATAGGAGTCCTCAGCTGCCATATCTCTGTGTTTCTCCAGATGGCCAACAGATGTTTCTGTTGGATTCTGCAAAAAGGGGACTGCCTCTGAAGTACACAATTTCAACACTAAAATTTTGACTTTAATGAGAATATTAGAATGATAATTGTCATTACTGGGAGGCTATTTTGAAAGGTGAATTTAGAAATTAACAGTAAAAGTTCATTCAAGCCAAAGAAATATTTCTACAGATTGAGTCAAGTATTTAAAAATACTTGTATGGAAGGGGTATTTAAAATTAAATCAAGTGGGGAATATAGTTTCTCTAGAAGTAATTTACATAAAGAGCTTTGCACTATAAACTGCAGAAATAAGTTTAATATTCATTGCATAGTTCTATTCCAAAAGAAATCTTCTTAAATTTTGTCTTTTTAAAATTAAATCTAGTATTACCAAGCTGTTATGAAATATGTGTCCTTATATGAAACAAAGTTTTCTCTAGGGTAGAAAAAAATTAAAATCTAGTAAGGCAATAAAAGTTGTACCGTGTGATCAATGGGCCTAAATGAGTTTAAAATGATGAAAGATCAAATATTTTTTTCTCTTTTTTGTCAATAAGAAATGACAACATATGTCACCACTGGGACAATGACATTTTTCTATTCTAAATGTTTGGGTTATTTCCATTAGAAGATTGTGGCTTTCATAGACACAGATGTGGATTCTAAGCTCTGGATACGGTAAACTAAAAATCCTGGTGAGGAAATAACCTAGAGCCATGAATATAAAAACTGACATTAAACAAAAGTCCTAATTATAGTATTTGAAATATAGTGTTCAAAATAATAAAAAGGACTCATATTGGGCCTAATATTTTCTTTTTATATTCTGTTTTTATATTTAGCTTAATTACTAAATTTGAGGAGAATTTAGCTAAGTAATTACTTTTGATTTTGTTTGAGAAGGCAAGATCTATTGCTATTTTTTTTTCTTTAAAGACATCATTTACAGCTATCTAGTGAATAGTGATGGCTATATTGGGTCAACATATTTGCATTTTAATTAGATAAATAAAAAACTTAATTTGTCTAATGTGGTTGCTTTTTCCCAGGAAGCAGAAAGAGGACTAAACCTTAGAAGTAGCTTTACAACGTAGTAAGTAATGAAAACATTTCTGTTTTTGGCTTTTTGAGAGAATGATGATTTTGGTTCATTTCTCTAAGCTGAGAATTTAAAATCTAAAAACAAAACTATCAAAGATCCTTACTTATAGTCTAATGTAATGCTGAAGTTGAATACCTTTCAGAACTGTTAGAAAATTGGGAAGAATTGCTCCACATTTTAAAGTTTGGTTTTATTACAAGGTGTTTTTATTCTTTTTTTTTTTTTTTTTTTTTTGTCAAATTAGAGTGAGAAATTAAAGCACTTCTATCATAGCATTTGCTATAGGCCTTCTCTGTTCTAGGCATTTATTTCAGTTACTTTTATTTAACCTTTATTTCCTTATTGAACCAGCATTACCATTTGACAGAAGAGGAAACTGAGGGTCAAAGGGGTTAAATGTCTTGCTCAAAGCCACCCAGCAGAAAAGTGGCAGAATAAGAGAAAGGACCAACCACCACGGTTCTCTGACCCAAGGTTTAATGACCTATTCGTTGAAGTTCAGTTGCCAGTTTTGTGCATCATAGAGGCAGGCTAATATATATCTTTTCTTAGAGAGAAAAATATACTGAAATCCAAAGTTTAAACCATACTTTTGAAGGAAAAACTGGAGAAGGTGAGTCTCCTCATTAAGATCCCAAATATCTGGGGAGGTAGGATTGAGATTAACACTGAGGAGACTGAATTTTTTTTATTTAAAAAAAAAAATGTAGAAACATATAACCCAGTGAAATATGAATTTAGGGAGCCAAGATCTTTTTGGATGTTTTGAAGTCAAATTCAGTTGACTGAAATGAGTCTGAAAGTAGAGAAAAAACTTTCTTGAGGGCACCTGTAAATTTAAATAAAAGTGTGGCAAAGTGAACATTTGTAAGAATTAATAACACAGGCCTAGTGTAAAGTGGTCCATGTTTTGAAAACTGTTCAACTAACAAGCAGATGTAGTATCGACAATAAATACATTTAAGCTCCAGTCTTTGGAGTTCCTAACCATGTGACCACAAATCTCTACTGCCACCTTGTGGTTGCAAGTCAATTTCAGGGACAGGCTCCCTGAGCTGAGGAAAGTTAACCTCTGAAGTGCTGAACAGTACAAGATGTGGATGGCAGCTAAACTTAGTTTCTGAACTCAGGAACCAAACAGTCTGGGAGAACATGGTTACTACCCAAACTCTTATTATAGCAATTCAGAAACCCCATAAATATGGAGAGCAAGGCTATTTTATGGACATCACAGGATAAAAAACATTAGCAGGAATAGGAACTAAATTTCATTTAAGATTCTTTTGCGTTCGTGGTGAAAGAAGACATTCTGTTTTTAAACAAATCCCAACCATCAATGTAATTTTCATCTGGAAAAATATATTTTAATTTATTGTGTAGAAAGCACCAAGAGAACAGTCTTGGCAATGGGAATTCTATGGGTGTATGAGAATGGAAGTTTTCCAGTTCCTTCTTCACATGTAGTTGCATTCATAAAACTGACCAATCGTGCTTCTGTCTGGAGGTTGAACATTTACTGCAAGTTGTACACCAGCTTTGTTGTCAGCCTTGAGCATGTGTTTCAATTATCACATCAAAAATATCTTTGATTCCAACATGATCAATTATTGAAGCTCTAAATCTGACAGCTAATGTTGTCTATAAACTCATTAACCCAGGGAAGCCACCTGATTGTCAACAATTGATCAAAATTTTGTTTGTCTTTAGATAATTTCTCTTTAGGTGCCAGTGATCCTCTTGTTTTAATTTTACCAGCAGAAATGGGATTAATAGATCAAAATAGTACAGATGACAGCAAAAGACAAATCTAAAGTACTTTCTATTTTATCCTAGAAATATTTAAAAAGCCAATATTTAAACGTTATTACTGTTTTTATATTTTATAATGTTTAAGAATGTTTGAAATCCCGGGATTTCAAAATTGTAGAATAGACTACACTGTATAGCACCGGGAAATATACACAAAATGTTATGATAACTCACAGAGAAAAAAATGTGACAATGAGTGTGTATATGTCCATGAATAACTGAAAAATTGTGCTGAACACTGGAATTTGACACAACATTGTAAAATGATTATAAATCAATAAAAAATGTTAAAAAAAAGAATGTAATGCATCTTCGTACTAAAAATAAGTCTGTATCAATTACAAATTATGAAATTTGGGAAAATTATTTAATCTTCCTTATGTGCATGATGAGGATAACATCAAGATCATGGAATATAGAAGAGGTTGTGGGAGTAAAAATCCTTAGTGTGCTTTTTATAAGTGTATATATGTACCTGTGTGTGAAAACAATAAATTAAAAAGATCCCTATTTTCTTTGGCATAACATCTTGACATCTCGTATCTTATTTAGCTTAAAGATGGTGGGAGATTTAAGGATTAGTACAAAAAGTTTGTACAAAAAGCTTCAATAATTGATCAATTGGCTTTGTGAACTGCTTTATTTGTGGAAAATATTGATGGAGAAAGAAGAGGAATAAACTAGGCCCAAGACAACCTTTTGCTCTTAAGAGCAGTGGGTGAAACCAAGGCTCACCAGGAACACCAAAACGAACAAACCCTGGTGCTGTCTGAGGAAGCCAGCCTGCTTGCCTCAGTAATTTACATTGTGCGCCGGTGGTTTTCTCAGGCAATGTTTAGATCCTTTTTGAAAATGGTCTCCGAGTTATGCGCTAAAACAGCACTGCTAATGAAAGCCCTCCTAGAATATAGCCTCATTAGCTCTCCCTTTTTTGCTAATCCACAAATTCTGTTCTTCTTGGTGGACACCTGCTGGTCCCTCTCCCCTCCCCCTATCTCAGCAGAGATATAATTGCCAACGAGTGCAGCGAGGTTTCATATTACCTAGATATGTGGCTTATGCAGACTCTTCCATGAGACTATCTGTTGTCAATAATTAAGAGCTATCAAAACACTTGGCTAATTTACACTTGATAATCTGAAATGAGGGTCCCTGTGATCACCAGTTTCTGTTTTATTATTTAAATACACATAGTGCACAATGCAGACTGGGCCCTAAGCAAGCCATATCAGGGAAAAGATTGCCTTTTCAGCAAACAGGATGTAGCCCAAAGGTTATGACAAAGCAACAAACAACCCTCTGAAAATCTTTATTGCTGAAGAGCTTCACAGAACAGGTGGGACTTTTGAAGCACTTTTGAATGCTGAGATGATGCAACCTGGCAAGATTTAATTGGCAAGCTGTTGTGGTCAAATGTAGAGACCATGAAAATGGGCATGCATTTTGGACCTGAGTAGGGCAATAGAACAGTATTTCAAAAGAAATCATTGCTAGAAATCATAGGAAATCACTGTACATTGACTAGAAGAAATAAAAAGTGTTACTTGTTAGACAGTGTAAACTCACAGTAAAAATAAAGGGCAATGTAGTCTACGTAAACAGTGAAAAACACTTGATTAAAAAAAAAGGTCAGATTTGTGTTTTCAGCAACATTATCTTAGCATAGGACCTAACTAATCTGATTATTTGGACAGAATTCAAGGCTTTTATGATTTTCTACTTGCCACTTAAGAGGTGAGAGATCACAGTGTAACTGAAGTTGTTACTTGTATTTTCAGATTATGGGTTAAGATACAATTGAGGAAAAATAATGTGTAATAAGAAACAAAGCCTTAAAAATATTTTGATAATAATATGTCAGATATTTTTATTTGAATCTATCCCATAAATAAAATGTTTTGTTATAATATTATTTAAACATTTCTTCAGCTAAAATGCCTTGAGTGGACTCAAATTGTGTGAGTGGAACAAAGTAACATGTATTAAACTCTGCTAGACAGGAAATTCATGACTAAAGATATTGGTTTTGTAACCTATTGATGAGCCACATTCTGTGAGTTTCAAATAATGTGCCAGCACATTAGAGGGAGGCCAATGTACCATGGAAAATATTTATAGGAGATTAGAAAGGTGGATTCATATCCACTTATATGGATTTCAAGTGAAAGCATAGCTGGAAATTTTAGGTCAACCCTACAAGTAGAAGCAGAAATAATGTTGGTTTAAGTAATAACCAAAATAATTAGAAAATATACTAAGTAATTTTGTGAGTTGGGGTGAACATGGCTGCTATGGAAGTTTAAGTCTGTTACTTTTTTTTTTTTTTTAATTCTGTTACTTTTTATTTAATCACATGGTCTTCCTCAATTTTCTTAACTTTAGAAGTTGAGAAATTATACTCATTTTCCTCAGAGGAGCAGACCATTTGAAAAGTCAAGCTAAGAATTTCGAGTATTTCAGTACCCATCTTGGCCAGGTTATCCATGATCCTCTTCTCTAAAATCCTACTTATGCTTCAGAGTCCAGCAAAAATGTCTCCTCAATAACCTTCTGTTGTAAATAAGTATGATCTCTCTCCTCAACTTCCAAAGTTCCTTTCTTTGAGAATGTCTCTCTTTTATCTATGTATAGGTCTTTATGTACCCAAAACTCCACAAGGTTGCTTTGAAGAAAAAGATTTCTTTCAATATATGGGTATTTTGCAAAAGCCCCTGATGATTGGCCACTGCTGCCCATTCCATTTTTCTTTCTTTCCGTAGTTTCCTCCCATTTTACATTCCAGCTCTGCTAAACAATCAGCTGAGCTTTGCACACTCAAATCTTTTATTTTTTGGTTGTTTTTCCCTGGCCATTCCCTTGGCTAATTCCTTTTAAGCCTTTAATTACTTCTCAGCCGAGGTCTCCGTTCCTTTGCAAAGCCCTTCCTGATACTTTCCTCATATTCATATCCAATTTAGTGACCGTTCTCTGTGTTCTTAGGAAATTATCTTCTGCTGTTGTAGTTAGCACTTCACAGGCTTGTTATTACCTGTTTTCTTGTCTGTTTCCTTGGCCAGACAGAATTTTCTCTATCCTTGAGATAAGAATCATATGGCATATGGTCAGTGTACAGTAAATATTAAGGAACAGATATATGAATTAGCATTAGTAGAATGTAAGCATCATGAGAGTTGGGATCCTGCTTTGTGTATCCCTTATCTCTGGTACTTGGAACAGTGCCTGGCCCATAGAAAACCTTCAATAAAATAGTTGTTGCACGAATAAACAAATAAATGGATAAAAATAGTGTACATTTTAAAAAGAAAACAATTGGTTACTAAGAGGTCATGCCATAAATGATCATTATAGCTGAACAGAAGTAGTAAGAATTTAAATGATGACGAAAAGATAGATGAGAGTAGGCAGAACTTAGTATTCAAAATTGGCAAAATAAAGAGCAGCAACAAAAAGGGATGATTACACGCTAGCTGCTGTTCTTTGACAAATAAACCCTTATTTGCTGAAAGTTTACCTTAGCATTTCAGCAGCTGACAGTAATAAAAGGAGTAAGAGATGTGAAAAATTACATGCCATTTCACAATCACTTCCATGCTTTGTCTGTTTGTTCTATTGTGATGGTTCAGATGGTTCCATCTGACCCTAACCTCTAGCTGTTCCAGCCTCAGAACCAATATTTATTGCCACATATGGGCTATGCATGGCAGCTGCAGAATCCAGATGCCAAGCTTTGGAATGTATTTTTACGGCAGCACCATCTGGGGCTCTGGCCAGCCTTCTTTATTGTCTCTTGGATGTTTACACTAATAGCTTTGCTGGGCCATGGTACTACCTGTGGGACATGCTAAGGGTCAGGCTGTTTATGAGATCCTCTTGTCATTCTGGTAGAATTTCCCTTTAAACGACTCTCACGTGCGATCAGCTTATTCCTCTTAATGTATCTGGAGTGTCCTAAAGAAGTAATAAAACAGGTCGTCCTTGCGACCAGGAAAGATGAGGGTGGTTCTCACAGCACTGGGTTAGGATATCTTTCATGGATTCACAGCAGCCCGTTTGTAGACTTACGGGAAAACGTGAACACTCTTCTGATTTATCGAATATGTTGTTTAATACATGTCATTGAAATGTAACACATACTTTACTGTAGCTCTTTATCCAACTTATTGAGATAGCATCTTCATCTCTGATTAAGGTGATAATACTCCACAGCACAGCTAAACTATTTCTCAGCCATCAGTGGACTGAGTCATTTGAAGAGTCACTTGCCACTTAGGATGGGTAAAATGGCCATTCCAGATCCTTAGAACTGTGATTTAAGAAATTCCTTGAAGGTGAACCAAGTTGATTCACTGTTTTGAACTGCAGTAAACGCATCATTTGAAATGAAGCGATGCAGCGTAAAGAAGATTCAGCTCAAACAGTAATTTGTGTTGTATCTGGCCAGAGGAATTGGTTCTGGGAGTTTAGATGACTTACCCAAGGTCACACAGGCCATAGATTCAGAGCGGAGGTGAAGATGCAGTTTGTGCAATTATTTAATGACAGTACAACTGACAGGAGAGTCAATCACAATAATCGGGTCCCTGAAATGATTAAATGACCTAATAATTGTGCACCGTCCCCTTCACTTTCACCGCTCTGACACTCGTGCTGCCCCAGTGGGTAAGCTCGAGCTTAGCGGTGGCTTTGTGGGTAGAGGACGTGGAGCAACGCTACAGCCAAGCAGGGACATGAAGGAAACTGCATTGGTTTGACTCCTGGTGTCTGGGCTTCATGGGAATTTCACTGAGAGGCTGCCAACCTAGAGTTAGTGTGGAATGAGGCCCTCCCTGGCTCATGGTTTCTAATTGACTTGTCATGTATCTGAGGAGGTATTTCTGGACAGAGAGAGAGTATGGGAAAGCAATTTAGTTTGAGATCTGCCTCTGCTTTCTTTATCTGCAGCAGAAATGAGGTGCTTCATTTTAAATAAAGCCAGGTAGGGAGACAGAGAAAGGACTCTCATCCTTGCCTGTGCCCGGATGGCGAGTGTGTGCTTGGGGAATGTCCAGGAGGTTCACAGAAGCAGCCCTACAAGTTATGTGGCCACTTAAGAAAACAGCGACAATTGGATCCAAGAGAAGGATGATATTCTCTCCAAAGACACTGTAAATAGGAATGAGCTGTCAAAAGCTTTTCTGTAGACTGAGAATAGACCTTTTTAAATGATATTTAGTCTTGGAAAGAGTAAGACATATTGCTATACTGTGTTGTCAGTTCTCTAAGGAAATGGCATAAAAGGGAGCTTTTATTGTGGCTTTAATCCGTTGTTCTAGAGATTCTCTGCTTTACTATATAAGGATATATTTTAATCAGGAGTCATGACAATATTACTGTTTATATTATCAGTGGTGAAATGCTAAGATATACAGGCATATATATGCCTGTGTGCATATTTGTGTGCATTTAAAAAAAAATACTTGGTTTATTACTTTGGTTGGAAAAAAGTCAGTGCAACTACTGCAAAACTTCTGGTTGCTCTGTTGTAGAGGGAATGCATTTCAGATTTTATCTTTTGTGTGAATGAGATGGGGAAAAGTTTATACTACTCTGAAATATCCTTATACAGATTGACACATTCTCAGGCCTTCTGAAAAATAGTGGCTTACAGCTGCCCATCTAGTAATTTTCTCCACTTCAATTTTGTACGTTCTTTTGCTTGTTGGAAAATAAATATTTCACAAAACTGTTATGGTTGGGAACAAATGCATCCCCCACTCCGTCGTTTCATAACAGTAGCTGGAGGATATGTTTGAGATGAAGAGCAAACAAACAGATGTTCTCAAGTGAAGCAGTAAGTTACACATGGTAGATAATGTCCAGTGATTGGAAACCACATCAGAGGATGCTGCTACTTTGGCTTTGTCTTGAAATCTGTGTTTTGAAAATTGAAAAATGGTAACATTGCAGTGCTTTATTAAATTGCTAAAGATGTGCAAGAGGTGAAGAAAGTAATGAGTTCATGATCAATTGGAACCAGATTTTTGTTTTGCAAAGTACTCACCAAAGGGTACTTGTGCTGATAGGTGTACCGGGAGTTGTGCCCTCACAACAAGAGAGTGTTCTCTCCATACAAGTCCTTGGATGGCCCTAGGTTATGTATCTTTGTGAGTAATGGATTACTAGTGAAGAAACTCTTGGAGGTTCTTCTGAAGGGGCTAGCTTCACGTTGAATCTGGAAGTGGGGAGCAAGCATACCTCTCCTGTACCCACATAAAGAATCCAAAAAATGTATCACAAAAAACTTCCCAGAAAAAGCATTTTAAAAAATCCTCAAAAGCTACTTGAGAAGTCATGCATATTTTAAACATTGTCATTTAGCATCATAAATCAAAGTTGGAATATCACAAAATAGGCAAGTGATGCAGTATCTTTGAGATAGCAGATGACTTTGATGATGATAATGATGATGGTGGTGGTAAATATGATGAAGATGATGATAACTAACCTTGCTATGAACTGAGTGCTATTACAAATAATTTCATAATTAGTTCATTGAATCCCCACAACGGTTCTGTGTTATCCCCCTTTTACATCTGAAAAACCTGGACCCAATGTTTCAATAGATTGTTCAAGATTCTTTTTTTTTTTAACATTTTTTATTGATTTATAATCATTTTACAATGTTGTGTCAAATTCCAGTGTTCAGCACAATTTTTCAGTTATTCATGGACATATACACACTCATTGTCACATTTTTTTCTCTGTGAGTTATCATAACATTTTGTGTATATTTCCCTGTGCTATATACAGTGTAGTCTATTCTACAATTTTGAAATCCCAGTCTATCCCTTCCTACCCTCCACCCCCCTGGTAACCACAAGTCTGTATTCTCTGTCTGTGAGTCTGTTTCTGTCCTTTATTTACACTTTGTTTTTGTTTGTTTGTTTTTGTTTTTGTTTTTGTTTTTTAGATTCCACATATGAGCGATCTCATATGGTATTTTTCTTTCTCTTTCTGGCTTACTTCGCTTAGAATGACATTCTCCAGGAGCATCCATGTTGCTGCAAATGGCATTATGTTGTCGGTTTTTATGGCTGAGTAGTATTCCATTGTATAAATATACCACCTCTTCTTTATCCAGTCACCTGTTGATGGACATTTAGGCTGTTTCCATGTTTTGGCTATTGTAAATAGTGCTGCTATGAACATTGGGGTGCAGGTGTCATCCTGAAGTAGATTTCCTTCTGGATACAAGCCCAGGAGTGGGATTCCTGGGTCATATGGTAAGTCTATTCCTAGTCTTTTGAGGAATCTCCACACTGTTTTCCATAGTGGCTGCACCAAACTGCATTCCCACCGGCAGTGTAGGAGGGTTCCCCTTTCTCCACAGCCTCTCCAGCATTTGTCATTTGTGGATTTTTGAATGACGGCCATTCTGACTGGTGTGAGGTGATACCTCATTGTAGTTTTGATTTGCATTTCTCTGATAATTAGTGATATTGAGCATTTTTTCATGTGCTTTTTGATCATTTGCATGTCTTCCTTGGAGAATTGCTTGTTTAGGTCTTCTGCCCATTTTTGGATTGGGTTGTTTATTTTTTTCTTATTGAGTCGTATGAGCTGCTTATATATTCTGGAGATCAAGCCTTTGTCGGTTTCACTTGCAAAAATTTTCTCCCATTCCGTAGGTTTTCTTCTTGTTTTATTTCTGGTTTCCTTTGCTGTGCAGAAGCTTGTAAGTTTCATTAGGTCCCATTTGTTTATTCTTGCTTTTATTTCTTCTAGGAGAAAATTTTTGAAATGTATGTCAGATAATGTTTTGCCTATGTTTTCCTCTAGGAGGTTTATTGTATCTTGTCTTATGTTTAAGTCTTTAATCCATTTTGAGTTGATTTTTGTATATGGTGTAAGGGAGTGTTCTAGCTTCATTGTTTTACATGCTGCTGTCCAGTTTTCCCAACACCATTTGCTGAAGAGACTGTCTTTATTCCATTGTATATTCTTGCCTCCTTTGTCGAAGATGAGTTGACCAAAAGTTGGTGGGTTCATTTCTGGGCTCTCTATTCTGTTCCATTGGTCTATATGTCTGTTTTGGTACCAATACCATGCTGTCTTGATGACTGTAGCTCTACAGTATTGTCTGAAGTCTGGGAGAGTTATTCCTCCAGCCTCTTTCTTTCTCTTCAGTAATGCTTTGGCAATTCTAGGTCTTTGATGGTTCCATATGAATTTTATTATGATTTGTTCTAGTTCTGTGAAATATGTCCTGGGTAATTGGATAGGGATTGCATTAAATCTGTAGATTGCCTTGGGCAGTGTGACCATTTTAACAATATTGATTCTTCCAATCCAAGAGTGTGGAATATCTTTCCATTTTTTAAAGACTTCTTTAATTTCCTTCATCAATGGTTTATAGTTTTCTGTGTATAATTCTTTCACCTCCTTGGTTAGATTTATTCCCAAAGATTCTTTTTTCTGTGTTGTAGTGGATCTCAGTGGAACAAGCTGCAAAATGATTTGTAGGATCATTTGATTAGGTATTGAGATTTAAAATCCTGAATTACAGTAGAGGTAGAAAAATGCTCCATTCCAAACAGATGTGTACCTTGAAATAAATAAAGCTACATTTTAAGCCATTTACCTGCCATTTTTAAATTTAGATTTTCTAAAATATCAAATTCACTGTTTACAACCAAGGAGGAGTACAGCCATGAATAAGTAGTTATAAAAATAGAGAATGTTTATTTTTGTTTGTTTACAGATCCTAGTCTAGACTAAACTAGAAGTTTAAAGATCCAGGGATCAATTTCAGGTTTCAGCTTTACTAGTGAATCTCTGATGTGGACTTTTTAAGTTTTTTTTGAGGCGGGGGGAGGTAATTAGGTTTATTTATTTATTTTTTGATGGAAGTGCTGGAGATTGAACCCAGGACCTCATGCCTGCTAAGTACACACTCTACTGCTGAGCTTTATCTTCCCCACTTGATGTGGACTTTTTGATTGTTCATTGTTGGTCATGTCCATCCTCAGTTTTTTTTTCACACCAAAACTGATTTTGTAGCAACTGCCATTTCACATGAACTTCTAGAAATTTTTTTTTCCTTTCTTCTTGTGTACGTTTGGAGAAAAGTTGTAATTTCCCTCCATATTTATTCTGCTTTACTCAGATTTATTCTCTGCTGTCAAACGAATATTAAATTTACATTTTTATGATTTTTCCCCACGTTGAAAAAGACCTTTTGTCTGCTAGGAAGAGTATCCTTCAGTTTCTCAACTTAATCCTTCTAGAGGATTCAATGCTGTTTTGTTTTTGCCATGATCTTTCATTACCATTCATAGTCTTCTAGAATCCTAGGTTTACACTATGGTTATTTCTAGTGTATAGTTGGGCCTATAGTAAGACAAAGACTTTTCTCTCTTATTTTTGCTCCCTTTAACATTCTCTGTTTATTTGATAACTCTATTAGTCATTGTGTTACTTCTGACAAGTCTGAATAGAGAGTTGCCTTCCCATTGAACTGTTAAATAGAGAGTATAGGTCAGATACTATATTTTAACATTTTAAAAATCAAAGTGGCATAAAAGACAGATTATTACTTCAGGTATACCACTTATAAAATCTCTTATTCCTGTTCCTTCAGAAATACCTTGAACACTTAGAAAATTGTCTAGACTCATGATTGCCCATTTTACTACTTAAGTAGTGAATTTGGTTACTTTTGATGTAACTGGAATAAGAATTCCTTAAATAATTATCATAACTCAAAAACCAATTTCTTTTAATGTACTTCAAAAGATTCATTTATATTATCTGATTCATCTTTACATCCCATGACATAAAAGAGGGGCAGGCATTATGTTCTCTCCATTTACCAGTTGTTGAAGAATCTGAGAGGGAAATAGAGCCACTTGTCTACGGTCACACAGTATGTGAGTTGCAGGAGAAGCAGAAGATGCTATGTGCGCTCCCTGTCAGTCCATCCTTCTTTCCATTAGTCCCTATTGTCCTTATTCCTTAAGGTGTAGGCCATTAGGGAATTGATCTTGGGGTTGGGGGGGAGCATCTTTTTAAAAATCGGATGCATTTTGCAAGTTTATGTGCTTTGATACAATTTTAATAAGTGTATCATTGCCTGCTCTTTTATGAGAGATGATATAAAAGTGAAAAAATACACTTACAGAAATGAAATGAAAATAATAAATAAAGCCCTCTTCCATTTCCATTATTCTAAGTCATGCTCCTTGAGACTTCAATCTCAATATGATGTTAATAGAACCATTAGATATGATTCATACCATACATAAGACACTTCTATTGACAATTCCATCTTGACCAGGGGTCAATGGATCCATTACAATGCAAATCTTACTGTATACTTTCCATCTAAATCAAAAGAATTCGGTCTTGTGTCCACTCTAATATGCTTCATGAACTAGAGTCCAATCTCAGATGTGAAGTACACATCTGTGTTTCTCATACTAAATCATGCCTGTGTCTATTTGCTCTCGGTTTAAAAGGTAATTAATTAAGTTTTGCATTGATAGACTACTTTGGAGTACTGAAAAAAAATGCATAAGATTTCTGGGAATCCAAGTTTGCGCTTTTAATACATACCAAACTACAAGAAAAAATCATTCATGGATATGTATCTCAATATTATATAAAGCTATTCTCCAAATTCTGTAAGAGATGCAGAATCAAAAATTTTCACCCAGCCCCAGCCTTATACAGTATAAGAAATAAACTGAGGTTTTAACAAGTTTTTTCAGAAAAGTTGAAGAATACCTCATTAAGCATAGCAGCTCTTTAAACTCTCTCTTTTTCCTTAGGCTATTTATTTCTAAGCTGTTCTGTCTTTGTCTATTTTTCCCATTGATCTTGGGCATCCCTCAGAATCCTGCTCTACTCAGCACCCCAGAAAACATAGAATCTGAAACCTTACCTTGATATGTAGTCACTGAGCCTATTCCTCGCACCATTTAAGCTTCAGAGCTGTACTGACCTACAGTATTCCTTCTCTTTTTTCTTAAAAAAAATAACTTTTTTAATTGTGTAAATTAACATATGAGATCACTTTAGTTTCAGGTATATAACATAATGATTTGATATTTGTATATACTGTGAAATGATCACCACAATAAGTCTAGTTAACTTTTGTCACCATACATAGACATTTTTTTTTCCCTTGGAATGAGTGCTTTTAAGACCTACCCTCTTAGCAACTTTCAGATATGCAGTATGGCATTGGTAACTACAGTCACCCTCTGTACATTACATCTCCATGGCTTATTTATATTATAACTGGGAGTTTGTACCTTTTGACCCCCTTAACCCATTTCATCCACCCCCATCCCCTGCCTCTGGCAGCCACCAATCTGTTCTCTCTATGAGTTTGTTTGTTTTTAGTTCCGCATAGAAGTGAGATCATGTGGTGTTTGTCTTTCTCTGTCTGACCTATTTCATTTAGCGTAATGTCCTCAAGATCTGTCCATGTTGTCACGTTGTAGCAAATGGCATGATTTCCTTCATTTTTATGGCTGAATAATATTTGATTGAGTTTGTATACCACTTTGTCTTTATCCATTCACCCATTGCTGGACACTTGAATTCTTTCCATGTCTTGGCTATTGTAAATAATGCTGCAATGAACATAGGGGTGCATATGTCTTTTTGAGTTAGTGTTTCTGTTTTCTTCCAATAAATATGCAGTGGAATTCCTGGATCATATGGTTCTATTTTCAATTTTTGAGGAATCTCCATACTGTTTTCCATAGTGGCTGCACCAATTTACATTCCCACCAACAAAGCATATCTTTTTTTTTTAACATTTTTTATTGATCTATAATCATTTTACAATGTTGTGTCAAATTCCAGTGTTCAGCACAATTTTTCAGTCATACATGGGCATATACACACTCATTGTCACATTTTTTTCTCTGTGAGCTACCATAACGTTTTGTGTATATTTCCCTGTGCTATACAGTATAATCTTGTTTATGTATTCTACAATTTTGAAATCCCAGTCTATCCCTTCCCACCCTCTGCCCGCCTGGCAACCACAAGTCTGTATTCTCTGTCTATGAGTCTATTTCTGTCCTGTATTTATGCTTTGTTTTTGTTTGTTTGTTTGTTTCTTTCTTTTTAGATTCCACATATGAGCGATCTCATATGGTATTTTCTTTCTCTTTCTGGCTTACTTCGCTTAGAATGACATTCTTCTGGAGCATCCATGTTGCTGCAAATGGCGTTATGTTGTTTTTTATGGCTGAGTAGTATTCCATTGTATAAATATACCACATGTTCTTTATCTAGTCACCTGTTGATGGACATTTAGGCTGTTTCCATGTTCTGGCTATTGTAAATAGTGCTGCTATGAACATTGGGGTGCAGGTGTCATCCTGAAGTAGGGTTCCTTCTGGATACAAGCCCAGGAGTGGGATTCCTGGGTCATATGGTAAGTCTATTCCTAGTCTTTTGAGGAATCTCCACACTATTTTCCATAGTGGCTGCACCAAACTGCATTCCCACCAGCAGTGTAGGAGGGTTCCCCTTTCTCCACAGCCTCTCCAGCATTTGTCATTTGTGGATTTTTGAATGACGGCCATTCTGACTGGTGTGAGGCATATCTTTTCTTAACTGTATTACTTTTCTTCTTGAGTTGAACTGCTACTTCTCCCCCTTTCTGTTTCCTGTGAGCGCTTCCTGTTTTAAAGTAGCAGAAAAGTGGTTGAGCAAGATCACGCATAAAGACCTTCCTTCCCCTAGGATCCCATGACTTCATAGCACCACTGTGGATCTCATGGCTCCCTCTACCTATCTTAGAAGGTTGGATGGCACTGAACTTTGAGCCAGGCAGAGGTGTCTCTAAACACCTGTCCTACCTCTTCTCACTGTGTGATCTTGGGCATTACCCTTAATCTTGTCCAGTCTTCAGTTTTTTCGATCTCTAAAATAGTGACAATAATTACTGACATCAGAGGATTGTTGCACGAAGTAAATGAAGTGGTACTTCTTCACTTTTATTTACCATTCCCCACTCTGCCCAATACCCAGTTTTTATGATAAATGCTTGTTTTTTAAGTGTACTACCAGCCAGTCATGGCCACAAACTGATGAACTTTTCCAATGTTTATTCTCTTTCAGAAGTGTTTGCTTCTTGTTGGTTGCCAAGTGCTATATATATATATATATTTTTTTTTTCTTTCAGATATGAAACTGACTCTCTGAATCACAGAGCTTTAATTTTTTGTGCAAAAGCACTGAAACATAAAAAGTTCAGAGAGTACACAATAAAACTAACAATTGAATTTACACTAAAAGCATCTGTTTTGTACGCTGGTCCAAATGTGTCCCAGGACTACTAGTTTCAAAGCTTCTCTCCACACATATGCAGTAGTGGGATAATTGGTTGCTGTAGTGCTGACATTCTTAATTTGTAAGTGGACAGTGTCAAAAATGCAAAGTACAGTATTCTAGGAAGTTTTCTTTAGCAAGACATCTATTGGGCATCCAAGGGAAACTCAACAAAAATAAATAAGATAAATTAATGTGTTGAAGTTTCATCTCCCCAGGTTCTGACCTGCTTCACCTGCACGTTAGTTACTCTATAGGGCATATTCCATCACTCTGGAAAAGATATATAAAAATTTGGGTGTTTATTAGTGGGTTGGCCTGCCTATGGAAGAATAGTCTAGTGTGGAAATGATGGGTCACAGTATTGGGCCAAAATGAACAATAATAAATAAAACAGTTTATTTGTAAGTGGGGCTGATCCCTCTTGCTCATGCATTAGTGTCTAGCGACAGGAGGTAGTAATTTATTGATGCAGATGGCTATGTAAAGTGCATGCAATTTGTGAGGGGGCTTGACCCTTGACTGATGGGCCATATGTTGTAAAGCCCTGGGGATGTCATTTGCCTCAGCTCTCTTCCTCTCTGTCTCTACACCTATGGTCCTTGTTCAGTCACTACATATTGAACGATAGACTTACTAACTCCTCCAATAAATCTCCACCTAATGGCTCACAAAGGCCATAACTTAACCCTTTCTACACAACAGAGAACATTATTTTGCATCATGATCATACTCAGTGAAATAAAAGATAAATATTATATGACTTGCATGGACTATGAGAGCAAGTTGTTGTAAAATGTCATTCCCTGCTGGGTATTCACTGTATTTCAATGCAGTAGAGTTGTTTTGAGCTTGCTGAATTATATCATTATTCTACCATGTTATAATTACAGCTTACTCTGTAATAACAATTCTTAAATACTGTTAATACAGCACACTAGAGAAACATTTAGTGTTTTTTAATTAGCTTCTTTTGTCTGGGTATTCTTTTTTTCTAATAAAATATGGAACCTATGCTCAATGAAAAAAATGCATGTATTTTAATTCCCACAAAGAAGCAAATTTTTAAAAAATATTAGGGCACTTGTATGGAATAATGGGGGGAAGTACAGAGTACGTTTTAAACACTTAGTGTACTCCAGTTTTCAACAGAGTCAGTTCTAGAAGAATGGCTTCACACCATGAGAGTATTAACTCTCAACTGCAGCACTGGGATCTTCTCAGATGTACTTTTTCAGAGGTCTATAGGCCACCTTGGGGGGAGGAGGGAAAATGACAGTAAGACTAGAAAATGTTCCTGCTTATGTATTGTGTTCCTGTAATTTTTACTCATCAAACAAAGTAAAACTGAAGAAACACTATTTAATGACATGCTTGTTGGCACAATTCGCCTAATTTTAGGAAAGCCAGTGAGTTGACACAGGCTTATGCCCATCACTTGAAGAAGGGAGGAGAAAGAATCTTCCCTAGAATTCTGAGAGAACATCACTGCAGGCAACAAGCATACATTCTTTGCTAATCCAAATCTAAAGTAGCATTTTTCATATTCACTTTATTTGTCCTCTTTTGGATACAGCTCTGGACAGATTTGACAACACTGAAAAGAGGCCAGAGATGTGTAGGAAGAATGAAAGGAGCTATATATCCTTGACTGGACCCCCTAGGTTTCCCCAGGGTGCCCATGTATAGAAATAGTACTAAGAGATGGGTACCTCTAGCTATATTTTGTGCTTATAATAATAGGCTTCTCATAAAACAAGTCCTCTGCCAGATAGCTTGCTACCACAGTGTTCATGCTGTATGCATGATACAGTTAAATAATAGTTCTATTATATATTAGATAGGTATATAACTTTTTCATTTTTACCAGATTTGGTTTTGTTTTCTCTTATTGGTATGAAAAGAAGATTTCTGTATTTTTTTCTTCTTCTAACTAATTAATAGTTTTTTCATACTACAATGGAAATCCAGAGCTCTAGGCCAATTAGAAGACAGATGAGAGGAAAATTGACATACACCTACATTACATGACACTTTTTCATTTTTGAGTCACTGGGCTTATCAACACGGACAAGTGATGTAGAAAAAATATTAAAATATACAGAAAAGAAGTCATTGTCTTCTGTCCTAAACCCAGTAGACTTAGAGGATACAAGGCAGTCAGAACGCAAATCAGCATAAATAAACCATGCATCCACGATTGAATTTCAATAATTTAAACATAAATCCTCTAGGCTTTTACATCTTTTTTTCACATGGGCTTTTCTTTTGGATTTTGTCACTCCTAGCATTCATTTTAGAATTCATTTGCAAGTCACAATATATAGGGTGCCTAGAAACCTCTAAGAAACAATCCCCTTTGAGGTTATTGTCCAGTAATTTAAGGAATGCTAATGAAAACAAGGTTGGCAAAGGGTTTTCCAATATAGAGGGTCAATATATCTGCCTGTAAATGGGACCAACATTTTAAAGCAGAAATGACCAACTTTCCTATGTGTAGTAATGCACAAGGGATGATGATCTATAATATACATTTCTGAGATTAATAGCAAGCAAGCATCAATCACCAATATTTTGGTTTCTGTGTGTTAGAAAAAGTCTTGCTAGTTTTCACAAAATGTGTTGGCAGAAGAGCTTTTCTCTGACCTGGTGTGATATCTCCTTGATTATAATTTAGCAGCTAAAATTCATAGTGTGTTTCAAAAGTAAACAAAAACCACATTGCAAATTATATTAATTTCAGTTTTTAAAAGCCCTCTAATTAAAATTTAAACATAATAACAAATGGCATATGAAACATTTCAAAACATAAAATTATGGTTTAAGTCGAATGTCAAGCTTTGGAAAGTTGAATGTGTCTCAGAGTTGGTGCAGATGAAGACTAAGAACATACTTACCTTCATTTCTTCCATTTTTCATATCACGTCTTTCCCCAGTTCTTTACTTAGTTAAATAATGTAGCTGTAATAATAAGTTTGTACAAACAACCAACAGACTAATTGTTTTGTTAATAACATTCTAGAGTGCTCAAATCAATACAGTTGTCCAAATTAAATTGTCTTGGCTCATATTAAAAAGATCTGTGGCTATTTGTTGACTTATTCTTTATGCTGGCTCACAAAATGCCAAGCAATCTTGCTTTCACCAGACTGACACCCTGGCACATTTTGATATCATCATAGTTGGTAAGAAAATTAAGTCAATTTTTCTCTGTGTATATGCATTTAAATATAGTTGCTTCTTAGGATTGTGTGATTATCTGATACTGCATTAAATTATAGCATTGAACATATTGATGGAAAGCCTCAATACTGAACTCAATGATTCAAAATATTATCATAATGAAAATAAGAATCCCTGATCATTGATGTTTGAAGATTGCTGCTGTATATTTACAAGTAGGACAAAAATTACATGAAAGATATAAGGATAGGTACTTTTGATTGAAAAAGCGTGCCAAATATTTAAGAAAATTTAGAGTTTTCTTTTTAAAAATAGAGCTTCTATATCATAGTTGAAAGTGAAATAGATTTTTATTTTGTACTTTTTATGTAAGAAGTATTTTATCAGTACACATGTAGGATTATATTTTCAGTCTTCAGAAATTTCACATTCTTTGTGTAAAAATTATGCATTATGGAAATTATTTTATGTCTTCTATTTAATATATAGAATAAACCAACAAATATTTATTGAGGACCTACTCAGTGCTATGTTTTGGAAAGATAACATTGAATAAGATTACCTCCTCTGCCTATAAAAACGTGTAGTATAAACTACAGTGATACCTGCATAAATACGTCAATGTTTTTCTAATAATTCCTTAAAAAAATTCTGTTGCTGGAGGGTTTCTAGAATCAGGGGAAAAGGTACTGGTAAATTATAATAAAAAGGAATAATGCATTTTGGAGGATAACATATTAACTCTATTGTATTTTTTATGTTGTATTTTAAAAACATGGCATCATCTGCTGATGGAAATGAATGTATCAACCATTAAGCTAAAGAGTATTTAGATGTTAACAGCTGAAGGATTAAGGAAACAGCATTGAGTGAGGAAATAAGCGTATACTGATTAGATCCTCTGCAGTACACTATTCTTAGCTAGTCTCTTGCTACAGAATCATACCAGTAAATTTTTTAGTGACTTTTTTTTAAAAAAGATAATGAAGTAGAAGAAAACAGAATCACAGGTGAAGAAAATCCAAGTACTACTCAGATGTACCCTGCTGTTCTTTGATTGTTGGTTTTGGGTGCCCTAAATTACATATTGACAGAGAACTGCCTTGTAGCAACATAAGATGCCCCCATGGGCCTTGACTCTACCTTTTTCATGTGGTTTCATCATTGCAAGAATTTTTCCTTATGGTTAACCAGCAGCCTTTTCGTCTTCTGAACAAGTTCTTACAGCAAGGAGGTTTGAGTGCTATTTTTAGCATGCCTCTGTAAGTGGAGAGTGGCTTCTTTGCCTGCAGACACACTTCCCTGCAGAGAAGGAAGTACTTAATTCTGAGCTTTTCATTTGGTTTAGTAACGTTACAAACAGTGCAGGTGGCTATAATTTTACACCATGTGAGTGAAAAAATGTCTTTTTCTTTCCCTCTCAACCTGCTTGTTTTGCTGGCTTAAACCCATAGATGGGTAATTAGAGCAATTGATATTTTAAATTGATGAACTAGTTTGAAAAACTCTTTGAAAAGGAATCCAAGCTTTCTATAATCAAAATGTGAAATTGTTACTGATGGGGAAAGATTTGTAACTGTAGGGTTCAAGTTAATACAAAAGTGGTAGCATCATCCACTAGTTACTCTATTGCAACTGTATCTTTATCATAGTTTTTTTTTTAGTTTTTTTAATTGAAGTATAGTTGATTTACAATATTTCAAGTGTACAATAAGGCTTTTCATATGTCTCTATATATGTGTGTGTATATATATATGTATATATATATTCTTTATGAGATTCTTTTTATTATAGTTTATACAAAATATTGAGTATAGTTCCCTGTGCTATACAGTAGGCCTTTGTTGTTTATCTGTTTTAAATATAGTAGTGTGTATATTTTAAACTCAAATTCCCAATTTATTCCTCCTACCACTTAACCCTTTGGTGACCATGTTTGTTTTCTATGTCAGTGAGTCTATTTCTGTTTTGTAAATAACTTCATTTGTATCATTTTTTGGATTCCACATATAAGTAATATTGTATGATATTTGTCTTTTTCTGTCTGACTTCATTTAGTATGATAACCTCTATGTCCACCCATGTTGCTGCAAATAGCATTATTTATTTTTTATGGCTGAGTAATATTTCATTGTATATATATGTATATATACACATATATATGTGTGTGTGTGTGTGTGTGTGTGTGTATACCTCTCCTTTTTTTATCCATTCATCTGTCAGTGGACATTTAGATTGCTTCCATGTCTTGGGTATTGTAAATAGTACTGCTATGAACATTATGGTGCATGCATCTTTTTTTTTTAATTGAAGTATAGTTAATTTACAATGTTGTGCCAATTTCTGGTGCACAGCATATTTCAGTCATCCATATACATACATATATTCCTTTTAATATTCTTTTTCATTATAGGCTACTACAAGATACTGAATATAGTTCCCTGTGCTATACAGTGGAAATTTGTTGTTTATCTATTTATATGTAGTAGTTAATGTCTGCAAATCTCTAACTCCCATTTTATCCTTTCCCACTCCCTTTCCCCATTGATAACCATAAGTTTTGTTTTCTATGTCTGTGAGTCTATTTTTGTTTTGTAAATAAGTTCATTTGTGTCTTCTTTTATTTCTTTTTAAGATTCCACATGTGAGTGATATCATATGGTATTTTTCTTTTTCTTTCTGGCTTACTTCACTTAGAATGATGATCTCCAAGCCCATCTGTGTTGCTGCAGATGGCATTATTTTATTCTTTTTTATGCTTGAGTAGTTTTACATTGTATAAATATAACACAGCTTCTTTACACAGTCATCTGTTGATGGACATTTAGATTGTTTCCATGTCTTGGCTATTGTAAATAGTGCTGCTATGAACATTGGGGTTTATGTGTCTTTGCAAATTAGGTTCCCTCCAGATATATGCCCAGAAATGGGGTTGCAGGATCGTATGGTAACTGTATTTTTAGTTTTTTAAAGAACCTCCATCCTATTCTCCATAGTAGCGGTACCAACTTACATTCCCACCCACAATGTAGGAGGGCACTTTTTTCTCCATGCCCACTCCAGCATTTATTATTTGTAGACTTTTTGATAATAGCCATTCTGACCAGTGTGAGTTGACATTTCATTGTAGTTTTAATTATGTACTTGAATAATCTTATAATTAGTGATGTTGAACATCATTTCCTGTGCCTGTTGGCCATCTGTATGTCTTCTTTGGAGAAATATCTATTTAGGTCTTCTGCCCATTTTTTGATTGGGTTCTTTGTCTTTATTATAGTTTATCACCATTTCATTAATGTAATTATGCTTTATCTTTGTAAAAACCTTTCACAACTGTCCATGAAATAAAGTCTTGCTATTTGGCAGCTTTTAAATCAGAGTCCATTCTTGTAGGGTAGAAGGTGTCTATTAATGGCTTTATCAGGCAAGCTTAAGCATGAATAATCCTTGTTGAAGTACCAGAATCATGACTGGAAAATTTCATCTCTTCCTCTCTATGGTTCCTGTCTTCATCAATATTTTTTAATTTCTAATCTGCTCTAATGGTGTTTTTAACTACTCTTAAGTCTTGTTTCAAATGTTCAAATGTTTTCATGCCTTAATTTCTACTGTTATTTGGTATGCCAGTTCTTTTTTAATCTTCAACTTGACCATAAAAGGTACTTTTCATAGGGCATGATGTTAAATCTGTTTTTCTTCCTAAATGTATATAGGCTCACAAAGGAGAATTTTAAATTGTTCTTTACAAGAAGTAAAAATCACATTTTTGTATAAAAAAAAAAACACACACACACAAGCCATGAGATGTACTTCTTAAATGCTGAGAAAGAATAACAGTTCTTTATCAAAATAGCTATTAGAAACCAAAACCAGTAAGTGAAATGGTCTAATTATTTAATATACACAAGGTATCAGTATCTTGGTGCTATATGAAAATTAATTTCACCAACTATGTTAGAGTAATGGTTAGGATTCATCTTCTCACCCTAAACAACTAGAAAGCCAGACAGAAAACAGTGGTGTTGCAAGTACTGAATGGCAGGCAGTTCAAGGTAGTGATGTCTGAGAAAGGGGAAACAACAAAAAAATGATGAGCCTTCCAGTTGTTCTAGCTTTCTTCCTGATGGCACTTTCCAAGCTACAACATAAGGGAGGGGAGCACAAACAGAGCCTGGTTGTCTCACTGAGATGAAAACAGAGATCATACCTAGTTTGGAGAGTAGGTATATCTAGAATTTGCAGAGTAAAGCACTGGAGAAGGATCTCTGAAAGAGAGCGAGAGAGAGTGAGAGCTGCAGAAAAGTCCCGTTAAATCTTTGGCTGAGTTTTAATCAGTTCATATATGGAAGGATTCTACCCAATGCCAGAAATCTTGGCACTCATGCAGAGCTGGGAAGGGTTTATGTTCCCAATGGGGGACTTCTCTAATGAATATTACCTTAGTAGTGGGGATAAATTAGTCATACACTAAAATTGCTCTGAAATTGTCCTAACAGAGGTTAGAAGCAAACCTCAAAAGTATTCAGCTGATTCCCTCTTACTTATGTGTACACCACAACAAAACCTAACATTATTTAAATGAATACAACAAAAATTTAGCAAGAAATAATATAAAGTTCATAATGTTCATATGTAATCAAAAATTACATGACATGCAAAAAAACAGGAAAATATTATCCGTATCCAGAATAAATATCAATCATTAGAAGCAATCCTAGGCATAGCAGAGATGATGTAACTAGCAGACAGTGAAGTTAAAATAGTTACTATAAATAGGTTCCATATGTTCTGGGAAGTAGAGAAAACATGAGCATGATGAGGAGAGACATGGAAGGTATAAAAAGATACATCTTTCAGAGATGGAAAACATGATGTCTAAAATGAAAACTATTATCTCCATAGTTTTACCTTTTCTAGAATGTCATATAATTGGAATCATATAATGTGTATAGCCTTTTCAGGTGGACTTCTTTTACTTACTAATGTGCATTTAAGTTTCCCCAATGTCTTTTCATGACTTGATGGCTCACTTATTTTTTTTAACTTTTTAAAAGTTTATTTTTATATGGCTCACTTCTTTTTAGCACTGAGTAATATTACATTGTCTGGATGTACCACAAATTATTAAGCCATTCACCTATGGAAGGACATCTTGGTGGTTTCAAGCTTTGACAATTACGAATAAAACTGCTGTAAACATCTGTGTGCAAGTTTTTATGTGAACCCTGTTTTCAGCTCCTTTGGGTAAAATGCCAAAGATTGTGATTGCTAAATTATATGGCAAGAGTATATTTTGTTTTATAAAACGCCTCCAATCTATCCTCCAAAGTGGCTGTACCATTTTGTATTCCCACCAGCAATGAATGAGAGTTCCTGTTGCTCCATGTCCTTGCCAGCATTTGATGATGTCAGTGTTCCAGAGTTTACCCATTCTAATAGGTGTGTAGTGTTAAAACTTATCTTTAATGGCTAACTGTGCCAATATGATTTAATAAATAGTCCACTGATTTGAAATGCCACCTTTTAATTAATTAATTTAATGAAGTATAGTTGATTTAAAATATTATATTAGTTTCAAGGTGTACAGCATAGTGATACAGTATTTTCATAAATTATACTCCATTAAAAGTTATTGTAAGACAATTTCCTGTGCTATACAATATACCATTAATGCTTATCTTTTATGTATAGTAGTCTGTATCTCTTAATCTCATAATCCTAATTTGCCCTCTCCCTTTTCCTCTCCGCATGTGACATTCTGGAAAAGGCAAAACCATGGAGATAGTAAAAAGACCAGTGATTGCCAGTGGTTAAGGGAGAGCAAGGGACAGATAGGTGGAGCACAGAGGATTTAGGGGCAGTGAAAATATTCTGCATGATATTATAATAATGGGTGCATCTCATTATACATCTGTTAAAATCCATGGAATGTACAATGAGAGTGAAACAGTGTAAACTATAAACTTTGGTGGTGATGATTTGTCAGTGTACATTCATCAGTTATAACAAATGCCCCACTGTGGAGGGGATGTTGAATAGGAGAGGCCGTGCATGCATGGTAGCAGCAGGTATACTGGAAATCTTTGTACCTTACTCTCAATTGTTCTGTGAACCTAAAACTGCTATGAAAAATAAAGTTTTCAAAATAAGTTGAAAAACCCCAAAAATATAAAGTAAAATGAAAAATACTGAATGGGATTGATAGTAGATTAGACAAAACCAAAGAAAAGATCAGCAAACTTAAAGACCTATAAAATGAAACTCTGCAGAATTAAGCACTAAAAGAAAAAAAAATGGCAAAAATGGACAATGAAGTAGTTATTAGTGAGGCAATTCCAAGAAACTTAGCATGTATGTACTTAGAGTACTAGAAGTAGAGAAAAGAAAACAAAGTTGGAATAAATCTTTGAGAAAATAGTAACTGGAAATTTTTATAATTTAATGGAAACTGAACTGACAGATTGAAGGGAGCTCAATAAACCTAAAGCAGAATAGATTAAGGACAAGCATGTTAAAACACATCATAATCAAATTGCTGAAAATCAATGATAAAGAAAAAAAAATCTTGAAGGAAGATAGAAGAAATAAAGACCAATATTTTAAAAGGAACAAAAATAATGATGAGAGTAAATTCTGCCCAGAAACTGCAAACTATGTGACAGTAGAGTGACGTCTTTAAATTACTGAAAGAAAAAAAAAATAACAATTAAGGATTCTTTACCCAGTCAATTTTGGAAAAGAATAACAATGGAGGACTTACATATCTAATTTCTAATCTTATTACAAAGCTACAGTAACCAAGAGTATGTGATAATTTATTTGATAGACATAAAGACAAATGGAATAGAATACCCACATTCATATGGCAAATTGAGTTTTTACAAATATAGGAAGGTACTTCAGTGCAGGAAAGGATAGTCTTTCAACAAACAGTGCTGGAATATGCAAATAAAAATTCATTAATCAAAAATATCAGAAGAAACTTTACCATTTGGGGTGCCTTGTATCAGTATTAACTTAATATGGATCTTAGCTTAAGTGAAAGAGCTTACCACTGTAACACTTGTTAAAAAGCACAGGAGAAAATCAGGTGACCTTGCGGTAAACAATGATTTCTTATAAGCCATCAAAAAACCCCAAAAGATAGATTAGAATTCATCAAAATTAAAACCTTTTGCTCTTTAAAAGACTAGTTTAAAAGCCTATATCTAATAAAGGACTTATATACAGCATATGGAAAGAATTCTTTAATCTCAGTAAGAAGAAAACATGCAACTCAAAACCAACTTTTTGATTTGAATAAACACTTCATCTAGATTAGATGAAATTTAAAATTGACAGTATCAAATGCTTTTGGAGAATTTGGAACAACTGTACTTATCATACATTGTTGGGAATGCAAATGGTACAGTTTAGAAATTTGGAAATTTCCAATAAAATGTCCACACTTACCATATGAGCCAACATTTCCATTCCATATATTTACCCATGAGAAATGATGATATATGTCTATACAAAATACTCATTTGTGAATGTTATTTTAACACCATTGATAATTGTTTTGAAAAGCTGGAAATAATCCATCTATGCATAAATGGGTGAATAAATAAATTGTTATAGCCACGTGATGGAATACTACATAGCAATAAAAGGAATGAGCTATACTGTTGGTATAGAACAGTAACATAAATAACTTAAAAACATACTAAATACAAGAAGCCTGAATCAAACAATAATGTGCTCTGTGTTTTTTTAAATATAAACTTTTTGAAGAGGGAAAACTGCATTGATGGAAAGCTGATCCGTGGTTTTCAGGGGCTGAGTATAGGGGAGGAGAATAACTGCAAAGATCAGAGGGAACTTTTTGGTGTTAACGGAAATGTTCTTTACCACTATTGCATCATAAGCAAGGTAGTGATTATGTGACTGTGTATATATTTCAAGACCCCAGCCAATTCTTTATTAAAATTGGTTAATTTTATTACATAGAAATTATATCCAAAAACAGTTTTAAAAACTTTTATTTCACTTTGATGTAAATCTCTTCTAAATAATTTGACTTTTTTTCTATTTTTTTCCATAAAATTAAAGCTATGCTGAGTTTATTAATAAAGTTATTTTTTGGAATCATTTATAGCCCTGATACAGTCATAGCTAAGATGATGATTGACTTTACCTCTAGTTTCTCTGAAGTCATTTCAGAAGAATAAATTGAAGTATAAATTTTTAACCAAAATTAGACACCTTTTTTTCAAGAAACATTTATCACACAAGTGCACATAAAATATATGCATTTCTTATCCAAATTTGCATATAAAGTGTTGTGGCAAAATTAGAGAGCATATGGTCTTTTTTTCCTCTTTTATTGTCTAAGAAGCACTAAAGGCAAATAACTTTGTATAATTCTTCTAGTTTCACTCTTTTAAATAGCTTTATTTTCTGGCAGATGGGGAGTGCTAGCCAGGTATTAAAATTACATTTGTATATATTGTTAGAATGTTTTATATTTATTCATGAAAATAAAATTTTTTGAATTGTCAGTTAAAACAGCAAAACCTATCTGTCATAGGGTTGAAAAAACAACTGTAGCTGTCACTTCCCAAACACTTTGAAATATGTTGCATCATGGATGGCTGCCTAATGAATATTCTGTGATTCAAGTTTGTTTTAGTGATGTTTTTAAACATTCTTCTCTTTAAAAATATAATAATACCATAGGCTAAGATTGAAATAGATGAGAAGAATTCATTTCAAGATGTAGCATCTCTTCCAAGATGTTTTGGGAAAATAGATACAGTAAAACATTACCATATACTTCTTAATAAGTGCTTTCCTCCTCCATGAACAGTTTAAAAATCAGTACTTATATCCAGAGGGAACCTTAGTTCCAAAAGATACATGCACCTTAGTGTTCATCGCAGCACTGTTTACAATAGCCAAGACATGGAAAGAATCTAAATGTCCATTGACAGATGACTGGATAAAGAAGCTGTGGTATATTTATACAGAGGAATACTACTCAGCTGTTAAAAAAAAGAATAAAATAATGCCATTTGCAGCAACATGAATGGACTTGGAGATTGTCATTCTAAATGAAGTAAGCCAGGAAGAGAAAGAAAAATACCATATGATATCACTCATATGTGGAATCTAATAAAAAAAAAAAAAAGACAAACCTACTTACAAAACAGAAACAGATTCACAGACGTAGAAAACAAACTTATGGTTACCAGGGTGGGAGGGGGTGGGAAAGGTTAAATTGGGAGATCCAGATTTGCAGATACTAACTAATATATATAAAATAGGTAAACAAGTTTATACTGTATAGCACAGGGAATTATATTCAATATCTCATAGTAACTTAAGGTGAAAAAGAATATGAAATCAAATATACGTATGTTTGTGGATGATTGAAGCATTGTGCTGTACACCAGAAATAGACACAACATTTTAAGCTGACTATACTTCAACAACAACAACAAATATATATATATAAAATTAGTACTTATAACAGATAGTCTTCAAGCATCATTTTATGGATTAATAAACTGAGAGAGATGAATTTAAAGTCACATGTGACACAGTCTATGAATAGTAGGCAGTCAAAATATTCTATTTTAGATTAGAATGAAAACAAAGATTGATCTAAAAATAAAATTTAGATACCTGTACTTGTCCATCAGTATTTGATACTAAGAACTTGAAGAAGTGAAAGAATATTTAAAACACATTATAATTAGACATGGATTTTTTAAATTAACTGAATTACTGATGCTTCTCTTAGATTTATATTGCAATTAGAGAAGTAACTGAAGCATTTTTGCTAGGAAACATTTTTTTAAATTGTAAAATTTTCTATTTGAAATGTGAAAAGACATCATATAATTCAATAAATAGGTATATACATGCATACATATAACATACATACATACGTATAGACATATCAACCAACAAGCATACAGAACTGTCTTGGAACACTTAGTTTGTTTTGAAAACAAATCTTTTAGACAGTTTTGAGGAGACATTGTGTGTAATGAGACAATTTTTATAAACTTGAGTGAAAACTAAATATTCTGTCATTCAAAATTGTCCTATGTCAAAACTTTCTTAGATAGAACTTTAGATGGAATGTCAGCATTTCATGTCAGATCACTGAGAAACTTGAGTGTATGCAAAGAACTTACCAAAATAAAATGAGCGCATTGTCTGAAAAACCATTGCTTCTGTGGCTAAAGATATTTCTTTTCTATTTTTCTCTCCAGTAGAGTTGCTCTGAACCTATGGTTTATCCTTATAATATGTATAAATAGTGAAGAAATATAAAGCTTAGGGGAAAAAGAAAAACTGGTATATAAATGCAGATATCTTCAGGGTTTTTTTCATGCATTTCTTTATCCTAGTTTATTCCTGTTTTATTGAGTAATGGGTTTTTCTCCCCACATTGCAGTATTAAAATTACAGTATTAAGCCATATATCAAAATAACAGATAAAGTTTTATAGTATCAATTTCCAAATAAATGGTGCAAGAATGCCAGGACCACAGTTTGGTATACAATATGATAAAAAAATACATATCCTGAAAGTTATTTTTTCTTAATTTAATACTAGATGAAACATGAGAAGCAATATGGTATTTGGAAGGGCTGTTTTAAATCACCCTTGTTTTGGGGGATTTTTGGCTTTGTCTGCATGAAGCTATTAAGCAGACTGAAGCATGCATTTTCTAAATGATGACATCTAATTATTTTTCTGTTATACGTGGTGCTATCAAAATATTCTATAAGTTCGGCAGACATACCTGTGTGCTAGTTATGTGTTGTGTGATTTAGATTGATTTTGCAATCTATAGAGAGTTTGCAAAAGTCCCTAAACATGGTATAAAAAGTTATGTATATTCCCTTCCACTCTCTCTACACATTTTAATTGTATCCATGCTTTTCTACGTATGTCCTCCCATGTTAAGTTAATAGATTATATTTAAAAACCTCTCCGGTACCTGTAGCACAGCATTTCTCATGTTTTTTCATAACTGTCTTTTATGGGAGTTTTTTCAACATTTTTTTCCTCGTTGCTATCCCTATGAAATTTTAATAGTACAGATAAACTGTATATTTGTTTGTGTACATTACGTATACCTATGCTTTCATATATATAAAGCATATTTGCACTCCTCCCTGCAGTGAGAATCTGTTTGCCTCCTTGGGGTTGATATTGCTCCCCCAACCTTGTTCAGAATGATCTGTCAGTATAAGAATATCACCTATAGTTAAGACATTCTCGTGCATAGAGTTTTTTTGTTGTTGTTTTTTCTGGTTTTTTGTTTTTTTGTTTTTTTTGTTGTTTTTTTTTTGCTATTCTGTATTACCTCTCCTGACCTCTACCTGGAAAAGCTTCAATAATACATCATTCAGAGGAATGCAGTTTTCTTTGCCTGTTTCAGGAAGAATATGGAGGATGGGAAGAGATGAGAATAAATTGGCCTCTTTCCCTCTAAATGAAGAGTTTAGATTTTGATTCTTATAATTGACATACTTAGAGTTAATATTTGTTCCATGAGTGAAAGGCATGTAAACCTATGGAAAAGGCCATGCTAACAGATTGAGGTTGTCTGTCGTTATCAACTCCAGTAGCTCCTGTAGAATTATTCCCACTATGTTAATGGTATGACTATCCTAGGTCCAACTCTAGCTTTCCTAATACCACTGTAACTGATATCTCTCCAAACCTGTGTAAATAGATGTGCGTTTAGGGATTATTTCCTAGACCAAGGGATAAGTTTTACCAGGAAATAAATATAATGTAAAAACAAAAACACTAATTTTGCAAATTAGGATAATTTATACAAGATTGTGGATACATGAATGATTGGAATTTATGAATTATTTTTACGTATATTAAGTGTATACAAGAAGCCAGGTCCAGTGCTATACACTTTATATAGATTTTCTAATTTTAACAAACCTATAGAGCAGATGCTTATATTGACCCTATCTTATAGATAAGTAAAATAATATCTAAACTATATTTTTAAAACTGGTTTTAATAATTGATTTTATTGATGGTTGTGAGGGATTATGACTAATTGGTGTTTTGCCGTTTTGGGGTGTCTTTCTACCCTCCGGTTGTGGGGATATTAGCAATCTGTACAAAAGCAGTAGAGCCACTCGTACAAAAAAAGACAAACAAGAAATACAACTTAAACTCAAACTCTGAACTACAGAGTTGGCTTTTTTGAAATTACAACTGTTATTATCATAATCATGATAACAGCTGGCATTAGCTAACTGTTTCCCAAATCATCATCACCATCACAGCAGTTTTACTTTACTGAGGAGGAGACCAAAGTTCAGAGACCCTAACCTTATTCCCAAGACTCCAGACCCCAATATTTTATTAGTGATGCTCCTGATTATTTGTTGGTGTGAAATGTGTGAAAGATAATTAAATAGTGCTCTATGAAAACTGAAAGCATCTTACACACATAATTTGCCACAATATAAAATAAGTAGAAGGCTCCACTTATTTTTAAATGCTTAAATTTTCAGAAACTTATATATTTTCTGAATATAATTGCCCTCAATAACAAACATAATTCTTTAGGGTTTAATAAAGTGTACTTTTTCGTTTGAAAATTTTCTGTCACTTAATGATCGCATTGCTTATATAGGAAACATTATGCAAATGATTGCAGTGAGGTCTATGAGTTTAGTTAAGCTGGAGAAAAAGTTTGTAATTAACAAATTAGCATTTGAAAAAGACATTTTGAATATGCATAGTAGAAAATTCTGCTTAACTTGTGGGGTGTGTTCATAATGATTATTTCAGATTCATGCATATGCATTTTTTAACATACAAATAGTTGAAACCTTAGTGGACCAGTCCAGATTTGGCCATTTTTTTCTCTTTTTTTTCAGTTAAACAACTAACATAATTAAGGCGTAATGAATACACATACTGACATTTGGAGTTTTCTTTACTTCTCTTTTTGGTGTAATATTTTCTTAAACATTAAAAATACAAAATTAAGTACTTTCTATTTATTATGACTTCAATGTGGATGAAAATAACAACGTTAAGAAAAAACTGTATCGGTATCTGTCTTTTCCTGTGAAGTATATGGTACACATTAGAATGTTATGGTTAGGGCTTAATTTGTTTTATGTGTTAAATTGTGCTTTTGGAGGTTGTTTGGATGTTTGTGTCATACTCACAGAGACATTCAATTACTCATGTAGAGTGAAAGACTACCCTGTGATTACTTTTTTAAAAGAATTATCCTATATATTTGCTTCAGTGTAAAGTGTTTTTTCTTAAGTATTATTGTATGTAGGTTATGACTGTCCTCTATTTAAGGAACTGTATTGATTCTTGATTAACTATTAGATATGATCTCAAATCTTTAAGCATTGAGGATTGTTCTTTAATATCAAGAGAGGTACAAAGTATCTCTCTTGCTTACTGCTCCTGAGATGTTCCATTCTTATCTGGTTTCTATACTGTTTCTTTGTTTTCCGTAAATGCATGATCATCAAACTTTTCTCCATTACCACTCAAATATTTGGACAAACACACCTTCTGCCATAAAAATCTTATCCAACTTGCTTAGGCAACAATTATATTTTCTGTTGCTGAATTCATATGATATTTATGATTTGTTTATTACATTTCCAACAAATTGGGTATATAACTAGTTATAGCTAACTTAAATCTATAGTTGATAAATATGTGAATGCTTTGTCTTGCCAACTAGAGAAGAAAAATCATGTTTTCTATTGGTTTGGTTAACCCAGTAAAATCCAATAAGGAAGCTAAGTACAGATTTGGCTTGACTTGGCTTATTGAAAGTATGGGTACCTCTTTCTAATGAACTCTTAATTTATAAGTTCTTCATTATCCTCTTATAATCAAAAAGAATGATCAGACTTAAAGAACTATGAAATAAGTGAAATGCTTTTCCCCACACTAGTCTGATTATAACCCTACACTAGAAAATAAGATAATTTTAAGCAGTCTCATGAAATCCCTGCCAACAATATGATTGCATGTATTTTGAATTCTTTCATTTTCTTTGTTTGTTGTGACTTTTTTTCTTTTTTGGTTTGTCTATCTAGTACCAGACACTCTTCTGATGACATAAAAACCAATCAAAATCTATATTGGAAAAGCTAAGTTACTAAGAATCAAAATGAAGGGGAGCCTAACATTAGCTCCAAGGACTAGGCAAGGGACACCTAAACAGAACACGAACATAGGGATGAGAGCATGCAGTGACATGAAGTTATAAATATCTCCGGAGAGATCAAATGAAATATAAAGCTATCTGTATTTTCAGGTGTCAGGTTAGGCAGGGCATCATGGGCTGTGCTTATGCTTTCCCATGTAACCTACTCGAAAAAGCAGCCATTCAGTGGTTGCGTATTCATCCTTAGCTGAATATGCCTGCAGTTGTTCATTTTCCTTATGAGCATGACCTTAACTGACAGTGGATGAATCCCAAATCTGCACTCTTTTCCTTGAATTGTCCACACCATATTTGCCCCTTAGGTTTATTTCCTGAGAAAATTTCAATCTTTCTTTCTTCTGTTAAATCCTGGCTTTAAAAAAAAATATTTCACAAAAACAAAAGGGCAAAAGTTTTTCTTATAGACAGTTTTTAGTACAAAATTTTTCTGACTTCAGTTTAGCAAGTCTCTAGTTAGAGAGTAACTCCTCTAAGTCTCTATTTGCATTAACTATAATTTTAAAAAAAGTACTAGAGATATTCTTAGAAGTGCATGTATACTGCGAGCTCTTAGAGTCAACTATTGGAGTTTTATATGTCTACTGTTTTTTTCTCCCTCATTTTATGACTGACTTTATTTATTAAATAACAATTAAAACATGAAAACATAATTATTTTATATAATTTATAAAGATGTATAGACTATAATATGAATGTTTAATGACAACTAACTGACATTATAGATGAAATTTGACTTAATGACCAGAATGACAAGACTTGTTCCCTGGGCTGCTTCCTTCAGAGGCTTTACTCTTTGGTCTTTAATATATGCCATGTTTTCACAATTATTATTATAAATAGAAAATATATCTTAATGATTTTCCCAGTATTAGAAACATAAACTTTGTATTAAATTTAAAAAGAAACAAATGTGGTATTCACAAAGCTATCTACAACCATTCATGCCTTATAAAAATGTAAGTCCACTGTTAGATAAATAAATTTTTGGTGCATTTAGCCAAGCACTATAAGAATATCTATACAGATAAGGTCATAAACTCATGCATTTTATTATAAGCATAATTTGATGAGTTATCATTAGGCTAAGAGCACAATATGATAATCAGAAAAATTGGGGGTCTAATTAAATAATTTATAAATCAGCTATTAAATCACTATTTAACTAGAATGAATGATTTACTAGCATATGAAGAAAAGTCTTTACATATGAAATGAAACATAATAAATATTTAAATATTTGGACTTTTTCATTAAGCAACTGACATTAGGGTAAAAAGCTTTCTGATTTTTTTAGTTGCTTTTGTAAACAGAATCTAAATGACAATTCTGGCAGGTTGAAATATTTCCTTTAAACTTTTTTTAAGCATTATTAATTTAATCTTTACTAGATATTATTATTTTCATCCATTCTGCGAATCATTGGTGAGTTAATTTGGTCTGTATCTAGAACAACCAGAAAAACATGTATAATATATGTATCTAAAAGGGAAATGAAAATGCATGAAAATATCTAATTGTGTATACTGTGAAGCTGGAGAATTAAAGATGATAACCCCTTTTTACCATTCAGCCGAGCGTGAAACAGCAAAAGAGATTCAAAACTTCATTAATTGCTCTCACACAACGTTACAGGCCACCTGCACTTGAAAGAATTTACATTGGAGCAGATGGATTGCTGAATGCAGTATCAAAGATTTTCAGAATGTTTGTTTTAAAAATAAGCTCGATTCTAAGACAAGGACAAGCAAAGCATACAATTCACAAAGATGACATAGCTTTCATTATTGGAACTTTAAAAAATATGAGTAAGAGCACATTTTTATCTCTAAATTAAAAATACATACATTAACCACTCTTTAAAAATGATAAAAGTTACCTATTTAAATTTATGGATGACAGTATGTTCATGTGTTTTAATTTTGCTGTATTCATTTGGGACTATTGAACTTACCTGACTGGTTTCCTTCACTAACTCCTAGATCAATGAAACTCAGCTTTTGCCCAATGTAGCATTTTCACAACTCTGATTATTCAAGCCCTTGAATGAAGATTTTCAAGTAAGTGAGAAAAGGTTAAGGTTAACTTTTTGTTGAGGAAACTCATTTTCACTTGTCATTTGATTCTGGCTTGAGCTCTCCATTTGCACTGAAAAGCCCAAGTTACCCATTTGGAATCACTAGTTAATATGGAATTGAGCAAACTTACGCTTCTAGGTTCAGTTATATTATGCTTTTGCAATATATTTTAATTTGTATCTCTTGCAGTGTTTCTACAGCTTCACCCATGAGTTAAGTTTTACATAGAATTTGTTTTATGGTATTTCCAAGCATTCTGTGAACACTGATATACTAAGAGTCAGCAAACTACAGTTAGTAGACTGAATCTGATCCAGTGCCCATTTTTGGAAATAAGGTCATATTGTAAGACAGCCATGCCCATTAACTTACTTACTGTCTATGGCTACTTTTGTTCTGTGACAGTAGAGCAGAGTAGTCATGACAAGAGACCATATGACCCACAAAGTCTAAAATATTTACAGTCTAGCTCTTTACTAGATTGGGAGAAGTTTACCAACCCAGATATACTAGCTTACTGTGTGACCTGAGGCACATTTTCTTAACCTGTCTTTAGTTTCCTCACCTGTAAAATAGGGATAATGATGGTACTTATTTCATACGGTTTTTATGATGATTAAATGGGATAATACAAACTCTTAGGAAAAGTCCTGACCCACAGTGGTTATAGCAGACACGCCACATAGTGGCAGCGTCAGCATCACATTTTCTAAGGAATAATGCTAGTTCATGGACGCTGAGAAATACGTCTAAAAATATATTCTTGTTGTGTTTCCATTTTCTCATTTAAATAATAATGGAGATAATGTGGTTTTGTGTTATGATTATGGACTTTGAAGGTGGAAGCTCTGAGTGTCAATGACAATTAACTCTTTACTTGCAGTTTAAATAATACACTTCAGTAGGTAATGCAGGCTGTAATCCACATGTCTTCATCTGTAAAATAATAGTAATAGTAATAATATGATAATCATAGCATATCTTCTAATAGAGTATTAGATGATTATAAAGCACAAATGAAATAAGAAATATGTAGCAGTGTAAGATGCAATACAGATCAAACGTTTTAATGCCTAATTAAGCTTATCTTGCTTACATGCTTTGCACTTTGGGGTAGTGAATATGTGTAATTATTTAGCTGAAAGAGTTCAAGATTATCCCTTTTGTGTCAAGGTTCGCACATGCATCAACACAGATGAAACTTGTAGTGAGGGAAAGAAGCCAGACCCAGAAAAACGCGTATGATATGATCCTCGTTATTTAAAGTTCCCCAGCTAGAAAAACTAATCTTTGGTGGTAGAAAAGAATATCAGTTGCCCTTTAGGAGTATGTCGGGTGTGGGATGGGAGGCTAGTGATACTATAGATCTTCATCTACCTATAGGTAGAAGTTACATGAATATGTTCACTTTATAATCTTCATTGACCTCAGCAATTATGATTTGTGCACTTCATTGTAGGTGTATTTATACTTGAGTTTAAAAATAGTTACAAGAAAAATAAAAGAACGGAAGAAGGAAGGAGGGTAAAGGAAAGAAAACCAAATAAGTAAATCCACTTGTACTGCTTTCGGAATCATAAAAAAGAACGTCTTCTGCCATCTGATGTATTCACCTCATTCCAGCACTAACACACTCACACCCACATTTCTATCCACAGCCACATACAGTCCAACACGAAAGTACACACTTACACAGACACATCTGTGTAATCAGTGGGACTCTGTTTTGGCCAACCTTGTCTCCATGTGTTACTTCAAATACATGATTTTTGACAGAATTGCCCTTTTATTTTTCTCTCTATATAAATCCTACAATATCCAGTTTTACCTGAAGCCTTTTCTTAACTATATAAGTCATTACTTATGACCTTCATGGGGCTCATAGATCACTTTCGCTCCATACCATACACTCATGTTACTATTTTCTAAACTTTTGTTCAAATTTTATGTTTTTGTATACACATCACTGATTTTCCCAAAATACAAGCATGTTCCATGAAGATAAGACAAAAAAGATCTTAAATTGAGGCTGGTTTTATTGTGGAAATCAAATATATTTTAAATTAAATTTTACTTATTCTTAAAAAGATAACACTCTACTAGTGCAAAACCAAAAAGTATAAAAGCTATTAAAGGAAAATTAAGTCTCTTTCTCACCCTAACCAGAAAGCATCCCATTCCTTTCTCAGAAGTAACAAATGTTGCAGCTTTTCTTGTACAGACTTCTATTAATATCTGTGAATAATCTATGCCTATTCATTTGGCTTTGTGTTTTTCAAAAATGGTAGCTTGCTGAAGACACTAGCTTATACCATGTTTCATGAACTGAATCACATATCTTGAAGATCTTCCATATTGGTAAATAAAATAAAATAAAAATACCCAAAGAAGTTATAGAAGCATAGAAATATGAAACTATGGCAATGCTTCTTTTTTACCTGAATAACTTTGCAAATGCCATAAAATTGCCTTCTTGACATCTTCTGCATAGACTATTCTGATAATCATTTTTGTAACTTAGAGAAGGATTTAAAAAAAAGTTTATGTATTGAACTATGCTGAAAACTGTTTTTCCATTTTGTCTCTGTGGTTTTCCCTTATCTTTCACATAAGTGTATTGAGTAAATATTTAGTTTATTGTTATTGAAGTCTACTCTGAAAAATATGTGAGGCATTCCCAATTTTTTCTTATTTATTTGTTACATTCTAGCCATGAGTTTGTTTAAATTATAGTTCAGAACTTTGGACCTTACCAGATGTTGAGTAATATGCTGCTAAGATATAAGTGCAAATGGCTTAACTCTTGATTTCTTTATAGAAGTGAAAGACAGTTTGGAATTCTAAACAGATTAAAAATAGAGGATGCTGTCCATTTGGGTTCCTTAGAAAGGAGAGCTCTTTTGACAAATCTCTCTGCTTATTAGACAGAGTGCAAAAGCAGTACATTTGGAGTTCATAAGCCATTGTTTTATGGAATTGATTCATCATATAATCCTTTCTACTCCTGAAATAAACCCAGGAGAATTTGTTAAGTAAGATGCTGTACGCACACTAGCACACATTCTTGTCCACATGAATACCCATAATCTCCTCTATGGATACATGCTCTCTTTAGAGGTTTATACTCTCACAAAAACAAAACAACAACCTTATGAAGTGGAATTTCAACATGCTTTCCAAATTGGCAGTCGTTGTTTTAACATTACCTTTTAATAGATTTCTGAATCCAGCTGCAGGAATTATTTTTATCCCTTAAAACCGGTAATCCCGTATTTCTTTAATTTAACATTGCTTTTGTGATACATTTCCTTTAGGTTGAAAATATAAAAGAGCTGAAGTTAGTTTTGAAACCCACCATTCCCAAATGCTTTCAAATGTATTTTCCTTCCTCGAATCTTGAAGTAATATTATTGCTCTCACGTCTATAAGACTTTCAGGATCCAAATTGTTCATTCTGCAAGAATAAAACTTAAAGGAAACGTTCAGCAAATGGCTAGATATGTGGGAGATAGATTTTTAGAGGACTTTAGATATATGAGAGGAGCCACTCATAGGTTCTGCTATCAAAATTCCTTAGGATGCCATTCTACAAAATGACTTGTTCAGATCAGCGAAGTGCTTTGATGTCTTGTTTTTTTCTCTTTCGCAGATTGTAATCCACATGTTCAGAAAGCTTCTCCCTAGAGTATAATTTAACTTAATTGACAGTCATTGTTCCTTGAAAACTTTGAATTAAATTAGCATAAGTATGAATGAAACTGGTCAAATAACCACATACAGTCTTTATTATTATTTTTTCCTTTAGGATCACTGACAATATTATGTATAAAATTGGCATTTGGCTATTAGATCCTCATTGAATCATTTCAAACTTGATTTAAAACTGGATACCTTGGTGTACAGTAATTTAGGTTCATGAAAAACTGTTAGGTTTCCCATTTAGTTCTTGGGTTTATTGAAGAACAGGGTACTTTATGTGTGTAGTGATGAATTTTGTTCTTTCTCTTTTTTACGCTGAGATCAAATGCAGACTGAAAAACTGACCGAGCATGAAATTGTTTTTAGAAATTGTGGGAGCTAGTTTAGATGACAAAAATCAGATGAACAATTGTTATTAAAAATGTGTGTGTGGAAAAGATTATGGTAATGGATAGGAAAGTTTAAATGTAGAGAGATATTAGCATAAAGCAAAAACATTCAAGTGGCAAACATCTCAGCAGGGTATTTGCATGCCTGCACCGTTAAAGGTGTATTAAGGTTTTGGAAAAAAATTTTTTTCTTATTTTTCTGTTTTTTTTTTTTCCACAAGAGGAACACTAGGATAGGTTTTGGGTCTTCCGGTAACTGCCACTGCAAAGCAATTAGATTTCATTATGGCTGTGCTTATGCAATACTAATTAACATGCCTGATGTGCTGTTTTCCTTATTTGACCATGTGACAGCCCACAGGTCTGACACCCTCTGTGAACCAACAGCTGAGGAAATTTTCAGTGTGGCAGATTTTTTACAAAATACACCCAAACAGAAATGTAATCACACTTTTCCTGAACGACTGCATTAACAGAATGTGTTACAGCAGATCTACAATTAGTGGGTTGCATTCATTTGTACTGGGGAAAAAATAAAGGAGACTAGAGATGATTTAAGTCTGTGCATACAAATGATTATACCTTGGGTCCAGAACTGAAAAGTGTAATAACACTGTATTAAATTATCACAGAGAATATCATTTTACCAGTAAAATAAGATCTAGTCAGGCTTCACTAAAAATTAGAAGCAAGTTTTTAATATATTTATAGCACCATTATGGACCTCTGTGATGCCCAGCTATTTTATTAAATCTTTGCATGTTATGAATTTAAGACATGGGCGAATTTTTAGTTGTTGTTTTTTTTTTTTTTCCCGTTGTTGTAGGACTGGGGACAGTCTTGTTAACAATGTCAGATATAGTCACTGGCTGCATAGATTGTACGGTCTAGTGTTGAGTTTGGAACAGAGACTATAGCCCCAGCTAACACTGTGATATGAAAGAAGGTACTTGATGTTGTGAAACTGTATATTGAGGTATTTGGCCAGATTGTGAATTGTAGAAGTTTTCCTTAGGAAGTGAAAATTAGCAGAGACCTGAAGTCAAATTTGAGGTTAAGCAGATGAGCTGAGGACTTCAGAACACTGGGCCACACACTTTTCTGCATATCATGAGCACTTGAGGGATTTAAAAAAAAAAAAAGTTTTAAATTACTGATGCCTGGGTCTCGTCTCTAGAAAATCTTATTTGATTGTTCGGTGTAGGACCTTGGCATCGAGAATTTTAGGATGCCCCCAGGTAATTCTAATGCACAGCAAAGTTTGAGAACCACTGGGGAAACATTCTAGGCAGATGGAGAAGGCCTGTAGTAAGATGAAGCTTGGCAAAATCTTAATAAGGCTGAAAGATTGGGTCCTATTGGGTGGCTGCTGAGAGTGGGGAGCTGAGGAGAGGCCTGTGCAACAGGAGACTGGAGAGCTAGGGAAGAAGCAGCAGCCCACACAGGGTCTGTAGGCAATGGGGCAGGTTTCGGTCTTTGCTGAATAATAATGGGCCACCATTCAAATCCTTCCACAGACATGTCGCCAGCACATGCTTTTCCAGGGAAAAGCGTGAACAGGGTTGACTGCTCTTTTTTGTTTTTTTTTCTTTCTTTTTGCATATTGGCCTGTCTGTACCTTTAAATGAACAGGAGTAATTTTTTAGATCAATGGCCATTGGAGAAACTGAAAGCTGTTTTTTTTTTCTTTCTTTCAATCTTAAGTTACTACAAAGCTAGAAAATGTATAAAAATATCAATATGGTTCTTAAACAGTCATTAGATAAACCTCCCACTCTTCTGGTTTCCTAGCCACCAAAGGTGGATCTGAGCTAGACTTACGCTGTAGTGAGTTTTCAACTTAAGGGACAGATGACAATCACCTAGGGATGTGTAGATAGATAGATAGATAGATACATAGATAGATAGAGATAGAGATATGTGTATAGAAGTATGTGATATGTATTTAGTAATTTAATTTTAGAGCAGTTATAGTTTCACAGCAAAATTAAGAGAAAGGTACAGAGATTTCCCATATACTCCCTACCCCTACACGTGCAAAGCCTCCCCCATAATCAACATCCCCTACCAGAGTGGTACATTTGTTACAACTGACGAACCTACGCTGACAATCGTTATCATCCAGAGTCCATAGTTTACGTTATAGTTTACTCTTGCTATACATTCTGTGTTTGGACAAATGTATAATGGGAGGTATCCATCATTATAATATTGCACAGAGTGCTAGTGTTTTCACTGCCCTAAAAATCCCCTGTGCTCCACCTATTCTTCCCCACCACCAACCTCTGGCAACCACTGATCTTTTTACTGCCTTCATAGTTTTGCCTTTTCCAGAATATCATATAGGTGGAATCCTACAGTACATTGCCTTTCAGTTTGGCTTCTTTTACTTAGTAGTATGCATTTAAGTTAAAGCCATGACTTTTCATGACTTGATAGTTCATTTCTTTTTTTAAGATTAAATAATCCACTATCTAGATTACCACAGTTTATTTATCCCTTCACCTACTGAAGAACATCTTGGTGGCTTTTAAGTTTTGGCAATTATAAATAAAGCTGCTATAAACATTTGTGTGTAGGCTTTTGTTTGGACGCAAGCTTTCAGCTCCTTTGGGTAAGTACCAAGGAGCTTGACTGCTGGAGGGAAATTTTTACAAATACTCCAGGCTCACATAAGTCAACTTAGGAGTGATACCTAAGCATAACTTTTTAGGCTCCATAGGTGATTAGTGTTTAATCTGAGCTAATAACCACTGATCCACTGGATGAATTTCTTCAAATTTAATGAAACTTTAGGTGTATTGATCTTTAGGCTGAACTGGAATCTCTGGTGGTTTGAAATAAGAGGAAGCTAAAATGAACACCCTGAGCTATTTGTCTAAGTGTACTTTCTTCACAGAATGGAGATGAGTTCTTTCAAGGAAGTCTCCATGAAAGGAAACAGCTTCCAGAATGCTTGGTGATGAGATGACAGAATCCCTGCCTCCTCTGGAAATTTGCCAACAAAGCCTTTTGGGTGAAGAATTACAGGGACATTCTGAGGACTGTGACATAGATGTAGGGAAATTTGCAGCATGAATTGAAATGATATTCAAACAAAGTTTGAAAGTGAAAGCTTAGAATGAGTATTAGAACCATACCAGCCAGCACCAGGGAAAACAGAGGATCATTTAATAATAATCCATAGGAATTCAAGCATGTAGAATGAGTTTCTGAAGGTCAAAGTTGGCAGATTATGCCTTTCACCTCCACTAAATTTCAGAGCTGGAAAGAAACTCCTAAATCATCCAGTCCAAACCCGTCATCTAACAAATGAGAAAGTTGTGGCAAAGTGATTTGCCAAGCTAAGAGATTTTTGAGATGCAGGCCTAAAATCCATAATGCTTCACTCACAGGCCTTTGCCTTTTATCTGCAGCCCTCAGACCAGGGCAACATATAAGGAGACTGAATTTTAGTGAGAAAGGTTTATATCAGTCATAGGAAATTGTAATGAGAGTGATTGGACACTGTGAAAGTATAGTGTTGGAGTAGGTGCATCATAACAGTCACAGTTTGCTTAATAGCAAGTTACCATCAGCAAAGGACTGAACAGAATGCCTTGGTGGGGATTCAGGAGACCTGAGTTCAATTTTTTTTCTGTTATGGATAAATTCATGATGCATTCATTCATTCATTCACGTGTGCATCTGTGGCCCCTGTATGCATGAGTGTGTGCTTGGTTGGCATTGTGGAGTAGGTAGTGTAAGAGATGATGCCCTTTAGGTGCAGACAGTTAGTATGAAAGGTAAGACATACATGTGCATAGTTTCAATAAACACTGATTAGGAAAAGTGTGTTCCAATGTGTAGTTCAGTGACTACTAGATCAGCAGCCATGGAATCTAAGGTGGAGGTGTTGAACTAAGGAGCCAAGGAAATTTCATGGAAAAAAGTAGAATTTGAACTAGATCCTGAATGATAAGTAGGATGTGTTTGGTAAGAAATAAGGAGAACACATTTTAGAAAGAGGGAAAAGGGAAGCGTGCATGAATAAAATTACTACTCTTTCATTTGAATGTGAAGGATTATTGAAAATAAGGTTGGGAAAGTGATTTGGAATTAGATTCAGGCAAACCTAAAATATTGGGCTAAGTATGTTTAAATTGACATTGGGATTGGAGAGGGGAGGCACTGGAATAGATGGAGAAGGCAGGGTTGGTATCAGGATGTGTTTTAGGAAAAGCAACTTTGGAGAGAGCTGAGGGTGATTTGGACAGAACAAAGAATGAAAGTCTAGAGAAATGTTAAAATTGATTGCAGAATCGTAGTTCAGACTCACAGAGAATGGGACTTAGAGAAGCAGCTGTAGAAATAAAGATTATGACACCAAAGACATAGCAGAGAAATAATAGGCAACGTCTGCCAATTAGATGGAAGTAAAAGAAGGGAGATGCAGACTCCAACTTACTTCAGGAGTTCTGAGACTGGCTGACATGAAAGAAGGCAGAGTCTTGAAATAAATATGGAATGCAAATATTTCTATAACAGTCATCATATTCTCATACTTTAAAAAATACCTCATTCTCCAATAAACATATAAACCTGCCATACATATAATATATTGTGTGTGCACAACGTGGACACCAGTACATATGCTGCAACTTTTTAATCACTTTTGCAGATTAGCATAGATTTAGAGCCAAAGAGAAATTGATATAGAATTAAATATATTAGGCAGTAGTGAAATCACATTTTTGTTATTGCTCTTGTTCAAGCTATTGACTCTGCCTAGAGTTTTATCATTTGCAGAGCTGCCTTATGTAGTCCAAAATGTATTTTAAGAAAAAGTTACTTAGAGTTATTTTAGTCTATAGCACAGCCACTCAGAATTGAAGATAATGAATAGTAGCTTCAGATTCAGCCTCTAACTAGATATTTAAGCAGGGACCCAAAGAGATGGTTGATTATTTCTTCTAATTCAACTTAGGACAGTGTAGGGAGTATGAATGTAGCGGCCCAACCCATCTGTTCTTTTTTTCTAATTTTAAAGAGGTTATTTTTACATCAGTCTCTGGAATTTTTAGTCCTGTCTTTGCTATGCTACAAAAAATACTGATGCTAACAGGCTGAAAGAAATCAAATTATTGTTAAGAGGAAGGAGAAATTATGGTACATTAAACAGCCATTTTCACATATAGGTGATAGTCCTTACTCTTTAAATAAACTACATGACTTTTTACTTAGTCTCTTTTTCTCTGCCTCAGTTTTTCTCATTAAAAACCTCAACATTTGGATAATGGGTAGCTCCATATATAATCATATTGTATACAGAGGTACATATATTTATTCATTTATCAATTCATCCACTCCTCAAACAAATCATTCAGAATGAGTTCCTAGCATACATATAGTTGTGGGTATCTAAATTCACTTGTGAACAAAAACAAATGAGTTTTTGTATACCATTCATTTGCAAAATAGGCATGAACAGTCAAGTGAAAAATTCCCTTTTCTAGCTCTCCTTGTACTCCTAATAATGAATTAAAATGAAACCTTCCTTATAGTTTAGAAGCCAGTCTTCAAATATTATAACTTCAGATATTACTAGAGAACCAGTTAGTGTGGTGGTGAAACACATGACTCAAACTAAACTGCCTAATTTTGTCAGATAGTATCTGTGTGTCCTCAAGCAAATTACTTGACCTCTCTGAGTCTCTGTCTTCTCATTTGAAAAATGAAGATTGTAATAGTACTTACATCATAGGATTTTTGTAAAGATTGATTGAATACATATAAATTACTTAGAACAGTGCCTTGTTCACAGTGATTGCTTAATTTAACAATGATTGTTCTGACTAAAGCAGTGTTTCTCTTCACCAAACCTACATAATGACTAGGCTTAACTTCCCCACCTTCCATAATCACTCCTAAATAATTGTGAGTTGTCCTAGTTAAGGAAAATAAAACCAATAAATAATAATTATACCTGTGTTTTATATGTATATATAAAATATATTCTTGCGCTAGGAATTCTTAAAAGTTATAGTGATGTGGACACCAAATCTAGGTGATAATGCCAAATTTCCAAATATCTTCTCTGTCCTGTTCCAGCTCACTCTATTATTTTGAAAGATTTTAAATCAACTGCAATTTCAAGTACCTAATGGAAAATACACTAAATATTTTTAAAGGATAAAAAAGATAAAATAATACATCAATATAGCTGAAATATATATTTGGAAGGCAGCAATAGCAGCTGCCTATGACCCTTTTATTGAGAAAATGACCCAGAAAATGGACAAGGAAATTTCATCATTTATTTCCCACTTCTAAACCAAAGTCTTAGATGCCTTTAAATCCCCATTGGGTAAAGTTGGCTTTAGATTGTTTATAAAACACAAATTGAGTAAGAGAATGTTGTACCTTTCCTGTTCATATTTTTTCCATCAGTGTCTAATAGAAATAAGCACTGATACTTCTTTCCTTAAAATGAACAAATAGCCTTTGATTCTTGGCATTAACACACAATAGTACCCCCATGCCATGTTCTTTCTACAAAGCACGATAAATTAAATTGTATGCACACAGTACCATGTTAAATTGAAAGCTTAGATTCCTAGAATATTTTTCATGTTTGAATACAGATTGCTCAGAGTGGACACTCAGTGCATGAGTTGTTCAGTAGTAGCAAAGGACAGGAGAAGTGAAGCTCTTTGATCAGATGTGGAAGTAGAAATAACCAATTCATTTGTTTGATTTTGTGATAAGATAGGATTGTTTTGTCATCATTTTTATTCCTATGGAAAATGTAAATATTCCATGTTTACAATGGAGTGAAAATGTATACATTTGTTCATGGAACTAATATTAGAAAGCATGGGTAGACTAATGAAATAATCTACATTTCTTGCCTTCACAATGCTTGCAATTGAGTAGGGAAGAAAGATAAATAAGAAGGCGGTTAAAATATAGAGGGAAGAGCTAATGGTAAGGATTGCTCTGGGGAGACTGAAGGAGGCACTTTAAGATCATTAAATATTTTGAGAAGAATTCCATCTCAACTTTGTAAGGAGATGTAGTCATGGGCTCCCTTTCCAAATGAAATGCAGAGTGATAGAAAATGGACTGATGTAGCTCCTTTTAATGGGATAGCTTTCCCTCTCAACACCAAGTAACACGTCTTGTAGGTGTCCTTAAAGTTAAAACCTATAAATACTCTACTTCATTAAGCATAAGTACCAGCCATGGACATATGCTACTAGTGTCCACTTTCCTTCAGAGATTTAGGGTGATGAGAAGATAAAGGGTCTGCTTACCAGATGGAGCTTGTCAGATTAGCAATTGGAGCAGAGTAAATATCGCTGTCATATTGTTTTTTGAAGCACAAAGAACCCCCTTTGTATAACGCATGTGCATATTTAATAGTTTAAAACAAAACAGCTCAGCCGAAGGTTGGCTGGTGGTGTACCTCTCGCCGAGTGGCCATTGCCTGAAGGCACGTTTCTGCTTTCCTCATAATAAGGAACATTAGCAACCAGTGGCTCGAGAAAGGCAGAGTCAAATAAGTCTCTTGGGGCCCAGTCGGCCGCGTGAAGTGAGAGCCGTTAAGACACAGCGATGAGATTACTGCTCCAGAAAGGGTTTACCACGTATATTACCACACAGACTGTGCAGGGCTGCCAGCTCACTCAACTTACAAATGTCAGACATGATTTAAAAGGTTATTACACTATCACGAGGGAAGGAGGATGATTTTCCATCACTGAAATTTTCCATCACTGAAATTTCTATTTCGTTCTGTTGCACATACTGCATCTCACAAAGTCCAATATTGCTAAATAACCTGCTTTTATCTTTAATGAGTGCTTTATGGACCTTAAATTGGAAGAACCATTTTCACTTTATTTGTGTTAGAAAATTTGATCTTTTCTGGTCGAATAGCAGTGTGACAAATTTGGTATGTGCATCTATGTATTGTGCTTAGAAGATTGTTCTTACGAGAGGAGTAAATTTATTTGTAATATGTCAGTTAGGGAGAGGATAGGTAGGTGAGCTGTAGTTTTTGCCAAATGGATTTGTAAGTCTGCAGTATTTTACACTAAAATGATCAGATAAAGTTCTCTATATTTCATTATTTATTTTTCTTTGGGTATTTTTTTTTAATAACTGGTCTTGAAAGAGTGTACTTTCCCAGTTCTTTGACCCCTTGGAGAATATTTATTAGCTCTTAAGGACTCTGTCAGTTGTCCTAGATCATGAGTTGAGTTAAGCATGGTGATACTTGAAGAATTGCTCAATAAAAGTAAATGGCTGTTTTGCTTTGACTTTAAGGAGAGTTTTGACCCGTGTTTTGCAACATTTGAAAATTAAATAATCTTTGAGTGTAGCTGTTAAAATATACAATAAACATCAAATTGTCAATGTGGAATTTTTAAACACTGCATTTATAAAAGAGGTTAAACAAGGGGTATCAACTGCCCTTGTGGAAGCATTCTTCACTGGATCTCCTAGCAAATCACTGTGATTGCTTTTTCTGAGTATTAGACTATAAAACTGAAGGTTGCCTACGTACCCAAGTCCCAGAATGTGCCGTGCACAGCAATACATTACCACTATAAGCTGACACATTTGGGGATGGTGTTCTCAGGTGGGCTGTAAAAAGTACAGAAGAGTACAGTATATGGTGTTGAGATATTGTCAGTTTCCCCCTTTATCTCCAACTCTGAACCATTAAATTAAAGTCTGTAAATTCACTCATGTTCACATGGGCATTATCTAAATTAAATTAAAGCCTATGGTAGAAAGCATTCTCAGCCTGAAGGATAACATCTTTGCTACAAGTTCAGTATCTGTTTTAAAGTTATCATTTGTCATGAGTGTAAAAAAGAAGATCACAAAAGAAGAAAAATAAAACAAAAACTACTTTGAATTTTGAAAAAACTACTAGACTTGCATGTGAAAATAGTACTAAAACAATTAAATGTTTTCAAAGTTTTTCAGAGTATAAAATTAGTTTTATAATATTTAAATGAGAGTAAATCTGAATATCCACCCAGGAAATTATATGTATGTGTGAGTATCCTTTATTCTTCCTCAGGAAAAAAAAACTGACTTGAAGAATTTATGTACTAAATATTTATTTCAGGTAACTTCTTTATTGTTATAAAAATATATCAATAAGACATGGGAATATTTTAAATTTAGGAAATAATGAGACCATCCTCTTTCCCCCTTTTCATTCAAATAGTAACAATAGAAATAAAAGAATCATTTTAAATAGTAAATGAAAATAAATGTATTGTTCTTTTTTGAAGTTTGCTCAAATAGTAAATTTACTACAATAATGTGTTTATATATTCAGTAACCAATGATGTATTTATGCAAGTATTGGATTAAAAATGAACCCTGTTTAAATACTTCAAAATATTATTGTATTCTAATTGGAAACTCCCTTTCACAAATCTCTCACATGATTTTTTCTGAGAGCTGTTAGTACAATGGATTACAATTTGATTAATAAAATATAAATCCATGTTCACACCTTTTAAAATTATTCAATTATTTGTGTAAATCAAAGTATATGTGTAAACTCAAAGTTATGAAGTATGATTATTAATATAATGAAATATATCTCACATTAAATTATAAAATACAATAAAAGCATTCGTTCTATAGCAGAATCTTAGCATCTATTAAAATAAACATACATTTAAAAAAATGCAATATACAACCATTATTTCAAGAGGTATGTTCACTACTAGACCAATAAAGCTATTTTCTGAAAGCCAAATTGAATTTCAAAAATAAATTTTCTTTAAAAAAGATGGAGACATAAACCATCTAACATAAAACTTGTTTATGTCAGTCTGTATGTAGGATAAATTTATCTTCTTGTAGTTCTATAACAGAATTATTAATTGGCATCTCATAGCTTAGTTTAAGAATTAGAAGAATGTTATCCTAGAAGCTTTGTTTTCAAAAGTCATTAGAACATTTATTTAGAAACTTCAGTCTGAAAATCAAATGTCATGCTGATGTTGTTTTGCTCCTTCTAGAAACAAAGGCGTTGTGTATGAAAGGACATTATCTCTACATTTGACAAAATAGAGTATTGCTTTTCATTCTAGTTATCCTTGAAAAATGTTCAATAAATGCATCCTCGCCACCTCATCTCCAACCTCAAAATGGATACCGTATCACCTTAAATATCTTATTTTATAAAACACCTGCAGCTTTGAACATGCATAACATAGCCATCTGGAAAATAAAGCACATTTAGTGTTTCTGACAACTAAATTTCATTGGGTCAGAAATCAAGTTACTCTTGCAACCCTGTCCAAGCTTTAAGATTTAGTTCATTTCTGTTGTTGGGTGGTATGAAAGTAATGTTGGAGAGATACCAAGCTGGTATTTTTCTGCATCCAAATAGAATTGTTCTGTTGGAACCAAGTAACCTGACACTAATATCATTCTTTTATATCAGAAAACTATAGATTACAGTATATACTATAGAATTGAATCCAACCAATTCAAAATAAAGTTTATCATTTTCACCAAGGAGTTACAAACTCAAAAACATACAGGGGCCAAGAGAGTAAAGTTAATGTGGGTGGACTATAGTGAACTGGATATTCTATGTCCTGAATAAAGACAGGAACATTTTCTTTAAACACTACATAAACCTAACCCAGGGCTCCCACTTCTAACATCTTCATGAGGTTCTAATCACTCTTCATACAAACGAATCAGGGTTTTTAATAAAAGGGGGAGTGGAGATATTTTTTGTCAAATCTGGGAAATATATGAAATTTGTTTTGGAAACACCGGAGTTAAATTAAAAATATTAACTATAGGTGAGGTGGGTAGATGAGATTTCACTTCATTAAATGAAAACATGTCAATTTTTTTCCTACTAAAGTGCATTCATACAAAGAGTACATATCCGATGTGTATTTAAAGAAACTTAAATGTGAATATTAATTTGAAAATTTTTAGAAAATATGGCATTCATTTTTTTCATGCTAGAGGAACAAATATAAGCCAAATATTGAGTCATCTTCTATGTATGCTGGAAGATCTTATTTAAATTCCTTGGACTTCTGTGGGTTTTGGTTCACAGTACCATTATCAGCTTTCTAGTGACACATGAATAAAACTGTAATAAAAGATAAACACCAGGACAGAGTTAGATGTTCATGGGAGAATATCTTGGTGGGAGAAGGAACCTCTAAGTGGCCTGGGACTCTAAAAGTCATGCCAGTAACATTGGACACATCCTAACAGACTGGAGTGAAGAGGACCTGGGAAGAGAAACAGAGACTCCTCATGCAAGATACTAGATACTAGAGTATCTGCTGAAGACTTTAAATAGTGCTGTTTCTGACCATTCTTTGTTATCATAATATAGAGCTAGGACAGACTAATAAGGATGATCAACACCTGTCAACGTCAGTGAAATGGGTGAGCTCAGGAAATTCTATAATTTCAATAATATTTAAAATGCCTGTATTTGGATACAAAGGCATTATTTAATCCATCTTGTTCAAAATTTGTAGGTAATTTGAGAATACTGCATTCTTCTCATATTAAGAACCTCAATACCTAGAGAAGTTAGAATAGTTGACTATATGGCCAGGATGTATACAGTAACACTGATTATATGTATACAGTAAACAGCTGATTCGGGTTTGGAACCAAGGTCTTTAGTGTAATATTTTTCCCCACCATGAATCAAGAGGATAAGTGAATTCTGGGTCCTGAGTCTAACTCAACTAAAGTGGGCCAGAGTGGGCCATAGGTATATACTTCTAAAGTGGACAGGTATTATTCTGCAGTAGTAGCTCTTAACCTTGGCAGCACATTAGAATTACCTAAGATTTTTTATTAAAAGATACCGATGCTCCTCCCTACCCAAGACCGTCCCACACCCAAGACCAATTCAGTCAGGATCTCTGTGGCTGGGGTCAGGTCATCAATTTTGGGAGGTTTTTAAATTCCAATTAATGCCAATTTATAGCCAGGATTGAGAAACACTGGTTTAACATCTAAACAACCAAAATTTATTTTCCTTATATGTTATTTTCATATGTATTCTAATGTATGTTGGCTACTGTTTAGCCACATATTATGTATTCACAGCATAAATATATACGTCCATCCTTAACAGAAATATAGTTTCTGTGCTTAATTATTCTCCCCAAATACAAATTTAGGTGATTCAGGAAAAATGCAAAAATGTGAAGCCAATTAGAAGGAAAAGTGGGAAAGATGCTTCTTTGTGTGTGTGTGTGTGTGTGTGTGTGCATTTTTGGGTTTTTTTGTTTTTGTTTTGCTAGATTCTGGTGTTTCAATCTAGAGGCAGTGAAAAAAAGCTCCTGTTGATTGTTTACAATGTGCCTAGAGAGTCATGATTATAGAGAGATTCCTTCTTCCACACTGTCCTAGAAGAAGCCACGGGATAATGATGTAAGGCTCATCATTAGGATCACCACATTTAGCAAATAAAGATATTTGTGTTGAAGTTGATTACCTGGCAATCCTATTTGTAAGAGCTTGGCTTTCAAGTTAATCTCTGAACCAGTGTTTTTAGCTTCCTACCCTGATGAGTGAAGGCAACTGCTGTGCCTGCAAAAGACAAAATGCCATCCTTTCCATCTCTAGAGACCAGCTGAAACGTCCCTCTGGACAATCCCAGGAAGAATCAAACATTTACATCAGCAAGAACCACATTTGTGCTTGCTGTTCTGTGGAGGGGTCCGCGGGGAGATGACTTATATTTAAAGCAGTGATACTTGAAAAACAGCAAGAGTAAGGCTTAGATGTCAATGTTAAAAATGATTTCTTTCATTCCTTAATATAAATTCTTCCTCTAGACAATTCATAGTAAACCCAAATGGGGAAAGTGGTATCAGACCTTAGCTCTTTTTTCCATTAAAAATGTTTGAAGACTTCAAGTTAATTTTCTATGCACTGTCTAAGATGGTCACCCAGGGATTCTTTACTCAGAGTCAGATGGCTTCTCCTATGATTCCAGTGACTGAGAGAAGAAATTTTCTCCTTGTTTTAAATTTCTGTCAATGGATCACACACCAAATTTTGAGCACATTTATAGCAAAATTAACTGTTGCTTTAGGTAGCTAAATATAAACATAATAAAATTTAGTCCCTATTTATAGCCTGAAAAAAATTTTAGATTAAGGTTATATTTTCCACATCTCTAAAGGGAGCATTTCAGGCAGTTGAAAACCTATGAGAAATTAAATTGAGGAAGATATTTTTGGAGATCATTTTCAGGAGAAATGAATTTCTTTTTTGTGTCCTGAGAACACTAAAGCAGATAAGAAAGCAAGACAATGGCTCCAATTCTGTTATAAAATCTCTGTAACTGAGGATATATGAGTAGCAAAGATTTTGTCTGTGTCTACTCATCTTGTTCATTTCAAATCTGTTTCTGAAAAAAGGGAAAACATTAATTTCTAGAAAGAGCAATTGTGTCCTTCAGAAAAACTGCGTTTCTTTCCACTTGCAATGTCTTAAATTTAAATGATATTGCAAAAACTTACAAAATCTTATTTCACTGAAGACTCAAGGTCTGTTATCAGAACAATTATTCAATATCCTGATAGGTTAAAAAAATAGAACAAAGTTATATTCTATGACCATGATTTACCAGTTCAGTGTCCTACTATTTAAATATAGAATTCAATGTGCATAGTAGTGATGAACTTTAAGTGAAAAAAAAAACCATAATGGATTAGGTCTGATACAGCCTTTTTGTCATGAGTAAAGAGGCTAATGTAATATAAGCACTCATGAGTAATCAGATGTCTTCTGATGAGTGAATTGAAATGTCATAGCAAAAGTAATCCACCATACATTTTATTATGAATTTTTGTGGGTAGATTTAAATTCATTTTCTGACTCATTTAATTTATTTAATCAAAACAAAATCTAAGGAGCATGAAAAATCGATTTTGGTAATAAGAGATTTACCCCAATATATGTATTCATTTCTAATTTTTTTTCTTTTCCTCATCAGTTGAATGGACTGTAATTTGTACAACCATTATTTGCAGCTTTGTTTCTAGTTTTTGCCAAAGGCCACATAATTACATACAATAAACTTTTCAAACAATATTGTATGATTGTATGTACACTAGAAAAATACCCTTAGTGTTTTCAATAGCTCTCATCAAATGTATCTTTGACATGATTTCTCAGATTCCATCAATTAGTCATATTTTTGTACAACTGGGTTTTACAGGACAGCCAACTAGGGATAAATGTGGCTATTTAATTGACTTCCACTGTTTTCCTCTCATCTGGCTAAGGTCATCATCATCTTTGGTGAGAATGCAATTACCAAAAATATTTTGAAGCCACTGGGTCAATGATTAAGAACAACAAAAAAAGTACATAATAAAAGTCTTCATATATCAGTCATCATGGCCATCATATTCTCCCACAGGACGCTGGAATTCAGTTAGATTCACTTGAATAAAACTAAACTACTTTTGTTGTTGTTGTATTTTTTTAATTAAATAATTCTTTAGTTGAAGTATAGTTGATTAATAATATAAGTTACTGGTGTACAATATAGTGAATCACAATTTTTAAAGGTTATGCTCCATTTATAGTTATTATGAAATATAGGCTATATTCCCTGTGTTGTACAATATATCCTTGCAGAATATTTTATACCTAATAGTTTGTACCTCTTAATCCCCTACTCCTATATACCCCCTCCCCACTTCCCTCTCCCACTGGTAACGACTAGGTTGTTCTCTATGTCTGTCAGCTTCCTTTTTATTATATTCACTGGTTTGTTGTATTTTTTAGATTTCACAGATAAGTGATATCATATAGTATTTGTCTTTCTCTGAATGACTTATTTCACTTAGCATAATGCCCTCTAAGTCCACCCTTGTTGCTGCAAATACCAAGGTTTCAGTGTTTTTATGGCTGAGTAGTATTCCATTGTATATATACCACATCTCCTTTATCCAGTCATCTGTTGATGGACACTTAGGTTGCATCCATATCTTTGCAATTGTAAATAATGCTGCTATGAACATTGGGGTGCATGTATCTTTTCAAATTAGTGTTTTTATTATTCAGATACATACCCAGGAGTGGAATTGCTGGGTCATATGGTAGTTCTGTTTTTGGTTTCTTGAGAAATCTTCATACTGTTCTCCACAGTAGCTGTGCCAATTTATTCTCCCACCAACAGTGTAGGAGGGTTTCTTTTTCTCCACAACCTCACTAACATTTGTTGTTTGTTTTCTTTTTGGTAATAGCCATTCTGACAGGTGTGGTGGCTTTGATTTGCATTTCCTTGATGATTACTGAGTTTGAGCATCTTTTCATGTGTGTGTCGGCCATCTACATTTCCTCTTTGGAAAAATGTCTACTCAGTTCTTCTGCCCATTTTTTAACCAGGTTGTTTGGTGTTTTTTGTTGTTGTTGAGTTCTATGAGCTGTTTATGTGTTGGATATAACCCCTTATCAGTCATATTATTTGCAAATACTTTCTCCTATTCAATACGTTGTCTTTTCATTTTGTTGATAGTTTCCTTTGCTGTACAGAAGCTTTTAAGTTTTATCAGGTCCCATTTGTTTATTTTTGCTTTTATTTCCTTTTTTATAGGAGACAGATCCACAAAATATTGCTATTATTTATGTCAACGAGTGTTCTGCCTATGTTTTCCTCTAGAAATTTTATGGTATCCAGTCTTACATTTAGGTCTTTAATCCATTTTGAGTTTATTTTTGTATATGATGTTCAAGAATGTTCTAATTTCATTCTTTTACATGTAGCTGTCCAGTTTTTCCAGCATCACTTTATTGATGAGACTGTCTTTTCTCCATTGTATATTCTTGCCTCCCTTGTTGTAGATTAATTGATTATAAATGCATGGGTTTGACTACTTCTAACTTCTAAAGGTTATTGCTCTATCTTGGATTATATGATACAGTTTAGTATAGATTCCTACTTCTTTTTCACAATCCATCACTTTTTGTTTCAAACAACTATCCCACTTTCTCATCCTCATCTCTCAAAACAAATGATTCAGAAAACTTTTATGGCTTTCAAAATTCTAACCTGCCTTTAGCATTTTCACATTACTCATACATGTGAAAGCCCATTGAATTTCAGCTGTTTTAAAGATTATTTTTGTAACATTTGATACTGCATAAATAAAAACAGGTAAAGAAATGTTTTATTTATTGAATGTTTTTGTTATTACATACCTAGAGTATTTTAATTTTTAATTTTTTTAAGGAATAATGGGCATATAGCATTATATTAGTTTCAGGTGTGCAGCATAGTGATTTGGTATTTGTATACACTGGGATACGATAACCATAATGAGAGTTATTGACATTAATTACCACACCTAGTTAACAATTTTTTTCTTTGTGTTCCTTGTGATGAGGACTTTTATTATCTACTTTCTTAGCAATGTTCGAACATGCAATACAGTATTATTAACTAGGCATCATTCAATATGTTACATCCTCATGACTTACTCATTTTATAGCTGGAAGTTTGTACCTTTTGACCCCCTTCACCCATTTTGCACCCCACCTCAATATCTATGCTATTTTTATAACAGCTTGTCAGCAGTTTCAGGTGTGTTGTGATCCCCATCGTGTATCATATCATTCATGAATTGTTTGCAAATGATGACTTTCATCTGTATTATCTAGAAGCCTTTTATGAAGCCAGATTTATGAGTGCCCTTAGAGAAATAGGAAAACTCACATTCCTGTATCTAACCCAGAGCAGGAGACAAAATGAGTTCTTTTTGTCTTACTTTTGAATTCACACATAAACCATGATGGAAGTAGTAAGATAATAAAATAGAAACCTATCTTTTTTAAGATGTTTGAATGAGTGCCAAGACAAGTCTGATAATTCATCATTTTTGTTCCCTGTCTGTAAAGTATAAAATAGATTTCTCTCAGAAGCTGAAGAGTTTGATGACTTTATGTTTTCTTATGTTAAACTTTAACTGTCTTATGTGAGAAGTACACATAGTTTGTATTATTAGTGAGTGAAAATGTCTATGGATGAAACAGTCCATAGTCCATCATGAGAGTGAAATAGAAAACTGCCCTTCAGAATTTACTATGTCACTTGCTCATGGATATGACTCCACACACTTTTTTTTTAATTCAGAAATCTTAATTATCACCAAATATATAAATCTGCAACCTTTATTCTTCTTGCCTGATAGCTTTTAGAGTTATGCTTAATTTCACAGCTAACAGTATAAAGCTTATCTTCATTCTTAAAAAGTCTAATTGGAACTTAGCAGCTGTTTTCAATAAAAGGAAATGCCTCTTATGTGAATATGATGTAGCCTGTTCCACCTCCCATCAAGGAAAAGATCAAAAGAACAAGATAATGCATAAGTCTAACGTCATTACTTCAAAGACCACATTTTATTGTGTCAGTCAGGATGGGTTAGAGACTCTATGGTAACAAACAGTTCAAAGTTTTCAATTACTTTAAAAACAAACAAACAAAAATATTATCACTCCCTTGGTCTATATGCCTATTGCAGGTTGGCTGGGGCCTTGCTCTGATACAGATATTAACTTTCTTCCATCAACCAGGGTGAAGGAATATTGACAGCCTGGTAACAGTGGCAGAGGGAAAGGAAAGTTCCAGAGGCTGTTGTATCAGCATAAATGCTTTCAGCCTATAGTAACACGTCTTATTCTTCCACAGCTCATAGGCTGCAAGAGGTCACATGGCCACCCAGAACCACAAAGAAGTCAGTAGGCAATCTAGTTATGTGTATGGAGGGAGGGGACAACCAGAAACATTTGGCAAATAGTGATAATGATTATATGGATATTAACTACGAGTCTCCAACCCCTGTATAGACCCATTGCTACCAACCTTATTTAGTCTAGATGCTCCTTTGACTCCATGTTTGATGTCTTGACCTTTCGAAAACTGCATTGCATTAGCCTCTTGTTCTTTAAACAGAGTTACTTTCCATGTATTATCGATGTGTTTTTTCTTTTAAGGTATTTTATGTTAGATCAAAACAAACAGTGAATATGTCATTAGTGACTAAACCCAAAGATTATGACATTGATTCAACAGGATTAAATTTTATACATGAGATTATGCTATCAAAGAGTTCGAGAATATTTCTGACTATTCCTGGAGACAGTTTCTATGTTTTGCCTGTCATTTTATAAGTGTTAGAGATAATAGATTGTGTATCATAGAATCTTCACATCATAGGGCTGACAGGGAATTGTTCAAATATATTATTTCTTTCATATATTTCAACAAGATTGTACACAGAGCATAATATATCAGACCACTTAGGGTGGGAAGGCAGAGAAATTATCTTGAAGTTTTATTCAGCTCATCAGAGAGCAAGGCTATCACATAACACTGCTGTGGGGAATGTACCTGCAGGTTGTTTTATTCAAAATAAGCTTACTTTTTTGATCTTCTTGGCTAAATTTCAGTAGCATGTTTTGTCTTTTACAACAATTTCAAAATTTATATTTATATGCTTAGCTAGATTATTACCATTATTTTGTAAGCTCAAGGATATTTTGATTAACAATAATAAAAAGATATGGTAAAGGGAGAAGAGCACTGGACCATGTTACTGTGTCTTACGAAGTTTACTTAATGTTTCCAAAGTCTCAATTTCCTCTTCTGTAAAATGGAGAAAATAAAACTGACCTTTCAGAAACTATTAATATGAACTTGGAACTACATTAAGGTCTTATTACATGAACAGTCTTAGCATAACTGCATAAATAGAAGCTTCATAAGTGTGACGGTATATAAACAAGCAGAATTTTAAATGGAAATTAAATTTCATTATTCAGGCTACATTGATTCTATCTGATCAAACTCCTCTCACATAATTTGAGTTACAAGGTCTGAGAGTGAATGGCATTCTGTGATGAATTCCAACAAGGCTGGGCTTTACTTAATCAAATTTTACAGTGCTGGACCAAATAGTGAATGCTTGTCAAGTTGACTTGTTCTTTTCTCCCTATATTTGGGATTCTTAATCTAATACAGTCATAAAATTTAAGAGCTAGAAGTGACTTTGAGTTTATATCCTTCAGTCCCTTCACTTAACTTTAAGAAAACTGAACTGTTATCAGTTAGGAATTTTATTCAACTGGTGGTAAAAGATTTCCAAAAGTTAATGTTATATATGAATTATTAATTTAGGCTCTCAAGGTGTTTGCAGATTTCTTGGTCTCCCTTTCATAATTGCCTACATGTTTTGCAAGAAGGTCTGCACAGCATTTTATTTATAGTATAATAAGAATGATGAAAGGGTAGAGGGTAACTGTCTAGTGAGTCTGTCTGCTTCTAAGAAGAGCCAGTGTTTTTTGCTTACGACTCTGCATCCAGCATTTTATCACATGGCCCCACATTGCAATAAAGCTGGGCAGTGTAGTTTTATCACATTATACCTCATACCAAAACTAGGGTTCTATTAATACAAAGAAAAGGAGAATAAAGATACTGCATCAGAAACTTGTGGTCTCTGCAACAGAGGCCTATTTTCCTGTTATAGATAATAATGTTATAGTATTTATATTATTTATATTTGCTATTATGTCTGGGCTGTAATCTCAGCCAACCAGCAAACCAGAGTTATAATTAACAAGAGAGATGGTGTAAATTAAAATTATAGGTTCTAAAGTAAAACTGACTTAAATTCAAACCAGTCCCCACCACTTGCACAAATTACTTAATATCTTTAAACCTCAATTTTCTGTAAGATAAGATGGCATCTCCTTCTCAAGTTCAAGTTCTAAATTAGATAATACATGTAAAGTACTATGCCTAAAGACATTGCCTAAAATATAGTAATCATTGGTGCTTCCACCAACCAGCCAGTGTTCTTTTCTACATTTTACGGTTGATAAATTAAAGATGATTTACATTTTATTGAAATCAGTGTCAAGGTAATAACGTTTAAAAAATTACTGTACTTTAGGTCATCAGATTTGTTTTAGTGCCTTTAAGGTTCTTCTCTAAGATGACAGTGCTTATTATGCATCTTCTATCAGCCTCTATATTTTTCCGTTTATATCTGGGGATCCATCTTCTAGAGATATGCCCAAGTCAATGATTTTGATAGCATCTGCTCTTTATCCAATACCTGAAGAGTAATTATGTTTCTGTTTTTCATTTTAATCTGGTCTTACCACATCGACATTATGGGCATTGGTCAAGTCATTATGAGCTAATTGCTCATGTGCCAGGTGTTCAGGAGTCCACCCTTTGAATCTAAAGAAAGCAAAAGATGAAGCCACAGAAGTCTGATATGTTTTATACATATATTTGTCTATATAAATAAAAGAATAGTTATTTCTACCTTTTATAGTCTATATTTTAAACTTCTCCTATGCTTGGAAATACAGATTTTTTATTACAGTGACTTCAGTCATTGGTCAGGTTTAACTACAGAAATCACCTAATTTAAGTAAAAGGAAGGAATTGTCTTTGGACCTTCCTAGAATTACTGCAAACTAATAACCCAATCGCTCGTGCCCACTGACAGCAAGTATTGACTGTTTAAGTAGTCTAGGTCTTTGTTTGGTCATTGGGATTTATCTGTTTGAGGTTTCTCCATTGGCTGGGAAGTTTATACTACAACTGACTGTGCTATAAGTAAGACAGCCTTAATTGAAACCTCTAAAGAGTAAAGGAAAACGGGGGGAAAAAAAAACAGACACTCCGTTTTTCTACTATCAATAATGTCTATGGCTGACAGTGGTGGTAAATGGCAATATTGAACATATCTTTTCTCTCATGTAAAATTTCAGTGTGAAATTATTCAGATTATACTTTGGCTATGTCATAATGCCTATGTTCTCCAGTTATATATGAAATAGATATCTAACTGGCTTCCATTCATCCATTCACATTTTAAAAAGCACTTAAAGAATCTGTTGAGAATGTTGCTTATCCTCCCTTTCCTGTTGCTGTTCAGTCTGCCCCCAAGTGGTGGAGAGCCTAAGAACCTGAAAAGATAACGATGTGGTCATTCCATGACTTACTGCTGCAATTGTGTGCCTGATTGATTTTTGTTGGTACATAACAGATGAACAATTTGAAATTTACTACATGGGATATGAATTTACCTGTTCAAATCATAGCAGTATAATAATTCTTTCAAGTGTGGCTGGACATTTTCATTCAAATTGAAGTTTTTCAAGACATACAACCACCCTTCATGAACCGTTTTTCTAAAGGTTTTATTTTGGACTCATTCTCTTCTTCCTCCTTCCCTGCTTGTTTTAAAAAAAACACTCTCTTCTTTGGGCTTACACTGGAAGACACTTTCCCTCTTGATTTCTAGCAGTTGCTAGCTGCTGTTGTTGAGTTTTAGTATTCAATATGATTCAGAACTCTTACTTTTTTTCAAGTTCTTGGGAGTGTTCTCTTGTCTCATTTAAAAAAAAATGGTCTTTGGGGAATGACAGTGATTGTGACAGATGGTAAAGGAATAAGATTGCACTTTGGTGCTGCCTCTGTCTTTGCCTCTTGATCTCTTTCCACTTTCTCAAGGCAAATTATAGATTTCCTTTTGCCTCTAGAGGGACACAGCAGTTGGCAGTTATGGTTCTTTGTTTCTAACTCTTAGAAAAAAGGGCTTTTATTTGATTAAACATTATCATTAAATTTATTGTTAATGAAGGATTTTGATTAGTACATTGACCAAATACCTGATGAAACGAGGGAGGGGATTTGTTGAATCAGTGGAAACAAAAAAAAATTTTTTTCTTTGATGAATTTGAAGGTCGCTTCCCTCTAGTGGCCAGAAATGCTATTTTACCTACAGGCTACCATCCAAACTTTTTTTTAAAACTTTACTTCATTGTCTCTTTTTAAAAATATTATCTGATACGTGTAATTACATATTATATATATTAATGAATATGTCTTGAAACAAAATTCAACTCACTAAAAAATTAGAAATCTTTTCAATTATTATACTCAAAATTTTAGGTGTGAAAAAGCAAAAGTACTTCACTATGCCTTTTGTTCTCCAGTAACCCACACAAGCACAACACAAAATTCCAAATGAAAGGATTCTAACTGACTAAAAATATAGGTAGTGAAATGGGCCTGGATTCTTTTTTTTTTTTTTTTTTTTAAATTCGTGTGTCTGAAGGAATTTAAAAAGTGTAAGTTTAAAGTTGGGTCGTAGGTATTTTACTACATTTCTCTGTATATTTGAAATATTTCATAGTGAGAAAAATTTTAGAGAGAGAGATGGTAGAATGATTAGGTAGTTAAAAGTTAAGCATGGGAATTTAAATGGCACTAGAAGTTGGCTGAGGGTTGTAATTATAATTGAGTTGATTTGTTCACATTTAGTTATCGATTTGGCAAGTATTTAAGCGAAACCAAGAATGTGCTGCACTCCAGACAACATGGAAGAAATACAAAGACAAACAAGACATGTGAAAGGCTAGTGAAGAGATGACTGGTCAGTGACACAGCGCTGGTAGAAATATGCATACAGAGCCAGGGAGCACGCCCACAGTCCAGAGGGCCAGGGTGCACAGTTAAGCACAGAAGAGTGGGTGAAATGGTCAAGAGACTGGGCACAGTGCTGAGGTGCTACCTTTGCAGAAAAGTGCTGCAGAGAGTGTGACAGAGAAGGGGCTTCAAGTATGGAGGATTTTTTGGGGCAGAGCTGAAGGGGCCACATCACTTAAAAATTCTCCACGAGCAGATCTTAAGCAGGCACTGTGTTTTATACCATGATCAATTATCAAATGAGAGAAGATGAAGTTTTGATCCTTAGGTTGAATATAAACAGTTCATCTTACAAAATTATAGATACATTCACATAACGCCAGGAAGTCCAGAATCATGTGATGAAATAGTGTTTTTGTGTTTAAGTTTGATTTCTTAACATAGGGTTTCTTAGAAGGAATTAGTCTGACACTCCACTGTATGGCTCGGAAAACGCATTATGAGGAGGTGCTCAAATTTGAAAGTATACTGAGAAACTTTGTCTGAACAGAGATCACAGTGATAAGAGAGTCAGGCACACTCAGAAGTTTTGGTTTCATTCTGAAGTCAATGGGACATTATCAATTCTAATTGGAAGTGTTGTTTGCCTAACATAATGCTTAAGAAATTTCAGGTGGCAAAGTTTCACAATGATTTAAAGGAACATGAAACTCTGAAGATAAGAGCAGAAGCAAATTTAGCAAATTGATGATCAAAAGCAAGACAACCATAAGTAAGGAGATGGGGATGACATGAGAAAGACAAATACTTATTTAGATAATATCCTTAATTGATTAGATTGGCTATATTTTATCACTTTCTATAGATATTTTCAAGTTTGAACATGATAGACTCTCAAGTTATTTAACAGACTGGTATAATTGCAGGTAGCTTTATAGTATGTTTCATATATATAGTATTTATCTATACTTCTATAGTGTTTATAATATGTATGAAGTATGTATTTTATATATAAATACAATATATACATATATAATTATAGGTATAAAGACAGGTATAGTTACATGCATCAAATAAAGTTTCATTCCCATGTCCATAAACACATTTTCTATTCTGGAAACCACCCATGCTTACCCCACCTTCACATACCCAAGGATCTCCAACTGCCCAGGACTATAGCCTTCATGCCCCAAGCACTTCAGCACCTTCCTTGGCAGTGCCCTCATGCTCTTGACTTTTCTTGCCTGTTCTTCTGAGTTGAGACTTAATTGTTTCTTACAATTCAAGCCCCCGACATCAAGTATATGGTGAGATCAAGTATGTGATGTGTTTGCCACTCCGGGTTAATAGAGTGACACATCAGCATTTTAACCTGTATTTCTCCCCAAATTAACAGAAATGAATAGTTTTTCTGCAGAAAATGTGCCCTTTGACTGAGAAAATAAGTGTCAAATAACTGGCATCATTTAAGCACACCTAGTATATACCTTTGGATTTTACTAGTGTATGGATCCGAACCCGATAAACACTTGCAATACTGATAACAGAGTTCCTCAACAATTGAGCAGTGTTATTCTTTAGTCTATTTTTATAGATGAAACTCCTGAAAATGGCTGCAAAGCCCATTGTTTCACCACACACACACACACACACACACACACACACAACACAAACATGCATTTTCATGCTTTGAAAGGCTCATGTGTTAGGCAAAGGATGTTGTGGGTAGGCTTGGAAATCACTTGGCATTTTTGAGATTTGCCAAACAGCTTGAGATATTTTAAAATATTTTTGTTCGATCAAATCCCAAACATATTTTTCCAAGTACTTTTTTTAGGACAATTTTTATAACCATGTGTAATTTCAAGGAAATTTAACCCATATGTTTGTTTCTGTTACCATGTATTCAAATTGATTTATAACCCAGATGTAAGTATTTCCTTTGACACTGGTGTATGAAGAGGGTGAGAGAGACTTGCAATTTGAGGCACAGGAAAGTCCACAGTGAGACTTTAGATTAATGACCACAGACTATAACCCAGTTCTAACCCGAACACACTCTTTATGATAAAAGTCACAGGGGACTTTCTATAAGTGTCAGCAAAGGATGAGATCCAGGTACTGCCGTATCTTGATGAATGTATGTTCCTAGCATGGACTCAAAAGATAGAACTCTGATTGGTGCTTGTACAGCATTATGGGATTGAAGCCCTTAAACGTTACTAAAGGTCTTCGCCAACTGTAATGAAAAACTGGATCAATGAGCAGTGATATTTACTGGCAAAATAGGACTGAGAACAGCCAAAAGATTCTATTATTTTTTGTGGCATAGAGCCTAGAAATGGGCCTGTTGATGGGAAAGTAGAAACACAATCAAAATGCTACCATATTTTATAGGAATAGCAAGAAAATGAATCCTTTTAGCTAGCATGTATATTACCTGGAAGCTATTCTTAAAATTAAATGGAAATAGAAAATCTCTAATAAGACCCTTGGATTCAACCGATGTGCAATCTTAGAAGTAAGTGATACCTGCCATGGCAAAGATGCTATGGGTGAGAATGGATAATAGCAGGATATCAGAGCCAGCACCAAGTAAATTAAAATACAGTTGTGGTATAAGGGGGCAGACGTAAGTAATGCTAAAAACACAAGCTTACTTAAGAAATTAATAAGAAATGGTTTATAAGCAGCATTGCTTGTGAATGCAAACCAAAGTCAGTCATCGCATGTATACTGATATGTGGCTTTATACCAATTCTTATAAGATTTGCAGGGAGTAAATATGATCTCTGATCCTAAATGCTGTGCCTACAAACAGAGGGAAAAAATGAGCCTTTCTACTAGAGAGAGGAATTCCAGTCCGAAGAAGTCAAACAACTTCTTGAACTCTGAGAGCCACCTTGGCTGTTCTGCTTCAGGGTTTTTGGCAACATAATAGCATCCTTATGAATGTTACCTTGCAGAATATTAGTTATACCAGGACAGATGCAACCAGGGAGTTGACAATTCTGTCACACTTTGACTGGACTGACATTTCCTTAGCAGTAACAAGCTGCCATTGTCTGGTACCGTGGAGGCCCTTGGACTTGATTTAAGAGTGCTGACATTGACTGCTTTTTATTTCGTATCTTAGAGCTGTCAGGGGGCAACTGATGTCAGCATAAAATTATTGATAGCTCTACATCTTGGGTAAAATGTGAACCTATTGACGTCTATAAAATAGCCATCAAAGTCTTGGAATTGGGGTAAAAATTTTTTTTTTACTTGAGAGTAAAAACTTACCTGGTTTATTTTTATAAAATTATTTGTCTTAAATTTGGTCCATGTAAATGTGAATTGTAACTATCTTTTGAACACGTAGTGGTTGCACGTATTGTGGCTGCTCATTGCTCGTGCAATCCTCACCATAATCTTGTAAGATAAATAGTATTATTTTGATCTCATTTGAGAGGACAGATTATACTCCTAGAAGGTGACAGAATGAGGATTCAGATGCAGGCAGTTTGGCTCCAGGGGCCATGCTTTCACCTTGAATGATACTGCTTCTATCATGAAATTGAAGATTCTAGATTGATGAAATTCTTTGATTGAGCTACAATTGTTTGTTGTTGTTGGGTTTTTTTTTTTTTTGTCTTTTTAGTTTTATTGCAAGAAAATAATTGTTCCTTTTATCTAAGAAAATATCAATTATCACCTTATATTGTCTGACAAATACTGAAAGAAAGCATTTTTTATCATCCTTTTTCTTTTTCTAGAGTAAGCATGTGTCTAATTGTATGATTCCAATCATACAAGTAGACCAGTTTTCTAATCAGACTATGTAGATTAACATGTTCTTTGAGGACACTCAAAATTTGTAGTGTAATAAGTAAATGTGTGGGAATTGTTTTATGCCAAATCTCAGCGATGGGCAAAGTAAGCAATTAATAATTGTCGTAACTGATAAGTGATGACTCAGTTTGCCATTCTGCTTTTCAGATCACTTATTTTTAACCATTGTGATCTTCTTCAAATAGTAGCCATTTTCTAAAGAATGCTTCTGAAAGTCACCTCTAAACTCCAAAGCCTTTTCATGTATTGATATTTTATAGATGCCTTTATCTTATTTTGTGCTGTTAAAAAATATAACCTTTTAATTTTTTTCTAATTAACCTGAACGATGGCAGATGACAATTTAATTTCTAGAATATGTGTGTATGTGTGAGCAAGTGTGTGTTTCTTTTTTTTCAACCAAATCACAGAGATCTAGCGGAATTCTGATTCTCTAATTCTAGCTCAGTGTACAGCAATTGAAAGCATTTAGTTGTGATTAAAACAGATTGAAGGAGATAATCCCTTTGAGAAAGCAGCTTCAAATAGCTTAGCAGTGCTTCTTCAGGGATAAGAACTAACACAACACCAGCTAATTCCTGCAGTCTCCCTGGTGGTGCTAGAGACATACCCCTCATTTGCTGTTTTTACTCCTTACCAGGTTTATTCTAATTCTTCCTCAGCATGAATTCTGCTTTGAAGACTGTTTTACTCAGTCTGTTTTCCAAGAACCAACAATTAACTTTTTTTCTTCAACTGATACAGTGAAATATACTTGTGTCATAAAGGAACAGAGTGCAGACAGTTCCCAATTCACAATTGAATCATATTCTAAAAGATCGTGGGTAAGTCATAGACAGTTTGGAGCTTAAGATATCATTTATCACAGAAATGTTGTTTTATAAGGTTCAGGTTCCTACTCAGCCCTCTAAAGCATATTTAACCCATAATGTAGCTTAGTATGCTTGTAACTAGTCCTATAAAAGCCTAGCCTTTTTGTGTAATAACAGTTTTACAAGAATATTTCTAATCCATGTTGTAGATTCAATATTGGAGGGGAAACATGTTCTTTGTTTGGGAATGCCTTCAGATTCCTTTTATTCATAGTGCATCATTCCTGGGATCAGAGAGACAGGCACGTCTGTACCTTCTGAGATAGGAGAAAGAGAGAGCTGGGTTGGGGATAATTTATAGGGTGAGGTTTTCTTTATTTTCTTACGCCTTACATCATTGTATCCCCATTTTGCAATTTAAGGCCATACCCTTGAGACCAGGAACCATGCCAAGGGAAGAGAATAATAAAGCACACAAGGGGATCCCAAGTGTCAAAGGTTAACAACATACTCCTGGGTCCGGGCTGCCTGTGGAGCAGTATTTCTGGAACTATGCTGAGTGGCTACTGTTATATGTTGTATTTAAAAGGAAAACATTAGAAATGTTCCTAGTGTGTCCATCTCATTCTGCTCGTCCTTTCTCCCTCTATGCGCCCTCTACTCCTGTACCTCTCTCCCCTGCCAAAACTGCCATGAGCCTTTTCTTTTCTGGTGCACCCATAATGCCTTGATGATGAGACACATAACCGGCTACTCACTCACTGAATTGAATGATTAACCACATGCCACTATTGAATTTAATAATAAAGTTTAAGCCACATTTTGAAGGGCATTAGTGTTTTAAGACATGGAATACAGCTTGCTATGTAAATTTTTACAAGCTGGGACAACAGTGTACCAACTCATATCCTATGGGGCACACTGTTAAGCCAGAGTTTATTGGCTGACAATATCTAACCAAATCTAAAGTTGTCATCTAGCTATTCATACGTGAGTCACCTGCCAGCATTTCATTATTTTTCCATATACCCTTTGCTGTGCTATTATGTGGCAATTGATCTGCTACTTAATTTACAGTAAGGATGATGAGCTGGCATTAATAATAATGGCATATGTTAACAATGCAACAGGGCACCTTAATGCAATAAAAGAGATAGATACATAGTTGAAAACCTTTTGACACAGCGTTGCCCCTGTTAATGTTTCACAGCACTTTGCACTTTGAAAAAAGTGGCGTAAAAATAGCATGTAAAGTGCTCTTCCCACATGCTGTGCTTGGTCTTTGGCACGCCTGTTTTCTCCACATTTTCCAAAAATGACAAGAATGCCTCCCATCTGATACATCCTGTGAAAAATTTAAGAGCATATTTGAAAACATAAAGTACTGTTTTCATAAACTGCTGAAATCTGTGATAGTTTGGCAGTAATCGCAGGAACAATGCCGGAATGCAGCTCTTTATTTTTTCTTTCCCTTGCATTCTTTGGTCAGAGCCACTGAATTTCCCTGTGCCGTATTGCTTTCTGATGTGTTGATCTGAAGTCTCCCTAAATCACAAGTTAATGCCTAAACAGAGTCTGACAGTTGGATTTTCCCCATTAATTAATGATCTAACGTTGATACCGATGCAGTCTTTTAAGGACAAAAATAAATAATCTGAAGCTAGTTTAGCACTGAGTAAACTAGAAACAAAGCTTTTAAAAAGGAAAGGAGAAGTGATGGAGTAGACAGTATTAGATATAAGATTTTCTAGAATAATACATGTGGATAAAATTCTACTGAGGCGTGAACGGGTAGAACTCTGGGAACTTCTGTTTCTATTTTTATTCTCCGTCTAGTCCTTAGGGGTTTAAAATTCACTCCTTACCTGTGTGGTGAAACCTAACAAATGCCAGTCTGGTTCTCATGTTCAGACTAATGGAATAGCACTGTAACCCTTGTTTACACAGGGTCCCTTTATATTAACAGATCCCATATCATGTATGAAATGTATATATCCTACCTGGTTGCTTTTTTTGCCAATAAGTACAGTAAAAAACAGCTCCCAAAGAGTTCTATGTGGTGATTAGCATTGTTACAGTGAGTTCTTTTAAGCCATTTTCTGCAGGGCATTTAACCTTAATTCTCATTCTCTGCTTCTGTATGCCTTTCACTTGGTCTGCACTTGCACAGTGCTTAATAAGAGACACGCATTCACCTATTTTTTGCAATCAATCTAAGGCATCAAACACTAATTATACACTGATTGAGTTACCAGATGCTAACCTGTCTCTGCCTTTAGTGTCATGGGAGCGGGTGCACAATGCCACAAGCAATGGTAACTAGTAGTTACATAGTGTTTACTGTGCTTGTCGTGTATTTTTTAATTCTCAACAGCTCTGAAGTTTAGGGTTATGAAGGAAGAATTCATAGAGATGATGGAAGTTCAGTTAGGCTAAAGTGCATGAACTTTTGCATTAGACAAATTCAAACTGAATCCCTTCTCCAACAGTACTTTCACTATTTTTCTAACTTCTCAATATGATTTTAACTGTTGGTTCCCTGACTTCACCCCAAAGTCCAAGCATAAGACATACTACTAGGTACCGTTTATTTGGTGGTTTGGTGTCTATACTGTATCACAGAATGACCTAGAACTGGGGATGCTTTATGTCTAAAAATGCCTCAGTATGTTGTTAAGAATCATACCTAGTTTTGAGTGGAGCTCAGTTACGACTGAGCGTAGGGTCTGTTGTAAGGAAGCCCATCTAGATTCATGAATAAGTATGAACATTTATGGAGTATGTTTGGGGGTTTTCAGAAGACCAGCTTGACGTATAGGGCTCAGGCAAAAAAGTTTAAGAACGAGAAATTTGATGGAAGCTCATACAAAGCTTTAAAAGGCAACTGAAGAATTCTGGGCCTTGATCTGATGGCATGTTATAAACTTTGCTTGTTTTCCATTGAAGTGTATTTACTGAACACCATTTTGTCCTTCTTCAGTAATACTTTATTTGGTAAAGAAGTAGTTTTTTTGTTTTTGTCTTTTTTTTTTTTTTAAGATGTTAGCAATTCTAATTTCCAACATAAAATAAGTAGCCAGGTGAACTTGTTTCTCAATATTTGATTGACTTGATTCATCCATTTTTTTAAAGAAAAGGTAAATCATATGGTATTCTGTATGAAATAGACTTTGTCATTCAGTGTGAAAAAGTTAGCTGTGTCCTCTATCACTTGAGGGTGTGCTGTGGAATCTGACAAGGGAAAAACCCCAGGGCATCAGGAATACACATTTTCCAATCTAGATTTCAACTTGTGCAGTAGATGTTTGGGGTATGTCAGAAAAATATTAAGCCCATTCACATGGTAATTATCTAGAGTGTCTCTTTGCTTCTGTGTACCCTGCACTGATTGTTACATAAACAGGATTCAATATATAAACTTTTGCATTGAGTGGAAAGTACCAGTGTCTGTGTCTGAATTCATAAATGGCATCTTAGGAACCAGGCAATTTCTGTTTACAGCCCAGTGCCTTAGGGAGAGTGTTTAATGAGGAGATGTGAAGCCTTTTGCAGTTTATTGTTGATGACATTTTGAGGACACTTGCAGTTGCAGTTGGGTAGACAGAACAACAATAAAGCTGGGTATTTTCTTGGATGTGGTTTATGTGCCCCAGAGTGTTGTATTATATTTTATCAGTAATCAAGTCTCTTCTTGCTAGAAAAAAAAAATCCCTTTTGGCAACTAAATTCAAATATTTAAAGCAAAGAAGAAAAGAACACTATTGCAAATCTGGTACATGGATTTTCTGAGATTCAAAGAATCCCAGTTTTACTGCTTATAGAGTTGAACTAAAGGTTATTCTCCCTGTTTTTACATGCTTGAAATGGCTGGTTTTCTGGATGGCTATGGAATTTGTATAATGGTTGATAAGTCTTCGTTCTCTGTATTTAAAAATTCTGAAATTGCTTGAGACATTCCTACAGTAGAAATTAAATTGGCATTGCTATTCAGATAATATCTCTGGTATTGAATAAACCTCTTTATTTTGTATTCATACACGTAAAGTATATTCACATCTAGCACCTGAAACTTTGGGAATTAAAAAGAAATCAAGTGACATATTTGTTCTTACCTTTGTTTTTATTTGAAATGTTTGTGACCAACTTGAATTTCTAAAAATTGTAGGACTCTACACAAAGAGATCGCAGATGAACCAGTGAGTCTCTCCAGTAGGACTGTGGTGCTGTGGCTTCATGATCTAGTCTCATCCTCGGCTTTGTGGGTTGCTTTTCCAGAGATGGTGTTCTGGCATGTGTGGTTAAAACTTCCGGAATTTAACTCTCTGGCCTTGAATCCTGCTCCCATCAATTTCTTACTGTGTATCCTTGACCTAATTAGGTAACCTTGTTAGCCTTAACTGCAAAATCCTCAGTACCTGTATGTACCTTCTTGGATTATCATAATGATAAAAAAAGATAATGCAGGATTGGGTTAGACAAGTCTATGTATGGCACAAAATGAATAATCAGTGTTAGGTGCGATTATTAATATTAGTGTTAGTACAGTTTCATATCAGAAAGGTGCTTGTTGAATACTAGATCAAAACAGAGGAGAAAGAGAGTCCTAATGCAAATTTGACACAGGCTGTGGAAAATTTTCTGGCTTTAATTAGGAAATGTGTCTAATGATCTGCTCTTCCCCATTTCTAGTTGATGTTGCCTGAAATCTCCTAAATTCTTGCTCTGGACTCCTCTTTTCCATGCTCTGTAGAGACTCCTTTCTTTCCCAAAAAAGAATTATTTGACAGGATACAATGTGTGTGATTACAGTTCTGCTAGCTTAAGCCAGTTTATTACAATGGATTCATTTAAGGCTTGGTTATATTCCAGCCTCAGCCACTTTATTAACCATGAGGAGGTTACAGCTTTAGATTTGTTGATTCAACCATGCATTCTTAAGGTTGTATCCCAGACACCTTAATTAAACCTGGCTGTTCCCAAATTTTATCAGCCACTTCTTCTACTATATTTCTAACTTTACTGTTAAAAGGGAAGCATTTTGCTTCTTTGCAATTACAAAAGTAAAGAGGTATAGAATCTTAGATTTTAGTTTTATTACATTGATTGTTATGAACAGAATTCAAATGTGGAAGCTTATGAGTGAAAAATCTACATGAACAAAAACCTAAACTTATATTTTTGTTATAAACTGGTGATTTGAATTTTAGTGCATCTGTTGATAAAGAGAAGTATATTTGTTATTGTAATAAACAGGACAAACCATTTGCCCACATGACTCTTGAAAAGAAACCTGGCAGCGAGTTTTATATCATGTGTTTGGGACCCAACATCACATATGCCTAAATTTTTATAAATGTGTGTCCCCTAGGTTGTTATAACCATCTGCAATCAAATATGTTATGCAAAACAAAGACCAATTTGTATAACTATTTCCTTGCTTCAGCAATGAAAATCATCACATTGTGTTTTTTAGAGTAATTACCCATAGTCTGGGATGAGGTAGGCATTTTTCAGAAGTATGTACTTTGAACCATTTTTTTTTCTAAAATATGTACAGAAAGGGAATTAATCCAGGTTAGGCAAAAGGAACCAGCAAGCTTCTGATTGGAATATCTGTCCCAAACACTCTGCCTTAAAATTCATTCAGGTTTAGTAAGTTTTGTTTTGTTTTGTTTTGTATTGTTTTGTTTTGTTTTGTTTTAAAGACAAAATCTATTCTTAATTCTCCTGCCCGCACTTATACCTTAGAGTGAATGATCTTGTTGAAGATTACAGGTACTTTTCTCCTAATGCCTTGATGAACTCAGCCGCTCTGGAAGAATGGAAGTTTTGACTGGTAGGTATGAAGTGATCATTTCAGAACTTTAAAGTTGTGTTCAGATTCCACAGGCAGGCAAAGAGGAAAATAAGAAGATTGGGATTGAGGGGTGAAAGCAGTATGACTGAAGACCTTAGGAGGATCGAGGCAGAACAGAAAGTGAGAGGAGGCCAAAGAAACACTTTAACACTTTAGCTGCATAATTCCACCTTGGGCATCATCGACCTGTATGAAGATGAACATCATCTCCAGTGACATATTTGGTGGACCTGTCGCAGATTGCCTGTGCTTAGCTTCGGGCACTAATTTTCTGTCCTTACACAATCCAATACATTAAATGTCTGCCATAGTTTTTCAGGCCTGAAGAGAGATTTTTTTTTCTTTTTCTTTTTCTTTTTTTCTTTTTTTTTTTTCTTTTTTTTTTTTTTTTTGGCCCAAGCTTAGGATAAGATGAAGCATTCACTGTTTCATTCATTCTAACATCACAAGTCTGCTTCGCTCCCACCTTCCCTTTCTCATCTGTTGCATACATAGGGACTTTTAAAGGCAGGATATTCCTGATGGTATACCAGGCTTTGTGGTGGAAGAAGAGGCAATAGTTCTTTGATAGTGCTCAGAGGAGTGACAAGCCTGGCGGGAAAAAAATTGACACAAGCTATTTTTCAGGATTTTTTTTTTTTGATGGTGTATGCCCTAGTGAGACACAAACCTGCCACAAAGGTGGCAATTATTAAGCTCTATAGCTCAGGTTTATTTGTGGTCCTGAAAACTCCACACAGCCCATAAGAGAATTCCCTTTAGGACAGTAAGAGCAAGACACGTATCTATTTTGTAAGGTTATCTCTTTCATTACATTTGACATTTTCAATTCCACGGCAGTAGGCGAGAAAGATGGACCTTCACAAACATACTATTACACAACAAAAAGGAGTTAAAATTTGAAGACAAGATAGTCTTCTTCAAAAATTGTTTAAATACACATATGGTTAATATTAACTTACTTTATGCTTTTGAATTTAGCAGATACACCTTGAAAAATTCTAAAGATTGAGGGCAAAAAAGTCTGTCCTTTTATTTCTCTATCTGTCTTTATCTCTAACTCTGTCTGTATCTGTGCTCTTTAACTTAATTACAGAATAAAAATGATGTTTTTTAGTATTATGCTGGGTTATTAAGATTTTATACCTCTGTTTATTTGCCTACATTAGTTTCTTTGCTACACACCCCTAGTCCACTCAGAACTCATCTCCCTCCAAATTGGGTCTATGTAAGATCATTAGTGATCATACTTACTGAATGGTTGCTAGACATAAAGCACACTAAGTGGTGGGTCATTCTCTGACTTAGAGTAGACGCCAAGAAGGAAGAAGCAAAGACAATAATTCACAGTCATTTCTTGAATAGCATCTGAGCCTAACTTATGATAGATAAGGTAACCTTGGCTTCAAGGTAATGATATCATACAGATGAGAGACACATATACCAAAGATACACAGTGTAACATTGTAAGTGCTAAGATTCAGTTAATGAGCCGTCAAGCTTTGATGGGAAAAGCGAGCTCATAAACTAAAAGTGCAGAAATTGTGACAGCTGAGCTTTGTGCAAGGTACCATGGAATCACGAAAGATAAGCTCTGTTAATAACCTATTAAGGATAAGATGGAATATAAAGCATGGGGGTTCTCGTGACGGCTTGGGAAAGACAGGAATAGCCTCATAGTAATGACATTTGAGATGGGTTAATGAATGAGCAGGAATATGCCTGGTGAAGAAAAAGAAAAGGGTAGACAGAGGATCCTACTTGCACAGTTGGAGAATTTTTGGAAGGGTCCCAGGAGGCTCTGTAGGTGAACAGAGAGCCAGTCTCAGGCGCAATCCTGTGAAGAGTGTGGCATTATGGGAAGTGAGACTGAACGGTTAGAGAGTAGAGGACAAAGGACCTCTTTAAGCAAAAGTATGTTTTACCTTATGAGCAATAGGAAGTCAAGAGAGATTTTCTTCTTTATCACCCTCTGTCCTTCTCTTTCAACCTTCCATCTTTCTATCTTCTTTCTTTCTTTTTTTTTTTTTCTTCTTCTCCTCTTCCTTTTCCTCCTTTTTTTTTTTTTTTCTTTTGCTCTTTATTTAAGGGTAATCCTTGTAGTAGCAGTATGGTAGTTGGACTAGAGCTGGTGGAGACTGCTGGTATGTGAAACAATTAGAAATTTTAGCAGTGGTCCTCCAGGAAACAAATGAGGTCCTTCCATTAGGAAGTAGCTGATAAAAGTGGGGGCATTTTCTACACAAACTTGGAGAGCAAAGAGAGGGAAAGGTCTTGTTTTCTCTCCCTAAGCCTGGTGTATGTCACCACTGCTTGAGCCAGTATAGGCAGCCCACAAAGGTTTGTTGCTGGCAAAGAGTAGTAGTGAGTAAAAGCATACTTTCTACTTTGTGTCACTGAATGAGTTGGTGATACCTTTTACCAAGGTCAAAAATGGAGGATGTGGAAGATATTTGTGATGGGAAAAGAGAGAAACAAGTTCTACTTTTGTTTTGCTAAGTTTAGCATGTCTCCAGGGTAAGGTGATGTCCTTGTCCAACAAATACTTGGAAATACAAGTTCTATAAAAAGAAAAAAAGGAGGAGAGATGGTCCCCAGGAGATCAGGTTTCATCATAAGTTTGTATGGGACAAATAACTTAAAGGGTTGGTTTTATGTCCAGAAGAAGTTGTTTACTTTTTGAATGAACATCAGCAATTTATAGCTATCAGAATGTCAACTACTATTTCTGAAGAGGCACTGTCACAAAGATAAGTTGGGGATCCTTAAAATGTCTCTTTTTTTTCTTTCAAACATGAACAGTTTGCCTTTTCCATCCATAGGGCACGCACGATTATCAGAAGGTACAGTACTTTTTTCTCAGAAGGAAAAACTTTGCTCTAAGAATGATGACATTTCTGTCCCAAGATTAGCCCTCTAAAATATTAAGCTTGGAATAAGGCTGCCAATTCTATTCATGCTTATGACCAGAAAGGAAATTAGGGAGATTCTTTAATAAAGGCTATTCATGTTCAAAAATTAGTGAGTTTCGACAACAAATTATTTTCATGTTGCAATATATTAGGTTAATTGAACTTGAATTGAGTTCACAGTACTTTTTTTAAAAGTACTTTAAAATATAACAACAAAATACCTAATTTGAGATGAAATTATATATTAATTGTATTTCCTGTATTTGTTACTTTATTTTATTTGAACCTAACAATTAACTTGCAAGTTGCATATCCTGTCTAAATAAGCTATTCCTTGGGTCCACACAAAACATAAAATAAGAACATCACAAAGCAAATTGATTCTGAGATCACATAAGCATTTACTAATCTGGGTGCTGAATTAATTTCTTTTAGAAACATGTTGTAAAAATTAGGAAAAAATCTGTATTACTTTCCAGTATGAAATAGTAGCCTTTTAAATGTATGCATAATCAGTGAAAGGCGTTTATCCTGAATGATTTTATTAGTCAAGTTTCTGGGGGTTTTTTTGCCAGAAAACCCTCAAACTTGACTCCACAAACCAATGTAATCAAATTTGTTTTGCTAAATACTAAATCTATAAGTACTGGTTGAAGTTTAATCCCAGTGTCCTTGAAACATTCCACTAAACTTAAAAAATTTCCAATAAACAACTGTGGTTAGTAATAGTATGCTTGGGTAAAACAAAGAAAATGTGGTTATTTACAATTCTAAAGCTAAGTTTTAGAAAAGGCATCAGGGAAGGGGGGCCACAGACCTATTTTTAATATTCCAACAAGCTAGAGCTCATATTTTATTTTGATCAAAGGGATTAAAAAAATCTTTGTTTGAAGGAAGTGTTTAACTTCATAGTTTCCACATTGAGTTTCTTCTAGTTCTCATTATTGGGGATATTTTCATGGAAATGCACTCTGTTTTTGGATACCATCTGCTCCTCCCATGCTTTGGTTAGACCCCCACATCTGGCTGTTCTGGAATTGTTCATGAGATCTCAGACATAATCATCATGACCTCACTAGAGAGGGGTGACAAAGGAGCAGATGAACATCAAGAAGACTAAGCTCATGCATTTCAGATAAATGACTCCAGAGAGAAAATGCAGAAGGCAAAACACATGAACATGGTTGATACAGAGCAATGAGGCAATGTTGTGATGATTATTTTTAAATCATTTATTAGACCACGTAAAATGAAAAGAGGAGAAAAAGCAGACGAAGATCTTTAAAGGACCACAGAATACGACTAGTGGAGTTAAAATGGAATTTGAACATGCTTCAGTTATTAAGTATCTTCAATGACAAGTATTCAGTGTTTTAAAAAAGACTAATATATTTAGTTACAGGTCAAGAAAATTAGTAGGATTAGGTATTTGATATAAAAAGTGCCATTTTTTCTAAACTGTTGATTTTCTATGGAGTAAACAGTTTAAGTAACTGTTTGATTCCATATTTCACTGGTATGTGAGGCTAGAATAATAAAGCTAATGTATTGAAAGAACTGATTTGTTTTGGAATTGCATATCTAATAATAGAAACAGCTCTAGTGGTGAGTCCCTAGTCCCATCCCAAAATGCTTGTTTAATTTTCCATATTAGAGGAGTATCCTGATAGAAGGAATACCTAGTTAATTAATCATTTATAATGTGTATTTATTTTTTGGTGGGGTGGGAGGAACACAGAGACAGCTTTTATTTCCTGTGTTTTTTGGCAAATGTTAAAAAAATTAATATATTTTAAAAAATCATACTTTTTAGAAAACACAGATGGGGTCCATATTGTTAAGGCAGGTGCAACCAGGATTAGGTTAGGTTAGGAGATAATCTGCAGTTAATCTAGTAAATGCTGAGTGTGATTAAATGAGAAGAATTGGAGCATAAGGCTTTTATCCAGGTAATTGGGCTACATGGCTAATTTTTTACCAAGAAGACATTGAAATGATAATGAAGAAAAGTGTGGTGAGCTTGAAAGTTTCCTGTATGTTTCACTGTCTTCTTGTGGAAATACTGTTTTAAGTACTAGAATCTCAGCCTTTACGTAAATAAAACTTTGGAGCAGTGTGATGTTCTGAGTGGGGAATCTTAGTGAAACTTGTATTTATGGATAACGTTAGAGTGCCTCAAAATGTAAGAAATGATCTTGGTCTGTATAGCATTAAAGCAATCCATCAAAATGAAAGAAAAGACACTTTCCAGTTTTCTTGTATCTTTTGGTACTTTCTTAAAGATAGCTATGTCATTTTTTAGGTCTGTAAGAAAAAAAAATTATTATTGTGGCCTTTACATAGAACAAAAATGTGTATTTTAGGAAATAATGACCTACTCATGAATTGCTGGCTTTAGGCATTATCATGTATATTAAGGACAGAGTTGGAGAGGGAAGCATACATACAAGCATTTTATAGGTTTATTTTTTTTTTCTTTCCTCTTCAATGCATGTATTTGAAAACTGCTTATTTGCCTGAATTTGCCCTGCTGGCAAAATTTTTATACCAGGCAGCTACTTTTTATTGTTGCTGCACATCATGAATAACAGCTTTATTTGATGGCAAATGAGATGCCCCAAGTTGCAAGCCTTCCATAAACATATCTGAATTGTTCAATTTCCTTCTCATTGTATAATTTCTACCCTGGTCCTTTGCCTGCTGATGTTCAGATAAAGATTTCATTCAAGTCATTTTCAGAACTGTCCTATGTTCCTTGCTGTCATAAGTGTAAGATTGCTCAATTCATATTAGCTATACAAGTGCTGTGCAGGTTTTTATCAGATATTTCTAAAATTTCTTTGTGATGAGTGGTAATGAGAACAATAAAAGAATGCCTCCAGTTGGTTTTCCAAACAGTGGTGGTGTTTAGCAATAGAATTAGTAATATGACTGTATAGAAACCACTTTCTGAAGAAAGTATCTTTTCTTTTTCCTTTTCTTTCATGTGTTCTAACATGGATTTGGAAACTATGATTGCTGATTGATTCCAAATGACTTCGCTCTTTGTTTCCCAATTAGGTAAGTGATTTTGATTCTTTGATACTTCCTGGAGTCCATGGTTTTATTTTTAAATCATTGTTCATTGCAGATTGCACTGTTGAGTTCTCTAGCAAAATGAGGTAAAATAGAAAGACAAATCACCTTTTTCAGAAATGTGTTTAAGGTCTATTTGATTAGCTGGCATAGGAAACAAACTATTAAGACGACCCAGTGCAGGCTGTTCCTTTTCACAGGAACCATATGTTTGAATTCATTTAAGTCCTTTTTGTTGGCTTGCTTTTGTTTATGAACGAGCTGTCAGATCTTCCCTCGAAAGTTCTGGGTCATACCAGTCTAGTTACTAAACATCATACCAGTGACTCAGCTGTAAGGATGAATTCCATATGGTAGCGAGTGACAGTTTGACAGTCAGTAGCTAACCATTTTGATGATCCCAAAGATAGCTAAGTTAAAAAAAATCAGCTTTAGATTCTGAGGTATTATCACTTATTCAGGGCTAATGCCGGGATGAATAAACTACAATCTATGTCTCAAATCTGGCCAACCATGAGTTACAAATACTCTTTATATTTTTTTAATGGTTGACCAAAAAATCAAAAGAAAAATACTCTGTAACATAGGAAAATTATATGAAATTTAAATGTTGGTATCCAAAAATAAAGTTGCATGGAAACACAGTCATACTCATTACTTTGCATACTGTTTATGGCTGCTTTGTGCTACAACCATATAGCCCCCAAATCCTAAAATATTAAATATCTGATTCTTAGCAGAAAATGTTTGCTGACCCTTTTGCTTGAGCATCAGCATAAAGGGAGTTAATTCCCAAACCCTCCCACTTTGGGGATACTGATAAGAACAAAAATCATTATGTATCTGGCCTTTTCTTCAATCACAAGTGTATCTACCATACCTAAAATGACCAGATCAGACCAAATGCAAGAGCAGATCCTGATTGTAGATTTAAATTTTCCTGAAACAGTTTTTTACAGTTATATTTCTTGTACTTTTAACCCTTAAAACATTCAACACATTAAGTATAATGTATTTTTACTGCTAGTGGATCTTTGGGCTTGCCCACAGATACTCAGAGCCCAGTGACTGATGGGAACTGAGGGCAGGGGAGTGGCATTTGGGTCTGGGGAAGTAGCAATAAATCATATAATGAAAAATAATTTTCCCAAAGTTTTAAATATTTCTCAAGGATTTGTTTTACCTAAAAGAGCACTAACATTCTGTAGATACTGGCTATTCTGAATTAAATGTGATAGTGTTGGAAAAGTGTATTATCGATCATTGCAGTCTAGCTTCACACCTAAAACAAGTAAGTGTGGTTGTGCTTTGTGAAATGGACTTTGCAGAATTTTTCAGAAGGAGTGTGGAATTTGAGTGGTTATATTCTTACTGTGATTAAGGTAGTCTTAAAATAATTATAAATATATTTCTAGTTCTGTTCACCTTTGTATTTATCAGAAATGGATGCATTCTTAGTTTGAGACTGAAGAAATAAAAAGAACAAAGAAAGCATATTCTTAGAATATTGCAAGAGAGAGCAATGTAGAAATATCAGGATATTAAAAATATGCATTATCTTCTAGGTTTAGGCCACTGGGAAATAAAGCTTCTGTGAGTGTATTTGATATATAAAGGCAGGCACAAAGAGAAAGGCAAATGTACTATGGATATTCTGGTATGGTACAGTTATACAGTATGTTTTCTAACCCTTTTCATGGAAATTTGACATTACTGTACCTCCGCTAGAAGCAGCAGGAATCACCAGGGAAAGAACAGCTGGATACTTTATTAGGTTTTATGTTGTACATAAGGAGACCATGTTTTCCATTGTCGGTGTGTAAAAGAAAATGAAAGCTCTGGGCATCATTAAAGCCTAGGAAGCATAGGATGTGTCAGCTCTGTTCTCTCAACACCTAGATTGAAAGTACGGTGTAGGTCACTGTAAAACCAAAACAGACCCTCTGCTCTAGTTGGAATTTCAAGAGTTGATTTAAAAAAGTAAAATAGTCCGTAATTGTTGTAGTTATTCCTTTGTAACTAGACAGTTACATACATGTATGAATACAAACTTACATTGTCTGTTTAAACTTGTTTTCTACATTATTGCATCTGAATATCTCTTTGCTGTACCCTAAGGGGCACCAGGAGGCTCCTTGGTATCAGAGAAACTGGACATCTCCATCGGCTGGTTGTTATGATGTTACACACTTCATAAGCCTTTCTTCCTTTGATTCTCCCTTTGGCCCCTTTTGTTAGATCATTTTTATTTAATGTGTCTTCCCCACCCCCTGCCACAGTACACACACTATTCTTATTGGCTTAGTCACTGTGTCTCTCCTTGTAAGTGCCTTTATGTAGGGACCGTTTTACTGTGTATCAGTTCCACAAAGCTCATCACTGGATTCCTCATTCAGTGGATGCCTTTAAAATACTGTATTAGTCAGTCTGGCTGTCATGGCAAAACACTACAGATTGGGTGGCTTAAACAACAGGAATTTATTGTCTCAGAATTCTAGACGCTGTTAAATCTGAGATCAGGGTTCCAATATGGTCATGTTCTGGTGAGAGATCTCTTCCTAGCTTGCAGATGGGGCCTTCTCTCTGTGTTCTAACACAGCTTTTTTGGAAGAGTACCTCACCTTTATGACCTTATTTACCTGTAATTAATTCCTAAAGACCTTGTCTTCAGACACAGTAATGTTGGGGGTTAGGGCTTCAACTTACAAATTTTATGTAGAGGCAGATACAATTCAGTCCTTTAATAATCACCTTTGACACAATTTGAGTTACATAGGCAAGAGAGAAGATGGATTTTTTTTCTCTTCACATGAATCTATACAAGAAGTGTTTGTAGACAGACCATCTGTGTCCATGAGTTGAAGTATTCTCTTAATTTTTATCATATGCTCATATTAAATCTAGTAAGTTACAAAGTACAAATATTAAAGGATGTTTGATGTTCTAGCTGTAATCTCTTCTTTTATTACCTTAAAAAGATAAAACAGAATGAACACCGATTCCATTCATCATTCATGAATCCATGTATTTATATATTTCCCATTGATGCAGTGCCCAACCACATGCATGAGGGGTACAGAGCAAGAACAGGAAGTAAAGAATAACCTGACAGTATTCTGCCCCATAGGTTCTCATAGCGACAAGAAAGAGAGTTTCAGAGCAATATGTTAAGTGCTTAACATAATTTGCTGTTGAAATAAAAATAAAGCAGTACCCACAATCCTTTGTATATTAGTGACTTTTCAATGGGGATAATATGTATCATGAGAGTAAGTTTGCAGTTGAAGAAAGGGAGTCAATGCCAGGCAAAGGGAACGGCAAGTACAAGCAAGTACATGGGTGAATAAGAGCATCCAGCAGAGCGTGCAAACCAACGTGTTGAGTGAGATGAAGACAATGAAATGCTCTTAAGTTATTTTTTTTTGAGCTTCTACTGTGTGTCAGGTTCTAGGTTATGTGGGTTGGTGTCGTGTGGTAGATAAGAATAAAATATCTTAAGCTGATTTTGCAGGGGAAGGAGATAATTAATAAAGAATTAAGTAAGTGATCAAAAGTTGTAAATGCAAAGAATGCAAAAAATGGCTTTGATAAAGGGATGTGGTGATCCTCCTAGGGTGGTGGGGAGGTTTTCCTAGAAGATGATGAGAAAGTGATGTTTGACTTAAAATTGGAATAACAAAGAGTCAGCCCTGTAAAGATTCAGACAAATGGAACAATTTCTTAATACATAAAAATATTTTTTTCTTAAAATATGATAGGATATATTTTAAAGTACAGAAGAATAAATGGGAAGTTAACAGAAACAAGACCAATAAGTGAGATGATCAGAGGGGTACTAGATCAATAAGAAACTGGATAGATGTTAAAGATGGGTAGTAGGTACTTGGGAATCTGTTATAGGATTTTCCCTAGCATCATGTACATTTGAAAATGCCCAAAAAGCTTAAAAGCTTTTTTCATACGATTTATACTCTAACTTTCTGCTTTGTTCTGTTTTGTTGCATTATTTCTTACCCATTAAACTATCATGAAGAGTGTTTTGATCATCTGTTTTTGAGTGCAAGTACATTTGATGTCTATTGTGGCATGACAAATTACCCCAAGGCGTAGAGGCTTCAAACAGCAATACATACGTATTATTCTTCACAATTTCTATGGGTCAAGAGTTTGGGATTCTGGTTTGAGAACCCCCCCCCCCCAAAAAAAGCGTAAAAGCTGTTATGAGGTTTTTAGTCAAGATGTCAGCAAGGGCTGATTTCATGTAAACTGGCTTGACTGGGTGGATCTGTATCCAATGTGGTTTACTCACATGACTGGTGAGTTGATGCTGATTGTTGGCAGGAGATCTGATTCTCCCTCTGGGGTTTCTGCACAGGGCTTCCTGTGTGTCCTCACAACATGGCATTTGGCTTCCCCTGGAGCAATCCAAGATCAGCCAGAAACAGCCAGGTCATTTCTGACTTATGCTTGGGAGTTACACACCCTCACGTCTACATTGTGGTATTGTCCACACAGGTCAGTCCTATTCAGTGTAAGAGGAGACTATGCAAGGACATAAATACCAGGAGATGAAGATAATTAGTGGCCATCTTGGAAACTGGCACTGCAGGGAGAAATATTATTTTTAGTATTTAAACAAATAATCTTGATATTGTGCTCATGAAATTGATGCCTACCCCCATCACCCCCCATCACCCCCCAAAAATCCCTAATTTGTGGTTTTCAACCAGTAAGTGACATAATTATCTTTGAACCTCAATATCCATCTTTGGTTTCTAGAGTACATATTTATATAATGATGTCTTTCTTCTGACCAGTTACTTAAATTAGCTTTATTTAATAGATAAAGATATTAAATGACTTTGCAAATCAAAAAGTGAAAATATATGCTGAGAATAAATTATCAAGAGTCTCTCCAGCATAACTGATGATGGTTATTTTCCAGTATACTCTTAAATTTAAATTCATTGCTGTAATAATCTTTTCAACCAATTAACAGTTAATTTGGTCTATTATGTTAAAATGTTTTCCATTATTATTTGCCTGTTAATGTAGGTTAGATGTTAATTATGCTGTTCTATGGTGGCTAACATGGCACCCCCTGCAGTTGCACATATTATTGGTTAGTTCTTTGGCTGTTGTGTATTAATATGCCTCATTATTATTGTGCTAATTTTAGTACGAGCATATCATATCCTGTGTCATTTAAAACAAAATCACCAGTCTTACATCGCTTTCAACCAAACGTTAGATACTTTTACATTTAGGAGTAGTTTACATGATTAAACATATAATGATCTTTAAGTCTTAGCTTGCATTTGATATATTTAGGCTGCATTGCTCAATATATTTTAAATATTTGTAGGTCAAAGTGTAATCTCCTTTACAACAAATACAAATCATAATTTTACATTAAATGTGCATTTAAGCTTCAAGAGGGCTACAATTATAAATACGATAATGAGTATTCCTTCAACCATACTGCTAATAGAATGGAATATCAACTTACTTTCTGGGTCTAGTTTCATTGCCCCTCGTTCCACTGTTACAACATCAGCTATTTTTTAGTACCAGTGAGCAGCATTTGGAAAATAGGGTTTTATTAATGTTCTATTCATGCTGTATAACAAATTACCATGGATTTAGTGACTTAAAACATCTATTTATTATCTCACAGTTCTGTAGGTCAGATGTCCAGGTTCAGCTGGTTCTTTCCTCTGGATTTCACATGGCCAATATCAAGATGTTGGCAAGACTGTGTTTCTTTCTGGAAGCTCTAGGAATGAATGTACTTTCTAGCTCACTCATTTTCATGACGAAATTCAGTTTCTTGCAGTAGCACGACTGAGCTTCCCGTGTCCTTCATGGCTGCTGACAATGTGGGCCGTGTATATGTTGGGGGGGGGGGGTAGGGGGCCGTTCTTATCATCTAGATAAGATTTCTTACCTTGTGGCCATCTTCCTCCATTTTCAACAGCAACAAATGATCAGTTTCTTTCAAACTTAGAATCTCCCTGAATCTCCTTCTACCTAGCCTTCTCTGCCTGGGAAGTCATGCAATTTGATTGGGTCCACCTAAATCATCCAGGGTAATTTTAAAAGCCATAAGATTAGATTGGGCTCACCTCAACAGTCCTGGGTGAGTCCCGTATTTGAAAGTTAGTTCATAACCTTAATTTCACCTGCAAAGTCCATTCACAGCAGTACCTGATTGATTAACCAGCGGAAAGAAATATTTCAGGAACATCTTTAGAATTCTCCCTACTGTAGAGTTGTTGGTTGATCAGAAGCTTAGAGAGATGTAACTTGTGTGAGCCCTCTCAGGAAAAGTGGCATTTCAGTTGAGTCCTTAGCAAGAAAAAAAGTCTAGGCGGCTATGGAGAGAAAACTCAGGAAAAGACTGCTCTAAGTCCCAGTGTAGCACACAGTCTTCAGTTTCATATTTGACTCGACTTATGGCCTGTCAGGAAAAAACAGACTCCACCACAAATGAAAACAACTGCAATATAGATATGTTATGATTCATACCTTAAGTTATTTCTGATTATATGTTAATAAATACACAAACATAAATTGCCCTTCCTTGTTCTTAAAAGCATTACTGCAGCAATGTTCCTCTTTCCTTCTTATCTAGATTGTTCCCATCAGTACATGAGTATGTTTATTTCTCTCCTTAAACACATACACACACAGAGGGATAACTTTTATTTCATGTATTTTTTCCCTTGTCTCTCCTTCTTATTGGTCTTTTCTGTCTGCAATTTCTTTTTGATTTTTTTTCTTGAGCCCACTCTAAAATCCAGCACTTTCCCCCCAGCCTTTTACCCAAACTGCCCTTGTCATGAACCACAGTGACCTCTACACTGCTACATCTGATGTCCAAGTCTGACTATTCATCCTATTAGACCCATGATCAGCATTTAATCCACATGATCCCTCCCTCATCCTTGGTACGCTTTCTTCCTTGATGGCTTTCAAGACATCATCCTGCATTGTCTTTCTCTTGTCTTCCCAGCCACTCATTCTTTGATATCTGTTCTGGTTTCACCTTCTTGCCCAAACCCTGTATTTTGGAGTGAGCCCACTTGAATTTCCTCATTTCCATCCAAATGAACTTCCTAGATGATCTCAACAATTCTCATGGCCTTATCTACTGTCTCTACATGATGATAACCACCCAAGTTATATTTGAAGCCTGGACTTCTTCCCTTAACTTCCAAAACTGTCAATCCAATATTTCATTTGAATGTCCAACAGGAATCTCAAAATGAATATGCTCCTGCTTAAACTCCTGATATTTCTACTTTCCTTGCTAAAACCCTCTCCATCCATGATTTTTTTATTTTGGCCCAAGATCTTTGCTTGCTCTTACACGTCTTTCTTGTTCTAATCTCTTATCCAATCCTTGGTGAAAACATGTCTCTTTTATTTTCAGAATATACCCAGATTATATTCATCTCTTTTGCCACTGCCCAGAGTCAGATGGTCAGGTAACCACTATCTCTTACTTAGATTATGGTAAAATTGTAATGACAGTTCTCTCTAATTCCTTGCCCCCATTCAGTTTATTCCCCCATCACCATCAGTGCCTACCATATCTCTCACTTCTCTCCTAACAGACCTACCAAGTCTTCATTTACTTTCTTGCTTTTTCTTGCAAGTGATTCTAGCTTCTGACCCAGAGTCTATGCATTAGCTATTGGTTCTGCCTCATTAACTTTTCCAGTGGTCTGGCCAGCTCTTACTGTCTTCAGCTCTTTTCTCCAAAATCTTCTTCTCACGGAGATCTTCTCTTGGGACTTTGCTTAGGTGGCAGTGCTGCCGTTCCCACTTGACCTGTCCTATTCCCCTTTCCCTATAACTTACCTATCATCCACGTAGACTATAAACTCCATGTGAGCAGATGTATTTGTCTGCATTTCCCCCACTATCTCAGTGCTTAGAGCAAAGCCTGGAAGTGGTCAGTAAATGTTAATGGTGGGGAAGAAAGATAAATAAAGGAAAGTACATTGATATACAGTGTACTTGGCTGCAACCTTTTAAGGTAAATAGAGCAGGTATTATTTTATTTTCCAAATCAAGGCAATTATATATGTTGCCCAAGGTCACAAAACTAGTTAAGTTCAGAGATTAAACCAAAACTCAACTCTCCTGACTCCTAACCTGGTTTTCTTCCCACTACAATAGGTGCTAAAAATACAGTGTTGTCTGTTCTTGGGAGCTACAGTACAATGTCCCCCAAGAACCTGGAAATAAAGAAATAAGATTGCCTTCTGAGAGTTACTCTATAAAATCAACATAGAATGAATCAGTTACCTTAAAGAACTAGAATTGCTTTTAAACCAAAGGGACTTCTACTGATTAAATAGCTTAACATTTCTAAGGAAAGAATGTTTTAATAGGAAGAGGCAGACTTAGAGGCACTTTAATTGGATATTCAAAAGCAAAAGTTAGCAGAATGCATCCATGGGGAGGGAGCCTCATTCAGCCAGTGAACTATGAGAATTATAAGGCCTCTGTGTCCGTGGGTAAGTCCCACTTTCTTGGCCATGCCAGTGAACATTTGATTCATCTCACAAACTTGGTTGTTTTTTTTTTTTTTTCTGGTTCTATAATCACCAAACAATTTTATGATTAAGCATTGATTTCACATGCAGCTCTACCTCCCTACAAAAGAAAAAATTCCTGTCAAAATGTACTCCTTGCAATCTTGTCCTGATGTTAACCATTTCTTTTTGAAAGTTAATAAATTGACCTTATAATTATGATTTGGCTTCTGTGAAAAGATATGTTACTGACACACATATTCTTATTTCTTTTACAGTTATAGTCTAAGGATTTTTTTAATCAGTTTGTGATTTTATATATCAGTTTTCTGAACTTAGTTAATTGAATGTGAATCTCTTCTGCACTTTTTCCCACTTCTGCTGAATATAAAGATACTCTTAACCGTTCAGCTGTGGAAGAAAATCAACCAGAGATTCCTTAGCGTCAGCCGCCACTTGAAATGCTGGGCAAGAGAAGGAGTGTCCTTGCTTAGGAGAAAAAGACCTTTTCTTTTTTAAAATAGAACTTCAGCAAGATACATCTGCTGAAGTTCAGCTACTTTAGGGAATTTTAGTTGGTGGAAGACTGCGCTGGTTCTCAAAGTGAGGGAGGAATTGTTTTTGTAGATTATCAGCAATTATTTTGGCAATTTGAATTTTTATCAAGATCGGTAGGGAAAAAAGTGGGGCTAAGGTCACCTGCAAGAGAGAGTGGGGAGGGACAGCTGTAGGACCAATGGAAAATTCTCAGTCCTTTGTTGTCTCTCACACAGGAAAACCAGGTTTCTAAGTTGGCCAGGCTCAAAGCTAATCACACACTCACTGAAATTTTGATTTACCAAGCACAGTTGGTCACAAATTGTTTTTAATTCTTGCATTTCTACATAAATATATGTTCAATAAGTTATGTTTTGCTGGTTGCTCCATTTTAAAGTGTTAAATAATAGCTAACAAAGTATCCAGGGAAAATATTTTCTGCAAGAAAGCTCCAGTTCTCTTATTTGTTTGTTTTGCTTCTTACTTGCCTTTTTAATTTATTCATCATAGAAGATAAATCTTAGGGAGGTTTATTGTGACAACTTCAAATTTCTATTGTACCATAGTTAAATCTTGAATAAATAATTAATTTTAGGGAACAAAGAGCAACACAAACATATCAAAACATGCTGGCATTTTGATTAAATAACAACTGAATTTTAGTCTTAGAGCTTAAAAATTTCTTTTTAAAAATCGGTACCATTCAGTTACCACGGAAGTAAAAAATGACTAGTAGAAGACAAGTTGGAAAAGGTGTCATGATTTTTTGGGGGCGGGGCATGAAATGAATTATGATGGCAGGTGAAGGAATTAATGAGGAGTAGAAAGGTTATCCCCAGCCCCAGGAACCAGGACTAACAGGAATGGAGGTGGGGGGGGGGACTGAGATAAAGATTTCTGTAGTTGCGAACGTTAAGGTACCTCACTAGTCATCTCAGATATTTTCTTTTAACAAGGTGGCAGAATCATCTATTTCGAAATACAGGAGGTGGGGTACTTTAGGAATCAGGAAGGCTACATTAATCTGCAAGTAAGAGGGAGGATAACTCTAATAATTAACCATGGTTTCTCATTAGACTCAAGTTGTTAAGAGTGAATCAAGAAGGAAGTGTTATGTCAACATTATGAGTAGAAAGGGCACAACATAATCTGGGGTCTCAGGCAGCAATAATTGCAGGTATCAGCATTTCACAGTGGCTTTCTAGAAGAGCTTGTTTTAAACTCAGATCAAAGACTACCAAGCTGCATTAAGAAAGATCTAGGCTTTCAGAGGTATCAAAGAACACCTGGGATTTGAACACAGAGACAGCATGACTACAGACATATTGCCAAACTTCTTGATTCAAGGGTAATGACAAGGGCTTCGTTATAATTTGTGCATCATTTTGTGTTGTAAAAGTTACTCTCAAATGGGCTGCCTAACATTTTGTGTCTAAGCATAGCATTGTCACCAAAAAGAGACACATCAATTGTAGGAAACAGTGCTATTTTTTTTTCCCAGAGTCTAAAGTCAATGATATCCTGATGGTAGAAATTATAAGGCCATAATGTGATTTCTTTATTCAGAAGACAATTATGATACAGATCGAATAATATGGAAAATTTCAAAACTCCTGCTTTAAAAAAAAAATAGACAGGTTATTGAATTTTACCCTCAACTTAACTTTTTGTGGGTTCAACATCAGTAGTACTGCTGTGGCAACCAAGAAGTCATCAGTGGAAATTAGTCTTTTTGTTGAGTTGATCTTATGTTAATTCACTACAGACATTGGATATTGGAAGCTGTTCTTTCTGTGGCCAGGTTAGGAGGTCAGGAAAATGGGGATGGAGTATACTTCTAGTTTTAAACAGCTCATTTCATATGGGCCATCACAAAATCACTGTAAATAAAATAGTTTCCATTTGTCTCAACAGATCTGTTAATCTTCTGGGTCATATATTGCCTGTGTTTAATTGAATCTTGTTTATTGGTTATCGACAGACTTCTTTTCAGAACTGCTCTTTTAAATTCTGTGATGGAGGAAAAATTCTTACTATCTCAGGCATTTTCAGGTTATTATTAATGTCAATTTTTATCAAAAAAAAATACAATCTTATAAGCCCCTTTTTTGAACTTTGGGCTTAAGTTCACATTGTAATGTTGCAGTCTCTTCTCTAAGAAATCCCTGCAGCCAAATTATACATCTTGCACTGTGGGACGTACAAATTTTTGAGGTTCTGTTAATGATAGGAAAGGCTTGAAAAATAACTGCTGCTTCTGAGAAGGTGGCTTTATCACAAGTCCTTATTTTAGGTAAATCATAATGGGCAGAAAGCATATTTCTGGATATAATTAAGAATCAGGGAGAGTATAGTACACTTCTGTTTAAGTCTATATTTTATTTGAATCAAGATTGGCAATGCTGAAACAAAATTGTGTAAAGGAGAGTGTTTGACATCAATCTCTTCAGTATGTTTCCAAATAGTTCTTTTATGCATAGGGCAATTTACCATGGAGACTTGATTTTTGTTTCTTTGTTTTGTTTTCTTTTTTTGTTGTCTGCTAATCACAAGCTCCTGGTTTGTCCCTCCCTCACTCCCCTACCCTCTTTCCCCTTTGGTAACCATAAGCTTGTTATCTATGTCTGTGAGTCTGTTTCTGTTTTGTAAATAAGTTAATTTGTGTCATTTCTTTAGATTTTACATATAAGTAATATCATATGGTATTTGTCTGATATGATCATCTCTAGGTATGATACTTCATTTAATATGATAATCTGTAGGTTCATCCATGCTGATGCAAATAGGAGACTTGTTTTTTAAACTCAGTAACTAACACTGCTCAGAACATATGTTCGAAAGTATCGCTCTTGATAATCTGAAATCTCTTTTTGGATTAAACTATAAATATAGAAAAATGTGTAGATGAATTACACTAACCACTGTCTGGTATCACCACCCATCTCCCCCGCAACTCCATGCCTGAATTATTTTTACAGAATTGTATTTTGAAATTATGCCCTTGGGCCACATTGAGGATCATTAGAAGAAACAGCCCTGAGAAACTCATTACTTTATTTACTACAAGAATTTTGTTGAAGATGTTGTTCTCTGCATTGCCCAGCGGACACCTTGTAGGAACCCCGTGGAGAAATATAGCTCCAGAGTCAGTACCAAGAATAGTCTTCTTTTTCCTAAGCAAATGGTTATTGGTCTCATGGACTCTGAGAGTTACAGAAATGATTGTTTTCAGTTTATACTGGGGACTAGAAAACACAAAGCAATTTAGGGTGCATCTCCATGATTGGTACGGGATATCACAGCTCTTTTATGATGGTGTCACTGCATGTTTCTAAAAATTTTCCTAAGTTACTTTTCCTTCACCTACCTATTTTTATTTGATTTTAAGTATGAATTTTATAAGCCATCTAAAATCTTTGGAAAAAGGCAGAGTATAAATAATATGAGTGAGACCAAGATACCTTTGGGAAGCCAAAAGCTTAGTCTTAGATAAGGAACACGGTTGTCATTTGAAATAACCGTATCTCTGTGATGTCTCCAAGTTCAGAAGTATGTTGAATGAGGGTGTTGTTTCAATCAGAATTTCTGGGGCCAATGCCTGAACATAGATATTTTTTTTAGAAGCTAGTGATTCTAACATGTTTATAGTCGCACAGAAAGGCGTTTCTGCCCTGGAAAAGAGCAAGTACAATGCCTTGAAAAGGGAACAAGCTTGGCTTGGTTCCAAGAGAGTAAAAAGCCCTGCCACCTTGGGTCAGAAGGTGTTGATAGGAAAGGCGTGGGAGATAAAGTTGAGAAGCAGACAGGCTCGATTTCAAGCAGAGCCTTATAAACTATGATAGGAAATTACATTTCATTCCAAATATGATAGAGGGCCACCAGAGGGTTCTTTGTTAAGTCAAGTTTATGAAGGTATAATTGACATATGGCAAAGTTCACTCTTTTTAGTGTATAGTTCTATGAGTTTTGATAAACACATGGAGTTATATAACCACCTTACACCATCAAAACAAAGAAAATTTTTGTCACTCCAAAAATTTCCAACACGTCTGTTTGAAGTCAGCTCCTCCTCCCACCCCCAGTTCCCGGCAACCATGTCTCTGCTCTCTGTCACTATAGTTTTGTATTTTAAACAATATCTTATCAGTTAGTTCATATCATATGTAGCCTTTGGAGTCTGGCTTCTTTCACTTAGCAAAATGCATTTGCCATTCATTCATACAGTTGTATGTACACGAGGCCTTTACACAGGGGGAATGATACAAACTGCTTTGTATTTCATGAAAATAGCTTGCTTACTGTGATAAGAATCATAGTATCATGGTTGTTAAGAGGTGGTTGTATCAGGCTGAGTAAAGGGATATGATGATGGCTTCCATGGTGGCAGCAGTGGAGTTTCTGAGAAATGGTTGATTTGGGAAGTATTTTGAAGTGTGGATTTGCAAGAATTCTAGTGATTTAGGTATAAGTAGGAAGAAGATTTATCAACTTGGGGAAAAAATAATTTTAGATAAATTAAAAATTTAAATATAAAACAATGAAAGTACTAGAAGAATTCTTAGGAGACTTATTTAGTATAATCCTAAAATGAAAAATAACTTCTCAAGCAAAACAAAAAATACAGAACTTAGGAAAAAGTTGCAGTATAAAACAATTAAAATTTGTATAAGGTGAAATACACCACAATTTAAGTTGTACAACCAGTGCCAGCCAGAGATAAACATTAATACCGTATATAACCAAGTATTGATATACACACTATATAATGGCAGCTATCAATCTGAGACAAACAACTCAAAAGAAAAATGGACAAAGCAGAAAAAAAAATTGACTAAAATATACAGTGTCCAGTATACATTTAAAAAGATGTTTATTTTCATTACTTTTTGATTTAGCAGTTTCACATCTGGGACTCCATTCTGTAGCAGTCCTTATGTATGTGGGCATAGCTTGTTTTCCTTCAATAGGAAAATAAATAAGTAAATTTTCATTCTTGGGCACAATACAATATTATGCAGCCATTAAAAAGAATGAGCCAGATGTGAATAGTGCCATGGAAAGTTCTATGTTACATGAAAAAGTTGGAGGATAGTTTACTCATCATGATTTCATTAATAGCTCATTAAAAGAAAGTTCTGTGATTGTGTATGTGAAAAAGAGTAACTACAAAGAAAAACAACTGGATACACACCAAATGGTTAAAATGTTAATACACACCAAATGGTTAAAATAAAATTAGTTATTTCCTCAGAGGTTGTGGGACTGGGTATGATTATAAAGAAAATCTTTCACATTTTTCTTCATTTTCTTTGTAAGGCATGACTATTTTTAAGATTTAAAATAATGTTCTTGCAAACATTGTTGTAATTATTGTAATTATTTTAATCTTACAAATACACATCAAGAATTTCTCTCAGATATTTATCTAAAAGTGAAACAGTCGAGTTATAGATGTATACTTTTTCTCATTTATTGGATATTGACAGTTAACAAATGCATAAACAATTGAAATGATCATAAAGTGGGATACTTTACAGCAGTTAAATAATCGAGACATACACATCAATGTAGAAAAAATAACAAAATCATAATATTGAGTGAGAAAATTGAAGTCTTAAACGTTTATGAACATTTTTAAGAAGTAAAATTTTATATACCATTCTAGGGAAAATGCATATTAGTAAACAGTTAAAATATGCAGGGAACTATACCACAAGAGAGTGTTAATTCTGCAGGAGATGGTAAATAGTTGGGGCTTTGTCTCCATAATGTTTGACTTGTTAAAACATATAAAACATGCATGGCATATTTAGTGTTTACTAAATCTGGATGAATGAAATATAGGGACCTGTTACATTATTTTCTATTATTTTTCATTACTAGAAACAAAGAATATTTTGCTTAGATGAGGATTAAAGAAAAAAATTGAGAAGTACTTTGAGAAAATGGATAAAGTTTGCTTAAAATTGGGGATGGGGAGAGAAGTGTTTAGTTTGGAATGAGATGATACCATTTGATTTCTCTTGAATTATCATAATACAAATAATAAGTCATATTTATTGAAAAGTTACTGTATGCCACGCATTTTGAAAATGGCTTATGTGTATTTTATCATTGAATTCTTACAACAGTTTTATGAATCACAACTGTGAAAAATGAACTTAGGTGAGTTTAGAACCTTATCCACACTCACTCAGTAATCAAGGAATAGAACCAAAATTTGAATCTAAGATTTCTAACCCCATTCAAAGTCCCAACTCTTAACCTACATGTTCTGGCACCAAAAGCTGTTTTTCTAATGTGAGAAAAAAACATGGAGGAGCCTGGTGCTACTCCTAAATCAGATGAATTATTAGGAGATGAGGTAAGGAAATGAAAAGCAAGATTTTAGGAAAAGTAGAAAAGAGGTACAGCCTAAAATCTACCTTTCCCTCTGAAAAGAAAGTCACCAGAGAATTTCACCCACTCCCTCCAACTGCCTCACCTCTGGCAGCCAACCTTTTATTCTCCCTATAAATCTGTTTTCCTTTTGTTTTGTTTGTATGATTTGCTTTTTATATGCCATACGTAGGGGAGATCATATGGTATTTGTCTTTCTCTGTCTGACTTATTTCATTTAGCATAATCCTCTAGATCCATCCAGGTTATTTCAAATGGCAAGATTTCATTCTTTATTATGACTGAGTAATACACCATTGTGTGTGTGTGTGCATGTGTGTGTGTGTATGTGTGTGTATATATATATATATATATATATATATATATATACACTCATAATTTTATAACTTCTTTATCCATTCATCCATCTTTGCACACTTAGATGGCTTCCATATCTTGGCTACTACAAATAATGCTGCCGTAAACATAGGGGTACATATATCTTTTTGAATTAGTGTTTTTCCTTTGGGTAAATACTCAGAAGTGAAATTGCTGGATCATTTATTAGTTCTACTTTGAATTACTGGAGGAACCTCCAAACTATTTTCCATAGTAGCTACCACCAATTTACAGTTCCACCAAGAATGCTCCAGGGTTCCCTTTTCTCTACATCCTCACTAACACCTGTTATTGTTGTCTTTTTATGCTAACTATTCTGACAGGTGTGGGGTGATATCTCATTGTAGTTTTAATTTGCATTTCCATGGTGATTAGTGGTATCGAGCATCTTTTCATATGTCTGTTAAACATCTCTGTGTCTTCCTTGGAAAAGCATCTGTTCAGGTTCTCTGCCCATCTCTTCAAGTTCTCTGCCTATTTATTAATTGGATTGCTTTTTTATATTGAGTTGTTATTTCTTTATATATTTTGAATATTAACTCCTTATCAGATATGTGATTTCCAATTATCTTCTCCCATTTAGTAGGCTGCCATTTCATTTTGTTGATGGTTTCCTTCATCATGCAAAAAGATTTTAGTTTGATGTAGTCCCATTTGTTTAGTTTTGCTTTTTTTCCCCTTATCTGAGGAAATAGATGCAAAAAATATAGCTAAGATCACTGTCAAAGATCTTTTCTTTTAGAAGTTTCATGGTTTCAGGTTTTATGTTTAAGTCTTTAATCCATTTTGAGTTGTTTTTTGTTTTGTTGTTGTGCGTTTTTGGGGGGACAGGTATATGCATTGAGAAAGTCGTCCCAGTGTCATTCCTTTGCACGCAGCTGTCCAGTTTTTCCCAACACTATTTGTTGAAGAGACTGTCTTTTCCTCACTGTGTATTCTTGCCTCCTTTGTTGTAGATTAATTGATCATATAATTACATTTTCTTTTTCTAGGCTCTCTGTTCAGTTTCATTGATCTATATATCTGTTTGTATGCCAGTACCATACTGTTTTGATTACTGTAGATATGTAGTATAATTTGAAATGAGGAAGGGTGATACCTTCAGCTTTGTTCTTTCTCAAAAAAAAAAAAAAAGCCATTGGTATTTTAATAGGAATGAATTGAATCTGTACATTGCCTTGGGTTGTATGGACATTTTAATGATATTAATTCTTCCAATCCATGAGCACAGTGTATCTTTCCATTTGTTTATGTCATCTTTTTTTTTTTTCCCCCATCAATGTCTTATAGCTTTCAGAATACAGGAGAGTTTAACCTCCTTGATTAGATTTATTCCTAGGTATTTTATTCTCAGTGCAATTGTAAAGAGGATTGTGATGTTAATTTCTTTTTCTGATAGTTAATTATTAGTGCATAGAAATTCAACAGATTGTTTTTGTTTCCTGCAACTTTACTGAATTTATTTATTTGTTCTAACAGATTCTGGTGGAGCTTTTAGCATCTTCTATGTATTGTATCATGTTATCTGTAAGCTGTGACAGTTTGACGACTTCTTTTCCAATTTAGATTATTTTTCTTTCTTTTTTCTTTTTTTTTTCTGATTGCTATGGCTAAGACTTCCATTATTATGTTGAATAAAATTGGCAAGAGTGGGCATCATTCTCTTGTTTCAGATCTTATGGGGAATGCTTTTATCTTTTCACCACTGAGTATGATGTTCACTCTGGGTTTGTCATATATGGCCTTTATTATGTTGAGGTATGTTCCCTCTACACCCATTTTGTTGAGAGTTTTTTTATCATAAATGGATATTGAATTTTGTCAGAATTTTTCTGCATCTATTGAGCTAATCATATGATTTTTATCCTTCATTTTGTTAATATGGTGTATCACACTGATTGATTTGTAGATTGAACTATTCTTGCATCCCTAGGGCAAATCCCACTTCATCATGGTGTATGACCCTTTTAATGTATCCTTAAATTAAATTTGCTGATATTTTGTTGAGGATTTTTGCATCTATGTTTATCTGGAATATTGACCTATAATTTTCTTTTTCTGTAGTGTCTTTATTTAGTTTTGAATTCAGAGGAATGCTGGCCTCATAGGATGAATTTGGAAGCATTCCTTCCTCCTCAATATTTTGGAATAGTTTGAGAAGGACTGGTGTTAACTTTTATTTAAATGTTTGGTATAATTACCCTTTGAAAAAGTCTAGTCCAGGACTTTCACTTGCTGAGAGGTTTTTTGTTTTGTTTTGTTTTGTTTTGTTTAGTACTAATCAATTTCATTACTAGTGCTCAGTCTGTTCACATTTTCTCTTTCTTGATTCAGTCTTAAAAGATTTTATGTTTGTAGGAATTGATCCATTTTTTTCTATGTTGTCTAATTTGTTAGCATATAATTGTAGTAATCTCTCATGATCCTTTGTAGTTTTGTGGTGGTGTTTATAGAATCTCCTCTTTAATTTCTGATTTTATTTATCTGGACCCTCTCCCCCCCCCCTTCCTTAGTCTGGCTAGGGGTTTATCAATTTTGTTTATCTTTTCAAAGAACAAGTACTTAGTTTTATTGATTTTTTTTTTTACTATTTCATTTATTTCTGCTCTAATCTTTATTATTTCCTTTCTTCTACTGACTTTGGGTTTTGTTTGTTCCTCTTTTTCTAATTCCTTTAGATGTAATGTTACATTGTTTATTTGACATTTTTTTGGTTTCCTAAGGTAGACCTGTATCACTACAGACTTCCCTCTTAGAACTGAACTGCTTTTGCTATTTGCCATCAATTTCAGAGTGCTATGTTTCTATTTTCATTTGTCTCCAGGTATTTTTGATTTCTACTTTTATTTATCCAATGAATCATTGGTTGATCAGTAGCAAATATTTATTACTACCCTAAGTAATTACATTTTTGGTGTGCCCATGGGAGGAGGTAAGTTCAAGGTTTTCCTACTCCACCATCTTGATCTCTTCTCCATCTGTATTTCCACTTTTGAACTGCTAGTTCAAGCATAAGAAAGAAGCAATATATTCTCAAAAAAAATCTTTTTTCAAATTTTATCCTCACTGGAAGTATCAAAGGTAAACAGATGTGTTAGTTTTCAAAACAAAGTGCAATAAACTTGTTGGCTTAAAATAGAAATGTATTCTCTCATAATTCTTAAGTCAAGAAATCTGAAGTTAAGGTGTTAGCAGGGCCATATTCCCCCTGAGACTCAATAGAATACATCCTTTCCTCTTTCTGGCTTCTGGTGGGTAGCTCTCAATTCTTGGTGCTTTTGACTTGTAGCTATGTAACTTTTGGCTTCCATCTTCAAAGGGCAATCTTTTCTTGTATTTTCATACCTTTTTTTTAAGTATATTGATCATGTTGAGTTAAGAATTCACACTACTTCAGTATTCCCTCGTCTTAACTGATTTACCTCTGCTACAAACCTATTTTCAAACAAGGTGACAGTCTGAATTACTGGTTGTTAAGACTTCAATATACTGTTTTGTGGGACACAACTCAACCCTTAACAACCAGGAAAACAAAATAAAGCAGTCTTTATAAGCTTCAGGTTTTATTCTTGACCTTGGTAAATATTCAGCATTAAAAAAAGTTAAAGTTACATTAAGATGTAAATAACTTGATGTATATGTACAATTCATCTATAAATGCTATGCTTTATTTCTGAGTAGTACACACACTTTAAATTATTAGCATTTATTATTATGTACTGAGATTTTATATCTAGATAATCTCTTTAGAAAAATAGACTTAAAAAATATCACTCCAATAAAGAAACCAAAGGCATAAAATTTTATTACCTTTCCTAGAATTCCTTGTTCAGAATAGCTTATAGTATTCATATCAAATAATTATTGTATAAATAACCTCTTGGTGAGATAAATTGTTATAATACGCCTGCAAGACATGCAAAATCTTTGTAGCAAAAGCTGTTGATGAGTTTGTTTTGTGTTCCTTTTTATTTTGTTGTTCCATTTTGTTTTGCTTTGTTTTTGTCCCTGGCAGAAAGCCTTAATGGAAACAAAATTGTTCTTCTCGTGTTTAATGATTAGAGTTCTTTCTCACCCTGACTTCCTGCTCCATCTTGAATAGAAAGTGGTGCATGAGTATCTAAATAGGAATCAAATGTTCTTGGGAAAAGTTGCAAAAGAAGCAAGAAAACAACTGGATTTTATTCACTTCTCAGGGACACGTTCATTGAACTGCTAAAGCTGAAGCACCTGGGAAAATCTGTCTAGGCGGGCAGGGATGTGAACAATAATGGAAAATGCATTTGTATGTCAGCTTAGAGGGCTGGGAACTATTATACACCGTGGTTGGAGTGTGATCAAGTGAAATTCAAAAGAGAGATTATTTCAGAACCTTATAGCATAACAATAAAATTTAGAAAGCAGATGAATGTGTGTGTCTGTCCTTTCAGGCAGAAAGCATCTGTTTTAGAAAAACAAAATTTACCTATGATGATTTAAACACTTCAAATATGCCTTTCCAGAGTATTCTGCAATTATTCCCATCCAGTGAGCCTTCAGAAATCAAAGATCACTGAAGAACACCTTTACCTGTAAAAGTGTAAATGTGTGATGGGGTTGGGTTGCCTACCAGAACAGATAGTGTAGAGAAGACAAATATAGACTGCTCAGGAAAGGAAAGCAGTTAAAATACAGATTTCTTAATTCAGTCCTTCAGTCAGAGAAAAAGGACAATACATAGGTGCTAAGTGTAGAAATTGAAGTACTAAATTTCTGCTGTGTTCCCAGCATTACTAGGGATGGAGTCCCCCACTTTCCACTTGAGCACTCAAGGTAATATCACTAGCATACAGTGGCCTGACCAAACCTTCATTAATCAAGTGCAGGGAGATGGGTGTTAGGATGGGTGGGAGAGGGAGCTCCTTAGATATTCCAGTTGCAGGTGCAGTAATTTGCAAGAATTAGAAAGTAATTAAACCCCACCAAATTTAGAAGCCCTAGAAGGATTTATTTTACCCAGAAGTAGCCAGGAATTTGACACTTGTAGAAAATTAGATTGTATAAAACAAAAATTTATTGATCATACTTTTTTTTATGAGATGCAAGATAGATAGGAAGGGTGTTAAAAATAAATTTGCCTAGGTAAATAAAATAAATGAACTTTGTCAGCATTCTTTATTATTAAATGTTCTGTGTGTTACCTTGAGCTTGTATAGATAATGATAAGTATCTGTAGTTTGTCAATAAATTTCTTTGTGATAGTCTAGTGCAAGTCTGTTAGAAGCATTGAAAATGCTAGGAGTTGTTTTTTTTTTAAATACTGACTTTTTTTTTTTAAGTTACAGACATAAAATTGTGACATATAACTTGCTATTAGCTTTAATTCAAACTAAATCTATATTCTAAGAAGCAAAGTGATTTATTTTCACAAAACTTCAAGATCCCCTCCCCTTCCCTCCCTTCTAAGTAAATTGCTGTACCTGTATCCCATCCCCACTTTCCCTCAGCTTAGTTCTTTGCACTTTTATGTCACCACATTTTATATTTTTGGGAGAATCCAAAGGTTTTCATAGAGACTCAGAACTAGTTGCTAAATCTGTTTTATCTGCATGTTGTTTGGTCCTTTTTTGGTTTGTTTTCTGATTAGATTAGTTTGTTGGTAGTTTGTTTTTGATTCTGGTGATTTTCTTATTTCTAACATTATGACCTTTTCAATTTCATAGGCAAGCATTATTACATTAAAATGCCATATCCCTTCATTTCTGTCAGTCACCTTCTTTGATAATTTTATTGTCTGTTTATACTAATGCCTAGTTAGAACCTCAATAATCAAGTCAAATTTACTTTTCATTAGAGACCTCATTAAACTAGGGTTGCCGGATTGAATGCAGGATGTCCAGTTAAATTTGAATTTCAGATAAACAACAAATTGTTTTTTTTCTTACTATTGAGACAAAATTTTTGTATGGAACATGCCTATATTGAAAAAGTATTTGTTGTTCATCTTAAATTCAGATTTCAGAGATCATTCTGTTTTACTTATTTGTATATTTATTTTATTTTCATCTGACAACACTGCTTTAAAGGAAATAAGTATTTAAAAAGTTATTAATTAAAAATGTACATCATATCCTCTTTAAATACATTTGTAATTGACCCTAATGGCTTGTGGGGGAGTGATAAACATAGACTTAGGATCTTGCTAGTGTTCGTTCATTAACTCACTTCACAAATGTTCACTGAGTATCAAAGGGATGAGCAAAACAAACAAAATTCCTTCCTTTGCAGAATTTATAACTTAATGGAGAAGAATATTAAATAAATAATCTTATATAGTAAACTATAATAGATCCAGTAAAGGAGAAGGATACCATTCATAGGACAGAGGGCCAAACTAATAGTTGGAGAAGGAGGGTGTGGTAAGACTTCCCTGAAGAAGTGAAAGTAGAGCTAAAACCAAAGCCTAAATGGGACTAACTGGGCAAGGAACAGGTAAGAAAAGAAAGTGGATTTCCATGTAAATGGGAACATTAGGAGCAGAGGAATTGAAAGCAGGCATCTGTGAGCAGTGAGCAGAAAGTGTTACTTAAGAGGCTGCAGAGAAAGTCTTTAACCAGAGAAAGTGGGACCCAGCAGGCCATTTTGTAAAAAACAATGGGAAGACTTTCCAAAGCTTAAGAGAGAGATAAGATTTGCATTTGAAAAGATAAAATCTAGCTGCTTGAAGGAGAGATTAGAGCGACTGAAAGGTTTATAGACCGTTTTCTGGGTGGTCATTATATCCCTTCAGCTAAAAGACCATGGATAGTCTACAACAGAGATGGGGAGATTTTTCTGTAAAGTGCTGCATAGTAAATGTTTTAGGAGTTGCCTGCTCACAGTCTCTGTTGCAACTACTCAGGACTTCATTGTTAGTGCCAGAGCAATCACAGATGATATATAAATGAAGAAGCATGTTTATCTTCCAATAAAACAATTTTTATTGATCCTAAAATTTGAATTCCATGTAATTTAATGTGTCATGATATAGTAATCTCCTGTTTGTTTGTTTGTTTGTTTTTACCTTTAAAGATTTTAAAAGCATTTTTATCTGTGGGCTATATGAAAACAGCACTCTTCCATGTTTTTTTGAAGTCTATTTAGGGGAAAGTTAGATGGTTCTGAGAGCTATTCTGGAGGGAAAATTAAAAGAAACGTTAATAGCTTAAGTATGGAGGTTGAAGAAGATAGGTGTCCAAAGATCTCTCAAGTTTCTGATCTGTAAAGTTGGCCAGATGGATGGTAGAGCTATACCCTGAAACAGGCAAAGGAGTCTAAAGGGAGAAATCATGAATTAGGAAACACTGAGTTTTGTCATGTCTCTGAACCATACATATGGAGATACTGAATAGTGTTAGAAAATACTTCAGCTAGAACTAAAAAATGGGCAATCACAATTACCAGGCACTTGAAGCCTACAGAGGCTGACTTCTTTTCTATAATACTTCATTTCTGAGGTCTTTCTAATACTTCCCTATTCTGTATTTTCTTCACTTTTTTGATATTTTCTGATATTATTTTTATGTCTTTCGGTGGTTCTCAGCACTGCTCCCTATCACCACCAACTGAACTAGCCTCACTGTCGTGCTGATATTTTTTGGTCTGGTGCTTCCCAGCCATTGGACCTTACCTCACAGATGAGTTGCGTGTTATCCATAAGACACTGAGGAGGAGGTTTGGTAGGTCCATGAGTAGGCTGGCCCCAGTCATCAAATATAGCTACAAGCAGCCTCTTTCATTTCCTTTGGTGTGGGCAGTACCAGTGTGTTACCATTTTCTACATGTGCCTTGACTTGGAAAAGTTTAAGGAATGCTGATTGACTCGCAAGGAATAAGTCAATAACAATCATATCAGAGTGTGTGTAAGGAAATAAATATTAGAAAGAAGATTATTTTGGGGTCAGAATACTGGTTCTACCACATACCAGCCGATATATCCTTGGTCACACAGTTTCTCTAAGCTTCAATGTACTGATTTGTAAACAGAGATTAATGATATTAAAAATAATAATTTATTGTGTTTATTGAGATTATTTAATGAGATAATGTTTTTAATTCCTTGCATGATGTTGGGGGGAAATCTTCCTCTAGCAAGTCCAAGTGGTTAAGGACCTGCAAATTAAGTGACAACAGATTAACAAGAGAAACCTTAATTGACATGCATAGGGGAGTACCCAGTAGTGAGTAACTTGCTGAATAGCCATGGGCAAGGGTAGGTATACCAGCTTAACAAAAATGAGAGATTGGAACTTCAGTAGGAAAATGTGAAGGGTTCCATTTGGCATTTTCATCCTGAAGACAATGCGCAGTCTCCCTTCTGGCTGGAAGCCCCTCAAGAGGGAATTTATGGCAGCCGAATTTGTACCTCGCAGTGCTAAGGATCAGTCTCATTTCAAGTTGGAAACTCCCTTGGAGAAGGTTTAATGGCAGCTGTATTTTTAGGAGGCTCTCCTTAAGTTTAGATAAGGTTTCTTTCTGCAGCTGTAGTTTGTTTAGGTAATTTTAATCTTTGTACCATTTGGATTGGTCTTTGGTCCCTTCAATGACTGTACTAGACCGTATCTAACTAGTTGCCCCACCCCTACAACTAGACTATAAAGGATTGTTCTGTCTTCTTAGAATGACTCATTGTTTTGTGTAACTTTTACTTTGTATAACACCTCTGAGATTCAACAAACAAGTTATGTGTGGAAAGGAATTCCAGATTTCCTGGCTATCTGTAAACCATTCACATGGGCAATAATAAAATTCATAGTGAATTTTGAATCACGTTCACATTTTTGTACTAACACGAGGATGCTCTTATGGTGTACCCCAGACTCAATTACAGTGCCTTCAGTGAATTATTCTAGCTAACCCAAGGACGTGGAGATATGAATAGAAGCTCTAAGCCGACTATTAGACAGTGCATTCCATTAGGGAGGAGAAAAAAGTATTGACTAGCAAAATTTTGAATATCTGAAATCCAAGGGAGTTGTAAGGACTAGAGAAAATACTTTCGACTGAGGTTTTTTGTTTTTGTTTTTGTTTTTTCTCTCTACTTCTTTTTAAAGAGCAGTTCAGCATAAAATAATCTGATAAGAGAGCAGTCTGGATGATTATTCTGCTTTTGTTAGGATAACCAAAATGAGAGTACAACCAAAGTGATTTTTTTGTTGTCGAGTTTGTGAAAAGAAATATTTATTATAATAAATTCACTTATCCACCTATGGACCTTAGAATAATTTGAAGAAACTTGCAGGTCTTCTAGAAAATACAATTCATCTCGGGTAGGGATTTCTGCTCAGGGACCTTCCTCACCCTGAAGCTCTAGCACTTTCCTGATTATAACCTAATTGCCCACTGTTGTTTCTATACATACATAGCACATTGGAGTGTTCTTGTGTGGATATATACATTAAAAACTACAAGTAAGAAATCTGTGCACAATTCTTACTGCACTGGTAGAACTGGTGATTAACCAAAGTGAAAAGTTCATCAGGCGTAAGTGTCCATTTCTAAGGAGAGAACTAGTGTATTCCTTTAATAGCTCAGTAAGGTTAATAGCTGAGTGTTTGATAGTTTTCTTAGATGAGTAATAAAAAGAAAAGACATCCAGCATGAAAAAATTGAAGGTGTTGTGAAGAAGCCAAGAGACATCTTCTTCATTTTACTGTGAAATTATCAAGAGGAGATGGAGTCTCAACCTTTGAGATCAGCAATAGTAATTTTCTGTGGTTCTGTGGGACATGCTATGCTTAGCAACGAAACTGTGTGTAATAAACTCTGTGGTTGAAATATTACCTCCAGCTTTCAGAACTTTATTCTGTTTATCGTCTCAAAGGGATTCTGATTTCATTTTAACTCTTAGAGTGCTAAGAATTACCAGTGTCTGACACTTCTAGTACCTCACTTGTGGTTCTTTATGTGAATATTTGACTAGTGAGCCTCTGAATTTTATGGAAGTCTTTAGTAGAGATGGCAAACGAGTGTTTGGTTAATCGTATAGTTTTATGGGAACTTAATTTTTCTTCCATCTAATAATATTAACCTATCAAATTACCAGAGAAATTTTATTTATAAGGCGATATTTTCAGTGTTTATGCCTTGTCTGGTATTTACGGTATTTGTGTAAACATTTTCTTTGAGTATTCGTGATACACGTATCAAGTGTTTGTGTATTAAACAGATTCTGGTTATAAATCTTTCACATGCATAGCTTATAAAACTCGTACACCTTGATTCTATTTTTATGTTTTCTTCATACTAAATTTCAATCATTATTTTTTTTTCTTATTGCAAACATTTTGGGTGTAACTTTAGTTAACAACAGTTTTAAAAGGGAAATCAAAATTGATCATCCAAGAGCACATATAACTTTTGGGTTATTTTTATTATCCATTCATACGTGTTTATAAGCACCTGTGTATATATAATATAGATACTTAATATATACATATATATTTGAAACTTTGTTCATACAATGACTGGTTTGGGGAATATGAAATGAGCTTCTCCCTCATATGAGATAGAAATAAAAAGAAAAAAATTGAACATTGAGTCTGGTCATCAGTGGCCAGCAGCTTTATCGAATTCCAAGGATCGTTTACCCATTAGTTGATACTTCTCTGGATATGTTATACTTAATGTTATAGTTTTCTGAATATATTAATGTTCAGAAAAGGATTACTTCAAATTACTAGATAATATGCCCACTTGAGGTGCCCACTTACCAATGCTTAATATTTTCTTGCCAATTCACATTCCAGGATTTGATTTGAGTGGATTACTGGGGCATTCCACCTTTTATGAACCACAGAATCTTAATCCACATCACTGGTTGTCCTTCTATATATATCCATAGCAATAGAAAAAAAGGTAGACAGTAGAAACAGTACTGAAGGAGACAGTGAAGAAAGACAGGGAGAGGAAGACAGAATGATGGAAGGAGAAAGAGAGTAAAGGAGAGAGAGAATGAAGGAGGGATGGAGGGAGGGGAGGGTAGAAGAAAGGAAAAGAAAAGAGTATTACTGAAAAGTGCCAGAGTAATGCATAGTCAATTCCTACGTGGGGAAGAAGATAATAAACAGAAAAGAAAGGTACAGTTTTAAGAGTTACTAAAAGAAGCCTCATTTCTTTTCATCTCTGAGTTTGATGTTAAGAATTCTCTTCACATAATACATTTTAACAACATTTCTATGCTGATTATAGTTTATAGGCAAGAAGGAAGTAAGTACGGGGCCCCGTTTTAAAGCTGAAAAATATCTCTTGGACAACAGATAATCTTTTCATTTTGTGTAAAACATAGTTGTTTCTTCCAACTTCGAAAAAGAACAGTAAACTATTCTTACACAACATGTAAATTAAAGTTGATTTTTTTTTCTGCTTTGAATGGAAACATGCAATTCTCACTCAGTAGAGGCAATCAGTGAAGCCTTAAAGGAAGATCTTGCTGGTTGCTTGTAGGTTGGTTGGAAACTGTTATCATTAGATTTGCATTAAATGCAGTTCCTTCCGCTTAAGATAGGATGATTGGCAGGGATTAAGGCTTTATAACTAAAGAAGTTCTAAGCCAAGCTTTTCTTTTTCATGAATAATATCTACTCCCTTATTTATTAATGGTGTTTCTGACAGCTGACAGTTCAAGAACTATATGTGCTACTGTATTAACTATTAGAGTTCTCTGTTTAGATGAAGTGAAAGTGGCATATATTTTTCCTACTGACCCAACCAGCTATGTTAAAATTATGATAAGAAATGAACTTATTGTAACAAAATCATAATTGAAGCAAGACATGTTTATTATTTTAGATTTCTTTTTTAATTTGGAATGGACAGGGCAATGTTATTTGGGAGAAAATTTTGCAAAGACTATCAAGCCATATTTAATAATATCTTTTCCAGTACTATTCCTACTTAGTGATTTATTTATGTAATAATGGTGAATCAAATAGATACAAATGATATTGCCTCTAGAGTTTATTTAGGTTCTGTTGAACTTACCAATTGTTCTCTGTAAAGGTGTGTCTATATATCTCTATATCTTTTATCTTGACATCTATCTATCTATCTATCTATCTATCTATCTAACTGACTTAGTTTTTCTTATATGAAAAAAAGCCTTGGCCTTTATTTCTGTTTATTAATATTATATGTCCACTATAGGGAGTTCCTAGCATGTAAAGAAATTGTACTCCTTAAAAATAATAGTACTAATATCAAAATTGAAAGTACAGAGAGCATCATGTCAGAGAATTAATTCTCTCCAGAACAGCTACCTCCTGGTGAAAAGGGGAACTGAAAAAGACTGTATGTTTTGATTGTGTGTATCAGAGAAATTGTAGCTGCCAGCAGCCCTCGCTCCAGGGAGAGAATTCACAGTGTGGGTTTATCCAAAGGAAGGAGAAAGGGTCACCTCCCCTGCCTTGCTCTTGTCTGGACCTGCACTTGGCATTCTCATTCTCTCTCTCTCTCTCGGAAATGACTATATCAGCTTTAACACCAAAGAAGGGTAACATTTTAGACTGGAAAAAGCCAAACAAAAGAATCTGATTACTTTCTTGAATATTATGAGGCCAGATGTGCATTCTATTAGTCCTCTAGTTGTTTTCAACAAAAATATTATAAGTCTAGTCATTTAGATTTGTGTCAAGAAGAAAACAGTAAGTTGGAGTGACCAGAATAAATTCCATGAAGGAAAGGATCTGAGAGACTTTTCTTAAGAAATAGATTATGGCTAAAAAGTAAATAGTTTTTAAAAATGATTGCAATGTCAGTAGTTTATTTTAATTAAGATCTGTTGACATTTTTGGAGCCTTAACGAGTTATGTTCACTGAAAGATAGTGTCATTTAAACCTCTATTCAGATTACTGTTACATTCACTAAAATTCACTGTGCTTCCTTAAACTTTCTCTGAATTTATTTTCTATAAGTTTTCTGTCTGGCCTGAGTCACAATTTAGTGTGACTATTGTTTTCTGTTGCTCTTATAGATTTTACTCTGTTGGTTTAAATATACTTTGCTGCCAGTTTACCAATATAGTAGCTGAGATGTATTGACTGAATTAGTGTGAATTACTAACTCTGAATTTTAAATGTTGCTTACATTCTAACTGTAGAACCCTTTACTAAAACAAAATAATTCAGTAATAATATGTGACTCAGTAGTGTCTCATCTTCTTGTTTAAGCCGAGTATTTCACTATAAAATAACATTTCAAAAACTTTTGAAACAGCCCTTGCTTTTACTATGGTAAATAGGAATGGATCTGAAATGCTTTCTTGGGGGTCTCTTGCCATTGAAAAGAAGATGTACTTAACTTCCATTCAGTTCCCAGTGACAACAAGATATCTTTCTTCTTTCCTCATTTTTTGTTTTACTTTCTGTCATATCAAGCAGCTGTCATAGAAATAACTAAGTACAGAACATTAAAAGAAGATACTTTCTTTTTTTAATTTCATGGAGTTCCACTTTTAACACAGAATAAACTTCACCTTTAGTGCTTTCCAAATGAAGGTGCTGATTTCTTTGAAGTTTCTCTCTTTACTCATAATAGCTGCACTTTTGATGAGTAGTAATTTTTGGTAGAGCCCTTCCATCTGGACCTTTGCTATGAAGCTGTCTAAACTAGTAACGTGCTTGGGTTCAAGCTAAGTTAAATCAGGTTTTAAATGGTTATCAGTAGGATGCAAAACATAAATTTCTCAACAGTTTTTTTTTTCTCTTTTCATTCAGGAACATACATTAAATGTGAACTATTCCCCTGCATATTTATCTAGACTGTACCCACATCTTTTTCCGTCAGCTGCTTGGTGCTCACACTCCCTTACCCCTCAGCACACATTGAAGTCATTAATGAAACTAAAATGTTCCATAATAGCTCAGAACCCTTGTACTCAGTGAAAACAGATATTATTACACTGCTATCTTTTAGCCAGAAAAGACTAAAGATGGCCTGGGAAGGCAACTCAGACCAAGAGATCCCTGTCTCAAGTAGGGTCATGTTTATCTCTGAAGATCCTAAGGCTCTTTGGCATTCATTTTCAGGGACTTAGGCACAGACCTGGAGGTATTCCCTTGGGGCTATTTCATGATAGCTACTGGTAGCAGATCCTGTTACAGATACTACTATAGAAAGGAAATCACCATTCCCATGGTGATTATTTAACTTTTGTTTTGTAAAGTTTAGGTATGCAATCTGTAATTCCTCCTAATTTTGTGTTAAAATAACACAAGCAGTGGAATGTTCATGAAGAAGTCTAAGTGTCTGGTTCCTAAAAATCATTCCAGAGTCATTTCCCCAGAAAGCCTTTCCTTTTCTTCTTGGCTGGTTGCTTATCCTTTCTGTGGATGTCCAGCATGTCCAACTTAATTTGCCTTAATCTTGCGGAACTTCATTACCTGTGTATTTTATGTACCTCTTATTGCCTTCCCTGAATTAGACAGTAAGTTCCCTGAGGGCACAAACTCAATACTAGCATAGTGCTGGGCATAAGCTATAAACATATTGCCTTTGGTTATCATAATATCCAATGACCATTCACTTGTCAATTCTACCATTTCTACCATTCGTTTAGTATGATACTATTTGACAAGATGAAACATAATTCCTTCCTGAAATAAGCTTACTATATTGATGAGAAAATGTCACCCCAAATTATTCCCTCATTCTTATTATGTAGGAATTCTTAAACCAGGTTTATTCATTCATAAATCTAATGTATTTAGAACAAAAGTTCATATTTACAAGAATCATAATTTTATGTAGTGATTTATGAGCTTGACCAGAAGCTGATTTTCCTATCTTATTTTTGAAAATTTAATTATATCCTAAGTTGAGATTGTTTTTGTATGTTTTTGAAAGTAAAATAAATGTGCATGATTCAAAATTCAAAAGTAGAAAAGAATAAACAATAAAAATTATCTGTGAGCTCATCCAGTTGCTCCTTCCAAAGTTCTTGGTTATTCCTCCTAAAAAGGTTTTGAGTACAGAGATATGTATATAAAAGGTACATTCATTCCTCCCTTTTTTAAACAATAGTCGATTTAGTGTATATAATTTTTTTGAACTCTTGAAAATTTCCCCTAATATGTTACGATGATCTTCTATATTCATAACAGAAAATATCCTTATTCATTTCTATGGCTTGGTAAGTGTTGCATTATATGTCATGTACAAGCTGAGTTTTGTTTGTTACATGTTATTTTTGGAATACAGATTCAAAGGGCATTTACACACAAGTTATGTCCTCAAGACCATAAAAGAATATATGAGATCATGATCCATGGCAGGAGTGTCTGGCTGTTGAATCATGTTGTTAAAGTGACTGAAGATTATTGACTTACTGTAATTGGAGTTAGCTATCTGATTTAGTTGGGTATATCCATTTCAAAAGGAAACCCAGGATTTTTGGTGTTTAATCCCTTGTGTACCTTACTTTAACCCTTTGCCATTAGGTTGGACATAAAACAATACTTAATATCAGTGACTAATGGCAGTGATTATTCAGCCTGGTGGCAAAACAAAGCAGTTCAGAAGTAATCAGGAAGATACAATCAGGTATCGCCAGAGGTGAGGGGTACTTTTTTATTTTCTTTGCTGTGACTCTCTGGAGTTTCCTCTTTGCAGTAATTTAGGTCATGTCTACATTTACTGGAAGAAAGCTTTATCTGTTACATTCTCTAAATGGTGGCACCAACTAAATCTAGTTCTTAATGAGACTTTGGAAAGAGGAATAAACTTTAGACTTTTTTTTTTTAAAGAAAGCATACATAAGACTTGTCTTTCCTTGTTTGAAGTTAGGAGTAACATTTTTGAAAATTGTCATAATCTTATTTCAAATCAATAGGTAATTGTTTTTCTCCCCAATTTGAAGATGGATGCAGCTAATATTTTTTGAGGACTTTGTGTTTACCAGGTACAATTTATGAGCCCTACATATGTTAACTCTTTGAACCCCTATGAGGTAGACAGTATTAGTATCCCCACTTTACAGGACAAGAGAACTGGGGAGCAGAGAATTTAAGAAATTGTTCAAGAAAACAGTAGAACTAGGATATAGTAGAGACAGAATTTAAACAAACAAACCGACAAACAAGAAAACACAATAAATTTAGCTCCAGTACTATTTCTGTTTTTACCAATGAACTTATATAACCTCTCAGATAAGGAAATTAGTTCAGAAAGCACACAGCCATGTATCTATTAAGTGGTAAGGCCAGGGTTTGAACCTAAGTCTAAGTCCAAATCTATGTAGTCTTATTCACTATACAGAGATGGAAAAAATACAGGTACAAATAAAAATATAGATAGAGGTAAAGATATTTGAAATAGATTGTATGTTACTAAGCTAAGTGAATTTTCTCTTTGCCTTCACTGGACCAATCATAAATTCTTTGAACTGTTTAATAATTATAGAAAGTCGTGGTCAACTATACAGTTGCTTCTGCATAGATGCCTGTAAAATCTCTACTGAAGATCTGTTCAGTGTTTGTTTAACATTCTGTGAAGTTTTCTAGGGTCATACCTTCCCAGACTGAGCATGCAGAATCAGTCAAGGTTACCATTCTTTTCTTGGTGTCACTTCTGTATTCTTTCAGGTACTTACAGTTTATCATATGTATTTGTTAATCTGTGATGCCATCAAATTAGGTATGCTGATTTGGTTTTTGTGTCCAAAGTATGTGGCATGTTGTTGGCCCTTGGTAGACATGCAATGAAAACACTGAAAAATTGATGATCCTTATACTGTCCTAAATTTGTCTAACTTTGCTTATCTGTAATGAATTTGAGCTATGTAATTTGAAAAATGTGATGGTTTTCGATAAAGTAAAATGTGAAATATCTTTGTATGTTCTTGGTTTGGATAAAAGTTTTTTTTTTAAATAGTAGCTTAAATGCTTTTTATCTCTCATCACCATATGTGAATCAATCCTTTTATGCCTCTGAACTCTGGTACAGGCGTACCTTGGAGATAGATACTCTGGTTGGTTCTAGATTACCAGAATAAAATGAATATTGTAACAAAGCATGTCATGCAAATTTCACAGTGCTTATAAAAGTTATGTATGTACTATAGTGTATATTTTGGTCTATTAAGTGTACAATAATATTATGTCTAAAAAAAAAGAATATATGTACCTTAATTAAAAAATACTTGATTACTTAAAAAAGAAATGCTAACCATCATCTGAGACTTCAGGGAGTTGTAATATTTTGCACTAATAACATCGAAGATCACTGACCACAGATCATCATAACAGATAAAATAACAATAACAAAGTTTGAAATATTGGGAGAATTACCAAAATAAAACACAGAGACTCCTGTTGAGCAAATACTATTGGAAAAATGTTGCCAATAGATTTGCTCGACACAGGGTTGCCATAAACCTTCAATTTGGAAAAAGAAAAAAAAAAAAGCTCAGTATATGTGAAGCTCGCTAAAGCAAAGTGCAATAAAATGAGGTATGTGCCCCATGCGCTAAAATCCCTAGTTGTGACGCTTCACCTCTTTTCAGTGCCCTCCCTCTCTCCTATGGAGCCTGTTCTTTGCTTCATCAGGATCTCTCCCTGTTCTATCCATCAGTCCCTTTCTGGCCTTGCTACTCCCACCCTGTCCCCTAGATGACAGTCAGCTGTAGGCTCCTGTTTGGCTTTCTTGTTTTCTGGAAAGATCTGGATCCTGAGTCAACTCAGTTGTTAGCTCCTCGCCCCCCACCCCTGCCCCCCAGCAGGGCACATCATCTGTCTTCTTATCCCCAGGGAATAGCAAAGTTATTTGGATTGTCCTAAAACACTCAGGAAGGACTTAACGAATAGTCACGTCTAAAGCATGTTTTCTGTTCCAACACACTCACTTTGAGCCTCTGTGCAGTTAGAAATGTGGAGGCTACTAAATTTATGTATGAAACAAGGAACATTTATCAGAATAAACGTGATCAGTGAGCAATCCAAATTTGAATTTTTCCTTGTAATCAGCAGCAAGCCAAAAAAATCCTACTTTTTTGTAAGAAATCAAAATAATCCACTTTTTACTTTAAAAGCTGGAACACACTAGCACAGTGGGCTGTTTAAACTTCTTCTTACGTATCTTTCCTATTGGAGGTAAGCTGGTATGGACCTGGATGTAGCACTTCATGGAATGCTGGCCTATTGTCTTTAAACCGTCATCAGGAAGGAGTTGATTGGCGAGTTGAGGAAGACATAAGATCCAAGACCAAAATGTAACATCATGTTAAAACATTGCAGACTTTGTGAAGAAAAATTAATACAAAAGGAGAAAATGGAAGTGAAAGTATAAATAATAATGATAAATCACAGCTGGGGATTTTTTTAGAATTCAAACACTAAAAGAATTGTTAGTGCTTTATTTTCTTACACACTCTTAAGCTCTTAGACTAAAGTGTCCCTTCTGTCTCTTTCTCTTTTTTTTGTTGTTGTCAGAGCAGTGGGTGTTACAGAGATTATTTTATTTTATCATTGAATCTTTGTGAAGATGAATGTTGCTCTCATTCTCTCTACTGATGAGTACCATCCTGAATGGCAAGTGTGATAAACTCCCGTCTTTTGATGCCATTCCTGCATCCCCACACCAGCCCCAACTCAAAGCGACTATGATCAGACTGTTCCTTTCCTTTTTCCCCTTGAAAAAGAGACTGGCCTTTCTCCCTATTTCTTCTTAAAGCAGACATTTAGAATACTCAAGACAGCATTCTTACATTTCCTGTTTCCATGGAATCTACAGAAGGTTGAAAGTATCCAGGATGCCCTGTTAGCCCATAAAACCATTATCAGATTCCCAGTCTCTTGAGCTTAACTTAGATCTTCAGAAATATAATGCAGGACTGTTTTCAACAGAGAAACTCTGCATGAAGGGGCTTTTAAATGATTGCTTCTAAACTTTCAGTGTCCCTTTGATGATTTCACACTCTGACTATTTTTGCATCTTCCTGACATTTGCAGTTCCCTCGAGGCATATATTACAGTGCACACACTACCCATGGTTAGATAATCACAAGTTTAGATATTTGTGAATGTTTAGGTTCTGAAGAAGAAAAATGACTTCAGGCAAGGATACTTGTCAACATAATCATAGAAAAACTCAGGAAATTCCATTTGCATGTATTCACATATGTGAGTAGTTAGATTTGTCTCCCTCTCATATGATTCTTATATTTTTGGCTATTGTTATTTTGTTTCTTTTGGATTGCCCCTTTCTGTTCTTTTATTTTTAAACCAAAGTAAGTTCATCATGGAAATTTTCTGATTTGTTGAGGAAGGGGTATGTGAAACTTGATGCCGTTTTAACCTGAAATTTATTTTTTCTGGAGAGAAATTTGAGGTGTCTAGGAGATTTTATTTTTCTTTATTTTTTTCCCCTTGGGATAACACGCATTAAATGCCCAAGCTAAGTTTGTCCTCGATGCTTTGAAAAGAACTCAGAATTCCTGGTGGAGTCAGATATTTCAGGCACATATCAACGAATGAACACACATTAAAATAAAGACTGTTTAGTTCTTGATCTTATCTCCTAAGTGGAGGAGTAAATGGCAAAGCTGCTGATTGAATAAAAAGTTGTGTACAGTAAGATTGAGCCTGGAAATATATGAAAAATATTACATGACATGAAAATTAGTTAAAGACATGAAAAATAATTAAAATTTCAGATTAAACTTTGTGATTAAGAATTCAGAAAATTTGATAGGCACTTTAAAAACACTTAAAATCAAAACTTATTCTAAATTATAACAGTGAAATAATAGCAAACATTCCCTTCTTTAAAAAATGTTGAAGTGTTTTTTATACTTCTTTTATTTTCATTTATTGAGAAGATACGATTTTATTGTGCCTGAGAATTTAAAATTGATGTTGGATTTTTGCTTTTCATTGTTCCTTTTTACAGATTGTTTAATCTCCAAGTTTCTGGCTGTAGGGGAGAATAAAATAGGCAACTATTGCATATATGTTTAAAATTACAACTTTTAAAATTATATTTTATTAATTTTCACTCAATCTGCAGCTACTTAAGCAAAAATGGTGTTGTTACCACACTGTGTATAGTTGATAAGAAAGGAGATTCTGGAACCTCTAATTAATCATGTCTCCTTGGACACATTGTTTAACCTCAGTTTTATCATTTGTAAAATGGAGTTAATACCAGTACCTAATAAAGGGCTAAACTGAAGAGAAAATGGACAAATATGGTAAAAGTACTTGGTACTCAGGAATCAAATAGCTATTGCTATGATTTTGCTATAGGGAAAGCTACATAGGGAGCAACTTACTCAATTCAGGAAACTAATTTTCCATATATTCCTTTTATTAATTTTAAAATGATTTTCTGTTTCTCATTAATGTATACATTTTATTATTTTATGTTCCTTATATGAATGGAGTGAGGACTCAGGTTTGCAATAAATACAGCCAGCTTTCAACATTATACTTGGTTTATACTGCACTAGTCTGTTCTTATTAAGTGAAATAAAAGCTCAATGTATATCACCATCCAGCTACTTCAGAGTCACATTCTAGTCCTCTCTCTCTCCCATCACATTAACCAACTGTCCAATTATATTTATTCTTCTTCTCTCAGATTTATCCACTTTTCTTCGCCATTCAACCATACTTCAGTTCAGGCTTTCCTTATCTCTTCCTAGTATTACAAACCAGTTCCAACTTCCTGATCAGTCTTTCTGTGGCTTCAAGACATTTTTAATATTGTGTTTCTAAAAAACAAACTGACAGTGTGCTAAAGATCCTAGAGTGGTGGCCAAAACTCTTCATTCTGTGCTTTTCATGTATGACCATGGTCTGCTTGTTGGCCTTACCCCACGTCAGTTCCTCCTTCTGAAACTTCATCCTTCAGTTGTACAACGCCTTTCACTTCCACCATCTTCAGCCTCTTCTTCTCCTTTATCTCAATGCTAATAATCAGGCCAGCTTTTCCGCCCAGAATTCTCCTTTGTTTTCTCTCTGTCTCTTACTTGACTGCCTAACTCTTCCAGTTCCTCTCTTTGGAGACTTAGGGCTTTATAACTTACAACTTGAAGCTTTTCCTTAGCCAGCCAGAAGCTCTGCAGTTCACACTCAGGCTTGGCAGAATCCAAAATCTGTGCTCATCCAACTTCACTCTTCCCCGAGTACAGTGGTTCTCAAAGTCTGATCCTTGGACCAGCAATATCAGCACCATCTGAGAACTCATTAGAAGTGCAAGAAGCTCTTCATCACCACCCCAGAAATCAGGAACTTATAATAAACCTTTATAATAAATCTTCATAAGAAAAAAAATATATATATATCAACATTTATGACCTTCCTATTTTATATTATGTTGTATATCTAAGATTTTTTTAAATTAATCATCACTTTTAAAGTCTTTAATCTTACATTCAGCTGTGTTGAATTTCAAGGGCTCATATTAGGACATCTCAAAGTTGGAATGAAAGTTATTTTTTTTGTTTAGGTTCCTAAAGTCAGATATATTGATTTGGATCTAAAAGCTATTAATTCAGGAACTGTCTTCTACATTTTGCCATGTGAAGAAAAGAAGACTGGGAAGATGCCACCTATGGGAAGTTTAAGATTTGGGATTCCCATTTTCTTTCCATTTGCTTCACCCCTGCTTCTTTTCAATAAAAGAAATATTTCATCCATTATATAATCTTTAATATTCTGTGGATGTTTATTACTTCAGGTCTAGTAAACTTGCATAGATGTGCTCCAATCAAATCACTGAAAAACTAGGGCTTTATTTGTGTGTGTTTGGGGAGGGAAAAGATTATATTTAGAACACTTACCTAAAAGAGTTGGATGAAAAATTTGAGAGGTATTCCAGGAAGAATTGGCTGATTGACAAAAACAAAATACATTTTCCTGAGTGTTTTTCATGTAAAATGTGACAAAATGTTTGCAAAAACATGAATCAGGAGCCATACTACTTTTTCACATACCCTCTTTGCACATAGTCATCATAAATCTGTGTGATATTTGACAGGAAATTAGTGCTCAAATATTTACCAAAATGCTAAAATCTAAATAGATATCAATTGAAATTCTTTAGATAGCATTTTTTATGCCAAACTGAAATACATTAATTAATCTTTCCCCAATACTCTGATAATACTTGGTTCTCAGTGACTGTGTAATGGCTTGCACTAAAGTTATTCCCCTAAATTCTTTTCAGCAAATCCATCTCTTTCTTGATGTTGCAATCTGTGGTGCTTACACTATTTATTTCATGCAAAACTATCTTCTAAAAACAGATTCCAAGACTATAAAGTACTACTGAGGCCCATTTCCCAGATGGATAAACTGGTCTTCTGTTTAAACAGAAACATAAGTTCCTCTCTTCAAACTTGTAGAAACACTGGCATGATAGCTTTGTAGTCACCAGTTACTCAGAAGATTGCTTGCTGCTTGAAAATAAATACTGTGCCTTATTGGTCTGTATGTCCCTCAGCCCAGTACTTTACCTAAAACAAGTGATACTCAATAAATCCCATTTCAATTCATAAAATAATAAATGAATAAATATAGATCTTTAAAAAATTCCATATCATATTTTGCATGCTTGTCATAGAGTCTTGAACCATAAATAAGATACAACTAAAATTTGAGTTACGAGAATTTGAAATATAGAGATAAAGAATATGGCTATAGATTTCATTTATGGAGAAAACCTTAGTGAGCACCTTCCTCTCTTCAAAATTTTCCACAGTTTCAAAGCTGTTGAGCTTATTTACTTGTTAACTCTAAGAGACAGTTTCCATTCTCTGGTAATTAGAAACACCTGCTATGTTTTGTTAGCCTCCAGGCTCTGTGGTTTCAAATAAGGAGTTTGTTTGTTTGTTTGTTCTAAAATTATTAGAGCATCTGTGAATGATTTTAGTAGCATTGTGCTATTATTTTAACATTCACAATTATTATTTCAAATCTTTTCAATATCCATTATAGTGGCATTCATGTGAAGTTTTAGTGGTAGCTCATGGATCTAGAAAATATATCTGGCGATATATAACTTTGTAACAGAGTTTAGCAATCATAAAAAGCTAGGAAGGAACCTGAACACCCACCTGAGGAAGCTGTTCCTCCAGACACCTTTTATACCTACTCCAGGGGAAAATTTTACTTCCACATTCTCCTGCCTGGTGGAAGAGTGCAGACACCTTGCTGCAGAGTTAAATGATTTACCCAAAACCCACAAAAAAAGTAAGTGACACAGCCTAGAACAGAGGAATCCTGACACTCTGTCCAAGGATTTTCTATCACATCATTTCCAATCCTACATCTAAAAGTAAAATCTAACAGCAGCAGCAGCAGCAACAATACAACAAGGAAACAAAATATGAAATACTGCCGTGTAAAATAAATTTGTAAGGACAATTATATTTTATTATTCCAGTGGTGATGCTTATTCAGTGCTTTCTAACGGCAAACACTGGTAAAATGCTAAACGTTTTACTTTCATTTTATTATTTTAACTTTACAGGAACAGCTCAGAGTAGGTATCAATTTTATCCTCATTTTATTAGTTATGAAAATAGGACTTAAAAATGTTAAATAACTTTCCCTAGGTTGTATAGCCAGTAGGAATTGATTCGAAATCTGGCCTCAGAGCGTGTTCTCATAACAGAAACACTAGTGAATGTTTAACAAAAAGCTGTCTCCTACAGGGAAAAAAAAAAAAAAAAATCATGAAAAGCTTAATTTTCTAAAGCACAGAGTTTTCTTGAATACATGTAATTACAATTCACACTACAAAACTTTAAAAACAGAACCACTGTAGCAGCATTTCTTACAGTGTTGCATTACTTGATTTGTGCCAGCATTTGAGGGTCATGGGATGTTTTATTAAAGCATGGTGACTTAACTGTTAATACAGTTAATTTTTCCAACTAGATTATTATTTTTTATAAGTTAGTTTTGCTTGTGCAGATGGGGAAAAATTTAAGGTCAAATTTTGAAGTATTTTTGTGTTATTTATGAAAATGAGTGAGCCTGCTCCATTGCTTGCTGCTGCCAAGCAGTCAGATGTTTATAGCAAATTAAGTTATAGCCTCTGAATATCTATCAGCAGCCCGAACTCCGCTCTCATTCTTTCACACACATGCACATGCATGCAGACACACATTTTCCGGTGAAGGCATCATTTTACTATTTCATGTTGAACAAATGAGAATGTTTTGGGATTCCCATCCCTCCCTGTCCCCTTGCCCTCCCTCTTTCTCCCTTCCCTTCTCTCACAATTAATGCCAGGTTGTAGTTTGTACTGGGAAAGAGTGGTATGTCTTAAGTACTTTATCATACTCTTCAATTTGTGCCCTTTTACCTCCACAGTAAATTGACTGTAAATCAAGAGGGAACTTTAATACACCAGTAAAATTCATTAAAAAATTGTCTTAAAGAGCAATGTTCTCTAAAAGCAATTTTTAAATGGAAACATAGTGTAACATTTTTAATTATAGAATGTAGAGCAAACTCAGAATTTGCTGCAGAGGTTTTTCTTTTTTTAATTTCTTATGTACAAATTTTTTCCTCCTCCCTAGATATTTGTTACCAATTCAGTAGGCACTTGCTGCATGCTCCTTTTTACATTTAAATTACTAACAGTTAAATAAAATAAAAATTTCAGTTCCTCATTTGCACTTGCCACATTTTACCTGCTCAGGAGCCACCTGTGGTTGCTGGTGAGTCTGTTAAATAGCACAGGTGGGGAACATTTCCATCATCACAGATGATGTTCTATTGGACAGTACTGCCCAAGTCAGTCAGATACTGAACTAATCAAGAAAGTCAGAGAGGATTAATCATCCTAATAGTTAGAATATAGATAACTCTTTTTTTTCTTTTTTTCCTTTCTTTTTTTCTTTTTAATTACTCTCTTTGAATAATTGAAATTTCTACCCAAAGCATTAATTATTTTTGATATTGCAGCAAGATTACATTGGCTTGTCACTTTATTTTTTTAAGTCAATTATTTTTGTTGAAGTATAGTTGATTTACCATGTTGTGTCAGTTTCAGGTGTACAGCAAAAAAATTCAGTTATACGTATACATATACTTTTTCAGATGCATTTCATTATAGGTTATTACAAGATAATTAAATATAGCTCCCTGTGATATACAATAGGTCCTTATTGTTTCTCTATTTTATGTATAGTACTGTATATATGTTAATCCGAAATGCTTAATTTATCCCTCTGCTCACCCCTTTCCCCTTTGGTAATCATAGTTTGTTTTCTATGTCTGTGAGTCTATTTCTGGTTTGTAAATAAGTTCATTTGTATCTTTTTTTTAGATTCCACATATTAGTGATATATGATATTTGTCTTTCTCTGTCTGATTTTTAACTTAATTTGATAATCTCGGGTTCTATCCATGTTGCTGCAAATGGCAATATTTCATTCTTTTTTTGTGGCTGAGTAAAAAAAAAATACACACACACACACACACACACATATGCCACATCGTCTTTATCCATTCATCTGTCAGTATACATTCAGGTTGCTTCCATGTTTTGGCTGTTGTAAATAGTGCTGCTGTGAACATTGGGATGCAAATACTTTTTTCTGACTTATCACTTTATATCCACATAGGTGTGTGTTTGTGATTCACCTGAAGCTAGCATGAATACTAAGTCCAGAGGTGTGCTCCTCCAGGCCATGGCAGGACTGGATTGTGTGGTTGCCTTATATTTCATACTGTTGAATGCATTCACTAGGAAAGAATAAAAAGATTACAGCATTGTGATTTTACCTACTAGTGTATAATATATGCAATGATCTATATCCAGAAGAGAGAAAGTAGGTTTTCCCAAATACCAGTTTTAGGGCTGGACCACCTGTAGAGAGGTGAGAATCAGTGGGATGATGGTAGGAGGAGCCAGGATCTCTGGCCAGTCTCTGAGCCTGTTTTTTCCCATCAACCATCTGGCTTTGAGTGCATCCCAGATTACTTAATTTATCTTACCAATCTGTAAATTGATTAATGTCCTCCTGAAAAATCTTAAGTTACTATGTATGGAAAGATTTTAGTCAAGTGCTTTGGTTTTCTTCTTGGTGAGTGACATCTATAATCAAAATGTTATACAGTAAGAGTGAATGCTGTATTTTAAAATAGCAATTGAATCATTTACATTTTAAAGACACATGGCAATCAAGATTATCCATTATTCTTGCAGGCATCACATTCAGTGTACACAGTGTCCAAAGAAGTTCTCACTGCTGTGATTGCCTTGCTGAGTCCCCAACACCCCAACAGTTCAGGGCAACTCTTCAGTCTACATCTCTCATTAGAACCACTCCCAGCTTGTAGATGAGTGAACACGTTTCCCCTCCTTCCCTGTACTTTCTGGATGTGTTTCAATCCCTTTGGATTCCAAGTCTGCCTTCACTTTAGATACCCTCCTGAGTTCTGAGTCTCACGGTTTTGAGTCTGCTGTGTCCCTCAAAAAGATTTAGTTCCACCTTTCAGAATCTTTCCCTCTCTTGGAGCCCAGGGGTCTATGCATCAGAGGAGAATATAATTTTGTCTTTATTACACAGATTAGTTTATTCCTAGTGGCAGGTATTGTACTAGCAGTTGAGGAAGAAGGAGGAGTAAGACAAAACATCTTTCCAGAAAATTGCTTATAACCTCAAGTATTTGTTCAAAGCTGAGCTTCCATTAGAATTCCTTGAATTTGTATTGCAATTTGATATGTAAATATGAAAACAGAAACCATTCCTTTTTGTAAGGTTGGAAGTATATACTTTAGCGTGTTTGGATCATTTATTTTGCTTCCCTAAGATCTATTGGACAATATCCTTTCTTTTCCCTTGAGACTTATTATTTCAAAAACTTAATTTTAGCCAGGCTGTGCATAACAGATTTTATCTATGGAAGAAATGGCAGTGTGAAATAAGAACTGTCAAAGCAGCGATATTTAAGGAAGCTTTGATGTCAAATTGAAGGTTGGCATTTTAGTTCAGAACTGTATTCATCTATTCTTTGACTTCATAAATCATATTTAAACTATTAGTAGCTGTAGTAATGAACTTACTATGGATTCTAGAAATGAGAGATTGCTGGTGTGGTCTAACATGTATCTTTAATAAACTCTGGTTTTGAATTGCTAAAATTCACCCTATTTGTGTCAGAAGGGCCTTAATGTCCTTCATTATGCAAACTTTGTTTCTGCCACCCTTGACAAATCCTAATAGGGATTAATTTAGTTATGAGTGACAGAATAAGTTGCAACAGTAACCCAGCATTCTGTTGTGGATCCAAACTAGTTATGAGCTTTGCTTTTCCCACTGCAGGCAGAAACTTAGCCCCATCTACAGTGGCCACAGAAATCCTTGCCTCTTCTTTCTATGTGTCACTTATCCTTATTTAACATAACCTCTTTCTTTCTGATGTAGCCCAATTTAAAATTATATATTATGGTGGTATTTGAAATTGCAGTAACAAATATGTGTTCTACACATTTTTAATCACTTGCCAGTGTGCATTAGCCTTTTAATTATTAATAAAGTGAAATCCATTGATTTCCTCCAGTTGTTCGAACATGAGTCTGATCTAATCCTGCCTCAGGCTTGAGGGGTTCTGAGATGAACAGCAAATCCTTGAGCTAAACATTAATTTTGTGGGATTTAAACATAGCACTATTTTTTATTCCTAAAGGAGGCTACTCCTTTGTCTTTTTCCTTCTGAATTTGCAGAAGTATTATGAACTTTGGTCTGTTTCATGTTATACATACAAAGTAAATCTTGGCCAAAACAAGTTTGTGATGCCACTAAAATTTGACCTTTCTTATTGTTTTGTGCTGATATTAGAAATGTTACCATGAATGCTCATAAAATGATGGTTCAGAAGACTTTAATACCATTTTTAATTTGAACTGAGGCACATTTATTAGTAGAGCATTTTTTGCTTTTTTCTGTGTTAGGAAGAGCTCTTTTTTTTCTACTTATATTTCAAACCATGTTAAAATAACACACTAAGATTTATTGTAGATTTCTTAATGAAATCTCATTTTATATTTCCCTTTGTTCATTGACATAGTATCAGTTAACATATTTTTATTTCTTCTACCTATAGAAATTGAATGATATGTCGATTTCCCTTATCAATCTCCTGATAAATGTAAAGGTATGTTAAGCAGGGTGGCAAGATTTCTTTTGAATGCAAATTTATATTTGATCTGGTTTGCCTGCCCTTTTTTTTCTTTCTTTTTTTTTTTTTTTGAAAAACGAAATTTAAAACTTAGAAGCTGGTGAAAAGCATGAGCTAAAGCTTCTAGAAAACAAAGAATAAGCATAAATAACATCTCATTCTATATGCTTAAATTTTGTTTTTCAAGAATAGAGGAAAAATTGCACAAGAATTCAATACCACACACTGACTAGCATATAGTAAGTTATTTATAAACATATGAGTGAATTTGGGAATGAATTACAATCTTGTATTCTATGACAAACTTCTCAAACAATGATGCTTGGTGATAATAACTCTTTAGGCAAGACAGTTTCAGATAGTCCAGAATATTCATGTTTGGAAAAAATTGATTACAGCCCTTACTGATCCAAATGTCATAAAATTATGGTTCAGTAGACATTAATTTACTATTCATGCCCCAGCTGTTGAGTATTTAACTTGATTAGTTTGGTTGTTCCTTGCAGCCAAATTTGGAATTCTTCTCTTAACATACTATGCTTACACAACATAATTATATTTTTTCTGCTAGTTTATTAAAAGCTACAGTAGACTTTAACAAACTCAGACTTAATGTAAATATTTATAACTAGAGGCTGAGAAATGGAAGGTTACAAGTGTTTATTTGACCAAACACTGGCAAAAAAAAAATGTTGTTTTTATGTATGCAGTCTTTCCTTGAATGGCAAGCCCTCATAACTGCTTCTGATCCCAAAACTCAGGGACTTTGTTTCCAACACATTAATAATCTTTCAAAAGCAACCGTGATTATAGTAACTTCAAAGCAGCAAGCATCTGTACGTTAAGATGAGCCAATGGATGCTGGCGTTCGTCTTTCATAAAAAAAGCAATCGTGCTTTTCCCTTCTGCCACTTAGAGGGGCTTCCTTGGGGACCTTGTTAGATGCTTTCATGTGAAGACCATTTGACCCACTTCTGATTAGTGTGCAAGTTTTCATGGCAATGGCTTCTGGGAGGGAGATGCCCGTTGGCTGGTCGCCTCCCTTTTCTTGAAGTGAAAGAAAACTCTCAGTGGAATATATTAAGGATAATAAAGGCAAGAAGAAACATCAGTTAAAAGAAGACTGAAATATTGAACTACTATTAAAAAAATTCAACGAACACATATTTCTATGCCAATTGTTAAGAAGATGACACAGTCAGTAACAACAGTTTCCTATTTTATATTCAGAAGGGTTTAACTTCTCCATTTCTTTTTCTTGCAATATTTCAGAAATACGTGTTTCAAGATGCAGAGAGTAAGTGACTCTAGCTCATTTTACCTTGGATCAGTCAGTTTTTCTTTAGCTGAATACTCATTTCTATGTTTAGAATAACACTAACAAATATTAAATTGTCTTTCAAAGTAAGAAAAAAGTATCTAGAATGCCTGGATTTTAATATTTCTAATAAATTTCATTATAGCTTTTGTAGACTTAGGTAAAATCTTCCCTCTCCAAATTATCTTTTGGTATGAATATCAGGAATGGTGTTGATATCAAGGTATCTACAAGCTTCTGACCATATTATGTTCCCTTTAAAATTCAATGCCAGTTCTTCAATAATGACTGTTATACAATATGGAATTAATTTGGATCCTGCTTGCATAAATGGGCCTAGTATTTCTCCTTTTCTTGGACTAACAGGGTGCTTACACTCAAAAAATCAAACTGTATGGAAAATAACTTACATAATGGTCTCTCTTGCTATTTTAATGTATATATATGTAGCAACAGATTACTACATCATCAAGCATGTGCTCTCTTTTTACTCCCTCCCCCCATTTAGGATTACCACAGTCTAGGCTTCCAATAAGATAGGATAATTTTAATGTGATTTATTACATATCACAGTAGATTCCACACACAGCATTCAAGCACTTTCATTTTTAACTTTGCTTGCTTTATCCCTTTAAAAACCACAGCTGTTACTAGGATAACAAAAGTGATGTTGAATAACTGCTTACTTTTCCACTTTCCCGGAGGGGTGGGGGAACAGCAGGTAGCATAGCCTCATCCCCAAACCAGATGTTACTTTATTAAAAATTGAACGTTTTGGACGGAGTAGTAGGATATTTATGCTTCAGAAGAGCAGCAAAATTAGAGGGAATAAGGATATAAGATGGTCCAAATTAGTTTTAAATTCAAGCTTTGCTTTTATTTTATTGTCAGCATTTTACTTAAATTGTGTTTTAGATATGTATAAGTAGTGAAAGTCCAAGGTCTAAGCTGATACGAGTTAATTGTTATCATAGTCAATCCAACAAGTTTTTCTGGAGTCTTACCATACAGTGACATCAGGATAAATTCTATAAAGGATCTAATTATAATACAGTATTATACCATGTCGTTCCCCCCTTATAAGAGTTCAATTATTAATAACAATTCACTAAATTATTTTATTAGTAGTAGAATTTTTAAAGGGATTTAATATGTGTTGTGTGATACATCAATTTGTCATTTAAGGTCATTTCACTATAATTTTGTTGGATTATATTTTGCATGGATTGTTTTATACTTTAAGTTGTGAACAAGTCACAGCTTTTAAAGTGCTGTAATTTTGCCAGTGTTCTGAAGTCTTTTTTTCCTCCAGTTCATTTTGGAAGCATGTTGAAAATTTCATCCACTAGGAAATTATTCTGCAATAACTTAATCATTTGGACATCCAAATAATCAAAAAAATTGTGTATTTTCAAATCTAGTCATAAGGTTTAGAAATTACATCTGAGAACTTTTTAAAGAAAATGTTTTTCAGTTCTCAGTTGTGTCCATCTATACATCCCCACGTTAAAATTCTGAAGATTTTTGTCTCACCTGCTTTCTAGGTTATTATTTGCCTTCCTACATCCTAAATGATAAGATAGGCTGTGGTTTTTCACATACCATTCAGTCTTCAGAGAAGATAATGATTTGTAGGAAAATTATACAAGGATCAACATTTTAAAGCTAGATACTCTATTATTCACTCTAAATAAATTGCTTGCTTTCTATGTTTCTAAGTTGTTTCATCTTTGAAATAATCAAATTAATAAGAGCATCCTCTTCACCTTCCAATGACAATGTAGTGACCAAACAGTAACTACATGAAATACTTTGATCTTTAAAATTATTCTGCATTATTGTATTATTGTTATAGTTACTATGGTCACTAGAAACTGAGCACAGTTTTGCAGAATCATTGATGTTTAATCTATTATACTTAAACACTTGTCTGTTTGCAGGTGTTGATATCTATTAAGCTCCCCACCGCAACCCCAGAATACGAGATACCCCTGGACACAACCATCCTATTAGACTCTGCTATGGTTAGATTGCTGCTGTTGAGTGTTTCAGTTATGTAAGTCTGTCAACTGCCAGTTGAGGATGGATGGTTTAAGTTTTGCAATTAGTCAGTGAGCAAAACTACATCCTGTCATTTGTCTTAAACTTATCAATTTCATTTTATATCATTAGGTAAACAAAGAAAAGAACCACATTTATCTGGTCAGGTTATTCCATGATACTGTGAGCCCTGAGTAGAACAGTTTTTAGTTTTTCTTTATGGAGGAAATGGAGAGTTCGTCATCTGAGGTCTGTAGTAAAAAGGAATGCATTGAGAAAATAGTGCAGGTTTACATTATATAAATATATATTAAAATTTCCTAACTGTTAGTACTTAAGGACTATTTCAAGGTATGACATATCTGAGTTTTAGAAAAGATCTAACTGTATGAATAGTTACGCACATCAGTATAGTCATCTGGTTTTTCAGAGAAAATATTCACAGTGTTACTGTAGAAATAAATCATGTTTCTGAAAAGAAACTCATTTATTCCTTCATCCGAAAGGGAATCCATCTACGCATAATGAGGAACTTGTAGGTGACCAGAAGTCTTAGTGAGATTGATCATGGCCTGTTTGTTTGTCTTTTGCACGCTACCAATCAAGAGATTCTGTGAATTCAAACTACATAAAAACCTACACAGTGGAATCTCTCTCATTGAAGATGCATTTAAACCAGTCATATCTGAGAGTAATAATCAAAAGAAATTCATTTCTATAGAGGAATGGAGATGCAGCTTGTAGAGCAACCATGTTTAGGAGTTCCAACGTAACATCTGTTCTTACCTAAAAGGCTCTGTCCACCTTCTGGCTGACAGCCCAGGCTGGTGAAGGAGCTTTTTAGGTGAGAATAAAATCAGTTACTTTGACTAAAAAAATCCTGAAGAAGAAGATCCTTCCACATGAAATCTCTTTATGTACTCTTGTGTATTTGGTAGCCACACCATTTGGCAAAGATGTATGTCTTTCTTTAGGCAATGTATAGATATATGATATTTGCCTATAAATAAATTCCTATGAGTGTTTAATATCATTTATAAAATATTTGTTGGCAATAAGTTGGGATTTATAAATTACATTTATTTCTTTAAGCCTTTTTTTTACTTCATGAAGTTTATAAAATTTTAGGGTTCTAAGCTGTTTTGAAGTAGAAAAATTTGTTAAGTGTGTGGGTTTTTGTTGTTGTTTTTGCTTTGTGTTGGGCTCTAGATTTCCCTGCAAAGCCTTTTAATTGCTTCCTTTTAGTAATGTATGCTATTTTTAGAAAAATTAGGCAGTAAGAACAAACAAGAAAAAGAAGAGACAAACAGATTAAGACAAAAAGAGAGAGAAATTTTTAAACACTTTTAAATCCTAGTACCAAAAGAATGTTTTTAACATTTAGATATATAGTCTTTATATTTTCTAAGCATGAGAAACTATATTGTACATTGTAAGTATTTTATTTTAGACATAATACATTTTACATGTAAATATATACACTGATATTCATTTCAATAATGGGATAGTAAGATTCACTTTTAAGCCAACTGAGGGTTAGACATCTAAGCCATTTGCAATCTCTTTTGACTCAAGAAAACCAAAATAGAGGGTTTTCCAGGAAGATGCAGGAGTGAGTTGGTGTGGAAAGCTGGGTGGGAGAAGTGAGTGTCCAAAAATAAAAAGTAAGCATGGGAGGTGTTGATGCCAAGCTAGGAGTTTATTCTTAATTTTATTAACTTTGCCGGTGATTATGTTACATCCTTGAAATTTGAACAGAGAGAAACAGATAAAAGGAGATTAAACCTAAGTGTTCATATTTAGACTATATTTGGTGCCATGTAATATAATCAGCATGAAAAGAAATTTACTTTGGTAAAGAAATTTTTTTCTGAGTTGAGTTTACAGACAACATAGATTTTTACTAGGCCTCTTTTTAATGACTTTATTAAAGCCATGTCTTGTAAAATAGCCTGCAGTTAACAGAGGATTTTTTTTCTCCCTTTCTAAAGGTGATATGATTCAAGCTTCTGTTTCAGAAACTATCAAAAATGAGAAATTACTTCTTAGTAATTGGTTATTAACAGGTGCCTTTGAGAATGTCTTTGAAAAGACAAGTTAAATTACCAAGTTTATTTTGTTTTTTTTTTTCATATTTCTCTCCCTTCTGCTCTCATTAGATACGGATTTCAGGAAAATACTTAAATGAACTGCAATAAACGATTCTAGAAAAGTACTCAGAACTGTTAAGTATGAGAATAATCTAGTTAAAAGCTTTGAATGAATAATGGAGTTAAGTTTATTTTAGCACACTAATTCTCTTGATGTCTGAAGTTCCCCCCAAAAAACTCTGCAGACAGGGTGCCCTAATGAAAACATTCTTTAGTGTCAAGAGAGATTTTCGTCCTGGCTTTGTAGTCAGGTCATGTTTTATGGAAGTTTCTTAGTTATGTCTTTACAGCGTGTGGCTTGACAAACCAATATTTTGTTTTGTTTTGTTTTTTGTTTTAAATTACAATTCAGTAAAACAAGTTGCTGAATTGGGGGTCTGAAATCTATGTTCTTTGGCACAAATTTCAAATTGTACCTTTTAAAGCCAAACTCGAAGCAAGGCCCAAATCCCTGTTTCTAAATGCCTTGAGGATAAAACCATACCTTAATGAGAATTAGACCGTGGTTATAGATGGCATGTCTGTGTCTTCCCCAAGTTCATATAGTTAAACCCTAATACCCAGTGGGATGATATTAGCAGGTGAGACCTATGGGAGGTAATTAGGCCATAGGAGTGGAGCCCTCATGATGGGATTAGTGCCCTTACAGGAAGAGAAAGGAGAGAGCTTGCTTTCTCTTTCTTTTCCCTCTGCCACATTAGGTCACAACAAGAAGATAGTCATTTGCAAACCAGGAAGCAGACTCTCACCAGACAGTGAGTCTGCTGGCACCTTGATCTTGGACTCCCCAGCTTTCAAAACCATAAGAAATGAATGTTTGTTGTTTAAGCCACCCAATCAATGCTAATTTGTTTAGCAGCCAAAACTGACTGAGGCAGCCATATGTTCAAAAGCAAATTGACGTAAGTGGCTATGATGACTGGCATGTATATGGTACTTAGTACTAAATATAGTCTTACCTTTTAAGAGTAGGAACACATATGGTGGTGGAGTGTGTGTGTGTGTCTGTGTGTGTGCATCCATACTGATCTATCCTTTAATTTTTTTTTAATTTTTTAAAAATAGAAACTTGTATTATCCTCCAGAAAACTGAGGTCACAGAAACCCTAAGTAACCTGCCAAAATCACATAGTCCTAGAAATCATGGTGTTAAAACTGAAATCCAAACAGCCTGGCACTAGGGTATAAGTTGAAATCACTGCAGTGTACTGCCTTGGGTTGGGCTTTCCTAGGTTAGGAGATACTTTCCTGTGTGGGTATCAGGTGAGAAAAGATAGGGGGAGAGGGGAGTGTGTGGAGAAACACGACAAGGAGGATGGATTAGCAGGTAGGAAGAAAGCATGGAATTAGGAACAAAAGCATTGAAATTGATTTTTAAATTCTGCTTCATAAAATTGTCATTTTCTAATTACTCTAACCGTGTAACTTGGCTTTTGTTTTAAAAGATCTGAATCAGAGCCTAGTTAAGTGAATTTTCAAAATCCTACACCTAGTGAGTGGTAAATTTCTGATTACAATTCAACTTTTTGCTCACTACAAAATTTCTGTTGTCAGTCTCTGTCTTATTCTGCCCGAAGGAAGTTTTAATTCATGTGGGCAGTTTTTACGGTCTTTCCTACCTTCTCTGGGAGGGTAAAAATACAGGACTGTGTGAGTTTTTCAGATTGTTCTTTGGATTCTTGGTTATTTCCTCCACAGAAGTCACGGACACAGGGACGCAAAAACATTGTAGAAGGATTTGAATCTATCCAGAAATTTTGTGCCTCTGGTTGAATTGCTTCTTCATCAGCCCCTACAGTTTACTGAAAACCCAGCTCTGGGTGGATGGATTGTGAGTTTATACTTCATGTCATTTATGCTGGTCATGTGCTACTGCAGAACTCTGGGAGGGGATTCCAATCCTTAAATACAAAAGGACTGTTTATATTTCTAGAATTCAACACCTATTATTCATCCAGTGTTAGGAACTCTTTCACGAATCCAAGTCTCCTCTTCACAGCTGCATTTTAAATGTCTTCACAGCAGGGACAGTTTTGTTTTTTCTTTTTTTTTATTGCTTTGTATACATATGCTAGATACAACTCAGGAATTTTTTCAAATGTCTTGATTTAGATTTTGCACTGTAATTCATTTTGAAGACTATCCTGTCTCTTTCAACAGGGAGAGGCAGAATTAAACCGACTGGATCTATAAAAGGGATATGCACTTGAAAACTTGGGTGACTCAGTGTCCTTCAGAGAGCATTGAGATATTAGAAGGAAAGCTCTGAGGGACATATTCTGTGGAGTTAGTAAGCAGGGATAGAGCAACCATTTCAATGGAGTAATGAATCCAAGTGAGAATAGTGGAGTTTGAACCAGACCGAAGGAACAAAGGTTTTCAGTTGGCACTTGGTTCTCAGGCCTAGATTCCTGGAGTAGATCAGTATTCCAGTTCGCCATTATGCTTAAAAATGGTTGGCTTTTCACTTGGCATTTACTATAATAAAACGACACTAGTAAATGAGTGCATTCAATTAAAGGTGCCCAAGGAGCACAGTTCCCTGACATCTATGAAAGAACTGGGGGATAATAACTCCTCCAGTACATTGAGACTGCAAAAATTTTCGGTGACAGTCTCTATATAGAATATCATTACTCACGGGTCCTTGGCTTTAAAATAAACATTGGGCATGGGGAAATCATTAAAGGAGAGCAAAGCCTTGTGAAATATAATATCCCATGTGTAAGTTTATGTACATAGCCACTCTGTATAAACATTAAATGCGTGTGTATGTATAAAATATAAGGAGACAAAAGTGACTTTTAGTTGTGTTTATGTAAAACAGATAATTTCATGATTACATTTCTTATTCTGTGTGTCACTTACAGTATTTCTTCTCACAGTTGTTGGACAACAAGCTTTGACATTTTAAGAGCCTACAGATGTCATAATTAAACTTAGTAATCAGTCTAGAAATAAACACATAAATAACAAGGAATCATAAGGTCAGCAGTATGGCACAGGATAAACATGGAATTCCAGCGCTTGCTTCTAATATGAGAAAACGCATTCTGCAGTTCAAAGCATGTCATATGTTCAAATGAAGTATGAAAGAAGAAAAACTCTCCAAATGATTAATGTAACATTTTACAAGGACATATGGATGTTCTTAGAATTTAATTGGGGAAGGGGAACTTACCTGGAATCAATTATGGGAAATTTGGCAAAATGGAAGTGAAATATTCATTCTCTCTTCTTGTTATAATTACTTGACATGTGTTACAAGAATTTTTAAAAATCCAAAAGAGTAAGATAAGAGTTATTTCAGTCAGTGGGAATTAATTGTATTCAAATAACAGCATGACAAAAAAGACATCCTCAAGTTTCGGAACTGACTTTGAAGGACAGAGTTCCATGTGTGCAGAGTAGCACTGACATTGTTTCTGCCCGGAAATTTTCTCTGACTTTCCCAAATGATGTTGTTGCTCCCAGATCTTGTGTATCTTCACTCCATATACTTGCACATACTTCTCTGAGAGCAAAATTCACAGAATTGTTGGTTTACTCATCAGGCTCACCAGACTATGAGTTTCTTGAAAGCAGTGACATCTCTTACCATATATCTTTGCATTCCCAGTTACTTTTGACATATCAGGTACTTCCTACTTCATATGCTGTTAGGTCAGGGCTGAGAGTTCACAGCCTTGTGATGAATAAGAATTTATAATTCAATGGAAAAAAATAAATGAACAAGTGTATATATTAGTACGTAATGTTGTACAAATATTTACTGATTTTGACTTAAGACTTTCCATTTTAAGCAATGGAGAAGGTAGGAAGTAGGCTTTTTCATAGGACTAAAATAGTATATTAAAGCTTTTTTGTAAAAGATATTTCTTTCCATACCACAATTGGGTTTAATTTAAAAAATTAGGATTACTGTAATACCTTTTATAGTTTCATATTATCCTTACAAGTAAGCCTTAAATAACTGTTACACTTTCAAAGTGAGTGTATTGTAGTGTTCTGCCCTAAATATAAGTTAACATTGCAGGAAAAGGTAGGTAATGATGGGAGATGTACAGAAGTCAGAATTGTAGCTACTCAGCTTGGGATAAATATTAGTTATAAAAAGTACAATCTTCTGCCAAATATCAATTTTTCAAAGTCTTCTAAAGGATTAGAGATTTTTTAGGAGGTTAGGAATTCAAGGGGAAAGAGGGAAAAGAACACAAATGTCCTTGGAATACAAGAAATACAGTTTAATGGTGCAGAGGTCAGCAAAAAGTCCCCTTGGGTCAAATCCAGCCACAACGTAAGCTGAAAATATTTACTGTCTGGCCTTTCACAAAAAGTTTTCTAAATGACAGAAATCAGAGGCCTTCATACTTGTTATTCTATGTACTAATTTTTATCTTTCAAACAAAAATTGGAGTTAAAATAACTGAGCAGGTATTTTTCTTGGCTCCTTTAGGAGAGGTTTGAGGCAATAGTTTTAAATTTTATATCAACATGGCCTTTTACATGTTTGATATGCTGACTGGATAGCAGTTATGAGTAGTAATAATAATTAATCTGATGCTAAGCATAGGTCTTATTTTATAGAATTTTAGGATATATTTAATGTGTAACTTAGAAAAGCAAACATATGACTACAAGTGGTTCATTTGTTTTTTACACATTTTTTAAGTTCTTGGCTTCAAATGTCACCCCTTGTCCCTGCTCCTTGCTTTTCCACTTCAGAAACCAAGTCACAATTTTTAATTATTTTTGTTCTTTGGATTATTCATGCTTGTTTTCAGCATCTTGGGATCGCTGATGAAAACGCACAGTGCATGGCTTTCTTAAAGTTTACATTTTAAACTTAGCAAATGTTTGAACTTTATTTCAAGTTTAGATTGCAGTGTGATAAGTTCTCAGTAATGAGGCTCCTTTATGAGGAAAAGAGGAGGAAAGGCTTTATTGCTTTTCATAGCTATCACTCCTTTTATGTTTGTAGGTATTTACTACTCCTAAATGATGACGAAACAGGAGGGCTTCACACTGCCTCCTGCTCTCAGGGAAGATACGGGGCAGTGATATCTGGAAAACTTGTTTTTTGGTTGATTAAAGAAAAAATTATTAGTCAGTTGGTCAAATATTTCTTGAAACAATTTTTACATCAACAACAGAATAGTTCATCCTGCCTTCTAGAAGAGCTTCATCAACTATTTATTATTGCCCTATAAACAAATATAATAAAAGTACTATGACAATTCACTGATGTATCGCCTTGTTGAAAATGTGGTTTCCGTGCCAAGGACAAATATGAGAAATAGCATTATCTCTCTGGAGCACAGCTAATCACACTGCAATGTGTGTCCATCAATTGATCTTTTGGAGGAATTAAGGGAAATTCAAAAGCAAGATTATCATGTGCAAACAATGAGAGTTTAGATATCTTGCTTACTGGCCTAAGGTCCTTCTATCCTTCCTGCGGCGTTTACTTTTTGTACCAGGAGTTAATTAAGGTGAAACATGAGGTAATTAGGGCTAATCCTCCTGGCCTCCTGCTGGCCTGTTGCCTCCTAGGCCATCTCCTAAACCAAACTATTTTCACAGTTTAAGAAAGAAAAGCAGATTTTTGTAAAAGTGATGCTCATGCTTTTGGGGGGCCATAATTCCTAATCTTTAAGGCTATTAATATTATTTCTTAAATAAGGCCTTTGTAGAGAAAAAGTATAAAAATGATCATGTTCTTAAGTTTTGATTTAAAAAGAAAAACAAGACTGTTCTATTAATATGTACCTGGTCACTGACAGGATTGTGGAAGTACATTTGACCATATTACATGTTACTAACAGATTAAGTAAAATTTGTACTAGTATAAATATTTAGTTTTGATTATGGTGGAAAGTTGTCCCCTTGCCTCAAAGTTTCTTCCTGATACAGATTTGTCAGTTAATTAGGCATGTATAAATGTGTACTAGAAATTAAATTGGGGGAACCCCAAAACCTTCCCTGAACTGCCATTCGGGTTTTACCCAGAGGAACATTCCAGCGCTTATAATGCAATAAGTTGTATTATACTACTGCTAGGTAGTAACTGACTTCTCCTTAAAATACAAAAATCTCTACATGTTGAGTGTGTTAGTTGCACAATAAACTGTGTGTGTGTGTGTGTGTGTGTGTTCCTATTTTTGCTTTTTCAATGATGGAAGTAATAAAAAGATTTACTATCCTTGTTAAGCTTCTCTAAGTTGAAAGGAAAGCACGTGCCCCTTTATAGATACCCTAGCCTTCTAATTTGCCAACCATAATAGAATTTGTACTCTTGCCAAAAGGCATTTTATTAGGTTGTTAACATTTTAGAATTGACAGACCTCCTATATTAATTAAACAGCAAATTGCTAGTAAGCAGTCATGTCATTTATAAAGGAGGGCACTTATAGAAGGAGTGAAATCTTTTCTGTCATATTTTGGAATATGCTATCAGTTTCTGGGCTAAAAAAACCTATTATCATAAAGTTTTGTGTGTTTGTTTTCCCAATTGTTACCAGAGTTTTAACTGCTGTTGAGACTACGTTGATTACTCCTTTTCTGTCTTCTTAGATGTGCTTTAGAAGAACTGTTTGTGCTAGTATCTTGAATATATATAAATTTTTAAGTCCTTTATTGAGATTAAAATCATTTCTGTGGAGGAAACCGTTAAAGATGACAGAATAGCTATACTGCAACAAGTTGTTAATCCGTATCTTCTGTTTGAGTTGCTGAAGCAGTTAATATTTATGTAGCTAGATATGTGGCCAAATCATAAACTCGTATTTAGTAGTCAATTACAATGTCTGAATTTCACTTTTTTTGAAAGAGAAAAAGCATGATTTTTTATTCTACAGGCTTAGGCTTTAAGGCTAAAGGAAATGCAGGAGAAGATTGTGGTTTTTTAAGTAAATTTGGTATCAGTCCCTTAAAGTGGAAGTGGGACCTTTTCTCCTGCAAAATTGCAAGGAAAGCATTTCCACTGTGGCATTTAAGGATATATCAGATGAGATTTTCTATTGATCCCAGTGGCAGGGATGAATGCCCTGAGAGAATAAATGAGCCGCCTTTATGAGGCTCCCTGTCATCAAGGATTTAGCTGTTTCATTTGCAGATTCCTGTAAATGTTCACCAGATTCATGACCAGTAATTTTCACTGGAGAAGGACTGGACCATGGGTAAGCAAATGACTCATTGTCATTAATGGTTTCAAAAAGCATTAAAATGTTCTGGCAGCTCAATTGATTCTGACAAAGCTATGGAGCCCAACTGCAATGTGTCTCTAGTTAGTATTTCCAATTACCAGGCCAAGGAGAGGATTAAAGTGAATAATATGTAACATGCGCATACCCCTCCTCCCACAAATATACATATGCTAATTCTGATCCTATAGTTTTTCAATATGAAGATTTAAAGTCTACAGATGTTCATATTTAGAAGAGCACAATAAAAATACAAATGCTACTCCTTAGGTAATTAAATTTATATATGCTAGCCTTCACTTCCTTAAGTGATCAGTAAACTGCATGCAATAACTAACTTTCATGCCTTGCTGGAAAAGGTAACAGCCTGATGATGTTAAGTGTGAGTACCTCCTAGTGTACCAAAAGTGGTTTTGAATTAACATTGAATGCACAATCTTCGAAATTTTTTGAGACATGACAAATAAATGGATTAATAGATCTGTCTGTGGAATCTGCTTTTTCTGTATACCAGTTTTTAGTGTATGTATTAATATTTAAATTACCCACCCTTAATATAAGGCTTCCATTTCTATAATTATAATTCTGTAATTATTCTAATATTAGTTCTAATATTTCATTTTGAAGTGAATAAGAAAAATCTGTAGCTAATTTTCTTGGCCTGCATTGGTTCTGGTAGGGGCTGATTCACAGAGAAAACTGTATTACATACAATATAGTAAAGTGGGTCAGTAATTTGTAGTTTCTCATAAGCACAGAACAGAAATAAAAACAGTTTAACACCACTTTTAGGGTTCTCCTGACTTCTGCTGCCTGATCATCCCTATCTCCAGAGAAAAAAAAATTGCCCACAGGCTGTTTGCATGCTTATCCAAAGTCATCCCAGAGGCCCTCTCATGCATTGGTAGTGCAGTGGTGTGAGTGCAAATTAATAAAATCTTTATCGAGGACAATTTAGCAATATGAATTAAAATGCCTGTAATTTTAGACTGACCATTTATTTGTATAAATGTATATATCAGAATATATGTATATGTGCAAAATAGCAGTGTATGTGTTAATTTATGCATTATGGAACGAGATTGGCATCAACCTAAATAGGATCAAGTCAATAGAAGACTTACTAGATCAGTTATGATATATCTTATTTTGGGCTATAAAAAAGAATGAGGTAGGCCTTTATGTATTGATACAGCAAGACTTCTAAGATACCTTTTAAGGAGAAAAAAGAAAAAAGTGCTGAATTGCATTTTTCCATTTTAACCTATTGTTTAAAAATGGGAAAAATGAATATATGCAAACATATATGTATATCTATGCATAATAGCTCATATATGTATAAACTATCTGAAAGGGCACACAAGAAATTAACAATATTGACTGCTTTTGGATATGATACCTGGATGAAGCTGAAGGACAAAGGTAGATGACACATTTTACAGTGTACTTTAAAAAATGTTTTTATATTTTTTAAATATTTTAAAACTTTTTTCATCCTTCAATATTTTCATCCCAACCTAATATATCAAGTTTGAATGATTTATCCTCTTCCTCACTTTAGTGTTACTGATTTTGGCTGGCTGTTAGAAAAACAACCTAAATTCATATTAATATGTGATTGACCAATAGCTCCATGCCTCCCAGGGATGTTTCCTATTTAGAAGAGGAGAGTTACGAACTCACATGGAATCCTCACTGGATTGAGTTTCGGGCAGTTCTAAAAGGACTTTGCAGGCAGTATGTGTGTGATTGTTTGATTAAAGCAGTTAGCCCAGGAAGCCAAAGATAGTTGTAGGTCCTGTAATCCACATCCCTACGAAAGCAGGAAGTACCCATGTCAGTCACAGCAAGCTTCTACCTGGAGATCTAATACCCAGGGGGCTTCCTGGCAACTGCCTGTTGGAAAACTAAGAGGGGACAATTTCAAGTACAGAAGGAACAGAGCTGGTGAGCTTTAAGCCAGAGGCGCTTAGACTGTGTTTATGACATATTTGTTATAAAGACACACAACACGTGACATTTGCTTTATGCAGGATGTGTGGTAAAAGTGAAGACTCCGGAACCCCCTCCTTCCCCACAATTTACTAAGTCAGACTCTGTAGAGAAGAACATGGTTTGAGCACTGCAGCTTTATGACTTAATCCCCCAGCTCTCTTCCTCCCAGTAAATGGTGAGAATGGAAGCTCAAACCAGAAGTATTTTCTCCTGAAACACCCAAGCCTTGAGCAATCTTTGAGCAGCCAAGCCTAGGGTTTTCCGACTTGAAGATCTGAAAGTCTTTGTAAAGGGGTTTAAAGCCTCATCCTGTCTGGACTTTATCCCAGAAATGCTTTCCTAATCCATTTCCTAGGGGCTCTTTGCTCACTCCTGGCCCTCATCTTCTTGTTTTATAGGTAGAATTAGCCTCTGCCCTGGGACACTGGGCTAGTGAAGTGTGTTCCTCTCCCACTGTAACTAATACCTCTTGACTTTTTGAGATGAGTCAGTGCAGTGGATTCTCTGAACTCTATTCATTAATTAAAAAAAAAAAAAGAACTGAATTTATGGAGCACAACTTTGAGCCCAACACTGGGCACTGGGAATTCAGAAAGGAACAAAAGAGACCAAAATATCCCCCGTGGAGCTTTCTTTCTAAAAATGGATCTAGACAACAAACAAGGCAAATAAAACATATCATTCAGGTAATTGAGTTGCCTAACAAAGAGAAAAAACATGAAACAGAAAAAATGCTGGGGGGGGGTTGGGGAGGGGGCAGCTGAGAGGTAGCAATTTTAGATACAGTGGCCTGGAAAGGTCTCCCTGAGCAGGTGAATTTTGAATGAAAGCCTTAAGGGAAATTAAAAATAAAAACAAACAAACAAAAACAAACTAGCTCTGTGGTAATGAGGGATGGGGGTAGAAAGTGTTCTAGGAAGAGGGCCCAAAGTTAGGAAGTGCCAGGAGGTTAATTTGAGTGGAGCAGCCTGAGCAAGGATGAGGTGGGGTGAGCAGGATCAGTTGAGGTGAGAGTGGTGAGCAGAGGTCAGGTCATGTAGTCACTTGAGGACTTCGACTTTTACGTTAAGTGAGTCTTTTGAAAAGTTTGGAAAAAAGAAGAAACATGATCTGTTTTATGTTTTAGAAACTATCACTCCTGGCTTTTAGTTGAGATTTTTAAAAACTGGAACTGAAACAGGGAGATAAATTACAGTGATCCATATGAGAGCTAACCAGGTGGAGGCAATGGAGGTGCTGCAAAGTGATTAGAGTCTGGTACACTTTGAAATGAAAACCATCAGAATTAGATCACTTTATGTGAGGTTATGAGAAAAGGGCAAGAGCCAAGGAAGAATCAGCTATTATCAGCTTGACAGGAAGAAGGGAATTACCATTTAACAAGATGGAAAGACTGTGAGAGGTGAAGACTTTATAAGCAAGTCAAATTTGACCTGTCCATTTGACATCTGAAAAGTAGATGCCAAGTAGGCCGTTGGAGGAATGAGTCCACAGAAGAGATGTGGCTTGGACATATAAATTTGGATACTTGCCTACTTGTAATTTTTTAAAGTCATGAGATTTGATAGGATGATACATGGAGTCTGCAGAGGTGGAAGAAATCCCAAGATTGGGCTTTGGGTCACTTTATTTTTAAAGATTGAGAAGATGAAAACGATGAGCTAAGGAGACTGAGAAAAAACTTTTAGATAGTAGGCAGAAAATTGAGTGAGTATGTTATCCCATAGGTTAAGGGAAATAAATACTTAAAGATAGAAAGAATGTTCCACTGTGTCAGATGTTACTTGAAGGGGGAAAGAAGATGGGCATTGAGAAGTGACCTCCGATATGGCAGCGTGGAGGTTATCAGTGACCATTATAAGAGTACTCTTGTTGTAAGAGTGGAGGTGAAGTCATTACTGCAAGAGGTTCAAGAGAGAGATGGAAAAGAGAAATTAGAGACAGTAAGCAAGGAGGTTACACCACAGTTCTTCAGTACAGGGAAGAGAAACGGAGAGTATCAGGATAGGAAAGTGGGGACAATAGAGAGGGGCTTTTTCTGATTGTTTTTTTAAATGGGATAAGTAAAAGCATGTCTGCATGCTATGGGAACCATCTAGAAAAGACAGATAAATTGATGATACAGGAAAGAGGGTGAAATTGCTGAAGTGATATCCTTGAGTAGGCAGAAGGAGTTGGGGGCTAGGCACAAGTGGAGAAGTTGCTCTAATCTAGACACATAGACAGGTCATCCATTGTCATGAAAGAAGGTAGATAATGGGCTCAGATGCAGTCATATGAATAAAGGAGGTAGGTAAGCACACATACATGTTTTTCATAGGGTGCAGTTCATGATGTAAGATCATTTTTTCACATTGATATTTGAAAAGAAAATGGAAACACTGGCTTCTACTGTTCTGTAGAAAACAATGAATTGTGTTGAAAGAGAACAGATTTCCAGGCAGTGTTGAGATCTCAGATAATCTGTTACATATGGCTCTTTTTATAGTCAACTTGTATAAATAGAGAATTCCTTTTCCACTTTAGTTTAATTAAACAATGAAGCATTGAGTATTCATGATTACTAAGACCCCACCCCTGCCTTCAGGGAGCTACCTATCTGGTGGGAGAAGCCCCAAAGTATGGTGACCATATTTTCTAAATAAAAATCGGGACTGATGATCCCACCCTTGGGCTGACAATAGAAGAGAATATTTAACATGAGGGCCATCCAGGGATATTCAGGGCATATGTTTGCAATTATTGTAATTAGTATCAGATGTTTTAAGTGCTGAACTAGAGAAATAAGCAGTGTTACAGGAGAACAGAAGAGCAAATGCTCCACTTGGCCTGGGAGTTATGGGAAAGCAAAGTTATGGCTTTGAAAATTACTGAAACAAAGGGAGAGGCAGGCGTTAAGCCTAGGCAGGTAGATTAGTCATATTGATGGAGCATAAGAATGGATCTTATGCTAAGGAGTGTGTGTGGATATTATTCTCTAAACATCAATGGTGACAGTCATGTCTGTATTATAGTGACAAACCTGGTAGCTGTATCAGAAAAAAATTGAAGATTGTAAACCATTAAGTGTACCCTGAAATAGCCAGGCAAAACATAGTAAGGAAAAGACAAAAGAAATGGCAATAATGATTGAGAGAAGTGCATAGATCCTAATGTGTTTTTCTAGGGGAAGAAAAACAGGACTTTGAGACATATTTGGAAAGTAAGAGAGCATGTAACAATGACTACGAGGCTCTATTTGGGGTAAAAGTTACACTTTGATGTCACTTGTCAAGATATAGAATACTGAGGATGGGCAGTTTTGGTCAGGGGGTGAGCAAACATAATGAGTTCATTATGTTCATGTTGAGTGTTAGATAATTTCAAGCAGCTGGAAAGTCTGGAATTTGTTTCTCTGACATCTTTCCTCCCTTTAGTGGACATTGGATTTATCATTTGAACTCAACAAAAGAAGGAAAAAATAGCAATAATTAGGTGCAATTAAAATGATGTGAAGGGCATTCAGTGCTAAAGACAAATTCATTACATACTGAGCAAAACGAAAGATTCCCAATATTTTTTAGTGCAGGGTAACCACATTTTCTTGATTGAAATTTTTTTTGTGAGTTATAAAATGTGCCAGAAATATTTTACTTTCTTCTTTGTTATGTTCTTTTCACATTAAATCAGTCCATTGATTAAAAAAGAACTAGAAAGATGGTTAGAAGGGAAATCATAAAGTAATACACTGTAAGGAGAGGAGCAATCTGCTTGGAGATACTGTTTTCTTTCTAGGTTGTGTGCCCAGTGGAAAATGCTTTGGGGTATAGTTTTAAGATTTCTAAGAACTTCAAAAAAACATACATAATAAATGCATCAAGCTCCCAATTGCATTGCCCAAGCCATTAATTATACACCAAGACCATTTAATGACAGAATAGAATGCTTATTTGACCAATCCTCAAAGACCTCATTGATATGTACCTTTCTAGTCTATGGATTTAATATATTATAAAATTTCAAAAACTAGCAAATGTGTTCTTTAAAAGACTAAAGAATGCATGATATGCCATGACATTTTCTTGTGTTTTCAAACTACACTATCATAATATTGATACTCAGAAAATGGTACCAACAACAGGTAGATTATCACATGAATTTACTAGTATCATTTTTTATTGTGAGATAATATATATCCAATGCAATGCTTTTTTCCCCTGGAAACTTGGTTAAACTTAACGCATAACCATAGCAAATACATTAATTGCATTTGTCATTGATATATTTGTAATTTTCTCCTTTTATGTGTTTAAAATATTTTTTTTAGTTTTAATTTTTTTTAGGTAAATGACTATTATTTGCTTAAAGTGTTTTGGGGACAGCAGAAAAGATAAAAGAAAAAATTAATAAATGTACAAACTGAAGTAACAGGTGAGCCTTGTTTCTACCCCCTCCCCCTTTTGTTTTTTTAATCTTACCTTGAACAATGTTAGTAGCCTACTGAAACTAACATTCTTATGTGGTTTTCTCACCTGCAGAGAAGAATATGAAAAAATCACAGTGGACTTTCTGGCACTTCTGTTGCTTTTCTAATCAACTTCTTGGTTTTTTGAACTATATTCTTACTTTCCAACTTTCTGGCTACATCCATATCCCAAAGCAAGTGTACATTTTTATTGCAGATATAAGTAGTAGCCTTTTTAATTATAAAGCATTTTTATTAATCATGGCTCAAATTACCAAAGATATCTTAGAATTGACTTAATTATTCTAAATTTTGCAATTTACAATTTATTCTATCATGTTCACATATATTTCAAATATATAAATGATACAAAAGAACTTATTTACAAAACAGAAATAGACTCATGGACATAAAAAACAAACTTAAGGCTCTCTTTTTTTGTTTGTTTTTCCTGGAGAGTCACAACTCCAAATATTGTTTGACCCTAAATCTCTTTAAGTGCCATAAAGAAAAATATTGTGATTCATGCATTGATATGGCTGACGCTTCTGTGCTAATTATTGTTTTACTAGGAGTTACGAGATTTAGAAAGGAGAAGCTCAACCTACCTTTTCCATGAACTAGTAATATAATAGAGACTTTTACACAACAGAACGAGGTGCAATCTAGTACTTTCTGTTATAGAATTTAAAAAGAGTGTAAACTGTGAGAGCACCAAGAAAAAATGATGAAGGAATCAAGAAAGCTTCACTAGAGGTGGTCCATATGCCATGAAGGAAGAAGGAAGAGCTCTTTATAGGTGGGAAAAGAGGGTTGGGGAAGTAATGGGAGTAATGAGAGTATTTGTTTCCTGGGACTACCGGTACAGGTTAGCTTAAACTGGGTGGCTCAAAATAGAAACGCATTCCCCCTCTGTTACAGAGGTCAGAAGTCCAAAGCAAGGTTCGGTTTCTTCTACAGGCTCTAAGGGAGAAGTTGCCCCAGCCTTACCCTTGAAAAATAACAGTTTCTCACTCTTTATTGTTTTCGTTTATTTCTGGAAGGGAAATAGGCAGACACTGTAAAGATCTTCAAGGGAAACAACAGTTGTATGTGCAGTTTCGGTAATGTCCTATCGTAGAAAGCTTCAGTCATACTTTGTCAGCTTACAGAGCTACATTGACCTATCTGACAGACTAACAATAAATGTTACTAACAATAGCTATCATGTATTGCACACAGATAAATATTTCACATATATTATCTCATTTAATCCTCACCTTAATGGTAGTACTAGCATGTTCTTAGTAGAGATAAGAAAACTGAGGCATAAAACGTTTAATTAATGATGGTATCTGTAAATACTTACATGTGATAAGCAGAGTAATAATAAAACAAATTGAATGTGAGAACGTATATTACTATGAAAATTGAAAAAAGAAACAATACATGGACATAAATGTTATAATGACAGTGTGGTATGTGACAGAGGAAATGGAACTCTGTTTATTATAAACAACCCAATTTGGAGCACTTTTCTGCTTCTGCAGTCTGCAACAAAACCCATCCCACAATATAAAAATAATAGGTGGCCATTTACTATGACAATAAAAATAAAAGCTATAGTACACATGGCTTTGAAACTCTACTGTTTGATATTGAAAGTTTTATCTGGTAAAGTAGAGGTTAACATGAAATGTCATTACAAATAAATTGATATTTGTTAAAAAGGAAATGAAATCAAGAACTCTTCTAAAATGACTTTTATTTCTATACTAGGACTGAAGTTTTTGACTTGCCTTTATTTCTGGAGTATGATCTCTATATGGTCTTCCTGAAAATGGGGATTGGAGAAATAATTAGAAATTAAATAAGATTACTATGCCCAAAACTACACCTTCAGAATCTACATCTCAGGGAACAGGTTGAGGCAAACTGCATTTTTAACAAGTATCCAGGATAATTCTTTAATATTAAACTCCTAAGAACCACTGATTTACATTTAATGTGAGTATTCAAAGTATTTCTCCCCATTTAAAAAAATTTCCTTATTTTTAATTGAATCTGATATAAAAAGATGGTGTTAATTAGATGGAAGAGAAGGTCACAAAATGAAAGCGTAATCTGAGCCTGCAGTGGTTCCATATATTTCCAATTCTAAGGCTTGTAGTATGTAAATATTTAAGGTAACTATTTTACAGGCTACTTTTTGTTAATCAAATCAATATGTTTGAAAAGTCATTTAAAAAATACTTTTAAAAAGCCTATGTATGTGTGTGCATATGGTAATGTATGGTGTGTCTCTCAAAATAAAATAAAATTAAAAGGTAGATTTTGGTCTGTCTCTTGCTATTCAGAAAGAAGCCTTCACATTTCATGGGATTGGCCAATGGGCCAAATTTCCTGGGCACACATCCTTCTGGGAGTGGCTGCTCTCTTTACTTCCCATTTAGCAGCTGTATAACTGGGAAACGTCCAACAGAATAAAAGCCACCTGCTCCTGTAATGATTTCAGCCAAATAGGCAGGATTGAAGCTTTACCAAATGTGTTGTCTGTCACTCTGATTCAGTTTTTAAAAGGAAATTAAACTAGTCAGATATTCATATAGAAAATATGTCCCATTTGTTAACTCCTGTTGTGCTTGAGGTCCCTTTCAGGCTAACAGATTCCATTGATTAGGAAATGCTCCTCTAAAATGAAGAGTGGAGAAGGTTTGGAGACATAAGTTTGGAAAACAAAGTATTCTAAACCCTGTCCCTTATTGCATGCTACATCACTGTACTCTGAGGCTACGTTATTACCTTAGTCTACTCTAAGAACGTTTAGATGCACTTTTTCCATATAGACAATTTACCTTTAACATATAGTTATATGTGTCCTACAAACTAAAAATTAGACTGCCATTAGAATTTTCAACTCACCCTTCTTCCCACCTCAGTCTCTTAAAAATAGTCTACAAGACAAGACATTATAACATAGAACATAAACAATCAATCATAGGCTTTCTAATCACACAGATGCAAGATGGAAGGTGGCCTCCACCATAATTTGCCCCATGGGCATGCTCTTTTGCCCCTCTGAGCCTTAGTGTTGAAATCTATAAAACAGGGTGATTTTGTGGATTAGATGTGAAATGTCACAGGGCATTTGTTGTGTGTAAATATTTAGTATTATCTGTTTTTTTAATTGTATTATTTTGCTAGATTTGTGCTTTATACAAGTATCCATCCCATTAATATCTACATCATGACAAACATCCAGAGAACTTTCAACTTTTCTTTCATTTTACCCAATCTCACCATGTAGAGCATCTTTTATTTTCTGTCACCATCTTCAACATTATGCTGTAATGACATTGTACAGAGGATAATGCAACATCAGTATGAATTTGTTTGTAAGAATATTTCTATAATGATGGAGGATTAATGCTTTGTAAAGATTAGCTCATATAATATCATAAGAATGAGTAGAAAACAACACAAAATTTTACTTAATAATTGCAGGCAAATGCTCTGTGTATATACATTTTTAATGGGCCTCAGATTTTAATCATCAAAAGCATTGAATTAGTGAGCACCATAATACTGTTAAAAACTCTAAAATTAAAAAAAAAGTCTTCTATATAGCACAGGGAACTATATTCAATATTATAATAACCTTTAATGAAAAAGAATATGAAAACAAATATATGTATGTATATGCATGACTGGGACATTGTGCTGTACACCAGAAACTGATGCACTGTAACTGACTGTACTTCAATAAAAAAAAATTTTTTTTAAACCTCTGTAGAAACAAGTTAATTGAAGTAGATATAAAAGGTGAGAAAGACAAGTAGAAATAGAAAAATTAAAGTGGACCAGTAGGGTTTAACAATAATTCATCGATTCTCTCATTTTCAGTAGTTTAAGTAAAAATTTCATCATAATGAGCAAATTATATAAATCTTAAATAATTTTTAAGTTTAAAAAACAATATCTGATACTAAAAGATGCTACCTCCCTTTATACATTAATGCCATTAATTTAGACTCTTCTAATGTGGAGTTCAAAATTCATTTGAGTGAATTAAAAATAATATCATGAAAAATTAGATCCCTGTGCTGATTTGCATTCTTGTGTTTAATAGGCACTTTGCTTTATGCTCTTCTGGTGATTGTAAATGCTGAGGCAGCGCCATGGAAAATGCCAGATCAGCACACTAGTCACAGAAGTGAAGACGCCATTTACCTGGTTGCAATGTTAGTGTGACTGCCTAGCAGCCTGTGTGCACTTTTATGATTCTTGTATCTGAAGAGAAAATTGAGTTGGTGCAGAATAATATACGGAATTGGCGAGTTCTTGTGTTTGATACTTTACAACTTTTACTTCCCTGCTATACCCGTTATATCTTTTGGTGTTAAGACAATCTTCCCTAGAGATAGCTGCGAAAGCTAAGAAGGCATTTATAGCTAATACGTATCTTTCTGCTCTACAAGGTGATTATGTCTTGGTTATCTTTGCATCTTAAGCTGTTCCTGGCACAAATTTTGCACATGGTGGGCATTTAGCACACTTTTTTTTTTTTTTTCAAATGTCTTTGCCATATCCTCCTAAGATAGAAGGATGACTCTGGAATCAATCTTTTCCAAACTGCTGTGTCAAAAACTAAACTAAAGAATTGAACTAAAGAATTATTTAAATAGAAATGCATTTCAAGTATGGATTTAAAAATTATTATCTTACTATTTTCCTGTGAAACTTGCCTAAAGTGTTTCTTTGCATTTTTCTGACCTCCCCTCATTCAGTTGCTTTATCTTTATTACTGAAGCATGTGACACCACTTGGACACTCACAGTGATTTGCACCTATTTTTCATGACTGTGTCAGCCTATCATTATATAATTATATGACTTTTTATAAAAGCATAGAAGGCTTAGAAAATAATGTGCCCTCATTTTATGAATACTCAAGTACCCTTTGAATAAAACACTTTGCTCACTTTTAGGGAAATGATATGGGTCTTTTATGTAAATTACTATTTTTCATTATTTACCAATTCCCAGGTGCCCCATATGTAGGGAAGTATATTCTCTGTGGCAGTCAGAATTGTGCAATCTAGAGGTTAAATGATTTAAAAAAAAAAAACAGATTTCCTCAGATTAGATGCAATCAAATGCTATGCTGATATAAATAACTTTTTTATTACTTATTAAGCAAAAAAATCATTAAAATATATGGTAGTTAAGTAGATGAGGTTGTTTCATAACAGGATTTCTTTAACCTTACTAGGCTGTATGTCATTCAGATAAATTATTTTTTAAGGTCTAACTGGATTATCATGTCATGTTAATATTCATGTTTATTGAGAAGCTACTATGTCTGATTCAATGACATTCTTATATAATAAATGGCCCTTTCATGCCACAAGCTTTCAAAATAATTGCAAAATGAAGATATGCATGCAACGTACAGAGCAGCAAATACCGTAAGTAAAAGTTTAAAGTAAATAATTGTTAAGGTTATACTAGGTCCAAACATATGAAATTGTCCATTTTCAACTGTGTTTGACCTAATATAACTCCAAATGTACCATAATTTCACCTAATAGCCCACTCTACCTCAGCTCTGTGCCTGTCTTTATTGGTCCCTCTGCCTGGAAAGTCCTTCACGACTTTGTCTGAACACCTGCTTTTCATCTGTACAATCTCAGCTATAGCACTGTATGTTGAGTATCTTTCCTGAAATTCACAGAATGAGTTAGACACTGCATTACTGATTACACACCTCTTACTTTTAAAACACTTCAGTGTGTGGATATAGCCGATGGTCCATAATTTCATATACCCCTACTCCACCCTGGTCCTTCCTGAAAAATAATTCCTCCAGGGTAATGTCATAACATATTTGTGTCCATAGAGCTTATTAACTTGATTGGTGTGTAGCAAGAGCTAAGAAAGTGCTGAATGAATGAGTGTATTAATAGTTAAATGACAATGTATATTTTAACTGGGGGAGATCTTGTAGACCTTTTACTTCTGCCTCTCATTTTACAAATGAGAAAACAGTCTCAGAAAAAAAAAAAGAGTTATTCATGGTTCTTTAAGAGCTGAGTTAGAGCTAAGATAGAACAAGCAAGATATTAAAATCATCTATAATATATTTATTTACTTGAATATCTGTGCCTCCTAATTGCCTATCTTATTCTATACCAGCTTGATTTTGCCTTCAATACCGGTATCTCTAATACTTGGGAAATAATTGGCACAGATATTTAAGCAAAAAAATATTAACTCTGGGATAACCCCAGGCAGCGATGATCAGTGGAAATTTTGTAGAACTAAATCTAATCTTGAAAGAGGGGCGGAACTTTGGTGGAGGAAATGGAAGAATGTGAGTGGAATGGTGTGAGTAAAACATTGAGGCAGGAAGGTCTAAAATATGCAGAGAAAATCTAGCAAAGAGAATATTATATTAGGCAGTGGTTATTCTTAAGTCATTAGAAAGTATACAGTTTTAGTCATGGGATAGGTTCTTGCACCCTTTCTGATTTTGATATAAAATAATATATGTGAAATTTTAGAGACTGTCCCATCTGGGTTGAAAAAATAATATCCATTTGTGTCCACATTAAAAGTTAGAACAGGGTTGAAAATGAATGATAACCTCATACTTTAAAACTTGGTTTACCCGTAAATGTATTCCTACATTGCTAAAACAACTGGTCTTCCCCACTTGGTAATAGAAAAGGTTTATTTTTTTCTTCTTTTGCTTTTTATTTATCCCCATCAAATTATTTCTATCAACTTTAGAAAATACTGAGGAGGTTTCTTAGAGAATTTAGTTTTCTTTTGTATATTTACTAGAAAGAAATATGAACACTGTGTGTGTGTGTGTGTTTCTGTGTGTGAAGTCATAAGAGGGGGGGCTAGGAGGGAGTTGGTGGAAAATAACACCCCGTTGACAGTGTAGTTCAGGGTTTGTCATCTTCTACCATGTACCCACCTTTCCACAACAGGACGTCATAGCCAATAAAAGGTTTCTTCCTGTGTGGCTCTAACATTCTCCTAAGAAAAGGCACCACAGGTAGCCTCTCTCAATTACTGTGAATTGGAACAAAATATATATTTATCAACTGGTTTAAGAATATTACTTTTGAAAATTATGTATATGTGTCAGCTTAACTCATACTCATGGCTGATATCGGAGTGAAGGGCAAATTGGTGAATGTTTCCTGTATTGAATCATTTTAATTCTCGTAGTCATTTATTGAGTTCTCACTATGTATTCAGCAGTGTGCTAGCTGTCAGGGATGACGTGGCAAAAAAGATAGCCATGGTCTTTGCTCTTACAGAATTAGTGGAGAGACAGATTATCAACAATCAAATAACAAATTAATACATGCAGTACAAATCACTGAAAGTATTTTTAGGGAAGTAAATGGATATGATAAAACATAGTTTGGGAAGGTGTCCTATTTTGGAGCAGTGGCCAGAGATGTTTTCTCTGAGGAGTTGACACATAAACTGAGACTTGAGGTGATAAACTAAAGCCAGGGAGAAAGTGCTAGGCTGGGAGGTGAAACCATATATGCAGTGGTCCTAAGGTGAGAACTTCGTGAGCTGAAGACCCTGTGGTGGACCAGTGAGAGTACTCATGAGTGAGGGATGCGGGAGGACATGGGATGTGAGGAAGAAGGGATGGTCAGGAGCAAAGTGTGCTAAGGACTAAGTTGTCATTCTTAGTGTGATGAGAAACTATGAAAGGTCAAATAGAGAAGTCCTTATTTTTCAAAGATCCCTGTGATTGTTGTATTGAGGAAGGACTGGAAAGGAGGAGGAGAGAAATAGGAATGCCAGTTAGGAAGTCATTTAGTTGTTCAGATAAAAAGTAAAGATGGATTGGGCTAGAATGATAACAGTGGAACTAGACTGAAATGAACAGATTCTAGAAATACTTCGGGGAGAGAGCCGTGAGAACTTGATGTAGTGCTGGCTTTGTGGAGTAGAAGAATGAAACTCACAGGAGCACTCACAGGCTTCTAACTTCAGCAACAGAATGGATGGAGGAGCTATCAACAGATGGGGACCATTGTGGTGAGCAGGTTTGGGGGGCAGGTGAGGAGGAGAGTTCAGCTTTGCATGCATGCTGTGACACTTTGTACGATTTTGACATTTCGTGGTGTTTAGAAATCGAGAGTGAGAGTTAGAAGGGAGAAATGCATTTGAACATTGTGGTGAACATATAGATAATTTAAGTTGCAGAATTCCTCTTGATCATAAGAGGAAAAAATCAAACCCTATTTGAATCTGTGTATAGTGTGCATATGTATATATAATGTAAATAAGCACATAAACACACCACGAGGGAGTGAAAAGAATAATTGCTGCTATTTGAATAGGAAGGGAGGAAGGAAGGAAAGGTTGGGGCGGGGGGAGTTTTGCTTACCTGAAGAAAGCTGTGTTCAAGTCACCTTTAAAAATTCAAGTAATTTACTAATTCAGTTAATTTTTCTTCCAACAAAGCTGTATATGAATGTAAAAAGAAACTAATAAAAATAGGAATAAGATCGACTCAGCTTCCAAAAGTTCATACAGGTTAAGGATTTTCATTGAAAATCTGCCAAACATTTGAACTCTGTCCACTCGTAAGAATCTGCTCCTTTCATTATGTACTAACAATGAGCTAAACATTTTAATTTAACCCTGAGCTAAAACCTCTGGAAATGCCATTGCTACAAGGAAAGTGGCCCAAATTACTGAATAGGTCATACTGAATGTGAGGAATAGGTGAGTCCAGCTTATAGGTGTGTATAGGATTTGGAACCATGAAAGTCTCTGGATTTGGGATTAGCCAGACAGTGGCTGCCTTCTGCCACTCTTAGTGAAGCTGTATCTCACAGAAACATTGCCAGACGATAGATGTTTCCTATAAAAAGACAGGGTCAAGTTAATAATAAAAATAGCTAATATATGTTGTATTTATAATGTGCTGGGCAGTGTTGTAACACTCGACCAATTATGTCTTTTAATTCTCACAAGATCCCTGAGATGGGTGCAATTATTATCTACATTTTATAAGTGAAGAAACTGAGGTGAGCTTACACAGTTAGCTTAAATTCATGCAGCTCATAAGTGGTAGAGCTAGGATTTGAACTCCTGTGAGCGGGACTAAATGTTATTGTTTGGGATAAGCGCATGGGGAGCGAAAGGTTCCAATCCCAGGATAAAGAAAAGCTAGCTATTGCCTTGAGTGGATGGCCTGCTGGCTCCCGCTGGCAACAAGGGAAAGACAAGGAAATAACAGCAAGTTGTTAATTCATAAACCATAATTTTCCCAACTGCAAGGTTTGCAGTTTCTGCACCTGGTACGTTGCTGACTCATCTCACCTGAATCATTTAGTCAGCTTCATTGTGTTTGCAAGGGCTGCTAATTACCTCACTGGAATAATTTAAACTATCAATAAAGAATGCAATAAATCATTAAAGATAATGGTTAATAAGGAGAAATAATTTTGACTATTCAGCTTGCATTGATCCTTGATATAAAAAGAGTAATTTTACATTCTATTTTTAAGTTACAGGCAGCCATGAGCCATTTCTTCTGGCAGAGTTGAGCTGGGCTGGTTTTTCATTAAATACTTGGCATTTATCTTATCATTGAAATCTTTACTGTGATATCTCATTCCAGGAATAGGAAAACATTGTGTTACCAAGAAAGCACAATAAGACGAATGTTACCTTTTTAATAAGAAATCATTGCAGCTTAGCCTTGAAGCACATGCAGTTTTAGTCCTCTAACTGAAATTCTCATCCTTTTCAATCTACCCAAGTACACATACTTCTTATCCCTGTTAATTTAGAAGACTGATCTCTTTTTCTCTTAGATCCATAGGAAGTGTGTGATTTTACTTGTTTCTGAAATTTAATGGATACATAGTATGAAACTGATCTGATCTGTAAGACCTGATGATGGAAATATTTTATGTTTCAGGCATTCATATCAAAGCTTAAGTAATATTTTAATGTCCATGTGAACATTTTCAGAACAGTCCTTATTTTTCCATGGTGTTTATTTTTATGTTTTTGCTATGACTGGATAAAATTGTATAACAAGAAATACTTACACTTGTCCATTGCACCCTAGGATCATATAGCATAATGCATATATGCATGACATCAAGAAATTTTAATGCAGAGATTTTTATTTTAACAGTATAATAAGAAAAATGTATATCTGTAGAAGAGACAGTCAGAACCATTATAGAATTTTGACTTACTTTTAGAATGGAACCAAGCAAATAATGAATGCTAATCTAAAGTTATATCAGCAAAGCATTTTTTAATCTATGAGAATGCTTTATTTTGCCTAATCTTAAAATATGAGAAACATATATGACAACAGAGCAAATTTTTGAATCCTATCCTATCATGAACCAAATCAGCTGTTTAAACCCAAAGTATGAATTTAAAATTATCCTCAACTACTCTTGCATGTGGGAGAATGAAAGGTCACAAATGCAATCTCTTTCCTGTATTAATTTCTCCATTCAATGATTTTTTGGAACAGGCCAGACCTACATTTTATTACCATCCCATAAATGTACCTAACTTATTTTTTTTTAGGCTTTTCCACATATGTTGAAGCAATCACCGTGGCCCAACTGGTCAGAAAGCAGAGAATAGGCATAAATAGTAGTGAACTAGTGTTTCCTCCCAACCCCACACTTGATGGAAAATTCTTCCATTATGTAATCAATCAATTAATAAAATCTTACTTTGCTGGTGTCTGAGGGGAATCCAGTGAAGTACAGAGAACCAAGGACATTACTGTCTTGTTCTGTTCATGCATCTTTTGGTTGCAAGTAATAAAAAAAACAGCTAAAAATTGCTCATGTAAAAAAACTGGTTTATTGGCACAGATGCTCCCATTAGTTCATGAAATTCAAGGACAGAAAGTGAAGCTGAAAGTAGCAAGGTTGTAGTCTTCTGTAAGAAACAGAGTTGTCTCTGTGCTCTGTTTCTGTCTGCATGTTGGTGCCTTTCTGCTCTCTCTGTTTACACATCTTACCTGTGGTTTGAAATAGCCCCATCCAAATTGCAAAATCATGGCCTCTTAGCTCCAGTGCCCACTACTATAAGTTTGGGGAGAGAGAGAGAGAATGTGGATTAACATGGCAGAACTTATGCATGAGAGCTTGCCCTGGTCTGCTGTGACTATGACCATGGGGTTAGATCAAGTGGGTCTATTAGTGGAACAGAGAACAATAAACGTATTTCATATAATCCAATTCCTATGCCTGAAAACATGGTGGCATCGAAACTGAATGATACCTAGAAATCCAAGCCAACATTGATTAGCAGTTCTGAATAAATTCTGTGGAGAAGGAAGGACTTGAACAGATTCTTGAAGGTTGAGCAGAAATTGACTGGTGGGGAGGAAGACAGATCAATTCAGTCTGAAAAAGTAGCAGGAGCAAAGGCTAAAGATTGAAACTTGTAGGAGAGCTTTGCTGAATGGTGACTAGAACAGTGACGGGAGCTGGAGATCTACATGAATGTATTGTGGAAGCTTGGAAATGAAGGTTTTATGGAAAGCCGTCAGTAATAAGCTGTGAAGTTTTTACCATCCCGGAGGGCATCTTTGAAGTTTTGTTACTGTTACTGCTTTTGTATATGTGTGTGTATGTTAGCAGGGAGTGGCTATTAATCAGACATATGCTGGTAAATACTTAATAGATAATTCTCCAAAATAAAAAATGTGTGTATGTAAGTATTTATTTATCATAAATTAAATGATGCAGAGGATGTGCAACACAATTTACAAATAATAAAATATATAATACCTTTTATTACAAATATCATATCTCAGAGTGCTTTCATTGATTTTTGTGAAATACTTGTAATCTGCAGTCAATCTTTGATTGCAGTTCAACCATGATTCGCCAAATGGAGTTGAATCCCAGTCTGCTAATTCTTTTCCCAATAAGTGTATTGTCATTGGCTCTAATATGTAATCTACTGTTAAACAATTTCTCACTCCCGCATAAATTATATTCTTCAAACTGAAAACTTTTTTAGCTTCAGTACCAATTGTAAATGTACGTAATTTATCAACAGACTCACAAAATACCTGAAAATTTAGTGATCAGCTCTTATAGCCCAGCATGAGTTGGCTTTAGCAAGCAATTGCTTAGTGTACGAAATGTGATGATGATCTCAGTGTCAGTGAGAAGGAAATTTGCATATGGGAAAATCTGCAAAATACTCAATGGAATTTGATTGGACATGGTAGCAAGATGAAATTAAAGATTTCAAGAATTGTTGCTTGGGTGAGGAGTTAAGATGATACCATAACAGAAAAGCAATATAAAAATCTACTCATTCAACAAATATCTATGGAAGAGCAAGCACTAATGTAGAAAAGCTAAATGTTCTACAGGCTATTCAGGATAATTTTCTAATTAATTGTTGAAGTCACCTGCAGTTCAAAAATGGATGTAAATAATTATTGATTTCTGTTAAATTAAGCTTCTTTTTTCAGCTTTTGGTGATTACCTTATTTGCATATTCGTCCTGAAATGGTACCCTCCCTGGACTTGAGCCTTCCCAAAGCAGAATCTGTCTTACTTTCATCCTGTGTTACCAGCATCTAGCTCAGATTTGGCTCATACTATTCAATAAATGTGGGTTGAGTAAAGAAATAATCTATAAATGGCTCCATAAAAGAAGAAGGCTAGTCAGTGATGAAAAGGGGCAGGCTAGTTGGCTTTAGTCCTTAGCCTAGCCCAGAGGAGATGTTGATGCTAAATCTAGAAAGGCTGTGTTTTGTTTCTGTCAAATCCAAGGGAAGTCCATCAGTCTACAAGGAAGTCTTAGAGGAGATTCAGTAATGACAGTGGTGGTTTGAGGCTGATGTTTCGCTTTCTCCAGAGTGAACAGCAGTAATTGGGTGTAGAGACACCTTTCTTTTTTTTTTTTTTAACATTTTTTTTATTTAGTTATAGTCATTTTACAATATTGTGTCAAATTCCAGTGCAGAGCACAATTTTTTAGTTATACATGAACATACATGTATTCATTGTCACATTTTTTTCGCTGTGAGCTACCATAAAGTCTTGTATATATTTCCCTGTGCTATACAGTATAATCTTGTTTATCTATTCTACATTTTGCATTCCCAGTAGAGATACCTTTCAACTCTAAACCTGGGAACTAAGAATAAGGATTAAGAGGCTTGTGCTGGACATTGTCATAGCTACAAATATTTAGTAAAACTAAACAGAATGACTCTGTCTGCAGCATACATTCTATGTACAATATGCTTCCTACTTCTTTAGCAATTTGGAATAAAATCTTTGGAATTTGTTTTGACTCTCTTGTGTTTGCTAATGTATATAGGCAGAATAAGCACAAAGCGGGGATTATAAAACAAACAAAAAAACTACTTGTGTATTCAGGCTAGATCAGTGCGTTTACAGAATTTTATAGGAAATGTAAGGAATGACATTTTATATACAGGCTTTTTTCCCCTTTTAGTCTTGTATAAATAAAAGTAATTCTGTTTGAGGAATGCAAAATACCCTCTGTGAATTGATGGTGTTCCCAAAATTCATTTGTAAATAATCATTTGTAGTGTGATAGTTTTGCATAGAAACAATATTAGATGTAGTTTTTAGTTGCTCCCACACTAGTCTGCAAAACCTGATTTAGCTCAGTGCCTGAAATCTATGAAGGCATTAATGGTATTATAAGCCAGGGGTTGGCAAATTATGGTCTGTGGGCCAAGTCCAGTCTTCCTCCCAATTTCTTAAATATAATTTTATCAGAACACAGCCACGCTCATTTACTAGCATATTGCCTATGGTTGTTTTAGGGTCATCATGCAAAGCTGAGTAGTTGCAGCAGAGACCTTTAGGCCTGAAAAGCCAAACTTTTCAGAGAAAAAATTGCCTACCCACGGATAGTCTTTAATTAGTGTTTTTTTCCCTTCTGGTTTTATTGAAATATAATTGATATACTGCACTGTACAAGTTTAAGCTGTACAGCCTAATGGTTTGACTTGCATACATCATGAAATGATTACCAGAGTAAGTTTAGTGAGCATCCGTCATGTTCAGTCATTAATTAGCTTTTAACACCACGAGGAAGAGGGAATTGTGGGAAATTTCATTCTGAGTTTTGACTCTGAAGATCAGGAATGGATCATCCTCTACTGGAGCAGTACATTGACTTATGTGCCTAGAGCCTTCCTCTGGTATTTTCCTGCCTCACCAGTCAGTGACCGTTACAGCTTTAAGTGGCAGGAACTGATTCACAAGATCTGAGGAGAGGCCTCCAGCAGAACATAGGCTAGAGATGTAAGAGGGTGGGCCTGGATTATTTTGTTGTTTTGAGCCCACTGGAGAAGTGAGGACATGTGGCTTGCCTCGGGGACACTGCCTGCCACTGGGGGCTAGTGATGAAGGAATCTTTTGCAGGGTTGAATCCCCTCTGCTTCCTACCTTCCTTCTCACTACCACTGCTCCCACCTGGCCTCTCAGCATCTCAGATTCTGTTCAGAGTAGGTCTTCCAGTGAGGTATCAAACACACATAAGTTGAAAGTTAAAAGATTTTCTGTTGGACAGGAGCCAATAGAGCAAGAATGAGAGAGAGAAAGAAGGTATTAAAAGCAGCTCCGAGGAGGAAAGGGGTTTGGGGGGTCCTGGATCACTGGGGTATCTCGGTTTATTAGCTGGGAAAGATGAACATAAACTAGGTAGTGCGTATCCTCTATTATACTTTCCTAAACTGCTCTGTTTTATGCTCTGTTATTCTTTGTCATACTGGCAGTGTCACTGCTAAGTGACACTTAGGCAGTGGTCCTGTGGGCGAGGTAGGGTGCTTGGCATGCTCTCACTCAGAGGATTTTCCTTCTCGCTCTCTGGCAACTGCTCCTCCTTCTTAGATGTAATTCTCATCATATAACTTTTAAGAAACTGAGTTCCTCTAGACATAGTTGTGTGTGCACTTAAACCTTTCATTCTGTGTGTCTCCCTAGGCAATCACCTCTACTCCATGGCTTCTGTGAGCTGATATCTCAAATATACAACTCTCACCTGGACCTACTGCCTGAGCGTCAGCTCTAGATATCCAAATACCTACTTGGAAGCATTTCCTTTTGGCTTACTGTTGGGTTTGGTTTGGGTTGGTTGGTTTGTTATCCTACTCTTCCATCATAGCCTATCTCAGTGAATGTCTCCACCGTTATGAAATTTCTCAGTTCGGAAATTCCTATGTCTATCTTGCCCCTTTTCTTTTCCTTATGCTCCTTATTCGGTCATCAGGTGTAGTGGATTTCCTCTCTTAAATATCATTGCAAATCCATCTCTTTTTCCTAATCGTACTGCCACCATCCTAGTCAAAGCAGCGGCATTTCTCCCCAGGAATATGAAACAGCTTGTTATATGGTCTGCCTGAGGCCACCCTTAGCCCTAATCATGTTGCTCTGTTACTTGAAACTCTTCAATGACCTTCTTTTGCTTTTTGGAAAAATCCAGCATCCTTAATGTTGCATACAAGGTCCTGCAGGATCCTTACACAGCCCTTTTCATTTCCTCCCACATGCCATTCTTCTTCCTATGTTTGACTATGTTGTTCCCTCTGCTGAAAGACCTCCTCTTTGCTATCTTTCACCAAACAATGCCTGGACATCTTTCTTGGCAAAACTTAAATCATAGCCTCTATGGAAATCTTTCAAGAATGATCAGACAAGTTGAGACTCCAAATTTCCCATATGCGGCTATAATCACAATTTTAGTTAAGTAAATTACTACATAAGTATGTTAAATTGGTCAGCCTTACTAAAATGTAATCTCTCAGAGGGAGGATAAGGGTTATGTACTCCTGTTTAGGGCTGTGTTTCCATCTCCTAATACAACAACTCTGTAAATATTGCAAGAAATTAACCTACTGACCAACAGGTTGACTGAATGAGCTCATTGAACACATACAGTCTAATAAGATATTAATTTTTATCACCATTCATGATAACTAAGGAAAGCTGAGTTTCAAACCTAGGCTGAGACCCTCAAACTGTGTACTGCAAAATGCTGCAAAAAAGGTTTAGGGTTTATTTGCTCTTCCCCATGTTCCCCACTGCCATGTATAATGAAAAGTTGATGAGGTCCAGCTACTTATTGGATCCTAGGTAAAGCAGGAGCAAATCAATATGGAACAGTGTTTTTGTTGTTAAGGGTCAAATTGGATAAATTGTATACCTTATTACTTTTACAAAGATAATGGCTTCACTGGATATCACTCTTTTATTTTAAGGCCACTTAGTCTGAGTATTTTTATTTTTAATGCACTCACGTATAAAATGAAGAAATAGTCTAATAATGAATACTTGATTTCCAAATCATAAAATCAATTTTAATATGCTTGGAAGATTTAATATTTTCTTAGTGCAGTGAGATTGATGAAGTCCTGTTAATGAATATATTGATGAAATTGAAGGAAAATGGGCTCGATGGTCTTTTGTTACCAGTCAGATGAACCCTCAGTGCAAACCAAAAATGAGGTAAAGAAGAGGCATTAAAGCAACTGTGTAGTGTAAAAAAAGTTAATTCTAAACGTTCTTTTTAAAAAATTTCATAAGTCTGCCTTTTTTACATAGATAACAAAATAAAGCTAACTCAAAAAATTCATTTAAAATTGATACTTACTGTATAGCACAGGGAACTATATTCAATATCTTGTAGTAACTTATGGTGAAAAAAATATGAAAACAAACATATGTTTGTTTCTATACGACTGAAGCATTGTGCTATACACCGGAAATTGACACAACATTGTAAACTGACTGTACTTCAATAAAAATGTATTACAAAAATAAAATTAATTGATATACTTGAATTTAAGTATCTTAAATGAACAATCTATGAATCTGATTATTTTCTTTCTACACCAGGACTGTAGACTCAAAAAAGAACTTTTCCTATCTATCAATGGAAAACAGTTTATTTCAAGTAATATTTAATTAAAAAACTAATAAGAAAATATCTTGAAATCAAATTAATACTAAGAAATGTGAAAATAGTTGTTTTTTAAAAATCAGAAATTTCTCTTTAAAATATTTATATTTTAGAGGAAATTTTAAGTATGGATTTAAAAGTTTCAGAAGAGTGTCTTCCATCTAAAGTCTAACTATCATGTTGTAGTCCATGTTAACTAGCTTGAAGACAGATACTAATTGTACCCCCAATTTGTAATGCATCAGTTTAGCACTATTGATCTGCTAAAAAAATGAAAGTGTACTAAGCAAGAACCAGTCTCAATATGAAGCAATGATATATTGATTCCATCTGACAATGCTTTGTCTACCGATCAATGTGTACAGGCAACAGAGGCCAGTTAAGAATGAAACAGGGTGGGGAAAGGTCAGGAAAGAAATAGGGTATCTCAGATCATTGGAGACCATGAAATGAACATATCTTAAATTTCATCTGATAGGTGTTTATAAAGGAATTTGGTAGGTTTACCGTGTAAAAAATTCACAACATAAACATTTAGTTACTAACATACAACACCCGGATCAGAGGAGCCACTTTGACGAAATTAAGACTCCATTCTTAATTGAGAATGACTTTGTAGTGAAGTTGTGAGATAATGACATTATCCGAACTCAGCCTTGCTCTCATTTCACCATATGTGATTTTTTTTTTCTTTAAAAAACCTGTTTCCCATTCCCTGTATTGAACACTTACAGTATTCAAATGTCCTTAAGTCCAGAATTCCTGGATACCTCCCTCTAGACGTTATTACAGATCCTAATAGTTGACCTATATAATCCTCTGGGAACCAAAGGCTGCTTTAACTTTTGGTCTTTTTCAGGTTTTTATTAGAATAGGCACTTTCAGCTTGACAACAGAATTTAATGTGAAACATATAATGGCATATTATTCAATACATCTCTTGTGTCTTTCATGACATTTTGGTCCCATCAGTTTGACCCCTTCCCAAACAGGGCCTTGTATTTATTAGTTCATAATTTCATTAGCTTTATATAAATCTTTAACATTTGAATGTTGATTCATTTCTTTAAAATCTTTTCTTATTACTCTGAGCATGTGTTATGACTTTGGATTTAACTCTTTAATTAATGTTGATCCTATATAGCTATGCTTGATCTTAGCTGAATGTGTGTGATTTGTAATACAGTTGCTTCATAGGTTTTCCAACCCATGTTTTATATTATCTTCAGATTTTCTTAAGTTTCAGGTTTAAAAAAATCAGGTATGTCATGTTGGGTTGATGAACGTTTGAGAGATGGAAGAAATATTTTGTAGCATAATCATAACATAGTCATTCATCAGACTGCCAGCTTTCCCCTCTGTGGAATGAAATGTAATATGTTATAGTGAAATATATGCATATGCAAAAAATTATTTTTGCATAGTCTTAACCACTATATTATAGAACCAGAGAAGGCTAATTGCAATATGGAAAAAAAATAGTCTCCCACTCATTTTCTAATCCACCTCCCCACCCCCACTGCCACAGTTCTTATTTTTTTGGGACTTGTTACATTTTAAGAGCAAAACTAGGTGTCAGCCTGTATCAACATTGATGCTTTAAGAATAAAAATACTCTATTTTATGAATTATTCAAGTTAGCATGTCTTTGGGGATTTTTGAGGATTCAAATGTGGTCAGATGTGACCTTCTGAGATGATACAAGAGGAATATAGAAACTAATTTATGTGTAGAAATACTGGATTTCAAAAGAAAATAATATATAAAATAATCAGAACACTATCTGCAAAAAATTATGCAGTTTGGAGTTTTCTTATATTTTTTTAAAGCCAATTTAAGTGTCTATTTTGATATAAAACCTAAGGAATAAAGAAAAATTTGATAGCTTATGTCCAAAGGAAGTATCTGTCAACTCAAAAAATTCAGTAGCTATGCAGTAACACATAACACATGTTCACCATCTTTGTTAATGCAGCTTATTTTAGCATTAAGAAGTGTGAGTCTTCTATACTAGCAATCCTTGGACGACTGTATGTATATATACAATTTTCTACTTTTATATACCTTCTGACTCAGGTCTAGTACATTGCAATTGTAATACATGCAAGGAAATATGTTGTTAAATCCCTTACATATTCCAAATCTCTTGTCATTCACAATTCACACAGAGTGACAGAATTTTTTTTTTTAAACTGTGGTCCTGCCATGTGGCAGGAGCATAAACAATTCACCATTAACTTGGTCTATCAGCATTAAAATACTTTGAATAATTGATAAATTATTTTTTTAATTTATGATTTCTAAAATTTGGTTCATAATATTAGAATTTTTTATTTGATATTGTTACCAAATTCAAGCTCATACTGCTCACCATACAACAGACCAATTAATAGAGAGATGAGGTATTGGGTCAAAAAATAGTGGACTTTTTTCAGAAAGCCAGCAGACAGAGAAAATGGTGGACTAGTGTCCCAAAGAACCATTTTATCAGAGTTAGAATCCAGCCTTCTTTTGTGCTAAAAGGGGAGGGTTGTGATTAGTTGTTGCAAACTTCTTGGTGCCAGAATCCTTTGTTCTTGCAGCTGCTCAGGAAGATCTAGCCACAGTGTTTCTGTAAACCTCCAAGAAGACAATTGTTATTCTCTTCCACAACTTTTCATCTTTATATGACTGAAGTGTTGTACCTTTAAAAGTCAAGCCTGGGGTAGGGTATAGCTCAGTGGTAGGGTGCATGCCTAGCACACCAAAGGTCCTGGGTTCAATCCCCAGTACCTCCACTGAAATAAATAAATAAACCTAGTTACCTCTCCCCAAAGCCAAAAAAATATATATATAATAAAAAATGAAAGTCAAGCCTGGAGGCAGAGCCTTGAGAATAGACTATCATGTATATTTCAGGCTACAGGTAACATTCTTTTACAAGGGTTCAGAGCCAGCATGACTAAGCACAGGCAGAAGGATGCAATGGTTAGAGCTAAAGGAATAGATTCAGTATAGAGTCAGGTTTGTTTTCTGCAAAAGTACTGTTTCAGTTAGGCTCAAAATGTTACTACATTATATTTCCTTTCCTTTTACAAAACTTGTGCTCAGGAACTGAAATTATAATATAATATTTATTATAATATATTCAGAGTCATATATTTATGATTTTAAATCATAATCAAAGGGATAAACCATTGGATTTAAACAGTGATTATGACTACCTTATAAACAAAACTACATGATAGTAATTAATAATGTACTTTTTATGTTAGTAAAAGAAACATAGTTTTTTGTTTGTTTTGTTTTGTTTTATTGAAGTATAGTCAGTTACAATGTGTCAATGTCTGGTATACAGCGCAATGTCCCAGTCATATACACACATATACTTGTTTTTATATTCTTTTCCTTTAAAGGTTATTACAAGATACTGAATATAGCCCCCTGTGCTATACAGAAGAAATTTGTTTTTAAATATAGTGGCTAACGTTTGCAAATCTCAAACTCCCAGATTTATCCCTTCCCACCTCCTTTCCCCCTGGTAACCATAAGATTGTTTACTATGTCTGGGAGTCTGTTTCTGTTTTATAGAAACATAGTTTTAAGCACCCCTTATTAAAGCATCTAATTGTAGTTTGTTTCTTACACTTGGTTTCTTTATTTCTTACGCAGTGTTTGTATAGAACTGAAGCATAGCTAAGCCTTCTAAATGAAATGAAGCTAGAAAAATTCGTTGATTAATCGTATCATCCATCACAACCTTACAAATAAGTGAGGGAATTTGATACTGTTTTCACAATCTAGCATAGAAAATGGCAGAGTTTTTTTGAATTGGTGATAACCCTACTCACTCAAAATTCCTCCTGGAAATTCAAAGAAAGTCTCCTTTGAAAATGTCTGTGGTGAAATATGGCAGCCTTTTTTAAATACCCTCTGTCCTCTTGCCAGCCTATTCTTAGTATTTGGATGGCAGAACTTATCAGTTGGAAGCCCAGACACTACAGTATGCAAAGCTAGGATAATAAATAAAGTGTACTAGTATGGAAATGAAAATCTATGCCTTATAGCAACTTAAAACATTCTCAAGATTTAGGTTACCTTACATATGATGTCTTGGAGATGTGTGCTGTCTTGCAATACCTAGCCCCTCCTCTTTGATATACACTCAGTTTCAGATAGTAACTTTTCAGTCTATATAGCCTTGAGTGGTCTGGAAAATGCAAGCGTGCTCTCTCTCTCCCTTTCTGTGTATATATATCAGTGCTGGCCTCTAAGGGAACTGAGCAGAAATGGCAGCAGAGACAATAAGATGGCCAAGCAGGACTAATAGTTATCCAAATCGCTGCTCACATAGACCGATTTCCTAGCATTTCAGACCTGACACAATTGCATCAGGTGTTAAATCTGTATATAATACATACTTAGAGAGAGAGTACAGACACAATCTGTGACAAAGTAGCCTTACTTACTAGAACACTTGAGGCCGTTTAGGGTGAAAAGTTTGTTTCTGAAAAGGAGTATTTAAAGGGGAGAAGACACCCATACATACATACATATATGATATTATGTACTCATATATATATTACAGTAACATTAATACATGTGTCTTTTATATATAAATCAAGGATCTTAAATGTATGTACTTAACTACTTATATTGTAAGTATTTAAAAATGTAAATACCTTATGTATAAAATAAATAATCAACAAGGATATATTGTACAGCACAAAGAAATATAGTCATTATTTTGTAATACCTTTAAATGGAGTACAGTCTATAAAAATATTGAATCATCATGCTGTACACCTGAAACTAATGTAATACTGTAAATCAACTATACTTCAATAAAGCATTAACTAAAAAAATTAAAGTATAAATACTGTTCTTACCTCACTAATCCTATGAAAATTGGTAATGGACCAATTTGACCCTTGGGCTGTTATTTGTGGACCTCTATACTAGATTATACTTTTTAAAAGTACTTACAAAATGAGAGAGATTTCTTTTGTGGAGGATGTGTTACTAAACAACTATCATAGGAAACTGAATAAATTATATTGGCTTTATTTAAAAAATGAAATAGTTTCTTAAAGTAGTATTACATATAGAAATATTAAATTGGTAGTGTTCTGTATTTTCAAAGTCATTTAAAATGAAAGCATCCTCACTAGTTCAAGGGAAAGAAAATTGGAACCATTATAATTGAAGAAGACAAAAAATACCAAAGAACATTATATGTAATTTAAATTCTTATAGTTAACCATCAGCTTTGGCAGCTAATTTTCTGAATGTCAGTTAAACAGAATAGAACTTTCTATTTACTATTAGCCATTAAATTAATAGCAAAAAATGAATGATATCTTTCAAGTCATTAAGAAGCAATTAACATCTTAAAATTTCCAGAATCTGGACTCATCACTTTTTTTAAACAGCACTATCTGCTTTGCTCGGGACTTAGACATGATGATCAAGGAAATATGTTAAACTGTGAGGAATATGTCATTTTTAAAAGGAAATAATTTGATAATTTTTCCATTGCATTAAATCTGTATTTTATCCAGCTGCATAGTTTTGTGGCCTCTTACATGAATTAGTAATTTTGACATCCAAATTAGCTCTGGAAAAGATGATGTACGTGTTTCTTTTCCTTTGTCCTCTGGCATATGCTGCAATAAATCCTTATGGTGTTCAGATTAGAATAGAACATGATCCATGGGGGAAAAATGTTTTCTTTAAGCATGGAGGCTTCCTTGTGTCAGTGCAATTTTAGAGAAGGAAACGTCTTCACTATCCCAATACAGGAGTGCAGGGCAACCCTCTAAGGCGAGGATGTCAGTCAATTTTGAAAATTCTTTTCCCTTCAACGTTTTCTACTCCTTTCTCTCCTCTCTTATTATCCTTTCATTTTCTTTCCTCTTTTCCTTCTCTTCTTTCCTAGAAGAACATTTGTTTTAACAGGACATTTCATTTTCCACCATGCTGTAGGTCTCTTCTAGACACCCTCCTACATGTCTTGCCTTGTTTTCTAAATGGCTTTTCCCCCCCAGATTTATTGAGGTATGACTGACAAATAAAGTTGTAAGATATTCAAAGTGTCATAATACTGTAAATCAACTATACTTCAATAAAACATTAACTAAAAAAATTAAAATGTAAATACTGTTCTTACCTCACTAACCCTATGAAAATTGGTAACGGACCAGTTTGACCCTTGGGCTATTACATACTGGTCTGGTACTGGCCTAGCAGGCAGCCTTGTAGTGTTTATTGAATAAATGATGTAGCAAAAGGATGTGCAAATGGAAATGAAGTTTTTACTTAATCTATAGTTTTAAAATTACGAGATACTTAAACATCTATACATTGTTCAATGTGAGAAACAAAGAATATAAATGTAGCTAAAATGCATAAATCATTTCCATTTATGTTAGCCTACTATGTATTTGCTGTAACCATGAGATAGTTGAATAAAATGACCATTGCTAATACCAATCCTTTCTCATGATGCTTTTTAACCTTGTCTTTACTTATGATACATTCTTACATCACTTGGTCAATAAAAAGCCTAATTTTTCATATTGGTGGGTATAATGTGCCTACTGAAACGAGAATTTTGCCCCTGTAATTATTTCCATACGCCATTTTAAGTCTTTTTTTTTTTTTTTTGTACTGAATAGCAAAATTCATTGATGATTTGGGAGTCTTCTTATATAAATAAAAGTTAAATTGTAGCAATGCCTATTGACTTTTTCAAAAAACTATAACAATTTTATGTTTACAAGCACGAAGATTTCTTTTTATAATGAGATGAGCATATGGCTTTAGTATTTATATCATGCACTGATTAAGCATCTCAGCCAATATATATGGATCATTACATGATAAATGAAAGTTTCTCTCTCTTTTTTTTTTATTATTCTATAAAGAGCAAAGTGAATCATTAAAGGCTAAATTCATTGTGTTTATAGTAAAGTAAACAGCTATCGTTTCCTGTGTTTCACTTTGAACAATTGTCTTAAAATTTCCCTAACTCCTTTCACCTATGTGAAAGGCCAATTTTATATTTCTCTGTTGATTCTTATTTGGAAAGAAGCAAAGTCTAACCTAGTGTACAGTCTTGATATTGGTTATTTTTTGCTAGGTCCCTTTTCCATTTCCACCACTATGAATTTACCTGGTTCCTGAAACTGCCTCTCCAGAAACATTTGAGGGTAGGTGGAAGGAATGGGAGGAGAGGCTCTCTCACTGAGCACTCAGATCCAGAAAGAGCCCTCAGTCTACCTTCTTTTCTTTCTCACTTCCCTGTTTGTCCCTTTCCTGCCATAGGTCTTTTTAGATTTCCAAAATCAATGTAATTCTTCCTGGCAAAGATTCCACACTGAGTTTGCCAAGTCAATACCCAGTGGAGAAGATACAGGTGAGAAGCGTGGAGTATTCAGTAGGGTGTTCTATACGTTAGCCTCTCCTTGTGAGCATCTCCTCTTTGATTTGGGGGCTTGACCCCCTGTGGCCTTCATTGTCCAACTGGTTTTACAATAGAGCAGCTCTTTTTCATTTCTTTTGGTTTTTGAGCATTGTATTCTTTAATTTAATCAAATAAATATGTTTTGAAGTCCACTGTGCAAAACATGCAATGTTTTCAGAAGAGTGACAGGAATGTGTGTGTGTGTGTGTGTGTGTGTGTGTGTGTGTATATATATATATTGCATATATATGTATGCATGCATATTGCATAAGGTAATATAGGGTAAAAATAGGATAACAATTGTTGAGTTAAAAGTACCAACACTCTAACATTATTGTTAAACAGTACATAAAAAGCATTTTGGGAAGATTAAAACTTATAGATACTAAGAAAATAGGTATTTTCATGTCTGAATTTAAATAAGGAAAGAATTCCTTTATAAAACGAGTTGCACTGCATAAGAAGTCAGTATTCCAAAGGACATCTGTGTAAGCAAGGTCTTTGGGATTAAATTGAAGAAAAATGATCACCCAGAGTAAAAGTTACGAAGTAAGTGTCATTGGTCGAGGTTTTTAAAGTGACTTTTTTTACTCTTGTAAAAAACAAAAAGTGCTCATTTCTAAACTTTAAAAATCACTTTTGGGGAATAAGCTTGAAGATACTGAAGGAGTGCTACTTTAAGCTGTTCATCTGTTCAGCAATTCAAAGAAAACAGAAATTCTAAATGATTAATTTTGCTGATGCTTATCAATATTTTGTTTTTGGAGTAAGGAAAGCTTTAACGCATCTTAATCTGAGTTTTTTTTTTTTTTAGGTTTAAACATAAAACATTTCAGAATTGATTTCTAAGTTAAAATGTAAGAATAATATGAAATTTACAATGATGAATCCTTCCATGCTGCTATTTCCAGTTCAAAATAGATAGTGGCCATTATCCAAGACCACCTATTATGTAAGAGAACAGTACAGTTTTCAAAATTTTTTCCAGCCAATGGAAAAGTTTTCAAAAGCAGAACTCTTAATATATAAAACATAATTAAAAAGTGTTTAAAGAGATATCATGATTATGAATGTCTGATAAACATCCAAAACTGATGAATATCAAAATAATCTAGACTACAACTTCATGTTGGTATGACATATTACATCATTTGGTATCAGTCAGATGACCAAAGCACTGTGATGCATCCTTATCCAACACAGCAGATGCCCCTGTGTCAACCGGCCCTACCAGAGTACACGTGTGTAGCATTCTCTTTTGCACCATTTTACAAGTGGAAAAGGTTCACTTTTTTTTTTAAGTGAACAAGCTTTTAAATTAAAAAAAAAAAAAAAAAAAAGCATCAAGTCTAGTGCTAAAACACAACCATCTGACCCAAGATCCACGGCAGTGTAATGTGTGTGGCTGTCCCATGTAAAGAGTCTAAAGTGGCTTTTAAAACTTTACGCTGCTATGCAAGCATTAGCGATAAGAAGAACTTTCGTTTTCTATTTGTTGGTCAGGAAGAGTTTGAGCCTGAGCTCTGAGTCGGGTCAGTTATATTGGCAGCACATACAGTAGTTGTCAAATAGTAGGTTTGGAATATACTATTTTTTAGTGCATATTATTTTTATTACATTTGAAGATTTTAGTTTAAAAACAAATTTTAAATGAAAGTCAAATCTAATATTGAGATCCTTAGATACTTCATGGAGTACTAGAGCTTGATTGAATGCAATCTGAAGAAAAATAAATGTAAAATCAAAGGTCTTATTTTTGCTTATAACATTTATATAGCTCTGAACAGTTTATGGAACTATTTCTCATGCATTTTATTCAGTAATCTTTTAAACAATCTTGTCAGATATATGGGCTAGAGTTTCCTTTTCCTGAAAAGGAAACAGACTCAAAAGAAAAATAAATTCAGCTTAACATGGATTTTTCCTCCTTTGAAATCTTAGGTTTCCAAGACCTCTTTCCGTAAGATCTTGGGTAAATGTTGCAACATTATTTACATATATTGGTAAATAGTCTAAGTATCAATCACTCTAATTGTCAACTAAAAACAGTGCAGTTCCGCTCAGTTTTATAGCTAAGTTATTGTCAATACCATGACACACCTTTTCAGAATGATACTGGAGGATAAATGTATGTGCTTTTGGAGTTCTTGGTTTAGAGGCAGGACATTTCTACTGTAAGTGAATTTTATAAAATAATAGAGCAATTTCAGAAAAAAAATCATAGTTCTCTTTATTTTTCCTTCAAAGCATTTTTACTATGTCCTTCTAAGACACTATTATAAGTAATTTATAGTTTAGCATCTTAATCACTTCTCTTATTAATAAAAAGGATTTAGATCCTCTGACTACATCTGGAGTATTCTTCTCTCTCTTCCCCATGCAAGTGGTAGCTGCATCCCCAGCGGGCCAACATGTCATTGAGGTGGCCGTCTTGGACTAAAAAAGGGGTAAAGGTAACGCTATGGGTTATCTAATAAAGATTGCCTCCCTCATACCAAATCTTTTTTTTTTTCTTGATTCCTACGTCACTGTTACCAACCTCACAGCTTCTAAAGTGATCTGTATATAACATCCATCCCAGGCTGCCTACTTTATAAATTAAGCAGATTATTCTCACCTCTGATTACTTCTGCATTCATTTCTCATTTATTATTATCCATACCTTCATCTTTCACTTCAGATCATCTCTTCTGTTTATTCAACATTTCCCTCTAAAGTTCACATAAATAAATTCAAGAATGCTGAGCAGAATTTTAATATTCATATCTTCCCTTTCTACACATGTATTTGCATAAATTAGTTTAGGTTCATGTCTTTATATATTTTATTAGAAAGACTAACCTAATGGATGCAGAGGATGAGGTTTTAAGAGAATGTAAACTTTTTATGGTGCTTGGTAGATATGAGCATGTAATTATGCACTTACTCTGATTAGGCAGATATGTATGTATAAAATGTTTACATTTTAATGAACATTCTGTATACATTAACTTATGTCTCCATATAAATATCTTCAATAACTCTGTTGAATGTCAGTTTATACCAGTTTCTGCCTGTTGGTGTTTATTAGTTTGTTCTTTGGCAGGGAAGTTATACTTGGCTACATTCAGTTAATTGAAGCTAACATTTGGCTAATCTGAGAAGTTTTAAAGAGGAAAAAAGAAGTTCAAAAAAGTTCATGGGAATTTTGGATTTAGCAGCATTGACTGTTCCACAAAGAACAATTGCTGCCCGAACAGTTAAGTCTCTGAGTGAATCACATAGAAAATCCTATTTGGGAAAAGGGTGGCAGTTACTGAAAAGAGCTCATCTGTTTATCTTGAGCTTTGGGAATTAGGAGAGATCTTTACTTAAGTCATGTATTTATATAGGAAGAGCCTGGATTTCATCTCTGGTTAGTTAGTATCTCCAGTTGGGGGTTGTCAGCAGAATTGTCACCTGTGTTTGCAGTTTCAGGAGGCAGCCTTGCTAATTGCTGTGACTGAAGCAGGATGGGCCACATGTCTGCAGTGCAGTGCTTCTCAGTTCCACACCTTGAGCTGGTTTGGTAGGCTCCTTCTTTACATGGCATATTGTCCTTTTTTGGCAGATGAAAATGAGTAAGTGATTGATGTGCTACACCAGTTTGGTGACATCTGCTGCTGACATGTTTTGCTTCTTCCTTAGATACAGCCTTTTCGAGGACTGAAGTAATTCAGTGTCTTAGGAGGATGACTGGCTTGAAAGCAGAAAGTTAGGCACCTGGCTGCCAGCATCGTTAGCCACTGTGCTAATAGTGAAAAGATACATTGTAAAAAAGTGTAATTTTTTTTAATTTAAGAAAAAAATATGATATTAAAATTAAGACTATTTCAGGATTGCTAACAACCAGTTTGAACATTCAATAATTGCATATATCTCTAAGTTGACTGAATATAAGGTAAAGTAAACAAACCAACAGCTGATTTGGTGTAGTATGAGCATGTTGACTGCCCACAGAAGAGTCCCTCCCCCCCCAGTAATTATATATACTTTTTAGTACTGTCACTCTTAAATAGCCATACAAAAATTATCATATATGCTGCCTAAAAGGGACTTTTGACCAAAACTTATAAAAGGGAAAGAAAAGATGACCTTTATAATAGTAAATAATTTCATAAAACAAGGTTGGGGATTTTATAAGTTCATCCAAAAAGTCTCTCAATAAGATAAGAGCACAGTTTAAATGCATACCTAAACTTAATTTGGTAACTATGAAAGCTAGAATTTCCATGATAGTTTCTTAGAAAAAAGAAAGATACATAAAGTTGTGTTTTTGACTAATTAATTGTACTAGAATAAAAAGGCAACAGTTGCTTTTCAACAGTTTAAAATGTGGTTTTGCAGATTTAAAAATAGCAAGGCTAGCTTTTCTCTGAAATATAAACCATAGGAACACTTGAAACTATGTCTAATATACTGCATAGGAGAAATAATTACTGAGGATGACATGTAGTAATTGGGTCTGTAACTCCAATTACCCTGAGGCATTGACTCATTTAGACTTATGCCTTTATTCATCAGGTTTGTGAGATAAGCTTTTCTGTAGAAATAAATCCAAAGTATCTTCCCTTGAATTCAAGGATTCCACAACCTTCCTCTCTAGAGAACTAGCAAGAAATCATTGAATTATTTGCTAATTGTGAGCAAAATTTGTATTGATTTTTTTCTGTCTTTCTAGCTGCTGTTAATAGCATCATACTTCAGGTCACTAAATACTTTTCAGCACAATCTAATTGTCAAAGAATCACTTACTGAGGCAAAATCGTAGACATCAAAGACAGCCCCCCCCCCCCGCCCAGTACACACACGTGCATACAAATACAAAAAGATGATGACACAGGCAGTTAATATTATCTTTCTTCTCCACCTCATCTGATAATATTTTGCAATGCATGTGACATAATTTAAAACCAATAATAATTTGAAGTGATATCAAAACTACTATATCATTAAGCTCTAGCCATGCTGATTTAACTGCTGGGCAAGTATTAATTTCTCATTGCATCCCAGTGCCACAACCACAAAAAAGCATAACCAAAAATAAACATATGTCCAAATTTGTTCATTATGTTGTCGCATTCTCTGAAGTATAAGGAGCATAATTTTTGCTTTTCTTTTAAAATCACTTTATTGATGTAAAAATAGATGTTATATATTTTTTTTCTCACACTGTTCAAATGCTATAACATAGTTTCTAGTAAAACAAAATTATTTCCATGTATTATAATTTCTATAATACATTAGCAGAGTGTTTAAATTAAAGATGCATATCAGTTCTCTGCACTGATACACAAAACTATTGCTCAATAAATTTGACTAAATTTAGTGAAGTATAGCTGTGGAGAAAAATAAAAAACACTCCTTTGGATGCTCATGATAGTCTTTTACATGGGAAGAGCTATTCCTCTCTTGGCCCCTAAATAGTTGTTAAAACCAATGTACCTCATCTTTGACATCTGTTTGAGCAGAATGAATCCATTTTAAATCCCAAATCACTTTCACTGTGACAGAATGCAGTAAATGAAGCAAAATGGTTTGGGGAAATGAGAAAGTGTAAACAAGCCAATCAGATGCTATTTAATTTCCTGGAGAGCCAGAAGTTTTCTCAAAGAAAAGCGAGATCAGACTTTGATAAGAGAAAACCTGCTTATAAACCGTTGCTATTTGAGAGAAGTTTTTCTCAAGTATATTGAAATTTAAATTGATACTATGCCGAGGAATGTTTCATAACAACAGCCAAGACTAGTAAGTTACTTAGCAGCATTTTGGATGGTCTATGAATACCTACCTGTTCTTGTGTATTCAGGAAGAAGGCACCGTTAAATTTTTTATGAAGCTTGCTGTACTCAGAAACATGATATTCTGATTGCCATGTGTTGAAATATTCAATGCTTGTGCTTTTTTTTTCTGTCCATTAATAATGATGAGGTTCTTTTTCAGTATTGTTGTTGGATTAACATCTGTTAAATTCCGAGAACATCAAATAAAAATAAACTGTTAAAAATTAAAGTTTTTATACACTAAACTGAAATTTAACATAATAAGTTTCAGTTAGTTCTACTCTGCCTTATAAACACCATGTAGTCTGCTCTTGGGACATCTCTGGAGAGACAACTAGGTCACAAAGTGGATCGTGTAAATTACAGAAAAAACTTGGCATACCACCTTGCTTGGGAGGGAGTTCATGTTTTATATCCATACAGTTCCTGCAGGAACATCATAGATAGTATCCTTTACAATTAATGAGTATTTTTCTTTAAATTAAGAGTAAAATTGATGTCTCATATGCTGGTTCCAAAATTAGAGCTTCCTATTGAGAAATTCTAGTGTACAACATAATAAAGAAAGAGAGAACCTATGTTTATTGTACCTATATGTTTTGGTTGTCTTGTTTTAAATTACTTTTTAGATTTTTCCTTGCGAGATTATAAGTAGTAGAGAAATGTGCCTGCAACATTGCACTATTTCAATTTGTATATGTAGGAGATAGTCTATTGTATATAAACTCTTGCTTATTGTACCTAAAGCTTATAAAGAGTCACGTTATTTTTTTTAACTGTGGTAGAGTATTTGCAAAGATGAGTATAATAATTACTTCCATCACTGTACTTAGACTCTTTGCAATGTGACTTTGTCACTCCTATCAAGAGAAGGAGTCCATTTCTCTACTGCTTGTTTAGGGCCAGCCTTGTCACTCTCTTTAACCAATAGAATACAGTAGAATTGATACGCTGAGCTGACATCTCATTGGGGCCTTGCTGATTTCACATTGCCTTCTTGGAACATGGATGCCACCATTTGAAGCAGCATGGCCTCGACCCTTTGAAATTGAGAGACCAAGTAGGGAGAATGGCCCAACTATACAGCTATCCCAGTGACCGCAGCCAGCACCAACTACCTAGAAGTGTTGATGACGCCATCTTTGACCATTCAGCCCCAGTATTGCCCCCAGATGACTGTTGATGCGTGGGTGTCCCCAGGTGAGATCAGAAGACCCACTCAGCAGAGTTTAGCCTTAATTGCTGACCCACCCAAGTGTAAGCAAATGAAATAGTTGTAAGCCATTATGCTGCTTTTCTAAGCCACCAAGTTTTGAGGTGGTGGTGAGGCAGCAGTAGTTAGCTGATGCTTGTACCTCTTAAGGGAAAGGGCAGGTATTAGTGATTTTATGTACTTCAGCCTACCTGGAACATAGTAGATAGTATGGAAAATTATTCAATCAAATGAAATAAGAAAACTTTGCTTTAAGAGAGTGGCAATTTCATTAGGGCATTGGGCAACAGAAACTTTATCATTTGCTGAACTTATGCCTGTGAAAATCACCTTCTCCATAGTCTACTGGGTTCTAAGCTTGAACAAACATTAATTTTTTTCTCATAAAATGACTTATAAGAGCCAGAGTAAAAGTATTTACATGTAAACCTATGTGAAAAGAAATTATCTGAGGAAATACGAACAAAAACCATTTATGATCTATTTTATTCTAGATATGTATAGATATCTACAAATTATTTATAAATATTTTAGCTCTGTAAAGTAATTTTTGTAGTCTTACTGGCCATCAAATGAAAGGTAAACGTTTCTAAGATTACTGGACATTTAGTCAGATATATCAGTTGATTTACTGTGAAGATGTAAAATAATCATAGTACAATTAGCTTGATTGTTCTTTGGAATTAACATTTATTAAATATTCTATTCTAGAATTCAATATTAATTAAGGTTTACAGAATAAAACTTGAGCTTGAAGTTCAGAGCATGAAATAATCACTTTTAGTGATAGAAGCAAATGATTATTAAGATTATAAAAACAAAATAATAATGAGAAAGAAAAGGTATATAATTTTTATCTTTGAATTTAAAAAGTACATATGGAGGTAAGTGCATTTTTACATTCTTAGATATGAAGTTAGACTGGCAAATACATTTTTAGAGAAATGAAAAAATAATGTATGTGCTGTAAAGTATGTTAAGTATTTAAAATTATTAGTAAAGGATTTTCTCTATTTACAAAAAAAGTGTTATTTTTAATCATAGAAAGGACAGTTTAGTTTGAGTTTTGTTGAAAGAAAGAAAAAAAAAATCTGCATCTTTCATTAAAATCTCCATCAGCCATGTTTCCATTAGAGTTCACTGAAAAATGACTCATAAAACCAACAATTTTATGCATCAGGTGACAGGTTTTGACAGAAACAGCACTGCAGTTTTTGCAATATGGTACATTTTGAATGCTTAAACCGTGTGATTAGGTGTGCTTTGTATGACTTCCACGTGCTTAGCTAGCAAAATCTGAGTTTATTTATACAAAATTATTCAAGTGAAAAAAATGGTGTCTCTCAAGTGAGTAAAGTCAGACCTCGAAAGAGACAGAGGGCATTGGCTAGCATTTTATTATCAAGTGAGCCGTTCTATCTCTGCTGAAAGTAAGGCACAAACCTTCTTGGTAATTACAATGAGCTTTTTATTTTTAACTGACACAAAAGTAAGAATGAGAAATCTCACCATTCAATGAAGCAATTTTCTGTTTCAGCTTCTATTAGTTCAGCTGTAGTAAAAGAAAAATTTACAAGTATCCTGCAAACAGAAAAGAAAAAGTGTTCTAAATGTGTGGTATGTGTCCCAGAACCTTTTGTTTTTCCATGTGAGAAATATTTAATTGCTAATCTTTAGATACTCTCTGGACACTTTTCTCTGGGCATATTTTAGAATAATTGCATTGTATGAGTCAGCTGTTTTTGTTTAGAATTGAGAATCCAGTTGTTAACTTGTTCAAATCTCCTTTTTCCATTTTGTTGTTGAATGAGACACTTCACTCCTTACTGTTAGCATGGAATATTAATCACATAACTTAAACTAACATGAGCCATTTTCTTGGAAGTGAAAGGAGTTCATGCTTTAGAGACTAAGAGCCCTGGGTTTCTAACTCTAAGCTACATGACATTTGGAAAGTCATTTTCTGAACTGAGAAACATAGATCTTTGAACTGGAGATTAGCTCTTGAAAAGTGTTGCATGTTTTAGAGGTTATATACCCAATGTGGTGCCTGCTGGGTAACAGATATCCCAAGAATGATGATGATGATGATGATGATGATGATGATGATGATGATGATGATGATGATGATGATGATGATGATGATGATGATGATTAGATATGGTATATTTAATACATTTTAATTTTTAGTTCTTTTATCCCAGCAATTAACATGAAAAGCATTCAAATATTATTTGTGGATATTCATACAAGTGATTTTTGTTTTTTCAATATCAAAGATGATAGAATCAGTAGATAAGGCTAAAGGCTTAATCTTTTAGAAGCCTGAGATTTCCTTGTGATAAGAATTAGTCAATTTCTCTTTTTCCCTCCTTTCTTCTTCCTACTTTCTATCTCCCTCCACCCCAAAAACAATAAACACTTTGCTGAATTGCGTTTTCAATTGGAATTTGTTTTAAAAGTTAGTTCATGACAAAATAATGAAAAATTATCTTTAAAAATTCATTGATTCTTCCATAAAGTATCATACTCATCCATCGCAATCAGGATACTGAAATGTTCTCATTGCATGTGGAAAGAGAGACTGAGAGAGAACAGTAGATGTCCAAATCCCGTTTCATAGGAATAGTGTTTGGAAATGACTGAATTGTGGAAATAGACTCTCTCTCTCTCCCCCCTGCTGAGTATGATAGGTAAATTCAGATAAACTAAAAGTGTTTATATTTCAATCTTTTATAGTGAATACAAAGAGCATGTCTTTGGGTAAAACAGACACTGATTCCAATCTCCCAGTTACCATTTACTCTCATGGGAACTGTGGGCAAAATACTCAGCAAGTATATATTTGTATGGCTAGGTATTTTCTTTTCATAAGATGGCAATTTAACAATATCTATTTTTGGTATTACAATTAAGATGAAAACAGATAATGCTTGCCAAAGATTTAGAACAGTAACTAGTATATAGTAAATGCTCAGTAAATGTTAGCTATTACTGTTCATAGATCAGCTTACAAGTGACAAGATTAATTTTCAAATGTTAAATATGATGTATGTGATTTTTTGTGCCCTAAAACCAAATTAGTTTTTCCATAAAAACATAAGTTATAGAAATCATTGGAAAAGTTCATTTAGTTTGCAGAAATAGATTTGGATATCAAGGGCACACATACAAACCAATGTGAATCAAATTGCAGTAATCTCTACAGTTTCCATTTCTTCAGCTTGCTCTGTAAACTTAGTATTTCTTAGAGTACTTTTCTTGAGTGATGCCTTTTAATTTCATGTCTTCAGTTACTACATGAATGCTGACATTTCCTCAGTGAATTTCTATAGCTTAAGTATAGCAGACCTGCTTATTCAAGCCACTTAATGTGGCCACTTGGATGTCTTACAGATACCTTACTGTATTTTCTCATTTGTCCAAAACTGAAAGTACCATCTTACCTATTAAACTGCTTCAAATTGGGGAGAAAAATATTTATAAAAATAAAAATATTGTGTCTTCTCCATAAAGGATCTTCCATGTCATCTTTTTAATTCGGTAAACATTTATGGAACAACAACCTAATCATTGTATTAGACTTTGGGAGTGCAGAGTTTAATAAGGAGGGTTTCTCCCCACTCATCTATGTGGATTGATTCTTAAAAGTTACAAATTATAGTCTATTTTTTTTTCTTTTAGTTTAATCTAAATTTCTAATCATATCCACTACTGGAACTTACAACTTCACACTCACTGACTACACTTACTTGTTTCCATTACTGTTTTGCTTATATTACAGGATGTAAAGGTTAAAAGGAATTGAAGATAATCTAATCTCTCAATTTACAGATGCTAATTGAGCATCAATAATTTGAGATTTTTTCCAATGTCAAACAGCTATAGTGATGAGGTATTTAAAGATTAGTTAATATTTCTGATTATTTATGAAAATTATTGTTTTTTCTCTTTTTTAACCACAGTTCCCATTAAACTCTTAGATCATTGACAACAGAAACTGTATCATATTAGCTGTTACTTTCCATGTCCTATGTGAGTGCATAGCATGGAGTTGTAATTAAATGATTATTTGATTAATTTGCATCAGTTAACTACCAAATCAAAGGCAGGTAACAAGTTCACCTATTAATAGCATGAGTTTCTAGAAAGAAAAATAAAGAGAGATTACTAGGAGATTGGAAGATTTCTGATGTGTTTTAAGTGTCTTGTAAATATATGCCCTTCCTGTCGCTCCCACTATTAAATCAGCACATTTGTTCCCTATCTTCACTTCTCATCAGTGGTTAGAACTGGATTGACCAGGTATCTTCATTGGAATTAAGAAAAAAAAAATAGAACTTGTGTGTAGCCTTATTTGAGATTGGCATCTCCCTCAAAATCTTCTTATACGGGGCGTTTCTGTTATCTACCCCCTTGAACTGTTTGTCAGTTATTGGCACAAATATCTGCTAGTACATTGCTTTATTTAAAAAAAAAAAAAAACTTGCCCAGGGCATTGATGTTTGTTTTGATAGCTACTCTGTTTTTTATCATATAAACATGATTTTGTTCCCCCAAAAAAGGTAAGCATTCAATTTTGTTTTGCTATTTTTTCATTTTCTGGTGTCCTGTCTTCCTAAACGTAGCAGACTTTACTTATCAATTTCTATATATTTCCATTGTCATCACATTAGTTATGGATTTAAGCCAAATCCCAGACTCCTTTGCAATCAGAACTCTCCTGATTGCCTACCAGGTTTTATATTCAGGAACCTTTTCAGTTAGTCATTACTTGTACTAATACATCTTAAGGCAGAAAGATGGAAATATTTATATTAATCTTCTAGACAGCAACAATTTATTGTATAATATAATTTTAATTCTGTACTGGCATCATCTGTGCAAAACATTATTATTAATCCATACTGTTGCTGACCTATAACATTTCACAGCTTGACATGTTGCAAGGTTGTCCTTTGAATATTTCTTTGACATTCTTCTTAATTCATAGGAAGCCATCATGTACCCTTGACATTTTCTAGGATCATTAATGTTTTTCATTATAGTTAATTTTATTTAATTGTCTATTCTATTCCTTGTCTTTCTAATTAGTTACTTATAGTATTTATCTCTATTTGTGATAGAAGTTGACATGCTGCTAATTCAGTTTGTTGGTACACCATATGAATAATCATGGTTTGGACAAGTTAGCCTTTTAGTCAATGCTACACCAGGACAGTACCTGTAATTTAGTCTGCCATCTCCCAGGTATATGATAGTGGCTTAATACTAAGAAATGGCAAGAGAAAGTGCTTGATTAGTTTACTGTTAATGATGTAGATGTTTTTATTCCATGGCTTATAACCTCAAAAGGTAAAATTATCATGATATAACAGACAGAAGAAAGAAACTGTAATGCTGACCCTAAAACAACCAATTTAACTATCTCTAAAGTGAATAGAATTACTACCATAATTAGCAAAGCTTGCATATTGTGTGATTAATGACAGAACCTTTGTTGACACCTTTGAGAAGACAATAAATAAAACTTGAAAAATGTTTGACCAGCTACAATCATTAATGAAGAACTTCTTTTGTAAATTACACTAATGAGAGGACAGAATGTACAGAAATATACAAAAAGTATGAAACTAAAAAAAGTTCCTATAGTAGCTGATATTGTGAATACAGTTAGGACAAAACAGGTGAATCTGAATGTAAGGAAGAGTTAAAATCTCTTCTTTATTTAAAAAAAAAATGGTGATAAAAGCCAGTACTTCTTTTTATTCATTTGTTAATAAATATCAAATACCATCATCATATACATGATCTCATTTGCAAAGTAATTTTTACATAATATTTCACTTTATAGTAAGGCCCTTTGAAATAAATGGTAACTAAAGAACTTTGTCAATAAAGTGTCCTTATGTGTGGAAGGAATTTACAAAGTAAATGCTAATTTTTATTTCTTTATCTCTTATAAAAAAGACATTATTAACGTTGTTCATGGATTCTTATAATAAAATGATAGAGAAATTACTCAGAAAATATTGTTAGTGTTCCTACTTGACCGTGCATTCTGAGCACACTATTCAGTACTATAGTGTAAAAATATGTCATAATATCCATATAGAACTATATTCTATATAGAACTACATTTTATGTAGAACTACAAATAAGTAGAATGCAACTGAATATCAACTAGAAAAAAAACAACAATACTGAAAACTATTTCTTAATTTTACTTGTACAGTGAACTTTTTCATAGTTGGATGCAGCAAGCAAATGAAATGAGTCATTGAAGATCCAAAATTGAGAGTGGAAAGGAGTTGCTCTCTGTAGATATGAAACATAATTATTTATGTTTTGATGGTGAGAGAAGAAACCTCAAGGCTTGGCCCTGCTTCAAAGGAAAGAATCTTAGCTTGGTAGAGAGGAGGTAGGGGACAGTCTTAGAACTGATGGGCCAACATTCATGTGAAAATATGTTTTAATAAAACCTGAAAGATACACAACATGCTGCGTTTTGTGTGCAACGCTCATTCTGTTTCAAGTAAATATCAAGTTCTAATGTAGAGAAGTGAGAAATTCAGTGGCAAAACTAAAATGAAAAGAAAACAAACAAACGAACAAACTTCTTTTCATCCCCATGTGCCTAGGCAGCAGTCCAAGAAGGAGATCTTAAGCACCATATGTGCTGCCCTCCCAGTCGGGATGACATTTTACACTTAACTGAAATGACTGGGCTTGTCTAAATTCGGCCAGATCCTTTTTGCTTTTTCTCAACATAAGATGGCTTTCTCGGTACAATATGCTTTCAAAAGATTCAACATTGTCAAAAAGAAGGCTCAGCATAGCCGATGTCTTTCTATCATTTGGTTCTCATCTTCTCAACAGCTCAGGGTCACAATCTACACATGGTGACGTGAAGCACCTTCAGGATGTCTGCACATTTCCCCAGCTCCCAATTACACATCTTCCTTCTGTCTCAAGAGTGCTGAAGGATTATTTGTTGCTTTTCAGATAGCCCTGGGTTCTTGCTCCCACCAGGAGTAGAGATTACACTCTCCCTCCAGCCCTTTTAAAGTCCAGCACACCCAGCTTTGCCATGTGCGAGCGATCTGCAGGCACTATTAGGCCCGCTTGAGTAGCTCTTGATAACACTCTCTAGGAAGTCAATTAGAGATGTCAGAGGGTGGGCTGGACTGCTTTCTTTTACTAACAGGCATTTGGAGAGTAGAAGATGGGACTGTCAGGAACAGGTGATTTTTGGATTTCAAGGAACTAAACATGATTTGTTTTGTTTTTTCCTCTTACTATTTCAACTTCTTTTTTCTTTTTGTGTTCTTGAAATGAATGATCTATTTTAATCTTTAGCCAGCACTCGCTATATAATATTGGGGATCAGATACCCAATCTAGTAAAATGATGAAACATTAGTTTAACAATTAAAATTATAAAGAGAAAGTAAAATGTCTTCCCAGTTTGAGCATAGTGAAAATCTCTATTAAGAAGGGGCTAATTTTTTGGTGAAAATATCTATGTGTAAACTAAAATGAAGTGAATTGTTCACTAAGAATTAGGTATAAAAATCGCTTGGCATTATAGTAGTACTATTCTTTGCACTGACTTGCTACCACTGTGGTTGTTTTACTGAAACTCTTAATCTACTTGTTCTATACGTTTTTTACCAAGAAAGACTACCCGAAAAGTAAAGGGTTGATTATTTTCTGAAATCATACAAAGCAAAATTAAAATGCCGCAGCTCTACAATCTAATTAATATAAATATTTAAACCAATTATTTAGGCCCAATAAATTTATTTTGCTTATACAAAATATTATTTGATGTTACTAACTATTACATTATTAAATTGATGCATAATAGAGAAGTTTCCATTTTATTGTGTTTAATCTACAACTTATATATTTAGGTACTTAATCGGGAGAGCTATCACTGTGGGGAGATATCTACTTTATAAGGGAGAATATGTAACTTTAAACATCACTGTTTATTTGATTATGTAAACCCATGAAAATGAATGAATGTTTCCTATTTGCTAGGTATGTACTAAATGCTTTCACTTAATCCTCATTGTCACCCCAGATGATAGGCACTATTATCTCCATTTTACAGATGTAGAAGCAGAAGTTTACAAAGGGTAAATAACTTACTCCAAATGCCAAAGCTAATAAGCAACAGTGCCACGACTCAGACTGAGGGCTTTCATTCACCAAAACCTGTGGGCCTGTCCAGCAGAGGGCCAGGAATAGCTAAATATGCAGTGTTCTGCCTGTACTTGTCATTGTAAAAATTAGAACCTCATAGTGATTATATCACTTTGAGAAATGAACTATCTCCAGGATGGTTATGTGTATTTTCTAATGTTCTGTTAAAAATAAATGAGAATAAAAAGATTGAATCTGACTAAAAGTTTCCTTTTGCTGAAAAAAGAGATTGACCTTTATATTAAAAAAAAAAAAAGAAAACTGCAATGCTAAGGCCTTGAGCTACCATTAGAAAAGCTGCAATAGTTTATTATACAGAAAGACAGCAATGTGGTACTGATCAGCTGTGCACTCACCATTAGCTTTTGTTCTTACGTTCTTAGGAAAAAGCAGTTGTACAGAATCAAGCTCATATTAAGGGTTCATTCAAAGAAGTAAGTTTCATCATGAATTTTAAATTAAAAATAGATTTAGCCTAATGTTTGAAATCACCACCTCACAGCATGATATAATGACTGATTATAATGAAGACCTTAGTTACCAAGTTAAATTATTTTCGGTGTACTTTAATTATTAGGTTAAGGGATTATAAAATATGTCTGGTATGCCTAAGTTTCTATCAAAATAATTGTAAAGTGTAAGCTTTAGAATGAAAAAAAAAAGGCCTATTTTCAAATCCTTGCCACTCCTCTTGTTAACTGGAGAAGTTGCATCTTGAAAATTTGTCTTTTCACTTATAAATATACCTACCTCACAGGTCATTGTGAGGTTCCCATTGACCTTGTAGGCAAGAAATCTTGACCATTATTAGACTTGATTTATCCCACTGAACTAGGTAAATGAGATATTTTAAAATAAACATTCAGAACATGATCGTGGAAAGATTATGAATGTGGTAAGCAGTGATGTTTCTGACATTTTTCTGACCATTTGAATAATGTGAAATTTTGAGTTTGTTTTTAACTTTGAAAATAAGAAGCTACCTCCATTCCACTACTGGACATTCATTCCACAATAATGCCTCTCAAGGCATGCTATATTTTTTTTTTTACTAAAACAAAGAACAAGCAACTTCTTATCTATTTATTGAATAAAATCATTAAACCAATTTAGGGACCTTTCTACTAAAGATACATATATAATAACCAGCTATATCCAGTTTAGTCTTAATGACAAGAACTGGAATTCCTCCCTCATCTATCCATTCAGTAAATATTTACTCTGCACTTGCCGTGTGCCAAGAATACCATTCTAGACTCTAGGGATACTACAGTAAACAAAATGAACTTGGGCCCTGATTTTATGGAGCTGGCTTACATTCTACTGAAGGCAAATAGATAATGAACAAACAGACAGACAAGAATGATCTCACATAGTGGTGTGTGACATGCAAGGGAAAAATACCAGACCATTGTGATACGTGTGATCTTGTTGCTTCTTTAGATTTGGTAGTCGTAAGAGGGGAACTCAAAGAGTTGACATATAAACTGAGATTTGATAGACAAGAAGAGGAGAGCTAAAAGGAAGTCTTGGGGGAAGAACATTTCACAGAGATAGTAGAATAGTGTAGAAAAAGGACCTACAGAAGTTATTTTCCTTGCTAGAAGAGAAGGGCCAGTGTGGCCGGGGGAGAATGGAGCCAGAGAAGCGGGTACTTTGAGATGAGAGGCCAGATCTCAAGATACCTTGTAGGCCAGAATAAAGATTTGGATGTTTTTATAGATGTGCTGAGTCTTCTGGAGAATTTTAAGCAGAAGGATGGCAAGATTTGTTTTATATTTTTATGCTGTTGATTTTTTTTTTTTTTTTTTTTTCTGAGATGGAGCAAGGGTAATTAGGTTTGTTTATTTACTTATTTTAATGGCGGTCCTGGGGATTGAACCCATGACCTTGTGCATGCTAAGCATGAGCTCTACCACTGAGCTATACTCTCCCTACCCATTTTATAGTTTTAATGAGGTAACTCTGTCGGCTATGAGAAGAATTGACTATAAGAAAGGCAAGAGTGAAAGTAAGATCGTTATGAGTCAGCTACAGTATTCCCTGAGAGATGACAATGACTCAGAACAAGTGACAGGAGTGGAGGCAGAGAAAATTAGATTCTGGATAAGTCTCACAGTCATTGGGCCTTACTGATGGACAAGATGAGGTGTGTGTGTCTAGGGTGGATGAGTGCTTTCATGGGCAACAGGAATGAAGGAAAAATAATTTGTTGAGTAATTTATACACGATTATACCATATACAAAGACAGAAGATTGGGGAGGTGATTTCTGTGACAAGAATCAAGAATTCAATTTTAGTCATGTTAAATTTAAGATACTCTTTAAACACTCAAGTGGTGATGTCAAGCAGGCAGGTGAATGCAAGTCTGGAGATTGAGGGAGTCCAACGCTGGAAGGACTCATTTTAGAGTCATCAGGTGGAGGCAGGACTGGCAGAGGTTAATTTTGAAAAATGTGTCTGGGAGCACTCCATTTTTTAGTGATATTGACTACATTTTTAAGAACAGGAAGTCTCTGGCAAAGTACAGGCAAGAGTAATGGCTATTGGGAGGAAAATTCAGAGAGTTTCTCAGAACACAGGATACGAAATACACACTTAGATATATTTTATGCAGTGCTTTAATGGTATTGTTTTCATCATGTAGGATTTGAGGGAGTATACAAAAAAGTCACTGTAGGAATTTCCCCCTTTTAATTCTCATCAGTATTATTAAGCAATTACTATGGCTAAGCTACTATGGGAGAGAAACATGAAATAATTACATCTGCATTGGAGATATAGCTAATTTCCAGTATAATTTCCACCTGACTCTCTCCAGTCTTACAAGGCACAGAATTAATATCTAGTGAAGGCAATTAATTGTAATATTTAATTGACACCTGTTATTGTATGGAAATCCTATTCTGCCTAAACATTATAAATATTCAAAAAGAAATAAAGACTATGTTAGTATATTTTAGTATATATCAAAAGATTTTCTATCTCTAATAATCACCATCTCTAGTATGGCCACTTTTTCTAATGGAAAAAAACAACCAAGAACTCTGCAAGAAAAAAATTATTTTCAGAAAATACATTTTTAATTATTGGACTGTTTAATTTTGGAAGACTATTGAAAATATACAGTGAACCTTTTTATTATGCAAATATATTCAGTTCTGAAAATAATTAAGTGATAATAAAGCATTCTCTTTTTCTTTACATCATATTCCAGTAATGAAGCTGTTACCTCTCAGTGTGCATTTAATGAGTTTTAACTAACATTGTCATGAGCTGACATTATCATAAAGCTAAGAATTAGACAAAATTGAATTTACTGGTATAGAGAAAGTTTCCTCAAGAGTTAATTATATTATTTAAGATGGACTATAATTCATTTTATGATATACCACCATCATCCTATAAGAAAAACTGTATTAATAGATCATTATACTTAACCTGTACAAACATGTAACCTTTTTTGCACTTTTAAAATAAAAAACTCATGATGTCTTTATATACTCAAGTCATATGAATATAAAAGGCACAAGCATATCAAAGAAAATAAACCAAAATTTTTATAAAGTTAAATACATTTTTCCACATTTTCTCTAAGTAAAATTCCATAAAGAACTTTCAAATGGAGATAAGTTTTTATTTTTTAAGGAAGAATTATTTATAATTTTCTTGATTCAGCTATTTAAAGTGGACTTATAGAATTGCAACTTATAATTTGATAGAGATGAGGAACTTTTTCTAAATAAATGATATTTTGGCTTTTACGGATTATATGTTGACAATAAATATACGTGACAGGTTTAAGCCTTACAATCACTGTTGTTTGCTCCTTCCTCCATAACTTCCTCATTTTTTAGTCCAGTCCTGCAGTGAGGCAATTATGAAGCTTAGATCTAGATCAGAAGGTTGTCATCTATCTCACTCACCTTTGTCTAATACCTAGCTCAGAGTAGGCCTTCAAGTTGTCTTAAATGAAAAGAGACCTTTTCAACATTAAATTTTTTTTTGAATTTCCATTTCTATCTTAGAAAATAACTAATTAATCAAGTTGCATACTTTGATCTCTAAGGTCAGGCTTATTACCATCCTACAGATATTTTGTTTACATTTGTATTTCAAAGCACCATTCTTATGGAAATTTGCAGTTTGTGTCACTGAGTGACTTGTGAGAAACCAGGTTTCCATACCCTCTTCACAACTCTTCACATTGAATCCAGTTGGAGCAGATGGTGTACTTTTAAAACACTCTTAATCAAAATTATTCTTCTTCATACATTGTTAAACATACACATTAGTAATTAATACATTTGCGGGGTTCAAAATCAAAACGTATAAACTACATGTAGCGGAAATCTTCCTCTCTCATCCCTCACTTTCTGCTTTTGTTTTTCTCTGCAAAGGCATTTGTTATTATTAGTTTCTTGTGTATCCTTCTAGAGATTGTTTTTTGTACATGCAAGCACATTCCAGCATGTTTCTTTCTTTTTGTAATTAATTAAAACATACAGCGCATATTGCAAATCCAGCTCTGAAGCTGGCTCCTCTAAAAGGCCTTCTTTGTTGAAAGTAGTTTCCCTCCTTTGTTATCTTGATATATTTTCAATGTGATTCTCTGATGCTGCGTGCTTTTTTTATTTCTTATTGTGGTTTTTGAGTTACATTCGGTAACTTTCCTACATCTCTTTAGCACCCTGAAGGCAAGAGCTCAGCTTGAAATATTTTGTACTTCTAAGTGTGTTATGTAGCACTTGTCCCCATTGGGACATTCAGTACTTACTTATTAAATAAAAGAGAAACCAATGATTTAAAAAAACTCTTCTGTCATCTCAAGGTAGTAGTTACAACTGGAACTGATTGAAAAGTGAAAATATCTGATTTATCTGATATTGATGAAACCAAAGCAAAATTAAATATCATATTAAAAACACCTTTTAGAAATGAACTGGGTAAAACTTATTGAGTAAAGTTACACTTTTTGATTTGGAGAAACCAGTGACATTTTATTGCCCAGATAATACTTCACAACATAAAGAATAACACCTAAATACATTTGACTTGAGGATTATACAGTTGTATATAAATCCCAACTCCGACAGTTCTCACTTACAGTAATTATCACCATCTGGGAGCAACTGCATGTATTTGACTGTCTGACCCTCCAGACTTTAAAAGGAGAAATATTTTATACACGAGATGGAGTTCTTCAAGATTATTAACCATTTGACAGTTGAAGGAATTAAAACTTGACATATCATTAAATTCACTTAGAATCAGATAAAAAGTACAATTTCAGGGTCATTGTTTTTCACTAGTACTCCTAATTCCTAACAACAGCAATGATTTTCATTTCTGAAATGCTTCCTTTAGCTTGTAATGTGCTTTACGAAGATCACTGTGTTTATTCTTCAAAACTACCCCAAGACATAAGCTTTAATATCCCCATTTTACAGATCAAGAAAGTGAGGCTTGACATGGCTGGCAGATTTGAATAAGACCATCCAGTTAATAAAGTAACAGAGCTGACACTCAGAATCAGGCCTCTGACTAAGCCCATTATTTTAAACACGATGCCATATTGCCTCCCTGTCAAAAAGTAGTCATTCCATAAACATTTATTAAGTGGAAGTTCCAGGTCCCATGAAAGGAACTGGGCAAATGGTGGAGAACTAGATTGCATTTAGAATAGAAAAGCATGTGGAGACACTAAGGCGGCAAAGAGCTTGCCGTGTTCCAGGACCTGAGGAAAGGCCGAGAAGGGTGAGAACTATGACTGAGGGCCAAAAGCAAGGCAGGAGAGATTTTTAGAGGATAAACCACATAGATGTAAAGAGGAGGGTAGGTTAACATTCCATCTGGCTTTCCTGGAACTGTCCTAGCATAACTTTGAAGAATGCTCCCATTTGCTTTCCTAAATATTTACTATGGAGGATAAAATACACGGTTATCCAAGTCATAGGTAAGGTTGAAGATTTTTGATTTCAGAAGGAATGTGTAAAATGTTTCCTCAGCTACTTGTGATACTAGCAGAAAAGTGAGAAGTCATTTAGTCCAAACTCCATACCTAGCACTTTTGTCAACTGACAACATTCCCAGTGGTGGACTGAAGCCATGTGTCCTGAAGCTTATTGAAGCCAAGGTCTTCCTTTTAAGTAAATAGGAAAAACCATCTCAAGTGCAATACTAGCCATGTGCTTTAGACATCAGTGCATAAATATATGTAACATCTGATTACTTTTGATTCTCTAATTCATTTTGAAAATTAACCCATTTGCCAACCTCAGACTTTCCCTTAGTTGCCCACATTTGCCTTACATTCAGAAGAGTTATAAATTGTTCATTGAGAGTAACAAGGAAAAAAAGTTTCTAATTTTATCATTTGTAGAAAGTTTTGGGGAACAGTGGGTTGAAGTGTTTGATATGTGGTGCATGAAAATGGTCAAAATTAGGAATTAAAATAATTTGTGAATTATAATAATTTGTGGATTTTAATAGTCTGGCATCATGAATAGCCTTGATTAGAGCTAAATAATGAAGGCTTGGCAGACTTTCTGAAAAATCTTACTTTTCAAGTTTTGGTACCCTCCCAGGCAGAGAAGCTAAAAGAATCACATGCAACTAGGTAGTTATCTCCATATAGGGGGTTGGGATTGGCACCTCTCCAAGCAGGAACTGGCTCTATCTATTTATTTTTTGTCCCTGACTATTTAGGGAGTGAAAGTGTTCTGAATCCTTGTCCTAGGAATAACTGTGGAGCCCAGAGAATGAAAATATAGTGAAAGACTCAGAAGACAATTAGATTTATTCCCTTATTGCTGAGCATATGCTCTGTGGCTGCCAAGGTTCAATCCAGGGTATCAGAGAGAAGGGGGACTTTTTTAAACCTCCATGCTTAATGAGACTTCTTTCTGGTTTCATATAAGATATGAAGGTTTGACTAAAATATCCATGAATTTTTAAATATTTAAACACTTTTGGGGAAAACACACAGTAACTTTTCATCATGAGAACTCAGTCTTACACCTAAAAAACAAAAAAATCTGTCATTTATCTTTGGTATCGCTTTGTTTTCTTAGAGTATATGGCAAGATTGGATGCGTGAGATGGAAGCCTGTGGATTTAGCATCAGGAATAAAAGAAATTACGCTTCTCATACGTAAACAAAAATTGTCAAGCACATTGTCTTCTGGTTGTCAGTGGAGTAATATGAGTTTTCTGAAATAATTTAAATGTGGTCTTTAGCACATTTGCATTCATAAAAAGTGCTTGGATATGCTTCTTGCTTCCTCTTCTCCTGCTTAGCTGTCAAAACATGGTGATGCTTTTGAAGATTTATGGTGGATGGGTAATGAGATTGCTGAATGTTAACTGCAGCATTCAGAATTCGTTTGGTGGCAAAAGGAAAGAAGGTTACTGGGTCTTTGGGATAGAGTAGAGAGATGATAGAGCTTTTTTAAATCAGCCAATTTAAAACTAAATATGCTATATTCTGGATTAGGAAACATTTCAAGCTTCTTGTCATGTAGTAATCAAATAGAACATTTCCTGAAGAATATAAGATGTCAAATTATATCCATTTCAGCAGAATTCCTGACAGCTTACAGTAATACTCATATTTTGAAGTGTGGACATATGCAAATATTAATATTGGATGGGAAAGACTGAAGAGGTCACACAGGCATGTGGGACATGGGACATGATTTTTTTTTTACTATGTAAGTTTCAGGTAGACAGCATTACAGTTGAACACCTGTATACACTACAGAGTGATGACTGCAGGTTTAGAAAAAGAACTTTCATTGTTGCATTAAAAACTGAAGTAAGTCTCATGTAGTTGGGCTTTGGTCTACATTTCTGTGTAGAAGAGGAAAATAAACAGCGTATTCTTCAAGTGGTCATTTTTAAGTTCATGAATAATGTTAAGATTCATGGTTATCCTCTAAATCAGACCTTTAGTGATTATAGTCATGAAACATGTTGTTAAAATAGGTGAACTTATGGAAATTGTGAAATCAGCAGGATTATGTTGAAAGCCCATAGGAGCATGATAAGATATAGCCCACTCATTCACTAATTCACTGAGTTTCAGGTTGAGGGGAGAAAAAGGTAGATCAACAGCAGTTTCAAAGTAACTGGCATTCTTGACAAGGAAGGTTGACCTTGACCTTCTTCTCCTTCCAACCCTCATTTCATCAGCAGGGGTGAGATTACTTTGAGACCCTGCCAATAGGTAATAAATAACACGTAAATTCCAGAACACCCTTGCACTGTAGGGTGCCCTAATGTGTAATAATCCTTAGACTATTGAGTTTATAACTCATGACATCTGGCAGTTACTTGGCATTGTAATTCATGTTGATCATGCACGTCAGAGTGCACCACGGGAGAGGAGTATCAGCACTAACCCGGTGATTCTAGGAGAGGGTGAAATGACAGGAAGAGGCTGCTGAGGCCGTGAACTGTGCAATGTTAGAATGCTGTAGCAGCTAATGCCTTCAGAAATGGACTAACAGGGCGGGAGGAGAGCACTAATCTATTGGGATCCAGATTAAAGCAGCACATTAATGTCTACTTGATAGCATTCTTTATTCCTTTATTCAAATTGACAGATGTAGCATTAAGGCAATAATGAATCTTGAAATTTGAATTTAAATGTATACTTACGTATATTTTAAATTTAAATTTGCTCTTAAATATATAAATATTTTAAATTTAAAAAGTATATATATGTATATGTATGTATGTGTGTATATATAGATGAGATTTGGCCCTTTGAATTTTTGGTTTTCTTTGGTCTAGTAGTGAGAGCTAAATGAGACAGAAGAGAAAGAGAGGGGTGTTGGGAAAAAATGAGAAACAGCAGGGGGAAAAAAAGCATTCTACAAAGCACCTGTAACAAGCCTTCCCGACACCCAGCAGCCTAACTGCTTTAGCTGAAGACTTGAGGCTCATGGGACATGAACCAGACTGAAGAGTTAGAAGCAGACAGATGGTTATTTGTAATCTTCCTGTGGATGCAAATCCTACAGAGATGTTGTGATTATTTATTTATTTATTTATTTATTTATTTATTTATTTATGCATGCATGCCCCAACTCAAGATTTAGAGAAAGTAGGAGGCAGTATTACAAGCTTGAAATAATCTGGTGTTTCCCTTTGTTACCATCTTGATAGACATTATTTAATTATTTTTAAAGCTAGTCTGTGCAGTTCTGAATTTTAAATTCAACATATTATTTCTTCTGGTATCCAGAGTTATAGCCATTCTGTGACCAAGACTGGAGTTAGTCCGAAACTGGCAGATGCTGGGAGGAGGCTGGGTAGCAGAGTAGAACATTTTGGGCATGTGGAGCGTTTTTGTTTTCCAGCAGAGGAAGGCATTGCCCTGAGCAGGTTTTGGCCAGTACCCTCAATTCCACACTCCGTCCTCCTCCTGACATACTATATTTGGGCACACCCTCTAATTTGCCCTTACTCCTTTGAGTTCTCTGTGATCCTGGAGACATCAATCCCCCATGAACGATTTTGTGAACAATGGCACTTTAAGGAAGAAAAAAAGAGGAACTGATTAAACATTAATTAGCCTCAATCCGCAACTTCCTCCTAAGCTAATGGATAGGGTATGCAGATCCCTGTCAAATATCAGATGCTAGGCTTTGCCAAAAATAGGACTTCCAAGTGTTGAAGGCGTGCCAACTGCTGGCTCCTTAACTCAAACCAAAGGAAATGATTGCCAGAGACAGGCCTCGAGTCTGCCGTGGTCAGATGTCACCAGTTTACAGTGCCACATGTGATCCAAGAGTTTATGAATGATCTCAACACTTGGTCCCCAAGGAGAACATATGCATTACAGAGGTTATGGATACAAATTACAGAGAGCACAATATTTCCATGCAATTTCTGAGAATCCTTCAGCAGATTTTAAACATTAATGGAAAACATTAAGGAAGACTTGGCACTCTTAGGGAGACTTCAAATTATAATACGAGTGAGGACGGAACAGGGCTAAAAAAAAGGATTTGAGAATAAAGACTTGGCTTAGAAAGTTGGAGCTGGCCAGTCCTCTTGGGTAAATTGTGTGTTTGTGTGTTTTATTCCCTGCAGAATTCCAGGCTTCACAAAATGCTATGACTTGAAAATGAGCAAGTTGCAGGGTATCCTTGTTCTTTCGGCATGCTCCAGTTCATACCACTGGTTGATCTGGATCATTTGCTGAGTGAATTTGCTTGCACAGGGAATCTGAGTGGAGATGGGGGGTGAGAGCTTCTCATTTTGGAGTTGTCAGTGTGTTGCAGAGGTGCCAGAGTGTCAGCTTGCACAGCGGTAGCAGAATGTCTCCCCACTGAGTTAGTTCTTTCCCGTTCCCCTTCTGTGCAGAAGAAACCACTTATGACTTTTTCCCTAAATGTCAGATTTTATTGTCTGGTTAGCTGTTGGCTGGCCTGTCCGTTCCAACCATATTTTGTTTGATTGCACCAAATGTAATAAAGCAGGGGGTTATGAATGATGATTCCTCTTTAGATTTATTAAGTTTTTTGGTCACTGAAACTTCTAAAAAATACAGAATTCTTATAGCTTGTCCGTGGGGAGCTAGCTTTCAGTTGAAGCAGGAAACTCAATTTAAACCAGCCTAATAATGAAAGAAAACTTAGTTAGATCACATCAAGTCCAGCTTTAACACAGTCTTCAGGATTGATTTGTCTAGCTATGTCATCAAGAACCCTGATTTTTTTCTAGTGTTCAGAGCTGTAGTTTCATCCTAAGGTTGGAGCTCCCCCTGGGGTCACAGCATGACTGCCAACAAGAGCCATTTAGTGCAGCAGGAAGAGACGGTGTGCCTTCCTCAGAAGTAGAGTAGAGGACCCGAACTTCAGGCAAGCTGAGATTACACCTGATCACTCCCCATGGTGATGGATGATGCTGGTGAATGTGGTGGTGTACCTGCTGTAGGAATGGTGATCACTTTTTTCCTAGTCCATTGTAATATTCACTATGATATACTGTCATTTGTGCTAACAGTTTTATTGGTTGCATATAAATATGTTGCTTCTCTGAGTGATTGATTTCTGACCTTCTTGAACTGCCCGGCTTTTATTTTATAGATATACGAGCTTGTAGGTAGGCAAGTTGAGTGCACTGTCTCTTAAATCCTACCAACTTAAATTGTTCTTCAGAAATGACATTTTGAAATCAAATTAAAACATTGTGGTCTATTTTATATAATAAGAAAAAGACTGCAACACCCCCCAAAGAGTTCATCAATTCAGTCAACCTATCAAGTATGCGGGATGAGCTTGTCCAATGGCCTTCAAGATGGGGGCCCTTTGGAGGGTTACCTAGCCCAGTGTTAGTATAAAAGAAAAATCTTTTCAGATGAGTGAGTCCAAAGCTGACACCAAAGGAACAGTATGTGTTTGAAGAAAGAAAGAGGATTCAGAGAACAAAGGGGTATCAGGGAAATTTTCAAGCAGGAAGGCTACGTATGCTAATGTACATTGGTAACTAGATGTTACTCTGTATGTCTAGGGCAGGAGAGTTGCAGAAACGTTTGTGATGAGCCTGGAAATGTGACAGGGTCTTGATTCTATGCAACATTTGAAATGACATTCAGAAGAGAATTTTATCTTAAAAGCCATTTAAAAAGTTGTAAAAACGGAATTGACGCGATCGTATTTACACTTTGGCAAACTCATAATAGCCACAATAGAGAGTTTAAAAGAGGAATCAGAGAAAAAGTTCAAATAGGATACTCTTTTAGTAATTCAAGGCAGAGATGAGGACATTGTGAACTAGGGCAGTGGGGACAAGATAAATAGATGTAGATGCTATTACAAATCAGTGTAGCCTAATGACTGTGTGTAGAGTCTAATGTCAGACATGCAGGGTTCATACTCTGTACTTCCTATCAAAATAGGTCATTCTAAATGGCCTATTACATATCCATGGTGCCAGGTTTTACACATAGTGTATACTCATTAAATATTAGCTATTATTGTAAGGCAGTTGCTTTTAAAATAGGGAGAGCAAAGTGTTATTGTGTATGAGGCTAACTGGTCCAGAAAAACAAGTTTGTAAAAAATCCTTACTGAAAGGCAGCATGTAATTTCATCTGTTATCTATATGCATGACTAAGGGCTTATGACAGTTCCTCTAAGTATCAAGATTTACTCAAATTTTGCACTTGTACACCAAAATGCATGCCAGATAAGTATTGCTTGGAACCAGGGGTCAGTTTTTGACTGTGAAGTCTCATGCCACACAGCTCTGTCAGACCCTGTGCACAGAGAAATCCTGCTCACAAAGAAGCCTTGTGTTCAGTGTTGCTTTGATTTGCTAGACATTTCACCTGCAGCTAAGCATGGGTTTTCATGACAATTTCTTTGTAAATTACCCCTCTCATGATCAAATTAGTTTCTTTATGTGGATAGTTTTCTTTATCCAGTGGTGTAGGTGAATACTTTTCACCAGTAATATTTTTAGGCTCTCCATTTCTAATAACTGCTTGGAAGCATGTGTACATTGAAAATCAGAATCATGTATTTCAGAAATCTGTTAATTATGCAGTCTCATCTCATTGTTATTGCTAATCTATTTTAATAAAATAAGATGGAAATGTCTAAGTAAAGATCTGCCTTGGCTTTGTTGATTGAGGCAAAAAATAATTTTTGAGAACTATTGATTTAGGACAGAAGGGAGAAAACTTGGTGAGTGAATGAATGTGGGGTTGAGAAGAAGCAGGAGTCAAAGAGGTCAGCTCTAAAGGGACACCTAGATGTGAAGCTCTTTTAGGGCACTATATTAGTTACCTACTGCTGTATGAAATTGCCACAGAATTTAGTAGCTTAAAGCAGCACATGTTTCTTCTCTCACTGTCTGTGGGTCAGGAACCCAGGTATGAGCAAACTTGTCTTCTGCTGTGTGATCTCTTACAAAGCTTCAATGAAGATGTTGATCAGGGCTGTGGTCTCATGTAAAACCTCAACTGGAGAAGCTTTTGCTCCCAAATTTAAATGGTTGTTGGCAAGATCTGGGTCCTCAAGGGATGTTGGACTGAGGGCTCAATTCTTTGCTTGCTGTTGGCTGGACGCTGCCTTCAGGTCATTGCCAGAGGGGCCTCTCCATCCAGCAACAAGGTATCTTGCATGATCAGAGGATGGCCATGAGGAGAGAGAGGGAGACAGACAGAAAGACAAAGAGAGCCAAAAAGATGTATGTTACAAGCTTTTATAACCTAATTTTGGCAGTGACAGTCCATCACTTCATTAAAAACATGTTACCGGGTCCAGCCCACAGTCAAGAGGAGGGGCTGACACAAAGAAATAAATACCAGGAGGGAGAGATCACTGAAGAACATTAGAGAAAAAGCCTGCCACAGACACAATCGTGTCATTCTTGTTTTACACGGTATTCCTTAACCATTTTATACGACAGCGCCAAGCATATTGTAGTATTTTCAGTATCTTCCTGCAGAATTGAATCAATTTGTTACAAATCTTTATGTCATAAATATGAACTATATTTTCTCAAACACACAGTAATTCAGAATTTTCTAATCTTACAGAATAACTTTCTAAGTCACAGTGCTTGTCAATGTAAACAAGAATGCCAAGCAAATCCAGGTTATGATTAGTTCATTAAACCCTCCTTTGTGCTTTTCTGCTCATACACAGAAATGAATATTTGGGTTCTGGCCAGTTCGATTTCTGTTTTTCCCCGATGGAGATTTGAACCCTTGTATTCTGAATATAGATCTGAAAACAAGTGCTATGCCAAATTTGTACCTATTTTATCTTTTTTTTTTTTTCAAGTATAACTTACTACTACCCTCCCAGCTTTTGTCATTTCAACCAGATTCTTTTTAGTTCACAAAGTTTATTTCTCTTCACCCTGTTCAAAAAGCTGTTTGGAGCTTTAGGTAATACACATATCACTGCATGTTCTTGTTTTGCCTTACTTGTCAAACCACGTTGAAAATATAGCTCTCTATAATTCTTTATAGAATAAGGGCTTACTGAGAAAAATATATATAGACTCAAATTTGGACTCACTTTGTTTTTTTACATTTATAAGACTATTTTAGCTCTCTTTACCTAACATACATGAATCCTTTACTATAAAGAACACTTCTATTCTTTATCACTTGCAGTAAAGCACAGGGCAAAATCCAAGACAGAAATGAATACTTAGTACAAAAATTAGAAACAATGAATATTTCATGTTATTGTGTTTACATTTATGAGTGGATTATACAAACCTCAGAAACATCTAAGCACCTATCAGAACATTTATACAATTTAAGGAGCGTAAAAATGACTTTTCTTTTTCCTAAGAGTACGTTCTCTGTGTGCTGTGCTAGAACCTCCTGAAAAGGTTGTTTTTGTCTCTTGAATGTTTTATCTGAGAGAGAGAGAGATGAAACACATTTTATTACCCACAAAGACTTAGGATAAAAGAAATGGTATCACTAAGCAAAAATGAATTACTATACAAACCCCAAAGAGCATTTTACAAGTTGAAGAGGGTACAGTACCAATTATACTATTATCTCACCCTACTCGCTGGGTGAATAGTCTGAAAGCCTAAAATTACAGTTGATGTTAGATTTCTTGGCTTCATTTGCAAATGGGAGTCATTTTCTTTTTTTTTGTGACTGCCATAAACACATGTTATATTGTTTAAGAGCAGCAATCCTTAGTTTGTTATGATATTTTCTCCTTTTTTTGTCCCCCATGTCAAAGGACCATTTTTTTCCCCCTCTTAATCTGGCTTGTTGCAAATTGATGTAATAGTGTGTTTCTGAATGATTTACAGTGGTCTTAAGTACCATTTGAGCAGAGGCTTTTTGGCATGTGATTTGTTAGGAGACCAGTTCTGGAGAAGGTCCTCCAACTGGCCAGATGTGTCATTTTGGAACAGATTGAGGGCCTGCCAAAACACCATTTGTTGCCAGTACCGGATATTGTAGGGGTACTCACCACCCTGTTACCATATTTTTGCACATCTTAACATTGCATAAATAGGCAGCTGTTCTGTATTTAGAATATAAATGAGTCACCAGCTTGCTCTCCCTTGAGGATTTACCTGCAGTAGGGAACCACAGTGTTAACTCCTTCTTACCCTCCTGTTTTAACATCACATTTAAATACACACTCTCTCAGCCCATTCAGAAGCAAATCTTTATGCATGTAAATCACACCTTTCTTGCCAGTTAGACAAAAGAACCAAAAAATGTGCAGTTCACTGTGCTAAAATGGAACACATTTCCTCAGCAGTGAAAGCGGTACATTAATCAGCATATAAACTGAGAGTGAGCAATTTGTGCGGAATTCTAATCTCATAAAAGGCCATAAGTTCATTAAGATGGAAAACCATGTTGTTTCAAGAGACAAGAAAAGAAAAGCCTAAAAGTCACTCAGTTGTCTCTCTGGACCTATTTTCAGGACAGAGAACTTTTATTTATTTGGAGAATGACAATTAACCTAGAGACTTGGCCCAACAAAGAAGCAGAGTGCTGAAGTGGGTCTCATTACAGGACATCAAAGGCAGTTGGTTTGACCTAATCCACATTTGCAGCAGATGATTTACATAACAGGCTAGCCCAGCTGCCCAGTTTTGATTTCAAATAGCTTGACCAAATTATATATATAAAATGTATATGTGTGTGAATGTGTATATATGTACACACACACATAGAGAGAGAGACATATATGCACACTATTTGTGCGTGCATAATTGTTTGTTTAACCCCAAGATACACTTGGGGGGAAAAAAACTTGTCAGTGTTAGAATATCAAAGAATAGGAAAAGTCAAGGCATTAACAAAAAGCAAAGGCAGTTATGGTTTATGGTTTATGGTATATTAACTGGTTTCAACTACTTTTTTAAATTGAATTATTGTTGACTTACAATATTGTATTAGTTTCAGGTGTACAACATAGTGATTCAAGTATTTTTATAAACTACACACCATACAAAGTTGTTATAAAATGTTGACTATATTCCTTGTGTTGTACATCACATCCTTGTAACTTATTTATTTTGTAACTGGTAGTTTGTACACCTTAATCTCCTTTACCTGTTTTCTCAACTGCTTTTTCAAATGTTTACCCTAAAATAGACATAGTCCTTATTTACTAAATAAGCCAGCATTCTGCAATCTGAGAGGACCGAGTCATTTCTCCAGGCTTTCCATCTTGCCAGGGGAAGTACACAGATAGATAGGTGACATTTGGAGATCCAGGCATGCCAGATTTTCAGAGGTTACAACGGAGGTCCAACCTGCTGTTCTCCTAATGAAAGGAGGGGAAATTCAGACTGGCAAAAGTGCTATAAGGGATATCTCTGCTTCGAATGTCACGCTGCCCAGATGTCGCTTGGCAGGTGGAGATGCAGACAGAATGGAAATGTAGCCCTGTGTATGTGGGTGCTAGTGCGTTGCAAGGGTGAACAATGAGTCTATCTTCTGAAGAGTAATGAAAACACTGTGGATCTTGTCCATATTCATGTCATGAGAGAGGGTTTTCTCAAAGAGTTCTCACCCTGCTTCCCCTCCCAGACGGACATGCATACATGCTCCCAGACCACATGCACGTGACTTGTTTCAGAGCTTTAAGTATAAGGTGGCAATTTATTTTAATGTATTTATATACATGTATGTATATGTGTATTTTTAATAGAAAACAGGATCATACTACATAAATTGTTTGGTACTGTGAATTTGTATTAAATCTGAAAGCTATATCATGAATGTTTCCTATCCTATTGTCCTTTGACTTACCTCATTTTTTAATCAGATTTTATAGCAAAGATTCATGATCATATAGTCAGCCATTCTCCTGTTGATGAGCAGTTAGGTTGGCTCTAAAATATTCTAAAGTGGGCCAGGCTTTGTTCTCGGCAAATATCCTGGCAAATATTATTAGAATAAAGTAAGATTTCGAAGTCACCCTTTGCAAGAGAAAGCTAAGGTTACTGTCACTGAGTTTTCTTTTACTCCAATTGTTTTTCTTCAGTGTTACGAGATGACTTCCGGCAAAATCCCACAGATGTTGTAGTGGCAGCCGGAGAGCCTGCAATCCTGGAGTGCCAGCCTCCCCGGGGACACCCAGAGCCCACCATCTACTGGAAGAAAGACAAAATTCGAATTGACGACAAGGAAGAAAGAATAAGTGTGAGTTAAATTAAAATGAACACCTAGAAAGATTGAATATCCAGTCTTAACTTGGATGTATTTTATTCTTTTCTTTATTGTTAATAAAGTTGTAGAACTGTATTTGAGTGCTAATTACCATTTACACTGTATTGAAAGGACTGAAAAAGGGTAACCAAAACCAAAAACTTCTAAATGAGGCTTCAAAGAGACAAAAATTGTATAAATCAAGTGTCCATGATGTATTAATAATTGCATCAACCTGAATATGTAGATATATCTTATGCAGTGGAATATTGACGTTGAACCTCGTTTCAAGATCTCCAAACGTATCTTTTGATCACGCAGTACATGACTGTAAATAAATGATGGCTATAAACCATATAAACTAGAACGTTTCTTTTTGCACTACTTTCAAAATTAAAAGAGGAAATAATTTGAAGTGATAAGTATTTCAAGCTCTTTTCCAATTTTTCCAATGTAATAATATTTATATCTAAAATATTACACATTGAATTTGTTAAAAGTTGAAGAGATATTAAAATCAGTGGAAAAATGACTACCTGGTTCTGCAATTTAGCTCTTATAGAAAAATAGTCTGTTTTCAAAGGAAATTCTTGATCAAGTTAATCAGTTGATTAATATTCAAAATAAAACACCCAGGAAAGGGTAAAAAGGTTAAGGGGAATGGCATACAATAATTTTATTTTTTTCAGAAGATCCACTCAACATGTATGTGAAGTTTGTAAGTGAAAACAGTCCACTGAAATAGTAGATAATGCCTCAGCCTTCTGACATTGTTTTTAGTATAATTTTTATATTCAATACAATAATTGAGAATGAATATATTTTATTTAAAGTCATGACATTTAAGTGAACAAATATGTCATTTCTATCACAAAGTCCATATTGTCTGAGTGGGTCTTATCTTTTAAATTGTCTTAAGTTTGAGGGTTTTTTCTTACACATGCATTGTGATTACATCATAGCACAGAGCCAGAGAGGCCAGGCAAGAGTATCGCATACATCACAGTGTGTGTCCATGTGATTCTGGCTTGGACTGTTGACACTGCGAGGACCTATACGGAAGGAGAATTTGGCTCCCAATTGTCTGTGCTTGGATACCAAACTTATGAAAATGTGCTCTCGGTAATGGAGTCAAATCAATGTTCAAGGGTTTCTGATTCATGATTGTGTGATTTAGCTTTTGCTTTTTAACAAACCATGCCAAAATACAGTGGCTTCTAATAACCATTATATTTACACTATGATTCTGTAGGGAAGCTGACAGTTCTTTGCTCTGGGACAACCTGGCTGATCTTTGCTAGGTTTTCTCATGGTTTCGTGGCTTGTTAAAGGTGTGCTGGCAGCTGAATAATCCAGGATAACCTAACTCACATGTCTGACCATTGACTGCCTCTCAGCCAGGCATCTTGGTTTTTCACCTCATGGCCCCTCATTTTCAAGCAGGCTAGCTCAGGCTGGTTCCCATGGTGGTCTCAGGGTTCCAACTGTAGCAAGAGAAAGCAAGTCCCAGTGTGTGACCACTTTTCTTCTGGTGAAACATTGCTTTATTTCCATTGGTCAAATCAAGTCATATTGTCACATTCATCTTCAGGGGAGGAAAAATGGCCTCTGTGGTTTATAGCCTAACATTCATTATGCTCCACTGCATATAGTTGAGAACAGGTTGACGGTATTTTCTTCCTATGTTAAAAAAAAAAAGTTGCAAATCCCTTTGTATGACATGACAAGTTTTAGAGCCTGAAATATGTCTGATGAAAACATACCTGCTTAAGTTCTGTCTGCCTTTGAAATTAAAAATTAATGGAGGAAACCAGCATGTTCTTACCTCATATCTCTTTAAGAACACTCAATCGTTATAAAGTTAAGATTGTTGAACTAGATAAATACCAAAAAAGCCCTCAAAATCAGAAAAGAAGCTGTAAGTTGATGATACACTTACTGAAAACGTAATTCTGCTTTAATGTCCTCTTCAACAAACAGATATTTTAACATTATCATATTTGTTTATTCAATCAATAAATGCTTCTCATTTAAGAAACATTAATGGAGCACCTATTAGAAGCCAACGATTTGTACCAACTCATAGTCATCATTTTAAGAACTTTGTTTTTATCAAACCCAACCTCCTCTTCAAAAATTATCTCATAAATGCAATTAGGATGAGACAAAGATAATTTTAATACTAACAACTGAAATGTAAACTCCACAAAGGCAGACATTTTTATTATTTGGTTTACTATTGAAACTCAAGGGCCTAGAACATTGTCCAGCCCCAAAGGTACTCCACAAATACTTGCTGAATTCTTCTGGATCAGTTGGATTTCATTATATTATCCAAAGCAGATAATAACTCTTTTCTGGTGACAAATGTCAATGGGAGCTCATTCAACAGAATCAGAGTGAAGACTAACCCCTGGGGTTTGACGGGGACAGTCACAAGACTGATAGGACCAGGCGAGAAATAGGAAGACGACCTTAAAGAAGCATTACCTAGAAAGGGAGCACGGAGGCTTATACCAAGGGGGGATTTAAGAGCAGAAAGGACAGGATTTAAGAGAAGATAGGACACATGCAGATACCAAAGCAGTGGGAGAGTTTTGTGTCTTAGACACTGAGCTATTTCCCTTAGGGAGAAAATATGCTTAAATACTCAAAATTATTTATTAGTGACCTTTCTTTCTTTGTTTGTTTCTTTTCCTTTCATTTTCTTTTCTTTTCTTTCTTTTTCTTTCCTTTTTCAATTTTAACAGATCCGTGGTGGAAAACTGATGATCTCCAACACCAGGAAAAGTGATGCAGGGATGTACACCTGTGTTGGCACCAATATGGTGGGAGAAAGAGACAGCGATCCAGCAGAGCTGACTGTCTTTGGTAAAACTCTCTTTTAAATTATAAATTGCTATTTATATCTACTTTTCCTTTGCTTTTAAACTTTTTTATTACACCAGGCTGTATAGGAACAGTTAACTTATGACTTGTGCTGAGCATTGATAGACTAGAATTGTCTTGTTTTCTGGTTTTGTCTTTCATATGAAATCTTTGCTATGAAGAAAAACAAAACTTTTGAAACATTAATTTACCTGCTTTATTCATATGTATTTATAGGATTTTGCCTTTCATCAAAATGTAAAAACTTGCTCTTTCTCCAAATCTATTTGAGAGATTATATCCACCTAAAGTTTATCATTCATTCCATTGTGATACATTTATCAAGTATTTATTATGTATATGACCCAGGGTAAGGTTTTTAAAAATTAGAGAGTGCAGTGTAAAGACATTGCACTTGTTTTCTGCTTTAGGAAATTTCAGTGGAGCTATTTGCAGTTTTAGTTCATGACAAAAAGACAAGCTTGCCAGCTATATGCACACACAATCAAAATTAGAAAAAAAATATAGTAAACTGTTTTGCTATGGTATTCATGATATGATATGAATATCATATTAATTCAATAATTAGCATCGAAAACCCACAAGTACGGTTTCTTCAACTATAAGAACCAAGGGACTCTTGGGAGTAATTCAGTTAATTGGTTGAAACCTGATTAGATCTGTATTACAGACATAGTGGCGAAGGCATTAGGAAGGAGAAGATTGGACATGATAAAGATGGTCGAGAAAGCAAAAGTAAGGACAATACTACAGGGCAGCTGTGGAAAACTAAAAAAGAAATACAGTGACAGAAAACTGAGGAAAACAGGGATTCCAAAGATACCAGAAAATTAAACATTCCTTTAGAAGACACTAAAGTCCCATTCAAGTCTCATGTGGAGACATTTATTATACACGCACACAAATGCATGTACACAGACAAATACATAAGTACTTATACACACATTTATTACAGATGTTTATCTATCTATCTATATTTGAATAAAAGAATCACTATTGCAGATATTGCATGATTTTTCTTAAATACAAAAGATAATTGTGAATTTTAAATTCCTTTTTTTTGTGCCAGTAAAACAATCTTCTGGATCTATGCATGATATGTTAAGGTCCTATTTCTGGTCATTACTCCAGAACATACCCGAGGACAGAATCAGAATCCAGCATACATCCCAAAGAACCTCTTTTGCCTTTTGAGATGTGCCACCCATGGTGTAATGGGAGTGCCACGATGCAAAAAAGAGCCATGTTATGATTTCCATCACATTTAGAGTGTTAAGGTGTGCTTTATGAATATGTACCAGAGGGCTCTGAGTACTGAGTAATCTCTGGTAATACTCCTGTGGATACTAAGCAGCTTGAAGTCCCAAATAACAAAACCAGGAGAAACCCCATAATTCATTAAAGGAATTGAACAGTAGAAATAAAACTGTTCAAAGTACGCATGCAAATTTCTCTCCTGTGGAGCTTAGACAAGTATCAGTTTGCCCTTAAACTTCATGCAGTCATCTATAAAGGTCCGAAAATGTGCTTTACACCGTAATGAATAAAATACAGTTTTGCCTGCTAAGATATGAAATTAGTGGTCACTGAACATTAGCATTGAAAACCCACAAGTACAGCTCTTCTATTTAAAGAAACACTCATCTCTCTTTTTCTGTAGCTACCACAAGCTTTGGAACAGAAAAATGTTGCATTACAGCAGTATATATTGCCTTCAGAAGGAAATTGAAAGGTTTAGTGTCATTACCCAAGCAATTAGACTTACCAAAATGTGACTGTGTTATGAAATATTTACCCTGTTTTCCCTAAAGACATGATGAGAACTACAGGAGATCCCTAAACATGTCAGGAGTTACAGGGGGGACTTCTAAATTATTTTGAAAGTAGCTATAAACCAAAGAGATTGAATTTGTCTAGAGGCAGTTCCTCTGGAACAATTGATTTAGAAAGCTGAGAAACATTTATCTCATGGTGTAAACTAATCAGAACTGACCTAAGGGGTTATAAGTATAATATTAAGTTGAGGGAAAAACTAAAATTCCATTATTGATAAGAAAATAACATCCAAATTCAGAAATGGAACATGAAAATAGTAGTGATGGTCTAAATCATGGTTGTGACAAAGTATTACTTGAGAGAGAACCCTCCTGCATCTTGATTCCCTAATTCTTAGAGAATATAAAATAGTGTGCTATGTTTAATGAGTCCTTCTTTATTTCATTTTGATGATCTTGCATCCAGAAAATGTTTTCTAGCAAACCTGTTTGTGTTTCATCGCTGTTACTTTCCTTTCTTTCTTTTTCTCTTTCTTTCTTTCTCTTTCTTCCTTTCTTTCTTCCTTCCTTCCTTCCTTCCTTCCTTCCTTCCTTCCTTCCTTCTTCTTTCTTTCTTTCTTTCTTTCTTTCTTTCTTTCTTTCTTTCTTTCTTTCTTTCTTTCTTTCTTTCTTTCTTTGATACTATCATTTCTGATCTAAGGTTCATAAAAGAAAAACTGGTTACATTTTATCCCTCTTCCTTCTCAATTATGTTTTCATGTAGCAGCAATTCTGCCTTAAAAATTCTGGCTACTAGAACCACTCTATACTCTTCCAGCTACAGGTAGTTTATAAGTGTCCTTTGCAGCTCAGTCTTTAATTTATGTAATACAGAGAAAAAAACTGATGATATTTAATTATTCAAAAATACAACTCCATTATAAATGGCAAAGACACCAATGAAAGGGATAAAGGGTCTTTGTCAGTGCAATAGCCATCTGTAAGTTTTGATTCTTTATTAAGTGGTCTTTCACTTAGAAGGTATTTTTTTAGGTTGAAAATTGCAACTTATGCTTTTAAAATCGGCCCTTTAGACAAAGACATAATTAGTGTAACTTAATTTTCAAAATGTTACAGTGCCATTCTCTATGAATCATTTATTCTGTTCTTCTTTAATATTTGTTGGCTATAAAATAGCATCCTAGTTAAGTGGCAGTACCAAATCTAAAAATTAGAAGTAGGCATCATGGTGTAAATAGACACTAAAATCTGTGGCACAGTCTAGATGTCTTCATAAAGAATACTTCCTAGCAATTTACAAATATCAATTAAATTCTAAAGATCCTGAAGACAGAAACTAGAGTTGACTTACATAATTACATTTCTAATTATGGGTAGGTTTGGGATATCTGTTATCCAAAATTTAACTGTCATTAAAAAACAACCAAAAATAACAATTTTTTCCAAATGATTTTTAATTGTTTATCAAAATAATACATAAAAAAAGATTTTCTATGTTACATTCCTAATAGACATTGGAAGAATTACAAAACTTATAATGAAATACAGAAGTATCTTCCTGCCTCCCCTCCTCCCAGCACACACACACACACACACACACACACACACACATACACACATACACATTCTCTTCTTTGAACATTCCTGTAAGCCTGTTTTATCTTTTTAGGAATTTATTTCCATATTTCTATGTGCTGATTCTGCAATCTTATACATTATTTTGACTTCTTATTTTGGAAGATGATGATTTGACCCACTTATACTCCCTTCCCCACCTTCTCACCTCCACTTTCTTTTTGTCCTTTCAGTATATTGACTTCAGAAACATTGGTTATATTAATATTTAGAATTTAAATTATTATAACCATGTAAATATTGACTATGAACTAAGTGTTATGCTATTACAATGACATTTTTTCTGGTATTATATTTAGTCTTCTTTAAGTTAATAATAAGCTTATTTTTCCCTTTAACTAATATCTATCTATACTTGTGATGAATTCTTGAAATCCTCAACAGAAGGTTTAAAATTCTCTAAATTCTGTTTAGCTGTTAAGTCCACCCTGGCTACAGCCTTCCTGCAGGCCTCAGATCTTCTGCCCAATTTGACAGGCTGGATGCTAGTTAGGTCTACCCCAGAAACTTCATTCTGATATCCATCTTCCCTTTCCTCTGTTGCTGGATTCCCTGTCTTCTGTATCCTGTATTTGGTTTTTTTCTTGGTTTAACTCCTATATTCAGAACAGTGTTTTCTCTCCTGTTTTCTGCTTGACTGGAGCGTAGAGTACATTCCAGACCAAACTGTCTTTATTTTATCCAAAGCTTAACGAACACTTTGGCTGGTTATAGAATTCAAGTTTAAAACAAGTATTTTTGCTCAGAATATTAAATATTAAAGTTGCCACTCCAATATCATTTTGCTTCCACTGTTACTCTTGAGAAGTGTACTGTACTTTTGATCCCTATGTGATCATTTTTTAATTTTTTCTCTTAACAAACTTTACTTAGTACTTTCTCTTTATCCCAGTGTTCTGAAATGTTTTAACAGTATGCCTCGGTTTGGTACTTTTTTCGTTTACTCGCTGGACATTCGGTGAGCAATCTCAATCTAAAAATGCTCTATTGAAACAATTCAGTGAAATATACTCTCTTTTTTTTTTCTATTTCATTTCTCTGTCAAGCAAAAATTCACTAATTAGATGTTAAATCTCCTAGGTCTTTCTTTTCTTGAATTATTCCTTATTTATAGCATCTTGTTCTTATTTCATGGATATTTTAACTTCTCTTGTATCTTAGGATTTTAATAATAAAATAAATAAATAAATTTATTTAAATAAATAAATTCTGTTTAAATAAAATCTTCTGTTTAAATAAAATCTTCTCATGATGTATACCTGCTTTTATTTTTTCTAAGTTCCTCTCCCTGCCCTCCTCCATGCATTGTTCTGTCTTTTACACTGGAGACTTTCTTCAAATGGCAAGCAATCTGTTGTTCATTCATATTTAATTGCTGTTCACTAAAAAGACTATTGGAAACGGTGTCAGCTGATGGCTTTCACAGTAGGATAATCAGATTGGGCACTAACCACTTTGTTGGGAATGGGGACAGAGGTTGGTGCTGGTGAGGTTAATTTTCAGTTATTGAATGAGAGGTAATTGTTGATGGCCAGAGTGTAGCTGAGATACTCTGAGACAAAGCTGCAAGGGAAGATATCTCAGAACTGAACCTTAGGAATATAAGTTATTGATTTACTGGTAACTTGTGGTCTTCGTTTAAGAATTCAAAACATAAGGTGTTATTAAAATCAAGATGATTGTTAAGAGCAATACAGTTCTTTTAAATAGCATTACCTTGCAAACTTTAAAACAGCAAAATATTTCTTGCTACTGCATTTATTTCACAAACATCTCTTGAACACCTACTATGTGCCAAGCTTTGAGTGATTAAGTAGAGTAGAGAGATGAATAGACAGGTGCCCCACTCTCAGCACAACTCTCATATCAGCAGTAACATGAAACTTTGCCTCTAAAACATGGTGAGAAAGGCATTTTTCCCCCTCTGAGAACATTTACCTATGTTTGGTTTCGCTTCACAGGATGATTTCTCTCAGACAAAGAAAATCCTTGGCGAGAAAAGAAATTAATGCAGCCAGGACTTATTTAATCACATTGAGACAGACTGATCATTATCACCCAGTCTGTTTCGGAAGGGCACAGTAATTCACATTCAATGGCTATCATAACCCCTGCCCTTCATACATACCCAGTTAAATAAAAGGAGACCTACTAGGGCTAGCCATCTGACTTCCCAGTTTAATAGACACCACAGTGCAGCAGATCCTTCTGGGTCAGCTAACGCTCAGATAAGGTTTACAAGCAGTGGTTAGATCTCATGTGCTTTTACTGCATAGCTTCGGTCTTAGAGGACTTACAGGACTCTACCTATGTAATTATTGCCATAATGCTACTTTTATAATGTCAAGCAGAGTTTATTTTTAAATTGTTGAGGTTGTCCTAGTAATAGCTGTCACGGCGCAGCCATTGACAATTTTATAGCCATATTCAATGACTGAATACAGTTGAAAAGAGAAATTTGTTCCCTGGGTACTTAATTTCCTTAATTGTAGCATGAAAGTAAGAAACTTAAGAGATATTTGGGACCACATTTCAGATTTATGGTTTCGGGGTTAAATTGAATATTTCGCTTTCTGAGTGTTTTGACGTAACTACAATGAGACCTGGCATTTGATTTTATTACAGTTGCATACAAAGTTGGGTTTTCCATAATGCCAATTTGGAACTAAATTGACCTGACTACTTGAGAGCTGTACTTACATAGTACCAGGCTGCCAAACAACAGTGCTGTCTCAAGAGAGATTAACGTTGTAAGCAAGTGATGCAGGTGATTCAAGTCTAGTTAATCTCACGTTAAAAAAAAAAATGTTAATTGCATTGGCAAAGGCATTGCCTTTGATCACTCCTTGGCTATATAAGTAGGGATCAGGGCATTCAGAGGGACTCTAGTCTAGTTGATAAACAGTCAGCAAACAGCCCTTGAGATTTCTCCCTCTGTTTTTCAATATGTGATCAGACATAAGGTGATAACATGGAAAACTCAGTGACCTTATTTTCACATGCCTTAAAATTAGGTTTGCTTGTTAGGTAGTAGTTCACAATGTTTTATGTACATTTATTTTAATCGTACAAACTCCATGGAGCATTACTGGGTATTGAATGCGGTCACCTCTCCACCTACTGGATGTTTCGCCTTACTTTCTAATCCTTCTGACTGCATTTCTTTGCAAATGATTTTGACGTAAACCAATAAACCCGAAGATAATTCCTTGTAATTTTTGTAATTTGTGTCTGAAAGGGATGTGGCTTTATGTTTGGCTTTTAGCAGTAGCCACTAAAAGGCAAACATTTAAAAATACTGCTGTTATAACTTCTTCAGTCTTTAATGTTCATGTTTCTGATTCTCAGGTTTTCTGGAAATAAAGTCTAGTTAAGGAAACTGAAAATAGTTCTTACAAAAAATGTCTTTCCATTTAAATAAATGTTAAGCAAATCTACAGTTTTTAACGTCCTATTTTTTTGTAGGCAGCTAAAATTACAAAGTAGAAGGTGAGCTTATAAATTAACAGAAAACCCATTGAAATAATGAATATTACAATTTAGAAATAATTGCTACAATGCATGCTATGGAAATTCTCCAAATAATTCTTTAAAATTTGTAACCAAACTCTAATGTATTGGTAAATTTTGATATTACTTTGTTAGAAGGCCCAATCTTAGGAATACTCAGGTATAAAATCCATCTTGATGCACCATATATGCAGATGAGTTTCATCTGGGTTTTTCTTTGCATCATCTGTTTTTTTTTTAAGTCAATTGAATGGCATTTTCCACTATGATCCAATGTTAGACTTCCAAAAATTCTGTACTATCTGCTGTCCTGTGGTTAACTAGTTTCTAGGCAAGTAGACTCTGCTTGAGGGCAGAAGGGAATTGAGAAAGTTCATTGAGAAGTTCTCCACCCCTACTGAGTTCATCAGAACAGCAGCAGGGGTTCCCATATCTTTCTTCTTCTTGAAAATATGAATGAGATGCTTCCACATGTCTCTATACAAAATAGTGGGGCTTAGAACATGTATGATAACCAAAAAACCCCTCAAGGATCTTGATATTGTCCCCTGGAGGAAGAGATGGCTTCGTTTTGTGACAACTCTAATGTAAAGTTTGCTCTTTGGATTAATCATAGTCATATGTTGTGATTTTGCAACTGGTAGCATGTTGAAGGAAGCATACGAAACTTTGCCTGAAAATATTCACTTGTATTTTGGTGGAACTAATGTATATACTCTTACTGCAATTTATTTTGTGATCAACATCATGCTATGAAAATTTTCCATGTTAGATAGATAGCATTAACATCCCAATGTGTGAATGTGCCACAATTTATCCAAAAATCCCAGTTTTCCAGTATTGCCATTATTACTGCAATGATCCTACATTATTCTTATTTTTGTGCAGTCATCAATGATCAAAGTTACTGTTCCGTGTTATTTGTATTGCAGGGTGTCAGCAAGTAATGACTGTTTTGGTCCTTCTCCAGTACTCACACTTCCCTTCTGTTTCTTGCTGATTGTTAATGTTGACATGCCCATCATACTCCTGATTTTAATAGACATGACCTTAGTGTATTACTTTTAAAGAATAATTTTTTGCATTTGATTTCTGATAAAATATATTCATCATACTTAAGAAGATTTTTTATGATTCCTTCTTTATTTAGAATTTTTAATCCATCAGATTTTCTTTATAGACGTGGCATTTATTTTTTCTCTTTGTTATATAAAGCCTCCTTTACTATATTAATTAAGAATGCGTTTGACTTCAAGTAACAGAAACCTGACTAAAAATGCATAAAGAGTCCATTTTTCTCATGTCTACTGTTTCTGCAACGAAAGGATGCCCACCCCCACATTCATACTTTACCTGCCACTTTGTTCCAGTTTGCTCAGTGGAAATTAATCTTTTTTTCTTTTTAAATTTTTTAAGCAACTTTATTGTGGTACAATTTCTGTATAGTAAACTATACATAGTTCAGCTATGCAATTTGATGAATTTTGATAGATGCATACACCTATGAAATCAGCACCACAATCAAGATACCTCACATTTCCATAGACTTTCCTTCCACGTCTGATGTATCACCCAATTCTGGTATCTTTTCATTCTCTTCCCTTTTCCATATCCCTAGAACCACTGTGTCAGTTCTGAGCTGAAATAATTTCTTACAGTAACCATTTGACCTAATTCACCTTTCATATTTTCTGCTAATTCATCTTTCACAGACCTGCCAACACGATCTTTTTCGTATGCTTATTAAAAATGGTGCTTCCTTACTTAAAATCCTTTAAGAGCGCTCTATCACCTTCAGGGCAGAGCTCACATTCCTTGACATGAGTGCAAGGCCCATGATGGCCTTACCACTTACCAACTGACTAGCTTCATCTCTCACCACTTTTCTAACCTGCTGGCTCTTTGCCAGCTACCAGGCTCCAAGCCTGACATGGGAGGAGCTGTATTAACATGTGCTGAATGGGAAAGACTTCTCTTAGCTCGCTCATCCATATGCCAGGTTGGAGGACAATTCTCCCTTTAAAATCAGAGGGAGCAGGCAGGGCCTCTTGATTATTTCTCAGTCGTAAGTGATATCACTGGTGACTCAGCTATCTTTTAGTATAGGGTTATTGCAGCTTTTGGATGAATTGGATGAACGTCCCCAAGTGATAACAGAAAAATTCAGTCCTCCTTTCTATGTAATGATTAATTTTTACTATTACCATTGTAAACACTCATAAGGATATACTGATCCTGTTGTCTATTTACTGCCAGAAACAATAGCACCATATCAACTATGCAAGCACCGAAATAGTTGTTTGGAGCACAAAGTGTCCAGAGTTTAAAAGGATAACACGAAATAATTCCATTCAACTTGCAGATTTATTCTGTTGTCTTGAGGGCACACTTAGCTGCTAATTGATTCTGACTACCTAAAATCTTTAAGAGCAAACTATCTTCCCCAAGTTTTTATGGATTATTTCTAAATCTTGCATTAAAAAACCCTCTCCATGATAAAGTCCCAGTCACCTTGTTTTATGGCTTGGGATTCAGGGTCCCAGAGTATAGATACTTGAGCATATGTAGATCTGTGTTTCAAAGAAAATTTTGATCCTTACTGTCAGGTTCACTGTAGAGAGATGCCATTGTCTTCCTTCTGAATACTAATGATGGTTGACTTCATTGCAATCAGATATGGCTCTTGTAACTTACACATTTGTTTCATAAATATGGATCTTTATTTAGTCAATAAAATAATATACTTCCAGTCTATACTCAACATATGTTATTTGACGTGATTTATTTTCCTTAAAGATTTCTTGCTAAATATGTTTCAATTTTTTGTGCCACTGTATTCACATTTTTTAAGTGGGTTGAAATTAAAGTTCTAAGTGACTAAATATGGCCATATGGCCAGATAAATTGTGTCAACTCCCTATGGATTTCGTTTTTCTTTTCCTTGACTTCTCTTTTTACATCAGTAAGTAGCAAAATTGGACTTGTCTATGACTGAGAGACATGGGCTAATAAAAATTTAAATGATAATTTTTCCTGTAACACAATCAGATCATTATAAAAAGAATAGGGAACTAGACAAGGAATTGAAGTGTTTACAGATATATAAAACTGCATTTTGTTTTATATCTCTCATTAATGATAAGATTCTTATGGACAGGAATTTATTTTTTCCAGGCTTTATTTTGAGGAGTGCTAGAATGCAGATTAACAGTATTAGGTACAGATTAACAACAAAAGACTAAAGGACAGGAAACACTGAAACAGAATACTAGAGAAATAAACATAAAAGTTAAGTGAAAAAAAAATCTGGAACATTTAGGAGAAGATATTCGAAGTGGCCTTAGAAAATTATCTATGACAGTAATTAGTTTACAATAATCAATAATGACAGCATTTTTTATTTAAGAAAAACATCAGATTATCATTTTTTTTTATTTAAGAAAAAAAATCAGGTGGGCAGCTTTCCACATATGAAGTGAAAAGATTCATGAATGTATTGGATCCTTATCAAATCAAATGCCTTAGTGAGAAAATTTAGACAACTTACGTTAAAAGCACAACTATTTTTGTTCTCTCTAGTATTCTTGATGGAATATTAATATTTGTTTATTTTTTGACATTTTTCATCTGTTTCAACTTTCAGTTTTCCCACTCTGAACCATTGTAATACATTAAAGTAATCATTTTTGTCTCTTTGTTTTTGTGGAATACAGTGTTCAGAATTTTTATGATGGGATACACATGATTTAGCTCAGGAATTCACAGAAGAATCAATTTAATATTTTTCCAACAGTATGTATGGATTCATATATAAACCATAGGTATTTATTTGTTTCAAAATATTTTATTTTGTACAATTATGTTGGATTCATAAGGCCTTATCAAGACATAGTTGAGCTATAAAGTTAGATACCTATGTACCAAAAACATCCATGACATTCATTTAATTTTACTTTTTTTTTTTTTTCCCTAAGAACGACCCACATTTCTCAGGAGGCCAATTAACCAGGTGGTGCTGGAGGAAGAAGCTGTAGAATTTCGTTGTCAGGTCCAGGGAGATCCTCAACCAACCGTGCGGTGGAAAAAAGATGATGCAGACTTGCCAAGAGGAAGGTAAGAACATCATGGGTGGAAGATTGTTAGATAATCGTTGAATAATTCAAAAAGAAAAAGACAGCTCCAGCTGCACCACCAAAGTCTCTCGTACCTTGGTATATTATTTTCACACATAGTATTTTTACATATGCAAGCCACATATCTGCTGTTCTATATACTGAGATCCTCCAGGCTTCTGATGGCCTCTTTTAGTGAATTTTCGCATAAATGCCTGACCACTCCACTCCATCTTTCATCCTCCAATATCAAGGATTCCTGAGGCACTTTCTTTTTCCGGCCCGTCTAGGTCTTTCATTGTGTTCCTGCTACCCACCCACCCCGACTGCCCCCTTCAACCACTGCTCTGTCGCTATGATGCTTCACCTCACCCTGGATACTCTCTGCCTTCCTTTTTAGCTCAGAGCATCACTAACAAAAAGGTGCTGAGTGTAGCTAACTGTAGGGCCTGCAGTAAAGGAGAGATCTCATTTAACACAATAATGATAAGGCACCAAGCAGCTGACATCACTATCTGCAAATGGGACTTTTCACTTACGGACCTCCTGTCACATTCTCACTTGCCGTCTCCTCATAAAGACCTTCTCCCCCAGCTCTTTTCTGTTCTTACATCACCAAACCCCAAACCCATTCTCTCAGCTCTCTAGGGTACATTCAGAAATGCTTGTTATCTTTTATAAAAATAAATGTAAAACTGTTTTGTAATCTTAAGTTCTCGCAAGACCTTGCCTTTTATGATCAAATAAATCATTCAGGAATTTTTTTTATATATAACGATCAAGTTTAGCTTTAAGATTTGTTTTGCCTTCCTCCTAGTCCTGCCTTCTGAAACTACAGCTACCACACCTACTGCAATCATTGTCTGCAAAAAATGTCACATCCTGCTATTTTTTTCCCTAATTTCCTTTCCTAAAAAAGAAATGTTCATTCAACTGACTGAAATGAAACATGCTGTCACAGAACTCAAATTGCTTTTTTTGTGCTTTCACTGGCATTGCTCTCTATACTGTCCTGAATCTACACATTCATTTCAGAATCTCAATTTTACAGACCCCTAGGTCTGTAATACTTTCTAAAGTCACATCGTCAACAGCACTGGCTTCAAATGGACCAAACATTTTAAACAATGAGAGGTTCATTGCAATCTATAGGAACGAAACAAGTGAAAATTGTTTGGGTTAACTTTTCAGCATAACTAGTAGAGAAAGTAGACTCTGTGTTTCTTTTCTCACTTTTTCAGACCACTAGTTTTATAGGAATGTTGTTACTAGGAGAGGTTTTTGAAGGTGAGGCTTCTCAAACTTTCTTAATGGACAAGCAGGTTGAAAAGCAAGCAGAGTTGGTGGGACTGAGTTGGTGAGTCCATCTTTGTGTTTATACTCAATAACTTTCCACAGATTTGAGGCCCATTAGTATATAATTTTGAAATGTTGGTGTAAGACTTAGAGATTAATTATGTTGTATAATTAATGTAGACAAAGGTTAATTTTCAATTACTGGAATTAAATAGCTTGTCTATAAAAACAGTCTTTCCTTTTGGAAGAATTTTGGATTTATAGAAAAGTCACAGAGATAGTACAGAGAATTCCCATATCCCTCTACCCGGTTCCCCCTACTGTTAACGTCTTACATTACTATGAAAGATTTGTTGCTTATAATGAACAAATGCTGATACATGATAATCAAAGTTTATACCTTATTTTAATTTCACTGGTTTTTCTGTGAATGACTCCTTTCTCCAGGATCCTGTCTAGGGTATTTATTTAGTTGGATATTATAGGATATTGCATTTAGTGTCCTGTTTTCCCAGTCTTCTCTGTCCTGTGACAGGTTCTCAGTTTTCCCTTGTCTTTATGACCTCAACAGTCTTAAGGAGCACTGGCCAGGTATCCCAAGAATGTCCCCCAACTTGGATTTGTCTAGTGTTTTCTCATGATTAGACTGGCTTTGTGGGACTTTAGGAAGAAAGCCACAGAGAGCGCCATTTTGTCACATAATGATCAGGGGTTACATGATATTCACATAACATCCCTGGTGATCCTGCCATTTTTAATCATTAAATAAGACCGAATTGATGAAAGTTGCAAAAATAGAAACTTATGCAGGTGCATTACATTTTAATGGGTCTGCGTCTTTGAATTAAGGTAAAATACAGCTTAAGCCCAGTTTGATTTCTTCCCAGATTGCTCTAGGTGTTAGGTCATAAACCTGACAACTTTATTTGCCACAGTTATTCTCCCAATCTTGCCATATCCATTTGCTTCAGAGCTCAAATAATACATATAAATCAAACAACAGCATTAAAGCTGCATATTTAGAATGTGTGAAATAAAGGCCTCTAAAGATAAGGCTGAATTTTTTAGAAATCCTTCCTCTACTAATTTCCCTTAGGACACTTTCATAGATTCACCCTCGTTATTTTTCTGTGACCGGCATGATACTACTGCAGTGCTTGGTGTGACCGGCTAAATATTTTTAAAGTATTAGGCAAATGGAAATGCTGTGTAAGCTTTAAATTGTATGTTAGAAAGGCTTAAAGCAAGGATCAGTGCAATATAGAAATTGAGGTCAGCATTTTATCATGATAGAAGCCATGTACTTTTTCTTGAAATCTCAATCTTTAAATGGTATTTCAAAGCAGCTTATTCATCCTTAGATTTGTATGCATTAGCATAAGCTTCACTTGTGCATAATGAGGGGAAAAAGGACCTCTTTACTTGGTGAAGAATAACAGTGATGACTTTTAACCAACCACAGCCTAAATCAACAACATTGATTCTATTACATTATTTAGGTCTCAGGCTAGGGAGATGGCCATTGTTCTTGTGTAAGCAATTGTGTGGAGTGGTGTGGAAGATGACATTTCTTTGGCTTAACATTTAATGCAATTTGAATAAGGTTTGTGTAGTGGTTCATGCTTAACACATTTATAGTAAAGCTTTGCAGGGCAGCTGCGTAGCCTGTAATTACTACGTAAGTAATATGTGACTGTTTCTCTTTTGGAGACGAGAAAAGCTTTTCAATTCAAGTTTAAATTTATGAAATGCTGTGATAGCTATTTAAACTTCCAACACAGAGGAAGATATCTGTGCCAACCTTTCAGTAACCAGAGATGAATTAAGGGAGTAGTTTTTTCTTTGCTGTGAATATATTTTTAAGGTAGTACCCCTCTACCTCTTTCTTTGATTTAGCCCTAAACTCCTTACCTTTCTCAGTAACTCTCGTTAAGGAAATTACAACTTACTATTGGTAAGTTGTTTTAAAGACAGCTTCCGATTAGATAAATATTTCAGTGAGGTTGGTAAATAGCAACTCCCGAGTCTGACAATAACCCTAATGCCCAACCAAGGAGAAATTATTTATTTGGATATTTTCCATATGACAAAGGGACAAAATAGGGAGGAGCCATCATTTTATATATGTTGCTGTCGAACGTTAAGTGCTTGCAGAAACGTCTGAAGATTCTACAATTTCAGAACTGAAGATTTCAGGAAGAAAAAGAAGGTCACTGCCTTTTTTTGTGACTGTGCCAAGTATCAATATCTTTTTTTCTAGAGGGTCTGAATACATATGTGCCTAAATAAATCAACACTGACTCATTTATGAGGGACAAGAATTTTACACACCACTGTGCAATAAGTGGTGTGGGGAACAAAATGAGGAAATAAAGGAAAAGACATTTTATAATTCATGATGATTATGTGTTTTAAAAGCATAGTTTTTTCAAGGCATTATTTAAACTATAGAAGAAACACTTTAAGGTTTACCTTTTATTAAGTGCCTCCTGTATTCATAATGCTTATTGCTAGTCTGTAAAAGAAGAAGTCACTTTAAGCAAGGTAAATACACTGTTATTGAGTATTTTTATTTTTACGTTAATCAAATTGAGTGATGTAAGAGAATTTCACTTACTGAATACATGAATGAGAGTTAAAACTGAAGTAACTCTAGTGTCTTATTTGGTTGCTACATCTTTTTATTTTCCCCAGGCAAACATAGAGCTTTTTGCTAATTATTACTCTTTTGAAGATAAGATGCCTTCAGCACATCTTTTCATAACGTGTTTCATATGATAGAAATTGCCAGTACTTATAACAACTGTGGCAATATTCCATTCTCTGCCAGGTTCCATCATTACATTGGGATGTTGTATATTTTGTAATACAAAAATGTATGTGTATGCTGAAGCTGTATGAAAAATATCATGTATTAATATTAAAAAAAAACAGAATGTTATACATCTACAACCAAAAATATTACAATTAAATTGAAATACACCAACACAACAATATTCTGTTCAATTCAATATTTGTGAGGAGAATATAAATATCTCTTCTCAGAATGTGAGTAAGAAGTAGTATGATTAAATTAACCATGATTTCGTGTCTGGACTTGTCAGGACAGTTTGTATTTCAGGTAATTATTATTAATCTTTTAAAGGACTATAACCAGGAGAGTTGAAATCTTGCATCAGTCAGATATTTGTATACTATCATTAGTTAGTTCCAAGATATATTTTTATTCCATTTTTACTTATTGTCCAAACTAACTCTAAAGTGACACTAACTTCCTCAATAAGGATCTAGAGTCAAGAAAGGAATGTTCATAATAGCTTCTCAGAGAAAAAAAGAAAGAAAATGTGCCATTTGAATTCTTATGTATGCCTGCAAATTCTAAATGCAGTTGATGGCTTGCACATAGTGGATATCATTCATGAATATTTCATAAAAATAGAAAAGAGACTAGAGAAAAAGAGTTTCAAGATATATAGTGCAAAATTCTATCAATTTTCCTGAACCCACTGACAAATTTCTTTTTCTAAAGTGCAAGTCTATTTTAAGAGAGACTTTTCAGAGTTCTTAGTTCCATGAAATGTGAGATTCACATAAATACATGATTCCTAAAGAAAAGGAATTGAATAGAAACACTTACAATTCCCCTTTTCTGTGGCATTTTTACACTAAGTGGCTCTTTCTACTTAGCCCTGGAAAATGTTCTTGTATTAATTGTTTGGAAGCTCCATTGTTTAGAGCATGTGCTTCTGGGATGCAGAGATGCTGAACAGGTGCTTAGCCACCCTGCTGAGGAGATCGGCCTTCTTCACATACAGTGTCTGCTTCAAGGACATGTGGTAATTTGGGCTCATGATAAATAACCACACTGATTAGGTTGGCTGGTCAAGATTGGTCAATTAAAATGATTTTCAAAAAAGGAGGAAAAAAACTGAGAGCAGGAGAAAAGCAATGTATATAAATATTGTACATGACATTTGAAAAAATGGACTCTTCCTTAAGATTCAGAAATATAAGGAACAATTTTAATGAAAATTCTATGCCTTTTTTTTCAGCTGTACAGATGTCTTATCCATTTCTGTTTGAAAAAAATCAGAAGCACGTGGACTGTTATTGTTGGATCTTGTAATACAGCTGCCAATAACATAAAGAATATTTAGGCCATTGTCAGAGATGTTAGATTTTAGCCTTGTTCTGACACTGTTTGATCATTTATCCCTTTAGTTATACTCACATGTTCTGGAAATGATGTTCAACAGATTTCTCTGCCACTAACTAGGAGTGTGACCTTGAAGAAGCTATTTAACTCTTTGTACTTTACGTCCTGAAGATATGGACCAGCGATGCTGTGGGACTAATGATTAACCTACGCTTTGACTCTTTCGTACAGGGTGAATAATTATGCCATCCTTTCTAACTCAAAGAGTTGTTAAAACGATATAACTAATTCAGAGCACTGTAAACAATTTACAATGGGTGCACATAACAGGTGCTCCAGTTTTATAAATTCAACTGATTCGTAGTATTTATTAGTGTATAACTGCAAAGAAAATAAGTTAATGCTAAAAAATATAGAGTATATAATTTTTATGGATTGAATACATGTTCTCCTCTCACTGGCCAATTGATTTCCATAGAGACACATAAAAATAGTATTGATTTAATAGATATCACTTTTGTTTTTAAATCATATTGACTTATTTACAAATTTTGCCAGCCAGTTTGCTAGCCTGAAAGTTGCCACCCATTTTTCTACCTCTGGGAGATTGTACAGGGTCCAGATATTTTATGCTAGCCCCAGTGCAATCAGACATCTGGATTAGGAACTTCAAATTTCACACATTATACTTTATCATTTGTCTGCTGGTAATAAGAAAACCATCACCTTTATAAGAACGTTATGTAATGATAAAAACAATATTTTTGGAGGACTTAATTATTTGCCATGCATTCTTCTAAGTGATTTCTGCTTACATTAATTCCATTATTGTAAATAATAATGTTTTAGCATAATATTACTCCCATTTGAGGGATGTGGGAATAGAAGCTTAAAGAAATTATGTTTCTAGTGTCACACATTAATATGTGTTAGGGCTAGGACTTGATTTAGAATCTGTCCAACATGAAACCTGTATTTTAAACTAATGGACTCTATAATTATGTGATTATAAATTGTTTATGGAATCAAGCTGCTTACAAATTTTCCTTATTAGATAAAATTTTACATACTTGCTCAGAAACTCTGTATTATGGATAACTTTATAGGAATACTATATAGCATTACTGGTAAGGGTAATTTTTAGACCAGTTTCATAACCTGCACATAAAATATACTTGTGTTTTGAAAATCTCAACTTGGACCAAGTCAAGGTTACCTCCTTGGAAGCTGAAAATATAGATTTTGTTTATAAACAGAATTAATTAGCAATTTTCAGAGGGATGCCAAAATGGTCCTTTTTCTGTGTTTTCATCAAATAGGTGCTAATAGTTTCTGTTAACACAAACCTAATTGCCACCTAGGGTGAGGAGTGCGAGTTGCCTCGTCCTGTGACCACATTGGCCCATCTGTTGAGAATGTTTGCTCAGGAACAATGCATCCAATTTGGGTTCTGGCCAGTGGTCAACTAACAAGCTGGGACACACTTAGAATATAAACTGCCTTAAAGTCAGAGATGCTCTGCTGTCCATTAACTGGCAACTCTTGTATTGTGTGTGGGCAGAGCCAAGACCAGGTGCCAGTTTGCAGAGCAAATGGGTCTGCCTGAGTGCCACCTGTCATTGGCATGTGAGTGTTGTCCCACCAGGAGCCACAGCAGGTTTGTTTCTTCCCTCAGAGTGTGGCATGTTAGAGCATTCATCTAGGCTGAGTTCAGGACCAAGGCAAGCAACATTGTACCTTGGCCCAAACTGGAGGACAAACCAAAGGCTTATCAGGAGACAGTCATCACATCACATCATGTCCCACCGGTGGATGGACTGGACATTTATCATTAGAGACTCTGTCATAACTAGGTTCTTATCTTGGCCAAATGAAATGTAAAAAGGAAAAAGTTATATAATTGGTTATATCAACACAAATTCCTGCCTTCATGAGACAATTGGTGGTTAGAATCACTTAGATGATTTTTAATCACCCCATGGTCTTTTCTTAAAATATATTTCTGGTTGTTTTTTTTTTATTCTGTTGTTAATAAATCGAATTGTAACATGGGGCTGTGAGGTAAATGAGAATTTAGGAGATCAGCGTTCTTATCCCAGCTCTGCCGTAATTCATCATGTTATTTTAAACAATTTATGTTACATGTCTGAGTACTAGGGTCCACATCTGCAAAATGTGTAGGTTGCATTGGATGGCTTCTGCAGGCCCTTTAACTTCTGAAAAGATATAAATCTATGAATGGCAACAATGCAAAACAGTTTAGAAAGTATGATAATAAATTTTTATAGGAAAAAAATCTCTAAAATTTGAAATGAGTGGGCCTAAAAAGGAATGTTAAAATTACTCATATACCTATTACCATCTACTTTTTATGGTCTGCATGTATCTACTCAGATTTCTGTGTATAAATGAGCATTTTTTTGAAATTCAAAATTGGTTTTGATTCTGAATGCTTACCTAGGCTTTTTTTTTTTAAAGTCTAGTATTGATTCAAAAAAGTTGTTTTTAATTGTGTTTTCCTTTCCAATAAATATAATATTAAAAATTATATTTACATAGCCTTACTCTATAGCCTTACTCTGTATCAGACCTACTTCAGACATTTTACATTAATAAACTTATCCTTAGCACAACCCTATGATGTAAAGACTATTATTATTCCAATATAACAAATGGGGAAAAATGAAGTATAGTGAGGGTAAATATGGCAAAGCCATTTAGTAAGGGATCTAGGATTTCTAGCTAAGTCCACATTCTTGACTACTACCTCGGGGTGCTGGATGGAAACAGCTTTTTTCCATTTGGAATTGACGATTAGGAAGTGACAGTTTAGCAAATGCTTGCCTAGAGGTGTTACTTCTGTTAGAGAATCACAAAATACATATGTGTACTAAAGTACATCATAAAGATTTTATACTCTATCATAATGGCACTTATAAGCAATATACAAATCCATTATATTATATCAAATAAACAAGTTCACATCTTTAAAAAAATTATTATTTTCCACTGCCCATTGAAATAGAATTTAAAACTATTCTATCTTTATTCTCACAGAATATTTTAACTTAATACATCTGTTTTCTTCTCAACAGTGTATCTGGGGGAAAAAAATACAAAGTCATGAGAAATACATCAGAAGCTAAAGAAATGCTTGCCAATTGAATTAAGTAGTATGAGTAGAGGAGAAACATCTAGAACTGTGAACTCTTCTAGGGCACGATAGTTTAACTCATCTTTTCATCCTCATTGCCTAACAGTTCACAGGACACATTTGATTTTACTAAGAGAGAGGTTTTTATATTTAATGTTTTCTTGATGATATTTGATTAACACCAGTTCCATGGATACTTATAAATTGGCAGGCAAGACTGAGTTCCAGACTGTATTTCCTACAAACATAGTTTTTTGTTTTTTTTTTTTTTTTATATGTTGTAACAATCCCTCTGGGAAACTAGATATCCCCTCTAGTTCCACTTGCTGCTTGATCTAGATATTCAAGTCAACTGGTATGCACTGAAAGAGAAAGGGGAAAAACAAACAATAACTTCAGACCTTGTATTACAATGACAAGTTGAATGAATGATGATTATATCTTTGCTAGTGTGTGAAGAAGATACAGTTACCAAAAATAAGAGATAAGAAGATGCTTTCAAAGCATTTTAAGAATATATCCTACTCCACTACAGTAGAATCAATTATTGGTCCAAATCTATTTTAGTTGGTACATAGTATTAACTCATTGGATCGTCATTCTAAAGACCGTATCGGGGAGAGGAGGCACTGAGGCACAGTAAACCTTGGCAAGATAGTAAAGTACTAGAAGTTTCTTCTGAGTAGGTAATTAATCATATAGATCTCTAGAATAGCCTTATGACAAAATCTTAGTGCAGAAATTTTGCTTGTTTTTCTTATGAGCATATCTGTCAAAATTACAAAGATTATTACAATACCTTTCAACTCATTTCGTGAAATGCATAGGTGGTTGGAGCCTTTATAAATATCTGGTTCAGTATTCTGTGTCATTACAATTCATTCAACATATGGAATGTGCTATAAAAAATGTTAAATGAAAACACAAGTAGTCCATTCATTAACTCATATTTTCTAATAGTTTTGTCCAAATATTTACAGCACATACACAGAAACAAAAAAGGTCAATCAGGACTTTTACCTTTATTTGAGGGATTTCATAAAGAGAGTGAAAGAAAATATTTTGAACATAATTTATAGTAAGATATCAATTATCTCAAAGGAATAATAAAAATCTTAACTGTGGGCTAATAAAATACTGTATTTCAAGAATTATTTCAAAGGTAATCATAGACATTAGTTTCTATGCTCAACAAACATTCTGTGTGTTGATATCCCAACATATAAGAAAGATGAGTTTGTTCTCAAGGATTTTAATTGAAGGTATGAGATATATATAATACATTAATTACTCAGTAAGGAAAATTATACTGCAAACAATCATAGACAACACTTCTTAGGGTTTCAGAAAATAAAAGCTCCTCTATTCCCATGTGCCACTAGAGATGGGTCTGAAAGAAAGAGTAGAATTTCTGTAAGTGGAAAGAAGACTATTCCAAGAGACGGACGCAGGATGAAAAAGCTTTGGTGGTGAACAGCGTAGGCCATCAATTAGTGGTTCCGTCTCCCTGGAGCGTAGCGGAGTGGCACTTAAGGCCAACAAGGTTAGTTGAGGCTTTAGAATGAAAGCCTCCAATTCCAAGTGAAGTGTTTATCCTGAACACAGTATGAAATGGGGATTCACTAAGCACATTGAATGGAAACATATTTTTGTTTCTATGTTTAGAAAATTGATTCTTACAAATTATATGTCATATAGCTTGAAGCAGAGAAAATTTGGAGGTAGGCATACCTGGTAGAAGTTGTTTAAAAGGTAGTTAGTGGATTACATTGAGTTTTTTTCCTGTGAATACACAAACATGGATATTAATGCAAGTGGCAATATAAGGAAGTTTTTTTTTTAATTAGAAATTTATTGTATGTCTGGGTTCATAGGAAAAAAAAGGGTTAAAAGTAATGCAGAGATTTATACTGAAGTTGGGTGTCTGAATGAATGATGTTGTCCTGAATAAGCAGAGAAATCAAAAAGATTTGTTTAACTTAAATCATTTTCAGTCGTATAATAATAGCATATGTCACAGAATTCAAGTTAGAATGGTTTGTGAGATCCAACCATAATTTTCCCCCGAGTTAAGGAGAAAAAAATTGCCAAATCAACTATGATATGCCATCTGTGGTAGATGACTTCTAATTTCAAAGATGCTAAAATATGAAAAAGGTATATCTTAAAGTTGATTAGCTATGGGAGTAGGAGCTAATGCTTACAATGCGTTACATGCAAGTAACTCATTTAATCTTCACAATTGCCTCAAGAAATAGATATTTTTATACTCTCCTTTTTTTACAGTTGAAGTATCTGAGGGGCAAATGTTAGTGGCAGACAGAGATTTAAATTTGAGCACTTTAAGCTCTAAAGTCCACGCTCTTAACTGCTACACTAAAATAATTTTTTTAAAGAAAATTATATTAAGATAATAACAAACGCTATCCTTTTTCCAGGACCCGCATGCTGCATGTTAGGTTGTTACACATTTTACAGTTAATCTGCCTGGTCGTCTTGAAGGCATGAATCTCCTCTTTCACAGAGTAGGAACCTGGAGCTTAGAGATAATGAGCAAGGTGCTCAAGGTCATAGGACCCGGGGTGGTGGGGCTGGAGTCCAATCCCACGTCTCTCCAACATGAAAATTCAGCTTGTGCTCATTTCCCATTTTGGACCTGGAACACCCTTCATTTCGGGTTTCACTCAACAGTCGTTGGCTGTTTTGGTTTTTGTATTTCTGTGTAACCAAGAAAATAGCACTAAATTTATCATTATTGTAGTGGTTTCTCTGTCTGTCTCCTAAACTCCTCAACTCCCTTTGCCGTATTTATCTCAGTCTCAAGTATCCAGTTCTGCGTCTGGCTTGTGCTGCTCACCAAATGCACTTTTAGTGCAGTAGTTCTCAGCTGGGGCCAGTTATGCTTCTCGTGCTCACAGAGGGGCCTTTGGCAATGTCTGGAGGCATTTTTGATTGCTACATTTGGGGGATTAGGTGCTACTGTCGTCTAGGGGAGAGGCTAAGAATGCTGCTAAACATCCTGCTGTTATGCATAGGACAACTCCCACAGCAAAGAATCATCTGCCCAAAATGTAAATAGTGTTGAGGCTGAGAAAGCCAGATTTAGTGGAAAAGATAAATACTGTTTTTATATGATTTTAGTTTTTGTTCTTAATGTTAGGGGAAAAAATAGTAGAATATAGTTCAAAGAAAGAGAATTCAAAGGTAATAATCTTTTCTTGTTGCCTTAGCTATGAAGGTTATACCAGGGAGATGGACAAATAGTAAGTACCATGATGGGGTTTGACATAAACATGTCATCATTGAACACAAGAATAAGGCCTTTGGTTCCCTAATGACTTGAAATGAATGCATACTTTTTGCATATTTTCTAGAATATATGAGACAGGGAATTTTTCTTTATATTTCTTGCTCATTAAATAGTTGCTGAGTGGATAAAACTGGTTAAGAGTAGCTTAATTAGAGCAGTGTCTGAACCTGCATTTTCAAATAGACCTACCAACCCACAGGTTGTGTGACACATTTAATGATGACAGGTGCTCCTATCTCATTATGTTGAATTTCTAAATTACTCCGTAAGCACATTTCACAAGGAAGTTTCTGAGGGTAGAAGGCAGGAGAAAGCCTTTGAATGTTCCATGGCACCACCCAGACTGAATATTCTCTGAGATTGCAGAAGCCTCCCCTGCACCTGGTGCTCACTTTGAACACAGATGAAGGAGACGTCTTGGAGTCTGTCCATCACATATTACAAGGCCACTAAGTAGATGACAAATTAAAAACAAAAATCATTTTACCCCAAACTTGAAGTCCCTTATTACACAGAGTTCATTCCCAACTCAGAAGAGATCGAGAAGAATGGGAGCTACTTATCAAAACATTCTCCTCTGAACTGTGAGTTCTGTAAACTCTTGAGGATTTAATCTCTAAAGTCTTTTTCTGAAAGGACTTAAAAGTTGAGATTAATTTCTAACCAAACACACACCTGTGAGATATATCCACTTTTCCAAATCTGATGTTGCAATATCCAGTCCTGTAATTAAACCAAATTGCCTTCATTGCATTTATGCCAATAAAGTAATTATTTCTAAATTGAAGGATAATTTAACCTACCTCACCATTTTATTCATTACAACATGGTCTCTTAATTGTGATACATTTGCACTTCTTACCCTAAATTTTTGTGTTCTCATTAGTTAAAATAATACCTGCAATATTTTAGAATTATTTAAAAGTAATACATTTAAGGGATTGCAGATATTATTTGAATAACCTTACAAAGTTTAGTGAAAAAATTATCACGAAGATGGTTGCATACTAAGGACAGTAATGAAAATAATTAAATGTTTATTTCGATATTATGAACCAAAGAAACATTTCAACATTTCTAGAATAATTTGAACTTGATCTTATATGAGAGTGGAAGGAAGAGTGCATGATTTTATGATATTCATACATAACTGAGATTTTTCTAGGCAAATGCAACAGAAAGGCATTTGGATGAGAAAAGTGAAGATATTGGGAAGCATCTTCTGTACCATGGAATCTAAGCAGGGTAGCGAATAAGTGTTGATACAAAGGACTGAGGAACCACCCAAGGCTATGCCAGATTAGAAATTTGAGCTTTTGATTTCAAAGGTGGAGCCATTCCAGTTGAGGGCAAGGTCCAGGATCTTGCTATGAAACAATAGCCAGGGGATGGAGATAGTATCACTGGAGGAGGAGATCTGAGAGAAATGAGGGGCACGTATGAAAAGTCTTATGGTAACATTTATTGGGCATTTACTGTATGCCAGGTCCAGGTCTCAACACTCGAAATTTATGAACTCATTTAATCCTTATAACAGCCTTATGAAATACATTCTTATTAACTGTCATCTTTGTCAAAGAGAAAGAAATTCTAAATATTCCATTTCAAAACTGGATGACATGATTTCTGTTCAATGGAATAGGACTTTGTTTTGTTTTGTTCTGCTTTGTTTTTGTTTTTAAAATTTGCTTTGTTCATTTTGAGGATAAGTTACTCCTTTAAAAAATATTTATTGAGAAACTGCTCCATGTCAGGCTCTGGGTAATTATTTGCAATGTCTGGGAAGATGTACTTTCTTTCTTTCTTCCTTCACCCTGAACACAAACCTTCAGGAAAGAGCTAGGTTTCCATTAGGGCAAGGAGAAGAAGGTAGAAATCTGAGAAACAGAGGATAAGGAAGTTTTATAAATCAGTAAACAGGTAGTTCAGAAGGCACAGTGAAAAGTTTTGTGGAGAGGTCCACAAAAAATTGTGAGAGGTTACATCAGAGGAGACAAAATTCAGTGCAGAGGAGGTGAACATGAGGGACTAAGATGACAAGAGAAGATGGGAACTTGGATGGTGACCAAGGATAACAGGCTGTGAACTTCATGGATGTCCACAGATCTGTCAAGAGAGTTAATCCTTGGAGTCTCCAGTGTCTGTCATAGATATAGAAGATGGGAGAGACAGGGAGACTCAAAAGACGACCATATCCTCAGTGGTTAAAACTTGGAGGCACTTCTAGTTTGGGGTGAGCAGGGTGCTTTGGACTTTCTGGAAGGGCTCAGCTGTGGTTTGGTTTAATTGCCTGATCTCCAGAGAGGGCTGTGGTTCCAAGATGGTCGGTGTCTGGGATCCCTGGCAGTGGTTGGATGCATTGTCTTTTGGGCTTAGTTATCCTGTGATCTGAAATCAGCCTTTTATTAAATCAACTATTGTTACACTATTGTGGGTATTTTGGCCATCTTTTTGTTTGTTTATTTTCTCTTAGCTATTTAGTTGGAAAATGCCATGCTCTCTCAGCTGTGCTGAGTCTTAGAGAGACTAGTAGAGGGGTTTTTCATCAATGGGTCAAGCTTACAAGGATAGAGTCACCTATGACTGCGGTGGAGATACGGGTAGCATTTAGGGAAAGCCAAAAAAGGATACAATATTGTCTGGTCAATTAAGACAGAGTCAGAATGCCGTCATGTTTCAAGTTTCATTTTGGCTTTCAGCACAAGCTTCCAGAACAGAACAGCAAGTTATTTTCGGAGAACACTGTGTCTCTTACTATTTCCCTATAAGTCTAATCTCCCAAGATTCTTGTGTCCTTTCCTTCCTCAATGAGTGTTACGTTAATTTTCATTTTTTAAAGGACATCTGTTCTTCACTGCTCTTAGGTGCCCTGCCCAGAAATGCTTGTGACCAGAACCCTGAAAAAATAAAGATTTCTTCACCCAAACTATAAACATTAGCCTGCATTATAATCGTAGGTAAAAAGAAAATGTTACTCACGTAGGCTGTAGAGTACAGGAAACTTCACTTGATAGCCCTTTGCCGGCAAAATAATGGCCTCTTGTGTTCATTTCAGGGTCCCAGATCTCAACTGTGATTTAAAAGCTTGACTTTAGGATGTATCTTAACTGTTAAAGACGAAGAAAATATCGCTGGGGATTTAGGCTACCAAGAAGTGCTTATGTGATTTTTAATAACAATTTCAAGTATTATCGGTGGGAGGATTTTGTTTTATTTGAAATATTGTGAGCAGAGAGATTGTTTTAGGGAAATTGATCACCTCTTCCTACTTTCAACTGCCAAGAATGAAAGAAGCAAAAGATTTAAGTTTCTCCAAGAAGGTTTATGTTTTATAGAAGAGTGCCTTAAATTCAGTTATGAGTTGTTAAAATGCACTCATTTTTAGCTTGAAAAACATTACTGAATTCTAAAGGACTGGATCTCCATGTTCCCTGAAACCCACATAGTGGTATTGATGAGGTAATAGGTGTGTCTCTAATTATCAGTGAATGATTCCATAGGATTAATAAGTAATTTTTATCCTAAAAATCCTTCTGTTGGAAAGCAAGGCAATAGAGTTTGTAACATTTTCATGTAAGAGCTCCACAGTTAAATTTTTATTGAATTTGGAACTACAGAATGCCTTTTATTGCAGATATTTATTTTCTGAAAGAATCTAAAAGGTGTAAGGTGATCTTTAGCTATTTGGATAGAGTGCAAGTATTTTGAAAATTAAAAACAAACATTTCAAGTCTCCCTAAAAGGAAAAAAAACATTTACTTGTGTAGACATTAAATGTTTCCTGGTTCAATTCATGGTTTTTACAATTGGCCAACCTAATGATTAATAAAGCAGATACAAAATAAAAATTTAAGTGCTAATTCAAAACACTTGTTCTAGAATTGGAGCCAGACATCTTATAATAAGAAGAAGTAGGTGATTTCAAAAACTAAAAATGCTGAGAAAATAAATTTCCTTCCGTGAAAAACAAAGGTGCTTTTGAGATGAGAACAGCCATTCAGGAAGTTTTATTAGTTTAGAGCCCTCACATAATTCAAACAAGGCAATGAGATACAGGGACTTGAACCGACATGGTAAAATTCTAGCTTGTAATAGAAAATGTAGTATATTTTCTTTCATTCTTTTCTCCTCCCAAATTCTATAGCTGTTGTGGAAGTTTTGGAGGGGGCGGTCCCCGAATTATCTTAATTATTTTCATAAAAGCCAGAAAAATCATAAGAAGTTCCTACCCTAGAAGCCTGAGATGCATTGGGGATTGCAGCATATGAGAAATGTATAAAACATAGTTATGTTGTAAAATTTTGCCAGTTTCAAAAATTATGCTTGAGATTTTCAATGTGAATTTAGATTTATAGGAAATTTTTCCACTAGTTATGAGTGAAAGTTTCTTCAGGAGGAAGAAATAAAATAGATTCTTTCATTTAATTTTGGAACTGATTTTAGCATGTAGTCCTCTGCTTCTTAAAGATCAATAATATTTTCTCTTTTGAGACACTTTTAAGATTATTAAATAGAAGATCACACACAAACAGAACCTTGCATACAAACTATTGTTTTAAGTATTAAAAGAAATTTACTTTGTTTTGTTTATTATTTAGCCAAACAGATGGTAATGGTTTTGACACAATTCAGTTCCCTTTTTCTTTTTTTTTTTTTTTCCTTTGGGAAAAAAATAACAGAAAAACCATAGCTTCTTTTCCCACTTTGTCACAGCTGGTTACCAATCAATCTCAATTCACGGTACAGTGATGATAGCACATGTTGTCTGGGGGCCAAATCTGATTGGGTTGCATTTTTCAGCACTGTTTCATATCAGAAAAAAAAGGTATCTTTATAGTGGGGACTGTCAGCACATGATTGTACAACTGTCATTAATCAAACCTGGCAACAATGACTGCATTTATACAAGGCTGAGACTGGCAGATTTCACCATCAAAATCACCCCATTTCTGTTAGGATTTCCTCACCAGTAATGTTTTTTCATCTGTTTCTTTTTTTTTCCTTATTTTTAATTAAAGTCAGACAACACCTTCTACGTGTTGATCATATATAATATTCTACATTTAAAAAGTAGCTGTTTGATACCAAAGTATGCTCCAGTTACCAAAAATTTATTTTCTACTATGTAAAGAAGGCCAAGAGAAGATCTGGGCAAAATTTAGGTACATTAGATTTTTAAATAAAAGAATAATTTTAAAGTGTGTATACATTGGGAAACACATTTATTAACCTCCTAGGATTGCAGTTGGTTTTAGAATAATGCTGAGAAAAATAATGATAAAGTTAGTTTCTGGCGTTTTGAAGACTCTGAGCACAGAGTCTGATACAGAAATACATACCTCCCTGGCCAGTGCACATGCACACTGAGCAATAAACACACACATCGAATGGAAAAGTCATGTTACTCTGTTAGAAAAATAAATGGACTTGCTGCAGAGGACACCAGTTCCAGCCTCTCTGTAACTCAAGACAACAATCTCAGCTTCTTTTTCCATAAAATGGTGTTTGGAAATAGGCATTTTTCTCCAAGTCTTTTATTGTTGTGAAGTCATACATTAAGCTTGGTTGTAAATAGCTCTTGAAATATAAGGAACTATCATTTATAATTATTCATATTACTTAGTCAATATTTGCTTTCTAGGGGAAAATGAATATTTTCCCAATTATCCAATCTAATAGTGTAAAGCATCAGTGAGATTACTGTTAGGCAGGTACCAATTTATCTGCAAAGAAATACAAGAAATAAGGCCATGGACCTGTGGAAATGTTTGACATCTAATTGCTTGTGAAATATGTACTTTTAGGAAGCAAATTACTGTCTCAGAGAAATCATGACCGGTTAGAGAAAGCAGAGACTGGTAGTAGATACTCACGACAGTTTTTCCCCCGGACTCTAATTGCCTCAATGTGTGTGGCCTTGGGGAAAGGACTTTGCCATATTTGCCTCAGATTGCCTAAATGTAAAAATAGCAATGGGCCAAATATTTACTTCTTTCTGGGTTTTGAAGTTATTTAGATGTAACTTCTTTAAAACCAAATTCTCATTTTTTTCTTAAATTTTCACAGATAAAGGCTACTTTGATCACAATTTCATTTTTCTGGCCTGAGAGTCATCTTATTCTGAAAACCAATAAAGATACCATGATATGCTTCGATCTCCTGGGATGTGGGTACTGTCAGGATTCAGGCTGGAGACTGGCACGGTGTTCAGTAATGTTGGAAGGAGCAGTAGGTCTCCAGTTGTACAGTTGTTCAGACTTGTGTAGGCAGAGTGATGAAAGAGAAAGTGTGTACTTTGGAGAAAGACAGACCTTGATTTGAAAATCCAAATTTCTATGTGAAAATGTCAAAATTGTAAATGGTATCAGTTATTCCAATAACTTAAAAACATTAGTGAGCCGAAACACAAACACACACATAGACACACACACACAGCTTGCTCTCAGGCAGATTTCAGTCCACAAATGAGCAAATTGTAATTATAAATTTATAGTATCTAGTGTAAATTTCTGTATCCAGACCATGAGGCCTAAATTATAATAACATCTCTGCCACTAAAAGCTTAATTGTGACATTGAGCATTTAGTCATTGACCCTATTAAGGAAAACTTTGTGGGAGCAGTTTCCATTTTGGTAGTATACCCACTGCTTACTTTAATTTCCCTTTGTAGATTCATACATCATGATTTGAAAAATTGGATCTTTATGCTGTCTCTTTGTAGAAAGTTGTAACCTCTGTAATACAGCTGGTAAAGAGTATGCTAGGTTTTGAATATGGTCTAAACTTTTGCTACCAATGAATTCCAAGACTCTGGATAACAAAGTGCTATTTTTCTAATCTTAAAATTAGGGCATTAGAGTAGACTCAATTTTTTTTTTCAATTTTTGCTTTGTCTCAGAATTTATTATCTGCTGGTTTCTTGGAATAACCAGTTTCCATGTATTTCCTTATAATTGCATGACTAAATGGCCTTTGCCCCTCTTATTCTAGAGGTATTTTATTTAGGTTTCAAGTGTTCTCCTTTAACATTGATATTTTAGGAATTGCTGGATATTTCCATGTTCACTGATTCGTGTTCTTCGTGGTTTTCTAGCCTTAAACGATATTCTTCTAAAGTTATTATTTTTACACATGAAGAGTTCAAGTTTATGTATGTCACCTTTTCAATTTTTATACCTGTAATTCCTTTCTTGATAAACAGAAAGTAAAACTGAATATAATATTCCAGATTCCACTATGCCATATTTTATAACAGTATAAAAATAAACTGTATACTTTCAGGTTGAAGTTTATATGCCTAAATTTTCTAATTTTTAAAATAGAGGACAAACAGTTTTCCTCCTTACCTATCAGAATTGTCATTAGAATAATGTAAATAGTATATTTGAGTACATATGCAAATACATTTTTATTGTCATTATTTTTTTTCAATAACACCTGTGATTAGAAATCACCATAGTTGCCAAAACAATGAGTTAATATTTCAAAAGCAGCAAAACTCAAATCTTTACTTTGTTCTCCTATAGTCTTCATATTTGTTTTAAATATTCTTCTAGAATTATTTCATTTATTTTGGTGCAGAGAGAGATTATTTTTTCATGTTACTGATTTACAGAGGGAAATTTATAATGATAATATGTAAATCAAATGTCTAGATTGCTGGTCAGGATTTGCTGATTTCTTTATTTTAGCTCCATCTCCATAGTAGCATTTGTGTATTAAATATTCTGAGCCTTAACATTTACAGTATTTTGTTGATATAACCTACATTTCAGAGCTAACTGCTGATATATAAACCTAACAACATTACTTTGTTTCTCAGTGTAATAGAGTGCTATATTTCAAATTAGTTGGCCTTTCCATTCTTCATACAATTGTTTTACTAATAACTGTGCTATGAAATAACTGCCAAAGAATTTTAAGCATCTGTTGGATGTTTCATCATTCATTAAAAGCCATTCTTCGAGCACATCCAGGATCTCAGGTGCTGTCTGGTGGAGCTTGGGGTGTATATTTTGGAAAAAGGGAGAACCAGTTCTTGTTCTCATGGAGCATACATGCTCCTGGAAACTAGAAGACAATAAATCAGCTAACAAAAATGTGATAGAGAAAGTTAAAAAGTACTAAAAGTAAAAGAAATGAAAACAAAGAATAAAAACAAATAAGAGTAATTTTAAAAGGTTTCTGGTGGGCAGAGAGCTACTTTACATTGTTTGCGCAAGAAGACATCTTTGAGGGAATATTTGATCTATCTTAAAAGTCAGGAATGATTGGCCCTGAAAAATGAAGGGCATTCCATGAAGTTACAATAGAAGAACAGACACACTGGTAATTAGGCAGTTACGTTGAGCAAATTAAAAAAAGGACCATGTGGTTTAAAGAGGATGAATGAGAAGTTGGACAGATTATCCAAAATCTCGAAAACCATAGAAATAAATTTTATTCTAAGTGACTGAATGAGAAGTCATTGGATAGTTTCAAACAATGAAGCAACATACCAAATTTAGGTAAATTAATCAGCGAAGCTTTTATTCTCCTTTAAACCCTTAGATTGAATAACTGCTATTATGTTATATATAGTTTGTTGTTGTTAGAAATAGTTGACATAAAAATAACATAATTCATAGGATACCTAAAATTCAAAAGGCTGTCTTGCATGAGAGAGTGTGTATTTTTCTGGCTGGCACAAGGAGTAATAGCATTAGTAGAAACTTCTGGAAGGAATGTTTTGTTTCATCATATATAGAAGATAATAGAGATGTTCAAAGATGGAAGAAGTCACTCATCCTATAAATAGGCTGGAAGACTGGTTGGTAGATTGTTGCAGACAGGAGTCAAGTGTTGATGAATGGTTGCCAAAGGTGAGCTTTTTAAAGTTTCTCTTAACAGAGGCAGTCAATCATTTTATATATATTTAAAGTATTTTTGATATAAATCCATAATGCTCATAATATTCACAATCTCTCCTTAGGCAAAGATCCAATGAAAATGAGAACTTAAAAAGTTCTGAGCACCCCAATAACTGAGAATCCTGGAAGTGTGTTTGTTTTTCTTTGTTTTTAAATTTCAACACCCCTGTATAGTAAGACCTCACAGGACTAGTGTATTGCAGCAGTTATTTCTAATTGGGAAAAGATAGCACTGTGCTCAGAAATGTGTGCATATCAAACCTTAGGACCAGGGTAACTTGTGCTTTAGCTACAGAAAGCCTTAAAGGTGGTTCTGATCCACACTTATGTCAAGGCAGACCTTATGCCTTCCATCTGAGAATCATTTCCCTAGGCTCGAAGCCCTGTGAAGGCATGTATCCCCAGCTTTTAATGCAATGTCTGGCATGTTGGAGACATGTCGTAAGAATTTCTTAAATAAAATAGACCTTCATTATAATCTCCAATTTCAAGGATCTTTAAGGGGAAATTAAAATGAGATAATGCTCAGTGAGCATCTACTAATTCCCATGAACCACACAAGGCACTTTACATGCAGGAGCATTAAACTTACCATCCTAAAACCTCTTCTACTACAAAGCTTACCTTTCTCACTGCAGCTGAGCTCATTACTTGGGTTCATGTACTCTCTGTACCTAGCTGGAGTCCTATAGATATTCTAAAATTACCTTTGTACCTCCAGACCATTGTTCTTACTCAACTTTTACAGTCTATATCTGAAACTTTGTCACAGAGTTTTAAAAAAAGGAAATGTACTATTTGCTTGTAAAGGTATGCTATCTTTGAAAGGTAGTCCCTTTTATTAGCAGCTAAGATTAACTCAATTGATGCCTCCCAAGCAATATTTCATTTTTAGTTTTTCCTATGGAAACAAAAATTGCAATCATAGTGTAGAATGCAGAATTACTTGTATTTCTGATCAGGGAACCCAAAACAACCAAAAAGTTAAAATTCTATATATATAAGTTGTATATAATTATACACACACACACACACACAATGCAATGTTCCTATTACTATTCTTGACACTCTTTCACACTCCTTAAAAAAAAGAGGGAGAAATTTTGGCAAGTGAGATTTCAGATTTCTTTTGGGCTCAAATATTATGTAATCAGTAATTTTTAATTGAACACTTTTTCTTACTAGAGCCAGACATAAATAGCTCTCACGTTGTCTCTGTCTCCCATGGTGTTGCCTATATAAGTGACTTTATCTAACCTGAAGTGAAATTTTGCCACAAGGTGTAACTAAATGTTTGCTCAATGTGAAATTATATTTCTATTCAAATGATGTAAATAATGTGGCTTGTGTGTCTTAAGTTAACATTAAAAGAGTAAACTAAGTATTTTGCAGTGGGGAAGGGGTACCACAGAGCAAGGGGAAAAATGCCAGGTTGAGAGTCAGATCAAGGTTTGAATTCTTTGGTTTTTCTCTTTAGTGGCAAACTGACTTTGAGCAAATAATTTCACTGACTAACGGTCAGTTTCCTCAACTGTTAAATGACTATTTCTGTGAAATGTGCTAATGTGTGTGAATCTTTTTTTTTTTTTAATGGTGAGGCAATATACAATTTCTGATTTTGTGTCCTCAATGAGAAATCAGAATTAATGTACAATATAAGTATCTTTAATTTACATAGAATAATTTTTCATGTGTGTTTGATCCAGAAAGGACTTTATAAATTAAGTTTATTTTTCCCTCTTTTAGCTTTTGAGAAAACTCAGAGTGATGAAGAGACTTTTCAAAAGTCAAACAAGAACTAGAGATAAAACTATAGCCAGAATTCAGTTTTTTGAGATGAATTAGAAATGTCTGCAAAATATGTTGTTTTTATTCAGTGTTTATAACTTAGAGCTAAACATGTCATGTAGAATATAGGTTAACTGCAGGAAACATTTTTGTTAGACATTAAATATATCACCAGCAACTTTTCTGAAGTTATCATCCAAATCATTATTTCTCACGTTTTTAATTGGCAAAGTTAAGCAGAGAAAGTTTCTGTGTAATGTTACTCTCTCATGCATCTCAGTCGAATACTTGCCCCAGATTCTACATATAGCCCATGAGAAAGCCCTAAGAGATAAATATGGCAAATTTGCTGTCTTGCAGTCATTCACAATTGGTTGACCTTTATATCAGCAAGAAATGATACTCATCATGCATTCAACCAATATTTCTTGAGCTCCTAGTAAGTGTAATAAAAATAGCTAACATGTATTGTGCTTTCTGTGTGCCACTTTTATGCACTTGATAAGTAATATCTCCTTTAAAGCTCATATCCAATCCATAAGATAGGTGTTATCATCAGCATGTTTTGCTAGTGAGGAATTGAGACCTAGGGAAGTTAAGTATTTTGTCCACCGTTACAAGCATAGGAGGAGGCAGAACTCAAGATGAAAGCTCTGGCTGTTTGACTGTAGAGTCTGCGCTCCTAATCCCTTGGTTATGCTACTGGATGTTAAAAGTTCTGGGTCGGGCCTGTGGATATAGCAGTGAGTGAAACAGATAGGATCTCCGCCTTTATCGAAACAGACAATACAAAACGGAAGCAATGCAGAATGATTGGTGTAACAATAAGTATTTTTGTTTTGTTTTCTGTTTTGTCTTTTGAGGAGAGAGTAATCATAGTTTTTTGGGGTAATAATGCTTGGCTTCACACAAGGTAGTGAAGGCTTTCCTCATGACTATGACATTGAAAATCAGCAGAAATTTAACCCAAAACATGCAGAGAGAAAAGTAACCACCATAACTGGAGGATGGTGGAGCTTGGATAGTTAAGTTTAGTTGGCATGACTCATTCGTAGACATTACTTTCTGTCTTGCAAAGTTATGTAAAACAGAACTTTTATTAGGTCCATGTCTCAGCTTGTAATAAAGTTAAGCTGTGTTATTCTTTTAGCTAAAACTAGAAGTGGAAGAAATCTGATTATAGTAAGTCTTCAATGCACGCCTAAAAAGTTTGTTTTGGTCCTGAAAGCAACAGAAAATCACAGCTAATTGTGAGCAGATAGAACCAAGTAAAGTAATATTTTGAAAATAAAGCTTTGACTGTGTGGTATGTATGAGAAAGAGAGGCATTGTGATCATTCAGAAGCTATTGTGTGAAATCACAAAGCCCATCAGTGAAAATCGATAAGAAAAATCAGATATGAAAAGGATGTAAAGATAACTTCTTTATTACTTTGTATAATTAAAATTTCTTAGAATCTAAAAAGAACATATTCTTATATAAGCTCTTAAAAAATTCGTGTTAAAATTTTAGAATTTTTTTCTGAACTAGTATGTTAGTGTACTTGCTAAAAAACCAGAAATGTGGCAAGAAATGTTTATGAAAGAGCTAAGGGTGTGCATTTCCAGAAATCACTACAAGGCATGTTGATGTTTTAAAAGTTAATATTGCTACTTTTAAAAAGGATTACACCTTATTAATTATTTTAACCAATGTCTCTTTTGTCAATTTGCCAACAAATAAGAGAAGACTTTTCTTCTTTAATGTGTTTCAGCTCTCTTATATTCAAGATGTCATAAAAATAAATCATATATTTGAATGCAGTGTAATTCACAAAATGATAGAATATAACTCACCAAGAAACTAAAGCATACACTATTTTCTTACTAAGAGCTACCCAAAAAAGCCAAAGTGCTAACAATGCCTTTGATAGTTTTGATGCTGCCAGAGTTGTATACATATATAAGTTATAGGTAATTTATAATCAAGAAGCTAGAAATCAGATATGAAATTAATGATCTTATTAGCAATACATTTAATCTAAACAGTTGTACTTTATGGCTGAACAGTGTGTGTGTGTGTGTGTGTGTGTGTGTGTGTGTGTGTGTGTGTGCCTGTGTATATAATATAAAAAGAGAAAAACGAAGCTGAATATTTAGTGTTATCTAAATATAACCAATGTTATTTAATAAAGCCAATTCATATTCTGCACAGGTATGACATCAAAGATGATTACACGCTAAGAATCAAAAAGGCCATGAGTACAGATGAAGGCACGTATATGTGTATTGCTGAGAATCGGGTCGGAAAAGTGGAAGCTTCTGCTACCCTCACAGTCCGAGGTAAGAGACTTAAGATGTGAAATATAATTGAACCAGCAGATTAATATTTGGGTAAATTGATAAGTGAACTCACAATCAAAATATTAGCTTATACTGTTTTATTATTATATTAAAATGCCTAGATTTTGTAACCTCTCTAATATTGGTTGAAGTAAAATTACTTTAAAATTTAGATTTGAAGGGATGATCATTTGAAATAATTTTTACTTAATAAATAATAGCTAATACAGTTTCAAAGTAAATCTTAAAATAGAAAAGATTTACAATAGTCCTTTATGTTTCCATTACTTCAAGCTATTTAGCATTTTTAAATGTCACTAGTTTCAAAAATACTGTTTTCTGTTTACTATATTGTCACTTTATACTAGTAGACTATTTTTTGAAATTCTTTCTTATTTCAGCAAACAGCAATCTGAAAAAAAAAATAAGCAAAAAAAATAACACTGCTTCCAAAGGTGAAAAATGGACACAAAGAAGCTCCCACATTGAGAAAATCTGATTTAGAGACTGATTTGTGAAGTTCACTGGCCTTAAATAATTGAAAGAGTCAGTGCCGCTCCTGTAATAACGTTCACTTTCTGGGTGTCATGCACTTTCTCAGTCATGGAATAATTTTCATTTATAGACTCCTTGCAATTGCTTATAAGTGAAAGAAAGCATTACTTAACCCTACAGTGAGTAAGAATGAATTAACCGTCTTCCTGGTGATGCGTGCTGATGCACAGGAGTAAGTGATACAGCCCGGGGTAGCGAGTAGTGCCACATGCACAGCCACACTAGTCCTGCCAAGCAGACATTACCCACGGCATTGTTTACGCTCACAGGACTTGAAACAGAGATAGGCCAGTGCATCCGTTATCCAGGAGTCTTTCAGTCTTTCCCCCACTAGCCTGACTGATGCCCCTGCCCCTCCCTCGTGATAAGGAAGCTGGCTGCATGTTTTCTTCCATGTCTCAGTTATGTCTCACCCTGTTTAGTCAGACCTTTAGCCCTGTGCAGCTTCGCTCACAGAAGTTTTCATAAGATTAGGAGAAAGGCTTGGAGGAATCTGGATTGGCAAGAAATGTGTCAGGGATTCTCAGACTGGTCCTCCATCTGGTAAGAAAAATGGTTTTTTGCCAGATGTATGATTTGGGCATCAAATCATTAACAAAACAAAACAAAAAAACACTTCATCTTCCTCCAGGGAACTATTAGGAGACCTTTACTCTGGATACCTAGAAAAATATTGGTAATTTCCAAACTTGTCAGTCACTCCATTCCCATTCCACCTAATTCATCTTTTTTTTTTTTCCCCAACCAGACATGCCAGTGTGAACTTAGATTTAGGCAAATTAAATTTAGGCAAAATTGGCAAGCCAGTTGCTTAAAAACATTTTCATTCCTCATTAAAGGAGGAATCATATTGCAATTTTATATATATATATATAAATATGTGTACATATATGTATCATATATGATCAAAATCTAATAGCGTTTATAAGCCTCTTTACTATATTTAACCTACATTCTCTGGGAGGTGATTATATATTTATATCTATTTGTTTGCTTCAATTTAGTCAACCTTTTGCAGAAACAATTCACTTGGCCACATTTCCCCTAAAGTTTGTTTGTTTGTTTTTGCTGAAGTGAGTAGGAAAAAAAATAAACAACTAACCAAGAAATGTCCCATTCAAAAAATATTTGCTGACTAAACAAATGGTGAGGAAATGTGAGGAGCTGTTTGTTTGTAGAAGTGGCGGGGCTCCTTTTATACTTGAATGCTTGGGTGAATGAGATTTGAAGTGGTCTGTTTCATTTAAGGTCTTTCCCAGCTAATTGTTTTCATAATTTGTTGAAAGTTTCAGGTTTACCATTTTATTTAACAAAGCATGCTCCTCCTGGATGGATGTTTGAAGCTAATTTACAAAACTAATAGAAAGAGTTGTTTGTTTTTAATGGGATTTCCTCTTAAATCAGAAAACCTTAAGTGGTCTCGCCCCTAATCTGTGTCCTGTAGATGGATTAGAGAGTTTAATCTTTGCGTTATGTATTTCATCTAAGACTGAAACCTCCAAAACAGGGTTAAAGAAAAAAAATCTCCACAATATAATAGAATGTGAGTGAAATATTGTTTAAGAATATTTTTTATCATCAGGAAAAGCGGTTGGGATTTCTCATGCTATGAGATTAACAGGAGAAAAAACATATTATCTATGGCTTATTTTTTTCTATGCTCATTTTTCTGTGCACATAAATGAAATGTTCAGCCCTTCTCTGGATTGTTTTATTAGAACGGGGTCAACTGACCCAAGAGGCCACATCCATTTTCATCCATTTAATGCAGGGACACAGTTTAGTTTAATTTGCTGATTTTGAAAACATCCACCTGCTGGTTTTTTCCAACATGAAATGTTGCTATGTAACAAAGGCAAGAAGTTTTATTGTGGTATTTCTGCTAAAATTGTATCATGCTATTCACTTTAGTGAATTGGGGAAAAGAAAAGGGAGTTTTATAGTTAAAATCTGAAACAGACTTACTCAGTTGTTTTCCACTTCAAAAATATGGTGAATATAGACTATAAAATTAAACTTAACAGCAAGTAGCTCCTTTTGCTGACTTGACAAACAGAAAATTAGAAAGAAACAATGTTAGACAACAACAAGCCTCTTAGCATTTATATTCTAATCAAATAATTCATGATTTAATAGGACTTTTAAAAAATGACTCAAAATGAGTGAATACAGATTGCATATTTGTAAACACAATTTTTCCCATTTTTCAGTTGCTTAAATTGGTTTTGCATAAATCAAGACTTCTTTGGAAAAACAATCTTGTTTCCAGAGAAATAAAACCTAATTTTTCTTGGAATTACCCTAGACTAAGTGAAACAGAAACGTATTTTATTTCTTCAAAACATGATTTCTCACCATGTTTTTTCTTTTATCTCTTTACAGTCATAGACTCATAGACTCAAAATGTATTTTTGTTTCTAAGAGAAACATGTTTGAGGTTCAGCTTGAGGTAGCACTTGAAAAATGCAAATTCAGAAATGAAAGACAAATTTTTTTTCTACTAAACACTGGCAAAATGAAGAGAAATCTCATCAGTTAGAATAAGTTAGAATAAGGCACACCATTATTATGTTAGTATTTGTTTTGTTCTTAGTTGTTATTTTTGTGTGCCTGGACCCTCCCCCCTCCAAAAAAGAAAGCAATTATGCATTGTTCAGCTTACATTTTCCCTCTTGCTATTAGTAAACCCACTGTAGATTGTAGGACACACCAGAGTTTCACCAAGCTAGAATCTTCATTCTGTTGCTATAATTGCTTTTATTCTTCTCTGAAGGGTTTTAATTCCTCCCTTTTAATTGTGAATAATACTATAAGACCATGAATCTCATGTAGAAGAAACTTCAGTGTTATTTCAGAGGTTGCACAAAGCTAGTATTATGATGTCTGTTGAGTGAATGAATGCCTATAAATATGATTTCAATGGCTGTATAACCACACCCAGCAACACATCATCAAGACAAAACCACTCGTAAGTTCAAGAGTCATATTGTGTGCACTAGAGCTTTATCCACTGGGATATGGGTGAAACACTTGTCTGTAGAGTAAATTTTTATTTTGAAATGTAAGATTTCATAAAAGTTCAAACACTACTGAATCCGTTCCTTCTTCATTTGAACATTGGGACCATATGTTTTATACTTGTCCATTACTTTTATAAAAAGTGGTTTACTATCTAAATTGACTTAGCATTATTCTTTTTAAAGAAAGTATTATTAAGCCAATGTCTGTCTCTTACAATTTCTATGTATTAATAACAGGGCAGCCTATTACTACTGATTTTAGTGATTGAAAGTTACGGTATAATAAAAAAATAGTAATTTGTTGAAGTAGCAGTTTGAAAGCCATTCTCGTGAGCAAGAATCAATTTGTCAGTCATTGTTTCCTGCCCTCTGCCAAGAAAAGAAAAGAGCTTAACAGTAGTTAGGGGGCTACTCAGTTGAAATCTCTAAGGATGTTCCAACCTATTTGTTATATTTTCATCCACCCTGTCCACGGATGAAAAGTGATGTGATCTTAACTTATTACTGGCTGAAAAGCAGCATCAGGGGCTTTTCAGTAGTCCTTGTAATGGTTCTGACTAACCATGCTTAAAATCCAATTGCTATTTAAATCAGACACTGAAGCCTTCTTTTATTGACATGACATTTGCTAGTCTGTGACTTGAATAGTTATATTCATCAGGTTCCTAACTTTGGGATAAACAAAGCTGTTTAGCTCTAAGGAGATCTTTGAAATAGTAACTATAGTAAGTGATGATGACAATAAGACCTCATGTAAACTGTCTCTCAAATTACTTAGAGTTAATCATGACATGCAAAATATTTATTTTCTTAGAATTCTATTTATAATTTTCAGTTTTTATCAAGCTAAGACGTCCTGTTCATATTTGAGTAATGAGACTAGAAATCACCCTACTGTCCATACTTAAATGTAACATTACACATCATGCATTCTGATAATTTTCTTTTCTTTTTTTTTTTTAATTTCTTTTTTATGTTCTCACTACACCATTGTAATGTCTACAGCTCGCCCTGTTGGTAAGTAGCCATCCTCTATCCATTTCGCATGGCTTTGTATAGTGCTTCATAGCTCATGCAGAGTAGGATATAACGGAATGGAATACATTTGTTCACCCATGTTAAAATATTACCTGAGGGACTGTCTGCTATAAAAGTTGCTCCTGATTTTTTCATCACTTTGAAAAACCATAACTTTTTGCTACCTAGCAATTAATAGGTAACCGTTTTCAAGTAAAAGAATATATGAATGATTGATGTTATAAACTGCTAACTTTACTTAAGGAGAAAAAATGTAATACTTCCTTTTATTCCTGTGCATATAAAATAGTCAATTGTGAGTTACGTTTGATATTTGTTAAGGTAAAGCACTATGAATTAAATTAGAAGTTCCATTACTTTATGCACTTTTATTTTAAGCTGCTTGGAGTTCTTGCTTTGTAAGGGTATATTTTTTTTTACTGCTGTACACTTATCTGCATGCCTACTTCAGCAAAATTTAGTAGAATGCTTCAAGTTACTGTTACATTGATGCTTATGCTAAGAGGAAAATGGAGGGATGAGCTGTGTTCTTTGGCATGAAAAGTTTGTGATTTGAATATATCTCATTCTTCATTTGGCTTTGCAAAATTGAAGTTAACAGCTTGAACTTGCAGTAATTTAAGTGGTAATTATTTTAAACAAATACACAATCTTCTCAAATTTATTGGTTAATAACCTTTCTGCATTTATTTTAAAGTTTAGCTTCAACTGCCAAGAAATGTGTTTAAATCAAAGAAATCTTGATAATTGTGTTAGAAGAAAATGAATAGATGTATGTATGCATAAATGGATGGATGGGTGGATGAATAAATGAATTTAGTACATAGCTTTTTTAATACACTAAGAGATGTTTTAACAAGTTTTCAGTTTGACATAGCTTTATAAATGGTCCATCTAACTTCAAAAGCTTTCTTAATATACTGGCTTGACATTGTTGGCATTTGATATATATTAATCCAAACTCATATAACATTTCCCCCCATTGGTTGAAACATTCACAAGCATTATTGTTATGTAATATTTTCTTATATGAGAGCAAATATAGTAAATAGAACTTTGGTTTCCCAATCTGAATTTCTGTTCTGCCATTTCTGAGCAGTATTTCCTTTGTAATTTATTCAAGATCCCTAATCCTCAGCCACTTCCTCAATAAAATGGAGAGAAAAACCCTGACTTGTCAAAACTGCTGTGGAATGAATTAAGTTCAAGATTGATCACACGTGTGAAAACATTTTGTATGCCAACGTTGGTTAACATATTCCTAGTTTCTGAGACATACATTACTTCACATTTCAATATTTTCAAAATATACTGTGGCTTACAATCGATTTGAACATAAACTACAAACATTTTTTCTTGAAACACAATTGTTAAATTGTGCGTTTTAAAATTGATGCTGTTAAAAAATTAAGAAATATATTATCATTTTTAATCTTCATTTTTTGTATTTGTAAGAATTCATATTAATGATAACTTTACATATCAATTATATGACATCTAAAATTAAGACATGAGTGGGAAAGAATAAGGTAATAACTTCAAATTAACAGGAAAATCACATTTAAATTATAGATCTTTATATACAGAAACTTTATGTCGATAAACCATGACCACTTGATTTATATTATTTCACAAGTTCCTGGAACATAGAACAATATATTAATAATTTCCAATATATTAAAAGTCATGAATAAAAATACATTGAATAGAAGATATGATGTACACAGAGTACTGAGATGTATTTGTCACCTACAAGGCACTTCAAAGTTACTTCTTTTTTTATTCTTGTTTAAAATGATTTCTTAAATTCCCATTGGACTGGAACTAAAGAATAGATTCTTGACACACTATACTTTATTCTGGGAAAGTCTGTCATTTCATAAATCTATCTTGAATGACTTATGACAGTGTTCAGAAGTATGAAGAACTATACTTGAAACTTGACAACTACTATTAATTTGGGAAACTGAATGTTGGATATGATTTTACTGGATCACCAAAGAAGAGACTAATAATGGTATTAGCCTGCTTTTCTTTGCATTAACTTTTTACATCAATTTAATTCAGAAATCATATAAATGCTAATTGTTATTGTAAGGTCAGAAGATACAAATCAAGTAAATTATGAATTTAATATTCATATAACAGAAAACTACATTTATATTAATATTAAAATGTTTCAACTTTAAAGCTCTTAGCAATAGCATAAAGGGTATTCTACAACGTAGAAACCACAGAAAGGGAGAAAGTCCATCTTTTAGTTCTAGTATAAGTTAGGTGAAAAAATATATACAAAATATATAAAATTTAGAGAAAATTCAGGGGTTGGTTCCTGTCTGAAGCTTTTAAAAGAAAATGAGAACTATATGCAGATTCTGGAATACTTAACAGTTTCGGAAACCAATCACTACATTACACACCATTAAATACCATGCATACCACAAACTGCATAGTGTGTGGAAAGCCCATTTAGAAATCATTATAATCTCCCAAGCTGTCTGACTCTTATAAACTGAATTTGATATAAGAATTGAAACTCTATGCAATTTACAGTTGGAATGAACACCTTCCAGCCTGTACTTTTGAGAGTATAAGAAAAACTCTTGATTTTGACGATCCTCAGTGTGGGAAGTTTTACTGAAAGCAAACAGTCAGAAACTTGCCAGTGGAGGAAAGTATTCTCCAGATTTCACTCCCTTATGTGCAATGTCATCAACATCTCAAAAAAAGCCCTTGAATCTAACTTCCTTAGGTGCTTTTTACCACAAAATCTAGACAAATGTCACTTTGATCATTAAAAATCCACCAGCCCTTCCTGTGGTTTTGACTTTTTGCTGTTCCAAAAGCACTTTTAATATGAGAAGCAAAAGTACACCCTAGGACATAGTTAAGTCTGAATGCTGAACTATTCATTTGTTTATTTGGAAAACTCTTCTGATGAGGGAACTGACAGAAGAAAAGAGTCTAAATAGGGGTAAATATCTTGCTTCCTATACCCATCTGTCTTACTTTCTATTGGAAGTCTTTTCCAAGCTTAAAAATAAAAAAGAACATCTATTTTGGAGATGGGCAACACATTTTTTTCCTAGCAGCAATTCAAAACATGATGAGTAATTTGGAAGAGAACTGTCAAAACTGCCAGCCGCCTTGCCTGTGAAGCTGAGCCCTGCTCCGTTTTGTGTCGTGTATACCATATGCTAGATGCTGATTGCCTCCAGTGTGGAAACTGAGAGCTGAGTATGTCAGGTGAAACTTGTTTAAAATGTCAAAAACAAAATTGACGATATACGTCTTTATGGCAACTTCGAATTATTTAGTGACTCAAAAGTATGTTTCTTTTGATAGAATATAATTGGCCACACAAGAGTGTGTAAGTATTGAGAAATATATATGGTTTTGGCAAAATTCCCATCTATTATTATTATTATTAATATTATCATTATTATTTTAGAGAAGCAGCCACTATTCTATACAGAAATCTATAGGGACATTTTTTCAATCTCTTCACTGTTTAAACACAAAAAGTAATATATCCTCATTTTAGAAACTTCTGTTTTGAGTTGAAGGGGAGTTTTGTTATAACATACTCTGAAGCATTTTACTGGGGCCACCAAAAAAGTCCAATAAAAAGTGAGTGATTGAAAAAATTCATTCAGGGAAAATTATAAATCAGATGTAACATTAAAATAATGCAACTGGTATTTTCAACACCCCCCACTTCCACCCCACCTTGAAATCTGGAAAATTTAATGTGCTGGATATAATTTAACCTAATATTGGAAATATTCCAGTTTTTTTAAATCAGAAAATATGTAGATATTATATATGAATCCTTTTATGTTGAGACCCACTTTTCTGCAAAAGGAGTCCTAGATGTATCTTGGAAAGAAACCTATACTTTTAGTCTCTGCAGCCTTTCTTCTTTGGGCAAGCTGTTACCCCCATGACCCAAGGTGATCATCTCCCTCCTAGGAGCCCTTAGTTTCCTGCACCTGGCACTAATTAGCTACTTTATGCGGAGTCCCATTTAATTTTTATTAAGTATCACGTTTTTCATTGCCCCATATGTTTTGATTAAGTAGTAGGTTAAAAAATACATTCTATTTTGTCTTGTATATTCTATCAGAGTTTCCATAATGTGAAATGTTTAAAATATCTTATGCTAATGCTAATTTTTAAAGTGAAAAACAAGTACTAGTTACTTATCATGCTTGGCTGGTTTCGGTCACTGACTTGATTCTTTTGGAAGGGCCTTGTATATTTGGCAATGTCTATACATTGCCTCTAATTTGAAGGGTAGGTATAAAATTATTGTCATACTTTCTTCTTCTCAGACTTTGGTGAAAATGTTTTATTTTCTTGGTATTGAGTGGTACTATGGTGAAGTCTGAGACTTACAGAGCCATTTCATCCTCAGCTAGGATGCTCTTCCCAGTGTAGTCCCTTCTTCCATAAATTTGCTGGGTTATACCTTGGGCCTGATCACCCTGTGTCTAATATTCCTAGAACAAAACAAGCCCCTTGAATCTGCAGGTTCATGCTTTAATTTACTCTATTTCAAAAATGATTTCTTCTGTTTTATCTCTAAATATTTTTTCTGACTTACTTATTTTCTTCAAATATATCAGTTATATTGGCTTTCTTTTGACTCAATTCCATATTCATTATAGAATTCTTCTCTATAACAACTTTGAAATCATCATTTGTTCATATTGTATGATTTCTTAATGCCTATTTATCACCTTCCTAACTTTTTCAATTGCAGTTACCTCTTCTTGTTTCTAAACTGTATTTTTTAATTTAGCTTAATTTCTTGTTCATTTCCTTGATAAACGAATAAAGCATTCTTCTTCTCCACTTGTTTTTAGCCCCTTTACCTCTTTTTGCGTTTTTGTTTGTTTCTTTTTTAAAGAGAGGTCTTGTATATAGTTTTATTTAGACTATGGACAACTATTTGTTCTAAAGTATTTCTGTAGCCCCTCGGTTATTCTGGAAAGACATAAATGCTTTATCTCCCTTTAATTAATTGATTATGTTCTTTACTTATTTAATTATGTTATTAATTAAATAGATAATTAGTTAATATACAGTTTGTTTTATTTTGTTTTGTGTAGATCCTGTTTAGTCCCTGTATGATTATTAACCATAGTTAACTGCTGAAAACTAGGGCTTGCCTGTTTGGAGAAGAGAAAATGAAAAGTATCAGGATATTCAGTAACCTTTATTTAGACTCTTGTCTTGAATATTTTATCCAAAAAAATGCTGTTTTCTTCTCAGTACTCCAGTGATTCTAGTAACACAAAGCAAGCCACTTTATATTACAAACTGTGAAAACCTCTTCATCTTCTTTCATTACTTCTTGCTTCATAATGAAGATGGGTTTTAGGTGTACTAGTTTTCTACTGTTGCATAACAAATTACCACAAGTTGAACAACTTAAACAGCACCCACTTATTAGGCCACAGTTCTGTAGATCAAAAATCCAAACAGGCTCAATTGAGTCCTCTGCTCACAGATTTAGCACCTCACAGGCCAAATCAAGATGTTGATCAGGCTGAGCACTTCTCTGGAGACTCTCCAAAAGAATCTGCTTCAAAATTCATCCAAGTTGTTGGCAAAATTAATTTCTTTGTGGTTGTAGGATTGAAGTCCCCATTTCCTTGCTGGCTGCCAGCCAGGGGTTGCTCACAGTTCACTTGCCAGCCGTTGCACATGGCTGCCACAGCCTTCAAAATCACCAGTGATGCCTTGAATCCTTCAAGTGCTTTCCTCTGTGTCTCTCTGACTTCCTATTCTGCTATCAAGAGGGAGAAAATTCTCTGTTTGAAAGATCTTAAATGATTAGGTTGGGCTCACCTGATACTCTCCCTGTCTTAAGGTCAACTGATTAGTAACCTTAATTACATCTACAAAATCTCTTTTGTCACATAACTAACATAATCATGAGAGTAACTACAGGAAGTGAAGGGCATGGGGCCACCTTAAAATTCTGTCATCCCGAGTAGGCTTGAAATTTTCTTTCCTTCAGTACCTTCTCTCCTGAATTGTGAATTTTAGCTGGTTATCTACAAAGTTGTGTCTCATATTTCCCAAGTCTCTTTCTTGACTCTAGATCTCCTTCGTCCCAGCAAAAGATCATGGAAGGGCTCTCACAATGTTGACAGATAATTTTTGTGAAGTTAGTATTGATAGAGGATTGTGGATTGAGGCTAGTTGGGTACCACCATGCATCCTCATTTTCCTCCAGATTTGACTATATCTGGCAGGGGTGCTTCACAATTTGTGGTTTGGGCTATGGTAGTTTTTCCATATTATTCATTTCTTTTGTTGAGTTCAATAGAGGAAAGTGGAGCAATGAGCCTTTATTCCATTATATTAGCCCCCCCCCAAAAAAAACCTCTTACATATGCATTAATTTTGGAGTTTACCTAAACGAAAATAAAATAAACACTAAATATGTTAACTTAGTAGTTAAATGTAAAGTACTGTAAGTATCAAATATCACAATAATGTAAATATTTGGGCCAGAAACAGTATCATGAGATTAATATTAAGAGATTTCACTGGCTATTGCTGGAAAGACATAGCATGAACATTTTAGTCATACCTTCCAAGAAAGTCAAAATTTTTACTTTTATGAATTATTGTAATTTGTAGACAGAAAGAAATATCATGATATGTATAATATATACTGTAAAATATACATTATGATATCATTACACCTAAATATTATATGCATGACATTTGAATTACTGCGCTAGTTATTTAAACATTAAGCATATTAAATGTCACTCAAGGGAATAGTACATAATCAGATTCATTAAAAATGTATAAGCTACCAAATTAAATTAAATTTTGAGTTAAAATATGTCTGAATGCCTTTTTAAATCTCTCATGGCAAACATTGCTTCCAGATTTATTGAGGATATTATTTTCATCTGCCTTACAAAACAGTTAGCTCTTTGTCAGTAAATACATTGTTGTATTTATCTTTCTGCTGCCTTTAGGTCTAGCATAACACTTACATGTGGTAGGGGCACGCCAAATGTTGGTGCAGTTAATTGATACACACATATGCATACACAGGTAATACTTGCTGAGAAAATGTTTATGCAAGCAGCTTTATATAGTGCTATAAAAAGATTAAGCAACATTCATGGTAACAGGCCAATCACATAGACCCCATTCTGCTAGTAGGAGATAAAATACAACAAAAAGAAGGCACTAATGAGTTAGGATGGTGCCTTACTAAGCGTGTAATTAATGTTATTAAGAAACACTGCAGTTGCATATTAAAATTCCGTTAACTAAGCAGCCCTTCAGCAACAGTACATTTGTTCCTTGGTTGCAAGTCCCCCCTGCCTTTTTTTTCTGATTGGCATCTTCATGCAATCTTTTTCTAAAAATGAGATAATGGGATGTGATCAGCCTTCGTGGTTTAGCTAGAGTGCTGACATGACAGTTCTGGCAAGTTGACAGGTTAAGTGAGTGAAAATGGATGTCTTGTCTCACCATTTACATGAAGAGCCATTTTTAAGCTCTAGTTTTCTTTCGTCACCTCCACACTTACAACCTCTTCTACTTACAATATGAGAAGTCTAATTTTCCCAGTTAGGATCTGGAGAGGACATTTTTCACCACTTCTTGAACTACTTTTCTTCTACTTGTGAAAATGAGATTTTTTTAAGAATAATAAATATTGTCTCATTTGTTTTTAAGTTAATAGTGTTTTCTTTGAAAATTAACAGTCCTTTAAAGAAAACAAAATTTTATTATTTTATTTTAGTATTTTAGTCAAAAAAACAGGTAGAAAAGCCAAGCTACAATAGGTAAAGGACAGAAGAATATGTGAAAATGTGATTTATTATTCAAAATTTGTTTAAATTTAAATTTTTTCTTCATTTATAACTTGTAGAATTTAAAAGTTCCACAAAATTTGCATGTTGAATTTCAGAATAATTTCCTATAGTACCATGCTTTCCTGTACTTAACTATATTTAAGTGCAAATCTATTTTAATAACCTGAAATATAATAAAGTTTAAAATGATCTATAAGCATATCCAGCTTAGTTACTTTTGAGTCAACTATTACATTTAATGCAATATAGAAATACTTAATATTATTAGAGGATTAAATTGGACTGCTAAAGCCAGTAAAGACCTTTTACATAAAAAAAATACTTGGTTTCACCAACATAATCCTTCAGTTTAACAAGCAGACTTTCAGGTTTTTGAAAGGTTGGAGTGAAGCCAGGTGATGGTTATGGTGCTTTGGCGCTGTCTGGAAAATGTCTATCTCTAACATAATGCATGTGTTTTTCCCTCTGTGAGGAACAACCTCTCACCCTTACTTTCTTACCTACGTAATCTCAAAAGAACAAATCAATCTTTCGCTTTCTCTTTTTCTCTTTCAATGCTTTCCCCAACTGTTGGAGACAGACTGAGTCAAGTTACTCTCATAATGGTGGGACATCCTGTATTACAACATTTTTCATGCTCATCATGTTGTATCATGCTTGATTGTTTTCATGTGAGTTTCCTCTGGTAGGTGGTAAGTTCCAGAGAACAGAAATCTTAGTACCCTCAGACCCTGACACAAAATAAAACCCATAAATGTTTGCTTAAAATAATTAAATACTATTATGAATTAAAGAGCCAACAAACATCTGAATTCATTTCTAGTACAGGTTTATCACTGGGGTGTTCTCCAGTAACGTGCTGTCTTAAAAAATGTTAAGGTCAAGTACAAAATGGCTATCTGCATTTAGCTGTTTATTGTAGCACTGTTTTCATATGCTTGCCTATAAGATCCAAATGTGCCAGGTACTTTGAACCAAATGAATTTACCCTTTTTTATCTATCTACTCTAGACAGTTGTAGAATTACTCATTTTGATATTTACATTGTTCCTTCTCAAGGAGAAGCACATTATGTGTGATTATGAATTAAATAACATGGTTTTAACCACTATCCCAAAACATACACATACATTTTTGTGTGTATGTCACACTGTCCACCAAAACTCAGTACCTTTGACCCTTGTTGTAACTGCTTTTCTGGTTACTATCAATGTCAACTTAGGTCACTTATATTCTTTTATAACTGTATTTTATAACATATTTGGCTATCTTCGTGGCCTACTTTAGTCATCAGATTTTGAATAACCATGAGTTATTTTTAGAGTTTTAGATATCATATGAATCTTCAAAAATGAGTCTTCCACAATCAATAAATTCCATAAGAGTGGTTTAAAAATGTACAGAGTGTAGCTGCATAATTGGAACACATCTTTACTCACACAGGGATTGAATGCAGTTTGCACATGTGAGGCTTCTCATAGGTGGAGAGTAGATAAAGTCTAAACAGATGAAGAGTCTCAGGACTGAGTGTAATTATAGTAAACTTACTTTTTGACCACTAACTTCACTTTCCATGTTTATGAAAACAGTAAACCATTTATTAGTTTTCCTTTTTCAGTATGACTTTCAGAAGCATGTATAAAGTATATATAGAGACTATCAATTATTATTTTTAGATTATTATCAAAAAATATAGATACTGGTTTTTATCATGGAATAAGAATTTTTAATATTAGCTAGAAGTAAGGTACTGACTGAGAAAGAAAACCATCACTACTCTAGAAAAGTTATTGCCCTGGACTCAGTGAGAAAATGGTTAATTGGAAAGGTAGGTAATTTAGCAATTTGATCACTTACATACCTTGAAAATAGTGACAAATGAATAAAATGTGATTAAGTGGGGTTTATAAAAATGATCATTTTAAATTCTATATCCCTAAATTATATTTTTCATTATAAATGCATTGCTTCCTCTGAGATGAATTATGTGTTTATAAGCTTCAAGTCAAATATTTTTATGATATTATACATTTCCAATATTATTAACAGAAATTCCTTTGAAATCAAGTCAAGTGTTAAATAGTAAAAATTAAATAGAATTAAATAGGTTGAAAAAACAATCATTTATCAATTAGAAGCCCACCTGTTCTGATTACTGAGTAAACATTCATCTCTTAGTCCTGCTCTACATTGCATTTTAATGAAATGGGTACTTGCTATTTCTTGTTGGTGGGGGTAAGCCTATTAACCAAATTTTTTTGCAGGAACTTCTAGAACTGATTGTTATACAATACTTACATTTTTTCTAGGTTGTTTTTGTCACTCTGCAATGGTGGCTACTCAGGCAGACTCTTTAAGATATAAATTTTAATTTGGTATAAGGGGTATTCTCTACACGAGGGCATATCAGAATCAGAAGATTTTTTCCAAACATATTTTCTTTGACTTCTCCCCATCCAAATGACTGTAATAGTGAGTTACTGTCACTGGTAGAATTGCATCATACCCTTTAGGTACAATGAGATGGAAAAAAAATTGGGGTATTTGCTTTATCAATAATTTTTTTTTTTTATTTTCTATTCCAAATCACTCACTTAGTGTTTTCTATTTGGGGACTTACTAGGCAAAATAAAGATATCATTTCGTTGCAAAATAAGCCCATAATGGAGAGCTTATAATGGAACAGAAGAATCAAGGCACACAGACAGGGAGTAAAAATAGAGAAGCAAGACTATACAGGCAAGGGCACGTACTTTAAAGTGGAAGGAACACAAAAAAGTACAAGGTTAGAATCTGTTCAGGTTAATTGTTGTTGACAAGGTGAATCAAAGGGTAATAGCTATCAAAATGGGTTAACCACTGGAACAAGCAAATACATATGCAAGTGATTGAAAGTAGACTTGTCTGCTGAAATGCTGGCTCTGGTTTGAGAACAGGTGAGCTTCAGGTTGGTAAGACCTTGGGCCAGCCTGATGGAAGACAAAATGCTACACAGAGAATAATTTGCCAGCATTGCAGTGACAAGCAGTAGAAAAGGCACTGTAGGTTTTTGAATAAAGAATGACTTGAAATAAATATACTTGAGAAAGGTTGTATTTCCAGGTAGTTCAGAAAGAGCAAGATTATAGGTTTTATCTACTTTAAAAACAAAAACAATTATTTAGGAAAAACATGCTATGATTTTAACAGTATTATATACCATATTGGAAATCATAGCATGTAATGCTTACCCTTCTGTTTGGTAACAGACATGACAAATTCTAAGTTAGCATATAGTTTGAAGTGAGCCATATGTGTTTAAGAGGTCCAGCCATCAGATGGATCAGAAGTCAAACCTGTCTTCCTACCTATCCATTTAATCTTTAAAAACCTGTGTACCCTTTATCAGATTTACTTTACTAGCCTTTACAGCATCATGATAGTAGTTAAGATATAAGGCTCTTGGAATATTAAATGAGATAGTTCCTGTGGATGGTTTAACACATCTCCTGGAGCTTAATAAGCACTCAATTAATTTTAATTATTGTTGTGATATTAAGCAGTTTGTGATTCAGCAAATCTTTAAAACAAGGAAATGTTGCAAGCATGTGCTTTTCAAATAGGTTTATAGGATATATAATTTAAAAGGAAAAAATATTGAGTAGCAAAAAACATTTTATACTTGAGTTTAAGATAGAAAATTCATAATCTTTATCATTACAGAATAAGAAGCTTATTCACTCAGCCGCAAAATTGTACCCAAAGAAAGAGCTGCTGAGTATGCCTGTAGCCACCCTGTCACATAGTAATGTATGCAACTGCTTCATGACTGTCTCCATGTTCGTGCCTGACACAGAAAGTCATATTTTCCTGTAAAGACAACTCTGAACATGATGTGATTAACCTTTCGGGTGTCCCTTCCCCTCATCTCTAAGCCCACCCCATGGACAGCCAATGTTTCCTCCTTGTGTTCTGCCATCTGATTTCCATATCACCCCTCACTCACACCAGCGGGCATTAGCATAACAGAGCTGTAGCGTGACTTTGATTGAAGCCAGCTTGGGCTGAATGCAGTATCAAAGCATAATTTAGCAGAAATCAAATCTAATTTACTGTGCATTGTATTTAAATTCGCGAAAACACAGCTTCAAGTAAACAGTACCAGACCTCTAATCTTAACTGACCTTTTTATATTTGGATCTACCCCTCTAGAGTTCACACAACATACTTTTCTTATAGAGCTGTTGTTTTTAACGTGTACATGTGTAATGAACATTGAATTGTGTCCCTCTGTTTTCTTCATCTCATTTCTTGTTATAACTGAAGCAATAAGGTGTAATCACTTAACAGATTAAACAAGTAGGTTATTACACCATAGTTATAAAAGATTTGTCTAAATGCTTTGGGTTTTAGAGAAGATATAAACATGTATTTTATAGTCTTCTGTCTTAGAAATATATAAGAGAATTGCCATTTCTGTAACTAGCGTATTCTTCTGGAGTTCATAACTCAAACTCTCTAATTCACATTGGGTGTAAATGTGTTTTGAATTGTCATCTTGAGGACCTAATTATGGGTTTTTTTTTATATTTTATATAGAAAATTCATTTTGTGTATAGCACGCTTTGTGCCATTGTGCTGTGTTGATAAAATGCCACCTCTCTGCCTACTCCCTCCCATTGTTGCCATCAGCCAAGTACTGTCTTTTCAAACCATTTTCACTGCCACCTGGCAGAAATACTGAAACTGTGAAGTGTTATCAGAAGAATTATTGATGCAGTTTTTCATTTAAAACCTCAAAAATAAATTCTTTCAACTGATACCCCTTCACAGAAAGTGACAATAGAGATCTTGGATGGAGAAATAGAGCCTACAGAAGCAAAAGTGATGGATGCGATTTGTTTTAGTGGTTCAACTTCAGGCGCCAATAGGAAAGGGTGTACATTTTCAGAGACTTGGACACTTTTCACATCTTTTACTTTGTTAAATATTTTAGTATCTTTAGATTTTTTTAATTTTAAAAATGAAAAGGGGATTCCAGTTCCAACAAGATCAGTGTGACTTAAGTTCTGGTGACAAGAAACTATTTGGTACATTAGAAATAAAGTGTATTTACAACATGGAATAAAAGTACAATATAAATAAACATCATATTAAATGATATCTCAGCCTGAATAACACAAATGCTGATAGCATTTTGTTAGTAGTCTTTAAAAATTCAGTACTGGGTTAAAAACTCAAGAAACTTTGATTTCCTGGTCTGTTGATTACAGTATTGGTGTTAAATATTACACTGTGATATTGTGAAATTTCCTTGTCCTATAAGAGTGCTTATGAACGATTATATTTAGGTGCTACTATGAACATATGAATTCTCAACTGAATTTCCTGTCCCAGATTGCTAAGATTTTTCAGCCTCTTATCTGCCCTTTCTCTTTTAGAAAGAACATTATTTGTAAAACAGAAATCTTATTAGATCTTTTTTGCATAAACATCTTTGACTGGGTCTCCCTTCTCTCTTAGGCAAAATTTAATCTCCTTTAGCATAAATTATCTTGCCCTACCTATATCACTTCTGCATCCCTGATTTTATTTTCAAAACCATATACATCCTCCAAACACATCCTTTTCCACATGTCTCTGGCTGTGTCTGCTTCTCTCTGTCCCAGGTGACCACACTCCTCTTCATCTAATGAACTCTTACTTGAGCGTCAAAACACAATTCAAATGTAGCCATCTCCTGGCAACCTTCCTCTTCTTTCCTCATCATTTGGTGTAATTTGCTGCTCTTCCATGCTTTTTCCCTCAATGCCCTGCTATATTCGTTTTTATTTATTTATTTACTTGGAAGTCTCTGCCATAAGCCATGAACAGTTTTTTATTTTGTTTTCATCCCCTGTACCAAGCAGAATGTCTCATAATTTGTAGCCAATCAATATCTTGAATGAATATCTTTTCCAAAAAGTGGATGGATAGATGTGGTCATTTGCTAGTCTTTACCTTGGGGATTATGCTTTAGCAGCTGTGTTAAAATCGTAGGATCTGGATTCCAGAAGCATTTCGCAAAATCAGTTATCTACCAAAAATGTTTTTGAAAGCTTAAAAAAATCAAATTCAAAAAGTCTGTAGTTAAAATTAAAGTATAGATGGTAATTTTACTGAGATAGATCAGATGATAGATAGATAGATGATAGGTAAACAGGAATCATAATGTGCTTAAAACTATAAAGTAGGTTTTCATTGCTTTCATTTGATGTTTCACCTGATTCTAATCATGTATTTTATCAGTTATTACATTTTAAAAATTGTATAAAGAAGGACTTTATAGTGCATATGGAGCTCTAAATTTTTACTAACTAGTTTTACTAACTAGTTATGAGAGCCAATTCAAATTCTTTCTAGTCCAAAGCAGTACAAATGAACTAATAAGCTGAATATGTGATTTTTGTCAAACACTGTTAACTGATTTTTATTATATTGACTTTTTAAAAACTTTTTTATAATGAGATTCAAGCTAAGTTACTCAATACTACTTATCTACTTAGTGTCCATGTTGGCACTAAACTTCTCTTTCATAGAATCACTAGGGATTAAGAAATATACATTGAGTTTTAAATTTGTATTAATATACACAATTTTTCTTGGATATTACAGATGATAAAGACCAATCAAGTATTTTTTGGTAGGAATATCTGGTGGTCACTACAGTGTTTTACTGTAATTCTGTAACATTGATTTAAACTATCATTCTTATTAGAAAACATGGAACAAAAATCGGTGTATCTGATGATTCAATGGAATGGTGTAGAAATAACAAGACCGTAAGAAGCAAGTAATCTCCTGCAAATACAGGGCAACATAAGCCACATTCCTTTCAAATAGATCCATAAATTTGAGCTCTCCATCCTGTTAAACTGAGTCTTCTGTTATCTATAGTTATAGAAGAAAATTTCACTTAGTTGGTTTATTCCTTTTATCCCTGGAGTATATGTTGAATGTGTTGAATTAGGAGACAGTGTAATAGGACACCAAAAAATAAGCCAGTACAAATCTCAGTGAATTTTTTGAAAAAATGCTTCTACTGTTGCTATGCCAGTATTCTTCTAAGAATGAATAATTGGCTGTATGTTTGAGGCTACCCTACATTTACTCTGCTCTTGGACCTGCAGTTATGTAATCTTGAAGGACTGAAAGAATTCTGGGTAAAGGCTTTACTGAGTGGTGCTTATAGTTAAAATTCTTCAGGGTTCAAATTTTAGGGTTGTGGCTATGTATGCCAGGTCCTAAAAATTAGAGTTCATTTTAAAGTCTTTTTCTTGGTCTTAAGTTTTCCAGCATAAGCAAGGAGTTACAGTAGAAACAGATGATTAGAAAAGTCATGAATAAACATGCTGTTTTCTCTTCAATAGGAATGGGTTTGGTATGGAGAAGATGTCCCTGTGGAAACTTCCATTTACACTGTCTAATGTTTTTCACTTTCTTCTTTCTCTTTATAATTAGCCCCAAATTTAATTGGAACTTTCTTAGCATTTAACCCTACCCCCCTTTTTTTCCTATTGGACTTACTTGTACCTAGGTCTCATTATTTTTGCCAACACCATTTTACTAGTCTTCCAATCACATTCCCTACTTAATTGACTAATTTGTCTCCCTTAAATTATTGACTGATTTGAATATATACACAACATTCATTAGTGGGTTAAAGCTTCCACAATTTTTGCTTTGCATTTATCACTCCTCAGCTTAGAAACAGAATAAAATCCTCAGTTTGGCTTCTCAGGATCTTCTAAGACTGGATCCAAATCTATCTTTTGTAGCCAGTAGTGTTTACACAGCAGGGACCCTCCATTCCTGCAGGATTATACACTGTTCACTAGATGTGTTCTTGCTTCTTGGGCTTTGCTCAGTTAGCTCATTGCTTGGAATGTGTTCATTTTTTTTACTTCTCTAAATGCTACCATTTCTTAAAACTTCCCTAATGTTCATTTCTTGCAAAAAGCCTTTCACAGCTACCATAACACCAAGGAGTCCCTCTCTCTGGAAGTCCTATCCCATGTAAGTTATAGGCTGTATTATAACTTAAGTGCTGCTCCTCTGTGCTTGAGAGGGCTTCTGTCACGAACTTACCACAGTCTTACAGAACAGTTGTTTTTGTTTTGCTGTTGTTGTTGTCATCACCATTGTGTTTTGTATTTTCTGTTCTTCCTGGCTGCAGGGTATAAGCTTTTTATCTGTGCATCTTTAGTGCCCAGTAGGGGAACATGATAATTGCCTGACTAATGCTTATTTACCTAAATGAAATGAATTAAATAGAATCAACCACTTTCATACATTTCTTTATATTGTTAATTATCTTCGTATGTAATTCCCATGTCTTCAATTCTTTGATGTTTTCAACACTTCAACTCTTCAAGTCCAGAAAACAAGCACTTTAAGAATAGGGATCATGTTTTATGCCTTCTGGTGTACCTGCGCCTAGTACAACGTCTTGCAGATATTATAAGAACAATCAGTGTGTGTCACTAGATTGATTTCACAGGAAGGCGATATTTGAGTAATGAAGTGATTCTTTTTTGTCTTTATTCACAACACAATACCATATCGGGAAATGTTTTTATTAAAAATTTTAGAAAATCATTAAAAATCCATTTTCCTATGCAAATATATGGGCTACGGGATTTACAGTGTATAACATTTAAAATGCGTGTATTAATAATGTACTTCCTTTTTCACATTTAATAGAGCGCTCTTTTCCTTTCCCCACTGTGTTTTGAGAAATGCTTAAAAATAAATCAGAAACTGTAGCCTCTGCCTGGCACTGAACAATCCACCTAGTAGCAGATCTTCTTTTTGATATATCTTTCTTTGTCAACAGTTTATATTTACACATTTTCTTTCCTTTAAATTATAGCTCCTCCACAGTTTGTGGTTAGGCCAAGAGATCAGATTGTTGCTCAAGGTCGAACAGTGACATTTCCCTGTGAAACTAAAGGAAACCCGCAGCCAGCTGTGTTTTGGCAAAAAGAAGGCAGCCAGGTGAGTGAGAGTCTTGACCACTTTTCTGAAATCTGTGAACTTCCCCATCTCTGATGGTCCTCAAAGATTTCCTTGCCTCTCTAGTTATCAACATTGAATTTATTTTATGTCTGAAAGAGAGACTTAATTCTAAAATAAGTGTGAATCAGATATTCTAATATTCTTTTTTTCTAGTGTTAATTTTCTAAAATCATCATCTCACGTAGAATAGATACAATGCAGTGTAACTAAATTATCTGAAAAAGTCTAACCTGTTGCTGTTTAAAATCTCTTTAACAGAAAGGTAAGTTTGCTTTCTCACATTGCTCTACATTAAGATAATTAAGTGAGTTAGTATATAAAGCACTTAGAACACCCTGGGCATATGTAAAATAGTCAAAAATATTTCCATTATTAATTAGTCTAGAACCCAATTTCAACTTCCTTCCATAGACAAACAGTATAAATACCTTTTCTTTATCATTAATCCAAAAATGCTTCCTTTTAAGAGGAGAAATATTTTCTTCCATCATCCTTTCTGCATTCCCTCAGAGTGAGGTTATACAGGAAATAATACGTTACATACCAGATGGAACCGACACTTACCTTGTCTTGGCTGTGTGCTGGTTTGTCCTCTCAGGGCCCTCTCCGGGCAGCACAACCTCTCAGACTCTGCTAAAAAAGCAAATTGGGTACCATACTTTTCTCAGGTACAGCTTGGTCCAAACTTGGACAAGCACAGGCCTCCAGGTTCTGAAGCAGTGAGAGGAATTTCCAGCTTAAACCAGATCAAAAATTGAATTCTTTATCTAAGAATGTATCTGTGCATTTCTGAGGGACCTAGAGATGTTTTTGTTCTAGACTTTCCAGAACCACCCCCGAAGAAGCATGTAGTTCTCGGGAAGAGGCCTGCTGGCGCTCCTCCTTGGCACCCTCTGTTGCTAGTCCACGTTCTGGAAGAATTTCCCAGGCGAAAAATGGGAACAGCAATTAAAAACCTCAGACAATCTGAAAACTTCACCAGAGATTAAAATGCTTTCTACTAAATTAAGAGAACCTGTTGATCAAAACCTGTGTATGATTATTTGGGTAGAGAGGCATCAAGAAGTTCCCCTCGGCCATCATCTTTAATTGTTGTGCGTTCCTATACAGTTCTGTACCACCCTAAGCTAGCAGTTATAACATCTCAGTATGGATGGGCTAATTACCTTATTCCCTTCCTCGATGTTCCTTGTTGGATTCACTTCCCCTGTGATTTGTGGGATGTAAAGATAGTGATGGGAAAGATAAGGTAAAGTTCTGGCCACTGCCTTATCCTACATCAGGACTGTTCCAGAACTTACTTGCCATCTTGTTTAGTCATTCAAAACTATAAAATAGATTTCTACTCGTAAGAGTTTCTTGATTCTTCACTTAAAATTGCTTTCAGATTAAAAATGCTAAAGTGAGTGTAAAGAAACATGATACAGTTATAACACACTTGAACATACTCCCAACCCACATACATAACCTGAAAAAGGAAAGAATTCTAAAGCCATTTTCCCTCCTTATGATTGTACAACCTTATAGCACAATTTAATGCACTGAAACTCATTTTCTTAATCTAAAATATGAGGCTAATACATTTTACTCCATGTAAGTTATGAAGATGACATGATTAAGTGAGTTTCTATGTAAAAGTGCTTTACACATTGTAAAGGTTAGAAATGGGGAAAATGCAGAATGCACTTGCTTTCCCTTGTGTCCTGGCTGAAGTGGCAAGTTTGTGCTTCTGGTCGGGCTAGGGCTGCCAGGGCCAGAGGTGTCCCTCTGCCCGAGCACAGAGGCTCGCTCGCTCAGCACTGCTCTGGTCACCTCCGTCCCCAGCCACACACAGTGCTGAGAAGGCTGGAGGGCATGAACCTGGAGAGCCCTGGTAGCTCGGCAAGATTCTTCCTCCTGCCTGTAGTTCCTCCCCTCCACCCAGTCTGGGAGCTGTGAGGTCCAAGAAGTTTCTCCCTCAAACCACAGACAGCATAATTATGCAAAGATGTTATTTATTTATAAATGATACAAATATAATTATGTAAGTAATTTGGTTGTTGCATATTTACACTTTAAAATACAAGTGTTGCATCAAATCCCATTCTAACATATCTTATCATATAGATAAAGCTACGTTGCATGTAAATCACATGTCCTAAAATAGCTCCAGGTTTATATATGCTATTGCATAAAATGTGTATTGGTCTTGTGGCCCAATAAACATGATTTTTAAAGATGCTACGTTGTGTTTTAATGGCTTTTAAACAAGGAATGTTCAAATAGCATTAAAGCCTTTTTTTTTTCCCTGTTATTTGACAAAATGGCAGATAATTCCAGAGATACTAATCTCTGGGAAGATTAGGTAATTTGATTTGATTATAATCTTAGGTCTGGTTTTCTTTTCTTCACCTATCTCCCTCACATCAGACAGAGGAAGAGAAGGAGGGAGAGAGGAAGAGAAGGAGGGAGAGAGGAAGGGAGGGAGAGAGGAAGAGAAGGAGGGAGAGAGGAAGGGAGGGAGAGAGGGAGGGAAGGAAGGAGAGGGATAGGAGACTGTGAGTGAGAACAAAAGAGAAATGCTTGAGCAAATTGTAAATTTTCAAATCATGAATTGGGATATTAGGAAAAATAAATTGGTCTTACTGTCTGCAGTATCCAATTTTTACCATGATCTATGACTGTTCATCAGTAGAGAGAGTTAAGAGCCTGGACTTAATGGTCCATATTCCTCAATATGTGCTGATAATGCCAATTAGCACTAATAGGATACAGGCACTTCAAGGCAAGAAGAGCTCTGTGGAATTCCTGGGTTTTGCTTGTAATCCATTTTCTTTTGCCTGTGTCATACAAGCAGGGAATAAAGATGATGGGTTAACCTCAATCATATGCCGTTTTCCATGTCAACGAATCATTTAGAAGGTGGACTGATAATACATTGTAGAGGAAGAGATCCCAGAGAGAATTAAGCCCATCTGATGTATTAGCGCTATGTAAATTAGTATTCTAATGGCTAATTGTAGGAAAGTGCACACTTTGAGTTATTGTATCATTTTCAAGTGGCTTTAAAATTTAGACCCTTCTCTTTAAGATGGTTTATTTCAGTAATATATTTGGATTCCACGGGAGAATTAGCTTGTTCTCAAATTGTGCTTCATATGTATGAAAAAGTCTAGACTTATATATACTAATACAAATTTTATAGGGGGGGGCAATAGAATTTTGAAATTATATTCCTGACATGCTAGCAAACATCACTTCTTTTAGAAAGCATTTAATAACATGGTAATGTTTATGTAAAGTGGGCTTATAGTGTCCCACTTGAATCTAATAAAGTGGACATCCATCATGTTGCAATAAAGAGAAGAGCTTCTAATTAAAGTAGGACATCATTCTCAGGATTAAAGTCATTTGGTGTAATTGAAAAGTGTTAATACGCTATTTTATCCTCTTGCATTGGTATTACTTCAAGGGTAAAAACATTTTAAGGTGAAAATGTGTCTTATGCCTTTAATTGAATGTTATTACCTCCTGATTGTAACCTATTGAAACTGTTTAATTACAAACCTGGAAAATTAATTACTATATTGAGAAACAGATCCCAGAGGGTTATAATGTTCTTTTTTTGTAAGTAAATACAACATAAAAATTGATATATCCTTATTTGTAATCCAACTTGGAAGCATATCTCAATATGATTTATTATACACGAATGTTTTTCTTAATCGAACAACAGTAAAGCAACATAGGTCATCCAACTGAATGTTATTGCACTCCTACAAGAACTTGCAAAATTTTGTGATTAGGCTACATGTATGTAATATGAGATATATATAGTAAACTAATGCATTTTTTTAATTTTAAAAGGGTAATAATATGAAATTTTTTATCAAATGCATACTTCAGAAACATCTCACATCTTTTTATTTTCAGTGATTCGGTTAATCTTGCTTAGATGGTAGCACTTCTACCTAGCTCCTTGCCTGTTACAACCTGCAGAAATCTCACAGCAGAAGTAGATTCAGCTGTCTCGGTGGCAGTGTCAGTTACACACACTTTTGAACATCTTTAGGAGAAATTCTGTTAATTACATAAAGTATGCAAAATGATCAGCAGAAAATATATTTTGCATTCTTTAGTAATATGCGGTTTACAAAACATAGTTAATGTTACATTCCAGATTCTCAAACATCTCATGAGTTGAGTCAGACAAGCATTATCATGCTTATTTTACAGATGAGGAAACCATATTTCAAAAATATTTGGAGGGGTGGATATAGCTCAGTAGTAGAGTACGTGCTTAGCACACACAAGGTTCTGGGTTCAATCCCCAGTACCTCCATTAAAAATAAATATATATGGTTCCTATACGACTGAAGTATTGTGCTGTACACCAGAAATTGACACAACATTGTAAACTGACTATACTTCAGTAAAAATATATTAAAATAAATATATAAATAAGCCTAATTACCCACCCACCTCTGAAAAAAAAAAAATTCAGTAACTCGCTGAAAGTCAGGGAGAGAGTGAAAGATTAAGATAAAGACCTAGGTGTTTTTGGATGATTGTTCCTTCAACAAGAGCACACTCACTTCTCAGTGTACAGTATTTGCCCATGATTTAGAAAAACTTTCCCAGTGAAACTCATTGTGTGGCATTTAAACATTTCAATACTATATTTTTAAATCTATGTATTTTCTTCTTTCAACCACGTTTCTACAACTGTGATAGCTGTTGTTAATATAATTTTCCTTCTGGGTGGGAAAAGAATATTGATAAAATTATTTGTTTCCATAGAACCTGCTCTTCCCAAACCAACCCCAACAGCCCAACAGTAGATGTTCTGTGTCACCAACGGGGGACCTTACAATTACCAACATTCAGCGATCCGACGCGGGTTACTATATCTGCCAGGCCCTAACCGTGGCAGGAAGCATTTTAGCAAAAGCTCAACTGGAAGTTACCGACGGTGAGATATTTTTAGATTTGTTTTAGGAAAATATTGATTTTTATTTCAAGATTCATAAAAACCACATGAAATTTCTGATTTGTTAGTTACATCATTTAAATTAATGCTTATCTTCTAAGTTTGAATCTAGGTAAAATAATGTTTTTAATGGTTTCTAATTCTCCCTAATTTAATACCATTTACTTTCTCAGAGAACATATAATACAACCTATTTTATTCTTAAAAGTATAGTAATGAGTTATATAGAAATGTCATCTATATATTTTGATTTAATCTTATGGTGACATGATTGCTTCTAATGAATGGCAATAATTTTATTTTACTAGAGGACAAAAATGTCATCTTTAATATTATCAGTGGAAACAGAGATGAGTTTTTAGTTAGCTAATGACATTACGATATCCTATGGCTTTATAATTACACATTCACTAAGTTAAATTAATTAAATACCTTCCAAATTATAAAGATGCTAAAATTATTCTTTTATTTGTACGTATGTACTACAAATCTCTACTGAAGCACCTGATTCATAGTGAAAGTTGAAGAAGATGTAGGGCTCTTCATAATCTGACTTTTTTCCCAAGAGCTTATTTATCATAATTGATAAGTAAGAAGTTTCAGATATTCAGTGAACCTCTGAGCTTGAACTTAAGCCATATCCTTTGACATCTTAAGTTAAAAATTCTTGGAGGAGGATATAGCCCAGTGGTTAGAGTTCATGCTTAGCATGCATAAGGTCCTGGGTTCAATCCCCAGTACCTCCATTAAAATAACTGACTAAATAAACAAACCTAATTACCTCCTCCCTGCCCTCACCAAAAGAGGCAAAAAAACAAACAAAAAAAAAATCAACAAAAATTCTCCTGCTCTTTTATATTTGTGAGATTTGTGGGGTAAAGTGTTTTTCCTCTGGACGCTGGCTTCTGAGATAAAAGAGCTTTGGGCTGTGACCTCTCTGATTCTGTTCTTTCTCTGCTGAGCTTTCATACAATTCAAATTTACATGTAGATTAAAAGGTCATTTAAAATTAATAGAAAGGCCATATTTTTTAATGTCTGTCCATAGTATTGCCTGATTCAGCGCCATGTCAGGAATGGGAATAAATAGAACAGACAAACATTAGCTACGGGGACATTGAGTCGTTAATGGCCACACCTGCTGATGCTGCAGAGCTTTACTGCTATGGGACTGGAAGAAGGCAGGTTCAAGGGGAATAGTGCTGAGAAATTCTTCTTTAGATGGGCAAGATCTTTGATCCTTTGTACCTCCATGTTTCTTAAAAGAAATAAAATATAATTATTAATCTTTTTTTCAGTTCCTGTGTTTTCTTCTACTAGAAAAAAAGTGTCTAGGTACATATACTTGGAAAATAAGATATTCTGGCCAATGCCTGTTTTATTCTGTGCTACTATGAAACATTCCAAATATTTTGCTTAAGCACTGTGCTATAATCTGGCTGCTTAGAGTATTTTACAAGAGACAGACTTTTTAAAATGTTTCTAAATGAAGTTGTTATGAAAAAGGCAAACCATATTTGTAGAAAGCAACATTGATGGATTAGAAGAGCCAGTGGGTGTGACTGATACGGTTCATGAAACAGGTGGATATTCGAAACTATGACTGATACAATAAAAAGGAAAACTTGTTTGGAGAACTTAAGTTTGTTGATGATGTAATCTCACAAACCACTAGTAATTCTAGCTTTGTTTCTGGAGTCAAATTTAAAAGAGTGATAAAGAAATTTAAATCAGTTGGCTGAGATGGCTCGGAACACTTTGTTACAACTGGCTTGAATATTAATTTCTACATTGATTTTTACTTAAGAAAGCAATCACAAAGTCAAGATCCTTTTGCAAGAACGCTGAATAGAGGTTATAGAGTTATTGATTTTGACAATAAAGAAATCTGACTTCAAGACCTACACACACAGACACACAAACACACATACACATTATTATAAATAACTCTAAATGTTAACTTGCCACATTGGCCAATGACTTCAGCTTCTATTCATAGTTTTGAATTTTTCAGGTTGGTTAACAGTTTAATAATATGTAAGACATCATTTTCATTTTGAACATTTTTTGATATGATCCAGGGCAATTTAGAGCCAAATAAAATTCCAGTGCAGAATGAAAACTTATGTCATGTTCAGAAAAAACATCTTTAGCAATGTTTCTGTTGTTACATTTTTGCACTTAGACTCCTTTCTTGGGAATATTTTTAACTCAAGGGCTCATATAAGATGAGATTGTTAATGGTGGTGAAAGATGCTGTTAAGTGATAATTTTACTGGTTAAAGATAGAGCTAAGATGCTTTAACACTTGAATTTCAAAATATCCCCTTCAAAGGCCTTCGTATTAATTCACTAACACTTTTCTTCATTTCTTTTCTTCTACTCTTCTTTTTCTCTCAGAAAGTTAGAAAATTGTATGAAAATTCTGATTAGATCCAATAGAATCTAAAAGGACTGGAGAGAAGAAATGGATTTATATCTTATATTGACAATAAATGTCACATCATGATCTTATATGAATGGTTTATTGAGGATTTATAATGCATAGTTAGAGAAAACCATGGAATTGTTCACAGATCACTGGAAACCCTAAATGTTCATTTAACCTTTGACCTTAGTGTCATGGAAACTTGTGGTCATCTTTCACCCATAACATCCTTGAAACTGAAAATTCTTTCAGGCCAGGAGATTTTCAATTACTTTATTGATCAAATTCATTTAAAAGATGATGAGCTACTCATTTGGACAGTAAAAAAGAAAAAAAAAAAAAAGAAAACTAACCAGATGTCCATTGTCTATATGTAATGATTTCAGGGATATGACAATAAAAGCAGGTTACAAGAATTCACTTGAATTCCATAGAGATATTTAATTTAAAACAGAGAAGTAACATTATTTAAAATTTATTAAATAGTTTCTACTCTGGTAATGCAGGCCCATTTTTCTCACTGAATTTAAAATTATCCATAATATTTTGGAAATTGGACTTCTGTTTTTGACTCATGAAGAAAATTAATTTAATGAAACTTTCAAGTTGAATACCTATTTGCATACCTATTGCTAGATGTGTCAGAATTGGTACAATATTGCATTTTCACATTCTCTGAAGGTTATTTGACTTACTTCTAAAATGAAGAACTTGATAAAGAAAATTGGTGAATTAAATGACTCTAAGTTTTTGTAAAGGATACACAAAGAATATTTTTCCTTAGGTTTTTATAAGGTTTTCTACATATGTACACCCACATTTTAATACATATTTTGATGTAGTATGTTTAGATTGATTCGAAGTCCAGTCTATCTTGACACACAGAAGACATATATCATAATCCTTTTTAAAATCAAATTTGGTTGGCTTTCTCATGGTAGGCTCTAAAAGGGCTGTTTAGTTTAATTTTTTCCCCAAAACTGTGAATTCTAGTAATAAAAATGTACACAGATTGAGAAATAGACAGTCATATAAACTAGTATTTATGGTAGACTAAGGAAATTATAGCATTAAAAAGCAAAAAATATTTTTATTATGTACACTGCAGTGCAAGTTGACTTTCTTGAGAAAAGACACCTCTTCACAGTTGCTCAGCAATAACTCCACCATTTTTTCTTCTTGTGGAAGCTATACACATATATATTTTAATATTTTATATATATAATAAAGAGCATATTTGGATAATTAACCAAAATCTATGCAAAGTTTATAAAATTTCTCTTAAGAAATACTTCTTTGGACCTGGACATGTCAGTTTCATTATCAGGTGGTCTTCTAATGAATTGTAGGTGAAAACTTGCCTCCAATTGATTCCATACTTTCATTACCCATTTAAATAATACTATACATTCTGATACACTTCCTAAATCATTATATAATACTTCTAAAGGCACTGATTACACTGCTACAAATCAATATTTGATTAAAACAACACAGTGAACTAAGTTTATGAAATTATGGAAAATTTACTCAGTTGAACAAAGGAATTGATATATGTATATATATAAGCACAGATTTTTCATGAAAACCCCATTTTTGTCATGTCATAAATATAGTCTTAACTAGATTGTATTTTTTGCTTAATTGTATAGATGAATTAAATCATATCATCCAAATTATATTACTATAATCTAGAGTTCAATGTCACAATTTATATATAGTCTATATATTTTATATTTATATATATTTATATTTATATATATAGTCTAAGATTTTAACATCAGCAAAGATATTATGGTCTATATAAATGCAGCATGCAATTGTTGCTGTGAAGGTAAAATTATATATTACACACATATTTATAATAGAAGCAAAAGTGAAAATTGATTCTACTCATGTGATATTCCACAGGCTTTATTAAATATGCATAGGAGAGGTAAAATGACCATTTCATGAATGATTTCCACAAGCTCTCCACGTTTTAATTTTAATACGATTAAGCCTTTCAGTAATACTAAGTCTTTCCAAGATGTCAGAATTTATCTCATCATCATCTTAACTATAGGCAACTCAAAGTAAGTTATAAGTAATAGTATGGCCTCACTACAATATGTGTAGATGTATGTGTAGTATAGATAGATAATAGATATACAATGGATATAGAATATAGAGAAAAAATTATGCATAATATGTATGACTTTGGGGCTTTAATCTTATTTTTGATATAAGACTACCGATGATATAAAGACTACTGAATTTCATAAAAGTTAAAATATCCTGAAAATAATCCTTGTCCTTTAGTTTTGACAGATAGACCTCCACCTATAATTCTACAAGGCCCAGCTAACCAAACGCTAGCAGTAGATGGTACAGCATTACTGAAGTGTAAAGCTACTGGGGACCCACTTCCTGTAATTAGCTGGTTAAAGGAGGGATTTACTTTTCTGGGTAGAGATCCAAGAGCAACTATACAAGAACAAGGAACCTTGCAGATTAAGAATTTACGGGTAAGTTATGTTGGACTTGTATTTGGATCTTCATCTCAATGTAGGTATGTGCTGCCTGAGGGAAAAACTGGGTTGTGATGTTAAAATCTTACATTCCTGCATATTTGCTGTACCTTTTATTATAAGCTATGTTGTTTCTTATTTTACTAATGACAAATTGAGATTAGAAGGAAGTTCATTGTCCTTATGTTAATCATAAGTTTATAGCAGATTTAGAAACTTTTTTGCCCCTTCACTCTAATCCATATGTATGCAATTGATGAAACTAAAAAGGTTAAATGCATGAAGTTAATAATAGTGATAGTATATTTAAAATAATTTGGAAGTGATGAATGCTCCTGATTTACTCTCATGAGCAAAGGAAGTTCACAAAGAAATGTGGATAAATTGACTCAGCTAAATAGTTATATGGAAAATAACCTAGAGATGAGGCTGATAAATACATAGCAAGCAGGTTTGACTAGCTGGTAGAGAATCTTATATTTCAGGTTAAGTTGCTGTGAAGTTTAGATTGAAACCTGTGAACAAGAACAAGACATTGCTAGTCTTACAACAGGAGATGACATTACAGAAAATGACCATTCCTGCCAACTTAAGAAGTTAGACTTGCTTCAGGAGCAACTCAAACTAAATGTTTATTTCTGAATATTGTACTACCTGTCTACTGCTGTGTAGCAGTTTTAGAAAACGCTTAGAGGTTCAAAGCAACACACATTTTTATCTCATATTTTCTGTTGGGGTTAGGAACCTGGGCATGGCTTAGCAGGGCCTTTTGTTTCAGGGTCTCACAAAGCTACAATCAGAGTTGTAGTCTCATCTGAAGATTGGCTGGGGACAGATTTGCTTCCAAAGGACATGACTGTTAGCAGAATTCGGTTCCTTACGGCTGTCAGACTGGTGATCTCAGCTTGCTTGCTGATGGCTGAAGGCTGCCTTCAGTTCCTTGCCATATGAATATTCCCAGTGTGATTGCTTGCTTCCTCAGAGTCAACAAGGAAGAGAGTTTCCTGGCAAGATAGGCATTAGACTCCTATATAACATAATCACAAATGTGACATCTTGTCCCCCTTGCCATATTCTATTGGCCAGAAGTAAGTCAGCAAGTCCCCCATATACTCAAGGTGAGGGATTACATAAGGTGTGAGTACCAGAAGGATGTTCTCATGGAGGCCACTTGCTCTCCACAAGTATATTCAATTCATTCAACCAAATATAGAAAACCTCCTCTCAATGTAGCAAGTACATGCTAAAGCCCAAGAGTATGTCAGATTAGTCACAAGATTGGGAATGAAAGCCAGAATTAGGATGCTTGATATAATAGTGCATGGAGAACAATTGATTGAAAATAATTCAGTGGAAGAACAATTAGTAGAATCTGGAATCTAGGAACACATTGGGAACCAAGATGTTAAAAACAAACAAATAAAAAGGTGCTGAATTTTCCCAGAAGCCAGAAGAGGAAGATAAAATATTTTTACTACCTATATTTTCAAATGATCACAATGGGGAGTGTTCTTTTCTTACAATGTAAATTATTTAATAATTACATGTTCATCTGGTGTGTAGACTACAGATACATAACAAAAAGGAAGACTGACTGCTTTTGCTGTGCGCGTGCACACACACACACATACACACATTCAAATCTTTACTCTGTTAATATAGTGAAAGTATATCATTTTTTCATTTTAATTTTGACACAGGCATTAATTATTGCTCTAAACAAAGTAAAGTAATACGAATTTTTATGCTGTCTTTTTATTGATTGTAAATTAATTGCTAATCTTCTTTGAACAAAATGGGAGTTATTAAAAAATTAACGCCACCTCTTCTTGAGTAAACAATTTAACTTCTCTCTGTGAGCTAAAGGCAGACTTGGGCCATGGAGGTTAATGCATTTCCACTGTACTGCTGAATTAAAGAGTGTGCTTGAATAGTTAAGATCCCCAGTAGTGTTTGAAAGAAGCAATTAAAGGTGGGCGCTTGATGATGTCAAACAAACTTTGAGCCCTCTGTCAGGATTCTGAGTTGTCTTTCTGAGATGCAAGCTCCTGGGGGCTTGTCTGCAGCCAAGTACACAAGGAGAAAATAGGTGATGGAGTGTGCCAGCACGTTAGTCTCTTTTTCAAAACCCTTGGTTAAGGATAAAAGGAGAAGGATGGAAAAGATATGGAGTGCTCATGACCAGAAGAGATGTAATTTAAAGTTAAAGGTATAAAAATGAATGTGGTGATGACGATGATGAGAGTGTGAGCTTTAGCAATGATATTTAGGCATTTGATACTGCTTTTCATAAACTCCAAAATGGAAACATTGTTATTTTTCTGTCAGATGACTGACTTTAATGGGAAATAAAATGTTTTACAGTACTTCGTTGGTACAGTCAAGATAGGGTTTCTCTAGGTCTTACTCCTTTGTGTCTCACTTTCTTTCCCAGTACTTAATGCAAAGAGGGAAAGACAGTGTGATGAACGCTGTGTTCTCATAGTCCAGGTAATTGGTAACTGAATCTGTTTCTTTTGAGAAGTAGAATATTCCAATACTCATTAAAACATACCTACCACAGCCAATATCAGCCTTGTATCTCCACACAATGACAAAGAGATGCAGTTAAGAAGCATTACCTACATATTCTTCTTTTAGCATCTGCACATAATAACAAGTGCTACATTTTAGTTCAACAGCCATAATAAAATGCAAATTCTTTACTCTTTCACAGACCATATTCAAATGAACATCCCATTAAAATCCAACCTCGGCTCATTATATTTAGTTTGTGAGTGATGCTTCTTAAATGCAGAGATTTCTAATGACTATAATGCGTGCACAGCCACATTTAAAAAATGGCTCTTTCTACAATGGCTATCCCCCATCATCCCTCTGTATAATAGAAGACAATTGTACAGAGATAATATGGCAAAGAATGACGTGCCAGAGCAATTTGAAACTTAAGGTAAAATACATAATGACATTTAAAATCAATTAAAGTGGTGGAACGGCAGTAACATCCAGGCACTAATGATTTACCCGAGAATCAATTGTGGAAGGTTGAGTCATCAATACACTTACATTTTGAACCCGGCAGATACTATATTCCATGAACTCCCATATTTCATCAACAATTAGATTCATGTTCATCACAGAATTTTAATTCTACATCTTCTGCTTTGTTTTATTCTGTTTGGTCATCAGTTTCTCTTCCCAGTCTCACTTTTCCTTCACCCCTCATCTAACGTGAATGAATGTTGTTTACAGTGTAAGCCAGTGGGGCTCAACCACAGGGAGGATTTTTGATTTACATCTTACTGATCTTGCGGTTGTTGTCAAGGTATAATCACAGAGTCAGTTTTGTGCCTTTGACATCTAAAAAAGGAGAGCCTTGATTAGATTATCAACTATTTCTCGAAGTATTTTGCAGCTCTCCAGTGAGTAATGAAAACATTTTAAGTAATCAACAAATGACAAATTTAAGTATGCTTTCATAAGAGTTATATATTAGATTAGATCAATGACCTCTTTCAGCTCTAAATTACAATGATTCCATAGGTATTGTTTTTTTTTTTTGTCTTTAATGATGCAATTTCATACCATTCACTGTTACACTGCTACAGTTTTAATATAACTGAATATACCCATTAAAAGGAAAGATTTAGTTTTCCTTTAAAAAAACTTTTTTCTTCACTTTTTTCCATGTCTCTAAAAATAAAGGAATGGTTGCCCCCCTGTTACCTCAGTGCTTGTTTACTCCTGGGTGCATTTTATTGTTTGAAATATAGTTTATTGACGACAGACAGGACAACTGCATTACTGATCTCTGAATGTTTACAGGATTCTAAAAAATTCTGTCCTGGGTTGACCACATCTAACTCTGACTCAGTGAAGCCCCAACATAAACTGGAGTTAAAAGATAAGAAAGAGTATTGCTGTGGAGGCAAGAAAGAAAAAAAAACCTAAATTTTACCAAACAAATAGCATTTAGTTATAAAAATATAATAAAAATCTCTGAATCACTATTATGCATTATGTGAGTTTATTTTAATATTTTATGTGTACATGTAATTGACTTTAATGTATACTTTGGAAGGCTGATACATCACATTTTAGAAATCAAATATTGCCTTGTTAAGATTGATTAATTATTCTACAAATTAATTAAAACAATTTAATTCTCTCCCTCCTATGCACACTAGATTTCTGACACTGGCACTTACACTTGTGTGGCCACAAGTTCAAGTGGGGAGACTTCCTGGAGTGCTGTGCTGGATGTGACAGGTGAATTCTTTATGAATTATTATTACTATAGAAGAAATGTTGAGCCAATTTGAGTGATTAGCTCATTATCAAATAACAAGTTAAGGAGAGATCAAGATTTTAATTCATTGAATGTAAAAACTAGGCTTTATGCCACTTTTTAATTTCAATACCACTTTGGTCTATAGCATTGCATATATGAAATTTAATACATTTGTCCTTGATAACCTTGTTATTTTATTTCTCTGTCTAGTGAACAAACACTTCAGTGATTATATGTGAAAGTAAATATTTACTAGTATGTAAGGAAAAGCAAGTATTCACTTAGATACTTTTGACTCATGAAAATGAATTGTTTACTGTCTAGTACAAATTCTTTAATAGACTGTTTTCCCTCTCATAAGCATTATTGTCAGCTTTTGCAATCAGAAATGAAGCTTTTTCTGTTTGTCCTCTATAGAGTCTGGAGCAACAATCAGTAAAAATTATGATTTAAATGACCTGCCTGGACCACCATCCAAACCACAGGTCACAGATGTTACTAAGAACAGTGTCACCTTGTCCTGGCAACCAGGTACCCCTGGAACCCTCCCAGCAAGTGCATATATCATTGAGGCTTTCAGGTATGGGACAGTTCCTTTTTTCTCCATTGGGTTTTTGCTTTAGCTCCTTTATCCTAAAATCTCAAGTGAGCTATTGTACTGTTTTATTTTAAAGACACTTTTAATCAGTGCATTTTAAGAATATATCTTTTATATCTGACTTTATTCAAGGTTCGACTTTAGCTGTATTTTTCATTCATGACTTAATTATAAGGTTAAATATGTATTACCCATGCCTAAGTCTGTAGGGATGTATTTATGACATAATCGCTTGGCTCTTTCCTTTACCCTGACCATTGGGATTTAAGATGAAAATTTTGGCTTTACACTAAGCAGAAAGCAATTTAAATTAGGCACAGGCACTTTTTAAGTTATGCAACATTTATTGAGGCATGGAACCTTGGAAATTTGCTTGCTAATAATTAGAGCGGAATTTAAAATAATTCCAATATTTTTATGCTATATATTTGAATACATATATTGGCTATGCCTAAGAGAAAATTAAAAACTGCAAGTAAGGGATTGATTACATGTACTTGTGACTGCTGAACAGAAAAGACAGGTCCAATTGTTATTTGAAAGTATTGCCATCAATTTAAGGATATAGACTATAAATTGGCAAATACCATTATAAAATTGTCTTATGAGAATTTGATGAAATAGATATACAAATAGGAAAATGTAGCTTTATTGTCAGTTTCAATGTTTCTGTTTGCCATTATAAATATAGTGATAACTGTTCTTTTTAAGCATTAGGACAAATCATCACTTTTATTTTAGGCTTCCCTGATTTAATAAAGTTAATGACCAATGCATAGTTTTCAAATTTCAAAGTAGTATTTTTTCCTATAATTTTCATGCTTTGATGCGTAAGGACTTCTGAAAAATAAGCAGGCAGCCCTAAAAAAAATCACATTGTCTCCTCATTCTAAACAAAAGCAGCATTTGACCTTAGACAAAATGTTACAAACTGGCAACCTATCTGTAAATGGCTGTTAAGGGGGTCCACACATAGAGTCAGAGATATTTCACCGTTCTGAGATGAGAAATCACAATGCTGTGTAATGTACAATTTTATTAAAACTGTGACCGAGGGAAAATATTCATTACATGCTTCCTTTCTTCTTTTACAGATATGTAGTTTTAGAAGGCTCTATTATAATATTGCATGTGGAATTGATGCAAAAGAAAACACAGCTTGTAACAGGAAAATGTATTGGCATAACTTACTCTGTAGTCCATTTATTCTTTCTACAGGTTAATTCTTTTCAAGGTATATATATACATTTACGAGGACCATATTTATTGTATAAACTTGATGTTGTGATCTTGGCCTCTGTTCCTTTTACAGGTATTCATTTAGTGGGCTGCTGTGCTTTAGCAAAGGGCTATCACATCTCCTGGGCTGAGTTTAATTTTGTTGTGCATGGCACTTCCGTTAGGTGGGCTCGGCTTTGTTGTTGAATAAACTGAAACCATCCAAATGTTTCATTTATTGGGCTGAACACTTCAAGCGTTGTGTGTGTGTGTGTTTAATTTTCAGCCATTAACCTTTGTCATTGATACCCAACTCCATTTCCAAGACCCTTATGACTGCTCTTTAAATGAAATTTCTGTTCATGTTTCAGCCAATCGGTGAGCAATAGCTGGCAAACAGTGGCAAACCATGTAAAGACCACCCTCTATACAGTGAGAGGACTGCGGCCCAATACAATTTATTTATTCATGGTCAGAGCAATCAACCCCCAAGGTCTCAGCGACCCAAGTGCTATGTCAGATCCTGTGCGCACACAAGGTAATTTCAATAGCTGTAAACAAGACTGGCTCTAGAAGGAGGCATTAAATAGATCTTTAAGGACAAAGGAATTGTAGGACAAAAGATAAATGCGTCCGCATTGCTCATTATAATGTTTCGACTGACCTGATCTAGTGAGAGAGAAGAGAACTTGCTGTTCACCTTGTTGAGTATGTCGCCTTTCTGGAGCTATTTAGGGTCTACTTAGTAACAAAAAAGGAAGAAAATAAGTGGGAACAATTACACAGTAAACGTGGATCAACTAAGTTAGGGCTTTGCACTATTTCAAAGGGAGGAAAAATGTTTCTTCTTCTTTGAAATTAATTATACAATAGCAAAAAGTAATCTTTAATGGATAAGATGCCCAGTTAGAGATATCAAAATTACTACCTGCGGTTCAGGAGTTGTGTTTTTATAGTGCTATGGGGCTCAAGGTGTGGTTCCCACAGAAGCAGCATCTGCATCACCTGGGACCACATTAGAAATGCAAGTTCTCAGGCCCTAACTCGGAAGCTCTCAGCTGCAGCCCAGCAGTCTGTTACAGTGCCCTCCAGGGAATGCTGATGCTCAGGTTTGACAAGCATCGCTACAGTGTATTTTATTAAACCACATGTTTAAAGGAAAAGTTTGTTTCAGAAAGCAGTAAATCAAGCTTGCTTTCAGAGGTATGCAGTTCTTTTGACTAACTAAAAAAAAACTCCACTCAGAATATTATCATATAAGTTTTAAATGGAAGATTTCTAATCTCATCTTTAGTAGCCTGTCTCTTCAAACTAAGTCCAGGGGTTAATATGGAATGTTGAATTATAATTTCCCTTCTTACTGGTAGAGGAGAAGAATGAATAAAATAGAAATGGTGGCTTTATTATTTGTTAAAACTTACTTCCCACAGGGTTCTTAAGAAAGGGTTAATTATTTCTTATTTGTAAGGCTTTGAACAAGATATAATTCAAAGTAGTATTTTTATGCTATGAAAAGCACCATACAGCCATAAAATATTATAATTACAATGTAGTTCTGTGATAGTAACTAGCATGCTATTATAACAGAGAAGGGTGCCTTAAAGGAATCAAGTCAAATAAAGTCACCACGTGATTTTGCAACGTTGCTGACATGATGACAGTCAAGGGAGGAGGGGATGCCACTTTGCTATTGTTCTCTGAGCAGTAATGTGATTAATTTTCCATGATGATAAAGGGCCTGTAGGTAAAGAACCTGTCTCAAGAGAAAGAAAAAGTACAACAGGGAATTTGAAGATCTGAAATGGGTTCTGTTTTACCTTGCCTGGATCCAGTTGCGTTTAGTGCATCTGAATTTAATGAGTAAATTAAATTATTGAACTTGAAAAGGAAGAGGTGTGTGATTTTAAGTCAAGAAATTGTAGTACCCAGATCCTTTCCACCTGTGTAGATAGAGTTTTTGTGCGGAGCTGCTACGGCAGGTGGGGAGATCACAGTGGGAGGACTTGGGTGTGATTAAATCCCATGACCTTCCTAATCTCTCAGTAACAGTGCCAGTCACTAAATCTTGACTCCTAATATAACTTCTTGGTGAAAAGGTCAAAAAAGATTAATGAAAAGTTGTTTGTGATTTGGCTTGTGCCAGTCGAGAGACTATATAGAGTGGAAGACTTATGTTCTCTTAACAGACATTTAATAGGAAAACTCATGTTTTGTGTCTGAACGTCAGAATCATTTTTGACATGACACTTTCAGCAGCTTTGTGTTCTGCAAAGCACTTCTTTGCAAAGAACAGTGTGCTGTGTGAGGTCTTATTTTTCAAAGATATTACATATTATAGGATTTAGAAATTTCTTATTTTAGTAAGGCAGCAAATATTTGTACCATCAACATTACAGTAGACCATAGATGTACCAGCAGATTGATATTATTCATATAATATTAATATATATACATATATATGTATGTTTTCTAAGTCAAGTAAAACTCCACTGTTCACGCTAATGATGAAAAAAACGTGGAACTAGAAAAGATTAACAAAATGCGGTTTCCAGTTATTTGTGTCCCAGTTTAAGTTAGTGCTCCCAATTTAAGTTATGGCTGTAGTTTAAGTGAGATGTGCACTTAAAAATATTTTTGCGAGTGTGGCATTGTGGCTCGAGAAAATAGGATAAAACAAGATTAAGAAAATAAATCATTTTAAATTGGACTTCCTTCCTTAAATAAGGTGATTGAAGAAAAAAATATCAATATTGCAGTGTACCAGTTAAAGAAATTGATTTGAGTATGTGTGAAATTGTTTTTGATATCAGTTTGATGGACTTGGATGTCTATAATTTATCTTTTTTTTTTTCCTTAATGGGTACATAGAATCTAAACCATTGTATGGAAAACAGAGTAGTATTTAGGTAAATGGTGAATAGCGGGGCAGACCAGTATATGGCTGAGTATATCATTCTCAGCATCACAGTTCTTCTCCCTCCCACCTCCCCACCATCACTTCCAAAACGCAGCTGCATTATTTTTTGTTAGATATTGGAGAACTGTTCAGAACTTACTACATAGAACATTTTATCAGTCTTTTAAATTGGTCAGTCAAAAATATTTTTGTGAATTTGGGAGGATTCTTCCCCTTCTTACCCTCACTTTGTTTACCTTTAGTAACATAATTCACTTCCCAGTCCGCCTGATTGCTTTCCCTTCCACACTCCCAGACTGAAATAGGTCAAGGAGGAGGAACACACACCCTACAAATTGGGGAAAGGGATTGAACAAATTCCTAAACAGCAATTTTCAGGTCTGGCCCCATTAACTGCTTAGGAGAGTCCTTCAATATGCCAACATTCATAGAAAACTGAGGTTTCTAAAGAAATCTTACAGCACATACTTTATTCTTTAAGAAGAAATAATAGATCTTTTACAATTATATACTGAAGTTAGAATGAGGAATTGCAAACACTCTTATTAGTATTATTTTAGTGAAGATAAATATCACCTCTCAAATTATATCCTAGTATATGGTAAAGACCATGTATTTTAATGCTGTTCATCACAAAGGGTTTTTTATTGTTGCTGCTGTATTTCTAATGGCATAATACTGGCTTATATAATATATATTGGAATTTCACTATGAACTTTTAAAAATTGGGACTGGTTATCCCTGTAGATATCAGCCCACCAGCACAAGGAGTGGACCACAGACAAGTACAGAAAGAACTAGGAGACGTCATTGTTCGCCTTCACACTCCGGTCGTACTGACTCCCACCACTGTTCAAGTCACGTGGACGGTAAGTTTTTAAAAATAATCTTAATGCTAGTCTCTTTTATTCATTTAAGAAAACAAACTAAAAAGGAAAAGGCAAATAAACTAACCAAAAAAAAAATAGTAGTAAAATCCTCACCATTTAAAATCAAGGTGTCATCAATGGCAAAAAAGGAAAAAAAATTAAAAGATAAAAGAGTATGTACATAGAGTAAAAGTAGATAGCAGTATAAACATAATATGTTCTGTCTTATGAACTTTTAAACCACCCTATTAATATATAATTAACAAACCAGAGTTAAAGTGTACAACTCAATATTTTTTGGTATCTTTGCAGTTGTGCAATCACCAGAATCTGATTTTAGAACATCATCCCAAGATGAATCCTTTTCCCCATTAGCAGTCACTCCACCGTTCCTCCTACGTTAGCCCTTTGCAACCACTAATCTGCTGTCTGTATAAATTTACCTATTTCTTTCATATGAATGAAATCATGTACTATGTGACCTTTCGTGTCTGGCTTCTTTCACTCAGCTTGATGTTTTTGAGGTCCATCCATGTTGCAGCATTTATCAGTACTTTGTTCCACAGTATAGATATATCACATACATCTGTTTATCCATTTATCAGCTGATTCATCTGTGAGTTCTTTCCACTTTGGGCTATGATGAATGATGGTGCGATGAACACTTGTGTACAAGTCGACATATATTTTCATATCTCTTGGCATATACTTAGGAATTGTTGAATTAAGCTCTCTGTTTAGCATTTGGATAAACTGCCAAAATGTTTTCCAAAGTGTTTTCACAATCTTATGCTTCCACCAGCAGTATTTGAAGATTTCAATTTCTTCCAATCCTTGCCAGTTTCTCCCACATCCTCACCAACATTTACCATCCTCTTTTTGATTATTGCCATTCTAGTGGATATGCAGTGGTATATCACTGTGGTTTTGATTTGCATTTTTAATGACTAATGAATTTTGACTCTTTCATGTGCTTCTTGAACATTTGGATATTTTCTTTAGAGAAATGTCTTTTTAAAATCTTCTCATTTTTAAATTGAGTTGTTTGTCTTCTTAGCATAGTCTTTTGTAAGAGTTCTTTATATATCAGATACAAATTCTTTATCAGATACACAATTTGTAAATACTTTCTACCAGTCTGTGGGATGTTTTGTACTTTCTTAAGGATGTCATCTGAAACACAAAAATATTCTAATTTTGATGAAGTTTTCTTCTGAATTTAAATTAATCATCTTTACATTCTTTTAGCTGAACCTCCTCCAGCAGTACCAAGCAAAAATATATAATTTTAAAAATTTTGCATATGTAGTAAAAAAATTAATGTTTTAAGAAATAAATTGATATTTTAATATATGCTAAGAATGTTCAATTCCATGCATTATTAAATATCAACCTGCCAATGTTATTTCAGAATGCAAAATGTTTTCACCTCATGATAGCCACTGCAGTGAAAACAATAAATAGCATAAAAATAGCCATATTTCTCATATTAGAGACTATTAACCCTTGTACATGGGTTTGTGTCTATGTGTGTGTCTGTGTTTTGTGAAAAGCCTGATAATGGTCTTCCTTGTGCATAATACCAGGTAGTGTCAACTTCTCATTTCTTGCCTGAGACTTCTCTATTATAGCCTCTGAAAATCCTAAGGAAATATATCGGGATAATAAAAACTCTCTCTATATGTGGTAGATCATGTGTACTGTACAGGTAATGGTCACTTGAGTTAGTGATATCTAGAAGAATTTCACTTTAACTACATTGGCAAGAAAGTGTGTATAATTATGTCTCTGTTATTGTTGTTGACGGTATTGTTCTTGTGGTAGGAGAAGAATGACTGTAAGTCAAAAACAATGGATTTTTTCCCCCACTTAGTGTCCAAATTTTTTAAGGAAATAACTATTTCATCCATTTCCATCAATTCCTTTAACCCGGAAGTTGAGAAAAGAAAACTGATTATTTTTTATTAGTTCTTAATTATGTTTGAAATACAAAACACAGTGAAGAAAATTATGTCAGTATCCTTTTAATAATAAATCCATTGAAAAAATTCAGTTCAACAAGCATTTTTTGAGGCCCAATTTTTTACTAGATGTGGAGGAATGCTATATAAAGAGACAGAAATCTACTTGAGAAAAATGTGGAAATTTTTAATGATGGTACACAGAAAGTAAGAGCCATAGCTGACATATACACATCTTACAAACAAAGATCAATCAAAGAGGAAGTGAGTAATTCTATCCTCAGGTATCAGAAACCGAATTACCACTTACCTACATCTATATGCGGAAATATGGAGGCATGACTGTATTAGAACAGTAGAAACTAAATTAACATTTAAGGCTGTTTAGTTCAAATCTATAATTATATAAAATGAACAATGCAGACAGGTTGAGCAATGTTCCCACATCTAATTATAGGTAAAGATAGGATTAGAATTTACTTAATCTAAATCTGCTTTTTGTGTTTTTCACTTTAAACATAAACTGTAGACAAATATTAGTTCAAAGAAATGCCTTTTAATAGTTGAATTTCAACATATGATCCTGGAGTTAGCCTGTGAGTACAAAACTGGATAATGCTTTAACAAAAATAAAACTAAATTTATAATGTTTTAAGGGTAATTATGATTATCTAAGATGACATTGTTTCTAATTTTATTTTGGATATAATTTCACATAGACAGATTCTGTTTTCTGCATAGAATGGTTTCTATTCTTCTGCTTCCATGAAGGGAACATAATGACCTCATCATTTTTCCAGTGGCACAGGAAGCGTATTATCTGCCATGCCTCTTCCATCTTTCTGTAGCTTTGGTGAGATACAAAACTAACAAAGCCAAGGAAGTGGTTATATTTTTTAATAACAGATTTTCCGTCGTTCTCAATTGAAAAAGTCTTCTCTGCTTTGTTATGAGTTTTGAAGAGGCTTCTTTTTTAAGCTGCTTCTAAATGTGGGAATTATTTGGGTAAGAATCAAAGTCATTATGTTTATGAAGTTAATCACTCTTAAAGTCACAGAGTTTGAAAGAATAAATCAAATCAAATCAAAATTGCAGGTCAGTAGTCTGGGAGTTCTTCCAAGAGAAGGACCTTGTCATATTCATCTCTATATCCCAAGAAATTTGTCATTACTGATTTGCATAGCTCTCTCCCTCATGAACTTGACTTTGGTAAGTCTGAAGTTCATGCTTTCGTTTCTGTTTTTTCAGAGCAGAGCATTTATTATGAACTACTTTTTCAATAACTGTCTGTTGAATGATCAAATCAAGTTGTTTTCATACATTTTAATTTTTTTTTACTCTTAAAAAAGAAAGTGTTCAATTGTATCACAAATTTCCCGTGAATTTGTAGTTACACGTGCTATAAATATGAATGTATTTGAGAGATAAATTTAGTGAAATAAAGTTAGGCTAGAGGTTTGATCCGTTGCCAAAGAAATTATAACTAAACATTTTATGTTTGTGTCTTATTTTCAGCTTACCAAATGTATATGTTCTTTAAGTTCTCACATTGTTAGTATTTGAGTTACAAACACGTTGATGTTTGAGGGAAGAAATACATTCCCTGCCTATGTATTTAGACTGGGGACCAGATGATGTGGTTTGTCAGGAGTTGGCAGGATTCTGTTACCAGACACATAGGACATTTAGATGGGCAAGACCATCCTCCTGGCCCACAGGCTAATCTTGAAGCATCAGTAGTTAGCAAAGGCTGCTTTCTCAAAATGACTGCTCTTGTGAGGGTAGGCAAAAATGATGAAAATGATTGTTTCATGAAGAAAATAGCAATGAATCTCTTATTTTAAAATGATTATTCTAATCTGTGTGTGTGTGTGTGTTCTGTTTTTATTAAAGGACAGAAGGAATGACAGGCCCCTTGCCCCTTAAACATCACAGCTACTGGTATTTCAGAACTTAGTTAAATACAGATCAGTTCCTTAGCAGCCTAAGCCCACCAAAGAAAACTCACTTTGAATTTTCAGTATAGATGGAAATTTTTTTAATTGAAAAGATAGATATTGAGCATCTCATTTTAAACCTTTTAATGAAAGTGCTGATTGAGGACCACATACCAGCCCCCTTGTTTAGCATCTTCCTTACTTAACAGTGGTGCTTTATCATTGCGCATCTCTAAGACTTGCAGAGTGCTTTAAACAATGTTGATCATTTAATTGCTTCTGTGCCCTTGTAATATGGACATTATTTGAGCAAACTGAGTAAACTGAGGCTCAGAAAGTTTAAAAGGCTAAGCCTCAACTGAGACTTTACAACTTGAAGACAAACTCTCTTCATTCCATGTTTTGCTTAAGACAACCATTTTTTTAATTCCAGAAAATACCAATTTTTTTCAAATTCTATAAACCCATAGATTTGTAGCCAGACTCTGATTATAATTAACTCTAAAAGAAAATCCTCTTTCTTGTAATCAGAATGTTAATAACACTAGTGACAAGCACATGGTTCAACTTGAAAGTGACCACTTGTCAAAATACGCTCCCAATCAGTGGTGTAGAACACATGTCCACCAAAGGCCCGCCAATTTTTTTTAAAGGTGACATGCAGCACTTTTATTTTTGCTTCCACCTATAACAACAAATTTCCTCCTGGAAAGAATGTATAGCAACCATTCAAGATCAAGTTAAACTATTTAGCTATTAAATTGGCCATTAGAACATACTGGTTGAAGGGAGTATATGCTGAAGTGAGCAAAGCAATGTTGTGTAGTAAACATTAGCTTCATAAAGTCCCTAAAACACTTAATTAATGAAAACCAAACATGGATAAAACCAATTTACCCTGATTTACAGACTCCCTTCATCTGGAAACAGCTGCTTAATGTTCTCCTTAAAAACACAGCTTGCTTCTTTCAGTATTAACAAGCTATTATTGTGAGTTATGTCTTTCTTTCAGTATATAAATTCACTTAAAACGAAGGCAGAGAAGTTTATAAAATGCAAGCTTAATGTTGTTTTAACATACGCTGCAAGGATTTTTTTGAACATTGACAGTTTTGATGAAAGGCATCTCTCTTTGGCTCTCATAAATTTAGCTTTTTGCTTTTTCCTTGTTTTATAATGTCAGAAACAACTTCTACTTTCCAAAAATATATATACTTTGGTACAGACACAAAATGGTAGCATGAGTGAGGATTCAGAGATCATAAGCTTTGGTATCAGAAATGAGCTTACTTTTCTTTGACATAAACTCATACAAGTGTAGCACTGATTCCACAAATCTTTGATGGTTAGAAAGCTGTCAGGTGGGTGAAGGAATTGTTACTTGTTGAGACTGATCTGTGAAACTGGAATTAGCTATACTTAGAACACACATGCTCATGCTCACCAATTGTATGGGTTTTGCTAGCTTGGACATTCCAAATACCAAAAAAAAAAAAAAAAAGTTGCCTTTGTTCCACTGTATTTTGATTGAAGTCCTGTATTTTTAAATTTTCTGCCTTCACTTAAAAAATATTTTTAAATTCTGCAACTAATGAAGAAATGCTAGAAGTTAATACATGAAAGAATACCTTCTATTTATTATGTGTTAACAGTTAGATAAAGACTTTTTTTAAAAGCTGAAATAACCATTTCTATCATCACCTTCTTTATTTCCTCTCTCCTCAGTCTTCCTAAAATGAGGTTATTCCATCTCTTCTCCATTGAATTTTACACTTTATTTGACAGTGAAATATGTCAAGTTAAAGGCTTCTTAGAATATAGCTATTAAACTATAGTATGTAGAATATTAATTGCAGAAGGTGCTGTGATATTATATTTAAGTCAAGCATTTCTAGAAAATGACAAGCATTAAAAATATTTAAAAAGCTAACAGTCCTTTTGTCCCTGAAATGAAACAATGGCAAAACTCCAATAAAGATTGTTTAATGACTGTAAAAAGAGAACTTGTTTTTTGATATTTTCTGATATTTTGATACTCATTTTCTTCAAAAATGTCAGATTTTTATTAAAAACAGCTGCTTATCCTCTGTACTTCAGATGAATGAAAGGATCGAGACAGTTGTTAAATTGTGCCAGTAAGTAGGACTGTGGGAGGAGCAAGAAGTTGGGAAATTAATAGAAATGTCATCTGTTTAATATGTGTTAATGGGTATAAGTTTTCATACGCATTTAATACAGGCTCAAGCTCCACAATTCAGAGTCCCTCTCATATGCTTCCTTCAGCCACAGGCATTTTATACATGCTGTTCATACTCTTCTTCCCTTGGATAAATCCTACTTTCCTTGCAGATTTCAGCACTTCTTAGGGAAACCTCCCCACTTCTTGATTCAGTCAATTTCCTCTCCACTCCAGGCTTTCTTAGCTCCTAGTACATCTCATTCATAATAATGGCATATGTTTATTTGTTGTGAATGGAACTGGCCCATAGTTTGAGTGATCATTAGAAAACTGCCACCCTTCACCTGAACTTTAAGTACCATGAGGCCAGGGACTGATTCTACTTTCATTCTCCATTTTTATCCTCAGAGTTTAGCAGAATAACTGGCACCTATTAGTAGGTGAAGGTATTAGTTTGAGTGAGTGAAGGTATTGGTGAGTGAACAAGGGATGAGAATGGAGACTCATGACAAATAACACACTGCATATAAAACCACAAACATGAAAATTGTTAAATACCAAAAAAAAAAGAACAAACAGATGAGCAAGATGCAATGAAGCTAGAAAAAATGGCAAGTTTAGGCCTTTACAAGCCTTTGTAGTAATCCAAAGAATTTGTACTAATCCAAAGAATTTGAGTAATTAAGTATCTTAGACACTGAAGTATTTTAAACAGGAGAGAGGGTTGTTCCACTCTTCATGTTGGAAATCACTTAGGAGCAATGTGAGCTTAAAACTGGAAGAGGATATTAGAAGCAGGGAGATGAATTAGAAAGCCATGGCATCATTCAGATGATAGTTGATGAGGACTGAAACAGGGACAAAAGAAATGAGAACAGTTCCACTGTGACATTGGAAATACTTCCATCTGGTTTCAAAAGCTTTTTGCCATGTTTTTCAGGTTGATCGCCAACCCCAGTTTATTCAAGGCTACCGAGTGATGTACCGTCAGACTTCAGGCCTGCAGGCGATGTCAACGTGGCAGAATTTAGACGCCAAAGTCCCAACTGAGCGCAGTGCTGTCTTAGTCAATCTGAAAAAGGGGGTGACTTATGAAATTAAAGTTCGGCCATATTTTAACGAGTTCCAAGGAATGGATAGTGACGCTAAAACAGTTCGTACTACTGAAGAAGGTCAGTTTTCAGATTTCTAACATAAACCAAACTGAAGTCATAAAGAAATCAATTTCCATTGACATTCTAGTTTATCATCTTCCTTAGAAGAGTAGCAAGAGAGAATCTAAAACTCAGTACAGAAAGTGTCATTTTCTCCTTTTATGCTAAGAACTCCACAGAATCTAACAACTCAAAAAAATGACATTCAGGTAATGAATTTCTCTTATGAAAACATTTGCTTCAAATCTTGCTTATCAGTGCACTGGAATTTGATTATAACATTTTCCCATTTTTTTTAACATGGGTTTAGTGCATTTGGCTTCATTAAAAGATAGGCTAATGGAAACTCAAGAACACAGGCGGTTCCTTGTCACTCCTCTGTTTTTGGTGTAGTAAAGAATGACATTTTCTTTTATAAGCTTTTTTCCCTATGGGTTCTGCCTGTCTAATTCATAGTTTCTAATCTGGAAGATCACTTGCACATTTGCATTAGCATTATTCTTAGTGATATTCCCTCTCCCTCTCCCCTTTGTAACTTTTCTTGCCTGCAGATACTTTAAAGTCAGTCTGTGATGGACATGAAATTAATATAGGTCTCAACCAGTCCATTTTCTAGTGTCTCCTTCACTAAACTAGAGGTTTATAATAAATGGTATCGTCAATGTACAAAAAAATCAGATAAGTATAATAAATTCCTCCTTTTCTGCTTTTCTACTAATTTTATGTATGTACACTGTTCCAGTAAAAAGCCTTTTTTTCTAAACATATTGTATATAAATAAATGTAAGAGCAGCCTTAAGAAAATGCATGTAGATTGTTCATGCTAACATAGATGTTCATGTTTGACCAAAGAGCTTTTTAATTATACACACCTTACAATAAGCAACACAGTGGAATGTTACCTTCACGTTGGTTTACAGTGTGATACATTGACATGGGCAGAAATGCATATTTTTAAAGGCATCATTAATCTACTTTCAGGATTTATAAAGGAAAAAATTACTAAAAATTAATAATAGTATCTTTATCCACCGTTGAATTTTACTCTATGTTGAAAATGTGTAGAACTAATGAGTGGGGTGGGTAAATTTAATACAGAATGCTACGTTTGAAGCATACTTCCAAAAATCAATTTCACTGCAGTTAGACTTTTCCTCTAGATTAGAAACTTGTCACCATTCGGTATACCTTCATCTCTGATTCCTGTGGCCTCTGAAGGGAACAAAGGGAACTCAGCTGGGCTGTGTCTGGGAACGATGAGTGGGTTCTTTCACATCTGTATCTGGGATAATTGACCTGTCGGGAAACAGGCCTGGTGTTCTCACCAAGCCAGCAGTAAGGCAAATGGGAAAGCACTTTTCAAAAGTGCTGCTTTTCAGTGAAGTCTACTTAATAACTACACAACTGGTAGTTAAACAGTTGGGTTTATGTCATTGTGCCATATCTTGGAGCAACGTTATCACAGAGGAATAATAAAGAACAGTATTGTGGTGATGTGTCTGTGTGTGTTTTATACGCAATGCAAGTATGACCGTACTTCAGTGAAATATGTCACGACAGATTTGCCAAACACGGGAAACTTTGCTGATAGGCTTTTAAAATATCTTTTATGACTGAGTGTATTCATTTTCAAAGAACTAAACTGTAAAGTTATGAAAGCTTATATATGAAACTATTTCATACCACAAAATTAATTGAATTTTTTTAATTGTTAGTGCTTTGATTTTCCTTTATCAGCCTTTGGTTTAAACTCAGATATTCACTGAAATGGATAAGTTTTTCTGCAAAATTAGTGCAGCTTAGCCCTCAGATACACTGGGTAGGAGATGTTGCAGTCCAAAGTCATGAATTTTTTCTTACTCATCTTTTCTCAGCACAATTATAATTACTTATAGGAGAAACCATAAAAGAAGAGAACTGTAGGAAATTAAAATCTGCCCATTTCACATTTGACCCAACATGAACTGTTTTCATTTATATCTTCAGAGTTCCTTGCCCATCAATGTAAAATAAGTTTTAAATCTTAAATTATGGGTCAATTTGTAACAGTCAGTTATTTTTCTCAGTATGAAAACAGAAGTGTCTTGTTTCTGTGTTGGTGAGATTTATAGCCATGTTGCTATTTTTATGTATTAAACACAAACCAGAACAAAACAAAAAGATTGTCAGTAATGCTACCACTCAGAGATAATGACTGATAAAATTCTGGAATGCAGGAGAATATTTTTGATAGTGATGTGAGTTTTTGTTGTTGTTGTTGTTGTTGTTTTGGTTTGGTTTTTGGTTGGTTGTTTTTCCATAAAGGGAGCCTATTAGAGTCAAAAGAATCCAAGTTCTAGAATCTGGGTTCAAATTCTCCCTGATTGTTTGTCTTAAATAAGTCTTTTGCAGTAGCCTTCTGTTTTCTTACCTGTAAAACTGAGATAAGAGTTGTTTTTATTTCCTGAGGTTATTGTGAGAATTAAATCTGACATTCAGTTCAGGGCATATAGGAAACACTCATTAGAATGTTAGCTGTTAAGTTTATTAATGAGGACATGTTACCATAGCTTGGAATTTGCTTTAAATCTAACCATTATATTTAAAGGATTAAAAAAATAAAAACTCATTGTTGAATACTATCTGCAAATTCAGAACTACTGGAAACCAGAACCTCTTGTATCTTGTCTTTATGTTCATATTTTGTAAGGAGCATTAATGCACACCAAGATTTACAGTTTGTGTTTATTCTAATCACTTCCTCCACAGCCCCAAGTGCCCCTCCACAATCTGTCACTGTCCTGACAGTCGGAAGCCACAATAGCACAAGTATTAGTGTTTCCTGGGATCCTCCTCCACCAGATCATCAGAATGGAATTATCCAAGAATACAAGGTAGGGCCTGGATGAAGAAGGAAGGTCCACAGATGACAGTTCCCAGAGAAGTCTCAGGGTCACATGGATGAAGAACATTTCTAGTGGCTCCCTTATTAACTTGAGTGTAAATTAATTTTTTATATCTTTGTGCAACACGTAAAGAGACAAATGCATATATCCTACCTCCAGGGTCACAGATAACTCAGACTCAGTTGGACAAGTAAACCATAACAATGCAGTGGGGTTTTTTTTGAATAATGTGATTGCAGAACTTCAAAGATTTAGAGAGATGAGGTACAAGGTAGATAGTGAAGCCCTGTCCCAGAAAATGCCTTTATCTTTTTTACTAGATTTCTGTGTAATGGGCCTTAGAGCAGCTGTTTTTAAACCGTATTCTCATAAAACAATGCTTCAAGGCTTTAAAGAGTTGGGATGGGAATATAAGGGTGGGCGTACCAGCTTCCACTCCAGGTCTGCTTTGATCATGTTATTGAGGTTCTGTAAAATATTTCACTTGAAAAAAGAGAGCCATTGAGAATACAAATTTTGAAAAACTCTCGTGTTTCAACTGATGAATTTATTGCTGTTGAGAAGCAATATATATCCAGTTTCTTCGCCATCATTTGAGAGACATCTTTTAAGAGACATAAGGTGTCTAACTTTGAGAAGTAAAATTCTGATTAACTGTGATGTGACTGGACAACATGGGAGAGTAAAACACCTCATTTAAACCTTGTAAAAATTTAAAACTATGGCTTTTTGCTATTGATAAGTATTTATAGAATTCTGACAATAACAAACTAAGTACATCTATTAGAAGAGAAAACTAGACCCCACCTTACCCCAGAAATTCCTAGTTGGTATGTGAAATTAAGCCAAATCATTTCACTCAAAACATTGTTATTTCTAAGAAAAATAAAGATTCATTTAAAATAGAATTTTCTTAAGTTAATGGCTAAGTTACTGAAGCAAATAGACTAAATTTGCAAGAGCATTTTAAAAAATTATCCCCATCACATTATAAAGAAATGTGAATAAGAAAATAAGAATAAGTGTATTTATAATAGCATAATTATATATGTTCTGAAATTTTGTAAGTGTTAGGATACGTTGTTTTAAAAGCAAAAAAGTTATCTACCCTGGGGTGTGTGTGTTTTAATGAAGTTAGGATTTTACTTTTGTGTCATTTAGGGTTACATATCCTGAACTTCCATTTATTTAAATACTGATCTTTTTTACAACATGGTAATTATTTTGTAAGTTGTAAATTTCTTAGTCATACGAGATTTATACATTTATTAAAAATGTGTATATTTTGTGAGGGCTGAATATTCCTTCATTAGAAACTTAAGCTTCATAAATTAAATAAAAGAAATCTACAATTCAAAACTGTTATTTTCAAGAAAAAATTTTAGGAAGTTAACCTGTTTCAGAAACAAGTCTTGTGTGTTCCTACTTATGTGTCCCCATGTAGACTGCAAATACTGTATAATATTATACAAGTAAGTATACACAGTAGAATTTTTATAACACATTTTACAGCAAGAGATTTCCATATCCCAGAAGAAAGTGTAACTTAAAATATGAATCTTATTTGAAGTAAAAGCCTAGCATTCCTCACATTAGTGTTTAAAGACTTCTCACCACTTTGTTCTCATGCATGTGTATGTGTGTAGATATGTTTGATCAATATTAAGATTTATTACTGTCAATGTAAATATTGCCTTTAATTTTGTCTTAGTCAATACCTGTAACTTAAGTCAATTAATCTTGTTAACTACTTATATGTAAGTTAATATTTTCCTAAATGAAATATAAATTACTTAGATGTGCATCTATATACTTTGGATACTAAGTTCATAATCACCATATTTTTAATAGATTACATGTATAATAAATCTTGATAAGTAAATTAAGCAGAGGAATTTTATGTATTTTAATCTATACCTGAATGCTGTGTGCAACCAAGGACCACTTTCCAGACTTAGCAGAGATGTTAAGGGAATCATTGTACTATGAATATTTAGTGTTGATTGTAAAATATAAAGGAACACTGCATAGTTTTAGCTTCTTATTGTTCTTCCTTTAATACACAAATACACACATATCTATATCTATACATTATATTATATATAAATGATAGAAATTAAGTCTTAGAAAGTGTCATTTACAAATACTTCAATAAGCCTAGAAAATAGATTGTTCACTACTAAAAAATTTAATCAATTATAATGATCTAATTACCAGAAAGGATAATTTTATATTCTTTTGTTATTCATTTTACGTTTGTATAGATCTGGTGTCTGGGGAATGAAACGCGATTCCACATCAACAAAACTGTAGATGCAGCCATTCGATCCGTAATAATTGGTGGATTATTCCCAGGTATTCAGTACCGGGTAGAGGTTGCAGCTAGTACCAGTGCAGGTGTTGGAGTCAAGAGTGAGCCCCAGCCGATAATAGTTGGTGAGTACCAATCTGTATGGTCTGTGCTTTAGAGTCAGTCAACTGGTAACAAGGTAGATTGTTTTTTTGAACCTGCATCCCAACAATGGATAGGTGAGAATGAGTGCTAAGATGTGTACATCACATAAGCAAATAGGTTAACTAGCATTTCTAACAAAAAATGTTTAGCAATTGCTCGTGGTCTTAAAATTTCCACCAACTTCTTAAAATCATAGTAGTCATTAAGAATTTAAATGCTGAAAGTTGGTTTGAAAATTATTTTTAATCAATAGTTTCATTTGTAATTTTGATGCCATTGAAATATAATAGGAAATGAGGCAGTTACTGAAGAAAGCACATGATGTTTCAAATCTATATGCTTCCTCTTAGCCAGAAAAATGTCAAAAATTAACCAGAAACAGGCCAGAAGAAACTTTGTAATCCAAATATACTATCCCAAAGAAGAAATCTCTCTTAAATCTACTATCATCATTACAGAAAATTGCTGCCTATCACTGTTATGTTTGACATTTCTTGAAATATATATATATATATATGGAATCATATAGAATATAATATTTTGTGTCTGGCTTCTTTCACTAGACATAATGTTTTTGAGATTCACCCATATATGTATTATGCAATTTGTATGTTTTATTTCTGAACAGTATTCATTTGTGTGAATGTATCATATTTTTGTCTCTGCTTTTTCCTTGAGAGAATTTTTTTTTGAGGACATATGTTTTTATTTCTTTTGAAGAAATACCTAGAAGTGGAATTTCTGAGTAATAGCACTAATGTAGTTTGACTTTATAAGAAACGCTATTTTTTTCAAATTGCATAATTTTACATTTTCACTAGGAAAGAATATGACTTGCAATTTTTCTGCACTGTAACATTTGATGTTGCTATCTGTAATTTTAGCCATTCCAGTGAGTGTAAGAATACCTCATTATTGCTTTAACTTCAATTTTTCTTTGCTAACTAATGATATTGAGCAACTTTGCATGTGCTTATTGGCCATTCACATACTTTCTTTTGTGAATTTCCAAGTCTTTGCTTTTTTCAAAATGGTATCTTTGTCTCTTGTTACTGATTAAGAGGAGTCATTTGTACATTTTTGATGTAAATTCTCTGCCATACATTGTATTGCAAATATTTTTTCCTAATCTCTATCTTTCCTATTCATTTTCTTAATAGTGTCTTTTGGTGAACAGAAGTTTTAAATTTAAGTGATCTACAATTTGTCAAATTTTTCTTTCATGTTTAGTACTTTCTAAGAAACTGTGTCCTACCACTTCTGGATAGCAAGGATATTTTCTTCCAGAAGCTTTATAATTCTAGGTTTTATGGTTAGGTCTATAATTTATCTCAAAGTAATTGCATGTGGTTTGAGGGTTGAGGCTTACTTATTTCCACATGTATGTCAAAATGCATAGGCATCATTCATTGAAAAAATGTTCCTTTCCCCAATTAACTATATATGTGTGGGTGCATTCCTCGATTCCTTATGTTGTTCCACTTAGTTATTTGTCTATCCATACGCCAAACCAGACTGTCTTGATTACTATAGCTTATAAAAAGTCTTGAAAACAGGTAATGTTGAGTACTCCATCATTTTCTTCTGCAAAATTGTTTTGGCTATTCCAGACCTTTTGCTTTTCCATATACTTTTCAAATCAGCTTGTCAGTTTCTACAAAATTATGTTGGAATTGTGACAGTTGTTGTCTTTTAATTGAAGTGTTTATTATTTTTAATGTGATTATTGATGGGCTTAGAAAAACCTTTCTTCTGTGTATTTTTTTACCTGCTTATATTTGTACTTTCCTAATTTCCTGACTTCCTTTGGATGAATTAAATAGTGTTCTGTATTGCATTTTTATGTTCACTATCGTATTACTAAGTATACTTCTTTTTTGTCATGATTACTCTAGGATTAGCCTATAAAATAAGAATCTTAGAATAGATAGTTTCATTTTCCTTCCATTCAATCTTTTTGCTATTGTTATACTTTTTATTTCTACTCATGCAGTAAAAACCCAATATGCAAACATTAAAGTGTTACTTTAAACAATCAGATATCTTTCATATAAATTAAAACTAAGAAAAAATATTTTATGTAACTCATCTTTATCTGATATTTTGTTTCATTCAACCCCTTCAGTATCCCTGAGTTCCTCTATCTCTTTAACTTAGGAATGCCGTTCAGCCATGTTTGGATTCCCTTTCAGTGCATCCCATTTTACAAATTGTCTCCAGATTGAAAACTTTGAATATAATAAGATTCCCCTTGTTCGTTTTCCTTTTCTCATAGTCCTGCTTTGTTTCACGTATTTTGCCTAGTTTTTTGCTTGTTTATGATGGGATCACATGTCTCATTCCTGTTATTTCTTCATGGGCAGAAGTGGAAGTATCCCGTGAATTACCCAGTCCATATAATACATCTTCTGTTCTAGAATGCCCATTTATTTTCTTTTACATTTTCCATTTCCCTCTGGAATTTTCCTTTTGTTCATTCACTATGACTCTATTAATTTAAGTTCATGAACATATCATAATAGCTGCTTTAAAGTCTTTTTCTCCTAATTACAACATCTGTGTCATCTCATGGTCTATTTCTATTGATTACTTTTCCTCTTGATCTTGGGTCATTTTTTCCTCATTGTTCTTGTTGTCATTGTTATTGTTTTGCTTGTTTTTGCATCCTGGTAATTTTGTACCATATACTGGACGTTGTACATGACTTACTATACAAATTTGTGATCTTCCAAAAAGTGTTGGTTTTTGTTCTAGAGGACTGTTTATGTTTCGACCTTATTCTTAAGATAAAACCTCATTTGATCTTTACTCCTAAGACATGACACTCCTGAACTTTTAGTGAAAAGCTTAATATGTTTATCTAGTCATGGAATTTAAACTTCGGACACAGACTTCTCCGCAGTAGACATCAGCTGAAAAATCTGTTCAGCTTTTTTTAGCCTTTTACCTTTTGATTTTTACGAGATCCTTGAAATCTTCTTTCTGCCTTCACATTTCAGGGTTAACCCTAGGATTGAGGGAGAATTTATACACAGATTTGAGAGCATCACTCTCTAGTAGCTCCCAGTTTCACAAGTTTCTCCTTTAATTTTTAGTCACCCTGGCAGCTCTGAACGCTATCCTCTGACATCTCCTATCAATGAGATTGAAATGTTCTCTTGGGTTCTAGGTCCCTAGCACTACATGGAGTGAGCTCTCTAAGGGGAGAGAAAGCCTCATAAATGCAGATTTCTTTTCTTGTGTGGTTTTGTTCTTCAAGAGGCAAATCCCTTTAGTTCTCCCTGCTTTTATTTGTTTGTCAGTGTCTTTATTTTTTTAAATATTCTTCCTAGAGTTTACATATTCTAAAAATTCTTGTCCAGAGTTTGATACAAGCAAATGTGCCATTCCCATTCTTTTCTGTTTATTTTCTGAAATGATGCACACAGAGCCTACTGCCAATTTCTGGGAAATTGTTTCTTACTGCAAATTATTTACTGTATTTGAAGCGAGTTAACACTCAGTCTTAATGTTAACAATATTTGGACTCTCCAAGTATTCTTTGTTTTATATATTAAAAGCATTAAAAAAGTTATAGTATTAACTTTTCTTTAAATTGCCTTCCCTTTCTTAATTAGTCATACAGACTGAATTAATTTTTAACCTGAGGGAAACCTACAATCTTGCCCTTCTGAGATTTTCTAAAATAAATTGGAATAAGAAAGAAATACAAGTACACTCAAAAGGATTTAACTGATATATATATCTCATATATATTATATCATAATAATGAGTGTATATATATGTGTGTGTGTATATATATATATACTTATTTTTATTTCTATATATTTTCTAAATAATATTTAGACCATTTATGCTATTTAGAAATAAGCCATTAATTTTTCACTTAAAAAAACCTATAAATGAAAAATGTTTAAAAGGTATAGTTTTCTATGAGAACTCCTAGAAAGGTAAATACAGCTTTTTCCCCCACTGTCTCTCTAGCATATGTATGAAATAGATTGACTGAATATAATTTTTCTAAATCAAAGATCAGTAAGATTACCAAATATTTATACTTCCCTTTCATGTTTCCTTTTTCATTTCTATTATCTTAGGCAATAAATATAACTCTCAAACATGGGAAACTTGGTTTGTTTTGGTTTCAGTTTTAGTATTGGTTTTGATTGGTAGTGACTACCTCACAATATTTGGGGGATTGATTGCATTTGGAGGCAAGTAAAAAAAATTGTAAGAATACCATTTCCCTAAGCTCATATCATGACAGTTAAGAAATGAGCAGTCGTACGGTAACTTAAAATAATAAAAAAAGTTAATTTAGACTATTTTAAATCAAATGGAAAGTTTTGCTTACTTCTTGTATCATTTTAAAAAGACTAAGTGTTGACATGGATACAAATACCTCTTCATTTGTTTATATATCATACAGCTTTTCAGATTTTTCTATGAAATAAAAAATAATCCAGTAAGTAATATTTCTATCTCCTATTCATGTCATTCAAATACACAATGTCCAAGACATAATCAAAAACAAGTAGAACTGTACCACTTGAAATAAACACACACGTACACATAAGCACAGTTCATCCTGGAAAAGTCTGTTTGTCCTCGAGAGATTTATTTCTTTTTAATGTCTACTGCTGTACTGAAGAAGCCTTTAATTGTTTCTTTAATTACGCCTGCATATCTACCTTAACATCTTGTCTGATAACCTTACTACACAACTGTTTTTCCTTAGTTGAAAATTGATTTAGTGATTGCTGATCTCCTCTTCTCTTTCACTTTATTCTTTCCCTGTTGTCTGTTCAGTCCTGGAAACAGCACTTGAAGTGACTCAAGCTCTCCTTCATTTCCTTTTGCTTTAATTAAATCATGTATTGGCATTTGTTGTAATTTATGGCTGATAATTTTAGATTTGTCTTATGCCAGACCATGTACTGTTTCATCTGTTCCTTCTCTGTTTAGTTTTTATTCCAGAAAGTTACATTAAGGGACCATTCATTAAAATATTGTATAAACATCATAAACAGCCTTACACAGGCTTAAAAGTAGTAGTATTCTTTTGTCGGAAGTTTCCACTGATAAGATAACTTTTCCATCAAAATGTCCGTAATTCTTTATTGCTGCAATTACACACATGCATAAATGCAACCAAATACATTTACGTATGTAAGCATCAAACAGCAAGTCATATAACAAACATACGTTGACTTAAAATTCTCAGTAAGTTTGCTTAATAACATACCTGTTGTTTCTTTAATCATGTGGCCAGTTCACACTTACCTTACATAGTTGGTAATATTTGAAACAGCTGCAAATTTTCACAGTAATAGGTACAATCGAATCTGATGTGTCTAATTAATTTTTAGTCCAACAAATTAGTTTTGTTCTTTGTTACTCTCCAATGGGAGAAAGACATTATATTTCATTATATTTTTTTTGTCTGTAAGAACAGTGGTGCGTCACAGGTCACACACATCCCTTGTCTGTGCTTTAATTAGTCCAAATGACAACATTGTTTTAAAAATACTAGCAGCATAAGAAATAGTAATACACCTTGGGTTTCATAAATATTCCACTGTGTTAAATATGAATTTTATACACCTTTTGCACAGACAGATTTCCTTTTCTTTGTGCTATAAGGTGTTTTCTTTTTAGTAACTACTAGTATTTAGGACAGTCACCAGATATGTGTATGTCTCATATTGAAAATATGAGCTCATTGTAAATACATTTTTGACTATGTTTGTATGTATAATAATAATAATATGTTTGTATGTATAATAAGAACAGATAGATTAGGAAAACAAATCAGGTTTACTACACAGGGGATGCTAGTTTTTAAATCTGATATTTAACATGGAATACATTTCAGGAAAGGAATATTAATATGTATAAAAAATACCAGCAGCTGTAACAAAACAAGCAGGCATTCTGATTGGCTTAAATGTTTCCTTTTTTGTTCATAGCTCAGTCTAAAATGGGTCAGCAGTAATGGAGGCCAGGGTTTCTACTCCATAAAGTTTTTAGGGAAGTTGGATCCTTCCAGTCAATAGATCTACCATCTCTTAGTGGATCAGCATTCTCCAACAGATACCTAGTTTCTACCCAACATTTAGGAAAGAGAGAGTGTGATGTCCTGTCACAGCGGTGTATGGGTCAGGTCCAGAGGTAGTATGCATCTATCTGCCTGCCCACCCCTGGCCAATATCCAGTCACTTTGTTGCACTCAACTACAAGGGAGGCTAGGAAATATAGGCTAACTTTCTGCCTTGGAAATTGGAGAAACCATGGTAAACAAGACACCTGTTGTTTGTAGGACTCGCTTATCTAGGTAATTTACAACTTATATTCCTGGGATTACTGAGTGGCTCTTAAAGTAACTCCTAGCCTTAAGTGGGCCATACTTTTGAGTCACAAATTCCTGGTTTCCTATTAACTACTTTGCATACATCATCTCAATTAACCTTCCCAAATGTATGAAATAGTACTGTTGCCAACTAACAGAAACAGGGATTTAAAAAGATTAAGTGTCCTACATAAGCTCACTGCTTACTTAGCCAGTAAGTGGCAGAGATGATATGCAAATGTGGAACTTCAAAGCCTTGCTCTTTCTAATCTATTACAGTACCATGATAACTAATACAATGAAAGTCACACATTCCTTTGATGTGATATGCTAAAATTTGCCATTTATATTTTGCTTACAATTTATTTTTAAAGTCTTTGACTAGCCACTAAAACTCATCATGATATTGATGTAAGAAATCACTTAATTCTCCATGTCTGAATTTATTAATCTGTTAAATAAACATCTAAATCCTTGCTCTTCAATGATATGATTCCTTGAGTTTTAAACCTGTTAAAAAAATGTGGATTGAGACTTTCTTTATTGTCTCAAGTCTAAATTGTCAAAAACATGACTACTTCTAGAATTATCTTACTCCACATTTAAATGTATGTTTTTGTTATATAGACCTTAGAACTAATTTTAACTTGTTTGGATCCAACATCCACTTGGGTTTTCAAATTAGTTTCAAATTCTTTAAGGGTATATACAAGTTTTATCTTTTGGTGACATTTTAACTATAGATATTAATATCTATAAAAAGGTGTTTACATAATTATTATAGTTTTATATAGTATTTTAATACCATCCAGAAAATTAAAGAATGTTTGATCAAAATAAATTCTCTGGTAGAATATTAAGGGCAATATTTTTGTGGATCATTAACATTTGCATTCAGGCAGTGCTAAAGGGAAAGGTAATTTGCAAATACCTTGTGTTACATGTTGTAGATGCTTTTCCTTCATGAGAATTATTTTACAAAATGTTTTACATAGCTAAAGAAGAGTTACTGTTATTTCAGCTCACAGCCCTTGTTTTAGTACTGATTTGTGAGGTGGTAAATCAAGAAGTGATTCTGAATCTGTCCACAGCAAAACAAAACACACAGGAGCAATGTTCTGAATCACACTTCAAACTCATAATTTGATTATTCTTTTGAAACTTTATAAAATATGCTTATCAATAAATTGTGACAAGATCAGGACAGAACAAAGATTACCTACTTCAAGAAACTCTCTAATCTTCTCTGCCTTTGGCACATGAGGTATGTATTTTTGTGTTTATTTTTGCCTTAATATTTACTAACACTATTGTTTCTTCCACAGGGGGACGAAATGAGGTTGTCATCACTGAAAACAATAACAGCATAACTGAGCAAATCACTGATGTTGTGAAGCAACCAGCCTTCATAGCTGGCATTGGTGGTGCCTGCTGGGTAATTCTGATGGGTTTTAGCATCTGGTTGTACTGGCGGAGAAAGAAGAGAAAGGGACTCAGTAATTACGCTGGTAAGAGGCTATTTTCAGCTAAAGAAATGTCTTATCTTTAGGAATATACAAAATACAAGGGAAGGAATGGAATGGAATGATGAATGAGTGAATGAATGGATGTTTGGGGCTTGATTTAAACAATTATAAACAATATGCTTTAATGCATTGCTCTTTGCTGTATCACATTATGACCATAAGGCAATCTTTTTGCTTATATCTCCAATGAAGTATAAGAAGAGTGCATGCTGATAAAGTGCTTAGCCATTTTTCCCAACTGTTTCCTCAACACACACAAACACACACACATACACACACACTCACACACTCACACACTTTGAATGCTAGGAAACCATTGTGTGAAAAGTGGATTTAAGCAAGAACATTCCTAAAATGCTCTGAAAAAAAGAAAAGATTTGATATTTAGGGTTTTATTCTAATAATTTATGATACAAATTACAGTAGGAAATGTGTCTCAGATGGAAAATATACCAACAAGCAAAAAAAAAAAAAAAAAAAACTCACCAGAATTAATAAGACTGACAAGACATGAATTTACTAGTCACTTAAATAGGATGTCTATTTCAAAGTAACCGATCAGTGTTTTAGAGGAAAAGGAGAAGCAAAAGAAGCAGAAAAAGAAGCTGCTACATGTTTTACTTGTTTGCAAAAATGTTTTCTTCTTAGAACCCATAATAGGAACTTGAAGGATGTCCAAAATTGTGGCTTTCAAGTACTTCCCAGGTATAGAGAAAGAGAGAAAATTGTCAAATCAGTGATTGAAAAATGAACTCAAAACTGAAGCTATGCTCAATTACAGTTTAAATTGCAATGCATTTTAAGAATTTTCTCTAATAACAATGATCATACAAAGAAATTGTCTCACAATATTTCACATTTTCTGGAATCTGCAAGGGAACAATTTTAACTTACCATTGTCCTACAAATATTTTACAATTTTTGAGACATTTTATTCAGTCATCTGTTTCTAATTTTAACTTTGTAAGAAGTATAAATGTCTTAAGTGATTTTTTGACAGAGGCTTCATTGCTTATTAAGCTTACCGGCTGATGTAGCTTTTAGGCTTGTAAGCTTCTGAGAATGTCTAGTGTAAAATGAAAGGAATTAACACCCACTTGGTTGTCTTGCTTGTTATTTGACAGTATTTAAATATGATCATTTGACTATCACATTGTGGCTCCTGTCTCTCTGTCTTGTGAAAATACAGTTTATTAGTTACTGGTTAGAATAAATTCCCAGGACTGGAGAAAGCAATGTAGTGTTTCCATTGAAAAGGGGCTTCCATGCTTTGTGACTTGCTATTGCTCTGCCATTCTCATTTCTCATTGGCTACTGATGCCTGCTGCCTTACACTTTGTCATCCGGGTGCTGTGTCACCTACCAGTGAGGGATTCTTCCCGGAACGTGTTGCTGGACAGTAACTGCCGAGTGTCAGAGTCTTGCAAGTTAATGATGCTTTAACCTAACCTCTTGTTTTGCAGTCCTGTCCTCTACTTTCATCCCCCTAAAGGTATAGTCCATCAACCTGTCTAGTCAATCACTATGTTCCATTTCATCTCTGTGACACACTCATGTAAATCATATAAAAAATAAGAGACCTGATTTAATTCAAGGACTATTTTGTGTTAATCTCTTTGCTTGACTTTAGTGAAAGTAATGAAAAGCTGACCATGCTAGTCACTTCAGTCAGTGCAAAGTTCTAAGATACCACATTTGTAGTGGTGTACTTTTACCCTCCATACCTTTCCATTCTCTCACTCCTTCGAATTAGCATAGCTCTTGTAATTAGTTGGCTTGTGTTTTTAGTAAAAAATATATCACACAGCCTTCTTTTTCTTCTTTTTTATTTTAAAACAGCAGTTCTTTACAAAACCTGTGATTTAATTTGAAAATAGCTATAGGTCTTTGAGCTTGACAAGAATAATACATTTCCTATGATCATTTCTCATTGTGATTGATACCCATCTGCTTGTAGAAGAACTGCTAACTCAGAAGTGCTGTGCCCTTCAAATATTTTGGAATAAGGCCAAGCCAGAGAGCAGCCTTTCTAAACCTTTATACTTAATTGATAGATGGCTGACTCTCAGAATGGCTTCACCTTCAGCTAATAATTTGCCTTCCAGCAACTGCTGTTCAACTCTAGGTGAGAAGCAACTGAAAATCCAAACCACCAGGACTTACCATTGTATATTTGATTTGGTGATATTGTCTACATATTTCACTTCATAAATATCCTACCCTCCACCTTTTAAAATTTTTATATTCTTGTCTTTATACAACTTAGAGGATATGAGCATTTTAAATAGGAATGATTGGTGTAGTATGTATTGGCCATATGTTTAAATTTCTGACATTTCATGCGTGAGCTAATGATCCATTTTGAGAGCACAGAGATTCTGTACAGGGCTATTTTTCCCAGAATTGTTTCATGAAAATTTTAGAGAAAATATTCTATGTGTACTGGTTCTGTTTATATTTTAGTTTCCATAAAAATTTCTCTGAGAATCTTATACTTTAACAAGTAACGAAAAACTGAACTCAGTAAAGTTAAAGCAATGTGATTTTACTCACAAAAATGAAAAGTCTAATATTTCCACTTTTTACTACATGGTAATATCTATATAATCTCAAAATGTTATTATTGATCTATGATAACAATAATCTTTTTTTTTCAAATAAACAAAAGTCTACTTTGGGATCAGTATTTAAATTAATTTGTACCAAAAGATGCCTTCATTTATGTCAAACCCCAAGTGTGATCTTTAATTATACTTAAACATCTGATGCATTTTATATGTATGAAGAAACATACATTGTATTAATGCTAGACTGATCCAAAGTAGAATTGTAAAGCAGGCAAAATTTCATTTCATCATTTTCTTTTTCCTGCTTCATTCCAAGTCTTCTTAACCACCATAGGTAGATTTGAACCACCAAAGGGAAGATTTTAACTAGTGGGAAGATATAGAAATACCTTGCAGGGTACAGACTCCAACTCCCAGCAGGATGCCTTTCATTCACTCTATTTAGGCAAAAAATTACACACTGACTTTTACTGTGGCTGGTCCCCGTAATGTGGAAAATTATATTTGACTGCTTAGAAGAAAGGTTAAAAAAAAAATGCTACTCAGTGCTGATATTTTTTTAATGTGTCAGAGGATTTAACATATTTATCAAAGAACACTAGTGGATTAACACCTCAGATTGTAAAAGCAACTATCAAGAATCAAATGTAAACTTACACACTTAAATGATCTGAGAGAATTTGGCCTGAATGTGTTTTGCTTCTTTACACAGCAGAAAATGGAGATTTCCCTAAGGCAAAGTTATACACTAACTTCCTATTCACTTTTTTTCTATTTCTTCTTTATTTAAATTCTTCAGACACAAACACGCACCACAAGTTTGCACGTGGCTCAGAGAAGGGCAGCTGGGACGAGAAAGGTATCCTTATAGCTCATATTCTACGTGAAATCATTTTATCCTTTTCCAGAGCAACATGCAATGTTATTTATTTTAATCCTCACTGAGCACTAACAGTCTGTTTGTCACTATTTGGGGTTCCTGACTGCCAGAATTCACTACCTGAGTAGTTAAAGGGTGAAACAGAATTGCAAAGGCATTTGGGCAGAAGATACAGGAAATACTAGGTGATTTTTGAATGGAGAGTGAATGTTTCATCATATGTGTAACAGTGTTTGTGAACAGAAAAATGAGCAACATGTTTGAATAAGAGCCATGCAGCTTTCATGAGGCGTCTGCAGATTGTGTTATAATCTTCTCGAAGGCCACATGACTCTTCAAACTCATGCTGTTCGTATTTCTGTTCATAATTTTTTAAGTCATCATCTTTTTAATGAAAGTAAACATATTTTCACTTTTAAAGGGATGACTTCTATTTTATGAATATTGCTTCTGAGGATAACAGATATCATTCAACTCAGTGAATATAAATAATTTAACGAGTGAGCAAATTATGAGATACCAAACACTTCATTGCATGCGTTTTAAACCATTGGTGAAATTATTGGACAAAACTACCCTAAGACAACTAAAAGATTTGATGGAATTTTTATACTCTGATTATCTAGGCTTGAGTTAATGCGTATTAAAAGAGGATTAATCTACATTCATATTTGAGAAATAGCTTATCAGGAAAGGGAATGAGGCTTGGCTGGCAACATTAAAGTTTCCATTTGGAGTAGGAAAATGTGGCTTACTAGAGATAGGCACTCTGAAAGCTTCCTTACCTCAAAATGTCAATTTACCACATAGTTATGTTTCTCTTCCCCCTCAATTCTAGCAGGCATGAGATTAGGATTAATCCTGTCAGATAATATTAGAGGTACTTTGTGTATGATATGAACTTGCAAAATCTCTTTACCTTACGTTTTTCGTAAATATTGCAATAAATTCAAAATATTTAATGCAGTTCTAAAACATTTAAGATGGTGTCTGTAGAGCTTTTTGGAAATTTTAGCACTAGTTGGTTCTTAATTTTAGATGCTAGCAGAAATCCCTGGTAAAGATTCCCATTTTTTTCAAATTTCATTCTGCTAAGCACAAAGTTTACTACATTATGATTATCAAAACTGTGACCAGAGCAAGATTGTCCAAGCACCTCCCTCCCATCCTCTTGCTTTCAGCTTTAAGGTAGTTCAGCATCTCAAATGAGAGCTACTTTAAAACAGCTTCCAAGTTGCTGGGGCATTTATTTTTATGTTTTTCACTCTCTGTGCACACACACAAAAATGCTGATCAAAACACCAAATGTGACATCTATTTTAGGCATTCTTATTGCTTATCCTTATTTCTAGTCTGCTTTTAATCTCATAGCCTAATACAACTCAGTTATTTTTGTTGTACTTTTCAGAATGGAATAAATCTGAAAGTTTTGGAGCATGAGGAGAAAAGGAAACTTGAAAAAGAGTCCTCTTTTTTCCCCTTGCTTTAAAAGACAACTAAATCAACCTTATTATGTAAGAGTATTGGGCTTTTTGCTGTTTTTATTTTTTTCCTCCTGATAGAAACATACACAATTGAAAATTACCATATATATCAAAGTGTGTCTATGGGCCATTTTAAGTCAATTATGTACTTACATAACAACTCCATATTTTTGCCTTTGTATGGTTGATATGCAGAGATACAAAGATAAATACCTTTTTTGTAACATTTTGACAATCTGTTAGCACTCTAGAACCATTTGAAAATATTTTTATGATTTGGAATACAAATAGAAAATGGATGTTTCTTAAATGTTTTAAAATGTAAAATTCTTTTATTCACAACGTTTAATTCTCAATTGGTAAATATGGACCATGTCAGAGTATATACTCTTCACACATCTGCAAATTAACCTTGATGAATGATTTTTTTTCCAAGTTGTTACATTACATAAAATTTGCTATCTTGACCATTTTTAAGTGTACAAGTTCAGTGGCCTTGAATACATTCACAATGTTGTGCAAACATCACCACCACCCATCTCCATAAATGTTTTCATCTTCAAAAACTGAACCCAGTAAACAGTAATTCCCCACTCCCCACTTCTCCCAGCCCCTCAGAACCTGCAGTCTACTTTCTGTCTCTATGATTTTGACTACTCTGAGTGCTTCATATAAGTGAACTCATACAATATTCTTGTGATTTGCTTATTTCATTTAGCATAATGTGCTCAAGGTACATCCAAGTTTTAGCATATGTCAGATTCCCTTAACTTTTTAAGGCTGAATAATATTCCATTGTTATCTGTATTCTACACTTTGCTTATCTATTCATCCATCAATGGATGCCTGGTTTGCTTCTACATTTTAGCTACTATGAACAATGTTACTATGAACATTGGTGTACAAATCTCTTCAAGATCCTGCTTTCAATTCCTTTGGGTATATACCCAGAAGTAGTGTTACTAGATCTTATGGCAATTCTATTTTTAATTTTTTGAGAGCCAACATACTGTTTTCCACTATGGCTGCACTATTTTACATTCCACCAACAGTGCACAAGAATTTCAATTTCTCCACATTCTCACTAATGCTTATTTTATGTTTCTTTTATTGTAAGTAGCCAACCTCAGAGTTGTGAGGTGGCATCTCACTGTAGTTTTGATTTGCATTTCCCTAAAGATTACTGATGTTAAGCACCTTTTCACATTCTTATTAGCCATCTGAATGATACCTTTTGGGTAAGATTTTGAGTGTTGCATCGTAATACTTTAAAATTTACAGTTTATGAAAAATTTACAATTGGTCAGTATAGAAAAGCTAAATACAACTTAATTTCTGTGTCTGTGCTTCAGTTGTCCTCTTTTTCTCTAAAATTATTTATTGCTTTGACAGTAACAGAAAATTTGGTGAGGCAAAAAGAGCATCTGATACAGGGAGAAATGCTTAGCTGCTGCCCACTTATCTCCTAAACTGCACATTTGGAGGTGTAGCCAATCAGTGCCTGCTTATTTGCATATTTGCAGTGATACTCACATTATCTTAGCTCTCTTTTAGCAGACTAAAACAATCACGTGATAATCCATTAAAAAAAAACACATAACTAGAAAGTCACATAAGATGGAAAGTTAATTAGCTATACTATTTTCACATTTTTGTATTTTTGTTCCTCCAAATCAGACCTTTATTTAATACCACCAGTGCTCAGTTTTTTTAAAATAATTGTTTCAGATCAATTTGTTATTGTTATTATTGTCAAAAGGAGTTATTAAAGGGACCCAAGTTGGTGTGGGCACACTGCTGATTCTTGATTCCCAGCACTTCAGTGAGTTGGTCAGGAAGCAGATTAGTGATCATTATTCTTTTGATTTCTCCAAAGAGCTGTCCATAACCAGTCCTGGGTAGGTGTGAAGGTTATGGCAGGACTGTTTTATAATTCACTTGAGAAATTACTTAAAAAATTGATAAGGCAGTGTACTTTAGGTGCCAGCAAGATGTTTCTGAAAGCACTGCCTCATGAATTCCTAATAGACACTTGAATTATGATCATATTGTGTAATTACAGTGTCATAAGAGAGATGTCCTCAGATGACCTTAGGGAAGGGACTGAGGAACTGCATTTAGAAATTTAAATTTCATCCAATTTAAAAAGTACTCTGTATACTTTAAGTAACAGTATGACCTCAGTTCATTAAAAATATGAATCAATTCATAAGCTTTTGTTTTATTTTTACTTTTTACTAAGTAATCATAGTAAATATAATCAGTATCTTCCAAAGATAGGATATGTTGGATTCACAGCTGTGAAATAGTACTTTTTCTTTCATTCCCAGGGATTGGCTTAGCTGATCCATATTAATTTTGGTCAGAATCACAGTTCTGCAATCCATCAGCTTCTAAACACCAAATTTTTTCCCCATGATTCTCTAGTGAAATAATTTAGTGGCAAAATTTGATCCAAAATAATGTGAAGTTATTTATAGACTTTGTCCCACTAATCATGAATATTCACATCTCACTCCAGAAATAATAATTTTGAATACAGTTTCTACCTCAGACCCTCTCTGCAATATGCATCATATTACCTATCTCAGATCCGAAGCATTCTGAATTCCAAATAAATCTGGATAAGGGTTAATGAACCCTGACTGATCTTTACTTTCTTTGACCAATCCTTGAAACCCACTGCCGTGCTGTTAGCTCTGTACACTGGAATCTAGTGACCAGAGGGACGGGGTTCTCCAGCTCTGGCTTTGCTTGGTGCTGTTGCTAATAAGTTCCACAGGTTTATGAAGGGCTTAAGTTTTGTAGTCATAACATACACTATGAATATATTCGGTATCAACTATATTTGAAAGTATCATTCTTGTGAGGGTTGGATGATGAAACAAAGCACTGAATACGTTACGTATTCTCTATTAATTACAGTTCGTATCTATTGTAATTGTAGTATTTCAACTTGTAGTGCTTATTAGTGTCCCTAAAAGGACCTGTGATGGAGATGAATATGTTGTCAATTAGAACCCATTTCAGTTGTTTCATTGGAAGGATGATATAACCTGTTTGAACTACCCTGTTTCAGTTTCTATTTTGTGAGTTTTGTGTTACACCCTCTAATTAGGACACCTATATAATAACATTAAAAGTCATGATTTGATAATTCCTCATTAATGCATGTCAGTCTTCCAGTATGTAGCAGTTGACACTCAAATAAGAATTGCCCCTTTGACTTAACCATATGTTTGGCTTGAAGAATTTTTAAATGTCTTATTAAAGTTGGAGCACATGGTGGCTTTGCCCTAGGCCAATCCACTGCTTCTTACTCTCTGTACAATTATGTTAATTATATTTTGTTAAAATTCCCAGAGGCTTTAGCTCTAAACTAAGGGCCAAAATGTGGTTGTTATAAATTGTAATTAATATTGACTACTTGTGTGTGTCTTTTTTTTTTTTTCTTAACAGTTACATTTCAAAGAGGAGATGGAGGACTAATGAGCAATGGAAGGTATACTATGGAGATTTTTTTATTATTATTTTTAGTCAGAACTGAGAAAACTCTGTAAGAAGAGGCTATTATTGTAATAAACAATCACTTATAAGTCTGAGAAATCTAGGAGGAATTAAATGGCTTACCACAAGGTTTAATGATCTATCTGTTGTACACTTTAGAGTAATCAAGTCCAGATGTTTCATATCTCCCAGATGCCCCAGAAGAAATTAGTAGTAAATATCACAAGGAATATGTTCATTTGTTAGCAAGATGTTTATTGCATTAATTAGACATTAGCAAATGAAGTTGCTGTTGTTTAAGACTCCTTATTGGCTCTCACTAAATTGCTGTGAGTGAACAATTACACATAATCGATCACAAAGTAAATGATTCATGGATGATGAATAGGCTGTAGATTGATAGGACTGGATTCCACAACTTTGGATACTCAATTGAAATTGATAAAAGCTGATAACAAACCCATATATCCTCATCTATTTTCCCTTTGCTGATATGGAGATTGTAATTAGGCTCTGGTAATAACTTCCAATCTCCCAGTTAATCAATATTTTAGCGAAAAGAGATTAGGTCTAATGAGAGCTAGTTGAGGTAGCAAGAAAGCATTTGGATCTTCTTATTGCAGTTTCCATAGAAACACATGTTTCTCTTAGGGATTGTATCAGAAAAGGTCTATCAAAAAAAAGTACAATGATTATAGATGTTGCTGTATCTTTGTAAATATGATAATGTCCTGGAAGGTGATCAGAATCCCATCTTTTATATTAAAGATGGGATTTCTTTATTAAATACAATGTAAAGGGAGTCTTTTTCATAGACTGTATGCACATGCTGGATCAGATCACAATAGATCTTCTATTACCTTAGGAAAAAACTTTAATATACTCCTAAAACTTTAAATTTAGAGAACTTGGAAATGTGCTATTGATGGAACAGTATAAATACTGCTTATTAATCTCCCTCAAGTTCCTTGCCTCTAAACCAAGCATGAGGGCTCATAACAGGGGTTACAGCCTATAGGGGACAGATAAATATGGGAACTGCAGGAATTGAGGAAGCAATAGCCCAAAGTCCTGGAAATGGCTGATATGGAGCAATCACTCTGAGCAGTTGTTCCCTTGAGGTGCCAATTTTTCACCAGACCTTGGATCGAGATGACTGCCTTGTAACCAGTTCCCACCAGTTTCAGGGAAGACAACTGACTGCATTTAGACGTCAGCAGAATCCCAGACAGGACTGTTCTGCTTCCACTGACAGAGTTGATTTGTATATATATAGCCTTGGTGAACTGCTAAAGTTCCTTAATTCTTGAGAACTTACATAGTTTAAAGGTGAATTAAAATCTTAAATTCTGTAGTACATTTTAGTTCATGAGACAGATATCCAAATCTCTCATTCAGTTCCTTGGACTGATTTCCTTTTCATTCCTGTTGTAGCCGCCCAGGTCTTCTAAATGCTGGAGATCCCAGTTATCCATGGCTTGCTGATTCGTGGCCAGCCACGAGCTTGCCCGTAAACAATAGCAATAGTGGCCCAAATGAGATTGGGAATTTTGGGCGTGGAGGTAAGTTATGTTTTTCAAAATTTTGTTATTTTTGTTTTCTTGGCTTTCCTAGATGTTTTGAAAAGTACATGCTAATAAAAAGTACTGCCTTCCATAGTTAAATTGAGTTAAGCACATGTATTCATAATGCTGTACATTTGGTAAATATCTTATTATAAAACTATTGTGAATAGCTACCTGTTTTACTTGTATTGAAATAACATGCCATACTATATTTATATCAAGAAATAAATGCTCAAAGATGGAGAAAGTGTTTTGTTTTTGTTTGTTTGTTTGTTTTCAGTTTCTAGCAGGTACATTAACATCTAAAATGTCTCAGTCTAATTTAGCCAAAGAGTACATTTGTAGATTTTTAAACTTTCCATTTCCACCTCATTTTCATGCCATGAAAATATTTCCCAGGTGAGTATCAAGAAAGTTTTTGCAAGCTTCTTTATCTCTTCTCAGTGTGATAGGCTTTTTAAGCACTTACTATGTACCAAAGAGAGTTAGGATTTTGTATACATCTTATTTCATTTCCTTTGCACAATAAATGTTGCTGAGAAGATAATTTTTAGCTTTTGTAAAATGCAGAAGCAAAATTAATATTTTACAAGAGTCCTTATTTCAAGTTTTGTTGGATATCATGGAATCTAAACATTTTAGGATATTTTGACTACTTCAACTTTCTCCTTGTGAGGATAAGCTAGTTTGGTACTGAGATAATTTGGTTTCTTATTACTGTACGATAACTAGTTGACTGTTTTCCATAATGAAGAAATCAAGTGGATTGATGACCTCATGTCCTGTGAAGAGTGGCTTTCAGAACATAGATCATTAAGGAGCATTCTATAATTAGATTCACCTTAACTCTACATATAAAATGATATTATTTAGTGGGTTTTTTTTTTATTATTCTAGTAGCTTTCTTCTGAAAAGGAAAGTGCTCAGGAGAGAGGTGGCAGTTCTGAATTTAAAAGCATCCTGTAACGATAATTCAGCACACCAAAGTGATAAATGGACTGATTGATATTCAGTGTTGTTCCTAAATTTTAATTTTACTCTTGCTGTATTATAACTTGAAACTATAATTCTCCCCTTCTAAGATTTGGTAGCATAAATTAAATGCACTGATCACTCAGATTGCTTTTTCTGTAGTTAAATCCTGCTGTATTGTGGAAATGACTTATTCATGAAAATTTTCCTTTGTTATCCAAGGGGAAAAAAAGTGCTACTACCATCAGTTACACTCCATTTCTGGAGCTGTGAAATTAACTCAGATAAACAACAAGTTGAAACTTCAGAAAAAAAGTACCTCATAGTTTGGATAGTGTAATTTTGCAAATGTTTGCATCCGTTTAGCTGGTATACTCCACGTCTCTTGGGATAAAGTGGAAAAAGATTTTTTCATCCGTGATTTGTAGATTCCCTCTTGTCATTGTTTCTGTAAAGAGCTAACAATTTCATAGATTCTAAAACAGAATGAACAACTGAAAGCAGTTTTTAGTAGCGAAAGATACCAAACATCTCATTCGTGGTTGAAGAAGATGGGAGAAGAGGTGTTTTAAGCCGTGAGACATGAAGGACGAGCCGCAGGCCTGCCTGTCACCGAGGCTGATAGCTTGGCAATGGTTGTACATCATCTTCCCTTCATTGGCTCATGAAGCCCATCTCCGCTGAAATGCAAATGCGCGACATGACACATTTATTTTTCATCTTCAGTCCTGAGAGTTTTGTGCTTCCTGTGCATCATTAAATTGTTCCATTTCCCTCTGTTCACCACAGATGTGCTGCCACCAGTTCCGGGCCAAGGGGATAAAACGGCAACGATGCTCTCAGACGGAGCCATTTATAGCAGCATTGACTTCACAACCAAAACCACTTACAACAGTTCCAGCCAAATAACACAGGCTACTCCTTACGCCACGACACAGATATTGCATTCCAATAGCATACACGAACTGGCTGTTGATCTGCCTGATCCACAGTGGAAAAGCTCGATTCAGCAAAAAACAGATCTGATGGGATTTGGTTATTCTTTGCCTGATCAGAACAAAGGTAACAACGGTAAGTCAGATCCTTACTTCCTGAAGTTATTTTCATATCATTTGTGCATGAGATAGAAATTAGTATTTGTTGTTCAGTTTAGTGACTCATTACCAGGTTCACTACCTAAACTAAAAAACTATACCAGCATGTATTCAGTACCTTGCACAGTCCCTACCACCACCACCACCACCACTGTCGCTATCACCACACACCAACACCAATCGGTTTCATCCTTTTAGCTCTTTCTTCAATAGTGATCAGTAATCCATCTCGACTTCCATTAGGCAGGATAGACAAAACATTCCTCCACTGTCCTACGACATCTGCTTCTGAGTTGCTAACTGCATGTTCTGCATGGGCTTGTGCTGTGAACTAATCACATGATGCCACTATGACCTCTGCCCTTTAACCCTTAGCCTTACTTTACATCCCTGACTACCGATTGGCTGAGGGATTGTCTAATAGAATGCCACACAACCAGTCACAGGATTTCAGCACCACCAGCTCTCACAACAGCTCAGAGAGGAGTGGCAGTCTCTCAGGTTGGTTTCGTCACAGTAAGGAGAAATATTTGTTTGTCACCAGCATACGACCTGTGTTCTTCCTAACAACTGTGAAGAAATACTGGATCACAACTCACTGTCAGACATTTATCTTTCAAATGACAGTAACGGTTTATCCTAATAAAATCATACTTTGGGGGAGGGGGATAAAGTTCATCATCACTCCTTATGTCCTAATTGTACAAGGATGTATTTACTGAAAAATAGTGCCATTTTACTAAATACTACTCATTGAAGAGCAGATAAGTTTGATCTGCCTTGAACCCTACTTAGAAGTCAAGAGAACTTCATAATAAAAAATTCATATAGGAAAGTCAGCTTCATGGCATGGATAGAAAAGATAAATTCAACTAAAATGCAAATGATTTTGGAGATTTTTTCATAATATTAGGATTCTAGTGATGTGACTTCCTATTTTTGGACCATCTTTCCAAAATATAATATAATAGGATTTCTTATCTGTTGAATGATATTATTTAGAGTAACAAGAATGTTAATATAGGATGTTATTCTTTACTTTTAATTTCCAAAAATACCCCATCATTCATGTTGATAATTCTTTTATGCTGTAAAATTTTAGTATATATTCAAGATACATCAGCTAAACTAATAATCTATGAGTCAGTATTGCACAGTACATGTGAGGAAAAACATATTTTATTGGAAAGAAATACACACCTATTATAACGAATATCAGTGATATTCATTTTTCTCTAAGCCCAAGAATCTTCATCTCTAAAATGAGGAGGTTCTAGTAGACATTCTAACTTCCAACCATAACATTTACATTTTTTATGACTTTGATGACTTTATCTACACACTTCTAATTGATGCCATAACCTTATTTTCTTAATTTTTTCATATTAATGATATGCCATTTGTTTTTATGAATTTTTTTAACCTCAGGTTCTTAGTAAAGGATTATAGTGTATTACGATATGTCACAGGCTACCAGTCATCAAGGCCATAAAGAGTTAATTCTTTTACATCATTAGGGTAACATTTACTAAATGACTTTTCCTCAGAGATGGAACCCTTTTAGTCTGAAAATGTCAATGCTCTCTCTTACCTCCAAAATGAGTCATTTGCTCTTCTTACCTATTGGCAGAATTAGCTAGATTATAGAATCCAGAAAATTTTAAACATCTGTTATGAATTTAAACTGGCTTAATAACATAGGGGAATTTGGAATAACCTTATATGTCATTTATTTATGATGAGTCCCACAGTAGTACTGAATAATCAGAAAAATAATTTATCCTAAGCTTACTTCATTCAAGATACGTAAAGTCTCAAGCAATATATATGTACTTTAAAAAAAATCTATATACTGTAAGTCATGGATGATATAAGACCTGTGAATTCTTCAGTAAATATTCTGTACATGTTGATTACCACTGAGTTTTAAAAGTTATCTTTTGAGTAATTGTAAGCAGAACATGATTCACAGTAGTGCTTACTGCATTTTTGAATCCATTAATCTCCTGAGTGACATTTATATATATCTATGAATTATGTTAACTACTTCATCTACATTTGAATACAAAATTACTTAAATTGGTAATAGAAAGCATTCTTTAGGAGGTAACAGTGTAGTGATTTTTTTTTTCCTTTTTAGCTTAGTCAAATTGATTTTAATATTAGAGTTCATTTTATTCTTATAATCATAGGTACGTTTCTGAAAGCTCAAATTTAAAATCAAACTACCCTATGGATATCAAATCATATTGTATTATAAGATTTTCTTAATTTGTGCAGAGTGATGAAACCAATTTAAAATAATCACAGTAATAAAGAAAATTGGACATTCCTGAGTTATTTGATTAAATTTCTTACCTTCTTTGAAACACTTTTATGGTTTATTCAATACATAACTTCTTAGCACTTCTTAAAAAATCCAACTGTTAAAAAATATAAAACTCAGACTTTTTCAAAACAGTATCTGCAATCAAAATATGTTTATACACATACACACACAGATGTATCACACAATCTCAGTAGTAATACTTTTACTAATACTAATACTAATACTAATACTAAACCTTTTATATAACAGTATTTTTAAAGAATAGACTCTTAAGTTTAATTTGAAAAATGAATTGCTTTCATAGTTTCCTTTACATGGAAGTCCCTTGTTCAGCATAAATAACCGTAAACCCAAATATTTACATTTTGAGTTGAAGTTTGATGGGTCAGATATATTTGCAAGTCATAAGAATATGTTCCCTAAAATATAATACAGGCAGTTATCACTTTAAAATGCTTAAAGATCCTTGGTTGCAAGTAACAGCAACAGATTCTCATTCACTTAGCTCAAGATATAGATCTCAGATAGAGAATTTAATTTCCTTAGTCATATGCCACTTCCATGCTAAGAGCCCACCTCTTAACTCATTGCTAGAGAAGACAATTGTGTTTAGGGATAGTCCTACTAAGAGTGCCCATAATGAGAGGGCAGAAATTTTCCCCAAAGAGGGGAAAGTGGACAGTGGATGGAAAGCCCTCACAAATTCCCTCTATAAATCAGCTGTTTCCACAGTACATTTTTAAGCCAGGTGTTTGGAAGAATTGATAATGGCTTTCTTGACCTTGGGCAAAGATTTCAGCAGAGCTGGATTCAGAGCTGCAGAGATTGCAATTTCCAGTAAAGCTGCTGCGTTCTAAATTGTTTGTGCTCTTAATGTGTGAATGTGGACCACAAACTCAGAAAGAACTTTAATTTTCCTCATCTATAAAATGGAGATGTAAAAACTTCCCTATTTGTGTCACTCAATTCGGGTGACCATATGACATTTCTAAAAGTGCTATGAAAAGTGAAGAAAAAAGCATTGTACACGTATAGATATATTAGGAATAAAAGAGTTACAAGTAGGGGGAAAGCTATGAAGAACATATGTCCAACTCATTCTTCTTTTAGGTATTGAAATATAGTTCTGATACTACAGTGAAAAATATGATCCCACTTGATGATTTTGGTGGGTTATCAGGAAATAAAGGGTTAAGGCTCACCTACCTTGAACACAAAAATTACAGACTTAAATTCAGTCAGGTTGATTATTTTTATTCCAATAATCAGGCTATTTCTGGGACACTCAATAGTGTTGGAGGAGTTGGGCGTGGCAAAGGCTTTGAAACCAGGTAAAACAGAGTTTGCTCCGAAATAGAGGCGATGGGAAAGGGTGATAATGACCGGCATTTATTCAGCATTCTGTACATTTTGAGCCATTTACATGCATTATCTCTTGTAAACCTTAAAGTAATCTCCAAAAGGAGTAATTTTATATGTTTTATGTGTGGGGAAATTGAAGTGATATCTATTGCATAACTTATTAACTGAGTAAGAAGTTAGTTTTCAAACCCAGAGATCAAGCTCTTCTTTTCAAAGCAGTAGATACCTGCTCTCCTTTTTCTTAATATACCTCTCCTGCTGCCGAAGATAAAAAGTGAAAGGAATGGTAAAAGCACCTTGTTTACAAGGATGCTCTTTTTAAAAATGTGTGTATATGTGCACACCTAGAAAACAAACATAACTTCTCTATTGGTAATAGTGTGTATGTCCAGTTTAACAGTTTTGTCACACTCTGAGACTCAGTTTTTATTAAATCACATAAATTGTCTGATGCAGGTTAGTAACTGGTAGAAGAAAGGAGATGAAGTAAACTTCTGGTGATATCTCTAGTGTTAGATAGCCCTGCTACACATATTTCATGCTCACAACTTTTAGTTCCAGAAAAGTGAAGTTCAAGGGGTCAATACCATTTTTTTGGAAATATAGCTATTGACCATAATGGAGGTGCCAGAATTTACTTAGGTTCCCCTGAAACATCTTTTTTGTCATTCTGCTCAGGAAGTACTGATTTCTGCATCCAACCAGGGTCCATTTAAGAAGAAACTTGATTGTATTTAATTTTGGAAGAGTGAAAAATACTGCATTGTACAAATGACAAATTCTATTTTTATATTTCATTAAGTTCTGATAATTCCAGATATGGTTCATATGCGGCCGAGTTACTTTCTGTTCATGTTTTGTGCATGAATTCATTTGTATTACAATAATACTGAAACCTATTACTATATTTCTATTAGTTCTCACCATATTTGGAATTTTAAGAAATGTGATGCTTAAGACATCTGGGAACTACTCTAACTATATGCAAAAATAATTGTGCCATTCGTTGGTTAAGAATTCTTTAAAACGTATCATTGTGAGAGATTAACAAGTATCCTCCAGATTGTAGTTGCTTGATTTTTATAAGTTACTTCTGAAAGAAAACTGTTACTCTCCTGGATTAATTAAATTGAGTAAATTCTAATGGAAAAGTTTAGCCTATATCCTTAGACACTGCGTTTTCCACTGAGACAGATTATGCAAAAGAGCATTCATTATAAACGCACTAAAATCTGACATTTGAAAGAATTGGTTATGGCCCATTATTTCGTCTAACAATGAAAACGTGGAGGCAGCAAATGTGAATAAATCAATAAATGTGCTTTTGCTACTGCAGCCATGTTTTTGGTTTATTCAGCACTGCGGTTAATGCATTGTGGAAGAAACAATATCATTTTGAGTGATTTATAAAAATGTTTTTCTGATTATATCATTTCATTGTTTATAGCTTTTAACAACTGTAACATACTGATTCGGGTGTTTTGAAAACATAAATACATCTTCCCATCTGATGTATTCTGTTTCTTCTGATATTCAGTATGTCTGAATAAATGTATTATTACTTTCAGGTGGGAAAGGTGGAAAAAAGAAGAAAAATAAAAATTCTTCTAAACCACAGAAAAACAACGGATCGACCTGGGCCAATGTTCCGCTACCTCCTCCCCCAGTCCAGCCCCTTCCTGGTACAGAGCTGGAACACTATGCAGTGGAACAGCAAGAAAATGGGTAAAAATGTTTCATATACCAACAAAATGCCCGGGGTTATACTCCTTTCTCTCTTATGCATTTTTCTCTTGATACTGACAAAAATGTTTTCTGTTTTCCCTGCCCCCTTCCCAGCCTGTTCATTGCTCCCCCTCCCTTTTACTGTTTTCCCCGTCTATGTATTTTTAGTTGATAAATACAACACAGCACACATGAAGGACCTAGAATCCTTGGCCGTCAAGTGCCTTAGATTGTCTGCAATCATGATAATGCAGCCTCCATTTATAATATTGCTTGTTAGTTTGAAAGCAAGTACCCAGAGCTCTGTGAACTAAAGAGCCACTCCTGAGAAGGGCTGAAAAGGGAATGAAAATAACCGTCTTCATCATCCCTCGCAGTTCTCTAATGACTTGATGTCTGGCCATAGCAGGGCGCCCACTGTTGAGCGCCATCTCAATGGGATAATTGTAGGGACCTGGCCAGTGGGTAGGGCTTTAATCATCAGCTTTGATGGGAATTTAGAGGTCGAAGCAATAAAAGAGGTTCGAGCCAATGCACATTCTGTAACAAAACCTTTTTAAGTTAGAAAATTTCCTCTAAGGTCCTTTAAATGTGACCAGTTTCCTTATTTCTCAAACATCTCACAAGAGTTTGTTTTTCTCTGTTAAAGTGTTAATTGATTTTAGAAGCAGAAAGACATTAATACTCTTTATTCTTTAATCAAAAAAAAAATAGCAAGTAAGAAGAAACATAGTCGCTTCTTCTATTTTAATAATTCTAAGTGTTCTGTCTTCCTCACAATCCCCAGGTCATCATTGCTTTCAACTGAAACAAAAAATTACAGAATAAAGTCAGTTTTTCTTTCTCCAAGGTTTTTCTTCATTTAGAAGTATTTAGATATTAAAATATCTCAATTTATTTAAATACTGATTTTCTTTTCTGTCTTGTTTTACACAAATATCACATGTACATGCTTAGAATTTTTTCTTCATCTCCTTCTCATTTTACGTAACTGGTGTCTTTGAGGTCTCCAGATTAATTTTCCTAGTTAGAATTGTCTCATCCACAACACTTGGTTTGTTCAAAAGACTACATTTGCCTTTTCTTTTGGTTACATAATATAGATACATATAAACTATATATATGCATTATACACATAGATAAATGGACGTGCATATATATACATATGCATTCCTCCATATTTTTTCTCCATATCTTTCTTTCCCTCCAAAGGGCTTCATTTGCTTCTGTGGGATTATAATGCCCATATTTATATATATTATTTTTTATTTTACTTCTTTTTAAAAGTTCACATTTCAAATAGGAAGTTAAAAGCACACCCTCTTTCTCTGACTTTTTTAAAAAGGAAAGTCTGCACATGATCTTATGTAATACATGTCAGTAATATAAACGCATTAGTGTCACACAGTTCCTGGGCAGGGGAGCCGGAAACAGAGATGTGTATTACACAGAAAAATATTGTTACAGATTGTTAGATTCCTAGGTTATTATAAGTTTATTAGAAATCTGCATTTTCAAGCTGTAGTAAGAAAGTAGGAAAATAGAACTTTTAAACTGGAGAGAGAAAGTAGTGCCGTTAAACATTTATAAGCATAAAGTTTTGAACTCAAATCACGTAACAATTGTAGGTAACTTGGAATTTTTTTTTTCTTTTCCCTCTAAGCCTACTTAAAAGATATATAGACTATAATAATGCTTGTTACTCATTAAATTAAAATAATTCATTCCAAATAAATGCTAAACTTTCCAAATAAGTGCTAAATGCTCATTTGACTTCGCTGTCCAGCAGTAGAATTGGAAACATCTATCTGTGTGCTGAAATAAAATGAAATAAAACACATTGGTACAGATTTTTACTTTTTGATACAAATTATTTTCAGAATATTAAGATAAAAAATATAAAATTATTTCTACCTATCTTGGAATTGTAATTTCTTTTAGTATTTAGCCAGAATACATATTAGAAATTCTTTTTTCCTAAAACATTTCTAAAAATCAATTTAATATTTTTAGGTAGGTAAAGAAATATATGTCTTAACTGTATATATTCAGTCTGTGGCCTGTGATTTAGTCCTTATTTACCTTTAAGTTATTTGTCTTAAATACCCAGTATTTCTTGAAAAAAAAAATTATCACTCTTAACAAAAATAGTAGTTAAGTCTTAGCATATTGTAAACTGACAGCAGAATTTAATTTTGTGATTCTTTGGATTTAGATTTTTTTAAAAGACTAACACTTGAAAGTTTTTACTTCAATTGTCATGAAAACATATACTAAAGTCAATATGGCAAGAGTTAATTAAAATTAGTAGATTTGAAGTGACTTTATCCATTTCTTGATATATGACTTATATTTTTGTATTTTCTAATGTGAAAACCTTATAATTCTAAAAGGAAAGATTTTTGCATATTTTCTATATACTCTGCTATTCATGATATTAGCATTGAATATTTTTCAGAAGATCTCTCCTATAGAATTGTTTATGTGCCCTGATTTGAAACTTATGCAAGTTTGAAGTTATCTTGAAATACAAACAATAAAAAACTTTAGAAGTCACCTTTTTGTTTTTAATAATTTTTATTTGTAACAAGCAAGGATTCTACAGTTGTACTTCTTATGATGACATGTAGATTTTGGGTTTTTTTTTTTTTTTAATATATATCAGAATAGAGAACTTATTCAACACACATTATCTTTTCAAGTACGTAAGAAGTGTTAAACCCAGGAAGGAAAGCAAAAGAGATGAAAGAAACAAATATACAATTAATAAGGAGGATCTGATCCCTGATTTAGGAAACTCACAGTAGTGGGAGGTAGAGATCAGAAACTACACGCGCACACACACACGTTATTTTGTATGACAAGCCCTAGCTAAGCAATGTGTACAAAATAATAACTTGCATCCAGAAAGGGATAATCATGTTTCTCAGATAAGGGTGGCTGTTGGGTACCAGGCTCTGAGCCAGGACAAAGACAACGAGAGGTAGGCCCTAATGTAAAGTAGTCTCCATGTCAAAGTAGATTGCTAACCAGTTACTGCAACAGAATGTTACTAATGTCGCCATTTGCCAAGTAGATGGAGAGAAATTTCCCTAGCCAAAGGCAAAAAATAGAAATAAAATAAAAGATGAGGAAAAAAAGGAATTGTCCCATTAGTTCTTCTTTAGTATTTCCCACTCCTCCTTCAAAACCCCACCCCTGTTCTAGTTAGGGTTACTTTCCTTTCTTTTATTTTCCATTGTTCCTTAAACTTACTCCTCTATTGTAATACTCATCACATCGTATTTGAATTGCTTGTCTATATCCTTCTGCAGTTGGTAGTTGCTGTATGAGGTCTGTTGAGTTTGAAACATGCATAGAGTAGGAGATAATCAGAGAAAGTGTCTTGAGGCCAATAGTGAAGTCTTGTCTGTCATGTAGGGATTCTAATCTTTGGGTATAGATGATGGATTGGAGGGCAGGGACTTAATGTATGTGATATTGCAAGCAGAATGGACAATACCATGAAAGTGATAAGGGAATAAAATAAGGCAGTGGCAGCTGGATGGAGAGAGAGAGATTTTGGAAATATATCTAGCCTGGAATAACCACAATCTTGAATAGAATGTCTCTTGCTTTTTATTACAATGTTTAATATTGTTTCTAAGAGCTTAAATATCATCAATTTTCTGTCTAAGCCTTTTGTGAGCCATTTTCCCCTCACAATATTCAGTATCAAAAGTTATCAAATCATTGGCCAAATAGAAAAGTATTTGTTAATCTAATACTATAGCAACAATGGTGAATGTTCTTTCTCATCAATATGCCTCCCTCAGCTAGACAAAAGTGTATCAAAATGCTTTTCCACCAACAGTGTGGCAGGTTCCTTTTTCTCACACCTTCACCGGCTCTTATCATTTGTAGACTTTTTGATGATGGCCATTCTTACTGGGGTAAGGTGATACCTCATAGTTTTGATCTGCATTTCTCTAATAATTAGCAATATTGAGTATCTTTCATGTGCCTGTTGGCCATCTGTATGTCATCTTTTGGAGAAATGTCTATTTAGAGCGTCTGCCCATTTTTTGATTGGGCTGTTTGTTTTTATGATATTAAGCTGTCTGAGTTATTTGTATAGTTTGGAAATTAACCCCTTGTCGGCCACATCATTTGCAAATATTTTCTCCCGTTCTGTAGGCTGTCTCATCATTTTGTTTACGTTTTCCTTTTCTGTGCAAAAGCTTTTACGTTTAATTAGGTCCCATTTGTTGTTTTTTTGCTTTTATTTCCATTACTCTAAGAGATGATCCAAGAAGATATTGCTGCAATTTATTTCAAAGAGTGTCCTGCCTATGCTTTCCTCTAGGAGTTTTAGAGTATCCGGTCTCACATTTAGGTCTTCAATCCATTTTGAGTTTACTTTTGTTTATGGTGTTAGAGAATGTTCTAATTTCATTCTTTTACATGTAGCTATCCAGTTTTCCCAGAACCACTGATTGATGAGCTCTTGTAGTTTTCTGGTAGTGTCTTTAGGATTTTCTTTGTATAGTATCATGTCATCTGGAAACTGTGACAGTTTTACCTCTTCCTTTCCAATTTAGATTCCTTTTATTTCTTTTTCTTCTCTGATTGCTGTGGATAGGACTTCCAAAAGTACGTTGAATAAAAGTGTCAAGAGTGGGCGTTCTTGTCTTGTTCCTGATCTTAGAGGGAATGCTTTCAACTTTTCACCATCAAATATGATGTTAGCTGTGGGTTTGTCATATATAGCCTTTGTTATGTTGAGGTATGTTCCCTCTATCCACTTTCTAGAGAGTTTTTATCATAAATGAATTTTGAATTTTATCAGAAACTTTTTCTACATCTATTGAGATGATCATATGGTTTTTATTCTTCAATTTGTTAATGTAGTGTATCACATTGATTGATTTGTGAATATTGAAAAATCCTTGCATCTCTGGGATAAATCCCACTTGATCATAGTTTATGATCCTTTTACTGTACTGTTGAAGTCAATTTGCTAGTATTTTGATGAGGATTCTTGCATCTATGAACATCAGTGTAAATTGGTGCAGCACTATGAAGAACAGTATAGAGGTTCCTTAAAAAAACTAAAACTAGAGTACTTATTTACAAACCAGAAATGGACTCACAGACATAGAAGACAGACTTACGGTTATCAAAGGAGAAAGCTGGGGTAGAGATAAATTGGAAGTTCAGGATTTGTAGATGCTAACTACTATATATAAAATAGATAAACAAAAAAGACTTACTGTATAGCACACGGAACTATATTCAATATTTTATAGTAACCTAAAATGGAAAAGAATCTGGAAAAGATGGAATCACTTTGCTGTACACCTGAAACTAACACAACATTGTAAATCTTTGTATACTTCAATCTAAAAAAGAAAAATAATTAATTAATTAATTTTTAAGAAGTATATCAAAATGTATTTGCTCTTAACTATAAATATAATGTATTCTAATGTAATCATATGATGCTAGGGAAGAATTCAGCAGTAATTCAGTAGAAAACTGATGCTTTGCTTTGTTATTTCAGTTACAGAGATTGGCAAGCTTTTGTGGGTGTTGAACTTCGTTGTATTTTTATTAGCAATTTGGTGTTTGTGTCTGGCCTTTAACAAGTTAGTTCACATGCAACATTGATTTGTTGTCATCCTGCTCATTATTCACCAGGCAAGACAGATAATATGATGCCTCATACTTCGCTGACAGTAAGTCAAATAACAGAAGCTTCTCTAGGAAAGGTTGTCCAAAAGACCTTTGGTTTGGTTTGGCATTAGAAGCATTTTCATAGTCTTTTTTTTTTTAATGTTACTGCAAGAAAAAGTTGAATTTCCATCACTCAAATAAGATATACATCTGTAAATGTGAAGAAAATTCTAAAAATAGAGCTACGCATTTCATCACATTACATCGAGTCCTCTGTTGCTTTCTGACCTTTCAGAAAATGCTTGAAACCTAAGTATCTGTTGTTCCGGAATGAACTAAGACATGAATACCTCAGTGGTGATGAGCATGTCTCCCCATCGTATGACATGCACTGTGTCCCAGATTTGTTTCATCTATTCTCTCACGTTCTCCTAGACGTGCTTTTATTCTCTCTCTCTCTCTCTCTCTATTCCACGTCTTACACAAATGACTGAGTACAACTGATTACAATTTTCTCTGTGTTACCTTAACACATGATGCATATAATATTATTTCCTCCTCTTATGTTCTGTATGTATTTTCATTCCATATGTGTGTTCCCTTTAGATTAGTGGAAGCAAGAATAGTTTACTATTTATAAAATAGGAAAATTTTAGGAGATACTTGACTACTTCCATTTGAAAGATTGAATATATAAATGTTCTTTCTTTATTCAAACATAGAACATCCCTGATAATAAGTCTATGTGAGGAAAGTACATGTACTAGTTTATGGAACAAAATTGTGCTATTTTGTAACATTTATGAAATAAATTTAATTATAACTATTGACAAAGTATAACTGGACACATATTCCATACTGAAAATGGGCAATTTTTTTAAGTTAGGCTTCTTATATATATTTTTGTTAGACTTAACAATATAGCATTTAAAATTAAGCTAAGAGAAGAAACTTAAGCATTCTTATTCATAAAGCAGTTTGTGAGATTTCATTTCAAATCAATAAAAAGGCTTATAACCTACTAGTTTTAAGGTATTATGTCATGTGTGGCCAAGCAGGAACAGTTCAGTGTCATTAATGTAGCTTAAATCCACTTGAGGAAAAGATACTACAAACATGTGAAAGGTTAAATACTGGAATACATTGGACAACAGTTAAAGAAATCAACTCTGGAAATGGCATAGAACTGCGTATAATCAAATTTCCAGTAAATGTGCAAAAATATTATCAGTGCAAGTTCAGAAGAGTAATATATCAGTGCCACTTGGCCTCATCAGGGAAATCTTTGTAAGAGATGTGGGATTAAGCCTGTAGCTTGAAGGATTTGTAAGAATAAGAGGTGAAATTGGAGGAATCCTTTAAACTAATGTGCCAGGTTGGAAAAGTACAAAGAAAGAAGAAAACAAAACAGTTTATTTTGAGCAGGAGATTCTTGTTGAGAAACTGGAATAACCATCCAAAAAGGTAGGTTGAGGTTTTGACATATTTAATGGACAGAATAAAGTGAAGTGAATGCTTTATTCCAAGAATTCTGATGTTTTCATAGACAGAAAGTGTAAGTGATGTGCAAGACTGATTAGAAAATGGGAAAAACTAAAAACAGTAAGTCCAACTGGACAGTGAGTAACTAACCTTTTAACAACAGAGTCTTTTCTTCAAATGAAATCTAACTGTGATCTCCAACATATAAAGCAGATAAAAATGCCTTCATTTGAGAGCAATGTATTTTTTTTTCAGGTCCTATTCGTACTTAGTCAATTAATGGTAATATAAGATTAACCAATGATATTTTCTAATATATAAGAACTGTTATTTGTAACACATTCAATTGTGCCTGTTTAAATTCAAATATAAAAAGACATGTCAGAAGAGATACTCCTACCAGACACTACAAGGCTTCTGAAACAGGGTCTTCAGTTTGCAACTCATTGAGGTAGAAGATAAGTCAGGCACCCTCAACAAGGGATGAAAATTGAACAGCCAAAGATGTTATAACTCTTTGTGTAAAACCTCTCAGTGACTATCCATCACCCATAAGCAAAATTCCAAACTCTTTCTCAAGGCTGATGAAGTCCTTAATGATCTAGTAAGCGCATCCTCACCTCTCCTGTCTCATCTATAACCAACTTTCTTTCTTTCCTAGCTCTTATCAGTTAGGAAACTGAGTTCTTCAAATACTTTGTATTTCCTCTTCCTCTGGGACCCTACGTATGCTATTTAGAATATTCCCTTCTCCAGTAGTCAGCATAGCCTCACCCAACCTCAAAACTAGTTTCAACCTCCCTGCTCTATTCCTACACTTTGTATCACTGATAATTTGCTTAACATCAGTCTGCCCCACTGAATTGCGTGCTCTATAAAAAGATGCAGTTACTTGACACATGATTGTCCAATAAAAGGATGATAAATTGAGGATTTTTAAATAGACTTTATTTTTTAAGATCAGTTTTGGGTCAACAGCAAAATTGAGCACAAAATACATAATTTCCCATTTTCCCCTGTCCCCACACATGCATAGCCTCAGCCACTGTCTACACCTCCCACCAAAGTGGTACATTTGTTAAACTGGTGAAACTACATTGACACATAATTATCACCCTCAAGTTCATGGTTTACATTAGGACTCACTCTTGGTGTTGTAAACTCTGTGTGCAGATACAGAAAGAGCTATTGGTCAAATGTCTAATGACAGGTATCCACCACTGCCGTACCATCCAGAGTGGTTTCACTGCTGTGAAAACCCTTAGTGCTCTATCTGTTCATCCCTCCCCCACTTAATGTCCGGCAACCACTGATCTTTTACTGTCTTCATGGTTTTGCTTTTTCCAAAATGTCGTATAGTTGGAATCATACCGTATGTAGCCTTTTCAGATTGGCTTCTTTCACCTGCTAATGTCCATTTAATTTTCCTCCATGTCTTATCATGGCTTGCTAGCACATTTCTTTTTAGCACTGAATAGTAATTCCATTATCCGATGTGCCACGAGTTATTTATTCATTCGCCTACTGAATGAAGACATTTTTGTTGCTTCCAAGTTTTAGCAATTATGAATAAAACTGCTGTAAACATCCATGTACGGATTTTTTTGATAAATTCATTTTTAAACAGGATAAGAGCAAAGACACTCAAGTAAAAATATTCAAGAATCATCTGGACATTCGCAAGTTAGTGTTTTGTAAGGGACAGCAAGACTGAATATATACATTTGTGATACTCTATTTTGTTTCTTTAATGAAAATCTTCTATATGCTAAATACTGTACTAGGTGCTGGAAACGCAAGGTTGAGAATTACAGCGTTGTTGAGTTAAGGATCTTACAGAACAGTGGGGAAAAAAGACACATGAAACAAATATCTCACTATAGTATGGGGAGTGCACAATATACATACTTTAGGATTGTAATCAGTTCCATATCGTGGGGGCAGAGAAGGCTCACAAAACTGAAGATATCTGAACGGAACTCTGAAGGAGGAGCAGGAGTTCACTGTTAGATGATTTGAGAATAGTCATATACAGACCCAGAGTTTAGAGAAAAATATAGAGTTATCTGGTGTTGGGGAAATAATGGAAAATTAAGCTAGAAAAATAGACTGATGAGATGGAGAAGTGTCTTTTAGTCCCTGCTAATGAGTTTGAACTTTTTCTTACATTAGCAATATCACTGAATAATTTAACCATAGGTGTGACGTGAATGAAGATTGTAGAAATACAGTCCCATTGCCTGTATGGAAGGTAGAATCCAAGCGATTAAGGTGACTCCTAAGAGACTAGGGAAAGCTGATGGGCTGGTTCACATCAGAAGGAGACTGATCTGTGATTGTGGGAGTAGAGAGAAGCACAGAAGAAAGATTTGGGAGATATTTAAGGGGTTGAATTTATAGGACAATTACATCTAATAATATTGCTTATCTTATCCTTAAGTCTCCTTTTAGAAGTCCATTAGGATCTATTTGATTTATGAAAATAATAGCACTACAGAGAAGGTGAAGATAAAAATGCTACTGATTTTGTGTCACAATTCAAGATTTTGGATTAAATTTCTGTATTCCCTAACCACAGTCCCTAAAACATGCTCTTTTTAAAACTTGTTATTTTTTAATATATTTATATATATATATATATATATATATATATATATATATATATATATATATATTTTTATAGGGTTAAAACTTCTGCTTTATAGATTTTTAGATGTTGAGATATAGGGAGACATCAATTTCTAATGAAAAAGTTAAGGAAAGTACGACAGTTGAAAGGCTATTGAATACATTTTGTAGCACAAAATCTGAATGATTGACATGTTGTATGGAAGGAAATGTTGGCATGGATCTAGAGGAAGAGCAAATAAAATTCTCTAACACTTCTGACATGAATATTAGGATATGCTGTTGGTGCGCCAGGATGAACAAGAGAAGAAAGTAGTTAAATCTACAAGCACTAAATTCATTAATTGCCTTTAATTAGCAATTTGGTTTTTCCACTTGGGTAACTTTGTTGGGAAGTTATTGCCTTTTGTAACCATGGGGTAACAATTAGCTAGTAAGATCTTTTAAGAATAAATTGAGATATTGAGATAACAGATGTGCTTATGATTAGAAATTAGGATAACAGCCAGAGGATTTACTCTGATAGCACCAACAACTAGAAATCAGGAGGAAATGAACTGGGGGGAACATTTTGATACTATCAAGGTTGCCATTCATTGCCAGTGTAATCGTGTGTCTGTGTGTGTGTGTGCATGTGTGTAAGGGTTCATGTGCTTTTCTTTTCTCATTTAATTACAGCTATGACAGTGACAGCTGGTGCCCGCCGTTACCCGTACAAACTTACTTACACCAGGGTATGGAAGATGAACTGGAAGAAGATGATGATCGCGTCCCGACACCCCCTGTCCGAGGCGTGGCTTCTTCCCCTGCCGTCTCCTTCGGACAGCAGTCCACCGCAACTCTTACACCATCCCCACGGGAAGAGATGCAGCCAATGCTGCAAGCTCACCTGGATGAGTTGACAAGGGCCTATCAGTTTGATATAGCAAAGCAAACATGGTAAATATTCTCACTAGGTCAGGGGAGCCAAGCTTTCAACACATGGATGGAGGAACTGTTCTTTCACAGTAAATTCACAAGAGAGTCTTGCTAAATCCTACAGCTGGGGTTAGAAATGCTTTTGTTCAACTCCTTAATCATCTAGATAAAGAAATAAACTGAAGAAATGTTATATAATTTGACCAAAGTCACACAACTAATTACAGTAAACTGAAGCAAGAATTCAGATCTGCTGAATTTCAGGCTCAAGTGCTTTTGGCTACACCAGAATCTTTTCTAATTTACAGTTTAGCTTCAGTTAGCTTATCCTTGAACTCACGCCCAACACCATAATGAAAGACTCTTTTTAGATTCTTCAAACTGCCTGGGATTAATTCTGTATGTAGTTGTGAATATGTAAATGTAAGCTTCTGCAAGTCACATATGGTCAGTGTCAGTTATTAAAAGACCTTCTTTGGGCTGAATTAAAAGAGACAGAAAAAAACAACATTAGTAACAGTAAATGCATCCTTCCACCAAAAAAAGTGTACAATAAAGTACAAATCCCAAATTCCTTTTTTTCTAATCAATCCATGAACTTTCATATGGTATAGATAGCAGTCTTCTTATGTATCCTATGAAAACATGGCAGGAATACAAGTGGGACCAACTCTCACAATTTTGTACAGTTATTTTTTTCTTATTTGCTCTCCCTTCTCCCAGTGACATATACATTTGACTCCTGAAAATGAAATCTCAGTGACATAGCTCTGATTATCTCCTGTTGATTTACATCCTGTGCTTGAAGTTAGAGTAAGTTTCTATGAAATAGCATTAGCTTCTTTTTTGATGGTTTTAGCTGCTGAAGTAAGCTGATAAGTCTTATTCTCAGTGTTAGTGAACTATTTATTTTAGCTAAATACACAAAGAGATTCTAAAACCAGAAATATCAACTTACTTCAGAGATTCTTTTCTTAGAACCAGAGGTTCTTGAATATTTTCCTTGATCATCAGATGTTTTTTCAAAGGTCGAAGACAATTTGCTGTTAAACAGTTTTATTTTACATCAGTCTTCTTTATAGAACACCACTATTGAAGCTGAAGCCAGCTACCTTTAAAACCAGAGGATTTCCTTCAAGTTAATTAAGCAAAGCCCTGCAGTTTAGTCATTTAAAGCATAGGTTCCTGCTCAGGGGTTCTCAGCTCTGCCTGCATGTTGGAATCATCTGGATAACCTGGTTACGTAGGCCCCACCCCCGATATTCTGATTGTTTGGACTGGAATTGGATTGGGGGCAGCCAAGGTTGGACCACTGCCTCTGCCACTTATTACGAGCTGTGTGGCAGTGGGCAACTTGTTTAATCCTTCTGTGCTTCAGCCCCCCATTCATAAAATGATGATGATAATAGTCATTGGCTCATATACAAAGTGAGAGGGCAGTTCCCCCAAGACCAGGCTCACTTCTGGCACTATTGTACAAGTTGTTGAGTCCCCAACATCACCGTTATGTTCAAGAATTCACTAGAAGGAGCCATAGAACTCACTGAAAGCTATTATACTCAAAGTTATGGTTTATCATAATGAAATGGTAAAGGTTAAAATCTACCAAGAGAAGAAATGCATGGGAGATAAAGGCTAGGAAATTCCAACTGGACAATTCCAGTTGTCCTCTCCCAGTGGAGTCATGGAAAGAATAATGTCCCATCAACGATGTGTGACAGTATGCACGGAGTATCACCAACCAGGGAAGCTCACATGAGCCTTGAGTTTCAGCGTCTTTATTGGAGCTCCATCACAGAGACATAGGTAACTATCTGCATGGCTGACCGGGGTCTCTGGCCCCTCCAGAAGGGGAGCTGGTGGCGTATGACTTCAAGCCCCCAGCATAAATCATATTGTTAGACCTTTGGGGGGAGCCTCTGGCCTCCAGGTAAACAAAGATTTTATCAAACAGGATGTGCTAGTGCTTAGATATTACCTAACAGGAGTACAGGGAAAAGACCTAACTTCTCTTTGTTCTCTTTATTTCTCATCATTGTTTTTGAAAGAATTAAATGAGTCTGTACTCATGCAGTACTTAGTAAAGTATCTAGCTGTATGGTAGCTGTTATTTTTCAGAGGGCTTGGCTTTCCATCTGAATTCTTCACTGCTGTCTTTCTGCTCTTAGGAGAGTGCCCCACGTAGTGAGTGGTCCACAGACACTTGCTAAATGAGTGAACAGACTAGTTCATCTACACCTGCTCCATGTCCCCACACAGAGCAGACCCTGCCTCTTCCTCTGAGCATGCTTCCATTCAGTCCAACAGACCTCCAGGATGTCACACTGATTCCCCGTGTAGGAGTTCCGAGTTTCAAATGCTCGCACAGAACCTTGCCCTACTGGAATGGAGGTGCCTCTCCATCTGGGCTCACATCTGCATCATAGAAGTGTTTAAAAAGAATAATTGCAGGCTTCACCTCTAGGGATTCTGTTCATATTGACTCACGAAGTACAGCAACACAGTGCCTGTCACTAGAAGATATTTATAAACATTATGGACCCTTTTCTTGTTCATCTAATTCTGCTGAACTCAAGGAATACGTTTTCACCCCTTAATGTGTTTTTGTTCCATCAAGGGGTGTCAGCAATGATGTAGGATTACAGTGTTGGTCTCTTCAGTCCTTCCTGGGACCAAAGTGCAAATTATTAGAGTAAAATGAATCATGTATATAAATATTACCTTGTGTTCTCTTGCTCATGACTTGGCCTACTCCATCCCTGATTCACAAACAGAATTTGAGGCTATGTGTTATACAAGATTTTGCCATCAACACTCAAGATTTTCTGTAATGGTAGTTAGGAAACTTCCTGACTTTTCAATGAATGAGCTGTGATGAATGCCAGATAATAACTTAGAACCTCAAATTCCTAATGTGTTAATTTAAAGATGTGGGCCTGATGGTAGCTTCCAGAACTAATATGTTAGGCTCTGAACACTGAAAGATCTAGAATCTTGTTAACATTGGAGTTGGTCACAAGTTCAAGAATACAGTTGGGAGAAGAGTATTAAGCACATTCTGAAAGAGGAAATATTTTCCCCAAAATGCAAATATTAAAGAAAAATAAATCTTGTATCTTTATTCAAAAACGAATCATAAAAGTATGTAGTACTTGTTTAAATCTCCCTTAGCAGAGGTCTTCTAAGTACTTTGCATCAAGGTGGAAAAAAAAAGACAATGTGTCAAAATATGTGCTATATTCACTCTTTAATGACAATAACAAATAGCAGACTTGCTTTCCTTCAGCATTTGATGGTTTAGAGAAAACTTCTAAGTAGGCACATAATGAGCCCACTGGAATCCAGTGTCCAGCTCCACATTTTGCTAGCCCCGTGATTTGAAACAAGTCTCTTATATTTGATCTTCACTATAGTAAGTTCTGAAAGAAAGATGATTACTCAAGGTCTATGTACTTCACAAGGTTGGGATTATCCATTCATTGCAGCTGATTGATTTGGCACATCTAATGTTCACAACGCAGAGTGCTGAGATGAATCTTTTCTGCCTTTGAGGTGTTTGAGACTTTGCTGGGTCAGTGATGCAAAGTAGTCACGTCTACCCCAAACAGGGCTAAAATTTCCAAACACCTGGCCTGATTCCTGGGGGATCATGCAGGTAGAAAGCCTCGTAGGACAGAGAACATGCTCCTGATTGGAGGGAGAGGATATTGGTATTAGGTTTTCATGGGACATCTTTGCTTCATAAAGGCCAGCAGGTCACAGGGGTTACACAGCTAAGCTGAACTTTGACAAAAAGCTGGGACCAGAATTATATTCTTTTTGGACAAAAAAAAATCATCTTTAAATAGGTATTTGTGATGAATACTTCTAATCTCCTTTGGGTGATTTATTTGTACAAAAATGCTGGGTCTGAATTTTCCCCTCTGTGCATCATCCCACAAGTGCCCATAAAAGATGGAATAGTCTATATTGTCATGGCTGTTTTGGATACACAGCCCGCTGGCTCTGCAGAAATAGAAGAAAGCATGATAAGCTCCAAAATTAGTTAATGGAGAGCAAGAAGACAAAATGAGTTACCACAGCACGCTGGCATGCTGTTTAATTCTAACTATAATTTGGTGGCATGCTAACCAGTTATTTTTCTCTCCTTCCCATTTGAATTCTAGGCACGTCCAAAGCAATAATCAGCCTCCACAGCCCCCGGTTCCACCACTAGGTTACATGTCCGGAGCCTTGATTTCTGATTTGGAAACAGATGTTCCAGATGATGATGCTGATGACGAAGAAGAAGTTTTAGAACTCCCCAGGCCCCTGAGAGCCCTGGAGCAGACGCCCGGGTCCAGCATGGACAATCTAGACAGCTCTGTGACAGGTAACAGAACTGATTCTATAGGAGTAACTGACCCATTTGTAGCATTAAATTGCATCGAAAATCAAATACTTTCTTCAGTAAGATTTAGCCCACTCCATCTATTTCTGTAACATTTTTTAATATGTTAATATTAAACACAAAATTGAAAAAGGATTTGGGAATACTTTTGCTTTGCTGCAGAAATGATAAGAAAATTCATGAATTTTAAAAAGCTTGAAAGACATGAAAGAAAACTCAATTATATCTAGGGCTTTCATGAAAAGTTCACTCTACTGGGGAACCAAGTCTACTACATAAAAAACCTTGACTTGACGAAACGATATATTTTGTATATCAGGAGCAACATACACAGTGAATGCAATCTTAAAACGTTGCTTGATATTTCACTCTGTAAAATCATTCACTGATGAAAATAGGCAAGTCTTCAGAATAAGCCTCTCCACGGTTGCACGAGATACTCTCTTCAGAGTGGAGGAAACGTGTAGCCAGCTAACCATGCATTTATGCAGCTGATCTTGTTGGATCCAATAATTGCTCCTCTCCCAAGAAATACAGTTATTTTTTGCTGTTTGTTCCTTTAACTTCCTCTGGCCCCCTTCACTAAGTGAAAGGCTGCAAAAGGTCTTCTCCTAGGATGATCACAGCATTGCAGCCTATTTCCAAGGATTTAAATTTATCAAATTTTATTGCAAAAACTTAAATCCTAATGTATACACAATGAGTATGGAGAGAAGGAAAAATTCTCTCTTCCTACTCAAGTAGGTGTCTATTCTTTTACACACAAAGTTGCCTCTTACACGACTGTAGAGACATAACTGCGACCAGTGTGTTGCCCGGGTATGTCGCCCGTCTTCTCAGCAAAGCACCCATTTCTATATTTACCTTCGTGATACCCTTCATTCTAGGAAGGATTTTACCACAACCCCATTTAATTCATTTTTACTCCAACAGCTTCTTAATTGGCATGGATTTTGCACTGCGTGTTAGATTTCAAAAACACTGATGGAAACTGCTTTATGACAGGGATGGAGAAACACGGTACCTATATTCTCCCTCTGCGTGACTTCCGAATCACACGGTGTAATGCAGGAGCCTACACTTTCCCGTTTTTCTTCTTACCTGGGGGCTGTCTGCTTGCCGAGCTAATTAAGATTTAAGAACTGCAGATCTACTGCTGTGATTTGAAATCCAACTCCAACTGAAGGTGTCAGAGCAAAAGTTTAAACCCTTGAATGCAGAGAGCTAACTTAATAGGGCACTGTTATGTTAAGCCCCGTTGCCAGAATTTCTCGCATAATCTCCTTCAGGCTAAAATTCTGCATATTTTTACATGTCTTACTAATGATACTGAACTCGTTTCCATTAGCAATACAGTAAAGAATTGCAATGATAAAAGCCAGCCACAGCCTATGTAGTTCTCTTATTAAATATTATAATGTCAAGGATGATAAATATATCTGTAAATCAGGAGAATGTCATTGTGAACTTTCACATGCTCATCTGTTCATAATATGTTTCACCATCTAATGTGACTGTGGTTAGAAACACTCTGAATTTCTCCTTGTAGCTAGTATAATGTTCATTCCAAATGATGCTTTTATTGCCGAGAAAACACTCTGTTTTCCTACTTGAATTCACTGCTTAATTACTGCCATATATAAAAGCCTCAAGGTGCTTAGGTATGTATTCCACAATAAGTTTATCCTGTGACTAACACCTCTCCTTAGGAAAAGAAGCTGCACTCTACACAAAAGTAGCCAAGTAGGAAACTCTTTTCTTTCTTTTTGTCTTTTTGGCTTTTCAGTAACTTTGTGGGGAAGATAAGATCAATGATTTAATTTGCTCTCTGGGGTGTAAATGTAATATAAGTAAATATAAGTTAAAAATAAAAGAAAATACTTTTTTTTTCCAAAAAAGATGTGTGTGTAGCGAGTGTAAGTGTGTACAGAAGTGTGTGTCTGGATGTATAGACAGGGTTTGTGATCATATGTAAGTGGCTTGTGATCATATGTAAATGTGTGAGTGCATGTAGGAGTGTGTACATGAATATAAATTGGGTCCTGGGTGTATTAGAACGTGTGTGCTCACGCGTTCATGTACATGGGGGTGGCCCTGAGATGAATGTACGTACAGACCCAATGTTACAGAAATCAACATGCTAATGAATATTGCTCTAACATGTTTATGTTTTCTTCAGACATTCAAGGCTAGTTTAATGGTGCTAAATGAGGTGGGCAATAAAACAAAGAATATTTCCATTGGCTTTTTATGTTTTTAAGATGGTAAGTGCCCACAGAGAGGATTCTGATTTTATCTTAATTTACTTTGTGTTCTAAAGTCATGGGTGGTGTGAGTACATTAGTCATTACGTTCATCTGAATTCTCTGATATTTCCATTTTCATGAAACTAATGACCTTTTTTTATTAAATAGAACTAACAGTTGTGTCCCATTCCCTGAAACTCTTAACGCCAACCAGGATAAAATCCAGTGATAACAGAGATGGGCTAATAAGCCTCATATAAAATTATTCAGAATTCTACTTCTGAAATATGTTCTATTCCAACAACTGCCACATTAAGGACTATCAGCCGTTAACAAAGTACAGAGCCCATTTTGTAAAGAAATAGATGTATTATTTTCAAATATTTTCATAACAACTAAGTAATTTATGAGGACTTTAAAATTTTTGAAATAATGGTTCATGAATGGAAAAGGCCAAGAAGAGAGGAAAGTATCAGGAATTCTGTAGCCCATAATCTCAGTGTCTGAGGCTGGTTGGGTTGGTATAACAAAATACCATAGACTAGGTGGCTTATACAATAAATATTTATTTCTCATAGCTCTGGAAGCTGAGAAGTCCAAGGTCAAGGTGCGGGCAAGTTGGGTGCCAGTTGAGAGCCCTCTTCCTGATTCTTCTAAACAGTGGCTTGTTTTCTTTCTGTGTGGCTTAGTGAGCTAATAATGTTTCTTACATTTTTAAACAGTTGTAAGAAAACAAGGAACAAAAAGAAAAAGTATATGACAGAGACAGCAGAGTGGAAAATGCTTAGTATCTGGCACTTCATAGAAAAAGTTTGCTGATCCCTGTTGTATGTTAACTTATTTAATTGTCACAGCCCTATTTTTATTCTCATTTTATAGATAAGGAAATTGAGTCACAGAGGGGCTTAAAGCCTTTTTTAAGGTCACCCACCTGATAAATGGCATAAGAATGTTCAAAATCAGTCAGTCTTACTCTGAAGATAAATTATCATGATCCTTGCTCTGGAAATGCTCAACTTTCTTCTCATTTCTGGATTTAGCATATTCAGGAGGAAAATGATTTCCTAGTCTGTCTCTCTCCTCTCCCTTTCTGTGTGCATGTATACATGTATGAATAAATATGTATTTATACAAATACAACATATTATATTATCTCTAGAAACATCAGTTTTCACCCCCATACACTTAATCAAGACTAAAAACAGTAATTTTTAGATGTCACATTTATTAATTGTTTTTCTCACATTTAGTTCTATATTCAGTTATAGTGACTCACACTAACAAAATTCAACTCTATTAGCACTTTTTGAAGGGAATCGCATTTTTATAATTTTTATTTAATTTATACTTACAATTTAAACCTATTTGGTTGTAATAAAGTACAGAAGTGTTTTGATTACATCACATCACATTCTTTTTTTGTCTGGAAAGCAAACACAGAATTGTTTCAGTCTTCCAGAATGTGCTTGTAGTTATTTCTTCCTAAATGCCAAACCCACCATTTTTGGGTAATGGAATGGGGGATGCCTTTGATAATTCCTTCTCTGACTTCCATGGTGGGAGTCAAGGGTGTGTGTTTCCTGGATTTAATGACTCCACCACCACAGGGAAAAAGAAACAGAAAGCAATAGGAGAGAGGGCAGGAGGAAAATATCCTGAGCATGGAGCCAGGATTCTAACTGCCTCAGTGATCACAAAAAATGAGGCTGAGAGTGAGTGCTGGGAAGTGAAATGAGTAAAAGTTTCCTTGATTTTTGGGCCCCACGTAAATACTATGGTTGAAAGGGAATCGGGGCTCTATATTTTCTGTATTTTATGTCTTTGGAGGTTTTTGCTGAAAGTCCCAAAGCAGATCATTTTGAAAATAATAGAACCTGGCAGCGTAACCACCTTACTAGACCACACAGCTTTTAGAGAATTGGCCACTTAAAAACATGACCTGACGCCTTGCTTTTGTTACAAAAACTTAAGAGAAATATTTTCATAATAGGGAAATTTCAGAGATAATGCTAAAAGTCATTAAATAATTTTCTTAGCGCTTTGGTGTATTTAAAAAGACATTAAATACAAACTTCAAATTTAACAGATAAAAGGGGAATATCATATATTCAATTTTTACTTGAGTAGAACAAGTTAGCAGATGTCAGAGGTCCCAAGGAAGAGATTTTTTTAATTTCTTACTTTACTTTCCATGTACATTACACAGTCCTTTCTCTCTGAGGAATGTAGGTGAATTGATGCATATTCAATATATCTGAGGGAAAGAAGGACTTCTAAAAATTAGGCATGTTTTTCTACATCTAGGCAGAGGTCAATATTTGGATTGATTTGTCCAAAGACACTTAGAGCTAAAGATTTTATTTAACAGATAGTTAGACAGATTGCACTTAATAGGAAGAGTTCCTGGATTAAATATTGGCTGAAAAAATGGGGGACAGCCAGTTTTTGTATCTCATAAAAATGGTAATGCAACAATTAGCAAGGTCATATTACAAAGCATACACTTTACTCTAGCTTAATGGATCTAAGGATAAGCGTCTATCAGCAAGGAAGGAGTTAGCATAAAACGACATGTAAATGAATTGATGACTGATCATAAATTAATTTTAGTGCTGAAGATGTAATGGAGACACAGCAAGATGCCACTTTATCATGGTATTTTACTGCTCAGTAACATTTGAGCAACAACTTAATGTCCTATCTGCAGTTCTTCTTTAACAGCTTGAATAAATTTGAGACTTTTTTGGCCTTTCAGCAATTTTTAAACCTGAGAACTTTGGAAAGATGGAAAATGTAAACACAAATAAATCTGGCTATGTGACACAAATTCATTTTTCATTAAATGTTTAAATATGTGTTAATTATGTTTGGCTATAACATGTCAAATTGGTATGGATTGCTTGTAATTTGTGAAGAATCTCTGCCTGAGCTGTTTTACCTAAGTGTTCATTTCAATTTTCATGTTTATATTTACATTTGTTAAAGAAAACTGGTTATCACAAAAATAGCCTACTTTCTAACTGATGAATCAATGTCTTTCTTTTCTTAGCATCATTGTCTTCCTGTTTTGTAATAGTTTACAGAAATCTTCAGATCATTCTTGGTATTTAAATCTAAAGAAAGAATGGTAGCCACAGAGAGGGATCAGTAATTGTTAAATAAATTTTCACAATTTTATAACATGGAGGAAATTTAAAATATGTTAAATACTTTTTTATTCATGCATAGTGCCAATTCTCTTTAGAAATATCTCCTGCAAATGTACCCATTCTTTATATCATATATATGCTATATCTCAGATAGAGTCGATGGGCAGTCAAAGATAAAGACAGATATCTTGACAAAGAGGGAAAGAAAACATTTTTCCTTCTGTTTATTGTTTTTTGTGTGTGTGCCCTCCATTTTGAAGGCAAACTCAACTATGTTACGCTGAGGGCTCTTGCCCCTCTTTAGTTGAAGCTGATGAGGTTTCCTGTTGCCCATCATGAGCAAATTTCTATGGCACACATCTCTTCAACTCTGAAATCATGTATTTAGTGATTTTTTTTTTTTTTGCGCTTTGCGCTTACTGAGAGTAGTGAAAAGAAAGTATCTTTCTATACTGACCAACACCAACTGGAAGCCATGTCATCCATGTCCCTCTCTTCCCAGGGAAGAGAATAAAGCATGAGAGAAAACTTCATGAATAACTGAGATTTCTGAGACCATGGTAAGGAGCATTAGTGATTGAGATAAAAACAGAGCAAAGACACAGAGACAGGGAAATAGTTGATTTGTTTAAGGATTGGCAAACATGCATGTGGAAATCTTCACAGGAAGGACTAATTACATCACTGCTTTCCCTCTTGTCTGAGTAATCAACAAGAGTTGACTGACCTTATATTCCTCATTTAATACATTTTCTAGAAGTTCTTATGAGTACATTTTTTTCTGTAACTAAAATAAGGCCATTGCTAGGAAATTACACATGGAATAGAATCACATACAGAATTTATACTGAATAATGAATATAGTGAAGACATCTAATTCATTATGCCCAATGTTTACTGAATTTTTACTGTGTGATGTCCCTGTATGTGAGATACAAAAATGAATAATAATATAGTTTCTAATCTCCAGAGTTCCACTCTCTAGAAGAGGAAACATGTATAAGCCACAAACTGTCGTTTGTAGAGACCTGATATGCTACTGTATGCATACTGTTTAAAAAACACAGGAGGTAGGGAGATTGATTCTCCTAAGGCAGGGTTGAAGATGAGGCAGAATCGGAGTGATAAAACAGATGATATTGATTTGGACTATGAAGTTAGGTGGTGGTTAATAGAGTTAGTAACAATCCAGAAGTGAGTCAAAGGAATGAGAACTAACGCCATAGAGGTGAGGCAATGGAACTGTGCAGGCTGTCAGAGGGAATGGGACTGCAAAGGTAGGCTGGGCTGGATATGCAATGATCTCAGATACCTCATTTGGTGTTTAGATGTGGAATCAGCAAACTAGGTAAGGCTTGAATGGAATAACAGAACAAGAGATAAGTGGTTCAAAAAAGTAATTCGGATGGCAATGAGGAAGATGGAAGGGACTAGAAGGAAATGAATTAGGAAGGGCTTAGGAATGTAACTGGAGATGCAGAAAAGGAGATGGTTGTTTGGAGAATGAGTTTCAGAGAGTCAGCACAGATTTTTTGCAGATGTTCAGCAGACATTTAGAAACACAGAAAACAGGACATAAGAGGGACCGGGACTGAACTTTCCCATGTTTTAAAAGTATCCTCAGCTCTAGGGTTTCGCATTCTTCTGTGATCACTGACTGAATCACTTTGATTTTTTCTTATCTACTGTAGCATTATATTGCAATGCCGATTGCATCATTTCTCCTTTCATTTTGGGCTGTTGGTCCTTGACTTGTGATGATTAACTCAGAAATGGTTCTCTCAGAGGAGGCTCAGTTGCTGGTGTTATCTTGGCTTCCTTGCAGTGGCCTGTGTCAAGGGAATTTGTTTGGAAAGTAAAAAGTGTATCTCTGTGCTTTTGGCACATGGAATCAAAACTCTATCTTTCTCTGCTACACTTAACACCCTTTTAACTTCTCTGATCCTTCCAACCCCTCCGGGTTCTGTTTTCTCTTGTCTCAAAAGTGCATGAACCCGTGTTATTGTATCCTGGCCCTTCACTAAAAGTACAAATTCTCTATGATGACAACACTTCTAACTGTACTGTAGTCTCTGAAATACTGGAGAAAAGGGGAAAGAAACCTATGGCACTTGACTTTAATCTCTTTTATGTGACTATATGTTGGTTTATTTCAAGATATTAAATTAGCTTCTTATAAATACTTTGCGCCTCTCTTTTTAAAAAGTTAGGATAAGCAACATTTGGTATTTGATTATGTCATACATTAATGGTACATCAACCTAAATAAATATTGTAATATTAACTGTATTAGATAATAGATTAAGGTCTCAGCCTTTTTTGGTCTAAGGAAGAAGTGTAAAATTGTAAATGACTTGCTAAAAATTAAGAATAAGCATTATTTCTCAGTATCTTTATATTTTGCAGCTCTTTACATAAAACTGATTCTTTTCCTCTATGGCCTTCTTGCATTTTGCAGAAAGATCCATATTAATATCAGTGTTATTCTTTATAATGGTTAATATTCTAAAATAAAGATTAATATTAAAAAGGTAACTGGAGTTCTTAAAGTAATTAGAAAGTGAAGAATTCCTACTGAGCTTTGAAAAAACTAGAACTTTCCAAAGAAAAATTTTTTGTTATATTCTAAGTATTTGCTCTAATATTATTTATACATTTTTGATAATTCATATTTGTTATTTCCCAAGTAACTAACTTTTATGTAAAATCTTGAAATATTTCTAGCCCTTCTATAGTATGAAAGTGTAGATTTCCTGCAAATTATCACTAGAGTTGGCATTAAATTCAAAATATAGTCACCCTATTGGTTCAACTGAGTCCTTGATAAACTGACTTTAAATACACCACCATTTCTTTCAGTAAAAATGTTTTTCTCTGAACTGCAGGCTTTAAAATCTACATAGCAATTCTCTTTTGGAAAATAATGGTGTCATAATTTAAACAATGTAAGAATGGAACCATACAGAACATGTTTTGTTCACGTGTTGCAAACAGATTCGGGTTTTAAATGAGCTTCATTCTTCTGCACTAGAAATGTCCCAAACATGGATGATGCTTGCATATGGCTAAAGAAGTCATGATGAAGGCAGACTTACCTCAAGGAAGAGTGCGGAGTGGAGGCAGCCGACTTGTTCATTAGTATAGTGTGTACAAGCAGATGAGCTATCCACTATATACAACTCACTAGACAACTACATTTGTTTTTAGGTTCAATGGTAAATGGATGGGGCTCTGCATCTGACGAGGATCGTAACTTTTCTAGTCATAGATCTAGTGTAGGTAGCTCCTCAGATGGCTCCATCTTTGCCAGCGGCAGTTTTGCACAAGCACTGGTGGCAGCAGCAGATAAAGCTGGTTTTAGGCTGGAGGGAACCAGCCTTACAAGAACAGGTTGGTAGACTTTGAGTCGACACTCTTTGCATGAGAGAATCTTGGCCTTTGGACACTGAGCTATTTATCTCCTGTTCTTTTTCCTCAGCGAGTCTGACTGCAGGGCTTTCTTTAATATGCATGAACATAGTTTGGATGCTCAGTTACCAGAACTCTCTTCTGATGCTCCCTTTGCAGAGCCAGAAACAGGCTCCTACTCACCACCCTCTAGTCTTTATTCCTCTTTCCCTTCACGGCTCTGCTGATTAATTGGAATATGCTTCCTTCTTACGTTACAGCTAAGCTGCAACTAAGATGGCCATTAAATTTTCAATAACTCATGCTTTGCAAAATTCTCACACAATCAATAAGTTACCCAGTGATTAAAATTATTCAGCTTTTATCTCCATTACTTTCCTTTGCCCCATTTCTTTCTGCAAATGCATTTTCTGGGAAGGCTTTCTCAGCATGGAGTGAATGGGTCTGAGGCTGTCAGTCTAACTGTTCAAATGGCTGATGGTCTTATTAGTTGTTTGGCTGTTAAGATTTTAATCCAATAATTTATTGTCTGTTTTAAAGGATGCTAATTAAAAATACACCCACTGCATTTGCAAGTTGAGTAACATGATGACTACTCATGCATTGCTCTGTAGCACAATCTAATTTTGGTTTATGAGAATAATAAATAATAATATAAAAGACCAATTATGCAATTTTCCAGTTTCTGATCGTTATCTCAAAAGTAAATTTGGGATTCACTCTATTAATAGATCAATAATTTTGTGATTATTTGTTTGACTGAAACTAAATAACTGGCATGATACATGCTGTAACACAACTAGGTATACTTCTTAAATGCACATATCAGAAAGTTCTGATGGATATCGGAATTAAACTGACTACCTTATGAAACAAACTAGTGAAATGCTCAATGCATTTTTGAAATCTTAATAGTATTCAAATAGTAAAGTAAAGAAAAATCATTGTGACCCCTCACTAAACTCTCAGGTTATAAAAGTGAGTCATGGAAATTTTCTTTGAATTATACCATCATTATACCATTATACTACTTCTTTTGAGTATGCATTAGGTATCTTCAAATAAAATAAAATGACTTTCCAAGCATTGCAGAGGTTTATTTTTCATATAGCATCTGAACTAAAATATGTTGTAATGTAACGGTTATTTGAATTTTCTTGCTTTATAAGGCATAAGTCAGAAACTTTATGTTGCCTGAGTGCCTTTTTGTGGTCTAGCTATAAGCAGAGCAGCGAGAAAGTGCAAGGAAACTAATAAATTAGAAAGCAGAGTACAGTTCTTGCATGTATGCTAATAGCTAATAAAGCATTAAGCTGTATTATGTCACATTGACTTAAAATGTAACTGCATACAATAATTTGTGGTGAAATGAAAACATACACAAGAGGATAAATACATGCACATAAACCAACCCTCTCACACCATAATAAACCTGTTATTAACATCATAAGATGTTGAAAATGTATTAGCTAACCTTTTCCTAGAATAAATTTACCTGCATATGTACACTTAACTACAAGAAAGGGACATGGCATATTTCCTTTTTCAATGAGAGATTGGAGTTTGCTCAGATACAATACTATTCATCCGAAAACACCTATTGCACTTGGGATAGACAAGGTGATTTTAACCTGCTACCTATCCTATACTGTACACTAATGTTTCTGCGTTTTCTGGTGAAGTCAATTTAAAATACGTGTCTGAGCAGACCTTTCATGTAAAATTTCAAATGAAATTCCTAGAGGACATTTTTCTGTGCTCAAAGAGAGTTTGTAAGATTCCAAGGGTGAAACGTGTTTAAACAAATAAGACAGTATATAATTCACTTCAGAAATAGCTTCTTTAATTTTAAGAAGTAAAAGCTGCATGAATTTGCATATATCTATGAAAGTAGCACTAAGACTGTCAAAATTAAATAAAAATATTATCAAGGAATACTGAGCTTTTGGTTGGTGGACTTGTTTTACATTCATTTGTTTGAATTTTTTCAGTGGAGGGTGTGTTGGTTATAAAAATTGGACAAAATAAATGCAGCAGGGCATATTTTTTCTATGGAGATGCACTGGTATTTGGTATCTTCAAATGGCATCTCTAGGCAGGTTTAGAGGTTAGTCTTAGCAAGAGCAGAAATACAAGACAGAATCAATGTCTTATAATAACAGTCTCTGTACCCCATTCCCTTTGTTTCCCTTTTAGGCAAAGCCTTTACCTCCTCTCAGAGGCCTCGGCCAACCAGCCCATTTTCCACTGACAGTAACACCAGTGCAGCCCTGAGTCAGAGTCAGAGGCCTCGGCCCACTAAAAAACACAAGGGAGGCCGAGTGGACCCACAACCAGCATTGCCTCATCGAAGGGAAGGACTGCCAGATGGTAGGTTGGTTTCCTTCTCTCTTGTCTCCTCACGGGAGAGACGAGCTCTGTGCGATCACTGATGTAGATGGAGGAGCTCTGGTAGAGTAGGTATTGCCTCGTCACGTAACCGGACTGCACACCTGGCAATGTGGTCTTATTTAAGTAAAACGCCCTCCCCCTTTTTTTTAAACAGTCTGGAGTTACTTCTACATTACCCAGCCCCAAAAAATAAATATATGCCATACCGTTTTGCAATGTTGATTTTTCCGCCATTCTGGCATTTTCCATGAGTGCTTTTTAATGAGCATTCCCTTTTAAGATTAAGGAAGAAGACATAAGTAGCCTGTGCACTTGCCATGTTGTTGGATCACTTTTGAAATTAAATGAAAATATCTTAGATGGCATTTCACACGTGGAAAAGACTGTGAAGTGATTTCCAATTTAGTAATTATTTAGTGTCGTGAATTCCAGGGCTAAAAATATGCTACAGATCATTTGGTTGATGGGTCAGTAAACTTTTTCTGAAAAATCCAGATAGTAAATATTTTTGGCTTCAGTGAACCATGCAGTCTCTGTCAAGACTAAGCAACGCTACCATTTTTTTTCCTATAGTGCAGCAATAGAAAAAAGTAAATGAACGGGTGTGACTTATTTCCAGTAAAACTTTATGGAAAAAAATGCAGTGGCCTAATTTGGCCCATGGGCCACAGCCTGCTGATTTGTGTCCATCCTTTTATTTAAGTGTAGCCTCCAATCTTTGACTGTTTGCTTAATCACTGCTAGTTTCAGGAAACACAATATTATCGGAAGATGTCCTTGTTCAATAATGAGTAGTGCATCAGCTCTGTGTTAAACTTAATCCTCACGTGTAAATACGCAAATAAAAGTATTTATCCTGAAGTTCTATCTTAAGAAATAGGTATGATAATGGATTTAAAGAGCCCACTTTCATGTGGGACCCAAACGTAAACTTCTTCCCCCTTCTCTGCACCACCTCCTACAAGCCAAAAGCTTTTTTCCTGAGATAGTACTACTAAACACCAAAGGGTTGAATCTAGCCAAACTGTACACTGAGACTATCTGAGGGGCTCTTAAAATACACCCTGGAGGTTCTGATTTAATTGTTCTTGGGTGAAAACCAGTCATGGGTATTTTTAAAGCTCCACGGGTGAGTTGAACGTGCAGTCAACTTTGAGAAGCTACGACCTCTCCTCAGCACTCATCTCAGTCCCTGAGACTTACCATTGTAGGATGGAATGAGGCTTAGTGGGAAAAGAAGTGTATGTTCTTTACTGGTTTGGGAGTAGGTCTTTATCTGGAAGACTGGTCATTTTATAATACTAAGAAGACTGTTAAAGTCAAAAATAACTTGGTCCAAGAGCCTTCAGGTTCACTTTATCTTTTCTGCTTACTTTGTTTTCATTGAGAAGGGTTTCTATGGAGTAGGAGGGTAAGGGTACAATCAAGATTTTGATTCTCTTTAAGTGGATGTCCTGTGGTGAGCAAAAATGCTTACCACTGCCTTTCTGCCTCAGATGATCTGAACATTAGTTGGGCACTTAAGGCTGTCTATAGTGTTGATCTCGTTCCCTGTAAATAAAAAAGACTACTCTCGCTGATATGCTAGTTACAAATCTCAGCATTAGTACTTTTGTGTAATTTTCCTACTATGACTGTCAAGGAAAGAGGGGGGAAAAATCCAGGTACCATATGTTTTTTTGTGGCTTTTCTGAAATGTTTGAAGATGATATCCAGAATACGTGAAAGCTATAAAATATAAATCAACAAGATAGAGAGTCCTTTTCTTTCTTCCTAAAACTTCCCTTGAAAAATTTTTCAGAATGTCTGGTTAAAGCAGGCTACCTCCTAGTTGAAAGCATGACCAATATTATTACTTATCTTTCTAAAATGCAAACAGGTTCCTAGCATTTCAGATTTACCAGCATTCCAAAAAAGGTTAGGGATTATATGTTATTAAAGGATTATGCGTTATTATATGTTATTATGTAGATACATTTTGGAAGTAGTGATCTTGCAGAGGAAATTTTGGCTCACAAGTCTTCCCAAGTGTTTAACCCAAAGATATTTTAGTTATGATACAAGGATATTTATTTTGGATGCATTCTATGGATTATCCTGAAGAATATTGCTATTTCACAGCAAATGTATGTGTCATAGCATTGATATGGTATGAATCTATGCATCAGTAATAAATTTATAGTATTTATATGTAAAATCAAACTGTTCTTTTAGGGAAGGTTGCTGTCTAGTCGCACTTAATGAATAGACATTTCACACTAAAAGTTTTGCATTATAGATTTTACAGTTGTATTTCATGAGTGTATTAATCAGGGTAATTATTGTTAGCTGCTATACCAAACAGCTTCTATCCCTCAGTGGCTTAGCACAGTCAGAGTCTGTTCCTCAAGGACACAATGATTTATAAAGGTCAGGGGGCTGTCCTCTAAGTGGTAGTATAAAAATGTATGCTTCTTAAATATTGGACACCATTATTTTCAACATGGAACCTTTTTTAGTTTCTGAGTGAGAGAAAGAGAGAACATAGGTGATTATTTGGAAGCTCTGTGGCCTGGCCTATAAGTGGCACCTGTCACTTCTGTTTCATTGGCAAGAACTCAGTCACATGGCTTCAGACTAACTACTGGAATGGGAAAGTAATCTTTCCTGGTGTCCAAAAAGAGGAACTGGTAATGGTGGGAAATGTCGGTTTCTGTCTCAAAGATCACGCAAACACCCACACACATATTAAGAAGTGTTCTTCTCCCTTGAATAAAGCTTCATCTAAGCAGGCCTTGTTCAGTCCAAACTGTCTATTTTTTTTTGTGTAAAGCCTGAGGGTATGCTTGAAAGCCAATACATCGACCAGTACTGAACAAAGGAGGCAGCTAAAGTAGTTCTCTATCTGTCAACCTTTTTTCCCTGGGTCATCTCCTTCCAGCCTGTTCTCCCCTCATTCCTACTGTCTGATCTGAGAAGTAGTGCTTGCCCAGATCTGCCACAATCCACCTTTGACTTTGAGCAAATTTCTTTATTTATGAATCTATTCATTCAAATATTTATTAAGCACATACCAAATTATAGGCCATGAGAACCATACAGACAAAACTGGAGCTTAAACTCCAGAAAGAGAAGTTTATAAGTGAAAAATAAAAATAAGTATGATGAAGATAAGTGGGAAAAAATAGAGGGAAAAAATCATAGAGAGGAAGTTGAGAGGTACAAATGTGAGAGGAGATATTTTTAAAGTAGAGTGTTCAGGAAAGGCTTACCAAGATGACATTTGAGAAAAAACTGGAAAGTTACAAGGGAAAGAACAATGCTGCTATCTGAGGAAAAGTCATTCCAGGAAATGAGAACAGTGAGTGGAGTCCTGAAATGTTTCATTGAAAGGAAGAGGAGTGTGACTGAAGCAGAGGGAACAACAAAAACAATATGAAGTCAGGTGAGGTGGTGAGGGCCAGTGTTCTGTAGGACCTTTAAGCTTCTGCAAGGACATGGCTCTTTACTGTGAATGGGAAACCACTGAAGGTGTGTGCCTGCCTGTGTGTGTGTGTGCACATGTTTAGGGCAGAGGAACAATAGGATTTTCCTTATGTTTTTTATAAAAAAGAAGTCATTCTAGCTGTCATGCTGAGATAGACTGTGCTTCTCTGTGGAATTATGGAAACCACACAGGAAATTGTAGGAGTAATATCAGGCATAGGCACTAGAGAATCAGTGGAAGCAATGAGAACGGTTGAATTCTGGGCATAGTTTGAAGGCAGAGCCCACATGATTTGTTAGTGACATTAATAAAGGCTCTAAAGCAAGGAAGCCAAAGATTACTCCCAAGTTCTGGCCAACTTGTAGTAACTGAGATGAGGAACACCAGAGAGGAAGCATATTTGGTTGAGGAAGGTCTAGAGCTCGGTTCTGATGTGTGAACTTTCAATTGCTTTCTAGACATCAAAGCTGAACTCTCCAGTATGAATTTAGTTAGCTGAGTCTGGAGTTCACGGAAGCAGAGATCCAGGCTGGAGATACTTGATTTCTTTGTGCCTTCTTTTTCCTATCTAAAAAAAGGGCATAAAAATGGCATATATATCATTGGACTGTTGTGTGCCTGACAAAAGCAAATCCTCAGTAGGCCAGTAAGAGACTCTTTAGCGAATTGATTTAGTTGAAATGAATCAACAGAGAAATGAATAATAAATTTAATTTAAGTAAACATATTTGATTACATACTTTTATTTTTTTCCACAGCCATTCTTAATCTCATCTTTTTTTCCAATTTGTTTATTTCAATGTGCGTGCAATGTTCTTTCTTCTTAGAATATACAAACTCCAAGGATATTACTTAATTATGTAGCCATGTAATTTCAGGTTAAATTAAATAGTCATCAGAATTTTAGCTAGCATAAGCAGATGCCATTTGGGCCATTTTAAAAATTAAGCTGCTCTGATGGAGAATAAAAATCAATGACAAGATATGTTGTTTTGGAAGCAAATATAATCATTTTTCCCTCCTGGCAGTCTTAAGTCCAATAACTCAAATGAAATAATTAATTTGCATTTATAATAATACATACTGAAGGAAGTCAGTATTGAATATAAAGGAAACACCAAACTCATTGGTGGATTATTCAAGCAACAGATCTCTCAATATTGGATTAGCTTTTCATTTTGGGAGAAGTGTTTCAGTTGCAACTTTATTCTCCCAGATAGAGATCTTGTTCCCTTCAGTGATTAGTAATTCATAATCTAACAAGAGGACATACATGAGAACTGGGAATGCTGGGAAATGCTGAGCAGATGCTCAGGAGGTTTTCATTGTCAGTTCAGTGGAGGACCATGTCAATTTGCTCATAAAAGAGAGTACGAAGCTTCTTAAGAAAGTCTTTAAAAGGAGCTACTTAGCATTCCTTACAGAAACTATCTTTTGTACACAGGAATTTGTGCTTTTCCCTTTTAAATTTCACAAACAATATTATGAGAAACAAATGTGCCATTGCTAAGCTGGTATGGGAAATAATTACCTATGTTGTATATAGTATCCTATCTTAGTGATAAAAATAAGTATATTATACATGATATTTGATCTTTGTGAGCAAATAATGTAATTGCTGATACTTTAAGGATCAAGAGCATGCCAAAAAAAAAAAAATGAGAAGAAAATAATCCAAAAGAATGTTAGAATGTTTAGAAAATTTCAAAATCAACAAAGTAATTTCAGGACTAGTATAATAGTATAAATTGTACAACAGAACTAGTATAATACTTAAGGAAATATGAAAGAAGGGACTGTGATTTCACAATTGAAGACATTCAAAATGTAAAAGGGTCATGTTCTGAAGAGCTAATAGAAGGAAAATGAGAAATTGGCTGAGTATTGGAACTTTTAATTTTTTCATACCTGATACATAATGTAAAGAGCTTTTATGAAAAATTATCTATCCCACTGCATCTCGAATGTTCATGATGCATTGTCTACTCCAGCACCAGGAAGCATATTCTATCTAAACTCTGAACGTTGGTTATTGCTTATTAAAATTAATACCCTGGAAGATTATAATATATTAGTTGTAACTCATTAGCTAACTCATGAAACGAACAGCCAGAATTGGTTGTCAGGCAGAATGTTAATTGCATTTAATAAATGTTAGCTCAACCCTTTGACTATTGCTAAATGTGCCACATACTTGGGCAAGGGCAGTCGCATGCTGCGGCATATGATACGGCATACGATTCTTAATTTCCCGAGGGCAACATTTCCTATGGAGATTGGCAGGGCAGCTTTCACCCTCTCAGGGCCTTTTATTAACACAGCGGCTAGAATTTTGAGTCATTTTGTGTCATGGTATTTCTACTTTGGCAAGGTGGCAGTGGACAATGGATTAAAGATGGAGAAACCATGAACTTCCCTTCACACCTGGAACATTAGCTTCAATGTGCAATTGAAAACACTTTCCATGCATAAGAGTTGGATAAAACCAGTAGATTTTATTTCAAAGACACTGTGATCAAAAGATAGCAAAGAGATCAGTGATGTGCATTGTGGATATAAATAACTGACCTTCCCCACCTCCCGCCCAAATTTATTTTGCATGGGTGATACCTTTAGGAGGGCAAGAGTTTTTCTTCATCTTGAATTAAAACCTGTATTTTTCATTACATCTTAGTCCATTCTAAACATTATTCAAAATTTTTAGATCTTCCACCACCACCAGATCCCCCTCCAGGTCAGGGTTTAAGGCAGCAAATAGGCCCGAGCCAGCATGCTGGTAACGTGGAAAACTCAACAGAGAGAAAAGGAAGCTCTCTGGAGAGACAACAAGCATCCAACTTAGAAGACACAAAGAGCTCACTGGATTGTCCAGCTAAAACGTCCCTAGAGTGGCAGCGACAAACCCAGGAATGGATAAACTGCACAGAACGCCAGGAAGACACACGGAAAGCCCTCCACAAACAAGGTGTTGGACCAGGTGTGTTCTGCACAGTCCCAAGAATGTGTGGACTTTTACCATTTTTTTTTCTACCAGGTATTTTAGAAGTGCCGCTTGCTTAAGGGCGCCTGAAATGCATCTGCCTGGAATGACTCATTGAGGTCAGAATTCCGCCTCAGAGCTCCCGGCACATCCCTTAAGGCAGAATCCAGTGGGGGCTGTCCCTCGAGCTAACCTCTGCATGGGGTCTTTGAGCCCAGGAGACCTCCAGGCTTCATCTGTGGTGCTCAGGAGGCCATTTGATTTTTCTTTTTTGCCTTTTAATGTTTATACTGAGTACTTTTAAGACCATTAAATTGCATCTTTAGTATCAGTTGAATCTCTGCCTTCAACCAATTTAGTCATTGTTGACTGAAGTAACTAGTCATTTTGAGAGAACTCACTTCAGTCAAATGGCTAAATTAACGGGAATAAAGTTGCAAGTAAGTACGCAATCACAGAATGCTCACGTTAAAAAAGGTTAAACTGGGCCTGCACTTGCTCCAACTGGTTAAATTTAGTTGATTGTTAACACTTCAATGGGAAATGTTTTTGTTTATAAATCAAGCTTTCTGGAAACGTCACAAAATCAATTTCATGGCTTGTGGTTGGATTTTTTTGTAGGGGGGATGTTGAGCTGGTTATAGGAATGTATTTTCTGGAACATCTCTTCTTATGTTAGGATTCACTGCATATTAAAACATACACACACATACACACACACACACACACACACACACACACAGACATACACACATAAAAAAAGAAAATTGGAAGAGTTTTCTTACCCATTATTTATTCACTTGGGCTCAGTCTTTTCAGATATGTCCTCTACTCATGCATTCTCAATAATTATATTTCATCACAACTTGTTTATTAAGGTTTTAGAAAATATTACTAGGAAAGGGCTGAAAGATGATAATATTAGTATCCAGATATAGTGAAACATTTAGGAAGCTTACATCATTAAGGCTGCAAGAGAAAAATCATGAGATTTTTGTCCTTAAAGACTATCTAAGAAGAGAAATACTAAATTCAGTTAGCATTTTTTCAGTCATCTAATCACAGTAATAATAACCTGTACCTAGAAAAAAAAAAAAAAAGCAGAATAGTGTGGAGAGGGAGAGAAGGGAAAAAAGAAAGAAGGAAAGAAAAAGCAAGCAAAAACAAAAAGAAAGAAAGAAAAAAATTAATTCCAAGTATTAAGTAATGCACATCGTGAATTGTTTGTAGAGAGATGGTTCATAAAAAGAATATTGACACTATAAAAATGAGTGAGTTTTTCTTTTAAGGAAATACACAGCCTTTCAAATAATATATTTCTATTCCAAGAAACAATAGAAATTTAAGAAGCTTATATTATTAACTAATATATAGTTCTTTACACTGATTGAGAAAATGTTGCCATAATTTAAACAAAAAACCATTTTCTTTCCATCTTAATGGAAAAATTAAATTGCAGCCTCATTGAACTCCAGAAATTATTCTCAAAAGTGCTTTTGTTAAACAACAGGGTTGATTCATTGTATGCAGATCTCTTTTATAATGAATTTAAATCTTGCATAGGATATATAGTATCATATACTCGTCCCAAGATCTCTTTTAATTTAATCATGCTTCAGTTCCTCTCGTAGGAAATGTTGCTTGCACATGGAAATCCCTTTAATATCCAGGCCTTATTAAGCATCTTATTTTTAATTTTACTAAAGAGTGAGATAATAAAATTGCCCGCCTTGAGCTTAATATTTAGATTTAGAGTTAAGTTTGTTTTGCTTCCCTGTTGCTGTTCAACTCAGCCCTTTGTGTTTCTTTTCTCAGAGGAGACCTTGGTGCCCTACAGCAAGCCCAGTTTCCCATCTCCAGGGGGTCACAGCTCATCAGGAACGGCTTCTTCTAAGGGATCCACTGGCCCCAGGAAAGCCGAGCCCTTGAGGGGAAGCCACCAGCGCAATGCCAGCGACCTTCTTGACATAGGATATATGGGTTCAAATAGTCAAGGACAGTTTACAGGTGAATTATGTAAGTGCTTTAGGATGTTTAACAGGCTAATGTCATTCAGAAAGAATACTGGGTTAATAACGTAAGGGAGGAAAAAGTTTTCCTCCACCCTCTTACTATTTCTGACTGGGTCTGAAAACCAAACTGACAAAGACAGATTAGCAGGGAAAAAGCATACAAAGTGTGCTGAATTTTAACGTATACATGGAAGCCTTCGCAAGAGAATGAAGACTCAAGGAAGTGACTGGGGCAGGAAGTTTTTCTATCCTTTTAGACAAAGAAGCAGTAAATGTGTAAAGATTTTATAAGACAAAGGGGTTTGAGCTATGGGTAGTAAATGGTGAAGTAACTAAGAAGATAAGGGTTAGTTTAAGGAGGTTTGTGTGTACAGATTTCTCAGCCGCAAAATCCCCATATCTGGTGACAAGAATGTCTTGCCTCCTTAGATACAGGGAGGGTACCTGTCACATAGGAGTTTTATGGCCTGTTTCAGGGAAGAAGGATGAGGTGGGGGAGGTCAGGGTGACCTTTCTGCTTCTGCTGTTTTTTCAGACTCTCCCACCTTAAGAGATTCAATATGCCAAGGTACTGTATTTTGGGGTGGCTTGTCCTGAACCCCATCAATAACATTGCCACAATAAACACATTTCAGAATTGTGGAAAGCTTGCTTTACTATGAGAAAAAAATAAATTATGATTTTGAGCAGGTTTGGTCATAACAGAGACCATTGCCATTTACATCAATCAGATAAATATTTCTTCTGTTTCAAGTTTGAAATATTCAATATAAAAATTGCATAATTTAGGCAATTAATTTAGGAAATTAATCTTAATATAAGTTAATTAAACATAGTTCACTCTGTAGTTTTCTTTGCCTTTTTAACTGAGCAAAGTAAAGAAATGCAGGCCCCTTGGTAGTTTGAAGAACCTCCTTAGGAATTCCTCATTCCCTCTTGCCCTTCATTTATTTATTGTTTTAAATTTAGACAGTCAACCTTAAAAAGTTAATCTTTAATTGCAGTTAATTTGTAATACTTTGATTATAAAAACATATAAATACATTTCTCTTTTCGAACAGAAAACTGGCATTGCTATGTGGTATAACTAATCTGCTTTCCAAATATCAAATACTAGATAATAGAGAAAGGTAGGATCACACAGTATGTCACACACAGTAAAATGTGTTGAACTCTTTGTGTTAATTTCATCATGAACGTTTGCAACTTCACTATCCAATGGCAGAATTATACTTGCTGAATATTTTCAACGGCTCCTTTGAATTCGGTTTATCTGAAGGAATAAACTTAAGTTCTAATCTTCTCAACCTTTACTGGTTATGTGAAATGAGAAAGTAAACTACCTTCCTAATCTATTTCCTTATCTAAAAAAATTGTGTAATTTACGCTCACATCTCACACTAGGAGATGCCATGAGATAATGAAAAGTAAAAGTGCTTTCAAAACTAAATTCCTTTATTAATGGCAGTTATCATGATTGTTGTCTATTACTAATCCAATTGAATTAAGATACATTTATAATTTTTAATTTGATTCAGGACCCCTCAGATTTTTTTTTAACTGTTGGAGGAGTTACAGTCTCGTAAGAAGCACAAAAATAGTCTACTTGTATTCTAAATCTCTAAATTTTACAATGTTTCTTCTTCTTTCCCTTTCCATAAGTAAAATTTCTTAAATTCGCAACCTCACACAATCCAAGAGGTGACCTTCTTTTGGTATCTGTTTGCTTTGCTTTTTGTTACGCTGATCAGGATAAAGAATACTTAATGCAAACTTATTTCTGATTTTTTTTCATCTCTTTATAGAGTAACTGAGAGGAGACGTGCAAAGCTGCTCTGAAGGACCATCAGGTCTGAACTCATGGAAGTGATGACACGAACAGTGCAATGAACAATTTCTTTATTTATGTACTATTAAAAGAACTGTAAATGCAATGTAAAGACACACAGCCACACACACCCCACAGATATTTTACTTGTGTTCTCTTAAGTACACCACCCACCTTAACTCTTTCTTGTCAGGAGTATATAAAAAAAGAAAGAAAACAAAGCTCGCCCTCCAGGAAGAAAAGGATTTTCCTCTGTATATAATTTCTTTTGTGCATTGCTATGCAAGCTCACTCTTTTTAGCTCTGTTCATATTATTGTCTGTTCTTATTGGTCTGTTGTACTATATGTGAATTAATAGGCTGTGGTGCCATATATTAACTTTTAATTGTGTAACTTTTATGTTTAAATTTTGCACTGCAATTTTATTTGGTGATAAGCACAAATCTCTACTCCTCGTGACATGAAGAAAAAGACTGAATGTGAAGGGAGTTTCCGTACTGTAAGCTAGGTTGGAGAATGCTGGTTGTAACCAATCACATTAGAGAGTTTTCAGTTGGGGTGTAGAAATAGGAAGATACAAAGGAACAGTGGCGTTGGCGAAGTCTTCTTTGAACATCAAGAACTGAGTCAATAAAAAAAAAGCAAAAAGGTGGCTTTTACTATTGACAGAAGCAGGAGTCAAAAGAAGGAAGTTGAAGTCTTAAGACTGAAGAGGCATTAAGATACACAGGTAGCAAAGATGTACTAAACTTGCTAAAAATAAAAAAAGGAAATTAAAGTTATATTTAGAATCAACTTTGCCTGTCATTGTAATTGACCCATCTGATAATTACAACAAGCAAATGGAAATTAAGGTGTTTTCACAAGAGCTGTATCTATATTACAGTTTTTTTAAAAAGCATTTTCTGAATTACCATAACTAATCTCTCCAGCTCATTAAGTCAGGATATAATATAAAGTTCCCCAAATGAACTCTGGAATATCTAGCAAATAGTTAAAGGGGCAATTTATTATTAGGACATACTCGGGCTGCTTGCAAATGCAAAAACTCTATTGCAATATCTTCTTTCATCTTCTATTAAATGTACAGTAACACACTAGAGGACAGAGCTGCATCACTGAAATTCACGACTTTTTAAATACAATGCAGTTGATATACAATTTTGTGTTTTATTTGATTAAAAAGTGAAGTTCATGCCACCAAATGTATAGCCAAATTGTTAAGTGCTTAAAAAGCAGTGCTCAGAGTATGTTCAGTTCACAGTAAGTAGATTTATTGGATTAAGTATTTTATGGTACATCCTCAGAAATTGGCTACCAACTAAAATATGTTTGACCCATTTTGAATGAGTAAATCGAAAAGAAAAATTTTAAAGGAGAAAAATGCATGTTTATACACTTTTTAAATAAAACCAAACCTCGTAAGTGGACATTAATAACAGTGTCCTGCCTCATTTGTTTTCACGACTTTGAGAACAAGAAGTTCCCAAACATCAGTCATGTATCGTCCAAATGGCTGTGACTTTGAAACAGATGTTGGCTACTGTACATGTAGTCAGTCAGTCAAGCAGAAGGCAGTTTTCCTGAAATGCCCACGTGTGACATGTTTCCATGTGCTGCCTATACCGTTGTAAATTCTATTTCTAGTTATACTTCCTCATGTTTTTCCTGTGATGTGTTCAGTAGTTGGTACTCTGGAGAATATTCAATGTAATGACTAGGATCAATTCCAAAATATGGGACGAGTTTGAATGACCATTCAAACTCTGTGCATTATTGGCTCAGCCGCCAATTGTGGGTCATTCTGTTCAAGCAAAGAGAGGGCATAATCAAATGTTTCCATCTTTTTTATTCCCTGAGACTGCATCAGCACAGGCGAGAGTAGAGGGACATACTGGTCTTTATGGGCCCCAGAGTCTTGGTCCCATGGAGTTCATTTGTTCACAGAAGAGAAGGAATTCTGAGACACACTTATCAAACCCTTTATCAACTTTCTACCATCAGTGTCTGAATTTTAATGCAGTTGGATTTCTCTGGGACAAAGAGACTGGGAAGATGAGAAGTTTCTGTGAAGAATGAATACATACTTATTCACAACTGTAGGATGTGAGGAATTTAATTTTTCATTTATGCAATTCCCTACTTCACCTCTTTCTTTTAAAAGCAAACAAAGTTTTGCTCATTTTTGTTCCCTCTTTAAAACCCAATTCTGCCTAAAACTTTTAATTCATTACACATATTACACATAAACTTTTACCCCTGGTAACTGGCACGTATATGTGACTAATAAACCAAGACTTCAGAAACAGAGTATATGGATGAGGTGACTTCTGGAGTAATGCAGGGCATAACATCATTCCTTCTTGATTGTCTTCAGTGCATAAAAAATTAACTGTTTTGGTTAGATTATGTCAGGCTTTATGGTTCCTTGGAATGTTGTTTTAGAATAGTTCACATTTCTTGTTAAATCTCATTTTAAAGAAATTGGTCAGTGTAATCTCACACCCCAAATAGCCTCCTCACATAGATGTAAAGCAAGATAAAATGCTGTGGCCATCCAAATGAATTCAGGAACACTATCAAAAATCAAAAGCCTTTGTCAACTTGCTGTATGTTAAAAAAACTTCTAATAAGTCAGAATGTCATGAGAACTACCATGATTTTATTCATTTCAAAGCCAATTAAATGAATGTGATTGGAAATTCACAGTTCTTAACAGAGGCCTGCAGAAGCTGTCAGAAAGAAGTTTGGGTAGGAGAAATTGTACTCTCATCTCGCACTCACAGGCAAAACCGCTGTGGGGTCACACCCTGCACAAGCACAGCTCCGTTCTCAACACGCAAGGTCTGCACTGGGGAAATGGGTGAATCACTGCCCCAACTCAGGTACGCCTCTGTGTACACAGGCAGAGTCACTGCGCCCCATCTCCAAATCTTGTCTATGCCATATTTCAGTTAAGGAGGGATAGTACCGGGGGCATGGGAACAATTGATTTCTTCACAAGATTTGAATCCAGTTCAGTGGAGAGTATAGAAAAATGGAGACCAACATTTAAGATATCCAGTAACCAAATGGCAGTAAAAACATTGCAAGTTGACTTTCTCTGGGTAATAAAACATTAAATGGTGTTCTATGTTACAGTCTAACGCTCTGGGTATTTAAATACATCTTCAATGAGATCTGAGTTGTAAGTTTCTATGAGTTTGATAGAACACTTCCAAATTGCTATTCAACAAAGTTATGTGATTGTCTATTGACAACATAATTATAGTACCAATGAGCTCTAAACTGTGGTTTTTATCTTCTCCACTGGAAAGTAATTGTGTGTCAGTATTAAAGATATGCAGAACCATAACATTCACTAATTTGTTCATCTGTTTCTGTATGTTGTATTTATAGAATTACATGACAAGAATTGGTATAAAGCAACATGTCTTTCCACATAATCTTAGAGGTGAAGTTACTTTTATTTTGCTTCTCTATAATACGTATTTCAAATGAAGCACCATACTCTTTTTTAATGAAGTTCAATTTACTAATTTTTCTTATCTCATTATTTTCAAAAGCATTTATTGTGACTTTAAAGTGTTGCAAGATAAGGGATTTTGTGGCCGTGGGTAGACTTTTTTATACTTTGTTTTATAGATGGATTTTTTTTTAACTGTAGTTTGTTTAAGTCACCGAACAGCGTCCAAAATCTTAATGTGTTTCATTTGATGTTGTTAGATCAGAAAAGACATTGGCATAAAATTGGTTAATAGTATTGTCAAAGAATTGTGTATTGTGTACTCACTGGGAAAAAAATAAAATATATTCACATTTCAAATTTGTAAAAAAGCCATTTATGTAAAACAGACCTGCTTATAGACAAATCAAAAACAGAACATTTTGTCACTTTTAGAAGTCTACGTTAATAGTTTGTGACCAAATGCACAATTTCATTTTCTCATTCAGTTATGAGTTGGGCAGTGATTAATAGAAATTGGTGTTGACTTATAGTAGTGACTAAGAGTCACTGAAGAAGAATGTTAAAAGCATTTGAAATCATAAGATCTCACTCCATAGGTCACACTACTTTACAGATCTGATTTTCCCCACTCGATAAAGACCTTCAGACAGATAGAATACAAACGTCTTGTCTACAAAATTACTTAGTAAATTATTTTTAAGTATAATTTAGTGTGAGTTGTGGAGGAAAATGGATATTTCTTAATTGCTTTAGAATAATTCATGATAATTTTTTTAAGATGATGGATGTTGGAAAGTTATCTTAGGGAGTGGATAGAGAAGATAAAAATCTCTATTGTTCTCGATAAATAATACTTCATTCTTTTTCACTAAGTACAATTACAGGATCAGATTCTCTCTAAAATAAAAATAATTTTCATGCTCTTTAAATTAATAATCATAGTAACAGGAAAAACAAAAAGAGAGAACTGTTTAACTCTGAAATAATTTGTTTAAAAAATATTTTTAAAAACACATGGTAAGTGAACAATACATTTCAGAGTTTCATTTAACGTAGATCAACAATAAAAAACAAAACAGGATTAAAATAGTTACAAATAGTGTTGCATTAATATAATACAATGGTAATACATAATATATATGGTTAAAGACAAAATACATCAGTTACTAGTATGATAAATGGTAGAAGATTTATAAAACAAACATTGCTTTATCAAGTATGAATATACTGTGGAAGTACAAGCTTATCAGAAAAGTTTATTAAAATAATACACTGTTCTTCCTTAATTATTATACATGAGCTAGAGAAAAGATATATCAATGTTGCAAGAAAGCATTTAAACAACAAGTAATATTTAATGTCCTCAATTTGAGAAAAGGGATTTTATCTCGTCCAAAGAAGAGAGCAGCAGAATTCATGCTAAATTTCACTTCACAGCAGAGATGTGAAATAAAACGGCAATAACAGAAAACCAACTCGTTCAAATTGCAAAGAAAAGGCACGTGGAAAGATGTGCTGGGAGGGGAGGGGACCCCCTCGCCAAAAGGTTTCAAGGACCCTTTCAGCGCCATGAACTGAGCACAGTCTGGGTTTTAGCCTTCACCCTCAGCAGGAACTTTCTTCAGGCCCAGGGAAGGAATCTGGTACATTAGAGTGTTGCAAAGCTATCAAGAATCCCAGAGACAGATACAAGACACTTGTATGATTGTGTGTTTAATTCATAAAGAACTATGAAGGTGACTTGCTTTACATCTTCTAGTCAACTCATTTTCTCCTTGCAGCTGTCAAACTACGAGAGATATATATATTCAGTTAGCTTTGTAATTCATCAAGGAAAGAGACTTTTGTTTTATAATTCAAGTACAATGACCTTGGGCTCTGGTCAACGTCCAATTTGCGGCCCCTGTAACTGCCGTTAGAGCTTAGCACCATAGCACCCTTTGCCTATAAAATGCCTTGGTGGACACAGCTAGGTAGTAGACAACATTCTTTGGTTAATTTTTTAAAAATGCTTTTCTAGACAATACTTATGAATAATTTATTCCTGACGAACTGGTTTTGTTTTTTTGTGGTGGTTTATTTATTCATTCCTTTTGCAAGCAATCATTGAGGTATTATGGTAAGAATTAAATATTCAGAATAGTTAAAGTAGAAATAGCATGTGCCTTCATAAATAGGTCATTATTTTCTGTGAAGTCTGGCCCTGATCTCTAGAAAAATATCTTTTTGATGAATGCTTTGAGCTATGGGAAAAGAGGCACTCAGCAAGGCTTTCCAAAAAGTTCGCAAGCAATAAAATCTGTATTAGCTTCATTAACTTACCCTTCACCCCATCGCATTATCCAATCCAATGGAATTTTAATAGGTATTTAAAAAGTAAAGAAGAAGAAAAAGGTGATAAATGAGTGAAAACTCTGTGGTTGAAAGCACAGAGATTTCTTTACTCCTTGACTTCTTTTTGAATCTGTTCAAATTGTATATGACAGAAAACCCTTAGTGCTATATGAACCCACATTGACAAACTGTCTCCTCGAAATTGTTCTACCTCGTTCTGTCCTTAGGCTCTACATTAGTGGCCCCGGAGGCATGCATGCCATGCTGAGCTGTCTTTTTTTAAAGTCAACATTAAGTCATGAGAAAGACACGTGAATCCTGGGTATTCTGTGGAGATGATGGAGGAAAAATATCCAGTAAGAAACTACATGTAGCCTCCCCATTTTTGATAGAATCTCAAGTACTTAACTAATATCAGTGCTGAGCACTTGAGCAACAGGTAAGATTGCAATATGTTCTTTAGCTTTCCCGTATTTCTTTTATGTATTGTTAAATCTCCAATCATTAAGCTAAAATGAAAGCATGAAAATACAATCTGCCCCTCCCCTAACTCTCAATTCTTACAAAAGGATAGTTTATTCATTTTTTTAGAGACTACTGTCTGATTATTACTAGGTCCTACTTCAAATGGAACTTTGCTAAAAACAATAGTGGATCACAGAAATTTCCAGGGAGGCAACTTATAATTTGTTGGTAAGACAATATAAAACTAAGTCACAGTGGAATGTGTAAAATAGCTAGTTAGTATTGATGAAACTCAGTGTACTCAGAAATGGATAAATATAAAAGTACAAAAGAGAAATTGAAGATCACCATTACATGAAATTTCACTGACATCAAGCATAAAAGATGATATGTTATAAGGGAAAATAAAGTGAAATGGGGGAGTAGGACTTTAAATTTACTTGATTAATTTTGAATAATGATAGGTGAATGCCATCAATAGATTAAAATGCTCCAACACAGGTGATTGGAGAGTAGTTGCCTATGGGTAATGGTTAGTTTAATAAAAAAAAAAAAGATAAAACAGGCAAATGGAAACAGCCTAGAAAAAAAAAGACGCAAGAGGAAAGTGGCAGTCAGCTTAAGAAGGGATTAAAACATTTTCAATAAATGTGAAAGCATTTCTTGTGCACATAATTATCCACCAAAGATTAAATCCCTGTCTTCATTAATGATGATGCTTATTTTTCCAAGCATTTCCTAGGCATTTAAAGTATACAAGTATACCTGAGACGTATAATATAAACACCCACATACATATGACAATAAAGTATAAATTTAAAGAAATATGTGTGTTAAATTTCCAATATCTTCTAACTCCTATTAAAATCACTCGCTTAGTTATTACTATATTTAATTATTTTATTTTGGTGGGGGGGGAGGTAACTAGGTTCATTTATTTTTAGAGGAGGTACTGGGGATTGAACCCAGGACCTCAAGCATGCTAAACAAGCACTCTACCACTTGAGCTATACCCTCCCCCCGATTAGTTACTACAATAAAAGTTAAAATTTATAACAATGATAAGAGCTGTTTTTCTCATTGAATCTCAAGTGGAAAGATATTTTGGATGCACTTAATAATATTCCAAATAAAAAGCATTATAATACTTAAAATGTAATATGTAGCTAATAAATGTAGTGGGAGATACACACACATATATACACATACACATATACATATGCACACATACATACAAACCTATATACATATACAGATAATTTTCAACTGAGTAGAATCTAAGATATGATGAACACACTCATGGAAAGAGAAAAGGGGCACCTAATGAAGACTCTGAGGATCCAGGCAGGTATCCCAGACTGAATAATGCTTTACGCAATCTGTTTCTTGTAGACACATTATATGATATTTATACACACACTGGTGCACTTATGTTTATATGTAAGGATTTTTATTTTTCTATATGTGCACATACACTCATATATAGGCATTTATATTCATGTTTGTGTACATAAACTCATGTACACATATATATCTATATATATATAAAGGAATGGATACCTTGCTGTTTGCATGACCAAATGTTGTTTTAAAATGAATGAAAAATGTATACATGGCATTGTGCTTGGCACAGTGTAGCGGGGGGCTGGCAATGATAAATAGTATGATCTCATCATAAACTAAGGCATGCACATTACATTAGAGGTGGAAAGTGGAGCCAGCAGTATCAGACTGTAAAAGTTGCAGAAATCCATTTCAGGAGTCAACAGGTAGGAGAGAGCACGGAAGGCTGGTAAGGTCAGGTGAGACGTCAGCGAGAAGGGATTGAGTTTGGCCTTAAGTGGGAAGAATGGATAGAAGATAACCTGGAGGAGAGGAAGCCGACACAAAACCGTCCTCAGTCTACAGGAAACTGCAGTCTCATGAGAGAACCAGCCAGCTGAACCAACTCTTCCAAATGATGGAATCCGTGATATAGCGATAGAGAGGTATGGAAGGTGGCCACTAACTCAGACTCTAGGGGTCACACCAGGCACCCCAGACTGAATAATGCCCCAGAGAGTCTCCATTCCTCCTAAACAAAGGAATTAAATGAGGGCTTCACGTTCCCTCTGCAAAAGCGCATGCTGCTTCGTCCATTCTGGGCAGGTAGGAACATCTCACCCTCAGAGGGGATTTGCACTTCTGTAAATGGGAAAATTCAATTCTATCTTTAAATTCTATGTACCCAGCTTGCCATGCATGTGATGTTTCCAAATAAAGAATGCTATCTATATAAGCCAAAATCTGCAAACTAAATGAATATCATCATTATAACAGAGTGTGAAATATTCGCACTTAGAAAGTGTGGAGTTTCATGTAAACGACAACAGGAAATACCAGACAGAAGTGGAATGAGACCAGTTATGATGAACACAATCTGAAGTGGGGCAGGGCAACTCTCTATACATGTGCAATTGAATGCAGCAGAGCAAGACCAGACCCCAGGGCCCGAATAGGAACTTCATTAGGGACAATTAAAAACAATACACAATGCTGATAAATCTGATACAGTAATCTGCCTGAGGACCGACCACAAAAGAAGCACAAGCAAATAAAGCTATATCCTGGAAAGAAGAGATGAATGAAAACAAAGATAATGATGCGCAATAAAACTGTGTAGGGAAAACGGTACTGAAAGCAGATCGTGGTCTTCCTGCATTTCCCCCTCCCATTCTGCCTCCCCCCAGGCTCCTAATGAGTTGTTGATTATCTCTTATTAAAGACCAACAACAGAAAAGCTTAGAAACATGAAAAATAATTAGAGCATAACACTAAGTATGGATAATTATGAAATGGCAAAATATTATTAATCATCCATTCCCTGCAAATGTCTCTTCTAAAGTGACTCCATAGTTTAAAATGCCCAAGAACGTTAATTTTGTCATACCCACACACATTCATAAACACACACATACAAATGGTACACAAAGCCATTTGCTGACAAAATAAAGTTGCTATGAGGTTTAGGGGCAAATATACAACATACACATGAATGTAAGTTTGCTAGATTAGCTCCCCAGGCATAAACTATACCTGCTCACCACTTTATTTGATAGCGTCCTCTAGTTATAGCTTGTCCTCAGGGATTTCAAGTTTTCCATATTTAGTTTAGTGCTGTTAGAAATGATTTTTTTTCCCTCGAAGATGTGTATGTTTATTTTCACAACCACTTGAGATTTGAGAGAGGGTTTCTAAAGGAATGTTGTGAATTATTTTTAAAATGTATTAACACTGAAACATCACGTCTTTATGTCCCTTTTCTAGCTGCCAGTTTCTGACTCAACACTGAACTGAGGGGCTGCCTAAACTGATTTGAATATACTGGCACCCACTGAATTATTTCACCACATTGAGTTGAACGGCAGTGTGACTTTTCATTCCTTTTGGCTAAATACCCTATCAAAGTCTAAATGTATTGCAAAATAAGCTAGTTTGTAGTGGAAACAGAATAGAGGGTAGCAAAAGTGTGTTTAGAAGCCACTAGGCACATGGCTTTTGAAAAGTAAGGTTAGGGCTTAAACCCACCTAAGAGGAGTAAAACATTATAACACATCCTTTTACCTATTTATGTCAGAATAAATGACATAAAATTCCTCTGAAGAGACAAACATATTTATTCTGCTACAATCTCAAGCAAGAAAAAATTTAGTAGGAGATTTTTTTTTTTAATAATGGTAAGTAAGCCAGTAGAACTATCTTCAACTGCAGCATTGCAGAAGTCAGAAGACTGTTTTTCAAACAGATCATTATTTAATATAAACCCTTTATAAAAGCTGAGGATTGAAGTCACAGTAAATACTACCTTATCCAAGGCAATTTTATTGGTGGTGGTAAAGTGTAGGCAGTAGGCCAATATTTTTTACCTGGAGAGGTCAATCCACTTAAGCAACATATACTTAGGGAGCAAACAGAGTCAATGTGTTCCTGGGTGAAGATCCTTGCATCACCCTAAGCTTCTGGCAAATGCCCAAGTCTGCATTATAAGGAAGAAATTGTCCTTGTAAAATGATTCCTGTGTGTGCTCTCACAAAAGGACTTACCTCTAAAGAAACTCAGCTCTGCTGTGGTACACGTACTTCAATCCATTTAGCCTGCAAGCAGTCACCCAACATACTCTTATGAAACAAGGAATACATCAGGGAAATGCGTACCCACTCATTCACTGAGGTTCTCCATACACATGTTCATGAATGTGGGATATACACACTGGTTTTGTTTAGTACAATCACTCCTCAGTGGCAATTATCGCAAAAAACTTGGCAACAGATTTCAATCTTTTTAATATTTTAATTTTAATTTTCTTGTTTACAGTAATAAGACAACTTACATTTATTTTTTCCTAATTGTTGGTCCACATTGTTAAATTTCATATTAAAAACAAGAAGTAAATTAAAAGACAAAGTTATAATTTTCCTTAAATATTTTCAATACAATACCCCCATGTATCAGTTAATGCTTTTGGATGGAAGAAACAGCATATGACCCAGAGGAAGTCATTTAAAAATAAGATTTAGATATAACTTAACAAGCGGCCAGTGGGTAAATAGTTCCAGAGTAGTTGCAGTGAATGAGTTGGCAACAAAATACATGTAATTAGTTGTGGAATAATTTTGCCCAAATCCTACCTGCTCTTTCTAATTAAATTTGTTTGATAGAAAAATGGCATACTGTTTCAAAACTTTGTTCAAAATTATTTTTTCATTTAAGGATTTGGTCAAAGGAGACTTATCTGTGATGTTAGTTATTTTTGAAGAAATCATGCTTTATACAGATTCTGAAAAAACCCAGTGGAAATAAACATCTTGAGATCTTCTCAGATTTATGTGAATTACCAGACATTTTAGAAACGATGGAGTTTAATAGACCCCCCGATGGGACAGGCAAGGAATAATAATACTAAAAAAAAAGTGTATAATGTGTATAATCTAGTGGTTCTCAAAGTATCTTTCCAGTACCCTGGGCATCCTCAAGACACTTTCAGAGAGATTGTGAGTTCAACACTATTTTCATAATAATACTAAGATGTCATTTGTCTTTTTCACTGGGTTGATACTTGCAAAGATAATTGCAAAAGTGGAGCTGGGTGAAACTGCTACTCCTTCAGCACAAATCAAGTTAGTAGCACCAAACTGTACTAGTAGTCATTGTGTTTTCCACTGTATCCATTGTATTAGTTTGTGAGGGCTACCGTAACAAATGACACAGACTAGGTGGCTTAAAAAACAGAAACACATTTCCTCAGAGTTCTGGAGACTAGATGTCCAAGATCAAAGTGTGGACAGGGTTAGTTCCTTCTGAGGCTTCTCTTCTCGGCTTGTAGATAGCTGACTTCTTCTTGTGTCTTTCCATGGGCTTCCCTCTGTGTTTTAGTATCTTCTTCATGTAAGAACATTAGTCATATGGATTTAGGGCCCATTCTAATGTGCCCATTTTTACTCAGTTATTTCTTTAAAGACCCTATCTCCAAACATAGTCGCATTCTGAACTACTAGGGGTTAAAAATTCAACATCTGAATTTGGAGGGACGGAATTCAGCCCATAACATTTACCATCACACAGTTACAGTAAATAGTAAGAATATTTTAGTGAAATAGTTTAAAGAAGTATTAATTTTATTAAATCTGAGTGTATGTCTTTCTAACTTCCGTGTGAAGAAGTGGATGGGAAGTACTTATAAAACACTTCTGCTCCAGACCAAGGTACAAATGGGAGTTCCCGGAAAAAACACATGTGCGATTGAACTACCCATTTTTAAAAACCGAACACATTTCCTTATAATAACGACTAACAGACAAGTAATAGCTGTTCAGATGTAAATACTTGGCAGATTTTTTTAAAAAACAAAGGAAGTGAGCCTGACACTTGAGCAAAATACGTGAGAGTATTATGAATGATAAAATCTGAGCTCTCAAGCACAAATTAGAATTTTTGAGAACATGTATGTGTCACCATGAACTTGACAACTTTCTAATTCTTAAAGGTTTTCCTGGTAAAACTAGGCATGATATTGGCATATATGATTTTTGAAATTACCTAACAAAGTGAGCCAACAATTGGAAGATCTGCACAACTTGATGAGTCAATATTTTCTAAGTGGCCAACGCATGATGTTTAAAGACAAAGGATCTATTCAAAGTGCATGATGCGCTAATGGATGTTAATGTAACAGAGTTTTAAACGTTCATTGATACGTTTTAAAATTTCATATTGCAACTGAATTTTGGAAAATTCCACTTGTCACGTTTTATATAGTATTAAAAGAAGAATGGCCATCATTATGTGGAAAGACTATCAAAATACTCTTTGCTTTTCCAACTGCATATGTGTGTAAGACAGGCTATACTTCAACTAATAAAACATATAGCAACAGATTAAACATAGAAGTGTATGTGAAAATCTAACAATCTTCTATCAAGCTAGAAAAAGATATGTAAAGTGGGTACTATAGTTATTTTAAAATATATTAACAAATATTTTATTCATCATTTAATTTTCTAATACAGTAAGTATCAATAGTTATAACCTGCATAAACAAAAGTTTTTTTAGTTCTCTAAACTTTTGAGTGTAAATCAGCTATTTCCAGTAAGACCTTCTGCAATAATGAAAATATTCTATACCCATTGTGTCCAATATGTTGTGTCCAGTATAGACACTTGTAGCTATTGAGCTCTTGAATTGTGTTACTGTGGTTAGAAACTGAATTTTTTATTTTATTTAATTTCAGTGTAAATAGCACGTGTCCACTCATGTATACGTACTGAGCCCAGGAAACAGTTGTTTCCTTTTCATCATGTTTTAGAAAAAGTTGTATGTTACACACAGTCTTGATAGGAGTTGAGTTGTGCTCCCCTCCCCAAATTGTGCGTTGAAGTCCTAACTCCACATGTGACTGTATTTGGAGACAGAGCCTCAGGAGCTAATTAAAGTTAAATGAGGTCATAAGGGTGGGGCCCTAATTCAATACAACTGGCAGTCTTATAAAAAGAGTAGGAGAGAGGCATGCCACAGAGGGCAGGCCATGTGGAAAACAGTGTGAAGGAGGCTGTCTGCAAGCCAGCAAGCGTTTCTCGCCAGAAACCACCCCTGCTGCACCTTGATCTGAGACTTCCAGCCGCCAAGGCTGTGAGAAATAAATTTCTGTTGTTTTGGCCCCCTGCCTATGGTATTTGTTATGGAAGCCCAATCTGACGAATACAGATTTTGATACCGAGAAGTGGAATGTCGCTGTAACAAATACCTAAAAACGTGGAAGTGCCGTTGGAACTGAGTAACCAGGAGAATCTGGAAGATTTTGGCATGCTAGACAAAGCCCCAGTTGTGGTGAAGGGACTGTGACAGAAACATGAATGTTAAAGGTCATTTTGATGAGAGCTCAGAAAGAGAGGAGAGCTGGAGAGAAAGCTTCCATCATCTTAGAAAACCCATGAAGAATCACGAACAGAGTATCAGTGGAAATATGGCTGTTGAAGACCATTCTGGTGAGATCCCGGATGGAAAGGTGGAACACGTTCTCAGAAACTTGAGGGAAGGCAATCCTTGTTATAAAATGGCAAAGAAAATGGCTGAATTGTGTGCAAGTTCAAGTGTTTTGTGGAAAGTAGAACTTGCAAGCAATGACCTTGGATATGCAGCTGAGGAGATTTCTAAGCAAAGTGTTGACGGAGCAGCTCGGTTCATCCAGACTGGTTATAGTAAAATGTGAGAGGCGAGAGATGAGTTACAGAAGGAATTATTCAGTAACAAGGAACCAGAATTTGAAGATTTGGAAAGTTCTCAGCCTATCTATATTACCAAAAGTGAGAAGGCCTGTTCTGGAGAGAACATTAAGGGTGTATCTGAACAACCATTTGATGAAGAGGTTAGTATGAGAGCAAAGCATGATTTTATCAGCCACCTCAGTAGAGGGCAGGGATAGAGACGCGACACCAGACCAGTGAAGAAATGTGAACATGTGTTAACCGAAAAGGGAAGAATGACCCCTAAAGTCAACTCAGAGATCTTGAGGGATGCCACTCTCGCCACAGGCGTGGGGTGCAAGGCTGCCTTCTCCTCGCAGTGGAAGGAGCCAACACAGACAACTGCATGAGGGGCCTCCACAGTGAGTCATGTGGGTGCGGTCACCCCATAGAGCCAACGGGTGGGCTGCCCTGTAGAGCCACGAGGTGATGCTGCCACCCCATTGTGCCTGGAGGGGAGAGCATCAAAGCAAAGGGGATTATTTTTGAGCCTTAAGATCTAATGAAATTTGCCCTGCTAGCTTTTGGAGTAGCGTGAGGCCTGTCACCCTTTCTTTTTCCAATTTCTCCCTTTGGGAACAGGGATGTCCATCCTAGGCCTGTCCCGCCATTTTACTCTAGAAGTACATGACTTGTCTGGTTTCACAGGTTCATGGCTGGAGAGGAATGCTGGCTCAGGATGAAGGGTACATTTAGTCCCACCCATATCTGATTTTGATGATATTTAGATGAGACTTTGAACTTTACACTTTATGCTGCAATGAATTAAGTCTTTGGGGAATGTTGGGTGTAATGCATGTATTTTACTTTTGAGAAAGACATGAATTTTAAGCTAGGGACAGAATTCTCACCCAAAACTGCAGTGCTGAAGCCCTCACCCTCTGTGTGACTGTATTTGAAGACAGGGTCTTCAGGAGGTAACTAAGGTTAAATAAGGTCATTTGGGTGGGGCTCTAACCTGACATGACTGTTGGCCTTATAATAAGAGAAAGAGATAGCTCTCTCCACATGCCACAGAGGACAGGCCACAAGAAGATGTGTCTAGAAAGTGGTTGTCTGCAAGCCAGGAAGAGAGTTCTCACCAGGGACCAAACCTTCCAGTACCTTTATCTGAGACTTCCATCCTCCAGATCGTGAGAGAATAAATTTCTGCTATTTAACTCAAATTGGTCTCTGATATTTTTGTTATGGCAGCCTGAACTGGCTGACACAAGCCTTGTTTTAAAACTTTAGATGATAGAAAAAGAAAAAAAAATTCCTGTATCCCCTAGCTTAATACACTCTATGTAACTTTTGTCCTTAAAAAAAAACCCTGAATTCGCATCAGTTTGGATCAGAAGGCTGGATGTGGGGGGATAGGGTGAAGCACGAATACAATGACGCACAGCCGGGCACTACTCCTCGCTCCTGTTTTTAAAGCCAGATGGCTAATGACGCTGCTGCGGGGATCTCGTGAGGACTGTTGCTACCGCGTGAATCACTTGGCAGTAGCTTTTCTTCCCCTTCACCAGTTGCCAGGGCAACTCCAGTATTGATTGCTGTCTTTCTGCTTCTGTTAGTTCCTGTTGCTCTGTCTTCTGAGTTTGCTGAGATACGTTTTTAGGAAGCGGTATCTGTGTGTGTGTGTGTGTGTGTGTGTGTGTGTGTGTGTGTGTGTGTGTGTGTGTGTATAAGTGAGATTCTTTTTCACATGCACTAATCTGACACATGTTTTTTCCCCCTCCTGTGGACCACTGACTATCTTTGGACCTTGTAAATTCTTTATCAGAAGCAGAGTTGACCTCCACTGAGCTTTCTAGAATAATCCATGGGCTTTCAAAGCACATGGCCTGCCAGGACACTGAGGCATGGCACAAGTCACCTATAGGAAATGATAATTTCCACTACTTCCATCAAACTATAAGTCCTAGTTTTCATTGCAGATAAGAGATATGTTTTCTTTCTTGAAGGAAAAGCCCCAAGCTAACAATGTTGTCAGCTCTGTTTTCCTTATGCTTCAAGCTCTCATTAAGTTCATCCAGAGGAATGTAAGTGTGGGATTAGAAATCAAAGGAACTTCTTCAAGCTCTGGCTCTGACATTATCTAACTGGACAGATTTGGACATTGTAATTTAGCCTTTTTTAAATCTCATTTATTGTTAACCATTGTTCAAGGTCCCACTGTATGTCAGATCCTGTGCAGGGACAGAGAAAGAAAAAAAGAAAAACAAAAACAAACAAATAGAAAAAAAAAAACCCTAAAACTCCAAGTCTCAGAAGAAAGTAAAATGTTGTTTAAAAAAAAAATCCTTTGTGAAAGCAGTGTGTCACTGTGCCCCAGCTCTGACACCAGGCTGGGAATCATAGCCTGCCTGCTTGAAAAATATGTCGCCCATGCGCACTATGCCAGGGAGCCAAAATACGTGCATTCCTGAGAAGGAGTAGAAGAGGAAGAGGAAAGATTTGTGCTCGAATCACAGGGAAAAAGAACACAGAGGAGGGACACAGGAGAAGCTGGGCTGTATTGGCATCTGGTCTCCTGGGAGACGTTGGGACCAGATCTGAGCTGCAACCTGGAGAAACAAACATGAGACACTAAAGCTGAGGCCCCCGCTTTCAGCTGGGAGCATCATGTGCTCTGTCATGTTAGTGGCTTTGCAGCCTCAGGCTGCCCTAGACTTCAGTACCCAGAGCAGGACCTTGTTCTCCCAGCAGGAGGGAGCCTTTGTGGCAGGTAGAACGGGAGCTGAGACACTCATCAGATCCAACAAATGCCCAGTGATAGAAAAGTTCACCAGTAGAGGCCTGAGGCTGGGGCAGTAGCACCAGGAGGCAGGGACTCATCTTGTTATCCATGCGATGTCCACAGTGTTTCAGAAATGGGCGGGTTGTTTTCGCAGGAGCTTGTAAGACCGTGAATCCGGAGGGAACTGGGATAGCAAGTGAATATTAATGCTAATATCACCTCAGAGTCAGGGACGTGCAGGTCATATACAGGATTATCACTAGCTTATAAGAAGTATCTAAGGAATGTAGGTACAGATAGCTGCGAGGACACCTAAAGGTGTGGAATGAATAACTCTTGGAGGATTTTAGGGAGGAAGCAACAGGAAAGGTTATAGTTGATCTTCCTCTTAGAGGCAGAATAACACATTTCACACCAGGAAAGAGGAGACATTCATTTCAAAATGGCCATCCCATGAGAAGTCATGGCCAAATAACAGGGGCACCTTGAGGGAATGCATCAGTTGGGAACGTTCTCCATTGCAAGTAATAGAAAACACAATGGCAATATTTTAAACAAAAAAAAATTAATTTTTATGGCATAACAAAGAAGCTCACATTAGGTACTTACTGCATATGGTTCAGAGAATCAATTATGCCATTCCCTCATGGTTGCAAAGGGGCTGCTGCAGCTCCAAGTATCACACATATTCCTCAGCCAAGATGAAGAGGAAAGACAGAAAGGCCATACTAGTCATCCTCTGTCGCCTGGAAAAACAGAGCTTTCCTAGAACCCTTCTTCCCTTCTCCTATAACTTAAGCTAGATCTCAGCCTGGAAGGACCACATATGTTCCCTTTCAACCCCTCTCCCCACCTCCCAACACCTGTCAGCAACAAAGCAGTCTGGGAAAGCAAATATTTAGCTAAGAATATTGCTTTGTTGAAAAACAAAGAATTCTGTTAGGAAGAATAAAAAGATGAACAAAGAGGGAATAGAGAAAACTGACATGGGGCTGGAACATCTAATCTTGGGGATGGAAGGTGGGGGTGGGAGTGAGCTTCAAAACAAAGACTAAAAACAAAGATATGGTCTGATTTTAAAGCCCTCTTTGGACTATAGGCTTGTTTTTTCCCTTTGAAACACAGAGTAGTCTAATTCTCTTTTAACTTTAGGGTTCTGTAAGATCCCTCGTCAATAGTCCTTAACATTTAAGATCTTAATTGGAATGTTAGCAGTTTTCTCTTAGTCATACACTTGCTGCTTGCCCTGCTTCCCTAAGAAGCAGTGAATGTGGAACATGACCCCTTCCTCCTCCTCGTCCTCTCTAATCACCGTCAGTGCTAGGACTCTGGCCACATGAAGATTAACGTAATGGAAAGCAGCCCCTATTTAAGGAAACAGCATCTGCGATGTACCGACATTGAGGAGGAGCAATGGGTGGAGGAAGGGGCCCAGAGGCAGGAAGTTCTGGTCAAGCGCAGCACACCCGTGAGCGGGGCTGCTTTGTGTTACTCTCAGTCTCTGGGCTGGTGTCCTGGAGAAACAGCTAAGAGAAAGAAACCAGTGAAATGCCAGAGTCCCTTCTAGTTCTACAGCTATTTGTTGACTTACTTCCTTCAGCTCCTCTAAGCAAGCACATACTCCATGGCTGTATTTTTTAAGGACTGATTGAACGGGATTTAATGGGAGAAAAAGATCCAGGCAAAAAACTCCCTTTATTAGGAGAGACACAGATTTCTAACTTAGCTAGATTTACAGTCTTTGCAGAGCTAATGATTTTGCTGTAAAGAAATCTATTAAACAATACCCCCCTTAGTTTGGGGCCCTACATTTTTATGAATTCAGTCCCTCTCATGGCACTGTCGGAAGTTTTGAGGTCTCAGGTTTTCAAATAATTCTCTTGTTTCCTTTAGAGCACATTTCTGCCCATTAAGCTTGGAGCTGCAGCCTTCACGTTCCTAGACAGTCACAGATATCTTTAAATGTCTGTCAGGCATGACTGTGCTTATAAGAATGAGGAGGTTCTGCAATTGAGTTCAGGGAAACAATGACCTCTCTGTCATTTATCATCAATAAGCCCTTGACAATAGCACATGTAGGCACGCCGCTGGACACAGATGCCAAGCCAGGCTACCCGACTAGCATCCGAGCTCCGTTGTTTATTGCTCTTCTTGGATCACTTCTTTTATTTAATTTTGGCAAGTTACCAAAGTTAAAGAAGATATTTGCTGCTGTTGTGGCTGAGATCAGCCCACTTGTCAAACAAACTGATTGTGAGATTTGGGGGGAAACTTCTCAGTGCCAGGGACCAAAGACAACAATGTTCACTGATAGAGGAAATCTTTATTACTGTGCGTGTAGAGCATGCCGTTTTTACAGGGGAGCTGTGACATTTTTCTAACTGGATTGCATCTGTACTTTTAAGAGACAGGCAACTAGAGTATCGCTGGAGATAATAGAATCTGAGGCTGGAAAGCCTTCATATTTTATTAGGGCTGCATTGATTCCATTTCTTTAAGCCGCTGGAGTGTTGTTTCACATTCTAGTGTCTGCATAACTGTATTGCCTTCGTTTCTCAGTTCCATTTAAAATTCCCTGGCATATCAAGGCTGGTGAATGTCAGCGAAGATAACTATCAACATGTAATAACTTCCAACTACAGGAATGCGTAGCTTGAAAACACTTAACTGAGCGGGTCGTTCTGTAATAAGTGGGAGCCAGGGGAGGACAAATTAACTCCAACCACTCTGTGTATATGTCAGATTTCATTTGGGTTTTGACTGTGCGTAGACATAGGCATTCATCACAGATGGTCAAGGACTGGAGTATGTTCTGATGAGTGATAAGGCTACGTGAACCAAATAAGGGACCTGTAGCCTACATCTCAGAAAACCTTTATAACAACCAGCAAAAAACACGTAGGAGCTAGGGAAGGATATAACTTGAATCAGGACAGTAAGGAAATCCTCAGTGAAAACTTAAATTAGTCATTTGCCTAGAACTTCGCTCCCATTGTCGATTGTTGCATAACTAACCATGACAGACTTAGTTGTTTTAAGCAACCATTTACTATCACCTTTACTGGTTCTGTAAGTTCCCTATGAGGTTGCAGTCACATGTTGGCAGTTGAAAGTGGAAATATAAGACATGTTCTTCAATCATAGGTGTGCCATCTGCCCGAGATGGGACAACTTAGGGCTCCCTAGGAGTCTCTCTCTCCATGCCACCACCTCACGTGGCTTGCTTGGGCATCCACAGAACATGGCAATCTCAGGAAGCTGGCCATCCCTGGAGCAAGGGTTCCAAGAGACCAAGATAGAAACTACTAGAGTTCTTTCGACCTAGCACCAGAAATCAGACAGCATTCTTTCTGTCACATATTATTTATTACAAGTGAATCACAAGAGTCAGCCCAGATTCAAAGGAAGGAAACTATACAAAGACATGAGTGTTAGCAGACTCGGTGCTTTGAGGTCCATCTTTCGAGACTAGCAACCAGAATTTTAAAAGTTCTTTTAGCTAAGTGAATTGCTCATGATGAGCCAAGCACTACAATAAGTATTTTTAAATGAATTTCTCTTCTCATCTTTTGACAATCCAGTGAATCAGATGTTATCATTCTCTTAATTTTATAGATAAAGAAATGGATTAAAATATTTGTTGTTGGAAATTCTATAGCAGACTCTGATGGACAGAATTCTGAGATGTGTCTGTGATCTCTGCCCCATGATGTTAGTCTTGTGACTGTCTTATGTTATGTGGCAAAGGGATTTTTCAGATTTCATTAAGTTTCCTAATCAGTTGACCTCATTATAAGGAGACATTAACTCCAACTACCTTGTGGACATGTCAGATTTAATTTGAGTTTTGACAGTACGTAGACATAGGCATTCACCTCAGATGGTCAAGGAGCTGGAATGTGTTCTAATGAATAATAAGGCTACATAAACCAAATGGGAGATAAATACCCTACAGAAAGCCTTTGTATCAAACAGCCTCAAAATCACATAGGAACTATGTTCTTTTATAATAGGTGAGCCTAACCTAACCACACGGGTAGCAGAAGGGAAAGTCAGTGATATGAAGCACAAGAAAGATTCCAAGGCTCACTGCTGTCCTTGAAGATAGAGGAGGCCATGTGCAAAGACTGTGGAGCAGCCTTTAGGAGCTGTGAGTCACCCCTGGGCACAGCCAACGAGAAAACAAGGATTCTAGTCCCACACTGGCAAGAAACTATACTCTGCTAACAACCTGTGTACACTTTGAAGTTGGTTTTCCCCAAGAGTCTCCAGATAAGAATTCAGCCTGGCTGATACTTTGATTTTGGCCTAGAGTCTCCAGATAAGAATTCAGCCTGGCTGATACTTTGATTTTGGCCTTGTAGTCCCTTAAGCAGAGAATGCAGTTGAGCCTTCCTGGGTTTCTGACCTACAGAACTTAAGCTAATAATTGGGCATCGTTACTAAGCTGTGATAAATTGCTATGCAGCAATGAAAAGTTAATTTGGTACCTGCAGGGATTTTCTTGATATCATAACCTTGTTTGACTACCATTTTTTCCAAGTTTTGTTCCCCTACTTCTGCACCAATTTTTTTCAGTGAATTCTTTCTAGTAACTCCATTTCACACAAACCTTGTCTCAGAGTATGATTCCAGAGAATTCAATATAACACAGTCATTAACAGGGGTGGTTTAGAAAATAAGTGGCCAGAATGGAATTCTGGGATGGGGTCACTCACCAGCCAGATAGCAATTATGGATGAAAATTGGATGGATGTTAACTCCTGGCACAACACTGCTTTATAAAGGACAAGACATTACACTTTGGCAAATTAGGATGGGAAGAAGGTGGAAGAGGCTTATGCAGTATCTGTAACATTTAAGTAATGTAGCGAAATGGTTATTTTTAGAATTGTGGAATTAATTATTTTTTGCTAGGTGTCAATTATGAGCTAAAGAAAGAAAGTGACAAACTCAGGTCAGTCAATGACCAACCCAAGTTGTGATGTGAATGAAAAGGCTTTCCATGGCATCACTAATAGAGACTCTCATCCCCTATAGCTGGACCATGCTGAGGTTCAGGCCCAGAACTCAAGGGTGAGTATAGCAGAACTACAAATAATGATGAATTCATAGCCTTGGCAAGTCTCTACTCTAAAGTCAGGAAGGCAGTGACAACCTATGACCTTCAAAGGAGATATCTGAGTGAATGCATTTGAATACACTGAACATAAGATTACCTTGAACCCTCTGTGTCTACAGAAGGGGCCACTTACTATTGCTTGAAGATAGAAATGTCTCTTTCCTAAAGACCATGCAGAAGCATATCTTCGCCAGTGATCATGCTGAAATCTCCCCTAAGGAGTGACCCCCGCCCCGGCTAGGACACCGTAAGTAAGGTTAAGTCCTAGGATGTCCCAACTGGGAAGTACTGACTCTACTAAGGGAGGAGAGTTATTATTCACCAAAAGAACAGTAAGACCTGGACGGTATGTAGCAGCTAAAATCAACAAAACCCAACTAGGGCTTGAAAGTACTAGACAAAGTGAGTTGTATATAAAGCTGGATTGGGAGAATTGGATGATACAGACAGCTCTTTCCCATGATTCAGATTCAACCCCTTAGCAAGGGCTTGGTCTTGATACATAGTTGGGATGGCTCTTGGAAAGATGGAAATAATGATGATCCACATTAAAGTATCTGGAGATGACAGAGCTGCTTTTGGCAGAATGTTGAGGAAGGACCAAAAATACCCAGAGAGATAGATATGCAAGAATATATCATTATATTAGCGCAAACAACCGACCAAATAGCTATGTTTCTTGGGAGAGCTGAGAGGACACTCATTTTTACTAAGAAAAGCACTTAGTGAGAGAGGAACCAGCAATGTGGAAGTTCAGTAGTGGAGTGATGTCTATCCATTAACGGACAATATTAATAATAGAAAATGTTGGGAAACTGAACTCCTGTTATGGGAACGACAGGTTTACAGAGTAGCAGCAGCCAGGTGGTAGCATTTAATTATCAGACACACAATGTATTTACCATTATGGGTCATAAGGTTGAAATGGAAAGCAGGGGGCTCTGACCCACTTCAGTGATGAATGATGGCTCATACTCCATGGCATTCTCAAGAACCAGATAAATGGACGACCAACACGGTGTGACTTAATATATATAATCAAAAAAGATTGAACCGATATTAACCACCCCAGTGGAAAATCATTATCCTTCATCCAGTTTCCAGGCCTGAGCTTGATTGAAAAAGATGCAGGTGCACTTGAAGAAGAACACTGCTGTGCAGCAGCAATTCACCCAATCCTTATCCAAAGGGATCTACGTCCACTGGGATTGGAGAAATGTATAGAATTTTTGACAGTTGTTGGTTACAAGGTCCAAGCTAACATGATACCAAGAACCCCAAATCCCACTGTGGACACTCATTATAGTGGAATGCCATGTGGTAACAGAGGTCCTTATCCAGTAGATGAAACATTGTCTCACCTTGTGGTCATTTCCCAGCCCATGAAGTTTTTTTTGTGGGGGTAATTAGGTTTATTTATTTATTCATTCATTCGTTTGTTTGTTTGTTTAACGGAGGTACCAGGAGTTGAACCCAGAAACTTGTGTGTGTGCTCTATTGCTGAGCTATACCCTACCCACCCCCCAAGTCCCTGAATTTTTAATTGAGATGAATATACTTATAGGAGGCGCAGAGAGTAACTAATATATAGTCTGATTGGGACAATTTAACTCTCCTGCTATGTCATGATATAGTCCAAGGGGATCTTGATGGTCTGGACATTCCTGCCACATCACAACCCTGTGCCTAAGGGGTCCTGAAAGACAGTGGCTAGAGAAATCCTCCCAGGAGGCAGAGCTTGTGTAGAGCATCTGGTCTTCTATTTCTCTTGGGAAAGAAGTGGCCTATGGTAAGGACATACACAGATTCCTGACCAGTAATAAAAGGCTTGGCTGGTTGATCAGTGGCTTCGAGAGAGCAAGACTGAGAGAGAACGTCTAGAGAAAGGGCATATGGATGGACTCATGGGAGTGAGCAGAACAGTGTGTACAGACTTTTGTGGACCACATTAATGCCAACCAGAGACAACGCATTGCATCGGAGGCACTAAACAAGTAGGTGGACAGAATGACTCATCTAGTATATGCCAGCCTCGCTCTGTGTTTATTCATGCCAGTGCTCACAGAACAGACCCATAAATGGACTCGTCATGACAAAAGAGATGGTGGCTGTATGTGAATATAGCATGGACTTTACTCTTACAAGCTTGATACAGCTACGATCATTGCTAAGTATCTGACTTGTCAGCAACGAAGTTTGTTGGGGGGCTCTTGATATGTTATCAGTTCTCAAGACCCATCAGCCATGTGGTGGCAGGTTGGTTAAACCAGACCCCATCCACTCTGGAATGGGCTGTTATGTGTTTTCCTTTCCAGCCATTAATGTCTTGGTCAGTATTTAGAGTCTTACAGTGTGTCTGGTTTACTGAAATTTTATCTTGTGTAATATTTCTTCAGACCAATGGATATGTTTTTCAGAAAAGTGATTATAATACTGTGCATGGCTCAAAGGATCACTGGCCTTACTATTTTCTGTAGCACCCACAGCTGGCCAGTCTGATATAATGCTTCAAGGACCGTTCAAAGGCATGGCTAAAGTTCCAACTTGCAAATAACCCCTTGCTAGTTTGGAGGATTGGTTCCAGATATGGTATATACCTTTAGTGAATGGCCATTTTGTCCGAAGTCCCTGAAAATTAGAATATATATATGTCTAGAAAGGATAGAATGAAAGTAGAATTGATCTCTCCTGCCAGCACTCCCAGTGACCCATTTAGAAAATGTGTGCTTCTTGTCCTTGCAATTTTAAATTTGGTGGGTCTAGAGTTCTACAGTTAAGACTTCCACCTGGCCATTTTGAGCTCCTCACTCCAGTAGACCAGCAGGTGAGGAAGTTACCACCTTGGCAGTGGTAATGGACTCTGATCATTATGAGGTGATGGAGTTGCTTCTATACAAAGATTCAGAAAGTAGTCTGTCTTAACCTCTGGAAATACACTGCTGCATCCTTGGTGATCTCAAGCCTGTGTTAGCCATGAACCATCATAGCCAAATGAGGGCATAGTACCAAGGGCTCTGTACCTTGAGGTATAAAGATCTGGGTCCCCCCAACGATCTAATTAACCCAGAGCAGCAGAAGAGCTGGCCAAGGGTGAGAGAAAGGAGGCAGAGGATGAACATCACCTAAGCCTCAGGACCAATCTCAGCAGTGAAAGCTGTAGCTTGGCCAGCTAATCTTTCTTTTGAGTATTATATTTTAGAAAGGTGACTGGGCACCGTCCTGAAGAATCAGTGCAGTGAATTTAATGTGAGGACTGAATGGATCTCGCCTTGAAATGGGTACATTGTAGAAGACACTGTGCTTCACACATGTTCTCTGGGACCACATTACAAATTCCATTTTCACTCTGATTCCAATAGCCAAAACCCGCATTTTTTGTGCATAGGACTGTCCCCGGGATGCTGAGCTCACTCTACTCACACAAATAGGGTGAGAATTGCCTTGGAACTTACGTCCCTCCAAGCAGAGCCCTTAGACAATAATTACGGGGTGAAGATATGAATTTTCTACTCTCTTAGACCTTGATCTAGACCACTCTGAGGTGTGAGAAACTCTGTCTATAGACTGACTATCTGCCCTTTGAGATTGAAGTAGGACTTGGCCTACAGGTCTGTACTTGGCCTCCTTCCAGTCCCAGCACACCTTCCTAGAGCTCTAGACATACTTCCCCCTGCCCCAGGTGTGGAGGGCAACTCTACCTCCTCATGATATTCAGGGTCAACTAGGTCAGCCAACTATGGTAAGTATTTGGGACTTTATCCTGAGTGAGACAGAATGCCATTACAGAGTTTTAAGCAGAGAAATGACATGATTTTATTTTACTTTGTGAAGGAACATCTCTATGGGACAAGAAATGGAATCAAGGAGACTAACAAGAAGACCAGCGCAGGTAAGAGATAATGGTAGTTTAGGGGAGGTTGCTATCACTGAAGACTGATAAATAGTGGTCAGACTGCGGATATAATTTTAAAGTAGACCTCATATTTGCTGATTAATTGAATGTGCACCTAAAAGAAAGAAAGCTATCAAAAATAACCCAAGGCATTGGTCTGGAATTAGAAGAAAGGAATTTCCAGTTAGAAGAAAGGAATTGTGAGTTAGTGAGAAGGGCTTTTTTTTTTTTTAATTCATAAAAATGCAACCAGAGATAAGCTAAAATCAGGTCAATCTTAGCGTGAAGGGAACAAAACTGTTTCTTGTCTCCTTTTCCTCTATCATTTAGAGCAAAAATCAGAGCTAGAACACTCAGCTTCTCTTCTTCCCCATATCTTTGCAGCCCATTCCTATTTCTGGTCAAACCAAAATTCAGCAGCAGTTTTGTGAAAATTTTTCAGAAAAGGTACCATCTCCAGATCCAGCCCTCCTCTATAACATATTTAGAGTTTCAGACTCTGGAGTTAGACTGAATTCAAAATTTGGTATGATCACTAACTTCCTTGGGTAAGTCACAAAAACTTCAAAACAACTCATCTGTGAAAAAGAGATAATAATAGTACCCACATCATGGGATTAAGTATAAATAAGAAAATAAGATGATGGATTTAAATGATTTAGGCTATCTTACTCTGGTAAGTATTAAACAAGCAAACAAACAAAAAACAACCCTGATCTCCAGGTTAAAAAAACTGACCTGATTTGTAATATTTTGATTTCACTGAAAGTAGAGTTGAATGGATATGTAGCAGATTGGATTTTGTGTGCAGGTAAGAGTCAGCTCCAGCATACCAATAAATTTGGCACAGTGCATCATCACATGTAATATGTTTTCATAAACATTATGTATTACATGTACTATTCATACAGATATAATGCTTAGGACCCTGTATTACATTGCATGTTTAAGAGTCAGTCTTTCCTCCTATACTATGTACTTCTTGAGGGCAGAGATTATGATTATATAGTTTGGAAAAGCTCACAAGATAATCTGACTTCTTTCCTTTGGTCCTTCTCACCCCAGTTCAGGAATAAATGCCCATGTCCTCATTATGATGTGTGGATATGACCACCCAGTTTACCTCCATCCTTCTCAAGGCTGAACTGGCTAAGTCATCTTTGCTACCCCATTGCCTCATCGGCCCATTTCTTGTCTTTAAAATATGCCTCCTTTTTCCTGTGTCTTTTTGAAAAATATTAACTGAATGACTGTATTGTTGAACTAATGAGCTAAGAAGGTGGGGGAATATTGAAATAATAACAGTCCTGAAAACTGGTGCAAATACCAGATCATTAGTTTGGGTGAGACAGAAGTGCCCATCACTTGGCCCTGGAAGATGATGGCTGCAGATAATGAAGAGTAACAATAATGCTAGTAAGAAAGCAAGTAACACATAGAGTAAATAAGATATACTATGAGAGTCATTTGCCTGAGCATTTTCTCTCCATTTTAAAAATTAATCATTACAGTGACCCCCATGGGATATGCAGCATTATTTCTATTTTACAGAAATTAACAGCAAGGGACACGTGGGAGAGAGGAATGTCTGGACCCTTAATGATAAGTATGGGAACATAATTCAAAGCCCCACTGGATTAGATTGGAATTAAAGAGAAGGTGTTATGGCTGCTATGGAAATACACGCTGGCTCAATTGGGATTAATTCAAGGAAGTTGGGGATGCTAAATCTGCACATGGGAAATCAGTGGATTTATCGATAGAGAGTTGAAGGAGACAGAGAAGAGGAAGCAAAGGACAAGAGTGCATGTAAGGAGTCTAAATCCACACAAATAAGAAGCATGGAATTGGGATGGAGAACGATTTCACCTGTACCTACTGTACAGGGAGTGCCTTCTTTTTCCGAGAGATGTTTTCTTGAATTTGAATTCCGTTTATATTCACAATATAACCCTGTTAGATAGGTATTCTTCTCTCATGTCTCTGCATCTGTGCTGTTTGTATTTCACTATTATTTCCTTCCACAAGACTGTGAGTTCCATCTTCAGTGCTTGCTCCATGGTAGCTGCAAATGATTCTGGTCAACAACCACCAAAAAAACAGAGGAAACTATCACAGAACTTGTTCTGCAAAGAGATAAGCAACTTGAATCTCTCCATTTGTAAGTTGCCATTTATATTTTCACTTAGTGGTCACCCTACTAAGTTTGTACTAATTTGTATATAGAAAACCTACAAAGTTTTTGTAAGCTGGAATAAAGAGATTTAATACTTTTGATGGAACCATATTATGAAAGGAATAAAATTGTGTCTGTACTAATTTGTGCCACACTTAAATATTAAAAGCTCTTCAACATTATTTAACCCTTGAAATACAGTATATAAAAATGATTTTGATTAAGAAAAAATTCTAGACTCAAATCTGGTACTATGATTTTTTATATACAGCGTAGTGAATATGTAACAATCCTTCTCTCCAGTATACCTGAAAATCATTGACCTTGGGAATTATATCAGAACTCCAGGTTGCAGATTACAAAACCCCAAAATGAATTAATTAGGCACAGCTAGGAATGCTTTAGCTCAAGGAATAGAAGGTATAGATGAACATCCAATGTATGAGAAAGTTGAGGGTACAGCTGGGGCTTAACGACTCCTAGAAACAGGGCTCAAAGGACTAATGCACTCACTGAGCTGCCATTTGTCTATTTTTATCTTTTTTTCAATATATAAAAGCTATAAAGTTTTCCTTTATATGGCAGAAAATATAGATTTTAATAGTTTCTATGTTTTTTGCCTCAAGTTTTTGAACCTCAGACACAGACTTATCCTGATTAGTCTGGTAGGATGGGGTTCCCACGCCTGCACTAGTTACTTCAGCATCAGGGAATTCTATTTTCACCAGCTGTGGTCAGGTTCTCACTCTTGGACCAATGACGGTACTTGGGAGATGGAGTCCTGAAAACATGGCCTCTACTGAGAGAACCATTAACAGATAGCAAGAATTCTTGAAGAAGGAGAGTATTGGGCAGACCAAATAGACAGTCAGGACAAGAGTATAGAGAGAGAGATTCCAGCTCTCACACTTACTGTTACTGGGGACTCAGTAACCTCTTTAATATGGTTCAAAATGGCCCTTGGGTAGCCACTCTCAGATTTCAGCAGGCTTTTTTTACAGGTCAGATTTACCAGGCATAGCTCCCTCCCTGTCGTTTATTATTCCTTCTCACAAAAGGAGTACTGTTAGTATTCACAGCAACACTTAATAAAATGAAATCATCTATTTACTCAATACCAAAGGCAGTGTTGGATATTAATTAACCCTTATTGTTGCTATAGAAAAATAATAACAACATTTCTTTATTCTTTTATTGCTGAGATGGTAATTTAGCAGTAGTTCCATTCCTGTCTCTTTCTTTAATAGGCACTGACCTTTAACAAATATCGACAAATAACATTCATATTTTCCTTCTCAGTCCTTGCCCCCTCCACCCGTTGTCTCCACTCTGTCTTTCAAATCACAGTGGGTCACACAGAGGACACATGCTGGATGTTTGGATTGTAGAATTACAAGCTTCACAGCCAATTTGTATTTGCATAAAAGCAGACTCCTTTTTCAGACATTAGACACACATTGCAGCATTCAGCCTGCCAACTTTATTACTGTTCATTTCACCATCCCACAGTAGCTCTTGCTGAAAAGAGTAACATAAATCTCAGCAGTATAAAGCTAGTGTCCCATAATCACTCATCAAAGAAATAAGATATTATCTGAGTCTGTGATACACATCAATGATATGGTATTTGTCAAACAATTTATGATTTGGAAACAAAGGTGATAAAATCTAATTGAATATTTGAACCAGACGTCTTGAAGGATAAAAGTAGAACTCAAGGAAAAATTATACGCACCCTTTATTTTGGCTGGGAGGGCTATGCCAGCAGTACCATCAAAATACCTGGGTACAAATGTGGCAGCATAATAAAAGTCCTTGGATAGGAAAAGACTGTCCCGTATATATTAAAACAGACAGGCACAAACACCCTCCATATACACAGTGTGTTCACATTATAAGACCTTCTCTGTGACTTGCTGAACCAGCTGATGAGTTACTCCATATTCGAAGATTTACGCTAAGCCTTTTCTTTCCAATTTTCCTTGGTACTGCAGGAGTTACTGATGCTGATTGAACTCAGTGGCTCAATAAACAACTTCGCTATCTCAAAAAATACACCCTCTTTGCCAGAAAGATGTTTGGAGTCACGCCAAGAGAAAGAAAAAAAAAATTCTGATCAACAGAGAGAAGGGACTGCATTGAAACGTAGGCACTCCTATTTTTACTCTGGTCATAAATCATTATCCGCTCTGGCATTGATTAATTGGTCTTCCTCAAATCCTTCAGAATTCTTATGAAAATCCGGGATAAAGGATGATCACAACATTGGTGACAGATCGAAAGGGATACATTTTTGAAATGCTGTCTGGAGATAACAGAGCCTAGACAAAGCTGTACCACGTGTGCAGCAGCTTTTTGGTTATTTACATTTTTTAAGTGATTCCGTTCCTTTTGTCAAACTCTTCACTCACTCCCTTTCTTATCTCAGGTCTACAACCAAGCCTGAGAAAAGTGAGGGTGGCGTGCTCTGCGTACTCCACCTGTCAGGGCGACACTGGGGCTTCTGGGACCCATTGACAATTCTAATTCTTCATGGTTTATTGCTAATGATCAAGTTTTGCATTGATAATTTAATAGAGTATCTTAAATGGTTATCAATGGGCTAAAACAGCTGTCTGAATGTCACATATGGTCAGTCTCATGGAGATTAGACTTGTAATTCTAACAATAGTTTCACTTTGAGAATTAATAAGCTTTTCATGTGAGTATCAATGTTCAACCACATTTTTTTTTATTGAAGTATAGTCAGTTACAATGTGTCAACTTCTGATGTACAGCACAGTGTCCCAGTCATGCATATACAAACATATATTCATTTTCATATTCTTTTTCATTAAAGGTTATTATAAGACATTGAATAGAATTCCCTGTGCTATACAGAAGAAACTTGGTTTTCTAATCTATTTTTATATATAGAGGCTAACATGTGCAAATCTCAAACTTCCAAATTTATTCCTTTCCACCCACTTTCTCCCAGTAACCGTAAGATTGTTTACTATGTCTGTGAGTCTGTTTCTGTTTTGGAGATGAGTTCATTAGTGTTCTCTTTTTTCTTTTTAGATTCCACACATGAGTGATATCATATGATATTTTTCTTTCTCTGTCTGGCTTCCTTCACTTAGAATGACAATCTCTAGGTCCATCCATGTTGCTGCAAATGGCATTATTTTATTCTTTTTGACTTACTTCACTTTTCAGTGACTGGATTCCTTTCACTTTTGTTTCTTTGTTTTAAATTAGCATTCTCATTACACTCTATAGCTTATAATTATCATCATAAATGATACATATTGCTCAGTAAAGAAGGTCTATTACTATATATCAATAAAGATTAAAAGTGTGGTAAGGCACGGGAAAAGAAAAAAGAAATAGATGAATGGGTTACATTCAAGAGCCCAGATATAAACCCATGAACATATGGACACTTGGTGTATGACGAGGATACAGACACTGTTGTATATGGTTGGCTTAATAAATGATGTTGGGAAAATTGACTTATTATATGAATAATAATAAATCTAGATGCCTATTTTACACTACAAAAAATGTTTAAATTTAGGTGGATTAAAAATGAGTGAATGGTAATACTGAAAATCTTATGAAACTTTATGAACATATCCCCACTCCACCCCTAGAGTGATGAAAGTTTTCACAAGATCTCCAAAGCAAAGAACCTAAGATAAAAATTAAGTTTAACGAGATATTAAGTAGACAGTGTAGATTACGTTTAATTGCGTTCTATGGTGATAGTAAATCATCCAAGTTCCAAAGTTTTAGAGGATTTAAAAATAGAAAGAGAAGTAAATGGACAGTTTACTGTTATGCCTAAATTAATTCTAAAGCCATTTATTCATCCATTTTCAAAGAAAATATCATGTGATTATACAAAACTGAGCTTTGTAATCAATCACAAGAAAGAGGCATATTGTCAAAGTATTATTACATGTTCACATTTTAATTAACAAATGCTTATACTGCACAAACATGGGGCAAAGCATTGTTCTAAGTACTGGTAGGAATCTTAACTACTTTCATCATTGTAACCGTCATGAAATTGGTACTATTATGATCATCCCCTTTTACAAATGAAGAGAGCGTGAAGAGCTTTGTAACTCACCCTAGGTAAGAATAAAGAAATGCGCAGACTGAGACATGAACCTAGGCAGTTTGGTGACAGATCTGCCCTCCCAACCATACCTGGTGTTGCTGTCCTCAACATTTTGTATAGAAACAGCCATTAACTTTAGAATGCTCTTTCTTCGGGAAAATATTTGCCTTTTGCTTTAGTTTTTTTTCGAAGCATCTCATATATTTTAGCTACAATCATGGAAAAAGAAAGCAAATAGTCCACTTAGCGACAATTAAATATTTCCAGCTCACCAATGTAGCCTTGTAACAAAGTTCCTACACCCTTCTAGGATCATGATATATTCCCATTTTTTAATGTTTTCGATTAATCTGTAATTTAAGGATAAAGAGCAAAATAATTCTTAACCTTTCTCAAACATGTAAAAATTAGCATTAAGAAAAATAGAATAAGTATAAAAATTAAGTAAGATGGAAATATACTTGGGAGAATTTGGATTGGATTAAATGAAGTTAAATAGCCTTAGTTCCTTACACGTCCAAAAACTTGAAGCACATCTGGGCTCTTGACAACTATCAGTTGAATGAATCGGTGAACACATGGATGCGTGCTACAGTTCTCAGTCTCTTTGAGGGAAAATTAACTAAAATACTGTAATATTTAAAATTCTATCTATCTATCTATCTATCTATCTATCTATCTATCTATCTATCTATCTAATCTACCTACCTACCTATCTATCTATCTATCTATCTATCTATCTATCTATCTATCTATCTAATCTACCTACCTACCTATCTATCTATCTATCTATCTATCTATCTATCTATCTATCTATCTATCTATCTATCTATCTATCTATCTACCTACCTACCTACCTACCTATCTATCTATCTATCTATCTATCTATCTATCTATCTATCTATCTATCTACCTACCTATCTATCTATATGAATTACTAGTCTGGGAGACAGAGACCCCAGAGAAGTCTAAGTGGTGCAGAATAGAGAAGACTGTTATTTCTCATAGGTCAAACACATGTCTTTTTTAAGACAGTCATAACTTCTTGGTGTTGGAAAGGTGCTTATATATCATCAAGTCAAATGCTCCATCCAACCTTGTACTCCTTTATGTCATACTCCTGACAAGTAGGAAGTCGTCTCTTTGAAGAGCTCTGGAGGTAGGGAAGCCAAGACTTTCCAATAAAAATGGACTAGTGGGAAATGAAATCAAGTGAGATTCAGGCTTCTTTGATTTTAGTTCTGGCTGAGCCATTAAGGAGCAGAGAAGTGAGGCATTTGATCTTGCTATGTCCACATCTCCTCACAGAGAAAATAAAAAATAATGAACGTTCAATGTGCTCATTCTATGATTGTATTTTTGAATAGATTGTCATTAGAAAAGTCTGTATACAATCCACCAATGTTGGTCTCCATGTAATGGTCACCAAAAATTTAGAGATAACCCTTCAAGAAGTAATTGCTTTTTTGTTCTGGATATTTCTTGCTTCATAACAAACCACCACCAATCTTAGTGGCTACAAACAACAACATATATTTTGATTATGGATTTGCAAGTTGCTCAGAACTTGGCAGTCATCAGCTTATCCCTGCTTTACTCGGCTTTAGCTGGGATGATGCAAAGACTGGCTGCTGAAGTATTGTTCACTCAGTCTCATGGTTGATGCTGGCTGTTGACTTCGACCTTAGCTTGTGCTGGTGGCCAAAACATTTACACGTGGCTTCTCCATGTGACCTAAGCTTTCTTCCTCACAAAATGGTGGCTAGATCTCAAGGATGGTTGTCCAGAGACACAACTAGGTAAGCTGTATCATCTTGTAGGACCTAGATTTGGAACATTATTCAGTGTCACTTTTTCATCTATCTATTCACGAGGAGTAAGTCACTAAATTTCCACTTAATTCAAGGCAAAAGGAATCAAACTCCACCTTTGCATGAGAAATGTCAGTCTTCTATGTTAAGCCTTTAAAACATTTGAATATTAATATCCTAGTCCCTTCAATTTTATCTTTTCTTTGCTAAATGTATTGTTCAATTTCTTTAAACTTTTCTATCAGACACATTTTAGGTTCCTAACACCATCTTTTTGACTTGACTCTAAATAAAAATCCTTTTCATTGGCTGTGTTGAATGAGACAGTTCTTCTTAAAACTGTGAAGCAGTAGTTCTCAAAATATGATTCTGAGATCCCTGGGGGTTTCTAAAATTGTTGGGGGTTCTGCAAAATAAAAACTGCTTTCCTAAAAATACTAAGGCATTATTTTTCTTTATCACTCATTTTCTCAAGAATATACAGTGGAGTTTTCCAATCCTACACAACAAGTGATTTCACTGTTGAAAGACACTTAAAAAAATGGTAAAAGTGTGACTCTCCTTTGGATGTAAAATGATCATGTGATTAAGCTTTATTCTAGTCACTAACTGAGAGAACCATGCATATAAGGGAACCAGTTTAAAGAAAAATTCAAAAAGCCCAAATTCATATGGAGAAAAGGAATGTTGAAATGAATTACAAATGGAGGCAAATCTCCACCACCACCACCCCACAGAATTCAGGGGAAAACATTTGAAAACATTTGAAAAAAACCAGAAAAGAGAACACTTGTACATCTCTCAGCTACCTACAGAGTGGTAAATAGTTCTCACAGAGGATATTCCTCCCCTGATCCCTCACTTTCCCAACCCCCTAACCGAGAAGAGGACAGTCAACACCAAGAGAAGTTTGTGAAACAGACCTTGAAATAACCCTTATTATTTTCCCTTGAAGCCTAAATCACCTTTCCTTTATTAGATTGGTAGATAAGCTCCCAAACTCTTTGAGTTATGCTTCTTTTCTGTGAATTCCTGTGTACGTAAGATAGTAGGAAAAGTTACACGTCTTGCCTTTTGTTAATCTGTCTTGTTGATTTCATTCACAGCCCTCTCAGTCACTGAACCTGACAGGAGAAAGGGAAAGCTTTTCCTGACTGATAGTTAACTGTTTTCTTTATTCTTTCTCATGGTAGATTCATGGAGAATTGAACTCCAGACACGCTGCATGTCCAATTTTTCCTGGTCATATAAAATTGGCCAATCTGGTAATTCTATCAAAAGTAGAAATAATCTGACTAGTTCTTAGGAAACTGACACAGGTCCTCGATGAGTACCATGTTCTCCATTAAGTTCTTAGACATCTTTCATTCAACATCCCAATTCATAATCTCTCAAGATTGACACCAAGATTCGTTGTGCTATACCTGGAAGAATCCAATTTGGGCTCTTTAAAGAAAAATGGGACTGCATTTTTTCATCTCCACTCTTCTGGCACCGCTTTCATTTTCTGCTCCTTTTATCAGATTACCACTAGTGGTCCAATGGTCTTCCCCGATTTCAGTTAATTTCTATATATTTAAAAAAAATCCTTAATTTTCTCTGTTGTCAAAGATTATTCTCAAGTCCTTAGAGATTTAGTGTATAGTTAGATTTACTTTCGGCATGACCTTTCAATCTCGTCTGTACTCTCTATGGTTTATTGAGGTTGTCACCCTTAACTTCAGATGATTTTAGATCTGGACCACTACACTCTCTGACATCTCCTGCCTCTCATTTTTTCAGGTCTGTGGAACACTCCTTGGACTCCCTAGGATAGTGTTCGTGGAAGTATGATCAATTACCACCCATGTCAGAATCCCTGCCTTTGCTTGCTAAAAATATGTATTTCTAAACAACAACACATTTCTACCCTATCAGAATATGTGGTTTGAGTTGAATGTCTGTCATTTGTAACCAAAAGATTTTAAACTGACATTCTTATAATGTTAAACCTTCAGGAGTTTTTGCTATCTTACTCATTTAGTCTTCATAAAACATTATTAGCCCTATTTTATGATTGAGGACACTGGAGAACTAGCTCAAGGTCACAGAGCTAGTAATTGTCAGAGCTGGGAATCAAATCAGAGCTGTGTTTAGTTTTCTCCCTCCTCATGTCTCATAGACGGATTAAACACCTGAGAGGCACTGGGAAGGGCTTGGTGACAAAAAAATAACTCTCATTGGCCCTGCCTCAGAGTCTGAAATCCTCAGCCTTCTCCAACAACTCTTTCAGTTCAAGGCAGCTGTTTAAATGCAAATTATATGTGGAAGGGTGTCACATTAATAGCTACTACCAGGTATTAACTCCTAAACACAAATCAATGTTCTTGTTCTCTAGACTAGAAGGGACTCTTAAAGAGTGTAACATTTGTAGGAAATTTTTGAACTGAAAGCGAAGGGAATAGGAAAGGTTGGGAGCAGAAGGACGCTGTCACGGCGGGGGACTTGGCCAAGGGACAGACCCCAAGTGCTGGGAGGTGGGCAGACCATGACAAGTGAAGGGAGGACCAGGACGAGGACACATGCTCAAAGGGCTGTGCAAAGGGTTGATAAAAGCAAGGATTACCTGCTTCCCATTTTTGCACAGAACCGTTTCAAATTCTGGCATCCATTTTGATCTTGCTTCAGTCTTTATGATAAAACACAGGAAATTACCCCCTGAATGTGTAGCGTGTGTTAAATATGAAGAATTAATCCAAGACTGCCAAACCTAATTCACATAAGGTCCCAGCATGAGCTCACATTCAATAATCATTAACATCTTTAACCTATTCTTCAAGTTCTTTAATGAATAAATGTGTCTAATTCCCTTAGAATGTAGGACAATTGGACCGTTCTTCTGCAGTGTCCTATATATATACAATGTAAAATATGACATTCGAGGGATTGAATTACGCAATAAACATTACCGGGTTGCTTTGTTGTCAGAATCGTAACTAATGGAATGAATGTTGGAAAGGTGTTGCAGAAGCAGCCGTAGATTTATAATTTTCCCATGAATTACTCATAGAAGGAGATTTCACAAACCAATAAAGTAATTCCGAGGCTGCATAAATTACTAAATTACTTGTTAAGTTAAAAAACAAGTGACAGAGCTATTTGTGTCATCGTGGTTAAATGTCAGTGCCTAATAAATTTGTTGTAAAATGTTTCAAGATTTTTTTTTTCAAATGGTCATCGTTTAGATTTGGATTAACAATAAAAAGCAGGAGCTTTTCCTAAAGCTCTAGGTGAACAATGGCACTTGAAAATGAAACACTGGCAAATTGCCCATCTCCTGTGGGAAAAGGAGGAAGGAGGCGGCAGCATCTTTGTAAGCAATCACGCTAGAGAAGGCAGGCTTCTTCCTGGGGCATTAACAACATCTCAACAGGACTCAGAGATTTTTGTCAAGAGCCACAATTTACACAATAATTACACTCATTGGAGCAAATGCTGATCCCAAATTGCCTCCTACTTCTTGTCCTTTCCCCAGATCAAATGTTTTGTCCATGTACCCGAGTTGTTTTAAAGGATTAGTTTATTCATGTATTCATTTAATAAATACTAGCTTTTGTGTGTGTGTTTTACTTCTCCAAGGAAGCAATTCATAGAACAGACACCCTTTTCCCTTCTGTTAGTGTATTAAAATAAAAAAAGGAATATGTTTTGGAGGCTCCTGACATACCTAAGCAATAACTCTCTTATATATCTAAGGAAAATAGATGTGTTTAACAGTGTGAAAATGTGTCTAGGCATGCTAATCATATATTTTTTAAGTTAAAAAAATTTTTTTTAAATTGTAAGTTAGAGATTTGCAGATACTAACCACTATGTATAAAATAGATTAAAAAAACAAGTTTCTTCTGTATAGTACAGGGAACTGTATTCAATATCTCACAGTAACCTATAATGAAAATGAATATGAAAAGGGATATATGTATGTGCAATGTATGATTGAAACATTATGCCATACGCCAGAAACTGAAACATTGTAAACTGACTATACTTCAATTAAAAAAAACAGAAATAAAAAAATTAATTATATATTTGTTTATTGAAGTATAGTTAATTTACAGTACTTTGTTAATTTCTGGTGTACAGCATAAAGATTCATTTATATATATGTATATATATCCCTATTCATAGTTTTTCATTATAGGCCATTACAAGGTATTGAATATAGTTTCCTGTGCTGTACTGTAGGACCTTGTTGTTTATCTATTTTATATACAGTAGTTAGCATCTATAAATTCTGAATCATAATTTATTAAGAAACACAAAACCAAAGGTAATGCAAGACAACCTGAATTTATGTGGGAACAGCAAAGATTTTATTGTGCATTTTACAAGACAAAGGTAGTTTCTCCAGGCTATTAGTTGCTGGTTTTTCAAGCACAGATGCAAAGCTATCATTTTTCCAGATGAATAGCAAGAGGAAGAAAGGTGCATTGGCGGTGCCCTGTGCTCATGTGCTTACTGTTCACAAAACTTCCACCTATGTCTGTCTTGACGTGGGAATTCACTGAACCGATGATCAGACTCTGCCTTCCTGGTGCCATGAAAGAGAAGGGTAATTTCAGTCCACTGCAGCTCAAACTATTGATGTCCAAGCTCATTATGCATTATTAACTTCTTTATGGTGTTGGGACACCAAAGAGAGATCCTGTTAAGAAGCAGAGAGTGCAAAACAGGATCAGTGGGATATTGTAATCAGGTGGAGGAGCAACTAAAGTGCCTGGGAAAAGACCTCCAGATGGTGATGAAAAAAAGATGACCTCCAGTGGTGAGGCTACACACACTCCTGGAGGGGAGCCTCATGCCTACACGCTGGGAAGGGGGCTTGAAGAAGAAGAAAGAGCAGCCAATTTTTCCTTCTAGGTAGAGATCACGGCAAAAGCCTCCTTGGGGAAAGAGCACAAACCCTTCGAGCAAAAGAAGTTTGTTGATTATCTGTGGATTTCCATCACTCATACTCCCCCCACCCCCACTCCTGACCAGCAAGAATTAGGCATGGACATAGGCATGAAATTATCCCTGCCTACGGTGTCTCGGGGTGTTGGTGCCTCTATCTGAGGTAGCTGGGCTCTGCTGTTTCTTCAGAGTTCTAAAGAATCAAACCAAAAAAAACCAAACAAATAAAAATGAAGAATCAAACCTAATTCACATACCAGGATTTCTCATTTTGAGGCCAAATGAATGTTTTGATATAAGAGGTCTTTTCGCTTCTGCTGATGGAAAAAACATCAATGATTTATCTATTAACAGTATTTTTTCAGCCACTCAAGTTTATCATCTCATAAAGTTGGGAGAATCAAATAAATTAATATTTGTTTTAACATTTAAAATGCTGTACAAATGTGAATTATTTTTGTTATCTTCCTGTTGACATTGAAATTCATGCATTAGGTAATGATGTAAAAATCCACTATGAAATGATGAGTCAACTGCTTGATGTCGGCTCCTACCACTGCCCTCTGGGTTTCCATCAGTGCTGACAATAGTTCCCCAGAACTGTGAAATGAGGTGGTCATGTTTAGAGTGAAATTAAAAAGAGTTCACATGTAATGGTCAAAATTAACCATCAACAGCATTGCCTCAACTTAAGAGAAATAGTCAGTAGTGACTTAGGTGACCTGTGGAGATGATTCCAATATTCCATTTGAAGCTATATATTACTATTTTCTTTTACTAACTGAAGCTCTAATGTAACCAGTCCTATTCAGTTACAGACATACAATCATATGCAAATGTATAAATAAAAATAAATTCAGAAATAAGTGCATATATTTCAACAGGAGGCAAGTATCAAGTGACAAAAATAAAAAAATTCAGTAACAAGTTTGATGTCCCGTATTCAAGGTAGGACAACCCATGCACTGAGGGAGTGGAGCACTCTACAAGCAGTGGGGCTCTGTTCCCAAGAGATTCAGGATGCACATTTTACAGAGCATTGGAAGCGGCAATACGCAGACAAGGCGTGTTTGGCTAGGAGGCCAGGGATTTCCTCATAAAGTGAGCAGGTCCATTTTCCAGGGTAAGTTAAGCTCACTAAAGCTGAGGTGGAGGATTGTAATTGGTGAACGTGAGGTTTCCTTGACAGTGAGGCCTCTACCCTGAAGGCCAGATGATTTAGGTTTCGATTTGCGATGTGGACCGGGTCACCGGGGTGGCCTCCATTCTGTGGGTCCCACCTGATGGAAGGAATACCTAGGTGTGTCATTTAGAAACCAGGAGCTTAGAAAGGAAGAACGTGCCTCTGTAAAGTGCACGATGACACAAAAAGACAGTCCCTTGGGCTGGGAAAACTATTCAGCCATGTATTTTGAGCTGGGCTTGAATGATCACATTACTTACTCAAAAAAAGCCAGAATGAATCATGAAGTCAAAAAATGATCTATATTTCTGCACACTGGATTAGTGTACATTGTGCTCACAGTGTACACATCATGGTCCCACAGAGAAGAGAGTTACTGAGAGAATGTGGGGATGTGTGTCTGGGGAGGTGTGTTTGTATTTCCAGGAGTGGGGAAACAGTGAAGGGAATGTTTGATCGGAGTCATTTTGTCCATTACATTATGTAATATTCTCTGGAAAAATGAAACTCGTAAAGGATAAGAGGTGTGAAATGCCATGGTACGTCTGGGGGAGGAGGACCACTCTGCGCCAGACCCTTAGCTGTGAGGTATTGTAGACATGCAAGAGAGGAGGGAGGAGAAATCCTTCGCCCGGCTGGAGAAGCAGGCAACGGTACTTCATCAGCCTGCAAGGAAATCTCATCTTTCCATCCCCACAAGATCTCCTTCAATATTTACCTTAGGTTATTGATGCACAATTACAACTCTTTAGTCGTTAATTCATTGAGAGCAGTATTTTCTTACTCAGGTCCAAACTTCTATCCTTTGCAATCTACCTGGACAAACCTGGCACCCTGTAAATATGGGAAGTAAGAGAGGAGGGAAAGAATCGCAAACTCTAAGACAAGACCTGCCAAGGGGGTCTGACTCCCTCCACCAAGATGCGTGAGATTCTTCTCCACCTCCATCATCAAAGCAGGATGCTCCATGGCATTGGGGTTGAGGGGGAGGGGAGGAGGTTCTGCAGATGCATCACAGGAGTGAGTACAGGCTTAGCTGTTGTCATGTGTGGCTGCTTAACACTTACTTACAGAGAGAACACCACATCTGAAAACTGGGGTGAAGGCATGCCTACCTAACTAAACGGTCCTATGACTCTAGCCTCCTGCCATCTCTAACATTCCAAGACTACATCCAATTGTATATTGGACAGAGGCAGACAGCATTACGGATGCCTAATGATTTCATTAACAACAGAACTCTCATTAGAGCAAGGTGCTAAAAATGAAATGCACTGTTCTTTAATAACCAGCAAAAGAACCTGAAATGGGCTTAAATGTAATTTCACTCTAGCAAGCTGTGAATAACCTGCTTCCAATCACTGCAGAAAGTGCTCTGTATTCATGTAGGGGAGAGAGAACACTTCGGTCCTTCCAGTGGCTACAGATTAGCGTGGCCATTAGCACAACCTTATAAATCCACAAGCTTAGAATTAGTGAAGGCTAGAAGGTCACAGGCTGAAATTTCTCAGAGCACAGCCCTTCAGAGACACTTCAGAAACAGTTTTATAATTTCTCCTTGAACTCATGTGCTTTCTGCATTAGACTGTTTACATTTTGACACACATCATGTCAGTCAAGTAAGAGAAGACAGACATCAAGTGCTCATGGGCCCTAATATACCATTTAGGAAGAAGCCACCAGCTGTGGCAAGGAAAATGTGAGGGAAGAATACAATCTTTTTAAAGAACCCTTTGAAACATAAAATAAAAATTACAGTGTGCCTTGCTGCTTGATTGTCTCCTGTACAAAGGCAACTGACACTGACTGGAATCTGTGGCCTTGCAGCCCACATGCCTTCCCGATGATCTAAACTACTCAGGCTTGAAATGAGAAAACTTGAGGCCTCGTCTTGTGTGTAGACTCATGCGGGCACTTGGTTGTTTTCAATCAAACTTCAATATGAAGCACCCCTCCGTCTTCTCCACCCCGCACTCTCTTAAAACCAAAACAAAATCAAAATCTGACATGAAAAATGTTGTTCCAATGCTTGCTGAACATTGTCACTTGAAAACTGCATCAAAACTTTCACAAATAAATAGGTACTAGTTTATTCCTGGTGATCATAAGATTAATATTGAACCTCAACATTGTCATTTCTCAGCTAGTCAATAGTCCTTTCCCAGAATGTCACCAATTCTGAATTTGGGGCTAGATATAATTAAGTGTCACTGGCTGAAAATTCCTTGAGGAGCTGACCATTGCTGTCTGAGTACAGCTTCCGGCAAGAGAGAAATACATCTGTTTCAACCTGTTTAATGCTAGTTGCCAGCATCTCCAAAGAAGTAAGATGCGACAGTTTTGATTTTGACTTAGTGCATGACGTTCTCAGGATGAGAGCTAATTTGTGTTAACCAAATCCTATATTCCATCTATTGCTTCCCAGACTAAATCAATTAAACCATATACGTTATTTGTTTGTTTGTGTGTTTATTTATTTATTTCTGTCAGAGGCTCAGTATCAGCCTCTGGTTGGACTCTTGGTCTGCTCTCATGGAGATGTACGGGAAGCCAGTGGACAGCACTGATGAAGTGTCTGCACGGCGACCACGTGGTTGGCGGTGCTCTCAGATGTCAGTGTGCGTTAGATCCCCTGGGTGGCTGTTACAAATGCAGACGCTAGTGCCTTATTTCACGTCTACAGAATCAATATCAAGAGGTGGATCCGAAGCTACATCCTGAAAAGCATCATAGAAGATGCAGATGAACCTGGGGTCTATATTTTGAAAACACTGGTTTATAATCCAGGAGGAGTCCACCAGAATGGAATAGTAAAAGAAAGGTACTGGATTTAGAAGCAAATTACCTTGGTTCCATTCTAATTTCTTGATTTGTTAATGGTGTTCTTGCCTTATTTAATTAGCATCAGTAAGCCTTAATTTTTTTATCAATAAAAACAAGGAAGATCTAAAATATTATGTTTTTATCCTAAAGGATCCATCTAGCAGTATAATCCAACTCACTGTTAATGTATTTTTGAAGGAATTTTAGTTTTTTTTTTTTTTTAATTTATTTACTGGCTTTAGAAAAAAGAAATCTAGACTAGGGTAGTGTTGAGAAAATTTTCATTGAAATAATAATGTTCACCCTACAACACTCTTTGAAAAACTGCAGTTCTAAAGTAGAGATGCATGAAAATAGCTCTATTTTTATTTACAAGGATTTGAAATAGGTCAACATTCGTGATTTAGTGCACAACCAAAAACCGGGTCCTGATACTAGTGAAATAAACAAATAATAAAAAAGAAAAAATCCCAAACCATCTTAGGCCTCAGAATGTATGGCATGGCCAAAGAAACAAAACAAAACTGAGGGCTTGGTAGACATACAACACATTTGGGGTCTAGGCCCTGTTCCAGAACTCAGATCCTGGTAATTTATACCATCTACCCCCAACCTCTAAGTTAAATGTCAAAAGAGAAAGAAATTGACAAAAATGTGCTCTTCCCTTCCAAAATTATACTCTTTAAACTATTCCAAAATAATATTAGCTCCAGAGTTAACTGCTTATTTTATTTCCTTACTGTGAAGAAATTATTATTATGTGTTTAGCTATTAGGGTTGTTGCCAGGGTGATTGTCACACACACCACATTACAAGGAGGAACTGAGCTTCTTGAAATCTCCTCATTTACAGACACTCCTCACTCTCCCATCACTTAAACAAAAAGAACATTTTGGTGAAAAACATTTACGTACTCTATCTCCTCCTGCCTACAGCAGAAGATTAAATCATATGGATGGAATTTTATGTACCAACTTTGCAAAGGTAGCTTGATGTATACAACTTGGCAAGGGTGGAACTACAAGTTGGGGGGAGACACCAGAATAATTTATGATTTTCTAAGACCTTACTGATTAAAAAAATTCTTTGTTTCTATAATACTTTTTCTAGTCTTTATTTCTAATTAAATCTTATCAAAAGTTAACACAAACCAGACCAATGACATCGTCTTCAGAATCGGAGAAGTACAACACTAGGCACTTGGCAATTCATCCGTGGATTCTTTTTGCACCTGCACAAGAACTCCTTTCTGAGTTATAGACTTGGAGGCCTAATGCCATGCCTCAAGGGTAGATCAAGGTGTGCCCTGGGATCAACCGTCTAAGTAAATTTCCCAGCACCTGCAAATATTAATTCTTAGTCGAATTTAGACAGCTGAGGCAGTCAAACCCTTTTCTTCTTCTTTTTTTCATGTGGTTCCAATCACAACTATGAATAACTAGATGATGTTTGACATTAATAAATGCAAATGCACTTCTAGATCAGGTTAGTTTTTACAGTATTGAGGAGGGGAGATGCTATTCTCTTTAACTAGTGATTAAAATTAAAATTTATTGTTATTACCAAAGAGAAAAAAATTATTGGGTTAAATATCAATAATGATACAGTATATCAGAAAGAGTTAAATACAAAAATTAATGTGTAAATCCCTAACACTGCTAAGACTTTCAAGTTGGGGATGAGATTGAAATGAGGAGGCCAGAAGTAAGTTCTGCAGGAAGGGGAAGGCTAGAGATGTGGCATTTGTTTCCCTGGCATGGTAAGGAGAAGCCATGAGTGAAAATGCAGGTTTATAGGAGTTTGAATGAAATTAAACCAGGATAAGGGACAGAATAAAATTTTCTAAGACTACACACAAAGCCATCAGACTACAGCATTAGAGCACTCTGTCCTGCCTTAGGAATGTAAAAGAATATAAAGGAATCTAGGAATCTGAAAAGAATAAAGTTTGGAGACGTAGTGTTGCTAAAGAGAGCATGGCCACTTTGTAGAAGCTTCTTCCCATTTTGTATATACACGATGCACATTTTCTGTTTGCTGTGCCAGACCCGCTTCTCTCCTCCACCAGCTCCTGCCTTCTTTCTGTGCCCTGTGAGGCTGACCTTTATAAGCACTCTGGTCCTCTGCTCCGCGCCGAGTTTGTGCGTGCTTAGATCTGCACCATCACCTGGTCTGCTCTCTGACTGATGCAGCCCCAGCAGGGCTCACAGTGTTTTGAAGTTTGTGGAGCTACAGCTTTCCTGCCACTTCTGGCCGAGAGTGCCTCTGTTCTGGGGATTCCTTCAGATCAGATCACCCACAGGCATGACCCTGCAGAACCTTGGCTCCTGCTTCACATTTTTTCCCCTTGTGCCCTGATGCTTCCTCATTGCTGCTGAGTGGGAAACACCACAGGACCACTCAGTGTCCGTTAATAACATGATCCAGAAGATCAAGGGAGTCAACACTTCATAAGGCCATGAATAGCCAATGGGCCCTTCAAATACTTGAGAGACATCCCAACTTCCTATCACTTTTCTGGAGCTGTTTTGTGAAACCAAGGTATCTGCTTGTGGTGAAGAAGGGGCCAGCTCAGTAAAGCGAGTTGTTATATTTGCTCTCCTTGTATTGCTTCCCTCCCTCTTTCCTCAACTCCGCTTCCGCAGGGTTGCACTCCCAAAGAATGTGTCCGTTTAGGCTCTGTTTCAGATACACCTGGTCTAGTACACTATCTGGCTTCTGGTCTGAGACAGTGGGACGTGTGGCATGATATAGGAAGTTCACAAGAAAGTGAGTTTGGTGTTTTTGTTTTCCTTTCTCCACTCTTGCCAATTCCACCCCAGCCCGTTCGTCCAGCTGTTCTCTCTGGGTTCCAGGATCTGCTCCCTCTCCTGGCTCCTTCAGGCCTACGGAGACAGTGACTCCCAGATACTGCCCTACCTCTTAATTGTTTTCTCTTAGCCCTGCCCACTCCTTTGTAGTTAGTCCATTTATAACATATGCTCAGTGATCCCGTTGATTTGTTCGACACCTTCCTTGAAAAGTCTGCAACGGATCCAGACACTTAACCTCATAAGTAAAGTGGGAAATTGACACACTGATAATCTTAGAATAGGAACAATGAAGAAGGTCTGCCAAGCTTATAGAAGGTACAGGGGAACAAAGGTTTTGGCAGACCTGGTACGGGGTGGAATGCCATCAGCACTAACATCTTCCAGGTCTAACACTCCTCGCCCTTGCTCAGGGAGCCATGCAGACCTTAACATCAATCGTGTCTAATGAACGAAATAATAGATGGGAAAATGTGGGTAGTTGGACCTATTTTGAGTTATGTTGATAAAGGATACAAAGCAAGCAGGAAAGGTGCTCTGATATACTAAACCATAAAACAAAAACCACTCAGCTTAGAATCAGAAGAGAGGAGACAGAGCCATCATTGAGATACTTACTAACTATCAGACACTGAACCAGCCATTTCCCTACCCTGAGTCTTAGTGCCCTAATATGTAAAATGGGGATTAAAATGCCACACTACACGGGTCACAAGGCTGTTAAAAGTTTACATAAGATGAAGCATATGAGAGTACATTATTTTGCTAGCGCATTAGTGATATTATAAATATGGATGTAAATGTGTGTGCTTCATGGAAATAACCTAATATGCACAATGGACTGAAAACCAAAATTATGAAACAGAAAACATTGGACACACCTATTTCTTTGGGAAGAGAATAAACCCTGGGCTTAGCCATAGTGGAATTCACATTTTGATATCAATTTATAAATGTTTGCCTAAATAGTGCATTAGATACAATGCAGCGTATAAGTAAAAAATGGTCCATTTTATATTTTTTCCAACAGAAAATTCATTTTCTGGCCAGAATTTTACAAAATGATGTTTTTCTAGTCAATGTGCCTGAATATTTTTCTCTGGCATTCTTGACCATTGTTCCAGTATAGTGGGGAAGAAAAAGTCACCTTTCCAAAACAGACAAAATGTGTGCCTTCTAGGATAACGGCCAAAAGCACAGACCAAGACCCAAGCAAACCCTGGTCGGAGGGTAAGGCTCAGAGCCAGTTCCTCTGGCTCCACAGGCTTTGCCTCATTCTGCAGATAAACCTCAGCTGCTCTGAGCCGCCGCTTTTTGCACAGACTCTGCCTGAAACTGTGGCTCAGGTTCCCACAGGCACTTGATTTGCTCTCATTTCTGAGACTGATTCATGAAGAACATTTATCAACTGTTTCTGCTTTCTTTGGTTCACATGTTGAAGTTTTGCTGACATCCACTGTAGAGGGGAAATCAGATTCAATATCCCATCAATTTTCAGCATAGAAAAGCAAGCACGTTTCAGCTGTGTCACAGCATCAGCAGTAAACATATTTAATAATATCAATTACTGACTTCGACACTTTCATGATCTGGAAAAACATACAACCTCTTGGAGATAGTCTTTTGCAACTAAGAGAAAAATGCATTTATTATAGAGTACGGTGCAAACATTTTCAGTGGGTACTAACTGTGTAGTTACAGGAATAGCATAATCTTTTGTGGTTCTTCATTTTGGAGAATGGAAATCTAGGCTGAGATGCTAAATAAATCATCTAATTCCTTCAGATACGGCTCTTGAAGAAATTTTTGGATTCCTTTAGAGAAGCTCTATTCAAATATTCCAGAGAAGCAAATTAAATTGATTTTTCTAATTTGTAGGAAATTCCACACTGACTCTTGGAAATTACATACAGTTGTATATGTAATTCAGCATCGTGAAGAATAAGTGGGTTTTTGTTGTTTATTATGATGATCACCATACTCGTTAGTTGCTTTATATGCTTTCCCATTTTATTATATCAAAAAATCATATGAAGTAGAAATCAGCATGCCCATTTTATAGAAGAGAAAACAAAGACTCAGAGACGGTAAATAATTCCAAGACGAGAAGCTAGTAAATGGGAGACACAGATTTGAATCCATTTTCTACTAGTTTGAGATTAAGTTCTTTCGAAGATGTTCTGCTGCTATTTCTTTCGTGCAAGAAGGCGTTAGAGATTGATTTCTTTAAAATCTTGGTTTCTAGGACGATAAACAGTATTCTTTTCCAGAAGGAAAATTTTCTCCACTGTTCTCCCTGTGGCCTTGTACATGCATGCTGCTCTGGAGGAGAAGCTCCCTTTGTGATATTTTCCTATAGACTGTAAGTAAAAAAGAAAAAAAGTGCCTCGTCACAGTTTTTTGTAGGACCTGTTGCAGTCAGCTAAGGGCTGCATTGTGACTGTCTTACCTTAAGGAGGCAATAATCAAATGAGAACTCCAAAACTTCTGAAAGATTTAAAAAAATAAATAAGAGTTTTCAAAAGAATGAGAATGGGGTCCTAATTCTGGAAACATTCACCCAGCCAAAGGAGGTGGTACAGACAACACAGCCCTGCTTCCATACCATCCCTCTTACTGTTACTGAACTCGAGTTCATGTGCCCGACCGAGCCTGAGACCAAACAAACACAAACATTAGAGTTTGGAGCAGAGAAAGGTTTACTGTAGGGCCCAGCAAGGAGGACCAGGTGGGTTATGCCCAAGAAAACCCTGAACTTTCAGCAAAGCATGTTTAAAGGCCAGTTGGGGGTGGGGGTCCAGATGAATTGATCAGTTTATGCACAATTCTGACTGGTTGATGTTAAGGGAACAGGGTGGTCAACACTATCGACCCTTAGGCGTCAGAAGGTGTGGGGCCAAGTGCTCACCATCATCAAGTAGTTAAGTTCTTCCCTTTGGTGGTGGTTTTAACATCTGAAAAACCCAGGAAATATGCATGAGATGCTATTATCTGGTACTTCAGAGAGGGGCTGCAGAAGAGGACATGGGGGAGGGGTCTGTGCCTGGAAGTCCCCTCAGGGTCCTGCTCCGTTACAATACTAGGTTAATGGAAATGTTCTCCCATTAAATGGGTAAACCCAGTGGCGCTGCACCAGCAGTGATGACGCGGGTCCTTAGATTCTCGTGGCCGGGAGTGTGATGGTTCTGTTAAACATCCCTGGATGAGGAAACCACACACACGCACAGGGACACACGGGAATACTCCCTGAGGTCCACAGAACTGAAATAGAAGTTGGTTGATTCAACCTCAGCTGGCAAAATGGTCAAGCAAAGCCTCCACCTACTAGCGTCAGAGACACAAGAAAAGCAATAGGAAATTCCAGCACAATGCAGGGGTGAGCCTTCAGAGGCCGCACTCCTGGGCTCTCAGAACCTGTCAAACTCCGTCATGGGAAAAGGACCTACCCACCTGGAGAGGAAAACGGGGTTGGAGAGAGAAAGAGAGCTAGTTCTTCACCTTGACACGACCGGAGAAGGCTGTACCAGTCTGTCAGGGCAAATTTCTTGCGGCGTCAGTCCTGGGGGCATCTTTCTGAGCCCACGAGAGCAGGCCTTTCTCCCAGACAAAACTGGATCTGGGAGCACAGGCACCAGGACAGGGGAGCAGCACCAAAGCCAGCGTGCCGACCCACTGGGTTTCCAGAGTTACTGACTTACCTTTCTAGGGCAGGAGGTTGACAGTTCCCCTTCCACTGTTTGCTTTTCATTTTGTCCTTGTGTTAGAGCAGGCAGATAGCTAGATATGAGCAGAGAAAGGAGGACACAGACCAAATGGCAGGAATTGGGCAAATTAGCCTTGCAGATCAGAAGTACCCATCATGCACCGACGCCATGACACTTCCTATCCAGACTAAATAAGGACAAAAATCCCTCCTCCCTTTGGGAAGGTGGAGTTGGGATGATAATCAGGGAATACGACCCCAAACCCTTCCCTCCCCAATGAATATTCTGCCCATCCATTTTTACACCCTATGTAGCTAACTAACTTGCCAAAGAAACTCAGGGCAGCCGCTCACTGAGCCTGCCCGCTCTCCCCTGAGAGTGTACTATCCATTCTCTAATAAATCCTCACTTTACCTTTTTAACCACCAGAGACGTCTTGTCTCTGAATTCTTTCTGGGACGGGACAAGAACCTGGAACACCGGTTGCGTCCATCAGCAACACTTGCTTCTAACACATATTATCAATTAATTTAATCCTCAACCAACATTGTCAGAGTCATGTTTCAAACTCAGGCAGTCTGACTGCAGAATCCACAAGCATGTTCATTTTTTCATGTTGCCGGACTTTGCCCATTAATGCTGGAACAATTGTGTATGAACTTCACGGGAGAGTATGGGGAGTCTTGGTGCAGAAATATGCTACTAAAGATTTATGTTGTAGCTTTTCCCTGCTGGACAATCTGAAGGACCACAGCTTCCTTGTATGAAGGCCAGTAAGGATCTAGCACCATCCTCCCAGACTGGCCCTAGTAACTTGCAGAAAGATAAAGAAAGTTTGACAAGACCCAGAAAAATGCAGGCAGAAAGAAAAGGGGGAGAGGACAGCCAGGGAGAGAAGACACTCCTGTCGGCCACCTGAAAAGGATCCTAAAGGGATGGAATATTTTCTGGTTAGAGGAAGCAAAGAAAGGTTTGGCATCATATCCTTGACTTTGTTTTTGTTCACAAGTGATTAATAAGGCTGATTTCTTTCTATTAATCGACAGTCTTTCCTGCTCTTCCAGGCAATTCAGCCACACAAAGGAGTTGCATTTATTAATTATTGTAAAGTATTTACTTCTGCATCCGTCTCCCTCAGTGGACTATGAATTCCTTCGGGGCAACTCTATGTTCATTTCATCCCTGTCCCCTGTCCTTAGCTCCCAGTGCTGTCCAAGAAGTGAGAGGACCGAGGTCATGCTGGTGCCCAGCTCTTTGGCTTGGGTCTCTAAACTGTGGAACTCTTTTGTTAATAAACAATTCTACCTGGCAATTCTCTGGACATGGGAGTGATTTCACATCTTAGAAGAAGTTACCCGTGACCATGTTCTCTTCTAGGACTTAAAAAAATAGAGACTGAGGCCTTCCTCTGTGGACATAATCCAGTCACTCTCAGTCCTAGTGGGAGGTTTGTAATGTCTGTGCTCAGGACTGCAAAGCAGTTGGCACATTCAGAAGTCAAATAATTAGTATGGAGCTTTTCTAACTTTTAAAAACAAACCCTATCATTTGAATTTTAAACATACTGTGATTTCCCAAAATAGAAACTGCTCTAGTTTCTCATATTTTATTTTTAGAACGATGTGCAAAACTTGAGGTGAGAAAATACATTTTGTGTATTTATTTAAAATTCAGACCTGTTAATGGTTTGTGTGTGTACCAAATAGTATGAAGGTAAAAAAGAAAAAGCCACTTTAAAAATTGTCAGCCAAAGGACCAACTAGAAAAAATTTTTAAAGTTAAAATTACTCAATATCAGAAGCAGATTGATTAATTTATTTATTATTTGCTTCAGGAAGGGGAAAGAGAATGAGAGGCCATTTAATGCAGTTATTGGAATGATACCTTGTTATATTTTTACCAACTGATCCAATAGACAACATGATACATTAATAGTTTTCATTTTAATTTTATTTTGTATATGTGCACATGTCTGTGGGAGGATGGGTGAGAATGTCTGCAATGCTGGGTGAGACAGACTCTCCTCCCCCCACCATGAAGGCACTTCTGCTACATGGGTTGGATTTAGAGGCCGAAGCACTTGTCTAATTGAATAGATTTTGCTCCAAATTAATTATTTAATCAACTGGGGGAATTTTGCCATTATTTTATTTAGAACTATGATACGTCGCTGCCTAAATGCAAGCCCATTTTATGAGCTATTTCTTCCCTTCTCTGTCCACTCTATGGTTCTGTGTTTTCTTCCATTATCTTCCTTTAGATCTTGTGATTGTGCAGTTTGGAACCCCTTGTCCTGCTGACAACAAACTGCCTTGTAACTTGGCGTCTCCACGTGATTTCCTGCTCTGCGTCCCCTTCAGCCTGGCTCGCCTTCAGCCTGGCTCACCTTCAGTGGTGCTGCGTCTTTCCTGTCCTCCTCTGTATGGGCCTCTTATTCCTTCCTGCCTTACAGATCAGTGGGAACGAGGTTGTCAGCCTCTCTCCCACCACAACCCCAGTCATTACACGCTAGCATCCGAATTTTCCACCCCAACTCCTACTGTCATCTTGAGGAATTTCAACAGCCACGCCCATGATTCTCTAACTGCCTCGCTCCTCATCCAGTTGTAAAGACAGTCACTTGGTCACGACCTTGCCAGTCTTCTCTTCTGGAAAACTGAAGTATCAGTACTTCTGAACGTCAGCTTCTATACCTTTCTTTCTGTCTATTATTTCCACTAAATTGCTTTGCTGATTTCCATGTAGTATTAAATGCTTTGATTTCTCTTTGTTCTCCAAGTATATTAGCCCCTTATTTTAATGAATGTAAGTGAATCCCCAGCCTGTGTCTTGGGTATTTAAAGTAGGAAAAACGACCTTATTGTTAGTGGTACTGTTATTGTTATCGTTACTGTATTACCACTGTCCATTCGCCATTTGCTTATTCTTTCAGTTCTCTAACCTTCTTCCTTCACTGTCTCCATCTGGCAAATTCCAACATTGTTCAAACGAACCCATTGCTTTTCTGTTTTGCTCACACGATCCCATTCTCTTTAGCAAATTGTTTCTTACCTTTATTCTTCTAATGTGGTTTCCCTAACAACAAACATCCTAATCTTAACCTTATTTCTAGTTCACCTTAGGAAAGAAGGTACAGACAGTGAAATAATACTTAGCAATTAGAAACAATTGACTAGCTGTTCACCCATCAGCATGATTACATCATGAAATGTACTGCTGAGTGAAAAAAAGAAAAGTAAAAAAGAGAAGGGGACAAATGGTACAATAATTTGTGCTAATTAAAAATGCATGAACACAGAATGACACTAAACATTTTATAAGAAGCTAAGCTACCCCGGCTTATTATACTGCTCTCTTGACTGGTCTCCCAGTCTGAGCCCTTGACTTGTTACAGTTAATTTACTAAAATTCTTCCAAGGAATCGCACAGCACTCACAGCCAAAGCCTAAATTCTATGGGGGGAGGGGAGACAACACAACCCAGCCCAGTTTGCCTGCAGCCCTGCTTTCCTATCTGAGTTCATCTGTTCCAGCTACAGTGGCCTCTTTCCTGTTTGTTGAACAAGCCAGGGACGCTCTTCCTCTGATATTTGCTTCCAGTAAACACATCCATGACTAAAACAGAAAGGGTACGGGGGTGTTGCTCAGTGGTAGAGCACATGCTTAGTGAGTGGGAGGTCCTGGGTTCAATCTCCAGTACCTCTATTAAAAAAGAAGAAAAAAAAAACAAAACAGAAAAGAATTATTCCCCACCCGCTCCCCCAGGGGCTACCCTCTAGTGTGTGTGCCTGTCGAGGAAGGGGGTGGGAGGAAGGTAGTTGAGAGACAGATAATAAGCAAAAGGAGCAATTTGTATAGCATTTTAGGAAGTGATACATTTTATGGAGTAAAGTTTGGCAGGGAAGAGCTGTAGAGACTGTAGACATGGGATAGAGGATGCATTAGCGTTTTATTTATTTATATAATTATTTTTTGGATGCTCTAGTAGCTTTATGAACTCCCTTTTTTCCAGAGGTAGCAGGACCTCATAGCCGGAGAGCTGGAGAGGAAGCCAGGAAGCTGTGGTCTCTGGATGGGTCATTCAGGTGGGGTACAGAGGGCATCTTGCATCTCTTGGAAATCTCCTCCTGTCCACAATGAGCTGGACACAAATGTCACCTCTTTTGTTCAGGGCATGTGGCTGCTTCATTTAAATGCAGTCAGGGAAGGGCTTGTTGGGAAAGTGCCAATGAAGCAAAGAACAGGAAGAGGTAAGTAGGGGAGCTGTTTGGCTGGAGGAGGAGCAGGAGAGTCGGCTGGGAAGGGCTGGCGTGTTCTTGTTCTGGGAGCAGCACTCAGCCCACTGTTTCGGGGCCTTGGGCGTGAGGGGCAGTGGCAGATGAGGTTATAGAGCTGAAGGATGGGCAGCTGTGCAGGGCTTTGTAGGCATTTCTAAAGATCCTTAGTTTTGTCTGGTGATGTGGGAAGCTCTTTAAAGGATCTGAGCAGAGAAGAGACATGATCTGACTTGAAGTATTTGTTCAAATGTCACGTTCTCTGTGAGACTCCGATGACCTTGATCAGAACCCCAACCTCACCTTTCCTGGCCACTTCCTATTCTCACTCCTTGATTTCTTTTTTCTTGTTAACACTTAGGAGCATCTAAGCTATTTGCTTTACCTATTTATTTTCATTTTTCTTTCTCCTGCTTCCTCTCCTCATATTAGTATAGAAAATCCACAAAGACAGGATAATTCTTTTCTTCTATTTTGTTCACTGACATAGTCCTCAGCCCCATCTACACCTGCACGTGCTAAGAATAATGCACTGGGGGACAGATAAATATCACCAGTATCAGACATTTGAATAAGTGCCTATAGGGGCAGAGTAGATGAACGAAAGTAGAAATAGGGATAAAACTGATGAATAAATAAAACAAAAGAGGAAACTTACATGGAACTACTCTGATAGTTCGCCATGAAATGTTAAGATTTACTCAACTGTTGGCAAACAAAATAAAAACGCATACATTTCTAAATTGAGAAAAGCTTTAAGATATGAATTTCTTTAAATTACTGATTCTCTGTGATAAACTTTACTGCCTCTGTGTCCATTTTCACATCTACCCCACCTTCAATTTAAAGACAGGGGCCTCTTTTGTAAAGCAAACCCCTTTGTTTGCTCCTTTCATCTTTCTTGGGGACATTGCTTCATAATATGTGCCCTTTCTTTTCAGACCTGTAACTTTTCCACCCTCAAAGAGACCTTTTCTTCACTACGTTGATATGTTTACATTTTCCAATCTTGAAAATTAAGAATTAAAGCAATCAAATAAAGTAATTTCTTTAAAAAAAGTTCGTTAATTTTTTCCACATAAATGATTCCTTACAAGAGATAGTAATTGCTAAAAGGGCCATCTAAGGTTAATGAAAAAATTGCATGAAACATTGAAGCCATGGTAATTTTTGTAAAGCTGTTGATTCTCTATATGTTTTACTTTTTTAATTAAAAAGAATTTTTAATTGAAGTATAGTCAGTTTAAAATGTTGTGTTAATTTCTGGTGTACAGCAAAGTTATTCAGTCATACATTTCGTATTTTTCTTCAATATTGGCTATTATAAGGTATGAATACAGTCCCCTGTGTGATACTGTAGGAAAATACAGTAACTTCTGACCTTATCTCCCCTTCCAAATGCTGCTCCATTTCTTTCTAAACAAAGCTTTGAAAGAAGTGGCCTCAGCATTCTGTTTCTACTCAACTTCTGGTTCCCAGAATCATTTTTCAAACTGGTCCCTGACCTTATCATATACCTAAAGCTCTTTGGTTAGGAGCATCATTAGTTTGCTAATCTTTTGGCTCATTGAAAAGATAATTATATATATGTAACATGTGTCATTACCCTGCTAGACTCTGGGGATGCAGTGTGGCAGGAGAAAGTATTTTCTTCACCAATTTATCACTACCACCTTCTTGGGCAAAAAATTTAGCCTCTCCCTCTGGGTATTAATCAAGACTGAAAAAAAAAAAAAGATGCAGCCTTTAAAATGCAGCTCAGAGATAGAAAGGAAAAAAGAAATGTCTCTCTTGCTTGAAAACACAGTCGTTACGCTACGAAAAGTTTGCTCAGGACGATGTAAATGGCTGATTATTGATGATTATTGATACATGTTTGATCCTGAGGCTGAAACTGCAATTCTCTCCTTCAATATTTTCTCTATTCTCAGAGATCCAAAATTTCTCAATTCATTTTAACAACGATTTTTCCAAAGGGAAAGCTTTTCAACCACGGATACAGTCTAAAACAAGGGAGCAGGACACCAAAGCAGGAATGAGAGAGAAACATTCTTTACAGGACACTGGGATAAATGGGATATGGGTAAATTTTTAAAAAAGGTTTTTTTTTTTTTTTTTTTTTTTTTTACAATAAGGAGTCTCTCAAGTATACTTGGGAGTCGAGAATAAGAGAACAAAAGTTCTGCCACATTCAGGAAGTAACTGGTCAGTTAACTAGCAGCGATTATAAGCCTCTCTCATCCCTTACTCACTGTAGAGTCTGTATGGAGAAAACTTGGACCAGAAGTGAAGTCTTTCCTGGTGTATCAGTCTGAGTCTGGGTGCTTAGTTCATGGGCTAACAGAGACAAGGGACTTGATTCTATAAAGAACTGTACTCGTATCTCCTTCTGTGTTAATGATGTTAAGTTAGAAATAAGACACTGCCTAACCCCTCAAGGAACTATCGCCTACTGCAGAGGGACACGTCAAGTAAACAGCTGTGACTAAATAAGACAGTTGCTTTAATGGTGTATGTGCCAGGAGCAGTAGAAGGAGCAGTAGCACCTGTATCAGCCTGGAGCTGTCAAGTTCAATGTCACAGAGAATACAGCAATTGAGCTGAGAGTTTTAAGATATAAAAGTTGATTAGATTCCCAAGAGAAGAGGGGCCTAGGCAGAGGGGACAGTGCCTACAAAGGTATAAAGAAGCAAGGCTGGTTCTGCAATCTACAGGCAATTCAGTATTTTGGGATTAAAAGTAGGAGATAATCTAACCGAGCAGGACTCTATGGGACTTTCCTGGGACAGACCCCTCCGTGTCCTCCACCTGCCTCTTGTTTGTAGAAAAACTCCTAGGCCTTCCCCAAGTTCCAAAGAATAAATTTAATCAGAGAAGTGAGAAAGTGCAGAAACAAAAGAAAATAGTCAAGCCAAACAAAAGAAAGCAGTGTAGCCATTAAACAAAGTCAGGGACATTTAGTTCCTTCTCAAGGGCTATAGGTAATATTCTGAGCCATATCCTTTGAGCTGTTTTGCAGATAATGAAACCCCCACTAGGAGGAAGAAGCTAACTGTATTCTGCCCACAAGCCCCAGACCCCAGACTGGTTGGAACCAGAAGGTTGATGATGTTGACTCCGGACTACCTCACCAACAGCCAGTCAGAAGAAGGCCCATGAGCTGATTGCACACCCTTCTACCTCCTCCCTCACCCTGTCTTTAAAAACCTTTCCCTAGAAGCCATCAAGGAGTTTGGGCTTTTTGAGCACTAGCTGCCTAGACTCCTTGCCTGGCACCTGCAATAAACACTGCACTTCCCTTCATCACAACCCGGTGTCAGCAGACTGACTTTACTGTGCACAGGAAAGCGGACCCAAGTTTGGTTCAGTAACAATTAGTGAGAGAAAGGTTGTGTTTGGCTAGGTGATTGGATCAGGAACCAGAAGTTAAATGTTGAAAGGCTATTTTATATCCTGCCAAGGAGTTTAGACTTTTCTTTTGTAGGCCAATGGAAAAAAGAGTGTACCTGTGGTTGAATTTTATTTTCCATTTTCAAGTTATCTGAATTCTCCAAGTCTTTCTACATGAACAGCTTCTACATTGGTAATACGAGGGGAAAAATGGAAAATTATTGCTCTCTTGTACGTGCCTGGGTACAATGAATACATTGGTGTTGAATTGTAATATTTAGTCCCTTTTGAGTTCGTTACATATAAATAGGTCTTTGAATCTAGTCACTCCTCGTAAAGTGATAAAATCAATTATCTAGATGCGATCAACACTTTTCTAAATCTACCAGTGATGAATAAACTGAACTACCTATAACTCATATAGGGTGAGGCCCACTAGAGGAAGAATTCTGCAAATTCTCTCCCTACAGCTCAGCTGCACATATCGTAGCGACCGTGCGCACCAAGTGCCGTGAGGCGTTGCCTGGGACGATGTTGGGTTTGGAGACTGCTAACCTGTAATTTGAAACGCTTTTTGCTCTGCCTAAAATTGCTTCCCGTTTTTTAGCAGCACTATTTTTAAGCTACTTAAATCTTTGATTTAGTGTATCCTCTTGCAAGTTTTATTTTCATAGCTGTTTCCTATATTAATGGCTATTGCATTTTTTTCCATTTTATCTTAAGCTCCTGTTAAGGATGGAGCTGTATGATCTATTGTTCCCAGGAATGACTTCAAATTTTCTCATTACTGCAAGACATTAAGTTGCCAAGATATGATTTACTTTAGTAAGTGCCTTTTATGTCATCTACGTTGGAGAGTTTTTGTGACTGTTATTTAAATTTCATTTCCCTGGCAATCTGTCTCCGAGTTAAAAAAAAAAAAAAAGGACAGACTAGATGTCGGATTCCACTAAAATATCTAAAACATTAGCGAGCTGCCATTGCCTCGTTAGGCAGACACCACCAGCACAGACCACACACTGCATGAAACCGGAGCGGCCACCTGGAAACAGCAGAGGAGAGGGGTGCTTCTTGGCAGCGCCTTTCCAAATGTGTTCCTATCAACTGCACACATTTCTGAATATGTTGAAGCACAGAGAAGACCACAGAAGTGGAAAATTGGAAGGCGGAAAAAAAAATCCCCTTAGGCAAAGATTTAAAGTTAATTTTCAAGAATGTTTAGGTGGAGGATGCTTGCTGGAGGTCGATAAAGGTAGAGAGTACAATAGAAGCTTCTGTTCTAAGGCTGAGGGACTGTGTTGAATTGGCTGATAAGAAAATGAAATTGTGTAAACAAATTTAAGGTGATGATGAAGGGGTTCAATCATGCTGAGGACTTGCTGAGCGGGGCTCAGAAAACTGTCACCATAGTCATCTGAGAAAGTGATGTTTTACGTGTTTGTACCCAGTGCAATATTTGGACTGAAAAATAGTCAGGTTGATAGAAGTGATCTCCTTTAAATCACTCCTCCGTTGGATGGCAATATTCTGCAAAATTTTTATTGACTGCATTAAGCCAGAGTGAATAATTTGAAATACTGGGTTAAAACAAATGTTTAAAAAGGAGAGCAAAATAATAAATATTTAAATATTACTTGAAAAGTCACTACAATAATTTAGTAGTCATATTTTATTTGCTGATAATGTCTAAGGCTATTATTATTATTCCTTTGATTTATAATGTGCACTTAGTTTTAAGGCCTCCCAGCATGTGTAAATTACAAAATCCTAAGTGATTTAAACAATGGCATAACTAACAATGGTACTTAAGGATGGTATTAGCGCTGCAACACCCCTGTTACTCATATCAGCAGACCTTAGGTATATTATCTCAGAAATGACGTTACTGAATTATTCCCATTCCTGTCATCATATATATTCCTGTTCAATAGCATTAAGCTAAAAAAAAACCAAACATGTAAATGTTAAGAATAAAACTTTTAAGTCATGCTTTCCAGAAAGATTCCTAACAATCATTTTATAGCTTTTCTTAATTATTATTTTTCTTCCAATGCCACCATCTTAAGATATGGCTTCCACTAAAAAACAATAATAATTATAAGATATGACTTGCTATGTATGTACTTTATATATCAACAATCTTATGAGGTAAGACTATTACCGTATCTATTTTTACAGAGGAAGGAACTCAAGGCACCAACAGGTTAAATAACTGTTTCCAGTATCACACTGCTACCAGCATAGGGAGGCTCAAACCCAAGCTGTCTTGGCTTCGTTTTGAAACAAAGAAACACATCCTCTTTCACCACTGATTATTTCTGGTTAATTTAATGTGTTTTGTTCTAATTTTTTAAAGCAAGTAATAATAATTATGAAATATTCACTGGTGTTACCCATAGTGTGAATTGTCCATTGCCAGACACCTAAATATTTGGAAACATTTGTATTTAGGACCAATTTTTTTTAAACTTTTTGTTTCTGTGTTTATTCTTCTCTGCTGGACTCAAGTTGGTGGTTGGGCAAGAGAGACGGAACAGAACAAAAATGATGAGGCAGGAAATCAGGGAAAGTTCCTGAAGCAGGCAATAGAGGGAGTTTAGGCAACTAAGACATCCTGCAGTTAAAACAGGCTGATGACCCGGCAGGTGACAGAGTTTGGCAGCAGAGTCCCATAAAGCCATTAGCATGATAAATTCACAACTATTGTGCTCCCAGCCAAATGGTATTTGGAGGCAGGTATCTGGTCTTTAGAAATGAAACAGAAGAACAATGCAATTGAATCAAAAAACCAAACCAAGTAGGATAGTGTGATCCAGTGAATAAAATAAGAACCTGAGGTTTGCAGCTGGGACTTCTCTGGAGCAGGAACAAGATGTGAAAATAAAAATCAGTCCTGCTGATGATAAGACTGTGCTGTTCCTCAAGGAACATCAGCCATTTTCCAATGGATTAGGGATAATGCCAACAAAGAACAGTGCTTCTACAGAATCATACCCATGGCCACACCACAGCTGCGAAATTGCCAAAGATGAGTTCTTCAGAGTGCTTGTTACTTTCTCACCAGTGACATACCCAGTTATGTTGCATTTCTCCCACTTCTTGAACAAAATCACTGAAATAACTAATTCTTGAACACATCCATCTCAAACTGGACCCCTACTTCCATGTCCCTACTTAGAATCAACCAGTACAACCAAAACCCTAGAAGAGGTCCTCTTCTTCCATCCCCTTTTCCAAGTTGCCCCCACAGTAACTCTGCTAAGTGTTCTCTTTCGCTTCAGAAAAATAATAGGTCTCACCTTGTTTCACTACCTTTGTGTTCCTCGTCTTCTTTGCGCAGTGGACTTTAATAAAAAAAAAAAAAAAAGACCAGTTTTTAGAACAAACATGGCTGGACAAATAAGATTTACTGTTTCCATGTAATGGGCATGTGGCAAACATGACTACACTCAGATTTTGGTCCAGAACCTTGAGAGGAGCTAATGCATGAAGTTAAATGGCCCTAGCTACAAAGTTCAGAAAAACTGAGGGCTAGGGAGTCAAGGACATAACTATAGCCAAAGTTCGCTAATTTATTTATTTTTTACTCTAGAATTATAGAGACTTGCGATTAGGTGATCTTTTAGGTAATAACAGATGGGAGTCAGACACTTACTCTTTTATTTGAATGTTTAATCTTAATTGTGATAAATATATTTTAAAAGATCTGACATTATATGAATAGATTTTCTAATTTGTTTTCTTCTCTAAAAGAAAATTTGGAGCTTGAAATCATTATCTGAAATATTCTACTCTTGACACATGGGCATTTATGGGTTTTGGGGTTTTTTTTTTTTGTATATATGTATTATTGAAGTATAGTCAGTTTACAATGTGTCAACTTCTGGTGTACAGTATAATGCTTCATACATGAACATACATAGATTTGTTTTTATATTCTTTTTTATCATAAGTTACTACAAGATAATGAACATAGTTCCCTGTGCTATACAGTATAAACTTGTTTATCTATTTTATATATACTAGTTTATATGAGAATTTATGTTTGATATACATTTCTTAGGTGGGCTTTCATGGACTGTTTAGGGTTGCTCTGAAGACAGTATGAGCAGAAGGGATGTATTGCTTCAGCACCCCAAAATTTCATTATGAAACATAAATACTCTACAATATTTAAAACACAGACTGTAACCAATTGTATAGTCTTGAAGATGTTTCTAGGCCTCCCTGTTTACTTACAAAAAAAAAAAAAAAAGAAAAGAAAAACCATACGTAAACCTCATTAGAAATTCCTGACTGTGCAGGAAAGGTGCAGCTGCTGGCTATTCATCACCTAAACTTTGCTTTGTTTCTATTGACAGATCATTTTAATAACCACAATTCTCCAGTTGATCTAAAGTATTCCACACTTCCGTGCTCGAGCAATTTATTATCTAACTGCCTAAAATAGGAAATTTTATTTCTGCACTTCTCCTTGGTAATTCTTCTTCTTCCTCCCAGTACATTTGTTTCTCCTAAAAGTGGACTTGAATAACAATGTTTGCCTTTTCAAACAAAGAAAAAAATTTTAGTCTGACAGTTTAGCCAGACTTGATAGATAATGTAAAGCTGTTTAAATAGAAGGAGCTCAGTGCCATGTGACCTCCCATACTTGAGGACTGTTTTCTGTGCTGGTCTACCCTACTATTGATTTCTTCTATCTGAATTTATAGAATATTTGAGTTAAGTAATTAAAAAAAAAAGTGGGGAAAAAGTGACACACATAAATCATGGACAGTGTTCATCATTGTATAGAATAGAAAGAAAGACTGACGTGTGTCCCCTGCCTAACATCTTCCAGTGACTCAACTACACTCCCATTGCCTCCTTCCCTTCTGTTTAAGGAAAGATGGGAAACAGTGCTAATTCTTTCCCTCACTGTTGGTCTAAGAGTCAATCCTGCAATGACATTATTTTAAACAGTAAAGCATCTTTCCCGTATCATACTCTACACTAATGATGTGACAAGATTCTGGAGAAAACACACTCCAGTTTTGTTTATGACAACAAATGAGTCTTGGGTTGTCAACTTGCTCACTCTATGTATTAAATTCTGAAGCTGAAAAATATCCATGAAATAATAAACTACAGTGTTTTGTCGAGATGAACTTCAGCACGTCTTTTTCATGCCATTAACTAGCTGAGTGTGAACTGATTTGAGAACAACCTGATAAAGTTTATATTTTCAGTCTGCGGGAAAAGTAAATGATAGCTCAAAAGGCTATTTTCATCACCCTTGATGATTTTGGTCTTCATTGCATTTCCTTATTTCTTGCTAAAGCTATTTTGCTAGAGGCTACAATATACTGAGAATTAGAGCTAGTGGAGTGGAAGTAAGTTGGCTTTGAAGCTAAGTGGCCAGACTGCCTCCCTCCGGCAAAAATATCTCCTTATGATAAAGCAGAATTCCTTTATAATAGCCCCGGTGAACTTCTGAGAGATTGCCTAAGTGTCAGGCCCAGTTTAGAAGGTACTTTAGGGTGCCATTTTGAAGGAAGAAAATACCATGTTTGTTCAAGTAAGCCTTAAAAATAACACTCAAGCCTCACATTTCTTTCCCTCCTGCAGGCAAGGCAGGATGAAGGTCGGGATAAGGAAAACCTACAATCAGTGTCAGGGAAAGGGTTCATGACCGTACGTTGTTGCAATTTAAGAGGTTGGAGAAAGGAGCCCAGGTAACCAGCATGTCTGTTTTCACCAACTTCAGGTTCAATATAAGGTAGTATGACTTTTTAGAGGCACATCACTATGGCTTCGAGACTGCATCCCATGAACTGAGGAACTCTTGTTCTACCCCTCAGCTTCTCTTCCTGAGATATTCTCCAAAGCCCACTAGAGTTAGTTTTGAGCAAGGCTCAATCAATCCTAGTTACCATCATTGGAAACTATTGCTAGTCTGAAGTCGAGTCCATTGCCACTTCCTCTTTTTATCAAGACCTGGCAGACTAAGAAATTTGGATCAATATTTACTGACCACGTCTCTGTACCCCATTATCACTCCTCAGGATGCAAGGTCAGGAGGGATTTAAAATCATGCTACATATTTTGCTGGTAAATTTGTTGCCTTTTCAATGTTTAGTGTGGGTTTTATCCTTTCACAGAGAAATTCATTCAATGAATAAGATAAACCAGTAGAGCACAGCAAATTTCCTTCAAACCATTGCTGTTTCTTTCAAATGACCTATTTTAGAGGCCATCAATATTCTAATTTGGTTATTCATTTATTTCAAGAAAAGTATTTCATTTGTAAGGCTGTAGTCTGACTATAGATAAACTCAATTTATGTAACTATACAAATCCATTAATATCTTCATTCCAATTAAGAGGACTTCAAGTTTTATCCCTGAATAATAGGTGGGTACTTGTCTTATATATGCCACTGAAAGGCCCTTTTTGGTGTCTTTCCCAAAGTGGAGGAAGTTTAGCTTCAAAGGTAATTATACCTTCTAGAAATCCATGTTGTCAGCTAAGCCAGAGGCAGTCCCTATATTAAAAATCAAAACAAACAATAATGTACATTCAAACAAATCACATTTCTAAATAATTTTTATTGGTCCCTTCCTATATAATGTGTACCTGTTATTTGGCTTAGTGATTTACTTATGCTATCTGGGTTACTATCATGGAGATTCTACAGAAGTATGTCAATCCCTGATATAATTTGGATCTCGAATTTTTAAAAGGAATATTTTTGAGCCATTTGATTAATATGTTCTGCTCATGAAAGATCTCCCTTGTTTTTGTTTTTGATTTTATCATTTCAGTTGGAAAAATAGCTCCTTGATTATAAAAGCTAAGCACGAGTGTCAAATGTTAACTAAATAATCCTAGCTGTTTTAAGATGCTGTATGATGGATGTTTAAAGCCCATATTTTCAATTTGTTTGACTCTAACTAACTTCACAGTTGTGATTACATTTTCTTCTCTAAACAGACATTCAAATGGGAGCCAAGGCTCCTACTTCAACGTCAAGATGTAGTGAGTAGAACCAGTGGAGGAACAATTTTAGTTGCATTGTGGGCTTAGGTTAAGAAACACTCATGGTAGCTCTAGTCTCTTTTCCACTCTGAGGACAATGGTTAGCGTATTTTAACAGAGTTTCATTAAATCTTTCTCCTCCTCTCCTTATTCCCAGTGGAAACACTTCTCCATGGTTATGACTCTCAAAATTTCTCTCTTGCTCAGACTGCAGATGAAGTAGAAGATTCATAAACTGAGAAAAAAGAAATTTCTGTGTCATTCATGAGTGGAGATTTTGTAAATTTAGAAACACACCGTAGCTACAGGAATGGCCTGTCGGGTGATACAAGTATGTTTGGCTTTGGCTGTTTAGTTGTAAAGACAGAACAGCTGGGGGCTGCAATATATGTAAATGCTCAGTCTTTATCTGTTTTGAAGGACTTTGGAGGAAGATGAACCATGGTTCTTAACATTGCTAAACCACCTTGGGGAGGCAGGTATAAAAGATATCAGCATAGTAAGAGACCAGGTGATTAATGCTAGTTGCTATAGCAAATACTCTGAACACCCTCGCCCCCCACAACACACACATTCACATCACATTCAGTTGCAACTGAGTGTTTCTCCTGGGCAAGGTTTTCCTCCAAGCTTGTGACTAAGGGATTCTAGCTCTTCTCATCTTGTGACTCTGTCACATCTGGGTCTTTTGCATCCATCTTCAGGGCAAAGGTGCAGGAACACGCTGGTTGAATCTAAGAGATTTTATCTAGGAGAATCTTCGGGAGGCAGGAAGAAGCAAATATCACTTCCAGTCACATTTCATTGGCCAAAATGAATTACGTGAATCTCTAAGCTAACATCAAGAGATGTGAAATGCTCTTCTGGCATTCTCAATAAGAGAAAATAGGAAGACTGAATCTCTAGCCAGGATCTGCCACGATGCTCTTGACAACAGCCGTTTTCTGTTGCGTTACTAAGTTCACTAAGCTCATTCTAACAAACTAGGGGTAAGCAGAGAGCCTGCTGTGATCACTGCCCTCATCACACATCCTCATTTTAGAGACCTAAAGACCTTATAGGGTTTCAGCAAGGTTTGAAGTTAAAATCCCAACTTCTGGGGGAAAACTGGTAAATATAGGTCCATTTCATTAAATAAGGCAAAGACAAGTGAAGCAATGAGATCCATTGTCAAATGTATGTAATCAGAAAAAGATATTTTTCTTGACTATACATTTGGAACTACTGATATCTCTTGGAAACGAGAGCCTAAGCAATACAAAAAGAACAACTTTTCAGAAATTATTATCAAATTTTTTATTACAGTGATCTTGCCTGAATCAGATGAACTGTTTTGATTTCCCCCTAGGGTGGTGACATTACTACTGTGATTCTCATTTATTTTGGCAAATATCTTATTTTGATTGAATCACTTTCTAGTTATCTTGATGTTTATTAAAATACTATACTCATTATTGGGTAGGAGATGTCTGGATGAGAAGGAACTACAGTAAAAAGAAGAGGTTTAGCTTGAATGAATCAACTTTGCATCTTATTATAAGCAAGCAAAAGTGTATTTTTTTTTAAAGAAGTAAGTAAGCAAGCCATGGATTTAAAAATAGTAAAAAATAGTTTTTTATCTGTTTTACTTCAATTGTTATATATATTATAGTTTGCATTATACTTTATGAGCATTTCGAAGTATAGTATATCTTGATCTACCATTTATGATAATAGGATATTTATAATAATGTAAAATTTATACAAACTTTGCTTAAGATTATTTTATTTAGCTGTCTCCGTACATATCCACAACTTTTGATATACTTCCTTTAAATGCTCTAACGCTATAACAGGTGAAAGCCAGTATTTTATATCATCACTGTGGAAGGCCCCATGCTATGGGTTAGTAGTATCTGTGGACCGGTAATTAACATTACACAAAGCGTAGCAATCATATTAAGAAATGTTTTGCTGGTATTTCAAATACAGCATTTCCAGAAGGGATCTAATTATTCTTCCTCAAGTTCTCGCTTTTGATACTGAAACACTATCATGTGTCTCAGACTCTGGCTCACAATATTGTTCTCCAGGAGTAGAATTAACGTTCTGCTCAGATTACTACCACGAGAGTCACGGACCAATTCTGCTCTTCTTTTCACTCTTTCCCTTCACACTTGCAATCGCGAAGTCGTATCAATTTACTAATTATATCTCCACAGTCACATCATGTTTTCTTCCTTTTCCTTCCCTGTTCAAGCTCATAATTTATATCTTGTCAGATCAACCATAATACATTTCTTCTTACTACCTCTAGTCCTACCCTTTTTACAGCCACACTGCAGACTGGTCAAAGTGAACATCTCAGTGCAGGCATATGATGGTATCCCCCCCACCTTGGAGAAAACCTGAGAGAGGGACCCACCGCATCAGTCAGGGTTTGTGACTGCAGGCTCAGAAAACAATTCCCATTTTCTAGCAATGAAAATGGAACATAATGACAGACTTAATGGGAGGCTAGTGAACCAAATTTGAAAAATGTGTGTGGGGAAAGGCCAGTTGGGAGGGCTTTCCTGGAAATACAATAACTGTAGTTTAGCAGGAAGTGTCTGGCCAGGACGCTGCTGCTTCTGCTGCAGACACTGTCATAAGGAGACAAGACAGGACACTTTGGCTCCCACCGAGTGGGAAGAGGTTCTGCATCACATAGACACCACATGCGCTGGGGATGCCCTAAATCCGGGGGGAGGTTGGATGCTGGACAGCCACTCCACACAAGCCCCCCACCCTGCAAAACAAACAAACAAAAAACTACAAATGTCAATTAATTACGTAAATAAGGCCTAACCTTGCTAGCATTGCACTTAAACCACCCAAGCTGACTTCACATTTAAAAAAGAATTGTTGGCTGAGATGTCCCCTTCTATAATGAACTGAACATTTGTGTCCCCTGCTCCAATTCATAGGTTGATTCCCTAATTGCCAATGTGATGGTATTAAGAGAGGGGGCCTTTGGAGATAATTAGGTTTAGATGAGGTCTTGAGGGTGGAGCATCCCTAATGGGATTAGTGTTCCCATTAAAAAAAAAAGCAAGAAAGATCAAAACTCTCTGTCTATGCACACAAAAAAGAGGTCACGTGAGCACATGGCAAGGTGGTAGCCATCTGCAAGCCAGAAGGTGGATTTTAACCAGGAACTAAATCTGCCGGCACCTTGATCTTGGACCTCCTAACTTCTAGAACCGTGAGAAATAAATGTCTGTTATTCAAGCCACCCAGTCTATGGTATTTTGTTACAGCAGCCCAAGCTGACTAAGGTGTCTTCTAAAATGTCAGCTGTGCATTACTCATCCTGGACAATTAATTATTCTTTCAAACTGCTGTGCATCTTCCACGTTCAAGCTTGTGCACATGCTGTTCCCTCAACTCTGAATTTCTCAACTGTGACACTCTTGACATTATGAGCTGGATAATTCTCATTGAGATGGGGGTGCTGTCCTTGCATTAAAAGAAGTTTAATACATCTGCAAAACAGAAACAGACTCGCAGACATAGTAAACAATCTTATGGTTACTGGGGGAAGGAGGTGGTAAGGCATAAATTTGGGAGTCTGAGATTTGCAAATATTAGCTACTATATATAAAAATAGATTAAAAAACAAATTTCTTCTGTATAGCACAGGGAACTATATGCAATATCTTCTAACAGCCTTTAATGAAAAAGAATATGAAAATGAATATATTATGCATTTGCATGACTGGGACTTCATGCTGCACACCAGAAACTGACACACTGTAAATGTCTATACTTCAATTAAAAAATTATAAAAAAAAGAATGGAATAACATTTAATAAATTGGCTAAGTTTAAAAGAAAAGAAGAAGTTTAATAGCATCCCTGGCCTCTACCCACTAGACACCAGTAGCACGTCTCCAGTTTTAGAAATTAAAAATGTCTCCAGACATTGCCCAGTCTTTTCTGGGAGTAAATTTACCCCAGATGAAGAAGAAAACTAAGGAGAAATGATAAATGTAATTTTGGATCCTAGAAAAAGAAATTTGTAAGAAAGTTTGTGAAATTCAAATAAGGTATTTAGTTACTAGTATAGTATCAATTTCATTTCTTGGTTCTGATCATTATACTATGTTTATGTAAGATGTTGCTCTAAGAAATGTTGGGAGGGGGCCTCTGTTTTATGGTTCAGCCACTCCATCCTAACAACAAGTAAAAAGCTGAACAGACTGAAAAATCAGCTCTTCTTGATTAATATCAGAGGGGAAGATGCAGGCAAACCACTGCCCCCAAGATTGGAGAGACAGGCAGGCAATAGGGAGCCCCAACCTACCCCAGCAGAGACTCATTCACAGGAGCTCAGTAGGAACCCATGCTGGGGCAGGAAAACCTGAACTCCAACTGACTAACTGCTGTCGGTTCACTGTGGATGAGTCGAAGAGTTAAACACTCTGGGAGATGGGGGCAGTCATCAGGTGTACCACTAAGAGTTTGACCAAGTTCCCACAGTAACTAGTGGAGAAAAATTCCCTCACATTTCCAGGAAGGAAAGAGGGAAAGGGACCATTTTGAAATATACCAGAGCATCTGTTCTTAACAAGGCCTGCCCTCAGGACAAGCCAGCTAACTAGAGTCTAACTGCTGGGGCATTTACAGAGTCTAACTGACCTGGAGGAAGTGACATATGCAACTTCAGTTAGCTCTTCCAGGTGGGAGAAGAGAATGACCTACCTCCAGCCCACTCTAGACATCCTGTTCCACCTGAGGAAAAACATGAGAAACACGTGGAAGTTCCCCTAACAGAGGCAGGCGTAGGCTCCCTGAAAGGCTGAAATCTAATCATAGGACGGTAGAACACGTCCCCCACACACATACACACCTTACCACCACATTATTAAAGGCCTATTTACAGCGCTTCCTTTTACCAGTTACAGCACATCCAGCTGTCAAGAAAAAGTGACAAGGCATACTAAGAGGCAAAGAACACAATTTGAAGAGACAGAGAAAGCATCAAGAGCCAGACATGGCAGGGATACCTGACTTATCAGACTGGGTGTTTAAAACAATTATGATTAACTTGCTAAAAGCTCTAATGGATAAAATAGACAGCATGCAAGAGCAGATAGGCAATGTAAGCAGAGACAGGCAACCCTAAGAAAGAACCAAGAAGAAATGCTGGAATTAAAAATCACTGCAATAAAAATGAAGGATGCCTTTGATGAACCTATTGGTAGACTGGACGTGGCTCAGGAAAGAATCCTTGAGCTTGAGGATATATGACTAGAAATTTCAAAGACTGAAAAGTGAAAAGAACAAAGACTGAAAAAAAATATCCAAGGATTGTGGGAAAACTACATAAGGTGTAGCATGTGCATAATAAGAATGCCAGAAGGAGAAGAAAGAAAGGAACAGAAGAAATATTTGAAACAATAATGACTGAGAATTTCCCCAAATTGATGTCAGACACCAAACCAGAGTTCCAAGAAATTCAGAGAATAAGCAGAATAAATGCCAAAAAATACTACACCGAGGCATACTAGCTTCTAACTACAGGAAACCGAAAGAAAGAGAAAAAGGAAGAAGTCAGAAGGAATAGGGGAAATGTTGGGTAAGGGATAGGCATAAAACTTTCTGTACTAGATTTACAACATTTTAAAATTCTAAAAATAGTTTCAAATAGAAATTTAAAAAAATTCTCGTTTTCACTAATTCCTCTAGTCTAGTGTTTGGCAAAGTTTTTCTTTGTTTGTTTGTTTGTTTTGTTTTTTTATTTTTATTGTCACTGTACCTCCCTTAACCACACAAGAGCCTCTGGAAACATTTTTTTCCTAATTGTCTTCTCCATGAATTTTGAACATTGTATATGATAGACTGTATATGTTTATGCTCCGTATGTATATCTCTGCTTAATATATAAAAAAAGAGTGAGTTTTCTTGTTCTCCACCCTCAAGAACCATTTTTTGTCCCATTTGAGGATGCCTTCTCTAGTCAGAAGTGGTGAAACTTTCCTCTGACCTCCCATAACTCTTTGCATCTATCAGGCAATTATCAAGTATTGCTTTGCATTTTTGTAAAAAGCGTGTACATACGTGCATGAGTTGCTTTAAAGCAGAGATTAAATTCAGCCTGAGATGACTTGTGTATTTAATACATGTGGTGGCATTAAAATAGGCAGAAAATGAAGGAAGTCAATTTAAGTACAGATAAAGTAAAAAATAAACAAAGCAAGTTTGTAAAGGGTGATTATTATCATCTGACTAGAAGTTTATTTGGGGAAGTAATGAGAAACTAGGCAGAAATATTTGTTTGTGGGTTTGCAGTAAATTCACTTAACATTGTGATTTATTGAAAAGAACACAAAATTCATAAAATAAAAATTTTAAAAACATAGTTTATGGCTGTGCGACTATGGACAGAATTTTAACATTATCTGGATTAGAGACACTGTGTGCTTAACCCAGGTAGTAACAGTAGTTGGTCTCAGATGATGGAAAGCAACTGCAGTCACAGGCCTTTGTTTACTGCTTCCTTCTGCATAAAAGGCGCTCCAGGCCAAAGCTTTCCTAGGGAGTTTCAGATAATAGCTGGTCCTTTTTCCTTAATACTCAAAATTAACTCCAGTGTCATCTTAAAAACTCTAAACTTCAACAGTGAATATTTCTTCTCTCAACCAGCTGGGCCTCACTTGGGCTGAGAAACTTGCCATGGGAAAAGAGGCAGAAACTCTCCTTTAAATTTTTCGTGGGTGAATCAGAGACCAAACCCTTAGTCAAATCCAGGAAACATATACCATGCTTTCGGGCAGTGCCCAGGAAGCCTGCTCACTTAACTTGAGAGGAGGAGGGGCCCTTCTGTGGCTGCACTGTGGGAGGCGGGGAGCACATGGAACGCGCTCTCCAGATGAGGCCTCGGGACCCTTGGGTCAATTCCCAGATCCTCTTGCCTCCCATGTGCGGAGGCCAGAAGTGGGTGATGGGTTAATGCTGGCAGAAACAAGCACTCTACAAGTCCTGCACAGATGATACAGGAATCAGTTTAAAACTGGATGAGTACTGGCAATATTATATTTTTTCTGGCCCTTAAGATGTTGGTTTAAAACTCTGCAATTATGGGAAACTTCATCTTATCTGGTTATATTTTAAAGCGTGACTATCATATCTGGCACATAATAGGTGCCCAGAAGATGTTAATCCCCTTAATTTCCCATTTCTCTTTTTTTAAAAAAAATTCATTTATGTATTTATTTTACAATATCATATTTCTTAAATTGAAGTATAGTTGATGTATAATATTACATGTTACAGGTATACAATATAAAAATTCACAATTTTTAAAGATTATATTCCATTTATAGTTATTATAAAATATTGGCTGTATTCCCTATGTTGTACAATACATCCGTGTAGCTCATTTTATACCTGATGGTTTATACCTCTTAATCCTCCTCTTCTCTCTTTTTTTATTCTTCTCTGAACTAAATTCCTTCCCAGTCCACAATTTCAGTTCTATAAATGTCCTCTCATATAAATACATCATATTGCAGACTTCTGTACATTTTTATCAATCCATCTGCTTCCCATATCATGGAAAAGAAAAGAGAATTGGGTTTATAAGTAAACATCGTTAAAAACTGCTAAAATATCTGGAAACTTAAAAAGTATATCCTGTGTGCATAGAAACAATTGAGAACAAACTAACATAACTATACTAAATATTACCAGAGATTTCATTTTGTCCCTCAGTTTCCCTAACCATTATGAGAGTTTAGAAGTAGATAATGTTATTAATTTATAACTGAGAATAAAAAGCTATCATGCTGGGAGGGAACATGCTCCATCTCTTCAGTTTCCACCCACTTAGGGGTGTTTTATGAGATGTCCTCCAACATATTAACAAGGAATATTTAAGTCTTCTTTCTTCGTTCAAATATCCACATGGATTTTAATAATTTTATGGATTTATGGATTCCCACAGATCTAATGATTTTAGTATCAAACCTTCTTAAATCTATTTTTAGGTCCATAGTCTACCATTTACAGGATACCTTTACTATTATGTAAAGAAATACATCTGATTTTTGAATGAAGTCCATACCCTCTCTCTAGCAGCCTTAAGTCACCCCCTCAGCAAGAGCCGAGGTGGCCTGAAGGAATGTCAGACGCTGATAAGCTGGGGTGTCTGAGCAGTTGTCGGTCAGAGATCAGATAAGCAAAAGATATCAAAGCACATCCGTGCCAGTGAGCCAAGGGGTGAAGAATGTGTGAAGTCCAGCTTAATAATTGGAAACGACTAGCAGGCAGCAAAAATAATTGAAGCGAGCCCCTGTGGAAGAAAGGGTGGTTGGGGATGGGGAGGGAAGCAGAAAACGACTTTTAGACTTTTGACGCGGAGCCAGGTCACTGTCTTGGCCTCCAGGTCTTTAGATTCCTCTCACTCAGTCGAGATTCCATCCTGACTGAACCTGGCGTGGAAGTAAACTGCTGATAACTACAACCAGCTGCTTGGCTGTCAGAGAAACACGCACTTCATCTACATTTGCTTTGGGAGAGGACAGACGCCTCCCTCTGGCTTGGGCAGTTCCCTGACACTAATGTCAGCGGACACGCTCTTCGTGCCTCCTGTGATGTCACAGCTTTGATCACTGTGGCGTCATCTCTCACGTTTGTGGTCTGAACGAGCCTCTAGCCCTTCCACACGTGGTAGCCCTCAGATTTAAGTTTATCATTGTCCAGACTTTCTTCAGCTCCCTTATTTCTTGAGGTGGATAGAGGAGATTTTTCGGATGTGGATTGTCCATTGTTTTGAACAAGGACGAGACAATCATTTCAGTTTTATTCCTAAACACTTTTCCCCACTTCCCAGCGTACTTTGGGCTCCAAAGGCTCTTTGAACAGCTGTGTTCGTGGACAGTCCTGCACATCTTAGTACTATGCGCACAGGCACCACCTGGGGCTTGTTAAAATACAGATGCTAATTAGGGAACTCTAAGTTGGGGTCTGAAATTCTGCATTTCTAGAAAGTTCCCAGATGATACTGCTAGTGTGCAGCCACACTGACTAGTGCAGGATTAGGGCAGTGATTATCAGGGGCTTTCTGTGTGGCAGAAGAAAGAGTTTTGAGGACAATGTGGATTATTCTCTCCATTCCACTTCCCACCCCCCAAATCATGACTTCTATTTTTCCCAAATGGGCATATAATTATTGGTTTTCCTGTGAAAACAAATAATAGGATCTCACTGTTACTTATTATGTGAACGTTATTTATTATTTGAAGAAGTTTAAGGTTTGCCAAGTACATTTCAGTTTAGTTATATGCTTCTTGTGACATCACAGAACTTGTCACCAGGGTGGATGCCTACGCAGAATGGAGCGGACTGTCAAAGAAAAACTGGGCTGATCCCCGATAGGGAGTGACACAAGCTAAAAACACGGCTGTCGGACGCCACAATTTATCCAAAATGACATGAATGGTGACAAAGGAATCTGACTATCTCTAGCTGTAGCTCCAGTGAAAGTTGGTATCAGGGGCCCAAAATCTGTGCTATCCCATTATATGGATAAGGAATTTGATATATAATTAAAAATCCAGTGCCAGGGGTCAGGGTGACTGGAGTCTAAGACTCACTACTATATTAGAAATTCCAAACTAAGGACTTAGGTAAATAAACTCCCCTCTAAGGGCGAGGCGGGAGGGGCACAACCCATTTAAGCTAGCTCTAGTCAGGAGATAATACTCAGCCTCAACTAAGTTCTTTTAATAACTGCTCACTTCCTTCCTTGTGTTAGTGTAAGAGAATGCAGGAAAAGTCAGGAATAGCACATCTTTAGAGATTATTTTTAAAATAGGCCTGCTGTTCTAGCATAAATAGGGGGATGCCACTGTGTCTCATTGGAATAAAATATTTATCAGGATAGTAGGATTTCTATCTTTTCATTAACAGTAATTTTTTGCATCTCCCTTTGTGGCAAATATTGGCACTTGATGACTTTTTGAAAGTCATCTAAATAGTCATCACTTGTATTTCTTACCTGTATGAGTATTTATCACCTATTTTAGGGAGAAAGAAACATTTCTTTCTCATTCCTGATATTTTCTTCCCTGTAGGAGGCGCTCCACTAGTTAACATGCTTGTCCCTCTCTACCTCTTCACTCACCTGAGTGTCAGTATTGAAATAAACTGGGTCGGGAAACTTGGCCTCTTCTTTCCTTTGAGTTCTGCCTGCCTACGGAAGTCAGATACTCTTGGTTATGGGGTTAGTTTGAAAGCAAAGGCTCTGGCCCATGGAAAGGCTTGTAGTGGTCCTGGGTTGTGGGTAATTGGAAGTTTATGTCTTTCTGATTTTCTGGGACTAACAGTATGAAGTCCACTATTCCCATATGTCCAAGCCACATTCCCCAGTCCCAAGTTCAGTAGTGATAATGGTAATATTTTGTTCCACACCCCTATAATCTTTTGTCTTACTCTCAGTTGTTTCAGACTTTGGCAGAGAGGAGGGGAAATATTTACTTGGCATCCCTTTGAACCCCAACATTATTCATTATCATCATTCCTTCAAAGAACTCCAGAAGGCTTGTTGTAACAGGAAGTGTGCTGTTTCCTCTTTATGATTAGTGTACATGGATTCTAATACTTATTAACAACCATCTCAAAATCTAGATGTTGGGAGTTCGGCATGAGAAAATTTGAATTTGAGCTCCAACTTCCACTTCACTACAATTGAGTAAACTTTGGAACCTAATCTTTTTGAATCTCAGCTATCTAATATATCAAATGGAGATCAAAAACTCTGTTGTCTGTCTTAGAGTGTGGGTGTAAGGTTAATACTGATACATGTGAAAATGTATTGCCCAGTGTAAGGCACAGAACAAGTGTGTGTTGTTATTGTAAGAATTCTCTGTATGTGTATATGAGCAAACATATATTGAGAAAAATGACATTGCTTTTGATTGTATTCAAATTGCTTCTCTTTACAGAAAGCTGGAATTTAAACCATGTATTTTGTTCTATATACACTATTAACCTTTATTTATTGGGTCAGAGTCTCATTGCATACCATAATACCCACTTCTTTCTAGATTTATTTTTGCTATGTACATTAACACTGCATCATTTTAAAATCTAAGCACTGTGATTGGCTGAAATTGTTTCCTTGTCACATAAAGATGTTTAAAAGTAAATTTTGTTTATAACACTTATGCAGTTTTCTTATTCCTTTTAGTTATACGAGGTGTCAAATAACATTTGTTAGCCTTATTTCAGTACAGGCACCTTTAAAATGTCAACCAAACAGATGTTCTACCACAAACATGAATAAAAATGAGCACATAGTGAGACTAAATATAGGATATTATACTATATTAATATTAATATTACTTAAGATTCAGTAGTGATGAAATTATATATAATTAATGAAGATGACAAAAAAAACCTCCCAAGTTTATAATGTTGTGCTTTCAGTAATTTTTCAAGGTTAAGAAGTGATTTAATAATGTTTCAAAAGCAAGATTATAGGAATAAAGTTAGATATGATTTCTAGTGTTATCCTGGTTATTTCTGATTTCTGATTCTGATACTGATTTTATTTCTGATTCTGACTTTTGAAAATATGATTTCTAATTCTGATTATTTCTGATTTTGATTTTAATAGTGCTAAATTGCAATATGATCTGAAGTTCAATATCCAAGTGGATGTTAGACACTAGTAATATCAGCATGTTACCTCATAAAAAAGGTGTGAAGAAGAAAGACTCATGCTATCAAAGAAAAGGAAGTCTTAAACCTGCCATTTTTGGGGGGTTTTTGTACGTGATAACACCTAAATAATGTGAGTTTTTAAAAACTTGTAACTAGTTAAAAAAAAAACCAAATATGTTCAATTCAAATACATATCACATAAAACTATTACTTTGTTCCTTTAAACATTTAACTCTTTCTGTGGCTGAATTAAAAACTTATAAAGTATGTTTGCATAGACAGTCTTTCATCCATATGAAGATATGCATATAACACTTTGGTCCTTTCTAAATTGATAGCATTAGTAATAATATAATAATATAATATAGCTATGATATTTTTATTGTTCTACAGCTGTTTCTACTTTTTGCATTCCTGTTGTGAACCAGGAATTTTGGTAGGTACCTTATATGTCTTATCCTATTTAATATCCTTGTTTTTATTTGAAATCAAACTGATAACAAATCATTTTACCTTAAAATGCATTTTTCCTAATTCAAGATAGGAAATATTTAAGAGAATTTGAATCTTACATGTAAAAAAAAATTCAGAAGTACAAAATAAATGTCTTTAAGTTTATTAATAATATGCATTCTTGTGAATATTCATATTGAGCTAAAAGTAGCTCTTGTGTGCATGGTAGGATTTTATTCTAAAGTTAAACAAAATGTATATACATGGAAAATCAATTTTGTTCTGGAGAATGCTGCATAATATCAACAAAACTATTTAAAAATATTATATTGTAGGTATTTTGTATTTACATGAATAATTCTTTCCTGTTAGTGGTTATTCAAAGGAACCTTTAGGTGATTCCTTTTAAATAAATAATAGCTCACTAAAATGTTTTGTAAATCTAAATTGTTGTGAACTAGGTTTCTTAAAATGAGAAATACCTAAAATCTATCCTTAATTGTTCTCAGTTCATGCACAAAATAAAATTGTGCTTTTAAAGTATGAGCTGTTATAATTTGAAGCAAATTTGAATGATGCAAAAAATAAGTTATCTTTATAATTTATAACCCCAAATGTTTAAAAAATAAATCCCTAAGTAAAATACATCTTTTTTTTTCCTTCCTTGATCAATGGGGTTTTAAAGAAATATTAAAATAGTAATACAGTAATGAAGTAAAGTGAAAATAATAAAAGGTTAACATTGCTCTTATTTTAGAATTTACAAAAAACGTCATTTTATTGCCATAGTTGTCTCGGAAACTTGGTATTGTTACTTCCCTTCCTTTATACACTACCAATCTGAGACTCAGAGAAGTTCAGTAACTTGTCAAAGGCTACTGACCTAAGAGAATATAGTAAGGTTAGAGTTTAAAATAATCTTAATTCTCATTCAAACAGATGAAAATATATCACGTAAGTCAGAATGTCTTTACTGATTTCCTAATCTATACATTTTTCCACTTTGTTGTGAGAAAAAAAAAATCTGCTAGGAAATGCTGAACGCTGTTTTTGACAAAGTTCCATTGAAACCAATGTCTTCTGCTTATTGCTTGGAGAGGTTACCAAGTACAAACACTAAATTTTTTAAGAAGTTTTAAAGCTTACTTATTAGTTTCTCATCACTGCTGAAACAAATTAATACAAAGTTTATAGTTTAAACAAGATATATTTGTTCTGTTATAGTTCTGATTATCATAAGTCCAAAATGGTTCCCACAGGTCCACAGATGGAGAGTATTTTTGCCCTGGGATGGATTATATCTAAAACCTCACTCACCCCTAATTTAGATGATGAGATTTGGGAATTTTCAGCTTATGAGACTTCTGTGAGATTTTGGACTTGAATTAATGTAATGGATTGAGAATTGTGAAGACTTTGGATGGGATAAATGTGGGATGGACAGGGATCTTTGAAAATTAGAGTGTGGCTTCTACTGAGATGGCTGAGGAGATCTGAGACACATACCTAATCTCCTCAAGGACCCTCTGTGTGACAATAATTTACCTTTTGATACTTCAGAGGCACTAGCAAAAGGTTGTCAACCACACATGTGGCTTTCTCAAGAGCACTGCTTCCTGACAGTGACTATCCAATGTAGCATTCTGGGTTTGTTTGTTTTTTTTTTTTAATACGGATAGGCTAAGAATTCCCCCAAACATCAAGTACTAGTTCATTTTGCTTAACAGTTGCAGTCTATCTCTTTCCACTTGCATTTCACCAAAAGTAGCAAGAGAAAGTATGCTGCACTTCCATCATATTCTTGGGAAATTTTCTCAGCTAAATTTCCAATTTCTTCACTTACAAGTTCTGTTTAGTTATTTTGCTTTTACAAAACTATGGAACACAATTCTGCAGTGTTCTGCGACTTTGTGATAAGGTATCCTTTCCTCCACTTGCCAGTGATATATTCCTCCTTTCCTTAAGAGATGTTAAGAACAGAATCTTTACCCTCTATAATTCTGTCGGCAGTCTGTTCATGACGCTTTAGGGATTCTCTAACATGATGTAGGCTCTACCATGCTTCTTACTTCCTTCTGAGTTCTCAGTAGCCAGAGTCATTAACATTCATATTTCTACTAATCATCTCTTCAAGGAAATTTACATTTTAAAAAATTTTATTTTGAAATACTACACATATTTCTTAAGAGCTCAGCAACTGAAAGCACTGTTTGAAGTACAGGGGACACAACAGCCATCAACACAGAGAGGAATTTGGTTCTTGATGAGTTTGCATTGTATTTAGAGGAACCAACAGTAAAGAAACTTACAAGAAAACATCAGGTAGCTGTAATGCTAGCTTGATTTGAATTGAACGTTCTTCTACTGTATTTACATTTTTTTCTATTATGCTCCTCATAATTCTTTCAGTCTTTTCCCATCACCCGATTCTAAAGCCACTTCGACACTTTGGGGTATTAATAGCAGCATCCTGTTTCAAGATGTCAAAATCGATACTAGTTTCCTATTGCTGCTCTAATAAATCACTACAGACTTAGTTGTTTAAAACAACACAATTTAACTTGACTATAGTTCTGAAGGTCAGAAGTCCAAAATGAGTCTTTCTTGGCTCAAGGAGTCAGCAGGGTTGGTTCTTTCCTGAGTCTCCTGGAGAGATCTGTTCCATTCCTCTTCCAGCTTCTAGAGGCTGCCTCGAACCACCTCCTTCCCATCTCTGCTTCTATTGTCAGGTCACCTCCCTATTAGTCGAGTCTATCACTGCCTCCCACTTATAAAGACACCCATAATTGCATTGAGTACTCTCTGATAATCCAGAATAATCTCCCCATTTTAAAATCCCTTACTTAACCACATCTATAAAGTCTCTTTTACCATATAAAATAACATATATACAGATTCCATGGATTCAAACATTGACATCCTTGGGGGCCATAATTCAGGCTGCCATGGCTTGGTGTTCTTTTATCCTTCATTGATTTTTGTCTTCTGGTTTTAGCCAACTCTGAAAGGTAATTATCTTTTATTTGTCCAGAAACTTAGATTAGAAGTTTATTACTGAAATTTATCCTGACTTTATGTTACTTTTTGTAATATAATGATACATATAAAATGGTATTGTACAATACAAATGATTTGGAGTTTAAAAGAAGTTATGATTTTACTTATACAGAAGATGTTTCTGTGATGGTCAAGATGTGAAATCATCGTGTTAAAGATGATTCATTATGTTGCTTTCCCAAGTGTGACCTGTCAGACTACACCATATTTTGTTAGATAAGGGAGAAGAAAGATGCGGCCAAAAATCTCTTATTGGAAATGAGTTACTTGCTTCATTGTTTATCATTCATCTTAACTAAGAAAGATAAGACTATTGTGTATGCAAGTTTCACTCATTAGTAAATTTAAAAATTAGACTCTGTATATCTGCCTGTGTTGAAAGAAAAGAAATATTACTCATCTACAAAAGGAGAAGTTTGAGGATATGTAGTGGTTTTTTTTTTTTTTTGTCAGACTATAGGAAATCTAACGTTTCAGTAAGTGATTGGAATGTACAATTGGCACTACCCTCAAAGCAAACTAGTTTTCTCACAAATGCAGTTACACAAACTACAAAAGAATATTTTATTTCTTCCTAGACACTTAATACTAGAGCTAGTTTAAAGCTAGTGCTTTAATTTTGTTGCTGACCGAATGGCAACACGATACAGCCTGCTTTTAACCCAGCATCCTCAGAGTCAAACTCAGATCCCCTCCTATCAGGTTCCATTGACCACCAGTAACTGTCCATCCACATTCACTGTCACTAAGCTAATTCAGTTCCTTGAAACTGCTCCCCTGAGCTAGTCAACAGTGTCCCAATTAGCCTTCCTTCTCACAGTCTTGCTCAGCTCCAATCTGTATTCTGTATAGTGACCTGAATGATTTTTTTCCCCTAAAATGCTTATTTGATCATGTCACTTCCTTCTTCAAAATCTTGTGCAATAACATTAGGTTTAAGTCCAAACTTCTTAATCCAGCCTTTGGGGATTTCAAGTACTGGCTTTTCCCTCTGTTTATGGGCCAGCTCCTCTTCGAGCCTCCTCTTCTGATCACCCTCTGGGAGAATTAAGTGCTTTTCCCTTGGCTTCTCTTCTTGACACTTAGCACAGCTGACCAGTGCTTTATGAAAAATTATAATTATTATCTAGTATAATGAGAACAACCAAAAGAAATGAAGTAAATAGTAATTAACAGTTGAACCACGTATTGTCTAGCTAGTTGTGCCTTTGCCACATGCCTAGAGAGCACTTAGGAAGACCTTTGTCCTGCAGGTTAGAATTTATTTTTGTTAAAGGGCTCTTTTGATCCTGCATGCTTGAAAGAGTTCCCAAGTATGTGGAAATAGCTAAGTTAACAAGAATTTACTATATAGCACAGGGAACTATATTTAATAGCTTGTATAACCTACGATGGAAAAATATTCTATATATATATATATATACACACACACATGACTGAATCACTTTGCTGTACACCTGAAACTAACACAATATTATAAATCATATATATTTCAGTTAAAATATATATACATACCACTTCATATATAATGTAAGAACTTTTAAGATATATTTCCATTTCCCTTTCCAAGTATGTAGAAACCCATAGTTTCTCCCTAATAACTTTGCTAGAATTAGGTGTAAACAATTAATCATGTAGTTACCTATCATATATCTTGTGTCCTATTCTACTGCACCTCTGTCCAGAAGGGATTTGGGGATAGAAAAGGGACAGGGGCTCAATCTCCTCATATGTGGTGTAGGTGGGTGTGTGATGAGAGTGACTGTGAAAGCCAATTCTTATTATTACCCAGATAGTTAGGAATCACAGAGAGAGGGTGATTGGTATAAAGCAGGGAGCCCACACAGTCCTATTACAAATTAAGATCAGTTTGTCATTGTTTAAAATAATCCTGGCTTACTTGCTACACCTAATTTAGGTCTATGTCTTAGAGCCAGCAACCATCCAGATGGTGGTAGTTCTTTGGGAACTGACATTATTTTAAAAGGTCACCATAGGCAAATTATCACTGGCACCTCTTTCTTATCAGAGACCAAACATCCGTGAACTTGCTCCAATTTTGAATTCACTGATGGAGCAGTTTCCCATGGCAGCTTCTTGCTGACTTTCTTTCTGGGTGAACTATTAATTTTCCTATTAAAATCTGTCAAATGTGTAATATACACAGACCTATAATGTATCTAAACTTATGTCACTTAAATTTGAGTAAAAAAATTAGGTTTTTCATTTAGAGGCATGCCATAGATTCACTTATAGTAACATCAATGGTTAAAAAATGTCCCCTAAGATGTATTTTCTTCCCTGACATGTCATTACATCCCAGAAGACTTACAAATCTTTACTCTGGTTCTTTAGAAGTATTGCATAAATAAATCAGGTGTGTATATATGTAATATACATGTTACATACATAGTATAATGCTGAAAATACATGTTTTGAAAGTCCCTTTCTCCTTTCAGTATTAGAGAGTAAAAAGGTATTAAAATTATGAGCCAGTTGTACATTCTCTCATATTATCCTGACGTGCTCTCATTCGCAGACATGCAGAGCTCTGGGCTTTGTTATATTTAGGCGTATGTTACACGTATGTGTTGTGGGAAGAGGCAGACTGGGAAATGGAAATGTATCTTTTATTTCACCTTCTTGATATATTTACTACTACTTTGCCAAGCCAGTAAGAATTGATACTTATACTGAAGATTCAGAGGCCATTAATTATGAATGAAAGCATAAATTATACTCAGTGTAGTTTTTTAATTTAGGGACTTCCTTCCTCTCTTTCTTTCTCTTTCTTTCTTTCTTTCTTTCTTTCTTTCTTTCTTTCTTTCTTTCTTTCTTTCTTTCTTTCTTTCTTTCTTTCTTTCTTTCTTTCTTTCTTTCTTTCTTTCCTTCTTTCTTTCTTTCTTTCCTTCTTTCCTTCTTTCTTTCTTTTTCTTTCTTTCTTTTCTTTCTTTCTTCTCCCTTTCTCTCTCTCTTTCTTTCTTTTCTTTCTTTCTCTTTCTTCTCCCTTTCTCTCTTTCTTTTCTTTCTTTCTCTTTCTTCTCCTTCCATAGACCCACTTGAGCAATTATGAAAACCTCTGTTGAGCAGTAAGTTTTTGTTCTGAACCCTAAACCTAAACCTAACCCTGTACCTAAAGTCTAGCTTCTTTCCTTGGTTTGTGCTAATAAACTCTCCCACCATGTCTGAAGAGATGCTGTGACTTTACACTATATGCTTGCCCTGTAAACATATTCCCTTAATATAGAAACCTCATCCACTTGATTTTTGAGTAGAACTCAGGTAGTAAAGATCATGTTCTGTACCTCTTTGATACTATCATTGTAGTTTGTTTTATATTAAAGTTACCAGAGGCAACCCAACACCTGTATTTGGCAAATATTGCAGTTTTAGAAATCACCTGGGTGTGCTGGGAAAAAAATACAGAGTATGGAGTGGGGCTTGGGACTCATTTTTATTTGTAGAGTCTAAAATGTAGTCTCACTTGATAGTCACTAACTACTCCCAGAACATAAGCTCCCTGAAGGTTTATATATAACCACTTGGTGGGATTCAATGACATTCTACTTCCCCATTCATAACTCCAGTCTCAAGGACATAAATAGGCCATAGTGATAGGATCTAGAGATTTCAGACTAAGAAATTAAGAGGACTTCCTTCCACATCAAGTGGCCATTTTTCTGTTTGGAACACTTTGGTTATCCTTCTCTCTTGGAACTCTTGGAAATGTAGATGGGATTGCCTCCCATTTTGGAAGGGATTTTCAAATGACAATTAACCTAGACTATTGGAAGAAAGACCTAGCAGAATTATAGTAGATCTAGATGGAAGAAAGCAAGAAGCTGATAGGTTAGGTTAGTTCTTCTTTGAGTTTGGAAAAATGCCATTTTCTTCCTTTTATTTGTGATTGACTCTACCACTCATGAAGATGGTAAAATTTTGAGAATTGAAATCATGTTGCATTGGGAATGTTGGCTTCTTTCTGGACTCCAGTCTAAGCTTACAAATGGTTAAGTAGACTTCATTAGAGTAGGAGAGCACAAAGAGAGTTCAGGCCAGACTCTGGTCAATAATCAAGTGTTCCCTAGAGTGCTTTCCACACCATGATACCCAGTGGGAACTACCTGCATCTGAACAGTTGCATGATGATTTTGAGAATCTGGGATTTAACCATCTTTGTCTCTCTTAATTAGACATTTAGCTAATATTTAACATAATGTCTTATATGTATGCCTGCCCCTTAATAAATACTTTTTTGAATGAATGAAAATACAATTATTGATTTCTTATGTGTAATGTTTTTGAATGCTTTAAATAATGACTTCATTCATTGAAAAAGTTTGAAATCATAATTTCCTCCCTAATTAGGCTCATCCTATCTGTAATTTGCAGATAGGTAAGTTTCTGCATATGCATTATAATAGCCATACATACAACAAATCTCTTTTAGTGTTTGGCATATCCCCAAACAGATTTTCAAATCTATTTGAAAAAACCATAGCGAGATAACTAGATAGCTACATATATACTCTAACCTCCTTAGCCTGGTCATAGCATTAATTAAAAAGATATCTGAGAATATTCTGGCAAAGAGTTCAGATTCTTGATTAAAAACAGACATTTTGTCTTTATGCACTAGTAATTTTGCTGTTCATAGGAAAAAAAGTGACTCACCATTATGTTTAATTGGTAAACAGATGGGGAGGAATGTTATGAACTTCTTTTCTTTGTTTTCTTTTTAAAGAAGAAAAAGGTCATTTTCTTGTCCAACTTAAAGTGGTTGAAAGCAGTATAACTGATGTAGCCAATTTCATCGTTTGGAATGGAAAGGGGTGAAGCAAAAATATTTGGACATCTATTATTTTCATTATATTCAAATCATGGCCAGAATTTAAAATAAAATATATTTTAAAACGTCTAAAACAAGAAATTGAATATTTAGGATTCACATCTCATCAATTTGTAAAAAACAAGTAAATCAAAGTTTCATAATGTGTATTTTCTGGATATGTCATTTCTAAGGGTATTGACAAGTATTATTCAAGATAGAAGAAATGTGGTCAAAAATTTGGAAAAAAATTGGTTTAAATAAGTCAGACAAATTTCTTTATTGTAGTATTTCTGCGAACTTTTAAAATGTTAATTTGTACTATGACTATATATATATACATATGTATACATCCATACTCTATATATTATATATATGGACCAGTTTTCAAATGCATCTATTTCTTTATCCCTTAGTGCATCTTGGAGTAAGTTTCAGTAGACTATACTTAAGAAAACAGAAATAAATGCTCCTCAATTCATCCATTAAGTCTTCAAGATACCATTGTGTATTGATATTCACTAATGAGTAGACTAACTGGTATTTAACTGGCCTGAAAATGTTAAGCAATCCCAAATTACTGAATCATGTACTGGTTTCTGTCTAAATTCTGGTTAACCTCTCCCTTTTGTCTAACCTGTGAAAGATGGTCATGATTAAAATGTGCTCTAATGTTAACCTAGAAATCTTTGTCAGCAGGAAGAAAAAAAAAAGAGCTCTATTTTTACTTGAAATTATACCAGCCTGTAACTCTGGTTAATAAAATACTTAGATCCTTGATGAAAGAAATCATTGTAATAACAATATTCATCATCATTATTATTTCTTCAGAAAGAGAACTGACTTCTGGGTCTTCTTAGACTAATCCCATCTGCCACCACAGAATTTGGACTTTGAAGCAAATGTATTAGGTATTTCCCGGATCACATCCCCAGATAATGAAGAGCTTCATTAAATATAGAAAGCTCTCTATAGCCTCTGCCTCCCACTGGTTTAATATATAAAACCTTGCACTAGGTAACAGAAATTATATCTACATTACCAAATCCACAAAGTAGCATAGCATGTTGTGTGAGAGAGACTTGAGGCCAATCCCTACCCAGCAGCTGACAAGGGCTAGTGTTTGGATTTGACTCCCTTCTTTGCCTGATTTCAATGAAAAAGCAACAACAGCAACTATCATAATGACACAAAATGTTTCAAATCCAGTTTTCAAGTAATAATAGCTTGCATTTCTGCACTTAAAGGGGCATAGGCTGAAAAAGAAAGTAGAACCCTGGATAAGTCTGATGTGGAAAATTACTGGATTGCATAATGGTGGTAGTATACAAATATGATTTAAGTCACAGGCGCTAGACTCTGCAAGTCTAGTCTTAGTTCCAAGGCTCTGGGACTTAAGGTCAAAAAAGATGCACATTCCTCACAGAGACATCTTGCCTGACAATGCAGAGTATTTCATTGTGTAGCTTTCAATGGTAACTTTTAATTTTTTTAAAAAAATTTTTCAAATAACCTATAAAACAGTTAAAATCTAGTGAGGGAATTCAAATGATCTGAATGAGGATTTTTCACAACCTATGTAAAAAACTATAAACCTTGACAAGAATCCATGAAGAAATTTGAATATTTGGATACAGAATATATATGTGAAATCATGTGAAATTGCCCATAGTCTACTGTTTAGGTCACAAAATGTCAGTTTTATATTGTGTAAGATAATAAGATAGAAACAATGTTATAGTAGGTAACTACTAGAAACTAGAATTTCATTTTTTTCTTTTCATCTCTTATTTCCTGTATCTTATTGCATGCAATTAAAAGAAACCAATTTACATTGTCAGCACTCAACCTAGAAGTCTCCTTACTGATCAAATCAGCACATAGTCTAGTTATCTTTTATTTTTAAATTTTTATTTATTTATGTTTTTGCTGGAAGGGGAGTTAATTAGGTCTATTTAATTAATTATTTTTTTAATGGAGGCACTGGGGATTGAACCCAGGACCTCGAGCATGTTGAGCATGCGTGCTACAGCTTGAGCTATACCCTCCCCCCTTTTAGTTACCTTTTAATAATGAAACAATGTTTTCTTAATACAACAGAAGCATACTCTTAATGGATATACTTTGGTAAATTTTACTACATTAAATGAAAGTCATCTGTATATCAAGACAGCTGTAAATAAAGTTAAAAGACAAGTGACAGACCTAGAGAAGATTCTGCAACTAATATAATAGAGACTATATAACAAGGGATAATTAAACCAAGTGTACAAAGAACTACTAATTAATAAGCAAAACCTGATAGAAAAATGGGCAAATGATAAGAACAGGTAAGTTACAAAAGAATACATGCTAACATCCAGTTCTATAGTTACCATAACAAATTACTACAAACTCAGTGGCTTAAACAACACAAATTTATTATTTTATAGTTTTTGAGGTCACAAGTCTGACATAGTTCTCAGCACACTAAAATCAGGTCATCACCAGGCTATTCCCTTTCTGGAGGCTCTGGGAGAGTGTTTCCTACACATTCAGGTGGTTGGCAGAGTTCGGTTCCTTAAGGTTGCAGTTCTGAGGTTCTCATTTCCTTGCAAGCTACAAACTGAGAGTCATTCCCAGATTCAGAAGATGCTTTATTCTGTGACTCATGGTCCCCTTCCTCCATTTTTAAAGCCAACAATAGTAGATGGAGTTCTTCTCACATTGAATTACTTTGACTCTTCTTCCATTTTTATGCTCTTCAGAGTTCATATGATTGGGTAAACTCCAATAGTTTGGGATGATCTCTGAATTGCAACGTCTTTAGCCTTAATCTGCAAAGTCTGTTTTTCCATGTACAGTAACATTCATAGGTTCTGGGGTTTGGGGAAAGGACATTGAAGGGGCATTATTTGGCCTTCCACAGCCAATACACATGATAATTTTTTTAGTTTTTTTTAAACAGCTTTATTGCTATAATTGATATATTAAAAACCACATTTTTTATTTATTTAATATAAGTATAGTTGATTTACAATATTGTGTTAGTTTCTGACATACAACATAGTGATTCAGTTTTATATATATATATATACTCTTTTTCACATTTTTTATTATAGGTTCCTACAAAGTACTGGATGTAGTTATTTCTCTGTTACATATAGTAGGACCTTATTGTTTATCTATTTTGTGTATCTGCTAATCTCAAACTCCAAATTTATCCCTTCCCCTCTTTCCCATTTGGTAACTGCAAGTTTTTTTTTTTATGTCTGTGAGTCTGCTTTGTAAATAAGTTCATTTGTGTCAGTTTTTTTAGATTCCACATGTAAGTGATATCATATGATACTTGTCTTTGTCTAAATTACTTTATTTAGTATGATAATCTCATGTTGCTGTAAATGGCATTATTTTATTCTTTTTATGGCTAAGTAGTATTCCATTGTATATATGTACCACAACTTCTTTATCCAATCATCTATTGATGGACATTTGGGTTGTTTCCATGTCTTGGCTGTTGTAAATAGTACTGCTAAGAACATTGTGGTGTATGTGTCTTTTAAATTAATTTGTAATTAGAAAATGTAGATTAAAACAATGGGATTTGATTGAATTGACTCCATCAAATTGACAAAGATCAAAAATTGAATTTTATTTCCTCCATTGAATTGACAAAAATGAAAAACATGATGACATCAAGTGTTTGCTTGAATGTGGGGAAACAAGTCTATTTATATACTACTGTTAGGGATATACATTTCTATAGATTTAAAAAAGGCAGATGGACATGTCCACATATATAAATAAAATCTGTATATTGTTTATGGATATATTCTGGATAGGTTTATATTCATATAAATATGCAGTTTAAATATTTTTAAAATCCAAAAACATATTCATCAAAATCGTCACAATGATTTCCTCAAGGAGAGAGAGTGTAAAGAGAATGTGACTTTTGGTAGCAATCAAATGAACTTTATTTTATCTGTAACTTATATTCTTTCTTTTTTCTTTGACTCTAGAAGCATAATATGTAAAATAATAAAATAATAACAGGTCTTTACTGTGGGAAGTGGGATACGGGGTTAGTTTTAAACTACATGTCTATCTGTCTGTCTGTAGATCTATCCATCTATGATTTACATATATATTTGGAATGCTTTTCACTTGTAAAATAAATATATTTTAAAACAAGATATATGAGAGCTCTTTAGACTATATACACATACTCATCAAAATATCTTGTATTTTTTAATTGTTTAACCAGGGGTTGACAAACTTAAGATTTTGGGCCAAATCCTGGCTGATCTGTTCGTTTAAATAACGTACATCAGAAAACAGTCATTGTTAACATATTATCTGTGTCTGCTTTCCTGATACGATGGTAGAGTTGGGTCAATGCAACAGAGATCACATGGCCCACAATACCTAAAACATTAATTTTTGGATTTTTTGTAAAAATCCTTTTTGCTTAGAGGAGATGCCTCATTAAAACTGGTTAGGGATTATGTAAGACTAGAACCCATTATCTAAATGTGGGTAGATGGGTTCCAGAATTATTTAGCATTAAGCATATCAAGTAGCTCTTTAAAACCAGAGATGATACAGGGTCTGGTTAAGAATAAGTGCTAATGGAATTATTAAATGTATAAATCATATCTTTCTACTCAGCCACAGGCTGTTCTACTTAAATGTATGCACTGAAGGGCAGACTCTTGTTTGGTTTCTGACCGGGGACAGCTAGTCAATCAAATAATTATTTCCCACTGTGTTTTTATAGAGCTTTCTACCCATGTCTTTCACAAATACTGTCTCATTTAATCCTTTTAGCCTATATTAATGATAGGATTAATATCTTCCATTTTATAGCAGAATAAACTGACGTTCTTTGAAATTAATTTGTTTAGTACATGACATACAGGATTAGATGCTTGCTTCTTGTTACCCAATGTGTATTTACATAAAAGTTTTCTTCTCTTTTGAATGGAACCATAGGAAAGATGAATATTTGGTGGGTATGGATTGCTGGGTTTTTGAAAGAATCCTGTATAAGGGTAGTATGGCTTCATTCCAGAAAAACAGAGAAATGGAAAATTACATACAAACTCTTCGTAAACCAAGTTTCTCCAGCCCTCCCTAACTCATGGGTGCAATTTAGGTCACCTTTGCATTGCTACTGCAGTCTTACTAGCTTTGAGCTTCTGCTTCTCCACACAAAAGTTCTAATCCCAGCCACAGTTCACCACCAGCGTTTCTGATGTTCTCTACACTGACTGTGAGCCTGTCTAAGCTTCTACTCACCATGGTCTAGGCACAAATTCTCTCCCTGGCCCTTTGGGCACCAGTGCTGACTTTCATTGCTCTCCTGTCTTCCTCTACAGGCAAGTCCCCGCACAGGGAAGAGAGGAGAGATCTTTTCAAGAGGCAAAAAGGAAGTTGGGGGGGCTAAAGTAAACAGAGTCAGTCAGAACAACTGAGAGTTCAAACTAGAGTTGGTTTTCTGTTGGCTGAGCTGTGACAATCTCTCATTAGCTGAACTGTTGACAGGCAAGAAGAGGAAGTCTTTCTTCTTCCTGTTGGGCTCTGCTATCTCATTAGGGAAAAAGAGCTTCCCCTTTTTTGTCTCCCAATTGTACTTTAATTGAAGTTTCTGTTTATTAATTTTTACTGGTGTTGCTGATGTAGAGATTTTCACTATTGCTGAGAGTTTAAAAAGGCACCCCTATAAGTTAATGAGGCAGAAAAGATGAAAAACTCACCACCACAGTAGCTCCTGCTACTGAGGCACATGTGTCTGGTAAGAATGGATGGAGAATGGATGAAAGAACCTTACCACAGAAAAGCAACGCATGGTTATACCGTTGCTCTCCAGCATAACCAGTGAGGTGCAAGAGAATGACTCTGCCTCATTCCTACCTTCCATTTCTTCTCAAAGTAAACCCAACTGGTGGAACCCAATTCTCTTCTGGAATCTTAGTGGCCAGAAAGTCTAGGAATGTTTTTAGCTTTCTAGTTTCTTCAACTTGAAAGAAGATAGAATGGAGTTAGAGAGAATAAATTCTCACTTTTCGTCAGTCTGTGCCCACAAGGGATTTACAAGCTTAATGAAATGACAAGATTAACATAATGTGACAAGATTAGAGATGGGGCATGAGCTAAGTGGAGTATTACGGCTTAAGGTCAATAGAAGATCAGAGAAAAAGGGGATTAGAGTATATTGGAGAATTCAGGGGAAGTTTCATGGAAAAACTCAGCTTTCAGTTGGGGCTTAAAAAGATGGTAAGAATTGAGCAAACATAGAAAATAAAAAGGTGTTTCATGCAGGTGGACGATAAGAACAAAGGCCTGGATTAATGCACATGACAGCAGGTAGGTAGTCTGATTCTTGGAAAACACAATCAAGGGTGGTGATAACAGAATTTCAAAATACAAAGGACTTTAAAAATTGTAATAAAAGATTAAATACATTGCATGTGGGTATACATGTACTAAATGTCCATAACATGCAGTTATATAATTATGTAAAATAATGGATGTTATTGTCAATCAGCAGATTTGTTTCTTTGCTGGATGATGAAGGACCTAGACTGAAGCACAGAAATATACATGCTCCCAGATATCTCAACATCTTCTTCACCCCCGAACCTTGGTCATATTCGTGCAGGCACTGTGACAATCTTCAGACTTGCATTGGTTCCCTTATTACAAAAAGAAGCTTTCCCTGAACTCTCTAACCTTGATGCTTCCTTCCCCGTTGAGGGGCTGCACTTGTCCTCCTGTCTTCCCAGCCACTGCCTGTGATCCTGTTTCTCAATGGGCAATTTTGTCAGTGTCGTGTAAACCTGTCTAATTTTGAGTCGTGCATATACTGGAAATTGCCTGCTACTTTGTCTCCTCATTCAGATCATGTCTTCATCCATTTCAAGATATTAATAGTAATAATAATCACTTATTGAGTACGTGTTATATTTCAGGAAATCCACTAGATGCTTTCCAAATACCATTTCAAATCCAAATGTGTTTTTCTTCCCATTTCATAGATGAAAGAACCAATGAGATTTATTTATTTAACCCCAGAGCCTGTAGCCTTTCCACTATATCACAAATATCAAAACAAAACATATTTCCTTTATATTCTAGTAACTCAGATATCACAGCTTACAAAGTGTTGCTGTTGTTCGTAATCTCATCTGATCCTCAGACTAAGCCTGCAAATGAGAAAGGTGGAGAATTACCCTCTTGTTTTTTGTAGATTGGAGAAGCAACTAACTTCTAAGTCACCTGCCCTAGCAAGCTGAGTGTTCGATAACCATTATAATACCTTGGTAAAGTCTTAGATGAAGTAAGTTTTATTCCATATGCATTAGATAGATGGACACATAGATAAATTGTTAGGTAAATGGGTTCACTTAAGGATTTGAAGGATTTGAAGTTTAGAGAAATTGAAAGCTTAGAGAATTGAAAGTTTGGAAACTTTCTAATATCACAAGGAATATATGTATTCTGTTACAGTATAAAATGACAATATAGTTATGATAAAACATTTTCTTATATAATTGATTCATTCTTGATTGCAGTTATTCATGACCTCTACCTGCACATGAATGTCACATCTCACATTTTAGACAAAGGAAACAAATCAAACATCAGTCACCTTTCTGGGTCTCTAGCCGATCTCTAATGTTGTCTGTTAGTAAGTGCATTACTTTCAATAGTGGAAGAGTCAAAAGAACCTTGCTGGCTTTTTTTTTTCCCCCAGTTGGCTCTTTACTGCTAAGGATCTCAGAAAAGTGTGCTTCAGCCAACTTACACACATATGTTTATATTATGTTGGAAGATGACTTTTCTATTGAGGTTCATTATGTATGTAGGTAGTTGTTTTTGAAAGTGCTAATAAAAGTGGTAACCTCAGAAAATAAAGCTTAACCTCAAATTTTTAAAAAATAGAATTTTAGTTATTTGTCAGGATGTGGGAAAGAATTATAACTTCACAATGACCTCCAGTTCTCAAATTTCATCTTTCAGCAATTAGACTCCACAACCAGCCTGCCCTTTTCCAATCAAGAAACAAAAATTTATGCCTATGTGGCATCAAAAATTCCTTGGTTATAATCAAGAGGAACATAAAGGTGAACATTTTCATTAGTGCATGTCATGAACATTGTAGAAAAAGGAATTATAACCCACCCCAGTCCAATCCATCTTCCCTGAGGAGCCATTTAAATGAAAAGGAAAAGAGAGAAAAATCCTTAATCCTTAGTTTTTCGGTTACTCCAACTCCTTGAAATAAGTTTTAAAGTTACACAGGAAAGTTCTCAAGGAACAGCACAGCCTGCTTGATCTCAGCTGGAGCCATGTACAACAACTGTAAGTTAGAGACTGATTACATCAGGAATAATGCTTTCAATTTTAAAACCAGTGCTATTGATTGAAATCCAAGAGACAGATGTGAGTCTTATGCCTCAATGTGAGTTAATACATTTTTCCATATATTTATTAATTATGGCCATTGCAAGACAAAGAAAATTAAGGATAATGTATCATTTGTTCAGGCCTCATTGAACACTTCATAATTACATAAAATTTATATGAAAATTCAGGTATTTTGCTTTCAAATCACAGGGAAGGAACTTTGTAGCTTAACCTTAAATTAAAAATTGTTGGTAAATAATCAGTTGTTGGCTGAATAATATATTACCACTTCTGTAAAGGGCACAGAATCACCTTTTAGACTAGTAGATTTATTAATAGATATCCAAGCTGTCATTGATATGTGTATCTTTCTCAAAGGAGTAAATTTTCAACTTGTCAACTCCCAAACTGTGTTGAATAAAATTAGATTTTCTTAACTTGTTGTGGATTAAACTAACATATATTTGATGTTACATAGGGCATGGCATTCCAGATTTTTACATTTGACCCTAGAACAACGAGGGGGTTAGACTGCCTCCCTGTTGTGCAGTCAAAACTAATAGTTGTATAATTTATAGTAGGCTCTCCATATGTGTTTCTTCCATTTCTGCAGTTCTGCATTTGTGGATTCAAACAGTGTTGGGTTGTGTAGCACTGTAGCATTGACTATGGAAAAAAATCCATATGTACGTGGACCTGCACAGTTCAAATACATGTTGTTCAAGGATCAATTATATTTGCTTATGCATTTTGATATTGAAAATTTTCATTATGCTGTCTTCACACATTTTATATTATCTCATTTAATTCTTATAATCACACAAATGGTCTTATTTGTATGTACAACCGTCCCTGCTTTCCTGTTGAAACAAACTAAATTCAGTATCACACAGCTGGAATTTGGCTGGGCTGCCAGTTACACCTAGCTTTGTCTAATTTCCAGTCTTTGATATATTGCATATCTGACTTAAAATCTTCGTATCTCCCTGAATCCATGCCCTTTATAGGGTTTCCTACTATTGTCTGGTGAACTGAGTTTATCTGTGGCACTTGCCTTGACCAATGGAATTCCAGCATTCATGATACAAGCAAAGTTTGATCTGAGTTTATGCAATGGGACTTGATCACTTGTGGCTCTCTCATTGCCAGCAGAAGAACATTCTCAGCCAGTCTTCTGGTTCCAGAAAGAAAATGAGACATGAAGAGGAGAACCTCTCTGGGTAAGCTGCCCAGAGTAAGCAGTAAAGAACAGAATTTTCTCAGACTAGCAAACTGCGGAGGAGTAAATTCAGTCAACCCAGCTAAATTCAGCCTAGACCAACTGTCTGTGGTGTTTACAGATGTGTGAGCTGAAAGGATAAACAATCTTTGTTTTGCGTGACGGGTGATTTGCTATGTTGCACTTGATAACCTACACAAAATTGTATGCTTTTTCCCTAGCATCTTGCAGATAATGAAATGAAACACAATACCTGATAGAAACTTACAGAAGTGTTGAGATATCTTTGCTATCATTGGGTAAGGAAAGTTTAACACTAATGTTAAGAAGCAGGAGGAGAGGGACCAAGATAGTGTCATAGGAGTCACCTAAACTTTTCCTTTCCATGAACACACTGACTTTACAGTGACACATGGAACAATTCCCTTTAAAAGAAATCCACAAACTAGCTGAGTGGCTCCTACACATCAGGGGAATGGGAAAATACCCACATTGAAATGAACAGAAAAGGCTGAGATGTACTCTCCTCATAAAACCCACTCCCGTCACAGTGCCATGCAATCAGGAGGAAAGCTCCAACTCCCAGATTCTCCATGAAAAGCAAAGGGTTTAGACTGTATGTCTAACACTCCACCTTTGTAGACTTTCACTCAGGGGATGGAACCCTAATACACCTAGCTCTGAAGACTGAAGGGATATATGTCCACAAGATCCACAGGACTGTAGCAAACAAAGAAGCAGTTCTGATAAGCCCCCAACAGATATTTCAGAAGCTGAAATGAAAGGATGGTAATTTTAGCATGAAAACATGTAAAAATATAAAACTCACTGGTAAAGGTAAATATGTAGTTAAAAATTTAGAATACCCTAATATCATAACAGTGATAGGTACACTACTTATAACTCTAGTTATTTTTGCCTAAAATAGACTGCTATAAAAAATAAGATGTTTTATGTAAGCCTCAGTAACTGCAAAACAAAGACCTATGGTAGATACACAAAAGATAAAGAGAAAGAAATCTAAGCATCCCACTAAAAGAAAACCATCGTATCACAAAGGCAGGGAGCAAGAGAAGAAGAAAGGGACAAAGGACTTACAAAAGAGCCGGAAAGCAGTTAGCAAAACGACAATAGTTATGTCCAAACCTGTCAACAATTACTTTAAATGTAAATGGGAAAAATAATTCTTAAAAGACTGGCTGGATGGATTTAAAAAAAAAAAAAGACCCAACTACATGCTGCGTACCTTTGCACATTGTGGATGGGAATGTAAATTGATGTAGCCATTATGGAAAACAGTACGGAGGTTCCATAAGAAATTAAACACAGAACTGCCACATGATCCAGTAATCCCATTTCTGGGTATATCTCAAAAAAAAAAAAAAAAAAAAAAAACCACCCCACAAAATTGCTAATACTAATTTGAAAAGATATCTGCAGCCCCATGTTCATAGCAGCATTATTTATAACAGCTAAGACATGGAAACAACCCAAGTGTCCATGAATGAATGAATGAAGAAAGAAAATACACACACACACAGGGAAATATCATTCATCCCTACAAAAGAAGGAAACTCTGCTGTTTACAACAATATGGATAAACTTGGAGGACATTATGCTGGATGAAATAAGCCGGACACAGAAAGACAAATACTGCATGATAACACTTACATGTAGAGTACAAAAGAAAAAAGGTTAAACTCAATGAAGCAGAGAGTAGAATAATGGTTGCCATGGGGCTGGGGGCTGGGGAAAAAAGGAGAGGCTGGTAAAAAGGTACAAACTTTCAGTTTTGTAAGATGAATACGTTCTATGCATCTAATATATAACCTGGTGACTATAGTTGATAATACTATATTATATAATAGAAATTTGCTAAGAGAGTAGAACTTGTGTTCTCATCAACAACAAAAACAGTAAATATGTGAGGTGATGTATGTATTAATGAACTCAATGGGAATCCTTTCACCATGTGTACATATCACGAATTATTGTGTTGCACACTTTAAATAGCTGACAATTTTATTTGTCACTTATACCACAATAAAGATGAAAAGAAGAGGTTGGAAGGACTGGGTTTAGGTGACACATTAATTTTTCCATCTAAAACAGTTCTTAGTGACTTCTTTTAGTCTAGGGCAAAAGATGAGAACCAAAAGGAAGGAAAAGTACTGTCCCAAATGTAACGTAGTGACACACGTCAAGAGGAGCTATTCCCGACTGGCTCTTCCACTCCCTTTGTAAGCAGTGCTTGCAGAGGTGTAAATACTGGCCAGACTAACCTCTGTACTTAAAGTAACCATGGAGAGTTGCAATATTCTATCAGGAATTGGCAAATTATAGCCCATGGGCCACACTAGCCCACTGCTTGTTTTCATAAATAAAGTTTCATTGCTCTAAAGTGCTATAGGAGGTCAAGACTGGAAGATCCAGGATCAGAGTAGGAAAGTACAGCCGGGGTGTCGAGAAAGGGCAGTGTGTAGGTGTGGCTGGCGCTGTGGTTGAGGTTGTCGTGATCCAAGTTAACAAAGTGTGAAAGGAGGTATGATTTCAGGGAATTCTCACTGGTGTCCGCTGTGAGATTTAAGGCCAACTCTTCTGTCATTTGCTTGTTGCAGAAAATTCCTTACTGGCATACCTTCTTTAATAAAATCTTACTTTGATGCGACACCTTGACAATATTGGTGCCATCTGAAAGATTTTATTTGATTTCTAGGTAGAAATTTGAGCCAGGAGAAAAAGGACACTCTTGGTAGGCAGCCAGGTCCAGGTGTGTTTTCTTTAAAACATCTTGTGCATGTGTATGTGTATTTTTTAAAGGTATTTCTCAGACACTGTCCCAGCAGCACATACATTTATATTTGGGTATAGGTTAAAGTCTACACAGTGTTACCAGGTATATGCTGCCTGACCATATTTAGGGGCACACTGAAATATTAGGCATTTTGTGCATCCTTGAGCCCTAACAAATCCTGAAGGACCAAATCCTACCCTTCTGTACACCTCAAAGTTCCTCTGAGTGCTTTCAAATTACAGTGGTGGCTACATTCCCGCTTTCTATTTGCCTGTCCTTTGTCTGTTTCCACAGTCCTCCTTGCCGTGTAATCACTCGTTCTCCCATTTATCACAGCCTTGCCTGGTCCTGACTACACTATCTCCCCGTTTTTGTCATGGTGCACTGGTACATTACAAATACAATTAAACCTCTTACAATACTGAGGCTTTTGGCCAACACATCCCAGCTTCAAGGTTGAAAGATTTCTGATATTACCTTCGATATCACTTCTTTCCCATTTATTGGCAGTGTCCGGACTAATGCAGTAGAGTTGCATTAATTAAAGGAAGCATCTAGTAATACTGCTGTTTTTGCCAGTCCGACACTGAATCGGGAGCCCGACGCCTGCTCATGTTTTAAGAACCATTTATCACCCATGTCATCCAAAGCAGCCAGCTGTCTGAGCCAAGCCTCATTTGCATTTCATCAACCACAGGCTCTCTTTCCCCATCTCACTCTCAACTCTTTGTATAGCGGCTCTAATTTTTTTTTTAAAGCACATTTTTTTTTCAAAGAAGGAGCTTAGCTAAAATTAGTATGCTATGTAGAAAGATGATTTGAATACCAGACACAAGTCTCCATACTGGTTGTGGCCAGAATAAGCAAGAGAGACTGTGCACTGGATTTGCTCTTTCTTTTGGTGAGATGGAGAGTTGTAGCCATTACTCTGCTTCCCAATATTACTATATGACCTTCATCGATATTCATACTCAATAATAAACGCAAAGATTCAATTTCACTCCTGATCATGAAAACAATTTTTATAGTAATAAATGAAATGTATTTGATTCCATTTCATCCTTCATTTTGGACTTGGCTTAGTGTTCTACCACCCTCTCCAATCCTACATTATAGAACCTTCTTCTCTACCCACCAAAGCTTTTAAAGATCCATCTTGAGTCAAAATTTCCTCAACCTGAGCAAAATCAGCATATGAAACAGTGCAATTTGGAACTATTTTGCAGTAAGTTTTGCACTTGTCTTCATAATTTTAAAACCTGTGTAATTAATGAACATACTTTTTCTTTTTTCATATGTAAGTCTTCAATATAATCAATCACCCTTTTCTATTAATCTAAATCTTAATACCACTTGAGAAAATTTGGTTTTTTCCTTTCCAAAGCACAGAGATAATTCCCCCATCTCCCTGAAGCATCTTCTGAATAAATACCTTTTTGTGGAGCTTATGCAGAATGTGTGTGTGTGTGTGTATGTATGAAGAGAGACAGAGAGAGAGAAGTATTATGTTGTCACTGTGCACGGACTTGTCCGCCCTCAATGTTTTGCCTAAACCAAATCTCTGGAGATCATTTTTAGGGGCAATCATACCCTTTTATGTTCTTGCTTCTTAACCCAGATGGTCAACAACAGTGGACACCTGTCTCTCACTGAGACCATATGATAAAGGTCATTTAACAGCCTTTCCTGATAATGCCCTTTAGTCCCTGTGGGTTTGGTTTCAGATTCCATTCAGTGACCTAGAAACTTGAAAGCTCTGTATCCAAAGCTAATCCCTTGGGATTTCTAGTCCTCAATAGGTAATTATTTCAACAAGTTTCTCTCTGAAAAGAAAGTAGTCTTTTGGAATTTCTTTTAAATTAAATAGGAAAATAAGGACTTTGTATGTATTAGATTTAGTTTACATCTAAGACACGTTTCAAGATTAATATGATTTAAATTTTAGCCACAGACATGTAGAGCAAAAGAATAAATGCTTTTTAATAAACTCTGCAAAAATAGGTTTTAATTTGATTTTAGGTTAAGAGTTTGTGATTTACTAGTATGTAGTTGATAATCTTTCTAATCCGTTCTCAAACACCTTGCATTTTTAAAGCAGCAAAATGTGTTTCAGTAGGGAGAGGTATGTTCTAGAATCCCTTTTAATTCAACCAGGATAGTATCAATCATTACATAAACAATATGAGCTTGTTTTCCATTAACTTGAAAATATAATGTTGATTCTTCTGAACCCACATTCATCCTTCAAACAGTAAACTGGTTTTCTGTAGCTTGTGTGTTGCCATTTATTCACAAAGATTCATGGAGGAGACATTAATTCTTTTACATTTTTTCATATCTTCTTCTAATACCTTTATTTTCTATGTATTTCCCTTTGGATTTACGAACTAAGACCTTAATGCTTGAAGTTCAAACTTTTTCCCTGAGCTTTTATGCATGTAAATCTCCTTTTACATCACAACTCTTCCTGCCAGATCCAAGGTTATTAAAATATGTTCACATCTATGTATATGGATTGTATCATTAATAACATTTTTTGTAAACAGTTTGACTGCTCTAGTTTGCTTTCATATTTTTTCATGATCCAGGCAATATCATGGATTTTGAGAGACGAAATAAGGGTTTCTGACATTAAGAAGAATGGATTTAATGAAACCAGCTTTCTGTTAGTTTGTTTCTGAAGAGATTATGTCCCTCTTTAGCAAAAGCACAATAAAATTGTCATGGAAGGTGTCTGTGGGTTGTAGGATGGACTGTTTTAAACACTGATTGGGTATGCACATGCAGCCTTTTTCTGATACATTTTCATTTTAGAATTATTTCAGATTTTACAGAAAAATTGCAAATACAGCACAGAGAATTCGCATACACTCCACACCCAGTTTCCTCTCCTGTTAGTTTCTAACATTCATAGTGGACCTTTGTCACAGCTAAAGAACCAATATTGATATACTGACTAAAGGTCATACTTTATTCAAACAGATTTTCTTAGTTTTTACTGAATGTCATGAAATCATTCTGATAAGAAAAAAACATTTATGGTGTACATCTCCAGATGACCACTTCTATATAAAAGTGTGCGGCTGTGTGTGGTGGGGGGAGTTGGGGGGAGGGAAAGGACCCTTCTGTCTCAGCTGTAACTTTGAAGTTCACAGTTTTAAACCATGGCATTTTTCTAAATTTATTAGCCACTTGAGCTTAACTCAAGTTACTTTGCTTCCCTCAGTCTTAATCCCCTTCTGTAAATATGAGTATTACAATAATGCCTCTCAGAGAGAAGTGTGAGCATTCAATTCATTGCTGCAGATAACGTTTTTAATGCAGCATCTGGAACATGGTAAGTTCTCAATACACGTACTCAATAAATGTTGGCTATTTGTCACTATTATTACTAACTTTGAAGCCTGAGGAGGAAGTGGCCTGAGCATGTTCAGACTGACAGAATGCTACTGTTGCTTCAGGCTGATCGGTATGTTTACACAACCAATATTCACCTCATTTTCAGGTATAGTTCTTCAGAGGAGATCTACCTGATCTGACCAATAGGTATCAGGTATCTAGTAGTTAAAACTCAGTTGGAAAGGGAAAATCCTATTCTACCTGGTTTGGCTATAATTGTGGCTGAACTCTTCATTTTTACTAAATAATAGTGATGTTTGGATCTTCAAAGTTTTGTTTTATCACATCCCAAACATCTGGGGATTGTTGTTAAATAAAAACTTTAAATTCTGATAAAATACATAAAGAATTCCTTTTTTTTCCCTATTAAATACTTTGTAATGGTGACTACTTAGCATTGTGCCTAGAGGAAAATATTTTCCAGGCATTCCCAAAATTTAATGTAAATGAACAAGTCTTTAAACTTCCTACTGTCCTCATATTTGCACCATAAAGGCTCAGACAAAAGATGTGCTTTAAAAAAAAAAAAAACCAAAAACATGACATTTCTTTGAGGAAATATAAGAAGAAAAATGAAATAAAAAGAAATCAAAATAAGAGTTTTGGAGGGTAGAGTTGTGACAACGGTATCAGATTGAAGGATGCAAATGTGGACTAGTTTCAATCAAAAATTAAAGAACAGCTACAGTTGTAGCAGCAAACCAAAGTATTGGCGTGCCTGTGGGGAGAGGGAATCAGACACGGATTTGATAGCCATTCAGACATTTTTTTCCAACAGCAAGACTTTACAAATTGTGCAGTGGAAATAAAGATTTATAAATTGAGAAACCCAATATGCAGTCCACTCTAAGATAAATGCATCTCTGTGCATGTAGGTAGCTGTTTGAGCATGGCTTTGTGCTTTGTCAGTCATTAACAATGGTGATAGAAATAATAAGTTTGCAAGAGGCACCGTGCTAATGATGATGCCACTGGTAAGAATGGAAGGAAGGCCACTGCTTTTAGGCAAAATTTAATGTTAGTCAAACCTTGGATGGGCTTATTTACACTTAGATTTTATGACTAAATATTGATAGCTACACAAGAAAAATCTATACCATTAAAATTTCTGTAGTTCAAGAAACTCATTACAATTCTGAATTTCTCTAACCTGAGAATTGATTTCATATCAATTAATTTTTTGATACACAAAAAGTAGATTTTTTTGTAAACAGGAATGAGGGTGCTCAGGTTAAACTGTAGTATGAAAATCATTCTTTCTTCATATGCATATCCCGTTTCTGTCCTTGCTCAGAGTATCGTCTTTCACAGATCAACATAAATCTCTTCTCTACTGATTTCTCAGAGTACTGCATATTCAATCAGCGTCCACAAACCTCAGATACAGAATGTTGAATTCCTCCTGTCATTGAAAACTAGGATGAGTTATTCAGTGGTAGAAAGAAATTCAGGAGCACTGGGAACCACATGGACCTAATTATTACTTGTAAAGGCACTAAAAGTTGTCAGAATTTTATCTAATTTATGAATTCCTGAATATTTTGTCAATAGATATGAACAACTTAGAATGTAACTTTGATTTATACATCTTTGGTAAAATAAAGGATTAAAATGATATAACAACAGCAAGCACACGGTCACTTTACATTCACACGTTATAATTTTCAAGGCACTTGTCTGTTCATTCTTTTAGGTGAGTAGGCAGTTAGGTGGTCAGGACCTCAGACGTGACGTGGAGAGGAGACGCCTTTCCACGCTCCATTCCACCATCAGTCTGTTTGTACTTCTCATTTCTCCTTCCCCTCCCCTCACTACTTAAATATCTTGACTCTGGGTTCTAAATCACACATAGTTTTATTCATGTGTAGTGTACCTGGAAAAGGATTATACTACATAAATCCAGCTATTAAAGGTGTGGGGGATAGATACAGGACCATTAATGTTGATTACTTCAGTGCAGGTGGGATTGGAGGAGGAAAAAGATGAGGAAAAAGAGATTATTTTCCTCTTTATACAATTTTGCATCATCTGTGCTGATACGAGACTCGTATATTATTTGTAATTAAACACCAGAAAGTACTAAAAAGCTCATGTATTTCGTGTTCTCTAAAGGAAATATAAAATCACAAACGAAAATTTACTTTATGTACTAGTTACTAATTATGAACTGATATGTACTTTATGTACTGATTACTAATACTGAAAAAAGTCAAACCATTCTGAACTTGCATGGAGGTATTTAAACAAAACACTACCTACAAAGGGAAAAAATTGAATGCATTTTTCTTTATTAGTTTAATCATCATTGACAGATTGAAAGCATCTAATTTATAGGTCCTGAGTTAAATCTGATCTTTTCTTGGAGAGTAGTGAGGAATGCTGAGGGTGGAAAGGGAACAAAGTGTTTTGAAAGATATAAAATTTAGAGAAACTTAATTTAAAAACTTCTTGTGTGTCAAATAGCTATTAAACATAATTTTCATGATTTTAATGTAAGTGAATCTGAACTCACATATGGACTAAGTTTCTTTTTAAGCTGCTCATGGATTTAAAATGTAGGGGAAAAAGATCACTCGGCAAATATGTTTTTGGTTTTGAAAAACTTCCAAATGTTTAAAAAGTAGTTTTCAAATCAACCATATCCATATGCATCCAGATTTTCTCATCCTCACTATTGAAGGATGAAAAGAACTGGAATTGGGGCAAAATGGTTGGAGATGTGATACATATGCTATAAAACTAAAAAGCAGTTGATACTTCAAGGAATTGGTTAAAAAATAAATTTGGTCCTTATGGTAACTTTACCAAAAGAATCTAACACTTTTATTCTTAGCGATTTAGGATCATGGATGATATTAATCTGTCGTAAAATGATCCTGTGACCATTTCCAGAAATGGAAAAATGCAGAAATAGAAAATGTGTATGATGTTGCTGTTTTATTTTGTTCCAGGTCCTGTTACTATCTGTGGAAAGCAGTGTTCTAAGGGAAAGAACATTTAGATGAATTGTGACATGAACTATCATTTTCAATGCCTTATGCAGAGAGAAAGTGATAATAACTGAACATTTTTGGCATATGGCTTCCAGATACAGTGATGTTTCCCTCATAACATCTAAAAACTAAATATATGGAAATGTACACTTTTTAAAAGAACATAGAGACATTAAGTTTTGTCAAACAGCTATTTTGAAATATGATTTTAAACACACAAGATTATATTCTTAATTAAAATTTTTAAACTAAGAAGACTGCACTTAGGCTAACAGTTACCAATTATTTTTTTCTAAATAACAGGTAAAATAAATTTTATTTTAGATGAATTTGAATATATAGATGCAAAACAAATCAGTGTTATAAACAAAATACTAGTGTAAATAATCCCCCAATATTAAATAATACTCAGTGAACTTCCACACATGCAGTTGGTGGTCCATTATTAGGTTAAGATATAAATACACAGCTTTCTTATCTTTTTAGCCTTTGTTGGGTTCTTTCATTTTCACTATCTAGACTAAGTAACTAGATACGTATGAATGACTACATTGGGTGAGTTTCCCAGTTCTTTTCAGCTAATGTCTTTTTTGTCATTTTAGTTATATAGAATTTTTAGAGTCCAGTGAATATAGATCCTACAGCAATACTCTTTTGTATATTGGGAAATATTAGATTATTGTTTTTACTCATCCAAAAACAAATATACTGTCAGGGAATTTTGATGAAGAAGGCAATAGGTTAGCCTACTAATGAGAATTCCATAAGAAAATACACTACCATATAGTATCAGTTATGTGGTCCTTTTATATTTTGGTTATTGTTATATCTCTTTTGCCTTTTGCTCTGGGAAGAGTGTGAATAAAATATTCTTCTTTACATTTATTTATTATATTTTCTCCTACATGATCACTACAAATAAATATCCTCAAATATATTAAGAAAATAAAAACAAAGAAACATACAAAAACAAAATACAGGAGGCTGGAAGGGCTAGAAATTAAGTGTAGTGCAGATTAAACTATTTGCTGTACACGTAGCCCAAAGTTGTCTTTTAGATAAGTTCACTTTGGATAGACACATAGTCAAGGGATGCATTTCCTTTATCCTTATTTAAAGCAATTCATGGATCTATATCTTTGGAAGAGAGGCATGGAGTTATGGCAGACTTGACTACCTTAGATTTCTGCTGGGTTGTCAAGAGGTGAGTTGAACCAAATGAAAATATAACTCTCCTAACAGATATCTTGGCTTCTGTCACATTTATTTATTTTTTAAACTTGTATTTGTTCTGTAAATAGATACTGAGCAACTGTTGTGTACTAGATAGTGTTCTAAGAAATTGGGTATACGAATTAACAAAACAGATACAGTCTGCTTCATGGAGATGTGAGAGTATCACTCAAACCTAATTTTTCTTTTCCATCCTCTCGACTCTGGTTTAGGATCTCATTACCTTTTTCCTTTTTCTGGGCTTTTGGGGTCTCCTAAATAGTAAATCTACCTTCAGTGTTGCTTCTCCAGTTGAACCCAAACACTAACATCACCTTCACTGTTCTAAAGCATGACTCCACTTAGAAAATTTCAATAGTTTACATTCACATCTAAAAATTTTTATAAATATTTATTCTACATTTTAAGGCCCCTGCATTCTCAATATAATCACTAATAAGCTTACTTTTCTCAACTCATGTTCTATTACATCCCACTCTCTTCCATACCTACACCCATTTCCACCTGCACTGCACAAGCCTGTAAACTTCATGAACATAAGACTTAAATGTGTCAGTTTCTTCCCCAGGTACAGTCTTAGTATATAGGTAGTTGTTCTCTTATCTATTGATTTTGCAACATATTACAACAAATCTCAGTGGCTTAAAACATAAACAATGCACTATTTTACTAATAAATCTGTGTTATGAGCATATTAAGAATTAGTGGGGTTGGCCATCTCTGATCAAGCTCTTTCGGTTTGACTGGGCTGGAGAATACCTGTCGAGGATGGTTTACTCATACGGTGTATGAGTCAGTGCTGGCCATCAGTTTGGAGCTCAGCTGGAGTTGTTGTGCCTTGATTCCGCTCCACATGGGTTGCTTCACATTGTTGTTTGGGCTTCCTTACAGCATGGGAATAGGTTCCAAGAGCAGTTATTCCAGGAGGCAGGAAGTAGAAGCTGCTAGTCTCTTAAGGCCTAGGCCTGGAAACCAGCACAGTATAAATTCTGCTAAAGGATACTATACAAAATATAGTCAGAGAGCAGAGCTCTCCCACATTCAAGGGAAGGAGTATCGTGCCCGTCTTTATTCTGTAAAAGAGGTGCTTGAGCATTATTGAGTGAATGATTACTTAGTGTGTCCAAATACTTGCATTTCCCACATCTTTGTGCCTTGGCTCCTCTATTTTCCCTTCAAAGGATGACTTTGTATCTCTCTTAACTATTCAAGAAACGCCTTTCTACCACTCTGCATGTCAATGTCTTATGTATCGCCACTATGAAATTGGTCATATTCCATTCTCCTTATTTTCTTATTTTTTTTTATGCTTAATTACTTTATCACAATCTGCTTTGCTAAATTACTTTATCATAATCTGCTTTGCTAGATTATTGAGTACATGCTTGCCTCTCCTGTTAGACTTTGGACTTCCTGAGTTTTCATTCCGTAAGCATGTTTAAATCAATGGGAAGTTGGGGCCTCTCCATCCAGAATATAGATTGAGTCTTACACAACACATTCAGACTTCTACCATCCATTTAAAAGAGGTGACCTGGCCAGGCAAATTCTGAAGACTCTTCTATCCTTTCTGACTAAAAAGTGAACTGCCAGTAACTTTATGAAATGTGAGATGAGAATAAGCTTTTAAAAAAAATTCTTAAATAGTTTCAAATAATTTAAACTAAAATCTTCATATTTTCTAACTCTCATGAGATAGAGCTATGTAGCAACACTCTGAATATCTCATGCTTTTCTTCTCTCCATTGCTATAATGTTTAGAAAACTATCACAGAAATGAACTATCCCAAGCCATGTACTCAGATGCTTTCTTAGAAAAGCTGATCAAATTTCATTTTTCTCAGGTGAAGAAAGATCCATTACATGGTAAATGGCCAAGGTGACTCATGGTGCCTGCAAGGCAGCAATTTTCAAGAGCACAGTGGCACAATCAACCATTTACAGATAGTCATTCCCTCACTTTTATTATACAAGTTACTAGAATAGAAGAATCTAAATCTTGTGACTGAAAAGGATCTGAGTACCAGGTGTAGGGTTAGATCTTGGTGAGCTCAGGGATAGGGACCAGAGAGAAACACAGAAACAATTATTCTCTTCCTATCTTAAATTTGAATTTAAGTTGTTTTAATTATAGAGTTGAGGTGGGATTCTTACTGAAAATGAAATATCTGAGTTGTGGGTGAAATGCATCAAGAAGAAAACAATCAAAAATTAGCAGCTGCCCCTTTCAATCACATCTATCATCTACCTACCTATCTATCCACCTATCCATCAGTCATCTATCTATGTGTATATTTACCTTAAAAACAGAAAAGGAAAAGAAAGTAAGAGTACTGTTATTCATTTCTTAAAATCTGCTGACTTAGTAGAGATACTGCAACAAATGGTCTATGAAATGAGAGCCCTTGCACAAGCCAGTGAGCTTTGCAGACACTGATGTTGATATTCTGTTCTGCAATTCTGCACTATGTGAGGATTCTTTGTTTCATAATAACAAGAAAAATCTAATTGTGTCATTTTCATTTCTAATCGTTTAGTCTCCAGTTTAGAGAAAGGATATGCTGCCTCAAGTGCATTAATCCAGGATTTGAAAAATTGTCCCTGACTTTCCTTTGGGTGTTTTGGATGCAGTACAAACAATGTTTAAAAACACATGGACTCAAGCATAGCAAATGAAACCATGAGGTAATTGGTTAATTGCAGGTGAAATTGGCCACTCACCTCTTTTACTGAAAGAGCGAATGACTAATTGCATTTGTGAATGCTCTAGGAGAACAAACTGTAACTTAATTATGGAGTAACATGGATTTGGTGGGTGTGCAGAGCCTCACATGGGAAAGAAGCCATGATATACATACACGTATCCCTGAGTTCTATCCACTGAGAGGAACTGGAAACAGTGGAACTGATGGAAATAGAAATGATGGAAATGTGGAAATGATACCAGGCAGGGAATGAAAAGTATAAAATGAACATGAAATGTGCTATTATATCAGAAAGCAATGACATACTCAAGAGAGTGATGGAAACATCAAAATAACACAATAGCCAACTCTAAGAGCTCCCACTAGACAAAAAAATGTACACAGTGAGTATCAAAATAAACAATGATAGTAATGGATTATGCTAAATGAATATATTAGGAAACCATAATCCATACTAACAGATTAATAAATGAACAAACTGAAACTTTGATGAGGAATCTGATCATGATATTTACATAGTTTCACAGTACTTACTCTACTCCTGTCTCAAATCCTTACCAGTAAGAAAGGGAAGATGTGTAATTTTACAATGGAGAAGCTGGCAGATGTCACCTTAAACAAGTGGTCACAGTTTATCCTCAACAACAACGGGACAAATCAAAATCATGCAATGCTTGATGGAATGCAATGAAAAGAAAATAGCACTGCTTCCATGTCATTCTTGCTAAAGATGCGTAACCTGATATTAATCATGAAGAAACATTTGACAAATCCAGAAGAGAGACATTCTACAAAATAACTGATCTGTATACTTCAAACGTATCAAGGTCAAGAAATCAATGACAAATGGATGCGTTGTTCCAAACTGAAGAAACTAGGTGTGACAAGTAAATTCCTGATTCTGAACTGAATCTTCTCACTATAAAGACACTTTTGGAACCATGGATTAAGAAAAATAATGTTCGTGCCATCATTCTTCCAATTTCTCTGATAGTTTCAGACTATATAAATTTCTCTTTTCTCCCAATACTTGTCATTTCTTTCACTATTTCTTGGCATCTAAAAGGGGTCAGTGAATTTTTTTAAGGCATTGTCTTGTTACCTAAGCACATTAAATATTTTAAGATATAGTTGAAACAACTAAATTGTTTCTACTCTGCCCTATTTTATTACAGAAAATGGAACTATAATTTCAGTTTAGAGATGTAGAGTTCTTTTGGGAAAAATCCTCACAATTTAGTTTTCCAGTTTTGGAAATGACTATTCTTTATTCTAAAATTTAAAAATTTCTCATTTCAATTTTGTTCAAGTAATTAAGTCTGTTATTTCATCAAGACTTTGTTGTATGTGTTGAAAAGCCCAAGATTCATTCAAGAAATAGTGAGTGACTCCTTATTTTGTCCCGGGTTCCTGGGGTATAGCAGTAAACAAAACTGATATGAATCTCTGACCTTGTGAAGCTTACATTCTGGTGGGGCAAATAACAAACAGGTAAGCAAATTATATGTTTCAGCTATATGCCCAGTGAAGAAGTTAAATTAGGGAGGAAAAGAAGGAACCGTGGGGGTCTGTGCACTGTGACTGAAGTGGTCAGGGAAGACATCGCTGAAAGGGAAACACTGAAGGGAAACCTACCTTGTAGATAACGTTCTGTTCTAGTTGACGTGGTGGGGTTGAACATGTTTCTGGTTTAGGTGAATTTTGAAATGTTGACAAGAGACTTTTGATTGAATTTCTTTGTGTATATAACAAGCAAACAAATGTCTGCTTATGAGGATGAATGTCATTTTGGGAAAAAAAAAACACTTGGACAGAGTATTTGAGTACATTACATGTAAAGAACCTGCATAGGATATAAGTATGTGTAAAAGTCAAAGGAAAAGCTGAAGGGGTTGGTATCATAAAGAAGATGTGTGAGATGAACAAAAGGAAGAAATGAAGAAAGAAAGAAACAAAATGACAGAGAGGGAAAAAGAGAGAGAAAGAGGGCAGGGGGTTGGAGAGAAAAGATAGAGGGGGCGGGGAAGGGAAGGACAACAGATAATAAATTAAAAGGAAGGAAAAAAACCTAGGGCAGGGCGAGGAAGGCTTTCTCTCTAAAGAGCCAGATGGTAAGTATTTCAGACCAAAAGGGAGCTCCGTCACTGTTACTTAACTCTGCCTTCACAGTGTGAGAACAACCACAGGAAATGCGTAAAAGGAAGAGTGTGGCTATGTTCCAATACAGCCTTATTTATAAACATTTAATATCTAAATTTTGTATGTTTCAAGACATGTCACAAAACATTTTTCTTCTTCTTTTTTTTTTTTCAACTTTTTCAAAATGAAAAGAAACATTCTTATTATGGACTCCACAAAACAGAGGGCAGGACTTAGCCTTCAGGCCATGGTTTGCTGATCCCTGACCTAGACAGAGATCCCTGACTTATGACAGACACAAGTTGTGTGAGGCAGTCTGGTGCCTTGGGAGCTGGAAAGGAATGGAATTAAAATTCCTGGGTTCTAATCCAGGCTTGTCAATTTGTTACTTCTTTGACTCTAACAAGATTCCACCTCTCAATGCTTTCCTGTTTTAACCAATGAAACGAAAGTGTTGAAATATATGAACATCAAATTCTTTTCTTGCAATAAATTTTGTTTTATTGCCTTTCAGAACAAAGAATAGATACCCATAAAGGAAAGAGCATTTGATTTCAATTAAAGTTCACTTTTTTTTCAGTTCTGTTCTTTGCAAAAGTCTCTTAAGACAAAAATGTTTTTCATCCCTTGGGTGTAGAAGTTAGGCCTTAAAGTCCCTTAGGAAACTGACGTCACCATGATTTCAATGATACCTGGCTGGAAAATCCTTGAAGTGACCACTCTCCAGTGCCATGAGCAAGGCCATAATATGGCTTGGCAAGATGTTAGGAGTTTGTTTCTAAATAAAAGCCATTCGTAAGTGGGGTAAAAATTCTCACACGTAACAGTTTATCTCATTCATTCCAGTTTAGATTTCTTTGAGAGGCCAGGTGCACTGAGGTTGAGTTTCATAGTGGTGAACACATGCTTCTTGTTGAAATGGATCTCTCAGGGCATGGAGGGTACAGATTCTGATTTCCTATTTCACTATTTTTCATAATGATTTCAAATTTATATATTTACCAAGGAATTATTTCAAAATCTTGCTCACCTCTCTTTTGTAGGTAATTTCTGTAAGGTCTAATATAATTTAAGATGCTATTCTATAAAATATATGGTATTTTTGGATAGCAAACCAAAAGATAGTAAACTGAATTAGATTGTGTTTCTAAAGAGGGCCACAGTAGTAGCTCCCTTTCTACTCCCACATCAAGCTTGAGTCTATTTTTTCTGTCCCTTGAGTCTAGATGAGTAGTGAACTGGCTTTGACCAAGAGAATGTGGTGGAAATGCTACTGTAACCGCTGAGGCCAAGCCTCATGTGCAGCCACCAGTTCCTCTCTTGGAGTCCTTATCTGCCAGGCAAAGACTTTTCTACTGGAAAGATGACATGGAGAGAGAAAGAGATATATATCCAGGCAGCCCCCAGCTGAGATACCATACAGGTGAATAAATCCACCTGGACATTCTGTTACTAAGTCCAGATTTGTTCTGCTCGCCACACGACAGGCCAGTTAATTGGGAGATAAGGTGTTGGGTCAAGGAATAATAACTTCACTCAGAAAGCCAGCAGACCCAGAGGATGGCAGACTAATGTCTTGGAGAACCATCTTCCCCATGTCAAAATTAAGACTCCTTTTATACTAAAAAGGGGAGGGGGTGTGTTTAGTTGTTGCAAACTTCTTGGTGTCAGAATCCTTAGTTCTTGCGGGATTCTGTGTAGTTTAGGTCATAATGTTCCTGCAAACCTCCCAACAGGACAAATGTTATTCTTCGTTCTGCAACTTTTTATCTCCATATGAATGGAAAAGTTTTATACCCTTAAAGGTCAGAGACTTGAGGATGGGCTATCTTGTACATTTCAGGCTGTATCCTGTATATTTCAGGCTATAGGCAACATTCTTTTACAAAAGGTGCAGAATCAGCATGACTAAGCCCAGGAAATAGAGCCCAGGGTTAGAACTAAAGGAACAGATCTAAAATGGAGTCAGATTTGTTCTTCCCTATTACAATTCCAGTTCCCGCTCACCCCCATGGAACTGAATTTATAGCTGATAACCCAGCTGGATGCAGTCAAATGAGTAATCCTAGGAAATGCCATAAGAAATAGAAAAATAAAACCTGCCTGGTCAAGTACAGCCACTTCCTGAATTCCCGACCCACAGAATCTTGAGCAAATAAAAACAGTACTGATTTTAAGCCATTAAATGTTAGGGTAGTTTGTTGAGCAACAGAAGATAACAAAAACACACTTTACTCTAATTAAATTTTATAATGATCAATTATATTGCCACCTACACTTTAGGTGACTATATACAGTTCATCATCAACTAGCTGCTCTATGGTGAAACATGCTGAAATCTGTAATATTCACGTTATATGTCTTCCTTATTTTAAAGACTCATTGTCCTTTAGGCAATATTTTTTCCTAGCTACATTAATTAAAAAGGAAATATATCTAATAATGAGGCATATATAAAACTTAAAATTATCTGTAATAAATTCAACCTGAATTAATTCTGATTTATCATTATTAGAATTAACCATTTGATGATAATGCCAATAAAAATGCAATTCCATTGTTCTGTGGAATGGAGTGATCATTCTCCAAATAAATATATTTTAAAAATAACTGGTAAATCTGGGGAAGATGGAGATTTATTCAATTCATATGTTATCAAAATTAAAATAATTTTTCTTCATGTGGCGGTAAAATTGCACTATATAAAACTACTTATTAAAATGGCATGATACATCTGATTTTCATTTTAATCATAGCTCATTTGAGGTTGGTTTAATGTTTTCTTGATGCTCCCTCTTCATGACAAAAAAAAAATGAGCCTACTTAAATGGTGACACAAATTGATGTTAATGAATTAGCACATTCATACAAGGACTCCTAATTTTACTGCTAAAAGCACACCGTTATATGCAGCATTCTGTAGTTTAAAAGGCACTTGGATAAGTGCCTGTATTCAAATCCATTTCTGTGCCCTTTGTATTCTTATCTTCCCTGGGCCAGCAGACAATCCAGCTTTTCACTAACCTTTGGCACTCCACCATCAGCAATAAACTGTGTGCTCCTTCAGAGTCCCCGGGCTTCCTTAATTAGCATCACCTGTGGTATGTTCCATTTGGAGCTGCCCCATCAGCGCTGCACACCTGCCTTGGTGCCTGCAGGTAGAATGAGGCTCAGTGTTTCACGGCTCTGGGGAGTCCATCTGCGTGCCCTAAAGCAATAACTAAATACCTATCATCTTCAGCAAGCTTACTATAGCCTCTAATCCTGGTAATTGTGCCTCAATGAGGTAGAAGTGAAATGATAAACAAGAACCTGAACAGATCCACACATCCACACTATCGTGCTCCAACAAATTAAGTAAAACATTTGTCCTCCGTTTTCAAAATGAAAGGTATGTGTTTCTACCCCACCAATTAAGTAAAATACTTTCTACCCTTTTCAGGAAGAAATACGTTTGTTTCTACACTTAGAGTTGCTCTAAACCTTCCTTCATAAGTCCTGGAAGTTGCAAACATTTTAATCTTATTTTTTTGGTCATAATACTTCCTAAAGTACAAATTTTGTAGTACAGTTTCAAAAACATTCAAGGTCATGTTTTCCCTTAAAATATTTTAATAGTATAAAGCGTTTCACATGTATGTTGGAAGGGTAAAACTGACACACTTAAAACATTTAAAATAAAAAAAATTTTATAGCAACGGATCATAAAAAATGTAATGAATGTCTTTTACTGAACAATGGATGAAACATAGGTTGTTAAACCAAAGGAATTTTAAAAGGCTTAATTTGTGTTCTCCTCACGAACTTACAGTTTTCTCTTTTCATACCTTTTTTTTCTTTGCCAAGAAGAATTGGCTGTGACACTTAATGGGTATATTTTGTTGAAGCTAAGTTCTTTTAATGTCAAGCTATTATATCTTCTACATACAGAAGAGAAATGGTGCCAAGATTTCTAACAAGTAGGTACACATTCTTCTTGAAACAGAAAGGCACTAAAAAAGCTTTGTGTTGGTAGATTGATGAGTTGAAAGATATGCAATTCAATTCTGAATCTATTAGACTAAAGACTGCTTTTGAGAAAAGAGCCTATAGACTAATAGTTATGCTAAAAGCAAAAGTCTCTGATCTTAACCCAATTTGTAATAAACAACGCATATTTTTATCTATAAAATTTTGACTACAGAAGTAGGGTAGAAAAGTTGCCTTGATTGTACAAGGTTTTACTAAACAGACTTATAATATCATAGTCTATTTCCGTTTCTATATTTTAAGTAAAAGTTAAAAACAAAATACAATTTTAGTTTTCAATGACTTCCAGTTGCAATGGCTCATACGTGCAAGAAAGAGCCACCGTAATTTAATACTTATTAAGATTTGGTTTCCCATTGCATGTTCAGAATGAAAGATTCTCATATATGAATCCACACTCTGCATCTTACATATGTGAAACTGAGGCCCTGAAACTGACTTGCCCAGGGTTATACTGTCATTAGTGTTAAACTCTGGTCCCTTGATTTTCAGTTTAATGCTATTTTCACTACAATATGTCCCCTTCCTTCACTGACTTTGAGTCTCTGAATGTCAAATGAAAAGGGGAAGGTGAATTTTAATAATCATCAATTTAAATTAAAGCTCAAAACTGCATGTATTTTTACAGTTGATAATGGGAAGAATCTCTCTTAGAAAGTGGGCAGGAAATGATCCAGAGTTGTAGATTATAAAACATAATCCCCACAGCTATATCATAGAGGAGTTAGTTCCTTCAAGGTAGGTCATTTTAGTCACCAAGGGTCATCAGCCTATTTAGAAGTTTTGCAGATAAAGAAATAGATTACATAGACAAGGTTCTAACTCTATTAAATAGCAGAAGGAAAAGAAAATGTAACACATAATTGGAGAGTTTTTGCACTGTTTGTAGCATTGCATTGTATCAGAAGATGGACAATGATGATTAAAATACAAGATCAATGATCGGTTGTGCTTATGAATGCAACATTCAAGTAGCATTTTTTCAAGATATGCTTTGTATAATGTAAATTTCTCAGGATATTAATAGGTTTTAAACAAAAACAAATGTTTTCAAATATACCTGAGAAAAATTGCATCCAATATCCATTTCTTGATATTTACGATGCATGTGAGCATATGAAAGGCTCTGTGAAAGCGGACAGTAAAGATACCTATTTAGCTTTGTTTTATCAAGTGTTTCCCAAACTTTTTGATCATAGAACACTTTTTTAAAGCAAATAATAGCAGTTTATAGTATTACCCCAAAAGGTAAAGACCTCAGTTCTTGCCATACCCGAAAGATAAGTTTACAGCAGGAAGACGGTGCATTCTGTAGCAAAGGAGTTTACAAGATTTATTACAAAAGTACACCTCTGAGAACAGGAAGTGAGCTGATCCAAGGGAGGAAGAGCAGTGGTGTCTGCCTCCCCTTTCTCTTACACCCTCGCTTAGAGGTGGTCTCTTGATTGATTGATGCTCTTGTCCCTGGAGTGCTAAGTCATGCTTGACCCTTTTGTGCATGTCCTTATCCATGGTGTACACAGAAAAGCCCATGGCGGGGGGTGCTAAACTGCAATGTTAATTATAATACAATGAGTATTGGGTCATATCTGGTTAAATCCTTTCTGCTACCATGCAGTCGTGGCTGTTGGGTTCTAATCAGTTTCTTGCTGGCACTCATTTAGAAGAAGTGAAGTCCCTTCATGCTGGAGGCAGGTGTAACACCATTGTCCGGAACAACCTCCTTCTGCTCCACCTGTCTGCCCGGTGCCCCCACTTATCTAACTACCTAACAATAGCACACAATGGGAAACACTAGTTTAGTGTGTAGTTTTATGTTCTGAGAAGCTGAAGCAAAGAGTTCTAGTGCACATTCTCAAGCAGAAGTGTTGTTTCAAATCTCTTTCCTGAGAATAAAAGATAAACCAAATATAATTTTATGATTAACATCTCTCCTTCAGTGTCACTTTTTTCCGAGCAAAAAAAAAAGTTAAAAACCCACAAAAGTTTTTTAAAAAATTAAATTATTTCAATAGGTAAAATATGAAATCCATGTCTTGGTTTCATTATCTTATAAAGGTCACTGCATCTGTCATGAGGGTCAATCACTTTAAGTAAAATTATGGATTATCTCCCATTCCTAACACCCCGCCCCCCCGCCACACACACACACACACACAGACACACACACACACAGTCTATTTTATGGCTAGATAAATGAAATGTGGCAGGACTGTATGGAGCTGGGTACCTGGAATTCTGGTACGCTACTTTTTGTGAGTTTGACTTCATTTTTGCCCCGGCACTGCTAGTATGGAGGTAGAAGAGAGGTTACTTGCATAAAAATTAAAAACAAACAGACACGCTGCCAAACATCCGCCTGTGGAACAGAAGTTTTCAAATGAAAAAGACAAAGAAGAATCTGGCAAAAGCAGTTTGGAAGTTGACTGTAAGAGTGGCCAAGGAGTTTTTCTTGCTAGTTGCAAGCAACTCGACGAACTGCTAACAATCACTCTTACTCCTTGCTGATGAGAGGTCTTAGCTCTTAAAGTCCTTTCAGAACATAAACATTTAGCCTCATTCTGTTTTAGATTCTGTTAGATTGTGGGAGAATGTGTGAAGTATGGTTAGTTAGAATTTTTCATTCCTATGCAAGCTGCACAGGACAAGGATGGATGTGAACACATCCGCCTGAATAGTCTGGAAATTCAAGTCTCTTTTGTTAATTTGCTGGTTATTGTTTCACATCCTAATTTTTTCAGTTAAAATTTAGTATTGACTTATAAAGAGATACGGAGGTGATCCTAAAAATATGATCTAAGCAAGTATTATCAAGCAGTTTAGCATTACTTTAGTATTGAATTACAAGCTTCGGAATAAACTAAGTATCAATGATAAAACCATAAGTGGTTTCCCTCTGTCCTCAAATATATATATATATTTACCTTCTTAACAATTCACTAAGCATGGAGCGGGAGCTTTGTTTAATGCAAAATCTGGCCATGTGAAAAAACACGGGCACTGAAGTGGAAAATATTTTTGCATTCTTTTATGCCAGTGTTGCCCTTTTCTGTCAAGTTGCACATGCACGTGTCCACAATGGGAGCAATATTTACAAGCTGTATTTTACATAATTCCAGGGAATCACTATCTACTCTTCCACTGAAGAGAATTCCCCTGGCACTCCCGCGTGCCACTCCATCCTGCTGGTTCGTTTGTTCTATTGTACATCCTGCGGAGAGATACATTGCAGCACGGTCGCCGGTTGTAGCCGAAGTGGAGTCATCCATCATCCCAGTCACTGGAACTGAGGACCTTATGGACTGGGAGTAAATTATGAAGCTATGAGGAAGGTGATCATTTTTGCAGAAACAGCTATTTTATGTTCCTGTTCTCTATCTGATCCGATCCTTCCTTTCTTGTTTGGGATAATGAAAGAGGAAAAGCCACAGGACCAGTTTTTGTCCTTTGGATTCACGCTGAAGGAATTAAATACAATCAATAAAAAGGCACTTAACAAGCTTAAGATTGACTGGTCTTTTCCTTGTTTATTTTGAATTTCCGATGTGATTTTCAGTTGACCTGCTGTTCATGGCATGGAGCTGAGGATTTCCCAGATTTAAGTGTGTTATAAATGGATAAACTTCACTGTGTGGGATGATTTAAATGAACTTACTGGAGACCCAGCCCGGGCACTACAACAGGAAAGTTGCCGATTATCTTAGCGGCTTTCAGCCACATAGAGTCAAACTAGATGTCCTCCCTTACCCCCTCATCCCTCCTCTTCTGCAAGTGGAAACGTCAGTGACTGGCTTAACATTTGCCATTCTGCTTCATGTAATTTACATAAGTCTTGATTTTATCCTAATAAATTTAGAATCAGTTTAACATTCAAAAACATGTTTAGGCAATTTCAAGAAAAGATGACATCTCAAATATTATTAAGGAAAATTGAAATTGAAGATTATAAAAACTTAACATTGAAATACATAGTTCTAGCACACGATCAATTTGAATACTTGTTCTTCCTCCAGTTAGTCTATAGTTAGACAGTTTGACGTTGTAAAACTTACCAGTACTGATCTGCTTTAGTTTCTTTATCATATACACATTGACTCATTGACTATTTTCTAATAGAAGAATATTGCTATGTTGTTATCATGGACACTTCCTAATTCTTTAAGAAAACTTTTAAATCTAAGAAGTGATCATTTTATTAAGAGAGAGCTAAATAGCCTCACTTTGAAAACATTTTCTTTCATGTAAACTATATTGACACGTCAATATTGTTGCTTTGAAATGGCTTAATAGTAAAACGTTAGCATATAAATCTACAGTAAATGTGGTCTAAATTAATATTTTAAATTGCAAGGTGCATTGTCTTTTGTGGACAATCGGGCATTAAAGGAAGCATGCTAATTAAAATTTAAATGCAGGGTAGAAACTAACCCTAGGTTACATCTGGCTGCTGTAGATGAGAGATAAATATTTAACACAAATTAAACTACTATTTTTGAAACAAATATTTACTTTTTATTTAGGATGACCACACACATACATTTTTGTACCGTAACTACTGAATGTTTATGCAAAACACCAACAGACACCGTAGTAATTCAGTCTAATGGAAATTAAAGTCAGAAAAGACATTAAACTTCCTTTGTGCAGGGAAAGAAGTATTTTTTATATGAAGCGTAGCAAAGCAAGCTAATCTTACCATGTTTAAATGCAAATTTTGTTGAGACAAATCAAAAGCAATGAAAGGCAGGCATAGTAGTTTGAGTCTATTTTAAACTACGTTATTGGCTTCAGCTGCTGTCTTTGATTGACTCCAGTCTCTCATACTTTATTGACAACAGCCTACACCCCATTTTCCACTTGAGAAGAGAAGCTTCACTAACCCGAAGAACCCTTCCATCCTTTTTCTTGCCAAGTTAGTAAAATAATGAAAGAGAAACTCAATGTAAAAAAAAAATTTGTATATTTTCAGTTAAAAAATTGGAAAATTTGAGTGCTTTAAAGGAATTACAGGAGCACTGACTAAACATAGCTTGTTCCTGAAGCATTCTTAAATGCTGCATCCATAATTTTCAGTTGGTGGAGAAGGGTAGTTCAACCAAGGGTAGTTCGGACAGGGTGCTTTTAAAAGTTCCACAATGAGCCAAATTCAGGCCCTAGATGGACAAGGTTCTAGAATTTCACACGTCCTTGTAATAAAATATTGAAACTCTTATTTCAAAGATAGATTTATAGGCTTGTATGTAACCTAGGTTGCTCAAATTTCACATGAATATCCAAAACCAGATGAAATTTGTATGGTTTTCTGTATGGGATGAAAAACAGCTTTGGTTGTACTACCTCTTTATGTCTGATTTTACTAAAAGCTAAATCACATAATCCAGAGTTAGTGGCCTCTGATGCTTAGAAAGTGTCTTTACTGCTCTCTGTAAGGCCGGTTCCAGTCTACAGTATAATTTAAAAACAATTTCTGTAATTGACAGGGCAAGAGATTCCCATGTCATATCTTAGACAGTCATTCGGCTCATAAGTTCTCTAACATGACCAAACTCTTCCCGTAGTGCATTCATTCACTGCATAAATAACTAATAAAAGTCATTGTTGAACTAGTTGGATCAAGGGAGGTAAGTTAGTCTAATCCTTGGCGTACATAAATTTCACATATGTGAGATTACAAAGTACTGCAACTCAATTAGATAATGTAACACTATTAAATATTACTAGTTTTGAGCCCTTAGAAATTAGAGAGTAATTTCCACATATAAACTAAAATAGCTATTTTGAAATATGCTAATATTTATAGAAATATGACAGAAAATATATGTAGTGTTCATATTAGGAGCAAACAAATGAAAAACTGCCGTTGTTCATAACTGAGTTATTATTTCACTTTCTCATTACTGTCAAAATTCAGAAGTTTCACGGACTAGGTTTCTGTGCTCGGTACCCTTATAACATAACACAACTGTTTTGATAGGAATCACGGATTCATTCATGGGTCTTCCTTCATCGACTCATTTGAAAAATAGCCTGTAACTGTTACAAAACTTGATTTTATGTTCCCAAGAGGAACCTTATTTCCTATCTGAGGAACATCAGGATTATGATTTCATAGGAAGGCAATCATTATTATGCCCTAGCACCTGTGACTGATTTTCTCTGTTTACATGTCCCTACACAGTGTTAATCCCTCCCCTGTGTCTTGAAAAGGCATATGGCATTAGTCGGTGGCAAATTAAAGGACTTCTGCTTGCTTCAAAGATAACTTTAAGGCTCTATATTCATGATGTAGAAAGTGTATGATTATTCATTTTTAAAAACCATTGTGTAATTTTCCTAGGGTATTTTTCAAAATTAAAACATTAAAAGACATAAAACATAAGCTAGGAAATAAAATGAACTCTTATGTAGCTGCACAGTAATAGAAGATTTCCACCTTCTACTAGTCGTAATAATGCTCATTCATGCATTTTTATCTGACATACATTCTATCCAGCCCATTTTTACCTTTAATATAGTCACCAAAAATATAATTAAAAATGGCATTTTTTACTGCGATCCTGGACAACAATATCGTACAGAAACAATGTCAGAAGACTAGGGATACCTTTAGTACATCTATAGATGACAAAAAGGTTTCCAAGTACCCTATGTCCAACAGCATACAAAAGGTCCTTATTTTGATCCCAGTAATTGACAGTGCTTAGACTTACATGCTAAAATTTCCTCTGGATAGGTTTTGGTCATTTCATGTGGTCTTCTATCTCTAGTACTTTTTATCTGCACCAACTCTGGTGAGAAGACACCAAGTAAATCTGTCTCGTGTATCAGGCAAATGGCTACACAGCACTTCCTTGGTTTTCATTTCCATGCGGTAATTTTTGCAACTCATGGAACTAGAACCAATGTCCAGACTCGGTCAGCTCTTCTCATCGGTTTATAGCAGAGAAGGTTAGAAGGCATAGTGAGGCTAGCTAAAGAACTCACTAAAGTTAAGAGTTCCAGTAAGAAAATCAGATCAGCCATGGGGAAGAAATCAAGAGTCCAGCAATCATGTCATGAGTCAAGATATGAGTGGAGCACATTCTATGGCAAGTTCTATGACGGCAAGGAGGTTTGTCTGTTTTGTTCACTGCCTTAACCAGAGGAGAACATATTAGGCAACCAGGCGACATTTGCTTGATGAATCTATCGTACGACACAAGAGCAAACCAAAGACAGAGCAGATATTCATATAGAGGATGACTAGAAAGCAAACTGATCAGTGAAAAATAAATCAAGCAGGCATACAGACAGGAATAAGAAAATCCCAAAACATGAGAGCAAGGAAAGCAATAAAGACCGTTATAATCAAGCTGACTTTTAAAAAAAGTGTTTACTACATTCCAGGTATGGGTCTAAGTGTTTCACATATATTACTTCTTTTTGTCCCTCACATGATCCTATTATCATCAAATTACAGACAGGAAAATATATCACAAGAAGGTTTTTTTCTCATTCAAGGTCTTGATTTTAGAAAATGGTAAAAATCACATTGGAACCCAGAGTTTCTGCTTTGCTGTCTTGTCTTGTCTCCCTTTGGAGCCTCTGGAGATAATAAATATGAAATGGGAACTGGCCAAGCAAGTGTAGCGATGGATGCACAAAACCAGGAAGAGAACCTGATTTGGAGCCAAACACTTAGGCCAGCCAGGAAAATTAATAAATCGGATTACTGTTTGGGCAGACAGCAACCCTGAAGCTTAGCTGACCCAGGACTTCATGTTAGAATGACATGTCGGAGGCACATGGCAAAATACGGGCAGATTAGGATAGCAAGTTGTTTTTACCTTTTATGTCATGCTTTGTCCATTTTAATTTTCCTAGTAGAATAATCCAATATATTTCTTCACATCACACCATTTTATGGATTACCAAAGATTAGCATTTATATTTCAGTACCTGATCTGATTGGTGAAATTTTATATACACACACACATACATATATATACATATATCTCTCAAAACATTCTTAAAAATAGAGTCATATTTTCCAGTGCATTTGCATTTTAAACTTTGTAAGAGCATCTGCCTAATTTGAAAAGTGGAAAGCCACACATTTAAGACACAGTCTTTACTTAATATTGTGAATTTGGATTATTGTACTATTGGATGAAATACGAAATTTTAGAGAAGAAATTTAGTAAAGTGTAGATTTTAAGCTACCTTAGGGTTGCTATCATTTATTAAGTTTTTATTTGTTATTTGCTTGTATTAATTAGAACAGGTTTTGTCAATTTTGGCACTATTGATACTTTGTGGCAGGGGCTGCACTGTGGGATTTAGTAGCATCCCTGGTCCTTACTTACTAGATTCCAGCAGCAACCTGCTTTGGGAGTGAGGTGCTTAGGGTGTCGGTAGTCATGCCCTCTCAGGTCATACCTCACCTTCCTCTGGTCCCTGCTCTGACAGACATTGTCAAATGCTTCCTTGGGGAGTGTGGTAGTGGAAACATTTTGCTCAGTGAAACACTGAGTTAGAGGGCTACTGACAGTTTTAACAAGCACATTACAAAATGTATAAATGGGCTTAATAATCTAGAAGTTTATTTCTCATTCAAAAAATAATTCAAATATGTAGCACTTGCCCTGAGGGTGCTGCATGACCATTCAGACTGTCGGTTGTTGAGAGGATGTGACTGCCAGTTGATCCAAGAGCTGGATCCTGGCAATCAGAGAGGCTCCCTACCCATCCCCTGTCCTTGGAATGTATGCTCTACTCAACCTTCCATCACTAGGAGCCATTTCAAGGATGCAAACTTGAGAGACTAAGGTGTTGTTGAGACCATCTTGACTGAACCCTGTTAAGTCCTCTATATAAGCTTTTAAGATTCTGGCAGGGAGTAGGGTATGGTGGGGAGATCTACTCTTGTGTCTGCTCAAGACAAGCCTCCTATGTAAGCTCCTTTGCTTATTAAATCTGCAACCCACCAATATGGCCTGGTCTGCCTCTTCCTTTGGTCTCTCCTTGCCCTCTGTGTATAGGGTCCAGTTTCAAATTTCACCCTGGGGACTGAGCTTGTGAACCTCCCCATCTTCTAAAGCCTCTATTTTCTGTGATCAGTTGGTGGAAGGGGAACGAGAACATGGAAAGGGCAAACATACTTCTTGAAAGCTGTCTCCTAAATGTAAAATACTTTGTCTCACATTTCATTGGCCAGAACTGTTACATGCTTATTTAACTGTGTGCCCAGTATAAAGAGGAAATAGACACTTAATGAACAGTTTATACATAGACACTAGAGAACATAGAAGCAGTGTTTGTGAGGATAAAAATAGAGAGAGTATGACACATCCCTCCAAAACTTGAAAAAATTCAAAATCACATTGACAAACAAATAAATAAACAAACTGGGGTACATTCATACAATTAGAGACAATGTCGCAGTAAAAAGAAATGAACTGTGGTCAACATGACAACAGGGATACATGAAGATACATCAGGACAAAACAGCAAGTCCCGGGGGATGACTTAACAATATTATATACAACTATAGAACTCAAACAAAACCCAGCAATACACTCACATGATGAAACTAGAAAATCTAGGGAGTGGTGAACACAGAATGTAGAATAGTGATTATCTCGAAGGGTGCTGTGAGAAAAAAATGGCACAAAGGAGATGGAAATTGTAGGACATAGTCCATTTAGGGGAGTTATGTAGTGGGTTCAATATAATTCTTCATATTATTATTCTTTATAACTTACACATAATATCATTTATGTATTAAATAAAGCATTACAATGCAAAAAAATTAAAGCAGAGATCAAAATAGAACAAGCACATTAATATTTGTTTATTGCTGAAAATTATATATTTGCTGAGCACTGGTTAGTAGTAAATTTAACCAGATCAATAAAACTTTAGGATGTGCCGTGCTAATTATCTTAGAAACCTTCTTAAGGCAGGACAAAACGGCTAATTATACTGCTGTGAATTTCTGGTACTATATTTCATCTTTGCTTTAATTACTGTTATTTGCTGATTTATTTTGATTGCAACCCATTAGTTTTAATATTGAGATTTGTTAGTACACTGTTTTGAATAACTTGGAGGAAATTGTTTTTGACTCTATTATGCATTTGAAAGTGTAATTTTAATATTTCAAGGAAGAGTTTTTTTTCCCAATATTTTAAATTTTTAATGGGATCCAAGAGCAAGTAAGGGGAAAATACAGAAATATGTTTCATACTAAGCTCTATTTGTATAATATATTTCATTAGATGGGGAGTATTAAAAGGAAAATACAAAAACCTCTTTGGAGCATACGGTTAAAAATAGCTTATCTATGCACTGGAGAGTCAATTCATATTTGAATGAAAAACCTAGAAATCATCTTTTAGAGCACAAATGTGGAGAAATGGCAACAATTTACCAAAATCAATGTTATCTGCTCTGTGGGCCAATTAGTTGATAGATCTTCATTATATTCAAAAACTCTCCTGTGTCCTTAACTCAGAGCAGAAAATTAGAAGGTAGACTTGGAAGATGTCTAAACTGAAGACTCCTGTTACCACCTCAGATCCCTGTTCTACACATTTTTTAACCTTCAATCTGGGACTATCCAGATGCTGATCATAGACGCTGATACAATGCAGGGACCTGGCAAGAAGGAAAGACCGATGTAACAAATTCACTTAACCCTCCTTTTCCCTTTTCTCTTTTAAAGTCATAGCAATGTTTCTAGATACCCATTTAAAGTACAGCATCAGAGAAATATCTCATAATCTAATTAGCAATGGGTGATTGCTGAAACTATATTAAGGAATTAATGCACATGAAAAGTATTTTTTAAAAAGATTTGATGTGAAGCCAAAAATTCTCACTTCTATTTCCTTTTGTATTTACTTATCATTTAGGATTGAGCATTCATAAATAGGCATATTGTTTAAATGTCTTCGTTTGGCAAAGGTACGTACAAAATCTCAAGCAAACATATTTGCCTAGGGATGGTCGTGATATTTTGACAAGTTTAGGATAGATAAATATAAAACTGACGCAGAGACTGTGATGCCTGACAGACGCTGGTGTTTGCTTCATTATTATCATGGAAATTTTGTACAAGAATAAATTTGACAAGCTTTGTTATGTTTGGTGCAATTGAAAAAGTTGTTTGTGTAATTCCTTTGATGATTAACTGACTGGAGTTTTAATGATGCCATTGAAGAGAAAAACAATGAAGCATCATTCCTAGCAACTGGTACCCAGCAGCACAGAAAATGATTCACATTTGGCAAATTTACCTTGAATACAGCTGTTGGATGGACATAAAATTTGAATAGTTGGGAGGAAAATGAGATAGGAAGCCTGGCATTTAAAATGAATTATCAAATGAGAGTACTTGTACTCAGTTGAACCAAAAACACTGAACTTTTTGAAGCTGACTCATCACTTTGATAATTTCCTTTTAAAAGTTATTTTATGCCTAATAAATAAATCCATGTAACATCAAAGTGGAATAAAATCATAACCAGTGCCATTTGTCCATGGTGTAGTGATTCCCAACCCTTGATTCTGTCTGTCTGGGTTCCTGCTCCAGCTAGATCTGCTCCCTGGTTGCTACACCAGGTAACAACTGTGTAACAATAATGTGTTATTTGAGCAAATTTGGTTTGTAGAGCCAAGAAATTTGCAAAAAAGAAAGAGCATGAGAACAGCTGTAGGATGGAGGGTGGACAGAGATGGAAAGTCTTGTTTTCACCTTTGCTAACATGCTGGTTGTTCAGGGCCCATTATGCAGAGCTCATGATCTGTGAACTTAAACTCAGTAGGTATAAATCTCTCCATCAGGAATAATCATGGTATCATACCAAGAGGGGAAAAATATCACCAATATTTGCAATCACCTCAAAGAATGAATGGCATTTGCAAAATTATGGTCTTTTTCCAGAACTTATGACATGATGAAGGAGGCTTATTTAATGTGACATCTTAATTTTGACTTCCCCTTTATGCCTAGTGTTTCCTGGAACAACTGTGTTCCATTAATTGGAAAGAAAGATTTTTATTTGTTGGGGCCTACAATACCCTTACACCTTGTTTTGCTGGCTGGAAACATTAGAAAACAGAAAGGAACTGGCACTTAGGGACACAAATAACATATAGAAATTACAATAGCACTGGATGAATTTAAGATTAAGGCATCAGTAAACCAGAACGTGAGACATTTTGACTTTTCAGGGTCACATTAGGAAGATGTGGCTGGTGTTAGGAGACATACACTATTTACTGGTAGCAAAAATCCAAGAAAATGCCTTGTAAAATTGAACCTTGTAAAATTTGTATTGATCATCTCTTGCATTTTTCAAAATATTTTTTAAATTTAAATTTTATTTATTTATTTTGTTCTGGGGGGAGGGATGTACTTAGGTTTATTTATTTATTTACTTTTTAGAGGAGGTACTGGGGTTTGAACCCAGGACCTCGTGCATGCTAAGCATGTGCTCTACCACTTTGAGCTACACCCTCCCCCCACATTTTTCAAATTTTACTGTGTATTCCTGTACTTAATACTTTATTTGCTTTTGCATGTTTTTTATGTATACTAGTCAAATCATACTATATTCTTCAGAAATATGATCTTTAAGTTAATCATCCCTAAGATTTAGCCATGTTGTTCCTTTTAGCTGTTATTCACCAGTTCTCTCCATTGCACAGTATTCCATTATGTGGATATACCACAAATTATTTACCATTCTTCTATTTATAGACATTGGAATGTATCTTGTTATTTTTCTAATGGGAACAGTGCTATCTGAACATTCTTATACCTTTCTCCTGGTTATACACAGGATTTTTCCTAGGACAGTAGTTTTCAATATATTTGACCATGATGCAGAGTAAGAACTTTGTTTTTCATGGTGGCCAAGTAAACACAATTTTCCCAAAACAACAAAAATAATTCTCATTTGATGCAGTCTCATATTTTCTATTCTTTTGGATTAGATTCATAGTCTATCTTATATTACTTTAGTTTGTAAACCTTATAGTCACTTTCTAAGGGTCACAACCAGGAGGTCATGAAAACTAAAGCTCAAGTTTATCCAATTTGGCAAATGAACCCAGTTGAAGGACAGTTTACTATTACCCTAATCTCTTTGAGATTCTCCTTTTACTGAGTGTTGGGGCTAGAGGACTATCAAATTTGTCTGTGTAAGAGTTGGTGTTACAAAAACTTTCTTCCCTGCCTTGCCCGCCTTCAAGCAGAGTAAGTTTCTCTTCTGATGTGATAAATATCCTGGAATCTATCCTCCTCTACAGTGAGTGGAGTGATGGGGAAAAGGCTGCTCCTCTGAAATTTTAACTGCAACTAGGTAGGCAAATTCAAATAAGACAGCAAGTAGTATATCCCTGCTGTATTTTCCAATTTAGTTTTACCAATAATGTACACTTAGATTCACATTTAGTTGAGTGGATTTAAAAGGACTGAAAAATTTTTGACATTCCTTCCATTAAGAGGTGGGGTCTATATCCCCTCCCCCAGAAAACTGAGTGGGGAAGTGATGCTATTATCATGTCCAAGACTAGGTCATAAAAATGCCATATGGCTTGTACTTTGTTCTCTTTGATGCTTCCTCTCCAGATGCTTCCTCTTGGGTATGTCAGAGCCCAGTAGCCAGTTGTCATGTGGAGAGAAACCCAAACCACCTCCCCAGGCCATGTGACAGTATCCAGCTGCAGTCCAGCTGAGCCCAGGCTTATGTCCTCCTACCCCAGACACCAGACATGTGAGTGAAGGAGGCTCCAGAATAGTCTATCCCCAATGTGTTTGAGTCACCCCATATATTTGGGTCTGTTCAGCTAACACTCCAGAACAATGGAGCAGAAATCAGCCATCTTTTTTGAACGCTATTGAAATTCTTGACCCACAGAATTTATGAACACCTCAAATGGTCGTTGTTTTAGGCCACTGAGGTAGGGGTGGTTTGTTATGCAGCAATAATGGTTGAAATAATTGGGGAAAAGAAAGGGGGATGAAGGGAAACCAAAAATCTTTCTCCTAACCTCCAACAATATGTCCAGGCAACAGATGAGTCATACAAAGGAAAAAGATAATTCTCGGAAAGTAGAACACTCAGAAATATATATTATTTTGGGGAGTTCTTCAGGGCTTATCTGGATCTAACCAGCCAGGATAGACTACACCCAAGTAAGCCCCCAGTATTTAAAACCAGTTATTAAAGGAAGTCAGAAAAGGCTGTAAGGATTGTGATTTGGGGATGACTGAGGCCAGATGGTAATAATTAGACACAAATATTACCTACTTGGCCAGTTCTATGTCTGTGTTCTGGAATGCAAACATATTTAAGACCCATAATTATAGAAAACTTATATATATGTATATATTTCATTCCTTTAGAGGAAAAGGCAAATTTTAAGAAAATAGATTCATATCAGGTTTGGGTTTAGTAATACCTACTCATCTTCAGGTATTTAAACATATATCCTGAATTTGGTACAAACCTTGCACCATCTCTTATACTGTCTACATTTATACCTATATTTTTAAATAAGGAGAATTAGTATTTCTGTGAATTATAGATCCTGAGATAAATATTGATTTTCTTTATTATATGTCAGCAAGAAAATATAAGACCTAAACAGTTTAAAACAAAGATGAGGCAAAAAAGCACAAGGTGTGTAGCTGAGGTCATAGAAAGCATGTTCATCCCCAAAGAAGACTCCCCAAACTTCTTTCATGACAAATGGTTGCAAAATTTACTTTGAAATTTTTATATATAATCTATGCCATTTTTAGTGCCTAGTTTACATCCTTAGAGGAAACATTTAGCTATCTTCATGCTGATTATTAGAATTCTACGTTTCAAATAACAGATACTCATAGGCCCGAGCCTAACAATGTGAAGGATATGCTACAATGATTCAGAACCGTCTTGTAGAACTGAAGAGTAGGTATAAATTTCATTCTTCGGCACTGTGTGGGATTAGGGAGTGGAAGGCATTATGCCTCTCTCTGTGTCTGCTTCAGTTTTCTTTCTCTCAAAGATAAGCTTACTCTTAGTTTCCTGACCATATAATATAGAAAAACAAACAGAAAACCAACTAACAAGAAATGCAAGAAAACAAAGCAAAGCAACCATGGCTTCTGCCGAATCCTGAGTTGGCATGTTGCGCCCACAGTGGACTCTTCTTTCTCAGTCCTGACTTTAAATTCCTAGGGACTGAGCTGAGCGTAGCTTGGGCTAAGTGATCACCTTTGAGGAATCTGATGGCCTTGCCTGGCCCAGTGAGAAGCAAGGCACGTTGTGCAGAATCGCTGCCCAGACTAACCTCTGCCATCCTGTGGTCAAATAAGGAAAGCAGTTCCCAAAGAAGGGTGGCATGGAGAGACAGGGCCCAATGACTTCCCCCGAGGAGTCCATTATCAATATAAATACTGCGTTTTTAAATGCCAAAGTGATTGCTAGAGAAGCCAATGAGTTAAAAAAAGAGTCTTGCTGTGCCCCTGGCACACATGATGTACTGGATGTGCTGGGGATGCTATACACCGCCTCTACCAGTTACACCTATTCCTTTGGGAAGCCTCAGAATAATAGCACCTCTATACTGATCTCATCTTGTCCTGTTCCCTTTCTGCTGGCTACATAGTTAATTAACAAAGGATCACCGCTGTGCAGTCTATGTGGTGACCAAGGGGAGAGCCCCACGTACAAGGGACACACTATGCTGGACTGTGGTGGCCAAACCATCAAGGCATTTCTTTCTCAGTGAGTTTAAGTTGAAATTGCTGACCCTGATGTTAGAGGCAGTTCAGGCGTGACCGGCTCTGCCGAGGAAGCTGGGTATTGAATGGGCAGAAGTGTTTCCCTAGAACCCAGACAAGAGCTGCTCCTGCAGAAATGACCAGTAGAGATGCTTCTGAATCAGTACAGTGATAGCCAGAGCAAGAGAGCCAGGGGTGATGAGGAACTGTAAGAAAAGACATTTTAGGTCTGGAGGAGCTTCTAAGACCACTTTCTACTTTCCCAAACTTTCCTGTACGTTGTAAAAATAAGCCCTGCTCATCTGAGCGTGCTCCTGTGCCATGGAACTTAAAAGAGCCTAACCGACACGCTTCTCAAGATACAGAGACACCCAGCGATGAGCGCAACTGGAACAACGCTCAGATTAACAGTAAATAATTTGGAAGGGTGTTTTATTGATAGTAACAATGAAAAAAGCAGTAGTAATAACAAAGGCAGTAATACTATTTCTTACTGAGTGCTGCGCTCCCATGGAAAGCACTTCACCGGGATTATCCTAACCTAAACAACACGACAGGCCTACGAGGCAGGTTTAAGTATTATCGTTCTCATATTCAAATGATGAATCTGAGGCTCAAAGAGGTTAGGTTTCCCAAGATCCCATAGCCAGAAAGTGATAAAGCCAAAAATGTGACTATAGAATCTGAGCTCTTAACCACTTGGCTGAACTGCCTCTCCTATGGGATTAAAAAATAAATAAATAAATAAAATACGTATATATATGTGTATATATATATATGTATATATATATATTTATAATATATATACAGTATTGAGAACAGATTGTATTTCATTTTGAGAAACCAACCAAAGTACAACATAAAGACGCCCACATAGAGGACTCCCAGTAGCAAATATGTGGTCACCTTTTCCACATATTTTCTGAAATATTTGTCCTTAGATAATAATCCCACAGTATTTCAACATCTGGTTCAAATTATGCATTTTGCTTTATCTCTAAAACTGCAAAATGTTATGTCATTAGCACCAAGCAGACATGTGTTCCTCATTATGTTTTATTCTATTCATATTGAAATAGTTATTAAAATAACATGACACAGTTTCTCCATTCTATTTGTACTATTTTAGGAGCAAATAAAATGTTTTATTGTTAGCATAAAGAGGCATATTGAAAATTTGGGGAATCTTATTCTCTTATTTTGTTTTTGCAAATTATCAATTGTGTTAAAACATTAAAATGTAACTCAGAGTTTATTAAAAATAACTTCCACTCTAATGAAACTGTTCTTCCCAGTGCAATCAGTTATTGTTTAAGAGACATTGGAAAGCTTTTTAAAAAGTAGCTTGTCTCTATTCATCATTTTAGGAGCTTAACTCCGTGGATTACTTCTTTTTTTCTAAATAAATGTTTCCCTTTTTGACTTATGTGATGTTTTATTCAGGTCCGTCCACCTCTCTGACTGCTCCTGTCACTCACTGCACCTTAACACAGCTGTCTTTCAAAGCACATGTGTTATACTAGAGCTTTTGACATTTTATACTTATCCAGGGAAACAACAAGTGTCACTTAGACAGTGGTTTCAATAGTTTGCATGTAAGTTCCAAGAAGCATGGGTCCTGGATTCAGCCTTCCTGGATTCACATTGCTCTCTAGTTACTAGATTGTGACTTTGGGTAGGAAAACTAATACCTTCTCACTTCAGTTTTTTTTATCTTTAAAATTTGGAAAAACATAATACATTGTCTATAGGGACTTTGAGAGGATTAAAATGAGATAATAGGAAATGGTAGACACATTGTAAGCACTTAATCAACATGAGCTGTTCATTTCAGCCCGACCTCTCAACCACGCTCCAATTCCATATTCCTCGCACTCTCCAGATGCAGTATTTAGTAGGTAAGAATAAAGACTCACTGATTAGGAGACAATACATTTTAAGAAGAGTAGTGAAATGATAAAAGATTTTGATTCTGGAGGCAAGAGTACCTGAGAGATGGCCGTGGTTCTCAGGCAAAGAAATGGGAAGGGTCTGCATCTAAGAAATGATAGTAGGCATAGAGTGATCTTTTGGAAATGGAGCTTACATGACTTTAAGACTGACTGCATGTGTAGGACAAGGGGAGAATAAACAAGAGGGATTATTTGCAATGATTGAAGTACTGAATGAATTGCTGGACAACCTTTTAATACAGAGAATGGAGATTATTGAGAGTGGCAATGAGAGTGACAGTGAAACGGGGTGTTGAGTTCAGTTTTGGATATCCTGAGTGTGAACCTTCTGTTAGAAATTCAGTTAGAGCTGCTCAGTGCGTGTGTGTGTGTGATTAGTATATCTACACACACACACACACACACACACAAACACACACCCCTGTCTAAAAGTCTTTCAATTATGAGGTATCGATATACATTTATAGGTTATCAGCTCACAGATATGCATAAGATAACTTAAGGGGAGTTTGGAGACTGAGTAGAAAATTGAACTGAGAAAGGAATGCAATGCGACACCAACTATAAATACTATCTGGAAGAAGAAGAGCCCAGACAAGTAATTGAGATAAAATGCCCAGAAATATAGAAGAACAATCTTGAGATACTGTTTCATGAGACACTAGTTCATGGAAGGTGGGGATGAAAGCATTTGAAGAGTTGGCATGTGAGGTGGGCCAACAGCACTAATGCTGTTAAAAGGAGACGATCTCAGCTTGAAAGCATGCCTGAGATTTGGCAACTTGGGGACACTTGAAATTTTCTGAGAACATTTTCCTCTTGACTAGTTGAATTGGAAGCCAGCCATACTGCAGTGAGTTGAAAAACAAATGGGAGTTGGAATGTGAAATAGGAAGAGGAAATAGGGTGTTTAGAACCTTAGCTGTGAAGGAAAAAGATGTTGTAGCCAGAGTAGATGACAGATATATAAAGCCCAGTAGAAGTTGTTTGTGTGTTTGTTCTTTCTCAAGATGCTGGAAAGGTGAAGATGTTCACTTTATTAGAGGAAAGAAATAACAGAGTAAGAAATCTGGAGTCATCAATGAGCTAGAGGATGACCCATGAAGCAAGATCCATGATAATGGAGGAGATGGGAAATGATCCCCTCACCCAAGAAGTCTAGTGTTAGAATGGAGAATGATGTAACATCCCTGCAAATGAAAGTGGGTAGAAGGGAATGATTAATACAAATACAAATGAGTTTATCGACTGAGACAGAAGCAACGCGAGAAGTGAAGACCTTTCTGTTGATAACACTATTACCACCATCACCACCACCACGAATACTAATCTCCTTCTCCTGTCCCTTTTCCTGCATGGTCTCATTCTAATTCTTCTTGATCTCTCTCTCCCTTCTTCTTATTCTTTCCCCTTCTTGCCTTCTCCTTTTATTTCTTCTTTTTTATTTTCTGGTTGAGTAAAAGGAGAGTTCGTGGCGTGAAAAAGCTTGAGAGCCCCTAGTATCAGTATAACCATGTTTCTCATATTCTCATATTACATCAGTGGACGGGGAGAGAGAGAGAGGATTAGACATATTGGTATAGATAGATATACAGATTATAGATATAAAATACTTGAAATCCAAACACAAATAACACATTCCTAGAAACATAAAGATACCTTTGTATTTTGTATTTCCAGATTGAAAAAAAATGTTATGATTGTTGAGATGTTGACAGAGAAAATATAAGGAATTAGACTGAGCTGAAGAAACTTTTGGCAGAAAGAAACAGCAAGTGTATGTTTTCTTGGTTCTGTAATATTTTCTTCAGTTATGTTGAACTAAACAAACAAAGATACAAAGCCTGTTGACTCAGTTTGGCTGCAGAAAGGCTTACACCCAAGTGAAATTTCCTACAATGAAAAAGTTGGTGAAGTAAAAATAAATGAATAAATTAGGCAGGAAAATAATTAATATTTTCAGATCACTTTTCTGGTGGATTTCCAGGCAGCTTCTAAGCAGGTACACCACGGGAACTCAGGAGGAAGAGAGCAATGAAGCAAGTAACTTGGGGATGTTGGTTTTTTTTTGAAAGCATGGCGGGCAAAGTTTCAAGGGGTTGATGCCTTTTGTTCAGCTCTAGTGGAAGTCCTAGGACATGGTTCCTAGCATCCTAAGTGCCTAGTGCTATGATGAGAAGTGTTGGAGCTTTCATTAGAAGAGAGTTTGTTATTAGCTTTTCCTAACTTCTATTGTTATTAGACTTGTTGATTCTTCCAGTTTAAGAATAAATCTTTCTACTTATACTAGCCAGAGGAAGATAAGCAAAACACAGATGCCAAAAAAGAAAAAAAAGAATATGTTTAGGTAAAAAAACTACACTTGGGTGAAAGAAATACCCCAAATAGGTCCCTAGGAACATGGGGATGGAGCAAAGGAAGGCCAAGGTCTAGAAGAAAGAGGAAGAGGAGGTAGAAGAAGACAAAGGAAAGGGCGAGGAAGTGCTGAGATGTGCATACACTGCAACAGCCCTGGAAATATCAGTGAAAATTTTCCAGATACTTAATGTTAATTGATGCTGGTGATAAAAGTAGGCTGGCTCTAAATTTGGGGTCACATGCTATTTGAACTTACTTATAGCATCCAGATATCAACCTGGTCACTTCTATCCTCCATTACCTCCTGTGATGTCAAATGTCTACTCAACTCACCCAGCTCACTGCTATTCTGCCCCAGTGTCCTAGGACTCCCCCAAGGATGCTTACTCTTGTTTGAACAACAGCAACTCAAGAGCAGCCAAATCTCCTCCTGAAATAGTGTACCCCTTATGTTTTATCCATTTCATATTTATTCTCTAAACATGGATATCTTTGAGACTAATCGATAAGTCCATATCTCATCATGCTTTCTTTTTCTTTAGGGAAACATTCTGCTTTCATTATGTATACAATCCCAAACGAGTGTCATTCTCTCTTTAGTAGGACTTTCCCCTTTCCCTCCAGCAATTTTAAATGTCTGTCCTTCATCTCCTCCAGGAAGCCTTTCAGGATTGCTCCAGCAGGGAATCCTCATATTCACTGCATTGTACTGTAGCACCTCTTGTCTATTTCACTTTTTAAAAAATTTAAAAAGACAAATTACTTTTAATTTATAAAAGGTAAATAAATGCTTGTCCTTTTTTTCCTGCTTCATTTTTTTCTTATATTATCTCATCGATTAGACCCTAAGCTCCTGAAGAGCGGGGATAAACAATATTTTGACTTTCTTAAATAATAAATGAAAGGCAACAACAGTGACAAAAATAACCCGTCCATATGGCACTCACCATGACAACTGGAAACAAATTGACCAGAAATGTGCTAAGTTTTAGGCAATTGTATTGCCAAAGAAATCCCAAACCTTTGTCTCAATGAGGTATGACAGTTTGGTTTACAAAGAAATCTCTGGGCCTTTAAAATTGCAACGGTAGGAGGTGATGTGCACATGCTGTACTAGCTCCAAGAAGATTCTGTGCTCACCTCAGATGTGGCCAGGAGATACTGGGCAAGGCAGATTCCTCCAGGGGCCAAAGCCAAAGCCTCAGAGGAAAATAAACAAGGAATAGCCTATCTAAGAAATCAGGGCCTGTCCGATTGGCTAATCATGGAACAAATTCCACTGCCAGAGCCAGGCCTGGAGTCTCTTCCTATTAGGTGGCATTTGAATTCTATGCATTGTTCATTTTCCTCTTATAGCATTTTAATCTACAAGGCACAGGAGCCACACGGAAATGTGATGTGCCCAGATCTTCATGTAACTCAAAGATCCTGGGGCTCGAGCTCTTTGCAGAAACTCTCAGAGACATAGGGGTTGCTTCCTGTGAGGGAAGATTGTGTTTCTTCTATATATGGGGACAAAAGGTGCATGCTGATGTTTGGGTGGGCACAAACTCAGCTGGTTGCCTGCCCAATATTCATTCTCTTTTCCTTGCCAACAGAACCCTGGGCATTGTGCCCAGATAAAGATAAATATAAGGGAGCAAACTGAGATTTAAACAGATGTTGTGTGACGATTCAGGATAAGTTTTTTCCCTTCCTCTGTGCATCTTCCTTTCTGAAGCCTCAAAAGAGAATATGATAGTGTATCAGGAGTCCCCAAACCACCTTCAGATTTGTTGACTGGCTCAAGGGATTTACAGAACCTGGAAGTTCTTCTTTTCATGGTTATAGTTTATTGCTGCAAAATTATATAACATAAAATCACAAAGGGAAAAGGTGCATGGGGCGAAATCTGGAGAAAACCAGTCTCAAGCTTGCAAGATTCTGCTCCCAGTAGAGTTGAACAGGATGTGCTTAATTTCTCTAGCAACAATATGTGAAAACATGAGCAATGTATTTTCTACCAGGGAAGTTTACCTGTGCCTGAACCTAGGTGTGCAGGTTTTTCATGGGGTTTTTCAGTCACAAAAAGCATACAGTGCTTGCAGGACTTACCAAAGTCCCCCTAGATACCCAAAGGAAAGCAGGTGTTCACCATAAATTATACTTGTTTGCACAATTTATTTATAAAAACTGGTATAGTTATAGGCTCCAAGCCTACAAAACATTCCTACCTGTTAGAACATTCAAAGACTTCAATTCCTAAGAGTGGTCAAGGGACAATTCAGTCAAAAGACAGCCCACTACTGGGAATGTGCAAGGTCTGAGCAACTCAGGCCTGCTGAATTAACTCTTTCTGGCACAGATGGCTGGTGCACTAGCAGCCATCTTGTGATTCTGGGAGTGGAATCTAGGGCTAACTTAGTTGTCTTTATAGATCTACCAATGCAATCCTAGCTTGCTTAACTCTTCACTTCTTTGTGTGGTTGTGTATGTGAGTGCATGTGTGAAAGAGAGGAAAGAGAGAGAGAGAGAGACCTACGTTATACACCAAAGCTATTGTTAATACTCATCTCCATTACTAATGACTGAATTCAGTATCTAATTCTTAACTGACACTAAAGTGAATGCTTACAGTACTTTATTTCTTCAGTCTAAAAATGACAAGTATGAAATATTCTTTGAGTAAGATTTTTATTTATTGATAGTTATCACTGAGTTTTAAACTAATGACAAATTTGAATTTTCTAGGATGCATTCCATCAGTATAATTGCTAGAGCTCATGGCTACTTGCATTGAGTTGTAAGAGGACTGAACACAGAGATCAGGAGTTACTCTATGAAAATTCTTCAAAAGCTCAAATTTTTAATTTTACTTTATGGACCAAAGTTGGCTGATGATGACTTCAGGTAAAGGAGAATAAAAAAAAGGTGTTTATATGATTCTGAAGGCCAGCGCAACTATTATCCACTTTCTCTCCCTTTCTTTTTCATTAAATACGTCAAGTTCTTAGGTTCTGCTTTACTCAGAGAACTTTGAAGACTGCAGCTATGATTTGCCTGCATCACTTTCTCAATATCATTGGGCTTTAAGGCAGCTATAAAATACAGGCTCCAATGGACCATTCATATCTTGCACCTTGTTCCTCGGACTCTGTTCCTTGAGTAGGCTAAGTCTGCATATTAGCTAAAATGACATCAGAAATAAACTGAGAAAGAAAAGATTTATGGATTTAAAACTTCCTTGGCAAGCTATCTTGATAGGATTCAATCAGAGATTGCAAGCTACATGAAACAACTTTTTAAAAGGAACTTTATAAATAAATATATTAAATAGATAAAATGAAATGGGTTGTCATGCCTGATACAGCAATTTATAGTTATATAAATATATCATTTTTGTTTTAATAATGCTTATAATTTTAATTTCTACTCAAATATATACATTTTAAATGTTTACGGAATTTTTCTTTCTGAAACACTTTTCTGATTTTGATGATCTTTTCTAATGGTCTTTGTCTCAACTGTGTTTTCTTGAGCATAATTAAGTCTGATTTTAGAGAAAGGGCAATAAAATTTCCAGAAAATGATGGAAAAGTAAAATCAGCAGCCTTATATTAATTATCTATTCATTGCATATTATCCATATATTACTCTTTTTATCCATTATCTTCTACGTTAAAGCTGTACTAAGATGCAATTGGAAGATTACTGTCTATAAATATCAGAAATATTTCATTATTATACTTAAAATATAAAACGACAACAAATATTTCCTGTGTCTCAAAGTAAAAAGATCCCAAAGATATAAACTAATAATTAGCTAAAATACAACCACAAATAAGCAGACCCTAGCAAATAAAAGGTACTCAATAAATATTTTTGAATGAATGAAAGGCCAGGTGGTTGAGAAATTTACTTCCTGGACTATGTTACTGGCAAGTACTTCTAAGCTGGTTATTAATTTCAGGGCAACCAGCATATAGTTTATTGAACTTCAGAAATGCACACTCAGTCTTTCACATTGTTCCACAGACTGTGAATGTTAAATCTCCAAAAAAAATTAAAATCATGTGAATGCCTCTCTGAACTGGTAACGAATATTTATTTTTACTTTCCAGGTGTCTTCCTAAATTTTCACTCAACTCATAATACAATTTTCATCTTTTTGCTCATTCTTTCTTCTGAATAAATGTTCTTAGTTTAACCCCTGCTCTAAAAAGTGACTTAGCTATACTTCAAAAAAAAAATAAAATCTGTATTTGAACTACCTGGTTTCAATCATAACTTTCAAAAAAGGTTTTATGCCAAACGCACATCTCACCTTCTGGAGAGCTTCGTAAAAGGTGAAAATGAATGGAATAAAATGAACTGCAAAATATGGTTTTTAGTCCTGAAATGGCCTGGTTCCTCAAGATGCAAAGGTCAAATCGTAATGTTATGCCAATATATTTCGTAAAGTATACTGAGGGTACTGCATTTAGAGAAGCTAATTTGCATGACAAAAATTGTGACATGAACAGCGGTTGGCACAAAAATCAATACATTCATGTGACAGGCACTGCAATAAATCATAAAAATGAAGAAATGGGTGAATTTAGCCCAATTTAATGATAAAGTTAAACTAATATCTTATGCTATTATCTAAGAATAGCACGCCCAGGAAAATGCAGAAAATTAAGAGCTGTACTTTACATAATTTTAGCACTTAATCAGTCTCAAAAATAACAGTGAAAAATTGTTTCTGACCTTCACTTTTATAGGCGAGGCGTGATACCTGCGCATATCTGTAAACTGGCTAATTTTTACACAACATGAGTGTAATCAGGCCATCATGTGCATAATGAGGGCTCACTCAGCATGTACATCACACTTCATCATGTAAACCCAACAACAGCTCTTCCCTGGGGACCAGATTTATTTTCATACTACATTTCACAAATAAGGAAACTGAGGCAGAAAACAATTAGCCTATTTGGCGTAGGTCAGAAGGAAAATCTGTGCCAGATATCAAAGTGTGATTCTTAGCTGCTGGAAGCAGGATTCAAGGCCACTCAGTCTTCAATCTCCTGAACTGTTACTTCTTGGGTCATGTCACCATAGATATAATTGCTGATATTCATAGGCTAAGGGATTTTCTGTCAGGATGATTTTCCCACTTACTCGAAGAACTGCAGCTATGAAAAACTAGCTTCAGTTCCGAGAATAGCATCTCAAGGGCCTGGGGACATATGGATATGCACCCAAATACATGCATGTGCATTTTTCAAAGCTAAAGGAAGTTGAGCGTGTGAAAGAGAAGAGCTCACATATAAACCTAGGGTGGTAAACTTTCTTTGTGTGGATATGCAGTCATTATGACCTTGTTCACGGCCATCCTTGAGACTGGAACATCTAATCAGCCATAGATCTGACTCCTGTATATTCTGAGCGGTCTAGAACAATCTTAATTTAATATTATTATATTCTTTAAAAAAAGATATTTGTTGCATATATACATATTGATTTGTTAAAATTTAAATGCCTTGAGATTTTTCCATTTGCATAAATCTATAAATATTAAAAATGTCTTCCACAGTCACTATGTCTAATTTTAAGTTTATTATCAATGGAGAGGATGGAAGCCAGGGAAATTATATATTGCATTTTCCAAATATATTTTAATTGCTTTGAGTAAAAGTAAGACTGCTTCAGAGAGAAAATATAGCCATATGAAAGGCAATTTAAAGGGGATATGAGTGGTAGTGAGAAAGAATTGCCTTGGTAATTCTTTTGCAAGATATTGTGTGATAATTTTATTTAGCAGCTGCTGTCTCTTAAAATATGATATGATGTCAGAAATAGTAGGACCCATATATTCCAGGAACAGGACATTCACTGCAATATGTTACCAAAGATGGTTCTGTCCTGAACTTGAAAAAACCAGTTTAGGGAAACTGTCTTCCATATTACTGGTAGCAAATTGAAATTTTAAAAAATACACGTTTATAAAATTTATATATGTATATGACTTTTCCAAGAACTATCTATACATAGATGAGTATGGATAAATGTATGTAATTAACAATACAGACATTTCACATGCATTTGCATATCTGAACATATATATACATACAAAATTTTATTTCTAGCTGTCCTTCAGTGTATAGTAATTACACTTAGAAGTTTTTATTTTATTATTAGGGACATTTAACAAAATAATAATAATGCTGATGCCACTAATAAATGCTACTTGAGTTGATTTAAACATATGAAGAAAGAAAGAAAGAAGATACTGGGCAAGAATTGCTCTCTGTTTTCTTATAATGACTTGCTTTGTTTAATTTCCATCAAGTCCATCATCTAATCTGCAGTAAACTTGAAGTCTTCACTGTTTTAAGAGTCAGGAACAGATGTAGTGCGCTGATTGCAAATCTGCTTATATCGTGACTTACAGTCTAAGGTTGAATTATTTATTTATCTATCTGCTCAGAATTTAATTAAATAAAGCCCTTAATTTTTCACTTGGTCAGTTACAACTCCTTACTGCTCTGCTCCTTTGAGGCAGTGTTTACTATATCAGCTAATCTGATGGGGCTGTGTGAAAAGCAGCTTCAGCACCAGCAAGGGACCTAGTCATTTCCATCCTCCAGACCCAACAAAGGTCTCACTCAGTTTTCCTAATAAGAAAATTGTCAAAATCGATGCAAAGTCAGGCTGATCAGAGGTCATTGCTTATTGCCTCCCATCCTGTCTCCTTCTTTTCTTTTGTTTCTTCTCCATCTTCTTTCCTCCTTCCCTTCAGCAATCCCCGGAGACTCACAAAGCGTCCAAGAGTCAGAAGCAGAAGCTATTTTAACAAATGACAAGGCAGCCAAGGCACAAATAGGCCAGATGCTCACACAGGGTGCAAAATTCAACGGGAGTCCCCTGTTCCTAGAGACATCTGCTTCCCATGTGGCTGGGCAGCACCTCTTCTGTAGTATCATTTCATGACATTTCTTTTAACAAAATTTCACCTTTGAGTGAACAGAACTTTATATTTCCTTAAGATTTTGCCCTCAGTAAAAGTCCAATTCCCTCCCCCCCAAGCCCTCTCTTTCTATCTTTCAATCTCTGTCACCTTTCTCTATTTCCAGTTTGGAGGCAACCATCCCCATTAACCAATCTGAATCAACTGATTACCCCATGACTTCTGAAATCCATGAATACTGGGCTTATAATAGAATTGTATTACTTTGTACTAGTTAATACTTTGCACTATTTTACTCTGTCAGATGAAAATATTAAAATTTGTTAAAAAGTAGTGTACAATTATACAATGTTTAGAAAACACTGGATAGTTTTGTCATCCTGTGTCTTTTATAAAGATGACTATGCAAAATTATGAACAAGAAATTTGAAACTTCTTATATAATTAATTGAACTTCATAGCCTCATATTTGAAAATTTTGATCCAGATCATATCCTTAAGTCAGGAATCAAGAAGTCTGGGTTACCATTTTGTAGTCACCAAACATTTTGAGCTTTCCCACTTTCTGACACATGGTTGTATTGCACTTTTTCTTTTTTTTTTTTGACATTAGTTTTGATCGTGGGACTTGCTTCCAAATGTGAGCAACAGTGATGTGTGAAGTGTGACGAACCAGAGCTCAAGTTCCCAAGTTGCTTGAAAGCTTCTTTCAGCCTGGAGTTTTGTATGAACACAGGGAGTAAGGTGTTCTAATGACCTGCATTGGTCATGTGAGACGGAAATGACCTTTTGTAGGATTAAAATACTGATAATGTTTGAAGACTGAAATAAGATCTTAATCTGAGGAGACTTATAAATATCAATTCTAGGTTCTACATCCTTTTTTTCCAACTAAATGGGCAAAGAGAGATTTTTTTTAAAATTTGGGGTAGAATCGACATTCTTTCATCAATGTCTTACAGTTTTCAATATACAGTTTTTCACCTTCTAGATTAAGTTTACTTCTAAGTATCTTACTGCTTTTGATGCTACTATAAATGGGGTTCCTTTTCTAATTTCTCATTGTTAGCAGGTAGAAATGAAACTGTTTGCTAATTTCGTATCTTGCAATTTACAGAATTCATTTATTAATTCTAGCATTTTTTTTGGTGTAATCTTTAGGAATTTCTATTCATATAATCATGTCACCTTGTAAACAGAGACAATTTTACCCCCTCCTTTCTGATTTAGATAACTTTTTTCTTTTCTCATCTAATTGCTTTGGCTAGGACTCCAGTCCTACATTGAACAGAAGTGGCAAGAGTGGGCGTCCTAGTAGTGTTCTTGATGTTAGAAGAAGAGCTTGTAGCTCATTATCACTGAGTATGATGCTAGCTGTGGGCTTGACATATATGGCCTTGCTCTGCTGAGGTATGCTCCTTCTATACCCAGTTTGCTGAGAGCTCTTTTTTTTCAATCATGAAATGAAGTTGAATTTTGTCATATGCTTTTTCTGTATCTATTGAGATGATCATATAAATTTTGTCCTTCATTTTGTTAATGTGGTGAGTAACACTGATTGATTTCAGTATGTTGAATCACCCTTGCATACCAGGGATAAATCTGACTTGATCGTGATATACAATCCTTTTAATGTGCCATTGAATATTTTGTTGAAAATTTTTGTATCCATGTTTATCAGGGATTTGGGGCTGTAATTTTCTTTTCTAGTTACAACATTGTCTGGCTTTGGTATTGAGGTAATCTTGACTTCATAAAATGAGTTTGGAAGTACTCCTTCTATTTAAATTTTTTGGAAATTTGAGAACTATTGGCATTAATTTCTCTGTAAATATTTGGCAGAGTTCACCAATGTAGCCATGTGGTTCTGTGCTTTTCTTTGTTGGTAGATTTTTTTTTTAAATCACTGATTCAATCACTTTACTTGTTACAGGTCTATTCATATTTCCTATCTTTTCATTATTCAGCCTTGGTAGGGTGTAGGTTTCCAGAAATTTATTCATTTCTTCTAGTTACCATCCTTCAATGGTGAGGATGAGAAAACCTACATGCATATGGATATGGTTAATTCGAAAACTACTTCTTAAACATTTGGAAGTTTTTCAAAACCAAAAACATATTTTACAAGTGATCATTTTCCTCTACATTTAAAGCCCAATCTTTTAAGCTGAAAGAAACTTAGTCCATATGCTAGTTCAGATTCACTTATATTAAAATCATAAAAATCACATTCAATAGCTATTTGATACACAAGGAACTCAAGGTGAATTTTCTACCTTCATGTTTTCACATGATTGAATTAGTGTCCTTTCATTTCAGTGTGAAGAACTTCCTTTAGCATTGTTTTGTAAAGCATTGCTGAGTAAAGTATTTTTGATTGGCAGGGTTTTTTCTTTCAGCTCTTCGAATGTATCATCACACTCTCTCCTGGCCTGCAATGTTGCTGCTGAGATATATGCCAATAGCCTTATGGGTGTTTCTTTTTATGTTTTTGTTTCCCTTACTGCTTTCTAAATGATTTTTGTCTTTGATTTTTGGCAGTTTTATTATAATGTCTCAGTGAAGTCTTCTTTGGGCTGAATCTGCATTGGACCTAGGAATGTCCATATCTCTCCCAGAATTGGGAGATTTTAGCCACATTTCTTTAAATAAGTTTTCTACCCTTTGCCTCTCTCTTCTTCTGGGACTTGTAAAGTATGACTACTGTTTCATCTGATGATGTCCCATAATTCCCATAAGCTGTCTTCACTCTTTTTCATTGTTTTTTTTCCTCTGCTGACTGCATGATTTCAAATAAGCTGTCTGAGTTCTCAGATTCCTTCTTCTGCTTAATCATGTCTGCTTTTGATGCTCTCTATTGTGTTTTTATTTTATTCATTGTATTCAGCTCCAGAATTACTGTTTGGTTCTTTTTTTAATAAGAAAAATTCTTCTTTTAAACTTATTTTGTTCATTTTTTTCCTGATTTTGTTGAGTTGTCTGTGTTTCTTTTTAGATCGCTGAGCCTCCTCAAAACAATTACTTCGCAAGCTCTGTTCAGCAATGTCTAGATCTCCATCTCCTTGGAGTTGGCCACTGGAAAATTACTGAGTTCCTTTGGTGGTGTCATGTTGTAGACTTGGGTTGATATCTGTGCATTTGCCGGAAGAGTCACCTCTTCTAGACTTTATGGACAAGTTTTCAGGGAGAAAGGCTTCTCCTGTGGGTGAAGGTAAGGGTGCTGGCTGGTGGGGGTAGGCGTGGCAGGCGGTGTGCTAGTTCCAGCTCCTGTGAAAGCCCAACAGCAGCCTTGTTTAGCTTTATCAGCTGAGGTCAGCGTTGGTGAAGGTTTCAGGGACCCTCAGTGACCAAGCCTGAGGGTATCTGCAGCAGTGCTGAGGGTTGTTGGGGACCACCTGATTTCTTTTTCTCCCATGAGGGATGTGGTCAAGGAGTTCCCTCCTGGTGCCAGAACCAGCCTGTGGGCACCCTTGTGGTGGTGGTGGTGGCACTGGTATTGGATCTGCATACCCCTGTGGAACAGCCATGAAACTAGGTTTTGAAGCCCAAGTGTTAAGAGTGACAGTAGCTCAGGTGTCCAGGGCACCAGCTGGCCCAAAGCAGCACCGAGGTGTGAGACAGGCTCGCACCGAGCTGCCACGGGCCCAGGGTCCGGAGCACAGGCCTGCATGGGGCGGCAGGAGCCCTGGGGCCCAGGATGCTGGCTCCACCACAGTGCTGTTGCTCCTGGCGCTTGGGGTGTGCATGGAGCAGCTGTGGCACTGGGTTTAGAGTGTGGATGTGTGCAGAACGGCCTCAGGGCTAAAACCTTGAGCACAGGAACACGTGGAGCTGGGGTCTGAAGTGCGGCCCTCCGTGGAGCAGCTGCAGGTCTGGGGCCTTGGGCGTGTGTGGGGTGAGAGGGCGCCGTAGTCCTGGCCTTCGGTCAACACAACAGCAGCTCCTTCTGGGGGCAGCCCAGCAGCAGCCCCTCTCTGGTGAGGCTACGGCGGCCGTGGCTGTTGGCTACGCCAGGTGCAAAGGCTGCCAGCATGCAGTGTCTCCTACAGAGCAGGTGTCCAGGGCCAGTGCTGACAAAGAGAGCAGAGCCCTCTGCTGTGGAAGTCATGGGGTGTCCTCATGTGCTGTGGGGACCCCAGAGGCTCCCAGCGGCAAAGGCTTCTGGGTCCTCCACGCAGGAGGCTGCTGGGGACCGGGATGATGCCACCACATGGCTGATGTTGTTCCCAGCCATCTCCAGACACTTCCACTGAGCTGATTTCTCTGCTGATCCTTTCTGTGTGGATACTCTTCATTTTCTACTCCATGGTTTTGCTGTAGGTTCTCAGTTGGACCCTTGAGCCCTCCCAGGGCTATTTTTGTTTATAGGTAGCTGTCTCATTATTGTCATTTGTGGGGGGACAAAGCCTGGTATCTCTTACTTTGCAATCAAGCTGACATCCTAAAGATAGATTGGGGAGAGGAAAGTGGGGAGGGATAATATAACAGTAGGGGAATAAAAAAAGATTGTTATGGGATTACATAAAATCATGTGTATGAACCTTCTGAAAACTGTAAATAAAGCACTATAGAAATAAAAGACTCTTTCATTCAATAAAAAAACAGACTTTCAAAATTCCATTTTAATGACCTCTAGGAACAAATATCAGTATTGTGTGAATACTCCATTCCAATGTTAAAACACCGACAAAAATTCTTACGCCTAAGTTAAATTCCATTTGATTTTATTTAAGCCATCTTGTCTTGAGTGTTATCATTTCGAACGAGAGAGAAGGGATTGTCTGTAAATCCCCTAGCAAAATCCTTCATGTGTCTGCCAATTCTGTTTCCTCTGTGGAAAGAAAAGTCTCCTCTCCCCGCCCCCAACACTCTCACACACACACACACACACGTGCACTCATTCATACAAACACACATACATACCAGAGTTAGGAATAACTTCTCCTTCAAGTTTCAATTGAAACTTCAATTCAAATCATTAATTATACAAATTTTACCCAGCCAGATCACCATCGCCGCCTTGGCTTAGATAGTTTCTTTTTCTCTGTTGTCCTATAATGCTCTGGCATACATCTCTTACAGTATTTGCTACATATCACTGTACATACTGATTTTCATTTTTTTTTACTGGGCTGTTTGCTCCTTCTGAGCAGGCTCAGTGACTCACTCATTACTGTATTCTCAGTGCCTAATACATATCTGGAAAATAATAAAAGAACAGTAAGTGCCATTTAAATGAATAAATTAACAGGAATGAGTGAACTTTACTTCAGTCATAATGTGTTGTCTCTTAAGTTTCTTTTTTCAAGTCATTCATTCATTTAACAAATATTGCTAGAATCCTTACTCTTTGCAAAGGGGATATGAAGAATTTATTCAGAATAAAAAATACCTGACATATTAATGATCTTATTTTATCAATTAACCTTTTTTATAAAATCCTTCTTTATAATGAGAGAAAAGCCATGCTCCAGTTAAGACACAGTAGGCATTGTGGGTGCCTGGACTGGACTTCTGCTGTAATTCATAGTGGTCAATAAAGGAGTTCCCTTGTCTTTAGTTATTGTCTCTTGGGGCTACGCTATGTGTTAATGCTTATATTCCAGTAGCTAGTGTTCAGCCCCCAAATATAGAGGGTGTGTCCCTATGGTTTAATTCACACTTTTGACGGAGCAGTTCCCAATTAACCAGGGACATTTGAATTCCATTTTTGTGCCTGATAGTGTTGGCAGTCTTCCAGGATGGGAACGGACAGTGTGCTCATTAAGCTGAGGGTGAGGCTATCTTCCAAATCATTAATAAAATGTATAAAAAGCACTGGGCCTTAGAACTGACCACAGTGGGACAGCTCTTGATACGTGAGCCTAGGTTGTCACAGAATCATTCATCATCACCTACAGGAATGCACTTTCCTAAAGTTACACGTTGACCTTACAAAATATTCCGAGTTTCTTGGTGACAAATGGCATATGAATCTGTATCCGAGGCCTTACTAAAATCCAGATGTATTAAATTTTTTGCTCTTTCTTAGGCATGACTGTTGTAGAGAAATTAAATTGTTCCAGGGTGATAAACTTTCCCCAAATCATATTAAGTTATGGTTGAATACCTGTGCTTTTCTGGGTATTCGCTAATTAGTAATTTTCTGATTATACCTAGCAGGCACAAATACCATAATTAGCCTGACTAATCTTTGCTTAGGATAAATTTTTCTTACGTTTTTTAAATCCTATGCTTTCATTCGGTATTGCAAGCTTTCCATCCCATCCCATTGTACTTCCCAAAACGCTTGCTTCCTCTTCCTGATTTAGATGACTCGTCCTTCCCCAACATCGTCTTCCTACTTGATCACAGACTAGCACAGGCCTGCTATCATTGAACTCCTTGGATTTGTATCTGGTTTTTTATTTGCCTCTTAACTGGTCCCTTTGGAATGCTTATTATTTTGAGAATGGAAACCTTTCTACACTCCTAGTGCCCGCTAAGGGGACTGGCACAGTATTGACACTTAATCAGTATATACTCAAGGAATTTATTCTCAGACTTTTTCTTACATATCACTTCTATTTCTTTGTCTTTCCCCCAAAACAGACCACATTTGACTGTCTAATGTGCTCCCCAGGCATCCATATGGAAAGCATTTGTACATTCCTTCCCCCCTGCAAGTGGGCAGAACACAGTCATTCCACCCTCTTTTCTTCAGTTCACATTCACAAGGCTCCTTGCTGTCTTTTAATACAGTCATTTACTGAGCTACCCAGACCTTCTTCTTTCCTCAGTGATTTCAACACCAGAACTGCATTTTCACTCTCTGCTTTGCCTCTCTCGAAGTGTATGGTTCTGAGACATAATTCGATCACTTCACAGTCCCACAACCTCCTCTACTCTTGTCATTTAACTTCTACCAGCCACAAGCACAGCCACTTAGCCCTTCAAGTTCATGAACACTGACCTTCATGGTTTCTCATATGTGACATGTTCTTACTCTGAATCTAAGCCTGCCGACCTAAACATGACTACACTCATAAAGTGGTTTTGGAGATTCTCTTAACCTGAGGAGTGTTCCAAGAGGGCTTGAATGGTCCTTACAATCAGGAGGGCTGCCATGGGTGGGAGATTAGACAAGAGGAAAATTGACACTTTAATGCCAGTGAGGCCTTCAAAACTTTCTTCAGATAATTTCTTCTGCGTCCTTTCCCAACTCCTATCCTAACCGCTACGCCTAAAGAATGAAAACTTATTTCCCTGGGATACAGTTCAATTCCACATATCTTTATTGAGCACCTTTTATTTACAAGATTTAGTTCTGGGAACTTGGTGGACATCAGTGAACGAACAAGTAAAGCTGCCTGCCATTTTGGCATTAACATCCTTGGCTTAAATACTCTTGCAGAATGTATTTTGTCCTTGTATTATATATATATTGTTTAGAATTCTGTAAGTTGCTGCTCGTTAGACACTTCAAACCAGACAAATCTTTCCATTTTCTAGCTTAAGTAACATCTCTAAGTTTCAGTTTCCTCTTCCATGTTAAGAGCAGGTAACCTCATGGGCTTGTGGACAGGTTAAAAAAGATGATGTTCAGAATGTCTTGAATGATGCCTAGCAAACAGTAAACATTCTGAGATTTTTGTATTACTAGTGATATCATAGTAGTAGTACATTTATTAGTATTGATTAGTATTAGTATTGATATTATAGTAGTAGTAACAGTAGTGAACTTGTAAGTCTGCAATAAATTCTAGCTATTTCTATTACCAATATTTTTCAGATGGCACCTCCCTACTGGACAGTAAGCTCTCTAAAGTCAAAACATTCGAAAATTTTCTGCTGTACCAAATTTAATTAAAAACTATAATTTCATTTTAATAACTTCCAAGTTTTTATTTGTTCTCAAATTTTTCCAAAATAGCGTGTTTTTAATATCTACCAGTTCCTTAAACTAAAGCTGGAGAGCAACTTATAAGATACTATGGATCTATACATTACTAGGTTTAGAAAGGAATGTCAGGTGGGTAGAGTGTAGATCAAGCAGTAGGGTGCATGCTTGGCATGTACAAGGTCCTGGGTTCAGTCCCCAGTACCTCCTCTAAAAATAAATAAATCAACAAATCAACCTAATTTCCTCCCCCCACCAAAAGAAAGTAAATAAATAAATAAAATTAAAAAAAAGAGAAACAATCTCAAATTTCACTCTCCTAAGAAAGTTATAATTGATTTTCTGATCATAATTGAGATTTATCCCAAATACAGACAACTTATAGATACATAGAAAAGTTTTAGCACTGCTCTTTGAAATTGGATGTGAGACACCTTATTGTCTAGACCTAGAGGGTCATTTATGGGAAGGAAAAACTGAAACGAGTACACACTGGAGGCCACCATGAGTACATTTTTTTAGAAAAAGGTATGAATCACCACAGTGTGAGGACAGTGAAATCTAGCCTCCAACCTTTCCAAAGCCTCGCTATTCCATATTTGGTATGCTAATGGCTAATCAAATCACAATCAGTATGCATTTGAAACCACAATGCAAATACAGGACTTCATCTGGCGATGTAAATACACGATAATAATTACGGAAATTTCCTTGGGTCAAGGGCAGCAAATATTAGTACAGCTAATATGGTACTTATTTTATTAGGTCCTAACTGCCGTAATCTGCCAAATGCTGTTAAGGAAGCTGCCACCTACTGTCCTAGTTTTTCACGCTCATTGCTGAAAAACTAGAAGGGAACAGTCACTGTAAATCAGCCAAACTGCTCTGACACAGTCCTCCACGGTTTAGCCATGCTTTTTTGATAATTTTATGATAATCAGGTAACTATATGGACCGGGCTGTCTTGCTTCAGTCCTCAGTCCTCCAGATCATCACTATGAATATCTGCAAGTGTCTAACGTACAGAGAATAATGCATTTGAGTAAACAAAGAAAGAAGCAGACAGCCAGTATTACGTGGGACTTATCCAGCAATGTAATCGTATGCAGGAGCTTTTTTGGATTACTGGAGCTTTTCTTTTTGAAGTGTGAATTTTTTCCTCTGACTGATAAAGAGAACGTGTTCTGAAGGAGTTAAACCTGGCTGCTTAAGAAGGCAGTGTCTTATCTCTGTCAGAGCCATTTGCTGTACTGTCTTCCACCTGGAATTAGAGGTGGGCAAGATAATCTTATCAACAGTTCAAAGCAAATCCATCTTCAGATTTCAAATTATGAGACAGCACTATGCATTGCAGAGTGGTTTCCCATGCATTATTTCAAATTATTTCCACAACTTTATAAAGTAGATTAACTAAGAGGTATAGAGTTAAACTACCTTGGTTATTTTGCCTTAATGGACAAGCTCTCAAATTCTTTTTACTCAGAAAATCATATTTTTTCTTATAGATAATATTAATATATACTAAAATACAAAAGCAATACAAAGTCTAAACATTAGAAACACATATAATATAGAAGGGAAAGTCCCCCAGAATCCACCTCCCCATTCTAAGAGCAGTTTTTAGTTCATGCTCATATTTGGATGAATTGACATCTTAATGAGAATAAAGCAGTATGTTTCAGACTATTGAAAGGTTTGAGGTCTTATCACACATAGAAGTTATTAAGAGCAACTTAACTTATTTTCTACATGTATTTTCTATGTGTTTTTCCATTTTTAACTGTTAACAAAAATGGAGCAAAAAATTGATTGTATTCTCAACATATTATGAGAAAAACTTGTTTCCTCCTCTCCCTAATAATTCCTATGCATTTTTTTCTCTATGTCTGTATGTGTGTGTAGGTGTATAACTTTCAAGTTTTCACTACTAACAAAAACACTACAGTAAGAATTCTTGTGGTATTTTTTTTCACTCTCAAGTGCATAAATTTTTTGTTTAATTAAAAAATAAGCTATATCAATAAGTAATATTACATATGTTGAATAGTTTTTTTATATATAATATATATATATATATATATATACACACACACGTATATATATCATTTTGCTCTTTTTACTTCATTTAATTCCTGATAATACACAGTAATTATTGGCTAAATGTTGGGAGCTGATTTGAAAAATTAAAATCACATTTTTCTAAATTATTCTCCAAAAATGCCTTTATAACTTTTTGAAGTAATTTGGCCAAATTGTGTGTATTTAGCTGATTAGTAAATCAAGTAAAAACATTACTATGTATTCACAATGGAAAACCTGTAGGTTAAACACTCCAGAATAAGGGAAGAAAACGGGAAATAAGGCTTATTTAATCTCTATTATGATCCAATCACTGTGTTGAATATTTTTCTGTCATTTTAAAATCTACAGACAATCCTGCATATTATACCTTAATAATTTTCATAGGTAAAGAATCTGATGCTTAAATTGATTAAATAAATAAATAAACAGATAAAGTCCAAGATTACAAAGTTTGTTAGTGGTGAAGTTGAGATTTGAATTAAAATCTCTGTGCTAAGGTTAATATCATTCTCATTACGCCATATTCCACAAGATGTAAGGCAAAGACATTAAGTGTTTTCTAAGTTACACAGTCTGTTATCTGCTTGTTTGCTTGTAAATGGTATATCTATACAAAGAGATATGGATATGATACATGGTTTCTTGTAACACAGTGGGGTCTCGTGAATTTAATAATACATTTTTCCTGTAAAGAGGAATGTAATTCAGCTGATTGATTTTCTCCAAGGGATAGATTAGATAAAGGTATCAATGTTGCACATTTAGACAGAGACATCTTAGAATCCAAATGTTAAATTTCTGTAAAAAGCTAAAAGTAGAAATGTAATCATTTTTAATAAGTCTAAGCTGCTACTAGCAATGTGGAGAATGTTAAAAGGGACATTAATAAAACACTTTGCAGAGCAAAACAATCAAGATGGATTTGCCAGGAATTAGAGCAACATGATGAAATATAACACAATCAAAAATTACTCGAGTTAATTTATTACAAATAGCTCAGAGTGGTTAATGAGGACTCCTATCATGTTCTGATAAATTTTAAATCGTTAGTTCAGCTCCCTCTCCTCATATTCTATCTAAATTTCTCTTTATTTCAAGTGCACCCACCCTTAAAAGTACAGCTGCTGGTTTTTCTCCCACACTTTGAAATGGCTAACAAAATGGCAAATTTATATGTACCGCAGAAAGATCTGCTAGGAAACACTGTATATACTTATTTCATTTTAAGGAATGGTATAACTCTTAGGGATGATTTGGTTATATGGTGCATAAACTCCCCCATGACAGTAAACTGCATGCCCACATTAAATGAACTAACATAACCCAGATGCCACAAACCGACTGAGTGAAGTTTTCTGTTTAAGCACACATTCATTGCAAAGATGGGGACAGCTTATTCCCCAGGAAGTATTTACTTACCACAATATCAGGCTTTTTATTGTTCCACCTGCACATTTATTAGAATAAAACCCTGTGTTTAAAGGAAATGTACCCAAGCAACATAAGGTAGAAGCAGTTAACCACAGGTGTCCTTAAAAAAAAAGGGCATTGAATATCACTAAACTAAGGCAGAGTCAAATGCATCTGATTATGACCAAACTGTGTAATATTCAATAATCCCCCCCATCCATAGTTTTTGGGAAATGCTACTATACATTGAAAGCAAAAGGATTAATGCCTTGGTTAAGTTTGCCTGGATCTTTGTTTTTTGCTTTTACCTCCTTTTAACTGTATGAAACATTAGGCCAGTTTGTATCCACTTTAGAAATGAGCTTACCTTCATTGCTTGTATCTTGTATGTATTGGCAAGGCCACAACCAACAGGACTCACTTGGATTTCAATAGAAACTTCTGTCATCCCATCCTCTGGACTCTGGAAGACTGCAGAGCGTGAGAGAGATTTAGGGAACTGCCAACACTGACCAACACTCAGGAATGGCGCAGAGTTCACTCTAGTTTTTTTGTAGAAACTGGACTGAAGAAGGAGAAACTGGATATTCTTTGCATGGACATAATCTCATTTACCTGTCTTTTGTTTGCATTTTTCTACTTGAAAAACATACCAACTACAATGAGCGCAGCGTAGGTGATGATGGAAGATAGTGGGCAAGGGAAAGAGAAAGAGAAGAGATTTTGTAGTAAAAGAGCTGGTTCTGCCTCTGACTAGCTGTATGACCTTGAACAAATCTTTAACCTTCAGACAATTCAGCACCACTATGGAATTAAACAAGGCAGTAAATGTAAAGCGTCTAGCTTACAGCTGACTGGATCAGGTAGATACTTAATTTCAAAACGTTATAAAAAGATTCCAACAAACTGATTTCATTTTACACTTTAGTAGAGGATGCCTAGGATGTGCTCTTAGTGTATCACTAAAATATATGCTGGAAAACATCTTTCACCAAGTTTGCCCTTGGTGAAAAAAAAAAAGGCTATATTCCTATAATGCTTTTTAGGAGGTCATTTTGTAAGTCCTCAGGACTTTAAAACAAGTTCCTTGAAATCATGGTGTAAGTTATGCATCACAAGAATTCAGTATTTAAGTGTTGTTAAATTAACTCACTACAAAAGAGTGTTCCTTTGAACTGATGCAGTAACTCTGTCGTTTTGCTTCTTGGAAAGAATACCAGCCAGAAGGATTTTGAATACGCAAAGTAGACTGAAATATTTGCAAAGATTGCATTCAAATTAAGGGACAGTAACCAGATGGTTCTGTAGCCTTTGGTCTGGCATCTATCTAGGAGAATATGCAGTTAAAGCCCACGTGTCCATCATAGGGTTCCTGGGCCCCAAGGAAACGCAACTGCCACTTAGATGGATCTTTTGTATCAAAGTCTTGCATCTTTTCCTAGTATTACTTCCCTTTCAGTCCATAAAGACAACCCAGTCAGTGTCTGAGACCTGAAGAGTCCAGAACAATTTCTCCAATTTTTACCACCTGGTGAGTTGACACCCAGAGATAAACGTGAGGGGATTATTCTCTATGTCAAAAGCTTCATTTCTTTCCTGAGGGTCTAGGAGTTGCAGGTGGTTGGTGACAATGAAGAAAGTGTATGTGCTTGAAAGTCAGCAAGGTTCCTTGTAGACGGCACCTTACAGCACCATGGCATACAGGAGTAGAGACACAGAATTTAGCACAGGAAACCTCTGCCTCCATGAAATAAGGAAGAACAAATCTGACTCCGTATTAGATCTGTTCCTTTAGCTCTAACCCTGGGCTCTGTTTCCTGGGCTTAGTCTTGCTGGTTCTGCACCTTTTGTACAAGAAGTTTGCCTGTAGCCTGAAATATACAGGAGAGCCCGTTCTTAAGGCTCTGACCTCCAAGGGTATAAAACTTTCCCATTCATATAGAAGTAAAAAGCTGCAACACAGAGAATAACATTTTTCTTGTTGGAGGTTTACAGGAATACTGTGACCTGAACTATGTGGACACTATAAGAATAAAGAATTCCAACACCAAGAAGTTTGCAACAAACAAACCATTTCCCCTTTTTAGTATAAAAGGAGCCTGAATTCTGACTTAGGTAAGATGGTTCTTCAGGGCATGATTCCTCCCATCTTCTCTATCTGCTGCCTTTCTAAATGAAGTTGTTATTCCTTGCCCCAACACCTCATCTCCCAATTTACTGGCTTGTTGTGTGGTGAGGAGAACAAGTTTGGACTCGTCAACATCCACTTGTCCCTTGGAAGATTCCCCAAATAACTGTAACAATAATACATGATTAGAGACATGTGATCTGGGCTGAAGCAGGACACTTTGACAAGACAATATTGAGATGTGACCAATCTGAGACAGGGAAGATTTTGAAGCAAAATGTAGTATTATGGTTTTTGGTTACCAGAAGATGCAAGAAACACACATCTGACCTTTCTTGTGGCTGACTCTGGTAAAGACAGTCCATTTCTATTCACGTATTTCTTTTAAAAAATTATTTAAGAAATCATATACGTATTACTTTGGTAATCAGAAAAATAAAATAATAAGATCATTATTATAAATTAATTAGAAATGTCTCTAAGGGCATTTCACCCATAATTCAAATCATGTTCAAATAAGAGTTTGTTAAAAACAACAGTTCAGGCATAAAATGGATTCAGCAAAGAAGTGAGGATTTCTGTTTTAGACGTTGCCTGGCAACAAGAACAGTTTGTTTCCTTGCTTGTTATTTGTTTATTTTTCCATCCATCCATCCATCCATTTATTTACTTAATGAGTAGGATGATGATGGGTCCTTTGTTAAAGTGTAGCACATTGAAGAGCAAACCTGTATCAACATGGCTGACCAGCCAGAAGTTGAGGCCATTGGGCATGTCTTAGGTCCAGCAGTTGGGCCCACTGAAATGTATTTATTTAAGAGGGAAATTGTCTTCCTTCCTCCCTTCCATCCATCCATCCCTCCTTTTAATCTTCCTTCTGTCCTTTCTCCCTTCCTCCCTTCCCTTCTCTTCCTTTTCCTTTCCTTTCATTCTTTTTACTTGCTATTTTCCAATAATTTTAGAATTAAAGAAATACTGCAAAGTTAGTGCAGAGCATTCACATATACCTTTCCTCTGACATTAAAAAATTACAGAGCCGTTATATAATTATCAAAATGAGGAAATTAATATTAGTACAATACTATTAACTAAACTACAGGTCATGTTCCAGTTTCACCAGTTTTTTCACTATTATTGTCCTATGTTCCAGGAAACAATTTAGGATCTCACATTGCATTGATTTTGACTCTTAAGTCTCCTCCAATCTGAGACAGTTCTTCAGTCACTCCTTGTGTTTCATAACCTTGGTATTTGGATAAGGACTGGCCAGTTATTTTTTAGCATGTCTTTCAATTTGGGTTTGTCTGATATTTGCTCATGATTAGATTGAGGTTATGCATTTTGGCAAGAATACCACAAAAATGTTATTGTCTCTTTTTTGGGGCATCTATCCTGAGGGCAGGTAGTGTTGGTATGTCTAGTCATTGATCTCTTGGTTATAGTGGTGTCTGCTAAGTTTCTCACATAAAATTATTATGTTTTACTTTGTAATTGATAAGGCAGATACTTCAGAGAAATACTTTGAGACTATGCAAATATCTCTTTTTCTTCAAACTTTTGCCCCCTGATGTAAGCATATATTAGTGGAATTTATTTTCTGCAACAGTTATTACTGTAGTGTTTGCCTATGGTGATTTTCTATTTCCTTCATTTCTTTTATATTTTGTAAAATTTGAATTTGTCTTTAATGAAAGTCTGCCCCTTCTCAATTTATGTAATTATTTACATTGGTATGGACTCATGAATATTATGGGAATCTGAAAAATGGCCCCCCAAAAGGTATCCATGTCCTAATTTCTGGAACCTATAAATGTGACCTTACATAGCTCAAAACATGATTATATTCTGGGTTTGAGATGAAGAGAGTATCCTGGATTATGTGGATATGTCCAAATGCTATCACATGCATCTGTATAAGAAAGAGTCAGAGAGAGAATTTCCTGCATTCCATCCCTTTCTCAGCCAACTCTTATAGGTAACAAATTTCTTGAGTTTCTATTTTTGTTCTTTCTGCATTTATTCTGCACAAATAAGTAGATAAATGTATTTTCTTACATTCTTTCTTTCTTACAAGAAGGGTAGGCTGTTCTTTTGCAATTTGCTTTTCTCACTTAACAATATATCATGGAAATTTCCTCCATCATTTCACAAAGAACGTTTGTATTGTACTCCATTCTGTGACTGTACCATAACTTACTCAACCATTCTCCCATATGTGAGTTTTGAGATAGTTCCCAGTATTTTGTAACTATAAACATTGCTGGAATGAACAACCATGTGTATATGTTCATTTCCATATTGTTTGAGCCTTACCTTTAGGGTAGATTCTTAGAAGTGGGGTTTCTGGGTAAAAAGATAATTGCACCATATGTAGTTTTGTTAGGTATTGACAAAATTTCTTTCAGGCAATCAGGCTCCAGAGCACAACTCAAAACCATAAACTGCATTACATAGTGGTTAAGAGTTTAATTTTCTGAAATACAAAATATTATTTATCTGGAAACATAAGAAACATCCACACAACATAGTTGTGGAAAAGACATTTTAAGAATGTCTATTCGCTTTTTTTCAATCAGATCATTATCATAATGACTTGCTACATTGTTCAGTATGTGATGATGGTATAGTCCACCAGCTTATGAAAGTTTGTTGAGTGAATTCTTTGTGGACTAATGTACATAATGTAGACAAGTGTGTAGATCACAAAGAATGATAACAGTGAGTCATCTTGCTGGTGTAATGAGTTTCAGTGGTCCTTGCATGCTTACATATTTAGGAATCTAAAATCTCTTTCAAAGTATTGAATTGAAATTATGCTAATATAAATAATGTATTCAATTTCTTAGCCATTATAATGTTAAGACAATAATACACCCAAGAAAATGCATTCAGATGTCTGGTGCAAGATCAGATCTTTTCAATATTTATCTCCCTTGTAGTTAAAATGTCTAAGTTGGGAATGATTGATCAATCAGATCAGGAGAGGACCTGTATAATATTGATAAATTATTTGTCACTGCAGCAAATGATTGGATCATAATAAGGAATAAAGTCCTCAGGGGTCCCTCTAATCTTTTTTTTTTCTTTTGCTGCACATGGAATTCATGGGGAAGGTGATGTGGAAAGAGAAGACAGCATCCATCTCAGGAGACGAGAGATGGCACAGGAGCAACCTGAGATTACAAGAAACACAAATCAAGTGAGTAGCCTGGTGTGAAGGAAATGTAGCATGACACTGGGAAGTCAGCAGGTTGTGCTCAGCAGAATGAAACTTTCCACTCGGTGCTTTCAGAAGTTATCATGAAAAATTAAAGTGATATGAGGGTACTTTTAGTGTGGGTAGTAGTCTCAGGAAAAATGTTTATTATTGAGACTGTTATGGAAGAAATAGAAACAAGATAGCCAGGAGAAAAGGGTTCTAACACCTTATTTGAATGGTTAAACAATGATTATTGAATCAAGGAGAGTTCTGAACATATGACCAATAATTAACTGCTAATAACTAAGATTCAGGTGCTATAATAACATGTACCATAAGATCATGTCAAAGTTTTCCTGAAACACTCTTAAATACTTAAATTTACTGAAATACTTATATAGAAATGTCATTTGAGTCCCTGTAAATAATAAACAAAATATGACTAAAGTATTAATTTGATTTTTGATTTCCATTAAAATCAATCTATAAAAATATTCTATTGACCTTTCTTCACTGCTAGTGGTCTTGTAAATTTGCATAATTCCTTTGGTTATTTTTAGAAATATTGAAAATGGACATAACCTCGCTCAGCACTGCACTTTCAGATATACTTGAAAGAAGGGCCTCACAAGAATGTTCATTTTAGCATTTTCTATAATGGTGAAAAGCTGGAAATCACAAGAATGTCCAGCAATAGGAGAATTGATGAATATGTTGTTTTAGAGTCATATAATTGGAATAGTATATAGCAGTTAAATTAATAAATCAAAGCTACATAAATCATAAATATCTACTTAAGAAAAAAAGCAAGTTATAGAATTGTGAATATGTATAATACTATTTATAGAACTTTAAAAATATGACCCAAAGAATATATACATGTTGATTCATACATGTATATGTTGTCTAGTATTAGAAAATATGCTTGGAAATGACAAATAGCAAGTCAAGGGAGTGTTTACCTCTTGGGAGGAAGAGGGAAATGGAATGGTGTTCATTAGGGGTACATAAAAGAATTCAGCTTATCTCCAGAATTTTATTCAGTAAAAAATTTAATATGAGTATGGAAAAAATTTGAATTTGTAGGTGATATTTATTAAAATAATAGTAATGTTTAAGCCTTTCTCTAGCTTACAATATTTCAAAATAAAAAATATTGCTTAAAAATTCCCTTCACCCAACAATTCTGATCTGTTTCCACACACCCAGTTCATTTTCCCATAAAATTATAGGCGCTAGGTAAAATACAGATACATTTATGTAAGAAATTCTAGGTTTCATAGAACTTGACTATTTCATCAGTTAAATTTCTCTCTATGAAGACCACATTAAATTCTATACAAAAACTGTTCTTTGTGGCTGAAATTGAGGTATGATTACCTATTTTTTTTGTATATCACATTCTCTTTGTTGATGATAGTAGATAATCCACAACAGGTAAATTTTGTAATAATAACTGTATGCAGTGAAAGTTTGGTGGGATATAATAGGTTGAATTTAAAATAATGATCTATATCTACCTGGACGTTTATGTGTGTTGCCAACCAATGTTGTATAAAGTAACCTAGAAATCAGTCTCAGGGTGGAAAGAAATCAACTTCTACTAAAAAAATGTTGTAGACACTACACAAATGGTAATTAAGGGAGTATGTTATCAATATGTAAAGATGAAAGGAATGACAAATCAGTAGACTTTTCTAACATTTAGAGATTCACTCATTAAGAACTTTTGTTAAAATCGAGAAAATATAGTTTAGTAATGTTTAAGGCACAAATTTGGAAAAAAGTAATCTTTATAGAATAAATTTGGTAGCTCAGTTCAAAAAGAATTATAAAATACAGAAACCATACTATCAGGCTTAAATAAAATTTGACACATCCAATTATAGTGATATGAAACATTTTAAGCCATAAATTGTATGTGATTATATTACTCCTCTTAATAAAAATTTTACCACAAGCTTTTTAATATAAGTTCCACCAAATTATTAATATAACTGAGACTTCATTCTGTACATCTGAATATCAGACATGAAAAGAAATTAATGTTTAACATTTAAGTGTATACTTAATTATTTAGTTTTTCATTTGGAATTAGGTGCCAGCAATTTTTGATCATCAACTTATAATTCAGTGTTGGAGGTACGTGTCATTTATTTAAGAAATACTCTGCTTTCTTTGCTTGTATTTCATGGATGGAGGAACTGAGATTTTCATCCCCACTATGGTTCATATTTTGAAGTATGTAGATAGATACGTATTTTAGTCCCGAGAGGTTTTTATAAATGCGTTGTGATGCTAAATGCCATTTCTATACTGGCAGTAGTCATTTTACCTCGAATCACAAAACAGAATGCAAATGGTTTTATTCAATGTGTAAAGAGGCATTGCCAAGAATAAGAAAAGTGTATGTCTGGTGGTCATTAACATGAAGGTGACAATGCGTATAGACTAAATGCCACGCACACAACGAACCACAGGACAAAAATGTATAGAAGAAATTCTGCCATGAGGAAATAATGGCACTGGACATATCACCCCAATGGAAACAAACAGAAAACTGGGCAAAATGTATGAAACAGCTCTTTTCAGACATTAAAAAACAGCATAAATCTGTGTTCATTAAGGAAAAATACACTTTAAATTCAAACACATAGTAAGTTAAGAGTAAAAGGATAGAAAAAAATGAAACCATGCAAATACAAAACATAAGAGAGCTGAGTTGACTGTGTGAATATCAGACAAAATCAAATTTAGGGAAAGCGGTGTAATCAGGGATAAGCAGACATTTTATAAAAAATAAAAAGGTTAATTTATATGTATGTTCATGTATGGCTGAAGCGTTATGCTGTACACCAGAAGTTGATGCAACATTGCAAACTAACTATAACTATACTTCAATTAAAAAAAATGTGTATATGTAAAACATGACAATCCTAAAGAGTATATGCATGGTAGAACTGCTTAAAAGTACTTGAGGTAAAACTGGACATACCTGAAAGGAGAAACAGACACTTCCCCAGTTAGAGTTGGAGGCTACAGCTCTCTTCTTTCTGTAATTGACAGAACAAGCAGAAAAAAAATCAGAAAGAATCTAGAAGATGTGGACATTATTACCTAACATGATCTAATTGACATTTAGAAAACACCCCATTCAGCAACGACAAAATACATGTCCTTTTCAAGTGTGCATGAAATACTCACCATAATAGATATGTATGAGGCCATAAGACACACCACATTTAAAAGGGTGGAAGATTTTAAAAGGTGGAAATTATACCGAATGTGTTCTATGACACCTAAGAGGAATACAAACTGGAAAGAATGGAGTAAAACTGTCTTTCTTTGCAGAAAACATGATACGAACACAGAAAATACTAAGAAATGTAAGTTTGAAATTTGCACTTCTTGGGGAGTGATGGAAATAGTAACTGTCTTGATTGTGGTGGTGGTTTCATTGGTGTATACAACTATCAAAATTCATCAAATTGTACATCTGAAGTATGTGTAGTTTACTGTACAGGAATCATAGACTACTAGAACAAGTATTTCAGTTTAGCAAAATCACTGGAATAAACAACAATATATCAAGTTCAACTGGGTTTTTATATTCTAGCAATGAAAATCTGGAAAATAAAACTTAAAATTATACTTATGATAACATCAAAATATTAAATTAGAGATATATATTATAAAAAGATATATAAAAATTGCCAATATATTTGGAAATTAAGCATTTCAGTTCTGTAAACTTCATTAGTAAGATAAGAACTCGAGAGGTTAGAAAATATTTTATCCTGAATAGTATTAAAAGCATAGCATATCAAAATTTGTGGGATATAGCTAAAGAAGTGCTTAGGATAAATTTGTAAATGCTTTATTAGAAGGGGGAAATGCCAATATCAATGTTCTAAGCTTCTATCTCAAGAAGTATAAAAGGAAAGCAAATTAATCCTGCATAAATAAAAACATAAAACTTAAAATGACAAGAATGAAAAAAATGAATGTCAAATTAGGTAAACAATTAGAGAAAATTAATGAAACCAAAAGCCAGCTCCACCCCCCCCAAAAGCCTAAGTTTTACTATACGTAAATTTTAAAAATGAATAAAAATTTTGAATGCTTTGAATTGGTACTATGACAATGTTTTATAATAACATTGTATTTTATGAACCATCATACACATCCCATGGTGGACTTTCCACTTCTTTCCACCTTTTCACACTGCCCCATCATGGCACTACATTGTGTCATGACGTATTTGTAGATGGACTCAGCCCAGCCTGCTCATTTCCCGTCACCTGCCCAGTTGGATTCAGGCAGATTTGCCAGAAAATGACAGCCAGGGATTCCATTACATTTTAAGATTTGAGTCAGAAAAGTCAGTGCTTCATTTACTAATAAAATATTTGTAAAGAATTTGTTGGATTACTAATGACAAAGTACTTTTGTGTATATGTACTGAATTCTCACTGTACTAGGAACAGGGTAAGGCAAGTCATATTATTCCCACTTTAAGGAAAAGAAAGTGAAACAAAAAAATTAAGTGATTTATCCAAAGTCAGTAAGATAATAAGTAGAGGAGACTCAATATTGGTCTTTAATGCCAAGCCTTGTTCTCTTTCCACTTCAGTGATAAAATCCTAAAGAATTCTGATCATCCCAGTCAGGTCAATAAATCTTCACTAACATTAACCAGGTGCTCAGGACTGTGTAGCTATTGTAAGGGAAGCACAGAAAATATTCTCTACCCTCCAGAGTTTTAGAATGTAACTGGATATTTACACAAAAATAAGTGAGAAGATGGTAGTAAAGAACAGTCCATAAAAAGACAGGAAACCCAGAGGCTGTTTTTTATGCATTTGCTTATTTTTTTAACTTGGGAAATTGAACTGCTGCTATTCATGATAACATGAATGAATCTTGCAAATAAATAAGAGCCAAAGAAGCCAGGCACATAAAAGTGTATTTTGTATGATTCCATTTATGAGATTCCAAACCAGGCAAAACCAATTAAGGGTGGTGGAAGTTATAAGAGTAGTTAACTTTGGGAAAATATTGACTAGAAGATGATGAGGGAGGCTTCTGTTTGCTGGTAATATTATATACCTGAACCAGCGTGGTGGTTATATGAGTGTATTCATTTGTAGATTTCTTAAGAACTATGTTTAAGATTTGTGAACTTTACTATGTTTTTTTTTGGAGGGGGGAGGTAATTAGTTTCATTTGTTTGTTTGTTTATTTAAATAGAGGTACTGGGGATTGAACCTAGGACCTCGTGCCTACTAGGCACGCACTCTACCACTGAGCTATACCCTCCGCCCTAAACACCTGGTTTTTTAAATGAGTAATCTGATAAACCTGCGGGTAGACTGATTAAGAAAAAAATAATATATACAAGTCATCAGTACTAGGAATAAAAGAAGGGGTATCTCGTAGTTCTAAAAGTCATTAAAGATAGTAAAGGAATAGATAATTTTTTTAATTTAATAAATTAGATAAAATGGACAAATTCCTGGAAAGAAAGAAATCCATAAATTACTATAACTGACAAGAAGAAACAGAAAAACTAAGCTGCCCCAAATCTATTAAAGGAATTGAATTCATAACTTAAAAATCCCTCTCATAAAGCTAACTTCATGTTCAAATGGCCTCGGTGACAGAATTCCATCCAGCATTCAAGGAATAAATGATCTCAGTGTACATGGCTATTTCAGGAAATAAGAGGAAGCACTTCCCACCTCATTTTATGTGGTCAGCATTATCCTGACAACCAAACCAAAGAAAGATGTCATATGAAACGAAAAGTTTTCCCTCGTAAATACAGAATCAAAACTCTTCACAAAATATTAGCAAAGCAAATCCAGCAAAACGCAAAGTTCTTAACACATTATGACCAAGTGAGATTTACCTTGGGAATGCAAGATTGGTTTAACATTCAACAAGTGTTAAAGTAATACATGATATTAATAAAACAATGGGGAAAAATCATATAATTTTTTCAATAGATGCAAGCCAAAGCATTTGAAAAAATTTAGCATCCATTTTCAGTAAACAAAAAAACTTCTTAGCATATCCCCAGCTTGATAAAGGGCATCTATGAAAAATCAACAGCTAACACCAAACTTACTGATGAAAGGCTGAATGGTTTTTGTCTACCCTTCAACTTGCTAACCATCAGGATTGGGAAGAAGGCCAAAAAAATTCTGTTTTTACCACTTTTCTTCAACACTGTGCTTGAATGTTTAGTAAGTGAGTGAAAAGAAGAAAAAAGCATTTTGGAAAAAAAAAAGTATAGTTGCCTTTATTTACAGTAGACATAATTGTGTACATGAAAAATTCTACAATATCTACAAAATAGCTACTATGCTACTTGAACAAATATTTGAGATTAGCAAAGTTGGCAAGACACAAGTTTAATATACAAGGACAATTGTGTTTTAATATAATAGCAATGAATTGGAGAATAAAATTATAAACATAATACTATTTAAAATAATATCTAAAATTAAAAAATTTAAGTATAAACAGAAAAAAATGTATGTTAGACTTGTACACTGGAAACTATAAAACACTGCTGAGAGAAATTACATGAAGTCTAAATAACATGTAGATAAAATACCATGTTAATGGACTGGAATGTTTAATGTTAAGATGTCAATTTTCTCCAAATTGATTTATAGATGTATTACAATGCTAATCAAAATAAAAGCATGATTAGAGATTTTCTTTTTTGTAAAAATAAACAAAAATTGCTTCTAAAATCCATATGGAAATTCAAAGAACTCAGAAAGTCCAACACAATTTTGAAAGGGAATAAAAACGGGAGGATGTACACTACCTGATAGCAAGACTTACGAAGTTACAGCAATCAAAACAAGTGAGGTACTGGTACAAGTACAGACAACTGTATCAGTGGACTAGAATAGAGAGTCCAGACCCTGACCCACATATATACAGTCAATTGATTTTTAACAAGAGTAATTCAATGGAGGAAAGAATAATCTTCATCAAATGGTGTTGGAACAATTAGATATCCATCTTCAAAATATGATCCTTGACCCTTATCTCACTTCAAATGCAAAAATAACTAGACATTGTTCACATACTTAAAATTAAGTGCTAAAACAAAAAACATCTAAAAGAAAATATGGGAGAATATAGTGTAACATTGAGTTAGGTAAAGATTTTTTTAGAGAGGACAAAAAAAAGCACTAACTATAAAAGGAAAACCCAATTGAACATTATATTAAAATCAATAACTTTTGCTCTTCGAAGACATCATTAACAAATGAAAAGTAAGTAACAGGTTAGGAGAGAATCTTTTTAGTACAAATATCTGACAAAGCATGTGTATTCATAAAATATAAAAACCTTCTACAAATCAATAATAAAAAGACAAAAACAATTTTAAAATGGGCAAAAGGTTTAAATAAACACTTCACAAAGGAAGATGCACAGATGATTAATTCATAGAAATATGCCTAACATTAATTAACAGGGAAGTGCAAATTTAAAGCAAAGTTAGATACCATAATATGTTCACATGAACATCTAAGAAAAATAGAAGTGTTGAGAAAATGGAACTATTAGACTTTGCTCTCAGGAATTTTCATTGGTTCCACCACTTTGGAAAATACTTTCACATTTTCTTATAAAGTTAAACATACACTTAAAAGGTCCAACAATTTCACTACTAAGTAATTATTCAGAAAAAAGAAACACCTATGATTTCACAGAAACTTGGACTGAATATTCATAGCAGTATTATTCCTAATAGCAAATATTGTAAATAACATAAATGCCTATCAACACATGAACAGATAAACAAATGGTATTATATTCATAGTAGGAATACCATTCAGCAAGGGAAAGGAATGAACTAATGATAATACACAATGTGAATAAATGTCAAAAACTTATTCTGAGCAATAGAAGCCAGACATAAAACATACATATAATTCTCCTAGAAAAATAAATCTAATCTATCGTGACATAAATAGATCAGTTAATGGCTTGTCTGGGGCTAGAAGTGGGTCAGGGAGAGACTAACAATAAAAGCATGTGGGAACATTTTAGAAAGCTAGAAATATTCTAGTTTGTGTTGATGATCACCCAGCTGTACACATTTGCCAACACTTATAGAACTATACTCTTAAAATGGATATGCGTTATTATAGGTAAATTACACCTTAATAAAATTAATTTGAAATGTATAGGAGAAAAATGAGACAATAAAATATTTTAATTTAGATAGAAATAAAATTATATGACTTTAACACACAAGACAAATGAAGGATTCATTTCTAAACTTGATGTATTTTTTTATTATTATTTATTTTCCAAAAGATAGCTGACTGCTTGTGGTTTGTAACTTTATTAAAGGGCATCAGTAAACAATTTCCCTTTGATTTGTGTTTTAATCACACACCTGATAAATCTATGACCAGTAATTTTCAGAATGATTTTCTTCAGTAATTTTCAGCAGATTTCTAAGATATGAATCTGGTATATGACTAGGAATTATAGAGATCACTGTCTTATGAAAAATATATCCTACCACCTGAAAAATGAATCCAGCAGTGACAGAGCTGAAGTTGCCCTTGCTGAAGAAGGTGAGAAAAGGTGTTATACTAAGTCGTTCCAGGGTTTTGGCTTTGTTTGCAATCTGCAAGGAATTGAGCAACCTTGCGAAATCATGGTTATTTCCGGGAAATTAAAATAGACTTGTCACATAATATAATTCTGTTCACAGCCTTAGCTTTGTTCTAAAGCACAGTTAACTTTAGAAGAGCGCAAGAAGGGTATTGTTTTTAAAATATCTTTGAACCTGGGAACAAATCAGTGTGTCCAAAAGATAATTGTGCCTGGTTAGAGAAGTAATTGGTTTAAGAAATTAAGCAGTGAAACCCAACAGGGTTATCTTTCAAGTTAAAGCTCACCCTAACAATGGGCACAGAAAAATAAGGGTTCATTTGAACTGGGTCTTTGTACTTATGATAACCACATCTGCATTAAGTGCCAGCAAGCTGGTCACTATGCTGGAGAAAAGGATAGAAAGCTTTGCTTCTGTAAATCAAATGTCATCAAACACAACAGAGTTTTTATGAAGAATGGAAAAAAAAAAGAATGTAAAAAAATAACAGAAAACCAAATATGGTAAGAATCAAAGTTTAGGGGAATGGAGAGATAAAACAGAGGATGTGCAGATGAGAAAAAAGAACCACCTCCATTACACTGGAGGCCCTTGATGAGAGCAAACATTGCTTTAAAGCAGAGACTATGTGCCAGTCACTTACGTGTTTTGTGTAATTTAAAAGTCATCACAATACGCTGCATAACAGGAACTCTTATAACATCATATCCATTGAACAGAAAATGGGACTAACCTGCCCAAGGCCATATAACACATAAGTTATGAAACTGAGATATGAATCTTAACAGTACAGTTTCAAAGGCTATATGGTTACCATGAGATCTTCTTTTCTTACATCTTCCTACTCTTATCTACCTGCACAATGGATACGGGGTCCTCTCAAAGTCCTCCTAGGGCAGCAGCACCTTCTGAACATCCAGAACCCAGCTGAGATGATGGACAGAGTCAGCATCAGAGTGCGGGGATGGGAGAGGAAACACAGCTCTAAGGGAGGGACCTACAAGGCCCTTCTGACAAATGATGCCCATGACTCTTTTGGGCACCAGGGTCCAGCTGGGGAGTGTAAGTCAACCTGCTCCTACAGTCAGCAGAAGAAAATATACATCATAAGTCAGTGATTTACTATGAGGACAATACAGAGGGTTATTGCTCTACACTAACTGTCTAAGGAGGGCATGTCATGTACCTAAAAGGGAAAGCAAGCACATCCTTACTTAGACTCCTTTCAACCTCTTCCAACCATTACACTGACTTGTGTGGGAACAAGCACAAAGGTAGAAGGGGTCAGGATGCAGCTGTGGGGATTTTGAAGATGAACAAAGAAAATAAAGTCCTTGAAAACTAGAAGGAATTCTAATGTTATAGAAACTGATTTCTGTGTAATGGTTTATAAAAACGGATAAATGACCAGGAAAGAAAATATATCTCCTTAGGTCTGTTGAAGAATATGTTCCCTCAGATACTAGCTTACTCCATCTAGACTATAATGACTAGAATATGATGACTTAAGCAAATATGCCTTTAAAAACCTAAGCCTATTAAGACAGGAGGCCAAGAGTCATAACAACAAACCACTTCAAATTTAGTGGAGTAAAACAAAAATATTTTTGTTTTAAGCTCATGCATTTTGCCAGTGCAAACTTTGGACAGTGCACAGTGAGACTGCTTGTCTCCAATATGTCTGGGGGCCTTGGCTGGGGAGACAGAGATGACTGTGGAGGGCAGCCATCGAAGGCATTGTCACTCACATGGGAGGGCTCAATGGCTGGGCGCAGTTAGAACTGTCACCTGCAATGCCTACACTAGAGCTTCCTTCACAGCATGGAAGCTTCAGCGTTGTCAAACCTCATTCATTGTGGTTCAGGGGTCAAAGAGAGATTGTACCTGCAAAGAAAATCATGACCTTCTATTCAATTCAATTAAATCCCACACAGTGAATGCTTAACAATGTTAAAAGTTTTCTGTAATATACCCATCTTCTCTGGTCTCAATTCCTGTGTTCTAGAAATCTTCAAGAACTGGTAGTGAGTATGGAGAATGTTTCTATAACAGAAGTTATGGCAACGAAACCCTTGTCTTCAACGGTATGGTGATAATTATACATGGAGAGATAGCATGTTGAATATTAAATCATATCTTCAGAAATTTAACTTCTAACATTGTTCCTGAGCAACATTGTATCTTGTCCGTGTTAGGTCCTCATTAAATGTTACACTTCATTAAGTTTATTATTAAGTTGTATTACTTTTAATGTCAGCTGGCAAAATCTTATCCTTCATCAAAGCATAGTTAAAGTGCCACTTATTTTGTGACATTCACTGCCCCTTCCCAGCAGACATAGCTTCACAAACATGGCTCTGCCTTTTGGGCTGGGTAGCAAGCTCATTAAAAAGAATAAAAAGGTCTTATTTATCTTTTATTCCCAGGATAGGGTACAGAGCATAGAACATACTCAAATATCTCTAGCTTATAAACTCAGAAACAGAGAATAGAACAGTGATGGGCAGGGGCCGGGGGATGAGGAAAATGGGAAGATGTTGGTCAAAGGGCAAACTTTCCAGTTATAAGATGAATAAATTCTGAGGATTTAATGTAGAGAATGGTAAGTGTAGTTAACAATACTGCATTATGTACTTGAAAGTTGCTAAGAGTGTAGATCTGAAATGTTCTTATCACACATACTCAGGCAAAGTGGTAATTATGTGAGTGATAGAAGTGTTAACCTTATCGTAGTAATCATTTCATAATATATACATGTATCAGATCATCATGTTGTATGCCTTAACCCTACACAAAGTTATATTTTAACTTTATTTCAATAAAGATAGAAAAAAATAGGGAAAAAACCCAAATATAACTGGCTTAAAGTGATTAACACAGTAAAAGATGGAAAAATAAAATAGTTTACCAAATGAAGCCAGAAATTCTTGAAAAGCAGATTGAAAACAACCACAACAAAAACCTCCTTTTAAAAGGGTAAAGGCCAGTCTTTTTTCCTTCATGTTAAGTATAACAAATATTTGATAAATATTTGGGTTATGAGCCATACCAGGTTGTGAACTCCATTAGTAAAATTGAGTATGTCTTGTAATACTATCAAAACTGTGGAAAGAGATAACAATGACAACAAAAATGCAGGAAGGACATTTAACAGAAAAAGAAGTAGGGAAATCCATGGGGAAGTGGACCACATGGACCAAGTGTTGCTGCAGGGCAGACCTGCTGTAACCTCTCCTAGGGGCTTGTCAGGCACCTAGGCACCACCTAGGACCTCCTGAATCAGAAGCTGTATTTCAGCAAGACCTCAGGATGCATTAATGGTTAATGAGAAAGTCAGATAAATTTGAGGGGCTTTTTTTTTTTCAATTTTTCAGTTCTCCAAATGGTTTCCCAAATGTCTTAGACTACACAGTTTTTCAGATGGCAAAGATTCGGTTGCTGGCTTTTGATCAATTTTTTGTATTAGCACCGTTCAGTTTCGGTATCTGCTGAAGCAATCTGAAAGAATTTTCTTTATCACGACCAGTCAGCTGCAAAAAAGCTGTGGAGAGGTTTAGAAGTGCTATTTGCAATGGGCATAGAATAAATGTGGCTTGTTGCTTTTTGCCTGAAGACAGAAGTTGCTTGGAGGGAAATTCCCCAGCTGTAACAGAATGCCTCCATGATATACTTTAACCAATTTAGTTTTCAAAATTTGGGACAAATCTTATTTCTTGTTATCAGTTATAGTTATATTTGTGAATTACATCAATGTTAATGAACATTAATTTGAATTTTAAAAGGATGCTTTTTCTTGTCTTAAAGAACAACTAAAATTGAAGCATCTCATTCTGCTTAGAAGAATGACTGACTTTCATTTTACCCTTTTTTATGTGCCATAAATACATACATCAAATAGATTTTTTTTTCCCCTGAGGCTTGATTAAGGTCAAAAAAAAAAAAAAGAGAAAGGAAAAAGCTGTATTCCTCTCTCCTCTTTTTGATCTGATGAAAGCCCCGAAATGAAATTAATATTGATTTACCCTAAGCAAGGACAGATGTTTCAGGTGGGTATATATGTTTATAACAGGCCTATTATTGATAGATGGGAAATACGGGGACATCACTAGAAAGTGGAATTATGATTCAGTCATGAAAAGAAGAAAGCGGGATTTCCATTTTGTAAGGCTTCAGGCCATAACTAGACCAATCTGTTTTTCTCAGCAATAATTCAGACAGCATAAACAGTCAGAATGACAATTGGAATCATGTATCTGACTTTGTATTTGCACAGTCCAGGTGTTATGTGTATCTGCAGCCATCTGTGGTAGACAGAATAATGGCCCCCTAAGTCCATGTCCTAATTCTGGGAGCTGTGACTATTTTAGGTTACACAGCAAAGGGCAATGGAGGTTGCAATAGGAATGTAAATTGCTAATAAACTGGTCTTACATAAGGAGATTACCCTGGATTACCTGGGTGGGCGCAAGACCATCACGAAGACCCTTAGAAGTGGGAGGGGCAGGTAGAGGTGAGAACCAGAGAGACAGCGGAAGGAAAAGAACTCTGCTGACATTGCTGGCTTTGAAGATGGAGGAAGGGGGCCGTGAGCCGGGAATGTGGGCCACTGCTTGAAACTGCAAAGGGCAACAAGGATTCTCCTAGAGCCTCCAGAAAGAGATACACCCGCCGATGCTTTGATCATAGCCCTGTGAGATTGGGTTGAGCTTCTGATATTCAGAATTAGGAGATAAAAACATTCGTGGTGTTTAAGCCACTAAGTTTGTGGCATTGTCACAGCAGTAATGTAAAACAAATACACCCTCTTACCATGATTCCTACTTCCACCTGCAACCACAGAATAGTAACACTACAACCACAGAATAGTCATGGCTACCACGTAGCATACATTGAACCCCTGCTTGCTATGTGCTAGGAACTTAAAATTTATTATTTTATTTCTTACAAACCTGTGTCCCCCCAAAATCCTAAATTTATGAATGAGGAAATTAAGCCTTATAGAAAATAACTTGTCATCAAGTCACGGTTGAGCAAAGATTTGAATATAGATATTTCTAACTTATTTCAAAGTCTGAACACTTTCTAGTAAACCCACTGTCTCTTGGTAAAATGTAAACATTAGTTGAATTACTCTAATAACTGAATCATCACTAAATAAGAACTAAACTCAAGAGCTGTGTAGCTATGTGTTATTATCCAGAAACAATCCCAAAGTTTCAGTAATTAAATACATTTGTTGTTATAGGACACAGTGACAAAAATCTGTAGCTAGAAATTGAATCAATATGTAGTTGTCCTTTGAAGGCTAGATTTGAAGGCTATACTTAGGCTTTGAACACATAAATTATTATGTGTGCTGACCCCAAACAGTTACTTCATGGTTATAACAAATAATTGGAACGGCCAATACACTATTTTGCATTGTTATATGCATTTCTTTCACAAGAAAGAGAGACATTCTTTCCCAGCTAATAGGGAATGAATACATCTCCTTGGGAGCGATCTACTACTGTGGTTCTGTTAGAATAATCACAAGCCACTGTTATCTTCTTTACCAGCACAGTATCCTCTCAAGCACTGTTTTCTCTGCAATAGTAGGAAAGTGTTTCCTAGAGCTCTTCTCTCTTCTGGTGGCTTTATTCCCTGGTCAACCTGCAAACATTGCTTTACCACTTGTGATGATGCTCTGTGTTTTCCCTCACACTTTCTTGCCCACTTGCTGGGAGAGAGGCCAGTGGAGTCTTTATTTCTGCTGAAAGCAGTACAGATAGCCATGATTAAAAGTCAAGAATTCATGTTTCCAACAGCATCACTAGTTGGTGACAGCTGACTCTATTGCCCGGCAGGCAATTTTAGTGCCATCTTATCAGGTATGCGATTTCCACCTGATATGTAATTTGGATCCTGGCCTCTTGCTTCTTTAGCTGTCAGACGGTGGGCCTCCTAGAGCAGCACATTGCTCGGATGCTAGAGGGAAAGGACTGACTCCCATTCTTCAACAGGCCGTTAAAGGAGTCCCATCTGGTGGACCCTGTAGCCTTCTATGTTCCCCTTTGGAGCAGGATGGGAGAACATTATACTGGTGGCAAAATCAGTGAGGATGTAGTGAGGAGAACAAGCCTTTCTGTGATAATTCAGAACTAACTAGAAATATTTTCTTTTGCTTCAGAAATAAAATAAAATTTTAGAGTGAACTGAAATTGAAATTAAAATAAATTCTTAATTTTGAATATGTAGGCTTAAAGGATATGTTTGGGGCAGACAAATTTTTCCTACATTTGAGGCTAAAAGAGAAATGTTTTATAAATTATTTTCTCAATATCTTTAATTCAAAGACTCCCTTTTTACTAGAGTCTAGAAGGTTACCTTTTATTATTCAAATGTAAATGTTTCATGAATGGGATATATTTAAAAATATAAACAAATTTTAAAAAATATTTCTGTGAGACTCAGGGAAGGGCTGAAATTTTTGTGTTAATATTGAATCCAAGAAATTAGACTGACTCTCTGTGCCTTGTAAAGACCAAAGTAATTATGTCCCATGATGTTTATGTAGGTACAATAATACCCAAATCCTTCTTTTCACAAGATGTTAATTCTATTTGAAAAATATCAAGATATTTTGGAAGACACACAAATTCTTCCAGTCACCGCTGCTCAAATCTATATTTACAAATGAAGAACAAACCTATTAGGTTACTGAATACTCACGTCTCAAATTTACTGAGAGTAATTTGTTAGAGAGGAACAGCTAAATCATATTTTAACACTGACTTTACCTGTATTACAGAAATGTGCTTTCCAATTGGCTCGCCAAATCAGAATCTAATCTCTCAAAGCATAAGTCTCACCCTGATATTTTCCATTTGAAATGGTTTCCTTGCTTAAGGAGTCAAGAAGAAAAACACAACTAAAACAATGTCCTGCTGCTCACCCATAAACACGTCCAGATCTCCCAGGCCCAAATACTTCTGAATCAGATAACAAACCCCTAGAGCTGTGTGCTGGTTTTTTTCCACATTCTGTTTGGAAATCGTCACTTCATCACCACTTGGGAATTCTCCACCATTAAGTCCTCTGCCTTGTTTTCAAACTGGGAACCATCATTTTGCCTGGCCTGGTTTGAAATCTGATTGTCTACCAGCTTCCAATCTGGTACCCTCTGGTGTGCTGTACTGACATTTGGCTCTCACAGTTTCATGCTGCTAAAACTCTAAGTTTTGATGTCCTGTGTGCTGCCCAAACCCCTGAGGGCACTCTATATCCAGACCCCTCATGTCTGGTGAGAAGAAATCACGTATTGAAAACTCATGTTGATGTTTTCATTTGCCTTAATGACTTTGCGAGTGAGTAAATTGGAAAATAATGTTCCTAAAGCACTGTTGCTAGGAAGATGGTTAATGGTGTAGCACAGAAAATATCTCAAGAGAGAGTCTATGCTCAGGTTGGGCCCCAAAGTGTAAGTGGCTCTTTCTGCCAAAGACATCAGAATAAAACACCACTATTCCCAGGGGTGGCGAGAAGGCAGATTGTTGTCAGGACACCTGTGCACAAAGAGGGCTCAGATTCGAAAAGGGGAGAGCCAGCCTTGGCAACAACAAGGCAGGCAGACAGCAGATATTTTTCTGCACACCTGAAAGGAGGACATAATTAGTGAGACTGAAGGTCTTGAAATGCAGACTAAGAACTAGTGATGAGAGCATTAAAACAAAGAATTGCCAATCAAGGAGTGGGAGGTTTGAGACAACCAAGAAGTCTATACAGTTTCGGGAAGAGGGAAAAATTGGATGTGGATTCTTTTATCCAAATAAGTTAAAGTCTGCTATCATTTCTCTAATAAAGTATCACCAAGTTTCATACCAGAATTCCACAGTTCATCCGCTATGGGCTTTGTATGTAATTATGCTGAAATTCCCTGTGTAGCAAAAGATAGAACTGACACTCTCAATTGTTGGATTCAGTCATTCTTCACCAATCCTTGTCTTGCTGCCATGGAGTTGTAGTTCCTGTGATATTATACAGTGGTGTCGGCCTCAGTTCCTTCGAGGGGACCACTGAGCAGATTCCAGTGCTCACTTGTGGAGCAGGGGGAGACCAGCACACGTGAACAAACCAACACAGACCAGTGACATTCCTCAGGGAAAGCTGCCTTTAAAAGAGTTTTCTTTGTGTCTAGAGTACACCGAGGAGGGAAGGAGCCTGCTTTTCTGCTCTCAACATAGCATCATCTTTACACAACAGTAACCATGCAAGCCCAGGATGATGGGAACACAGTGATGGTAGCTTCACATATTCTTTGCAGTAGCCCAGCGTGGTTAGTGGGAGCTTGGACTTTGGAGGGAGACTGCCTGGGTTGCAATCCTGGCCTTGCTTGATTCCATTTTTTCATTAGCGAGGATAACTTACATCTCGTTTGGTTGTAGATGTTCATCTGTTTTTTTCTACAGGGATATTGGAAAGATTCAAAAACGACCACTCCATAGCTACCATTTTTTTCAGAATCCCCTTTGCTTATTTTTGAAAAAGAGAAGTTATCTTTATGATATATGTTCTTTCTTGCCTAAAAGAACATACCATGTTGATTATTTTAAGGAAATTTGGGTAGGGGCCGTTAAGTTTGGCAAGCAGGCTGGGCCACACAGTATCCAGGCTCACATTTAAGCATACATACCATGGCTCAGTCTCTCCTAATACTGAGGCAAGAAAGTGCGTCATGAACTTCTAATTTCTTTATTCTCTTTCACCTTGGAAGGAATGTAAACTGTTTGAATACAAAAGAGTTTTGTTGAGCCACCATTTTACAGCTTATTTTACGTTTAGATTTCTGTTTACAAGTATATTATAATGAATATATTATAACAGATACACTATTATCTGTGAACATGCATTATTAGGATGAAAATGTCCCTCACATATTCTTGTCTTTGGAATAATAGCAGCCAAATAAAAGGCAAAACCAAAGTTTCACCTGCAAGGAAATGAGGATGATTATGAGTTTGGAATAACGGAGAAAATCTAAGACAGATACTGCTATTGGAAAAGCTTCTAAAATAGACCTCCAGCAGCATAAATCCCCCGTAAACGATCACGTATTATCAAGACTGTGGAGATTTAGGTTTGTCTCTTCTTAGTTTTGTTTGTCACTGAAGTAGTAACAGAGGTAATTTTCTACTGAATTAAAATAAGCTGTGGCAGTTCTTCACAGATCATAGTACACTTTAATAATAAGGCCTATTATTGTTAACAGGGGGAGAGTGATTCCACCAGATGACAAGCCGGATGCACCCCTTGGTGCTCATCTATAGTGGTTAAATGGGATTTAGTGAATTGTTAACAAACCGGGGTAATATGAATAAATGCATTTTATTGCCACTTTTGAGATAAAAAATATTTCTATAAATTGAATTTCTAATGTTTTAATCTCCTTTAATTCAAATATTATTATTGTGCCAGTAGTTAACTTAAGAACAAATGGGCAAGGTTGAAATGAGGTAGCTTTTGATGACTAGGGGAGAAACTACCAATGACTCGCGCTACACTGCGATGGAACGCTGTACTGAAAGATCGAGCGAGCTTCCTTGAAAGCCGTGCTAAGAAACAGCATTCATGTATCTGATAGAGGCTTGAACATGTTGCCCTTAATATTACACATGATTCTCGAATGCTGTCATTTCAGAGTCATGTCTGAATCCATATCAAGATAGTGTGTGTAGGACAGTGCAACATACTCTATCGATATTATTATAATTGCAAATTTTTACCTTTTTCCATAAAAGTCGTACATGTAGAGTAAGACCTTCACATGGTTAAAAATGATCAATCAGTAAAGAGAGTATTAAGCAAAAATAAAATGTTCCTTATCCTCATTCCCATCTCCTACATGTAGTCAGATTTAACTATCACTTTGTAATATTTTTAGTTAACCAAAATCAAAATAATACACTCATGTCTAAAGTCTTTCTTTATTAAACTTAAACACTATCTATTGCTTTCCTGCCAATAAAAAATAATGAATTCACCATTACCTGTCCTCTGCTCCCAGTCTTCCATGTAAATTGCTACAATTTAGTTCATCTGCTACCGTCTCTTCTTGTTCTAACCTCTAGTTAGTGTTCCACCAATTTTAAACAAAGTTTACTCTCCACTTTTACACTTGAATAGACACTTTAACTTCCCTCTTTTTACCTGTATGCTATCAAAGTTTATAGTATTTATATTTTGTTACTGTAATTAATTCTTCAGTACTTTGCCTATAGAGTCTAAAAATTGAAAATCAATAAACTGTGCTTTCGATTTGGTGATTATTTACATATCACACAGTGCAACTAAGCAGAGTGATTGCACTTGAAGAGAAAATTATGCTGTCCTATGTGCCATTTGAAGGAGAATGTTGTAAGTTTCAAGGTCAGATGGATTTATTTTATCTTCACAGTTGCTCAAAAGAATGCTTGATTTGGGAGATCCAAGTTCCCTAATACTCATTGTAATTAACAATATATCTCTTTCTTCTGGGAAGCAAGTTAGATTGGAATTGGAAAACATACATATTTTAATATGTCACAGTAGGATCTGTTTGTTCTCCTTCCAGAAGAAACATTATGCATTTTGTAATGAGAAGCAAGAAGATAAAAAGTATGCGAAATTCTTGTAAAACATCTTATTCTATCTAAATATTATGTTTGTGTTCTCCTTTAGTTTTCTATTAAAGAATAGAGAGGGATCTGCACAGTCTCAGATGAGGTCATGGAGCTGTGATTTGGTATCATCATGGCTCATAATTTATTCTCTAGGGATTAACAAGAGGGTGCAATAGTATCTCCATTTTAACAGAGTTCTCTGTTGAGGGTACAAAGCTTTGTGACAAGCTGAACAAAAGCTTCTAGGTGTCTCTTTAAGACCAAATGAACCATACAATTGGTAATTTCTCTTTAGACAACAAAGAGTCAAACACTAATAGATAGCATCATAACCTTGCTTGGTGTTTGTGGCTGAAACTATCATGTCCATTTTTATCATGTGCCCCTCCACTTTGGTTGGCCGTGGGATTGAGTGGAACGTGGATAGGAGTGATGGAAGCCACCCCTCAGACAGGCCCCTAAAATGTCCTACACATTCTATTTCCCCGTCAGTCATCTGAAAAATCAAGAACGATGACACTTGATAACCACACAATGGAAAGAGCATGGTTCTCTGGGTCACTCCTTGCAGGAAAGCACATAGAAGGGTAGCTTGATAAAAAAAATTCATCTGTGATAAAATCAGTCAAGACATAAACTTTCATTAGGTTAAAAGTCATGAGACTCGAGGGTTGATTTCAGTGGGATAAGTTGGCCTTTTATGACTTTTATATCATTGTTTTATGAAGAAATTATGGTACACTTGACTGGTCTCTGTTCTTGGTGTTTTGAAACTTCTACCATGTTTATTAAAAAAAAAGGGAAGTAAAAGCATAGCTCAGAAAGGTTAGTTGTATCCAACTTTAACACCAATTTTATTTCACGTTCTGACCAAGATTTCTTGTGAGGGTATTTTTCTAGAGTCTGTAAAAGTTTTTTGTTGAAATATATTATGATTTTTCACCATATTGCTAAGATAATCCATCTTAATCACAAAGTTTATTTAATAAAATTTATTTTCTGAAGACATATTTCTCCGAGTCTTTGGTTATAACTTGTGGCATTTCACTATGAGACAAATCTTTTAAGCTTTTCTTTATTTGCTGCATAGCTGTCATTCCAAGTTCTTTTTCCCAAAGGTTAGATCCATACTGTCCTTATATACCATGTTTTCTTCTTTTTGTATTCCTTTTGCATTTTTCCAGATAATATCCTTTAGTAATTAAAAATATATGTATATTCAAAAGATATAAACTTTTTGATTCCCATATTTCTAAAATTATCTTCAATTTTTCTTCACAAATTATGAAGGACTGGCAAAGGTGCATTACAGGTTTAAAATAATTTCTGTCAAATCTTTGACAGCACTGTTCTTCTGACTTCTAGAAGTCACTGTTGCTAATAACTTGTCTATTATATTCTAAGTTTCCTTCCTTTGGAGGTAAACTGTTTTTGTTCTCTGGAAGCTTTTCAGACCTCTTTAGTGTTAGTATTCTATAATTGCACAATGATGTGTCTAGTGTTGGGTAATTACAAGTTTATTTTGCTTGGCACTTGGTAGATTCTTTTGATTGAAACTTCCTTTCATCATCTCTGGAAAATTCTCTTCCATTTTTCTTGGATCATTTCCTTTCCTCCATTTTCTCAGTCCCCTTCAAAGTCCCACCACCCTCCAGAACACTGCCTAGATATATGATTAATTTCAGGGTTTGATGCTTCATATCTCATTTTCTTTTCTGTAGATTCATGTTATTAACTATGATACAGTACTGCATCCTAAATACATATATATATATATATATATATATATATATATATATATATATGAACATTCCTGCCTTTCTCACCTCTAAACAATTCAGAATCATGGAGATTTACCCTATCTTTTTAAGTATGCATTAAAATATATAAAATTACTAACTTTATGGCTATTTAACAAGAATTTAAAGTAATTCATAAATAACTTTTCAAAAAGGTCAAACTAAATCGATTTTAGATTTTACCCTTTCATCTATTTTTACCAGATTTTAATTTTTTCCTCTAATACTCAGACTTTACATTCTGGGGTAAAAAGCATAAGGGGTATTTATGCCTGGGGAGAAGGGTGCTCACGTTACTCGATCATAAATCAGAACTTTCTGAAGCAACACCGACTCTCTCAATCAGTTGATGCTTTGGATGTATCATATGGTGAAGATCTGGAAGAAAATTGATAGTTAGATCTTACTTTTTCTTCCTGGAATCTCCCATTGATTCTGGATTCTTAATATATGCTCTCAATATACAGAGATTTCTAAGTGAAAATTTTTCCCACCTCCATAATTATGCCTCTGAGATGAGTTATCTTCCAGGTACCATTGTTCAGTCTTGATACATACCTGCGTATGTTGTTTTTTGCATTTATGCCTTACAGCTAAATAATGTTTCTTATTACCTTTGTATTTCTGTATTTTCCTATAGGGTTTAGTTTCAAACATATGTACGTGTGTGTATATGTATATATGAGTGTATATATATAAATAAAACTTTGGGTGACTATAGAAGGAGGAACTCTTTCATGGTCTTCAATGCTAATGTGGTAAACTTTCAGGTATATAGTGTAGTTTCAGGCTTACTGTGTGCCATTAGGCTCTGTGACTTGCAAACTGCTGTTTATTTCTTTTACTGATTTCTGTAGCATCCTTCTCTCCATTCTTTCTCACTTCTTGTAATATCTCTTTGGATCTGGAGAGCACCTGTCTGCCATCTGGTTTCAATTGAGCCAGTTTCTTGGCTACTCCCTCTTTAACACTGATGACAGTTTTAGTCTCCAACGTTTTCTCTTATCTGCACTGCCACACTTGCATTTCTACACTAGGTATCATTAAAGCAAAATGTCCTAAAATTTTACATTTACATTTTGACATAGACAGCTACAGTTATACAAAATAATCACTCATATCTCCATTGGGCCGTATGAATGCTATCTTATAAGAGCAAAAAAGGATTTTCGTTCTAAGACTCCTGTTGGTGTTGACATTGCATATGGCCAGCAAAAACTAGTCAGCATTGAGGTGTAAGCAAGACATTTACACAGAAACTAGGAAACAGAAAAGCATTGGTATCTGAGGCTTGTCCTTTGAGGGGTGTTTAGGGGGGGCTGTGCTTTCAAATACCTTCCTTCTCTAATTGGTTGGGGTGATAATGGTAGGTAGATGAATCTTCAATAAATATTTGAAACTGATTAGCTGACTAAGAGCATAATTTATGTTATTTCAAGCCCATATTTTAAGCTCATCTCATGATGAATTTCTACTTTGGGCTTCTATAAGATAAAATATAGAAGCATTAAGTAGAAAATAAAAGATGACATCATTTTCATCAGCTTGTGCTTAAATAGAAATCCTATCCAGGTCAAGTTCCTCAGGTTCACAGGCGATAGAAGCACCTGTTTATTTAAAATAATGCAAATAATATGCAAAATTTGGAGGAAAAACAGACTGTAAAACACTCATAATTTGAAATATTCTTTTCACTAATACCAGAGATTTAATAAAAAGAGTCTATGATTTTGTAAAGTAAGAACTATTTAGTACTTATTAGCTAAAAAATACACCTATAACAGCCCTAGAAAAAAAGGAACCCCAAAGACTCTTATTTACATGCATTATAGATGAGAATATAAAACCTGTCTATAAATCAGGTTTTGAATTTTCCTATAATTGTGCTTTTCAAAGTAGATAATTAAATTGCTATGTCTTTGGGAAAAGGTCAGCTTGTTGGGATAGCAGAGATTACTCTCTCTAGGGCATTTGCTCTTAATAGCCATGAATCGTTTCATAAGCTTGAAGGCTTGGCAAGACTCCATCCAGCCTAAAATACTTTGAAAATGACAGAAATTCACTAAGAAACACTTTAATAGTTTTACTTAATCACCAATTAACCTGAATAAGTACCTTTGTGTTCTCATCTACTAGTTCACCTACACTATGATCAGATATCAAAGAAAATGAGCATATGAAGCCTCCTGGGGTCTTGAGGGTTCATTCCTGTGTTTGGTTTGGTGTTTGTGCCCTGAGCTAGATGTAGAGGGCAAAAGATATGAACTCAGGTTCAGACAGAATAAAACCTCTCATTCTATAAATTGTTACTGAGTACCTGCCATCTGATTTTGCATTTTTATTGTAATTCCCATGCTGTGCCTTTATACAAATTACTAAGAGTAATTTCTAGCATAACTTTTAAGAGAATCCTAAAAGAATCTTTCTAAGATATAATGACAAAATCTATGTCTATACAAGCAAAATTAAAATCCTTTGTTGAGAATGTTAGCCCTTCTAATGAGAAGCAAACAAACCAAAAAACCCAGTAATCTGATCCTGAATTATCTAACATGAATATTCTCATGTTGATGGGATTATCCTACATCCCATTCATAAAGCCTAAAAGTAAAAGAACAAATTGATGTTAAATTATAAATGAAATATGTTGTTTTCTAGAACATAACTATCAGAGACATAAATATAATTCATGCATCATTTTCAAGTTGTGAGCCTAAATTTTGCTAAATTCTATCAACAAACACTTAAATTACCAGTAGCATATCTAGATCCCATAGGGAAAATTTTTTTTTTCATATGATACTTACTAGTGTATGTTTGGTAATTATTTTGCAAAAGCTTATTTAATGGAACTGGGATCACCATTGCTTAAAATAAGGACACTTCTAAAGTGAACACCTATTTCTAGATTATCCTTCCTGGTCATTAGGCAGCTTGTGCTTTCTAATAACATTCTCTGACTTCTCTGGGGTATAAAAGATTTTCCTTTTCTTCATATTTGTAGAAATGAATCTTCCCCTCATCTTAATGCCTTCAATATGTGTGTTGGCATCAACAACTTGGACTCCTAAGGGAAGTGTTTAATACCCTGTAATGGCAGCATTTAAGGGGAAGCGGCAAAAATGGGGACTATTTTCTAGGAGAAAAATCACAGTTTTTATTAGTTAATTAACAAGGTTCATAACAACAACAAAAATATACTTGTAATTGCTTTTTTTCTCTGGGTTAGTAAGGGCTTCTTTCTTGGGACACTTAGATTATATTTTAACCTTAAAAATTATTTTGTTAATTGATGTTGATTTAATCATCTTTCCCTGTGAGCATTAATTGTTGAGCACTTTGTGTTATCAAAGTTCAAAATGAAGAGATAACTCTTGTTGTCACTTGATTATATCGACCTGAACATACTTACAATTTAGTAAATTGTTGCCTAGAACATCTGTCTTGAACCATCAAAGTATCCATGGGACAAAGTATAAACTAGTATTTTTCTTATCAGCACTAGTTTGGTTTATGCCCTTTTAATATTTACTGTATTTTATTATTATTAATAAGCCCTTTCTTTTATCAACTGGTAACAGAAGGATTTTTTTTAAGTTGACATTTATTACTTTTACAAACTGATTTCTTAGTCAATTGCCTGATTTTTAAAAAATATTTTAAATAAACATGAAAGCAATTTCACCATAAATATATGAAACTGACAGAAGTTGTAGCTATAAATAAATTGCCAAATCATATTTTTTTACCTGTTTACCAGATCCTAGCACTGCTGACTAATATTTTCATAGTCTTCTCTTAGTGTATGTGTCTTTCTACAATTAGTAAAAGACATTCAATCTGCATTTCACATTTAGTAACACTGCTGCCCCAAAAGGGGAAGGGAAAAGACCTAAGTTTCTGTCTTACCCAAAAGAGAAGAATTCAGATGGGAGATGGAAGCATTGTGTAGCAAAAGATTTTAAAGGTTTTATTTAGCAAAGGGAAAGTATACCTCCAAGAACGGGGGGCAGGCTGGTCCAAGGGCGGAGAGCAATGGTCTCCGTCTCCCCCTTCTCTTATACCCTGGCTTAGAGGCGGTCTCTTGATTGACTGACAGCTCTTGCCCCGGGAGTGCTTAGTCATGCTCGTCCCCTTCTGCACATGTCCTTACCCATGATGCACACAGAAAAATCCAAGGGGGGCCCAAACCACAATGCTAATTATATTACAATAAGCATTGGGTCATTTTCGGTTAGGTCCTTGTCGCTACCACACAGTTGCAGCCGCTGGGTTCTAACTGGTCTCTTGCTGGCACTCATTTAGAGGCAGTAAAGCCCCACTGTGCTGAAGGTAGGCATACGGCCATCTTCCGGATCATCCTACCTCTCCTCCCACTTATCTTAGGTGTTGAAACTACCAAACAACACCTCCCAAGATTTATATGTGCATCAAAAGAAGTATTCCTAAAGTAAAATAATCATAATTTCCACTAAACTTACAAATCATGTGTCATAATGTAATACAAATATTACATGTGTATTAAAATGTACAAAAGAATTCCAACTTTTGAGAAGATTTTGTACATTTTAGGATTTTATGATTATCTATATAAAATGTATTTGACTTTAATGTTAAGAATAATTTTAAAGAACTTATTTTTGTCTACTATTTATTTAATTAAGTGAACAGTTACATTCATTCTAGTCTACAATTTCTAATAATATAGTAAAAAAATTACTACATCCCAAAGCTGTTTGGATCTGAAATTCATTTTATTTCTCTGCTAGATCATTTAAGACTAAATTCCTTTATATCACAGTGTTTCAGATCATTTGTTCCATTTACCACTAATAAACTCTTTAACCTAAAAAGTTATTGTTTAAATTGTGTTTTCCTGTGATGATAAATATCTGCAAAATCATTTGTTCATTGTTATGTCCAAAATTCAGTCATTAGCACCGAGGTAATCACTCTACTTTTAATTATGCTGCCTGCAAAGGCTTACAATAGCTTCAGTTCTGAACAGACCATTCCTTAAAGCAATTCACCTCAAACTATTAAACTAAGAAATTAATGGCTCTGTCGACCGTGGCTCTTTCCGGCAGATTACTTGAATAAGATAAAGTTTTGTGTAAAGCACATTCTTTTTCCTTTGTCCTTGCTTTGCAATTCATCATGAAGTTTGATGACCTTCCTCCAACTCATCATTCTAATCAAACTTTCCCACTTGTACTAACCACTTCCTGTGGTGTGCATTTTAGTCATTGACTCTGTGTGTGTGTGTGTGTGTGTGTGTGTGTGTGTGTGTGTGTGTGCGCGTGCGTGCTGTGAATCTGTTTAGGGCAGAGAGGTTGTTACATGAAGAATAGTGTCTTAAGGAGTCATACAACAACACGAAAGAGTATAGATATTAGTGAAGGAAAAATAAACCAGTTTCTCCCCTTGATTTTAGCTTTGTCTTTCTGACCAACAAGTTACTGAGTTGCCTGATGCAACCCGTAAGAACTTACTTTTAGAAAGGAATTTGATCAATTCATTCACACTGAGATATACAGGATGAAAGGCTCAAATGTTGCTAAGGGACAGGGCTTTCATGATGTTTTCAAAGAAATACCACTATAATTATATAATATATATCATATACACTTTTTTCTCTTAATTTAAAATATATATAAAATTTTGTTTAAAAATATAAATTTATGTTATATGATTTATATACAAGGGACAACTATGGCAGAAAGAATGGAGGGGATGAGGTAAGTGGGCCTACACGGCTGTGAGTTTTTAAAACTTTACGTGAAGTGGTCCAATTTTAACACTGAGTAGACTCAGATGTTAAAGGTACACACTGCAACTCCTAGAGCAACCACCAAGATAGTACAGGGAAGGTTAGCTAAAATCAAATAGTTAAATAAAATGGAATTCTGAAAAATGCAATTAACACAAATTTTGGATGAAATCAACAAATTCTTTGCAGAATCAACATACCAACTCTACACAAGATTAGTAGAAAACTGTAATATTCATACGTATATTAAAGAAATTAAGTTTATTATAAAAAATTTTGTTCACAAAGAAAACTGCAGCCCCAGATGGATTCACTGGTAAATTCTAGCAACCATTTGAGGGAAATATAATCCCATCTCACACAAACTGTTTCAGAAAATTAAGTAGGAAATACTTTCAATTTGTTTAATAAAACATTAACTTCCCTGATAACAAAGTTACACAAAGTCATTACAAGGAAAGGAACTACAGACAAATAACTCTCATGAACTTAGATGCAAATATTCTCTACAAAATATTTGCAAATAAAATTCAGCAATACATATCAAATCAGTATAATGACCAAGAGGGTGATAGTACCAGGAATTTTAAGTTGGTTTAACGTTTTAAAAAGTTAATGGAGAACTAGAACCCATTTCTCTCTTATCACCTCCAACTTTCATGTCATGGGTAACTTGTGGGAGAAGCTGGCAGCATTCACCCAGGGTTGTGTATGCACTTGGCCCAGAATTCAGAGAAGCTGAAGGAGGAGACCATCTGAGAACTGGAGGAGCTATATGCCCCACTGCTGCCCCACACTCACAAAGTGAGACAGTAGATTTTTCAAAAAGTCATTGTAACTTACTACATTAACAGAATAAGGGGAAACTCATATAATCATTTCAATAGACTAAGGAAAAAATCTTTGAAACTATTCAATGTCCATTCACTATAAAAGTTCTCAGCAAATAAGAATTGAAGAGGATATTTTTAATTTGATGAAAGGAATATGCAGAATTATTCCAAATAGCATGACACTTAAAGGTCAAAGACACTTTTCCCATAAGACCAGGAATGAGACAAGCATGCCTGCCTGCACTGCTTATATTCAGTACTGTATTGGAAGTCATTCCCCATGCAACGTGGAAAGACAATGAACTGTAAGACAAGCAGATCATAAAGGAGGTAGTAAAACACCCTTTATTCACAAATGACATGAATTTTTCTTTTGTAAATGTAGAATATGTTAAAGTATCTATAAAACAAATACGAGAACTAAGAAGTGAATTTAGCAAAGGCATTGGATACAAGGTCAGTATAAATAATAGCATTTTTATATAATAGCAGCAAACAATTGGGAAATAAAGCTGACAATTAAAAAAAGTGTATTAATGATAGGATCGAAAAACAAAACACTAACAATAAAATAATGAGAAGTAAAATATTTTTTAAATATGTATATATTTTAATTGAGGTATAGTCAGTTTATAATCTGTCAATTTCTGGTGTACAGCATAATGTTTCAGTCATATATCCACATACATATATTCCTTTTCATATTCTTTTTTCATTATAGGTTACGACAAGGCATTGAATATAGTTCCCTGTTCTATACAGTGTAAACTTGTTGTTTATCTATTTTATATACAATAGTCAGTATCTGCAAATCTCATACTCCCAATTTATCCCTTCCCACTCCTTTTCCCCCTGGGAACCATAAGTTTCTTTTCTGTGTCTGTGGATCTGTTTCTGTTTTGTAAATATGTTTACGTTCATTTGTATCTTTTCATCTTTTTTAGATTCCACATATAACTGTTGTCATATGGTATTTTTCTTTTTCCTTCTGGCTTACTTCACTTAGAATGATGATCTCCAGGTCCACTCATGTTGCTGCAAATGGCATATATTTTATTCATTTTTATGGCTGAGTAGTATTCCATTGTATGTATATGCCACAGCTTCTTTATCCAGTCATCTATCGATGGACATCCAGGTTGGAAACACCAAATTTAACACCAAAATTTGATGAGGCTGATGATCAACTAGAATTTTAGTACCTTATTCAGGGTTTTACAAAATGGTGCAATTACTTTTGGTGTGATAAAATGACATAGCTACCTTTGGCAATATTTTATAAAACTAAACACATATCTTCTCTATAAGCCTTTTCAATGACTGGACTAGGAAGTATGGTCAGTATAACTCGTTTTTCATTGCTGTTTTAGAACACTCTTTCATTATCGCTGTTACTTCCTCTTCTGAAGTCTGTTAAGTCCTCCATATTCCTTCACCTCTAAATCCTGTAGCTACACTTTCCTGCTGTCCAGATGTATCTTGATGATTTTATTGATGAGTTTTCTTCCTTCAACTGTTTCATGCCTTTCCGCTTAGTGCTTTTCTCGACCACTGTGATAACCTATGTGCATCCTGGCACCACAGTTCTTTGACCTTCTCAACTGCAATGACTTACAATTAAAGAGTTGCCATTTGGCAAATCCTCATCTCAGAAGAGTTTGTGTAGAGTTGGAACTTGAATGAATTTTCTCTGACTTATAGTTTTTAATTTTCTCCATTTTCCACTTTTACATCTGCTCTAAGGCTTTTTGACTCTGCTTTTATTGTGACCTCTGATTCTTCACCACCTACTCATTTGCTTGCTTGTTATTTTTTTCTTTCTTTCTTCCTAGCACTGGCCTTGAAACTAGAGACTTTCCATTAATGCTAAACTGAATTGATTCCACTCACCTCTCTAGTTTGGGTGCATATTGTGATCTGTCATCTCAATACCCCCTTTAAGGCATCCTAGAGTCACTCATCCCCTTGGCCTGTACTGCATTCCTGAAACTTTAATCACTTTTACCTGAGGTTTCCTCTGTTCTCTCTTCTACCCTGTTGGAAGTTGATGTAAAGAGTCTCTACAAATGACTGATTACATATAATAAGTACTATACCTAATCTCAGAGAGCCCTGGCTGTACCTCAACAGTCCTTATGTTCATCTTGGCCCTATTCCTATTCCACACTCTATAGTAGCTATTCTAATATTTTGAAATTTCTTCAAATTTTTTACTCGTGTCCTTTTTCTTTTCAGAGAAAAATAATGACTCTCCTGTTTTCTGGCATCAATAATTCAGTGCTCGATCCCTTTTCATTCTGGCTTCTACAAAAGAGCAAGTTTTATTGATAACCACCCCTCTCCCCTGCCCATTGCAGTTTTAATACTGTTTGCATTACCTCCCTTTTCCTCTTTCTATATAAAGTTACTCAGACCTCCTCTCTCAAAAAACAAATACCCCTCTGCCCCTCAAATTTTTGCTTAGTACCCACCCCACACTATTGTCTCTAATATGTTAAAGACAAGTCTGCACTCATTACTTCTATTTCTTCAATTGTAAATTCTTAGCCCTTGTCCCCATAACCACTTAAGTCCCACCATGTGTGAAAACTGCCTTCAAGAAGGTCATCTCTGACCTTTTCACCAATATCAATGTTTTTTCCCCTTATTTTCTTCATCTTTGAACGGTAAAGATACGTATATTCTTACTTTGTATTTCAAAACTTTGATTCGGATGCTGTACTTGAATTCCATTTTATCTTGTAAAATTTGTTCTTGGACATCTTTTTCACTGATTTATTTCCTTCTCCACTTCCTTCTCAAAATTCTGTTCTATCTCACTCTTCTCTTCAAAAGGGTTAATGGCCAGCCATAGCAACTGGCTCACCTAATTCAAATACCTCCATCTAAAAATAATGAAGTTCTTCTTTTAATGAAGAACTTACTTAAAATGCAAGGAGACATCAACTTATGATTTAAAATATATTGTTTGCTGATGGTTAATAACTCTCTCTCTCTCCCTCCCTCTACACACACACACACATCCTAATAGAAATTAAGCAGATCATACATTATAGTTGGTTATAACAACCACATACTTCAACTGCTGACAATATATTGTCCCACATTACTACTGGTGAGGCTTTTCATTATGAGCATCTGGGTCCCAGTTCTTCTGTATCTCCATCCTCCATTATCTTGTTTCCTGTGTCTGTTCCACGTGGTCCACTTCTGGGACTCATTTGTTCTAACTCATTTGGAGCTCTCTATTTGAAACTTCTAGATATTCAGTCGATAAAAAAGAGCCTTCTCTTTTGTTGCTTCATAAAACCCAGCAACTCTACTTCCAGTAGCACAACCATTTCTGTGTAACATTGCTATTGCACACGTCCAAGGAATTTCTCCACTGTGGTTTTCCATCTCTCACTTCCAAATCTTCTCTGGCAGTAGAAGCTAAAACGAAAGTTGTCTACTCTAAGCAAATGCTGCTACATGTGTTTTTTGTGAACGATACAAGAATTAAACTATAATCAAGCTACTTCCTGCTCAGAGAGTCAAATTTGCTCTCATCAACATATCATGCCAACTCTAAATTAAATCCTTCTTTCAAGTGTTCCAAATTCTCCATAAACTTGATCAAACTTATGTGTCAATCTTATTTTTATTCCAACACACAGTGCTCCTTTCATCCCAGAGACTGCTCTGTCCCTGACATGACATGAGGTTCCCTGTTAGGACACTTCCTTCAGTGGGGTTTGTGTCACCCCCATGGCTATTCCCCCTTGCTGACAATATTATTAATTATACGTATTATTCATGGCCAAACTCGAGTCCTACTTCATCAAAGAACCATTCCCCAATTATTATACCTTTCTTGTCTTCCCTTTCTCTGGTAATATTTGCTCTGTACCACCACTGAGTATTTGAACACAAATATTATTGGCTTTTTTTAAAACTACAGTGAGAAATTCCTGCCGTCAGGTGCTTTATTAAATAAAAATATTTTTTGCCAGAAGGGAAGCAGACTTGTATTTCAGTTGCACATTTACAGTGCCTGAAATAGTATATATTCAGAGAGTTTGCTGGGTGCCAGATGCTACCCTAAATTCATTTAATCCTCACCACACTCTGCAGTTGTTCTTATTAAATCCATTAAATAAATGGGAATGGAGGTTCAGAGAGGTTAAATCTCCAAGGTCAGAGAGCTAATCAAAACCAGCTATGTTTGATTGCAAAGCCCATAATCCTTCTATTATACCTGGAAGATTCCAAATACTTGTGAAATGACTGTTTTAAATAAAAAGACTGAATTGGTTTAATATGATGGCAAGTATTTATACGTAAATATTCTGCCTAACTTTGAGGCTGCACTATGAAAATAATCCTCTTTCTTCTGGTATTTGTTGTTGTTGTTGTTGTTGTTGGCAATGAATGTCTTTTCTGGCCTGTTCTAGGTCTGCCCAAAAGTGCCATTTTTAACCTGTGAAGTTCCATATAATTAAAGCTCAGGTTTGTATCACTCAGAAAAGAAATCTAAAAATCAAGTGATTGTTGATGAGAAACTAACAAGAAAGTACCAGAAAATTTTTTATCACATGATGGCAAACAACAGAGTAATAAAACTAGAACATCTTGAAAATCTGCCAGTACTGTGTAGATGACATGAATAAATTATTGGTGTTTTAGTAAATGGGGTCTTTTTAAAGGGAACATTACAGTACTTATCTCACAAACAATGTTGTGAGAAATAGCAAATGGAAAAAAGGATAAAAGAAGTCATATAAAAGCTTCCAATTATAATTTGTGCAAATAACATATGTTTTCACCCTTAGGGTGGAGAAAAGAAAAAAAGAGAGAGAGACCTTCACAAGACAGAAAAGTATCGTGTAAGCAGAAAAACTGGGTCAGTGAGGTAGTATTTATTTTCCTGCATCAGCTCTAAGTATTGCTGAGAAATATAGATGAAAGAAAACCCATGTAGAATAGAAACAGTTTGACCATGAAGTTATTAGGGTGAAAACCTTCAAAGTCAATCAGATTATGTCAGTCTATCTGAATGACATTTTAACTCCAGAATGTTAAAGGAAAGTGCCGTGGATAAGCGAAGGAACTTAGAACTTTTTGGATTCTGTGTTCAGCTGAGAACCCCCAGGAGTCTGTCATTTTCTAAGGAAAGTTGATGTCATTATTCAAGGCCATCAGAGCTTTTAAAGAGCTCTTTCCCTTAACGACTTATCACTGGTGTCATTAGTGAGTCAGCTTGACTTTTCTTTTCCCAGCCCCAGTTGAGCATCTTAAGATGGTTTGTTGTGTTTGGAAACATCACAGATATGAGGGCCTATGAGGTCTTCCAACGCCCGGAACATTTGCCTGGAGCTGGTGGTACCAGGGCACATCACCAGATCCCCTACCATGTTTTTGCTTCCAATGACTTTCACAGTGATCCAGACAAGAGAAGCCATTTACGTCCATCATCCTTTATTATCTACATCATTCTGTTGGCTACGGAAGATATTTCTTTTTTTTAAGTAAGAAGAGAAGGCCTCAAGTTAGAAAAAGAAAAGCAATTTAGTGGATATCAAGGGACTTTGAGGCGAATAAGAACTTTCTATATGAGAATAAGGAAATAAACCTGACAGAGATGACAAAAAGACACATCTTTCTGTCAACAGTCTTAACTTTAGTTCCGCTGAGATCCATTAGCAGCTGTGAAGTGTGAAAATTAGGAGCTAAAGCACAGATGATATTTTAAAACTGAGAATGCAGTAAGCGTTCACATTTCCTTATCACATCCCCTTTTATTCCATCCAACATGTTATACGTACTATTTTTTTTTAATGATTTCTCAGATGCAAATATTGCCTCAGAGCTGTGATGAGGGAACAACCTGGTTGGGGGCCATAGCATCAGGGGCCTATTTCATGAGACAATCTTCCAAGGGGACGGGGAAGAAAGCAGATGTTTGCCATCAACCACTGCTGCAGGGGAGCTGCCATGCCTCCCTCCCTAGCTGCATGCTCCAGGCTGTGGTCCTGCACTCCCTTCCTCTGCTCTCACAGACACAGCAGCATGTCATAATTCACATCCTGTCTTGTTGACACAGCTTGCTTCAGCTGTTCACCAAGCAAACTGTTTGTTCACCGAAACCGAAGACACAGCAGCTCTTTGTGGAGTGACTAAAAGGAGCTGCAGATTTCTGGATGGTGTGTGATGTCAGGTCCACTGCTGTGTGGGGGTCCAGAAACAGGACACAAATATGTTGACACTCTTTCAGTCCCAGCTACATACGGGGCATTTCCATCGCTGCTATTTGTGTAACACTCATTAGCTAAAACAGGGCCTGGGCCTCACACCACTACCAAAGCAGCTCGATCAAATGTCCCTCTCCGCCAAAAACGAGGAACCAGATGTGAAGGGGCAACAGCAACAGGGACTATTATATGGGAGATAAAAGCAACCTCTTTTTCAGGGCATTGCCAATCAATCTTTGGAATGTCAATGATGTCAATCATGTCAATATATCATTGGCATCATCTTTGAATAAACTGAACCCTTCCTGTAACATATACATTTACTTATTACTAGGGACAACCTAGTACTAAGTAATAAATTGGTGATTTACTACCAATGTATTATTTTATTTAGGGTATTTGTCCCATAAAACATGGTTGGCACTTGTTAGCTCAGGGCAGCAAGGCTTAGTGGACAGAGAATTGATGTCGAAATTCACATGCCTGGTCTTGTCCCCAGCTGCACACAAATTATGCAACCTGAACAAATTCATTTGAAGACTCAGTTTCCTTATCTATAAAGTGAGATCTAAGCTAGCTCAAAAACTCATTTAAGTTTTTAAAATGCCATTTTCTCCCAATTAATGCTTAGTAATCAAAGCTGCAAATCAGTACAGTTGCAATCTAATCATCCTTCCAAATGATTACAAATACTTTTCAAAGACAAAGTCCAGATACTTTTCTCTGCTCTTCTAAAGCTTATATGTTCACAGAGAAAACTTTCCCAAGAAGAATGGGCAGTTTTGCATAATCAGTTCACTCTTCTTTTTTGTTTTTTCTATTCCACTCTGAATGTTCAGGTCCAGGACTCTACACATTTTCTGGTTGGTGTTTTTGGTCTTTAGTCTACCTGCCCTTGCCCCCTGCCTCCCCCATCCAACTCCTTTACATCACAGCCAGAATCATCTTTTAAAAACTATTTCATTATTTCATTCCCCTTTTCCAGGGATAAAATATTTCTCTGTTGCCTGTCAAATCAAGTCTAAATTATTTGGTCTAGCTTTCAAGACCTTCATATTTTTATGTTTTAATTTTATAAATGCTCCAGCATTATCCACTAGAGCCAGGGCAGTTTCCTTAATGACTGAGTTATATTGCTTTTATTTCTCAGTGGTCCTTTTTCACTTCTTATGTCATTTACATGCCTGGAAGCTTTTTCCTTTTCTACTTGATTTAACTGGGTTCTGCTCATCCTTCAAAACCCAGTTTAAACTCCTTCAGGCTGCCTCCTCCCAGGATCTCATAGGGTTCTCCAGTTTCTCTTTGCAATAATGGTCAACAGTGGCACTTTTGGGTGACATGTGTTAGTGCTTTTCCAGTCCATCCAAGTTTGAAACCAAATGAGAAAAATGGTGCTTGAAATAGTACCTTTATGACAAGGAAAGTCTCAGTTGGAAGTTGTGACTTATCTAGAGCAAGGGTGCAGGAAACTGACATTCATTATTTCAGGCCAAAGTTGAACAACCACACCCTACAGCCTGGCAGATCACTGCCTGGAGCCCATCTCCCTGCCAGCAGGGCTCAGGGAGAGTCATAAATATAATCCACACGAAGTTACTCCATGTAGAAACCTGATACCTCTACTTCTTGATCAATATAAAAGAGCAAACACATAGCAACCTTGTTGGTGCTTTACACACATTAAATCCGGCTCCCCAGTTAAATTCTAAGCCTTAAAAGGGCATGACCCATTATCTGAATTTCTTTCATTTCTCACAGGGCTAAGCATACAATATTGGTCAAAAATTAATTATTGTCTGATTGCTTAAGAAATTCAGCTGTTCTTTATTTTTACAATTAAAATGTACATTATGAATTTGTGTGTGCATGTTGAATGTGAACAAACATAAATATTTGCCAATAACAATAATTTTAAGCCCAGTTATGAACTTCTAAGAGAAGTGCATATAAAAAAAAGTCATATATAGAGAATATTTTTTGTTAAAGCAGATGGTTTTGTTAAGAATTATAACTACTGAAACTTGTATTTCTGGTGCAGTATAAATGAACACAATTCAAAGTAAAGACAATGAATATATATGTATGTTCATGTATAACTGAAAAATTGTGCTCTACACTGGAATTTGACACAACATTGTAAAATGACTATAACTCAATAAAAAAATGTTTAAAAAAAAGTAAATACAACAACAAACAAACAAAACCTGTCATATTTTGTTAGTTTTTTTTTGTTAAGAAAGGAAGTCAAATTGTACATTATTTGCCTTAATGGGGTATTGTTAGTCACCCATTTTACTAATATTAAGGGAGAAGGTCAATTTTTAACTACAATGTAGGAGACTTTCCTGGTGTCACAAACTTGGAATAAACTTGGGGAGAGAATATTAACGTTTTAAGTGTTATACTGAAAGTTTACAAAATGGTAAAATGTGTAATGGTACTCTAAGAATAATCACAGTTAATTCATTTTAATAAGCTAGATGTCTTTTAAGGACTAATTACTCCTGGCTACCCTTATAACATTATAAATATCTTTCCTAAAGTTTCTATTATAAAATTTTAAAATTTTATTCCTTTTCCACTTGCATTTTGCTGGATTTTTCCGATATTTATGGAATACCTAATAAGGGAGGGAGAGGCAGAGAAGCTATAAAAAATTTATATATATGATGATTTATATAATCTATATTATACATTTTAAAATTTATATTATGATATATATTTTATATTAATGTTACATATAAGTTTATTATATATCATAATAAATATAATATGATATATTACATGTTGCATTCTATACAGTTTTTCCTTGGTGACATTCTTTTTGATCTTAGCCCAAGGGAACCCATTTCAGACTTCTGATCTTCAGCACTATAAAATAATAAACGTGGCTTGTTTTAAGCCACTAGGTTTGTGGTAATTTGTTACAGCAGCAATAAGAAAACAATACACTGACATTCATTTAGAAATGAGGGAAGATTCAAGTATAAGCTAACTTTACACTTATTAAAACATTCTGTGATGTTAAATAAATTGATTAATCTTCCCAAAGTCTTAAGCCCTTGTTGAAACAAAAGTTAGAGCATCATAAAACTTCCCTAGAACTTCTCTTTTTACCTTTTCAAAGGTTTGAAGAAAAATTTCAAAGCTAACTTGAATACAGGATATCCCTGGTTTGGATAATCCATATAGATTTATGTCTAAGTCAAAAGAAGCTCTATAACCTTGGGTTGGAGTACTTCCTACTACTGATCAATAGAACTTGCCTATGTTTGTGCTTGGAATTACTTATGATCTCCCTGGCACGCAATTAAATTTAATGCTCACCAATTTTCGGTAAAGACTTCCTAAGCACTGTTGACTTTTTATAAGTTTACATTTTTAATTTACTTGAAACAAAATCTACTCTTTTTGATTCTGTGAGTTTTGAGAAATGCATATATCTGTATGTTCACCACTAGAATCAAGATATAGAATGTTTCCACCAACCAGAAAATTCCCTCATGTTATCCTTTTGTAGTAAGGCATCCTTCCCAACCCCAACCTTCAGCAACCATCTATCTGTCTTTTATCCCTACAGTTTTATGTTTTCCATAATGCTATTTAAAGATAACTATACAATAACTTGTATAATCACCTTTTGTATATGAGTTATTTTACTTAGTAAAATAATGCACTTGAGGTTTTAACATGTGCTGAAGTATATCAGTAGTTCATTTATTTTTATTGCTGAGTAGTTTTCCATTGCATGGATGCACCAGTTTGTTTACCCATTCCCAGATAAGAGCGATCAGGGTGGTTTCTTATTTTTTGTTATTATAAATAAAGTTGCTATAAATACTTATATGCAGGTTTTTGATGACTGTAAGTTTTCATTTCTTCCTATCAGTGGGAACGATGGATCCTAAGGTTAATTTTATATTACATGGCCAACTGCCTTTTCTAACGTGGCAGCATCATTTCTGCTTTCCTGCCAGTTATGCGTGGCTGTTCTGTGTGCTCTATGACTTGCCAGGATCTGCTCTTGTCGTTTTCTTTTTCAATTCTTTCTTTTTAAAAAAGTAATTCAAATAGGTTTAACATTGTTGATTTAACTTCAGTTTCCCTAAAAATTATGTTGAGCATCTTTTCACATTCTCATTTATACCTATTTATCTCCCATGGTAAATATATTTTCAAATCTTTCACCTATTTTTAAAATTGGGGTTTTTGTTTGTTTCATTACTGGTGAGTTAGAAAAGTCATTATATATTCTAGATATAATTCCTTTGAGATAAATCATCTGCAAATATTTCTTACAGTCTATGGTTAAATTAAAGTTTTTAATTTTGATTAAAGCCCACTTTTAACCACTTGTTTCTTTTATAAATTGTGCCTTTTTGGGGGTCATATTTAAGAACTCTTGGCCTAATCAAAGGCTACAAAGATATTTTTATATGTGTTCAGGAAGTTTTATAGTTTTTTATATTTAAGTCTATGATACATTTTGATTTAATTTTTGCATGAGGTGTGAAGTATGGGTTAATTTTTTGTTTAGTTTTGTTTGCATATAAATGTCCACTTATTCCAGCATCATTTGATAAGACCGTATTTTTTCCATTCAGCTGCCTCTGCAACTTAACCAAAAATCTTTTTACTGTATTTGTGTGGGTTTATTTCTTGATTCTCTTTCCTATTCAACTGGTACATGTCTCTTTTTGTCGATATAATGCTTTTTTTTTTAACTGTAGATTTAAAGCAAAGCTTGAAATCAAGTAATGTGAATTCTCCAACTTTCTTTCAGCTATCCTAATTACTTTGCCTTTCCATATGAATGCTAGAATATGCTTGTCAATTTCTATAAATGTCATGCTGGGATTTTTATTAAGATGAAAAATCCCAATTTAAGAATAATTAACATCTTAACACTACTGAGTCCTCTAATCTATAATCATTGTATAACTCTATTAATTCTGCTTTTCTTTCATTTTTTTATAGGGTTCAGCATAATGAGTCTGCAAATATCTTCTTATATTTATATCTAAGTATTTCTTTTTCTTTGGTGCTATTGTAAATTGTATTTTTTTTTTTTTTTTTTTTACATTTTGCATTTCAGTTGCTCATTACTGCTATAGAGAATACAATTGATTTTAAAAAATATATTGGTCTTGTATACTACAATTTCGTATGGAGTTAAACTCACTTAATGCTAGAACGTTTTGCAGAATATACATATACAGTTCATGAATATACATATACAGTTATATTATTTGTGAATAGAGAATATTTCGATTATTCTTTTCCAGTCTGGATGCCTTTATTCTCTTTTGTTGCTTTATTGCATTGTCCGAGACTTTCAGCATGTTGACTGAAAATTGTGAGAGCAAAGTCCTTGCCTTATTCCCCATCTTGAGTAGGAAAAATAAGACAGAAGTATGATATTGGCTGCAGGTCTTTTGTAGAAGCCTTTGTCAGTTTGAGAAGGTCCTATCTATTCCTAGTTGGCTAAGAGTTTTTAATCATTGATGGAATGTGGAATTTTGTCAAATGCTTTTCCTACACTTATTGAAATAATCATGGCTTTTCTTAGTCTATCAATATGAAGTACATGGATTGTTTAACAAATATTATATCAGTCTTGCATTCACAGAATAAATCTTGCCTGTTTGTGATGTTATGCTTTACTTACATGCTTGTGAAATTGGTTTCATCATAATTTTGAGATTTTGAAATTTATACTTATGGAAGCTATCGGTCTGCAATTTTCTTTTCTTCCAATGTCTTTGGTTTTGATATAAAGGTAACTATGGCTTCATAAAATAACTTGGGAAGTCTCCCTCTTCTTCTTTTTTCTAAAAAGGTTGCAGAGAATTTGAATTATTTCTTCCTTGAATATCCAAAAATGGGCAGAAGACCTAAACAAGCAATTCTCCAAGGAAGAAATACAAACGATCAATAGGCATATGAAAAAATGCTCAATATCACTAATTATTTCTTCCCTGAATGTTCGATAGATGTCACCAGTGAAATTATCTGTACCTGGAATTTTCTGCCATGAAAAGATTTGTAACTATTAATCCAAATTTTGAATCATTGCAGGAACCTTCAGACTATTTATTTCTTCTCGGGTAAGGTCTGGAAATTTGTGTGTTTCAAAGAACTGGTCCAAGGTATCTAAGTGTTTTTCATGTTTTTCCCGTATTAACAGTTTATTGCCCATGAATTATGTACGATAATTCATTTTTCATTCCTAGTATTGGTATATTATGATTTTTCATTTTTTTGTTTTTTTGGTTAATTAGTCTATATGCTTACTAATGTCATTAATCTTTTCAAAGAAGGAGACTTTGGTTGATTTTTTTCTATTGTTTTTATTGTGCTCTTTATTATTTATTTCCTTTAAGTGTAATTTGCTTTTGTGTTGTTTTTCCTAGTTTTTTGTGGAGTTTTTTTTGTCCATCCTCTCTGACTCATTGAAGTGTGATTTTTTTAAAATTGCAAGTATTTTGAAATTGTCCAGATAGTTTTCTGTTAATGATTTCTAATTTAATATTTTGTGGTCAGTTTTTTGTGATCAGTTAACGTTTTAGGTCATTATGGCCTAAAAACATACTTTGCATGATATCTATATTTTAATATTTATTAAAGTATGTTCTATGGTACATATATACCATATGAATTTTGGTGACTATTCCAAATGCATTAAAAATGTGTGTTTTACTGCTGCTGGGTGAAGTATTCTGTAAATGTTAAAGTGATGGATATTGCTGATTTTATGCCTACTTATTCTATCAATTATTGAAAGAGGAGTATTTAAGTCTTCAGCTATCCTTACAGATTGCTAAATGTGTATTCACCCTGTAATTTTCAGTTCTATCAGCTTTTGTTTTATGTATTTTGAAATTATAGGGTGAATACATATTTAGGACAGTTAATATTTTTTAGAAGATTGGACACTTTATCATTATGTAATGTCACTCTTTGTCCCTTTTAATTTTCTTATTTCTAAAGTTACTTTGCTTGATATTAATATAGTTACTCCAGCTTTATTTTGAATTGCGTTTGCATGGCATATCTTTTTCCATATTTTACTTTTAAGCTACCTATGTTTATATTTAAAGTGTACTTTTTGTAGATGGCATTTATGTGTGTTTATCTTTTTTTATCCAATATGACAACCTCTCACCAGCAATTGATGTGTTTGAACCACTTACATTTAGTGTAATTATAGCTATAGTTAGAATAAAATCTATTATTTGCTAGCTATTTTCTGTTTTTTGATCTGTTCTTTGCTTCACTTTTTCTCTTTTCTGCCTTCCCTGGGAGTAATTGAGCAGTTTTTATGATTTTGTCTTAGCTCCATTGTTGATCTATTACTTATACCTCTTTAAAAAAATGAAGTAGTTTTCCTAGTGTATACAGGAAGCACAGAGTATACTTTCAAATAATTTTACGATATATTTCTAATTCCTCTCTCCAATTTTTGTTACTGCTTTAATACATTTTAATTTTACATATGATATAAGTAGAATGTATCACTACTAGTCTTACTTTTAGATAGTTATCTTTCAGAGCCAGAAAGAAAAAATAAATTTTATTTTGCCTTCACTCATTTTAGTTCCAGTCCTATTTATTTCTTGTGTAGATTCAAGGTACTGTCTAGTATCATATTCCTTCTGCTTGAAAATTTCCTTCAAGATTTTCTTGTAATGTAGAGCTATTGGCAATGACTTTTCTCAGTTTGGGTTTGCCTCAGAAAATCTTTCATTTATAAGAAATATTCTCACTGAGTATAGATGGTTTTGCTTCTTGGTTTTTTTCTTTCAGCACTTAAAAGACGTCACTTGATGGTGTTCTAGCTTGCATGGTATCTAACAAGAAGCCGTCTTTGATTCTTATCTTTGTTCCTTTGTACATACGGTATCTTTGTTTTCCCCTGGCTGCCTTCTAGAGTCTCTCCTTGTCTTTGATTTTCAGCAGTTTGAATATGGGATGCCTAGATGTATGAGCTTATTCATTTATTTAATCCTGCTGTTGTTCTATGATCTTTTTAAATATATGGTTTGATATTTATTATTAACTTTGGATAATTCTTGGCCATTATTTATTTATACATTTCTCTGTTCTTTCTCTTTAGCCTCCAGAAGTCCAAATACATGCAGGTTAGATCATCTGATCAGCTTTTGAACATTCTATTCTGTAGGGTTTTTTTCCCTCTCATTCAGTTTGGCATCTTCTACAGACATTTCAGTGACCTATTCCGTAGCTGTTTTGAGTCTACAAATGAGTCTGTTGAAGGCATTCCTCATCTTTTACTGTATTTTTCATTTCTGTTATTTCTACTTGTTTCTTACGGTCTCATCACTCTATTGAGAACACCTACCTGACTTCGCACATCTTCCATCTTTTGCATTGCAACATTTAGCTTTGATACTAATCATAGTTGTTTTCAATTCACCATCTGATATTTCCAACCTCTGTGTCATTTCTGATTTTGGTCCATAAATTCCTGTTTTCCTTAACAAGAGTACATTGTCTTCTTCTTTTTCTTTTCTTTTTCAGGTTATTTAGTCACTCTGCAAACTAGCTTTCTGATGGGCTTAGGAAAAGCTGTGAATTTGAAGTTTGTCAGTTTTGTTGTCGTTATTTTAATGGTGGGAGTTTTACTTTTTCCTGTTTATTATATCCCAAGTGGGAATGAAAAACCAGCACTGTATACTTTAAGAAAATAAGTAAATTGTCTTTGTTTTGAGGCAGCATATAGGCCGCTTTGGATTTATGCAGCAGGAATAAGTTAGGGGGATCAGAAAGGAACAGATACCTAAACAGCTATGATAGGATTCATTAGTTTTATTCAAGGCATATTTATCATGTATATACATTGCCAGATCCAATAAAAGTTTCAGCAAAATAATTAACGTGAAATCAGAGGCTTGTTATAATTATTAGTTTATATTTTGTAATAGCTTATAATATAGGCGTTATTACTTCTGTCAGTATTGAGAATACAATGCAGTAATTTCCCCAATGTCATATCTATGGTAATTACTGAGGCCAGGATTCAGACCTTAGCTGACATGCCAAAGCTCGAGTATCCATCATATTTTACATTTAACTGGAGGCAAAATGAGAAAACGTCTCATTAAGTATATATTATTTGTGGTAGACTAAGAAATATTAAAACCACATAAGGCCTACTGAAATAATTCAGATTAAAGAATAATTAGGCATATAAATACATAATTAAAAGAGACAAATTAATGTTAGAATTATAGGGAGATCAAATCTACAAAACCTGGATGTGGAGTTAATAGAACTCAACTGGTGACTGCAGATGTTGTCAAAAAGTAGATGTTTTGAACAAGGGGAGGATTAATAAAGAAGCAGAAGAATGAGGTGATGAGTTAGGCTTAAATATAATATCTTGAATTGCTGAAAGCACGTATATGGCCTCATGTCTAGTAGATAGATAGGAGGTCATAGTTTGAGAGAGGATTGAAATAGAGAAATAGGCTTGGTACATATCTAAAAGGAAAATCATTAAACTTGTGGAAGCAAATGATATTCCAGGATTATTAGGGTGCTGGAAGAGAAAAAAAATAATGTCAAAAATAACCCTTGCTGGATACCTAAATTTTAAGAATGGGAGGAGAAACAGATGTCAAAGGTGATTGTCAAAGACTCAATGTGTTGGTAGTCAGACAGAAAGGAGAAACGTTTGTCATAAAAGCCAAGGGAAAAGAACTTCAAAAAAAAAATAGCAAGTTTAACTATGTCAATGTTTATCTTGAACTAAGTGGGGGAAAGCAATATGTGAACAGGCTATTAAACTTCTTGATGAAGACATTGTTAGTGAGCAGTTAGTTCAAGAAGTCTTGTGGGGCAGAAGCCATTAAAGCAAGAAAATATATTCTTATTTCTGATTTTTATTAAATATGTATATTCATTTTGTAAGAATTTACCCATGCATCCTTTAATGCGACAACATATGCAGTGCTTTGGAAAAGTTTTACATTATACACAAATGCAGATAGGCAAAGTTAATTTATTTTATTTTATTTTTGCCTTTTTGCCCCCAAAATTTTCATAAAATTTATGCAAAAATGAATTTCAAGATTTTTATCGATTATATTTTTTCTTCCCTTTAATATTTTCCTTGAATTTGTCAAAATACGGGCATGATTGTAGTATACATTTTTAAACTTTTTCTGAGCATGAGATAAATGCCTGTTTAAAAATACTTAGTTTAGGTTGTCTTGCTTGGTGTTTTATTTGCACAAGCTCATTTCACTTTCTTTGGTTAGCCATGCACATCTCTAATTTCAATTAGAATACTGGTCAGGATCACAGTCCATTTCAGTGTCATTTGTATCAATTCTTTTTTGTTACAGGATTCTTTATGCTAAATTACTGGAAGCAGTGAAATCTTCAGTAGCATCGACCCAGGAAGAGTTAATTTTCAAGGCTGAACTGTTCCCAGAGTTCCCACTGTAATTGCTTCTGATTATTTGTATGTTGTAATGAAGCAATAATGATCAAAGCACAGGGTATTTCTTAGGGATTCATGACTGGATGGCTTCGCTTCAGGCCATTAACCCTAGTCATGAATTCCCCTGGAACTGCATTGTGCTGAGGTCATTATTGTTAATAACAGAGCTGTATGAAAACATTTGCACACACTCTGGAGTAAAATTGTTGATTATTTTCTGCCTGTAAAGTTTTGTGATTGAGAAAACTGTGAGTGGTAAAATATGACCAAGAGAGAAAAATAAATTATTGTTCACTGGAGAGGAATATGATATATATTTGACATATATGTAATATGATATCATGTATATGTGTGTGTATATATATATATATATACACACATTTATCTAAACGCTTAATGTGAACACTAGAGCAAGCATTGTATCTTTATTTTTCATCCTTGGATTGTATAAACATACTTAATTTCTGAATATATTATATATCAGTCAAAGATTTTAAAGATTGCCATTCCTAATTATAGTTAAATTCTTCCTTATAAAAAACAAATACTGAGCAAATGTACTTTTTTTTTCTCTGTTCCTCTCTCAGTGATGTCACTGGGAGAATGAATGTGAATAAAATTTTCTTTGAAAATTAATCCTCTGTTCAGTAACAAACCAAAAATCCACTTTTGTTTTCTCCCTGTAATAATTTCCTTAAAATAATGACAGTGGTGGCACTATACTTATCACACTCAAAATGTTGTATTTTATTATTTTAAATATGATGGATACACACCACTGAAGTTCTCACCAAAAGAGTCACCACAATGTGAGATTTAAGACGGGAAAATTAAATAGTAAAACAACCTAACTTCTGTCTTAAAGTTCGAAGACCATTACTAATCAAAGAACTATAATTGAATATTCACTTTAAGCTTCAAGTTAAACTTTCTTAAGGGCAAATGGTTGCCCTCAGAAAGACATGAGACCAGGAGACACCAAATGGTCAAATTGGAATTGAGCAAAACTGAAGAAATTCTGTCCTCTCTTTCCTCTCTTTGTAAATGAAGTTGTTTCTATGATAGACCTCAGTCAGTCACCATGCAAGTTTACCTTATGGAGAAAGATCACTTCCGATTTTTAGTAAAGTTATAAATTTGTGCTTTTAAGACTATTATGGGTAGTTGCTATTTAGTTTCTATCTTTTATATTCTCCTATATTTAAACAGTTAAATAGTGAGGAAAATAAACAAAAGGGAAAGGGATTCAGCTATGGAGGATTTCAGATATTTTCTTTATAAAATTCACTCTATCCAATACAGCTGAAAATATTTTTTAAAAAACTAACAAGCAAAAAATAGCTTGGATAAAACGTTTTTATCCCTAATTATAGCAGAAAACTAGTGATTCAATCTGTATTTCTCAAACAGGTGCAAATCAATGAAATGTGAATTAGTGGAAAGATCTATCCTCATTTTACAGATGAGAAAGCATAGCTCAAGTAACTAATTTAACTGAGGTGAATCACCTACACAGAACAGCAGAACTGGCTTTAAATTACTCACAAGGCCTATTTTTCTCCCTTGTTCCACTTGGTTTTTATCACAGAGAAACTTTTCACTAGTGTGTCTTTTTAAAATACTTTCTGGAGATACATAGATGTCAACAGCAAGACAACTATTTTTAATAGCTGGTGTGATGATTAATCTCATGTGTTAACTTAGTGGGGCCATGGTGCCCAGATATTTAGTAAAACATTATTCTGTGAAGTTCTTTTTTTTTTTTTTTTTTTGCATGAGGTTAACATTTACATCAATGGACACTGAGTAGAGAGCAGATTACATGCCATAGTATGGGTGGGCCTCATTCAATCAGGTGAAGGCATCACAAACCTCTACAATCTCATGAGCCAATTTCTTAATATAGATCTTCCTCCTTCTCACTTTGTTTGAACGTATACACATACACATCCTGTTGGTTTCCCTGGACAGTCTTGTTTAATACAGCAGGGAGAAGAAAGAAAGAGGAAATGTTGTGAGGGATCAAATGTATGTAGAAAGAGTACAGGTATGGAGGACATAGTACGAATTTGAAAATATCTTTGGATGGGTTCCAAAGGGATCTCTACCCCTTCCCTATCCCCAGAAACAAACAAAATACCACCCCCAAAACCTCTAGGTAGAGTGTGGGGTTGATATGAGGATCTAGTGATATTTTATTTATGCTTCCTGGCACACTGAAATGCTAAAACTATTTATATTTGGTATACCTAAACTCTGATTTCTCTTATAAATATATTGGTTCATGGGTAGCTTAAGATTAAATAATATTTAGGAAATAAATGCTTTTTCCAAAATAATTTTTGAGCAGAATATATATGAATGAACTATGTGTACGTATATCTGTGGAAATGATAATTAGCTAAATAGGGAAATGTGGAGGTTGGGGAAAGTGTCTCCTTTGTGATTCATATTTCACAAAGACTTCTTTTTTCTATAAAATTAATTTGCTGCAGAAAGAAAGAAAACCTGAAAGCCTTAATTTAATAACATATCATCTCTCCCAGAGGCTTATTATTTCAATTACATCTAATTATATACACAGATAATATATGTGTATATATATATATATTCATATTTATATGCAGGGTGACCTATTTGCAAAGAGCTTCATTTTACACCTTATTGTTTTAACAGACCACCCACACATGCTTCAGAAATACTTCCCCCTATGTAGCTGCATAAGGTTCTTTCTTCTGTAACAGTCCTACCGGTGGGGGAGGTTTCCTCAAAGGCAGGGCACCCTGGACCAGGAGGCTTTGTCTGGGATGGCGGCATGTAGAAGAGAATCAAGGTTCCCTATCCCTGGACTCCACATTGAGTGAAGATGATTCTTTCTTTTGGAGGGAAATGATATTTGCTGCTATCCTTCTGTATTTAACTGGTTATATTGCTAAATTGTGTCTCTAAAATATCATTTCCAGCACTGGCAAGGAGGGAGGTCCATGGAAAAGAAGGCAAGAACTCTAGAGGGATGATTGGGGCTCCTTTTGACCTAGATTCTTCTGGCTAATTTTGTCTGTATAGCATGTTTTATGTGTTTAAGGGAAGATGCTTTCACACCCATATCTGTGGGGCAGAGATAGGGAAATTGTTCCCATTTGAGACAGTTACTTTGGTTGCTGCCTCCTGGCCTGCCTTCTTTGAAATCTCTCCTGCATGACAGCATTTTCAGGATGGAAGGTAGGAAAGACCCTTTTCCTTAGGAATAAATACAGATGAACAGTGAAAGTCTACAGAGAGATGCTTCCTCTACAATTATTTCACAGAATAAAAAAGTGGCAGGGTTCATCTTCATTATTTTATTTTCTGTAGTGCCTTTCACAAGAGGAGCTCAATTTGATAATTTGATGATGAGTTATGATGATGATCAATTAAAAGTGAAGTATTATTCATGATAACTGAGGGATTAAAATGAAAAGTTTTCATTTCAGAATGGTGCCAAAAGCAAAATTTTACATAAGTGGTATTATCCATCCTTAGCTTAAGATGCAGGCATCCTTCCCTATGAGAACAATTTTTAGGTAATATTTGTTGATTGCTATTCCATTTACAAATGTAACAAAATCATCCATAATTCTATCAATGTGAATAAAAGGCTTTTCCCTCTTCTTTCCAAATTTACATACTTATACATGATAAAAATGGTACTATGAAAACACATAAATCTTTCAGATATTATTTAGTGGAAGGATACTATTCAATACAGAATATGAAAACCCTTCTACTAACAAATTTGATGAAGATGCTATGGTGTTCCCAAAGGAGATTCTGTTATCCTATTAATGCCTAAATTGTCATTATAAAATAAACTTGCAAATTTATTATTCCTTTAGAGACATCTCTGCCATTCTTTATCCAGCTTTCCATAGTACCACATTCCTGCAAAATTCTTGCTGAAATTCTAAGACTATCTTATATTTACAAGTTTTATAATGTGCACAGTACTTTCACAATTATTATCTCAATGTTTCTGTGTTTCATAAAGATAACAATAGACAATTATCCCTAATTTCACAGATGCATAAATTAAGCCTCACACAGATTTGCTGAAATTTTCACAAGTAAAATGGTAGTAGTTGGGCCAGGACTAAACCTAAATTTCTGGTTCACAAAAAAGTCATATGTTATGTCATAGATTCCTAAATTTATTCATATAAATAATCATCAGCAATGGCTTAAAAATTGGAGTATTCAAGAACTATTCTTTTGGGTCCCTCTGCTTCATTGTTGTTCCATTGGCCCCTCTGGGACTCTCTTTAGTTTCAGGATTCTTGATCCATGTCCACCATGTACGTGTCATCATTTCAGTGGTGCAAATGAATATTACAGTATGAGCAACTTCTTCTCTCCTCTGAATTAAATAGTCATTTATTTTCTTACACATCCATTTATTTCGTGCAGCACAGGTTCCAGCAGTAGGTCTTAAGCTGAATAGCCACTGGAAATCCAAACAAGTCAGAGAATGAATAGGCTAATCTTACAGGAACTAAGTGGGCAGCAAGAGTCAGAAGGGGAGAAGAAAAAGTAAATGCTGGAAAGGGCAATTGGATTGTCACATTAATCCAAAACCATGGGCTCCTTAACTCCTTGGGACAATGGCTGGATGTGAATTCCCAGTGTAATGAATCAAACCCTGCTCACTGTAATACTTAGTTATCCTCTGATTGTCTTCTGGCCCATTTCTTTTAAAACAATGCCAGAGCCTTGAGGGTGGAGACCATAATAAAATTTGAGTCAAATAAAATGCTTCACTAGTAGAGTTCCTGTGTAAAATTGAGATTACAAGCTTTGTCTTCAGGCAACGGGGTGTAATTCCAGGAAAGAAAGTTATGTCTTATCATCAGCGTCAGCATCAGGATTTCAGAAAGTAAAGGCAAGTGGGCACAGATAAGGCACAAAAGTCAATAACGTGTCCTGCCAGCAGTTCTAGATGAAGAAATTCTGAGTAGTGGATCTGCCCTCCATGGTGGTTACAGGATTAAAAGTGAACCCATCTCGAGAGTAAATAAGAGAAAACACTGTAGGCTCATCAGAGAGGGAAATTTTAAAAAATGACTGAAGTATAACTGACTTACAATATCATATTACTTTCAGGTGTACAACATAGTGATTCAATTTTTTTTTACAGATTACACACCATGCGAAGTGATTATAAAATACTGACTATATTCCTTGTGATGTATGTGACATCCCAGTGACTTACTTGTTTTAAAATTGGTACTTTGTAGCTCTTAAGCCCCTTCACCTATTTTGCCCCTACCCCTGCCTCTCTCCCTGTGTTAACCACTAGTTGTTCTCTGTGAGCCTGTTCCTATTTTGTTATGCTTGTTCATTTGCTTTGCTTTTTAGATTCCACATATAGGTGAAAACATACAGTTTTGACTTTCTCTGGCTTATTTCACTAAGCATAATGCTCTCCAGGTCCATCCATGCTGTTGCAGATGGTAAGATTTCATTCTTCGTGTGACTCAGTAATACTCCATTGTATGTATTTGCCACCTCTTTAACTACATATCTGCCAATGGGCACTTGGTTTGCTTCCATATCTTGCCTATTGTAAATAATGCTGCTATGAACATTGGGGTGTATATATCTTTTTGAACTAGTGTTTTTGTTTTCTTTGAATAAATATCCAGGAGTGAAAATGTTGGATTGTGTGGCAGTTCTATTTTTAATTTTTTGAGGAAACTCCATACTGTTTTCCAGAGTAGCTATACCAATTTACATTCCCACCAACAGTGTGCTAGGTTTCCTTTTTCTCCACATCCTTGCCAACACTTATTATTTCTTGCCTTTTTGATGATAGACATTCTGATATGTGTAAGGTGATCTCTCTTTGTGGCTTTGATTTGCATTTCCCTGATGATTAGAATGTTGAGCATCTTTTCATGTACCCATTGGACATCTGTAAGTCTTCTATGGAGAAATGCCTACTCAGGTCCTGAGAGGGAGAATTGTATGTTTTAGAGTAAAGATAAGTTATGGGAGTAAGTGATTTTACTCATTGTCTCTGTCTTAATGTAGCCTGAGAATTTTCTCTCACATGGGAGTTAGGTGTTCAACTCTAACTGTGCAAGGCATTGTGCTTAACTTTGGGGGAATTTAAGGCTAATTCCTTGAATTTAAACATAGGTGCTTAGATCCTATAAATGTCAAAAAAAAAAAAATGGAGAACCAAAACAGAACCTAAGTGTGGAAAATTGAAGGGACAATAAACACTGAAATGGTCATCTTTCAGCTGGCCACTGAAGGGTGGGATCAACTTTATCCGCTTGACATCTGGATTGAGGCACACTGACCTGTGGCATTAATCATTTTTTACTGCACTGAGATTTGAGTAAAACTCTCAAAATTATATGAAGGATAATTATGAAAATAACTATATGAAATATGACATTGAGTCTATTGTAGAGTGTGGCCAATGACTTTGCTCTTTATAGCATAGAATCCTGAGAGAAACTGCTGTCTAGTCTTAGTTTCAGAAATATTTCTCTTTAATCATTGGTTCATTGTATGGACTCTCTAAATTGTGTAAATGACCAGGTTTTAATTTTAACACAGTCTGTTTGAAATGAAATGCTTGGCCCAGCCACGTTCTGGTTTCATTTGCTAGTCCTAGTCTTGTTTTCCTTTATTCTTTTGCCCCATTCTTAGGTCTGCTTATTACATTTTGTCTATCTTGCCTTTCATCTTTTCTACATGAAGTAGGGTAAACATGGCTTAAGAAAAAAAAACAAAACTTAAAATGGTGAAAATATAGTTACGAAGTATAGTCAGCCTGGAGGTAACCAGAATGTGAACAGAGATGTGGTTTGTCAGAAACTGTAATACCTTTTCAAACATAACATTTCTATAGAAGCTCCATTAAAAAATAAATAAATAATAAATAAACCTAATTACCTCCCCCCTCCGAAAAAAAGAACAATAAAGATTACTTACAGAATTTTACAGACAACCTCTGAATTCAGAATTTTGGCTACCTCTATGCTAAAATCTTCAGTGACTATACATTCCCTACTTTTTTTTTTTTCCCAGGTCCACTCTAATTCAGTATGACCTCATCTTAACTTGATTATATCTACAAAGACTCTATTTCCAAATAAGGTCACATTTATAAGCACTGGGGGTTAGGCCTTGAATTTGAACATATCTTTTTGGAAACATAATTCAACCCACAGCAAACAGTAACGATACAGCAAAAATTATACTACAAGCCAGGTTTTGCTCTTGCTCTCCATTGAGTCTTGTTACAAACTCCCTACTTCTCATCTCAAGTAGCTGTACAAGTTCATAGTTCCACACTCATCTCCCAATATTTCCACTCTCAGCGATTGCTGCTCTGCCTCTGCTTTTGTATCTGAATTCTCCCTCATGGGATAGTCCCTTTTGATGAATGAGTCATTGGCTGAGATAACCAGATGATTATTTCAGTTGTTATATGATTCCTCCTTCCAGATGACCAAATCTGGACTCCAGTGAGCAAGAGATAACCACATTTCCTCATGGATTCATGTCCTGGAATGTTGATGCCACCACTTGTCTCAGACAGAGGATCCCACACAAGGCTTAATCCAAGTAAGGGGTCTTTGCTGACCCTTTCCCAGTATGTAACAGTTACCAACATAACATGCATGGAATTTGGAACTGGATCGAGATGAGTTTAACCTCTGATTTTGAAAATACTGGGGCGGACTGCTGTACCTGGTCTTGGAGAGGCTCAACCATGTGTAAAACTGAGTCCCAGCTTCCCTGACATTCCAAAGACTAAAGTGGAACAACTGTGAGTTCCATTAGTCGCATAGGAAACATACTAGTTCATCAAAAGAGATAAATCGTGTTCACATACAACTGTATAGTAATTGAACAAAAAATACATTCTGGTTTTGCCTCTCCTGAAGTGCATGAATTCACACATTAATTCAACCCTTAAAATGTGTTCATGTTAAAAATGAAGGAAAAAACACCTCACAGTTTGGTTGTGAGAAATGAAGAAAATATTAAACTTTTTGTCACTGTTCTAGCACACAATAGATGCTCAATGAATGTTAGTTCCCACTCTTCCCACATAAACAGCAATAGAGCTCACAGTGTCATCAGTATCATTCTATTATGCTCTGCTTCAGGACAGGTTTTCAGGGCATGTTTACATTTATTTTGTAAAATATTTATGCCCATGATATTCCTAGGAATTTCCTTTAATTTCTTTCAGTAATAAATATTTGTTTACATAGTTATTTTTTCTCTACCCAAAATTATTCACCAGAGTTCACACAGGTTTTACAAGCCAGATCCCTGAGACTAACCTTTCCAACCTAGCTAACCCAACATTTTTCAAATTAACAGATTGAGGTGATGCATAGAATTACAGTAGGCATTTTCCTCTTCTCTTAATTTTTAGGTCCCCAAAGGCTACCTGAACACCTAGTGTGAAACCTGGAGGCAGAACATCATTATTTAAAATACGAAAAATCTCTCCAGTTGTTGGCCAAACCTCCTTTCCAGATACAGGACAAAAGCAGCAAGGCCATAACAAAATGCCAGAAAATTTATCTGAAAACTTCAATTAAAGAAATACGATTTTTTTTCAGACATTATCAAAGGTTGACAATGCAATTTAGATTGCATACTAATTTCAAAAATTGTCATATCCAAGTGATAATCAATATGGCTCATTTGTTTGTAATTTATAAATAATGATAACATATTTGCAATAAAGTAGTTAGCTTGGTTTTTTAATAAGACCAAATATCTATTCATTCACATTTGAAAGCAGATAATCTACCAGAACTCATTTTGAAGTTGGTGGAGGAAGTTGAGAAGAGAAAAAAAAACTTTTCAGAATAGGGTTCAGTTAAACATTGCTACATTATTTAGATAAACAATGTAACTGACAATAAAAGGAAAATGACATACCAGTAAATGTTTATTTCCTTATAATTTACCCTCCCTAATGGATATCAATCTTAACCTGCCATAAACTAAATTTAGTACCCAAGTAAGAATGCTACAACTCTCTTTATATTATCAGTAACACAAGCATGATTGCAGAATTTGTATATCTTGAAGTTTATAATATTTCCTGCTTTGTGAAATCAGGATAAAAATCTGCTTTCATTAGTAAGTTTGGGGTTTTAGGGTCAAGGCAAGTGGAGACTCAGAGTGACAGCTTTTGAAGAGTTAAATTTGTATGTTGCTTTAAAACATCTAATCTAGGCTTGTGTGCTTGTGAAACATTGGAAAATGTCATTGTAATATTGATGTATGCTTCCCTAACATGTAGCATATTTTTAGTAACCTCCTCAAAAATATTTTCCGTAATTGTATTATTTCTATTTTCTGTCTTGCTGTTTTATTCAAATAAGTTATCAGTCTAGTTTCTTATTCTTTTATGAAACTGTGCTACATTTTGCACACATGAAGTCTGCACATCTACACATATTTTTTTTCCCTTTTACTTTTAAATGCTTCTGGGTGTATTTCCTAAGAATAAGAATATTCTTTCATGACCACTGTATAGTTAAAATTTTAGAGATTTTTATATTGATTCACTATGTTTTCTGCTCTACATATTCCAATTTTGTCAATAACATTCTTTACGGCAACTTTTCCCTCTACAGTCCAAGATCCAGTCCAAAATCACACATTGTGTGTAGTTTCCTTCTGAATCTGGAACACTCTTCAACTGTTAACTTTCATGACAGAAACAGTTTGGAAGATTACAGACCCTCTCTTTTTTCTTTTTCATAATGTGTTTTAATGGGTTTGTCAGAAATTTCCTCACATTAGTTTCACATTTAGATACATATCCTGGCTCTCAGTGCTATATAAAACATACCGTGCCCTATTTAAGGTATCATATTAAGAAGTTCACATATGTCTGTCTGTGCCTCAATGTTTTATAATTCATTACTCTCCCTGTTTAATTATCTTGTTCCAGGCTTGGTTAGTGGCATCTCCTTCAGGCTATGATGGTGTCCTTTTAACAAGTCATCATTTCTTTTTACACATTTTTACTTTCTGGCATAAAAAAATTAGTCCAGACTCAACTTACCCAGTTCTGGACCATGAATTGGTAAATTACCTGAGGATTCCTGTTCAATTTTTCATGGAGAGTGTTAACAGAGATGTGTGGGTTCTACATACGCTCATTGCCACTGAAGTTTCTTATGGATGCTTGCAACAGAGAGTAGTAGTATTTATAACATAAATTCATACTGATACATCCAACTGTAATCCATCTCAACACTATTCTTCCTTCCCTCATGCCTTGCTGCCATTTTATATATTCTTTCATCTATAATGAGGACCTTGGCTCCCAGCAATATTAATATACTTATTTTCTCAAACCTATAAATCCTCTGTAATAACCTGAGAATTGTTTCGTCCATACTACTACAAAAAAGGAATTCTACATAAAGAGCTCAAGATTTCTTTGCATTTCTCTCCAAATCTCCATATCCCACCCCTGGACTAAGGGTATAAAGTCACATACTGTGTTCTAGGTTGCTGTGATGAAATTTTCTGTTTTGTTCAGCTTTTTATCTCTTTGATGCAATATTGAAATAGTTGAGTTCATTTGTTTCAGTTTTAGTTTTTTTATTCTCACTGTTGTTGACTTATTTTAAATTTCTGAATGTGTAAAACATTAACTTGCTTCCAAGAGTCAAAACTATGTGAAAAGGTATACTCATAAAGTGGAACTCCTTTTTTCCCTTCTCCTTTCCACTCATACCTGGCCTGTAATAATTTCATAGTTTTCTGGTTCATCTTTCTTATATTTTCCTGTGAAAAACAGATATATGCATGCTTTCTTTATATATATATATTTTTTTCTTTTGCCTTTTTTTTTTAATTTAACAATTTATCCTTAGGGGAGAAAGTGGGAAAACTTTTAAAGAGAGAATGAATTTTGCAGCATTCACATCCTAAAACACACATTTAGAACTCAATGCCTTCCATGCCTTAGTTGCAGAAATGACAAAATTTGCCCTTTTGTGTAGAGCTTTCTAAAGTCTGGTTTTGATAATTTGCAGACATGTAAACTAAGGAATACTTTTTGCTGCCATTTCTAATCCTATTTGAGTTTTCTAGTGGATTCTGAGAATCATATAAAATTTTTACATAAGCAAACAATGCAGTAAATCACTGCGTGTGTGTGTGTGTGTGTGTGTGTGTGTGTGTGTGTGTATACAATTCCCTAACCCTAGTAAACAAATTATTCCTATGGCATCAATATGAATTATATTATTCTAAGTAGAACAAGCCACTCAGGAAGCACAGTTTTACTCAACACTATTGCTTCTGGATGAACTGTAAAAATGTCATTGCAACCTTTTCCAGATTATCTCAAGTTTATAAAATAATAAGAAAAAATGGTTTTTAAATAGATGTTACAAATTATTTTTCCTTGATGTTTCTTGATATTTACTGCCTAAACGTCCTGTTGAGAATTAAAAATTGAAAATACCATTCTGTGAGGGTTACGTTACATTAAATAAAAATTTTTAACATAGATTTTCCTTATAAAATCATGATTTTCATAATAAAAGAGATGACACTACAAACACATGCTTCCCCTTCTGAAGAAAATAAATACATTCAAGCTTCCTAGGATTGTTTCTCTGTTCAAGAAAGAGAGTTAAATGCTAGTTGATTTAGAGTATTTGCCAAGGGTTTTTTTGAAACTCTATGATTTACGTTAAAGAAATTTGCCCAGCAGAATATGGTTTAACAGAGGCTAAATTAGAGAAAATTCAATTCACAAATCGAGTTTTCTTTCAGTCAAGCTCTTAGATCTTGCTAACAAGCATCCAAGTCCTGACAGTTCAAAATGAGGGCTTTTCTTATCAACAGTACTGCTCTTCCGTGCCTTGTGATGAATTTTTTAAAAAGGAGGTGAAGACAGTGCTCTATCATCAAACTCTGTTATTCTATATAAAAACTTAGTCAAACACATCTTCTTCTCTCCTTTGAGAAAAACATTTTTGCTGAGCCATTTCAAACTGTATATTAGTTTTGTTTATAGACATACTTTTAATTACATCATATTAATGATAGTCAATCACAGCTCTACAAACTATATAAAGGTATTCAATAAAGACCTGATATGGTTTTGTGAATTAAGTTTCTGTGATAAGCTTACAAATGGAAATACTGCTCCACAGCATGCTGATTCTGTGTAATAGGCCATCCCGCTACCAAAACCACACAGCAATTAACACCAAGCTTTGCCACGTTCCCTGAATTTCTGCTATTAAAATGTTTTAATTTAACCATTTATTGACAACACATATTCTAATTCTGAGGTGGATCAAATTAGGATTCTATCCCTAAATAATAAGCAGACTGGTTATGAAATCAGATCTGTTTCAGTCATTATATAAGAATTAAATGGTAGAGATTATGATTCTGCTAGTAAAAATTCTTTAATTGCTTTTTTTCCCTACTATGGAATAGAATGCGGTTATGTATTTGAATGAGGAACAGGTGAACCAAAATCAAAGACAGAAAATTCTTCTTCTTACAATGAAAGTGAAACGGAGCAAGGGGTTTTGTTCTGAGCATTTTCTTACTTTTCAATTTTATATATACAGCCTACTTTTGTACAGCCAGGAGTGAGGATCTTCTTGTATCTGGCTCATGCTTTAATCTTCTGTGCTCTAATATTTCATGTCAAGAGTGAAACATTTTAAAGGAAAGTGGGTGCTGCCAAAAAAGTTTCTGACTGCCCATTCAGGATAATAGTTATTATGAGATATATTAGGAGGAAAAAAATCTTTAGCTTTAATATGAACATGCATGCCAATACTTAAATGTTCATACATCAAATTAAGCTTCTCATTTCTTTGAGAAATGGCCTAGAGCACATATAAAGTTAAATTACAGAACAGAGCTCTAAAGAAATGTGTGCATTAACGATTATCATTTGTCATGGATCTACCTAATAGGAAATATACAATATAGTCTTAATTGTAATGAATTTTTTAAAAAACCTGTGTAGCTAACTATATCATTATTAATAAGCAAGAATGTTTGAATTTAGACATCTTAAGTATATGTAAATTTCTTTAAGACAAATGTAGGATGTCCAGTTTCTGGTTCAGCACATAAGTTGCTTAGAAGCTGCTATTCCACGCTAACAGGAAGTAAAAAACTTAAAAAACTGAAAAAACTGAAAAATCAATAAGTCTTTTTGGTTCCTTAAAAAAAGTGATGTCAAAAATTAAAGAGACAGGCAGATACAAAGAATCAGAACTTACCAGAGTAAACACTCACGAGCAGAAGACTTTGTAGGAACTGGTACCTCACTAGGAAAACCTGAACTGTGACTGCTGAATGCTGAAGGCTCGGTCTAGGAGGTTTCTGGGAGGAAACTCCAGAAAGACCCAGTCACAGGGGGGGATCCCATGATTTGGGGAGCTTTACTTCCAGAATCTCTACCATGTCCTTAGAATAAATGCTGGAGAAAAGTCTTCTCATGCTTCCAGTCGGGGTAAGGGGGAATTAGCCATTTTGACATATATTTTGACATAGAGGAAAGGAATTGAAACAATATTTGAAGCAATAATGACTGAGAATTTCCCCTAAATTAATATCAGATACCAAACCACACATCCAGGAAATTCAGAGAACATGAAGCAAGATAAATATCCACCCCCTCAAAAAAATATTAGTAGGTATATCATATTCAAACTGCAGAAGATCAACGAAAAATCTTGAAAGAAGCCAGAGGGGAAAAAACCCTTTTCTATAGATGAGCAAAGAATTACATTAGACTTACAGGGAGCTGGCTCACTCACTGAGGCTGAGAAGTCCCATGATCTGCAGTCAGCAAGCTAGAGACTCAGGAGAGCCACTGGTGCAGTTTTGATTCACTTCTGAATTTGTTCCAAGGCAGGAGAACAGAATCCCAGCTGGAAGACAGTAAGGCAGAGAGAAAGGAAATTCTGCATTACTCAGGCTTTTTGTTCTATTTATGCCTCTAGTGTTTGTATGAGAGCCACCTAACTGGGTAGAGCAATCTGCTTTCCTCCGTCTACCAAGTCAAATGTTAATCTCTTCTAGAAACATCTCAATAGATACACTCAGAATAATGTAACCAAATTTCAAGGCATCCTGTGGCCTAGTCAAGTTATACATAAAATTGGCCATTACAGTTCCCCCTTTTGTCAACTTGGCATCCATATGCATCTCCTTAAACCATATTTAATCTCCAAATGAAAGTAACAGCAGGGTCATAATTTTACCTAAAATGATACAGCTATTATGCATACAACTGAAAACACACTAACCCCTTTCCCAGAAGAGAAAGTAAAGTCCTTGCATGATGTTTATCCTTTTCCATGATATTATGTAATTAAAATACTATGATGTAAAATTAAAAATACTATGATTTAAAGTCAATGAAACTTATGTTACATGATAAGGGAATCAGAGAGAGAAGAAAACAAAGATACTTTCTTACTGTATATGTACATTTAAGTATATAGATACATATTTTATATATATTCATATACATACACATACATATTTATAACAAAATAAAGAGAAAATATTTATTGAAGTTACAGTCCTTATTTCTGTAACTGGTTACATGGTTGTAGCTGGTATTTATAACTACCTTCTTCCACTGCCCAGTGTATTCCCTTTGCATGCAGCAAGCAACTCGGCTGGTCCTGGTTCTTTATCTGGTGGATTGATCTAAACTTTCATTCTCGAAGAGCCTGGACAATTAGTAGTCCTGCTTGGACAGGGTTATTTAGTTTTCCTTTGACCTTAATCACAGGGCGTGGTAACACTAAGAGACACCCTAAGGGATATCTTATTTTCCCCTGCTTCACTGGAGAGTAGCAGTCCAATTTCCACTTGGTAGTCAGGATCGATCACTACAGCCAGCACAGTAACTACCTTCTTTGCCTAATTATTCAGTGGCATGCAGAGTCCAGAGTGGCCAGCTGGCAGTCTTCATTTCCAGTTCAATGGCATCATTGTGTGTCTCCTTAGGGAAGTATTTCTCTCCGGGGAATTAAGACCTCTGGGTCAGCAGAGCATAAGATTGTAGAACCTGGAAGCAAAAATTTTGCTAGGGGGTCATTAGGGGTAAAAGTGAGTGATGTCACTCTCATTTCCACTCCTTGATTCCTGGACCAGTGAACCTTGGCTACAGGACAGACAGGATCATATATCGGATGCTGATTCAGAACACATACAGCCTTCTGCAGAACCTTGCTCATGGCTTGCAGGGTATTACCACTTAACTGGTGCTGTAACTGAGTCTTTTCTTAATGCATTTTTTTCATTGAAGTGTAGTCAGTTTACAGTGTTGTGTTAATTTCTGGTGCACAGCATGATGCTTCAGTCATACATGAACACATATATTTGTTTTCATACTCTTTTTCACCATAAGTTACTACAAGATATTGAATATAGTTCCCTGTGCTATACAGTATGAACTTGTTGTTCATGTATTTTATATATAGTAGTTAGTATTTGCAAATTTCAAACTCCCAATTTATCCCTTCCTACTCCCTTTTCCCCCAGTAACCATAAGTTTGTTTTCTATGTCTGTGAGTCTGTTTCTGATTTGTAAATAAATTTGCCTTTTTTTTTTTTCAGATTCCACATATAAATGATATCATATGGTATTTTTCTCCATAAGACTATTCTAACACTCTGAAAAAGCCAGCTTCTTCAGGATGGTGGGGAACATAGTAAGACCAAGAAATTCCATGAGCATCAGCCCTTTGCCACATTTCTATTGCTGTAAAATAAGTTTCTTGATCAGAAGCAATGTTGTGTGGAATACCATGACAGTGAATAAGCATTCTGTATACCCATATTTGGTAGATTTTGGGAGAAACATTGAGTACAGAGGAGGAAAATCCATATTCAGATTTTCAGGAGGAAAATCATATTCAGAGTATATTCCTATAAGAACAAAAATCTGCCCCTTCCATGACGGAAGGGGTCCAGTGTAATCAATCTACCACCAGGTAGCCTGTTGATCACCTTGGGAATGGTGTCATATTGGGGACTGTGTGTTGGTCTCTACTGCTAGCCAACTGGATATTCAACAGTGGCTATAAAACCAGGTCAGCTTTGGTGAGTTACTTGTCCATGTTACTGAACCCATATGCCATTTTTATCCCTGCCACCATGGCCACTTTGCTCATGAGTCACCTGGGCAGTGAAAGGGGGACTAGAAAGAGATGCTGACTAGTACCCACAAAATGGGTTATTCTATCCACTTGATTATTAAAGTCTTTCTATGCTGAGATCACCCTTTGCTAGAACATTTATATGTATGCAACTATTTTTACACTTTTTCCCACACAGAGATGTCTATCAACATACCTCTTTCCCAAATTTCCTCATCACCAGTTTTCCACTTGTGTTCCTTCCAAGTCCCTGACCATCCAGCCAAACCATTGGCCACGGTCCATCAATTGGTACATAATTGCACATCTGGTTAATTCTCTTTCCAAGCAAAGTGAGCAACCCAGGTGCATTGCTTGAAGTTCTGCCAATTGGAAGAATTTCCCTTCACCATGGTCCTTCAGGGGACCAGACAGAGGCTGTAGCATACAGTTGTCCTCTTTTAGGTGGTACCAGCATTTGGTGTAGAACCATCTGTAAACCAGGCCTGAGCCTTCTCTTTCTCTGTCATTTAATTATAGGGAATTCTCCACAAGGCCAAAAGTGCAAGCTGGGAGAGAGAAAGCAATGTAGCAGGAGTTACAACCCTGGGCATTTGGGCCACTTCTTCATGTAACTAACTTGTGCCTTTAGGGCCTGTTCAGCCCAATCAAGATCCACTTCCACTTTTTGATGGAGGGTAGCTGTGCACACACGACTTTATCTAGCTTGGTGGATCAGATCACACTTGGTTCTGCTGGGCATCTCAGGTCACATGGTAACTTGGTGGCTCATGGTTAAATGTTCATTCTCTTCTACGGCTCAGTAGTAGGCCAAGAGCTGTTTCTCAAAGGGAGTAGTTAACCATAGTGATGGCCAGGTTTTGCTTTAAAATCCGAAGGGCCTGCACTGTGATCCATATATAGGGGCTTCCCAAAGGCTCCAAACAGCATCCTTATCTGACACTGACACTGCAGGCACCACTGATCTGCTGGATCCCGGGGACCAGGGAGCAGACCTGCTCACAGAGCAGCCTGAGCCTGTTGTAGACCCTTCTTTTACTTTAGGCCCCACTTAAAATGAGCAGCTTTTTGGGTCACTTGGTAAACTAGTTGGGGTAAAACACCCAAAGGAGTATGTTGCCTCCAACATCCAAAGAGGCTCACTAGGCACTGTGGTTCTTTTTTGGTTGTAGAAAGGGCTAAATGCAACAGCTTATCCTTTATTAACAAAGATCCTTCACACCGGTGAACCCCTAGAAAGTTTACTGAGACAGAAAGCCCCTGAGTTTATGTGGGATTCATTTCCCCAACTCTGACGTGCAAATTTCTTACCAGTAAGTCTAGAATAGCTAATACTTCATCTCCTGAGGTGTCATAAGCAAGCCATCAATGCAGTAAGCCGGTGTGATATCTTGCAGAAGGAAAAGGCAGTCAAGATGCCCGTGAACTAAATTAAGATGTTGGGCTGGGGAGCTGATATATCCCTGAGGTAGGATAACAAAGGTGAATTGCTAGAATTTGCTGGAAGCAAACTGCCTCTGGTGAGCCTTATTGACAGGGATAAAGAAAAATGCATTTGTTGGGGCCTGCTACCTGGGAGCACATCACTGGATGAAATTATGTTTATAAAAACACTTAGAACTTAGTCCTGAAGGTGAAGAAAAGGAGTATAGCTGAGAAGTTCTCATCTTTTGAGAAAATAAGTGTAAATCTAACCAAAGAAAGAGTAGATTTGTCCCCTCCCTAGACACTCCCTCCCTTGATGATGAGAGAACATCATTCAAGAACATCAATTTCAATTAAACTATTAATGAGCAGCTACTACGTCTTAGATCATGCTTGAAGCCCTGTGGAGAGTACATTTGTGAGGGGGAGGGGCCAGCAAGAAAAAGACTAATTGGCAGGCAATCAACCTACCAATTAGTAATATGTGCCAAGAGTATGATACAGAAGAGGTGATGTGAACGGGAGAAGAATTTACAGTGGACATTCTTGATCAAGTAATGGAGGCAGAAGTCAGATTGCTATGGATTGAGAATTTAATATTTTCCAAATAACTAAACCACAAGAGCAACTTGAGGTTGAAAGACATTCCTCTGTGGCACATCGATGCTCATACAGTTAGAAGTTGGCAGAGATCTCATGATTCCAGTCCAGAAATCTTTCCATTGCATTATCTGCCTTGGCTTCTGCCTATACAAGGAAAATATTCTCTTTGAAGGAGAAAACAAAAAGTGAATTATGGAATGGTTTATGACCAAATGCTTCTGTGACCAGAGGCTATATGGAAGAATGCTCTTTGATACAGTGTTTTCCCTCTCAGCCAGGGGTTTTTAGCTAATCGGATGTTGGTCTACTTGATCACTGTTAGACATCCCCTGAATTCATGTTTATTTCTTGACCAGGTCATATGCAGGTTATCACTTACTATCACCCAAGTCAATAGTTTCCCTCTTGTCTCTGTTAACCAAACCCTTAGGTACCCTGCCATTGCCTCTTACATAAAAATAAATATGTAAAGTACCCATATGTTTTGTTTTACTTTGTTATTCTTATTTACCTCATTAAAGCATCTTCTCATTCTTTCAATTAACAAATATTGTTAATGGCCTATGTGATAATTGTTATGAGTTTTCAAAAATATTCTGATATTATTCTCCCGCTAGGTATGGTGGAATTGCACTGCTCTGACCATTTTGAAGTTAGGTGAGGCTATATGATTTGCTTTTGCTAATGAAATGTGAGCAAAAGTGATCCATCTCATTTCCAGAAAGATACTTGAAGAGCCAGGCAGCAAGTCCCCTCCAAGTTTCTCCTTCCTGCCACAAGGATCACAGAAGCAGGTGCAAAGATAGAGCCTAATTCTTTCTAGGTCAAGTGAGACCTGGGTTGGATTTGTGGTCTGACTAAATGGTAAACTTGAGAGTCTGGAGCTATTTATTATTAAAAATACAGAATTTTGTACTTTGAGGTGCAGTGCTAATGTAACAAAAACCTAAAATGTATGGCATTGTTCATAATGCTCAATTGGTGAGAAAAAAGATACGTGTGTGAGTGTGTATATATATATGAAGGTAGAAAACGGAAGATCAGTGTTTTGAAATAATAAAAGATTTGATAAAGCTGTCTTCAACTATAACCTAGAAAGATCAGGAGACCAACCTATTTCAGAAGCTTGTAGTTCTAGAATAAGTCTGAAAATAGAATACCTGCATTTCACAATAGATTCAAAGAAAGAGAAGCATGGAAAAGATTTGATCAGCTTGAGAAGGAATTAAAGAAACATAAAGAGTCCATGAAGTCAGGACCTTTCAGGATTGAAGGAGGCAACGGCTTCTCAAGTGAACAAAAATGAGAATATTGACCAAAAAAGGCCTGTTAGAATTCAGCATTGCACATGAATTAAATCAAGGGAAAGGCCAATATACTTAGTTACTGGTAAATCTTCTGTTTTGGTTATGATATCCCAGAAAAAGATTGCAGGATGAGATATTGAGCAAATACTTTCAATTAGAAAAGAAAAAAAATGCTCTAAGAACATTGACAAAGTACTTGGTTTTTCCCTCTGAAAAATGCCAGGTTCGAGGTACCCATTAGTAAGTCTAGGGAGAGATGACAGGGTTAAGAAAGCAAAGAGACATCACAAATTAAGATTAACATCTAGAAAAGAATGCTGCTGAGAGAAGAACTGTTAGCATGGATTTTGACACATGGAGGTCACCGGAATCAACTAGATAAGAATATTGGAAAGGTTGTGGAGAGTTGTCATGCCAAAAGAACCAGCCTGGACAAAAAGAGACTGATTATTTACACATTAAAGTGGACTGTGGGGCCCCATCCAATGACCAGCAAGCAGTGGGCTGAGAAACAGCTCAGGACCCAGGATGGGCACATTCCTCAATGCCTATTTCGGTTACAGCCAGGAAGATGGTGGAAAAGGCAGTGTCCTAGTAGGTAAGGCAAAGAGCTGTGGAGAAGCCCAGACAAAGGGAGCATGACTAGGAGTGGACTTGGGGTGACTCAAGATATTCTCCATCCAGAGGATGGGGCCTGTCACATCTCACCCTCGGGACGTCAAAATTGCTGCTGTCATTGCCTGCAGTATGTCTCCCTTTCCTGCCCTTCCTGAATGGGGATGTTTACTTTGGTTAATTCTTCTTTTGTTATATGTTTCAATTAAGTGCAATCTTTATTAGGCTATTAAATCTGTCTGCCTACTGCATGTCTTTACCTAAACACTTAATACCAGGGTGGGAGTGGGGGTGGGGAACGAATCTGCTGACTGATCTAACCTTGAATTCAAAGTTACAAGTTTCAATAGAATTGAATCAACGATGCTTGAACATACTCTCTTCCTTAGCATGCTCAATTTTGCACTCTGTGCAAATCATTATTTTTTCTCTTGCTCCCCTCAAACACTCCATCCCCCTCCAGCTCCTCACTGTCAGCTGGTGAGGAAAAAAAACACACAAACAGGAGGAAACTCCTCTATCCTCCCATCACAAAATCCAGCTGAACAGCATTTTTCTCCCTCTCTCTTATTACTGTTATTACTGGTGAATTTTCCTTCCTCCCATCAAAGGCCAGGACCCCACTGTGCACACCCTCCCCCTCTCTCTTACATCAGAAATTTATCTCCTTCTCCTGAACCACTCATATAAGACTTGAAAGATCCAAAATCATCCTTATTTATGATCTAGTATTTCCCTGCCACACATTTTTCAATGACTATTAATAGTGAACGTGTTGGAGAGTGGTCTATAATTCCTCTACTTGCTTATTGTACACACTTGCCTTAACCCAGTCCATTCAGGCCTCCTTTTCTCCACTCTGCAGAGATGGCTCCTGTCAAGGTGACCAATAAGCAACCCAAATTCTGTGGTCACTATTTTGCTTTTTCTTAGCTGAAATCTCAACCTCACTCAACCCAGCTTACCACTACTCCTTTCTTGTAACTTTTCTTCTCCTGGCCTCTGTGGCATCCGGCCTCCGAGGCGTCCCCCTGCCTCCATGGCACCCCTTCTAAGTCTCCTCTTGCTCAATTCTGCTGCTCTGCTTGGTCACTAACGGCTGGGGACCCTCTGGCTTCAGTCTTGGGCCTCCTTCTTGCCTATTTCCCTATCCCCTCGATGCTCTCACCCAATCCCATAGCTTTAAATAACACTGATGCACCGACAGCTCCCAGATCTGTACCTCTAACCCAGACACTTCCCGCCATCTCCAGACTGACACATTCTACTAACGACTTGATTTTTCCACATGCGTATCTAACAAGTATTTGAAACTTCAGGTTAATAAACCAATTCCTCTGAGAGATCTTTTCTGAAGATCCTAACATAGCCCTAACGTGGTAATCTCCATCACATAAAAGTGTTATTTTAAAATTTCTTTTTTTTTTTATAATTTTTTTTGGGGGGTGATTAGGTTTATTTATTTATTCATTTTTTTGATGGAGGTATTGGAGGTTGAACCCATGACTCATGCATACTGAGCAGGCACTCTACCACTGAGCTATACCCTTCCCCCTAAACATGTTATTTTTGATTTTTTTTTCACTAAAATGATCTCTTTCATTTATTTCCTCATGTTTGATCTAACTCTACACTTGAATGTAAGTTCCAAAAGGTCAAAGACTTCAACCTTTTTCACCAAATTTCTTTAGTGTCTATGTAGTTTGGATTTTATTTTAGGTGCATATTTTTAATATTTACCTCGTTTTCAGACATTCAATAATCTGATCTGTCTCAGCCCTTAGATTTCTCACAATTACCAGCCTTTATCTGTGTCACTGACTCTTTCCTAAACGTCCACGTTGCCCTTGGTCTTCTCAATCTACTTTTGCTAACTGCTCATCCCTGCATGAAAGCACTTTTCGCTAAGTATCAACTAAAACCATCGTGTGGGTTGTTCCTATCATTTAAAACTTGTGAGAATGATCTGATTTCCAGTCATTTTCAAGTGTTACCTTTATTTTCACTTATGCAGCAAATGAAAGAGAGAACCAAGAAGGAAAATGTAGGAATTACTTTACAAAAAAAGCAAACTAGAAAGAAGTTCAGAAAAAATAATTTAAAAAACCTTGAAAAAAATACTTTTATGAGTTTGTTTTAAATTCAGATATTGTGTTTTATTTATAGCACTTTTTGGTCAGTGTTTCTGAATCACTAAATCATTATTCTTTTACTTCCATAAAGTCAAGAATTAAAAAATATATTTTCAATTCTGTTTTCATGATTAAAATATACAAGTATATGAAAATGTAAAAGCACAAAAGCACATGGAGAAATTACTTAAACATGACCACTTAAAAACTAACATATCCACAAGAAAATGGCATGTACATCATGTATCTTTAATTTCCAAACATACAGATATTTAGCCAGGCCTGTGTTTACATCAGGAAAATATTCCTAATAGCATAGTTAATCTTACTTTTTTAGTCTTATTTTTTTCCCATCTGCACAATAAACAAGGTAATATAGTGGGACTAGATGTAGTTCCACTGTAAATATATCCTCATCTAAAAGTAGCTTTAGGATCCATGTTTTGAATTAAACTGGTAGCCCTGTTTTGATGTCTGAAGCAAACTACTTCCACGTTAGCCTTGTGAGCAATACAAAGACTCCAGCACAACTGTTAAGTTAGCCTCAGGAATGCTTATTCGAAAAAAAATATTTTCATTAAATGCTCTATTTTTGCCAACAAAGGTGCACCAGCTTATTTCCTTATGGAACATCTGTCCTTTTCAAATTTCTTTTGGTTCCTTGACCAAATCAAGGACATCCTGGCCCAGAGCAGCAGCTCACAGCTGTGTTTACAGGCGTTGTTGACAAGAGAAAATGTATCCCATGCACCAGGACTGAGAGCTGCTATACAGAGAGAGCAGGACATGTGATGAATGTCAGCACTAAGAAATTTTACTTAAGCATTTGTTACTTCAGGTTTTTTTTTTTTCTTAAGAGATTAGAAAAGAGGTAGCCTTACCATATCAAAGCTAATTATTTAGAAAGTACTTTTCAAATTGAAGTATAGTCCATTTACAATGTTGTGTTAATTTCTGGTGTATAGCATAGTGATTCAATTATATATAAAATGTATATTCCTTTTCATACTCATTTTCATTATAGGCCATTACAAGGTATTGAATACAGTTCCCTGTGCTACACAGTAGGACTTGTTGTTTATGTGTTTTATATAGAGTACTTAGTAACTGCAAATCCCAAACTCCCAATTTATCCCTCCCCTGCTTTCACCTCTGGTAACGATAAGTTTATTTTCTATGTGAGACTGTCTCTGTTTCATAACTAAGTTTATTTGTGTCCTTTTTTCTTTAGATTTCACATATAAGTGATATACTATATTTCTCTCTCTTTCTGGCTTACTTCACTTAGTATGATGATCTCCAGGTCCATCCATATTGTTGCAAATGGCATTATTTTATTCTTTTTTATGACTGAGTAGTATTCCATTGTATATATATGTGTGTGTGTGTATGTTTTTAATTTGGATAGTGTTACTGATAAAAAAAAGTTAACATTGTCTGAAAACATTGAATAAGGAAGGGGCCAAGTATTAAATTCTGAGAAGAAATATAAGAAATAAAATTAAATAAAGGTGCAATATTAAGTTATTGGACTATTGAAAATAATTATGTCAATGTTTGTAAGGAAGAGAGTCGATACATATTTATACATATAGTAAATGTTTCAGGTAATTAATTATATCAGATAGATATAAGGAAATGAAGGTACAGATGAGACTATCGTATTTTCCCCCCAAAGTGTTACTGATAATTTTCCTAGATTTTAGAAAGAACAACTAATTAAACATCAAAAATTTAAAAGTTGGAAAAAGGAACATTGATTCTAAATCTGAAATAAAATGGGAATGGTCTAATGTTGGACATAGTCGTTCAACTCGAAATTGAGGTTGGGGAGTGAGTGAGAGCAAACTGAGATCAACAATAGTGAAAGTGAGGTTTCAAAAGGTTCTTTAAAGAAGGTTGTGTGTTATCTGGATACACAGTTGATGGAAAATCTAAACTGGTACATTTTTGGAGGATCATTTGGCAATAGGTATTGGGAGATGTAAAGCTGAGCATTGTTTATTTTGCAAAAAAGAAAACCATCCAAAATATTTTCACAAAGTAATTTTCTCCCCAACACAATATTTTCATCTTTGAGATGACAAGTCTGACTGCAGTCATGATTCATCTAGAGTATTAAAAATATCACCAAGCTTCCCAGCTGCCCAAGAGGGATGCAGAGAAAAATAAGCATTCCTTTAAAAATTTCCCCTTTTACTACAATGCATCTTTCCCTGTAAAAACTATAGAAGACCATTAGCACACAGAATGTGCTTTGTCTTTCACAGACAAAAGAGAGAGGCCAGGGAAGGACTAGCTCACCATAGGCTATCGAGAAGAATGACTAAAGAGGCATCTCTTCCTTCTGAACTCTATTTTCTTTTAAACTGTATTGTCCCCTAGCCTCCTCTGAACTGGCTAGCCCAAATCTAAATTGGACTGAATTTCTGTGGTGGAAATATAAGCTTAGTCAATAGTCCAAATAAATGATATCTCCCATGCTTTTTCTGCTCTGTCCACAGAAATGTACTAAACCACTGCATTTGCCACTATCTTCCTGGATAAAAAACATGACAAGATAAGACCTGAAAAGGAATAAATTCCTAAATGTCAGTGCCACATTTCCTGCATCTGGAGCTTGCTTTGCATTTATTCCTTCTCTCTCATCTATCAAAATCACGATATCATACAGAAACGGGCAAACATTTGCAATTTTTATCCCTTCATAATATATTTCTCAGCATAAAGTAGGAATTTGATGGAATAAAAGTGGTTGATAAGAAAGTTTTAGAACACATAATATTTAAATTAAGAGAATAAAAAAGTAAGGAAGCATACTGAAGAAGCACGTCTTCTAGGGCAGAAAGCCCATACTATTTATTTTTTAAGCTAATTAGTGCTTTTTTAAAAAAACAAATATTTATTGAGTAACAACGAGGTGCTAGGAACTCTAACGGGAAAATATGCTTTTTTGTTGTTGAGTAGGTATGGATGGCCAGGTTACAGAGTACCTGAAAACTAGTCGTAGAAATATGGACTTAAATAGGCAGAATGAAGATTTTAAAAATTCTTGAGAAAGAGAGAAGATAACCAAAGTATTGTATTTGGCATCACAAGTGAATTCTTCAAACCACAGTCTATGGGCCTAATCTGGCCTTCTCAAGCTAAGACATTTTTATGTAGTTTTAAATAGTTTTTAAAAAGAAAAAGAATATTTAGTGATATGAAAATTTATGAAATTGAAATTTCAGTGTTCATAAATAAAGGGTTTTTTTTGGGAACACAGCAACACAGTTCTTTGATTATATATTGTCTGTGGCTGTGCTCCTGCTCTGATGCTAAAGTTGAGTAGGTAAGAAGTTGTGGTTTGAGTTGCTTACCAAGAAGTAGGACCAATTTCTCCCTCAAGTTCTAGGCAAGTTAAAAAGAGTAAATTAAAGGACATAAAAATATAGCTCTACCCAACAGGAGCCAGGAAGGACCTATGCTTGCGAGGCAATACAAGACCTCAGGTACCTGTTTAAAAAAAACGAACAAATGATATCATGTCGCGGTGATTACAAATGTTTAACCATGCCTTTTAAGTCTTTTTGTCATTACAGACTGCCAAACTGTTGTTACAAAGGTGCTTCATCTTTAAGAAAATTCATCAGAAGTCAATGGAAACAGTGGGTTACGGCAGCCCCACATCAGATGACGGCTGTGCGAGGATTCCAGCCCACACCCTCAGACCTTGGATGCAAAAAAAAAGGCTGTCCTGCCCCTGGGGCCCCTAGATTAGGCACTGAGAGATTTTTACTCCCTGATAGGCAGGGTCAATGCCCCTACTCAGCCTGGAAGCAGTTTCAGAAGATAGACCCTTGCCCCTCTGTAACCCCATAAGATTATGGGAGTAAAATCTCTGAGGAGGGAATGAGACAGGATGGAAGGGGGCAGGGCACAGCCATTCAAGGAATGCCACAGCAATTAACATCAAAATGGTGAAAGATTCAAACCCCAGTAGACCTTGAGGCTCAGGATGAAGAGATTTAACTTCTAGCAGATTTTGAGCTTCATTATACACCCACTGTAATATTAACAAGGTGAATAACACACCCACAGGCACCGTGGCAGTCCCAAGGCTAGCCACAGAAGGTCAAAGATGGGAAATGGCCAACTTCCTGGGAATCCCAGCCCCTTCCCCTTAGACTGGTCTTTCTACTTATTAGCATATGAAGCCACCAAGCCCATAAAAACCAGCAAAACGGAGCCTAGTGGCCACCCCTCTCTCTCCCTCTGGAGACAGCTCGCATTCTGTCTATGGAGTGTGTACCTACTTTTAACCTCAGCACCCAATCCCCACACTTCGTGGCTTTTCTTGCCTTTCAATGTATCTCTCTGAATAAATCTACCTTCACTCAAAAAAAAAAAAAATATATATATATAGCTCTACTAACTAATAAAGCTAATATTGGAAAGCAAGTTTTATATATGTGGGCTAAGGGACCTCTTAATAGTGATTTTCATTATAGAAAGATTAACCTATTAAATCAAAAGAAGTACTGAGCTCCTGTGTAGGGGGCAGGCTCTTTTCACCAGATGACATAGGAGAGAACAGGGTACATATTCTCTACAGGCAGTTACCTCCTGAAGAGAAAGATACGAGGAGTTAGAGGAGTTTCTTATGACAAAGTCACCAGTCAGACTATGAACTCATCCACAAAACAGAAACAGACTCGCAGACACAGTAAACAATCTTATGGTTACTGGGGAAAGGGGTTGGGAAGGGAAAAATTTGGGAGTTTGAGATTTGCAAATGTTAGCCACTATATATAAAAATAGATTGAAAAAAACCAAGTTTCTTCTGTATAGCACAGGGAACTATATTCAATATCTCATAATAACCTTTAATGAAAAAGAATATGAAAATGAATATATGTATGTATATGCATGACTGGGACTTTGTGCTGTACACCAGAAATTGACACATTGTAACTGACTGTACTTCAATAAAAACAAATAAATAAAATAAAAATCTAAACAAACAAACAAAAAAACCCCAAAAAACAAAAAAATACACCTCACCAGTCAGGTTAATAAATCTTGCTCTTCAGAGAAGTAATCATAGTTGGTAGAGAGAGGCCATTTGTGTTTTCTTGTGGAAATGAAAGGACTGGTAAATAGATGTTCCACCCACCCATCCCCAATGTTTTGATTTTCTTAACCCTCTGGCCTTAAACAGTAAGTCAAGGCAAGTTACAATGATCTCTTCAGGGAGAGCATCAGCCCATTGGCAGTCTTGTCTTCAGCTTCCCTGAATACAAGCCACTGATCCCTTCTGGTTTCTCTTGGGATGGTTGCACCTAGAAGGCCCTAAAATATTTCAGGACAGTATATAAATAAAAGTAACTCCAAATCCACTCTGTAACCAAAGCAGTACTTCCAGTTCCCACACTATTTCTCATCCAAAAGTTTCAAACCAAGTTCACTGTTATAGCTTATCTGAGCTTCCGTAAACAATGCAATTAAAGACACGTTATAATGTGAAGGAAAAGCCGGGCTGGGCTAACTGGTAAATCTAAGTTACTAAGTGTCGGTTTGCTGATTCCCTGCTCATGTTTTTTTTTGCTAGCCAGCTGGATTTTCAGAGAGACATATCTGGCCTTGAAATGTTGGTTTGCTGCCTCCCTGACTCTACTTTTGTGATAATGATGCTGCTAAAGCTGTACCATGCCTATTCGCCGAATACCCCAAGCTTGTAATTAACCCTATAAAACCTCATGCACACGTCTTGGAGGTGCTCAGAGCTTCAGAGCAGAAGCCCCTCTGAGCCCGCTGGCGTAATAAATCTGAGTACTCCAACCCTCCGAGTGGTGCTTGTTTCTTGGCTGGCCTGTCATTTCCGAAACAATAATATTTCCATAATAAAAGGAATACCAAAACTCCAATAATAAATTGCCAACACTAAGAAGGTATGCTAACCTTGAGTACAAGTCTTCTCCTTCCATTATCAAATTCCCAGAATTTTAGGTAAAACTTAAATTCTGAACTTACTATTCGTCACAAGTTAAAGTCTACACAAATCAAAGTGCCTGTTTTTCAAATTCTGCAAAGCAATATCCCTTCCACCTTCTGTCTGCTTTTCTTTCTGAGTTCTATATTTCAGTTATTACTCCCACTTACACACTTACACTCTGGTCTCTCATACTGGAAACTGGAAAGTGATCTCCATCATCTACCACACATCCTGCAAATATGTGATTGACAAGTCCTAGTAATTCGGTCTCCTAAATCACCCTTACTTGTGTCTAGCTCTTGTATTTCAGTTTACATTTGCTGAGAGCAAATTTGTATCACCTTTCAAGTGGACTATTTTAAAAGCATCTTACAGGTCTCTTGCCACCAGTCACCTCCTCCTCCACCCATCCTCCCATCTACATTAAACAGAAATTAATTCATAATTAATAGATTCAGTTATACCTGTTGACATAGAATGTTAAACAAAAATCATCACATTATATGAAAAGAAAAATGCATCAGCCCACTAATGAGTAATAAGAAAGGGGAACAATCTATATGTAAGTATGCATGCATATAAATGGATAACAGAACCTTGTAAGTATTTGGAAACATCAAATGTTCAGCAGTGATTATCTTTGGGGAAAAAAAGACAGGAAGACTGATTTGGGGGGAGTGAATATAAAGGTATAATGTTATATTTTATCCCACATAATTCTATATTATTTATTCTAATAACATAGACTATCACTCCTTATCATTTGTGCTATTTGAAAAGAGTAAAATAATGTCTGGAAATATAGAAAACAACAACAGTATAATAAGAATGTGGTATCTTTGTTATACAATGTAAAAGCCAATCACAGAGACTAGTCAGTGGATTTTCCATTGCTCTGGGTCTGAGGTGGTAAACTTCTTGGTAGGAAGGCAGCAATGGATAAAGGAACAGGATATCAGAGAAAAGGGTGCAAAATCAAAACACATTTGGAGTGGGAAAAAAAATCCAAGTAAGTCACACAGCCTAGCAGATAAAAGAGAATTAAATATCAAAGGTAACTTCAAGGTTTTCGTCTTGACAGTTGTGATGATTTACAACTGAAATGAATGGTTTATAAAGGAAGGTGACATACTTTTTCAGATGATATTTTAATTTCCATCTTAACAGGCTAAGCTTGGGGTGATAACAAGACAATCAGGTGGAGGTGCTGTCTGTGCAGTCAGAGCTGTAGGCTTAACAGCAAAACTTAAGGTGAGAGATTTGCTTGTTTCATTATTGTGAGTATAAAGGTTGTAGCTGGATGGGTGAGTCCTTGTGGGGAAGGGCTGGAATGAAAGAGGACCAAAAGGCTGAGCACAAACCTTGAAGCAGTCATGAAAGGAACAGAAAGGTAGCAATGAGAATAGAATATATGAAGAATGTCGAATGCACAAAGGACTCAAAGAAGAAAACATTCCAAGCAGTACTGGGGCATCAGTGACCTCAGACTTCACAGTGATATCAAGGGTGAATGTGTATGAGAAAAGCCCCCTGAATTTGATAAGAAACAATGAGTGACCTTGTAAAGAAAAGGTTCTGGAAATATACCTTTCACCTTTTAGGAGAAAAAAATATATGTATATTAAAATATGCTATATGTACTGTATGAGTAAATATACCACACCATATTAACCATACATTCAGTGAGAAGAAGCTAATATGGGCAAATGATATGAACAGATGATAAACAGACAGTTAAACACAAATAGCTATCAAGTATATGAAGAGATCCTCAAGCTCATTTGTAATCAGAGAAATGCAAATTAAAGTAAAATAATTTACCACTTTACAACCATCTGATTGGCAGAAACTAGAAAGCTGAATAGTGGTAATTATTAGGGGGGATGTGGAGAAATCAGATGAGCTTAATCTTGCTCAAGAGCACTCCAGCAATACTTATTCAGACTTAAAACAGCATACATCCTAGGTCCCACTGTTCCTATTTCTGGTTACGTAGCCCCCAGATATTCTCACACAGGACTAGGAAGGGTCTCTAGGATGACTGTATCAGTCAGGAGAGATTAGGTAGATTACGCTGTGGTAAGCTCCAAGCCCCAAGCCCCTGACTTGCAATAACGTAGGTTTATTTTTGGTTCACGCTGCAAGTCCGTCACAGATTGGCCGGCTACCTACCTCTACTCATGGCACTCACGCAGACTGAGGATGTAGCCACTCATCTCAAACACTGTCGGCCACTGGGAAGAGGGAAAGATGAACTCTGGAGATTTCACGTCAGCAATTCAGTAGTCTAGGCTTGGAGGGATACCTATCACACCTGTTCATACTCATCAGCCAGAATTACATATGAAAATGATCAGAGCGTACAAATGTCCCATGTATTCAGTACAATTCTCCTCCCATGTAAGAACCAGAAATATCTGTAAACAATGCCAATAACTTTCAAAAAAAAGTCAGTGTTTCAGTGTGGTAGCAGGTAGTCAATTTAGGTGTCCATTTCAAGAGGATTTTTGGAGAAGCAAAATATTCTGTAGGTTTTGTGTGGAATACTATGCGGCACTTAGAAGCAAGGAGCTAGAATATATGCACAGAAAAGTAGACAGATAATCAAACTAAACTCTAACTGGAAAAAGAAATAAGATAATGATGTTGTTGGCACAATGACATTTATATAAATCAAACATGTATACCTCCACTAGAAAACCAGGGGAAGATATAGGCAAATTTGAGGCTACATACCAGACTCATTTAATTTATTTAACCACCGGGGAGTGGAAGGAGTTTGACAGTAGGCAAAGAGTAAAGAAAGTTATCAATTAAATAAATTAGGCACAAGGACATTTCACACTGACCGCGGATGGTGGGCTGCATGATGGAGTAATATGATCACTTTGGTGCTTCACGTGAGGTTGCAAATAGGAGTAAGCAACTCACCTATGATAGAAGACACAATAGAACTAGAGAGTGTATCTGAAAGAGACTGGGGAAATTCAGAACCCAATAAGATGTCGAAACACATTCAAGAAAGTACCACTTGTCTATTGAGAATTAGAGGGAAGATGCGGAATGTTGTAAGACTATGGCAACTATGGTGTGGTTAAACGGACCCATCAAGTATTATTCGTTGATAAGAGAAGGAAAAAAGGCAGAGTTGAAAAAGGAGTCAAATCAACCAGGGTTTGAGGAAATGTGCCTTTTTGTCACCTTTTTTAGAGACCACTTAGAAATAATGTTAAGAATGATAGCTCAGGATAAAGCAAATTATTAGCAACTGCTCATTAGAAATTTTAAATCAATAAAAAGTACTGAATGGCTGTTCACTTTTAAAAGCAGCTATGCTTGCAGACAGATGTGAAAGCTTAGCATACATCACACGTGCTCTCTACCAGGTGGCAGTAAAGTCCACTTTCAGACCCCATCTTTGCTTATTGCTGAGCCTCTCTGCCTTCTTAGATTTCTGATATTTCTCCTCCAGATAAGTCACATTGTCCGTGATTTGATTCCTGTCAGCATCGGCCCCTCTACTTCCCTCTCCCACCAGAAGTGAATAATTCTGTGGAGCTGCTTGATGAGTTTCAGGCTGAAACAGGCTAGAAATGCCCACCTTGTAAGGATTTGATAGCTACCTCTCACTGCCTCTTAACCCTTTCATCTTTCAACACACACAGGCAGCATATATTAACAAGATGCCTAGTGATCTTGTTTCTCCTCTTCCTTTGTTACACGTCCAAGTCGGAAGCTGAGGTGAACACGGATGCCAGGCTGGTGGACCGCCAGGAATCCATAGCCTTATCTTTAGAGAACCTACTGGTAAAGATTTGTGCCTTTATTATCTTACTTTTCCATAATACCAAGCCATTTTCTAAAAAGTGCTTTTGCATTTGTGTGCGGGATCTTCCTGAATTTCCTGATCAAATGAAAGAAAGCTAAAATTAGTAAGCTGACAAAACTGGAGCATTGAAAAGGCTGGAAGTGATTTTTGTGGTTAGTCAAAGTTTCACAGTTCTCTTTTGGGGAAAACATGACCTCTATTTTATAGATCTGGAACTTGATACTACATTGGAAATAAATTCAGACAAAGAAGAGAAATAGAAATGAGAGGAAGAAGGGCAAAAGGACAGAGTTAAATTTGTGGGCTTCTTGTAAAGTAGCCTATTATTTACTTAAATATTTAATAATTCCACATTGTACTAAATGTTTGAAATAAAACTGAGATGAGTTAATTCTAATATTCATGTAAACTTCATGATAATTTCTTAACACTTGCTTCTATTCAGAACTCAAAATAATATTGACATCAGAAGGTATGTTATTAGCTGGAGATGCATATGGCTTACAGAGATTATAGTAAACAAACATTGATTTTTGCTGAGGTGAAGATCAAGGTAAGAATCCATCGATATTTTTCCATTTCAACAAAATCTTAAAATGACTAGCACCAAAATCCAACGGCTCGTGTTTTTCACTTTTTCTTAGGAAAGCATACGGGGAATTGCAGCATCCCCTAAAGAAGTGGGAAAACTGTTTCTCTGTCACCTTCTCGTGTCCCTCTTTGGCCACCTTCCTGCCTCCAGTTGTGTCCAGACTTGTCCAGATTCCTTAGCCAGGAATTAAATGACTAGGCAACAGGAGACAGATGCCTCTTCTTTAAATGCTTCCTGTTCCAAATTAGATAAATTACCATCCTCTTAAATATGTTGAAAAAAAGAGATTAAAAAAACTAATAAAATGGAAACAGAGAACTATTGAATGAGTAGCAAAGAGCAAGTCAATCATATTTTCATATACTTCCTTCAGATCCTACAGAATTTTTAACATGTATGTACATGTACAATTTTATCTAAAAAGATTTAAGAATAAACTATACAAAAGTTGATAAATTTTATTCCCACCATCACTATGGCAATAACATTTAATTCTGAAACTTTAAGTTTTACAGTGATATTTTGTATATCTCTGATATATAGATTGAGGATTGCCCCTACCCTCGTTAGATAACTAACTTAAAAATCAAACACATTTTTTCCTGTTCTTTAATTTCTCTTCTTTAATACTCCCATCTATAAAATCACTCACATTTCCTGGAAAAATATTATTGAATTGAACATATACAAATGCACACACATACACACACACAAATTAAACTACAAGTGTTTTACCATGTGAAACTTGTTTTTCCTTCCTCCCCTGTCCCTTCTCACCCCATTTTGGAAAAAAGAAAGATTAAACAATTGATTGTGAAGGCAGATGCTGTGACCAGGTGTTTCCTGCTGTATTAACATAAGAGATGAATCAGATCACAAAATGCCAGAGCTGGAAATTTCCTTATATACCAGTTCCACTTGCTCATTTTCTAGATAGGGAAATTATTTATAAAGGTTACTACAGCCAAAAAGGAGATGGCAGAGCTGGGAGTAGAAAGGAGTTCTCTGATATGCAGCTTATACAAATAAAATCTCCAGCATTTATTTCACATACTTTTCCAAACATGAGACTGAAGCTTGAGAAGGATATATGTTTCTATGAAAGGGACGTTTGAAAATGTGGAGAAACTTTAAGAAAGGAGGAAGAAGAAAGAAGTGGGAAAGAGTTGCTAAATCTAGATTAGAATTAAACTTTCTAAAATAGAAAAACACTGCTCATAGTTTAATATACACTGACACAACTGCTCAGTCCCTGTCTCCATTTTTTTCTCCAGACTATTACTGGATACTTCTTGTTCTTAACTTTAGCTTCCCTCCACACTTCTTCTCTTTATTTTTTGAATTTGGCAAAGGATTTGAAGTGGCTGACACAACCCTGGGCTGCCATTAACCCCAGGCAGCCTTTGCTAATAAGTAGGAAACTGGAAATTCCCTCCTCAGTGTTTACTTTGGCTCCAGAAAGTTATAACATGAAACTGCTGTGAAAGAACCAAGTTCAAACCACACACTCCCCTGAACTGCCTTACAAGCTCAGTCTAGTTCAATTAAGAAACAGTGCCCCAGATCAAACACGTCTGTTTGATTCACACTGAAATTAACAAACACAGGTCTCTCCTGGCAGGACAGGGAGCAACACCAGTTGCTGATTTAGATGAATTAGTCTTAAGTTTCCCACTTACAAAATTCTGGACTTTGGAATATGGTACCTTTTCTCTCCTTTAGATGGTTAGTTTTGTTATCCTCTCTTCCCATTTATACCTATTAGAATTCTAAAGAAGTCACTGTTTATATGATACAGTCATTCATATTAAGCCACCACTTACTGAATACACTTTTCTATATGCTGTTTTCCAGAGACTTAATTATTAATATCGATCATTGTTCCCACCCCAATAGAAGATGGAACTGAGACAGGGCAGTGTTATCTATTACTGATAAATGGAATCCAAAACCAAGTTTGGCCAACAGTATCTCCACACTGATCTTTTCTACTGTGTTTCTCTATCCCAGGCTCTGCCCTGATTTCCAGACTCGTGTATTCACTGCCTATTTGACATCTTTGTTCGGATGTCTGATGGGAATCTCAAAATTCATATAGCTACAAAAGTGAATCTCTTAATACCACACTCTTTCTTCAACCCCTATTTCTACTTTATTAGTAAATGGTACTCTTAGCTGCTCAAACAGGAACCTTAGAGATCTATATGTGAATCTTTCCTTTCTTTTAATCTTACTAAGCATATCTAATTAACCAGGAAGTCTGATCAGTTTTACCTTCAAAATAAATATCACATATCTAATTGTTTCCATGTTCACATTTCTCCCTAGAAACCAAGATACCACAACATCTATCCAGAACTATTGCATTCTAATTAGTCTCCCTCCGTTTAGTCTTACAATAAGTAGTTTTTAGCAAAACAGTTAAAAAATATAAATCAACTGATAGCACTTTTCTGCTTAAAGTGATTTTTCCATTCTTCTCTAAAATCCAAGTTTAATTAAGCCTTTAAATCTGCATGATCTAGCTTCTTCCCTCATCACAAACACTCTTCTCTTTCTCTGTGCTATATTTCTATGAACATTCTTTTGATTCTTTTAATACTAAAAATATATTTTCAACTCTAGGTCTTTGCACAAACCTCTTTCAGGTATCTCCCCACAGCTCTTTTCAGCCGTAATTATTCTCATTTCTCAAGACTGGGTACCAAAAATCGTCTTCTCAAAGAAGTCTTCCCTGACCATCCTACATAAAGTAGCACGGATTGTTATACTTTACCAAAACTATTCTGTTTTACTTCCTTCCTTTTATCACAATCTGTCATTAATTTATCTTTTTGTACATATTTGCTATTTCCTTCCAATGGAACATAAATTTCACGTAGTCAAAACGTCTTCAGTCTTATTTACTGATGTATTAATAATGCTTAGCTTAGTAGCTGGAACATAATTGTCACTCAGTAAACAGTTACTAATTGAATGACTAGAAAACCCACAATCTTTCACTAACCCTGCTGCTGCATCATTAGAAGTAGAGGAATCAGAAACCTGGGGGTGTCTGCCGACCCAGTAAGCAATATATTTTAACTAAGGGCTAGAATACATAAGCTATTGGACTAAATCTTACTTCTGCTCATTTCTGAGCTACTTATAAATGTAATGAATGGAGATGTAATTGTTCAGTGTCTTGGTTTATCTATAATCTATGAAAAGCTTTTGTTACCTGCAATCCTAAAGTAGAAAATTACTTTCACTAATGAGGTCCATTTTTCTTGATTAAGATAGGTAATTAGATAGATAAATAGATACAGATAGAAAAATAAAATAAAGCATGGAAGCATATAAGAAAGTTAGGGAACAAAACTTGGGAGTGTATCAATGAGGAATACAAAGTGCTGAACAAGGATCTGAAAACAGGACCCTAATGATAACCTGATCCTTTTCTAATTTTTTTCTTAGGGTGATTGGTATGATTATCTTTCTGTTTCTTTCTTTCTTTTGTTAACCTTCATCCTTTACCATTCTCTTTACTAAATAAATCAATGGCAATGTACCAACTTTAATTTCTATTTTGGAACAAGACTGAGTGTAAAATCATCCATTCTTATGGCAATACTTGAGTTTTAATTTGCTGACTTTTTAATGGATTATATTACAATTTTCAGTAAGGGAGTACTTTATTGAACAATCATTTGTTGCAGGCCTATCAGACATCGGGCCCTGAAATTGCTAGATCCTGAAATTATAGGAATGAATGGGACATACACTACTCAGAAGTTTTTTGTCTGGAGTATGTGGGCTAGATGTAAAAGTATTAGCAGGTAAGTTACAGTGCAATATAGCATTACTGCAAGTAAACAAATCCTGTGATTATTATGGGGACAAAAAAAAAAAAAACATTGCTTAGAGAGGTTGCAATATATACATGATACTGTCTGGAGTTAACAATCATTTTTTAGAAACTGCCACTCCCACTTCCCTAGGAGTTACAAAGTTCTTAAAATGGTATACCTAACAGAGTTGATTAGACCAAAGGGAGTGCTTGATCTAAACTAGACCAAGGACAGTACCCAATACCCTGACCATATATGGTTATTTCAGAGGTAGGCAACCAATCCAAGCGAGGTTGTCCTACAGAGGGAAGGAAAGCCAAGAAATGGTCTTGGAGACAACTGATTTTCACCGTTTCTGTGTTATAGCAGCATCCATGTCTCCCAATAATCTTTTCTCAGTGTTTCTTTGGATTTCATGGAGTAGTACCCACACTTTGTGTTTAAGCTTGTTCAATTTGAGTTTTAACCAAATGCATCCTGACAAATAGACTTCGGGGAAAAAAAAATAGGAATTGAGAAAGGTATGGTGGACAGACTCCAAGGTGATCCCCCCCCCCACAATGATTTCTGGCCTCTTTGCTGTTCACACCTGTGTATAATTTCCTACACATGAGTTGGGCAAAACCTATGACTAGCTTCTAACTATATATGATGGAATATGACTCCTTTCATTTGGTTACTTTATATGACAAAGGAGAAGACACTTTGCAGATGTATTTAAAGTCCAAAATCAGTAGGGTTTTGAGTAATTCTAAAGGGAGAATACCAGCTGGGTGGGGCTGACTTCATCAGGCAGAGGACTTTACAGGAGGATCAGAGACTGCATTGCTAGTTTTGAAGAAGTAAGCTGCTATGTTGAGAGAGGATCTATATAAAGGGCCACATGGCAAAAACAGTGGGCAGCAACTGGGAACTAAGAACAGACCCAGCTGATAGGCAGCAAGAGAGCAGGGACTTCCATAGCACATCTAGAAAGACAACCTATGCCAAACCCTGAAGGAGTGTGGAGATGGACTGTTTACTGGACAAGCCTCCAGTGAGATGTAAGTCTCAGCCCACATCTGATTGCATCTTTGTGAGACTGAGCATAGGACACAGCTAAGTTGTAATGAGATTTCTTATCTGAAGAACCTATGAGATGATAAATGTGTCCTGTGTGAAGATGTGAAATTTATGGCAATTTGTTACACAGTAGTAGAAATCTAATATGAAAGAATTTACCTCACGCTCCATTTGGAAGGATAAGTTGTAGTTGCTCATACAACGAAAAGAGGTGAGTAAATATTATGTGAAGGCACAAAATGAGTATGTTGAGAATGGGCACGCCATATTTGCAGAATGGAGGAAATTTCATTTTGGTCAGAGTTTAGGATGTTGACCAGCTTTTTAAAAGAAATACTATTTTTAATTTTTTCCTACACCCTCTTGTCTATTTCCTAAATTTATTAGACAAAAATGATATCCAAATCTTTATTTATAATTTTGAAACTGAGACCTAGAAAAGATAACTAACTTTCTCAAAGGTAGAGTAGGGTCTTGTGGTATCTGAGGCTTATACGAGGAGAGATTTCTTTAAGAGAAGAAAAATAAAGTTATGAATACAACATTAAGTACCTATGAAGAATGAGAAAAAATTTGGGAAATTGGAAATTTTAAATACTGCGAATATTGGGAAAGTCAGAGAAGTAAAATAATGTTATGTAGTTAATTGGCTGACACACTGGCAGCTCTGTGCCACCATCTCAGATGTGTCAACACAGTGGTAGGAACGGTTTTTCTGAAAGTCATTCCATCCTGGGCTACCTCCCTCACTATTTACAAAAATGACTGCAAATCCCATAAATATATCCCATATTACCCAAACTCATTCTGTCCTCAACTCAACTGCCTCTTGCCAGATCCAAAACTGTTTTAATATGACCAGGACACCACCTAGTAAGAGGGAAAGTCTAATATAAGGAAATGTAGAGTGGAAAGAAACTGTATCATTAGTCATTTATCATTAAAGTATCTATTGCAAATCTTACAAAAGCATACAATCATATGACCACATCAATAAGGTGTCTTGCAGTAACATGAAAGAAGCCTATGCAAGTGATGGGTGTGGACACTTGACTGTAATTAGTTTCACAGTAATCTGCCTAGGACTTGTCCACAGTCACACCATTAGTGTGGCAGGACCTGGACTAAAACCACATCTTCTTGATACACAATCTCATTTGCACACAAATGTCATACAGTGAAAAGGCTAGTGGTACAGGTATATGTGCTTGTGTGTGAGTTTCCAGCTATGTAATGAATCTTTTGACAGAGCCAGTTTAATGTTTTTTAATCCTAAAAAAATGTGGCAGTTAGCTAAAGTGTGCAAAGGTAGTTTATATTCATTAGAAAAAGTACTTAATGGGTTATGAATAAAAAAGCTGTAACTGGGTATTACATTAGGATTACATTAAGAAAGAAGGTTGGAATTTTTTTTTTTTTTTTGTAAATTAATTTGGCAAGGATATGTTCCTTGGGAAACTGGGCATGTTTTGGAATAGGGCTGAGGCTATGAATCATAGTTTGTTGACAAAATATCCAAAATGTGGAATCAACTCGTTAACAGAGTCATGTACAGACAAGTATAGATGTTCCTTTTCTATCTCCCCTCTTCCAAAACCTTTCACTCCTGCTGCCTCAAATAAAAGAATATTTCATTACTGACAGTAGGTTATGTGGCAATGATGAGAATCCATGAAAAGAGGCCAGGGAAAAACCACAGGAAGTAGGTTGGATCTTGAAATAGGGGTAAGAATAGGAGACCAGGGAGGAGATAAACCCTTTGGCCACATGCAATGGCCTGGAAAGGCTAAAGCAGAATCTTTAGTGTTCTGGGGAACAGGAATGGAAAGATAAGGATTAATCTGAATAATCCTCTAACACAAAAGCTCCCACCTAAAATCATATGCGTGAACAATACAAAGCTCTTTTCCTGGACTAGGTGGGGAGAATTACAGAAATGGACACTGATGAACTTACTTGCTCAGAATACGTTACAGTATCTGTGAAAGAATATAGGCTGTCAAAGAGTATCACTAAACTTTAGAGATGTTATTATAATTAGAGACATGATTTTATACCATTTCTGGGAATTTGAATATTGTTAAATCAGTCTCATTCAGAGTTTTTACAATGTTAAATTGACATCGGAAAAACACCCAAGTAACAGCGGGAGGGTGACTTGGATGACTGAGTTTTATCAAGGATGAAAATTCTGTATTTTCAAGGATAATCAGATCCTATTGGTTGTTGTAATTTTCTATTTATTCTTTCTTGACAATATTCAGAGTATTTTTTTGTTATACTGCTACAAACATACAATCAATTCTTGATGTATCCAAAAAGCTTTGATTAAATGTTTGATGTTAAAAGATATTTCCCATGTCTTACAGTGTTACTTTTTCTTCCTGTCACCTGCACATAGATAGTTTTTCAGTCAAAAAGTATGAAGTATTCTAATTTAAATAAATTATATTAGTGATTGGTAAAGACTCCCATACTTGAAAAAACAGGTTAATCTGTAGATTTTATTTTATCTTTTAAAATTTCTTTCACTCAACAAAGTAGATTATGTAGATTAATTTCCACAGGAATTTTAATGTCATTTCTATTACTAATTTCTAGAGTGCTAATTTTAAAATGATGTACAATGGAATTGCTTTATTTAATCAATTAACGTAATTTATAGTTAAGTAAATTAACTATAATAAAGAGGATTTTTTTTCTTCTAGTATTTCATATCAATAAGTTAAATCATAATTGGATTTTTGTTACTTACTTCCTGGTAGTTTTAAAACAAAAGGAAAAGAGAAGTAAAATTAAGCTCAACCCATAGGCAAGAGGCAGTTCATTGTAGGGGAAGGACCACTGGTTTGTGTGTTAGTCAGACCTGCATGCTGTGTTGACAGGCAAGAGGGTTTGGGAATGGCCTCTGCATTTTCTTCTTTGCTTTTAGTGCAGTTTGACCTATTGATACTTAAATGACTAGATTATTTACTTTCAGGGCTGCTTAGTATGTAAAAGAGGTGATAAGGGCATGGATCTGTAACAGTGCCAAAAGCAGGCATGCGTTTAAAAGTTTCAGCCCTGAGTGTTGGATTCTTGAACAGAGGCGAAAGTATGCAAGTGTTTAGTTGCCTGCAACAAAGCCAGGTCAGATGATACTCCAGCAAACACAAGTGAGTGAGAAAATTTCAAAGTTGCCACTCTTGTATTGCTGGCATGGACACCTAGTCAGTCATGTCCTAGAGAAAGAAATAAAGATGATCTGATCTGAAACAAAATCTGGCCAAAATAATAAAAATGAACAACAGTTTGCACAAATGGAAACATCCACTTCTCCTTGACCAGCTGTTCTCTCCTAAACCTCTAGAGCTACAGAAAGATATGATCACAAAGATTGTCCCTAATTCTCCTTAATGAAGATGACCCTTACTACAAGCACATAAGTGCTGGGGGCAAAAAAGCAGAAATGAAAAGAAAATAGTTCTGTTATGTTTCCAGTGTAGTTTGAGTTTAGGATCATGACAAAATGGCTAAAGTTACATGAGCTATTGGTTGTGATGGATGCAAAAGTAGGAGTAGATTTATGAAATGAGAGATAAAGGAAGTTGTGGATTGCTGGTTAATAGATTAACTGTTAAGAGTCAGGAAAATATCTGTATAAAGATCATCTTTGGCATCTATGTATAACTCTAAGTTTACAAGACATTTTGATGTTAGGGAAATGAAGTCCTAGGAAACTGTCCAAGGACAGGTTGAGACCCAAAATGATGAAATAACTTAGAAATCTCAGTGACGAAACTATAAAAAAGTGCAGATCAGTGATTTGGGAAGGTAGGATGTCAATTAAGATTCCAGTTTCGGAACACTCAGAGCTATGGACTACATTCAGACACTAGATGGTATACTGGAAGAGTTTAACATTGGAGTTCAGGTATGGGTAGCTTCTTATTCACTGATTTTATTATCATTAAAGAGCTTTGGTTTATTTGGGGATTAAATTGTATGTTCATAATTTATCTTCTTGCCTCCAAGTTGAAAAATTAAAAGAATTTTGTCTTATCCCATGTTCTTTTCCAGCCCCAATAAATTGATGTGTCTGATTTAACAGACTATCATGGAAGAATCCCAGCTGGTATTTAAAGCTGTATTAGTCTCCATGCTTCTTGTAAGTTTCTGTTATTTGAACAAATACATCATTTCTCTCTTGTGTTATCAATCCCACACAATTCTTTTAAAATTTTGAGATTTTAAGTAAGGCTACATGATTATTGTTTTGAGATTTGAATTAAAGCTAAACTTTTTTTTGCAATTATGTTTTTGTTTTCATTATGTAAAAACGTGTCAGTTTTGCTGAATAGAAGTGGTTTGTAAAGCTTGCATCCTCTAGTTTTCTATTTTTATTCCTGCTTCCTGCCTCTAATTTCTCTGATTTATAAAAGCAATGATTATAAAAACCAGAAGAGAATAATTCTAAGTCTCAAAAAACTGTCCACTCTCCCCCAAATATCCTAGTAAGTCTGAACCATTTTACAATTCACTTTACATCAATATGTTTCCCCGATTCTAAAATCACTTGGGACATTTGTGCAAAATAAAGATTTCCAAGCCCACCACAGATCAATTCCCTATGTAATTCTCTGGATGAGCCAAATTTGGGAAGCACTACTTCATACATCATTGTCTTACCCTGTACACAGAGACAAAATAAATTAGGAGGATAACTTTTACATATGCAGACAGTCTTTGCAGAATCTATTTCATCAATAGTGGCATTTGTGGACTTGATTTATCTAGAAAATTTACTCCAGTGATAGACCTTATTGAGAATGAGTTTCAGTGGAATCTATGATATTACTCTATTATCCGCTGGGAACACTTTAATTTAAAATCTTTAGCAACTAGAAGTCTCCAATATGGTGAGTGATTACAGCTGTGAATTATAGTTGCATCAGCTCAGTATTGAGACAAGAATTGCATGACAATATACAGATAAACTTTTGACAACTTTCATTTAAAGAGATTAATTAGAAAATGGTGCTGAAAAATGCCCTGGTATCTTTTGGCTCGAGTTAGATTAAGAGGTTTAGACGTGATATATGTATTTTTTTTAACCCAAGAGGTTTAAGATGAAAGAATAAGACATGGTATCCCTGTTTATGTGTATATCTCGATGTTTCAGAGGAAAGTGTTTCTTCTGAATTAAAAGAATATATTAAAGGCTGTCTCTTGAGTTGGATTCAGGTTATATCATCACTTCTTGTATACCCACCTTCCCTCCCCAGATAATCTTAAGGCAATACATATTTGAAATGCCCAAGATTTTTTGAGCTGGATCAGAATTTACGCAAATTGCTGACATTGATAAGCTCCCCAAAGCCCATATTCCTACCACTGGTGTTTTCTTCTTTCTCTAGCACTCCTTACTGCAAACCCACCCCAAACCCCAACAACTTGAACTTAAATATTTACCAATGCACAAACAAGCAGTGGCATCTCTCAAACATGTCTTTATAACAACTGCTCTAGTGGCCAGGACCACACTGGTGGCACCTGGGGACACTTTCTTCTCATCTAAACCAAAGCAGTGAGCACTAGGGCCGATAAAGACTTAATGGAGGGCAGTGTAGCAGGAAGTCAAATGAGTGGAAACTAAGACTCCCATAATTTGTTTTGTTTTGGTTTGGTTTTTTTGAAGCAATTCTTTTTTCTTTTTGTTGAAGTAAGGTCAGTTTACAATGTTGTGTTGATTTCTAAGACTCCCACAATTTAGATATTATCCATCAATCAACATAGAGTTTTAGAACTTGATTTTATTTTTTTTAAGTAGTGCTTACTATTGGAGGACACTCTTTGAAGTAGTTAACAAATAATAACATTTAATTATAAGAACAAGCTCATGCAGAAGGTAACATTACTACCATCCTTACTTTACAAATAAGGCAGAGAGAATTCAGAAAGTTGCCCAGAGTAACAGAGCAACCATGTGAGAGGGCCAGGATTTGAACACAGGGAAAACAGCCCCAGGTCTGAGCTTTGACAACTACAAATGCTGCCTCTCATGAGATTATTCAGTATCACACAAAGGTAATGGAACAGCTCTGACACCTATACATAAAGGTGACACTCCACTGGGGCTGGGTGTCCTTCTGTAACCTCAAGGCATCCTCAGGATATTAGGTTACTAGGTATAACCTGATGCCCAGCCTCATCCATCCTTTCTAGACAGCAAGATCGCCACACACAGACTGCTTGTCATGTTGTAAAGATCCTCCTTCCTCTCATGATCTTTCTGCACAAACTTTTTTGAGAAAAATCACATGCTGGAAGAAAAGACTTCAAATCACAAATCAACCAGCTAACCTTTAAGGAAACTGTCATGGGGACTTTATGGCTGTTTATAGCACACTGAAAAATGACTCGTGATCAATCTTGTTGGGTTTTGAAAGAAAATTAAGCAGGGGCTTACCAACAGTCAATCTAGTTCCAACTGGAAGAGGCTACGTGCTGCTACTCCTCCTGTCATTCTTATAGATTTAAGTTGACTTGCCACACCCTCGAGAATATGGTTTCTTTCCATTTTACAGTTGTGACTCTGGGAAACAGATTAAAAGTACAGATCCTTTCTCCGGAAAGATGCATAATAGAGAGAGAGAGCAAAAGTTGTTGCAAAACTTAGAGACACCACCCCCACTTCTCACCATTACTGGTGATGGAACCCTTGAGGGCTATGAACTTGGAGTTAAGCATCTTCACTCTAGAGGAATTGGGGAATATCCTTTTAAGTTGTGACTGCAATTGAATCATTCTTTTTTGATAAATTTAACTTCTCTTGTACAGTGATCATTGATCACTGGTGACTCTAGGGATAAACTCTCAATATAGTTGTCTTTGTGCTTTTTTGGGGGAAGTTAACTTTATTTTTTTTTCTATATATATTTATTGTGTCTTTACTCATGATCTATATAAAATGACAGAATACTATACACAGACAGAAAATTATTTAAGATTGGGTGTAAAATGGCAAAACAGTTAAATCTTTAAGTTGTGGTACTTAAAGAGTATAATTAATGTTTTAAAAAATAGTTGTCAGGGAGCATATAGGCTTGCCTAACTGGGGCGTCAGTTTTCACTGCCAACTCAAAATGAAAGGCCCTTTTTTCTTTGGAAAGATTAGAATATGAAATATGTGGTCAATTACTAAATGTGGAGAAAATTGGAAACAATTTGGAAATTGGACAGAGAGCTCAGATTAAACCATTCCTTCAATTAAAAAATGTATTTATTAAGCACTTAAGCTATGTACAAACAAGAGCTTCAGTACAAAAAGAAGAGTAGCTATTAGGTTGGATAACTTGCTCTTGTTATGTATTTTCATAACAATGTACTTGGTTTATCACAATATTTATTAACCTTTATTGGTTTTATTGTTTAATTGTCTGACTTTCCTATTAATCCGTAAGTTTCAAGGAGATAAGGATCACATATATCATTGTAATGTAAGCATGATCCCAGTTATAATTCTTATTAGGGGATATATACTTTTATTAGTGATAATAAAAAAAATTCTAAGTATGTGCCAAGCACTGTATTAAGTATATTCTTATTTATATCTCCTTTCATTGCAATAGGCATGACAATGTTTTGGTAATTTGAAGTAATTTCCACATAGAGGATCTAAGTATTAATACATTTTTTGATTAAATATATTAATGCATATTTAAAAATTTATAAAAACTTTACTTAGTAATGCTATAGTAATTTAAATAAACTTAAAGCAATTTTCTGCAATTAGTAATAGGGATACATATATGGACACTATAGAATGAAACAAACATGAAACATACATTAAGTCAAGTAGAATGCAAGAAAAGAAATCCAGATCTGATTAATCTAAGGCAGAGATTATTCCCTTGGTCATATCTTGCTAAATAGCATCACCATTTTATTGGTGAGGAGAAATTGAAAGATTAATCAAATCCCCAGATAACTATCATTTATATAGTTTAGATGAATAATTTTTTGCTTTGGTTAACTCTACCATAAATTATACCCATTTCTCAACCTAAATGTAGGTATATTTGTCCATAACCAGTCTCCCAGTTGACTTCATGAAATCTCAAGTTAAGAAATGCTCTGCGTATAATTACAAATGGATATTGAAATGGGATAGACTCTTCTTAATTTTTGCATTCAGTTTCTGGGCCCCAAATTAATACAGGTGAGTAACACTTCCAAGAAGGTTGTCTTAGGTATGCTTATTTCAGCTTTTCTGTACCTTATAATTCAAGACCTAGATGATGCATAGAATGTCCTTGTATCCAGAAAAAGCCAACAAACAGCTTTCAGTTGTTTCAGTCATCATGGAAATTCACATCTGCTAACTTGCTTTATTTCCTCTTTTCACATCAGAAGCTACTGGGAGACATAACTTGCTCAGACAATTATCTTTTGCTTGCAGACCTACCAATTCTTTTACTTTGGACTTTAAAGTCTAAATACAAGATAAATCTGATTAAGTATCCTCCAAATAATTCTTTTAATTAATATGAAATGTGAATGTCATGGTGAGACCTTTCCACCTTTATCACTCAGTTCTAACTCAGACTAAACTCTTGTGATACAACAATGACATTCTGTTCAGTTGCTCCACCTCCCCTGCCTCTACTCCTTTGACTACTTTTTTGTCTTTGGAAAAGCTGAGTATGTGATGGAGTACAGCATTCTCTCCAATCACTGAGAACAAGGCATCACAGTTCCAAATCCCCTCCATGATGTTGAGCTAGGGAAGAGAAAAGAGACAGCCATCCATATTACAAAGACAAAATTGACTTCTGAGATCAATAGAAATGATAATTGAGCTGTGGATATTTATCCCTCTTAAAGCCTTCCATTTCTCAAATATTTAAATGATGACTTTGCAGTACGACTTTCACTTCATCAGCATCTCCGCGGAAATTGGAAATTACGGTATGTGATACAATTAAAATGTATATCCACAACCACTCAGAATAATCATGGCTAATTAGAAATTATGAATCATTAGAATGACATGGTTTTCTGTCAGTATGTGTGCACAGCACATTCATGTCTTCTAACTTCCCAATCCAATCTTGATAAATCTAAGGAGGTACATTTGTTTCAATATTTCTATTAAGCCCCTCCATTAAGTAAATTACCATTACAGCCAAAGTTTAAAGGTTATCTGAGCTAGCAAACTACTCAACATAGCTAACACATATAATTAGCTGTGGTGAGATTCCACATTAAACTTTTCCACTGCTATTTAGTGAATACGAATCATTTATGCCAGCTTCTCAAGATTGCTACAGTCTTCCTAATGGAATTCAGAATATCTTTATCAAAATAAAATCCTAATTTCTATTTTCTTCCTGTATCCATCGTTAATTTTCAGATTGACTAAAAAGAAAAACAACTAAATGCTTCAATATTTCTAAAACAATGTCTGGGATGTTCTATGAGGAGAGTGGAAATATAAGAAAATAAAAGGAAAGGAAAACAAGTAGAGCTGAATTAAAACTATGATTTTTTTTTGAAAACTCAAAACAAATACTTTGGGTTTTTTTTTTAACAAAAAGTTCATAATAAATTTAAAGGAAAAAATGCCTCCCTAAAAATTATTTCTGTTCAAACAGGCTAGAGTCAAGCAACAGTCTCAGCTGACACTCTGAATTCATAATCCAAACAAAAGCTTCAGACACCTCTTTCCGTGAAAGGTGATAAACAAGCTCCAAGGTCTAAGTAGATGATGATTCCAAAAATCTCTAGAGTAGAAAGAACTTGGTGTAAGAATGAAGTGTTAAGAAACTAGTGGATCATGAGACAGGACTGAATGCAAGAGATGTCTGGTGGTAATTCACACTTACATGTGTTATGTTTCTAATTATTAAATGTATCTTTAGATACAGACAAAAACCCACTGCTAGTGCATAAATCTTCCCCAGCTGAAGCAGAATTGATGCTGCCATCCTTGATGTGCTGGTTATTAAGCTGTTGTCTGTCAGATTCAAGTCCACCCTTCCAGGCTCTTCTGTGTGATGCTGAGGCTGCAACTCCATAAACCACATTTCTGCTTTGCCAACAGGAAGGGTGTTAGGCTTTGCCAATAGGGGCTACTAGAAGGAGACTGGAAGGCTGGAGGATGAAGCAAGGACTCGCCCCTCCTTGTTTTGCATTCTTTACCTTTTGTTGTCACTTCAGCAAATGTTCTTCACCCTCAGACTAGCATCTAGCACCTGTTTGCAGTTCATATTTCCACATCCCAAGAACAAACCTCATCCTGGCCCCGCACAGACGCCAGCACTAGTGGGACAGTACTCCCTTCTCAGAGATCTAGCTTCCAGCACTGCAGGTACTCACATCAAACCTTCTAGGTTCTAATAATCCCAACTTCTTTTTGGAGGGAAAGGTCCCCCAGATATAGAGGTTCTAGCTGCCTCTTGCAGTTACCACCTCTGAGATACCTCAGTGTTACCTTTGTCCTCCAAGTCTTCCAGTACTTGTTGAACTGATTTTCTATATTAAAATTCTCTGTTAAAAGAACTGGTATTATTTTCTGTCTGGACCCTGACTGATGTGGTAAGTAAACAATTATTTTAATATTGACCTATGTAGGCTTGCTCTGCATTTCATGGTTCTGGCTTGGTGTCCACCAGGGTGCACTTAAACTGCTTCTCTAGCATCCTTTCCTTTGACGACCACCCCGTCCTTAATGTTCTGGTCTTGGTGGGAGAAGTGGTGCTGTCAGAGGTAGTATCTATCCCCATGACAAGAGTGGACTTGGGATCCGGTTGACCAATCAGATCTCCCCTAGCTTTTGCTACAGAGAGTAGTTTAAGGGTAGGCATGAGATGTAGTTGGGCCAATCAGTCTTCCCTAGGACTTTTCTATTTGACTTGGTGACATTATGGTCATATGGGGTATAGAAGTTGTGGAAGCTGGTTTTCAATTTACCCTCCTGCATGGAATTTTTACCTACAGTATAAGGAAATCAGAGAAACAAATTACATGTATAAGAGAGAGACAAGACAGAGACAGAGACACAGAGAAAGAGAAGGAACAAACTTCATCTGAACCCTGAGATCCAGAGATCAGGCCACAAGGACCTACCCAGGCATTTCTGTAACTGGAAAACCAAAGTTGTCTAACTAATGTACATCAGCAAGAATCACGTGAAGGACTAAGTAAACATTAGTAGGGGAGAAAAAGAAAAATACTTTAGTTTAAATGGCCAGAAAATATACATTTCAGATTTATAGGGCCTATGATCAAGCTACTTTTTAATTTAAAAAGAAAGCAAAACACATTTCCAGTGTTTGGGAAGCTGATGTAGTCTTTTTGCTCACAATTGAAATCAGCAGAAAACACTCTCTGTTGGTTATTTATTTTGCATGTTTTAAAGGTGCATTATTAACTAGTATATGAAAAACTAATTATAAGTCAAAATTCAACCTTGCTTAAGGGCACATCTAAGAGCAACAAATCTCTGGTTTTACATGCCTGGTATGACCCATAACAAACCATTCGAGAATCACATCGTTTCATGTGGCAGTGTTACAAGAGATAATAAATTAGGACAGCTAAATCAAATTTTAAAAGCACCCAGCTTTAGAAGTCCCCCTGATACTTTAATTTGGAATGTACACTCTTGTCAAGTAAACAGTTATTTCCTGTACACCACCCCTCTTAAAAGCTGATGGTCTGCTTCCTTTCATATGGCCTAGAACATCAGAGAGATTAAGAGGAGTTCAGGATGACTTGTGATGTCTTTCCTGGGATGGTGATGTCTTTTCCTAGTCTCAGAAAGGAACTTGCTCCAGTCATGAGAGAGGCTTCTCCTTCTTAGGGGAATGCAGGCTGATAGAATTTCTACATTATCTCAAAGGGAAAGACTCCAAGAAGTTGGACCTCAATTCTGATTGTGGAAACACAGCATCCACAAAGTGACTGTTCATCTCATTTTGACAGCATCTGACAGTTGCTCCCCTGAGATCTTCAACCTAAAATCCAGGAAGGATTCAAGAAGCCCCCATATTTTACATGACTTATGATCCCGAAATCAGATCCCCATTTTACAATGAATTTTAAAGTAATCCCCCCTAATATATTGGTTCTCTCAAATGCATTTCCTCCTCGAACATCCACTAAATGTTGGTTCTGCACTTTACTTTTTTAATCTTTAACTCAGTGAATATTTACGTAAGAAAGTGTACATCTGTCTTTATCCCTACAACTGTGGCATAATCAGGAAGTTTTGAAATCTGCAGTCCTGTGCGTTTATCTTCTCTCACATGTTCTGTCCGTGTTCCTCACCCCTCTCTTCCAACACCCACAGACCGTAAGCAAAACTAAGATGCCTGCATGGAGATAGTGTGACTGAATCTTACATTTTCAATTTCTGCCACGGATATTTAAAAAACGGGATTTTCCTCTCATCTTGAAGGTATTCATGCTGATTTTCTGTTCGCTAACTGGGCCATGAATATATTAAGTCACTCATATCAACTCTGATTTTAGTTCTCACTCTGTCTTTATATTTTCTCTATCATTGCCGGAGAGTTGGATCATAGCTTGAACTTACTCTACCAGCATGACAAAAGAGAAATTCCCAATGATTTTGCAATTAGCTAAGTGATTAAATTTTATCATTCTTTGATCAAAAAATGTTAGGAGCCCCAAGGAGACGAAGAGATAAACATCTATACATGCACAATCAATTAAATAGGCCGTATATTACAGTTACATAAATTTTTCAAGTATCTGAAAATACGTGAGTCACTTTTTTTCTGCAATAGAATTTTAGCTATTGTTGTTGGGTAGACACACCCATAATCAATTAGTTACACTGAATAGTTCATGCAAAGTGCTTATTGGTACTTGGTGTGTACTGTCCGTTAATGTCAATTATTAGTATTATTCATACTGTTCATCCTTATTTAGGCTGTCTTTAAAATGATTTAAAAATACAAAAACGTTTACTTACAAATAACAAGGGATTTTTTTTTCACTTCATAATGAACATTTTATATGTGAACTGCAGTTTAACTTTTCCACAATACCTTCATTAAGTTAGCATAAACCATTCTTAGCATTATACCAGAACCATACAGGAGACATAGGTCAAATAATCCTTTAAGTTTTGTGGAACTGATTTTCCATTTTCAAAAGAAGAGTATCTCTTAAGCATTCTGCATTATTTTCGCTTATTAATCTGTCTCCTTAATGTAGCAAAATTGCCTTTCTAATGTGCATGCTTAAACATCTATAATGATTAAAGAAGTTTATGTTCTCTCTTTGCATAATGATTACCCACTTACCTGTAAAGTTTATGCACACAATATAGTGAGATTATGTAGTTTACTTAATAACAATGATGCTTGATACACATCTCTAGGCATCATCTCTGTGACTGATACACTAGAAATACTACACTTAAAATGTAAAATTTTATTGAGAATTATTTTTAATTGTTTATTACCTCATTTTAAGATATACAGATAATAATAAAGATTTAAATAAATAGTATATAATATAAGTATATAAAGGTGAGGAGGGTATTGCTTAGTGGTAAAGTGCTGTGCTTAGCATGCATGAGGTCCTGAGTTCAATCCCCAGTACCACTTAAAAAATAAATAAATAAATAAATAAACCTAATTATCTCACCCTCCTCCCCCCACCAAAAACAAAACAAAACAAAAAAAAAAACCACCCCAACAGCAATAAAGATATAAAGGGAATTTGTATATAGCAAAAAAAAAAAAATCTATTATATTGATTTTACCAATGATCTTAAAAACTGATTAAATATATTAATATATGTTAAGGTAGTTACATAAATTTTGAATACAGAAAAAGGAATAAATTTACTGATTGATTAAGCAGTACTAACAATCTATATTACAAGGAAACTGTCAGTTTATTATAATGCAATTGTATTGCAAATATTGATGCTAAAAATATAAGTAAGTATTTAACATTGTCCTATCAGAAGTGAAAACCATGTACCTAAGAACTAAGAGAAAAGCACGTGGACATAAGTTATATCAAAGACAAAAATCATTTTTATAAATTATATTATTTGTTTACTCTGCAGTTAGTAAGATATATTGAGTTTCAAACATATAAAAATATTTTAAAAGGCCATACTTAATAAACCTGTAGTGTATTTACACTATTATATTTTATTTGATAACAAAACAAAAAAAATTTTATAAAATAAGAACAATGATTCCTCTAAATTCTCAGAAAATAGAATGTCCCACTGACAGTGTGTACTTCCCTTTTTTAACCTATTGTACTCTGATGGATTTATTTAAATTATATTTGACTATGTTTTCATTTTGCAAGACTTTCTGTTATAGTACATTGCATTTTGGTCACATTTGATTACCACATTCATAAACTACATGAGTGAGCACTTCACCAGTATATTAATCCAAATATGGATGAGCTGTTTGGTCATCTTTAGTACTAATATGCACTAATTTTCCTTTATACCCTACGTAGCTGCTTGTCTTAAGCTAGGGTAGCCATTTCCTAACTTACATGAAAATTGAATTCAGTTGGGAATTGTATTGGAAAAATAACCCATAAAAGGAAAATCCATTTATATGGAATACATAATTTAGTACTTGGGAGTCACACAAAGCTTTGCGTGCATATAAGCAGATGCCTTTGTATTTTATTTATTCAAAGCAAAAGAGATCAATAGTGAGAACAGACCTATTCATCTAGTTAATGGGATACTTTCCAACTCAAGTTTATAATAAATTCTGGGGCTTCAAATATTCTTTAATTAAGTAAGGATTTTAAATATTCCATAAGAAGGAGAAAAGTTAGCACAATTGTATTTACTGTTTACATTTAGATTATTTTTTCACCAAATTTATGAAAATAATCAAGAGCATTTTAGTGGAAAACCACTTATATCTTTGGTTGTATCTTGGGTGTGCTGTGGGGATAATAAAAAATATGACTTTAATAACTACAGAAACACTGACCCAACAGAAATATTTTAGAATCTAATAAGGTTCATTTTGAATCACTGCTGTAAAATACAATTTTTTTTTCTTAAAGGGTAAACCAATCTAATTCTAGCAGGAACAAAGGCACTAGATACAAATGTTATACTCAGTTGCCCAGAAGTGATGAACTTAGGAGAAAATAATGTAAATAAATGATTAGTTTCATCAAAAAATCATTACATCAAAAATGATATAATTTTAATCCCTTTTTATGAACCTCTGAGTAGTACAGAAAGGTAGTTGGTCATAATTTAGAATGAACAAGAATTAGAATTAGAGTTCTACTTCTACCCTGTGAAGAACTGACAGTAAATACTTGGTTCTTAGAATCCAGGAAGGTAAGGATGGACTATTAAAAATAAAATGAATAGGAAATATTACTGCAAACATTTCTATGTCTATAGTGTAGTGTCAGTAACATTACCATTAATGCAAAATTTTGACGAAAAATGATGTAAAGTCTCTGCAGGTAGCGTAAAATAATTGCTTTTACTGAATATTTCATGTTAAAGAAAATAAATCAGAAAGGTAAAGCCCCAAACTATCTTAATTATTCTGTCAATGGACAAAAACTGGTCTAGAGAAATAAATCATTTCCACTCATGATGGCCAACATTTTACATTTACTCACCAGTAAGTATCTTGATAAAAAATAACATTAGAATATGCATATACATATATTTATTTTATGATAACGTTTACAGAATATATTTTTTGTGTACTCCTGGATGTATTTTTAAATGTTAAATAGTTATCCTTCATGATCCTTCTAGAGAAACAGGTATTTTTAATACTTTAGTTGTTTCGACTGATATTTCTATAGATATTGATAACTAACATATTTTTCTTGTTTTTCTTATTTTTAGTGTTATTTTCAAACTTCAGCTGTTTTAAAATAATGTTTAGATATTGATAACTGACATTTTTTATTGCTTTTCCTTTTTCTTTTCTTTTTTACCTCCAATTTATTGACTTCCTAATACAGGGGACAAGTTTTTATATCTCATTCATGGTCTACATTCTATGCACAAACACACATACACAAATGTGCAGACACACATTAGCACATAAAATCCCACAAGTCCTGTATCTTACCAAATGTTTTGTATCATTCTTTTTGAATACTAGTTGGGATTTGTAGTATTTCATCTTCGTAAATATTGTTTACATATATCTATGTAGTATAACATAATTATATTTCCTTTTTAATTTTTTGTTGGAGTTGATAACTGCATTTTCACTTATTTAGACTTCTTATTCATCCTCTAAATATTTGTCAAAGTTTAAAATCCCCTAATTCCCCCATGAATTGATTCATTTTTTTTCTTGGAGATATTATTCTTTAAATCTTCCATCTTTCCACTCCAATTTGAATTGTCTGACTTTCTGACTTGTTGCATGGGAGTTTTACTGATACTTCTTTTTCTAATTTCCTGGTAACTCCTTTCATCCCCATCTTAGGTTGAACTACCCATTTCTTGTCTTTCTTTTTCTTAGGAGAAAATCAAACAGGAGGATTTTAGAAAAACAGATGAATCATTAACCCAAATTATGCATAACTGTTAGTCTGGAAGATAGGAAAAGGGCACCATATTGGAAGTACACAGATTGGCAGTTTAATATAATATACTTGTGATATTTTCTTTCTTAATCTGATTGCTAAGAATTTGAGGATTACTTAATTATTAACTATTAAACTGTACACATACATGTATATGTTTAATTCATCTCTTTTATGTATATTTCACAATTTTTAAACAAAATTTGTCAGGCATTTTATCCAGATTATATCAGAGAACTTGAAACATTAGGGATTTGGGTAATCTGTGCTAAATGTACTTTTTTAAGAAATGGAGAAATGTAATAGCTTCTCAAACTCTGATCCTGTATCTAGAGTCTGTATCTTTTGGAAATTTATCCAGACAACTTTGGGTAGATAATCTTAAACTGTTTAAAATTCTTAACATGAAGTCACTTACTTTGAAAATAAAGTATTTTGAAAATTAAATAATTTTCAAGATTTCTTTTAAAATTTAAGATGTAGGATGATAGAAAACAGTGTGAAGATCAAGCTTTTAAAAATGCCTTCATCTCCAGGTTGCAGAGATTTAGACATTTATAATATTTTAAAGATTATTTTACTTAGCTTGAATATATAAATAGAATGCAAAAGAAACTAAAGTAATACTATTTGAAATATATAAACCACTTAGAAAATAGTTAGAGTCAAAAGAATATGAATACTAACTTACAATAATGTGATAAAATGAAAAGTAATCAAACAGCATGAAGCTTCACTTGGAATAAACTTTCATGATTTTAACAAAAATGTAACTTTACAAATAATAGGAGGTTAGATATAAAATGTTGTCAATCTTTTTACCCAACATAACAAATAATGGTAACTTCACTAAAAGTATTAATTTATAATATAAGCTTAGTAAACATTGTCTCTAAAATCTCATTCTTGAAGAGAGAATATAGGAAATAATTGTGCTGTATATAATTAAGATACTATTGGCTTATACAAAATTTTATATAAGGGTAGCTGGAAGAAAAATAACAAGGTAACTTGAAATTTTCAAATGACCTCTTGTATACATTAACATGTACATGAATTTTCTTATATACTAACACTTGCAAACATGTCAGATTATATATAGAAACTACAAACTGATACAATTAGCAAAATAATTGACCAATTCTTTTATACAACATTTACTGGGTTCATATTATGAACAACTAATAAACTAGTTTATCATTCTAACTTCAATGATTTTATGGACACTAAAGAAAGACTCTTTCAAGTAGTAAAAAGTCAACAGTGTCAAAGAAAATAGAACAGCAAAAACAGGATTTTTTAAAAAATGACAACTGAATCTGACAGGTAGGTCAGTGATGACACTTGCCTAAACGTTTCACTGGAGTGGTGAGATAGGAAGCCTGATTTCAGCCTCCTCCTGTTGATGGGAGGAGAGGAAATGAAGATATTCCATGATGACAAATACAACTTCAAAGTGCTTAGCCCTGAAGAGACATAGGCATTAGGAGACGTGATGGACGTTTGAGTGTTTTGTGTGTGTGCGTGTGTGTGTGTGTTTCAAGTTGGAGAATACTGAAGCATGAATTATGGACTGAATTGTGGCCCCCTACTACTAAATTCATATGTTGAAACCCTAATCCCCAAAGTCACTGTATCTAAAGATTGGGTCTTTAGAAAGTAAAGTTAAATGAGGTCATAAGGTGGGGTAGAGACATAACCCAATAAGACTGTGTCCTTATAAGAAGAGGGAGGAAAAAAGATCTCTCTCTGTCTTTCCCTTCCTCCCTCTCTCTTTCTCTCTCTATCCACCATGTAAGGAAACAACAAAAAGGTGGTTATCTGCAACCCAAGGAGAGAGTTCTTACCAGACACCAATCCTACTGGCATATTAATGAACTTCTACGCTCCAGAACTATGAAAAAATTTATTTCGGTTGCTTAATCCACCCGTTCTTTGACATTTTATTATGGTAGTCCAATTAGACTAATATAGCATTTTTTCCCTAAATCTGAACCACAATAGAAATACTTACATGGATTTTAAAAAGCACTTTTATTACAGTTAATGTTTGATGCAGGGTTTTTTTCTTCATCTTTAAAAATGTTATTTGATATACATTTCTAGCTGTAACATTTTAAAAAACTTTATTAAAGTATAGTTGATTTACAATGCATTGTTAGTTTAAGGTGTATAGCAAAGTAATTCAATTATACATACGTATTTTTTATTTTTCAGATTCTTTTCCATTACAGTTTATTAAAAGATACTGAATATAGTTCCCTGCACTATGCAGTAGGTCCTTGTTATCTGTTTTATATATAGTGGTCCATATATGTTATCTCTAGCTGCAATGTTTATATAACTTAAATGTATTTTACTATTGAGTTGTAACAACTTGAGATGAGGTACTGGATCTCTCTGATCTGTACCCCAACCTTTTTTGTTACACACATATACTAGAAGCTATGTGCTTATTTATGGATTGTTGAATTGAGTTTAGTGATAAAACTGAATTCCTGTGGCCACCCTCCAGAGTCTCCCAGTAAACCTAATAGAAGTATTTTGGTGAGAAGTCAGAAGGTGGTAGTTGATTAAGTAAAATGGTGTGTGTTGTAGACAAACATGGATGTCAGATCACTGAGAGAAAGAGTCTCTGCCAAGAATTTCCTTTTTACCTCAGTGTTGTAGTATTTTCTTTAACCTAGCATTTTCTGTCTAGATCTTGGTATGATCTAATTCTGCCTGTGGTTTAAAGAAAAATATTGCACTGTGACAAGGTATTTTCTCCCCCTTATAAAGCAAGCAATGTGGAAACTCAAGCTTTTCTAAATATGTTTAGTGTCAATATAATTAATTTTCATAGTCCAGGAATGAAATTCAAAAACTGAAGTTGAGAATGGGTATAAAGAGGCATAGTTCCTTTCCCCCCAAATATCCCCAATTTCAAGTCAAAAGCCAGCAATGCCAAAAGGATCTGGAAGGGTGTATTAGTTTCCCACAGCTGCTATAACAAATCACCACCAACTTGGTGTCTTAAAATAACAGAAATATATAGTTCCGGAGGCTAGAATTTGTAAATCTAACAGGGCTACACCCCCTCACGGGGCTCTAAGGCAGAATATATTATTTACCTCCCAGCTGCTGGTGGCTCCAGGCATTCCTTGGCTGTGGCCACTACAATCTCTGCCTCTGTGGACATGTATTGCCTCCTCCTCTTCTCTGCACCCCTCTGCATCCCCTGCTAATTGTATTCACTTTGTTTTTCTCTTTTAAGGTGACCTTACTTAAGCCCTACTAGGATAATCCAGAGGAATTTCCTCATCACAAAATTTTTAATATAATTACATTTGCAAAGACCCTTTTTCCAAACAATGAAACATTGGCAAGTTCCAGTGATTAGGACTTGATATCTTTGTATGACTGTTGTTCAACCTACTACAAAGGGGATTTTTTTTTTAATCTTAAAAGGTAAGAATTCTCAAAGAAAATATGCACATAAATATTCATATCAGTGACAATAAACTGGAAATAACCCAATGCCCATAAGGAGGAGAATGCATATTCTAATTATGGTAGAGTCATATAATGGAATGCCTCTCAGCAAAAAAAAAAAAAAAAAAAAAAAAGGACTGAACCATTTTGGTATACCTGGATGAATCTCATGCAATTATGCTGAGCAGAAAAAGAAAGACATCACAAGAGCATACTGTATAATTCCATTTATATGAAGTTCAGGAAAAGGCAAATTAGGTCACTATTAGACACAGAAATCAGAACAGCAATTAAGTTTGAATGAGGGAGCAGAGAAGGGGATTTATAGGAAGTGAGCTTGAGAGAACATTCTAGAATGATAGAAATGTTCTATATTTTGATGAGTGTGTTGATTACCAGGGAATATTCATCTGTCAAACTCAAACTGCTCTAAAGAAGACATCCAGATGGTCCACAGGCACATGGAAAGATGCTCAGTTTTGCTAATTATCAGAGAAATGCAAATCAAGACTACAATGAGGTATCACCTCACACCAGTCAGAATGGCCATCATTAAAATGTCTAAAAATAATAAATACTGGAGAGGGTGTGGAGAAAAAGGAACTCTCCTACACTGTTGGTGGGAATGTAAAATTGTGCAGCCACTATGGAGACCAGTATGTAGGTCCCTTAAAAAAGTAAAAATAGAGTTACCATACAATCCAGCAATCCCACTACTGGGCATATATCTGGAGAAAACTCTAATTTGAAAAGACATATGCACCCCAATGTTCACAGCAGCATTATTTACAATAGTCAAGACATAGAAACAACTTAAATGTCCATTGACAGATAAATGGATAAAGAAGATGTGGTATATGTATATGTGTGCATACACATACATACACACACACCCCCAACACACAATGGAATATTATTCAGTCATAAAAAATGAAATAATGCCATTTGCAGCAACATGCTTGGACCTAGAAATTACCACATTCAGGAAGTAAGTCAGATGGAAAAAGACAAATATCATAAATTGTCACTTATATGTACAGTCTAAAAGAAATACATAAATTTTATTTACAAACCAAAAATAGACTCATGGACATAGAAAACAAACTGTGGTTATCAGGGCAGAAAGGGAGAGGGAGGGACAGATCAGGAATTTGAGATTAACAGATACACATTACTATGTATAAAATAAACAAAAAGGACCTACTGTATAGCACAGGGAACAATATTCAATTTCTAATAATGGGGTGTAATGGAAAAGAAACTGAAAAAATATATATGTAAGTATGTACATGTATAACTGAATCACTTTGCTGTACACCTGAAACTAACATTGAAAATCGACTACACTTCAATAAAAAATAAGAATTATAATTTTTAAAAACCTCAAATTGTACTTTTAAGATCTGTACATTTATCACATGTAATTACACCTCAGTAAAAGGAGGGCAAGAGCCAACCTGAGAATTTGATACATGGAGCAAAACAAAGCCCATCATCCTACATACACTAGTAAAGGAAGCTCAGGCTCTCAGCCTCTATGGACGTCCCCCATATTCCAAAACCTGGAGTGTGCCCTCTGGCATTTGATCAAAACCAAGATTTCTCCAACATCACAAAACACACCAGAACTGCTGTTATTCAACATTTCACTTTCTAGCTTTCGTTTAAGATGGCCATGTCTCCAAAATATTTCAAGAAAGCATGTTCTATTTTTATCACTGGCATTTTATTTAAAATAATTTTTTTAATTGAAGTATAGTTAGTTTACAATGACGTGTCAATTTCTGGTGTACAGCATAACAGTTCAGTCTGTTGCTGGCAGTTTATAACACTAGTGGTCTGCCAGTATATGCCTAGAGCTCAGCTGGTCTATTTACAAGTGATTTCAGGCAAACCACAGCTCCACTTCCCCATAAGACCCAGGTAAATTAACAGCCAACTGTGGTGGTCTCAGTTCATCCTTGTCCTTGTATTTTTTACAGAATTTTACATAAAAATCCTGACAGATTTCCACTTCATAAAATTATGTTTTCACATCTTTGTACATAAATTTATACCTCTTCTCCCTTCCAGGTCACCTTAGTCCAAAGACCCAGACTATGTCTTTCATTCTAATTCATTCATTTTCAATCTGGATTCAACATGTTGTCAAGTGACCTTTACTTTTTTTTACCCCAGAACTAGTTAAATCAAATTCCTTTGTGTGTACAGTTGCCCTTTTCCTTGGTCTCACTGCAATTGTTATGATTTTTATTTACAATGGACAAATCAAGGCCTAGAGTCTCTTTTTTAAGAAAAAAGAATAGATTAAAAGAAGAGAGTTATACTGTTTTGTAAGGAAAAGAGGAAACATCACCAATAACAAAAGAATAAGAAATATAAAACATACAAGATTTTAAAGAAACCATATATAGTGGTAAGATTTAGATAAACATTAGGAAACCCAGTTCCAGAAACAGCAAGAGATTGAAATTTATTCCTTTAAACATGTGGAGGGGGTGGGGGATTGGAACTGAATAGCTGATAGAAATTTGGTTTGACTTACTTACAATAAATGTTTTGGGGAGGATTTGGAGTTCCACCACCCTATCAATTGTAGCAACGTAAAATCTGTGTGAGCTCTGAATTATACACAGAGGAGAATCTACAGGGATTTAGCTTGGGTTAATAAGTGTCAACTTCCTGCGACTATGAAATAAGCTGGAAATAATTTGCTAGCAAGTTTCCTGAATATGAAGTGGCTTTAATAAGATAGTTTGATGAGTAAATGAATCAGAAAATTGAGGGCTAAATTTTCCTTACATTTCATACATGTTTGCAGTGATGGTAAGGTCAAAACATTTGGATTGTAATTTGAGCACCATCAACTCTTGAGGTAAAGACTATTTAAACCAAGTCATTGTCAGGCACTAAAATAAAATCATGAATCCCACTGATTCAAATGCAATTCATGAGTCTTGAGCTCATATTTGAGAAAGGAAAACTAGGCTGCACTGGTATACATCTTATGCAAATCAGCAGCAACATTTTGAAATTGTGAAGTATACAGAAAATCATGTCTACTAATAATCAACTTGCAAATTATTTTTAAGTAAAATTGAATAAATGTGAAGTTCTTTTTATAAATCCTATACATTTGAATTGAATAAAATAGGGTTACAAGGAGCACTGGATATTTATACATAACTGAAAGACTCTCATATCTTTGTCAAGGCACTGTGTTATTAACGATTGCTGAGATCATACATTATTAGTGTTTTACTTTCCTGAACATACTTTTTGAATGACAATGTAAACACATATCCTGAATGTATCCATAATAGGTGTTAAAGCAGAAAAAGATCTGACATCATCACATATAGTACTTTGACATTTTATTTATTCACCCATCCAAGCATATGGAGTATTTACTCTGTCCCACACACTGTCCTAGGCACCGGGCATACTCTAGTAAACACAAGAGGTAAGGCATGGGCCCCACTCTTCCACCTGAAACTACCCACCCACTCACACACAAATGTACAAAATATATGAAATAATGGTTTTCACGAGGATGTTGAAAAACCAACAAATAATATCCTCCTTCCTACTTAAAAAAATCTATTGACTGATTTACTTTTATCAGATGATGCTCTGATGATTTAGCCCATCACTCAGACTAGATACCACAGAATCATCTTTGATTGCTCACTGTACTGCAATCCAGAAATACAGTTTTTGTTTGTCACATGAATCTGCGTATTATTGTCTTCTGTTTTCCCTCCAGATGGCCCTTTGAGCCTGTAAAACTAGCCTCTTCACTATTTGTGTATTTCCCATGTTCTAGCAAAGAATAAGATTTAGAGGTTGCTCATCTAAATTCCAAGTTTATTGTCAGATAACCTTAACAGGTACTTGCTCTCTAAATATAATCCCTGCTCTAATATAGAGTCCTGTCTTGCCTCTGGCGCCTTTGCCTTCATTCCTGAATGCAAATTTCTACCTTTGAAGCATCAAGGTGAATATTTCCTGGGTGGAAACACAAGGTCATGAAAAGGAAAGTACATGTCCTATGTTCATTTTTACATATTTGAAGGGTTTTTTTGGCTCTCTGCATGATTTTTCTACTGCATAGAAAGAACAACTGAGCAAAGAATGCTTTACATTTTTCAAAATAAAATGTTCAGGCCAAGACATTTCATAATCTTGAATTTTATTTTGTAAAGTAGAAAACATTTACTCGGTCTTTCCTTATTGGTGACTTAATCAAGTTGACCTATCAGACTTCTCTTCTTTCATATTTTATAGCAAAAATTAACAGTAAGGGATTTTGAGAAGTCTGATAATTTTTAATCACTGATTATTATGCTACTAACAGTAATTAAAAATACAAACATGTCCTCTTGAACCTTTAGGTCTTATAAATTCAAACCAGTTACACACACATTAAAATAAAATTTTCCACCAAATTAATTTTCCAACAAATTAATCAACTATTAAAAATCCACTAATACATTGCATAATATTACAGTGTTTCTTTTTTATCAAGAGCCAATATTATAGTCAAGCTTCATTGAGATGGAAAAGAGTATAGTTTTTCAAATCTCCTCACATAAACATTTAGGTTTTATTTTACTTTCAAACCATAACATTTAAGTAGAGGAAAAGGAGACGAGAGGGAGATGTTGGTAGCTTTGCAAAAAAGTATCCGTTACTAATACAAACACAAGCATGTTTGGTAAAAAAACTAACATTATCCTGCACACTAAAAATAATGCACACCAGAAAGTACATAGCAGTAAATAAAGGCTTTCAGGTGAAAATACTGTAATAATTATCAAAACTTCCTTATTAATTAACTGTTATGTCAATTGGAATGCTTTCAATTGTTAACAGAAACTCCAATGAAAAATGTTAGGTCTCATAACCGGAAGGCAAGAGGAAGAACGATGTCATGGATTGTTGATTCAGTAGCTTAATGATGTCATTAGGGACTCAGTTCTTTCCATCCCTTTGCTCCACTGTTTACCTTGTTGGCTTATCCTAAGGCTGGTTACCTTTGGGATCATATAAAGGTTCTCAGCAACAGATGGAAATACGCTTCCTTAAACAACATCCGAAGGAAAGGAATCTCCCCCTCTCCCAGGGAATCGGGTCATTTCCCTAAGTCGGAAGAGCTAGGATTTCAATAACCAGGAGAATCGCATGTACTTGTCGATTTTAAAAAAAGTCATGAATCACCACTGGAACTAAGGATAGATCTGGTTTCTCCAAAAAGGAAATGGGATGAATAGTTTGTCATCAACATCTGAACAAATCGAGAGTTGATTAGGAAGGAGAAAGTGGGGAATAGATTCAAGCTGGGCAAATAGCCTTCATTCCCACAACCATGGCCTGTCGCCACGGAGTGTGCTTTAGCGCATTCCTCCTATCCCCTCATCACAGCACCAGCACGGGGGCTCGCACGTGGCTGGTGCTCCACAGATGCTTCACTGTCCTGCCTGATGGGGAATTTGAAGGAAGCACACCTACTATAGATAAGAAATGAGGAAGAACCAAGTGGTGAAGAGTAAATATTAAGATGCTGGCAAAAATGGACTTGTTATCTTGGATTTAATAACGGCCGTGCTGGGCACAATCAAAATGTGTATGGGAAGCTTAAAACATAATGTGGTGCAGTCTCATAGAGGTGCTGTGGACCATAAAACATAATCCATGCAATCAAAACTAACTTCTACACACGTCAAATCCTTTACTTACACTTGTGAAACTACCATGAAGGAATCATAATCCCTGGAAATACTTCTTAGGTTCTGCAGCTGTTATGTATTTTTCCACTCTTTTGTCTCTGTCTTCAAACTCCCTGAGCTCTCTTCCCCTTCCTCTAGCCTATGGCACTTTTACTCCACCCTTTCTTATTCAGGCTGTTACACATGAAACTCCCCATCATTGTCTAGAAGGTGGGAAGGGCTACATACACTTTTACTTTTATATTAATTTTCTTTTCATTGTTACAACAAAAGAATGAAAAGGGACTTGAATTCTACGAATGTGAATCACCAAAAAATTAGTGCAATCCCCCTTGTTGACTAAACATTGTTATCCTGAAATAATGAAAACAGATGGAATTTCTGAACCACTATAATAAGTATTATGGGATAAAATTAGGCACTGTAAGTTCTCTGGGATAAAAGTATGCTGGCAAACTAGTGGAAATTACCTAATTAGCATCCACATACACATATTCTTATAACCACAGGTTTTGCTGTGTTTTTAATAACACTCAGTGCTGGTGGTGGCGATGAGAGAGCAGACAGCAGGACACGCATTCTCCCACAGAGCAACTCTGAGAGGGTGACTGTTTCTACGCTAGACCTTTAATTGCCCTTATCCTTTGATTCTGTACTTTCACTCTTCTCTGAATTAACACTTTAAGAAAAATAGATACACTATAGAGAAGATCAATCTACATTTTTCTCAATGTCAATCATAAGTATAAATTATTTGAACAATCTAAATGTATAATACTGATGAAATAAAAACTCGTATTCTAAGGCAAGTCGAGGAAAATTTAAACAAAAATTTTCTCTGCCCTTTGGCCTCCTTTCTCCCCGCTACCGGGCATTGCGTGCCTGCATTTTGCATCCACCAAGCCTCCCCATCAGCAGAAATACCTGCTCAACTATAAAGAGCAACATTCTTCCAGCACCAACAAGACAACTCCTTAAAAGATAACAATCCTTCCTAATCTCGTAAGCGGCCATGATGACCCATGAGACACTACTTGCTTTGTACACTTAGACCTGGATTATGTAAACTGTCAGTAATAATGTCAGTTAATGTACAGCCCTCTGTCTCAAAAACTTATATAACTGTACTCTGACTTTAAATGGGTGGAAAAGTTCTCAGAGCTATCTCAGAGGCTGTTTCCAGGTTATAATCCTCAATTTGGCTCAAATACAATTTTCCACTTATTTCTTAGATCGACTGATTAATTTTTTCATTGACAGTACAAAGATAATGATTAAATACATTCTAGTTCATTTATGAAATAGAATAGAAATTGGCTATGGTATCTGTAACTACACTGAAGACAGCACAGCAGGGAGATAAAAATAATCTGAGTTTTTAAAATTATTATGCTCTTAACTCACCCAATCCTTGACAAGTCCTATCTGGACTTCTTGTTTTGTAAGCTAATACATTCCCCTTCTTGACTGAATCAAGTTAAATTTGAATTTGTTAATATTTTCACCTAAAGTATTTTAACTAATTTGTAGATCAAATCCAATAGTATAATAGAGAAATAGTACATTGTGACCAATAGATTTATTCAAGAATATAAGAAAGGTTCAGCATTTAAATATATGTGTGTGTGTATATATATATATACTTATATATATGTATATATATAAATATATATATGTATATATAAATTCTTTGGATTAAATGAGTAAGGGAGAAATGAACACACGATTATCTTCCAGCATACTAAATTTTTAAGTATTTGTTCAAGGCCCATTCCTGAATAGAAAATTATCATAATGAGATACAAATAAGAGAAATTTTTCTTAATATGATAAAGATATCTACAGCAAGTTACAGATATTTAAAATCTTTTAATAGTTTCTAATTTTCTAATAGTTTCTAATTTTAATATTTGGAAGTTTATAAAACAAGGATGTCTGCTATCACTTCTACTTTTTGACACTGTCTTTTACCACCACCACTTAAATCAATAATTTAAGAAAAATAAATGAGTTCTAAAATTTTTAAACATTGAGATAAGATTTCCTGTGAGCATATCTTCCTGTAGTATGATTTTGAGGTCATATGATTTTGAGACCAATCAAATGAATAAAAACAAAACAAAAACAAAAACAAGATGAATTAGGAAGTAGAGCTTGGTGACTAGATACAAACACTTAACACAAATACAACCAAAAAAATCAATTGATCAATTCAGGAAATGTGTGTGGGGTAGGAGGGTGGTGCATTCCTAACGGTAATAAAACTAGAAAAAAATTTTTTTCTATAAGAGGACATGTTTAAGGTCTACATTTTAAAAAGTAATTATTACTGTTAACACATAGGCCTAAAAAGGATTGAAAAAAATTAGAAAGATATATCATGTCCTGGAAAGGGAAGAATCAAGTGTAAGGATATCACTTTTTCTCAAATTAGCTTTTAAGTTAAATGCCTTCCCAATTAAAATCCTTGCAGGAAAGTGAAACACTGATTCTAAAGTTCATCGGCTGAAAAGATGCAAAAACAGTTGGAATTTTTTTGAAAAGAGTAAATACTAATTATGTCAAATGTAAAAAGTAATAGAAGAGAAATATGTCACTATGTTAAAAGTAATAATCACTGAGTAGCAGGAGAACAAATGAACCACTTCTTCTTCCTTAAACAGATTGAGATTTTCTGTAAGAGACACTTATAACTTCTATTTTCAATTAAAATATTAAAAATATATTTATATTTTCTGAAAGAAAAAGATACAGATTCAACTAATTAACAAAAGGGCTTAATGTAATCACAACATACAATTTTATAATGAATTGTTACTGTAAATGATTGTGAAGCATAAAAATTAGCTACCATATTTACAGCACTTAATCTGCATCAGAAATGTCCTCATATTGATATGATGCTTCCATTAACATTACAATGTTGACAGTATTTTTTTCATATAGAAGAAAATATAGATTTTCCTATTAAGAATGACTTCAAGTTTATAAGAAGTCTATCAAAACATATCCACATTAATGAATAATTAGTACTCTCTTTGAAGGTGCAGCTTTACATAAAGAATTATTCAGAATTTATTCATATCTTTCTTGAACTCTACAAACATTTCATGTTTGGACAATTTGTATAAATCAAAATAAATCAAGAAATTAATTCAGAATGATGTCATATTTAATGAGAAAGCTTACTCATATTATTTAAATGCTCCCTCTGCTTTCTATTACAGTGAAACCTTCAAATATTTTTGTTTACTAAATACTTTGGAACCACATTTTACTTCTAAAGATTTCAAAATAAATTGTTCTGTTATGTAGACATAAATAAAAACAAGCCATCATTTTGTCATTCACAAAATTAATAAACAGCCTTATAGTAACAAATGAGTAAAGGAAGAAATTTTATGATATGAAGATTAGAAATAAGACACATATTTTTAAGGAGGGAAAGCTAAAAGGCAAAGAGTTATAAAATCTGCAGTTTTTAAAGATGTAATAGATTGACAGAAGAAACATAAGACTGATGCTGAAATAGACAGAAACAATAGGATATGAACAATGGGCAGGGAACATTGAACTATTCAGATAATTAGGGCTGATCCATTTATTTTGCTCTAATTATACCTCAGTCGGGCCTCAAGGTCTGGTCAGGTTCCTTTGACAAGCTATTAGATTCATTTTCAGGTATTCCAAAAGGCATCGGCGGTTTCTAAAGTCACCAGAGAACAACGTCAATATCAAGTACCAATAGAATCTATCATCGCTGAATCACGTCACAAGATTTAGGACACAAGATGCTGGCAAGAATGCTGAAATAGGCAGCAAGTAGGATCAAATGCTCAGACTGAATAATCCCTAAATTTCACCCAAATTTCCCAAGAGGAGATGAGTATGTCCAAGACAGAACCAACAGTCTCATAAAAACAGATCCTAGAGCCAAAGTTGTATAAGGCAGAAAGCTTAAATATATTTATCTCAAGACATGAAACTAAATAATAAAAACATAAACCAGGGTCTAGGGCATCTCTCTCTTTTTTTCATAGTTTTTGGGGATTATATATTGACCCATGGTTAAAAATACCTTTTTTTTCCCTCCTTAGTTTCCTTAGAGGAAAATAAAATAAAGCAGGTAAGAACTCACACCTATTTCAGCCACCAATTATGAGGTGCTTCTTTGAGAACTGTGAATAAATCATTTGTTTTGATTATATCGTTCCTAACTGACAAAATTTTAACTGAATACTGTGGTGGGGGAGATACCATAAAATACCTATATCTATTCATTTAGTCAAACATTCAGTCATTCATTTCTTCATTAGTTCAACAAGTATTTTTCAAGTACACATTGTGCTTGGCTCTGGGAATACAATTGAGAACAAGAAAGTAATATTCCTTCTCATAGAGAATCTAGAGGCAGTTTCCAAGAGTAAGTAGGTAATTAAAATTAAATAATGATAATTGTAATGACAGGAGACCCTCACCCTTGGACCTAGTAAATCTTGCTAGAAGATTTGACGAGTGATGTAGAACCTGTGATCTGAAAGTTAACAACCATCAGCCAGGTAAAATGTGTTTTCATGTGCGATGGGGGTCAGGGCAGACAAAGGGGTATGCCATCAGAGGTGTCTGGAGGCAGAGTGAAGGTCACGTCTCAAGTTCCAGAGGGAAAAGACAATGCAGCTTGTTTAGGGGACTGAAATTCTTCACTCTGGTTGGATCTCAGAGTTGAATCCGAGTGAACAGAATTTAATATGAAGACAAAAAAAAAAAAAAAAGTCAGATGCAAAGTGCTTTTGTACATCTGGTACACCTCAAGAGTTTAGCCTTCTGAGATCAGTGGGAAGCCATGGAAAAGTTTGCAGTCAGAGAGTGTTATGATCCATTTCACATTTTAGAGCAATCACTCTGGCTGCAGCATCATAGATCGTCTTCAGGCAGACGAGGCTGGAGTCAGGAAGTCCAGTGTGAGGGCTGTAGTCAGATAGTAATGGCAGCAGCCATGTGGACAGTGTAGTAATTGTAGTAACATAGATGACAGCCGATGCTCAGTCACTATTACAGCTGCTACAACTGGCTGTGAATGCAGCCAGCAATAAGAAACAATTCTTGTACTTTCTTCTTGACTCCCTGTTTGATCAATTATCAGCTATTTAATGGTCTCCTAACCGGCTTCCCACATTCATCTACTCTGGCCGACCCTTAATTAACACTGAAGACTGAATTACAATTTAAAAAGCAAGATTGCTTTTCTCCCTTATTTACTGCCATCCCATTACTCTTAGGGTAAAGACAGCTCTGTTTTTTTTTCTTTTTTTCAACTTTTATTTATTTATTTATTTTTATTTTTTACCTTTTTTATCGAAGTATAGTCAGTTTACAACGTTGTGTCAGTTTCTGTTGTACAGCACAATGTTTCAGTCATACATGAATAAACATAGATTCGTTTTCATATTCTTTTTCACCGTAGGCTACTACAGGATATCAAATATAATTCCCTGTGTTATACAGTATAAATTTGTTTATGTATTTTATATGTATCTGTCAGTATCTGCAAATCTTGAACTCCCAATTTAGACAGTCCTTAACATGCCCTTCTATCTGCTGGACCACACCTAGCTCCTTAGGCTCTAACATCATTTATAATCCACCCTCAATACACCAACCACATTCACCTCCCCACAGCCATTTCTTACCCACTAGGTTAGTTCCTCTCTCTTAAACAGTCTCATATCATTTGTCTCTCCTTTTGGCCAAACAGTATTATAAGCAATGATTGATACTTCAAAAACATACAGAAATATATTGAAATAGATATAGAAATATAATGGGTTGAGCCAAAACAGCCTCCTTTGTTTTACAAACACACTGAAATAATGGACAAAACATATTAAAAATGTTTAATTGCATAAAGAATCTTGAAAGGAAAGGTAAATCCTTAGGTATTAGCACTAAAGCAGAAAATGTTAAAGCCAGCATAATAAGCAGAAACTCGCTCTTGTAGCTACTGGGATTTTTTTTTTTTCCACCCAAGTTTAGTCTTTCATACCCATAAATGGATGGCAGGAGACAATCATCACTAAAAATTATTTCTGTACATAATAAAGACTAAAGCTGCAAAAAGCTGTTCCAAATTTAAAGAGAGAAAAATAAAAAGGCTAAAAAGTCAGTGGGAAAACTTTTATTTCTTCCTTAGGCCTAAGCAGGAAAAAAAAGTCACCAATGGAAAATAAAAACAAAAACCCTAACCTCTTTAAGCACAAGCATTAAAACGGAATTTTCATTTGTGTCACGGTGCTATAATCCCAAGCCAGGAAATTAATACAAAAACTGATTTAGGACTTTCTGGGCCACAGAAAAGTCCATACAAAACCTCCTTTGGGGACATTTGCAGAATCTGGGACTCTCATGTAAACATGCACTTTTTACAGATTAATTTGAATATATCCCGCATTCAGTCTGGCCTCTGTTACTTGAGTCCCTGTTGATTCTCTCAATTCCTGAATGAACAACCTCAATGATTATGACTTATACTGTTATAGTCAAAAATCCCTGCCCCCAGCCAAATACGTCATGCACATCACATAGACCAACGATGACATGTATACAACATCAATTAACAAGGAAAGTCCATCACACCAGCACGTTAGATAAATGGACCTGTAGAAACTCTGCAATTTTCAGTAGCTGCCTAGGTGCTAGGAACTTCTTCTTGTGGGAGAAGACTGATCAGTAAGAGAGAGGAGTCAGGAATAAGGCATCAGATAAATTGTTCTCTCTTTATCCTATCACCAGCCTCCTCTTCCACAATGCATTGTTCCCTAGAGGCTTTCTGGAGAGACTGTGCGACTAAGCGCCAGCTATGTTTTGTTTGCAAAGCTGTGGACAGCTCAGTAATACCTTGTCTTGCATTTGCTCCCGTCCCTTCCCTGGCTCACTTTCTACTTCTCTTCTCCTTCCCCAGATTTTTTTACCCTCCAATATAATGTGAGCATTACAAAGGTAATGAAATTTAAAAAAGAAAGAAGAACAGATAAAAGATATTGCAAACAGGACAATAAACCTACAGGTATTTTGGAATAAGAAATTAGAAAATAGAGAAAAGGCAAAATTTGAAGTGATAATGGTTGAGCATTTTTTGGAATAGAAGAAAGCTATTTCTTCAGGGAGAGAAAGCATACTAATACTCACCACCATGTTAAATTACGATGAAACTGAAGAAGCTCAAAGACAAAGAAGAAATATTGAAAGCAGCAAGGAAAAAGAAGATAAATTGCAGACAAAGGAACAACTGTTTAATTTACAGAAGACCTCACATTAGTAAGATTAACATCAGAAAACAATAGAATAGTATCTTACCAAGCTGAGAGAAAATAAATGTCAACCCTGAAGAATACACCCAAACTATTGTTTAAGAGTAATATTCAGACAGATTTTTTAAATGTATCATCCATAACCCTTGTTGAAAGAAATTCTGTAATACTAAGATAAACTAGTAAGAAAGAAGGAAACTACCCAGAGTAGAAACGTTGTTGGAAAAAGCATAGTAGTATGCAAGAAAATTAGTGTGTTGCTAGATTTTTTAGAAGACATCAATTATAAGTAACAATAATAATTATAAATAATAAAGATAATAGTAATTGGGGGTTTAAAATAATGTAGAATAAGTAGAAAATAATAATGAAAGATTAGAGATAAATTCTGGCAAAATAGATAAAATAAATTTTGTAAGTTATAAATTTAAGGGCAAACACAAGACTAACAGAACTATAATGAATAAATATTCTAAGACAATAGAAAAGGAAAAAGATAATTTTAAAAACCTAGCAATATTATAGAAGGCAAAAAAATAAGAAAAAAGATATTAAAGGAAAGATACAGTAACTTTTTTTAATGTAGGTATAATGCCAAATGTATCAGTATCACAATTAATGTAAACAAACTAGATATACCTGTTAAAACATGCAATTTCTACAGGTATGTATAGTCAAATCTGGGTATTTGTTATTTATAAATAACCACATATACATATAGCCATACCTAAGCATTATAAAAAAGAGAGAAATTTAAAAGTAAAAATTTAGTACAAATATAATAAGTAAGCATTAACCAAGTAAGGATGGTATAAAAATATTACATCAGACAAAATACTTTGGGGCAAATTGCATCATTAATAATAAAGTATAATTTCCAATTAATTAAAGTATCAATTCACTAGGACAGTTTTATACTTCTGAATGTCTACATACTTGACATTATTGCCTCATACACAATTGTTTATAATAGTATAAATAAATATAATGTGTTTATGTATAATATATAAATATAATTGTTATATATAATTACAAAATTATTCTATATAATTATATAGAATATATTATTTTAATATATAAGTATAATATATAATGCATTATTATATATCATATATTATTATATTATATAATATATAATTATAATATACAGTATAACATTTATGTACACAGAAATATATGAACCTACATGTACACAAGGCTTGAATTGAGATGTATATAGAACATGCAACCCAAGAATTCATGAACATTCTTTAAATACACACCTGAAATATGAATTATGACAATATAGACACTCAGAATGAGAATAGTTGTTACCAAGGATATGATAGAAGTCAGCTGAAAGGTGAGGAAAAGAAGGGATCGATGAACCAGAAGGTGCTGTGAAAAGTGTTATGGGGGAAATAAATTGGAAGACAGAAGGATAAGCCATGTGTATTCCATTCGTTAGAATTTGGTTCCTCATTTAGAATTCACATTAATTATAAAAATAATAAAATGTGTTATATAAATTGTTAAGGAACTATATTATTATTATCATAGTTCATTTACTTTGAAATGAGTTGTGGAGATAATAAGGTAAAATTTGTACAAGCAACTATGTGGTTATCTTCTACTCTTAAGTATTTCCTGAAGTACAACATACAAAGAGAATACCAAGGCATCTCAGTGTGTCCTTCAAAAGTTAGCTTTATAGGTGAGAAAACACACACACACACACACACACACACACACAGAAAAAAAGTCATTGTGCTAACACGTTTGAGTGTTTCTAACAACTCTATGAATTGATTTTCAATTTCATGGTGTTTTTATTGGTAATGAACCTTCAAAGATGCAATCATGTGCATATATTTTATTGAGCAGGTATGTAGCACAAGTTAAATCACTCAGATACATTCAACTGATTACCCGACCTATTAGAACACATGTTTCCTGTCAGCCCCTCTTAAATCTTAATGACGTATCAATGTATTAAAAATTATGGAGCAAATTAAGATAATCATCTGAATCATTCCAGCAAATAAAGTCACTTTTTTCCTGGCATACTGGGTGGGCCAATAAAATATCATTAACTTCTAGAACTTCTGACTATTTGAGAAAGTTCTATTCATGTTTGTCTCTAGATAGTCAATTAGGAAAATGAGCCCGTACATAAATGAATAACTTAAATAAGTTGACTGTGACATGCATGAGGCAAAGGCAAACAACTACTTTCATGTTATTTGTAAATCCAATTGAGAAGAATATTTTTATAGATTTAAGGAATATGTTATACAAATATATTAATATATTATTAAAATATTACTTGTACAAATATTATCATATATTATAATGTATTATTAAAGAACAATTAGATTCACCAAGAAATATCTCCATTTGATTGCTCTATCTTTACTACGTTATTTTATTTGAATGCATTAATATTTTACAGAATCTAGTAAAATGTCAGTGGCCTGAAAGTAAATTGTAGCCATTATTACTCATCTTTTAATTTTTAATGTCAGAAGGTTCATTGTCATATTGATTGAAAACCTAATAAACAAAGAAATGCTTTCTTCTGAATTCAATTAATTTAAACAGAACTAACTAGCTCATATAATCTACGTTGAATTTTACATGCCTCCTGCATAAAGTTCTAATTCTCTAACGCAGCTATCTAAAAGCCCTATTTTTCCTCCCCAGACCTCCCTTTATCATCCTTCTATTTATCTATATACCCCTCATCTACCTTTTTACTGACCTACCTACCCAGCTATAGCCTACTAATTAGAAGTCAGTTCTATCATTGGTCTCATTCCACCTGTGAAAAAACTCCAATTCAGAGATGTTCAGTAACTTGATAAATGTCACACAGCTAATAAGCAGAGAAGTGAGGAGTGGAGCTCAAAAATGTCCAGCTCCAAATCCATAATCTCAGTCACTGCACTGTACTGCCATTGCGTGTTCTCTGACATAGAAATCAGAAGACTATTCCTGATTTTCTGGCAAAGTTCTACAGTCTACTCTTGCCCAGCTTGTTCCACATACACAGAAATCCATCATTTATATCAGCCTTTTGAATTTCACAAATTCTTCTTATCTTGTTAAAATGAGATAACATTCACAAAGCTTTTTCCAATTCTTCTCAATATAACATGCTGAAGAACTGAAAATACAAAGAATAAACTATCAGTTTTGTTGTTTGAATATTAATTCTGACTATACACGTATTTTGAAAATCAAAACTTTCTTTTCCTAAAAATTTTAAAAATTAAAAAGATCTATTTATATTGTGGGTATTTTCATAATTTTAAGAATAATTCATATAGTATCTAGATCGAAATGCAAGTATCTTTATAGGTTTAGGACTGGATAGTGGGGAGGGAAGAGAATCTGCATATACACTGTGATAACTGGAGGAATAGAGAGGACACAAGAGTTACATTTTGCAAAGAAGTCAGGTGTCTTTTGGAGGGAACAGAGGAAAGACAGACTTAGATTTGGTTTTCAGGTCCCAGGACACCAGACTTAGACTGTCATGAAGGAGAGGACAGAAGTTCTTTAATTGTCTCAGATGAAAAGTGAATTCACTGGAGCAGAAAAGACTCAGTGGGCATGAGCTGATTTTTGGATGAGAAGAATAATTTTAGGCTGGGATGTGCTTTATCCGTCTATCCAAGTCTGAGGCAACTGGACACAAGTTTCACAAAGACAAGAGCTATAAAAAACTGAAAAAATGGATAAATATAAAATATGCTATCACATTTGAAATACTGGTTAAAAAATCGAGAACTTTGACTTCCATTATAGGGAGCCCAAGCATTATTTTAGCAGAGGGAATTGGAACGTCCTTTTGTTTTAGTGAGAGAAACACAGTTAATGACAAAGGTAGGCAGATCACTACCAGTAACTGGGAAAGGGGTCACACCACGCTATGAGAGCAAAACATCGCGAGATTGGGCAACACAGTGGGAAGTGGCCGCAGAGCAGCAGAGCTTGGCAGTGATGTAGCAGAAGAAATTGACCCCACAGGTTACAGAGGCAAATATCCAAGACTGCTAAGGAGAACCAGTCACCCAACCCCCTGCCAGGAAATGGGAGGAATGATGGGAAGAAATTGGAATCCCAACAATTCTGCCTGGCAAAACAGAGACCAAGAGTATGTCTGTTATTGTTATTCTTGTTGTGGCATCCCTTCCTCGTTGTCCTCTTGGCTAATGCAAAAGCCAGTGCTACATAACATAAACATTAAAAGTGCAACAAAGGTCACCATGTCATTATTATTAATTTTAAAGTATTTTTATTTCAATTATTAAAGAGCCAACAAAAAACTGTTAAATCTAAGCCATAAATCTGGTAAAAAAAAAAAAAAAATCAGCAGGAGGGTTTTCTGTTGTGCTGTGACTTCTGAGACCCTCATGCATAAACTCACCCCTTGACATAGTCCTTTGGAAAGGTGCCTCTCCACAGGAACGCCCTAGCACGTCCACTGTCTGACGTGCTGACACAGCTGAAGACTCTTGTCCATTCTTTCAGCTGAGCTTGAATTTGTTAGGTCAATTCTTCTCTTACCCTTTCTAGCCTCCACAAGTTAACGTCACCTTCTAAATAGCATTAAAAAAAAAAAAAGTAGCACCACCTGTCTCTCTTTCTAGAACCAGTCTCATTGGGTAGGGAGAAGTCAAAATTAAATTTTCATCTTGGGTGAATATTGTGCCTAGACGCTAGCAAGCAGGTCTAACATGATTATGAAGACCTGCAAGTGCATATATCAATCTTTAGATGAGCTGATTCATTTTACCCTGCACACTAGCATCCACCCCTTGCCCGTGTACCTGTTTGGGTAATTATTTTTCCCCACTACACTATAAATCCCACAAAGTAACCCTGCAGCATTTTCTTTGGAAAATAAATCATTATCCCTTGTCAAAGGAGTGCATAATTGTAACAAAACAACAGTTCAAAACTGCTTACAATTGGCTTTTTACATTTGACAAATACAGAGGAGAATAATTGCCTAAAGACAATGTATAACCTTGATTTAAATGACTTATTATGCACACTTCGCATATATGCAGCGAAAATAATTGTCCTCACTCAAAACAGTTTTCCTGGTTGACAAATGAATTTATTTAGGTTGAAAACGGTATACATTTATAATTCCCTTGTCTGTTTTATAGCTCTGTGCATCTTACATCCACTCCCTTTTTACCTTATTGCCCTACTTTTTAATCCAAGAGACTGCTTTTCATCTACGTTAACTTTTAAAAATAAAATTCAGTGCAAGTTGGAGGAAAGAAAGAAGTCATACAAACAGGGCAGATAAATTGTAGGTCAGAGTAGTGCTTGTGTCTTTCCTTCCCACTCAATGTATCCACCCCGAGTGCTGTAATGATGGCCTCCTAGAGGGACAGGTAACACCGTAGACTGCTAGCAAGTAGTATTTAATATCCTGTAGACTCAGATTACAGATACCCCAAATAAGCAAACTCCAGGTTTGTCTTTTTTTTTTTTTTTAACAAAAGGCAATGATAATTCTCTGAATGTTTTGAGGGCTTTGTACAGGCATGTTTACAATTTACAAGTAATTTGGAGGGTTAGAGTCTTCATAAACTTTCAAGTCTCCTACCTTATATGTTGTCAGATAACTGGTCAACATGAATTGGAAACCAAATGGGGTTAAAAGGGGATGATGCCTTATTCCTTTTGAATAGTAACACCAATAAACAGGAAAGGAAAATGCAAATAAGAGAGAGGACAGACCAAAAAGACTTCAATATATTTGAGAATGCTTGTCATGTGTTTTGATATCATTAGCTGCCTTTTCTTCAGTAAAATGCAGACTCCAGCCATCACTAAACTGTACTTAAAGCTTTGCAGATGGTGGTCAATATTAATAGATGCTTACTTGTATCACACTGTTGGAAAATCCAAAGTAAAAATTGCTCAGCGATGGGATGTAAGTAGAGTGGAGGCTTCCAAATGGTCCGAAAAATTTGACATATGCAGGAAAAAAAAAGCCAAATAATTAAGGATCAGAAACAGAGGGCAAAAGCAGCTGCCCCACAGGCAGTGCATCTGGGCCCTTTCCGGGAGAAGACAGAGTGATATAAATATCATCTGAGCCTTCTAGAGTGTCTCCACCCGCTCAGCGGCTTTTAAACAGAAATCAGTGAATGAACACCTAGCTGTCTCCATGGGGTTTGTTACAAATTCGGTATGAGAGTTTTTTAAGAAAAATATTAATTAAAAAACTAGATAACAGGAGATATATTGGATGATTTACTCATTTGATCATAAAACAAAGTACTCTGAGGTACTTTAAAGCTGGCATTTCAATGTCATTATATGCAACTGAGATCCAAATGTCCATTCATCATTCACTTACTCAATCACATATATACACACACACACACACATGCACACACCTATATATATAGTCTCTGCTTTATGCCAGGCACTCATCTAAGACTGATTATATGGGAGTAACAGGACAGACAAAATTCTTATTCCCATAGTATTTCTACACCTCAGGAGAATATATGAGACATTCATGGGGCCTGGATGGCAAACACTCTGGATAGCAAGTACTATCCAGAGAATTAAACAGGGTGGTGTGATAAGAGCATGCCTGGGTGCTGACACTACATAAAGAGTTCAGCAAATCTCTCCACAGTGAGATGGTATGATGTGAATCATGTGTGATGAGAAGGAGAACATCAAGGAGAAAAACCAAGTGAAGAGAAATCCAGGCAGACTAGTCAGCACAAGGACCTGCGTTCGCGTGTTAGAGGAACAGAGAAAGAACACCGTGGCTGAGACTTGGTGAGTGAGAGCGTGGGCATTAAATAGGTAAACAGGAAGCAGATCACGTAGGGTTCTGTGGCCCAGGACAGAGAGTTTTTGAGTTATTCCAATTGCAATAAAAAAAGAATCCACATTTTTAAAAAGATTGCTCTGGCTCCTAAGTGGATAATGGATCGTAGAGGTTCAAGAAGGAAAAGACTCAATTAGGTGGCTTGTACGAATCCATTCAAGAAATGAGTATGCTTATACTATGATGTTAATAGTATATATGGAAAGAAAGAGATGGATTCACTTGGCGAATGTGGGAGATGAGAGAGATGAAATGGAGTCGGGGAAGGGAACCTGGTAAATCTCTGATCACATGAGTAGGCAATGGTCCTATTTTCTGAGTGGTGAAAACTTAAGAGTTAAGCAGTTTGATGGGAGAAGTGTGCTGGGAATAAGGAGTTATGGTTTGGACATTTAAATTTTGAAATGCTTATTAGTCATCCAAGTGGAAAAGTCAAGTAGGCAGGGAAAAAAGGGTCTCAAGTTTCAGGGGAAGGTTCAGGGCGAATCAATGACAGAGAAAAAATGATAGTGCCGTGGGCGCTTTAGAATTGTTTAAGAGATTGAGAAATGCTCTTAGAAAAGTAGATGATCCACTTTATGATCATACTGCCAACATCCAATGTCAAGTGAAGGGTACTGTGTCGTCTTTTTAAATAGCTACTTAAGAGTAAAAATAAAAGCACCCAAACCAAAAAGACCACATATGGATAATTTCTAATTCAATTTAATAACTTGTATATCTTTGCATTTATACTTAAATGTTATAAAATAAATGATTTAATTTTTAACTTTTTTCTTAAAGATATTTTCAATCAAAATTTTAAAAATAATGTCTTTTGACATTTTAGTACCTGTTTATACAGATGCAGGTGAAACATTTCCAGAAAGATTCTCCTCCTTTTATTCAACACCTTTTGTTTTATGATTGTTTTGGATTGGATCAAAATATTCATTCTCTCCACTCTCCTCCCCCTTCTAAAGAAAGTGTAGTTAATAAACTTCCACCAGCTACTTTACAGTTAAACTGCTTCTTGCAGCTTATGAGTAGGTTAGATTCAGAGTGCTGATTGATTTAAATTCCTTGTACTTTTTCTTCTTCACTGTAAAATAGGGTTTCATTTAACTTTTTAGCTGTTAAATAAAGATGTTTGAAATGTAATTTACTTTTAAGATCTGCATGCTTTGAACAAGTCACAATGCATTATATTCTTATTCATAGAATATGGGGAAAGATGGAAAGGCGACTCTTTTGCTACTATTTTTGAAGTGTGATTTAAAAAAAAATTAAACATAGAGCTGAATCTGGGAAAAATAAATATCTTAAGATAAAAAAGATGACATTCTTTATGGATTTTCTCTGATGATGTTAAAAGATGATTTACTGATAGTTTCCAGTAGGAAAAGAATCTCTTTTTATTAAATTACATGTTTCTTTGATTAATATTAAACTGTAGGGGGCTGGATATAGCTAAGTGGTAGAGCTCATGCTTAACATGCATGAGGTCCTAGGTTCCATCCCCAGTACATTCATTTAAAAAAAAAAAGCAAAAAAAAAAAAAAAAAATTAAGCCGTGTTTTCCTAACTAGTTCTTGCCAATCATTGCTAGCCTCACTCAAGGGGTCTTTTTAGCAGAAGGTTGTCCTTGTAAATTGTGGATGATGTCGCCTCACTGTTGCCCTATCACTCTGTCTCCAGAGAATCTAGAATGACATTTTTAAGATATACATCCCATCATCTCATTCCTCTGCTTTAAGTTTTCTACATTTTTCCTTTTTCCTTTTTTTTTTTTTTTTAATTTTACTTATCATAAAATCTAACTCTTTAACCAGGGTTTATAAGGTCCCATACATTTTGTCCCTCCTCCCTTCCCAATCTTACCTCCCACCAGCCTTCCCCCAGATTACTAAAGCTCTGGACATAGAAGCCTTCTTTTTATTAATTGAAAATAAATAGACTGAATCCTGCCTTGAACTTGCTCTCCCTTCTGCTTGGAACACTTGACCCCTGGTCCTCTGTGTTGGACATCTCATCATTTAAGTCCCCATTTAACTGCTGTCTCCCCAGAGACACAGTCCCTGCCCACCATATCCAAAGTAGACCCATTAGCTTCCACAGTTTTAAAAAGTCACATTTATTCTTTTCCCAGTTTTATTTGCTTCAGACTTAGAACTACTAAAATTATTTTGTTTTGAATTTTATGTTCACTTCTACTTGAAATTATTATTTATTTCCTTGTCCATTGTCAAAGCATAATTTCATGTAACTGGTGCCAAAAAAGAGTGCCCTCCACATAGAAGAGAGTTGGTAAATATTTTTTAAATAAGTTATTGATGGATAGCTTGAGGGACATTTTAAAAAACGTGAAAATCTAGTAAATCTGGTAAAATGATCTTCCATCACCTTCAGCTCCCAAAGGCTAATGACATTCCCACATGGAACCTTTTCTAAAACTGCCATTAAAATGCTTATTTATTGCTACTTGATTTATTGCTAAGAGGTATATGATGCTTTCTGTTCACTTAGCTAGTTACAAAGAAAATTCTGGAATAATTGTAGGAAAGGAAGTAGAACTAGCATGTGTCTAAAAATCCATTATGTTCCAAAACTTTGAAAAGTTTACTTTACCAATGAGATGTAGATGTAACTATGTTCATTAAATGGATGTAACTACTCTATGAGTAGCATGCAGCTCCTCCTGGACCCCATCCTTTAGGACACCCTGGGATGGTCTGGCATATGGTCAATGTCCTCCAAGAGGAAGCCAGCTGCACTAGAGAGGCATGTCTTAGAATGGGACATGTCTCTGAGGTTGACATCATTTCTTTCTACATTTAAAGAAATTGAGATTCAGAGGAGCCAGTAATTTCTTTCAGGTTCAAGGATGTGATTGTCAGAACAAGAATTCAACTCTCTTTAGACATGATTTCCTCATGGTGCCAGGCTTTGCTATCTCCCAAACCCTCCTTGGTATCTTTTCTAGGATGTCCCACACACAAATCAGAAACAACATGGCTAAAAATAAACTCATCATCAGTGCTCCTTTTCATGTTTTCTCTATTTCAGAAAATAAAACTATTATTTATATTTTATGAATTATTCTCCATCTAAATAATCCAACCAGTTATCAAATCCTATGTATCCTGCTTCCTAAATATCCCTTATTTATGTCTCAATTTTCCCTGGGGCCAACCTTCATTCCCTTTACTGCTGCCATACATAGTTTAATTTCTCACCTCCCTTTCCAGATTTCAACATAGAATTAGAACTGTAGCACACCTTCAAGTTCTACTCTCATGACTGACACTGACCTTGCTCAAGGCAATGTTAATATTCATTTTTAGCCTTAAAATACTGCTATGGCTTCCAAAAATATCTAGGATAAAGTCCAAAAGTTCTTCACTTTCTTTTATCGTTTAAAGTTATCTTTTAAAGCTCTTCACTTTCAGAGACCCATCTTTTGCTCAATGACCACACAACCACCATTGCCTCCAGTCCTGCTGCATTATTTTCAGTTTCTGATCTACCTAACTTCCAAGTCTCCATTCTTTCACATGTGCTGCCCTCAGGGTAGAGAACCCTCTTCCTGTCCAAGCTCTCCTCTTTCAGATGTTAACTCAAATGTCCCATCTCCTGGGAATGTCCCCTGGATCTTGATGTTTTAATTAGAAGTTTTTTTTCTGTTTCTTTTCACCACTGAATACCCACTTCTCAAGATTTACATACTGCACTAAAATACAACAGTTAATTAAACTATGAACTTTGGAGGGCATACAATGGTTCTCTTCAGGTTGCGCACCCAAGATCGCAAGGACTTAGTACAATGCCTAGTAGAGAGGCTTTTAATACACGTTGCTGGAAGGCATTTTTTTAAAAAGTACTTTTCCATAATTCACAATTTTGGCCAGTTACCAGTCTCAGGAATCATCTAGGAAAGGTAAAGCTGGTGGATGAAATGATCACTCTATTTCAGCTAAATCCAGTTATCTTTGCAATCTGGATTGGTTTAAATTCAACTGGCTTCTGGGTGGACTCTCTCCTGCTTCTCTTTAGTTCCTGCTATGTTCTTCCTTAGAAATGAAGCTTCTCCTAAGCTTCATGTCTGCATTGTCACAGAATCTCAGGGAAGTTGGGTTTGAAGGCTTAATGAGGTTACCTAGTCCAACCTTCAAAGGAGTCCAAATCATCTATTTTGACAGATATTCAATGATCATTCATTACCTATCTGTAAAAGTGCTGTGACAAATTTTATGGAAGTAATGAAATTTTAGTAATCCAAGCCAGCTCCACTATGATCTCTGCTACTGAATATGTTTTCCTGGTGATAAGAAACCCAGGGAGAAGAGATTAAAACTGCTACTTTAATGAGATTAAGGAGGGGGGCTGTTCAGATTTATGAGATGATAATAAATTGTCTGCAAGAAAAAAAAAAAAAAGGAAGAGTATAAAATTGGTTGTTATAAAACAGAACCATAGCGAAAGACTCACTAATGGTTTTATGATTACGGTTTTGCATCAAGGGCTTTCTTTTCACTTAGAGATTGTAATAATCAAAATAAATAAAAGTGTGGCTATTCATGCAAAAGGAGAAAAAAGGTAAATAACACATTTAAATAATTGAAAGTTCTTAGCAAAGGTGAAGGGGAGCAAAGTTTGTAATCTTCTCTTAATGAGTTTCTTTCTTCAGTTCAAGACCCAGTAAGATCAATGTGATAATTCTATCCAATTATACGATCATATCCTAAACTTTCCTCACCTTTGCCATTCTTCTTTGCTGTTCTTAACTCACCAAATTTTTCTTCTCTCTAAATCCCATATGAAAACCATTAAGTAGTGTTGTTAATGTACTTTAGTAATTTCTTTTAATTTAGTGAATACTGAGTTTTAAAAATCAAGATTATTCACAACTTATTAAAAAGGGCATTGAGTTCTATGGTTAAAAAGGGCTTCAAAAAACAGTACAAATATTTTCATTTTGATTTGCAAAATATTAGCTCCAATTCCATAGCCTTATACCCTAGAGCTTATACTTGAATAAAGAATAGGAGTAATTCTGAAAGTCAATATTTAAAAAAAATTTTCCAATTACCTAATTTTCTCATAATCTTCCAACTTCACTGCCATTGTTAAAGCTCAGCCTCTCATCTTCTTTTATCTACACAAATACAATGCGATATCTCCTATCTAGTGCATAGATAAATAACATGCCTTTTGCTATAACAATATTTTCCCATTTTCTTATCTCATTAGCTCAACACTTCATATTGAATAGTAACTGGTAAAAACATTTTCAGGAAAGATTAAAAGAGCATCAAGTTTGCAAATGCACACTTTTGTCCTGATTCTGGAAGGTTGTCCCCCAGAGATTACATCTGATAATTTTACTATATTCTGGGCTTTAGATGACTTCTCTCCTGTAGAGAAATCATATATGGATACGGTGCTTCCTATGTCTTGAAAACTAGGGTATGACTTTCATTCATTACTTATTTCATATAGGCCAGCATTAATACATGATTTGGTTATCAAAATAATATAAATCCTAGGAAGAGATGATATATTTTATAATTAAAGGGAGAATAAATTATCACTAATTTAGCCTAACATCTCATAATGAAATGTGAAATGGTAGAGGACAGTATTGCAGAGATGAGGGGTTTTGCCCCAGGACAGATTTCACTTAGGGTCCTATACCTTATGCTGGATAACCAATTGTATGTACCTCAATTATAAATGCCTCTCTTTTAAGCTCCCCCCCTACAATAATGTAATTTTTTAACCGATACTAAAATGATCTCTGCCTTTTCTCATGGAATAAATTTCTTTGCTTTCCCTACTGAGCAATAATCCAAAAGGAAAAAACCAAGAATCAGTTACTAAATACTACAGAAGAAACAGCAATTTTGTTCATATTTCTTTCTTACTTCTGCATTTATCTATCCATGAAATAAAACAGTGAGAAATGATGTCAGACCTTCCGGTGACAACACATCTTCACAAGCCAAAGACCTGGGCATATACTGGTGACTTGGAAAAAGTTTGCAGAAATGTCTGGTCATGCCGACGGATTATTTAGCTGCTCTTGCTTTTCTCATTAAAAGTTTCAAGGTGAATGAACATGTGCTCCTAAAATATCACCATTTTAAATCCTGCTTGTTTGAAACATTTCACAGTCAGCCCATTGATACCATCTCAACAGATACACAGCTGGAACTTTTCCCATATGAGCCTAATGACTTTTTGCTTTAATACTCTCCCTCCTTCAGTTCCGCCTTTCCAGACAACACAACATACTGAGTGCTGATTTATACCAGGATACAGGCTGTTCTTGCCTTTTCTTTGTCCAGATTGTATGAAGGTCACAGTGAACAACAACTTCTCTCATGTACTTATGCAATATTACAGAAGTCAGGGCTTCTCTTAGCTTTAGCTTATTATTTGGAGATTTGAGTCCTGACTTCATTAACTGCTTGATTTATTTTGTGCCTTCCCCTAAATTAAAAATACTACTGGCGCCTACATATTTCACTGTGTGTTTTCACCAAGTTTTTAAGTTTTATTTGCCTTTTGACATTGCCTCTCCCATGATATTAGGAGGAATGTAAATTTCAGTGGGTTACTTTATCATATTAAATAAACACTGTCTTTCTATTAAAAACAACTCTAGTTCTTCATCCATCGAGTTTCTTCTATCCTTCTCTTTAAGAAACATGGACATTCAAGATTGGAAGGGAGCTGACAATCATGAACCTCAGGCCCCACTGAATGCTTGAACATCTGGAGTTCTGCTCAGACACGTCCTGTTATGTAGACCTCACTTCCTCACTAAGCAATACATTTCATTTCCCAAAGGCTCTAATTGTGAAAAGAGCTATCTTTTTATCAAAACTGAAACCGTTACCTTCTTTCACTGTTTTTTGTACCTTTCAAGGAACAGAGAACTTATAAACTCTCTTCCCCAGAACACCCCTTGATGACAGTTTCTGTATTGTTCTCTGCCTGCTGCAAATACTGCCTCACCTCTAGCACAAGATTATCAAACAGCCCTCTCAGTGGTAAAACCTTCTCTTCTTAATTTGCTCTAGGCTGTTAGCCTTCCTGACATACAAAACCAACAAATTATACCGTTCTGTGTAGAGGAGGACATAATCCTACTATCTCTTGCAATCTGTATATCATACTGACATTAGTGTAAATTAAGCTTGGAATTACCTTTTTTGGGAAGCCATATTATATTGTTAATTTCTTGCCAGTTAAAATCACAAAAGTCAAATTACATAACTTACGGCTTACAGAATCTAAGTAAGATTTTGTACCCAAACTGGAATGTTGCATCTGTTTTGATTATATTTCACCTTGTTAGATTTGACCTAATCTTTCCCAGAAACCCTCCCTGCCAAAGCACTGATCAAGGAACAGGGTGAACTTGGATGAGACAATTAAACCAAGTCGTGGCACAGACTAAGAGGACTTTAAAAATAAACAACCTGTGAGAGGCCCTGCTTTTCACTTGCTGATGGAAAATCTGAGAAAGGAATGAAATAAATGAAAAGAGGGAGAAAATTCTTTCCCAGCCTTTAGATCAGAAAACGTGTGTTCTTTTGCATATAGTAGAAAACAGGCAAATAAATACAGTGTGAGACACTGCAATTTAATTAACTATGTGTTAATTATTGATAAGCCTAATAAAAATTAAATTCTCACCCTCACCATAGACAGTTTTATGAGCCAGCAGCAAAATTACTAAAAATAAAATCAGAATATTTAGTCTCAGAATTTGTTATTTCAATATGTTGAATATGAGTTATCTCAGAGAGGGCAGACCACATAATTCACACAGCATTTAGAAATAGCTGAGCCCATATGCAAACTTAGGTCTTTACATACGCTTATTACCAAGAAAGTAAAATTTGCATGACAGTGTTGTTGTAAATAAATAGAGGAATGCACTTTTTCTATTTGAATGAGAGGTAGGACAAGCTGAACATGAGTCCAATAATTTAACTAAGGGAAAAAAATCGGAATTTTTATTCAAAAACAATTTCTTGAGCAGCTACCATGGAATATACCAGGCACTATTTTGGTCTCTAAGCAAACAGAACTAACAGTAACTCCTTAGAAAGGAGAATAGAAAAATAGTTAACTGATGTTGAAAGTTAGAAGGAAAAAAAAAAAAAAAAAAAACCAAAAATCAAAACAGGGAATGTGGATCAAGAAAGCCAGGTAGACAGGATATTCAATTTTAAATAGAGTCATATAACAAAAGTAAAGAGAAATATTTGGGGACCATTTGGAAAAGATGATGGAGCAAGTTAAGGAAGTATCTGGGAGACCACCTTCCAAGCAGAATGAGTAGCCAAGGCAGAGACTGGACCATTCCTGGGGTGTCCAGGGAACTGCAAGAAAGCAACTGTTTATTGAACTCAATAATCAAGAAGCAAGATAACAAGGTGCTGTCAAGGCCCGATGGCAGCCCAGTCAGAGGGCCCTGGGGGCTTGGAAAGTGTTTGGCTTTCACGTTGAGTGAGGGGAGAAGGCACTGAAGGGTTCTGACAGAGAAGTGATATAATTTGGCTTCCATTTTAAGAGGATTACTGCAGCTGCTCTATTGAGCTTAGATTGTAGGAGGACAGCATGAGAATGGAATCAGCAAGAAAAATGAGAATGAGATTGCAAAAATCTATATGAGCAACAGTGGTGTCTTAAATCAAGGTGGTAGCAGTAGAGCTAGTGAGGCATTGGCACAGTTCTGAAAACATTTGGAAGGTAGAACATATATTAATACAAATTACATTGGAAAGCTTTTGAAAAAGAGAACAAAATCCATGTTGGTCTTTACTCCCTTAATCTTATCCCCAGGCTAAATCCAAAGAAATCAATATATAAACCAGTAAGAGCTCCAAAAAAATTACAGAGCCAGGAATTCAGCTGTATTTTTCACAGTATCAGTGAAACAACCTTTGATCAAACTCAGAGCAAGTAGTTATTATTTCTAGTTTGGTCCCATGCATTATTTATAATATGTAAAATATTATACCGGTGTTATAATTGTGTGATACGTTAAACTAAATCAACCTCCAAAATCTCAGGTCACATGAAAAGAGAGAAAACAACTCATGCTTATAGAATTGCATACATATCTCTTAAAAATAAAATTTCAGAGTCCTGTCCTTCTATGGGAATCACAAGACTGCAAAACAATCCCTACCTTTTTTTCTTTTCCTTTTGCTTTCAGTGCAATAACACTTGCCTCTTTGCTTAAACAGGGGAAACATTTACTATAGCTTTTTGTTGGTGGTGGCTGGCATTATCAGCTTTATTTATAGTCTAAAATTAAGAAAAAAGAAGTAAAATGCAAAAAAAAAGAAATCAAATTCTGTTTTCCTGGAACTTATAAACATACAGTCTCCAGTAGGCAGCCTTCTCAGGTGGCTCCCAGTGAGCCTCATCTGCCTGGCAGCACCTGCACTCTCGTGTGACTCCCTCACCTTGAGTGTGAGCTGGTCCTAGTGACTTGCTTGTGACAATGGAGTATGGCAGAAGAAATGAAATGTTACTTCTGTGACTAGGTTACAAACAGTGTGACTTCCATCTTGCTAGCATCCTCTCTTCATAGTACTTTTCCTTGCCAGCTTGCTAGTATGAAGCAAGAAGCCTTAAGGGGAAGCTCACAGGACAAGAATGGAGGTAGGCCTCTAGCCAAAGGCTTAGGAGGAACTGAGGCCTCAGCGCAACAGCTCCATGAAAGACTGAATTCTCCAAAGACCATCAGCTAAGATCCTCTACAGAAGAGCCTTGAGATGACTACATCCTTGTGATATTTCTGGAACCAGAAGATCCAGTTAAAAAGCACCTTGATTCCTGACCTAGGAATCTGTAAGATATTATACGTGTATTGCCTTAAGCTCCTAAGTTGTACACTGCTGTTATGCAGCGATAGAAAACTAATACAATGCTCTTTTAGTTCAAATTTAGGAGAACTGTCAAAACCACAGTGAATAAACACTTTTAAGTAGATCACCTCTTACTTTAAAGTGCTGGGGTTTTTATGCCATTCTCAAGAGGAAATGGTCAACTATAAATGTTGTAGCAGCAAAAATAGGCTTTGGAGAATAATAAACCCAAGTTCCGCAAGCTGAGACAATGATTCAGCCAGAACAAGAACATATTCAACAGCAGAAATGTAAGCTGTGACTTTCCGTTTGACATAACAGCCATAGCTACGTAATAGAAGTACAGCAGCACGTCTAATTCATTATGATTCTGCACTGTTAGTATGTTTCACGATCACAAGACTCATTAAACTCAGAAGTATGTTATACCCTTCAAAAATCTGAGGAATGGGCAGAAGTTTGTTTTTGTTTTTGTTTTTGCTTAATATATTTTATTCCCTCCCCTGCCCTGTTTCTATCCATCAATCACTAAAATTTAACTGACCATATGTTTAAATTCTATGAACAGAAAGGATGCCATTCTAAGAGGCTATAACTTTCTGTATGTCAGGTAAAATACTTTTCAGTATTATATTTTTAAGTTAGCCAAGGAACCTATCATCAGGGAAATTTAACATTATAAGCACTGAGAAAACGTATTAATAACATATCCTCTGAGGAGCCTGGCCCTTGCCTAATTATACCCAACAGCAAGATTATAAATAAGGATTTCTCCTAAGAATTTGATTTCTACAATTCAGTGAAATATTCTTGCTTTATACACAAGTCCCTCACATGGTAAGTTTTTATGTAAGCTTGCAATAGAGCACTATCCTCAACACAACTAGTCAGCATCTATTAACAATAGAAAATGGAATAACTTACTAGCTACTTCTTATGCCTGTGTTTGAAAGTCTTTCACAAGGCGTTTGTTCAGAGCTTCATTCTCCCACATCAGTCCTTCTAGCTACAATGTTCAAACTTTACAGCCTTCTTTACACTCTACACCACCATGATTATTTAGAAACAGGCTGCTGCCACTTGTTGTCAATGTGATCTTCCCTGATACTTCTGAAATTTAATTTCCTCATCTCTAAAATGGGGGTCATAAACTATAGCATATATGGTTTTATTTTTTTCATGATCATGTAAAATAATAAAAAATGGGATTTAAAGTCAGATCTTAATTTGAAAGCATGAAAGTATTAATGCTATATAATATCCTGCATTATACTACAATGGAGTAGGAATTGTTGTGAATATTTGCTGTCTCTTGAACTTTGAGGCAAGAGGAGAGATTATTGTAAACAGTCTGTAATAGAGTTAGAAGAGAATGATCATTGTAAAATTTATCTTCTAATATATTATTAGAGCACAGCATAGACACTTAACTCAATTTAATGAGTAGTAACACCAATATCAAGGAATAAAAATTAACGTCCCCTACAAATGAAAAGTTAATAGTAAACGTTCCAAATAAGTTGAATTAAAATAGCACTTTGTGTTCCTTGTATTCATGTCTTTAAATTCAATCTCAAAAAGAAATTACTTGAAACAGAAATATTTGCTGTTTTCTCATGGGGCTCGCTAAACCCTTAGCCTTGGTTAACTGTTGTCATACATCCTGCAGAGAAATTTTCCCTGCATTGTGTCATCCTTTCACTGAAGATAAAAAAGACCAGGTAAGCATATTCAAAACATGCTTTTTCTTGAATGACTAGGGAGAAGAGTCCTCCAAGTTCCTTGTACTTTGCTTCTTAGATCACCAAGAATAGGTATATATGGTCAAAGATTGAACGTGCTTAAGAACAGTAGCTACGTAAAAACGACTTCACTATGAATGATTCAAGGGCCAACCAATTTCTGGCAATGCAGGCTCACTGGGAATATTAAACCCATCATTTACTACAGATAGTTTGTGTAGACCAGGGGCTTCCAGACTGCCCACTTAGTCTTCTTAATATTTTCTAAACAATAGGGTCCTTTATGATGTCAATATGAAGGTCATAAAAATGAAAAAAGGCATTATAGGGAAATCTTTCTTCTCCAAAACTATGGGTTTAAAAAAATTATATATATATATATGCAAAAATATGTTTGGAACTGCCAGAGTAAAGGCATTTCTATCTCACTCTTTTGTCTGAAACCTATAAAAACTACAAAATGCATGAAATTCAAATAAGAATTTTCTATCTTTAATGAAAACATGAAAAGCCAACTCAACTCCAAGCTCTATTCTATAAATCAGCTGCCAAGAACGGTGACATCAGAACCAACTTGTGGCATGATGCGCAGACTACATCTCTCTATGTATCTATGTCTGTGTCTATGTCTGTGACTGCATTTTCAGCTATATTGGTTAATACACAAAACCAGATAGCACAGATCCAAAATCCCTGGGACCTACACTGTTGATGACTGATTGCTTATTCGAGATAAGTTTAAGGATCTGCATGAGTTACAGTAAAATATGTGAGCCTTATTTCATGCTGCAGAGTCAGAGACTGAAGCTAATTAAGAAACCGGCAAATATTCTCAAGAACAAGTCTGTATGTGGGAGGGAGTGAAAGGAAAACAATCACAACAGCTGATCATACCCACTGAAGAGACTTGCAGAAATACACGATCATCAGAGAGAAAAGCTATGAGAGAATGACTCACTCTGGTCCAAGCTTACTTCCTTTTTGTCCCAAATGCTCAGAGCACTGTGTGGATGATGGTGTGTACATGTGCTCAGAATAAATGGGGTAAGAAAGTAATCTGAGAAATACTTCTTTCCTGTCTTATTTTTCAGTAAATTGCTGATACTGACAGAATAAAACCCCTTAAAAATAAGAGGAATTGCGTACACAAACTAGAAAGGATATCAGAACATAAAAGGAACAAAGTAACACAACAAACAGAGAGCAAATGAAGAGTAGCTATTAGAATAAGAATTAGTGAGAAAATCTTAAAAAAACATTCCGTACTGAAAACATAGCCTTGGACATAGAAGAATTGAGAAGAGTGAGCCAAATAAACATGTATTCAAATATCCAGTAGCAGCAGGGAGATTTCAAATATCTTGGTCTTGCATAAGACTTGGTCTTGCAAAAGACCTCTGGCACAGCCCAGGTCCTGGGAAAGAGTCAAGAATGGATAAGGATGAAATTACCAACCACATGGCAAGCTGTAAGCTCTGAGTTTAAAGGTTGATAGAGTGAGATTGAAGTATTTATTCATGCCATATGAAAAATGCAAATAAAATAAAGTTTTTAATTTTCTGTAGCTGACGTGGTTTTTCTCATGTGTTTCCCAAGCTACTGGATCATGGAGAAACTTTAACTTACCAACTTATTTTCTCACTGTGTTTTCTGGTATAAGCAGTTACTTTTCAGTTGTAAATAGTCCCTTTCAGGTAAATGCTGACTCTTCCACTTTGCTGCACTCGTCCATCATGTCCTTCTTAAGATGCCATCTTGCTATGTGAAAAAGCTTGCCTTTTACCTTCATGGAAGTGGAACAGAGGGCCTTGCTTTTACAGAGCAATCCCTCCGCTGCTCTCTGAGTCTCGGCTGTTCTCTTCAGTGATGGTGGCTCTGGTCCTTCTGGTTATATCTTCCCCTTGGCCAGGGATATCACACATGGTCCAAGTATGAGTGGGTCAAAGTTATGGCCAGTACTAATTTTACTGGCCATAAAATTAGTAAGACTAGAAAGACTAGACCTCAGGAAAGAAAGGTTTCTGTATTGGATGTTATATCTTAAAGGGTTCCACTCTGACCTTAATCTGACTGCCTCTCTTCCCTGGAGTAGAGTCATCTGGCTAAGGGGGCAGGACAACCTGGAGGACACATGCCCATCTTCCAAAACACAGACCAAGTATGTAAGATGTCAAAAGGGCTCTGAGCCCATTTCCTAAGTAGACACAAGCCTTCTCTCCTGGCCCATCCTTCTGAGGACAGTCCATACCTCTCGTGCATGCACCTGGGGCAGACAGACTCTAAAATCTCCCCCGTGATCAATGCCTCCTGGTATTATTACTTCCCATAATCCCCATTTCTCCCCCTGGAGTGTAAGGGGAACTTGTGAGTGCTTCTCAACAACAGAACACGGCAAAGGTAATGGGATGTCACTTCTATGACTACATCATGTTAAAAGGAAAAAGTAACAGTGTATCATTCCCATGATTATGTCATGTTATATAATACTTGGGCTCGCTAGGAGACTCATGATGGAGTCTTACTCTCCTGTTGCCTTTGAAGAAGTCAGTCATGAATTCTACACCCTCAAGGAAACGAATTGTGCTGAGGGGACATGGAAGCAGACAGTTCCTCACTCGAGCCTCCAGGTAAGATTGCAGTTAGACTGACACCACCCAGAGGACCCGGCTAAGCTGTGCCTTGACTACTAACCCAGGGAAGCTATGAGATGTAAATGTAGATGTTTTAAGTCACTACATTTGTGCCGCATAATAATATAGCATCTCTAGGTCAAGGGGTGGCCAAGGGGAGGGTGGCTGGGAGGACTGAATACAGTCTGGACATGTGGGCTGAGGTGTCCTCAAGCACTGTGTGGGGTGCTTTGTAGAAGGTGAAGGAGCCAGGATGGTGTGCAGAAGAGAGTGGGAGGAGAGGCTGGCCGGGGCTGGCTGCCCCTACATGCTACAATCTGGTACAGATCTCCAAGGAGTCCTAGAACTCCAAACAAAAGGTGATCTTCATGGTTGTGGTGAAGGTAGGACACTAGAACACATTTCATCTCATAATTTGTTACCATTATTTATAGCTTTTAAATATGAAGGACATGGCATGTGGGTTTCCATCTGTACTTGCATCATGGGCCTGTTCACTCTGTCTCTCTCACCTCCCTTACAGTCATCTTTGCTAAACAGCCCTCTTGTGGCAATGACAGGTTTAGCCTCTTTAGATTCCCAGTAGAGTATGTCGCTCTGGTGCCCATGGCCAAAATCACATCAACAGTGCAGGGGGACACAGCCAAGGCCCCGCCCATGCGCAGCTTGAAAGAAGTAAATTCTGCTGAAGAACAGGTGGGAATTTCTAAGTCTTTCCAACTTCAGATGGGAGATAAGGAAATTAGACGAAAACTTCCTCTTTCTCTCTATTTCTAACCAGGGATAATTAGTGTTTTACAGTCAAGCCACTTCCCCAGTTTGGTGTGGGGAGTGGGAGGAGGCAGGTTTTCTGCAGCACAGTTTGTTCCAAGAGTCCTCAGAAGTCTACAAGGCAAAAATTCCCCCTTTTTATTAGTATCTCTCATCAACCAAGCTAACTTGGTTTTTCCCACTAGCACTTTTGTTCAGAAAAGGGCAGTTAGGATATAATAGGGAAGAACAAATCTGACTCCATATTAGATCTGTTTCTTTAGCTCTAACCCTGGGCTCTGTTTCCTGTGTTTAGTCTTGCTGGTTCTGCACCTTTTGTACAAGAATGTTGTCTATAGCCTGAAATATACAGAGTAGCCCATCCTCAAGGCTCTGACCTTCTCCTACTCATATAGAGATAAAAATGTGCAGAACAGAGAATAACATCTGCCTTGTTGGAGGTTTACAGGAACATCGGGACCTGACCTATGTGAACAGCTGCAAGAATAAAGGATTCCCAAACCAAGAAGTTTGCAACAACTTTTAGTATAAAAGAAATCTGAATTCTGACTTGGGTAAGATGTTTCTCCAGGACATTAATCTGCCAGCTTCTAGGTCTGCTGGCTTTCCAAATAAAGTCGTTATTCCTTGCCAACACCCTGTCTCTCAATTTATTTGCCTGTAGTATGGTGAGCAAAATCAGTTTGGACTCAGTAACAAGGACTCATGTGATCTCTTTCCCTTTCATTCCTTTTCTCATGTTTTCTCTAGGCAGAAGGGCTGGGCTTTCCATCATCCCTATGTGATAAGTTATCCAGACCAACAGTAAACCTTGGTGTGCTTGTTTGATAGGATTGGTTTTTGATATGGAATATAAGTTACAGATACTATTATTTTTCTATAACTCACAATAAGGAGCTGTAAAACAAAGCTAAACGCCTTTCTGTTGTAGGAAGGATTCTCCATTCCTGGAGCTATCAACTTTATAGCTATATTTTGAAAGTGTAAGGCTGGAAAGATACATGAAAGAGAAAAAAAAACTGGCTTACTCTACCCCCAATGAAACAAGAATTAGACTAATATCACCAAAATAGAAAACTTAATTGAAAACTTATTTTTAATTGTTGCTTAATGGAAAACTTACTTAAAGTGCAAGTTGGTATGTATGCTAAGTATAGTAATGCTAGATGCAACCATTATAACTCAAAGTCTTCGCTAGCATTCCACCAAAATGTTACGATTTCAAAACTGCTGCGTAGATAAATAACTCTGGGAAATGCTACCTTAGATTGCCATGAAAGCCAAGACATCCTGGGGTGGTGTGTACGAGAGTAACAATGAAATCTGTCTTGCTATTGCAAAACAAGAGACTAAGTAGTCTACATCTGAACATCTAGCAAGAGAAGAAACACCTAGCAATTCCCTGAGACATAACCAAAGGTGGGAAGGGAAGTGGGGAGGAGTGGCCAAAGCTGTCGTGGATGGTTCTCTTCTTCCCTTTTATCAAATAGTGCCAGGTAAGGAGACGTATATGAAACTTACAAATCAGGAAATTTAGTTTTTAACATAAGTTGTATTTATCTCAAGTGTCACAGACTAGACTAACAGCCTAGTGAGGAGAGCTTATTTCGTGTACAGAGCTTGTCTGTGGGAGGGTCTATATACCCTCCCTGCCCCGCCCCCTCCCAACACAGCTCCCCCTAAGGAAAAGGAGAATCGAGCCCATAGGTGACACCTAACAGCGATGCTCTGGATATGCAGGACTCTTCTTTTCTAATTATAAAAAAAGAAACGCCACATGCTGTGATTAGTGCTTAGTGACTGACTGAATCCGGAGGGAGGCTGGGTGGTTGGCAAAGAGAGCCCGTGAGAAACCAAAAGGAGAATCAGTGTTTTCTCAGTTCTGTGCAAAACACTGCACACAGCCTGGCTGTGTCGAGAGCTTCAGAAAACTAGCCTTGCTTCTGAAGAGCAGTAATGCCCGAGAGCTGTGTGTGGCAGCAACTGAGATCCTTAATGGGGAGCTGGGGTGGAAAATAGACCTATTTGTGAGCAATAGAAGAAATATCCAAATGCCTCACTCAGCTTCTCTGAGAGTTGACGTAAGTCTGCAGACTGTACATTGACAAGAGAATCTGAAAAAACTTGTATTCGAAAACAGCTTGAGATATCACATAGGGAATCCAAAAAATATGTGGAAGAGACATAAAGGGAACTAAAAGTGCTGAAGTTCACCCTAAGCAAAACTTCACAAAGTAAGGTCACGCATGAATTATAATGTGTCCCTATTTGTACACCCAAGATTAATGCATCCCAGGAACATGGGCTAAATGGTCAAATGTGAGTCATAGTTAAAATCCGGCTTATAAATCAAAGTTAATTTGTATGTACAAAAATCCTACAGCTCTTTCATTTTCATTGGTTAGAATTTAATATATAGTCCAATACCATGTATGTAAGGAGATATTTTTATGTATATGTTTGTTTACCTATAAAATATCTCTGGAAAAAGACACAAGTAGCTGATAACAATGACTGCCTCTGGGGAATCTGGAAGGTAGTTTGGGACAGGAAGTTGAATTATTTTTGACTTTTTACATGAGTAGGACTTGTAAAAAAAAATTTATTTTATTTTTAGTGAAAGTACTGGGGATAGAACCCAAGACCTCCTCCTTGCTAAGCATGCACTCTACCACTGAGCCATACACCCCTCTGCCACCGAGGATGACTTTTGAACATTTTTACTGTGCACATATTTCCGATTCATAAAATCCCACAAAATTTAATTACAAATAGAACGTAATAACTCTAAGCGTTTTTAAAACTAATTTTTCTTCAAATTAAACGACTCTATACATACTGTCAATAAATGATTTAAAGCAGCCAATTCCTAGTTGTTTTTCGATAGTAGTATAGATGGCAGTGTTGAGTAAACCTATTGTTTCTAAATAGACAAAAGGATCGTAAAGATTCCAAACGTCTTATAGGCCAGAATCCATTTTTTCCATTAGCCTTCAGGAATTGCCAAAGAAAAAAAAAAAAAAAAATTCTGATCTGATTATGAGATGATGATTTCTTAAGGCCTCATTTTTCTTATATTTTCCCCTGTCTGCCAGGAAATTCAGGTGGGCAATGTTCAATTATAGCTCCTGGCAGTATTTCCCACTTCCTTTCTACAAGTTCTTATCTGTTTTTATCTTTATGTTTATGCAGACATGTTCCATAGTGGTTTTTTTTAAATCAACAATTTCAAATATGTTTTGGCAGTAAGGATTGCTTAAATTTAATCTAAACCAAGTAAAATAATGGATTGGGCAACCAATACAGAGGCAATATTTTCCAAAATTCTTAGATAAAATTCTATTTGTTTCTGGAGTGAAATATGTCAATGCATATCAATTCTCTCTCTCTCTCTCTCTCTCTCTTTTTTTTAAAGTGTATACTTCCCTGACCCAACTTCAGTGATTAGAGAAAAATTGCTTTGAAAAGCATTGTTGACTGGTCTTAAGAGAAGGCAAAAGACTTTCTGCAGGATAAATAATAGGCATATCTTGAACATATATTCAGAGCAGGCCTACCTTAGAGGCTTTCTTACCTGGGAAGTTATATACCAGCCTTCAAGAATTCTTGAGAGACACTGCATCAGGCTCAGTATTCTGGCAGCATGAGAACAGGGAGCTTGTAATGGGGATGTCCACTCTGCCTGGTCCTAAGGGGTCATATATGGTTCTCAACTGAGGGTACTTCAGCTCCTCAGCTCCCCTCCAGGGACATTTAGAAATTCTGGATGCATTTCTGGTCATGACAACTGGAGAGGAGGGTGATACTGGCATCTATCAGGTAGAGGTGAGGATTGCTGCTAAACAACCCACAGTGCACAAGATCACTTCTCACAACAAAGAACCCTCCATTCCAAATCTTAATAGCAGACAGAGAAATTCTGGCCTAGATCTAGTCTTCTCTGGGGTTTTGCTGCCACTCTTAGGGTAGTGCGGGACAATAGGGCACCGTCTTTGTTCAGCTTGAGAGTAATGAGAGAGTCAGAGGCCAAGAGTGGAAATGATTCTTTTGTTTTCCACACTCTTAGCCACAATGCACTGTGTCTATGTTTGGGAAGATTCTGAGGCTGAAATACTGGAATGAGAGAAGAAAAAAAAAGCTTTCTACACTTAATCCTTCCAGATTCCTCCTCTGAGGCAAGAAGCTCACAGTACATCATTTGCTTGAAGAGAGGTAAGCATAGAGCAAAATGCAGAGGGATATAGAAGTAGATAAATAAATACCATAAATATACTTTCCCTTTCTATATTACAGAGGTATTTAAAGTATTTAGTGAGAAAAGATGCAGAGCATCTGATTTTGTTAGAGCAGGCAGAGAGCTAGATGTGAGTAGAGGAAGGGGGGCATGGGCCAAATGACAGGAAACCACACATATTGTGAACGATGGGGGTCCTTGGGCAGACAAAGAAAAGCAAGAACCTCTGGACTGATAACAAAACCACACATTTTGGGGTGCCAAGTGCCTTGGAGGCAGACAAAGAAAGGTGGAAGAAGGCAGGAATCTTCAGTGTCTGAATGTAACCTTTTGCTCATTATGCCCTCATTACAATAAAATTAGCCTTGCAGATTAGAAGTACCCATCATGCACTGACGCCATGACACTTCCAATCAAGAATAAATAAGGCAAAATCCCACCTCCCCTTGGGAAGGTGGAGCTGGGATGAAAAGCAGGAAATATGACACCAAATCCCTCCCTCTCTAATGAATATTCCACCCATTCATTTTTATACCCCGTATAACCAGATTGCCAAATAAACTCAGCTTAACTACTCACCTGAGTCTGCCTGCTCTCCCTTTGAGAACATACTAGCACCTAATAATAAACCCTTGCCTTGCTTTCTTGACCTCTGTGTTTCATCTCTGAATTCTTTCTGTGACAAGACAAGAACCTGCTCTCCAGAGAGTTTCATCTGGACATAACGAGGCTAAAAATGTAAACCAAGGTTTCACTTTAGGCATTATCTCCTTATTCAGCTTTTTTTTAATTAGGGGAGAGGTAGTGAAAGGGAGCAGAACCCTGTGCCCCCTCCCAACCCCTGCCTCTTGTTTTTGGAAAAGTTCAAGTTTCCAGGCCTCCCTGAGTCATAAAAGAACAGGCTCAGGCAGTTGGTTAGAACAAGCCTGCAGGCACTGGGGGATGGGAATGACTCTGACCACCTATCTCAATGATTAACTGAGAGTATTCCTTCATTTCCCTTTAAACTTTCACAGCTGAACAGAATCTTTGGATATGGCTTTTTGGGGTGATGCTGGGTCTAGCAGATTGCAGGCATTCTGGTTAAAAGTAACTTTCCCTTTTTCACCAAGGCTGTTGCCCCCAGGATCATATCCCTGCTCCTCCCTTGACTAGAAACAATTCACTCTTAAACTCACTCTTATCTAAGTCTCAGGGGGCAGCTGCAGAGAATAAACAAGAACTGGTTAGAACTGATAGAGTCCAAGATGGTGGAGGATTTGACTTCCAGTGGACCTTGAGCCTCATTATACACTCATTGTAATTAATGTATTAGCATGCTAAGTGACACACCCACCAGCACCATGACAGTTGACAATTGCCATGACAACAACAGTTAAAGCCCATAAAAAGACTGAAAAGCTCGAACAAGGACTGATTGGCTCCATCACATTGGGAAGAAGGACATGATGGCAGAAACCTTCCATAAAAGTCCACGTGGCCCAACCTGGACCCAGGCTGTCTCTACCAGCCACCTTGGCCAACGGCTCCCCACTCCAGCACCTTTTCCTCACTTGAGTGCTTTTCTTTCCTTCTCCTTGCTCAAGCACTTTTCTACCTTTTCCTCTTTTGAGAAATGAAAGTAGTTTCGCTCTGTCCCTCTGCTTCAGCTGTGAATTCTTTCCAGCTGGCATGCAAGGACCCACACTTTGGGGGGCCACTTAGTTTAGGAGTCTCACTATTGGCTAACAGTAGCACTGAGAGTAAACTGTTTCTTTCTCTTTCTCTATACTTTTCTAAAGCTAAGTACTGAAATATGTAAGGAATAATAAAGAAAAGAAGTCGACACATAGTCTTGGCTAATTCCCACATTTGTTAAAGTGTTCTCTAAATACTTGCGCAGAGAAATACGTATCATCTGTTTCCAAAGACCAGGTAAAAATAGACACAAAACAGAACATGAACAGATGTTGAAATTCTAAAATATAAGCAGTATACATACACTAACCTTCACAAATTTCATCTCTTTTTAAATTCAATTTAAAATGATAGACAAATATTTAGGAACACTTTGACATTTGCTTTTCATACAACATACATCTTACTGTAAGTAATGATAAACAATCTTTTAGTGCTATGTGTTAGAAAATGAAATTCCTTGATATGATAAATGGCAGACTCTTGAAGGGTAGCAGAATATACTTCCCCAAAATATGCTCCTTTTGACCATAAGGATTATTTTGACAAACAGCAGACACAGGAGAAGCTCTGAAACCAGAGTAGAAGTTACTCTTTTGAAAGGGAAATTTACATTAATAAAGGAAATCTCCATTTGTAAAGGTGTCTCTCTCCTGTAGAGAGAGAAGGACAACTCTTAAATCACAAGATACTCCTCTCAGTGGAGAAGACATCCACTTACATCCACATAACAAACCCTCCTTTTGCTTCTCCTGGTAACCTACTATAACTGGCCTCCCTGACTTCCTACTCTGCCCCCCCCCCCCCGCCCAATCCTTCTATTTTCAGTCTTGGAATTTAAGCTGGTGACTTAGGCCACCTCAAGGAGTTATTCGTTTTTCCCTGGGTATTTCCTATGCATACATGAAGCATATATTTTAATAAACTTCTGTTTTTCTCTTGTTAATCAATCTTTTATTATAGCTAAGAACTCAGAAGAGAAGAGAGAAAATTACTTTTTCTCCCCCTACACTCTAAAAACTAACAATAAGGAAACAACACACCACAGAGTTGATTGATTTTAACATTTTCTCCTTCTAAGGAGGACATTTTGCAATGAAAAAAAAAATATTCTAGATACTGATATAAACAGAGATGGTCACTAATGTAGAAAGGCAAGGATAGAATACCATGAGTTATGATACTTACAAGTATCTCATCATAAGTTTCTTTAGTTCAATTACACAGACACTTGGTTTACAAAATGTGCTAATCTGTTGGACAGGCACCATTGGCTTTCCCAGGAAACCAAAGTAACACAGCTCGAACTATGAATTCAAGTTCTTCCTCTTCTGTGTCCTAACATCTCTGCCTCCCGCAAAGAAAATGGGTGTTGTTTTCTTTTAAGAGAAGACTTTCAAGGTAATTGTGTAGGTACATATCTCCTGTACCTATGTATTTTTTTCTGACATCACAGTGTGAGGACATATAAAAATCTAATCTCAGTTTTTGTCTTTGGGAACAATATTTTTTTCCTTCTTTCTGAAATAGATTCTTCTAAATACTGTCGATGAAAGATTGATCAGTCAATCTAAGAAGTCAGTGGAAAATTATATTCAAGCCAAATTGAGAGTTATAACCCAGGAACAGTCTTGCAGAAGGCTCTGAGAACTATTCCGCCCATTAGAGGTCAAAGCACAGTTATGTAAGTTTTTGAGACAGAGGGCTGTATGCTGAATGATGTATTATCAACAGTTTACACAATCCAGGTGTAAGCATACAAAGCAAGTACGCGCCACAGGTCATCATGGCCCCTTAAAGATTAAGAAGGAATGTTACCTTTAAGGAGTTGTCTTGCTGATGCTAAGAGAATGTTGCTCTTTATGGTTAAGCAGGTATTTTGCTGATGGGGAGGTTTGGTCAATACATAATGCAGATACACAATGCACAGTAGAGAGAGGAGGCCAAAGAGAAAATTTTTATATATAAATTTTCTTGTCTTGCCATAAAATATGAGTTTTTTTTCACAGTATCTTTCTAAATCTTCTTTTCCACTACCACTTAAATGTTGGAGTGTTTCAGAGCATTGTTCTAGGTTCTCACCTTTTTTTAAGCAGCACACTTTCTTTAGGTGATCTCAACAATCATTCTGATATTTATTAACATCAAATGCCTACAACTCCCAAATTTAGATCTCAAATTTCTTTCGGACTTCTATACCCAACTACCAAGTTTCTGACACTTGCGCTGGGAATTCATCAAGCTACCCCCAGATAGCAGTGAGGCTATCAGTATTTATAGGTTGTAGATAAAGTGTATTATTCTCTCTCCATGATGACATGTGTCAGCAATTTAAACAGAACCCAGAAACTATATATTTTTTATCATTCTAATAACAAAATCATATTTGGTTTCTATACGAAATAACAAAAGAAATACTCATAGGAGAAAAATTCATAGAAATTAAACAACCTAGGAATTTACACAGTACTCAGCCTTGATTAACTCAACGATTTTAAAGGTAGATAATAGCTATTTATCTCTACCATCAGTAAATTTAGTGATTCTAGGTATTAGAATTCAGCACAAAGCTGTAAGCACAGGTTTGTGTAGAACCTATACTTGCAGTTTAATCTCCCTATAGGCTTACTGTTTTCATCTTTATATTGATAAGAAAAAAAAATTGCTTTTGTGTAATTGTTCCATATCATTTCTACACAGCATGTATCAATCTAACAGAACTATCAGGTTCACTCCATAAAGCACTCTAAAACCTTGATAGTAACAAGAGTGATGGGCTGAGAGTAGGACTGAGTCCCTCAGTCTCCATGCACATGGACACATCATCCCTTTCTGCTAGTTGAATTGGGGTTTATAGAGTTTAACAAGACACATGGCATAATAATTAAAAATGGAATCTGAAATCAAAAGAACTGTTTTCTCTAGAAGACAGAAAAACCTTGTCCAAATTCTGGAACTGGGGTGATCTGGAACTGGGGCTGACTCATTTGCTGCCAACTCTTCTCAACAGCACGATACCATCCCTGGAACCTAGCACGGTAACTAAGAGTGAGTAGGTACTTACAGATACTGTGAACTAAATGACTAAACTCTGGAAAACTGACTTGCCATCATCACATCACAATTTCTTCATCTTGTAAAAGGGAAAAAGTATCATCAAATTCAAAGAGTTAATATGACGATCAAAGACCATGTATTTTTTTTCACATTTTTAAACTCTCAAATATTACACCAAATTAGTTGATGTTACTCTTATTGTTATCAAAGAAGCTAGATTCAACAACTATAAAATTCTAGAGCTGAAAGTTTTGTAACTAGTCATACTTTGTCTTCTGTCCTTCTCAATCCTCCCCTGGTGCATAATGACCCTGAATAAACTCAGCCATCAGGGGCTGTGTCTTCATCTGCAAACTGACAAAGAAAACTGAACAACTCAGCTGACTAGTGTCCTGCTTTCTGACTCCATTTGGTATATCAGATAGGATAGGTGAGGCTAGGCTAAAACAATAAATAACCTCAAAAATTTCAGTCGCTTAAAGGGAAGGTGTACTACTTCTTCACACTGCACGTTCATTGGAGCTGGGCTGGGGGCTCTCCTCCATGTGCCACGTGAGACCCAGCCTATGACCAAGCATCCACTGTCTGGAATAGTTGTTTATTGTTGTGACGGGAAAAGTGTTCTGGAGGATTTTCCACTGGCAAGCAAACCTTCCTTCCAGCAGTAACACTTGGCTCTTCTGTTAACTCATCAGCTGGAAATAGTGACATAGAGACAGAAGATGAATGTCAGCCATGGGCTCAGGATTGCGAAGAGCTTGAAACATATGATGAACACTAATGGCTATTATAGCTGGGTCTTCTAACGGTCCCAGAAATCCTACTCGCCCAAATTTTTTTCTTTCATTTTCCCACAACAGCCATTTCCAACCTTCTCTATATTTTTCAAACTTCCTACAAACCACTCCCGATCTCTCAAGATGTTTTTCCACCTACCTGGTAGAGAAACGGAAGCTATTAGCCCCTCTTGTGTGGTCAGCTCTGTGAGGACAGGGACGATTAACTGTCTGGTTTGCAGTCACATCATTTCTGCTTATCACAGTGATAGCACACAATAGTTGTCAAGTAAACATTTATTATTAGATGAATCTTTCCCTATTAATATCAAATCTCTTCTGTTGACATCTGTGGTAGGCTGAAAAATAGCTCCCTAAAAGGTATCCAATGCTCTAAAGCCTGAAACTGTATCGGGGAAAAGAGGTATTTGCAGATGTGATTAGATTAAAGATCTTGAGTTGGGAAGATTCTTCTGGATTATTTGGCTGGATCCTAAATGCAATTATATTAATTTTTACAATAAAGAGACAAAGGAAACTTGACGAACACGGAAGACTAGGTGAAGATGGAGCCAAGCGAGATTTGAAGCTCCTGGCCTTGAAGATTAGAGTGTTGTGGCTACAAGCCCAGAAGTGCCAGCAGCCCCCAGAATCTGGAATAGGCAAGGGATGGACTTTCTGGAGCCTCCAGAGGGCACATGCTCCTCCAACTCCGAGGTTTCAGTCCAGTGATACTTTGGCCTCCAGAACTGTGAGAGAATAAACACCACTAAGTTTGTGGTAATTTATTACAGGAAACTAACATGCACCAGATTTACCTAGAATTTTCTAGAATGTATGCCTTGGGCAAAATATGCCTATATTTGAAAATGCTTAATAATACTACAGAAATTTTTTTAAAAATTAGTTGTGAGTCTTATCAATATATGTTCGCTATGTTTTGAGAAGTTACAGTACTTTCAATATTGTTTTACTTCCTTAAAATGAACTGATTTATAAACTTTAGGGTGGAGATTTCAAAATATAAAATACACGTGCGCACACACCCACACACACATATATATAAATACCCTCTGTGTGCATGAAGTTGACTGTCTCTCATATTTGGACGATTTAAAATATATTCATTATAATTGCTGTGGTTTGTGGAGGTAAAATTGTATATGGTTAAATTTCAGTAGTTGTGGTAGCATTGAGGTTTACCAAAATTATGTGTTTGTTATTGGGCTTCCTGCCATGTCTCTGTTCTTTTCTTCTCTTTTTACATGTTAATAATGTTCTCTACTTATTTTGCTTCTGCATCAGTTCCTAATTCACTTTTCTTCAAAACACCCCAAAATCTAATAGCCCTTACTTACATGTACTGGCATTGCTACAATAAAATAGAAATCCAATCCTCTGCAAAATGTAAGGAAACAAATATAACTCTAGAGAAATCTTTTAGTTATTCTTCTGAACTCCGGCTACAAGTATAGAACATTTTTTTTCAGATATGAAAGCAAATGAGTTTTTCACATTAAAATGATAGAGTACATGCAGAGTCTCATGTAAGCTAAAATACCTAAGTACAATTTAAAAGAGTGTTGAAAAGGGGCTATTGGAGGAAATTAAAACTCCTTCTTACACATCTTCATACTTGCTTAGATACTTGGGCCCTGATTTTTAAACTCTCAAGGCATCTATCCCTAAAATATTCTATAGCATAAAGTAATACTTACCTCCTAGAAAAATTACGTAGTTTATAATCCTAGTGCATGTCTATTTATGCTTTTTTATTACAATAGGATATTATTTTTATAAAATAAAACTCCACCACAATAGATTTCTAAATTTTTTGTACTATTGCAATGTCTCTTTGTGATAATTGAGTGTAATTGTAAGCTACTTCACAAAGCAATGAGAAAATAATTTGCCACGTGATACCTTGTTGGTCTGTAAGAGTTTTATTGCTGCTCTAGGAATGGTCTTGTTTACACTCAGAGTCACTAATGCAGTGGAAGTTGACAGTTGACTCTATTTCTGGCTGGTCCCAAAACCAGCAGCACAGAAATCATGCTTTTGTTTCTATTTAGACTATGAATCCTTTGCACATTCCAAATATTAATCAGTGTTTATTTCACTTCTGGATCCACCCTTTTCTTCCCCATCCTGCCCTCTGCAGCCTTCACAGACTGCCTAATGAGACGCAGCTGATGCTGTTTGTTTATTCTTGTTAGGGTATTTTTAACATCAGACTTTTTCTCTGTTACATTCAGTTTTACCCACTCTCACTGGATCTCAAACTTATTTCCCATTGGCCCCTAAGGGAGTCTCATATACGCACAAAACTTCCTCTGAAATGAAAGGAAGCTTCTCCCTTCAGTGGTCTTCCTTATCCCTGATACCAAAGAGAATAGGTTCCCCCAAAACAATGAATATAGGGCTATGTCTTCTTTGTGTTTGACAGGACCCCCGTCTCCTCATTTCTTCCAGAATGTGAACTGGTGCCAAGCTCCCCACCCTGCTCCTTGGGTGTTCCTTAAATGTTAAAAGAATGGATGAATGAAACCCAATGTGAGACTATAAGTAAAAACACACAAAACTAAAAGTTAAGCACAAGCATTCACATTTTCCAGTTGTATCAAAAGTGGGCTGTTTCTGATTCAGTACTCAGGCATTTAGGAAGAAAGAAGTAATTACAGATGGAACCAGTAAGTGATCCCAGAAGAGCATCTGACATCAAACAAAAGGGATCTGTCTCATTCTTACTGGGTCTGCATTTCCCAAGACAGCAAGAACCTGGCTTTATTGGGAAACGTATTTTATTCTCCTGGCATCTTTAATGTGCTAGAAATCAGCAAAAAGTTGTATTCTAGAAAAGCTACCATGGACCAGGAAAAATAAAAGGTGAGAGCGGGTGGCTTATAAAATAAAACGCTGAAGGACTATTTAGCACAAATTGGTAACCGCTGCTGAGAAGTTTTTTCCACATTTTTGCTATCATAATATTGCAACACTTTTTAAATGTCTATGAAACAACTATTATTAAGAAACAGGTTCGTGACATCATAAATATTTCAAAACGACTGAGAAAATGAAAGGCTAAAAATAGGAGATATTATAGAAATAAACCAAGAAACAAAGGAAGAAACAAAGCAACAGAATATTTGCAGATACCAATTGAAGAATGCAGGCTTTATTGCTCCAAACTGAAAAACACCGAAAAGAAAAAAGAACGTCGTTTGTGACATTCATCCTCATCTTTCAGTGCATACACAGTGAAACCAGTATAATGAAGATAATCAAACACTGGCCATTGTCACAATGAAGAAAGTGATCAGAAAATCAAAATGCTAAACTTGTATCACAACAACACTAGTGTAAAAATAAAAAGATGTTTGCCAAAACCACAGGCAGCAAATCTGTCTGTAAAGCAGGGGGCGAAATCTGGACATGGTGGTGAGTACATGGAACATAGGGAAAAGCATTCTGATTCTAAAATCCTCTTCTCCCAACAGTCTTTCTGGCAGCTCATTTTAGGAAATCTCAGGTGCTTCTTCCCCACGGTGAATAGCTGAACAGGGTGGTGGATGCATTAATGGGAGAGAACTGTAAAACATGATGACTCTGCCCCTGCCTGTCTGCACTCTTCACTTCTCAGACTGTCCAAGGCCAAACCAAGAGAAGTTGTGAGTCACTTCCCTGCCCCAACAGATAGGCAAGAGGATGAAAACGCGTATCACCAAAAAGTACGTTTCTTTCTGGTTGTAGCAAATCCAGGTAGGAATCTCACTCAGCTGGATTCAGGTTTTCTTCTGGAAACATGCTCATTCCTGCAGCTCTACCACATATATATGCTCCTCTGTCTTCCCCCAGAGACAATGCCTATCTTTCAGGAGTGATGCCTATTTCTTGTCGCTTTTCAAGGAACTCCTTAACCTGGCACCAGTTTATCTTTATATATTTATAGTTGACCCTTGAATAACACAGGTTTGAGCTGTGCAAGTCCACTTATACATGGATATTTTCCAATAATAAATACTACAGTACCTCATAGTCCATGGTTGGTTGAATTCATGAATGCGGAGAAACCACAGACACAGGAGGCCAATGATAAATTAGAGGCAGATTAACCACTGTGTTGTTCAAGGGTCAACTGTGTAATATTCCCCTTAATAGCGTTCCTGTCCTGTTATACCCACTATACACTAGACTGAAGAGCCATTCTCTGTCAGCTCTGAATGTCCTAGCACTACTCATCCATTAAGACCTTCAACTAGGACTTCCTCCAGGGACATTTTCTATCCTCCGGCTGGCCCTCTGACCATTACCACCACTGAGCTTCCTTAAGATTTAGCAACTCTAGCCTCTCCCCATCTACGGCATGTACAACTCTGTAAATTAGACCAGAAATACTTATGTTAAGAATTATTTTCCAGGGTAGGGTAAAGCTTAAGTGGTAGAGCGCATGCTTAGCATACATAAGGTCCTGGGTTCAATCCCCATTACCGCCTCTAAAAAAAGAAAAGTAAACCTAATCATGTTTCCCCCTAAAAAAATTTTTAAAAACTATTTTCCTCACTAATTCATAAGCTTCTTAAAAAGAGATCAATGAGTGATTCACTTTTATATGTAATTTATCCAAAAATGAATGAATGAATGAATGAGGACGTGAGGACATGCTTATCATTCCCCTTGCTGTGTGTACAGTGACATTGTACCAGTGCCTCAGTACTAAATACTAGGCCCGTTGAAGACACCCCTGCCTTCAGCTTGATTCAGCCATTTGTTTCATTAATGTCTCCATAATGTTGTTCCATCACATTTCATTAGTGGAAGGTCTGATTCCCTTTATATGTAATTACTTAAAGTTTTGCATGGCCCACAAGGGCCTGCAAGTTCAGCTCCAGATTTACTTGCCCTCCCTCTGCATCTTCTAACAATCTCCCTTTTACTCTGACTTCTATATTCACTGGCTTTTTTTTCCCCCCTCAGATTTAAAAAACAGCCCTTGAAAATGCTATTCTTTCTTCCTGAAAAACACCCCCCCACTTCGATTTCTTGTTTTTCATCTATTTAACTCTCACTAACCTTCAGATATCAATTATCACTACCTCAGGAAAGCCTTCCTCGACCCCTTAATTTCAGTTCCTTTTCAAATACACTTTTATAGAATTGTACTCCCTTCCTTCAGAGTACTTTCAATATTCAGTAGTTACATATTACATACAGTCAGTATCATTATTTGCTGAAAGTCTGACATCCAGCTATATACTGTAAGTCCCATGACAACAAGGACTATTTCTGGTTTTTGCTTGCCTATTCTACCTCGAGCACCTTGCAGAATACCTAGCAGACAATTGACAATAAATATCTGTTGAAAGAAAAAACGGACACAGGAACACTTTCACCATCGATGTTGGCTGCAGCTCTAGGATGGTGCATTTCAGTATCATGGGCTTTGGCTTTTCAGACCTAACTAGGTTTGCATTCATGCTCTTCTACGTACCAGCTTCGTTGACTTGAAAAAATCACTTAATTACCCTGACTCCCAGTTGGCCCAAATGAAAAGTAAGAATGATAACACCTCTTCTCACAGGGTTGATGTATACACAAGGGTGCCTGATATTTATTGAGAATGGTAGATGCCTAATAAAAGCCAACTCCCTGCTCCTTTCCTCAGCAAATTCTGGCCTATATGGCTATGCTTATTTGACTCCATATAGTCAAATATCAAGTTGAAAAGAAGATCTTTAAGTACACAGAATTCATAGGCAAAAGGCCTTGCATTTGTTTGCTTTCATTTATTCAACAGAGAAGTAGGCACGGGTTAGACCAGGAAAAGCTTTGTAGGTGATGAGAATGAGTTTTGATTTTTTTTCTGAGCATAATGGGAAAATATTGAAAAATCTTCTTTAGAGATACAAGGAAGCTCTCTGCTGCTACGTTTAGTTATACAACCTGGGAAAGGCAATGAGATGCATGGGGCTTTTATGGCACTAGGCTTCTTAGGACAGAGTCACAGAACACAAAATGTGTTACTCAGGCCAACTATTGCTAAATGAAATCTTTAAGAGTAAAGAACACGAAAATTCAGCTAAAATGATACCACTTGGAAAACTAATTGCAAAGATGTCCTGAAACTTCTCCGAGCAGTTGGGACAAGGCTAGGTCAGTGGTGTAACAGTTATGTCCAATTCCCAGGCTTCCAAAGCTGGGAAGGCCTACAGATTTTCATAATGATCCCTGATTTTCAAGGATTCCCTTTCCTTGCTGTCTTCTTTCTTCCTTTTCTACCTGCCAACTGTGCAACTCCAGAACAAGCTTGCAAATGTAGCAAAAATGGCGATTTTAAGCTATTCAGTGAAGGAAAAGCAGTAACTCAGTCCCAAGAGGCCTGTGTATGGGATTTGAGGAATGCCATGAAAAACTACTTGCCTAAGTTCTCTCCTCTCAGGTTGACTGAATATATTGCCTGAATAGATTCAATTCTTTGGATAAGAGGTTTTCTCTCCATTCTAACAAAAAAGAAAACAAAAGCAAACAAATTACAACATAAGAAAATGACTGAATTGAATTGACTAGAAGCTGCCTAAGTCAATTATCCGATATCAAGTTTTCTCCACCCTCACATGTATCTAAGAAATAAATATACTGTAGGGGAGGAAAAAGTTTTCCTGGACTCTATTAGGGTTTCTGGCTAGGTCTGAAAAGTAAACTGACAAAGACAGACAGGAGAAAAGCATACAAATTTATTTAATTTAGGTTTTATGTGACACAGGAGACTTCATGAGGAAATAAAGACCCAAAGAAACAGATCTACGTATGTTTAGGCCAGAATTGATAAAGAGTGAACAGTGGTGGAAGAATATGATAAGTTAAGGAGTATGAGGTAATTGTAATAAACTAGGGAAGACTTAACAGGGCCTGCTTGTTAGAATTCCTCTTGGCATCCTTTTGTCTTCAGAAATAAGATTGCTCCTTTCCATTGGATGCAGGCAGGGTACCTCTCACATGAAGGTTTTCTGGCCTCTTTCAGGGAAAAAAGGCAAGGTGAGGAGGGTAAGTGATAAGCAAGCAGAGTGACTTCTGCCATTTTCTCAGACTCCTTCAGCTTAAAATATCCCATATACCAAGGTACCATATTTTGGGGTAGCATGTCCTGAATCCCATAAATACTGGTTGCTAAAACTAAAAATTAGCAAAATATATATCTGCTAGGCAGTTAGACAGAAATGAGCACTGGGCAAGGGGAGAGGAAGGGGGAAGGAGCAATCCAGAAGACAACAGTACACCTGCGCTCAGGATAAGGGGCTTCAGAGAGTTTTACTTTCTTTAAATGAGGGCCAGCAAAGAAGCCTGTTAGAATCCGATGCTGCGGCCACACAGTAGAGAGAAGGACCTGACTTAATGTGGCCCAGTGCTCATTATAATGTAATTAGCATTGCGGTTTGGGTCTCCTCCCATAGGTTTTTCTGTGTGCATCATGGGTAAGAGCGTGTGCAAAGAAGATGGGCACGCCTGAGCACTCAAGGGATGTGAGCTGTCAATAAATCACAAGAACGCCCCTAAGCCAGGATATAAGACAGGAGACACAAAGAAGCGGGGCCATTTTTTTTCCCTCTCTTGGATGGGCCTGCCTTCAGTTCTCAAAGGTGTACTGTGCTTTACTGACTTTACTCTACTAATAAAATCCTTTGTTTATATCACTCTTCGTATTCCATTTCAATTCTCTTTCTCTGGTAAGACAAAGAATCCAGGTTTTTTTAAATTCCCTCCTGAGGTAACATAACTATTACTTATTCTTTAACCATCTCTGAAGTCAACCGAATGAGCCCTCTCTCTGCAAAGACTAACATATTTCCCCAGGCTCAGGTTTGAATAACACTTAGTTTCCTTAAGTTCTCAAACGGGTAGTTCATATTCAAACACTTTTCCCATTGAAATAAAATTAATTAACTTACAAGAAAATAATAAAGGTACTAAATATGTAAAGTAGAGCTAAGTACCAAACAACGTTCAGGATAATGATTATCTATGAGTATTTGAAGGTGTAAACACCACGAAGACTAAAAATCATTTACCATAGAACAGGAGTCTGATAAAATTAAGAGACTAGCATAATATTGACAATATCTGAACAATGAATATGATTTCACAGAGTTTAACTACTTTTGGAAATGAAATTGTAAATTTTCCTCCCCTCGTTAAAAGACATGACACAAATGTTCTTTTTGCAGGGACAAAACTTAAGAAAACTGAGCTCAGTAAGTATTCATTAATAGTTGCCCATGATTTGGCAACAAATCATTCCTTTCCCCAGGATCAAGGATTCTACTTAGTATTATCATTCTTAACAGCTCGTAAATCCTCTTAGAGCCAGGCTTGTGAGGCAAAAGAAGATCACATCAAATAAAACCACCCTGTGCTACGCAGTCATCTCACTGGGAAGGCACTTGGATACCAATTTTCCAATATGAATGCAGAAGGCTTAGCCACACCAGAAATGTTTGGCTCTTTCCCAATACCATATTTTTGTAAAAATATACTCAGGAATGGGACTTGGAACTTCTCCATCTTTGAATACCTAATTTTTAAAAGAGCAATTACATTTCTTATGGCTCTACAATGTCAAAGTACTTAGTAACCTTTGAAAATCTTTTACTGTACTTTTTTATAGCAGTTGCACTTTAATTATACCAAAATCCCTCCTGGTGATAACAAATGGTAAAGTCTGAATTTAAAACAAAATCTCATTTTGAGTAGTTTTATAAATTAGTGCATCTTACCATTCATCTTATAGACTACACGGCCACAAGGTTATTCCCACAAAATATTAGAGTATCCAAGCATGACCTGATTTAACTGAGGTCGTCCAGGTGCTCTCTGCCTCCTTTTCTCAAGGATTATAAATTACCTGAAGTAAAAGGTACTTATATTCACCATGTAAGCAACAGATGAAGGCACAGAAATTGCTGAATGAAGTTGACTTGTCTTAGAATGCTACAATCTTTGCCCAAAGGGTAAAGACATTATGTGGTTGTCTCTACTCTTGAATAAATATGAAAATAAAAATACATTTCTTAAAAGGTTTTTAAAACTCCAATGATACACATATATCTCTTGAGGACCAATAGGGTAAGATTAAGTGTTTACCAAACCTGTGTGGAAATGAAGGTGAAATGGAAAGTAGAGTTGGTTCCCAGGTTAAGAAACTGCCCTCCCTCAAACCCAAAAAATGGCCTAATTCCCACCAGAACATTTTCTACAGCTCTGGAATTGTTTCAGTTCAGTCAGTAATGAACAGAAGTAGAGAACCCCAGAAATATTTTAAACAATTTACATTGAAAAAAACTCAAAGCTTGAAGTGATTTCTTTATATTTTAAAATATGTACAACTGCTTCCTTTATCCATTTTACTTTATATATGCTGATATAGCCTTCAAAAAACTTTTGCAACCATGAGAAAAGTCTCAGTTCTATTACTCATGATTTTTTTTTTTATCTTGGCTTCAATTGCATAAGGCTGGAGGTTTAAAACAGTGTTCTTAAATAAAGATGCAAATCTTAAATCTAAGTGTTTATCATTTCCCCTTCTTGCTTCTTTAGAAAATAAATGTGATGTTCATTCCATCGAGAACTTAGCAGGTGTTCTAAGAAGCCATTTAAAAATAAATTCAATATGCAGCTGTAATCGTTTTGAAGACTGTTAAATGTCAGGTCAGGCAGAAATGTGATTACAGTAGTCCCCTCTTATCCACAGAGGATACTTTCCAGGACCCCCAGTAGATGCCTGAAGCCACACAGAAACCTATACATATATTACATTTTTTTCCTATACATACATACCTGTGATAAAGTTTAATTTATAAATTAGACACACAGTACAAGATTAAAAATAATAACTAATAATGAAATGGGACACTTATAATAATATACTATAATAAAAGTTATGTGAATGTGGTCCTGTCTCAAAGTATCTTTTTGTACTGTACTTACCTTTCTTGTGATAATGCGAGATGATAAAATGCCTATGTGACAAGATGAAATGAGGTGAATAATGTAGGTATTGTGGCCTAACATTAGTGTACTATTGATCTTCTGATGGTTATGTTAGAAAGAGGACCATTTGCTTGGTTTATCCTGAGTCACTGAGCCAGGACAATGTCAATGGTTGGGTATCAGGAGCAGAGCAGACCAAGTTGATGACCAAGGATCCATGTTAATGGGGGTGGAACAGAACAGAACAGCAGGAGATTTCATCACACTACTCAGAATAGCTCAAATTTAAAACTCATGAATTTTTTATTTCTGGAATTTTTTCACTTAATATTTTGGACTGTGGTTGACAGTGAGTAACTGAAACCGCAGAATGCAACACCATGGATAAGGAATACTACTGTATTTCTGGGTAAATACAGCATTTATCAGGAGCAGTCTCAAGATGAGTTTGATAGATGAGTAAAAACCTATCTAATATCTGGAGAGAACTCAAATTAGAAAAGATACATCTACCCCAATGTTCATAGCAGCACTATATACAAGAGTCAACACATGGCAACAACCTAAATGTCCATTGACAGAGGACTGCATAAAGAAGTTGTGGTATGTTTATATAATGGAATACTACTCAGCCATAAAAAAGAATAGAATAATGCCATTTGTAGCAACATGGATGGCCCTGGAGAATGTTATTCTGAGTGAAGTCAGTCAGAAAGAGAAAGAAAAATACCATATGATGTCACTCAAATGTGGAATCTAAGAAAAAAGAAGACACTAATGAATTCATCTACAAAATATAAACAGACTCACAGACATAGTAAACAATCTTACCAGGGGAAAAGAGGTAGAAAGGGATAAATTTGTGAGTTCGAGATTTGCAAATATTAACTACCATATCTAAAAATAGATAAAAAATAAATTTCTTCTGTATAGCACAGGGAACTATATCCAGTATCTTGTAATAATCTTTAATGAAAAAGAAAATGAAAACAAATATATGTATTACTGTGACATTGTGCTGTACTGACACATTGTAACTGAGTATACGTCAATTAAAAAAAAAACTATCTAAAAGAACTGATGTAAAATCATATTGGCACTTCATTTGTCAACCAGAGTAATGAAATGGTCCCTGCTGCTGAAATCAGTGATAAATACTACTACAATCATCTTAAAGATTTGGTGGAAAACTCCTCTGAAGAACACGGACATCCTATCTGTTCTCTAAAGTTCTTCAGCATTTTGATCCATGTTTATCCCTTTTCTGAAAGGTCTTACAAGTTTACAGGAATCTAGACATCTCAAGGTTTTAATGAAAAGTTGTCACCACCTATTCCTGGCTCAAGTATTTTCTCTTGGGATTTTACAGGTTTTCTGACACAATGAAGTGTAAGCTATACATCTTCACTGAGCACAGGACCCCTTATAGCCCCATAGAGTCCAGCAACAGGACCTATGGTCTGCAACAGATAGGAAACCTTTCCCTTGTCTTGCTCAAGTTGTCTTTTCAATGATTATTCTCAAAAAAATAAATACAATTCATAAGCTACAGGTTTTATTTGGTACATTTTGATAATTTTTTAAAACCATTTGTTTTTCTGGATACTATCTTGTGTGTCCACTTAATTTTACTCTGCTTATTAAAAACAAACAAACAAACAAACAAACAAAACCCTTCTTGCAAAAGGCCACAGAGAATTCAAGGGCTTATAATTCCCATAAGGTTGAGACTCACATGCCATTTCCATTCAGGAGACTCCTCAACTCACAGAGGCTGCGGTCACTCTTCCTTCCCTTTCTCTTCTCCCCTCCCTCCACCTGCTGTGTTTGAGAGCTGAAGCCACAGGCTCTCAAGTCCATGGGCATGCACAAATAGTTCTTACTGAAGCGCTGACAGCTTTAAACTGAGATAACTTTCTTAATGGATTATTATGCGTTGACCTTTTATTCTTAAAGCTGCATATACAAATTTTAGAGATCTGTCTCTATGCTCAAGACCCCTAAGTAGAAATGTTTTGGCCCTGAAGCATATGAAATATTTTTTATGTAAGCAAAAGGGAATGACATTAAAGATCAGAAGCTTCCTTGATAGTAAAAAAAGAAGCGGAGTAGAAAGAATATGCCAGAGTTCAGAGAAGGAAGAGAACACCAGGAGAAGGTGGAGTGTGGGTGAGAGTGGAAAGGATAGGCTCACTCTAGAGGCCACTGGGGGAAGTGCTGTTGCATTTTGAATATATTACCGTCTAAGTTATTTGTTGAGACCCCAGAAGAAGACACTTTCCTCAGAAGAAGAAGCTGGTAGTTAGTGTAAACTAGCAAAAAAATCAAAAGAGTAGTTAACCTACCATCAACAGTCTAATAGAGACTGGATGCTGCAGGATTTGGTAGCTAAATATACCAGTATTTAGAAGTGTTGGCTTGGCAGGGGAGGGGTGTAGCTCAAGTGGTAGAGTGCATGCTTAGCACTCATGAGGTCCTGGGTTCAATCCCCAGTACCTCCTCTAGAGTAAATAAATAAATAGACCTGATTACCTCCTCCCACAAAAAGAATAAATAAATACTAAAAAGTGTTGGCTATTATTTGTAGACTTGAGTAAGTCAGAGCAGCGAAGAGACGAACTGCTCTTTAGAATATTCAACTAGAACCAGAAGAGAAAATGAAGTGATTACTCTCAGACTAAACAGGGTCAGATCAAAAAACTAATCACATTCTCCTGAGTAGGGGTGGAAAGCAATGGATAGTTTTGATACCTGATCGGAAACAGATGTTAGTGAATTCTGTGTGGAGAAGGAAAATCCCAGACAACTAGGTGTTTGGCTTGAGCTGCTGTGTGGATGCTACAACCATTTGCAGGTACAGCGATAAGGTGGTAAAATCAGGAGCTCCATTCTGAATAGTCTGAATATGAAATGTCAAATACGTATTTATTGGAGGTGTCAAGTAACGTGACATATCTAGCACTAAGGAGAGGTAAGGGTGACAGAGGCTTAAGGGCCATCAACAAATAGAAAGACTTAAAATAATGGGAATGAATGAGAACACAGGGAAAGAGTTTAAAGAGAAGAGACACTGGCCCTTCAGCACTTAAAGACAGGATATGAAAGAAAGAGCCACTAAAGAAGGGGTGGGTAGGCATGAAGTGATGGCAGCAGAAAGGGGCGACTGTGATGACAGAAAAGCAAAATACCATATGATATCACTCAGATGTGTACTCTAAGAAAGAAAAAAAAAAAAAAAGAAAGAAAAGGACACTATGAACTCATTTATGAAACAGAAACAGACTCGCAGAGTAAACAATCTTACAGTTACCAGGGAAAGGGATAAATCTGGGAGTTTGATATTTACAAATGTTAGCCACTATATATAAATATAGATTTAAAAAAAGTTTCTTCTGTATAGCACAGGGAACTATATTCAATATCTTGTAATAACCTTTAATGAAACAGAATATGAAAACGAATATATATACATATATGCATGACTGGGACATTCTGCTGTACACCAGAAATTACACATTGTAACTGACTGTACTTCAATAAAATTTTTTTAACATTTTTTATTGATTTATAATCATTTTACAATGTTGTGTCAAATTCCAGTGTTCAGCACAATTTTTCAGTCATTCACGGACATATACACACTCATTGTCACATTTTTTTCTCTATGAGTTATCATAACATTTTGTGTATATTTCCCTGTGCTATACAGTGTAATCTTGTTTATCTATTCTACAATTTTGAAATCCCAGTCTATCCCTTCCCACCCTCCACCCCCCTGGTAACCACAAGTCTGTATTCTCTGTCTGTGAGTATATTTCTAAATTTTTTTAAAGTAAATAATAGGGAGTTATTCTTGGTTTTGTTTTTGTTTTTTCCCAGGAGGGAACTGTCAATTGTATTAGTCACTGCTGAGAGATTGATTATGATGAAGACAAGACAGGAAGATCATTGCTGAACCTGGACACAGCAGTGCAGTTTCAGGGAGGGGAACCAGAGTTGAAGGATATGAAAAATAAGTGATCGGTTATAAAGTGGGTCAAGAAGGGTCAAAAAATCTCATTTAAGGAATTTTACTGTGGGGGTTGTAAAACAATGCAGCAGTAATCACAGGTGATGTGGAGTAAAGGAATATTATTTTAAATAAAGGGATGTTAAAGCACAGTAGCATAGATGTAATACAAATATGACAATTATCCTCATATCTTTGAGTTTTTTAAAGAGTAAGATACAGCATCACATAGTGTGAATTCAGCTGTAGCTGACTGAAGAAAGGTGGTTACCTCCTCCAAGTTGGGCCTGTCGGATTGTCACTCCTAAAAGTCGGAAGCAGGACACGGAAATACCCACGTGTGAACCTCAGTGAGGCCTGAGGGACTTCCTAGCCTTACACTACAGTGCTGGTGCTCTTCCTCCTAATGACTTTTTTGTTTAAAGGAATTTGAGTGGATTTCTCTGTAACAATGAAAGGTCACTAGGAACACTGAGTTAAACTTTCCTGAAATTCTCTAAATCTACAGTAAACTCTTTTACATTGTGAATCTTCAGTGGAAAACAATGTTTTCCAATATTTCTGACCCTATAATAATTTCTTGAAGAACATTCCAAGGGACTAATGATCATATGAAAACAGTCTGCAATATTACCCTTAGCTTATGCTTGCAACTTAAATTACTGCGAGGTTCATCTTCATATTTGGTTTCTGGGTTTGCTTCATTCTTGTTTTACTTCTGCACTCATTTCTTTACCTTCTACTAAAATTCCACATGTCAAACCTGTATTTTTCTTGCTAATTTTATCCCTGACTCCCTCTGAAACTTTGGGAGACTCCAAAAATCACTCTTGTTACAGAAACGACAGGCCAGCCAAGAAACAAGCACCACTCGGAGGGTTGGAGTACTCAGGTGTATTACGCCGGCGGGCTCAGAGGGGCTTCTGCTCTGAAGCTCTGAGCACCTCCAAGACGTGCGCATGAGGTTTTATAGGGTAAAGTACAAGCTTGGGGTATTTGGCCAATAGGCATGGAACAGCTTTAGCAGCATCATTATCACAAAAGTGGAGGCGGAGAGGCAGCAAACCAACATTCCAAAGCCAGATATAGCTCTTTGAAAATCTAGCTGGCTAGCAAAAAAAAAAAACATGAACAGGGAATCAGCAAACCAACACTAATTAACTTAGATTTACGAGTTAGTCCAGCAGAACTCAGATCAGTATTCCGATACTTAGATTTGTGAGTTACCTTGTTAGCCCAGCCTAGCCTCTCCTTCACATTCCTAGACTTGTGAGTTATCTTGTTAGACCAGCCCGGCTTTTCCTTCACAAGTCAAAGTCTTTTGAGATGAGAATTCCATTGTCTCTCACAGTCCCTCTTATTTATGTTCTGAAATGTATCTCCTCAAAATACTTATATCAATTTTTGAATATCTAAATACTAACAATATTTATATTTTCTTTAATAAAAGAGATAACAGAAAATACACTAACTTTCTAAATCAATAGTACTATATTCAATTTTCTTGAAGCAAAGTCAGCACATCTCCTCTTACAGAACCTCAAAATGCTCTATTTTCATAGCTTCCAGAAGCTTGGAATGCTCAGAAATACAGTACATACCAAACTCATGTTTCTTTTAACTATGAGGTGGTGTTTGCCTTTGTACTGCATAGTGACATGCTTCCATTTTAATGATGTTTGAATTTAGCATAACAATTGAGTTCGCTTTCAAATCTGCTACATTGAAATTCCACCTGCTTATCCACATCTCTTACTAAAAATTAAAATCTTAATGATCACAGTGAGGGGAAAACAATTAAGAAGTTCCTAAAATGTACTTTTCGATATGTGTATTTATATCAAACACGTGTTGCAATGACACATGTTTTGCATTTCAAACCAGAAACCCTGGCTTATATATACTTCCATGCATTTACAGCCTTAATCAAGACAGAAACCATTTGCTTTTCAACAGAGCAATTAAGGCACAGAACAATTAAGGTTTTGCTAAATGGCCTCCTATACTTTATTACAGTTTACCTTGTGTTCTTGTGAGGAGGAGCTATTATTTCTGCTCCAGGCTCTTGATCTCCCCAGGGAGTGGAAATGAGCATCTGTCGTGGAATGGAGCTGCGAGTGAAGTGCCGGGGAATGAGAATGTTGAGAGAAGGAAGATGGAAAACCAACTTTGGGAAAAGCAGGGAAGCTTTCAGGCAGGAAGTTCTCCTCCACCATCAGCTATAGCTGTTATGCAAGGTGTCCAGAGCTCACTCTGTTGATTAGAAGTTAGTACCTTCAGTCTCTACAGAAAAGTAGTGAGCAAGGCATGGCAAGCCTACAGAATTTAAGAGCTTGAGATGGGAAATGGAGAGGGGAGAAGAGAGACAGCAAAGAGGAGAAAAGGGAAGAAGGAAAAATAAATGACAGAGAATCATGAGATTTCATAGTTGAGTCTCACCATGGACAACTAGGAAAGATGGTCACCTAATCATAATCTTAATGGTTACCTGACAACAATCTTAATGGAGTTTTGAGATTTTCCATGGCTAATCTGACTGCACTATTGCCAGACTGGTTAACTGCCTAGCCTAGACTGAATCATTTTAGAAGTATCGTACATCAGTGGTCCATCTAGGTTTATGTTAAGGTGATGATTTAGTTATTTTGGGAATAATAGGAGATATTTTCCCTTGTTTAACAGAACTATAATTAAGTATTAAGAGGAATAAGCATCTATTTTATAATTATATATACAAATGCACATGCACACAGGTCCACGTATACACACACACACACAGGCACAGGAGGGTGTCTGAAAGAGCAGTGCCACGTGCCTGCAAAACGCTTTCCCCTTCAAAAACCAGTCAGCTATGTTAATATTGACAAATATTCTGACACTTGGATTTTCATTCACGCAATTCTTACACAAAGTCTTTGAAGTTCATATTTGCTCTCTTCTTATCTAAAACAGACTGTTTTGACAAAAGCTATGCCTGCTCTCCTTCATTAAGATCCAATTCCGTGAGAAAAAAAGGCTGACTTTGATTTATATGAAACAATTTTGAAAGTATTTTAAGGTTTCCAAACTAAAATAGTTTCTTAATTTTTAAAATTATGCTTTATAGAGAAAATAAAGGATTAAAATCAAAAGATAAGACTGACTTTGATCTTCAAAGCCAAGCCACATGCTTGTTACAGGAGGCTTGCAGGAAAATACATGGACCTTCTCAGATCCGCATGGCACGTAACTAGTTAGCCCGTAACAGCCTTGTGGACGGGGGCTTATAACGCACACCAGGCTTTTGGACAAATTGATTGATTGGAGTTAACATGCGTGGCTTATGTGTTGAGGGTTCACACAGATGAATAAACTGATATTAGAAAATATGGTAAAAATCTGAAAATTGAAACTGGAAGAGAGAAACTTGTTTTTACCACAAGCGTTTATACTATTTGATAAACACACACACACACACACACAGTCTCATACACATGCACACACAATAACATCACAGTATGTCCAACCCGTTTTGCTCTTCAAATTTGAGATTCACCTAACATTTCCCAGTAGGTCTGTTCATCTAATTTATTTCCTCATTGACATAGCCAAGACCCATTTCTTCAACATTCAAATACTCAGTGTAAGCAGTCTGAGCAAAATGGGAAAATGTTTTTGACTCTTGTAATTAGGAAAGTCAGGAATGAGCCTAGCATAACAAAAAATCTGCAACTATTGATTTGATAAATAGCAGGAGTATCTCTCTCACATTCTCACACCTTTGATTTTCCCTGCACGTAGCTGTAGCCTCTCCTGCTGTTGGTGGGGCAGATGGCAACTTCTGGAGGCTGACTATCTGTACTTCATTCCCACCCTCCCCTACATCCCTGGTCAGTGTTTTGACTGGCCCACCGGCCTCATGTGCCTATTTCTGGACCAACCACTGTGCCCATGAGCAGGAGGTCCTCTGAGCCATGGCAGGAGCCGAGATAGGTGCCTCTTCACATAGTCAGAGCATCTCACCTACAGAAAGGCAGGAAGTGAAGGTGATAAAGAGGGCAGGCATTCATTCATGACCACAGCCATCACTTCTCCTTTTATGATACCCTATGGCTCTCCGGTGTTTACAATATCCATGTGATCAATTCAGAACAAATTATTACTGAATAGTAGCTATGAATCACCACAACTATCACCATCTCTCTCTCTCAAACATACACACAAAATCACTGTTATTTCTTATTTCAGGAGAATTGTGCAAAAGTGTTTTTCACATTATCTCATGTGACTCTGCTCAAAATATTTTGAAATAGACTATTTCTGTTTTACATATGAGAAGGCTGAAATTGTAGGTGAACAGCTCAAACAATCTAACCAAAAAGTATAAAATATGTTCAGTTTTGAAGTGTGTGTAGATCAGTCAAAGACTTCAAATGCAATAGTAGGAGAAATGGTGATTGTACAGCATAGATTTTAGGTGTCCAAGGGACTTAACAAATAGTAGCAATGTTGATGGCATGTAAGATCGTACAGAAAAATCAGCAACAATTAAAATGCAGTCATCAGTACGTGGAAGATTAGGTTCAATCGAATTTGATCAAATCTGAGATAATACTGACTTACTAAGACACAGTCTTCTATTTTTCTTACTTAAACAAAATCTGGGGGAGAGGGCACAGTCCACTGTTAGAACAGTGAGTTGACAATGATCAGAGATCCATCACAGGGTTTTGCTTCATGTTCTAACATGACTATTCAAGAGGCAGCTGTAACATTCCAGAAAGACTTAGAGGGCACGAGAGAGGTGTGCCCCGCTCCCCTTTAAAAATACTTCCCAGATGTTGCACAGTGCACTTTGGCTAGCACATTATCGCATCACCACACCTAGCTACAAGGGAGCCTCGTAAACAGAGTCTTATTCCATTCGGTCATGTGTGCTGCTGCTAAAAATCTGAGAGTCTCTAACAGAAGAGAAGGAAAGTGGCTATTGGAGCAGGAGACCAGGAGTCTCTGCCAAGAACTCTTACAGTTTCCTCTGCAATATGTCACTGATATCACTCTTGGAGTTCAACCATTATTGCCCTGGCCATGTTCCTTCATACAGTCAAAGGGCAACATTCTTACCTATTATACTGAACATAAGAGCTTTTTTGTGATTTACTAGAGTTACACTGTGCTTCTTATTTCTGAATATAAGCAGATCCTGTCCTCTCTATTCGCTTTGTTAAGACCCACTAAACTCTACAAACTGTCTCTTTCTCTTAAGTCTTACTGTAATGTTATGTTCAACTATAGTAAAAATGACTTTACACTATACTAGAATGTATTTTTAAATGAGTGCAAGAATATTTCTTGTCCTGTGTTTTCATGCCATTCCTATATCAAGAGATAAAGCCTATTTTCCTTCCCCTTGAAACTGGGAAAATCTTTTTGACTGTTTTGATACACAACAGAACACAACAATAGAAGACAACAGAAATAATGTTGTATGTCTTCTGAAACTAGGTCACAAATGGTCAAAGAGCTTCCACCCGACTCCTCCTCTTTGGGACTGCTTTTACCTTGGGATTTGACAGCCATGCTGTAAGGAATTCAAGCAGCCACATGGAAAGAAAACATGTTACGTGTCTGGCCACAGCCTCAGGTGCTTGAATTGTCCCAGCTAACTGTGAACATGAACTATTAGAGCAGTAAGGAGTGAGCCTCCTGGTGGTCACCAGCTGTTCTTCGGGCTACCGCAGCTGATACACAGGGAAGCAGAGCAAAGCTGTCCCCACTGGGTCCTGCCCAAAGTGCACATTAGTGAGCAAAATATATGTGGTCATCGTTTCAAGCCACTAAGTTTTTGGGTGGTTAGTTATTCAACACTAGATAACTGGAACATATGTGTTGATAAAAATGTATCAGCATACTTGTAGAAGTACACCAGTAAGAACTAATGCATTAACGGTTTGAAGAGCTATATCATCCAGCCATCTCATTTTAAAGATGAGACCACCCAGGGTAAGCTCATTCAAGAGCATTGCTTAACACCATACAATCATTGAACATCATGTACCCAAAAATCACTCCTGGGAAATCTAATTCCTTTTTACGCATAGTTTTTTTCATTCTCTCATCATATCTGAAATATAACTTTAAGTTTTGCCATAACAGATTTATGCTACAGTATATGAACAGGTATGAGCCACAGTTCAGTGATTCTCAACCCTGACTCTATGATACACCACTTGTGTTTCCTCTGGAGTCATGGGATCCTTTGCACCACTGCAGCCTATGGAGTGAGAATCTCCATTTGGGTGCACACATCTATGAACATATATACCAATTCTATATGTAATTCAAATGAGCAGACGATGTTGAGACTTCTTTTGCATCGTGTTCTCTGGAGGGATGTTCCTTTATAACAGAAAATCACAGGTGAAAAATATTTCATACATTCAATTCTGAAATCTGTCCTCAGACCCCATGGCTTTTGTGTATATAAAACAAAATGGAATATCAAAGATCATATTTGACAAAAAATAAAAACAGCAAAGCGTATTAGATAAACATGAAAAGATGAGAGCTGTTCTATCATATGGTCCCATTCCATATCATATTTTTCAAAGAGTCTTTATACATTAGTCCTTAACTGACTCAGTTCAGTTCAATACACTAGCCAGGAGCTATGTTTGGCAGTGGGATTTCAAAAATGAAAAAGACCTGCCAGGTTAATGAAGAAGGTTTTCAGGAAGTTGGCAATTTCAGATTTATGTGATGAAGCCATAATACTATTTATAGGCTGCCAGGGGATCACAGAACAAAGGCTCTTATTCCAACTGAGAAGCACTTGAAAGAATTCAGAGAGGAGAAATACCCAAAATGACTCTTAAAGGATCAATCATAAATGTTATCTGGACAAAGAAATTTGAGCATGTTATTCAGGAGGAGAATGGTACAGTACAGGGTCAGCAAACGAGGGCCCAGGGACTGTATCTGGCCAACGACCTAGTCTTGTAAATCAAGTTTTATTTGAACATAGTCATGCCCAATTGTTATAGCAGAGTTTAGTTGCCTTAACACGCTGTATGCCCCACAGAACCAAAGATGTTTAGTATCCGGCTCTTCACAGAAAAAGTTTTCTGACCTCTGGTATAGAGAAGAAGGTAATATCGGAAGAAACACTATATATTCAAGGAATTACAAAAGTTCAATATAACAAAATATAAAATGTAAAGCAGAGAAAGAGTTTTGAGCCTGGAATCCTAAATAGGACACATGAAGATTGTTTATGTTAGGTTAAGGTGCTTGTGTTTTATTCTTTCTGTCGTGGAGAACAGGCTAGAGTTTGAAGGAGCAGAGTGATGTGGTCAGATTTTAGCAAGACTGCTCTGGCTGCATTGCGGGGATGTTTTAGAAATGCGAGATAGCAGATGAAAGACCAGTGAAGAAGCGAGACGTTGTGAGGACCTGAAGCAGGGCAAAGGAAAGGGACAAACAGGAGGGGCCCTACAGAAGCTCTTTAGTAGGCGTAATTAGCAAGATTTGCTGAAACTTATCTATCTTCATTCTGAAATGTGTCTGCAAATTTTTGACACTCCTCCCTTCCGAAGGGGGAACCTAATTACCCTTTCCTTGAATGTAGACCAAACCTAGGGACTCCTTTCTAACCAACAGAATGTGACAGAAGTGATGGTATATGGCTTCCCAGACCATGTCATAAAGGGCATAGCTCCCACCTGTTCATCTTTGCCCTACAGGAAGCCAGCCACCATACCCTAATACTTAAGCAGCCCTACGATAGTTGCATGGGAAGAAGAACTGAGGCCTCCCAGAAACAGCCAGCACCGATTTGCCAGCAACGTGAGTGAGCTACCTGGGAACCACTGAAGCCTTCAGTTGACTTCAGGCCTGGCCAACATCGTAACTACAACCTCCTGAAAGATCCTTAACCAGAATCCTTCAGACAGAATGCTTTCATATTCCTCACTCAAAGAAACTGTGAGAGAAATAAATGTTTATTGCTACTTTCAGCCACTGATTGTGGGGATCATTATTACATAATAATGGATAATTAATATATCATCATTGCTTGGAATGAGAAATGCAAGAGGATGAAAAAAAATGGGGGGAAAAGTGCTATGTGCTACATTAACCATGCCAATTTTGAAAGTCCTTAGGAAGAGCCATGTTGAGTAGAACTTCCATGTTCTCCCCTATTCAGATGCCTGCAAGAGGTCGGAGATTCAACCAGCATTCCTGCAGTAACTATATGTTCTAACAGACAATTTCCAAACTCGCTTCAATTCCATTTTCATTTTAGTGAGATATCTTCATTCATAGCAAGCTGTTTGCCCTTACTCTTTGCTGCTATGCCCACTGGTGTATAACATCTCATGGGTCAGCAAATAACTGTTTTAAAAATGAAACATTTCAAAAAGAAAAGACCTTGCAAAAATAAGACTTCCAGCCTCCTGGCTTATTATTCAAACTCGGTGGTAGAGAAACAAGCTCTCAACCAGTAACTACTGTACCTGGAAGCTAGAAACAGTTGCCACTGAGAGTCAGACTATAGACACTAGACACTATCAGTGAGTCATAAGAATGCAAACTCCAGGATTTGATAATATTTTCCTTAGATACTCTAAACGTATTCAAAGGTGACATCCTCAAGCTGGAATCTGCTTGGATGTGTGCAATAGACAAAGCCAGTGAGGTTGGTGAAGTGTCCAAATGTACACATACTAAAGACAGGAAATGCCCTATGCTGTTGTATTCCTAGGCTCAGCTTCTAACTTCTAGCATAAATATGTTCCTTGGGCCATACTTGAATGTCAGCAGAATTGCTCTCTGCCACAGCCGAGCGCACTGGAAAAACATACATAGTTAAATATTTATGTATCAACAAGGAACATCTACAGAAACTAGACTCACTCTAGTTCATAGGAGATTAAATTTGGAAATCATGAGCAAGAGAAACAGGTACAGTATCTCAAATACCATCATGGCCTCAAGAAAATATAAACGTTAAATACTAATTTTGAAAATAGTAAACACTTATAGTCCTTAAAACTTGGACACATGTAGCTCTTTGTGTTTAAATGTTTAACAAACATTTAAGAAGTCACCACTATTCGGGAGGGTATACATAGCTCAGTGGTAGAATGTGTGCTTAGCATGCATAAGGTCCTGGGTTCAATCTCGAGGACCTCCATCAAAATAAACAAATAAATATACCTAATTACCTCTCCCTCCCCCCAAAATACACTCAATTAATTAAAAAAAAAAAAGTAACCACTATTGATGAAGTTTCAGGGTGGGCACTGAAGGCATGAGGTTGATAACCCCAATGATTTCCCAGGAGTTGTTGGTGATCTCAACAAATTAACATGTTCTTTTCCTATTATTTAAGGGGACTAAATATTTCATGTTCACAAAATTAAATACACACACACACATACACACAATTTCAAAGAAAAACTGAGTCATTCCTCTCTGTGTCAGACATGATGAGTTCTGTTGTACCCTTATACCCACAGACTGTTCTGCCAAGTTTAGAGCAATAACCATATGCCACCTCACATGTTTTAAAACTTTGCTTGCATTCTCTTCCTGCACCAGTATAATTTTTCCTTTTTCAGTCTGATTTTCTCTTCCTCGAAGAAGATCATTCTAAGAATATCATTACTGAATTATTGAAAGATCTTTTCATCTTGTATAAAAGATTAAGCCTATTCTGTGGCTTTCAAGGGTGTGGCTGGTGAGCAGGAGTTCACTTACTTAGTAGACCCAAAAGTTAGTGTGTCCTTTAGATACTGAGTACAGAATGGAAATTAATTTCTCACCATAGTGGGCGATAGATGTGGTCAGCAAGGGGAACGTGTGCCTGACTTTAATTGGTCGTCGTCAAAAAAAGAACATAGAAATCTTACTATCCAAAATTAGATGATGCTTAGAGACTATTTTATCCTAAGAACTGCCATTGAATTAGAACAGGACCATTCCATCTGACTTTAATTTTCCTGGTAAAACAACAGAAAAATATTCCTGAGGTCCTTGTGAAGCTTTGAAGGATGTACCCCAAGCAGCTAAGTAGGGGGCTCACCAGCTTGTCCAGAAGGGATGGAATTGACAGCTCCCTAATCTGTTCAGACAGAACTCCTATGAGAGTAAATCATAAAAAGGACGCAGCATATACTCAAGGGGGCATGTCTCTGTTACAACCCACTCCCTTCTCCTGACATCCAACAATACACACATAGCACTGCATAGAATTTTGACTGGATTGTAAAATGGCTTACAGTCCAAATCCACAGATAGCAAATAGCAGAGGCAATCATCCCTAATAGCCTTCAGACATGCCAAATGGGAAGTTCTTTCACAGAGACCTACATGAGAATGATTAAAGAAAAAAAATTTGCGTTCTGACAGAATTGTTTTTATCATTGTATATCCAATTTCCTCTAAAAGACTCTCTTGAGGTACTTTTTGAAGACTAGAGGAAAATGAACAAAGGGTTCTTGTGGTTTATTAGAGAAAAACATATTTAAAAGATCTCAAAAGCAAGAGGGAGTTTTCACATTTGAAGTATAATAGGGATTGAAAAACAAAACCTCTGTGATATTCACAGATTGTCCAAGGATTTGTATCTGTTTTAATCCCAGGACAAGGCAAATTTTAAGATTCACAATCAAGAGTTTCTTGGGTATTATAAATCATAAAGTTTATTATTATTCCTATTTTGTCTTTGCTACCCATATTTGCATCATAACTATGCACCTTACAAAGATACCTATTTTCAGAAAAACAGACGCTGGTGGAACTGGTTATTTTTAAAAGTACTTCATGTTCTGGAGAGGTGCTATGACTTGCTCTCAATTCACGTGAAGAAAGAACACGTGTGTGGAAAAGTGTTTGCTCTCTGTTCTGAAATAAGTTGTTAGACGCTACATGTTGTAACTCCTGACAGGGACAAAGCGCTGAAGGAAACTTGCAAGGACTTAGGTCATAACTCAAACAGGGATCCTTGCGTTATGCTCTGAGACTGTAAGGTTACAGTAGGCTCACATGAGCAATCCTATCTGTTGTCACAAATCAATGAATAATGCTTTTGTTAATTGTTTGTTGAGTCTTACTTTTGGTTGCACCCGGAACTTCAGCTTTGGAATGATTCTGAGACAGAAAACAGCACCACACCCTCCTTAGGTCATAACTGCTTTCAAACCAGATCTCTGGAGCATTATTTATATATAAGTAGACATTACTTATTAGCCTCATTAGCAATGAAGTAATCATATATGTCATCCAAAGTTAAACATGATATGCTTTTGGCTTTTTGTCAGTTTGAGATGAGTTGAGAAATCTTGGCATTTATCTAAAATGTTTTGCATGCTATAAGATATTGTATTTTTCTTTGTACTACACTCCCTTATGTCCACAGGCACAATAAATGGACTCTTCTGGAACAGAATATATGAAAATAGAAGAGGAGTAGACTAAGGGATTATCAAAGAGGATTGCATAAAATGGGTTAGGTGGATTGATGCCCACCTTAACATTTAATTTTGTTTCAGGAAGTCTTAAGTGGGTACGAACTGGTCAGCATATTTAAGTCTAGAAGAGGAAAGCCTACTATGACATGACCAGATAAGCAAAATGGTAAGAGCTGGTTATCAAAAGAGGTAAAGACAAAGAAGTAGCAAGACTGGATGGAAGATGTATCTCTAGCAACACTGTACTGGGAAGAGTTGCCTTGCTCCAATTATTCAATGATATTTGTCAAATACCAGCCATTTGCAAAGCACTGTACTAGGTACTAATGCCTTAAACTTCAGGTTATAAGGAGGGGGAAAGAAAGCCATTATTAAACACTTGTTTATACCCATCATTTAACTTGACAGCAACCATACAAGGTGAATACTGACATTCTCTTTCGCCATAGGTTCAGAGAAATTAGATAGTTTGTTGTAGATCAGACCCCTACATAAAACAATCCATTTGGGACTTGTGATTTGAATAAGTTCTCCAAATATCCACACAATTTATCAACGAAGCAAATGCACAAATATTATATAAAAGAACCAACTTTTGTATCCAAAATTTAATAGCACCTTGTTTTTTTCAGCCACAGATGGATTTGTGCATCGAATGATGCAAAGATAAAAATATTATGTAATATTGAGTATGTTCACTGTTTTGTATTTCCATTTTTATGGTAAATGTGAAATTCATGGTAGGAACAACAGATCATATATGCAAATTCATAAATGTGTTCATTGATTCCACAAAGGAATTCACTATCTAACTTAAGCCCCATTGTGTTTGAAGCTTTATCCACCCACTACTAGGATGTTCGGAAAATTTCAGAGATAGCTAAGTTATCTTGGCCATAGAATGAACTTTCTCAAGACTTTCCCTGGGATTGATGTTAAACCGTTCAGCTTTGAGTAAGGAAGTAAGAAGATTTATGCAAATAGTACTGAGTCAGGTAGAAGAGGGACATCTGCCTCTAAATCATGAAATCGTTCTGTTCCATGGGTCTAAAGCTGGCCTGTGCTCTGGATGTAACTTGTCTCATTTAACATTTGGTCACATGCCAATCCCTGTTGGCAACTGGCTAAGGGTGAACCAGTTCCTGGTAGGGACTGTCACAACTCGGACTGCCTTCCCATGTCATTCTGGACAATGGGAAACTCAGGGGGATTGCCTTTGGCCATCTTGTGTCTAGATATGCCACAACACCTGCCTTCATTTGTTCAGGCTGCTGTAAGAAAATACCATAAACTGGATGTCTTCTAAACAGAAATTTGTTTCTCACAGTTCTGTAGGCTGGAAGTCCAACATCAGGGTGACTGCATGGTGAGAGCCCTCTTCCAGTTGCAAACCACTGACTTGTCATTAAGCCCTCACATGGTAGAAAGAACTAGGGAGCTTGGCCTGTCACTCAACTCCCAAAGACCCCACGTCCTCAATATCATCATCTTGAGGGTGAGATTTTAACATATAAATTTGGAGGAGATACAGACACTCAGACCATAGCAACACCCATCCTGTTCTGTAGCTAAAACACCAGGACAACATGTGGGACTTTGCTCAGAAGCTTGATATCTACTTCGTCTCCATCTAGGAAATGGGACATAGATTCTTCTAAGTTTCTGGTCCCCCAATTTAAGGAAGATACTATGTACCTTTATATTCCCCTTCAGACTTAACCTGTGGGTAAAGGTGGCTGTAGGGGAGGGGAGGTAGGATGTCTTCTTCTCTGTATAGAATATTCTGCTTCTCCCCTTCCCCAAACAGAAGCTATTTTGTATCCTATGGGGAAGGAGGGAGACATACTGGCCATCGCTGACCCAGGTCCTTTGAGCTTAAAGGGTAAAATCTGCCACCTCTGATCTCTTGTCTATTCTGACAACTCCATCCCCAGGCTCACAGCAATGGTGCCTCTAAAAACAAAATCAAAGAGGCAAAAGTCATAGGGTCAAAGGGATTGTTTGAGAGAAAAATAAATACCTGGAATCAAATTATACTTCTACCATAGTTTGTCTCTAGAAACTAAATGATTATACTCAATCAGTAAGGCAGATATTAATGAATTTTAAACACAATTTTAAACTGGGGTTACTTTATCCAGGCACCTGGATAGAAAAAGAAATATTCGGTCAGTCACCCAGATGTTTCCAGATATTTAGTACTGTATATACAATAAAAATGCCTGCATCTGTTTCCATTCTGGGGGCTATTTGAGGGACTGTGTATACCAATTATACAGAATAGGTTATTTTAAATTTTGAAACCAGTGTAGAAATTAACAGTATTCTTAAAGAAATCAGTAGGAAAAAATAACAACTGTGAGAAATTTTTAAAAAATAGAGAGAGAAACTTATTTTTCTCTTCTGCAATTCATTCTACCTGAGGGAATGGCTAGCTGCATTTTTAACTTGGCTGTGATATTTGATTTAATATGTTAATTTTATAAAGACAAATTAGATGCTGGAGCTTCTCCTATGAATTGAAACTACTTCTGCATGTTTAAGTTCTTGTGATTATTTTAGGTGTAAGAATCAGAAAATGTCCAAAAATACACAAATTTTCTATTCACTTGTTTCATTTTTATTAAATTGGATTCTCCAAAAATGCCTGATACTACATCAGCCTCAAATAGGTCACATATCAGAGAAAGTCAATAATGCCTTGATGATCTAATCGTTTACATCCTAAAATTTCTGCAAACTTCTTGTGTAGTAAATATTTTGACAAACACACATATTTTTGGTTTTATGAAAACTGCAATCTTCTTAGGGGGCAGAGTATTTTTCAAGGCAAAAAGTGGTTTATGTCATAATCAATTACTCAGCTACAGCTTTAAAATGGTTATTTATAAATTGCTTAACAGGGTTGCCTTGTTTAATGGTTATTTTCATTATTTATTAGGTTAATGTTGTAAACACAGTATTGATCCAAAGGGCAATGCTTTTCATAAAATATGTCTACCCATAAAATGGAGCAATAAAAGTTGAAATATAAAAACTCCTAGATTTCATAATCCCTTTAGAAACATGTGTAAACTTGGGTATTTCTGAGTTATAGACATGAAGGACAACTTAAATATTAGAGGCACATATTGTCAAATAGTCATCATTAGGGGCAATTATCCTATTGAACATGTTTTAATTCTGCACTTCAGCAAAATACTTTCGTTTAGAACATTCTGTTTAATTAAATATTTTTATTTATGCAAAGGATATATTGAATTACAACATTTGAAATTACTTTGCCCCACACTCTTAACTGTGTGAATGCTGAGACTCAGAGACTGAAAATCTTGCCTAAAGCATCATAATGTGTAATTAATTTAAGATTTTTCCCCTCTATACACATCCTGTTATTCCTAACCACACACAATTTGATGAAATTTTTAACTTTTTTTAAATTTTAATGGTAAGTTATTACAATATTTCTCTTCCTTCAAGTAGTTTCATTCTAACATAATTTGTTTACAAATCACTGTAGAAGTATTATAATAAATACATATGCATTTATCTGGTCTCTGAGGGATTCCAAATCCTTATAAAATTTGAATCATATTGAAAATGTCTCTTGCATAGACTTTGTTCTTTCTTTTCCCACTGTTAACTTAGTGCCAATCCTCTTAATTTCATGTCTACATACTGCAGTGGTCACCTAACTGGTCTCTCTCTCCAATCAATACTGCACACTACTGCTAGAGTTATGGCCATTTCCCTGCTGTAAAACATTCACTTCTTAGTGCTTGGAATAAATGACCAATTACTTAGCCTACATATAAAGTTCCCCATCAGAGGACCGCAACCTATATTTCAACCTCCTCCCTCTACCTCCCCGCTCACATGCAGCTATCTATTTGCAGTTCCTCATGTTTGCCTGGTATGTTCCTCCAATTCTATCAGTCTTGCATCAAGATTTCTCTTTCATCTCAAATGATCTAACAGGTTCAGAATTCAGACTTCTTCTCACCTTCCTACAAACCAGTCACAGATATCACTGTTCAGCATTCGTCTTCTCTCCTGTACTGTCACAAGGTTCTTTAAACGTCAGTCATCGCACACATGACAAGTCTTCTACTAAGTCTGTTCATGTACAGCTGTCTCCTTTCCTAGAATAATGACACGCAGAGGCAAGAGAAAAATTCTACTTTGTTTCTGTTAGTCTATAGTGTCTTCAACAATAAGCATATGTCAATTAAATTGGTTTTGTCAGGCAGTTAGATAGGAATGGGCACCAGGCAAGGGGAGTGGACGGGGGTGGGGTAACAATCAAGAAGACAGTGGTACACCTGTGCTCAAAATAAGCGGCTTCAAAGAATTTTACTTTCTTTAAATGACTACCAACAACAACAAAAATGGCTAGAACGAGACACTGCGAATGTGCAGTAGAGAGAAGGACCCAATCTAACAAAACTCAGTGCTCGTTATAATGTAATGAGCACTGAGGTTTAGCACCCCCATCACGATGGGGTTTTCATCATAGGTAAGAACATGTGCAAAGGAGACGGGCATAACAAAGCACTCAAGGGGTGTGAGCCATCAAATAATCACGAAAACGCCCCTAAGCCAGAATATAAGACAGAAAAAACAAAGGAGGGTGGGACCATTATGCTTTCTTAGGTCAGCCTGCCTTCAGTTCTTGAAGATCAACTTTGCTAACTTTTGCTTTACTAATAAAACCCTTTGTTTACCCAATGCTCTCATCTCCTGTCTAAATTCTTATCTTTTGGGTAAGACAAAAACCAATACTTCTCCCCTCCTTGGGGTAACAGTTTGACTGAAAACTTGGGTGACTTTTAAATAAGTTACATTATGTATATTTTTGCCTCCTTAAAATGCTACAATGTATAATTAATTTTTTTAGATGATTCAGGGAAAAATTCACTGACATCATTGTATTCACTGTACATTGTATAAATGTAATGGGAACCACTAAGGCATGTCAAGTTCTGTGTCTCTAGAGTAACTGGCTACAATCTGCAGAAATTTGATTCAGAAAGTTCTGTATCCTCTGACTCTTTCCGCCAGCAGCCTTATTTTAATCAATTGCTTGCAGGTAAGCCTGAAGGTGTCTCTCTCTCCTACAGAATAAACATCAAGGTCTTTGTAGCAGCAGTTTGTTTATGAGAATTACTGCCCTTTCTGGCTGATGGATGTTCCTGAAATGCTGTATATATTGGCGCCAGAGAATTAAATGTTTTCTCCATGAGAAATAAAAAACAACTTGTTAAAGTACAGGCAAGAAAAGTTGAAAGTTGGCTTTTGATAGTCCCATTTCTCACTGGGATGGATGCTCTTATTTTCAGAGTGCAGTGGAGACTGGACCAAGGGCTAGTGTTCCCAGGAGTGAGAGATAATTATATCGCAGCACAACCCATTCCCTCACGCCCCTTTATGTGCACAGAAATCGAGTGGAACTTCTTTCTGGTGGTCGACACCCTCAGCCCAGTAGCCTCACTGTTACTGAAACAGATATTATTTCACTGCTGTTCGTTGGTTGAAAGGTTATGGGGCATTAGGTCACCGGAGCCCTCAAGGGAGGTAAAACAGAGCCAGGGTGAAAACGCAATGCCAGCTGAGGGAATGGTGATTTGATTTCCTATGGGAATTTCCAACTTCGTTCCATGCCTCTGCATCCTGCCCTCCCCAAAGTTATAACTTCTGGATTCAATAATAGCCACTGTTCATTTCTTTTTGGCTTTCCCTGTACTGTTCCAAGAAGCTCGGTGTTTCCAAGCGGATGTCTCTTTCTCCTAAGAAAGTTACGAGATGTACTGATTTCATCTGAGCTGAGTAGGGCAACAGTATTTTTGCTTTAGGCTTTTGGGTTTTCCTACACAATTTGTATTTAAGACCTCTTTTCAGAATTTTCCTCATGAACAAAACTTATTCCGGGATTTTTTGGGAGCCTGTGAAGCATATGCACAGAGGGAAAGAGGGGAGCCCGTTTTTTCTCCTCCTACATTTCCTGCTGGCGCTCAGCTCGGGCTTGGCTGCCAGAAGGAAATGTTTTTCAGAGCAGTTTGTATATGGTCACTGCTTTGAGGTCAGCTACTGCCTCTCTGCTGCTTTGAAGAAATGCTTTCTGTGTAAATGATTACAAGCCCAGAATTCTAGAATTTTGTTCTGGTTCTGCTTTTATTGGCAGCACATAGAGAACTTAAATAAGTCACTAATAGTCAAGTTTCAGTTTCCTTCTTTGTCAAGTGGAGATGATCTCTGGCCCCAGGACATTAATGTAAAAATCAACTGAGACTGGGAAAGAAAAACATGGAAATCTCTAACACCCCAAATATAATAATGAGATAATTTATGTGACCGTACTTTGTAAACTCTAAAGGGACATATAAGAGTAATTGTGCTTTTTGATGAAAACTGCTCCCTGAGAGTCCCAAGGACACAGGCTAACCATCAAGGCCAGAAAGAGCAATGCTGCACGTTTAACTGCTACCTCTCCGTCCTTGCTCTGCTACACTCCCGTCCTGCCTGCCCTTCCAGAAGGCTTCCTCCTTGTCATGGCTCAGCCAGTTTTGTGTCTGCAGCCATAAAAATCAAGCCTCTGATACCTTACACGCCAATACTTCGATTCAGGAAATGCAGGACCATTCCTGGAAGCGCATGCTAAATATTTTTACTGCCCTCATTCTCTGGGACTCAGAAGCCCTCATGTCATTTGGAGGGATGTGTTTCAGAAAGAAAGTGGTTACTGAAAGCTCACATGGCACATAGGTAAGTGAGGGGAAGAAAAACATCACCTTCCTATAGCTCCCTGGTTGGAGTACCCATTCTTTTTTTTTTTTTTTCCTTTTTTCTTTTGGAAAATTACATTGTGAAAAAATCTGTGAAGGCTTGATGTTCATCTTGCCCTTTCTGTCTAAAAAAGCTTCGTGGGTATGGGGAGCCTGATACTGTCCTGGCAAATTTTCACCTGAAGTGATATGGCTGACTCCCTGCCATGGAGCAGTGCTAAGGCAATGCCAACAGATCAAACAAATAAAAACTTTGTCATAGGGAAGAACAAATGAGACTCCATATTAGATCTGTTCCTTTAGCCCTAACCCTGGGCTCCGTTTCCTGTGCTTAGTCACGCTGGTTCTGCACCTTCTGTAAGAGAATGTTGCCTATGGCCTGAAATACACAGAATGCCCATCCTCAAGGGTCTGATCTTAAGGTATAACACTTAAGGGTATGACCCTTAAGGTATAACATTTTTCCATTCATATAGAGATAAGAAGTTGCAGAACAGAGGATACCATTTGTCTTGTTGGAGGTTTACTGGAACATCGTGATGGCTGCAAGAACAAAGGATTCCCACACCAAGAAGTTTGCAACAACCAACCACACCCTCTTTCCTTTTAGTATAAAAGGAGCCTGAATTCTGACTTGAGGAAGATGGCTCTCCAGGACATTAGTCTGCTGGCCTTCTGAATAAAGTTGTTATTCCTTGCCCCAACACCTCATCTCATGATGTATTGGCCTGGCATGTGACCAGCACAATGAATTTGGACTCAGTAACACTTTGAGGTGGATACTGTCTCATCTGTTTCCCAATTTTACATCAAAATTGTTGTTTATACCAGGCAAGTCCCAAGAACATGCATCTGATTTTCTTCTGTTGTATTTTGTTTTAATATACCTTATTTTTAAAGAGCAGTTTTAGGTTCACAGGAAAACTGAGCAGAAGATAAAGAGATTTCCCAGCTATCCACTGCCTCCACACATTGCCAGTCCCTCCTTTATCAACATCCTCCACCAGAAAGGTACATTTGTCACAACTGATGGGTTTACACAGACATTTCATTATCACCTAAATTCCATAGTTCACATTGGGGCTCACTCTTGGTGTTGTACATTCTATGGGTTTTGACAAATGTATAATGATACATACCTACCATTAGAGTATCACACAGCATAGTTTCACTGCCCTAAAAATATCTGTGCTCGGCCCACTCATCCCTTCCTCCCTCCTAACCCATGGAAACCACTGATCTTTTTACTGTCTCTATAGTTTTTTTTTCCTTTTCCAGAATATAGTTTCTTTTCCAGTTATATAGTTGGAATCATGCAGCATGTAGCCTTTTCAGACTGGATTCTTACTTAGTAATATGTACTTAAGATTTTATCTTGTCTTTTCATGGCTTGATAAATCATTTCTTATCAGTGCTGAATAATATTTCATTGTCTGGATGAAGCACAGTTTATTTAACCATTCACCTACTAAAGAACATCTTGGTTGCTTCTAAATTTTGGAAATTGTGAAATTATACTTATGCCATTTTGTTAATTGCTTTCTGGTTGTTTTTGTAGTCCTTCTTTGTTTCTCTGCTCTTCTCTTGCTCTCTTCCCTTGTGATTTAATGACTATCTTTAGTGTAATGTTTGGATTCCTCTCAATTTTTTTCAGTATCTATTATAGGTTTTGGACTGTGGTTACTATAGGGTTTATATATAGAGTGACTGCTATATTTTAAATTGATAATCTCTTAAGCTAGAACACATTCTAACAGCTACATTTTTACTCCCTCAACACATTTTATGTTTTTAACATCATATTAAACATCTCTTTATTTTGTGTATCCCTTATTGTAGATACAGATGATTTTACTATGTTTGTCTTTCTCCCCGCTACTAGTTCTGCAAATGCTTGATTTAATACCTTTACTATATGTTTATATTTACCTGACATACCTTTAGCAAGATTGACAATTAAAGAAAAGGACTCAAATAAATAAAATAAGAAATGAAAGAAGAGACGTTACAACTGACACCACAGAAATACAAAGGATCATAAGAGACTATCATAGACAATTACACACCAATAAATTGAACAACTTAGAAGAAATGGATAAATTCCTAGAAATATATAACCTACAAAGGCTGAATCATAAAAAAATTTAAAAATCTGAACAAATTATTAATAAGTAAATTGAATCAATAATCAAAAAACTCTCAACAAACGAAAGTCCAAAACTAGATGATTTCACTGATGAATTCTACCAAACTTTTAGACAAAGAATTGACACCAAGTCTTCTCAAACTTTTCCAAAAATAACAGAAGAGGAGCAAACAACTTCAAATTCATTTCACCAGGTCAGCATTATCCAGATACTAAAACCAGACAAGGAAACCACAAGAAAAAAATTACAGGTCAATATTCATGATGAACATAGATGCAGATATCTTCAACAAATTATTAAAAAAATTGACTTAATATAAAACGAATCACTTACCATAATCAAGTAGGATTTATTCCAGAGATGCAAGAATTGTTCAGCATCTATAAAAATAAACATCATATTCACAAAATGAACACATACGAATGGCCAATAGGCACATGAAAAAATGTTAATTATTGCTAATTATCAGAGAAATGCTAATCAAAACTAAAATGAGGTTATCACCTCACATCAGTCAAAATGGCCATCATTCAAAAGTCCACAAACAATCAACGCTGGAGAGGGCATGGAGAAAAGGGAACCCTCCTACACTGCTGGTGGGAATGCAGTTTGGTGCAGCCATTGTGGAAAACAGTATGGGGACTCCTCAAAAGACTGAAAATAGACTTACCATATGATCCAGCAATCCCACCCCTGGGCATAAATCCAGAGGGAACCTTAATTCAAAAAGATACCTGCACCCCAATGTTCATAGCAGCACTATTTACAATAGTCAAGACATGGAAACAACCTAAATGCCCATCAACAGATGACTGGATAAAGAAGTTATGGTATATTTATACAATGGAATATTACTCAGTCATAAAAAATAATAAAATGATGCCATTTGCAGCAACATGGATGGCCCTGGAGAATGTCATTCTAAGTGAAGTAAGCCAGAAAGAGAAAGAAAAATACCATATGATATCACTCATATGTGGAATCTAAAAAAAAAAAAAAGATAAATGAACTTATTTATTAAAAAGAAACAGACTCACAGACATAGAAAACAGAAACAGACTCACAGATAAAGAAAACAAACTTAGGGTTACCGAGGGGAAGGAGTTGGGAAGGAATAAATTGGGAGTTCAAGATTTGCAGATACTGACTGGTATATATAAAATAGATAAACAAGTTTATACTGTATAGTACAGGGAATTATATTTGATATCTTGTAGTAGCTCATGGTGAAAAAGAATATGAAAATGAATATATGTGTTTTCATGTATGACTGAAGCATTGTGCTGTACACCAGAAATTGACACAACATTGTAAACTGACTACACTTCAATTAAAAAAAGGTAAAAAAAAAAATTAAAAATGTAAATTAAAAAAACCTTCAGTTTCCTAATTCTTCCAAGGCCTTGTATTCATTTTGTATCAATAATGTTGTTTTCTTTTTGTAAAGAGAGGCTCCCAAGGTATATAAATTCAGGCTCTAAAAGACCTGGATCCATCACCCCTGGCCTAGTTGTTTACAACTCTCACTTAAAATGCACAGAGAACGTGTGTGCTAGAAAAGGCTGTTGCCTGTTGGTAATACTTCTGTCCACTGAGAAAGTGTTGTAATGAGTAGTGGTGTAAACTCTAATAATGTTTTTTGGCTAGAATATAAAATTTATTTTAAAACTAGAATAAATAATAATTAAACATGAAAAGGAGATGTTTTAAAATATATTTCAAATGCAATGTCCCCAACATTTCTTTTAAAATAGAAACTTGGAATAGACAATGTCTAATTTAATACAGTCTACTGGGTGAGCTCCACATAGCAGTGTCCTTTTTCTCTAATAAAATCCACTGTCTTACTCGCAATCGCCTTCAGTTGACATCTATGCATCCAACAACCTAAGATTATTTTTATGATATTAAAATTGTGTTTATTTTAAAAAAATTTTTAAATTTATTTTTGGAGGAGGTACTGGGGATTGAACCCATGACCTCGTGCATGCTAAGCATGCACTCTACCACTGAGCTATACTCTCCCCCAAAATTTTCTTTATTTTTAAGTGGACTTTAATATGTACATCTGAGAAACTGTTGATAAATACAGATTTCTTTCATAATTCAGAAAAATACAGTTATAGCCATCTTCTCTGAAGACAAAAACTTAAATCTGGATCTATTCAGTAAGATGATTTTTAAATTAATTCTTTCCATATATTCTTTCGGTGGTATATAAACACAGTTCTCTCTCTTCTCACTAAGCTTTGAGTTTAAAAGATGAGTATTTAACACTTAAGGCAACAATAATAATCATTTCATTTCTTCAGTTCCATTAAGATGACAAAAATGTTATCAAGCAGAATATACATGCCCTTCAGAGTGCTTGCTATTTCTGGCCTAATTTATTTTTTAATTAGAAAGTCTATCAGTTAGTCATATCAATGGAATAATTTCTAGCCCAAGTTAAATACTTATCATTAATCTGATAAATCCAGTAAGTAACCTTGGAAACATTGTCATGTGTATTTATTCCATTTTATTTTAAAATACTCGGAAATGTATTCTAGTCTAGGCAGAAAACATACTTGAGGTTTTAAAACAAAATACACTAACTTTTCCAAATTTAACTCAAATGTTTTTATGTAGTCTCTTAAAATATGTTACATTTTCACCTAAAAAAATGGGTTGACAGCCAGATCTTTGTTTCTAACACCGTTTTCCAACTAAAGAGGAAATGGCTGATTCTACGCCTGGGGTTGGAAATACATAGAATGTGTCCAGAGCATCTTATAGTGCCAGGAAGTAAGGAAGTGCTCAAAACATACACACAGTCACAGAAGCAAGCTGAAAAGATACCACCTGTGCCACAAAGCCTCTTCATTACAGAGCCTGCAGGTTCCCTACGTGACACCAGGAGTGACTAAAGAATCTTTCGCACACATGCACGGCACACATGCACGCTCACACACAATAGCAGCACATCAAAGGAAAAGAGCAACCAACCAAGAGAGCACCCAAGGGCCAAAGCTGAAATGATGCCAGCAACACAGAAGTAGTCTAATATGATAAGCCATCACATAAAATATCTGTCTCCATACTGGTGTAAATATATACATAAATACATGGGGAAGAATAGATAAATCTCCCTTATAGGAGAATCCCCAGTTATTTATGTACATATTCCACCCTCAGGAAGGAGGAATGTAACTCCCTGTTCATGGAATGTGAGCTGAACATAGTGACTTAACTCTAAAAAGAACGTCCTGGAAAGAGAGGGAAGGGGGAGTAACTAACATTACAGCAGAGAAACCTGACACCACCACCTCGGTCAGGTGATCAAAATTAATTTCAAAAATAACTTATGTTGACAGTATGTATCTTTGATACGTTGTGATGAGAATGGCATCTTACCTCTGTGGTGTTCCTCCCCAAGGTAGTTCTTTAATAAATATTTCACAAAAATCTCAAATTCTATTTTAAATAGAGCTGTCACTTTCTATTTCTCTTCTCTTCTACCTCCTCATCTTTATGTAGTTTACAGTTTATTTCACAGCAGCATGTTCAAATTGCAAAAAGATAATCTACATAAATTAGATTAAATAAGATCAAAGATTTGAGATTGATATAATGTTGGGTAGAAAGTAATAGCTTCTGAAAATAGGAATATTGAGTGAAAGAAACGTAAAGGGATGAAAGACAAAGCAAGAAAGAAACAAAATGTCTAAGGTACAGTGTTATTTGTTATTCTATATGCATTATATCATATTATAATTCATAATTAATATATGGTGGTCAAATGGCCCATAATATATACAAAATTACTCAATTCCACTAGACATCATGGAATTGCCAACAATTAAAAAATGTGATACCAGTATTCATCCCCCAGAATAGCAAAACGAAAAAGTCAGACAAAACCAACTCTTGGTAAGGTCATGAAACAACTGTGACTCCCCTATAATGCTACTGGGGAGGGGTAGGTATAAATTGCACCAACCATTTGGAAACCTTATTTTTTTTTTTTTGCCAAAATCTACTAATGGTAAAGATATGCATACCTTATGACTGAGTAATTTCACTCCTAGAAATACACCAATCAGAAAGGTAAACAAGAGTTCACTAAAGGACAAGTTCTAGGGTGTTCATAGCCATACTATTAGTAACCAAAACCTGGAAACCCCCCAAGAGCAGAACAAACAAATACATTGTGGTATATGCATAAGATGGAATATTGTGCAATGATAATTAACTATCACAGTACACAAAATAAAGGTGTATTTTACAAACAAGTTGAAAAGAAGATCCACACACAAAATTATATACCATATGATTCCACTTACAAAAAGTACAAAAGCAGGTGAAACTAATTTATGTTATTAGAAGACATCAGAATAATTAAAATCTATTATCATTTTTGGTGGCCCAGGTGGAGGGGTAGATTAAGAGAATCAGGCTTACAAAGACAAAGTAACAGACCTGATATTCAAACAACTGTTTGCTCATAAAACCTGTGTCCTTAATCATGAAATGTAGTAGGATGTAGGATGAAGGGCAGCTTCTGAGAGCAGGTTTAAGAGTAAATTCAATGTGTGAAAACTCAGGAGCTTTATACTTATAAGGTGTCTTCTTTTCTTTCTTCATGTCTACGATTTAACAACAACAACAACAAAACTGTTGTCAAGCCACCTGGCTTGAGTGACAGTCTTCTGTCTCATCATATGATTACATATACATTCAGATTATTTTTTCCCAACTTCCACTTATTTTTGCACCTCATCGTGAATTTGTTAGGTTAATCAATACAACCCTAGGCATGAAGAGAAAAATTTTACATGAATAAATGTATAATAATGATCATAATTTCAAAATATATTTTTATATTTACTCTGCCAAATCTCTCACTCTATAACTTGTTTCCCACATATACACCACTTACCAATTTAGAATTATCTTTTATGAGGATATAGACAAAAATCAGACATTTTCCAGGTTTTTTTTAGATCTTTAATACATGAGTATAAGTCCCTGTTTGAAAGTTAAAGATCTATTACACATGTCTGTAACCGCAGCCTTTTTAACAAAAACCCCAAGAAACAACATCACAAAGTAATTGACTACAGGGGTAGCACTAAGAAAAGGTGATAAGCATGCTAACAAAACACTTCTATGTTTCAGCTAAATATTGCTCATCAACTTGAATTCTACTTCTTGGACTTAATAACTTAAAGCGTTTCATAGTAATAAATCTAACCAAATACCAAAGAATAAACAAGCACAAAAATTAGAGTGACCACAGGACTTCCTAGGTATACATAGCAGGTTAAGAGTTTATCGGTGAATCTTAGGCAGTCAAACATCAATAATGCTTTACTCCCTGCTTAGCAGGTAACAGACACTGTGCTAAATACTTCATAAACATTATCTTATTTAAATCTTACAAACCTTTGTGATAATCTATTAGGACATTTTTTTGTTAGTGGAAGGAGGTAGATTAAGACAGTAAGACTCACAAAGATAAGTGACAGACTTCTGACCTGGTATTTATATACGTTTTTTGCTTGTAAAAGCTAGGTCCTACTCAGCGAATTTATCCACTGATGATATTCATTTCCTTCAAAAAAGTAGTGGTCATTATGAACAAAACAGAAATGTTTCATGTCTTCGTGAAATTTGAATTCTAATGAGATTACTGTTTTTGGACACCTAATAAGTATGAACCTAAGACTGAACAATAGACTAATGAGTACTGTCTAAATTGAGGTGGTTTTTTCTTTTGATATAAACAAGTAGATATTTACTAGCCTGGAAACATACTTGCCATATCTGTTATTCTTAAATATAGTTATGCTGGTAATCATCAATTAAAAATGAACATTGCCTATTTCTGTGATTGTTGTTTGCTACAATAAACAAAAGAATGTAAAAATCACTTCAAAGCTTACCCTTCAGTTATACCTATCGTGACTATGTTGGCGGACGTTCCTTCAGACACATTCCAATGACTCTACTAATACACTTCCATATTTTTAATGGTGCTACATAGTCCGTTATATTGACACATTTTTTTTTCTTTTTTTGAGGAGGGCAGGGGGTGCTCCTATAAACAAGTCTGCAACATAAACATCGCTGTGAGGTTTTATGCAATCACCTCCCTAGCGCCACGTTTTATTATCCTTAGCGCAGTGCATAGAAAACAGTAGCATCGTAGCTCCAAGAAAAATACAGTAACAACTTCTCACCTCTCTAAGCTGACTACAGACCTCCTAGGGGCCTTGCCCTGGCAGCCTGTGGTTCCCTGCTGGACTGGCCCTGAATGCCCTGCTCAGGAATTCCACAGACAGGTCTCAGCAAATGCAATCACATCAGTTGGCCTGCATGTATCCACTATTACCTGGACCATGCCTGAGAAAAAGCCATCGGTCTTTTTGAGAGCACCTATGGGCAATCCTTTTTAACGGTATATTCAAAAAAACTAACCACATGTTCACATTCCAAACTAGTGGCCTAAAGTCATCTCTTGTTTTACAACCTTTTTTAAACTTAAGGCCAAAGAATTCATCTAACGTATGGGACAGCCTAGTAACAAAGGGGAAAAAAATCTCAGAAAATTGTGGATGAAAGGGGATCTCAGAACTCCCAGAAAAAATATTTTCTCAGAATCCCTACCAAATATCCACTGTGTAGGTAGCTGTGATGATTAACTGACGTGATAAAATTCTTAGCTCCATGTCTGATGTAATGAAATCAATAAATGTTAACTATTACTACTACATTTTCTCAGCTTCTCCATATATTTCCTTTACCTGCTTCCTTTAACTGAAAATTGTGCTCTCAGGAATTTCCCTGGCTGCCTGTGTGTTTTCTTCCCGTAAAGTCTTGTCATTTCGACTGCCAAAAAATACTGTTTATCCATTTCTTAACCAAATTCATCCCAACATCCCAACATTCCAATTCAAACATCAAGTATCTCACATGTGAATTACTCTAATGACTCCTCTCTGGTCTCCCTACATCTACTCGAATTCCCTTTTAATTCTGCTATCTATGGAGAGGCATAATGATGTCTTCAAATGCATGTCTGACCAGGTATATTTATTGCTTAACTCTGCTCAGTGACTTCCCTTTGCTATAGGGTGAAGTACGTATCTTTACCATGGCCCTTCTCTTATCATCTCTCCTTCAGCCATCCTGGCCTTCCATTAGGTCCTCCAGGGCTCCAGGGACCTTCTCTTGACAGCCTAGAAAATGCCATTATCTGTCTCTGGAAACCCCACCTCCCAAATGGATCTCTCTCCCCACCATGCCTTTTATGTTTCAAATTTAAGTGTGGAGGATTTTTTTGGTCCCCATTCCCACCTTCTAATTAGGCCAAGATTCTTGCCATCAATTTTTTCTTCTGTGTTTGTTTTGCCTCGTATCAGATTTCCAGGCTCCCATCTCTGAGTTCCATCAGTGTTAGACCCACATCTCCCTTCCTGCGTGCCTCCCCACCTAGTTCAGTTCAGGGCAAACAGCAAATGCTCAAAACTACCCACCTGAAGAATAAATAAAAGTTGAAAAAGTTAGATATTTGGAAGTCAAAGCAACTTATTTATGTATTGGTATTGTATCAGTTTCTTCAGAATGGTCTATGGTGAAAACAATATTTATATATTTACAAAAGCTGGAATAACTTAATACTAAAACAACCCATCATCTGTTATATAAACGCCTATCATTATTAGCACATAAGAGAAAAGGTAATTTTAAGAAAACTGAACATTTGTCTACTCCAAAATGCTGTATGCTCATTTCAACATAAATGGGATGGGATATTTCTAATGAAAAAGAATACGAAAAGGAATATATGTATGTATATGTATGACTGAAGCATTATGCTGTACACCAGAAATTAGCACATTGTAAACTGACTATACTTCAATTAAAAAAAAAAATCTCTATAACCCACAATAAAATACCTTATGTATTTGTCTGAAGATTAAGGCAAATTAAATATGTACGTATGTGTGTGTGTGTGTGTATATATATGTGTGTGTATATATATAAATGAAGTTGTATCAGATTGCTGGGGTTGCCATAACAAAATATTGTAGACTGAGTAAGTTAAACAAGAGAAATTAATTTTCTCACAGTTCTGGAGGCTGGAAATCCAAGATTAAGGTTTTGGCAAATTGGATTTCTCCTGCGGCCTCTCTCCTTGGCTTGCAGACAGCTGCTTTCTCACTATGTCCTTATGGGACCTTTTCGCTGTGCAGTCAAGTGTCTGGTGTCTCTTCCTCTCCTTTATAAGGACACCAGTTATACTGAATTAGGGCCCCATCCTTATGACCTCATTTAGCCTTAATTATCTTTTTAAAGGTCTTATCTCCAAATATACTCACATCGGTGGTTACAGCTTCAACATATGAAGTTGGGGGAGACACAATTCAGTCTGTAACAGAAGCCCAAATTCTCTTAACTCAGATTATTACCACTAATAGAAAAAAATCCACCTGAGTAGCAAAAGAGTGCTGTTGGTTTACGAGTACGCTATTGACGCCTGTCATGTTTATAAGACCCAGCAGAATTCATTTTTTGTGGTTGTGCAATGATAATGACAAACTCCCCTCATTACTATTGTACCTGGGTTTTTGAGAACATAAATTTATTTTTTCAAGAAACTCAGCAGATCAATGCTGTAAATTATTATTACTGTTCCTATGTGCAGACCACCCCCTAGGGCCAAAGAAACTGTGTGTCATTTTTTTTTTTCTTCCTGTCACCCTCTTTTGACCCTTGGAGCTCAGCTGTCCTCTAGGGTTTACAGTGTGAAAGCTGACAAAGTAACATATGTTAGAGCTAAGTTTAACAGTGTGGCTGCCATTCACTGCCTGTAAAACAAACATTTCTAGTTAAAATTAAAGACACATTTTTATGTAAAATTTTTACAGTGATTTCATATTTTTAAAAATTAAATATATTTCTTTATTAACTGCTGCTTTCACATCTCCTGATAACTAGACTGTACATCACATCAAAATTTAATGGTTATTTATTTACTTAGTGAAATATTACTCTTTAGAATAACAGATTTCTATCCCTACAGCCATATTTTATATTCCCCTAGTGTTTTCCCAGTTGAATTTCCAATCCTCACTCCTAGACATCTTAACCTTAATCATGTTCATTTCCGTTCTGTGCTCTGAATACAAATAGCTCATTTTGCAACACAAGCATATAAATAATTTCATCTTTTTCTTCTTCTTACCAAACAAGTTCTTATTTTGCAAATCCACCTTCCACCTATAACCCTGGTTTAGATTCCTTTTCTACATGATCATTAAGCAGTTGTGAACATATGTATTATGTTTTAGCCTCTGTAACAACACCTCTTCTACGTCTTTAAAGAAAGAAATCTCCCCTAACTTAGGAATAATTATTTTACCATTCTGACGATCATCCCAACTCTAATTCTACGTCTCTTAAAATGCCATTTTTGATTCTTACCTTTGGAGAATAAAGTCTATTTAATCCACTCCTCTAGGTGGAAGAATCTAAATGTCTATTCAAACAACAGTAAAGATTATTTTTATCATTTGTTCCTGTTCTTCACGTTTGCAAAAGCTGGGAGGGAGATGAGGAGGGAGATCCAAAGGCAGTGCCATCTCCAGAGATGTGCGCTCAGTTTGGGAATGTCTTTGTGATGTTGCAAATTTCAGGTAACACATAAGGTGGGTCTGGGAGGCACCAGACCATAGTGCTGGGATGCCCAAATGTTTAATTCTTGAGGATACTCCCACAATAGGAAAAAAAAATGAGTTCCCAGAGATTTATATGTTTAATATGCATTTATAAAGAGCTACATAATAAACTCGATAACATTCAGTAATTTTGAAATAGAATTGTATGCCATTAGACAGTAGCATCTATATACTTTTGACAGTCTGCACATATGTGGAAAGGATATATCACATACTCGGTCAACTGGCTATACCTTCTATGTATCTGGGGTCTTATAACCCCTGCAACAGTGACTGAGTTCTTCTCCTCATTCACTCCTTCAGATTCAAAGGCCACAACTTGGAAACCAGTGGGAGTGATAAGAGATCTGCATTATATGCTCTCCTTTGGCTGTGTAATTTAGGGCAAGTCACTTAGCCTCTTAGGCCACTGGGCTTTGTGAGGCTTCAAATTAAATATGATAATGTGTAAAAAGGACTCTATGCACTGTCGAACAGGACAGAAATGCAAAGTATTGTTACCAGAGAGTAGGTTCTTGTCTCACTCAGTAAAGAATTCAAGAGCATGATACAGGAAGGTGAAAGCAAGTTTATTTAGAGAGATATACATTCCACAGACAGAATGTAGTTCATCTTAGAAGGGAGAGCAGCCCCAGAGCATGGGGTCATCCAGGAAAGTGAGATCGGCCCTAGGGGATATAGATCCCATAGTAAAACGGAAGTAGATTTATCCAAGGAGGTACACACTGCATAGCAGAGTGTGACCCATCTCAGAAGGCAAGAGAGGCCCTGGGGTGTGGGATCGTTAGTTTTTATGGGCTGGGTAATTTCATACACTAACAAGTGGGAGGATTATTCCAACTGTTTTGCGGAAGGGGTGGGGATTTCCAGGAATTGGGCCCCCACCCACTTCTTGGCCTTTTATGGGCAGCCTGGGAACTGTGATGGTGCCTGTGGGTCTGTCATTAGGCATGCTAATATATTACAGTGAGCCTATAATGAGGCTCAAGGTCTACTGGAATTCAAATCTTCCTCCATCTTGGGCCTTGCTGGGTCTAACCAGTTTACGTCCTATCCTCAATGGCTGTGTCATTCTTTTGATGGTTGTCCCCTGCCCGCTTCCCTCCTATCTCAGTATCATTATCTCAAAGGACAAGAGGAAAAAGCCTGGTGAGAACTGCATGAGATATGATGAAGACGGCTACAAGTATTTGGAAGCCTCTTTGGAGAAACACCACTGCAGAAGTTACTTTATGGAGGGCATAACATACATTCTGGCTTCCTCCCCTCCAGCCCAAACTCTCTTCCTGCTGGGAGAGTGACAGCAGAGCAGGCAGCCCCTTTCAACTTATCACAGTCCTTTCTTCCCATATTTAATAATGTGCCATTTTTAATGCCTTCTACGAGGGAGGAAAAAACTCTTTTCCCTCTACTCTTCTCTAAGTTCTTGACTGGGATCCCTGTAACAAAAGACAGATGCATACAAATGTATTTAATGTAAGGTCTGTGTGACATGGGACCCTTCATAAGGAAATGGAGACCTGAACAAATGGGTAGAACTGAATGTTTTGATGCTGGTCTGATGAAGAATAAAAAGTTGTGGGAAGATGGCAGGACAAAGATTATAAGCTGAGTGTAATTAACTGGGGGAACCTTAGCGAAGCCTGTTCCTTAAGATTCCTCTCTGTGTGCTTTAGTCTTCAGAGATAAGGGTGCTCCTTTCCTCTGGGTAGAGGGAGGGCACCTCTCACATGAGGGATTTAAGACTTTCTTCGGGGAAGACCTGCATCTGTCACTTCTCAAATTCCTTCAGCTTGAAATACTTAATGTGCCAAGTACCCTATTTTGAGATAGTATGTCCTGAATTCCATCACTTCCAAGAATTATTCTTATCCTGGTTTTCCACCAAAACTCAGCTCACCTACGTGAAAGCATAGCCCAGTTCTCAATGGTGCAGGAGAGCAAAATTTGCCACCCCAAATGTGTCTCTTTTGCATGAGGATTAATTTAGGCTGGTTATTTTAAGGCCCAGAAGACTCAAGATGAACCTTTGACCTGCCCCTTAACTTCCTAAAAGTATGTAGATAGAAGACCTGTTCCAGGAGAGGAACTATCACCAGAGATCACAATAGTATAATATGAACTAGCCATGGTAGACAGAGAGGAACTAGCAAAGTCTGTTAAAATTCCACTTTGTGTCTCCTTGACTCTGCAGGGCCCAGCAAACATTTGTTCACCAAGCATTTGCTTTTCCATCTCCAAGTGAACTGCCTTCCCCTCCTTTGAAGTCCCAAACTACTTTTGTCTTGAATTAAAGATGGTATTTAAGGTGAGATCTTCAGCCTTTGGGGCAAGTTACTCAGATTGCCTGGGGCTCTTCCAGGTGTATATGCTATTAAACTTTTGTTTGATTTTCTCCTATTAATCTGTCTCATGTCACTTTAACTCCCAGACCAGCCAGATGAACTTAGAAGGGTAGAGGAAAATTTTTTCCTACCTAACAATGGAGTAAACATTTTCTTTGGAGTATTATTGGAAAAGTGAGTGAAAGATTTTAGAATAATTTCCTTTCTTGTTGTAGTCGAGAAATGAATAAAAGGGCAGTTTTCCAATTTACAGAATTATGCCATGCGTTGGAATAAATCTGTAAGGTAAAATAAACACCTCAGTATTAAACTCCTCAGTATTAAAAATAATGCATTCTTGAAATATTCCAAGCTCTTTCTTGAATATATCATGTAAAATATAAAATTTAGGTCACAGTTCTGTGTACTTACTCAAGTATAAACTATTTATAGTGTTAGTTTAAGCAAAATCAGATTATACATCAATGGATATGATTTGTGAAGATGACATGGCTATCTGGTTTTCACTTCAGTAAATATTGAGCCAATTTAATGAAATAACCAACAAAAGTGTCATTTAGTGCCAGTGTGTTCAAGGATGTGTCACGTGAGGTGTGACATGATTTGTCACCTGAGCACTTGTCTACTAACAAGCAGAGTGCAACCAAGTCCATTGAATCTTTTATTGAGAACATTATGAAGCCATCCACCGGTAACGATTTTCAGTCATCACTGATCTAGGCCAGATTTGAACTACTGACCTGGAGGTACAAGATCCCATATCTGGCTTCTCATTACTTGTGGTAAGATTGTTTGCTTGCAAACAGTCTTGCTAAAGAAACTATTTAGAAAAGGGACATATCTTGTTTGAGTTGTCTTCAAAAAAACTTCTCTAATACACTGTTTCAAAATATGTCCATTTCACTAATTTGATCCAGCAATTTGCTTCTATTAGTAACATTCAGAATTCTGAAAGAAAGTATGTTTTATGCAAAGAAGGGATTAGGGGATTGAATCAACCAATCCTGCTGTGAAATATAATCAGTATTTCTTTATGATTGAAATTTTCCTAAAGAATGGTGGAAGAAAGCAATTTACAAAAATATGCATTTCAACCTGGCAGTTTTATAATTTAAAGGCCACCATCCCTTTCCTCAGTTCAGTAAGCTGGAAACCAACTAAAGAAAAAAACAATCTCTCACAAATCTTATGACATTGGCAAACTGAAAAATATCTCAAAAAAAAAAAAAAGATCAGAAAAAAAGGGTATGAGTGGACAGATGAAAAATACATTTATAGCTTCTGCCCACCCAGGCTGTGCCTCCTCCACAGCAGATTCTCATAACTTGGAAGGGGAATATGTGTTACCCTGCAGCAGTGACTAGTTACGTGTAACTTTCAAAGCCAGCTGAAAAGCCGAACACCTTTGAGAAGGGGAATCTCATAAATGCACTATTAACATCATCCTGCTAAATTGTAAAATTCTTTGCCTGTATGTAAAGATCTTTTCTCACACTTCGTAAATTATTTCCTGACCCCGCTTTCCCCTCTCTACAGATACGTTATTGCTTTTCTTATTACTGGCATGACTTTCTGAAAAGCTGTGCAGACACAAACCCCTATCCCATACGTTTCTGTAGTAAGAGCCATTTCTCTCAAATATTCAGATATAGATGGTGTGTTTCTTGTAAAAATGTGTCCCACATAGCATAGTGTAAAAAGGATATCACACTTAGTGACTCTGTTCAAAAGGAAATTCTTCAGAGACATATGCTTGAAACTTTAAGGAGAACCATGATATGGTCCTGGGCAACTGTTATTTAATATTGTTCTGATTCTAGAGCACCCAGGCTCCAGAGGGTTCACATTGTCTGCCTTACAAAAACGCAAAGTTTCAACCTCAGTAGAATTCATACCTGCCATCTTACTCTAAGTCTTTCTCCACTTGTGATCTTTCACATGATGAAATAGATCTAACCTCCGCGGTCACTACAGAGGAAGGAACCCCTGTCACCTTATGAAATGATGTCATCTCTGTATGAACTAAGAATCCTTCCAGCACTGGCCCCAGTTAAGAAGCCATTCTGACACTGTCTGCTCCTCCCCATTTTCATCCTAAGTTTGTGTGAATGGAGCATACTCATCCTTACGGGATGATATGGACCCTCCCTCAAAAACTTGCTTAAAAGTCCAACATTTATGTCCCTAAGCAAATACAGTCTCTGCCCCCAAAGTTTTCAAGAGGAGAATAAAAAGCAAGCAAAAAATCTGCCGCTAACAAAAATTCAACTCTAAAACAATATCAAGAGGAAATGATGGTTCTGTGATCATTGATGAGGAGGAGGGAAAACAAATTGGGTACAAGTGTCACAGTGGAGCTGACCTGGCTGTCAGAAAGAAGTTAAGTAATGCCAACACAGTTCCCCACTGCAGGCTGATATTTGAAAATAGTTTCAACTCAGTTGTATCGAAATTACCGTTGAGAGACCTGACGTGGCTGACGCTACGAACCCTACCCGATGCACAAATGCCTACTTGGTCTTTGCCAAAAGAAGAATCTTTGAACTGGTCTAGAATTCTGCAGTCAGGCTGGGCTTCTGAGGTGGAGGTAAAGCTGAACAAATCCGATACACTGCTTTAAGGAAATGACAGTGACAGCTGACAGGAATAGGGCAGGATGATGTGATCCACTCACACTTTATCCAAGATCTTCCTATCCCACATCAAGGACTTGTGTTTGAATTAAAGAGGTACATTCATGTGGGGAGGAGACAGTAACAGTAAAAAAAAAAGTCATCAATTGTCTTGGTGTCCAAGAGTAATAAGAGATCAATAAAAAATGGCAGATTCCAAAAGAAAAATTCTTAGTGATATTCAAACTGAGTTTTTCTAATATTCCTCTCAATGTCGTCTGTCAAAAAATTTGAACTTGTCCATCAACTTTATTACCTTCCCATCTGGCATCTGTGAGAGTATATAATGTTAGGGTGAACATAAGGATTTTGGTAGCTTTCTTACCACATATCACCTAATAAACCAAAATATCATATATTTTATATAAATATATTAAAAAATACAGGGAATTAGCCCACCCCTTTCCCACTTCTAGTCCTAGCTCTAACATTAAAAAAAAAATGTTTTTTTCCTTCAAGTTCATTATGTTTCCATAAAAGTGTAAATTAAAGACAGAGGAAAGCATTAAGTTTGAATATCCTTGGTCTTAGTCAGGAGGTGATCCAAGCCATTAATGCCATTTAAACACCTTTCCTTTGGTATTCAAGACTGCAGCATGCTGTCTTCAGGCAATGTAATGCTGAAAAACAAGACTTTAATGATAAAATAGAGGAACAAAGACAAGCTACTCTTGTCAGTGTCAGTAGGTAAATAGCACTAATCTGTCTTCATTATTGCTGTGCATGCTGTAATACCAGGTGGGAGGGTGTGTAATATCTTTTACCATTATCCAAGAGCTATGTACCAGGCAGAAACTTACAGGCAGAATTACCCTTGATCAACAAAAGTGTGGCCATCATTTCAGTCTGAAAAGTGCCTTCAGAGAATTCTGACATCTTTCTGTTAAAATGAGAAGACCTCTCACTTACCCTCATTCTCATTATTTCCCTAGATTGTAACATTTGTTAGGTTGAATACTTAGCACAAGCTTCTTCTCAGCTAAAAACTGAGTAAATAAACCCTCCCAAACCATAAAGCACCTTGGTCAGTAGATGTTTTTTCTTTGCACCCTCTTAAAGAGATTAAAATTAATCTAAAAAGAAAGACAAATTGGAAGATTAAAAATATGAGCCCTACAAGCAAAATTAAATCTATCATTTTGCTATTAAATCCTTCCTTGAACAGTTTTGTTTCTGACCTGTATATTCTCTATTCCCCTAAAAGACACTAATTGGCCTTTACTTTTGCAATCTTATACATAACCAAAACTTGCTAAACCCAGTTAATCAAGACTGACTCCATGCAGAATTACTAAATGAATGACGTTTGTCTTGGAGTTCTCTTCTTTCAGCGCCCCTTCTCACTGCTCCATGACATAGTTTTAAATAATTCTGCTAAAAACAGAACAACAGGTCTAAAATGGAGTCACTATGTAAAACCTTATATCATAGAGACTAAATTACAATTTCAGTCTCTCCAGAAATGGAATCTTAAACCAGTCAGTCAAGAATTGCCTGGTCAGTACTTGTGAGGTCATCTGCCTGATAGACCCCTGCCATCCCCTAAAGGAAAGTGACCTTGCCACACCCAATCCACTGTTTGCTGGTAAAACCTCTTTGTTCTCACTCCCTTCTGCCTATGAAAGTCTTTAATTTTGTACAGCTCCTCAGAGCTTTCTAATCTGCTAGATGGGATGCTACCCAATTCACAAATCACTGAATAAAGCCAAGAAGATCTTTAACATTTACTCAGTTAAGTTTTTTTAACAACTCATCATCAAAACTGATCAGTATATCCAAGCCCCACATCTCACCTCTACCATCACCAGGTACTCTTCTTCTGTTCCCTCGGCTAGTAAGTAGACTCATTAGTTATTGAGTTATTAAAGTAAGAAATATGGAGTCATCCTTAATTCAACATCCATTCAACATTTATACGTTATCGATTCTACCTTCTAAATATTTCTTGAATTTGACAATTTTACTCCATTCCCATAAGTACTTTCCTGATTAAGTTCCCCAGTAACTCATGTCTCCCTCAATCTTTTCTCTACCAGGTAACCCTTGACCTGGTTAAATAAATAAAATCTGATCATCTTACTTTTCTGTTTAAACTCATCAGTGGATCCTCACATACTCAGAATACAAATCAGATTCTTTCATGGTGCTTACAAGACCCATTGTGATCTGGACCCTGCCTACATCTTCAGTCTCATTTTTTCAGCTCTTAGTTCTTTGTTATTTCCAAACCTATTCAGTGACTAGACATATTTAGCAGTTAACAAAATTATAAATACACACAGCAAATCTTTTCTCCTATAAGGAGTCAGTGTAATTTTAATATATGTTATACAAAGAGGTTGAGAGATAAAGTTGGACTAGTAGATTGTAATTCATTCATAGAGATATAAATGACACACTAAGGAATATGAACTTAATTCTGAAGGAAGTAAAAAGCTTCAGTTTTTGAGCCAAGGAGAAACCTGATCACTGCTTTAGTTTAGGAAAAGAAAGCTTAGAGCAATAGGTAGATTTAATTGGGTGTAGTGTGTAAGACTGGACCAGGAAACCAGTGAAGAAACTATTAAATTGGATTAGAAGAAAAGTGATTAGATCTTCCAATATAGCAGTGACTGAGAGAATGAGAAGGAAGGAATCAAAGTGAGAGTTATTATGAAGGAAAGTTAGTAGTTCTTAGCAAGTATTTGGCTGTGGGAGGCAATAGAGAGTTAAAGATGACAGAGGATTTGAGCATAATGACTAGGAAGAAGATAGTATGATTAATACTCCAGACATACTGGAGAAGGAGAACACAGTATGTCCAGCTTCAGCCATATTGGATTTGGAGTATATTGTGATATGCCATTCAAGTAATGCTCACAGTAGGAAACTAAAAATATCAGACTAAGTCTTCTGTATGTTAAGACAAAGATTTGCATCTGACTTTTTTTTTTGAAACACGTATTTCCTGTTGCTAGTAAAGAAAAAAAATAACATAGCATGGATATTTACAATTCTGTAAGGGGATATTCGAATCATAGTTGGTGAAGCACAAGGCAAGAGGGGCTACATCACTTACAGAACCCAGTGCAAAATGAAAATATGGGGTCCCTGGTTTCAAGATGGCAGCAGCAGAACGTTAAACCAAACCCAGGGCTCATCTTAGCAATGAGCCCTGTGCAATTGCATTGACTTCACACCTATGGAGCCAGTGCTTGTATAAGGATGGAGTGTTCTACCTCTCTTACTGTCATGGTTACTAGAAGAGGTTTCAAGAGTCCATCTGTGTCCTCTTATGCATCTCAGAATCCACTTATAATTTTAATGGAGCACAATCAGCTTTACTCATTTGTATGCCTTGATAGAATCATAATTAGTCCTAATGTATCTTCTTTGATAGGACTCCTGACACATTTACTATCTGTCAACAAAAATAAAAATATTAGAAAAAAATAAGAAAGTTGAGAGAAGTAGAATTGTTTAAAAAGTTTTGGTCTATTCCTCTCTGTTATTATGTTAGATAGTTGATTCTAAGACTAAAAGCTTATCCAAAATTGGACAAAATATTGAGACATGAATCGGCATTGGAAAACAATTTGGGAGGACTCACACTGTTAATCTAAAGTGAACTTCTTGATGTTTTATTCACTTTTCAAACAAACATTGTCTACTACAAGTTATATGTTAGGCACTGTTCTAAACCCTTTATAAATATTAACTGATTGTTCTTTAAACAAACTATGAGGTAGGTCTGTTATTCCCATGTCACAGATGAGGAAATTGAGACACAGAGTGGTCTTTAATTTTAATTCCTGCAATTATTCACATTTGAAATATAATAATTGTCAATTCTGACTTCACATGTCTTTTTGGGGAGGTGGAATGGGATCTTACTGACTGCTTGATTTTTTGCCACACACCTCCCCCTAGCCTTATGCCTAATGCACCAAAAAGTTAAGGAACTCTTATATTATTACCCAGTATTTTGAGCTATGCTGTAATACCTTTAAACCAGATATTAGTACAGCTTGTATTTTTCAAGAGATTGGAAGTATTTGGGGGAGTGAGGATTATGGACGAAAAGTCACTGACTGGGAGGAGATTTGTGTTGGTGAGCAGTCAAGCCCCTAGAGGATAGTCTGATATTATTTTTTGCAGAATTCAACTCAACACACATGTATAATTTTCTAACATGTATAGAGGAGGAACAGTAACTTAATATCAACACAAATTCACTCTTTACCTATTTTCAAATTTTTCTACAACTAAGGTGATCATAAAATCTATCTTTCAAACATGGAACATTTTATGTAAGTAAAAGGAAGCAATACTAAAAATTATGCTGGGATAGTAGGTATACTAGGACTGGCCCAAGCAAACTAGGGTGTATGACCACCCAATTTATAACCAATCCAATCTACCCTAGCTTTACCTTAATCAATTGTTCATAACTCAAATGCAAAACATAGGGTATCTTATTAAACTCTCTCATTCAAAGCTGATAACATTAGCTAATTGGCCCAGGTGCAGTCCTATGCATTTTGATTCATTTTCTGTGACTTGACCACATACATGCATAGACAGTTTTCAGCTCACCCACTCTCACTTCTCAGATAGGTAAGCAGGAAATGAAAGTTCAAAAAAGTGAAACTTCCACTTTATCATGCTTATACCAATTCTGAAAGACATGAGAGGGAGTAAGGAGAGGGAGGGAGAGAGGAGAAAGGAAGAGGAAGAAGAGAGATGTCAACTAGATGCCTGGGCAGATGAGAAAGCTGACACCAAATTGTGGCATTAGTACCTGTGAATGCCTGCTTCAGTGATTCTATAAACATACCCAGATTTGATGAGGCTCAGACTTATTAAGAACAACTAATAAATTTTAAATAAATACCCATATATCAACCAAATGTCAATGTATACCCTAGAATTCTGATATTTATGTATTTAACATTTATGTTTTCAACTACTTGTATGAGACCCAAGAATCTATTATATATGTTCATTTGTGATTATGTGAGTCACCAATTTTATTTATAATCTGAGTATTGGGGTACCACTTATCTAGCAAGTGAGCTCAGTGGACTATGGTCACCACATTCACACCTTGAAACTGGCTCTACTCTTCTTCACTCATTATCTTGCATTTTACAGGGGAAATTATATGCTATGATAGTATCCAATGATTTGATGGCCCAGTATTCTCTATAATGAAAAATTTTCCTTTTCCAAGAATCAGTTAATTGTGGTTAAAAGGGAATGTGCATAAACATCCCCTTCTAGTACAGTTGGTTATTTAAACCCAGAAGTATAAGTCATAAGACTGTTTAGAAAAACTGAAATTTGGAGAGGGAAAATTGGATTTTCTCACAGGGTAGCATGAAGCTATGTGAATTGATGAATTGTCCTCCACTCTAGGAATTTTTCTAACTCAAGAACTTTGGCCCTTTGAATCAGAACACTGCTTCCCCTGCACAGTATTAGATAAACACTGAGAATTCATTCTCTGCAGTGTTCTTTTTCTCTTTGAATGCCCACAAGCACCATTATGTCAAGTCAAGCAAGGTACGACACGATTGACTAGCCTGCAATTTTCCTTTACATCAATCACATTTCAGACATGTCTACTTGAGGCTACACCCTGGTCACCTTGATCAGGCACAGGCATATCCCAGATCCCTGCCATCAACCCATTTATAAATCATCTCTCAGGGTATGGGCTGCTAACTTCAGCTCCCCCAGCTTCTTTTTACTATAAGTTGCTTGACTGTTTTCCTGTTCTGGGCTCAAAGTGAGACTTTATTCCCAAATTCTGAGGCCTCCTTTAATAGTCACTACGTTCCAAACGCAGTTTTAGGAAAAGGTTATTTCAGTAGCTAGACAATTATTCTGTCTTTGAATAATTTAAACTCTTCTTAGAAAATCAATTCAATAGCCAAGAAAATTGAGACTAGCATGAATAAAGAGAGGCAAAGAAAATGGCATGATAGATGTTTTACCTATACAACACAGGAAGCTTCAAGGCTTTGTTTTTTTTTTAAAGTTTGTGTGTGATATTTTTTGCAGGGTTTTATTTATGAAACCAGAAACTGGTGTCACTATGTACTTTAGCTACTTTAGTTATCTATTACTTTGTAACTAACCACCTCAAAACTAAGTGGCTTAAAACAATGTTTTCGGTTTTGGGGGTTTTTTCCTTCATAATTCTGTGTTTGGCTGGGCTAACCTACGTGGTTGTTCTTTCCATGAGTTATTGACTAGAGTTTTTCATGTGACTGCCTTCATTTAGGCATGTGGTAGCACAGCTGGGGCTGGATGTCCAAGAGGCCTCATTTCCGTAGCTGGCAGTTGACCCTGGAAATCTTTTAGGGGACTTCTATTACTATGAGAAGCGTTTTGCATCCTACTTTTTGCCTCGGGATGAAATTCTGATGTCAGGAGCCAAAGCAGCCATCTTGTAGCTATAGGGAGACAGAGAAGCACAAATGCAAAAAGCCCACATGACAAGAAAGGTAGAGTAGGATTTTTTTCAAAAGCCTGCTTTGGATTGCCTATCTTGGTCTTATTCAAGAAGTAATTACATGCTTGCTTTAAATAAGTTAAAAGTTTCTTTTTTTTTTTTAATATAAGCTATTATTAGATTTTCTGCTACTTACAAACACATATTCATATAGGTGAGAAGTCATTTCTTTAGATAACAAAATGAATACAAGCAGTCATAAATAAAGCTTTAAATTAAAAATTATCTGTGCTTATACCTGTAGTGGAGTTTAAATTTTTGAAAATTTAAAAAAAAAAAGTAAAAGGCAGATTGATCAGAGCTTTGGTAAACATTTGGAGTTCCAAAAAAAGTTTTCCTCTATTACATGAATTTTGGACCAAATCTATTTTATGAAATTTCTCTAACTTTTTTTAGAGTATTCAGTGTTACTTATTAATGGGCTGATGGTTGGTATCAATTGATAAATATAGCCATGCAAAGAAAAACACCATTCAAAATTGCCCTGTTCAGATCTTTGAAAAAAAGATATTTAAAAGAGAATACACCTGACAAAATTCACAGAGCCTAGTGCTATCTGTGCATAGTTAATTGGCAACCCTTCCCAACCCTAGCAACAATGACCTCTCAGTCTCCCTAAGGCCATAACAGCACACACCCACCAAATCCTTCCCTAAAAGAAAATTTAAAAAAACTTTGTTTTGGTGGTATTGTAGTCTCTTAAGATAAGCAAATATTAAAAGCAACTGGGTATGTAAGATAAATTTCAGCAAAAAAATAATATTGCTATTAGAACCTTCAACAAAATTGCAAAATATGTTGAGTCTATGTTTGGTACTCTTTGCCTGTTCTTCCTGTTTGAATCTATTCATATCTTTATCTTTTTGGATTGATTCGTGCCTTCAGATTTCTTTTTAAGACTCCAATCCCTTTCTTCTTCCTTCAACTCTTAATACTGTGTTTTCTCTGTCAAAAATGTCAATAATCCTCTTTCCCTTCCCCCAAAGTCTTATTAGTCCCCTCATTTCTGCGACTGATATCATTTTAAGAAGAAAATAATTTAAATTCATTCATATTAAAGAATGACTGGCTGATAGGCTCAACTACCCCCATAATTATTTTTATTTTAAAACAAGGAGATTATTAACCTAAATTACACTCATTAGAGAAGCAGCTGGCATATAGGACTTAGTTTCCATCTCAGCTGACCATGTCACTCATTCTCACCAGCACTCACATTCTTATCTTTTAATAGGGTAAGTTTGAATTAGAGAATTATTCTAGGTTCTAAAAAAAAAAAAAAAAAAAGTCAATATCCTGGGATTCTTTACGCCTGGGAAGAGGATAATTGAGTTAGGGGACCTGTATATTATACCTTTTCTGAAACACGTATCAATAATCTGGCAAACTGATTCTACAAATGTTCTTAACTTTGACCAAAAAGATGGTGATTCAAAAAATAGTTTCTAAATAAGAAATTCTCACACCTGAGTTTCTACTCGTAATTAACTCTCCTAAAGAGTTTACCACATTGAGAATGAATAAAGACATATGGGGGGAGGTGATATTTGTTCATTGTGTTCATTTATTCTTTAAGGACAAACTCCAGCACAGTCAGAGCATTCTGACAGCTGTGACAGATTGACAGCTGTAGAAACACACTGTGGCAGGAAGCCTCACACCTACAGGTAGAAGTTACCGGTCCACACAAAAAAACTTAGAACTTTCAATATGATCTAGAATTTTCCTTTGAAACTTGACTTGCTACTGTGTCCTAAGTAAACAGTGACAGTAATTAAAGCTAGCATGCCTCCTTCAAGCAAACTCAACTCTAGTTATAAAAGGGTGAAAAAAAAAACATTGTCTGGATTTTAATTGGCCAGATTTGTTCTCCATTGACCATATGCAATGAAAGGTGACCAGATGAAGAAAAACAGCAGTAAATTCTAGTTATTGCTCAGGAAATTGCTGTAGCACTTCATTTTAAATGCAATTCAAAGTGAAATGCTATTAATAAAAAGGCTCATGACATGAAAAGTTTATTTTAGAGTGGTATAGTGCAATTTAGGGTGATGCTGTAATTCTAGGGTGGGATGTTAGATGATCTTCAGAACAGGAAATGACTTGCATTAGTGAAACCTTGAACATAATTGATATCGGTTAGAAGTAGGGACAACAGGGAGTCTAGGATTTTTGCAATATACTATTGCTGCCTCAGGACACTTACTACTAAATAGCTGAGGGGAAAATTCTAAAATATCCATTTACATCATGATAGGTAGCTTAAAGATATATGAGATTTAGATTTAAACTGGAAGTGATGAATAGCAGAATCAGTACTGTGTTAAATTTTTACAAAATGGTACAGATGTTTGGAACCACATTGGTTCTTGCCCAAAACAGAACAACTGATCCTTAACTTTGCAAAGGTTTCCAGTGTGGGTTCCAAATTCTTCAAATGTCCTCTGGACATATCCTGTGGCGTATCTTTACGCCATATATTTTCATGCTCAGTTTCCCTGCATTTTGCTAAGATGACATTTGCATGAACATTAACACAGCCAAAATCTCAATCCAATTTTTATTGTACTCAGGATCCTGATCCAGTTCTCTGTAGAGCAAGATTTAAGATTACTCACTCATTTCACCATGTAAAATTAGAAGACATTTATGTTAGATGATGGATACTTGATACCCACATGGGGATATAAATGGAAAAACAAAAAATACAAAACCAGAACCTTTCTATTTGTGTATACAAAGTGATTTCTTTGGTTTGGACCTTTGGCATCCATTTATAGAATGGAGCTTTATTTGCAACAGACTGCATCCATAATGTTACAACCATGATGAAAACAAAATAACTTGGGAAAAATGGAGCTCTGGTTCTCTTATATGCTCTCAATGTATAATGGATCTCTTTCAACTTTCCAATAGCTTTAGTTTCTTTGGCCCCGTCTGTAGGCACTGTTTTTCTTGTTGAAGAGATCTATTGCCATTTGCTTCTCCCGAGGCTTATCTGCATGCTGCCATGTCTTTCACCACGCTGTGGTTTTTCTACTGAGCTTCCGCACGCCCTCCACCATTCTTCTTATTCTCAAGACTGAACACACATAGGGTAGCTTGCTTAGAGGAACTTCAGTCTTCTTTTTTCCCTCACCATGATCCAGCTGTGTTTCAGGATTTCAATGCATTATAACTGTAGCTAGGAAAGTAGCATTTGAAGGAAATAATATAATACTTAATGAAACAAAGCAGCTACTACGATAAGTCTAAAATGCGGGCATTGCCATTGGGCAATTTAATCCCAACACTAGTACATCGAAGACTCTGTCGTCCATCTCCCTACCTGCAGGTGGATTCCCAACACTTTTGACTTTCTCCACTCTTTCTTATCCATCAAAGTTACAGAGTGTCTTCTGTTTAAAGAGCAGAATTCTGTATCAACTTTCATCTCTGCGTTACTAAATTATTACTTCGAGGGCATGTAAACTTTGCTGTTAAATTGGGATTAGATAGTTTATAGTAAACATTCTTTTCAAAGTTTTACAAAGCTAGTTTCAATACTCCTATCTCAATTGATCTTCAAAGCAACTCTATTTTCATCCTCAATTCATGGATGTGAAAATTGAAATGCAGCAAAGAAACTAAATCTGCCTATGCTTACAAAGCTAGTAAGTATCAGAGCCAGGAGGATACAGGTCCTCCTGTCCTGGTAAGTTGCTCTTTCTTGCATGTGATTCTGCCTGTCAGAGCTATTCAATACTTGGATCCTCAGATGTTAAATTCATAGCATTTAGCTGCCCTTACACATTAGTTCATAACTTTATGCGTATCTTTCTCTGTGCTCTTTAAGGGAGAGATTACTCACCAGCACACAGTGGTTTCTGGCTTCTTTTCACACAGGCTCTGAACACAATTACAGCCTAATGACTCAAGAGTTTCCCAGAGCTGGTATTCTTTTCTGAAATGAGCTACCCAGATCCTTTTTATGCAAGGCTGCATGCAATGAAGTGGAAATATGAGGTCATTATTCGTTATTCTCTTGTTCAGATTCAGATCCTCAAGTACTTTCTGAGAGCCTACTGTGTGTCAGATCCTGGGCTAAATTTCTTAGAAATGACTATTAAATACTCAACACCATATCAGCTCTGCTGGCCTCAAAAGCTCTTCTGACCTAGCCTCGGGGTTTTGCTCTTTTTCTTTTTCCCCCAAAGAGAAACTAGCTTAACGTTTGCTGAAGTTCAGGTTTGCTGATGTTGAATGCATTGTAAATCCAATAAATACAGTTCAGAAGTTTTGACGGTGAGCTTTATATTCTTCTCTTACCTGGCAAGCTGCAGAGGTCATGGGCGCTGGCTACGGCAGGTAGAGAAGCACACCCCATCGGTGCCTGCATGTGCAGACGATGCTGACTGTAGTCCAGTGTCACCAGTAGAATATAGATACAGGAGTCTTATGCCTTGAGAGTTATTTTTTTGACCTGTTTAACTTGTTAACATTGATGAAACAGATATGCCTACATGCTTATATGTTAAGGAAAAAATGTACAAGCTTTAAGTAGTATCTTTAGGATTGTGATGGGTTGTTTTATTTTTTTTCAGACGACAGAACTCTAATAGTGTGGATGATACGTTGGGGAAAACAAACAAACTAAGACAATGCAATAATCTAAACAAAAGAAAAATAGGACCTTGAAAACTATAGAAGCAATAGGAATACAGATTAGCTAAAAAATTCAGCAGAATTTTTAGATAGGATAGAGGTTAAATGTGGAGAGGTATTTCAAGGTTTCTAGTTGAGAGACTTAAAGGAAAAATAACGTTCCTAGGATGGATAACAAATACAAGAATATCAGTTCAGAAAGAACATATGTTTAGATTCTGGAAAGATTAGTTTGGGGTCATTTGGAAACATCTATATTGGGTGGTGGTTGGGGTGGGGGAACTGGTGCTCAAGAAAGCTCAAGGATGAGGATTTGGGGGGTCAACAATGTCTAAACTAGAACCAAAGTCATGAGCATGTACAGTGATAAGACAAAATTATGAGTCAAAGAAACTTGAAGACATCAGCTGTTCAAGAAAGCAGGGAGAGCCTGGAAAGGATCTGAAGAAGCACTGTGATGGGTATGGAAAAGAGACTGATAGAAAAAGAAGCTGAAAAGAGATCTTTTTTAAAATGTCAAATGCTGCCAAATTCATTTTTAAAAAATCACTAAAAAACATGCTTTGAATTTAAAAATATTTTCCAGGCCACTTAAAGAGACTGGTTTATTTAGAGTGATGGAAACAGAAGTCGGGTTGCAGGTCACTAGGGGATGGAAGGAAGAAGTGGAGACAGCTCACAGGAAACTAATCTTTCAAGAAGTTAACCCAAAAGGCAACAAAGGGATGAATATTTATTACTATAAAATAAAAATAAGGTTACTTGAATTGAAGAATGTACAAAAAAAAAGCCATTGTAATTATCAAAGCATTCTGATTCTTTCACTTTATACTTTCTGTTAATAATGGTATGTCATCAGTGGTGGCTAGATTTATTAAAGAAACCACCACTGCACAGAGAAAAATCTATATCTTACTATGTATAATTAGCTTGCTGGTTTTGAAGATTAAACTTAGAGTTATTCAGGATAGGTGGGCAAAACAGACTAAAATCAACTACAATGAATATTTCCATAGTCTTTGGAAAAGTAGCAAATATCAGAATATCTTCACTACAAAGTGAAGAAAGGTAGATGTATCAAAAGAACAATTAAAGCTGTTAATGGACTAGAATTTAAATAAGCATTGTTATAACAAGATCTGTGGGCTTAGGTAGTTAGCTTATGAGGCATTTATTTTCTTTGTTTAAATAAATCAGTGGAAAAAGTCATGATCAATAATACATCAAATGTTTTTCTGGGATAAAATGAATCTCTACAATTTTCTAAGAACAAATTGCATTTGTGGTTTTAATATTCTCTATTATTTTAACAAAATAACTTAGAGGACTTTATACATGGACCTACTGTGTAGATCAGGGAACTGTATTCAATATCTTGTAATAACCTATAGTGGAAAAGAATCTGAAAAAATACACAGAACTGAATCACTTTGCTGTACACCTGAAACTAACAATATTATGAATCAACTATACTTCCATTTTTAAAAAAAAAGACCTACATTCTTGGATTATTACATACTTTCTTAAAACTTGCATATATTGTACCAACATTTATTACAGAGAAGTCAATTAAAGTTATGGACACATTCTTAAACATTTGAGTTATGAATTGTAATTAATCAAATCAAGTAGTCTGTTACCTACTTTTTATATTACACAGCCAGCATCAACTTTATGGAATTAACACTTTCATAGGAATTTAAAGATACCACATGTTTAGAAATAGAGAGACCTGTATTATGAAGTAGTGTTTTCAGCCATCCTCCTGTCTGACATCGCTGAGCAGCAGAGAAGACCACCCCAACCTCAGCTGCAGAGTGTCAGATCAAGGTTATTACGGATGCCACCTCTCTTTGTAATCATCTCTCACCTGACCAAATAAAGCAAAGCCAACACCCAAATCAAATCTCACCCATAGCTTTTTACTTTTTTGACCAATGATCTTGATGTTTGGCTGCTTTTCACACTTTCCATCAACCCTATGAGTGCACGTCTTCCCTTTTCTGAGTTACAATCTTGACTCCTCCCAAGTGCAGTTCTTCTCCACGACAAGGAGATACCCACCGACTAGATTCCCTCTGAATTCACCTCGTGGTGGAGAACTAGCACTTACATGCAGGGAAGATACTAGGTATGAGAAAACGTTCACTATTCTCTTCATATTTTGGTTAACAGGAATTTGGTATTTTTTGACCTCTAATTATAGAGTAAAATAAATTCCACAAAGTACATAATTTCTTTAAAAACATATTTGAATATGCGTTCTGTCCATGCTGTCCAGCCAAGACCTCCAGTACCTCACCTGTAGAAGAGCACTGCAGAGAGAATAAACATCCAGGGCAACCATGGGGCGCCTCAGCAGAGGATATCTGAGAGGACTTGTTGGGTTTGAGGCCGTTTGGGGGAACTTTTAAGGACTGGGGCTTTACTCTGGATTAGATGCTGTAATGAAGTGAGGATAATTTTATACTTGGGCGTATTACCATCTCATCAAGGAGCAGACATAAGCAAAGCTAAATCGGTAACTGGCAAAGAAGCAGTCAACAGTCACTCATTAACAAGGATGCTAATTTTTATGGTTTAAGGTACCTGGTTCACGCTTTTGTCTGCGTTTGGATAGGATAACGTGATCTTGTTTTTGGAATCAAGCCATTAGAATCACAAGGCAGCCTTGGTTTGATGTGAATGTTTTGGGAAATCGTTTAAATTCAACAGGACATTGAGGCCTCCCTGTGAGTACTGGGCAGGCTGGCCCCTCGATTTCTGCAGTGGCTTTTGTCCTTCTGCATTAGTTTTCTATCGCTGCCATAACGAAGTATCACAGACTAATTGGCCTAATATGAAATTCCCTTACAATCCTGTAGTTCAGAAGTCCAACATGAGTTAAAATAAAGGTATTACCAGAGCTGTGTTCCCTTCTGGAGGCTTTGAGGGACAATCAGTTTCCTGGCCTTGTCTGGTTTTTAGAGGCCAGCTGCATTTCTGGGCTCATGGGCCCCTCCTTCCATCTTCAAAGACAGCAGGTCAACTCCTTGTCATATCACATCACTCAGACCTCCTTGTCTGCCTCTTCCTTCTACTTTTAAGGACCCTTGGGATAACACTGGGCCCACCTAGATAACCCAGGCTAATCTTGCTATCTCAAAGTCCTTAAAAGTAATCATATCTGCAAAGTCCCTATTATATTGTAAGGTAGAATCTTTGAGGAGCCATCATTATTATCTACCACACCATCTCACTCTGGTGATTATCCATTTCAAATATTCTTATGCAATTAGGAAGAAGTTTACATAAAAGAAGAAAATCCAGATAAAGGGGCCTTGGTTTAGTGGTTCAACAGTGTCAAAGACTCGGTTTCTTTCATCTCTCAGGTGGTCTCTTGTCCACTTCATCCTTGGCCACCCATCATTGTTACTGCTTCCAGTAGCAATTTAGAGTTTATGCTTCCTAGTTGTCAGTTAATGGTGAGCAATGACTGGCTGCTAGTGCTCTCTCAAGTGTGGGAAACCATCCTAAGTTTCCCAGCAAAACACTTCTAAGCTCACTAGTTCAAAATGGGAAGGCCTGCCCAACCTGAATTAATCACTGGCAAAGGAGAGAGACTAACTTTAATTGTTTTAAGTGTATCAACTGGAGTGGAATGGGAAGTTACCACAATTGTCACCTCATTATATACAGCAAGTACTCTACAGCAAGTAAATATCAGCACCTGGTCCACTGATGTATTTTAAAAGGGAATTAAAATTACGAATAATACAACAGTGTAGATGTTTGGAGTCTAAATTAGGTGTGGTCAACAACCAGATTATTGATGATCCGAATATAACTTAGCAACATGTCACAAAAAAGGGTCAGAATCTAGGCAGGTTTAAAAAATTACAAAATTACAAATAACCAAGATTGGTACAAACAGTGAATAAATAGAATACTTGAAGAACTGAAAGATGTAAATGTTAAAGAGTTAAAGCCAACAGACTCAATAACCAATAAGGAGAGACGTGACGTTGATGAGCCCAGGGGCAAAGCTTCATAACAGATGAACTTCTCTCCCAGTATGGTGCCTAGCACACACAAACTTCTTAATACATGCACAGTTGTTTCTCCGTATCCACGGAGGATTAGTTTCAGGACCCAGTTAGGATACCAAAATCTGAGAATGCTCAGTCTTATAGTTAACCCTCCCTATTCATGAGTTCTGCATCCACGTTTTCAACCAACTACAGATTATACACAGTTGACCCCTGAGTAACATGGGTTTGAACTATGCAATAAACATCCATGTATAAGTGGAACAAAGAAGTTCAAACCCAGGTTATTCCAGGGTCAACTGTAACTCAGTATGTGCTTTAAAAACTTACTCTGAAATGCTGTTAGCCTGGGATGTGAGGGTGAAATTAGATAAGTGAGATCATCTATGACCTGTAAGCAGTAAGCTGTATGCCAGGAAGAATGAGAGACAAATGCAGACAACACAAATGATATGAAGAAACATTTCTCTCAAACTCAAAAATAACAAGGAAATAAGCCTGTCCCTGATGACTATTTTTTAATTGGGCTATTATTTTCTATTTTAGTTTGCATTTTTTGATGAAAAACCATGAGAAATAAAATTACTTTAAGGAGACTTTCAGTTTCTAGTCTGGCATATAAAGAGCTTAGAAGTCCCCCACCATCTCAACAGTAAGTAAAAAGCTGAACAAATTGAAAAATCAACAACTTTCCCAAGATTTATTAGAGAAGTGAGGTCACAGGGCAAACTACTGCCCCCCAAATTGGAGAGACAGACAGGTGGATACAGCGAATCTTACTGGAGCAAAAACCCACAAGCAGAAACCTCCGTGGGAATGAGTGCTGAGGAGGAAAACCCAACTGTAATTGACACATTGCTGGAGGCTCAGTTGTGAGCATGCCTGTGAGTTCAAAGCCCCAGGGGACCTAGGCACTGGGGAGCCCCAAACTTCTGGAGTTTTATCTCCTAGATATTACCCAGTTTTCACAGTGAAAATTGGAGAAAAATTTCCTCGTGCTTCTGACAAGGGGAGAGAAGGAAGAAACCTTCTTGAAATATGCCAGGGCATTGTGCTCCTCTTAATAAGAACTGTCCTCAGGAGAAACTATTCTACCAGAACCTAACTTGCTAGGATTTTACATGAACCTAACCCACCTTGGGGAAGTGAAATACCCAACCTGGTCCATGCCAGCCTCTCCTGACACACCTAAGGGGGAGAGCGGGGAGAGGGCGAGAAATGAGAAACACTTGTGAGGTTCACAGTCCAGGGCACATGCTCAGTCACAGGACCACTGAACGCTTTCCCTCCCCGCACATCTTACCACTACGTTCCCAAAGGAATATTTACCACAGCACCTCGCAGCCACCTTTTAACAAAAATTACAAGGGATACTAAAAGGCAAAAAAACAGTTTGAAGAGACTCAGCAAGAATCAGAACCAGACCCAGATATTGTAGGGATGTTGGAATTATCAAACCGTAAATTTAAGACATCTATGCTTAATACATCAATCATAGGGCTCTAATGGAAAAAGTAGACAACATTCTAGAATAGGTGGATAACGTAAGCAGAGAGAGATGGGAATTCTAAGAATTTAAAAGAAATGCTAGAGGGAAAAAAAAGCACTAACAGAAATGGAAAACGCTTTTGATAGGCTCATTAGTAGACTGAACATGGCCAAAGAAAGAATCTCTGAGCTTGAGGATGTTAATAAAAACGCCCAAAACTGAAAAGCAAAAGGAAAAAGACTGCAAAGCAAAGAAACAAACTAGGACAGGATATTCAAGAACTGTGTGACTATAAAAGGTGTGACATACACGTAATTTGAATACCAGAAGGAGAAAAAAGAAAGGAACAGAAGTAACATTGGAAGAAATAATGACTGATAACTTCCCCAAATTAATGTTAGACACCAAACCACAAATTCAAGGTACTGAGAACACCAAGCAGGATAAATGGCAAACAAACTACAAGTAGGCATATCATAGTCAAACTGCAGAAAATCAAAGATAAAGAAAAATATATTAAAAAGATTAAGCTGGACCCAATCATCCTTCCCATCGGTTTCTGGTAGAGTCTCCCGCTAATTTAATCTCAATCCATCACTCTTCCTCAAAGAAGTAAAAGACACGAGATTTTTACTAAAATTAAATTAACAGTGCACGCACTGTTAGCCATCAGAGAAATTATTTCACAGCAGGAGTTCGACTGAATTTTACTGAAACAGAGATGGCTTTGGATTCAAACACCTGAATTTAACTCTTTGCTCAGCCTCTAATGATAAGTTTGACTTAAAAAAAAAAAACAAAAAAAAACTAATTTCATCAAGTCTTAGCTATGACCCCAGAAAAGGATAAACTATTTATTTAGCAAGGTTATTATGCGTGTTAGAGATTATGTGTGTGTGTGTGTGTGTGTGTATAAACTAGTGTAACACCTACCTAGCAAAAATAGCTGCCTGCTAAGAGATAGCTGCTATTATAAGGAGTAGTGAAAAATTACAGCAATGTAGAAATGAAGAGAAACAGAAGAATGTTTACCTGGCATGTTTTTTTCTAGACATCTAATCCTCTCACAGTTTCATAAAATTAATTTTGACCTAAAATCAGACAATCTAACAGCAGGGCAGAGACTAACATCCCAAACCCACTTCAACTGGGGCGCTTCCCTATCCCTGACTTTTGTACAGCCTACCTTCTCCCTAGGTTACATAAACAACAGAATACTTCAGCTTTTCAGAAAATCACTTACTGGCCCAGTAAACAAAGGAATAAACACTGAGAGAACAAGAGAAAAAATTACAGAATTAAGAATATCAAGGCATATCTCTGATCAAAACTTGATTGCAAAATCTCTTGGCCCCAAGGCTGGAAACTCTTCCTACATTTAGAAGCAGCGGTTTCTCTTTTTGGCCCTTCTGAAAGTTTTCAAGGTCAGCGACTTCAAGGCAGTATGTCTCAACCCTAGATGCACGTTATCACCAACTGGGGAGTTTTAAAGACTTCTGTCTGGGCCCTTCCCTCAGTAATTTGGGGTTTAATTGGTCTCTGGTGGGGTCTTGGAAGCAATGCTGGGTTTTAAAGCTCTCCAGGTTATATTAATGAGCATTCAGAGCTGAGAGCCACTGTTTTAAGGCAAACTTTCACATGGATTTCAGACCAACCCCTCTATTCATCCCCAGGCCTGACTTTTGTGCTTTGGGTCAGGATTTACTTCACCCTGTATGTAGCTGCCACACTTTCCTCTTGAGATCTACTCTGCTTGCCTGATGCTAGTTTCTTTACCATTATGCTTCCAAAGTATTTCTCCCATTGGTTGTGAGTTGAGCAAACAATGTATCACTTTACTCCTCAATCATCCACTGATTCTTGGCATCTGGAAACGGCTTCTTTGGCATGGTCTTCTCCGCACAGCTGCAATCTATGCATTTTTAAATGCCGATTCATTCTTGGAGAAAGATCAGCTGGCTTTGAAATACTGGGTAAAGTGTGTTCCTCTCTTAAAAGGAGATGGCATGTATCAAGCACTGGGGAGAGGCTTGGTTTGTGAACTAAATTGGTTTCTTTGCCTATTTTTCCTACTGGACTGAAGTTTTTGTGGCTGTGGAGCCAAGCTCACCAGTGCCATAAAAAATTATCGCCACTCAACATCCTTCAGATGACCTATCTACACTTTAGCTCTAAGATATCATATAGTATTTTCTTATTCATTAGCCTAGATTAAATCTCTTTACAATTAAGATGCATGCGTTCTCTTCTTGGCCTATGAAATCCCTTGTTCCTAACAGCTGACACTTATGGGATCTCATGGAGGCCCCCTATTATGGCCATCACTTTCCTTTCACGTGAACAGCTAAATGATGTTAAAATGAAAGCAAGTTGCCTAGGAAATAGAGAGTAGCCTTTACTGAAAATTGTTTCCCCATATTTAATTGTAAGCATAACAACTCCAGGTCACTTTTGGATTAAACCCTTACTCCACAAAAATACTATTTATATGTGCCTGAGATATTCTGCACTTAACTATTGCTAGACTTCTCCCCTCTTATTTTGTTTGCAAGTTAATTGCAACATAAACACAAAATTCACACTTCAGAAACACCGTGAGGAAAAGTCCTAAGAGTCACTAAGGATAGGAATGTAGCTCTCCAGCACACAATTCACTTGTGATCTGCCTGTGAATAACATCTCCAGCCGTTCTTCACAAGGTGGTATCCGGTTTCTCCTACGTACAATCCATTATCTTAGGAAACAGAATTGTCAGTAAAGATGTATGATCACCGTGAAATCACGCTGTGAAAACCAGAACCGAGTGCTACAACAGGAAAGATATTTCAATAGCATCATTCTTAATTTGCTTCTTTTTTTAAATAACAAAATCTTAATAATTAGATTTTTAATCATGTATTCTACCCTTTTTCTAATTAGCCCTAACCCTAGATTTCAGTGATGCTTAAATTATTTTAGGTGATAAATTTCATAATCTAAGACTCCCCTTGTCTCACAGGAGCCTCTTAGAGTCATCATTAACTTTGGTAAGATGTTGGTAATTCTCATTCAAAGAGATTTATAAACAGTTCTTACAAAGCTTTCTCCAACCATGAAATGAACTTTAACAAGCATCTTTGACTATTTTTCATGTTTATACACATGGAATCATTATGGTTTATGACCAAAAGATGATTTTTTTAAAAAAATTTGTTTACCAAAAATTCTTTCAGCAAACAACATTCAGGATCCAGGTGTCTTTGAATGTTTGCTCCCTTCAAATAGAAAATGTTCCTCCCTTCCTCTCAATGGTAAAGGTGGCAATCATTGGTAGCACTGGTATCTGTGTAACTCTAGTGATCCTCCCTTACCTCTCACTCCCTCCACGCCACCACCCTCACCAAATACACACACACACAGAGAGATGATACTAATAATATAGGCATCCTCTGCTGACATAAACAGACCACCTAGGGACTGCTAACACAGCTAAGTGGCCCAACAGACCTGGGAATGTCCTACGTCCTGTGAATGCTTTGTAGATTTTCTCTCTTCTCTCATAGCTTTGCCAGAGTCTGTTCCTATGCACAGACGTTTTCTCAACCCTCAGCTCTGCACAGCCTCCCAAGCCTCGGCCCTATCCCACCCCAACGTGCAATGAGGCCCCTACCCCAGTGGCCGTGGGCAGTTCTTACATAAGCCTGGTCTAGTTTTCCTACACAAACCCAAACAAACCTGTTCCTGCTTGTAGTGTGTTTACCACTGGCTGAAAGATGGTGCCTATAAGTTATGTCTAAGTCACTAACAGATCCCAGGGGAGTGGGTCAGTGGTGGGAAAGGAAGGTGCAAAGATAGCTGGCAGTTAAGAGTAACTTTTACAAATGGACTTATTTTTTCATTATTACTTATGGGTCCAACCTTCCAAAATTCTTAAATAGGATTTTATGCTACATTTAAAGATAAGCAAGTGTTGGAAGAACTTAATTATATTTATAAACCATGGATCAGGAAGAAAAAATCCTGGTACTAGCTATAGGAAATTGAAACAGACAAACCAACTCTTGAGTCCAGTTGAAGAGGGAAGGTCACCAGGAATGAGTCCTGAGCTTAGCAGCCCTTAAAAGAGAGGACTGCTTCCCAAACCTCTCGTCCTCCCTTCCCAAGGCCAGGGTTCCTCTAATGCCAGTTTTTAACTTCCAGCACCAGGCTTTGCCCTGCCAGAAACCTGCCTGGGGAGCTTGGGGCTGGAGCTCTAAAAAACTAGAAGATGTATAACACAGACCCAACACAATAGAGTAAAATATGTTGCTAGACAACTAAATTAGAAGCTGATTTTTGCTCCTCTGGCGATGATTCCCTTTTATAGGAATATGAATCAGGCATTATACTTCAAGAGCACTGTGACTTAAATTTGCCTCTGTGAATCTGTTTTTTTCACACAGCTGGTTCTCAAGAAGTCCCAGGTTTTGAAGAGCCCTGGAATGCAGAAATTCTGTTTTATTTCCCATAGAAGGGAGACATCCAAGCAAGTCAAAACTCCATTTTCTCCACAATACTTTAATGACTGCTGGAAGAATCAGGAGCTATCTTTCTCTGTGAGTGAAACACTAGTCACTGAGTACATTTCTTTATTTGGCTGGTCAGGGAGGCTGTATTTCACTCTACAATTCCAGCCTGCTCATGAGCTGTAGGACAAAAGAGGTAATGTAAAGAAACTGAGTGAAAGATGTAAACATCCCAAGATTGAAAACAGAGACGTTGAGGGGTTCTCTAGAGCAGTGTGGTGGGAAATGCAAGGCCATGGACTTCTCTAAGTGCTGAGCTGACAGAGGTGGTATTAATTGTACCAGTAAAAGCAAGGGAAGCACAACCAGTGTCCATTCTGAGTGCTCCCTAATAGCACCTACTAAGTGTTAGGCACTGGAATCAGAGTTTTATATACACTGTTCCGTTTCATCCTTACAGTAGTCCAGCACGTTTGGTTTTCTCATCCCCATTTTTTGTTCGACAATAGGAAGACAAAAAGATGATTGTTATTTTGCCCTGTTTCTCAAATCTTAGGATGTTTGTTATTTTGCCTTGAGTCTCAAATCTTATAAATGGTAAAGGTAAGATTTGGGCCTATTTCTAAAGTCCATATTATTTTAAGCAAAGCACTTCTGCCTTTCAAGGTCCAGGAATGTATGAAATATGTGCTTTCTGAAAACTCATTTTCTTCTTTATTTGAGTATTTATTGGGCCTTTTCTGTCACTCTTATTTTCAAAGCTTCTTTTGAAAAGCTGTAGCCTTGTTTCAGCTAAATACAGGGGAAAATAATTTTCTTTCTCAATCAAGACTGGAGTGTGCTCACATGCCCTGTGCCTTTTGCAAAATGTGTCTTTGGGAGGCCCAGATTCCTCACATGTATGTCCACGGGGTTGACCTGGAGATCCTGAAAGTCTGTGATGTTTCCTCTACTGGTGTTTTTGAGAGTGTTCTGTCTCAGAACCTTGAGAAGTCAGGGAAACTGGGGATAGAAAGGGGAAAACTCAGGGGGGAGACTGCGGAAAACCACAAACGTGATCCCTTCCTGACTTCAGTTTTCCTTCACAGTTGGTATTCATTTGATTCGACCCCTCCAATCCCGAAGGACAGAGTGTTCCAAAAACAGCATCAGTGACCACTCTGGCCGACACATCAGGAAGAGGAGGGAGGGGAAAGTGCATACATAAATAATGTAACAGTGGAACTGGGCCATTTTCTGGCCTTCGGGGGCCACTAGAGATTGCCAACCTGGACCACACAGGGCTCCCGGGGTTGTAAGAAAGCAAACCACAACATGGTGTCCACTTGAAGCCTTTCACCACAGCATGGCGGGCAGGCGCTGACTAACCACACTCCGACGTGGCCCAGCACCGCCTGCCTGGCCTCCGGAATCCCAGCTGCACTCTTCACTCTGGGGTGGGTTCAGGAACCCTCTGGGTCTACGGCTCCCCAAGGCCAGTCTGAGGATTTGTGTCCATCAATGTCAGAGTTCTCAGGAGTCTGCTGAAAGTCACAAGAGTGCTACACAAAAGAAAGACTGTTTTCTCCATGAAGTTCAATTTACTCATGTGAAGGACTGTCCTTTATTCTGTTTTTTTCAACTTTTCCAATTTTAAGTGCCCTTTCTCTTATGAAATTATAGTGATATAAACGGTAGGTTTTGTATGTTGTTTTTTTTTTTATGTTCTTTGCTTGGCAACACGGTATTAGGTCCCAGACTCATTTCTTAAAATTCACTGATCCGTGACATTGAATGTGGTGGGCACTATTGTCTTAAGGTGTGCAGGGGGGTGGGGGATGAAACCTCTGGGATCTCCTGCTCCACAAATGAGGCTGCAACACTTACACCCGAAGGAAGGAAACTTCCAAACCATCTGGAAGGTTCGGAGATTTGAGTCATTTGCCCAATTTTCATGTTTTGGGATCTCATTTTATCTCTACTGTTCAACTGTGACTCAGCAGGCTGAGAGGAAAGCTCCGTTTGTCAGTACTAAAAGTATAAAATTTTTAAAATGTCAAAGACTTATCTAGAGATACTCAAATCTAATTTTTAAACCTTGATAAAATGGAACGCTGTTCTTTTCTTTCTTTTCACTTTGAAGAATGCTCTTGATATTCAATACAACCTAAGTTTACTGGGTACTAGTTAATATAGGTAGGAATAGGAGATCACTGATAACCAAGTTACCAGGTTATAAGCACATACTACATGCCAATCAGTTTTTCACGTATTTTCTTCCAACCTCACATCATAATTTGAAAGGACAGAGAAGTGCCCCTTAAAGTGATAGTGTAAAGTGATAGAATTAAGAAGGGTTTTGGCATCCAACACATCTGACTACGAACCCTAGCTCGATGGCCTTGGATAACTAATTGAAGTTCTTCCTCACTTATAAATAAACAGTGGTAAGTTATGGAGTTACTGCAAGAAATACACAGTGTAACAGGTGTAAAGTATCCCACCTACTGCTTGGTACGTAGGAGGAGCTCAGCATGTCTCTAGACAGCTTTATCAAGTTTATGATTCTTGTAAGTAGCAGAGCTGAGAGCTCCAGTCTCTGGCTCACAGTCTATGATGCTTGCAATACAGCAAGAGTCACCCATTCATCGAGCAGGCTGAGCTCAGTGGGGCATAAACCAGCCATTGTTGAGGTTTTTTTCCATCCTACTACGTTTAAATATTCTGTCAAAGCTCCCTCTCTCCTCTCCTAACGGTGTCTCAGGGAGGTTCCACGGCATTAGACTCACAGATATAAAAATGGCCAGCAAATTCAGTCTGGTCAGTTTAAAGCCTCGATATATCCTCTTCAGACTGTGACCTTGCATTCCCTCTACTGCCACATCAATTTTTATGAGACTTAACTTTTACAGTCAAATTGTGACATACCCTCCCTGGTCTGATCAGCCTGCTGTCCAGGTGTGGAGACATTCAGACAACGCTCTGAGGACGAAGAGGAGGTAGAAGATGAGCTTGGACTATAATTGCACTTTATTCCTGCTGACTTGGCTCTGTGTCTGTCAAAATGTATTTTTTTCCTCTTCTCTAATACTAAAAAACAGGCTTGTATTTGTTATCTATTCTGTGTACCACAAACACGCGCCACAAACATGGAGCTTAAAACAAAACACATTATCTCACAATTTCGGTGGGTCGGAAGTCAGGCATGACTTAACCAGATTCTCTAATAGGGTCTCCCAAGTCTTCATTCAGTGTGTCTGCTGGGTCTGCAAGCTCATCTGAGGCTCCACTGGGAATGGATGCGCTTTTGTTAGCAGAATCCACTTCCTCGTGGCCTTATGACTGAGGGCTTCAGTTTCCTGCTGCCCTCCTCTCTCTAGAGGCTGTCTGCATCTTGCCACATGAGCCTCCCAACACAGGTAGCCCATAACAAGACTGCTCGCTTCCAGCAAGGGAGTAAGAGACTCCAGCAAGATGGGTGCTGGAATCTTATGTAATGTGTCACGTAATTACACACATGTAATCACATGTGTCCTGGCAACTTTGCCACATTCTATTGTTTATAAGCAAGCCACAGGAAAGAAGTAAGTCACAAACGAGGGGGAGGACTCCAAAAGGGAGTGAGGATCAGGCGGTGGGGCCCATGGGAGGGCTTCTGGAGTCTATAGGCTACAAGGGTGTATCATTGAAATATAAGGGTCCATTTATCTCTAGTGAAAGTGTGAGCTGAAAAGAAACTCAGAGATCCCCACTGAACTATACATAGCAATTCTGGGGAGAGCAGGAATCACAGAACAGCAGAGAAACCAGCTACTTACAATAAGTCACTCTATATTCATATTAAACCTTGCCTCTGAGCTCATGGAGTTTTATTCTCTTCTCACGGGAGGGACTTTCTGTCCTGAGTGACTGGGAGAGATTGCAGTATTTTTGATCAGTACTGGGTGTTCATGAATATTTGATAGTTTCATTTTATTACTTGAAGTGAACGTCTGGTAAGGAGTGGAGTTAGGGATAAGGATAGATTTAAGAACATCATAAGGAGACATCTACTTCTTAATCATATGAAGGTCATTATCACAAACCAAGGAGTATATATCAGTTATCATATATGCAGAATTAAGTATAAGAGTGCTCACCCTCTTTGGGAAAATTAGTACTTTTTTCATGCTGGGGACTATTTTTCTTTTGGCTACTAATGTGGCAACTCTTCTATTCCATCTTTAGAATTTTTCTACCTGTCTCCCCACGTCTTATATAGCCCTGGTTTTCTCTGAGTCTACTTCTACTACTAAGACAACATACTTTTTCTAAGGTGATTTGACTACCTAGCGCTTATCTGAATTTAGGGAAGTTTGTATATTTCTACCTTTTAGAAGTTCTTAAAGAATCCTTTAGATAAGTGCACATTTTCCAATAAATACGGTTATTTAAATAAATATTTTAATTTAACTTTGCTTTTGTTCATTTAAAGACTTTTTTAAATAAATAAAACCATAAATCAGAAAAATAAAATTATTTTGGCAGAATAACACACCAATTCTTGCTTCAAAAAATGCATTCTCCATATTTTGTGATGACTTGCCCTATCTAATTACACAAAAATTTTTATTTCATTTTTCCACTTCTTATTGTACATACTTCTGACTGCAGATCTTTAAGTCCTAAGGTTTAAAATAAAGAACTGGCTCATAATACCACATTCAAACTTTCTCACCCACAAATTTATATAAAATAATATATATAAATGACTACACAAATGTTACTAAACTATTATATTTTTTCAGAATGAGGGATTTCTTTGAAATACCTGAGATCTTAAGAAAATAATACTAACCATAAGAATGCAATATGTGAGGATCAAAAAATAAGAGTGCCCTTGCACTTGGAGCATTTATTTTTTGTTTGTTTAAAGTAAAAAGTTTGATGTGATGTGTTTTTAATTTGTGTTGCTTCAAATTCCACTTTTAGTAGCTCAGCCCTGACTTCTCTGTTAAATCTGAATATTTCATTTTATTGTTCAATGATAAAAGGATTTAAAAAATAACCACTTGAAAGAAGACAGAAGCTCCATGAGCATCTGGTTTAATTTATAGCTCTTGTTCATTACCCACATAGGAAAATCTCAGAACATATGTGACAAAGGCTTCTGAGAAGAAACCTTTAACCTGAACCTTAATTCAATATTCTGGAGTTACGAACTAAAGTTGTTCAAAGTCAGCAATAACTTTCTGCACAGCTATCTTTTAAATGTGGCAGAAGTCTACTATGTTAACTTTACCTACAGCTATCTTCTTAATGTAGTGGAATACTTTGGACACTGACTAGCAAAATATAAGTATCCAGGGACATAGAAAACATTACAATTTTTATCTGATTTGATTTCTATCCAAATTCATTTTCCCCCAAATTATATGTCATCGATATAAAGATTAAAAGCACAAAATCAGTCTTGAGTCACCATATTCTGGTAACAAACAGTTTAAGAGAAGAATTAAGGCAAGACAAAAAAAAAAAAAACAACAAAAAACCTACACAAAATTCCTAACTGCCTTCAGGCAGAGCAAAGGCAAAATACCGGTGGTGTGGGTGGCCAGGAGTGCTTCTGTCCTGGTATTCAGTGCAGTATGTTCTGTGGCATGTTATACATCCCCCAAGCTTTCTGACTTCCTATAATTAAGGCACACATCCTACAAAATCCAGTACTAAATCTCCAATCCAGCTATCCAGTTATATAGAAAACAATTAGATAAATAGAGAGATGGCTAGAAAGATACATATGTGTGTGTGTGTGGATGTGCATGTATGTCAATTTGTCAATTACTGAATGGTAGCCCGCAAAAGAGTATTATTATTATTATTTTTAAAGCAAAAGAAAAAAATTAACAAGAAAAAACCTTCCTTGCTATGGTTTAACATTATGTTTTAAATCCATTCTGTGCGAATAGGTGTGAATATATATTTCTCTTTATGTCTTTATATATTTGTATCTATCTACCTGTCCATATATGTTTATATATTTATTTACATGGACATATATCTTTATATCTTAACATACACACACACACACACACATATATATATATATATATATATCTGAATTGATGTGTCTGTATAGTAAGATAGAGGTGTTTTTAAAAGTAACCAAATAAAATAAATTTTATATTTTGAGGAAAAAAATATTATCCTATTAAATCATTTGTATTTTGAGTAAAATAGTAAATACAATCTCAGTTAGATTTGAAATATTATCAGAAGGCTGTTTGTAATTGAAATGCTGTATCACAGACATCAATGGTACTGCCACCCATGACCAATTTCCTGGAGCAATCACAGCTTCTCCCAACTCACCAAAACGTGATTACTGCAGTTGTTTTAAAATTCTCACATCATCCCACCACTCTGGTCACAGTCTATTCATTTAGGAATGGGAAGCAGACACAGGCTGAACCAGTTAATCTATCCCCAGATTTTAGAACTTTAAATTCATAGAGTTAACATCAAGGGTTTTTTTCCCTGCCATTTGAAATAAAAGTCAGTTTGCAGTGACAGAGTATGAAGCTAATGTGCGAAGAGAAGAAAAAAGAAAAAGATTGTTCTAAGTTTCCGCTGCAACCTTACACGTTCTTAAGTTCATTGTTTAACTCTCTCTTGGATTCTATCAGAAATAAATTCTTCCTTTACCAAAATCCATTTAAGATGCCTTCCTATTATTTACAATCAAAGAAATCATGAAAGATAATGATAGTCCCTGCTTGTAAGCACCGCCTTGCTATTTCGCTAGTGTAATCCCTGTTTATCCTCTAAATTTCAGCTTTGACCACCATTCATTTAGGAAGTCTTTTCCAAACTGCTAAGTGTGGGTTAATTTGATTCTCTACATGCCAGATCCTGTACTGTTCCTATAATTCTGATTATCACTCAGTATTATAATTGCCTCTTTGTTTTTCTTTATCTCATCTAAATACATTGAAACGGGGACCATAACGATTACACCTACTGTGTTTTCCCAATGCATAGCAAACCACAAGGGACATAAAAGACAATAATTGTTTAATGAAAGAAGCATTAAAGGAAAGAATAAGAGAAAAGATGTTTGATTTTATATTGACTTCCTCCAATTTATGATTTTTTTTAAATTGTCAATCAAAATTTTAATGCAAAGCACAGACTACCAATTAATATGTTATATTACCATTACTAATAACACCGATTTTCCAAGTGGAAGTAAATGATATGTTAACTTTACATATAGCAGTTTCAAATATTATCCTTTTTATAAATGACACAATTAAAAATGTTGGTAATATAGCTCTGCAGTACAATCTTAGTTTCTTTGTTTTAAAACCCCCCAAGCAATTCTCTCTAAACAACAATACCTATATGGTAAGAATAAAAATTTCCTTTGTCTGAAAACCAAAACATAATTTGTGTCTCCTAAGTGTTAGGGAGCTAACTCAAAAAAAGTTGTATGCTTTGTTTTCCAAGAAAAACAAAACTTTTTTATGAACTGAACAAAGGATACTCAGTTCACAGGAGACTAACAGTTGTTCCCGACACCCGGGAGAAGCTGCCCTTTCAGTGAACAGTTTGTCTTGATATGAAGCCAAGGAAAACTCTTGTACTTAAAATCTTTGTCTGAAATATTTCATATATTTAGACATTTTTCTAAACACTTTTAGTGTTTTCAGTATACTATTTGAGGTTTTGTTTATGGTGATTCTTGGGAAATGTCTTTATAAACAAAGGATCGTGAAGGACGCTTCTCAGTTGTATAATCTAATACCATGTCCTGATTCTCTCTGTATTTTTTTAGCTCTCTTTCCTTATTTTTTTTTAAATTGAAGTATAATTGGTTTACAATGTTGTGTCAGTTTCTGGTGAGCAGCATAATGTTTCACTCATACATATACATACATATATTCCTTCTTATATTCTTTTTTTAAAATGTTGCCCACATTTCTACCTACATTTGTGTACCTAGCGATTTGATAATATTCTTCTTTTGTTCACTATTAATTACTCACAGAGTACAATTAGACATCCATGTTTAAGCAAAGAATAATAATCTGTTATGATTTTTCCAATGTAATATTTTCATTAAACAAGTCAAGGTGGAGTTGAAATATTGACTACCTAGATTTACTCACACTAACCTAAACAGTAAGACTCATACTCCAGTTATCCTGGCACAAGGCTTTATATATACATGACTTGTCTCCTGCCAATATCCATGGGGATACTATAAAAATGTTAATTTAGTCCACAAATCACATTAATATATTTGGAAAAATTGAACTGTGTATGTCAATGTAATGTAGGCCTGCGTGGCCTATTTACACAGGGTAGATTTAGGATACAATGCTAAAACTATAGCAGAGAGGATATTTTTCACTTATTGATTTATTTATCTATCTATTTAATATAATACGCTTTTGCAGGCCACTATTCAGCAACTGACAAAGGACGGCTATTGTACTTGAATAAACCCATCCTTCTTTAGAATTTAGACTAAGGACACTTTTTTGGCAAAATTCCATACTTTGATCAGGAGATGAGTGGAACCCTTGGTCCCTTGTAGGACTGATGGGACATGCCTGGAACCCTGCTTCCCTTGCTCACAGCCACTCCATCATCCCCTGCCAGTGACCATCAGGACTCATCTCACTAAGCCCTCATCTGTATCCACGACAGTCACCACATACACACCAATCCCAGGTTAACCCAAATCCACCGGATGCTAATCCACATAAGACTCTGCACATCTTCTTTTCTAACTCCATCTCCTCCTCTTCCCACTTACTAAAACCCTCTCAGTGTGCCTGCTGGGACTTAAGATCAAATCTCCTCTAAATTCAAATTCTTCTCATTATCATCCCTTTTTCTTTATGCTCTAGGGAAAACATTTACCTTTACTGAGGACACAGATATCCCTGTAGCCCCCTAAAATGATGGCTGTTTTTCTCTGATGTTCTTAGTACCACTGGGCAGAAGGATTGGGTAGGTGTCCTCATTACTACCCTTTACAATCCCAGGTTTTGTATTTCATGTCATTAAATTGCACCTTTTACCATCCCACTTTGTAGCATGATTTACTACATCAACCCCACCCCACTCCAACTTTATACTTTGAAAATTATAGATTCTTGGCCCATGGTCACTCATTCTTCTAGTAATTCTTAGTGAATTCAAATTGATGAATTTATCCTTTCATTGTCCTAAACTCTCAGTTCCTTGATCTTTTCCCCTCTAGTGCTCCCCATTCTGCCATAGCCACTCAGTCACAAGCACGTGGTCATTTCTTTGAACCTCTCATCACTAATAACTGTAATTGTTCCATAATATCAATCTCCAATAGTGCACTAATACACTAAGTCTTTGAAACTCACCATTTCACATGACAACACTAACCCCAATATTCCTTTTACCCTACCTCCAATCTTTGGATACCACCAACTTTTCAGTACCCTCATCTCCATCTTGTCCTCTCTTCCTCAGCTTTAATTAGATGGCCAATCATGGTAATTACTCCTTTGAATATATTCTCAATTTCCTTTCCCTGTTTGTTTTCGAGTACTTGTATAGCTAAGCCACAGCCCTGGTTATATCCAATCCTCCATGTATGAATGCCAGAACCCATGCTGTTGTACATAGTGAAGAAAAGTAAAACAAAACAAAATCAAAGCATGTACAAATTGTGCAGAATTATGTTAGTTTAAATATATAGCCACAGACCTCCAATACTTCCAGGAAATCATTGAACATATTTCTGGTACATTTCCTTGCCTTTTCTGCTATTTTAGAGCTTCTCCTCTCAAGCCTCTGACAATCCTCATTCCTACCTATTGACCCTGTGTATTAGTCTGAGTTATCCACAGAACAGAACCAATAGCATATATGTAAGCATATTTATTATAAGGAACTGGCTCATACAATTATGGAAGCTGAGAAGCCCTCAGATCTGCAGTCAGAAAACTAGAGACCTAGCAGAGCTCCTGATATGATAGTCCTAGTCCCAGTCTGAGTTTGGTCCTGGAGGCAGGAGAAGACAAGTGCCTTAAGCTTGAAGATAATCAGGAAGAGAATGAAAATTCTTTCTTACTCAGCCTTATATTTGATTCAGGCCTTTGATAGATTAGAGGAGGCCCACTCACATCAGGGAGAGCAACCTGCTTTACCCAGTCTCCCAATTCAAATGTTAATCTCATCTACAAACACTCTCACAGACACATGCAGAAATAATGCTTAGCCAATTTCTGGGAACCCCGCGGCCCAGTCAAGATGACACATAAAATTAACCATGACAGTTTGTTTCCTCCTTCACTGACAAAGCAGAAACAAACAAGCAAGCAAGCAAACAAAAAAACCTACAAAATTCTACCACAACATTGGCTCAAGACTTTGTCCAAGAAAACTCTCCCTTTATTCTTGTCACATTTGGATGCTATGTGTGCTATAAACTTAGGCAAAACCTTGCAATTGTACAATAAATCCTATCTACCCTTGAATTCTGAAAGGCATTGCTTCAGCAATTTTCTCTGCTTTTTATTCAGTCATGTCTTTTCTCTCTAAAGTGGTTCATTCTCATCCTCACTTAAACATACAGTTATTTCTTTCTTAAAATAATAAAACAAACTAAACTCTTTTAATCCCCTTTCCACGCCAGTATTTGAACTTTCACACCATTTTTGTTCTTTAAAGCCGAAGTTGTTAATCACTGTCTCCAATTTCTCTCCTCCCAGTTTCTCTTAAATCTACCCTAATAAGTTTCTGCCCCTACTGCTGTACTAAACGTTCTCCACATAGACAAATCCTACTTTTTTCTTTAAGTTACTGGCAACATCTCCCTTCAGGGACTCAGGCCACAAACCCTGGAGTCATCCTTAGTTTCCCTCTTTCTTTCCTTCCCCATATATCCAGAGGATAGCTATTTCTCTCCTCTTTCCTTCTACCACTCCCTCCAGATTCCCAAAACTCACTCTCTCTTGCCTAAACTTTAGCAAAAGCCTCCCAGATAGTCACCTTGTTTCTTCTCTTGCTCTCTTCAGAAAAGTCTCAATGCAACCTACTGAAAATACCTGATTAACTTCCAATTTACTCAAGAGTGAAAGGTAAAGTGGACCCCCAAACTGCTGATCACGTGGACTTCTACAAGGTCCTCTGTGCTCCATCTCCACCAGCCACTCCTGACCCCCTGCTTTTCTCATTCACCTCACTCTAGACATGCTGGCCCTGCTCCCTTGAACTTGCTGAACCCTCTTTTACCTCTAGATCTTCACATTTGTTCTTTCTTCATCGAGAGCACCCTCCAGTTGCCAATACAACTAGCTCCCTCATTCCCATCAGATTCCTATTTGAAAATTACCTTCTAAATCTGCCCTTCTTTAGATATCACATTTAAAATTTTAACACATTCCTCTTCTTCTCCACAGTCTTATTCTCTACTTACTTTCTTTCTTAAGTACTCATCACCATCTAATATACTCTATGTATTTTCTTCTTCATTGTGCTTCTTATCTATCTTCCCCACTAGAAATAAAGTCTCCAGTGGTGCAAAGGGAATTTTGTGTGTGTTGTGTTGGCTGTGTTAGCCCCATAACCTAGCAGTGTAGTAGAGATACTCAGTAGCTGCTTGCTGAACGTCCTATTGGATGAGAGAGTGAACAACCAATGTTAAGATGGTACCTGACTTTTGTTTGAGGAAGCCACTGAAAAGAAAAGGAAGAGACCCATTTTACTCCTTTCAGTCCTCCATATAGAAATGTATCATTCAAATAGCTTAGGAAGCACCTACTGTCCTAAAACAAATAAAAAACTACAAATCAGTGTTTTTCAAAGGTTTATGAGGAAAAGAATCACTGCTTCTTAAAAACACAGGCTGCCTTGCCCTATCCCCAAAGAATCTGCTTCAATGGGTCTGTGAAAGACTCACTGGAATTTGCATTTTTAACAAGCACCCCATTGATTTTAATACAGTTCTTTAAGAAAATGCTGTAGATTCAGAAGTGATTCAGATTGAATGACTCATGTAAATGTAGAGCTGAGAGAAAATTCTTCATTATAGTTAACATGCTGAGTCAAAGAAAATGGGTCTGTTCTGCATCTTTGGTGTACATTCTTCTCTGGAGAGAGGTGAAAGTAGAACAGCAATTTGGAAAACATACTACAAAGACTCGGCTTGTATTCATCCTCAGGGGATATGAAGATCTGGCCTTTAAAAATAAGATCTATGCCAAAGCTTTTATATAGAACAACTGTTGCTTTAAAATTTTTATTTCTAAGCACTATGGAAAACTTCAACTTACTGGCAACAGAAAAGGTTTCTTGGTTCCTCGTGCCTATGAAGAGCTAATTCTAGTCAGATGTGCAGCATCCTATTCATAGAGAATAATTCTCTTATCTTGGATCAATAAAAACTGGGCTCATGACAATCTTCTTCATAATTGTGACACTCAGTTCTTCTCATTTCTGCCTGATGGTCTATGGACTTCTGCCTGTAGCAGTGATACTTTATTGGGTGCTTCATTCTTAATTATCTAACTCTAATAGATGGCATTGTAATAGATGTTGTCTCATCCATTCAGAACTGTCCTCCAGCTTGAAAAGAAACAGTAAAGAAGAGATTTCTTAATTACATTCCACATTCTCACTCATTAATTGAACTTTCTTTCAAATAACCATAAATCAACTAATGTGGTATATATTGCAGATAAATTAACAAATGCCCATATAACAGAATGTGTCTATCAAGAGGAATTTACCCATTTGTGATCAGTTCTGTTTATCACCAGTATTTGAGGATTAGAGCCTATTAATATTAAAAAAGGAAAGCAGATTTATTATTTTCTTTTATTCTTTATAAATGTGTTAACAATGTGTTAAGAAGCAAGAATCTACAGAAAAGAGAGAATCACAATTGGAAATGCAATAACTACAATGAATAGCAAAAGAACAAAGAAAAATGTAAAAGAGGACATCAAAATCATAAAGTAAGGGAGAGGGGAGAAAGAAAATGTATTTTTTTTTCTGCTTGGAATGTGTCTGAGGTTATATGATTACCAGTCTAAAGAAGTAGATAAAGTAATGGTAGTAACATACTTGAGAAACAGGGTAACCACAAATCAAAAACATACAATAGAATCACAGAAACCTAAAAGAAAAGAAACTAAGCATAATACAAAAGAAAATCATCTAGCCAAAAAAGGAACAACAAGAAAAAAAAAAGGAACAAAGAAGAAACACAAAATTAACTGGAATACAGAGTTTAAAATGGCAATAAGCACATACCTATCTACAATTACAGTAAATGTCACTGGACTAAATGTTCCAATCACAAGACACAGAGTAGCAGATTGGATAGTAAAATAAGAGCCTACAACATGCTGCCTACAAAAGACTAACTTTAGGGTGAAGGACACACATAGATTGAAAGTGAGAGAATAGAAAAAGATATTTCATGCATATGGAAATGACAAGAAAGTGGGGGTAGCAATACTCATATCAGACAAAATAGACTTTAAAACAAAGGCCATAAAGAAAGATAAAGAATGAGACTATAGAATGATAAAAAGGATATTATGCTTGTTAATATATATGCACCCAACATAGGAGCACCTAACTACATAAAAGAAATGCTAACAGACATGAAGGGAGATATTAATGGGACTACAATAATAGGAGACTTTAACTTCCCACTAATATCATTGGACAGGTCTTTCAGACAGAAAATCAATAAGGCAATGGAGATACAAAATGACACAACAGAATGTTAGACTTAATTAATATTTTCAGGAAATTACATCCAAAATAACCTCAGAATATACATTCTTTTCAAGAGCACATGGAACATTCTCTGGGATAGACCACAAAATTAGACACAATACAAGCCTCAACAAATTTAAAAGGATAGAAATTATTTCAAGCATCTTTTTTAACTATAATGGCATGAAACGAGAAATCAACCACAGAAAGAGAAATCAGAAACAAATTATTGCATGGAGACTAAACAACATGCAACTAAAAACCCAATGTGTCAATGATGAGACCAAAGAGGAAATTAAAAAATACCTTGAGACAAATGACAATGAATACACAACCACACAAAATCAATGGGATGCAGCAAAAGCAGTCCTAAGAGGGAAGTTCATAGCAAGACAGGCATTCCTCAAAAACCAAGAAAAATAAACAACCTAACCTACTACTTAAAAGAATTAGAAGAAAAGGACAAATAATACCTCAAGTCAATGGAAGGAAAGAAATAATAAAGATCAGGGAGGAAATAAAATAGAGATTAAAAAATTATAGAAAATATCAATAAAACCAAGAGCTGGTTTTTTGAAAAAACAAACCAAATTGACAAACCTCTGGCCAGGCTCACCAAGAAGAAAAGAGACAGAACCTAAATAAACAAAAATAAGATATCAAAGAGGATAAATAACAACCAATACTGCAGAAATACAAAAGATCATAAGCTAAAAATACTGTGAACAGTTCATATATCATTAAACTGGAAAACCTAGAAGAAATGGACAGATTTCTAGAAACATACAGTCCACCAAATCTGAATGAAGAAGAAATAGATCATTCGAACAGACCAATCATTAGAAGTAAACTAGAATCAGTAATAATAAAAAAAAAGAAAACAAAACAAAACAAGCAAACAAACAAAAAAGCCTCTCTGAAAACAAAAGTCTGGAACCAGATGGATTCACTGGGGAATTCTACCAAATATACAAAGAAGAACTTACACCAATCCTTCTCAAACTCTTCCAAAAGATTGCAAATGAGGGAACACTTCCATACTTATTCTATGAAGCCACCATTACCCTGATACTAAAACCAGATAAAGACATTACAAAAAAGGAAACTTACAGGCCAATATCTCTGATGAATATAGATGCAGAATTTCTCAAGAAAATATCAGCAAACAGAATTCAACAACACATAAAAAAGATTATACACTATGATCAAATTGGATTTATCCCAGGTACACAACATATAGCAAATCAATCAACATGATATACCATATCAACAAAAGAAAGGACGAAAATCACATGATCATCTCAATAGATTCAAAAAAGCATTTGATAAAATTCAACATCCATTCATGATAAAAACTCTTACCAAAATAGGGGACATATCTCAACATAACCAAAGCTATTTATGACAAACCCAAAGCCAACGTAACAGTCCACAATGAAAAGTTGAAATCCTTCCCACTAAAATATGGAACAAGACAAAGATGCCCACTCTCACCACTTCCATTCAATATAGTATTGGAAGTCCTAGTCATAGCAATCAGGCACAAAAAAGAAATAAAAAGGATACAAATTGGAAGAGAAGAGGTAAAATTATCACTATATACAGATGACATGGTATTATAAATAGAAAATCTAACGGCTCCACAGAAAAACTACTAGAGCTTACAAATGAACTGAGCAAGGTAGCAGAATACAAGAGTAACATACAGTAATCAGTTGCATTTCTTTACACTAACAATGGCATATCAGAAAAGGAAAGTAAAGAAACAATCTCTTTTAAAATTGTATCAAAAAAATAAAATACTTAGGAATTAACCTGACCAAGGAGGTGAAAGACTTATAAGCAGAGAACTATAAAACACTGATTAAGGAAATTAAAGATAATTTAAAGAAATAAAAAGATATCCCATGTTCCTGGATTGGAAGAATTAATATTATTAAAATGGCCATATTACCCAATGCAATCTATAGATTTAATGCGATTCCTACCAAAGTACCCAGGATATTTTTCACAGAACTAGAACAAATAATCCTAAAATTTATATGGAATCACACACACACACAAAACAAAAAACAAAAAAACCCAGAATTGCCAAAGCAATATTGAAGAAAAAGAACGAAGCTGGAATCATAACCCTCACAGATTTCAGACAGTACTACACAGCTACATTAATCAAAACACCATGGTATTGGCACAAAAACAGACATATGAATCAATGGAACAGAATAGAAAGCCCAGAAATAAACCCACACACCTACAGTCAATTAATCTTTGACAAAGGAGGCAAGAATATACAATGGAGAAGAGACAGTCTCTTCAACAAGTGGTTTTGGGAAAGCTCAACAGTCACATGTAAATCAATGTAGTTAGCACACTCCCTCACACCATACACAAAAATAAACTCAAAATGGTTTAAAGACTTAAACATAAGACAGGTAACAGTAAACCTCCTAAAAGAGAACCTAGGAAAACATTCTCTGACATACATTGCAGCAATATTCTCCTAGGGCAGTCTGCCAAGGCAACAGAAATACAAGCAAAAATAAGCAAATGGAACCTAATTAAACTTACAAGCTTTTGCACAGCAAAGAAAACTATAAACAAAACAAAAAGACAACTTACAAAATGGGAGAAAATATTTGCAAATGATGTGACTGGCAAGGGCTTAATTTCCAGAATAGCTCACACAACTCAGAAACAGAAAAATTAACAATCCAATCCAAAAATGGGCAAAAGACCTAAAAAACAATTCTCCAATGAAGACATACAGATGGCCAAATGGCACCTGAAAAAATGCTCAATATTACTAATTATCAGAGAAATGCAAATCAAAACTTCAGTGAGATATCACCTCATACCAATCAGAATGGTCATCATTCAAAAATCCACAAAAGATAAATACTGGAGAAGATGTGGAGAAAAGGGAACACTCCTACACTGCTGGTGGGAATGTAGTTTGATGCAGCCACTGTGGAAAACAGTATGGAGATTCCTTAAAAAAGTAAAAATAGAGTTATCATATGATCCAGCAATCCCACTCCAGGACATATATCTGGAGGGAACTCTAATTCAAAAGGATACATGTACCCCAATATTCATAGCAGCACTATTTACAATAGTCAAGACATGGAAGCAACCTAAATGTCCATTAACAGATGGCTGGATAAAGAAGCTGTGGTGAATATATACAATGACATATTACTCAGCCATGAAGAAGAATGAAATAATGCCATTTGCAGCAACATGAATATACCTAGAGATGATCATACTAAATGAAGTAAGCCAGAAAGAGGAAGAAAAATACCATATGATATCACTTATATGTGAAATCTTAAAAAAATGAACTTATTTACAAGTCAGAAACATACTCACAGACATAGAAAACAAATTTATGATTACCAGAGGGGAAAGGGGTAGGGAGAGATAAATTGGGAGTTTGGGATTTGCCAATACTAACTACTGTATATAAAATAGATAAACAACAAGGTCCTACTGTTTAGCACAGGGAACTATATTCAGTATCTTATAATAACCTATAATGAAAAAGAATATGAATAGAAATGCACACATATGTATAACTTAATCACTATATTATACACCAGAAAGTAACACAACATTGTAAATTGATCATATTACAATCAAACATTTTTAAAAAGAAACTTAAGCTTGTTTAATATTTACCTTTTATTTCAAGAGTAACTTTTGGAACTCAATATAAAGGGAATCTGTTTTGAGACTAAGAACATTTTGGGGCACCAGAGTCTACTGATCAAGATTTAAAGTTGTAGACTATTAGCTGGCAAAACAATTGGTTTTATAAAAAACAATTTTCCTTTCTCTCAGACTTAATAAAACTCCCATAGGTTAGCACTAGGCAGGATAAAGTCAGTGGGCGGAATAAACTTGATACCAATCATGTTCTCCATGCAGGTGTGGATGCCCTATTTTTCCCGGACTAGCCCAGGAGAGAGGGGAGGGCTGGAGGTAGAGAGGTCAGTGAACTATCTCCTGCTGCCTTGGGGAGACAGAAAAACCAGCAGAGACGCACCTCATTTGAACAAATCAACAAGTAGGGATAATTTTTGTGACTATTACAGAAATTTGGTTATAAAGAGTTAATATTGTCATCATATAAGAAATATCCTTATGTTTTTAGACAAACATACTGAAATATTTGGTGATGAAAATAGCATGTTAGTGATGGTTTTAAACATTTTAGCTAGAAAGTATTAGAACAGAAAGTGATAAAATGTGAATCATTGTTAATCTAGTTGTAAGGAGGGTCATTATTCTCTATTATCTCCCTTTACTTAGAAAATCACATTAAATGCATGAAAAACAAAACAAACAAAAAATAAGCATTCAATATTTAAATCACAGTCATTCCTTCTGTATAAAATATTTTATTCCATATAAACATCCCCATATGTACTTTGTCACTATTTTGCTTTAAGTAAAATGGTTTGGTGCCCTGATAAATTTCTATAGTGAGATTTTATGTTTCCAGGAAATGCTACTTTTGTTTACCCCTTAATCCTTAGTCATATTAAGTTTTCATTTTCTGTAGAGTATTAGAAGATGAAATTTTACCCCAAAGCCCCAAATATTACTCCCTAATTCTTCACACATTTTTATTTTCTTCCATCTCAAGCTCACTGAATAAATATCTAGTCCATTTAACTAATGTATCTAATCTCCTAACTCTAATATCAATGAACACAAGAAAATATATCAATTTTATTTAAAATATGCAACTTATTTATATAGAAGTCAATATGAAACAAATAGTCCTATATTTGTGATAAAAATATACTTGCTAGAATAGAAATTGTATAGGCTGTTGAATTAAAAAGAAAGCTATTTATACAGTGATACATTTTTTAGAGCCAACATTCATATTCAAATTCCTAACTACATAGCATTGTATAGTACGAATTCCAGACATTAAAAAATTGTGATTGTTTTCGAAAGTTGAAAAGTTCAAATTAAAAAATGACTATGTGAAGTTAATTACAAAAACACCTGCATATACGTGCACAAGTTTACATTAATAATGTAATTACTGACCATGAGCATTAAACAAAAATAGTAGACATTACCTTCTCAATATAATTTAAAGTAAAAGCCATATTTTCTTCCCTCATCCAGACCTCACTCCATCATATATACTTCTGGTGAGAGAATACCAGAAACTCATTAGAGTTAAAGAGCTCCAGAATAACTCAGAGTTGCATTCATCAGATGTTTCTAGATTGGAGATATCTTCCAAGATTCAAAGAGTAAGACGAGCTGATCAGCAGGGCATACTGTTTATACTTGGGTCAGGACCAATGATAGTATGTTAGGCTGAGGATGAGCAAACTGTAAAGTCTCATTAATATCCCTTGAAGAAGGGATAAACTTGCTTGTAATCCATTGATCATTTAAATATTTTATGGTTCAATCCAAAGAACAACTTAAAAAAGTCAATTTAACAAAATACCCTAGAGTTTCAAAGGTTTTTATTTTTCATAATCTTTCCCAAAAATATACTAAAAAAAATTGTGAAACTATTATTTTCTTCAGAGAGAACAAAAACACCTGTCACTATGGATAGAATAGTTTCTAATTCTCTGCTTCTCTTAAAAATTTTCTGAAACATAAGTCAATTATATCACACATTTTCAATGGGAAAATAAGTCTCCCTGAAGCAAAGTCAGCAAGTGTTTTTTAAAAAAATGTTGTTTATGCTAATTCTAATGCATGCTTTGAAATTATTATCATCAATGATTTTAAAAGCAAATAGACTGAAATTTTCCACTCACCCATTTGTAACCATGCAAATACATTCTACTGAAACGCTCTTATAGTTTTATCCATCTATTCTTTATATCCCTGTAAATAATTAAGGCTGCTATTGGGAGATGAAATGAAATGAGCAAATCTTTATTCCAAATGCAGGTTACCGAACAGTTCTATGTGTTAGGTCCATCGCATGTTGCTATAATTGATTATATAATGGTACTGCTCACAGCTAACACTCTGCCACCACCTCCATGCTTCAAGAGGTTTATACCTCAGTTACAAACATTTGCTCTGTATTGAACTACATGTTGAAGATGTCAGCCTTTGAGAAACTGCTTTTATGAAATTGAAAAAAGAACAATCACACTGCAGTATATTCTGACAACATTGCATCTTCCCTAAATAACCAATATATTTGAATAAAACATTTTTTTAAATGGGAATTTAAAAAAAAATTTAAAGCAGGATTTGGTAATGGCAGTACTGCATCAGAAAAAAAAATCTAAACACAGAAATTACTTTTTTTAATGTTCTCAGGATTTAGTTCTTTATATCATTGTGGTATAGAATATAAGAGTAAAGCCACAGTATGCCTGAAGCCACTTGGGCATTTCAGATACCTCGTATCTAATTTGCTAGAAGAGCTTTTCTTACTAATTGCATATTAGCTCTCAATGTGTACAAATATTCATTCAATAAACATTAAAGGTGTAGTATATCTTAGACATTGGTAATAAAAATTGAGTAAAAGACAATTCTTACTCATGGAGGAGATGGATAAGTGAACTAATATTTATAAGATAAACCTGAGTATCTGGTACATATAAGTGCCTCAGTAAGAGCTAGTTAAACACATACACACATGTGTACACACATATATTCCCAAGGGAATAGTTGTTAAAGTCTGATTCAAATATCTAAACATTGAGTAATTTTAAAGTTCTGTAAATTTTTTTAAAGTTAGATATTTCAAAATTATCTATATTTATAGGCAATTAGTCTCAGTAGTTTTATATACAGTTTAAGTTAATCCATAAATCAGAGGTGTCCAGAGGAACTATGTAGATAACAGAAATATGTGATCCAAGGCAATACAAAGTCTGGGGCTGAGGCTGAGCTTGGGAGGTTCTGGTGGAGAGTCTTCTGAGTAAAACTGGAAATTACCTGTCCCACTCAAAGACATTTTTAATTTGAAAAATTTTAAAACACTATACCTGTCCACATGGTAGATTTGGCACAGCTGCCCACACAAAGGTCTAAATATTTATCAGACACTGTCCAGTATGTTTTTAGATGTTTTACATCAAATATACTACCCTAAATTTTAGTTTGCATCCTTGTTTTTTTTGTCACTAGTTGCTATCTGCAATTTATTTATTGGGAAATATGTTCATTTTCAAGTCTAAGCCCAAAATTAATTTTTAATGTAAGTAATTGCTGAGAGAGTTAAAAAGTGAGAGGTTTTACAACAAAGAAGCCAAGAATATACAATAGGGAAAAAAAAGTATCATCAATAAATGTTGGAAAAACTGGAGAGCCACATGCAAAAGAATGAAACTAGACCACTATCTTAACACTATACATAAAAATTAACTCAAAGTGGATTAAAGCTTTTAAAGTAAGACCTGAAACCATAAACTAGAAGAAAACATATGTGGTAAGCTCTTGCCATCAGTCTTGACAATAATTTTTTGGATTTGACAACAAAAGCAAAGATAAACAAGTGAAAACTACATCAACATACAAAGCTTCTACACAGCAAAGGAAACCATGTAAAAAGTGAAAAGGCGACTTACTAAATGGGAGAAAATATTTGCAAATCATATGTCTGATAAAAGGTTAATATCCAAAATATATAAATACAACATACAACTTAATTGCAAAAAAACAAACAATCTGATTTTAAAATGGAAGAAGTGTTTGAATAGATATTTTTCCAAAGAGGACATACATACAGATGGCCAATAGGCACATTAGAAGTTGCTCAACATCACTAATCATCAGGAAAATGCATATCAAAATCACAGTGCTGTATCACCTCACACCTGTTGGAATGGCTATGATCAAAAAGACAAACTATAAGTGTTGGCAAAGATGTGGAGAAAAGGGAACCCTCATGCACTATTGGGAACGTGTGGTGCAGCCACTATGGAAAACATTGTGGAGATTCCTCAAAAAATTAAAAATAGAACTACCATATAATCTAGAAATCCCACTTTTGGATTTTGGGTATTTATCCAAATAAAATGAAAACACAAACTCAAAAAGATACATGTGCCCCCATGATCACTGCAGCATTATTTACAATAGCTAAGATAGGGAAACAACCTAAGTGTCCATCATGGAATGAATGGATAAAAAAGATGTGATATTTAGAGACACATACATATATAATTCAACCATAAAAAAGTATGAAATCTTGCCATTTACAACAATACAGGTGGACTTGAAGGGCATTGTGCTAAATGAAATAATCAGATAGAGAAAGACAAATACCATATAATCTCACTTGTATGTGAAATCCAGAAAAAAAAAACCCCTGAATTTATAGATAAGGAGAACAGATGGGTGGTTTCCAGAGGATAGGGGTAGTCAGAGGGTGAAATGGGTAAATGGATCTCCTATGAAGGGGAAATTTACATTTATAAAGGAAATTTCCATTTGTAAAAATCTCCATTTTTAGCCCTCTTGAGTACCAAGAAGAGAGAGACGACTAAATCATAAGAAACTCTGAAAAGAGAAGGCACAGACTTAAATCTGCATAACAAACCTTATTCTTTTTCTTTTCTAACAGATTTTTTTAAATTTTTTTTTATTGAGTTATAGTCATTTTACAATGTTGTGTCAAATTCCAGTGTAGAGCACGATTTTTCAGTTATACATGAACATACATACATTCATTGTCACATTCTCTTTCGCAGTGAGCCACCACAAGATCTTGTATATACTTCCCTGTGCTACACAGTACAATGTTGTTTATTCTACATTTTGAAATCCCAGTCCCTTCCCACCCTCCATTCCCCTGGCAACCACAAGTTTGTAGTTTATGTCTAAGAGTCTGTTTCTTTTTTTTATTTATGGTTTTTGTTGTTGTTGTTGTTGTTTTTAGATTCTGCACATGAGTGATCTCATATGGTATTTTTCTTTCTCTCTCTGGCTTACTTCACTTAGAATGACACTCTCCAGGAACATCCATACTGCTGCAAATGGTGTTATGTTGTTGGTTTTTATGGCTGAATAGTATTTCATTGTATAAATACACCACATCTTCTTTATCCAGTCATCTGTTGACAGACATCTAGGCCACTTCCATGTCTTGGCTACCGTAAATACTGCTGCCATGAACACTGGGGTGCAGATATCATTTTGAAGTAGTGTTCCCTCCAGATATATGCCCAGGAGCAGGATCCCTGGGTCATATGATAAGTCTATTCCTAGTCTCCTGAGGAATCTCCATGCTGTTCTCCACATTGGCTGCACCAAACTGCATTCCCACCAGCAGTGTAGGAGGGCTCCCGCATCTCCACAGCCCCTCCAGCATCTGTCATCCATGGACCTTTGAATGATGGCCATCTGACTTGTGTGAGGTGATACTCCACCGTACCCCTGACCTGCATTTCTCTGACAACTACTGATATTGAGCATTTTCTCACGTGCCCATTGATCACCTGTATTTCTTTAAACTAACGATGAATCAACAGAAAAAGAAAGTAAAGAAACAATCCCCTTTAAAATAGCACCCAAAGTAATAAAATACCTAGGAATAAATCTAACCAAGGAGGTGAAAGAATTATACACAGAAAACTATAAACCATTGATGAAGGAAATTAAAGAAGACTTTAAAAAATGGAAAGATATCCCATGCTCTTGGATTGGAAGAATGAATATTGTTAAAATGGTCACACTGCCCATGGCAATCTACAGATGTAATGCAATCCCTATCAAATTACCCAGGACATATTTCACAGAACTAGAACAAGTGGAACCACAAAAGACCTAGAATTGACAAAGCATTACTGAAGAAAAAGAAAGAGGCTGGAGGAATAACTCTCCCAGACTTCAGATGATACTACAGAGCTACAGTCATCAAGACAGCATGGTATTGGTACAAAAACAGACATATGGATCAATGGAACAGAACAGAGAGCCCAGAAATGAACCCACAAACTTTTGGTCAACTAATCTTCGACAAAGGAGCCAAGAATATACAATGGAATAAAGACAGTCTCTTCAGCGAATGGTGTTGGAAGAGCTGGAGAGCAGCATGTGGGTGAGTGAGGCTGGAACACTCCTGTACATCATGCACAGAAATAAACTCAAAATAGGTCAAAGACTTAGGCACAGGACAGGATACAGTAAACCTCCGAGAGGAGGATATGGGCAAAACATTATCTGACATACATCTCAAAAATGCTCTCCTGGGGCAGTCTACTCAGGCAATGGAAATAAGGGCAAGAATTAACAGATGGGACCTGGTTGAACTTATGGGCTTCTGCACAGCAAAGGAAACCATGGATAGAGCAAAATGACGGCCTACAGAATGGGAGAAAATTTTTGCAAATGAAACTGACAAAGGCTTGATCTCCAAAATATTTAAGCAGCTCATACGACTTAATAAGAAAAAAACAGGCAGCCCGGTCCGGGAATGGGCAGGGGACCTGGACAGGCAATTCTCCAACAAACCTTACTCTTGTTTATCATACTTTTGTTGGTCACCTCCCTATAACTGGCCTCCCCTGTACCCTTTTCTCTTTTGTCTTTAGGTGAAGATGGTATTTATGCTGAATACCCCTTAGTATCTCTCTTATTTAAATGAGATATACATGTTAATTAACTTCCATTTGTTTTTCTCTTATTAATGTGCTTAAGCTAAGGGGTTGCAGCTGAGAATGTAGAAGTATAGATGAAAAAGATATTTTTCCTCTACAACTCTATAAACATGGATGTACAAATATGTCTTTGAGATCCTGCTTTTATTTCTCTGGGGTAGATACCCAGAAAAGGAATCGCTGAATGATATAATAATCCAATTTTGAACTTTTTGAGGGACAACCATACTGTTTTCCATAGCAACTGCATCATTTTACATTCCCATTCATTTAATTTTAAAACAATAATGGAAGTGTGTTATCTCTAACATTATAATTGAGAAGCTGAGGCTCAGAGAAGTTAAGAATCATCTTAGCTTCCCAATTTGATAAAAGACAATTTTGGGATATGAAATTGGCTAGTTAAGAATGAGGACTCTGGAGTCCAGGCATAGCTGAGTTCAAATCCCACGTCAGCTTGCAAGGGCCGAGAGCCGTTGGACATGTTATAGAGGTTCCTGAAGTTTCACCGATAAAGGAGAATGATTACCTCAAAAGGCGACTGTGAGTGGATTAAATGAGATGGCCTGTGTAAGGTATTCATGCACAGAGAAGAAAAAATATCTTTTTTTTACCTTTTTAAGTTCTTGACTGGGGCCCTTATAACAGGAGACAGATTAGCAAAAATAAAAAAGCATACAAATCTAATATATTAATATAATTTAATCTAATCTATGAGGATGTAATATTTAATATACTTTTGTGACATAGGAAGCTTCATAAGGAAATGAAGGCCTAGACAAATGGTTAAACTAGAGTGTTTTAATGCTAGATCCACTGAAGAGCAGAAAGATGTGGAAAGATATGCAGGACAGAAGGTATGAGGCAAGTATAATAAATAAACTGGGGGAAACTTAGCAAGGGTTGCTCCTCCCCATTCCTCTCTATGTCCCACAGTCTGCAGAGATAAGAAAGCTCCTTTCATTTGGGTGTATGGAGGGCACCCCTCACATGAACGTCTTATGACCTGCTTGAAGGCAAGGTTACAGAGTTCTTTCCCTTTCCATTTTTCAAATTTATTTAACTTGAAATAGTCAGTATGTCAAGGGGTCATATTTTGGGGTAGCATGTCCTAAACTTCATCATATGGCTTTTCGCATAATAAGCATTCAATAATTAAATCCTGAGCATTAAGCCCTGTGACTAGTGTAAGTAAGTACCCATGTTTATTCCTGTAGATTCTTTCTGTAGTTGGCTCGTTTAAATTACTCTGGATTGATGCTAGTTATATGCTCCAAAATGACATCATTCCCTAGTTGTTCTGTATCCCTGTGGGGCTTCTCTCAAGCTGGTCTGGCTTTAAATGTTCCGTAATAGTGACCAAGGAAATCTCATTCTTTTTAACATTTTTGAAATGTTAAAAGTTGTCCCCTATGTATTAACTATTGGTTAGTTGGTTATTGGTTTCTCTCCTTGTTGTACTAACAATGGCAGTCTTTTTGTAATGGGATAGGTGCTGTTTCAATAGGCTTTCCATGAATGGTCACTCGAGATTTTATGTGGTACTCTGGGGCAGTGCCAGTGACCTTGAGGCTCACACTTTAGACGGTTAAAGCAATGAAGCAGGAGAAACAAAATGTTTACCCACCCCTCCGTCTCAGATGTAACATCTTTCCAGCCTGACCTGAATCAGAAGCAGAACTGGAAATTACTGAGGCAGAGTGGAGAAGCACTTGGGAGCTTTATACATTGTTTGTACTGCTTTCCACCAAGCTTGTGGCCATGATTTAGCAGCACTGTTTATACCTTAAGGGAGGAAACACAATGAATATACTCAGTTGGAGGTTCTCAACAGATGGAACCATGTGCTTATCTGCAGACCTTATTCTAATCCATTCACATATTTTGAATCTAGTCAATTTTAAAAGTGGTTCAGTCATGCAGGGCACTTGCTGTAAGTAAGTAAAAATATTACCACACTGGTTTTTAAGTTTTCTCATAAATGTGTACAGAAGAACATAGACTTATCACTGTATTTGTGCGCTATGAGAACAAACTATGAATTATGAGAGTAGGAAGCACCCTCCAGAAAAGGATGTACGGAAGTGAGATTTGAGCAGTTTCATCAGGACAAGCAGCCATTGCTAAGACAAGCCACCCAGACCAAATTCAACCAAGAAACTTCTAAACAGGAGTGAAAGTCAGAGTGGAATGCAATCTTTCCTGCTACTGCCACTCAAGGAGGATCAGGAAATTGCAAGGGTAAACAAACTGACTTTTAGTAGGAGACAAGATCCCTCAAGAGAGAAGGCAGGAAACGACAGCACTGCACAAATACAATTTTAAAATTATTTCTTGAGGAAAGACACACACAAAAATAAGTAACCAATGTTTTGTAGAATGTGTCTTGGATTCTGTTTAAATTATTAATGGAATTCACGATACAGAATCCCCAAATATGGTACCTTGGCATATTAAATATCTCAAGCTGAGGGAATTTGAGAAAACGATGGAAGCAGGAATGTCACTCTGATCTCCCCTCTCCTTGCCCTTCTTCCCTGAAACAGGTCATAAAACTCCCATGTGACAGGTACCCTCCCAGTACCAAGAAAAAGGGAGACATGCTTGTAACCAGAGACGAGGAATTTGGGGCTAAGAAATCTATACAAAGCTTGTTAAACTAACCCTATCAGCCTTGTTACTTCTTTGCTGTTTACTACCCGTAGTTCAAACCCCTCAGTCTTGTCTGTTCTTCACAAATTTATTATTTCTTTGTTTAAAAGTAGAAAGCTTTCTGCTCTGGTCACTTTTTCAGGGCTTTTATTCTCTTGTTAAGGCTTCCATGTACATGTAAAAGTCCAATAAAATTTGTATGTCTTTCTCCTGTTAATCTAACTTTGACAGTTTAATTTTCAGGCCCAGCCAGGAACCCTAAGAAGGTTGAGAAAACCTTTTCTCCTCCCATATATAAGTGGCCAATGAGAACATGAAAAACTGTTCAACATCGTTAGTCATTAGGGAAATGCAAATTAAGACTACAACAAGTACCACTATTATATAAGAGAATGGTTAAGATTAAAAAAAAATTGTCAATGCCAAAATTTTAGTGAGGAGGTGGAACACCAGCACTCTCACACATTGTTGGTGAAAACGTAAAATGATACAATTTTTGTTTTGTATTTTGTGTGTGGCATTTTTAAAAAAATGAGGAAAGCTAATAAACATAGTGTCCAGAATAAACATGTGGAGAAATAATATAGGTCAACATAAAGAAATCTTGTAAATTATATATTATTAATTTTATTTTAAAAATCTACTGAAGTGTTACAGTTTGTAACTCCTCCTTCCAGTTGAGAATGAGAAATTTTACTCAAAACAGACTTACATGCAATATGAGCCTAACTCTTCTGACAATGTAAATTCTATCTCATGAAGTATTATGATGGGGTTCAGGGCACATTACCCCAAAATATGGCACCTTGGCATATCGAATATTTAAACTAAAGGAATCTAAGAAAGCAGCAGAAGCTGTTTCTCCCCTTCTCTCCTGTAACAGGTCATACAACCCTCATATAAGAGGTACCTTCCCTATACCCAGAGGAAAGGAGCAGCCTTATTGCTGAAGACAAATGGATGCTGAGAAGAATGGGAACAACAGGTCCTACCAAGTTTCCCTCAGTTTACTACACCTACTTCAGACTCCTTTACCTATTATAGTTCTGCACAGTTGTATACTGGTCATCAAACCTAGCATAAATACACTAAGGTCTTCTTTGGGTCTTCATTTCCTTATGAAGTCTCCCATGTTGTGTACTATTTATTACATGAAAAAAAGTTCAGGCTTTTATCCTGTTAATCTGATTTTTTCATTTTAATTTTCAGACCCAACCAGAGATCCTAAGATGATGACGAAAATTTTTTCCTTCCCTACAGTTTCTTGAATCCATCTGTCTCCCTGGAATGATTCATATTTCTAGATATTTTCCTTTTTACTGAACCCAGTGAAGAACATTGATACTGTTCTCATTCACTCTAGGGAGAACAGTCTGGATGCTCTAATGAGTGGTTAGTGCTGAGCAAATATCAAAAAGACATAATATGACCCATTCTCTTTATGAATTTATAATCTAGTTGAAGAGGCAACTGTCTGGAATTCGCATCATTAGATTAACTTTTTTAGGCTTACAGAAGGAACCTGTTAAAATGAAAATATACTTTGAGATATGTGAACACATGGAATTATTAGGAAGCCCTAAGTGGTGTGTTTCACATCTACAGAAGCTTAGCTACTTTCTAGATTCTTCTTGGATATAGGGAAGGATACACTGAAAGACAATTTGAGAAAAGCACCTATGCTTTCACTGTTGAATGGAAAGGAAACCATGAACTAATCTTTTCAGATCCATAACAGGAGGAAAAAGAAAAGTGAGGCAAGCAGAGAACCAACATTTATCCATCACCAACTACATACAGAGGATTTTACATGCATTATCTAATTTCAATATCAACAACATTTATAAAGAAAAGTTATTACCCCCAATTTACAGAAAAGAAATTGCATCTTCTTAAGATGACTTAGCAAGGAAGAGAATCCATGATATTGATTTCTTGTCCCTATTGTTCCCACTACCTAATAAATTTCACCAATGTCTATACCTTTCATCTGTATCCAGAAAATTCAAATCCTAGTGTTGAGAAGTAGCTAACCACAGAAAATACTCAGTATGACTTCTGAAAAAACTGTAAATTTAATGACACCTTTTTATTTAATGAAAGCAAAAAAAAAAAAAAAAAAAGGAAGACAAAGACAGAAACAGATATATAATATGGAAAAAATACAGTTGGTCTTTGGTCGGATCAGATTATATGCTTTTCCTTTACTTACGATCTTTGTCTCTAGATCAGTTAAATATATATTAAAATTTATATTTTAATAATTTGGAAGTAATTTTTTAAAGAATTACAGGATCATTATTTATCACAACTATACCTGTACCATACGTTGGTGAACAAAGCCTACATTTTGGTAGGTAAACCTGTGTTACCATCTAGTGGTAAATTATTAGAATTACAGACACAAACTCCCTGAGTCATGGAGAGAAGCTAATCTGTGAACCTAGAAAATACAACAATCCTAAATAACAATAAGCAATGTCACAAGCTACAACTTCTCCTTAGATCTTGTGGTTTAAATGCATTCAGACAGGTTCTCAGATGTGCAGATACAAGGCTGGATTACAATGAAGCTTTCTAAAAGTATTCATGTGTTTAATGCCTTATCAAGGTATTGAGTAATGCTGACTTCAAAGCTGGGTAGGACATGGTTCATTATTTTTAGTCAAATTGTAGTCATAATTTAGTTTATAAATACCCTTCCTAAATTAGCACTGGAAAACCACTAAGCCTGAGAAACTGATGCCCAGGAAACAATGGAGGCAGGAAAAATAGAATAATAGACTATGATTTAGCTATAAGATTTTCTCATGGGAAGAGGAGAGCACTGTGAATATACCAGGATAGGCTCAGTTTTTCTCCCGACATTTCCCCATAGTTTGATACTAACTCTCCATTCTAGCAACCATTTTCAGTCTACCCATGGGAACACTAATAAAAGGCAAAAATACAGGCAGGTAGGTTGTGGCACATAAACACATGAATGCAGTCTCCTTTGGATCAGGAGGGACAGGTAAACTATCCATCCATCTCACACACCTTCTCAGAATAATATCATGTTCCAATCCCTCTACTGGTAATAAAAGCTAAAGCAAGTAAGTAAAGATTTAATGGGGAAGAATTAATACAGAATGACAGTCCAAAATCAATGACACAACACAGATCCACACAAAATCTTGCTGAGAGAGAAATGAAGAATAAGTAACTAACGAGGGGAGTCGGCAGAATCTTCATGGATGAGGGATCAGTTGAACCTGTCATTGAACTATGAGTAGGGGCTTAACAAGTGTTTAAGAAGAAAAGAGGTCTAGAAACGCCAAAAACTCTTCTCCTTGAACAACAGTACTATGCTTTAGGTCTTCTAAAGAAGGCAATCTCATGTGTGTTGTTGCAGCAAAAGATCCTGGGCAGCCAGAGAGTAATATCTGATGGGCACTGGGTGGAATCGTGGCGATCAGTGACAGAGAAGATAGTTAAGAAACCCATCTAAAAACACAGCTATTGACTCATCATACGTTATGTTTCTGTATTTTTATAATTTTATTCAGCACAGACACAGTAAAAAAAAATCAACCACTAGAAGTTAAGCTTCATAAAAGAATTTTATGTATTTTGTCACTGCGGAGTTCCCAGTGGTTGGAAAAGTACCTGGCAAATAGTAGCAGCTAAATAAACATGTAAATATTTGTCCATTGAGGCTTACAGCCATTTATTTGGTAAGCACTTATTTAATACTTATTATGTGCTGGCACTGTGACAATATATGTCAGGCAAGTTGTATTTTTGCCCAAAAGGATTAAGTTACAGACAAGTTATAACTCTTACTAGTGAGAAACAAACTTTCTGAAATAACTGGTAACAGCAATATTCAATATGGTAGCCACTAACCACATGTGGCTATTGAGCAGTTGAAATGGGTCTAGTCTAACTTGAGAAGTGCTGTAAGTCTAAAATATACTCCTGCTTTCAAAGGCTTGGAACAAAAAAAAATTATGCAAAAATACCTCATAGAAATTTTTTATATTGACTGCATCCTGAAATGTGCAAAAATAAATATATTTTGTTAAATAAAACATATCATTAAAATGAATTCACCTTTCTTTTTACAGTCTGTTGAGGTGGTTACTGAGAAATGTAAAATTACGTATGTAGCTCATTTTATGTTTCTGCTGAACAGTGTTCTGCTAGAAAACCAAGATTAGAATTAGATTATTATCTAATTTTCAGTGTATGAGTAGAAAAACCTCTTTATATTCATCTTGCAGATTATATTAATTTTGAGCACTGAGGCTAAGGGTGAGTTGAATGAATAAATTGAGTGACTTAAGTGCATTATGCAATTAAGAGAGGCAGTGTCCAGTTCTAAACAGTAACCTAATTCAGTGCTTGATGATTTGTGGGCAGATACAGAGAATCAACCTTGATCCTCCACAAAGCTTAGGACTCCCTGCTGAATAGAGGAAAGGTAAGACACTTTCAATAGTTTCTTCGGCAGGTGTTCAGATTTCACCTACTGCTCCAGCTTATACATGGGATCAATTTCTTTCTGAGGAGTTCTACTTCCTCGATGCAATGAAATAGTACAATCACAGAAAATGGCAAAAATCAGGAATTTCATCTCAGCTTCTAGTCAAAGAGTTTTGAGACCTCCCTGTAAGAGTTGTATGATCATGACCCAGTGTGTGCTTTCTGTTTGGAAATGCTTTCCCCTCAGCCAACACTGCTGCTAGAAATTTTAAGAATACCATTGGAGAGGTGTGTTCTCATGCAGTATTGTGAAAATTCAACTTGGAAATTCTGAGCATTGTGGGATCAGCAAACAAATAGATTAGGCAGCAATCGGGATGCTAGAGCATAGATAACAGCAGGGGTGTCTGGACAGTATTATTTTGGGCTAGGAAAGTTATGAGAGAGTTTTATGTTGAAAGAACAAATTGTAGTTTAAGGAGCATGTAGGTACTAGGCATTAGCAGGAGAAGAGGAATCAAAAATCCAACAAGTTGCAACATACAATGAGAAAAAAAAAAAAAAGGTAGATAACTTGGCTTTTAAAACTCTTTTCTGCTTTTAAAACTGAGTTCACAAATGGTCAAGAAGCAATCTGAATTTCAGGCCATGAAATATTCCCAGCTCTCTCTACTTCCTAGCACATAATAGAATTTTACTTCCTGGGATCTTATGGTTCCATGGGGACATGCCATTAATTATACTCAACGATTTGTTTGTAAAAGTGATAGAAGTCCCTCCTGAGCTAGAGTGTTCTATTATCAGTGCAAGTCTGTCAATGCTCTGTGAGATCTAAGACCAACCATAAACTGAGTCACATTGTAATCCTTTGGGTTACAAGTAAAGTGCCTTAACCTCTAGGCTTTGCTCCCACTCCCAAGGCCCCAACCAGTGGAGCATAATTTCCTGGTAGATATGGAGGCTCTTTCTGGCAGCTGCCTACACTGTCACTGTGGACTGCATTCAACAGGAGGGCTCTCATCTAAGTGATGTTCAGAGATTTGGGCTCTTTCGAATGACAGAAGAATAAGGGAACAGCATTCACCTCTGCAACAGGAGCAAGAGTCATCAAGCTATGGAAGTTCAGAATTTATTCACCTGTGATGTGGACTTCCATTTCTGAGACTGGTTCCCCTAGGATTAGTGTCGTTTATTCCCTTGCTATGATTGGCTACACGCAATGTAGCTAATGTGATCTATTGAACCTAGATATAATTCATGTACATACTGGTTTTTCAACCTCACCCATTTGGTGGAAAATTTTTACAGATAATCAAATAAGACACTACTCATATGTTGATGCTGTGGCCAGTTCTGGAACTTAATGCACAATTTAGACCTTTGGCACATTAAAAATACTTCCAGAGCACTCTATTTCATCTGATATGATGACTACCAAGGCTCACGATGGTGGCTGCTGCATCAGCTTTGGTCTCTGAATGACTGTAGCTAAAGATTACTGTAATTAATAGTCAGAAAGGGGTAGATAAAATAAAAGAACATCAAACCTAGAATTACTGGTCTGAATTATAAACCTGGTTATGTTATTTGCTAACTATGTCAACACAGGAAAGCAAACCATTGACTTCAACTTTCCATTCCCTTATCTTTAAAATAAGGCTAATAATGCTGAGCCAACTAAAGGTTATGAAGAACAAATGAGACAAAATAAAAGAAAGCTATTCTACAGATGAATGGTAATTCATGCTATGAGAAGCAGGGGATATTACATTTTCTATGGAAACTTTGAAGACTTCTCTTTCAATGTAAAACCGTGTATGACTAGTAACACTTGAACAGTGCTAAAGCCAAGGCAGAGCTAGGGGTCGTCCTTAGCTTTCCAGTGTAGATGGCACTGCCATCAACTGAAATAAAAATCATGGAAAGAGGAGAAGTTTTGTGCCCTGCTGTTGGTTTCCGAGAGTAGAGTGATTTGCATGGCTAATTTAGAATAATGTAGGGATCTTTTTCTTAAATTCCTCTACACAGACTTTAGGAATGAAATTTCCCATTTGCATAATTAGGAGTTGAGCACAATTTCCTTTCCTTCCTCAATATGTAAATGCCCATATTAACTTTATGCACATCTGAATGTAATAAAATACCCTCTCTTATCCTTATCAATTATTTGCACACAATTCCTTAGAATTACTCACCACTACCCCCCACCCCCACTCCCATCAATAGATATAAGCATTTAATTCTCAGGACCCAATATATTGTGACTCATATTTCTTTACCTCTTCCAAGGCTATAGAGCAAGCATATAGAATTCTGCTCTGGCATCTGCTTTACTCTTAGGGATTTTTTTTTTTTTGATACTTCTTTATTTCTATTGTTATATTTATTCTTGACTTTAGGAGGCAATCACCTCTTGAGCTGGTAATCAGTTTGTGTCTGTTGTTGCTAGGTTTGTCAGATGTATGGCCATCCTTTTTCTTCTGCTTCACCTGTCACAACATAATGGCTATCAATCTTGCCCATCTTGAAGTTTGAGCAATACGTATGAATAATTTGACTCTGAAACTTTGTGAAGTAACATTTTAATTAGCATTTAGATAGGATTTGTATTTTGTCAACAAAAAGAAAAATGTTCAATCTATTTTCCAGGGGTTTCTTCATTCATTTATCCAGCAATTATAGTTTACTTACTAAATATTCACACTATAAACATATCAGTGTGAATTTACAGTCTCATTGAAAAAAAAAAGAATATATCTATTAACCATTTTTTCTAAAATATTTCAATTGCCTTTTGCTTTTACCTACAGATAAAATAAATTTGTCAACTGCCTAATATATTCGGGCTACGTAGAGAGTCAATATAAAAACAAGTAAAATTTCAGTGAAGTACTTTCTAATAGCAACTTCTAAATTAAAAATCCCTGATAATTTCCTTAAATATTTACTTGCTTTTGCTTAGGTAGTAATCAAATTTAAAAATGTTTGTCTATCTAAATTGTAGTTAAGTAAAAATCTACTCACGTAGTTTCTTATGTTCAGAAAGCCAGTAGATATACAAATTAATAACTGAAGAAATTCAAGAAAAATTCCAAGGGGGGAAAAAAAAACAGTTGGATTTATTAATTATATTTCTAGTCCAAACTTACTTCAGTTCTCAACTTAATTGTCATATGGAAACCTATCCTTTATTGTCTTTACATACACCACACACACCCCTGCCACACACAATTTAATTTAATCCAATAGGAAACTGTTATTCACCAAAACCTTTGTTTGGTTTCCATACTTTTAAAAACCTCCTCAGATCTATTCCCCTGCTGTCCTATTTTCTTTCAGCTCTATCCTGAAGAAAGCCTCTTTCTGTGATTTGAAACATTTCCCAGTGTCTGTTGCAGTGACTAATTTTTCATCTTATTAATACCAATAATATAATGCATTTGAGCACTCTGCAGCATTTAGATAAGATTCCATGGGGGTCTAGCCTTTTCCAGCTATATAAAAATGTTCAAAAAATAAAGCATCAGGGCAAAAATTTATGCCCTGCTGACCATTTGTACCAAAAGAGATTAGAACACACTGTGGAAGTCTGTTCTATAGAGTGTTTTCTGAAGATGGGAGCTACACAGAGGGCTTCATTAACTTCCAAAAACTTCAAAATGAAAAAATGGGAGGAACGTATCTTGGAAAGACTGGACAACAAGACATCACACTAAACAGTATACCCATTATGATGAGTAAAGGGGATGTTTGATTTAGAGAGTATTGATTTCAATCCCCATTTCAATGAAATGAGAAAAAAAGGGGTAGTTTTAAGAGAAAGACATGAAGCATTGTACTTTTATCACACATTGGTCACTTTGAGCTTACTTACTAATGACTTACATCCTCAGTCTCAACACCAAAAAGAGAAAAATCACTGGTTTCACAGACTAGCACACACAGGATAGGATTTACTTAATTCATCCTAAAATTTCAGAAAAAATTTCAGTAACAGTTGAAGCATGCCACCCGTTTTAGATATGATCTCTTTGGGGAATTGCAGTGAGTTTTGGAAATATATACAGTTCAGGGCCCTGTGAAATGCTGATGTATCAATATATATTACGAGCAGCTTGACAATGTTGAGTACTAATGTCTAATTTGCTTTTGAGAGGTCATGCTATAAGCTACTTGAAGAGCAATTATTTTTAATGTGTCAGAAGATGTGAGCACAACAGTTAATTTTTATTAACACTTTATCATAGAGAAGTAATATCTCAGCTGCAGAGAAGAAAAATATTCTGGCCCTACCCCATTTACTGTAACAGAGGTATTATGAAACCTCCGTCTCCAGGAACCTCCTGAAAGTCATTTCTCACAACCACAGTTTGCTATGTCTTATACTAACTGGGGTAAATAAAAGATATTATGATCCAAATAGCAAAATAAATAAATATATAAGTACCAAAAAAAAAAAAAAAAACCCTCAAAAACTCTTAGGACCAATTAAATGACTTAATCAGTCAAAATTGATTGTTTTACTATTATTAGCCCAATTTACTAAATTTAGGGTTTCAATTCTCTGATTCATTTTTCAGTTGCATACAGAGCTTTTGAATGTCCTGGGAAAGCTTTGATCACTATCCCAACTATCCATACATCAGCGAGGCCTCTGTAATTGTGTCTTCTGTACCACTCCTGGCACTATATACAACTGAGATTTTACTGCACACAGAAGATTGTGCCACAGAGTCGTTCAGTTGTCTCAAATATTCTTTTCACTCATTAGTGGAAGTTAAATTAACGTCATCATACCATTAGTATAATTGATAATTTGACCTAAAAGCTATATACAAAATTTTCCTAATCAATAGAAATTATTTCTTTAAAATGTTTAACTAAACTTTGAATAGATTTGCTTCATTACAGTGCAAGAAAGAAAAATGTGACTAAAATGAATTATTTTAAGTTATCTATTTTCTTTTAACACATTAGGCAAATTCTGATGATGGAGAAATTCAGACTTATAATTTAGTTACAGGAAATACTAATGACAATAACCTTGAAATAGTTAAAAATATTTTACAGTTACAGTTTTCAGCTACTCCCTTATAAAATTGAAATGCAAATACAGTCATAACATTCTCCCTTATGACAGAAGCCTATAAGAAATGGCTTAAGTCTGGAAAAATAATATCTACAATTTTGATAAGTGTGCCTTTTAGTTCTTGGTGCAAAATTGGGGTCCATATTCAACTCACTCCACTTGCTATAGTTTGCCAGTGGATTGAATGAAAGAAAAGAAAATGTGAAAATTAACGTAAAGAATGGCATTAATTTCAATGAAATATCAACGTGCTAATGTCCAGTTTTTCTAAGCTCATCTTTTTAATTAAGCTGTTGACATAGTCAGATTGTCATTTGGATAGCAACAGGTAGGTCAAACAGAGGGCCATGGGAATTATTATCAGTTATTAGACCACATTGGGAAAATAACTTTTTGGAAAAACCATAAACAAAGGAAAATAAATAAAATAATTCAACATCTTCTACTAAGCTTTAGGGCTATAAATCTATTCAGAATTACTTAAAATAACTGTGAGCAAAGACTTGAATGCATTATGACAGTTAGAATGTGCTTTGAAAATGTAGAATCAGACAATCTTGACAGCTGCTTCACACGAACTATTGAGACACTTAAGTTGCAAATATTCCCAAAAGAAGAGGAATTAATATTCTGTGGAGTTGCATGCAAGATGGAAGTCTTCTGAATTATCTGCAGGGTTCAAGGAGGGTTTAGCCTTTCTGGTCTCTGACTATGTCTACAAAAGCAAAGTGAAGTGGAGAAGTAAAGCAATTATCCTGATTAACCAAGCAAAAAATATTTCTCTGCATGTCAGAGAAAGACAATTGTTAAGGCATGAATAATACAGATTGACCACACTATCTATGTTGATTGAATTCACCAAACATTGCTATGTTACCTTATCTTGTTTATATAGACAACCAAAGAAATAGTAAAATTGTGAAATACATCTAACCTCAAACTCTAACCATGCCTTTATTTCCCTTCAGAATATGACGCTGAATAGGCGTTTTATTCCAGGAAACCAAGCACATACTGGAATACAATAACAATGAAGGAAGACTCCAATATCTTGAAATGAGAATGCTATGACCCTAATGACCACACAGTCATAAGCACCCTGGTCCAGAAAGAAACAAAAAGGAAAGCTGGATCATATATAATCCAGTGATGCATACATATCTTATTGCAAACTCAGAGACTTCACACTTGTGTAGGGGAGCCTGACCAAAAAAGTATGCAGAAAAATGAGTAGACAAATCAATTCAAGTTTTAATAGGTGACATTAAAATTAAAGGAATGGTTAATGTAGAGAGTGATCTACTTTAAGGTAGTCACTGAAGTCTTCCTTGAGAAGATGTATTATGTATTTATTTCTACATTAGTGATTTAAAGCAACACACACTTATTATTTCACAGTTTCTCTGTCTAGAGTCTTGTATAGGCTTAACTTGATTCTCTGCCTTGAGGTTTCTCAGAAGACTGTAATCAAGGTGTCTGTCAGGGCTAATGTCTCATCTGGAGGCTTGACTGTGGAAAGGATCCTCTCCCAACCTCAATTATGTGATTGTTCACAAGATTCAATTCTGTTTGGGTTATTGGACTCAGGACTTTAGTAGATAGCTTTTGTCAGGATCTGCCTTGAGTCCTTACCACCTGATTTGCCAACATGGCAAATGGAAGTGAAATCTCCTCTAGGTTGAGCTATTCTATTGGTCAAAAGAAAGTAACTAAAAGGGAAGGGATAACACAAGGCCATGAATACCAGGGGACACGGTTCATTTGGGGCCATAGTAGTCATTAGCTACCACCTCAGCTCAACCATGAGAAAAATAAGGGGAGGAGTGACCCAGTCAAAAGGAAATGCTCAAGGTCCAAAGTGGAAAAGCCTTCAAGTGTTCAAGAAACTGAAAGAAGACAGAATAACTAGAAAATTATGACTGGTGGGGAGAGTGTTAACTGCAGTTAGGTCAGGAAGTCCTTATAGGCTCTAAGTAGTTTAATTTTATTCTAAATGTAAGGAGATCTATTCAAGGTTCTTTGGCAGGGGAGTCACATAATTTCCTTTACTCTCTCAGCAGACAACTGAGCCTGTTATGTGGAGAATGGAAAGGATGTCACAGTAGTGGTGGTGATCAGCTGATAACAGAGGCAAGATAATTGAGAATGTTCTGGGTTAAGGTGATGACAATGGCAAAAGAAAACAGACAACACACTCAAGGTATATTTAAGAATTGCTGCCAACATGGCTTAAATGTGGAGAGTGAGAAAAAGGGAGAATTTAATTATTGCTAAGTTTCTGGCTTTAGCACAGGGCTGGGAGGCATGATTGTACCATTAACTGAGATGAAAATTCTGTAAAGTGGGAATAAGAAATCAATTTGAATTGGAGCAAATCATAAGTTTAATTTTGGATATATTAAAGTTGAGATGTCTGTGATACTTTACGTGGAAATGTCAAATAGGCAGTCGGAAACAAAAATCTGGAGCTCAGAAACATTCAGGTGAATATTTAATTATATGAAACCGGTGAAGTTTAGACATAACCAAACACTGTAGGAGATGTGCAGAAATAAATAAAATTATATTTAGGTTTGAGCCCCAGATCTTCCATCAAATAGTTGTATGCTTTTAGGCCAGCCATGTTATAACTTTAAGCCTTTGTTTGTCAGTTGTCAATACATGTATGCTTTTATATTTGTGAAATGTAAGGTACACAATGTCTCCAGAGAATTATTATGCAATTAACAGTGTGACTTTGGTCAAACCTCATAAACTCTCTGAGCCTCAATTCTCTCTGGTGAAACATGAACAGTTAGCACCCTATGAGATCTGAGGTCCCTTCCAGTTTCAAAATTCTGAGTCTATGGTTGAACTACAGTGTATATTCAGAATTACATTGAATTATGTCCTATTTTAAAAGAATATCTTAAAATGAATAAGCATCAAAAAGCTTTTTAATGTTAAAAATGAATATTTAATTTAGCTTCTAATTAGTGCACTGAATCTAGTATGCATCTATCTTCAAATATTTTAATATAATTGTTATTATATGGAAAGAAATAAGGACTGAAGTAAATATAAGCCATGGAAGTTTTATTACATATTTTAGCATAATAGATACTCAGCATTAGATAGTAACTATCTACTTTCACGATTCCCTTACTATCTTCACACCCACAATAATACACAATCAGAATATATTTAATAAGTTCCCCCAAAGAAGGTAAGTGAAAAGAAATCATCTGTTTTTCATTTTACATTGGGCCAAAAGAATCCAACCCTTCTATTTAAAAACAAAAATTATTGTATTGGCCTTAATTATCCAAATTGGCTATTTTTTTTCTTTAGCACTTACCTTTGTTGCTTTCTTTATCAAGCCCAGTCTTGATTAGCCCTATTATGATTATAGAGTTAATGTGCCTTTTACCAAAATTAACCTTATTGTAAAATAGACAATCATCTTAACAATATTTGCATATCTGTTCAGTATGAGAAGTCATGAGTTAAAATGCTCATGACTTTTCAAAAAGCAACAAATTCATTATCTAAGCATTATAATTCATGTTGTAACATATAAACATTAGCAACTGCTTAAGCTATTAAGCAAATACTCTGATTTGAATTTAATTTCTCTGTTTCCTTCATCACAATGGTTCATTTTCCACAATGGTTCTTATGTATGTAGATTTTTTTCTTTGGCAATTAAAATGTAGCTATTTTTAGGGAAGTGATTATAAAATTTCCACCATGGAATTCTGTACTTTTTCTCCCTCAACGACCCCTTATACCATTTGTTTGTTCGTGGCTTTAGTATGACAAACAGGATAGAATCAAAGAATCGCCGTGTTTTCTCATTTCATTTCCCCTTTCCCCATGGCAATTTGTTACAGTTGTTGGCTAAAGTGCTAAAAATTAATAAATAGATAAAATGAAAATGGTTTGCCCCCAGGTTCTATCACTCCCATAAAAACACTAGCTGTAAACTCTTAAAAAAAGAGTTAGGTGACATTAGTAGCCCACCTATGTTAGCCTGCTTCTTTCAATACTTCGGACTATTCTATAAAGCTTTTACAGACAGCGCATGTTTGGTTTTCATTATTCTTAGCCAAATAAACCGTGACAAAACAGTAAACACATTTATCTCACATTTTGATCTAATTTTAATTAGAATGATAAAAATATAAAGATGGTATCAAAAGTGTGAGGCAAAGAAACAATTTCCAATTATACATTTAGTATGATTTGAGACTGATGAAATGTTTATCCTTGGCTATGTATCTTGGAAGGCAGAATATGAGCACAGACTGTCCAATGACACCTGATGGAGAGGTAAGTCCAACCTTTCTTGTACTTCAGTTTTGTGAAAAATGGTGAAACCTTCCCTCTTCATGAGAATGCTTGTTTTGAGACTCATATAAGCATGTGGGCATATGAATTAGAGGAGAAAATTCATGAGAAAATTATTTGAATGCCAGTATTTAATACTTTAGTGAGCTTCTAGCTCAAGAGTTCTTATAATTTAGTTCAAATTTCCAACTCTCATTTGCCTCATTGCTGTAGTTTTAAATCATGTGATTCATTTTTCCCCTCACAGATAGAGCTATTAATCAGAAAACTGAGTCCTTGCCTTTGAATTTTTTCATTAGTGCTTTTCCTGAAAGTTGGAGCTGCTCACAACATCTTCCCTACACTGATCCTTCAAATACTTTGTTATCAGTTTCTCAATGTCTTCAGCCTCTGGAGCTTCAACTGCATTTACTTCTTGCCCCCAAGCACCACAGCCACAATTTGACTCCGATATCTTTTTAAATTTTTCCTCCTCCAAAATCTTCAACCTAACATTTTCCTACAATCTCTTGTACTTTCAGTACTATGTTACTTCACTCTTAAAAACTTACTTAAAAAGTGATTATTTTCACAAGGTTATAGTGCATATTTTAAAAGGTCAAATCGTTTACAAGGCTTTTTGGGTTGACTCATTTCCTGTTCCCCATCTCTATTAGCAAATTTTTAAAAATATATCTTCTTTTCTATAAATAATTTGATATTAACACCTTTTGATTTTTATCTACTAGATATTATCTATTGATTATTTCTATATGAACGCTTAGGACTTAGCCTTTTCACCATATCCACTTTAGGCAAAAAAAAATTTTCCCAATATAGTTCTGATTTAAATTTTATTAGATCATTATTCAGTGTTTGAAACAGTTTATCTTTGTCGATATTTATAGCAGACTCATGTAAAATATTATACGTTTCTTTCTTTGCCCAACTTTTTGTTTTACCGGAAATTAATTGTATTGTTTTCAGCATTTGCAGTTTTCAATTCAATGCAAATGTTCACCGAGTTGAAAACATTTCCTTTTAATATTTTCAAATATATTAATTCTTCTATTATCTCTAATCCTCTTTCAGAAATCTCTTCCGCAGCTTTTTACCCTTCCCCAAACTGAATTGATAATTTCTAAGGCTACACAGCTGTTGTGTCGGAATTTCCCTTCACCGTCATTCTGGGGGTACCCGACACTTCTCCGGTGTGGGATATTCTTTTTCCTGGATCTCATGTTACCCTTTCCATTCACTCCCTGATAACAAAGGTGGTTATCTTTCTGAAATGGGGTTCAATTCAATCAGTTTTTTTAGCTTGTAAGTCTGAAAAGGTTTTTTTCTACCTTTAAACTTATTTGATAGTTTAACTGTGCAGTTAATTTTGAGATGGAAAATTTTCCTCAGAGTTTTGGTGCAATATCCCATCATCTTTTAGCTTCTAGTGTTGAGTACTGTTGGGTAGTTTGATACGACTCTTGTATCTTTTTCCTTTGTATAAAAACATTTCTTTTTTTCCTGTTTGGAAATCTGTAGATAAATATCTGTCCACAGTATTCAGAAATTTCATTGTGGAACTGGGAATGCATCAATTTTCATAAATTTTACTGGGCGACTAGTTGGCTATTCAATTGAGAAATATAGAATTGTGGGAATATCTTAAATCATTTATTTGATAATTCCTTCCTCTCCTTTCCTTTGTCGTGTCTTTCTAGAACTCATATTGCTCAGCTATTAGGCCTCCTAGTACAATCCTTTAATTTTTTTTTGTTTTCTTTTTTAGTTTCTCAGAGTTTTTTTTTCAGTCTGCAGGTACTTTCTGGAAGATTTTCTCAACTTTAAATTCCATCCCTCCCGGGAAGTTATTCATTTTTTGGCCCTCATATTTTTAATTGCCAAAAGCTATTTTTATTTGTTTACTGTTCTTTTTTGAATACAATATTTCTTGTCTCTATAAATTTATAAATGAGTTTTCTTTCTGCAAGTTTCTTATTGCATGGTTTCTTTTTCTTTTCTTTTTTTTCATAGTTTCTTTTTCTTAAAGTTGCTTTTTCTGCCTGAAGACTTGGTGACAGGCTGCATATCAGACTCTTTCCTTTGCTGTCTGATGTTCATAAGCTTTCAGTTAAATCCATTATTTTCCATCTCTCTTTCCTCAGCTGGGCTGGAGGCCTTTGCTTTACCTACTTCAGAGAGTGAACAAGAGCTCTGGTGTTCTATGGGCTTGGACAGAAGCAGCTGTACAAAAGTGGAAGAAGGAATTTAGTGCTCTGATAACTTTCCTGGTGTCCTAATACCACTGGAATTGGACAAACACTTGTGCATTGAAGGAATTTCTGATATGAAATAATTACTTCAAGGCTTTCTTAACTGCTGATTAGGGTCTGCTTTCTTAAGACTGCTATATCATTCACCAGTCCCTCACCCATCTGCTTTCCAGTTTCCTTTTTTTTTTTTTTTTTGCTGTTTTCTTTGCTTGCATTGTCTTTGTGCTGTAGATTTAGGTCTTAAAAATATTTATTGACCATTATTTTAGCGGAGTTTTGGGAATGATAAAACTAAATGAGAATGTATATATTTTACCCAAGATGCAAACTTACTCATCAATTTGATGGTGGAATTTACCTTCTTGACCTACTACTTACTTTCCCAACCACTGGTGTTCTAGCTACTATGCCCAGATCTCCAGCCATTACTCACTATTTCAGTTAGATCATTTTAGAGATTTAAATCTTCTGCATCATTAATTTACTTTCATCTACATACTGTCAATTCTGGAAAATAGAATGCTTCATCCCTCCCTGAACTCCCCACCCAATCCATTTTCCTCTTGTCACAAAGTATTACTAGAAAAAATCGTGAAACCACATAATCAAATTTTATTCCAAATCTGTAATTACAATTGAGTTTTACTTTTTTGCAACCCTCATTTTGCCTATATAATTGAAGTCCTAAAGAAGCAGCTAAATTCTTTCTTGTCTTCTAATACTGTTGAAACTACTCTGATCATCTCCTCATCATTCTGCAAATAAGTGGAGACAATGGAAAACTTCCCACATTTCTTCTCTCCACTTCAATCCTTCTTCTTCAACCATCATTTCTCCTACCTTGTCATCTACAAAGTACAACAGCCTTTTTCCCCCTTACTCTAATGCCACTATTTGTGCCAAAGGCTCCATTTTATCCCACTTTCTCCTGTTCTATGTTCCAATTACTGTATCTTCTCATCCTGGTGTCTGCAGTAAGTCCCAGAATGTTTGGATCCATTCTGTACTAATAACAAAACAACAATAAAACCTTTATTTACATGCATGTCCCTTCAGTTTGCTGCCGTATCTCTCCTCTCTTCTCTGTCACCATATTTCTGGTAATAGTATTCCACAGCACCCATTAAATCTTATTCCTATAAAATCCATTTTCTACCCAGTACTTTACTAAAACTTGCTTTTGAAGGTAAGCAAGAAGTCCTTGCAGAGACATTTTATCCTTTTACACCTTCCTTAATATCCCTACAGGACTTGAAATTATTCATTACAACCTCCTTCTTAAAACTCTTTCCTCCTTTGGCTTCCATACCACCACATGCTTTTTTGCTTCTTTCCACTATTTCCGTACTCTTGTTGCTTGTTACCTTTACTCCTCTTTCCTAATCATTGTCAGCAAGTTTCAGTGTTCATTCTTCAACTCATTTTGGATTACCTCCTCCATAGCATTTTTTTCTCTTGATTTTGAGTTTTCCCATGGCTTTGGCAGTCACTTCAAGTAAATGAGTTCAGAAGTTAATACCAGTCTGCACCACTGCACCTGTAAATTTCCAACAGATGCTGGGAAAGATTTCTGTTATCCATACACCAATATATTCAAAGCTGAATTTGTCGAATTTCCCTATACTTTATCATCTGGACTTCCTCCTAGGACCTCCTTATTCTGTTAACAGCATCATTATTCTTCTAGTTAGCAAAACAAAAAAATCTCAGTGCCATCTTTCATTTCTGTCTTTCATTGCAACTATTCTTTATATAAAACTGGTGAATATTGATTATACTTTTTAAAGATATCTATCAAATTTCCTCTTTCCTTCTTATTCCCCTTGTCATTACCTATTTCGGATCCTTCTTATCACTCACCCAGACTATCACACTCACCTATATTACCTTTAAGCTTTCTATCTTTATGAACCATTTTTTACTCATTTATCAGAGTAATAACTTCAAATCATAGCTGAATCATGTCACTTCCATCCATGGATGTCAAGATAGAAATAATTTAATAAGGACTTAGAATATAAGTGCAAAGTGTGCAAAGCTGAATAATGCATAGTACTTATTTATTCTTTTGCTTTTTTAGGGGTGGTTGGATTTTTTTTTTTTTTTTTTTTTTTTTGCTTCAAGAAGCTTTTTGTTGTTTGCTACTATCTTCTCAAATATATTATTTTCACTGATAAGATTTTGTTCACATTTTAATAGGTTTTAAGTTTCAGGTTTTAATTTTTTCAAACTTCAGAGCTATTTCAGTGTCTATTCCCTTACCTATGGTAGACTCTGGGAGTACCTCTGTAAATAAAAAAAAAAATATTTATTAAATGGATTTTTTAGCCAAAGAGGCCTGTACCCTATAATCCTACTGTTCAATATCAAAAACACTGACCAATGCTTTTAATTTGTCTTTTTTTCTTTTACATGACCAAATAGTTAGCAACTTCAAACTACATCACTCTGTATCTCCTTGTGCAGAAGGGTAGCCATATACTTATTCACCACCCTCATGCTGGAAGCAAACTCTTTAAGGAATATTACTCCCTTAATTCCATTCCCCAAGCATCAAAGGATCAAAGAGAAATATATTAGGCAATCTGTAGAAAACTAATGTTTTCATATCTCCAAACTGACTACTGATATTTAGCAAACTGGGATGACAAATACAAATATTAATAAGAATTTGTGGGAGTAGCAGTTAAGTAGGAGTCAGCTAGTCGTATATCTTTCTTCTTCATTTTCTCCTTAACTGCTTTAGTAGAAATTGCACATTAATAACTAAATAGTAAAAAAAAAAAAAAAAAAAAAAAAGGGAAAATTTTTAAAACAAATATGACTGACAAAGGAGTAATAGCCTACATTTACACACACATAAATATACATGCACACACTGGGAGACAAAGAGAAAAAGACATCTAAAATTTAATAAGAAAACAAGGCTAACTACTCATTAAATGAGAAAAAGACATGAATGGGCAAGTTTCATACATACATAAATCAAAATGGTAAATTTTGGTAAATTTGTTTAGGTAAATATGTTTACTCTCCAGATAAATTAAAAATGTAAAAGTAAAATCATGTGTTATAAGTGTACACATATGAATCAACAAAGTTTTAAAAGAATGTTAATGCAGTAATAGAAAAGGTGTGGAGAAGGAGTCACCTGTAAACTACTGCGAATGTGAAAACTGGCACCTGTTTTCTAACAGGCTATTTAATGATACATATTACCAAATAATAAGAAGCAAAAATGTTAATTTATAATTTATAATGAGTATAACCTATGAAAAAATTTATAGATCTTTTGGATTAAGTGTGTGCTATTCAAATAGGGAAGCTAAAATCTGTTTTACCAATTATATGGGAATTTTTTTTTCTAGAAATAGTCAATACCACCCTATTTCATCTATAAAATTCTAATAGTTTTTACTTCTTATAACTGAAAATTAAAATTACATGCTAGCTCATAATAATTGTTATCAATATATATATTTGCCTTTCATTAAATAGAAAAATATTGCTTGTGATGTTTAATGAAATTAATAGAGATATTTCTGAACTTTTATCTATGACTATTTCTTAACTATTCCTCAAAACTTAACAATAGAATTGAAAATATGCATATACATATATTTATGAAAGAAATATCATATAATTATATTTTGCCTCCTAAATGACTGACAGTTTTAGCTTCATATAGCATTGGATTATTTGAAAATATCAGTAAAAAGAAACAGCCATTAGACTTATGATTGTTTTATAACTTATAAATGTGCATAGCTTTATTAAATTAGATTATATTGATTGCTTTTAGTATTCTTTTTTACAGGCTGTTTTCAGTATTTAATTTGGTTTTTGATATTTTTGTAATATTCCTTACAACACATTTACCGTATCTATTTGAATTTTTAATTACATCATGTGCTTGTTTTTGTTTTTTCCTGACAGAAAATAAGTCTGATGTGACTAGTTAGTTTGACACTGAAAACTGGCTCTGACAAGTAGGTTAATATTGTAGATATTTTCCCTAAAATGAATGGGGTAAATCCGAAGTTCCAACATTTTGTCTATGGCCATACCACCCTGATCATGTCTGATGTCATCTGAAGTTCCAACATTTTGACAAATATTTTTAAGGAACATGATAAGATAAAAGTATTTTATTTGAAAAAATAATATATTATAAAGTTATATTGAAATTAATTACTATTTTGATTTTCTCAGCACTTTCTGGCTATGTAGATTTGAACATTGTTTCTCTAAGTAAAAATATAACAATGTAATTATTAGTTATTTTATATGTTTGAATAAAATATTTTTGATATTTCTTCCACAAAATGAGAAAGAGAATGACTCAGATGCAATGTGCTCAATTATTATTTGTTTTCAATAAAGTTGCAGGAAGACCCAGTAAAATTGCAGCTATTAGGTTATCAAAAATATTTTTATAAAAACACTTTTTATTTTGAACATAATAAAAGGAGTTCAAAAAATAAATAAATAAAAGGAAATTGAAGGATTCCCATTGATAACAAAATTCCTTCATCTTTTTGTTTATTTAATTAAGATAGTTCAGTGCTTACATTTGTAGACAGCAACAAAATAAAAACAAAACAGAAAGGAAGAACAATTGATGCTGAATCTATCTCATTTTAGAATTATTTACAAGTAGTAAATGTAAATCCTGAACATTCTTCTTTCAGCTTCCTCAAATGTCAACCTCATATATAACCCCAAATGTAATAGTAATTAAGAAACTAACATCAATTCAATGCTAATTAACTGATCTTATTCAAGTAGCTTCAACCATCTGACTCATGTCCTTTTTCTGGTCCAGGATCCAATCCCTGATCACACACTGCATTCAGTTATTATTCCTAACCACCTTTAATTTGAGAGGGTTCCTCAGTCTTTCTTTGTCTTTCATAATCTTGAGACTGTTGATGGGCAGTGGACGGTTATTTTGTAAAGTATTTCTCAATTTGAATTTGTATGATGTTTCTTCACAATTAAATTCAGGTTATACACTTTGGGCAGAATACAACAGAAATTCTGTGAAGAATACAACAGAAATGATGCTGTGTCCTTGTCAGGGCATCACATTAGGAGGCACGTGATGTCGATATGTCTAATTACTGATGATTTATTTTAAAATGTCAGTATGCAAATACTATATTCTTTGCAAGTATTTATACTAATAAAAAGTGGAAGTCAACTGAAACATACAAGAGGATATTCAGTTTTTCAAAATTATTTTTAAAGTGTTTTAAGAATATTTATGTAGACAAGTTTATTGAGATTTTGAATTATAACGAGAAACATGAACTATATGCAGGAATATATACAGTCAAGAGAGATTTCTTTTTTAAACAGGGAACACATTAGAACATATTTGTTTACTAGTGGGAATAATCCAATAAAAGGCAGAAAATGTGATATTATTTTAAATTATGACTCATAAGAAACAAAATTTTCTGTTGTTATGGTGTACCCACAAAGTGGAACACTATACAGCTTTTATAAATGATCATTATAATTGCTAATATAGAATGTTGTTTACTATTTTCTGTTCAGTAAAAATATCAAAATTTAAAATAACATGCATAATGTGAGTATACTTATGAAGTAGGTGTGTGTGTGTGTGTGTGTGTCTATTTGCTTAGAGAAACTTCTAGAAGAATGTTATTCTAAATGTTACCAAGTCTAAAATTGAATCTCTCTGCTTGGTGGACACACATTGTTACTATGGAATAGTGTATTCTAATTTTAAGAATACAAAGCCTTAATGTTGGTTAAAATTAACTGAATGTTTAGATTATACTGGGAGATCGGTCTATATGGATTCAATATTCCCACTAAAAATACATATGTTTTCAAATATCAAGCTTTCTCTTTGCTCTAAAGATTCAGATAAAGACTAAATATTCAGATACGTTGGGGACTTTTTACTTTTAAATGCACATTTATATAGAAATAGTAATTAGTAGATAAATTTTTTTCATCAAGTATTTGTTGTATATTCATCAGGCACCAGGTACTCTTTAGGTGCTAAGAATACAAAGATGAACATCACAGTTAGCAGTAAAGAAGGTGTAGACTTACATACTATGATGCAATGGGAAAAGACACTTAAACAGACTTACAATATCTATAATTTATAGAACATTCCATGTGGGTTTCACACATATCATCTCACTTCTGATGATGACCCTGGCCAGTAATTAGGAAAATAATGCTTATTCTTAGCAATCAAAAAACTGGATTTCAGAGAGTTTAAGTGTTTTTCTTAATTTCACAGGCTAGTAAGTATTAAGGCTACAATTTTAACCTAGATCTTCAAACTAAGTCTCTCTTTCACACACACACGCGCATGCGCGCTCTTAATTAAAATTTTATCTGTATTCCTCGAAACTGGCTACTCTTCATTTTACTGAATGACAAAATATTTGGAAGATTAGTTACACACTATTTAATCAGATTAGTATTGGTAGATCTTTGTATCTTCAGCATGAAAAGTTTTAAATGTCACTGTGAAATAATCTAAGGTTTTTAATAGTTAGAAATAAATTCAAGAAGTTGATTTTCTTTTTCTTTCATTTTTACCATTACAGCTTGTGATCGCATTGTGTCATGACTGTACTGTCATTATAACACCTATAACATTTTCTTGAATGTATTTGTTTTTAATGTCAGCTCTGTGACGGTAGAGATTACTTCATATTCATCTTTTACTTTTCCCTATTCTCTAGATTACACTAAGGCATGTATTATGTGCTCAGAAGTGGTTTATCTGTTAAATAATTGAATGGATTCTCAGACCTTAACATTATTATGTACAAGAAACTAAAGGCATAGTGAATTCCATTATACCTAGTTAATCTTCAAATTACATAATTTATAAAGAGAAACCTAAAACTTCTGTTTCTTCAAAGATTTTGCTTGATTTATTACTGAAAGTTTTATTTTATATTCCATTGTACTTAATAATTTTATCTTCATTTTATTTTTTTCACCTGTGTTTCTTGGGTAAAAACTATTACAAATATTTTATATATTGGAAAATAACATTAAATATACAATTTAGTAATATAGATATTAGTGTATATCATAGTCAAATCATGACTCTGAAATAGACCAGCTACAAGTGAAATTGAATTTGGCCTACAAAATTCCCTTGAATACCATATTTACAAGGGGAAAACAGTGTAGCTTGAGCACACTTCTGTGGATTCACATGATATACTCTTTATTTAATTGGCAATTGAAAATGCAGTTACAAATATAGGTCCTTCGAGACTGTAGTTTTGGAACCCTATTGCAAAATATAACCCTTAATTATCTTCATTCCTAATATGGCAATCCAGTGTATCCCAAGATATATTTCTTTCCCTGTAAGTAAAGCCTAAAAAAAAGTAATTTTATTGACCTCAAAGTAGTGTGTGTCCATGACTCCAGAAAATAATTATTTTTTTCAAAGGTGTGTTCAGGGAACACTGAAGAGATTAAATTTAAAACTCCTTTTAAATGGTTCATGGAACAGCATTAATAGCTAGTCCAAAGGGACTTATGCTAATCTACTTTCTGTGGCTAAAACTAAGGATTTAATGAAAGTGATTTCTATAATGGATGGATAAAATAGAGTTTATTTTTGCAAATTTTTTCGTAACAAGGTAACATCAGCTCTCTTATGTTGTATTTTCATTATAGAAGTTAAGAAACAAATATATTTACTTATAGAATCATAAGGAATTCAATTTTTGCCTTAAAAAAATATTGCAGGTGGAAGTGGGCTAGTTAGTGGTGACCCTTCTCTAGTGTAATCAGAATTACAGGGCATTCTTCTCGAGCCTCAGTGAAACACTTCTCCTTGCATTTAGGTTCAAAAATAAAGTAAAATTTTAAATAACTGGAATGAAGGTACCTGTTCATTTCTGCTTCAATTCAGTTAGCTCTACTGAATCCCTTTCTTATTCTTCTGAATTCTGCTCCAGCTCAAGTGACACTGTTTTTCTTCCTGCATCATGCTGTGCTCTGCTCTACTCTAGAATTTCAGCACAAGCTGTTCCCTCTGCCTGGAATTTCTTCACCAGTTCTTTGAAGAGTTGATTCCCTTCTCTCTCTTCAGGTCTTTTTGATTAAATGTTAGCTCCTCATTAATTTGGACCACTCTACTTTTACTAGTTATCATCACACTGTCATTAGCACTATCATCAAATCTTTTTCTCCGTGATAACTCTTCACACTTGCAGTGACTGATTTATTTTTGTGTTATTGTCAGTTATTCTCCATACCTCCTTTCTAACCAGCCAGGGACCAGTACCATATTTGATACATAGTTGGTGACTGGTAAATATTTATACATTTAAGGACTTGAATTGCTGAAGACCTTTTTGTAGTTCTGAAGGAAGAATCAAGTCATTAAAAAAAAAAAAAAAGATGTAACCCCATATGCTACATGCTGGCCATGCCCAAGATGTGTGGGGCTCAGCTCATATTCCCACACTATATACACATTATATTTAATGTAATGAAAACTGACCCCCATGATAATAAACTTGAGATATACAAGATATTCAGACCAAAAAAAAAAAAAAAAGATTAATTATAATCAGTATACAATCGCCTCGAACACATCACAAGTAACATTGATCTTCCCTATTGTGAAGTTCTTGATACATAGTAGATGCTCAGTAAATATTTCCTGAGTGTATGTATTCAACAAATAAATTCTAGAATTTTAAGCTGGGAAACAAGCAAATATGTTTCAGAAAATTTTCTAACCACAAGGATTGAAACAAAAATTTTTTCTGATGAACATAATCAGTTGGAACAATGCATTTCACAACTGAAGTCTCTAAATATATTGTAAATAGAAGTAGTCTTGTGATTTTCAGTGATGTCTTAATTATGCTGGTTGTAAATAAAGTACATTTAAAGCAGAAAATGTCATGCAGTGTCACCAGAAGAAAGTTTCCTCTGTGGTTCAGTGAAAGGAGGTATATTGAGTCCAACTGAATTCAGTTTAAAACCCAGTTCTAGAAATATTGGTTGGGTCCCTGGGCAACTACTTAGAGCTTCTAAGCTGGAATTTGTTCATTTTCAAAAGGGATAAAACCACAGCTGGTTTATCTGATTATCTGGATATGGCCTCAAAATCTCAATAGCTCCTGGATGGCTCCCTAGAATCTTAAGGCCAGTGACGTTGGGAATATTGTCAAGATCTGCATACTAAAGGAATATGGCAGTTTAATGAGACAATCAATGGATAGCAATTTCATGACAAATAGTTGCTAATTTTAAAGCTACTGTTTTATTAAAATGGTACTGAAATAATACCATAGCAAGCACTCATTCTTGTTAAAAATTTAAATCTCCAAGTGAACCAATACATAACTTCATATTGTGATCAATTTCTAAAGTTTAATACCACACTTATGCCATCCTCGGAAACAAAAGATATATGCCACTTCTGTGCATAATAATAATGATTCACATGATGGAATTTTGCAGATTGTGATAGAAGGTTTTCATCTTCAAAAATATCTTTGTCACTGACTGCCATGACAGTAATACCTTAATATTACCATGAGAAACCATTGGAGTTGTGTTCTTAAATGCAAATTAAGGAGTGGTAAGGCTGAACCATATGAAACTACCATTCTATGTCAAAAGCAAACACATACAGATAATTTAATATGGTTAAACTTTTATATTTAGTCCATAATCAAGCATTAACATTTTACAAGAAAGTATCAGATTATCTCCCAGTAGGAAATGAAAGAACGGTATGCCAGGATAGGGGAATGAAGAGATGGAAAAAGGAGTTTTAAAAGTTCCAGACTCAAGTAATGGTATTATCTTATAATGCCATCAAAATGCAATCACTAAACAAACAGAAAAAAAAAATGGAATAACTTGGTTTTGGATGAGTTACAAAAAGGAGCAAAAGCAAGTTAAGACATTCTAAAGAAAAAGTAAATCAAGAAAACAAACTGATAGGTTCTTCAAATGTTTGTGGTGATCAGACCTTAGCCAGACATGACATTCCTGGTATTATTCACCATAGTCTGATGAATTTGTCTCTGAAGAATGTCAGAAAAAAAGTGCTAAAGAGCATGTTGTTATTTCTCTAGCACTAGGATGTATACATAAAGCTGGTACTACACACACACACACACACAAACTCACAAACCTGATTCAGAGAGAAATAGTAATTTTTGCCTACTGAAGCTTACTAAAACAGCAAGCTACAGTTAATATCAATGAAAAGAAAAATAAATTTAAGTACATTGAAGGTTGGATTTTTTTTTCTTCCATTTAATTCCCCAGGGCTTCCGCATTCTGGTTATTGAAAAAAAAAAAAAAACAGAGTTTCCTTAATAAGCATTATTTTTAAAATGGGTAAAAGTACTACCAGACTCAAATTAACTGTAACAACAAAATTAGAGTAAACTAAGTTCTGAATAGTCTTCCTCAGTTCAGTAATAAAAGCTTTGCTTTTATTTCAATTCAATACATGATGTCTTTAAACAAAAATTTTTTTTAATACTTGCAACATTTGATTTTTGCTGCCAGGATTACCAGTATGACTCCTTTTCTTTCTATCCAGCCATGCATCCTTCTGTCCTTCTGTTAATGCCAAATATGATGGCTAGAGGGTATACACATCTGCCCTGGGCAAATACAATCAGTGTTTCTTCCACAAACACAGACTCCCATGACAACCAAACAGAAAGGGGGAAAAAATGAGAAGCTAAGGATATTAAATGTCTCTTAGACCCACCGCCTGATTCTCATTTGACCCACTATCTGGGTCTTATTAAGCCTGCCCTGATCTCTTTTATTTCCATAGCCTTTTACAAGCCAGACAAATGGCATCCTAAGGATTCATACTCTTCATGTGACTCAACAGCAGTCCAGCAAGGAACGAGAGCATTTGTGAAGCCATTTTATTTCCATCTTTTTGAGGTTGCTGGGTTCTTCTGCAGAGGCTATCAACCCTGGCTGTGTGAGGACACCTGTCCACCAGAACGAGCCTAAGATTACTAGTTCATTTCACATGGGTCCCCATACTGATATCAAATAGCAGTAGCTTTTGTTTATTACCAGCTTAGATCAGATTCAAACTGGAGGCTCAAAGCTAAAAGGCTTAACCTCCAGCCCCTTCACCTTGGGTCACTCCCAATCTGTCTCTGGGGCACTTTTAATTAATGGCAGAGAGAAAAGGATTATAAATTCCAGAATTCCCATATCCCAGCCCTCTGGATGTCCAGCTCACTGACAGCTAAGAAAGCTTTCCATTAACACACATTTGTTCATGTGATTATATCTGCACAAACCAAATTAGTGCAGACACAAGGAGGCAATTACCTTGAAAATTCAGGCTAAAATAGAAATACTTCAACTGAGGTTTGGGAATTTACCTTTTTGAGATTGGAGAAACCTGCCAGATGACACTCTTGCATTGAATTTAAATTTGCATGTGCTGGTGACAAAGGGCAAAGAAATTCATAAAGTACAGGTGATTATCCAGAGCATTAAAACCCAGCCATCCCATACTGAGAGAAAAAAAAATAGAAGAAAGTCATAAGCAACTAGATTTATCTAATTCATCAATTAGCCAAAATCTAATGCTGCCTTACGGTATAAATATGTCTAGGACTATTACAGAGTGGGAAAACAAAATTGCTAGGTAGCAATTTTGCAAGTATTCTATATATTTGTTTTCTAGTGGAAAAGTCCAAGGTTAAAGAAAGTTCTAGGACAACTGAATATCCTTTCTGAATCATGTACTTCTTTTGCCCATGTCTATGACACCTATAGCTTTGTTTTAAACTGGTGAGATGTGATAAGAATAAGATAGTTGTATCGAACACAGTGAAAATAAGATATAGTTGTATAGATACAAGAATAAGACAGTTGTATAGAACATAGTGCAAATCTTTTTCTGAAGCTACTTCTGAAAACAGGTACCCGAACTAAGAGTACTAATACAAACACCAAGCACACAGCTAAGCCTGCCTCATGCTAGGCTCTTTCACATGATATTAAATTTCATCTTCACAGCTATCATAGGAGGGCAGTATTATTATATTGTATAGATAAAGAAACTGAGGCGTATTTATAAGAATATTAATTCTTTGGTATACATACATATTTTAAAGCCTAACTATCTGTTACAGGTTGAATTGTGTCTCTCCCCAAAAAGATATTCTAAAGTACAAACCCCCAATACATATGAATGTAACCTTGTTCAAAAATACGGTCTTAGCAGGTTTAAAAAAGTTAGGAATGGGCTGGGCCTTAATCCGATTTAACTGATGTTCTTGTAAGAAGAGGAATGTTTAGACACAGACATAGAGATCTGAGGAAAAGGCCATGTGAAGATGGAGGCAGAGACTGGAGTGATGCAGGTGCAACTCAAGGAATGCCAAGGATTGCTGGCGGTCACCGGAAGCTAGAAGCAAGGCATGGAACAGATTCTCAGACCACTCAGAATGAACCAAACCTGCCAACGTGCTGATTTTGGACTTCCAGGCTGTACGCTCTGAAATTTCTGTTGTTTTAAGCCAGCTAGGCCATAGTCCTTTGTTGTGGCAGCCCTGGGAAACCAATACATCACCCAGCAGAGGAGAGAGAGTAACAGTGGAGAGGTTCATATAATAAGCAAATTCAGACAATGCTGGTATAAGTCTCTTTTATGCTTCTTTATAAAAACACCTAGAGCATTTCCAGCAGGAAAAGATGTGTATCTGGACTAGAAATGGGTCCTTACACAGTTATATTTTGAGTTACACATTAAAAATTATGACCACATATCTCCCTTCCTCAAAAAAAAAAAAATCTCAATAACGGAAATCCTGTTGAATTCCCAACTTCTAAACCCAGCAGTGCCTTGCATGGCATAAGCTCTCAAAAGATGTCTAATAATTAGACATATGACTCTCCTCCTTTTCCAGACTTACCTTGTCTGCTTCCATGTAGAGGCACGCAAAAACACTGCAGCTAAACGGAACTCTTGGCTATTTAGCAAAACATGCCTTCCTCTTTCCCACTGCCTTTCCTTTACTCATACTGGGGCCATCATGTTAAAGGACTGCCCTTCTTCCCTCTTCACTAACTTCAACATGTTTAAATCCTACTACACATTAAAACTATCTGATGAGACATCTCCTGTGTCAATCCTTTACTGATTACGGTGACTTTGGGTTTGTTATTCCTCTTCTCTGTGGCAACTTGTGGCTTTTTCAGTTTTGTAATTTGCCATAGAGTCCTGTGAGTGTTTATCTTATCTCCACTACTATTTTAGAAATCTCTTAGATCAGGAGATAGTCCTACTCATCTTTTAGGCTCTGCCCCAACCTCCAGCACCTTGTATAATGCCTTACACAGAGTTGGTCCTCTGTAAGTATTTGCTGAATTGATTTTAAGTTAGAATTAAGCGGCATAGGATCTCTTGGGTTGAAAAATCACATTGCAGACGGCATGCTTATATTGCTCAAGATGGCTGCGCCAGTGGAGCAAGGCATATGCTGCAAATTCTTCATCTAAATGGTAGGAGCTACTGAAGGAAAGGTTTTCATAAAAGGTTATCTACAATCAAAAGAAATAAGAGAAACAGGCAAAAGCTACAGAATTTTTTCCCTATCCATACAGTGGCAATTCATTTGTCTGGTTGGTATATCTGCTAGATTCCAGTGTTAGATTCAAAATAAAGCTAATTTGCATTGGCACAGCGACTTAACTCACTAGTGTATTATTACAATGTAAGCAGGTGTACATGCGACTACAAATAAATGCTTGCTGATGGAATCCCAGCAGGGCTTCTGATGAGTTTTCATTTTGTTGAACCTTGCCCAGGAAATTACTGTGTAAAAACTTTGCTATTAGTTTTTTGCCTGAAATATCGTTTAGCTACACCTGGCCAAATTCATGGCAATTATACTAACTATACAAAGAGGACATTCCAAAATTCTCATCGGCCTTTTATATTCATTTTCTCAAATTTATTACTGACATAATAGAAATATACAAACACAAACATTCTCAAATCCCAAAAGGCACACATTAAGACAAACTTAGCATTTAAAAGTCAAAATAACTTATAAAAATAGGACAACTTAAGTCAATCTTTCCCTGGAATAGAATTCACACTGTAAGTTATCAGCTCTAAGCTTCAAGCTACTGTTTACTAATGATATGCACAACATAAAACTTATGTGTCTTTTTTTTATTAACTCACCTATAGGCTTTATTTAGATCTCACCATTTTTTTTTCTACTAGCATCTGATAACTTATGTGTCTTAATTGCAGCCCTAAATATGCTTAAATGGAAATAATAAAAAAAAAAACTGTTTTACTGCATCATGTGATACACTAAAAAGCTGACCATCAAATTTGGGGCTCTTAGTGCCACAGTATATAACCACATATATCAAATTTTTGTCATAGCAAGTTATGTGACATGATCAAACCCACCATGTAGTGACACCTGTGTTATAATGAATTTTATTATACATATTACAATGCATCAGTAGGTTTTGGGTTTTAAAATATTTTAGTCAACAAAGATTTACTGTATGTCTCCTTTGTATGAATTTCTCTGGGAAAGGTTCAGTTACGAAGACTATAAGGTAGTCTCTGATTTCAAATTTATCACTCTGTTTTGAAATGGGAAATGAAACAATATTCACATGAAAGAAGGCAGTGTATGCCAAATGGCAAAATGCTTGGTCCAGACAATGGTGGAGTGAGATAGTCAGGAGAGGAAGAGGTCGGGGAGGTGCCCGTGAGATAGGGTGACCATGTGTCCTGATTTGAATGGAAGAATTGTAATTTATCCTTATACACCTGGTGTAATAATTAATATGACCCACTCTACTCTTAAAAGTGCTTTGATTTAAATGATAATTATGTGTTCATTCTACCACAGGAACAAACAGAAAAGTGTGGCTTTGAAAGTAAAGTAGAATTCAAATAAGCAGAAGAGTGTTTTTGGAAATCTAAGACAAGTAAATGGTATATGCAAAGGAATAAAAAAGAACCACAGAGATCAACAGATTGGATGAAGTACCAATTTGTCCAAGGAGGCCTTGTCTGTGTTTGAACTGCAAGGAACTCTGCACCAGAGATCTAACCTCCTCAATGATTTGTCCTGAGAACACAAAAGGGTTTCTTCCAGGGTGTGTTTTAAGGACCATTACTCTATCCTGAAAATGTAGCAGGAAGAGGAATCATCTGGGGACACACCACAATCTCACACAGTATCACCTGTCTCCTGCCAAGGGGAGCCAGGTTTAACAACAAAATGAAACAAAACAAAAATAGAATGTTCAGTTAAATTTGAATTTCCTATAATCAGTCAATAATTTTTTTAGTATAAGATATTTCAAAATATTGCATGGCACATAAATCACAGTCCTTTTTCAGTATGACCCGATTATGGCATGAGATATATTTAAAAAGTTGGTTTTTGTGTGAAATTCAAATTTGACTGGGCATCCTATATTTTAACTGCAACTATAGCCCTGCCTTATTTCAACCGTCAAGGGTTACCCTTGACTGTTTCTGGGGTTGATGAAACTCTCCAGTCCTTGACTCAGAAGATCAGCTTCTTTCACTTTCAAAGGTAATTTCTATTTTGAGCTTAGGAAGTTTGTATGATAATTTTACAATTATTAGTGATGCTTTTCTCAGATATAGCCTGGTCTAAGTTTATGTATCATATACCATGAATTAAAACTCAAATCTCAATTTCTAATTTAGATTAGTCCTCTAAGGTGATTAACAGTAAAGGTGCTTAATGATTATCTAACACGAGTTCAATCGATGCTCTTTTTCTCATGATTGGCAACTCTAAAATTTAAGGCAGTATGTTGAAACTGATGGAATCCTGTAATATTTACTGAACTGCTGCATTTTCTCAGTTTCTTCCACAATGACCCTGAGAAGTATTCACCACATTAGCTACATGAGAAATGGGAAAATAGGCTCAGTGCAGTTTAGGGATATACTTCAAAATCCCCATAGCCAGCTAATGGTAATGGTATTAACTTTTCAACCCAAACCCCTGATGGCAAATTTAGCCAATTTATTTACACTGCAGTATAGGCAGCTCCAACAGAGCAGTGGATATTCCTTGTCATTATTGTTAAGATACTCTCAAAATTTCCTGAACTATAAATGAAAATGTGTTGTTGCTTTCTGATTAAATATGTGACTATTTTTCTCAGGTCTTTTCTCTTTTGATTAATATAATAAGAAGAAAAGTAGCAGTGATAATATGTAACACTTGTGTCAAGCACTGTTCCTGGTTCTATTTTACTCAATGTTATTAAACTGTCATTGAATGATTTTATTCAGTAATCAAGACTTCCTTAAACCATTTGAACCCTGAAAAATGACATTATCAGTTTACAATCTTCTGACACATGGACATAACCTTTTGACAGTTACCATAAGACATACTTTCACATCTTAATGTTATCAGTTTGGCAGATGTACAGTTCTACATCAAGGAATAGACTTTGAAGCCTGAAAAAACAATTCTCAGCAATGAAAAAAAAAGGTACATTCTCCATGATGAAAAATAAATACTAAGAAATATTCAAATGTTGAAGCACCAAGCCTTCTGCGGGTGGTTATAGATACTTAGAAGAAGCTCTTAATGTTACAGTTAATGGAAAGGAATCCTAGAAACTCAGCGAGCAAAGAGCAAATAGCAGCTGATGACAAAAATTGCTAAAAACTTACAGTCTTGTTTTCAAAGAACAAGCTCTCATTCAACATCAGTTGCCCCCCAGCCCTGAAAGTCTCTTGCAACTTCACAGACACCTTTCTTGGCTTTCTTCCCTGTGGCTGCCTGCTTCCCCACGGAGAGCAGGAGGTATTTTCTCACCATTCTGAGCTATTCTTTGGTTTTCCCACTTCCTTTGTGACTATCACCAAGCCCAAAAGACCCATTCCAACTTTCCATTTGGTTCAAGCCTTTAATCTGAATGGCTGATCTTAATCAAAAACAACGGATTGTATAGGAAGTGTGATAGACAAAAAATTATTTCACTTGTTAAGCGTGGCTTGCCTCACGTATATAACAATATAATTAAACAAGAGGTTAACCTCTTTATTTTTAGACCAACAGCACAATAATGCCTTAACTACACAATTACCACAGTACTTAAGCCAATTATATGCATATGCAATAACAGGAAAATCACGTTCTCCCATGATCACTAGAGAATAAAAACAAGAAAGAAAAATTCTTTTGGGAGATTTTCTATTACTGGTAGTGAAATCTGAGGATAACCTAAAAGTGACATAAAAATTAATGGCATTCATTGACATATTTGTGAACCACTTAACAGAATGGCCCAAATAAATGAGAAGAGCATGGAGTGAATGAGGTGAAAGTCAGACATAAGGACCATTTCACTGAATTATTTTTGTGTAGAATTTCTAATTTGAGAATTTATAAAGTCAACCAGCACTTCATAGGACAGAAATTGAGATCCAGAAATAGAGAGTTTTTAAGCTGCAGAACATTTGTATTTAACACAGCAAAATTCTATTGGGTATGGTAAAGACTCAAACAAAACATAGATTTGTATAGAGGCAGGGGATCACTAGAATGGAAAATATGTCTATGATCTGACATTTGCAAGCGATGCCATTCAATTCCTCCATGCACCAGAGGCCCTGATTGCCTCTCTGCACGAAATAGTTGTGCTACTAGGATCTCTTCTAGTCTTTTCCCATGTACTTGCTGGTCTTATTCCCAAACTCCCCCTCTCTGAAAGTGGTCAAAGAGATGCTGGGTGACTGTGTATCTGGGATATTATCAAGAGGATTTCTGCACCGGTTGTGAGTGGAATTAGACATCTTTTAAGTTCTTTTCAAATTTCAAGGGCCTATAACTTTATTGTGACCTTCCTCTAAATAACAGACACTTTGTTAAAGTACATTAAGACTGCGGATACACAATGCAGATGAGTAAACGAGTTGTTTCATCGTCATAGAAATAATAGCGTTACAGAATCTTTGGTTTTATAAACTGAAATGATCTTGAGTTTGATCTTCCATGAGATGGGAATTTAGTATTCCCTGAAGAGGAGATTTACCTGCACTTTGCATCCCATTACTGTCAGGAAGCTCTGTGAGTGGGCAGATTCCAATTTGAGAGACATCATCTTCTCTGCGAAGTTTTTTTAGACGCTTAGCTTTGATTTGTCAAGTCCACTCTGAAATATGTAAGTTATGAAATTCCCTGTTGGTACGATGGCAGGTGTGATTCTTTGACTGCATACTCAAGTGTTTACTACGTAACATATGTATCTTACTTTTCACATGACGGTAAAGGCTGACATAAAATCCGAGTTCCCTCTCATGAGTGGGCAACGTTTCCTTGGCCTCACAAAGCATAAAATCATAACAGCAACCACCCACTACCCTTGAGGTGACTCATCTGTCTGCACTGGTGTGATGACAATGTCCTTTGTCCTAGCTAACTTTTTCTGGTGATTCTACTGCTTACAATGCTTCTGGTGTGAACAATTTTTATGTTGCTGGTAATGTCTGTTCCTAGGATTCTGCCTCCTAATGCACCATGCACGTAATGACACTCATGCATCCATCTTAAGACTTGCCATCTCATCTAGAGACTGTCACCAATTGGGACATGAATCTCTCTATTAGTGAAACCAATCTGACCACTAGTTTCTTTATTATTATTATGTTATCACTAGAGGCAAAAGATATTCAGCCTTTACAATGACCTTGTATGGGAGGCCATAGTAATTCCTGATAGAATCAAGCCTACACTTTGTGATACAAGTCCTAAGGTTCTGTTTGAATTACAGGAAGGGCCTTAACAATATATATCATAGTATTGAAGTATCTCATACATAATAGATACTTGTGTGCATTAAAATACATGCACTAAATTTTAATTTTCTGAAAACTCTTCATGAAATGAAAGAAAAAAATACCATTCTTCACTGAAAATGGTAGCATTTTGTGGATATAATTTCAGATTAGTTACCAGAGGGGAAAAGGGTGGAGGGAGGGACATGACAGGTGAAAGTCATTAATAGGTACAAACTACTAGGTATAAATAAAAAGTCATAAGGATGTAGGTGTACAGCACAGGAAATATAGTCCATATTTTATAACAACTTTATATGAAGTATAAGCTATAAAAATATTAAATCACTACGTTTTACACCTGAAACTAATGTAATATTATAAGTAAACTATACTTCAGTTAAAAAAGAAAAAAAGCCAAATCAAAATTCTCTTCATTCTTCTCTTTCCTAGTGTTCATGGCCTCCTAACGTCATCTTTTCTTTAAACTTAAGTACTTTTTTTTTAATTCTTGTCTTTTTCCATTTACTCAATTAGAAAAACAAGAGGTAATTCAGATTCTTAAAGTGAACATTGTTTCATTTTCCTTTGTTCAAAACCACTTACACTGACACCCTTCAGAGTCTATTCCAGTAAGACGCCCCTGTGCTTGTGTCTTTGTCTTTGATGAGGAAATTTCCCGAGGTTTGCTCTGTGCTATGAAACAAAGCCTAGGCAGCCGTGTCGACGCCCCAGCGATGCCAAACAGCCACGCTGTTGTTCCCCGTCTTCTCGCTGGGCTCTTGTTTGTTTCTTTGTTTGTTGTTTGTATTGAAATGGTCAGAAGGGACCTACCAAGAGTCCACCTGCGATGCCTGAGCCCTCAACTTCGTTCTCAATGTGAGTATAAAAAAGCCAAGGTGTGCACACTGCACAGTAAACAGCCCACACAAGTCACGTCAGTTTCTACTGTGCAACCCTGAACAATTTAAAATATTCCTGTCGGGTTGCATTTTACACAACACTACCACAATACAGGGAATACATTTAGACATTTCTGAAGGGAGGAAAATGGATATGATGGTGAGGAATTAGAAACAGGAGCACTGGCTGCCTGGAAGAACTACCCTTTGAGAGACCAGAAATCTAAAAAAGAATTTTTAAATTAAAAAAAAATAAATTAATAACTCAGTCAGTCAGATCTTTGTAAAGAAAATGAGGCTATTTTGTCAAAATAATAATCATGTTTTCTAAGGGCCGTCCTGCTAAAAATACAGCTTCTCCAGAGAAGCAGCTACATGCTCTCTTTAAATAGCTCCATTTGGCTTGCATCGCTGCTTGTCCTTATCTTAACTGAATAAGAACTGTCTAATATCCCTCTAAATGAAAGTAATTTGGGGACTCAGTCACACTGCACATCTGACAATCCCTTCCAGATGTGATTATGTAGAACTATCTCTCCCATTTACAATGGGCAAAGGGGGGGTTGGAGATGTTACATAGAAAATCACTTTTTCGGGCCCTTCTGAGATTGAAATTAGAGGGTGGTGCACATGACATTGAATACAGGTGAGTCACATGCTGGGCTTTGAAAAGAGAAGCATTCTCCCGGGCTATGAACAGGAGCCCTGCGTTCCCCTTTGAGGCTAACTGCAACCCTGTGATGAAAACCACTGTATAAATGCAATAAGCCTTTGTTCACAGCACCGGCAGGTGTTGTTAAAGCCTCCTGTCCTCACTCTGACAATGTTCCAGAAACCTGACCTGCCGCAACCCTGTTATTCCCACAATAGGAAGGCCCTGAGCAGAACAGTTAATTGTGCCAGACTGTGCAATTCCATTGTAATACTTAATAGGGAGGGACAACAGATTCTTATAGTTTGATTTTATACTGATAATCAGAGTAGATAAATAGATGTGTATGGGTATGTGTATGTGTATATATAATAATACCTCCACATATACACACACACACATATGCAATCCCCATAATAATGCTGGGCTTGGAATGCCATGTCTAAATGCAGGGACTCTAAGATGTCACACAATTGCAGTACAATTTGATGAGAAGTTTCTGAGTTAGCTCTGACAGCAAGGTACCTAACTTATCCAAGATCTAAGACTATTCAATTTTAATCTTCGTCAATATTCAGAGCTATTTTTGTACAACTGCATTGACTATATAAACAATTGTCTATCCAGCTTTTTTGCTCTCATTATTACCATCTTGAAACAGAATATCAAGCTGCTCATCAAGATGGTAGAAAATACTGCTGCAAAAAATTAGGTCATATTAGATAGGTGCAGTCTAGGGAAAATGGAAAATTAAGATAATTATTTGGGGAAAACGTAGGACAAGTAAAGACTTTCGAACAAACATGCAAATAAAAAGTACAAAACTAGCAATTTAATTGATTACTTTGTCTTCTAGAAAATAGCTTTAGCTGTCCCCTAGCCTAGGATGTTTTCTGAGCTTCACGGTTTTAAATCTCTGTAGCAAGCAAAGTTTTGCAAAGTTTGGATCTCACTGACCACCTAGCTTATGGTTTTAGAACCAGAAATATGCGTGTGTTCAAATCATTATTCCATCATTTAGTACATATGTGACATCAGATAAGTTACTTATCTGTTTTATTTTGAGAATAAAGTGAGATGATACATATTTGTGCTTATCCCAGTGCCTACAGTAAATAACAAATTGTGACCATAATATTTTTTTCAGGGAATTCTGCTCTGCTTTGGTTGCAGGGTGTTAAAAACTCCTAAGATCTATCAATGCATTTTTACTATTTTCATTCAGCGCTTTTACACAATGATTTTTCATTCTAAGGTGAATACATTTTGATTGTTTTCTTTAATCAATAAGGAGAGTAACTTTAACTTATTAATTTACTGGAACAGAGACAAATATAGCAATGACAAACAAGACGGAAGCCTCTCTCTTGCACAGAAGTCTAAGTTGGTGTCCAGAAAGTGAAGGTGGCTCTGCTCAATGAGGCTGCGCGGGAGTGCAGACTCCTTTGAACCCTCTGTGCTACAGTATCACCCTCATTCATACAATGGAAGGAATTGCCATCTTCCTGTCTGCATTCTAGCCTCCAGGGAGGTGGAAAGAGGAAATATAGGCTGAGCTGGTTTTCTTTAAGTGTACCACCTGGAAATTTTTCACTCCACTTCTGCTTACATCGTATTAGCTAGACTATATAAGCACACCTGGCCACAAAAGCAGCTGGGAAATGACGTCTACAGCCCACTACCATATGCCCTGGCAAAACTCAGCAGGTCAAATTGCTAAAACAATTTGAAAGACAATTATGAGTTTATTTCAGAAGGTGCATGCATCACTTATCCATTGCTGCGTCAAAACCATCCCACCACTTAGCGGCCTAAAACAATAACTATTTATTCAGCTTGTGATTTTCTAAGGATTGAAAATTGACACTGAGCACTGCTGGAGGTTTTAACTTGTCTTGGTAGGACTCACACCTGTGGCATAGATCAGCTGCAAGGTTCAGTGGGGGACTCCCCTCTTGTCTTCCAGCAGCTAGACTTGGCCTACTTGCCTAGTGACTGGGCAAGGCCTTTTAAGACCCAGCCTCATAACTTGAACAGGGTCAGTTCTGCTACATTCTACTGGCCAAAGACACAAAGTCACAAGAACAGCACTGATGTAAAAGGAAGGGAAACACATTCCATCTCTTGATGGGGAGTTACTAAAAGTCACAATATATGGAGGGGAAGAATTTGTTGCCATTTTTGTAAACTATCACAGAGGGTAATCAAATTGGAGTTACTATTCACAAATTTACTACAGTACAAATATGACAGAGCATCCTCATTGCGAAATGTGTGATGTTAATTTGAGACAGATCAAGCTATTAAAGGGAGACAGATACAAATTTTAGGTCCCTGAGTCACACGTAGTTATGAACACATACACAAACTTGCATGATGTTTAAATCAGATTTAGACCTTCTTCAGTGTACACCCAAGTCATGTGATAGTGGGTAGCTGATCTCTGTTTTGATGGCTGCAACTCCAGTGATCTCGAGGAGAGGAGAGTAAACATTACATCATCTGAATACAAAATGTCAGGTAAACATTACAAAGGAGTGTTGAGAGAATTGGCCTTCTAGTTCAAGCTAGGACTCACAATTTAAGTGATTTTCATGAGTTTGTTCATGAACTTGAGTTTACTTTTCCTTGTCTAATTTTTAAAGGTTGGACTAAATTAATCTAATGATCCTTTTCCTGTTTTGACTGGTGTTTATGAGTCACTAAGAATGATGAAAAGAGACGTGTTCTTTCAAGTGACTGTAAGACTATGAATACAAGAACAAAAAGGGAAATGCAAATGATTACGATACTTAGTGTCAAATGTCAAGATATTTGGAAATATCTAGATACTTATTTAAATTCTGTATGTCAGAGAAAAAGTTGAAAAATATATCTGTTTGCAAGCCAACTACAGAGACATTTTCTTCAGAAGAAGCCAGTGTTATTATGAAAAAAAATTATTGGTTTAAGTATGGCAAATAATCCCATAATAACTACACTTAAAATGAGACCATGTATCTAGGAGAGCATGATATAAACTCTTAGATGAATCTTCGTCATAATAAAAACAAATAATTGAATTCTACATATGATCTTATGTGTTCATATTTGCAGGATATATAAACTTAGACAAACTTTATTTTTTCCCCTATACCATGTGGCCCTAGGAATCAAGCACGAATTTATGTTTCTTCTACAAAACAGCTCCTAGAATCAAAAGCAATTTCTTAATTTGAAAAGAAGTGTTATATAATCCACAAAAGTGACAGCAACTCTACAGTGATGCTATTGTCACTGGAATACAGTTTTTCAAAACCTTCACATCCACGTAACTCTCTACAGTTTAGGCAATGCCTCAAAATTTTAAAGAACTCTAGAGGTTGACCTGCCCCATGATTATCAAAATGTGGTCCTGGGATCAGGACCTGCAGCATAAGCATCGCCAAGGGACTTGTTCGAACTGATAATCCTCCAGCCGTACCTCAGACACACTGAAGCAGAAACTCTTAGAGGATTCTAGTAGTTCACCAGGTTCTACAGGTGATGTTCGCGCACACTAAGATTTCAGAACCACTGTTCTAGTCACCATTACTTAGTCAGTCATCTGGGCAGTATATTTGGATTCATCTGGATAGAGCAAACTCACTCTTCTCTCACTATTGCTCTTTTCTGCTTTAAATAGGTCGCCAAAAGTTACCTCCATTTTCTGCAGGAGTGATGCCTCTGTGCACACTAAGTTTCTCTGGAAGAATTCAGTTGACTTTATCAGGAGAATGTGGGCAAATGCTTTGTATATAAAAGGAATTCAGTAAATACTGCTTGACTTCATTTATTGTAATTTCACACAGGACACAAGAGTACAAATATGAGACACCACCCTTATTGTGAAATATGTGATGTTAATTTGAGACAGATCAAGCAATTAAAGGGAGATAGATGTAAATATTAGGTCCCTGAGTCACACATAGCTATGAACACATACACAAACTCGCATGATGTTTAAATCAAATTTAGACCTTCTGCAGTATATACACAAGTCATGTGTTAGCAGGTAGCTGACCTCTGATTTGATGGCCATAACTCTCTTAAAAAATGAATTAAGAAGATAACTTAAATAATTCAATAAAAAAAGGGGCCATACAAAGAGTTACATTGTTGTTAAACTGGGGAGAATTGCATGGTTTAACAATCTCTTTTTAAAAAGAAAAAAGTCACAGCTCATGGTATCATAGGTGATTTTTCCAAAGTTAGATTGATTTTTCGTGACAAAATCAGGGCAGGAATTTAGGTTTCTAACTTAAAGTTCAGTCTTCTCTTCTTTAAAATCCACTCCTCCAGATGAATTAGAGATCTAGGGAAGTATTTTATTGTTTAACACCATCTATGACAAAATAATAACATGAACATCAAGTAGAGAAATAAACCTTTATGTGCAGAGAACAATGACAGAGGACACAATCAGTTCATGTAACGTGGAAGAAATAAAAATTTAGATTCTCCACAAAAGACTTGCTTCTTCCTCATTTTTTTTTTCAAGAGGTATCAACTTTTTCATTTTAAATCCTAAATAAGACATGACACCCAGGAATGCAGAGGCTTTGACTGGAAGCTTTTTTTATTTCTTAAAAATCCTTTAAGCGTAAAGAAATCAAATTCCTTACCTAGGAAAACTCTTTTCATAACATCAAAAAGAGATAAATCCACAAAAGAGGGAGAAAAAAGAAAACTGTCGAAGGAGATTGTCATAGCAACCAGATAAGAACAAATCTGGCATAGAAAGCAACCTGATTATTTCTCCTTTCTAATCAAAATTATATATCATCAAGTTCAGAAGCAAAACAATTGGAAAAACAGTAAGGGAATTTCAAAGTATATCATATGCACATTAACATTTATTAACTCTCTCAGCACCTAAAGTAGGTGCAAGTATTAGTCAATTTAGGAATCATTTATTTTTCATGGGTTTTTTCCCCTCATTTCTGTCCTCTACTCCATACATTTAAAAATCAGCGAACATTGATTATTCTTTTCCAGAAATATTTTTCAAAATCATATATTGTCTGTTTCTATGAAAACTCCAGCACTTCATACTGCCTCAATATTTTTAATCCAATTTTTTACAGTATCCATTGTCCCTAGTTAGTGCCTCATGTACAACTGACACCGACATAGTTTTCAGAAATGTTCATGTCTACTCGGTTTCTTGACAACAGGATGTTTATAAGTCTGAGTTTGGCCTCCAGTGCTTAGTGAACTCTGTAATGAATGAGGCATGGAGCAGAAATCCACATGCTGTTCACCAAGGTCAGGGCACCTTTTTTCCCTTTCCACAATTCCACATGTCTGGAGGAGTGAGCTGACGAAACCCAAGTGCAGAGCAGGATGACCCCAACTAAAGAGGCTCAGAGAATTTCCATGAGACCCGGACGTGTTAACCGTATTTCTTGGGTTGGTAGCTCATTGCTGCCCTCTTCAACTCTGGTAAATTGTGAAAGATGTAGGTTATCATAAAGGCCCTGGGTAGATGCTTACAAATTCTCTGAAATAGAATGCTCCTGCTGCAAAAAAAGAACACTGATTCCTCTAACAAAAAATTAAATGGGGCACCAATGCACAGAAATACTTGCAACTTTGCAAACTGAATTGCCACCAAGACATATCTTTGACCTCTGTCTTTATTCCCATATCCACAGCAGGTTGTTCAAACAGAGTGAGGAGAAAATTCCCAGCCTATCTCATGCCTAATTGAAAGCTGCTGCAACCAACAGGACATGGTTACCTGAAGGCATGAACAGGGAATGCCGGGGCCAGAACAAAAGAGACTATTCATTATCCTGTTCCTCAGTGCACATCCACCTGTGCCTTTGAATGAGCATGGAAAGGTTACCCTCTGCAAAACAAACTTGTGGCTGCACAGTGCCCATCAATCAGATGGCTAAATTAATGAATCACACCTTCTGGAGTCCTAACTGCAAGTTTGAGGGCCTCTGGTCCTTACTGGAAAGAATAAATAGAAATGAATTTGTTGGCTGCCTAAAAAATGAAGACTACTTTGTAGGTATGCTGACAGAGAGTATGTTAGGTCAAATTTTATAGAAGCAGAATCTGAGATGGAGATTCTTACCCAATTGATTTATTGAAGAAGACTTCAACATGCCTCTTTCTTTTCTGGGGGGAGCAGATCCTTTTATTATTCTTTTATTTTTTCCCAAGTATTCAATCTCATTTTCAACACAAATTATCATGTTATTTTTCGGATGCATTTTGTGTCCCTTAATGGATTTAATTCTGCTAATTAATATTTTGAAAAAAAGAATTATAGAAAACAAATATTGTGAGAAATAACTTCTAAACTGAAACTTACACACTTGAAAGCTGATTTCTTCAAAAATGATTTTGCTCTATTAAAAAAAAATCCATCATCTCCGCAGACCCAGACATGGGCTTGATAGGATTTCTTTTTCATAGGAAATTACTGTTATGACTGATTCTTGTTAACCCTAGGGGGAAAAAATCCAATGGCAAGGCCTAAGCAGAGACTGAAACAGAATGTTTTGTTGTCTGAAATGACAGTTTTTTGGTAGTAGTTGAAAGATAAATTAAATGTGTTAGAATCAAGTGAGATACTCTCTTTCTCTCTTCCCATTACCAAGCTACCACACTCTAACTGAATTATCACTAGGTGCCTCTGCCTCTTAACTCTCACATCCTGATTATTAAATATATGTTTCATTCTCTGTTGTTATTCAGACTCACAGTGAAAACTGTCTGCTGGTAAGAATGAATGTGGTATTTGCTGCCTCAACCATCCCATACAGCCAAGCACCATGTCATACACAGCTTCCTGTCATGTACTCCTTTCACAGGTGGCTTTTTCTTGAATGCTGTTACCACCATCACCCTGTCCTTCCTAGGAGGCTCTTGCCAGCCCTTGAAGCAGAGTGGAGACGCCATGAGAATATTTGTATCTAGTAGTTTTTGCTGGTTATATTTACTTGCGTTCTTATGGGTGAACGCATTATAATTTGACATCTGTATGCCCTGTAAAGTAATCTTCGCCACAAGTCTAGTTATTCATCACCATGTATTTGTTCCTTTCCACCCATTTAGCTCACCCCCCCCCCAATCCCTTCTCATCTGGTAACCACTAATCATATCTGTATCTAGGAGTTTGCTTTTGTTTTATTTATTTATTTATTTATTTATTTATTTTAGATTGCATATATGAGTGAAACCATATGGATTTGTTTTTCTCTGTCTGAAATTTCACTTAGCATAAGAACTTCAGAGCCCATCATGTTGTCAGAAATAGTAGGATTTCATTCACTTGTCTGGCTGAGTAGTATTCTATTGTGTATGTAAACCACATCTTATTTCCCCATTCATCCATCAATGGACACGTAGGTTGTTTCTGTCCTTAGCTGCTGCAAATGCTGCTGTAATGAACATAGGGGTGCATATTTCTTTTTGAATTAGTGATTTTGTATTCTTGGGATACATATCCAGAAATCGAATGGTTGGGTTATGTGGTAGTTCTATTCTTAATTTTCTGAGGAATCTCCACACTGTTTATCCTGGTGGCTGCACCAATTTAAAATCCCACCAATAGTGTACAAGGTTTCCCTTTTCTCCACATCTCCAACTTTTTTCATTTCCTGTCTTTCTGGAAATATTAATTCTATCAGGTGTGAGGTGATATTTCATTGTGGTTTTGATTTATATCTCTCCAACATTTAGTGGTATCAAACAGGACAGCTTTTTATTTGCCAGTTGGCCAACTGTTAGAAAAATGTATATTTACAGCGATTGTCACATCTATGAAAGAAATAAAAAGAAAAATGTGTATTCAGATTCTCTACCCATTTTTCAATCAAGTTGTTTTATTTTGTTTTTGTTTATTTTTAAGAGTTCTTTATATACTTTGGATATTATCACGTTATTGGATATATCATTTGCAAATATTTTCTCCAATTTAGTAGGCTGATTTTTTGTTCTGATGATAGTTTCTTTTGCTGTCCAAAAACTTTTTCGTCTGATGTACTCCTATTTGTTTATTTTTGTATTTTTGTATTTTTTTTTTTTTTGCCTTTGGAGTCTGATCTATAAAAACATTGATAAGACTAATGTTAATGAGGTTACTACCTAGGTTTTCTTCTAGGAATTTTATGGTTTCAGGTCTTATATACAAATCTTTAATCCATTTTGAGTTAATTTTTGTGTGTTATATAAGATACTGGTCTAGTTCCATTTTTTGGCATGTTGCTATCTAGTTTTCCCAGCACCATTTATTGAGGGAGCAAGATACCTCCAGCTTTGTTTTTCTTTCTCAAAATTGTTTTGTTTATTTGGGATATTCTGTGATTCCATACAAACTTTAGTATTATTCACTCTAATTCTGTGAAATATGATATTAGACTTTTGATAGGGATTGTATTGCATCTGTAGATTTCTTTGGGTGATATGAACATTTTAACAATATTAATTCTTTTAATCTATGAATACAGAATAGCTTTCCATTTATTTGTGTCTTCTTCAATTTTTTTTTTTTTTATCAGTGCCTTATAGTTTCCACTGTACAGGTCTTTCATCACCTTGGTTAGATTTACTCCTGTGTATTTCATTCTTTTTGATGCAATTGTGAATAGGATTATTTTCTTAATTTCTTTTTCTGATTATTTTGTTATTAATGTACATAGAAACACTAAAAATATACATATATTTATTTTTTTCATCCTGTGACTTTGCTGAATTCATTTATTAGCCCTAACAGTTTTTTAGTGAAGTCTTTAGAGTTTTCTGTATATAGCAACATGTTATCTGCAAATAGTGACAATCTTACTTATTCCTTTCTGATTTGCATGCCTTTTATGTCTTTTTCTTGCTTAATTGCTGTGGTTATGACTTTCAATGCTATGTTTAATAAAAATGGCAAAAGTGGGCATCCTTATTCCTGATCTTAGAGGAAATGCTTTCAGTTTTTCACCATTGAATGTTAGCGGTGGGTTTGTCATATATGGCCTTTATTATGTTGAGGTATATTCCTTCTATACTCACTTTGTTAAAAGTTTTTGTCATAAATGGATATTAAATTATGTCAGATGCTTTTTTGCATTTATTGAGATGATCACATGATTTTTATTCTTCATTCTGTTAATGTAATGTATCACATCGATTGATTTGCTGATGTTAAACTATTCTTGAATTTCAGGAATAAATTCCACTTGATCATGCTGTATGACCCTTTTAATGAATTTTTGGATTCAGTTTGCTTATATTTTGTTGAGCATTTTTGTAGCTATGTTCATCGGAGATACTGGCCTGTAATTTTCTTTTTTGTGGTATCCTTGTCTGGTTTTGGTATCAGAATAATTCTGATTTCACAGAATGTGTTTGGAAGGTTTTCTTCTTCAATATTTTGGAAGAGTTTTATAGAACTTGCCTATGAAGCTGTTGGATCCTGGGTTTTGTTTGTTGGAAACATGTTTCTTTCAATGGCAAATAGAACAAGTAACAAAAATGATATCAACAAGGATATATACATCTGAATAATAAAATTAGTATTAATATGCAAGTCAAAAATAACACCAAAAGAATATGAGGGGTAAATGGAGTAAAAGTGTTCTAAAGTTATATACATTGTTCAGTATATTGTAAAATTATTAATTTATTTAATATAATTAACTTAAAACTATGTTTTAAATGTCTAAAATTATTAATTTATATAAAAATCTCTAGGTAACCACTTAGAGAAGAGTAAAAGACTGTACAACTAACATGTACCCTAAGAAAGATCCTAGGTTTAAGCAGAGTATGTCAGAAAGCTACAGACCTAGGAGAACTGATGGCTGAGTTTCAGTCTTAGACAAAGGCCTGAGAACAGGAGAGATATGATTTCATTCCAGTCTGAAGGCCAGCAAATTGGAGATCCAGAAAGAATTCATGTTTCAATTTGAGTCTGAAAGCAGAAATAAAAGTCAGTATCTCAGTTCTAAGGCTGTCATGCAGGAGTAATTCTCTCTTACTGGAAGAAGAACGAGTCTTTTTGTTTTATTCAGGACTTCAATTGACTGGATGAGACCCATTCACATTATGGAAGGCAATCTGTTTTACTCAGACTACAAGTTAACAGTGTAATCTTATCCAAAAACACCTTCACAGAAAAACTCAGAATAGTGCTTAACCAAATAGTGAGGTACCCTGTGGCCCAGTCAAATTGACACATAAATTTCATCATGACAGAGGTGTTAAGGTTCACAATGCTGCTAATAGTAGAGGCAGAATTTGAATCCAGCTGCTCTGTCTCAAGGGCTTTTGCTTACAAACACTGGTAAATATTGACATATCTACTTCAGAGAGAAAGAAAAGCTATCTTGAAGGTGAAATGTAAATAACTCTGAAAGGTGTCTCTGATAAAAATTACCATCACCAAGAGTTTTCCAGTTGACTTGAATATTCCGACTTTGTCATGACTACCAAATAGATTTCTTAAGAAGTGTTTTGTGAGTAGTTGGTTGATTTTATTTGGAAGTTGAGATGACAGAGTCAATATGGCTTTAAAAGGCTTTAAGATCTTGGGAGAGGTTATAGCTCAGTGGTAGAGTGTGTGCTTACCTTAGCATGTACAAGGACCTGGGTTCAATCCCCAGTACCTCTGTTTAATTAATTAATTAATTAACTAATTAATTAAAAAACCTAATTACCTCTCTCCACCCCCAAAACTAAGGTCTTAGTGACTAGGATGATGACAATATCAATCAAGGAATAACTCAAGTGTCTTGATAGGGAAATCTAATTTGGGGTTCTAGTGAGACACGCATATGGACATAGCAAATAGACAGCAGCCAATCTAGTGTTCAGTTGAAAGATTAGAACTAGATATATAAATCTGTGGTCACAGGATCTACTCTTTTTCATTACTTAAAAAAAATCTAATAGCTTTATTGAGATATAATTCAAATACTATTTGAGGTAAAAAATTCAATGGCTTTCAGCATATTCAGAGTTGTGCAACTATATCCACAGTCAATTTTAGAACATTTTCACTACCTGAAAAAAGAAACCCTGTACCCAGTAAGAGCTACCATTTCTGCCCAACCCACAACCATACACTCCCACTAATCTCCATTTATAAGGGGAGGTCTCCCCTCTGTACCTGGAAGAGAAGGATGACCAAATCTCTAGAAATTCTTATCAATGGAGAAGGCAAAGACTTAAATTTGCATCACAATCACCCTGGTTTACTGTGCTTTTCCTGGAAACTTCTCATAACTGACTTTCCACCCTCCACATCCTCTCTTGTCTTTAGCTGAGGATGGTGTTTAAGGTGAAGGCTACAACCATTTTGGCAAGTTACTTAGTTTTCCTGGATCCCTCCCATGTATACATGTTATTAAACTGTTTAATTTTTCTTCTGTAAATCTGTCTCATGTCAATGTAATTCGTAGACCAGCCAAGAGAACCTAGAAGGGTAGAGGAAAATTTTTGCCTTTCCAACACTTTCCAAGAAGGTGGTCACATTTAAACATAGGCCAGCCTCAAAGTAACCTGAAGCCAACCTACTGCAGCACACTTCCAAGAAAGGATTTTCATGACCTTTTCATCTAAACAGAAAATAGGAGGAATAGAGAGGACACAAAACACTCTCTCCACCTGACCTGCTCATTCTGTGAAGTCCTTGGGACTGAAACAGCCCTAAGATGAAGGAGAGAAGATTTGATTTTAAATCAAGTCCAGAATTTTGAGTAAGATTTTAAACAGAAATTGTAACTTTAGATCTTAGGCTTTTTGCAAGTAAGTGAGAGTAGCGTCTAGGCCAGCCATTTCTTAAGAGTGAGAAGATAAGCCAAATGTTCCACCAGAATTTTCATCTCAGGCCAAATCAGGGTTAAAGGAAGTTTATACTGCACAGCACAGGGAAATATATTCAATATCTTGCAGTAGCTCATAGTGAAAAAGAATATGAAAATGAATATATGTATATTCATGTATGACTAAGAATTATGCTGTATACCAGAAACTGACACAACATTGTAAACTGACTGTAACTCAATTAAAAATAAATAAATAAATAAATAAATAAATAAATAAATAAATAAATAAATAAATAAATAAATGCAGTTTGCATTGTAAAACTGGGGGAAAAAAGGTTAAAGAGATGTTGAAAGCAAACATAAAATTGCATTTTTATTTTCACACTAACTGTGCTTGTCCAGTAGTACTCCATAAAATATTATATCACTATTACCATAATGTTGAGGAAAATGATGTAATGGCATGGGAAGTATTTCAAGGTAGACTTTTAATTATAAAAAATGCAAGTGGAAGGCTACTAGAATATGCCACTCCAAAATACACCTCTTTGGCACATGGATTATTTTGAACTAAAGGAAATTGAGAACAAGTAGACATAAGGAAAGCTCTTTATCTCCCTTTGACTGTTAAAAAATAGAATATAAGACTTTTCCTTTTGTAAAGACAATGTACACTTGTAAAAGATATTTCCATTTGTAAAGTTGTCCCCTTACCGGAAAGAGAGCTACTTCCTGAGATAACTCTCTGCTCACCTGAGAGTCTTAACTGAGTAACAAGACAAAACTTGTTTGCTATATGTTTCCTCCTATCACCTTTGAGGACCTGTCTCCCCAACCCAGAAGCCCCAAATTCCTCTTCCTTCGTTTAGTCTAAAATAGTATATAAGCCTCAGTCATTTGCCACCTCCTTGAGTCTTGTTTCTTTGTGAAACTCTTGTGGCTGTTTATACATAACTAAAATTGTTTTTTTTTTTTTTCCTTGTTAATCTCCTTTTATCAGTTTGATTTGTGGGCCCCAGGTTTTGAACCTAGAAGGGTAGAAGAAAGATGATTTTTCCTCTTGTATAAAGTTAAAACAATGTGTTTTTTTGTTAAATAAGTATAATAAATACTGGAATATTTATAATACACAACACTGGTTTACTCATTCTGTTCATGTGTATATTCTAAATTGTTTGCACTGAACTTCTGTATAATTGTAAGGAAAATACAGTTTTTTAAGTATATGCACTTAGAAAACTGATCTGGCATTTACCAATTGTTTTGAGCCATTTCCATATTATTACACTTTTCTTTATAATATTTCGGTTATTTCTTAAAATGGTCCTATATAATATAAAGGATTTACATTTTAAGATTCTTTATGGTTTACAGCAAAGAAATTTCACACAAAGTATCTTAATACAATTCCTTAATGTATGCAGGTTAATTATCATTTCCATTTACATATGGGTTAGAGAAGGTAAATTAGTCTACTAGTGAGTGAGAAGAGGATATTAACAAGGACCTTTCAAATCTAAATTAACATAGTTTTCAGTTGCATATATTTCTTGCCTTAGAATTGTTATATTAAAAAAATTGCATTTAAACATTTTTCACCTCTACTTATACCATCAATTTCATATCAAACAAATTCAAGGTATGTAAGAGTCAAAATTATGTAGTTTAGTTCAAAGACATTGGCAGAAGTGTTAAAATTTTAGTAAATGTTCTTGAGGTTTATATGAGCTGTAAATTTTGAAATTAAGTATAAAATATATACAAATGAATATTATACATATAATATTTAATATGTAAAATATGCACTACATAGAAATGCCCAGAATAGAAAGTGGTTTTCATCCAAAATTCTGTTTTTAAGCATTAATTCAGAATTTTATTTTTATATGTTATAATTTTTTTGAAGTATAGTCGATTTACAATACTATGGTAGTTTCAGGTGTACATGATGATTCAAATTTTTAAGATTGTACTCCATTTAAATTACCACAAAATAATGGCTATATTTCCTCTGCTGTACAATACATCCTTGGTGCTTATTTTATTTTATGCATAGTAGTTTGTAACTCTAAATCCCTTATTCCTATCTTGCCCCTCCCTCCCTTCCATCCCTCCACTGGTAACCACTAGTTGATTCTCTCTATATCTGTGAGTCTGTTTCTGTTTTGGTATATACATTTCTTTGTTTTATTTTTTAGATTCCACATATAAGTGATAACATAGAGTATTTGTCTTTTTCTGACTGACTTATTTCACTAAACATAATACTCATAATACTCTCTAGGTCCACCACGTTGTTGCAAATGGCAGCACTTCATTATTTTTCATGGCTGAGTAAGATTCCATTGTGTGTGTGTGTGTGTGTGTGTGTGTGTGTGTGTGTGTGTGTGTTTGTGTGTGTGTGTTTATACACCATATCTTCTTTATCCATTCATCTTTTGATGGAAACTTAGGTTGCTTCCATATCTTGGCTGTTGTAAATAATGCTGCTATAAACATTGGGATGCATGTATCTTTTCAAATTAGTGTTTTCATTTTCTTCAGATATATACCCAGGAGTGGAATTTCTGGGTCATATGGTAGTTCTAGTTTTAGTTTTTTGAGAAACCTCCCTACTGTTTTCCACAGTGGTTGCATCAATTTATATTCCCACTAACAGTGTACGAGGGTACACTATGTGTCTGTTTTTTTGCCAGTACCATGCTGTTTTGCTTACTGTGGCATTATAATATAGTCTGAAGTCAGGAAATATAATACCTCCAGTTTGTTCTTTATTTTCAAGGTTGCTTTAGTCCAATATTCTCTTATTGGGAATTATATTGTACCCCCATTGAGCATAATAGCATAATAAATGCTTTCTATTTTGAGGTACCAACTATTAAAGAATGTGTGTATATATATATGTGTGTGTACACACACACACACACACACACACAAAACACACACATATATCCAGTGAAAGCTATATTAATAATCAATCTGTAAGTTAAAATTAGCTTACTCAGTGTATTTATGGGGATGATTCCTAAATTTAATTAATAACTGTAGAATTAGAATTTTGTCACAACATTAACTTTATTTAGTCTTGCTGGATTTCTCAGAAATCTTGCTAGCCACCCAGAAAGGTCAAAACAACTTCAGTATGCATTGTCCGATGTCAGGCTCAATATTCAGATTTGACCTCAAACTCAGCCTACATGACCCATCTGCCTTTTCTTTTAACAGAAAACACTCAGGGCTTTCCAACTCAGTTAAACCTAGAGGAGCTTGCTGGTTGGGACAGGGAGTCACTAAGCACAAGTACATCAGGGAAAGCCCCTCCTGGTTGAACAAGAGTGGATGTAGAAGATGTTTACAAAAAAATCGTGGTTCTCCCACGCTTACTCCAAGCTGTGCAAATTCAAAAGGAAGTTCTGCTCCCTAAAAAAACATTTCAAGGCTCTTGAAGGGGGTCAGGACATGCCATCGTCAAAATATACCACTTTAACATAAGAATTATTTTGAACTGAAGGCATCTGAATTCCTGGAATCCCTTATCTGTCTAAAAGCAGAATTTCCCATAAAAACTCAGTTGTCATAAATCTCCCACCCAGGAGAAACTTCAATCTTCTTTTATCAGAAGAACCACACCCAGATAGATATTATCACAAAATATCAGATTTCTCATATATTCTACTAAAGGCCTACTTATCTTTTTAAAAAATCATTTGCTTTTCCATAAGTGCACTTTTGCCCCCTCCCTTTCCCCTACTAAGTTAAATACATAGACTCCAAATTCTAACCAGCCAGTAGAGTTATTCACCATTGGATATTCCTGTGTGTACAGAATGTTATAAACTTCTGTTTGGTTTTCTCTTGGTAATCTGTCTTTTGTTAGGCTAATTTACAGAGTCCCTGTCAGGGAATCTAAAATGGGTAGGGGAGAAAGAGGGTTTTTGCCTCTCTTACACTCTTTACAATAATTTTCAAAGATATCACTTCATTCCCCCCAAATTTCTCCTAAGAATGTACACACTTCACAGCATCACTTTGAGGTTTGATTCTTCTCATCTGTAAAGTGGTGATAAAAACACATTCTCCATAATTACTGGATTACTATACAGAAAAATGTGTGCAAATGATTTTGTCCTTTATATGTAAAAAGTATGTTTTTGCCTTATTTTTATTGTTGCTATTATCATTTCCCCATAATTTTCTATAAGAAAAAATATTATGATAGTTAAAAGCAGAGTCTCTGATCAGACTACTCAGGGTGAAATAAATCCTGGCTCCATCTTTTCTTGGGGTGTTGCCTTGGACAAGTTATTTTACTCTCTCAATTTTTTTTTCCTTCATCCATAAAGCAAGGATAATAGTACAACCTTTTTCAAAGAGTTTAATGATAAAATTAAGTGAACTAGTAGTACAGGAAGAGCTCAAAAAATGTTGAGCAGTTATGGGAACATTAGTATTCACAGAAGCTGCTAGCGATACAGACATGATTCTCCATTCTAGGCCCATTAAGCTTGGCTAGAGTTACAGACATGGAAAGGGCAAGTAGCCAAGATCATGTGTAACTTGTGCCCTCTTGGGATCAAAGAAAAGAATCAAATTTGTTTTTGAAACTTACTGAAAATTCTGGAAAAGAAAGAGATATGAATAAGTGGGAACACTAATCCCACAAGAGCTATTTATCACAGACACCGTTGTGGGGGGTGCACAATGCTTTGGGAGCCAGTGAGCCAGTTGGCTTAAAGTGAAAGTTCATTTTTGTTCTAAGAAAATAAATCATCTGAATGGAGCCTCAATGTGGTTTTCACAGGGGTGGGGAAAGTTGATTTGGGTTGTACTAAGAAAAAGAAATCAAAATTTACAACCACAAAAGAGAGTGAAAAAATCCAAAACTTGCCTGATGAAACCAAGAATTGTGTCAACTGTTCATAATTCAGCTTCATTCACATCACTCAACCCAGCAGGATCTATGACTGAGACAAAATATCTTCCTTCATCCCTCCCTCCTCTCTCTCTCCCCCCCCCCTTTCTTTCTTCCTTTCCTATTTTCTTTTTAATTAACTGCCGCTTTCTCCTTTGGATTTATCAGTCTTTTAATCTAAATAGCCTATCTATGATCGATTATGCTACTTCTGAACAGTATTTTTTTTTTTAAGATCTGATGGGAATTTTCTACACAAATAATTTAATGTGAGGCTCAGTTTATTTTATTCTCACTGCCTAGTTTTATTTAATCAGATCTTATTAGATTCAGTGGTTTAAAAAAATAATTTAAAGGAAAAAAAATTTTTTGCTTTGCTCTTTTAAACAGTATCCACAATTTTAATATTACTTTGTTGTAAATTGTTTTTTTATTTTTCCTTATAGGAATTGACTGCTGTCTAATAGAATTATGCAGCGTTTATATAAGGTGGAGTGAAAAATTGATTCAATATATTACACTGTAATTATAGGACTGTAACACGACAGGCTGAAGCTATTTTTTAAAAACATCTTTGCTTTAGTATGGTGCTGGCTTAAGACAGACAGAACAGAATAGAGAGCTCAGAAATAAAACCATCTATGATCAACTGAATATTTGACAAGGGTGCCAAAAATACACAATGGGGAAAGGCTAGTCTCTTCAACAAATGATGTTGGAAAAACTGGGTATTTACATGCAAAAGAACGAAATTAGACCCTTATCTAACACCATACACAAAAATCAACTCAAAAAGGATTAACGACTTAAATGTAAGATCTGAAACTGTAAAACTCTAGAAAAAAGCAGGAGAAAAACTTGACGTTGGCTTTGGCAATGATTTCTTGGATATGACAACAAAAGCAGTGGAAACAAGAACAAAAATAGACAAATGGGACTATATCAAACTAAAAAGCTTCTGCACAGCAAGCATTAAACATCAACAGAATGAAAAGGCAACCTATGAATTGGGAGAAAATATATGTAAACCACATATCAGATAAGAGATTAATATCCAAAATATATAAAGAACTCATACAACTCAAGAGTAAAAAAATTTTTTAAATAACCTTATTACAAAACAGGCAGAGGTTCTGAATAGACATTTCTCCAAAAAAGACATACAAATGGCCAACAGGTATATTAACAGATGCTGAAGGAGAGCAGGACATGCCATTCCAAAATATGATACTTTGTTTGGCATGTGGATAATTTTAAGTTGAATGCAATCAAGACTCAGCAGACTCAGAAAACTTTTTACCTCTCCCTAAACTACCTTAAAGAATTTAGATAGAAGCCCTGTACCAGAAAAAGAACTATCACCAGAGATAATTTTTTTAACTGAAAGACCTGTCTGCATGCAAAGCAAACTTCTACTGACAAACGTCTGTTCTTATCATCCTGTGAATTGCCCTCCTCTTCTTTGAAGCCCTAGGTCCCTATCCTCATCCTTAGCCCAGGATGGTATATAAGCCTCAATGGCTCAACTTGCCCTTGAGTCTCATATCTTTGAGATTCCTGTATATATGAAATTAAATTTGTTTTTCTCCTATCAATCTGTCTTATGCCAATTTAATTATTAGACCAACCAAAGAACCCAGAAGGAAAGTAGGAAAAAATTTTCAACTCCTACAATGCTCAACATCACTAATCTTCAGAGAAGTACAAATCCAAACCACAATGCTTTTATTACCTCACACCTGGTAAAATGCCTATTATATTTTTAAAAAATGTTGATGAGGATGTGGAGAAATTAGAATTCTTGTACACTGGTGATGGGAAATGATTTAATAACTACAGAAAACAGTATGGAGATTCCTCAAAAAAAACTAAAAATGGAACAACTCTATCATCCAGCAATTCTACTTCTGGATATATATCCACAAGAATTGACATGAGGGTCTCAAGGAGGTATCTGCACTCCTACATTTATTGCAGCATTATTCACAGTAGCCAAGATACAGAAACAACCTAAATGTCCACTGACAGATAAATGAATAATGTGGTATATGCATACAATAGAATGGTATTAAGCCTTACAAATAAAGGGAAGTCTTCCATATGTGACAGCATGGATCAATCTGTAGGACATTACGCTATGTGAAATAAACTAGTCAAAGAAGGACAAATATTGCATGAGTCCACCAATATGTGGTATTTAAAATAGTCAAACTCATAAAAACAGAGTTGAATGATGGCAGCCAGGGCTGGGGAGAGGAGAAATGGGGAGTTGTTGTTTAATGGGTAAAAGTTTACAGTTACACAAGATAAATAAATTCTAGACCTGTTGTGCAGCACAGTGCATATAGTTAATAATTTAATATTGTATACTTAAAGATATATTAAAAGTCAGACAGGGAAAGACAAATATCATATGGTCTCATTTATATGTGGAATCTAAAAAAATGATACAAATGAACTTATTTACAAAACAGAAATAGACTCACAGGCATAGAAAACAAACTTAAGGTAACCAAAGAGGAAAGTGGGGGAGGGATAAATTAGGAGTTTGGGATTAACAGATACACACTACTATATATAAAATAAAGACCAAGGACCTACTGTGTAGCACAAGGAACTATATTCAATATCTTGTTAATAACATGTTAAAGAATCTGAAAAAGAATATATGTGTACATGTATATACATGTATATATGTATACACACATATCCATATATATGTATATATTTAAAATTTTTTTAAATCATCAAAAAATTTAAAATAAAATATATAATAAAAATTATTATAATCAAAACATATTACCTGAGATTCTTCACCCTGATCACAAATTAGGAGCATGGTTTTGGAAGCTAAAAATATTTGAAGTAAAAAAACCTCAAGGAACAATGGACTCATTGTTATGCAATTTGCTGGAATGTAAATTGCTCATTTCTTAAATATTTGAATTAATTCCCCTCTCTTTGAATTATATAATTTGCCAAATCAGACAAAAATATATCTTTGCAATATTTCTGTTTTAGGATGTAACATTATTAACTAAATAAGAACTTTGGCCTGTAAGGAAGGAAAAATCTTTTTTCCTCTACTCTACCAGGTACAATGGCTGGGGCCTATAAATCAAACTGGTAAAAGACAGATTAACAAGAGAAAAAACAGTTTTAATAAAATAAACAAGCATGGAAATTCAGAAAGAGAAAAGGTGGCTCAAAGAGGTGAACAGATGAGGAATGTTTATATACCATCTTAGTCTAAATAAAGGAAAAAGGGTTTTTGGGCTTCTGGGTGGCAGCGTCAAGCTTTGGGAAGGCGAAGGGGAGAAACGCATAGTAAATAAAGGATGTCTTGTTATGCACATAAGAGTCTCTTGGGTGATGAGAGTTGTCTCAGAGAGTAGCTTTCTTCCCAGCAAAGGGAAAGCTTTACATAGGAAATTTCTTTCATAAATGTAAATTTGTTTTACAAGAAGGCAATTTATACAATATTCTTAAGCAGTTAGATGGGTCATAAGGAGGTTTTCCTGTGTCTGCAGGTTCTTAATTGCTCAAAATAATTATTATACCAAAGTGGTGTTATTTGGGGTGGCACACCTTTCAAACCCAATGTTGGATGACTGCCCTCAATAATTTTATATTTTGGGATTATAAATCCTATTCTGGGGTCATGGTCATTAACAACAAAGTTGAATGTTGATGTCAACCATAGTGATCTATTTCTAAGACATTAAAAATGCTTTATTTGGATAGGAAGTGCAGGCAGTAGGACCCTCCACCCCCATCCCTAGCCCCATTATCATTTGAAAGTCTTTAAGTTCCAAGGTCAAAGACAATGAAGACAGCCCCTCCCTGCTATAACCACAACAGTCAGGGGCTTCCCAACAGCCACATCTACCTCCCGCTGTGCACCATTCCACAATATTGTTCTTTTCTTTAAATGACAACTCATGGACCATCTCCTTTTCAAAAGCCCAACAAACTTGCCTATCTCCTTCTCTGTGCAAACAGACAAACTCTGACCCATCCTTCTATTTGATATTTCTATATTTATAATTTTTACTGCAACTAGGTGCTTATTTCCTTGTCATTAGAAGGTGAATCCACTAAATAGGGATCTTACCTATGTTTTTAATTACACATCTCAAATGCATAGTTAATATGGACTCAGTAGATAATGGCTGACAGCTGACAGGCAGAAATATGCAAATTTCAAATAGAGGCTTGGATTTTTTTTTTTCCTGCAGGTCTGCCATAACAATATAACAATACTCAGAGCTTGATAAACAGTACACTAGATGGGAGGGAAATTGTCAAAATAAAACAAAAGTGTAAACATAGGACATTGACGCTAAGCCTCCTGAATTCTTATGAATCCAGTTCTCATGTCCCTGTGGAGGTGGAAAAATTTTCCCTTCTTCCCTTCTGGTTATTAGGCTGGTCTAATAATTAAATTGACATAAAACAAATTAACAGGGGGAAAAGAAAAACAAATTTAATGTTGCATGTACAGGAATCTCATAAAAATATGAGACCCAAAGGCCATCAGGCAACTGAGAGCCTGGAGCTTCAAAGAAGAGGAAGGCAATTCACAGGAAGATAAAAAGAGCAGATGGTTGGCAATTGGGTGTTTGCCTTGCCATGCAGGTAAGTTTTTTAGATAAAAAATGGTATCTCTGGTTATAGCTCTCTTTCTGGGCCAGGCCTCTATCTAAATTCTTTTAGGTACTTAAGGGAGAGGTAAAAATATTTTCTGAGTTTGCTGGGTCTTGACTGCCTTTAGATAAAAATAATCAACATACCAAGATTTGTAAGTCAAGAAATGAGCTCAATACTAAAATATACTGAGGAAAATTTCTCCAAAACTGGCTACACAGTTGTGATATTAAGGTTACCAGGTAAGGAATTGATATTAAAGTGGGGAATCAACATCTAAATTTCAATAAAGGAGATAAAACTAGGAGCTAGTGATATAGCCGGGATGTAAAGTCAGGAGTGCAAAGCTAAATTCTTCAACAACTAGGCAAATCAAGGAGGAACTCACAGACCAGACTTGTAGATTAAATCAGAACAGGGCCTATCGTAAAATTAAATGTGGAGAACAAACTGACTTTGGTATCTAATAACTTTGGATGTTTCTATATGACTACCCACTTGACTGTTGATTTAACATGACTGTTTTTCCAGGAACCCTTGAACAAAAAATAATGGTATTCAATACTGTTGAAATAAATTTCTAGACCCAAGATGGAGCCATTCCTGCCTGGAGTGACACACCAGTAAACCAAACTTTCCAGTCCCTATAAACGCTCTGCTTAATGCAAAATGCAGTATCTCCAGTCAGCAAATCTCCAAATGTCAAGCCAACGCTGGGCTCCATATCTATTTCCTCATTCCTTCTCACCCCAAATAAGTTTGACAACATGGCCATAGCCAATCAGATTTTTTTTCTTTTCCTTGTTCTTTATTCTTTGTCTTGTAAAAGCTTCCCATCTTCCACCTCATTTTCAGCTCTCAGAATGGAGACTGTCTACTTAATGGAGTGTTAAAGTTTTTTTCTATCACCTAAACTGTTTTCTTTAGTCATTTTTCTAACAATATACAGAGAGATCTTTTGCAATTTTAAGAAAATCAATAAAATTTATTACATGGATACACAGCAGACCCCTTGAAGGTGAGAAAAACAATTCATTTTCCTTTTAAAGGCAGTAGAATGTAATGATAAAGAGCAGAGGTACTGGCAGTGGTGTGCCAAACCTAGCTCACAGTGGTCAGAACAGCCAATCTTTAAATATTGAGGAATTTTACGAGTCTGTTGTTAAACCACCATTGACTGTTTGAAATCTGCTGTAAGTGGGAGTATCTACACCACAGAAACAGGCAAACACTGCAAACAGACACTTTTCTAAGAAATCCACTCACCAGGTGTTGGATCATGTGGGAGCTAATCCCAGCTAAACCAGGTATCACAGGGAAAATTAGGTAACTGACTATAGAAAAGGCCTTCTGGGCCTCAGTTTCTTCAACTGAAAAATGGGTATGCTGATAATAACAATAGAACCTATTTCAGTGTATTACTGGGGAAATATCCAAATTGAGTGCGCTATCTCTTTTCTACTGGATCCTTCACTGACATACATATTTCTCCAAGCTTCTGCTATTCCATCAGAATATGTTTATTTTCATGAGGGACAATAAACTTTGCCTAACTGATTACACTGATAATGACAGTATTTCAAATTGGATAATATTCTGTAAGTTCATTATGCCTTCCTAATAACACTCAAATCACAGCCCAAAGCTATCTGTCTATATAGGACAGCCTTGAATTTGGGCATTAGAAACTTGAGAAGGCTAATATACCATTTAATTAGATAATAATACCTACAAAAAATTTTTCAGTGATATAGAAAGTGTTAGACACTAAGTTCCAACTAAATATATGATTATATTTTAAATTAAAATATGGAAAGAAATTTGAGTCTTGTGTTTATGAAGCTTGGGTAGGTGGAAACGTTTTAGATTTAGCATCAGCAAACCCTAGCTTTGGTCTTAGAATGTCACTATATATTATGACTTGATAAATCATTTAGTCATTTAATCAAATATCTGAGGATGGAGAGAAAAATATCTATTATGTTTACCTACAAGCTTCTCCTAAAAACTGAATTGGAAAATATCTGCATGATCATAAAGTACAAATCAATAGAAGTAAAGGCATTATTATTATGAAGCTTACTACCAGTGACATGGGTGTTTACTTAAAACAATAAATATTCTAAGCCATCTATATGCATTGGTTTAGGGAGAGATCTCTAACTGAAGGGACAGGGAAACACAATGATCTTTAAGCTTCTTCTTAGTTTTAAAATTGTAAGATTTAAAGTATCTGTCTTTTTAATGCAAACTGGCAGAATATCAGAGGAAAGAATATTAACTTATAAGAAGTTAGAGCTGATATCAATAATTTGAGATTTTCAAGTAAATCACAAAGTGTGTCAAATGAATTAAGAACAATTAATTTCTTAGATTTTTTTTAGACACCAATCAAAGTGCTCAAAATTCCAATAGAAAGATGTTTATATCCTAAGGGAACATCTTAATTGGTGATGGTTATTAGCTTTACCTAATCGTGAAATTCATCTTAATCTACTGGCCAAGACACTCAAAAATGTTAAAGAAAAGCCAATGCACGTAAATTAACAGCCTTACACTGGTAACAAAACCACAAGTAGTGTATTTATATAAATACTCTTATAAGAAAAGCTGCTTTCTTAATCTCTTGAGTAGTTATTTTTATCTGAGTGATAACATTGCATAGTTATTCAAAGCACATCGTCACAGATATTGGAGTCAGAACATCTGGTTCAAGTCATAGTTCAACCACTTGCTAGAAGTGTAGCTTTGGGCAACATGCCTAATCATTCTCTGCCTCAGGTTCCTTACCTATAGAATGAGGATAAGAGTTATAATACTTTTGCATAGTGTTATAAGGATTAAATGAGTTCAAGTACACAAAGCACTTGGAAGAATACACAGCAAACATTGTTATTTCTTGTTATTATAACGCGATGCTAATGCTATCTCCTCTTCTGCACTCTCCCAGTATGCTCCCCATCCCCATTCCCCAAAAAGCATACACTCACAGAGACACTGGTGTAGCACTTTGTATTCCCTGTCTTAACCCTTTTTTTTTAAATTAGTCTAAAGTGAAGACTTTACTCCTACCTATGCAGTATATGTCTACCAAACACTCTAGTAATAGTTTACGTATAGGAGGACCTAATTGAATCTTCACAAATACCTATAATGTAGGCACATTATTGTCCCTGTTATAGAAAGAAAAAAAGGAGGTTCAAAGACCTTACATAACTTAATCATGGTCACGTGTAGTGAGTGCAAAGCTGAAATGTGAACTCAGATCTGACAGCTCAAAGACCAACGCTCTTAAACTAAGCTATGCTGATGAAATCAGAACAGCAGTGGCCTGCAAGAGGTGGGAGAAGGAATAGGATTGGCTGGAAAATGGTAAGAGGAAACAATGGGATAATGATGTAGGGGAGGCAAAAAATTTTCCCTTTACCCTTCTAAGTTCTTGGCTGAGACCCCTGGAATAAAAGATCTATTAACAAGAGAAAAACAAACAAAAGTTTATTAACATGTAAACCAGAGGTATACATGGGAGATACCCAGGGAAAAATGAGTGACTCCCTGAGGTGGCTTAGAATTCAGGCTTAAATACCATCTTGATGGGGAAAGGAGAAAAGGGATGTAGACCTCTTAGGGGAGAGTTAATGATTTTTAGGAAAGATAAACGGGCCTTTAGAAGAATAGGTGGGAGATACGCTCCTTTGTGACAGTTTGTCTGGGTGTGGTATCCACTTCTAGTCAACTCTCCTGTGATGAGTCAACCTTCCCCAGGTGATGAGACTCTCAGGGAGAGGATTTATGACAAGTGACTTTCTTTGGAGGATCTGTCTTTAGGCAGGTAAGTAACGTTCAGATAAAGCCTCTCCCTGCATTTGCTACTTTTCAAGTGCTCCTAGTTCAAACTGATCAGTATACCAAAGCGACATGTTTTGGGGTGGCATACTCTGCTACCACTTCAATGAAAATGTTCTGTATTTTGATCGGGATGGTGGGTACATGGCATATACTTTCTCAAAATGTGTCAAACTGTACACTTAAAATACGTGCATTTCATTGTATATAAAATACATCCCTCCAAAACTATGTTTTTTTTTAATTTGATTTTTTATTGACATGTAGCTGATTTACAGTGTTAGTTTCAGCAAAATTGTGTGTTCTTTACGGTACTTTGTTTCTTTACTCCAGGAAGCCTTATTAGTGATCCAAAGTAATTGTTCTCTCACTGTTTTATTACTGTGGTTACACCGACTTTATGGTTGGTGTTTACTTATGTCCTCAAGGTTTTTTTCAATATTTATAGATCATTCTACCAAAATGGATTTCTCAACAGCATAGAACATATGTTTAATTTACTTTTTTCCCCAACATAGTTATACATAAACTCATAGAGAAAGATGATATGTGAGGGAGGGGAAGAAACATTTTATATTTTGGGCTGGCATCTTTCTATTTAAGACTTTATTCTTAAGTGGTGAATAAAGTGCTAATGGGAAATATTCTTGTGTTTTTATAGAACCGAAGGTGAAAATAATTTGTGTAATTTATGAAGGCTATAATAATTTATTTTCTTCCTTACTGTGATTTTAACTGAAAATGCAAAGCTCCCCTTAGACATACACACACACACACACACATGCACACAGACACACACAAGTGAACACACAACAGCAGGGGTTGTCTCAGTAGGAGAATGATAATTCCTCATATTGTCTTCTGTTTACTTATAAAATAATAATGTGGGAAAGGCCTGCTTTTAAATTTGGTCCTTTACATATGGAAAAGTTGTCATTTTAAAGCCTTGGACTTGTCTTTGTTCAGTTAGACGCTGGCCATCGAAAACCAGATATTCCTGCTGCTTGGAGATGAGGTGCAGCATCAGGCTTGCTTTTCTACGCACCTGTAAATTTTTATGCATGGTTTGGAAATGGGAGAATAATAACCAAACAACAAAAAGATGGGGAGATGTCTACAGCTCTCTCTTTAAAAATATATAAAACTTTATACTCCACATGGGAAGGGAGTATGAAGATTATAGTATATTCAAGAAAGAGTATTATTTAATCTGGATCTATATTTTACAGTCTCTGGGGCTTAGTGTTTGTTGCTGGGATAACTGTGTTTCTGGGTGTGTGTGCGTGTGTGTGTATCCCAAATGACTAGAAAGAATAAAAAGGACTATACAAAACTGTCATTGACTGGAATGAATGAATGGGGCCAGCATTCAGAGTGCTGAATTTGAACTTAGATAGTATTATATATTAAAAAACAAACAAACAAAAATCTCTACCACCACCCTGTCCCATAGTTCTAGGATTCATAACTTAGACTTTGGGTTATATATTACTGATGGTTATTTTGTCCAGCAATTTTCAAGTGGAGGAGGGATTAAACCTAGAGTGAAAGCAGCCCCTGTGTATTCCCTTAAAGCTTATAGGTGTGGGGTCAATATTTCTAACACAGAGATTTGATGGAAAGACACTGTGCAGTGGGTGGACCTTGACAAGGCTAGGATCTAGGATACGTGTCTTTGAAACCATCACTTTCAAATGGTTTAAATATTATCCCTTGTCTCGTGAGAGCAGTCTCACTTGGTATACAATGATGTCCAACTTTTATATAGTCATTCCATTCAGCAACTCCCAGCTCTTCAGTCAAGCCTCATGTTCCCGTATAGCCTCGTATGGTGGCAGGATGTAGAATTAAGGGAAGAGACAGTGTAGGGAAGTGTGTTTGCCCCACTTCTGCCCATCCACTGGGGTAATTTAGAGAAAGTGTCCACAGTTTACCACCAGGAGACGGTGACTATATTCCCTAGAGCACCTGGAAATATCTGGAAAAACCTCAGATAGAGCAACAGTCGCCATGTGGCAAGTCAGAAATGCATTCAAAAGATCCTTCCTTCCCAAATAGACTAAAGAGAGACTAGCTTTGAAGGAGATAGGCATATTACAACTCTAAATAAATAAAGACATTAAATATACAACATTTCTGTCCTTTTAATTTTTGTCCTTTTTAAAAAAATCTCAAATTTTGTGCTGCCCTTTAATCCCTAAATGATAGAATCAAGATACAGCTCTTCAAAGAAGCTGGTCTGCAACAGGTTAGTCCCTTTAGGGCTGCCCTAGGTAAGCCTCCATGGTCAGCTGTGAAGAAGTAGTTGTATGTGTAGGATTTTCAAACAGAAATTGGGCTCATGCAATTGTGCTTATTCAAAATATAAAGTGTCAGTATTGCCACTATTTTATTTTTATAACATGTCATCTGACAAGAAAATCACATCCTTTCAGCTCAGTGATGAATGAGCATTTGAGCCATGCAAATATATTTTCCATTTGAACTTTAGATTTCTTTTATTGTTTCAAGCGACTTTGGTTTCGCTGCCCTTCATATAGGCCCCACTGATTTCATTCTGGGGAAGAAGAAAAAACTTCATACATTCATGGTCAATTTGTATTGTAAAGGAACAAATAAACCTCTAAAAGCCTACTATTTTCATAAAGAAGTCAAGAACTTGTTTTGCACAAGGCATTAAATATCTTTGCTCTGAGCTTGCTGATACTCTAGTTTGGGAGGCAAGGAAAAATAAGATACATAACAATGCTAGGCAATACATGCTAAATTAAACTTTAAAAAAGAGGTTCAAATAAACACATTTCTCTTCTGCAGTATATAAAGAAGCATGCTAGGTGTGGCAGGAGATAAAAAAAATTCTTTTAAAAAGGCAAGGTCTTTCCCTTTTAAGGAGTTTCCAGTCTAATGAAGGAAAGATGTGGAGAACTTGAATGCAAACGGTGATTTAGGAAAGAAGGAATATGAAGAACAGCTAATCACTCTCAGGTTTAAAAAGTTGAAAACTGGCTTTATTTTGCTTCCTTGAAAATCCTGGTCAAATGTCATAGTTAGGAAATCCTTCATATGTGTCTTGACATGGAGAATAAGAAATAATGAATAATACGAATGACAGCTTATAGTCACTGAGCATCACCTACATGCCAAGCACTACGGTAGCCATTTTCACTGCCTCTTTGAAGTGCTACCCTCTTCCTGTAAATGCAATTCAGCCTCACCAAGGAGCCTCTTAATTGCTTTGGGGCCACAAAACTATGAGAATAGCATGTTCCTTTCTCAAATAAAAAGTGCTTCAGAGGATGAGAATAGTAAATGGAAAACTAAAAAGTGTTTGTCCTAAATTTCTCAAACATACTGCACAGATAATCCTTTTAGAGGGATTTGGACTGGGGTGACCACAGAATTCCTGAGTGAGGTGACAATGTATGAGCTGGGCTTTGAAGGTGGGTAAGACTGGAGGATGGAGTCATGGCATTCATTTTAAGCATGGCGGTTGCAGGGCGTGTGGCAGTTGCAGAGGGTGTGTGTATAGCTCAGTGGTAGAGCACATGCTTAGCATACACAAGGTACTGGGGATTAAAATAATAATAAAAACAAGATAAAATTATACTAACATAAAATTATTTTTTAAAAAAAGAGAATGGCAGTCGCAAAGGCTTAAGAGTTGGGATGAGAATAGTCAGGGAAACTTAGCAGTTTTTACAAGAATTTTGAAGTCAGTCTCCACTTCTAATCTGCAATTTAACTTCTGTGTTTTCTTATGCATATAATCTCTCAATTTCTTCATCTAAAAAATGGGGAAAATACCCATGTCATAATCTTCTATAAAATTAAGTAAAATATTTAGTCAAAGAGCCTGCTTATGCAGGGACTTAAAAAAATAAAAATAATACATTGGTAAATGAGTTCATTTCTGACAAGCATGCAGTGTGGGGGGGATGTCAGTGGGCATGACTTATGGTGATACTACTCATTCAGGAGTATGCTGAACCTTGAAGAGTTATCACACCCTACAATTCTGTGACCTCTGTTTACACTGGTAGGTGCTTGTACTGTTTTACAAAAATGCTATTTGGAGCACAGGGCAGCTTGACCAGTCAGTGGATAGTTGTCAATTTTGGGCAGATAAAAATACAGCTATCATTCTTAGATGCTCAATAACTGTTGTTTTACCACTTTGGATGGAGGAATAGTTTGTTTAGGCTGGTAAGAGTACGGGGCCCAGGTGTGGGAAGGAGCTGTGGAGGACAGGGATGACGATGCATTTGAAAATAGATTTAGAGGATTTCTGTGCTGGAGTGACAGATTTTCCCTATCACAGCCAGCTTTGCTTGCCATCTGCGTCAATAAATACTTTCATCTTAGCTGCCACCTCCTCTATGAAGTTCTTATTCTTTTAAGTAAAACTGATCAGTTCCATTTCATGACATGGCTGAACTCTACAAACATTTGTCATAGAATCTGTATTGCTGCATTTCACTTTGTTTACATTTTCTTCTCCCTACCCTGGATGGTGAATTCTCCTATACACAGAGTATATCTTACTTGTATTTTTATCGCTTACATTTATATGAAATGTCATATAATAGGTTCTCAATACATGCTCCTAAATTTCAATTGTACTATTTAATTTCTTTTACTGTTGAAACTCCTAAACATCTCTTGCTGGACCACAAAGATATCTTTTCCAAACAAAATTACAGGCAAATCTGGTTCATCAGGGCAAACTGAGTGCATACACACACACATACACACGCACACTTTCCTACATGAGACTTTTATAAAAATATACTAAAAAAAACACTGTAAATGTTATTGAATTCAAAGATCAGGGTTAAAGAATTAATGGTTGAGAGATTTCAATGCATTTCTTACAGATTAAACAGATAGGCAAGCAGTAATGATGACGCAAAGAAGAAATCTCTTCTTGACACATAGGTAGAGAGAGCTACAACAGAGGAGGGAGACCCTGTGGCCAGGTAATATCTCTAGAACAAGAGGATTCTAAGACAATGATATCTGATTATGCAGAAGTGAGAAGTAGAACAGAAGCCATCAGAATTGTTGAAGATCTTTATAGGAAATAATTTCCTCTAATCATAATCCCCCCCGTCTCCCATATAGTAGATGAGCATTCATCTCTAATTCAAAAATTGCAGTGTTCTTCCCTAAATAAATTAAACAAACTTTCTGGGTAGAAATAGAGCAGCTTGAAGCAAAGTCTTCTTTACCTTGGCATTTGGTATCACTAAGAATAACATCAGGCACCTTACCAACTCACCCCAAAGTAATCTGACAAAGTCCACCCTTGTATACAGAACCCCAATAAACCTTTTTACTGACCTCATTCTTAAATATGAATAAAGAACAAAGGATAACTGGACTTTAGGGAGGGTATAGCTCAGTGGTAGAGTACATGCTTAGCATGCATGAGGTCCTGGGTTCAATCCCCAGGACCTCCACTAAAAAATAAATATATAAATAAACCTAATTACCACTCCCCCTAAAAGAAAACCAAAAACAAAACAAACAAAAAAAACAGAAAACAAAAAACAAAAAAAACCCCTGGACTTTAGAGTATGCAACATGATTTTGGAATAAACAGCTATACTTCACTCACAGACAAATATCAGACTAGTATCCTGGACTTCCAGGATGCAGTATCTTCAAACAACAAGAAACAATATATTCAAAGTTACAGGAAAATGTTTTTCAACATAAACACTACATACAACCAAGCCATCGGTAAAGAATAAGGCTGAGTAAAGACATTTTCAGGCTATATTAGGTCTAAAAATATTTACCACTTAGCTTACAAAGTTAAATAAGGATAAGCAAATCAAGGTAGTCAAAAGAGAGAGAGGATATATAGGAAAACAATGAGGAAAGTCTTGAAGGAAATGCCTTACACTCTGTCCTTGCTCTCCCCTGTTTCAACTCAACTGTTCTTCCTGAAATAAATCTTCCTAATCCACCCAAAGCCACCCTAGTCCCACTGCAAGATGCAGAAGCAGTGCCTTCCATAGAATTCTCACTAGTCACCTCCATGACCCTGACTTGGAAGCTGCACATTCTCAGCTTCCTAAATTCCTCTGCAAGGTCCAACCTGCCCACCTTTGCCAGTGAATGGTTAGAAACTTTTCTATATTTATCCTAGCCCCCTTCCCAGACCTTACTTCCCTAGCTCCTCCCACAATTTCATACATTCTAATTGCTATAGTGAATCCCTTATTGAAAAATACTCATAGTAGATCAGCTTCTCTGATTCAAACTGGATTGATACAGACCCCTTGGGAAGGAAATGTAAGCCTAGCACACTATGTGGCTCTACAGCAAACATTATTTACAGTCATATAATAAACTAAACATTGATTATTGGTGTTCAACTTTTAGAATAAACTTATAAAAAATTATAGGAGATTGAACTAGGATACTACAGCAGGCATAGCTGTGAGAATTTGGAGGTAAAATAGGGTAAGGAAGGTATGGTGAAGACTGGAACTACTGATGCCTTCAATTCCATGATGATATATAAAGAACTGAAGCACACTGTATCAAGGTGCAGAGCAGATTAGTAAAAGAATTTGAAATAAGTGGTATAAGTATTTGCTAAGAGAGAAAGGAGGGCAGGATAAATAAATTAAGCCTCATTAATCATAGTAAAAAATCAACCAGAAACAGTAGGACAAGCATACTATTTCAAGACATGGATTTGATGACTGAAAACCCAAATATAGTACCATGCAGAAGTGGTTACCTCTAAAAAATACATAATTATCTGGTACGATAGTTTCCTTTGGAAGAAAACCAGGAGACAAGGGTTGGGAAGACTTTCACTTTTTTCTATATATACTCTTGTAGGGATTGAATAGTTTATATGTGTGTTAGTTTATCATATGTGCTACCATAACTAAATAGCACAGATTGGGTGGCTCAAATAATTAGCATCAGTTGTCTTCCAGTACTGGAGGCCAGAAGTCAAGATCAAAGTGACAGTAGGGCTGATTTCTGAGGCTTCCTCTTAGCTTTCAGATGGTCGCCTTCTCACTGTGTCCTTACTGGGCTCTTCCCTGTGCAAACTCATCCCTGGTGTCCCTTCCTCTTCTTACAAGGACACCAGTCATACTGGATCCTCCAACCTCATTTAACATTGATCACATTGATCACTCCTTTAAAGGCCCTATCTTCAGATATAGTCACATTGGGGCGTTAGGGATTCAATACATACATTTTGGAGGGACACGATTCAGTCTATAACAATGTGTAAGGTGAATTTATTTATAGTAAATAAATAATTTAAATCAATATTTAAAAGAAGTTATATCAAGAGTGCAAAACTGGATGTGATAGGTGAGACAGGGAACTCTTTCCTTTCATTTTAAGCCCTTATATACTATTTAATTTTTCTTAACTAGCCGTAAGTGTTTTTATATGTTAAATAAGTGAACCATAAGGAGAGAGAGCTCAGCAGCATTGAGATCCCCTCTCCTGGTATGGAAACTCAAAGGCAGACACGCTCTCCCATTGCCCTCCACCTAAAACACGGAGGGTGCTTATTTACAAAATCCATGGACACCTTGCAAAAATTTTCGCCCTGTTGTCCACCATCATGAATCTGTTCTTATTACCCTCCGCCCCTTTCTCTTCCTCTCAGTGCTCTTAAACTGTGAGTTTTATGTGCTATTCTAATCTTTCTCAAAGTAGCATAAACTCCCTGAGTATTGGAATGCTACCAACCTCCCTGGAATCCTTCATCGACTGTAGTGGTTTGTACATAGGAGGAACTAACAAGTAAGTGAGGAAATGAGTAAGAAACCAAGAGGAGAGAAATAACAATGGTAATGAAAGAATCTGCCAAGGATACAATCCCATCTTCCAATGCCCTTGTTCTGAAGAAAGATATACAAAAATACATACGAAACCCAACATACTTCATGGTTAGGCAAATGGATCTGTGGAGTGAGCACAGGAGAATATGTTGCTAGGATTACCTAGAGAGACAAATAATAACAATGCTAAAGTGCAGCATCCAAAATCAATCATTCAACATTCAGCTGATACAGATAAATAAGCAAGGGAGAGTTACAGCAGAGAAGCTGGATCAATGTTAAAATGCAAAATGAAATCGGCAATAAACCCTGGGGTCTAGTTAGACCCTTAAACAAATCTGATGTTCATTTGGCTCCCAGTCAGATGATTCTGGGAGAAGAGGGCAGATTCCATGAGTCCTGAGGAGAGACATACAGAGATCAAAGGTCTGAACCTTTCAAGCCTCCGGGAATTGCTCTGTTCCATTGGATGCCCTATTTATAATGTAGAAATGTCAACTCTCTGTTCTTAGGTAAAAGCTGAATGTGTTTACTGTATTTGCATTCAAGAAAAACTGACACTATGGTTTTGGTTGATGTTAGTATCAATTTTATTTTAATTCTAAATTCAGAGGAGCCAAAGATGAATGTATACTTTATGAAGGGAAGGCTTTATTTCAAATTTAAATATTTACAGTATTTGCCACTTCAGTGTGCATAGAAGACATCGATCTAACTTCAAAAGTCTATCACAGAAACTGAACTGACTACTAAGAACATATTTAATTGTAAAACAACACAAAGAATAATATTATGTGTCATTGTTTGGTCTTTGTCTGGGTACAAACTGCATTAGTTTTATTTAAGTCCATGCCAAAACAATTATTGTAGCTTCAAACTACCAATTGAAATAACCAAGGTCATTTTTTTTAGTTTGTCATTTAATAGATATTTATTGAGATCTGTGCTAGGAGCTATAGTGAAAGAAGCCACGGCCCTCACAAAGCTCGTGGTCCAGAGAGGCCAGACTTACTTATCTTTTAAAATTAGTAACAATACCAAGAACACTGCAAGTTAATTTAGGATAAAGTTCCAGCCAACTAGCTCTCATGCTTTCCTCACCATACTCATATTTATTATAATTTAAGAACAACTCAGGGGTTATATATCAGAAATAGAAAGGAAAGTTGACAATTTTTAACTGTTTCCTTCAAATGCACAATTCAAATGGTACTAGTCTAGATCAAGCTTAAAAATGGTGCAAAAAGTTTTTCTTTACAATTCTGAAGGAAGATTATTTGTAGTCTCTTTCTCTGTCTCTGCCTCTCTTTGTCTCTGTCTCTGTGTCTCTGTCTTTCTGTCTCTCTCCCTCTTTGGTGTGTTGGTTATTGGCTATCCATATTATCTCACCTGCATGAATACAAACTTTGTGCAAATGAGATATATGACTAAATTAAACTTAAAAATAACAACAGCAACAAAACCTGAGCATCCTGAGTGTCACATACTAAAATACTTCTGAGCTAAAAAAATATTTTTTTCTAAGTCTCCCGTATCCCCCAATTGTCTAAAAGCTCTAGAAGTTAAGTAATCCAAAAGACACAGGATGTTTTGACTTTTACCCCCAAGCAGGCAGGTCTCCCTGCTTCCTAAGCATTGACCACTGAGTTGCTTCTCCACTGTCCTATAGATGGTGACACTTGCCTGGATGTTCCAGTTCTCACCACAGTGAAGCCTCACTTGTCCAGGTTCCTGCACAGCCTTTGGTCTTTGAAAGGAAGACTCTCTTACTCCCTTGGGGTCAAGGCTGTTGGATATTCATGTTTGTTTATCAATGTATATGCCTACAGACAACCACGGTTCTCCACAGGTAAGGATAAGCACTTGGCAGCTGTGTCTGGAGGAGTTTCCGGCATCAGTCACACTGCAGGCCAAAAACATCCCAGCCTCATTTAGACCTTAAGCCTTTCTTCTTCATCTCTAGTCATCTGGTCATCAGTCCAGACTCACTTTTTCAAAGTTTTCTTTCTCTACTGGATCATCCACCACCATGAAGACATACTATTAATTTGCCCATTTTAAACAACAAACATTTGCTTTGGCCCTACATCGCCAGCAACTGCAGTCTGATTTCTTAAGTCATCATTTTGGAATGACTCCCCTAAAGAGTTGCCTAAGTTTCTTGTCTCCAAGTTCTCCCCTCTCCTAAACCCACTTTAGTCATGTGTTCAACCCTGTCACCCCATCAACACTGTTTTCATTAATCTCACAAGTGTACTTCATACTGTTAAATTCAGGAGTGATTTCTCAGTCCTTACTTATGCTACCAGTAGAATAATCTGATGTGCACTGGAGAGTCCTGGTTTACACTTTTTTCCTAATGCAATCAATTGTCTACAGGTATACCTTGTTTTATTGTTCTTCACTTTATTGCACTTTACAGATACTGTGTTTTTTACAAACTGAAGGTTTGTAGCAATCCTGTGTTAAGCAGGTCTAAAGAAGTCATTTTTCCAACAGCATTTGCTTTGTGTCTCTGTGCCACATTTTGGTAATTCTTGTAATATTTCAAACTTCTTCATTATTGTATTTGTTATGGTGATCTGTAATCAGCAATTTTTGATGTTGCTATTGTAATTATTTTGGGGTGCTCATATAAGACATCAAACTTAATTAATAAATATTGTATGTGCTCTGACTGCTCTATTTATCAGCTATTCCTCCATCTCTCTCCCTCTCCTCAGGCCTCCCTATTCACTGAGACATAGTATTAATCAAATTAGGCAAACAAATAACCTTACAACTTCTAAGTGTTCAAGTGAAAGGAGCATATCTCTCACTTTAAATCAAAAGTTAGAAATAAGTTTAGTGAGGAAGGCATGTTGAAAGCCGAGATAGGCTGCAAGCTGGACCTCTTGTGCCCAACAATTAGCCAAGTTGTGAATGAAAAGTTAAGTTTTTAAAGGAAATTAAAAGTGCTACTCCTGTGAACACACAAATGGTGTAACAGTTTTAGTGCTGATATGGAGAAAGTTTTAGTGATCTGGACAGAAAATCAAACCAGCCACAACATTCCCTTTAGCCAAAGCCTAATCCAGAGCAAGGCCCTAACTCTCTTTAATTCTATGAAGGCTGAGCTAGGTGAGGAAGCTGCAGAAGAAAAGTTTTAAGCTAGCAATTTGGTTCATGAGTTTTAAGAAAAGAAGCTGTCTCCATAACATAAAAATGTAAGGTGAAGCAGCAAATGCTGATGTAGAAGCTACAGCAAGTTATCCAGAAGATCTAGCTGAGATAATTAATGAACGTGGCCACACAAACAACAGATTTTCAATGTAGCTGAAGCAGTCTTACATTGAAGGAGATGCCATCTAGGACTTTCATAGCTAGAGAGGAGAAGTCGATGCCTGCTTCCAAGCTTCCAAGGACAGGCTGATTCTCTTCTTAAGGGCTAATGCAGCTGATGACTTTAAGTTGAAGCCACTGCAAAATTACCATTCTGAAAATCCTAGGGCCCTTAAGAATTATGCTAAATCTACTCTGCCTGTGTTCTACAGATGAAACAACAAAGCATAAATGACACTACATCTCTTTACAATGTGGTTTATTGAATCTTTCAAGCCCACTGTCGATGTCTATTGCCTAGGAAAAAAGGATTATTTTCAAGGTAAGATTTCTCATCGGCAATGCAGCTGGTCACCCAAGAGCTCTGATGAAGATGTCTAAGGAAATTAATGTTGTTTTATGCCTGCTAACACAACATCCATACTGCAGCATATGGATCTAGAAGTAATTTTGGCTTTCAAGTATTGTTATTTAAGAAAAATATTTCATAAGGCTATAGCCACTGTAGACAGTAATTCCTCTGATGGATCTAAGCAAAGTAAGTTGAAAAACTTTCTGGAAAAGATTCACCATTGTAGATGCTATTAAGAACATCAGTGGTTCATGGGAAGAGGTCAAAATATCAACATTAAGAGGAATTTGGTAGAAGTTGATTACAACTCTCAGATGTTCAAGACTTCAATGGAGGAAGTAACTGCAATGTGGTGGAAATAGCAAGAAAACTAAAATTAGAAGTGGAGCCTGAAGATGTGACTGAATTGCTGCAATTTCATGGTAAAACTAATGGATAAGAAGTTGCTTCTTATGCATGAGCAAAGAAAGTGGTTTCTTGAGATGGAATCTACTTCCGGTGAAGATCCTGTGAAAACTGTTGAATGATAACAAAGGACTTTTAACATACATAAACTTAGTTGATAAAGCAGTGACAGGGTTTGATAGGACCAACTCCAATTTTGAAACAAGTTCTCTATGGATAAAATGCTATCAACCAGCATTGTGTGCTACAGAGAAATCATTCATGAAAGGAAGAGTCAATTGATGAGGCAAACTTCACTGTTGTCTAAATTACCACACCCACCTCAACCTTCAGCAACCACCACCTTGATCAGTCAGCAGCCATAAACATCAAGGCCGTCTTCCACCAGCAAAAAGATTATGACTTACTGAAGAAATAATGGTTAGCATTTTTTAAAAATGTGGTATTTTTAATTAAAGTATGTATGTTTTTTTTAGACATAATTCTATTGTCTATGTTAGACTTGAGACCTTACTAACAGACTACACTTAATGGATTACAGTATTTTGTAAACACAAGTTTCATATGCACCAGGAAACCAAAACAAATTTGTGTGACTAGCTTTATGTGATATTCCCTTTATTGCAGTAGTCTGGAACCAAATCTGCAATATCTTTGAGGTAAGCCTGTAATTTTATACTTAAAGCATCCTGATTTGGATGTTAATCTTGTAGCTATCCTATTTGTTAGCAGCGTTATGTGGAGTTGACTGATCTTTTCATCTTCCAAACATTTTCTTCATTTGACTTACGTGTTTCTGATTTTCCTACTTTCTTATTAGCCACTTCGCAGTCTCATTTACTCATCCCTCATTTTCTCCACAACCTCCTAATGGAGGAATATTGGCCTTCATAACTGGTTTTCTTTTCTTCCAGTAGGTAGCCGCTGTTGAAATATTTAATGTAATTACATTGACAATGAAATGATGAAGTACTTTAGATAGTGATTTATCATATAAGAGGGTCATTTCTCTATGATGACTTTCCCTTTGTAAATTAAAGTGAAGACTTAAAAAAATATATTTCAAAGGGTTTGCAAAAGTATCAAGAATTATTTCTGCTTTATTTTTTTCTGTGTTTCATTTTGGTTCATCTTCTCATTTCCACTCATAAAAACAAAATATTTCTAACATTACTGTGGTCAAAAATAAAAAAGAATACTCAGTGTTCAATCAAATGGAAATATAAGATCTAGCCCTAATTTGACCGATTCTCTAAGAGTGTAATTATTGTTAGTAAATTTCACTGCAAGTTTCTTCTGTCTGATAGTGAATAAGCAAAAGGCTTAAAAGAAAAAAAATTATATATCTATATGTAAAATGCAGATTGGTGCTTTGAATATTATGTATAATCTGCAACCTCATTCTCTCTAACCAGTGCTTTTCATACAAATGAAAAGAAAACTAGTAGAGCATTGATTGCTCCAATTCTAAAGCAAGTACTTTTTTCTTTTGTTTATTTTGTTGGTGAAAGGGTAAGGGAGCCTTTAAGAGAGAGGCATGTTGGAAAGCAACCCTCGAATATAAATGTAAATTACAACATTCCCACAAATTGTAACATATCATTATCTGGTCCATTCTTTAAAGAAAGAAAAACAAGGCTAATAATCATCCAGTTACATATTGCAATAGAAGAGTTTTGGGGATTTTTTATTGGACTATTATATTCACTCATTTATGAATCAAGATGTTTGGAGTTGGAGTGGCCCTTTCTGACCTTTCGGATGCCCTGATGTGAAGGTTGCTGCTCAGTATTGGACAGATCTATTGTCAGGAGGCTACTCCTTGGCCACATCTTTTGTATTGCTGTTTCTCTGTATTTGGATAGTAAAAGTCTTGCTTCACTTCTTTACTGACATGAGTCTATTCAGACACAAATAATTTTCATCCAAAATTGGAAGACAGGAGTCCAATATTCATTCCTTCATAAATGTCACCATCACAGATCAGATGAATTAGATGCTTCTTAATTCACAACTCTAGTCCATTAGTACAAGGACTGAAATCTCTTCTTATACATTAAATCTTTCTCCTTCAGTAGTGCATGATGTTTAACTGATCTGTCAAAGTATTTCTTTTATCACATTCTCACTGTCTATTTTTCATACAAAACCTCATTGTTGAGCTTCTTTTTACTGATGCAAAGAAATCTTATATGCAATTTCCATCCCATTAACTGTTCGAGAGAGATAATCCACATTCTAATAGTGCTGAACAGTAAACCACAGCCAGTTCTGAGTTGCTGTCTGATCTTTTGTTGAGCTGTCTTTCGACCCTCTTTGGCATTTCAGCCATCTTTCTCTTGAGAGCTTCTACTATTTGCCTAAAAAGATACTGGACTAGTTGTAACTTGTTTGAATGGAGAAATAGTTGTTGTATTTCAAATTATTTTCTATAAAAAGTACTTTGAAATAGGATTTAAGTGAATAATTCAAGTATTGTGAATGTGAAATATTTGTGCCTGTTACTAAACTTGTTGTTAATTGAGGCTTTATACACAGCATTAAAACATGGAAGCTGTTGCTTAATATTTAATATCTCAGCTTTGAAATCTCAGAGTCCTAGTTTATAATTTAATACCTCTAAGTTCTATGTGGATATGTGTGGGTAGCTCCTTCATCTATCAGCATATACCTACATTATAGACTGGATAAAAGAGGAAAATTAATTAAGGTATGTAGTGGTGAAAGTCTGGCACACAGTAGGACTTCCAGTGATGCTGTATTTATTATCAGTAACTAAAAAATCTAGGTCATGGAATCCTGGGAACTGTCTTTTAGAAGTGCAGTGTAGGGAGCATTTTAATTGCTGCAAGTATTATTCTTTGTCATTGTTCTTCCTATTTGACCAGTTTTCATGATGGGATTGATTTATCCTGGGATGAGAAGTATTGCTAGCATGAGGGTCTGGACCACCCAGGCTGTGACTCTGTAATTGTCTTTATGCAAACAGGAGCTTGGTTTCTGCTACAATCCTCTCCACATGTATTTCTGCTCATATTTCCAATGTAAGAACCCTCACATAAATCCCTACCCAACATTTTATATTGTTCAAAGTAAATTCCCAATTATACCATCTTCTACTGCCATAAACAAGTAATATACCTGATAATCCAAGTATTTTTTTTCCCTCCTAAAAACAGAACTAAGTTTCAAGTTGCATAATATGGTAGATCTCAGTGCAAATATTCTACTGACTTTGAATGCCACCATGAAATATCTGAATTCACGTGCACATTACCTTTTTTTTAAACAAAAGGTAAATTATAGGTTAAATGAGTCCATTCCTAAATAAATATATTTTGTAGTTTTAGATCTCAAGTCACCTACCAAATATTAGTTTAGCAATTGCAAATACATTCAAGGTATATTAAAGAATTAGCTTTTTCTTTGTATTGCTGCCAAAATTTCAGTTTGTAGTTTATGACATCACTAACACCTAAAACTGTGTGGAACATACGGAGTCAGGATGTGGTTAGAAAGAACAGAAGCAAAATAAACTAATTACAAAGCTAGTCTTGAGCTCCATTTACATTTGAAAGATTAAACCCTTTACTAGCAGACTTCTGAAATCACTGAGTGACCTTGTAGATAGAGAGGAAGCTTTCAAAGATGGAAATGAATAAGAAGACAGGCAAAGAGGGAACAAAAAAGAAAAAATATGAGAATTTCCTGGGAAGCAACAGACACAGTAAAAGCAGAGAACAAAATACGCCTTTAAAAGCCATTTTGAGATTAAGATTAAGAAGTGTTCTATAAACAAAAATGAGTTTTCAGAAGGTTGAAGAATATTAAATATCTGATTTATTTCTTCACATTACAACTGTATCTACTGCTATGAAGACAAAGCTTGTAATCGAAAGAAGAAAATTTCAGATCTGGAAAAAAACTTTATAACTAACTAGGTTTAGACCCTTTTGACAAATGAGAACTTTAATTACTAAAATGGAAGTTACTTATATAGGCTGTGGAAGCTGTTGTCAATTCTCCAAGATTCTCCATGACTTCCTTTCTCCTAACTTCTAATCCTTCCCCTCATTTGTAGCAGCACCACATTCCTCTGGATATAACAATGGTCCAAAAGAGATTCATGAAGGATTATCAGTTATTTCTTGGGCTTTCACTTTGGAGATTTAAAGAGAGAAATGCCTTCCTTCTGGGTTGCAATCTTGAAGCTGTTACCATCCCTAAGTCCCCAATCACAAGAGGTAACCCACCAACAAGTAAAGAGATAAGGTTAACACACTGGCTTTTGAGAGGGGGGTGGTTTGGGTATATTTTTCAGCCTTTGAGTTCTGCTGTGCTTGAAGTCAGGGTCAACCCTGGACTTGAAAGTGTAAAAGTCCATTATTCCCCTTTTGATTTATGCAATTTTTGATTGAGTTCCTATCACCTGTAACAAAGTGTCTTGTCTAAATATGTGTCTATTTGGAAGTACATTCTGGACATCATTTTTATAGCTATAAATATATTTTCTTTGGCATCTTTCTTTGACTCACTTTATAATAGTATTGTTCTATTCTGAGATGATTTTGTGACCATATAAATGTTTCTAGCTAGTTTGAGAACCTAGGTTTCCTAAGGTCATTATCTTCTCATTGTAGAGCAAATAGTCTCTTCCTTCATGTTGCAGGGGAGGAAATCTTTTTCTTCTATCCCTCTAGTTATCTGGCTGTCCTATGAATCATACTGATGTTGACAAAAAAATTAATCAGTTAATTGAAGAGAGAAATGGAAAATTGTATTCAAGCCAAACTGAGAATTATAACCTAGGAATAGCCTCTCAGAAAGCTCCAAGAACGCTTCCATCTGTTAGAGGTCAAAGCATAATTATATAAGTTTTTAAGACAGAGGGCTGTACATTAAATGATGTATCACTGACAGTTTATACAATCCAGATATAGACATACAAAGAGTAGTGGATCATGGGTCACTGTGGCCCCTTATAAGATTAAGAAGAATGGTAATCTCCTAAGGAGTTGTGACCCTTGATGAGATTAAGAAGGAATGTTACCTCCTAAGGAGGTCTCATTAACGCAGATGCACAATACACCCTAAAGGTTGAGAGGAGGCTCAAACTGGCAAAGGAAAACTTTAAATTTGTCTTGCCATAAAATATGAATTTATTTCATCACTGACAAAATATAAGATGAACAAGAAAGGAAAAAACATGTTTTAATTATGTACACACACAGGAGGCTTTCACAAAGAAATGAGATTAAAGGAGATGATCAGGTGATTGAAGTTTATATACCATCTTAGGCTAAACAAAGAAAAAGGGGGTTTTGGCCTCTGGATGAGGGAGGCAAGTTATTGAAACCAAGCAGGACCCTGTGGTGCCTTCCTGGCCACAAATCCTTTCTGTGTCCCCCATTTCTTATTTGTAGGAAAGAGGCTTTAGCCTCTTTGACCTTTCCTGAGTTCCAAAATGGCAGATTCAAAGAGTTGCTAATCAGAAAAGTGAGAGAATACAAGAACAAAGGAGGAGCAATCAAGAAACAATAGGGCAGTGATAAATCAGGGTCCTGGTTCCTCCTCAGGTGATATACATAACAATGTCTTTGAGTTCTTCTGCAGGAACTAAGGCCCCCCACCCAGGTAGAGACTGGTAACTTCAGGCCAAGCACAAGAGTCCTGGATCACTGCCCTGCTACCTTACCACCAACAAATCAGAAGAAAGTCTACACATAGTGGAAGATAACAAAGACTCAGACCCCCTCCCCAAAAGATTAACTGTGATTAACTTCCTCCTTTTCTCTTTAAAAAATTTCATGGTTGAGCAGAATCTTCAGAGGTGGTTCTTGCACATGTGTTCACCTTCTCTATACGTTGCTGGCTTCCTGAATAAAGCAACCTTTGCTTTCTAACCAACACTTGTCTCTTGAGTATTGGTGCAGCTGAACTTGACTTCAATAACTTTACCTTAAGGTGAAGGAAGAAATGTGTGGTAAATAAGGGCTGTTTTCTCATGCAGACAGGAGTCTCTCAGGTGTTAAGAGCTGTTTCAGGAATAACTCTCCTCATGGGAAAGAGGGAGATTTACAAATGTAAATTTCCTTTACAAAAGAAAAAATTTACACTTTTAGTCAGTTAGGGAGAAACAAAAAGCTATTCCTGTATCTGCTGGTTCTCCACCACCTTTAGCTCAAAATAATCCTTATGCCAAAGTGACATATTTTGATGTGTTGTAGTCTGGTGCCCTTCAACATCTGTGATTCATGAAACTATTGAGTATCCTTCCTTGCCAACCTCAAAAGTTGAACCTGGTCAAAGACCCAAAATTCTATCTCAGTATTAGGTTGTTTTTTTTTTTTTTTTTTTTTGGGGGGGGGGTAGACAATTTATCATGTAGGTTTTCTTGGTTAATCTTCTCAACAACCTTATTATATAGATGATCATCTCCACTTTAAATGAAGAATGCCAAGATTAAATAAGTGAAAGAGTTAAAATTGACATTAAAAAATCTTTCCTTCCACTGTAGCACGTATGGGTCTATGATTTCTATTTTTCTATGACACTGTAGGAAAGGAAAAAGAAATCTTTTTACTCTACCCTTCTTAGGTTCTCTGATTGAGTTCTTGTAAATTAGAAAGGCAAAGATAGATTAAGAAGAGAAAAACAGAATTTATTTAATATGTACATCACACTTGTAAGTATGGGAGCACTCAATAATGTATAGAAATTACACTTTTATACCACTTTAGGCTGAATAAAGGAAGAGGAGTTTTGGTCTTCTGGGCAAGGGAGGCAAATTATGGGAAGTTGACCAGAAAAAGTATTGTAAACATGGGTTGTTTAGCATGATTTTTTATGCAGATTTAAGTCATTGCCTTCTTCACAGATGAACTGTTAAGTGTCCCCTCTTCCTGGTATGGCAGAAAACATCTTTACAAATGGAAAATCCCTTTATAAATGTCAATTTCCTTACAAAAGGAAAATCTGCGCCCTGTTTTTAGAGATTTTCTTGCATCTTCTGATTCTTAATGGCCTTTAGCTCAAAATAATTCATATGTCAAAAAGACATATGTGGAATAGCATACTCTGGTATCCTTCAGTATTCTATATAAATATGAATATGATAATATAGTTGAATCTGGGTCTGTATTTTCATCATCTGGAATACTCATTATAATTGCAGTTATACTTATTTCCCCTCCTTCGTATCTACAAGTTGCTTAAAAGTTCTACTACAATAGGTCTTTTTATTAAGTTAAGCAAAAATAGCACTGGACTCTTCAAGTGCTGCATCATTCAGTTGTATCTCCTAAAGTTCTAAATTATAACGTGTCTCTCTCTGAAATGTGATTCTATTTTCTCAATACCCTATATGTCATAGTCTACCCACATAAGTTTAAAGATATGTTGGATTAGGAACGATTTTTAGAGATCTGTCCTTAACTCATTTATATCCCAGAGAGATATACCAATTTTTTATTCTATTAATTTGTATCCATTCCAACGTTCATTTATGCAAGACCAATTTTATAATATGTATATACACATATGTATATATAGTACATAAACTTTATTTTGACACACTTTGTAAGTTAGTTTTATCACATAAGATACACAGAAATTTCTATAAGCAGAGATCACTCTTCAGTTGTTATTCATCTGAAAAATTGTGAAATAAATATTACTTAGCTGCAAGATATTACCATTTTTAAACAACCCATAGTTTGTAATAGTGAACAAGTACTTACTGTACCACCTCTAGGAATCATCAAATTTTATTAAGAATTTGAGGTGAATTTCTCAAATTAATGTGTGGTTCATGCTCAGCCAGTAACTCAATTTTCAGCCCTGAAGTAAATGTTTCTGTTTGAATTATTCTTGTTATTAACTTTCTCCCTTAGATTAACATCCCCATCATTATTTTTCCTAAACAGACCTAAACTTTTGAAAGGCTGAAATCTAATGTCTACATGATTAGACTTAAAAGTACATTCAGTTTAGTTACTCTATTCAAATTCTAATGAAATACCTCTTCAACTTTTTAAAAAAATTTAACCCATGCAGTAACAGCAGATGGTTAATTACAAAATATTTTTAGATCTACTACTACCAGTGTTATTTAATAAGAATTAAGAGAAGTTGAGGGAGAAGTCCCAGAAACACTGCAAGCAAGATGCATATAAACACGTAGAAATTCAAAGTCGAATGTTATAATTATCACTTCAAATTAATAGAGCTCATAAATTAAAGAGCTCATAAAAAATGAAGGAAATATCCTAGGATTATAAACAGGAAAAAAATGTTGAAAATCACAGCATTAAATCTGGTGGGTAGACTTGATGGTCTGTTCATCCAGATAATCTTGGATTTCCACAAAGTGGGAAGTTGGAATCAAGATTCCCTACAAAAATTTAAGACTACCTCTCAACTCCTCCAAGTGCTCATTTTCAGTAAAAAGATACAATCAGTGAAAAGGAAAGAAGAAAGAAAGGAATAAGGAACAAACGAAAGAAAGCAAGCTAGCATGGGAGGAAAATGAGAAGGAAACTGGGTCACTCTCGACCTGAGTTCATAAAGGTAAAAAGTCTCAACTGGGATGCCATAATCAAAGACCAATATCATACAAGGGTTCAGTATTAGAATTTATGTTATCTACTTAGTCAAGAGATTTCCTCTAAGAGAGTAACCAAAAAAAAAAAAAAAAAGTCCCAGTCTGTTAATAGTCCAAAGACACTTAGCAGAAATAAAGACAAAACTCCTCTTTGAAGGAACATGCCCTCAATGCAAACTTCAAGAATTCTGACAAATAAAGTTCCACCTAAGAGTATGCATTCCTTTAGTCCCAAACACTATGGTTGGTATTGGGGATATACAACAAACAAAGCAGACCACAAATCAGTCCTCATGGAATAAACTGATATTTTATTATAAAATAATCTAGATTTTGTGTCCAAAATAGATTGGAGATAATCAAAAAAAAAAAAAAGAGAGAGAGATTAATCAGGGTCTATTGTAATAACCCAAAAAGAGGTGATGGTGGCAGGACCAGATTGGTGAAAGTGGAATTTTAGAAAATATTTTGATGATAGGAACAATAGGGTATCCCTCCTATTTTGAGTGTGGGGCATCAGAGAGAGATAAAGAACTTATTTAAAGATGAAGTCAAGATTTTTGACTTGAAGAAAAAGCCACAAAGCCTTTAGCCACCATTAACTTGAGATGTGGATGGCAGGGAAAAAGGAGATTTAAGAGGAATAGAACTGAGTTTCAGAAATATTATATTTGAGATGCTGAGTGTCATGCAAGAAAAAAATGTTGAATGAGCATCTGGATATGGAAATTTAGTTAGAGGTCCAGGCTGAGATGCAAATTTATGAGTCATCAGTATATAAATGATATTTAAAGTCTGGACAACACCATCTGGGGAGTAAATACAGGTACATAAAAGACCAAGTAACCAGAGAAGTGGGAAAAAGAAATCAATTTTGGAACCATGTAGGGAAGAGGAAGTGATCAACTAGAGCTAATATTGCAGAGAAGCCAAGTAAAAGTGGGGATCAGGAACAAATCATTGTATTTAGCAATGTGAAAATAATTGATGACTTTCATAAGAGCTGCTTCATTAGATTGCTTAGGTAGAAAGCCATATCAGAATATAATAAAAAGGAAATTGGAGACAAAATAAATTAAATGAAGACAAATTTTTCAAAAACTTACTGAAAAGAGAGAAATAGAGCAGTGATTGGAGAGAAATATGGGTCAAAGAGACATTTTCTTATAATGAGGTAAATTACAGAATATTTCTATATTGATAGAAATTATTTTATAGTTAAATAAAACTAATTAATCCATAAGAAATGGAGCAATTGCTAGGGCCATATCCTTGAGCAGACAAGATGAGATAGGCTCTATTGAACAAGTGGAAAGGTTGGTCTTAGCTAGAAGCATATACAATTCAACCACGTTATGAGGAAAGAAGACCAAAGCATATGGATTCAAACATAGATATGTTTGCAAATGTGGTGGGGAAGCTTATGATTAATTGCATTTTCACAGTGAAAGAGAATGCAAAGTCATTAGCTAAACTGAGAATGGATTGGTGAGGGCTGGAGGTTGCTGAAAGCTGGAGAAGAAAGGAGAAAATATAAAATAGGTGTCTAGAAGAGTAAATGGATAAAGGAAAATGTTTTAAATTTCTATGGGCCCACTTGAGATTAGTGCTAATGATTTATAGTGAGACCATTTAATATAGTTGTGTTTGTTGGTTTGATTGGGATTTGCTTTTGTTTTTGTTTTTATTTTGTTTGTGCCAGCCACATTTAGGTGTGTGGTGTAGATATGGAACATGTAGACAGTAAACTTGATAAAAACTAGGGATTTTCTAGGCGAGTCACGTGACAATTCAGAGCTTATTTTGTGCAAAGTCTTGATGGTTCAGATGTCATCCCTATGATGCACAGCATGCATTTAATTTAGGATGGTTAGAGTTTAGTGGTGTTAGCAACATGACCTTTGTCTTATTTCTTGAAACACACACACACACACACAATGTAACAAAGAAACAAAAATGTTTTTAAGAAGTGTTCAAGCTCCAAGCTTATAAATCGGAGATAGATGAGGAATCTCTATGACTGTTTCCAGAAGGGTGACTCTTGAGACAATTAAAGCAGATGTCAATAAAGAATGAAACAGCTGGATTATAATAGTGACAGTCAAAATGACCCTCCCAGAAAGACCTGTTATATCTCTTGCACTGAGTCACATTATCTAGTTACAAAAAGGCTTTTGTCATCAACAATTTATAAACAAAATAACTTTCTCTCCACTATTCTTTTCCTATTTTTTCTCTTTTCAGTTTCTCTCCAAATAATTTTCATTTATCTTATCATTCTATATCCCTAAAACAGACTGTTATATAATTTAATTATGTTATTGTGAAAGTTTTTGTAGACATAGACATGTTTACTCTAAAATTTACATGGAAAAGGTACATGTCCTAGAAGAACAAAAATAGTCTTGAAAAAGAAGAATAAAATGAGAGAAATCATTCTACCTAATCTAAAGCCACAGTATCAACGGTGTGACACTGGCATAGAGACAGACACACAGATTAGGGGAACAACATAGAGAAACCATAAACTTGCACCAATATGACCAATTGATTTTTGACAAATGTGCAAAAAATGACTCTGGATGAAAGACCAATTTTTAACAAATTGTGCTGGAATAACTGGACTTCTGTATATGCAAAGATTAATTATTAACCCTAATTTTATACCTTATACAAAAACTAATCCAGTATCAATGATAGACTTAAATGTAACATGTAAAATATAAAACTTCTAGGAAAAGAAAGAAAATGTTCAGGATCTAGGGCTAGGCAAAATGTTTAAATGTTTTGAGACTTGAAACCAAAGCATAATAATAAGAAATATTGACAAATCAGATTTTTATTAAAACTAAATAATTTTACTCCTAAAAAAATGAAAAAACAAGCTACAGACTGAGAGATAATATTTGCAAGCCACATGTTCAACAAGGGGTTAATATACAAAGAACACAAAATTCAGGAGTGACTGAAAAAGGAATTCAAGTAGACACTGGACAAAAGAAAAAAAACATGAACATACACTTCACCAGACAGGATATGCAGATAGCAAATAAGCACATGAAAAAAAGATTCAAAATCATTAACTATTAGAGAAATGCAAATTAAATCCACAATGAAATGCTACTAGACACTTCTCAGAAGGCTAACATGAAAAACAGTGACACAAAGTGCTTATGAAGATGCAAACTATATCATACAATCCTGGTGGGAATGTAAAATAGTAGAGTCACCTAGAAAACAGTGTCAGTTTCTTATAAAACTAAATATGCAATTACCATATGACCCACCAACTGCACTCTTGGGCATTTATCCCAGAGAAATGGAAATTTATGTCAACACAAAAAATTGTACTATCTCTAATAGCCCCAAACTGGAAAGATTATGTATTTCCTTCAATAGGTAAATGGTTAAAGAAACGGTTTATCTATTCCATGGAATACTACTCAGCAATAAAAAGGAACTAACTACTGGCACATGCATCAACATGGACATAACCCCAGGGAATTGTGCTGAATGAAAAGAAGCCAGAGGGGAGAGTATAGCTCAAGTGGTAGTGCACTTGCTTAGCATGCATGAGGTCCTGGGTTGAATCTCCAGTACCTCCTCTAAAAATAAATAAACCTAGTTACCTCCCCCCACCAAAATAAAATAATTAAATAATACAATAATAAATTTAAAAAAACATTAAGCTATTTTTTTAAAAAGGTGCCCAAAAAAAAGAAAGAAAGCCAATCCCAAAAGTTTACATACTCTATGATTTCATTTATGTTATAGTTTTGAAATGCCAAAATTATAAAATTGGGGAACAGATTAGTGATTGCCAAGGACTAAGAATGAGGGTGAGGGTGGATGTGGAGGGATGCGTGATTTTAAAAGAGTAACAGAGGGGATCCTGTTGTGATGGAACTGTTCTATGTCTTCACTGCAGTGATGAATACACAAACATACACATGTGATAACATTACACAGAACAAAATACACACATGCAAACACAAATGAATATAAGTAAGTTAGGGAAAATCCAAAAAAGACTGGTAGATTTTTAACAGTGTTAATATTTTTGTTGTGGTATTGTACTATAATTTTGCAAGATGTATCATTAGGGAAACTGGGTAAAAGTTACACAGAATCTCTCTATTATTTCTTTGAACTGTATATGAATTTACAACAATCTCAAAAAAGTTTTTTTAAAAAAGGTTTAATGCCATAATTATAAAAAAGTCATTTTTCTTTCATAACTAAAAGTTGCCAACTCTGGGACATATTATGGAAACTACTTAAGATAGTTCAAAATACTTCCTTATGTCACTCACTTCTATTGAGGTCAAGTATAATAACAGTAGAATCATTGTGAATTCACCCAGTGAAAGAGAGCCAGGATCTGACTGTGCTGACAAGATTGAAATAACTTAGATGGAGAATGCTGTGGTGCTTTTGAGAAAACAATCTATGCAAATCTACACAATGAAGTGTTCAAGTTTGGGTGTGCTACCGGCAACTTTTGATAGTAAAAGGGAGTTGATGAAAGAGAAATTAGAATTGATGAAAGTTGCTAGGGGCTGTCCAAAAGTGAAGACTATTTTATTAGTTATAAACAAGCCACTGAGATCATTCCTTTCGCATTTCCAATTCAGAAAGGAACTAAAGTGTCGCCAAAAACAAAGTTGCTTTTGTGACTACTAGTGATCATCCATCCCAAAGCTATCAGTCATCTGTCCTCAAAATTACATATTTATGTGACTGCAGTAAACTTTCACGTAAAAGAATTCAAAGGTCATTGTCCAAATAGATTCTGGCAAACTGAGAGACTGACAAGGGCACTGAATTCGGTTTCAACACCCAGTGATGGCTTTCCAGGTACTCCAAGGATACTTCCACTGATTTCAGTGCATTCATAGGCAGGTCAAAATGCCTGCTGTATAGTGATGTCTGGTTTCAATTAAGATAATGAAGATACCTTTACATGTAATGGCATATATGATTTCATGTTAGTGTCTTTTAACAAAGAAAACGTCTTTAATTTTTATTTTCTTATAGGATCCTTAAGTAATTTTCCATCCAATAGGTCAGTGAGCCTTTATTTAGAAAATCTGTGATTTCTACCTTTAGCATACACATTTCCAAATAATTAATTTCTACTTAAATTTAACTGAATAAGAACTAAATAAGTGGGCTCTTTATTTAAATATCTTTGCTATATTTTGGGTATATCACATGAACTTCTTTTTAAATCTGAAATCATGCAAATACCAGAGATTTTACTCTCCTATAAAATTTGCATTGTGAGGAATATATAGCATAAAAAGAACACAAATGCTATTAAGGTTTTTAAGCTGTCAACTGAATTCTTTACACTACACTTACTCTGTTCCCATTTGCTACCAAGGAAAAGTGCAAAGTCAAACATGTTCTTACAAAAAGCACTATAAGCTGCATGTAAATGAGCCCACTTTCCCTGAGGGTCTATCTTCAATTTGATAGTGCATTTAAGTGCTTGCTTTCACTTAGAATAGACTGAAATATACAAATAGAAATTGGGAGCAGTGAAAATGCCATTTATCCAAGATTTTCTCCAGGAATAAAAAAATCAAAGTAGATTACACTGTCTTTTTAAGCAGCTATTTGATTAATTAAACAATTTCTTTCTATCAAGAAATATGAACAATAAGTGTAGAAACAAATGCTTCAGGCAGTAAGTGACCAAAAGGAAATACTAAATTGGCAATTTTATTGAATAATTTTGCAGTTAAGTGATTCAATGTCTTTCTTTTCTTTCTTTCTTGGTTCTAATACAATACTGATAACTGCAGATGGGTTGGACTGACAAGTATGGCTACTTACCATACATCTGTAATTCTCCAACTAGTCGGAGTTCTAGACCAAAACATTCCACACATTCATTCTTTTTTATTTCATAATTTGTAGACACATCAAAGGATTGTAATATTAGTTGTTACAGCTTGTTTTATCAACATTACCCATGTCACAGTTATTTCTACAGTGGTTTCCCAACTGGAACCCATTTTGGATGAGTGACTTTGACAGGCATGGTTACACAGTGGTTAAAAAGCATAATTTCTGTTGTCAAACACATCTACGTTTAGATCCTAAGTCTCCTTCTATCCGGCTGTACCACAGAGGATAAATGATTAAACCACCTTTGTAACTGCAGAATCAGCCAAACTGGCCCTGTCTTGTTTCTAACAAGATACTGAGTTGTTTTTCAGAGACAACAGAACAAAACCACAAGTCATGCAGTTGAAGCATGCATACAGGAGAAAATTCTGACTTCACCTGGAATCAAAGTTTATTCCCTAGCCCAACAGAACCAAAGGACTGGAACACAACCAGAACTTGAACATTGGAACCCTCTCAGAAACAAAAGGTCCATTGTCCAAAAGATGGAGTGCTGAAGCCCTTTACCCTACCTGACCATAAATTGCCAAGTTCCAAAGACCTCCAATGGGAACCTGCCCCACCAGTGTCTCAGCATACCAAACTTCCTCCCCTAACTCATAAAAGTTCGATCGAATTCCAGACCACGGAGACAGATTTGAGCACTGCCTCTTGTCTCCTTGGCGTTCGATCTCAAAATAAATTTTTTTCTTTTCTCAAAGACAGTGCTATAGTATTGGTTTCTATGACCATCAGTTAGTGAGTCCTTGCCGGGTAACACTCTGAGCTTGTTTCCTTTTCTATACAATAGGTGTGATGTAACTAACTCATCAGTGAAGTAATATTTATACATTTCTTTGAATAGTCCTGAAATTTAGAAAACATAATAAATGCCAGCTCTTGTTATTTTAATTTGCCTCAGCTGTGTGTGACACTGAACGCTCTCTAAAGAGCAACTCTGTTCGTAATGAGATTAATTCTAAGTAATATTAAACAGAGCAGGTCAAACTTAGTTTGTGCATCAGATTGTATATTACTTGCAAAAGTTGGCCCACCTCTTTTCTGTGAGAGAATACCTCCTTACCCTATTGAACTGGGGTTAGGTCACTTGATGCGCTTAGGCCAATGAACATACACAGAAATGACTAAGCTACTTTCCAGCAGAAGCATGAAGAGCTATTGAAGTTACCACAAGCTCTCTTGATTTTCCTTCAGACATAAGAACTGGCATGTCCCTTATAAAGGGACTCCAGCCTACATCCTGGAGCAGAGCTGATCAGAGATAAGCAACAACTAAAGTACAGTAGTCAGCATATAATTAATATGAATAAACACAAATGTTTTCATTGTAAGCCGTAGAGATTTGAGGACTGTTTGTTATTTCAGGAAAATTGACTAATACAAAAATTGATACTTAATAGTAGGAGACTATATAACAAAACTAAACTGTGTGGCTTTGGCTTTGCGGTCAGGTGTCTGTGTGGAGAAAATTGTTATTGCAGTCTAGAAAAATAGTAACTCATAATAGGTATTGGCAAAACAACTTGGATTGCAAATCATATGTGTAATATATCTGTGGCTTTAGGCAAGGGGTTTGCAAAACTCAATATTGCTAATATTCCTTGGTTGCCATTGGTGGCATTTGATAAAGCATGAGGAGAAAGAGGGTTTCTCGGATCCATCATTTTTCAAGAAGCAGTGAAAGGGAGTAAAGAGAATTTAGGTTATTTCAGGACTTGTTGAAAGATGCATCATCTTTTGAGCAGTAAAGGCTGGTTTATATTCAGTCTTTGGGCAAAGACCAAATCAAGTGTGAAATCTTCAAAGCCTTTGCTAAAGCCTCTGATTGGATTAAGGTGGCCCCTAGGAAATCCTTCCAGTTAGACTGAGTGGCTGAACAAAAAGAGAAAAAAGTATGTGTCCCACATAAGCAGGAAAGGTTCAAAATACCTATAATTACCTTTAGAGAAAGGACTGTCCCAAAGAGGCTGTGGATTGGCCATTGGCACATGAAACTGACTGGAATCAAACAAATAAAATGAAACACAACAAAGAAAGACTGTTGACTGCTTGAAATGTAAAATAACCTTTGGTTTCCAAATTTCCTCTGGCAGGAAGTGAAGTGAGAGGAAAGTGGGCAGAGCACAACCACTGAAGGAATAACACAGCCATTGAGGACAGGACAAACTGGTTAGAACCAAGATGGCAGAAGATTTCACTTCCAGTAGGCCTTGAGCCTCATGGCACACCTACAGGTGCCATGACAGTTCCCAGGCTAACGATAAAAGGTCAAAAAGTGGATAGGGGTAGTTTCCTGGAAATCCTCACCCCTTCCCCAAAGTAGTTAGAATAATCACCCTACTCATTAGCATATGAAATTATCAAGCCCATAACACCAAATAACTCCTGCACCTCGTGGTCACTCTCGCTCTGTTGCTCTCTCTCTTGCCTTCTGAGATGGCCCACATCTGTCTATGGAGTGCGTATCTACTTTTATTTTAAACTAAATACCCTACACCTCTTGGCTTCTTTCCCTCTCACCTTTCTGAGATGGCCCACGTTCTGCCTATGGAGTATGTATCTCCTAGGCTGTTTCCCCTTCTGAGTGAGGCAGACTGCATTCTGTCTATGGAGTGTGTGTATCCCTCTAAATAAACTTACTTTCACTTTACTATGCCTTGCTCTTGAATTCTTTGCTGCACAAGGCAAGAATCTATTCTCCCCTAATGGAAGTAGCCTAGACAACTGCTCAAACAGAAAAGAAATCATATTATACTGTTACCTCTTACGATGTAGCCATGAAAAATAGTATTAGAAACTTCTGTAGGGTGGATCCAAGCAAATGGAGGTCAACTGACTAGGAGTCAACTCCCAGATAAGAAAACCAGAACCTGCTCAAGATATATTGCATACAACCAAGATAAGGGTTCAAATAAGTTTTCCCAGAGGGATTTTTTAAAATAGCCATGTATCAGTGACTGCTGTGCATCGTCATTTCTTGTCTCAGATGAAGGGTGTATTTGATGAAGTTACCATTCTTCGTTCCACTGCTGGATATGAGTTGTAAGGGAACAGAATTTTCAACCCTAAATATGTCTCTTTGGCATATTCATTGTTTTAAGTTGGTTATTTTCTGAGAAACAGTGGACATCAGAAAGGTTCTAAAAACAAAGTAGGAGATGCCCTTTCCTAAGAAATATTTACATTTGTGAGAGAAATCTTCATTTATAAGGGTGTCTCCCTGTCTGTACCTGGAAAAGGAGGATGACCAAATCTCTAAAAAACACTTATCAGTGGAGTAGGCACTGACTAACATCCACATCACAAACATCATTGTTTACTGTGCTTTTCCTGGTAATCTCCCATAACTGATTCTCCTCACCCTCAACATCCTCTTTTTTTCTTTAGTTAAAAATGGTATTTAAGGTGAGGGTTTTGGCCATTTGGGTGAGTTGCTCAGTTTTCCTGGGTCTCTCCCACATATACATGTTATTAAACTTCGTTTGATATTCTCCTGTTGATCAGTTTCATGTTAATTTAATTCTTAGAGCAGCAAGAAGAACTTAGAAGGGTAGAGGAAAATGTATTCCTTCCCAATAAGGTGTTGGAATGGGTGGAGGTAAATGAATCATCTTTTTGGGTCATGGGATTCTAGAGCGTGATATCTGATATAGAGGATGCCATGAGATCCCAGAACTAGAGTTGATATGATGATAGGATGAACCTTTTGGGAATTCCTTGGGGAAGATTTGGGTGTGCTTTGAGAGTAGAAGGAAGAAAAATAAATACTTATGACTGAGAAGGCAGATCACAATAGACTTCAAATATTCAATCCCTTCCACCCTGTGGGAGAAGAATATCCTGACCCTACACAGTTATATTTGGACATGTGATGTGCTTTGCCAGTGAAATGAAGGCAGGTATGATACTTGTGTTGGGGAAGGAAGAAATTTTCCTCTATGCTTCTCGGTTTACCTGGCTGGTCTAAGAAACTGACATGAGACAGATTTATAGGAAGCTTCACGTTTTACTTATAATAAAATCAAAACTTCCTACAAGGCCTAGAAAGTCCTACATTATCTTGCCCTTTCTCTCCCTCTGATTACAAATCTTTCCATTCTCCCACATTTTTCCTGGACAAGACACACTAGGCTTTATTTATTTATTTATTTATTGTCCTTCAGAGTCACTGAATTTACTCCTACCTCAAGGACCTTGCTTTTCTGCATATAGTGTTTTCTCTCCAGAGCTTCACATTGCTCACTCAAGGTCAACATTAAGTTCTGAACTCAAATGTCACCTTCTCAGAAATGCCTTCCCCAACAGCATCCTCAACCATGCTTTGTTATATTACACTCTTTCATCTTCCTCGTAGTACTCAGTTATTTATCTATATGTTTATTGTTTTTCCTCCATCAACTAAAATGGAAGTTTTATGAAAACAGTGTACTTTTCTCATTTACTTTCATATCTGCAGGGCCTAAAATAGTGCTTGGAATATGATAGACACTCAAATATTTATGATGGAAATTTCTCCATAAGTATGCATGCTGTATTAAATTTACAAATTCCTTAAGTACAAACAATGAGAAAACAAGTACCTATTTCCTAAACTTCTGTGTTTATAAGTCTCTTGATTCATAGTGCTGTTGGCTGTGAATACACCTGCTGGGAAACAGAATAGCCAAAAATAATAAAGAAATTGCTGCATATGTTAATTTCTTTGCTAAAGATATTATTTAATGAGTGGCAATTCTATTAATTCTCAATTTCAATTAGTATTCAATAAGTATTCCAAGAGATGAAACTATACTAGCAGTTTATATTTTACTTAGTCCACAAAAATAGAATATATCTTAGAATACTAGTTTAATTTTCTTTAATAAAAGATAAAGTCAGAAAAATTCTGCTAAATTTCAAATTTGTTAATATATATCTTTAATAAAAGCTATTCAGATCATTCATCAAAAGAGAATAAGACAAGAAGTTAGGGGTAGAACAAGAAATTAAAAACCACATAAAATTATATAATTTCCCTGAAACTATAAATTGTATATGACAAATAAACGATGATGAAAATATTGTTTAATATGAAATTTTGCATAAAAATATTTTAAAGTACCATAAGTACTATAATTCTATTAGGGTTTATCCATTATTCTCTATTCCTGGGGGAAAAAAAAGCCATTTTTAATGTATTTTGCATTTGACATCTGAGAAAGGCCCAAGGTCATTTAGTAATTTGGATGTCAAAAATTACGATAAAATCAATCTTGACTTTCCCATTGCAAAAGTTAGAATTTCACAGCAGTAAGCACACACCTTTCTTACACGTAGTAGCTGTTCAATAAATATTTGTTGAATGAAGATTAATTGAACAGTTAATGAATTATCTAAAAATCTGATTTCAGAAATTTACTTTACCCTCTTTGTGAAATCTTTGAACTAGTAGCAGAGAGGGCTGTTTTCCTCTCAGAGCAATACCAGAAAATGGAAAAAAAAAATATCCAAATGTAGTATCAAATGTATATCAAATCCACTTGAAGAATCAGGTTCTATGTCTCTCACGTGATTTTTAATGTGATAGTAAGTAGATCTTTATTTTATCATTCCATCTTTTTTTCCTCAATGACTCTTGTATGTAAGTCTTTTTTTTTTTTTTTCTAATTACTTTTTCAACTTACAGTACACAAAACATTTCTTTGGGGTTTAAGCCCTCTGTATACAACTTTGCTGCTACTACTCAACAAACTTCCATTGTCTCCTCTTCATTTGTTGGAGACTTTGCAGCCAGCTCACAGTCTAGTATATCTTTTTTACTCTCTCTCAGAGATTTATATTTTCATGTATATACAATCTGTTAAACTCATCCTGCTATTTCTACAACTTCTTAAATTCAGTGGCCTCACCTGTCCTCTCCATCAATCACCCATCCCATGGACCACCATCATCTAATGTGTTGTTCTAACACAAAATCTGAAACTCCAGTAGTCTTCTCCCTCACTATTATTTATTTGTCTTCCTGTCTTCCTCCTGATTTCCTACCACTCCCACACCTAACCTCAAGGATTTCATAGGGACCTTTAATACTTTGACTATTGTATGAATAAGATTCTCTATGAATATCCTACACATTTTGGTGGATCTGAGGCTGCCTGGCATGTTTTTTCCCACCTCTTAACTCTTTTCCCAAAATTGAATGTGATTCAGGCCTGCTTAGTCATGGATTATCTTGGAAACAATGGTATGTTCAGAGATGGAACCTTGACTAAATCAAGGCCAATCTGAATTTCTCCCTGGTTTGAGATATGAAAGTAAGAGTGAGGCATTATTTTCCACATGGGTTTCTAAGTTGGAAGAATGTAATTGTGACTGATGGTAGCAGTCATCTCTACCAGTCACAGAGGAAATCTGTTTGTAGAAGGAGATATTAAACCAAAAAGTAGGAGAAAGCAGAGCTGAGAAATAATGAGATAGAGTTCTGATGTCTTGTATAAACCCTAAAGCCAGCTGTGTCTGAAATCACATTCTCCTTGGTACTTCTCTGTTATATAAGCCAATAAAATCCCTTAAGCTAACTGAATTTGGTATTGATAACTTTAAAGTGAGAGTGACATCTAGAGCATCATTCAAAGCATGCCTTGATCCCTAAGTCTTCTCTAAACCTTCTAGCCCACAATATATAACTCCCTCTGGGTTCCATGCATCAATTTTCTACTGACATCTTATACATAGTAACTAAGATTGTCCTCTCTTGCCCTCTCTCTGTCTTTCTTCCATATATACACCCATAGTACCTATTACACACATTTTTTATACTACTCAGTTGGATTACATTCTCTTTTAGAGACACTATGTTTACTCTCTTGGCCTGTCCCAAAGTAACAGTATATGTTACTGTCAAAAGGTCAAAATATTGTTTACTTCTATTTAGGTAACAATATTTAATGAATACCTATAATCTTTAAATCAGTGTTTTAATTGCTGAGGATTTGATGTGGATTTTATATGTTTGATTTTTGTCTGTCTAATATCCCTTCCTTTGGAGAACTCCATGACCCCTATTTCACTGTCCAGAGTCAATCTGCTCAGAACATTTGCTTTCACTGGAAGCAACCCTAGCCCAAAAGATAGGCAAGTGATGACTCAGGAAGTAGTCAATGGCATGAGACCTCCTCCCAGGCTATCTGAAGGCCATCTTCTTGTCTAATTGTATTGCCAAGTGTACATTTATTCATGGGGATAGTCTATATGAAAAACAAGGCCAGGTAGAGGCAGAGTCAAGAGAAGAATAAATAGAATTATATCATTTTGATACTGAACCAAACTTGGGTCTGCTTGACCATGTGTGGTAAAGCAAATCTATTGACACCAGGTTGTGGTAAAGGAAAGTGTAGCATTTATTCAGGATGCCAAGCAAGGAGTCCAGAGCAGCTAATGCTCAAAACACCCAAACTCCCAAATGAGTTTCAGGAAAGTTTTTAAATGCTTGGTGAGAGAGTCCCAGGGTATGTGATCAGATTGTGCACAATTCTCTGATTGGCTAATGGTGCGGTTAACAGGGTGATGTCACGGGGGTTAACATTATCAGTCCTTAGGTGTCAGTAGGTCTGGGGGCTATGAGTTCATGGTCATCAAGTAGTTAAGTCTTCCATTTGGTGGGGGTTTTAGCATCTGTAAAACAACTCAGGAAATGTGCATCAGAAACTGTTATCTGGGTACTTCAGAGAGGAGCTAAAGCAGACGATATGGGGGAGGGGTGTGTCCTAAGAAGGCCCCATGGGGTCCTGCTCAGTTACAATTTCACACACACTTAAATCTACCCATACCAGAAACCAATTTATACACCTTGGTCTTCACCTTAGGTGAGGTAAAATTTGCTTCTTCTATTTTCCTTCTTTCTTAAAATAATTTGAGTTGTATTTCTGCTTTTCACTTACAACTGAAAGAATCCTGATTAGCATGCATGGACCTCCAAACCTAGAACCCCCGTTCTCAAGGAAGTTCTCAACCACTGACCATGGAGGAGAAAGACCTGCATAATGTACTATGGTGCTCTATTTAATGCAGTGTGTAAAATAGATTGAGAGCCTAGAAGAATTATGTAGAACAGGTAGATAAATAGACAAAAGTTACAATAGAGGAACTATGGAAAAAGTTATAGAGGTTAGACACGAAAAAACACATAATGCATAATTAATAGTTATTGAATTAATAAATAGAACCTGGAAATTGAAGAGCGAATTATCTAGTTCACTAAATGCATAATTAATATTCATTGAATTAATAAATATAACATAGAAATTTGATTTAAGAGCAAATTATCTAGTTTTCTTTCAAGTATCATTAAACTGTTTTCACTGAGAGAAAAAAATATGGAGAAAGCACCTTCCATCATACGAGTTTTATTTACAATCTCAAGTGAGCTTGTTTAGGTCAGTGTTGTGGGTGTTAAGGAGATGTGCTACAAAGACATCAAAGTCAAGTAAATACCTCATCATGAATTATTATTTTAGTAGAAACCATTCTTGCCCTACACAAGGTGCTCCTGGGACAGTAAAAGGCACAATGAATAATTTATCTTTGGATAACCTTGCTACATTTCTAGGTTCAAGGAACAGATAGCTTCATAAACCAGATTACCCCAAGGAACAAAACTCTGGGCATGGAGTGGGTCAAGGATAGTCCTAAGTGGGTTTCTTTTGCAGTTTCCTTGGTATATCTTAAAAATAACAGGTTCCCCTACAGAAAATATATAGCTCTTAGTACATCCAGTGGCAGGAACAGTGATAGCTAAGGGGGAAGTCTATGTAAGCCTGTCTGTTCTCATAAGTCAAAACTAAACTAAACACCTTCCCTCCTTGTTCTTTCTTCTGTATTTTCAATCTCAGAAAATGGTACCACAGTGTTTTAGGCACTAGAGTTAGAATCCTGGAGGTCATTTTATCTCATCCCATTGCCCTCCTTCCCCGTATCTGTTTTCTAACTGTGGTTTGTCCATTTCACCACATCAGCATGAAAGCGGCAGTATCTTCACCACCCACTGCTTTCCTCCTACTTCTGTTGCCCTGATTCTGATGTCATCACCTCTCTTCTTTGCCTAATTGTATTTCCAGAGAGAAAGGTTTTGCATGAGCAGACACAGATGTTTGTGAGCTAGATGAGAGGGTAAATAACAAAAAACAAAAACAAAGACAGCTGTCCAAAAAGAAAACACATGTGTCAAATTGGAAAAAAAAAAAAAAAAAAGGTGAGGTCATGTTTTTGGTTTGGAGCTCAACTTGCCGAAGTAGGGTACAGTGAGGTAGGGTTAAAGATATAAGAAGGAAATAAGCAGTAAATATTCCCTGAAGAATGCAAATATGAGGTAGCCTGGATTAATTCTGAGGCAGGTGGTATTACCTCTGGGGACATTTGTGTGACCCATATGCACATGCCTGATCAAGTCACATTCATTAGAGTGGCCTAGATAAGATGGACCTCCAGGACATTTGCATCAATCTCCCCATGTCCATGGAATTTACCACATTACTGAGAGTCTTGCCCCTCTGTTATCCGTTCATATTTTTCCCCTATTTAATACCATTAAGTGGTTTTCTAATGGCCACAATCAGCATGAAAGCCACACTAATAACTGTCAACTGATCTTGATCCTTTGGTGCAAGTGAAACAGAAAAGAAGGCACTGGCAATGTCTGGGACAGTAAGTAATATCAACCGCCTTCAGTCTGTGCAACATACTATGTGTACAATCCCTATGGCTAGAATCACTGAGTCTATAAAAGAAGTAACTACACTGAATTGACCATCATCCTCCAGCTCCCTTGCATTGGACATGCAGGGCTGTTGTGTTGATATATGGCATCTCTTGGTATCCTTGCTATATTGATGTCCATAATGAAAGCTGATTTTTTTTTTCCTTCTCCTGAGACGCTATGTAATTTCTGTTGGACCACTCAGGAGAAGACTTGAGAGACGGATTGGGGAGAAATGTATAAGTCTAACTACCTCTTCCTTCAAGATTGGAGAATCATTATACATTCTACAGTGGAAGCCATGTTAGCACACTGAATTGGCCCAAAGGGCCCCACCCACAGGGCTCTTCAGCCTCCATTCCCCATCAGTTGAAAGAGGGTTGTCCCTGCACAGGGCCTGGCAGGATGGTGACTTTGGCACCTGTATTCAACATAATAATAAAACTTTGAGTCCCACTCCTCTGAAAGTTCCCCAGCATATTTGGATGAGTGATTATGGTCTTTGTTTTCCTTGAGGACAGAAAGACCTTGGTCTCATGACAATCATCTTTCTCCATAAAGCAGCTAAAGTTGGATTGGGGAGCAAGGGAGAGAGAAAATGACTCTGGGCCATAAGCCTGTACTATGGTCTAAACATTTGTGCCTTCCCCAAATTTTGTATGTTGAAATCCTAATGCCCAATAGGAAGGTTTAAGAGTTATTATAAGGTATTGGGAGGTGCTCACGTCATGAAGGTGGGCCCTCATGAATGGGATTAGGGCTCTCACCATGCGAGGCCACAATCAGAAGTCTGCACCAGGAAGAGGGCCCCTCTGACGCTAGCAGACTCCCATCTCAGAATTCCAGTCTCCAGAACTGTGAAAAAATAAATTTCTGCTGTCTATAAGCCACCCAGTTTGTGGTATTTTGTTATAGCAGCCTGGACAGACTAAGAAAGCAAGGAATGTGTACTCGTGGTTTTCAGCTGAGCTGGGACTGCAAATGGCTGAAGTTTTAAAACTTTAAGTACTATCTGTCCATCCAAAGCTGTACATCAGGAGGAAAAGCCACCGTTATTGCCACCATCTGTGTCAGTTCTGGGAACTCCTGGACTCAGCAGCTGCAGCCACACTGCTTTCAGCTGGAGCTACGGTGTTTGCTCCTTCTGGCTGACTCAAGCTTGACTTACACTTTTTGTCAAGGAGTTCACCTTAATGAAGGGCATTTGCTGTCTCACTGTCATAATAATATCTCTTAACTATCACCTGGTTTTGACATATAGACTAGAGGAGTTTTCCAGAGTAGCAGCCCTGCCCACAATAACTTATCTAGATGTGTTTAGATTGTTCCTCATGCTCCAGTGGTGGCCTTCATCAGCATTATTTACCCAACTCTCCCCCGGAGCCTCAGAATATTAGATAGGTTATTTATGGATGAAGCACGCCTTGTCTCAGAAAAATCTCCCTAAGAAGACCAAAGCTCCCTTAGATCACACAGGATCTCCTACCAAAAACCCTGAGACATGGTTTTAGTTAGAGAGTTCAAGGAAGGCCTCATCAAGGAGATATTTTAGAAGGATGTGATTGAAGTACAAAAATGAACCTTGTAAGTATTTGGGAGACATGTGTTCCAGGAAGGGACAGAGCAAGTTCAAGGACCCTGAGGGCAAGAGTTTGAGGGGTATATCAGAGGAACAACAAAGAAAGTGGGACTGGAATGGTGTGAAGGAAGAGCTGTGTAAAAGGAAATTGTTAATTCCAATACAATGTCTAAAGGATGAACTATTAAAACATCATAATCATATAATTCATGATTACATTTCACTATTTATTCATCAAAGTCTTTTTTTAAATAAATGTTTAAAATTCTACTATTTTTTACTGAAGTATATTTAATTTGCAATGCTGTGTTAGTTTTAGGTATACAGCAATGTGATTCAGTTAGATGTACATATATATTATTTTTCAGATTATTTTCCATTATAGGTTATTGTAAGATATTGAATATAGTTCCTTGTGCAAACAGTGGGTCCTTTTTGTTTATCTATAGTAATGTGCATATATTAATCTCAAACTCCTAATTTATCACCCCCTCTCACTTTCCCCTTTGGTAACCATAAAAGTTTTTTATGTCCATCAAAAAGTCTTAATACTGTGTATTTCCCCCATATTTATTCACTCATATCCTCTCACATTTACATGTTTTGCCTTCTCTCCCTCCTCCTTTTCTTCCCTTTTTAAAATCTTAACTCTAAATTACAATAATAGGGGATTACTCTTTCTTAAGTTTACTATTTACAGTGTATTTGGTCTCATATTTGCTCACAGAGTGCTAAATACACTTTGTTCTAATATTAAAACCAGAAGGAATATGCCCACTTCCTTTGAGAATGTTGAAGAAGCCGTTAGGAGATGCAAGGGTTAACGTGTGTGTGAAATCGAGAATGATTATATTGGCCGCTGAGTAAACAAAGAAAAGGAGATGGCTCTGCTCTCTTATTGTAATTGCAAATTTATTTTTTATAGTTTCTACAGTTTCTATTTTCCTTTAAACTGCCTTAATCTGTCTTCCTGCTGTGACCTATTTCCAGTAATGCATATTCAGTATAAAAATAGTAGATCAAATCATATCAGAATTCAAGCTACTCCTTGTCGAGCAGAAACATGTACTTTTACATAACACTGAAATCAATTCCCCTCATACTAATTATTTAATTTCCATAATATACTGAGAGTATTCTGCCATTAAGTGTTCACATTTAAAACTTGTTTTGTAAAATTTTAATAGTTCTTCTTTTAAACAACACAGTGAGGAAATACAGTTACTATTTTATAGATCCTGCAACTGAGCTGTTGGAAAGTTAAAATATTGATCTAAGGCCATACAATGAGGTTATGTTTATGCTTATAATCAGAGTGTCGTTTGATTTAACTTATCTTTGAGTTCAAATGAGTTGATGGAATGAAAAATTAATCAGTCAAACTGACAAGACCTGATTGATCAACTGTTAGGATTGATCATTCCAGGTTGCTGTTTTCTCAGATTGTGGCCCATAAACTGTCTGTGTTGGAAACTCTACAATGCTGATTAAAACGTAGATTCTGCTTCTTACCGCAAATTTACTTAAAAAAGGATTTCCAGGGCTAGGGCCCAGGGACTCTGCATTTTAAACAAGTATCCCATATGATTCCTGTAGATGCTAAAGTTTGAAAAGTACAGTTGTCAGCAAAGTGCAATTAAGGTGTTTCCTGAGCTTCACTTTTTAGGGAAGTAATATTATAATAAGTCCTGGCATCTAATATCCTGTCAGGTAGAAATTACTGATGCTAAGTAAGCTGTGGAGGAGTGAAGCAGAGCTTGCTAAAGGTTTAATTATGCTGGATGTTCTTTCAGACATTAAATGCAGCTCTTCAGTCTACCTGCAGAAATCTGAAAATGCTCAGATGTTTATTTTGATTTTATGTGTGTAAGAAATTGCCACCAAGCAGCCAAATTGTGGTGTACCTATATGTATATGGACAAGTAAGGAAAAATAAAAATAGGTAAACTATTCAACTTTTTGTGATTCAACTATTTAGTAAGACCAGAAAATATAAAAATCAGGAGTTTTTTTTATCACTAGCAGGACATTGGTTTAACAAATTAAGAATACTCACATACAATGGAACATCCAATCCAACTGCCCCAGTAACTGAAGAATTCTTTTGACACCTTATTGGTAGTAAGAGCAAATAACAACAGCAGCAACAGTAACACTGATGTGCACCCTGGTCTTATATGAAAAGTGCACAGCATACCTCACAATGCAGCCCATTCCTCTGTTTTACAGTTCAAATGATTAGGAAGTGCTTTGTTATATATTAACCTAAATCTGATTGCTTATGATTTTCATGGTACTCTGCTGGCAAACAGAAAATGCTAATTTCCTCATCACCTCTCAGCTGGAGTATTTCCACTCACAGGCTCACTCCCACCCAATTTTCCAGACGGTGCTGACCAAGACTAGAACTATATTAACAGCTACAGTCCCCAACAAAGGGTCTAAGGTTACACTTGAAGCTGTAGCTGTGAAGTCCAGTAAGTCTGTGATGAGTCCTAGATACCCTCGGCCACTCACTCAAACCCATTATGTCCCGTCCTTTTTATCTCCACTGAAGCTTCTTGTGTCTTCGTGAGGATGTCTATTGCCTTCACACCTCTAATTCTCTCTCTCTCTCTGTTACTCTTCCTTTGTAAGTTTACTTCCCTTCTTAGCTAAACTGGACATAAACAGTGTAACAATCCTTTCCCTGACCGGGATATTCATGATTCCCTACCTTGAATCAATGCAATGATCTTTTTACCTCAGGTAAGCAATCAATGCCAATTTAGAATTCTACTGCCTAGTGCAAAAATCACTCCAATTTCCGTTCACCATAAAAATCCCTTTGTTTACTTATTTATACACTCATTCAATAAATCTTTACTGACTACCTGCTCAGTATCTACTGTGCCTGAAGCAGCCCTCCATATATTTGTGGATTTCCCTGTCCATCACCTTCTTTTTCAGCCAATAAGCTAAACTTCTTTGCAAAGAACATCAGTGATAGCATGAATTCTGCTAATTCTATCCATCACCCCCAACCTATAATCATAAACTTAAATACAGTTATTTCTGTTTTTAAAATGGGAATTTGTTCCAACACAATTACTACATTAGGAAACAATTTAAGCATAACAAATTTCATGTTTGCTAAAGCATGATTTCACCTACGAGAAACACCAGGTAAGCACAGAAAACTGCACGAGAGCTGAACTGAGCTACACCGAAATAAGCAAAACATACCCACAAACACATCTCAAACATCTACCAGCTCAGCTGCCCATGTGTGTTATCAGCCACACCCATCCACATCTGACATTGCTACTTTCTGACCAAAGTTAGCTAAACCTCCTTCCACCACTTCACAGTAACTCACAAGTTGCAACTTTTCCAACATCTACAAGTAAATTCCATTTTTTTCAAGGTAAAACTATCATATTTATTGTAATGTCTGATGGAATGGTCAATTTTATGTGTCAGCTTGATTAGGCCACAATATTTGGTCAAACATAAGTCTGGATTTTGTTATGAAGGTATATTTTAGATGAGATCAACATTTAAATCAGACTTAGTAAAGCAGATTACGCTTCATAACGTGGGTGGGCTCCAAACAATCAGTTGAAGGCATTAAAACAGATTGAGGTTCCTGAGGAAGAGAGAATTTGGCCTCCAGACTGTCTTTGAACTTGAGCTGCGACATCAACCCTTCCCTGGTTCTCCAGCCTGCCAACCTGCCTTGATGGCCTCCATAATTGTGTAAGTCAATTCCTTAAAATCCCTCTCTTTCTCTCACTCTCTACCTAGAGAGAAGAGAGACAGAAAGACAGATAGATAAATGCTATTGGCTCTGTTTCTCTGGAGAATCCTGACTAATAGAGCTAGTGACTTTTAGGAACATGTATGTCAGGTTATAGTGACCTGACCGCACCTCTGAACTCATTCTTACTGTTTTCCAGCCATTACCAAGAACAGGGTGCTTCTTTTGTAACAGACATACTTGCTCATCTCTGTTCTATATTCCATGTCTTCCTGTTTGCACGGGAATCTTGCTATTTCACTTTTTCTTCTTTCCTATCCCACTTCTCTTTCTCTTTGCTGGTTCCTTTCCTTCATCATGTAAACTCAGATCACAAAGACCCGAAGTTGGAGAGGAATGGAGAACTATTAGGAAAGTTTTATTTTATCTCACAGAAGATAATAATGTCTCAAACTAAGAGTTTAACAATGAAGACTGGGAAAAATCTTAAAAACATGTTAAAGGTAGAATCGACAGAACTTGGCAATCAGTAAATGGACTATTTGGGGTGAGAACAAAAATGATCCTCACTTTTCTTTCCCCTGATCATCTAGGTAAATAGTAGTGATGGTTTTACAAAAGAGGGAAGCAGGTTCATTTCAGTCATAATTTTAACATTTTTGCATGGTCTTCAAAGGTCTTTCATGAATTTGTTCCCAGCTAACTTCATTCTTATCACTTCTCTTAACCACTTCTGCAGATTTCCCCTAATGAGTTAAGCTTCTTCAAGACTCCTCTTCCAGGGGAGTATTTCTGCTCCAAGGGTTAGTCTGATTTGTTTATAGAATAATGCCCAGGTTGCAAATCAGGTCTTATGTCTCAGTAGAACAACTCTTGCCTCTCAGATATAATTTTTATTATAACAAGTATGTTGTAATTGTTAATCAGTTTCCCTTTGAAACAATAATCTCCTTGAGAAGGAAAATCATACCACATTGATTTTTGTATCCCTAGCAGCTGACTCAGTGCTTGGCACCTATTAGTTACCCAATGGATATTTAGTAAACTAAATACCTTTTTGACCCAGGTGATATGACTGTGTTCTGCCTTCACATTCCCATTTGGTCTGAATTCCAGTATTAAACTCCAGGCTGGCTGGGGGGATGTGTTAACTTCATTTAAAAAAAAAAAATTCTTTATCTTTAGTTCCTTAATGATCTTTCAAATGTAACACTTAAATAAATGACAAACCTACAGATCAGAGGGTCAAATTTCTTCCAAATAATATGATGGAAAGTTCTGCTTTCTCATACACTCAACACTCCCACTTTAGCAACAACTCTTTCAGTGTTGATAAGGATACCATACAGGCACTATGTGCAGCACAGCAGATCCTGATAATGCCAATGAACTCTTCATGGATTCTTAACACAGTCCATTGGGTTTATGTGGAATCAGTACATTAGAAAACTACTGTAACATTTCATTGTAGTAATTCCCTCTCGGCTGATCCAAGAGCATATACAGCAAGATGAGATTTCCATGTGACACAATCAAGAGCCAAAATGAACTGAAAAAACCAGATGCCATATAACTTACCCAAAATCTTAAAACTCCTTAAGTTGATTACTACCTTCTTCAGCCTTTCTATTTTCTGCAATGTAAACAATAAATACTGCTTAACTACCAAATCCATCAAAACATATCTTTCATTTCTAGTTGAGTAAATTTTCTTTTTAAAGAACAGGTGCATATAATACTGAACAACAGTAACAAAAACTTGAATTCTGCTTTTACTGTTTACTAGCTGTGTGACTTTGAACAAGTTACTTAAATGCTCTGTGTCTCTTTCTTTATCAATAAAATGGGGAAAGAATACTTATTTTTAGGGTGGAGAGAAAACAAAATGCAAATGTGTATCTTGAGTATCTAATACAGAGACTAATATTTATTATATACACAATAAAATAGCAGTGCCTTTATAATTGCTCAAAATAAAAGTACATACCATATTTGAACTCTAAAATTCATTTTAAATCATAAGGGGAGGGTATAGCTCAGTGGTAGAGTGCGTGCGTGGCATGCACAAGGTCCTGGGTTTAAGCCCCAGTACTGCCATTAAATAAATAAATAAATCTAATCACTCCCTCAAAATCAATGTATGTAACCTGATTTATATTTCAAATGAAAACATTATTTTGTCTCATAAAATTAACACATGAATATTAAAAATTTTCACAGAATTCAGAAGTGAATGAGTTGCAAGAGAAATTCCCTTCGTATTATTCTCAAGATGATACCACAATTAACTATTTGCTATAAATGCTGTCAGATATTTTTATGAGTATATTTTCTGCTGAAAAGGAAGCCTATTATAGATATGTATTATTCTGTAACTGTTTTTCATTTAATTTGTGATAAAACTTTCCCTAGTTACTTAGCCATCTTTAATAACAATTGGGTATTTGTTTTTACAACATAATTCATGAAGAATTTTTGTCCTTTTTTGTAACCAGCACAAGAATTCTAGGAGAGAGAAGGGTTCCTCTGCTAAGAAAATGCCATGATAACCCCACGGTAAGATGGACGGTGGTATCCTGGGTGTTAGGCTGGCAACCCGAAGTCCAAAGGAAAGGGACATCTCCCCTCCCTGAGGAGGGAGGAGAATATGGATGTACCTGAGGGGTGAAGAGTGAAAAAGGCCAGAAGCACAGAGGAAGGAGCTAGCAGAGCTCAGGTAGGGGTGTGTGTGTGTGTGTGTGTGTGTGTGTGCGTGCGTGTGTGTGTGTTTTGGGAAGGGTGTAGTACACAGAGAAGATCTGCCCTCCAGTGTGGAAGTGGGACAGAGAAGAAAGAGACACGTCTAATGGAATTTTTCAATGAGCCATAGGCTATGTGAGGTAAAAGTAAAAACAGCATGATGAGCTTTATATGATTAATTTGTTATGGAAACTGGAAAAGGGATCTGTGAGGGGTGGAAAAAAAATGATGGCCACATATATGTGTGTGGAGTGGAGAAGGGAGCTGATATCTGGATCACCAGTTAACACAGTATGACTTATTTAAATAGTGTCAAATAGATGACAGAGCAGTTTTTAAAAAGACATTAAGGGGGATACTTAAACATATATTTTTGCAATTTTCCCATTGATTCATTAGATTTATATTTTAATTTGAATATTTTAGCTAACTGATAAGTTATATGTCAAGTTATATTCCTTTCCTACTATTCAAGAATTTCTAAAAATGTTCAACCTCTTCCTTCCTATAAGAATTCCATTCTAAATAAAAAGTCCATTTTTTGTTTCCCAAATACATCATGAAATATTTATCTTTGAATTTCTTACTCATAGTTAACCATACACTTATAAATCTAAATTTTATAAATTTCTATGAAATCTATGGATTTAAATTGTACTCTTTCTTAAAACTTAAGTTTAAGATTTACTATTTCCATGAGTTTGTTACCCAAAAAGGAAATGGGAAAAAAAATGATTCCTGTCTTACCCAAAAGATAAGATTTACACATGGGAGATGGAAAGCACTGTGTAGCAAAAAGATTTTAAAAGATTTATTTAGGGAAAAATAAAGTATACCTCCAAGAGTGGGAAATGGGCTGATTCAAGGAGGAATCATGGTGGGTTTTGTCTCCCCTTTCTCTTATACCTTCACTTAGAGGTGGTCTCTTGATTGATTGACAGCTCTTGTCCCTGGCGTACTTAGTCATGTTGGCCCCTTTGCACATGTCCTTACTCATGGTGTACAAAGAAAACTCCATGGTGGGGGTGGCTAAACTTCAATGTTAATTATATAGTACAATGAACACTGGGTCGTGTCAGGTTAAGTACTTTTTGCTACCATGCAGTCATGGCTGTTGGGTTTTAACCAGTTTCTTGCTGGCACTCATTTAGAAGAATTAATGTCCCTTCATGCTGGAGGCAGGCATAACACCATCTTCTGGATATCCTTCCTCTCCTTCACCTATCTGCCCAGTGCCCCCACTTATCTAACTAACTAACAAGTCCATAATGACTTCCTTCTCAAATTTTTTATCACTTATCACTTGCTACCCCTTGATTTGGGATGCTTGTCATATTCTATACATTTCCATCTGTAACAGGACCGTGAAGTTAGAAATGTCATCTTGTCTACCGGATTTATTGTGGTAATCCTTCAGTGAAATGCTACCATACACATTTATTTTAAAATTCTCATATTTTGAATTTTATATTTAATACTTTCATATTTAAAGAATTTCAAAAAGAAACCATATCATCAGATTGCTGAAGCATTATGATTGCCCTCAGAGGAAAATTTCTGAGTTGAGTAATAGTTTGTATTTTGTTCTACAAAATTCCTGTTATGAATTAAGGTTCTGAAAATAATAATTAAGAGACATTTAATAATAACTGTATATTTAGTGCTTACTATGTGCCAGAGACTATTCTTAAATCTTTATATAATTATTATATTTAATCTTTATAACAATCAGTGAGATAAATATTAATTACCCTTTACTGAAATTTACTGTTGGCTACACTAAAATATTGTAAATAATATACCTAAAAACATACAGATAGTAAGTAGTAAAGTTGTGAACTAAATTCAAGAATGCTTGACTCTAGTTTTAAACCACCACTGCAGATTTCAACTAAAACTTAAATTGAACTACACTTCTTAAAGATCTTGTGTTGACTCTTTCTTCAAATAATGTTTTAGATTAATTTGTCCTAATAAAATAAGAGGCTGAAGTTAGCTTTGCTCTGTGAGTTAATTTAATAAAGCAATAGCCTCTTGAAAATCCTCTAGGATTTTAAATAAACTCTAGGTCAAAGGCAGACAAATTAGCATAACATTCATATTAATGTCTCTCAATGTGTGTTACTCAAGAAGCCAGTGCTTGGGAATCTATGCAATGCTAGATATATTATTTTCAAAGGGGCTTTGGTTACTCATTATGGTGATGGATGACTGATGAAAATATCAACATATGTTCAAGGTTTTCCTTCAATGTTTCTCCCGTAAGTATAACATAGTGATACAGAATGAAGATTATTTAATGACACAAGCGATGGGATTATTTGCAGTGGGTGAAAGTAAATTTGATTTTCAAATCATAAAGGATGACATTCCTCATGATATTACCTACTGATTTTATTTTACCTTGCCATTGTTAGAATTAAGAAATTCCTGAACAGACAACAACCAGTTCAATAGTTTTCAATAAATTGACTGTACTTCATTATAAAATGAATGTATACACCCAAGGGAGACAATTTTCTCAAGGAGAGACAATTTTTTTAATCCATATGACCAATGGATTAGATGCACCAGACTTGCAGTACACAGCCTAGCAGATGTACAAAATTTGTCATTTCCACAGCTATCATACGTATACTTAAATATCTAATACACAGATACCTCAAATATGAGAAAATGAGTACAGAAGAATTCAGTCAATTTAAATATATGATTAAAAAATTTTGTAGATATAATTTTATGTACTGTGCTGTGGTCCGACTGTACTGACTACCATGCAAATCATTCAGCCCTCTGCTCATTAGACTCAGAATCTGTCTCTCTCAACCTAATTGTCAGCAAATTCCTAATTGAAAATCCTGTGTCCCAGCCCCTGTTCTTGCACAGCAAGTTTTCTGGGATATTGGATTGTGTGAAAAGGCAAACCATCTCTAAATGAGATACTTGGACCACAACTTTGGTTAGATTGGAGGCTGGTCAGAGACCCCCTCGAAATGCCAAGTTCATCTTGGAGTAATCAGTTAGAATGTGAGGACTGGTAGGAAGAGTTATCTAGTGGTTGGGCTGCAGTTGCTGACTTTGCCACTTTCTAACTGTGTGATCTCTGAGAAGGTAACATTTCCTCCCTTGGCCACCATCACAAGTAAAGTGTATGGTCCAGTATCCGATATGGATTAAAATGACAGCTTTTGTTCCTCAAAGAGTCTCTGTGCTAACAAGACTGACCTAGGACCAAATTAAGATTAACCTTAAATCCTTACCATAGTCACATGTCTAATAATTTGAGGATGGACTGATACAGAAATTTCTCATTTTTCTTATCAAAAGAAAAATTAAAAAATTATCCCCTAAAGAATTATAAATCTGTGATATTAATTTTTTGAACAAAAGAATTTACAAGAGAAATACTTACTTTTTAAGCACAAGGAAAACTATGATATAAATCCATGAAATGTACAAGTTTGTTGAAAAATCCTTACTGAGAGCATTTCTCTCTGACATTTTGAATTCATGTTAAATGTACTTTCTATCTATAAACAGGAAGCAGTTGTTTAGCCAGGTTTTTCACAAAATGCTGCAGAAAAAGAAACTGTTTGTTCCTTGTGAAAGGAAATGTTAAATATAGTCACTAAGATGAGTCCTGGATCAATACATCTATATAGTTCAGGCTTCCTGATTTCCAGAAAGATGTGAAGCCTGAAGGAAACTAATAAATAATTGAAGTTATAAAAAGAAGCCATTGTTACTTAGGGGCATTTTCCTCAGAAAAATATTTTCCCCTCTCCCACAAATCATGCCTACTATACAGTTCTGAATAGGAGCTTTTGCCAGAATATCCTGATGATCAATTTCTCTCTAAAGACCTTTCCCCACCCTTCATTCCTATTAGAAACTGTGATGGTTAATTTTATGTGTTAACTCGACCAGGCCACAGGGGCCCCAGACATTTGGTCAAACATTATTCTGAGTGTGTCTGTGAGGATGTTTTAGCTGAGATTAATATCTGAATCAGTAGCCTGAGAATATCAAGATTCCTCTCCTCCCCAACATGAGTGGTCTTCATCGAATCTGTTGAAGGCCTGAATGGAACAAAAAGGCTGACCCTCCTGCAAGGGAGGGGATTCCTCCTGCCAGACTACATGAGCTGGGACACTGATCTCTTTCTCTCTTTGGTCTTGAACTGAAATGTCACCTCTTCTTGGGTCTTGAGCCTGTCAGCTTTCAAACTAGAACCTCAGCTCTCCTGGTTCTCAAGACTTTGGACTCAAACTGGAACTACCCTGTTGGTTCTCTTGGGTCTCCAGCTTACCAACTACAGATTTGGGGATTTCTCAGTTTCCATAGTCATGTGAACTACCTTATAATATATACTTTTACTATATATATATACATGTTTTCTTATATAGTGATTTAAGGAAATAATAATATAGTCCTTATAGCTCATATTTGATATATTTTTCTCCATATATATGTATATCTCCTGTTGGTTCTGTTCTCTGTTTTTCTATAACACATTAAGTTATAGATGCATTTAAGTAAATGTAGCTACATACCAGATCAGTTCCCTTTCATCAAATAACTTGAGAGAAAACAGCAGCCTGTTCCCAAATGTGAGTTTAGTTAATTTGGATATTTATCCAATAATGTGATCTTTACTTGGGAAAGAACAGTCTAGTTTAGAAAATAATGCACTTAACTCTATCTCTATGTAGAAATTTTATTGAAAGACTGGGTTCTTCTTGTCACCCTACTTCAATCAGTTTTTCTCTCTCTTCTCTATCAAACTTAAGAGTCTTCAGAAGTTGCAAAAAAGGTTTTACTGTTAACCCAAGAAAAACAGAGTTTTGCTTTAACATACTTAAGGGCTTTTAGAATTTTACTAATTCTCTGCTCTACCTGTATTACTACAGATTGGCAGCTAGAGTTCAATAGTTACTGAGCCCTCCTAACTTACATGTAATGGTCTATTCTAGAAAATGGGAAAATAAAGAGAAGTCAGACAGAGTCCCTACATTCAGGGGGTGTGTTAGTCAGTGTTCTCTAGAGAAACAGAACCAATAGGTTATTTACTCACTGACTGATTGATTGATCATGAGGACTGGCCATGCAATTATGGAAGCTGAGAAGTTGCACCATCTGCCATTTGCAGCTGGAGATGCATCCAGTGGTGTAATTCAGTCCAAGTCTGAAGACCTGAGAACTAGGGGCATCTATAGTGTAAGCCCCAGTCTGAGGGCAGGAGAGAATAAGATGCAATGTCTCAGATCAAATAGCAGGGCTGGAAAAAAAGGATATGAATTCCTCCTTCCCCTGCCTTCGGTGCCTTTCTAACCCTCAACAGACTGAATGATGGCCACCAGAATTGGAGAGGGCAATCTACTTCACCAAGTCCACTGATTCACATGCTAATCTCATTTGGAAACACCCTCACAAACACACCCAGAAGTAATATTTAATCTAAGCAGCCTGTGGCCAGTCAAGTTGACACATAAAATCAACTATCATAAGGGGCTAAAATAACTTATCACCTAGTCTCTCCTCTCTCTCTTGTTTTTATTAATTCATTTGCTTGCTTTGTTGAGACAAGTGTAGTAAGTGAGTTTTTCCAAATTCACGGTAAGTAAGCAGAGCCCTATTTGACAGTGAATCTTAAAGAATGTTAAAGGAAGACAGTAAAGAGTTTGTTCCTGAACTGACCTTGCCACCTGCCAATTGTAGAATACGTCTGCAATGACCTGGGAAAAATGCACGCACCTCATAGACAATGACCTTCCCACAGGGGTCAGTGGCAGCAAGGGTTTTTCCTAGTAGCTTTTTCATCAGTAGATACGAACAAATGGGAAAGAAAAACTAAGCTGAATTTGTCTTTAAACCATAAAGGCTTATATTTTCTTTCTTTTCTTTTATAACCTTGTTTTTGCCTCTTTACTCTTGGCTCTTTATATTGTTTTGGTATCTGATACAAAATTTATGTGTTATATCTACCAGTGTTAAGAGTAAGATTCTAGGTTTTAAAGGATGACTCTGGGCTGCATAGGAGAGGAGTCAAGTACAAGGGCTTTCGAGTCAACGCACATGTATTTGAAAGATAATTCCACTTTTTTACAGGTAAATTTCCTAACCTCTCTATACCCAGGTTTCTAACCTAAAAATTGAAATAAAAATATTACTAACCATTGAATTGTGGCAAGGACTATATTCAAAGATATAAAAAGCAGGGAGGGCAACCACAGAAAAATCATTCTCTGATGCTAGGAAGGGCGGGTTATTATCCTCTCGTAGAGGGTTCTGAAGGTGAGGGGAGTAATGGGGGATTCATGTAACTTCAAATTGCCTTTCTCCTTTTGAGATTTGCCTTAGACTCTGATCCTAAAACATGCCTTAGACTCTGATTTCTACTTTATACCAAGACAAAGATAGGGTGTCAGATAAACACCATAACTAAATAATATGGATTTAGTCACTTTCTGGATAAGATTGAAAGGAAATTTAGAAAGTAAGATTAATTTAATCCTTGAAAACACAGTTAAGCAAGTTTTTAACCTTCATTAAATACACTATCCTAAAACAATCCCAGAGGTTAAATTAGCATACATAAACAAAGCCACAATTTTTCAAAAATCTCTTATTTTGATTAAGGGTAATAATAATACAAGATATCTTCATCTAGTTCAACAATATACATGAGACCCAAAATCAACTACCAAAAAGAACCAAAAAACCCAGCTCTGAATAAGAGCTTCTGCTATATCTACTTATATCATAGGGAACCTTAAGGTGGAGGGACTAGGTGGAAATCTGGGGAGAAGCTGAGCAAAGGAATGAAGGCCAAGGGTTTCACTCATATATCAAATCTGACTCTTAGAATGTAATGGAGAATAAATGATTCATTTGTCATCTGATTGACAATTGACAGCACCATGTCAAGATTTGTCAGCTATAGTACAGGGAACTACATTCAATATCTTGTAATAACCTATCATGAAAAAGAGTATATATTATGGTTACCAGAGGGGAAAGGGGGTGGGAAGGGAGTTCGAGATTCGCAGATACTAACTACTATACATAAAATAGATAAACAACAAATTTCTTCTGTATAGCACAGGGAACTATATTTGATATCTGGTAGTAATCTATAATGAAAAAGAATATGAAAAGGAATATATGTATGTACATGGATGACGGAAACATTATGCTGTACATCAGAAATTAACACATTGTGCACTGACTATACTTCAATTTTAAAAAAGAGTGTGTGTATATATATGTAAAACTGAATCACTATGCTGTACACCAGAAACTAACACAACATTATAAATCAACTATACTTCGATTAAAAAATTAAAAGTAAAAGAACATAAAAAAAAAAGATTTGTCAGCTTGGGGCTGGAAATGGGGGTGTTTGGTGTTGGGAGAATGAGGGAGAAATCCCTTCAGAAGAAAGCTTTTGTTCTTGGAGCAGATGATGCTGAGTTTTCTAGACGCGGCACTGCAATTATATGAGAAGTTTTAGGCTGCATGATTTCTGCTACTGCAGTTGGGTGGGATGAGGGCGAAATCTGGAGGAACATTTTATAGAGAAGCCGTGGAACAGAGTAAAAGGAAGGCATGGGGAATTTGGCAAATGAGGTGGCCAAACGAAGGCCAGACAGATAGACACATGCAAGGACAAACACTATTTAAAAAGCTTGGCATAATTGGCTTTTCAGGTGCAATTGTTATCCAAGTGTAATTAAAATGAGCTAAGATAGAAATTATTTTTCCTTCTTGCTATACATTCATACCAATGCTGTGGCTGTTTAATCAAAAAATGTGGAAAACCAATTGCATGGTTACAAATGCCACTCTATACAAACTGGACCTGCACTGAAACAATGTCTACCACTGGACTTTACAGGTGTGTCCTTCCCCATAAAAAAGAAATTAGTTAGCAAATCAGAGCAAGACTTACATGATTGAAGATTCCGCTGACCTTTTAAATCATGACAATTTGATCTTTTCTGGGTATTTTCAATGGCACTACCACTATTAGTAACCTATTAGAGTCATGTTTTATGCTTTGTTCCTAGACTGTGTCTGACATATTTCTCTTTAATTTCTAACCGAGAGAAGGCCCATAAAGAATGTCGGGAGAAAGGCAGCTCTCTTCTGAGACTTGGCATTAGAAGAAAAGGTCTGTTTTCAGGTCAGCCACTCAGGTGGAATTACTCTCCAAGGGCAGCACTGTTTCTCTGAGGGAAAGTACATCTTCCCTGGTTGCCCTTCACAGGACTAATGAGATACACAGCCACCTCTTGGACTCACCACCTAGTTTATCAAGGAGAAGTTGACTCTGGAAGCAACTACAGAAACGAAGCTCCTCTGATTTAGATGGTGCAGAGACATGGGCGAGAGCTTCTCCCTCCCGTCTCGTCTGATCATTTTTCATGCTTTACCTCTGCTTCTAGAGGCCGATTTATCTTTTTTCCCCTGGCAGGTTGTGCTTTAAGTGTTTTCAGTTCTAACTGGAACTTGTCTTCAAACGAAAAAGATTTACTTCTCTCCCGGTTCATTTCTTCCTCTCATTTCTGTTTATTCTCTCCCTGGCTCTTACAGCTTTTCTCTTGATAATATGAGTGCTACATCTATTTTCATTTGCCCTCACCCCCTGCCTATGAAACCTTTTATTAAGAATTGTGTAGTACTGTAGAAAGGGGAGGAGGATTTGGCTGACAGATCAGATTGAGTGACCTTTGGCATGTCAGTTAACTCCTTTAAACAACAGGTTTCTTCTCTTTAAAGTGAGGATATTAGGTTCAATTATCTCAGTGATCATCCCAGCTCTAATTTGCCAGGATTCCATCATGTCTTCTTACAGTATTCAGTCTACTATGCAAGCTCAGTACATGTGTATTGGTTACATTTTACTGCTGTAACAAAGTGCCACGAACACAATGGCTAAAAACAAGACAAATTTATTATCTTACAGTCCTGTAGAGCAGCAATCTGACATGGTCTCATTGGGCTAGAATCAGGGTGTTGGCTGGGCTATGCTCCTTTCTGGTGACCCTAGGGGAGAATCTTTCAAGAACTCAAGTGATCAGTTTGGGCACATTTTGATAATTCAAGATCATCTCCTGATCTTAATGTCTGTAACCTTAAACACATCTTCAATACTCCTTTTGCCATGTAAGGTAACAATGTCATGGGGTGTGGGCATCTTGAAGGGCCATCATCCTGCCTACCACAACATGCTACTTGCTAACACATGCATTCTATGTCTGCTAGCACCAAATTAAGCCGAAGCAATCAGGAACTTCTGCCCTTTTCTGCTTTTCTTGTTTCAGAATGCATCCTGGAATCACCTGACTCAGCCTCAAACTATCAGTATCCAGAATATATATTGAAGTCATCCTACAATGTCTTTCAGATTAGCGCTTCCAAGAATCCCCATTTCTGCCTCCAAATGTTCTGAATCTCTATTGTCCCTGCTTAGACCCACCATGTGTTGCTTGATCTATTCCAAGGACTGCCCCCTTCTGTGCTATCTTGTCAATATTCCAGTTTAGCCTTCCATTATTGGTTTCCTCTTCTTTAATCTTTGGTCACTCTAAGTCGCTACTGCTTTCTGGTGATACACTCTTATGTTCCTAAAGGGGACAAAACTTGACACTCAAATTTTGGCCTCCTGCTGTGGTTTCTAAACCTTTGAATAAAAAAAGGCAGTTTCTATCTAGCCCTTTAAACTTTCTCTTCTGAGATTCTTGCACCAGCCAGGCAGTCACCTCCCTAATCCTTTCCAATTGTCATTATCAGTCTACCAGGCCAACCTCCTGGATGATGGACCAATGCTGTCACACATGGCCCCACACTCAGAAGGGGATCCCATGCTAAGGGTATAAAGCTGTGTGGTCACCATCTTGAAATTCTTAATAACTCCATTTTTTAACTTATATTTTGTTAGTAAAGTCTGGTGGAACAACTGAAGCATGTACTGATGGCTTAGAGCCTTAACTCACTGACATTCTGATTCCTGCTGCTTCTCTACCTCCCTGAGATGGGTTCTCTGTCACCAGCTCCCCCTGCCCAGTGACTTGCACCATCCTTCTCCCTTGGTGGAGCCTGGATGTGGGCAAAGAGAGAGTTGAAGTCAGTGCCCAGTTGCAGGTTGGAGCCCTGGACATCAGTAAAGACCTGTAGTTGCTCAGCCACTAATCCTGCCAAGGAAATTTGACTTTCATTAGCAAATAAAAGCCACCATGACAGGTAAAGTAAGAGATGGCAAAAAAAAAAAAAAAAAAAAAAGCATTTCCCTGCTTTTTAGACATGGTACCCTGCATTTTTATTTTGTACCAGGCCCCACAAATTATGTAATTTGCCCTAATAGTTTAGTCCAAGATTTAGGAATTTCAGCACTTTTGACATTTTGGTCCAGATAATTATTTGTTGAGAGTTCCTGTCCTCTAAGTTGTAGAGTATATAGAAGCATCCCTAACCTCTACCCACCAGATGCTTGTAGCTCCCTCTCTCAGTTGTGGCAACCCAAAATGCTTCCTGGGAGAAGAGTAAAACTAGCCCAGCTGAAAATTACTGGTTTGGTTTCTGGAAGCTTAATCCTTGCTCTTGAGTTTCCTGTTTGATGAAGGTACTGATACCTAGGCTCTAAACTCTAAATCAAACTACTCTTATTGTCCAATAGTGAGTAACTATAGGTTTGGTTCTAGAATCCATCAGGATCTGAAACCTAGTTTTGACCTTGATTAAGAGGATTACCTTGAGCAATTTATTTAATCTCTTACAACCAGTTTTCTGGCCATTAATTAAAAATAATAATAACAGTGACTACAACAAAAGTTTGTTGTGAGAATTAAATGACATAATGTGTGTAAAATTCTTAGCATAGTACTTGGACTAGCACATAATGAGTAACTAATAAATGGCGTTTTAATTATTATTATCATTATTACTAGAGCCAACTCCATCACTCCTAAAAACTTTTTAATGCTGGTTCTTTGGAAGTACAAACTTCTTCCTTTTATTGATTCTCATTGACCTGTTCATTGTTTAGCACAATCATTAGTAGTTTTGCCCTTAGATCATGTTGGTCTTCTTTGTTCATTGTTCTAAGCTAACATCAGAGGCTTTCTTAGAGGTCATGGGGTCCTGATAGCAGAAGCCAACATAGTTGTATCATTTCATTCCTGTAGGGCAGCCCAAATGCTATCTCTTCACATTTTATTCCATTTGAACTTCCTGCAGAATTGCTGTTTACAATGTAAGGGCTGACTACAACTCTCAGGTCATTGACAAGAGCAGAAACGGGCTGAGTCCAGTCTAGTAAGAGTCTTCCCAGTTCATCTGTCAGTCTTCTCTGACTCTCTCACAGGGCTCCTTCAAATGCCCCTAACCCCAAGAAAGACCAGTTTCATAAGATAACAATTCAAAACATACGGAAGCAAATGGCTATTATTTTCCAAAAAAGAAAATGTTGATTTTCTCACATGAACAATGAATAATTGCCAATAACAATTATGTTGACAAAGCCTATGTGATGACTTAAGAAAGAACCTGTGAGGATATATCACAAGGAAAATCCTTTTACAAATTACACCATTTACGGATGTGCAGAAGGTCAAAACCAATGGTGACTTAAAGTAACACTTCTCAGATACCACTGCAGTAACATAGCACTCCTATAAAAGTAAATATTTGGATTAAATACATTATTTTACACACACATAACACACACAATTGTTGGATAAAGCATCATTATTTGAGCATTAAAGCTTGAATTCCTTCTTTCTGGTGTTTTTTAAGTCAAATAATAGGCTGGAAGTTATTTGGGCTGACCAAAGTATGAAACCATGTAAGGCAATGACTTAAATCAGTTGCTCATCTTCAAGTTCCTTTGCATTTTTTTCAACAAATTGAGGTTTAAAAAGAAAAGAAAATTCTCAATTCAATAAAACAAACTGCTTTGGCTAGTCAGTCTCCTGAACAGCTTACTATTGTACTCATAGAAAGAGCAGAGCTTTGTTAAAAACGCTGGCAGTTGGATTTAGCTGAGGTTTGCGTATCCCTAGCTCTCTGCACACGACCCGTTACTGCACTCATCAGTTTGGACTCTAATTATGTGATCAATGTCCATCTGCTGCACTGGACTATCATCTCCTTATGCCAAAGTGCCTGGCATAGGTTAGACCTCAAAACATATTCACTAATTTGTGAATTATCTATGCTTCAACAATTTCTACCTGGTTAAAATTTTTTTTAAAAAAGCTGTAAATGTAAATAAATGGAAAAAAATCAAAGGACTATAAATAAGATATATGCTTGTTATTTTGGAAATTGCTTATAAGTTCTTATTTGAGATGAGGATATGTGGTTCAGATTTTTTAAAAAGCTCCAATACTGAAATACAGAAATCATTTTTTTTTTTGAAACAGAAGGAATGTGATCATGAACCAAAAAAAAGCTTGAATGGAACTGAAATACGCTATTTACCTGGTGTTAAAGAATGAGCTTAAAAATTAGAATGTAAAATTAGAAACCTCTTATTATTAAAAAATTATACTCATCTTGGTTGTATTTTGGGTAAGAACTTTTTCAAAACAGATGACGCTCCCTTCTTAACCTAAAATGTTTCATGCATATTCATTTAGATTCCTAAGAGGATCTCATTATCTCATCCAAAAAAGAATTAATGATCCTTAATGGTTTCCGATGACACTCTGTCTTTGTCCCCTTCTCAACTGTGCAGATGACTTTAAGCATACAAATGTTTCTGCTCATGCTTTGACCTCTAAAGTCTCTTGCATGATCACAGGATTGAAAATAAATCATTCTTCCTACACTGTCATAAATTTTTTATTCTTCTTTTACCCATGTTTTTAGGGAAAAAAATGTACCTGGGTTTACTTTATATATTTGTACCAAATTTTTAGAATTAAAAAATAGCAAAATAAGAAAGGGACACTTGTTGAGTCATAGAGAAAACAGGGTACTGATTATAAAGGACCCTCTAAGCCTTTATAGGGATTTGGATCCTGTTTCTAAGAGAAAAGGGAACTCATGGGAGAGTCATTAAAAATGAGCAAATCAAACAGACCTGGGTTCAAATACAACTTCAGGTTCACGAAGTTCCCTCCATTGTACAATGGACATAAAAATAGTAACTATCTGAATCAATTATGGTAAGAACGAAGTAGATAAAAATGATTTAGTGTGCTACCTGATACCTCATAAATACGTACGCATATTAATATATCCAGTTCAACATTTTATTTAGAAGTTCATACTATGTGTAAAAATGAACCATTCATGATGGAAAAGGATCTGGAGTGGGGAGAAGGCACAGTCTGGTTTTATTCTTTGTCTCACTCACAGTTACAGTAGGGCATCTATCCTGGTCTGATTTCAAAATGAAAACAATCTCTCTTTACAAGGCCTAAATCTTCTGTTGTTGGATAATGGTTAGGGAGAGGAAGACAGGAGATAACCGTGTGCTTACATTCCTGGGTATCTGTCTGGATTGGGATGGCATTCCTGGTCTCTGTTTTTATCTACATCTGGTGTGTAGTCTCAGTTAGATTACATGTGGTTTTCTGTGGGTGGATGCATTTTCACCTCAATCTCATTCAAAACTGAGTATTCCCTCAGAGAATGGCAGCTGTATCTCTGTATGGCCTGACAATGGTCCAAACCCCCAAGTCCTCCATGGATATTATGTAGCTTTGTTCAGCCGCCACCAAGAGAGTTCAAAAGCTTTTTCTTTTTCCTTCATCCACTGTGCTCCTTCCTGTAGAAACATGTCAGCTGCTAAGGTCTTTTTAAGAAGCCTGTTGTGGGAAAGGCACTCTTCTTCCCAGCCACTCTACACCAAGTTACAAACAACTGGGGGAAAATTTCCCTCCAGCCCTCCCAGCTTTGAAATCTTTGGTTAAGAAGTATGGACCATACTCTAAATTCACACACATCCCTAAAACTCCAAGGAAAGCGATGAAGCTTGCTCAAGAATTCCTTCGTTCTGTTCTCTGCTATCACTTGAATAGGCTTGCAAACTGCAATCCAGAAAGAATCCAGTTTAGGGCCAAGAATTCAATCTCCCCTTCTTTCAGGGCTCTCTGACCTCTCTCAGTGATCCTCCTTAAATATAATCTCTACTGACTAGTGAAAGTGTAGGGGTAGGATAGGTTAGATACTTTCTCCTTGAACAGTTCACTCCCCTCAAAGCATATGATCCCAGATTCTGATTCTTCTCTCCTCATCCCCACCATGAGGGACCTCCTTATATGATATAGGAGGGATGGATGGTAAGGAGACCAGGACCTGTTCTGGCTTGTTCTGATGAAAATATGGAGGAGGATTCCACCCAGTCATTTTGGGGGTAACTGAGCTACTTCTTCACCTGGAAATGGAATAATCTAGTTTGCAGAGCAGATATAAAGAAGAATCTATAATTTAGGGCAGTGGAAGAGAACAGAAAGGAACAGGCTGAATGTTTTGAGCTAAAGCAATGGTTCACATCAGAATTAGAATAAAAAACCCAAAGGGGAGGACTGGCGCCTACCAGCTTCATCTGTACTTACTCCTTTGGGCTTGTCAACAACTCATTTTCCTAACACTGCTTCATTATGCATACAACATAGCAAAGACATTTTAGAGTTAAGGAAAATCACCAAGACCCATATGCAACATTTTATTCCCTTTTGCATCATGAAGACATGGATTCTATGTCACAGATGAGACTTTCTTCATCACTTCATTGGCTCTGTTTTGGGAATCCTGCTGGTTACTCATTTAATTGTTGGCATGGCTCCTGCTAAATGCTAGAATTGTGGGGGTGACAGTCATACAAGGTTTTTCTGACAGAACTGCTTTGTTGTTAGGAATGAAAACTAAATTTGATATTTTAAAATACATATTTATATAATCATATTTCAATTTCTTTTTCTTTATCCTTATTTACTTTTATTATTTAATTTCCTAATTAATATCTCAATTTGATGATTTGAAACTGTCACTGGCAAACCATGTATTTATAGTTGCAAGTAGTTAGGGAAAGTTACATTTTGTATTATCCTTAGGCATTATAAATTCCTGAGTGTTATGCAGAGCATTACTAGAATGATCTGCACAATGGGGGGTTCAGTTTTTAATAAAAGTGACTCTTATTTTTAATTATAGCAATTAAGATCTTCTTATTGGCAGGAAGACTACTGCTTTGCAGTCTTAAGGATTTGCTTCTGTGATTCCTCTGGGCTTAGAATATATTCTACTCTTTGGAGTATGGTTATTTCCAAGTCTCAAGATTATTGAACCTAGGTAAGTAATATACAGGAGGCACAATTCTTCAAAATATGTCTAAGGAGCTGTTTTTAATCTAGATAGGCTCAGTTTCTCATCTGAAAAGGAAAGAAAAACCTGCAATCCCTAAGGAATGAATATGTATCTTTATGGAAACCTTGGTTGAAAATATTTTGTCACTATAACATATTGTGAATGGGTATCACACTTCAGCTTGGGTACATACTTAAACAATATGTTTTAAACAAACGACACATTCATTTTTTCACTCTTTATATGTGATCCTCTTAAAGAAGAAACTCATACAAGAATTCAAACTTCTAAAATGTCAAGCCTGTGACAGTTCTGTTCCTGTGGTAGACCTAATTAAACCTGAAATTTTCCAATATTTTTACTGACATCATTTATGTTGCAGTTAACACTTTTTACTGGTAAAGACGGTTATTTTCAGATGAAGTCTTTCATCTTGCTGTGTTTAAAACTGCAAAACTGAAATAATAAAACTATAATTACAAAAATTTCCTGGCTACAAGTATGTACATGAGACTGCTCTACACCTGAGCAAAAACAAAAGGTAATTAAATGCAGATGAGTATAAGATTGCAGACTCCTAGAGCACTGCCTAGTGTTTCTATCTTTCTGGTATATTTTAACAATATTTGCAAAGTGGCGAGCTATTTAGATGACAGCATTATTCTAAACCTATAAAAATGCATCTTCTGAGCAGATGGCTCAGCAAACTACAACAGTGTAGATGATGAGGAATCAGAGAACTATATATAAATATTATGATGACACCTGGAAGTCTGTACAAGTTATATAAAGTAGTGTAACAGTTGGGAACATATGAACCTCTAGTCTGACTGATATATATATATAGACAAGTATATATTTCACATGTACATCTTCTTAGATGTAAAGTGTTAGGCTAGGTAATATTATAAGTACTCAATAGACAAGTAATCAAACACACTTCTTAATATTGTAATATTTGCAATGTATTTTTTAACTTCCATACTTTACGTAAATTCATTTCCACAAGAAATATTATAAAGAAATGGAGCCCTATCTATAGTAGCTTTCTTTTAGGTGGAACGAGATTGGAGTAAGTGGGAAAAAATTGACATTCCACCTTATTGGTCATCGTAAAAAATGAGAGAAGAAGACCTGGCTGTTACAGAATGATTTGATCTGTTGTATTGATGGGCAGAGATAAAAGTGCTGAGAACCATACCTCAAGTTGGCACAGCTCACTGAAAGCAAATTTGCTGTGAATGATGATAATTTGTACTGAAAGAAATTAGTGCCAATTTGATTAGGAATTGCCCTTATGTTCAGATTGCGGTGGCTAATACATCTTGTCACAGTTACAGCTTTATCTAGAGTATAGGAATAAAACAAAAATGGTTCAGAGAAGAGAGAGAATGATTACAGGGAGCCTTTTTTTCACCCTTGATTTGTAACTTTATTCTGGCCAAGAGAAGGAACAGAAAAGAGATATTTATTTTACATTTTATGAAAAACTATACATATTCTCCACCTGCAGGGCATTATGATAATTCATCTTAAGATAGAATAATGCACGAAATGAAACTGTTGCTAGCTCCTGTTTACCCTTCATTTTACACGTGAGAATTCATTTCAATGAAAAAATTAACTGTAATATGAAACATATTATAATTTGTAAAAAGTGCTCTCACAACTTCAATTTTACTTAATTTTCACAACAACTCAAACAAAATCATAGGAATATTGACTTACAGAATCCAAGTCCTCATGACAAGCACACTTTACTAGACGAAACTGTTTCATATGTCCCTCATAGGGGAACAGAATCACAATTTCAGCCCTAATTCGCTCTACTCCCATCAGTAAGTCTGCGTGGTTCTTTTGAATTTTTGAAGAGATTCTATAAACAGATCTCACTGAACATTTTCTTAACCATTACATCTCTGTGATAACAAGAACGTGTTGGCTCTCCCTTCTTTATTATTAGATGACAAAGTTCACATCTCTCTCCCTTGAATTGCCAAATATAACTTACACATAGTTGATTGAAACTTACACAACTTTATTAAATTTGTGATATAAATCAACTAAGAAATCAAGCAATCATCAATCTTTTTTAAAAATATTGTTCAAGGATTAGGTGGCAAAGAGTAAAAGAATAGCATTACTTGAGCATTTTTAAAGCTTAATTTCTCCATTTATGTCTCTTTCAAACATCATCTTTCTACAGAGGCCTTTTGTTGCCACTCTAAATAGCCTGGAGTCAAACCTCTGGCCCCCTGCCAACATCACACATACCATATACTCATTTCTGTTTTTTTTTTTTAGAGCAGTCATCACAACCTTCAGTTTACTGGTACTCACATACTTGCTTGTTGCATCTCTATTAAAATGCTCTCTGTGGGGTTAACTACTTTGTCCTAGATGTAAATAATGCCTGGCAAATGTCACTAATAATAACTAACAGTCAAAGAGTGCTCATGACATCATTCATTTACTTAATTTTAGTATGAAATGGGCATCTCTACCTTCTCCGTTTCAGATATGAGAAAGCGAAGGCACAGAGAGGTTAAGAGATTTGTTCAAGGTCACAAAGCTAGACCTGGTAGAGCTGGGATTTGAACCCAAAATCATGGCCCCAGAGTCTGTGCTTTAATCACTGTGCTGCAGACTCTTAAGATATGTGCTTGAATAATAAACTGATAAATAAAATTTCATTACTAGTGAAGTTTTGAGTATATAACACACCTTATTAAAAAAAACATATCTGACTCTCTTTCACTCATAACCTTAGCCAAAGAACCTATTAATTAATTAGAACCTGAAAAGAGATGAGAGTTTACTCAGAAAATTTCCCTAAACTCCCTGGTCAAGAAACTTTTTAGTTGGTGTGTGTTTGTGTGTGTGTGTCCTGCTGGGAAAACAAAGCATCAACTTGATTATTTAGAGTTATTACTTCCCACCATAAGAGTCCAAGGACTTGAATTTCAAAACTGGGCAAATTATCTTCTAGGTCTCAGTCAGCATTCAACTTGTAGTCAGGGTGGAAACAGAGTTTGCCTGAAGTCACTAGGTTTTTCTTTAGTTGATATTATCTATCTTCACAATACAACTACAATCAGCATCCAAAGACTTGGTGATGAGTTTTTCTCTTTGCCTGGAGTTCACAGTTTAGTAATAGCAGGTGTATGAAATATGTGCTAACTATATACAAGTTTAAAATCAAAAACACATTGTTATAAGTGTTTGCAAAAATATGATGGCCACTGCTTTCTCTCCTAACTAGACACAGTTTTAAAACATAGTCAGGTTTCTGATCAACAACTAAACTTTAAGGGGAGTCTAAGCTTTTAGGTGAATCTCGTTTCTGAAAGTTACTTATCTTTTGTTGCTCTGCCTGATTCCTCTGAAGCTCAAGTCTGTGTGTTGTACTTTTCTAGGCTTCAACTCTGATCTGCTCTGCTGCCCGGAACAAGATGAAAAATCAAACTGCAAAATCTTTGAGAGTAAGGGCTACCTGGAGTTTTATTTACACAATTTATGGCTCTAACCCAAAGGAAGGCCTTAACGATTGGAGTAATAAATAACATTCATTTTGAAAAAAAAAAAAATAGAATATGCCAGTTCCTTCCACTTCGTAAGTCTTAGGCCAAATATTATCTCAATAACAAGAGTTTCTACTGTTGATGTTTTATTATTTTTAGTGTTCAGTCTATAGAAGCCCTGATACATTAAAAAAGTTAAAATGATGGTTTAATATTTAATATGGGATTATTTATTTTATACAAAGTGCCCACTTCCCATGTCTTTAGATAAAGGGTAGATGATACATTTATTTTCAATATAAATAAATCATATGAATTCAATTTGTACTACATTTTACCAGTAACAATATGACTACATTTTAAGCTACATACAAGGCAGAAAAGCAAATACTTGCCAAGTTACTCTTCATAGCCAAACCAGTTCTTTAATGCAATACTTAATAAAAAGGTGGAATAGCATTTGGTTCAGTGCATGACATTTCATAGGACCTAAACATATATCTTTGAATTTAATTGAACTGGCAGAAAGCACCAAATATAGAGAGGGTTTTTTGAATGATGGTTTGTTTCTTGTCACTAAAGGAAGGAACACTTAATCTAAGAGTAAACTTCTTCTAAAGCATTCTTCTTTCAGTTTACACAAAGAGCATCTCTTAGCAGTAGTCTAAACACACACAGCACACTTTAAAAGTGAGGAAAGAGTAAAAATTGAATCTGCTAAAAATATCTTAAATATCTTTAAGTTGTTTCTTTTCTTTTTCTTAAGCACAGCAGTCAGTTAAAGTAAGTTAGTACAGGGTATAATTCACTCCTGAGCTTATCCCAGGTTTAATAAATAGGGTACTACTGAGATGAAAGGTTTCAGAAATCCAAATTGCTCTCTTGAAACAAAGCCACATTCATTGTTCTGACTCCAGTAAAAGATGTCATAAAGGTGATGGGTGTGGATTCAGAAATCTCATCTTCAGCAATAAAAGCTCAGGCCAGAAACCCATAAGCTTCTAGCTACCACCTGAGCGCAAAGAATTACGGTCCCAGGAACCTCCCATAAGGAATTTTTAAACTTTTATATTTTTTTATGCTACTTGTGATTTTCCGTTTTCTCACAGTAATTAGTAGAAAACTCTTAATAAGTATAAATGTTAACATTTTTGAGCATTTACTCAACATGCATGAGTAACATTTACTACGTGTCAGGCATGTAAAAGACATATTATTGTCAGTTCTCATAAAAACCTTATGAGAACATTTAATGTACTACAGGCTAATTTTCGAAGAGGAGAGATTGGGGGGGAATCGCCAACTCCTATCTAATGTTGGGTATTGTTCCTTGGGTCACTTCTGACTCCATGATCCTACACAGCCCCTCTTTGGCTTTGTTAATATACTCCTGACCCCCACACATTGGTTCCTGGCCAGAGGTAAACACACAGCTGTCTTGTCTGGAAATGCAGCATCTCATAGTGGTACTAATATCATGTCATGTCCTACAAAGTGACTAAATTCTTTGTAACAGGACCTGAGGGCTCTGTGACTAAGAGGACCCAGAGAAAAAGGAAAAGAGAGAGAGAGAGAATGTACCTTTCCATGTTGTATTAAAACTGGCATCAGATGGGCTCTACCTAACCCAACCTAATCCCAAAGCTAGATCACCAGCTCCCTCTCATCTTTGGCGTCCATGCAAGTCCTTTCCTACTTTGCCTGGCACACCCACACCAACTTTCTTCTGGCTTTCTCCTGGCTCTGAGCTCAGCCAATGTTGCTCCCCCTCATCCCTGGCCCTATCCCCAGGCACCTGCCTTGCCAAAAGAGAAGCAGCGTGCTGCATGAGTAAGAAAACCGAGAGAAATAAAGAAAGTTGCCAGTAGCCCTCTCTAAAGGGCAGAGCAGCATTAGGGAAGGCCAAAGAACACAGAGTTGAAGAGTGGCCACCTGTCAAATTAGACGCCACTCCTGCGGCTCTGGCCATAGCCCCAGCCCCAACCTTGGCCCCCACCAGGCCAGCCAGTGTGACTGCCCTTGCTTCTACTAAGCCCTCTACAAGGACCACCAGTCCCAAAGAGGACACAAAGCTGCTAGCTTAGAGGAGAGCAGCCAAGAAGAAGGAAAGAGAGAGGAGGAGGAGGAAAGAACTCACAAGGCAAAAGAGAAAGGAATTGGCTCAGAGCCAGCTGAAGAGTAGTCGCAGTGAGGAAGAATCCTGGCAGTGAGAAGCTGAGGAAGCCAAGAGGAGGGAGAGCTACTGCAAAGGCAAGCAGAGAAGAAGATGAAGCAGCAGGGAGGAGATGGAAGGCACTCAGAAATAGAGGGAAGAGGTTTGTCTTCCCCAGGAAGAGACGATCCTACAGGAATGGAAGAATCATTTCTAGAGAGAAGAACAGGAAGGTATGAACACAAACAAACAACTTGAGCAGATTATGAAAAGAACTCCGAGAAGGAAAGCTACAGGTAAGGAAGCTGTGCATCTACGGAATGGACATACAACCCAGGGAGCCAGCCCTGGGGGAGCAACAGCCTCTCCACTTCCATGTGAGACACACTCCAGGAAATGGAGGACCAGCAGCCACCCTAGGCTCACTGTGTTTCAGGTACTTCCAGGCTATGATCATAAGTAAATGCATCCAAAGCCTTTCATGAGTTTTGTCTGATGGACAAGCAGTATCTTTGAGATATTGTTAAATTGAAGATCAAGCCAAATCAGCAGGAAGTTATCCAATAGGAATCTCACAAAGAGCAGTTTCAGCAGGATTAAGAGACAGAAACAAAACAGGAGCCAGATGGGATTCATTTAATGGTAAGGAAATCTGTGATAGAAGATTATTACTTTGAAAATTTTCAGTGAGAGAGGAGGAGGTAGATAGTGAACTGAGGGTGTAAACTCAAAAGACAGTTTTGTTCCTTTAGTTTGTCTTGGTTTTCAGAATAGTAGAGGTTTAGCATATTTATATAGGTCAAAGGCAAGAGGATAGCAGAGAAGGAAAGACTGAGGCTACTAGAGAAGCAAAAGATGACAGATCGAGGGAGATTCTGCAAAAATCGAGAGCACGTGGAATTAAGAAGACGGGTGCATAGAGTGATTTTTTTTGAATAGAAAGAAAAGGAACTCATTCTGTGAATGATTCTATGAATCATTCTATGATTCTGGAGAAAAAGTTCTGTTAGACAATATGAGGTGGGTGATGGGCATGAATTTAATTGAGGGCATGCTTATGTCTCAGCTTTCTCTATGGGACTGAAGGCAAGGTCATCAGCTAAAGGAGAGGTAGTTTGGAGTCAGGCAATGTTGGGAATAATTGCTGAGAGATGGCAAAATACAATTAAAACAATGACAAACAGTATGGAAGTTTTAATAAATATTATTGGATAAAATAATTTCATAGTTCATGTGTATATGTTACCCTATGTTATTAGATACTAAGTAATATATTTGGGAATATGTGCTAAGACATTGACTTGGATTTAATACAAACACATAGACTACTAGGTAACCTTTGTGACTCAAAATAAATGTCTGTGGGCTCTATACCAAAAATGCCTTTCTTACTACCCAAAATTCCTCCATTAACAATTCACTCATTTGACTATGAAAAACTTTTCAATTCTAAGAATTTCCCCCTGAAATTCCCCTAAAACCTTGAGCATTATTACCTGAGTCTTGGAGTAATGGAAAGTATTATCTACAATGGAGAGTCCCTGTGAAGAGAAAGTGGAGGGGCTTTGAAAGAGGATTTGGAGGGATAGACCCTAAGGACGTACAAATAGTACTGTATTTTGATGGGGGCTACATTGGTTTTTGAATCTTTTACTTCTGTGAAAATGTAACTACCTCAAGAATCTCTTAAGAAACAGTTAACACACAGATATTTTTTTTAAGGTCAGAATTATTTTTCCCAGAGTTTATCCTATGATCTGCTAAGTGTCATCGTGTGTGTGTGTATGTGTGTGTATGTTTTCTCCTCACCAAAGCTACAATACAGGAAGCATTGATTTTGTTGTCTGAAAGAATACTGTGTCCTCAACAGAAATGATAACTTGCCATTTATTATGAAATTTGACCTCTGTGTTACAGCAATGAATCTGCTGAAGATCAATGTGATATCTTGGGGAAAAAAAAAGAAAAACTCCATTTAAAATCAAAGTTGATGAAGGTCACTCTGTCTTATAATTCTCTCCTATACTGTTTCCAGTTGCCAGTGGAGAAATTAAGAGATGAAAGACTAACATTTTTATTTTTTCTCTGAGAAACAACAACCCGGGACCAGACCTCTTAGTTTAGCAGAACAAAATAGTGATTCTACAGCTCTACATGGCCAGAGAGCTAAAACGCTTTGCACAGTTGGGGGTGGATCCCAGAGAAGAGGTTTGGGAGACTTAAGGATGAGGCCAAGTACTTGGGCAGAATCAAAGCAAGGATGATCACATTTGCATTCACGCAGAGCAAGAAAGTGAGACAGCCTGAAGGGCGAGACGGAAGTAACGTGGAGTGAACTAGAAGTTGAAACCTAGAGTCAGAGGAGGACTTGTGACTATAGACCTCTAGAAATCACATATGTTTGGGGATGGCCTTCCCACAGTACTGGCGTAGTGAGCTCAGCCCATTTATTCAAGTGTCACAGGACAAGATGTCTTCAAGTGATATCTAGGTTACTGCTCTAAGTTACAAGCTTCATGAAGATTTAAATCACTCTAGAACATTTTAACTTAGTTGGGATATCAGCACCTTATTGAAATTATATTTTATGTATTTTATACTACTTTCTGATAGCTCCCCCCTTTTTTTTTTGTAGTCACTAGATTATACATCAAAAATGCAAATGAGTATTTACGTGGCTCATCTTCACTTAACGTAGGTAACTCCTCAACTCAGCCTAAGCTCACGTGTTCTGTACCTTGGGTCTCATTGAAATGACTAGTGAATAAACTGAAGAATTTCCTGGAATATGGTTAGTATAAACACAAGTATCTAAATACTATGTCCAATAAAGCCTTCAATAAATGTTTCCCACTAACGAACAGCAGTATTCCTCATGAGAAACATGTGAAATAAATGAATCCCAAACTAGTTCACATTACACTATAATCTTTCAATGTTAATTACATTGTTCAGCAGGTATTTTAAAAGTGAATATTAAATGTGAATTTCAACAGATTTGATATTGGCATTTGTACTTCCTAGAGAAAGGAAGAGAGTAACAATTTTTCAAACAAAACATATACAAAACCATAAATGAAAACATTTATTAAAAAGTAGTTAATGGCGAAGAAAGGGAGATTTAAAAATTACCTAATCAACATTATAAACTGACAAAATATGACAAATGAGTTTCTTACTACTCTAGACTCACTCCCATATTATGCTTTTTTTAAACCTGATAAAATGCACAAATGTTATCCTTAGTGCTAAATTCAAGAACCTTAGTCAAGTCTGAAAACATACACTTGGTGGTTGTGAGGTTAAAAAAATTTATTAATTTTTAAAACAAAATAATAATTTGCCGTGTTTTCTTAATCTGATTTCTCCTAGGATTCATCTGCATATCACCTCACAGATGAATTGGGAAAAATCAGTCTCCTATTTTATGAAATTGGAAGTTTAAAATGACAATTTTAAACTGCTGCTCGGAATCTCTCAGTGAATAGTCCTACTCCCCATGACTAAATTAAGCATTTGAGATAATGCATCAACTCTTTAAGGTCACAGTTTTGTTTAACATACTTAACATCAATGCAGCAAGTGGTACCTTGGGGGTTCCCTGTTTTCTGTAGCACATGCATTTGTATCAGTGTATATGCAAAGGGTCAAAGTAAAACTATCACATAAATATTTATTTAGGAGAACTTAATTTATTTTTGAAGGCACTAAAAATGAAGTCTTATGCTGATAAAGGAGGAAAAAAGCATTAAGTCAACTGAGTCAATATTTGAAGAGGGAGGGTGAATACCAACTGCCAATTTGCTAATCAGCTCTCATCAATGTCCAAGATGACTGTCGTTCATTGAGAATGCATTTCGGTCTTTGTTTATTAAATTTCAGATGGTTTACTAAAACTGCCAACAAGAGGACTAATTGATGCCAATTATAGGGTCTTTCTCAGAGGAATTGGAATGAGTCCACATGTTCATTTCACACACATGACTCATCTGCCCTCAATTTAATAATGATGATTAGCCACCTTGATATCATTATAGATAAAAACACAATCCCTGATTTGCCTTGTGTAATAGCTGATCTGACATTAAATCAAGATATCTTATTCCTGGTACTGATAGAACCGATTTCCCAGAATTTGGATTTGATTTTCAGTTTTCCCAATATTACTATCTCTGCAGGAATGTAAAATTCAATTTTATAAGAAACAAGAATCTAGTTTTAAAATATTATTGAAATGCTACCCTTGAAAAAATCTTTCTATAGAAAATGCAACAATAACACAAGCTGTGCTACTGTAGTGCACATTCTGAACAGACAACACAAGAACAATGTTAGCCTAATTCTGAATGACAGCTGCTATTTATGCTGCTGTTTTTTTTTAATGTAAATAAATGATCATATCCCCAGAAGTTACCATCTTCCTTCCTCAAGCCCTATTGAAATATTCACTCCTATTTATTAATGCCCTGCTTCCCCAAACCTTCCTGAAATATTCACCCCTATTTAAAGGCTATTATACATCTCTATGTCATCACAATGTTTTTATTCTTATGGGTAAAGAATGTAATTCTTAGACTGCAAAAAGAAAGTGTCTCCCTCATACATTCTTAATACAAAAAAATGGTATGATTATGCCTTAAAATGAAGTAAGAGAACAGAGGATAAAATCTATCATTTATTGTATTCTACTATATGCCAGGCATAACACCAAGTATTTATATGCATTGGCTAATTTAATCCTCAGAGCAAGTTTATGTTTTAGATATGGTGATCCCTCCTAAAAGATGAGAAAATGGAAACTAATTCTCCAGTGGCACCACTACGCAAGGTAGAATACAGCATAGAAATGAAAGGAGGCCTGGAAGGATGACATGTAGCAACTTCAGAATTTAAATGGCGGATGACGTCGCTTTGAGTGTAAAGGTTTTTATATGAGTTCAAGTAATTACATACATGCTTAAGCAAATGTAATAAGACAATTGGGCCTCTTTTTTTTACTTTAAAATATCTGAAGAAACTTTATTTATTTTGGTTCTACATACAGTATATGATTTTGGTACAAAAGGTTGGTGGAGTTTCTCAGCTAAGTAAAATTATATTTTTAAAATCCATTATCCCACTATCACCCAAATGCCTTCTTAGAGGACATGTACACAATCAAAGTCTTGTAAAAATAGGAGCCAGAGTCTAAATTTCTAAACACTCAGAAAAGGAGAAGATCCTGGTGATCAAAAGTGGTCCATGTTACCTGAACAGCAAGGAGACCACCAAAAGTCACAGTCAAAACTGATGCCTGCAGGTGACAACCATCACTCCTCCTATGTTAAGGTTATTTAAACCTTCTCTTTTTCATGGGATTTAGAATAAATCTGGAACACTGAAATGCCTTGTCTCATTTCGTACTAATGTTTATACTTTATTCCATAGAATGAACTCTTCCTGATAATAACATTGTGTGAATACTCTTGTGACACAAACCGTCACAGTACCTAAAACTTCAGTATTAGTAGATCTTAATCTACCATTTTAAAGGGTGCATGAATGGGTTAAAGGCTAATGTTTATTTTAAAAAAATATTTACTTCAAATAATCATTGAATACTAATATAAGCTTCCTGATAGTTATTACCCTTTTACATGTTTCTAAAATAGATTTTAAAAAAATTTAATTGAGAGTGTTGAGAATGCCCTTGCAGACTTCAATGGGTTTGTTAGTAAGGGATTCGGGGAAATTTCAGTTTATCTTTCTACGTGCCTCACCTTTCTTAAAGTAGCTCAGAAATATCTTAATAATAAAACAAATATACCCATAGTATCCAACTGGTTTCTTAAAGAAAAGTAACAAATAAGAAAAAAAAAAAAAAAAAAAAAGCAAAAGTACCTAAGAAGGATAACTGCTCACCCTAACTAGTTCCCAGATGCTGCAAAATCAAATTGAGTTAAAATGGATGAACAATACTTTTGAAAACTTAAGTCAGCCATTGCTTTATTTAGGAATTTACCTGCTGGATCAATTTTACAAGTTCAGATTTGTCACAACAACAGCAACAAAATCAAAACAACAAAATACTCAGAAGTACATGTCTTTGACTTTAATTCTAGTTTTGCTGATTTTATTCATAGAAATATTTTACCTACTCTGCTCTTTGCTTACTATTGGCTGGTTGTGGTACACTGTCATGTTCATCTTTCTATTAATTTCCAGCTTAAATAGAAGAAATTCCTTTGTCCTGAGAACCCTGGCATAAGTGACTGAAAAGAGTACAGAAATACAAAAGGATTTTAAGGTACTAATGAAATTTGATAAGCTTTTCTAGGAATTTCAGGAGAGTTTTTCATTAATTAATACCAAATATGGAAACATTTGCAAAAGGATTTCAAGAGCTATATTAAGCCATGAAAATCTTTGATGTTTCCGTAGAAAAGGAAAATAATGTTATGATATATAGAGAGAGGTTTTTGTTGCTTTTTAGTGCCATCACACAACCTTGGGCAAATGAATCAAGTGAATAAGTGAATGACTATACAAAGAATTGAATGAAGGTTAAACTTAGCATAGGAAAAGAGAGTTTAAAGGCTTTTTAATATATCAAATATCGTAGCAAAGCTGAATAAAATGATTTTCTCCTAAGCTTATTTTTCCAAAGACAATATATATCAGACATTGTACATTGTATTCTGAAAGTTTTTTTTTTTTTAATGTTACAAAATGTCTGTAGAGAATGAAATCCTAACACGTTGGAGATCTCATTTTTAACTATGTAATTTATACACTGGGAATCTGACATAAAGAAAAAGATTTCAGTGTTGCAGTAGAACATCATTTTGAATGTCAAAAAATCCTCAGAAGACTTGGTAACAAGAGCTACTCAGTACAAAATATTCCATGTACTCTGATATACTGAGAACTGTTCACTAATGAGAAGCAGAAAATAGTAAGAAATGAATGTAGGCACTTAGAACATTTGCTGGAATTGCCAGAGGGATAAAGGGTAACTCTGATCCACATGTAATAGGAAAGAATAACAAGATGTTTGTCTAAAAGAGACTTCTTTCAGAATTAACTTAAAATACCTACCTATTCTGCATCTAGGTGTTTCAACAGAATGTTTCACTTTTAAACAACCTCAGCATGAGCTCAACATTTATTCCAATAAATATCTAAGTCCTCAAATAATCACTTAGCTGGCTAAATCAATAGACAGCATTATTAGTTTAAACAAGGGAAGGAAATGTAATGATTATATGATATGCTCTACAAATTTACAAGCTATTAGTAATTTAAATATCATAAATAAGGATGAATTAACTGATTATTAAACACATTTATTACAAAATGGGCAGACTAGTTCTAGGAAATACTTCCATCATCAATACTCAGCATATGTCAATCTTCTAATTTATAAATATATTTTAATGCATTTATCTAATGTACAATTTAATTTATAAATGCATATATTTATAAGTAGTATAAATACATTTTTCTTTTAAAGATTTCTGTGAAACTTCATATATCTTTCCCACAAAAATTCATTAAATACATTTTACGTACTTAATATAATTGGTAATGCTTTACTGTAGAAGTGACTATGATACTGTTTTTCTTATAATTTAGAGAAGACAGTTCAAACCCAAAGGATAATATTTTTTATTGGATGAAAATAAAGCTTATATAGGGAATAATGAAACTTAGAACAAAAGCTCAGTAGTTAAGAGACAGTAAAAGATGAGCAATAAGAAATTCTTACCGATCAATTTTGCTAGCCTCTTTGCATCATTATGATAATGTATGAAACATATTTAGTGCATTTGATATCGATGCCTATACACATACACAATGGCAATTACAACTGAGTATCTACTAAAGATACAGAGGCACTAGGCTAAGCACTGTAAATGCACTTTTCCTCACAACTTAACACGTCTACAGTTAAGCCCATTTTAGATAAATGGAACCAAGTTGCAGAAATGATAAAACAACATAATGGTAGTTAATTAGAAGCACTGAAGCAGGGATTTTAACCAGTGCTGTCTGAAACCAAATTTCCTGTTCTTTTCAAACCATACTATTTCTCATAACGACTTACTCCACAAATATTTATGGTTTGTCTAGCATGAGTCAGGCATCATGTTAGATGCCAGGTACTAGGCTAGATGCTAAGAGCTACGCAGGCGGAATGTATGCAAAAAGATATGCACTTTGCCACTGTAAGAGCAAGGGCTGATTATGTAACTTCTTAGGGCAGTGGTTCCTCCTCTATAAAATGGAAATGACAATGGGATCTCCTTTAAAGTGTTGTTATGAAGATTAATTGCTATGAGTGTTAGGTACTTAGCATTAGTGCCAAAACATGGTATATGCACACACAGTAGTATGTGTTATTACTAGCAACTCAGAGAGTTGTTCTGAAGGTTAAATGAGCTGGCATTATCAAATTCTTGACACATCAAAAATGTTAATTTTAATCTTTCCCACTCTACTACAGAAATATATAATATATACTTATTGGATCAAATAATTCTCATTTTCAACAACAATGAAATCACAGATGATTAACAAGAAATTATAGGCATAGCTTACTGAAAACAATTGTTATTGACTAAACTGCTTATGAATCCAGTCTGTGTTTTGGAGATAATATGAAAATAAGTTAACAGGAGATTATTTTCTAGAAGTGGGCTTTCTGCTCATAAAAAAGGCCCCATGTTTTTTGTTTGTTTGTTTTTTGGTTTTTTGCCTCATATGTCAAGACCACAGAGATCGAGATTACCTCATTTGGATTCAATCAACAATATTTATTGAACGGACATTCTCTTTTCAAGATACCAGAGTGTGAATGTGTGTGTGTGACTTTCCAAATTAGGCGAATTCAAGAATACACATATGAAGAGGGATAAGAAAGAATAGGACAGGTAAACAAAAAAGTTTGGTTTGGGGAAAATCTTTTTTTATCTTGACTTTAAAATTAATAGAGCTGTTTGGCTCTAGCTGTTTGTGGCCCTGGAGTAATGGGATTGTCTTTGGCAAAAATGTTAAAAGAACTGGGTCTGAATCTGCCCTTGCCACTAAATAAGTGGGGGGAAAGCTCTTCATTTCTTTGGGACCCTTTCTGTGAATAATAATAATGTCTAACATTTACTGAGCACTTACCTCTTTATAGTCATTAAATCATTTAATCTTTCAAGTAATGAGATGAGTATTACTATTGTTCCATATTACAGATTAGGGACCATTGGCACTGGGAATTTTCTTTTTCAATTTCCTGAGTCCAAAGCTACTTTGTCCTGGAGTCTGGATTAAAATCCAGACAGTTTAGTACCAGGGTTGCACTCTCAACCAATACACTGTGTATAAATGAAAGAATGTTGCAGACTCAAGTACCCCTGTTCAGCACTAATGTTCTTTGAGTTTATGTGGGTATGAAAAATGACTTATTGTGAAACTGACTATCTAAAAACATGAAAATCAAACGGGAAAAAATGATCAAATGGACACTACACAACATGCTACTAAAAAACCAATGGGTCAATGATGACACCAAAGAGGAAATCAGAAAATATCTCAAGACAAATGACGATGAAAACACAACCTTACAAAATGTATGGGATGGAGCAAAAGCAGTTCTAAGAGGGAAGTTTGTAGCAATACAGGCCTTCCTCAAGAAATAAGAAAAATCTCAAACAACCTAATCTACCACCTATAAGAAGAAGAACAAACAAAATCTAAAATTAGCAGAAGGAAGGGAATAGTAAAAATGAAAATAAATGAAATAGAGGTCAAAATATAATAGAAAAGATCAATAAAACCAAGAGCTGGGTTTTTTGAAAAGATAAACAACATCAACAATCGTCTAGCCAGGCTCACCAAGAACAAAAGAGAGAGAACACAAATAAACAAAATAAGATATCAAAGAGGATAAATAACAAGCAATACTGCAGAAATACAAAAAAATCATAAGAGAATACTATGAACAGTTCATACGCCAATAAATTGGACAACCTAGAAGAAGAAAAGGACAGATTTCTAGAAACATATATCCTACCAAAATTGAGTCACAAAGAAACAGGTAATTTGAACAGACTGATCACTAGAAGTGAAATAGAATCTGTAATACAAAATACTCCCTGCAAACAAAAGTCCAGGACTGGATGGCTTCACTAAGTAATTCTACCAGACACACAAAGAACTTAACACCTATCCTTCCCAAAATATTCTAAAGGATTGAAGAGGAGGGAATACTCCCAAAGTCATCCTAGGAAGCCACTATCACCCTGATACCAAAGCCAGACAAGAACACTGCAAAAAAGGAAAATTATAGACCAACATCTTCAATGAATATAGATGCAAAAGTCTTTAACAAAAATTTAACAAATTGAATCCAACAATACATTAAAAGGATCACACACCATGATCAAGTTGGATTCATATCAAGGTCACACAGGTAGTTCAATATATGCAAATCAATCAACGTGATACACCACATTAAAAAAAAAGGAAAGACAAAGACCACATGATTGTCTCAATAGATGCAGAAAAGACATTTGATAAAATTCAACATTTATTCATGATAAAAACTCTAACCAAAGTGGGTATAGAGGGAACATATCTCAATAAAGTCTATTTATGACAAACTCATAGCCAACATAATACTAAATGATGAAAAGCTTAAAGCCTTCCCTCTGCTTCAGGAACAAGACAAGTATGCCCATTCTCCTCTCTTCTACTCAACATAACATTGGAAGTCCTAGCCACAGTAATCAGACAAGAAAGAGAAATAAAAGGTATCCCAATAGAAGAGCTGAGGTAAAACTATCACTATATGCAGATGACATGACACTTTATATGGAGACCCCTAAAGACTCCACACAAAAACTATTAGAACTGACAAATGAAGTCAGCAAGGTAACAAGACTGATATATAGAAATTTGTTGCATTTCTTTATACTAACAATGAAATATCAGAAAGAGAAAGTAAAAAAAAAAAAAAAATCCTGTTTAAAATGAGTTAAAAAAATACCTAGGAATAAACTTAATCAGGGAGGTGAAAGACCTATATACAAAAAACTATAAAACATTGATAAAGGATATTGAATATAATTTAAAGAAATGAAAAGATATCCCATGTTCTTGGACTGGAAGAATTAATATTGTTAAATGGCCATAACTACCAAAGCAATCTACAGATTTAATAAGATCCTGATCAAAATACTCATGACATTTTTCACAGAACTAGAACTAATAATCCTAAAATTTATATGGAACCACAAAAGATCCAGAATTGCCAAAGTAATCTTGAGGGAAAGGAACGAAGCTGGAGGAATAACCCTCCCACACCTCAGACAATACTACAGAGCTACAGTACTCAAAACAGCATGGTATTGGCACAAAAACAGACATAAGTGTCAATGGAACAGAATAGAGAGCCCAGAAATGAACCCACACACCTATGGTCAATTAACAAAAGAAGCAAAAATATACAATGGAGAAAAGACAGTCTCTTTGGCAAGTGGTGTTGGGAAAGCTGGACAGCTGCATGTAAATCAATGACGTTAGAACATTCCCTCACACCATTCACAAAAATAAACTCAAAACGGCATAAAGACTTAAATATAAAATATGACACTATAAAAATTCTAGAAGAGAACATAGGCAAAACATCCTCTGACATAATCATGGCAATGTTTTCTTAGATCAGTTGCCCAAGGCAACAGAAACAAAAGCAAAAATAAACAAATGGGGATTAGTTAAACTTACAACCTTTTTTACAGCAAAGGAAACCATAAACAAAATGAAAAGACAACCTAAAGACTGGAAGAAAATATTTATAAACAATGCAATTGACAAGAGTTTAATATCTTAAATATAAAAACAGCTCATACAACTCAACATCAAAAAAAAAAAAACAAAAAACAAACCAACAAATGGGCAGGAAATGTAAACAGATATGTCTCCAAAGAAGACATACAGATGGACAACAGGCACATGAAAAGATGATCAATATTGCTAATTATTAGAGTTATGCAAATCAAAACCACAAAAGGTGTCACCCACCTTGATCAGAATAGCTGTCATCAAAATGTCTACTAATAAATACTAGAGAGAGTGTGGAGAAAAGGGAACCCTCCTACACTGTTGGTAGGAATGTAAATTGGTTTAGCCATTATGGAAAACAGTATGAAGTTTCCTTTAAAATTAGAGCTACTATATGATCCAGCAATCCCATCCCAGGCATATATCCAGAAAAGACTAAAACTCTAATTCGAAAAGATGTATGTACCCTATGTTCATAGCTACACTACTTACAATAGCCAAGGCATGGAAACAACCCAAGTGCCCATTAACAAATGATTGGTTTAAGAAGATACGGTGTATATATACAATGGAATATTACCCAGCCATAAAAAAGAATGAAATATTGACATTTGCAGCAACATGGGTAGACCTAGAGAATATCAAACTAAGTAAAGTTAGTCAGACAGAGTAAGACAAATAGTATATGATATCACTTATATAAGGAATCTAAAAAATAATATAAATGAATCTAGATACAAAACAGAAACATATTCACAGACATAGAAAACAAACTTATGGTTACCAAAGGGGAAAGGGATGGGGGGATGAATTAAGAGTATGGGATTAACAGAGACGAGCTACTATAGATAAAATAGATAAGCAAAAAGGATTTACTGGATAGCACAGGAAACTATCTTCAATATCCTGTAATAACCTATAGTGGCAAATCTGAAAAATATACATACATCTATATAACTGAATCACTTTGCTATACCTGAAACTAACACAATATGGTAAATCAACTACATGTCAAATTTTTTAATAAAAAAATAAAAACATGGAAATATTTTAGCTTACTATCAAGATTCTTCATATATACACATTCTGTTTTTCAGGTTTGGTAAGTGTGGAATAGAATCTTTAATTCTTAAGAATAATTCTCATGGAATATTTTTTGATTACTTTCATGGAATAACTCTAAGACTCTTTCCCTAAGGCATATTTTACTCTTCTAATAGAATCTCATAGGGACATGTTTTCTTTTCCTATAGATTTTTCCCTCTTTAATGTCAATATGACATTACAGATTAAAAATGTTCTATTATATTTCTGTTATGTCCAGTATTTATTAGTTTCTGGTAATATTTATAAAATTGAGAGAAAAATACAGTCCCTGTTAGTATGGCTTAATTATCATCTGAAAGACAACTTCAACATAGGCATATTTTACAGGCCGCACACGTGCATGCGTGCACGCATATGCGTGCACGCGCACACACTCACACACACACACACACATTCTACAAGTAAATAAATCAACCCAGAATTCAGATGCCAAAGCCTATTCACCACCAGTTGACTGTTTCAGCTATATTCCTGAGAACTGAGAGTGACAGAGAAGACAGGGTGTCATTCTAATCTTCATTTCACTTTTATTTGGTTAATTCATAATGTGAGAGAGTGAAACCTGTATTTTAAAAGGAAAGGAAAGGGATAGCCTATTCACTCTCTCTAGGTATATGCAAAGCTCTTGAAACCAATTAGGTATCAACAGAATTGTTAATTATCCTGGGGTCACCACCTTTTGTAAAGCCTTTCAGAGTAAAAGGGAGGTGTGGCTTAGCTGACAGCAGGTCAAACAGCCCTCTAATTGACAAATCTTATACTCAGCAGTTGGGTTGGCTAGAGAGGTTAAATCACATTTACTCTCCTTCCATAGAGGAAAGTAGATGGACTGTTACAAATATCCTTCCCTCATTTACGAAGCAAATGACAACTGAGTTCTCTGGTTTAAGCTTTAGAGATCAGAGGTAAATAAAAGAGGCAGTCATTGCCTCATGAAGCTTTCATTTTTTCTTTACAAGAAAACACTGTCACTTCCCAATTTACAACAATTAAGAGAAACCTGTTGTGGGATATGTCTGAAAACTCTTAAGTCTAAAAATTTTCAAAGCCTAGGCTGTTTTGTTTCCTAGTTCTAAACACCTGGAAGAAGAAAGCACCATACATGCACTCACTGTCTAAAAAAATTAACTCCTCCTAGGTCCAGCTGCACACTTCCAATAAAACACCAGTATTTTCCAGCTGCATCACCGATTCCAAGACTTCCATTCCCTTTGAAGGAACTACCACCACCACCTTCCTATTACCACTGTCGATTGAAATAAAAATGCACAACTTGAGAGCTGTGAGTTCCTTTTTATTCGGAAACCTTATGGAAGACCATAGTCCGGGAGATAGCCTCTAAGTTAGCTCTGGGGAACTGCCTCAAAGAGGTAGGGGCAGAGGCCAGTATTTATGATGATTTGGGCTAAGGAGTACATGCAATCCAGCAAACATCTTGGTAGAAGGTTACTGCTAGTCACAAGGAATAGATACGTCAGTTAATAATTTTAGTACTTTTCTAAGTATGGGAAGATGCAAGAATCCAGGTTCATAAACATATTTTTCCTGAAATATATTTAACCATCTAAGGGTCTATTTTGCCTATTTCTCAAAGCACAGAGTGCCGATGATGTTCTTTGTCAAAAATCCCTTTCAGGATGTACTGTATATCAGCAACTGCAGTGGCTAATGACTTAATCATGTAGAATCAGATGGCGAGTAACGTTCCTTGTTTTGTACCGTGATCACAAAATGGAACATAGATTACATGGGAACCTACACTTTCCCATAGAATCAGTTAAGAATTATTCTGGGAAAAACTTGACATACCATTAGTCATTTTAATATGCTGTATAGAAAATATCCTGATTCAGGAGCCAAAAGCCCTGGTTCTGATTCCTGCTTTTATGCTTAAAAGCTAACTAATGCTGGGCAAGTTTTAAACTTCTCTCATTTCCCTTATCTGTAAAATGGGGATAATACTATCTCTTGTCCACTTAACAGTGTTAGTATAAGGCTTAAAAAAATTATATGTGAAATTAATTTGAAAATTAAAAAACAGTATTTAAATAAAGAGCATTTAAAAATTATTATGCTTTTATTCTACAAATTGGAGATAGTAATGCATATAATCCCCCCACCATAACTGTTCAGCTGAAACAGCAGTTTGCAAAGTGGTCCAGGAACCCTTTGTGGCTCCCCACATCTTTTAGGGGGTCCATGAGATCAAAACTCTTTAGATAATGCTACTACTAAGAATTAGTTGCCTTTTTCAGAATCATTCTGTCATGAGTTTATAATGGACTTTTCCTAGAAGCTATGTGATATATGCTATCACAACAGATTAAATGCAGAAGCAGATATAATCCAGAATGGTATCTTTTATTAATTTAGACAGTAAAGAGCTTTTCTGAAATATTTTTTAAAATGCCACACACCTCAGGACTTACTTTTTGTTTCCAAAAACTATTCAAAAATTTCCCAAAATGTGTCATTTATATTAAATATACAGAGTTTATTATTATTTCCTTCCAATGAGGTCTCATTTTTAATTTCTAACATAGTGACTTTTGATAAATATAACCTATATATACACAAGCCCTTTGTGGTCCTCAACATTTTAAAGGGGTCATGAGGCAAAGAAGTTTGAAAACTACATAGCTAAGAGAGTATGTGGAAAAGAAACTACCTGTGATCATCACACACATAAAAAAATTTGACATAATAACTGCATTAGGATTAAGTAGACATTTGTGAATTGACCTACGTAATTTATTGCCCTTCCCTGTTTTGTGCTTCAAACAACCTATTTCAGTACAAAAGTTTGTAATACAACTTGTTCTCACAGAGGAGTCTGCTGACATATTTATGTGCATTTAAAAACTAATGGGAAAACGCGGAAGAATGACTGAAGAATATAAGAGAAATCCATTTGTCCACAACTAACCCAATACTACTGCATTATTTAGGATGTGAAGAATGCCAGTATTCTAACACTGTCTCTCTGGGGGAAACACCATATTAGTGGCAAGTAAATCCCTGTCACACACTTAAAGAAGTTAAAAGCTGAAGAGTGGAGGTATTCATCTACTTCCCTTTTTGCTCTGAAAGCTTGAGGACATTGGATCAGCAAACTTGGTACTCATACCTGGGATTTTGAATTCTAAAACAATAAAACAAAGGCACAAAGAGAGACAGAAAATTCACAGGAGTGGTGGCAGTGTTGAGAATCCAACTGTGAGCTGTCATCGTCTACCCTGTAGCAGTGGTGGCTACATGTCCTGTGACAGTGGCTTTTGTGCCAAAGACCTGATCTTGGCTCTTTTCTTATCAGCCTAGTCTCCCTTGGTTCAAGTCCAAATTCTGAGCCTGATTCTACAGCCTTCTAATGGATGCTGCAAGTTTACCTTATATCCATCAAGTTATAATTTTTCTTGCTTTTTCAGCCAGGATTGGTTTTGTTTTGTTTTGTTTTTCTTGCCACCCAGAACCCTACAAATTCTGGCAGCACAGTCAGATTTGGGCATTTAATTCTCTAGTTCTGCTGTGTACAAGCTGTGTGAACTTATGTAAATTATTTCTTCTCCCCCCAAATTAAAACAATAATAATGTTCTCTTTGGTCTTGGTTTATTAATCCGTATATTGGGAATATTATTATGAGGATCGAATGAGGTAATACACATAAAAATTTGGCACAATGTCTGTGTGTTTGCAATGATTTTGAGATATGGTCAGAAAAAGCCCACTTCAGAAATAAATTTTCTCTAAGATTCATATGAGTGAACACAGAAAGCAGGACATATCACTCATATTGTTTTAACATGTCCTTTCCTCAGAGCATATGTAGAGTTCAATAAAAAATAACAATGCCTTTTCTACTAGACTTCTGATTCCTTTCATCTACTTTTGTTGGCATATCCAATCATCACTTCTCTTTAATTAGAACTATTCTAATATTATTTCTCAAAGCGAAAACCATCGATATTTTGAAATGGACAAGTCTGGATCATACAGGACTGCCCCAAGCACAGCAGGAATTTATCATCACTGACCCTGCAACACTAAATGTATGACAACCCAAATCATCCCAAGGGGACATCTCTGTTGCCAGTAGGGAACAACTGCAAATCTTGATTATTTCACAGAATGTTAATTAGCACAGTAGCCTATTTTAAAATATTTTAAAATGATTAAGTATGAAAAAGTGAACATACTTCTTAAAATTGGTAATGTTCCCAGACTAAAAATCAGTATTTTGAGGAACCAAATACTGAAACTCATAATGGTCTTAGCAAATTATTAGAGGTTGACAAATCAGGGATTCATTATACTGTGTACAACTTTAAAGTCACTTAAGAAAAACGTATTCATAATATTGTGAGAGACTTTGAGAACACACAACCCGGTTTTACCCCAAAGTTGAGATGCCTCAGAATTGCCTATGGGCTTAATATAAATACGGACATTAAATTCTGTTCTAAATGACTAAATTGGAATCCCAGAGAGTAGCCAGGGCATGCATATTTTGCACCACGAAGTATCGTTTGTAAATGTTGAATGCTTTAAAATTAATAGACTTTGTAGAGTTCCCTTATTCAATATAAATAATAAAAGTTTTCTACAAAACAATTCATCAGCACTTACCATGTGACTTGGACTATGCTATGGACATAAAGATAAACAAGATATAGCTCTGAACTTCAAAGGCTTACTATTTTAGTTGTGGGACACAGACATTAAATAATTAATGTACAATAATATAAAAGAATTTTAAAAGCCAAAGAGAAGGGGAGGGAGCTGGTAAATACAAAGCAATGACGGGGACTACATCCTAGAGGACTGGATGAAGTCTGGTGAAGTTTAGCTGTGAATTAACATAGCAGAGAACGGAGTTTTGCTCATCATACAGAACGATTCCGTGGTACACGAAAGGAACAATTTAAGTAATTATAAAAGAATGACATTTGTATTGGTCAGGAGGTTAGAGATTAACATAAATACATGTGCTATTAATTCTCTTTTTTTGACCAAATTAAGTGATTACTCAACTGAAAAAAAAAAAAAAGATTTAAATTCAAATGCATCTTAACTGGAAAATGAAAGCAGATACAGCAGGAACAGTATTTATTAGAAAAGAGAGAGGTTCATTCAGTTAGGAAAGCAATATTGTATTTCCCTAGAAAATTATTGCATATTTGCCCAGCAAACTGTATGTCAACTTTTCCTCCCCTCCTTTCCTTTCTTTCCCTCTTCCTTCATTCTTCCTTCCTTTTCTCTTTTTCACTTTTAGCTCATACTACCATATTATAAAGCAGAAAGCTCATTGCACAGCCAAGTTAAAATGGAATTGGCATTGCAAGAGGTGGAAATTTTTTAAAAATTGTATCAAGAGAGATAGGTCTATCTATAGCTATAGTTTTATAGTTTATAGTTTTACAGTTTGTCTCTGTTGTGCAAACAATACTCCCCTTATAATTGCCAAACTACTACAGTCACATAAGTCATATGAGTCACAAAAACCCCATTTTTCATGCATTTGTCAATCTAAGAGACAAACAATAATCTTGACATAAGAAGATACTGCTTTTTAGCAATTAGCAAGCCTAAAAAGAATAATTCTTATCAAATAAACATGTGGATGACTTATATTATTTTCTATGAATTTTATAGTAGAGAAAATTTCAAGTTTTGTTTTCAATGTATTCTTTTTTTGACAAGAGGTAGGAAGAATGGTGCCATGTGATACAGCATATAGCAACACATACGTGTTGGGATCTCATACCTTATGGAGAATATAATGAAAGTAGTGGACACATTCTCCCAGAAAAATGCACGCATGCATAGCTGGAAATCACACTAACGTGTTCACAGATGCTTTGGTATCTATTCTAGTTAAGAAGTGCCATCCATGGAAAGAACATGGATTCACCTAGTGTGAAGGAAAAACCGGGCTGGTCTGACAAGATAACTCATAAGTCTAGGAATGTGAAGGAGAGGCTGGGCTGGGCTAACAAGTCTAAGTATTGGAATACTGATCTGAGTTCTGCTAGACTAACTTGTAAATCTAGGTTAATTAGTGTTGGTTTGCTGTTTATGTGTTTTTGCTAGCCAGCTGGATTTTCAAAGATACATCTGGCTTTGGAATGTTGGTTTGCTGCCTCCCTGCCTCCACTTTTGTGATGATGCTGCTGCTAAAGCTGTTCCATGCCTATTGGCCGAATACCCCAAGCTTGTACTTTACCCTATAAAACCTCATCTGCATATCTTGAAGGTGCTCAGAGCTTTGGAGCAGAAGCCCCTCTGAGCCCACCGGCATAATACATCTGAGTACTCCAACCCTCCGAGTGGTGCTTGTTTCTTGACTGGCCTGTCGTTTCCGTAACATTTCTGGAGGCCCCAGCGAGATACAACCACGCCGGCCCCTTGAGCTGCTGGACTGGTGGCTCCAGCCGACCGGGGGACGGGATTCCGGCAGCGAAAGAGGTGGCGCCGCCCGACGGTATTTCGGGTTCTCTTTCCTGACGGCAACTCGGCCCCCAGGTGGCTGGGCTACAACCAGATCCAGACTCCATGGAGGGACGAACAGACTCACCAGGTGGCCGTCCGGACAAGGTAGGTACCCCCAGGAGGTATCAGGTCCTGTCCCACTGGACAGAAGAGGAGGCTGATCCCCTCCTACAGGCTCTCCGTCTGATGGTATTTCAGACGGGGAAATCAGGTCAGGTATCAGGTCCTGTCCCAGTGGACAGAAGAGGAGGCGGATCCCCTCCTACAGGAAACAGGATATTGGTATTGGTGGGAAGAATGTTGTTAACCTCTGTGTGTGTGTGTGTGTGTGTGAGTGAATGAGCGGCCTGTGAAGCATGCGATAGGCTCGAGTTTGTAGCTCCACAGCATTCTGCTACAGAGTTCGAGTGAGTCCCAACCTGCCTTTCCGTGGTGACCTCATACGGCTCAGGGCGGTATCGGTCCCTCAGGGTCCTGATCGGAGTCAGTGGCTTATACTGACCCGCCAAAGCTAAGAGGCACCTTCGTCCCCACGAGGGGAGCAGCCAGGCGGGCACAACGAAAACCCTCCCTTGTCTTGTCTGCGACACCGGCACAGGGTGGCTACACTGGGAGGGAAAAGGACATAGACAGCCAATGAGTCAACGCCCCTGTGCCCTCGGAGGCTAGAATGCTATTTCTTTGAAAAGTCTCCTACCTGATTCTGTCACAGAACACCCGAGACTTAGTGTTCCCCTACAGAACAGACCCAAGTAGTGCCCCTTTTGCCTAGCCCCAGACCCCCAGGACTCGAGTTTAGAAGACGAATTCCTTCAGGACCGGGCTTACCTGGCCTTGGAGGTCCCTTTTCTAGTCCATTTGTATTACCATCTGCCGTCAGTCCCACGCCCCTGATACGTTAGTTCAGGATATAGAGAGGATTTAATGAAGAAAGTCCCTGGAGCTGCTTGAGGCCTTGAGCTCCAGAGACATCAGCTGTGACTGGAACCCAGACTCCCTGACCAAATTAGCCTTCAAACAACTCATAGACCCAGCAAGAGAGCAGTCTCTCTGGGAACTCGGTGTTTTGAGGAGTGAAGAAAGAAAAGATATAAAGACTACCTTCCCAAACATCTAAAAAAAGTGGGAGGCTCTAAGTCGAAACCCACCACTCTAGACTGCATGATTAAGAATTTCAAAAAGGGGTTCTCAGGAGACTGGAATTCGAATGACCCCTGGCAGGCTCCGCACTTTGTGTGAGCTTGAATGGCTGGCCTTTGGAGTTGGGTGGCCCTCAGGAGGAACTCTGGACCTAGCAACAGTGTGAGCACTCTATCAAATAATCAGTGGAACCCCAGGCCACCCAGATCAATTCCCTTACACTGACTCCTGGCTGAACATCGCCCAGACTCTACCCCCATGGATTCAGTTCTGCTCAAATGGACCTGGACAATGCAAAATACTAGCAGCCCAGCCAGTCCAGGCCAAAAAGACAGACAGAAAAAAGCCTATTTTCCAGGGAGACGCAGAAGACAGATATGCCTACCCCCTCCGTATGCCCCCGGGGCACCAACACCTCCCTTCTGAGGACCCAGAGGCAGAGCCCAGCCCCCAGCCTGAGCCGGTAGGAAGGAGAATCCGCTCAGCACAAGCCAGGAAGCCAGCACCACCGGCCCTCCAAATGCCGCTGCGGGAGACACAAGGGCCACAACAAGTTGGGGAAAACAGGACTGTTCAGCCCAGGAACCCCGTAATCTGCTACCAACCCTTTAGCACCACAGCCCTTCTCAATTGGCGCCATCATACTCCTTCCTACTCTGAAAAGCCGCCCAGCAAATAGCAGCAGCAGCAGCCCCTGCAGCCCTGGCGCCGCCTCCACCTCGGCCGCCGCCTCCATGGCAACTGTCGGGGAGCGCCAGCCCCTGCCCAGTCCCAAAGCGATGGTGGGACAGCCTTCGGGCTCTGTTGCAAAGTCATGCAAATATGTGGTCTCTGTCCAGCCCACGATGATTTCTACTTTGTGGTATATGACGACTGTAATCAGGCTGTCAAGCCGCAGGCTATGATTGACCTCATAGAGTCTATCTTCCATTCTCACCGGCCCACCTGTGAAGATGTCTGCTTCTGACTCTTTTCAATACGGAGGGGAGGAGAAGCATTCTCACTGAAGCACGAAAATGGCCGCAGGGCCGAGCCCCTGGGGACACAATGGATGTTGAGGGATGGGCCATGACACATGCCCCAGACACCAGACCAGACTGGGACTTTAACACCCAAGAAGGAAGAGAAGCGCTGTGTGAGTACCAGGAGGCCATCCTACAAGGGCTAAGAGCAGGAGCCAAGAAGCCAAATAACATGTCTAAAACGACCACGGTGACCCAGAGGCCAGACGGAACCCCCACTGACTTCTATGAGAGAATATGTGATGCATTCCGAGTCTACACTCCTTTTGATCCTGAGGCCCAGGAAAACCAGCTGATGGTCAATGCTGCCTTCATAGCCCAATCATGCCCAGATATACGCCAGAAACTCAAAAAAAAACTGGACGGATTTGCAGGGATGAATGCTACACAGCTGCTGGAAGTTGCAAACAAAGTTTTTGTAAACCGAGAGCGGGAAGCCCAACGAGAAGCAGACCAGCGAATGAAGCAGAAAGCCGCACTCCTTGCAGCAGCCCTGAGGAAAACAAGCTTCAGCCAGAATCCTGCACCACCCCGGAAGAGGGGACCCCAAGCATGGATGCCCCTGGGCCGAGACCAGTGCGCATACTGCTGGGAGACAGGACACTGGAAGAACGAGTGTCCAAACAGAAAGGATGGAAAGAGAGCACCCCTCAAAAGGCCTACTTATCAGCTGGAGCCACCAGCCAGTAATCACATCGGACTGGCTGTGGTCGACTCAGAATAGGAGAGACCAGGCTCCCTGCCCCTGGGCCCCTGGGAGCCCAAGGTCAAGATGTTTATAGGGGGCCAACCAATGACTTTTATGGTAGACACAGGAGCAGAGTATTCTGTGGTTTGACCCAACCTGTAGCCCCCCTGACCAAGAAAAAGGTGACTATTATAGGGGCTACTGGGGACTCAACTGCCCGCCATTTCTGCCAACCACAATCCTGTCGAGTAGGGGGCCATCGAGTGACACATGCCGTTATTCACTGTAAGGGACCATATTTAGTGGTATTAACTACCCCTACAGCTGTTAAAGTTGCAGGAGTCATCCCTTGGATCCACCACTCCAGGGTTAAGAGAGCAACTTCACCTCAGACAGAGGGTCCCTGGAAAATTGAGAGTGTCCCTGGAGACCTGCTCAAGATCAAGATCAAGAGGGACCAGAAAAGGATCGACAAGCCCTGCTCTAGCCACACCCGGAAGCTGGCTAGTCAACGCACGGCCGAAGCTTGAGGAAAGCTCAACGCAGCTGTTAAATGTATTTCTTTTGTGCTCCCTTGCCTCTTTCCTTGTTTGCTATACTAGTCTGCGTATTAGCAGTGGGGCTAGCAAGCGCCGCCCCACCTGACTGGAACATAGGCCATAGAATCCTGATAGCTATTTTATATCTTGTTATAATTAGTGCCATCACTGCAGCATCATGTCTAAGATAATCATAAGGCTGATGTTACTGACGCTAATGCCCTCACTCTACTTGGTTGTACAATGCACCTGCATGGAACCGTGTGACAAATGGCCCATGTACCAACCTGTATTTTCAGCTTACAGGTGAATTCAGCCATGATCTCCAACAAATAGCAGAAACCCTGGGAACTCTGCAAAATCAGATTGACTCTCTGGCCGAGGTGGTCTTACAAAACAGGAGGGATCTGTACCTTACTCACGGCCAAAGAGGGGGGACTTTGCCTCTTCCTAAAACAAAGAGTGCTGTTTTTATGCCAGTCAATCAGAAATTGTCAGAGAGATGGTTCAAGAGTTACAAGACCAAGTAAAAGAGAAAACGTATTTTAAATAAGAGCCCATGGACAGGCCCCTGGGGCTGGACCTCCTGGCTGGCACCGTTCATAGGTCCCTTACTCCTGATTTTTGCAGTTCTGCTATTTCGGCCCTGTGTCCTAAACTTCCTGACCCGCTTTGTCAGTGAGTGGATAGAGGCTATAGAACTTCAGATGTTAGCCTCCAATTAAGAGCCCCTGCAACAGATAAGTGATGATGCTTACTCCAGCTAGAGCTGTGAAAGCATCAAGAGGGGGGAATGTGAAGGAAAAACCGGGCTGGTCTGACAAGATAACTCATAAGTCTAGGAATGTGAAGGAGAGGCTGGGCTGGGCTAACAAGTCTAAGTATTGGAATACTGATCTGAGTTCTGCTGGACTAACTTGTAAATCTAGGTTAATTAGTGTTGGTTTGCTGTTTATGTTTTTTTGCTAGCCAGCTGGATTTTCAAAGATACATCTGGCTTTGGAATGTTGGTTTGCTGCCTCCCCGCCTCCACTTTTGTGATGATGCTGCTGCTAAAGCTGTTCCATGCCTATTGGCCGAATACCCCAAGCTTGTACTTTACCCTATAAAACCTCATGTGCACATCTTGAAGGTGCTCAGGGCTTCGGAGCAGAAGCCCCTCTGAGCCCGCCGGCATAATACATCTGAGTACTCCAACCCTCCGAGTGGTGCTTGTTTCTTGACTGGCCTGTCGTTTCCGTAACACTAGGAATGGGTTCCAGAACCACACATCTGCCTGACCAGAGACAAGTTACTCATTCTCTCTATGCTTCAGTTGTCTCATCTGTTAACTGGAAAAGTAATTGTATCAACCTAATGAGATTGTTGTGGAAATTAAATAAGACCTCAGAATGTTATTTGCTATCGCCATCATCATCACCATTATCATAATCAATTACAGTTATTATCTCTAAAATGGGACTAAAATTAGCACCACCTCATAGGATTGTGCAAAGGATCGATAAGACACATTATATAAAATATGTGACTGTTCACAGTAAGTACTCAGTACAACTTAGCTATTGTCATTATGCTTTTGGTTTATTACCTATAATAGGAACTTGAAAAAATGGATGCTGCAGCTCCCTATACGTAACAGGGAAAGCTTTACTCACCCTTGGACTGTGACATAACAAACAGAGCTTCATAGATTATACTAGGTTTTGGCAGGAATTACATTTCCAAACTGAATATGCTTTAAAAATCTTTCAAACAGTTTAAAATGTAACTCTCATGCAAATATAAAATGAATGTGTCAAAAATTTTATTCAGCTCATTAATTAACGAGGGACCCAGTAAGATATTAAGACTGGTTCAAAGGAGAATTTGAAAAACAAAAGTATAAAAGTATAGCCAGGGATGTTATTTCAAATATTTCTTCTCTTCTTTTTTCTCTTTCTTCTCCTTCTGGTATTTCCATTGTGCATATGTATTAGTCAAGATTCCTCAGAAAAACAGATCAAATTTTATATATATATATATATATATACACACATACATACACACACACACACACAGAGGCACTCTTAAATATATACATATATATACATACAGATATAGACATAGATAAAGAGATTTATTCTGAGAAATTGGCTCACACAATTATGGAGGCTGAGAAGCTCCACAATCTACCCTCTATAAGCTGGAGACCCAGGAAAGCCAATGGTATAGTTCAGTCTGAGACTGAAGACCTAAGAACCAGGGGAGCTGATGATTCAGTTCTCATTCCAGGGACTACATCCCAGATCAAGCAGTCAGGCACAAAGAGGAAATTCTCCCTTCCACCAACATTTCGTTCTGTTCAGGCCCTCGGAGGGCAATCTGATTCATTCAGTCTACTGATTCAAATGCCAGTTTCATCCAGGAACATGTTCATAGACATATCCAGAAATAATGTTAAGCCAAATAGCTGGTCTCTTGATGATCCACTCAAGTTGACCCATAAAATTATCCATCACAGTATATGTTACCCTTTTATATCTGTCCTACAGTTCTGAGATATTATATTCTGGTTTTTTTTTTTTTTCAGTCTTTTTTCTCTTTGCTTTTCTTCTGGAAGCTTCTATTGACATACATTGAAGCTCAGAGAATCTTTCCTCAGCTGTGTCAGTCTAATAATGAGTTTATCAAAGGCATTCTTAATTTCTGTTACAGGGTTCTTTATCTGTAGTATTTCTTTTTCATTCTTTCTTAGAATTTCCTTGTCTCTACTTACATTTTCATCTATTCTTGTATGTTGTCTACTTTATCCATTTGAGCCATTAGCAATTATTATAGTTGTTTTAAATCCCTGGTCTGTTAACTCCAACATCCCTGCCATATCTGAGTCTGATTCTGATGTTTTCTCTGCCTCTTCAAGCTGTATTTTTTACCTTTCATATGCCCTGTAAATTTTTCATATCAACCAGATATGATACACTGGGTAAAAGGAACTACTGTAAGTTGACCTGTAGTAACGCAGTCGTAAAGCGTGGGGGAGGGGAAGTGCTCTGTAGTCCTGTGATTAGGTCTCACCTCAGTGCTATAGACAGCCTGTGCCTCATGCATCTCAGTTCCCCCTCCCTTGGGTGGAACAGGATTGCTCAGGAGAGCTGGTGTTGAGTATTTCCCTTTCCTCAGGTCAGTTAGCTTCCGACAGAATCCCAGTAGTTTAGGCTCTGATAAAATAGTTTCTCTTGAGTGCACGCCTTGTTAAGAACAGAATGCTCTGATATATTTCAAAATGGTTCTTTTTCCCCTCCTCCTACTGGAAGCACAAGGGGATTTTTCTCTATTGTCCACTGTGAGAACCTGGTAGGACTCCTGGAGGTAAATCTCACAAAAGTGAGTTTTACCCTGATGACAAAGCTCCCCCTGGAGTTTTTATCTCTAGACTTGTTTACACTGAGCCTCCATGATTTGTCAATTACAGTTCAGGTTTTCCTACCCTGGCACTTTTCATGGAAGTTTCTCCTCTGGAAAGTTGTGATTCTCTGTCCTTGCCTGTCTGCCTTTCCAATTATGGGGACAGTGGTTTGCCCTGTGATATCACTTCTCTGACACATCCAAGAAGAGTTGATTTTTCAGTTTGGTCAGCTTTTTACTTGTTGTTAGAACAGAGTGACAATTTCCAAATTCTTTACATGCTGGACTGGAAACCCTTCTGTGGTTTTTACTGCGTGGTTTTACTGTCAAACTTTCCCACTTATATGTAGTCCACACATTTTCTCCAGATTGACCCAGAATTGCCATTGCCACTTCTAGAATTGGGAAAGCAACTTTTTAAAAATCTATACATGCTGTCTTTCTGGTTATATTAAATATCATAGAAATACTATTACTAATAGAAAAATAGCAGAAATATAGTAGCTTTCCTTTCACAAAGAGTTATAAATGTGAGAAAAAATATGTATTTAAAAATCATTTCTTCTTGTTCATAGGCACTAAATACTTTTCATCTCTTTAAATGTTATATCCACCTACAAGGAGGCACCACGATAAATTCTACATTCAGTTATTTTTTAAAGCAGTTTGTTAAACAGAGGAAAACTGAACTGCGAAATTACAACTTCTAACATGATACTGTTAATGAACCAAACTTGGGTCTGCTCACTCATGCACAGTAATGTCAATCTGCTGACCAGGTTGTGGTGAAGGAAAGTACAGCATTTATTACAGGGTGCCAAGTAAGGAGTCCAGGACAGCTAACTCTCAAGACACCCAAACTTCCCTGTGGATTTCAGGAAAGCATTTTTAAAGGCCAGGTGAGAGCGGGGTTCACAGGGCTCATGCACAATTCTCTAACTGGCTGATGATGAGGTAACAGGACAGTGTCACAGGGGTTAACATGATCAGTCCTTAGTTCCAGTAAGGTGGGTGGTGCTATATGCTCATGGTCATCAGGTAGTTAAGGTCTTCCACTTGCTTACACATTAGCATCTGTAAAACAACTCAGGAAATGTGCATCAGATACTGTTATCTGGGTACTTCAGAGAGGAGCTAAAGCAGAGGATATGGGGGGAGGGGTCTGTCCTGGGTAGGCCCCATAGGGTTCTGCTCAGTTACAATTCTGGAGTTTTATCAAGTAATATAGAATATTAACATATTTAAATTTAATTAAGTGTGTCAAGGGGAGTAATTTCATGGTGACATGATATCTAATTTCAATGACTTTAGCAAAGACACTTTTGGCACTTTTTTTTTTTAATCTCTTATTTTTGTCCATTTTTTGTGTGTGTTTGTAGTTTAACTGTCCTATACATAAAGATCATCTTAATCTACTTTAAAATACTCAGACATCTGTAATAACACATAGTCATAAAGCTCTTTTATTATCAAGTTATTCATCCCTCAGCTTGTCTTCATTATAGGTTTATTGGAAGATTTCCACCCTCAGCCCTATTCTCCTAGCATTTAATTAAAATATTCTTGCTATTGAAGTGCACTGTATAGTCTCTATGAATTGGGGGATGTCAAATATTGTACTTTGCTTAAAGTAACTAGGATTCAATTTTTTTTTTTAATTTTCACTATTTCATACTTGCTGTGATTTAGAAAAATTGCTGATGCATCAATTAATGCAAATTGTATAAAGGCATCTATAATTTAGACTTAAAATGCCAGATCCAGCCATAGAGCTTTGTATTTTCATGAGCTGCAACTTAAAATATGGGGTGCAATTTTCATTTACCTAATGTTCCCCAGTAATAAAGACGTGTCTATTAAGGACATCTGTTACAATTTGGTAACCTCTAATTTTAATGGGAAATAATAGAGTTCATGTCTGTAAGATTAGAGGTTATAGACTAGGTCTTTACAGGGGTTTGGCGTCCTTGATACAGTGTTCTGCCAGCTAACCTAATATATTCACAAAAGGCTCAAAGTCTTGATTCTGAAGGCCAAAAAGAAAAGAAAGAAAGAAAAAAACTTTTCTATCTTGTCAGTTTGCACATTGCCTTGTTGAAAATCTGTCACCACCTGCTGGAAAATAATATTCTGTTTCTCTTTTTTAAAAGCACATGAAGAGAAAAGAAACCAGTGAACAACTATCCAGTAAAATGTATTTTACCAACTATGAGGAAGAGAAAGGAGAGGAGAGGAGGGAAGGGTAGAGATGGAAATCTCTAGAGCTCTGTGTGCTTCCCAAGGTCCCCAGTGGAGCCCATGCCCTCTCACTGATGTGTAGGTTTTAGATACAGGGGGTGGATGATGGGGGGTGAGAAGGGGACTAAACCCTTCCCTCCTCTTCCCCCTCCTGCACTGACAACCTACAGATAGTAAAGAGAATGCATCTGAGAAAATAATTACATCTGCCAACTTCAGCAATTGTAAAAATGAAATCCTCTTTTTCTCTTTATTCAAGTCTAACTTAAGCATTCCCTTTGAATCCAAGTCCTTAATGGCATTTATGACTCTCACGGGTATTTATTTTAACTGAATATTTTGCATTTGCTATGCCAAGAACAATCTAGAATAAAAAAGATTCCTGTCACTTTATTCAGGCTTCAACAAAAAAGCAACCAAGCCAGTAAATAACTAAATGGAACTACCAACTCCCTATGACATGCATGAATAATGCCTTAGCAGTCTGCTCACCGGAAAGATTAGAATGAGAGTGAACACAACCCTGTAAAAGTATGCCAAGGCAAGCTGAGCCCAGAACTCGATCAAAATCAATTTCTACCATTTGACATCAGACTATTTTGAAACATTCTAACAGGAAGCAGCAAAATCAAATTTCTTTCCAACTTGCTTTCAGCATAAGAAGAAGTATGATAACCAAACTCACCAGGTTTTAAGTATCCTTGAAAGTCCAGCGTTAACTTGAGGCCACCTTGATGGGGAGAAAAAACATGAATGTAAACATTGGTGTTGAACAATGAAACTGACAAAAATTGAGCAAGTCATGTTTCACACAAATTTTTTTTTTCCTTAAGTTGAGTAAAGTTGGAAATAACTTTGATCCAGTTCTGTACTGGAGTGTAAGAAGGGAAGGTAAATTATCTATGCAGATTACTCTAAGTAAGATAGTGCCAAGATTATGGAATTTTCAATATGTATAGAAAGTTGATGAATTTATTTTGTCATGGTCAATCCTCCAATAACCATCCTTACCTACAAGCTCATTCATCAAGACCATAATAAAACCCCATGTACATTTTGTTTTGACTATGTGCTTTACATCCCTATGGAAGGAAATAGAGACAGTCAAATATATTCTTTTTCCCTTTTAGTCACACTGCACTTTTAGTTGCCTTCTCTCTTTAAATATAATAAACTGACAAATCATTAAATGTTGTCACTAAATATATAAATGACCACCTTTCATATTTCTAAATAAATGTCCTACTTTGTGTTTTATTTTCCTCAGAAATATTTTTAAATTGATCACCTCCTACCAAAATGACAAGGAAACTTTAAGATTCTAGAGAATAAGATGAGGTTTTTTTTTCATGGCCTACCTAATCAAACACAATTCTATTAAATTTTCAAGGAAATTAAATTGTCTTCAAGTATTTCTAACCCTCAAAAACTCTGTGTGTTTTGCTGAGTTTGTTTCAAAATGATTTAATGGTAATAATTACTAGAGTTTTCATATTTTATTAATTAACATTCTTATCTTGAATGTTTGGAAGATACATATTTTTTATTGGTAATAATAGAGAATTTAAAATTAAAAATAAATAAGAAAGCTAGGACATTATTTTTTTCTGGCTCATGTGGCTCTTTTTGTGATTTATAGATTAATCAATCATCAATGGGATTAAAGGCCATTTACACTAAACAAATTGCTTATGGCTGCAGCAAATTGTGTTTTGAGATTTAGTGATAGGGACTATAAATTGCCAGTCATGTTATTAGACATATAAATCAGAGAGTTACTGAAAATTGATTAGCTGACTGCAGTTTTTCTAAACATGTTATTCTAGCTTATTTTTCTTTCCCAGGTCAAAACAGTTCAACTGAGTGGAGGAATGTGCATTTCTATATCTAAGGCTAATAATCAGGGGTCTTTGTTTTTTCATTTCTATAGAATGTTCTTTGAGATCAAGAAAGCTAGATTTTTGCCTTCATGTGAATATTGCAGTGATTTTTTTGGTTACCATTCACTATCTGAGTATAATCATCCCAGGTATGGAAACTAGCATAGTTTAATAAAATAATTGCAAAGTATTTGTGTTTAATGATGGAATCATGTTTTAATAAACCCATAATGAGCACTGCCTCATCCTCCTCCTTTAGCAATTTTCTGAAGCCCTAATGATATAATCTACCTTTAAGAACGGAGAAATCACAAAAAAGGGAGACATGTACTATGCGTGTATATATATATATGTATATGACCTTTATGATATTCAGTCATCACTAAATAATAAGGTAAGATTCATTTTTTTCAAGTGTGCACAAATTACTTGCTTTCTAGATGAGTAATTGGTTTAGGAGAATTATTCTGGATGCAGACTTTGAGTTCTGAATTAGTGTGCCAGCTTGCCTGACACTTCTGTCTTTCTATAGCAATACACCTCATACAAAGTTACTAGAATATTCTTACATATGGCCTTCATTTTATTATTGCCTTGCTAGAAAATTTCAATGTCTCCTCAATTATCTGCAGCATAACTTTCAAGAATTCCATTTTCTCAAACGAGTCTTCACAAACTCTATCAGAGCCAGAGATGATATACTTTAAAGAACAAAGATAAATTTCATGACCATATCATTAGCTAGCAATCTATAATAAACAATTATCAAATAATTTAATTAACCTAAAAAAACATACTTGCAAATTACAAATAAACTTCAAATATATTACAAAATAACTCATTCTCATAAGCTCCATAAATTTAAAACCTTGCAAACAAAAAGGAGGCTAATAAAAGAAAAGGGGTACCATCACTGAGCCACACTGCTGGGCAGTATAGATGCACAAGTTAAGGTAAGAATCTGCAGTCAGAGAAACTTGGGTTCAAATTTTAACTCTTACCTACTAGCTATATTAAAATGGAAAACACTACTTGTTATTTGATGCATGTAATAATTTGTGGCTTGAACTTTGCAAAAGATTGACATAAAATCATAACTTGGTTTCTTAATTCTCCAAATATATCAAGAGCTCATGCTCCCAAAGGAATATATAATTTTTGACCAAAGATGTAGAGCAGAATGGTAGTACTGTTTCTTATATATTCACTCTGTATTTAATCATCATAAATGTCATGACTTGTGCTTAAATATGCAAGCCAAAGTTTTGAACAGAAATACATATCCATTTAATTCTGTCACAAACATAAAAATCAGATCAATTTCACTATTCAGGAAAAAGAAGGATTTTTAGTTATTCTTGGTTTTTTCTGCTTGTTTTGTTTTGACCCAGTGTTAGCTTTTACAAGTACTTTAATTAATCTGATCTCTCCCTTTTCAGTACATAGAAATGTGCAAAGGGAACATCCAACTTTATGTATCCTTAAAGATTTTGTAAATAAATATTAATATTCATATTTTACCTTTCTATCACTTGATTGCCAAGTAACATTTGATTTATGTAAAGATTTGAGAATGCTGGAGGCAGCAGGCTATTTTTCTCTGTCTTTTTTTTTTAACCATGTTATGAGAGATTTCCTCTAAACAAAAGGTTTTTTAAAGTTTTGTTATGGTTAAAATGTCAAAAATGTTGGTAAATGTTCTGAGGGTTTCACTAAACCACAAATTTTTCTGCAGGTTTTCTTTTCTTTTTTTTTAAATTTTTTTAATGTATATTAAGTTCCCCATGGGTGCACTACTTCATATGAACTGTTTTTCCAATGAAATAGAATAGCCTTTTGGTTCAAGGAAATAAAAAGATGTTGTTATCCTTAGACATTACACCAGTATTTGCTTTGGTTGTATTATAATAGAATTTCTTTTACAGAAGCCAGCTGAGGTAGAAGAAAAAATACCTACAAAATTGTAACAGCAACAAAAAAAATCCCTCCAAACTATATACTCTTAAAGATATCTATACATTTGAAGAGCTATGCAGTCAGAAAAATCTCAACAATTCCAGCTATAATAAATTAGGCTAGTGTCTTCTTACTGTCAGAAATTTTCTTTTTCTCCTTCTGTTTAACAGTTTCCTAACTAAGGAGTTGATATTTTTTGGCACTATAAAACGTATCAAAGCCAGGCTTAGTCATTAGCACTGGGAGACCAGGGTGTGAAAGAATTATTAAAACCTTCCTGAGAGCTGAACCACCAAAGTTGATTTTGGACTCTGTAGCCTGCACCTGACTAGGATTAATAAAGACTCAGAATCCAAGTGACATGCAGGTACCACATGAAAGCAGTCAAGTCGCAGATACAGAGGCCAGTCTTCCCTGGGAGACTCATCAAATTCGCTGCAGTGAATGTGGAAGGGAAGACTTTTGCAGTTCCTACAACACATTAAGCCATTATTAATTTTAGTCTATACCAATGAAAAAATATGTTGATTGGGTGTTGTTTGGTTTAATATTCCTTTAATCTCTTTTTTATCTTCCTACTTCTGAACTAATCTCCCACCCCATTTTCTACTTGATATTAAGGTAGAGTTTAGAGTGAACAAAATCCATATTATCAATTCTGTAAAACAAGACAGGCACCAGATATTTAGTTCTTGAATTATGACACTGAACTGAGGTCAGCTCATTAATCTTCTATTTTCACCCCAAGATTCCAAATCGACACACTTATGCAATTTAGCAGTTACAGAAATGATTAATAGGTTTCTCTGGTGCTAACCTAATTGCTATGACACTAAAGACAAGAACATTACAAAAGATAAAGCATTGAGACCAGAATTACCTCCCTTCTAGGTAGCAATCAGCTGTTAAAGGCAATTCTTGAACTCCTTTGAGCCATAAACAAATTGCTGTTGCCAAGTATGCTTTTTGCCTTGCTAGACTCGACTAGTAGACAGTCTCTTGTTAACATATCCTTCTGCTCAGCTCACTTTATTATCTTGCCCACAGTTTTCATTATCAGATTTCTCCATGAAGAAAATTCTTTTAAAAATTCTGAATAGTATTTTTATATTTCACATCCCTAGGGTCATATTTTCACATGAGTCACAGTCTTGAATTTTTGTTTGATGTACAACAAATGAATATGTAGAGGTGTTTAACAAATAAGACATGGGGCGGGAAAAAGGCAGTAATTTGAAAATTCCATGCATTAGTCCCATTTGTGTTGTAGGGTGGCAGAATGGGCCATCCTAAAATATGCCTTTTTGGGATAAGGATTATTTTGAGCTGAAGGTAACTGAGAAAAATCAGATATAAGAAAAGCTGTCTCCCTTCTCCCTATTTGCCTAAATAGAGGACATACATTTGTAAAGGGGTTCCCTCTCTTTTCTTTACCAGGAAGGACAAAAGTTAATCATTAGAGATTAACTCTAGCTCCTTACCAGTCCAGAGGTGGCACCAGAAGAATCTACACAGCAAAGTTTACTAAGTAGCCTTTATCTTCCTTATCTCCATATATTTGCCTTCCCACAATTTGCCAGTTTTTTTCCCCTTTACCTTGTCACCACTCAAAAAAATGTATTTTTTTGATTAAGATGTTACATAAACCCAAGTTCTAACCACCACTTCGAGTTCCTCAACACTGAACACTCCCGTGTGTGTCTGAGATGTACATGTTAACAAACTTCTGTTTTTCTCTTGCTAACATGTCTTTGTTCATCTAATTTGCAAGATCTGATGTGAAGGAAAAGCTGGACTGGTCTAACAAGATAACTCACAGGTCTAGGAATGTGAAGGAGAGGCTGGGCTGGGCTAACAAGTCTAAGTATTGGAATACTGATCTGAGTTCTGCTAGACTAACTTGTAAATCTAGGTTAATTAGTGTTGGTTTGCTGTTTATGTGTTTTTGCTAGCCAGCTGGATTTTCAAAGATACATATCTGGCTTTGGAATGTTGATTTGCTGCCTCCCCGCCTCCACTTTTGTGATGATGATGATGCTAAAGCTGTTCCATGCCTACTGGCCAAATACCCCAAGCTTGTACTTTACCCTATAAAACCTTATGTGCACATCTTGAAGATGCTCAGGGCTTCAGAGCAGAAGCCCCTCTGAGCCCGCCGGCATAATACATCTGAGTACTCCAACCCTCCGAGTGGTGCTTGTTTCTTGACTGGCCTGTCGTTTCTGTAACACTGAGACAATGAACCCAAGGTGAGTAGAGGGAAAGAAATTTTTTCCTACCTTACAGTGCCATCTATATATTTCCAAGAAAAATTATTTTCTAACAAAGCACCCAGAACACTGTTTTCATTTTTTATTTGGATTTCTGTTTAGATGACCTAATCATAAAATACCCCCGGGGTTACAAAGTATCAAAACATACATGCTACAAATTGAATGATCAAATATCTTTATTGTTCTACTGTTTTTAAAAAAGTTAATGGTTTTAAATGTTTCACATCAAACTGAAATATAGTTTTCAATCACTTAAATGAACATGAGTTAGCAATATCTAGAACAAACTGAAGTCTCCTCTCAGGTTACCCTCTCTTTATCAAAACTACGTTCATAAGTAGATACCTGTATGTTACATTTAAGTCCCCAAACAGCAGTGATAGAAACATTGACTTCTAAATTGAAAAAATATGTATGTGTTGACATTGTTGGCTACATGTTCATTCCTATCATCTTAATATAATCTGTAGTACCTGTTATTTTCCCCTAAAATAGAGTTTGTCAGTTAACAGAAAAATATTTTCTCTCCTTTTGTACTTTGTGATTCCAATACTTTATTAAGCTGTTTTAAAAAGTCATTCTTGCTTTCTTTAAGTTCTCTACTTGGTGGCATTGCCACCACTGAGTTTTTATTATGTAAATGATTGCAATCTGGTTAGCTCCTTCCGTCTTTTTTCTTAACAAAAGGGGTCTGCAAGTGCTAATCAAAATGCTGCAATTTACATATTAATGAAGTTTTTATAATGACATTTTCTTCATACACAGGGCGAGCAAAAGGGAGACTTTTTATCTTTTTTTTTTGAGAAAGCAACTACTAAAATTTTGATCTTATGAAGTATCTTTGAAACTTTCCAAAGCTGACTGGGATGGCATTTATATATTTTAATCAGACAGACACAGAACAAAAGCACAAGGTACAAGCTTCACACATGTGGTGTTTATAAAGAAATAATTTTTTGTATACATTCATGCACTTGTAATTACACAAAATGCTAAGGACACGTTCAGCAGTAAGGATGCTGTGCACAATCAAGTCCTAATCATTTTCAGGAAAGGAAAAACATTCCACTAAAAATGAGGAGAGACGAGGAGTGTTCAAAAGCTGTGTCAAAAGTGTCCAGCTGTTTTCATAGAATATAGGTGATTTCCTGGTGCTAGCAAAATCCAGGAGAAGCATTATAACAACTAGAAATGTCCATAATTGCTATAAGCCCAAGTATGAAGATTCATAAAAATAGAATAAGTGGATGAAAGTAGTTAAAATAATCTTCTTAATAATGAGGTACTCTGATTATAAAAGTACTTTAACTCTTTAGAACGTGTCACTAAAACCCAAGCTGTAAAAACAAATTACCAATCTGTCACTAGAATATGGTCTCCCACAGATAATGTACTCATAAGTAAAAAAACAGAGATATTTCAATATTAATCATTATTTAGTCAATGACATCCTTTGGAAATTCAGGCAATGAATCAATTTGCGTTACATTTTTTTTAATATCAAATAAGCATACAGGCACAATATTTTTAATTGTAATTGTTTACAATCAATAGGATTCTGAAAGGGTGTATATATACACTAAGGGAGAAAAAAATTTTTTTCTCTAACATTTTTGTGTGAATTCTTGATTGTATTATAAAAAGTATTTTATGTGAAAAATTTAGTCACTAATTTGAAAATGTCAGTGCTTTTCCAAATCCTATTTTTTTTTTTAGAAACTGATGTAAAAATTAGTATTTTTAGACATTTCTAACAATAGTGATATAATGGTTATTTTCTCTAAAATTATTTCATGTTATAAAAGACATTTTGGTATCTAGGATCAGTAAAATTTCTAATTTTTAATTTTAATTTTAATAAATCTTAAGTAATATTAAAATTATCTGAACATCATATAGTTTTTAAATCTGAAAAATAAAAATATAATCATATATATATATATATATGTCAACTTAACTTGGCTTTGATAAATAAATTAGATATTTATTTAGGAAATAAAAGTTGATGAGAACAGACAACTCCTATTTTGGATTCATGGGAAGATACCCCAACAAGTGAAATAATAGGGCAGGTCTTACTGCTTTTCACAGCAGGACAAGAACACCCAGTTAGATAAGATGACATCATGCCAAGGCCATTAGTCCAATCACCGGCCTGTGCCTGCAAGTGCTGCGGTGGAGACACATGGAACCACCTGCAGTCACATCTGGCCACTTGGGCACTTGAGTTGGCACAAGCATGCTATAGGAAGAGTGAGGCTCCTGTCTGAACTATTCACCCCAAATCCTTTAATATAGTGAGAATATTTATTTTAACAAAGGAGAATCCTTAAAACTATGAAACTCTCAGCTGTGCATGTACAATCCACAGAAAGTTTATTTTTCTTTTTCCTCTTCTTCACTTGAGTGATTTGGTTTCTGAATAGCTTCAGTCTTGCTCCAGGCCTTTGAACTGTTGATTGCTCATGGTCAGATATTGATTTCAGGTTGTACCAATTTATTGAAATTGTACTTAATTTCACAGAACCTCCATCACTTGCTGATAGACCGGTTTGTGTGGAAGGGGACAAATGACTTCCCTCTGGGAAACCTGACCTCTTCTAACCACAGGTATATACAGGCCTTCCAATGACAGAGAGTAATTGTTCTAATCTTTTGCTGGTTATCCCACAAGTTGCACAATTGTTTCAGTCTCCGAAGGGGGAAAATATTTGACTTAATTCTGTTTGCTATTGTTTTCCTCAATGCTAATTATAACCAAATTAATATACCTGGATTATTTAAAAAAACATATTAAACTGTGAACTCCAGAGAACTGAATCATATAGGACTGTCAGTTATCAAACTTATTTTTAAAAGTATATTGCCATCCAGAATTAAAACTACACATTAAAACGTATGCACATGTACGCACACACACTCACCAACTACAGTAAGTCAGCCATAACAAACACTAGACAGACACAAGTGTTTTCCAATTCTTTCTTTGTAGTCGCCAAATTCTGAGCCACTCTTTGTTTGCTGACTTGGCACTTTTATGCAACCTCACTGTGCCTATTCAGTTTAATCTAAACATTATGCTGTGCTCATTTCTAGTACTATTTGATTAGTACATACAACAGCTGTAACTTGTCAACTTAATCTGTTTTTCCTAAGGAGGTGTGTTTTGGCTTATTTGTTTTTAACTTAATTCAAAACATCACTCTCCTTTCCCCATCCCAAGAGGAAAGTATGCAAGTGGTACCAGAGAGTAGAAGAATGTTTGACTATGGGGTCTTTTTCCTCCCAAACTAAAGAAGGGTAGCAGAATGTGCCATCCCAAAAATATGCCTCTTTGGCATAAGGATTATTTTGAGCTGAATATTTCAACAAACTGCAGACACCAGAGCATTTCTGAAAACAGAGTCAAAGCCACCCTTTCGTAAGGAACACTTACATTTTTAAGGGAACTCTCCACTTGTGTCTGCCTCTGTAGCAGGAAAAGAAGGATAACTCTGAATCACAAGGACCTCATCTATGGAGAAGGCAGGGACTTAAATCTGCATATCAAATCTTATCCCTGTTTACTGTGCTTTATCTGGTAATTTCCCAAAACTAGCCTCTACTACCACCCAGATTTTTTTGTCTTTTAGCTGATGATGGTATTTTAGGTGGTGACTTGGGCCATCTCTGAAAGACACTGGTTCCCTGGGTATCTCCTATGTGAGGCATGCATGTTAATAAACTTCTATTTATTTTTCTCATGTTAATCTATTTTATGTTTAAGGGGTGAAGGTCCTCAATCAAGAGCTCAGAAGGGTAGAGAGAAAATTATTTTTCCTCCCCTACACTAATACCAGGGTACTCAACAGACTCCTGCCAACCTAATGCTTTTATTGATATATTTCAGGCTATAAGAAGGCAACAGAAGAAGCAATTGGTTCAACTAGGCTTTTGCTGAGAAGAAACAAATCTAAAAACACTTTAAGAATCTATTAGGCCAAGCCAATTGGAGAGAAAGCTAAAAATGCCATCAAACAATATAGCCAATGCTAAAGAGAAAACTTACTAAGATTTTAGTTATCTTCTGGTTGACATTGTATTTGTAGGTCACATTTCCTATGTTTAAAGTAAAATATATTTAAAATAGTTAACACAGAAATTTGACAAATTTTAAAATGTTACCAAAAAATAATTATATCACCTTCAAAGGGTTTGCAAGAGCTTAATAACATATCTTCAACAAAATGTAGACAATTCACCACAAATAAAAATGAGTAACAATAATATAGTAACAATAACAACATTATCAAAATGTAGTTAATAGATAAATGAGATTCGTCTTAACAGTTTCCAGAGGGGGGAAAAAAATTTTTTCCTCTTCCCTCCTAGGTTCAGTGCCTGAGGGCCTGTGAATTAAAATGATGAGGGCCTGTGAATTAAAATGACAAAAGACAGATTAGCAAAAGTTTTAATTACATACATATAAACAGGAGCTCACAAAGAAATGAGACTCAGGAAGGCAACCAGAATTGGGGGTTTAATGTATTATCCCAAAGGGTAGAGTGGAAGGCTAGACAAAGTGTGGGGTGTGGAGAAGAGGCTAGACAAAAAAGAAGGGGATCTGGGGCTTCTAGAGGGCAAGTGAGTCATGGGAAGGTGACTAGGAATAGCATGGAACTCACTCCACCAAAACTCTTCTGTTCAAGGTCTTACTTTAAATTGCCAACCACAGGAGGCATCCTATGGATTCAAAACAAGGTATATATCACTTTTCATATTCTCACTCACTTATCCTCATGACTTCAGCTACCATCGAGCGTCCATAATTTCAAAACCTATAGTTCTAACTCAACTCCCTCTCTGGGCACTAAACAAAATACTCGTAAATTCAGTGAACATTTACTGAGCATTTACTGCTTGCCAGACATGCCATATGCTTCCCAGACTCTATGTAATCATATATTAGTCAATTGTGTTTCTATCTTCCTTTCCCTACTCACCCTCCCAAAATTCAAAACGTCACTATCAGCAAAGAAACATGGCAACATGACACAGTCCATCTTCTAAAACAGAAATCTGGGGGTAAGGTTTTCTTGGTTCCTTTCCTTCTCTTACTATCAGATACAACTGGTTATTAAGTCAGGTTTATTCTAAGTTGTTACTCTCTCTCTAATTTCCTATCCTTATTTCCACAAGCAACATAATCCAGGTACTCGTCCTGATTTTCTTGGATTTTCCCAACTATTTTCTAAATAATTCCCAAGGATTGTATCATCTGCCTCTTTTCTTTCTAAACACAATTACTGCATTGAACCCTTTAAAATAAAAGTTTGATAATATCACTCCCCCTAATTAAAGTTCCCAATTGCCCATGGTAACATTTCCCAAGGATGATTTGCTTTGTGAGATGGTAATATAACTTCTAATAAAAAGATTGGTATTAACAATATTTCCATTTCTGATATGTAAAGTATATATATGTTAGAAAGCTATTATCATGCTACAGTTGATTTTAGCTAACAGCTTTCCAGAATACTGAACATTAGGCAATCGCATAGGAGATCATTTTATTCATGAAATCTGTGCACTGATGGCAGGGGCAGCTGTGTCTCATTAATTGTCATATACTGCACGGCCTATTTGGTTATAGCTGCTTATATTATATATCTTAATAATACAAAAATTGTTGTGATATTTAGGTTTTATTGTATTTAAAGCATGTGATTCAAATATTTATTATTTCTCAGAGTATCTAATTAGTCCTAAAGAACATTTTTATTTGCCGTCTACTATAATCTAAACAAACGTATTATCCCATATGTTGGTTTTCCTCCAATATGTTACGATTTTTAAAAAATATTGCCATGAACAAATGAGTTTTGCAATACTGACTAACCATATGGAATCCAAAGGCTCTTCATACTTTGTTTGCCTTCCTGAACAGTCAGACTTCTCACATTTTTTCAGTTGCAATATCCCATTCTCTTATAATTCTCTTCTTTTTGCACATGACATTCTCCCCATTTGATAGCCTATCCTTTGAGTCTAGCTGGTACACATTTGGAAAGCCAATGGTATAAGTTTCAGTCAAAAACTAAGGAGAGCCAATGTTTCAGTTTCAGTCCAAGTCCAGAGACCAGAAAAGACTAATCTTCCATCTCATGCAGTCAAGCAGAATTTCCTCCTTACTCAGCCTTTTTGCTCTGTTCAGGTATTCACTTAATTGAGTGATAGCCACCCATATTTGGGAGGGCAATCTGCTTTACTAGGTCTACTGATTCAAATGTTAATCTCATCCAGAAATACCCTCAGAGACACATTAGAATAATCTTTGTCTGAATAATGTTCGATCAAACCTTATGGCGTTGTCAAGTTGACATGTAAATTTAATCATCACACTTATTTTCAAAGAAGGAACTGAGAAGATACAAAGGAAAAAATAACAACAGATAAATAACTTAATAAGTTAAAATTTTAAATTAAAAAAAATGAGTAATAATTTAGCTACTTGAAATTTTACCCAAGATGAATTGGTCTTATTTTTGAGAAATCTCTATCAACAGTTTTGCTTGACTTAAAATATTAATTTTATTATCTAATTGACCATATTTTTAAAAGTCTAAATTTTGACTAGATTTGGGGAGAATGCTTCCACTATTTTATGTGTTTGGTTATTGCTTGAATTGCTATAATTATTTCCAAATATCAGTTTTTCTCAGATGCTACAAAATAAGAGAAGCTTTAATGTGGCCAGAAGAGTTTAGGGCTGTGTTCATGGATGGCCTGCATGTGGTGAAATTCCAGACTGAATTCCTAGACCAAACACTTGAACATGGTGTATTAATTCACAGATGTATTCATAGATTAATTCATCTCACAGAAATCTTTCTGTCTAAAGGGCACATTTTGTAGTGTATGTGTACTTGTTTATTGGCTGAGTATCCCTCTGAGGCTCATAGGGGCAGACACCATATCTCTATTGTTCATTGACATGTATCAAGCACCTGGCACAGTCCCTGGCATGTACTAAGAACTCTGTAAGTATCTGCTGAATGACGAAATGGATAAGCATACATTGTTTAGGTGTCAACTCCTGTGTTTCCCCAAGAACAAAAACTGTAAGCCAACTGTAGCACATCTAACCCTAATTCATTTTAGTCATTTGATTTAGAATTTAGGCTGGCTTGCGCCTTTCTGTCTAGGTCCCAAAGTGACTTAAAATCTATTAAGTAAGTTTTGTACATAAATTACTATAATATAAAATATAAGAATAAAGCAATCAAGAAAAAGTTATGCAAAGGAGGGAATAACAGATTCTGAAGTGTCTGCAAAATTTCTCCATGTTTACTTAACATGGTCCTAAGGAGTGGTATGTTTTATAATCTGATCAAATGCAGTCTAATGCTATCATCATTTATATTTACTGTCCTCTTTCATGGGAGCAAACAAATATGCAACAGCATAAATTTATTGGCAAGAAAATTCTCATTTCTTAATGATAAAGTTTTATTTTTATTTTTAATTTTACATAGAAACTAACATACACTGAAAATTTCAGAATCAGTTTTCTTTTTATGATCTTAATAGATGAATTATCTGATATAAAAATTAAGTACCAGACTTGTCTAATTTTATAGAAGTTATAAAAGGAGAAAGATTGTATGGGTTAAACACAGAACTAGGATTTAGGCAATCTGTATTAAGAATCCTTTTCAGGGGAGAGAGTATAGCTTAAGAGGTAGAGCACATGGTAAGCACACACAAGTTCCTGGGTTCAATCCCCAGTACCTCCTCTAAAAATAAGTAAACGAGTAAACCCAACCACCTCCCCCCCAAAAAAAAAAATTTAAAAAGAAAAAATAATCTTTTTCAGTTAAGTGATCTTGGCCAGTTTCCTCCCTGAATTTTCCTGTTTTTAAAATGGGGTTATGAAAGTACTTTGTAAACTGAATACAATTGTAATTATTGGTCATATGAACTGATTACTATATACAGTTTTTAATTTAAAGTGATTACTGTATATAGTTTTTAAGGTAAACTGATTACTACGTATATTTTTAATTTAAAATTTTTCATTTTCTAAATAAAGAGGGAGGATGATGAAAAAGTTCAGAAGGCAATGTATTAAAAATTCATTTTAACACATTTTGTGTTAATAAAAAGTTCAATGTGGATAAGGCAATGACCACCACCACCCCGGAAAAGGTGTAGTATTTTATGATGTTTTTCTCATCTTTACCTGGAATGCAAATAGTAATAGCAAATAATGCTACTAGTGGAAGCAACTCGATTACAAAATAAGTTTCACAGCATATAGAACAGTACAGGAATGGTGCAATGTAATATTGATGAAATGAGTCACTCCTTTCTCTTCATTTTCAGAGGACATTGTATAGATCTTTAATTGCTCTTAGAATATGCCAAGCTTTTTCTTCTGTTTTTATGGCAATTATTAAAAGAGCTAATCTTTTACTATATATCAGTGGCTAGAGTTAGGCAAGTGTCTGGGCATGTGTTATAAGACTATCTTTGGAGGTAACCAGAAGAGAGAAGTGGTTATCTTTATCCAAACTTAAATCAAGGAGTATTGTGTCCCTAGTGCATTATATCTCCAGAGCACAAAATAACAACAGTTGTCCTACAGTGCCCACACATAGTTAGTTATTTCCCTTCTGATATGCTGACTAAGGTGACTTAGCTTCAAGGGTCATCTTCCATTCAAAAACCATCTTGGCTACATGTTTGCTAAAGCTATTAAATCACAGCAAACAAAAGCTGTGCTTTTCTATAAATGTACAAAGCCTTGAAAAAGCTTTCGGTTTTGGACAGTCAGAATCGAGTTATTTGTATAGGTATAAACATCCATCAAAGACCACCCACCACCCATCTCTCTCTCTTCATAGCACAATGCCAACCAGTTTAATGGTTGTTAAATCTGAGTAACAAAAATGTTATTAGCAGTTCTTGTGATTGTACTTTCTTTATTGTTTGCCAAAATGTGCTCAGAATTAAGTGGAATGAAGATTTAGATATGAGATTCTGATACACAGCATGTAAGTGAGGCACTTATAACAGCAAAGAGTGAACAGACATTTGACAAAGGTTAAAGAGGCACCTTTTTTGTCTCCTGACCTGTATATACTGCTCTGTATATTCACTTACCTTCAATTCTGCATTGGCTGACAGCCATTAATACGGAATTTTTAACTTTCCTACAATTAAACCAACAAATCTACCTGTATTTAATTCCTCCTTTTCTTTCCTGACTGTAATTACAACAGAGAAAGTGTTCTTTCCTCTAAGAAAGGAAAGAGTTTCCACCAAAACTCTGGCTGTCATCTCCCCTAGCTGTCACAAGTTAGCCATCCTTGACTATACTGCCTAAAGCATTGCTCATTATTGTCAGTGTCATAGCACTGATCAAATCTGACATTATTTTGCCTACATGTCCACTTTTCTCCCCCCATCTAGAATTAAGCTTCATGAGGGCTGGGACCCTGTCTCGCTGGTATTATAGTCTCTGGCACATAGTGCCTGCCTGGGATATCACAGGTGCCCAATTTTTGTTGAAAAATAAATGATTAAATAAAATGGTTACTGTGTTTGAAGGGATTGCAAGTTAGTCTACCAACAAACTCTAGCGTTTTTGCCAGGATTAAATAAGTTAATAGGTATAAACCATATAAAAACAGTGCTTTATTAGCATTATCAACTATTAGCTAATATTAATACAATTCACATGAAATAATGAACTAGACTTTAAGACACTGGATGTGAGGCAGCATTCTGGGAATTACTTCGGAAATAATAACACTTAAGATCTACTGTCAACCTACATGGCTTTGAAATGTCTCTGCAAAAAAATTAGTTTGAACCAAAGGACATCTTAGTTTCTTTCCAGCTGTAAAATTCAGCAGCTTTGCAGTTTGAGTCATTACAAGAGAAATAACATCATTGTAGCTAGATTTAATGACAAAGACTCCAAGAGGATCTGTGATAGGAAATAGGCTTTTTAAAACAACAAAAATTAACTAGAACTGTCCAGATGTAAAACATAGCATGTAATGCACAGAGGGGTGGGAACCTCTTCCCACTTTCTTAGAGCTCAGAGTCTGATGAGCCAGAATTTAAATAAATAATCAGAACACAGATAGATCAGTTCTAGTCTATGGAAAATCTATGTAGGAGTTGCTGCTGAAATCTAGTTAAGAGAGTAGTTAATTGACCTGAAAGATCTAGGAAGTCTTTATTTGTAAACCTAGAAAAGGGAATAGAAGTTCCCTACATAAATAAAGAGTAAATGTTATTCAGAGGGAATAGAGTAGATACACATTCCTTGGAATGTTTAAGAAATGATAGTAGTTTAGAGCAAATACTGTTTAAGACAAAGAAAGAAAGACACAACAATTAGAAGAAATCAGGCAGGAAAGTGAGACTGGGAACAGTTTGTAAAAGGTCTTTTTTATTTGAATCAGTCCAGGATCTGTTGAAGGAAGCAAAAAAAAAAAAAAAAAAAAAAAACAACAACAAAAAAAAAACAAAACCAAAAAAAACCCAAAACCAAAACAACAACAAAATACTCTAGCAATTATAAGCAGGCTAAAAGCTTACAAAATTGAATGGAATGGGCTCTAGACTGTTTCCAGGAATGACTCCCAAAACCATATTGTTGGCCTACGACATGCAGACTGCCAGATGTTTCTCCAGCAAAGATGTGATTATTTGGGATCAGCAGAGAATTGCAGTTCAGGGTCTGCAAACATGGTAAGTCACATACAAGTCCACAGGGCAGGGGAAGGAGAAAGCTTCTACAGAGAGGAAAAGGAAGTTGAGAGGGCTATGGTAGACAAAGAGTCCATGGCTCTAGATTGGCTGAGTCCTTGCCAGGGAAGAGGGCTCTTTCTTCTTCCTGTTGGGCTCTGCTCTCATCATCAGGTGTGAGAGCTCTCCTTTCTGGTCTCTGAACTGTATTTAATTGAAGTTTCTCTTTATTTTTTTTATAATATCAACATAGATTCAATACACTGGAGCCACCTTAATGGCCTCCCAATACTCATGAAATTGTGACACCACTACAGAAAACCTGTCTTTACTGCTGTACATGACAGCAGAAAACACACCAAGGCAACAGAAACATGAGTAATCAATATGGTTGCTCTCACTTCCTCACCTGCTGCTCCCTCTTCAGTGCAATCTATATCTTCCAAGCACAGCCATGCCACTTTTTCAAATTCCACAAATATTTTTAACTGGTGGAATTTAAATTTGCATTCAGAAGCCTAGCCCCAAAGGACTTTGAAGACAGAGTTTTAAATCTCCAATGTCTACAGTACAGTAGTCACAGTAGGACGAGACTGGTATGCATGCGGATCTAATCCACTATATATACTGTAACTATAAATATGAAGTTTGAACTTTATCTTGTAGTACATGGGATTTAAATCCAAGGAGTTTCCAGGACACACTTGAGAAAAGAGCAGAGTTTGCAAAACAGATTTGAGAAAAGAGTATAGGTAAACTGGTGGTATAATGTAAATGTTATATACATAGGAAAGTGAGAATACCAGACTGATCGAGGAAAGTTAAAAGATTAGAAAGCAGGGTAATCCTCAAATTTGAGAGGGTTAAATACAGGTAGAACATACAGGACTTGATGTAGATAGTAAGAAAGCTATTACCTGTTTTGGATAAAAACAAGTGGAGAAAAAGCAAGATGTTAAAAGTGCTGTAAGAAAACTACTGCTAAGTTAGTGCACGCTGTAAAGGAGAGACTTGGAACAGATAAGAGTAAGCCACATCTGCCAAGTCTGGGGATGTCAAGGAAAGATCAGATTGTGTGTATGCATGTGTGCGTTTCTGATATGTAGTGGTCTTAATAAATATCAAATACAATCTTTTATTCATCCAATACAAACTTAGTGCTAACTATGCTCTGCATTCAATAAATACATACTCATTACTATTCTCATTTTATAGATGAGGAAATTGAGGTACTGAGAGTTTAAGTAACTTTCCCAAGGCCACACAGCTAGTAAGTAGTAGAACTAATTCAATGAAGATGAATAAGGTATCTTCAGGAGTAGCGTCCTCCTTCTAATATATTTCACACATAGAAACAAAAACAAATATGGTATTTGTCATGATAAATTCTAATAGGATATACTCATCCTTGCTTTTGACCTGCAAAATAAATTTTTTTTTTTTTTTTTTTTTGGTATTCAGGTCAAAACAACAGTGAGGGATACTTTAAACATAAGATTTAAAAGCACTCTAGATTGGCTATTCTTTCTCAATCTTAATTTGAGGTCCCCCATGGATTCCTCCCTGCCTGTAAACATTATTTTGACAGTCTCCAATGCCTGAATCACCTTGCTATCTGAAGAACTCCCAACAGTTGACTTCACTATTTCCTTTCTTCCTGCTAGTTATTGAAGAATAATGATATCACAACCTCCAATTGGCAAATGAATAAGAGGCCAAGGCCATTTGCAATGTCAATTTTCTTCTAAAAATTATAAAACAGGTTCAACATATTCAGCTTCAATAAAAACTATAAAACTGACCCAAACAAAAAAATAATCAGCAGGACCAAGGACTATAGATTTGAATACAATATAGATCTGAACATCATTTCATTGTCAAACCATCAGCTTTGAAGTTCTACTTCTTAGCTGTTTCTGTGGTCCAGGAGCTGGGTCCTTGTCAACTAAAAGGCAATGGAATAAAAAAGAGACCTAATAGTCTGCCAAACTAATAAAATTAGGCAAGAGTATGGACTTCGGAATAATAAACTGGTTGGATTTGAATTTCAGCTCTGCCAATTATTAGCATATACTTTTGGACAACTTATTTGAATGCTCAATGCCTCAGTTTCCTTGTCTGTAAAATGGAAACAATATCTACCCAATAGGGTTGAAGTAGCATGAAATGAGTTAAATATATAAACATATTTTGAGCAACTCCCACACATGGTTCTGCTATGTCAGTGTTTGCTGTTGTTAGTTATTCACTGATCTCAAGACCTTCCCACATCTTTAGCCTCCACTAACAGAAAAACTCCTTGAAAGAGTGATCAATAAGATTGCCTTCATTTCCTTTCCTCCTTTAGCTGTTTATCTTATTGTCCATGACTACCATGACTCTAGAACGGCTTTTGTTGAGATCACTCATGACCTCCCTAAATCTAAAAGCCATTTATGATTCTTATATTAACATCCTAGTAACATTTAACACTTCAATCACTGCCTTTTCATTAAAACACTTTGTTTTCTTGGCTTCCACGGGATCACATTTCCCTGGGTTCCATTTTGTTCAGTGACACTTCCATCTCGGTTACTTCTGACAACTTCTCAACAAATAAATCTTTGAGTGCTGCAGGACTCAGATGTAGGTTTCCTTCTCCATATACAACCTCATCCTAGGTAATCTCATACAACCTTATGACTTTAAATAGCATCTTTATGTGTTGCTCCGTATCTATGATTCCAGCTCTGACTCCAGCTCAGACTTCTCCAATGGCCTCCACATTCATGCTAGAAAAATCTACATGCCTCGTTGATATCTCCAATTGCAAATATAATAGAAATCACAAAGCTAAAATGTCTAGAACAAAATACATACAATCTGCCATCTCTGATACTCCCAAAGAAGAGAGTGACCTTATCTTTCTAGGAAACAATCAGTACACATATTGTTTGCAGCTCCTTTGGGATAAAATATCATATACAGCAAAATGTAATATATATTTAGATGATTCTTGTACTCTAAGTTTCTGAAAGTAAGAATCCATTTGTCACTAATCCCTGCATCTGTTCTGCACCCTTAACAGTCTATAGCACTCAATGGATATTCTGCAAGTGATAAAGTGAATGAAGAAACGCTACCTTAGAGAAGATTTACACTGATGTCTCTTATCCTTGGTCTCCTTAAGTGAAAGAAGAAATCATGAAAATCATTGCTAACCCTTTTTAAAAATTATTTTGTTATATTTTAAAATCTAATTTCCAGAGGTTCCCAGAGCTAGTTTGTTCTGTTATTGTACTAGAAATATTGGTCATGTTTCTGTAACAGCTCTTATTCTCTGTATCCACAAAGAGAATGCTCCTTGTTTACAACAGCAGCGTCTACCACTGAGTAAGGGTAATGATCAGGGTACTCGTTAAGCTAGAGATCTGAAAATAAGACTCAACATTGTGGAAAACAATTGGCAGTTCCTTAAAAGTTAAGCATAAAATTACCAAATGACCCAGAAATTCCACTCCCAGCTATATCCAAAAGAATTCAAAATAAGTATTCAAAGAAACAGTTGTAAAGAAGTGTTCATAGCAGCACTATTAATAAGTAATAGCAAAAAGTTGAAAACACTCAAATGTCCATCAACAGATGAATGGATAAACAAAATACAGCATGCACACACATGTACACACATGCAAATAGTGTCATAAAAAGGAGTGAAGTGCTGATACGTGCTGCAATGTGGATGAATTTCAAAAACATTATACTTCATGGAAGAAGTCAGACATAAAAAGTCACATATTGCATGATTCCATTTATATGAAATATGCAGATTAGGCAAGCAAAGTGCTGATTCGCAGAAAGCAGATGGGTGGTTGCCAGGGGATAGTGGGCAGTAGGAATGAGGAGAGACTCCTTAATGGCTATGAGTTTTCTTTTTGGGTGACAAAAATGTTTTGGAACTAGATAGAGGTTGCACAACAGGGTGAGTGTACTAAATGCCACTGAACTGTATGCTTTAAATAGTTCGTTGTATTTTCTGACACCTAACACTCCTGAGATTGACAGGTGGTTGGGGGCAGGTAAGTGACTCTGCTCCATGAGGTGTTCCAGGACTATTCCAGAGATGCCATTCTCTGTGGTATTTGTGATATTCTCTACTCCTCATAGTTCAAGTTGGTTGATGAGCATCACTTCTCTATCCTAGCCTTCAGAAACAGAAAACCAAAGAAGTGAAGGCAAACTCTTTCCTCTTGAAAAGACATAACCATGGCAGTTGCATCCACACATCACTGCTGCTTACATCTCAGTGCCTGGAACTTGGTCATATGGCCGCAACTAATGTAAGGGAGACCGGGGAAAATTATGTATGTCAGGCATTCATGTACCCCTTTAAAATGCAGGAGATTTTCTTGTTAAAAGGAAGGAGAGAAAGGATAATGGAAAACAATCAGCAGTTTCTGCTGCAGAGGTGATTGGTAAATATTTTGCCAAAAGGAGAAACACATGTTTTCAGTTTAGAAAATAATAATTAGGTAATCAAAAGTTGTATAGCCCTCAAATTTTATTTAGAAAATCATATTTACAGTGTAAAGCTTCTCATCAGGGCTGTGATGAGAAGTACTCATACCAGTGTGGTATTATAACAGTAGAAAATTCCCCATTTCTTAAGGAACACCAAAACAAGGCCAAAGTTACATCTGTTTATTGAAATAACACCTATAATGTATTTTCTAGATAATTTTATCAGTATAAAATACATCAGAATCTAATGGCCAAAATTAATGTTTCAGTATTAAAATAGAGCTTCATGAGGAATGCATTTGCTGTTTTTCTTCAGTGACCCTTAAAACTACCCAGATTCAGCTCCACAAGAAACAAAACAAAACAGAGAGGAGTCACTAGCCTTTATGATTTGTGAGAACCTTTAATGCCCAGACTTGATTTACAAGGTACAAATGCTCTGGATTTAGAAACAATCTCCTTCTTCCTACTTTAAATTAAATTACTAATGTACTCAGTCCCTGATATTTGTCCATTGTAGGCTTATGGTTTTTCATTTTTATATTTGAAGTTGAAAAATGTATAAATATAATAGAAGCAATAATAACTAAGGTATCTAGTCTTAGGAGTCAAATACAAGTTCGGACTTAGCCTTGACTTGAAGCCTTTTGATTGACATTTCCATTGCTAGAGTCAAGATCCAACTAAATTTCATTTTGCCTTTTCTGTGGGTTATCATTATTGCAAGAATCATCTCATCCTGGCAGGATCTTGATTTAAGGCTTTAACATTCAGTGAGGCTCAAAGAGATTTTGCAAGGTCGCAGCGCTGTAGGTTTGTTTGGTAATACAAAACCTGAAGATAGAACGCCAGCCCGTGCAAGATCTCAGCAGTGGTTACACATGTCACAAACTGCATCCTCAGGTACGATCAGGATGACTTTGAAGGCTGTTTGGGTCACACAGTTTTCTTTTATGGACCAATTTCAATATTTCTTACAAGTTTACAAAATCCTATTTCTCCTCAATTTGCTCACCTCAGGAAAGGCTTGTCAGAAGAGTGATTGGTCTCAGTGAACATCTAAATGTACATTTTCTGTATCACATTTTCCCCCAATCAGATGGATTTCTCTCCTGTGGATGGTGCTTTTTAGTTTGATGTATAATATATTATATAGAAGCATCTAAAGATACACATGATCATGACCCATTCAGAAAGTTTGTGGAAGGAGAATATTCATGTGGAAGTGATAAGTGTGCCAATGTTTATAGACAACTTCATTTCTTCTACCCATGTGAATACGTCACTTACATACTTTGGCTGTAATTTTGTAGGATGCATTGGTACTCAGTGATGTTCCTTTTCAGTTTCAAGATGGATGATCTTTCACATTGAGCTATCTGTAATTCAAACCCATGTTGAAGATCTTGAAATGTTTCCTGAAAATTATGTCAGTATTTCATATAACACAAAGGAGAATCAATTATATACACATACATATGTAGATTAAAGAGTGACTAATTTATCATACTTTTCTTGCTATTTAGCATAGGTGACACAGCATGGTGACTAAGGGCGTACATTTGGAGTCAGACTGAGTTTGACTTCAGGTCAGATCTAGCATTTACAAGCAGTGGGATCTTAAGTTGATTCCAGAAACACTCTGGGCCATAGCTTCTTCATCTAACTGGAGATGATCAAATATACCTCGTAAGATTATTTTGAAGAATAAGTTACATACATGTAAATTGCTAGGCACTTAACAGGTGTTCATATATGCAGATATTTTAATATTTCATATAAATCTTAGTAATTGTGGGGGGTGTAGGCAGAGCAGTGTTGTCTGATAATGGTATGCTGTAACCAGTCGTGGGATAGGTAGTAAGTTATTTGCTACAAATATTAGAAAAGTTCCAAAGTTAACAAATGTTCTTCTTTATTTACTTACACAAGCAAACTTAAAATTATGAACTATATTTATAATTTTTTTTCACTCTCATTTTGAAACACTTGTATGACTAACAGAGAAAGCTGGTAGTAAGAGGTTGGTACATGGGCTTGTGCTGTGCCCCAAAAAAGCAACTATTATGTGACTCCTGACTATGAGGGCTGGGCGGAGGAATAAGCGTGCGGAGAACTAAGTCAAGTACAGGAGGGGAACTCCTTTCCACTCAGATGGGAAAGAAAAAGGTAAGAATAAATGAGTCTATAACAAGGACCTATTGTATAGCACAGGGAACTATATTCAATACCTTGTAATGATTAATAATGGAAAATAATCTGAAAAGGAATACATATTTATATATATGTACATATAACTGAATTACCTTGCTGTATACCCGAAACACTGTGAATCAACTATACTTCAATAAAATAAAGACTGAACAATATGCTGATAAATATCAGAAGATCATTGGACTCTGTACCATCCTAACACATACCTAAAAATACCATAATTTTTGAAATATGAACCTTCAAGGTAAAAACAGCATAGTTTATTGTTCTATACTTTGGATCCAAAATTCTTATGAAACTTCCACAACTGATCCAAAATTTTGATGAAACCTCTAATAGCCATGAGCTGGATTGAGTCTCAAGAACTGAACAGCATAAGCTACCCTGTACCTACACACCTGCAATATGGGTGTTTAGAAACCTAAATATTTATGTGGATAAAATTTCTTCCTTAGTACTTTTTAATTAGTGTTAATGTTTCAAGATAAATTATTCTATTTTATCCTCAAAACAGTACTTGGTTGGGGGGCAAAGAGATGCAAAGAAAGAAGCAATCTAATGAAAGCACTTTTATTTCTTCCTATAGATTACTATTAGGTCTATGCCTTTCCAGGACAATTATATTGTATCTTCTTCTATTTTTTTTAACAACAGTGAGCTCTTTATTTTCTGCCATAACAGAAGGGAAGCAGAGTTACAAATTGCTTGTAACTATACATTGTCCAAAAACCTTTTCTGATTGACTTTGATACATAGGACAGTCCACTACAGTTAAAGAGTCCAAAATGGGTAGTAAGGGAAGCTGACCCACAACGCCCCAGGGAAGACAGAGAATTCCACAGAGGAAAATTCACATGCAGGTCCTTCAAGATATATTAAAGAGTAATATATTTACTTCTGTTGACAGGTTAGTTTAGGGTAAGGCTTAGTGGAGTAGGAACCAAGCCAGTCCCAACTCTGCCCATTTTAATGAGTCATGTTCTCTTCAAAGCTTAATTTCCTCTTCTGTTGAGGATGCTAAACTACTGCCTGCAGGTAAAATTCTGCCTGTGACTTTTTTTTTAATTGAAGTATAGTGTTGTGTTAGTTTCCAGTGTACAGAATAGTAATTCAATCATATATTATGTTTATACATAGTCTTTTTCATACTCTTTTTCATTATAGGAAGTGAGTATTCTTCTTAGGGTAGTCTGGGATATTTACCAACAGTCAGACATTCAAAAAGATAAAGAACACAGAGGAAAGGTATCCTGAAGGGGTGGGATGGGATATGCAAGAAAATATTCCAAAGAAAGTAAATTTAAATAGAGCAGTGGGTCTCAACTAAGGCAATTTTGTCCCCTCCCATCCTTGTACCTCACCCTGGGATCTATGGAGACATGTTTGTCACAAGTGGCATTGGGGTTGCTACTGGCATCTAGTAGGTAAAGGCCAGGGATGCTGCTAAATCCCTTAATGTATAGGACAACCCCTGCTAAAAAACCAATTATCCAGCCCTAAATGTCAGTAGTGCCGAGTCTGAGAAACCATGAAACAGAATATGACACTTGGCATGGAATAGTTTTTGATTTCTAACCGCCAATCTTGAAAGCTCCCACCCCAAGCACCTTGTCTGGACCCAATTCAGTAATTTTCATCTGTGTGTGCGTGTGCATGTGCGTGTGTGTGTGTGTATGTTGGGAAGGAACAGGACCGTGGAGATGGTATAAAGAGGAGAAAGAAGGCTATAAGCTCCACCACATACACTCTAAGGGTTGGGAGTAAGAGTGTGTCATTAGGAAATAAGAAAGTATTATTATTAATGTACAGTACATATAACTGAGGTCATTTATTTGATCTCATGTTAGTGTTTTTGCTATTACTATTGTTCTATGACCACAAATTATCTACTTTGTAAATTGTCTTTATAACTTACAAATGTATATTTGGCTATAAGAGCAATTATCTATTACAAATTATCTACTGCTTCTCTCACCTTCATGAAACTCTTTAGCTTTTGGTAATGCTTTCTCTCCTCATTCTCCTACTACTTCTCTGAATATTCCTTTTCAGTCTCCTTAACTTGCACCCTTTCATCTGTTCCTCTCCTTCTGATTAAGTGATGGTTTTCATCAGAATGTTTTTTATTATTGAGCACAGTGTTTTGTATTACTCTTTTTTTTTTTGTCTTAATATGTCTATCTCCATCCTCAACCTAAGCATATGCATGGACATGCAGACTTTTCTAAAAACTCTGTTTCCAAGATTCACATTGTTATACATGGAATAGATATTTTCTACAACATGATTCTGCTGTGCTGCCTGAAAATGTTTCAGAGGAGGGCTAACTGAGACTAGGTCAATCAGAATCTGTCCTGGAAATTTTAGAACTGAAACTGAGCATTAAAGTGCTCCACAATCATTATATTCACATGTATCAACAAAATGGGGAGGTTTGAAAGCAGGATGGAGAGAGAGAGGGAGAGAGGGAGAAAGGAAGAGAGAGAGAAAATATGCATTGAGGCACAGAGAAGGAATACCTCGCAGAGGTAAGTAACCATGAGGGTGTTTGAGACACTAACCCACCATTATCCTTCCTGTCCAGGCTTATTCCCATGCAGTCCAGGCTTATTCCCATCCCTGAATCTTTTAAGAAAACACAATAAAAAATCTTTTTACATAATCTACTTTGAATCTGATTTATGTGTTGTGTAAAAGAAGCACTTTTAAGGTGCTCGGAAGTCCTTCTTCATATACACCTTTCCCCCAAGCAATCCATTCCACTCTGTTACTTTATCTTGAGAAACTACATTTCAAGCCAACTGCTGCCTGAAAAGCTTTACATCATATTCATATTATCATTATATTCCATCTGCATCCTCAAAGTTCCTCTTCCTCCTATATCTTATCTTATGGAAATCCAATTGGCTCCTTCTCCTAAGTAAGAAGCAGGAGTGCCCTCAATGGCTCCTTCCCTTTCCTTCTTTTTTTAAAAAAGATAAGTAATATGTAATGCAATAACCGTTTAATCAAAAATGATGAAAAAAAATCCATGATAGAGAAAACTCCAAATTTATAAATAAAGACAAGATCAGTAATAGTACTATGTAGAGCTGTCTTTTACTTTTGATCATTGACCCCTCTCATTGTTACCTTAGTGTTTTCCTGGGCTACTGAAATAGCCTCCTAACTGTTCTCCCTACCTAACACAGTCTTTCCATTTTTCCTTAACTAAGCCATCAGTCATCTTTCTAATATGCAAATCTGATTATATCCCTTCCCTGCTTAAAACCTTTATAATGGTCTCCATTTCCATATATTCCTGAAGATGCTGCATAAAGCATTTTATGATCAGGTCTCTGCCTATCTCCTGCCTCGCCTCCTATTCCTTCAACAATTTCCTGCTACCAGCAGTACTGAGCTTTACTCTTCCACCATACTGAACTTCCTTTGATTCTTTAAATGCATTGTAACAGTTCATTCATCTCTGCTTTTATTTTTTTTAAACATGCCATATCTTTTGCCTGGCTTGGTCTTTATGATTTATCCCCAGTTTACTTATCAAGCATTTTATTTTCATCCTTCAAACCCAGCCCAGATTTACTTAATCTGGGAAGATAGATACTAAATATTATTGCTCTTCAATCCTCTGTTCTAAATCTTTCGCTCTTCTTTTAGTGTTATACACTTTCTCCCTGGCTTATCTCAACCACTCTCATAACTTCAATTATTGATGACTCCCCAAGTGGGGATATGATCCCTCATTCTGAACATCACACATATATATCAAGTGGCAAATTATATATAAAACAGACAGCTCAAGGTCAATATGTACAAAAATGAAATTTTATCCCCCCTTGAATTGCTTCTTATTCAAGATATTCTATATTTTAGAAACTTGCACAACCATTTATTTAAGGGAAAAAAAACCCTGGAAATCATCCTTGATCCTTCCTTCTCCCTCATGTTTGGTATCTTCCTCCAGCATACTGGAGCCATCATGTTGGCATTACCAGTGTTTACATCATTCCAATGCCATGGTCACCAATGCCACTGCCAACATTGTTGCTGGCATTTACATAGTGATCACTGCCAATGCCCTAGCAGTGCTTGCTAACATCATCAACACCAGGGCTACCAATGCCTCACACTCTTCTCGTCCCATAACAATTATACAACAATAGCTCTTCTAAGTGCTACATTTTACTTATGTTTCAGCCCCCTAGCCTGAGGAGTTGTGTGGGAAACAATGAGAGCTGGGCTATGTAATAATCTCAGGAACACAAACCATGTTCAGAATCATTCCTCCCTTCTGGGTTCAATATTTGCCAAAAATTCTTCAACCAGCCTTATCTATCTTGACCCTCTTTTCCCCTAGGATGAATTCTTATTTTTCTAGGAGGTTTTTTGATCTTCATGTAAACATATCCCTGGCTATTCTTAATTAGTCCTCCAAATTATGCCCGAACACGTGTGAATCTGACAGTAAATACAGTTTAGGCTTATGCAGTGACCATTGCCACTTAAGCATCTGTAGTCAATGAATAGTTGTTGAATAAATAAGGGAACAAATGTCTTTTATTCTTAAGCTGTTTCTTTTTTCCAAATACTTCTGATCACGTTTCTAACAGGTTTAGTTTTCTTTTTTATTGAGTTGTAAAGAAACATTCTTAAAGAACTAGGAGCATTTATATTACAATTGTCATTTCAAGTGCACACAAATAAAAAATATAGATAAATACTGTTATCCTATTAATATCTAGGAACATAGTTTAATTCATCAGTTGTATTTAATCAGATCAGTTATAACTAATTTGTTAAAAGAGAAAAGAAGTAAAAGACAATATACCCAGTCCTCTCCAGAGCCAGCCTTTTGTGCATTCAATGCCTAGCACCTTATCTGGCATATTTTATTTAGGTCCTCAATATATATTTGTGAAGTGTAGATTATCCTGCTGAAACTTAACTTCTTACAGAATCCCTTGGACAAGAAGGCATGTCTCCAGCTTTTTCATAATAATGTTCACTTCATTATTTAAAGGAAAATCTGCTTATCTCTACTCACAGACTCAATTCTTCCAGCACCCAAAAGTGTGCAATTTTCTCCAACATCAAGCAATTTTCAAATTCTCAGTAGACACTGACTGGGTGTCCTACAAATTAACTCAATTCTGACACTCCTCGAAGAGAATGTCACATCCTACAGGTGAAGGGCTCAGTCCCACAACACTGCCCCCACTTCAGACACTAATTGCAAGTCCCAGTTGTTCTGACCAGGCAACTGTAAAGTGGGGTTCCCGTAGCCCCCTCCTTGTGTTTGATAATTTGCTATACTGACTCACAGAACTCAGGGAAACATCTGACTTATGCTTACTGGTTTACTATAAAAGGATGCAACTCAGTAATGGCCAGATGGGAGGAACACATAAGGCACAGTATGGAGTAGGCATGTGCAGAGCTGCTGTGCCCTCTCTGGGCACGTAACCCTCCCAGCACCTACATATGTTCATCAACCTGGAAGTTTACAAAATCTGATTGTTCAAGGATATTGATATAGAGTAATCTCCATTCCCACATTCCCTTTCTTAGAGGTCAGTGAGTGGGACTCACAGTTCCAATCCTCTAATTAGTCTTTCCACTGACCAGTCCCATCCTGAGGCTATGTAGGACCCCAGCCCCAAGTCACCTCATTAGCATAAGCTCAAGAATGATCAAAGGGATGTGTTATGAATAATAGAAGATACTCCTATCACTCAGGAAATTCCAAGGGTTTTAGGAGCTCTGTGCCACGAACCAGGGACAAAAAAAAATATTTTTTACTATCCCATAACCGTCATGTTCTTTTAATGGGTATGTTAAAAAATAATTTGATATTACATCAAATTATATAATATGGTATGTGATAATTACAGCTATATGATATGACAAATGAAGATCATCTATAAAATGCTAAAACAAGGTATAATCTAATTTAAATGAGAGAGGGCAGTCATTTGAGTCAGAAATGCTGTAGACATTATCCCAAATAATGTGATGCACACAAAGTTTAAAATCTACTGATCAAAGGAATTTATAATAGCAAGACAGACTATATTCTGGATAAACTGGTACAAATGTAATTAAATTATACTGGAAAGAATATCTCATATTTAAATTATCACTGAATAAAATACAAAATGTAAGTGAGAGTCAGGAAAATTTTTGCTTGGTGGTATTGTTGCCTTGGTTTCTGCTTCTGCCCAATATCATTGTTCCTTTCTCTTGAATCAAGATTTTTATTTTATGTACCAGCTAAAGCTTTTAATGACTTTAATAACTTTCTAGAGATATTAATCAGAATATCTAAATCAACTCAGTTAAAACTGCATGATGCTATCCAGATAAGATAAACAGATATTTATCCCTAAGTAAATAATAGATACAAGATAGTGAAAAGGAATGTTTCATCAATAACTACCACCTTTTATTTCAGAAAATTCTTTGGTGTAAAATGTAGAATTGTAGCTTTCATTTTCTGTGAAAGAAAACTAAGTATTTCATGCAACCTTAACCAAACTTCATTCTGTAGAGTATTCTCTCTATTCATTGAAGCATCTTTGTCCTAGCTTCAGCTTTTGTATTTTGAAAAGCTTTAAAGATAAACAAGATTGCACTGTGTAGCATAGGGAAATATATACAGGATCTTGTGGTGGCTCACAGCGAAAGAGAATGTGACAATGAATGTATGTATGTTCATGTATAACTGAAAAATTGTGCTCTACACTGGAATTTGACACAACATTGTAAAATGACTATAACTCAATAAAAAATGTTAAAAAAAAAAAAAGCTTTAAAAAATTTTTCTTCTTCCTTGTTGGAATAGGGAAGACATACCCAATTTAGAATATGGATTACACATCCAAAAAAGGAACCAGCCCAGCTAAGCAACTCTTTTTCTTCTTTGTTGGAGATCCGTGTAGGTTCTAATGAGCTCAGTCTCCTGGGGAGCATTTTAATGGTTTTTACCGCCTCCCCTGAAAGACTATGTTTATACTAAATTCTGATATAGTATACAGGACTTGTATGGTAATTAGCATTCAAATGGACCACTGATTTCCCTTTCATTGAGTGGGTTGTCTATTTCCAGGCTCAGAAATGGAATCCAATGAGTTAGAGCTTATAATAATCAAGACATACTAACAATTCAAATCCTAAATCAAACATCCAACATAGAGGGTGCAAAAGAGAAGCATCACCCCTGTCTCAGACTGGTCAAACCACCAAAAGGGAATAAAATCATGAAGAGGGCAAACTCTTTCATGGCTAATGGTCTATGAGCAAATGTGAGTGTGAGTAGCCAGAAAAATAAAATGCTATGTATAATGTCAAAGTGAAATTGAAAGATGGAATATGTTGAGTTTTAGGTTTCAAACTTTGCCACGTCTTTAATCACAGTCTATATTGTTTTCAATGTAGTCACCGATAAAATTCAAGCAAGAGAAAAATGAAGTAAAAATTCAATGTACTTGCTTGATAAATATTTTAGGAATTCACCTAATGACCTTAATGAGGAGCTGGCAATTATTCCAGACCAACACTGAGAATCACAATCATTTTACAATTCCCTTAAATCATGTTATAGTATATGAAAACATTTAACACTGTATATGTTAATATTTTGGGACAGAGATCCCCTACAAAATCTAACAAAATCCTTGTACTTTCTCAGTGCATCCTTAGTGAAATGCAAATCTATTCATACAATTGTTTTTAATCATTAAATTATAAAGGTAAAACAAATAAAAGTGGAATGACTTTGCACTTCAAGTCTTTAATGAATATTAGTCATTTAATTCATATACATATTATTGGTCTAATTGTGGTTTGCCTTTTTTTTTTCCGAGTCTATGTCTGTACTGAATGGTTAGAAATTAATAAAGTGAAAGCAACAAAGAGCTTGAATAAAAACATAAATTTAAAAAGTTGACTTTATAAAATATCTCTCTCACTTACAAAATAATAAAAAGATAATAGCTCAGTGAGCAATAACCTACCAGATTTGTAAAAGATCAAAATAGTCATTATTATTCACATCTACAAATGAATGGGAAAGCAGAAGAAATTAAACTCACAGTATTTTATTTAAAGAAATACTTTTGCTACACTTACGTTCTACACAAATAGCATGAATATATTTTTAGCACAATTAACCAAATACCCCTGAGCCTACTTTCCTTTTCATGGCTTTAGGCTGGTTAATGTGAAATTTAATTTGTGCTAATCTTCTCAAGGTTAGCAAAGTGTGAAATACACTGTACACTGGATTTACCCAACTTACAGTAGCCTTGAATTTGTGTAAAATTTTAGAAAATAATGTCTTAGAATTTTCTAATCAAAAAAAAAAAAAAAAAAAAAAAAAGAAAGAAATAACCTTGAGGCTCCATCATCAGGGCTGAAAACTATGCTAAAATTATAAAGGAGATGAAATGTCCAGGGTAGACCAACAGAGACTGCATGTAAGAAGCTCTTAAAATGAATTTAATTATTATAGAAGAACTCTATTTAAAGCCACAGATATAAATTATTTATTTTAAAGCTGAAACGGAAGAGTTGTGGAAAAGTCACCTGAATATTGCCCTTAACAATAAAAATCTGTCTGGTCCCAGAAACTAGCTCATCATGTAATTGTCTAGGATTAGAGAAACCAAAATTTGGAGTTTCTCCTCTGTATAAGAATGAACTGTCCTAACTCTCTCCAACTTACAAAATAGGGACCTTATATTTAGGAGACTCAGTGAAACCATTTAGGTGGCCAATCTAGTTACATACCTGATTCATCTAAAAAGCATTAGTGGCACATATAAACAACTTTTAAATGCATAGTAGGTGGTAAGAAAAATGGGTGTGGTATTGGATTTGTATTCTAAATGCACAAGGCTATTACACTGAAAGAAAATTTTACAAAACACTTAATGGATTAAACTTGAAAAGGAGTAATGATGTGAAAAAATATATAGGAGAAGAAGCAAATTGCATGCAATAAGGCAGAAAATAAAATTCAGTGAGATTTAGGTTTGTACAAACAGAGTTATCTCAAACAAGCCGCTTAGTTTGCATTCTTTTCTGGGAACTCATAACAGAGCTATGGAAACACAGTAAGGGTTGGGTAACTTGATCGTACAAAATTAAGATGTGTGTGCGCATGTGTATCTGTTTAGCTACATGATATTGAAAGCCATATTTTAACAATATACCAACATTTAAAAGAAATGCAAGGCAAATAAAGTAGAAAGTCATTTCAAATAAATCACAGTAGCCTTATTATTCTATGATGAGCTCAATATGTTCAGTTAAAATATACAAAATCCTTTGACATTTAAAGTGCTATGTAAATTTAAGGTAATGGCACATGGTAAAGGCACAAAAAATTAATGTATTGTGAAAATAATTTTATTCTTTTATGTGACTGTGAATACACATTTGTAGAAGAAATAAATGTGTTATTCTTCCTGCATGAAGATGATGGTATGAAATAACTTTTACTATAATGGGTACTTTGACTTATTTATTATGGAAGCTAGTGAACCTGGATATAAAAAGATGGATGGGAGAAAATTTCTTAGTTATGTCGAGGATGACTTTATTTATAAGAGGAGGACTTGGGGGGAAAAAAAGAGAAAAACTCATAGGTTAATTTAAAAAAAAACCACTTTAATTCCTGATTTAAAAAGAGCCTCAAATTTCAGGTTTATCTTGTGATAGATGCAAAAATTTTTCCAAAATTTGTAGCACTGCAATCTACCTTGTCCAGAGAAGATAGTGAAAAACATACCACATCGGTACCTTCAAAACTAGACTAGGAAACTAAATAATCTACATTAGAGTACTTTCTAGACCAAGTGGCTGGTTGGAATAATTTTCTCTCTTGATCATAACTGGAAAAACAATGTATTATATTGAGATATTCAACACTTAGCTATGGGTGTTCTTTTATTGTCTTTATAATTATTCATATGTTATGAAACGGTTGACAACGTATATGTGACTGTGTAGTAATCATGTAATTGTCTAGCTTAATGAGTGATTCAGATTCTCATATCACTAACTACACAGCACTTTAGTGATCTGTCTCTGCAAGACAGTAACATATATGCAATGAATCTCTTCAGGTATGACTCCAAGTTAAAAAAAAATTAACTTCTCTTTACCTACTTAAATTCTACTTAATTTCATCTCCTTTATGAGGCATTTTCCATATTTTCTAGCCAACATTAATTATATTATTTCTGATCATCTAGATTGCTTTTATTTAAAAGTTACAATACTTATTGATTTATTAGAAATACTAGGAGAAAGTCTAGGTTCTAGATTTGTAATCTAGTGGTAAAAGAAATTTGCTCAAATAAGACTGGCAAACCAGAAATTTTAAAAGAAAAAGATAGACATTTGATGGTAAAAAATTTGACAAAGGAGATCATAAAGTCAAGACAAAAATATTTAGGGAAAATTTTTACAACGCAAGGACTTAAGACTCATACCTATAAAATATAAAGATCTTAGTAGTCCATTAAAGACTAAATTCAAGTGTTAAAAAATGTATAAAAAAGATACTCAAGCTTATTACAGTTGAAAATAGACAAATTAAGTAACAATGAGACAAAGTAGGATGGCTGTATCACTCTGTGCCCCAACTTGGCAAATTTTTCCTTCATAGCACTTAAGATCATCAGACTTATATTTACTTGTTTACCTGTTAACTATTTTTGTTTCCCTCCTAGAATATAAGCTCCATGAGAACACAACTTGCATCTGTTGTTCGCTGCTTTGATGTAATACCTAGAGCAGTGTGTGATGTGTAGGAGGAAGAGAAGAAGTCTGAACATAAAGATATTACTTTACTCTCCTCAACTGGTAGACTTAAAAAAGAATAATTATATCTGTTGCTGACTAGAATTCTTCACATTGCTAGAAAAAGGTGAATTATTAGTCATTTTGGAAAGCAATTTCATAACAACTACTAAAATTAGATACCACAATTTCTGAGTTTTATCCTAGAAAAAGGAAAATACGTAAAATATGTCTACCAGGACAGAGTTTAATGCAGCACTGTTGATAAATACAAAGCAGAAAGAAAAAAAAAAGATGAATGCTCATCAATAGGGAAACCATGGAGTAAATTTCTGTACATCACTTTTATGGAACTTTAAGCAAACAAGCAAATTAAAAAAAAAAAAGAGTTGAAGCTTCCCTAGTTGAAATAAAAGGATTTCCAATAAAGCTGAGTGGGAAAAAAGGGCAGAAAAGCATGCCTATATTATTCCTTTTAAAAATAATAATGACCTCCAAAACCTGTAAGTACCTACACATGTGTGTTATAAATATATGAGCATGGGTTAAATGCAACATCAAATATAATGGTCTGTTAACGTGGTTATGTGTGAGGATCATGATGTGAGGAAAGAAGGTAGGAGTGAGGAAGGGAGTGACAGGCAAAATAGGAAAAAGTTTTTGAAGAAAACACTAACAAAATCAGCATCTGATACATTATTATTAAGTTAATTATTTATATCAAATTATATATAAATATATATAAATATAAAATATCTGAATGAAAAATAATCTCACAGTAGGCAAATGATCAGTATACTGCATTTAGAAGGAAAAAAAGAATAGTGTTAGAGGAGAAATCCAGAGAAACAAACACACTCAGGCAAGAGAAACAAAAGCAAAAATAAACAAATGGGACCAAATTAAACTTACAAGCTTTTGCACAGCAAAGGAAAACCATAAGCAAAACAAAAAGACAACTTACTGAATGGGAGAAAATATTTGCAAATGATGCGACTGACAAAGGCTTAATTTCCAGAATATATAAACAGCTCATATAACTTAATAACAAAACAGCAAACAACCCAATCCAAAAACGGGCAAAAGACCTAAGTAAGAAATTCTCCAGTGAAAACATGCAAATGGCCAATAGGCACATGAAAAGATGCTCAACATCGCTAATTATCAGAGAAATGCAAATCAAAACTACATTGAGACATCACCTCACACTAGTCAGAATGGCCATCATTCAAAAAGCCACAAGCAATAAATGTTGGAGAGGGTGTGGAGAAAAGGGGACCCTCCTACACTGCTGGTGGGGATATGGTTTGGTGCAGCCATTATGGAAAACAGGATGGAGATTCCTCAAAAAACTAAAAATAGATTTACCATATGATCCAGCAATCCCACTCCTGGGCAAATATCTGGAGGGAACTCTAATTTGAAAAGATACATCTATCCCAATGTTCATAGCAGAACCATATACAATAGCCAAGACATGGAAGCAATCTAAATATCCACTGACAGATGACTGGATAAAGAAGTTGTGGTATATTTATACAATGGAATACTACTCAGTGATAAAAAAGAATAAAATAATGCCATTTGCAGCAACATGGATGGACCTGGAGATAATCATTCTAAGTGAAGTAACCCAGAGAGAAAGAAAAAAATAAATACCATATAATATCACTAATATGTAGAGTCTAAAAAAAAAAAAAGTCACTGAACTCATCTACAAAACAGAAACAGTCTCACAGACATAGTAAACAATCTTATGGTTACCAGAGAAAGGGTGTGGGAAGGGATAAATCTGGAGGTTTAAAACAACTGTTAACCACTATACATAAAAATAGATAAAAAACAAATTTCTTCTGTATAGCACAGGGAACTTTATTCAATATCTTGTAATAACCTTTAATGGAAAAGAATATGAAAATGAATATATGTATGCCTATGTATGTATGAGTGGGACATTATGTTGTACATCAGAAATTGACACATTATTACTGACTATACTTTCAATAAAAATTTAAAAAAATAACTCCACTATAGTCTATTACCTTTCAACAACCCAGCTTCACATGCAAGCTGTAGTACCATCTTTAATTTTCTTTACTACCAGTATTTTCCAAATGGTATTCTAAAAATGGTGTTTCCATCTCCTCTTTCCAGCAAACTCCTTTCCAATCTGAGAATTCTACCAGATCTGCTACCTCAAAGGCACTCATCCTACTAGACTTTTCTTCCTCCCTGCAGTGAAACCTCTCCCTGGCATGAATTCTGACGTGGCCCCTTGTGCTGCCTCTTCCTTTCAGTCCACTTATTTTTAACTGCATTTTCTAGTTTTTCTTTCTCTGCCCATCTTACCTAGAGTTGCATACGATCAAAAGACAACATCTATTTATAAAAGTAAAAGAAAAAGAAAATGGTAATTATGTGAGGTGGTTATGTTAATTAACTTGATTGTGGTGATCATTTCATAATGTATACATCTATCAAAACATCAAGTTGTACACCACAAATATGTACATTTTTATTTGTCAATTACACCTCAACAAAGCTGAAGAAAATAAAACAAAGTCTAGAGGTAATAGCTCTGAAGTCCAAGAAAAGAGATACAGGTAATGGAAATTGGAAACCTAATGAAACAATAATAATGATATATTTCAAATTACAAGACCAGAAAAAAAAGTTTTTGGGGAAATTAATATCATTTCTTTGCTTACAGAAAAGAACATTGAAGATATTTTTCACTAAAAGTCTCAACAAAAAGCTTAAAACCAGCTTGGAAACTTGCCTAGAGAGCAGTTTTGCTGGCACCTTTATTTAGAAAAAGAATTTTGAAAAATAGTATTTTTTCATAGATCAGTAGAGGCAAAAGAGATAGTTTGAATGACTTTGGAATAGAAGTGAATAAAGTAAAAAAGAAGAAAATTAAAGAAAACTTTATGAAGACAACAGTAAGCATTAGCAAGATTGAGGCAAGGAAGAAACCAAACTCTTCAACTTTATTGTGTACCTAGAATATTATTAACTTTGTGTTGTTTGTACTGTAAGGCACTGTAGTGATTTAGCATTTGATTTGTGCAAAAAAAAAAAAAATAACCGAAAAAACAAATCCAAGTAAGCAATGTTCACCTTTGATATGCTCTCAAAAATTTTAGTATAATTAGCCTCTAATACAGTATTTTAATGTCCAAACTCAATATAGAAGTTGGGCTTTACTTTATTCTTAGCCCCAAACTACCTCCTCTTTCTACACTCAACTCACTCCTCAACTTAACATCTATTATTTATCTACAACTGCAGAGAGTATTTTATTAGAAGTGCAGGATGAAAGCTAATGTTTTCATGGTAAATAAGGGGTTTGTTCTAAAATTACCCCCAAAGGGTTTGTTTTGAATTTTTAGAATTAAATATTCCACAATATTTGAAGTTAAAAATGAACCCCAAAGTGGAACAGTATTCACATTGAACATAGCTGTACCAAATTATTTGCTTTATTGGCCAATACATTTGCATCTCTCTGGAGAAAGAACCAAGTTAAAACATTTCTTTAGTAACAGGAATTCTGGTGCAGAAGTGGGTATGGACAGACACGACTGGTACATGGCCAAGTATGGAAGCAGATGGTCTAAGAATAGTACCCTCTTCCCACACCAGGTGTTTGACTGACTTCATGATGTTCCCTAGATATTTAAATTTCCTCTGTTATATAACTTCCCAAAAGATAACTTGATCTTCCAATCTCTCTTAATTCCCACAGCACAATTAAATCTCTCCACGTTCTGTACCTTTCCCTCCCTTTCTGAAGGTAACAGCTGCTAATCTGAACAAGTCATATACTTAATGAAGACCAAAAGTCACTAATTGTTTTTTTTTTTTTTTTTTTTTTTTTCTGAGCAAGGCAGAATGCAATTCTTTAACACTAGCAAATACAGGCAATACAGACCAGCAACCTGGCCCTTCTATTCTCTCTGGTAAAATACACTCCTTATAGCAAAGTGCTTTAACTCCATATGGGATCTGGGTTGAGCCTGCGTGAACCCCGCTTCCCTGGGATAGGATATTAAACACGACACAGCTAGAACAGACACCACTTTCCCCAAACCACAATCAGATTTTGAAGAAGCCATTATGTATAAGTAAAGTCTTTCATATGAAAAAAAATCTTTATGTATCAAAACTCTACACTAAAATCTGAAAGAAAAAAAAAAGGTGATTCTGAGGAAATTGTATGTGCATTACTTTCTTCAATCTTCAACTCAAAGCATAGTTAGTCCTTTCAGTTTACGAGGTTCAAGTCAATATTCTCTCCTAAATTCAGTATTCCTAGTTGAGATTACATAAATTGATTTGCACTAATTTTTTTTACTGTTTAAAATGTGGCATTAACCCAGGTAGGCATAGTTGTTTGAATATATAAACATTTTTTTGAAGGAAAGGCTCTACCACTTCTGTGAAGAAGATGAATGTACTAGGTGCAATTATGAACTTGAGTTAAATCTTCCCTCATTATTCATTCCCAAGAGGACTAGAGATCATCACTTTTTTTCGCCTTCATGAGTTCTCTTAGGAAAAGGAGGTTGATTAATTCATTTTGATTTTTGAGATTTTCTTCTCAAAACAGTTCAATAACAAGGAATAGGCATATTTCTTTTTCTGTTTCAACTTTGGGAATTTTTGGTCATTAAAACTATTTTTAGCTGAAGTTTAGAAGTATTGCACATATGGATTTCCTTTTGAAACATGGTTTTGAATGAAGTGAGGGTCATATAACCCATTTACAGCATTACTTTATGCTCTCTCTTCTGTTCCAAGACTTCCAAAGAATTAATTAAAAGTTGATAGGATTGCCCTTAAAACCAATTATCCCTATGGTCTGAAATGCTGAGTACACATTATTGAGTTTTCAAATAAATTGAAAAAAATTTTAGTCAGGCTACAGCATTATCTTAATTTATAAACATTAATACAAGAAAATATCTGATTTGTTTTAAATGATTACCTCACACTGTATTATCAGTCTTCTCTCTTTCTGCCTGTTTAGAAGCCTATCAGAATACATTCCCAATCTATAATAACAGTGCACAATCATGCATAATTCCTCTGATACTGAATAGTGTTCTAGCTGAGGTGTTTCTGAAATTTAGAGATAGCATTTCACCAGATTTACACCGTGCTTCAATTTCTCAGTTGAGGAACCCCTCTAACCTGTTTGTCTTTTCAATCTTGCGTTACGGAGGACTGATGACTTCAGGGACTTTTGACCCTTAACCTTTAAATCCCTTTTCTTGTCATCATAACATGACTGTCCCATTTTCCATATACACATTTAATTTTTCTTCCTCCACATATATGCGTGCGCACACACACACACACAATATGAGATTAATAAAAGTTACAGGCAGCAATTGAAATTACTTGCACTGCAGGAGATTTTTTTTTCATGATATCCTCCCCCTTCCAAAAAAAAAGAAAGAAAAAAAAAGAAAGTAAATGCCTTGAAAAACAGTAGCGAGTATTCTGGTGTCCTTATCATGGCAAGAAACTGTGCTAAGAGCCTAACAGTAATACTTTCATTGAAAGATGAAGAGTTAAAGCTCAGAGATGTTGAATCATTTACTCTATGCGGGAGAGTGAGTTTTCAGGCCAGGATTTGAATCTAGAAAGTTCGACTCCAAAATCTCTCACTATGCTGCCATGCCTTAGTCAGAGCAAACACACTTTGTGCCCGACAGAGCTAGAGGAAAAAGTTTAAAAGAATGTCATGATACACTGCCATTAAGACTTCCAGTTTCAACAACAGGAGGTCATCAAACTTAGTTTCTACAAAATTGGAAATAGTTTGTCTCTATAAATATTGCTAAATCAGTGAACAACTGACGGAAGAAATGAGATCTGTACAGGTGATTCTTATTTCAGGAACAGATTCAATTCCTAATGCTCAGTATTAACTCTATTATTTGAACTTTAAACCCATTTTTATATAGAGGCTTTATCTGCAGGGGTTGGAGTATGGCTTCGATAACATGGAGAGATTGTTCTAGACTTGTTACTTAAACATTGACTTAAACAACACTGAAAGACTGTTCTCCAGTGACATTAATATATCCATGAATATTAAGATTTATTAATATCTTAACAATTGAATTTTAGGAAATGGTCCATGTTCCTCCATGATCTTATATTACAATTCTCTGCATAATCGCACATAACCCTAGTGATGTGCTCATTTCATATTTGAGAATCAACATGATAGGCAATAATGGGCAGCCAAAGTAGCAAGTATATAACCTGATGAAAGTTCAGTGAGAAATGTCCCCTCTACTTTCAGTCTTTATGTTATAATATGTGTTAGCATGTGTAATTGCTTAAACATGATTTAGTTGATTAATTCTTATTTTTCTTTTTTTTTTCTGTAGTTCATAGGAATGGTGTTGGAAGACTTTCTATTTTCGTAAACCTTTCCAATAATTAGTTGTGAAAACAAGAATAAAATTGCCCCAATATTTCACAACACAGCCCAACAATTTCAATAAATCTTTGTAATATTGACAACACAATGGTTGATTTCCATTAATATTTTTGTCTTCTCCAGAATGGGCTGGGGGAGGAATATTGCCTAGCTTTCTATTCTGTCACATTCTAAAATTTCTCCACGTATAACTCCGATTTTAAACATAGTGGGATCTTCTGAATTATTTAGTTGTTTCTGGTATGTTTAGCATTTTCCTCTGTGAGCCACCTGAGAATTGCATCAGTGTGCTATTTCTGCTCACTAATGAAAATGTCAAAGATCAGGCTTAAAAATGTTAAATAAAACTGAGCCAATCAGTCCCCTACTGTTGTTCATTTTGAGGCCAACTTTATTCAAAGACTGGTTTACTCCCTGTTGCTACTTCTTAGTCTAAGCCTGTAATTGTCAGTAAACATTATCAAACAGGTTTTTGGATTGTCACTGTGAAATAGATGCTCTCGACTGTGATCAAAACTAACCATTCAAAAGCAGGATTAAGTCAAATATCATTAATTCAGACTTACCAACCAGAGGAGTGCTGAAAATCACCCAACACCAACACCCAAGCTGCCCTCCCAAACTTGCTAAAATGTTCTTAAGGATTGATTCTATTTTATATTTCTGTGAAAATCATCAGGAAAATAACAAAAATTTGGAAAATAAATTTCCAACTCATAAAGAATAAGAAATATTCCTTTTAAAAACTTGGCTAATTCAGGAAATTACATCAGTAGAGATAATCACTTTTAACATATATTTTCTCCCAAAACATATTTATAAGTTTGATATTGTTATGTATATAAAATTGTGCATTTATATCCTGATTTTTTTCACCTAACATACTTATGAAATTTCTTACATCCTTCAAAACGTGTAATCTGTAATATCTATATAATTCAAGGTGTCCACAATATTGGGAAACAGAGAATAAACTTAAACAATATGTAAATTATGTATTTAAATAACGCTCAACATGTTTTCAAGTGATGTGCCTTTAAATTTACAGCAATGGGTTCAATATTTAATCTGAAAACAGTACAATAAATATAAAAAAGGCTGTCAAAATTGCCTAGAAATACAGAGGTAAGAAAAAGGTGTATTTATTGCACTTTTATCAGATTAACAATTACATCCAGTGCTTTAAACTAAGAGAGGCTTCATCTGAAAAGTGTCTGGTGGCTACAGAAGAATTACTAGAGTATATTATTTAAAGATATAGCCAGGAAAGATTTAAAAATAAGTTTATCTTACATTTCCCAGAAGTAGCTTCTTTAGTTAAAATTATACATCTGCATTTGAATATCAGCTTTTGGTGTCTCTTTTTAGTGATAAAACACATGATCTGCCATTTTATTTTTACAGGGAAAAGCAAAGATTGACAAACTTCCACTACACCAATACTGGCTCTCATACATTTCTCTGAAATCTTTGTCTGGAAATCAGCTCTACCAAAATGTAAAGTCACATATAAACCACATTCTTGGAGCTCTCATGGATCCTAGCATATAGAATATTTTAGCTGTCATTTTTTTTTTTTTTTTTTTTTTTTTTTAGCCTCTTGTTAATACTCTTAACTGTAGAAAAGGCAGGCAGGTACAATGACAAGTAAAAAAAAATTTACCATCAGATCATCAAACAAACACTGAAGCCAGATCATCAAACAAACACTGAAGCCAGAGGGAGCACAGAAGAGTTGTTTATTTTGGTTTTTAAGTCCCTCATCAGATCATAACAAGGCATCTACTTTCACTAGCATAGTAAGAGTCCCACATTTGCTTTTTTATAAATACCCTCTTCTGTTAGCTTGGTTAAACACAGACCAGGGCCCTCACCACAAGAATGAGAAATTGCGGGGGGGGGGGGGGGGGACTCCTACCATGCTAAATTTCATTCAAAAAATGATGCTAGCCATGTATCAGAATCTCTGCCCAGTCATGAGGATATGAAATGAAGTTAATTAAGACACAGTCTGCCCTCAAAACAATTCACAGTCTGATGTGGAATATCGGTAAGTAGGTCTCTGATTAGAGCATCGTGATAACAAATGAACAAGTAAGAGTGGATGAGCCTAAATCAGACTGTGAGCTTAAAAACAAATTCCCGGAAATGTCACTTTGAAAGCAGTCAGTAATTAGGAAGAAAATCCGTATGTAGCCTGTGTACGTATGTGTATATGTTTGTTTGTTTGTGTGTGTGTGTGTGTGTGTGTGTGTGTGTGTGTGGTTTGTATTGCATAGGGATAAATGACACAGAACATAACCCAAAGGGCTCACTCTTTCTAAGTAAATGAAATGTGAGGGGAGGAGCAGAAGAGAAAGCAGTTAGACAGACATCAGAAGAAAAAAGAACTTAAAACACTTGGTTAAGATATTTATCTTTGCCCTGAAAGCTCTAGGGGAAAATGTAGCAATTTTTAATGAAGGAGCATCATATGATCAAATTTACATTTTAGCTGCATTACGGAAGATGAAATAGACAAGGGGAGCTCTACTGGAAGCTGAGGACCATTCAGAAGAACTGCATTCTACTCAGATTTCAAGTGTGGCAGTTGAGAACAAGGCTGGTTAAAAGAGGGATTTAGATGCTGACTCTTCAGTCCTTGGTGAATGAGGTAGTCTGGTGGGGACAGTGAAAGAAAGAGGGTCCATAATGATTGCATGTGGCTAGCCTGGACTCTCTGGGAAGTTAAAATAGAGGATACAGGAGGGACTATAGGTTTGAGGGGAAATACGACTTGGACATAATACTAAGTTTGAATTACTTACAAAACCTCTACATGGAGATGTTCTTCAGACAAATCTATGAGTATGCAGCACTGATCTGAGATCCATAAGAGTGTTAACAGTGGTTAAAGACATGAGAGGTTATCTGATAAGGGATTACTATCAAAAATATATAAGGAACACATACAGGTCTATAATACACACACAAAAAAACAAACCACCCAACTATGGGCAGAGGATCTGAATAGGTATTTTTCCAAAGAAGACATACAGGTGGCCAACAGGCATACGAAAAGATGCTCACTAATTATCAGGGAAATTCAAATCAAAACCACAATGAGATATCACCTCACACCTGCCAGAATGGCTATTATCAAAAGAATAAGAAATAAAAAGTGTTGGTGAGGATGTGGAGAAATAGGAACCCTCCTGCAATATTTGTAGGAATGTAAATTGGTGCAGCCACTATGGAAAACAGTATAGTGATTCCTCAAAAAATTAAAAACAGAACTACCATATAATCCAGCAGTTCCAATTCTGGGTATTTATCCAAAGAAAACAAAAACACTAATTCAAAAAGGTTTGTGAACCCCTATGTTCACTGCAGCATGAATTATAATAGCCAAGATATGGAAACCAAATAGCCAAATGTCCATCAGTGATGAATGGATAAAGATGTGGTGTACATATACAATGGAATACTACTCAGCCATAAAAAAGAATGAAATCTTGCCATTTGCAAAAGCATGGACAGACCTTGAGGGTTTTATGCTAAATGAAATAAATCAGAAAGAGAAGACAAATACAGTATAATTTCACTCATATGTGGGATCTGAAAAAACAAAACAAACAAATAAAGCAAAACAAAAGTCATGGATCCAGAGACACAGATTGATGGTTGCCAGAGAGGAGGAGGGTTGGGGGTAGTGGGCAAAATCGTCACCCATTTTGAAAAAGAGGTACAATCTCCCAGATGGAAAATAAGTAAGTCATGGGGATGTCAAAAAAAAAAAAAAAAAAAAGACATGAAGGGAAATGCAATATAAGGAGGGAAAAATCAAAAAGATTGCAATAAGGGAACATTAATAAAGTATGGATGAAGAAAAAGATCTTGTGAAAGACACTGTTGCAGAAGTAGAAAGAGAAGAAAAGAAGTCAAGGAAGTCAACCAGAAAAGTAGAATTTTCAACTAAAAAACAAATTTCTTTAGATTCAATATTAAAAAGGTCATTGGTCCTTCGGATAAAACTGTTTTTGTAATTAATGACATTTAAAAAGAAATCAATAATCTAGGAAAGAGAGATGATATTCGATGGAGAAAGGTGCCAAAGTAGGCAAAGTAGGGGATCAAATAAAAGCCCAGGTGGAGGTATTGCTTTGAGTTTAGGAACACTGTTTCCACTGATATGAGTGGAAGGAGGAAGAGGTGCCCCTCCTCATTTACCGCAAATCTGCAAATCTCTCTAGGCAACAGTGCAGAGAGAGTGAAGAGCTGCAAAAGGAAATGTGTGAGCTGCTTGGTTACTGACGTTTATGCCAGATGTTTATTTAACCCTCTTTCTCATGAGCCACCTTCTACATACTGAATATCAGAAAGTTGGGGAGACAGGTTACCACTTGCTTTTACTCAGGATGCATATTTATTTTACAGTAAGGCTGAACTGAAACCACTCTGAAATAAGACAAAGTAGGCAATTGAGTAGGAATATTTAATGAATTAGTGGTATCTTCACACTCTGTCACAGATTGCAATGATATACTCCTTATCAAAATTCTCTTCAGGACTATCTTTGAAACAGAGAAATCCCAAGGCACTTGATTTGTGAAAACAGAGAAATCCCAAGGCACTTTATTTGTGAAAATAAAGTCTCAAAAGGAGAAGCTGAAAAAAAAAAAAAAAAGGAGAAGCTGAACAATGTGTATATTGGTGGTAGGAGGGGGAGAGGGACAATTCCATCATTCTGCCCTGGTATTAGTGGGGGGGGGGGGGAGGCTGATTACATTGAGCTACCCTCCCTTTCAGGGTCATTATTCCTCCATCAACAACCTGATTCTGGTACCTTGATCCTTGTTTACTCAGCTGTAGGGAGAGATTTCTCTTGAGTCAGAACCAGTTCTTGCATAGAAAGAGACAACTGTCCTTTTCTAAACACACTGTCCCCCAAAACAGCTCTGTCAGTAGAATATCAAATACCTCTTTGCAGAGAAGCAAGGCCCACAAGCTCCTGGTTAGGTTGAGACACTGGTGCTTAAGTCAGATGACTGATAGAAGTGTTACTGGCTCAATGGCTGAAGGGCAAAGAGTACAATGAGCAGTCCAAGGAGTAGAATCATGGAGAAAAGCAACACACAGAACCCGGACAATCATCCTGAGGGAACAATCTGAAGAGGCTATAGAGAAGCCTAGGGAAAGGCAACGTGACGCAAACCAGGGAAGCCAGAGAAACGTCCTGATTAGAAGTGGCAGCTAGAGAGGGTGTTCTTTATAGGGAGCAGGAAGCCTATAAAACCACTGATGGTTCCAGAGTAAACACCTGGGATGAAGTGGAAATTTACTCATTATTCAGTTTTCTCTCCATGGCTGGGTGCTTGGCATCATATGTAGGAAATACACAGATGAGTATCTCTTTCAGTTTTCATCTTGATGTGAATTGTCATGCAGACAGGACTGAAATGTGAGAATAAAACATTTTAATCAGTAGTTTATTCTTGATATTAAAGGAACTCTACTAGCAAAATTATTTGTATGATTTCATCCAGATGCTAGAATTGTCATGGATAGTAGGAAGAAGCAATCAACCTAGTTCATGAGAACCTTAAATGCTTCTTCTGCACCACTACAGGAATAACTTTCAAAAATTAATTCATAAGCCTGTACTTTAAAAAATAGGACATGCCATGGATATATTTGAATGTGGAAGCAAATGCTGTCAGGCAAAGTCTACACAAAGCCACAAAGCTCAAAAGTATGTATTTTTTGGGAAAAAAAATTCCCAATTTGGGTCACACAGGATGGGCTCCATACAGGTTAGCTTTCTTAATGTACTTTTAGCCTTGGAAACAATCATAGGGAGAAAACAGACATTTTATGAAGGATCCCAGTTCCTAAACACTCCCTTGTTCTTGATCTAAAATGCAGGGTAATGAATCTCTTGGGAAAGTAACTGTACACAAAGTATTTTGTCAAGAACTCACAATGGTCTGGCTGTTGCTCCTCTTGTCATGTCTTGTCACACTATGTCTTAACTCATCTTTCAGGAAGGGAGTCCAGAAAGAGCAACCCACAGAAACTCTTTGTTCATTTTACTTGCTCAGGCTTTTTTATGAGTATGTACACACACACATAAACAGACACACACACACAGGTGCTCTGAACCCCAAAGGAAACTACAGCTTGAGTGCAGCTATTCATTTCTATTAAGAGTACAGTCAAAATTTATCCAAGCATTTCAGACATCCTTCCAATTAAGATTTTGTATACTTCTCTCTGTAATGTACTTGTTTCTTTCCTGACCTCTCTAGAGTATTTTAAAATGAAGGTTATTGTGATTATGGTGTGAAATAGTAACTTTCTTCTATTTCAGCCTTATTTATCCTACTCAGAACCATTTCTAGGCTATCGTCCAAAAATAGCCTCTAACCACCTAAGCTGTTCAATGAAGTGTATCAGAAAGCAATCCTTGCAATAGCTCACGAAATATGTTCTTCCTTCATTTGAGCATAGTTTCATGCCAATCAACAACAAAGCAATTAAAATCCTGCCAGGATCAAAGAACATGTCTTGCTACAGCTTTTGCCAATCTATAAAAACATTTCCCCATCTCCTTTTGTTAAGGCCCTGGCGACCTACACTGCAGCAATATCCAAGAATCTACTTATGCTCTTTATAGTTCTTAATTTGTTTCCAAATATATGTCAACAAATTTCTTGCTGCAAAGTACATGCTGTCAGTTTCCAGTTTTTTCCACATTATATTTCTCTATTTTATATTTCCCCATCTTTCTGTAAAGCACCTGCCTTAACTACTTTGATATTCTGCCTTTCAGCTTGGATGTACATACATTTGACCTTAATATTTTCATTGAGGCTATGCTGCTTGAAGATTTGTCATGTACTCCTATCTATTGTATATAACAATTTTCTTTATGTGTTTTCCCTCTGCTAATAAGATAATCCTTTCACGGATTTTTGTGGCGCAATCCATTGAATCTGGGTACACTCTGATATCAACTACCTTGAGTTAATCAGATAATACATTGCTGTGGGAGGTGGACAGTCCCTTTCTGGATTATTCTCTCTTCTCAATAATCGAAAGGACCAGCTAAGCAATTTTCCACACTCTCTCCTAAGCTCTTTGCTCCCCGCTGAGTGCAACTGAGATGCAACTCACACCATTTTACTCAAGAATTTTGAAGTTTTGGGGAGGGTTCTGAGCATAGCTGTGTGACAAGAATGTCAAGAAGCAGACCAAATAATTTCTCTGAATCCACAACTGTCTATGAATGCAAAGAGACTTGTAGAATTGTTGCAATTAAAATGAATAATCCAAGCCAAAAGTGTGTCAGCTGAAAAATCTAGGTAATTGAGGCAAACGTATGTTTCAGTTTAAATTATATGAATAATTGCTTACATTTAACACCTTGTCTACAGTTAAATTCTGTATCACTAGGAATGTTTCATTCTAACAATTTCTAGGGCCTGGTAAACTATTTTAAAGACTTTTGCAACCTAGGCATTAGTCCAAGCCCACCACTCTAGCATTGCTTAAGACTTGTAATGTGTTTCTAGTCACTGCTTCCCAAATTTACTCAGTCTATTTGTCTAAAATATAGTCTTGCTCATTTATAGAGTTAATTAAATATGACACCACAAAATGTGCTTAATCCTTCAACTCTTTCATCAAATGAGCCGCAAGATTATTTAGCTTTAAGTAAAAATGAACTTCTTTAAGGTTTAAAAATTTTTTGAAGATGACATATCTCCTGCTTTCAATTTAATTTTAATTCTGCAAGTCTGATACACTATGTTTTCTGGCATAATGATACTTATTTTCATGTACGTAGATAAAACTCAGCTTTAAGTCTTTCTTCCTCCACCTCCTCATCTACCCAAGCCTGATTTTCATCCTGTTGTTCTGCTTTTCCCTTGGAATTGCAGAGAGGGAGAAAATTTGGTCCAGCTGGACCAGCAGTTTGAAACCAGGGTTAGCAGTGGCCCACGGAGAGGTGTTTAGATGTTACGCGTGTGTGTGGTGAGGGAAACTCGACCTTTGGGGGTCGAACTAACTGGGATGACTGGCATTTATTGGACAGGATCAGGCATACTAAAAATCCCTTATCTCTTAATTATTAGGGTATTTTTGTTTCTTTGAGAACATTTAAACAACTGCAAGTTGAAGTATGGGAGACTCAGGCTCATGGTTAATCTCCTCACTTTTCTCCACAGACATAGTCTCACTTATGGAAGTGCCAAGCCTTGAAAGTTTATTCTCCTCCACTTGTACCTCAAACATGTTCTTCTTAGAAGGTCAATACTTTAAAAATTATATTTCTCCAGAGAAGTTCCTTTGTCAAATCCATCCTGAACTTGTGACACTAGAAGTTCTCCACAGCTGCTGTCATTTCTTTAGAGGCTAAAAGTAGTTAGTGCCATGTCATCAATGACCCTTTCATGTCCATTGGTTTTTCTGAAAACATCGAACTGCCTCAATAAATAGGGGCCAGAGGTGACAGTACTCATATCATTTTTAGAAAAAATCAGACCTCCTTTTAGAAAGCAACTATATTATCTTCAGTATACTACATCCTTCTTGTTAAAAATTTCATGGTTGTATTATCTTATTCTGCTATCAAGTCTTTTAAATTCTGTATTGAGATAAACCGAAAAAAATATTTTTTTCTCTGAAAAAAGGAAAACAAACATGGCAATCCACTTTTTTGTGCTTCATGAACTTAAGACTTACCTTGAGTTTTTAATTTGTAGCAATAATATTATGCTATAGTATGAGATATTAACAAGTGAATTTTACCTTTAGAATGACTTCAGATTCCACTGATAGAACAAAATATATTTTATAAAAATTTCAATGAGTGACAGACAACACACTACAACACACATAGAATATCAGAAACATAAAATTTCTGTATATAATAATACCACAAATCTAACACAAAGCTTTGCTAATAATCAAAAAATATGTATTCTTAACATCTCTCTCATGGAGTTATTACATGCTAGGCACACATGATACCTGATCCGATGATGGAGTCTGTTACTCTCCCCTGCTCACTTTAAAGGTAGAGATCTTCAGGATGGTTGTACTGTGTCACTCTCACATTCCAAAGCTATCAATGATTCTCCCTGTCTACAGGATGAACTTCAAGTTCAATGACGTTGTCATCAGGGCTGTCCAAAATCTGTATCTGCATTGTCCTCATGTTTGGGAAGTCCTGTCCCAGGCCCAGTCTACCAACTCCAGGGTAGAGTTTATAACCATGTCCCTCTCTGAGTTCCTGCACTATTTAATTAATTTCTTTATTCATCCAGCCAACCGAGATGTGGGACAAACACTAGATGCCTCATACAGTTCTCTAAGGAGGGACTAGATGAACTGAGACTTAAACAGCCAGGGGGCCCAGCTGTGTGGAGATATGGAGTAGAGTGAGGGCTATAATAAAACAAGGGAGCATCTAATTCAATGACCTTAAGGCTAAAAGGAATTAGTATATTTGAGAAACTGAAAGAAAGCAAGTATAGTAGAAGCATATTTCAGGGGGAAATTGTGGGAAAAGAGGTTAGAGAGCATGCCTTGTAGGCAATAGTAAGGAGTGGAGAGTAGTAACCCAGTATAAAAGCTGGGTTGAGAATAGACAAAACAACCCTTGTAGCAATATCAATCAAAGTCACGTTTGTATGTCCTTTGACTTAGCAATTTCTACCTCTAAGAAATACTAGCACAAGTGTAAATAAATTTTGAACAAGATTATTTATTGTAGTATATTAGTGAAAGATTAAAAGCAGCTGAAACATCTATTAATAGAGACCTAGTAAAGGTATCTCATACAGTGGAGTATTATGCAGCTGATAGAAAGAATACAAAACTCTCTAGTACTGTTATGTAAACAGTACTCGAAGATAAAATGCTTGGTGAAAAAAAGCAAAAGGCAAATTGTATGACTGGTGCTATTTATATAAAAAGGAGAGAAAAAATAAAAATAGTATATCTATTTTCTATTACAGCCATACAATTACTACAGACTCAGCAGTGTAAAACAACATGAATTTATCATATCATGGTTTCTCTAAGGCTACTCTTGTTCAAGTCTTATAAAGATAAAATTGATGTGTTGGCCATCCCAGTCTCTTCTCTGGAGATTCCTGGGGCAAATACACTTCAAACTCAAACAGGTTGTTGGCAGAAATCAGCTCCCTGTGCTTGTAGGGCTGAGGTCTCTGTTTCCTTACTAGCTTTTAGATGGAAGTTATATTCAACTCTAGAGGCCATACATATTCCCAGGTGTAGGAGCCAGTTTATCTTCAAACCAGCAACGGCTGCTGTGTCCTTCCCACTTTTCAAATCTCTGATTTCCCCTCTGCCTCATTCTTCTGCTTCCTTTTCTCTGATTTACTTTTATGCTTTTCTCTTCTGCTTTTAAAGGGCTTCATGACCTTGGGTCCAGGATAATTAAAGATAATCTTCCTATTTTAAGGTTGGCTGATTAGCAACCTTAATTACATTTGCTAAGTCCTCACAGTAGTATCTAGATTAGCATTTGATTAAATAACCAGGGAATGGTGGGAAATCTTTAGAATTCTGCCTTCCACAGATATATTTCATTTGTTTTTATATGCAAATGAAAACTCTGGAAAAATAGATGAGACTGTAATAATAGTGGCTACCTAGGTGTGTACATGTATAGTAGTGTGGAGAGGGGGATGATGGGCAAACGGGAGGCAGGGATAGAAAGTTTTGGGGTTTTTTAAAATATTCTTTTTGTCATGTTTGGACGATGTAACAATGTAAGTAATAAAATATATTAGATTTTTAAAGCATCATAAAACTAGTCAAATCAAATCACATTTAACATATTTTATTTTGCAGAAATTAAATTTAAAGCATCAACACGAATACCAAACTGAGAGACATGACACAGTTCTTTCCAGTGTGGTATCCTTTTATGACAAATACTGTGTTATGGCATAAGTCTACTACTTTTCTATATTTAAACTTCTGCAAAACATTCTCACAACATGCTATAGTATCATTTGACTTTATATTTGGGTAAATAGATCTTTCACATATCAACACTGGCTCTGTTCTCTTCTCTTTAGCATATGTCAACTAAAGTCACCGTATTTGAGACATCCGTAATGATCAAATGTGTAGACAGAGAGACTGAAATAAGATGACTATATAAGACAGTTATAAAAATAATTCAGCATATGCATACATCATCTTTTTTAGACTACAGCAAAATTGAACAAGGAAATTAAAATTTTATAGAGAAATCACACATCTCAAGGATAATTCCAAACCCTGAGAAGTCAGTGAACTCCAATTTGTAGAACATTTACTTCAACGACATCAAATAGGAAATGCATTCATGTTAAAAGATTACCAAGAATGTCTAATGGCCAAATTCATGAACTTCTCTCCAGAACTGTCCTATCTTCTTGCATCATGTGATATGCTGACCATATCCTTCTTGAAACTTTCTATTGGGAGATAGTCTTCCATGGGGCTCTTACTCATCTTGCTTATACATATCAAGAAGGTAAGGCCCTAACAACTATTCACGGGGCCATCCCTCAGGTTTCTGTTTGTAACCTGCAATCTTAAGGAATGAAGTAATGTCTCCCCTTCGAACAAAAATACAGGCTTGCTTACAGGCTGCTATAAAGTGGCAAGTTCCCAAGGTTCAGTGTCTCTTGTAAAATAGTCTAATGTGTGTGCAGACATCCATCTAGGTCCACTTGTTTCACCCCTGTGGGAACCAAAGATCAGAGAACCAATGTGGCCATGCAACAATCTCGCTAGTGCTTCTGAAGTGATAATAAAGTCTCTGACCCAGGAGTCTTGTATCTTCTGTCAGCATCCAGACAATAATGGAAGGCTAACTTGTTTACTCGCAAGTAAGGTAAAAATGTCAGATTCTTCACAGTGCTTGTCATTCTCCCAGTGCATGTCTATGAAGATGCTCTTTCATTTTTATTTATCTCCCTGACTACTCCTTCCCTCCTTCTTTCATCTGATCTTCTTCCTCAACCATTTCAGAAATTTTAATACCATGCAGGGCTCTGTCCATGGTCCTGTTTTACTTTTATTTTATACTTTCGCCTTGACAACCCTCTCTTTAGCCATCATTTCTACTACCATGTTTCTACTCAGGTTACTTTCAAGAATATATTCATCAGAATCCATCTATTTCTTTAGTTCCAGACATCTTTGTCCAACTTCTTAATTGATATTTTCTATCTAATATGATATAGATTCATCAAACTTAATATCATTTAAAATAATTATCATTATTTTCTGTGATGTTCACTATGCTCTAAAGTGAAAATTATTGAAGTTAGATTCAACCTCTCTGAAAAATTGTATCAATCACACATGTAAGTGTCTTAAGCCTCATCTTTCTTTCAGGGTCATTCCTCTCTCACATGATGTATTACACTAATTCCTGATCAGTTCCCTTCACTTTATTCACTCCTCTATATACTTCATGCTCTGAACTGCTCCCAAGGTTATCTTTCTTAAACACATATTTGAATATATTACCATAAGTCTCCTCTACATTACCTACAGATTAAATAGCACTACCTTGAAATGGCAGCCCAGATGCGTCACCACATTCCCTATTATAATTTTCCCATTTCACTTCAGTCACTTTATTTTCATCATGCTGACAGGTGCACACACATCCACAAATGTGCACACACTCATCCTGTACTATACACAACACCCCTACAAGACACAACAATAATCTCCCTATTCACACTATAGTCTCTTCTCTCGTCTGCCTTTGGGCATGCAGTTCCTTCTGCTGGAATTATAGCAGCCTCCTGAATAATTACTACTCCTCATTTAAATAATAACTGAAAGAGTATTTCCTTATTTCTGTAGCCTCACTACTTTCTTCCTCATCTATTATCTCATAATACCATATTCTCATTTTATTATAAGGGCAACCAAACCTCTTACTATACCTACAAATATTTCCACTATATCCCATGGAACAAAATAACCTGTATCCTTACACTATTTTCAAATGGTTTATGTGCTAGATTTTAACTAAGCTCTACCTTTTTCCCACATCATATAGCTTCTATCAGTGCTGTCAAAGATAGCTTACTCTTTCCTTATGTTTGAGTGGAAAAATGTGTGAATAGTCTTCTAGATTTCCAGGTCTTTCTCCATAAATCTATGTAAAAAGTCCATGACTTTCTGCTCTACTTATACTTTTATCTATCATTTTCTAAAGACCCATTCTCATCACCATGTTTATCAAAGCCTTTGATACCTATGTCATAGTCTTTGCCTCCACCCTAAGTCCAGCTGTCATCTAGGTGGCTTCAAAAGCCATGCGGATAAATTTATCACAAATTTTAGCCCCACAATTTGGTGATGCCTCATCTATATTTGAGTTATTCACTCTCCTGGCCATATCTTACAACATTTTTCACCTATAACATTTAGTTCTCAAATCCTGAACTCAACTATATACTGACCAAAACTTTCTGCATTTTCTACCCTTTAGTTCATGAATCACACAACTCCTGCTCTTTAACTTTATAGAGACCTATAATCCCTTGATGTCTCAATTTTCTTTCTCAAAACATCTGTTCTTTTCTGATTTAGCTGAATCTTATGAATATTAAATTTTTTTCACCACATTCTAAGTTTCTTTTATCCTGAAATATATTGACCCAGAAAAAAAAGTATCAAATTGGCTGGCATTGCTATCCACTTTCACAGGTCCAAAGCCTAGAGTGGCTGAGTACTATCAAAGAAAATTCACATAGAGCGATGACTCCAGACGTCTGCCCTTTGATCACAGCTGGGTTTCAGAGTACCATCTGTCATTCCTTCTATTTATCTTCACTTACTTCTCTTTCAGGTATTCTCCAATAATAATTGTTTGCCTTTCTCTTCAAACCCTATGCTCAGTCACTGATCCCAGAACGGTCAGAAAGTAAACTTGCCTCTTATTTTAGGAACCACCACAATCCCTACTCTACTGTTCATTTATTGATATTTCCACTCATCTCCACCTTTCTTTTAGCTCTAGAGAGTGAATTTCTCTCCAACATTTTAACACAAATATGTTTCATCTCCAGCTTTCTGCAGGGCTTAATCTTTTATGAAAAACATATTTCCTTTCATGTATTCTCTTTTTCCACTTTCCCTCTTTCTTAATTTCTACATTCAATTTATTTTAATCCCATTTGCATCCTCAAGATTATCGCATTGAAAAATCACATCCCCAGACACAAAATTACCACCTAGCTCATCTCCAAGCGTTTTTCTTTTGAAAAGAGTAACCTAAACTTGCTGATTTTACTTCCTGCCCTCCTAGTTACTGTTCAGTGCTTATTATTCACTCTAGTTTCCTCAGTTCCACTGAATTTAATTTTTCCTAATTACCAAATCAAAAACACATTTTAAATCATGTTCTAGACTCTATTGTATTTAATATTATCAAACTCTCCTAAAACCTTTACACCCTCAGATTCATGACAACAGACTCCTCTTGTTCTCTGATTCTCCCTGTAATTCTCAGACTACTTCTCTCTCTCTCCCTCTTCCTCCCTCCCTCCCTCTCTATTTCTTCCTCTCTTTCTCTGTGAGTTCCATTGCTTATCCCTTAAAGGTTGGTGTACCCAAGGGATTTTTCCCCCTTTAGCCCATTGAAATTATCATGATTCACTCTCTAATACCATCCATTCTCTTGATTTCAATCACCACCTATATGGTAATGGCTCCCAGTATAAGTCTAACCTAGACTTCTCTCTGAGTTTCACATCGATATGTCAAACCAGTTCTTTCTTTCCAAGTTTGAGATTTGTATATGAATACACTAGTAAATATTGCAAATGAACATTGCAAATGCACTTCCACATTCATTTGTTGTGAATGGATGAAATGCCTAAAATGTACCATGAATTGTGCTAGTCACTAGGTATATGTTTACTAACAAAATAGACTTCATTCTGCCCTCCTGAAATTTATCGTCTATGTCTAAAATTAAACTCATTATTCTTATCCATAAATCTGTTGCTTTTCTTGATTTTTTTTTTTTTCTTTAGAGATCCAGGCAGGAGACTGGTTCTTTTCTTTTCCTTATTCCCCTCATCCAATTCAATCACAAATTCTTGCCATGTTGACTTGATTCTTTATATAGTTTCTTAACATTTTATTCATATATTCTACCACTCTCTTCAGTCTATAGTCATCACTGGCCTGCTCTAATGCATCAGTCTTGTAACTTAGCTCTCTACTTTTCAACATATACCAAGAAAATTCAATATTTAATATACTTGTATGATGGTGTATCAAAATACAAATATAGTTATGCTGCTCATCTATTCAAAACCATTCTACTATAATTTTTTGACCAAAGGCCAAATGTCAATCTCTCTGATATGACCTTCAAAGTCCTTCAAAATCTGGTCCTGCTTAACTCCGATCTTATCTGTCTTTGCACACCTCTACACTTACAGATAATCACGATGCATTACACTGATCTCTGTGTTTGTCAGTTGTCCCAGTAGATGATGAAATTGAAGACAGAGACTGTATTCTATTTATGTTTGTATCCCTAGAAACTAGCAGTGCTCAGCATGTATTGTTTAATAGATTATAGTTAAATAAATGAGCAAATGGATGCCACTCACCTTTCATATTATTTCCTTAATTCTCTGTTATGTTAGTTTCTTGAGTACATTAACAATGGCCTTTTTATCTTTATATTTATCTTATATTTCTATTTCTGGAACAGTGATTGGTACATAACAGATACTCAGCAAATGCATGTTCTATGAAAAGCTGTAGATGACAATCAAAAGCACTACATGGCAATGATACAGAATGGAAAAAAAAGAGTTACTTCTGAACAAAAGAAAAACATTGACAACAGGTAAAAGATTCTAGTTTGATATATTAATTATTAGAAGTCACTATTTGATTATATTCTAAAAATAATGCCATTGTTCCAATTTTACTGAAGAGAGCTTAAAGAAATCATGAGACTGTCTTCACTTCAAAAAACAAAACTGAATTATAAAACTGCTCTTCTGGGATGGCCATTTTTAGATAGATTGATACCTGTTAGGTATTTGGTTCTCTACCAGCAAACACTGACAGTTTCCATGCTTCCAAACCAAACCTGTTCACCACAGTCAACACATATGCATTCACCATGACAAACAGCAATACAGTTAAAGACAAAATTCACACTGACCTTAATAAAAACTCACTGTACCAACAGTAGACTCTTACAAGCTGATCGCTATGGGAAGCTTCATTGCACATGGCTGCAATGATTCTGAAACCTAGAGGTGTGTTATTAGCTGCCACAGCACTGACAACCGTAATAGCAAGGTACTGATTCTCATCCCTAACTTTTCCAAACAGTAGCTAGTGATTGTCAGAATTGTATTTCTGGTGACCAATTTATTTTAATCTGAGATGTATTTGATAAAAGCAAAAGAGAAGATGTATTTTATTTATAACATTGCTTTTTGAGCAAGTACTAAAGAATTAAACATCAACTGTTGGGCAGACATCACACTGTATGTGCTAACAGGTATTAGATACAAGAAGTATGTTGTGAATTATGAAGAAAATCAATGTATTTATTGGAAAACTGATTTGAGAGCTGGAGGAACTGGATTCTAAAATAGAATCTACCATTATGTAGCTCGACTGACATGGAACAAATCCATTTATATTTCTGAGCCTCCTTTTTTTTCCCCTTAGCACACTGAGAGTTGGGGCAATGGCTTTCTCAGTTGTATTTCAAATCTCACATTTTATAATTTTATGAAAAGCCTGGGGGGGAGGTGAAGTGCTATTATAAATTTTTAAATAAAGCATTTAAATTATCAAAGTTATTTTTCATCCCCTCATCCGGTCAAGGGAAGATCTTTCATTTCAGTGTGAATAAATAAGCAGCTTAGTCAAGAATTGTAGCTATGACTGTTAATAACTGGCTCAAATGGGCAAAAGTAGTGAAGTTACCATCAGCAACATAGACAGCCTCAGGAAAATAATTCTGAATCTGCTGCCACTTTGTTCTTTTTCAACCAGATGCCTTGTACCCACTATATGATAAGGAGTTTGGGTTTTATTCTGATGTGATGGAGAGCTATTAAAGAGTTTTAGGCAGGATATGTTTATAATTTAATTGGTTTAAAAGATTATTCTGATGTTGGGAGATAGGAATGCATAGTAATGGAATGACTAGCTGGGATGCTACTGAAATAGGAAAGGTGAGATATGACAGTGGCTTAGACTAGGGTAGTTTCAGCAATATGAAAAGAAGAGAAATAATTCTGGTTATATTTTTAAGGTACAATGTGTCATTTATTCCCAATTTGTCCCATAGACTCCCAAACCTTTTTTGTCCTTCTCTGCTCTACTCTTCTGTTAGGAGGTGGATCGCCCCTACTGCATCATCCATGATCTCTTCCCAGGTATCTTCCATTTAGTTTTAGCCAATAGGAGATGCTGGTAAGAAAATGGAAGGTTGGAAGGTATTTCTCTCTCCCCGACACACCCCTTACTTCAGACCTCAATCTCTAAGAGCACCTGCATTTCCCTTTGACTATAATTCTTTTCATAGCCTTTACTCCACCTTCTCAGGTCTTCCTGACTCTAATAATATTCCTTTCTCCTTTTATCCAGTCAGCCCCAGAACATTATTGGCTTCCTACTATTATTAATCTGTTTTTCTCACTGTTCTTTGTTTCCTATTTCTTCTCACATCATTGCAAGTAGTCCTTTTATTCAATTCTTCTTCTTTGAACCTTTTGGGATGAATTGTTTCCTCTGGGGACCCTGAATAAATGAACAATCAGGGCTGGCTAATATGCCAGATGTGGAGAAGTGAGGAAACGTAGAGTCAAGGTCAACTCTCACATTTTAGGTTTAAGCAACTGGGTTTGCATAATGGCTGCATTTAATGCAATGAAGGAAGCTGGGAAAGAAATGAATCATTTGTGAAACCAACATACCATCATACAACAGTATACATATCACTACCATATGCCAGATGGACACTGATACAAGCACAGGTAGCTGACCGCTGAGGACCATGGCACTCAGGCTCATACTAAGTTTTAGAAGAATCTGATGTGAGTCTTATATGATTATTACACCAAATATTTCATATGTGTACTTTTCTGCTTTTTTATAGTGCATCATTTTCTCATGACACTTTTTCATGTTGCATTATATTCATAGGATCCTAATAGTATTAGGAAGCACGTGAATTAAGCATTTGATGAAAAGTGTGAAAAGAAAACACCAAATTTTAACTTCAATCACATAAAGCTTAGGAAGACATATTTGTATCACATGACTTAGAGTAAGGAGAAATGTAAAATTTATCAAACACAAAGGTTAAAAAGTTCAGAAGCACATTTACTGAAAGGGTTCAACAAGAATCTAATGAGTCTCTCATATTTCAAAAAAAAATTATGACATAAGTTCTTATTATTTCTAGCTAAACTATTTACTGACACTTAACCATGGTTATAAGTTAGGTCTAAGAACCCTTGGGAATAACTGTTTTATTTTCTATGGCATAAGAACATACTTAGCAAGCACTCCTTACCACAATGTTACAAGATTTAATCAGAAACCTCATAAAGAACTGTATGTGTGTGTGTATGTGTGTGTGTGTGTGTGTGTGTGTGTATATGTTATTGCTAAATCTAACTACTCTCACTTGTTTGCCTGGTTTGGTCTTTGGTGAAATAATCCTATCATCCTTAATCTACTGGACATTATTATCCAAAATGATCTAGATTTCCAAAACTTTGCATATAACTAGTGATTTTTGGTGACATGTGATAATATTTACATAAATATGGCTAAGATAACATTATAGAAAGTAGTGAAAAAATTTTGTACTAAGGAGAATTAAAGAGCTAACCTTCAAATATTAAAAAATAAATTTTCATACCTAAAATGATTTCTAAGCTTTCAATACAGATTTTCTCATCAAATTAACATCCAATCCAGCTTTGAAAGCCTGGATATCAACTGAGAGCACTGTGTTACCCGGGGAAGTGATCTTGCAGATTTGGTAAACATACGAAAATCAATTCACAGCCATATCGCAGCTCCTCTTCTAACCCCTGTAATTCCACAAAAGCAAAGAAACTGCACCAAGAACCACCCACTCTGACAATGACTGCCACGTTCATTGTCAGCAGGTTTCCCTATTTAGTATGCTGTTTTGTCAGTTATGGTTATAGGTACTTGGGGGTGGAAATCGCCATTAATAGTTGCTTAGGGGGTCTGAGATTAAAATGTTTGTTGAGTTTTTTATCTTATAAAGTACATCTCAAATTCTGTTAAGATCATCAAAATTGACTAATGTCTAGAGAATAATACGTGATATTTTTAGGGCACAAAATTTTTAATGGGCAAGAAGTATTTGGGCAGAGTAAATTTAAAGATCTTTTCTTGTTCATTTTTTCTCCTGTTTTATTCAAGACTCTTTTTTTAAGCTGATACAAAAAAACGTAAGTATAAATCTGCACAGAAAATAGAATTCTGTAGCTCAGACTATTGCCTTGCTATCTGAGGTCCCAGCTGAGTCAATAATGGCCCTTTGGAAGGGGAATCTCAGTTCAAGCCAAGCAAGCTGACAAAGGCGATGCCATCCGAGGCTTCCCTTTTTTCTGCCTTTCAAACGTTGTGACTTTGCAAGGGCTTTTCTGAGATGACTAATGACAGGTGTGACTGGGAGGAGTAATTACAGGGAGTGACTGCAAGTTTAAGACTTTGGAGATGAAAGTGAATGATATGAACATGAAAGTTTTAGTGATGAAGTCAACTTCTGACAAGCACAACATGCTCATTATGGAAATTTTGGAATAGAAAAAAGATCTGAAAAGTAAGTTTGAAATCGAAGAGCATAATTTAATCATTAACCTCTTTACTGTGGAGACTAAAGGCATATCCTGTGTTGAAAGCATTTGTGATTTGGGAGGCTAATTATCCATACCCCTACAATTCTATTCTATTTCATGCCTAAGCCCCTTGTATACTCTCATGGACTGTGCAATTTTTCTCTGGGATTGAGGTTGTGTGCATGGTTACTCATATAGTATGGAAATTCCAAATGGAACACTCAAATCACCTAATTTTATACTAGTCCTTTAATAGGCATCAAATTAGCTCACATGAAGAAGCCCTAAAGAGAAACAAAGAGCACTTCCAAGCATCTGTTGACTTTCTTCTTGGTTGGTCCTTTGACAGCACTGAAAACTTAATTAAATTGTAAACATTTGGAAGGCAAAGATTATATTTTATAGTTTCTCAAGTAGCATCTACCATCTATTTGTTCCTTACAAATAACAGCTTTAAGCTGAATGTACAGAATGAATAACTGGCAGGGTCATAGACTCCTTAGAAGATTGAAGAAGACATTGAATGAGCGTATCAGAGCATGAACTTTAGACAAATGTGTTTTAATTATTTCAAAACAAAACTGTTTTATCTACTTTGAGTTTGCCAAGGATAGGGTTATTTCTCAGTTATTGTTTTACTTAAAATCATAAAACCATGTGTATTTCTGTACTAATCATCTTCCACTACTGAAAACTAATAGGAACATAGATACCAAATTGAAGTTTTTCCTAGAAATTACATACATCCAGAGACAACAAAAGACAGGAGAGTAATAATACTTTAACAAGTCTTTTTTGGGGGGAGGTGGAAATTAGGAGGGAACAAATTTACTGACATTGAACTTCAGTTCTTCATGGCACACCCCATTTCATAGCTAATGTCCAATCACCCTTATTTATCAATCTGGATATTCTACTTCTTTCTGAACATCAGTTCAGCACCAGCACCCATCCATCCTACTCCTTTAATAAGTAAAATTTTCTCTGGAAACTGACACACTTCCCATTTTTAATCCATGTGTTTAGGTCAGGTTTCACTCCTCACCCCAAAGATACAGAATGTGAATCAAGCCTAGCTACCCTAAACTTTTTTTAATTTTATGAATCATAAATTTCCATTTATTTCTTAACCTAGGTTCAATTGGATTTTCTGAAAGTGAACTGGTCCTGAAAGTGCCCTGACACTGACTTACTCAAAGGCAAAGTGACATGTAGTTGTCTGTTTCTAACCAATGCCAACAACCAATGTCAACTGCAGGCACGGCTGGATGGCTTTGATTTTCTGAGTGCAGGATCTCCCAGAGTGAAGCTTTATTTGTCATGCCCTTTGTGAACAGAATCTGGAGAGAAGAAGACTGTACGTAACTTCGGCTGCCTGCCATAAATTAGATCTAGATGAGGAACAGCTCCTTTGCTTCAGTGTTAATAACATTTCTCCACAGGTGACAAATTTGTCTATTATCTTTGGCATAAGGGGTAGTGAGCAGTGAGTGAACTGTTGGTGGTCCCAGACAATAGTGGTTTCAGGAGTCCAAAGCTGGCTCGAAATTGTAACTTTCCTAAAGTCAACCCATGAGCATTCAGTCAAGGGAAATTACACCCACAGGAAAGGATGCAGAGCAAGTGACAGTATCACTTCTCAGTGGACTGCCCATGACCATGGATCATGTGTAACTTCAACTGGGGACCTTTACTAATATCTATTGTCGGATCAAGTATGCCAAATTAAAACTTAGTCCTTAAAGCTTCCAGAAATCCACAAGTTTATATATTACTTAACTTGAAATCAAGACTCCACCCACCATAGTGTTCTCTGCTAAGAAACACTACTTCTTCAGTAAGCCCAGGATAAAAATGTAGGATAGAACCAGTGTGTAATCTAGTAATGCAGTAGTAAATTCAGCTAGTGACAGAAATCTCCAGGCATGATCATTTTCAGAGAATTAGAAGTCCTTTGATCTGACAGGTGTAGCCCAAAAGCTAAGATTAGACAAGAAAGTGGAGGGTGGAACTCGCCCATGGATTTTAAAACAGTTACTGAGAGATAGTTTGGTAAAAAATCAAGTTCAAGAACATGATCATCCAAAAGAAAAATCAACCCAAAGACTAGGCAGTAAGACTAATAAATTTGAAGTTATGGAAAAGCAAGAGAAACTATCAGGAATGGAAGAAAGTTGGTAAGACAAAACTAAAGGAAGGCAAATTTTTAAGTCTTTTCAATGTGGGTGAAGGGAATATTTCATGGAGAATTTGGATGACGCTAATACTCTAGGAGGAGTAAGCACGTTTGCACAACTGCCCTAAGGCACCGATTTTTCCTTTTGGTTTAGAATTAGAGTCACAGTAGTAGTTTATCTCATACATCTCTTATATTCTGTAAAATAATAATAATAATTATATCCATAAGAAAGGTAGAAGTGTATGAAAAGATAATGCTTTCTGAAAATGAGACATCCAGCTACTCTCTGAAGGATTACTGGTTTAATAGTAGTGTATCCATTGCTATTATATATTGTTTATTTGATAGCATTGAGATTGCTATCAGAAATATTTCATTCATGTCTTCAGTTCAGCAGTCCACAGTGAAATGGAAAAAAAAATAAGAACAATTTAGTGAGGTTGTCACAAAGCTGAATATATTGAATATAAGGAGAGTGATGTTCTGGGATGATGATTCTGAGATGATGCTCTTTGAACATTTTAGTATTAAAATAAATTTTAAATAGAATAATAGTGATAGCAAATACTATGTTGCCAAAATAGTTCTTGATGTGTAAAATATAAGCTGGTAACTCTGTATTGGTTTCCAACTCTTTACACACACACACACACACACACACCCCACAAACACATACATATATGTATACACTGTATACAGTGTAAGCTTCAAATATATTGTAGAGAACTCAATGGTGTGCAGGTAAAAAAGGGGGAGCTTCAGAACTGAGGAATTGAATTATTCTAGGTGAAGCTGGTAATAATGTTTTGAAGTAGAATTGCCAGTCATCTAGGAGGTCAGAAGCAATTGTTTGAAACAGATTCCTCCAAATCAAGTGGAATAAATCTCCACTAATCCCCTTATGATGACATAATATATATTAAAATCAGTGTTGCATAAATAATACATTCAATTGGCCGACTGTGAATACATTCACAAAGTTACTGATGACCTTTCATCATGATTTTCTAACTTTGTTTTGCTCTACCACTCCTGAGTTAAAAGCTCATCAATAACTTACTGAAAAATGATATACAGAGTCAGTAAACAAATGAGGTGTATCTAGTCAGCCTAGTTGGTAAGCCGTAACATCTTGAAAAAATTTTCAGGTCATGTTGAGCATCCTCTTTATATGAATATTATTTCAATACCATATATACTCACCTTTAGTTTACAAATATTTTTTAAGGTATAATAATTTGAAAGTTGACAAAAATGAACATAAAAACATTAAATATAGTTTCTGATATGACAGAATTTTTAATTTTCAATTCCAACGAGTGACACTAATCCAAAACATCCTATGTAGACTATGTCTAAACAGGTGTAATAAATGAAAAAGTAAATCAATTAGTCTTTTCCTAAGCCAGATATTTTTGATTCATGTAGACACAGCTCATGTACATTATATTTATGTTTAGTGATTTTATTATAAAAATTGAAGAACTATATTTGTAATGTTCAGTTATTTTACTATAAAAGTTGAAAAAGTATATTTTAAAATTTATTTTTTGACATCTTGTAGTACTAGAAAATAAAGAAGTGCTCAGAAAATGATGAGAATATGTCAAAAGGACATAGGAGCCAGAATGAAGGAATTCCTAATAGCCATATCTGGGGCAATCTGATCAGGATAAAAACTGAAAATAAGTACTAATTATAATAGATTAGTTGAAGTAAGATTGGCAGATAGGTAGATGAAAGAACTCTGCTTCATTACAGTAGAATTCTGATTAATAAAAGTAGAAAAAAATGACAAACAGAAAATCACTTTTTTGGCAAACACACATCATTGATAGTGATGATTTAAAATTTTTCATTTAGAATCATCAATAGTTAATGTAATTAGTTTATAAAAGTAAAATGAGAAATAAATATTTGTATAGTCCCAAAGTATCTCTTCATATCCCTTAATAATTACAATTGGAAAAATAACAGTAGAGAAACCTCGTAGACACCATATTAACCAACTGGTCAAGGTTAACATCTGATGGTGGGACATACTGACACTATGAGCCACTGAGACGAAACAGTGAGGAAAAAGCAGATACCACTTCTTGAGTATTATTGCCAAAAATGCCCAGCATGGTATTCACCATGAGGAAACCTCACACAAATGAAAATTGAGGCACATTCAACAAAATATATCTTTAGTATTCTTTAAATGTGAAAATTTCATAAAGACAAAACTGAAGAAATGTCACAGATGAGAGGAAACTAAGGAGAAACAGGACATTTGTGGAATGACTAGAGAAATCTGAATAAGGTCTATAGACTAGTTAACAGTATTGTTTCAACACTAATTTCTAGGTTTTGGTAACTGTGCTGTGATTATATAAGATGTTAACATTTGGAAAAGTTGGGTGAGAGGTACACAGAAATTTGTTGTATTTTTCCTGTAACTTTTGGTTGGTCTATTTCAAATTGGAAATAAAATAATTAAAGAGACTTGTTTTTTCTTGTTGTAAGTTTTCAGAAAATTAATACCAAGCTCCACGTGGTCATTGTAAGTGAGGACCTCAATAGGAATTGAGAGGAGCAATCATGTTCACCTGGAGCAAACCCAGTTCTGTCTATTCCCCAGCCTCTGAGGCCCACCTCTCAACCAGCTGAAGCCAATTAATCCATCTCTACATGCTCCCCGAGGCCACATCTTTAGCACCAAACCTTATTTTAGACAAGAACATGGTACTAAATCCTAAATCAGCACAACCAGTTTTGGCAACACCAATTGTACCACTAGTCCAGTCCTGATCCTGCACCCCAGTTCTGGGAGGAAGGCTTCTGCCTCGTTCCATTAAACTCCAGGTGGCCATTTTAGCTCTTCAGTTCCTTTAGCACAATAGTCCTGTCTTCCTCTTGCACCGTCTCCTGTTTCTTGATGACTTTCCACATGCCAAATATTTGCCAAAACGTTTGGGCAGACCTGATATCCTTCTGATATTCTCACCACCTATGCCACCTCCAATGCTTCGGATTAACCCTCATCACAAACCAGCTCCCTGTCTACATTCTATGTTCTTCCTTGTTTATCTTCAAATCTATGAATGCTTTCCCTTGTAAACTTTCTACAGCTACATCAACTTCCCCAGGTCCTGCCTTATCCCAGCAAGGAGGCCCATCATGAGGGGTGCCCAGGCAAATGATAATGCTTTTCCCACTGCCTTCACATGGGTCCTATGGGTCTTCTTACATGCAAAAAGTGCCCCTACCCACCTAGACCTGCAAATCCCACAAGATGACACAACTCATCATGACTGCTCATGAGGAGCCATCTGACAGGCAGTGGGGAATGATTTTTTAACTATAAGTTTTAACATCACTGTTCTTGACCACATGATGAAACAAATATCTGCTGTTAGTGAAACAGGTACTAGAATTAGGTAACTCAGCAAACAGAATCAGGAGCAGAGGTAATAGTTCTCTTTGTCCTCAAGAAAGACTTGCACTTTACTTTTTCCATACAGAAACTATATTCACCAATCAGTTGTACTCTGTTTAGATTGAGAACTTGATCATAACACACAGTAATCTGCACTTTTTCTGATTCATAGATCTTTTGATGCACGTAGATGGAACTGACCGCTGAACCTGTGAATCCCAGCATGACTTTTCTGTGTTCTAATACCCAGTGCACATGCAGCAACTCTCATCAGGGATGTGAGGAGTAGCATGTTGCTCAAGGATACTCTACTGCAATTTAGAGACTCAATTATTTGTTTTAGGGGTGTTTTAGAAATGAGAAAATTAAGGTTTTTCTCATTACATGGCTTATGAATGACAAGAGCCCTGTGCTTGGTTGTGTTTTATTTTTTTCTTATTTTTATACACTGATATATATTTTAATTGGCTTAATTTTATCCAATGGATAAAGGTCAGTAATTAATAACCTAAGAGGACCTCCACATTCTTCAATCCAGTAGCCACCAGCCAAGTATGGCTATTTAAATTAAGATTGAAATTAATTAAAATTAAATGAAATTATAGATGAAATTCCTCGGTTGCACTAGCCACATTTAAAATACCCAACAGCTGCATGTGGCTACTGGCTACCATATTGTCAGTGCACTTCCACGACTGAGAATTTTCTTTTGGACAACACCGTAAATGTGGAGTGGAAAGAATTCCAAGGAATTTTTGATGGTGATATGTCTGAAATATTTGAATGATATCACACACACACACACACACACACACACACACACACACACACACAAAACGGTTAACTCTCAAAATACTTTGTAACATCATAGCGGGACAGGCTAAATAGAATGCCAAGGCCCATTTTTCTCCCTAATAAAAATGCACATGCCCCTAAAAATTGAATTATGAATTATGCTAAATTTGAATTACGCTAAATTTCTACATAATGTCATATATTCTATGAAATGATTTTCTCTGCAACGATGTGTGTCAAAGTGTATCTTTTGCTAGAAGTTTTAAGCATCTAATCACAATTTTTTTCCTGAATCATTAACAGCCTACAGTAGCTTGAAAATATAAGGTTCCTGTCTTACAAAATCACAGAATAACATCTAATACCCCATTTACAAAAATATATCTAGATTATGTTCCACACAAATGTGTGTACGTCAATTTTCAAATCTTTTTAAGTGCTGGACCCCATATAGCACTGAATTAAATCAGATCTAAAAGTAACAGCTATAATAATAATAATAATAATAATATTTTCAGGTGATCTTAATCTGTAGAAAGATAATTTGTTTCACACACATAGCTTACAATGTTAAACACATTGAAGATGAAAGCAAAGCAGCTAAATAAGAAAGAAATTTAAAAAATATATGTGTATAGTCATTCCACAATTGTAACACAGAAAAATCATTTTGGCTCTTTAATATTATTTTCTGCCTAATTTTAGTTTTGCAAAACAAATATGCCAGGCAATCTCCTGGGCTAAGAATGACAGAGATTAATACCACACAAAAATGTCTTTTGAGAAGCTCACAGTCTCTGAGAGAGGCAGACAAAAGTGGGATGTTTTGTACAGTTTTGTCTGTTTAATGGCACTGATAGACCCTCTATGAAAGTTTGGCTGACCAGAAGTCTAATGGTTTGCCTATTTTAGCTAGCTGCAGTTGTCAAGTTATGCTAAGAACTGGCCAGTCAGGCCTAATATGTCATATCTCAACTGCAGATACGTAATGTTTAAAAGGAGAATGATGACAGAATTTTCATGGGACTTGGCCTTGCTATAGGACTGAGCTTCCAAAATCTTCATTTATATTTCTTTGCCATTGCAATGGTACCTTTTTATAAGCAGAATGTTTTTAAAGGAGAATTTTTCAAATATTCTAACAATCACTTCTCTCTGAACTCTCAATTACTATATATCTCATGGATAGTTTATTTAGTCTCTCACTGAGGGGCATCAGCACTACCGAACACCCCTGAAGTAGAACTGGTATCTCCCTCCTTAATGCTCTAATACAACCTGCATAGATCATAGTTGTGGTACTCTGTATAGTATTTCTTTGTTTAGATGCTTATTTCCTACACTGGATAATAGTATCTCATGATAAGGAATTATGTCATAGTAGTTTTGTCCCTCAAGTTTGTCAGTCCTAGATTTTTGTTGAATGAATGAATGAGTGAATGAATAAACTGCTACAAATAACTTATTTCTTTAGGCAAAATTCCCTTGTCTCCCTCTTCTTCACTGGTTCCTACCAAATCCCTGAAAGTTGAATTGGGGATACATTAAGTTAGGGTTTAGTGGATATGTTTAAGTGTGTTCCTGTCATTTCTGCTTCTAAGAACAGTATTCAGGAATCTTCTTCCCCACACTATGGTAACACAATTGGCTCATCATGTTTTGAAAAAGCAGGCTATATTATAATATGAAAGTATCCTATGGCACTAAAAGGTGAGATGAGGTTTGAAATATATGCAGCTAGAAGCTAATCTATGAAAATCAGTCTCATTTTTCATCTGTGAAAGAAACTTGGTAGAATTTTTCTCAAACTTGAAAACAATCAGGAATTTATATGCAACTACCAATATATAGTTTTGAAGCTGAAAGAAAAAAAAATTTAATAAAAAACAAAATTCAACCACACAAGAGGAAAAACTAAATTATCTTTTTAGGTGCTCTATAGAACATGATACTGTAAAATTATTACCATATGAAGAGATGAAAGAATATGCAGCCAAAATATAGGAAAATAATTTATCAAGCAATTAATAAAATGTTGTTTTTCTGATTTGCTGATATTGGTAGTATTGTCAGATTTTTCATTGTTTATAAGCGTATTTTATAAGCTTCATTCCCCCAAACCCTGGACCTATCCTTGCTCTGAGTGAAATGGAGAGGTGGCTTCAGGATTTTTAGCTGAAGAGTGGATATAAACAGAAAAAGCATGAGTGAGCAAGATCTCAGGTGAGCTCTAACATTAAGAAATGCCAGAGACAAGAGAAAAGGAGGAATCAGCAAAGACCTAGAAGCCACCACAAAAAGAAGAAAAGCCAAGTTCTTGAGGGTCTTTTGTGGGAATCCAAGTGAAGAAAATGCATAAAACAGGAAGTGAGCAACTGTCTGCTAGTGGATTGAATTTCAAATGAATCAAGAACTTGGTGTTTCTTTTTTTATTTCAGAATATTTCTGAAAGACAAATAAAATGTCATGTTTAAATTTTTTTTTTTAATTTCTCAAGGTTCACCCTCCCCCAAATTTTCAATCAGCGCATTTTCAAAATCATCTTACCGGTTCACATACATGTTTTCTTCATTTTGTTACGAGCTCCTTGAGGAAAGGGACATGATATCTTTATTTTGTACACTCAGCATATCGTTTGGTGCCTGGAATATAACAGCTGTTCTCAGTGTTCAGTGAGTGAGAGAATAAAGGGATAGAACAAAGTAAAAATGTTAGGTTCCCCATTGCAACTGAGGGCGCATCCTGAAAAGATATGGTTTCTAGAAATAATTTTCACACCTTTCCAATTTCAGATGTCAGGAGCCAGGAACACTGAACTGTGCACCATCCACAGAACGTGCCAACAAATGCATTCATGGTAACATTCCTTTGTTCCGGTTGATTGTTAATTTTGTGAGTGCATAGGGTCAGGGGTAGGGGAAAAGGAGCTGGTCAGGTAGACAGCTAGTGGCCTTTAGATGATTAAAGCGGCTTATTCTTCCAGGGAAGTTCCTTTGTGTTTTAGATACAGGATTTCTGTTCCCCTTTTAAAAGAGAGGGGAAATGATGTTACATGAAGAAGCTTGAAGACCCATAGTAAAGCTACCTTTTATCCTGTGAGCTTTCTCATCTCCTCCAGTTCCACTGGTTACTTCCTCCTGATGCTGCCCTTTTTGCTGCATACTCCATATCAAGGTCACCTTTCTTACATTTCTTTTTAAAGTCAAAGGTCCTTTTTTACTTCAGTTTCAAATACCATCCTCAATTGCTTACTTCTAAGACTTACTGAAGAGTATGGCCTCTGAGGACTAATAGAATTATAATCTTTATATACAGATACTAATGCATTAAATACCAAATTTTAAATGTAGTTTAAAGATTACTGAATCGTACAGCTTCCTCACTATCTATGTCTGGAATTGCACTTGCCATACCCAGGCATCGCTATGGTGTGATTTAATTAATAAACTGCAGGAGGTCAGGTAGTAAGTCCTGTTCCTTATTTTCAGAATCTTCAACGCAGATCATGAATATGCAGCCATTTAATCATAAATTCACAACTTTCCAATTATTACCTGTGTGACCCTGGCAAACTATTTAACCTCTATGCAATGTAAAGAGTCTATGCTGAAAAATAGATACTAAATAGGGTAACCATGTACTTTATTTTCCAGACAGACACTTTCGTAAATGGTAGCGAATACTAGTAATAATTTTACTCTAAAAACAAACAAAACAGGCATAAAAACCTGGACCCTTCAAGAGAATCCAGAACATGTGGTCATCCTACTAATAACAGTATTTACCATTATTAAGTGAGAAAACACAAGGAAAACATGTACACTTGGAACTGTAAGTGCTCAATAAATATTAGGTTATTGTTATTTATATTGTTATATATTATTATTGATCTAGGAAAACTCTTGAGCCATCTTTGGTCTGTAACTAGCTGTCACCTACCAAGACATGTAAAACAACCATGTTTTCCCACTTTTTCTTCCTTTAACATTTTCTTTTGATAGTATATTTCACAGTTAAGCCATTCTCACCATCAGTAAATTTCTGTAATCTGGATGCAGTAAGTGAAATATTTTAGTGAACTGAATGACTATTGGGTAGAATTCCAACCTCAGAAGAGATTAAGAAGAGCTGATAATTTTTTGAATGAGCCCTGAAGGATTATTTTGAAACTCGTCTCAGCCTCTCATTTTAAAGGCAGCATCATTTCAATTCCTTTAATTTCTTCTCATAAGTACAATCTTCCAGCTCTTTCATTTATGTGGCTCAGCAAAGAATCCTACACAAAGTTCATTAAACTCCTAAAGGAGCCTCACATTAGGCACTGTCCTCTAATAAAGATAAAATGTTGAATATAGCAAGAGGATAACATTGAAATTGCCATAGGCTAATTTGGCATTCTAGTAAAACATTTTTGTATGTATATTTAGGATCATGCTTGATTTATTGCTTTATACTGAAATAAACATAGCCACTGCCTCTTAGGAGTTCACAATAAAAAAAAAATACAGATTCTTCAGGTCGTTAAAATCTATATGGTGGTGTAGATAATGGATTGAGAGTTCCATAAGGACCATGACTGTGTTTGTTTTTATCACCAGTGTATAACAAACCGCTAGCAGAGGATTTAGCACATTCTAGGCTGCTGGCAAATATCTGCTGAATAGATGAATACGTGGATGAACAAATGAGCAAATGAAGACAGACTCAGATGAGACAATACTAAATAAATGTAGTGAATCACTTATTAAAGCTATATACAAATAAAAATATCAAATAATAATATCTATCCATCTATTCAGGGAATACTTATTGAACACCTCCTTCTGCTAAATACTAAGACTATAAAAGAAAATTAAGAGACAGTCATTGTTCACTTATAAACATTGAGAAATATATTATGGATTAGATAAAATAGCAAATAATCTCAATATACACTAAAATAATAATACATTGTGAACAATAAAGTTTATCCCATAAATGCAAAGATGGTTTAACAGTAACTATTTTTTTATTCATTACATTGTTAATTAAAAGGGAAAAATCATATAACCATAGGAATGAATAGCTGATAAAAGTCTTTTGATAGTATCCAAATATTTCTGGCATTTTTTTGGCAAACTGGGAACAGAAAATATTTTTAACACAAAAAGTAAAAATTAGAAATAATTACAGAGATGAGTCTGAAAGAGTGAATCACTAGAAAGAGTCTCATTCTAGTCAGAAACAAGTTCCCTACATTGCCACTATTAGTCAACAGCCTAAAAGTTGTGGAAGGAAGGAAGGAAGGAAAGAAGGAAGAAAACAGAGAGAGAAAGAATGAGAGAAAGAACAAGAGAAAGAGAGAAAGAAAGGAAACAATGAACAAACAAGGGTATAGACACTGGAAATGAGATGAAATGACAGTCATTAATATATCTGTGTGTGTGTGTTTGTGTATGAAAAACTATGTAAAGATGCTCATCAAACTGTCAGTAATATCTTGAAAAGGGAGGAAATTTCAGCTTTCTCACTTTTCTGTTTACAATTCTGGACGTGGCATGATGAGAACGGTTATATCTATATGTACAATACATTCCCTGCCCTCATGGAGCTTCCTTCATTGAGGAAAAGAGACATGGCTGTGACCAGATATTTGCCTTATAATACCTAGTATAATAGAAGCCCTCATACTGATTAAAGAGAGGAAAGGAGGAAGTAACCAACTAGGTATCAGGGAAGATTTTGGAGAGGGATAGGAGTGAAAAAAAAAATGCTTTCAAGGCAATGAAAACAATGAGTGTGAGATTAAGGACTATGAAAACAAAATTTATTTTGTGAGAGCAAATCACTCCACATAGTTAACAGCATAGGATGTAATGGAAGAAGTAAAGAAAGAGGAAAGTAGCATGTTGAGAAAAGGGAATTTGATCAGATTGTAAGAGTTTACCTATCATGCCAAGTAGATAAAGCTCAATTTCATACCAGTAACCAGAATCCAACAACATATAAAAAAAGAGCATATAGTACGATCAAGTTGGATTCATCTTAGAGACACAAGGATGGTTCAACACATACATATCAATCAATGATATACTACATCAACAAAAGAAAGGACAACAATCACAATAGATGCAGAAAAAGCATCTGATAAAATTCAATACCCTTTTATGATAAAAACTCTTACCAAAGTGGGTATAGAGGGGACATATACCAACATAATAAAAGCTATTTATGACAGACCCACAGCAAACACAATACTCAATGGTGAAAAGTTGAAAGCCTTCCCATTAAAATCTGGAATAAGACAAGGATGCCCACTCACCACTTCTATTCAGCATAGTATTGCAAGTCCTAGCCATAGCAATCAGACAAGAAAAAGAAATAAAATGGATACAAATTAGAAGAGAAGAGGTAAAATTGTCACTATATGCAGATGACATGATATTATATATAGAAAATTCTAAAGACTCTACTAGAGTCTACTAGAGCTGATAAATTCAGCAAAGTACCAAGATACAAGATTTAACATACAGAAATCTGTTGCATTTCTTTACACTAACAATGAAATATCAGGAAAGGAAAGTAAAAAACAATCCCTTTTAAAATTGCATCAAGCAAAATTCTTAGGAATAAATCTGACCCAGGAGGTGAAAGATTTATATGCAGAGAACTATAAAACACTGATTTAGTAAACTAAAGATCATTTAAAGAAATGGAAAGATATCCCATGTTTTCGGATTGGAAGAATTAATATTGTTAAAATGGCCATATTACCCAAAGCAATCTACAGATTTAGTGCAATCCCTATCAAATTACCCAGGACATTTTTCACAGAACTGGAACAAATAATTATACCAGTAACCATACATTTTCATTTATGTACACCCCCAAAAATGTTTAAAAACTATCCTTGTAATGTAACATCTATATGTGTACTATACACTATATATATTATAAAAATATATACTATCTTGTTAAAAACTTTATTCCAAATTTATGCCAAATTATTTCCTTCATGTAAGCTAAATGAAAAAAGAAGTCCTCTCATCATCCATATCAGAATGTCATGTTTAAGACAGTATATATTTAGGCATACAGGTAGATGTGTAGGTAGATAGACAGACAAATAATCAGACATATGGATTACAAAATGAAGCCTTGACAAAAAAAAAAAATTACCTAACTGAAATAAGATAAAGCCCCCTTCAACATGTCTTAATGAAGTTCTTTTGGTTTTTTCTCAGGGAAATCATTCTCAGAAGCTATGCATTCTTGAAATACCCCTTTGTTTATAACCTAGGAGATATTTGTACCTGGGGAGTGCAAAATACCATCCAGGATGGATGAGAAAAAAGGACAAGGATAATTATGAAAGAAGTGTTGGGAAAGGAGAATTTCTGGACAGCAAGATCATTTTCAGGAAGATCTATTTTAGGAGAAAATACACCTGAAAATATATTTCACTAAAACTATCTGACTTCATATCCCCTAGAAAGTATTCCTGTGGCCAACAGGCACTAGTGACTCAGTCAATAGACCACTTCCATTGACAAGAAAGAGTTATTAATTTTAAAATGTATACTAGAAGTGACCTGGTGATATTTGTGTTTTCCAACTGCCTAATATGGTGCCAGAAACATAGAAAGGAATCAATAAATAGCTATTAATAAAGTAATCAACAAATGAACAAATAAACAAGTTAAGTAAATTAGGAACTCTAGAGAATAGGAAGGTATGTCTCCTGTTGTTGGAACTCTCCCAGCCACTGTCTTGTCTGACTAGATTACTTCTATCTTCCTGTAAAGTTTTATCTCTTTTGAAAAAAATTTCATTCAGAGTATGCTACTTTCCCCAGTCTTCTCTGTAAGTCAGTTGTGCCTCATGAATATCTGTCATATTAATTATCACATCACACAGTAATTGCTGACTTACATGTCTGCTTTATCCTTTAGTATATGATAACATGAATCACTCTGGCTAACGTATCCTCAGTGCCTGGGATATAATAGATGTTCAATAAAAATTTAATAAATGAATAATACAAAAATATGAGAATGTATACTTAGATCCCTAGTGTTGGTGCTGACAAGACAATTCCCTGGGTTCTTATGGAGAGATATAGGTAAATTTAGTATCTGTACTTCCCAGAAACTTGAGGACCTGCAAGAGACTTTTCTTTTTCATTTGAACACAGAGCATATAGATATGCTCCTTCTGAGATACTAGTCTGCCTTTGTCTTTGAAAACTGTGTCTCACAAATGCTTGTGTTTTCTTCTTTGTAATGAATAATAAAAGACTTAGAGCCAAGTGTTCATCACTAGGAAAAAGCAATGCATGCATATTTTATGTAACTTTATCACTGGTTTTATCTCATTCTTATCCTCATTTTGCTTCAGTCTTCATTTTTCTCATTCATGAATTTTTAACACTGAAAAAATATTTTACATGAAAAAATAATTTTACATGTAAATAAAAACAAAGTTATAATATGTAGAAAAATGAAAATTTCTCTTCTACTTCTCAAGAGACCTTCTCAGAGTCAACCGTTCTCAGTAGTGTCTTGGGTATTTTGTCCATTGCCTTTGAAGGTAACTTACATATACAGTTGACCCTTGGACAATGCAAGATTTAAGGATACTAATCCTCTGTGCAGTTGAAAATATGCTTATAACTTTACAGTCGGCCCTCTGTAGCTGGGGTTCCACATTTATGAATTCATACAACTGCAGATCACGTAACACTGTAGTATATATTTAGTGAAAGAAGTCCAAGTGTAAGTGTACATGCACAGCTCAAATTCATGTTTTTCAAGGGTCACCTCTATATAATTTTATAGGCATACTGTATCCCTTTACAAAAATTATGGTGTAACAACTATGGTATATTTTTATTTTTTCTACTTTCATGATAGATATTATATATTTATATAGTTTATTACCATTCTCTCTTTCTGTAACATCTATATGACATATTTGGATCTTCTTATTCTATTTTACACATTTGTTAATGTCTCTACATATTAACCATCTGCTTATCTCTTTTCACTTCCTCTGGGAAATTCTTTCAGCTCTAACTTTCAGTTCATTAATGATCTCCTCTACTGCGTCTAATCTGCTGTAGAAGACCTCTGTGGAGTTGTTTAAATTTGTTGGCTATATTTTTTAATTTCTAGGAATTAGATTATTTTGAAAATCTGACCATTTTCCCCATATTTAATAAATCTAATATGTAAAAGGATATCTTAATTATCATATATTCTTATTTAACTTAGTGTTTTGAACTAAAAGCAATGTAGAGAACTATATGATTTTTGAACATGTAATATTTTGATTACATTGTAAGCAAAACTGAACTTAAGTTAACCTAAGAATATAGTCACAGTTTTAAACATTTTAACAGTTTTTTCTACTAAAAAATTTTCTGTGAATTATGGAGTAAGAAAAAGAAGAAGAAAGAAGAAAGAGAAAGAATGAAAACTTCCATTACTCATTGCAATGACATCAACTATTTAGTACATGGTAGGAAAAGTTGCTTTTTCTTTCAGATGCTTGCTCCTTCCTCTATCCCTTTATTTAAATAGGAGATGAAACCAGTAAGAAAAAAATGCATACATACTACAAGTCATATAGTGGCTCTTTAAAAACTTGCCTGGCTTTTTTCATGTTGACATGTCTTTTATTAATTCCTATATTTATATTTCAGTTTAAAGAAGGTTACTCCTTTATTTAAATAGTTTATTTATATAAATATACGTATTCTATAGGTGTGTTTGTGACCTTTTTGGCACTTAAATACTGCTAGTATTGTCGAGTGACAATCACAGTGAATTGGTTCCCCATGTGCTCTGTGATTTTAGATTATGACTTCACCGTTATTGGAAATTTAGCTCAGGTTCCTTGTCAACCAGGGGTGAGACCTTATCTTCCAAAGCAGTTTTGCCTTTATTTTTTCCAGTTGCTCACATATATAAATTACTTGGGACCATTTTTTTTGCTAAAATCAGTTGGGAAAAACTGTGGGAGAAACATTTTGCTTAGAGAAATATTTTGTTTCCCTCAAAATTCAGCCATAAAGAAAAAACTTCCTTGTCATCTTTCTGTACCTCCAGGTATTTTATTTTTTTCTAACTCACATTTTACTCAATGTGCAGCCCTATCAGAGTTCTGGTTTATGGAGGCCTCTTTGCTTTGATTGCCCTCCAATACTGCTCCTTTGTCTGGTCTCTGCTCCCCATTTAAGCATTTAAACCAAAGTCAATTGGTTGCTGAGACACACTTCCTGTTTTCCATCTTTACACTGCCTACACCATACTACTGAAGCATCAACTTACGCATGTATGCTCTGGCTTTCAACTTATCAGTTCTTTTGTTGTTTCTGGTTCTTTATTTTTATCTTATTTATCCAGACCTTCTATATATTTGTGCTGAAAGAATTTTGAAGTTATCTTATTCCACTAAGTTGTTATAATCAGTTACACATCCTGCCTCTACTTACATGTTAACTTTTTCATATATATTTTAAAATCAGTTTGTCAGAATTTTTTATTCTAAAGTTTACTGAATGATTTTTTAAAATTATTAGCAGCATTACGTTTTTCCCTTACAAACGTTTCCCATGTCTCATTTTCCCTCATTATAAATTGAAACATGTAAATAATACTAACACAGATCTATAATTAAAACCACAGATTTTTCATCTGTAGAACCTTGTTGCTACCTTTAAATAGAAGTCTTACTTTCTCCTCCTCGTCAAGATACTTTTGCAGGCTTCCTGGTTCCCCAAATCAGTATTGGACCTTGTTTTGATTTTCAAGTTTTCCATGGATTCACTATAGTACAAGTAGTCATGCTTGACTCCTTAAATACATGCTTAACAAAAAAATGTTCTATTTCCAGCTTAGTTTATTAGATTCCAATTTTAGGCTAGCCCAGTTCCAATAAATTATTCCTAATCGTTACCAGAGTTTTAATCAATTCGTTAGTAGATTTTCTAGTTTAGTTCCAGCATCACTTTTTCGTTCATGTCTAATGAAAATTTTCTTTCATTTTCCAGATATATTTGACTACATTTATATTCCAATTTATTCACTTAGATTTAATTTTCTGCTGAAGCTGCACTCTCTTTACCATTACAAGTCTTTTCTAGTTATCTGTACACTGTTGTGTTCTGCTTTACTTGCTCCCTTTGAAAAGATGTTCATTGCTACTTAAGCAATTTTGGCATTTCATTTCCACTCCTAGGTCTCTCAACAATCTCTGATTTTTATATAAAGATATGGAATGCTCTAATCATTCATACTAAACTCAATTTTTTTCACTCTTACAATAAGAATGGATCCCTATTTCCTGTTTTTAAATGTCATTCCAAAAAAACTTGTGTTTGAAGTAATGAGGATGAAAATTCATGACCTTTTGTTGTGCCTCAACAATCAATCAATTCAAAGAGAAAATCATAAAGTTGTATTCATGAGGGAACTCATCAGAAACCGATCATCACTGTATAGATTTACCTGGGTTGGGTATCTGAAATAATTCTAGCTTTGATTTTAGAGAATGCCAGCAAGAAATGAGAGCTTGGATAATTTATATGTATGCACATACCTGCTAGTAAAGTATATCTTTTCCAACATTTTTCCTAGGTGACTAAAAATGGTAAGCAATTTAATCTGGAGTCATGGTTGATACATACACTTTTCACATCACCAACTTCACTGACATATACACAGCCACCCTCTAATAAGTACTTATTGAATTAAATCCTGTTAGAATTAGCCCACCAAACACTTGTCAACATGCTCTAGATTCCTGAGCCCTTCTCCTCAGGGGTGTTGAATTAGAAAGGTCAATTGTTTGGTAGTTTACACATCTATCTGAGATCTTTATGGAAAAATATCCTGAAATCACTTCTGAGTAGCTGGAAGGTCATATTCCCCCAGTATACCCAGTAAGTTGGACAAAGAATTTTAACAAAAAATCCAGATAAGTGATAATAATGTCTATAAATAACTTCAGTCTGAGGTCATCAGTTCACTCCAAAGTTCTTTTTAGTTATTCCTTTCAAGTGAATTCAAAATCTTATGTTTTCAGGAACTTTAGTGAATGCAACTTAACCAATGATTCTCATATAGAGTCACCTGTAAAGCTTGTTGAGATACAGATTGCTGGGCCCCACCCTCATAGTTTACGATTCAGTCAGTTAGGGTTGGGACTTGAAGTTTTTCTTTTCTGATATATGCCAAAGTACTGCTAAAGTTGCTGGTCCTGACAGCACACTTAGAGAATCATTGTACTACCACATGCACTACTTTTTAAAATTTCATTTTTAGCATTCTTGAGCCTCCCTAAATTTATTTTATAATGCTGTATTTTTAATTTGAATACAACATTTGGGACTCCATTATTCAAAGATTAGGACCTTTTTCTATTCTTTCTCTTCTTTTCTTTTCTTTCTCTTCTTTTCTTTTCTTTTCTTTCTCTTCTTTTCTTTTCTCTTTAATATCCACTTATTTCTTACCTGAACCCCCCTTGTAACATTCTTGAGATGACTGGTCAGTGTACAATGGATTAAGGATGATTATGGATCAAAGTGTGTATTACGCTCTTATTTATTCAGATATTTATCTAGTTCCCACCTTGCTCAAAAATTTGAGACAGATAGATCAAAGCAAAGCTAATTAAACCACAAAGTTATTGAAATCAGGACCTGATTTCCTCAGCCCCTTGTTCTGGGCTGAGTCATCCTGCTTTTAATTACCTTCCCACAATTCAAGAAACCACACTGGACAAGGCAAGAATTATGATGATGCTAGTGAGACTGGTCTGAGACTCTGGCCTCATTTTCTAACATACTCCAAATACACTGTCTACAGAATGCCTGAGTTTACTACATTACACTCAGCAAGAAAGTCACCTTAACTCCTCCATCTATCTGCTGCCTGCCACAAAGCAGATGCAATGTATTTACCGTCAACTGAGAAAGAAATCTATATTTATCCGGATGTGGAAGATGCTGAATTTACCGACAATTGACAAATTAATCTGGAACGAGAATGCATATAGAAATAGCCTACAGTATGCCATTATGTTGTGACATAAATATATAGTCTCTTCCCTCAACTTATGCCAGAAGCAAATGAACAATGTTTCTACAACATGAGTAATTTCTCATCTACATTAGTCTGCCTTACTTTTTTTTTCTGAGTTCTTAACAGCTGTAAGGGGATTATCATAATAACCACAATTAAATTTACACTTTGAAATCCATATTATCAATTAGTAAAATCTCCAAACACTTGTGTCAAATTACTAATAGAAAATTTAATTTAAATTTACTTTCTCTCTCCCTGTCTCTGTATATTTATGTGTGTATACACGCATATATGTATACGTACATAGCTCTATAATAGCAATATATTATACATCTTAATACAGGCTGCTTAGGCTTTTCATAATGTAGTCAGACAGATTTTCACTGTAACTGTAAATGGATTTATGTCTCCAAAGCTAGTCATATTTGATGAGGTGGTACAGTCTAGCAATTAGGAACATAAATCAAAGTCCTTGTATTAAAATCTAGTTTTGTTCCTTGCTCTCTGTATGATATTCAGTAAGTTAACTATCCCTTCTACAACCTTCTTTTCCTTAATCTTGAAACATGTAGTAAACACATGACCTTATTTTAGATATTAAATTTATATTATATGCAAAGTGATAGCTTACTGGCTGGTATGTTGTATTTATTATCACTGAATTATTAATAGTGCTATTAGTAGTGATTATTGAGTATTAGTAATAGTAGAGTAAATATAATACAATTTGTCCTTATTTATTGTATCAGTCAATCATCCTGGCCATTGAGCCCAGTGTGGTGGTAAAAATTTTGTAGTTTATTTTCCTTAAGGGTCAGCTATGTGTAACAACTCAGTCTCCCTCTAAAGTAGAAACCCATAAACCTTGCTCCTTTAGATCTTACAGAGCTTTGTTCAACAGATATGTAGGTTTAGTTAATTTAGTAATAGCTGATTCCTATTGAAGCCAATGTGACAGATCTTTCCTACTTACCCTTGCATAGAATACACACTGTACTCATACTGTCCATCAACTATGTAATAAATAAGTACTAAAGTTTACAAGAGATCCTGAATATCAAAGAGACTGACTGAGTAGATGCTCATTTAGAACACTTATTGACTAATAAGAAAGAATGAAAATCAGCACAAATCTAGTACATACAGAAAAGATCACACATTTTGTTTTTCTTGTGCACAAATTCATTTTGGGTAGTTGTCCCTTCACAACTGGAGAAGAAAGCATTTTCAACATACTAATGATAGTCAGTATTAAGTCAAAATTTTCTGCCTGTGGCACAACAGTTGCTTAATCTCAGAGTAGTTTATTAGTCATAAGAGATGTCTGAATGTAGAAATGAGACATTTTTTTGAGAAATAGTTTATCTAAACCTCAGTAGGAGGATTATGCCTATATTTTGATTTGCTTTTGTGAGTGCTTCCAGATCTCAGGCAATGTTTACAATAGTTCCCAGCTTTGAAACATCAACTCTCTGCTGATCTAACTCAGCACAAACTGCTTGTCTTTCAAAGACCAAAGGTAATCTCACAGATTGTTAGGCTATGTTTAGACAACTCTCAAAGCTCATTTTAATTTTGTTCACATTATAAAATATCTACATTTGTATTTTAAGATGCATTGGTATTTTCAATTTTATTGATTAAATACATACAAATAAACTTTCAAGTCACCTCACCAAAGTCACCTCACCAAAGATGTGCACAAAGGGGAAAAAAAAGCAAAAAAAAAAAAAAACAAAAAAAACAAAAAACAACATTGACCACACTTAGCACTCAGAGTTTAGTTTCCAACTCCATTTTCCAATACAAGAAAACAGAGCTCCTTGCAAAAATGTCTGATTCCAGCACTGGGCAGGAAATGTGTAAGAAGAGGCTGGAGCATCTTGTAGTTCCAGAAAGTAAGGAAGAGCAAAACAAAAACAGATAAATCAAAAAAACCCACACAATAATGAGATACGTAAAAAGGGTTATCAGTGCCAACTGGAAGAACACCCTATGGCCCAAACTGGAACAATTTTACCTAAATACAAATGTATGTATATACGTGTGTGTGTATACACATACATTTGTATTTAGCTAAAATTGTATATATATACACACACGTATATACATACATTCATAAAAGTAAAAGAATAGTATTGGATTATATCCCAAGGTATAGACAAATATCTATGAGTCTGTACCCATAAATAAATACCCGAATAAAAAGGTAGATAGGAAGAAGAGACAAATCTCCAGGACAGAAGAATTCAGAATGACTTATGTAGCTACTCCGCCCTAAGGAGAGGGAGCACAACCTCCCCTTCCTCTTGTGTGGGCTGCTCATTGTTAACTTCCTTCTACTACACTATGAAGAGGAAGAAAAGAAAGAGTAAGTTTACAGTGGAGAAACTGGACAGAACTACCTCAGTCAGGCAATCAAGCTCGGCGTCAAGAGTGGTAAGTCCTGCTGACAACATGCAGCCCGGATACGACACGATGGGAATGGTGCTTCTCTGGTTTCCTCCCCAAACTCCATTATCCCAGTCTAATCATGACAAAAACACAAGACAAATCCCAGCTGAGGGACACCTGCCATTACTTCTTGAAATGATCAAGGTCACCAAAAACGGGAAGTCTAAGAAACCATCATTAGCCAACAGAAGCTTAAGGAGACATGATTTCTAAATGCAATGTGGTATTCTGGATGGGATCCTAGAACAGAAAAAGAACATTAGGGAAAAACTGAGGGAATCTGAATAAAGTACGGAATTCAATAATATATCAATGCTCATTTAGTAATTGTGACAAATATACTAATGTAAGATGCTAGAAATAGGAGAAACTGAGTCTGCTGTATACAGGAACTCTCTGCACTACCTTCACAATAATTCTGTAAATCTAAAATGTTCTCAAACAAAAGGTTATTTTTTTAAAGAATTATATTTGAACAATTTAATATGCATTTCATGAATTTCAAACTCAGGCAATTCTCATCAGAGGAAGAATTTGCTGTTGTTTTCTAAAATCACGCAACTATGTAGATAGCATTCACTTCCATGTATTGACTCTATGCCATGAAGATATTTAACAAATTATTTAAGTGTGGTATAACTGAGCAGAAATAGTGGGGGGGGTGTACAATTTTAAGTATCACAAATGAAACAGCAATTGATTTCCAGTAATTCTCCTCTGAGCTGAGTTGGTTTTGCATTTGAAAATTGTTCTGAACCAAAAACAGTTCTTAATATATTAATATTGATATCTAAAAGGAGAGATAGAACCCCCCAAATTACAACTAATTGGATTTCCTTCTCCCTCCTTTTCCTCAGTTACACTGAAGGTTTGAGTGTTGAGAGTGTAAGCAGTTTTATGTGTAGAGCCTTTAAGAAAACAATTCATAATAATTCTCTTAACAGGAGTCCTCTTCTACATTACTCATTTTCCTGAAGCCATTTCTCTCCTTATTTGGTTATACAATTAACTAAAATGATAGTGAGTGTTATGCCTTTAAAACAAAACTAAATTAAATGGTAATGCAGTAATCCATCAATTACAATGTGGCTACTGATGGATCCAAATGGCTTAGAATGAAAATATTTTGCTGGATTAATAATATATTTAATGCTATGTACTCACCAATACAGCAGGGAATAAAATACTGTTTTAGTTAATCTCTCACTGTCAGTGCCTGGAGAATTTTACAATCAAAAGGATGATTCTTTACTAGCAAAAGATGGGCAACTATATTTGGCAGCCCTTTTAAAATAAATCAAATTCTAGATTAACAGCAACAGTAAGTGGTGGGGGAGAGGGATCATTTAAACTTAATATCAGTTAACAAAATAACTATTTATGATTAAATGAATTATGGTATTACATTCTTATTCTTTTTTTTTTCCACTGTAGTTTTTGTAAGAAGTGTTTTCAATAGTTTTGTATTTGTGTGTGTGTATATATATATGTAACAAAATTCTAACATTTAAAGTATAGCTCTGGAAACACACTGTATAATCAAACTGTGGCCCAGAATAAGCTTTAGCTTAACATCAGACAAAAATACCTGGCCATACACAGATGACTTCTCAACCATAGATGGAATGATTTCATTAGTGTTTCTCCACTTCAACTAAACAGAAGTCATTTCATCTGAATTTTTAATAATTTTAAAAGATAGCACTGAGTTCAGCAAAGGCAAAATAATATCCCTTGCAGTCTAGAATTTCAGGCAATCTTCAAGGGCATAAGTTCTCTTTAAAATATCTTTAGTCCAGAACATTCAACACTTAAAGCCGCATTTTATTAGCTGTGTTACATTTCCTGCAAAATTCAAATGGGGATACTTCAATAGCAAACCATATGGTCTGCTCCACATTTAGACTTCCTTTTTTTCATTTCCAGAGGAATTTCTCTACATCAAATATGTACAGAAATAGCTGAATATACTTATTGTGCAGAAAAAACACAAATTAGTGTTTAGTTACCTCTCCTTAGCAATAAAACTATGAAACACAAGTGGAGAGTCAGACAGAGGGCATCAACTTACCCACTTTTCATGCTATACAGCCAGCCTTACAGAAGCCCTCTCACCCACAGGAAAAGACATGCTCTGAATAGCATGGTCATATATTTTTTCCCCAGTGAACCCCGATTATGGGTCACTTACGCTCAGATGAAAGGAAGGTCTTTTCATCCTTAATTGAAGAACACCAAAGGAAGAAAGGAGACACAAGAAAAATGACCACCATGAAAAGGAAGTTAAAATGATTTTATTGAACTGGCTGCATTCCTAGCCACCTAGTGTATGAAGTAATAACAATCAGTCACATTAACACACATGATTAATACCAATGACTGATCCTCAGATCCCCCACCATCTATCCATCAGTATCGCAAGGAGGCATTATTCATACTGCTTCTCAGCATGGCTGTCTTCTGTTGCAACACTGAAATTTCACCTTCCTGGTATCATACATTCTGCAAAATGCAGCATTTAAGTCCAGTAAGCTTGGTGGAAAGTGGAACTGCTTTTAAATTGTGTGTATAACTTATAAGAGTTAGTGGCAAAATCAAATCAATTGTAAATCCAAATCATTTGATTTTTGAGGTGCACCTGAATTGTTATATATGGCTGTAATTTATGACCAAAGAACCTGTGGAGAAAAAAATAAATTAAAAAAAAAATCTAAGTTCTCTCTTTTATGTTCCCACAGAACATTCTTGCCCTCATTTTTAACAGGAGTTTAGGAATAGATTTGCAGTTGCCCCCAGAGTCAAGGTTGCAGCATTCTTTAATATTAATTTCAGAGAATTGCAGCCTTTAATAGTGGGGAAGAACAATAACTCATAAGTTATGGGGGTAATGATTTTAGATTTCATTCACATAAGGCTTAGAGAGTCACAGTACTGAAGCCTGTGTTATCTGATCCGGGGGACAGGTATCATTTCCCCCACTTTTGAGTATGAGAAAACTGAAGTTGAGAGATCACACAACTAGAAAAGAGTGGAACTGTGCTAGATCTTAGATCCTGACTATATATTTTGAGCTATTTTCACTTCCGGTTTCTATGCACTGGTAAGAGAACAGCATTAACTGTAATTCCACAAGTTGTCTTCGTTCAACAGAAAAACCTTTACCATAGAGAAACTGTTAGTAAGTGCCAGAGCCATGTTCCTTTAGTATTTCCACACATATTCAGTCAACTGGAGACCGACCTGATTATTCTGTAAGAAATGCCCCATTCCGTGATTAAAAATAGTTGTAGTGGCAGCAGAAAGACAATTCAGCATCTACAGTTCCAAGTAAGAATCCAGTTTTCCACCACATGGTATGGACTTCTGCAAGAAAAGTACTGTTCATGAGAAAAGCACTGTTATCTTGCTCTCAGCCTCTCCAGTGTAGCCCTACTTCCACCCCAAAGAGCTGTCCAAGAGAAGAAGAGCATGAAGTCCTAAGAGCAGGTTCTCACACATGCTCAATACAAATTAAGAATTGGAATTAAAATAAAAACTCTCTCCAAACCTTTTTTTTAAACCATAGGAGTCAAGATATCCCATCTCACATCCTGCTCATTATGCCATTGTCATCGTTGAAAGTAAGGGCTAAGTCTGCACCTTCTTTTATTGTTGGTCTTGACCTTAGCCGAGTCAGAAAAAGATACATGGTGGTGGGACAAGCAGTGACAGAAGTCACCTCTATATCTCTTTTTAAGTGATGCAAGTTTTTTTTTTGGCTCTAAGAACACAGTATAATGTCGCCATTTGTGATTTTGAATTCATGGAAATAAGAAAGTTAAAATAATTACAAGTATTTGTTGTTGTTCTTGTTTTGTTATTCATGGTCATCTGAGACAAGACCAGAAAAACAACAGAGGTAGTATTCTAGAATAAAGCCATATTTTCAGCATCAAGACTGCCCCAGCCTTTAAATCCTGTCTCTGTTACAATTCATTATGGATTTAATCTCTCATGTTTTCTCCAAAATTAGTGTAATAATGTTTAACCTCACATAATTTATAGGAGAATTTCAGAAAGTTATGTATATAATATCTAGATGACTCCACATTGTACAACACATGGTATTTCTCCCTATTCCTAGATTATCCGGTAAATGCCTTGAAAAGACTTCTGTAATGTGTGTATGTTAGGTGTAGTGATTAGAGCAGAATTAGCAGAAACTAAAATATCTTTCAAGATCTCATCTTCTAAGATCTATGTTCATCTCAGCTAAAATGCTCCAAAATTATCCTTAGTGCCATCTAACTAAATTGTTGGAAGTCTGTCATCAAAACCTTGTATATTCTGATGAGTACTCAAGAAAATGTCCATAGTCCTATTCCATCTTCTTCCTTTCTCTCTTTTCAGTCATTCTCTTTCTTTCTTACTCTTCTTTCTTCTCGCCTTTTTCCTCGCTTTTCTCATCCTTCTCTAAAAGATTCAGATGAAAGTCCAGTTAAGAAGCAGGACCAACAGAGAGACACAGTTGGGTCCTATTACCAGCTCCACCACTTAGCAGCTCTGGGATTTTGGCAGAGTTCTCAACCTCCGTGATAGTAATACTATAAGCAATTGGGAGAGAGATTCGGCTATTGGTCTAAAGTGCCCAGTTAGTGGTCATGAACTAGCACTTTCTCATCCAGCCTCTCCCTTTTCTTTGCCTCATTTTTCTTCCTGGTTTCTCTCATTTTTTCCCTCTCTCTTATCCACAGTTTGTTTCACTCTCTCCATGCTTTCCTTTACAAACATAACTGTCATTAATCCCCCTTCTCTTCCTTCTTTCGTGTACACTTCTCTCATCTCATTTGCTCCTCTTTTGTTGACCTAAATTGTGTTTATTTTAATGCAGTAAGAAAACTCAGCAGGGTTTGACAGTTTGTTCTTTCAAGTCTAAAAACATTATTTCAAGCTGTCCTGGTTTCAATCAAGAAAGTTTTAATCTCTTCTAAAATAACTGTTACATATTCTAGAATTAAAATGATAAAAACAAACATCTAGCTTGATGTATATTAAAACTATTTTTATGTTGTGAATCTTTGATTTGATACGAAAATCTATATCAAGCAAGTCATTAAACAAAACTTTCAGATAGGAAACACTACTAGACTGATGTCATCTATGCTATTAAAATTTGGCATTTATATTGACTATTCATATAAGAAATTATTTTAAAAGTAAAATTCTTTTTATATGACACTGAGTATAAATTGCATGCAAATTTTCTCTAATCAAACAAGTATTTAAGCTATTTACTTCTTAGTAAGTTGAAGAATCAGTGAGGTTTGACTTAAAATATGAGTTTATTTTATGACTTTATACTTTCAGTTGAGATTATACACATTATAATGATTATGTCTTTCACTGTGCAATTTAATCAATCATTACTGTATTAGCATGTATCAAATATTTTTAGTTAAGTAGTATATTACTGGAAAAATACTCTTCAAGTTCAGTGAAAGTATCTAGATGAACTACTTTCTGCATCAACTACACTGATAAGAAAATTACATCTGTAGATATTGAAATGTAATTTGGAGTGCTATCTGGTATACGGAACTACAAATTAATTATAATATTCTTAGTTATCATCATTTTTTAAAACATCAAGGACAACTCTCCTACCTTTTAAAATGTTATTTTCTTAAGGTGTTGAGATGGTTGGATGAGTGAAACAGCTACAATATTCTGACTCATGAGTCAGGGTGTGAGTGGACTTCTATCTATGGTCATAGGAGAAGTGTATGCATTTATTTTTGATGAGAGCAACTAGTCTTTTCTCTTGCTTCTGTTACTTTATTGATTAATTGGGCAGATAATGAGTGTGATATGATAAATGATTCCGTCTTCAATTAACTGTAATTCTTGTGAAGAACAATATTCCAGTAAACTTTTTAAGCTAAACTTGCTTCAGCTATTATGACTGGAAATTTTTCTAGACTATAGACTCCTTGTGGAATAGACCCATTTTAGAAGTATATTTCTAGTCCATATCCCATCCCCATCCCTCTCTTAAGTGGCAAAACCATTTCTCTACTAAATGACCCTAAGAAGCAAAAATGGGTGAAACACTGAAGAAGTTTGCAGAAAACCTCCAATATGCTTTGTGAAGAGCAAGAGAGAACAGAAAAGTTGAATAAAAAATCACTGTAATATTGTGCACTTCGATGAGGCCTGGTTGACATTATTGATTATATATTTTGAGCTGCCCATTGTGTGATTTTTTTCCCCCAGCAGTATTTATCTGACCAGGACAAGCACAAAGAAGACAAATACTTGTTTGGGATTTTTTTTTTTTTTACTAGAATATGAGACTAAAAGGCATTCACAAAGATGTTCAGACATGTAGAAAAATGCATTAAGATGGAAGATAATTTGGAGGTCAGCAAAAAGAAAAAGGTCAAGGACTAGGACAGCTTGAAGAGGTCAAAAAACAAGGGTAGCAGGAGTGACAGCATAATCACTGAAAGGATAGAGCTGCTGCTGGAGAGTAAGAAGTACTACTTCTTCAATATTTCAAAGATGGAGCAGTTTCACTGGATAGACAATTCAGATTCTAACCCTGAGTCAATGAATGAGGAGAGCAAAATAAAGTTTGTCGTCATTAAAATCCTGTTGAGAAATTGGGATGTTGAACTGGTCATCCCCATGAACGTAGTCATCACCCACAAGACTCTTCTGATAACCAGTCATGTTATCAAAAGCACTGACATCTTTTGCTTATCTTGTCCCAGCAATTACAACTTAGTTTAGGTACTCATAATCATTCACTTTAATTGGACATTTTATCCTAACTTGGTGTTCCTGATTCCTGATTTACCCACCTCCAGTCCATGTTCTACATAGCTTTGTCTGATTTTTTAAAAACTCAATCATTTACCTTATTTCCAATTAAAAGTCTACATTGTATACCTATAGGAAAAAGTCCAAATCCATTAGCATGACACAGAAGACTCAAACCATACTTTTTTTTTCCTATTGAACAGACTGTTCTTTTTCCCATGTCTATTTCCAATGCTGTCTCTACCTGGATTGTCACCACTCTCCACTCTCAAACCTTGACACCACTTAAGCCTTGCTGATACAACCTCTTTTATCTGCAGAGTATTTCCTGTGTACCCACTGGCCTTTTCCTATTGTCAAAAAGTGACCAACATGCCCTTCTTGAAGTCTTCCATCATACTGAGTACATACTTCTTTGTGCACTACATTGAACTGATTTATTCCATAACTTTTCCCCACGAAATGATACTTTGAGGCCAGAGATTTGAATTACTCAACATTCGACTTTGAGCATTCAGTAGTTTACAAGGAATTCTTTAAACTGAAATAGCAAGATGATGGAAGGAATGTGTTCAAATAAATATAAATTTGAAGCCTGTGAAATTGGAAAAGAAGTAGTGGTTTTGAAAGTAATGTGGAAATTAAGGGTTGATACTGATTTGAGGGATAACATTAGTGCTTTAGGGCATGCTGAAGTTACAGAGGAAAAAAAAATATTTTTGAGTGAAAAAGACTGATGGTGTTGGACAGAGAGACTGAAAGGTATTTGGGGCAATTAAGAGGTCCAGGGAAAACTCAGTAATAGAGAGCTGAGTGAGTACACTTTTCTCTGAGACACTAGGATATAACAAGGGGAAATGTTACTTCTCCCTGAATTTCAAAATCTCCCACTTGATTATATTTATTACTGAAGTATGATTATTATGGATCTAAATACTTGAGATTTTTAAATATATATATTTAAATATAATTTGCATCATTTTTGGCCAAAAACATGCTTTAGCGTAAATTTTAGAAGTATAAGAGAATTTATAAAATGGATACAAAAAAATCCAATTATCCTTGATCACAAGTCATATTTTTTTTTTTATCAGTAAAGTCCATCTATAGCTCTCTTACAGCACTGATCAACTCTTTAGTGGGGTTTTACTTGAGAAGATGTTAAAGAAGTCCAATGTGGCTCAGAAGCTGAGTTCTGATTAAAAAACTTTTAGAACTCTCTAAGGGTTCCAGGAAATAGTGCTGTAAATAAACCTCTTTATTATTTCAGTCTTTTTTTTACAAAGCTCTTCTATTAACATTCCTAAAAAGGATTTTCTGAAGAATTTATCAAATTAATCAAGTGACTTTTACATATCATTAGGAAATAACATCCAAACAACTAAAAATATTATTCATTTCTTTGTTACTTAATGTTTGTTGTTGGATGTTAACCGAAAGAAATGGTTTTCTATTGTTCCTGTATTGAAAACCTTATTTTTATAAAATGACTCTTATTATTGAGAAAATGATTTTGATTTGAAGTATTTTACTAAGTGCTGCTTGTTCAGTGCCCTAGTGTGGCTGGTTTTCACTTGTGTTGAAAAGAGAGAGAGAGAAAGTGGGAGACCCATACATATTTTAAAAGGCGGTACTTTGAATGATAAAATCTAGTGATGTTTCCTGAAGACTGAAATGTAATGAAACATAAGAATGAATTAAAAAATACAGAAATAACAAACAACACAGTGTGACTTATGCAAAAAAATCAAACCTAAGACAAATATAAGAACATCTGTCTTCTGAGACATACAGACTGACACAAAGTTATTTTATATATTGTCATGCAGAATTTGATTAACCAGCCTTGTCTGTGTTTAAGGGCTTTTGGAATTAAAGTTTTATCGCTTCAAAATTTTAAGAGGAGACTAAGACTAATTTATGCTTCAAGATTATTTCATTACTCTTTCTAATAATTCAGGCTTCACATCCAGATCAGCAATGTGACATGGTGGAAGGAACATGGCTTCCAGAGTAAAAGGACCTGGGCTCAGGACTTGCTTTCTGTTTATCTTCGGCTCATCAGTTACCTTATCTGAAATATAAACTCTTTATCTATAAAAATATGATAGGGAATAAAAATAGATTCTAGATGGCAGAAACTTTAGTGTATATGATAATGTAATGAAATAGCTTTGAGAACTCTAAACTGCCAAACAGACACGAGTTATTACTGACATGCCAGAAGCAATTATTTACAGAAAAGAGAATGTAGTGTTTGAACAAAGAAAACTGGGTTTGAGTTCTGGCTCTATTTCTTGCTAGTTGTGGGTCTTTCCACTCTATTATTATCAGTGAGGCTGATACTTACTTTACAGGTTCCTGTAAAAATCAAATGAAATCTTTTTTTTTTGACAGGACAGCTGCTCCCTGAACAACATTTTAGGAACCAGATGGCTAGTCAGAATTCAGTTTTAGGAGCACTAAGGTAAGGTGGAACTCAGTTTGAAAAATTGCACATTGAAATAATCTATCAAAATTGTAACCAATTATTTTAATTTTGAAATCTTTATTTGTTAATTAAAGATGAGAATTTGGTGGTCCACCAGCAATATAAACTTACAAGTAAAATTTTAAAGAAATTTTAAGAGGTGCTCTATGTACATTTTCAATAGATTTATTAATCACGAAATTTTACCCTTGTTTCTCCATCATTTCAATCTCTCTTGTGCACACACACACAGAAATGTACATACATGTGATTTATTGTTCCTATATGCTGACAAAAGTGGCCTGTTCTGCTGAGGCAAAAGGCTAGCTAGCAGCCTGTCATAGTTTCAACATAATATCCTTGAGACATTTCATTTTCATGGGTCTTTTATATGCAGTCATGGGGGGATTGCAGAAGCCAGCCTTATGTGCAAAGATGCTGCGTGCTGCTTACAGGCCTCCTTTCTTTCCTAGTATGTACGCCTATTGTCTCTATAGCTTGTACCATCCCAGCCTTGACGCAAGATTCCCAGGTCTCATAGGGTGACAGTTTCATGTCCATGGTGGCTTGTCAGCTGGTGCATTTTTCTCAGAATGTGAATCTGAGCAATATTCTTTAAAGGAAAAGGATCAACAGAGTGGTAAAATACTGCTTTGACTTTTTCTGTTTTCTGTTTACTTTCCACATCCATGTATACTCTCAGACCCTCGCAAAACCACTTTCCTGGTTGACGCTTTAAAATGAAGTTGTTTTCTAATCCATGCTTGCAGTAGTATAATGTCATATAGCTATAACCATTTTTATGGCTTTTCACATTGTTATTATCATTCCTATCATCCCAAATATTAATGTTGAACTACACCTATCATTCCAAATTAGCAACACAAATAAGTTTTCTTAACCCTCAAAATATATGCCTTCACTTCATCTTTGATAACTGTTTTAATAGAATTGACAGTTTGCTCTCCCCTGTTAAAAAGCACACATCTGTTGGAATATAACAGAGTATGCATAATCACTCATTCCCGGACCACTGAGGCTGATCCTGTTGCTCTGATAAAGAGTGCTAACACAGATAGCTTTGAGCCCAGCAAGAATAATGTCCAAAATGCTTAGACAAGGCCTGCAGATAAGACGTCTCCTAAAGATCTTTCACTCAAGGACTATATCAGCATTTGCATTTTAAGAAGAAACCAGATCTAAGCCAGAGTGAATTCTCTGAAACGAAGTCATCAAAACCAAGAGGAAGAAATGAATGCGAATAAGGAAGCAGGGTGATTAGGGATTAGTGGTCAGAGACTTGCAGGATATTTGGTCCTCTTCAAAATGTCCATAAGGCATTTGGTTCATGCCAAAATGTTCTTGATATTCAGTCCTGTCCAAAACCGTTTAACCTGGACTAAACATGCGCATGGATGTTTCGGATGGGAACAAATTTCAAGGACCTTTTGGCGTGCACCAAATGTCTTACGGACACTTTGGACAGGACAAAATGTCTGCTAACTGGTTGGAGAAGAAATACCTACAGTTTAATTTTCCAAGTTAAGCGTAGATGACTGAAATTTATGTTTTATCTGCATGATGATAAGCGGCTAAGTCTTCCTGGGATCAAAGGAAAAATGGTAAGCAGACAAATATGAAGAATAATTGTCCAAAATGTATTAAGAGAAACTGGAAAGGTCATAAAAAGAAATTTAGAAGCCATTTCTACAGGGTAACTTTATTTCTCAGTATTGCTTTGTTTTTCAGGCCCTTCTGGAGATTTCCTAGTGCTGTCTTGTCCACTGACTTCAGGACCCTTGTTTAATACACTGTCATTTGTATTCCCCACCAGCTTCCAGCACCACTTCCAGAAACCATAGGAGCTTAAGTCCTAACCCTATACATCCAATCAGTCCTGACACCCAACCAGATTGACTTGACTGTTAAGACCCAACACAGCAATGATAAAATAAACCATCAAACTGAGAAACAGTCGAGACCTCTGTTACTGAGAAAAGTATTAACTCCTCCATAAAAATTTTTTTTTTGTTCAACATGTCTTTATTGAGTTATAATCATTTTATATACTTCCACCATAAAAATTTTATGAAGTATTTCTATTTTTAAGTCTATCTTTTAAAAAGCAACCATCTATAGTCCTTGAGGAGGAAAATACCAAAAGTACAGGCAGAGGTTTAAAAAAGTCTAGATTTTTAACCTTTAGTCCCTTACAGATGCTGTCCCCAAAGAAACCCTCCGATACATCACCTACATACCAGCCTTATAGTCTCAGAGTCTGTTTCCTCAGGAAACTGACCTGCAAAAGTTGGTCCCAAAAATAGTACTAGGAAGCAAACACCAAAGGAGGACTTTTGCATTGGATGACAACCTCCAGGCCCTTAAGAGGATCTCATCACTCAGGTGGAACATTGAGACCTGGCATGCAATACTGGTATAATTATTCAAATTTTTACCAACTGTACACTGGAACTTGATACCAGTGGAAAGGAAGGGAGTGATGTCTGCAGTGCTTCTAGTGTTTAAGAAGGGCTGGAAACAACAGTAATTATAAGAACACCAGACTTGGAGACCTATTGCCTGGGATAATCAATGCACTACAAAAAAGCAATAAAAAACTGAGAGTGAGTAATAACCAATTAAACACTAACGGTGAAAGTGAGAGCATTTTCCTGGCAGGACAGAAAGAGACTCCAATCTTATGCAGCCGGATGACTACTTTCCCTGGTTGGGACCAGAGGACACTGTTTACCAAAATAATAAGGAGCACCCTGGTGAGATAGGCACCAATATCACCAAGAACTCAGTCATGGTACCCCTTTATAGGGTAAAACTAGCAGTATGAGATGCTTTTATAAAACTAGGCTCAGTTGGATTGATAGATTTCTCAAAATAACAAAGGCCAAGCAGTGCCCTTAGCTGCAGAAGCCAGGTGTGTGTAGTGATCCTAATGAGTGATAAGGTTGCAGTGTCAGCCATGGGGGCCTGACCCACAGATTGCCATGGAGATATTTAATAGGACAAAAGAAACCTAGGATGCCCAATAAGTGTTTGTTCAATTTGTACAAACATGAGAATTCAAGTGTAGGTCAGAAGGCTAAGGGAAGCAATCCCACTAAAAAATTCATAATCTTTTCTCAATATCCAGAACTGAGCAATTTTCAGACCCAAACCCACTGAATGAAACACATGCTTTGTCCCCAGGAGGAAGGACCCTGTTCAACCACAATATGTATATACAGTAATTATTTCCCCAGACTTATTCCAAAGGGCATGTAACTATATTGGGGTATGGGATATACACATACATTTCAAAGACTGTTAGACAGAATTTGAATCATTATGGGTTGGGTTCCCTGGGAAACAGACAAAATTAAAATGGAATTTAATGTTCAGGAGACTTAAGGATACTAAGAATCTAAACCTGTGGAAATGAGAGGCAAGAAAGAAGAGTGTCAGAAGTAGACAGAGTGTCATAACGGCCCAGCAACAGACTTGGTCAACTCTACTGAGCTGTGGCACTAGAAGAGCCCTTCAGAGTTGTTTTAAGTTGAGCTAATATGGTGCGATCTTTATACTGTCTCACCGATGAGTCACTGGAAGTGGACTGCCCAGAGAAAGGGCATGACTTCTGGTAAAGTGACTTCCTGCAGCTAAGGCTATTTCTGAAGAGACACAGCAGCTGGGGCAACAGGTCCCTTATTGAAGGGGATATGGATGGCATTTCAACAAGTCCACCATAAAGTTGACTTTCCTATCTGGTCATGACTCCTCTAGTCCTTCCTCAAAGGGTCCTAAGCCACTTACTCAGATAACTTCATCCTGAGGTAAAAGGACTACCTAGTCATTCTGAGGAAAACTGGACCCAAGTTTTTTTTTTGACACTGATATTCAGGGATTTGGAGGATATGAAGCATCATCACTGACCCTCTGTTAGAGTAGAAGTATTTAGGATACAAATAATACATTAGCGAGTCCTGACCCAGATCCAATTCACAGAAGCTCTACTAATTCCACAAACCCAAGGTCATTCCCCAAGTTTCAAAACGTAAAATTAGGAAGAACACTCTTAGGGATTGATAGAACCCCCAACATTGGCCCCTTGACCTCTGTGGTAAGAACTATCACAGTGAGAAAAGTCTAGTGAAAGCCTCTATCACCACCCACCCCACCTCTGGCCAAGAGAGTATATCAAAGACAATACTGCATCCTAGAGGGAATAATAGAGATTATGGTTATCTGTTAAGATCTGAATAATGCAGATACAGTTTTCAACATGTATCAATTTAGTTTACTATCTTGGACCCTATAAAAGCCAAGGAGATACAAAAGGATGATAGTGGATTACCACAGACTCAACCAAATAGGAAACCCAATTGAAGCTCCCATACATGATGTGATCTCTTTGCTGCAGCAGATTAACAAATTTCCTGATGTACAGTATGTGGCCTCTGATCTGGTAAATGCATCCTGTTCTATTCTTCTCAAGAAGCAGGATCACAGTATGTATTCATGAAGGACAAGCAAGAGTATACATTTACCACCTTTCCCCATGGCTATAGTTAATACTCTTAGCCTCTATTAAAATATAGTCTGAAGGGAGCTGGAACATCTGGATAGTCTTCAAAAGTTTATATTGGTCACATATTATATATGATATATTGATGATATCATGTTAATTAGAGTGGATGAGCAAGAAGTGGCAAGTGTGTTGAAAATCTCTGTAAGACACAGGTACTTCAGAGAGTAGGAGATAAACCCTAAGATAATTTAGGAGCCCACAAGATCAATGGAATTTTTAGGGCTTCAGCGGTCTAGGGCATGCTGAAACACACACTGCAACATAAAGGAAATAAAAGAGAATAAAAAGATAAGCTACAGACTGGGAGAAAATATTTGCAAAAGACATATCTAGTAAAGTTTTGTTATTTGAATACATAAAGAACATGTAAAACTCAACAATAAGAAAACAAACAACCAAAGATGTGCCAAAGACCTTAACAGAAACCTCACCAAAGAACATACACAGATGGCAGAAAAAAAGGATATTAAAAAAATGTTCCACATCATTATGTCATCAGGGAAATACAAATTAAAACAATAGCAAGATACCACAACATACCTATTGGAATGGCCAAAATCCAAAACACTGACAATGCCAAACACTGACAAGGATGTCATTTGCTTATTGCTAGGGGAAATGCAAAATGGAACAGCCACTTTGAAAGACATTTTGGCGGTTTCTTATAAAACTAAACAAACTCTTCCCATACGATTCAGCAATCACACTCCTTGGTATTTACCCAAAAAAGTCAAAAGTATAAGTCCACACAAAAGCCTGCCCACAGATCTTTATAGCAGCTTTATTCATAATTGCCAAAGCTTGGAAGCAACCAAGATGATGTTCTTCAGTAGGTGAATGGATAAGTAAACAGTGGTAATCCAGACACTAGAATACAACACTAGAAAGAAATGAGCTGTCAAGTCATGAAAAGACAAGAAAGGAACTCAATTGCATATTCCAAAGCAAAAAGAAGCCAGTCTCAAAAGGCTACTCACTGTGTGAGTCTATCTGGCATTCTGGAAAAAGCAAAACTAGGAGACAGTAAAAAGATCACTGTTGCCAGGGGTTAGGGAAGAGGGAGGGGTGAACAGGTGGAGCACAGAGATTTTTTAAGGTAGTGAGAATACTCTGTATGATATCATAATGGTGGATATACTATAAATCTGTCCAAACCTATAGGATGTATGAAACCAAGAGTGAAATGTAATGGAAACTATAGAGTAGAGTGATAATGATCTATCAGTGTAGGTTTATCAGTTGTATCCAATGTACCACTCTGGTGGGGGATGTGGATAATGGGGAAGGCTATGCATGTGTAGGGGCAGGGGGTATAAGGAAAATAACTATACTTTCCTCTCAATATTTCTGTGAACCTAAAACTGCTCTTAATTTTTTTAAGATAATAATACTCATCTTGACCTTGTCTTATGCCAAAAGCAGAATGTACACTACTCTGGGAACCCAGGAGGCCTCAAGTGGAAATTCTTTGTAAATATTATAAATGTTTGAATAAAGTTACAGACTTTTCCCCTAAAACATTATTTCTTAGGAATAAAAAAATTATCTCATATTCAAATCCTTTTTATATAAAAGGATGAATTCATTTTCATACAGTATTTCCAAATGACCTAAATCTGTGCTAATTTGAGATGCTTTAGAAATCAATTCATAGAATAAAAAAGAAGAGCTTAACACTGTTTTATTCATTTTTCCTAAAGATTTGAATTCAAAATTGAAAATATTGGATTATATTATAAACAATTTTTAAAAGTCACTTTCAAAAGCACCACTGTGAGGGCTACATGAAGATCCAAATATATACATACTGGATGATTTTTAAAACACAACTGTCCTAATCCAGAGTTTGTCAGACCTAGCTCTACTGATACTTTAGACCAGAACATTCTGTATTGTGGGGACTGTCCTGGGCATTGCTGTATGTTTAGGAGTTTCGAGGCCTGTACCCACTTGATGCCATTAACACCCTGCTTCCAGTTGTGGGGTGAGGGTCAAAAATGTCTCTAGACATTGCCAAATGTTCTGAGGGCAAAATCCCACATACATCCCATTAAGATCTACCGCCATAAAATTACATGAATACATTTTGCTACTTGAGTTAAAATTTAGTGACAGCATGAGATATAAATTCAAAAATGGCTATAGCTCCATCAACTCAAGTCTTAGTGAAGCTCACGTGCTCCAGGAAAAGAGAGGACTCTAGGGATGACAAAGACATGAATGTTGAGATAAATAGAAAAAGTCTGAATACAATTGTTTCATGAAATATAAGTGAAAAAGTAATATTTTAATTAATATATTACTTTTAGATCATATAACTTTAAATATATGATGCCATTAAATTAATAAATTATCTATCAAAGGCAGATATTTGACTTTTATTGACATCTCTAAATTTGGAAGCTGTTTTTATTAGGAAAATAAAGAATCAATTTGTATTTTGGTTTTCCTTTTATTGAGAACTGTAACTTTCTGCTGCCTTGAAATCGTAAAATTTAAGCATTTAGAGTTGCACTGTCCAATACAGGAACCACTAACCCACATGTGGCTACAAGCAAGTCCAAATTCAGATACACTATAAATGTAAAATGGACACTGGATTTCAAAGAATTTGTTATGAACAAGAAAGCTAGCTTACATTTATAACAATTAACATTTATAATGTTAAATTACCATTATAGTATCATTTGTATTGCTGTAATTATTGAAATTATAATATTTTGAATATATTAGTATAAATCAAGAATAATATTAACATCAATCTTACCAGTTTCTTTTACTTTTTTAATATGTTTCCACTAGAAAATTTAAAATCCCACACATGGCTCACATTATATTTCTACTGGACATCATTGCATAGGGTCTAGTTTGAGAACTATTAAATGGACCCCTGAACTTTACAAGAAGCCATTTGATTCACAAATATCAATTGATTAACACAAACAAAACACTGTATTGTCTCAGTGAAATATTCAACTCCAGTATACTTGTTTTTTTAAACTCAATTTCAAGGTGAAAATTAGTCACTTCTGTTACACCAATCATTGCAATCAAATTATAACTAATATTCACAACATCTTATTAAAAATTTGTAACCACTATTTGGTAAGGGATTGGAAAATAAAGAACTTTCATGGAATATCAATAAAATACATGTTTTGCAAATAAAAATAACACTCACAAAAAACTGTGATTAAAATATTTTTGAATGTATTACTATAACCTATAAACTCACTTTTAGAAAATGAATACAATCTGAAATATTTAAAGAATTCTCAATCGATATACATAATATACTCAATAGTGTAACTCCAAAAGACTAAAAGGAGATGCATATGAACAAATAACTATGTCACTGATTTGGTAATGTGAAATATAAAAACCTTCTCTGTAAAATGAGATATGTCACTAAGCACTAACTAATATCTAGCCATTCTCTCCCTGTAGCTAGTGAGCACAGACATAAAAGAAAATACTGCTTATATAGTAACAAGACATGGCTTGCTGGCAAAAGATAAAATCCAAGTGGGAAAAAAATGAATCTTGATGCCAATTACATATCAAGTGGTATTTTTTTAAATGCTTAATGCTTTTAAACTTTAGAAAACAGACAAGAGTGCCCAATTTAAGGAATAAAATTAACTCCAAGAAGTCTGGAATCTCATAATATCACGAACTCTTAACTTGATACCAACTTCTTTTTTCATGCTTTAAGAAAATGGAAAGCATTTTGTAAATTACAAAGTGCTTCATACAAGTTAGATTTTACTCAAGTTCTGTCCTGACATTTGCTTCTTCAGCCAGATTAACCAACTGCCAGCTCTGCACGTAGTTTATTTGTGTCAGTTTGCAGGTTTTGGTTTGATTATGCCATGAAATTGGTCCACCACTCAGTAGAAAATATACAAAACCCTCCTGAGTGAGACAGTTATTTGACTTGGTTATAGGGTAATATCTTCCCTTTCTTCTCATGTCTACTGCTTGGGTTATTTCCATACATTCCTTCTGCATTATTGTCCTTGAGATTACAAAATTCGATTCCAGATACCCTGTTGCAGACACTGCTGGTGGCCTGCCTAATATCCATTCCTCCTCTTCCATACTAATGGATGTCTTTTTTTCCAAAGCGGCAATGAGTTCAGCTAAAATATTCTATTTTCCAGCCTCCCTTGAAGTTACAATATCTGTTAGCAGAATTCTGGTCAGTAAGATGTAATTGGATTTCTTTGGGGAAGATATAAGTTCTTTCATTTTTTTTTTTCTTTCCAAGAGAAAGTCCTTTGGGTTTTTGTTCTTGGCCCTTAACCCTTGTTCCTTTCTCCTGCCCAAAATGTGAATGCAACACCTGAAGATGTAGCAGATATCTTGCAATCATAAGCATGGGACCTAAGTATAAGGATGACATAGAAGGCAGATAGAAAGATCCTGTATCTTTACAAAATCCTGAACAGCTGCACCAATTCTCAACTGCCTACTGCAGATTTTTTTATGTGATTAAAATCAACCCTGACTTGCTTCCACTCTGCATGTTATCTGAGACATAGTGCAGTCCCTAATTAGTCTACTATGCCCTTCTGCTTTCCTGTGCTGTGACTTAATCCTGGCCCTATTCAAAGAAATATGTAAGTATCTCCTGTTCTGGGAACTACCATTGTTGTATGCTATTTCTCTGCAATGCATCTCTATAACCACACAGGCAGCACCCTTATTTTATAGTAACCAACTTCACAACTTGGATCCTTCGCCTTTAAGTACCTGAAGCTGGGTCAGCTTCCCCTGTAGTCACCCTACAGGAGTGGCCAAAGTCTCTTACCTGGAGTCTATTCCATCCAACTTATGTCCACTATGTCTTGTAAGATGCCAGCCCCTGACTGAGTCACTGCTCTACTTTAGAATTCTGATTCTATAGATAACTTTTTTATCTTGACTGTGTTCTAGGTGTGGAACAGCAGGTTTCAAATGGGGATAATATCAAATATTGCATGTACTTTGACTATAAGATTGTTACCAATGAATCCATGCTCTGAGTCTCTGTGCTCAGGGATTTTTTTTTTTTTTCAAATTCACAGGAACCTAGTTCACTTAAACCTGGTGATTGCTTCTGCAAAGTCACAGGAACCTATTTCAGCTAAGGTTGTTATATATGGCCAAATTCATCTTCGTCTTGTAGAATCTACAGGCTGTATTACATCTTTGACTTCTGTTTAGTTTCATAATTCATTTGAAATACAGTTATGAAATGAAAATCTGTGCCTGTAATACTCCAATGCTAATTAAGTAATAGCCAGCTTCTTCTCTCAAGGATGTTTTTCACCAAAGATTGATACATAGATCTCTGACAGTAAAATGATTAAGTCTAACACTTCGTTTTTCATCCTTACGAGCAATTCATCAACCATCAGTGAAATCCTGTTTGCAACACTGAAAGTGGGCCACTTGATTATATTCATTGTGTGTATTCCAAAATACAGATAAGATGCAGTAAATGAACTACTGACATAAGCAACAGCACTACATACAAAGGGTTCTTTTCTGTTGCCTTTAATCCAGCCAAGTGGCTTTTCAGTAATACTTGACCAGAACCTACAGGAAGAAACTCAGCTTCCACTGCAATGCAGTGTACATAAATGAAACAAATCTTTCCGTGAAACGTGTTCTTAAAATAATGCATGAAAAGTACGCTAATATTTTCTGTTCTGTAGTTGTAAACTTTTAAAATTCCCTGCCACTGATTAGTGAATTTCAACCTGTAGTTGGAAAAACACTAACAAAAGATCATGTAAAGGAAACTTATAGACTGAAGGAAAAATTTTAAAACAAATGAGGAAAAAACAGTGAATAATGGAAGTGGGGATTACTAACATTGAACAATGTAATGAATAGGTCAATATTTTCTGAATTGTTATAATTTCTTAAAAACTTAACATGATGTACAAATACTTTGAAGTATAAAAGAATGATGTTTCAGTTCCCCATAGGGTGAGGTACCATGCCAAATACTACATTTTATCCTATTGCTAATATTTTCTAAATTATTCTGTTTAACTTTCTGGTGGTTACCAATATTTATTTACTCTCACTTATTCATAGAAAAACACCAAATTTGAAACATTGAGATTTTCTTTTTCATTCTTTCTATCTTTACTATTTCTAACTATGGTTAACAAAGCCAAAAAAAAAAAAAAAAGCTACAACAATGTTCATGAAGAAATATCTGAGTAATGGAGCAGATACATCCTCCATGTTAAGTTTTCAACTCACAAAACATATGGCTGAAGAATGCATTGTATTTGGCAACACAAAATAATCATTATGAGACATAAATCTGAGAAGAAATCTTATTAGTTTGTGTTATGATAAAGATATTTGTCAAATAATAAATGGTTTCATTTCATGCGGTTGATAGCATATTGTGCATATTTTAATCAAATGTGAAATAGTCACCTGTCCTAGAGACAGTGTTCAATACATAAGTTGTATTATTATTAAAATTAAATAATATTAAGATACTTATGAGATTTTTCATTAAATGTACATATAGAAATTAACAGTATATTTCCAAAAGAAACTAATTATAATCATACAGAAGACTTAAACCATACCTACAATTTTCTCTCATTTAAATCCTTATAGCATCAAATGTTCTATACACGTGTATGTGAAATTACAGAAAAAAGATTCTCTAAGAGAGTTCAGAACAAAAGAATAAGCAATTTTTATCAGCAGCTTCTTAACATTCATTTTAATTTAGGTCAATCTTTTGAAAGCAAACTACTGTCTTATCCTCTGCTTATGAGCCTCTTTTTCCTTAGGTAGATTCTCTATGATTTTTATAACTTCATACCTTTCTATGGATTTGTTTTCATTCTGCATATCTTCATTTCACATTAGGCTATCTCTCCAGAGTGATTACCAGATTATTCAGATTAAAATTTATGAAAATTTAAATTATGTTTTAAGTATGGTTCTCTTTAACTACTGAGGGAAAGTTCAAGGTACTATTTAATATAAGGCCAGGTACTCAACTATTTTCTTTTCCTATTATAAAACTATTGAGTTATTCTTAAATACAAATTTTTTTAAGAAAGTCAGATTTATGTATCAAAGAGTGAAGTTTTAGAGTTGGGCCACATCCAACTAAAAATTTGTGATGGTGACTTGTATAGGAAAAGGATACTCTTTTTAACATTCTCATACAGAAATTTAAGCATATGTTTCCCTTTAGCTGAGAATTTAATTAGAGTAAGATAAAGGATTTGAAGGTACTCTAATTTCTTAACAGAGAAGATATATTTTAAGCTGTGTGCAAGAACAAAAAAAGAGAACACCAGAGTATCCAAAAGCAACACCATTTACTTGGCACAGCAATAAAAATGCTAAATATGTGAACTTCCAGAAAAGACACTACTATTCTCAGATAACATACTTATGTAGACTTAAAATAGTTTTTATGTTTTCAAATAAATACATACATATTTGTGAATGTGTGTGTACAAATATATATATAAACAAATACATATATAAATACAAATATGTATGTATATGCCCTCTTTATTTTGTTTTTGAAAGAATTATTGCCTGTTGGTTAATAAGTTTCAGGTGCTTTTGTGTTTCAAAATATACATGTAATTGTGCTAAAGGTAAGAACTGACAAGCAAGGTGTAAGTTCCACTGGGCCTTGGAAGTAATGACCATTGGCCTTTGTATAACCTCCTATTCTCAACACTTCCACATGCACAAACACACTGCGTCAACCCCTGTCATCACTTACTCACTCACAACTCCAAAGCTGAATTGGGCCCTCAGCGGCACAAACTGAGATTCCCCAGGGAGTCAATTAGAATCACACGGCAACTGTAGAGGGCAACATCTGGACATGGAATTTTACCTAAGATGGTAGCAGCTGACTTTGTCCTAGCATTTTCCATATTGCTCTTACGACTCCTGACAAAGGATGAGGTAAGATTTTCAAGCAATTAAAGACTGTGTTTGGAGGTGACATTCAATATTGATATTGGAGGTGTGTTTCAGCACTTGAAAAACAGAGTTGCTATTTAAAACTTTAACCACGATGTTAATTTGATGATTTTCCCCCATGGCAATTCATATGGATAACCCACTCTCAAAACTTAAATAAAAACTACTAAATTTAGTTAGAGAAAAAAATACACCTTGTCCATGTCGAGGCACACGTTTACTAGTCCAGCAGAGACCAATCTGTGTTGCATAAAATCATTTATGGACAAATTCAATTTCATTTTACATATTATTAAGATTATTTTTGTCTAAGTTTAAGATTTATTTGTTTGGCACATAACTTTAATAATTGAATGGCACTTAATAAATCTATGATTGAGATAACTACAACTTTTAATTAGATAATTATATTAAAAATATACAAATCTCAAATTTATCTATTTTAAGCCCAGTTTTCAAAGATGGTGATCACAATTTGCACAATTAAATGCTAATCTTTCTTCATTCAGATATCCCCTTTTTGGTCACAATTTTCTTCATGGTACTTTTTTAAAATTGCAATACCTTTTTTTACAACACTTCAAATCACCTGCTTCCACCTTATGTTTCTTTATTGCAACTACCACCATCTAATGTGTTACATATTTTTAATTGTATTTTGTCTATCTCCTATGAGAACATAGACTTGACTCTTTTTGGTGTTCTGTTCATTGTGTTGCCTAGAACAGTGCCAACACATAGAAGGTGCTAAATGAGTATTTGTGAAAAAATAAATAAAAGATCACTTTTTACAAAGGGTTTTCCATAAAATCAGGCATGTGTGCTTTTGAATGTGGTGAAATTGATAATAACAATTTAGCTCAATAATTCTTTTACTAGGTAAGATGAAGTAAGCACGTGCTACCCAATCTCTCCTGATGACAGCAGCTATGAAATCTGGAGGGAATGCATGAAGACACCGTTTGAGGACTCTGAAAAGGAAATAACAGAAGGAAACTGCAGTAGAACAGAGTTAAAGTACCACAAAACCAGTAGTGAAATTACCTTTTTTCCCCCCTCTTTAGTATCTTCAAGCTTGGTACTCAAGGCAGCAAAAAACCCAGAAGTAGGCATTGGCACAGAGTACTAGAAGCCCTCTAGTCCCAGTTTGATGCACGGAAAACACATATCATTTTCCAGTGCACATGGAACATTCATCATAATAGATCGTATCCTGGGATATTAAACAAACCTTAACACATTTAAAAGAATTTATATCATACAAAGTATGTTTTTAAATCATAATGGAATTAAACTTGAAATCAATAACAAGAGATACAGAAGAATCATAGAAATTGAAAAAGCACATACACTTTAAAACATATAAATAAAAGAGGAGTCTCAAGGGAAATTAGAAAATATTTTGAACTGAAAAAATTAAAATGCAACACATCAAAATTTGTAGGATGTAGCTAAGACAATGTTTACAAGGAAACACTCTTTAAAAAGTCAAATGCTTACATTACAAAAGAAATGTCTCAAATTAATAACCTAAGCTTCCATTTCATAAAACTAGAAAAAGAAGAGGAAACTAAATCCAAAGCAAGCAGAGGAAAAGAAATAATATAGATGAGAGCAGATATAAATTAAGTGGGTGCCTGAAAGATTCCACTTATATGACATTCTCAAAAGACAAAACCATCAAGATGTTGAAGAGATCAGAGGTTGCCAAGGGTGAGGGATGGGGGAGGGTGTACCTATAAAGGGACAGTACAGAGAGTTTGGCAGGATGATGGAACTTTCTGTATCCTGACTAGGGTGGTGGTTACACAAATCTACACATGTATTAAACTTCATAGAACTGTATACCAAAAATGTCAGTTTTACTGTATGTTAATTAAAAAATAAAATTTTAAATAATATTCCTTTAAAACGCTAATTCATGCATTCATTCTAAGAGGGGGAATGAGAATTTTATAAATGTAAAACATGATGTTAATTCTCTATTCAATCATTGGCTTTCAAATTACAAACTTTGGAACATTTCTGCAATCCCTTCACCCCTCTAAGCTTTGCAATCCTCTTTCTACAGGCAGGGATAGTACCACTTCCATACAGGGCTGTGATGAGTAATTCTGATCTGAATGGTACCCCATTGAAAGGGGTTTCACCTCATTCTACTACTCAAGAAACTGACTTATAATGTATCTGAAAAACTTTTATTTAGATCACAGCCAAGAAAACTCACTTCCATTTATTTTAGAGAACATACTGTTGTAATATTTTGAAAGAAAGTTAAAATAAGGATGTTTCACCAAATGGCTATCAATAAGATTAAGCGATAATTGCCCAGTTTGAAGTTTGTATAGCCACAGGTGTGGCACAGGTCAATATAATATGTTTCTGCTCCAGAAAGAAATGTAACCAATAATAGTTTCATCCAGGTGTTTTGTTGTTTACTTTTTCCTGAGACATAATTCTGAACCACAATTACAGTATTATAAATATGTGTTTAGAATTGGGAAGACTTTCAATATGGATCGGTTAACTGCCCCTGCTGTTCTATGGTTTCTCTTTTTCAACAGTTTCAAAATGTGGGCAAATGCCTATTTTTCATTTATTACCACAAGATTTCTTTCCTTGACTCTTGAAAGTCCTCTTTCTCCAATCTTATTCATCATTAATGGAAGTCTCCCTTAATCTTGAGCAAAGGCAAATTCTTTCATTGTCTCTCAACAAACCTTCTGGGTTAACATGTGACTTGCATAGTTAAAAATTATGCTGAACAATTTAATAAACTTCACTGGTGAACATAAGAGTTAAATCATCACTTTATTGTAAACAGACTGGAAAATTACTTTAAACTGCTGTTTTTACTCACACTGAAACTGAATTTAATACATATAAAATTTGAAAGTGTAATTTCACCAAATTTTACATCCTCCAATAATGAAATATTCAATGCCAAATTTTATTTACAATTATAGATTTCTACAGATGAATTCTGAAGCATTCTACCAGAAAATGAAAACTAGAAGGTAGACTCAAATAAAAACTAAATCGAAATAATTACCTCCTGAATTCCTTAATTACTTATGTGTATTATGTTTTCCAAAGACATAATAAATTGTATTTGGTAAAACAGGAGAAAGCATGTTTCATCTACAACATTTAGTACTTTTTGTGTTACAAGAGCAGATAAACTGGATTTAAACTGGAATTTAAATTAATTTACGTAGAACAAATTCTTTCTGCCTTTCCATATTGCTTTTCATGATGTTGCTTTTACTCATAGGCTCAATAAGATGCCTCTTTCCAAAAGTTCTAGGCACTCCCCCAATTGGAATCAAAATGCCTCTAATAATGTCACACTTCATATCTTCATATCATGCAATCCTATCCAAGAGAAGAAAAAAAACTCTTCTAGTCATTTCTTTAAAAAAGGTGGAAATTTTCTCTTTCCCAAGATTATTCTTCCTTCTCATCACCTTGGTTAGGTGACAGGCCTATTTCAGGGGAGGAAGTTACTTTGGCCAGGATTTTGTATTGCTTATTGGCAGGAGTCAACAATAATCCATACCTGATGATTGGGTGGATTCAACCTACCAAAAACCATATTGTTTTTAAAAAGGAAAAAAAAATTTAGAACACAATATGTGTGTGAGTTCCCGGGATATATTAGTGACTTGTAATATTTGAGGTTAACTTTACCTGCTTCTAGAATTTAAACTCATTATAAATATATGACAGAAGAACGGAGTAGTATTCAGAACAATACAAAATTCATATTCAACTCTCTTTTATCAAAAATATTTTATTGTATGGATATCAACATAAAATCCTAATTAGTTATGTTGACAGAAAATTTTAAGTGATGTATAAATAAAACATTTTACATTTTTCTTTAAACAACATATGCTTAAACTTATTAACTTATCAAGTATTTATTGTACCTACTATATGTCGTCCACTATTAAGAGTGCTGTTGATTCAGTAGTGAACAAGATACCTGTTTTTTTCTCTTACATACTTGTAAGAATGCTTACATTCTTATATTCTAATGAATATAAGGTTTATATTCCAATGAATGCCTTGATTGTGTTAATATAGGTATCATTATACAAAAGCTAAAATTATGATGAGCCTATTGAAGATGGCTAGTCATTTAATATATATTGCTCACTTTGTTGGTAAACTTTCCCTATTAAAACTCTGAGTCTTGTTTCTTTATTCAATCTTTTAACAAACAATATTTTGTACTTATTACGAGTTCAAATATTCTGCCAATCCCTAAGGAAATAAAGGTAAGCAAGTGAACAATGTCTTTTCCCCCCAATAATAATGGCTCAAGAGAAAGTATATACTGCAAATCTAAAAACGTTGTAAGTAATTTTATTTGCTGAAGTATTAGTTTCAGATTTTTCCAAAAGTAATAGAAAATCTGAACAATTGTCACCTTAAATAACATACATGATATATACATATAACATATGTTTACATATAAAAGAAAATATATACCTATATATTTAGAGCCAGTGGATCACTTTTCTGTGGATCATCTTTACATGAAGGTCACAAACCAACCTCATCCCTTTTTCCCTAAACTGCTGTGTATTCACAGGGGTACACATGGCAACAAAGGTGTTAGGGCAAACACTGACATCCAGAGCCCTTACAGAGGAATTTCCAAAAGGGGCATTCTTTTGGATGCATTCTTTCTCAGAGGGAGTAATTATTACTAATATAGAAATTTAAGTTTGGAAAGTCAGATAGTTATCTCTACACAGACTTTGACATGGGAAACAAGAAACATTTTCCATCTTTAGTCACATTAGCTGACACAATGTTCAGGAGGCCAAAAGAACACAACCTGTGTGAAATCTGTATTTGCACAGCTACAAGTTTCAAAAAAAAATATTTATAGATCTAGAAAAGGTCATACTGGTTCTGTATAAATTAAAAGGGTACATCATAACACTAAATTTAACCAATTACATTTTTGTCTATGAAATAAGATGCAGCCTTTAAGAAGAAAAAGTAAATTTTTATATGCTGAGATATAAATATCTACAGGATATATTGCTAAGTGGAAAAATAATTGGAAAATTATACATATAAAATTATTGTATTTCTTGTTTTAATGGGAGAGAGAAGAGCAAGAGAATTTTACCTGTGCTACACAGACAAATTTCCTGGAAGACTAGGGTATAAAGCCAGAAAACAGACAGGAGCCAAATTCTATAAGGCTTTGTGGCATTAATGAGAAGTTTAGAATTTACGTTAAGGAAAAAGTGAGCCACAAGAGGGTTTTTAGAGGAGGATGATATAATCTGACTTTAAATTTTAAAGAAAAATTACATGAATTCCATTTCCGGCCCAGGTGGAAAAATAAGAGCTAGATATAGCTTCTTCCTGAAACAACCAGAAGTGGGGGAAAAAGTGTCAAAATATATGAATCAATAGTTTCCAAGGCAAAGAACATCAGGTGTAAAGGAAAGGGATCCCTGAGAAACAGGAAATGTTCAGATCCACCTTATGATTGCCCTAGCTTACTACTTGAGAGACATTCCAGGCCACAATGAAGGGAGTGAGTAGGCAAGTAGAGTCTGATAACTTCCTTGAGTCGAAGAAATAAAACTATATGTTTAAGGAGATGAAGGCAGCTAGAGTTTGCAGGACAGAGTACTGAATAGAAGAAGACTATACACAGAGAGAATCCAAGAGATCTGCAGAAAATTCCTTTTGAGTATTCAGCAGAGTATTGATCACAGCATGCATGCGAAGAAACTACTCAAAGTTGGGGAAAGAACAACCCAAAAGCATTAGAGGGAACAGTGAAACTGTCACTGTTTACAGATGACATGATACTATACATAAAAATCCTAAAGACACCACTAACAAACTACCAGTGTAGTTTGGTAAATAATTTGGTAAAATTGCAGGATACAAAATACCATATATACAGAAATCTGTTGCATTTCTATATACCAACAATGAAATATCAGAAAAAAAATTAAGAAAACAGTATCATTTATCACTGCCATCAAAAAGAATAAAATATCTAGGAATAAACCAACCTAAGGAGGCAAAAGACCTATATTCTGAAAACTGCAAGACAATGATGGAAGAAACTGAAGATGACATAAATAGATGGAAAGATACATCATGTTTTTGGATTGGAAGAATCAATATTGTTAAAATGGTCATACTGTCCAAGGCAACCTACAGATTCAATGCACTCCGTATCAAATTACTAATGATATGTTTCATGGAACCAAAACAAACAAAAAAATCTTTAATTTGTATGGAACCACAAAGGACCCTGAACAGCCAATACAATCTTGAGAAGAAAGTACAGACCTGGAAGAACCATGCCCCCTGAATTCAGACTATACTACAAAGCTAATCAAAGCAGTATGGTACTTGCACAAAAACAAACACATGGATCAATGAAACAGGATAGAAAGCCCAGAAATAAACCACACACTTATGGCCCATTAATCTATGACAAAGGAGGCAAGAATATACAATGGAGAAAAGACACTCTCTTTAATAAGTAATGCTGGGAAGCTACATGTAAAAGAATGAAATTAGAGCATTCTCTAACACCATATACAAAAATAAACTTAAAATGGATTAAAGGCTTCAATGTAAGACCAGATACTCTAAAATTCCTAGAGGAAAACATAGGCAGAACACTCTGACATAAATCACAGCAATATTTTTGTGGATCTGTCTCCTAGAGTAATGGAAATAAAAGCAAAACTAAACAAATTGGACCTAATTAAACTTAAATGCTTTTGCACAGCAAAGGAAACCATATACAAAATGAAAAGACAACCTACAGACAAGGAGAAAATATTTGCAAACGATGTGGCCAAAAAGGGATTAATTTCCAAAATATACAAACAGCTCATCCAGCTTAACATCAAAACAACCAACCAAATCAACAAATAGGCAGAAGACCTAAATAGACATTTCTCCAAAGAAGATACAGAGATGGCCAATAAGCACATGAAAAGATGCTCAACATCACCATCACTAATTATTAGAGAAATGCAAATCAAAACTACAGTGAGCTATCATCTCACACCAGTCAGAATGGCCATCACAAAGAATTCTGTAAATAATAAACGCTGGAGAGAGTGTGGAGAAAAGAGAACCCTCTTACACTGTTGGTGGGAATGTAAACTGGTGCAGCCACTATGGAGAACAGTATGGAAGCTTCTTAAAAAGCTAAAAATAGAGTTACCATATGATTCATCAATCTCATTCCTGAGCATACTCAGAGGAAATTCTAATTTGAAAAGATACGTGCACCCCAGTGTTCACTGCAGCACTGTTTACAACAGCCAAGATGTGGAAGTAACCTAAATGTCCATCGACAGATGACTGAATGAAGATGTGATGTATGTATATAGTGGCATGTTATTCAGCCATAAAAAAAAGAATGAAATAATGCCATTTGTAGCAACATGGATGGAACTAGAGATTATCGTACTAAGTGAAGTAAGCCAAACAGAGAAAGATAAATATCATATATCAATTACATGTGAAATCTTAGAAAAATGATACAAGGGAGAGGGTATAGCTCAAGCGTTAGAGCGCATGTTTAGCATGCACAAGGTCCTGGCTTCAATCCCAGTACCTCTTTTAAAGATAAACCTAATAACCTCCCCCACCAAAAAAAAAAAATCTAAAAATAAATGATACAAATGAATGTATTTACAAACCAGAAATGGACTTACAGTCATAGAAAACAAACTATGATTACCATAGGAGAAAGGGGGCAGGAATAAACTAGGAGTTTGGGATTACATATACACACTACTATACATAAAATAGATTTAAAAAACAAGGACCTACTGTATAAGCACAGGGAACTATATTCAATATCTTGTAATAGTCTATAATGGAAAAGAATCTGAAAAATACATATATTTTTTAAGGTAGACACTTGAGAAGTCATCAGAAACCAATCTGTAATAAATAAGGACTCTGGGCAGAGTTTGGGAAGGCTGATTGAAGAACTCATGACAACTAGGTTACCCATCTCGTCAGAATTGAACACACTTATTCTCTCTGTTTACTAATGATCGCTATTCAATAGGTATTTGGGCAGAAAGAGGACATAAAAAGTTACAAACATAATTTTGTAATCATGAATTGGAGACCTTCTAAGCCTTTGTGTCCTAATCTGTAAAATGGAAATAATTCTCAGTGTCTGACTCATTAGAAGTTCTCAATAAGTGTTTCTACTGATTTGTGAAAATACGTGAATAAAGATCATTTACTTACAATAAATAAATAAATAAATAAATAAATAAATAAATAAATAAATAAATAAATAAATAAATAAATAAATAAATAACTAGGATACTTTTGGGAATGACGGACAGACTGACCAGCTCAATTTTGGTTATGCTTTATCATACTGTGATCAACAAAATGCTGTTTACTCTATATAAAGATACCACAATAAAGGTGTTTAAAAATAATACATAAGAAACTATTAATAACAGGTATAAGTAGAATACGGCAATGGGAAAAGATATGGCTAAAAAGACTTCTGCTGATATACTTAGATTTTATCTTCTATTTTATACATTTGAAAGTTGTTTATAAAATATAACTTATTATTCAAAAATTTTAAGCTAGTACAAAAATGCATGACAAATTAGGAATATATTCATAATAAGTGGTCATATATTATATATTTAATATCTATAAAACAATATGCATAGCAGTAACAATATTATTGTAAAAGATGTTCCTGAAAAATAAGAAAAAAGTAGCAAAATTTCAAATGGCCAAAGAACATGAAAAAGCAATCCAACAAGATGGACAGAAATGACCAATAAAAATATGAAAAAGCTGCTCTGCCTTTTTATTACTAAAAAGATATATTTAGAAAACAATGAAATACCCTCTTTTACCTATCTACTTATCAGAGATTTAAAAACCAATCATGTCTAAATATTGGTGAAATTGTAAAAGATATATTTCTAAAGACAATCATAACTTTTATATCAACATTTAAAATTAACATGTTGACAAATTATTTTCACTTTCAGGAATCTGTAGAAACTAATAGAAGAATCAGGGATGCTTATTGAGCACTGTATAAAATAGCAATAAATTTTAAACCATCCAAATGTTCATCAATAGGACTTGGTTAAACAAAATGTGAAATCCTTCATAATATGGAGTACAGCAGACTGTTACAAAAAGAGAAGAGGATGAGCTAGACTTAGATCTATAAATCCACAATATACAATTCAGTAATTATCTTCTGAAATAGCATGTATTTCATGATCTCATTTATGAATATATATTTATACATTTGTGGGTAAATCTGGAATATATATATTTTCCAGTCTTAACTGTAGCTATTTCTTGGCAGTAGGGAGACATTTGGTGGCTGAAAGGGCAAGCAGCATAACAACGGAATTTTCACTTGCTACAGATTTCTCCATGGTTAATTTTTTACAATGGACAGAAACAAGGAAGCTATAAAGATATTTTCATTTTAGAAATAAAATCAATCCAGCAGCCTGAAAAGGGCAGAATAAGATAGCCGTTTCAGGAGAAAGCAATCTATCAACCTTTGTGAAAATAGAGCAGAATTTAGAATCACACAGTGAGATGCAATCTTTCCCTACCATATACTAACTGTGTGAACCTGGACATTTATTTAAATTCTTTAAGTCTCAAATTCTTGATCTGTACAGAGGAATGCCACTATCTACCTCAGAGAGTTACTGAGATAATTACGTAAGTCAGTATCTCTAATGAATTTAACATAGGTGTGTGGAAAAAATGCTAGTTTCCTTACTTTTAATTCCAAGAGGATACAATTTAATGTCATCATTAAATCTTCAAATAATCAGGGTATTTTCTAAATAGCTGAAGTAAACCCAAGTAATGTCTGAATGCCAGGCTTTACAGGTTAGACAAGGAAGTCACTTCACGACGTAGCATTTTGATATTTCAGGAGCTGTATCCAGAAAAATGGGATTTAAGAAGGGTAGCCTCACACTGCATTCTATCTAGACAAATGGCATTGGGCAGAGTCCCAACTGGAGGAGAAACGTTACTGAATTCTCACAGACTGCATATGAATGAAGGTGGTGCCAAAACTATAAAAATATGTAACAAAGAGTACAAGGGTTTATCTTTTACATGGTCACATGCCCTTTTCCTGCCCACAAGCAGGCGGCACACACTGGTACAGGTGGTCCTTTATAATTGTGTGCATAAAATAACTGAGTCATTTTCTGATTGGTAAATAACATGCAATGTCAGACTCTCCACACCATCTGTGTCACTCACCACCACAGTTTTCTGCAAAACTGCCAGCAGCACAAGCCCAGCATCTCACTGTTGGAGAAGTCACACGAAGAAGTACTTGGCATCCTTGGCAAAGCTTAAATCTGCTCCCAGTATTGAACCTGACATATGCCCCAAAGCAGAACGTGTATGCTACCCTAATGATCTCTCCTGCTGTTTTATAATCAGAGACATAGATGGAAGGAGTGCTGCCATTTTTTCATTTGGCACCAGTCAGCCTCCTGGACTCTCCTTTTGGCTTTAAAAAAAAAAAAAAAAAAAAAAAAGGAAAGATCTCATATTTAGGAGAATTAATGATCAGATGGCTAAACACAACCATTTCACTATTTTCATCACTATTTCCTAGATGTAAGATTTGTGCTTATTTCTAAATTCTTGCTTCAGCTTTCTTCAATTTTGGGGAATCCTCATATGAATCATCTGAAGGAAGGGTTGTTAACTGACAGTTCAGACAGACTTCTTGAAGTCTGGGAGAGCCTAGCTGGTAGTTGCCTTGTCAACTTCACTTTTCGTTGAAGGAAAGGAATACTGATTCAGAGGGCACATCTTGGCTTCCTTTTTAAGACGTCTGGTATTGACAGAAGCTAAAAATCAGAGCCTCAGCATGCATCATGCAGGGAAAGTCCTGGAAAGACTTCTCCTTCCATCCCTCTTTTTTTGTTGTTTCCTTTCCTATTAGTCACAAAGAGCCATACCCATATGGTGGTAGCCCCAGATCCAGGAGTTATTAATTTTGTCAAATTTCTTTTAGATTAGGGCTTTTACTTTATTTTTGGTACTAAAATCAGCTGAAAATGTTAATATGCTTTTGAGGGGCCCAAGATTTCTATATAAAATGCTCCACACAAAAAAGTTAATTCAGAAACTTGCACTTCTTGATAAATGATGGGAATGTTAGCTATCTTGATTGTGGTGGCGGTTTCACTGGTGTACACCTCTATCAAATTTCATCAGATAGTACACCTGAAATATGTTTAATTTATTGTATAGGAATCATAACATAATAAAGCTGCTAACAAATAATAAAATAAAGGTATAAAAAGGGTTAATTCAATAGAGAAAAATGCAGTTTTGACCATAATTATTTTTAAGTAATCCACACATAAATAACATAATTCTAAATTATAGGTATATTCCATAAGTCAACACAACAGCTAAAACAGCTGATGATCTAGAGCCAACAAAATTAAAAGCCAGACAAGGGACACATACATACTGTAATAAACCTGATATAAATAGGCTTTGGAGATCACTATTCACTTTATTTTTAATGTGATAAGAACACAAATACTTAAGAAATTGATTATCACTTTATTCCATCTAATGATCAACAAGGTTTGGAGTCTGTTTTACTGAAGATAACTCTAAAAAATATGGTATCTAAAAAAGAAGCCATCGTGGTATCACCTCACAAAATTCCATTTTCCTCATAAATAAAATGTAGACTAATCCAGACAGAAGTCACAACTATAAAGTTAAAATGTACAGGAAAAAAAAGTTACAGCACTCAGCCTTATAAACATAAATTTAATATCCAAAAGTTACATTTCACATTTATATATTATTAAATATTATTTCCATATAATTCAGTAAAGATGATCTCTAGAAAGTACACACTCTAGAGAATGACATTCTAATGTCAGAAAGAGAAAGCAAAATAGCGTATGATGTCACTTATATGTGGAATCTAAATAAATAAATAAATAAATAAATAAATAAATAAATAAATAAAGATAAACGAACTTATTTACAAAACAGAAAAAGATTCATAGACACAGAAAACAAACTCATGGTTACCAGCAGGGGAAGAGGGTGGGAAGGAATAAATTGGGAGTTCAAGATTTGCAGACACTACTATATATAAAATAGATAAATAACAAGGGTATATTGTATAATACAGGGAACTATATTCAGTATCTTTCAGTAACATACAGTTAAAAAGAATATGAAAATGAATATATGTATGCTCCTGTATGACTGAAGTATTGTGTTGTACACCGGAAACTGACACAACATCGTAAACTGACTATACCTCAATAAGAATATATATAAATTTAAAGAAAAGAAAGTACACACTCTAAGGACAAATTATTTGACTCCGATTTCTATCACTTGTGGGACTGTATCCATGAATGTATTTTTTATATTCTTATTCTCTCATTGGATTGCTGGAACGTTTTGTTGTTATTTTGCGTTTGTGGGTTTGTGAAGCAGCTCTTTTAGCACCTTTTATTTAGTAGTGACCTTATGTAATGATTTTATAAGTGTCAGCACTAACTTGATTCAAGGTCTAACTGTTCACTTCTTCAGTAGAGTCCCTTAGAACTGCCCCTACTTCAATTCATAATCTCCTGCTGCTCGTAGCTCTTCAGGCAAGTATCTTAGGGGTGAGGAGTGTGTTGTCTGTGTTAAGATGCAGTTGAGATGTAAATATTCCACAATGTTTTAGTGTATGCAAAAATAGCTTTTACCCTATACTTATCTACAACCAAAAAATTTTTAACGAGACCAAGATTTGGGGGCCTGTAGGTGGACCCTGCATGATACTGACAGGTATATGAAAGCCATCACAGAGATGAGTGGTGGAAAGGTATTCACCTCCTACGATTACCTATAATAGCGGGTGAGGTCATTAGCCCCCACAGCACTTGTTTGAAATCTAAACAGGTACAGCAACTCACCATTAAGATCAATCCATTACTGAATTAGAAATACGACTGAATTTAGCAACAAATTTGTGCCAACATTACTTCTAGCAGCAGTAGGTTTTCAGCAGCAGATTGGCACTGTGACAGGGTCCATAATTTTCACAGTATGTGTTTCATAATTTGTCATGCACACTCTTGATTGCTTGGCATATTGGCAGAGTCCACAGTGCTCTCTAAATGTCACCAAACGCATTTGAGGATTTGTCATGCATGATCTGAGCAAGTGACACAACACAGCAGAGTGGCCAGATTCAGAGCTGATTTTTGCACTCACTGTGAGTGTTCTTGAGCTCAGCCACCAGTGATGAGGGCCTAGTGGGAGCTGCATAGCCCCTCTCTTGGAGCTGCTGATTTTTAATTCTGTGTCAAGTGATCATATGGATGCTGCCAGGAGAAAATACTATTACACTGCAGGTGTGACATGCACAGCACAGAATTTCTGCCTGATCATATTCTTTTCACGTCATTGCTTATAGTGTACTTTACGTTTTTTCATACAAGCACAAAGAGCATTTCACAAATTTGGAGTAACAAAAAGGAAATTAATAAATATGAATAGAGGGTGGAGAAAGCTATATTCAAGAAATTACCCAGTTAAGAGATCAAGAAAAAAAAAAAAAGATGTCTGCGGTTTTTAACAGAAATGTGGGGTGGTGTCAGGATCAGAGAACCCTGGGCTAGTTGTCATAACACCTGGTTCCTGTAGGTACAACTTCTGAGTTTAGGCAAACCATCCATCCTATTTTTGGCCTCAGTATATGAGGAGGTTGGATGAGAGCAAATTTAAGGGTGCTTTCACATCTGAACATTCCATTGTTCTAACAGCAGAGCATGAATTTATTAATACCTTTCAGTCATCTCCCCCATTTGCCTGCAATGACTGCATAATGCTCCTCCAGTGTTTAGTAAAAGCTTCAAGAGCTACATCTGCTGGAAGCTTTTAGTTGTCTAGGATCCCAGCCATTATCTTATCACTTTTAGTCACTGTCTTTTAAGAGGAGAAAGGAAATTAGTCTTTTTTGTACATTTGGGCCCCGTGGATGCACCTGTTACTATGAAATCTGTTTGATGATAAATAACTCACATATGCTCAAGAGCGTTGTCTTGACATGTGCAGTGAGAGACCTTCACAGACATATGTTGTAAAAAGCAATAGCTGTGACTTTGTATTGGCTCACGGATCAGTGAAAGTAGGAAAGTGAGAGGAGACTAACAAAGACTGTTTTGGCAGGGAGGGAAACTGAAGATTTCACTGGAAAATTCTGAAATTTTGAAAATTTCACACCTATATGCAATGCACAAAAAACACAGATATAAAAAGCACACATTAATCACAAATATACACCTATTGGCCAGAGTTGTCATATGTAAAGTCATGTGAAACATATAAAATTTTTACTTTTAAAAATCCAGAAGACTAGAGTCATTTGTTTAAAATGTATAGCTTTTTGGAATACAAAATATCCTCTCTTCAGAAAACAGTGCCAGGATTTTGCCTTTATTGAAAATGTTGTTCATTCTAATTTTTTTGTGATCAGCTTGATTGGGACAAGTGGAATCATCACTACGCTTCCTTTATTTCTAGGAAAAAGCTATTTTTTCACAAACCTTTTTATGTGGACAGTTTTCACCATTCACAAACATGGTCAGCCCCGTGCTACAAATCAGGTGGCTGTTTAACCCTCATACTCAAATTGCACCACAGCACACATGAGCAAGTGGAGATTCAATTATTTCCATTTTTACCCGTAGGTGTCTGATGAAAATTGAGTATCTTACTTTTCAAATTTTATTAGATTGATTCATATAACCGATCCTATACATTTTATTAATTCACTTTTGAAATTGATTTGTTTTGATCATTAAATTTTTAATTTTATTATTCTGAAACATATCACCATTCTGTTTTCCAAATGTCTTTTTAAAATTACACCCCAAAGTAGAAGGCTATATATGTTTCATATAGGTACATACTTCAAACACAGATGGTGACTAACTCAAAGTAGTATTGACCTGAGAGTATTAAGAAAAGTAGGTTGAATACTTTTTTTTTTTTCCTGATCCATACACCCTTTATTCCAGAGTGGCCAACCGCTGTGCTGCATCCAAGCAACAATACACAAACTGGCAATCGACCGCAATCCAGCTGTACAACAATCTCAGGCTGACAGTACATTTAAGGTTCTTAAATTTGGGAGAAAAAAGTTTAAAAAAAAAAAAAACAAAGAACCCCCAAGCCCAAACACCCGAAGAATACAAGTAGTGTAGCAAGTTGGTGCATCTTACATTTCTGATGCTTATTCGTGCAACTCAAGTGTCAAAATCCAAATAACTCAACTAAAAGATTAGTTCAGTGAAATTTTAATTACATAAGTTCTTCAAAGCTTAAACTTGTAAAAATTTTTTTGTCTTGGAAATGTTATAAAAAACTTTAATAGCAAAACATAGGAATAAAAACAGATTAACAAAATGTATTCAATCATTTACAATACAAACAAGGAAATCTGTAGTTTGTTGTAGCCTGACAAAACAAAACTACCCACTAAGAATCTATGCACAATGTAATTGCAAATATGTCCAGTACTTTAAAAAAGCCTACAAGGAGGACTTTACAGAAGGAAAGTCAGCTAGGCTCTTTGTTAGACTAACAATACAATCAAAATATTAAAACTCTGTGGGGACTGGTAATAAATTTGCACTTAAAAAAAAAAACCCCAGTTTCCTTTTGTTTAAGAATATTCCAGTTATATTTATATGGTTCCAGTTGATGAAGCTATTCATGATTGTTCCAGTAAACTACTCTTTAATTGATTTTTTTGAGGGGAAGATCAGCAAAAGAATTAACAAAATTTAACAAAGGAATTTCCATCACAATGGTTTTCCAGTTACACTATCACAGCTTCACAAATGGACTGAACTCATGAATCCAGTGGCTGAAAGAGAGCTGCAGGTCAAATACTGAGAACACTGGTGGAGAGAGGGCAGAGTCCTGCATACATGAATCCTAAGTGATGGGCAAGGTAGAGAGACAGGAGCGAGCATACTTTATAGAGTATGAGAAAATGGTCCCCCCACTCAGCTCTCATTCCCATTCTGCATGACAATGAAGCTGGAAATTAGACTGTTGAGACTAACGTGATGTGTGAGTTAGTAGAACCTCTAGGTATGAAAGACTGAGATTTCCTCAGCTCTTTGACTGGGACGCCCTAAAAGCTGAGCACTGGTTTAATGCTTTTTAATACAACAAATATCTAACCTAATTTCTCTGACGTGCTATTCTCATAAAATGTTTGTGAATACACTTATAACAATCTGTAGCTCCTACATCATTAGCCACACAAAGCCCTTGAATCTATAAAAATCTTTTCATATGCACTTATAAAAGATACCTACTGAAAAATTGAAAAATTCTGACTCAAATGCACACAAATATACATACATATACATACAAACAGAGTAACATGCCTGTCTAAAATTGTTTGGTCAACAAATTAATAAGTTGATATATTTGCTTGATTTGAAATAATATCTGCTTTCAAATTTGTATCATTTCCTCTATTCATGCTGCCTAACAATGAACAAATAGAAAGCAAAATGTCAAAAAAAATTAAGCTCATACTGAACAGAAATGAAGCAAAAGAGTTCATGTTTTAAGTTATCAATCTAATTTTCAAGAGAATATGACTATAACACTAATAGACTCCAGAGTCCTGTTTTCTTTTTTTAACTCAACAAAAGCCTGAATTAGCCTATCTTATCTCTCAGTTCTCCCTATTCTATCCACAATTATTTATTTACCTTCCTATAAACACTCAGTCTTCACAATTAAACACACAATTTTCCTCCTGCCTTATTTTCCTGTGATTTCCCACTTTTATTAAAGGCCTGGATAATGAGTATATCTCATTTATACAGTATTGCTTCCTTAACCAAAATTTTGCTAGCTCATCTCCTGCATTAGCTTTAGAGGTCTAAATTTCCCATTTAATGATTTTTGTATCTATTACTCATTCTCTATATAAAACAGCTGCATGAAAACGTTTTTGTTAGTGGCATGCTATCTTGCGTGACTAAAGAAATAAGATAAAAGTAAATTAGCTTCTAGATAGATCATCAAATATGTGTTTTATGTTGAGAACCAGAGGAGACTATCATTTCACAAAACCTCCCAGCAATAACCATAAAATCTCTTTTGCCTGTATCTCAAGTGCCTTTATAGTATAAAGTCCTGAGTTTTCAAACAGCACTTTGTCTACCAACAGATTTTCTCAGAGCTAGTGTTAGTTTTTGCCAACTTTTCACACAAACTGCAATTGCACCATCCTATTAGAATCATAGGTCTCTCCATTGTGATACATAAAGGTCACATCATGCATTTGTAAAAGTAATCAGGAAATAATAAAATTTCTTCTTATATACATCACAAGACAAACTAAAAAGGAAAAAACAAGATGAAAATAAATTTTAAAGATTCTCTGCACCTATTTAGCCAATAATTGTTAATCTTCTTTTACTTTAAAGTGCAAATATAAACAAATTTCTTGCTATCATGGATTTTATATGCTCATGGGAAAGACAGATAATAAGTAAATCATCAATTTACATATATACATAAATATGCATATGCATACATACACATAGCACATACGCATACACATCATATATACATATGCATAATATCATATCACATATGTGTACACATATCATATATATGCATGCATGTATGTATGTAAATATCAGACAATAATAAATGACTTACAAAGAAATTTCAAGTGGATAGCAGAAAACAGAATATGCCTGGTTCTCTTAGAAAGCAAAGCCACGCCAAGCACTTTGTTGAGGGGGACGTGAGTTACTGTGGGAAGGGATAGGCAGTCCTTTGATCATAGTTGGCCTCCTCTGTTCATCTGTGTGGCAGGATGCACATTGGAGATCAATGCAAAGCTACCCTTTCTCTACTTTTTCCTCTTCATTCTGCCTTCAGATGGGGAACATTGTTGTACTCTTTCCATAACTGAAGATCCAATATTTCTAGTGTTACACAACATTAAACTTTTTTCTCTTTTATGACAATTTCAATGGCAAACTGGAGGAACATGAAACAGATACTACTGCTAGCCAGTCCCTTAATTGTCTATATTTTTAATATTCTGAGTGAAACCATTCTAGCAAATGACAAACTGTGACAATGACATACACATTTAGTTTGAAAACAAATACATATTTTTGTGAATAACAGTAAATATGTAACTAATATTCTGTTGTACACAAAGGGAGCAAGTATATGATCAAATATTTGTTAGTCTACTGTAATTTGTGGTACTTTTATTTAACCACGGCAAATACTTCTGATCTCAGTAGAGAACAAGTGCTGGAACAGTAAACACTATTCGTTATCTCTTTACTACTTAACACTGGCTCTTATCAAAAGAAACGGTCAGTTACAATTCTACTGTCTTTTCCCCATATTTAAATTAATATCAGCAAGAATCACTCAATTTTAAGCCAGACCATATTCAGTGTCTCATCTTATGCTGCTCCAGGTTCCAGTAGAGCCACAGATACTTTCACACAGCTGAAAACTCAAATGACTGCTTTCTGGGATTGCCCACTGCCTACTGGAAATTTTCATCTTTCTTTTCCACAGGTATACCTTGTACTCCTCATGACTAAACTCCATTATCATTTCGCCTGACAACTACTCCTCTACATTCCTTTTCTCAGTGAATGGGACCAGCACCTACCAAGTCACCCAAGCCAGAAACCTCACTGCCATCCTAGACTTCTTCCTCTTTCTCACCTTGTCCATCAGTTTCCAAGACCTGCTGCTTCAAGCCTCTGAAGTCATCTCACACAGTCTCTCTCAGCCCACAAAAATTTTGGCAGCACTGTTGTTTTTTCACTTAATACTCATTCCCTCACTCCCTTGATCCTTTTAAGAGAACCACGATTTTGTTCATGTCAAAGGGCATGTGTTCAAGGGAGGACTGGGTCTCTCTGGTCCCAACGATGTGAGTCCTGATACACCTAAACCAGAACTACACAATAGAACTTTCTGCAGTGATGGAAATGACTTATAATCTGCACTGTTCAACATGGTAGCCACTGATGATAATGCATTTAAATCGTGCTTGGAGCCAGTGATGTAATGAATTCTTAGTTGTATTTAATTATATCAAAGTTAAATAGACACATGTAACTAATGGCTACCTTATTAGACAGCACAGGTACCAATCAGAGTATTTCCTTAACCCTCACCAATGATTCGTGCAGGAATGGCTATCTGACAGAATTCTGGCTAGTTAGATATGAGAAAGAGTCTGTCAGAAGACATCTGGCAAACTTACCCTCATAAAAAGGGGAAAAACAGAGGGACACCCTTCTGTCCTCTGGATGGTGTGCAATGCTGTGATACTTAAGAGCTCGTGTAGCTGTCTGATCCACAAGGGGACAAGCCTCAGGATAAATGCCTCATAGTTAGGACATCCAAAAAGAGATACGGTAATCATCTGAGTGCTCAATCACATCTGAGATAGGCTGCTAAATTAACAACACTGGACTTTTTCTTATGGATTTATTTGTGTGAGACAATAAACCTCCTTATTTTAAAAGCTGCTGGCTTGGAATTTCTGTATCTTTAGGTAAAAAGCATTCTCAATAATGAGACCTTTTTTAAAATTCAGCACCTCATTTTTTTACCCAGACTGATGCAGTTGCCTCTTTCCTGATATCATTTCCCTCTGATCTATCTTTCATACCTCCTTTAGATGTGTTTCCTTCCCAAGACTTCACATGGTTTATAACTAATCTTTAGTGATTTGTGCACTTTTTGGTGGGCTAGCTCCACACCAGCTTTTAGCCTCTGGACAACAGACACCACAAATGCCTGGCCATCACTGCTTAGCACACATCCTGGCAGTGTATGGTTGCTCAGCAAGTAGATACTGAATTAATTAAGTAATTTTAAAGAACAGTTCTGATCATGATTCTGCTTTTTTAAGTGTTTCAATTTTTCCATACAGATGATCAGATGAATTTCAAATTCCCTAGTCTAACACACAAGCCTTCACCATCTGGCCAGGCCTGTCTTTGCAGCCTCTTCTATCATTGCCTGCCCACAGCCTCATGTGCAGTCTCGAAAATCATTAACAGCTCACCTTTTCAGAATATTCAAGAACAGCTCAGAGACATTTAATGAGCAATTTTGCAGGCTGTTTAGGTAATTTGCAGGCAAATAACTTACTCACATGTGAGGGAATCAGCTGGTAGACTGAGTCAAGGAAAAAAAGGTAAAAACAGGATTTTTCAAGAAAGAAAGAGGAGAGGGATGGGAAATTGCATGTAGCTTGGGAACAGGGAAACTTGTTTGCATTTTTTTTAATAAACTGATTATTTGGCAGTAAATAGTAAACCCAAGTTTCCACCATTTCTTCAATAAGAATTTCTCAAGATTCATCCTTAATCTCTCTTTCTATGGAGAAGACACATCCATTCTTCTACATCTAGTACTTTTCATCTGTAGATGTTGGATATTTCATACCTGGCCTCCAAAATCTCTTCACCATCCTACATTCATATATTTTTAGAATATACAGGGTAGCCTAGCAGGCATTTCTGGGGCAATACTTTAAGTCAAGAATTCTGCTTGGTATTTTCAGTCTGATCAAAAGAAAAGATTGAACAGCCATCCAGTGAAAGTTAACTCCAGAGTTTAGGAATTAAGTAAGCCTGTACCAAATATGCTTTTCATAATCTAAGTTTCATGTAGAAAGAGAATCCATGGATGGCTTCATGAGGTTCCTGGATTTTAGCACAAAGCCTGGCTCTTAATAAGGGATGAGTAGGTGATAATTTATTCTCCAAATTACTCTCCACTATAAATTCTGCTAAGTGCAGGGGAAAAGGTATATATCAGGGGCTGCCAAGTCCTAAACTGAGAGTTTCTTAGTCAATCCAGCACAGTCTAGAGAGCACAAGTATTCCTCACAATTTACAAAGCTAAATATACCTCTCTCATAGCTATCCCACTTATGCTATTTCCCTCAAATTTTCCTCCTGTTGTTTAATTTCTAAAGTTGAATTTGCCACTTCAAAGTTTTGGGTCATTGTGGTAGATGGTGTTACTTGTTCACAATTATTTGTTTCATCCCCGACTTTATCATGCTTCCTTATGGTTGGAATATACTTGGCTACTTCACTGACTTTGGGATTGATCATATGACTTTGGTCAATGACACATGAGTGGGTGGGACTTAAAGACTATTTTCAAGCAGAAATTTTAAATGTACTTTTGTGATTTGGTTTTACCCCCCTGAACTTCTGTCCTCTGCTGCAAAAAAAAAAGAGCATGATAACCCAGATAACAGCTGCCCCTTCACCATGAGTTCTGGAACAAAAGCCATATGGATCCAAGTCCAGCCAAGGCCTTCCTAGACCAGGAGAACCCAGCAGTGTTGTAGCTGACTCTTGGTTTTCATGAAACCTGAGTAGTAAATAAATATTTGTTGTTATAAGCACTGTGACTTTGGAGTTGTTGCTATAGCAAAAAAAAAAAAAAAAAAAAAAAATCTGCTAATCAAATTAGATGAATGTTATGCTTCATTCAAGCCATTTTCTTTAAACAAATGTTACACATAATTTATGTTGGTTAGCAGTGAACCCATTCTTTAAAATAGGCCTACTACAGGTCTTTTTTAAAAAAAATCTTGTGTTTGAGGAAATAAGTTTTATTTATGAGCCTTTGAGACAATGTTAAATTCCAGGCGCATAGTATTTTAAGGTATTTAATAAAATCAAGATAAAATAATTACATTGCATTCTTAGGATATATGCTTTCTACCAACTTCCTCCAAATAAGCACCTTCTGATGCCTAAGAAACCTTTCCTTGGGCTTGGTTTTAATCCTTCAAATCTTGAGATCAGTTGTCTTCCTTCTAAACCTTCTTTATGTCTCTCTAGGAAATCATGAAATTGACCACATAAACATTTTCTGCTTCCTTATCTTCCTTAACCCACAGAGAAACTAATACCTTTAAGTGTTGACAAAAGTTGAAGTATTGAAGTATTTCAGTAAGGTGATAGCTCTACAAAAGTCACCCATCAGAACACCCATGAAACACAAACCTCCCTATAATTAGTCATCAGAAATGATAAATTGCCACCATGCCAGCCTTTACAGTCTCATGCAGCACTGTCCCCTGTGACTGCCAATCAAAGCCAGACAGCCCTGTGGGAGAGCTGAATCAACTCAGCAAATGCAGGAACAGGGCCAGCAGCTACTTAACATTTAGTCACAAAAGATGCTCCAGAAAAGAAAGATCAAAATGTGGCAAAAATTAGCCTAAACTAATAGAAATGGAAACTTCTAAACACACTTGTGTGAAAGTGTCAGTCTTAAGAGTCTGGAAAATTGATCAAAGTAACCACTCTTAGGAGCCTGGGCATTATTTATCTCCCCTTTGGTTTCTTCAAATTCATTCTGATCTCCTATTATACAACTTTTCTGGGAAAGCTAGTGAAGGATTTAAGAACCTAAATTTTCTAGCCAGAAACAAATACACACAATGTGAATGCAAATTTCCTCCCTTCTAGGGGACTTGGGAGGCCACTGTCCCCAGGCAGTTCTGTCCTGCTGGCCTGAAGCCTACTGTGTCAAAGTTGAAGCTCGCTTTGAAGTTTGATGCACTGTCTCAAAAATCTCTTCCAGGGCCTCAGAATTAGTCATTAATTTGGTTGGGACAATCCGAAATGTATATGAACATTATTAAATGCTTAATCCCTTGTCATTCTGATTATGATGATTTTAAGTGGATAGATGTTAACAGCAGGGATCTTTAGGGTTGAATATTCTAATGATTCTTTTCAAAGAAGCTAAATATAAAACTGACACTCCTGAGGGTGTACCTAGTTTTGACCTTCACTTATTTTGCAACCTAAGGCTAGTGACAAAAACTTTCAGTCTCTGTAAGGGAGCTATAAAATTTTGATGAGATGCTGTATCACAGAAATTCTGAAAAATTAACCCTTGCCTAATTTTTGCCTTTGTCTTTCCCAGATATTCCAAATGTTATCCCTTAATATCTAGTCCCCATCCATACTCTCAGACTTACACACACACACACACACACACACACACACACACACACAGTTAAATTCAGTCCTATCTTGGTTACATAACACAATAGACTTCTATCAAGTATCTCTCACTATCTAGAAGGAATGGACCTCAGTCACTCACCCAGGTTAAGTGGGCCAGTTTAGATTAAGATTTTCATGAAACTGTTTAACGTTTGCTCCGACAAGCAGGCCTGATAATCTTAGTAACATAACAGCTCCATCCCCTGCCTTCTAGTTAATTCATTAGGTCCATGCTTGTGATCAGCTTCATCTCCTGGGTCAGAAAAGTAGCATGGCATTGTGGGTAAGAGCAGGATCTTGGAGCCTTCTGCCTGGGTGCAACCCCAGCCTGCTCGTTCACGGACTGTGATGCTTTTCAATTTCTTAGTCAATAAAATGAGAAGAATAAAAATAATAGAACCTACTTCTCAGGCCTGTTAGGAGGCTAAAATAAGTTAGTATCTGAAAGCACATAGAACAATTCCAGGTATCTGACAAGCACTACATGCTTGCTAAAGAAATACAATGGTTTGTTAGCTTTGAATTCCAATGCCCACCTGGACACTGAAAGCTTGCTTTATTCTTAGACCCTCCATGAGGCTTTAAGAGAAATCTTCCTGAGTTTGCTACAGATATGGGGCACTTTGCCTCACTGGCCCATCTTCTTATGACTATACCTGAGTGTTTACCTTAATATTTTGCTGCAAAATCACTAGTGTTAACGTTACCTGGAAGCTTATTAAAAATGCAGAATTTTAGGCCTACTGAATTAGAATCTGGAGTGTAGATGTTCCTCCTGGTAATTTACATGTACAGTGGTGTGAGAAACACTGCTTTAGCACTAATTTCCTAATGCAGAGCTCCACTGTGAAATTCTGAAGATTCTGAACACATAATTTGTTACTGATAATACAATACCAAGCTTGGCAAATAGTTATGAGAAAATAATTAGAGCAAAAGTAAAGTAATTTCTACAAAGTGGTCATCCTCCATTTCTTGCATTCCAGCATAAGTTTTATTGAGCAAACAGGAGAGAAAGAAGTAGAGTAACAGCTTGCACACTGGAAACCAAAGTTAAGCACTAGGACACGCAAAACAGGTTGTCAGAGTGAACGCTGCCCGTTCTGTGTCTCTCTGTAGGACAACAGAATGGTTGCGAGGCACTGCCCTTATGTATGAATATCAGAAGTGTTTCCAGTCTATTTCCGAAACAAGGTTACTGTCATCTCTGGACCCACAGATTCTCTTCCTTCTCTCGCATCCTGTAGTCTGAGTCTTTCTAGTCAGGGAGAAGATCTCCCTTCTCAGTCTTGCTTTTCAAAGACACTCTGGTTATAACTTCAAATCCCTTTCCACATTTTAGGTCCATGAAAATGACCTGAAATCTCCTCAAGATTCAGCATTTAAAAAAGAACTAGAAAGTCTTGCAGACTACCTCTGCTTTCTCCCCAGCCAAGTGCCTTCCCTGCAGCAATGGTGTATGGAGCAGTTCAGTCCCCACTGAAATCAGGAGAAGGACTGAGGAAATAAAGAGTAAAACAACATAAATCAAAACCACAAAAAGTTTATGGGTTTTCTTACAGCACTGGGGAGCTACTGAAAAGTTTCAAGCGATGATTAATATGATTGCATTTGGGTTTAGGGAGATAAACCTAAGTGAAGCATGGAAAAGATCAACCTAGAAGCAGGGAGAATACCAGTAAGGAAGCTGTCACAATAATGCAGGACAGAAGTAACTCATATACTGTTAGTGAGAACTGAAAATAAAGTGTGCCTAAGAGAGATATTGAAGGGGCATGATACCGACTTTCACAGAGCTTACAATTTATTTAGGAAGATTATAATAATAATGGCTAGATTTATTGAGCTCTTCTTACATGAGCCAAGTGCTTTACATGAAATAATTTAAAATATCTCACTAGTAACTTTCATATTGATTATATGTTGAAATGATACTAGGTTAGATATACTGAGTTAAGTAAACTAGACTATAAAATTTAATGTCACTCTTTCCTTTTTTACTTTTAATGTAGCCATTAACATATGTGGCTTGCATTTGTGGTTTTCAGTTTACTTCTATTCAACAGAACTGATCTAAAATATACAACCCTTTCCTTCTCCTATAGTCTATTTCTCCTTTGGTTTATTCCCCTTAACTACAAGGAAGATTTTCCATCTTTGGAAAAACAAAATTAAAAAGAAAAACATGTCCTAATCCTTCCTTTTTCATTAAGTTGTCCCATTTCTTTTGTATTTATTGCCCAATTCTTGAAAAAGGAAGATAAGAGACAGTTTTATTTGTATTGAGAGTCCGCTATGTGCCAGAATCAGGGCTGGACACTTCATTCGTTATATCTAATTCTTACAATAACCAGATAAATTTTATTAATCACTCCAATTTACATATGAAGAAACTGAGTCTCTGAGAAATTAATGATTTTGAACAGGGTTTCAGAGAAAATAGGTATTTATGAAGTGATTTTGCAAAAATTTCCAAAGACATATTTGACTCCAAAATCCATCCCAAAACTCCCAGATTCATGATGCTACTTCTTGGAAATTTTTATATCTGCTTTCTTTATTTTTTGCCACTTATTCACTATTCTCAGTGAAAATTTTGCCTTTCATTTTCACTGTTTGAATAATATAAATTTTTAGTTCTCCTATCACTTAAGATGTGACACATTTGCTGGAATTGACCACACGCTTGAATTTTTCTGACTTTGGAAACATTCCAATCTCTTGAAAGGGCAGTTATCAGCTTGCTGTTTATACCATATAATCTTTTATTTTTTATTAAGGCATTGATTACACAGTACTGTAATTTGTTTAAGAAACCATACTCTTTAACATTGACCTGCCTATTTGAATGCACTGTGTTTCTACCATATTAATGTCCAAAGACTGTGGTATTGTACATGAAAGCACAGCAAACATTGGAAAAATGATAGGTAAACTGGAATGAAAAGACATTCATATTCAATCAATATTACCTATGACTTCCGCAATCTGAAGGAAAATTTTGTCTCAAAAGTAATCCATAGTTTTAAAAGATAATAAATTGTCTCGAATGCATTTTATGAGGTGTTAATGAGACATATAAGTGAGTATACACATCTGCTGTAGTCTGGACTCAGAAGTTCTGGTGACATATATATTAGGGTGGCTGCCAGGACATAAGAAGCCATGAGTAATAGTTTAAAAATCCTGGATGTTCCTACTATGAGCCTGGGTCTGAAACAAGAACATTACTGGTTTCATTTCATGTAATGTTCACAGAACTTCTACGATGTGAGTGTTACTTTTCTCATTTTACAGATGAGGAGAATTTAACAAAAGTTGTCGAAGGCCACACAACTAGTAAGTGACAAAACCAGGATTTAAATCTAGTTTCATATCCCCTGGACTGACCCAATTCACTACAGAGTGTGAAATCTGAGTCAGAATTCATAAACATGTGCTTGATCATTCCATTTGCATGTTATGCTTTTTTGATCATTTTTGTTTATTAGAAGAATGAAAGGATAGAAATTTTTGGTAAAATTGCCCATTACTGAAGTTTTAATCACACTTTCTGGAAGTACTTCTTAATCATTTTACTGAATATCTTTCCAAAGGTTTAGCAACTTTTTTCTTCTTTATTTAAAACTATAAATTGAAATACCTACTGTGTCAGTATGTATAAACTGCCTCATTGTTCCCAGTGAGTGCCTAATACTCCATAATATGTATATATATACATTTATGTGACTTTTACAATTGATGGCTTCTAATTTCATGCTATTATAATTAGTATTTGATAATCATTCATGTACATTAATCTTTGCACAATTATGTGTTTGTAAAATAAATTCTTAGAAGTTGTATTTCTAGGCCAAACAACATGAATTTAAAATTTCACAGATACTACCATTTTACCTTCCCCCAAAACCTACATCAATATATATTCCCACCAAGAATGAGTAAAAATGCCCACTTCTGAAGGGATACTTTTAAAGATCCAGTTTTATGCTTTCATGACCATCTTGTAAGTCATTGTATGCAGGACCTCTTCCTGGTAAATATTTAGGGGTTGGGGAACTCCATATAAAAATTTTAAATCACCAAAAATCATGCCATCCCCATTCTGACTGCCCAATCTCATACTATTCCTGAAAAGAATTATATCTTGCCGACAAACAGGAGCAACGTGCTGTCTAGGCCACCTTTCCTGAACCAGGGGCAAACTCCTGAAGCTCCTAGGGGGCATCTGATCACCATGAAGGGTAAAGGGTCAGACAGAACCCCAAAAAGGAGAAATAGGGACCAGAGATCAAACAGGTCCACCGCCCCAGAAGACATCATTGCCCACAGCTGGCCCAGTCATTGGAGGGAAGGAAATTTACAGATTTTAAGAAAGTCACTCCAAAATGTGAGGTTTTCTGAGGAACAGAATGGGTCCATGTTCCCCCTACCCCAGTGCTTACCGGGATCAAAGGAGGTTGTCAAAGGAGTACGCTGGCTAGCAATGAAGCCATGGGAATAAATTAATTCTCTGGGGGAAATAAGCATTCTAAACAGAAACTTGGATAATTGAAAACACTGGCAGATAGATGAAATAATATTATCTCATAATAGATAAAAATAATGGCAGAAAACTGCAGATTAAGACACTAAAGATAAAGAGACCTAAAGGAGCAATTTAAGGGCCATCTCCACTTCTTTCAGAAAAGCATACACATTTCAAAAAACCTTTTTCAGAAATAATTCTACCCACTTGTCTTACCATTTATGAGGCAAATGGCAAGAAATTTCGATCTAGTAGAGAGAATAGTAAAATGCCATGGAAGTTTGATTTGACAGAGGTGAGCCTTTATTATTATCTGGTATTTTATATTTAACAATTGTCTGTCGATTTTACCCCGAGGTAGTACTGAAAGCTACCAAATTCATTCCATTCAAACTGACCCATCTCTTGCTCACTCACATGATGGAAAGCTAAGGTTGGGACAGGTAAAACATGGGCATAGGTCTAGGTCCTCTCTGGCAAGTCTTACTTATTCACCATTAGATTATTCAGATTGAGATGAAATATTGACATTGAGGTTCTATATTGATAGCAATGGTGTGATGGTTAATTATATGTATCAATGATGTCCAGACATCTGGTCAAACATTTTTCTGAATGTTTCTGTGAAGGTGTTTTTAGATGAGATTAACATTTAAATCAGTGAACTTTGAGCAAATTATTCTCATTCTAGTCAATTCAGGCAGCTTTAACAGAATACCACAGAGTAAGTGGCTGGTAAACAACAGAAACGTATTTCTCACAATTCTGGAAGTTAGAAGTCCAAGATCAGGGTACCAGTATGACAGGTTTCTGGTGAAGACCCTTCTCCAGTTGCAGACTGCCAACTTCTCATAAGGCAGAGAGCAGAGAACAAGAAAACAAACTTTCACTTCTCTTCCTTGAAGGTCACTAATCCCATCCATGAGGGCGCCACCCCATGACCCAATCACTTCTGAAAGGCCCTATCTCCTAATACCATCACAGTAGGAATTAGGATTCCAGCATGTGAATTTAGGGGGGACACAAATATTCCGTCTGTAACATCTTCTATAATGTGCGTATAGAAGACCTCATACAAACAGTGGAAGACCTTAGTGGAGCAAAGACTGACTTTCCTTGAGTGAGAATGAATTCTACCAGGAGACTGCTTCTGGACTCAAACTCCAACTCTTATCTGGGTCTTCAGCCTACTGGCCTACACTGCAGACTTAAGAGTTACCAAGTCTTGCCAAGTGTGTGAGCCAATTCTTTAAAATAAAATACATACACATTCTGTTGGTTCTGTTTTTGTGGAGAACACTGACTAGCACAAATGGCTAACCTCTACTGAGCACCTACAATGTAACAAGTAATTTTTCAACAATTTTACATGTATGAAATAAGTACCTCACTTAATCTTCACAACAACTAAGGGGTGGTTAGTTAGATAGTGGTTAATGCTAGCTCCACTTTACAGAAGAAGGAAAGGAAGCATTCCCAGATTAATTTGCCAAACTTGCACTGTTTGTGGCAAATTTTGTATGTAAATGCAGGCAATCGGATATTAGAGCATGCACGTAATCACTGTTTCATCCCTTGCCAAAGCACATGGCATTACAGGAGACATCAAATCTCTCAAAAAAATAGACACTGGTCAAGTAGAGAAATTTTCTTATTGAACTCAGGAAATGCCTGTCTGGGAAAATATATATTTATGTTGTTAATCAAGTAATAGGAAAAGGATGTTTTGTACCAGGACTGCAATCAACCCCATTCAAGACTGTAAAGTTCAGAGCCTGAATGGAATTGATTGCAGGCTAGACTCAACAATCATCAAACAATCAAATCACTCCATTTTTTCCTAGACATTTTCTTATTTAACTGAACCATAAGTGACATCTTCAGGGCAGATGATATTTCAAATTATTTTTTTCCTCCTAGTTATGCTTGGTTGAAGCATTGCTGTAGGACAGCAAATGGGCCTCAACAACCTTGAAAAAGTAAATGACCTTATTGTAAGCTTTGACCTTGCTTGCAGCATCTTCCCTGTTGATTTGTTAGTTCTGAGTGTGGTGTTATTGTTTCAGCTGGGCAAGGTCTTTGAAGCTCCACTTTTTGCCACCCCTCCCTCCCTAATGATTTCAAGCTGTTCAAAGAACTGCTTTGAAACACAGGCGGGAGCCGAATGTTCTATAGTAAGGCTGATTTAAAACAAGCCTTAAATAATGCTTGCTTTTAGGGAACTAGGGGAGAAATGAATAAATGCACAGTACATACTCCTTCAAAATGTCCCGTTTGCTTGATCACTCAGAGATAGGCTTGTCTTTCATTATGTGCAGCATGGAAAAAAAAAACACAGACTTCTGGAACTTATAACAAAGCAATAAAGTAATACTTGCTTTACTAGGATTTAAAAGCAGTGCACAAGAGATTTTTATAATATGCAAACAATTTCAGGGCAACCATGATGCCAGCAAGGGAATGAAATCATTTATTTGTATTGATTTTTCTCTCTGTGTAGGGAAGCCTAGTAGGCAATATACAAGTTTCTATAAAAGATGCAACAAAATCAGAATTTAATTTGTGTAGACAGTTCTTACCAAATTGGACAACAGGAAAATCACTGTCATATTACTTCTATTTAATACATATTAAATAACACCTATGTCTAACAAATACCTTCAAAACACATGTGCCAATGCCAACATTTTGTTTATTAGAACCTATCGATTAGGTTTGCATGTTACAGAAAGATGGATTTCCCATCAGTTCTACAATCTAGACACTGTCTCGTATACATCTATCTGTACATACCATTATGCCCTGCGCATAGTAGTGTGTGCTCAATAATTATTTCCCGAATGAATGATGTTAGAAAAAATCAAGAACAGAATTTTTTTAAGCCATATAGAAACAAAAGGCTCTCACACTAGAGAAGTGTAAAACTGGAAGCAGGAAAAATAAAGAAACATTTTTCAGATAGCTATTGTTTAGCATCAATCTCTAAATGACATACCTAGGATTGGGAAGAATTACTTTCTCTTATGATCACACAAACTCAGTGCAGGAAAGGATGGGTAGAGTTATAGTGGCTAATTTACCATGGTGAGGACACATTTCCATGAGAGAGAGGAGTAAAAGATGGAAGGAAGACGTGAAAGGAAAGAGAAGGCTTGAATTAATGGAGGTACACATGCTTCCAGCAATGGTAGTATGTAGAGGGTGTGCTAGTTTCCTATTGCTGCTATAACAAATTATTGCCAACTTATTGGCTTAAAACAAACCAGAATTCATTACTCTACAGCTCTGCAGATGAGAGGTCTTCAGTGGATAATTCTAAATTAAGTGAAGGTGTGAAAAAGGCTGCATTCCTTTAGTAAGCTCCAGGGGAGAATCTGTTCTTTGCCTATTTCAGCTTTTAGAGGCTGTTCATAATTTTGGCACGATCCCTCTTTATCTTCAAAGACATCAATGGCTTGGGGTATACAAGATATAATAAAAGTTAAATAATACCTCCTGATGGGAAGGATTCTCAAAAGATCATCTGGTGGTAGCCGAAGTTATATTTTCAGAAAAAGGAGATGGGATTTGGGCACATAGTTATCTGTTTTTTTTCCTATTTCTGTTCTGTCTCTACTCAGTAGAATGAAATCCTCATGAGAGGTCTGGCACATAATAAGTATGCAAGAGAGAGTTGTGGAATGAATGACTTGATGAGAATAAGGTTTTTTTTTTCTTTTGGGTCATAGAAAAAGCAGAATATGACTAGATGTCTCCAGGTAGTCAGTTTCCCCACCATATCATGAGTACTTGTCTGCAATATGAGAGACCAATGGCCAAGAGAAGCTGAATAAAGAGATGAAGAGAGAGAAAGGTAACCTTATTTGGGTCCCTGAATCTAACCCTGTCTGAAGTCAGCCAATTTCTCAACTACCAAATTAAAGGCATAGTAAGTTTTATATCATGCTTAAGTTTGCTGAGTTGAGTTTCTGTCTTCTATAACAAAAGGAGTCCTGGAAATACATCCACCATTGCCCTATCAAATCTCCTTCTCTCTTCTGAAATTAGCACCAGTTTTCTATTTCACTACATTATGAATACAAAGACCACTGTTGGTTAGAAATAAATTCAACTTTTTCTTCTGTCGCACAATGCACTGGAAGTTTTAACAAAAAATTAAATACAAGAAAAAGAAAAGACTATGTCATTTTATTTCATCCTCATATGCTTTCTTGAATGTGCTGAACATGTAGGAATGTGTTAATCTGCATGGCTGCTACTGCAGTATATGATGGTGATTTAAAATGAGACAGTGAAAAACCTGGATGGGATCCAAGTTCAAATTTCAGAAGAGGAACTGCTCAGGATTAAATCCCCAAGCCTAAGTCTCTTGGACTTTAATTATGTCTCTTAGTGAAAAACACCTGAATATTTTCAGACCTTAATCAGTCCTATCCCTGTTGTGACAATACAAAAAAAAAAAAAAAATCCAATCAGATTAAATGCTATTCTTGATAATGGTGTCCAATAAACTCTGTACTTTCTGAATCCCTCTGTAAATATGTCAACACTTCAGCTTCTACTCTTTGTTTTTTCATCACCCCCAAGCACCGAGGTCAATAAAACATTTGGAAGAAATGAATATGCTGTATACATCGAAAGATAAACTGTATGCATCTGAACAAAAGGCTTGTAGTGCACCATTTTATTGAACTCTTATTTCATTTCAAAAGCTGAGCGGAAAAGAGAACCACGACAGATCTATCACGTATGTGGGCTTTAATATTTACTTTAGTCATAAAGAGCAACTGACATGAGGAGGACTCACTAGCATGGTAGAAACTCAGGCTGTCAGTACCAGAAAATGAAATTTTTATTTATGGAAGTTGTAAGCTCTAGAAATGATACGTATTATTTTTCTGCTCCTGCTGATTTATAGGTTAAACGAATTAGTAGTCACTAAGTTGCAGTTTCATATATTTTCTCCTTGGAAACTCAGGTTTTTAAAATGTCTAGGTATAAAGTTTTTCAAGAGACAAGAGATAAACTGATTAAAATGCCGAAACTTTCTTTAGAAGAAAATGACAGTATCACCATGAATGCAGACTTAGAGAGATATAGCTATTATGCTTTGGTTTTCCAGATGATGAAATTAAATAGTCCTTTTTCATATATAATATGTGAAAAAAAAAGTATTTTCTTTTTAGAAATGGCATTTATTGTATAAGTATCTTGAGTTTAATACAATGTTCCTAGGTTACAATGCCTATATAATCTCCATTTTTAAATTGATAATTTGAAAATTAAATTATTATACAAATTATTTAAGTAAGAGAATAAGAGACAAAGCCAAGTACATACTTCTGTTTCCTTATTTCTAAATTCTTTTTTTAAACCACTGATTTAATACCTTATTTGCGCAAAATAAACTGCTGAAATCGCTGTATTAACAAAAATACATGCTGTTGAAAAACACAAAGAAAAAACACTGAGAAATTGTTATACTTATTCAAGATGTTAACTTTAGCATAAAGTATTTGTCGGTCTCCTCATCTAATATTTCTCAACAATGTAATTTGAGGAGAATAATACTTTCTCTCTTCAACTGAATTTCTAAATGGGAAAGTGACTCCTACTATATGCCAAGCACTATTAAAAGAACTGGAGATTTAGTAGTGAGTAAGAGAGACAGGATTTTTTCCTTTGTGGAGAGCATCAATCAGAGAAGGTAAAAATAAATAAGTAAACAAATAGACACTATAACTACCAATTGTAATAAGCATTGTGACCTGGGAGATATATAAGAAAGTAATTGGTTGAGGAGTAGACAATACTAAATTAGATGAGATTGTGAGAGGAATCCTTTCTGGGGAGGTGACACTGAAGCTGATTACAAAGAATAAAAATGTTCCAGGGATGTGGTGAAGAGGTGGAAAACATTTCAGGCAGAGGGAACAGCAAGTGCAAAGGCTCTGAGGTGGGGAATAGCTTGGCAAATTCACAAAGCTGAAAGGAGACTGGTTTGAATGCATATACTAAGGGAGGTGTGAGGAGAGGAAGTGGTAATAGATAGGCTTCAGATAGTCTGGCTGCTATAGTCTGAGTGTGTCCCTACCAAAATTCATATGTTGAAACCTAACCCCTGAGATGACAGTATCAAAAGGTGGGGCCTCTGAAAGGTGATCACATCATGAAAGCAGAGTCCTCATGAGTGGGATTAGGACCGTTATAAAAGAGACTCAAGAGAGAACTTCCTTGCCTATCCTGCTGTGTCAGAATACAAAGAGAAGTCTATGACCTAGGAGAGGGCTCTCACTTGACCATGCTGGCACCCTGATCTTAGGCTTCCAGCTTCCAGAACAGTGAGAAATAAATTCCTGTTATTTATAAGTTACCCATGCTATGGTATTTTGTTATAGCAGCCTGAACAGACTAAGACACTGGCCTTATACACCATGATGATATGTTTGGATTTTACTCTAAAAGCAAAAAAGTTATAAATAAAAGTAAAATGATATTAAGCAGGGGAATGATATGATATTCTTTATGATTTGAAAGTCATTTTGGAGACCTGTTTCACGACAATGTGAATATACTTAACAATACTGAACTGTACACTTAAAATGGTTAAGATGGCAAAAAAAATTAAAATTGTGTCCTCTTTTTGAAAATTCTGTCTAAATACAGAAAATATTTCACCATTTAAAAAAAAGTCATTGTTGTTTGAAGAATAGATTCTGGAAGAGAATAAGTGGAAGCAGGGAGACACATTATTACTATGATCTAGAAAAGAAAGAACAGTGATTTGTATTAAAATGGGTGCTGTAAGAATGGACAGTAGTGGAAGGATTCAGGACCCACTTGGGGAGGAAAAAAAATAACCAAAACAAGTTTTTGATGAAGGGAGTGAAAATGAAAGTTATTTGATGAATAAATGAAAGGAAAAGACAGGAATCAAAATTAACCTCTATTCAAAACATCATTGTCACAAAGGATAGAAATGGTGGGATGGTGAGATTACTGTCAGACATCAAAGAAGACTAAAGGTGCATGATCACCAGAGGCACCTTTACTTGAACACTAGATCAAAAAGCTAAAGGAACAGGATTTCCAGCAATGCCAAGAATTTGGCAATTTTTTTCCCACAAAAAGCCTATAAAACTTGATTCATCTATCAAACCAACCATTTCAGAACTCTGACATCAACCAAAACAATTAATTGATAAATATATACTCATGAATAATTTTTAAACTTTGGGAAAGAACAGTGAGAGTCCGTGGCCCTCTTGCCTGGGGTTGCCACCATCCTCCTCCCCACCCAGATGGCGCTGTGCTTCTACCAGGGTGGGGCTGATCAAAAATCAGCAGCTTGGCTGCTGGAAGGGAGCTGACTTTACTTGGACCAAAGGGAGAAAAATCAAGGGGCCTTGTCAATAAGAGGAGAAAACTTGGTAATAAACAAATGGAAGCAGCACATATATCTGCAAGCTAGAGTTTTGAGACTTGGTTAGAGTCAGCAGGAGACCAGTGCTTAGACATAAACTTAACATAAACATCCTGAAAGTGAAAGAGTTAATAGGAGGGATGAAATAGACTATCCAAACATCCCTGGCTGACTAAGTGACTGAAAAGCTCTTGCATATGCAGAAGAGACCTGAAAAGGCCCAAAACAAACTCTCTACACAATACTGAATGACTGGAAATCTGTGCATTTGCATAGGCAGGACATGAGATGGTCCAGAAAATTGTGCTCCACAACCCGCACACACTTTCCTTGGCAGAAGGTAGGCAGCTAACTGGCTCCAAGTGCTTGAGTACGACCTCTGACTAAACACTGGCTACCTATGAAGATATAAAGATATACAGGCCCACCTCTGAGAATCAAGAATAAAAATAAAATTAATAACAATGCCAAGTGCTGGCAAAGATGCTAATCAAAAGAACCCTCACTCACTGCTAGTGGAAATGCAAGGTGGTACAGCTATTCTGGAAGACAATTTGACTGTTTTTTTGCAAAACTAAACATACTCCTACTACACAATCTAGTAATCACACTCCTTAGTATTTACCCAAAGGAGCTGAAAGCTTACATTTACATAAAAACCTGCACATGAATGTTTATAGCAGCTTTACTCAAAACTTGCAAACAACCAACATGCCCTTTAGTAGGTGAATATATAATCTGTGGTATATCCAAACACTGGTATATTATTCAGTGCTAAAAGTCAAATGAGCCATCAAAGCTTGAAAAGACATGGAGAAATCTTAAATGCAAATTGCTAACTACAGAAGCCAATCTGAAAAGGTTACATCCTGTATGATTCCAACTTTATGACATTCTGGAAAATCCAGTACTGTGGAGACAGTTAAAGGATCAATGGTGGCCAGAGGTTGAAGGGGAAGAAGAGACTTGAACAGGTAGACCACAGAGGATTTTTAGAAGAGTGAAATATTCAATATGATATTATGATGGATATATATCATTATACTTTTGTCCAAACCCATAGGATGTACAACATCAAGAGCGAACTGTAATATAAACTTCATTAATTTATTAGTATTTAATAATGATATTATTTAGTAATGTAAATGAATGTATTATTTGAAATAATAAATTCAGCAAAATAAATGTAAGATCTGTACACTGAAAATTACAAAACATTGCTGAGAGAAATTAAAGAAAATCTGGATAAATGCAGACTTTCTACATTCATGGATTTGAATACTAAGTTAGAAATTCACATCAAATTAATATATTCAATCAAACCTTTATCAAAATCTCAACAAGTATCTTTAATAAAGTTGATAAGCTGATTCTAAAATTTATATGGAAATGCATATATTAGAAGAAATAATTTTGAAAAACCAAATCTGAAGGTTATGCACTACCCACTTTCAAAACTTACTATAAAGCTAACAAATCAATACTGTGTGATATTTGCATAAGGATAGACATATAAACTATAAACCTATAAAACAGAATTGTGACTAGGAATAAACACGTTTATGGTAAACTGATTTCAACAAAGGACAATTAAATGCAGAAATGACAATTTATTTTAAAGCTAATTCTCCTAGAAGAACTTTAAATTCTCCTAGAAGTTCTTTAAATTTGTTATTTTTCAAAATTATTTCAACCTTATGCATGGTATAAGATAAGAGTCTAAGTTTATTTTCCCCTTTACTTCACATCATGTATAAATATTAACTCAAAGTATATAACTGACTTTTATGTAAGAACTAAAACTATAAACTGCTGGAGGAAAATTTAGGAAAAAAACTTATAACTTGTGCTACATAAAGATTTCTTAGATATGACACCAAAAGCATGATATATGAATAAAAAAATAAGAAAATATGGACATCATCAAAATTAAGGAAATAAAGACAAGACACAAGCTGAGAAAAAATTATTTGAAAATCACACCTCTGAAATGAAATTGTATACAGAATATGTAAAGAATTTTTATAATTCAATACTATGAAAATGTAGAAATTGGTTTTACAATGGGCTAAATATTTAAATGTACACTTCACCAAAGGATGTATACAAGTGGCTGACGTCACATGAAAAGATGCCCAATACAATTAGTCATTAGTGAAATGGAAATGAAATCATAAGGTACCACTACACACCCACTAGATTTGCTCATTTAAGCATCAGGGACTCATGAAAATGTAGAGAAATTGCATTCCAAATGAGACTGTATATTCATGCAATGGAAGATTCTCCAGCAATAAAAATGAATGAACTAATGATTCATGTAACCAACATGCATGTAGCTCAAAAGCATTACGTTAGGCGAAAGAAGCCAGACACAAAAGATTATATATTTTATGATTCCATTTAAATAAACTTCCAAGAAAAAAAGTAAATGTATAAAGACTGAAATCAGATTAATGGTTGTCTGGGGTTGAGTTTGGGAACAGGGACTGAACTACAAATGCACATGAAGGAAGTCTTTACAGTGATGGAGATGTTCTAAAACTAGAATTTGGTGATAGTTGCACACTCTAAAATTATCTAAAAAGGATTCAACTGTCCACTTACAATAGGTTATTGTTATAGGTATGTAAATTACACTTCAGTTTTTAAAACAAAGAAAGAGCTACAAAGGACAGCTTAGGATCATTTAAAGAAATTTTGATATGAACTTTACATTGGTTAATATTATTATACCAGTGGTAAATTCCTTGTATTTTTATGGGCAAATGTTCTTATTCTTATTCACAGTATTTACAGGTGAAATGTGATGATTGCAACTTATTTTCAAATGGTTCAGTCAACATAAAAAAAAGGAATATAAATAGAAAACAAATGTTGCAAGTGTACGTTAACAGCCGGTGTTTACTGTATTATTCTTGGAACATTTCTGTAGGTCTGACATTTTTCAAAAGAAAGAGTTGGGAGGTGAAGAAATCCCTTGTAGGTTTAGTTGCTGCTCTTACATACATGGATTAAAGTGGGGGAGACTGGTGGAAGAAGAGGCTGGGTGCGGAGCAGGAGAGAGAAGTGTTTTCTTCAGACAAGCTTCAGAGGCTGTGAATCATCCAAGAGCTCAGGAATGAAACATAGAGAGAGGATCTTGGAGCCTTGGTTAAAGCCTTGATATTGTGGGGATCACCTAACTAGGTAGTACAGACCAAAACAAGGTGGGAGGTGCTAATTGTGCCAAATGGCACTGACAGACAGCATGTGGGAAAGACAGAAGGGTGTCTGTTAGGTTTGACCCCATGAAGATTGCTAGTGATGTTAATTAATTCCGTTTCAGTGGAATGAGTATGACAGGAGCTACAGTGGGTTTAAGAGTGATGAATGAGTAGGAGGTGAGACCATAGGCATACACAACTCTTTAGAAAGTACTTCTCTGAAAAGGAACATAAAGATAAGGCAGTAGCTATAGAAAGATTTGAAGTGAAGGAGATATAATTTTCATGTTTTTTGTTGGTAGTTTTTTAATGTGAGATACCTGAACATGGTTTTTAGAAGATTATGAGAAGGAGGAGAACGGGAGGAAGAGAGAGTAAGAAGGAGAGAACGACAAGAGATAGAGAGGGAGTGAGACTGGTGATGAGAGGGAACACATTGAGACAGAGATGACAGAAAGAGAATTTTCTCATTGCTCCTGGTTGCTTTTAGTTAGGTGTCTTTTTTTTTTTCCTACAAAGTACTCTAAATAATGGCTGAAGAATGCTGTCTATTAAGAAATACTATTTCTTTGAACCCCACCCTAAGTTCAGTGAAAGTCTTTGAATACCTCCCAAGATCTCTTGGAGGATGGAGATACTGTGAGAAAAGTTACCTTATATATTTTTCCTAGATATGTCTTTTCTGCATTTAGGCTTAACTGGTTCGGTATATGGGTCATTTCCCCTTCCTAAGCCCACTGTATTGCCTAAACCAAGAAACTCAGTGTTCATTTTTGTGATTTACACACACACACACACACACACACAAATTAACATATATACAAAAATACATTTGGGTTTATAACAAAATTTACTGAAAATTTGATAGTGGTAGACTGTTCAAACAACCTAAAATTGAACATAATTCTTTTTAATGTTTCTTTACCTTTCACCCTTTTCTGCTTTTCATCATTATCTATGAGAGTAGTACCCCTAATTTTTTTATTTTATCCTTTATATCATCTTTTTCCAGCCAATGCTCACAGGTACTTATTTTCCAACTCTAATAGATTTTCAGAGGATTATAAAGAGAGAGAAAAGTTGTTTTACTGAACAAAAACACTTTTTCCATAATCAGCTTATGATATTTTCTGCAAAGATTTTTTTTTAATAGACCTCCACAAAATTTGGTATTCCCTTTTCTAGCCATAGCTGATATGTCTTCTCACTCTCATGCAATGCAGTTAATGCCAAATATATCTGGTCTTGGTAAACCACTAGTTTTCCCTATAAGAAGACTTCAGACTGAAGATTGTAAAATGCAGGTGTGTGTTAACCGCTATTACAATAAACTGGAACACCTGTTAAGAAGTCTGTATTCCAGCTTTCTCTTTAATTCCAGATGCAATTCAATGTCTTCACGTGTCCATTAAATAATGCCAGAAAACATTACATGAAAGAAAAGCCAACATTCTCATCTGTTTCTAAATAGGGCTTTCAAAAACCGTGCCTTCTTTCAGTTTTGCATTTATGGTAGGACTTCCAGAACACCGAGCAAGTGGTTTTTGGGGATTTGTTAGAGAAAGCACATGGTGGTTTAATGTTTTGGGGAATTATTTTGTTTGTGTTTTCCTGTTTCCTTCTTATTGGCATAACTCCCAAATTCCATTCTTGAAAGTCTAATTTATGCAATTAATGTATGTATTGTTTAGTACAAGTATGGTAAGTATAAAATTATTTTTAGCTGTTTTGGTTTTCATAAATTCTTTTTGTTTTTTTTTTCTTCATTTCTCATGAAACAAGTGAGTTTTTCAGGAAAGAAAAGAATTTCAATATAAGTAATTTATTTATCACTTTTATTTGATTCACATTTTGCTTGAGAGTGGAATAATTTATATATTTATAAAGCCACTTTGGTAGGATACATTAAAAGAAAAATCATTTACATATTTTTATGAAGTATGTTAACTTTGAAATTTTCCCTAAAGAAAATTGAACATAAAGTTAATGAAAGAAATATTCTTCACTGAAGATACTCTCTTGAGTAGAATATAAAAATATGCAACACTCTTATCTATGTCAGTACAATTAAGCTTCTGTGAAGGTTTAACATAACATTCACATAAAAATGGCAAGATGATTGTTACTAAAATTGATAGCATATTTGGGATAGTTGCCTTAATATATCAGTTCTGTGGTATAGGAGGAACTTATATTAAGAGTCTCTAGATGACTCTGCAAGGTTTTTTCCTTATACAGAATAAGGCAGCACATCATTTAAAAGATATCAACAAGCTAAAGTTTGAAATGTACATTTATTTCAAATCTTGCTCTAATTTTATACTCATGGTGTCAATTATGTATTAATTATTTCAGAGCAATCTATTATTTTTTACTACATCTTTTATAGCTTGATGGTAAATATGCAGAGCTGAAAATTTTAAAATAATCATTTCAAGAGTCCAAAGATAGTCCAAAAGAGAAAACAGATTGAAAGCAGTAAGAGTTGAAAACCTCAGTTAAGGGCAAATGAATTGATGTTCAACATAAGGACAATTTGGCAGCCAAGAGGGAAAAGCATACCTTCTCAAAGATAACCAAGACTGACTATAAAGTGCCAAAAATGATTGAGCACCAGGAGAAATCATCTGTCATCTTTCAGAGGCACTGAAAAAAACAGTTCAAGATGTCCAATAGGGCAAGACATAGCACTTAAAGGAAATTGAAATCCAAGTACACATGAAGGCCACTAGGCTGCTGATCATGCAGAACATGTCATGGTGTTAAGGTGCCACGGACAGAGGGACAGAGAAAAACAGTAGAGTTTTAACCATAAGTCCAGATTCAATTTTTTATAGAATTTACTATCAGCTTAGTATCTGAAGTTTACAATTTTTATTTTGTCTTGAAGTAGAAATATATGCCTAAATCGAAGTCAAGAAACTCCTTCTATAAAGAGCCATACAGGAAATATTTCAGGGTTTTCCAGATACACAATCTCTGTTGAATTTTCTCAACTGGTGCTATAGCATGAAAGTAGCCACAGACAATATATAGAAGAATCGCCATGGCTGTATTGTAATAAAATTTTGTTTACTGACACTAAATTTTGAATTGTATTTATTTTTCACATTTCATAAAATATTATTTTGTGTTATTTTTTTCAATAATTTAAAAATGTAAAAAACATTCTTAGTTCATAGCCATACAAAAACCAGTGGCAGGCTGGATTTAACTTGTGGACTAGAGTTTTCTCACCACTGGAATAAAGATATATATTGATACTAAAGAAAGGTTATGTGGATTCAGCTATGCAGTGCAGTGCTCAGTAACAAACCACCTCAGAACTTGAATGGTTAAAACAATCACCATTTATTGCCCTTGGTTTCAAGGTCAGTCATTTGGACTAGGCTCAAGTAAACTGTTCTGATCTGGGCCAAACTAGGATGTTCTTAGTTGGGCTCACTTTATGTTCGAGACTTCAACTGGGAATGGTGGGTTATGATAGACTTGTCTAAGACAGCTGTGACTATTAAGAGTTTCTGGCAAAATGGCCCTTCATTTTCCAGTAGGCTCCCTATTCATTGGGCAGTATAGGGTTCCAGCACCATGAAAGCAAAAACTGCAGGGTCCTCTTGAGGCTTAGGCTTAAAAGATGCATAGTGATACTTCTGCTTTGTTCTGTGGGTCAAAAGTAAGTCCCAAAGCCAGTCCCAATTCAAGGAGTGAGGAAAGAAACTATCTCAAAAGGAGGAACTGCAACTAACTGTGGCCACTTTTACAACCTACTACGCTGAGCTCCCAAAGGCCTTAGATAAATATTATTAGAGCAACATGTGAAATTGAGGCAATTACAATAATTCATGGGTCAACCATGATAGACTGCAATGGGATGAAATAAAGAGGATTCATACTTGTCCCCCCAAAACCAGTTCCATGGAGTACTTGGAATTATCCATTTGATTTTAAATGTCTTTCATTCTCAGCTTCAGTTTTGCCATGACTTTTTCTGCATCATAAGCTCAGTTCTTCAAATTACAGGTGTTCATTTGTAAGTGATCTGTTTTCCCTATGGGTAACACTGCATTAACTACTTCAGAGTAAGTACTAGAAGATATTTTTCACTACCCCACATAGTAGAATGATAAAATTTTATATAAAAGAAACTTATTAAAAGGATGCAAATTATAATTGCTCTGTGTTAATTACAGGAATTATAGAAAATCATTAGAACATTAATTTCATTTATTTTTAGCATTTTTAATAAATGTTATTTAATATTAGTTAAGGTTTACCCCAACCAATGACAAGTATTTACAGCTGCCTTTAAAAAAAATTAATATAAATCCTCCATATTCAAAGAAGAATTTTTCTTTAAGAACATGTCATCTAGACACAGGAATTCTGATGTTCAGAGATATTAATATAAAGATGCAGATTTTTCTTCTTTGCACTTGGAATTTGACTTTGGATGCCCCAATGTGTGGAACCAAACCCATCTAGGAAACTAATCTTCTCTTACTAAGGAAACAATTCAAACCCATTCTCCCATGGACAATCACCTGTTACTGGATTAGGCATGCAGCATAGCCTTTAAATGTCTTTGCTAAAAATTTTCTCTCTAAAGCCATTAGAGTTGTGTAGTTTATTATAAATAACAAACAAATTCTTAAAAATCCACAAGTTTCCTGGGAGGAGTCATTATTCAGAATGCTCAACTGTCGCAGACCCTCTTCTGTTTGCTCTGTCCCGGCCCTGGCATTTCTGGTCTGTGCCTCTGACTCTGAGTTCTGCCCTTTCCTCCAGAAGTCATGGTGCTGCTGCCCTTTTGAACCTGTCCTTTTTCTTATCATTTGCTAGTCTCCTTTTAGTTTTTTGCATTACAGAATGCAAAAAATGCAAACTTATAGAAATGTACAGACATAATGCACAGACATAACAGGCTTACATGTATCCACAACCTTGTTAAAAGATGTGAACTTTTCCTAATTCTTTCTTCAGGTTACTGAAAAAGAATAATTAAAATGAACATATTCAACTAAAGCCACTCATACTTTCTCTGCCTCCCTTCTCCACTATTCTGAAGTTGATTTGCATCATTCCCATGTGTGGTTATTATATTTTTACATGTTAAAATATATAGACCCACTATTTTATGCTTAATACATTCATTTTTTAAATAAAAGAAATTGTTAGGGAAATAAGGTACATATGATACATTTCAAGACAGCAAAAATTGTGAAAGTGTTATCTGAATGAGTGAAGCATGGGAAAGATTTCTTCTAAAGATAGCTATCTTGAGGAGATTATAGAAAAGTAAGCCACAGCCAGCTATTATCATTTTAACAGTGATCACAGCATCAGCCTTGTCCCTGTCGCACAAGCATACCAGTCACTCGTAACAGATCATGGAACTCTTTCTTGCTGGTACAAAACATGATTCTCCTCCAACACCATGCTCCACTAGACCACTACTAAAGTGCAACACTTGATGTAGGAGCCAAAATCTATTTTTCACCTTAACATGAACTTGTCTTTCAGCACCATGGCTGAGATTTAATGTAGAGATGTGAGAATTGGGAGCACAGCAGGAAAGTGGATGGCAGAGTAGAATCTGCAGGTATCAGCCACAGACAGTCAGAAAGCACAATGAGGGTGCTGGGTGTTCAAGGCAAAAGACTAGAACTAAAGAGGAAAATAGGCAAACCAGATATAAATCTGACAATGTAGCTTTCCTGCTTCCAACCACCTGATGACTTGCTGAATTCCACAGGATGAGGTCCAAATTCTTTTACTGACATCCCAGGCTTCCCTGATCTGGCTCTGGGTTACCTACCCATCCATTTACCTTTAGCAGCCACCAACATGCCTTTTCTCTCACATGTAATCTGCCCTTCTCATCACTGGACTACTGACTGTTCCACAACATTCTGTGTATGCTTATGTCTCTGAGAGTTAACTCAGCTTCTCTTTACAAAGAATCCTGGCTAGGTATTCTGCTCCTGCTTTGCCCTTGCCCCACCCCAACCCATTATAATCTCTGCCCACACAGATCTATTTCTTTAAGGCTTAGTTTGGACATTAACCCACAGGAAACACTCACAACATCTGTTCCTTCTGATTATTCACAGCACTTTGTCATTCCTCTGCTTTGACAACTCTGATGGTATGTGGTGGTTATTCATATTTGTTGGTTCCTAGTTCAGGGAACACAACCAGCCCTGAAGCTCTGGAACCTAGCACTGCTCATAGCACTAAATATGTTTTGAATCAATAATCACCACAGTTTTTTCCAGAGAAGACCCTATTTCAATAGCATCAAATGCTTTATAAATGACAAGAAAATATTTCAATTTTTAGTATTGTAAGTACTCCCCTCCCCACCAAAGAGGCTGTGCTTTGGTACCAAAGCTACAGAACAAAAACTAGGCTTTTTCCACTTGGACTCCATTGTAAGAAACCATAAATAGGTGTGTAACCTTTATAAATAATGAAATCATACACAACAAAGATATCTGAAATACATCAGTGAAGAGAATAAACATTTCTCCAGCTTATGATAGATGAACCATTATCTCAAAAGATTGATTTCAGAAATAAATGAAGTGGCCATTGAATTAGGTTGATTCATACATCTGGAAGATCACAATATGTTTCCTGGTGCAGAAATACATCAAGTAACAATTCAAGAGACTACCTTTTTAATGTGGTTTGGGTTTGGCTAAGTTTATAATGACTAAGAATAGTTGTTTAGAATTAAAACCTATTCTGTTCTCTAAACTCTTCTTTTTTCTCAATCTGAATCTATAGCGTCAATCATGTCTTGTATACATAATAGGTACCTGGTGAATATTTGCTGGAGTAGTGGATGTGTAAATAATTATTTCATCAACATAGGTGTGTTCTCTGAAACAAAACAAAACAAAACAAAACAAAAATAGAGTATAGTATCTTTAGAACTTATTTCTCTATCCTGAACTTCTAATTTGCAGCTATAGACATCACATAAAATTTCTAGCACTATCCATGTTCACAGACATACAGTCACTGGCTCCTGTAAAGTATACTGTGTCTAATCACAAACAACTTTCAATTTACTTTTATTTGTCTTCATTTTTTTCTCAGGAATTACTCTTGATGATGTACACTTTAGGACATATATCATGATCCATTACCTACTAACTTTATACTTTTAATATTCATTTCTTTTGACAAAAATACATTTTATTATCCTAAGGTATTTATAGTCTACAGTATTCAAAATACGTGACTCTGAATATAGAATTAAGACTCATTTCAGAGAAAGGCAAAGAGATCTGATAGATATGGAAATAAGTTTAAAAATTATACATATACAGTAACAAGTAATTATGCCAAAATGTTAACAGTTGCCATTGTGTTGTGAAATTAAAGTCAATTTTCTTCATCCTGTTTATTTTTTCTTCTTTCCAAATTTTCTAGAATGAGCATGCATTAATTTTATAATCATAAAAGATTAACATTTAAAATTAATTAATTTGAATTTACTTAGGGCAAGTCTATCCTGAAATTAATTCAACATGATGATGGAGTAAAGTGAGAACACTTTTATTACTCTCTGTGGTAGAGCCTTCCCACTCTGAATGTGCACCGAAGTCATTCACTGCTTCATATGGGGATCAGATAATCTCATATCACCTATATCATCATTGGAGACATGACACTGTTATGGCGTAAACCTTTGTAAAGTAGACCAGATTTTTGTTTTAGATTTTACCAATCTAGGATTACCCTCATTAAAGACCTATTGTAATGATCATCTGGTCTTATAATTAACAGCTCCCCTTCCTAAAATTAGGCAGATTGGCCACAGTCCGTACGACAATCTGCACTGGCTAGCCATTGCTCCCATGTGCATTTCTGAAAGTGGTATTTTAATTTATGTAACCATATGCTACTAGAACTCTGTTTTACTCTACCAGAGGTTCCTGCTACAATTCTCTGGGAAAATTTGCAAAAGGAGTTTATGTCAAGAGATTTCTGGTATCAAAAGACAAATGAAGCTGGTTTTATTCCTTCCTTTCCTAATTATAGTTATCTCTTTTGGGGAATTTTATGGCTGTAAAATTTAGTGCAAGAGTATGGGAAGAACCTAATATCAAAGTTATTCATCAAAAGCGGTATTTTTTTAAACTCAATTCTTGCACCTAAGGCTGAATAGCAGTGTTTGGAAACGACTAGAAAGACCATCATACCATTAAAAAAAACAGAAAATATGTTGCCTTTTATAATTTTCCCAATGATTTTGAAATTCATTACGCATGTGGCTAAATAATACAACCACTGAACAACTATCACTTATCTTCCGTGCCAGCCCCTGTTTGTTACAGAATTAAAAAATACTGCCAAGTGTGAAAATGTAACAAGGGACACAAGATAAAAATAGAAAATCTAAAATACACTTCTGAGACTTGATTTTAGCATTTACTAAGACCTAGAAAATCTTCTATGCAGTAAAATTACTTAAAGAGAAGCCTATCTGATTAGCCTCCTTTGGGAGTTTATTAACTTTAAAAATATTGATTTTGTACTGTTCTGCTTTTTTTAGCCTAGAATAACTTCATAAAGAGCTAAAATTACAAAATTATAAGGAACCTAGAAGTTCAGAGCTGATAGTTGTTGCTTATCACTGTGCATTTTGGACTGTTAACCCAGATTTGATTGTGTGGAACATTTAAGTAGCTGTGGCATGCCCTCTTTCTTCCTTCTCTGATGATGGGATGGGCCTTAACAGAGTCCTTTTCCATGACAGACCAGAGAGCAATGCTCTTGCTTGTTTCCATTTTAATCAATGAAATACATCATGGAAGGTCAAAACTAGATAGCATTATCGTGAATTTCCAGTACAACCAAGATTAACAGTTGGCAATCTGTAGCCTGTGGGTCAAATCCAGTTACTAACTTTTTTGGGATGGACTGAAAACTAAGAATGGCTTTTACATTTTTAAATGGTAGCATATAATCAAAAGAATAACATATAATCAAAAGAATAACATTTTAATAAAATTATGTAATATTCAGATTTGTGTCCATAAATGATGTTTTATTGGAACAGTCATGCATATTTGCCTATAATTAGCTATGACTGATTTTTTAATATAATGGGAGAGTTGAGTACTTAGAAAATCTTTTGCCCTCAAGTCTAAAATAGGTATTATCTGGCCTGTTGTGGATTGAATTGTGCTCCCCCCACCCTACCATCAACTCATATGTTGAAGCTCTAACCCTCAATGTGATAATATTTGGAGACAGGTACTTTAAGGTTTTAATTAAGGCTAAATGAGGTCATAAGTGAGGTCCAAATGCAACAAGACTAGTGTCCTCGTAAGAAAACAGAGATATCAAGAGTGCACATACACAGAGGAAAGAGTGCACATACACCGTATGAAGACACAGCAAGAAGGTGGCCATCTGCAAACAAAGAAAAGAGGCCTCAGGAGAAACCAAGTGTATACGTAACTTGATGCTGGACTTCCAGCCTCCAGAACTGTGAAAAAATACATTTCTGTTGTTTAAACTTCCTAGTGTGTGGTACTTTATTATGACAGCACTAGTAGACTAATACATGGTTCTTCACAAAATATTTGCCAAAGCCTGATCAAGATGGAAGTCACAACTTTTAAAATTATAAGCCCAACATAAAGATCCAAGGAACTCACAGTATTTATTTGGTACTGTACAACACAAAGCAGGAACCCTAAAAGAAAGGACTTAAGCAGAGAAAAGGGGACAAATCCAAGGAAAGTGTCTTTCTTTTGGCACTCTGTTATGGAAATGACAAATTTGAGTTCGAGGGGTTTCTGTGACAAAGAAGTTACATGGCACCTTACATGGCACCTGAAGTCTGGTTTAATCTTTTCTCTGTGTCTCTATTATTTATGCCCTGCAGAGAGAGAGAGAGAGAGAGAGAGAGAGTGAGTGTGTGAGTGTGTGTGTGTGTGTGTGTGTGTGTGTGTGTGTGTGTGTGGTAACTCAAGATTTGTTTGTTAGTTTGTTTAGGTGAAATGACAAGCAGTCTTCTGGGTGGGAGATCTCTATTATTCTCTCACTTATTTTGCTGCTGCTCAAGTTAAAAAAAACTTCATATTTGTGTTTGAATTATTTCTGGTTCTGAATTTTTAAAGTTATGTTTGATATTTTTAAAAAAATTAAAATTGAATCTCAGATGATTGCATTTTATTGTATACCACATATAATTTTTACTCTTTCTCCTTTCTCAGGAAACATGCATCTGTGCCAGAAGGATATAGAAATGTAGCTCAGAGCTGGCTGATAGTAAATCAAATCAAACCTAAGCAGCTCACTTTTCAGATAGAGTGTTCTCAAAAAGTAGAGACCTCAGGATATTTCAGTATGACAGGAAATCAGAACAATGCCTACGGCAGAGTTTGGTTAGAGAAAATAAAACTTTAACTGATTTCCACTATATTATACATTGGTGACCAGGTTTTTTTCAAAAAGAAAAGAAGGAATAATCTACTACCTTCCTGTCCATAGATTTGTAGACTATTAGGAATTGGAAATAATCTTGATAATTATCTGGTCTAGTTCACCCTGATAATTTATAGATAATAACAGATATATTGATCTATGCCTTTATCAGTCAGCATAGCCTGGGTTACTCTGCAATAAAAACCAAACCTCCGATCTCAGCATTAACAAAACTTAATGTTATTTCTCCCTCATTCTACATATTCAAGTGGATGGGTGGAGGGATGTTCTGGCCATCATATTCCCCTAGGGGCTGGGGCTAGAAGAGACTCTGTTTCAACACAAGTTTCTGTGAGCATCATGGCAGAGAAAAGAGAGTGCCGTGTTCCACTTTTGCTCTCACATCGGAAGCCAGAGCAAGCCACACATTACTTGTCAACTACGAAGGAAGCAGAGGCATACTATCCTATCCTGTGCCTGGAAAGACAGCTAGAACACTTGGGACTAGCCTCAGTGTCTGCTGCCAACCACAATGTTTCTGGCTCTTCACTTGCTACAACTAAACCAGCAGCTACTAGAGTACAGCTTTCCTCTGAATTGAAGGAGACAGACACTGTGCTTCCAATAAGGCATTTTAAATTTTTAATTTTTTCTTCCCAGTATTGTTTTTGCCACCTGCACAGAAATAGCAGATGAGGTATAAGTCCGTTGAGGCGGGGGAGGGGGGCACCAAAAAAGTATGTCAATATAAAAAGGAGAGACTCGTTTCTAAACAAAATAGAGGGAAAAAGTAGAAAATCTGCCTATTTTTTGTTTCTTTCATTGGACATTGAGCCCTGATTATGCAAGAAATCTCTAGAAAATCATATTCTAATAGTCTCAGACACACACACAAAACGGCAGGGTCATTATAGAGTCAAGCTCTATGACCTATGGCTTGAGGTTTTAGAGCTCTAAGGATTCAAAGTGGATAAGCCAAAACTATAGACATACGTCAATAATAGCAGGAAGGTGCTTTTCTCAAGAGCAGAGGAGACACACTCGCTCATACCCCAGCTACCTGGGCAGTGGCGGGAAACGACTGTTGTATGCATGATGGGTCTGACAAAAAAGTACACACAAATGGCTACATAAATTGTGAATTATAAATTGTTCTATGTGTGTAGTTGTGTACAAATTCCAATTTTTTCATTAAACCAGAAAATAAAAACAAACAAAAACTATGAGAGCTAAGTTGGCCACCAGCATCCAAAGTCAAGAAAAATGTGTCCTCTTCTAAAAGGATGATTTATTACCACAAACAGCAGCTTATGTAGAAATACTCCCTCCGACACCCTTGAGATTTTACAAAGTCTATGTAGAGAAGGAGACTCAGATTAACTTGTCTAAAACCACACAGCTATCAAGCAGCCAACTCAATACTAGTACTCTAGGCTTCTGGCTGCTGTTTCAAAGTTCTTTCACTACATTATCTTATTTTTTAGCAGTTAGCACTGTGATTCCACCAGGGTTCTAAGCTATACCATTCCTGAAATTTTCCAAGGAGTAATGTCTTCTAATTATATTTATGATATTAAATGTCAATACTTTAAATACAGATGACTTAACCAATTCACACACAGCATCTTTGAAGACTTCTGTGAATTATATCCTTGCTATAGCTTTATCGCTGCTGTGCCAGGTTTTCTTCACTTCCTCTCAATATATTCATTCATTTTCTTATACATTCTAGGATTACCAAATAATTACTTTCCTGTCGCTGCCCATAACAAATAACCATAAACTGGGTGGTTTAAAAGAACAGAAATTTATTCTCTCACAGTTCTGGAGGCAAGAAGTCCAAAATCAAGGTGTGGGCAGGGCTGCATACTCTGCAGGCTCTAGGGGAGAACTCTGTTTGCCTCTCCCAGCTTCTGGTATCTGCCTCAGCATTTCTGCGCACTCCATGGGTTGGGACCTCATCACTTCACACTGTATAACAGTCATGAGCCAACTAAACACTAATTTTTTTTTAAAAGATGTGACCAATCATGGAGCTAAGAAGTATCAGATCCCAGACTAGAACCCCCCAGGCTTCTAAGTCCCTGCCTGGAAAACCTTTAGCTACACAGTGTTATTGACACATGTTTTAGCGTCTTGAAGCATGTATTTAGTATACTTCAATTCTATTTTATAATTAGTTGAGTCTCTAGTATGTGTAATGCAACAAGAAGGCATTTAGAAAATATCAGTAAGGTGTTTTTCAGTACACATTTTCAGTAACTTCATCTTAACTATAGAGTTATTTGATAAAGACCCAATGTATGAACAGCTTGATTATATCTGAAAGCATTTAATTTCAACAGAGCTTGAGGAGGGAGAAGGCCTTTAGGAAGAAACCATAAATCAGTAAAGTCAAATGCAATAAACCGGTAGTATGATGAAAGTAGAATAATTGTAAACACACTTAATAAGCAGATTAAACACAAGGAGGAAATTGTTAAGGAATCCTTAATGATTCATGTTGATGGCATGCCTAAATAACAAAGCAGACAATTAATCAAAGACAAGGGGAAATTAATGTTTGTGATTTGTGGCATAGAGTTGGAGGTCTAGTGATAAAGAAAGGTGGAATGGCCACATAAAGGAGAGAATAGCAGAACAAAGGTATTGAATAAATACTGTTTTTCTTAAAACAAATATATTGGTAGGCTACAGAAAATCTCTAGATCAAAACAGCTCATTTCCAGCTACTAAATCCAAGATAATTATCTTAAATTATCTGGCAGCTAAAACAACTAAATGTAAGGCATAGAAAACTTCACACAACGTCAGCAATTATGTTCATCCGGTCCTCCCTTAAGTTGAAGCTTGTGTGGACTAACACTTCTGCCCAGATCCTGGCACAGAATAGCTGTGATCTGCTGGAAAGCCTTTCCTTACACTTTCATTCACTATTTTATAAATTTCCTTTCCTAGAATGGTGCATTTAATATAAAAATATATTGTATAAATATATTTATGCTTCTTTTCTATTGAGATACACCTAAATTTCAAAAATTTGAAATTTGGCAGAAATACTAAAATAATACACAAATACGATCATTTCTTCAAAAGAAGTCTTCCAAATTCTCACAGCAATTCTCCAACTAAATAATTAGATTTTATCACTTATCTTGTGTATGTCTCTAATTTTTTTTTTAAATAAAAGTATAAAAAGAAGGAAAGAAAGCTACATTTTACACAAGGAATTATGGTAAAAATCGTACAGACAAAATAAAATGAATGCTTCACACTTAATTAAATAGCACACATCTAGGATTGTGAGAAAACCCTCCCTTATAATGTCACTTTTAGAGGCCTATCCTTGACTTACTTGTTTTCCCAGTTGGTCCTTTTTTGGATAGAGGACCTTCTCACTGTTGAGATACCTCTTGTTAAAAGAAAAAATCTGCTTTACATTTCTGCATCATCTCGTTTCCCTGGATTAGAAGTTCTAGGGTCAGGGTCAGTTAGCTGAAGAGTGGGGGGCTGATGCACAGTGAGGGCATCAAGGACTGTCCTTGCCGCCCTTGAAATTTCATTTTCTTCAGACACAGTCCTGAGAAGAAGGTATGGGTTTTTGTTTGTTTGCTTTTTGCTTTATTTTAGTTATTTTACTTAAGCTCCAATAGCATAGGGATCCAAAATACATTCCCTATCTAGCCCACCGTTCCCTCCCGAACAGTAGTCAAAGAGTCTTCCTGTTCAGAGCTCCCCCATCATCCACCAGGGCGGCATGGCCTATACCATCTCCTATTTTTACTCTTTCTGCTTTAGAGTTTGGCTAAACTACTCCACAACACTGCTGCTTCAGCATCTATCTTGTGTGGCCAAGGGGTCTGCAGGAGCCGTTAGCTAACACTGGTTAGCTAACACTGGTCCCTCCTGCGAGTGCATGCTATTGGTAACAAGTAAATATAAGTTCCTCCTATGACTCCCCAGTTGCCCTTGTGATAAGCATTCTCCCATGCCTCCCAGGGCCCTCCCCTTGACCTTCCCTTAGATAAGACTCTCTATCATCCTAAAATTCACCAGAACACTGCTCTTTTTTATTTAAATTAATCAATCCAGCCTTAGCCTGAGAACTCCTACTTTACCCAAGGACCCTTTTTCCCATCCTCTTGCCGAAAGCCCGTTCTCCCTGCCTACACCCTGCCTTGACTCCCCCATGTGGCCCCTTGAGTCATACTGTGTACCTCCTCCAGGACCTGTAAGTAATAAACTTTCTATTACACTTTTCTTTTCAGTCTTCTGTTGAATGGTGCTTCACCATCCAACCTTGATACCCAAGGCTCTACTTAACAAATGTTAATTTTAAAAATCACAACATTTCTTTATCCCATTCTAATCATCATCATGTTTTACAAGTCCTTTCTTGGACACAGTCTTTTTTTTTTTTTGTCCATTGAATATGTGGTTAAGAAAGGTCTAAATCATCTAGAAATCTTGAGAATGTCTAGCATGTCCTTTTGTCTTCAGTCTCCATCCTACAAACAGATGTCAAAAATGTTCCTCAAATTCCAACTTTCTCAACAATTCAATTAACTACTTTTCTTTGTTAATTTGTTATAATAAGTTCTGTATCACTCAATAACTTATAGTGAAGTCTATTTCAAATATCGTAATATTATAGTATCCAGCTACTAGTGATACTTTTTCTATTTCTTGGTTAAAGAAAAAAAAAAATGTTCTCTTATCTTTGCTTCCATAACACCCTGTGAATGAATCCACTGCTGTGTGAATCACACTGTATTATCAGTGTTTGTTTATATGTCTGTCTCTGTCACCAGACTAGGAACTCTTTGAAAGCTAAGGACCAGTCGTATTCATCTGGGTCCCATGACCCAGACAACTTCCTGGTAAGTCATCCAATTCAAAAGAACCATTTGAATGATAGGCAAAAGCTGGCTGAGAGCATATATATTAACAGCACTTTTCTGATTTAGGTATCCTGTGCTACTAATATTTATCTAGCACTTTAGCAGATCCCACATATAACCATCAAATTTGATCATCACCACAGTGCTGTGCAGCAGTACAACACCCCCTCCATTATAGTTTGAAAAGGCTCAAAAACATGAATTGACATCTCAAGGTCACCATTGTTGGTGGGGCAGAGCTTGATCCTAGGTCTTTACACTTTTTTAAAAGTTCTCTTCTCTGTAATCCTCTCTAGTCTAGTAAACAACACATTCTCTTAAGGAGAATTTTTACAATTTAAAATTAATTTCTTAAATTTCTTACATTTACTAATTTTGTATTTCTGTGCCACATCTGTCCTTGAATGTCATATATAAGCATCATAAGCTGTTTCTTGTATGTTAAATATAATTAATCTTCTTTCAAATGTATTTCTTTGGGGGGAAGAAAAGCATGAAGCTCATGTCTTGTAGAATATTCTCCTACTGAAATGAAAGGCTATTTGGACAGACCCATGGATAAAATGGAGTACTCACCCTCAGACCAAATGAGATTTGAGAATATAAGTTATAAGGTATAAGAGATTGTGAAATGAAAGGACCAGATGAAGCAAAGTAGGGATGGGAAAACTTAACTCAGATGTGGAAAACTCAGAGAGTATGGCTAGTTGGGTAAAAGAGGGGAAATAAGAGAAGGTCTTAGATTTTTTTTCTGTACTCTGTTCTTAGAAAAACCGCCGCCTTTAGGGTAACTTAGACAACTGATGCTAAACTAATCCATGCTGTCCATGCCCTTGCCAAAGCAACTGGTTTAGACATTGGCACATGATCCACATTAGAACAATAAACTCAGTAAGAGCCAATGTTGGGATTTTGTGTAGGCAATCAAGATGGGCAGACTCTCCTTTGATACACTGTGTGTTAAAATGATGTGAAATTAAAGCTGACAGGTACTACCACAAGAAGGCTTAGAGATGAGCTAAACTGGGGGAAGCAGAACTGAAAAACTGGTGACATCTTTGAAGCCTTTGATCAAGAAGTCTAAGTGTATCTGAATTTGAGCTATGAAGTTCAATGGATCTCCTATATGTTATCATTAATATTAGTACTATTACTCTCAGGTTACATATTCTAATAGTTTTAATTAAAGCTGCCTAATTCATATGCCCTGGGACAAGAGCAGTCCTTCAGGACTGCATATTGGTAGAGACGGACAAAGTAAAACAAGAGGGAAAGGCTAGACATTATATCAGAAAATTAGGCCTAAATTTTCACATAAAATTGCCTGAAATATGTATGGGAAGAATCTCAAGATGGTGCTAAAAATAAGTACCAGGGTTCTAATAATAGGGATTTAATGAATGTTAGTTCTCTTCTCTTTTTTAAAATATGGCCCCTTAATGAACTAGAGGCACTTAATGATAAAGTGAAGGAGGCTGTTCCCCACGCCCTTACTGCATTCATTTATTTAATGAATTACCTGGATAATCTAAGGCAGAGCTTTCCAACTGGGACACACCATTTGCAGTGAATGGATTACAGACGAGGTGAAATATTGATCCTTTTAGTCCCTGAGATATGTCTGAACTAAGATATTGCTAGAAGCTGTAACAAGTGCCAACATTTCATTGGCATGTTTACATACATATATATATATATACACACACACATATATATGTATGTATAAACATATATTATATTATATATAATAAACACACTAGTAGTTTATTTTTTGCTTGTGTAACAGTCAAAAACTAATGTTTCTGGTCAGCAGTGGTCAGCAGGCAGCTTTTCTCCATGAGGTGATTTAGCCAACACAGCTCTCCTCACCCTGGACTCTGCCACCTACTTTTTAAGCACCTTTACTACAAAGTGTCATATATTATTTGTACTTCTATTCCATTATTGAGAACTAGTCTCACATGGCCACACATAGATACAAAGAACCCTAGGACATATAGTCCCTGGCTGGGCAGCCACTTTCCAGAAACACCTATTCTATAAAAAAGAAAATGCAAATTTTAAGTTAGCCAGTGTTGCCACAGGGACTTGAGCCACTAGCCTGTTATTTCCAATCATCAGCAAACATACTCATTTACTCAAGTGTGCCGTTTACATATTATAATTTCTATGTGTGCCATAATGTTAAGACTGAGAAGAATCAATCTATGGCACCAGTCACTGGTATCTATGGACTTAAATTTTTCTCAACTGGTGGTTCTCAACCCTCTAAATTCTACAGGCATCCAATAATTGTGGATTAGGCCCAATTCCATTCCTGACACTTCATTTTGCTCTCTTTGCCATGGGTAAACATGGTACCTCTCTGGTTTTTTCCCCTTCAACTTGCTTCTGTCCCTAACTACCTCATGCTACCCATATCCTTTTATCATTACTCTAGATCTCTGATCTTCCCCATCAAAGGGCATTGCCATTATCTCACCATGGAAACTCACAGCCTCTTGACAGGGAAACCAATGACAGTGATGTAGATATTCAGATACAAAATAGAGAAATTCACAATCAAATTTTAATGTCAAAATCTATTCATCTTTTAACATTTAAGTAGTTACACTGGAAGGGATAAATGAAAAACATGTATAACATATATCTTTATAGAAGTCTCTCTTATGAAAATTAATTAATTAAAAATTCTACTCTTTATCCCTTTCTGAGTTTACCTTTAAGTATATTGCACTGCTAAATATTTCCTTTATGAAGAAGAATAAACATATAATGCATCCCACTGTGTGTGTTAGCTAGGCTAGCTACCTACTGTAACAAATAAACTCATAACTTCTGTGGCTAAACACATTATAGAAGATTATTTTTGTTCATATACAGTCTTCTGCTTTGTGTTCCTTGTTACAGGAGGAGGAGTCAGCTTCCCACAGTCATTTCATTCAGGGATTCAGGACTCAGATACTGATCATTTTCAACACTTCGCTTCCAAGATCATTCTGAGCATCTCTATCCAACAGGCAAGAGGAGGAGGAGCATGGAAGATCTCACATTTAGAAGGGCCACATATCACTTCTGCTATCCTTCAACTGGCCCAAACTCAGTCCTTCAACCACACTTAACTACAGAGGAGGCTGGAAATGTAACTGTGGAAATGGGTTTTGTGTACAGGTGTACAGCTATACCATACTGTGACAACTGGCCTTTATTTTACCTTAAAAAAAATTTTATCCTATCCACGTGTCTTGCCTAGAATATTAAATTCAGACTTCAGCTTCTTCAGTCCAACATCAATTCCCACCTCAATTTTACCAAATTAATTTCTCATTATACTCTGCAAAGACCTTCCTTTTCAACCAAACTAATTTACTTTCTGTTCACAAGTCCTATTACCATGCCTTTCATAGGTCATTTCAATTTACTCCATCTGAATATACTTCCTTCATTTTCGATCAACACCTAATCCCTACGTCCTTAAAAACATGACTTAAAACTAATCTCATCTAGAAGATTTTTCAGGAATTCATTCTGAAAGCTATGTCCTTGGCCATACTTATATATGTAGCCTCTCAATAATATAATAATTTTTCCTCTCCATTCTCCCCTCATATTTCTGGGAGCTTTGCGAAGTACAGGAGTTAGGAGTGTAAATTCATCAACAATTTCTATAGTCTGTTTTGTGGCTCAGGGTTGGAACCCTCCATTGACATTCATTTGCTGGAACCATATTTTATTCATCCAATGCCTATAAACTTATTCATAAGCTAATACCACACCTGGCCCTAGCATATAAAAATCATGAGTAATTGCTTAATCTTTCTGTTTCTGCCTTTAATTCTATTCTTCCAATTTGTTTCATTTGGATTAGGCAGCAGCAGATAAGAAACTTTGGGGGAAAAAAGTCATAAAGTTTTAAAATAAACTTTAAAAATCTAGAAAACCTTTCATTACCATATTAAAGTGCTTCAAAACCTGTGTATCTCTCTGTGTGTGTGTGTGTGTGTGTGTGTGTGTGTGTACTAGTATATTTGAAATATATTTTTCAGAGATACCTCTTTAAAGCTATTTGTTTTACTTTTTGGTTATCTGAGGCTTTAGACTAAATAGCTTACCCAGAAGAAATACTTAGTCTATTTTTTGGACATTTTCTAAAAACTAACTTTCTTTAAAAAACAAGGGCATTGGCTAGAGAACCTAGTGTGAATGTAAAAACATGTGCAGACTATCGTGTGAATGTAAACAGAAAGTGAATAAAACATAAAGATGATAGTTTGGAAAAAAAGAAATGTCAAACATGCTGGAGTACCAAAAATAAAACCTACCAATGCAACTAACTGTTTCTAGGGACAATAAGGGATTTTGTGGAGTTCATTATAATTTTCTCCCTTCAAATTATGATTTTTAACATGAAATATTTTCAGTATCACACACATGTATTAAGGGTAAATTTTTTTCAGTCATGCAATACACATCTCTGCTCCAAATAAAAACATTATAGGCAAAATTCCCCATCACGTTGGATTTCCTGACATAAATCTTGGTCCCAGTCTGTCACCTCAACATTGAACTCAATGCTTATCACCTCTTATTAAAATAAAAATGTGTGGTGTAACTTTTTCTGCGTGGATGTACTAGAGCTCAAAATCTTTGGTAGAGAAGGAGCAGATGCTCCTCCCAAAACAACAGAGAGGAGCACAGCACACGCTACGGCTAATTGTCTGAGCTGCTGGCATTAGTTGTGACCACTAACCATGCCGTATAGGTCTTAAACCATGTCTATGCTAAACAAATTTTTATTTTTCCTTTCTTTTCCCAAAACTGATTCTCAATGCTGTTTCCCATTAGAATCACCCAGGAAATATCCAAAATGCTGATTCCCAGGCCCCTCCATAGCCCAGGCATTCACAACCTTCCCAGCTGATGGCCTGATTTAGAGCCCTCCAGGGTCCTAACTGAACATCCTGACCTTGCTGTCCTCTCTGCAGTAGGACCCTCTCAAAACTCACTTGGTTTCATGTCTCCTCAAAGCTCTTTAGTCCAAAATGAGTTAGAGCTGAAAAGCAATTTCTGTAACAAGTCACACTAAAACTTATTTTATTTTCTATTTTCTGAAAGTGACTCTAGACTCTATTTCCTTTTAAAAATTCAGATCCTTGAGATTTTTAAAATCTCAAATTGTTTATCAAATTGATAATTTGCTTTTATCTTAGAAAGTTTATTTTAAATACTTTAAAATAGATATTTCCCTGAAGCAGGAGTAACAGTGTTTTCTAGGAACTAGACTATATTCCAGCCTCTGAATGAATTAACTCACTACTAAGTATTTATTAAGTAACAATTTACACCTAACAAGTGTGTAGTGTTCTTGTACTCAGCTCTGTGGGAAATGGAACAGAAACCAAAACTAAACCTAATTTTTTTTTTTAGAAAAAAATAAAAGGTAGGTAACAATAAGATAATAGTATAGAACAAAAAGTAAACAAGCATTGAAAATGACTGACATAAAACAAGTGGCTAAGAGTTCTGAGAAAGGAGAGATTAAGTGGCAATGGTAGTGAGGAAAAGGCAGGAGGAATGATGAAGAAGAGGCAGTCTTGGTAGTAAGGCACTATTTGTTCATTGATCTTGAGGAGCCTAGATTTCTTGTTGGAGAAGAGTGGAGGATAAAACTGTATTATTAAATACACTTAAATGTAAAACTGAGACATTTAGACATTATTCTGCAGAAATCTAGGAAATTGGTTAGAGCAAGGGCAAATAAAGCATGTTGTCAATGTGATTAAAATAACAATAGCTTAAACAGTTACTACATTTTACAGAGTGCCTGGAAATATGCATGGTAAGTGAAGGGTATGAACAAGAACCTGGAAGAATTAAACTTTAAATGTAATTCAAAGCATCTGAGCAGATCAATGCAAAGCAACCCCAACAAGTAAAATGGCTTCAGTATTAAGTAGTCTAATTGAATTCATTAACACTTCCAAAGTGTTGACCTGAAACAAATAGCCCGTCAGATATTTCTCCAGCAAAGATGGTTTTATTCAGGATCAGCAGAGAATTGTAATTCAGGGTCTGCAACCATGATGAGCCACATGTAAGTTCCTGTTTAGCAAGGGAAGGCTAACACTTTTACAGAGTGGGAAAGGAAGTTGGGAGGGCTATAGTAAACACAGAGTCCATGGCTTTTCATTGGCTGAGTCTTTGCCAGGAAAGAAGAGAAGTCTTTCCTCTTATTGTTGGGCTCTGCTATTATCAGAGGGCATGAGTGCTCCCCCTTCTCATGTCCCAATTCTATTTAAGTTTTCTGTTTATTTTTTTTTTTTAACAAAAGTAAAGAAGTTCTCTACCAGCGACTGGTAAATGAAGGAAAAAGTGAGAGAATTGGCAGAACCATTTCAAGGACTGCCCAGGGCAGAGTGACCATAGCCAGACCCATCTTTGTCTAGAAATTAATGTTTTGATTAAAGCCATGTTGACACTTGACTCATAGACTCAACTCTTCTAGCTTTCATACAGTCAGCTCTCCACTTCAATCTGTAGTTGGTTGAATCCACACATGCAGTATCCACAAATACAGAGGGTAACTATTTCCCATGATACGTGAACAAATCTTTATTCTGACTTATAGATTCATCTCTAAGGAGATTAGTTAGTATGAATCTAACCCTAAGAATAAAAACTGCCATTTACAGGGCTCTTTGAGTCTGTTAAGCCTTGTAAAGAACTGATGAGGTTCAGGACACACCCCAAAATATTTGAGAAGAAATCTGAGAAACAATGGGTGCAGGAAGGACTTTCAGACCTTCCCCTGAAGCAGTTGATAAGGCCATCATATAACATTCTTATCTCTGAAGACTGAGGAACATCAGAGGGATGCTGGGAGGAATCTGAACAAACAGACCTTGTCAAGTTTCCCTCTATTTACTATACTTAGCTCATACCCTTTTTCCTATTACATTTTCCCACAACTTTCTACTCCATCAAATCTAGCATAAAATGCTCAGGTTTAACACCTGATTTGTGTCTTAACTTCATTAAAGTCTCCTGTGTCATGTAAAACTTATATTAAATAAAACTGTATATTTTTATCTTGTTAATCTGTCTTTTGTTATAGGGGCCCGGGCAAAGAACTTAGAAGGATAGAAGGAAGTGATATTTTCCTCCCCTACAAGACGTTTTGATACTAATTTATTTAATCCTCTATTATCATATAAAGTAGATACTATTATTTGCATTTTATAGATTAAAAAAAAAAAAAACCTTAGTGGTGCCCAGGTATGGAAGACTGCTTCAACATTTAAAAACCAGTTAGTGTAATCCATCATATCAATAGACTGAAAGAGAAAAATCACATGATTCTGTCAATAAATGCAGAAAAAAGCATTTGACAAAATTCAACATCTATTCATGATAAAAAACTGTCAGAAAACTATGAATTGGGAAGAACTTTCTCAACTTGATAAAAAATGTCTTTGAACAATTCTTACTTACTGGAAAGAAACATGAAGCTTTCCCATCAAGATCAGGGATAAGGTAAGTGTATCTCCTCTCACCACTCCTTTTCAATATTCTACTGCAAGTTCTAGCTCATGCAATAAAACAAGAACAGAAAATAAAAGTTACACATACCAGGAAGGCAGAAATAAACCTGTCTTTGCAGATGACATGATTGTCTACGTAGAAAATCTGAAAGAATCAACAAAAAAAGTCCTGTGCTAATAAGCAATTATATCATGGTTGTAGGCTACAAGGTTAATATACAAATGCCAATCACTTTCCAATATGCCAGCAATAAACAAGAGCAAATTAAAATTTAAAAAAAATACCACTTATATTAGCACTCAAAAATGAAGTATTTAAGCATAAATCTAACAAAATATGTACAAAATCTGTGTGAGACAAACTATTAAATTAATTAATAAAATCAAAGAAGAATTAAGTAAATGGAGAGATATTCCATGTTCATGGATAGGAAGATTCAATATTGTCAAGACGCCAGTTCTTCCCAAATTAATCTATAGATTCAATGCGATTTCAATTAAAATCCTAGGAAGTTATTTTGTGGATATAGACAAACTGATACTAAAGTTTATTTGAGACACAAAAGACCTAGAATAGCCAACTCAATATTGAAGAAAATGTAAAATGTTGGAGGACTGACACTACCTGATTTCAAGACTTACTATAAAGCTACAGTAAAACAGTGTGGCATTGGTGAAAGAACAGACAAACAGATCAAAGAAACAGAATATACAGCCTAGAAAAAGACCTATATAAATATAAGCAACTGATATTTGAAAAAGAAGTAAAGGCAAGTCAATGAAACAAAGGTAGTCTTTTAAACAAATGGTGTTGAAGCAACTGGACATCTACAAATTTAAAAAAATAAATCTAGACACAGACCTTACACCCTTCACAAAAATTAACACAAAATGGATCACAGAAATGTACAATGCAAAACTATAAAACTCCTAGAAGATAACATGAGAAAATCTAGATGACCTTAGATACAGCAATGCCTTTTTAGATACAACACTATAGGCATGATCCATGAAAGAAATAATTGATGAGATGGACTTCACTAAAAGTAAAAACTTCTACTCTACAAAAGACAATATCAAGATAATGAGAAGACAAGCCACAGACTGGGAGAAAATATTGCAAAAGACACATCTGATAATGGACCATTACTGAAAGTATACAAGGAACTCTTAAAACTCAACAATAAGAAAGCAAAGAACTGATCAAAAAATGGGCTAAAGGCTTTAAAGATATGTCACCAAAGAAAATATAGAGATGGCAAATAAACACTTGAAGAGATACTCCACACCATATCTCATCAGGAAAATGCAAATTAAAACAACAATTAGATACCACTACATACCTTTTAGAATGGCCAGAATCTGAAACACTGACAATACTGATAGCTTGTGAAGAAATGGATCAGCAGGAACCCTCACTCACTGCTGGTGGGAATTCAAAATGGTAGAGACACTTTGGAAAAACAGTTTGGTGGTTTCTTATAAAACCAGACATATTCTTATAATACAATTCAGCAATCTTACCCATTGTTATTTACCCAAAGGAGCTGAAAATTATGTCTACCATAAAACCTGCACATGGAGGTTTATTTACAATTGCCAAAACCTGGAAGCAACCAAGATGTCCTTCAGTGGGAGAATGGATAAATTACATGTGGTACATCCAGAAAATGGGATATTATTCAGCAATAAGAAATGCGCTATCAAGCAATTAAAAGACATGGAGGAACCTGAAATTCATATTCCTAAGTGAAAGAAGCATCTGAAATACTGTACAATTCCATCTATATGACATTCTGGAAAAGAAAAACCTATGGAGACTGTAAAAAGATCAGTGGTTTCCAAGGGTTGGGGATGTGGGGGTGGAGCACAGAGGATGTTTAGGGTGGTGAAAATACTCTGTATGATACCATAAAGATGGATACATGTCATTATACTTTTGTCCAAACCCATAGTATGCACAGCATCAAGAATGATTCCTAATGTAAACTATGGACTTTAAGTGATAAAGACATATCAATGAAGGTCCATCAATTGCAACAAATATACCACTCTGGTGGGGGGTGTTGATAATGGGAGAAATTATGCATGTGTTGGGGCAGGGGATACATGGGAAATTTCTGTACTTCTCCTCAATTTTTCTATGAACCTCAGACTGCTCTATAAAAATTGTCTTTATAAAGAAAGTTTTTAAACTGAGACATAGAAAAGCTAGGTCACATTCCTACAATTCTATAACCAGTAGGTTGTTGTTTAGGGCTTCCATCTGCCAGGTTCCAAAACCTGTGCCCTTAGCCAATCAATATATTAATAAAATTAAGTGTTTGAACTTACAAGGTTGGGTAATGTCTCAATTCTGATAAATTTGCCTTGGTGCTTAACATTCTTTGCACTTCCTTGGATAATTCTGGCATTTCTCATGGCACCCTTACTGTGCAGTTTATAGTCTTCCTAATTTCAAAAGCTGCCCTCTTTCTCAGCCTCTTAAGAAACCACCCTCCCACCAATCTCTGTGTCTGAGCCACTCAGGCGCTTCAGTTCCTGAAGAAAGCTCAATTCCCTCTTGTCTGAAGAACTTAATACCCTTCCCTGACTCTAGGAAATTCTACTCCTAGCAGCCTTCCCCATACTGCCTAAATAAGTAAAATTCTATATCACATCAAAGTCTCTTTTTTCCACTACTATCTCATTTATCCCTATTCCTCTCCCAGTTTCCAAATATCACAGAGCTGACCCCTTTCTGTTTCCCACCCGAGAGTAAAACTGAGCAACAAAACTTTCATGTCTTACAAAAAAAGAGCACAAGTCCAACGTATTTCTCTCTCTTTGATCCCACACCCTCTCTCTCCTTCTCCAGGTTAGAATCCTTTGGATTCACAGCTTTCTTAAGAAAGCGTCCCTTAAGGCTTTTCCCTTCCCTTAAGGCAAGGGAAATAAATCTTTGATTTTTCATTTCTCAAAGAACTGCAAACCTTCTCTTCCTACTCTTGCTATGCCCTAGGCAACAATCCAAATTAGAGTAAAAATAACCAATAAATGTTGTGTCAATCAATCTCTGAAGTAAAGGAGGTGCTAAAGTCCCCCAAAAGATAAGTTAGGCATCATTAGGATAAACATTAATGCAGAAAATCACATGTTTAATCTCTTGTTCACATATGTATGACCACCTATAATCAGGCTAATCTGATACAAATGTACCTTTTGAAATACAACTTTTGTTGTGATTTACTGGTTAATTGTTTGGAGGCCAGAAATTAGATTTCACATTAAAAGCATATAACTGGGAGTTCAGAACTTGCAGATACTAACTACTATGTATAAAACAGATAAACAACAAGGTCCTAGTGTATAGCACAGGGAACTATATTCAGAATCTTGCAATGGCCTATAAGGAAAAAGAATATGAAAAAGAATAAATACATATGTACAAATGAATCACTATGCTGTAGACCAGAGATTAACACAACATGGTAAGTTGACTATACTTCAATTAAAACAACCAACCAATCGAAACATAAAATCACATTGTCTGCCTTCTAAATGATTTTGACCCTTGGGTATATACTTTAGTATGAAACAAGACCAGTCATGGAACGTTTTAGACATGTTGAAACCTAGAGATCAAGATAACTTTCTCCCAACACTGAAGGTACAGAATCTAAATATAATTCACAAGAGAATGCTGTGGCAGTAATCTCATGGACCCTGAATATGCTTTATTCTTTCTATACTCAACATTCAACAGAATACTTATCATATCCTGAAGAAGATAGAAAATCTCTAAATCCAACCTAAAAGTACATGAAGGAGGGTAAAGGCACACAAGAATAGAGGAAGTCATTGGGACAAGTACAGCAGATCTTCATTTTACAATGCACAGTATGAAGAAATGTATGCAGAACAACATGCATTCATTCATTTCAAATAGCCCCCCTTAATCTGAGTTGAGGGGCTTCATTCTACACATTTTGAATGCTAAGGTAAGTAAAATGTGTTTTTTCCTTTTATTTTGGTGTCTGGAAATGAGTCTATTTGTCACTAACACCCATAGAATACAGACAGGACTAAACAGGCTTTCGGAAAAAAAAAAAAACATTAGCTGCTTTTGGCACAGTGCTGGGTTTGCAACATGAGTTGCTTACCAGTCTATGAGTGTAATGATTAACATTTGGCTTCTTGTTCTTTCATTTACTATGGGGACTTTTTAGCCTTTGATCACCTTTCTATTTCACCCATTGCCCTTCAGTTTTACAAATTATTCACACACAACGTTTGGTTTTTCCTTTCATCTTTCTTATTCATTGTTCCTTCTATCCATTAACTAATGTTTATTGAATTATTCAGTAATTTAGGGAGACCCCCCACCACAGGCCACCAACAAAGTGTAAGTTTTCCCAGGCTCCTTTTTTTTTTTTTTCTTCACTGAAGGCCATATAGATGAGACTAAAATTTGCCATGAAACACCTGGTCCTAACTATCGTTTTCAGATCTACAATGCTCAAAGTTAATATTAAAACTCTGTGAAACCCATTATCACTATATGAATTACTTAGAGATCTAGAGAAATTGATTTTTTTTTAATTCTAAAGACATTAAATATTGTGATTAGTGGCTATAAAGAAATAATAGATGCAAAATTTGGTTAAATAACTTGGGATATCATTGCTATTTGCCTTAACAGGAATATGTTAATTATTTAATTGAAAAATTAATTCCAGGAAGAGACTTAGAGAAGTTGAATCATAGCTCATCCAGACCCTGAACATGTTTTAAAACTATTTCATACATTTTTAAGCATCAAACAATATACCAGATAGTGTGTTAAATATTGTAGTGTTATCACATTAATACTCTACAATCATATGGGGTAGATTTTATCATTCCATGGCTTTTACACAACAGGAAATGGAAGATCAGAGGAGTCAGATAACAAAAGCATTTGAAGGGCCCACACTGGAATCTAAGTCTCCACTTAACACAACCATACATTTTTATCACACCACAATGCCTCCCTTAGCTAGACGGCACCTGAACCAGAGTTTTTTACTTCTCCCTTTTAAAATTATTTTGTACATTATGGTACTGAATAACTAGTATTTTATTACCTCTTCTCTATTTTTTATTCAACTGATACATGTACAATGTTCTAACACTTGAATGATGTTACAAGGCTATAAAAACAATAAAAAGCAGCACCTTGCTTACCTGCCCCCATCCAAGTCCCAGTTTAGCTGTTTCTTTTCACATCTGTGTCCATATTTTAAATAATATGTTTATATATATACACTACCTTTGAAATTTAGACACTATTCATTTATTTTGCCTTATGAAAAAAGAGAGTTAAGCTTTTTTTTTTTTTTTTACCACTCCCTAAACATACACACTCTCATTTCCTCCATTCATTTTCCATGTTTAGATGAAACTTTACTGGATATTTACCTTATTGCAACAATAAAAATATTGTTCACAGATGAGCAATATGGTATACTAGAACATTTCCTTTAACTGTACAATTATTATATAGTTTTCCTGTAATTAATAGTTACTAATAATCATTATTTTTTTTGCTTAGTTGTTTGTGTTTTTTAGTTTTCTACATATGTATTATTGTTCACTATGTTGTACCCTTTTCACCACTGAGATGATAGATTTCATATATCTCTTATCTGAACAGTCAGCTATCATCTGCAAAGACTGTTCTCCATGCCTACAGAGTTACTTGAGATCTATCATGCCTTCCATTTCTCCCATATTCTTTTTGCCTATGTAGTTTTATATATTTACTTTTTTTAATCCCTTTCGACTTTATTTTAAGTAGATGTTAGGGAGATTAGGATGCATATGTTTTTAATAAGCTATGTTTAATCACAAATCCAATATACCTTGAAATTGTCTTTAGCGCATAATTTAGCATTCACCAGAGCAGCATGTAATTTTGTTTTGTATGATAATTTGTTCTGCATTTAGAACACGGAGCAGGGAACTTATTATATGTTTCTTTGGATCTACATTTGTATTGAGCACACCACATTTTTCAGAGTAACCACTTTATAGATTCTTATTGTTGCAATCAATACAGCACCCAACCAATTCATCCTGCCATTCCCTGAATGTAAGATATAAAAAAATGGGAAGGCTGGTGGTAGAAAAAAATCCTCTTTAATAAATGAAGTATAATCTCAAAGCAAAACTTTTCCTTTAAAGGTTGTATTTGTTTTTGATATTTACATTCTATATATTTAAAAATAAATTTGAGATTTTAAAATGTTTCATGACAAATTATATGAAAAAGGGACTTTCCAATTTTCTAACACAAAATAATTAAGCTAACTTGATTTTTAGCCAATTTGCCATTGAGCTGTTTCAGCAGGATAAATTACTCTGCTGTTCAGTAATATTGTTGGCAATTATGTTCCAGGAGAACAGGAAGGATTAAATAAAAATTTTCTTACAACTTCTCTTTTGAAGTAGCAAGGCCAGCCTTTAAAAGAATCAAGCATGGAAGAACTTGCTTTCATATTAATACACAAAACCAAAGTTCTAACTTGTTTATAAAACTTCATCCTCATGTTGAAAAGAAAATATTTTCCCTTCATACATAAAGATAATTTAAATTAAAAGAGAAAGATATTAAGGCTGAGTTACTTTATGATGTTTATATATATATATATATATATATATAAAAATACAAGTTTGGGAACCTCTCATATACAGATGAGAAATACAGGTTCCCAAACCTATTCCATTTATTCTATGGTATTGTATCTCCTGTTAAAAGAATTTTAAAATATGAAAATGAAAGAAAAATTAAAATATCAATATAACATTATCTTGTATTTTTTTCACCTTTTAATCTCTCAGACTAATTTAATAGTCTAACTTTATTTTCCATGGTTTTAGAAGCATCAACCAAAAATGTATTAGCAAACCTAATTCACTGCCATGAATAAGTAATTTTGGAAGGCCAGCACACAGAATGAAAGATGATTCTTTCTCTCTGTCTGGATTTTCTTTTGTAAGATATTACTAATATCAGGCAGACCTGTTTTCAAATATTAAGAAAAGAGAGGTGGGAGTGGAGAGAGAAAGAGAGAGAGAAAATTGAAGTCACCTACCATCTGCATTATCCAAAATCAGATTAAAATTCAAAATGATTTACTTTCAAAAGTTGGTGAGAGAAAGAGGTAACTGGGTTCAAGAGAAAAGCAGTCCCTGCTAAACACATGAAGTGTGGATTATTATGGTTACTAAAAGGAAGAGGATACTTTAAGTATAAGGGCCTGCACAGAATAGCAGTGGAGAGCATGAGCCGCGTAGACACATGGTCTTGCTTCACATCCCACATCTGTGACATCCTAGTGCTGTGATCTAGAACAAGCCCCTGACTACCTCTAAATGTCTTTCTGCATTTATGAAATATGGCAAATAGTACCTAGTCATAGGATCATTGGGAGGATTAAACAAGAATACATGTGAAACAGCATTCTGTCCAGAATTTATAAAAGAGATATTAACTATAACTGCTAGCAATTTCACTCATGAGTTCAACAATACTTTTTTAAATGTCTATTATATGTTCCACAGGCACTGTTCTAGGTGTTGTAGACTTAGTAGTAGTAAATTAATTAAACAAGGAGGTCAACAGACCAAGATGGCTTTAATATAAGTCTATGTAAGCAACACAAAATCTTAGCCTATAAAAATTTAAAGATTAAGAAATCAAAACCTAAGGATCACAAACAGCCAACCAGGCTTTCCTAAAAAGGCAACTGCTTAAGTTACAACCAATCAATTTCCTTGCTTTGCTTCTGCATCTTCTCTGTAAAAGTCCTACCCTTGTCTCCTATTGATGGAATGCCCCTAACCACTTTCAGTTTGGCTCTGTCCAATTAGAATTAATTTTTGTCCTGTCCAGGAGTTTTGCTCCAGTTAAAGGTAATGATGATGACTTTTTCTGACCCTTGTGACTTCAATCAACTAAAGCCTGAACTCTGTCAACCTTTGCCCCTATTCTATGCTTAATTCTCTGCTGCTCAAGTCCTTTCATGAATATGCATACACTTCCCAAACCCCTCAATAAATATGCATGTACCCTTAGCTTAAGACTTCCCCAGTTTTGCTGTTTGAGGAGACACTGCTTTGGAAAATATGCTCAGTGTTCTCCTCACCTGTTGTAAGTACAAAATACTTCCTTTTCCTCCTTTTTGGCTTGATTGTGTCTTTTGGCTTATAACCCACCAAGATGCAAACCCAGTTTTGTGGTAACAATCATCCTTGGGAAAGATGAGTTGGAAGTTTTAGAAATGAGATACTTGTCTTGGAGAGAGAGAGAAGAGTGAAAGGACAAAGGAAATACAGTAACATTTCCAAGAGTGACTTATATGATAGATCATGGAAATTAAGTGTGTAATGAGAGAGCAACAAATGTGAAGGGGTGAAGGTTTACTTGAGTAGGTATTACTAACTTCTTACTTGTGAGAGCAGAGGTTGGGTCTTGGTTCTTTCCTGCCCAGAGGGTATATGGGATTTTTAAATATTGTTCCCCCTCTTCCCAAATCTCTTCAGAAGTCTGATGGCTTCTTTTAACCCCACAGAAACAGATCCCTAATTCTTCACCTAGGGCAATGCATGTCTACTTTTCCTGCACTGGCATGATTAAGAGCCCTACTCCAGAGAACAGTCCGGGAATAAAGAATTTTCTCCTAGATACCCTTTGGTTATTGCCTGTGTGGAATACAGCTGACAACTGGATTCAACGTACATAATATATACGTATTTTTGAGGATTAATTTTATACTAGGCTTTGTTCTAGGCACTTTGAATAAAACAATAATCCTTGCCTTCAGGAAGCTTTGTTTTTGGTGGGCAGCTGAATAAGAAAAGGAGTATGATGTGGGAGGTGTAGTTTTAAATAAGGTGATCACAAAGAGTTTGTTTAGAAAACAAAGACTTTAAGTAAGGGAGTGAGTCATGGGATAGTTAGGAGAGTGTATCAAGCTCAGGGAATATCAAATGCAAATATCCAGAGGTGGAAATTTACCAGATTCATTCCTAGAGCAGTAAGGAGGCCTTATGAATAGAGACCAATCATAGATGTGACATAAAATTCATATTTTATGGCAAAATAAGAAAAACTTAAACATAAAAAAAATTTTTTCTGCCCTTTGGCCTCCTCTCTTCCTCTATTGTGCATTATGTATCTGCATTATGCATCAACCAAACCTTCCCCATCAGCAAAAATACCTGTTCAATCATAAAGAGCAACATTCTTCTAGCATTAACAAGACAACTCCTTAAAAGATAACATTCCTTCTTGATCTTGTAAGGGGTCACATGACCCACCAGCATGATGCTTAGATCTGGATTATGTAAACTGTCTATAATACATCATTTGCTGTACAGTCCTCTGTCTCAAAAACTCTTATGTAACCAGCCTAGATTTCTAACCAGCAAAACAGTTCCCAGAGCTCTCTGAGTTGCTCTTCCTGGGTTATAATCCTCAAACCTGGCTCATGTAAAATTTTTCATTTCTTTCTTAGATTGACTGATTACTTTTTATTGACATAGGCTAACAGAGGTAAGGAGGATGAAGGCTTGGGTTGCATTGTTTTCTTACTGTGAGTGAGAAAAGAAACCAGAGAAGCTTTGAAGGAGAGGAATGATGATCAAAACTATATTTTAAAAGGATCACTCTGGCTGCTGCACTAAAGACATATGTTCCCTTACTTTAGAAGCTCATGAGATTTTGTGTGTGTGTGTGTGGCCCAGAGTAGCTCCAGACAAAAGTCTAATGATAAAAGAAAAATAAAACTCTTGAGAATTTCAGAAATCTGGGCTGGAGATGCTGGTTCAACCACTAAAGGTTCTCGGGAGTGATCTATTTTTTAGGTCAACATGTTACCAATTCTGGGAGCTCTGTGGGATCTTGTCCCCAAAAGTGACCTATCTTCTTGACACTGCACATAAGAATGTATTATGTTTTGGGTGGGTTCCTAGAGAGTAGGAAGGGATATGGGATTCTAGCACAGAACCCTGGGGCTCAATAAGACTTCTGCTGAAATTAAGGCTGCAGCAACCCTATCACGCTATTCCAGTCTAAAATCAGAAAATAAGGTCATACCTGCAGAAGACCCAAATTGGAGCCCACCTTATATTACCAAGTACTGTCAGTACTGGCTGTTTTCTACTGCCCCTCCATAGCCATCCTCCTCTTTCTCCTTTTCCTGCAGCCCTAACTCTGGGGTCCTCAACATGCCCCTTATACATACCACTTTTACATCCATGCAAACTGCAGACCCTGGCACCCTCACCTGTCTAGCCACTAGACAGCTAATACCATATGATCTCATTTATACATGGAATCTAAAATGAACAAAAAACTAGCTCATAGATGCAGAGAACAGACTGGTGGTTGCCAGAGATGGAGGGGTAGGATGGGGTGGGGTGGGATCAGGGGAGTGAGTGGGATGGGGGTGCAAAATCAGTGAAGGAGGTCAAAAGGAACAAACTTGCAGTTATAAAATAAGTCATAGGGATGCAAGGTACAACATAGTGACTATAGTTAAGAATACTGTATTGTATATATGAAAGTTGCTAAGAGTAAATCTTAAAAGTTCTCATCACAAAAAAAAAATGAATGACTATATATGTTGACAGATGTTAACTAGAATCATTGTGGTGATCATTTCAAAATGAATACAAATATCAAATCATGCTGTACACCTGAAACTAATATCATGTTATATGACAATTATATCTCAACTTTTTAAACGACCAATATTCTTGACACTGAACTTGAGAGTTGATTATGTTTTAATAAGTTCCCGCAGGGCGGTGACAACTGAGAGTTCCTGAACAACCGTGTAGGACTTGTTACAATACTGACACCATATGCTTGGAGGACGCCAGGCAGAAGGATCATTGCTGGGGCCTGACTTGAAAGGGACAGTAACAAAATTCAGGCACCCAAGGTGGGATAGACTGTGGCCTTTTTACCTGCAGCTATCCCCTAGACTCCAGGCTTGCCCCGGCTCCAGCAGGAGGATGGCTGAGGCTTTGGGAGGTTCAGGTGAGGATGATTGACCCTGGTTTCTGAGTACACCCTGACAGGGTAGAAGGGCAGCAACCTTCAGCCAAATTCAGAGCAACTCTTTCCAGCAACCCAATACCCAGGTGTGGTGCATAAATAGCCCAGCCCCCAGTCACTGGGACCGTGCTCCACTGAGGAGACCACACTGTGGCATCGTTGGGGACTGAAGAATGAAACTCATGCACGCCTGCCTCTGACTGGCCTTCCCGAGGTACTGGTGACCTGGGGACAGTGGGGACCTGAGGATGAGAGGGAGCCAGGGCAGTCCTTTCAACAGCGCTGTCCACCTGACCCTGGGACAAGGCAGTAGCAGCTGCACCAGTGCTTTCAGCCCTCCCCGCCAACCTCCAGGCGTCAGCAGTGGTGTTCTCCATTGTCACTCTCTGTCAAGGAAAGCGGCCATCCCCGTGAGCCAAGAGGCCAGACCAAGAAAAGCCCCAGGTATTGAGGGCCGCTTGACAAAACGGAATGAGGGCACTCGATCTGAGTTCAAGAAGGCACCAGGGATGCCGGAGTGTCAAAGGGTAGGTATGCAACTGGTGACTAGATGACCGTCTTCTGGTCAGCACTAGTTTCTCTGAAGTGGTCTGGGGAGCCTCATGAGCCGTCCCCAAGGCCAGGAACCCCACTATCACTCCTCCCCCTCTGCGTGTGAGGCAAACTGAGGTTCCACCGGCTCTCCTCCAGATATCACACAGATACCAGCTGCCTGGCGATCTGGAGAATGCCCTGTGGGGACCTCACATGCTTTTAGTCCTCAGCGAACAGAAAGTCTGAAAACTCCTCTTTTTCAGCTGTAAGGATGAAAGAGAAGACCCTGCCCCAGACAGCTGGACCATCCCCTAAGGGAGCAAGCTGTCAGGAACTAATGTGGCCCTGAGACATCCCGTCTAACCTCCTATGGGACATTCTGACCGAGGAGGGACTCTCTAAGGCATGAACAGTTGCAAATTCAAGGGAGACCCCGGTTATATCAGAGTCCACGCCATTTGGAAGCCTCCTCTTTCAGTCTTTTGAATGCATGAACAGTTTGATGCTGGTTCCAAATTTCCTAAACCAGAAATCCTATGCAGGTCAAATCTTGTGGCATTTGCCTGCCAACTCATCACTCCAACCGCCCCCTCAGTAGTGGGAAACAAATCCCTGAAAACAGAATATCTAAAGTCTGGGGAACCAAATGTTCAGCATACCAAAGGACAGCCCATTAGGATGCATTCTGAAGAGCTGGAATTTTTTAGGTATCACCACCTCGACCTCAAAACACTTAATCTTATGTAACACAGCCTGGCCCCAATACCAGCTGGGATATGGGAAAGTTGCCCATCAATGGGTCTCTAAATTATGTTACTTCCAGTTGCCCTGCTCCAGGTGCAGTTAACCCCAAGATAAATTAAAGCTGAGTGCATTTGAACTCCTGTCTGGTAGACTCATCCCCCAAGCCTGAGAGAAAGGGTGATTTGGCCCTTTTGAAATGGAGCGACTCAAGTGTGCCCTCCAAGTAGGAGAAACTACGAAAGCTCTCACAGAATATGGTGACCAAGTGCTACTAGCACCCACCAATCTTGCCCTGCACCCCTGCTGGCCAGGAGACTGGGGGCACCGAAAAACCTGGAAAACCCTCAGTCTGTGAGACAGCTCACCCCTAAAGGGAACAGGCCCCACCTGCTGACCTTAACCACGCACTCTGCCCTGAAGTTGCAGGGGGTCACTCCAGAGGCATATCACACATTACACTCGAGTGAAGAGGGCACAGAGCCTCCACATCCTGGGAGACAACCTGGGGAAATGCCCCCTTGACTACTCGTGTGAACCTCTCTCTGATCTGAAGTTCCTCTTCCGGAAAACAACAGAGGTGTGACCAGGGAGATTCAGGCCACGGCAGTGAGCCTCTGCATCAGGGTACACTTCTGCCTACAGGCAAAAGACCTAGATACTTTCACTTTTAAGAAAAAAATTGACATGTAACTGTCAGATTGTTACATAAGTGGGGGCACTGGGCAGACAGGTGGAGAAGGAGGATGGTCTGGAAGATGGTGTTATATGCCTTCAGCGGGTGCCAGCAATGAGTGCCAGCAAGAAACTGGTTAAAGCCCAACAGCCACGACTGCACGGTAGCAGAAAAGAATTAACCGGACGCGACCCAATGTTCACTGTATTATAATTAACATTGCAGTTTAGGCCCCACCATGGGCTTTTCGGTATACACCATGGGTAAGGACATGCGCAAAAGGGCCAAACATGACTAAGCATTCCAGGGACACGAGCCATCAATCAATCAAGAGACCACCCCTAAGCAAGGGTATAAGAGAAAAGGGACACAAACACTGCAGCTTTTCCTCCCTTAGAGCCTGCCTCCCATTCTTGGGGGTGTACTTTTTCTTTCTTTTAAAATAAATCTTAAAATCTTTCACTACGCAATGCACCATTTCCCGACTGCAAATCTGTTTTCCAGGTATGACTCGCCCTGGGGTCTCTACCTCTTGTAGTAACATAACCATTATTCTTACTAATATTTGGGCCATACATCCTAAATTGTCTGGTGTCCTTTCTGTCCAAAAGTTTAGACAAACGGCAGGGGCTCAGGGATATGAACAGCTAGTGCTAAGGCCTGGTGACCATCCAACACATCTAAAGGCGGCTGAGGAGAAGTTCTGCTCCTCGCCCACAGCAACAAAGCCGCCCAAACACAGCAGAAATCAGTTTCGGACCCCAGGCTCTCACCCTTCAAGAATGACAAGCAGGACAAAAGACAGAGCAAGGACTTTTTACCAGCAAAGCCCATTAGCAGTTCTGGGGGAATCTGGGTAATAAAGTAAAGTCTAACCTTTTGTTTTCCTTTGTGCTTAGTTTCACTAGCTTGTAGGATGCCACGCTCAGAGGACTTGCTCCGGGCTCTTCAGACCAGACTTCCCAGTGTGAAACAGCCGCTCCTCACTCTAGCTCGGGACTGAACACGGAAGCGCTGCGCACACAGGGAAACTCAACATGGCGGCGGGGTGCAGGCTGTGCGCAGAGACGCCGGGCCCGTCAGTCTGAGGGGCGAGACTCCGAGACTCGCGAGAACTCCGCACCTCCAGGCCCCGCCCCGCCGAGCAGATCCCTACAAAGCAGCCCCACCCATGACCTGCCTGAAGAGCCTGTTCTCTACTGCTGGAGCTCCCCTTTCTTTATTCTCTGAGAATAAAGCTGTCCTGTGCTCCTGAACCAGTCTCATTCTGTTGGCTCAAACGAAACCAGAAAGGAGGACCCTTGCTGGGGACCCGCCTGGATAAAGGTTAATTAACAACCATCATGACTCTTCATTATCTCACGTACAAACTGATTTTAATGTGGTGAGACTTATATTTTAATATGTACTTGAAAATATATTGTTAACTAAAAAATTCCATAAAACTTTGAAAGAAGCAGGGAAATACTTCGCAGGTATTAAATTCTATGATCTCCCTATTATGCCATTATCCCTACAAAAAGGAATTAAAAATTAGTGTATTCCTGTTTCTGTTTATTTTTCCTGCCTTCCTGAAGTTACAAGTAAGGAATAAACAAAAAGATGAAAGGTAGGAAGAGAAAGCAAGAGCAAAGGTGATTGTTATGATGCAAGTGAATGACTTAGGTCCTGGTTATTAGCTAAGGATTTGTTGCCTGAATTTCAGAATTTATTCAAAACCCCTTATAGCTTCTTTGGCACATGCAAATATGAAGGAATATCACATCTCTGATTTATAAAATAAAATCCAAGAACCAGTGACTCAATATGACTATTTGGGGCAGAAGATGCTTCACAGCTGGACGATTTACTACTAGGATCATTAAGGGTGACACTAAACACATAATACAAGGATTTTGTTTACCTTCATTCTGTTTCAGAAACAACATACTCCCCTCTCAAAACATACGCTGTTACTTAAATGCCTGGCAACTCCTTTTATTTTCAGGTCTTCTTTCTTCCTGTTTCCAATTTCATGGATTTCCTACTCACTAAAGACATTTAAGCTGTTCTGGTTATATACTGCTGTGTAACAAACCACCTCATACTCACTGGCATAAAGTAACAACAATTTTATTATGTGGGTCAGGAATTCAAAGCAGAGCTGAGAAGGCTTGTCTTGGGATGTTTTTATAGCTGCGCCATGAAATCTGGGCTCCCAGCTGGGAGGTTATGTGTCTGGGGTGACTCAAATGGCTGTGGATTGGAATCATTAGACTCCCATGACAGGCACTAAAGCTGGGCTCAGTTGAGACTGATGACCGACACAAGACCTTTCGAGGTAGCTAGGTTTTTTAAAGCATAGCAGCTGGATTCCAAGAGCCAGTTTCTGCAGAGCAAATGTTCAAAAAGTAAGGAAGATGCATGATGAGCTAAGCTCAAAAATCAATAGTCCTCCCCTATTGGTTGAAGTAGTCACAATTTTATCATGATTGAAGGAGATGATTCAGAGGCTTTGCCTCCTGATGAGAGGAGTGTCAAAGAATTTGCAGTCGTTTTTTTAAAAATTACTACATAAACCACGTATAAAAGCTGGAGCACAGACTAATTGCTAAATGTATGAATAAGAATGTGTGTATGTTGCTTATTATTGGAGGCATTCCATCATCCATTCTATTCAACAAACAGTCCATATACTTCATGGGTAACAGCTCAACACACTTCAGTGGAAGACCTAATGAGTCTAGGGAAATCCAGATTTCAGCCAAACAGTACAGGGTATTTCTCTGGACACAGGGTTGGTCCTGGAAAGAGCATGTGTAACAATTTAGATCACTGGGATACATTTTTAGACAGTATTGACTTTTTCTGCCTTTGTCTCTTGGCCTCTGAACATTATCCTGTGTGCCTTGAGGCTTGGTCTATTATGGCCATTTTGGTAACAGCTGGAGAAAGAAAGCAACATGTGGAGCAAAGCAGAGCAAAAACATTCAAAGACAGAAGGAGTCAGAGCTTGATTGAGTCCTGTCCTCTGAGAGTAGTTTTGCTTTGCTTTTTCAGTTCCATTACACCATAACTTTCTTTCATTGCTTAGCCACGCCAAGTTGGATTTTATGTGTTTTATGTGTATCTGTGTTCAGAAGCATCATAACTGATATTGTCTGTATGGAAGAGAAATTAAATATAAAATAAAGTAATCCTGAATCCCCTTGATATTTTTGTCAGTTAATCCTTTTATGTTTTTATTAAGTCCTTAAATTTATGTGATTCCAGAACTATTTTAGTTGGAGAATGATGGAAACTGTCCAAAAAACAAAAACAGAAACAAAAAAAACCCCCAGATAATCCAAATTGCTTTTCTCAAACATAATCAAGAATTGGTCTTTGGGGCTCATCTGGATATATTTTAACTTTAAAAGGTATTCGATATGTATTTCTGTAAGTGGAAGAGAATACAATTTTGAGATAACCCAAGCTTTATGTGTTATAAATTGATGACTTCTTTTTCAGTCTTCATAATCCAACTAGCCTCTACTTCAATTCCTGTTTAGAATTTCAGTAAGCTTCTTTATTGCCATGTGCTAAAGTGTGAATATTTGTGTCCCCCCAGATTCCTATGTTGAAACCTTAACCCACAGTGTGATAGTATTAGGAGGTGACTCAGTCACAAGGGTGGAGCCTCATGAATGGGATTCGTTCCCTTAAAAACAAAGACCTCAGAGAGCACCCTTCCTTCTTCTGCCAAATAAGGACACAGTGAAAGATATCTGTCTAGGAACAGGGAAGCAGGCTCTCACCAGGCAACAAATCTGCAAGTGCCTTGTTCTTGGATTTTCCAGCCTCCAGAACTGTGAAAAATAAATTCATGTCATTGATAAGCCACTCAGTCCAAGGCACTTTTATTATAGCAGACTGAATGGACTAAAACATCATGTAAATACTTCTATTACGTGATTCACACTCTGTTGTGTGTGTGTGTCTGCCTCCCATTACATTTTGAGCAAGCACTTCTGGGACTTGCCCATCTTTATTCTTAGCACAGAGTAGATGCCCAGTAGACTGCCAAGCCAATGAATGAATGCCCAGATCGAAATCAGGGTGGGGAGCATGAGTAAAAGTTTATAAAGAACTTAATCGAACTCTTTTGATTACATTGTAGAAGGTGACTACTTTTTAGCATAGTCCAGGAGTCATATTTTTGACACCATAGTATATAGCAGGATAAGAAATCAGGTTTACTCAAAATGATTGTTTAATTATGCACTCTTGAAACATGTGGGGCTTAATTAACAGTGGTTGATCATAAATCATGCAGATAAAATATATTAACTTCCCAGAATATGCTAATCCCATGCATAGGTGCATTATTAGTCTAAGTAATTAATTATTTTTCTTGACTTATTCTTCCCCCAAAGTATTCAAGTATTCAAAATGGTAAGGTATTTTACTTACTATAAATGTCTTAGCCCATTTAAAAAAGACAGATTTTTAAAAAATATTTAAAACTTTCCAAAAGACTCCCTTTTCCCATAGAGAGGCAGAAGTGGGAGCACAGGGATTGCAGGGTTAGGCAAAGCAATGAAAAATTCTGCCTTAGAAAGGTAATGTTGTATGACCTTGAGCAAACAAAGGTACGTATTCTTGGAAGATTCAGTTGGTTTCAAGTCAGAAAGACCTTTAATTTGGCAGATGTTAATATGGGATTCCATATGCACATATATATATACAATTGATATGTTTCGGAAATTATCATTTATAATTTCTTATTTTTAAAAATGGCCTTTGGAACCTAAGCAATACTTTAAAATTTATACATTAATTAAAGGTAATGGAGCTTTTAAATGTTTGGTGCCAACAGCACAACACACTCCACTTACTGGAATTACCTCCCAAATAAACTGTACCGAAGTCTTTGTCATGAGGGCTGCCACTGGGGAGCCACAGACAAGACTAAGTCACTGACTCTCATCTGATTCTTTTGGGGGAATGTAATTTACCAAAGTATATTTTTAACTAACTGCAAAAAGGATAAGGTGCAGATTTCATGTAGTTCTGAAAGTTAGGGATTATTTAACCTAAAGAAAAAGAAGTGTTATGATTCCCTGGCTCGGTAGAGATAGGAATGTCATGCTTGTACTGCCCATAGAAAGTTAACTAACTTAGCAATTATATTTAAGTTTCTTCCACAACTTTTCTTCAAATGCTCTTTGTCTTTTTCCTGATTCCCTTATTAATGAGGTAAACTTTGACAAATGCTCCCTGCCTGTTGGCATGTGGTGTGCTTTTTAACAGAAGGCAATGGAAACTGCATCATGACCGCTGCCTGATAGTGAGTACAAGACAGTGCTGAGACCAGAGGCATTCTAGCTTCAGATACATTTCAGTGAAGCCTTTACTTGGTATGTTAGGGCAGTGGTTTTCAAACTTGTTTTTCAAACATAAAATTACTGGTATTGTCTCCAAAGTATTAATTATTAAGACTTGCCTCCTGGGATTCTGATTCAGCAGGATCAGAACAAGAATCAGGAATTTACACTTCTGACCAGAGGACAGCTCTCCATGGACACTGCTTCAAGAAACATGGGTGTAGAGCCTCTGGAGAACAAAAATCTTTGAAAATATTTGTAAAACTTCTCCATTTAAAATCCATTTGTTGTCTTTCTCTCACCAGTGTTCAAAACAGGGACTGAGAGAGAGAGAGATTATAACTTTCTCAGCTACTTCAATGGCACTCAAAGTGCTAATTAAATAGTCTAGTTTGTTGTTAAGAATAAGACATTTCCATTATAAAGGATTATCTAATTTTTGAAGAAAAAAGTAATAGTTGTTTTCCCATACAACCTTTGAAAGAGACATCTAAAAATGTTCAGGATTTGATTAGAAAGTCAGTTTACTAATTCAAAGTAATTTTTGTATTCTGAATGTGAGCAAATCTTTTAAGCCCAAGATCTCTAATTTATTTTATTCCATTTATGTATTCTATATTTTTGTTAATTTGGGGCTAATTTCTTTAAACCACTAACTTCAGAATTTTACAGCTGACACATAGGTGCTTAGGAAACAGTTCAGTCTGCAGTGTTGGCATCTGGCTTTGGAGTGTTATTTAGATGTTCCATGTTTTGTGATTTTATAAACATGAGGGGATAATAAAAATGAAAATGCTGATAGATGATAAGCTTGCAGTACTGGTGTGTTACAAATGGAAATAAGGCCTTAATGAGGACTTTCCTGATGGAGTGTGTTGATAAAAGGGGGAAAGAGAAAAAAGCAACTTGTGCATCGGTGTAAAACAGAAACTAAGTCAAAGGACCCAAAAACAGAGGGTCCTTAAGGTTCTTGGTTGGGAGTCCTGCTACAGAATCCTTTTTGAAAAGAAAAAGGTCAGTGTCCCTATCTCACTGGAGGAAACTTCCCTAAAACTTTTTGATACTAAAATGACCACTACATTCTCATGCTCTTTGATTTCGTGTTGCCAAATCCTTACTTTTTCAACATTTAACTTCTTTCTGCTGAATTCTCTTGAAATAAGGTGAGAAAACTGGCATTTGAGGACAGATATTTCGATTTTTAAAGAGTAACCTCTGTCTTTAATATTTTCTTTAATCGCATCCTTTTGTAGCAAGATTGTATTTTGAAACATTAACAGATGCTGCACCTGTTATAAGCTATTTCCTTCTATTCTATCCCACTTCGGGCACCTGAAAGAGCTTTCTGTATGTATTGCCCTGCGATGGTTACCAGAGAAATGCAAAGGGGTGTTTGCTACAGAAAAGCAATTCAATATTCCCTTTTGGATTTCAAAGTAGATTTTTGAAATCTATAGCAGAGTAAAGGCCGAACTGCAAGAGCTAACTTCTTGCAAACCTAAGATCTGGCATGTAAGCAATAGGCATGAGTTTCCCTTCCTCCCTCCTTCCCCCTTCCCCTCTCCCTCCCTCACTCCTTCCTTTTCTCCTTCCCTTCTCTCCCTCTCTTCCTCCTTCCCTCCTTTCCTCTTCTCCTCTCCCTCCCTCCTTCTCTCTTCTCCTATCCTCCCTCCCTCTTTCTCTCTTGGAATCTCTGTCTCTCCCCCTCTCTCTTTCTCCCTCCCTTTCATCTCACTGGGAAGAGAGAATTAAACAGGAGGGAAGGGAATTAAATATAGTGAGTGTGTATTACTGAGGTTTCTGATCCCAGTGTCCTCTCCCCTTCTAATCAAGTAGGGCTTGGGGAATCTGAAAGTAAAGACCTATTTCCAGCTCAATACCAGAGAGACAGCAGGTATCACCCAATAAATCCTGGGCACTTACTATGGACTTCACCTAGATCAACTCATTTAATCCCACAATGACCTTGTACGGTAGATATTATTAATATAACCACTTTGTGACAGCAAATACTTTGAGGAGCCAAGATTTAAGCACAGGTGGTCTAGATCTGGAACCAAAGTTTATTTCTTCTAAAATGCAGAAGTAACTGCTATTCCCCCTCCCAACCCACACAGCCCAAAGTTGATATCCCGTAAGGCCCTAAGGAAGGGCCTCCACATCCAAGTTTCCAGAGCCCCCGCATGGCACAGAATAACGTACAGAATTCATGGGTCCCCACACCCAACCTACATCAGAAGGCTTAGAGAGAGTCAATGGATAATCAAGGACATTGAGGTTGGGGAGAGGGGGATGAGGAGTAAAGGCGCTGACAAACGGAGACCACTGGAAGATTGGACAATAGCAGTAATGCCAAAAGCCCCAACCACCCGAACCCCCACACTTTCTACACAAGAAGACAGCCTCTGGAATTTAGATACGACACTGCGGAGGGGAAGGAAGGGCAAAATCCAGACTCCATGTCTGAAGTGACCAAGAAAGATATAATTGAGTTCACCTGGAACTAAGATGCTATTTTCTGCCGCTAGGCAGAACAGCACCCAAAATAGACACTAAGTCTAGTCATTGAGACCTCAAGTGAGATGTTTACACCCCTGAATTGTGAGGTATGTGCAATGCTGGCCCTCAGGAATTCAAAAGCAAAAAAACAAGCAAAAACACCAAGAATTTATTCCACAGTTAGGGATTTCACAGTGATTTTTACTCACCAGGCATGGAACCACTCCCATCCTTTGAACCACACTTATTTTTTGACCTTTAAAAAAAACTAAAACTTTGCAAGTTTTGGGGAACAAACTATGTGTGAAAAGTGGAGAAAACATGTGTGCAATGATTTCAGTCCACAAATACAACATCTTCTATTGTTTTGGGGGTTTACAGAGTCCATATCATATACATTAATTCACTAAATCATGACAATAGCTCCATGAGGTAGGTATTATTGAATTTACAGGTGAAGTACCTGAGACTTCGAGGTTAAGTAACATGTCCAAGGAAACATAGCCCATGACAGAACTGGGACTCAAACCCAGGCCCTCTGATACACATAATTTGTATGTATATCAGATACTCAAAAGAGAAACTAGCTTAATTTTAGTCAGTTCACCAAAAGAAAGAGAAAATATTAGGCCATTTAATGTCTCTCTCCATTTTTTCCCCCTTGATATAGCTTGGAAACTTGACTTCTTGACCTACAGGCCTGTTCATCTCTAGGTAGATGCTGGTGATTGCTTCACTTTTGTAAAGTTAAATTTCAAATTATTACATTCCCCTTTTTTCAGTTTTTTCCCCCAGATTTTCAAATTATGATCAACACAAAATTTAGCAATATGTAAGTCACAGAAAAAAAAAAAAAACTTTCACTAGATTCTGTTGCTCTTGAAACTTCCAAGACATAATACCCATTTCGTCCATCCATTCAAAGTTGAATAATTGAATATACTGACTTTAATCTAATGAACAATAATATGCAAGTTGGTAAATGATAAATACTGTATTGTCAAATTTTCACATAAGTTTGTAACAAGAAAGCAGATAATTACTGATAAATATTTTGGATTTATATAATTTTCTTGTTGCCAGAACATAAGTGGTCCAAATTTTACAAATCAGATTTATTGTTGTTGAATCCTGACTCTTTCAGGAAAAGGTTAACTGAAATTCAGATACACACACATACACATTTTAGTACATTCTTAATATTGAAAAGTTACTCTCTGATTAAATGATTAACTTTTAGTTTATGATTCATGCTGTATCTTTAATTTCAGAGGAGTAAAATGAGAATTTTTCCTTACAAGTAGAAACCTGGTTGTTCATAAAAGAGAATTTTTACCCATTTGATAATATAGTGGTGAAATGTTAAGACAGCACAACTTTGTGATTAAATGGAATAAATCTGATCACACAATGAAAAAAAAAGAAATCAACACAGGAAAGAATGATATATTTGAGAACATTTTTAATAAATAATGTGACAAAATTACTTTTCTGATTATTGGATTTTCAGTATGCAAAATTATGGCTAAAAATAAGAGGCTTCTTACACGAACATAATGAAAACATTAATCACATGGATTGTTCCCTTAGTACTGCACACCTTTTCTATGTAAATTTCAAATTATCTAAGTGAACACATTCAGTTTTTGGTGAACACCAGATTTTGTGTGTGTGTGTGGTTCAGTTTTGTTTGGCTTTGTTTTCTAGTGGGGTCAGGCCTGATACCTATATATGAATAAATGTACATTTTTTTCTTCAAATAGCACCAATTATAAAGTCAATGAATTTTATAGAACAACAAAAAAGGATCATAAAAATCTACAGTCAGAGGGCATCATTTGGCAAGTAAAAGCAAGTAATGCCTCTAGTTGAGCTTATAAGGAAATCTTGTAAGTTTCACCATTGGCCACAATAAACTTAAACCTTTTTCTCCTTAAGTCCAGGAAAAGTAAGAACCATTGAGTTCATGGCCCACAATAAAGTATGCACGTTACTTCACCATCTGTCATCATTCAAATATTCCAAATACAAACATAGAGCATTAACAAAACAGGTTAAAAACGCTTCTCAACATTTTTTTTCAATAAGACAAAAAAGGTTAATAGTTACAATGGTTTACAAATAAAGTTTAGTGATTGTGCTTTTAAAACCAAAAAAAAAAAAAAAAAAAGATTAAAAACAGTGCATTACAAAAACAAAAATCAAACTTCCTTAAGTGGCACTTCTGAAAGTTGAACTGACACTACCAGAAGAAATTTAGGCCAGTTAAGATAGGGATGTCCTTATTCAATTGGTCATTAAAAACATCCATTTATTTGTAATATGTATTTATAATTGCTTTTTGATTGAAAAATAGAACAAGGTTTTTGCTAGGCTGACTTATGACAATGACTAGACAACCAGAGATCCAACTGGCTTATCCCTACTTATCCAAAAGTACATTTCCAATAAGAATATACTTCAATGATTGAAAAGAAGACAAAATTAAGTACCACCAGGGGTTGCAAAGAGTATATATTTACAATGATTTTACCCCATTCAAATTGATTGTGGTTGCTCTGCATTTGCTATATATTTTTTCTTCTCCCAGCAGAGGGTGGTATGAAAGACTGATTCTAAAATCATGTTAAAATGATTACATTTTATGTTTCAGTAAACGTAATTCAGAAGTTATGTTTTAATTTGCATTAGCAGTTGGTTATAGAAAGATTATATCTTGAGAGCCCTTGACATGAGGATGATTAGTCAATTTTGTGTCTTTGAACAATATTTTGCTGTATATTGGCTTGGTTTATAAGCAGTGCAATGCCATATCTCAGGGGCAAAATGCGAAAGAACTGTTTTGTTCTCTCCTGCTGGCTGATGACTGAAGCAAGAAGTCAAATACTTCCCTTGTTGGAAGTACGGTGTAATGATTTGTTCCAACAGCGAGGGGAATAGGGATGTTCTTCATTGGGATAGGGATCAAACAACAACAATAAAACCCCAATGAAATTTTAAAAAATGGTATTCCGAATAAGAGGAATAAAAACGACAATTTGTACACTCTGATTGCACTGAATATTTTATCTGGCGTCATATGTCATCAGATATGAGGCATCTCGAGTGATAATTTTCACATTAGCTCTCACAAGCCTCTCTGAGGGTCTTCAGCTTTCAGTTTCCTGTAAGAGAGAAGTTTTTGTTGAATGTGAAAATAAATCTCAGAGTACTTTCCTATTGTATATTTATTTATATGTTTTTATTCTTATGGTTTGTGTTTCTTCACCCGTTCACTAGTACACATTGGAAAATGCTCATGGCAACATATTTACTTGTCAACTTTAGTTGGTTCTGACAGCAAATCCAATAGTTCTCTAACAAGTACTAAACTGTGTTCCTGCACAGGGTCTGGATGTTGAGGGGTGCGGCATGGAGAGAGGAACAGGAGTACTCCAAGCTCTCTACTCCTCCAGCCTCAAGTCAACATTGGAGCTCAATTTTTATTGCTTTTAAATAGTAGAGTTGTCTATAATGACTTTTGTTCCCCAAAAGGACTCTTCTATTTAAAAAAAAAAGTTGAAAAACAACTTTTCTAACAGCATTTGCAGGAGGAAAGTCTCTTATTCCAAAACTCAAAGTTAAAATACATTGGGCATCATAGAAAAATTCAGTTAGATGTAATTATAATTTTTCATCTTCTATTATAAAAAGTTAGAATTTAACACTTAGTGAACAATCTGAGGGAAAGTAAATATATTTGTAAGAAGAGAAATTTGTCTTCAACCTGTTTTTTTATTAAATGGAGAAAATACAATCTTAAAAATGGTAGGTGATTTTTTAATAAGATGTGATTTACTGCCAACTGTATCTTATGTTGCTATCAAGAGATTCCAACAAAGGAGTGTATCTTTAACTCAAGAAGTGTTCTCCACCTGGGAGGTTCAGTGTCAAGTATCAGGGTCCCATTTTCAAAAGACTGAAGATTAAAGATAGTTGGGCAAATCATCCTCATTAACCCCAGTGATCACTAGGGTGGCAGATAACACAGGCAAAACACTCTCACTCACACCCTATAACTCTGTCACTTTACTAGGTTTTTATAACCTACCATAATACTATGAATGATAATTATCTAGATCAATAGTTCTTATTTCCTAACAAAAATGTTTGCCATCTACATTTCCTATCTCAATATCTGTAAATGAATATGAACCCTAAATTTAAAAAGAAACTGTTATTACCTATTTAAAACTTCGGAACACATTTCAAGAAAATCATTAAATTCTCAGAATTTCATTTGCCGGCGTCACTGACATTAGGGTTTGTGACAAAACATTTCTGTAGACTGATGGATGTTTTTAACTTTGAGGCTGATATAGAAACTAGTCTTGTGTTGGGAAACTTGAAAAAAATTTATAGATACCTCTAATTCTTCATTATTATCTTCTCCTCTTTCATATCCTCCAAGAACTTGCATTTCTGCAATATTTCTTCGACCTACATTTGCTTGTTCTCTTTGTCTGCTTCCTGATCCTCTTGATGACATCGAGCTTGAAGAACTAGGATCTCTGGGGTTATTTGATGTCGGAAAAGTAGGTCTACAGTAAGGTAGAATATCCTCTGTGTAATGAAATACAATAAGTGCATATGAACACCACTGTACATTTTCATCGCCTAATGTGTCACTTCTGTCTCTACTTCTGAATGGGGAAACATCCGTGCTTCCGAGGAATAATAGGATATTTTACAACAATGATGAGAAGGACAGCACTGCCTTCTGAAAATGAAAGTGACAACCTTGCTATTTTCCAAGCAGTGGTCAGGGTTTAGGTTGATTATACTCATAAGCTCTTGCCCACCTCAAACTCACTTGGGACCAATATCCTTATAAGACGGAAACCAGACCTGAAGTCAGACGTAGCTTCCAGTTCCATCCTTCACTATATGATCTCCCATTATCTTAGGCTTTAGTTTCTACTTTTCTAAGAAAGTGATAATAGTAGCTACACCCAGAGGACTTGCTAGTATTGATGTGAAAGCAAATGAGATAGTGGAATCCCCATGTAAACTATGAAGGATTATAATAAGGCATTGACAGAAAAAAAAAAAAAAAAAAGCCCAGTCTTCTTGAATCACCAAAACAGAGCCAAGCCCAGATTCACTTCCTAGACACCAAGATGCCAACCTCCATTTTAAAATCATATTCACATTGTGGAATCCTGAATCTCAGGAGCCTGACATCATTGCTAGCTTCAAAAATCAAGCCACTCCAGTTAACTGTCGTCTCCTGAATGTCTATCTCCATAGGACTTTAAATTTGGTGCCATTTCTATTGATGTATCTTCCAACTGCCCACTTCTCTCCAAAGTCTGTCCACTCTACCATTTGGACACCAAATACACACACAAAACCTCTTCTACATGCCCTTTTGTTTTCCTCCTCCAAATTCTTCTACCTCCTCCTTGACTGAATGAAATCGGATTTCCTCTGAAGTTTCCACTGAAGTTCCCTGCAGTGGAAGGAGGAAGATTTGCCTTCAGCTCACTAAACCAGCTATAAATCAAGGCTCCTCCACCCCTAAACAAAAGCATTCTCCTTCTGTGAGGACAAAGCCATCAAGTTATGCAGCCTCTCTAGTCCTCCCTGATGACAACTCTCTCTTGTTCTATCCATCACAACTTTCCTTCTAAATCCAGACTTCTAACTCTCTGGGGTTTCACAGTCCACGAGGACCACTATACCTGGACCCTAGCTTCAGAGCACTTGGTCCTCTCTGACCTTCATCTTCTATCCCTGTTTCATCAACTCTTCTCTTTCTATTGACTTTAGTTTTTGACACACTACAATATGATAAAATATCTCTTTTGCTAAAATCTTTCCCTTAAGCCTGTGCTCTAAATAAATCAATACTTTCTCTCCTCATTGTTTAGCAAAGCTTCTTGAAAAGCAATTTGGGTTCTCTACTGGAAGTCACAACTCCCATTCATTTTGTATCCCACTGAAATCTACTTATGCCCATATTACTAAAAGGGAACCGAGAAAAGTCACTGTTGACTTTGATAACGCTAACCACATTTCCATCCTCCTGTCTCTGGACATCCCACTGCCCTTCCTCTGAAAACCACTATCAATGTAAGCATTTCTGCTCTTTCAGTTCCTACTTCTCCTTCTTTCCTGGCCAGTCTTTTGTGGGCTCTTCTCATGCAGAATCTCTTACACGTTGATGCCCTGCAGGTTTCAACTTTTAGCTTGTGTGTGTGTGTGTGTGTACATAAACCCATATTTTTTACCACTCACCCTGGGTGATTCATCCATTCTCACAGATTGTAACCTTTTCCAGAGTATAGCTGTCAAGAGAACAGGTATTTTTCTCTGTTTTGTGTACTGACATACTCTAAGCTTGACAGATAACAGGTCATCAATAAATACTTTCAGTGAATGAATGAATGGCTTTACTACTTTATCATAATGTGTTCTTAATTTACATTTCCAACTCCTGAACTATGCCCAGTTGAACACTTCCTCCTGAGTGTCCCTCAAACCCAACATGTTGAATATTGACTTCACATGCCCACTTCTCTGAGATTTTCTCTGTCTTCCCTGCTGTAGCTGATGACGTCACTAACCACTGATAACCTAGGACAGAAAACCAGAATTATTTTGGAGTCTTCCCTGCCTTTCAACAACCCTCCCATACCCCTTAAGTGTACCTTTTCCACCCATTCAAACACAAAACGTGTAAGGATGATTTTAACTCTAAAATGTTTCTTGAATTTTCCCACTCACTCAGCCTTGCTCCCTTTGCCTGGTTTATATTCTCTACATCTTCCTGGGGGTTGTAAATGTCTTCCAACAGGTCTCTGCCTCTTGAGTTATTTCCCTCTAAACCGACTTCACTCAGCCACCTTCCTTGCATAGGAATTACAGGCTTTCTATGAGTTAAGCTTACATTTCCCTCAAGAGCTTCATCTTTATCACTTTTACTGTCTAGTAATAATGAATTTCTTATGGTCTCCTGAAGGTACCTCAGCTTTTCATGCTGATTTTCTCTGCCAGAACAATCTATCCATCCTTCTTGCCCAAGCTAAATTCCACTCATCCTGAACACTCAAGCTTATAAGTCACTTAAGCCAGGAAAGATCAAGAAATCGTTCTTAACATTCCATCTCCCAGAAGACAGGGCTAATTTTCCTTTCTCTGGACTCTCAAGTATCATGGCACCGTAAACATTATACCAAATATGAGTATATCTGTGAATCCACAGATTGCCTGTCTCCCTCTCTAACTATAAGCTCCTTGAGGTCAAGGTTCATGTTTACACATAAATCTCAGGACTAGTACAATGCTTAATAACACAGTAGATGTTTGATATATGTAGAAATAAATCGAACTAACTGTAGTAGATGTCAGCAAAAATAGCAGACATTGAAGTTTAGAAGACCACTTTCCTTAATTAAAAAATAACCATTTGTTATATATGTAAATCAGGGAACCCATTTTTTATTATAAATAATGTAAATTGACTTATGAAGGTGAAAATTATAGCAATGCATAGAAATGATCATTTAATGACACATACAAACAAGGTTACGATTCAAATGAACTTGGAAAAGACAGACATATAAAATAATAACTGCTCAGTGTATCTCAGTGCTTTCCATGGAATAGGGTTGTTTCTAGATTAATGATTCCAGTCTTAGTTCTTTAATTACAAATATTTTTATAACACAGAGGATAACTTACTAAATTTCTGAAGATGGATAAAAAATAATTTCATCTCTTTGTTCTAATTCTGCAAACCCGAGATCTTTCTCAGTGTGTAAAATTTTCTCCTGAAAAATCCCACTTACTTTGGAGGAAGGTTGCTTGTGAGCAGCAAACTGGCCCATACTTTCAGGCTAGATATAAACTTCAGAATTTACATCATGACATTTGATTTATGAATCAATACTTGGAGTATAATCACCAAAAGTTAAAAGTTCAGATCATCTTTGGCTTAACTGAAAAAATTAAGTTACATATTGCAAACTTTAGGTTGTGGTGATGTCACTAAGTACTTTGTGGTCACTTAGAGGAGGCATCAGTCCGAAATGCACAGCCTTATACATGTCTTCACTGCTGAGTCCATGCCTGGATGAGGAATACAGGCTTCCATCACAGAACAAAGTGAAACTGTCCTCCAATATTGAAAGGAAGTTGCTAATGAGCAGATACCCATGATAAACAGAACAACAGACTGATGTCTCATCTTACGAAACACACTTATTAAAATACAGTTGTACTTAATGTGCACTTACAGCCTTCTAAGATTTACTTCCTCATCACTCTTTCCTGACACCTCCATCGATTTCCTTTTCTCTCTCGTATCTCTTCTGCCTAAATTGTTTCTTCTCCTTCGTCTCTAAGAATATCTGAGTACCCTATCCTAAAATTTCTGCCTTCCTATCAAACTCTATCTCAGTCTCTATTCTTCTTTCCAACCTTCTGCAAAGAGCCTATACTCACCACCTTCCTTCCACAACTTCCTCACTTTCCAACCCATTACAGTCTGGACTCTGTTCTGCCTCCTCTACCAAAAACAACTCTTTTAAATATCACTCACAAAAAGCATTTTGCAAAATCTGTGTGTCCTCCACTCATCCTCTCACCCTCTACCTCGAGTCACATCTAACTTTCACTTCTGTGGCATTTTACATTTCTTCCTACCTTAAAATTTCCTACTCCATTCTTTCTAGGATACTATTCGTTTTAGTTTGGATAGCATGATTATTTTATATCCCTGGGTGGATCCACCTCAGTTTCTGTTTAGAATAAAGAACATATGTAAGTATATATATATTATGTATTTATTTTTATTGAAGTGTAGTCGATTTACAATATTACATGAGTTTCAAGTGTACAACATAGTGATTCAATATTTTAATAGATACACTCCATTTAAAGTTATTATAATATAATGGCTCTATTCCTTGTGCTACACATTATATCCTTGTAGCTTATTTATTTTATACATAGCAGTTTGTATCCCCTCCCCTACCTTGTCCCTCCCCCTTTCCCTCTCCCCACTGGTAACCTTTAAATACACTCACTTCTGACTATGGGGTGCCAGAGAGAGCTCACACATTCTCACAAAAGCCCTCTGTACACGCATCTCTTCCCACCTCCACATACACTAACTTCATTTTAGTAGCTTGAAACTAGCCTTTGTGGGAGTAATTAGACAACAGAAGTATGCAAATGGCTACAAAGAAGGGATTTGTTTTGTTTTCTTCCAGAGAACTGATGGTTAAACATTAGCCAGTATATCACTGCTGCTAATTTAGCTCTTATAATTCAGTTTTCACCTCTGTGTTGCTGGTTCTAAAATCCACTTTCTACCTACAACCTTCCTCCTGATCTTTAAACCTAGTTCTTAAATTCGTATTGATTTTCTTCATATCTGTGTTCTTGTCAGCACCTTAGTCCATTCAAAACTGGAATTATTTTTCCCCAAGACTTTTATCCTTTTCCTCGCTTTTTAACATTGGTTAATACAATTGTGTTCCACTAGTCATAGAGAGCCATCTAATTAACATTTGAATGTTTCTTTTACTCCATTAGTACATTGTGCTTTTTTACATTCAGTTAGTCCCCAAGTCCTATAGGGTCTATCTCTGAAATGTCTACCTAGGCTGTTTTCTCCTTTTAATTTGCACAACTATTTTAATTCAAGGCTTTCACATTTTAGACCTAGATTATTTTGCAATGTTCTGATACCTTCAGCTACCCAACTCCAGTCTCTTCTTTCACAATAGAGTGCTGTCAGTTATTTTTTTTTTTAAAAAGTCACAAATCTGATTATATCATTTCATGATCAAATTCTTTGCTGGCTCACCACCATCCATATCTTAAATCCCAAACTCTATAGAATAGAAGTCCTGGCCTTACCAATCTGGTGAACCACCTTTCTAGTTTTATCTTTTACCATTTGTCCCTGTCCCCAAGCATCTCATTCTCCAGCCAAAATAGAAATCAGTATTCACCAAACATTCATTTTCACACTTTCATGTTTTTTTCTCCACTTATTTCCTTTGCCTGATAACCCCTTCTCCCAGTTTAACTTATAGAAATCATACTTTCCTTTAAATTTAACTCTTTAAAATTGGCACCTTGACAAGGAAGACTTGCATAATGTCCCGTATTAGAGCAAACTGTATGTAAATTATTTGGGTCCATGCCTGTCTCCACTGCAGAGCAAATTTCTAAATCTTACCACTTTTCGTGTGGCCCCAGAGAGCCTAACAGTGCACCTTGCAAACACAGGTTTAATCTATATTTATTGGCTGCTAAAATAAATCAGTACCTTGGATGAGATGAGTCTTTGCTGGTGGAAGGTCTCGCTTTGCTGCCTTGTTTCCTCGTCCTTTCCCATCATTTTGCTGTTCCTGTGCTTCTCTGGGATCACCTGGATTTGGTCGCATATCACCGACTTGTCTTCCGTCCAATGCTTCTCTCCCCTTGTAACTGCCTCCTTTTCTATCTGATGGCCTGTCTGTTCTTGCTTCTACAGAAGGGAGTTTTGGCACCATTACCGGTCGCACCTCCAGCTGAGCCTTGGACTGGACAGTGGGTGACTTTATAGCAGGAGGTGGCACGGGAGGAGGAGGAAGATCTAAAAAGAAAAATTTTAAATACATACATAAAAATTTTAAATACATTGTTTGCCACTTATAAAACTGTCAACATTAGTATGATCATTAGAATCACATTCAACTGTGAGATAATATATCTTAAATGAACTGGAACAACTGAAGGCAACCAAGGAATAAGACAGCTAACAATTTTAATGTACGATCACCTTTATCTAGCACAGAAATACTCAATTATAGAGTTAGAATTTAGAGATTATCTAGCCTTGGGATAGCTAATATGGGCACAAGTGCTATAACTGTCTCTCCCCGAACCACGGCAGACCTTCCTAATTGATTTCAGCATAATGTTGCTGATCCCAAAGGCACACCCTTCATCTTCAGAAAACCACTTCAAATTGATTGAGGCTGGCACTTGAGTTGAGACCTGTTTGTCATCTCATATCTAGCCTAAGCCCCTTCTCATTTTGTAGATAGAAAAACCCAAACACATAGCTCGTAAATTATTTTTCAATCTTAAAGGTAAGTATAATCAGAACCTGGACTAATGCCCTCAGATTCTTAATTTCTGGTTCAGGTTCTTTATGCTACTATTTCATTTTATCGCATGTTCACAATCTACCATTCACTGGTGGCATCTCTCTGCTTTGTATATGCAGCCAGAGGTTTTAAACCAGACAATCACTGGTATAAATATACTAATTTCATCTGTCTATCTATAGTTATATACTAATATATTACATATAGTTGGACATTATATATATTTCAACTTCCTATTTTGTAGACATACTTAAATACAAAAATAAACATAAAATTTGAAATCTAGAAAATTTATATTCTTTGGGTGGTGCTGTCTTTTAAAATGACTCATGTCCACTCCAGGGAGGAGACACATATAATCTAATAACTGTTGGTAAGTTAGTAGAAGAATATGAATAGATTCTAGTTTGAGGTTGTTCTGGCTGTAGTGTGGAGGACGGATTAAAAGGAAAGGTGTGAATCACTCAGTAAGTAAAGACAGGAGATAGAATGGAATCGGTGGTTGTTCAGATGGATGTGTTTCAGAGACTTTAAGGAAAAAAATCGATATTAATAAATGATCAGTGGAATATAATAAGGGAAGACTACCTATTAGATAACTTTCAGGATTTTTGCCACAGTTGACTAGGTGCATGAGAGAAACATCACTGAAGGTGAGGAATACAGGGATGAGGAAGAGGTGATTTGTGAAGGAAGAGTATGAGTTCAGTTTTAGGCAAGTGAATAGGAGGAAACTTTAAAGTATCCACACAGAGATGTCTAGCAGGTTGTTGTACATAAAATCTGAATTTAAAGAGAGGCCAAAACCAGCGATATAGAGATTTGGGAATCGCCGTGTAGTTTTGTAATCATGACCTTAGAAGTAGTAATGTTTTCATAATCAGAAAGAAATGTCTGTATGATAGAGTAAATCAGCTGAAAACATTCATAAAACATGTATTAAATGCTTAATATTACAAAATTAACATTAAGATTTTCAACAAAAAATATACGTTCTCATGGTAAAAATTCAAAAGTACACAAGGACTTGAAAGTACAACCCCTCATTCCTCCTCTCCTCCATTTCAAATTCTGATGCAGAGACAATCAGTTTGACTAGTTTTTTATAGATTATTCCAGAAATTATTTATGCAGATAAAGCAGGGCTACCAAGCTACGAAACCATTCACATTAGGAACTATGTAGAATGGCCATATCTGGGATTGCACAGAGTGCCTGTCTGCCCACCGGCATGTGGTAGACTTCCGTCTCAGTAACATAAAAGGAGTTGCACTTTCTTCACCTAAATGTGTAGTTGTATACGTTTTTTTAAGTTCACATAATGTTCTGATTTATGAATATATCATTATTTATTTAGTCAATCCCTAAAGAGGAATATTTAGCTTGTTTCCAGATACTTTACTATTATTGGCAATGGTCCACTGATTATCATTTACATATACCAACATGAGAAACTCATGAATATTAAAATTGCACCTTGAAAATTCTTAATATAACAGTGAATTAAAGGTTCTAGGAAGCACCAGTTTTAATCTAGTGTTCCTCATTCCTGTTTTTTTTTTAAAGAATTAATCCTTTTTTGGTCCTTAAGTAGATATGAATTTTTTAGAAATACATTTTCTTTTCACATTATCTGCTATAACTAAGGCATCAGAATTCACTGGATTGGTTTTGAAAGTGGAAAGCTTAAGGTACCATCTTACTGCCAGCTGTTTTACGTAGGACTCCATTATTAACAGTGGTCAGACTGTTAGTTGAATTTTTTGTTGCTTTTAGTTAGTTCACCATGTTCAACTTCCATATAAAAAGCCTCAACACTTTATCTAAAATGGTGGCCAAAGTACAGTCAACAACACTAAATTTCCAAAGACTCTGGGAAAATAAAATTTTTGTCTTACAACATAGACTGCCATTGTCACTACTGCTGATTTTCCTCCTTACTAAACACGTTTTTTTAATAATAACACTTAAAAAAAGTACTACCATGAGATTCTTCCCTCATCTGCTACTTGTTTATTAAAAATAACCAAAAGGAGAGAGTTAGAAGACAGATTGCATTGAGTGGCTTAAAGCTAAGAACCCAAGGCCGAGCTATACTAAGTTCAGACTGAGCCTGGAACTGGCAACAGGAGGAGGAGAAAAGTCTAATTCATACCATACCTGGAAGCAGAGGGAGTGAGTGACTGTAGGCTCATTTCTACACAATCTGCTTGCTACAAATTTAAATCGGATTGCAAATATAGCTTATCAGAAAGCTGATGACTGCCACTATCATCAAACCATAAAATACCTAGGTTTATCAGATGTCAAAGCTGATGATTACCACTATCATCAGATCATACAAAGTCTTGGGAATCTACGACTCTCAAGACAAAATCTACCACCAGGTGCTCTATAACGGCACTGTCTGTAACACAGATAGAAAGAGACAAAAAATTCCAATGATGAGTTCTAACTTCCAGTATATAATTGCCACTGTATCTAACTGACAGAGGGGAATCCTGGTAGGTTTAATCTCTTGTATAAACAGATTACCAAATAAATTCTTTTTTAGGTATTGTAAAATAATTACTGAGTTAAATCAGGGATTATCACAGTATAAACAATTCTGTATTTCATATAGTGATAAATAGTACTTTCATCCAATTCGTACCACTAATAGCTCAAACTGAATTTAACAAATAGGATCATGAAACTCATATATGTATAGGCTCTTTCTTCATACAATCATATAAACACCATTCTTTATACAAGACTCTCCAAAAACCAATATAATGTATATAAAGTAATACACAAAAGCAAATCCATAGAGACAATTCTGGCTGCATTACCTTGCTATGGAGGTCCAGCACTCTCTATTGGCTTAACTGCTTAAAGTCCCAAGACCTTGTAATTAATGATAAATCAAGTCAAAATAACATCATTCCAAAGAGAGTGGTGAATTTATAGTTTATGAGAAGTAGAGCTGGAGAAATAATGCATTTGGTTTTTAAATGAAGTGTGTAAATGCATCAGAAAGGGTTGAAGAGGAGGGTGGGAAGAATCTATGAGAAGGTCCTAGAAATGCACTTAAGCTTGGCTTTAACTCCATAAAAGTCTGACTGATAAATATTCATATATTTTAATCCTATCCTTCATCTGGGCTAAACTTGGAAGTGGCCAATATGAAATAAATGAAGAGTTAGATTCTGCCTGTTGGGGTGTCTATAGCATGTAGCCCTCTGTTTTGTAATGAGTACTCCCTGGTTTATGAGGCCCAGCATTTACCTGTAATACAAGGTGTGGCCACAGTGCCATGGATTAGGGGCTGGTGTGCTGTTATGGGCTGAACTGTGTCCCCTCCAAAATTCATATGTTGAAGTCCTAACCCCCAGTGTCTCAGAATGTGACTTGCATTGGAAGATAGGGGCTTTAAATAGGTAATTAAATTAAAATGAGGTCCTCTGGGTGGGCCCTCATCCAGTCTGACTGGTGTCCTTATAAGAAGAGGGCACGTCCACACACTGAGGAAAGATGAAGTGAAAACACAGGGAGAAGGTAGTCATCTACAAGCCAAGGTGAGGGGCCTCAGAAGAAACCACCCTGCCAACACCGTGATGTTGGACTTTTAGCCTCCAGAGCTGTGAGGAAATACATTTCCGTTCTTCGAGCCACCTAGTTTCTGGTACTTCATCATGGCAGCCCTAGAAAACTAATACAAATCTGACTGATAAGGATCATCATAAATTATTCTCTATCGGTTAAGACGTAGCTGCTCTTGAGCTTTCTTTACATAGTTCACATAAATTTGGCAAAGGAAATTGATATTTCGAACAAAATATACAAAGCAAAGACACTACACACTCAGGCCTGATATACCATATACTGCAAAGGGTTCACAGAGGAAGCCTATTGACAATAATCAAATTCATCCATCATAGTTGATATATTTTAATCATTAAAAAGCAAAAATGAAAAAACCCTTCCATGTCTTAACTATATTTAATTCTCATTTACACGATTGGCAGCTTTTTAAATTCTCTTTCCCCCTTTCCCTCTCTTTTTCAATAATTGTACAAATTATATCTGCCATTGAGTTTCTTCATGAAATGGATTGTGAATATTTTTTCAAAAAATATGAAAATGATTTCTGATAAAATTATTTGTTTCCAAGCTATAACTACTATCAAGAGTATGCACATTGTTTTACTTAGTGCATTGTGAAGTATTTGCATTTAAATTATTTTAACCAATATGCATTATGGAAATGTATACAATAACACATAGCTTTGTTATTTTTTCTTTAGCATATCAGAAAGTGTCCAGAGTTAAATTCAAGACTTGTTAGTACAATAAACATAACTAAAAGACAGATGGTTATCAAAATGCTAAAAGGAAGTTAAAGCCAGTATTTAAAAAACAGCTTTAGTTAAATCTCCATTTTGTCTATTTTTGTGACTTAGAGAAAATAATTACTGGCTTCTACACTGTAGTATATACTATGGAAATTCTGCATAATCACTTATGAAATGAACACTTTTTGAGTTTTAAACAACATTTCATACAAACGTTTTGGCTTTACAAATATTTTAACATATTTCTTTGGCATTTCTGATATTAACTTAGAATAACTTGGTTGCTTCATCATTTGGTTAAATAGCTATTATTCAGGGTTTAGTTAGAATTTATATTTAATTATTAAACACACTGAAATAAGTACCACAGAATGCAGGACAATAAATATAGACCACAATTTTCAAGCATAGTGTAATTTATAACTGCAATGCTATGCCCTTTAACTGGCATGTTTACATTATTTAAAGTATTTTTTAAAGCATCACTCAATGCCAGAAGCCCCTCAGAACAAGTGTAAATAAGAGGTAGAAAGAGCTACACAAAGCTTTAGTCCAGATTTTCTTCCTGATGTATTAAACCTAGATGTATTTACATCAAGGTTTGATGTTTGACCAGTTTTTCTGTTAGGAGCACTCTCTTCTAGATAATAAAAACTGATAGAACAGCTATAAAACTTGTAAAATGCCATTACAGGGGTCCCATAAATGTAAAACTGCCAATAGAGTTTGGGGATTTACACCTAGTGTTTGTCCCTTCACAGAGGTAAACATGCACAAAGCCACGATAATAACCCTTCAAGAACAGATAATATTCTGACAGCTCAGATTCACTGACAAAAGAGTCCTGGGCAGGATCCAGGAGGCCCAGGTGCGTGGTGTCATGCCAGTATTTAATGTAGTCTAGTATCAGATAGATGCTAGCGAGAGAAAATACTCCGAATAAAGTACAGATTACAGCACGGACAGCCACTCATTGCAAAATTACTAGTGCTCATCATGCTGTGAGCTTTGTATTAAATTTTTCTGTCAAGTGGCAGGAATCACAGGGAGAAGTGCCTCAGAAAACCCTCCTTGTAACCTTGGATAAGGATCTATAATGTTAGGCTTTCATATGATAATGGCAAATGATGCCCTTTTTGAAAAATTGCTGACTGGTAATGAAAGTTCTAATCAGATTGTGGTTGGAGAGGACCAGGAGGTGGGCAACGATGCCCCTGACAACCTTCCCCCACCCCTTTAGCAAATTTAGCAAACTTGACAAGATGAGTGAGTCTGAGAGAATTTATCTTACATGAATTTCCAACAAAGCCCGTGGGGTTGTTTTATAAAACGGGAAGGTGGTGGTTTAATAAATGCTGGGCCACCTGAGGCACTTTCATTAAAGGCTTTCTCTAGACAACATCACAATGTTTGCATTAGTCTCCTGTGCTCCCTAGAGAATATAAGCCTTACCTCTTCAGTGAGAGTCAATATTGCATGTGAAGGCATGGAGGAAGATGATTCGATTTGCCTTCTGGTGCACAAATTAACTGTTTGTAGCACCACTACGGTTAGAGTTAATACCCAAATGAGTTTATTGTCTTCTCTTTGAATGCAAAATTCCCCAGGAAACAGAATGAGGACACTTTGGAAGAGTGTCAGTGAATCTGATGAAGGTTAACCCTACGCTATTACTCCAACAACAATAATGTGTATTTGTTTAAAACTATAAAATAACCTTTTAAGAACATTAAAAGTATTATCCACTGTTTTAGTTTCTTAAATAACCCACTTATTAGAACACTGCAGGGACTTGAGATGCCTGACAAGATATGGAAGTCAATCATTCCTATAAGTAATACGAGGCTTACTGTTAATGAATTTTTAATGTAATTTCTAACGTCAGTAGATGCATTTTCAAGTCATAGAGAGCCAGGGTAGAGAGGCGAGATTCATAGATGTTTTCATCCGTTTCAATGGACTTACCATCTGTGTAGGCTTCTCTGCGCAGATGTCCTGGCTGGTGTTTTTGTTTCTTGGCTGGTCTGGCCTTCTGAACTACAGCAGCGCTCATGTTGCTGTCTGTAGAGACAGGACTTGTGGGTCTAGGGCACTGAGATGTAGGGAAATGTCGGCGGCCTAAGGAAACAAAATCAGAGCCAAGCTCACCAATGCATTTTAATTTAACAGTAATAATAAAAATAAAACATTAAAACTAGAAACATCCTTAACTTTTATTTTTTTTTCAGTTTTTTTAGGTAGAATTATTACAGTTCGACTCTACATACAAATTATATTGCATGCAAATACAAATATGCAGTATACTGCACATTTTTTTTAGTTTATATATGTACTAATTTTTATTTTAAAAAAGGCTTAAGTAAACTATTCTAGCACATAGCAGGATTTTTGTTACTCTGCTTGAGCTGTCCACTGGAAAAAACACACTAAAAGCATTTTTAGGTTCTTTTTTTTTAAATCATAGTATTTTTATTCTGTTAAAGTTCTTGATATTTATTAAAGAGAAACATTCTGATTATTTTTGCAGCTAGCTTCACTAAAGTGCTATTGTTAAACTGAAATACTAATTAAATTTTTGCAGAGTACATCCAATGTCTTTTTTGCTTCCTCAAGAGGAATAGCCAGAGTCCTTAAGAAATTCATGTTCTCAGAATGAACAGTACGAAAGACATTCTTTATTTTTAATTAAGTACATGTTTGTGCTAGTCTTTGAAGAAAGACTCCTAACATCTTAACACATCATCAGGTATTTCCTCTTAAGGTGGCCTGAAATTAAGCTGGTTCACATATGCAGACATGCCAAAAACTACCTATACGCCTTTTCTATTACCAGATAGTTACTTGCTGGTTCTGGATATTTAAAGTGACCCCTCCAGAGAGTTCTGTATTTTTTGGTGATGGGAGAGGTGCTTTCTGGTTATTTGGTTTTGGAGGGACAGTATTCACAGGCAATAAATGAATGTGTCAATCAGACTCAGCGCACTGCGGTGCTCTCAAATCTCTGGCTTCCTCACAGAGACACTGTATTACAGTGGCACAAAATATTTAATCCAAAATGGCAATGGAGATGTCCGTTGCCATTATGGATTAAATTACTGGCCCTCTACTTGACCTTTGTCATTTCGGTTTCTTGAAATTCCAGACATACAAATCCAGAACTTTCCGTCATACAAGAAACTTCAGAGAGAACTAGACAACGTATGTTTTAGCTACAAACAGGAAAAGCCACATATAAAGTCAACACATTTAAATATGCTAACAGAAGCATATTAAATAACAGACATTAATGCATCCAAGTGAGAAGCAATGTGGTTGGATTATTCATTCATATTAACTTCATATGATAAGCAGCACCTTTTCCTGAAAAGAACATTTTAATAGGCAGAGTCCAATGCATGTTTAGTGCATTATAATTATAAGCCAAATGAAAACCAGAAGAACCACGAAACTACAATACAATAAAATATTAAACCAAACTCTCTTTAGCTATGATGGAGACTATTACAATTAAAGTTACATATCCATGAAAAGAGAGAATTAGAGCTGAGACTGAACCCATTACTCGTTCTATTGTGTAAGGCCATCTACTGCTCATAGGCCCTGAGGCAGAAGGTCGTTTACAGATGAATTTTCAACATTATTTCTCTGTCTCGTTGATTTAATGAACTGAAACACACCCTTAATGCAATCTGAAAGCAGTAGTTTGAGATGCTTAATTTCACTTATTTTTTTACAGAAGATTAAAAAATAAGGAGAAACAAAAGCTATATATAAAGTCATTAGATGTTATTTATTTATTAGGAAAGAGATTTGCATACTTATTTTATTATATTCAGTAGCCACTAGGGGAAAAAAAAGAAAGTTGAATATCATAAAATATAGCCCTGGCTGAAATAAATATACATTCTATAATAATAGGTTAAGAGATAATAGACATTTTTTCCTACAACACATTCTTGATAAATAATATATATAAAAAAACTTTACAATGTGAGTTAAAATTTCTCTGAATATAGTCTACATTTTTAAGTAATAATGACCAATCCAATATGTGAAAAGAACTTGGAAAACTACCAATATGTTTGTTATTAAACTAAAAAACAATAACAATAGCAATTACTGATTTGTTGTGAGTCTTTTCTGTCTCAGAGATTTGCTCTTTCTTGTTGATCACATTATTTTATTCTATTTGTATTTTCTTGGTTACCAGAAATACATACACACCTAACATGTATATGAATGTATATATGTGTATGTTCCATTCTACAGAAATGAAAATCATGTGATAAATATATAATTTAAATTTAAATTTTTTCTTCTTCATACTATTTTTCTAAACAGAGTAGGGAGTAGGAGATAAGTAAATATGTGTTAAAACATAAGAATGGATATATAGTAATTAAAAAAGGTTACTGGTAATGAAAAGGGAAAATAGAAAAAAAATTAACATCTGGATTAATCTGCTCTCCAAATTATTAGATTAGCAATGTTTACTTTAAGTGTGGAACATATTTATGGTTGAAAATGTGTGTGTATTACAAACATCTTTATATCTGTCCAATTATATTAGTATTCTAATGGAGGGGGCATGAAGAGAATAGGGGTTAAGGAGAAACAGCCCAGTTTCCAATGGTTGAGTGTGCCCCTTGGATGTATATCTATTTCTCCTAGACAATTTCTAACTAAATGGGATGTGAGAACTACCTCAATGACTTTTACTTTGGTGACTTTTAATAGTTTAAGGGAAAAAACCTGTAACACAAATTTCATTGACTACACACGTTCCTAAAGAAATTGTGCATATATTTGCTATGACTATCTTAAAAATGAAGACTTTTCAGGTAGCTTCATTCACGTTATATAGAATTCATTAAAAATAAATAAGTAAATAAAAATAAAAGATTCTAAAAAGCCTTGTTAAGAAAAAGAGAATAAGCAAGCTACATCGTATTCTTGGACCTTGGTTTCCTTAGGCAGCCATGAAAGAGAGAGTAATGAGTTGCATTTCATATAGGACATAAGATTATAGGAGATAATCAGCAACTGACCTACGCATACTGAGTTCTCTTCTCTCGCCTGGTGAAAAGTGTACGACTTACCAGCAGCGTCCTGCATTTGGCGTCGTGCCACTTTCAGACCCGCATACTCTGCTGCCGCTGCGACCGCCTGGGCAAAGTCAGCATCGGTGAAAAAGGAGCCGTCAGAAGAACTGACACTGGAGCGTCCGCTGGAGATGTTGTCCTCCTCTGAGGCGGAGCCCCAGCCATTGATCATGGACCCAGTGACAGAGCTCTCCAGGTCCCCAACACTGGAGGCAGGGGTCTGTTCAAGCCCGCGTAACAAAAGCCTTCTGGTCTGCATCTTGGCCACTTCCATGTCGGCTTCGTCTTCTTCCTCTTCCGGCGCATCCGTATCCATATCTGAGACAAGGGGTCCCGAAATGTAGCCGTAAGTGTGTGGTGGGGAAATCGGCCGTGGAGGTGGGGGCGGGCTCACCGGCTGCCGCCTGCGGGAAGATGAAAAAACAGCTATGGCTTAGCTTAGTATTTAAGACACAGAAAAGTAAGTTAACCAAGAAATTCACAGCTACACCAACTTGGCTTCCATGGGGCTAATCTGTTCAGGAAAAACAACAGGAAATCAGAACATGTCTAAGTCTTATTTTATTTTTGAGTTGTAAGAAATTCACCTTAAATCCAGAGGTACTTTTAAGCAAGCTGGGCTACCATGGGATTCAAGTTTAACAGAATTGTACTCACCTATCCATAAGTCTCCTTATGCTTTATCTTTTGGATTATATTCAGTTAAAAAGGGGTTAGTAACACATAATTTGACACTGACACCTATGTCTTAAAGCATATGGAACATTCCTGATAGCTTATTATTACCAAAGACAGCAGACATCAGTACTGAAACAGGTTGCTCCATAAATGTATAAACATTCTTTTCCCTTTCCCTTCCTTGCCACTCCTACCACTGCAAGCAAATGGACTCGTTCATTTTGATCATAGAAAGTAGTTTATGGGATTAAAAAATTATACATTGAGCATATGACTCAATTTCCTTTAGATTTTCTTCCATTAAAAAAAGCTAAGAGCTAAGAGCAACTTTTCTCCAAATTACTCACTCACAAAGGTTATTAGCTATTTTCAAGGCTATCACTTTTACCATTATTCCACCTATCTGTTTAACAAAATGCTTAAAGGTATTTTTCTTGATGCTCTGGAAATTAAAGGTCAAAGCTGAGGACAAAATAAGGCAGTATCCTATAATTTAAGTTCACAGAGTTACCAGTAACTGGTTTCAACCATCTTTCCACAGATCTGGAGAACATCAGTTAAAAGCAGCCCTTCTCCTAACCTCCAACACCGTCATGCACAGTGCATATAAGATGACTGAGAAGGCAGAGAGTGTTTGGACATTAGTGGAAAGCAAGGTTTGTGGAAAGAAGCTATTCCCAAGGGAGGGGGATGCTGAGATTAACTCCTAAATTAGGAAAGTGCCTGAAAAAAGGGAACAGATACAGTGATTTCGAGTTGGAGGACCACTTAGTGACTTGCTCAACGGTCTCAGTGCTCTCTATACAAGGTCAAAAAGATAATATAAGGGGAATATCATTTGGAGGGGTCATGACAACACCTCATCAAATTCTGTGCTCCTGAGAGGTAAAGAGGATAGATCACACACAAGCCTGTCAACATAGGCACTAGTGGTGGAGGGTAGGTGAGATTAGGATCTAGAGTCATCTGGTGACTTCTATGGCTGGGAGATTAGGAGAGATATGCCATGAATGCCACAGACTGGTGGTTCACCTGATGATGTGGCTAAATTGGTCAAGGATTACAAATGCCTATAAATGCTTCCAGGATGGAGTTCTTAGTCAGTGGAGTAAGTTGGTGACAGTCTCCATCCCTCACCATTCTCATGATAGAAGACAAGATAGAATAATCACTAGGGCTGCCAAGGAGAAGATCCTCATTTACTTTGCCCTTTTTATGTTCCCTCTTCCTCGCCTTGGCACTTAGGAGAATGCACTGGAGAGAGGGAGGAAGGAAGTTAAAAATAGAACACACCCCCTTACTCTATGACACCATGGCCACAGACACATGCAATTTGCAAAAAAATCTTGAAATGCATGATTATAGTTTTCAAATTAACAGAACTGGGTCTTAAATTAAAAGAAAGCATACAAACAAAACCAGATAAGATCTGGTCATTATTTAACTTAGGGACCTACCATAGCGAGGGAAATAGACATTCATTATAGCACTGTTTTTAGGGTGGTAAGACACTTGTTCAAGGAAAAAAGTTTTGTGCTTTTTATCCCAATGAATTGAGACACTTCAATAAACATGTTTTATTAACACAAATGGAAAGTATTACAAATGAATGACTATTAAAAAATACTACAATTATCTAATCTATTGAGCATTTACTTTGTAGCTGAGTATTTTACAATGTTAAGTCATTTAATTCTCACCACAATTTCCAAGGTACTTATTTTATTATCATTTTAACATATGAGGATATTGAAATTCAGAGGAATTAAGGACCTTGCCAAAGTTCCCACAACTAGTATGTATCAAATTTAGAATTTAATCCCACATTCTATTTCCAAGGTCATGGCTTTTCCTCTAGGAATGGTATTATTACACACATATATACATGAATACATACATATATATATATGTACATATATATAATATGCATACATACACACACAGAGTTCTTCAGTATAATGTGTTATTTTTCATTTCTTGGGTGGTTTCTAACACATCTGTGTGTGGCACTAGGATAAATATGAAGAATGTGCCAAAGCTGAAGTTATTTAAGGGATTAAAATGGATAATTGTTCAATGTGGACTGTGTTATACACATAGGAGGGAAACCTTTGTTTAATTTGGATTGCAATAAAATACCATCCTTAAAAGTCAATTTACAGTCTTTGTCAGCATGCACATTCAAAATACCACAAGCAACTTCTTTTTTAAAGACATGTAAGACTTTTTAGGACAAAAGAGACTATTTGGACCATCAATAAATGGATGCAGAACAGCCAACTTCACAATGAAAGGATGCCGGCATTGTTGTATTCAGATAATTCACATTCTATGGAGCAAAAACATCTTAAATGAGGGCTGGCTTTTAACTACCATCGCCCTGTGCAAGTGATGGGGAAAGACAGAAAAATTTATTCAAACCATCTGTAAATAAGGCAAGCCCAGGGATACATGTGATAAACATGTACAGTTTGAAATATGTAATATATTCTATTTGAAAACAAAAAGCTATTTCAAGATGCTGCACTCAAGTGGGACTTGCCACAAATGAACCTCAACCCCCTCAATTTTTCCCCCTGAGGGGTTTCAATGTCTTCTGAAATAATGTACAAGTATATGACTGCGAATCACAACACTCTAGGCTCCTGCAAAAATGATGCCTTCATAAACATGTTCCACAGAAGACGGGAACAATGCCATTAATTTATGAGAGCTGGTGTTTATATAGTTCACTACATATCATTTACCAGGCAAAAGATGAAAGGGGGAAAATGCATACCTTTGAGATTTTTTTTCCTAAAACTGGTGTAGCTTTGATACTTTGTATAATGAACCATTACCCAGTTTGTAAATAGACAAGATATTTAATTTTGCTGTGCCTTCTTTCTTTTCCTTCCAACTATATCATATTCAGTTCAACTCTGCTAATAAGATAGCAGTAAATTTCCAATTCCATACATGAACTTTACTTCTCAAGAGATTTTTTTTACTAAATATCAACTACAGTAAACTCACTGGTACCAGACACTGTTGAAAACAACATAGGTAAATATATTTAATTTGCTTTCGTAGCTACTGCCTGAAAAAAGAGAGAAGAAAGATTCCTATTATGTTGGTCATCTCGTTTACCTAGTTTTGGACAGAACTGGAATATCCCAGAAGCTCACCAGAATGCCCAAATTGCAGCATCCATAATAATGCAAGTATGGACAACTTATTTAATTAAAATTGCAATGTTATAATGGCTTTAGGTCAGTAATTTCTTCTTAATACATATCATACTGTTTATATATGCCCTAAATCAATAAACATAAAAGTAAAACAGTATTCATTCTTTAAACTTTTACTATGTGTCAACTCTAGGTTCTGAGTCTAAAGGAATCACGAGCAACAAGAACTTAGGGAATGGTTTATGGTTTATACTTAAAGACATGGAAGGGAAGTTTTAGGGCACACATACTTAATAAGCTAACTATGTATCAGGACATGGGAAACTGTAGTTTGCAAGGATGCTCATAATAGTATCTTCCATCCCAAATGCGCTTCTGGGATGAGAACTTACCATCCCCCCATCAAGAGAGGGAGTTTAGCTCTACATTCCTGAACCTGGTGGACCCTGTGACTCTTCTGACTGTAAAATGTGCCAGTTGTGACTGTAGCTCCTAGCTGGCCTGGCAACTTCCTTCTTCTGACTTCTTGGAAGGCTGCTGCCATGTAAGACGTGCTACTCCCCTGAGATCCTCATGTTCTGAGAGGACTGGGATACAGTGGAGAGACCCTGGAGGAGGAGACTCCATATGGAGACAGAGAGAGGATGTGGAGCACTGAGAAACCAGACATATGAGTGAAGAAACTAACTTGGAAGTAGATCTCACGGCCCCAAAGACCAGAAGAAGCCATGTGGATTGGAGGATGCATCACCCAGGTGAATCCTTTCAGGATTCCTGACTTGTGTGAGTAAAATAAAATGGTTTTAGGTGATGAAGTTTTAGCATAGTCTGTTAGGTAGCAATAGAAACAAGAACTCAGGCACTATGTTAGCAATTCAGCTAAATAAAATAGCTATGTTTCTTGCCTAAAGGGATGTATAGTCCAGTGAAGGAGACAATTAACTGAATATGCAGTGATAATGCAGTAGTCACAAAGCTCCATAACAGAAAATATCCAGGGCGCTCTGGGAACACACAGAACTGGCTCCTATCTCAGAGCTGAGACGGGAAGGAAAGATTCTACAGAGAATATCTGCCATTTACTCTTGGATCTAAAGGATACCTAAGTGTTAGCTCCAAAAAAGAGAGGGCATAATGGTGTCCCAGGAAGATGAAATGGCAAGTGGAAAGACCTCAAGGTGGATGAGAGCAGTGGTCATTCCAGGAATTGGAAGAAACTCAGAGTGATGGCAACACAAACAGTGAGATGGGGAGTGCCAAAGGGTAAGGACGGGAAGGCATGCAGGGGTCAGACCACAAAGGGCCTTGATTGCTGCATTCAGGAATCTTGCCTTTATTCTAAGGAAAATGAGAAGCCATTGAGAGATTTTAAGCAGTGGAGAGACTTGTTCAGTGTTGAATTTTAGGAAAATGACTCTGCACAGTCTGCAGCGAGAAGATTAGATTGAAGAAGGGGCAAGGCTAAAGGCAACAAGACCACTTATGGGCCATTACCATAACACAGGCAAGAGAAAATGGCTGTCAGAAGTTGGAAAGTGCCTTTATATATGAAGACATGTGTATTGTGCTGAGTCATATTCAAGCAGTAAAAATCTGCAGGAACAGGTACTTGAAGACAAGGGTCTGATGCTCTAGAATGAAATCTGTAGAGAAACAGCTATCTTTAATGAGTGCATCATTAGGGGAGTGGCAGGATGATGAGAAACAGAAATCACTGATGGGGCAGGCATCTGAATAGGTTAAGCGTCTGAGAAGAGGCTTGACTCAAAGACTTAAGTAGACATGAGAATTACAGGATTATGTATAGCATCAAAAAGGTAGATGCATACTTAAATGCCTAATATTAGGTAACTGTTAAAATAAATTACAGTATACATCTGTTTAACGTGACTATCTAAATAAAAAGTTCTTGGCATGGAAAAATTCCCTGTTCAGTGAAAACTATAGCTTATAAAATAATATTGGCATATCACAAATTCAAAGCAATGTGAGTACATGTAGAGATGAAGGATAGAAAAGATCTTTGTTGAGGTCTTAACAGTGACAATTTCTGACTACACATATCATTGGCACTTTTGTATTTTCATTTTGTCTATCTGTATTTTCAAAAATATCTATGGTACACATGTAGAATATACCCTCAGCATAAAGGAGGAGTAATAGTTGTTTGTTTAATGGGTTTTCATCTACTTCTCATGAGTGCCCAATGTTATTTTCAGCAACAATTCTGGAAATACAATTCTTAATACCTTTATAGACTGAAAATCATACCTTTAAAAAAAAGGCTGAATGTAGTCAAGGAGGATTTTAAGTGTGGATATCCAATGTGTTTCCCAATTATAAGTGTTCACTTTGATTGCACCCCCCTAAAACAGCAGAGGGTAAGTCAACTCCAAATTCTCCTCCAAGATCAGATCCCATTCATCAGATACTTACTGAAGAAAGCTTTGTGAAACTCAATGACATAAATAAGATATGAGCTATGTGCTCAAAGAGCTTTTAATTTAAATAGGGAAACAGAGATACAAATAGCCAAGGCTAATGCAACAAGAAAACCTGATTTGTGTGGTAGCAGAGCTGTGAGCAGACCATTGTGAGGATTAAGGAGAAAGATTTGTTGATTTTGCCAGGCAACAGGAGGAAACTTGCACAGGTGGTGCACTTGAACAGGGCTTGGAAAGATGAGAAGTGCTTGCCAGGCAATCAAAGGAACAGCGTGTGCTGAGTGAGGACACTAAGGATTCTGGTGACAGCCCTGAGAGGCAAGAGGGGCCTGTCCCTCCTGTTACTCTGAGCAGCCCTCTGTGGACCAGAAAGTGGCACTGCCAACTGGATGTTGGTGAGTTTAAGATACATTCAGGGAATTTCAAACAGACTAATTAGAAAAGTGGGTGTGTGGGGGTGGGGTGGGGAAGGAAGAGGTAAGAAAAGGAAAAAGGATTGTAGAAGACTTTGAATACTGGACTAAAAAGTAAGACCTGACTCTGAATGAGGAGTAACATTACCAGACTTGTGTGTAAAGAAAGATCATGTGGAGAGTGCACAGAAGAGGGGAGAGAGAACAAAAGTAGTGATCAGTTCAAGGATATGGCAGTATTTCAAGGGATAGGGACTGAGGGTCCTCCCTAGGGGCTCTAGGAGTGGAAACAGACGAACAAAATCAAGAGATATGTTGGAGTTAGAAATGAAAGGACTTGGTGAACAATTGAGTTTGGAGAATAGTAGGAAGGTAACAGAAGAAATTAAACAATAAGATAATACAGCTGATTCTGAAAATCACAAAAATATTTTTTACAATTTTTGCCTGCTTTATTTTTAATATGTTGGTCAAATAAATAACAGTAATTCTAAACAAGATAGCCAACAGCCAACAAAGGAGGAAAAGGAGCAAGCCTGAAAGGTCAAGTGCAAAAGCGAATTTGATTTTGGACACGTGTAGTCTGAGATATCCAAGGGAAAATATCACAGTGGTGCTCCAGAAAAGGGGTGGGGTGGCCAAATCAATCCGAAAGCCATCACAGTATCAGTAATAGCTGGACCACGTGTAAGGGTGGTAGCATTAAGGGCGAGGACATGACGTCGGAAGCTATTATTTGTTGAATACTTACCCTGCTTTAGATACTTTCTATGCATGATCTCATTTAATTCTCCCGAGAAATCAGAAAACTGTCATCACTGCAGAAAGCTTCAGCATGATAAAGACGGAGAAGACGGAGATTGACCATTAGGGGGTTACTTTCCTGATGGAAGCAAAATGGTATAAGCCGGAATGCAGTGGGCTGAGGTGTGAAAAGAATCAGGAAGGCAGAAGTGGTCCAACACTCCTAAGGAGCAGGAGAGAAAAAGAGCAAGATAAACAGAGGGGAGACCAGGGAAAGCTGGAAAAGCAGGAGGCTTAACGCGGAAGAGAAAGGATCGAATGAAGAGAATGAGGATGAAAAGTCAAGATAGATAAGCTGATTTTTGATTGTTTTCAAGGGAGGTGAAGAGGATGACATAAGGAACTCAAAATAAGAGCTCGCCAGGAAGAAGATACTGGGTATCACTTGCAACACAGAGGAGGATGGCGAGGAAATAGGTAATTTAAAAGAATGAAAGAAAGAATGCTGACGTATTTCAGAGCGAAAAGCCTCTATTACTGTCTCATTTTCTCCAAATAAGAGGGACAGGGATGATTGTGACCCTAATAGGGAAAAGAGATGCCTTATTTGTTCTGTCTTCATGGAGTTCCACGGGTTAATAATATTAAATTTAAACATCTGGCAATCCAACTTCCTCGTTGCCACACAGAAGAAAATTTAACTGCTTCCTTCATTTTAGATAGTATAAGTTAAATTTAGAGAATAGTTAATAAACATTGAAAATTCTATTTCAATCTACAGAATTCAAGCAGCATAAACTGGAATTTGTTATTCATTCAAGAATATTGAAGGGAGATCTTCTGAGGCTAATAATATTCTCAGTTTCAAATGATATTAGGAATACAGAAAGTTATATATATATAACATATATATATAAAATGTGTCAAGGGCAATAAAATAGTTACAAACAAAATCATCAACAAAGAAAGAAGTGCTAACACGATGCAGTAATAGCTTTTATGTTGTAGAAGTGACAAGTGAACGATGTGTGCATAACAAAAGAGTACTGGCTGGTTGGCAATGCTGAATATATAGGTTAAAAAAGTCTAAGACACAAACACATATTCACACACAAACACACAAACACACGCTATTTAGTAGCTTGGACAAAAGGACTGCAACCTAACATCTCAACCAAAACAAAGGCACCTGAGGTCAACACAAAATGAATATACCGAATTCATTCTTCTGTAACATCATAGCTGTGAAAGCACAAATCATTTCGCAGACTTAATTTTAAAAGACAGGATAAAAAATCTGTTTTCCACAGACCAAAGAAGTGATATAACCACAGAAGGAAAACTAAAATGCAAAACCAATCGTCATCAATAAAATCTTACAAGATTTGAAACCCATATATTTACTAAATGATCTCTGTGTGTTTCTGAATGCAATTATCATAAGTGGGTGAGTATTAAGGCACATTATTTTATGGTTGCAAGTTCACTGGGATCAATTAATCTAATGTTCTGATCAACAATATTACTTGATATGATAATTACCAGGGCTTACCGTGTGATGATACTGGAAAAAAGCCTCATGTGACCAGAAAATTGCTCCATGTAATAGCATTCTATAAATGCCACTTAGGAGTGGAAATTATCTGATTTGTCAGTAAAAAAGGCCAGTGCCAATGTACCTCCTGTCAGGCTGGTGCTGCATGTGGCCGATCTCCTCTGGGCAATCCTGTAACATAGGCTGGAGCTCTTCCTGGGGAGAGGGGGTCAGAGTGGCAGTGGACTGATGGCTGTAAGACACGGCAGCTGGAGAAGACGCTGCTCCCCGCACAGGGGGAGTGGGGCCTCGTTCCTCTTCCTCCTCTTCTAGTTCACCTTGTTGCAGATACATCCTTGCTGGTGGCACAGGACATGGCATTTCTTGGTCATAGCTAAAACAAATTAAAAGGACACTTAGATTTACTTCAAGTTACTCAAAGAAACTATTCATGCAGTGTTCTAGCCACGTTAAGAAGATATCATTAAAAAAATAGTTCACTGTCACAAAAGTTTGTGAATTGCTATATATAACATTTTTTTTCCTCTGAGAGATTATACTTAAATTGGCATGTTATAGGCTCTGAGAAATCATGCAATAAATAAATCTATTTAACATAGTTTAATTTAGTACTCCCCAAGTGTGACTGATACAGTCTATCTCTCCAATTCAATGTGATCTCTAAAGGATGACTCAAAGATCCAAAGATGATATGTGAAACTCTGAGAAAAATTACTCTTCAAAATCCTTTCAGAGGGAGATATATTGAAGATCAACTATTAGTCCAACACAACCCACTTTTCCTCTGAAATTATAATATCACTATTTCTTCGTGTTGAGCACAAAATGAAGTATATTGTTGCCTTGCATTTAGGATGGTGAATGAAAAATGCAATAAATAAAATGATCAATAAACAATAAAATGCTCCCTTTACTCCTCTGCTAGAGCTGTGTGGAAGCTCTAAAAGGATTTGGGGAATATTCATTCCTTTCCCTTTTCTCCTCCCTCAGGGCATATGGTTATTAATCATAATGGCAGTAACTTAATGCATTATATAAATTGTGTTCACGTCACCCCCTCTCTTGTTCACTCTCCACTACTTGCCCTGTTTACCAGACCTCAGGAAAGCTGATGCTCACCTATAAGGTGATTCCTTTGTATCTTCTTTCACTGTACTAATCCCAACATCTTCCTCCTCTTTGACACTTTCCCCTGTGTTTCCTATGTGTCTTGTAGGCATCTTGACATTCCTCTCTCTCTCCTACTTCAAATTCTTCCCCAGTTCATTTCTATTCTATTTCTAAAATATCTCTAGAATCTATTCCTTTTTCTCCATCCTCATATTGCTTCTAAAATTACTTTACTATAATATGCATCAGTCTCTCATTATTCCCTTGCTTTAAAGTAATAAAAGTCTCTTGAATTGCCCAGAGAATAAAATACAGGTACCTAAACAAGGCATTCAATTATCTGTATAATCTGGCTCTCACCTGCCTTCTCAGCTTCCTCTCCCTCCCTCCCATGTGATCCATGTTAGTTCTCTAGGAGCCCACATCTCTCTGTGGTCTCAATGTCCATAAAACCCCTCCTCTTGGTTGAGAACTTTCTCATTTGTCAAGATCAAGAACAAAAGCATCAGATGAGGAAACCTTCATTCTTCCCAGTTAGAATCGGTTTTTCCCTTTGGGGCACAGTTGCATCCCTTATTGGTTTTGTTAAAATATATCCACTTATTTTATTTTATTCCTTTTCTTGGTGGACTAAAATAGCAATAAGTGTTATTAATATAGCCTAGAAAATGAATATTTAAAAATACAGTCAATCCTGATTACTTGCACATTCCATATTTGCAAATTCACTTACATGCTAAAAAAAAAAATAAAATTGTGACCCAAAGTGAATACCTGTAGCACTTTTTTGGCCATTCATAGACACATGCAGAGAAGCCAAAAATGTGAGTCACCTGATGCACCCATTCCTGGCTGCGGTCAAACAAGACGACACTCGGCCTTGCTTGTTTCAGCTCTCAGACTGTAAAAGAGCATCCTTTGCATGGTCCATATAGTGCCATGCGTTCTCTCTCTCATTCTCCCTTTTGTTTTACGCTGGTGAGTCCGCTGTTTAAAATGACCCCCAAGTGTGGTGCTTTAGGGCTGTCTAGTGTTCCTAAGGGCAAAAAGGCTGTGATGTGACTTAATGGAGAAAATATGTGTATTAGATAAGCTTTGTTCAGGAATGACTCCCAGTGCTGCTGGCTGTGAGTTCGGTGTGAATGAATCAACAATACATATTAAATAAGGTGTCTTTAAACAAAAACATACATAAAACAAGGTTATGTATGGATCAGCTGACAAAAATGTAACCAGAGGCTTGCAGGAACCTAACCCTGCCTCTGTCCTAGGGGCGATGGCTCAGTATTTGCTAGTTCAGTGATTGGAAAATAAAAGTTCAGGGACTTTGTTTCCTGGTATAGTTGTAACTGTAAAACTGTTTTTTGTTTTGTTTTGTTTTTGTTTTTGTGGAGAATGAAATACAATGTCTTTATTTCTACAATAGTCATTAAAAAGACTGTATGTTCAAGTAGATTCTGTATTTTGTGTGCTAATTCTCCATGTCAAATGAGTTCTCCTCCTTTCACACTAGTGAAGCCTCTATTTTGTTTTGTTGGGAGGTGCCGTGTCCAGTTCTCCAGAATCTGGAGTGAGGAGGAAGCACACTCACTCTCTAATTGCTGTCATGTGGGTTCTTTATACTTATGAAATCTTTGTGAGAGACAATTCAATAAAGTCTAAATTTCTACAGTTTTTGGCAAAATGTGATAATATCTCAGCACAGTTTTTAGGATACTGGAGCTGTTTGTATAAATCCACATAATTATTTTATGAAAATTCAGAGATGTGAAACAGAAGTTCCAGTATTTGAAAATAACAAAATCATATATGTATTATGACCTATATGTGATCTCATATATATTCTTACCTATCCATGATCACATATGTAAATTAAATGCATATAATGTAAGCTATTTGTAAGTATAAATATGTAAACTGTGTGTATGTGTATATGTGAGTGTGTGTGTGTGTGTGTGTGTGTGTGTCTGTGTATTCATGATTCACAATTCTTAGTTCCAAAAGAAGCTTCCAAGGCACAAATTCCTTTTTGGGGGGCAACATTGAGGAAGGTTTTTAAGTCCTGCTGACCTGTCAGTATTGTTTTATTCAGAGACAAATATTTGTGGACCTTAGGAATCAGGTGGCTCCCCTTGGTGATGCAGTTTAACAATAACTTAATACGGGTTTATGGAATCATAGTATTGCGCTTACGTCCGTTCTGGAAGTCCGCTTACCCTTCATCTACAGAGAGACTGTACTCCTCGCTGTTGCTGTGAGGAGGAGGATGCGCTGGGGGAGGCGGAAGCAGGTCTGCCCAGTTCATGCCACCTTGTTTTGGTACCTTGGGTGTCCGTGCCCCTTTCTTATGCCCTTGACTCCCTTGAAAAGAAATAGAAGGCAAGTCTTTATCTCTGGCTTTTAAATGTTTTCTATTATCCACAGGTTAATTTTTTCTGTAAAGATGATCTCATAATTCATATATAAACACACTTTTGTCCATTAATTTTACGCAGAACTTTGTACAATATGACACAAAATACTGCCAAGTTTAACAGCAAAATAAACAGTGAAAAAGCAATAAAATCATAAATGAATTTTACAAGTCATATCATTAATAGTGACCTTCTTACAGCAATTAATTGCATTATGGATTATCATCTAAAACAAGTGAGCTGTAGACATATTTTCTGAAGTGCCTTTCTATTATTTAATTGCTGGAACCTAAAATACAGTATGATACAGATACGATCTATTACATTTCCACTGTTGCATTAAATCACTGAATATATATAATTTGTACTTGTCCACTGAAATGTTTTAGGCACAGTGAAATTACTTTTCGTCAGAATGGCAGGTGCAGATGAAAATAACTGCTGGAAGAACTAATATATCTAACAACAAAAGGAGCAGAAAAGATTTTTTAAAAGGAACAGAAGTGTTTTTAGCTACTGTTTCTGTAAAATTACGGCTTCGAGTGAAATAATGTTGCTTGAACACTTCGAGTGAAATAATGTTGCTTGAACATTCTTAGAAGTTTAAAATAGTTCAATTATTCAAGTTCCCCAATGTTCTGATATTAGATTTGGCATATTCTTTAAACATAGGTAGCTGCACATTTTGGTGTACTCATCTTAAAATAATTTTAAGTCAAAAGATATTTTGGGATAAAATGGTCTTTATCCTCCTCCTCCAATATGATACATTTTAGTTTCTTATATAAATTAAAGACAGTGAGTCTATAATTATTTTTCTCATATGATCCCTTAAATTCAGTGAATTATATTGGTCTTTTTTTTTTTTTTAAACCTTTCTGAAACAGCTCCAAGTTACACGGTGCATGAAACAGGTCTTAGTATATTCAATAAGCCTTCTTTTTTTAAAGTCACTTGGGAATTTTCAGATGGCAGTGTTTGTTAAGCCAGATGTTCCTGCACTGGTATGTTACTGCACCAAGTGTGGGCTGAGGGATAGGCTGTTATTAATAAATTCTGATTGTCAGGCCTCTGCTTGTGGGTCTCCTTTCTCTCCTCCTCCACTCAGTTGCCATATATTGGAACGGTTATGCCTGTACAGGGAGCTGACTACGCGCAGCGCCTTCCCCCTGACTTCCTGGCACACATCTACCATAGTAACTCCATCCATCCCGAAAGGCCGAACATCACAAATCTCTTCTAGATGCCACTTAATTGCTTTGTTCTCTCCTCTAATTACCACCAGATTCCACATCTTTGTATCTCTTTACCATATATTCACAGAATACCAAATAACAAATTGCAGCAGAGCATCGGAATCTATGGATCTAAGCCGAGGGATGGAGAAAGTCACTGAATATTAATAACCTAGAATCATGTTTTTCCATTAAGACTTCTTTCTAAGTGGCTAAGAATTCAAAGAAGAAATGGCATGAGATGTCAAATATGAAAATATTTTATATAGTTTACCTAAAACAACCTTGAAATTTTTCTCTTAATTCATGTTTCTCTTAATTATTTATTTTTAAAAAGGAAAAACATAAAGGTTATTTGATAAGATTTGATTGTTTAAAAAGAAATCAAACATGTAGTAGAATAAGAGTAGAGCTATTTCTAAGCTCCGTTAATTCAAATAGGAACAATTTCAACCAATGACAAAACACAGTTTAGAAAATGACAAATCGGCATGCTTTAGTCAAGGGAAGATGGTAAAATGCAAATACCACATTCATTACAGAGATGGGGTAGTAGACCCTTGGCTAAAAGTACCTAGCAGCAACTTAAATCCAGCTGCCGGGAAGTAATGTTTCTACCCTCCCCTGGAGAAACAAACTAGAGTCAAGATCAATTGGTTTCGTTCTCATTGTGGTGTGACTTGCCACATGTTAGTTCTAATAATGAACCGCCTTTAATTAGAAAAACAGGACTTAAGTACCACCAGGCGCCCATCTGCAGCCCCTATCAGGAAAACAGCTGGCAAACAGCTGCAACAGCATGAAGACCACAGGGAAGAGGCCTCAACGTGGCTTTCGAGGCACTTACAGACTGGAGTTGGGAGGCTGCTTTACAAGGTTTTAGAACAAGAACTGAGTAAGGGATAGTAGAGAGATTTTAAGCTGAGGTAGGTTCCAGTTGTACCTAAACCTCATGATATTCTCTCTTAGGTTTCTGAGTCTGTCCAAGCGTACTCAAATTTTATATGCTTTCACAGCCTTCCTTCAAATGGTAACGTATTTAGCAGATTAACTATATGCCCAATATTTTTAGTTATGTTTTTGCTGAGGAGGGGAAAAGTCTTAACTGGCTTTGAAGACTAGGGCATGCTTCTGGCTTTGCTAAAGCTCCTTAACAAGGAGGAAAATAAGGAGCCTCAATCTGTTACCAAATAGAACATAAAATGGTTTCGTGAGTGGACAGTCCCTCAAATGGCAGAGACGAGCCCCATGCCTGGAAGATTCAAATCGCATAAAGTGATTACACATGTCACTTACACACATCAGATCATCAGCATTCAATTTTTAATCTTGGAAACACCATCTTTTTAAAGGGGAGGTTGGCTTTCTCCTCGGTTCCCCTTACTCACCGGATGTACTGCTGCCTCGGTCGGAGCTATTGTAGGATCCTCCTGTATTCTGGTCATATGACTGGTTGTACGGGATAGTTGGAGGAACTGTGTCATTTGCTCGATAATCTAGACATTTCAGATAAAAAAAATTAAACACTTATTTTCTCTTTGGTGCTTCAATCATTTACCAACGATTAGGCTTTTAAGCTACTGTGTTGATCACTTGATAAAATGTATGAAAGTGTTCAAGAGGAAAAGTCGGGAAAAAATAAAGACCCTTAAACATGTCTCCTTTAAGCTGTATAAAATGCACGCGATTGCACCTTCTTTACATAAATCACACTAAACATAAGTGTGAATAAATCCTATGAGGGACTACTTCTTCTCTTTAAAATACTTATTAATCAGCTAAAGCAAAAATCAGACTTGCTTGACTTCTTATCTTTAAAAGTATAGTAACAAAATAATTTTAATAATAAGAAATCAGGAAAATCTCATATTTGTGAATCAGAAAAAATTTAAAAAAAAAGTAAAAAATAAAATGAAAACTTGCCAGCAAGATTGCATCTAGTGAAAAATATATACATGGTAAGAAAACGAAGTATCTCAATCTCTCAAAAAGGCTTCTACTTACTTCGGCAGATGTGAAAATCCAAATGACAAACTTAGCACTGGAATGTACTGAGTAATAATCTGTCAGTTTAGTTGCATTCCAGTGTCTTTATTACAGTTTGACATTTCAAGTCTGTTTACAAGCAGTATAAACAATAAATCAGAGCTCTGAAATATTTGTACAGAGGACTGTCAGATCTTTCCAAAGTCCACAATAAAGCCATATACTATGCAAGAATAATATGACAATAGGTTGAATAACACTGTAAACTCCATGATCACACACAGTCTCCTGTTCATCGTTGTCAGCCTTTGTCAAAAACTCGCCTATTCCGCTAAGTGAAATAAGTCCGACAGAGAAAGACAAATACTGTATGACATCACTTTTATGTCAAATCTAAAAAATACAACAAACTAGTGAATATAACAAAAAAGAGGCAGACTCACAGATATGGAGAACAAACTCCTGGTTACCAGTGGGAAGAGGGAGTGGGAGGGACAAGACAGGGGCAGAGGGGTAAGAGGTGCAAACTATTAGGTGTAAGATAAGCTACAAGGATATGCTGCACAATACAGAGAACAGAGCCAATGTTTTATAATAATCATAAATGGAGAATAACCTTTAAAAATTGTGAATCACCACATTGTTTACCTGTAACTTATATAATAGTGTACATCAACTATACTTCAATAAAAAATGGTTAAAAATAAATGTTTATTGAATTGGGTTGTTGTACCAATCAAGTGATTTCGTAAACTGGGGAAAAAAAAAGCAAGATGATTGTATTATTAAATGAAAACATGTAACACTAACTTAAATGAATGTTTGTCTTAAGCTATCTTTTTTGTAATCTCCAACTGTAGTAGGTTTTATTCTTGAAAAAAAACGTTCCCAACTCAAGCCTAAAGAAAATAAGCCTGTGTTTCTAATTACCCACAATAAAATGTATCCTTTACCCAGACCCTCATACAAAACTGCCCTGACCTATTCAAATCAGAGCAATGTCTTTTTCCCTAGAGGTGTAACTTTGCAAATCACGTCATTAAAGCTGTAGCCTGAAGGACTACAAAGAAATCAAATACCTATCTCTTCCAACTCACCGATATTACAGTAGAGAAACATTCCCCTCTGGCCATAAAGTACTATTCTGCTGCTACAAGTTAACACTACTCAATTTATTTTAGATTTTATTCTGACAGGCTTCAATCATGTCAACCAAAGAAATTTAGGTTCTAAAATCATACACTGCAGCAGCCTTAGTAACCACATGAGGTAGGAAAAATAGAACAAATTGAACCACTTCTCCAGTTCAAATTTAATTTAATTATTTTTCTACAGTCTGATAAAAAATGCTATTCGTTTATATGACCACGTAGAAGCAATTATCTTCCATTCTCGAGTGGAAAGAATGGGATAGTCTATTTATTTAAAATGTGAGGTATGGTGATGGTTGTATATCTGCCTTATGAATAAAAGATGGTTCTGAACAATCCCTCACCTACGATTAAATTTAAATGAATCTCCAAACCATTCGAAAATACTTATATATTATTATAAAATCAATTTTCCGAGGTTATTGTTGTGCTAATTAACTCTTTGACACTGGAAATTTTGAAACCAAAGAAATAAGAAAACCTTAGGAACAAAAGAAAGATTCCACTTGTTAGTTCCAGACAAGCTTCGGCATGTCGTGCTGAAGGGTTAAGGATGCCAACAGAGAAGAAGTGGGAATAAAGGCAAGGCTCTTCACCTTTGTTCAGTTTGTTTTGCTCCATGATGTTATACTGAATTGGTGCCACTTCTTGCTTCTGCTGTCCCGGTGGTTTCCAGTGCTTCTCGCCCGAGTCCCCGCTGCCATTGTTCATGTTGTTGCTGAGGTTTGACTGGATGAGCTGGGTGGTGGCATAAGGAGTGGGCTGCCCTGATGGATTGACAAAACGCCCGTCCTTCAGATTTGGGCTATTGAAGGTTTTCATCTCATTGATTTTGTTACTAAGGTCCACATCACCATAAACAGTTGACTCAGGGAGCATCAGATTTGTTTGTTTGTTATCCAGTTGGTTGTTATAATTTGCTATACAATCAGCTATGTGCAATGGAGAGGAAAAGGAAAAAGTCATTCTGCATGGTTATTCGTTTTAAATTTCCTTGTAAGTAGCTTTGTGAGTCACAGTAAAGTTAGGCAAGGTATAAATGGGCTTAAATAAGATCAGTAAAAAGGGCCAAGTATTCTTATGTCCTTTCTAACGAACATACTCAAATGGTCTTCTAAAGAAAACTGAGGGAATAAGGGAGGACACACATAATTTATATGGAGACTAAATAACTCTGAACTTCTGCTGCTGATATGTAGGAAATAATACGCTCAATTCAAACAATTACATAATTTTCCTTTAACAATCCCTTTACTAGGAATTGCAGTAAAATAATATGTACATGAATATCTTTATGTGTCAATTTAAAATTTTCCAAACTGGAGTTACTGAACTATTTGAAGCTACTAGTTAGTTCTTGAAGCAATGGAACAAAACTTACAGGTTGAGAATCCAGACCACCCCCCCAACCAAAAAAAATACCAGGAACAGAGGGAAAGTGATAGTAAATAATGCTCAGGAAAACTTTATTAGTTTTTTTTCTTGGTTATGCAGAATAATCATTATGTGGAAAGGATGTTATATAATCATTTTTTCATGGTTTCATAATAACACCCCAAGAAGTGTAAAATGACAATAATGATGGCAAAATAAATCATGGTAGCCAGGACAATTTAATCAAATAACATCTGAATAATAGCTAATATGTCTAATATTTCCATTTTACTCTAATTTTCCCTCCATTTAAATATTTGAGAATGAAATAACTTATATAGAAATACTTAAAGCCTGCAGTTGAAAATATTAAAAGCAGGAAGAACTAAAATAATCATTCAAAATTAAAACATCTTTTAGGTGAAAAATCAGTCAAGTTCCAATAGTAAAAATGCCACTATTTTAATCATAGTGGCAGCAATACTAACAGGTCACCTTGAAGATTAGTTTTCAACTGGATATCCTAAAAAATGATAAACGAACACGGTCCCTGTAAAAGCCGTAAAAATTAATATAGTTCTAAGAAGAATTTGCAACTTCTCTATCCTACTGAATTCAACTACTCTGAATTTCAACAATAAATGATCAGGGATCAGGGGTATTTGAGTCATCTGGCGTTTAGTAATTCTTATTTCTAATTTCTAGGAATTAAGATTTGTATAACAGTGGCTCAGCAATATTATTAAAGGCAGTATGGCTTTGGCAATCTCACTTTTCTTTGCCAGTCTTTCTAGAGTGTTATTCAATCGAACCTTCTGAGATAATGGACACGTGCTATTCTGCACTGTCTAATACAGCCGCCACTAGCCACATGTGCTCCTGAGCACTTGAAATGTGGCTAATGCAAATGAGGAACTGAATTTCAAATGGTATTTTATTTAATTTAAATTTTAATAGCCACCTGAAGCCAAAGGCTACTGTATTAGACAACACAGCTCTACGTATTAATTTAAATGGGTATTGTCAGTTTTTCTCTCTTATTGGGCTCAGCATAATCTTTCTTTTATTTATAACTATGTGAGCACTTATCTATCCAACCAACTAGAATATGGACTTCTGAAGAACATGGACTTGGTCACATGGCTTTATCATTTCCATATCCATATCCAATGGAGACTAAGATTTGTTCTTTACAGTGTACCACATTTTTTACTTGAATGCTATTTTCTATTTCCATTTCCTTAATTCCATGGGTTATTTTACTTCTATAGGCATATATTTTGATTCTTTATGATTCTTTTTATATTTCCTATACTGTGAATGAATGTTGAAAGGTTTTTTTTTGTAAGACATTATTTGTAATTTTCTGTGTAGTCCCTTGAATATTGCATCCTCTATATCCAAATTTTACTGTCATGTTTTAGCATGAAAATTTAGCAGAGTAATTTACTCACACATATTTCTGAGCTAAAAAGACTCCATACAAAAATAGTATTAGTATACATACCTGCAAAAGATATACATTTCTCGTATCCTCAGGATTTACCAGTATGATATAAAAATCTAATTTTGAGTTTCACTCAGCTTTCACTTAAAATGATCTGGTTTTGCTGCCATACAATTATTATTATTATCATTGTTACTGCTATTAAAGAATTTGGTTCACTCAAACTATGGATTTATCAATCTTTTGATCTGCTCTATTCCTAAAATCTTAAAAATAAATAATTGCATTTAAAGTTATAATTATGTACATTCTTATGAAGATGAATACTTCACTTAGTTTCATTTTTTGTCCTTATTTGCTATCTATTCTAGAATTTATACTCTTACTCTCCCTTTGCATACTAGGAAATATTTTTGGGTGGAGGGTGAGGTGTGGAGGTTTGGGATGAAGAAAACAGTTGAATCAGGCTAGTTTGCTAAACAATGGTAAATATTTCAAGAAAATGTTGATTAAATTTCCCTTCTAATTTAGGGAGAAGGGAAGGAAAGTTAGCTCCTGATGGCTTGTTCCTAACAACGCCAAGCCTGCACATCCAGCTGTCTGCATGTCTCTAACCTGGGCGACTGTATGTGGTCAGGTTGCTGTCGCTGTTTCCATTGCCTGCGGTGCAGCAGTTGATGGAGCAGTCATTGTGGTTGTTCCCAGTGTTAGGCCACGTGTCTGCCAGCCAGGGCTGCGTGGCAGGTTCACTGATGTTGAGAAGTCCTGGCCTAAAGAAAAAAAAAAATATATGTAAAAGTAAATGTTATATAAGGAGCAAATAATATTTCCTCTCTAGAAATCCAACAAATTCTTCATCTCATCATTTTCACAAATAATTTGGTCAACTATGCTGAATGAAACTATAATTCCTTTCATTTTACAGGCAAGGCAACTGTAATGTTAATGTTCTGGGACATGCCTCGGTTTTTATAACCATTACATTGTAAACTGGCAGAGACTTAAAGTATCGTATCATTTATAAGGCTCTACTCTGCTTTCAGTCACAGTGACTAAAAATCAAACATGGAATCTAAAAAACAGATACATATATTTTTCAGTGTTTTAGTAGCTTAAAGAATAAGCTAGCTAAGACAGTTTGCATTTCTTAATTTTTGACCCATTTAAAAATTATGGTTCTTCTCACAAATTCGTTAAAAAAAAAATGGAACAAGCTCCTTTATGTAGATAATGGATCCTTCACTAAGCACATATGCATATTTTCCTTCAAAACCATGTTTCAGAGATAGTGAGTTGGGGCTCTGTGACATTTTGCAGAGAGCCTCATCAGTGTTTCAGAGCACAGTTCTGTAAGCTTGTCAACATTTTCTGATGGTGACAATGTAAAATGCCATGAATCCCTAAGTAAACAAAGGAAAGCGACTGAATTAAATCTGGTAAAACAAAGATGTCCACTATAAGAAATGTCAGCATTCATGTTTTGGGGGGCACAAAAGATGCTGATCTTCTTTCACTGTGCACTGAGAGTGCAAAGTACATCAGCAGTTATAAACGCGAGTCCTGGACCGTCAGTGCCAGAAACGCAGCCAGAACCCAGGAGTGGCAATCCTGGCGTCCTTCTCCAACACTGACTCTGTTTGATGATTCAGCAGAAGAGGTGAGGATGCATGATACACTGTCAGGTCCACAATAAACAGACTGGCACCACAGATTCTGCCAAGACTTTCTTCATGGCTCCATTTTCTTTGTTAAAGTGCAATAACCATGCTTCTCATTTACCTGGGAAGCAAGAACATTGCACTCTCCATGGTCCCTATTCTGACACACAGAGAGTCAACCGAGGAAACTTACCATGCAAATAATGGTTATTTGAGAAATAATTCACTTCAAGTGAAGAATATGGATTTATAATTATGTATCTGCATACAAATATGTATATATATATCTGTAATAAAAATAAATATTTACCCTTTTGCTTACAATGTGTGAGGTATTGTTCTGAGTCCTTTACATGTATTAATTCACTTAATCCTTATGACAATTCTACAAAGCAGTTACTATTATTATCCAAATTTTACGTAAGAGGAAACAGAAGCCTGAGAGAGGTTAAGAAACTTGTGCCTGGTTACACGAAGTGTGTGAGTGGCAGATTTGGGCTTCAACCCCAAGTAGCCCAGCTCTAGAATCTACACTTTAATTCAGGATGCTATAAACACATATACTGGAGGGCACTGAAATTTCCTAAAACCCTCATTCTTAACAAAAGGAAGACTGGGGAAATATCTGAAGTCTTAAAATTCAGAATAATGCTTTTATAACTGAACAAATTTACTATAAAAATTGCTGATAAAAATATGCTTTGAAAAGCAATGTTGCTGAACTGTTGAAATTTAAAACATTTAAATGCAAGCTGTATCACAGATATCCAGAGCCTTTGAAATAGATGTTGCTTAAGAAATTCTGCATTTAGTAATCTTTAGCTTTTCTTATTTTCTCTTGAACTGAAACCAAGTGTGTTATCACTACAGAAGTTATTAAAAGTCAATCTCCATATGTGACACTGTAGAAATATTATGGGATGTTGGAAGTACGGGTCAAGCGGAAATTTTCCACAGCCTGACTTACATGTTTCAAAAGTAACAGACAATATTTTCATGCTACTGTGATTCCCCCCAAAAAAACACTTTTAAAGTGAACGTTTTGATATCATCAGAGACTGAAAGAACTTTTCAGATTCGTAGGAGGTAGGACTAACAGTCCCATCCTAGCTTTCGGTTCAGACCTGTGTTTGGAGTGCTAATTATTTAGGGATGAAGGTGAATCATGATTAGTGGCCCAGAATGCATCTTAAAGTGCCAAGTGTGTATTTCAGAAACTCTAAGGAAGTCAAGGTCCTATGTAGCAACTCTGATAAGGGTGTTAGCGCAAGCTATCTTTATGCATTTAAGATGATCCAGTGTTTCTGAGACAGACTTAGTTGCCCAAAAATAAGAAATGAAGCAGAAGCAAAACACAGTGCTGGTTATAATGATTAATATGTGTCAAAACATTATATAATGTTACCACATTTTACATATATATATAAAAGTAGAATCACATTATACATATATATATCTCTCTCCATATATTAGTTGTTACATTTTCATGCTAATATATCTATCTGAGTTTTGCCTGTTTCTTCCTTGTCTTCAAAAAGGCACTATCAGGGAAAGGAAGACACTAGGGCTCGCAAAAACCGTATTTATCTTTCAGTTCATATTAAGGGAACAGTTCTGTGTCACAAAGGAAAAAAGGACAAACACACTTAAATAATTACGTGGCAATTACCTTCCATTCCTCTGCTCCTACTCCAGATACTCCAATCACTCACTCCAAGAAAAAACAGACAAAAACAAAAAACCCGAAACAACAAAATAATGCCCCAAACCTATCTGAACTCCTAAGCCATGAAATAAAATACCAGAGGGACCCCGGGCTGGGGAAAATGCTCAAGGGGCTTGGCAGTACAGGTTGCCCATGGGCTGTCTCTTCTTTCCACTGATAGCGTGAGAGAGTTCTGAAGCCCAGGAAGAAGCGAGGGACAGATCCGAGAGTGGTCAGTCCTTTAGAGAGCGGCAGGGTTTGAGCTCTGTTTCTTCTTCACCTCCCACGGCCAGGAAATGTGCTCTTGGCATCCTCCACCCGGTCAGCCTGCCTTTCCTACTGCTCTCTTCAGGCTTTCTCTGCTGTTTCCTTGTTTATGCTATTGTTTGGATTTTAATTAGGTTTTTGTTTGTTTATTTTTGTTTGTTTTGTTTGGGTTTTTTGGGAAGATGTGATGCGGATATGTGAGGTACGGGAAACAAACAAATAGAAACAGCTATTTAATATTTCCATGACCCTTCTCTGCATTACACTGCAAGTCCTCTGTCCTTTTCCAGTTGAGAAGAGGGCTCTTTGCTTACTGCAACCATCCTTTTCTCTTTAGCTAAATTCACAATTTTGAGAACCAGAAGAGCTCTCACACTCAACCTTCCCCTTTATTAGAGGAAAATGTCCAGAACCCAAAATTTTCTTCAAAGTCATCAAGGATTGAACTCAAGTCTTGTGGCATTCATTTCTTTAATAACTTGCTCATCCTTTCCTTTCTTAGATACTTTTTGGTGATATCTTTCAAAGGTCAATAATTCATGTGTTGAATTTATGGATATAATCTAATAAACTACATTTATTGCACTACAAAAATTCATGTGTTTAATTATTGATTAATAAATCACATAACCTCCACATGCCAGGCTCTCACATTCTATTGTGAGAGACAATCATTTAGGCCAGGAGTTGGTATAACTATTTCTATAAAGGATCAGAGGGTAACCATTTTAGGCTTTGCAGGACAAATTTTTTGCTACAACTATTCAACTCTGCCATTGTAGTGGGAAAGCAGTCATAGACAACATACAAACAAATGAGTCTGCCTGTATTTTAATAAATCTATTTACAAAAACAGGTGGCAGACCAGATTTGGCCCAAGAGCCATAATTTGCTGACCCTTGATATAAACAAAAGATAACTGCATTACCTCATATTAGATGCTCATCTGCGGTATTCATACAGCACAAAGAGTTCACGGAGGACACAGCAGGTGAACCACAACACACTAACAAGGGGAGGGGGCACACATTTCAGGTGGTGTAATAAGGACATAGAAGAGAGGGAGGGTATAGCTCAGTGGTAGATTGTGTGTTTAGCATGCACAAAGTCCTGGGTTCAATCCCCAGTACCTCCACCAAAAAAATAAAATAAAATAAAAATGAATTTAAAAATACATGAAGAAACCTAATTCCCCTCGTCCCCAGAAAACCAAAAAACAACAACAAAAAAATAAGGACATAGCAGAGAATGCAATACTGGTGAATAGCAGGTGGATCTGACACAGTGGATTGTACGGTGTGGCACACAGAGGCATGAAGTGAGCTTGCCAAACCCTAGAGGTTATTGGCTTTACAAAGTGCTCTGCCCACTTTGGACCTAATCTTTTAAACATGGTGGGTTCCACTGAAAAATGAGATCTTCAGCAGCTCAAAGACATGATCAACATGCATTTCAAAATTTCATTCTGGCTCCAATGGGCAAAAGAAGTTAACAGGAAGTAGCGCTAGTGAAGTAGCGCTAGTGAAGCTCCCTGGAGCTTTTGTAACAGATAAGGCAAGGGAGAAAAAGAGCTTTCAGTGAAACAATGAAGTGATAGTGAAGGGAGTGAAAGGTAGGATCAACAAAACGCAGTAATGGATGCAGGAAAGAGGATGACTTGAACATTTTGACTTGGGTGTCATTAACCAAACGGGGTGGGAGGTCCAGTGAGGACTCACAGTCTGAGATGCCTGAGAGAATCCAGTGTTTAAAGATGACATTCGAAGCACATGCTTAGCATGCACAAGACCCTGGATTCAATCCCTAGTACCTCCATTAAATAAGTAAATAAACCTAATTACTCCCCCCCCCCAAAAAAATATTTTTAAAAAAAGAAAAAAAAAAGGGATGACATTGGAGAAGAGAGGACAGGAGTCTGGCCCATTCTCAGCACATGGGTCACAGAACGTACACACCACACACACACACACACACATTCACACTCACAAATGGCTAGGAAACGAGACCTGTTCCTAATGCATTCCTGACCTCTTATCCTGTCCTATTTTTTTTCCAAAGCACTCATCAACTGCTGAAATAACAGTGTTGTCTTTTTTTTTTTAAAAAATGCTTATTATTTATCTTCTATCTCCCCCACGAAATGTAAGGTTCACAGGATAGGAACTTTTATTGCCTTTGCTCACTGATGCATCCCAAGCAGCTAGAACAGTGCCTGTCACATTGTAGGTATTCAAAAAATATGTTTGATGAATAAATAAATTTAAAATTCTGTATGTAACTGTCATTTTGAGCACCGACTCCAAGATCTTTACTTAACTGTTGCCTCTGTCAAATTCCAGCATCTTTTATCATTTGGTTTGGTAAAAAGATCACTTCTATTAGATATTTAAAATAAATCTGTTTCACCGTTACACTTAAAAGGTTAATTCTGGATGACGATAAAGTGAGCCAAATGGGACAGATAGTTCAGGAACTCTGTAATTTTTCAGTCCTGCTGAAGAAGCTGGCATTTGGAACCTCGAGATCCCTACCATCATTTCTTCCTTCATAACTTGGTCTATCTAGGTTGTAAATTCCTTTAGAGCAGGAACCAGACTTCTATTTTATACGTGTGTGCGTGTGTGTGAGTAAGAGACTGCAGGTCTGCGCACCTGCCCCGGCACAGCGGCTGGGACAGAACACACAGAGGTGCTCAGCAGCATTTCCTATGCTCTGATTAATGAGAAAGCCGAAGTCTACAGTCATGAATATACACATGGAGAGAGTTGGCTGTATCATCAGGCACTCCAGATTTATCCACGAGAATGTTCTTACGCCAGGGGCTGTTTCACGAGTGTCTAGGCTGTGATTTAGATGGAATTTCCCTGGATGCAAAAACATGCCCTGGTTTAATTCCTGAATCAAGCGGATTTATTCCTCATGAAGACCTCCTTAGCTTTGGGGTGTTTCCGTGGCTGGCTTTGTTTCACAGGAAGCTAGCAGCAGTATCCAGGAAAGAAAAGATCAGTGCTTCGTGTCTAATTTGTGCAGCATTTGCTAAAGGTGGTCAACGTATTTTTTCACCACTCTTTGTCATGTACCAGATTCATTCATTTTATCATCAGATGGCATGTTCTTCAGATTCAGGAATAATATCTTACTTATTCTTATCTTTTCCAGTAGCAACCACATTATCTAACTGTACAAAGCAGGGCACTCGGTAAGTTAACTGAATTTGAATTACAAAATGGTTTTGTTGAAAGATTTTTTTTTCTTACACTTTAAGCGAGAAGTTGCTGTTTTTGAAAAGAAAACATTATCTTATCGTAGAAAATCCTGAAGCTTGGTTCATGTAACTTACACCTTCTTTCAGCCCCTTCCAGCTGCCTGTCACATCCATTTGTGATTTCTCTGTGAATATATTAAAGTTCACTGAATGATAATTACTAAAAAAAATCATAAATGTAGGATTGAGGTTCATTTTAATTAGCAAAAAACACCCTCCGTGTTAATAAGCTACCTAGATTCTCCTTTTATTTCACCGTATTTCTCTGCAAATGGAGAGCTGAGTTATGTTGTGTTCATAACAAGAACAAACAAACATAACCTGTAACTTACGAGCCAGTGCTGTGTTCAGCAGGTTTCCAAATGAACACTTTTTCTTTCTATCTGTTAACTAGCTGTATTTCTTAATCTTCATAAATGCCATCGCTTAATTACTTTTAACTCCTTTTAATCATCTGCTAAATCAGCAAGTCTGTCTTCTCTGGTGAAAGTGCTCCCTCTGGTGTTCACTGACTGAGATGCAACAGCTCCCAACTCCAGTCAGTAATGGGCATTTGTGTGTCAACAAATTTGATTCTACAGCACAGCAGAATGGAACTTTTCTAAAAGACTGAGGTTCCCGACGCCCTCTCACTCTCTTGACTTTTTCCACAGAGTCTCGAGTAATTCATTCCGTCTCGGTAAGACTTCTGTAGGCCAGAACCCACGTGAAACAAACTCCACCTTTAGGTTAAACTTTTTCAGCAAAGAAAGTGATGTCGTAGAGGAAGACAAGAAGAAATATCTGGAATTCCCCTTAGAATCTATAAAACAAGCAAGATAATTACCTCCCTCCACTGCTCACAGCTTCGCCTCCTCTCTGATACGTTACTAGAATGTTACAGAAAAAGAAAAAGGATGAGTTAATAATGTTTGTGTTTATGTATCAAAAGCTATGACATTCATAAGCATATTTTTCAAATGGGATGTCTTCTCCCTTTCTACTGAGAAACATTGCAAAAATCATCACAGGAAGTAGCAGATTTCTGATTCAACTAGTATTTTTTTTAAGACAGTATGGATTTAAACGTATTTTTCTTATTTTCTTAATGTGCCAACAAGGTTGAGAATTAAGCAAAAGCAGACTTCAGTATACTTGTATTAAATATAACAATTACACATTTGTACATTCATATTCTCATAGATTTCCATTTTGATTTTATTATTAGATCATGTAATTTCATGATATTATATAAGAGGAATCTTAAATTAGGGGAACAAAACCCTGCCAGACCATTTTCCCACAAGTATGAGTACCAGTAAGAAAAAGATAAATGTTAAAATAAACCATCTCTCTCTCCACACACTAAGATGTAAGCTAAGTTGTGATTATTAATTAATGTGACCTATTTTTTTACTGTGGCTCGTGAAAACCCTTCTCATTGTATTTTCATCAGACATGGTGAAAATATATTTTGTATGTATACATGGTGAAAATATATTACAATGCTCTTGAGAGCATTCTCAGCTTAATAAATGATGGGCATAAAAATTTAGCCATAACAAAAAAATGATTTGCATGTAGTTAGGCAAGGGATTAAGAATATTAGCTTTTCTGTAAATACAGACACATTTTCTAAGAAGAAATACATTTCTAAAAGCTGCCAAACTCTGCTACTTAGAAGAACTCCAAACTGGGAGTCTGCTAAGGAGAGATAACTGCTTCCAGTGATTATAACAACTGGATTAAAACCGAGGAGGCAAGGCTACAGGTACATATTTTGCTAAAGGCGATGGGAAAGAAGAGGACCCACTTTGAAAGGAACTGAATAGAACAGAACATTAGGATTCGGACTTTGGGAAAATGAAGTTTTATTTTCAAGTGGGCTGGATCGTTTGATTCCCTTTAAGAATGCTGATTCTGGGGACAGAGAATTGCAAGGGAGAAAAATTTTTGTTGGAAAAACCTGAAAGCTTAAGTTCAGGGAAAAAAAATGCACTGCCAAGTCTGAAATAATCAGTACGATCATTAGCATGTTAAATCATGCTGAGGGTAGAAACAGTGTGTCTATCTAATGGAACACATGCAGACAAGGCTCAGATGCAATGTGGAGTCATGAATAGATGACTGCATTGTGGGGGTGACAAGCAACACCAGCCATTTCTACCTCGAGTGCATGCCTGGCGTGAGTAAATGAAGCACTGTCTTCCCTTTTGAGTCCTTTCCCCCAACTTACGGCAGAAAATGAAATAAAAACAGAACCACGATAGTATAACACATGCCAAACTAACAAAGGGAAGGAGGAGGGTAAGCGCAAATATATACCTGTTGGTGTGAAGGTAAAAGACGGGACTGAAAAATCAAAACAAAATATAAACCAGTTATTAAGCTGAAGAGAGAAAGGGAACATATCACATTAGTATAAATCAAGCAGACAGCTGAACATAAAACAAATGTAAATAACTAAGCCAGTAGTTCTGACACTCTTGATATATGAATAAAACCAAACTGGAGGTTAAAAAAGAAGCTTGTCTCTGCGGGCACCACTCTGAAGTGTCTGACGTTCTGGGACAGGGCGGGGTGTGTGAGACTGCGCCGGGCTAGCCTGCGTATGACCCCTGCATTCACTAACAGAGATCCAGCTCATGGCTTTAGTCAATGTCTGGTGCAATTTAGTCCTGTTTAGTGCAAACAGGAATCCTCTACTGTTAATCATTTCCAAACACGGGATAATGGGTTCTTAAAGAAGAATTATCAGGGTCTCGCCTGAACCTTATCTAGAAATCTGAAAGTAAATGCTTATTAAAGAGGACTAATAGGAACACTTTAGTATACATCATTAAGAGGGGGAGTGGGAGACAGAGAAGAGGGAAGGAGAGAGAGAGACATAAAGGAAGAGAAAGAAAGAAAGGAAGGAAAGAAAGAAAGAACTGGAACAAAGAAAAGCATAAAATTGAACTGTTTCACTGCCAAGAAATGCCTGACACCTTATTACACAAACAGTGTAATGCTACATGTCTATCATCATAGACATTGCGAATGGACAGGAAAAACGGGCAGTTTTAAAGTTTAATTTCTCCATTATAGTTTACATTTAGAAGCTTTCTAGAAGTTAAGCGTTTTGTTTTTTTTTTTAATACCATACCAGAGGCTAAACAATAGAACAATAATGCCCCTCTGAAAACCTTCACTCTCTGCGGTTATAAATCTTAATCTAATCAATAATGCCTGAAATGGAACTGCAGACCTCAAAAGTTGCAGCCTTGCCTCCCCACCTTTTCCTATCCTCTTCCATTCCCAGGTGTTGGATAACACCAGAGCTCTTTCCATGTCACTTCATAAAGGGAGGAGGCTGACTTTTTTTTTTCTAAACTCTTCACATTAATTTAAAGTAAACATGACCCTGGGAAAGAAAGCAAGGAAATCTACATTACTCTCTTGAAGACAAAAATGTGCTTTTAAGAAACACTTAATAGACACAAACTAGAATCCTGACTACTTTTTGTGGATCAAAAAGCTGCCAAAAATGTATTTTCCACTACACATTTGAACGTCTCCAAGAAATTTATTTTAGGATTAGAGCACTGAGGTTGCAAACTAGAACGCTGTAGCATCCTTTACAACTGTCACTTCTTACCCAACCATTTTATCTCTCAGCGTACTAGGAAGAACAAAAACCAACCCCTCAGTGCTGGGGATCCAGTTTATACACTGGGCTTCGTCTGCTGCACAGCACTCTCTGTCTTAAGAATTCTATTGTGTTTTCCTTCAGTCATGTCTTTTCAGAGAGTCAATGTAATTTAGCTACAATCAAATATTCAGAGCCATAGTAACAAGTCCTCATAAAAAAATAAAGAAAGATACATTGGAAAGTAAAGCAATTCAAGCAAGAATGGAGTGCCTGCACACTAATTTACAATTACAAGGACACAGGGAAAAAAAATGAAAGGTCCTTGTCAGTACTTCTAGCCAACTGCTAACCCCAGTTTAAGGAATTGCAGAAGAGATGAAAAGAGATCAGTCTAAATGCAATTTTTTTACAGCTCATACACCAAAGGATAACTTAATTCTCAAAGCTTCCAATAATAAAATAAACTCCTTTTTTTCCAGTGGTGCTGGTGCACTATGTGGATGTACATAGTGCATACATGGACTGGGGTACTGCGTGTCTAGGAGAGGGCAAACCTACAGATAAATGAAGTGGGGAAGTGTTAAAAATGCTCACTACTACCCAAAGTCACACTCGGGCTTGATGACTTATAAGTCAATAGGCTCTTTCACATCTATCTCTTTAAACTATTCCAAATCCTTTTTTCTTAGAATTACTGGCATTGTTTGGGGGCATTGACAATTTAAGATTTCAGGATGCATTTTAGAAAATTGCATAGAAACAGAATTTTGAAAAAGTGTTGACAAGGTAAAGTGAGGAAAGTGGAATCAAATGCTCACCAATTACATTTGTAATTATGTTCTGTGATTTCTGCTTCAACACAAGATAGTTAAAAGGACAATGACATTAGTTTCATAGGTTTTGCAGAAAAAGCACATAGGCATTTGCCAGCATGCTTAAAGTACATTAGTAAAAGAAAAATATTCCAAGAGGGAAGAGGGTTTCATGTCATATATTTAGATTTCAAGACAACATAGAGCATTAAATTGTTACAACTACACAGCTATCATGCTTCACTGCAATAAAAAAATGACAGTATTCCTGGAGAATTCGAGACTCTACAGCTAGATGTTAATTAATCACTTTTCTTCATTCAAAACACAGCCCCCCACAGCCCGCTGCTGCCAGCTCCATAGCACACAGACACCCACAAACCCCCTCTCAGCATTGTTTTTCAGTCAAAGGTTTTACATAGTAACACATGTGTCTGACTTTGTTCTATATTGTGTATGTAATTAGCACCAGCTTTCTTCTCAGTAACCTCCCAGCCCTCATTTTCCATTTCAAATGCAGGGACAGGGATACTGACATTTTGCTTCATCCTTAGATAGAAAAAAACTTATCTAAAAAAACACATTTAAGAATGATAACGTTAAGGGAAATGTGTGCAAGAAGAGATTGTTGGGGAGTTACAGGCAGGAGGCACAGTCATGTATTTTTATAATGTGGGTCATGACTTTGTGTTGACTCTTTCTTGCCAAGACCCCTTATGACCAAGAGCACAAAGATTTTAGACTGCTGTCCTGGACTGTTTTACAAGTGCAGAGGGACATTCAATAGAACTTTTTTCATTGAGAAAAGTTCCAGCTAGCACTAACAAATTCCAACTTGTCCATATCAAATCAGATCAGAGACATGACTTGGCCAAGCCACGTAGGAAATGTTCACTTAGGAAATATGTAGACAATTTTTTTAAAGGGTGATGATGGTGGGAGAGGGAACATGTTTACTGATCATCCTCTTTAAGTTTGCTTTACAGCAAAACAAAAGTGTTGTCTTAGGCTTAAGTATAGAACTAGGGTGAATGTATAATTTGTCATCCAAAACCAGGACAATTTTGAGGGCAAAAGGTGCACTGTAAATAATTTAGTTGGATTCAAGAACTAAATTGGGACTGTGGCCTGGAAACTGGGACTTAAAATCACCCTGCCTACAGCCCAGATCTCATGCCCAGAGCTGATGAATATATTTGAGGAGGAAAGGGTGGGAGGATTATCTGTCTGACAGTGTTAATAATCTCATTAGCGAACAAAAAAATAAAAGCCACAAATCTACAGATTTTGAGAACATGTGGCAAAGGTGTCTGTAAAATCCTTAGCATATTCAGATCATCCATAAAATTGTAAATAATTTGCAGCCAAATAAACTTTCTCTTCTATACTGTAAACACATTTTTAACAAAATCGCCATCACTAGTTAACAGAATATACATATTCAATTCAGCTTCAAATATAACAAAAAAGTATTAAACTTCCTCTCTCTGCAAACTGAATATTATTCAGCAATCCACTTCATATTTTATAAATAATCAGAAGTAGTCATAAATATAATTATTTATGAATAATCTCTCTAGCTTCACAAAGGGCAACAAAGCCCCCTTTAAAGTTGTATGACAGTCCAAAGCTTGGACCTATAATTCCTGTGACAAGGAGATTAAAAATTTTCCTCCAAATTATAAAGCAATAAAGTAATTCCCTAAGAGAGCAAGGGAATGGTGTCACAACCAAGTGCAGACCTACCTTGGTGAAATATGTTTTAAAGGAACTGGGCCTGAAACTGATAACCCTATTTGTAGTAGCGCTACTCAAGAGGAAGTTTATACGTAGATATTACAGTAAAATGAAAACATTTTTGAAAAACATTATATATTAAAGTAATTTAATAGAGGATATGTATAATCATGAACCACAAGAATCACAGATTAAAATAAAGAGTTATGTAAACGCAGTTAAAAAAAAAAAAAAAAAGGAGAGCAAATACCTTTTCTGATACCTGCATAGGTACTGGTCAGCCCATTTCTCTTCTTCCGGTGTCGATAGAGCCAGATGCTGAAGACCATAAGGATGATCCAACAGGCTGCCCCAATGCCTGCGATGAACGCCGGCTGCTTCACGACGTCTGAGATCTGCTGAGCAAGGCTGACTTGGTCCTCAGGTGACACGGGGTTTCCATGAGAATCTGAAAAGCCAGCTTTGGGTTAATTCGGGTTCGAACCTTGATGTGGCGATACACATATCCTTGTATGGTATACATATAATGGCCGTCATTAATTTATTAAGTTTTGGAGAGTAATTTCTGCTTTCATTCTGCAACATCCACCATTGTGAATTTAAACAGTTTATGAGACTTTCTGCAAAACTATATTCATTTTATTTATTTTAATTCAAAACAAAGAAAATCTTATAGAATATATATTTTTTATGGAATATATTTTAAAACATGGAAAACAACACACAATTTCTATTTTTTTTTAACTCCAGCTTGTTGCTTAGGTTAATCTTCTCAAGACAGTGCTGAGATAAATACAAAATTTCAATTCTAAAACATGAAATACTTGAATACAAGTATACAAATAAGCAGTACTGAAAACTATGTATGAAAAAGATATAAACTTTCTGAGACTTCTATAGGAAACCTCAATTATATGTTCTAAAAAAGGTAAGAAATAAAATTTCATTTCCTCTGTAAGGTAGATATTGAAAAAAATTGTGCATATTTGTGTGTGCCTCCCTTCTCCTGCTCTTGTATATTCTAAGACTCTTAACTGCCTCAGAAACACCTTATTAGACAGTATGTTCAGAAGGATCTTTAAAAATTCAGGATCATTAAAAGTCAATTAAAAATAAGATAATGTTACAATTAAAAGAACTACATGAAAAATCTTTCTTTTAAAATAATAACCATGGCCAGCAATAGATATAAGAACATTAAGTATGGACAAGAATTATCAAGTGTTATGAATGATCCAAAAGGCCCCTGACTCCTCCTGTTAGCTGTTTTGATTCAAGAATTTAAAATTGATGGAATTTATGGCTATTAAAATTTACTTATTTTACATTTCTGTTTAAACCTACTAAGAGGTTCATTTTCCAAGCCCACCATTTCACCAAGTCACAAAGGGTCGTCTGCAAAGTCTATGAAAGTCTGGATGCCGTTCTTCTATCGTCAAAGCAATATTCTACTTTGCTGGCACTGAGTGCTGCCAACGCTGGGATGCCCAGTGGGCAGAATCCTCATCGGTGTCTGCAGTTTTAATGTCCTTCCCCTACAACATCTGATCAAACCAGAAAGTGTTTGCCCACTTCATTAGGATGGGTGCTTTCTTACAACTGTGAAATCATTTGAGTCTGAAAATATTCTGCTAACACGGCCTGCTTTAATGTAGAAACATTTCTTCCAGCCAAAAACTCTTTTCTTTCCCCCAGAAAAATAACTGATACAACGCAGTATTTATGAATAATACTTCTCAAACAGAAAAATTCCTACAGGTGATTTTTTCATATTAAATGATACTGCATCCTGACAAGACACTGGCAGGAAAAACAAGCAGCATTCACTGGCTTAGGAAACCAGGACCCCCTTCCACAGAAAAGGGCTGAACTGCTGCTCACATCGTGTATGGGTGTGATTTTTATTTGCTTTTTTCCCTGAACTGAATTCCAGGTTTCATTCTAAGCAGGGTCAAAGCTGAAAAATCTATTTTCACAAGCAGTCGCCGCCACCTGCCTTCCACTGTTTGTTGACTGCAAGTTTTATTTCATGTTCCAGACTCTTTCATCTATGGTTATCCTAAGAGCACTTCATCCTCTGAAAGTCACCAAGCCGACCTATTCTTTATTTCTGATACACCCTTTGTATCTGCTAGGTTTATAGATTTCATGGCTATTTGTGCAAGGTTAAGTTGGGTAGCTTCAGATTTTATGGAGACAGCCAAGAGAGGTTCCATGCAGGCGACCAGATGGACTTAACAGAATAAAGTGTGGTGTGACTAATGAATTAAAACAGCCCCTCTGTATCTCAGTCTTTGTCTCACTGCAGCTGAGGCTATATTCAGATATGGAAAACTGGAACACACTTACAATTTCAAAAAAAAAAAAAAAAAAACAACCCAGTTTGACCCTTAAATTCCATGATTTAAATCTTAAATAAATAAAATTACACATGGTCCTTTTTCCAATTCATCTTTGAAAACCCAACACTAAAAGTCACATATTATAAAAAATAGGTAAATGACGTGACAGTGTATAGGGAGCTTTTAATTTCAATTTTAATAAGTTAATGCTGACTTTTCACAACTATTTGAGTAGAAAGATCTATGTTTAGACTTCCCCCATACCTTAGATAACACTGTAGCAGATGCATCAAACACTTTTTAAAAATAGTTTTATATATTGCTTAAAATTTTGTCATAAATGTACCAGAAATAAAGCAATTTTTTTTTTGTTTAAAATTCATGTATTTATAATCATTGTTGAAAAAAGGGCTAAATGTTAAAGATAATCCAAAAATTAAATTCGAGCCCATGGCTGTGGCTGAGGTAGCAAGCTCTCCACTGAAGGCCTGGATGGTACTCTCACAGCATAGAGTCATGGGGAGGTAGCTCCTTGGCCAGCGACTTGACTTTGCAGTGTTCCCATATTTGTTTGGAATCACAAGACTGAGTTCTGGACAAGCAGTGATGTGCACCATTTCCAGACATGCACCATTTGAACCCTCCCACACATGATGTGTTTCTTTTCTTCCTTTTTGCTGGCCCAGGGTCCCCTTTGGAAGCCCCATGCTTAAAGAAGGAAAGCCTCATCAGCCTGTGACCCTCAGTGTCGACAACCACTGGATTTTAGGCAGACTTTATTGTGTTTCACTACAGAAATTCTGCAAGTGTACCTGTTACAGCAGCTAGCACGGTCTTAACAGTTGCACATCAATGACATTTTCCAAACCGAATGCAAAGTTCATTATGTCTAACAACACAGTTCTATTCAAATTGGAATGCTTCTTAATTTTGTGTTGAAATAACTCCTAGGATATTACCAATATTATCAACATGCAACACTACTATGTGCTTATTTGTGATATATAAAGACTCATTTCTGATTCTTTTTCATAATTTAGCAACTGGCATAAAATATTACTAACACTTAACTTCTGATCTGCAAGGAACAAAGCTGACTATACCTCTCAGTATCTTCTGTAATTTAATTGTCACTTCCTAATATCTGACCCTTTTCTCTTTCCGTTTATAATTTTGATGCTAGTTTTTTGGTTGTTTGTTTCAGATTTTACTGGTAACCATTTGCTAATCTGAATTTTATGTCCATGCCACTTTGTCTATGGTGAAGTGCAGTAGTAATGAAGGCTTCTGCTAGGTTTTTTGGTTTGTTTTTATTCATCTAACCACTTTTGAAGCACACGTTGTATTTAATTTTCTAAGTAATCAGCATATACCGTATTCTAGTGCTCTTTAATATCTCAACCTATCTTTTGTTATAAAAAGCAATACAATTTTAAATAGATGCAAAAATGGTGGCTATAAATGGCATACTGCTGTAAACTTCCAAAACCTTGTTTAAGTTTTGCATTTAAGTTGTGTTTTTTTAAAAAGTTCAAACCACTGTGAGTTCCACGAAGGCGCAGATTGTGTCTTTCTTGTTCACTGAAATATCCTTGGTGCTCAATTAATAACAGTATTTGTTAAATAGATGAAAAAATTCAATAGGATAAGATTAGGATGACACTGAATACTGACAGTCTTTTGCTTAAAATGTGTGCTTGGATAAATTTAAATCTAGTTGTGATATTAGATAGAATAAAGCTAACACCATCATTTTTGCAGCTCTGTTGTCACTTTCCATAGTCTATTAAATGTCCAATGGTGGCTCCACTACCTACAAAATAGAAAAGCAGGACAATGGGGCACAGTGATATGATGGTCAAGCCAGATCTGCACTGACACTCACCTAACTGGATAAACTGTGGCTCACTCTTCACTCCAGACCCGGCCCCCGTGCTGGCTGCCACCTCTACACTGTATCGGATCCCAGGAACCAGTGAGGGAATAACCACAGAAAAGGTGGAACCATCTACTGTCTTGTTTATATGGTATCGAGTTTCATTGCCAAGACACCAAACCTGTGAGAAGAACACAACACATTTTCAGCTGATAAATTATGTAAATTAATATAAAGATCAACATAGTATTGTGGTTTTAGACCTAGACAGAATTCAGACCTATTACGAACCTAATATAGGAAGTTTCAAAAGTCGTTTTCCCCTGGGTCTAGTTGTGCGAAGACTCTTTCAAACCGAGTGTTAGTAGTCCCTTAAAGACCTCTTGGACTTTCTTTCTTACATACTTTTAAAGAATTATATCAGGTAATTCTACAAATGTTTGCTCAAAGACCCTGGTTCCTATCAGTCCTTGTCATCAGTTTTTTTTTTTTAATCTAGAAATTATTGCCAGGGGAAAAAAAGGAACTTGCAAAAAAGCTGTATATATCCAGATAAAGAGCAATAGCTTACCTATTATCATTCAGTATTTGCATTCGTACTATGGGCTAGACAGGACACTACCTGACCAGATATCACAAAACAAAAATGAGCAGGTAAGTCTGGGTTTAGTACTTTAATTCAGCAGTTTTCTGGGATAAAATTACTGGTGCTGTCACAATCCCATCAGCATTTATGTCAAAACCAAGAAGCAGTTGATTTAAAAAGAGAGAGCCCTTCTGAATAATCTGAAGTATCTTGACATCAATATGGTTTTTAAAAATAAAACTGAACATAAGGAGTAAGGATCATCTTAAGATTTATTCCACCGATGGTATGTCGAACTATTATCAATGAAAGAAAGTTAGCATTCTGATCTTGCATTTCAATGGTACTATTGCTTAGTCTTTGATAACATATGTGAGATCACGAAGAATAACAATACATATTTGACTTGAAAGAAAATGTTCTAATACAAAAATTATTGTATATCTTGCTAACTTGATGATGATATTTGTGATAAGAGATTATTTTCAGGAAATTAAGATTTCCAAGCGATGTTATCATTCCTGAATTTAAATTTCACTGGAGGAGTATTTAATCATAGAGTGATATTTTGCATGTTGAAAAACTTGGATATGATGCATGACAGTATCTGGACTCAGTTTCTGTAAGAAAATGACCCACGGAGTAGTAAAACATGCTCTATATGCTTTACGATGTCCTCCAGCAAGACGTAGGGTTAGTGTCAAGCAGCCTATTGTCTAAACTGTCACAGAAACGGGATTTAAAATAAATCTAAGACTGTCAGTGTCCTCTATCACATGGGCAAAAACCTTTAACTTTTTTCCTTTGAAAGTTAGTATTATTTCAATATAATTTCAGTGCATGACACCAATGAATGGTCAGTCTCTATACCAGGATCTGACCATTTGGAAATAAAGAGTCCTTTGTGATTTTTCTTTTTCCCTCGATTACATTACACAGCTGAACCAAAGCCACAAACTGATTTTGTACCAGTCAATGAGGTTGTGAAAGGCATTTTATTATTTTAAATTGACCATGAAGTTAAGTGAAATCCACCCTTTCGCATTTCTTTAAGAGAGAAATGAGTTTTGACTCTTAGGGAAAAAGGCTTACATGACACGATTTTGCTTGAGAGCTGAGACATCTCCTCATTTCATATCCTTAAAATTCTCTATAACAGTTTATTTTTCTGGACTGAACCATAGCATCCTGTCACATTCCAATATTGAAATAATCTTGAAACACATGATAAAGCACTTAAAAGTGTAGAGATTCTTGCCTTTTAATGACTCAACTGTAGGAGAAGATCTAATTTCAAATACCCTAAAATATCCACAGTGCATTTATGGCGGTATTTTAAATACTTTTTAAAAATGTTGTCCTTTTAAATGAAGTGTACGCAAATTAAGAGTTTTTTACTTTGTTTTTAAAAATCATTTTAAAATAAAAAGTTAGACCTAAAATTTAGCTCAGTATATTTGCTTATTGTACAAATTAATTTGGTACTAAAAAGTACATTTATGGCCTTTATTTGGGCCTTAACCAAAAGTACACATCAGAATCACCCGGAAAGATCTACCAAACTATACGTGCAAGGGCCTTGTTAAACTTACTGAATCTGAATCTCTGAGAATGGTGGCTGGGCACCTATATTTGGAAAATGATTCCATAAGTGATTGATGTTAGCATGTAATTGCCTGCAGAAGGTAAACGTGTTCACCTTCTTAGCATCATTTTCATGTCAATAGATATGTATAAATTTTCATATATACAAGATAATCAACCAACTATCATAATATAGCTAGTAACTAGAAAAATAATGAGGACATAAGGCAGTGCCCAGAGAAATACATATTTTGCAGTTAAGTCTTCAGGTATGTAGTGTGTTTGTGTGTTAAAAAAATACACATAAAATCTACTCTCTACTGAGATTTTCCTAATTCAGTCTATCAATTATTCATTTATCATAGCTCATTAAGACTGTGCTATAAAATAAGTTCATTAATAGGATAAATCTCATGTCCCTAAATTAATTTTTGTTTTACTTTGGCATGCTTGAAAATATTTGCTCCAAATGAATCTATGTAAATTCAATGGTGAAGAGTTGATTACTTCACAGGTAAAAAGAATTATTTAGAATCACTGGATTAAATCACTTGACAATAAATCATATGTTTAAACAAATTCATTTAAACATATATAGAAGCTTATAATTGAATTTCCTCTAAGACATGAAATTTTGTTTGGAGATGAAAATAAGGTTTATAAAAATTTTTTTTCAAGCACACTAAAATAATTTTTCCAATGTAGTAAAATTCCAGATATATTAAAAGAAAGAAAGCAAACCATATCTGATATAATTCCATGGGGCAAACTAATTCTGCAAAATGTATTTAAGCTGTTTTCAAGAAAGAAAAAAAGAGATTATTTTATTAGCTTTTACATTTGTTGTTTGTGTTAAATTATATGTACCTATATATTATATATTATTATCAGGTAAATTCTGTCTTTTACATTTTTTTTTCAAATGGCTTAAGAATTATTCCACAATTACTGAAGAGATAGGAAAGTATTTTAAAAATAATTTTACATGCTGCTACGTAGACCAGCAGATGGCGTCAAATATCCATGAACAATTTAACCAAGCTTGCTTTTTTTCCCTTTGTAGGGTGAGAGCAGTGTCCATTCGTACATTACTATACATATATTTACCTTATACTCTTGGACCATTCCATTCTGAGTATCTTCAGGAGGTGGCTGCCAACTCACAAGAATTGCAGTTCCATTTCCATCATTCTTTGATACAGTTACACTTTGGGGTGGGGCACTGGGTGCTATTAAATTATTTTAAAAAATAGATGTATTATGAACACATTAGAGAACAAGCAAGCATTTAATATTTAAAGTCAAGCAAAACATATATAAAATTTATATCAACATATGCATATATTTTCAAGATGTACATCCAAGTCTGAATAATTTCAAACTATGTAAGTTTTTCCTCAATATTGCTAAACTATTGTTACTGTGAATTTTCCATAACCAAAGTTATGCAGATTTTCACCACAAAACATCCCAGGATAATTTCCCTTTCTCCTATCCTCTAACCCAAGTCCCATGTCTCCCTAAAAATGTTCAAAAGTGTAAAGATAAATGTTAATCATTCATGATATCATATTAACTGTATCCTTTAATTTATTGTAATCAAAGTAATAGACATTTTAGGAAAAATTCTGGTTATTTTTAAAGAGTATACTTATGATGTGTAAAATTTACCTTTATGTAAATATTAATTTTTAATTTCCAGTTATAGGGTAGCCAAACATACTGCTTTGTCTAGGGCTGAGGGATTTCCAGGGACATGAGGCATAAAACGCTAACCCCAAAAGGTCCTGGGCAAACCAAGAAATTTCTCACCTTATTTACAAACCATCGTTCAAAATAAAATTTGATAAATGAATGTAAATACTAGCAACTTGAGAATAATTCAGTCTTTATACGTGAACTTTAGTTCTGAATAATTAAATATATCTATGTCATTAAGTAATACGATGTTCATATTTGCATGTTTTTATATAGGCCTCTAATAAAGCAAGTCAAGTACTAGAGAATTTTGTTTTTTAGCAGTTCTGATTAAACAGGTTCTATTAGCAAAATACAATGCTCACCATCAAGACAGTTAATAATTAGTGTCACTATTAACATTGAAATTTTTCAATTAAGTTAATAAAAGCCTAACAAAAGTACTGCAATGCATGGTAATCACAGTTCATTATACTTGCCTTCTTCTAGTGTTTTGGCAAATTTAATTTCACTATCAGCTCCTTGAAATTCATTAAAAAAAGGGCGAGCTTTAATTTCGTAGTTGACTCCTTTTTTGAGATCAGGGATAACCACACTATTTTTGGTTGGGGTCCTCACTTCAAAAACTAACCACCCCGATTCACCGTGATTAGCTCCAGAAGGGCGATAAAGAATTTTGTATCCTTGAATATATTGAGACTGTTGGTCCACCTATTAAAATGATAAATAAAAATGCAATCATTCATATATTTTTATTGAATTGTTAGAAAATTAAAAGAATGAAATGTGGTAAAAATGCAAAAAATTCTACCTGGCTTTATCCCACAGTTTTCTAGTTTATACAAAGTAGAATACTAAAAAAAACTCACAATCTTTTATAATATGTTCACTTTTTAGCTTAGTATATAATATTAGGTATTAATTTCTATGCTTCATGTAAAAATGTGAGGCATCATGGAAGTTCTGTGACAGACATCTAAAGGTAAGTCAGGGTATCAAGGAGATGAGGAAATAAAATGTTTTTCCATTTTCTAATCTTAAAAGACTACTTGATACTGTTTAGAAATATTTCTCAGTTTAAAAATTCATACGCTAATGATCCTATCACAAGTTACATATAATCATAATATTCTGTGTTTTCCCTGAGACTGCTAAGTTCACTACTATAGCATAATATAAAATACACACAAGATGAAATTTTTCTCTATTTAAAGCCGTTTCACAGCTACCATAATAAACAATGCTTACACTATAAAATTATCATTGACGGAGAAGTAAGCAACAGGTAGATATAATTTAACTATCTGTTGTATATGTATTTTTTTTTCGTATAATGATCTCCCAAAAGCCATCTGCTTATTAAAACTGAGATCAAATATTACAACGCCAGCAACAATGACTCACTGTCCAGTGCACTTCGATTGAAGAGGAAGAAAGGATGGTCGGGTTGTGGAGGTGCAGCACAACATTTCCCAGCTCGCGCTGGACCTGCTTGTGATCCACCCCCTGACTTGTTGGGGGAACATCTGCAACAACCCAAGAAGATTGTGTCAGACCCGAGACAACGTTACTGACGTGAATGAAAACATGGTGAAACAGCCCTTTCCTTCATAGCAAACCTCAGAAAAGAAGAATCATTCCAACTGCGAAGCCAGCCTGTGATGCAGAATAAAAGAGGAACAACTTAACATTTTTACTTGGATCAGGAGGACAGGACATACAGAGAGAGGGCATGTAGAAGGCAAAAAGGAGCAGGAGGCAAAGATAACAATGGCAAGCAGCAGTGTTTGAGGGCTCCTCCCATCATGTAAGGGTCACTTTCTTGCCAAGGATGAGGAGCCTAGGACAGTCCCCTCTGCGTTTGTTGCATGACCTTCCGTAGTTATCCTGACCATGCAAGAAAGAAAAGAGCCCGGATTTTCAGCACAGTAGGTGGGTAATGAAGAGAATGGAAATGCATAAGGAATAAACAAGCACAAAATAAATTAGACACTTCTCATCTTATAAGATGAACCTGGGTATCTTCCCAAATAAGATGTATGATGTTAGTGGTTATGATGAGGGATACAGAAAACATCAACAGAATAGAATGGAATAGAAGAGAACAAAATAAGATGAAAAAAGAGTACTTAATACCTACGTAACAGATGGTTTGTCTGAGTTGAGTTACTACAGCACCAGCAAAGGTTCAATTAAGAGTTTTAAATCTCAAGAACACCAGTATTTTTAGAAAGGAGACCAAGAACATAGTAAGCATTAAACTGTTACTAGAGGTCATTTAAGTTGCACTTCTTTTCCCAAGGAGGGGTTTTGTTAAACTTACTAAAAAGTCTGCACTTGATAAAAATTGCTCATTTCTAAGAGATTTTCTAAATACAGATACTTTGCTTGGTTTACAATAGAAAAGGAGGACACAGGATGAACAAGAGAAGAAAATTAAAAATTTGCTTTACATCCAGAATTCTCCTTCCCAGAGTGCTGTATCTTGGCACATATATTCTAGACTATTTACCATCCCGTGAGCAACAGAAACGAGAACTTTAGTTTTCTGAATGATTAAATACCTTCAAAGAACTGAGTTTGGATAGAAAACAAAAACATGAATATTTAAAATGAGAACAGTAAATACCTTTGATGGGGCCCATAGGCAAATAAATGAAAGAGATGACAGATTCGGACTGCTTTTTAAGACTAAGATGTAATAACCTTGACTGTCTATATACTGAGCCTATAAAAATCAACCTATAAACAAGCAAAACAAGAAAAACTGAGATAATTTTGGCTTCTCTCACTTATTATCATACCTTAGGAATTGCTTCGGCTAATACTGGCCCCCGGGCTGCCTACCGTCACACCCTAGAGATGGATAGCACTCGGCTTCCCATCTCAGGCTTACTCCTTCCCTCCTGGTCTCCATCGCTGCTCTAACTTCAGCTATCGTCCATCTCTAGGGTAAGAGTGAAGTGTTTGGAATAAAACAGACTAGGCAACTCCCCAACTCAGCAACCTGACAGCCATGTAACTGTGGGAAGATGTCTTAACCTCACGATTTTTCTGTTTCCCCATTTGTCAAATGGCAATATCCACGGAAGCTACTTCTGAGGATTTGGGGGAGAGCTGCATTTTGTAAGGCATGTAAAGTCCTTTTATTAAAGGTAGGGATTGGGTCAACCTTTGTGAACCTCGACCACCTTAGCACAGTGCCACACATACAGAACGGCACAAACGTTAGTTGAGACAATGTGATTTACTGTATGGAAAACACACACATATTATATTCGCTTCTAAACATGTTATCATATGTAAGTTTCCATCCTCAGGGAATCATCTGCCTTTCAGGAGGTATCTTCAAACCTGTAAGTAACCACTTTAAAAGGTAATTACTATAATTTGCATTGCAATCTCTGATTTCTCTGGTTGGGTAAACTTGCCAGTTCATCCCTTCATGAAAATTACTGAATTCTCTTGCCTCGTGTAACTATTTTGGCGATAGAATATTGTTTTAGAAAACTTCCCATCGTAGAGAGAAAGGGAAAGTAACATCTAATCACGCCACATTGAGATGTTTTTTCATTGGCGCCTTTGTTGTTCTTGTTTTCCCTCTTCTGAAAGAAAGAAATGTATTGTAATGTAAAACGTCTTCAGAATTAAACTTGGTGAAAATCTCAGACATGATTCCATTCAACTGCTACCCCAGCATGGGAGCTCTCTATACACAGTCTCTGAGGGGAAGGTTCTCCAGCCCCAGTTCATTATTTACACTAGCTGGCCTCTCACTGTCTAGACTTTACGTATTCTGTACATTCTGTGTTTGTGTACATATTCTTTAAAAGACAGGGCTCAAGAGTGCTGCCTAGGTCTGTTTCTGTTTTGTAAATAAGTTCATTTGTCTTTTTCTTAAATTCCACATATAAGTGATATTACACGGTATTTTTCTTTCTCTTTCTGGCTTATTTCACTTAGAATGACAATCTCCAGGTCCACCCATGTTGCTGCAAATGGTATTATTTTATTGTTTTTTAAAGGGCTAAATTGGGAATTCGAGATTTGCAGATAGTAACTACTATATATAAAATAGATAAGCAACAAGTTTCTACTGTATAGCACAGGGAAATATATTCAATATCTTATACTAACATATAATGAAAAAGAATATGAGAACGAATATATGTATGTGTATGTCTGACTGAACTATTATGCTGTACGCCAGAAATTGACACAACATTGTAAACTGACTATACTTCAATAAAAAAAAAAAAAGAATGCTGCATGGACAGAACGTGGATAAAGAATAATAGTAACAAAGGCAACAACCACCCCCATCTCGGCAATGTCCACCCTCCCCCCTACTTGCTAGCTGCTCATGTCATCTCCCTTACATTACCAAATCTTATATTTGGGAAAGTACATTTTTAAAAAATATTAATATTCATTCACTTGTTTTTTTTTTTGATGGAGCTACTGGGAACTGAACTTAGGACCTTGTGCATGCTGAGCATGCACTCTACCACTGAGCTATACCCTTCCCTCTCACCCTGAAAGTACATTTTGATTGCCCTGTGAAGGGATCCAACTCCAGCTGTGACATATGGGCCTACCTTACTCTGACCTGGAAACCATGCTCTGGATCTGTGCAACTCTACCTTATGACCTGCTCATTCACAGGAATCTCTACTTGGGGACAATTTTTTTACAGCCATGTTGCAGAAGTAGTTAGAGAAATTATGCCTGTTCCCTTGTGAATTAGTTACCGACAAGTCTTTGTTGAGTTCCCTCCACCCCTGGCTTTTCTCTTAACTTACACATTCTGTACCCTTCAACCGAATTTCCCCAGGTTCCTGCTATGGCCATAATAGCTTGACTATCAGCTGGGCTTCACCTGTCCCAGAAGCAGTCTGGACAATATACAGAAACAACCTAAATGTCTATCAGCAGATGACTGGATAAAGAAGATGTGGTATATATATATATATATATATATATATATATATATATATATATATATATATACACACAATGGAATATTACTCAGCCATAGAAAGAATGAAATAATCCCATTTGCAGCAACATGGATGGTCCTAGAGATTATCATATTAAGTGAAGTAAGTCAGAAAGAGAAAGACAAATATCATATATCACTTACATGTGGAATCTAAAAAAATGACACAAATTCTATTTACAAACCAAAAACAGACTCATGGACATAGAGAACAAACTATGGTTATGAAAGGGGAAAGGGTGAGGAGGGATAAATTAGGGTCTGGGGATTAACAGACACACATTACTACATATAAAATAGATAAAACAACAAGGACCTACTGCATAGCACAGGGAACTATATTCAACTTCTTGTGATAACATACAATAGAAAAGAATCTGAAAAAATATATACATGTATAACTGAATCACTTTGCTGTACATCTGCAACTAACACTGTAAATCAATGACACTCCAATATAAACTTAAAAAAAAAAGCAGTCTAGTCTAGCAATTAAATCTGCCTCCATGTTAACTTCCACTCATCAGTCTTGTTTTGGTGCCTGGAGTTAGAGTAAGCATACTTTTCTCACATGATAGTGTCTTAAAATATTAAGGGAAAAAAACCCAGAGCCTAGTCTAACTTTATTATTTTGGGGATTATATATGCCAAGTCCTTGGATTTCTTTTCCAAGGATGTGATTTTCAGCCTTCAGTGCAGCCCCACAAACTCTCCTCACTGTCCTCCTCTGAAAAGTTTACCTGAAAATGTAGTGGTCAAAAAAGAACATGTTACTCCATTTGTGATCTGACCAGTTCTGATTTTGATTTGCATATAATTCTGCGAATGCCAGCTGAGACTAAATCTGTAATTTTGGCAACTACTCACTCAATTGGCTCAGACAGTTGTTCTAACTGACTTCCATCACTGACTTCGGCCTGCCCCCACCACCCTGACACACGCTCACATGTGCTCCCTTTAAGCCCAGTATCCTCAGCCTATCCTTCTACAGCTAATTTTTAAAACCCAAGTTCAAGTACCAAACTTTGAAATTTGCTCCATTAATTTTAATCTTGTTAGTGCTGGCCCACCATTCCAGTCTGTCTGGATATATTTAAGTCTGAGTCTCTTATTCAGCACACTAGCTATGTTCTTCAAATTTTACGAACTTCCCTTATTTTTCGTCTAGACTCTGAAATAAATACAAGTCCAATAACAAAGTCTCCTGGCATAAAATAGAAAAGAAATATGAGTCCTGTAGGTTTATAAATTGGTTAGTTAATTTCATCCTTGTCCAATCCTGTGGAGCAGGTATTTTTAGCCCCATTATACAGGCGAGGAAACTGAAGCTCAGGACTAAGGAACTGAGATGAAAAATTCTTTGATTTCAAAATTATATGCCTGTTTCATTGTTTCTACTCTCCCAATTGACATGGGTTCATTTCATGTAGGTTGTTCTACTGTCTCTTCATGTACAAGGATAAGTTGATTAAAATTTTAAAAGATTTAAATTAATTTTCAGATAAAATGTTAACTATCTCCTTGCTTACAGCTGAGGATGTATCTTACAAATTCATTCATGTGAGTATATGACAGAATCGCCGTTAATCAAAGACTTTAACTTAGGTCTACGGGGTAGAGACCACTGTAGTGGGGACAAAGGTTTAAGTTCACTTTACAGCTGTCATAGTTTCTGCATTCTTCACAAATGCATAGCTAATATTGAAAACCTCAAACTGCCTTAAGGCAGGATCCAAGAATATTAAAGCTACTGGTGAAGTGACTCATAATAGCAAATACAGGCATTTGGGTGTGTTGATTTCACACAGCAAGAAACAGATGTGGGCATGTTCCACAACTCAGTTTGCTTTCTCTGTGAATTCTGAAACAAAAAGTCCTTCCAAAAGCATTGTTGCTACACTCACTGGAGAAGACAAAACGTGCAATATGGCTGGCAGACCCTCTCCCAAACCAGGAAAAAAGTAATTTAAGTCTTTCAGTAATTTTGTGTACAACTTGTTCTATCACTGTAATGGAGTTACAATTTTTCCTTTGGAAACAAACAACTCAGGATAGAGACATTGGATTCTTCTGTCTGTTGAGAAACAAATCTTATATTTCTAACAGATGCAAACTACTATATATATAAAACAGATAAACAACAAAAACCTACTATATAGCACAGGAAACTATACTCAGTATCTTATAATAACCTATAATGGAAAAGAATCTGAAAAATAATAGATATATAGATATTTGGATAAGTGAATCACTTTTCTGTATACCTGAAACTAACACAACATTGTAAATCAACTTTATTCCAATAAAAATGGAATTTTATATTTCTAATTTCTAGCATCTAGAATTACCATTCTTTACTAGTACAAGGACAAGCATATTTTAATTGTAATGACAATATTTCAAAAAAAGGTAAAAGTTGATTCATATTCATCTTGTTTTCAATATATAAATTTTACTACTATTAAAGCATTAAAATAGTAGGAGGAGCAAGAGGGTGGATAGGAGATAATAATCTGTCCGTTGAAAGCTAAAAATAATTTCTATTCACAAAAGACAATAAAAAAAACAGTGTATCCAGAATGTAGTTCAAGTGAAAAAATTTCCAATTTCAAATGTTTTTAGAAGCAGCTTAAATATGTTCATTTTTCCTTTTATCTGTTTCACCCAGCTTTTGACGAAAATATACATGATTTCCATTTAAAAGTTTAATATATCAAGGCCCACATAATTGGCAAGGAAAGACAGGCCAAACAACATACCGACCTAAATTATGTTTTTTCCATGCTTTGTAAGAGGTTGACTGGACAGAGGGATTAAGAATAAGTTCATCCGATGACTATCTCTTACATTTGTGTGATTTCCAGACAGTATTACTTGACTATGGTTGTAATATTCAAAACTCATCCAGAAGGTCATGAGTATTAAACTCAACATAAATAAAACTACTCAATTTTAAATACAATTATGTGATTAAGATTTTACACCGACACAATAATCATATTTAAAAATCAAGAAATTGAATATAACACAAAAATATTTGCATACTATTTTTCCTCATTGGATTTGTGATTTTATAAAATGAGAAACATTTCTCTGTTATTAATCTAGTCTTGGAGTGCTTAGTCCAGAAAAATAAGAAAGTTTGCAGATACTGTGTATTAAAAATTAAGAGCAACTTGGACAGCAGATTTATGTTAAATATGCAATCCTAGCATGTAGTACAAAAGATTTACCTGTAAAATTAAAACATCTAAAGATAAGTAGGTGTCACAAGGTTGAGTAAATCAAGATTTACCTTGTGTTTTCACTGGATCTGATATCTGGCTTGGATCACTAATTCCATATGCATTTGCTGCCCTCACAAGGAAAAGGTAAATTGCATTAGGTTTGAGTCCTTTAACGGCAAATGTTTCCATTTTCACATTCTCTGCTACAGTCTGCCAGCTGCTACCAGATGCATGGCTAAGGACAGAGACACAAGTTAGAACTTGCATGTTTAATGGTAAATTAAAAAAAAAAAAAGAACAACAACTAGGAAACATCATCTTCGCTCTACCTGAAGGCTTCTATAATATAAGACGTTGGGGTTGCACCTGAATTCAAATTTGGTTGCCATGACAATGTTACTGTATTTCTGCTGACATCTGTAACTTCAGGTTTCGAGGGGGCGCTAGGGATTAAATTTGGGTCAGTGGGTCTTGGAGGCTGAACCGGAACTCCAAATTCTAACAGAAAGGAAAAAGATGAAAGATGTTTATTTACACATATACAGATAAGTACATGAATGCAGATAACGTATCCATACACCTACTCAGGCATCAGGACATCTGCTTCATCTTTTTGCCAGTAGGTAAACAACTATATTTCAAGCTTTGTTTTAAGGTGAAATGCTGTCTAATTTACCTTGGACTTCAATGTAAGCGCTCCATGTTGCCTCACCACTGGGGGTCGATGCAATGCAGGTATACCGACCAGTGTCACCCAGCTGAGAAGACAGACGGAAAATAAACATTTGGAACAATCAAGAGCTCACTGGGCTGGAAAAGCAATTCTAGTTTTGTATATGGCCCATGAATATGGATAACTGCATTAAAATGCACTAGACAGAAACTTACTCTCAATTTGTTTTTATTGAACGTGAAGTAAATTATTGCTTGAAGACAGAAGACAAAAAAGGCTATTCTAATTGTATAATAAAAATATAATATTTAAATGCATTAACGTGTCACCATTTTCAGTTTTGGAGGCAGTACACAATGAGGTATATAAGTTAAAAATCAAAGGGTTAATCTTTATTACTAGTTTATACTTTATATTTAATAAGTCACATAATAAGTTTAATAAAGTTTAGCCAACGCCTATTCTTGCTATTTATATTTTATCTGAGTTACACCCATATGGATATTGGAGATAGATATTTATAGAAAACAGATTGACAAAAACTGATTTCTTCTTAAAGCATTCACTTTTTTCCCCCATTTTATTTTTTTAACCTGTAACTTAAGACAGTTTAATAAGTATAAAGTCAAACCCCAGCTGGAATAATGCCCTTTCTTTCCTTAGAAAGACTGACTGCCAGAAAACAAACACAGATCATATGTTCAACATTAAAATCACCACTAGCATAATGAACCCATATACCTTTGCTTAAGGTAATAACTCTATCATAAAGTAAAGTTGGATAAAGCAAGAATGCTGTCATCTTGCTCTGGCAATTGTAATAACAAAGTCACAATCGTTGTCACAAAAAAAGTACAACATATTAAATTTTGTGGCACATAAAATGAACTGCTATGTTGATCCAAAACTCCAAAGAAGCCGCCCACAATAGGCAGTAAAGCAATTGAAATTTATGTTTATTGCTGTCAAGGCTATTCTTTCATATGTCTCATAAGCTTGTCTGATCTTGACCTAGAACGAAAAAGAAAAATCAAAACAAAACAACACAGTCCTGAAAGAACAGGTATGGGATGTGAGGCCCTGGGAAGGTAACTCCGTAAATTGTTCCCACAAACCTGAGGCCTTTCATCATTTAGCAATCTGATTTGAAATGTACATTCAATGTGTACATTGCTTTATAGTTTTTGTTTGCATGCATAGTATTCTGTAACTGCAAAATGCTGAACCAGATATTCACAGTAGAAGAACTGTCCAAGTACACTGCACCTAATATGGTACTGGAAAATGTCTTTGAAAAATGCTTTATGGGATGAAAGCATCATATCACTAGTTGGGAGGGGTTTTTTTTCTTTTTCTCCTGCAAATCCTCACCTTTTTCTCCTCCATATAAAACCTTAAATTAATTGCCATGGGCTAAATTATGAGAAAGCCATCTTAAATGCATAGTGAAATGTCTGAAAAAATAAAGCATCAAATTAAAAATATATTAATACTGTTATTAGTATTTCATTGATTCTAAAATTTGAGACTTCAACACTAGTTGCTGGAGACAAAACCGAAGTGGAACAAAATGGAAAATCCAGGGTGTCTTTGCAATTTACCTTCGCATATCGGATCTGCAGTACTCCAGTCTCCAGCTGTTTGATTCGAGAATCTTGGGTTGAAACGAGGACTCCGTCCTTTCTCCACAGAATTGTGGGCACTGGACTGCCTGTGGCCACACAGCTGAGCACTAAAGTACCATCCACTGCTACAGTCTGATTCACAGGACCTTGTCGAATGACTGGGGGAGGTCGGTCTGCAATCACTGCCAGGAGGAACAACAGGAAAAAGATTTCTGCAACTGGAAGCAATTTTCTAATCATCCAAGCAACAGCAGTCGCTCTAGGCTTTGAAACAAACTAATTAAACAAGTAATTGATGTAGGAGACATGCACTATTCAGAATGCATTTCTGTGATGTACTGATTCAGAATATTAAAATGAGACACCATGTACTCCTTTCACATGGCCAACCACTGACTAGGCTTGCTGCATTGTCAAGGGACCTATTTAACTGAAGAGTCCAGAGGCTAAATAAGGACTGTGGATGGTGACGTAGATGCACAGCGGTGAGAAGCTGAACGTTGTACTTTTTCATCTTTAAACTATGTAAAATACAAGACACAACAAAAAGACCATTTATCCCAAGGAAACCTATGAGACAAATTTTCATAAATGAACCAAAGCCAACTTGGTAATCGTTCTGTGTCCAACAGAAAAAAATAATGGTATATCACCATGTTTGACAATTTCATATTCAAAAAGTGCTTTGGACTTTGATAACTGACAAATCAATACAATTAAGCTCTTTTTACCTTGGAATTTTTTCTATTAAATGAATACATAGTTAAAATTTCCCAAGCCAAATGAATTCAGAGAAATTGGAAAACTGTCCAAATATATTGTTGGTAGGCTAATCCAAAACTGTAACTCAAGCTGATATCCTAGCCCAGGGAATATCACACTTCCATATCAGAATTATAGGACTGGGAAGACACTTCTGCTAATTCTATTAAATTAATAGTTTTAATGTCCTATGAAAGGAAACAATGGGAGGCATTTCTATAACGTATAAAAATTATTCTTATTATTATACAAAAAAAAATCTAAAAACTTTATCTGAGATAATAAAGTCATAATCTAAGGGAAAATCCAAAACGATTGTAGTGGAACTACAATAAATCCTGCATTAGAGAGATGTTCTGAGCCCCTGACCTGGGCAATTTAGGTGAAATTCCTTAAGTAGTTTTTTAAATGAATGAACACTAAAAATTAAAGTTAATTTTTCATTATTAAACTTAAAAATTCTGAATATCAGTTAACAATTTATTAAGTCACAAATATTCAAAAGACAAATCTAAGAAGTTGCCTGATTAAAGAAAACTGGTTGCCAGAGTAACTACATTTTGGATGCAACCGTTTGCAAAGCTGGATGTGTCATGTTCAAAGTCTTATGCACCAAAGATTTTTTACAAGCTGGAGTCACACTTCCATTTGTCCCTCATTTTTCATGCAGTAATTATTAGTTTGGGGCATTCAATCTCAGAAAAACGAGAAAGCAGAGAGTGAAATCAGTAACTGTGCATTTTCACGCCGCTCCTCCAGTTCCCTTCCACCCTTGGTTGCTGGTGTGAAATCTGTTAATACTGGAGGCTGAGGGCATATTAGAAGGCTGGAGCTTGAAACTTGGCAGGAGTGTTTTAGATACTCCACGGATGAAAAAATATAAGCCAATAATTCCTTTGCTTAGACTTGTTTAATCTTTTCTACATTATCTGTTGAGATTGGCTACAATCAAATTAGAGGCCCCTCCTGGTAAGCATGAAAAAATAATGATAGTATTTTATTGCATTGGGGTTTTTATAAGAATCTGCCACCTGTGTTCCCTTGATTATAAGAATAAATAATAATTAATTAAATTAGTATCAGAGTGGTTCTCTATAACTGATTATAATGAAGTCCAGTAATGGAGAGGTTTACATTCGGTAGTCCTGTTATATTTAGAAACAATCCAACATCTGGGGATTTATTCAAGTTTCTGTATCTTTACAGTTCTTTGATGTTTACATCATATTTAGCATCATCCATACCTCCTTATCCTGTCCCAACACAGTTTAATGATGTTTCTCTGTTATTGATTTCTTCCTGGTTTACACTGGGCAGTTGACAAAAATAAAGAAAAGAGGAGTAGTGTTGATTATCAGGCTACACCATCTGTCATGTGTCTTTGGGCAAGTTCCTTAAATTATATAAGCCTCAGTGTTTTATCTGTAACATGAGGATAATAATACTTGTTCTAACCAGCTCAGGAGATTGCTATGATTTAAGTGGAATAATAAATATGAAAGTGCCTTGCTAATTGCAAAAAGCTAGACATTTATATGAATTGTGCTATCCACTTATCCTTTTCTATAAAACTATAATATGTAAGTAAGAGGAGGAAAAGTTCATAAGAGCAATTTTACATTTTTAGGTAGAGAAAATGATTAGTGTTGTTACATATTAGAATAAAATACTGATGAAATGTTTAAATTTACACAAACTAAAGTGTGTAGTACATACAGAAGTCAACCCTAAATTTAGGGTTTATGAGGAAAACTTCAAATAAAGATTCTAACATCTTACATTTGGATTATTTGAATGAATTATCAGCTAATAAAATAGGATGTGTAAGAAACAGAAATTCAGTTTAAAGAAAGTTAAATGCATGGACTTTGGAATCAGAAAGATATAGCACTGTGAAATAAAAATGTTCCACATCTGTTCCCTAATATAGAAGCCAAGAGATTCCAGTGGCTACTGAGCACCTGAGAGTGGCTGGTGTGATTGAGGAACTGAATGTGTAACTTAGTTTAATTTTAAGTAATTTTCATTCTAACTTAAATGGTCTCATGTGCCAAGTGGCTACCATATTGGACAGTGAAAACTTTTGTTTTAAATCTCATTTCTGCTAGTTTGCATCAGAGGGGTTTGGGCATAACTTTTCACCATTCTCTGCCTCAGTTTCCTCATCTGTAAAATGAGATATCAGATTTGAAATTGCTGGAAAATTCTTAATGAAAAATTCTTAGCACAGTGCCTGGCACAAAGGAGCCACTGAATAACTGTAACTTCTTATGAGTCAACATCAGCATAGTGGTGACAGTGGTGGCGGTGGAGTCGGTATGAGCAGAGTAAAGGGTGATACGCCCCTGTTAGAGCAGAGTTTACAAAAGTTTACCTATTTCCCTCCACGTTCAATGAAAGATTTAAAGATCCTAAAATGAGGGTATATCATCAGAGGTAATTTTGTCACATCAAAAATAATGATCATGTAAAGACTATGTTAATACATATAAATATGTTTATAAAATAATTCTGCATGAAAAAAGAAGACAATTACATACACACAGACTGGTTTAAGTATGTAAAATTGACATTTATACACCAACAAACATCAGAGTTATAATCACAACTGCCATCTGTTTGCAAACATATCTCAAAAACCTATGAGTTAGGCTGTAAAATATCTCATGTCAGCAATTAGGGAACTGAAACATTGAAAGCTCGAGTGACTTGTCGAAATCAGAAAGTTAGTCATCGGAAATCATTAGTAATTGAAAGTTAAAACTCTTTCCATTGTGTATCAATAGCTTTTGAGAGATTAATGCAAGTGATTTTAAACTTTACTCATCATTTAATCATCATTAACTAATTTTCCTTACATTCTAGCAATAAAGAGAAGAAACATTTTCAATTAAATAGGTGATATGCACTTCTGTGTTCCTGAGTCAACTGCTCTTTGGGGTAGACCTCGGCTACAGAAAAACAACATTTCAAAGACAGCTGCTACTCTACCATACTCTGGGCCTCACGCTTTCTCCTGCCTCTGCCTTTGTTCTGTTTGCAAACAATAAAGAAAGAAGGTCAGGAAACTAAAGTCAAATAGAATTCAGAAAGCACTCTGCCTGCTACCTGTCCTCTTGATTGGACTTGATAGTATGTAAATACTGATATTGTCAGCACTCACAATAGTACAAGTTCACTTACGAAGAAGTAGTTCACAGTTGTAAGTTGTTTGTACACTATCTATGGACTCCAAAAAAATAAAACTAAACTAAAAATACAGTACCACCACAGCAAACACAAAACCACCTTAAATCTCCCCAGAGACTGTAAGATGAAATAGGACCTTTGGTGTTAGGAGTGAATTGCCTACTAGGCATGGACCCCCAATCCACAAATTTAGGCGTTTTGTTTTCATTTTAGTTTAGCAAAAGTTGATACACTTGATCTATTCTCACAAATGTAACAAACAATTCATGATAAAGCCATGTCGAAGGGCATAGAAAGTAGAAAGTTTTGCTTTCAATGATTAATTATGAGAATAGTAAGAGATAACTTGAAAATATTTTATCATAATTTATTTGGCCTTTTTCCATGTACATCTTTACATACAAGTTGCTTTATAAAGTTGCAGTTATACATATATATATAATTCTATGTTCTTTTTCTATATATTGATTATCAAATTCATTACATGGTCTTCACAATCATCATTTAATAGCTGTAATGTATGTAAGAAACTGTAAAAACATTTTAGGTCATTCTAACTTGTTGGAGTCAAGATATTAGATATTTAATATGTATCAAAGACAGGGTTAAGAGTGTGGACTTTTGAGTGAGACAATCCTAATTTTGAATTCTGACTTAACCAAGAGCTAGCTGTTCATTCATTCCTTCTATGTTTCATCCACTTATTCAAAAAATACCTACTGAGTGTCTACCATGTGTCAGACTTTGGTGGATTTTGGGTACAAATTTAACCTAGTTGGACATATATGGGTCCGACTTTCATGGAACTCAGTGTCTAATGAATATAGAAACATAAACAGAGAAGATAGGAAAATAAAGGAAAAATCTGTGTATACATGTCAGGAGGTAGGGGCATAGAACCAATTTTTAAGGAGTTAGGGAACGCTTCTCGAAGGAAGTGAAATTTCAAGTCAGTAGAAAGAGCATGCGCAGGAGTCTTAAGACAAAGGAAAAGCCTATCCAACACAATAAAATTTGGGCATGTGAGAAACATAGTATTCAAAACCAAGCCTGTCGAGGTCATACGATGAATTGTAAAGGATATTAAGGAATATAAACTTTATCTTGAGAACACTGGGAAACAAAATAATGAAATTAATGTATTTAAAAAGTTCCTCCTGAATTTTTCCTTGCATTTGAAAAGGGTGTCTATAATATCCTAGCCAACATTATATTTACTGGTGAAATAGAAAATGCTTTCTCCTTGAAGTTAGGATCAAGAAAAATTCGTCCCTTATCACCAATTCTACTCATTATATTGGAGATCACAGATAATATAGGACAAGAAAAGAGAAGTAAAAGGTTTACATATTGGAAAGAAAAGTAAACTGGTTTATTTGCAGTTGACAGATTGTGTTCAGAGAAATTTCAAAACAATCTACAAACTCTTAGACATAATGGGTGGATTTAGCAAAGATGCTCTTTACAAAAGTCAATTGTACATCTTGCCTCAAACAATACAATAATAAAATGTATATGTATATATAAATATATATATATATGCAATCACATCAAAAATCATGAAACATTATAGGTATAAATCTGTTAAAATGTGTGTAAGACTTTGAAAAATATAAAATATTGTTGAGAGAATTAAAGATCAAAATAAATTTATATCTATATATGGAATATATGTCATTTCCCTAAATTGAAAGCCTCAATTTGTTAGGATGTTAATTCTCCTTAAATTGTTCAATAATTTAGGTGGAACTAAAATTTAAAAAGATTTTTTTGTTTGTCCAGGATACGTGTGTTTGTGTGTTTGTATGAGCATGGGAATTGTCAAGCTGATTTTAACATTTATAAGAAAATGCAGAAGACTTCTAATAGCCAAATGAAGATAAGAAAAAGTTGGAGACTTACACTACTAGTTTGTAAGGCTTAGTACAAAGCTATAATAATTTAGAGTATATACACTTGCATACATAGATTAATGGAATAAAAGAGAATAGACGTGAATTACCACGTTTATGTTCATTTAAATTATGATTAAGATGCCACTGCACTTCAGTGGGGAAAGGACTGTCTTTTCAATAAGTGATGCTGAAACAATTAGTATCCATATAAGGGAGGAAAGGAATTTTGACCCTTATTTTACACCATACACAAAATTATTTAAGAAGGATTAAAAACTTAAATCTCAAAAGTATAGACAATAAAGATTCCAGAAAAAACATGGGAGAATATCCCCATGGTCTCAAGGTAGGACAGGAAATAAAAAGCAGCAGGTATAAAAGAAAAAATAATACATTGGTCCTCATTAAAAGTAGTTACTTAAGCCTTAAAATCATCATCAAGAGAATGGGAAGAAATATTTATGACACGAATACCTGACAAAGACTTGTGTCTGAAATATATGAGAACAATTTTTAAAAAGGGAAATGAATATATGCATCCACCAAAAGGCAAAGCAAGATAATTGATTGCTCCTGCCCACCAACAGACTTGTACAGGTATATTTAACTTTCTTCATAAAAGCCCTAAACTGGAAACAGCCCATCAAGAAAAGAGTACATAAACTGTGAGCTATTTACACAGTGGAATATTATACAGCAACAAAATGTATCTATGTTTATTTTATGTACATATGTGTGTATACACCTGCTCTCTACTTTTTGAAAGTTCATTTCATGCCATTTTGCTTTCATGAAAGACTACATTAAGTACCTGTTTTGGTTAACTGAAGTAAATCTGAAGTGGATTTTTACTTTTATGAAAAGAGGTAATTGCTTCTTTGCTTTATGCCATTTTGGCTTACAAATGTTCTCACAGGAATGCTCTACTTTCAGAGAGTGGGGGAAACCTGTTATATACATATGTGTATATATATTTTTATGTGTATATGTTTACTTATTTTCTCTTCTCAAATTATTACTTCTCTCCATCTTATGGTTTGGAGACTTTCTCCATTACTATGACTTTATAATATATTTGACATTAGTTAATCATGTTTAGCGGAGTTGATAAAAAGAACAAAACCCTCTTATTGAGAAAAACTTAATCATTATCATGAATTGTGAGTTGGATTTGTCAACAATTCATCTTATCGCCTTAATTTAGAGGAAAGAAAAAGAATGATAGTTCACACTAAGAGATTTTTAAAATAACTTTTTACTTTCCAAAACATGAATATAGTCCTATGTACAACTATTCAGTGTAAACGTTTCCTTATATAATTGCTATGCTTTTATGAATCTAATTTGATGCTAGAAGTTTGCAGTACAGTCAAGTTAAAATAAGTATAATTTTACACTTCATCATTGTACCGACACCCTCTTTGGTCTTACACCAAAATTGCTGTAAGAAACGTTACAAAGCTGAAAACAAATACATTTACTGGCACTCTCTTCAGACCCTAAGCCACACTTGGACATTTTGAAATAAAATGCTCTACTTTACCATCGGTAACTTCCAAGTATGCTTTTGTGATGATACTTCCGGCAACATTTAAAGTCTGGCAGATATAATAACCAACATCCGACCGCTGTACGTTAGTAATAGTGAGGTCACCAGTCTGGGAGACTGAAAAACGGCTGGATGACTGTGGTGGCTGATATGAGAAAAGCAGATTCTAGAATCCAGAATTTGGAAGGAAAGAATAACAATAGGTTAATTGCTAGTTTCCAATATGTTGGCATATATATATATATATATGTCTATTTATATTTATATATAAATAGATATATAAACATTTACACATACACATATACAAACATGCATGCCACATACGTACATATATACGCAAATAAGCTAAATATTCTTTCATCACATACCCACGTATACAGATGTGCACACACATAAACATATAAATGCACAAGGTTTAACGATCTAGCCTTAAATAGGGTCACCTGATAATTTAAATAAATTCTAAGTAATGATATGTGCTTTTTATTATGTTTCAAACAATACTAGATATCAAAGACCATTAGATATCATCAGAATTAGAAGTTTTACATATTTAACCAAAGTCAAAAGTTTTGTTTCACATATATGTGATTATTAGGATTATAAACACTAAGTTTTTTAATATGTAAACAACACTAAAATGTAAGCACATTCTGACAAATTAAGTTTAAGGATATCATTTTGGTACCATAATGAGTATCTCTGTTACTTGTCCATTATAAAAGCTCAGTAATCTCTATCAAATTGGTAACAGTTTCTTGTTCTTCCTGTTAAATGGTGAGCATATCTGTTATAGATTATTTTGAAATTTAAATATTGAATTTAAGAATTCATAATGGAATTTTACTTCTGCAGAAAGTTATCCTGCATACAAACTCAAGACAATGCATGATGTTATTTTGTGGCACAAATTTCTCTCTATGAATCAAAATATCATGCTCGCTGGAGGGAATGTATATTTCATACAAAATGGCACATCATGTCATTGTTTTTTATGAAATAAAAATATCAGTATTTCTTCTAATCAAATAAAGTTGCTACTTTTTAAAAGTTTAGGTGTCTTTTAACATATGGATATGGATCTAATGGCAAAATTTTAGGAAAAAGGGAGTTACATCATTAAATCAAACCAAACTATAGATTTTAAATAACAATGAATAATTTATTTAAATAACTAAATGAATCATTTAAATATTACTCTACTAAGAACTTCTAATGGATTTACTATTATTGCTACACAAATGTTCTTACATAATACAATTTCAATTTTTCCTGTCCTACTAAAATATTTTGTTTTTTCTTGTCTTTAATTTGCTGTCAGCAAATTTAGTTCTCTGAGGCCAAATGAAACGTGTTAGAACCAACCACGGTATTAGGTTTCAAACAACAGCCTCTGTACTATAATCAAGTTAGTATTTGCCCACCGAAGTAAAAATAAACGTGACCTTGATGGCACTGCCTACAAGTGATGAGTGAGTGCAGCCAGTAAACTACCTGTGTGCTATGTGTATGAACACAGTAGAAGCAACATCATAAAACAACACACGCAAGGTTGATTTAAACAAAAAAATAAAAGAAGTTAGGAATAACTGTATTAAAAATAAATGAGAACTTTTTTTTTATAAGGATCAGAAACAAGTAAAAGGAAATGTGTCCATTTATTAAAGAAGGCAAGTTACTAAGAGATGAGAAAAAAGTTGTATTTTTAAAACTATTTTAAAGTTACCTATTATATTTAAAGTGAAATTGTTTCAAAACTCCCCTTTTTAATAAGAGAAAGCCCAATAGTGAATTTAGAATTTCAGAATGGTGATCACATGATAGTTTTTGAAGCATTAGGATATACTGAACTATAGCCAACATGACATCTATGTTAAAGAGACTTTCATACAGTTTGATGAATCTTTAGTTGATATATACATATATGATTTAAAACAGAAAGAAGTGAGGAAGACATTTCAGATTCCTGGTGCTTTCCAAGAAATTCCACTGACTAATATTCATCTTTGTGTTAAATTTATATTTAATATATAATTATAGATATATTTATATATTTTAATATATAATTATAGATATCTGAATAATAAAAGTTATGACTAATTGAATTAAGTTGAGAAAAAAAGTAGTTTTTTTTTTTTAATGTGACTGAATTGGAAGTAGAAGTCAATTTCATACGACAAAACAATTACTATTCTATATACCACCCTCAGTACCAAAACTTGGCAGGAATATGTGAAAATTAAAACAAAGCAGAAAATTTTGTCTTCTCTTGCATTGCCGAAATTTTTAGGGCATTCAGAGATTTCTCAGTTCTCTTAAAGTGACAGCTGTGTGACTAAATAATTTGTTTCCTTTTCTTACATATGTGGCACTCATCTTTGCTGACTGAAATACTAGAACAAGGTCATACCTGGCTCCCCTCTCTCCTCCAGAAAATAGCTGGTTGAGGGTTTCCGGTGGCTTCACACTGGAAAGTCACAGTTCGTCCTAAGGCAACAACCTGGTCACGGGGTTTCACGACAAAATGTGGAGGTTCTGAAGGAGAGGAAACAAATTACAGCAAATCAAACGCACAGTCATTGTCTTAATTAAGACAGTTTGCTGATATCCCAAGTGCTGGCATTATTTTACACCACTCACTATGTACCATAACACATAATGTCCCAGTTCCCATCCTTAACTCAATTGAAGCTAAACTGTTAAGTGCATATTTACAGAGTGGAATAGTGTAGTTTTGTAAAGAGATTTTTTTTTAATTGCCTGACCTTCTAAGATTAACCTTCATATTAAAAAGAATTCATGAACTGCCATTTGACCCTTTACATTAAACATACATCTAAAATTGTAGGAATAAATATCTGTTCTCCATTAGGACTGCTTAAAGGTGCATGGACTTTAATCACAGACACAAGGACCTCCTGATGAAGGCAGGTCCTAAAATTACTTCAATTTAACTCAAAAGCTTCTGAAATGCTACCATGCAAATTATAACCATTTAAAATCTTCAGCCCAATTATTTGAATAGAAATGAATTTAAAGCAATAGTGGAATTGAACGCCTCCTTCATTTACATAGGCAAGGGCATGTTCAAACAGAATATATATGGAAATGAGGGCAAATTTGAAACATCTGCTCATCCTGACATTATAAATACTGCCAGCTTTGTCCAAACTGTTTGATTGATACAGGCTTAAATGGCCACTTCATCCAGCAGTAAAAAGAGTGTCAGAAAATTATGTCAGTTACATTGAGAGCAATGGCAGCTGAAAACACTAGGTGTGCTGATGGAGTTATTTCCTGAAAAAAAACAAACAAAACAAAAAACCTTGTTTTGGGGCTGTGCTTTATGCTTGGAGAAAAAAGTACACTGAATAAGTCTTTTTACCTACTGTTTACACTTTTCAAGTTCATTTCTTACCAGCTGTCTGAAACGCCTAATCAGTCTCCTTTCTTGTCTCAGATCAAATTGATGAGAACATGTCAAGCCAGACATCTAACAGTTTATAAGGGATAATCCACTTTTTAAGACAGTTTTATTATTTCTACCCTTTTCTTTAAAAGTACATTTAGTTACTTATGTCACTCACCGAGGATAACTCCTTAAAGTGAACATGAATCAAAAAGCATATTCAGATGTTGTTCACAAGGGCAACCACTCTGCTCGCAAGAATACGATTTCTTTGTTAAATGAAGGTGAGGATTTGAAAGGGTACTTTTCTCTTGCTAAATATTTTCTGGTCAATTGCATCTAAGGCATGTATACATATTTGTAATATATATGGTAATATATATTATAATATATAATATATAAATGTATAAATTTGCACATTTGTGTATGTATACACATTTATACTTGTTTGTAAAGTCAAATATAAAATCTCTTTAACAAAGGAATACATAAAACAACTTGCTGAAGATTGCATGGTCACAAAACTGAAGAAAGCAATTAGATCTCCTAACTTCCAGGTTAGTGTGCTTTCTTCTATACTTCCTCTTTATTTTAAATTGAGGTTTAGTAGAAATTATACCATTTCACTAGGAAATTATAGATTGGAAAAATCAGGTCAAATGCCTTCAAAAGTCCTGTAACTTATAGGGAAGGAAAAAATGAAGTTAGAGGAACAGGTTTAGGTTCAATTTAGTAAGGCTGACGCTCAATCTTATAATTTTTTTAGGAACTCTGATTGTAATTGAGTGGTTTACCCATGAATTTCGTAAACACTATCATTATCCAGGTATAATAACAGGCATGTGCCTCATCGCCTGGAGATTCTCCTCCATACACTGTCATACAGGAGCATTTGATTCCTTAGTTAAGGGTTGGAATAACTGATGGAGAAATCAGACCAAGAAATTGAAAGGATTGACTGGCTAATGAACTAAATCCAGAAGAGAGTTTGGTTTGTTTCAATGAAAGAAAACCAAATGATTAATTAAATGAATGGAAGAATATGACTTTCCAATAAATGCAGGGAATCTGAGTAGGAAAATATAAACGTTCAAATCACTTAGACAAGTAAAAACTTCGGGTGGTCTCTTTCCTAAATCTCAGAAGCATGTCTAATAACATGTGCCAGAATCCGTGTTTCTTTTATAAAATGCCAGCTCTCCTCAAACCTCAAAGACTTATGTGGGAACGAGGGATACAAACCCTTATGCTAACTACATGTCTCCTGCAGCAACTCTTCCACACAGGATATTTGCCTGGAAATGAATTTACTATATCTTGTAGGCATATTCTCTGGCCAACGTCAACAATGACATCAGTCTCAAGGAATGTCTTAGAAAAAGCCCTTTTCTACATATATGTGAAATATCTCTAAGAAAGATTTTTAAATGGATTAAATACACTGCTATCAGTCTTCTATCATCATCACCTATCTATTTAGATTGAGAAGGTCAATCACCATATGCATCTACTTGATGTTTATGATAAAATGTTGGAATATTTTTAAAGGCTGCAATATTTATGCTTACTCTAATTAAAAATATATAATTGTGTTACTAATGTCGCATATGTTCATTGTTGAAAATTTGGGAAATTAGACAAGCTAAGAAAAAAAGAAAAGCTACCTATAATTCAGCCATGCAAACTAGACCATATTGTTTCAAAATATTCTCCTGCAACATCCCTTTAATGACTGCTGACTGTTTAATAGTCTAAATACAAATTACCTTCATTATTTAACCAATCTATTGTCTTTAAATTGTTTCCAATTCCTATTGCTAAAAACAGTGGTGAGATTAGCATCTTTCTCAATTATATTCAAGTGTATTTCAACTGAAACTCTCCCTTTTAAGGCATTTTTCCTCCCAAACCTCACAAACACTAAACATTTACATCCTTGTCAAACTTAGACTAGAATCTTTTCTTAATTGGCATGTTTATATTAGTGAAGTTAAACATTTATCTTCCTACTACCTAGTCACTGATACCCTGTTTGTTGTGGATATTGTGTTCCTGTGCTTAACTTTTGGACTTCTCTAAGAACTAATGAAAGACCAAAATTTTATCTATTTCTCATAAATGTAGATATATTCTTCCATTTTGTTGAAAGTCTTTCTAATTTAGTTAGGGATTTTTGTTAATCTATCAATATAGGTTATATAATACATAAGAAATTATATTATATAAATATCCTCTCCATTTTCATCCTGTACTTTTGTTTTTATTAACTTTTAATCCATCTATATTTTTGCAAACATGGAAAGCTATTTTTTTCAACTAGCTCATTATTGCATCACCATTACTGAATAATCCATCCTCTTATCTGTGTTAGTATGAAGCGACATCTTTACAATATTTGTGTAGCTTTTTAACTTAAAAAAATAGAGAAATTCTTTTAGGGCCCAAACTGTTTCCTGGAACACTATGCAAAATTCTCCAAAAGTGGTGCTCCGGCAACTTTAATGTGTGTGAATGGATTCCCTAAAGTATTGATCATGAAAATACTTAGAAACCTTTATTCATATGAGGACAATTGTTTATCAAAGCAAACTTTGATACATTTTAGACACATCATGTGGTTATTTCGTACATATAATGAAATGAATCTGACACAAAGAAATGAAAATGAGTGCAAACAGCCCTAAGGGCAAGGTTATTCACCAAGAGGACTTTTAATGTCCATTATTGAACAATAGTTATAAAAACTCAGATAGACAGACATGAATTCATAAGCATATTTTGGACCCTCCCAAACCCAAACTCTTCTCTGGGTACCTGTTTTTGTTCATTTATCTTCTGAGATATAAACTGAAATAATACTTAATCAAGATATAGTCTTAGCATTTTTTTGAAAAGAGAAAACAATAAAAGGATGCAGATCACATATTATTTAATAAGACATACAGTTAGCAACCCCATTACCTTTACTCTTTGTCACAGTTACCCATACTTCCTGCAGACTTTATTCTGTGCAGTCTGTCTTTGTGGCCAATGACAAGTGAAATATGGAGGCTGACTGGTTGAAGGACATGGAAGGGTATGGATGGAAAGGGGAAGAGAAGTTCCAGTCACAGTGACACGATGATTAGAAGATGGCCAATAAAATGTCAACTTACCAGACCCAACTAAAACAAAACAAAAAAAGAAAACATGGAATAAATAAAAATAAAGAAACAGAAAATGAAACAGAAAAAATAATAAGACTTGACTTAACAATGATCTTTCTTTTAAGATAAAGTGAAGTATACATTAATATTTGGATACATGGCTCACCATGTCCATGAATGAATATTTGTTAGCATTTCCAGTATCATTATAAATAATTTAAGAAAATGAGAAATGAACCTTAAAATTTCTACTTTGATTAAATGGCAGTGCTACAATAAATGATAGCTATAAAATTATAAAACACTTTTCAATGACTTTACGTTATTGCTACCACATGACAGTTAGATACCTATATATGTAATTCATTTTACAAAACACTATAAATCTTAACTGCTAATGCTATATAGAACAGAAGTCAAGCATCTTAACCAAAGATAAAGAAATGTTAAATCCTGCAACTCTACCATCAGATTAATTTTTAAAAGGTTCATGCTGCCAATGATATTCTATTAAACCAATGCTTCTCATACTTGAATAAGAATAGGAATCATCCTAAGATCTGGTTAAAATACAGCTTATGATTATACATGTCAGGAGCGTGACCAGGGGTTTTGCATTTCTAACAAGCACCCAGGTGCTGCTGGCTCATGACCATAGGTTGAGTAGCACAGTTAATAAAAGGTGTTACATTTAAATTCTTGCATATTTTTAATTGAGAAGACCCACAGGAAAAAATGTAAGCATGTTATGGAAACAGATAAAACTTTATAACCCCATCTAATAAAGTCATAATCACATTACTCGCTTTCAGTACTGAAACATTGGGCATTTTAGCACAGAAAGCTCAAGTAATACATATTTAAAATACTGGAAGGTGATTGTTTTGCTTTGCTCTTTTAGAAACAAAGGTAATTACTGTCAAATGCAGAGCATTTTCGTAATAGCCCAGTAGACACCCACAATACATTTTACTCAAATAAATAATGCCTATGTCCTTCAGCAAGTCACAATTAATTAGACTTGATATACATTCCTGTACTTTAAATAAATGAACTATGCCAAGCACTGCTGCTGTGAAATGGTGGTTTTAAGAGTTCTCTTGTTTATTGCTACCATATATGCGGAATTTAATGCAATTGAGAAACACATTGTCACTCACACCTTCCTTTCAGCATTGAGTGAAATCAATTGTCTTTATTTTTCACTCCATAGTAAAAATTCTTAAGCACAGTTTTTCAGTTATGCAGGCAAGAAAAGTTTAAGAGTACATATCACTCTCATTTACTCGGGCATAATGTTTATCATAGCATCAATAGCTTCTCTATAGATTTGAAAACACAAACAGAGAGGATCTGACTTGATCACATTACTCAGAACCTTAAAGATGATGTCTTTTAAGTGACAGGAAGAAACGGTCAGAAGCTACAGGAGAGAGAGCCTGACAAACTGCACCAACTGTACTGTACCAACAGAATTTCAGCTTAAGAAAACAAAAAGTCATAACATTAGCTTTTGGGTAATTTGTGAAAATAAATTTGATCTCATTAGACTGATGCCGTTCAAATCAAGCCTCACTCTAAGTCAAGGGATCAGAGGAATGATTCCCAACTAGTTTCTAGTCATATCTTTTTCAGTCACTTACAAATCCTTTAACATTTTCAAAAAATATTTCACTTGTTAGAAATCAAAAAAATCGCTGGAAACCTGCTCATACAAAATTTTAAAAAGCACTCTTTCCTTGCCTATAGGTTTTACTAGCAATTGAGCCATAGGAGTTGAGTCTTTTATTAATTAAAATACAGTGTGTTTAAGAACATGAGGCTAATACATTTGTATATCACATCAATGATAAATGATAACTGTAAAATATTTCCTTGTCTATTAAGGACCCTAAAAGTTATCTAAGACAACATCTAGCACAGAGACTCCTAAAACATCAGAGGATTTTGAGAGGACCCTATCTTGAACGATCATTTAAGCTTTTAACAACCATGATTATCAGGAAATGATTCTTCTTATCTAAATGAAAACCTGCCTGTCACAAATTCATTTGTTCTAGTTTCAGTGAACAAATAAATGCCATTTATTTCCTCCACATAAAATCATCTTACTTATTTGAATAAAACTATCATCCCAAGCTTTCTCTTCTAGAGAATCAATGATAGAAATTTCTTTTAAGTTTTTCTCAGATTTTCCCCTTTCTCAATATTTCTCTCAGGCTCAGGTCAAAGGATTTTTTCCCATTCAGAAAGCAGAGACCTTCTACACATCAGGCAGTGCCCATGACTGTCCGGCTGGATAAGTCCACAAAGAATCAGAGAAGAGTGGAGTCACTTGGACCCTGTTCATTCATTATCCTCTCAAGTGCATGGTTTACGGGCAGCTTCTCTCACACCTTCCACGTAACTCTTATCAACCGTTTTTACTGCTGTAAAGGCTGGGAGCACCTCTATCCCAACTCACTTTTCTCCCCAAGAAAGAGGAAAAGCCTGTCTGTCTCTCTCCCTAGTAAAACAATAAAACAATAAAATGTTAGCTCTGGAAGTGATCTTAAAACTTACCAGTCTAACCCAGTCCTGTTTGCATGAGAAAATGGAGAATCTACATTGTTAAGTAACTTTCTCAAGGTCACAGATGACTAACCAAAGACTGCCTTCCAGGTCTTTTGACTAAATCCAAGTCTGTACAAAAGTTCCTACTAGTTCATCAGTTTGGGGAGAACTATATGCAATAGGAAACAGAATCTATTTGATTTTACATTTAAACTGTCACAAATTGTTTCACCTAAAATCAATCCTACCTTCACATAAAAATGGTTTTAAAGAATTCCTCATACTAGAATTCTTTTGAGAATATTTAGCTACAGTTTTCAAAAGAAATGGGAAACTAACAGGTGAGAGGAAAACAGACTTAAAGCCTCTTGAAACGTTCACCTCTTTGGAAAAATAAGCAACACGATCATTTCATAAGGGTAGACAGTTTTAATCATGTCCTGTCTTGAAATCATTATAAATTGAATAAAATAGTACTCTCCTTTTTTTTTTAACATTTTTTATTGATTTATAACCATTTTACAATGTTGTGTCAAATTCTAGTGTAGAGCATAATTTTTCAGTTATACATGAACATACATATATATTCATTGTCACTTTTTTTTGCTGTGAGCTACCATGAGATCTTGTGTATATTTCCCTATGCTATACAGTATAATCTTGCTTATCTACTCTACAATTTTGAAATCCCGTCTATCCCTTCCCACCCTCCACCCCCTTGGCAACCACAAGTTTGTATTCTATGTTTATGAGTCTGTTTCTGTTTTGTATTTATGCTTTGTTTTTTTTTTTTGTTTTTGTTTTTGTTTTTTAGATTCCACATATGAGCGATCTCATATGGTATTTTTCTTTCTCTTTCTGGCTTACTTCACTTAGAATGACATTCTCCACATTCTCCAGGAGCATCCATGTTGCTGCAAATGGCATTATGTTGTCGGTTTTTATTTTGATATTTTATTTTAATATTTGATACTTTGTCACAATATTTTGTCACATATACCTTTTAAGGTAAATATGTCAAATAGGAAGGTAAAATAACTTAAAAACAATTACATATTTTCAAGAGAAAAACATTACTATTGTGTCTTTTTAACATTGCAACATTCTGTCAGTTACAATCCATCTACAGTAACAGCTTTAAATTTCTTTATATTGGAGGGAGTTTAGAAAGGGTAAGTGATTAAAGAATTTGCCACAAGGCTGAGTTTGTATAGAAAGCATACTATTTTCAACTAGATCATATGTTCTTGGGATTGAGTAGGGAAAGAAGGAGAGTTAAGCAAAGTCTAAAATATATATGTGTGTGTATACATATATATATAATTTATATACATATAAATTATAAAATTATAAAGACTCTGGCTCCATTTTGAGACTGAAGGAGAAAAATGATAGCTTTTTAAAAAAACATTTGGAGATATACAAATATTATATACTTGACTAACAGTTTTAGAAAAAGAACTGTTTAAAAAGTTTGGGGAAAGACGGCATAGCTCAGTGGTAGAGTATGTGCTTAGCGTGCACAAGGTCCTGGGTTCATCTCCAGTACCTCCATTAAATAAATAAATTAACCTAATTACCTCCCCCACCAAAAAAACATTTTTTTTTTTAAGTTTGGGAGAATTCAGCCTCTTGTTCTCTCTCTGTCTCACAAACACACACACACATACACATGTCACACACTTAGAATAAGAGACTTTCTTCCTCTTTTGCATGTGCCATCAAAGGGCTCCAGTTATTTAATCACTTTGAAATCTTCCGTATTCTAAGAATGTACACTGTGTAGACAATAATCTTTAGGTATAAATAAGAGAAGCTAAGAGAGAAAAGAAACAAAAATGAAAGGAAGGAACCAAAGAAGGAAGGGAGGGAGGGACGGAGGGAGAAAGAAAAGGCTCGTTTCTTCTCCCTGCTTGTCACATCCAGGAGACATGAATCAGAAAGGTGATAAATGTTTGAAAAAAATTATACAGAAGCTGGAGGAAGAGGCTTTTTTCTGGTCTGAGAAAATAAGTTAGCCGGGCAGATACTTAAGATTATGTCTAATAACCACGGGGACCAGCAACCTTGATTGACTACTTAGGCCAGAAGAGGAGAAGATAATGGGCCTGCATGATAGCACGAGCTGCTCAGGAAACGTACAGACAAGAAGCAGTTAACAGTAAAGGTCACTGAACCATGAGCTGGTTGCCGACTGTGATGTCTCTAGAGGTCTTTAAAAATGGAATTTATTTCCATTTGGCCACAACAGTTTAGCTCTATAACCCTGTCTGCTAAAGAAATAGAGTAGTTAGCTCAAAGTGCTTTCTACGCTGTGATTTTAAGAGTGTAGAAATTCAGAGGCAAAGCGGGACAACAGATACATCCCTCTGCTTCCAAAATTTTTCCTTCAGATTATGGATCTACAAATGGACACTTTACTAGAAAATGTCCTGGAAAATATTCTTTTCAGTTACTATTACCTTAAGTTGATGAAGTACTTTATCTACAGAGCTCATATGATAAATCCAGGCGATATCAGAAAATTCCAAGAAAGCAAACTATTTATATGATCAGCACAACAGTAAAATTATAATTTTGGTATTTTCACACCGAGATCTCAATTTTTGAAGCATAATGGCAAACATATTTGAGTTTATCCTTACAAATTAAAGTACTGAGATTCTTCGCTGTTCACAATGGACCAAACAATTATTTTTAATGTAATGACAGAAGACTGCCACAGTATCTGGGTCTAAAATAATTTAAGTATTTTAAACTCCTAGAATGACTCCATAGGACACTTCATAGGTAAGCAAATTTATCAACAGTAGGACCGATCCTACTAGCAAATATCAGAGAAGAGCAGCTTTCTTGAATGGGCTGCAAACAAAATCACCTTGTCTATGGGATTCTTCTGCTAATTCACAGATACTCATTTTCATCATTAGTAACTAAATTCTAGTGAATCCTTAAATTGATGCGATTTTTTTTCATTCTCATATATAGTGTTTTTTGAACATCAGGGCTCAATTAACAAATCTGACAGACTAGAACTGTAAATACCACATTCCAGAAAAATATGAATGGAGTAAAGTAGTGAGTTACAAGATTTTTTTTTGAGAAGAAACACATTTTTTATCAAAACAGAGGAGCACTTAGATTTTCAAGCAGTTAAGCTATCTACATTTGAACTGACAAAACCCAGTATCTGTTATACTGGAGAAATTATATGCATAGATACTCATGAATGATAATATCTCTAACAATTAAAAAACCTCAGGATATTTTAATACTAGGTATGATTTCTTTTTAGGGAAAAAATTGAGTCTAACATAAAAGCCTGTCATTATGTCTTTCAACTTTTCAGACATAAAAATAGAGTGATTAAGAGGGGTATTTTTAGAATGTATTTAATGGATACATAAAATGCTGTGAACTTTTCCCCTCCACTCGATTACCTCACTTTATTCTGGTTGTCACAGCCGAAGTAGGGGTGCTTCCAGCACCTAGTGGGCACAGGTCAGGCACGCTGGTAACCATCCGACAATGCACAAGACAGTTCCCACAACACAGAATGATCCGACCCAAAATGTCAACAGTGCCAGGACTGTGAAACCTTGCTATCTATTATTCAGTCTGAGGTTCAACAGAATAGTAACAAATAATTATTTTCCCTCAAAAACGCTCAAAAGATCTTGCACTATGCCTGACATATCACAGGTACTTAGAAAAAGTTACTATCCCTCCTCTTTTCCTTTGGCCTCTGACAACGTCTCCACTGTCCCCAAAACAGTTATTAAATGGCGCAACTTAGATATCTGCCTGCTAGAGTCTGACACTGAAATGCAACTACCCAGCAATCTATGACAATGCATGTGCCACCTGACAGAAGCTCTCAGGATCCTGATTTTGGTGGTAACATTCCCTAAATCAGTTTAGAAAGTCAGAAACCGAGATCTGTCCTCTCTCCTCAAGATACACAATCCATTACCAAATTCCGTAGCGTTCACTTCATAGCCCTTTGTCCATTCCATCCACCTCTTTCTACATCTATTGCTACCACGCTGGACAAGCTAGCCAACAACGCTCACCTGAACTACTATCTTGCTTTTCTTCCAATTCAATCTCACAATGTAGCCAGAATGATTAAAAACTAAACTCACCTGATTATGCTAATTTTGCTTAAAACCTTTCAATATGGTCCCATTGCTCTTAAAATAGAGAGCAAAATCCTTAACATGGCCTCGCTGTGTAAGTCTTCAGTGCCTTCTCATATCCCCTCCCCTCCTCCATCTCCCTAACTTAGCCCCATAGGTCTTATTTTCGTCCGTAAGTGAACCTTGCTCTGTCTTACTTCTGGTCTGTTTATGCTGTACCCTGGGATCTTCTCCCTTTTAAGTCCTACTCACCTTAGCTCTCAGCTCAGAAAGAATGTATCTTCAGAAAGCTACCTTTAAATCTGATACTAAATCTTATCAGAATGCTTATGTTTTCCTACCAACCTGAACGTTTCTCCTAGAGCACTCATCACAGTTTAAAATTATACATTTGTGTGATTATTCTACAAATACTTGTTTCTCAAACTAGCTCATAAGCTCCATGAGAGCAAGTATTTAACCATTCTGTTTGCCATCACTTCTCTAGAACTTACTGAGTCGAGGACATTACTCACATCGTAAATATCTGATGGAAGAATGAACGAATGATAATAATGTCCCCATTTCCCAGGTGAAAGCACTTTCTCCCTCCCTGGCATACTTATATCTTTACAAATCCACTTTTATACTCTGCTGATACTGTAGACATTTGAGAGTTTCTTTCTCAATAAGCTCCATGAAGTCATCTCCATGTCTTCTTATCTGTGCGTCTTTCATGGCATCCAGCACATTGTTTTATACGTAGAAAGTGCTCAAGAATTTGTTTAGTTGAAAACCTGGAATGCTTATTTTCAAATGGCATAATTCATGGGGAGGGTCTAGAGTTAAGATACATGATGGCATAATGACAGTTACTCAACTGACAGTTAAACAACTTTGGATCAAGATTCTCTCCAAAATTAATCAGATCTATCCTGCATAAATCACACAACCTTTCTATGTTTCAGTTTAATAAAGAGATATCCAGAGGTTGGGTGGTGGGTATAGCTCAAGTGGTAGACCGCATGCCTAGCATGCATGAGGTCCTGGGTTCAAACCTCAGTACCTCCCCTAAAATAAACAAACAAACAAACAAACCTAATGACTCCCCCAAAATAAAATAAATTAAAAAATTTTTAAAAAGAGCCATCAATGTTAGCTACCTCTGTGTCAGATCACACACTAGAAACCCTCTGCAGAAAAGAGTTCAATATGCTAATTTTGCAAACGGAGGAAATGAAGACCAAGTGATTTTCTTAAAAGGTCACACATCTGATAAGACATGGAGGATTGGAACTCAGGTCTATTTAGCTCTTAAAATCCTTGCTCTTCTTACTACATTGCATGAATTGTTTTTTAAAAATTTAAACAAGTATTAAAACTTATTTTAACATAAATTTGGTTCTAAAATCTTTTGGCTCTATGAATTAAACAAAATAATTTTCAATAAAATTATTTACAAAGGAAATCATCAACAAAATGAAAAGGCAACCTACCGAATGGGGGAAAACACTTGCAAGTTATATTTCTGATAAGGGGTTAATATCCAAAATATATAAAGAACTCATACAACTCAACAGCAAAAAAACAAACAATCTGATTTTAAAAATGGGCAGAGGATATGAATAGACAGTTTTCCAAAGAAGACACACAGAAGGCTCAACATCACTAGCCATCAGGGAAATGCAAATCAAAACCACAGTGAGATATCACCTCCCACCTGTTAGAATGGCTACTAACACAAGGACAAGAAATAAGAAGTGTTGGCAAAGATATGAAGAAAAGGGAATCCTTGTATACTCTTGGTGGGAATGTAAATTGCTGTAGCCACTATGGAAAACAATGTGGAAATTCCTTAAAAAAATTAAAAATAGAACTACAACATGATCCAGCAACTCCTGGGTATTCATCCAAAGAGAACAAAAACACCAATTCAAAAATATATACACATGTCCATGTTTGTTGCAACATTATTTACAATAGCCAAGATACAGACAAAAATCTAAATATCCATCAGTGGATGAATGGATAAAGAAATGTAAACTAACTAACTGTATAAACACACACACAGTGGAATATTATTCAGCCATAAAAAAGAAAGCAATCCTGCCATTTGAGACAACATTAGGCTGAGGGCATTAGGCTAAGTGAAATAACTCAGACAGAGAAAGACAAATGCCATATGACCTCACTTATATGTGGAATTTAAAAAAAAAAAAACAAGTTCATAGATACAGAGAGCAGATGGTGGATGCCTAAGGTGGGGGTGAGGGGTAGGCAGAACAGGTGGGGGGGGTCAGACGTTATAAACTTCAAGTTATAAGTAATGAGGATGTACTGTACAGCATGGGGAATATGCTCAATAATACTCCACTGTGTCCTTGAAAAGTGCTAAGAGAGTAAATCTTAAAAGTTCTCATCACAAGGAAAAAATTTCTAACTATTTCTGCCCATATATGGTGATGGATATGAATTAGACTTATTGAGGTGATCATTGTGAAATATATATATATATATATCAAATCATTTGCTGTACAACTAATATAAAGTTTTTGTCAATTATACCTCAACAAAAAAGAAATTACTTAAATGCACAATCCATGTGTTAATAGATTAAATTAACGTGGATGCATAATTATTCTGCTTCACATATGGGCAGGTTTCACATGTATAAAAAGGTTTTTGGGGAAGAAATGCCTCATGATATATTTTATTTTCTCGTATAAAAACAATATCTAAACAATGAATTTTCCATCTCTGAAAAGTGATATGATGCAATGTTTTAGGACAACCACCATAAATATCAAATTATGCAATCAAGTATCAAAGATATATGTTCACAGTTTGCTATACATTAGAAAGACATCTCTGACCTCAGTTTTCTCATCTGTAAAAAGAGCCAAAGTAAATGATTCATAAGCCCCATCCATCCATTCAAAATCTCACCACTCCAGAACAGAAATTATGTAATTTAACATTATTTCCAAGAAACCTAAATCAGGCCAAAATTACTTATTATCAGCTACGTTTAGTAATTTAGTACATTTGCGACAAATAAAAAGCCTAAGGAAAAACACAAGAGCACACCTCATCTCTTTACTAATGACCCATAAAGAATACTGTTTGAAATGACTATTCCACTATCTGCAATGTTAACTTTTTGAAAGCACCTCTGTAAAATGGCCATCTCTATCAGTTTTAATTGTGCAATGCTCTAAAGTCTCTCCTAATAACATCGACCACACAAAATAAATACCCTACAGCTAAAGCAAACTTTAACAACCATTTATGGATTTTTCTACCCTCATAATTTGGTTATAAAGCAACTACTCAGCTATATTTTGTCTTATACTTATTTCAGTATTTTCTACAGGTGTGTTTATACAGGCACATTATTTATCAAGCCCCGTGAATAACAGTTTAAAAGCAAATTAAAGTGCTCGTGGTATTTTAATCAGTTTTGCAGACTTTAGCTATAATATTATAAGGTATTAATTTCCAATTCACACAGAGTCTTTTAGGAACATGAAATAGAAAGAAGCATATTATATTCTTAAATTATCAAAATAAGGCTCAAAGGATACCAAATGCCACATAGTGTGAAGTATAACTATTCTAATGGTGTCTCTAATGTTTGGAATATGCTGAAATGATTTGTGAATCTGTAAGGATGAAAACTATTCAGAATAATTATTAATTCTGCATATACATATCAAATATTTAAAATGATAGCAAACAAATAATAAAATTCGATACATTTAGATGCATCAAAGACCACTTTTCAATTATTTTATATATTTAGTTTATCCAGGGATCATCATAAGAAAAAGGTGTCTTTAATATCAAATAGTCTAAAATTATTCTCATTATGATTATTTCTCTCTTAAACAATGGATTATCTCAATCACTTTGTGTCCTAACAATTCTAGATAAAATCGAATACATCACTGTGGCTTAACTTAGAATTAATTCTTTTACATGAAATGATACACAGTATCACAAAATAATTCCAAGTCTTAAAATTATGTGAGATTATTAGCAATGGATTTAATATTTTAAAATGAGCTCCCCATTAATGACTAGGGCAAAAAACGACTTCTCCAAATTTCATTCTCAGGCTGAGTGAGTCAGATTGTGTAGATTCACATAAACTCAATTACATATTTCTACACTGATGTCATTATTTCAGAATGTAGGTTGCTAAAGACAGTCGTTAAGGTAGACATCTATTTAACTGAGCAACGAGAAAACCTTACCCACTGTTATGTAGATGCATAAATCACAGTAAAGCTCAGAACATAATGGGAGACCCATGATGTGCTATTTTTTTATTAGTGTGATGCTGTGTCATTATTTGTCACAGGATCATCTATGTATCAATTATTTATTGTACCTGACTGCTCTACTTATTTCTTCAAATACTTGTTTGGCAAAAAATAAAAAATAAAAAAAAACACATTAAAAGAGTGTTTCAAATTCTCCGTAGGAAGGTTGTATGGTGAATGCTTTTTCTTTTGATTGATTTTTAAAATTTATATCAGTTTGTTTGAAATAACTGAAAGCAACCCCAAAGCTTCATGAGTAAATGAAAGAAAACTACGAGAATGTCACATCTTCCACGGTCATTTGGGTTAAAATGGCTATTTCTGAAAGGCTATAAGAACACAAGAAGTTCTTTACTTTATCCTTCCTACAAAAAAAAAAAAAAAAAAAAAAAAAAAGGAAAAGAATCATAGGCCATAATGCTGCTGGGTCTCAATCAAATCAAATAGCATAAAAAAAGCAGCAGGAGTGGAGCTCGGCATCCTATTTACGCCACTGGATCAGAACAGTTAGGAGAGGGAGCCATTCTCACAAATCATCCTCTTGTTAAATTCTGTAGTGGGACTTCATTAAACCTCTTGGCTGATAGCACTTTACTTCCAGCCTGTTCACAAAGAGCTCAGCTGGCAATACTGACTCTTTAAACGTCTTCAATCACACATTGTCTTTTTGGGTTTTCTTATTATAATCACAAATCTCTTCTTCTCATTGGCCCTTCAAATTTCATTATTATTTTAACTATAAAATAAACAACAACAAAAAATACCACAAAAAAAACCACAACAAATCCTGTAAGAGAGGCATATTGAATAAGACTCTTGAGTTCAACATTAAGAGTAGGAATACATCAATGAAAAAGAATATGAAAAGGAACATTATGTATATGCATGACTGGGACATTGTGCTGTACACCAGAAATCAACACATTGTAACTGACTGTACTTAAATTTTAAAAAAAAGAGTAGCGATACATACACACAGGAGGTGGGAAATATATATGTATAATGTTGTGTGTGTGTGTGTATCCCAATCCCTGAAGCACTGTTTACTTAGTACCACTGACTCTCCTGCGCCTCTGTGGATTACTGCCATATGTCAGAAGAACCATTCCCCAAAGAACCAGTCTGCCATACCTTGTCAGAATGTGACAAACATGTCACACACATATCAACATTCTTAAAGTCATCAAGTAAAGCTTTGGGAGCCTTATACTATGTGTTTCATCAAAATGTTGAACTCACGGTTCTTAACTACAATCTTGGATTATAGTAAACCTGACTTGAACCTGCAAAAAGGCCTCTGGACACTATTAGTTTTGGCTTTGACTCAAATAACTACATTACTGGTCAGAAACAATGTATTATTATACTGCCAGCTTTTCTGAAATCAGCAATGTAAGCAAACTGTTCCAACAAATGATCTGAATGAAATCTGCATCACAGAAAGGAAATTCAGAACTGAAGCATCCAATTTTGTCTCTCATTACTTCTTTTACATCTAGAAATTATATGAGCTCTAAAAAAATCATATGATTCTTACACTGTATCAGATCTCATGCTGATAGAAAGCTAAACATGGTGAAGCCTGTTAATGGGAACCACAAATTTATAAAATAGGCCCCCTGTCCCCCAGAGTTTGTTTTTGAATGCAGGTTTATTAAAGTTTATCCTTTACTACTGGCAATAAAATCCACAGTAAGCTATATTGTTTTACTTTTACCTAAGTTTCAATTTTACATTCTGAAATAATTATATAGTGGTCCATTAAAAAAAAAAAAAGCCACACAGGCACCCAACATGGTACATTGGGTGAGATTCACATGTGGTTTGCTTTTCCTCAAAGTTGCTATTTCACATCTTAGAACATGGTCAGATGCACAAAAGCACATTTCTTTTAATGGATTATGCCTTCCAATTCATTTTCAAGATTACTGAAGTTTTAAGTTATATGGAAGTTATTACTGGGGACCGTCTCTCTGAACTATTTTTATCTCCAGTTAATTAAATTGTTCCAATATATAGATAATGTTTATGGAAGGAACAGTGAAGGGATTCAATCTTTTTCATTTTATCAGGAAATTTAGCAGCATTGAACATACCAGAAGGGATAAACATTATGTTTAAAGATCAAAGGGAATCATGTTAATTATGAATCTAATTAATTTAGAAAATTGATTATTTGGGTCTCAAATGCATATCAGATATACATAGTGAAAAAAAAGTATTTTTAACTAAATGCAGAATTTTGTGTTACATTTCACTTATTTTCTGTTTCCTGAAGCAACTAGAATAAAAATTGACATTTTTAAACAACAATTACAGAAGCCTTGGCAGCCATTGTTTATGGAAAAGTATTTATCATGTGCCTCTGTAGAGTTTCATGGGAGATACACACATGACTCTGATCTTAATCTTTCTACACAGCCAGAGATAGGCAGCTAAGAGTGCTAAAGCTACAGAAGTCCTGATTCTGGCACCTATGAAGACACATCACTGAAGTGACCCACTTCTCTTCCTCGTCCTTCTTCATATCACCTTTATTGCTTCTACTTTTACTGAGCATTTAAATGCTTCACACAACGTGCTAAGCATTCCATATTTATAGTTAATTTAATCCCCACAACAGTCCTATGAGGGTGACATTTTCATTCCCATTTGACTAATGAGAAAACTGAGAATCAAGAGATTTTATGTCTTGTACATTCACACTGAATCCATGCGTGTCTGTCAGAAAAGACTGAGCTATTAGTCCTGCCCAAAAGAATGGTTCCTAAAGCAGCAGCAAAAAAAAAAAAAAAAAAAAAAAAAAAAAAAGTCTCCCTAATACACTTTTCAAAGAAATACTGAGGACTAATTTTGACAGACAGGCCTCGATATCAAGGGGGCTCAGAAAATTACAAGTGCAGAAATGTTCAACAATGATCAAACTCTACATTAATCAGCTACCCCAAACTTCAAATCTCTATGGTCAAAATAAATATTACTGGGACTCTAATGGGATAGTTGTTTTGGAAGAAGCTGATGGAAAAATGAATCATAACAACAATTACTTTTGCATAAGCACTTCATAATCCACAAGCCACTTTTATGACACTATAATTATTTTGTTAAGTATTTTATTTCCTATCAGTTCACTGATGTTTATAGTCCTTGTACATTCAGTTTTTTCAACATCTCTGAGATGAAACTCAGAGAAATCAAGTGACTTGCCCAGAATCCCACAGCTGGTCTGTGTTGGGCAGCCCTTGATTCACTCAGACAGAAAATGTTACATGAGCACCAAGGATGCTCCTAAGCCTGCTGTAAGCAACGAGACTAAGAAGGCAAAGTAAATAAAGCGTGCCTGTAAGGAACTCACAGTCAAGCGGGGAAGACCTTGAAGTTCAATAAGGGGGGCAACAGCATCCACTGGGTCCATGGGTGGGCATCCCTAACCTGACATTGGGGTGAGGACTGTCTGCAAAGTCCATCTTCCTGGAAGATGCCTACCTGAGTCGGGTCCAAGGATAAGAGTCATTGGAAAAAGATGGGTCACTGGAGGGCAGGACATTTTAGACCAAAGAACTAGCATAAAGAAAAGCCCAGAGGTAAGCTACGTGGTGGTATTTAGATGAAAAAATATATAAAACAATATAGCGTTACTACATCGAAGGGAGCAGCAAGAGCAGACTAGGTCACCAGGCAGGGCACTATTTAGGTATTCTGGGTCTTATCCTGGAGAGATGGGAAGCATGACAATGTTTATGAATGGAACTCAGATAACTAGATTTGTGTTACAGGTCAATGTACCTGCTGTGTGGAGGAAGGATTCTAAGGCACAAGATGGAGGCAAGGAAACTGGTTAGAGATGAACAGTTTCATTGCTCAAGAGATAATAAAGCAGTGGCAAGATGATAAGAGCGATGTTGAAAGTTGAGAAGTATTTAAAAGGAAAAATAAATAGGAATTTAAGGTGACTGACACTTGAGAAATGGAAGAGTAAAGCATGACTCCACTAGCACCCAAGCTGTCTACAAGTGTCTCTCCGCAGGTTGCATTGCCACCAACCGAAATGGAGGATAGGGAAGAATTCAGCTTCTTATGCCTCATCTGCTCCTATTGTCACAGCATCACTACTATTTCCTGTGAATTAATACTCACACCCTGGGTTAGAAGAAACTTAACAGCTTAGACAAACCTCTGACAGGTGCTTCTTGTTTTACTGGAAATGACTGTTCAATTCCCAGTTCACTGGGATATTAAATAGGGGCCAGTCACCAACTGTAGTGCCCATGGCATTTCAGCAAAGGTTTTTTATTTATTTATTTTTTAAGGCATGCAGTTCACCAGCATCAAGAAGAGGAGCTTTAGGAAATATTCCATCAGTAGCAATTAAGTCAGCCAAAAGACGGCACTGGTCTTTTTTCCTGCCTTCGTATCTCTTTGGTCTCACATCAATCTCAGACTGTAAGGCTGGGCCTTCCAGAGGCTGTCAGTGGCTAATCAATCCTAATGAGGAAGCACTCTGTTCCTTATCATGCATAGTAGGCATAATACTTATGGGAAGCATCAGACAAAACAGCAGTTCTTTGGAACAGAAGAGAATGCACATCCTTTTGATGATCCATTTGAACATTCCTACTGTAGGCCAACAATAAATTTAAACAGATAGCCAGATCATTTGTGATACCATATTTTAGAACTAAGAAAAAAAAAACACAGGTGATGAAATTGAGAGAATAGAGTAATTTCACATCAAGGGAAGAAAAATGGACAAGCACTTCTGAGAAAAGAGCTGGGATTTCACAGAAATCCCATTTGTCTGGTAACAGAGCATCACCTGGTTTAGAGATGTTTGGCATCTGCCTTTTCTTTTAACAGAGCTGTTCCTGGAAGGGCAGGAAAGCAAGCTTCAAAGAATAACTGGTCCCTGTGAGAACTGTGGAGGAGTGCAGTGGGGTGTGAACTCAATGTCCAGCTTCTTATGTCTGACTGGCCCAGCACTCAGAGCTAAAGGGAAATGGAGGACTAAATGTCTTTTAGTGCCTATTCTAAGAAACACATACAAAATGGGATTAGATTTTCTTAATGGCTCAACTCTGCAGAGATAACATGTGATTGCTTGGGAAATGGCTGGTCTATGGAAGTTGGTTTTCAGTTCGGTTTCCTGTGACAGACACAGCGATGGGAACACGATCACTCTGGTGATAGAGAGTCACAAATTTACTTTGTGAATGAGATTGTCGCAGTAATAAGAGCTGCTTTATCTGTAAAGTTGCAAAGGGAGTGGAAAGATTAATAAGGCCACGGAGTTTGCCTTGTTTAAGCAGTGAGTATCACTGAAGCAAAGAATCAAAAGAAATCTTAGAGGCGGAGGACAAACTTGAAAATGGGAGAAATTCAGAGCTTACAAACTCTGGGTGGCTTTATCTTATTTCTTCTAGAAGAGCTTGTCTCAAAAATGGAATTATTTAAAAAGCTATAGACATGATTGTCATCACAAATCAACAATTACTAATTTTAAAGGTTTAGTTATTAATAGTATGTTAAGTAAAACTATTTTTCTTTCTTTATTTTTCTCTTAAGTGTTCTGAGGCTGCATCCACCATGTTTTCCTTAAAAGCTATCTTTGACAAAGAAAAAAAATTAATTTTTTAAATTAACCATAAATTGGTATAAAAATAAAAACAAGTAAAAAAAATTAAGTTGGCTATCATATGATTCTAAGAAGAACCTCAAGACCCACCTGGTCAGTATCTAATAAAGGTGTAACTGGTTTAGATTAAGGTAGTGAAATTATATAAAACAAACCTGCAACCCTTCTCAGAACACCAAGGAGAGGCATAAATTTTAGTAGTTTCAATGGCACACTGTTTAAAAATCTGGCAGGGTGCCTCTCTGCATCTATTTTGTTCTGGTTAGACTTTACATTTTATAGGTATGTCACAACGTATAAAATGGTTATAAATACCACAGTATATATCTTTTTCCTTAAAAGATGGGGCCATTATGCAATATGAAACACTAGTTCAGCAGATAATTCGTTCCTAACATGACAGAGACAGCAATCCCAACACTTGTTGAGTTGAGACATTAAAATGCAAATAAAACAATGTAATAAATCAACATTGAGACAATGTGTCTTTTAAAAGATGCCTGAATTTGTTTGTGTATTTTAGGTTGACAGAGAGAATTCTTGAGGAGGTACATAGATAATATTACAGGATGGCGGGTAAAAGGGGCAGATAGACATTACGCATAAATACGACAACATTGATGGTTTAAATTTATAGCTAATAAACTTTTGATTATCCCAGAAAATGACAGACTATCAAGCTCAGGTTAACTGAATTTTCTGGTTAACTGGGAGTTAAGCAGAAAAAATTTTTATTGGTCATGTAACGGACATTAATTATTTTTCAATAGGCCAAATTACTACAGACCCTTTGAGTCTCTGCTGAATGTTTTTCCATAACAGTAACATTCCATTGCACATAAAATATAACCTTTTTTGAATCATTTCTATTCCCAAGTGGTTGTAATTTCCATGAAATTTTCTAGTTATTTTGCAAAACTTCAACATTAAGTCTAGCACTAGCTTTGATGGCACTAAGAAGATTCAATACATTTACTATAAAAGGCAATGAAGTCTTATTTTTAAATGCAATGTTTTATATTTGAGAAGAGTTTTAATAATTTGTTATATAATAAATTATCATAATCATATTAGTACTTCAGATTTCTCATTTACTATAGCAGGGGAAGAACCACCTGTCTAGAATTATTTGAACTATTTTCTTATGAAACAATCAATAATTATTAAAATTAAACAATAAAGCTATCACTATTAATGATACTAATATGAGTATAATGCTCCTTATTTATAAAATACTCTGTAACAGACAGTATGTTAAGCATTATACATATATAATTTAATTTAATCCTAACAAAAATGCTATGAGATTGGTATTACTGTACCCATTTTACACATGGAACAACTGAGACTCACAACATTTAAATAACCTTTACTAGGTCACACAGGTGGTAAATGACAGAAATAGGATTCAACTACATTCTGTCTGACTCCAGCGTTTACATTCTTAGCTACACAATTCTTTGTAACACATTTCTTCCTCTCTGGTAACTCACAAGCATAGAGACATTTTTCAAAGCCCTTTATTCTTTCTGCCAGCTCATTAGATAAGTTCTTGTTCCAAGGATTGATGAAGTTGCTTGAAAACAAAAATAAAAACAAATGTCTGTGCCTCAACCCAGATCTCCTAAATTAGCTTCTCCAGGGGCATGGCTGATAATCTGTGTATTTTAACAAGCTTCAGATAAGTTTAGGAAACTCTGTCTAGCCCTAGTTTTTACTCTGCTCCCTTTCAAACACAGACCACCAGGCAGCCATCATAGATAGCAATCTCTTCAAATTTGATCCAATGGAACCTACTATTGGCACTCAGGATCAAAGTCACCAGAAGCTGCCTGAATTTCCCCTGGGACACCCCAGTGATATTTGTACCACTCAAGCAGAAGGTTGGAGTTCAAATGCATATTTCAAATTATAGCAAGTCTCCAAGATGCCCAGTACCATGCTAAACACTGTGAAGAGCACACAAGTAGAAAAACCAAAGAAATCACGAGTTGAAAAAGGAATATTTAAGGGTATAGATACAGGTAGAGTCTCCAAAAGACCAGAATTTGGATTTCCAAAAAAAAAAAAAAAAAAAGGTGGAAAAAAGGGAAGCAATTCTCAAGTCAGGGTTATTTTTGAAATGTTGGAACTAATCATATCTGTCCTGGGGGTGAAAATCAAATGGTCACCCTCATTTAAGGAAGTTTTTTTCCTGTAACTTCTACCTGAGCATAAGGTTTTGTTGCCCAGCCTCAAGTCTCAAAATTAAATATTTATGGCATGAGGAGTGAGGAAAAGGAAGATTATTTTTAAGCCCATTCTGACTCCAAAAGTGCCTTTTAAAAATGAACCACAAATAAAATATAGAAATCAAAAACAACTACACTACTGCATTTCTTACAATTGTTTCCTGCTATCAGATGGATACATTTCTGATTAGTTTCCTTTGTAGTAACTAGTACTTTCCTACATTCAATCCTAAATGAAGAAAAAAATATATAACTTCTCAAGTTTCCTTTGAAAGGTTTCCTTTGTTTTTTTTCTTAGTCATCTTTTGCTGTTGGGGAATCATGTTACTTTCTTTGACACATTGTATGTATTATTCTAGCATGTTAAAGGTATTTTAACAGATGTTAATATGCATATTTTATTTTAATATTTGAATAAAATAATAACTTCAACAATATACAAATCTTTCATAAGTTTACAGAAAATCCAATGCAGTTGAAATAAGAACTTCTAAATTTCTTAAGCAGTTTCTGGATTTGATCATTTGTACCCAATGTTCACTGAAATCCAGGCTTAGCAGCAAGAATTGCACACGGAAAATTTAAGACTGAATTAACTTCGGAACTGAGTATAAAATTGCAGGAAGAAATTCTATTTTGATTTCAATATCTACTGTAGACACAGCAGAATGGCTATTATTTATAAAAGCATCTGACTCCCGAGGCAAAGGACTTTACATAAAGTAAACCATCTCTCTGACTAATGTGATTGACACTCAACCCCCCTGTCACAATTGCCTGGAGATAGACACACCTTTTCATGTCTTGTATTCATCCTGGGCTACTTTCACTCCCTCTGGAGGGCTTTTGAACTTAGACTTTACATCTCTTAAATTTATGCTTTCCACAAATGTAAAGGGGTTTTCTTTTCTTACCGTTTTAGTCTAAGTTAGATTAAAGAGAAGTAGCCTAGGCCTTAGAAATTCAATGTTTGTTCTTGATCTTTTCTTTTTTTTTCTTTTGTTTTTATGAGGTTGAGCTAAAAACCCCAAAGTGGGACATAATGGCTTTAGAGACAGGAAGGAAATATTCTTTATTCTTTTTTTTCCTACTGTAAAAAGCCCACAAGGCTCTTTTGTAGAAAGCCCACAGTAGAAGCACTCCTTCAAAAGCCACCTTTTTCTTCATAATAGCCTTAGAGGAGACAGTGTTCAGAAAAGATGACAGAGCAAGTGTTGCTAATGTCATCCTCGGAAACAAGCTAAGTAGTTTATGGCCAAAATCCCTATTTACTCTGTATACGTGTCAAAATAGGGAATTTTTTTTCACCAAAAAAAAAAAAAAAAAAAAAAAAGTTCTTTAAAGCTCATTGTCTCTCAGATTCTACAGTAAACAATTTGTCCCTAAAAAGGAAAAAAAAAAGAGAGAGAGAAAGTTCTCAGATGAGACATAGTGAGAAATAACCAGTGTGACATCACGGGAAAAGGAGCAAAGAGATTATGAGAATGAAAAACATATGAAGTATGGATACAAAGGACGTGACAGAACCATTTCTGTGCATCAGTTTTAAAACGTGCCTTTGACACTCAAAAACATGCAGCCGTACAATGTGGCATCCATTTTGGCTCACCAAACACCAAATAATCAACCTTTACCAGAATTAGTGAAGTACAAATGCAATTCACCCATTCAACAAATTTTTATTGAGCAGCCATTACGTCAGGCGCTGTGCACAGGAAAAGACTGCAAAAGGCCCTACTCTACGGATGGATCTTACAGTCTAGAAGGGAGCAGAATCTTCTCATTTTTGAATTGCATAGACCTTTGAAAGTGCATGATCTGAAGGTAGGGTAGATTTATTTTCATTTAAAGACAAAGTTTCCACGCCAATAGCTGTCATTTAATTAAAGTTCGGTGTTTGAAGACCCAGAGATTAAAGCATGTTCTCCCCCTCTACTTGACCAAGACAAAACTCTCATAATTTTGAAAACCAAATTCAATTTCCTGTAACAAACACTTACAGAGCTCCAGCAGGTAAAACAATAATTTCCTTTAAATGTGTTTGAAATAAAATATTTACAGCACTATTTAAAGTCTATATTTAATATAGACTACTCTAGTAAATCATATTTTCAAATATCAACATTGCAGTTCATATAATAAATCAACCACACAAAATGCTCCCCAAACCTTACCTTGGACAGTCAGAGTGGCTGATGCTTCAGCTTTTCCAACCATATTTTCTGCAACACAAGTATACGACCCCATGTCACTAGCCATCACCTTCCGTATTTTCAAGGTGTGATCATCTCTGATTTCATATCTAGTGACATAATAAAAGAAAACAGAGTTAAGTGACTTTCTACTTGAAAGACCCCATTATTACAAATATGACGCATTTAAACATCAAATCACATGCAACACTGTCGTCACAAATTTACAGCAAAAGATAAATAATGCGGCATTCCTCCAAGTAAGGGTGCAGATAGAAAAGAGCTTTTTTTAAATACGCATGTGGGCTAAAATATTAAACTACTTCCTCAAAGGATATTTTTGGAAAAAGTAGACACATTCATTTATGTCCTCAAGTTCCTGTACTCGCAGTAAAATGGAAAGAGAGTAACCACTAAGATACATTCTTGTATGTCAGACTTTAAGTGTTTGTTTGTTTTTTAGGTTTCAAAATTCTTATAACAAGTTACAAAGTATAATGCTCACCTCCATTTTTCAGATGAGAAAATTGAGGCATAGGCAGGGAAGGTAACCTGGCTTCGGTCTTCAGCTAGTTTAATGGTGGAGTTAATATATGAACCCAGACAGTCTCGTTCTTGCCTTCCCTCATCTTCCTTCTTTTTCAATGTTGGTTTTCCCTTGAAGTTTCACTTTAATGCTCTTTTCACTCTACATAATATCCCCGAGTCATATTATCTACTACTATAGCTTATATACTGATTAACAACACAAACATTTCTAGCCCCTATTTCATTTAAGCCCCAAATTCATTATCCTGACTAATAATTAGGTATCCTATCCCACAGGCACCTAATATTTAATATGTTAGATACAATTTCCTTTCTTATCCTATCACATGAAACAGCTCCTTCCCCTAACACAACCCACCCATCCTCCTTCACCAGCTCCCTATATATAACAAATCGTCCAGTTCATCATTTGGACTCAGAACTTTCTATCCCTGGTGCACCCCTCTCCCAGTTCCATCTCATCTCCCAGTTCAGGCAATTCACATCTCTTAACTGGATAACAACAATGTTGACCCAGCCACCAGCCTCCCTGCCACATTAGTGTAGTATCCATAGTGCTACAAGAATTATTTTCTCTAAAGAGCAGTCCTATTCATAGCAATCCTTCTTGGCTCAATAATGTGCATGCCATTTGATTCAAAATTCTTTAATCCATTACACGAAACCCTGTTAATTTGGGCTTAGTATCTCCAGACTGATCTCTCATAACTTCTTGCCACATGCTTTATGTGCTACCATGCTAACGTTCCACCGTGCAAAACATGTGGCCTTTCTGAGATTTGTGTCTGTGTTGTGATGTCTCTTTTCCTGGAATACTCTTCTCCTCTTTCTCGCTTATCAAGCTGATGCACACTTTTCAAGACATTACTAAGCTATTGCTCTCCTTTGAGAACTCTCTCCTGATTTTCCGCTCCGCAGGTCTACCTCAATGCAACAGAAAGGTTTGCTGTGTTATTCTGCATCTATCCATTCATGCCTTCTTTTGTGAGCTTCTTGACAGCAGAAGCTGTGTGTGAACCACTGTTCTATCCCCTAAACCTAGCAGGGACTCAAGGTACATTTGCTGAATGAATGGACACGTGAGAGAAGACAGCCTAAAGACAGTACCTGGAAGTCTCATTTCATTCCCGCATTCCCCAAGGCTGCAAGTGTCTCTCTCTGCTCCTAGCCAATTTAAGGGTTTGACAGATGTCAAGAAACTCTGACCTCTTCTAGCATTCCCTGGTGATGTTGTAGCTAAAGAAAAGGAAGCCTGCTTTTTAACTGGTTCACAGTTACGTCTCTAATGCTGTGCCTTCCTTCCCTTCCCCACTGACTCCCATCCTGGAAATCGGTATAAACTGCAGTCTGGTTGAACAAAGAGAAAACTGCTTAAGGAATATCACATTTTACAAGGATTACCTGGGCAGGCCAGGGTCATGAATGTGCAGTTCTCATCGGAAACTCTCAGAGAAACCACAGGCACCTTCTGATTCTAATTGTCCCTAGAACTGTGTCTGGCCTGGATCACGGAGTCTAGGGTAGGCCATCCGAACGGCATGTATGTGAACAATAGCCTGTTGAAAACTGTAGAAATTCCAAGAAGATGAACCCCATTCTTAAATCCTGATCCATACCTGGACTTGGGCAGCTCTCCGTCATCTTTCCTCCATCGAACTGTAGGCACAGGGTCACCTCTGGCCTCGCATTTAAATTCCGCACTGTCATCCACCGTGACTGCCAAGTTACTTGGTCTCTTCACAAACGATGGTCTCTCTAAAATTAGAAAAAGTCATCTCAAGAAAAAATGAAGATGAGCAAACCAAGAACCATTTTAGATGTCCAGGAGGAGCAGATTTATAATTTAAAATACTATTTAGAAAATTATTCCACAGAGTTCCCTACCTACCTAGGTTTGGTGTTTCCTCCTAATTTTCTTCCCATGTCTTGGCTATTTTATCTCAGACTGATTTACTGATTCTTCCTCGCTTTTTCCCATCCCCCCAAATATTGGCTTATCATCTTCTAGAACAGGTCATTTCTTTCTCCCTTGTATAAAGATACTAAATAATAACAGGAGATGAGCTCTGCAGCAAGCAGATCAGAGGAAACTGCACTTACCTAAGACCGTTAGCTCTGCTACTTCACTCTCACGTTCCCCAACCATGTTGGTACCAACACAGACATATTTGCCAGCGTCACTTTTGCGGGTGTAAGTAATCATGAGCTTTCCTCCTCGTATCTTAAAAAAAAGTTTCACATGAATACAATTAAAGTTGCTTTAGCAATTTTTAAGAGATCTTCATAAGTGAAATCTACTTTCTCAGCATGCCAGCAAAGCATAATTATACCAAAGAGTTGATGTATAGTTTTGCTATATTTATAGGGAATAACTTTAAACAAAATTTATTCCAAAGGAACAAAATAAAAGAGGCAAGACATTTTCACTTACCTAAATTTCTTGTAAAGTTATTATATTCTGTATGACTAGAAATTTGTGTTTCCAAACCGACCAAGTTCTTTCATATTATTTAATTAAATGAAAACCAAAAAAAATGCATGAACAATTTGGTTAGCAAGTGGAAAAAAGGAAAAGGAAATTCTTAATACCATATGATTATAATTAACATGTAAATACATTTTAGCTATAAGTAATTTCAAGGAAGCATATTTTAGAATTAGAAGATGTGGAAATAAAAATGTCTCCAATGAGTTAATTTGCCAGAGTTGCTTTAAAGGAATAATTTTCAAAACATTGCAGAACCTGACATGTCCTAAAAAATAATCAAAGGTGTTACTGATGTTCAAGCAGTTGCTTGCTGACTTAGAAGGCTGACACTGAACAGATCCCACTAAATCATCTGGAAAGTCATTCGGGTACACTTAATTATTTGAAGAAGAATTAATTACAAATGTAAGCAGACTTCCAGTACAACAAGTAGGCTGAAGTTAACCATGAATTGGGATGCGGATACTGAGCTATCTTTACTTAATATGCTTTTGGTGGGGAGTGGAGTTCAATTACCCATGCATATCTATAATGCTCTGAACCTCAGAAAGGTTTTGTCAGGGATAACTTCCAGAATGTTTATTCATGGAGGTTTTGACCTCACAGTTATTCCGTACAGTGTACAAATTAAACAAAGGAGGAAAGAAAGAAATATAAAAAGAAAGAAAAGAAAGAAGGAAGAAACCATTCAAATAGAATTTTTTTCATCTTACACTAGGAGTTTATTGAAACTACTGCTTTATAAAGGTGGGGTCCCACTGGTTTGGAATACCTAAATTACTTTATTTCAACCCAGACATCCAAACTAGATATTTTGACCAAGTCCTTATATTATAGGACAAAACCAAATATTAATAGAGCAGTATTCATTTTTGTGGCTTTAGAATTTGGTATTTTTTCAGCCATTTTATTAAAAAAAAGATCATGATTCTCTGGGTGTCATCATAAAAACCATCCAGGGACTTTTTTCTGCATTGTTCATGACTCCATCCCTCAAGCCTAGAAAAATGCCTGCATATAGTAGTCACTCAAAAGATTTTTGTTGAATGCAAACTGCTCTTTTAGACAAAATTAGTCTGTTACTCAATGAAGCCTTTCTATAAAGGCTTATGGCAGTTACAAGATATATTAATAATAATTTGATTGTTTTCATATATATATACATGTACCTAAATTTTCAAACAGAATAACACAAAGAAAAGAATAAATGTCACATGAAAAAAAATGTTCCAAAAGTTAACTACTGTCAGTACTTTGTGAGCATTTTTTTCTTTTTTCCCTCTCTCTCTCAATACAGACAAGATAAATAGATGTATAGATATAAAATATGCAAGGACATACACACTTTTACTAAAGTAAAATCATATGATACATGTTATTCTGTAAGCACATTTTCAATTCTGTAATATCCTAAAATGCAGAGAGGATTCTTCCACAATAAAGAATTATCACACCCAAAATGTCAATAATGCTGTGGCTGAGAAACTTTGTTCTAAAGACCTGGCCTAAGGATAAATGCTGGATTAAAATGACAAAAGGAAGGAGGGGTTAAAATTAGGTAATACCACAAACACTCTATTAAAAAACAATCATTAGGAGTTTGGGATTAAGAGATACACATTACTATATACAAAATAGATAAACAACAAGGACCTACTGTGTAGCACAAGGAACTATATTCAGTTTCTTACAATATACTATAATGGAAAAGAATCTGAAAAAAATATATGTATGGACATGTATAACTGAACCACTTTGCTGTACACCTGAAACTAACATTGTAAATCAACTACAATTCAAAAAAAAAAATTAAAAATCATTGCTAAGACTCCCCAGATTAGTATAAATACCCTCACTCAACTTCCACACCATTAATAAGACAATTTCATTATAAAACACTACGTTCCACTCCAAACTCACTGGTAATAATGGTTAAAGATCCCCAAGTGGGAGTTACAACTTTAATGGAAAACTAAACAAGTCTCAGCAAACCTGGGAGAAACTTATTTCCTCTGAGGATGATAGTGACAGAAATTGACAAAAGTGAAGGAAGAAACAAGAAAAGTACAGCAAACAGAGAAATACAAAAAATAATGGATGAAAATGGTTGTCTTCAGTTTCTATAAGTTCAAATTGCTTTTGGCATTATGTCAATGGCTGAACTGAAATAGAGCCAACCAAAAGCCATAATTCTGTTCTCTATGGTCACAAAGTGGACTACGTGGTGGCCTGTTCTTTTCAATAAACCAAAGAACAGAAAAATCCTAGTGCTATAACCCTGATCAAATATAACACACCAGCTTTAAAGCAGTACCTACTATTAACAATCACAATTTTATGCTGAGTCATATAAAAATATTGATTGTAAAGGGTGACTTTATACATTCTAAATCTTCGTGCCCCTTTGTAAACCCATAATTGACATTTCCTCTCTCCCCACAGAAAGGAAAAATATGCCTAACACATACAAAACACTATAAATGTGAAAACAGCAGTATTTAAAACAAGCTAAGAAATATTTCTTGGCAGGTCTCTTCCTGCAGCTGAATCTGACAGCCAAATTGTAAACCTATCAAAAACGAGTTTCTGTAACGAACAGACACAACGTTAAACACTGCACTGCCAGGTAGTGGAGAAGCACGACATGTTAAACTTCCAGACAATATGCTGGCATCTAGCCTATGTCAGAAATCCAAGGCAGAGGTCCCACTTCCTCATTACCATCCACCTCACCAGCCCACAGTCAGAAGCCCACATTTCCATAAGCTCTAGACAGTGCTTAAAGGGGGGGCCCCAGCTATCTACATACTTGATGAAAACATAACAGAAAAAGGTCCCACTGGTGTTGCTCCTTTTTGGGAAGGAGACAGAGGAGGAGAAAGGAGAACGTGGTAAAAATCTGAAAGTTTCTTCAAATATCTTTCTTTACACTTTTTATTTTTCTTCAAAACAGTCTCAGATTTTTTTTTTAAAGTGTTTCAGTGACATTAAAGTACGGAATACTGCAATGTATTTGATATACAGGACTCTCATATACCAGTATTTTCACTTTAAGAAACTATAAATGATTATTTTCCTGAGGGGTAAAAAGGCTTCTCCCCTAATACTTAAAGACGTCTCTGAAGTAGTTGAAAATCTCTTCTAGAATGCTTTCATCTCCTTTATTGTATTGTTTACTGAGTAAAAAGATAACAGAAAAATCAGGTATAAGATGTAGCTTCTCAACCAAAAGTGAAGACAATCATTTCATATTTCTGGCAAGCATGAAAAAAACTAGTCAGAATTCTTATTTTTAGCATAAAGAAGGAAAATTACCTTTGCACACATAGAATCATGCTTTCTTTTTAAAAAGTAAAGTAAGTAAGCTTTTTGTCTGTTTATTCTATGGCATAAACAACTTACCCTGCAATCAGTCCTTAAAAATCAGAAATAAAGATGAACTTAAAATGAACTCCTTGGCATGTCTTCATTTTCTACCTTAAAGCAAGTCAGATGAGTTGCAGTATCTATTACACAGGACTTTTTTTTTTTTTCCAGGCATCACCCCCACAATGTTATCCATACACCTCTAGGTTAGGATACTAAACCAACTGGGGCTAATTAACTAGTTTGGCTACACAAAATCTTTTCTGCTTTTAATTACATTAACCTAATGTGACTTGAATTCAGCAGACCAAAAACGAAACCACTAATTATATTAAGGGCTTCAAAGATGATTTCAAATTGCTAACCACCAAACTGTCATATAATTTATCTCATTTCCTTTAATAGATTTTGCATTGAAAGTCTGTGTTTCTTACTATCAATTCCATTTTTATAATACATCCTAACAATGGATAGAAACACACTAATTTAGAATGTTAAAAGAGAAATATGTTTAAATAATATACATAAGACACACACATAGGTGTCATTATACCAATGAGAAATTGTGCAGTACTTAATTTTTACAATTTTCTAAAAGATTAAAGGCTCACAAACATTCATGGATAGTAGTAAAGGCTTAATTAGCAGGGTTAATAGGAGTGAAATTTTTAAAGCATCCAGGTTTAGAATTTTTTTTTTCTTGAAAAGCTTGATTTTTCTTTTTGACCACTGTTTTCATACTGCTCTGCAAAGTAAATGAGACAAGAGGTTTTGAATTATAATCTAGTGTATTTTCCTTAAACAAGTCACTATGAAGTCACTTTGGGCAGAATATCTCTTCCTAGCAGTGCTGTCAATTCTGCCTGGATCTTTGACCTACAGAACAGATACCAAGCTGTTGTGATCTGGAGAAGTACTTTGCACGGGTTTAAGACTTCTTAATGACCATGAGATGCAGGTACCCCAGATGGCTAGTCAGAGCCCCTAGACATTCTCCCTGGTGAACCCAGTGGCAGGGCAGTTTTGAATGGTCCCCAAGGGCTCCTTTCAACAGAGACATGTAAAGAAGAGTCACAGTAACAGCTTTTCTTTCTTTAACATTTAGCATTAAAACAGTAACAACAAAAACAAACTGAAAAAAGATATCTTATTTGATCAAGGAAAAGAGAGTGGGAGGAAGTGGAAAGATACCCGTTACTTTCCAACCTGGCTGCAAGAGTGGTATCAACCTTTAACGTAAACAATTCAAATTGAAGCATCCATGCCCTCTAACATAGACTTCTGGACCTTTCAAAAACAATTATGCTTGATTGCATTCTAAATTAAGCAAAAACACTGGTGGTAATGTAATTATCTTGTACAAATGATAGGCAAAGGATTGGATAAAATACATGTCTCATGGCAATCTAAAAAAAATTCTAACCAAGTAAAAGATAATTCATGTAATTCAGATCTTACACAATATCAAAGAAACTACAGTAGTTCTTGCTTGGCAATGTTTCTTACAGTCCCAGGTAAGAACAATTCAGTTCAATAAGAACAGTTGATAAAGAAACTATGTCTAGAATTAGTTTCATGTTTTTACTAGTTATGGTTTAATATCATATGTAGGTACTTCATATTTCTGACTATAAAAATTCATAATTCTCTTGTTTCACTCTTTGGCACCTAAGTTTTAACGGAGTTAGTAATCAGATAAAAATTTAAATTTTTCAAAAATCTCTGCTATAAAAAACCATTGATATAAAACAATTTATATCTACTACTCTAGTAATAATCCACACTTTCCCTAAGTATAAGAAGTTTCAAGAACTTAATCTTTATTCTATTTATTTGTACTAATCTTATCACACAAAAATGTTTTTAAAATGACATCATGTATTTTTAACAATATGAATTCATACTAAAGTCTCTAACATAAGTTTTATTTTAGATAAATCTATAAAACTAAACCAGGATTAGCAACATCACAGTTCTTCCTGGCTAACAAAGTTTATTTCCTTTCTGCTTTTCATAAAGGCTACTGTCTCTCAATTCATTTGCCAAAAATTTTCAATTCTCCCTATTCTTATTTCATTCTGGTTCACAGATTCTGAGAGAGAGAGAAAGAGAGAGAGAGACAGAGGGAGAGATTGAGAGAAAAGAAGGAGGAAGAGGAGGAGGGAAAACAGGAGAAGGGGGAAGGAGGAAGAAAAGGAAGAAGAAATGCATTGTTTTATATATCTCCCACTCAGGTCTCTTGATGAGATGTGATCTGGTTTCATGCTGGCCATCCAAAGGCTGTAAGGCAAAGCTGCCATGTACCCATGACTAGTTCAATACGGACTTATGACGGAATGAGAGCGACTCTACCCTACAGATGGGTTAAACTAAGAAAAAAAGATTGTATGCTAATATTTACACTTTTAAACTATAGATTATAAAAAAAGAATTAGTTAGATTTCAATCACACACATTGTGAAATATTTTCACCTGAATGTTACTAATCCACTTATTTGTCCATTCTTATGTAAAGCCCCTTCCTCTTTACAGCCTACTTGATGTTCATGAGATTTGCACACAAAAAATCTTGTACAACAAAAGGATGCCTGGGTAAGGACATATACAGTGTAAGGAAATATGAAACTGACAAATTGAAAACAAATGACCATTCTGCATTTTCCCTGGTGACGTTAAAAGGGACAACATTACAAGGAGGAAAACTTAACTTACTGTAGGTTTTTCAACTGTTCTCTTAGGAGTGGAATAGAGAGGAAAAACAGGCAATTAGAATCTCTCCATTGGCGTTCGATATTTGCTTGGGCTCCATGCATACAAGAGAACGTGATCCAATTTCATTTGTTTGCTGGTACACTTTACAAAACCATTTAAAAACCAACATGATTTCTGCCAGGAGTTTAAATACACTCGATCATCAGAGAGAAGCAACAAGAGACTCATGCAGAAAAAGCAATTATCCCAGTGGGAACACGTGGCTCTCTACACAGCTTGGTGAGCTGCCAGCTGAGAACACAGGCCTGGGCGAATTGCTGCCGAGGACTATGGCAGCTGCATTTCTCTGTTATGTTCATTTCTCCTGCTAAACTTCTCGTTTCTTCCTCATAGCAGTTTATAAATTGATAGTTGGCTGTTTGCTGCTGCAGAAGCACACCTATGATAATTTGATTACAGACTACATCAGGAAGAGCAGAATTGCTAATTGCAGACAAGTGGGAGCCACCCTGCAGAGAGACGACGTTAAGTTAAAGAGAGAGGATGATTTTCTTCATGAAGGTATAAATGACTACCTTTCTCTATCTAGTTTGTATCACTAGAGGAACTTTCCATGAATCCTAGTTTTAACAAGAAATAGTCCAAAAAACACACAGTCTCATTAAAACACACCTATTTTCCTTGCGTAAGTGTGGCTCCAAGGCAGTCTGAAGACTTGGGTTTGGCATTTTCTCTTGGATGCCCAATTTCTTAAGCCAGTCAACCGGGAAAGCCACCTCTAATTTATTGTACTCCAAACCAGGGCCAGACAACTGCTGAGTGCTGGTGAAATGGAGAGCAGATGAAACAGGGAGGCTTTTAGCTGATTCCCCAGGTGTCTGGTTCCTAAGTCATTAAGATCAGAACCCCAAAGTGAATCCTACAAAAAAGAGGCAATATAAAGAGTGGTTCTGGAAGAAAAGAGCCTTGGCTAGCTCTTCCCCCAAATAAGTAAGGTGATTGATTTTTACCTCTGCAAATTCTACATATTCCATGGTAGTACTCTGCATGCATATGAAAAATTAATTTAGTTCAGAGCCATTAAAGTTAATGTATTAGTTCCTTCACAGGTCTCATGAAACAATGTCCTGCTGTTTTAAAGGTAAAAACAAAGTCTTATGGGCAATTTTCACTTTCCTACGAAACCAGGATTGCTTTTTATCACCTCTTCCAACCATCTGGCTATAATTCTGAATTTACATATAGCCACTGTTAGGATAGCCTGAAATAAAAATCTATGGAGGAATTATGACTACACTCTAGAAATAAAGATGACAAATGCTCATCATATTTGAGGGGAGAAAAGCTCATTTTCAAACACTTGGCTCTTTTGAGTTACAAATGCACCAGCTGAAAATACTTTTCAAACAGTAAATCCTTTTTCTCACCACGGGTTCTTATGCTTAGTTTTCTTCTACAGTTTTGGTCTGGTGTGAGAATTTCCCTCACCACCAAGTTCCTTGCGAAGATAATGCCTTTTCCAGAGACTGTATTTTGTTATTCTTGAAATTTAAATTCACTTGTAGTATGAAGAAGACATATAACCATGGCAGACAAAGTCAAACCAAAGTTGAGTATGTAAGGGATTCTTGGATTCAGAAATGCAGAATGACTTTATGAAAATTAAGTAAGGAAAATTGCTTTATGGCAATATATTTGTAATCTGCACAAATAAAAAAAGCAACAAAAGTGTTTAATACTGTTAATGAAGATTCTATATAAGTAGGAAGACCCCTAAAGTCGCTACAAATTGAAATAAACACTCATTCCTGCTCTGTGGTATTTTAATCTAGAAGAGTCAAAGGAGAACAAGAAGAGACTTGCAAGTGACAAGCTTAATTGATTAATCAGAGTCAGGGCTCAACAGACAGGGTCAGAGATTCAATATCCATTTGGCCCGTTGCTTCATTCTCTTTTATTGATCACAAGACTACGCCGGGACCTAGCTCACTTGTTTGGCAAATGTGTGCCTCATTTTATGAGACACACAATAAGATAAAAGACAAGAACCCCCTCTCAACCACCACTGCACGTATGTTGAAACAAATGAAAATACATCCACGTACAACTTAAGAGAAAGCAAGTAGGGTAATTTACACACATGAGGAAGAAAATAAAATCTTGGAAAGAAAGGTCTAACTAAGGCTTAAAGGAACTCTTTTTGGTGGGTTATCTTAACCTCCAGAATTACCCACATGTACTTCTTACTGTTTCTTGAGAACTGATGGTTACCTTGAGGACAAATAAGAAATAAAAATAAATGTATTCTGCCCCTTATATTTCTATAGTTATCTGTGAAAACAAAATAAAAGAGAAAATGTCTATCTGAAGAGTACTTCAAAAATTGTTTGAAATGATACTGGTTTGTGATAATCTTTCTCAGCAATAGTTCTGTTCCACAGTCAAGACAAAAACAAACTGAACAGAAATGCAGTGCAAAAAGTATTCATGGCGTGACGGGTCTCAGTGTTTTGGATTGCTCCCAACCCTAAGGCTGTAAGTTACAAGGTTTGAACTGTAAGTTCAAATTCAGAATTTTGTGAATCCTCAGTTGCTTCCATACAAATCTAAGTAGGAGTTTTCAGCATTAAGTGGTGGGAAAGGTTCTGGCGTTAACGTCACTGGGGAGATTAAGGAGCAAAGTAAAGTCAACCCAAAAACAAAAACAAACAAACAAAAAACTTGATCCTATGTTTCCTGCTTCTCTTATATAAAATGCAAGTTCTATGATGGCAAGGAGTTTGTCATATCTCTAGAATCCAGCGCAACACCTACACAGAACGCATGCTACCAGATTTTTCAAGATCTGAGAAATAGGATACAAAGAATTCTTTGATTTCAGTCACCCTTTCCTCATAAAAAGGCTTAATATTTTAGAATTTATATTAGAAGTACACTCTTCTATTGCCTTGTAGAAGACAAAGTCAAATTCCGATGACTTCATACCAAAGCAGCAAATAAATTTAAATTTGCTGGTGTTTCAGTATTAGTTTTAAATGACTTAACAATTGGAAAGACTGAATACCTGAAAAAAATCATGTCCTAAGTGTAAAATCTTTGTGACAGTTTTCTCCACAAACACATGAAAAATACATCATGAACCTGTAGTAAATTTCACAAATGTACTACTGCATTTAAACAATAATCTGGGATATTATTATTGTGATGAATGAGAATCATGATGTAGGAACATGGGCCAGGTACCTGACGTTGCTGCATGCATCACCTTTCATTTTTACAATAGTCTCACAGGTGAGGTATATTTTTCTATTTGGGGATGAGAAAACTAGTGCTCACAAAATGTCAGAAACTTGCTCCAGATCATTTGGTAAGGGGATTGGAGCTCATTCTGCATAAATCCCAAGTAAAGCTTACACAGTGCACTTTCTTTTGGACAGAAAACAAGAGCTCGTATTTTCTGTGCTTCTCATGCCACGAACTACAAATTAGCAATATCTTGCAAATGTACAGATTTTGAGACCCAATGGCTTGGCAAAGAACTAGGTACTAGTGGTGGACCTCCCTGAGTGCATTAGATTGATGGCCTTCCTTCCATTACATCCCATATTTAAGCCTGAGTGATTGGGATAGCCAACCTAATTGCCATTAATCCATCTAGCTGCCAGTGGAAAAAGACATGCATGTTTACGCTTCACCTATGCATGTGTTCTTTGCAGGAGAGATCTAGCTAGGTAAATAGCTTACATTAGTTCCTCTAATGGAGGAATGGCTCTTCTTTTCCCATATATACATGTACTTATTACTATGACATATTTAAAATTTGAACAGAATATTTGTAATCTTTCCTAATAAAGATGAGAAAATCTGACATGATTTTTTATAAGCATGATGCATGGAGCAATATGGTGATGTGATCTATCTAGATAAGGGAAGAGTGACACCATGAATGTTAAAAGGCAAAGAGATAAGAAATAATGGATTCCTTAGCAAATTACACTTTATCCACTCAAGGAGACAGAGTTCCATTATTTTCAACCAGTATTATACAGATTGCATTCAACTGCTTTTGAAATTTTCCCATACAAGATGATGCTCTGAAAGGTGACTCAACCATGAGCCTGTTTCTAGTGTGATCAGCCTTTTAAGCTTGGTGATTCCTAGATTTGTAAGATTTAAGAATAAAAAACCTGTGCCATCTGTTAGTAATTGTGTTAATGCACATTGGATTATTTTACAAGTGTATGATTTATCATATTATCAAATTCTTCAGGCTTAAGGAGATAAAAATTGAAGTGGTCAGATGTTACCAATAGAGGTTTAGTACTTTTAAAGCAACTAGTCTTTAAACAAAAGGAATGCAGTCAGCATTAGATTAGAACACATCAGCCCCAGCATAAGATTTGGGATTATTTTTTGGGAGGGTGTCTTTAAAAGTGACAATATGAACAAGATGCAGAAGTAGGTAAAACCGATTTTAGCCAATTATAAATAATGAAAAAGAAATCCCAACTCCTTTGCTCCGATTAAAAGTAATTTAAAATTTAAAGGCTTAAAATAATTTCTTTGATTTTTGCCTTTTGAACAGTATTTTAAGGAAAGAATGCTGTATAATCAAGAGCACTTTTGAATTTACTACTTTTTTTTTAAAGATTATAATTTATTCTTCCTGTGGTAAACAGAAAAATAAAATTATGTCTGGGCCATCATGAGCAAATGCCAAAATTACAAGCATTCAGAAAAGTCAAATTTTTTAAACCAGAGAATTTACCTAGAAGTATTCTGATATATAGGCAAGATTTATAAGCAACGTTTTAAGATAAATGTTAAAACTATATCTTTAGAGAAACATTTCATCTGTGATTAATAGAACACTGAAAATAAAATAAACTGGTTAGAACAGCATCCTTGAAACCACAAAAGATTGTACCTTTAATTTGGCAAACTACTTTAACCTATAATTAAACAAAGTGCTCCCAGACAGTAGTAAAATTCCACTAGTCCTTGGTTATTTGGAGAAATGTAATGGCTTGATCAAATATATCAAAGTGCTTGGAAAGTGAAGAAACACAGCTGCTTGAGTGAGCGTGCGTTACCAGGGGACAACAACGTTCGTAAGTCAGCTATCTAAGTTAGGGCATCAGGCTAGTTTGAAATTCCTTCTGCGGGCTCTGTCTCTGACCATGGGTGTTCGTTCTGTAGCGTTATAACACTTCTGGTGGTAGACTGTATTGATAATGACATCGAGTTATGAGCTATAACTTTTTAAAGCTAATTACTCAAATTTCTGAGACACTTTCTGCTTTCTGGAAGATCTACCTGGACCAGGGGTCACGGCTGCTGAGCAGCAGCGAGCATCACATCAGGGTTTGACCCAGGGAATTCCAGAAGTTGGTGGAATTCCATACTGAAGGCGGCTAGGCAGATCTACTAGGTACTCCTCTATGTCTTCGAATGTCGCTTTGGCTGAAACTAACATTTTGGGTGGGACTCGATCTAGGAAAAATTATTCAGAACTGTTGTTGAGAAAGCCTACTTGGAAACAAAAAATTCAGAAGGTGAGAATCATCTCAAGAGATTTAAAAGAGTATTGACAATCAATATGCAGCACAAAGCAGGATTTAAAAAAAAAAAATCAACATTATACGACACCAAAACTGTTCAAGAGTATTCTGATTTTTCACATACATTGGGAGTTGGGACTTTGACTCATATGGAAGTTCATTACACTTCTTAGAGGAAACTTTGAAATCTTAGAGTATATTGTTTCCTGAAGTCACCAAAGATTATTTGCTAAACTAGAAAATATTTCATCTGGCCCTCCTTAGCCTCTGCCACCTTATCTCTGCATCCAAATGTACTTGCCCCCTCTCTGTAGTACTTGAGTCATTTTACATGGATTTTTAAGGATTTTATTAGGAATTACAACTAGGTGTCTCAAGAAACCCAGATGAATATGGGCATGTAGACTACAGAGCCCCTAAAAGTGTATGTCACAAAGGAGACTCACATATTTGATGTATACCTAAAAAATCTGATAAAAACAGGATATACTCCAGTATTTTATTAGTATTATTTTTGTTTTATCCACTAAATAATTCAAAAGAGTTCTTTTTCATTCTGCAGTTAAAAGTCTCTGGTCTCTCACCTCTCCAAATTATTAATATCGATGCAGAATGAACACTAATGGGAAATCAAGAGAAAAGTACTTACAATAACATCTTACAATGAGGCTTGTTACTGTGAGTCCTCAAAATACTATCACTACTCTGGTTTGATTCTCATTATGACCCTAATAAATACTCATGGAATATTTTCAACAATTAAAGGATTTGACCAAGGTCTAGTTATTAATGCAATTTCAAAAAGGAGCTTCAGACATCAGAGGCTTTCCCAAGATGGCCATAAATTAAGTTTAACTTGCTGTTTAAATGACTGTAATTTATTTTTATTTTTGGATATGATCCAGAGGAAAACTCTAAGACTCAATCACTTAAGATGAATTTAGATATCTTCCTAACAACATACTTGGTAAAGCAAAAATGTGTACAGAATTATTAATCAAATTGACACAAGACCGTGTTTGTACCTAATAGATAAATAAGCATGGAAATCATTGAAAATAATATCTTCCATAACTGGTACTAAGATAAGAAATAGAATTTAGGACTCGAAACAAGTAGCAAAATTGCATGAAATGTATTGAGCAAAACACTTTTACTTATGGATTTTTTGTTAGGAAACATCTTAATCAAATTTAAGTGTTGAGAAGATTTGATTAGTTTGTCATGGGAAAAATCAGACCAGGCATTGAGTGGTCTGGGTCTTACTTCTGACTCACAACACAGATCCAGTAGATGACTCAGGGAAAATCAACTCCCCTGCCTTCCCTTTTCTTCTTAAAAGAATATAAAAACGAATATATGTATATATATATGCATGACTGGGCATTTCTATGTGCCAGAAATGGACACATTGTAACTGACTGTACTTCAATTAAAACAATAAGTGAAAGGGCTTGCCCATTTACAATCTCTCAAATCAGCTCCATCTCTAAGATTCTGTGAATACCTGTAAGTCACACTTAGAGAACTATATTTACTCACATAATTAACCTGGGTAATAGCTCCTCCTTCTCTTACTGTTAAGCCAACGAAAATACATACTTTAGGAAAATGGTGTGGATGATACCTCCTTCCCAATTTATAGGGGAATAAGAAAATGAATATATAAGTGCATATGGAAATAATATCAGGTATGTTCAAAACAGCAACTTTTCAGTGCTAGGTATGCTGGAAGACATTATTCTGATTTATATTTCATTCATTTAATATTTCCCCAAGAAATATGTAGTGAGCTCCAACCATTAGACAGACACAGGGAATACAGCTGGCCCTTATGTAATATACATAAGACATTATGCATATTAGATGAGTAATATATAACTAATGATTTGCAACAGATTAAAAGAGAGACACTTAGCAAAAGGAAAGGGAATAGACAACAGGAAGATAAACCTAGCGTGGAAGTGTAGAGTAGGGTTTTGCAGAAGGCTCCTCAGAAGAAGTTGCCTTTAAGGTGAAACTTAAAAATGAGTGAGTCAAACCAAGAGGGTGTAGGTGTCAAAACATTCCAGGCAGAGGGAACAGAATAAGCAAAGACTCTCATAGTTTGGTACTGCAAACTCCTGGTACCCAAGCTTTTAAATGCACATCTAACACACATGTAATGGAAAGCTAGAGCAACACCCAAATAAATACTCACTAGAATTATGTTTATGATGAATGTTATCATCTAAACTAATCTGTGCACTAGAATTGAGAAGCCCTTAGTTTATTGCAATCCTCTCACAAGAGTACTTGGACTTCGCAGGTAGGTCTTAAATGCCTGGCTTTCTTTTTCCTAGTTTCAGCACCCAAACATGCTGAGCATGTGTAATTATTTAAATAGACTTATGAGTTTTGGGAAAGGTTCAGGATGTTCCTTAGGAAGATGAAACAGCCTCTCTCAACTGGCATACCTCATCTGAATCACAGCATTTCCCAGTTCCCCTAAGAACTGTCTGTAACTAGAACTGTTCTAGATGCACACGGGGAAAGTCACCATATTACACATCGTGGATGCCGCAGGGCATCAGGGCTTAATTCTCCTGTGGAATCCCCAGTTGATGACTGCATTTCACAATAAGGGTGTGTGCAGGATTCAAATTAGTTTCTTAATATCAGTATTAGTCTAAAAACTTTACTTACTCATAATAGTCACCTACAGGAAATAATCGTAGTGATTCTGTAGAAATTGATTTTCTTACAGTTGTGAATCATATGTAAATAGAAATTTAGATGAGCCAAAAAATGCTGACTCTATTGTAATATACATATGTGGTCTTGTTTATTCAGAAAAGCTGAAACTGCGGTCACACAGTTTCCCATTTTCCTTTTCCATCAAGGTTTCCATTTTAGGCAGGTATACCGGCAACAATAATAACCAGAATACCGATTACTAACATGATAGAGACGTCACCATTTAAAACAGCATCTAACCTGTATTTTCTCATTGAGTTCTCAAGACACTGTAAACCGATACAGGTATTATGAGGCAATTCATTTCTCTGATGGAAACAATGAAATCTGTAGAGATAAATGCCCATAAATTCATGCATTTAGTAAGTCTTAAAACCTGAAGTTATAACGTGATCTTATAATGTATAAAAACTATCTTTAATTTTACTAGCCCACTGTGTTTCAATTAATAGATTTGAAAAGTAAGTGTAATAGGGCATAAATTTACTTTTTAACTCACTTCTTCAGTCCCATGATTCATATTATAGATGTATATTTTGATTAACTTATATTTAAATCATGAATATAATTTTTATTCTTTAAAAAAGCTAAAATATACAATGTGGAAGACTTTATGTAAGATGGACAGGGAAAAAAGTTCTCATTCAATACGCCAGTTTCCTCTGACTTCCACACAACTGAACTACATATTCATTTTGCAGGAACACAAACTTAACTTCTCAGGGAAAAGGGGCCCTATGACATCAGCTTCATTAAGCATGCTGATTTCCTGCAGGGGAGCAAAGGGGAAAAGGAAGCAACAGACAGTGAACAATGAAAGAAGCTGGAAGACCAGAGGAAAGCACCGATCGAAGGAAGGGAGGAGGAGCAGATGGCTGAGGAAGGAGACATGTGGGAATTGGGGGGAAAGGAAGCAATTGGCAAGGAGAGGGCTGAATGCCAAATTTATGAAGGATCTGGAGGACACTGGGGATTTGGATGGGATGTGAGTCAGCTGCTTTTTACCAAAATATCACACCAACAAGGGAAATCAAAGAAACCTACAAAGACACAGAGGAAGCAGAAAAGGATTGGAAAAAGAACGATGACATATTGCATTCAGACGATCATACCTCTCAGCATGGGGAATGGGAAGTGTTAAATAATTTTTTATGTATAACTTAATTCTTCTCCTAACTTTATTAATGATTTTTAGATCTTTGATTTGCTTATGAAAGGAATAATATACATACAACTTTTCTCTTTAAACTATATTTTACTTGACCTTGTATGAATGTGATTTCTTATTTATATATAAATCAATTCCTTTAAACTAGCTAGTCTTAGGGTGACCAGCTATACCAGTTTTCCCAGCAGTGAGAGTTTTTTTTTTCCCCTGCGACTATAGATTTTCAGTGCTAACACCAGGACAGTCTCCTGTAAACCAAGATGGTTGATTATCCCATCTAAGTAAAAACCTTAAGAAAAGGATACTAAATACCCTGTGCTCATCATGTTAAAACACATAAATGCTGTGAAATTTTTCACACATTTTCAAAGGGAATGAATTAACTCTTAATACAGTTATGTGATAAGCATATGAAATTGACAATAAAATGGTTTCTGGCTGGAGTAAGGCTTTGATGAAAATAAATAACTTTTAATAAAAAGTATTTCCTCATAATCCGAATTATTTTTTCAATTAAGTAACAAAAAACCCTGTAAGACACAGAATATCTGTAGCATGTTGCACTGAGGACAGATAGGAAAAAGAATAAAAAATTCAAGGCATAGCTTATTTCAAAGAATAATACAAGTCACTCAAAAATGTTTATGTCACAAAGCCACATTCAAAGAGGATGGAAAAAGCATGTATTATTCATCCCTAAATTTTAGCTTAAAAGCTAAGAATTTCAAACATGAAAAGATGAATGTCTTTTAAATTCTTCTTTTAAATACTAAAATGAAATAATTCAGGATAAATGACAGTCAAAGATTATTTGAAGAAACTTCCTCTGGAATTTTGGAATTGAGTCCAGACAGATCTTACCATTTACACTGTATTGTTACTATGTTAGTTTTTACAATATTTTATTCTATTTATACAAAATTGCAAACTACTACATCAGTATTTTCTTTCACTTAATTTCCTATTTGTTTATATAATTTCTTACAGTTGTTTAATTTTTCAGCAATGACTTTTAACATGTGTATAGCTGATGATATTAGAACCTAGCTAATCTGCAATTTGGACAGTTAACTATAAAGTACATTCAGTTGAATCATTCTCTGATTCATTCTCTTTTAATATAAATCCTTCTTTCCCTAAATGCCAAATAGTGAACGGCCATTTATTATCTTCTTTCAATAATCTCCTAGTATCTTTTGAGGTTAGACCTCTAGCGTCCAGAATAAATAATTTTAGTTTATCTGAACTATAACCTTTGGTTGAACAATAACCTTTTGTCAAACTTGACCATTTCTGTGCCATCTTTTGTGAAACTACTAAACTTCAAATTTTGTAGGCCTTTGCTACGTTACAATTTTTATTACTGGACATAATATGGGCTGATTCTCAAATGTACCAAGCTTAGTTTCAAGACCATGGTAACCTCCACTGTGCAAACTCATCTCTCCAGACCCTCACAAACTTAAAGACAGTATTTCACGGTGGGAACTAAGAGTTTCTGCCACTCTGAGATGAAATTTGGCATTGATAGCAAATCAGAGTCCTTATATACACAGCAAAATCTATAGAACCTATAGAAAATGTTATCAGTAAACAAAAAGCAGATGTCCCCACAGCCAATTTGGAGTTAAACACTGAGTCAATGACATTTTAGTATTTATGTGACAGGGCTGTTGTCAGGATAAAATGGGTCAATATATGTAAAGGGTCTAGAATAGGGCCTGGCACATAGTAAGTGCTACAGTAAGTGTTTACTATCATCCTTATCCTCCTCCTCCTCCTCCTCTTCTCCAGAAGACTGAATGGACAGGTATAAGCATGCTATAATGGAAAGAAAATAACTTACTCACTGAGTTTTAAAGGAGATTAAATGAGATAATATATAGTATCTGGCACATGGCAGGTGCTCAATACACAGTAGCTATTGTTATTACTATGGTAGATTAGTAAATTGTTGGTGTTCCTACAATAACCATTTCCAAAACTTGACACATTTGTTTGAAAAATTTCAGATTGAAAAAAATTTTTTTCAATTTGTTTTCATGATAGACTTAAGCAGAAGAGCTGTAACCTTCCATAAATATTTATTGCATATTTACTATGTTCCATGTATTGAGAATTTACTGTTGTTCCTATAAATATTAATTTTGAATCCAAATCAAAAGATTTAATTCCTAGTCATAAATCATCAGATCTCATATGCAAATATATGCAGCTATCATTTCCTTTTGTTAAAATAATGGTATCAATTTGCTATCTTAATTAATCATATGTTGAAGTAAACATGTAGTTGATCTTGTCTCATTAGTTACCACCCAGGTACTACTGGATACATTAATATTTTAACTTACGAATACATTTGTTCCCATGCTCATAAATGAATTAAATAAGTTTTATTTATAAGATAACTTCTATGAGAGATGGCCCATTTCCTTGTCTTTATGCCTGCAATTCCTGTAGCTACCACCAGAAGGTAGCTTCATTTCATAGAGAACCAATAAAAAGATATGGAAAGCTGATGCCTCAGGCACTGTGTAATTGTGTGACCCCCAAAACTAGGCTGATTTATAATACACTTAACTTTCTGACTAAGGTAACAATATTAAAAGTAGTCAGGTCAACAAATACAAAATAAATGGCAAATTTTTAAGTAAGTTTAATACCCCTTCACAATGTTTTGGCATCAGTAAATTTCTCTTCTCTCTTTACAAAATATGATTCACTCTATTCAGAAAACTAAAATCATACTTAAATTTTTCTTGGGCTTTCTTGGGTCTACTTGTTAGCTTCTGTTCAACATAATACTATAACTGACAATCTTTACACATAATTAAGCTCTTTTGTAATCTAGGAAATTACTTGTGATATGTACTTTCAACTGTATTTATCTTTTTCCTTAATCCCAGGGCAATTTTAGCTTTTTGATTGAACTCAAATTTTTTCCCAATATTTGATATTAATATTTCCCCAATCTTAACATTCTAACAGTTTTTCACCCTTAAAAAATTATCTTGAATTTAAATACAATATTTCCAAAATGTAGTAAAATAAATCACTTTTTGTAAAGTACACCTGAATGTCAGTCTATATCAAAAAGAAATCTTTGGTTCTCTGATCTATCTCTATGAGAAAACTTCATTTATTAATAATGATGGTTATGACTAAGTCTCAGACACATGAAGTAAACTTATTTAATCCAGCCCGCCAGTTAAACTACTTCTATTTCTCATTCTAAATATAAACACTCAGGTTTAGAAAAAAGAAAAGAAAGAAAGAACCCTGGAGACAACAAACATCATGTAAGGCCTAAGAAACACGTGTCAAAGAGTTCTAAGAGCGTTTCCTCTCAGGTAGGAAAAGAAGAAAATGCTATTTATCTTTTTCTGGTTTATAATCATCATAGATCTAAAATTTGGCTCAGACACAGGTCCATGCAAAAAGAAATGACTTAAGAGCATCAAAAAATACAGGTGCAGCTACAATTCAATTACATATTTCCCTTTTTGTAGGGTGTGGCTTTGTTCTCACAGCTGGGAGAGTCGTACTTTAACTTTTCAACAAAGAAAACTACCACATTAAAGAACTCTAGGAATTCCTATAACCGAAAATGTAGCAATAACCATGCAGTCTTCACTTGCCTTTCATAAAGATGTTATGTGCTTTAATCTCCTGCTCGTCTGTACTCAACACATTTGGCAAAGTATGTTAACAATAGAAATGAAAACAATCATTTGAAAACAAAGCTTAGGAAAGAAGAATCACATAAAATATCTAATAACCAACATCTCTTAAGAATTTCCTTTCAATTAAAAAAAAAAGGAACCAGAAGTAACATCAGGCATTCTGTTTCTGTTTTAAGTGTTTGTTTTAATTACTCCATTTTCGTTTTGCCTAAAGGAAGAAAATCAAAGAAAAACAATTATGATCTAAGTAAGAACAGTAATTTTGAACCCAAACTGCTGATTTTTAATCTATTCATTTCCCTGCATGTATAAATGTGCTTTTTACCTCTAGTGTTTTATCAGTTTAACAGTCATAATTTACACAAAACACACAGATGGTCTTAGAAATAGTAGAAGTTTCAGATGTTACAACTTGTTAGCATATGGAACACTATTGTGGATCACCATTTTGGCAGAATTTAAAGGATTTTAAAATTATTTATACATTAACATCCTGCATTTCATAGTTGTAGGTTACTGCAACTTAAAATTGTTTGATTCCTCATCAGAGGTAGTTCTTGTATTGACTCTAAACTACTAATGTGTAGGGGAATTGGTCCTTTATTTACAGGACAGCACCTTCTGGACAGCAAAAGGTAAGTGGAAATCCTATAATAAATTAAACACTTTGGTATAAACCATAACAGTTCTTCTAATTCAACATATGATATAACAGGAAGTTCGAAGAATTTTTTAAAAATCAAATTTACCGTAGCAGTTTTAAACTGTTAATGTCACAAAAAAATGCACAGAGACACATATGCGCATACACACAAAACAAAACCTTTAGGATTAATGGAGACTTTTCAAAATGTGAGACTACAATCACTTTTATTTTTTAACTACTGTATTAGATGCAATGTAAAAAGAATTGTCTATGTAATTCCAATGTGTCTGATTTCAGTCTTTCTGATTTCTCTCGAACAAGTTCAGTGAGTTTTAACCTTCCTAGTCCACTGAAACTGCTTGTCAAGGTCATTAATGACTGACCACCAAGTTGTCAAATCCAATGGTCAAGTCTCAATCCTGACATTACTTGATTTACCAGCTGCAGCTGACTTAGTCACTGCCACCTCCTTAAAACGGTCCTCACTTGGCTGCCCTTCGACTTTTCCTCCTTTCTCACTGTCTGCTCCCTTTTCAGTCTTCACTGCTCTTTCTGCCTCTTCTCCCTGAGAGCTAAACATTGGACCTCTTTTCCTTTCTATGAATAATCACCCTCTTGGTGATTTCAGTCTCCTGGTTTTAAATAATATGCACATGCAATGACCCCCACATTCATCAGGATAGGCTACGTCAGCCTGCAGTAAGAAATTCTCCATGCCTTAATATAACAAAAGATCTATTTCTCATTCATTCTACATGTCCACCATGGGAAGACAGAGGTGTCGGGTAGAAAGGTCTGCAACACGTAACTCAGGGACCCAGGCTCTTCGGGTGTCCTCGGCGTTGTGGCCGCACTACCTGGAACATGAGTCTTCCTTGGGACAGAGAGCACTGGAGGCTCGCTCGCTAGTATTTAATGTCTTTAATTTTCACCCATAGCTTATGAGGCTGAACTAGCCCGAATGGGTCTGCCCTGTAGCAAGGGAGCTGGGAAGCAGCCTTTCATCTGCCCAGAGGGAGGGCAGGCCTGCACAGTAATGAGTACTTGTTATGGCTACCACAACTCAAATTGTTCTCCAGCCTCAAACTCAACTCTGAATTTCTGACTCATGTTTCCAACTGCCTATTTGACATTTATACGTGGATATCTAATAAGAATTTCAAAATTACAGTGTCTAAAACTGAGCTCCTGATACTTTCCACCCCACATCTACTCTTTCTACAATTAATGGTATCACTGTTCATGGTGTCTCTACCTTTTCAGTTGCTCAGACCAATTGATTAAGGTAATCCTTCACTCCTCTTTTTTCACAAGCCACACCCAATCTGTTAGCAAATTCTGTTGGCTAGTGCTTCCCAGCAGATCCAGAATATAACCTCTTCTCTCTATCTCCCTCTGAAGAGATGAGTCCAAACCACCATTTCCCTTTTGCCTGGATAACTGCAAAAGCTCCCATTGGTCTCCCCACATCTGCCATTACCACCCTTCACTGTGGACTCCAGAGAGTGGGGGATCCTGTTGAGAAATCTCTGATGCTTTACACCTTGCTTAGAAGAAAAAACAGTTTACAAGGTCTATAAGGTCCTACACAGTCTGGCCAGTGGTCACTCTGATGCTATCGCTACAGATCTCCCCTTTGTTCACTCTGCTCAACGCACACTGACCATTCTGCCTTTATTTTCAGTGTGAGAGACCCTGCTTTAGGGTCCTTGAACTTACTGTTTCGTCTCCCTAGAATATTCTTTACCTAAGTAACCTATCTAGTCCCCTCCCTCAATTTTTTCATGTCTTTACATGAAGCATTTCTGGTCATTCTATTTAAACTTGAAATTCTACCCCAATTCTAATTAATTGTCTACTCCTTCATTACTTTATTTTTTTAAAGGATTCACTATAGTCTAACATACTATGTGTTATACTATCTATTTTGGTTTATCTGCATACTTAATTGCAGAATATAAACTCCAGAAGGGCACTCACTGTTTTCTGTTTAATGCTGCACCTCCAATGCTGAGAATTTTATGATTAATTAAAAACATATCATTAATTTAAAAATTTATCATGTATTAAAAACAAATAGGTAATCAGGAAAGACAAGAGGGAGGAGGTAGATAATAATGGTTTCAATGAGTCTGAATTATTAGGGCAAGGAAATGGCAATTACAGATAATGGTCATCAAATGACTTAACATATGTTTTTAAAGGGAAAAAACTATCGTCTTAATTGTGCATAAATCTAAAAGGAATCTGTTATCACTAACAAGAGAAACATTTGATCCTAGAGTCTGTTCCCCTGTGCTCTTGAGTATTTCCAAAAATCAATGTTTCCGTATTTAGTTCACTTTGCTATGTGGCTTTCAGCATCTCTTTAAAGCAGAGCTAGGTCCTTCTCAACCCAATTTCTAGAATTAAAAAAAAATTCTTTGAGAGACTCATTCTAATTCAGATCAGTGCAGGAAAAATGTTTGATTTTCTTTCAAGGTCTCTAAAACCTTGTCCACCACACCCTTCTGTTTTTTTTTTTTTTCTTCACTATTTAATTTTCATGCTAATCTGATGACTGGTTTTTCAGAAACAAGCAAGCATTTATTAGGATTATGTGGTCTGTGTTATAACTTTGTTCTTCTGCAACTTTAGCAGTGACCTTTTCCTTACATATTCTCCTGAGAAACTTTAAATCTTGGCCAATAAATTCACAGTAGATAGAGAGTATGTGCAGAACAAAGAAAACAGTAAAGGGGGGTGTTGTACAATCACAGAACCAATGAGAGCTCGGTTATTCAGGTACTTCAGTAAACGCCGCACGAGACAGAAAAGGCAAAGAGGTCTCAGAATCGCTGCTGCCAAGAAGAAAACATATCATTTCGTACTACAGATCGTGCACTTCTCTACTTTCAGGGCTCTGAAATCCAATAATCTCATCACACTATTTTATTTTGGAATGAGGTGAATCCCTCATTAACCATCATTCAGAATGAGATTTGATTTTTCAGAAATTTTGAACTCTTGTAGAACAGATAAGCAATTTCAAAAGGACAGAGAAAAATTCTGAAGTGATTTAGACAGTCTTCTGGAAATATACTCTGTTACTGAATTTTATTTATAATTTTTTTGCTGTCACACCTGGAAGTGTGATAAGCCCAGAGTGATAAGAATAATTATGTCAAGCATAGATGTGTTAACTCTAAGACATCAATATAGAAATTATAGTTTTCTCTTACTAAATTGTAACCTAACCAACATGCACCTTCCTCACTTAGGTATATGTCAACACAGGGAGAATTGAAATGTATTTATTTTCAAAGAAGATGTGAAAAATGGGAGATAATGCAACCCTGTCTTTAAAAGCACCGACTCACTTTTCTCTTTTTCTTTGGTGAAGATGTACACAGTTAGATTTATAAATGGTCCCCACTGCTGAATTAAATACTCACAGTTATTCTTTCATCTTTATCATCCAGTGAAGAGCCATCTTTCTTCCACGAAATGGTGGGCTCAGGATGGCCTCGCGGAGGCTGGCATTCCATCACCGCCGGCTCCCCCACGGCCACCATGACATCGGAAGGATTTTGTCTGAAGTCATCTCGTAGTACTGTGGGAGCAAGATTAAATCATTACACTCGCTTGTGACATACACAGTCCTTATCTCTGAACTTCAGCAGAAGAGACATTTATTACAGTAAACTACTGCTAATAGCTATCTCAATACATCTTGGACAATCTGTATCTACTTACAGACATATGCGATTTAATAATGATATCTGGCTGTAAGCACACAACAGGGATAATTTGATATTCTTCATAGGCCAGTGAGCAAGTGCATTTTGCCGCGTAGCGTCCTCACTGTTGGCGTTTGGCTTGCCCCCTCACTCACATTTCTTCTCTGCCTATTGCTTACATTTTCTCATCCATGAGCTAATGAACATACTTGAACCCTCCTTTTATTTACATGACAAGTTGGGATGATGCTTCTTTTATTAGATGAATTACACAGACATACAGACAAAAGTACTGAAAGTAAAAACTATACTTCCAAACATGCATTTGATTGAGAGCTATTTTAGAGATATTTCAAACTGCTATGTATATAATCATTATAATTTAACTGCGCATTATAAAACCTTTAGACATATTTGTAAAGTGACTGAATCCAAAATACTGTCTTATTTTTCCATGATCACTGAGTGAGGGACAGTGTTAAAAGGCACCAATGATGATGACAGCATTGCTACCAATTATGTTGTTCGTGTGTTCTATACATTTTGTTTTTTGTGGATTTGGGGGGTTTTATATCATTTCATTTAATCCTCAAACCTAACCATTCATTACTGTAATCTCAACTAATGTTGACACATTCGGATCAGCAGATACTAAGGTAATACTGACTTTGTGACTATGAGATAAAATGCGGAAAATAAACCAAACATGTATTTCATGTATTTCAAAAATAGTTGATATTGTATAATTGTCTTCAGTATCCTGATAACATCAAGAAATCACAAATTATTTGGCATCAGTTAGTCTTCAATCACAGCTCCGTTGTTCACAAGATGGGTAATCTTGATTACTTTACTAAATACCTGTTTCCAAAGCAGGCATGGAGGTACATACTTCAAAACAAAGTCTAAAAGTGTTAGTTACCTTCCGCCCACCCCACCCTCCTCCAGTGTGTAATCAAAGGTGAACAACTTTAGTAATCTATTTTGACACTTAAAATGTTCATTGGTATGTTAAGTACACAGATTTGCAGTGACAAATATTATGTATCATTTAAAATCTACTGAATTGAGTATTTGATACTACAATTTTGTCCTGGACGGATGTCTTTCCATTTCAATGGCATTTAAAAATACTTTCACGGATGAAGTACTGCAATGTAAAAAACTTATGATTTCAAAAGTCACCCTTAAATTTTCGTTTCAAAACCTCAAAAAGGCTTAGAGGCTTACAAAATCCTGTCCTTTTTCTCTTGTAGTTCTCTACTTTTCCTTCCTCTGTGCCAACTAAGTGTGTGCACAGATCTGAGTAAGCCTTAATACACACTCAAACAACCCGGTTTTTTAATCTATATATTAAGACAACTTGGGCACAATATGACTACGTTAATACTTGGAAAATACCACTTCAAAGAGGAGGCTTGTGTCCTCAGCTTTGGAAAGAACACTATAAGGAAAAAGAAGAGGAAATACGATCAGACCACACTGTGGCAAGTCTAACTTCAATACATACACTATTTATTAATAAAATGCATAGACACAAAGATAAACTTTGTTGAAGTGAAAACTGCAGCTACTGTTAGCACATTATAAAATAAGAGTATGAAGACTTCCACTATTAATGAACTTACATTACTATCAAGTGTTAAGAACGTACAGCAAATGAAATATAAGGTTTATAGAAAAAGCAGACAAACTGACCTTAACAAACAGCATGTGCTTTTGCTGGATCAGATTATTAATCTACGATTATACCTTTGAACATTTCTAATACCTTTGAAACATGCAAACTTTTCAAATAAATATAAATAATTTGTACAATTTTTCTGCTTGGTGAGCTAAAAACCAACTTGGTAACACTAGATCTTATTTACAAATTGAGATCAGATCTCAAATAAACCAATGAATAAAAAAATGTCTTTCAAAAATATCAAAGGTCTAAGTCAGATAAATCAAGGATTTTTTTCCCATTTACTATGTTATTTGGATTTTTACAGTATATAATGAAAAGCTAACAAAATGTAATCCATTAGAGATTGTTGCTTAGATAATGCTCATGTAATTATTTTTGCAGCTGTAAAGCATAAAACTCTAGCATTGCCTATGGCTACAGGCAACCCTTCATAAAGTTATGAATTTAAGTTTTTTTTTCTCTCTTCTATAAAAGCAACTTTTCTTCTTACATTTGTCCTGAACATTTCCTTTTGGGGAAAAAATAATATGTATCACATTATAAAATGATATGAACTTTTAAAGTATCCAATTTTCTTAATTCATGTGTGTATTTAAGTAATTAAAATAAAAATTGAATTCAAATGCTTGGCAGCATCTTGGCAGAAAAACCAATGGTATTTATAAGTATTATCAAACACAGAGCCTCCAAAAAAAAAATCTCTCCTTTTCTTCTCTAAATCTCTATTAATCAAAGTGTACATTTTCAAATGTTTCTTGATTTAAATTGTGTGAAATTTTAAAATATGGAACTTTTGAAAATAAGATTTAATGTTAATTTGAAAGAGAACAAATAACTTTTATAACGTATTCAAGTAGATATCATCTAAAAAGCTGGTAAACCACAGTTCATCCTTATGTATTTCTTCCATGTTTATGTAATTGTTTTATGTTTACAGGTTGGTACATATAATTTGGTTCAACTGCTTTTCACTTTTTTTCATTCTGGTAAATTAGAAAAAAAAATACAAGCTTCATTGAATCTTTGAATCTCCTGGAAGGTTTTGTCTAAAAAAATGGTTAACTAAAGTGTATCCTTGAAAACAAAACAAAACATATAATCATCTGTCTTTCTGAAAAGCCAGACATCAATTTTAATACAGTTCGTAGAACAAGTAAACACATTTTCAGAAAAGGATGCTAAAATTCGGTGGTGACTTTGCACCTATTTGGGTGATGTTGAAAGACAGGGCACAAAGTGAAAAAATAAGTTAAACAGACATCATTTCAAGTATTCTGGAGATCTTAAAATTTGTAACACTCTCTTTAAGAGCATTGTGGAAAATTTTAGAACTAAATGAAACACAGAATTATAGAACAGGCAGGGGTCTTTGACAACATTCAATTCATCCCACAAATAGAGGCAACTGAGCCCCAACTTTGTCACTAGCCTGTGTTACTCGTCAGAAATGGAGCAGAAGAAAATATTGGTGTCCTGAATTCCAAGGCAGTGATCTTAAAAAATTTTTCACCATGTCACCATTTTACTGTAAAATGTACTTTCCCTATCTAATCTATTGTATTTCCAACAAATCCACTCCATTATTGCAGGTTTGACTTACCAGTGATTGTAATCAATGCACTGCAGTCTCATGACTACCCAATTTTGGGAAGTCTCAAATGTTCCTAAACTTAATTTTGTTCCTAATCATGTGGTGAACATCTGTGAAATATAATACTCCGGGTTTATGAATCACAGAATCTCGGTGTAGTTAGGGACCTAAGAGATGTGTGACCCAAATTTTTTCTTTTAGAAATTAACAGCCCAAGGTTCCTCAGGGGGAGAAGAGCATATCACATAAACAATAATGATGATACTGTTAACAGTATAATAATAATGCTAGCAATGTACGATGTTTATTGAACAGTTACTGTGCATGGAACCACGGCGAGTATCCACTCATTTAATTCTCATAACAAGGCTATGATAATGTGACTTTATTAGTTTAATTTTATGAATGAGGAATTTGTAACGATTTAGAAGCAGACCTAGATTGCAGATCTCCAGTCCACCAAGGACACATTTCCATCAACTTGCCCACTTATCTGATATTAACACTGTGTACACAATTCTAAATACAGTTAGTATGGTATAATGAACATTTCAGCCTCTTTCCATTAGAACAGAAGTGAAATGAGAAATTACTCTTTTGACACTCAAATAGCTGTCATTGAATATATTCTGCATTCTTGTATTTTCTCAGATTTTTTTCCATATTTGGAAGAGGCCACTACCCATTTTCAGTGGCATACTGAGAATTAGAGTTCATTATTCAGATTACATACGTCATGGTTTTAACGATTCTTCTTTTATTTCAACAACAAAGTGACTGAAGAAGCTGCATAGTAATAAACATTTTAATTAAATATGGGCATTTTAATTAGAAATGCATATCTTGGGGAAAACAGATGAAGATAATACGCAGTACTGGGAATTTTTTTTTTTTTCCTGCTTAAAAAGACTACTTTGTCAATGAAACTTTGCAGCAAACAGTAGTAAGTTGTTGACGTGGGTGTAAAAAAAGGAATGAAACCCTTAACAATAGTTGAAGAGAAAGTAAATGAGGAAGTATCTTCCCAAAGACAATAATTTTATGGATGCTCAGAGGCAGCCTGACTCTGTTACAATGTACCACTTCAATGGCTTTCAAAATCACTGATCACTTACCTGGTCTTTTAACTTTGAGTAAAGACTACATTGCTCACTTGTGTGGTACTTCTAGTCCTCTATCCAAACGGCCACTTACAGGCTAGCATAAGTAACTGCTATTTAATTTTAAAATAGCTATCGTTCTTTCATTTAATGCATCAGTACTGAGCACATACTTTGAGCCTGGCATCTATGCTGTAACGTTTGTATTTTTCTTGCCACAGTTCACATAAACGGCAGGTGTGTTAAGAAACAATGTTAATCTTCACCTTGTCAGGAAATGGTAGTACAGCAGGGTTTACTGCAAGCTCTTTTGTGTTAAGATAGATGCTTTGGGCGCTAGCTAAGAAAGTATATCACAAAGGCATTTATAACTATTTGCATTCCTAGGTGTTATGCTTACTGCATGACCCAGAAGAGTAAAGCATTATCTGGGCTACAAATGTTTTCAAAACTCCTTAATATTTCTTAAAATAAAATCACAATTCCAAACGTTTAAAAGCATTCCAACAAAAAGGTTGGATGTACAGAAAGATATTTTAACCAACTGAAAAAAAAAACTAAAATGATAATGTATAAAATATTTCCTGAAGTATTACCTATCCGATGGCATCATATTCTAAAGCTAAGGCATTTGAATTTTATAATGATACATGCACACATCAGTTCTGTATAAAGTTATGATTTCATCATAATTCTTTCCTAAAGGGTACATATTTATTTTTTTTAATTTGACACTGAATATATCTATGAATGTTCTTAATAATTATGTAATCTGCTACTTGTGTTTTTTTGTACCATGCAGTTTTATTTTTAAACCTTAAATTATGCTTTGGTTAAGATCCTGGAAGAAAATATGCTGGTAAAAGCATTTATTTTTCTCAGCTACTTAGCTTTTGAAGACTCACAAACCTCTACGCTCTATCCTAGGAAAGCAGTACATTTTTGTTCAAAAATTGTACATGCTGAAATAGTACTATAGAATGGATGGAGGTCAAACGTCACTCAGTCTTAACTAGCAATGAATACAGAGCACTGCAAAAGAGAAGTTATTACCCAAATGAAAGTAATTATAGCCATTTATTTAGTCTTTATTTTAAACAACATATGATGGAGGAACAGGCTTAAACAAGGTTGTGCACCTCTGTGTTCCTCTGAGCTGCAGAAGAGGGGGCACTGCATCCTTGCTCTTTTAATGATGAGAATTACTTCCAGGTTGGGTCCGAGCTTAACCCACAGCCCCATTTAGCAGAAACATGGACAGCATAATGACACTTCCTAGGAAAAGCCCTCATGGCCATCTGCAGTCAGTGTTTCCTGGTTTTATTGTTTCACTAGAGGAATCACGTGAGCTACTACAGCCCTCGTGTTTATTAAACTGGCACCGAGTCATCAAGACAAAGGGGAGGTAAGGTTGGTGTACTAGATTTAAGTTAAAAACCGTAATGCATTCGGGAGAAAGGAATACATCCATAAGGCCCAACATTTAAATGGTTAACATTCAGAAGACTTGAAATCACAGCGATCATAAAAAATGTACTGCTGAAGTTCATCAGGTTGCTAAAATCATTATGTTCTCACTTCAAGATATCAGTAGCTAACTAGATGTTTGCATTTTACACTAAATGGATTTATGAATGAAAAATGTGGCATTTGTAAAACACCATTTGAAGGGTATTTATTATTTGTAGATAATGTTTATTTAGGAGACAAAAAGCAGTAGTCAGGTATTTCAGAGTTACCACACATATCCCTCTACTATGCTGTAATTTTAATAGATACAGTCACAGTGGCTCAGTTATTTCCACACAAAACAGAGAATTTTACACTCTGTCTTGCCGGGGTTATTACGAAGACTAATTATTTAGTGTTTGTACAGGACTTGCCATTTATATGGTGCATTACATCTGCAAAGAAGTATTGCTATTAGTCACTGTGTAAGGAATTGCCAAATTTCTCAGCTGCCAGTACAAATGGAAAGGAGGACAAAGAATGCCATTGAGGAGGGTTTGTAAGTGCCAGAGCAAAAGTCACATTCAGGAGTAGCCTGGCAGGGTTAAAAAAACACAGACAGAATGAGGCGATCAGAGGTATGGGACCCTGACTGGGGCAAGAGAGACACGCGTTCTTTCTTTTATAAAATCCAACTTTCTATTTAGTGCCTTTCTCTGAGACAGTCCTTGATCAAAGGAATATACTTATCTCTTTACTGTCTGGCTTTTTGTATTCAAATGTCAACTCCACGAGAAGAAGTTTGTTTTTATCCATTTATATACCTGGTACCTAGAACAATGCCCAAGACATAGAGGGCATTCAGGGCCTAAATGCTGACAGTACACCTTCTGAATACGAGGTGCTACACGTGAAGCGGAGCTAAAGTCAACACGAGTGCTACGTTCGTGGTGTGTAAGATATGGGGAGTAGAGAGACAATATCCAAATAAACACGTGTAAATACACAACTACAATCATGAATCATGCCATGAAGGAAAAGGACAGGGTGCTGTGTGAGAAACTAATGAGGAACCCAATTTAAATAACAGTTAAACTGAAGCCTGAAAAGTGAGTAGAGCTCAGCCTAGGGAAGTGCACTGCAGGCAGGGGAAGTAATCCAGGTTGAAGAAAAAACTTAAAAAGAGTGAGACTCGGCTTCGTGGGACAGGTTGTCAAGCGGTGCACCAGGAGGTTGGCGAGGGCGGGGGGGTGGGGGTGGGGTGGCCAGATTCACAGTGCACAGCAGTCCTGATAAAGGGTCAGCTTTTATTCTAATTCCCATGGGAAGCTACTTGAGTGGTTTTTAAGTAAAGATGGAATTACCATATTTAAATATTCATTTTAGCGGCTCTGTGAATGAAACGAAGATGGAAGTAAGAACTGAAGTGGAGAGACCAATTAGAAGGCTACTATAGTAATTGAGGGAAAAAATGATGATGGCTTTATACAATTATGACACTGGATTTGGCGTAAACGGGAAAGCAGAGGGATATGCTGGAGGTAAAAGCCAAAATGACTTCTTGAGGGGTTGAAGTTAAAAGAAAGATGTCGACAATGGTACCTAGCTTTCTTTCTTTCTTTCTTTTTTTTTTTTTTTTAACATTTTTTTTTATTGAGTTATAGTCAGTTTACAATGTTGTGTCAAATTCCCAGCTTTCTGATTTGAGGAACTGAACATGCCATTTTTAAGGTCTAGGAGGAGAGACAGACAATATACAGATAAATCCTCCCATGAGGAAGAATAGAAAAATACGAAACCCATATTATCAAATTATGTGTGTGTGTGTATATATATAAAATATTTGATAATTTGAGAGTATAGGGATAATATGGAATCATTTTATCAATTAAAAATTATTATGATTTCAAATTCTGCCCCTTAGTATTTAACACAGGATTCATTTTTATCTGTTTAGAACTTTATGCTGCTATAATCCAGAACTTTATGCTGTTATTTCTCAATTGCTAACTGATAATCTCTTGATTAATTAATCAAATTATAATTATTAGGATGACAAATTTTAATTTAATTCGATGCATATTTTTCACTGAAAATCTGAAACAAAACTATTTTGCTTATATATGTATATATACAAATATGTGATTATATATGTATGTATATGTGTGATGTATATAATATATATATGATCACTAATAACCAAAATATTATTTTGACATAAATACTCTGCAGCAAATTGGTAAAAACTCACTATAGTCATTTTGTCCAGAGAATAAAACAACTCAAAACATTTAGGGCATCTCTCTGGACTGCCATAAATTAAGCTCAATTTACTGTTTAAGTATGAGAGAATCAATAGCATAATAAATGTTATTACATTATTGGAATAATCAGAAGGTTACCATTTGTCAGAAGTTTACAGAATCTCTAAAGCATGGTAAAATTCCCTGGGAAAGTGCTGGATCATGAAACTATTAAGAATTTATTTGTGATTCACTCATTTATTCGATAAAAGTACCAGGTGTTGTATTGGGAGGTGGTGGCTAATAAGATAAGACACAGTTGACCTCTGCTTGCAAAGCACTGATTTTAGACTTTTTCTTTCTTCTTCTCCTTTTTTTTTCCTTTTGTCACAGAATGCCTTGCTCCATTGAAACTTTAGACAAAAGTTTCATATGTAAAATAGATAAAAAGGATACTGTTTCACTCCTCCAACTGGGACCGTCCTGCAGAGGAATTCGGGTCTCGTGGTAAACTGACGTATGGGAGATTAAATAAATTTCCCTAGCTCCTAGGGCTATATGGCATGTAGCGAGTTAAGCCATAAACCTGGATTCAGGTTTGGACCTGGATTCGGGGATACCAGGGCCCACACTTCTAGCAGATAGATCCTCAAGCTGGAGTTTGCCTCCTTGGCAGTTTATAAGACAACTCCACTTCTGTGCCATTTCAAAATACATCCTGCTTTCACTGTCATTTCCAACTGAAAAGTGTAGTTTTTATAACTTGTATTTAAAGTCATGGCTAAAATATGCTATATTACTATAGCTTACAAAACTATAAATGTATACAGTCGAAGCACACCCCCCCCACTTCCACCCTCAAATTGCAAATGAGGACCCGAAGTCAGGCACTAAAAGGACTCGAGGGTAAAAAAGTCAGTTACTGCACATAGTAGGACCAGATCTTGAAACAACTGTTTTCATACAGACATTTTTTTAAGTGCCTGAGAAAGACTAGAATGTTTTCTAATTAAAATATTTGCTGGGAAACAAAGATGGTTGTAAAAAAAAACAAAAACAAAACTAAAAACCCCAGGTGTTTCTTTCTCTTCTCAAGCTCAAGATGCCAGCGGCTACACAGGAGAAGGGCTAGAAGCAGTTTTCAAATTTTATGGGGAGTCTAATGGCAACCATCTCAAGCGAGAAAATCCTCCCAGTTTAAAATGATCTCGTTAAAGTCTCTCCAGTAATTGGGAAGAGCCAGGGAAAATGGCTATTGGATTTAAAAACAAAAACAAAACCAAGAAAACCCACAACTAAACTATTCTCACTAATGTATCTTTGAGCAACATAATTAAGATGGCCCATTATAACATCCCCCACCCCCACACCCAAATGAAAAGAATATTTAAGTGACAGGAAAAAAAAAAGGAAGTCTAAATAGCTCACACAGACATATCAACTAAACAAAGGAGTCTTTAATTGGTGACAATCTGCCCTAAATCACTGTTACCATTCTCCAACATAATCAGTTTCAGATCTGTTAATTCCTCGCATCTTCCCCTATCACAGGCTGTCTGGGGCTTCAGAATAATAATGCTAAGTACCTAACAGAGCTTTCAGTCTCCAAGGAATATAAAAAACATGCAATTGTGTAGCTGTTTGCGCTGCCTTTTCCTAACAAACTACACAGCCCTTGGGAGAGTTCCCTCAGCCTTCAGCTCTTTGGCAAAGTTTTTAAGACCTCTTTTTGCTGATAGCTGGAGTCATGCTAACAAGCCCTGCCTTACAGAACGAGGGATTAAATTATTAAAAAAAAAAAAAAAGCAAATCATTTTATTATTCTTATAAATGATTATTATCTTTACCAATAATCCTCAGCATTTTACATAATTTAAAATGTATGCCTCCTGGGAAAGTATCAGATGGAAAAGAAACAAATATTGAACATGATAAAACAATGCAATAAAAATAAATATTGCTCTATAAAAATAAAAATCTTGAACTGTGAATCATTGCTAAATAACATTTGTGTGTGTGTGTGTGTGTGTGTGTCAATTTTTATCTCAGACAATGGAAATGGAAACTGTTACAATGGAGGTTCAGCCCCTGCTACAAATAGCATATTTCCAAAGCTCTTCACCTGAACCTCAGTGTAAATCTCAGGTGAGTTTTTGCAAAACACTTGCAATCCACAATGGAGGAGGCAAATCTAAATCCCGGGGAGTTACAACCAGTCAGTGAGGCAATGATAAGAAATTCTGGCCAAAGTTGCCTTCCAAACCAGTTCACAGGAGTTAAAGATCGCTGTGTAATTCTTTTTAAAATCATAACTCTAGAATTTAAATCATATGAAGACACATTTCATGTGTTGTTGGCTATTCCACCTAAGAAGGCCCAATTCCTTGGTCCTCACAAATCCATTTACTAGTGTCCCCTCCAATAATTTGAAAGATCATGTACTCTTCTGAGACTTCAAAACCAATATCTGAAAGTTTAAGTGATGACAATGTTTAAAATTTCTGGCATATTATAAACAGTAAATTCAAAATAAAACTATTCTGGGCCTCCTTCAAGTGCAGCTGATGAACCATGAAAACCACCAGTAGTCAAATGCCCACCATGGCCTATTTAAATAGATGTTTAAATAAACTTTTTTTTTAAGTTGTGAACTTGACATTGTTCATTTTTGTCTTTGAACTTGTATTTCCATTCAAATTCCCACCCAGTTATCTCTTCATGCAACATATCTTTATTTGAAAGATTTATTATCGTTCATTGATCAGCCAATCATAGTTCTCCACTTTGAAATTAGGAACCGTGGAACTGTTCCTGTATTTGCCGCCTTTGAGGTATTTACACCTCTGCAGGTGCACCACAGAAAGATTCTGGGTGTCTGAGTACGTATTTCCCCTACACAGTGAGAAAAGAGCAAACATGAAAACTAAGATGGGAAAGGAGAATCCACAGCAAGGACATTTTCAGGGATATTTCATTTTTGGAATGATACATGGAGAGTGAGAATCTGGAAAATGTAAAACAACCTACTCTGTGCATCTTTGAAATGTACAGGTATTCTGATTTGAAGTCCATTTCCCTCAATGGCTGAGCCTCCACATCCACTAATCTAGTGCCAGCTTTGAAGAAGTTAGCAACTCATCTCCATTACACTGGGAGTCACTAAAGACCCAGCACATATAGAACCTCATGAATAAACGTGGAGTATCTTCCTTGAACAAAATTTGGTTAAATTTCATAAACTTAAGTTAATGCTGACATGTTTTATATGCTTACTTGTAAAATCTGAAGAAAAACAATCCAAACCAAATGTAATTATTATGCTCGTTTAGGTCCAGTAAATTATCTACAGCCCAACAGATCTAAGTACAATTTTAAAAGATCAGAAGTCAAAATGGGAATCAAATAAGCAAAAACCCAGTCTAGTGGGTGAAGAGGGCCAAATGCTTTCTCTGGAGATTTTAGGACAAATGGTTCTCAGGACCAGGATAGCGGACTAGTTTTTAAAACACCCTACAACCAACTTAACTATAAAACCATTAACAACGTCAAGGAACTCAAATAAATACAAAGAAACCTCTGAGTTTCTCTGCAATGCTGGCAAGCTTTGGATTACTTTTCTTCTTTAACAGACCCCAGTTGGAACAGCAACATTTCTTGTAAATTAAACAAATGTAAACGGTTTTGTTTTTCCACAAGGAGCAGCTGTAATGTCTGCTCTTCTGTTTTAAAATCTTTTTTATTTTCTAAGTGCTGAAAGTTGTTACACTTTTTTTAACCAAGCAGTTTACAACTAGTCAATAAAATCTCTGATGATCATAAAACTTCTGTCTATTTTAATTGTGTTGATAAACCTTATTTTCTAAATATTTCTTAGGCTCCCTGACATATACGTAATACAACTTCCCTTTCAAACATCAACACTTTTTAAACTAAGAGATGCAATAAAAACTAAACAAGGAATGACAACTTTAGCTATCAATTTTAATCATGTATCCTTTACCAACTATTGAAAGGATATACAAAAATTGATTAGTAATAGTGTATAACCTTCTAAGTTGGAATTAATAATAATTCATTTTGACAAGAGAAGGCATGATTGGTGACATCATAATTTTAAATACTCATAAAAGTATGATGCCTAAAAATCAGTATTACGGATTCAATAAGGACAAAAATAAACATTTTTTTCACACTGCAAAATTCAGGATTTTTAAAGTAAACTGGATGCTAAGTTTATTTGGTTTTCTTATCCTTAATCAAGTGTTCTGAGCAGAACTACCGAGAAGATGTTTTTACTTGAGTTGTGTGTAACAATTTCTTCTTTAACCTCCCCAAAATAAAAGGTCATGACTGACATTTCACATAAGGAAAAATCTGCTAGGTTAACTTTTCTGATTGAAAGTATAACATTTTAAGAATTACTAACTTTATTGACTTTACTAATCAAACTATGTTCTTCAAACATTTAAATAATGAAAATAACACTATTTGTCTTTGCTTAGAAACAAAGGAATCGAAGAAAAGGTATTTCAAAGCATCACGACCAGTAGAGAAAAAACACAATCAGTAATTATACAGTGTGCCAGGATTTGAGGGGCCATGTTGGGAAAGGTAATTAAATATATAAGAAGAAGATGAAATAAGCACCATACAACATGACAAGTGACACAAGAAACATGATTTTACTCCCAAATACAGTAAATAATTGACAGCTCCTACAACCATAATTAATTGATCTGAGCAATACTTGAAAGAAACATATTACCACATTTCTAACAAGGATAAGAGCTGGCTCAAAGTCAAGACTGGCAATTAAAGTAGCCTACCTGGCATTACATTACAGTCATATAAATTTAGTGTTGGTAGCAAAATAACCAATAAAAGGAAAAACATAAGAAAACCCAAATTAGTAAAGAAATTTCTTGTAGGTTTTTGTATTTGTACCCCAACGGCTAGAAAATGAACTCCTGAAAACACTTATAGCAAGGAAATAACACCTTCCACACTCTGAAGCTGTTCTTAATGTTTTAATCTATGAGCACTGTCTCTACTTTAAATAACTTAAGATATGCGATACTTTAGCAACTTTACTATCAAAAAGAAATGCATACCTTAATCTTTCAGATTATAATCAAAATCAAAATATTTTTTGAAACAACTGTCACTTTAGTGAACCACATCCCTGTGTCTTCATCATGAATTGTGACAAGACAAGCCTACGAACAGACTACAAAATAATGCTCGCTACTTTCTTATCTCCCAACCCCACCTAATGGATCGCCTGCCTTTTAATTTATTCCTTTTTAATTTTATTTCAGCGAACAAGCATTTGGGTTCCTACTACAGGGACCTCTTGAAAAATTGTCTCCATCTATAATGCTGCCAATGTTGAAACCACCTGTAAGACTTTTCTCTGGAGGAACTCCTCAGTCAACCCTCCCGTCCACCTCCTTCTTCAGCATCTAGTGCATTTCCCACCTGCAACCCCATTTCCCACTTCTTACCTTGGGCCTCAAAGACTGGAAATCTGTACATAAAGGAATTTAAAACCCACACAGTGAGATTAGTTTAATCAGTTAAGGTTAGTATGTCAAGTACAAGTTTTATAGGGTGGAGGTATAAGAGATAACTATGCACTAAAAGACTTAATTCTAGTTAGAAGCTGCAAATAGAAGCTGACAGTATTTTGAATGTGGATTTTCTTATTTTTTCTTTCCTCTTTGGAATTCTTTTATTTTTTAACTGAATATATTTGAAATATAATATTGTGCAAATTGAAAGTATAAAACATGTTACTTTGATGCATTTAATATACTGTAATAAGATTGCCATGGTAGCCATATTTCATATTATGTAATTATAGTATAATATTGTTGTCTACATTCAATATACTGTGCATTAGATCAATATGGCTTCTTTAGTGCTCATTGCAGGTTTGTACCCTTAAACAACATCAATTTTATTCCTCTACCCTCTTCCCCTGGTAACCAGCATTTTACTCTTTTTTTCACAAGTCTGACTTTCTTAGATTTGACATATATGTGATGTCACACAGTACTTATCTTTTTCTGTCTGATTTGTCTTACTTAGCATAATGTGTTCAAGATTCATCCACGTTGCTGAAAATGGATGTGGATTTTCGATAGATAACTGTACTTCATTTTAAAAGCAAAGGGAACATTCTAATGGATGTTCAACTTAATTTAACAGAAAAGGATTCAGTCAAGTGTTCTAAAGTTTTGTACTTTGGAAGCATGAAAGAGAGAAAAGATAAGCAGCCCATTCTATAGTCCATGATCTTATATGTTTATTATTTTGAATAAAAGAATGTTTTAATTAAAAGGAACTCAGTGATCTTTTTAGTCTGTGTCTCCTTCATTTTACAGATAGGAAAACTGAGTTCAGCAAGGTTAAGGAATTTATTTAATGCTATAGTAACCCCCAAATGGGTTAAGAAAGCCCACTGACTTCCAATTAGACTGTCATTATCTACTGACAACTAGAACAGAATCCAAAGATAGCAAAGAGCTTTTAATTTCAAAAAAAATTTTTTGTTTTAATTTGACATGGAAGTCAGAATATTTCTGAAGCAGCTTTAACTGGGGCTTTAATTGAAAGTCCTTGGCAGCCATAAGATTTGCTCAAGGTGGTTCACTGGGAAGGGGTTCTCATTTCCTAGTTTTCCCACTAGGTCAGTCCCAGAAACCCAACACTTAGAAGAGAATTATATTAATATACTATGTAATATCACTGTATTAAGCATTAACCACATGAGGAAATTAACTAAACCCATTCTTGTAATAACCATTTAAAAATCTGGAACTATATCTGTTAGTTTACTTTCAGTTTTAAAAACCTTTCAAGCTGAGGGATTTCATTCTTAGCCTCATGAATTTAGGTTGAAGACAATGTCATCATAATCTCTACCTGTCACAGAGATATAAAGCCTGTACTGATCAAATAAATGGTTCAGTCTGTCATCATGACAGCGATAAAGTGACAGCTCTTTTAAGATTGAATACTTACTTTAGATTAATAGGAAAATGTACAAAAAGTAATTTGATGCTTTGGGCGATTTTTCTTTTAAGACTTACTATATCATGCAAGTATAGTAATTTGATCCCAATCTTAACACTTCATCAATGAATCAATGTATGTTTTGGATTTTTTTTCAAATGTGTATTTTGGAACTGTGGTTTTATTGTTATTATATATATTTTAAAGTTAAGGTATGGCACGATTAAAGAGGAGCACTTCCCTATTAATTTTTATAATAATGTCAGACCTTCCTTCAAGTTCTGTATATGTAGATATGATGGGATATTGTTGCTGTCCATCCCAAGTCTTTCAGGGAAGGCAAATGACTCATCTGGAACTGGGTCCAATCTAACGTTTTGATTATACATGGAAAAGAGAACTAATCTTAAAATGTTAGTTCATTTGTAACTCAAACTGCACGGGGGGGGGGGATAAAAGTGATTATTTTAAAACTAATTAAAAATTTAGAAATTTATTATGAAAATAAGTTTGATTAAAAGTATTTATGATTCTACATATATAGCAATCTCAGTTGTTTTACTATGAAAGTTACTTTAAACTAAAAAAAATATATTTTTAACTTAAAAAATCTACATCATTAAAAATCTTTTTACTAAGGGAAAGAGTAAGAGAGTAACTGTCTTAAAGAGTCCACAAAAAGGGAAAGAGAAAATATTATATTTTAGGTTATCATAGTAAGCATTAATATTTACCGGACTATCACACTAATAAAGTGGTCTTTGGAAACGCTGCGTAGTATAAGATAAATATACGAGCAAGCCAAAGATTTCCAGTCTCATTTTATCATGTACTTTAATAGAGGGCAAAGCTAGTTAAACAGATGGCACTCAGGATTTCTCAATGAATTCAGCATCTGTGTGTACATGTTGCATAAATGCCAATTAAAATGTGTCCGAGTAAATTTACATCCCTTGCTGATAGAAAGTAAGCCAATCTTGCTGGCTCAGGATCAAGGTTAAACTTAATCATCTGCTGAACTTGCAGCAAGTTGCTCTCAAATTGTACAGAAATTCCCAGTGAAATAATAAAAACAGAACTCCTATTGATTTGTATTTATTTACATTCATAACTCATTTCTAAAGCGTTGGGCTAGAGCTCAAAGGGAAAAAAAATTACTATTTGTATGCCTTGGCCAACTACACTTTTAACCATACTTCCAACAAATACCTCTTTGATTAAAATGCCTGCCTGAATAAATTTTCCTAACCTCCTCCTTGCAACTTCCTAGTTGAGATAATTTTGTTTAAAAATCATCCTTTCAAAATGTTCTTGAACAAAGGAAAAAAGGCACGTAGCAGTCAGTCTGTCATTTATATAGTAAAGAACAGAATCTGCTTCAGAGTAACAGGCAACCATGCAATTATTTGAAACAATTCCTCCTAGAGGAACATAAAAATGGCTTCCCCTGACATCTTTTTGACGCCTTCTTTTTCTGCAGCAGACTCCCTCAACCCCAGTTTATATGTACCTACCTAAAGCTTTGGTAGGCTACGTTAGGCTTGCTCTTTTTGAATTTCAAACCTTCAGTACCCACATTACTCATTCCAAAGTGAAATTTTGGACTTGTTATTAAAAATAGGCACCTTATTGCAAGGGAATATTACACAGACATTAAATACAATGTTCTTTTAAAAATAAAGTAATAAAATGTTAATTGAAAAAAGAAAGCATATAAAAATAGGTATGGCCAAGTTTCCAAAAGCATGTTCTATAAAACGCTAGTTCAAAGTGATCTTAATATGTATTTGCTGAAAAAGAGTAAGACATTTATGTTTGGAAAATGTTATATTATAGCCAACCTTTGGAAAATTATAATATTCATTAGCATATTAAAAGTACTGTGAAGTCCTACAGAAAAAAAAAAAATTTAACTTTGTCACCCTAGTATTTTCCAAATTCATTTGACCATGACTTAACTTCACTAATTTTTATAAATTATTGGAGGACCATCATTGTGCTATTTCTAATATAAAATCCTTAGTAATATATTTTGGGAAAGGCCAGTATAAAATACGCTTTTAATTTTGCAAAGAAAATTCCCTAATTAAATATATATATGTAGAAAACAAAGGCATAAAGAGAAAATAAACCGTTAAGAGTAGCTATTGCTGAGTTGTGACATTATGAATGATTTGAATCTTCTTTGTACATGGCTATGTCTGATTTCTTTATACAGTGAACATATATTGTTTTTTGAGAGAAAAGCATACATTGTACTAAATATCCTATTTTTTATATTGCATACCTATGCATGATATCATTTCTCATCTCTCTACTACAGATAGCTAAAACTCTGGCATTTATGATGTGGAAAGCTTTGAACTAAGAACTGAATCTGAAAAAGAATATATATATATATATTATATATTATTATATATAAGTGAATCACTTTGCTGTACACCTGAAACATTGTAAATCAACTGCACTTCAGTAAAAAAGAACTGAACCCAATTTAATCTTCACAAAGGCTGATGAAGAGTTTTCACTATTTTACAAATGGAGAAACTGACATTTGCTTGGTATATGGGGTTATCAGGATTCCATCCTAGGTCAGTCTGATGTCAAAACCCATCCTTTAAACACTAAGCTCTGTTAAAACCCCGAGGATAAGAATTATGCTTCATATTAGATATTCCCAAGGTATATCAAGATAGTACTAATATATAATAAAAACCAAATAAAACTAATACTTAACATTTATCGGATATTAGGTGCGAGATTTGAGTGTATGAGTATGTGTTAAATAATAACACTAACATTTAATGAATATTTTATGTTGTACTGGGAAATGAGCTAAAATTTTGTTATACATTAATTTCACTAATTCCCACCAGAACCACATGATTTTAATAGCATTATTATCATCAACTTACCTGTGAGAAAACTAAGAGATACAGAAGCACAAAAACCAGGTTACAAATTGTATCAGTTTAATTCTAAAATCAGTGCTCTCGCTCACTAAATCAATGTAACACCACAGGAGGAATGCTTTGTTATCCCAATACAAACTTTTTAAAACTGAGTTCTTTCTTTAGGGAAAAAAAAGCTTGGAAGATAAATTTAGTTCAAATTTCTTACATCAGCAACTAGATGTTTATTCTTTCCACTCCTGTTTGTTTCTTAAAATGATGAAATTAAACTGTTATCCAAAAGGGATGAAAAAATACATATCATAAATCTACTTAGCTTTTGTTTGTTTGTTTTAACATTTTTTATTGAGTTATAGTCATTTTACAATGTTGTGGTAAATTCCAGTGTAGAGCACAATTTTTCACTTATACATGAACGTACATATATTCATTGTCACATTTTTTTTCTGCTGTGAGCAGAAGACCTTGTATATATTTCCCTGTGCTATACAGTGTAATCCTGTTTATCTATTCTGTATATGCCTGTCAGTATCTACAAATTTTGAAATCCCAGTCTGTCCCTTCCCACCCCCCGCCCCTTTGGCAACCACAAGTTTGTATTCTATGTCTATGAGTCTGTTTCTGTTTTGTATTTATGTACATTTTTTTTTTGATTCCACATATGAGTGATCTCATATGGTATTTTTCTTTCTCTTTCTGGCTTACCTCACTTAGAATGAGATTCTCCAGGGACATCCATGTTGCTGCAAATGGCATTATATTGTCTTTTTTATGGCTGAATAGTATTCCACTGTATAAATATACCACATCAATGTTTCAACATCTCTTTAAAAAATATGTTTCCAAAATAAAATGGTGAAAAAAAAAAGTATTTTATGGAGCTAATACACTATGATTTTTCTGACTGACAAATTTGGACAGGAATGAAAAAAAATTCATGATGGTTGGGTTTATATTACACTTAGTATGTTGTACTAGATAATCTCATAAAGTCATCCTTTTTCATTATTTATGTCTTCCTCCTCTACTCACCTGTAGCAAACTGTATCTGGCACAAGGAGTACACAGAAATGTTGGTTGCTATCTTTATTACACATGACAGGGTCAGAACACACTACCCCAAATACGGCACACTGAATATTTTAAGATGAAGGAATTGAGAAATGGCAGGTAGAAGAAGGACCTTCCGATCTCCTCTTCCTCCCTCTAAAGAAGGTCATAGGCCCTCATGTGAGAGGCACCCCCTGTATCTAGAGGGAAGGAGCATCCTTATCATTGAAGACAGAGGGCCACTGAGGGGAACCTGAGTGAATAGGCTTGCTTTTTTTTCATCCATTTTACTGTCTGTCGCTCACAACCTTTTGTCCTATAATGTTTTTCCATGACTTTCTACTTTTCATCAAACCGTACATAAAAGGCTCAGATTTAACTGCTTCTTTAAGTTTTCATTTCCTTATGAGGGCTCTTGTGACATGTAAAACTCATCTTAAATAAATGTGTATGCCTTTCTCCTGTTAATCTGCCTTTTCAGTCCACTCTACAGGGCACCAGCCAGAGAACACAGGAGGGAAGTAGGAAAAACAATTTTTCCTCTCCTGCACACACCTTATTAGTTTTAGGACTGAATTGCTTTAATATTTAAGTATGCAACATTAATAATTATAATAACAATATTTAATATTAAGTTTAATTTCCATCTTGGAATCCTCACAAAGCTTCTATGTCTTGTTTATCTGTGGACAGCTGGGGTCTGGCACTGTTTTTTTCATAGTAATGACCTAAATACATAATTTTTTGAATAAACAAAATAATCCCATTTCATCCCTAAAATAATCCTGGGAGGTGTGCTCATTTTCTAAGTTAAGAATTTTGCCCAAGAAATTATAGCTAGTATGTGGCAGACAGAGCCTAACCTTAGGTGTGTCAAATTCCACAGCCAGGTCCTTTCCATTTACCTATTCACTATCATTTATAGTTCAGCTTTGATACTACACATGGTCATAAAAACTGCAACAATCAAAAGTAATTACATAATTTAAATATTCCCACCATTTTTAATATTTTCAAGGGTCATGATAATCCTTTAAGCTAAGCTTAAATAAAAACACTCCTTTAAATGTTCTATGTTTTAATGTAATAGATACTTTCTAAAACAATCTTCAATAAAAAATGATAATTTATCCCTTGAAAATATCAGAGGAAGCACACTTGAACTTGTATAACCTGATAAGCATTTATTTTTATAAAACAAATTAAAAAAAATGAATATGCCATTCAGATTTTGCCCCTTGCTCATGAAAAGTCTAAAGACTATCACCATTAATGCTAACAGTCTCCAAAGTGTGTCTATTTACTCTGCATAGGTGAAAACATTCAGAAATGACCTTCTACTCACCTTGCAAAGTGTCAATGACATGAAAATGTATTCGGTATTTACCGTTTAATAAACTTCTGCCAAATGTGTATTTAGTCACTATCCATTGGTAATTTGAAAATATTCTTCAAAGTAAATCATGAAACTTATAATTTTAATATATTGGAGTGGCTGTTTTCCAATTTTTCTAGTATTAGTATTTGACATTTCTGATTCTTGTGTATCATACACTTTGAAGAAATCCACTATGGGTATGTATCCCTTTGTACAGGGTGCCAATTTGTAGCCATCATAAAACAAAGCTGATTAACTGGTAAACCAGCCAATAACTACCTTTTGGACAGCTTAACCTAATAGAAGTTTTCCACTAAATTACCCAGGTGAATACAAACCTTGGACAATTACATCCCACTAGCTCATGTGAGTAATTGCTAGGGTGGAAAATTGTAGCAAGTATGAAGGTACAGATGTTCCTTTTCAGATGACCAAACGAAATAAGGGGAAAATGTTCTTTTCCATGCCAAATTCTACTTATATAATACATTTTGCTCTATTGCCACTTTTCTATGAAAGACACCTCTTCATATTTCTAAAATATAAGTAAAATAACTAAAATAAAACGGGACAGGTGAGACTATTAAATCATGCCCCAAAGGGTTGCAGTTACTTTCTTTGAATTAGCACTTCATTCAATATCCCACAATGTAGTCACTACTCTGCACAAGGAGGCAAAGTTACAGGAAAAGTAGCAATGGTACGTTCCCTTAAATACGGGTAAAGATTGTTCTTCAACTTGCTGAGAACGCAATGCAAGTTATCCCAGCTTCAAAGCATTCAGAACTTTTCTAACAAGCTTGCTTTGTTTTCTCTGATGCTCCTTCATGCTACTTCGCTATCCTTGAGTCTTCTGGCCCCAGTTTTGCTCTTTGCAGTTGTTTACTGCAGAATTATTGTCTGCAAACCATTTTTGGCCTTCTATTAAGAAGTGTTTCTTTTTGTTTTTTCCTCCTCTTAGCCACCTTAGCTATGTTTTTAGTCAGTTTCTGCCGAGGTCTATGGACAGAGCATTCCAACAGCTCCCTGAATTGTTGAGAGCTTAGCATCTCACTTCACAGGACTGAGAGTAGCCAAGTACAGAGCACAGAACTTTCCATTTATGTTCAATCTACACTTCTGAATTTAAGACTGATTTATGGGTTTTTATATCCTATGGTTATATGTTACATTATGTTATATTATATCATAGCATGTTATATCTATTTTTTTTTAATTGTCTCTTTTCCCCACCTGTCTACTGTCCCAAGAAAGCGTTTGTCCACAGCACCCAGAATAGCACCGAGGACACAGTAGGCAGTGAGTATTGTGCAGTGAATGACTGAATGAATGAACTATACATCCCCCATCAGGCACTCCTCTGTGTGAGAAATCCTTTAATAGTGTTTCCATGGGGAATTAGCCCTCGGTGGCCTTTAATACAATTCTATAAACAACAAGTAAACCTTTTATTATTACTGGCAAAAAATACACTCACCTGCTGACATTGGTATTTTCCTCTGCAAATTTATTTATATTAAGCTAGACTGTATAAATCTGGATAGAACAGTGTTTAAGAGCAGGGACCCTGGAGCCAGACTGCCTGTGTGAGAAACTTGGCTCTGCTGCCTACTTAATATATGACTTTGGACAAGTTGCTTAACTGTTTTATGCCTGAATTTCCTCACATATAAAAGAGGAAGAATGAAACAGGGGTTGATAATAAAAACTCTTCCAGAGAATTGTGAGGATTAAATAAGTTACAACGTGTGACACACTAAAATAGTGCCCAATACACTGAATGATAGCTACAAATACTAGCTAGCTATCATAGTTACTATCAATGTAGTTGCATGTTCTGCTTAATAAATGAGTGGATGCTGTTTCTAGGATAATTACTATTATTATTAATCCCACTGGGAGATTGGTTAAATTGAATTGGACCTTAACAGGTTGACTGTTTTTAGGTAGACAGTAAAATTTGTTTATTGATTATGGAAAGTTGTGGACCAAACTCCTGGTATGTGCTAACCCAATTAGAATATAGGTAAATTATGTAGTCATCTTTGGCTATTAATTAAAACAGCATCAGCCACATCTTTATATAAATAAGCTATCTTAATTCATTCCACTTAAACATTAACTTCTAATGAAAGGCAGGCAAGGTTTAAGAAAAAGTATATAGCAATGTCAATTGGAGAAAGATTTAAAAATGTGGGTCAGTGTTGGTGGGAATGTAATTTAGTGCAGCCACTCTGGAAAACAGTATGGAGATTCCTTAAAAAACTGAAAATAGATTTACCATATGACCTAGCAATCTCACTCCTGGGCATATATCCAGAAGAGACCTTAATTCAAAAAGATGCCTGCACCCTAGTGTTCATAGTAGCACTATTTACAATAGCCAAAGCATGGAAGTAACTTAAGTGTCCATTGACAGATGAATGGATAAAGATACATATATATATGCTCTTAAACACTGTTCTATCCATGTATATATATATACATACATATATTTATATATATATATAAAACGTAATATTATTCAGCCGGAAAAAAAAATAATGCCATTTGTAGCAACATGAATGGAGATTATCATATTAAGTAAGTCAGAAAGAGAAAGACAGATACTATATGATATCATTTATATGTGGAATCTTAAAAAAAATGACACAAATGAATTTATTTACAACAGAAACAGACTTACAGACATGGAAAACAAACTTATGGGTACCAAAGGAGTTTGAGATTTCAATATCCTGTAATTACCTATATGAATGGTTATTACAATAAAAAGAATATGAAAAAGAAAAAACTGAGGATCAAAAGACATACTGAAATAGAAAAAATGGAAGGCTCATGAAGACGTAGTGTGTGCCACAATTTTCCCCGGTGCAAACACACCACAAATGTCATCTGGTGCCACATCATCATTTTTATTACTATTATTATTTAAATGGAGAGACACAATTCTAACCAACATTCTTTATATTTGTTTGTATTTAAGTCATGTGTTATGGTGTAACCAAATCAAACCTGCACTCACGGAATTAACTGCACATATCAAATACTCTTTAGTGATTATTTCTTTTTCATAGTACTTAATTTAAAAGAAAAGTCAAAATAAAAACTTTTGCTTACTTTCTATAAAAAGCACTTATTTTCACGTGTCATTGATTTGTCACTAAGACTTGAATGTCACAGCTGTACGTTAGAGCAACACATTAAAATAAGATACAACGGCCAAAATGTAAAATACCTTAGATGCTGAAAAAAATACTATGTAAAGTAACTGGGGCTCAGTTTATTTTCCTCATGGTGCCATTTTTGTCTTTCTACTTGTCTACTTTTTCTACTCCATATGCATGTATGACCATATCTCTCCATTAAATACAAACAGCCTGTCAAACTTTTCTTAAATGCACTATCATATCTTATTCCTTCTTCCACTGCCAAACATTGTTCAGGTTGAGACACACCATCTAAGCTGCTTCTGTCCTCATCCTATTGGAACTCTTCTCAATTTAGATTTCAAAAATCTCTTAATTGCCCTGATTAGAAAGCCTTTTTTCAGGTTCTGTCCTACTTGATTACTGTTTTGCAGAATTTGTCTGTGTTGACCACTGCCCCATCCTGCCACACCACTTTCTTCAGCCCACCACAGTCTTTTCTGCTGCTTTTCTTTCCATGTCTCCAGCTGCTCCTTCTTGGTCTTCTTTATGGTGTCCTTTTTAAGGTTCTTTTTTCTCTTCCTTTTTTGTTAAATACTCTTCTTGACTCCATATTATTCAACCATATGATTGAATAATTCTCTACTGTCTTTGTGTGGAAAGCTTCAGTATCTATAATCTGGCCCAGAATTCCCTCCCAAGTGCTAAACCAATAATGCCTTTTTCATCATACATAACCATTTGGATGCCTCACAAGATTGAATCCTAAATACACATGGTCTTCGTCAATACCACTTCTCTTAAAAAAATAAATAACAATAACCACTTCTATTCCTTGAATAGCTCAGTATATGAGTACACTGAGAAATTCTAGAGTCAACATGGAATCCTTGCTCTATATCAGCTCAATATTCAAATAGTCAAACTTACCACAATTTTACCCCCAGGTGTCTTCCCTTCAACCCCAAATTCACATATTAAATCATATCCTAGCCACTCTGTTTGTCTAGATTAACTCTGTGAGTTTAATTCAATCTAGATGGACTCAAAAAGTATACAATATAACCCCAGATGGATATATAAACTCTCTAGAAAGGTAAAGTAATGGATATAGTTTGAAATAGTTTCCTACATGATTCTAACATAACATACCACTCTTCTCTATTGTTTTCTCTGTGCTCAGAATTGAAATCAATCTTTATTATTATTTTTTGGGGGGAGCAGGAGGTAATTAGGTTTACTTATTTATTTTATTTGTAAAAGGGGTACTGGAGATTGAACCCAGGACCTTGTGTATGCTAAAATTGTGCTCTTCCACTTGAGCTATACCCTCCTCCTTGAAATGAATCTTCTAATCCCTTTATGTGTTTCTTATCCTTGACTTCACACTAAAATCCTTAGAAAAATTCAAATATATGGGTCCCACATTCAGAGATTCAGAAGTAAGTTTAAGTTTTCTAGGATGCAACCTGTTATTTCCAATACATAGCCAAAGTTGAGAACCTCTCTTCTAACCCAATAACATCTAAAAGGAGTGAGCAATATTCCAGGTCTATATCTAACAACCCATTGGTATAGGATATTAATAGAAATTCTATTGATATGTAGTTTTTAATCTAATCCTTAAATTTTTAATAAAATTTCATATGATGCTTAAGAATGTACATAATACCTTAGCATCGGTATAAAGTAGTACACAGTATACACATTTACAAAAATTGTAGTGTACCTCAAGTATTTGTTACTAAACAGGCATGTAAAAACTTAGAAGTTGAAATCCTTTCCCGTAAACTCTGTAACGTGCCATTTCCCAATGCGCTGTGCAAACAGGTCTCCTTTGACCCCCACCTCCCATCCCGTTAGGTCAGGTAACTATTCTGCTGCAGTTATCTTCTGAAACACCAAATATGATCCCTGTCACTCCCTGGCTTTAAAATCTCTGTTGACTCCAAGTTGCCTTGTTTAACTCCGAGTTGAAAGTTTAACTAAGAGAACTATAAAAAAATCAGCAAAAATTCTCAGCAGGGCTGGCAAGCACCTTCACAGGGTCTCTTCAAGCTCTATAGCCTCATTTCTACCCTTCCATATCCTATGCTGCAGTATTTGCTCCCTTATCCAAATATGCCATGTCTCTGTTCACATTTGCTTCACTCAGTCTACAATGGTCATTTCCTTCCTTCTACCTGGTAAACCTCCATTTAATCTGCAAAAGACAATTAAAACAGAGCTCTTCTCTCAAATATTCCAGGATTCCTCTAGACAGTATTAATTAAATGTCTACTAGAGTATTTATCACATTACACTGCAATTATTATCATACATATTGGTTTGTTCCTATTAAATATTGAGATCTTCCAGGACTACAATTGACTTATTCATTTATATTTTTCCCAATATTTGGCACAGAGCCAAGTACACAATAATGGCTTAATATGTATCTGGTAAATCATTCAGTTTTTCAATAAGTATTGATTGATTGCCTACTATGCACCAGGCACTCATGTAGGCACTGTGGAAATAACAATAAACAATTAATTCCTGAATAAATAAATGAATAGATAATGCATTTGAAAAGTGAATGTTGTTTGTTATAAAGAAAATCTGAAGAAAAATAGCCATTACTAAAACAAATAAAAAAAAGTAGCTCAACCTTTACTGCAGACACAAGAGTTTATCTGCACAATTAATTTTTTTCTTTCTCGTAATGGGAATTCACTATTAATAATAGCTCTAAACACCTACTGCACAATGATTAATTATTTTTGTAATAGCAATCCTAAGGAAATTGAAGATTAAATTATGTCTATTTTAGTCTTAGGTTCTTCTGTATTTCTGATATTCTTACTGCAGGAAAAATTCAGACAATAGAATAAAAGTACTAGAAGACATAAATTCATTACTTTACAGATGAAAAAAACAGATTCAAAGACGTAAAATGCCTCACTTTAGGTCACGCAAGTAGTTAATGGGCTGTAAACCACCGGTGTAAATCACACCTCCAAAGACTGCGCTCCTTGCAACATACCAAACTGACTTCTCACTTGGTAAACCAGGCTATCTGGCACTAGATTAAATCGTGCGGAATTACACTTCACTATCCAAGAAAACAGAATGTTATTATGAATAAAACACTGTTCCTCATTGTTTAAATGTAGTGAAACTTGAGAAATGCAAAACATTATCAATGGCTCTATGAAATATTAACTGGCTTTGAACTAACTCAGGTTTTTAAGCATCTTGACACAGGGATGATTGCTAGGGAATGGTGCCTAATTAATCAGAGAAAAAGACATTTTAAATAATAGGTTTATAATTCCTTAAATATGCTAAAATATGTAAGCATTATTAGTATATAACAATTGTAACCAAAACATTTTTAACTAGTTATATAGAGGTAAGTGGTGTCGTTTAGGTTGAGAGTGAATTCAGGGTCAAACTACTCACTTACTACTCAATGCTTGATTTCCTTATCTATAGAATAGGGATGATAATAGTCATTATTAATTGCTATAACTAAACGAGATTGCTCATGTGAGGCCTAAACATCATTGCTGGCACATTCTAAAACACTTAATAAAGGTTAACCATAATTAGTTTTATGATTAAACACATAAGAAGCCAGTATCAACTAGCAGTAAAGAGCACAGGTGTTAAGTTCAGACAGGCATCAATTTAAAACTCTAAAGTTCAAAATGTTGAACTGTAAGGAAATACACATTATATTTCTAAGGAAACATATTACAGTCTAAGCATAGAAGGTGTGATTACTACACACTTGTGACTTACTAACTCATAATAACAACACATGAAATTAATCTGGGAAAATTTAGCTATCAACTTAATGGTGAATTGGGGAAAAAAAGAAGGTTGAAGTTCTTATGGTCTAAGGAATAAAATAAATGTATATTGGATTTGTCCAAGAACTAGTGGCAAAAATAATCCTTTTTCCCTCCTTTCCATTTCATTAGGTAGACTTATTACAGTTTGACTCTACATACACATTATATTGCATGTAAACACATATATACAGTATACTGCACTTTTTTTAGTTTACATATATGTACTAATTATTGTTTCTAAGAACAGATTAGATCTTTAGCTTTTTAAACTTACATAGTTATCAAAGGAATAAAGCCAACTACAAAATAAGAATCAACAATGTGGTAATCAATCATAAAGGACAGTCACATGTGCTTACACAAATTCAAGAAATCAAAATAACAATAATAATCAAAATAAAAATATTCTTATAAAATTTCTTTTGTATAGGTTACAACTTGTCCTGGATATTAGATCATCTTTATTCCTTAATCCTTTATAAGATAATTCTAGACGCTGTTAGACATTGGCAACTATCAGCGTTACTTATTCAATAACTTAGAGAAGTTTATCTTTTCCCTGGGCTTCATTTTCTCAACTATAATGAGAACATCTTCATCTAGACAATTACTACATTTTCTTCCTATTGTATAATACTACAAAAATTACTAAGGCAGGACCACCATGGATAGCTGAGTAGCTTATTCACTTTACAAGCACACCCAGCAAAGGGAGTGAGTAGGTCTGAAATGTAGCTTGAACTTCATTTTCCAAGCTGTGCTCAGGATATGACAGTGTGTTTTTTTCATAAATTTCAAAGATATAAAGTTTAAGATTATAATCCTACATTAAAGTGTTTGTGTTTATAAACACATTACAATAAATCACTTTTAGAGATTTATTTCTCATTCTTTCAATCTGTTAAAGTAATTAACTGACATTTCTCAGTCCTTTTCTTTAATTTCTGTATTTACTCCCTTTCAATTAGAAAACAGTGCAATGTGGAAACGTTAACCACATTTAAAGTAGACACGCTCTCTTGGTAAGGCTCCAAGTTCTCAACTTGCTATCGTCCGTGATAAACTATCATCTCCTTTTACTACCTCACTCCCCTGGAAACACTGAACTGTGGGTTGTTTTTTGATAACTTTTTCTTACCAGTCTTTGCCTTCTCCTTCCTACTCTTCATACAGACCTGTCTTGTGTGCTTGCCAATTAGACACATCCTACAAATTCTGCACATTTCAACTCTTCCTTATTTTAAGATAAATAAGGAAATTCTTTCTCATTTATTAGCACTTTCCCTTTTACAATATGGCTTGAGATTAACCTGATTCCAATGATTCCAACACTTTCTTAAACCTATGACTTCCCCATCTGTCCATGTTACGTTTGCATTGTAGCAATGTAACAGTGGATATTTATTCTCTGTGTACTTACATTCATTTAGCTTTGTCTTGAAAATCCTAATGAGTATATAAATGCCCTTTTCAAATCACGGATATTTTATTTACCTTCCTTCTTGGCTCATCAGAGGTCACAAAGAGGGCTGCTGGCTTTTCAAAAGCAAATCAAAATCAGAATCAGTACTTTTTACAGGTGCCATTGAAAACTGCTTCTCATTATAAAACTCTCAACAAGAGTACACAAATTAAATGAATGTGAACAACATTTATTTTGAATAAAACAAAATCAGTCAAGAGAAACAGATAAGAGCACAAGTCTTATTGTCAAACTTCCAGGTTTGAAGTCAGTTCCATGACTTAATTGCTTTTCTCTGATTTTTTTCAATTTTATCCTTAAGATGAGGGTAACTGCTTATCCCTTTCCTCTTTTGAAAAGTAGAGTCAATAGTAATGTCTATCACATAAGTTTGACATGCATGTAACTTGGAAAGGTGGTATTATTATGGTCACATATTATGTAATTAAGTTTAATATGGCCAATAATTATATTTATTTCTGATATGAAAAACACATGTATGAGTGTTTTATAAAATAGGTTTCAGTGAATTTCAGGAACTATTTCTTGATCGTATTTTTAAAGTCATTGTAAATTGAATACTTGGTATGTTTCAAGATGATGCTATGTATTTCATATCAGCATTTAGTTTTATCCTCATGGTACCCCTACGATACTGGTATTAAAATGGTATTACACTATTTTACAAATATGAGATCTGAGTTCTCAGAGAAGTTAAGCAACTCATCCAAGGTCACGCAGTTAGTAAGTGAAGCCAGAATCTGAACTTAAGTTTGTGCAATTCCAAAGCTGAAACTCCTGAGCTAGTGCCCTCAAAATTTAGCTCACATCAGAATCACTAGATGGCTTGATAAAACATAGATTGCTGGCACCCATGCTCAGGGTTTTTTGATTCAATTACTCTAGTATAGGACCTCCGAATTTGATTTCTAGTAAGCTCCCAGGTGCTAGCTGAAAAAACCAGACTTTGAGAATCACCGGCCTAAATTATTAAACACACTGGTTTGATTGTTTCATTAAGTAACCTATTAAAAAACTAATTAGTAATACTGCAGCCATAGACCAATATTTCAAGTTTGTTGTAATATGATTATTCATAATGTTATTATCTTTATGTGACTTAGCACTTAAAATTTAACTACATTAATTGGAATAAAGACAGCAGAACTCCAATGACTCCTTGGGATAGAATATAAAAAAGTAATATTTAATATAATCAAATCCAAATACCATTTATTTAGTTCCAGTAAATCAGAATTTTCTTTAATAACCCCACACTGATTTTTGGAAGCAAGATGTAACTGATTTATTAAAGAAAATGAGTTCACCCAAGGTACATAATAACCATAACTACTTTCACTTTGATGGGGTTTATTTTGTCTGCTGCTTCACATTATTGTAAGTAAAAATCTGACTTAATACAAGCTATCGCCTCTGTGTGGTTTTCATGTACTAATAGTATTCATGTATACTGATTTCAGAACAACCTAAAAAAGTAGAATTCAAAAGGTTACCCTTAGGATCTGAAACATTCAATGTTGCCAAATAAAATAATTAGATCTCTGATATTCATATTCATCTCCCCACTTTGAGTCCAACTATACTGCTTATTTTCCAGAAAGCATTTATCACATTCATTTCTTCTGAAAACAGTCCTATCACAATTACGATTTGAAATAATTCCAAATTAGCTAATTGTTTATCATTTCTTGTTGTGTTTCTGTTTTGCTTAAAAAAAAAAGAAGCAATTAAAATTTTTAGTGCATTTGATTCTATGATTATAAACTGCTAGGGTTTCTTATTCAAATTGACAAAACCGACAGCTTAAACTAAACCCTGAATTTATAAGATGTTAAAAATTAATTGAGGAATTAGAAAAAAATACCTAATTTCAACATTCTATAAATATATTATAGTGAAAATTAGACAAGAGTTTATACTATGAAATTTTAATAATACCACAACTAGTTATACTATTCAGGAGAACAAGTAAGCGTGTCTACCACTTAAGGGGAGAGAATTATGAATGGACTCATTTATTAATCCAGTATGGCCTGGGCCAAATACTAAGATACAAAAGATCAGTATTGTCATCCAAAACAATAAACCTAGTAATAAACTTAGTAAGCCTGAATAAGGTGCTGAAATTTATTTCTAATAAGTGTTGATTGATCTTGGCAAATCCAGAGAACTAGACCACACATAACTAAAATGCAACAAGTCATCACTGGTTTTGTATCCCAGGGGACTAGAATCAGTAAGAGCAAGATTATCACTTAATGAGGAAAATAAAGAGAAAAATTAAACCTAAGGTACTGATAATAGTATTCTCATTTCAAAAGCATTAATTTGGACTCCACTTCAACTTTTGGCTCAAATCTGCAAGTATAATTAGGGTTCAAGTATGAACTAATCTTTTAATGAATGAGAATGACTACTCTTCCATAATCTCTTAGTACCTTGGAATAAAGTAGATTCACTCTCCATAATGATTTGTGACTGACATTTTGAGCAGCACGGATTATATTTTGCATGCAAATAAAAATAAACCACATTTTAAAAATACAGATGATAGGTGTCATTGTGTAGTATCCAAAATTCCCTACCTTTCATTTTTACTACATCCTTTGGGAAATTATAACTGACCCGCTTTTTATCTTCAATCTCTTCTACATTCTTCATACTCTTCTGTCTTAAATAATATCAGGTTAAGCTTAGAGAATACTGGGAGGCTCTCACTCAGTTTTCCAGTGCTAGGAAGGAGTGCAAGTATTTCTTTTCCAGTTCATTGAGACTTTTAGTTCATTGATCTTACACTCTCAAGATAAAAAAACAAAAACAAAAACCCCTTTCTAGCTCAAGCCATTCACACATACAGCTAGCTACCCCATTTCATCATTACTTTCAGCTACTACCTCTGTTGAATCAGGATTAGACAACTCAATCCCATATATTCTTCCCCACCCCTCCCCAGAGTCTACCAACATCTTGTTCTAGCTCAATATCCATAGATGGCTCATGCAAAAGCCTAGTTTTTTTACTTTTTACTTTTATAATGAAGTTAATCTCCACTTGCAGTCTTTTCCTCCACTGTCTATAAACCATGAAACTTGATATAAACTGGAGGCTGTCTGAACCTTAAAAGATAAGTTCTCAAATCTCTGACAGCCTACTTTTCCAGTTTTCTTGCTCTTATGATACTTGGTTTCAGGTCACTAAAACTTATCAAAACATCCAGGTGTTAGACAACACACCAACCCCCATCTTTCTTTTCATATCATTCCCCTCTTAGATTTACAGTTTCTCTGATACAGCGTACAATTCATGGTGCATTGCTTTAAATATTTGTATCACAAGGACACCCACCTCAAAGGTGCCAGTGTTCTCTACTCTACTGAATTAATCAACCCTGAAAGGGTATTTATTATCTCACCAAACAGAGTCCTGAGGTAGGAAGTTCCAGAACTAGATCATTCTCCAGTCAGCCATGTTCTTAAAGATCCAGGTTCGTTCCTTCTTCTTTCCACTCTCCATGTTCACCTTTTGTGTTTGCTTCCCAATTACGGTTGACAGATAGCAGCTATCATTCTAGTTCTCATAAGGAGAAACAATCTGAAGACGTAGCAGGAGAAGGGAAATGCCACCTCAACCTTTTGAAGTAGTCTCATCAGAACTCTCTTCCTACCTCATTGTCAAGGAAGGGCTCAACCATCATTTTTGAAACCAATTATTGTTAAGGAAGTGGGATAATACAAAAAAAAAAGGGGGGGGGTTTACCCCAGAGCTAGTAAGAGGACTATCCTTCCTTAAGTAAGTCTTATGGTGAAGGGATGAACACACCAGATCAAAACCGAAGCTCTGCCACCAAGAATGAAGGGGAGAAAAGCTGCCAGATACATAACCAGCAGGGTCTGCTTCTCTGTTTTCTTGCCAGTATCCATTTTCCTGTTGCCACTTTTTCTTCCTACGTTCTTTCATTACAGGCACTATTAAGTGAGGCACAAAATCAGAAGAATCATTATATTATTAATAGTTGTCTATGACCCTACCCTATAGATTGATAGCAGAATACATGCCAGTTTGCTAAATTATCTAATAAAAAGAGCAGCATAGCATAGCAGAAAGAGTCATTTTCTTCAAATAAAACAAAACAACAGAATCTCCACAGTCACAATTCAAGCCCCGACTCTGATATTTCTGCCTGGGGAAAGCCACCAACTTTAAAAACCAATCTGCACAAGTGGATTTATCCTGAATCTAATAAAGTTTAAGCTTTAAGGCCCTCCACTGACACAGGCTCCTTCAACACCCCCCATTATGCATTCTTATATTATAAAAAAGACTCTAAAATTTTTATGAGCTTCAGATTCCTAAAAAGCTGTGTCTGCCTCTGCTGATGTGTCAGCCTTTTCTACCCGCACACTAGTAAGCACGTCACTTTCCCCTTTATCCATCCATTTCCCTATCCTCAAGATTGGTTTAATAGGAGTCCTACCTTGCTTGCAAAACTGTGAAAAGAATCAGAAATACATATATAGAAGTGCTATTTAGCCGTGTTCTGTGTAATTATTATAATCATCAATATGCACTGTTCTCTTGTGGCTGCTATTTTCCAGCAAGAGGCTGTTGTTGCATCTGCTCCTGCCAGTTTGTCTCCAGGATATTACAAGAGCTCAGCTCTAAATGAGCCGCGCCATCCCTGATTGCTGTCCAGAATACCCATTCAGCTGCAGGTGTTTTCCAGCTATCTACTGTGATGTTACATTGCTTCAGGCTGTGCTACAGGGGACCCTCATAGGGTTTCATCTGCCTGCCATGTGCTCAACTTCCCTCCAGCCCTGGGGAGTTGACTTTCATGTAGAATGGTTTCAACTTCTCAGGATTGCATGAGTCCTGGGACCTCACTGTGGGAAACTATGCCCTACCATCTGGTGTGAAGCGTGGTACTAAGAAATGCTGATAGAATTTGTCTCGTAATTGAATGTGGTGATGGTAGGTGTCATTTCCATAAACAAGACTAGACAGCACAATAGCTTAGTAGACTTTAATTTTGTTCTGGAATGTGTTTCTTTGTTTTCATCATCCTGTCATTCTTGCCAATGTTATGAGCTTTAAAATATGATTTATTACTTTACCCACTAATGTGCCGTTATTAGATAGAGAGCTGCTGAAGTAGCAGTATTCGGTAACAAGCAATTTCACAAGTAATTATGCAGTCACGGGTTGAGTGCATCCAAGTGGTGCAAGGGTTGAATGGACAATGGCAAGAAGAAAGCTATCAAGGGATGCAGGGATGAGCAGCCTGGGTTTCCAAGGAAAGGACTGTTTTTGTCCTGACCATCACTGTAGCATTGAGGAGAACAATCATGTAAAATGTGGATTATACCCGAGTCAAATCCTATAGTGGCCTCATTTCCTGCCTCTCAACATTTTATTTCAATTAAAACATATTGAAATCAATATTAATAATCTCTACCATTTACTGAGCATATACTTTATGCCTCACTCTGCTAAAGTCTTATCGCATGTTGTCACATTTAACCCTTACAACAATCTTATGAAGTAAGAAATAATATCAATGTTTTATATTTAAAGAAACATAGGCTTATAGGTGAAAGTTATCTTACTAATTACAGTTTGTAACTCATGGAGCTGCAACATAAACATGAGTTCATCAGATTACAAAGATTTCATTTTAATTCACTGTTTTTTTAGCCATGAGTGCACAATGGAATCTCCTATAGAGATTTTTTTAAGTAATAAAAGATACTCATGCTTTTCAAATTCAGTAGTTTGGGCTTGGAATCTGGGTCTTGTATTTAAAAAATATTCTGTAGGTAATCCCATTGCACACTTTAATTAGAACCCTCAGATTATAATTTGCCTTACAAAGAATAATCAAATATCACCTAATGTTTGATGATGAGTAAGTGGAAGGAAACTTGCTAATCATGGGGTCTAAATGATCCAATTTTTTTTTCCCTTTTGGAATATGACAGATCAAGCTTTCTCCTTTCCTGGGTGACAAATAAACCATCAATAGCAATTGGTCTAATTACTGAACCCTACTGTCAGACATCAGATAGAGTATGTTAACACATTAATGCTAAACATACATTATACTTTAGATTAGGAGGTAAAGAAAAAGTAAGAACTGAAAAAAATAGCTTTAAAAAAATTTCAAAGTACTAAGTTTTAGCCATGTAAATTTGTCAAATGATGTTCAGATACAATTTTTTCCATAAATACAGGCAATTCTCTGACTAAAATATGAAAAACAATGAAACATTTGTTTCTTCAAGGAAATATTGAATTATTTTTATAATTTTAAAGAAAACTAACTATAGAATTATTTCTAATTCCTCATCTTAAAAAAGAAAATCATATTTATTATCATTGTGACTTTTTAAAAGTTAGTTTTTGGACAAATTTTCTACATGTAATTAAAAACCTGCACTCTACTCTTAATTCTAAATCTACAAAAAATATAGCAAATAAAAATACATTAGCAGGTATTATAGTGTATTGGGTAAGAGTATGGATTATGAAATCCAGTTGTCTGGACTGGAGTTTTGGCTCTAGCCTGAACTAGGGGTGTCACCCTGGGCAAGTCACTTACCTCTTTATGATTCCATTTACCTATCAGTAAATCAGAAATAATAACCATAATGCTTACTTCACTGGATTATATGAAAATTATATAAAATTAAAATATGTAAAACAGAACAGTGCCCAATACACTAAGCTCCGTATAAATGTTTACTATCATCACTGTTATTTTAAATTTTAAAAAGTCAATTTCTAACAAAGGAGTACGAAACTTTAAAGTTAGGAGGAGCCCCTTTATTTTATAAGAAGGAAATGATGACCTGAGTCACTTGCAAAAGCCAGTTACAAGGCACAGTCAAAACTAGTACATAGTGTGCTGAATAAAGCAGAAGAGTAGTTCTGGAGCAATGACATTCTTTACCAGTGACTATAGTCTGGGAGTTTTAGAAATAACTTCAAATGACTCATTTTAAGTATTTTTCAGAAAAGCATCTTATAAATAGCCCAGTATTGTAATTAAATTTAACAGAAAGCAATCCATACTAAAAATATCACGTTTTCAAATTATTGATGTATCATTTATAGTTTCTTTACCGAAAAAAAAAATTGGCTTGTAAAAAAATAACATTTTCTTCCACTACCTACCCTAGATCACACTGTGCAGAGCTTAACCTTTGTTCTTCAACAACAAAGCTGAGAAATTACACAAGACAAATAGTGAAGCATGATAAAAGTCAGAGCACCAACTCATACTCCAGGCATCCTTTTAATTATCCCCATAAGTAAATATGAAGCTATTTCTCAATGGAAATAATAAACTCCTTCTTAGCATAATATTAAGGACCAAAATCACAGCCTCCCTTTCCCATTACAGAAAATGTGCAACATCCCAGTTTAAAGGCCATATAATTTGATAGAGTACTCTTAAAAACTTCTAAGCCTTCATGAACAGCTTTGCATATACAAATAACATTAAGACAGGGACCAGGCACCATTTTACTGAGATCTCAAGGAACAAGATATTATAGGAAGATACAACAGAAAACTAAAGCCACTTCCTTCAAGTGGCACAACCTTTTTGGTGAAGATAAAAATGTAAAATGAAGATGATTTATAACTACTCATAAATCATATAAAGACGAGTTAGAATACAGTATTATAGTTCTGAACCAAAAAGGGGGAAAAGCCATTCTACATCTGTTGAGGTAGAGTAAAAGTGTTATTTACACAAAACATTTTTTTAGAGTCCATGTTTTTGCAAATAGGGGAGGATTTTCAACTCAGGTTCACATGGAAGTTACACCTTCCTCACCGAAGGGAATAGTGGGGCAGGCACGAAGGCAGCACTCAAGGAACTGGGAAAGATACATCTGAGCACAGAGCAGAGCTTGGCCCTTCACAAATGGAAGGCAAAACCTTTCTTGAGGAGCCACTTCTTTAAATGTATTGATGGAGTCAAATTAAATCTGAACTTCAAATCCTTGAACTTCAGATCTGAACTTCAAGTAGACCTTGACACAACAAACAGTCTAGGTTTGAATTTCACCTCTACCACATATTAGCAATATGATCTTGGGTAAGTTACACTATCTTCTACCTTTCAGTTGTTATGAAATGTGGATGATGATAACTGTAGCTACCTCATGTGGTACTGATAAGGATTAAAGGAAATAATTTAGGTAAAGTGTTTAATATAAAGCATCCCCCATTCCACCTTACAGATACTCAATACATGCTGGCCATTATAATTAGTTGTCTAATTATTAGAGCCAAGCAAATGAAAATAAAAAGGAACATTGTCCTACAGATTGAGAGGAGACATACCCTTAGTCACATCCTGCCAAAAGATATGATGAATGGGAGACTGAAATTCAATACCAGAACTCCACACAGTATTAGTACAGACATACAGCCTTCCCTCGGTATTTGCGGAGGATTGATTTCATGATCTCCCGAGGATACCAAAATCTGCAGATGCTCAAGTCCTTTATATAAATAAAATGACATGTATCTGCATTTAACCTACACACATCCTCTTGTATACGTAAAATCATCTCTAGATTAATTATAATACTTAATACAATGCAAATGCTATGTAAATAGGTGCCAGAGCTGGCAAATTCAAGTTTTGCTCTTTGGGACTTCCTGGAATTTCTTTCCCACCCTTATGGAGCACTGACTGCACTGCTTGTGTGTGCCTGCACATGAACCCATGCTCCCTGCTTAGGTTGACTGTGAAACTAACTACTACCCCACAAAGATCATAGACATCCCAAGCCAATTCATCTAACAGACATTTAGACATCCTCATTTCAATGTTCCTCTCACATCTCAAGCTCACTATATCCCAAACTGAACTTCTAATCTTTTCCACCCTCCTCTACTTCTATTCCTACTCCCCCCACCTTCCACCAGTTCTTTTGTTCCGAATCCTGTTCGTCTTCCAATCTACATGTAAGTCCTTTCAGTCTACCATCAAGTTCTGTCAGTTTTAATTCTGGTCCAGTGCTCAGTTCTGTCCATTTTGCTAAGACTCTGCAGCCACTCTTACTTCTGTCCTTTATCTTGACTAATTCACAGCAGCTAACGCCCTGTGTCTACAGCCCTTCCCCTCTGTAATTACTCCTCTCTGCTACAGGAGTGTACTGTCTAAATGCATATTTGAAAAATGTCACTACCTTCGTTAAAATCCCAATGGCTTTTCATTTCCTTTAGAAGGCAGTCCAAAGATTTTAGCATAGTTTATCATTCATATATTGATCCTTTTTATTCCCACCTAATCTCTCATCTTTCCATTCCTCATACTCTCATCTCTCTAAACAACTAAACTATTTTTCATAATACATGTTTCTTTTTGCTTAGCTTTCTTCTACTCATCTCTGGCCGTGGATTTGATAATTCTTCCTCCTGAAGCTTTCCCTCAATCTCTGAAAGTCTGGCACAGGTGCCCCTTCTATTCTGGCATCAGCCTGTATCCCCCTTCCTAAGTTTATACCTCAACATTGTACACACATACTTAGTTAAATGAGTCTCGCACAAGATCAAAAGTTCTCAGAATTTTGAGACGTCATTGTTCATTGGTATATTCTTAACTCCTAGCCCGGTGTCAGTTACACACAAGTGCAAAAGAAATATCGATGAGACCGTACTTGATAGTGTTCTCATTCCACAGTATTGGTTCAGTCACTTCCAATTAATTCTTCTATTGCTTTCATTTTGAAACTCCGTGTTGCTGTAAATCTATCTATCTGTGTATCTGCCTATCTGCCTATCTGCCTATCTATCTGTCTGTCTGTCTATCTATCTATCTATCTATCTATCTATCTATCTATCTATCTATCTATCTATCTATCTATCTATCAATGGGAAGGCTCAACCGCCTACTATAATCAGGGTCTACCCATCATTGGCGTAAGGGAGTAGCACCACCTCTTATCACCCTACACCAGCTAGCCATATTTCAGTCAGCTTCTGAGCTGTGGTTAACGAAATACAAAACTGAGTATGTCCCAAGAGGCTATGCAATTAATCAGAAATAACTAGAGATCACTCTTCAGTCACTTTTCAAAAAGCAGAGAGGTAATGACAATTAATTATGTAACCTTTGGTATAATGAAATGTTTGATTCTACACCAAAGTGGAAGACATTTCTTAAGCAGTTTTTCCTAAAAACCACCACTATGAAAAATTCTAACCATATATCTTGAAAACATGTATGGAATGAATGAATATATATGTAATTAAAAAAAACTCTGAAAATCAGATATTTAGGCGTGATGAAATGCCTTTTGAAATTATGTAATATCTGGCATGAGATAACAAAAAAAAAAGAATATGATCTCCGTTTGCATGTGTAATGACTGTTCTTCATGATATGAGAAAACAGAGAAGAGAAATGCAGTATGCCATCAGTTACTATATTTTTTTTAGTTTTTCTTTCTTCTCTAAAAAAAGCATTAAATAATCCAAACCAATCACAACTGTTTTGGTTTATGTGTTATTTTCCTCACATATGGGATTTAGTATAAAGAGGATACATGCTATTTAGAAAGCATTCTATAAAATCCAGATGAGTATAGAAAAATTCAGGATTTTTCAAGTACAGAATATAGTATATCATCATTGCAGGATCTGTTACATCTAAATAAAATCCCTTTTCTTTGGAAGAACATAAAAAGTTGTTTTTCTTGAATGGCTAATTAATAGGTACCGCATATGATATTTTAAGTAGAGTGTCAAACAAGCATGTTAGAACAGGTCTACAAAACACATAAAATTTACTAGGTAGTATGTATAGATGCTATCAGCCTTTTTGATTGACTCATATTTTATTTACTCTGCATTTAGTAAAAGCCACAAGCTTAATAGTTCTGTTTATAAAAACAAACTCAGACAAGCTGAATGCTAAGAACAAGTATATGTGGATTCATTTTTAACTTGCGGATGCATGCTTGCACACACATCTTTTTATTATCAGCATGCTCCCAAATTAAAATTGTTACCACATGCTAAGTAAACTTTTTCAGATGTTCAACGAAGGAGATCAAAAGAGAGTTCATCATATATTTTTAGATCTCTGACCAGTCAAACATACAGGAACACAGACATGTCAAAACATCAAGTAATCCAAAGGTACAACAACTTGGAAATTTTCAGTTCAATGAAACTCATGAAGAGCACTTTAGTATACTTTCATACTTTCCTTACTGACGTCTTATAGGTGAAGGTCTTCATGGAAACTTGCTTAGTAGTTATCTGAAGGTAAGACTTGAGTGGGGACTAAGAGGAAGAACAGAAGGTAGATAAGCTAGGAGAGTCTTAACTTTCCAGGCAGATAGACAATTACAAAGCAAAGCAGGCAGGTGGAAAGGAATATATTCTGTTTGGGCCCATGAGAAAACCAGCTTGGAGGATTTTCTACTGGAGGTGTGAGAATGATAAAGCGATAGATTAGTGTCATATAGTGGGATCTAATGACCACCCTTGGAATTCTTCACTCTGCCTGCCCCAAATTCTCACAGCTTTTGTTAAACCTCTTTTGTAGACAAGCGAAGTATAACAGAGGTATTGGATCCATTCTCTAGTGGATAAAAAACAAACCAATTTTTCAATTTGTTTCATTCTTTCCTTAAACATCCAGTGCAGTAACTGAGTTTTGGCCTGCTTCTATACCCAAACCTATTTCCTGCTCTAGTTTTGGACACTGAGCCATTTTATTCTACCATTTTTGAATCTGTATCTTGTTTCTCTGGCTAGTTTCTGGAATCTGCTCTTCTTTCTTCTAATCCTCTGGATTTCCTCCACCCATGACTGCATTACCATTTCCAGCACTCAAGTTTCTCTTGGGCTAACCCTTTACCTGCCGGTACCCCCACCGACTGCACTATGCCAGGCTCTCCTGACAGCATGCACTGCCTACCTATTTGACGCTACTTTAAAACACTCATACAAAATCAATCTTCTTTTCTGCTCAAGGATTCACCCTTATCTATTCTTTCCCCTTGATAAGCCTGTCTTGATTCTGAGTCACAGTCATCTTAACATGACAGTAAGTGGTGCCAATTCACTCCAGTACTTTCCTAGAGCGCCTCATCCAACACAGTCCCCTCTTGCATAATTGGTTCTAAAGTTGGAAGTTGGACAGATGTTTTGCTAACAGTACAAGTGTGTAGTTGATGTTCCAAAAGTATTTTATAATGGCATTCTTAGGAGCTGACATTAATTGTCTCATTTATACTTGTAGTTGAATACATTTTGTTTCCTTTGCTATTAAAATAAATTTAAAAATCCTGCAATATTTCTGGGACAAAAATAGATTTAGAAAGCAACCCAGAAACAAATAACAACTGCAAAAATGTAGCTAAGTCATTTAGCAGTATCTGATCAGTGGTAAGCAATGGAATCACAATCATTTTTGGATCCCTTATTATAAAGATATTTGCCTAAATATGAAATGGGAAAAAAGGTAATGAACACTTTTAATCAGGAAAACAACTTGCAATGAGTTGCAGTCAAAAGGAATCTCCCAAAGTCATCTGCCCTCAACCTTAGAACAGGATGACATCCTCATTTGTAATACAAGAAGTAATATTAGCCTCACGTGAAGGTGATATAATAAAGGTTTATAAAAAGTGAATTCAGTCTAGAAATTAAACGTTGAGAGACGTCTAATCAAGAAAATATTAAATAGTTCATGAATAGAACGGATACTGATTACCATAAACCTCTACATACTCCATGACAGACTGAATGCTATACCACTTCAGGTAGGTGAACACAGAGTACTCGATTTTACTGAGTTTAACAAAAACTTAGAGTACTTACTATTGTGAGACATGGTATGGCTAAAAACAAAAATTCACATGAGGTGTAGGATTCATAAATCATAATATCCAGAGATATTATGAAAAGAAGTCAGGGACTTTTCCAATGTATTTGCCCCAAAAGTTCATTGCTGTAATTGTCAGGGAAAAACTTTTGGACAGTGTGAAGTAATGCTGAACATTTCTGTTGCTTTTGCTGAAAATTTATTCAAGATATATTCAATTATGAAATAGTTTTTTAATTCTCTAAGATTAAAATAGAGGGTTCATCTTTTAAATCATGAACCTACTATAGTATCAGATACATTCAATGTTTCAGTATATAAAAGTTTACATCAAAACATCCAGATATCAAAAAGTCTAAAATTGCAGTACTACTTTTTTATTATAATTTTCTTTACAATTTTATCCTAATTCTGTCACTAACAAAATATATACAGGCAAAAGGAAAACACTGGATTTTAGTTACAAATTGAAGAAAAATCCATGTAAATGTGCTATATAAAATATAAATGCAAAACAAGTGGCTAGTTGGAGATAATCAGGAAACAAGTCTAGAAGTATTTTAAATGTTGTAAGCATAGTATTGGATACTTTCTACAAGTTATCTGCTTGATAAATGAGTATTTTAACCAATTTGTATTTCTCCAGACAAATATAACAAATAGAAATGAAACTAGTCTGAAAATGAAATGCCAGCAAGCAATTCAATAACAGATATTCTGAAAACATTTGGTGGTACATTTATACATAAGATATATAGGACATGACAAAAACAGGAAAAGGAAATGCTTCCTGTAGGTCTGTGATGCTTATTTTAGTGTTTGATGTCACCGGAGTAATCAATGTATTCACTTTTTAGTATGATTATACTAGACCACATTTATAAGATACTTTCCCATGCTGATCTTTTTCCTTAAAGTAGTCTCATAAATGTCGTCTTTCCAAACAGAAGGCAGTTTTTCTGGTCATTGTTTCCCTTTCTTTGCAGTTAAGATCAGATAGTTCAACAGGACAAAAACTTACAGTAGGAAGGGATTTTCATGAGAGGCAAAGCAGTTTTACAGGCAGTGAGGGAGTGTATCTGCTGGATTCAAAATAATTTATTATATAATTCCTCTAGCTAATTTTCTACAAAAGTATATCTTCCACATTCAACTAATTCTACTATCTCTTTCTGAAGAATATATGGCTTACAGAAGAGTATCTTTGCAGTGATACATTGCTATTTGTGATACTAGTTGAAAGAACATAAAAATAAAGCACTTTCAAGATATAGCCATTCAAGTTAATAAAAAAAAAAGCACAAACTACACATCAAGATCTTTAGCACATGAAGAAACATGTTGTAGAGTCCTTCCTAATCCCTGGAAGGCAAGACAGAATTAAAATATCTCTTTACTAAGTTACAGAAAAAATACTCTAAATATAGAACTAAGATATGTCAAAAGAGTTGGACAGGCTCATCCAATGATTTGGTACAAAAACAATACAAAACAAAAAACACTAGACGACAGTTGAGAGCTCTACCTGCTTTTACTATATTAAACCTCCTTAGTTAATTTTAATTTATCAAATAAGCGATTTCAATGCTATAGAAGATTTTATGGAAAAGGTGTTACAGAAGGAACCCAGGACTACTGTCATCCTCCTCCTCCTCATCATCCTCACTGGCAACAGTGCAATCTCCCCATCATGCATATATGTACATATATTCGTTTTCATATTCTTTTACATTAAAGATTATTATAAGATATTGAATATAGTTCCCTGTGCTATACAGAAAAAATTATTTTTTTATCTACTTTTATATATAGTGGTTAACCTTTGCAAATCTCAAACTCCCAAATTTTTATCCCTTCCCACTTCCTTTCCCTCGGTAACCATAAAATTGTTACTATGTTTGTGAGTCTGTTACTGTTTTGTAGGTGAGTTCATTAGTGCCCTCTTTTTTTCTTTCCCTTCCTTTCTTTTTTTTAAGATTCCACATATGAATTGATATCATATGGTATTTTTCTTTCTCTTTCTGACTTACTTCACTTAGAATGACGATCTCCAGGTCCATCCATATTGCTGCAAATGGCATTACTTTATTCTTTTTTTAATCTCTAAGTAGTATTCCATTGTATAAATATACCACAACGTCTTTATCCGGTCATCTGTCGAAGTTACAATGTCTCTATAAGCTGGCAGATCATATATGTGCTTTTATTTTGTAGATATGAAAACTGAAGTATAGAAAAGGTATATAAATTTTTCATGATGACTTGACCAAGGAAACATAGCTAGTAAATATGCTGAATAAATATAGTCTGAAATAAAGGCTATTTTGCTTCATATTAGGAAGTATTTATATTGTATCTGTATTGCAAAGGAGTAATCTCTGCTCTATGTAGTCATTTAATTCTAATAGGAGAAGTTATGCCACTATAAAGAGAATAGGGATATGCACATCAGACACATGGGAGTCCAAATTCCTACACTCCACTTAGTAGCTATATATCTTTGGTAAACTAATCAATATGCTTGACCTTAAGCTTCCTGACCTGCACACTGGAAATAATGCCTCTCTTTCCCTCCTCTTTAGGGCTACGGTTGAAATTAAATAAGATATGTATGACGAGGGCTTAGTGCAATGTCTAGAACATACTATGTGCACACAAACAGAAAAACGTTCTCTTCCCTCCTAATATGATGCCTAGGAGAAAATTTTATATGTCATCGCTGTTTGTAAGGAAATTTTCATCAATGAAAAGAAAAAAGATTGCAAATAGAGAACATACTGAAAAGATGTTAGATTCTAAAAATGAGGCAACAATTACTTTTATTATAGAATTGCCAGATTATAGGCAAAATAAAGTGATCTAGATTATTCAGTTTCTACTAGTTATTTTCTGCTAATAATTCTAGTTTCAAATAGCAGGTGGTCCTTTCATTTTTTTCTACACCTCATTTCTTAAAGGCCAGTGTATCTAGCCTTCTTTTTGAGCTGTTCCTGTGAAACACAATACATTCATGAAGACTTCCTCCTCATTTTCCTCTTACAAGCTAAGAAATGGTTGCTGTTGACAGCATGAAGAGTGAGAGCATAGAGACAGATCAGCCAATGGACTCAACTGTGGCTTAGGAAACTAGCCACACAGGTACAGCTTATTTTGCAGAAAACCAAAAGGGAATAGGAAGAAGGCTACTGAGTCTATCCTATCAAGGAAAGTCTCCATACTGTATCTTGAGAGTGATTCCCTCTTGAATGTGCACACATATTTTAAAAGATGTAAAATTGTGCAGTGACACTATGTGTTGCAATGTGTACTTAAAAGATTTCCCTTCTATGTAAGAATCATATGTACTTAAAATCTGTGCTATAAACTGTGGTGTCTTTAAGAGCATACCAAATTGTTCTGCTTCAAAGCCCACTGAAGCCAACAAAAAACCCGCCACCCCCAGCACTCAGAACTACTCTTTCAAAACTAATACATCTTTTCATATAGATTGGAACATTTAGATTTGGTAAATATGCTGGCCTATTATTTGGAGACTTTTGTCTGTTTATTTTTCAGGATTTCTATTGTTAATTCTGTTCTAAATCTGAGAATTAATAAAAATGGAATATTGAGACAGCCCTGATTTTTTCCCTCAAACACATAATAGATTTATTCGTGTATTAAAAAATGAAGCTAGCCTTATTTCTCAAGCATTTTAGCTTAGGTTTCTTCTTTCTTCCACTAAAACATTTCCTGTGTATACAACACAATTAAGAAAAACCACAACAGTCGTTTTCTGCCAGTGGGAATGTTTCAAAAACTATTACTTCAGAGTGGCTTCCTTTCTTTCCCCCCATTTTTGGAGGCAAAAGAGTCCTTTATTAAACCCACTGCACCTCTCAATCATTCCTCCCACTCTTCTTTTTTTCCCACTCTGAAGAAAATAATATAGAGGAAAAAAAAAGTTCTGGGGAAGACTTTTTTTTTTCCATCGATGAGTAGTCTGGAATCTAGCAATTGGATGAGAAATGATCTGTTCCTTGACTTAACTCACCAGAGCAAATGCAAAGAGAGAAAACACTCAGGGTTTGGCAACATGTTTTTCCTCTGGACATGTTCCATAGGCTTGTGGCACAACTGCTGTACGTCTATTAAGAGTTCCAGCGTCTATTGGTTGGGTTCATCTGCTTCAGGCATTTCCCTTTTAAGCTCAGCACTTGTTGGGCTTATAAGAGCTCCTTGAGGGTTCAGTTTCAAAAGCCTCTCTCGGTGACAAGAGCTCCTTCTGCATGTTCCTTTATACAGCTTCCTGTTTGTGCCTGTTTATTAAATGCCCTTTTCCAAGTAACCATTGACTGTTGGAACTTTTACAGGATTCATAATGATTCATTTGATCTTCAAATGCCTGGAAAGAATCATGATTGGTCCTATCCTCATTCTACCACTTGAAAGTCTGTCAGCTCAATTAACACATTCTCAGTCCTGCACTACAAGGGCTTCCTTGGGAAAGTTTGAATCAAAGTAAGAGAAATTTAGAATTTATGTACATTTTTTTTTCTTTTCATGTGTTTACCATGTTGAGAAATATATTTGCCAGAAGATTTCTTGAGACTAATTTGGTGTCCTTCCCCATTTTTGTGTCTTAATGACACAAATCACATGAGAAAGTCACTAAGAAATGTGGAATTGTAAATTTCTTCTTAAAGCATGTACTTAAATTACTTATATACAAATAATTGTCAGTTAGCCATATTTAAAACTACTTATATAATTCTCTGATATATTTTTAATAAATGAATGTATCTATTTTTCTAACTTTAAACTTAGGTCTTAAGATCACCATTACTTGGTTCTTCTCATAATCACAATAGTATCCAAATATGAATATATTTTGGGGTTTGAGAATAAAGTAATTTTGGTCATATTCATTATAGCATCTTCTTTAGAGTAACTAATTAGGTCTACTGAAGAAAAATATACCAATATGTTTCATTCATATTATTTTAAGCCTAAACTTTGTGCTCTCTGGATTTTGAAATATACTCTACAGATAAAACATTTTTGTTCTGTCAAGCAGTATACTATATTACAAATGAAAGAATAAAACACATAACATATACACATTAGTAATGGTGTAATCACACTTTATTTTAGCCAGTGGTATACTTGTGCTAAAATTATAGTTATTATATAGCAATAATGTTTTACTTATAAAGGATTTTCAAAAGCAATTATTAAAAAATTTAACTTGTTGTCTCTAATTTGGAGTTATTTATAGTTGACCTTAATCCCAACCAACACAGCACCTGATTTAGACTTGAGGTATCAGTCAAAGTTCCTGGAAGTGGTATCTAAATTGAGAACCAACAGGGAAAAGGAGATCTGTTGGAATGAGAGGTGGTTAAAGTGCTTCAAGATGGGGAAGAGGCATGTGAAAAGTGGGAAGACAGAGTATGACCTGCTTTAGCACTAAAGCAATGTTTCGAAAAGTGATCAGTGTTTGTGAAAGTGGGAAGAAGGTTTGAAGAGATGAGACTATAGAGATAAATAAGGGACAGATGGAGTAGGATTTATAAGCCATATTATAATGTCTGAACTTGATGAATTAGGAAGCCCCTGAAGGTTTTATTCTATTTTGTTTTAAGCAGGGGAATTGCATAACCAGATTCACATTACAGAAAGATAACTTTGGCAGAAGCTATCTGGAACTCCATTCCAATGACATTGATATTCTTGTAAAGTAAAAAACGTGTGAAATCCCCCAAGATAGAGAATGAGTTTAAACAAACACTTTTATACTAAAAGATACAGATTTGACATTTTAAATCTCTATAATAGTATTTTTAAATTAGTGATTGGCATGTGCATGAGTTCTAAAATGGGATTCTTGCATATGGTACTTTTACAGAATGAGAAAGTAGTATTTGGTAATTAATATAGTGCTTTATAGTTACTCATTTTTTTTCACATGTTCACTTAATGATTTAGATCTTCTAGAATAGGACAATAAAGGATTAAAAAAAAGGAAGGTCTTTCTAACAGTAGAAAATTATAAGATATTTCATTTTTTTCCCAAGAATTTCCCACAGAGCAATTTATAAGGAGAAATGTACAAACAGCGGTAGGATCAAGTATTCTGGAATGTAAAAGAGAAAAAAGAAATTATACTCATTTGGTTATTTTTCTCTTAAGAAAATAATATTTTCTGGTGTAAACAACTTCATAGAGAAACCAAGTGACATTTCCCCTGTTTGAACTCTTGGTCCTTTTTCTAACCTTAGGTATTTCCCAAAGAAACTAAAATGCTATATCTAATAATGGATAACACAGGAAACTGACTTTCAGAGTAAAAGGAATTTCCCTCCCATAAGCAAATGAGCCTTGGTTATTTTTTCCTTTTTAGTGAAAAAAATGTTCTCATAGTTCATTGGAAGTAAAATGCCAACAACTGCAAACCTACACAGATTTCAGAGTTGTGAAACGTGAATAAAAAGATGGTATTAGAATTGATGGTATTCTGAAGTGACAGAAAAGATGAAGTTACTACAGAACTTTCTTCGGTTCCTGTCAGAATCAAAGCAACAATGAAGAGTTTGTCGTATACAAACAAAAGCTATGGAGAACATATGGTGTCATCCTTTTAGGTTCTAATTTAAACATTTGTATGCATACATACGGTATATGCATGTGTATTTGTGTATGTGGATGTGTGTGTAAAGACTGAAGTTCCAACGGGAAAATAAAGAAGGGAAAGGAAAGGGGGAGCTGGCATGCCATATCACAAAATGAAAATAAGCTGTAGCATTATTAGTATTAATGGCCAACAAACATTTGCTAAAACCTTGTAAACACATTAACAAGATTCGGCATTACATTCTCTGCCATGAAACTGTGAGAGAATGGCAATGAACAATGGTGCTTTCGTAACATAGGAACTGAAATTTGTCCATTTTCCTCATGAGGGTTTTAGGAGAGTTTATTAAGTCATATTAGATACACATATTATAATAAGAATGAGGAAATTTTTCTACAAAATAATTTATTTCATAGGCTATTACATGGTTTTCATCTCCCCAAAATCAGAACTCCACTTCCTGACCAATGATTGGGTTAAAACCATCTAAAATTAATACTGTAATGTATACTTTAAATGTTATGCCTAGCTAAAGCCAACATTACTGAAATAATGATGGGTGAAAATAAAATACAAAGATTTTTAGAATTAAATTGTAATAATAACCAAAGCAGAGAAATGTAAATGCCATAGCCTCAATGACTTTAAATATATTGTTAAAATATTCCGATCTTAAAAACGGGTTTCATAATTCAGCACTCATGTTACAAGCAACTGTCCCAGGTTGGAGAGAGATGTAGGAAATTTTGGACCTAAAAATGTAAGACATATGGTCTTGATTGCCTTTTGCAGCTACGTTAAGAGTTCAGTGTAAAGAAAAGCTTTCCAAATGCCAGCTTGCAAACTAGGTTTTTATGTGAAACTCTAATAAAACAGCAGCAGATGTTTCTATGCTATTAATTTGTTTGGGACATTTTTGGCTGGCTCATTCCAAATCAACTGTTATCCCTTGTCCAACAACTGCAGCATTCATTTCTTTTTTACACATGGAGACAGAAACAGAAAGGAAGCTTTTCCTTTGGAATAGATATTGCATCAATTTGCTATATTCATAGGAAAGTGAATGCCAGCAGTTGTTCTTTTTTTTCCTTTCTTTCTTTTTTATATATATTTTTTGAATTGGGGGATGAGGTGGGGGGGATTATCCAAACAAGGACTTGCAGACTAATGAAACAAATCTTGACTTATTTACTTCTAAAATCTGCTTATATTGATGTAGATGACTGATAAATGTATTCTGGTGCTGACTTACAGGACAAAAAGATCATCACCTCATCTGTGTTCCCACTATCAGTCAATTCACTTCCATTCCCCTTCTCTCAACCTTGTAATCCATTTTTGCTGCCCCAAAGATCTTAACAGATCACCTTGCATTGGATGTAATATATCTCTTGCTGATTTTTATTACCAACAGTGGACATGTTTTACCTTCAGAAAGAAAATAAACATGATTTTAAAATGTAAAGCCTTTCTTTAACCTAGTCATTTTTCAGATTATGCATTAATCAAACTTTCCCAGCAAAAGTGAAAGGAAAAAATAGATCCAGTTGGTTTTTTCCAGTGAAGCCAAAGGTGTTCACTCCTAACCAGTTTTCCTCTGTAACTGGGCAGTTTGCTGTCTACAAAATTACACTTTCTGGCTGGTAATACTGAGAATTCGTTTCTAAGGATCATTCTCAGTCCATACAGATTATTAATATCTTTCAAGATTACACAGAAATCCTTAATGGGATTCAGATAGAAGCCCTAAAGCCTATTAACTCTATGAAATTACTCGGGCTGAAGTGCCAGAATGATTTGGATTTCAGTTTTGTTTCGAAAACAAATGAAATAAAGTATCATTAACAAATTCAACTACAGTTGGTTCAAGCTCAAAGTCTGCACATTCTAGTGTAATTAGAGACAAGAAAGTTTTAAAGCCCTAATGGAATTTTCTTTAATTCTCTCCTTAATTGGAAAATGTTTGCTACTTGGAAGTATTTCCATGATATAAGAGCCAACTAACAAAGCAAAGTACCTTATAAGACTCTTTCTCTATATGTATCTTCTCTGATCTTTTGACACTATAGTTGCTTTTCCAGGCCCATGGGAACAGCTAAATCCTACAATATCTCTCAATTGCCCTAAGGATAGAATCCATGTTCTTAAATGACGAGCATCTTTCTGACCTGGCTCCTCTCCTGCTCAACTCTCCACTTCGTCTGTTGTCATGCTTGACCTCCCTGGACACCCTGTCTTCAAGGCCAACAGAACTAATTTCAGTTCCTAAACTACTCACCACCTCTCTAGCCACTGTTTCGAGGCTTGTATATTATTTACTACATCTCAAAGTCTTAACTAGCTTCCTACTATATAGCAAATTTGTCTAGATCTTTTTTTCACCTATAAATTTCTCCTAATTCCTTTCTTCCCAAAGCATCTACCTTCTCATCCTCGCCTCCTAAACATAACATAGGGGAAATCTCATTTCTGTGTTCTCACATAAAACAGTCTTTACCTTTGTAAGAGCAGAATACATCGCACATGTCAGTCTCACCCAAGCTCCTTCACAGTAAGAAACGTTTAGTGTTACCATGAAATCCTCTTTTCCTAGCATAACACCTGAATTTTGGATGCCATTTGACAATATGCTTGGAACTGAACGCTCTTTAGTACTTCTGCAGCACCAGGACAGGTTTTGTTACGCAGAGACCATGTAGCTGCATTTCTTCATTCTGCTCATTTTGCTAAATCAAGAATGGGCTGTCTAAACCTAACTTGTCCCAAACTGAATCTCTGTGCTGAACCCTCTTCTAACCCTCCTTCCAATCATGTTCCTCCTACACTCACCCCTGACTCAAAACCCTCCAATTTTCCCATCTCAGAGTAAAAGCCAAAATTGTTATAATAGCCTTCAAGACTCTATAGCATGTGCTCACCTTATCACCTCTCTCACTTCTTTTTATATACTTCCACCTTACTCACTCTGTCTCAGCCACGTTTTGGTCCTGGCCATTCTTTCAATGCCGCAGGGACACCTCCTCCCTCAGGACTTTGGCAGCTACTGTTCCTTCTGCATGGATAATGGACACCCACAGAGTTCCTTCCTTCACCGTCAGATTCTTAGTCAAGTGACACTTACTCAGGGGGGCCTATCTTGGGCCCTTTATTTAAACCTGAATGAATATCCTCACATTTGGCATCTCCTACCAGCTCTTTCTGCTTTAGTCTTTCCTCATCTAACAAACCACATACTTTGCTTATTTATATTACTGAATATCCTCTCTTCTGTTCTGCAACGCCATGAAAATAGGAATTTGAAAATGTTTTGTTTTGTTCTTTGTCTCCCCAGCACCTAGAATAGTGTCTGCCATTAGGGAGATACTAAATAAATATTTAACTGAATGATATCTAATAAATATAATAAAACTGAACTACATATTTGTATTTCTAAGCATATTTAGCTATGCTAAAATAGACTAAACTCTTGACCTTGATCATTATTTTTCATTGCACTTTTGTAATTATTCATGTGGTAGAACTGAAAAACTAATCAGTATAAAATGTTAACAGCTTACACCTACTGTCTATAAATATTTTTGCTTATTTTGGTAGTTTTTTAGAAATTAATAGAACTTCAGCTAAAAAATTTCTTTAGATCTTAGAAAAATATAAACTAAATGGTTCCAGATTCTTTAACAAAACTAAAACACACAGCTATTTTGTCAGTCATTATATGATCTGTTCTTCGGAAAAATAAAACCACAACTTAACCAAATTTAAAATAATTAGAAAATAGTTTTTATATTAAATTTTATTCATCTAGAAGTTTTAAACATGTGTACATACACACTAACACACACACATCGCACTTTGATAACACAATGAAAACAGGAGGTTTTCAAAGTCATAAAGTTTGAAATTCACATATCTGAGCTGAAAGCTCATGTTTGTAAAACATCTGTTGAGTTTAAAATCATTTATTGATTTTGCTGGTTTTTACAAGGGATAAGTACTTGTATAAATATATAAATATAGATGTGTCTTTATTCACCTGGACCCAAACTGAATATACATGGCCCTAACTTAAAATCAGTTTATTCTTACACTGGAACATTAATATACTATACTCCCAGATAATCCAAAGTCAGTTAAATAGAATCCTCAGAAAAACTCCTTTTAACCAAAATATATTTCTGTCAATCATATTAAAAAAAGAAAGTTATATATCATGCCATGCACACCTGTGCCTTCATTCCCAAGGTTACACAGTAGGTGAATCAGAGACCTCAGCCCAGGCAGTCTGACTATAGAGCTCTTTATTAATCACAACTCTACACTGCCTCACTGTAGCACTGGCCTCAGGCTGTTGACATTCATTTCTGCTCTCACTTCTATCATAGTAATTAACAGTTATCTTTTAATGAATGTCCACTACAGACAAAGCTTACTTGAGTCCTAGCTGTAAGCTCTAACTTACTAACTACCTGAGTGTTGTCCTGTTAGCCTGGATCAGAGTGGAGAGATTCATTCCTTTGTGTATTCATTCACTCATATTTAAGTAAGTGTTTCATTCCTCTCAAATCCTAGACCCATTAGCTTACCAGGCTGTTCAGTTAAGTGTATGTCAATTCTCTCACTTGGCAAATTGCAGGTGTGTGTTTCTGAGGTGAATATTTAAAATAGGGTGCAAGGTGCTTTAGGCACAGCTACTCCACTATTGATGAACCGTTTTATTTTTTACCAGCTGGTGGAAAATGAGGCTTTCTGACATTTTTTGCCTTTGATTTTGAGAACAGAAATAATTTCTAATACATAAAAATATAAGGGATCGTGTCAAATTGCTAATAATCTAGAAATTCAAGGTTGGTTTATCATTTAAAAATGTAGACAGGAATTTACTACATCAATAGATTAGGTGGGTAAAAACACAGATGGCATATCCAACATACCCAGGAAAGTCATTCCATACAATTTAAAAATAACTCATGAAAAAAAAGAAGAAGAAGAAAATTAAAGAGATAGTATATATTAACACGACAGAGCAAATATTATTCTTTATAGAGAAATATTAGAAGCAGTTCTTTCTGAATTAGGAACAAGATAGATAAGGTTGGTATCACCATTCCCATTCAACATTGTTCCTACAAAATAAATTTAGAGAATTTCAACCTCAAAAATCCCTACAGTCATGGATGATTTCAGTGATCATGGTACCAACCATCACGGTTCCTAACTAAGACCATGTAACTGGAACCTAGAAAATGAGGTAAAAATATTGGATTCCAGAGTGGACATCTAAGACCTACAGAGGTGAGGCTGTCAGAATTTCTTCAGATCTCATCCCAAGGTCTTGAGTAATCCAGCATTGGAAGGTATAGGCCCTTATGGTTCAATCAAAGCACAGATAAGCCAAAGCTGTGCACAAAACTTCAAGCCAAAACTACCTGGCTACATTTTGCAGCCAGAACAGGTAAGGATAAGAGTCCATCCACATCACGTTGAGTGTTCTTTCCTATCTGAACTCCCACAGTCTAGTACCGGGAAGGTTCGAGTAAACCCGCAGTGGAGGGCGTTAGGCCAGGACGACAGTCAAGCTGAGAAAGTGGATGGAAGGCCTGATTGGATCGCGGAGGCCCCAGGCTGCCCAGGCTCCCTGCTGGTGTTTAGGTCTCGGACCCCACCTTGGAGTTCAGGAGGCCAAGGCTCTCTGAGGTTTGGGGCAGAGATGACCCAGATTCCTTAAGTCCCACAGCCAGATGCTCTCGGGGTGACATCATTCATTCACCGCCCAATGGGAGGTCCCTGCAAGCTCTGACCTCCTTCAATCCCCTTAGAAGCTGAAGCGGCTGATGACGGTTTGTGGAGGTCGCCATCCTGCCATCAGCACGGCAGCCCTGGATGCCTGGGCCTACATTCGAGGCAGGGGCCTGCTGCTCTGAGCAGTGGCGGGCTGTGACCATGTCCTCATGCTCAGTGAAAGTAGGAGCAGGCAGATCCTCGGCGGCCCAAGCGGCCCTGACAGACCCCAGGAGCCAGCAGCCACCTGAGAGCTTTACTGCCTGGAGCCTGCACGTGCTGCTGGGAATTGGGCGGCTGGCGCTGCAGGCGAACGCGCTGCATTCAGCGTTTGTCTGACTGTTTCTTGACGCGTGGGTTGCAGCGTCCGCCAAGGGCCTGTTCTACTTTCTCGTCCACTTTTTATTGGGCTATTTGCCACCCCATCCCCACTCTGCACCGTTTAATATATTTTAATGTATATATTTTTATTGGAAATGTTAATCCTTTTCATATGTGTAGTGAAAAACTTGATTCCTGCCAGGTTCTTTACACTCTTTATGGTGTCTTTTTGATGCACTGAAGATTCTAATTTAATGACAAATTTAGTGATCTTATTTTATGACTAGTGCTGCTAGAGTCTGTTTATCTTTACCCTAAAGTCATAAAGATTTATTCTTAAATTGTTTTATAGTTTTTCTTTTCACATTTATGAGTTTTATCTGTCTGACACTTATGTCTTTGTAGAATGTGGAAGAAGTGACTACCTCTTTTTTTTTTTTTTTCCTTTTCCCATATTGACAGTTTTTACTGAAACAATCATCTTTTCTTCCCGACCTGTAATATCTCCTCTGTCATAAATCAGTTTCCATCTGTCTCTGGCTCTGTTTCTGGGCACTCAACTCTGCCTGTTGACCTGTTTGCCTATCTTTGTCCTAGTCTTCATTACTGTAGCCTTATACTGTTTTTACATCCTCTCACCTAATTCTTATTCTTAGACCTGTCTTGGTTATTTTTGATTTCTTGTCCTTACACAAGAATTTTGTATCAGCTTGTCATCCCCCCTCATATGCATACACACACACACACACGTGCACACACACACACACACACACACCCCTATTGAGATTTTTATTGGAATTGAAAGCAAAGAAAATAAAATAGTCTTCTTATTCTCAATGAGGGAAAACTATTTTCATCTAAGATCTACTATAGCTATTTAGTGCCTAATGGGATAGGATTTTTACAATTTTTTTATTCAATCCATTCTCCCATCTCTGTAAACAGGTCTTTATAATGCATCCAGGTTGCTGGAACAGAATTGAAAGAGCATGATGTAACAAAAACATACAGTGATTCAATTCGAAAGCTAAAGTATCTCAGTTAGCCCACACTCAGAAATTTCTTTATTTTCTGTCAGGTTGGGTCTACTTATGTATTTATTTTTTAACATTTTTTATTGATTTATAATCATTTTACAATGTTGTGTCAAATTCCAGTGTAGAGCACAGTTTTTCAGTTATACATGAACATATATATATTCATTGTCACATTTTTTTCTCTGTGAGCTACCATAAGACCTTGTATATATTTCCCTGTGCTATACGGTATAATCTTGTTTATCTATTCTACAATTTTGAAATCCCAATCTATCCCTTCCCACCCCCTGCCCCCTTGGCAACTACAAGTTTGTATTCTGTATCTGTGAGTCTATTTCTGTTTTGTATTTATGCTTTGGGTTTTTTTTACTTATGTATTATTTTAGTGTATGCATTATATGTATGATTAAAGGCAAATTTCTTTAAGACAGAAAACCATTTGTTTACTCCTGATGCTTTTCAATTTTTGAGTGTCTATGTAGGCCATGCCTAGCAAAGAATTAAGTATTTCATGTTTAATCATTTATGTTTATAATAATAGTATAGGATAGATACCGTTATTTCCATTTTATACCTGCGGAAATTGAATCCTAGAGAGGGTAGGTAACTTGCCCAAGGACAAACAGCCAATAAATAATAGAATCTGGATTGAAACCCAAGCATTCTTACCTGAAAGTAGGTTGAATAAATGTCTATTATTTGTATAAAAAATGGTAATAGAACTCAGATTTGGAAGAGACCAATGTGGATACATTGTAAGTGATTAAAGATGTATGATATTAATTGAGCTTTTATTTGCTTAAATCATTCATTGTTGATAGGTTGAGTCTGCACCAGACCTGTGATCCCCACTCTGGAATTATTCCATTCAGCTGTGGCTAGATCTATGCATTGTTCCTCTTGCCAAGAACTGCGGCAGTCCAGGGAGCCTCTCATTCTGGTCTGTAACTATATTAAAACTACTACAAATAACTGCTGAACAGACTGTCTCTTATATCATTCAAACCATAAGTTCAGTGGCAATGTGCCACCACAACTCTCTCTGATTTGGTAGCTATAAAATTTGTTCTAAGATTCTTTCTTTTGAAAAAAAAAAATCCCCTTTCACTGTCTCTTATACACACACACACACACACACACACACACACACACACACACACACACACACACAATCTAAACTGCTATATGATCTTTCTTGACTTGAAATATGATTCTAATTATAGTGAAATTTCATCTATCTGGTCAACTAAGAAAATTATCCAGGCTAGTTAGCTAGTTTCCCTTTTTTTGAGTTATAAATTATGAAGCAAAATTTAATCTTTTAATCTGAAAATGTCAATTAATATATAGTGAACACTTCAAATTACAGGAAAATATAGCTAACTGATTATATCCACATTTTATAGTGTTTCTGTTTTATCTTATGACATCCCATCTGCAAAGACATTTTACCTGCTCAGATGTGCCTATTCTTAACTTTCATTTTTCTCTAAATTGGTAGCTTTTCACATGCAATAGGTTTTAGATACCAGACTACCTAGTTAATATTGTTTAAAAATTAATTGTCACTAGATTTATAATAATAATATGCCTCACCCCTTCCTCCACAACTCCCATAACAGCACATAATAAGCATTTGGATTTGGCCCAGAGAAATGAGGTTGCAGGATAATTTAATTTAATTAAACTCTACATAATTTGATTCCTTTCAACAAACTTTTACAGACATCTGTGCCTAGTCCAATACTCCAGGAACCAGAGTCCCTGTCCTTTGCTCCAGAAGCAGATCCTGAGACAGGCTTTGAATACCATCACCTTTAGGAGAGTGGGAAGTTGAGACAGAGAAGGAAAGGAAGCCAATATGGGGTGTATTCATGAACTAACAGAGTCCCACTGGAACCCTCCAGGATATTATGTGGAACACCCTTCTGAGTTATTCCACCAGAGGGGAAAGGAAGCTAAGGTATAATTATGCATCAAATCCTCCCTGGGGAAAAAAAACAAATGCTTGGCATTGGTTGAAGGCTAGTTCTGGACATGCTAATACCCAGCAACTTCAGGGCACCTCCATGCACAGCCAAACATGCGGCCAGAGAATGAGTCAGAGGTGTTTGCAGAAGAAAGCCCTGGGCACACATCGAAGCAGTGAGTATAAAGGAGATATGAGTGGTGAACCGGTAGCATCCATTACAACATCCCTAAACTGCACAAAGAGAAAAATCTACACATTCCATCCCTCTATTCCAAATTCTGTTTGTGCCAGTTGTCCTGGATCAGCCAAATATTCCCCAAGCATCTTCTGTACACAAAAACCAAATTGGACATTGTGAGAAAGACAAAGGTATCAAAGACACAGCCCCTGCACACCCAATGCAGCAGTAGGGCGCTTTTGTGACTCTATAATCTGGTGGAAGACTTCTGCATGGACCCTTGAACCTCAGAGAAGCTAGATTTAGACACTGCAAAAAGACCACGGGCAGGCTACATATTACATATCTCACAATACACATCCCAATACGTCTTCCCCTGAAGAATGAACATTTCCATGGGTTAAAAAAATATCTGCCTTCCTCCTTCTGTTCTAACTTAATGTCCGTTCAAAATTAAAAGGGAGCCAATGGAAAAGGGTAAAAAAGGAGGCAAGACCAAGTGGTTGTTTATATTTTTAAAAAATGTAAATATTTTCCGATGATTGAAAATCAATATTTAGAAATTTAGTCCAATATGCTTTGTTCATGCACAATAGTGCATTTGTTAACAGTGACATATTTATCTGGCCTTTCCTAGTCCTAGGAAAAAATTATGTCAATTTTCCCTCAGACTGCCTTCCTAGTCTGTCACACAAATTATTTCATGAAACATGAATCCAAATGTTCTGTTCTTTTTCAATTTCCTTTCACCACAAATTCCAGAGTTCTGCACTTCATGGCTTTTCAGTAACAATTCAGTCTTTTTATTCTAATGGCAAAAATGCAATACTGCTGTCTTTAATCAAGCTACTTTTGACATATCTTCAATAGTGAAGATTCAGCCTTTTGTGTCAAAGGGAAACTTTTAAAAATAATTTTAATGATTTTTTGCTGATGCGTTGTCAGCTCTTGGGATTCTCTTTACTGCATGTTCCCATCAGTTTCTGCAATGACTTTGCTCCTTATTTTTTAATGCTAGACAATCACTATAATACAGAAATGTCCTATTTTAACGATTTCTCATTGAACAAACAAATATATATGTATAGTATACATAAAATAGCAAGAAATTTAAGATAATTTACTACTCTATTTCTTTGCTAACAAGTCTAAAATCTAAGAGGAAAATAAAGAATAGGAAAAAAAAAAAGAACACTGGACACATATCCTTATTAAGTAGCTCAAAGCACGCAGGCTAGCTCCAGCTATTTGTTAACAAACTGTAAAGATTATTTATGTATAATTCAGTGGAAAAAAGACTGTCACTTCTTTAAGCTGTCATCTAGGTAATACAAACCTGCAAAAGGACATGGTCTATAAGGACCTCTAAGATCTGGCCCCGCCTGTAATTCCAGCCTCAGCTCACACCATTTCCCATCCTCTCCCCACCCTCTGCGGTCTTTGAATATGAAGTAGCTCCCTTACCTTCAGATTTTTCAATTACTAGCATTCCCTTTCAGAGTATTCCTTATTTTCCTCACAAGTTTTGTCACAGTTTGTGCGTGTGTGTACATATTCACAGTACGCATGGCCGAGTCCAGAAAGCATTCCTGCTTCTTACCCTATCAGAGACGCAGCATCTATCACAGTTAATGACTGTCCACTTAATATTAGTCAATTAAATGAATAAATGAATAATAGTTAATTTTTTATCCAACACTTTGGGATAAACTAAGTTCTGCACATTTATTATTCATTGACCTTAATGAGAGATATGACTTACTGAATTCCTTAAGGCTGTACTCTACTAGCTTTCCAAGAGCACATACCAGAAACTATTCATTTTTGTTTCCTTATTTCTAGAATGGTGTTTGGCATATCGTAGGCGCATTAAAAAAAGTTTGTTGAATTAAGTAAATCAGTGGACATGATGTGATAGTTTCTAAATTTTCACATTAGTCAATAGCAAGGAGTATAATGGTCTGTGACAAGAGATATATATATTGTCAATGCTCTTCATCTTCCATTGTCTAAAAGCAATTATATTTGATTTTGAGATTTCTTTTACCCTGGTTGATTAAATAAAGTCAACATAAAAATCTAGTTAGGAAGGATTGTTTGTGATTATTTGCATTATTCAAAATAGATTATAAAATTTTTTCCGGTGTTTAAACTAAATATATTTGTCATGATAAATGGCAAATGTTGGCTTGAGATACCATTTGGAACTGTAGTTTATAATGATGGGAGTCAGGATGTAATAGAAACCAGAATTAATAGAAGTTATGCAAAAACAAGCTTGGAATCAAATAAACTTAGATTCGAGTCCTGATTTAGCTACCTAAAAGCCATGTGACTTTGGGTAAATTATTTAGACTCCCTAAAAGAAGAGCCTGTTTCATCACCCATTTAATAGGGACAGTAGTGCCAATCATACTTTTTGTAACTATTGGGATAACCCAAATTAAGCAAATACAATGCTTACATGCACATAGGAAACTCTTAAAGGGCAGCTATAATAATACTAATTATTAGTATTAATTATTGTTTTATTAGGCAACATGTTTAAATTCCCTAATCTTCTATCTTTTCCCCTTTATCTCTGTTCATGCATCTATTGTCTAATAGTTATTCCATCTCAGAAATGAGTTTCTGTTCCTTCACAAAGCTATTCCTTTCACCTAAATTCTGCATCTCACTTTTTGACACTCTCAACAATTCTTTCTCTGAGTAACTCTTATTTTCCTATAAAATGCAAGATAATCTCCTTTAAGGCTATCATTCTAACAAGACAAGAACTTCTTCAAATATATATAGAGTGTGTTAGTTACAAATAATCATCTCCAAATACAGTTAAACATTTTATAGTTTAAAAATAGCAGACTCAGATAGTTTCCACTCACACCTACAAAGGCATTTTTAAAACTTAAAAACTGCTAGCCTAATAGTAAGAGTATACAAAGAAAGCCAAACTAGTATGATGTCAGCAGAAAATATGCCCTGTAGCAAAATGGTCTCTGGCCAGACGATTTCACTCATCAAACAAGCCCTGGTTTGGAATAGCTAGACTCAGAAAGGAAAGAAAGAGTCTTGAAGCAACACATATAAAAACAGAGTGGCTGATGACATGTTAACCAAAATCTTCCTCAGGAGACAAGTTAGAAATGTCCCAGTCCCGACAGAAGTCTATTCTAAGACAGCCACATATGTCTTTCTTCAAAGAGACAGCATCCATAAAGGCTTGGGCCATGAATTCTCTCGAAAGCAAGGAGAGAAGCAAAATGCATTTTCTGTTGCTGAGTTTTCTTCTGTCCCTTATATCGCATCATCATGAAGAAAGAGACTGGGTACATGCACCCCAAGAAGGTTTTATTCTTCACATAAGATGTTTAACAGAGGCCCTACCTGACAAAATGCATTATCTACATACATGTCAGTCCTGTTTCAAATTCAAGAGACTGTAGCTTCATGTAAATCCGATTTGGATATCAACTGTAAAAGTGATATTCTCTCTGGGACAATCGTCTCATACAAAAATGTGCTGATACTGTTCAGTCTCAGTGCTTTAATTAAATCTGTCATATCCCAAGGATTTTTTTATTAAATAAAAGGAATGATGATTCCTGCTAAGATTTTGAAAGATGTGAAATATCCACAAAGATCACTTTGCTGTCATTCCTATTGGAAGAAAACATTCTATATTCAAAAATTAATGCCCACTATCTAGGATTTCCAAAAATCTCTGAATCAGCATACCCGTATTCCTGTTTGTAGTATGGTTACAGAGCTGTAACATTTTCTACTTTCCCTAATCAGTCCTAAGTCAGCTGTAATTCATTAAGGAAGTTGCTGAAGCCAAATTAAAATTTCCAGAAACTGCATCATCTGACATAAAGGAACTCTGCTTCAGTAACAGATTCAGAAATGACTAGCTAGTTTTTAGGCATTACTCCTTTAATCTCATGTAATCCTGCAATAAATGTACAACACACACTATATTCTTTACCATAATCAGCATATACTAGCACATTATTGCTTCAATGAACTTTTTGTTTATTGAACCATTACAGAAACATCTTTCTCAAAAACGGTTTTAACTCTGTAATTTGCCTCATTTTGAAGCCATAATATGCCATGCTTTCTGGACAGAAATGAACAGTTTCTGAGACAGGGTGATTCTTTTTATGACATTTTAACATCTGTGGAAAAATTTAAGGTTGCTAGAGGTCCAGGGAGGCAGAAGCTTGTGCTAGTAAAAGGTGAGAGGTGATTGTGTGAGGAGTACTTCCTTCACCAACAACCCTGTTGGAATCAAGAGCTGAAGCTGACCATGGAGGCCATTTAGAATCTGTACTTTTTGGACACCAAAATGTTCCACTGAATTACTTCAAGTGCTACTACACAGGGAGAGTAAAGGAATAAAGGTCGATGGAGTGGGTGTTAGGTCTCCAAATCCCACTTCAATCCAGGCAGTTTGGTTGTAGCCCTCAACTTCAATATATTCAACTCTCACACAGCCTACACATCCAGACATTATATATTGAACCCTCAAAGTGTTTTCTGTACTGTGAGCACCTTCAGCTCAAGTAGTGATGTGACTTGGCAGTTGCTATTTCAAATTTGGTAGTTGCCATCTTTTTCTGGGCAAGATTGTATCTCTATTTTAATGTGTGATTGTGCATATACATATGTATATATATTTTGGGAGGTAATTAGGTTTATTTGTTTATATATATATTATATATATATATTAATGGAAGTACTGGGGAATGAACCCAGGACCTCATGCATGCTAAGTGTGCTCGCTAACACTGAGCTCTACCCTCCCCCTCATATGTATATAATTTTAAGTTTTACTCTTATTTTATAAAAATAGACAGAAAATGAAAAAAAAATGAAATGACACTAGAAGTAAGCAAAGGCCTCAAATATAATTATAAATCTAAATTAGGAATGTAGGAAGAGTTCATTTTAATTTCAACTGAATACCTTGATCGGTATGTTTCAGTTGGATAGTAAAAGAATAAAATAAAAGAACGTGTATGAAATGATGGGAAAATATTGTCAAATATTGTGTTTAAACAGTAAGATATAATTAGAAATTACATGTTTTAGCTTTCTTGGACTGGAACTTCTTGTCTTACCACATGCAAATCTGTTATTCAGTTTTTCCTTTGGGAATACAGGTGTTGTCTATTGTGCTATACTATGATATTTTAAATCTATTTATGTTTTATCTCTAAGACTTAAAAAAAAGCTTCAAATAACAAATCTATTGCAATGAATAATTTCCTGAAGAAATTATTAAGAAATTTGATGCTCTGAAAGTTAGATGCTAATCTAAGTTCACATAACAGGTAAGTGTCAGTAGTCTTTCTAATACTTCAGAATCTATATTTGTAGAGTCCTATCTTTCTAGGGTACATCAGTCACGATTCTTCAGAACAACAGAACCAATGGGGTGTGTGTGTGTGTGTGCGTGCGTGTGTGTGTGTGTGTGTATGGAGAGAGAGAGTGATTTTAAGGAATTGGCTCATGAAATTATGGGGCTGGCAACTCTGAAATCTTCAGGGCAGGCCAGAAGGTTGGAGACCCATGGAAGAGTTGACGTTGCAGCTTAAGACCAAAGGTAGTCTGGAGGCAAAATTCCCATTCCTTAGGGGACCTAAGTCTTTTTCTCTTAAGGCCATTAACTGATTGAATGAGACCCACCCCCATTACAGAGGGTAATCTGACTTACCCAAAGTCTCCCGATTTAAAACTTACTCTTACCTAAAAAAAATACCTTCACAGCAATGTCTAGATGGATGTCTGACAAAATAATTGAGTACCATGACCTAGTCAAGTTGACACATAAAATTAATCATCAAATGGTGCTGAAAGACTTGATTTAGGGAAAAAAATAAAAACTAGATGATATTAACATTTTGATGTACAACCATCTAAAGGTTTAAAGTAAATCCAAACTCTGTAGCTACGTGTTTTTGCTTTGTAGTCATAGAAGGTTAAGTATGGAAAGTGAAGGCTGGTTAACTTATCCAATAGCCAAAAATTCTGACTGCAATATTAATTTTACTTATTTTTCTCAGCATAAAATTCATTTTCTGAAAGTTGATTTTCACTGAGGTTGCATTTTTCAGTTCCATGTTATGCATATTTAGTCTTCCAGAATGTAGTTTTATCTGGTCTAAAAGGCCAATTTTTTTTAAGAAGCTCCAGAGAATTTCCAATAGGGCAAAAGGTGGTCAGTGGAACAGATTGCACTGCTAGAATATATTAATTTATTACTGCAGTCTTCATTTGAAAATGTGTGTTTAATGACCTAGGAAAATGTTGCATGTGTCCAAGGATAAGAACAATAATTTCAGGCAGACAAGTTTCATGCAACCATACTAACCCTAAAACAAATGGTTTTACCATGTACATGGAAAAAAAGAGATAGGTGCAGGAATTTAATTAAAAAGAAATTAAAGTTTTATTTTGAGTCCAAAAAATAACACTACCTCATGATTTTGATCACTTGGGTATATAAGAATCATGGAATCTCAGAATATTTCTAAACTATGCTCATCATTTTTCAGATGAGCAAACTGTTGCCCTTGACAAAGGTCAAACAGCTTGTTAGGCATGAACTGTGTCAGAAAACTGGGGCCTTGTGTTCTTTCTACTGTAATAGACGGCTTCCTGGTGGAGGAAGTTCTTGATCCAAGATTACATTAAATCAAGTTTGTAAAAATATTACCTAGTAAAAATCATGCAATCTGGCAGTTAACCAACTAGCTAACCGTAGAAAAGGAACTTCCATATATTCTCACAATAAACTTTTTATGATGGAAACAGTGTGGAATATTCCTCAGGGAACCACTTAGTAGATCGTGGAACAGCATTAGGGAATGTTCGACGGTGTAAGAGCATAGTGGTTTGCAACCAGGTGAAGTGTAAAAAAAAAAATATCACTCACTGGGAAAGACACTAACATTCTAGTGTTTTCAATAGCGTAGTGAAAACATAATTATTTAGCTTTCATTTTTAATATGCTAAATAACATTTTTGTAATTATATAATTCCCTTAAAAAAAAAAAAAACCCTAGAACAGTATCTGAAATAGAGAGGGTCTTTAATAAATACTCGGTAGTGTTGAAAAGGTTTTGAAGAATTATAGAGTTATGATAACGCTGTCATTTTCTAGAAGCAAATGTATTTCTTAATGTATCTGGAAAACTAACTGGATTAAAGATATACTCATTAAATTTCATTGATGTTTCCTCCTTACTAGTAGCACCATTCACAACCTGAGTGGATAGATCAGGATTAACTCTGTAAGCTTGGTTTTATACCTCTTTGCTTCCAGTCCATTTTTCTGCCCTAAAAAATATCCTTGTAGTAGGTAATCAGAGCTAGTGTTTGCTCGTCCCTCCTCCCCTCAGCATGAGGAGAGCTCTGTGATAACACGAGTACGGCTATGTCATCAAGAGCTAATGATTTTCATCCCTGCCATTTTCCTCAGGTGGCTTTAGATTTGTGCCCTGTTTTCACTCTTTAAAAAAGACCATAAAGCTCCCTCTTGAGACAAGAAGAGGGTTGTAGATAAGAGTTCTGACTCCCCTTGAGAGGGAGAGATTCTAATTAGAAGCTGGTTGTGTGACTTGTTTCTGTGTGTAAATCAGGGCCAGGTAAGTTACTTGAGTGAATATATTTCATGATGGAAATACAGAAATATTTGTTATCCTTACTGGAATGTTTGAGGACTGTCTTTTTCTTTGAGGTTAAAAACATTTTTAAAAAAGGATTTGGACAGGATGAATCAACCCAAAGTTATGGGTAGATTCTACAGCATTTTCTACCCAATTTACCTAGGCCTGGTCTTGCTGTATAAAATAAACGTGATACAGATCTAAGTGCGGACTTGTTTAATCATCAGCCAATCTTCAGTAAAAGTTTGAAAAACAAATCCATCTATGATGGCTATAGACAAAGACTCAGTCATGCATCCGGTCCTATTTTTCTTTCTATGTATCTCATTTGTCTCTTGGTCCTTGTTAAATGACTAAAAGGCCTGCCCTTACACTTCACAGTGTCACATTACAACAGAACAATGGCCTGCTACCATTACCAGAAGACGTCCCTCCTAGTATGTTCATGTCTATGATGCTGTTCACTGTATTATGTCATGACTTGAACACAGACATACTGTGTACTCCTTTGCTGAAAATAGTCTTGGAGATCATAATCCATAATTTCACATTTGAAAAAAGGAGGCTTAGACAGAATGACTCATTTGGTCATTCTTTTAATTAATAGGGCAGCAGTAACAGAACTCAGTTCTCATGAACTTCTGGCAGAAAACTTCCAGAATATAAATCTAGAATGAGATTTAGAAGGTGACTGGGATATTTACAATGGACACCCCACCTATACACACAACTCCTGCTTTGGCAACCCTGGTTGTAATGCTAAAGCCACATTCATTGATAAAAGCACTTCCCACATACATGGGCAAATCTGATTACAAACAATAATAATTACTTCTGTAGCTTTGATAACACAAATACCAAAGCTGACTAATCTTAAAAATGGTACTAAAGGTTCTTCCATAAATACCTAGATAAGTAGATAAAAACATTCTGCAAATAATAATTAGTGGATTTTTAATATTTCTTTTGAATGTAAACTGTGTATAAAAGAGACAGTTAAATGAATTTATCTCTATTCTGATATTTCTCAGGTTTTCATACTGTATTTGTTAAACAGCTAATAAACTATACAGCACAAATTTTCAATTGTGCACAATGTACAGAGGACATATTAGATTATCCTACCTATCAGAAAGCTACTAGTGGGCAGTATTTTATTTTATTTTAATTTTTAAAAATACCTTTATTGAGGTCTAACTGATATACCAAAAACTGGACATATTTAATGTATACCACTTGATGAGTTTGGACATAGGCAAACACTTACAAAACCATCATCACAATCAAAGCAGTAAACATATCCATCACCTTTAAAAATTTCTTCCTTTCCTTCTGTTGTTGTTTTCTTGCGGTAAGAACACTTAACATGAGATCTAGCATCTTAACAAGTTTTTAAGTGTGTAATGCTAAATTGTTAACTATAGGCAGTATGTTGTACAATAGATCTCTAGAACTTACTCATCTTGCATAACTGAAACTTTATACGGGTGGAATAACTTTCCATTTTCTTCTCCTTCCAGCCCCTGGCAACTACCATTCTGCTATTTTAGGTATTTCATGTAAGTAGAAACATGCAATATTTGTCCTTTTATGACTGGCTTATTTCACTTAGCATAATGTCCTCCAGGAACTCACCAAACTACTCACTAAATGTGCATGGTATGTGTCAGGAAGTAAGAGAGGCAGGTGATGATAAATGAAACTACTTTGGTAAAATATTGATCATTGTTAAGGGTTAGTTGTGGATACATGGGAGTTAACTGTACTATTTTTTCTACCTTTGAGGTTGTTCTAAATTAAAAAAAAAAATCACTCACTGACCCTCATCCATCCTTCTATTCAGCTGAAATAGATTCACTTTTTCCCCCATTTGGATAGCTCATAGATAATTCAATGTTAGGTACTTCTTAAATATCTGGTCTCACCCACTAACCTTTCTCCACAGTCTTTTTCCAATCTGCACTCAAAATATTTTCCTCGATTCATCCTTTGTTCTTTTGTATAAACACAGATATTTATACAGGTGCACATATTCTTCACCTTAAAAGCAAATCTCGGCTAAAACTCCTGAGACCTCAGTTTACCTCACTCCTTCTTCACCTTTATTCAGAGGAGGGCTAACCTTATTAACCATCAGACATCTGCCTCTGCTGAACAGTGATGCTTGAGGATAACTAATTCACTTATGGTTTCACTCATTCACTTGCTAACTAATGTTTGTTAAGTCCAAACTTAATGCTAATAGTGTGATAAGAGCCTGGTACACAAAGAAAATTGGACACGATCTGTATCTTTACCACACAAAACTGGGTAGCAAATCAGTAACAGGTGTGTGTGTTAGTGTCTATAATACCCCTGGATGAGGGAAGAGGGATACCAAAGCTATTCAGATGAACGGGAAGGTTAGGTAGCGAAAACATCGTAGAGAAAGTAGTTCCTGAGGACAGTAGTGAAAAATGAATACAAAGGCAGGAGGAGGCACTCTAGGTATAGAGCAGAACACAAGAAGGAGCATAAGTACTCAGAGAATCATAAACAGTTAACTTCTAACACAGCATGAAGTAGGACGGACAGATGACTAGGGATGAGGCCATAGATCTAAGAGGCAAGATAACACAGAGCTTCATATCACATGCTAAGGATCTTGGACTTTATCCTGCAGGTAATCAGAAACCAAGCATTTGAACAAGTAAATGATGTGATCAGATTTCCATCCTAGATAGATCACGATGGCCACTCCATGCAGGGTTGATTTCAAAGGGTTATCAGTGCAAGTGCTGTTACAATAGACCACACGAGAGATCATAAGGGCTTAAAGTGGGGCAGTGAAAAATAAAGATGAAGAAAAGGGTGAATGGGTTTTAAAAGTTTGTTCATAAATGAAGCAGTGTTTAATAATTAATTGCATGTGAAAAATAGGATAGGAGTGCAGCGAGGGAAGAGAAAAGACTCCTCCCAGATTTTTATGATAGTTGAGCAGGTAAGTGGTTGTGCTGATAACTGATAAAAATAATACTGGAGAAAAAAATATATTCAATTATACAGATGATTTCAGTTTAGGGTATTTTCTTAGGACTGTTTTGTTGGAGGAATGGAGTAAAAACACTTAGTGCTGGGCCTGGCACACAGTAAATGTTTCAGACACCTAGGCCTAGGTACTCATGGTAAGTAAAGAGGGAGGTGGCTGCAAAAATTATGAAGTCACTTGGGAAAGTCTGAAGAAAGATACATATTGGGAACTCCATATAGTGTTTGATACTATGATCCTAAATAAGTTGAACAGGAAGAATGTGTAGAATAAAAACACATAAAACAAAATACAATATCAACAAATAACAAGCTACAGTTCAACCAGTTCTGGGTAAGCGAAGAGAAGCAACAGCAAGCTTATATGAAAGGATGTAATTTCACAGACTCTAAGGAAATAATAGTAGGGAAATGAAAGAGTAGAGAGGTCCAATAAGATGAAACACCACGGCCGCTCACTTACTACAAACAGAAGGACATTAGTGAGCTAATTAAGAGTTACAATGGAGTGATGATGATCGAAACCAGATTAAAGCTGAGAACGGGAGGCTAATAACCAGAAATAATGAGAGTGCACCAAACTGTCAAAAAGTCCTGGGAGACTTTTTGGAGGAGAGAGAGGGTGAGGGCAGGGCAGGGAAGGACAGAAAGAATGGATTACAGGATGGACGGATGTATTTTATTATTGTGGAGGTAGTGATTTGGATGGGGATGGCTTGGGCATACATTTACAATAGGAATTTAACAGGAAATGAGAGTGCAAAGGGTCAGAGGAAGGAATAACTTGGCGGAGGAGGGCCAAAGGAAGTGGAAGATGAAACTGCTTCAGAAGACAAATCAATGTAGCACTGGGCAAAAAATAAAGTGAGTTTTTCAGGTTTGATTATTTGAAATACATCTCCAGTACCCCCTCAGTCCTACCATAACCTCCCATTTGTATTAATTTCACCATCAAGGTATTTGAACTATTTAATGATCAAAACTGTTATTAGTTAAACAAAGACAAGCTAACTTCTCTGAAAAATATAAACCAAGTATTAAAAGGCAAAAAATACTAAATGCATTCACATTCCTCCTTATCTGACCTTGAATGACTGACTACATATGAACTGCCAAATGGAGCTGATCTAAGGACCTGGCCTGGTTTCAACTCAAGTAGCTAAATTCTTTGAAGTCATTGCTGGACTTGATTTTTAAAAACCTGCTCTGAAACTATTTTAAAGAGTTATAGTTCCAGAATGTTATAACACTTCATAATGGACGGTTAGTACAGAGTTAAGCTTTCCCTCTCCCATATTCATTGTGGAAATAAGTATTATTTTCCTAAAATGTAAAAGTTTGTGTGCATAATGAAATGATCTTAAAAAGTCTATAGTGAAACTTCTATCCCCAAGTAAAGCTTTAAAAACAATACATTCAACTTGTTTTACTAGTGAAATTTATCACTTTCAGGCTGACTGTTGTAACGGAGTGAAGCCAAAAGATGAACCAGTGCCTATTCTGTATTAAACAGATGTTTTTGTCATCTAGCGTTTTCATAACTCATAGCACAGAAGCCTCCATTACAATCATCCCCACAAGTCCCACATTTCAAGGAGCTGAAATCTTTTCTCTGTGAGTAGTGTCATCACAAATTATGTATTTAATAATATTTTCCAAATGTTGTCTGATCTTGCTCTTCTAGAAGAAACATAGGCAATCAATAGAAAGTAAATTACCACCCCTCCAAAAAAAAAAAAAAAACAAAAAACAACACAACAAGATGATAATTTGGTAGTAAAGACACAGAAAAGCTCTCAGAGATGAGATTTATAACTTGGCAGACAAGACACTTGAACATGACATTTTTAAAAGACAGTGATTCAGTGCCATGGGTTTATAAGCAACATTACTAATGCCTCAAAAAAAAACCCTAAGAAACTGCTGTGACACAGTGGCCTATATTCTTCACATTACAATACTGTCTGCTCAGTTTCCTACAGGGAGTGCTTAAGATTGCATTACAAAACAGTAATTTCTAGGTAAAAAATCCTGCCAGGAAATGATACACCCATAGTTTCATGCAGACAATATGTCTAAGAAGTTATATCAATTTATGAATTATAAATTCCCACATTTAATCGACTGGGAAATTCACATTTCATTATATTTCTAACTGTTATATTAATCTTCTACATCTCTATGTGGTAAGACAGCCAAATTAAACATTTTTAAAGCCATAGTCATATATTCAGGGTTTAAACTAAAACTATTCCCATCTTAGAAAAGCAAGAGTCTAATTAGTTATAATCTTAGGGATGACATTTTCCTTACTGCGTCTTAATGAGTTTCCTAAGCACTTAAAAGAGAATTTTAAATTACCTCACCTATTTTTGTTGTGGAATTGAATCATGCCAATTGGATTAGATCAAATTTATTTTAGAAAACTTAGTGATATGGAAATCTAGTAATTGGCTCAAAGATAAAATACATACTAAACAAACAGTGTTGCCCAAACCAACTGATCCTTTTTACTCTGTCAAATATCGATGGAATGTGTTTTATGACAGATTATTGTAAACCAGTACTTTCCTGCATTTCCCTGATTCACTAATAAAGAAGTTTGGTTCTCTTTTAGAGCTTTCCCCAAATCTCTTTATGTAATTTACCACTTAGGAATTCCTTTAGAAAGCAAGAAAAACACTTGTATTTAGCAGTTTCAACTGAAAACTACAACATATAGAAAATTATTGACAATGATAAATAGTAATAGTATAATATAATAATTTATTGCCAAGGCCAAACCAAGAAATCACAGTAAAACACTTGCTGATTAAGACCGGGAATTAAGTTGTATTAGGGGGCAAACTGGCCTGCATAATAATAAACGAAATTTTCCCAAATTTTCCTTCCTTCTTCCATAAAACTGAGTTATCAACAAAATCTCTTTTTGATGTCAGAATGAGACAGAAAATTTTTTAAATAGCAACTTTAAATTACAGTGCTCAAATTTAATAATTTCTAAGATTATGTTTTATACCAAAAGAAAAGGAAACAGCATAAGCATCTGTTATGATCTGCAGAGCAGCAACACAAAAAGAAGTCACTACGGCATTCATACAGCTTTCTGTTAATTTATTAAAGAATATATTCACACATCTTAGGGTGTAAAACCTACACAAATTACTACTGTATCAAAAAAATAAGAAATGAAAACAATATAAAATAGGCATTATAAAGGAATCATAATTCACAAATGAATTGACATAGATGTTAATAAAGGACACAGAACAATTAAAATAAATGGGGGTTTATCAGTGTTCTTCACAATTAAAAACATTTAATCTCAATTATCTGCTATATATTGTTTATAATGTTGGCTATACTCAACTCTTAACTTGGCTATAGAAACTCAGTAAAAAAAAGGTGTTGATAGCTTTATTGAAACAGCAGACAAATATATGAGTAAAAATTCCTAAATAATGGAGAATCTGTCTAAAAAGTCTCTACTATGACACTGCCTAACAGTGGATTTTTTTGGATTATATATTCCAGTTAATAGGACATTACTGAGAGAAGTAAAAAAAAAAAAAAAAAAAGTTGCTTAATCTGATCCAAAAAGGATATCTTTTTATCTATTAAATCAACAGCTAACATCATATTTAGTGAGACACTATTATTAAATTCAGGAAAAACTCTTTTATTTTTTTAAAAAAATTACTTTATGTTTATCTGAATGTGCTATCCAATGCAATGTTATGAAATAATATATCAAGTACAGATTGGGGGAAATATATGGCAAAACTATCATTTTTTGATGATATGACCACTTACGTGGCAACCTAAAAAAACTGGCTATCTATGAGAATATGTAAGAAAATGCTCAAACTGAATAATGAACAGTTTTTCCTTTCCTATATGTATCACTAGTCAAGAATACAAAGAAAATAATTCATTATAAACCCCCCCCAAAAAATACACAGAAATAAAATTAACAAAAATTGTACAGGACCAATATGAAGCAACACACACACAAGTGCACATACATATGTGTGTGCGCAGGCACACAAACACAGGCACACCATTAGAGAGCAACATGAAACCTCCTAGCTAATGGAAAAACACATGCCATGCTCCGTAATGAGACAACCCCTGATTTTAATGATGGTAAATTGGCTCAACCTATTAACCAAATGTTCATCAAGTAAATTCCCAACTTTGCAAATATACCTTAACATTTTCAGCATTTGACTTCTATCTTTAAAGACTATATTAAAATCCAACTGAATTCAAGATTACCAATAATGCTGAACACATTTATACATATAAGGAAGCCTACTGTGATTATAAATTCAGCTAATAAACTAACACCTTTGGTTTAATTCACATTTTTTTCAATTTAATTCAGATTTATAAGAACTTATAAGTGAGTTAACCTTTCTAAGCCCCCTTTTCATCAATTCCATAAGGCGCCATTGTGAAAGAACTACCAAAAAAAAGCTGTCTTTCGTAATTAAAGGTCATGTTGACACTGATCACAATCTGTATGTATTTAAGAATCAATAAATGACCAACAGTTTTATCGAGCTCTCCTTTCAGATTGCTATTTGATTCAACCACTTGGCAAAGTTGATCACTATTTTCAATTCTTCCACTTAGACATAAGTCATTGCTCAGAAAGAAATGACCAAAACCAGAAGGGGATTCTCAACCTTATTCCTCAACCCACATTCCCCAAACACAGACATTTCTGACATCCTCTTAACTAAATCCAGATTTCAAAAGATGAAAAAGATGCAGCCTTTACTACAGGTTCGTGCCATGCTTTTTAATTATTTCAAACCATGACCTTGTTTGATAAACAAACAAACAAAACCAAAAACAAAGAAACAAACATTTCTCCAGAGATCCTGAGAGATCTCCTTTGTGAGCATATCCCTTTCTGCAATCTACTCTTAGCAGAGAATCACAGCCCAGGGTCTACTGATCTGAGTTGCTAAATTCTTCAGAAAATACTAAGGAGTGAAAAGCTGAAATTCACTGCATGTCATTGTTGCAGTTGTTCAACATTCAGAGTAAAAGTTTGGTTGCTAGCATTTTTGATCACCTGATCTTATCTGTGTGTGTGTGTGTAAAACCTTCACTAGTACAGGAACTTGTGTTGGTTTGCACTGGGTATTCCTTTTTCAGTAACACCTGTCAGTAACATTAATGGAATATCACAATAAATATTTATTAGGCTAGAAAAAGATAAACAATAATATTTGTTAAATAGCAATTATTTTTTGAAGACTAATTTTTTTAATTTATTAAAGCTCTTTCATGAGGAATAAATTCATGTTCATTCAAGCAACAGCATGATTTTATCAACTGTAATCATATCCACTTCAAACTAAGTCTTTACAGACTGATAGTTCTAGTTTTTCACTATGCAAGCATATGAAAACTGTTTCTTCCCTTGAACCACTTCAGTTGGCTCTCCTTTGAACTATCCCGATCGCTTCAGTCACACCCATCAATGACAAAAGCACAAAATGCCACCTTCTCTGTTGCCTCTCAGGCCATCTGCAGCTAAAATGGCTCTGAAAGAATCACCGCCGTGAATCACCTGTTTACATTTATTAAGATAACAGAGAACAAATGATAACAAAAAGTCTATTAGCTAAATGAGAAATATGCTACCAGAAGCCACACAAGATATCAATGAAATGTCAGGAAGGCAATATGGGACTATGTCTTACTTGTCAAAAGTTATTTCCAAAATAAATGGACCTTAGGCAGCACGGCCAATGCTTTCATTTTGGCTGTCTTAATGATCAAAGCAAATCATTGCATGATTGATTCAGCTGTTTCAATCACAATGAGGGCTAAAATGAATGGATTAGATGTTCAGCTGTCCTGATCATCTAAAGGAAATAGATATGGTCTCAGAATGGAAAAAAAAAATTGCTGCAATCTAGTGATAGCTGAAAGTGACTAAAATTGTGCCTTCATATAGAACAATAGCCCACAGATTATAGCCAATCTACCAGACATATTCACCCTCTATCAAATTATCTGAGTCTGGATTTCATAATTGGAATGTAATGACATAAAAAAAAAAAGATCACTAACGTTTACTGAAACTTTAATGTATGTTATGAATTAGTTTAAGTACTTCATAGGTCTTAAATTAATTCATCCTCGAAACAATCCTCTGTGATGGGTACAGTTATTAACCATATTTTAAAGATGAGGAAACCAACATATGAGGTCACAACTGTGCAAGGTCATATAGCTAACTGTGCAAAATTGCATAGCTAGTAACTGAGTCATTCTACTTTCAAGCCTTAATCCCTCATAATATGACTAAAATACTTAGCTGAAATGAACATTAAGCCACAAATTAATGTAGAAAGTCGGTGTCTACTTATATATGTAAATACAAGAAGAATAAGCCTTTTAATTCTAATGGTTAAATTATGAAAAGTAAATAAAGTATATATCGTAGTTCACTATTTATAATGCCAATAAGGCAAAGTTATGTGCTAATACAATAATATACACAAATAATACATAGTTAACTTCAGATTACCTAAGATAACGAAGAGTAAAGGTCATGGATAAACTCAAATTACAGGTAATACTGAACTATATTTAACTCTGGATTACTAGAGTTAAATACATAAACCATAGATAAGGCATAAGAGAAACCTGGCATTCACTCATCTCCCCAACAGGCCTTGAAATTAGATAGCTTCTTATTGCTGAACTCTTTGGGCTTAAAGTCAAATGCTGGGGCTCTGTCCCATGGGAAACATAAAGGAACCTGTTTCTTCCTCAGTCAGAACAAGAAAAAGGTCTATACAGTCTGCTGGTCATAAGCAGCAAAGAAGAATGATGCCCAGAACTTGCCAGACACTTGCCTGAAACTAATTATCTGATCAGACCAAAAATGGAGTGGAAATAATGATGGGAGAACTAATAATACCAGTGGAATAGGGAAAGCATTTCTAACAATGTCACAAAAGCCAGAGCCAGGAAAGAAAAAAAAAATCAATAAAGTCAATTACTTAAACCCCAATTTTCTGTACTTCCAAACCACCATAAACAAAATCAAAAGACAAATGACAAACAGAGAAAATATGTGCATATTACAGACAATAGCCAATTTCCCTAATATATAAAGAACTCATATAAATCAATAAGTAAAAGACAAACAAAAGAAACATGAACAAATATTTGACCAAACTGTTCACACACATACTCATACACACACAAAGATAGAAATGGCTCCTAAATAGGTGAAATAATACTCCACACCATCCATAAAGGAAAAGTAAGTTAAAACTATACTGATATATCAGATAGGCAAAAATTTAACAACAACAAAAAAAAAACTGAAAAATTGATTTTACCCCATTAGTGAAGGTTTCAGAGAAATGGGAACTATTTTGCCTAGCTGATGGTCCAATAATTTCTTGAATTGGTTGGAAGAAAAAAATTTAGCAATATCTAACATAGTTAGTGACGGATATACTTTTTGACAGTGATTTAATTCTAAGAATCTATCTCACTGAAAAATTTTCACATTTGCCAGGTAATATTGTAGGCTTACTCACTTTAGCACTATTTGCCACAGTAAAGAGACTGGAAACCATATACATGTGTATTAGGAAAGAACTAGATAAAGTGTACTCTCTTCAGACGGTTGAATACTATCCACATGTAATAAAAAATGAGGAAGTTCCTTACGTACTGAAATCAATGTGTATAACATGCTACCATTTGTCTGAGAAAGTAGGCCTTTACTTTCATATGCTTAAAATTATCTCTGGATAAATGATCTCTGGAAGGATTCCCCCAAAACTAGTAATTTGGAGGTTTCTTTGGAGAAGAACTAGGAGAGCAGGACACTTTCACCATAGGTTCTTTTGAAGTTTTTGAATACTGAGCTATGTGAATGTCTTAACTATTTAACAATTTAATTAAAAAATAATAATCTGATTCTCAGACTTGAAAATCAGGGCTTCATTCATCCCGATTAGGAGACTGAGATCACCTTCCGTGAAGTCCAATTTAAATTCATGATTCCCTTTCCAAGCAGTGCTGTATGTCTTAGCAAAAGACTATTAAGAAGGAGTGAATTCTTTTTTAAATATACTTTACCCAACATTCTTGATTTATACACTTGAACTCTCTAGAAAGTTCTCTGATGTCCCATTATCTAGTTATAGTTGTACAGATAACAGCATTTTGGCATCACCTGGGACAAGTAAGTACCAGGTAAACATGTCTCAGAGAAAAATATCTTTCAACAGTAATATATTTCTCTAAAAGTTTTAATACGAGCTATAGTGTGAGCTAGAAATAAATAGTACAATATAAAGTGAAAGCTAACTTTCATTCTTTTTCATAGGCAGATCTATAGCAAAAACTAATTCCAGAAACTAAACTTCAAAAAGAATTCCCCTGCAGGAAATATATAAAATACATCTGTAGCAGAGAAATTATCAGGTGCTAGGCTGGTATAATAAATTACATTCTCAACAAATTGAGTGAAAGGATATGAAATAAGATGAATGAAAGCTAAAATCTTGATTCCACATTTATTTCATTCAGATTCAGTCTACTGAAACTATCTTTAGCTTCCCTGTAAGTCAGTTTCGGGGGCTCACCTCCATGTGTGTGTGACAAAAAGCACCAAGAAGACTATGAGCTCCACTGAAATCACTTTATGCCAGTATCAGTATTTTGAGAAATAAATTGTGATCATTCCATCTGGATATGTTACACTTGTTTAAATTGCTGTGTTTGTGTTCCCTTTCCACTTTAAAATTCAGTCACATTCTAAAATTCACTTTGTCCCCCACTCAGCTACTATGAAGAAAATGCATATCTGACAAGTTTTCCTAAGAAACTCAAAGTGAATTTAGCTAGGATGAAATGAAACTCAGACCTTCTCCTTCTCAGTCCTTTCCTCCTAAGAGAATGTGTTTGTGATTTTGAACTCAGTAAGGATTTTTCTGACCTTTAGCTGTCTGCAATTATTTGTACTCCCTTTTTCTGGATTATCCAACTGTTTAATACATTCTCACAGAGACTCCTGGCCTTTTAAAGTTTAAAGGATCTATTAGAAAAGAAGTTTGTGCTTCACCATAATTTTACAGGAACAAATAAAAGGTCAAAGGACCCAAACCTAGAGATGACAAGATAGCTCACTGGCAGATCAATACTAGTCTTTGTGTTGACCATGACGAAAGATTTATGAGCAAAGGGCAAATCAGTTAGAGGGTTCAGGGAAACCTTGTGCGTGGGCAAGATCGCCCTTGCTGTTCTTTCATCTCACCTGAAAATCCACCTGTCTTGCATCACGGTTCTCAGTATAAATATCACAAAATACAAGTGTGAAGTCAAGTTCTAACATTTAAAAGGTTTTAAATGCCAGTTTTTCCATATATTTTCAATACAGTCAAGAGAGCATACATTCAGTAAATAACACAGAAGCTAGGATGGTCCCATGTGTTAATAATTAAAGAATCCAGCTTCTACCTGGGTTTGAGTAACACCTTGAAATTCCTCCAAACCAGACTTTGGAACATGGAGGGTGTAGGGTTAAGTGCACCACCAAAAAATGTGTGTATTATCTTAATGGATCAATACTATTTTTAAAGATATGTCTACATCTAAAGTAATTTTGTTAAAATAAAAGATTATTTATAAGTTATACTTACAGGGGTCGAAGAAAAAAATGGTCAAAATTTGACTTGATTAGAATTCTGAGACTCTCCCTAAGGACTTACCTCAAAACAGTCTTTAGGTATATATGTATTCTTGTACTTTCCAGTAAGGTAACCACATGTGTGAGTTAACTATTATTAATCAGGATGTGCTGTGAGTATAAAATTCACCTATTTTGAAGACTTAGTATGGAAAAAAATATGTCAATTTCATTAATAACTTTACATTGATTTCACCTTGAAATCCTGTTACTATTTTTGATATTGAATAAATGAAACATTAAGATTGGTTTCACGTTTTTCTTCCTCCCTTGTAATGTGGCTACTATAAAATTTAAAATTACACATGTGGCTCACATTTGTACCTTGCAGTCTATTTCTGTTTTCCTTTATGTATATATATTTCATTGTGTGTGATATATATGTACATATCTGTGTATATATATATATATATATATATATATATATATATATATGGATATAGACATAGATATATGTATTTGTACTTCCTAAAGAAAAAAAAAAGTTTATTGAAAAGGAATTGACTAAATGATAGAAAATATTTTCATAAGGGGGGGTAGAATTTTTTGTTTTAAAGCCACTCTGAATACTACAGGAGCAAATGCAGGCTTTGAGTGGCAGAGGTTCAAGAATAGGTCACTAGCAGCGAACGAGAATGCCCATTATGTCTGGGGAGGCTCCAGAGGGGAAAGTGATAGCATGTCTACATGCTTTAATCCCCCGGGAGCGCAGGCAGTCGCTCGGGAGGACTGCAATAAGCTGCTTTCCAGATAAGGTAATACAAGTGATTATGAGGAGAAGCTTTAAAATCCGCGCAGTAAATCACTGAAAAAACAATGTGTTCAGAATTCTTAAGGCAAGTAAATTATTTTCCCAGGATTATGGTAGTGCGCTCTCCTTTGCTGGTTTGTAAAGGTGGCCTTTGGAGACTCTGAAATATTGGAATTTGGCTTATTTTTATATATAACATCAACTGGACACTTAAATTAGCCCCAAAGATTTCTTTTCTTCTGCCAGTGCCCTAGGATGAGGGCTTCTTCCTGCCACTAAACACTAGGAAGACGGTAAGAAAGATATAAATGTAAAATCTAATTAGTAATCTCTTTTGTAATTACAAACAAACTGCATCTAGGAGCCCTTCTTTAGTTCAGTCACCACGACATCAGAACAAGTGAGGTTTAGAGGGACAATTTCCTCTGTGAAGACAAGACAAATATAAAAAACCGAAAGTTTTCTTCTTGCCCAGACTTGGAGGTAAAACGTCAACCTTCACTAAAATGACCTTTAATCTTATAAATCATCAGTCACATCTTCTTGCATTGATGATTTGACATAACGAATTGCTATTCGAATGCATGCAAATCTGATCCTCCTCACTCCCCAAGTAAACCAGAGTCCAGTCTGAAATGCCTCCCTGTGAATACCAAGCATTTCCCCAGTTAAAGTGATCAATACTATTCTCATTTTTGATGACAGCATCCTTTCATACAATCTTCAAACAGGAAAAAAAATCTTCAGGCCTATAGAAAATGTTCCTCTAGAAATAGAATTTTGGAAAATATAGTCTTCATAGATTCCACATCTATGAGATCATTTTAAGGATTCTAATCTTTGCTGGTTCTTTTCTTTTTTTTTTTTTTAATTGGTCTATTTAGACAAGCCTACACTATGTTCATAGTGTAGTTAAGTACCATGCGTTGACTCCTGACATTATGCTGCTATTACCTTAAAATGGAAACATTCATTTAAAGTATATAAGTGGTGTACTTTTAAAAAACCTTTCTGTGGTTTTCCAAAAGCATTCCAAAGAGGTTACTTACGTTGCTTTGAAACTGGTTTGAGTTATGGGAAGGCCATAGCCTCAGACCAGCAGCTGAGACAGCAAAGGAGATGAAAGTTTTTAGCTTCAGATCCAAGGGGAAACACAGCTGTTACAGCTGGCCTGCTCAGATCTCAACACTTAGTACAACGATCGAGCAGGCGATAATGCTGCGTCTCGGCTTGAAAAGTGCATTAATAAAAACAGTCCTTAAATAGAACAGGGGAATCGATTCACCAAATCTAGGCTCCAGGCTGAAAAATGAAATGATTTTTAAAACAAGCAAGTGAAGGGGAAATCCTTTTAGATTCTTAGAGATAACCACTCCAGAGATATTATCTTGACTAAAAGACATCACGCAAAGGGTGGAATATAACTTCTTAAGAAACCAAGTTTACCTTGGACAGGTACTTCTAAAAGAGTTTCTAATTGCTATAATGGAAAATGGGAATTTGGCAAATGTGTATCTTCCATAATAAGTGCCAGAAATATCTCAGTCCACAGTTTGTTTCCTTTTAATCGCTGTACTCAAAACACATGTGTAAAGCTGGTAGATCTTAGAGATTAGCTGTGCCACCATGTGGAGCACCTGAAGCTGTACCTCAAAACAACTGTCTCAGGAGGGCAAATGTGCTTCCGTGAATCTGTCAGGGAAGCTGTGGCAAAATACCTGGACAGGGCATGCTTCCAAAATAATTATAAGTATCAGAAAAATGTTAAGACTCCGCTTCTCTTATTAACAACACTTTCCTTCCAAGTACTTCAAAGTTCTTAACAGTCATTATCTCATTAACCTTAACAACCCAGGCAGGCAGGTAAGAGAGTGGTATTACACCTATTATTACGCCTGTTTTAGAGATAAGAGCCCTGGCTTGGTAAGGGCACATCACTTCTTCAAGGCCACACACCAAGTTAAAGATGAAATAGAACTAGATCAGCTCATTTCAGTCTCAAAATTCTTCACTGTTCGTTTGCAGTGATTTCTGCTTTCAGGTGAAAGAAAAGATAATTTATATATATTTGTGTGTGTGTGTATAAGTGTAATGCTTTTAATGATCTTTTCTTTCATCTGAAAGCAGAAATACATATATATTTGTGTGTGTGTGTGTAACAACAGTGTGTCTGGAAAAGGGAAACCTGCCAAACGATTATAAGAATTATCAGACAACTAAGTAGCCTTCTGAAATTTTTTTTCCATTTATTCTTGTTACATTTTTCCCCATAAAACCAAACTGTACATTTTGAATGCTAAAGAACCTTGTTATTTTTCTGCAAATGAACTACGGCATTGGCATCATGGATGCTGCAAGAAATATTCAATGATTTTATGTTTTCTCAAAAATCAAAGAAATGTATTAGTTTAAACTGGCCTGTTAGCTGTTTTAAAGAAAAGGGGAAGTTTGTTAACTTTACTTCTTCATTCCACCTATAAAAGTAGAAATATTTGAAGAGTTATATCACAACTTCAGTAGGAAATATTTCCATTCAATCCATCATTCATTCAAATAAATTTGTTCTAGGTCCTGAGGATAAAACAGTAAACAAAGGACATGGAGTCCTTGCCCCTCATGGTGCTAAGTGTTAAGCAGAAAATCTAAAGCAGCCATGAAAGGGTAAGAGTGTACAGGGTGAGGGTGTAGGTTGCTCTGTCACACAGGAAATCAGAGGAATCTTGTTTTATGACTTTTGTGCAGCACAGATTTAAAAGAAGTAAGGGTGCGAACCCAGTGCGCATCTGGGGAACCACCCGGGCAGAAGGTGTCCTGCTAGCCTGGAGAGAAGTGAGCCTAGTGGGGAAATCAGGATCAGAGAGAGGCAGCAGGGGTGAGAGCAGAGATCGTGTCAGGTCCACAGTCATGTGAAGCCTTGACTCTGATACAAGGTGAGATTTTGCAAGAGTTTAGAGCAGAACATGGAGTGACTTACAGTTTTAAAGTATCACTCTAGAAAAATACCATATGATATCCTTTATATGTGGAATCTAAAAAAAGACACAAATGAACTTATTTACAAAACAGAAACAGACTCAGAGACATAGAAAACAAACCTATGGTTACCACAGGGAAATGGGGAGTTGGGAGATAAATTGGGAGTTTGGGATTTGCAGGTACTAACTATTATACATAAAATACATAAACAACAAGGTCCTACTGTATCACACAGGGAACTATATTAAATATTTTATAATAGCCTATAATGAAAAAGAATATGAAAAGGAATATATATATGAAAAGGAATATATAGACGTATATAAATGTATGACTGAATCACTATGCCGTACACCAGAAATTAACACAACATTGCAAACCAACTATATTTCAATTAAAAAAAAAAGACAGACAGTGAGCATTAAAAAAAAAATTAAAAAACAAAAAGGTCCACTCTATCTGCTTTGAGAAGAGAGGGGTGTGGGGATTGGGCAGGGATGGAAGCAGGAGGCCACTTAGGTGGTGATGCAGTAATTCAGATAAAGAAGCTGGTGCCTCGGTCTGCCACACCATTGGTGATGGAAGAACAGCATAAGAGCCTGGATGCATGCTGAAGGAGGAGATGACAGGATTTGCTGATGGATTCGATGAGGCAAGTGAAAGGAAGACAGGAGTCAAGGATGATTTTATGGCATTTAAACTGAGCAACTAGAAGATGAAATTTCCATTTACTGAGCTGGGAGTCTGAAAGTGGAGCAGTCTTCAGAGATTTGTTTTGGACACAGTGAGCTCGAGGTGTCTTCTAGATCTTGCACAGAGATGTTGAGTCGGCCGTTCAGTGAAGCAATGCTTTACAAAGACAGAGGCTTAAGGGATCTTAACCAACTCCCTTCAGTCACTTGTAGGGAAGCATAGGAAGTGTTCTCAAAAACACATGTTTATTAGAAGCTTTGGCAGGAACCAAGGTCTCCTGAACCCCAGTTTATCTCTTCATTATATCATGTTATAACTGTATGTCTCACTTTCCTCATTATAAGGCATTGTGAAGATTAAATATACTCCATGCAAATACTCAGCACAGCTTCTGGCATACAGAGAGCATTCAATAATTGTTGATTTGTTTTTTTTTTTTTTTACTATATGTTTATCTGTAAAATATGGCTAATAATTCCTACAGATAAGGTATGAATTTATTTGGAAAGGGCAACTGAAAGCACTTGAGAATATGAAAGTCAGTTTTATAAAATGTATGTTAGCATAATAAACCATTACTAATTGATCCTCAACAATGTAAGATATGAAAAATACAAAAAAGTTAATACAGTTATTAAAAATAAAGCAATAAAAAGCATAGATAACTTTTTGAAAAAAGTACGGCAGTCTTTGCTGTTGAGATTTTCATTTTTTTCAGATTAATTCACTTCATTTAATCCAGAATCATTTATAGACTGTCAAGCAACACCATTGATTTTCTTATTTTAAAAATATTGAAGATTTAGTGATTTTTCTAAATATAATATACTATAACATTATTGGGAAGCACTTATGGGGTGCTCATGCTAGTTATCAAGAAGGTTATAAATAATAATCTCTCCATATATTATAAATTTAAGCAATGCATTAAACCAATGTGTGTAGCTTCCCAGAAATTTAAACCATGTTTTAATTTAGAATCAGTTCCTAGGAAATGAAACATAACTTCTAATATGCATTCATTTTTAATGGTTTCTATCAATCCCTAAAGCCACTTAAAGATCTCATTAATATTATAGGATATTTATAATTAAGCAAAGCAATTTAGTACATGTTAAGCAGAAGTGCAAAGATGATTTGTGGGAAGGAGTACTTTAAACCTCTGAAAAATATTTGACTCCAATTAAGCAAGAATCTTTATCATTATAACAGATTTCTCTTTTCTGTATGCTAATGTCAATTCTACTTCCTGTAATATGTTATAACAACTCATATTAAATAATACTTCCAGTGACAAAACCTTTTAACAGGAGACTAGCAATTCAAACAAAATTAAGAAGTCACAAAACAAAAATTAGAAAAACAATGTGGTTGGCATTATGATTTAATTCCACCTTATCATAATTTTTCATTAAAAACACTTAATGCTTGCCCACTGTTCCATTCTTTGTCATCACTATTTGATGCCCTGTTATTTTAGCAATGAGACAGAAGGTGTCTATAAATAAGACAAGGGTGTTAGGTAGGGATCAAATCATAAAAGACATTGGTTAACAGGCTAAGGGATTTGGATTTTACCATGAAGACAATGAGGGCCCTTTGAGAGATTTTTAGGAAGTAAATGATGAGATTAGATTTGCATATCAAATAGATTTTTACAATGGCAATGAGGAAACAGTTTCAAGGGGATGGAGACTATATGTAGAGGCACTAGTTAAGAAATGTCAAGTGGTGGTGATGGATTTTGAGGTATTTGGTCAACAGATTCCACTCATGGTGGCCACTACTGAATGGGAACAGGGATAGCTAATAGATAGAAAAGAAGAAGGTGACATTAAAAATAGCCTGGGCCAATTACATTCATTGAAACAAGAAAAAAAGAAGAAACAAACTTGAAGAGAAAATAGATTCAATTTTAGACTTTTTTTAGGTGACTGTAGGAGGTTCAAGCAAAGATGATAGTAAGCATTTGGTACTGATGAGTCTGCGGTTTAGAAGAGAGTTCTGGGAGTCATCAGTTACATGAGTAACTGGAAGAGCAGGAAAGGGGAGGGAAGGAGGGTGGAGGGAAGAAAAGGAGCAGAGGTGACAGGGCAGGAGAGAAGAGGAGGTAAGGTAAGCAACAGTTGAACACAAAGGAGACAAGGAAAGTAGGGAACATCACATACACACACACTACACATAGTGTGTATATATATATATAGTGTACACGTGTATGTGCATATAACGCATTTTATATTAATATAAATGTGATATATACAGTTGACTCTTGAACAACATGCATTTGAACTGTGTAGGTCTACTTATACACAGATTTTTTTCAATAAATACATTGAAAAAAATTTTGGAACTTTGTGACAATTTGAAAAAACTCCCAGACATGTTGAAGAATTTTTTGGAGATTTGTAACAATTTGAAAAAACTTGCAGACAAATCACAAAGCCTAGAAATACTAAAAAAATTAAGAAAAAGTCAAGTGTGTCATAAATGCATAAAATATATGTAGATTATAGTCTATCTACATAGGTATAAGGTGATATTTAATATAAAATTAATATTGTGCTAATTTTTTCACTGTTTTATATCTGCTTTCAAAGAATTACATTGCTATATAGTATGCCTCTCTCATAATTGGGCAAACAGTGCAGCCTATCATCACAGGTTAAGTGACTTTAAAAATGCAAGTGTTTCCAATACTGTATTATGAGCATGACTGTAATACTGTATGCTTTTATATAATATAATAAAAATTTTATAACTATTCATTCGTGTATAGGGTAAGCTATCATGAAGCAAAAATACCGATTATACTAGGCTACTGTAAAGCAATCATATCGCTGCTTCTTCATTACCAATGCACAATTGTTATACCTGTAAATAAATATGAATTTCTTTTTCACATTATCTTTTCATTTTTGAAGTGTACTGCCATTAACACATGTAATATCTACAGTGTTTTGCATCATACAAGACAATACTGATACAGGAAACGACAGGGAGACAATTCATCTTGTAACATAAACTTACTGTACTGATACAGTACATACTGTAAATGTATTTTCTTTTCCTTGTGATTTTTAATAACATTTTCTTTTCTCTAGTTTACTTTATTGTAAGAATACAGTGTATGATACACAAACCAAATATGTGTTAATGGACTCTTTTTATCAGTAAAGCCTCTGGGCAACAGTAGGCTATGAGCAGTTAAGTTTTGGGGGACTGAAAAGTTATACATGGATTTCTGACTATGTGGGGGATCAGCACACCAACTCTCATGTTGTTCAAGGGTCAACTGTATAATATAAGATTCCTGTGACAGTTAATTTTATGTGTCAACTTGGCTAAGCAATGGTACCCAGTTATTTGGTCAAGAGCAGTCTAGATGTTGCTGTAAAGGTATTTTTTAGACACAATATTTAAATCAGTAGACTTTAAGTAAAGCAGAACACCCTTCATAATGTGGGTGGGCCTTATCCAATCACTTAGAGGCCTGCAGAGCAAAGGCTGAGATCCCTTTTCTCTTCCCTCCCCCCACCCAACACACAAAGGAATTGAGCCTCCAGACTCAAGATTGAAACATTAAGTCTTGGGTCTCCAGCCCTGCAGACTTTTCACACTTCCCAGCCCCCTCAATCGTGTAAGCCAATTCCTTAAAATAAAACATTCTTTCTAATAATCTGTTGTTTATATATCTCTCCTATATATAGATGTTCTATTATTTCTGTTTCTCTAAGAAGTCTCACTAATGTAATCACTTCAGAGGCAAGTATATTTTTGTTAAAAAAGAAACATGCCAAAATACAGAGTGGCTTCCTCTGTGTGGCAGGATTATGGTGGAATTCCCCTTCCTTCTTTATCCATTTATGTGGTCCATGATTCTTCCTGGAAGAGCACATACTAGTTTTACTTTTATAATCAAAAACAAGCAATGAACTCTTTTAACTAAAAATAAGATTTAAAAATTTACATTACAACTTCCAAATAAGTCTTTTATGGCAACTAATAAAAGTTTTTTAAAATTGTATATATGTTGGAAATTGTATACAATTTTAATATAAAGCCTTATCTAATAAAAATGCAGTGAAGATTATAGATTCCTTTCATATATTTCAACTAATTTTTATAGTTTGCCAAAATTTTAAAAGGCCTTGGTCAAATGGATGAGAAGTTTCCCAGGGCACCAAACTTTGCTAATACTCTGAAAGAATGGTATAACATGTCTAAAAAAGAAGGTTATAACTTGAAAGGATGGGAGCTGACCAACAAAATAATAGACAAAAAGAGGATCGTAAAACAGGATTTTGTCTGGGATTAATCATCCAACCACTGTCCACTGAGAAGCATGCCAATATATAAACATGGGATGTACCTGGTCTTGGGAGCACACAGAGTGCCTCTTTTGAAGATGATATTATTAGGTTCTCTAAGCCTAATGTCATGAAACATTTGAAGCATAATTTGATCACTTATTCTGATTTCATGCTCACCCCAGCAGCATCCCAAAGAGAGCATGTCTTTGTATTATGGCCATAGAGAAAAAAAGTTAAGTGTTTGGAGAACCCAAACACAGGCCCAGTCAGCATTCTGACTTATGTACTAGTAAGTCTCCCTGAGCTTGATTAACGGGCGTCCACTCTGAGAAACAGACCTACTCTCGGAGTGCTAAAAAGCAGATTTCCAAACAAGCAAAATCTGGCAGGAAATGGGTAACTGTAAGTTCAGCAAGGTGAATTCCCCTATGTCACCCTGTGAGAACTACCTAGGTTGACAATTTGCCTTAAACAACTGGCACACCTCTGCACTGCCAGGACATGTGGGTTTTTCAATAATATTTTATACCATAATTATTCAAATTATATGGTCCTTGAAAGTTACAGTGGCTCAGATAATATCACATATTATTATATGTCTTGAAACTTCTCTGCTCAGGATTCATGCAGTATTGTTACTACTATAACAAGCATTACGTTAAGCTTAACTTTTAAAACTAGGTCCCAGACAAGAGTACAATAAGGAAGAAAAGTCTACTTTAAATATCATTAAAAAGAAAAAATAAGATTTTTATTTGAACAAACATCCTAATATGAATGAGGATTTACTGCAAAAGGAACTCAAAATGATGAAAATGTAGTACAATCTTTTTTTTTCTTCTTCTTTTCAAACACTAAGGGAAATGAAACTGGGAAACTTCACCCAGAACAAAAATTACTTTTACATGTTGTTTTTATTATTCCAAGAGGGAAAAACATTTAAAAGTTAAAGTATAGTTAGTTCCAAGGGAATATTCAGAAATGAAGCCCTACCAGAACTTCCTACTTTTTTAAGCTTCATGGGTAACAAATTACATTCTAAAAGGAAGATCTATTTTCTAAGTAATCTACATAATGGCCATAATTCCTTTACAGTTTTAAACATCAGAAATGGGTTTTGAACAGGAAATCTGGATTGCTGTTTCCAGGACTTACTGTAAAATTTTTATAGGAAACACAAAAACTTCAGCTAACTTGAGAAGTATATTGAACCTATAGTAAATATCATACCCTAGCAAAAAAAAAAAAAAAAAAAAAGTATTAAAAAATTCAGGGGAAAAGGCCAAGAACAAGCACATAAACAAAGTGAATAAACATGTCACCAGAAGAATATAAAAGCTATCTAAAGCTGAGTAACTCTCCTATGCTTATTACAAGGATGTCATCTTGGGAGATAAAATACTGTATCATAAATTTAAAGGTCACTGGATTTTTCAAGGTAACCCAAACACTGTAAAGACATACAATTAATTCTCCCAACAGCTAGTGTAGAACCAATAATTGCAAAAGCCCCAGCTATGTCTCATAAAGTCTACCTCCTTCTGTGTGACCTGACCTTTAGGTACAGTTCAACTTAATAAAAATATACAATATTATCCAATCTCCCTTGGTATAGTTTATGTTTAGAGTATACTGAAAGAAAAAATATTTCTATTTAAAAATTATATTTCATACAATTGAATGAATTATCTACATTTGACCAAAATATATTTCACATTCTGGATAGTCAGTGCAATCTGTAAAAGATAACAGGCATTTGAAAATTATCACCACTGTTTTCTATAATCCTAAAGGGCCAGTCCTAAATTCAACCTCTAATTCTTTAAAAATTCCATTCCAAATTATGCTTTTGACTTTTTGAACAATGTTTACAGCATTAACAAGTGAATTTTTTAAACAATTGTATTCATAGTTACATCCATTGGGGAAAAAAAAAACTTCCAATCAGAGCTCAGGTGATAAATATTATTTATGACATTTATTCACATAATATTCCTCCTCCTGAAAGCTGTTTTTTAAGGTTTCAAATAGGTGGTATAATCATTAGGCAATAAACTGAGAAACAAATGAATGTGACAAGTACTGAGAAAGTGTACATAAAAAAGATTGTAGCCTCATAGACAAGTTTCATTTTTTCAACTATTGGACATGTGTATATGATAAAAGGAAATGTGTTTTTGCAATTTTAGTAGGTTAATTGACAGACTTAAAAAACTTGAAATTTTGAAAATTTAACTTTTGTATGCTTTAGGCAATTAACCATAAAGGGTTACCTTAAGAGTTAGGCATCAAGTGAGTCCCAATTGTGAGCCAGGTGTTTTGAAGTGGGCTCTATTCTTACAACATCCCAAAGAAATCAGCTCTAGATATTCCTCTCTTTAGATATGAGAAAACAGACTTGAAGCGGTTAAGGCAGTGGTTCTCAAAGTGCTGTCTCTGGACCAGCTGCATCAGGATCAAATGGGGACATTTTAGAAATTCAAACTCCCAGACCCAATTCCAGACCTGCTGAATCACTCTGGAGGTATGGTTAGCAATCTGGTTTCATCTAGCCCTTCAGGCAATGCTGATATACACTAAAATTTACAACAACCAAGGGCTTGAGGTATTTTGCCTAATGTTACACATCTACTAATTGGTGAAGCTGGAGGGGCCTCTCTCTTTTAAGTTTCAAGACTTAAATCAGTACCTTACATATGGCCTTCAGTTGAAGGAGACCCTTTTTGTTTCAAATCCGTATTTCTTTCTAAACTGGATTACCTTTGATAAGAGATTATCCTGAACAAATATGATGTTACAGAACCTTACAATGCCTCAAGGTCAGCATTCTGACAAATGTTCAACTGTCATGTAAAACACAGGAAACATCCCTGATATACTGTCAAAATTTTAGATGGAAATATCTGATGCCTCCAGCTCCCAGCTGTTGATCTGGCCAGATCAGCTCTCCATCCCATCTTTCTCAGCCTCCAAATAGGCCTTCTTCATTAAACAGGGAGGGGAAGCATTTTCGGACTGGTGCTCTGATAAGGAGAGGGTTATTGAAGTTGGGAAGCCAGAAGACCTGGAGATATTCATTCTCTTAGAGGACACACCAGAGAAAATCAGGAACAAATAGGCCCAACACCTCAAAATAGCTCTTTCATTCACCTCTTCAGTCATCCCAGACCCCTCCTTCACCAGGACTGAAAGCAGACTTTTGACGTTCTATGCTGTCATGTATGCTGTGGTCACAGACCAGCTCTGACAATGTGATCAACTGATGCTCACCAGAATCTCAGCCTCTGCAGATCCTTAGAAAGTGGGAACTTGGAATCAGCATGGAAAGTGTCCAAAGCACTCTGCTTAAAGGAATACCTATGAATGGCCAAGCCTAGAAGTCAGGTTTTCTACAACTTAAGTAAGTATGAAGAGAGTGCCAAAGACTGACCATAATTACCTCAGGACATATCTGGGAACTGCTAATAAATATCCCCAACTTTTCCTTTTTCCTCAACTTGTATAAGCCACTCATTCATTCAACAGCTATTTGTGCCATGCAGGGTTCTAGGTAGATCGTATAGAGGCAGGAAGACCAGAGACAGACCTCTGAAGTAGTGCAGGAGAAAGGAACTCATGTGAGGTGGTCCTGGTAGAGTTGGAGAGAAGTATTATAGATGGAGTTCAGTAGAGTCTTGCTGATGGCTTTACATTCAAGGACAAGGAGTCTGAAGTGTAGGTTTCAAAGAAAGTGTAATTTTGGAGGTGATAAGATCTAGGACAGGACCAAGGAAATGTAGAGGAAAAGACTACTGTACGTAAGGTGGTCAGGGAGTTGAAAAGCCAAAGTGTCAAACAGATCATCTGATGTTTAAATCTCTGAGACAGTGACAGATGTTGAAATTAAAAGAAAATCAATAAATAAGGTGTCAAAGTTATTACTGCATGAGGGAGAGGAACTGGTGGGTGTAAGTATAGTCTGCCCTCCATATCTGTTGGTTTCTAATTCATAAATTCAACCAACCATGGGTCAAAGATAATTCAGAAAAAAAATTCCAAAAAGCAAAATTTGAATTCACTACACACTGGCAACAATTTATATAGCATTTATATTGTATTTACAACTACTTACATAGCACTGACATTGTATTAGGTATTGTAAGTAATCTAGAGATGCTTTAAAGTCTGTGGGAGGATATGTCTATATGTTATATGCAAATACTACACCATTTTATATGAGGGACTTGAGCATCTGCAGTTTTGGTTATGGGGGGTTGTCCTGGAATTGATCCCTCTAGGATACTGAGAGACAACGGCATATGATAGCAATGAGGAAGAATACTGGGAGGTAAAGTCTGCTTAAATGAACTTGGAAGGAACAGAGGTTTTTGGAGGAGAGAAGAGAAATCATACTTTTTGTTACCTCATGAGGTGTTTTGAGTGGAAAATAATGCAGAGAATCGCTGCTTCAAGAACATAATGATGTCTCTAGTTATTCTGGTCTAACTGTGGTTAAAGACTTTCTCCTTGATTCACAGGAAACCATGATGGATTTTTCCCCATGGATCTTTACCAGGAAACTAAGGGAGATGAATAAAGCAAAATAATAATAGTAATAAAAGCACAAAAATAATAAGCTTAAAGAAGAAAGATTCCTTAACCCAAGTAACTAGCCTAACCACAGATTGAACTGGCTGGAACCAGGACCAAGCAGTCAGCCTTGATTCATTTTCCTTGCCCAGAGCCCATGAGGCTTGCATGCCAAGTGGAGTGATTTCAGCTCAACTCAGCCAGAGATCAATTTTCAGTCCCTGCCAGGCCCTCAGTGTATTCTCTTTGGTTGTCCTCTACTGCTTGAAGCTTCCCACTTTAGCAAATGGTACCTCTTCCTGGAGGAGACGCTTTCTCACTTGCTCCAAATTCCTCCCTTAGCTTCTTTTTTTTTTTTTTAATTTCAGTTTCAGTGAAATGTAACAAATAATATTGTAAGATATTTACAGTGTACATGGTGGTAATTTGATATAGATATGCATTGTGAAAGGGTTCCCCCATTAGTTAAACATCACATCACACATTTACCTTTGTGTGTGTGTGGGAACATTTAAGTTCTACTCTCTTAACAAATTTCAATTATACAATACAGTGTTATCACCTATGGTCACCTTGTTTTACATTAGATCCTCAGAGCTTTCATCGGGAGAAATGAAGAGACTGGGAAAAGAGCACAAATTTCTCTGTCTAGTTTGGAAGCCATCCGTGCTGGAAGTCTTCTCCCAAGCATTCTGGGTGGCTGCATCTGAACTGCCTTGACCGATTAAATTCTTGCTACCTCCCCTCAGAGGTGGATTATCCTTAGTCTCACTAAAAAAATTTGTGGGGTTCTTTTTCACTTTTTTTCACCAAATGACCTTACTTATCCTTCCGCCTCGACTCTCACACTGGTGTTGACGGATTTCCTATAGATGTCTCTGATCCGAAACCCTCCTGATTTCCTTCTCAAATTGCATGAAGGTAGTAAATGCACAAAGCCGAACTCCTCATCTTCTCACTCAGAAGCCCTGTTCTTCACATCTCCTTTATCTGAGCACAACAGCATTACCTTCTTCAGTTTCCAAGGCTAAAAAGTGTTATATCCGGGCTCTACATTTACGTTTACCATCAACGACTCATCCAATCCATCACCCTGAAAGGGTTTCTTGACATAACTGCATAATTTCTACCATTTCTAGGACTGTGTTCCTGTGTTCTGCTTTCCCTCCTACCCAACAGCCTTCCAGTGGGTACTCTGCCTCCAGTCCATCCTTCACATGGACACCAGGCTGTCGTTGTCTAAAATACGACTTTCAGTCAATTACTTCCTACAGTCTAAAAGATTGGATGACTCCTGTTACAGAACAAAGCTGCTAACTTCTTAGCCAGGTTATACAAAATCCCATTTGCTCTACATATTGCCATGAATCCCAGGCTGCTGCCACAACCTGAATATAGCATATGTCTTTGCTTTTAAGTCTTATAGTCCTTAAGACAAAAACTACGTTGCCCTTGTTCATCCTTTAGGATGTACTTCAAAAGCTACCTCTTCAAAGAAGCTTTCCTTGATCTTCTTTCTCTCCCTGTTAGAAGTAACTTTTCTCCCCATTAGAAATAACTGCAATTTCCTCTGCAGGAAAACACTCCTTTTGTAGCTCTCTGGAGCCCCTTATATCTAAATAGGAGTATAGAGATTTTATTTCCCAAGTAGAAGTTTCCTAGACCTTAAGATATTTAAGATAAACTATTAAACAAGTGAAAGGGGAAAGCAGGAGAAAGTTTCTCTAAAGCTTTCACATTTTAGAATATTTGGATTTAGAATAACCCAAGTGTGGTAGACAGAATAGCTCTCCAAAGACATCCATGCCCTAACGTCTAGAATGTGTGAATACGTTACCTTGTACAACAAAAGGGGCTTTGCGGATATAATGAAGGCTTTATGTACATTGCATAGGGAGAGTAAACTGAATCATCCAGGTGGGCCCAATCTAATCACAGAATCCTTAAAAGCAGAGAACTTCCCCTGATCAGTATCAGAGAGAGAGAGCAGAAGTCAGAGAGGCTGTAAGGATTGGGGACGCCACCAGCTCTGGCAGAATGGGGCTGGCAGGAAAGCAAGGGAAGGAATAAAGACAACCTCTAGAGCTGTAGAAGCAAAGACCAGCCTCTGATTGACAGGCAGCAAAAACACAAGGACCGCATTCCTACAACCACAGCCACAAGGAACTGAATTTGGCCAACAACCTGAATGAGCCTAGAAGTGGATTCTTGCCTAGAATTGTCAGTAAGGACCATCTACATGATCAGTCTCTGTACATGTAGAAAACCTGACTCAGTTTACACGAGTGAAAATATTTTAAAATGTCTTATAAATAGGGTCCCCAGCTTCTTTCCTTCTCTGAACATACTTGAGAGATATGATATAAGCATCTCAACAATTTCCAGAGAGTAGGGTTTGGGTTAAAGATACACAAACCAGAATTTGCAGGGCATACTTTCCTCTTGGCAAGTCTAATATATCCTTTTCCCAAATTCTCTTCCAAACCTCTAGTCCAGAGAGTTAAGAAACACTGGTTTGGAAATGTCAAGGACCAATCCTGCACTCCAAAGGAACTGGAATGAAATTTAAGCTAATTTTAATCTTCTGAAAGCTAGATCATAATGTGCCCCTAAAAGGTACAGTTTTCAGAATAAATAACTAACCATGCATATACAAGGCTAATATCGGTAAAAATAACATAGCAATTATGAAAGTATTAAATGTTTACTCTGAGTCAGGAAGGTTCTATATGGCATATCTCACTTAATTATTTCAAAGAATCCATAGGAGAGTCTCTATAATTCTCTATTATTCAAATGAGAAAACTGAGAGAAAACAAGTGAACTTGTCACGTATCTCACACCTAGTAAATGGTACAGGTCGTGATTAATTTAGAGACCTCATATTCTCAACATCTGATCCGTTTGGAACCTTAACAGCATCTGACATCCACTGAAACTCTCTCATATTTTATAAAGACCATACTTGCATTTTTATTACAAACATGTAGATTTTTAAGACTGAGTGCAAGAAGCAGCAGCCAATCAGGAAACATTTGAACTGTACATGAAGAAAGGAAACTGTATGCAGAATCGGAGCAATGGGATGCCAGAAGGGGAGGCCACTGCAGAGGGACGGCCAACTACAGCCTGGTGTCAGTCACACCAGTGGGCAACTGTAGACATGGGAACATATGAGGAGCTGGGTGAGGTAGTCTCCCACCACTGAGCCAATAGTTCCTCCCAGTTACTGCAGGACTAAGGCCAAAAATTACACTTGTTTTATAGTTTCTTCATTTCAGGGGATTCTTTGACTCTGAAATTTCATCTGCTTGGTTTCAATCCACCATGTTCTTTCAGTTAAATTTCAGCTGCTTTCAGTTAGTAGGCTAGGGAAATATGCCAAAATATACCCAAATGCAGTCACCGTTGCACTGCGTGCTATTTCTGGTCCAACTACTGGGAGCTGGAAGACTGAGGGATGGGAGGGTCTTTCCACCCGCAAGATCATTTTGGCAATGCTAGACAGACGAATGTCTCATCTGGGAGAGTATGGAAGAATCCGTGGCACACTGATTCGGCTGAGAATAACATAACTTTTTATGTTCTGTAATTAAAATTTATTGTATGACAACCTGTTGTCTCTACAGTGCTAAGAGATTACTGCCAACGTAACAGTGTAAGTTCCTTCAGATCGGCTGCTTGTTGCATTCGGTGCTACTTACCTGGTTCACAAATTCCCTTCTTATTAGGAACACAATTAGATTTACTCCTTCCTCACTGGGAGGAATATGTTAACTTATTATCTTCCAAACTACAATAATCCATCTTATTTATCCTGCTCCTCCCCCCCAAAAAAAAAAGAAAAGAAAAGAAAAGAAAAAAAAGTAAACAAAACAAACAATGGGCTTCATGGCTCATAAAGGAATATCATTTACTTTTTTCCTAAACTTCTTTCTTTGCCTTGGATGATCCGTTTGCTAGCTCTTAGCTAAAAGAAATAATCCTGGCATCCACAATATTTATTAAAATGAAAACTAATTAATTGCCTAGGGTAAGCAAAGTAATTTGAGGGAATTCAAATATAAATCAATATACTCATCCCCTGGGAGGCCTATGCATGAAGAACCATACTTTAGTAATTTCAATACATTTTTTAAAAAGACAATATACATGCAAATAAATTTTTCAGGGACAAAAAAGGTAATATATAAGATATGACTTTTTTATAACAATGCATAATGTTTGAAAGTTATTAGCTCCCTAACTACTAAATTAATTATATTGAAGCAAAATTAACTGCACTTCAAAATTAGTTTAAGTTAATAGATGTATTTTAAATTAAATATAACCATTTTAGGATCTAATAATATTAGTAAAAGGAGCTTCTACTTCTCATCTTAATAACTTTTTACAACATATAGAGAACATTTCTTGTGTTTTGTAGCCTTTTCAAAACATTACCTCTCCAAATTAACCCTTTTTGTAAATGAGAAAAAAAAAATTCACGGAAGAACAAGAAAAAAAGACAAGACATTTAAAAAAATTCACTACCATATGATGTTTAAATATAAGAACTTTACGATTATAAATGGTAAAAAAAAATGACTATTGTTTTTCGTTTCATCTCATATTTGAGCGCTACTTTTTTGGTGATCAATGACATTATCTTTACTAAAACAGACTTCCAATTTTTTGCATTACCATTCATTTATTTTAGAATGTAACATATTATCTGAGTGATAGAACATTACTGTTTTCCCTGCCTGTGCGAAACTCTAGATCAGAATGTATGTCTCCACATTTTACTTATTAATTTGACCTGGCTTACTCAAGCACAGTTCCCTTTGTGCAGTACTTAAGAGAAAAATAAGTAATTGAAACAAAATGTACCAAAATGTAATGCAAAATAATAACAAGCAGTATCAAAATTAACATAAATGTCGTAGGAAAGCTTCTTTGGTGAAAATGTTACATTGTTTTGATTTTTATCACAACTGGCAAGTACATTATAATATCAAAATGGCAAAAATTTTCTTACCACCATATTCTTTACTCATTTAAGTTTAAATAAATCTGATGTTCTACTTTTAAACTAAGAGAATCGTACAAAAACTTAATTGCTTAAGGAACCATCTCTTTTTTGCTGTACATATTATACATTGTCTTATAAAACACAGTTATGGTTTTGTCTACATTTCTGATAAGTATTTGGACATCTTTAATGTTAGGAAGAGTATCTTATACTTATAACTCCTCACTGGTACCTAGAACAGTACTCAGCACAGAGCTGATTTTAAAATATGATTGAATTCATCAATGTGTTCCAAGTTATGTAATTGTTTTTGAAACAATGGAAGGCACAATAGTCAATTTTGGTTGAATTTTATGACGGTTTTAGAGACAGCGGTCAGCTACTGTCAGATCGTGCCATCTGTTACAATCTCAATGGCTACAAGCAAGTAATGCCAGTTATTACCCAGAATGACCTGTTTTCTCAGGAAGACCTCAATTTTTCCCAGTGATCTCACATAGATTTGTATTGGCTAGTTTGTTAGATCTCTGAAACAACTCTCACCCTCCAGAATTGGGGCATCTATGAAAAAATTCTATTTCTATCTGACTTTCCTCCTGTTTAAGAGTTTCTTTGTACCCTGGCAACTCCCATATCACATGCCAACTTCACTTTAATACCCAGGCCTGTGTTTTCTGCACTGACCAGTCATCCTGGTCAGTGTTTTAAATTTAACAGACAAGTTCAAAAGTTTCTCCATTACAGTGATTTCCTAAATTTCACAACTCATACCAGACAAGGTTAAAAAAAAAAAAAAAAAAAGAGAGTTGCCGTCAAAAGAGATTCATTGAATATGCTTCACAAATAAAATTACCTTGGGGTTAATTTTACCACAAATTTATAGCCAACTCACCAGATGACAAAGTAAGTGAGTTAAATGTATCTGTGCAAACATAGAATCCTAGGTTTGCATTTCCTAGGTTCAATACAAACCATTCAATACAAATTTATTCTGAAGGTCACAGAATTAAAATTCTGCCACAGAAGATTATTTTAAGAGTAAGGTTTTAGGGAATGGTTTTAAAGGAAAAGGAAAGAAACCTGACATTAATTCTGATTTTTAAAAGAGAATTAGTAGACTCACCAAATTCCATTCACTGATGGTTTGATGGGAAAAATGTGCTAACTCAACAGGACAAGACCCCTTGGTTGACAAGCCAGCATTCCAGTATAAAATATATTTAGCTTTACATTCAAATGTTGAACATGATTCTCGAATAGAAGATATTGATATAGATCTTTTACTGTCTGTATCTGTATATATAACAGATGGCTTCAATCAAATTCAACTGTAACAAAAAAAGCTTCTTGGAAATTCTTATACTCACCAAACATGTACAGAATATTACACATTTTGAAAAATAAGCACATTTCAACTCTATCTTGCATTATTTTCACATGAATGCTACTTGTATGCTTCTTAAAATTGTCCTTCTTGTAATTAAATTTAGAAACAAAAAGGAAAGGGAAGAAAGGACAGAAACTATTGGAAAAATATTGCTAATGAATACAAAAATTTGCCAACCAAAAGCAATACAAAAAATTAGAAAAATAATTTATGTTTATTAGTAACAATGTTTCCATGTGTGATAAAAAAAAAAGAAAAGAAAAATGTGTAGAGGGCAGCATTTCCCATAGGTGTTCTGGGATCACTTGTGCCCAAAGAAAGATGCTTTACCTAAAATAAGGCAAGGAAGATGGGGACTGCCAAATCCTACCACTAAAAAAAAAGCTGTTTAGCCTCTGTTTACCAAATAGACATATTGCAGAACTCTGCTTTACCTCCCTAACTCCATGCCATTTCCCTGGATATACACATATTTTCTTAAATAAAGAAACTAATATTATACAGACCTAGAACCACACATTTATTTTTAAATAATGCACTGCTGAGGCACGAACCACATAGTGATCCAGGTATCTAAAAATAGATTTGGGAATCTGAGAAGTCCTAATATTGTTTACAATATTCACTCATACAATTCCTGTTTTGCACTGGTAAATACAGACACATCTTAATTGACATGGTTTTAAAATTGCAAGGTCTAACAACAGTTTATATAGGGCTTTGTCTATACTGCATTTATGTCTTGGGGATAGCGCGATGATGGAAGAGGAAAAAAAGAAATATAGTCCATGAAAGATCCCTACTGGTATCAAACTGTGATACTACACATAGCATTGCTGTACCCAGGAGAGCCGCAGACTGTAATAGATCCCTCTGTGCTTCAGTTACCACCAACCAAGAATGTGATTAGAATAAGAAGACAAAACTGCCCACCAGGTTTGCAGTTCTCTTTGAAAAATTTGGCCTATGCTTAAGTTTGACAAATTGGGACATTATACCCATTGAAGTTTCTGCTTTTCCTGGAGAACAATTTAGTACCTCATTAAGAAAATTCCTTTTGCTCTTAACTTGAATATTTCAAGGGATATTTCCTTTACCGCAAACCCAAGCAATCAGTTCCATTCCTGTGCATTCTTTTCTTTCCCTTAGATTATCGTTCCATGAAGCTACCTTGTCAGGAAACTGGAAAATTGCCATCTTCATTTATATTACCTTAGATGTATTTGTAGTTTTATGAGTCTATCTCTCTTCATTCCCATAGGATAGGAGCAAAACGCTAGCAGTCTGAGGATACAGGAAATTGAAATTTTGTCACCTGCAAAGGCCTAAAAAAGTGTCTGATTTTTTCCCTTCCATGTTAAGAAAGGATCTCTTGTGCGTGAAAGAAAATTACCTTCCCCTCAGTAAGACACATCTGGAAATATTCTTAACCATAGTCTTGCAGAATGACTAAGAAAGCTGATACCAATGTTTTTGTGATTTATCACAAGAATGCAGTAGAGTCTTTAAGGGATGTTTTCTTTTACTCAGCTATTTGCTTGGGAATCATGATGCAACTGATAGCCAGAAACAGAAATTTGTCTTCACGGAAGGGCATTTTGCTCCGGATATCTATACACTGCATCAAAATGGAGTTGAAATCCAATAACCTGCTGGGCTCTTCAGACTTCCAGAAATGCCTTCCAGCTTGTTTTAAAAGCCAGCAGCTACAAATTTTTGTCAAGTGGCCCACAATAGAACTCTTATCTTGTTATGCATCAAATCTTCAACAGAAGATTTTCTGCCATCCTTAAGATGTCATGCTGTGCAGGCAGCAAATGTGACTATAGCAGAGTAACCCAATTTGCCTTAGAATTGAGACTAATAGCAGAACCTCTCTGTCTATTCTTGTCTTAAAGGCTTGTTAGACTCCCAATGGGAAGGAAAGTTTCCCTGCTGATAGAGTTGTAGCATATCAAAAATGAATCATGACTACAAAGAAAGATTATTTTGTTCAATGAGACATTTCTTACTCCTTTGCTCAGGCGACAACATTTCTGGCTAATTACCCAATTATCACTGATTTAAGGTATGTGGAGAGAAGGACAAGAGGAAAGGGAACACGTGGAGCCACCAAGACTTGATAAGATTGTATTTTTATTTCAGTAATGTACCAGAAGAACCAGAGCACAGAAGAAAATAATTATAATACACATTGCAACATACTCAGTAATGAAATTATTACCAAATTTTATAGAGGATGTGACTACAAACTTGGGAGTTCTTGAGAGACTTAAAAAATGTCAAGGTCTGAGTTAGAACTGAAAAAACAAGCACCCTAAAAATGGACAATATCATCCAATGAGATACCTAAATAGAAATTGAAGTGAATTTCATGAGTATTTAAAATTTTATTGTCTTTTTAAAATATAATGCATCATTTCTTAGATACACAGAGCAATTACCCTTCTCCCCGTCAAAATGGTCTACTATTAGAAATCTTATATTTAATCCATAATTTAAGAAATTATCCAAAGGTAGCAACAAAACTATAACTGATTTGATTGTTAAAAATTCTCAAACTAAAACTCCAGGATAAAGTAAACATAGGAAAACTGAGCCTTATACAACACTGAAGCAGGAAGAGAAGTATGCACTCATGCACAAGACAAAAAGGGAAAAAATATACTTGGTACATCACAGCTGTCTTCTATTACCTATAATTACCCATTCTCAGCCTGAGCCAGGGAACAAAAGCTAAGCAAGAACAATGGCTATGGAGATGTCAAAAGGTAATACTTCTCTTCAAGTATGTAGCCTTTTATCTTATTTTTTTAAAGAAGTGTAGGTAGAACAGGAACCACCCATTTTCTGTATCAGAAACTTAGTTTTATTTTGCAAGCTTGTGGAAAATAATGCTTAAAATATTGATCAAGGATGAGCTTTGCCTATTGAACAGTAAGTTTTAAATGATTTCTTTTTAGAGTAAAAAAATTTATTTATTTATTTAAAATTTTGAAGCTGAAAATTAACTACAAATAAGCACCATGGCATTTTTTTTTAAAGAAACCTTTCTGTTTCAACAAATAATTCAATGAAACTGAAATTTATCCAATTCAAATGATAGAATCTTTTTTAATCAAAGTTATGATCTCAATATTTTGAGTTAAAAGTTTTTAATCCAGCTGCCTTTGTCATTGTTTAACCTAACCCAGTAATTAACCCAACTTAACCAACGTAACCCGATAATTAAACTTGTATGTAATGTTTCTGGGATTGAATTTCTCCATTTAACCCAACATTTTTGAGTGTGATAAACGTTTCAAAAATTTGTATTTAGTTTTCTACCCACAATTAATAAGCTTTAAGCATAAAAGTTGGTGTTTCATGTCTGCAACAGTTCCACAATGTAATGAGAAGTAACTTTAATATATAGGTCACCAACTCTTGGTCACTCTTTCAAAAACTGAGATGCTTTCAACAGCTGTTTAAAACAAGATGGTACCCTGGCAACTGAAAACAAAAAGAACTTTGTGTAAAATATGGATCATTAATTTAAAGCAAAGAACAACTTTACTTTTAATGGGTATTTTGGTCATTCATCATATTCACAGCTTAGTTCTTATTTTCCGTCTGCACCAACTGTGTGCACCACCATCGCTTTGGTTGGGGTTTGTTCACTTGATTTGCCTTTGGGGGCCTAGTCAACTCTACCCACCTGCCTGCAAGTGACAGAGTACTGTAATGAAACCCAGAGGTTGTTGGTATTAAAGTTTGCTCTTATGCTCATTGATGACCTCAAGGTCCCAGACTCTTAGTTTTAGCTCTTCATATAAGTTCATTTGCCATGTTTCTCCCCTGTGCTCAAATTTTGACTCCTGCAGGTGCAAGCATCTCAATGTTACACAGCAGTATCTTCAGAAGGACAGAAACAGGAGTAAAAGGCTTTCAAACCTTGCAACTGCCTAACAGGAAAGACATGATTCTCATACAGTGTCCTCCAAAGGACAGAAATGAGTAAGAGTTTTAGGCTTTCTTGCACTGCCTTACAGGGTGGAAATGTTTCCCAGGAGCACCAGAGCAGAATTCCTTTTGTAAACCCCTGGAGTCATGGCTGAGTCTTTCATCAATGACAAGGGGTAAAGGGAATGCCCAAATTGGCTGAGCCAATTATGACACAGCCTCTCGGTCTGGGCACACGGCTTCCCAGATAACACCGAGATACTCTTAACAAGAAAAGTCACTGGGTCCAGGAAAGTGAGAAGAGTCACAAGGAAGAGTGTCTACCCACCTTGGAATCTAGGACCCCACTTACTAGCTAATGACATTGAGGAAGTTTCCTTTCCTTTCTAAATCTCAGTTTCCACACCTGTCAATAGAAATAAAAATAACACCACACGCCTCAGAAGAGTATTTCAAAGGTTACCTGGCATACTATGTGTAAAGCACAAGGTATAATTTCTGGAGCACAGAAAGCATTGAATAAACACCACTTCTTGTTAGCTGTTTCAGTGCTATCACAAATATGAGCTTGTGCATTGCCTATGCTAAGAAAAGCTGCATTTCCTTGTTTTCTCCTAAGAGTAACCGTTTGAAAGGAAAAAAGTCATGTAAAGATGTCTGAGTCTATGTGAGTGTACATGGAGAAGCAGGGAAGGACCTCTAATGGAATGTCAGTGGCAGAAGGCCTGGTTTACTTTTATAACATTAGACATGATTCTAAACACCTGAAAGTTAATGATGATGAAGGTTTGTGTGTTTCATGTGAGTCACTTTTATTTTTATTATGTAATTTAAAATACATTGAGGTTTAGATTTTCATCTTTTCTTATAATTTATTAAATCCTTTTTAAGAAAAAAAAGTTTCCCATCTCCTTAGCCTTAATTTTATACAGCAACATTTGATTTCACTAAAGTATGATTTTTTTTTCATTCACATTACTACTATTTCAACAGTTATATAATTTTTCACTATACATCTGATTTTTTTTAAAGTTGCTACTTTGGCACTATTTTCCTTCTCTGTATTGGTGAACCTTAGTTTTTCTAATTTTATTTTTATAATGTATAAAAAGAAAGCAAATTAATTTTGGAAATCTATTTTTCTTCCATAGAGCTAAGCATTAGAAAAAGATATTCTTTGTTTTATATGCTTTTACAGCCAAAAGGAATTTATAAAGCTAAGGTTTTGGTTTTCAAGGGAAAAAAAAAAAGGAACTACTTAAAAATCTGAGTCTGAAACAGATTGACTTAAGAATTTCTCATCCATCTACCTGAAAGTGGAATGAATCCATCTGTCGCCATAATATCCTGCTCCTCATGCTCAGTTGTATAAAAAAACAGAATAAGAGTGAAAGAAAACCATCTTCTTTTGCTTTAAACTCATGACCTATCAATTCTGGACACAAGAGCTTTTCTTTCTCACTTGCTATGTTATCAACAATATGAGACTTAACGGTTGAGTCTAGGTCTCCCTGGATCGAATTTTATTGCAACTGTTTTATAAGATGTGAGCATCAGTTGCCTTACATTTCATTGTTTTTCGAGACTTGTGACTGCATATACTCCAGCCTAGGGAATTTTTGGACTTAACAAATACTCTTTTCTATGACTCCTTGTCCTGACCATCCCTTGCCCCTCCTCCTCACCGCTCACCCCACCAAACCTGACTGATGTTACAGTAAGTAGAACCACTCCCGGGGGAACACAGACAACCTTCCCAGAACTGCCTGTGTGCTTTGATAAGGAAGTGACTCCAAACTATGCTGAGTTTGGGGGAAAGCACAATGTCTGGTTTGATAAATCTTGTCTGGACTTTCCAACTCTGCTCTTGTTTCAACTTCCCCTGCTGCAATCTGAATCTATTCTGGAATCCTAGAAGACTGCAAAAGGACAAAAGAAATTTCTCTTTTTTGTTATAAGGTTTCTGACCTTCCATTTGATGTTTGACAGTTGAGAAGGATTATTTTCTTTTTCTAACAATCAGTAACTGCCTTTGACACCCTAACATTATATTAAACAAACACACTAAGGAACAAATTCTGCTTAGTTAGAAACCTAAAATTAAGCACATTTAGGAGTGGAAGTAGGGGAGTGTCTGGACATTTAAAGCAGGCTAGTTTCCAGGTTGTAACACACGCATTATCAGGAAGCTCCCCAGACAAATCAAGGCATTTGTCCTTCCAAGTCTTATTTAATTCAGTAGTCCAAGTACAAGTGTTTGGAAAATTCCCATGATATTGGTAATTCCGCAAATACTGTTTTCACTTCAGAAATTCTTAAGTGAAGAAAGATTTAAAATCTGAAGTATTGAGGAGTATTTCCAGACTTGTCATTATAAAATTTACAAATTTTAATTTAGGATTCATTGTAAAATTACTAAAGAGACCATTGAAAATGTTTATATTTCCCAGCTCAGGAGAAAGAGATGCTTTTTTTAATTGAAGAGCAGGAAAAAGTCTGGATTGGGTAAGACTGACCCGATAATGGTCTTTCTTTTTTTTTATGGGATAAATATTAAGAATACTAATAGTCCATTATATTTACTTAAAATTCTTTCCCCTCCCCAAACAGTCTAAGGGAAAATATGGGATGTTCTACTCTCTATATTAAAGGGCTATGTTTAAGTCTCTAAATCAGTCAGCCTCTCTCTTTCCTCCCCTCCCCTCCTCCTTAGCTCTCCAAAGAACTCAGGTAGCTGTGTCAGTCGAAAGGGGATTTATTGTGCCACTGTATTTAGCCCTCCCTCTGGAGATATCCAATTTTGTCCTATCTCTTCCTTCCAAAGGAAAATAGATGAGCTGGCTAAACTGTTAGATCTTCCTTCTGGATTCTCCACAGATTTCTGGTCATGAATTGAAACCCTAGCTGAAACAACATCAAAGACATGAATTCCATTTTTTTCCCAGAGTGATAGTCTGTGCAAGTGTTTTATTACTTGTCATATGCTCGGGACTAAGGAAGTTTCTTCTTACACGTGAGTAAATTAAAAAGAGGGTTTCAATTTGGAAAATATTCCTTGAAAGAAGATATTTCTAATATCTGAGTCCAGTATAGGGTCCAGTATAAAATTAAACTAAAGGAATATTTCTGAAAAAATTTAAACTTATTATCATATATATTCCTGACAAAGGATTAGGGAATTGTTTATAAATCCTCTCCAGGGAAGAAGAGAAAAGTTGAAAGATTTAATAAATACTCTTCTGTGTGTCTATGTATTTGTTTCCAGGTGACTTCTATGAGCCATACTATGCTGCATACTTTATATTTCAATGATCCCACAAAATATATACATCAATACTGTGATTAATACAGATATTTTTATTTCAGTTTTACTGATAAGGAAACTAAGCCTTTGGCAATTAAATAACTCAGCTAAGGTACTCCAGCTTGCATTCAAACCCAATTTGTCTGTCTCTGTAACCCATTCTCCATATGCCCCTTTGGAAATGTAGAGAGCAACTATTCTCTTAAGATGTATGACTTCCATGGCTAACTTTACAGTACTAGCAGTAGGTGTAAGCTCAGTTTTCAAAGGAATGCTCTAAAGGAAACATGAGTTAAAATTTTAAATCAGATTATATACTAAAATATATTCAATCACTATATCAACTTGTAGCACATTTAAGACAAATTACTATACCTCCTATAAATATACACTTAGTAATTATCCAGCACAGAGTAAGTACTAAATTAATGTTTACTGGGTCACTGCTTATTAAAATACATTTGTTTCGGGGGGGTGGGTGGGTATAACTCAGTGGCAGAGAGTACATGCCCAGCATGCATGAGGTCCCGGGTTCAATTCCCAGTACTTGCACCAAAAATAATAAACAAATAGATAAACCTCATTACCTCCCCCCAAGATTAAGATAAGAATAAAATACATTTATTTCTTCTATTTAATTCACTGTATAACTTATATCAATAAAACTTTGAGATGTGAAAGATGATTAGGTAGTTAAAAGAATTATTGCTCAAATTTATAAACCTTTAATATTTTTGGAAAGCCTGCTTAAAATTAACTTTAAAATATTATGTGATAAAAGTATTTCAAAATTTGCATTAAAATATATCTGCAATACATACATAGTAAGAAAATTAGCATTTGGTTCTCAAATACTTGTGTTATACACATAACATATGTATTATAATGACATATCATATATCGTTACAATGCGAGGAATTAACACTAATACTTTATGGCTAAGAATAAAGGGCAAAAAAATTTTGAAAAACCTATGCCATATATTTTCAAGTACTCAATATTCCCTGGTTTGTTTTTGCTTTATTACTAATCAGAATATATGATAAAGCTCAAAAAACATTTAATTAGAAAAAAAATCGAAGTGTAAAGTTTCATAATATAAAAAATTAAACTATTTTTTATTATTAGACAGCATCAACCATATTAAGTGATTCTGTCATATATAGATTAAAAATATTTCGGCTAAAATTCAAAAACTACACTGTTGTCTCAAATTATTGTTACTTTAACAATATGAACGGTTGTTATTTCAACCATAGTTACCTCGAATAAATACACCTAATTCTATTGAAATTTACCTTAGATCCAAAGAAATAATTCTACACCATTTGTTTTACTTCTGAATGAACAAATTATTGACTCTAATAACACATTCGAGCTTCACCATATATTAAACAATAGAAATTTAAAATGTGAGGCGTTAGAACTACGTTGAAGTGCTGAAACCAAGTATCACACACCCCCAGAAAAGCCATGGGAAAATGAGAAAATGACAAAACTTTGAGGTGAAAAGCTACACTTTAAAGTTTTTAAAACAGTAAGTTGTCTTCAGTCTGCAGACGAATGATTGTGGCAGCAATTTCAGTTATCATGAAGCAATTCATTTAAATAATATATGGATTAGAAATGATTAGGAAGGAAAAGGAAAATCACAAGGAATCAGTGTGGGTTCACTGGAAGTAAGTCATGCTACCTTCCAGGCTTTCTGGCCTGGTTGATCAGGACAATGTGATAGAAATCAAATGACATGATTTTTTTTTTGTGAAAAATATTGGAGCAGAAAATCAGTAAGGTTAAAAGCAAAAGCAAATTAAACACAATTAAGATAAAGCGAGGAAGCAAACCATAAAGGCCCCAGGATTGTGAAGTCATACAACTGACATACATAATTGTAAGTTAAAAAAAATTAAATCTAACAGCTAAAATGACTTGATTTCATTGATTACTAACTTATAAGAAAGCTAGGATAGAAAAAAAAAATCAAAATGTATGCATTCAGAATGGCTTATGGAAATATTTGCAGAACGTGCATTAGTCCAGAAGACACTAAAGAAAGGGGTATGTTACCAATTGGAAAATTATCAGAATCCAGGTCAAGTATCCTGGCAGTCTCCAAACATCAGAACATTCAGACATTTTGGTTTTAGGAAGACAAAATGTTACAGAGAAAATCATGAAAATCTGTCCCACATGGAGATTAAAAGAGGAATCAAAGTGAAAAACATCAAGTTTTTACCTATCAAATGTTAGGAACTGACAACTCAGAGGCGAACAAGGAGCTATTAATAAATGCTTCACATATATAACCTCTGCAATTTAAACTCTACTTTTCTTTAGTGACAGATTTTGTTACCTGAAATCAATCACTATTTACCAAAAAAAAAATATGTTAATATACTAAATGTCGACTAGAGTGTGGTTAATGAAGATTTATCAATGAAGAATTCAGTATTGACACAGTAAGATTTATTGACATTATAAGTACAGTCAAAATGACTAGAGAGCACAGAATGCCAGGAATGAAAAGAAAAGGTTAATCAAAATTGAGTAATCAGTAAGAGATAATAACAAAATCCAAAAATGAGAGAGGTTATATCTTGAGACTACAAAACTCACTAAGTCCCATTTTTTCAAAAGTACCACCTAATAAGTCAGATAGGAAAATATGTGAAGTTTTCAGCAACAAAGATATATTTTGTATCATTTACAATAGGTCTATACAGTGTAACCACACATAAAATGGTCCAAGGAATCAAACACAAATCTACTTGTAGAAATAAAAGCTGAAGAATTCACATCAGCTTATCCAATATTATATCTTATTCTCAGGAGGAACAAGTTACCTGATTACACTATAAGGTTTTTGTACTTACTCAGATGGTTGTACAGTCTACTGATAAGTATGCGTCAACAGGAGTAAGAGTGGCAGGAAGGAAACTGGCATCTGGCTTGTGAGTACTTGTGTGACACACATAACCTACTCCAACTTATATAACCAAAGATTGGTAGAATGATAAGATCATTTGAGCCACTGAGGGGGAAATCAAAACTGTATATGAAAAGGTATGCGAAAAGTCCATATTTAAAAAGAACAGAAAGCCAAGATACTCTGAAACAAGCCATCACTAGTACAAATGTCTGATTACCTCTTTTGAAGATCAATATAGAAAACATGGGAAAGAACGTCCTAGATATAGTCTTAAAGTCCACATACTGTGAAGGCTTTGCTATATATATTACACTTAAAATATTTCTGGTCAAACCAAACAGAGTAATAGACAGATGAAGATTCTGAACCAAAGAAGTATCTTTAAAATCCCATCACTTTTTTGTTTTCTATTCAAACTAGTGAGCCTCTGCTTACACCGTATATAATACCATTTGGGATTTCACTTCCTGTGACTGCATCACTTCATAATGTCTACTCAATTCAGCTACTTGGTGTCGGTGCCAATCCCTGTGCCTCCAACAAGATGGGATCTTCACAAGGGCAAGGGATTTCATTCACTTGGTTCACTGCGGGAGCCAACGACCTACAACAGTGTCTACACATAGCAGCCACTAAATACAATTTACTGAATAAATGAATGCAAATGATAAATACAAAAGCAACTGATGGTACTAACATTTCATAATAATAACCTTAATAATTTTGGGGTGTGCTTATATTCTGTACATTTTAAAGTATAAGTATAAAAGAACAAAGGAAAGAAATTCTTCGGGAGAATTTTAAGAAACCTAAGAATGCATCTATAGAACAAGAAATATTAATGTAAAATTAAAATTTCCATGTGAAAGAAAATGATAATCAACAGAATAACAAAGTCAATAAAAACTCTGCTATGCATTAGAAGAATTCATTGATGTGAAATACTAAAAAACATGAAAGCATCACTAAAATAAATCTAAATAAAAGAAAAAATTAAACAGCACATTGTTAGTCTAAATTTGAAAGAGGAAAAAATGCATATTCAAATGTTTCATTAAGGGCTTAAGAAAAATAATTCTAGTATATTGTAAAAAATAGTTGAAGTTCTACTTTTTAAAATAGTTTAAAGTAAAAATGAGCATTCTTGCATACTTCTAACTAGACTCTTAATTTCAATGTCCCTCAGGCCAATCCTAAATGAGATCTGTAAACAGAATTTAAAATTGTATTTGAATACAAAATAAAACTACCTGCTTTCATTCAAACAATGGAATATTACATAACCTTTAAAAGTACTGCATTCACTGAGAAATGTCTAATTTGTGCTACATTAAAAAAAAACAAGGTGTAAATAATTTGAATTTGAATTTTGTATCAGATTGAAAAATGTACATCTATTCAAAACTAAATATGCATTTCAGTGAGGACTTCCTACATTTGTATAGGCTTCTGGCTTCGGACAGACTCTTGAATCACATACCTGTTGAATCACACATTTCCTACACCTATCCTGACCTCACCTTATTAACTAAAGATTTTTTTGATTCAAGGCCATTGGTCTCAATGAAAAACATTTTTTTTTTACTTTAGGAATGTTCTTCTTTGAAACACCAAGAAGCAAACAATATTTTAACACTGAGCAATCCAGGCCTAGTCACAATCTAAACAATTTACTCCCAAATCCATCTTCCAACTCAGGATTCAAACCAAAACCTCAGCAAAACTCTAATGTCTAAATACCATGGTCCTTGGAAAATACCAATAAGCTATGAAACGTGTACTTTTAGATTATTGCATAGTAGACACCTGCATTTGAAACTACTTTGCAAATAACCAGGCAAAATAAAATGGACAAATTGCCTTCTCAATGACAAAAGAGTAACAATATCACACTTAAGTAAACAGAATATATAGAGCCAAAAGGTAACTATCAATCATTCATCTATCCTTCTATTAACTCACATATTTACTTATTTTCAAAAGCCTGAAAGAATGCCATACAAAAATTCATGTGGCGTTTTGCAGAGCAAATGTGAATATTACATTTCACTATCCAGGTAATAAATACCTGTTTTCCTATATAATATGCAGATGAAAAAAATATAAAAACAGTGCAATTACAAAACAAACATTTTAAAGCTCACAGCTGGCCACTTTTTAGTGGAAGTTATCTTTGAAATATGGGGAAAACTGAGTCAGTGTATTAGCATCCTACGATTGCTGGTCTTATTTAAAACAGTTCATTGTCTTGCCCTACGGTTGTTTACTCTTCCCTTAATTCACTAAGTTCTACTGTCCTTCTGCCAAAAACATTTTAAACTAAACTAAATAGCATGTGCAACAAATTTCCTCTGTTATGTCAAGTTGGCCTGAATAAAAAATTATTAAAGACTACAACTAAAGAATTACAGGGCAGGACAGAAGACTTATGAGAAAGATTCTCATTTTCCCCAACAAAATATTCCAACATTTTAAAAGGCATAGACTTGATCTGTACGGGCACATGTGGGGGGGTTAGTGTGTATGTGTCTCCAACATATACCATACCTACAAGCTGGCTGGTTAAGATGGCACCTTCTATTTATATAAATTGCACATATCTTTCCACCCATGGTCTGACCTAGATAGGAGGTTAGGCAAATATAAGCAAACCTCAAGTAGCATTTTTTTTAATCTTATAAAAATTCATGAACATCATTACCACATGCTTTCATTCATTAGAAAAAAAAACTAAATACCATCTGTGCACGATAGTCTAATTAGGGGATTAGAATCACAGACACTTTGCTGGCTCACATGTTCAAGCACATGCCCCCTTGACCATTTCAGAAAAGAAAATAAAAAAGAACAATAAAAACGTAGTCAGAGGCATCTCTTTGGATTCGGCTTTGGCTACTAGAGTTAACTAACCCCAAAGAATTTAGCTGTCTAGCACTCCCTTTGGAAATTGACTCTTTTTTTCCCCCCTTGATGTGCATGCCTGCCCCAGCACAAGCCTTAGGATAAACTTGGCATCACATGAATCAGGTTTTAATAAGTTCAAACAACATTTTATAGAAGACTGGTATTTACAGTCTGCAACGTACTGTAGGGACAAATTTTTTTGGACTTAGTACCCAGAAAAAAATTCAAATGATAATGCTAAATTGTTCTAAAAGAACACTGACCATAAACATTACTCAGGGGTGATGTATAAAATATACAGGACCCTGGACAATATGTGTACTAGAACTTGTAATCCTTAACTCAAGCTTCATGATAATTTTAGGGTCCATGAATTATAGAAGTTGAACTGATAAAAAGAGATCATATAGAGAAGTCAAGACACAACATATTTATTTTTAGTTAGGACTGTCTTCTTCCTTATCCTAAATTCTAGTAAAATTACTGCACTTTAAGCATTTTAAACTATAAAGATCATGCAATCTAATTTGACGTAAATCCTGCCGGTCCTATCAGCTAGGATCAGAAGATTAAATCCCACACAGCTATTTAAGATATCAACAATTAAATACATTCTGCAACAAAAAAGGGCAGTGAAATTTTGTTGTTATTCATAACTGGAAAAAAATGTACACTTTGTAGATCAAGAAGGTTTTCAGCTTAGAGAATGCAGGTGACGGGTAAGCAAAAACCATCATCACTTACTGAAAAGGGTACCCTTGTGTCCTCTCCATATAGCACAAGGTAGAAAGAAAATGAAAACATGGTCAGGAACAATAATAATGGAAAGAAAGGAGTAAATCCGTTAAGCCACCTAAATTGTTATCAACATAAACTTAAAAAAAAATGAGGGGCAGGCAATGAAGTTTATGTATTTATTATTTTTTTTTAACAGAGGTACTGGGGATTGAACCCCGGACCTCATGCATGCCAAGCATGGGCTCTACCACTGCGCTGTACCCCCCCTTTCAAACTAAAATTTTTTAACATTGAAAGTAAAGTGCAGTATCAATGAAAATGCAAATTAAATGGCACCACCACATGGCCACTGCTCTTTCAACCATTACAGTACCTTGAGATTCAAATTTTTATCTGTTTTTTCTATTTGTACTCCAATCACAGTGCTCCATAACCGAAGTGACCAGTCAGCTGAGGAGTAGCTATTTATGTGTTGGTTTCATAAGACAGATCCATGTCCAGCTGGAAATAAGTTCAGGCATTCTCAGCCCAAACCAGCTATATAACTGGGTCTCTTCAAGTAAAATTAGGTCTACACAGACTCTTCACATTCAGATCCAAAGAGAAAAAGTTCCCCCCCCTTTAAATATAGCTTATAAAATCCGGAATTACATGCTATCCTTTCAGTGGTCAAACTCTACTCGTTATTGACTAGCGTATTCTCTTTGGATTCTGGAGGCCATTTCTTATGAATATTGGCTGCTCCAACAATGTCATATTGTCAACAGATGCTGGGATGCTGCTTATTCAGCTCGGGAGGGGTTGCCAGTGGAGGCTCGTTGCTTCAGGCTGAAGCAAATTAATCCCAGCAGAGATGAGTTTTATTTGTTTCTCTAATAGTGGGAAGAAATATTGATGAGAGAATTCTGAGCTGTACTACGGACAAGAGGCTGCTGGAGATCTCACCAACCCACTTTAGCATCTCCAAGTTGGTGGGCGTGTGTGGCAGGGAGCACCCTTTTAGCTGCATGACCCGTAGGGCATCCACCTCAGAGACTCCCCCTTTTCACAACATACATAAAGCTCTTTGTTCTCCCTCTGTTTACAGTGGGAAGGGTTAGCCTCTTGTATGAATGTTTTTCTCTCTGGCAATAAAAGTTTTTGAAGAAAATAATAAAAATGCCACTAAAAATTGTACACAGCTAAAACTAAAAGCATTTTTCTTTCATTGTCTAATTTTGAAAAGTCTATTATCTTCAGATACTCAGCATCCTACCTAAGTACTCTGCTTTCCTGAATTTAACTATGATGAGCTAATTTTCTAACTGCAGACACTCCTTTCCATATTCTTCTCTTACTTCTCATTGAGAACCCTTCCTTCCCAGGAACAAAAACTGGCAGATTTTACTAACAACTGCATCAGAGTCATGCCCTAGTGCAGCAAAAACTCACTATAAAGGGATAGGCAAAGATGGAAAGAGAAATACTTTCCAGTCATTTAAACAGAAATTCCTTTTAAATTAGCTTAGGGGTATCCAATAAGAGCACAGTTACTCATTTTTTTAAATAAGAGTTACCAATTTAATATACTTTTAATGGGTATGGTATTAATAGATCAAATGGAAATAAACATGCAAACAGAGGTTATGGATTTTAACTCTTTAATTATTGTTAGATGAAGAGTGAATAAGTAACACATGGATTCAGGGGTAAGTTTTATATTAGATTTGATGTTTATGTGCATTTTGACCTTGTTTTTCCATCTCTTTAAAAAACAATGGTAAATGGAAAAGTGAATTTTAAACATTTCTTACCCTTGATCTTAGAGTTACCAAGCTTTAAATATTATGATTGAAATCTGGGGCAAGTTTTTAAATTTAAAAATGTTATAAAAATCACTGCATTTGGCAAAAGTGTGTGCCGTATTAATGGCCAGTTGAATCTCGTGTGAGCCCTAAGTTTTATGCTCCATTTTCTGACTTATAAAGGGAAAAAACATGCAGAAATTGATACGGAAGCCACGTCCCTGCAAAACTAAAAAGCAGTAAATGATTTTTGACTAAAACAATGCAAGCTGAATCACATATTCATCTGTTTTACAAACAAAGACCATGCTAATATCCTGCCTGTTCAAAGCACCATTGTGTCCTGCCTCCCCTTATTGTTCTGTTCTCATCTTCAAGGTTTCACCCTTTCTGACTTCAAAACACAACAAGCTGTTTTGAGCTGACATTTCCAGCATCCGGCCATCATGGTGAAATATCTTCCAAATGTTTCTTCTCTGCATCCTTCTCTCACCTCGCAGAACACACATGCTATCTTCTCTCCATGCTTCCCACATCGACTACTCAGTTGTCGTTTAGGTCCTCAGGTCTTCTCCATTTTTTCCTCCCTTCCCTCTCTCTATCACTTCAATTCATCTACTTCATTCATTCATTTATTTTTGTCAAAAAACATGGAGAAAGTATTTCTCAGTCTCTACTCTGTGGGGTAAAGCCTTTTGCTTTCCTCCTCTCCTTACCCTTTCTCTCTCCCATTCTGTCTCCGCAGCAAAAGCACTGAAATAAGCAAGTGTGTTCAGTTTCAATCATTGTTCTTCTTGGACATGCGTGCTCAAGTTTTTAATTTGCTACTTTCTGTTGCTTAAAAAAAAGTACCTAGATGTATGATGGAATTTAGTATATCAAGAAAGTGTAATAATATTTTGCCATGACTTCTAGGCACACTCCATACAGCAATGATCCCAAACGTGATTACAACTGTCTTCAAGCCTGAGATATTTAAATGATTCCAATTTTCTGTCCTATTCCACTGCACTGTTGATGATCTGTTATTAAATGGTAAATTTAACAACAGTATATGCTTTTTTGGTTTTACTCAAGAATTCAGCCACTATTTAAAACTCTCTTTCCCATCTATTGCCTGAAATTTCCTAGATTCATTGCTTTCAGATCTGGGAAAGATTTCAGGGTACAACCTTTTTATTTTGTGAAGGAGGAGCTTGAAACCTAGAGAGTAAACTGACCCAAAGTTTCACAGAGAAGCTAGAACGGGGAGATTACCCCACATGTGTGAAGTTGTAGAACCTGGCTGCACTGGGTAGCATAGCTCTGCAGGAGGAAGGAGCGGCAAGAAGGAAGATAAAAGGGAAGGTGAGAGCTAGATCATGAAGGACCTTTCCATTATACAGCTGGCATATAATGATGGCTCAGTACATATTTTATTAATGAATACTTAGATGCCACACAAAGGGACGTAAATTTTATTGTATGTCTGATGAGGCATCAGCATGATAGGATTATGCTATAGGAAATGGTGATGAGAGACCTGTATTTTAGAAATCAATTATTATAAGCAAGACATTGGAAGATGGATTTCTGTTAAGATGGTACGAATGGTACTAAAAGCAAGAAAGCCAGTTGAGAAAATGTAGTAGTTCAGATAAGAAATAATGAAGTATTGGATTAAGTTACTGCCAGGAGGAAAAAGAAAGAAGATGGTGTGTGTGTGTGTGTGTGTGTGTGCACGTGTGTGTGTGTGTGTCTGTTTCTCCTGTAGGCTTCTATCATGGAACTTGTCATTTCTTTGTGTGTAGGCTGCATCCTCCACTTACAACACTCTAACCTGATCTATGAGATGTGTGAGATAATCTTCATAAAATTCAAATAATGCCATGAAAAATTCTGAGCATTCTCAAAAATGCTTCTCTTAAAATAAAAGTTCTGTAAATTCCATTTGCCAAGGTAAGGATTTTCCATCTATGAAAACCAAAGTAATGAAATACTTCTATTGATAAAGTAATAATAATGGTAACAACAGTACTTAACATATTAGAAATATATATATTTATAAATATATATGTATATACACACTAGGCAATGTTCTAAATGTTTTACTCACTAAATCCTTGCAGCAACTTCATGATCTAGGGACTATTATTACTCCATTTTATAGATTAGTAAAATGAGAAATGGAGAGAGGTTTACTCCAATATTAAACATCTACAAAGAGGTGGAGTTGGAACTTTGTCAGTCTAACTATAGGTCCCACACTGACTCTATCTATACTTTCAGAAAAATAATGATCATATGACCCTGCGCATTTTACATATTGATAAAATGAGGTAAAATGACATGTTTGAGGCAATACTGCTGATAGCAAGAGAGTGTGTATGTGTATATGTGTTTTTTTTTAACTTTAAGAATAACTCAAAATTCATTTGAGTAATATTACCTGGATATAAATTAGTTCATATACTTGATACACAAGATTTTTCCTTTCGGTTTTGTTTTAAAAAAAACTTTCAAATGGTTATGTCAAATATTTAATCAGTAATGCTTTTTCTATAATGAGGAGTTAACCCTTACTAATTAGAATTGTAGAAATTTAGCACACATACCTTCTAGAGGAAAAAAAAATAATAAAAATAAGTTGACTATAAAAACTATACCTAGACTTCAAGGCTCTTTATCCCAAGTTCATATGGTGCTAACAAATTCAGTTTCATTCACAGAAATTTGTGCTATGACACATAAATTTTGTCTGTTTTCAGAGTAAGGAAAGAGACAGCCTTTCAAAAAGAATTTGTCCAATAAAATTATGATTGCTTTATAAACCAGGTATATGAATCTCAAAAAGGCAATATGAAATATATAAAAAATACACAAAATAATACATATATGATTCTATTTATGTAAAGGTAAAAACCACCAAAACTAATATAACTACTGAATGATGTTAGAAGTCAGATAGTGACACTGTGGGGGAGAAAGTAGAGGCAAAGATTGAAAGGAGCTGCAAAAAGACTATTTATTCATCTGTATAGGGGTTATATGGGTAGGCTTAATCTGTTATAATGTATCTAGCTGTACATTGATTTCTGTAATTGTCTATATGCACATTTCAATTAAATTTGTATTTTAGAAAACATTCATTATTTGTTAATTTAATAAACACTTTTTACCATTTTAATAGATCTATATATAATTCCTAGTATTGAAAAAGAAATTAATATGGATGCAATTAAATTAAAATCAGATCTCACACAGTAAGGGAGAGGAGAGAGACATGAAGAAATTACAATGTGAGATGATGCCAATAGGTTAACTTAAAAATGATGTCAATTTTGGAATCAAAGGGGCCTCAGCTCAAAAATTTGCTCCCTCACTTCTTAGTTTAGGACTTCTCTGTTAAAATGGGCTTTTGAGAGGATTTAGTGAAATTCACTAGTGAGCTTCAATCAACAGTAATTCCCTTGTCCTTAGAATGTTCTATAAAGTTGTGTGCAAACACACAAAAAAGGTGATTAACCTAAGCTCTAAAGATAGAAGGCTAGAGAACAGTTGCAAAACTTAAAGACTTGCCAGAAATGACAACTGAGCAAACGCTTGAAGCCAGAGCTGAACCTGACCAAGATGATTTCAAGGAAACGCAAAATTCAGAAAAACACAAGTGTGCACAAAGACATCAAGCTATTCAAGTCCAGTAATCCTTAGGAGTTCTTTGTGGGTATGCGTGGAGGAGAGAAGGAGAGAGTGACAAAAGAAGAGGCTGGACAGGTATGTCTAAACCAAGTCGTGATGGGCGTTGCATGTGAACACAGGAGTGTTTTGCTTGGTTTGCTCTTATCCTATAATTATGTGGTAAACATAAATATTAGGCTCACCTGGTTCCTTGAGATCTGACTAAGATCAGTTCAGACCTCCCTCCCAAATGCTTGGCGGTTCAAAAACCTCCTCAAGCTTTATGCCAAGTCACTGACAGCTACTTCTGGAACTGTAATTTCTGTTTCACATCGCATTACCAAAAATGAAACTGAGACTCCTCCCAGGTATGCACATGACCCCAACCTAAACAACAACAAAAAACCTTTCCAGAAAGCATGTGTGACTTCAGCCCTCTTGTCTGAAGACTGGGAAAATCATGAGGAGATCTGGTTGCACAAATGCATACAACTTTAAGTTCAACATTAGATACTGTTTTTCTTCACAACAGAGGGAATTTGGGGCCAGAGGAATTCTTTCCTGTTCATCCTTTTCAGAAGGCAGTTTTGATCAAATGTTTTTTTAACAAAATAAACCACCAAAAACTGTTTTCCTAGATAATGTATATTTGATTCATCACAGTGTCCCATACTCCGAGGTTAAAAAAAATTAATGTTAACAACTTATTACTGGTAAGTCACTGATTTTCAAAACTGGAATTTTCATAGGTGTGTGGGTTTTTAATATCTAGTTTGATCATGGTTGAAAATTTTAAACTATGGTATGTTCTACAAAAAAGCAGCAGTTGCCAGATTTGCGGTTACAGATTTGAAGTATCCAATGATAATATTCTTAAAATAAGTCTTATTTCTAATATTCCTTTTCTTGCTCAAAAATAACAAACCATTTTTAGAATGTGAGTCTAGTTAAAATTAAGTAACCATTTTGATCCTAACATGAACACTGTCAGCAAACGAACAAGATTATAGAAGTTCTTTCTCCACCTTGAAACAGTAGTTCTTTACATTTTAGAAACCCTCTGGGTTGCTTTCTTGTCTTGACTTCAAAGAGATACGTAAGCTTAGATCAATTTTGCAGTGGCATACAGCATGATGAGAAACGAGCCTGGCTCTGTTTCAGGTCACAGTGAACCAACCTCCACAAATGCTAAAAACTGTATAAAAATTTCCTTTACTGGTGTTATAAAATAGCTAGCTATTATATTAAGACTGGTTTAAGACCCATGAGTCATTTGAAAAAAATAACTGTTCACCCATTGGTCTGAATTTTCCTGTGCATTATACTAGATATAACCAGAATGTAAACAAGAGGTCCTTAAAAACTACATACCACCATTTCTTTCATGACAAGACGATGCATTCTGAACAAGGGTACCCCCTTTCAAAGGCAATGATGGAGCCTGTATCTACAGAAAGCAGAGCAGGTTTCTAAGAAAAAAAATCTGACCTTGAGTTCATGCTGCAATTTCAAGAGTTAAATGATTAGGAAGCTTTTGGAAGTGATCATAAATTAATTCAGTATGAAAATAAAATGTATTAATACTGCTAGCACTAAGTCAAATTGTGTTTTTGCTTTCCTTGTTCTATATTTACATTAAGTTTTTCTTTTTCAAAAACATGCCAGTTTGTGTTTATTTCATAAATTTCAAAAAGAATTAAAGATGAGCCAGGACAGCACATTTTTTCACATGTGCTGTAGCAGCATATTACGGGAATGCTTTAAGTTCTAACATTCTTTCCTTGCAAATTAAATTACATTTCCAAGTTTACTGCACGCAGGACCCTAAAATTAAATGAAATCCACCAACTTGACTTCTTAGAGAGCAATGCCTAGGAAGAAAGCACACATATGCATGAGGGTACATACACACAGACATGATTCTAATTAGGGTAGACACAAGTCTTCTAGTGATTGATGCACACATGATATTTCTTCCTAGTTAGGCAGAAATGTTAGAAGTCAGCAATTTGGCACGAACAGAGACTACCATGTATATTGCCAGTTGGGCAGCTTGACAGTATGGGGTTTTGAGTCCTCCTCGGGAACTGTGTGTTCATAATAGCACAAGCCACGTTTGGATGGATTGAAAGAACACAGAAAGCAACTCCAAGGAAAAAGAGGAGTGGGCAAAGTCAATCTGTAAACAGGGATATAGTTAAAAATGCATGAAGCTTAAAAATTAACAATAACAATACAGGATCTAAAAGAAACTAGATTGGAAGAAATGTGATTTTTAATAAAAATATTCTTTCAAAGCTAATGATAGTAAAGCATTATTCACTTGTTCTTGCTCTTCCTTCTTTCTGATTGGCTTCCCTAGTAATGTCAGTTTTACTCACATGTCACTCTGTCAGGGAGCCCTCCCATAACCATTCTAAACTAAAGGCTCCCTATTCCCATCACACTCCTTATAGCCCATTGACTCCTTTGTTTTTTTTCCATAGTAATATCACCATGTAACATACCAGATGCTTTATATATTTTCTTAATGTTCACCTCTTCCTACTAGAATATAAGGTCTGGAAGGATAGGAACGTTTTCAGTTTTGTTCATGGCTGTATCTCCAGGACTCAGGAAAAAAAAATTGAACAGACTAGGTGTTTCATAACACTTGCAAATAAACAAGGAATTTCCATTAGTAGCATTAGTACCTTGGGGAACAGCAGCAGAATATTTTGTTGTCCATTAAGACATACTCTGAACTTACCTTCTCAGTTTTATTTTTAATTATCAGGATACTTTACATGTTGATTATATTTATATTAACTTTTTTCCTGTGCAATCTAAATAATTGATTCAATTTAATAGTTTTTTTTATTCCTTTTTATATGGAATGATATGTTCCACCCTGAGAAATAAAATACTATAAAACAAGAATATTAGAAGAAATCAAGGTGGGGACAGGTTGAAAGAATTATAAAGAATGAGTCAAAGATATTTGATTACAGTTGTGGTTTCAGTGATGGCTGAGTAGCTTAAATTAAACTAAACCATCCATGGATAACTATTATATACTCTGGACAAAATATAAGAAATATCTCTTTGAAAGCACTGGACAATGACTACAAACAGGCATAAAATGGAAAGGATTAAACCTAGAGAGAAGGAAACTGCACTGGGAATTAATGTGAAGAAATGCACATTAATACAGCTTTTCCACTGAAGGCACTCCCCAGGCCATGCAGAAACAATGAGTTAGAACTCAATCCTAGAACTCAAGCAGAAAGCCACAGTTTTGTTGGCCTGAGATGTAAGAGAATGGCATTCAGAACTGCCAAAGTGGCTTGAAACTGAAGGAGGAAAAAAAATTGCAGAAATAAGAGAGTCACATATGAAGGAGCTCCAAATCTGCATATAACTTTCCCTCAAATCCTTGAATGACCCACGAACTGCCCACGTGCAATGGAGATGCCAGAGATCCCAAAGGGAAGCATCAGTTAGAGGGCCAAAGGAGCTGAGATTAACACGGGGAAGATGGAGTTGAAGTCATGCCAAGTTAGAAGGGCCACATCTTATGAATAAAACCCATGCCCTAGGTATAAGGGATTCATCTTGGACTAAAGGCAAAACGAGAAAAAAAAAAAAAAAAAGCCATACTAAAGGAAAGTAAAACCAAACCATCACAGAGTTTACACCAGAATGTAATTTAATTGCCTGATGGAAGAAAAATTAAGATACTTCAGGAAAAAAATAACAGAATGGAGAGTCTCTCCAATATCTAATCTGAAATGTCTGATATATAGCCCAGATTTCTAGGCATGTAACTAATATACAGAAATATATGCTGATGAAGAAAAAAGAAGTCTATAGAAACAGACTTCAACTTATCTCCAATACTGTACTTAGCAGACAAGGGCTTTAAAGTAGCTAAGGAAAATAAGCACAGGGACTCAGTGGAAAAGATAGCCATAATAATCAAGCAGATGGAGATGGAGATACTCAGCAGACAAGAAGAAAGTAAATAAAATTCCACAACTGAAAAGAAATAAACATCTGAAATGAAATTCACTGCATGAGCTTAACAGCAGATTGGAAATGACAAAAGGAAGGGTTGATGAATCCGAAAACTGGTCTCTCTAGAGGTTATTCAACTGAAGAACAGAAAGAAAAATGAATGAAGTAAAATGAGCACAGCCTCACGGATAGGTGAGTCAATACAGAATAGCCTGATATACATGTAAATAAAATCTGCATTGCAAAATGAGAATTGAGTTGAAATGGCCAGAAAAGTATTCCAGGAAACAGATTCAAAATTTTCCTGAAGTAGGAAAAAAAAAATACAAGCATAAAGCTTCAAGAAACTTTATGAATATCAGCATAATAAATAAATAAAATCACCTAAACACATCATAGCCAAACTTCTGAAAAGTAAAATTAAAGAGAAAGCCTTGAAAGAAAGAAACCAAAGGAAAAGATGGACAAAAGTTGTATCTAATTTCTTCTCAGAATCAGTAAAAACCAGGAGACAATGTAATTATTGAAGTGCTGAAAGGTAAAAGCAAAACAAAACAGAAACTTTTTAAAAATTGAAGAGAATTCTAAGTCTGGTGAATATATTCTTCAAAAATGAAGGTGAAATAAGGCCATAGTCAGATAAAGGCTGAGAGAATTTACTGCCAAAAAAAAAACTGTACCACAGAAATGCTAAATGAACTTCTTTGGGCCAAAGAGAAATGTGGTAACACCAGATGGAAACCTTAAACTCAAGGAATGAAAAGCATTAGAAACACTAGATACATGGATAAATTAAAGGTAATTTTTTTTTCTCTCTTACTATTTTTAAAACAAAAATTTTGACATATTGTGGGGTTTATAACATATCGCTATAAATTATAAGGCAATAATATGCAGAGTAGTGAAGGTAAACAGTATTATGCTGATGCAAAGGTTTTACATCCTACTTCAAGAAGTATGATATCAATGCCAAGTAGACCAGTATTATTTAAGTATTCATATATGTATACCTAGCACAGTAATTTAGAAGTTAATATTAATAGTATAGTTAAAAGAGTATAGTTAAAATCTAATGGAGGAATTAAAATAGAATATTAATATATATTTGACATATATGTTTAAATATATATCTGACAAAGGAACAGACTCAAATCAACTATAAGAATGATTACATTAAATGTAAATGATTCTATTTAATAGGAATAGGCAATATTATTAGATAACTAGATTGATAATGTTAGATTAAAATTAAAAGCAAGACTATCCAACTTTGAAAGATGCACTACAGATATGAATATATATATAGGTTAAAGGTACATGGTTGGAAAAAAGTATACCATTCAAACAGTAAATATACTGAAGCTAGTATGCTTATACTATTATCAGACATTGTAGAATTCAGGACAAAAAATTCAAAGAATAGAGAGACATTTCACAATGATAAAAGTGTTAATAACAATTTATATGTGCCTAATAAGAGAGATTAAAAATAATTAAAATTAACAAAACTAAATAGATTTACAATGATAAATCTTTACAATTATATTTACAACTGTAATTTACAATTATAGTCAAAGATTTCATCACCCTCTCTTAGTAACTGAGAAAAACTTCATATTGTTAAGATGTCTATTCTGCACAAAATGATCTAGAGATTCAGTACAATCCTAACACAAGTTCAACCAGGCTTTTTCTTTTGTAGGCATTATCAAAGTTATTCTAATTTTTTTAAACTTTAAAGAACCTAAAATATCCAAATAATTTTTTTTAAAGATAGAGGAATAACTTCATGATTTAAAAATGTTAAAGATACAGTAATCAAGAAAGTTTGTTTATTTGTTTTTGGCATAACCAAAGACAAACAGATCAATGGAACAGAAGAGAAAGCCTGGAAATGAGCCCACACATACAAAATCAACTGATTTCAACAAAAGTACCAAGGCAATTAAATTGGGAAAGAAAAGTTTCGAACAAATCATGCTGGAACTACTGGATAAACATATGGAAAAAAGCCTTTCCCCTTCTTCATACTACATACAAAAATCAATTTGATATACACCATTGACTTAAATGTAAAAGCTGAAACAATAAGCCTTCTGAAAGAAAATACATCCATATATTCATGCCCTTGGAGAAGGCAATTTTTTTAAGGAAAAAAATGGCAGTAAACATTTTTTTAATGGATAAATTGAACTTCAGCAAAATTAAAACCTTCTGCTCATCCAAAGACACTACTAATGAAATGCAAAGAGGCAAGCCACACTGACAGAAAATATTATATGTATACATATATACACACATATACACAAATATGTATATATGACAAAGGATTTGTATCTAGAATAGATGTTTAAATATTCTACAAATCAATAATAGATAAATAAGCTCCTGAAATGGTCAAAGACTTTTATAGATAATTCATAAATATATGAATGGCTGATAAGCATATGAGGAAAAGTTCGACATCATGAAGCATTAGAGAAACACAAACCACAGAGAGAGATCTCTTATCCACTAGAATACCTACAACAAAAAGGCTGAAGACACTCAGGATGGTGAGAATGTGGAGCAGTTAGAACAGTTACACTGCTGGTGAGAGTACAAAATGGCACAATCACATTGGTAAACAGTTTGACTGTCTTTTATAAAGCCAAACATATACTTAACATCTAATCCAACAATTCCACTTCAAACTATTTACCTTTCCCCCTCTAAAGAAAACATACGTCCATAAAAATACTTGTGTAATAATGTTCCTAGTAGCATATTAATATTAGCTCCAAACGGGAAATAATCTAAATGTCCACTAATAGTAGAATAAATAAACAAATTGTGATCTATTTATACAGTGGAATTCCTCTCAGTTAAAAAAAAAGAATGAACAACTGATATGTGCAAACTAGTGGATGAATTTCACAAACAGGTCAAGTGAAAGAAGCCATACCAAAAGAGCACACACTGAATCATTCCATTTATATAAAGTTAAAGAATAGGCAAAACTAATCTTGTGATAAATATCTAAATGGCAATTGATTATGGTGATAGGGATAGACTGGAAAAGGAATGAGGAAACTTGGAAAGACAGACATGTTCTATATCTTGATTAGACCTGTTCCTAGTGGGTGAACACACTCATCAGTACTGAGACAGTTAGACCTATGCATTTCACTGCATGTAAATTTTCCCTCAATAAAAAGATATCATTATCTATTCCATGGTTTGATACTTATTTCAAAATTAACTTTTAATAAAATTTACCAAACATGGAAACCATAAGCAAAACAAAACGGCAACCTATGGAATGGAAGAAAATTTTTGCAAAAGATGAAACTGCCAAAGGCTTGATCTCCAGAATATATAAGAAGCTCATATGACTTAATAAGATAAAAACAAACTACCCAATCCAAAAATGGGCAGAAGACCGAAATAAGCAATTCTCTAATGAAGACATAAAAATAATCACAAGAAAAAATGCTCAATATCACTAATTATCAGAGAAATGCAGATCAAAACTACAATGAGGCATCACTTCACTCCAGTAAGAATGGCCATCATTCAACAGTCCACAAATGATAAATGCTGGAGAGGGTGTGGAGAAAAGGCAACCCTCCTACACTGCTGGTGGAAATGCTGTTTGGTGCAGCCACTGTGGAAAACGGTACAGAGATTCCTCAAAAGACTAGGAATAGACTTACCATATGACCCAGTCATCTCATTCCTGGGCATGTATCCAGAAGGAACCCTACTTCAAAAAGACACCTGCACCCCAATGTTCATAGCAGCACTGTTTACAACAGCCAAGACATGGGAACAGCCTAAATGTCCATGGGCAGATGACTGGATAAAGAAGATGTGGTATATTTATACAATGGAATACTATTCAGCCATAAGAATGAAAACATAATGCCATTTGCAGCTACATGGATGTCCCTGGAGAATGTTATTCTAAATGAAGTAAGCCAGAAAAAGAAAGAAAAATACCATATGAGATCACTCATATGTGGTATCTAAAAACAAAACAAAACAAAACAAAACAAAAAACACAACAACAAAGAAAAAGGAAGAAAGAGACAAATGAACATAAATATAAAACAGAAACAGACTCATAGACATAGAATACAAACTTGTGGTTGCCAGGGGGGAGGGGGGTGTGAAGAGACAGACTGGGAGTTCAACATTTGCAGATACTGATAGATATATATAGGAATAGATAGACAAGATTATACTGTATAGCACAGGGAAATATATACAAGATCTTGTGGTAGCTCATGGTGAAAAAGAATGTGACAATGAATATATGTAAGTTCATGTATAACTGAAAAGTTGTGCTCTACACTGGAAATTGACACAACATTGTAAACTGATTACAACTCAATAAAATAAAATTAAAACAAACAAACAAACAAAAAATAGGTTTTAGCATTATGTTAAAATAATGATACCTGATGGGCAAGTGAAATTCAGAGCAGGAATACAAGTAAGTTTCATCTTAGGAAATAAAACAATATATTTTGGCATTTTAATAAATCAAAAATGAATTTACCAAACATTATCAAACAACTAATATGAGATATCAGCTATTTTAGAGTATCAAACAAATAATATGAGACCTACAATTCCAAAATTAGGAGAGACATAATCAGCACTGAAGTAGTCCTGTGTTATTTTGCTTTTGTGTTCACAACAAACCGCACTCAAAAGTTAATCTCTGACCCTAGAATGGTCCTTTCAGTGGGAAAAGACTTCCTAACACTTCAGCAGTCTTTTATAATTTAAAAGTATTTTTCTCAACATTAGAGGAAAAAAATTTTTAATCTAAAATATCAGTTGTCTGACATATTGGGAAAAATAATCTCATGACAAAACCTACTATCATTACCTTTTTTGACATACAAACAGCTGTATTTAATGCACACAACTTGATAGGTTGGGAAATGAGTATATAATCATGAAACCAACACCACACTCTATGCCATAAACAGATCCATCTCCCTCAAATGATCACTACTTTTTTAAATTGGCACAAGTATAATTATCATAATGTTTCCTCTTCAATTGTTTTACAATGATATTTATGTTAAGTGGCAATATAGAATGTTTCCAGGCACTTTTTACAATTCTTGCTAGAGTCATTTCGAATGATAAGCTTTTTAATTAGGATGTTTGGGACTGTCATGAAACTTAAACTTATGTTTTAAAAAAACCAAAATTATACAAAAGTTGTAGAAAAGAAAATCTCAACAATAACCAGTAATTATAATTTTAACTTTAAATATGATCATTTTAAGCCTAAGCCTAAATAATTAGTAAAGTCTCTAATTTTTCCCAAGATTTAAAATATTAATAATGTTAAATTGTTTAGAGGTAGCACAGGATCCTTAATCTATATGCAGAAATTTCACTGTAGAAGTAAGGTTAGATTCCATTCAGATTTAATACACATCCCTGTACTGTGAAGCTAATAATATTTCTGAGCCTTAAAGATGATAAAGGCATGAGGAGCACTTACTTTCCTTTAAAATATATGAACATTGCACCGCTATGAGAGTTTGTAAGTTTGTAGTACACCATTAGGGCCACCTGTATGCTTACTGTGTCTTCCAGTGCCTGAGAATATGAACAGTGACATATGAGAAAACACACTGGGAGCTTCATAATAATAGAAGGCAGGTTCTTGGAACTATAGAGCGAGCTATTACCTTAGGAAATGAGAGTATACAGGATCAAACTAAAAGAACAAATACAACATCTTAAAATATTGTTATTTATAATAAGTTTATTCTGTTTTTTTTTTGATTGCATGGAGTATATTCATCGTAACTCAAGGCCTATGAAAATGGAAATTTGAGACCATAAGACTATAAAATATCAGACAATCAAATGTCAAATGAAGGATAAAGGTAGGGGTGTTTCACTGAAATTAAGTGCTTTGTTGCACTGAAAGTAAGAGCAAAGATTTGGCCATCTCAGGAAAGATCTAGTCCAGGGATAGGGCTCTCATGGAGGGAAAAGATGGTCAGAGTCCCTCATTAAAAATCAATATAGTCGAATCCTTCAAACAACTAGAAAACACAAATAGAATATAAGCACATACAGTACTGTCTTTTCATCACACTAAGTACCTGACAGCAGTAGAAAGCCTGGCAAAATAAATATTGGGGAATAAAAAGAGTGAATTAACTGAGAAGAAAGTGTTTCCATTTGAGACAGGGTGAAAAATCAGTTCATTAATGATTCTTACGCAGGTTGACATCTCTAAGTAGATGTGATACAAATTATGACTTGGTGGGAGAAAACGTAAGTTTGGTGGTTTAGTTGTGGTTGAGATAGACTAATGGTTAGAGCATGGAATCTGGAAGACAGATCTGGCGTGAGAAGACACTGCCCAACATAATCAATTTGGGCAAGTTGTGTAATTTCTCTAAAGCCTCAATTAAAATGGGGGTAATAATAAATGTTGCATTATATTATGTGGAATAACTGTAAAAAATATATAAAGTGTTTAGCACAGTGAGTTTTAACAGAAATTGCTCAAGAAGTATTTATTGGTACTATTATTATCATTAGCATCATCATCATTTCTATTATTGAGTGCCAAAATAAAAGACTTTAAAAAAAAAAAGTCTTGCTCTAAGTCAATCAAATGAAATGACTTAATATTTTCAGCAAGTAGATCAGTGGAGAAAGTGCTTAGTTTAAGTTTCTGAAGAGTTTAGTTCTCTTGATTTTTAGGTCTAAATGCACCGTTTATCTGAGATCATACCTAGTTTACACATCTCTGAGTTTCCTTACATCCCACACAGGAAATCAACTACTATAGGAATTCCTCTTCCCACTGCATTCTTGAGAGAGAAGTTTCCCACAGTCCTCTACTCCACCAGGTCAACCACTACTGCCCTTTGCTTTTCCTCCCAACCTTAGTCCACTAGATTTCATGAAAAGAAAACCTCATTCAGCTCAAGTAAAGAATGCCCACAACACCTATCCCTTTACCTAGCCCCCACTCATCCACTGCCACTGTGGTAAGCACAGCTCACTGGGTGGTAAGTTCTTGATATCTCAAGTTAAAATTTCAAATGCATTTGTTACAGAATCACTGCTAGGTCTCATGTACAGGCTGTTTATTAATATTAAGCCCATGCCTCATATATAAATATTACTACTTATAAAGTATCAATCACCCCATAATTTTAATTTGAAAATAACTTCAAAGTTAAAACAATGTATTACACTTTGGGGGTGAAAAAAATCTCTCCTGTATAAATGAAAAATCACCTATATTTTTTTCCTATTTTATAGAAGTAAATTATTTTCTACAGTATAAACCAGACTTCTCTAAAATATTATTTTATGGCAGATTTTTCTCTAGGATCTGTTATGAGAAACCTCTCTTTTGAAAGAGGAAAGACTATAGATCATGAATTAATATGAGAAAGACCACAAAAGGGTTTCTGTTCTTTTCTTCCCTGCCCACCAGTTCTGAACTTTGACATACTTGTTTTCTTTAACTTTCCTGTTCATAAAAAGGGGAGAAGGATATAAGACTATAAAACTTCTAGTAATATTTCTAGGACACTCGGAAGTAAGGTTTTGCCAGAAGTGTTTCACCTTTTCAACAAGTACCTGAATCTCAATTTCTTTGCCTATAAAAAGTTACTTTACCTATAAAATTCAAAGGTCAAATCAAAAGAATATGTAGTTTTAACTGTTAAAAAAAAAAACTTCATTAACATTTCCCTCAGCCAACATATCACTCAGTCTCAAAGATAATCTGACAAGAAAAATTCAGGACTATGAAAAATAAGTAAAAATGCCAATTAATGTACCATTATTATTACTACTAAATGTATATTTGACTAATTTTTAAAAATTAAAAAATGAAAAATACTCAATGATTTACATTATAAAATAAATAAACAATACTGAAAAACACTGAATATTCTTCAATGTTTACCTAATTTTTGTTCATTCCTCTGATAAATTATACATTACTTTGATACTAAAGGCTAAACTGAGCTGCACTTTGTGATCAAAATTTTGTGATTATCTATTTAACTGTCCATGGATATTCAGTATTTATGAACAACTGTTAAAACAGAAAATGGGTTTCCTAGCATATCAATAAAAAAAGGAAAGATAATATAAATGCAATAAGGAGTAATCTAATATGAATTTTTTCTTAAAAATACCTGTCAACTACAAAAAAATGGTTTAAAGAAAAAGAGTAATACACAGAAACAAATTATCATTGAAATTCACCAAAATTTTCAAAAATAAGAAGTCTTGCTGTTCTGCCTTTTGTCGCTGCCATATGTGCCTGCAGGAATCCCCAAAGACAAGAATGGAGTCTTTCAAAACCTCTGATTACATCCCTGTTTTAGGCCCACCTCAGGCAGCCTAAAGGTTCTGTTATCAATTAGCTGAGGTCTGTGCTAAGCCCAGAAAGAGAACACTGTAAGGACAGAGGCTGGAGCACATGGAACAAAGCTATCTATTGCAGTGGATGAGCTTTTCTTGTGCATATGCACGCGGGCCATTGTTCCATTCTCGAAGAATCACATTAATCAATGTTCAGAGGCTGCACCTCCAAAATAGAGAGTTGGCTGTTCATCAATGATTTATTGCAGAGCCCAACATGCATTTGACATGAAACAAGTTGGTAGTTTGGAAGCTGCCTCTGGACGGGGGAAGGGAGGAATGGTTTGGAGTGTGAGGGGTGCTAATGCAGACAGCAGTCAGTTCCCTTCAGCAGCAGCAGAATACTGCTGCTGACGATGCTGGTTACCAATACCCATGCTTTCCTCGAAGGCCAAAGGTATTATTTTCATCAGCACAATTAGGGAAATGATAGGGCTTGAAACTTGAAAAAGAAAGGAAAGGAAAGAGAAGAGAGAGAGAAGGAAGGAAGGAAGGAAGGGAGGGAAGGAGGGAGGGAGGGAGGAAGGAAAGACAGAAGAAAGAGAAATCCAAGGTGGGGAGGGCTGAATCAATGAAAAAAAAGGCTTCTTTGTTTTTCAGAATGGTTTAAGCTTTTTAAATGAATCTTGCTCATGGGATGTATTTTTTAAATGCTTTCATTGGAAAGAAAAACATTTCTATCGACTGCCCTATTAGGCAACATAAATTATAGAGTTTAATATAAAATGAAGTATAAGTTTAAAAATAAGTCATGTTGCACTAATTGAACAGTCTCTTGTTTAACTGAGTGACCAGGAATATGAGCATACCAGTTAAAAAGCAACATTTTTCTTGGGGGACAAATCATTTGTGCTTTGGCTGAGTTTGACATTATCAACATAAAAGATGATCAAGTAAACTTCATTTGAGCAGGAAACAGTGGCTGTGTTGTGGTGGTTGTTTTAATTCTCAACATAATTTCTTCTGAACTATAAGCCATTTTTAGAAATAACGATCACATATTTTAAAACAAAAATCTGGATACAACATTTGATGTGTTTCAGATGACCTATTTGGCAATAGGAGGGAATTTTTCTGAACTGGGACTTTCCTAGAAAATAAAGATCATACATACTACTGCCATACACTAAGGAGCAATCCTCAACATTTCAAAGATGGGAAGAAGGAATGTTTAATTAATCCTGTTAGATAAAAGTAATTATTCATCACAATTCACATATCTTCAACTGCTCAAGACATCGAAACCTTCAGAGATTTAAGACTATAAGAAACAGCTGCTTTTGGCCAATTATGTTCTGGGCTGTCAAGATTCATAATACTCAAACAATTCCTCTCCCCGGTTAAAGCTGGGAAAATTATCCAGATAGGTATGTTGACTGCAGCAGGAATTTTAACTTGATTTAAAATAAAAGAATGTACCCAAAGAGAATGTTATTGGTCTTTCTTTGTTTTAGTTTCCTCAGCTATAAAATGGGATGAGAGTCCTAACTGACAATGTTGTTTTGGTAAGTGTTCAATAAATGTTTCCATTGGTTTAACTTTTAAAATATTGATCCATGTATAATTTCATCAAGGCTTTAAAAAATGCTTTCCTTATTTTTGTCTGTCTTGTATTCATTAAGGAGAAAAGGTGGGGAAGTGGAGAACAAAAGAAAGGAACTCAATAGGTCTTAAATTACCTACTAGGCACATCACCAATCCCAACAATGAACACATCTGCCTCCACAGAAAATCATTCGTAGCTGACAACTGGATGGAGTCAGAATAGCAAAGGTAAGAAAAAGCAACAACGCTGTATGATTCGCTACTATTAGTTAAGTGTGGGAATGAGCACGCGAGCCCATTCACTCTCACATACGCATTAGGCTCCATAATGGCTGTGGAGATACACTGGGCCCACATCTCCTTGAAGCTCATTAACATTTGGTGTGACTGAGGAAGGATAAGTGACAATTACAAAGTTGTTAGAGGTCTGTATATACGGTGGCCACACATTAACTGCTAAAATGACTTCTAACCTTTGTGTCTTGTTGGAGACTACTTGGCTTAAGCTAGCCTTCTCTGCGGTCTCAGATGACATTTTTCAAACCTTTCTTTCACTGCCTTTCTCTCCCTTAATGTATCAAGCTTGAAACAGAATTTGATTTCCTGAGCTTTTTGCTTTCTACGTGCCACTGAGGAATCTAGTTCATCGTTCATCTCATTCATGTTCTTTTGAAATAAGATGCTTTGGGGGTCAAGTCTTTTCAGGGTGTGTGTGTGTGTGTGTGTGTGCGCGCGCGTGCGCGTGTGTGTGTGTGGAGAGAGAGAGAAATGTTTTTGTGTTCTTTTTCCATGTAAGTAACAATTCACAATCATAATGTAAAGAAGAAAGAAAAGCTAATGTATTGTGCTTCAAAATGCTCCCCTGATGTACAGAATTTCCTTATAAAATAAATAATTGCATTGTATATCAGTCTTCCTATCAATATCAATTATTAATGTATTTTAGAATTTTAAAAACTATAAAAAAAAAGAAAAGCAGACTGTATCTTCAGATGTGTTTCTGTAAGGAAACAATCTGGTGTAGTTGTAAATTTGACCCTTGTAATTCATACCTCAAAGATCTAGACAAGTGACTCCAAAATTTAACTGCACAATAGAAACACCTGGATTTTTTTAAAATTCCAAATTCCAGGCCATACCTTGATCCCATTAATTCACAATCTTGGGGGAGAGGGTGGGATGGGGTGGAGAACACAAATGTCACTATTTTTAGGAGATTCCACTGTGCAGATGAATCTGGCAACGATATATCTATCAAAAGCCATTTCCAGGCAGGTAGCATGTTTAGAAGTCAGGACTGGGAATAGTCCTTATATATCTTTGTATGGCCCAACTAGGTGGCAGTAAGTTGATTAATTTTGTTCATCAGTTCACTTTATGGACATTAAAATGTGTAATTAAAATCTTAAATTAATGAGATATTTTTGAGTGAAAACTTGTCTGTTGCACTTGTGTCATGTTGAAAGCAGCCTGGATTGCCAAGAACATATTTTTAAAGGGCTATCATTGTATTTTTTTATATTTATTATACTGCATTATGATATTTATTTAAAGCTAGCATTTTTAAGATAAATTTGTAAAATAAATCAAAATGTATATCCTTTTTTACAACAAAATAGCTAACTCAAAATTCTACATAAGAAACAAGAAGAAAACACTATGGCCACAGTTAAAATTTTAAAATTAATATATCCCTGCCCCCAGATCAATCAAGATAGCAAAGCAGAAGGACTCAGAACTCACCTCCCTCTATGACATCTACATGTGGAACAATTCTCACTAACTAACTGGAAACCAGCAGAAAGATTCCTGTACAATCAAGGCTTTAAGAAAGAGCCACATGTAATCAAGTAGGGAAGAAAAGCAATCAGGTCAGGATCTGTGACCCTGGGACGAGACTCAAAGGAAAAGGGATAATACACAGGCAGAGAGCCACCCTGGGGAGTGAGTAGTGAGAGCCATAGATTGGGTGCCCCAGTCCTGGATTCCTACACAGGAGAGATAAGCTCCCTTGGTGGGTCAGAGGACCGTTGGGACTAATAGGAGGGTGATGGGAAGCCTGGACTCTGTCCATGAGGAGTGCAAGTGTGCTGTCTAGCCCCTGAGACAGAGTGGAGAGTGTGGACAGAAGTTCCTGTGACCACCCCGGCATGTACCCCAGCCCAAGCCAAACAAACACTCCAGCCCTGCTTACTCCACATCCCAGCACTGTACTGTACCGAGGACTACCATAACTGGGGAAAAAGCTTGGGACACAGAGGTGATGAAGTCCTGGGCAGAGCCTCGGTGGGGTGGCAGCAGCCATTGTCGGCACTTACTCAGGCAGCTCATTAAAGTAGCTCAGAACTCTGATGGCCACAGCTCCACCACATCTCATGCCCTGATTAATGCTGAGAGACCACGCAGGCCCCACCTGCCCTGCAGTGTGGCTCCACAACAGGGAGAGGGTGGTGGAGGCTGTAAGGGACAGAAGGACGTGGACCCAAGGCTGCATCTGAGCAGAGGGAGTGAAACAATTGCTAACACCTGTACAGGCAGCACATCCTCAGATCTCTGCCTATAGCCAACACAAGCTCAGTGCACACACAGGTCCCTTCATGCTTCAGCCCTCCCCTGCCCTGGGGCAAAGGTCCAGTGCAGGGAGAGGGGAAAGGAAACATTTAAAAGGAACAGAGCCAGCTTGGGCCAGACTCTCAGGGTTTCTGCTGCAGCAATTTGGGATGACTCTGCCCCCAGTAGGGTGGTGACAGCCACTGAGCAGAGGTGATATCCTGCCTACCACCTGGCTCCAGCTCTAGCCTCTCCATCTTCAGCCCTACCCTCTACCAAGGTGATAGTTGCCAGCACACTCTGAAGAAGGACATGACTTGTGTCCCACCAGAGACAGTTGGAACATGCAATCTGCATAGGAAAGCTCCTACACAAGAACACCCTTTTTAGACTGTAATAGGTAACTATTTCATCTAAATTCATAGAGGCAGAAAAAGTTAAGCAAAATGAAAAGGTGAAGAACTGGTCTCAACTAAAAGCACAAGGCAAACTCCTGAAAAAAATATTGAAACAGAAATAAACAATTTAGCAGGTAGATAATTCAAAGCATTGGTATTAAGAATGTTAACTAAAGTAGGAAAAATAATAGATGGACATAGTGACAATTTTAGCAACTAACAAATATTTTTAAAAACCTAATCAGAAATGAAGACTTCAATAACTGAAATAATAATTAAAAAGCACTAGAAGGAATAAAAAGAGAGTAATACAGAAGAATGCACAAGGGATCAGATTGAAAATGTATTTGAGGAAACTGGGGCTTAAAACATCCCCAAACTGAAGAAGGAGCAGGTATCCAGGTACAGGAAGCAATGAGGGTCACAACCAAGATGAACCCAAACAGACTCACACCAAGATATATCACGATTAAAATGGCAAAATTTATAGATAAAGAGAGAATTCTAAAGGCAGCAAGAGAAAAATAAAGAGTCATATACAAAGTCCTTATATGGCTACCAGCTGATTTTTCTGCAGAAACTTTGCAAGACAGAAGGGAGTGGCATGAAATATTCAAAGTGCTAACAGGGAATCCTGCACCCTAATATACTCTACTCAGCAAGATTATCATTTAGAATCAAAGGAGAGATAAAGGAATTTCAGACAAGCAAAACCTAAAAGAGTTTGTCAATAACTAAACCTACCATAAAAGAAACTCTTCTCTAAGTGGAAAAGAAATTAAGAATCTATAGGAATGGGAAAATCCCACAAGAAAAGGCAAATATATAGTAAAGACTGAGGATAAGTCTTAAATAAGCCAGTACAATGATTAAAGGACAAAAAAAATTGTAAAAGCAAATATAACAAATGGTTAAGGGATAAACATGACAAAGTAAAGTATGACATCAAAAACGCAAAATACGGGGTAGGGGAGTAAAAAACATAGGTCTTTTAGAATGTATTTGAACCCAAATGTCTACCAATTTAAAACAAGTAGATATAGTTAGTTATAGGTCAACACCATGGTAGCCACAAACCTATAATAATATATAGATAATATAATAATAATATTATAGAAAAACCTATAATAGATATACAAAAACTAAAAAGAAAGGAACACAAGCATACTAAAGAAAATCATCAAATCACAAGAGAAAAACAAAAAGAATTAATAAACAGAGAACTCCAAAAACAACCAGAAAACAAGTAATAAAACAGCAATAAATATAATATATATCAATAATTACTTTAAATGTCAATGGACTAAATGGTGGCTGATTGGATAAAAAAATAAGACCCATGTATACACTGCCTATCAGAGACTCACTTCAGAACTAAACATGACTGAAACTGAGAGGATGAAAAAAAATTTCTTGCAAACAAAAATGACAAGAAAATGGGAGTAGCAACTTATGTGGATCAATACAAGAAGAGTATATTATACTTCTTAATGTATATGCACCCAGTACAGGAGCATCTCTCTATATAAAGCAAATACTTACACACATAATATGCACAAATTGACAATAATACAATAATAGTAGAGACTTTAACACTTCACTTAAATCAATGGACAGATCATTCAGAGAGAAAATCAATTAAGCAACAGTGGTCTTAAATGACACAACAGGCCTATTGGACTTAACTAGGTATCTACAGGACATTCCATCTAAAAACAGAATATACATTCTTTTCAAGTGCATAAAGAACATTCTCCAGGATGGATCACATGTTAGGCCACAAAACCAATCTCAACAAATTTAAGAGGTTAGAAATTATATTATTTTTTCCAACCACATGGTAAGAAACTAGAAATCAATTACAGAAAGAAAAATGGAAAAAGAACAAAGACATGGAGAATAAATGGCATGTTATGAATAAAACAATGAGTCAATGAAGAAATCAAAGATAAAATGAGAAAATACCTCAAGGTAAATGAAAATGGAAACACGTCTTTCCAAAATCTATGGGATGCAGCAAAGGCAGTTTTAAAAGGAAAGTTTATAGCAATGTAAGCCTTCACCAAGAAGAAAGAAAAATCTCAAATAAACAACCTAAGCTACCACCTAAAAAATTAGAAAAAGAAGAAAAAACAAAGCCCAAAGTTAGCAGGAGTGAAATAATAAAGATCAGAGAGGAAATAAATAAAGCAAAATAAGTAAAAGCAAAAATAAACAAATTAGACCTAATTAAACTTAAAAACTTTGCATAGCAAGGGAAACCATCAAAAAAACAAAATGGCAAGCTACTGAGTGGGAGAAAATACTTGCAAATAATATGAGACCAATAAGGGTTTAACATCTAAAATATATAAACTATAAATAGCTCACACAACTCAATATCAAAAATACCAAACAACCTAATCAAAAAAATGGGCAAAAGACCTGAATAGACATTCTTCCAAAGCAGACATACAGATGGCCAATAAGCACATGAAAAGATGCTCAACAGTGTTAATCATCAGAGAAATGTAAATTGAACCCACAATGAAATTACCACCTCACACCTGTCAAAATGGCTATCATCAAAAAGAACACAAATTTTGTCATGTTGGCGAAGATGTGCAGAAAAGGGAATCATTGTACACTGTTGATGGGAATGTAAATTGGAGCAGCCACTGTAGAAAACAATGGGAGGTGTCTCAAAAAACTAAAAACAGAACTACCATATGATTTGGTAATTCTCCTTCTGGGTATATATCTGGAAAAAACAAAAAAAAAAATTCAAAAAGATACACGTACCTCAGTGTTCACAGCACCACTACTTACAATAGCTAAGATTAGGAAGCAACACAAGTGCCCATCAACATGACAAATGGATAAAGAAAACGGTGGTGTATATATATCTCTTAAATATATGAAGGAATATTACTCAGCTATAAAAAATGAAATCCTGCCATTTGCAGTAATATGGATGGACCCAGAGAATATTATGCTAGTAAAATAAGTCAGACAAAGAAAGAAAAATACTGTATGAAATCACTTAAATGTAGAATCTAACAAATAAAATAAATGGATATATATATATCGCAAAACAGGAAGACTCACAGATATGGAAAACAAACTAGTTGTTACCAATGGGGAAGGGAAGAGAGAAGGGGCAAGATAGGGATATGGGATTAAGACATAAAAACTACTATGTATGAAATAGGTAAGCAACAAAGATATACTAGCACAGGGAATTACACTCATTATTTTGTAATAACTTTTAATGAAGTTCAATCTATAAAAACACTGAACCAGTATGTTGTACACCTGAAACTTATATAATATTGTAACTCAACTATACATTAATAAAAAAATTTCCCCCTCCTCATTTTATTGAGATATAATTGACATATATCAAGTTAAGGTGTACAGCACAATGGTCTGAACTACATATATTGTGGAATGATTATCAAAATAAGTTTCCTTAGTATCCATCTCATATAGATACAATAAAAAGAGAAAAAAGAAAAAAAGGAGTATATCACTAGTAGATCTTCCTTGTTGAGTAGGAACAAAAAGATGGTATACAAGGAGGTGTTGTCCAAATCTTTGACTTGGCTATACCAAACGCTTCGTAACATTACAACTTACATAGTGAATGGTAGAGCTCATATGCGACATAGCTAGAAAACAAAAGATACAAAATACAGATAGTGCTTTTTTATACATCACTTCCAAATGTGTATGTGTGTGTGTGTGTATCTCCATCCCAAAAGTAATTTTTCTATTTTTTTTAATGCCCTGTCTGTTTTCAGTTACTCTGTAAACAGAGGGAATGAACCCAAAGGCTGAAGCGGGCACGGTCTAGGTGCTGGCAGAGAAAGAGAGACTAGGAAGCCCAGAGGCACTGACAGTGTAGCATGCCCGAAACGTCCAGGCACCATTCATGAGCCAGTGCATCTGTCCTTAACTCTCACTTACAATTTGATTTATTCCCAGTGTTCTGTGCCAGGACCAGTACTCCAGTGTTCATCAAATTCTGGAGTCATTAACTGGCTCAACCTTAAAATAGTAAGTATCCTTTTGATCTTAACTGATCACAGAATAAACATACCATGCTTTTTCCTTTTCTTAAAAGAAAGAGAGGCTGAGGGACAACTTAAATAGAGGAGTACATTTTCTGAAGACAGAAATCCCAGCTCCTGTAAAAATGCCATGCTGTGTGACTTCATATACTTGGCAGCCATAAAAATTGTGGGTGCTTTTCATTGCAAACTACAATTATCTTATTAAATAACTTAAAGAAGTGATTGTTATACAATCACAATATGTTTTAAAATTATGGAAATAGGTATTTATGTGCAATTTAATGTTCAATAGAAGAATGCATGATTATGCCACATTACAGGCAGCTGATTTTAGTTCTAGTTTATATACTTCTGTTTTTATATTAGACAATATCTAGGAATTGGGAAAATCGGGGATGTTTATGTTTAGTCTCTGAACATAAATTTTTAAACATCTGTATATATGGCATTGCTATAAAGCAACAACAAAAAAGACATGCTTTAAAAATAAAGACCTCATATTCAAAAGCTTATCTTAAACATACTTTCATTTAGATGGCAAAAAAATGCAAGTGATAGCATATATTTACAGCTTTTTTCATTACCATTTCTCTACTTTTTTGCCTATTTGTTACAGTGATTGTTTCCTTAAAAATAACATCATCTAGAAAAGCACACATCCTATAGAACAAAGGCAACCTGTAAGAATTCGTCAATATGACAGGTTACCAGGTGGAATTTAGACAATGAGATAAATGCAGATAATTATGAATTGCATTATGAAATGAAATTGCTTTCAACAGTATCACTGTTGCTTTAGGACTTCTCGTCTGCAGTACAGTCTGGAACAGTGCAGTTGCTCTCTGGATCCCAGGCAGGAAAGCCTTTGGGACTCTGGATGTGTGAGGCTATTATTTCTGGGCTTTGGCAGTAAGAAATATGATCTGTGCCCCAGGAAAAACACTGAAACCAGAAGACATGGTAATTTAAAGCCCAACCACAAGCATATAGAAAATTCAGTTACACGAAATTGTACTTCTCTAAGATAGAATCAATACCAACATATTAACAAGTGGTTGTCAAATTAATATTTAATTTGGCTCAACGAATGAAATTCTTAATAAATTTAATATTATTTAATAATTTTTGTTATTCTTCAATGTCTAGTTAAACATAGAATGTAAACTAGGAAATCACTGCTAAATATTTAATTCTCAAAAAAATATGTATAGATTCCTGGGTCTTAGATGATTATAGTGAACATTCAGAATATTTTGCTAAGACTGAGAATACAAACTTTAAAGTCCTGAAGCTGTAGACCTGATAAAAGAACTCTCATGTTGTTCTTAATGAAAATGTTGGCTGCCAAATTAACTAAAATATTTACATTAATAAATGCATCGGTGTTTTAAAACGAAATCTTGTTAAACATTTTTAAATTGGTCCTGGATTTAGCTGCATAAAAGAACAGCTTCAGGAATGACAGTTTCTACTTCTTTTATCTTTGCCTACATAATTGCTTAAAAAATGAGCATATAAAGACAAATGCTTAAGAACATACAGATTGTCACCTATGATTTTTGAGTGTTGAAAATGAAATGTTTCCAAATTGATTTTTTGCATTATCTCAGAAAACAAAAAATACTATTTGAGCTACAGAGTATGCTAACCAATTTTTAATATAAGATAAAATGTTATCTTTTGCTCCAAAATAAATGTCATGCTCTAGGATGGAAATAATAGAAACTGGAAACTAATACTTTTAGCAGTATTGACAGAAGCTACAAAAAAGCAAAAGGTAAAATAGAAAATGAAATGTAACACCTTTATTCATCTCATCTGTCTCTTTCTCATTACCCATCCATGGAGACATTTACAGCCTCACTAGAGAGAGAGAAATTGCTTGTTCATTTATTGTGAGAATCTTTTTCAGATAAGTGGCAATTTGCATCCTCATGAGCAATGTACGGCAATGTCTCATCTGGTCCAATGCAGCATGCAATTTTGCACACAATGTCATGCTGACCTGAAGTAACTACGATATATTGCTTGCACAAGAAATATAATGGGTAGGGGAAATATCCACATTCATGTCTTCCAGCCCACAATTTCATTATGCCATGACAATCAAGAGCACAGCAGATGCCACACCTGCAAATATTAGGAAGTTAATTAACCAATGAACTATCATCAGGGATTTTCATTCAGCCAACAAAAATAATAATGTAAAGTTCACTCAGATTAAAGGCAGTAAAAGTTTTATACAACTCTTCAACATTTACAAAGAAAAAAAAAGATGTAATACTGGATGGGAGCATGCCTTGAAGAAATTTTACTTTAAAATACAGTAAATATAAAAGAGAATCAATGTAAAACATTAAAACTTGCTGCTAATTATAGATAATTTCTGGTATCCAGCAGGGATTTTTAAAATAATGCCATTTATTTTAAAATGCTCTTTTAAATTGTCAGAAAGCTTTTAAAATTATTTTTGACTAAAATCAAGAGGGGAATTCGACTACAATGAGAGTAATGTATCTCTCTAATAGGGATGACTGAAATCTGTGAAGAGTGAGCCCTGACAGGCATAAATTGGCTCCTGTCTTTTGATATTTAGAAGATGCATTAGCTCTCTTTTCCTGACAGAATACAGTATTCCATAGGTAGATTAGACCCCATCAAATGTCTACACTAATAACTTTTGTGATTGCCCATCTTTCCATTACAGTGGCCATTTTTTCATTGTTTTCTGTCTGTCATTTAGTGCTGGGGGGAGGGAAAGACGGGCTTGAGGAAATTTAAGTGCCCTTCATAGCTCTCTCCAGAAAACCATACTACAGTTTTAGTTTCATACACTGGACTCCAGGTCCATCACACCTTCTAGAATCCTTGATTAACAGCAGCCTAGAAAGAGTGAAACTCAGACAGTCACTCAGTGCCACTAACCCATGACCACCTGATATTTTGGCATCTTTGATGATTTTCAAAGCTATTATACGGGTAAAATATTTTCTATGCTCTATGAAATAAATATTTAGAATTTTATAAAAAGTCTTAAGCAAACAAACTAAAACACATGATAACATTTTTAATATGTGGTGAAGCAGAAGTATATCTAAATATGAAATCAAAGAATAATTTAAAGCTCTATCTTAGATCAAAGAATTCCCTTATCCACACTACTATCCGAGAAAAAAAAAAAAAACCTTTCTGGTTTCAAAGATTAGGTGACAGAGATTTCTAAAATCTAAACTGATTTTCCTTGCCTTTTTTATCTTCTGCTGGCTTCAGTACATAATGAATATCTTTTTAATATCAAAATTTTCATATTGTGTTTTCTTAAGAAGGCAAATAATACAAAATTTCTGTTGAACAGTAAAATATTAAAAATGTATTTATTGGTATATATTTTCTAGTATTGTCATAAAATTCGAAGCTACAGAGTTTCATTTTTCTTAAAGTTAATTTTCTTTTACTCCTAAGTCACAGCAAGGTTATTATGGTAGAGTAGAAAAAGATTTTGAAAATTTTCTTATTTATACATACAAGGTTCAAGAACTACTCACACTGGAAGAGGCAGCCACAGTTTAATGGGACAAACAGAAATATAACTTTCTTCAAATACATACAAATAAGTAAAAAGCATAAATATAATAAATATTTGCCACTTTTCATTAATATAATCCTCAATAAGGAATATTGTTTTGGATCTTTTTTTGTAACTTCAAATGCCACACAGATCATATACCATAAATATTATGGTTTTTCCATTTTGCCAACAGAAAGTCTTAGCTACTGAACAGTTAAACGCCTTCTCCATATAGAGTCTATTTTACTTTTGGATGCTTTGTCCCACAACACACTCATACCCAACACCTGCCTTCCAGCTTAACTTCAAAGGAATATGTCCTATAAAGGCATCTGAAAGGAGGAGACAAATCTGATACCACACTTGTTTTAGTCATCATTACTTTTTAAAGTACATAATAGGAAAATTTAGACTTACTTCTTAAAAGAACACCAAAGCAATTAAAAAAGAAAAAATATTTAGAAGTGTGTCTTGCAAAGAGACTTTTAAATGTTTCATTACATTAGACAGACAAAGAATAGAGCAGAATAGAATAGGCCACACTGTTTTGGTTCAGATCCAGCCTCTGCCAATGACTAAGTGTAATTTGTAAGTTTACTTATCATCCGGAGACTATGTTCCTCATCTATAAAATGGGAGCAATGATTTTATTTACCTCAAAGGATTATTGTAAGAAGAAACAGTGATTCCATAGGGAGCATTTGTAACAGGGCCTGACGCAGAGTACTAAATAAATGTGAGAGAATGTGAGTATAATTTCAGATGACTAACACTATTATTTGTGTGTGTATGTATGTGTGTGCTTCTGTGTGTGTGTGTAGATATTTCATACCCAAGGAGTCTTGGTGAAGTAAAGTAACGTGCCAACACCCAAACTATCTGAGAGCATTGGGGGCAGGATGTATGTCTGACAGACTTCAAAGCCAGTGCTTTAACACTATGATAGATCGCCTGCTGCAGCTAAAGGCATGACTTTCAAGACTCGGTATGATCGTGGAAATGCTCCATCAAATGGGTCAATGTAATTCTAATCAAAGTACAAGATTTTTGTAAATGTGGAGGGGGAGAGGTTGTTTTGGTTTTTGTTTGTTTTTCTGTTTTGTTTTATAAATATATTATTTATGTCTCACTCACAAAAACATTCTTCTTCCTGAATCCTAGGGTCCTCCCTGCCATATTAGATTTTCTTTGATAGTGATTATGAACAGACCAGCTGTCCAACGTCTCTCATAAAATAGTTCCTAATTCACATGGAATCGTTTGCCCCAAACTCCTCTCTGCTGTCTTCTTTAAAAAAGCATGTCACAGCTGCATTTCAACGAGGTTCAAGTCATGCCTCATCTGTGAGCCATCTCGATGGACAACTAACATTTTGAAGCACACACAAAATGGGACCAATAGTGCCTTCCTGTTAATTAAAACCATCCCGACAGCCACTGACTTGGCTTTTATGATGTAGCTTCTCTCTGTGTTTGCTGAATTGAGTCAACACATCTGCACCTGTAGACTGGCTCATGACGAATCAAATGTGAAAACTGAAGGGCTCCTTAAAAAAAATAGGAGAGCTGAATTCCTTTTTCCTAAGATAAGCAATTCTCCGGGACCAAATTGTATATGTGTACATCCAGTCCAATACCTACAACATCACAATTATTGCTAATAAAGAAATGTTAGCCATTCTGATATCTTAAAGCAGCTGTTCTCAAATGATTTGGTGTCAGGAGCCTTTTGGACTCTTAAAAATTACTGAGGATTCCAAAGCACTTTTATTTATGGGAACTGTATCCACTTACACAATTATATTAGAAATTAAAATGGAGAAACATTTAAAATACTTACGAATTTACTTTAAATTAAAAATAACCCTATTATATGTCAGTATAAATAACAATTTCATGAAAAATAACTATTTTCCCAGACAAATAAACTTAGTGAAAAGAATGATATTGCTTGTCATTTTTGCAGGTGTTTTTTTAAATGTCTGACTTAATAAGTAGACAGCTGGATTCTGCTGTCTACTTCTGCCTTTAGTTTGCTGCAATATATTATTTTGTTGAAATATATGAAGAAAAGTCAGCCCAGCCAAGACATCTAGTTGGGTAAGGGAGTATTTTAATAGCCCTATCAGGTAATTATGAATATTCTTCTTTCATACTATAACAACACTTGACATGTTCCTCGGTAATGACAACGTGGAATCTGAAACCACTTCAATGAACTTTTTGTAATCTGCTATGTTAAAATCCATTGTTTTATCTTGAATTTTGAATGGATCTTTTAGCCATACATGATTTTGACCTTGTGGATGACACTTTGAAAATCAGTCCTACAAAAACACTTTGAAAAGAGTATGAATGCCCTCCTGCACTGCAGTGTTGGTGGGATTGTAAATTGGTGCAGCCACTACGGAAAACAGTATAGAGGCTCCCCGCAAAATTACAATTTGAACTAAGATATGATTCAGCAATTTCACTTCTGGGTATTTATCTGAAAAAAAAAACCCAAAACACTAATTCTGAAATACATTTGCATTGTAATGTTCAATGCAGCATTATTTACAATAGCCAAGATATGGAAGCAACCTATGCCCATCGATAGATAAATAAAAAAGACAGTATATATACACTTTTTCACACACACACAATGGGATATTACTTGGCCATTAAAATGAAGTATTGCCATTTGTGACAAACGAGTGGATCTAGAGGGTATAATGCTAAGTGAAATAAGTCAGACAGAGAAAGACAAATATCTTGTGATCTCACTTACATGTAGAATTGAAACAAAACAAAACATAACAAAACAAACAAAATGAAAACAAGCTCACAGATACAAATAACAAATGAATGGTTGCCAGACAGAAGAGGGGTGATGAGTAGATGAATTAAGTGAAGGGGATTAAGAGGTACAAACCTCTAGCTACGTTATAAGTCACAAGGATATATTATGCAACATTAGGAATATGGTTAATAATATTGTAAACACTTTGTATGAGGATAGATGGATTTCAGACTTATCATGGTGATTATTTCATAATGTATGCAAATATCAAATCATTGTGTAGTGCACTTGAAACTAACATAATAATATAATGTAATGTGTCAACTATATATTTCAATAAAAACATTTTAAGAGTATGAATGAATAAATCTAGCATAGTGACAAAGGAAGATGTAATCATACAAGGAACTTTATAAAAAGGTTTAAGATTTTGGCTAGCTCATATTAGCATTATATGTTTATTTAGCACTGTAAACTGGAAAATAGGCCCATTCGGGGGATGCAGCCTTGCAAACTTGGTATAGGCAGAAAAGAGCCAGTTGGACTCTAACTTCCATTTGCTCCCTTGGCCAGATTCACCCTTTGCAGTGAACAAACTACACAACTCTACATGGTAGTCCTGGTTACATGGACATATAACGAATGGCAATTCACACATAGTAGAAAAAAAAAGAAGAAAAAAAAGTTTGCTCTTGTGAACCATAACAATGTGAAATAATTCATGCTATTTTTCAACTTTTATTCCCTCACTTCTGAAGTATATTCATGACAAGTTTGATGGTTAAAAGCTCATGGTCAGTAGAAAATCATATCAGGTCCCAATAGAGTGCTTTCATTTCATGACATGTATTATCAGGGGAAGAAGGTAAGTACATAGAAAACATTAAAAAAAGACAAAAATCTAATTTTTAAACCTTATGAGTAAGAGCTTTTCTTTTTAAAAAGTGAGCAATCCCTTCAGTTAAAAGGAGTAGCAATGCTCTCGGCCTTAGCACCATCTTCTGAGAAGCCTCCTCGCCATGAGTGCGAAGGGGAGGAAGAAGCGAATGCGCAGGCTGAAGCGCAAAAGAAGAAAGATGAGGCAGAGGTCCAAGTGAACTTGTACACCCATGGAAGCCACAGGAGCAGAAGCAAGGAAAGCCAGAGGCCAGGGACGCTGTTAGATACTGTTGGACTGCATGTCTACTGTCTAGAACTTGTCTCAGTGGATCTGGAACATCTACTGCCATTCTGATCGCCTCGACCACCTTTAAGAGACCCATCTTGCTCATATCAAAATGAGCCCTTTTGGTCCTTTGCCCTGGACCTGTGATATTCTGGACTAGTTCTGTTCTCAGTTATGTTCGGTGAATGTAACACATGTACAATAAACCATCTCTTCTGCTGTCTTAGCTGAAGAAAAAAAAAAAAAGGAGTAGCAATAAAAATTTCCAAGCATTTTGATTTTGTTTCAAAAGAAGCTGCATGCCACCCAAAGAACGTGACATTTCACGAAAACATTATGAAACGAGATTTTAAAATAGAAAACTCTGTTAAAACTGAAATAGTTTAAAATGTTTTCTTCAGAATGTGATGAGATCAATAATTGTAGTAGGTTTGCATCAACTAAAGAGTTTATCAGTAAAGATAACTAAGTTAACATTCAGCAAAATGCTCATTGCTCTTTAATTGTTACACCATGCTGCAACCATTACCAAATTCATAATGTTCTCTTATTTGCTTATCTGAAAGAGTTTTAATGTAAATCTGATTTTTACCAACATACCTACCATCAGGGAAACTAGCTGTTTCCTACTCTATCTGGTGACCAAATGGTACAATTACAAAACTAAGGAAATTGCTAAACATCAATGTCTTTCATATGGTAATATGTGGTAAATATGCAATTTTGCAAAACACAGGGTTTATAAATGATGACTCATATGTACTGGAGATTACCAATAAGTCTGAGCAGCCATTTAAAATGAATATATTAAAAGCTGGTTATGAGTAGATAAATTACTGTATTTGGTACTAATTGTGGTTCTCTTTCCTTTACCACTTTCTGAGCTCATTAGAATCATATGTTATGTAAATTGCTCCCCTTTGGAAGGTCAGACACTATTGCATCCCTTACCCCATTAGTTTAACCTTAGCTTTCCACTTTATACCAAGCTGTTACAGGCATTGAAAGTACATACTTTTAGCAGAGGTAAAGATAATTTTTATTTCACAGATAGAAAGCTTGCATGAGCTATACTGAACATTCACGTAAATTGCACTCTAGAGCTTGCTAAAATCTTTCTAATAGATATTTGGGGTCTGCCTTTCAACATAGATACAATAAAAACATGAATTGTATTCCATTCCCTACTCTGAAAAGTCAATTTTAGAGTTTTACTGAAAATGAGCATTAAAACAATCAGAATAAGCCAAAAATATAAACATGAAGCTTAAAACAATTTAAAGATTTCTTTTAATTACAAAAAAATTTTAAATTACAAGTATTTGGTGGTAAGGCAGAAAGAAAATCTGATTATGCTCTATGCTTCTCCTAATAATGGTAACTTATGAAGCACTGCATTTCAGGACAGAAAAATGGTGATCAGCCTGAATCTCTCTACCTCCAGTTTCACTAATGCCCTGTGAGAGGCAAACTCTAGCTGGCCCCAGATATATCAGAAATACAGAATACATTCTTCTTTAAACAGAAAACTACATTTCACATCACCTTTGGAATTGTTTAGAGAATCAGAATGAAAATGGCCATATATGTAAAATTATTTTCAGGTGCACAGAAAGGATTAAGTTATAAGTTTCATGACCTGTTTACTTGGTTCGGAAAGGAAAACACAGCCAGTGTTGAGTCCTATACTGTCAAAAGAGTGAGAGTCTCGCCCAAGAGTTGCAAACACAAAGGTTATTCCTCTGGAGGATAAGAGGTAGCTATACTAAACCCAGTGAAGTGTCTTAAGCATAACAAGTACCTTTCCTCTAATTACATGCTCATTGAGAAACCTAAGAATTTGATTTCCTGGCAGCAAAAGAATTTATGTGCAGTTGTGAATATTCTGGTCTCCTAATAAATCATCAAACTGAAAATTAATAAATTGCTATTCTCATTTCCTTTTTCTTTTGAAAGCAGGTATTCACTTGATATTTATAGCAAAGATAAAAGAGTAATTCTTAAAGAAAAAAGAAGAAAACTAGGGGGAAAAATGTCTTTTTTTAAAAGACCATCAGTATATTTTATTAAATAGTTATTTAATTCTACTATCATGCACTATGCAATTAAAATGATTCATAATATAATTTTAATAACTATCAATATTTATTGCTAATTAACCATTAGGTATCCTACATTGATTTTAATACTTCCAACTATAAAAACCAATGATGCCACAATAAAAGAATATAATTATTTGACCCTGAAACTCTCCACATTTTAATTAATGTAAAATCAGACACCAATACTGGCATTTCATGAAGACATTAAGAAAATAAGGATATCAAAATACTTCTGAGTCTTAATATTACACTACCTGATAATAAAGGACTTCTTTATTTTGAATGAGAGAACACATTAGGGATAGTAAATTTGCCCCACAAAATGAATGATCTTCAATGTATAAGACAATTAATGGTGTATGCATATTTATAAAGAATCCTGTATGGTCCTACCGAATAAAGCTTTTGTTAAATTGAAATTTCAAGCCACTTTATATACTTAAAGGTGTCACATATTTATCTTTCACATACTTAACATGTACAAATGTCAAGAGATGTGTGTGTGTGTGTATGTGTGTTTAAGCTTCTATAACTTTTTTACTCCTCAGTGAAAGATGACTTCAAATCATACATAGGTTCACCTAAGAATTGGCAGTTTTGTAGAATCCTTGCCAAGGAGGCACAGGAATGTTCTACTCGTTCCAATCTCACTAATACCAAATTTGATTCAACTCCTAGAAAGGATCAATGAAAATATGAAATGCCATCAAGTAATTCAGAAGAGAGTTGATTTGTCAAATATTAGGGGAATCCTGAATAAAACTACAGAGTGGAGGAAAAGGGTTAGGACAGTGAGAAATGGGAAGAAGAAAGAAATTGCAAATGGGAGGAAATTCCAGTGGTTTCCATAAATGTTCCTGCCAAGTCAGCTGAGCAAATGTTTGTACAATGCTTTGCCCATATGCTATGGCAAATATTCTAGGTATTTCTCTGTTACATTAGAGATTATATTTTTGAAAAGTGTTAACTAATTAAAATATGCTGAAAGCAATGTTAAAAAAGTATTTTGTAGAACAGAAGTTCTACAACCTGCTTGATCAGCAACCCCTGGGAACTCATTAGAATGCAAATTCTCAGGCCCAATTCCAGATCTGCTAAATCAGAAGACATGGGGGTGGGGCCCAGCAATCCGGGTTTTAACAAGTCATCCAGGTGATTCTGAAACACACAAAAGTCTGAGAACTGCTGATCTAGACTTTAAGAAAACAGACTTTAAGAAATTACACCTTGAGGAGAAAGTTACAGCAGAAAGATCTTCCAGTTTGTCATTGCACTAAATAACACCAAGTATTACAAAAACGTGTAAGTAGAAGGAGAAGTTTACCATTAGAAAATGGGATCACAGACATGAAAAAACTTAAAGGATGTAACAGATAATAAGATCCACACTTTGAGAAACTCTGAAATCCAATCTATGGTAAATTGTTGATTTCACATCTGGAGTATGGAAGTCTACTTCTGTAGAGCATAGGTAAACATAATTTTTTACAAAGCTGATGTATAAATAATACAACCCGGGAAATTTACTATACTGAAATTGAGTGGTTAAGTAAAAGTCAGAATATTCACTTCTTGACAAACAAGAATTTAACACCTGTGCTGAACCCCCTATCCTATTTTAATTCACAGACACTGTGAATAACCTTGCCTCATGTATGGATAGGGACTGTATTAGTAATACTGACTGTGCAATACTTGGACAGGGAGATGGAAATATGTCCACTGTGCTATTGGAAACTGCTGATCCTGATCTTGCTAAAACGAGTAAGAGAGTCATGCATTAGTAACCTGACCTTTAACCTGAACTTTCCTTTGGGGAATTTTGAGATGGACTAAATCAATTGATATGGCCATTGTAACTGAAGGCCCTGTCATAATTTTTACAGTTTTTGAAGGGGGTAATTGGAATTTGAAATGGCCTGTATGTAACATGGAACTACAGTTTTCAATATACCAGAAAGCCAACACACTTGATTTCTTCTTTATACTGTATAACACGAAGCAAGCAAAAAGTTAAACAATTTCCAAGCAGATACTGAGAGATTCTGCTATTTTGATTCCAATATGTGCCTGATGAGTCTTTCTTTAATATAAGAAATGAAAAAATAGTTTAGATGAGAGAGAAATGATTTAAAAAAATAAATTTAAGAAATATATCTTGATGGTGTGAACTAATCATTTCCCCTAATAACTTCATAATTTTGGAGATTATGGAACACAGAGAGTTCTTTTACCGAGCGCAAAGGAAAAACACTTTATCGAAGAGCATATTTCAATATAGCCTTTAATTTAAACAATAATTAAATTAAAGCTTAATTTTTTTCTATTTCAAAAACTAAAATATATATTTATATATTTTATATATATATATTGATTTATGCCTGGTCCACAAGGTGGTTTTTGTTCTGGACAGAAAATAGAATGCTTTTTAATGTCAATGTATGCTTTAAATTATACTAATAAGCAACACATCAGCTGTGAGGTGAGACTACATTGAAAAAGACTGCTTCAGCTTACGGAAAATACCAGCTGTCTCCACTCTGTGAAGATGGATTACCACCTGTCCTGTTATCTTCCATACACAATACAAGGCACGTTGGCCATTTTAACCAGGATAACTGTACCCATATGTTCTCTAATTCTGTCTGCATGCTGCCTACCACTGAATATTCGTAATGGATCACTGTAAACAGGAGATTAGCATGGAAGACAGGGTGTTTAAGCACAGTCTAAGCCTCTGTTTTATTAAATCTTCCTTGTTCTCAAAACCTTGCATAAGCTATAATATCTGTAATAATATCATCAATTTTAGCTTACTAGTAAAGCATCCACATCAAAACAGAAATCAGTGAGGGTTTCTTTTTTTTTTTTTTTGTAATTTTAAGGCAAAGTAAATTCAGGCTACATGTCACAATAAATTAAAACTTAAGTTATTGTTAAAAAATACATTAACCTTTAAAACTATCACATAAAAAATTTTCTAGGAATAAATAATTTTGCTAGAAACCTTCTCCATTTCTCATCACTTACAAAAAAGTTACATATTTGAATGTACTTGACAGAAAATAATATATGCAAAGATGTGCAGGTTTTTAAATAATATAGGTGAAAAAAAGTTACTTTAATTTGAAAAATAAAATGCATATTTAGAATTATGTCAGTTCCTTTACTAAACCTTGAACCAACAAAAGGGGGTGGACAAATGAATGAATGTGCATTTCTACCGTCAAATAAATGGAGTAAAAAAATGTGCTCCATTATCAAATGCATTTGTGTACTTGGTCAGCCTAATTTGTAACCAATAGTATGTGAAATGTTGGATGGTTAGCTATTGAGTTCTGTTTTGGTGAGTAGGGTTAACTCAGCTCTGACAAAATCAAACATAAAGTTATGGCCCTACTATGTCTACACTGCGCTACAGTCAACTGAGCAATGGACCAAACAATAGGTCCATTGACAGCTGATTTACCTAATATGCAATATTTAAGGCCTCCAGTCAATATGATTTAAACCAAAAGATTAATAATGCAAAAGAATGAAAAAATAATTTATAAAACTAGTAAAAAGTATATTTAAAATCCCACTGCTTCATCTTAGATTAACTAGAAAGATATAATCTCAAAAAAATGATCTCTCCCCTGTAAATAGTTATAAATTTCAGTACTCTGGGAGAAAATAATGGACTGATACTTGCATATGTATTTTGTCTTAGGTTGTTGAGTTCTAACTTACATTAGTCAAACATTTTATTCTTTTCAACTTGTGAAATGTTAGAATTCCTGATTAAATTTTGAAATAAAAAAATAGGGAGAAGCAAGAAGAGATTAAAGGAACAGATCACAAAAGCTTTCTTGATTTACAAAACTTTTCTTAAAGGAAAGCGGAAAGCTATTGTACTGGTTAAAGACAGAGCCCTTTTATGTGTGCAGATGGGAAGTACTTCTAGAGGGGGTCAGATTTCCTTAGGCTAAAGACCAAGAAAACTTAACTGCCCCAGGCCTAGAGTTTTGTAGTGAGAACAATTCATTCATTGACAGCATTAAGATTCGGTAATCAAAGTATGTGGACAAGGGTGTGATTTTCATCTTATCTGAGGACAAGTGACTACCAATTCAAAAGAAACAAATGGCATTAAGAAAATGGACTCTCTCAAATGGCTAAGGACTTTTTCATGTGTGATCCTTTACTTCTCTGGTTTTAAATTTCATTTTGTATAAATCATTGACTATATAAGTAAGCCAAAAGCATACACTGTGTTTGACAATTTCCAGTAACAATTTCATATTATATTAAAAGCTTTTTCAAAAATCAGAAAGCATAAAACTGTATTTCATTGAAAGCTGAAAAAATATATTAAGTACAGAAATTTACCAAATACTCATTATCAACATTCCATAACAAAAGAAAATCTAGCCAAATTTAAAGGTAACAGTTACAATTTTTAAAATACTACTTCACTCAGTGCATGCAATGAGTTTTGTTAAAAAGTTTAATGTTGATACAACATTGTAAAATGACTAGAACTCAATAAAAAAATGTTTAAAAAAGTGTTTAATGTTAAAATGTCCTTTAGAGACAGATGGAAAAGCTGTGTATTGATACATATACTTATCCTATGTCCAATTAACATCCTATTTGGACTCCAATGGTGTCCAAACCATAACTCACCAACCATAAGTATTTCCTTGACACTATTCCAAACCTCAGTGAAAGTCCAGAGTAGTCAGTAATATAAGTGAATGTCTCTATTGGATAGAACATACTTTTACCTGCTATAACATGTTTCTAGTATCTCCACATACAGATTGATTAGTTTTCCCTCCCCCCTCTCTATGTATTTTATTTTATAAAAATTTTAAATATATATATTTCTACAACATAATGCTTACTGAGACATCAAGTTTAATTACTAAAGTAAAATTCAGATTATATCCAAAATATGTTAAAATTTTACCTATTTGAAAATTATAATTTGAGGGAAAAAAATCAAGTAGAAATACATTTAGATTATTCATTTTCCAAAGTGATCTTTTCTAAATGAAAAACTTTGTTATTTATCTAATATATATATGAAATATATATTATATATACAAATAAGTATATTTATATAAATAAATATGCCTTATCCAAAATCTAGTGTTAAGTACTAATGAGCAAAACCTAATGAAAAATTGGAGGCTTGTCCTGTAACAATTGTAACTGTGACTCCAACTATGGTACTACAATAACTGGCTTTACAATTTTCAATCTAGTTAAATACTGTAGTCTCCAGGAAGAATTATTCAGTTTAATTAGAGTCTAGATAGACATTACTGCATAAGTTCAGGTATTCTCTTTGTGGGAAGAAAAAAGGGAAAACCAAAAAAATCCAGGTGGTACACATAAGAGTTTATGACCGTCTTTGAACTAGTCAGTACAGGAAAGCTTCCCTGTTGACTTTATTATGTAAGTATACTGAGAGTAGAAGAATGACTTAAGCATTAGAAGACCAGTTAAAAAGTCTGAAATTGAAAATTTTTGCCATGAGTTCTCAGGATATATCATTAAATATTCATATTCCCATTTAATAATGACTAACAGTATAGGTAAAATATTTATTTTTAAAATCACCTCTTAGAAAAATCACAAACATTTCTAAAATAAGAAAACATTAAGCTAAATTACATAAATTTAGGCTGTTTATTTTGTCTTTGATACCATAGTAATTATAAATGTAACTTATTGAGAGTGGTAAATTAATTTGATTTATATCTAGAAATATGGCTAATTTTATAAAATCTCAATTTCCAGCATCATTCTTCAGCTACAATTAAAAAAAAAAAAAAGAAAAGAAAAGAAAAGGAAGGCATATTTAAGGAAAGTCTGTTAAAACTCCAATCTGTAGAAGTTCTTAGTCATCCTGAACATTTAGACAGGGCTTGGTATACACTCAGATCATGTCCCAGTAAGATAATTTCTCTAGGGACATATCATTCACTCAGCTTTAAAGGATTTATCTTAGACAGATTCATCTGGCCCATTAACAATTCTAATTCAAAGAATCCAAATAAGAAAGCAAGCATAAAGGAAATAACTGGGGGTTTTTCAACCCCAGCTCTCAGCTTCCATTCAGAAAATATCTTCCTTCTTTTTATCCTTTCCTACGTGAGCTGTTACTAATGTTGTTTAAGAGCAGAAGCTACTAGAAGAGCCTAAATTGTTATAGGATTAATTGCTATATTTCTTTAAGTATACAGTACAGTTCTATAAAATCTGTAGACTTTTACCACACATTCACCAATGTTGAATAATACTTTATAATAAGTTAAATATTAAAGCATGATGTTGTGAGCCCAAAAGCCAGCTTGCAGTAGAATTTTAAACACCTGTTAAAAGAATATAAATAAATGGCAAACCATTTATGGAAAAATTATGAAATAAGTCTAATTTATTCCTTCTCCTATGACATCAGATTGTGTTCATGACATTTACATCTATAAATGGAAAAGAGATCTATAAATAGAAATTACATCTGTAAATGGAAAAAAAAATTTTGCAGAGAGAGAAGTATGTAAATATTTTGGAATTCCTATGGTTCATAAAAGAGTCAGAGTACTAAATCTGATGAGAGATATGGGAGAACACTGACCATGACAGAAGAGCAGCTTGGAAAAGTTATTAAGCAGAAGAAATTCTAACATGGAAAGTATGGTGACTTTGTTCAGTTCAGAGAACAAAAATTAGCTATAAATTTTGAAGAACTATTTGATGCTTTAAACAATTAAAGATGAATCATCATCCCTTATTTGGCAATTTTTAGATTTGGTTTCATGTTAATTTGCAGCAATCTTTCCTAACTCAGTGTTTGCTTACTCTCCAGGATATAAAAGAAAAATCACCAGGTAAGGCAGCCAAAAGAAATAAATTATCAGCTCAATTAGACCCTGGCTTTCTTTCTTGAACTTTCCAAGTTCAGACTATTACACTGTGACTGTCATTCAGCTGAGTCTTCTCAACTGCTTTTCAAGGTGCCAGAAGGTCTGGTCTATCTGTGAAACTGAGTACAATGCATACACACATCCTTCATACATTTAGGAAACCTCGTGTAGAAAAGAATGCTCGTGGATAGTGATGGCCTACTACCATAAAACACTCAGATATAAAAAAATTAGGCATCAGGTAATTGTCCTAATCTGGATGTGTTTACCTAATTCTCTACCACATGTTTTTGCAACCAATTTATTGATCTTTTCTTAAGGTACTTTCTAGAGCAAAGGAACAATGCCACCACACTGACATGATTTTTCACGTGCTTACAAATACTTTACCAATTTTAGTTAAAAGCTCAATGACATACTGACAATTTTATCTCTAAAACCGTCATATCAAAGTGAAGTATGACGACTGCCCTCAGACGTACAATATGTGTCATTTGATATATCGGTATGTGTTTGATTTCTCAGTGGCTATTATATCTGATTGTCCAGAGATCATGTCCCTCTGAGCTTCAAACAGCCCCAAATAAGTCCTCAGAAATGGAGTGTCTGTGGATGGATTTTCTGCACAGGAGAATTCACACATCTCCGTGATCAGACAGTGCAAAGCAGGACTGAAATATTAGGACTTTCACCTCACTGAAACTTACCAGAGATCAGTAACTCATTTTTTAGGTCGAAAACTGTGTTGACTTTGACAACATAAAACAACATGGTTGAAGGTAAACTGAGCAGAATCCAAGCAGATGGCCCTAACAGAAAGCTGAACATGTCACAAGAACAAACTCGTCAATACAAGAGAAAAGAAAGGGAAACAGTATGTGTTCACAGTGCAAGCCAACTGAAGCTTTACTGCTTCCCACCTATTTACTGAATAACTGCCTTATCAATATCTAGGTTTAAAAGATTACCTAGCCAAGTCAGAAGATTGATTTCTCTTGGACATACTGGTCATGTTTTTTTAAGGGGTCATACTAAGTAATGGTTTCTTTATCAAAAAGGTATTCTGTCTTTATATCACAGAATAAGTTGAAGAAGGCAAGCTGATACAGGTTAACTTTCCTGGGCTTATTAAAGGACAATAAAGGTAAAAATAACAAACAAAAACTATCAATTTACCTCTCTTTTTCTCCCATCTCGAATTTTATTGGGGGATTCTATTTTTTTTTAACTTTTGAGTGTACAAATCCTGGGGTAGTTTGACTTATCAATAATGCATAGATACCAAAGTCACAGCTCAATCTTACATGCAAAATATATAGGTCAACTGAACCAACTGACTGAGGCAGTATAAAAATGTAAGAGTTTCATATGTTAAAAGGAATTGCATGTAAAACAATATTCACACTTTACAGTTTCTTCTCTATGATTGACTGCAGATTAAAAAAACAAATATAAAAATATAAGTTCAAAATTGGGTGTAGAAGAAATTTGAACTTATTGGTAGCCATATTAGCAATTATTTTCCCAAAGGAAATAATATATATCATGCTTTGGCATTATTTTGAGACAGTAATTGTCTCATGTACAAAATGAATTTGCCTTATGTTTCACATTCATGATTAAGCATCCCTCATGATTAAGGAGTCTCATTAAGTATTAGAGGCAAAATAACATAGGGATTACGAGCATGAACAAAGTTATTTAAACTACCTGGACCTCAATTTCATCATCTAAAAAGTGAGGATAATAATAATACATACTTTATTGAGTTTTTGTGAGGATTAAATAAATTAATAAAGAGCCTGGCACATAATAACCACAGAGAAGCGTTGGTTATTATTACAATTGACATGGCCTTACACCTCAACTTCTTCCTCAACTTGAAAAAACTTAGACTGTACTCTATAAGAATGTTTTACTAAGGGCCAACTTATTCCACTAAGTTAAATATAAAATAGGAATAAATTAATATTTTAGGGTGAATATTAAAATTCGATATTCTTCTTCCTTTGGTTCTGTTCAGAATTTCAGTGACGATGTTCCATACATACAAACACAATTTCCATAGCTAAGGACTCTCTATCTGGTGCTTTAAAAGCTTCCAAACAGCCAGGAATGTACTTAAACAGTTTGATTAGCCCCTTATGTCAGATAAATGAACAGTTTTGTAAACATTGAGTGCAATACAAGTCATCCTGAAATGAGAGATCCTCTGCGGGACAATAAATGTCCCAAATGTAATATCTTTGAAATAACATGATTTTGTTCTCAAAATAAGCCCTCCTTTTAAAAAGTCAGGATTTTAGGAAGGTACAAAGATATAAAGAAAAAGATTATAAGTGGCAGAATACAAATGGGTATGTTTGCACACAAAATTTCTAACAGTTCACTGGCACCGAAACACACTTTAAACAGGGAACAAAATCTGGCATAGACAACTAAATCTGTCAAACAACTGTAATGTAAAGAAAAGATATAGCACATATAAAAGAACAGAAAACAGCTTTAACCATATAGTGAATTAAATATATAAAAAGTGGAGTAGATTTCCATGGATTAAAGACTTGTAAGGCTAGTCAACAGAATAAAGACTATGACAACGGAATCCAAAACTAAGGTTAAAGTTTTCCTCCCAAAATAAAGACCACAAAGACCAAAAAATAATCTCTTTACTGCTTCCCCACCCCCACATCACCAAGCAGAAATGTCTGGGAAAATCATGGAGAAATGTACCTCCTGGAAGCAGATTTCAACCCTGCCACATACGATCATGGCCTATACTCACTCATCAATTTGCCCTAGACATACAACCCTATCACCAGACTATGAACCTGAAAAACATCAACTAAAATGCACAAATTCTTAGGAAAAAGCATAATTTTAAAGAAAATACCATAGAAAAGCATAAAAGAAAAGATCATAGACATGGTAGTTAGAGCTAAATTTAAAGCCCTCTCCTTCTGGCTTTCCCTTCCTCCCTCTATTTTTATACAACTGCTGTGTGACTTTCTTTCAGGTACTAAGACTGTACTGTTTTGCAAGAGTACAAGAAATATCAGAAGTTCTAAAGATATCATTGATTACTTAATAAAGACAGCCATCTCTCATCTGTACAATGCCTATCTCTGACCATTCCAAATTACTTTCCAATAGTTACCAATTATGCAATTATTACATAAGATAGTATACAGCATTGCCTATTTGCAGGTAAGAAAATTAAGCCACAGAGGTTAAGAGGCATTATCAGGTCCTTAGAAAAGCCCCAGAAAATCAATTCCAAGCATTAAGCTAACAGAACATTCATACACGAGACATTGTGGAAGACTGTTTCAGTGCCAGGTACTGTTCTAGGTCAGCAGTAATCCAGAGTGATAAGGTCCTTGTGCTTGTGGAGTTGATACTGCAGGAAAGGAAATTACCGGTAAACAATTACATATCATTAATCAAATGATCCCAGCCATCTTTTGTGTTTTTGTTTGTTTGGGTTGTTTTTGAGTCATTTACTGCTAAAATGGAAAAGAACTAATTAAGATCCCCCTTCCTCAGGGGCTGTACATGGAACTGTAAGTTTCCAATAGATTTCAGAAACTTGAGCTGAACTGTAGAACAAGCTTTTAGAGATGTGTGTAATCCTACTCTAAAGTAGCCTCCTCTTTTGTATAAAATCAACAGATGATAAAGAAGACGTGGTATATTTACACAATGGAATACTATTCAGCCAGAAAAACTGACAACATAACGCCATTTGCAGCAAGATGGATGTTTCTGGAGAATGTCATTCTAAGTGAAGTAAGCCAGAAAGAGAAAGAAAAATACCATATGAGATCATTCATATGTGGAATCTAAAAAAAAAAAAAAAAAAGAAGAAGAACATAAATACAAAACAGAAACAGACTCATAGACATAGAATACAAACTTGTGGTTGCCAAGGCAGAGGAGGTGGAAAGGGATAGACTGGGAGTTCAAAATTTGTAGATACTGACAGGCATATGTAGAATAGATAAACAAGATTATACTGTATAGCACAGGGAAATATATACAAGATCTTGTGGTAGCTTACAAAGAAAAAAAATGTGACAATGAATATATGTATGTTCATGTATAACTGAAAAATTGTGCTCTACACTGGAATTTGACACAAAATTTTTAAATGACTATAACTCTATTAAAAAAAAGTTTAAAAAAAAATCAAAAGCCTATTAAGGGAGAAAAGATACTGGGGTTGGGAAGAAGAGAAAGTGACTGATGATAATCCTGTTGCAGAAGAAGTCAATCCTTTCTCAAGCCACCTCTCCCACTCATCAACTCAAGCACCTAAGAAATATATCCCTCTGGGAAGTCCTTTGTCCTGTCGCCTACATGACTATCAGTAGCTCAAAGGTTTCACTGTGAACTAATTGCCCAAGTTCCTCAGATGTGTGAGCTAAGTGATGGAAAATAGTCCCTTGAATCAGAGATTTTACCCATGGAATTAATGGCTTATATTTTAGTAACTTCAAATTGGCAAATATTTTCATTTATAACAGCTACATGTTCTACATGTAATATTATAGAAATACGACCTGAAGTCAGGGGGCAATGGAGGAATGTCTAAATTTAATCAATTCTGTTAGTAAGCCAAAAAAAGAAATATATATTATATATACTGTATATAATATACATGTTATATACATAATATGTATTTTTATATATATAACAAAATTACTTTATAGATCTGAAGAAATGGTGGCTTTGGATAATAAAACAGTGAGTGATTATAAAAACATGTACACTCATATACTCAAGTATATACTTAATATCTTAAAATGTGACACAGTTACATCTAAACTTGAATCTGTAAAATAATTTCAAATTAAATATTAATCAAAGGTACAATTATACCAAATCAATTTCAGGCACTGCTGTCTTACAGGATGAAGGCAAACTGAAGTATAAATTATTTACAAGAAAAAAAATCCATAATAGCATTGAGCTAATTATCACAGTAATTGTAGCATTTCAGGGCAAGGGTAGAGAGAGGAGATTTCCTTTGTTCATATTTTTCCTATCCAAAATTTCATAAGTAAGTCATATGTTTCAACCACAATTTTTAAAATCTAAAGAAAATTTGAATCTGACATTCTTTAAAACATTAAGAAACAAAGAGGAACTTTAACTGAATCCATAACAGCATATAAAAAGATTTCCTTGATTTACTTATGTGTGTGTGTCTGCATGTGTGTATCCTTTCTGGCTTCAATAAAACCCCCTTAAAATTGGAACCACTTCACTCAAATTAACATTCTTTCCTCCCTCCCCTTAGTATCACTAACTGTTGTAGCTTAGAAAAGGTTTTGGTCAAAAGTAGTTACCAATGTCAAAGACTATCTCTTTCCAGTGTCTCAGATTTTATGTTTTACTTTAGGCAAAAAGCAGAGTGTTTTAAAATTTTTTAATACTTAAAAGTCTATTTATTTAACATGTTTATTTATATTTATATGAAATATTTATACTTTTAAAATTAATATTAAAATTTTATAGTAAACATTTTTAATTCTATTAATTTTTAAATTTAACACTATAAGAGAAAAATCTGAATTATCTATTTTTTGGAAAAATCCTGTGTGGTCATGCCTTTTAACTGATGTTCAAGCAACATAATGTTGGATTACTACAACAAACACTGGGATAAAATTTTATACTATCCATTTAACTGTAAATCTTAATGTGAGGTTATCTAATAATTTTGGGGGGAAATGATGCCTTTTCTATTGATGTATATCCATACATATTTCTTTTGAATATCCATGCATAATGTCTTCTATTCAGTATAAATTCTAAAAACTTATTCTTCATTCTATTTATAGCATATTAAATTTATAGTCTGAGATAATGATCAGAATATGATGTTAAATAAATTAATGCTCTACTTGAAGTTCTTTTCAGAAAAGTTTGCTGAGATACGCAATCATAGACTTGACTTATCATTACAGTTGTTTCAAGGTAAATTTGTTCCAGGCACACATACAAAAAATACAGATAATTTGATAATTTGTGCAATCTCTCATTTCTATTAGGGAAACAAAATGCTAAATTGTACATCAGCACCTTTAAATATAAGAAATAAAACTTTTCTTCTATTGTTTTCGATTGGAGGAGATCATTATACAGAAATTTTTACTGACAGAAATTTGGTAATAACACACCCTTTAATACCTGTGTTAGGTACTACAAGTTATACAACACAAGTGCTTAAAATTAAGTAGGGTTCAATCCCCAGTACCTCCATTTTAAATCAATCAATCAATCAATCAATCAATCAACAAACAAGCAAACCTAATTGCCTCCCCCCCAAACACAAAAATGTTTTTAATTAAATGGGAAACACAGACAAGTAAACTTTTTTTTAATTAAAGTATAGCCACTGTGTAATTTTCTGTTAATTTCTGGTGTACAGCATAGTGATTCAGTTATACATGTTTATATATATATGTATATACATATGTGTATATACATATATACATATATATTCCTTTTCATATTGTTTTCCATTATAGGCTATTACAAAGCATTGAAAATAGTTCCCTGGGCTATACAGTAGGACCTTGTTGCAGGTAAGTAAACATTTACTTACAATACAAGACTTACATGCTGTGATCAAGGAATATAGGGAGGCATGGGGAAGGTTAACCTTGGGGGGAGGAGTCGGATATACAGAAAAGGAGACTTGGTGGAAGCGATGACTCTGCTGAGCTCTGAAGCAATAAATAGCTTTTTCTAGATCAAAGGAATGGGGGTAGAGAGCGTAAATCCTAGGCTGCACTGCCCGGATCACACAAATCCTTGCAAGTCCTTTTGAGTTCAGATTTTTAGGAGCAATTGTGAATCTCTGAGTGAGCAATCAAGAGGGACAGATCAGATTTTTACTTGTGAATAAGTATTACAGTCATCTGAGTGCGACATGATGGTGATACTAATTAGAGAAACAGCAAGGGGGATGGAAATAAGTGGGAAGACTCTCCAGCCATTCAGGAAAAAAAAAAAATCAGCAAGACTAGATGATCAACTGATATGAACAGGTGGAAAGAAAGGGGGAAGGAATAGATCTCCGGCTTCCGGTCTGGTGGGCTGGTGAGATGGCAGTACCATTTTCATAGCTGGGAAATAAAAGAGGAAAGGGGAAAGACAGGGATGGAAAGGAAGATAAGTCTCAGTCTGGACCTTTAAGCTGGAGGCACAACCAAGACCTCCAAACAGAGATGAGTGCAAAGTCTAGGCTAGAGAGAATAGAACAAAGAGTGAATCAGGACAACTTTGACAACTAAATCCAAGGAGGTAGGTGTAGTCATCCAGAATAGGCCATAGAGCAAAATTCTCCTGGAGCCTAAACATTTCAGCTACAAGCCAAAAAAAAGCCAGATAAAGAAGAGGAAACAATAGCATCTGTGTGGCAGACCTTGCTACTTGCCTAGTAAATACCCATTCTTTGTTCTTCCGTCCAACAAAAGACAAAATTTTGTTTGGAGAAGAGATGGGCCAGTCAAAAACACATCTCTCCAGAAAACTTTGACAGTAAGGGTGGCCATGTAACAGTTCAAGCCAACAAGATGTCATCGAATTCTAGTGGGCAAGACTTCCAGGAAATTTATTCTTTATCTGGAAAAAAAATAGGCTGATGATTTTTTACATTCCTCCCTCAAGGACAGCACAGAGAGGTGACACTGAGAGGTGCAGCAGTCACCTTGCAACCATAAGAAAGAAAGTCACATTCTAAGGTTGGCAGAGCAGAAAAATCAAAGGAGGCTGGTTCCTAATGGCTTCTTGGAGTCCTTATACTTCATACAGCCTTTCTCCAGACTCAAATTTAAACCCATTCGGCTAATTTGTCTGACTTTGGTTACATGCAGTAGGATGCAATCTCGATCTAGCTGGGTGCCATGAAATTCTGGTGAAGAGGATATTTCACAAAGAAGGTCAGCTGTGTCAAATGTCTGCAAGAGGTAAATTATACCCATAATAGAAGACAAAGTTTAGAAAGCTGAGGTCAAGGCTATTAAGAGTAACAGGATATTACTGAGAGAGAAGGGTAAGGCCACACACTGCGCTAAGCATCTCTTTGCAAAGTTTTGATAAAGTACCATATTTAAATTGCCTATGTTTGGAATGTTGAATGGATCCCTGTTATGGCCTTCAACATGCTGATGTAGAAGAAAACCTACCTGGACACAAAATGAAAACAATTATATATCGTATTCTTACTCTTATGATCTTAAAACAAAGGAACCAAGAAGATAACCACACAGCTGAATTTGATACACAGACACTTTTGAAACTGTGTGTCCTCCCACAAAGTACCAAATATTAACGTGCATCAAAAATTTATTTCTGAAAATAATATTTGGACAGTTCATTTAAGTGGGGGAATCACAATAATTTCGATCTCCTACTTGTGTTTCATACCATTCGCTAATACTTTGAAAGCTCTGAAGTCTTATAGAAAAGAGATTTGTTTAAAGATGTATTTTCCAGATTATTTTTTTTAACAGCTCATAGAAACAATTCACTGGAACATATTTTGAGAGACCACAATCAAATACTGAAATACTAACTAGGTCAATAACAATTGCTTTACAAATCCTCGAAAGTAGGCCATCAAAGACATACCATGTACTGATATATGAAAAATACCTATCTATTCACAAACATTTTTGTGGATTTTAAATACATTTGTGTATAGAAGATGACTGCCTCTGGGAACAGCAAGCGTTTTCTAAATGTAACCATATATGGCGTTAGATTTTCAGCATCCCCCTTCCTGAAATAAAGAGATACAGTCTTTGGGACCACAGGAATGGAAGAAGTCAACCTCATAATGTGCCTAGCACAGTAAATAGCACATGGAACAATCACTGCCATTCACACAGCGCTCGCTGTTGGCCAGGCACAGCTCTAAGCACATGATGCATGCTCACTTACTTAATCCTTCCCAAATCTGTATAAGGTAAGTGGAACAATTTCCCTATTTTACAGGTGAGAATGAAAACATGGAGAGGCTAAGTTACTTCACCAAGGCCAGAGAGCTATGCTAAATAAACATTTATTGAGTTTGCTGAGAACAAAATTTGTGTTAACTTAATGACAGAATTAATCATATCTAACTACGAAGTTTCCATTAACACACTCTTTGGATAAGAGCCATCCAGTTAATGGTTTAAGAGAGCCCCTTGTGTTAAAAGAACACAAACTCCTCTTGGAATAGGTTATAAGAAATGTATTGTTACTCACCTGCAGTTGATGATCAATCTTTTGAAGGAGATTGAAGAATGACAACCAACATAGTCCAGAAAGAACCTATTTCATGGGAAACTATACAGAGACCTAAGTGGTAATTACTTTCTAAAAAGAATGAAAGAAAAAGAAAGGGGCTAAGAAACTGCCTTTATTGTCTACCAATGTTTCAGAGTCTAACCACAGAATTCTGAGCTCATGCAAGTTCTAGATTGTGGTGATTTAGGCAAAAGATGAGAAAAGTGGAGGAAAAAGGAACTGTCAACAGATCTCAGTCTACTGGCCACACAACATTTCCTCCTCTCCTGTGACATTTTGGCTCACTGTTGCTTTCTTTCTTGAGGTGGTCCCAAAGGAAAGCATGCTGTAATCATATTTTCCACGAATTCCCTTAAGCAAGATTCAACAAGGTTGCAACCTGCTCTACACATCCATTTTAGAACTAAGGGAAGTCACTTGGGTTAGTTATGACAAGTGCTGGATTATATGATCGAAGTGCCATCAATGTCCTACATCAAACACAGTCTCCTAATCCATTTTCTAGTGTCTGACTGAGATAGGAATCTAATCAAAGGGTAACTTAATGTGACTCAATCTAGAGAAAGTACAGTATTATGTAGTGAAGAGATACAGAGTGATGGAAAGGAAGAGATTGAGACTGAATATAAATCCTTTGTGGAGGGGTGTCCTTTCCCACTTTCTTTTTAACTCTCTTGCTTTTATTCTAAGTTTTACTCCATCATTCACTGGATAAGATTAAAAATGTCCCCATTCAGACATACTAAATAACTTGGTCATAAACTTTTATTTCTTTTGACAAGTGTAAAATGTCATACATGCTATTAAAACTTCAATTTAAACCTTAGGTTAAATACGACATAACTTAAAATGTTACTAAAGCTACAATTTCCATGTTGGGTCCTAAGAGACTGAGATTAGAAACTGTTTTATTATACTCAGAAACCTAAATTAAACATCAGATGTACTTTATTAAAAATTAGGTCCCACTTAATAACGATCCTCAAACATATGAGCTGCTATAGTTTTAAAACTGCTCTTCTGTTATCAGCATATAAAATGAAAGGAAGACAAGCTGTAGAATAGAATTTAGGTAAACTGAGGTAATAACTTTGTGTTAACATATGCTGATGAACATAAGGAATGTTGATGGTGGAGGCTAGAAAATCTTTTATTCTGAACCTCATTTAATACAACAAATGATCTTCAGGTAATTTAAACTAAAAATCAGAAGGATATATTAAACGATTTCCCAGTGACCCTTCCAGCACAGTTCTGCTCTTATTAATAAAACCTAGTTTTTTTTTTTTTTAATAGTTCGCATTCTAGAAAATGTAACATTAAATAAAGACTCTAGCATTTCACTTTTGGGTTATTCTAAGTGAATACAGCCTTCCATTAATTTACTTAAAGATACCTATGACACATTTCACCTATTAATTTCCTTGATATACAATGGTATGGATATTAAAAAAAGTTTGAGTATCTTCTCTGCTTAACATTCCACTATCTGTAAATATTCATACATAGGAAATATTTTTTTCCCCTTATTCATTCAGACAAATGTATTTCTCTGCTCTTCCAAACTTAACCCTATCATATCAGTACCCGCCCCGCCCCCACGCTACCCCCACCGGCTCACACATGCCCACCTGCGCGCTCTCTCTCCCACACCCACCCCCTCCTTCTTTTTGAGTCTCTTTCTCTGTTACTCTGACTTTGTTTCCCTCTGTGTCCCTCTTGTGCTTTTCTTTCTATGTTTTTCTCTCTCTCCATTTCTGCCCCTGAACGCTGTCTCTACCAGTCTCTTACCCCGCCAGCTTTCCCTGGCCTCCACTCCTTACTGGTTTAGAAACCCAGAATAATCCACCTGAAATCATGTCTCCCCTGATTCTCTTTTTAAAAACCAACCACATTGGGGTCACATTCCCAAAAGAAGTTTCGGGCTTCAGGGACGAGCATGGGTCTGTGAACGCCAGATTAGCATAGTGTATACCAGCACTTCTCAAACTTGAATTTGCATATGAAGTCACCTTAAAATACTGTTTAAATACAGGGTCTGATTCAGGCGGTCCCACAGTGGGGCCCTACATCTCTAACTTGCTACCAGCTGATGCCAATGCTGCTGGTCCATGGACCGTATTTTGAGTAGGATCCTAAAGGCTGTAGTAGACCTAGTCCTTCCCACATCCGAGTTTGCCTCCCCCACACGTGGCTGGACACAGTACCATCCAAGTGAGTTTCCTCTCTTTCTTATCCATATCGTGCCTAATTATTGCAGCATCTAGATTTTCATTGGTTTTTACATCTTATTTTAACTAAGCTTTTGAAAAAAAAAATTTTATCAACCATAGATCAAAGCCTAAGATTGCAATAAGAAATTTAAAACATTACTATGTTGCAGGGGAAGGACATAGTTCAAGCGCTAGAACACATGCCTAGCATGCACAGGGTCCTGGGTTCAATCCCCAGTACCTCCTCTAAAAATAAATAAGCCTAATTACCTACTTCCTCCCAATTTTTTTTTAATTACTACGTGGCAATTTTTCTTTAATTTCCTGTCAAATTTGCTTCATTAACTATAAATCTACTATACTATAATAGCTTTACAGATAATATACAGATTACTGGCAAAGTATAAGAATGCAAATAATTCTACTTTCCAGAATACTAATTTTTTCACTTTTTCCCCCTATCCAGAAAGACAAAGAGAAAGTAAAAATGTTTAAGTCCTGTTTTGCATATGTAAACTTTCTTAAGGGAACTTCAGGAAACCCCTTCAGGTACTGTGAATATTAACTGTTTCCTTATCAGTCAGGAGGTTTAAATGCCTCTGTTTTCTATCAGCCAGTCTTTACAATCATAGGCACAGGCTGATGTTACTCTGAGGGGCTCACTACACTTAGAGAGCCAGTTCCACATGTATCAGAGCTTAAAAAAGTTCTTTTGGCTACTGGTACTACTGGAAGTCAACTAAATTTCCCAAGTTACGTTATTCCCAGAGGAGCTAATTAAATATTCCAAAACCTTGAAAGAAAGAAAAAACCCCAGTGAAATAGTACCAAGACTCCATTCTAAGTGCTGTGCCTTCAAATGAGTGTTTGAGGTCATGGGAACTACTTGCCTTTACAGAGAAGTTGTGTAGAAATTAGATTGGTCCTTGAAGTGGCATTCTGATGATTTATGATGTTCCTCACACGTGGGATAAAACATTTCCAAGTTACATGTTAGATCATATCACTTACAATGGGCCAGGAATGGTGCTGGACACTTAGTCACATATGGCTCCAGAGGAGGTAGTTCTTAGGAGAGGGACCAGTGGAACAGGAAAACAAGAACATTCCAGGCTGAGGGAACAGAGGAAGGTGCCGTATCTTGGGACTGTGAGGGACTGCAGCAAACTGAACAACTGTCAACCATCAAAGCTAACATAAGCTAATCCGAACTCTCAGTTCTATGACTTGCATGGTTCATAGCCTTGACCTTGACTTAGCCATCACCAATAATTGTATTTCTTGCAAAATTTCAACTTCTACTGTTTCACCCTCCAAAATTTAACCAACTCTTCAATCTCCAAGTCTAATATTCGTTTTTCTCTTCATCTCCATTATACACCTGTTTCAAACTAACACTGTCTCTTGCCACATGTATTTCAGCTCTCAGCTTAACTTCAATCCTTCCTCGTACTTACCACCATTTTAAACATAAAGTTATTTGTATGGTTAGTTACTTATTTTCTGTCATCACATCCCTTTATGGTAATTCCCATGAAGGCAGAAAATGTTTCCTTTTTTGTTCACCACTGAACGGCTAGAACTAAGCAGAATGCCTGCAAAGAGTTATCTAGGAAAAAATACCAATTTTAGGGGGACAGTCTATATTTTCTTATTCTTCATGTTTTTATTTAATGCTTGACTTTTTAAAAACAGCACGTTTAATGCCCACATTGTGTAACAAGAGATCAAAGAACTTTTATGACCCTCAAAACATTCAACAAAACATTTTGCCTAACCTGACAAAAAAATTTTTAAATTGGTAATTAATGACAAGTTTAAGTTAATTTATTTTGTATTAATTTAAATTAATTATACTAAGAATGTTTAGGCATGTTTTATTAGATCAACTTGTCATTGAACCACATTTTAAAATAAATACAAATCATCTTCAACTTTGTGTATGTGGGAACGATGTCTAGCATTTAAATCATAAGTAAGTTAGGAGGATTAAAAGGAAGAATGATATGATGACAAGATTTAAGAGATAACCAGATCTACCTTGTTATTTTATTGTTTTATAAAGTCAGTATTGTTGATATGAAGAGACACTGCCAAGAATTTCCCATAAATAACTAAATACTGAATTGATTTCCTGGAAACCCCAAGGGACTTTATATCTCAGCATCAAGTAGTGTTGAAGTAATTATCTTAGTACTTTTCAGCATGTATGAACACCATCTACTTTTTGAGAAAATAGAAGGAGTGGCTCATGAGACTGGTAAGGGAGTATGTAAACTTTAACCCCAAGATCACTTGATTGAATCTGGTCCAGGATGATGTATGTAGTAACATAATACAGGAGATGGAGGATATTTTGTGGCATCCAATCTAGAGCTAAACTCTTCCATTTAGTCTTTATGACATAGTTATGTGTTCTAACATAGCCAATTCTCTTTTTGGCCACCTAAGAAAGAACTGAATATTAATTGAATAGTAAATAGTTTTCCCTAGAGAACATACAGTGATGTTAAGATATCCACCCAAATTTCAACAGTGGTTAACTCTGGGTAATGAGATTACAAGAACATGTATGTATTTTAAAAGACTGTGTATGTTCTATAGTGAACATATATTAGTTCTGTATTTAGAAATAAAGCACAACTTTTAAGTTATTTAAAAATGATCTCTGAAAGCTTAATAATCATATTCCTTAACCTGAGATTGGGAGTAAAGGAAAGAAAATGCATAGCATGTCCCCACTTTAAGATCTTTCCACGTATTTGCTAAAGATTAATATACAGCAGTCAAGTGAGTTGGAGGAAAAACAATAAAAGTTTTCCTAAGAAGTCAACTGAACACACTAAATCACTTTAAGGAGAATTGTTTAATAACAAGGACAACAAAAGATCATAATATATTGAGAGCAATGGAAAAACATTACTTCAGTGGGAAATATTACTTCAAAATATAAACATTCTACCTCAAAGTAATCACTATTAAAAAGCAGCCCAGTTAATAAAATCTGGAAAGACTTAATCTCTGATTAATTGGACTTTTTTTTTTCCTGGAAAGATAGTTCTCTGGTTTGCTGCTAAGACAGCCAGCAGATGTCTGCCTAGTCAGAAGGGAATTTCACTTCCTCAGGAGAAAACAGCTTACACAGGAAAGAAATAGCCATATGCTGACTGTGCACTGCTTAGCAGATGACTTAGAGAGCCATGTTCTACAATCGAAAGTGTGGTCAAGGTTCAAAATAATTTTCCCTAAAATTCAGTGCAATTACCCAAGATCAGATTACTTATTAAATGTAAGTCGTGTCAAAGAACTGTTATCAATTTGTACCAGGCATAAAATGAAGTTCTATATTTAATAACTGGTAATATGGATATAATGAACCCATAAAATACTTTTTTCTAAACGTTTAGTAAACTCTAGAATAGCGCTAACACAAAACAAACAAGGAAATACTATTTATAAGATCATTTTAGAAAGCTAGGTTTGAAACTGAGTTAGATAAACAGTGAGTTTTCATAAATCTTTGAAACAACAGTATCTTCTAAATTTTCAAATTAAAGTCCCTATCAAAATATATTATTTTCGGTTTGCAAAGAAAAATAATAATTAACAAAATTTAAAAATGCATCTGTGATTAAAAATTCTTTTCCTTTACAGAGGTAAACTTCTAAAAATTCAAGGTGGAAACTTTAAGTATAAGGACTACTACATATTTCTTAGCATTTCAATTCTTAGACTTAATAATTGTGTGAAATAAATTTTATTGCATCAAAACTGAGTTTTCAAGACCAAGAATACCACTCTTACCACATGGCAAGGATTAGTACCAAAAGGTTGGCCAATGCTTTTCACTAGGTCTATCTTGTTTATAATTCAAATTCAAATAAAAATGAAAATAAATAATCTTAAAGATAACCAATAAATGCAATCCTCTTGATGCATTACTTAAATTTAAATGAACATTAAAACACAGAAGACAAGAATATTGTCATTTCTATATAGAAGCAAAGGTTTTTTCACAGTCCATATTTTTTTCCCAGTGTTTGAGAGATTGACAATTGTTAGGAACCAAGAGATCTAGTTGTTGTTACAGCTGTAAAACTTGGTTTAAAGGCAAATAAAACACAGATAAATGTTTTTTAAAGTATTACCAACAACTGTGTTCTGAAACCCATTTTGCCTCAAGACATTTTTGTTAATGCTATTACTTTGAGCTATAGCGTCACTAAGAAATTAGATGCAATCTTTGTCTTCCTGTGTCTGAGCCTTTGGGAAGAATAAGAACAGTTCTTATTGAACTTCTGGTACCTAAACTAAGGAAATATGTAGTAATATTCTCCAGGAAATAATAAAACCAAACTATAAAAGCACTTCACAGATTTAACCTATAACAAATATGACCCATATTTCCCTGCCCTCCTTCCCCTCCAATTATTTATGTAACATACAAAAGGCTAGTTTTGATTTTAGGATGCAAACATATTTTAAAATGCTGAATGAGCAGTAACCATTGGCTAAAATAAATATGTGAAATACACGTGAATTAAATACTACATATCTATTTGAAGTGCTCTGAACCACAAATTTTTTAAACACAAAAACTATTTTAACTGCAGAGTACTTAATTTTTCCCATATAACTTATGCGACCAAATAAATACAATTTATCTAAACAAAAACATGATTTCAATTTTTACAATTTAACTATTATAAAATTATTGGAAGCAAACAGTATTCAAACTTTTTTTATAGTTTCAAATAATTATTATCACTAATAAGGATCTTATTACCTAACTCTCCTTTTAATATCAAATTATATTTGATAAATGTACAGTATCTATATGCTTCTTCCTTCTCAAGTATATAAACTGTTATTGAATACAATCTTAAAGTGTTTTCTAGAGTATCTTGTTATTCAATAAATTTTAATACTTTTTTCTCTGGAAGTTGAATTTTGGAATATGTGAGGAATATCCCATTAAAATTTGTGAACTATGCATTAAGGAACCATATATTTGAATATTTTACTGATAAAAGTTATATAATGATCTTATGTCTGGTTTCAATTTCATGATCATGTATTTGTTAACTAAGATTGCAAAAGCTTTTCCCATAATGCACCCTCAAGGTAATGGAATGTCTAACTTAGGGAAAGAACTTAACTGGAAACTAAGAGTGTCTTTTAAAATGTCTGCACAAAAGCCAGATTAGAAAAAAACAGGTCTCTAAATCCCAATGCACTAAGGATATCTTGATCACCTGAGGTAAAAGTAGAGGTATTCTGAAAAGGAAAATCTATATGGTAAGCATTTAGATCCTCCATTCAAGTCTATAAACTTAAAAAAAAATAGTTTGACAATGATAAAAATGTAAATAGAGTAGAAAATAACACAGAAAGGTAAGATGATCTTTGATATTTCTGTTGGTACACACTCATTTATATTAAAGAATTATAATTCCGGAGAATAAACAATCACTGTTTTCCCCTCCTGGTGTTCAGTTTCTTACATACTACATACAGGAGTTGGCCTAGGTTATCTACATCATCTTTCTTGATTCTCTACATTTGTTCTCAAACATTAACTTACATTTATCTTCACAGGAAAGAACTATTCTTAAATATAGAGGTGCCAAGTGTTAGAAAGGTGTTAATATCGTAACTTTGAAAGATGACTTTATCAAAACATATACTTCTTATAAACAAATTGAACCGTTAAAATTCCTTTCTTTGTGCCACATTTAAAGTTGAGCTTAAAAAAGAAAAAGAAAAATAGCTTTCTGTTGTGATGATAGCTTTTATACATCTCACTGGTTTAGTTCTAAGACCTTCGTTGAGAATCAAAGCAATATGAAAAAGTACAATAAGTTAATTATCAGGTAACTATAAATAGAGAAATATAAACTTGGGTTTCACGTAAATGTTCTTAAAATGTGAATTGCTAGTTCTGACCTAGTTTTAAATGGTTACTTTAATTTTTTATTCTATCTAATTAAATTTTATACCCATATCGGACTATCTTTGGCATTTTGTCTCAACTTAAGTACCACATGGTTCTGTGAGTAAGATCAAATCATCTAAATTCTCTAGGGCAGATTTCACATTAATAATATGATTAAGTTGGAATAATCCTTCTCTAAATTCCTTTTTGTGTCTATAATTTTATAATTATCTGTGGTTCTATGTATTTATGTTCTAGTTGAATATTGGAGACAATGTTAGATATTATGAAAACTGATTTTATAACTAAAATTTTGAAATGTATAAATTATATTAAAATATCAATCAACCTGGAAAACATTATATATAAATATCTATATAGTTTTGTACACAATTTCATATAAAATTACAGATAGTTAAACTAATAGTGAATTAGATCTAAATTTCATTTTTTTCTCCAATTTTTATACAAGTGTCAATTCCTGTCATACATACATATATGAAGCAGGATTCTTTCAAAGGAACAAAATTTTCTGGTTACCTCTTGAATGCTTACTGAAAATTAAAAAAAAGCCTAATTCTAATTCAAATACAATACACATCTAGACTCTAGATGTAACCATTTAATCATTAGTCAACCAAATCCTTTTTGATGTAATGTCAAATGAGCAGCCTTTGGTATTTGTATAAATAAAGTGAACCATGAACCCCCTGCAGATTCCATCCACATGTTTTCCTCCCAGGGTGCACTACAGTAGCCATGATAATAAAGTATGAGGCATAATCATACACTTCTCTGGCTATAGCTTTAGTAAAAGTGTAATATATTTCTAAGAATTAGAAACAGTTTAAAACCATACCTTACATTACCAGTTGAAAGTATTTCTCTTCATGAAGACACATGAAAAAATCCTACACTGTACTTTTTATATAAACATACTTAAATTCACCATATTTAAAAGGAACAAAGGAGAAGAGTAAATCCTTTTCAGTGAGAATGGTCAACAGAAAACAGCTCCAAAAGTAAAACAGTTCAGCCACTATGTATAAATCCCAATTTAGCTTGAATAACCAGCTCAGATGAGAAACGTAGAAAATTCAAACAAATAGTAGATTATATTCACATGCAAATGTAGAGATTTTCCTCAAGGAAAGCCTGTGATGCAGGCTTAATGTTTCATTACCACGATCAAGGCAAATGATCCCACTTGGTCCGCCCCTCCCCCAAACACAGAAAATCCATTTTACTTACTAGCTACCTCCAGCGATGCATTGTGACTCACAGCCTCTCCGAGATAATTCCTTGCTACACAGACATAGACCCCTTCATCAGGCCTACTTTTCCGTCCATGCACTATACGTAAGAAAAATAAAGATCCACTTGGCAGCAACATTCGGTGTGAGCGAGGGTCATCTTTGTCTGTCTCCACTCTCTCCCCGCCTTTGTACCATTCAATGGTGGGTGTGGGGCGGCCTTCGGCTTTGCAGTTCAAAGTTGCAGGTTCTCCTTTTGAGACAATTAGGTCTGAAGGGTGTTCAACAATGCGAGGTGGAAAATCTTCCTGACGAAGACGGGAGCCTGCAGAAGAATTGATAAAATATCTTCAAATCATCACTTGAAAACAATTAAGTCTCATTTCAAAAGCCCGGGCATCAACACTACTATCTAAACACTGCATAATATTGACTTCCTCTTCCTAATCCTTCTGGTGTCCACCTTGACTATAACTTCTCATTCCTGAATCCTTTCGACCGTCCACTTAGAAAGTGCTCTTGCTAAAATTTCGCCTGTACAAATCCTGTCTGTTCTCCAAATCCCTTGTCCACAGATTCTTTCAGAACCCATCACCCTGTCTGTCTGTACTATGTCCGTGCCTGTTTCTGCAGAGGAATGTGTTACAGAATTGTTGACAACTACAAATAATGGCATGGCTTCCCGGAATCCCTTTTTAACTAACATCAATCAACACTTTAACAAAACATATGCTATACACCAATGAACATTTATGTTGAAATATATATGATGAAACCATTCTTTATATAGACTTTCATATCTTTTTAAATAATAAAAAAGTATATAAAATATATTGTCCCCTTAATTGATAAATTAAGTCCATTAGTCTCCAATAATTATGTTAACATTTTAGTAGACTTCAAAGATGTTAAATAATTGAGTTTAAGTAATTAAATATAATATTAAATGGAAAAGGATAGTTTTCCCTTTTTTCTACATTCTAGACCTTATGTATTATTACTTAATAAGTGAAATCTTGAGTGTGTGTGTCACAAATATTTTGTCTGTACCTTATTTTTTTCCAACAAGATTATAATCTCTAAAACAAGGATCCAGTTTCATAGTTTTGATATTCCTACCTTAGGGTTGCCATGAACAGATTTAATATGTAAAAATCTTAGAGAGTTCCCAGATTCAACAACCAAACCTTAAACCTTGTTCCCATCTAATGTTCTACTCTCAATGAATAATGAAAAGTAGAAACCAGTCTTCCTTGACACCTCTCTTTCTATCCCTTAATCCTCTCCCAAATTTCTCAAATGAATCTACTCATCTCAATCTCTGCAGCCTGCTACCATCCCAGATCAAACTACTCTAGGTTCCCACCAGGATTTAGGATAGCTTTTAAATAGCTTCACTTCAGTGCAGCCAAATGAAAGCTTTGAAATGCAAATACAATCTGGCTCTTAAAATAAACTCATTGCTCTTAAGATGAAATCCTTAACAAGACCTGCAACAGTCAGTGTGTTCATTACCCTGTCCAGCTCTCCAGACTTTCTGTCCCACTCCTTTCTCTGCTTTCTTCACCCTAGTCTTCTGTTAGTTTCACAAATATATTAGGCTTCCTCCTGCCTCAGGCCTGTGCCTGTCACAGGGTCTGGGCCCAAAATGGTCTCACCCTAGTTTATACCCAGTCTTTTAAATCTCTACCATCCCTGATCTTTACAGCAAAACGTAAATACTCCCTTAAGCAAGGGTAAAAAACTACTCTTGGCAAAATGATCAGAATTATAATTTAAATTTATTTGATGTTCTGAATATTGTCTTGTCTTTCCCATTACTCTGTAAGATCTGTGGGTCTGATTTTGCTCATGGTTGTTTCTCTGATGCTTGAGCACACTAGAGATAATAAAAATGTGTTGAGTAAATTAAAAAATGAATACAGTGCTAATAGCAAGACCCTGTTTGAGTGGAATGATCTGAAGCTTAAAAATCATGCATACTATAAAGACACTTTACAAGATTATTTTTAATTGTAACTGTACATGCATACTTTAACCTTTATTAGGCAGTAAGTTCTGCATAGAGTTTATCTATATTTCTAACTTGTAACTACTGTAATTAGTATTTTTTCTTAATGAAATCATAAAAGAGTGATGAGACTAAAAGGTCTATGACTTGCTTATATCCACCATGAAACAAAAAAAATATATAATTTGAAATGTCAAGTAACAGTTTTATAATCAGAAATATTGAGAAATAGCTTTAGTTCAGGGCATGGTATACAGCATACTATAAATCCTCTAAGTGAAACCAGGCTCTAAAAAAGGATGAAATAAACCAGCAACTAGGGAAAAAATTACTTGGAAACTCGTGGTCTTTTGCAAAGGCTATACTGAAGTCAAATGAAATTTAAATTGGATTTCAGATTACTCAATTATGAGTGCTGTAGAACTTTAGAAAATAAAGCATTATAATATATTACTGGCCATTATTCCAGTTGTAATTATGAAAGGTGGATGCTAATGAGGATCAACTGCTGAGGTAATATGTATTTAATTTAAGTAAATTTCATTTATATTCACATGGGAAACAAGGATGCATACGTTGCTATGAGAATACAAAGAAAGGGCACTTAAGACTGCTGGAGAAAGGCAGACAGAGAAGGCATGCTGACACATGAAACCTGAGGTGAGTCTTGAAAAATGAGTCAGGAGGGAAAGAAAGATGATTTCACTCAGAGGAACAGCTACAAAAGAATATGGTACACTTGTGGGACCTATAGGTAAGTGAGAATGGCCTCAGTATAAGGGGGATGTCAGAGATTAGGAAGCATGTGCCTGAAGAAGCCATAATGTGATGGGCTTTGTACATCAAGCCAAAGTTCTGGAACCTATCTGAAGGCAACAAGAACATTAGTATATTTTTAAGCAAGGAATTGCTTGTAAGTTTGGCTTTAAGGAGCTCAAAATTGGTAGTCTGAAATTAGACTGTGGCAGGCTAAGCTGGGAAAGGAATAGTTAGAACGCATTTACATTCTTGAAACAATAAATTCTGAAAGCTTAAACTTGGATATTGATAGGCAGAAGAGAAGATAGATGTGTGAATGAAAAATGTTGCCATTGCCAGCCATAGCAGTAAACAAAGGATGGTGTGGCCATTGAGTCATCAGCTACTACTGCCACCCTGAACAGTGAGCAGAGGGAATTCAGGATGGAGACAAGTAGGGAGCCCAGCCTCCGCTGCCACCCACAGCAGTGCACCCTGAAGGGATTCAGGATGTGAGAGAAGAGGATAGTGAGCCTAGATAGCTAGGTGTATATCAAAAAAATGATTTCAATGAACCCAGACTTTTGTACCTCTCCATACGTAGAAAAGTACTAAATTTCTTAACTCAAAATATCTGGCTTTCTTTAACAATAATCTTTTGATGTTCCGACTACCTAGCCCTTGTTACAAAAACTCCTAGATATCCTGGCTCCTCCCCTATCTCTTGGGAGTAGTCCCTTAGAGTGATATCAGAGGCCACCTCCCAGGCTTGAGTCCTCAGAAAGTCCACTGTATAAAACATATGCTCAACTTTTAGGTTATGCATTTTTTTTCAGTTGACAGAAGAATCTAGAAATAGTTATAATATCCACAGAATCCACTCACTGGCACTATGGGAGATGGAAATGAAAAATGCACAGGATGGGAGAGAAGCAGAGTGTAGAGAGATTCCCAGTTTCTGATCTGAGCAATGGGTAAGCGTAGTCCCAGTGAAGGTCAAGAGTAAAAGAATGGGATGTGGTGAGAGAAAGGACAGAAGTGATGTATTCAGCATGAGACGTGGAGAGTTTGGGATGTTTCCAGAATCTCCAAATGAAGATGACAAGTTGCCAATTAAATATCCAAGTATGACCTCAGGAAAAAAATCTCAGCTGGATCCAGAGACGAGAATCAAGTTGGAGACTGAAACTCTGGGAAAGAATAAAACTGTCCAAAGAGAGTATACAGAGGAAGTAACGGCCAATTACAGAACCTGGAGATCACCCAGGCTCTGCTCAAGTACAATGGAGCACGAGACTCTCTCCATCCCTAACCTACAGTCCCAGCAGGACTTTTGGGAGTAGAGACTCAGGCCCAAGTTTTCACCATGATGTTTGTACAGCAGCATTCAGTAAAAGAGTTTCAGCAATAAAAATGCTCTCTATTCTATTAAAGGCTGAATTTTCAAAATGCTACGTGGAACACTCTCTTCTCAGATTGTTAGCTCAAAAAAAAAGTTGTGGTTCTCAGGGTCTTTAATTTTGCTAATTCACATTATGTGCACTAGAAGAAAGGTAAAATATGCAGCATTTCTCAAACTTATTTAGTCACTGAACTCTCTGTATTTTTCTTTTTATAGGACATCCCACTTTGAATTTTGCTTCTGAGGAACATGCTTCAAAAGAAAATATACTCTGTCAGCATACAGTAATCTGGAGAGAATGAATAGGGTGAGTAAATGAAAGACTTAACTGACTGTAGAGCCAAAACTTTTGGAAATAATAAGAAAAAACATAGAAATCTCACATTTCTAATGTATAACCTTCACGAAAGGAACTTTCTGATTCCCGAGGGATATTTATGACAAGTAATTGCTTAACCTCAATAATAACAATCATAAATGGTAATCATCATCTTCATAAAAACTATAAGTTATCCTTTATTATCATGTCTAAGCAAGAGGAAGAGGAATTTAAAAGAAAACAATTATTAATTATTGCCTTTATCACAACAACATCTTTATGAGGTGAATGTTGTTATATCTGGTATCCATCTGAGGGGAACTGAGACTCTTGGCTGTCAGTCAGCTGAAAGGTGGCAGTGGTGGGATTCAATCCTAGTCAAATTCGTAATCTTTGCTCTTTCCAAATATTCCATAAGTACTGCTAGGATTAATTTAAACTCCATTAAGAAACATGCTTTTGTTCATTCTTGTTTCCAACATTAGAAGTTGTTCATTTTGATTACTTATTTTTTTGTTTCATTTTCAAGTTTATTTTTTGTTAGTTTGATGCTTACTTTTTCTAATCAGATTTTTAAAATAGATTTATTTACTTTATTTTTATTTTATTTTTGAAGGGGGAGGTAATTAGGTTTACTTATTGATTTACCTATTATTATTTTTTAATGGAAGTACTGGGGATTGAAACCAGGACCTTGTGCAAGCTAAGCACACACTCCACCAGTGTGCTATACTCTCCCCGCCGATTACTTATTTTTAAAATGTAGATAATAAAAATAGCAAGAAGCAGTTAAACCTGATGCATCTAATTTTGTTCTTCCAATGCATTCAAGAATATCTAACTGTAAATCATGTGATTTCATAGGCACTTAACTCAGTGAAGACCTTCATGATAAATAAAAGGGGATATAAAGCTTTCCTTGTACTGTGTGATCTTCTCTAAAAATGAGTTTGCATTTTTGAGTAAATATCCTATAGTATCAGTTTTTAATATCTTAGAACCTCAACTCGTATGTACTGTTTGCACAATTAAAATTAAGTATCACTGATCCCCGGTTTTTCCACTAACACACTTTGAGGGAAAAGCCACCTAACTTGTATCAATGACTGTGACTCACTTTCTCAAAGGAGGACTCTGAGGGAGTTACACCAAGAACAAGTAGAGAAGAACATATATCAATCACAGAAGAGTGTAGAGGAAAGAGCCCTGGTGACTGTAATCTTTCTCCTTAAAAGTGGTACCGCTCTCCACTTCGTCACACACCTCTCTTTATATTCTTGACTCACTATTCATAAAAAAACCTTTCTTCAATCATAATTTGTGAGTTCCTATAAACCACCACCTGACAACTATCATTTTAGTTATGCTAATTTGGGTATTTTTTATGTAATAAGGTTTATATTACACTTGGCAAAACCAACTTCAAGGTTTCAACTACATTCTACGTAGGAAACTAAAAAGTTACAAAGAAGAAAGGGGCTGATGGAGTGAGGCTTTCACAAGGCACCAGGATGATAATATCAGCTGTCCTTGGCAAGAATCCTGGTAGAACCTTGGGAATATAACACAACTGACTTTAGGCAAGGCCAGCATCAGGGAGAAGGACAGGGAAGGATTCCTTCAACAACTGCCCGGTTGGAAGATAAAATATAAACATGAGTGACTGAAATATCTAAACATTTACACAACCACAGCTGGAAAAAGATACACACGTAAGTGCTAAGTATTTCAAGGAAATGTATCAAAGTCACATGAGATTTATTACGAGGAAACCAAACTCCTGGTTGGATGTAAACTGTTTCCCCCTTTAAGACATCACATTTACAGAAACACAAGCAAGGAACCATTTAAGAGACTGCTTTCAATACTCTGTTGAAGTATGCAAAAGATTCAAATATATAATTTTATTCTTTTTTCAAATGTATGATTTTATTCTTTTTTCCTAGTATGTGTCTCAGGGTTTTATTTGTTTATGTTTTCAAGTCTGTTTCTTCTTAGCAGATTGTGCAAAGCAGTATTTATTTTATTAACAAAGACCTGTTTGGATCCAAATTTCTTTGGTAGGTATTTCTTATTCTTTGGTAGGTAAAATGAGAAAACCTAAAATGATTAAAATATCCATTTGTATCATATATCATATGTGCAGCACAAGAATGCTTGCAACATTGCTAAAAGCAGAAGAGAAACAAATTCAGTGAGTAGTTGACAGATGCACAATGAATATTAAAAGACAATTTGGTGACATTTGCCCAAGAAGAGGGGGGTGTATATATTTGCCTTGACAACATACCTATATTTGTAAAAAAAATACCTATATTCTTAAAAGAGACTTGCCTTTTAACCTTTTTATTTAAGCTCCATTTACATTAAAGAGCAAAAGTCCTCTAATTATTAACATAAATCCTATCACAAATACCAATCCTGTAATTTTCTTGTCAGAATTTCATCCTACAAGGAGATATTTGTTAAGAATAAGACGACAGCACCCATTAATGACTCACTGTATAGAGAGTAGACTTAAATATCCTCTAGTGAGTTAGACACATTTCCCAAATACTCACTCTCACTGTACTAGCTACAAAAACAGAGCATACTCTACAGAAAAACTAAGTAATTTCACCTGAAATTATACAGCATAAAGAAACACAAAGAAACAATGCATTAAAATAATTGTATGATTAATAGATCGAGTCATTTTTCCTTAGGTACTTTGTTCCATCCTAATTTCCCTTGATTGTCACTCTACCTAACGAATGGAGGAGGGAGATCTTTTCTTGTCAAAATTTGGAATAGTCCTAATAATTAACTGAGTGCCATTGATACTGTCTGCTATCATCTAAAATGATTACCATTATAGACCAAAATGAAATTCCAGGAGGGAATCCTTGGTGGTTTTGTAATATTTCTATAGAATCTAATATTATATGTCTGTGTCCCCAGAGATGTGAGAAAGACTGACAGTAGCATAAGTTAAATTTTAGAAATAATATTGCTTGCCCTTCCCCCTGTTTTTAATAATATGGTCATGGAAAAAAATATTGCAGAAGGTGCCATGGCATTAACTGCAAGAATTGCCTCAGCTAACTCAAAGCAGCAAGGATTTCTCTATGAGTTGTAACTGAAGGGACTGGAGGGTTGAGTTGTTTCGTTGAGTTCATGTTTCCTATCTGCCTTTTTTGGTAAAATTTCCAATTAACATGTAAACAAGAGGATTTTACTTTCTATAAAACACCAAACAAAAATATCTGCATATCTTAAAGTCCAAATTCTCTCACTACCTTATCCATTGGTATACCTACACATCATGCCTTGCATTAAGAACTGTGCTAGCATTGGCAACACAAAGAAAAATGAAATAAAATCCCTGACCTTCACAGCCAGAAGTTTACCAAAATAGACAGAAATATTAATAAGGATAATATTGGAAAATACGAGCTATAGAAGGAGAGGTAATAGGAGGAAAAACCAGACTCCAGAAGGAAGGAATTGCATCCACAAGAAAGCATTAACTAATACAGCATTTGTGAAGATATGTTAATACATCCAGAGAATGGATTCAGTTTGACTCGGTTTAAATCTAGGCTCTGCTACTTGTTAGCTGTGTGAACTTGGATAAAATACTTACCCTCTCTGAAAGTTACTTTCTTCATCTGTAAATGAATATAAAAATAATACCTATACTTTATAGATTAGCATAATTTCTGATGCACAAAATAATATGGCATTAACCAATGGGTTAGAACTGAGACAGGAGGGAAGGGAGCAGGGCACAACCATTGAAATAATGACACAGCAATTGAGAACAGGACAAACTGGCTAGAACCAAGATGGCAGAAGATTTGGCTTCCAGTAGACTTTGAACCTCACGGCACACCTACAGCTACTATGACAGTTCCTATGCTTACCATAAAAAGTCCGAAAGTAGGCTAGGGCTCAATTCCTGGAAACCCAGCCCCTTCCCCAAAATAGTTGGAATAATCCTCCTACAGAGGAAATGAAATTACAGAGCCGATAAAAACTAACAACTCTGTACCTGGTGGTCTCTCTCTCTCTTGCCCTCTGAGATGGCCCACACTCTGTCTCTGGAGTGTGTATCTCCCTGAATAAACTTACTTTCACTTCACTATGCCTCGCTCTTGAATTCTTTCCTGAGCAAGGCAGGAACCTATTCTCCAGCAACAGAACCATTAATGTAGTCTTTGGAAGTTGACATAAGTACCATGGTTTGATTTTACAATTCTCCTCTTCTGGGATTACACTTGGACTTTTGTTAACTTATAAAGGAATCAATTACTTTTTTCTTAAATCTGTAAGAAAACTTGCAAACTAAGCCATTCTCTAGTTTTGCTTGAGACTTCAAAATAATCTCCCAACACAGCTCTTAGCAGGATCCGGCACAATTCCAGCAAAATGTTTTTCAAAAGAGAATAAAAACAAAAATAAAAGAAAACTGGAGCACTTAGCCCAGCCAACTAATTGTTTTACTAAGAATCATCAGACACTGACTCTCTCTAAAGTCATCTATGATGAAGCATCTCTGTCCCTTGTGGAAAATACCCCATATATTTTATTAATTTATCAGTTAAATGTATTACATTCAAAGCATAATTTCTGAATAAATATATAGATTAAATATATTTATTGACCTATTGAGTAAATGTATTACTTTCAAAACATTAAAAGACATAGTAATGCTTTCAAATGATTACTGAGTGGGGTTGAGAGGGCCAAGACGGCAGAGAAGGAAGACCTGAGGGTGATCATCTCCCCCAACAGGCACACCAAAATTACAACTATTTACTGAGTGTCCATCTATGAGAATGACCTGAAGACTAACAGAAAAGGCCTTCTATAACTAAAGATACAAAGAAGGAACCAAAGCAAGACAGATAAAAAGGGCAGACACATAGTATAGTTAAGACCCACACCTCCAGGTAGGTGACCCACAAACAGGAAGGTAATGACAATTGCTGAGGTTTCCCCAGGGAGCCAGGGGTCTAAGACTCACACTGGGCTCCTAGTTGAGGGGTCCTACTCCAGGAAGATGAGCCCCCAGAACATATGGTTTTGAAGGCCAAAGGGGCATATAAATGGGAAAGTCAGAGGGCTATAGAAAACACATTCCTCTGTTAAAGGACATGCAAAAAGTCTCATACTCTCCGAATTCCAGCCCAAAGGCAGTAATCTGAAAGGAGCCTGGGTCAGACCCACTTGCTGATCTTAGAGAGCTTCCCAGAGAGTCAGGAGGCAACTGGCACTCCCCTGGAAGACCCAGATGCTGGCAGCAGCCATTTGGGGGAGCTTGTTAATACCAGGAAGGCACTGGTGCTGGCAAATGCAAGTCTTCACTCTAGCCCATTAGCACTAAGGGCTTCCCCACCTCCCAGCTGGCCAACCCCAGCCACATCACAAGGCCACAAGCCAGCCCTGCCAACCAGCGCACCCAGTAGTCAGTCCTGCCACAAGAGAAGGGCCCATGTAGTCCATGTAGGGGGCACCCCAAGAGCACATAGCTCTGGTGAACAGAGGGGAGCGTGCTGCTGGACCCCATAGGATGTCTCCTACATGTGGACACTTCTCCAAGACTGGGAAATGTAACCGACTTAATAGATACAAATAAACACAGAGAATTAAACAAATAAGGAGAGAGAGAAATATGTTCCAAAAGAAGGAACAAGCAACCCCAGATCAGGAACTAAGCCAAGTGGAGATAAGCAATCTATCAGGTAAAGAGTTCAAGGTAATGATTATAAAAGATGTTCAATAAACTGACTGAATAGTTGTATTGTCTTTCTTTTCCTTTTTATTACAAATACAAAAACCCATGGGTAGCCAGAATATAGATAAAGTTTGTAATTGTGTAGAATTACATTTCAAAGGCAACTCTTCACAGCTGTACTAAGATTATCAAAATTCACAAATAATCCTTTATTTACTCACGCTTATCCTAATGGACCAAGATATTTAGGTTTGAAAATATAGCTTATTTCAGCTGTTAGGACCGTTTTCCATAGACAAAGGATTTTCAGACAATATTTTGGAGTGTGAAAACAGTATGTAGGTGGCCCTGTGAATATTTATTATTAATCCTAATATTGGATTTTCAACATATTAGAACAAATTATATGGCATTCCAATCAATGTTAATCTATACTTCATTTCTTTGTATATAATGTGGAAACAGTAAATGGTTATAAATTTGAGCCAACAATAATTTCAATATACAGAATATGAGCAGACTTTCTTATGAAATGGCAACTCAAAAACACTCTTGTAACTGCGTAAAATAAACCTTGCTTACCAATCTTCCTTTGTCCTGAATTCAAATTTTGGAGGGGAAAATCTACTCTGAAAATCATCTTATTTTTTGTTTCAAAACATGTTTTTAAGTCATAAATTAAAAGTACGTAAAAACAAATACAGATAAAATACAATTCCTTAACCATACAGAAGTTTTTTTTTTTAAAATGATTACGTAAAGTAATATTTATCAATTCTTTCCCTAAAGAGTTACATTAGATTTTCATAGACTATATACTTTATAGATATAATTGATTAACAGTCAATAACTTTGAATCAATTAAAGTACTAAAATAAAATTTTCAACTTTACTTCTTGAATTAGTCAGACATGCTTGAGCCATATTTAGAGAATCCTTGAATCTAGGTAAGTTATTCATGGCTGCAAGATAAAAGTATGGAATTTCAATTCTAAAAATAATTTTCTAAAGACAATTACTCTTTTGGAAAACAAAATATTTAAAACAACCTTTTAAAAGATTACTGAGAAGTCTCTATAGAAATGCAGTCAACTTCACTCATTTTAAAACTCAGTACTTCTAACAGGAACAAGGATTTCTAAAGAAACTCTTACACATTAGCAAACACATTAGCAAATCTTTACGTCTCTGCAACTTCCCCATTTCTCTGTCATTATATCTCAAATTTAGTTCTTAGAGATTCTAAGGGGCGCCCTATTAAGGGGCTGAGAGGCAGATTCTAATCACTTGACATACAAGATATGGAGATTTAAAAGCTACTCCATATGTTAATTTAAAATATCCTCAGTAATCTTTATGTTCTAAAGGAATAAGTAAATAACTCATCAGTCCAAAACAAAGCTATGTGTAGTTAACATATCAAAGGAAAACCCACCATACATAAAATATTGCCATAGACAAATTTGGGTGCAAAACGATAAAATTCCAAAAAATTCTTCTAAGGGCATTTTTCCCTTTTCCTTTTTGCACTCTGATTTGAGATTTGTAGCGTGCGCTCTCTCTTTTTTCTTTTGCAGATAAGTGAACCAGTGAACAAATGAGAAAGAGTTGTATACGCAAAACTGTAGGCAACATAGTTAGAATTAGTGGAAGCAAATGTACTGCAGGTGACACAGAATGAGCAGAAGCAAATGTTGCTTCAACCAAAAATAAACTTTCCTGGAAAGGGGGTAAGTCTGTATAAGATTAAATGAATGGAGGCCACAAACCCTAAGGCCCAGAGTTGCTTGGTCATGCCCTGTGTGACTACTAGGAGTTCAAAGACTGGATATGAATTTAAACCTATTAATAGATACAAATCGCCTCTTCTCTTTAGGAAGCAAATAGACCTAATTATTTCGCTTATCTTCAATACCATTACAAGGCTAATTCCTAGTCTATGCCACCCAGGGAAAGTCTTTTTTCTTGAATCTTAAATTATTTTTCACTTCATATTTGACTACTTTTGAGCAATTCTGAGACCTTCTATTAATAATAAATTAAGATGCAATTACATTATCAAAATCTTTTAATAGTCTTCCTACTCAGCCTGTTAATAACTGGTACAATGTCTCAATATAATAGGTACTTCTCTAGATTTCTGCTAGCACTGAAACAAGACCTGAGATGGAAAGGGATGAAGTCTAAGGTTGTTTTTGTTTGTTTGCTCGGGGTTTTTTTTTTTATTAATTTTAGAACCATATTTATATAGAACTGCATTTATATTAATACGGACTTCTGAAAAAGTAAGAGTAATTTTCTTTTGAAATAAGTATTTTGTTTACCACGTATATACATAAAATTGGATTTGATGTTTTCAGAGGCCAATACGGGCTCATCAAAATAAAGCCTCCCAAAATACCAGGCACAGGCATTCCAAACTGGTGTGGTAACAACCCACTCAGAAGGTAACCTTCAGAAAAAAATTTTTGTAATATAAACATAAAATGAAAGCAATGTGCCTCAATATGTAATCCATCTTTATATGTTTATGAAGTTTCTCTAATTTCTAATTATTCTTTATTTATTTTATTGATTTGACTTAGAAAATCCTGGGGTTAGGTTAAAAGTGTAGATAAATGATCCCTGACCTATTCAGTCTTGCCCTTTGGGAGCAAGAACTTGTAACTGGTACTTTACATGATGTGATTTCAATTGACACTAAAGTTTGGGAACCATTAAACTAGAGGTTGAACCTATGATGATATATATTTCTTATACTATTGAATGTTCTGAAATTATATCACTTTTTAAGTATTTCAATGACTACTATTATTAATACTAATACTAGGAAATAATTACACAGTCCTTACTATATATCCCACACTTTTCTAAGTGTTTTAAATAATTAACTCATTTAATTATCACACATATACAAAAACTGCAATGCTACTATTAATTCCATTCTATAGATGAGAAAATTGAAGCACAGCATTGTTACGTAATTCACCTGAGGTCACACAGCTAATATACGATAGATGTGAGCCACAGTCTCAGGTAATTTGGCTCCAGAGTTTATGTTTATAATAGCTATTGTAAACTGCTTCTCCACTTAAGTGTTAGCAGAATCTTAACACAGCATTTAGCATGACTATGTATTTAAAAACTTTAAATATATATGACTAATGTATACTTACAAGTATATGCTCTTCAAAGAGAATAGGAAGTAAGATTTTACTCATATTTGGCCACTACAAAATTACTGAGTCAAGAAATGGAAAGAAAATGGCAAATTTTGTTCCAGGGGTAGGAAGTATAACAACATAACTTGAGTTGTTTCAACTTCACCCAAGTGAAAAAGTAACTGATGCTAGAAACAAGCATCTCAAAATCAACAGCCAAAAAAATTGTTTCCTTTTTTATGTTACTTTCATAAATGAAAAATATACAAAAATTAATATAAATTAAAACAACTAATAAAAGTGCATTATAGAAAATGTAGAATGTACAGAATAAAGTAACTAATAAAATACTCATATATAATTCCATATACTTATAGAAAAAAAAGGCTATTATTTTAATATCTTTCCTTCCAATATTATTCTAGCCATTTTTACATGACATATTCTATAATTAATTTTTTGGCTATTGTAAACATTTTGCCCTTTCAGTAACAACTCATGCAAAACATATTTTTAAATGTATAAATCATGTATCTTACTGATGTGTTATGATTAACTTGACTGAACTTTCTTGCAGGAAGCTTAATTATTTCCAAACTTTTAGGATTATCAAAATCTAAAGTTTAGCATCATTGTGTGTACACTTTCATTCATGTATTAAGTTATTTCCTTAATACATCATCTTAGTTACAGACCAACATGTATAAAAAAGTTTCAGGGTTGGTGCATATCTTCAAAAATAAATGTTAAAAAACTTTTTTTAATTCTAGTAACTCCAAAAACACTTGACACCTTGTTAAAAAAGGCTAAATTCCAACTTCTTCATGTTACTTACAGCTCTCTGGTACTTTGATTATAACATTACCCTTCAAAAATACTACTTAAAAATTCTCTATAATCCTTTACTATATACAATGGAAAATTGGGTATGAAAATACTATTAAGTATCTGATTTTTCCTTAATGTCATATTCCCAGTTATGTCACCTTTTAAAGTATGCTTATTTGTGCCTTCAATTTGGTTCATACTAATCACAACCCTTCTTCAGAATACTGATGCCTAGTTAAACCTCTATTTTCCCTTTAAGGGATAAACTTACATTTAAACATTTGTTAATTCTCAAAACAACTTTAAATTCTAGTCTCAGAAAATCTTTTCAGGTTTTAACTCTTACCCATCCATTAGCCAAACAACTCAATGGTTTAAACGTATAGTTGAGAAGCATAAGTAATTCTAAATGTTGATGTATTAGATAATCAGGTATCTGATTTAGGACCATGTTCAGGAAACTGCTTTCCAATACGTGCACTCAGTGTGAAAAAAAGTCCTCTCTCTTTTTTTGAACACAATTTTCCAATAAAAGTATATGGAAAATGGGGTTGTTTCCTTAATTTCTCTTTCTAATATTCCACTGTTAGTATATAGAAATGCCACAGATTTCTGTAGCATAAATACCCAGGAATAAACCAACCTAAGGAGGCAAAAGATCTGTATTCCTAAACTATAAGACGCAGATGAAAGAAATTGAGGATAATACAAACAGATGGAAAGATATACCATGTTTTTGGATTGGACGAATCAGTATTGTTAAAATGACCACACCTACCCAAGACAATCTGCAGATTCAATGCAATCACTATCACATTACTAATGGCAATTTTCACAGGACTAGAACAAAAAATTTTATATTTGTTTGAAAACACAAAAGATCCTGAATATCTAAAATAATTTTAAGAAAGAAGAATGGAGCTGGGGGAATTAGGCTCCCTGACTTCACACTATACAACAAAGCTACAGTAATCAAAACAGTATGGTACCGGCACACAAACAGATACATAGATCAATAAAACAGAATAGAAAGTGCAGAAATAAACTCATACACTTATGGTCAATTAATCTATGAGAAAGGAAGCAAGAATATACAATGGAGACAAGACAATCTCTTCAATATGTGATGCTGGAAAAACTGGACAGCTACATGTAAAAGAATGAAATTACAACATTCTCTAACACCATATTCAAAAATGAACTCAAAATGGATTAAAGATCTAGATATAAGACCAGATACTCTAAAACTCCTTGAGGAAAACATAGGCAGGACATTCTTTGACATAAATCACAGCAATATTTTTTTGGATCCATAAGCTAGAGTAATAGAAATAAAAACAAAAATAAACAAATGGGGCCTAATTAAACCTAAAAGCTTTTGCACAGCAAAAGAAACCATAAACAAAAAGAAAAGACAACCTACGGAATGGGAGAAAATATTTGCAAATGATGCTACCAACAGGGATTAATTTCCAAAATATACAAAGAGCTCATACAGCTTAGCAAAAACACAAACAACTCAATCAAAAAATAGGCAAAAGACCTAAATAGACATTTCTCCACAAAAGACGTACAGATGACAAACAAGCACATGAAAAGATGCTCATTACTGGAGAAATGCAAATCAAAACTACAATGAAGTATTACCTCACAACAGCAATAATGGTCATCATTAAAGAGTCTATAAACAAAATATGCTGAAGAGGGTATAGAGAAAAAGGAACCCTCTACACTGTTGGTGGGACTATAATTTGGTATAGCCACTATGGAGAACAGCATAGAGTTTCTTTAAAAAACTAAAAATAGTGTTACCATATGATCCAGCAATTCTACTTCTGGGAATATATCCAAAGAAAACTCTAATTCAAAAAGATACATGCACCCCAATGTTCAAAGCAGTACAATGTATAATAGCCAAGACATGGAAGCAACCTAAATGTCCATCGACACATGAGTAGATACAGATGTGGTACATATATATACAAGGGTATATTACCCAGCCATAAAAAAGAGTGAAATAGTACAATTTGCAGCAACATGGATAGAGATTATCATACTAAGTGAAGTAAAGAAATGACAAATATCATATATCACTGATATGTAGACTCTAAACAATGATACAAATAAACTTATTTACAAAACATAAATAGAAATAAACAGATATAAAAAAACAAACTTATGATTGCCAAAGGGTAAAGTGTGGGGTGGGGGAGGAATAAATTAGGAGTTTAGGATTAACATATACACACTACTATATATAAAATAAACAACAAGGACCTACTGCATAGCACAGGAACTATATTCACTCTCTTGTAATAACCTATAATGGAAAAGAATCTGAAAAAGAATGTGTGTGTGTGTGTGTGTGTATAACTGAATCACTTTGCTGTACACCTGAAACTAATACAACACTGTAAATTAACTATACTTCAATTTTTTAAAATGGTTATAATTTTTTAAAAAGTATATGGAGAAATTCACATATTTCTAGTTTATTGATATAGACAAAATCAGTAGGATGAAATTAACTCACTACATTCAAATACAGGGATTTTGTGGGTTGACCAACTCATCCCAGTTTAATGTTATTTTCCCAGTTTTAGCAATGAAAATCCCCTTCAGTCAGTTCAAGGTAAAATAGGACAGTTGGTCACTGTTTCTCCTTAGAAAGTCAGATGGAACAGCCTGAAAGAATAATATCTAGTCCAAAAACGTCCATCATGGTAACTGGTACCAAAATTACTAAAAAATGAAATAATAAAATATTCAAATGATCCTAAGATATAAATTTTTAATTTTTAGCACTACATCCTAAACTATAGTGAATAAACATCTTGGGAAGAAAAAAGAAGAGTCAGCATTTCTAGTCAACTTATTAGCCAAATAAGAAAAAAGTTTCCTGAGAAACAAACCATATGAAGGTAAGGGACTGCCACATTGCTATTAGAGTGGATTTTTATTTATATATTTTTTTTGGTTTTAATACAAGTATAAAATAGTCTACCCAGTGTGGAAATACAGACAGGAATTCAATGTAAAGAGGAAAACCATAGTAAATTCTCTACTTATTTGTTTTCCTTATGTGGTTTAATTCTAAAACATGAAAATGATGATTGTTAAATGGCAGAGGTCCAAGAAGAAAATTATCCAAAATGATACATGAAGGTGAAACTATCTCAATTCAACAAGTATTCACTGAATAACCACCCTGTACGCAGAGCTGTAGATTATAGATGGAAGCTAAGAATCGACAGCACTTAACAAGCTTGTTAGCCCAAGGGGAGGAAAGACCACGAATCAGCCACAAAGCTGTACTGTAGATGTGCCACAAGTTTTAAAATTCAACTAGGTGATCAACCAGTGATACATACCATCTGAAAAATGGCATAAGGATACCATGCGAAGCAACAGAACCTGTGTTGGTATAGTGGTTTATGTTTAATACACAGAAAGCACAACATTTCAGTACCAGTAAGTTCCTGCATGGTCTTGTTACCCATGGACACTGGGTGATTATAATCTGTCAGTGTAGGTTCACCAATGATATATTTATATATACACATATCTATATATGTATATTCTGTGTCTATATATAGATATGTATATATAAATTTAAAACCTAGATATGTATATGTAAATTTAAAGAGGTACACGATTAAAATGAGATTATGAAAGGATAAAAGTAAAAGAATATATTATGATAAATAAAATACCTGAGAAATTAAGTATTTTTACTGGCTTTTCCCTTCATAAATTTTTCACTTGGCAAATCATAAACAGATCATTATTTCTCATTTGGTTTGGTTTTGCTTCACCCTCACCAGGGTGATGCACTTATGTGTTCACATGCAGAGCCAAAGTGAAGCTTATGCCAATTTCCCTTCATAATAGTTTTGAACCACAATGCACAAAACACTTTCTTAATTGGGATCTACAGCAAGTTCCCTGCTCCCTTCTCCCCCAACCCAGAGTCATTACCACCATACACATATGAACAATACTTCTCAGTTCAAGATTAAATATGTTTATCTCTCTTTGCAAACCTGACACCCAAATAGAGTGCAAAAGCCCTACAAAAGTTGTCGATTTTGCATAGGAAAAATAGTTTGAAAAGAGAAAAAGGGATCAAAATTCTTACAGAGCATAAGATGCATAGGAGATGGTAAAGATTACACTGTCACCTTATATAACCTCCAGAATCATTACTTGGTTTGACTCAGTTCTACATAGTTACTTCTATTAATGTGTTTAAGAATTAGTGAAGAACAAATGGTGCTTTCTCAAAAAGTCTCAAAAGGACACAATTAAGATTTTAATAATTATCTCGTTAGTCTTAAATGTCAGAATAGAACAATAGCTAAAATGGACTTCTGTTCCAATTTTATAATTCTCACAATCCTTAAAATGTTCCGAGGTAGGGACTATTATGATTCATAATTTATAGATGAGGACACTGAGGCACAGAAATTAAGTAATCAAGCCAAGATTTCACAGATACTAAGTGATGGAACAGAGATTCAGATCCTTGGAGTCAGTTTCACAATTTGGGCGTTTAATCACTAATCCATGCTGTAATGCAGTACAATTATTTAAGGACTTACCTTGTGTAAGAATAAATATCATCAGTCCAGAGAGTTTTTTTTAACTCTCAAATTAATGTAAGAGAAACTAGAAAAAATACTTCGATTCTGCATGGTAGTTGTTGGGAAAAGAGAAGTTAGTGAATTTGTATCAGAACACTTGGGCTTTTCTCTTAAGCCCATAAATTTCTACCTCTCCATCCTGAGTTACTGGGTCAGATTCTTCATCCATAAAATGAGGTTAATATAGCATGTTAAAGCTGGAATAAGAACAGATAAATTTGTCAACCCTCACATTTTCCAAACAAAGGAAAACTCATCAACAGATTGAAAATACTTGATTAGAGTTGACAACAAATAATCCCTTGTAGCCAGAACCAGGTCCTGGTTCTTCTAATCTTTTAAACATGAGGTTAGGAATAAAACTTTCTGTAAAAGAGACTACAGAGGAGGCGATCTTAGCTCATTCAGGATGTGCTTCAAAGTGTCTATGAATTTTTGAAAGTGGATATGAACTTCTCTGGACATGCATGGAGATAAAAAAAAATGATGTAATCTTAGAAGAGGTCCTAATCTTCACAAGAAATATAACAATAATTATCTTTACTTTTTTTGAGATGAGTAAAGAAAAGCTCAGAGGGGTAAATAACTTGCACAATATCTCCCAAATAATTTATAAAGTGCTGAGAATCAAACTCAAAGCTGTAGACTCCAGGACTCACAGTCCTTCCGTGATGTTGCCATGCAACTCTGCTTCTCTGCCTTCTCATTTCCAGCCTCTTTTCACACCTACGCTTCACTTGATGCTGGACTCAGCACAGGCTGAATGAAGTAACACCTGTTATTGTTATTCTCTTGCCCAAGCAGGAAGTTTAAGTTATTCTGTGTGGAGAAGTATTTTAGCAGACTTTAATATGATTAAGAAAGGGAACAATAGCTGGAACTGAGTACTGAGAACTTAGTAACCTCTGAGCATTTACTGGGAATTGTGAACATACAATCACCTCATACTATATATATATATATATACACACTCACACATACACTTACCTTGTAATGCTGGTGAGCTAATCCTACCCTTTACAATTGAAGAGTTCAGGACTGAGAAAGATTGGGGTTTTTCAGTTGGGAGAGGCTTACATATACTGGAAAAGTTTAGAGTCCAAGAAATATGTGATGAAGCATCAAAACCAAAACATATACAGTAAAAGCCAAAAAAGAAATAAGAACCAAAAGCAAAGCAGGGAAACTGCTTTCTCAGAGAAGATGAGGTTTTGGTTGGAGATACAAGGCTGGGTGTGATTTGGGTTGGTCAGAGGTTCTTTGCTGCTGAAATTATTTGGAGTTTTGTGTTTATGAATATAGGTGCATTTTTCTAGAGAGAATATCTATCCACAAAAAAGGCCATCAGATTCTTGAAGAGGAACAGTAATAAAAAAATGTTTTTTGTTTAATAAACAACAAAATAGAGGGTATATCAATTTCCTACGGCTGCCATAACAAAGTATCACAAACTGGGTGGTAACAGAGATTTTTTGTCTGACAGTTCTGGGGGCTAGAAGTTCACGATTAAGGCTCAGCAGAGTTAGGTGCTCCCAAGGGCTGTGAGGGACAGTCTGTTTCATGCCTTTCTCCCAGGTTCCAGAGGTTTTCTGGCAGTTCCTTGGCTTTTGCTGCATTACTTCTCCCCAAAACTCTGCTTTCATCTTTACGTGACATTCTCCCTGTGTCTCTGCCTCTGTGTCCAAATGTTCCCTTTTCGAAATGACAGTCATATTGGCCTAATGACTTCATCTTAACTTGCTCCTCAAAAAAGACCCAATCTCTAGATAACATCACATTCACAGATATCAGAGGTTAAGCCTTCAACAACCTTTTTTGTGGGACACAATTCAACCCGTAGCAGCCAAAGGGATAAGCAGAGATAAGTGAGAAGTATGATGCAAATGAACTAGAGGGGAGGAACAGAGAATAACGTAGCAGAGAGCAGCACAGCATTATTTGTAAGAAGGGTTTGGTCCAAGACTAGTAGAAAAGAGGAGCTGAAATGCTAACATGGGCCAAACTGTAAGATCCGAAAATTGTTCAAAAAAGCCTTTTGGATTCCAGCCTATTAGCAACTAGGAAGTTCTTAAAAGATTTTGAGAAGAAAACAACATGATGAATATGTTGTTTAGGAGCATTAAACTCACAGGACTAGGCAGGATGAAGAACAGTTGGAGGAGACCCAGGACCTGATAAAACAATCACCCCCACAACACAGGTGTGAGGCCACAAAGGTAATGAAAACGAAAAAGAAACGAAAAATTCAAGAAGTAAGAAATCACAAATCGGTGCAATAGCTCTGAGGTTTGAGGTCTGAGACACAAAAAGAAAGCCAGCATTGGGTTGTTTTCATTGCAAACTTGTGTTTGACAAATTTCAATTTCAGTTTTTTCACAGATTAGATATGACATAACTCTAAGATCTTTTTAAAAACCAACTTGAAGTTCATTAGGTGATATTAAAAAACAGTATAGAGGGGACTTTCTTTTCATACCATTCCCATGAAGTTTTTAATTTCAAGAATTACATGTTTCAAGTTATAATCTATGATTATATTATAGATTTTCCTAAAGATAACTTCACTTGATAATTTAGAAAATATATTCAATATGGTCAGAAAAATGGTATCAAACTAGCATAGTTACGTTTAAGATTTAATGCTAAATTCCATGCGTATTTAATACAGAAACTGTTTGATGATATGCACAGGCTGATACAATGCAACAATATTAGAACAAATCCTGAAGTTTGTTTAGAACACTTAGCTTCATTTTTTGCAGATCATCTTTAAACCTGTTTTATAAAGTGATAAAATATTGAGGCCACTCCTACTTCTTTGAGCATAGTAAGAAATGCTCTTTGGGAAACTTTTTTAGTGGGAAAATCCCATGTACATTTAAAAAGTCTTCAAATGATTACCATTCCAAGTACAAGTTGAAACCACCTAAGTAATTTATCTTCTCTAAGCATACTGATTCTTTTCAGAGAAAGAACAAAAGAATAAAGCATGCAATCTTTGTTATTTAATTAGAAATATTTTAATATGAAAGCTATTATTGTAAAGAAAATGTCTGCTCCTAATTAAAGACAGTGATATTTAATAAGGATAACTTTAAAAAATAAACCCCAATACCATAAAAACTACAATGGGGCCAAATTTCATTATTCTTACATTCTAATCCAGTGCTGTCCAAGAGAAGTTTCTGCACTAATAATTAAAATGTTCTATATGTGCTATCTCTGATACAGGATCTGTCAGCCACAACAGGCTTTTGAGCACTTGAAACTCAACTTTTATTTCATTTTATTATAATTAATTTCATTGAAATTGTCACATGCAGCTGGTGGGTACTATGTTGGGAAACACAGTTCTAATCTATTGGTGAGTGAAAATAAATGCAGAGGGGAAAATCAAAACCTACACCTGTAGCTCTTAAACACTGGTATGTATCACAGTGATAATCATAATTTATATCCATGAATCTTAACTGCTGGGGAAAATCAGAGTAAACTAGAAAGGTGGGATCTTGCTAATAATTTGGATATCAGGGGTCCACGCTCCTGATTTTTTGGACCAAGTCTTTCAAAAATCTATTTTTAACAAGTACCAGAAGTAATTCTGATGCACATTAAAAGTCTGAGAACACCTGATCTATTTCTGTTTCCATTACAAAGTTGAGTCACTAGTTCTCTAACAGGAAATGGGAATTCATACTAACCATTGCGTTCTAATATTAAAACATATTGCTTTCATTTAAGTAACATTGGCACCTCTTAACCAACATTTTTAAAGAGCTCCATCTCTTTAGAAACAACTGGAGAAAAAATTATTTCACATTCTAAAATACCACTAAGTATCAACTAATTTCCCTGGGCAAATGCGACACTTCATCAGGTCTGTCTCTCTGTAGAGCCTATAGTGAATGAATTATCTGCCTTGATTATTAACACAACTCTTTTTTTTTCTTTCTTTTATTCTACAGCTTTAAATCCATGCCCTAATCCTGGTTACATAAATCTATGCAATGTCATTCTCTGATTCTCAATTTCCTTATCTGAAAAATGATATAAACCTGGAATAAAAATGCCTATCTCCCAGGTCCAGTTAGGCGCCAAGTGTACAGGGCCTAGCAGAGAGACTGGCACATATGTAATAAACCCTAGGGATCCAGTTCCCTTCCTCTTCCTAATGAGTCATTTCCTATTTAATTCCCTTTTAATCCATTCATCTGCCAATATTATTGATACTTGTCCGAACCAACTAAAACCCCTATTTTCAGCTTCAAAGCTAGGAGAAGCCAGAAAGCATGGCTTCCCTTGGGTACAGAAATCTAAGGACATGTGACTCCTCTTCAAGCTATGACCTGGTCACTTGTGCCCACCTCTCCCCTCCACTCCACCCTTAAAGCTGGGTTATTGTTTATGACTCTAAGCCAAGCCTAGTTCCTGTAACTAAAACCTTGCTTCCCTTCTCATGACTTGATTTTTAGGTTTTGCTTTATACCCAGCACTCACTCTTTGATTCACTCCAGCAAAGAAAAGTGGGCAATGAACACTTCCTTCCTTTAGACAGGATTTAAGAGTAACAGTCCATCAATCTGGACATACATCATTTGCTACATCTTGTTTAGAAGCAAAAAATCAATGATGACCCTCTATCTTTTTATTTTTTAGTGGGTCATACAGCTGTAGGGTTGGTCCACATTTTGAAGCTAATTTTCATTTTAAAAAGTTAATCCCTTGCATCATTATGAAAAATTCCCAAAGGGCTGGTACAAGCCAAATGTTAAGAGCCTAGCAGATTAAAAATTTAAAAAAAAAAACCCTAAATCTAATAAAAGTATTTTAACATTATGTAAAATGATTACTTCACCTTATCAGAAAATATGGTGACTGTTCTAGCATTAGGGTAAAACTGAATGCTACCTAAAAAAAAAAAAAAAAAAAAAAAAAAAAAAAGATGAAGAAAAAGGTTTTGATTTTCTCAAACTGGCTATAATTACACACACAATTATCCTGAGGTTTACTTGTTTTTAGTCTTCCAAAGGTGAACCTGTCACACGTTTGCAAATCATTTTGGGATTAGAATGTAACCAAATAAACTCTTCTATTGAAGTTAAAGAAACTATGGGTGGAGGGAAATCAATATTTCATATTAAATGTGGTTTATTTTTAAAGTCCTATTACAAAAATATCAAAAGATCTTCTGAAAGTTTTACTTGTTTTCTCATTTGCGAGACCACATGATTTATCTGAGGACAAACACTTTTTATAGGTTAACCATTTTGATGTGTCATAAGGATGTTGAATTCTAGCAAGAGACTCAGATGGAAGTCTTGGGAGTTATAAAATGGAAAGCACGATACTTTATGGTATCTGCAGAAATATAATTTTAAATAAAATATGGATTTTTAAAATGACAAAATAAGCCCTCTGACTTCTTAAGAATACTTAAGTTAGTTAGGAGAAACTAAAGAATCAGATTTGGCCAAACTTCAGTATTCTTTTTTCAGGAGCTGTTTCTAGGTCAATTCAACAACAACAAGATATGAGTTTTTACATTATGTGACAATTACTTCCTCCTCCCACTCCTCAAAAAATTAAAAAAAAAGCAATTTTTTTTGTCTGACATACACATGATATGGTGGTAAATTTTAGATTATACTAATAAGGGTAAATCAAAATGAATTTTATATCAAGCATAACTAGACACCAGTCTTTATGTATTTTATCTTAATGAATATCCATGACATTCCTACTTTAAAAGATTTACAGATAAAGAAAGGAAGGCTCATAATAGTTGAGTACCTTGTTTGAGGTCTAATTTTCAGTCAATTACTTGAGTTTGTCTGACACTACTCCGATAGGTTGAAATCTGAACTTTGTAAAGCCAAGGGGCACGTGAGTGGATTTCAAAATCTTATCTGCATCATGCATTACTTTACAAACTAAATAACTACTGTTACACACAAAAAGGTACTTTTCTAATATATAAGAAGGTAGTTGCTGTAACTGATAAAATCCAAATTTTCTTTAAAACATTGACTTCCTAGCAGCTCTGTTTCCCCACGTGAAGTATGCTACTAAAATTAAAACTATTATCATTACAGAAGCTCAGATATTAAAATCAGATTCCTACATTTGTTTAAAGATAGAGGAGAATGTGGTAGCGCATAGCACTGCAAGTCTGCAAAGAGAAAGAATACCTGACTTAAATGTCCTTCTAGTAACTATTCTGAATCACATATTGGCTACAATTATATTGGCACAAAATGTTGGAAATATGATGGCAGATTAAGGTTGACCATAATAAATTTTATCCTGACTCTAGGTCAGGGTATTTGAAAATGCCTATATTAGTAGTAGAATCAAGTCTACAGTGAGCTCCACTTCCTGGCCATTCTCAGTCAGTCCACTTGGGAAGCGCAGTATTGTCTCAGTATGCATATTCAATGGCGCATGTGTTGGACTGAAACAGCAGCCTGTTGTGATGTGTCTGGGAGCATCACATCTGGAGATTTTAAGCTGTCACATTTTCTAAAGTTTGTCCTTCAAAAACGCTAAGGCCAAACATGCAAAAATTATTATTTTACATAAGAATCATATGCATACAAACTTATTTTTCCACTGCACAAAAAATTAAAAATAAACAACATGTGAAGTATCTGGTGTTTGCAGACAGAGTTAAATTACTATTATTAAATATTGCTAAAAATTCATTGAGTAATGAGTGAGGCATAATTCATCCAAAAACAAGAAGATAGCCTAAATATGCTTTTTATTGGAAATTTAAAAAATGTTGGATACACAGGGAAAAGAGAATTACCTATAAACGGTTTATACTTATATATATCTTCATATATTAGGGCACATTTCATTTCTCAAATTGGAGGTACTGAGAGGAACCAAAAGGCTACATAAAGATAAGGTAAAAAGAAGTAGTAAAACTATATACTAACCATCACAATAGGGTATTGTTCTCTTTGTATACTCAGAATATGATAAATGTGCTTGTATGAACAAAGTTCAGGCATCAGTGATTCTGAGGAACTGGTGATCATATTGGCTTCACAGATTAATAATTTAGGAGAAATTGATAAGCCCAGTGCCTCACATGTGACATATACTCATGTAATACTGGTTCCCTTCTGCCTTCCTTCTTTGATACTGGATAAATAGACCAAAGCATTTTCTGGTTAATAATAATACCACACTATATGATGGCATCAGTAGCTCTTTTATCATTAAGGCTCAGCCTTTAAACTTCAAAATACATCCACCTCTCTAATCTTGAAGTACACTACAGGGCAAGTCCTTTATACTTTTTAAGGAACTAAAAGCATAGCTGTTGCTGAAATATCACTTCCTCAAAATCTGGAGAAAGAACAGATTAAGAAGTCCAGATGACTTGTCCAGGGAATTCGGTATTAAATCGTCTTCATTATAAAATAACCATAGTAATATAATTATCAAATAATTTTTGCACTAGAAAAACTAACAAACAAAAATCTTTGCAATGGTAAATGATCAAGTTGTCCTCCAGAAATGTTACATCATCTCATTCAATCCAGAGTCAATTAATGCATTTGTCATCCCAAGTCTATCCAGAGGAAACTAAGAACAACAGAGCTAAGTGACTGAGCCATATTATTTAATCAGTAATTGAGGTGGAATTTAAATCTAGGTCATTTGATTACAAAGCTCTTCTATAACACCTCTGGGTGTTCGCCATTGGTACAGATTTGCAGAAAATATTTCACAATATTCTCAGAATCAGCAACAACAAAATTAAGAGTAAAAGCAGTTCTCAGATTTATCACCTGGAAAGTCTGATAAACCAAATCAACCCAGAGATTCTGATTTGGCAGGTCTGAGGTCTGGCTTAGACACCAAAGTTTGAGAACCACCAGTTCATAACATAAAAAATGAGGTAGAACTAGTGATGCACAGAGAAAGAGGTACCAATGTGAGCAAATGGTCCTAACAGCCTAAAACGGGTAAATAGGCCAGGCCACCAGCAGCAATCCTGATATCGCTCTGACCCGCCTAACACAAAAGGAACTAAAAAACCTACGTATGTAATACACCAACAGAAGAGGTCTTATGACAATAAAATGGGATAAGCAGGTAAAAACATAATACTTAACACTGACACTTAAGTCCTTTAAAGTATTTAGAAGGCTAATTAACCCATTATTAATATTCATAGCAAGGGATGTGGTCATTGGCCAATCAGTTCTCACACAGCTGACTATGGTTGATGGTGTAATTTTCAGAATTCCTTTTACTTCTTGCATCAACAAAGCCTAAGTTTAAATATTTTCCAAGTAGTGTCAAAAGTGTATCTTGGGGAGAAGGGCCAAGATGGCGTTGTAGAAGGACACGCGTAGCTCACCCTTTCCCACGAATACACCAAGACTGACGTCCACGGACCCACCCAGCCAATCAGAGCACCTGCTGAACTTCGACAGAGCATCGCCTTGTTCAAAAGACAAAATTCACCACAAATCTGGTAGGAGAAAAGGAAAAAAGAAGGAAGAAAAAGGAAAATAGTGCAGGACCTGTCCCGCAGGGAGGGAGCAGCAAAGGAGAACAGCGCTCCTTCGCTGGGTCTCCCCATCTCAACGGAGAGGTCAGCAGGATGCAGGGGGAGCCTCCGAGGCTTGGATCTGTACAGAGCACCCCTTGACTGACAGAACTGAGTTAAACGGGCACAAAGGGTCCCTGCAACACCCAACCCGAGAGGCAAGCCAGCAGCTGGGGGCGGGACAGGCCGCCCAAGCCGGCAGAGGACTGGGGCGGCTGCACTGAGGCAGCCCTGGGGGACTGCAGTGGGCTGTGTGCCGTGCCTGGGTCCCATAAAATACAAACAACAACAAAAAAAGCAAAGCAACACTGCTGGTGTGCCCTGGGAGGAGGGGCGAGGTAGCCATCGTCTCCTCAGCCCCGAAGCACCACTACTGGCACGTTCTCTGGAGAAGTGAGGCGGGGCGCAGCCACAGCCGCCACAGGCTCCTGGGCGCAGCTCCTGTGCAGGCGGAGGTCTGGTCGAAACCTGAATCCTTACCTGGGGGCTCCGCAACCTCATAGGTGGGACTGAGACTTATTTACAGCCCCAGGCAGAGGGGAAGTTCTGCCCCGGGCCTCTGTGAACTCGCGCCTCCAAGACAAACGAGCAAGGAGCGGAGTTCCCGCACAGAGCAGGGGCAGGGCTGGTGCGGCCATTTTCTCTGAGTGAGACTCTACGTGGCACATAGGAGCGGCACTGAATGAAATGGGGAGCGACCCGCCCACCTACCGGGCTGGAGCGAGGCGCCTGGACGCGGCTTTGTGAGGAGACACGACCCGTCTGCCTACCTGATGTAGGAGCAGCACAGACTGGGGGCGTGACTGGAGAATTCTGGAACCAGCCAGTGGAGTTCACCCAGCAGGGTGAGGGCAGGAGCCACTACAACCACAGAACCAAAAGGAGGCCCCGCTCAATAGCCAGGGCAGGCTCTGGCCACCACAGCACCAGCCACACCCCCAACCAAAGGGATAACTGACAAAAGGCATGGAAGGAAGACTTGGCAACCACCCATACTTAAGAAAGACTTCTTGACAAAATTACTAAGAATGCACAGGAACACATCCACTTTTCTTTTTTCTTAATTTTTAATGTTTTAATTTTAATTTTTAAATCCCTTTTAAATTTTTCTTTTAAATATTTTTAATTATTTAAAAATTTCTCTCAATTTGATATTTTTCTTTGCTTTGTTCTTCTGTTAATGGTTACACTGTTTTCAAATCTTTTAAGTTTTTTTAAAATTTGTCTTAACTTGATTTTTATTTCTCTTCATTTTGTTCTTCTGTTAGTGATTATACTATGTTTTCAAATCGTTTTTTCTTCTTTTATATTTCTTTTTTTGGTTTCATTTCCACATCCACTTTAGATAAATAAATAAGTAAGTAAGTAAGTAAGTAAGTAGGTAAGTAAATAAACCTCTTCAGGACTACAGTAGATAACTGATACTCCATAATCCATAGTGCCAGGGAGATATAAGTAAAATGAAGAAGCAGAGGAACCACTCCCAATTAAAAGAACAAGAGAAATCCCCTAAAGGAATGACAATGAAATAGACCTTGATAGTCTACTAGATCATGATTTTAAGAAAGGAGTGATCAAAGTATTGAAGGAACTAAAAGAGATTGTGAATAGAAACAGAGAACATGTCAAAAGAAAACTGAAACTAAAGAGGAGCCCAGTATAAAGAGGAGCCCATTAAAACTGGAAAACTCATTTGCTGAGATAAGAGCTGAGCAAAGGCTGTAAAAAGTAAGCTAGATAATGCAGAGGAATGAATAAGGGACTTAGAAGACATGACAACAGAGGTCACCCAATCAGAACAGCTGAGAAAAAACAAATAAACACTAATGAAAACAATATAAGGTACCTATGGGATAATGTAAAGTGTGCAAACCTACAAGTAATAGGGGTCCCAGAAGGAGAAGAAAGAGCAAAGGATATTGAAAGGTATTTGAAGAAATCATGACTGAAAACTTCCTAACCCTAAAGAAAGAATCAGATATCCATGTACAGGAAGCACAGAGGGTCCCAAACAAGAACCAAACAGACCCACACCAAGACATATTATAATCAAGATGGCCAGGGTTAAGGATAAAGAAATGATTCTAAAGGCAGCAAGAGTAAAACAAAGAATTAGTTACAAGGGACCCCCTCCATGAAGTTTTCAGCTGATTTCTCTAAACAAACACTACAGTCCAGAAAGGAGTGGCAAGATATATTCAAATTCATGAATCAGAAAAAGATGCAGCCTAGGATACTCTATCCACCAAGGCTATCCTTTAGAATAGAAGGAAAGATAAAGAACTTCACAGACAAGCAAAAACTAAAAGAATTTAGCAACACTAAACTTATGCTAAAAGAAATATTGAAAGTTCTACTCCAAATAGAAAAGAAGCAGGATGCTACAAAAAGAAGAAAATCATAATTGGAAAGGTGATAACTACAATGAATTACAACAGAATAAACATGAACTTGTAAAAGAGGACATCTAAACCATTAAGGGTGGGAGAGGGGAGCAACAAAACAATTTTCTTTTCTTTCCTTTTTTTTTTTTTCCTCAGTAGGATGGGTTTGAGCTTATATTACTATCAGTTTAAAACTAACAGATATAGTAATGGGTTAATATATGTACAAAACAGGGTAACCACAAGCCAAAAGCTACAATAGAGTCACAAAAACAAAAAAGGAACCAAGATAATACAAAGAAAAATTATCAAACAACAAAAAGAAAGAGAAAGGAACAAAGAGGAAATACCAAATCAACTGCAAAATTATGTTCAAAATGGCAATAAACACACATCTATCAATAATTACTATAAATTTCAATGAACTAAATGCTCCAATCAAAAGACATAAAGTAGCAGACTGGATAATAAAACAAGAATCTACAATATGCCACATACAAGAGACCCATTTTAGGGAGTAGATTGAGAGTGAGAGGATGGAAAAAGATATTCTATGAAATTGGGATGGACAAGAAAGCAGGAGTAGCAATACTGATTTCAGACAAAATAAGACTTTAAAACAAAGCCATAAAGAAAGATAAAGGAGGACATTATGTAATGATTAAAGGAGCAATACAAGATGAGGATATTACACTCATTAACATATATGCACCCAATATAGGAACACCTAAATACATAATGAAAATATTAACAGATGTAAACGTAGAAATTGATGGGAACACAATCATAATAGGAGACTTTAACACCCCATTAACATCATTGGACAGATCTTCCAGACAGAAAATTAATAAGGCAATAGAGGAACTAAATGATACAACAGAACAATTAACTTGGTTGATATTTTCAGAACATTACACCCCCTCCCCAAAAACAGAATATAAACTCTTTTCAAGTGCATATGGAACATTTTCTAGGATAGAACATTTACTCAGGCACAAAAGAAGCCTCAACAAATTTAAGAAGACAGAAATTATTTCAAGCATCTATTCTGACCACAATGCCATGAAACTAGAAATCAACTACAGAAAAACAAAGGAGAAAAAAAATGACAGCATGGTGATTAAACAACATGATACTAAAAAAAAAAAAAAAAAAAGGTCAATAATGAAATCAAAGAAGAAATTAAATAATACTTTGAGACAAACGACAATGAAAACACAACCACACAAAATCTATGGGATGCAGCAAAAGTAGTTGTACGAGGGAAATTCATAGCGATACAGGCCTTCCTCAAAAAAGAACAATCTCAAATAAACAATCTAACCTACCAGTTAACAGAATTAGAAAAAAAAAGATTAAACAAAATTGAAAGTCAACAAAAGGTAGGAAATAATGAAGATCAGGGAGGAAATAAATAGAGATTTAAAAATAATAGAAAAATCAATCAAACCAAGAGCTGATTTTTTGAAAGAGTAAACAAAATGAACAAACCTCTGGCCAAGCTCACCAAGAAGAGAAAAGAGAGAGCACAAATAAAATAAGAAAGGAAAATGGAGAAATTGCAACCAATACCACAGAAATACAAAATATCTTATGAGAACACTATGAACAACTATATGGAAACAAAATGGATAACCTAGAAGAAAAGGACAAGTTTCTGGAAATATCATGTCCACCAAAACTGAATCAAGAAGAAACTGACCACTTGAACAAACTGATCACTAGAAATGATATTGAATTAGCAAATAAAAAACCTCCCTACAAAAAAGTTCCTGGATCGGATGGCTTCACTGGAGAATTCCACCAAACATACAAAGAAGAACTCATACTGGTCCTTCTCAAACTCTTCCAAAAGACTGAAAAGGAGGGAGTACTCCCAAACTCATTCTATGAAGCCACCTTCACCCGGATACCAAAACCAGAAAAAGACACTGCCAAAAAAGAAAATTACACACCAATATCACTGATGAACATAGAGGCAAAAATCCTTAACAAAATATTAGCAAACAGAATCCAACAGCATATAAAAAAGATCATATACCAAGATTAAGTTGGGTTCATCCCAGGAACACAAGGATGGCTCAACATACGCAGATCAATCAATGTGACACAACACATCAAGAAGAGAAAGGACAAAAACCACATGATCATCTCAAAAGATTCAGAAAAAGCATTTGATAAAATTCAACACCCATTTATGATAAAAACCCATAGCAAAGTGGGTATAGAGGGAACACATCTCAACATAATAAAAGCTATTTATGACAAACCTATAGCCAGCATAGTACTCAACAGTGAAAAACTGAAAACCTTCCCACTAAAATCTGGGACAAGATAGCATTGTCCACTCTTACTACTTCTACTCAACATAGTCTTGGAAGTCCTAAACACAGCAATCAGGCAAGAAAAAGAAATAAAAGGGATCCAAATTGGAAGAGAAGAGGTAAAACTGTCACTATATGCAGATGACATGATACTATATATAGAAAACCCTAAAAGTTCCACACAAAAACTACTAGAACTAATAAAAGAATTTGACAAGGTAGAGGGTGCAAGATTAATGTACAGAAATCAGTTGCATTTATTACACTAACAATGAATCAACAGAAAAAGTAAGTAAAGAAACAATTCTTTTTAAAATAGCACCCAAAGTAATTAAATACCTAGGAATAAATCTAACCAAGGAGGTGAAAGACTTATACATGGCGAACTACAAAACACTGATCAAGGAAGTTAAAGAAGACTTAAACAAATGGAAGGATATCCCATGCTCCTGGATTGGAAGAATCAATATTGTTAAAATGGCCATACTGCCCAAGGCAATCTACAAATTTAATGCAATCTCTATCAAATTACTCAGGACATTTTTCACAGAACTAGAACAAATCATAATAAAATTTATATGGAATCACAAAAGACTCAGAATTGCCAAAGCATTACTGAAGAAAAGGAATGAGACTGAAGGAATAACCCTCCCAGACTTCAGACAATACTACAGAGCTACAGTAATCAAAACAGCATGGTATTGGTACAAAAAACAGACATAAGGATCAATGGAAAAGAATAGAGAGCCAAGAAATGAACCCACAAACTTATGGTCAACTAATCTTTGACAAAGGAGGCAAGAATATACAATGGAATAAAGACAGTCTCTTCAGCAAATGGTGTTGGGAAAGCTGGACAGCAGCATGTAAATCAATGAACTTAGAATAGTCCCTCACACCATACACAAAAATAAACTCAAAATGGCTTAAAGACTTACACATAAGACAGTAAACAATAAATCTCCTAGAAGAAAACATAGGCAAAACATTATCTCACATACCTCTCAGCAATGTTCTCCTAGAACAGTCTACCCAAGCAATAGAAATAAAAGCAAAAATAAACAAATGGGACCTAATTAAACTTACAAGCTTTTGCACAGCAAAGGAAACCATAAGCAAAACAAAATGACAACCTATGGAATGGGAGAAAATATTTGCAAATGATGAGACTGACAAGGGCTTAATTTCCAGAAAATATAAACAGCTCATATGGTTCAATAAGAAAAAAAAAAAAAAAAAAGCAACCCAATCCAAAAACGGGCTGAAGACGTAAACAAGCAATTCTCCAAGAAAGACATTCGAACGTAATAAGCACATGAAAAAATGCTCAATATCACTAATTATCAGAGAAATGCAAATCAAAACTACAATGAGGTATCACCTCACACCAGTCAGAATGGCCATCATTCAAAAGTCCACAAATGATAAATGCTAGAGAGGGTGTGGAGAAAACGGAACCCTCCTACCTTGTTGGTGGGAATGCAGTTTGGTGCAGCCATTGTGGAAAACAGTATGGAGATTCCTCAAAAGACTAAAACTAGACTTATCATATGACCCAGCAATCCCACTGCTGGGCATATATCCAGAGGGAACCTTAATTCTAAAAGAGACTTACACCTCAAGGTTCACAACAGCACTATTTACAATAGCCAAGACATGGAAACAACCTAAATATCCATCAACAGATGACTGGATAAAGAAGATGTGGTATATTTATAGAATGGAATACTACTCAGCTACAAAAAAAATGATAAAATAATGCCATTTGCAGCAACATGGATGGCCCTGGAGAATATCATTCTAAGTGAAGTAAGCTGGAAAGAGAAAGAAAAATACCATATGATATCACTCATATGTGGAATCTAAAAAAAGAAAAAGAAAAAGAAAAATGAACTTATACATAAAACAGAAACAGACTCATGACATAGAATACAGACTTGTGGTTGCTAGGGGGAAGGGGGATGGGAAGGGATGAACTGGGAGTTCAAGATTTGCAGATACTGACTGGTATATATAAAACAGATAAACAAGTTATACTGTATAGCACAGAGAAATATATTCAATATCTTGTAGTAGCGTATGGTGGAAAAAAAGGTGAAAATGAATATATGTATATTCACATATGACTGAAGCATTGTACTGTACACCAGAAATTGACACACCATTTTAAACTGACTATACCTCAATTTTTTTTTTAAAAAAAGGATATCTTGGAAGGTCTACTAAACGAACAGGACAGTTCCTTCAACACTGGTGCTTTGAAAACCAGGTCATAGATGTAATCATAATGTAATCATAATATCACCTCTTGCATGAACTTAAAAAATGAATCAACATGTTTGCCTTAAAATAGCATAAGAATTTTCAATTTTGAGACTTTAACAATGTAATAATTATGATAATGATATTATAACTGAAAAATAAACAACATACATGGTTCTGGTTAAGGCTATACTAACTAGAATTATATTATAAGCTCACTAACATGTAAAAGGATTTGATACTCAATGGTATTCCTAATTCCATTCATGACTTGGTATCTTCCACTGATTATTTAAAGTGTTCACTGCCTGTGATTGTTAAGGAACAAAGAGAAATTTTCTTCAGCTACATATTAATTGTTCATGGTGGCCACTGTTTTGTGAAAGTGGAGAAGTCTTGGGCCAGTACACCTTTCCTCCTTCAGGTAACAGGCTCCATTCTTAGATCACAGTGGTGAGTATAGGCCCCAGGCTGGTCACACTAGTTAACTGGTCCAGGAATGCACATATGACTAATGCTGGGACAATGAGAATCCTTCCCTGGGATTTTCCTACCTAGAGCTGGCAGGGGAAAGCTATTAGTTTGTGAGCTGCCAAGCATCATGTTTGCTCTTGCAATGGAAAAGATTCATCTGTAAAGTAGAAAAATGAAACAGTCATACAAGAGGAAACAGAGGAGAGTAAACCAAAACATACTGGTGCCATTTGATTATTCGTTCCTTTTCCCCCTTAAGGCTGATGCCACCCATGCGTTTTCAGTGGCTTGAGCATGTGAGTTTATGAATCTTCCTTTTGTTATTGAATGGGTTTCTTTTGCTTGAAACCAAATAATCCTAAATTTACTCATTTCCCTGCTATTAATTCAAGCTTTTCCTCTTCTGGACTGTGTCACTACAGAGACCTTGCTAGGGAATTTACACTACCACTTCTCCACTTCTCCATTGCTTTCAAGTTTCTAATTATCTCCTCTTCTTCCATGAAGCCTTGCCAGACAGGTACAATCCGTGCTCTCTTTATTTCCCCAAAAATACTAGGATACATTATCTTGTCATCTATAACAACACTCAAATTGTCTTTTATTATTTAACCTTTTACATGCATGTCATTTTCTCTAACTAAATTATTGACAGCTTAAGTTGAAAGCCACACCTTAAATGTATTTGTATCACCCCAGGTTTTTATACACTTTCAAGTGGTATGGCAGTTAGCATCCCTGACGCCATCTTGGGCTCTTACAGTTTCTTCTGTCCTTTCACTGACTCAACCCAAGACTGTGCTGTGCAGTGAATCACTCCTCTGTCATCAAAGGCACTGTAGTTAATAGATATTGTTTGATAATCATTAGGACCAGGTAGCCTCTATGCTCTGTTAGCACCCAAACAATGATGAAGACCTTTCCTGATGTATTCCTGGTTCCCAAGAGGCTAGTTACCAATTCATAAATCTGACTTTAGGGATCCACGTCCTGTTTCCAAGCACCTGCCCTCACCCTAGGAACTGTAAAACTGTCCCAGTGGACCCTCGGCGGTACAGAATGCAACTGCAAATGCCTCTGGGTCATTGTCCATCCGATCCAGATTCCACCCTGTGAGTAAGTTACCCTATAATAGACTGAACCATTGATTACATGGAGCTGCCTGCTTTGGTTTTCAGTCTCAAGATGCCTTCTCAATTCAGTGGGTACTCTTTCTTCCTTCCATCCTCCAACACAAGCATACATATAAAGCACAATAAAGCCAACTAAAGGAGCTCTGGCGTACTTTCTGCATTTCTCAGTGGGAAGTGAGGAGGTAGTACTGGTCTAAGAATTTGATTCACTCACATAAAAGATGTTCCAGAAATACCAGCTGTTTATCATTTAAAGGGTTCTCTGAGTTCTTCTGAAATTATTATTTTTTTACATATATACATATATGTTCAGATTCTTTTCCATTATGAAGTGTTTATTCTTAATAATAACATCTGAGGTGGACATGAAGTGCACTTAAATTTAGTTCCTTCAAAAAATATTCATTTTCAAAAAGCGTTTAGTGTCTATTATATTTTTCTCAGAAAATATATAATCAGCTTTATACTGTTTAGGTCTAAAAGAAACTTGTAAGACTGAAGAGATGAGCCACCTAAATGAAACCGTAAGTATTCATCAGATCAAAAGCATTTTTCTTAAAACAGTATACTCTTCTTGTTTTAAGAAACATGGACTTACGTAGAGTTTTTTAAAAAAAAAAACAAGTTACATATAGATTATTTCCTTTCAAACATTTTTAAGCATCCTATATCATATTCATATCATAGGCCAATGTATCAATTTTTATTAATGTATCATTAAAATCCACATTAAATGAATGTGTCTGGACAATTAAAAAAGAAAGAAAGAAAACAAAAAAGACTGAAAAACCGAAAGAAAGAAAGGAAATTCCAACGTGATTCACAACTTTAGACTTGCGAAATTAAACAAAAAAAAAATTTCTTTCTTGATGGAATGTGTTTCTACTGAAAGCTGAACCAAAAGTCATGGTAGCGGCTGTGGATTCTTTAGACAGATGGTGTCAACAGACCAGTCAATTAGTCAGCTTGGCAATGGAAGAAGGATAGATAGTTTTACAAAATGCCACCAAACTCAATATATGAAAAATAGAAAGAGGCCTGAATCTGTACTCTGATACTTGATCCTGGTTCCTGCGTGGTTTGTAAAATAGGCTACTCTTGTCACCAGCAGTTTAGAGTTTCCTCGTTAGATTTTCATAGAAATGGTTCTCAGAACACAAAAGCCAAATCCCAGAAGGGACAGCTGGCTTTAACAGGTGAAGAGATCACATCTAATGGTTTTCCTACCAAAGCTCCACTACTGCTGATTTTCTTTCTTATTTTTTACCTAATATAAACTAATAATGTCTGTTTCTATTTTTTAAAGATACTTCATTTGAGAATTTATTTGTAAGAGAAACAAACATCATATCCAAAATAGAAAGTCTCTATTTACACATACAAATATAATAATTTAACTTTTTTGTTGCTTAAGCTAAATTTTGTATTAGATTATATTTCATCAAGTTTAAATTAGTGTTCAGTAATTTTGTCCCAGGAGCCTAAGACCATCTCTACTAATGCCACCAAATTAAATCAGAACCAGAAAGTTCAATTTGATTAGTAATTTTCCTGGTGAGTAGGGGGCTCTTCTGGTATACATTAGCATTTTTATTATCATGGGAATGAAACCAGGATATGGGGCCCTGCAGAAAAAAGAGCCAGTCTGAGAATCAAAGAAGCTGGTTCTCCTAAAAAGTGAGTTGTCTAGGACAAGTCTCTTAGACTCAGCTCACCTTTACATGTTTATCTACAAGATAAAGATATTGCAGAAAGTTATATTTAAATTAAATCTTTTCCAGGCTAGCTCTGATAGTAGAAGCCGGTTAAATGAACATTTTTGGTTTCCTCCGAATGTATCATATAAATAAGCACTTGAAAGATTGTATCACCTATTTTCATGATTTTGCCTACATATAAGGGGAATTTGATCAGGTTAAATAAAAACTTCTATAACCATTTTATCTGTGGTTTCATAAAGATAAAACCAGCATGCCTTCCTGTCTGGTCTTCCTTCTGCTCTAGAGGGATTGCTGAGGGCCAGGGGATAAAGGGCATGGGGTCTGGACTTTGGAATTCCCACTCTGCCCTCTAACTAGTTGTGTAAACTTGGGGCACCAGTTTCTTAACCTCTCTTACCGTCAGTTTCCTGACTTAAAAATAAATAAATAAAACCTATTGAGAGGACTCAGTGAAACAGTGTGTGAAAAAGACTCAGTGCAGTCTGACACTAAATTAGGCCTGTAATAAATGTCCCTTTTCAAAGCTAAAGCTTTCAGGACACCTATTTCCAGTCAGTAAAATTGGGCTCAAGAAAAAACAGATTTGTTGAATCTGTGATTATATGAGACTGAAATTAATTTGTCAACCTCTTCCACAGCCCAAGGTGTTTAGCAACAAATATAAAAGGGAACAGTAAGTCCCAGTACTTAAGTGGTGAACATAATGATGTTTCTACCTTCATGTGACATTTCAGACCATTACTCCCTAACATTCAACTTTGATCCTTAAAATGCTTTACCTGCTTGAAGGCAGCATAACGATCTTAACTCACGGAATATTTAAAATAAATTACATAAAAATATACAGGTCAGCCTAATTTTGTTCTGTTCTGTTTTACTGTTTTTGTGGTTTTTAAATTCCTAGTTTAATCAGAATTGGTATGGTGTAAACTAAGTCCTAAGCAGAAGACCAGACTCACTGTAACACACACATTAGAGTGGCTCCAGCAAGGCGTAGGGTCTCAAAACCAAGAGCTGAGGGTTAAGACAGAGAGAGCACTTAGAGAAATAACAGCAGCAGTAAAAGAGTGGACCTCCATCCTGCTATGCAGTTTGACCTCATTGTTGCCCTGAAACCCAAAGTGGAGACATAAAAAGTCACCTGAAGATAGAAGAAAAAGAGGGGAAAGAACCAATCAATCATGAAGTTTTATTAGTATTGGTGTTTACACCTAGAATTAGTGTGGAGACTGACCTCTGTAGGGCTGCTTCCACTCTGCCTGAGAGTCCCCTGTGCTTAGATGATCAGGAACCTGGACACATAATCCTAACTGCCAGATCTCTCAGGATTCCAGTCCTCTGTTTACCCGGATTTACATGCAGCCTACCTTTCCTTGACAGAGCTTCCTGTTTAAGGCAAAAGAAACATAACTCCTACCTTCCTGTTGCCCCAAATCCCCCACCAACTGTAACCAAACTCTTGCTCCTTCTGTCTCTCCTTTCCCATCAGCATTTGCCCAATTTTAGTTCCACCCAAATCCTATGTTGACTCTATATTTTCATCAGCTAACTGAAGCTATATATTTTACTTTACACACAGCTGTAAGTTTTAGGAACCTTTCTTCACTTAATATGACCAAGAAAGAATCTATTCTTGCATTGGAAGAAAAATAAAAATGGGTCAGCAATCAAAGTGCACAGGGTAATCCTTTGTCTAAGAGAACAAGAACATATAAGTTTTCCCCAAAATTTTCTGTATGACCACAATATGTGATAGCCCCGTACTTTTTGTGAATTATAGCAAATCTAAGAAATAGCCCCATTACATTTTAACAGTGAAAATCTGAACTTTGCCTAACACTAAGCGCTTTTTTCCTTCAGTTTCTTCATGCAATTTGAAAAGAGGATTCAACTGGAACTTTAAGAAAAAGGAATTGATATAAAACTATCCCTTTTCTCTTCTAAAGTGACTATGGCTATTTAAGCTGAATGTTCTCAATTGCTATAGGATAAATTCCACAACACTTAGCCCTGTCAGTTCAAACCTTCCCCAACCTGACCTTAATCTTCCTTTTTAAACCCCAATTCCCACAATTCCCCTCAGATCTAGAAAAGTCAGATGCAAATATGCATGCAAATATGCTTTGTTCTTTATTCACATATTCCTTCTTCCTAAAATTCCCCTTTTCTTTCTGGTTGCCCTCCTCTTCACTCTCTCTTCTTCAAGATATATTATTAATTCAAAGTATCTACACCAGCATGAAACTATTTCTCCCCACAAAGGGCATTTTTTTTTTCTGCTTTAATTTTTTTTTTAATTGAAGTATAGTTGATTTACAACGTTTTGTTAGTTTCTGGTGTACACCATAGTGATTCAGTTACACACACACACACACACACACACACATATATACTTTTTCTTATTCTTTTTCATTATAGGTTACCACAAGATACTGAATATAGTTCCTTGTGCTATCCTGTAGGACCTTGTTGTTTATCTATTTTATATGTAGTAGTTTGTGTCTGCTAATCCCAAATTCCCTCCCCCACTTTCCCCTTTGGTAACAGTAAGTTTGTTTTCTATGTCTGTAAGTCAGTTTCCGTTTTGTAAATAAATTCATTTGTATCGTTTTTTAAATTTTAAAACCCTTTTTTCGTCCTCTGGAATGATACATTGCATATATTATTTAATTATTTATATTTTTTCACTCAGACTACAGTGTAAGCTCCTTGAAGAAAGAAACAGATTTTTATTTTTTCTTATTTCAACCAAGAGCATCTAACAAAGGATCTCAACTCAAGCACTCAATTAGTAGTTTAAAAAAATCCTAAATTACATTGAAAAGAAATTAAGGAAAATGTAAAAAAGAAAAAAAAGGAACCATGAGAAAATAAAAACTTTCCTGGTATATTTAGAAAAATATACTACAATATTGGCATCACACATCTGTACGCTTAAGTTCTGCTTATTAACATATATATGCAACAGCGCTCAAACTAGTGTTTACATTCACTTAGGATCTTACTAAAGATGTAGTCAACCCTTTAGGCTGAGAGAAAATACTTAATATTATATGAATTTTTAATATCTATATAGTAAGCTGTTTTAATGTATATAAGTGAATAAAAATAATTATAATAGTGCCATCTAAACTGGGAGAACAAAATGTCTTGCCAGTTCATTTTAAACATTATCAATACATTGAACATAAACCGCAATGTGTACAAATTCCACATATGTATTTCTGGTAACTTAAGTTACTTTTGACTGTTCTTTCCTGTACAGGAGAGTCTTACTCTTGTTCTACAGGTTTCAAAAATTATCAGTTACACTGACTGAATCTGATACTTTGATTTTAAATATGCAAATTTATTTACAAAGACCTATATATTTACAGATATAAAGCCAATAAAAATATATGCCTCCATCTAGTGGCCAATTCAATCAACCAAAGTAGGGTGAAGGGATAGATGAGTGAAATCCTATCTCATTTCAGCCAAATAACCCTAGTCCTGTCTCTTTTGGACCAATGTTTCTAGACTAGGTATCTTTAGTTTTCACTTCTCCCATATATGCTGCCTTTTAATTGTTTGAAATGCTGAAAAATAATAATGATAGTAATGATTGGTAATGGCAAGGCCACTTTAGGAGTCCTTATTGAACACTAGTTACCACCCACGACATTACACATATTATGGCATATCTAATGGAAGTTTTGTAAAACACATAATATTATCCTCATTTTGAAGGTAGGGAAGCTGAAACTCAAAGATGTGATGTACCTTCCCTAATGCTCTATTCTAGTAAGTAGCAAAGGGATTCCCACCCAGGTCTAGTTTTGCTGATTCCAAAGACTGTGCTCTTTCAGTAATATTCTGCATGACTAAAAGGAAGCACACAAGAGAGAAAAGCCGATAATCTCCAAATAGATTGTTCTTTCCTCTCAATAATTGAAGTCTGACTGTACTGAAGCTGAAAGAGTTAATTTCAAAGTTCTGCAGACTGGATTCCCCACCACCTCTCTTCCAGCTGAGGTCAAATTCAGCTCAAATCTATTCTCCAACTATTTACAGACCTCTTTATAGCATTAGTGCTCTTCAAGTTCTGACATCTCTCTTCAGGCCAGAAGTATTTATTTAATCAACAAGTACAGCTTGAGGGACATCAGGCTCTTATTCATGGTTAAGTAATTAAAAACGGAAAACACATCACCAAGTGCCTAATATATGCAAGCGTTAATTGGTTCAATTGGGGAATGTTTCCCCAGACTGCATTTGTTTCTTAAGGATGGGTGCTGTGTTCCTATCCATGCCTCATGGCTTTCAGGGTTTGCTAATTAGTGCTTTCCTAATCCCATTCAGAAAACTGGAGCAAGTTTTTGCCATTCCCCTTCCATAAATGGGTGGTCACCGAGATTAGGTCAAGCCAGCTCAGCCTACAATAGCATCCTTAATCAGCCCATGCGAAATGAAAATGAGGCAAAAATCCTGGCTTTTATCTCACACTGTCTTAGGAGCTAATTAAAATGCACAGGCTCTTCCTCCCGTTTCAACCCTGCTGTTCTATACAATAATAAGCCAACAAAAGGTGCTGAAAGCAATGGACTGAATAATTGTGGAAATTTACAGTTCCTTAAAGGCAACTGTTAAAAGATTTCTGTCTCCTCAGCAATGTAGATCACATCCTGATAAAGTATCTCTGCGTAAGATCTCCTCTCACATTTATGTTAAGAATCGTGGAGTTTTAGAGGAGGAGGATGATCCTATAAATTGATGACCGTTTTGTTGATGTATGTGGCTTTTTACGTATGTGGCTTTCAACTCACTTTACCAACCAAAGAGTTAAAACAACACATGTTCTTTGACTGAAATCTGTCTCCAGAGTACCCTGGGCCTCTGCTGTTTTAAAAGTGCTATGAAAGCTCACTGGCATAATAAACAAAAAGATGGGAGGGGGAAAAGGGATAAGACAGGATACAGGCAAAAAGAAAGAAAATGAACACACGCACAACACACAACACACATACACCCAAGTGATCTGCTTAGGCTCATACTCTTCCCAGCCATTTCACCCGCCAAAAATAAATCCTTAAATTCATAATCAACCTTAATAAAACTAGCTTCTAAAAGAGAGTAAGCTTTTGATCTTACTGTTCCTCTGCCTCAGGGTATTCTTTCATATTTATTAAAATGCACCTTGAGCATGTTACAAGTAAAACAGTAATTTCCTACACTTTAATGCATGCACAAGCATATAATTTCAAGAAGCATTTGCCAAGGGGTAGCACATGTTCCAAACACATATACCAAATTAAATTCACGTTATAATTATATTTAAAAATCAATACATTAAGTAAGAACTCAACACGTTCAAAGAGGCATATTAGCCCAAAACTGTAATTATAAGAAAGTGACCTGCCTCCCTAAAATTGGGCAGGATGGAAGATGTCTGGACAGAGGGTAAAGATTATAATCACTAACTCCTGCCCTGCCAAAACACACCCCCCAAAAACGTGGGCAGGAAGAAATTACGTATTTTCATCTCTGCTTGGCACAGTGTCAAAATGCCATGTGATGTGAAAACTTCAGTAAGTAGCATTTTTGAAGCTAGGTAAAAAAAAACTCTAAAGGCTCAAAATATACATATAGATAGATCATTAATAAACCATCTTTTTCCAACAGAGGAACATTCCATATATCAAAACCTTAAATATCTGCTTGAGTATCTTCACCACAGGTTTCTCCATGGCTTGGTATTCATTTAAGACAAACAAAATGCCATAATGATAGCTACTAGTCTTCAGAGCATCGGAAGCTGGCTGAAAAGATACGGAGTAAAAACTTTCCTTATTGGGCAGGAATTAGCTTCTGAGGTCTAGGTATATGTAACTTTATAAACCACCTCAAAACACTTCAGTCCATGGGAATGCACAAAGATTACACCCCTGGTAGATATAGCTTTAAAATAACCCATTAAGAGAGGTCGTATGAAATAAAATAGAAATAATAATTGACAGTAATTAGTGAGTTTAAAATACACACTACTTTAAAGCTATTAACCGCTACTAACATCCAAACTATCATTATCTTCTAAATCATCAAAGTAAGACAATAATAACACTTAGATAAAACATAGTATACGTGTTATATGTAGTAACTTATTTAACCCTTTCATCAGCCATATGAACTAGATATTATTGTTTTATCCATTAAAGAAATGAGAAAGCTCATGAGCACAACGAGTTTAAGGAATTCAAATTTCCCAAGCTCACTTAGCTTGTAATTAGGCACTGAGTTTGTGCACTTAATCATTATGCCACCCTATATGATTAAATAAATTACAGTATATTGTAGTTCATTTTACTGTTCTCGACATAATAGCAGTGGTTTCACATTTACGAAGTTACAGACTATGTTAAGCACCTCACACAAATTATCTCATTTAAATCTCTCAACAATCACGAGGAAGGTCCTATTACTATCACCCTCTAAAGTGACAACCTCTTTAAATAAGAAGGAGATTCCCCCCTCTGCTACTCAATAAGCAATGGAATTGCAAAAAAGGCATTTATGTCTAATGAAATACTGAGCTTCTCTCTTAAATGTAATGACAACACATAACACAAAATTTACCCTCTTAACCACTTTTAAGGGTACACTGCAGTGGTATTAAGTATGTTCTCATTTTTTCTGAAACAGACCTCCAGAACTCTTTTCATCTTACAAAACTGAAACTCTGCACTCATGAAACAACCACCCTCTCTCCCCACTGTCTTCTCAAACAGTTAAATATTGAGTATTTTTATGTGATTATAAGCACCTATAAACAAATATACTCCTACACACAAATGACAGTAACTAGTTTTAAAAACTGAATTTTTTTCTTAAAAGAAAAACCATACTTCAAAATTATGGAAACATCAAAGATGCTGACTTGAAAATATTTACATAATAGTCGAGTGTTTCTATCACAAATTCCAAGTGTGATATTCAATAGCTGTCTTTTTGTAGTTTTTACATTTTTAGACAAGACAAAACAGTGAGGTCACTTTGAAAGGTTTCAATATGCTAATCACAGTTATCAGAACAAAATAACTGGTAAATGGAAATTCGAAATTAAAAGGTAGCAACTAAAGAGCAAATTTACAACCCCCTTTCTTTCCACCTTATCCCCCTATACAGACATGCATAAGCCAATTTCCTAAAGGGAACAAAGAAAATGGTTTTAAATGAAATTACCACTTACACTATCTTTCCCCCTTAGTTGCTCAAATGCAAACACAAAGAACCCTGGAAGACATTTACAGAATCCATTTCTCAATCCCATAGGTCAGGACATTTGATACTAATGCTAATCAAAAAAGTGTATCTGTTCAAATTGACACAAGATTCAAATCCTCACACTCAGTTTAATCAAAAGTAAAACAGTCTATCAGAACTCCTAACGTAGTCTCCTTTTCAGTTAGTGACTCATACTTGGCATTGCAAAGAATACTATGGAAAATCACAAAAGCTAAGCAACAAAAAACACAAATCTTTTACGTGAAAGAACATACAGATGAGAAAAAGAAAGGGGTAAAGACATGTGACTGATCTCAACTACAAATATAAATATTTGAGTATTTAAAAAATGGTGGTCACTATCTTGAACTAAAATAGAAGGCAGCTGGGGTAGGGTGTGGGTGCAGTGACACTGGGAAGTCTATCAAAAACAGAAACGCAAGCTTTTAAGTAGAAAATTTTAAGGGCAATTGGCTTAAAGCTGCTGGTAATCTTGGTGGCAAACTCAAATAAGATGAAGCACATAAACAAACACATAGTTAGGCGAATCCATGCTATTCACACATATTACAAATGTATAACAGTGCAAATATTAATAACAATAAGAGTAATGTAGAAATAAATTATAAAAGCTCTGTGCCAGACACTGTACTATGCTTTATTAATATTTCACTTTATTCTTTGGATAAACTTATGGATGTACTCATGGTGATGCCAATTATGATTCTGCAGATCCATTTTGTAGAAAAGGGAACTGAGGCTGGAGATACCAGGGATGTGAGTTGAAGCTGTAACTCAGAGCCTGCGTACCATTATTCTGTGCTGATACAAGAGATTAGGGAAATCAGAGGTTACTGCTAAACTCACCTCCCCCAAACCACAGCTGAGATGCTTCAGAAGGTAGAGGAAGAAAAGGGAGGTCAGAGGGAGGGAAGCAAGTCCAGAGAGTTCTTGTTTCAATAAACATCAGGTTCACAATGATAATGTGAGAAGTATACAGACAAAAGATCAGTAATATTGGGAAAAGGTTAACTGTCAATGAAGTATAAAAGGCATAAAAGTCTTTTGGTGCCTTCCAGGAACATTGTTTTGTTTTGTTTTTTAATTGAGACATAACTGACATATAACACTGTGTGAGTTTAGGGTGTACAATCTGATATACGCATATATTGCAATATGGATTACCACTGGAGCACTAGCTAACACCTTTATCACATCACACAATCATCATTTCTTTTTGAGATGAGAAGAATTAAGATCTAGTCTCTCGGCAACTTTGACGTCCACAATACGGTACTGTGGACTATAATCACTATGCTGGACATAGATCTCCGGAAGTATCTGTCTACTAGTTGCAAGATTGTTCCCTTCAACAGTATCTCCCCAGTTCCCCACCCTCAGCCCCTGGTAACTATCATTCTACTCCCTGGTTCTAGAGCCTGGCTTTTTAGATTCCACATAGAAGTGATATGGTACTTGTCTTCTTCTGTCCAGGACCATCCTGTAAGTGTCTGCCTACGTGCCTTCGGCTCTCAGAGCTCCTTGGTGAATGAGCACGAGGTAGGCCTCTCTCCTTACTCTCTGCCCCAGAATTACTTTTCCCATTAGACCTTGTTCTAAGTTGAATGAGGATGAGGAAAAACGGGCCAGCCATACCAGCTAGATAGTAAATTAGACTATGCAGGTAACTACCCCAATTTTGGTCCAAAAAAGGTGAGAGGAAATGGTAGTATTAGAATAGAAGGCAATGTTTTAAAGCTGTGAAGATTCAATGGGGAAGAGAAATAATTTTATCTTATACCAGGGGTTTCACAAACTTGTCTCAAAAGGACCCTCTGAGTGGGACCATTCTTTGTTGTGAGGGGCTGCCCTGTGTATTTTAGGATGTTCAGTGGCATCCTTGGCTTTGACGCACTACATGCCAGTATACACTTAGTTGTAACAATCAAAATTGCCAAATGTCCAGGACAAACATCTTGGATATGTTTAAGTGGTTTTTGTTTGTTTGTTTTGCTTTGTTTATCATTATTATAAATTGCTATTTATATGGAGTGTTCAAAAGAAGATTTGCAGACAGCAACAAAGGTGGGATTTCAAACCAAGCCTGGGAAATCCATGCTGGCAAGCATTTGTGGGAATTCTGCCTACTCAAATATCAGCTCCACAGAGTTAAGATGCAAGTTATATGGATGGTGAAAACGTCAGCAGTGAAAAGAAGGAGGGGAAATGGAGAGTCCAGACCTAAACCTTGAATGGGTAACATGACGTTAATAATCAAGTCAAAGACATCAGCAAAGAAAAAGTTGTTGAAAGAAAAGAACAAGGTTTATGGCGTCCCATCTTCTCCAAAGCCAGGAGAAGCCTGAACAAGAGGGTAATCAGAGACAGAGTTCACAGAAAGGTCCAAGAAAACAAGAACCCCAGTGACGCTGCAGCTTTGAGCCAAAAGGGAATGGTCGGCTATCTTAGTGAGAAAGGGCTCAAGAAAGAGCATTTCAAAGCCACCACCTTACCATTTGGTGCCCTGGAGCCGTCCTTAATTACCCGAGTGGATTGAAAGAGTTAATGTATATTTAAACACGCTTGCGTTGCTAGCAATTACTCTCAGCACAGGTTCTACTTCCACGGTAGCATTCAGTGAGGAGAGAAAGAATAAATCCCAGTCCTGAGTTGTGGGTGCTAACCAGTCAGCCATGCTGGCCAAATCCTGCCTCTCAAACCTCTTTGTAATATATGCCATTCAGCCAGGCAGAAGTCTTCAGTGACAGCTATTCACGTGTCCCAAGCTGATCAAATGCGGGCAACAGTGATGGTTCAGCACGACTTGCCTTCACTGAACGGACAGAAAATGTTTCCCCACCATCTGTCTGGTGCACAGACTCTACTGTGCTTTTAGACTTTTAATGGACTGTCCTCCAAATGGCACATCAGAGAAAACATTTCATCTGAAGAACAGGTATAGAAGGCAGCTACTTGTTCAGCTGCAACCCTGGCCTTTTGGGTTATGTGCAGTCTTAGTTCTGAATAACGGGGGATAAGGAGGGGGAAAGCTTTTCCCTCCATTCTAAACACCCCTCAGTCTCCTTTGAGTCAAAGCCGCTAATTATGCCAGGCAGGCTGAATGATGAGTAGTGGTTTTGTGATCCCAACTATTGTTCAGAAGGGCTGAGATCACCAATGCATTTTCCTAGGTATAAGAGAATTTGAAGGGGAAAGTCTGAGTACTTATTATCTCTTTGTTTTCTTAAACAGTGCCTATTTACAAACTTTTCACTAGTGAGTAAAAACATTTACTGGCAATAAAACACAGCAGTGTTTCAGAATGCTAACCCCTTCCCCCAAAACATGACAAAGTACTCTGAGTGTTTGGAAGGAAAAGAGCTGCTTTCTTTTCTGTTTCTTGCCACAAACACAGGATGAGGAGATGGGAAGGAAAAAGGAAGAAAATTAGAAATAGTTTGTATACATAGAGAGAGAGAGAGAGACAGACAGACAGGGAGATTTCCTTGAAGCTACCTATACCACAAAATTAAGCAACTATATCCTTCCTTTATAAAACCCCAATAAAATAAATAAAAACAACATACACAACAGACTGGAGAGAGGGAACTCTTACTCCCCAAAGAATTATACTGGCAATAAAATATAGGTAGTAAGAATGAAGAAAACAGCAATTGATGATAAATTCTGCGACCTCTGAGGTAGGCTAGCAAGCCTCCCTCTGGATAGATGTTCGTTTTCTCAGAAGTACATGGGATCCTGTTAAAACATCTTTGAGGCAAGAGTCGTGTTTTAAAGATGTTATATATTTCAAGTCACTAAATACCCAGAACTGTATCCAAAGATAAATAATGACTGGTGAACAAGATAACAATGAACTCACACTTGTTTCCTATATACCTCGAATATTCTTTTAATCACATTTGGGGAGTAAGCAGATATTCCAATGTCGTCCTCAGTATCAAGGATACTGAAATAAATCTGGGCAAGAGTTGTGACTGTGTGAAGAGCTAACTGTCCAGATGTTATTTCCTCCTGAGAGTGAAATTTTAAATCTTGCTTCTCACACATTTGTGATTCGTTCCTAAGTTCCCTTTTTGTCGGAGTTTTCTATCAGTTAAACATAGCTAAGAACTAAAAGGCAACTTTTTATGAAGGAAAGTGTGTTTATCTCACAAGACTGGCAAACTCTTCTATCTGGTCCAGTTTGGGGGGGACATCCATTTCAATTAGCCAAAATGGAAAGCAAAAGAGCTGTGAAAACAGAAAAAGAATGACGCCTGCTCTAACTTTTCGACAACATAATTCTCGAGTCTCGCATTTTTGTGGTCTAACATTTTCCTTATTGGACACACCAGATTTCTAGCATCATTGCTAGAAACCTTTTATCTCCACCTGCTGGAAGCATGAAACATAACTGGGTTCAGGATAAGCATAGACATATTGCAGGAAGAAAAAACAGTTAGCCAAATTAGATTTAAAATCACCCATTTTAAACTACACCCCTTGGTACATTATATCTGTCACTAAATTTATTTGCAAGCTTGGAACCCTTTGTTTTGTGATTGTTACAAGGTTTATTCTTCTTGTCTATTACTTTTAAAGTTTTAAAGTTGGCCGTTATACATGTCATCAAAATTGTCAAGCAATTATTTTGCAAATAAAATGATAAAAATATATAATAGTTATTAGGTAATAGTAAAATTATGGTCCTTAGGAAAGACATTGGTATGGAAAGATCTTATACCACATATCATGAGTCATGAAGAATGTAGTGTCTACTGCTTATCATATACAAAGAAAAGTGATGCTGAGATAAGAGCTTTGAAAATAGATATTAAATATTTTTTAATGGAGAAAAACAGCTTTCTCTTGGGAAAAAAAGCCCTCCTCTTCTTTAAGATATAACACTGAGTTTTAGCTGCCTCAGAGGGTATGGAAACAGAAAACAGCTGCCTGGATTCACCTTCTGTTGTAGAAATTAACCATCACTGTTGATTATTCACTAGTTTACTAAATACAAATCTATGTATCTTCTAAAATAAGTTACTGCTCTTTCCGATTACTTAAATAGAATTGGAGGTAATAACTAATTCAGTAGAAGCCTAAGACTAATCATAAAATGTCCAAATAAAAGTTAATGCATAATGGGTATAAAAACAAAGTATTCGCCTTTCGGTTAAACATTTTTATACCTCGATGGTGTTTAATGATAGCAATAGTCACTACAGGGGAAAAAAAAAGAAAGAAAGAAAGAGGAAATTACCTGCCAACACTGGATTCTCCTTTTAAACTAACAGTACTTTTTAAAAAAAAGTTTCTGGAGAAAATATTTAATACACTAGAATTTTTTTTCCTAACACACTAGTTTGTTTTTTTGTTTTTTTTCACTCCTTAAATACTCTTTCAATCTTTGTTGATTGGCAATATGCCATTTTGGTCATGCTGAATGTGTAAGAATCTATGAATCAACCATTTTTCAGGTAATATTTCAGAATTTTATATATTGTGAATTTCTTCCAGCTTTTAAACAAGGGACCAGTAGAAGGCCTTGCCAAAAGTTCACCACCCCACACACAAGCGTGTATTTTCATGAATCTGAGCCAGTTTTCTGGTAAATAAGGCAGTTTTCTTTTTCAGCCAATTATAAGAAAAAGTGAAAATGAATCAGTTGTAATATCACTAAAATGTAACCAGTAACAAAGCAGTGGGATTGCATTCGTATTTTCAATGTATAATTACAAGTGATTGTTATTTAAAAGTGCTGTGTTTGGCACAGGAGAAATCATAAACAAAAGCATTAAACATCTCCCATCCCCTTCCAAATTTACATTTAGCTCACCTTAGAATGAGTCAGGTATCTACATTCTTTCCAAACCTCACTGTCAGTTCTTGTCCTTAAGTTAGGCTTTATTACATATTAAAACACAAACTATTTACATAAAACTGAAGAAATTATGTATCAGGTCATTCACCATAACTACATCCGTAGAGTTCCATCGATATTTGTTGAATGGATGAAAGAACAAGAGAAATTAATCCCGGATTTAGTTGTTTATAAATTAATCTCTCTCATTAAGCAAGCTTGATAAAATAAAATGGTAACTATAAACTACTGCCCATACAGGTAAAATAAATACACTTCGAATTGCCTTTGTAACGGGAATCAGTTTGTGCTTGTTCCATTCAGGTGTCCAATTAAATCACCTAATATCTAATAAATCACTGTGAAATATGAGTACTATATTCCAACCGTGTTATTATTACAAGTAATAACTGACACTTAAAAATCTAAATAAGCCTTATATTATACATAGGAGTAAGTAACTGTTTAAGAGGCAGATCGGGCACACACAATGGCCTCCACTCTTTCCAAAGTCACTGACATAAAATTTCTGAGACAGGAAGTTCTGAGATGGGGTAGAGAGATGGGCATCACCAGTGAACAAGAGATATTAATATGTTTCTGGCGGAAAGAGAAAGAGTGGGAACGTGTCAGGAATTAAAGAGAGAGTTGCAGCTTAGAATTTGCTCTGAGGAGGCTCTGGAAATGTAGAAGTCTGCAGAGGCGGCCTTTGGAAATCAAGACCCGCTGTGCAGGAACTGTGGAAGACGGGCGTAAAGGGGAATGGAAGATAGGGGAATTAATGAAAAGGCTGCATAAGGACAGCCCTCTCACTTGTCACCTCCTCCTTCCCCAGTGGAGGCAAAATCAGGCAGCTGGCATTTACCTCCAGCAAAAACAGCTGACCCTTTCCCAGGGAAAGTGAGCAACCAGCCAGGTGGAACCTGGCATAATCCTCCCTCTTTAATTTGAGCGATCCTGTAGTCTGACAGCTGGCTTCATAGCTGACCCCCTAAAGCAAAGTCTCACTTTTGTTTACCTCACACAGAGCCCTTAGTGAGATTTCCAAGTGAGAATCAGCTGTAACTCCGAGGGCTTTTATTAACGACACGGTCCCTCTTTCTATAGGAAGAATTACAACATACAAGAAAAGCTGCTGAATAAGATGGAAAGGACAAAATTCAGAAACTAAAAACTGACCCCAGAGAAAATGAAGATAACTTAAGCATCATAAAAAGAAAAGCGGGGGGAGGGAATAATAAGAAACTCTTATTTTTAAATAAAATCAGAAATAGTTAAGGAAGCTATTACATCTACAAACAAGAGAAGCATGCTATGAAAAAGGAATAATTAAAAAAAGAGAATGCTTGGGAAGATTAAAATAATGACTAAATTAAAAATTATGGTTAAAATTATAAACAAAGATTGTAGATTGTTCAATGGGCTTACAGAGAAAACAGCCCAGGGGAAGACAAGGATGGATTGCTCTGGGAAAGTAGCTTCCACTAATGGGTACAAAAATTTATGTCACAAAGAACATGGTAAGCATACACCTTCTTCCCAATGGCCCTTATGCCATTCAGGTATCCAGTCCTTGCCAACATGTCTCAGAAGAGGTGATTTCAATTCTGGTTCCAGGTGCCTAAGCCAACCTCCACAAGTCATTTCCTGGTACATTTATTGGTATTTATCTGAAGATGGCTCAATCAGGTTAAAGGGAAGGATTATCTCATTATCTCATTAGGCTGAAGGAGCAGTTCCTCTCACTACTGCTGAAATTAAACAAGGATCTACACTTACCACCAGCAGCCATTTTGCTTCAACAAGAAGCAGCAGTCCTAGCCTACAGCAAACCATAGGGACGGCAGGGTTGAGGGGCAGGAAGAACACGGTGCGTGATGACATCTATGAGCAGCTGACGTCTCCTGGATTTCTGCTCACATGACATAATACATCTGCTTCTCAAAGCAGTGTGAATCCAGGGTTACTGTGACTTGCCAGCAAAAGCTGCACAACTCCAGGACCACTACTTAAATAGAATACACACACCCTTGGAACCATGCCCTGAGTCAACTCTGCCTCAAGTAGTAAAGTCAAGGCAGCAGGCACAAGAGACTCATGTGGTCTCAATCAAGGTCTTGAACTACAACGTGATCCCAAATTGGTCTTACACCAGATGACATCAAGACATTCAAGCATCTCCATGTGCAATCAGTGTTTCCCAGGGCAACAAAAAGCCTTGTTCAAAAAAAGCTATGAAACAGGTCAGGTTCTTCCACTTTTCCAAAAACCAAAGCAGTAGTGAGGACCAAAGAACATGCCGAGATTTGAGCTAGAGACGAGAGTACTTATATCCAGCTTGCCATGGAGTGGCAGAAAAGCTGGATGATATTTTAAGTGTTTCACTATATTGTGCTAAGGATTGTCAGTTCTCCTCTTCTCATCTCCACCATGAGAGACCCCAACTAAATTTAATCATCGATGTCATCAGGAAATCATTTCTGACCACCAGAGGACTGAATTCAAGCAAAATAAAGTGGAATTAATTTTTGCTCTTGAATCAGGCATGTTCCATAACCATGTGTGTGTGTGTGTGTGTGTACCTACAAGATTAATTTTAAGAAATAAGATATTCACAGGTATGTGCATAAAATATACACATACATACATTTTATTCTTTTTTTCAAGAGGCCCTCCCTCTAGATGTTGTTTTTATTTGTTGGGTTTTGTTTTGTTTTGTTTTGGGGGCGGTCATTAGGTTTATTTATTTATTTAATTTATTTATTCATTTATTTAAACAGAGGTACTGGGGATTGAACCCAGAACATCGTGTATGCTAAGCACGTGCTCTACTACTGAGCTACTATCCTCCCCAACATATGTACTTTCTAAGCATCTCTAAGAAAAAAATCAACTGAACAAATACTCAAATCCTGAGTAAAATTAACTTTAAGGCTTTTTTCCCCTCATAGGTGTAAATCCTTTGAATTTGCATCCAGTTTAGGCAGTAATACAAAGGCCTAAAAGCCTTCATTTACTCACTTTTCTAAGCTGAGGAGGGTACGTAATATGCTTCTATAAGTAGTTGAACCCAGTCAGGTCAGTTCTGAGACTTATTAGGGCATGACGCTGTTGACATAAGGCTAAGTGTGAAGCCTTGACCCCTGCATTTCCGCCATGACCCCAGGGACCAGACCTACTCATCTCACCCCAACCTTTACAACTTGAAAGATGTCAGATCAGGCTGCTATGTTTTTTAAAGGATCAGTTAGTCCAAATGAAAGCTATTTACTTTGCCCATTATTGTTAATTCCTCTGAATTTTTTTTTCAGGGCCTCCAAACAGTCAAATCTATTCAACTTCTGTAAAAACAAAATGTTCCCTAAATTCTTTCGAGCTTACATCTAAAATCTGTTAAGTCAAATGTTATTCCCCCCACAAAATCCTGTCATATTTTGACAGAAATTCCAACCAAAGCAAAAACTATCAGTAAAAAAGAGTATAAATATTAAAGGGGAAGAGAGTGGCCAATTTAATAGATATAAGGTTTTTAATGTTTCAAATATTAAAGTATAGTTTTAAGACTTAGGTCCTACATAAGCAACCTCAAAAAATCTAGTCATTTGTGCAAAATTAGTCTACTCAAGCATCAGACTTCATTTCTCATCTGCCTTTAAGATCAATGTAGATACTAAACACAACTTTAAAAGGAAGTTTTAGTCCCCTAATCCCATCCCTGGGTCATGAGAAGCAACCTTATGCCTTCACACACCATTCCTTGACTGAAATCCAGTCTCCAAGATTTGAATCTAACTAGTGTAAAGGAAAAGGCTATATCAAGTTACCCAAAGTACTTACTCAGAGAAATAGAGAGAAATGGAAGCATTTGGGGGGAGTTGGATCTATTAAAAACAGTCAGTGGAGAGAAAATGGCAATTTTCCCCTCTAAGAGTGTGCTAGTGTATTTATTGTGGTAAATTGCCTTCTTTATGTAAAAGATAGTAAATCTGTTGATGCTAGGATGGTCTTATCTCAACAGAAGGGCAGGCATCCAGGGTCTAAAGTTTCTGAATCTCAGCAATGTTAAACAGGGCTTTAAAAAGAACTTTCAATTTGAAATACTGAGTAAATGGGTTCACACAGCACGAATTTTATTGTAGACCAACCTAATTTTCACATTTTCCTCTCTATAACAAGCTAGTCATTTGTTCTCTGCACTAGTAATGGAAAGAAAACAAGACTTTCTTTGTTTGTGTACATTAACTCGATGCTGTAAAAGTCACTCAGTCAAGCTTCACCATACTTTCACCTTTAAACCTTAACCTGACTTGTAACAATATTTGTAGCCTCTAAAATTACACTGGTTGAACCCAGATGGAGTTAATCACCCTTCACTGTCTCAGTGAAAAGTATAATGACCTACCATTTAATGTGAAACCATTAAAATGCTAGAAAGGGCAAGAATTCACATCGTGTGTTTATAAATACCTCGCAGACATGAATCCATACATTCAAGCTACCAGGACACTTTTCATATGACACTTGTTTAGAGAACCAGATGGAAAATAATGACTCCTGTACACTCAAAGCCAGAAGTGTCTATTCTGCTGTTTTATATAATGCACCTTACACTTTTAATACTGACATAAATTAATTCTAACAAATTCCATCTGTAACTAAACAAAGAAAATCCAAATCAAAGTTCGGTAATTCATGATATTCTTTCCTTTCCTGAACTACTGTTGCTTCTACACAGGGCAAATCCATCAGCCAGATCCTTTATTTCTCCCTGCAAGGCATATTCCAAATCCTTCCTTCAGGACCATTACACCGCACAAGTCCAGGAGGCCCCACTGTCATCACACTTGGGGCCCGTCCTCCAGGGACTGGTCACTCACAGCAGCACCAAGGATGCACCTGAAACTGTGCCACACAGAGGCCTGGGCCACTTCTCTCCCTGTCTCCCTGGTACCACTTCAGACTGAGCCACTATCAACCCCCATCTGCAGCATCCTCTTAAATGTCCTCCCCATTTCCACTCTCGCCTCTGTAATCTAACCTTCCAGAGCTTACTGAGTAACCTTTTCTGTTTTTGAAGCAGATCATAGTACTTAGAGAATGAAGAGCACATACCTGCAGGGCCATGAAGGTAGTTAATGGGACAACACAGGCCAAGCCTTAGGACGCGAGCGTATACAGTGTAAGTGCAGGGTGCCAAGCAAGCCTGGGTACAGGGAGACTGCCTTGATCCAGCTCCCAAGTGACAGCTTCCACACGTGAGGATGACTCTGAAGTGATCAGACCATCTAATGTCTCAAAAGAAGCGAGAAATCTGAACGTTTCTGTGAATCTACAATTTTTAAATGTTGCCTAAAATTTTTAAACAATGTGAAATAAACCAAATACCTCTGCCAGTTAGCACAGACCACTGCTGAGTGATGACATTTTACAACACCCTCCCTGTTTATCACCACACTTGGACAAAACGCCCCTTCTGTTCCTCTTACCAAGCTTTTCCCACCTCAGATCCTTAGCACTTACTATTTGCCACGGTTTTGTGCATTCATTCTTAACCCTTAGATTTTAGCTCGAAAGTCTCCTCTTCAAACCTTTCCCTGACTGCTCTATGTAATGTAAGTCTTCCCCACAAGGCATCACCACATCACTCTATTTGGTTTCTCTTATTGTGTATCTCCTCATGAAAGAGGATTTGAGGAGTTCATGCTAGCAAATTTAGTCTGTAAGCGTTGGCTTTCCTGATATATTAACAGAACTCATTTTCAATAAAAATCAATACAGAATAGGCTGAACTGAGCCAGTAAGAAACACACACACACACACACACACACACACACAACTTTCAAGCTTTATCACTTCATAAAAGCATACTGGCAGGATGACTGGTTGTTGTTTGTTTGCTAAATATCTACAACAGTTTTTTTTTTTTTTTGCAAGACAGAGAAAAAAATACTGTGTGTGTGTACACATGCATATACATACATACACACACAAGTATATATGTGTGTTTGTATAGGTATGATTCCTATTGAAATGGTTAATATGCAGGTAACCTCAATGAGGCGCTGACAGATGGACTGTTCGAGCAGTCTCCTCATGTGGATCTAAGGCGGCGGTTCACAACTTGAGGTAATTGTTCCCCTCAGGGGCTTGGCAATGTCTGGAGACACTTCTGTCTCTCGCAGCTAGAGGGATGCTATTGACATCCAGGGATACAGGCCAAGGAGGCTGCTAAACATCTTACAAGGAAGAAGACAGCCTCCAAAAGAACCATCGGACCCAAAATATCATTAGCGCTAAGCTTAAGAAGCCCTTAAGTCCCCTCACTCCAGTTCTGGCAAACGAAGTAGCAGCTACCCCCCCCCACCCGTTTGGTTTGGGGAGGTAGGGTATAACTGTTGAGTTCTAGACGTACAGAGATCAGAAAGAAATTCTCTCTGCCCTCAACTCACTCAATCTGCCACTGGAAACGAACAAAAAATTCTAATTCATACAGCCTTCAGTAAAGGTATACACAGGTTACTACAGTGGCAGAGAGAAGGGCCAATTCACTAAGGCTTGAAAAACTGGAAGATGGGGTGGAGGGCATGGGAGCCCAGATGTCCTCCTGGACTTGTTGCCTGACCCACCTTGGATGTGCTGAGCACTAATTAGGCAGAGGGGTAGGAGGAAGAAACAGCACTTTGAAAGATGAGACTTGAGAAGTTGGAAAGAATAAGTAGTTTAGCATTGCTAAGGTAAGTAGGTGGCTTCTCTTTGCAAGTAAGAGGAGAAACACATTAAGGCCCTAATATGTGAACATAAACACATTTCTGTCTTATTATCCTTTTGCCCAGACACCTCTCTGTTGCCTTCCCACTCTGAGATTTTGTGAGCCTATAATTTCTACATTCAATTACCTCATATAGGCCTGCCCTTAAATATCTTTCTTCATAATCTGTTTTTGCCACACTTGTTCCAGAAACTCTTTCTGAACTTAGCACAATCATGAATCAACACTGTATTTTCAAAATTAGGAAAGCTTACAATTCCAAAGAACAAAACTTACCTAAGATCACACATCAGCGTTCACACGACCTGGGGTTCTTTGGACTAGGGCTTTGTCTGAATCACTTTTATATTTCTAATGTTTATCCCAGATAATGTTACATGGTGATTACTCAGCAAATATTTGTGGCATTGAATTGTAACATGAATCTACTCCAGACTCCATGTTTTTTTTCTAAATCAATAGTGCATATTGAAATTGTAATGTACTTCTCAAAGGGTAACCATTCAAAATTGAGATTCAGAAATGATCATTTCCTTTAATATTTCCTTCTTTAATAATACATACCTCTAATCTTCTGTACAGGCTTATATTACTGTCACCTAAATAGTAATAATAATAACAAAATAAAAACAAAACAAAAAGTAAAAATAATAACAAAAACAGGCAGGGAGAACTTGTTTTATTTAGGTCCTTCTCTCTTTACCCTCAAGCCTCTCATAGGAGAAACTTTTCTTACCACGAATACTAAGGTTTCTCCCAAAGCTGTATCTCAAAATTAAATAATTCTCTTAAAATCTAGAGACAACTTTTTTAGCATGTCAGGCACTGTAGAATGCTCATGTGGACAACTCACTGGAATCATAAACTCAACCTACCAAGATACAAGTCACAGTGTTTCCTCCATACATATTGTTCCTCCCTTATTACTGAAATTCATGCTGCCCAGGGAGCCGTCTGAGTCACGAGAAATCCCCCCATTTTGCATGTATTACACCAGTTCCATCTACTCATTCCACCACCCCCTTGCTTTTTCCCTTTGCTTCATTTCCATTAACACTGTATTTATTCATCATCTGTCCCCTTCATTATTTTAAAAGCCTTCGAAGACTTCTCACTGTATCAAGTATTCTACCCGTTCAATCCACTGTCCATGCCGCTGGTTGAGAGATCTTTCTCTCCCACCCAAGTGAGCAGATTCTTCCCACCTAAAAACCCTTCCTTTGCCACATAATGAAATTCAATCTACTTAGCAATAGAATAAGAGAACCTTCATATTCTGACCACAGGTTTATCCTTATAGGCACCTGATCTATAATTAATCCCAAGCTATTTCTGGTTTCTTCAGCGTCCAACACAATTTATCTTGTCTTTGCCTACACATATGTGTTTCTTCTGCTTAGTCTGAGGGGCAAGCAGAAGAAGGGATATTCTTCAATACTGACTTTTATTATTCTTTAAATACTCCCTGATCCTAGTAGGAAGTACATTTTCCCTCTTTGAACTTCTCTTCCTATATATATTTCTTCATCATATTCTAATTATTATCAATTATCAAACAATGTGAACTTTGAACGTAGGGACCGTTACTAAATCCTTCTTCAGATTACTGGTACCTAGAAGTCTCTCACCAATAACAGGTACCCAGTAAAAATTATTTCACATAACAAATGGCCTAAAGAATAAGAGAAAATCATACTGGACCTTTTATGCCCATCTATTTATGAATGACTTTCAGAAAGGCATCAAGCAATTTTTTAAATTTCCTTTTTTAATAGCATAAGGTCTTAAATTCTCTAGATGTTTCTCCACAACCTCAAACATACAGCTCATCACTGCAGATTACTCAGAGGAACAAACATTTAAATCTCTCTCCTTAGCACTCTTCAAGGCAAACCCAAACACAGTGAGTTCTTTACTGTTCCATTTACAGAAAAAATAATTAACATAAAGGATAGCTAAAATGTCAGATAACACAGCCTTATTTATCTTTCACTTGTGGGAGGATTTATTATTTTTTCATTAGGTACACGTTATTGTTTTTAGAATGCTAAAATGGTCAGTTCAGACTTTGTCCGTGAGACAGATACTGACTGAGCACCCCCTCTGTGCTAAGTGTGTGGCAACTACTGGGGGTATTTAATTCTGTAATACAGTCATGGGTCACCTCTCACAGATATGTGAGACTATTGTAAAAAGCAGAGTTCAAATAATCTTGGAAAGGAATCAATACAGAAGCTGACACAGTGTTTTGAATAAGAGTATATACAGTGCCTTGAAGAGGGTCTGTGAGTAAGGAAGACCAAGAGGCTTCCTCAAAAAGTGACTGTGAGCACCTGTCAAGCAAGCCGCAGTGACATGCACGCTGGGGATGCGGGGTCAGGAGGAAGAACAACAATACAAAGGTGGATGTGCCGCCCTGGAACTAACAGCAACATTACAAATAGACTGCTCCTCTGGCCTTGAAACCTCCCTAGAACTCTCCCTGCCCTCTTGTAAGTTCTTCTGACATTCGTGCTGTTAATTGGTACTTAGCACTAAAAAGCACTACTCTAATATTCGGCTGCTTTCCCAGAAAATATATTCTTATGAAGAGATAAAAAATAATATTTATAAGATTTATGTGTGTTAAGATTTGGAGGTAAATGTTCTATAGGTAAACTTGATCTGTTTGTGAGACTGAGATGATGTCTTCACTGAATAATCTAAGTGCCAAAATTTACAACTTGTCTCACCAACACACACAGACACACACACAGACACACACACAGACACACACAGACACACACACACACACACACACACACACACGGTCTTGGAAACTTAGTATGGGTTTGAACTCCCACTTCATTTCCATATCACCTTTTTGGACTCTGACCTTCTACTAATTAAGTATTTTTAGGAGGAAAATAATGCCTTTTTCCATTTAATCTCAAAACTCTTCAAGGTAGGTATTACTACCATCAGATGAGGAAACTCAGGGTTAGAAAACTTAACCAATATAACCAAGTTCACACAGTTTGCTAATATATTAACTACATTTTCTTATTTTTTGTATTCTTGGCGCTCTGTATCTGGGGCCTCGCTGACTGGGAGAGACCACCTTTCATAGGGCTAGTCAATTTCGAGAGGCGGCAAACACTGATGGACACACCCCTCAAATACATACCAACCAGTCCAGAGCCCACATACTGAAACACCTCATCTATCTCACTCTTATTCTCCCAAAGGCAATAGTCCTCTGCCCTGATCACCCCAGGACCAGGTTCCTGGTTAGGCACCTTCCCTGTAGCTGACAACCTGCTGAAGTCATTGAAACGATTCAATCCTAAATTTGCTCAGCCTTCAAATCCTGCCTTACTCATTCTTTCTCTTGAAAGCCACAAAAAGGCTTTTGCCCAAGCTCTCCCCTTTCTTCCTTCTGCCTCCCAACCTGCTTCTCCAGGTGGGGGTGCCCCTGCATGGCATCCTGCACCTCCTGTTTCTTGGGATCTGTAAGTAAAAAACTTCACGACAGTTGTGCGTCTGCATGTCTTACCATACAGGATTAAAACAAATCCTGGGTACATTTTAAAACAGTAGTGCCAGTCAGTGGTAATGATTACAGCACAGCCAGACAGACAGAATGTGAAGTCATTATTTATTAAATGAATGAATTACTCTAGAGGCTGAACTCTTACCCACCTAATTATTCTAAAAATGACATAATTTCCCAAACTTACGTCAATGGCTCATCTAAAAATCAGGTCCTTGTACCACAGTATTAATGCTTCTAATCTGGTTTTTGGTTTCTTGAAGGAAGGATTTAAGAAGTAAAGACGGGAGCTGGATTCAAAGAACATTTTTCACATGTGAAGTTTGTTACTGGTACTCCTCTACCCGCCCTCCCCACTTTAAATTTCACTCTACGGTTTGGTCTCCCATATTACTCCAGGATCCAAAAGGGCACCACCCCTCTCCATCCCTGACACTTCCCACTGTCTGCCACCATCCCACACTCCAAATGAAAACTTCATTCCCCAAGTGCTAAAGAGCTGAACTCCAAGTAAAAGAGGACCTTTAATCTGATTAAAACAATTCACAGTAAATTGCAAATCTCTTAATCCTCTTAGAGGTATTAACATTTTTTTTAAATTGGGGAGGGGAAAGAAACCTGATATAGCCTCTAATTGTTGGCATTTTTGTACAGCATAAACAATAATATATTTGGCTTTATTCAGATAGAAATGGCTATCACATTGGCATGGCAATCTGCCCAGAAATCCGGCTCCAACTGTCAAATTAACTCTGGATTTTCTTTTAACAATGTTTACACTTCCGCTTGAGTTTATTTGTTATTTTTTTTAAATCTCTGGTAAGAGGTCTTAAGGTTTTGGAGGGATATTTCTGTAGGGAAAATTTTTATGTTTAGGGTTTGTAAGTCAGGGTCTATACTGAGCAACTATCATAAACTAGTTTCTTTAAAAAAAAATCTTGTTTTAGTTCAGTTTTTTTTTTGAATTGAAGTATAGTTCTTTACAATATTGTGTTAGTTTCTGGTGTACAGTATAGTGATTCAGTTATACATACACAGATATTCTTTTTCATATTTTTTTCATTATAAGCTATTACAAGGCACTAAATAGTTCCCTGTGCTATAAATAGAACCTTGTTGTTTATCTACTCTGTATATAGTAGTCTGTATCTGTTAATTAAAAAAAAAAACTTGATAAAAATGACCAGTCAGCAAAACAGTAATAAAAAAAAACCACAATTCACACTTACATAGACATTAGAGCATATCAAACACTATTTTAAACACTTTATATATAAACATATTTAACCTTCACAGCAACCCTATTATTTCCATTTTCACTGATAAGGAAACAGAAAAGTGAGACAGGCTGTTAAGGTGACATGGCTGTTAGCAGTGGGGCCAGATTTCACATTCTATTTCTGAAGCCCATTCCCTTACAGTCACTACACTCGACTGAAAGACTGGCTGGGGAAAACGCAGGGTTCAATAGTCCAGCTCATTGTGTTTTCCTAGGTTAAAAACTACAGAATTTAAATTCTGGAAATGGCCAGAATATCACTGTTTCCATACCCACACTTTACAGGTGAAGAAACCAACTCACTCCTGGCGTGGCGAAAAGATACATGGTGGCAGGTTCAAAACCAGCAACAACCACGTCAGGATCCAAGTCATGCTTCTTCCCTCGCTACACTACAGTAGGTCCAAAGGAAAATCACAGCAAAAGCTACAAATTCCAAGCAAAAGTAGACATCCAGAGTCCTATCCAACCCATTTTGTAGGATCCAGTAAACACCAACTATTGAGAGCCCCCATTCATAAATTACTTACAAATCTGGTGCTTTACAACATTCCTACCATTGGTTGTTTCAAGACTTTTTTCCTAACACTGGGATGAAGATTTGTGATATTTGGCAGTTCTGGTATTTCTTCTTTCCAATTACTCACGTCTCTGTTTCTAAAAGAAGAAAGTTTTTTCACCCAAGAATAAGAGGAAGTATTAATTCCTTTTATAATTCCTGTCAAAGCAAAGAAACCCACGTGCTGAGTCACATTAATTCACTGAATATGTTTGTTGTAACAGTGAAGTAGATATAGACCCGAGGAGTTTGAACAGAGCCCTAGATAAGTAACTGTAATCCAGCATGACCATGGGCCAGGTCACAGTTCTGCACAGGGTGCTGGGGAAACACATAAGAAGTACATCAAATCTACAATGGGTGGGTAGAAGGGGTGGCGAAGGGTTTCTGGAGGAGACACCCATATTTATTCATTAGGCCAAACAGCAGCTGGGATGGGGGAAAGAGGGGGAAAAGGAGAGAACAGAATGAGTCTGGACGGAGCAGCCCTGAGCAGAGGAACAGCATTAGAAAAGCCAGGGGAATAAGAGGCTGAACCTGGTTCTCAGGCAGGGAGACATAATCAGCTCAATAATACCAACGCATCTAAACACAAGGTGCTTTCTCCCAAGAAAATAAATCAAACATAACGTCTCTGTGGTTCACAAAGAAGGGAGAGTCTTTATATGGAAGGAAACAGGGAGAAGTAACACAGCTCCAGCCCAGGGGCAATAAAGATCAACAAGACTTAGGCAAATTAGCTAACAGGTTCTCATGACATTATTTTAAAGGCTGCAGTTCTCATGTATAGAAATAATTTCCAAATACATGTGGAAGTCATGGCTGCCCTTTTAAGTGATGAAGACTCCATTATGCTTAGCAAGCTATTTTGTCAGAGCATCAAACAATACTCATCTTTAACCATTCCTCCTATGGACAATGAGATGCCGGTGATGGCTTCCAGCTTCAAATGAATCAGCGCTCACTGCTCAGGGCACATTACTGCCTGTGACCTCTTCCCCTGCCCGTGCCTTGACCTTCTCCCCCTCCCGCGTTATTCCCTGCCTCATGCCTGTGAGCATCTCCCATTATTCGTGAGCGGTGGCTCTAGAATTTAGCATGAGGAGGGCTGCCCCTGATAGATGTCTAACATGACTAATGCTCTTAATAATCCCCAGTGGGACTCTGCCATATTCTTCCAGCAGGATGAGTCGTTGGATGACAAAAAGAAATTCTATGTGCTTTACAGTAAAACATAATGAAGATGAGAAATTTCTACATGTAGAAATATTTAACTTACTCAGTAATTAGTAAGAAATGACCGGTTTCAGTCTTTTTTTTTTTTAAGACTTAACAAAAGTTTCCTCATATATTTTTAGCTTTGCAGTGTATCTTGAACACCTGAGCGGATTATCCCATTTCTGTGTTGGCTAAAGTTATCCTCTAATGTTATCCAAATGTTATTCTGGAAACATGTATGAATTATGCACAAGGTTTCCTCACAGAAATGCTAGATATGCTCTTGAAAACTGTGCATAAATCAATATTTTGTAAATTAAATAACATTTTTCACTGACAAATTATTTCAGAAATGCTTTATTTTCATTTCTGGTTAATATTCAATTGGCAATGATTCCTGACCCTTTAGATTAAACTTCTCTGTTGATAATATTTCTGTCAAATAGCTAATGATCTATAAACAAATAATAAAACAAATATGGAAAACTAGGCTTTAGAAAGGATCCTGTAATAAATTTTTAAAAAAGATAAAAGCTTCTTTGCAATTCAGCCATAGCCCCAATTTTATTTTTATTTCTTCAGATTTTTTAAATGTGTGTTCATTCTCTGTAATTCATATGCAACACAGTGGTGTGTCTCTTAATAGCAATCAGTAAACCTTTAGATTGTCTGTGTTGATAATTTCTCTTCTTATGCAAGAACATATTTATTTATTCAGTTCATCAGGGACTCTTCGCTCATCAAAGGGCTTGTGGTTTTGTTTTCTTTGTTTGTTAGCTTTAGGACAAAAGAATAAACATAAACAGTCAAACTGATCATTTTGCCAGGCTTAACAAATACAATTTGTAAATGTAAATGACTCAAATAAAAGCAGAAGCTTTGGGTTAAATAGATAAGCCATTATGTAACCATTTAGCTAGTAACAATACAGGAAAGTCAAACACCAGAAAAGTAACAGCTTCCAAAAGGCTGAAGACAGCAGACAGTGAGGGATACCGACACATTTAGAGTAGGAATAAGCAGCAACAGACAGGTCGGTTCTGTATGGGGATGGATGACATAACACTGCAGATACAAAATGGTGACCTGTGGGCCACACTTGGTGTGAGGACTTGGAATTGTTGTTGTTATATTATTATTATTATTATTAATTCAGACTTAATTGTTCCCACTTTTCAGTTGGGAGACTTTACCTTAAACATAGATTTATACCTTTTCTTAAAAACTCATAAGTCTGTCTATATTAAGTCCACATGGCCCCATGGCAACATCCAGCCAACCATCCCTTAGACCTAATACACTGCCTTCCTTACACAGGCCCTATACAGGCATTTCAGTTTTCAATCACTATAAAATATTATCAGAAAAGAAAAACTGAATCTCATAAATTTTCTTTTGTTTATCTTCCCTGCCAAGAATCGTCATTTTATACCAGGAAAGGCAGTTCGAAGATGGTTTTAGTGGGAAATGAAGGTGGGAAGGTAAGTATCTAGCTTATTAATGCATTTTAAATCTCCTGCTCCAGAACAGCACTCCACCTCAGGAGACTGACAGAACTTTCAGAGAAAATGAAATATTTAGCTGAAAACAAGAAAAAGTTAAAAGGTATCTAAATTTTTACTGGGAAAAAAAAAAAAAAACACAGCTTCCTCAAAATTCATGTTATACTTTAGGACCTTGACAAAATAGATACTAAAAACAACATAATCGAGGGAAATGACTATCAAATGAGGAAAATTAGAAGAAAATGAGAATCTCGTATGTGGAGAACAGAAAATTTAAAAAAGAGTATACTGTCTTCAAATACTGAAACAGTCTCACATAGAAACTGGACTAAATTTACCATGGGTAGTTTGGAAGATAAAACAGAGGCCAATAGGACAGGAAATAGAATTGGGTTTCGGCTTACTTGCTGAGGAAATTTATACAAAAATTAATGGAATAAATTAATAAGTGAAATAAAGGGAATCATCCATGCCATGAGGAGATAGTTCCTGTCACAGAAAGTAATGAGGGTAGGATGAGAGCTATGTGTTCCAGGTACTGCGGGGGGGGGGGGGTAGGGGGAGCACAGAGATAAAGCTGATGTCCTAAGGTACCGTCCCAATGATCCTCTGATAGGTTAAGAACAACAATACACATAAGATTATATCTAATTCTATCTGCACACTGCTATCCATACCCTCAGAGAATATGCAAAAAAGTCTTAATTTCTAAGAATTATGGCATCAAATTTATATTTATTTTATATCCCCTCTTCTCCATTTGGTGGAAGCTCTTTATGGTCTAAACAGAGGCTCACAGAGCAGTCACGCTTACCTCTATTAAATTACCTAACGGGCGATCAACCATTTGGCATAAATTCTTTAAGTGCAAGGAGTGAGTAATTTTTTTTAATAGTTTTTTGTTGCCCGGTAAGATTGATTAAATGAATGAAAGAATGAAGGCTATTATTAAATAACGTCCTCTAAAATATAACAGTGTCACAAGTGAAATTCTCTAATAACCAGTGGCTGTAAAATCTAAAATCTACCTCTTCAAACAGATTACATCCATTTTTCAGATCACCACTCCTGGGTGCACCTCTCTAACACTTTGCCCTGCCCAAGAAGATATTCCATTCTTTCTCTCAACACTGTTCGGGAACCTACTTATTTCACAGAGACTTTGCTGACTAAGTAAATTCCCTCAATCTTTCGGTTCCCAAAGTGCAATCATATCAAAACATCTTTCCCATCATTTCAAAACATCTTTCATTCACATAGTGCCAACAATTCACTAATGTGATTCAACGTTCATTTTCCTGTCTATATATACACAACTTGGATGTTGTATTAAAAGCTATTACACAATATCAGGTATGTCTGAAACATTCTGTAAAGTGTCTAATAGCAACAAAAGTAGACAGCTGGTTAAACAATTTTTGATTTTTATCAGGATTGATAATCTTGATTTGATCTAATCAAGATAATCAAGATTGAAAGTCATTTACTGAGGAATAAATAATGTTATTAAGCCCCATTAATAATAAACAAGTAGCATTATCAAATACAAATGGTGAGCTGCAAAGCAATGAATACACAGAAATGAATTTATTATGAAGTATATTTTAAGACAAAGTAAAAATCTTCAGGCTATGACCTCAGGTTTCATATAAGGGAGGGTTTTAGATATGATATCATTTTGATCATTGGTAAAGAGTAAGGACCTGGGAACATTTTCAATCGCATTGAGAATAAAATGTAAATGTACCACCCCACCCACACATTTGGAAATAACTTTGGAAGACCATGAGCTCAGCTGAGATAGCCACATCTACAAAATCAGAGAACAACCTCCAGTCAGACACGTTTATTTAAAAGAGTAAGAAGAACAAAAGAATACCATTTTAAAAACCGACCATATTACTTCTGAGAGGGTATTGATTACCATACTGTTTCTGAGACTTACTATAGACGCTGGCAGATTTCATTCACAGGGATCATGTTCACCAAGGCTACATTCTTTGTTTTCTAGAAAACTTGCCATCTGAGAAGGAGACATCTTTAAAGGAACAGTAATCACAGATTCTAACCAAGATGCTGCCTAATATGTTTTTATAACCTGTAACATTGTATCACTAAATAAAGTATTTTCAAGCTCAAAAAACAAAAATTCAACACCAGTTTCTTAGAGAAATTAGATCCCAGAGATAGTATATTCCTTTAAAAAAAATGTTGGGGGTGGGGTAGATTTGTTTGTTCGCTCATTATTCGTTTGTTTGAATAGAGGTACTGGGGATAGAACCCAGGACCTCGTGCATGGTAAGCATACACTCTACCGCTGAGTTACATTCCCCCTCCCCAGTACTGTCTATATAAATTTCTATTCACCTACCCAACTGAGCCATCATAAAACTTGCTGGGTTCTTACCATCTCAGATTTCCTCCACTAACTGAACAGCAATGCATTCCACTAACCTAAGTTATGGGGCTGGACTTCACTTTCTGTGTTCTGTGAGGTATACTACCAGGGTACATTCTTTTTGTGGGTTATCATGTGACAAGCAGAAGAGGGGAACAATCAGATATACCAAAAAAATCTGACATCCAAACAAGAACTAAAACAGTTTGGCAGCACAAGCTAGCTCCCTCACAAAAAGGCATCTTAGCCTTGTTACGTACACATTTTATACTGTTCCATCTACAACCATTTTCCTATACAGGAACCGTGTAGTATGTATAATGGTGAAGAGAACAAATTCTGGGATCAGACAGGCTGGTTCCAAATCCAGACTCCACCACACCAGCTGACTGAGCTCAGTCAAGGAACTTAACTTTTCTGAACCTCATTTTCCATATTGATAAACAGGGATAAAAGCAATGCATTCATTCCTAATGTGGTATTAAATAAGAAAGTATGAGAGCACTGTGCCTGGCAGACAGTAAACACTTTACAGACTTTATAATTATTGGAGATATTATTATTTATTCCCAGAGCTTCAGGGTTAGTGCACACAGTTAGGTCCATATTTCATCATTTAACGAATTACTTGTTTTTTTCATCATCAGTCTCTCTCTCTATATATATATGTATATACATGTGGTTATTAAAACATTATGTTCAATTTGTCAAATACAAAATGATGAAAGGGTAATTCTGAATATGAAGTCCCAGGAAAGGATGAGCCCCTGGAATTGAATGGCCCTTAGCAGTAGAAAAGATCAAATAATAAAATGAATTTTGATTCCTCTCTGACCATACTGAATCTTAAAAAAAAAAGCTGCCCTCATGATGCTTCTACTGAAACCTAATTATTAATTGATGAATAGCAACAATTTTGTCCGCTAAATGACCCTCCTCTCTGTGGAGGCTCCAAGCAGAAGCCTCTGCCTGCCTCATATTTTCCTTCTACATGTTTTGGTATGGGCAATATATTTACTAAGTTCATCAGTTTCAGCAAATTCTAGTTCCAAACTTCATACCAGATTGCTAAGGACATTCTCACTTTTCTTCAAACAGGAGGGAGGAAAACAGATGAGCATATCTCCCACAGCTTGTACAAGCCAGTTTACTTTATTTAGACAACTTGCTAACTGAACGGTCTGGAGACACTGAAATTACTTCCCAAACTAGGTGACTAAAGTAGTTTAAAGCTACCCAGAGGTGTGTAGTTAGCACGTACAAATGTGTTGTAACTCACTTTGTTATATGAACAAGCATCATTTTAGTGAAGTTTCCTGGTAATAAAAGACTGCCTTTTAAATCAAGCCTGAGCAAACAAAATCAGCTTTAGATCTGTGAAACTAAAAAGTATAAATTTCATATTTCTTTTGCATAGGAAAAGGAATTGCAGGCAGATACTTTTAGCCAAACAAAGTTAGTACATTGTTAGTGGAAGAAAACAATCACACATTAAAACAGAAAATATTGACAGCAAGTACGCGTGTTATGTAAGTTCGGAGATTAAATTATGAGACTTAGTGTACCTCTTTGCCACTATGGGATGCCAAATGATCTTGAAACAGGCAAGTGTTATTTTTTGGACCCAATTTCCTTTCAAACTCTACCTGGGATTGCTAATGACGTAAAAGTACCTCAATCACATGAGTAGGGAAACTAAAATCAGGCGCCTGTTTCCTCTTCTGCTAACATCCAAGAATGAGTTTACCAAGTTGATATTTTTTTCCACAACGGTACATTAATTATGAGCAAACACAACATGCTACAAAGAACTTTATGGTCATATTAAGTAAGCAATGTCTCTCGTTCTGCTCATTGAAATTTTAAGTCAATCAGAGGATAACATATACCTAAAATAATGTGTAAAGTACTAAATGGTTGTTGCCTGTAAGAATTTTATTACTCTCAAAATACTTTTCCTTGCAGTAAAAGAAGAATCTACAAGTGCCAGGCATACAAACTCGTTCTCTGGTATTGTCAAGCAGAACCTCTTGCAAATAATTTTGGGAAAGTTCCAAGGACTCCATGTTCCTTCTGTGGCTGATTGTGGATAAGTTGTCCCTGGTTCTCAGGGAATGTACTGATGAGCTTTGAACTTGATATTTTCTGAAATCTAATCAAGAGCATTTTAGAAAAGTGTGACCATGAACTACTAGTGCTTTAAAAACATGTTTTCTAGTCAGGAAGACTAATATGATCGAAAAAATAGATCCCCAAGATACACTGTATTATTAGCAATTGACGCCTACCACTTCTTACACGCTGCATATAAATCACTTACTTGACACCAGAAGAATATATTCCCACTTAAGACAGAACCACATTGCTCTGTTGACATTTGCTTGTATCCACTGGTGGTGCTTTTAACGCTTCATTTAAGTGTCAAACTAGGTGACAGGCATTTAAGCCTATGGACTATTCAGCATCAAAATCACAACCCGAGAACCTTTTCGCCAATTGTTTTAACTTCTATACACCCTCCTCCAAATAATAAAATGAATTAACTAAATAAAATAAACAGATATTCCCTTCTGGCTCTAAGCAACAGAGAGCTGTGAATACTGCAGCCTAACTTCTCTCACGGAATGAAATCAGAAAGATATGCACAGTCATGCTGTTCAAAATATTGTTTTATGTGTGGAACAACACTGTCATAAGATGCTTGGAAGCCAAGTAAAATCACAGAAGTAAAAGAATTTGGAGCAGTCTGTTTTGGCTTAAGGGAAATGAGACTGAGCTCTCCCATGAAGCATGCAACATGATACCCTCCAGCGTTAGAAATAGCCTTTTGGATGGCTAAAGAGAGAGAGAGGGAGAGGGAGGCGAAGAAGTGGAGATCAAAGCTAACTTCCTGTACTCTACAGATAATCTTTTTTCTTCCTCTTCTTCAACGACAAGATTGAAGGAAAGGGCTGAAGGTGGAGGGAGAAGGGGAAAAGGAAACCATACTAATCCAGAATTGTAAAGAAAGGAGGTGGCCTTTGATCTCCACAGGATGGCAACTTTATTGGCTCTGCATAAGCAGTTTCCAACCAGCTGATCAACCAGGTATTAACACTCAACCCTTCCATGATCAGTAACCATGAAGTGGGTCATCTGTGAACAGCAGTCAAGCAGAAGGCTCATTTACTACTAAGCAACCACCAGCCCATGTCCAACACAGAGGGGAAGCAGCAATCCCAGGGGAAATGATGGTCTCTCCACAGGCTCTTCCCTGATAAGTACCCAATTATTTGCCTTGGGACTCAGAGCAAAATGTTTCTTCAAGTGTGCATGAATGAGGATGGCATTCATTTTTCAAAATACAACTTGGAATGCTGTATATCTGTGTTTCTGCAACACCAGTCATCATTGTTTTGACTTCTGTTCAGTTTCTTTTTTGAAGCAGGCCAGAAAATACAGACATGATAAAGGCTGGATGCAGGTTGGTTGAATGCAGAGAACTGAATGTCTTGCCTGATGATCTAAAAATTTAACGACCATTTACTTAATCGCAGGATACAAATGCTTCCCTTCCAAATTCTCAAGTGTTAAAAACCACAGTGTTTAGGGGGGATTTGGGGGACATGTTTTAAATAAAGAATGATTGAATCATAATCTTTCTTATTTTAATTCTTCATTTCTCTCTTTCAACTAGGAAAATGTATGATGGCTAAGGGTTTTGGAATCAGTTTGTTTTAAATCCAAGCTCATTCACATCTTCTAACCTCTCCTGATGTAGTTTCCACAACCAAAAACTATAAATATGTATATATTTATATAAATATATAAATACTAATATTAGCACCTATGTCACAGGCTTCTTAAAAGCATTAAATAAGATAATGGTGCATGTTCAATGAGTGAAAGCCATATCTTCATAGCAAGGGTTGTCGTCACAATCATGAAGTTTCTTAGGGTACACCAGAAGTTGAACTTGATCTCATTTTTTAAAATTATTTCTTTCTTTCACTTTACTGGTCTCTTCTAAGCAAAAAAACATTGTAATATGGAAGGTAACTACTTAGCTTTTCACTCCTGTGTAAATTGAGGTAGTCAACATTCTAAACTCTATCAAATTTAGCTTAAAAAAAAACCATTGTCTGAATTCATTAAAGATTTAAGCATGTCTCAAATCACTTCTTTGTTTTAAAAAATGTCTAGTTCTTTAAATAGTTGTTCAACATAGAGCACACACACTGATATCAATTTTTCAAGAACCCACTTTTCAGATTTGCTTTATGTCCTCTGTGTGCTCAGAGGGTGCACTGAGATTTGGCAGCTCTGTCTACTTCCATACCCACTCCTCCTATAGTTTAAAATGAGTTTAATTCTGGATCTGTTTCTACTATACCTCTCTGGACTTCTGCCTCTAATTTCACATTTTTTTTTCTTTTCTTATTACCAAATTTCTTAATTTATTCTACAGATTACCTTAGGCCTAGTTTTAAACTGAGTAACAACTTTTGATTTCCTTATATTTTTCTATAAGAAATTGTGCATGGAAGGCAGTTACACTTTTGTTTTAAGAATCAAATTATTTTTAAAAGGGCCAGAAATTAACATGAGCATTACTCTAGCATCTTTTGTTAACACAGAAGATGACTATATATAGACTCAACTATTTATGATCTTCATTGGCAAGATATTATTCCAAGTTTCCTTCCAGTCTTATTCTTGGTGTCTAGCATTTTAAACTATAGATACCTACTCCATGTACAATAAATGAAGAACCAAACAAACAAGTGTGATTATAGGTTTAAAATGTAGCATTTTGTACCACATTAACTCACACAAGAATATTTCATTTGTCATAGTGAAGACTAAGGGAAAATCTCACGTAAATTTACTGTTCTAAGACATTTTAGCCATAAATATCCTATGTATTAGAGGGCCCGTTATCAAGAAATGGGATGTTTTTAAAAGATGTCACAGTATTCAGATAACTATACTTGAAAGCTAAAAAGTTTATAAAGAAATTAGTAAGAAGTTATTGGAATTACCAAAGAATCTTGCCAGTTAAAGAGAAAGGCCACAGAGCCAGATAGGTGGCTCACACAGTGAAACTTACTTTTAAAAACTTCCCTCTCCCCAAGAGAAAAAGACCTCCCCCTCCCCCCAAAAAAGGAGAAAAGAAAGATAGCACTAGTGATTCTCCACTTCATTTGAAGTTCAGATCACATCCTAAGTTTGAACTAAAATTTAATCACATCTTCACTTAGAAGCAAGTTTTAGCAAATGGAGTTGAGGAAAGGAAGTCCATAAAGGAAGAATGTTTAAATCAGTTCCTGAGAGATCACACAGATTTTTTTTTTCCCAGTGCTATCCCATCTGCTCCCCTCACCAAAAGTCTAGCTCTCCGTAGAAAAGAACTCAAGTATACAAACAGTAAAGAAATGCACCGGGGGAAAAATGAATTTCTAAAGAAATTGCCATGTTTTTCCAAAATCTTAGTTTCCTAGAATAAAGAGATATGTATTGTAGCATTAGGTTAATAAATAAAAGTCTACAAAGGGCAAACATACAATATTTGATGTTATGTATGACATCAGCTCATCAACGTGAAGTTTATAATCTGTTTGAAGAAAACTATAGGAGTTTGTTAAGTTGGCAGCCAGGTTAAAAAGAAAAAGAAAAAAGACCTGACAACCAGTAGATGCTTTTACAGGTTAAATCTTGTTGAAGGTACCTTACCCCCTCAGTACACTTTGATTTATTTAAACTCACCACATTTCTCTTAAATACACTCCATTAACAAGTGATAGGCTGTGATCTTAGGCTTGAGGCGAGATATGAAACACAATCTTTCAAGAACTTCATTCATTCCCTGTCCAGGTGTTTTGAGCCCGCCCAACTCTACTTACTTATCTGAGTTCTGTGAAGTTTTATTCAAATCAATAGTGGGGCTTAAGAATAGCACACTGTCATGAAATCACCCCAGCAGCCCAATAATTCAGCCTCCCCAAGCAGGAGTGAAAGTCATCGGAAGACTGATAAACAGCTACAGGTTAAATATGAGACAGCATCTCACAAAGACACCTCTGACCTGCAACCTGGCCGATGAAGTAGATAACCACACCTACAGGAAAAACTTGGATTTAGTAAAATCATCCGTGGCTTAAATGGAAATCAAATTAGAAAAACAAAGCTAGATATCATTTGAGCTTTAAGATTATAAATGCCTCACATCTATTTAAATTACGAACTTCAGGTACTAAGTACTAATCAAAGTTTTAAACCTGAAAGGACGGTACACACACTCCAAGATACTGCTCTCAGTGAAGACAGAATTTGTACGCTGACACGACCAGCTTTCAGTGATACCCTATTAGTGTGACCCTATCTTTAATCTACAGCCACGATAAAAAGTCCCAACATATACAAACTCAGCTCAAACAGTGACTAATGACCATTAAGCCCCCTATCTTCAGTAATCTGCCCCTCCAGTCATTTATCACACTGACACTTCACTTTACACACGTGAATAAACTTTAACTGAGAAGGTGAATCAACAAAAATCTCAAAGGTATCTGAAGCTGTAAATTAAACTAGGAGTAGACCTGGCAAAGAGAGACAAATAGAGAGATCAGAACTTAATGTTTTTGATTTGCATCCTTGGCTGGTCTTGGGGGTGGGGAACTATTCAGTCATTCAGATCTGCAAATTAAGAAAAAAACCTATGTTACAGAGACCGGGAGCTGGAAGAAGAGGCAGCCCCAAAGAGTGTGGATCCTTTATACATCCTTCCACTGTGACATAAAGGAAAACTTCTGTTTTCTCTTTTCTTCAAAGCACTAAGGAATTTCTTACTTAAGTTTTGTTGCAAATCTTTCTTTTAGTCAGAAAGCATATCTTGTGGGCTAAAATTATTTTAGAGGTTTATTTGCTATCATTCAGTTGACGTGCACTTTCCTTTTTCTTCTTCATACTTCATTAATTTAAGTAAAATCTCTGGTCAAAATATAAACCATAACCATGGACCACAAAAAACTCAAACCAACCTTCAAAGCTGTTTCATAATCATGCAAACTAAGTGACTCTAACCTATAGGCCCCGATGCAATTTGAAGCCCAGGACACGACTATAAAAAATTCCCTGAGGTACACCGTGCGTGTGCGTGCTTTAAGGCTTGAAATCGGATCCTTGATTGAAACCAGAATCTACTAAAAGGAAAGAAAGAAAGAAAAATTGAGTCGTGGCTCTACTGCCCCATAGTAAAAAAGTTTCTTAGGGAGTTTAAGAAAACTATTTGCAAGGAGATGCCGTGTTCGCCCTTGGGTCAAACGTATCCCACCGCAGCATCCTTCCAACACGTCACATGGAGAGTTTCGGTACTATTTAATGAATCCCCCGAATCCGAAATTCAGCCTTGTTTCAACCCTTACCAATGAAAATTCCCAGGCAACTAAGTGTTCCCTTTCAGATACTTGAAACTGCCTGTTTTCCTTCTAAACTCAGCCAGGCAGAGTGGCTAGTTTATATCCTACCGTAAGAAGGAGTTATTTCCTGAAGATTCTTCAGAATCGAATTTAATTACAGAGTTTGGTTACATAAAACAACTACTAATAACCCCTTTGCTCGGAAGAGGAGGGGCGAATTGGCGGACCAGGTTCAGGAATCCTGGCGTGTTTCTGGGCCACAGCTCCCCGGGCGCACATCTCCCTTCCCGAGGGAAGCAGCCGATGGATGAAACTCACTTTGGCTCATCCTGAGGGCCCAAGCTCATCGCCAACCGCTGCCTCTCCCACCCTTGCGCTCAGATGTGCGTTTGCCCAGAGAGAACTGGGCGTGCCTCGAACTTGGCAAAAGGCCTAGGTCAGCGAGGAGGCTTGGGGGGTCTTGGGGGATGGGGGGTAAAAGGGACAACCCAAAGTGCGAACTAAGAACCTTTTCGTCTAAAACTCCTGCCTGGGGTCGAGCCCCTCCAGTCTTAGAAGGGAGAGGTCGCCAAAACGCAGTTCGGGAGTTGATTTTGAAAAGTGAAAGAGGGGTCGTGCAGAGAGGAGTGAAGAGTGAAAAAAGACGCGGGGTTACCTGAACAGAGACATATTAATCCAAAGAGGTAAAAGTGAGCAGGCTCCGCGATCATTGTCCTCGGGTAGATCCTGCATACAGTCTCATGCCAAGAGGAGGGAGTAGAAATGGGGTCCCCAAATTTATGAAGCCACACACCACACACTCTATACACAAAGGCTTAATATAAGCAACGTGGGTCAATCCGCCAGGAGTTTTCAGGGCAATTACTTGTCCACCTTTCCGGACGCTTGTCAGTATCTCAAAGCCCTTTGCAGACTAAGAATTCCAAGGTTTGCTTTCTCTGGCTCCAGGGTTTCCGAGGAGGCTCGGCCACTTCCCAAGGACCATCCAAAGCGAACAACAAAGAGCCGAAGCCGAAGAGCAGTTGTGCGGTTTCCTGCCTCCAAGGTCTTGCGGAGCCTCCCAGGGTGCGCCCCCACACTGTGCGCCTGAGCGCCGCGGCAAGGGCCGGCGCGGCAGCGGCAAAGTTGGGGTGTGAGAACAGATCAGGAAGGGCCGGAAAGTGCTTCTCGGTCTATGGGCGAGCCCAGTCAACAGCTGGCCACGCGAGGCGGCGGCAAAGGCAGCCAAGGCAGCGGCAGCAGCTCGGGCGGACCGGCACAGGGTGCCGGGGGTGTGCCTGGGTGACTAGGGCGCTGGGGGAGAGCGAGTGGGCGGTGCAGCGACAGCGGTTGCCTGGGCGGGCTCTTGTTCCCATCACTTGGGGGATGCAGAGGGCACTGAGAACAGCAGCAGGTCCGCGGACACGGTCACGCCTCCCCGGCGCCCCCAACCCGGCGCAGCGCTCACCATCGCCCCTGGCCCCTCGCCCGCAGGGGCGTGCGCGCAAGGCACCCCGAACTCTCCGCGGCTGGGAAGCTGGAGCCCAAACTTCCTGAGGGTGGCTGCCCGCAGCCCTGGCTCGCGGTAGCTGCAGAGAGGCAGCTCCCGGACCTCCCTGAGGCGGCGGAGAGGAGCGAGGAGGATGCTGCTGCGGGTGGGAGCGACGGCCGCCGCGGCTCACCCGAGCCTCGCCGGGATCAGCAGCGTCTGAAGTTTCTGCTCTCACGCTGCCTCCTCTCTGGCTCGGTCGCTTGTGGGTTTCCCCCACCGTCCCCGCGGCTCCTAGTTTCCTCCCTCTTTTTCCCGGCCCGAGAATACTTAAAGGGGACGCACGGTCCTTTCCATGCTTCACTCTACACTCTCCAGACGCTGGTCTGGCAAGTTCTGCTCGTTAATACTTCCATCCACAAGCCAGGGTGCCCGACTGCGCCCTCAGGTGAGAAACTGCTCAGGATCAGAAATCCAAGCGAATGGGAACTTGTCTTGTTTCTCTCGCCACCCCTAGCTCCCCTGCACCTTTCTCCAAATGGAACCTCCCAGCCAAAGACTTCAAAAATCCTCCTGGTCCAGCTTAACCTCTTCCCTACCGCTTCCAGGAGTTGGAACAAACTCTCAAATAACTCTACCTTCACCCTTCTCTATTCTCATTGTTTTTTTTAAATCAAATATGGACAAACAATCCTTTAGGACAAGAGGTAGAGAAATAACTATCTAGAATATATCAGTAGATGGGCACTTTGTTACAAAAATCATTTCATTTTAAATTGTAGTTGTTGAGGCGCCTGTAGAAAAGCAATCCAATTAGAAGGGTGAGGGGCTGGGGTGGGGGTGGGGGGGCGGCTGGGGACTTTTTTTTTTCTTTTTACTTTTTTTTCTTTTGGAACGAAGAACCGCTCCTTCAACTTCATTGACTCTTAAGTATCAGAATGTTAACAATGGGTAAGGAACTAAGGAAGAGGGACAAATCCAAGAAACAGCCTTGACTACCTGGGAGTTTGCGGTTATAGAAGTAATTAAGCATTTCAAAACCAAAAGGCGTGGGCTTTGACACCCTGTACACCTCGCCCTGAAATCCCAACCTACCAGTTACTAACTCTGAAACCAGGCCAAATCTCAGTTTTGTTTTCTGAAAAATAGGGACTCTTGAGATATTCACACATTATACCCACAGCAAAACAAATCTGGCACATCTGACCTGCATTCTTGCATTCATTCATTCATTCATTCATTCATTTTTCTTTCTACTAAAAAGACACTGTTTGTAAACCACCTGAGATATGGTGTGTGGCCAATAAATGGTTGATACTGGTATTTAGGGTTATTATACTTTTTAATAAATAATCTACCAAGGTGTGTCCAATAACTTCAACATGCTTCTTTGTTCTCTATCAGGATATACCAGAACCTGTGTTCAGTGTTGTCTCTGCAGAGGAGGATGTCTGACAGAGGGAGGGGTGGGGAAGGATTTACTGTCTTCTAAATACTGCTGTACATTTTTTTTAAAGTTAGCTCCTGCATTACCTAACAAAAGATACAGTTTTAAAAGCAAATCATACATTTATTTTGGTTGCTGCTGTTAACAACCAATGACCTTGGAGCAGCATTTTGCAGAAAGAAATCCTGGTTAACAGCACCTATCTCTGAAAGCGAAAGATAGTTTAATCCCGAGAAAGCTGACTGAAAATTCAGTAAACAGGCTGGAGATAAGAATTCAAAGACTCCAACCAAAATCATTCCAGCAATAAAAAACCAGGAAAGTGCAGTAAATGCTGAAAAACATACATTGATTTGTTCTTTGTGAAAGGATATTTAGTGAGAAACACAAAATGTGTTTTTCCCTCCTTGGGATAAAATGTGCTTTTAAGAAAAGCTTATCTAGTAACAGAAAGTAAATAACCTAAAGCGTAGTACGAAGAGAAAGAGAGAGAAAATCCTTCAAATCCTCATATCATCCGAGAGCATTTGAAACAAAGATTCTGAACTTCCACTTAACAAAGGATGTATATTTTTAAATATAAAATAGAATATGTGTAAGAATCCCTGTTGCATTGTTTCTCCAAAGCAAGTCTCCTGGTCTTCGGAAGTTTCCCAAGATTTCTCAAAACCTTTATCATGTATCTCATTGTCATTGAATGGGCCATATTAATACTCTCTTTTATCCTTTTATTTCTCAGCTTCTATTAACAACACCACCCTCTCCCACCCCACCCCCAAGTCCTCTCTCCTACTCCTAGAGGTTATATTACAGAAGAAAGTCAGCAGTAAGTTCCCTCAAGGAACTACCTTTTGGTCATCGCCAGCTCATACATGTTAATCCTTTCTTCTTCCCCTGCCTCATCTAAAGGGTGCTTTTCTGTCAATTCCATAAAGGTGGTACCTGAAGACAAGACTTTGTTCTCAGAAGGTATTAGGAATGCGTACCTGAGAGCTTTCCTAACTTATTCCTTTCACTCGCTCACTCTTACTCACGCAAACAAACAGTAAAGGGCTCTGTCAGGGCAGGATGCAAATAGAAACCCATCCCACAGGCCCCCCCAAGCTCTTATACAGAGAGCTACACAGGCCCCAGAGTGGAACGCATCTGAAGAATTAAAAACAGTGTGGTTGGGGTTAAATGACAGGTCAGTAGCTGGAGATGGATGAATCACAGCAACTTGCCACCTTTCCATTTTAACTCCTGAACATTAAATTACTAGGAGAATGCATGACATAATAAACATGTCGGTATGAGTACGTGTGCAAGTGTGCGTGTGTACACATGGATACGGTGCCTCCAAATGCCAGGTCTTCAGGCAGCTCTGACTTGTACGATTGAATTCCAACTCATTTCAGACTGATTGGTTGGGAGACAAAGATCAAGGTAAGGAGAAGGTGTCGTAATTTGTTCTCAGAAACTCTATTCTGATCACTGTGATCTGATCGAGCGGTGTATTCTCGAGTTTAGAGAATTCTGATCATTTGACGCTTATGAAATTTAGCCTCCCTAAAATGTCTCCTTGAGAATTTTGAGGGAACCTGAAAGTTATGCATTCTAGTAGTCCTGTGAATTGGGGCTTCTTTGACATTCAGAATTCTAGAGCAGTAATAATCTCTTGAGTTGGTCTGATCCGATTTTTATCTTTCATAGGGCTAGTTATACGGACTCAGGAAATAATGAAATGCCCAGGGTCGCTGTAGGAATTCCATATACCACTTACCCAGATTAGGAGGAACAGTCAAGTTCTTAAAGAAACTACAAACCAGAACATTTCTTTCTCTTCCCCCTTACCAAGAAGCCTCCACTCAGACCAAGCCTGAGATGCAAGCTGAAATTCCAGGTCGTCTGGTGAGAAGCGCCATCGTTACCATCACGTGTACAGTACACGCCCAGGCTGTGCTGCTTTATCCAAGATACTACCTGTCTGAGCGCAACAGCTAGTTTAGCCATTTTTATACAGAGTTACCAAATAATCTGTGCAATCTTTGGTATCTAAATTGATGAACTGGTTGAATATTTCAATAATCTAATATTTGAATATTTTTCTAAGTTTGGATACATGAGAGAAATCCCATTTAGGAAGGTAACCTAAAGTAACTAATAAAGGGAGAATAAACTCACATCTGTTGGAACATCTACTGTGTTTTGAGAAGCCCTGTCTCTGTAGTGAACTTCGTTCAGTACCTACAGGAAAGTTTACTTTTTAAAAATGAGCAACACAGTAGTACTTACTGATTCTAAGTGCCATATGTGACATCAACAAGTCACATGTAATCAGTCACATGTGGTGGGGTATAGATTTTTACATGCAATGGGAGCTCAAGGAAAAAGAGCTAATTTAAGTTTAAAGTAGTAAAGGAAGAAGGGAAGATAGGAGAAAGAAAGAAAAGAAAGAAAGAAAGAGAAAGGAAGAAAGGGAGAGAGAGAAAGAGCAAAGGAAGGGAAGAAAAGAAAAAAAATGCTAGGTGGAATTTTAAAATATGTGTAACTTAATTCTTGTTCATGAAAGTTTATCAGGATGCTTTCTTTCGAATGTACATAGGACACATTTTAACAGTATTATTTTTGTTTGTTTGCTTCTCTGCCTTTTAGAATGAGTAATTATGGGCCCCAAACCAGGAACCACAGGGATAAGAGATTTCCTGGGTTATCTGTCTTTAGTTACTTAAAGACTTAAGGCACTGTCAAAGATTTCAGTATAGGAAAACGTGGGATAGAACTCCACTGGCTTCACCTAATCGTGTGTGCCAGTCTCACAGAATAAGGCTCATTAAAAAATAAAAACATGATACACTGGAGTTTGCTGTTGAATTACTGGGGCTGTGCCAGGCTTTTAGCATCTCAGCGTCTTGGGGACACTGTAGATACTCAAGAGATTATATTGCTAAGTCCTTCTGGTAGAGCCTGGGACCTTGACTATTAACAACATGAGTCTCCTTAAGATTTAATCCTTCAATGTTAACAGACAAGTGATTTTTGAAGATGAAGGAAAGGATACTGGGAAGTAGCATCGATTGAGGGCAATGTTTGGGGTCCTTCACAGATGTTATCTGATCTAATTCTCACCATGATCACGTGAGGTGGTATTATCATCCTAATTTAGAGAGAGGTTGAGAGAATAAATCATTAACTCAAAGTTGGGAGGTCTGGAAGCAATGAATCTTATATTTGAACCCAGCTTGTTTTGAATCAAAGTGTGTGGCGGGGCGGCGGGGAGAGTTCCATGGTAGGACAGGCACTTTGGTTCAGAACAAGCTGGGTTCAAACATAAGCCTCTGCTCAAAACCCTCCAGTGGTTTCCCATCTTCCCTAAAGTGACAGCACACTCTTTCCAGATGTCTACAATGCCTCACATGAGCTTCCCTGACAGCATCTACCCCAGCCTCTTACACGCCCTTGCTCACGTCACTTCACCACAACAGCCTCTAAGCTATTCCTAGGATGTTATCAGGCAGCCACCAGCCTCTGAGATTTTTCACTTGCTCTGACTGGAATACTTACCTCCATACATCAGCACACATACTCTCTTTCCTCTTTCAGATTTTAAAAATCAAACCTTTTGAGACCACCAACTTTAAAATTACATATATACACAATACTTTCCATACCTTTGTTTTTCTGGTTTTTTTTTTTTTTTCCCTTCCAGGACATTTTTCCCCATCTAAGAAATCATATATTTCCTTATTTATTTTTATTGACTGACCCACTCCTCTTAGAATCTTACATGAGGTCAGAGATTCTTGACTGTTTTATTCACTCTTTTATTCCCATCATCCAAAACAGTGCCTGGTATCCTATAGGCAATCAAATGTTTGTTGAATGAATGAATGAATGAATGAGTCTTATTTCATTGTCTGTTAATGTATTTTTTGGAAAAATGCTTCCTAAATGAACCTATCTGTAGCTCTGAGAAATCTAAAGTTTTAAGAAATTGACTTTTCCTAGAACACTCCTTTAGTTAGTGCCTTACTCAAAACTAGAACCCAGTCCTCTAAATCTCTAGAGATTTCTTTCCACTAGAGCAGGTTAATCAGAAATTCTTGGTCAAGAGTCTCTACCTTTAGAATATTACTATCACTAGATATAGAGCTATGGTATAATATAATAAATATTATATTGCTATGAATAAAAATAATAACAGCTAACATTTACATAGCATTATGTGCCAGAGGTAGATTTAAGTATTTGATATATTCTAACTCATTTAAATCTTCAGAAACACATTATCAGATCAGTTACTCTTATTATCCTATTTTATACATGAGGATATGGTGGACATTCAGTTAATATGAGGCTGAACACAGATTTGAACCTTGGTTACCTGAATCTTACCCCCACACCAGACTGTGAAGTATAAATAAAAGTTGTTGACTAAAGTAATGTTATTCTTACAGATTTTGTCCTAGCTTGGGAAACCACTGATGTGTAAGTTTTGTTTTGTTTGCGTAAAGATCTATTTTCATTTTAGGATAAGAAAGTAACTCTGAAGTATATGAATCTGTAGTTCCACTTCTGTATGGAATTTAGATGTTTAAATAGTTTTTATTTTACTTCTAAAATGTTCAAAGGAGTTTTATGTTTCTCTTAACTTTAACAAGAAGGCTTGGAAAAATATGTAACACAAGTTTGTTAAGACATTCAAAGTATAATGAAAAACATAAAAATGGATATATATTAATGTTTTATCATAGAATTTTGCTGTCTTTTGGTTTCTTATTTCCAGATATATCTGGAACCAAGCATACACTATTCTAACCACGAATTAAAATTCTCTTAAATTGGGATCATAGTTAACAGCTGCACAGCTGAATGACACAATCCATAGGCTTACAATTTGAACACAAACTGACTACTTAGTAAGTAATTTACATTATGTTTAATTCTGCAGATGTGTTGTACAAAACTGTTTAATGTTTTTGGTTTTTTATCGCTTTTTAAAAAATCCATTCAAGAAATATTTAGAGGATTGAGGTACATATGTTAGGATTTATGTCTCATTTTGTACATTCGTTATATTTAGTCCCACCTGCTGCTTTGTTTATTCTGAATGATATTTTACCTAGGTTCTAACAGTTATTTTAATCAGTTCACTAAAGAAGCATTATGTTGATTTGAAAAACATCTTGAAATTCTGTTAGAGTTCCCTGTTTAAGGTTTACTTTCTGGGCCAGTAAATAAAAAGTAGGCCAAATATTTAATGTTATAATAACGTTGGAAAAAGAGTATCCAAGTTTATCATAAATAATAATAATAATAACATTAATAATAAAAAATTCATTAAGTTGTAGTATTATACATCATATTGAAAGTTTTATGCTATTTATTTTACAGACTTTTAATATATTTCTCTTATGGCTTATGGGAAAATGACTTCACATTTGAAAAGCTAAACTGGGGCTTTGGGATTTAATAGCTGCCTGGTGTCATTGAGAACTAGGATTCTAAATATGGAGATGCTCATTCTTGTGGATAAATACTGAAGCCATATCCTACAATTTTCTCTGAGAAACAAACTGCTGGTGAAAATTGACATCAAATGTTAACCTACTGTCTTAACAACAAGGATAATTATATATTTTCCCAAGAGTTTAATCACCTCCTCTCTAGCGTCCTGGCCACATTCCAAAAGAAATCATCCAATTCCATTATTCTAACTGAAAGTCTTTGTTGATTTGATCTAATCTCATCTTCTCAATTTCCTATCACTACATACTACTTTAAAGCTGCTTTATTACACCTAGAAGGTAGAATTTCCCTGGTACAGTACCTATCTTGTCGCATTTATGTATCATATGAGTGTCTTTGAAACAAAGCAGATGTATGCTGAAGTCAGTTAAACGACTTTACAAAAAAAATCATACAAAAATTATTCTATTTATTCAAAGATTTCTAAACCTTACTTTTCACTTACATGTTTCAACTACAAAGTAAAAAAAAAAAAAAAGTTTTACTACTTTAGCATGTTGATGTTTTGCCACAAATATTTTTTGAGTACATACTAAAAATAATATGGTTTACATCCCTATATTCAGATATAGGGAACTCAGAACTCAGCTAACTGGTTCTAATGAGATTGTATTTGTTTTTCTTCAAAATATAGGGGGAGTATATTTTTAGAATATTTAGAATATACAACACCCCCCAAACTTACAGTAATTCTCTCAAATATAATCACATATGCCATCATCATTTTATTGTATAGTTTGCTTGCTTGCTTGCTTGCTTTTTTTTGCTTTGTGTAGGCTTTTATTCTTACAATATGGAATACTCTAAAACTGCTACATATCCTGCATTTTTACTCAACATTATGTCACAAAAATTTCTTCTGTCATAAAATATTCTTCAGCATCATCATTAAAGGAATGAAGTAAAATTCCATCATATGAGTATACTAAAATATACGTAACTAAGCTCTGATGGTTAGATATTTAAGTTACTTCCAATTATCACTAAGGTGCCTAGAATCTGATTTTTTAAAATCATATTAGGGTGTTGTCTTGCTAAATTATTAATAAATTTCATTTTAAAAACAGATATTGTATTGAAGTAATATACACATCCCACATTTTAAGTGACTCAATTGTTTGGAGTTACCATGCAGATTATTCAAATTGTCTTAGAATCAACATACATCAAGTTAAACATCACAGACAACAATGAAGAACTATTAGATAATTCTTAACAACTGAGATTTTCACTTTTTTCCAATAGGATTATTTTGTTTGTTCAAGGGGTGCTTTTTGTTTTCACTATAACCGATTAAAATGAAAATGTTTGTATTTCACAAGTATGCTTGAATTTCACAGGTCTTGTACTTCACACCAGAAAGTAAACTCTTTTCTTTTAGCAAGGGCGATAAATCAAGTCATAAGGTTTTTCTAAACAATTACCTTTGGGAAAAGTATGAAATCAAGCACAGTTCATTATTTTGCTAATTTCTCTTGCAGCTGGGAGTGCATATTGTTTAACACTTGGCTATCAGAATTATTGACAGTGACCATAATGCAACCATACTTAAATGTACTAGTCTAAATAGGAGCCAACTTAGATTTGTAATGTGCATTCTACTTTATCCAAATCATATTATTTTGGGTAACATCACCTATTTCTTGAAATTCCTCTAAATTCCACATGTGGCTTATTATGCACTAAGAGTTTGAAAAGTTAACTACCTTCTTTTGCCTGCCAAAATATGAACTATAAAGTTAAAATAATTAAAGAAAAGACATCAATTCTCATTTTGGATGCCTAATCGATTGAGGACATAATGTCATTATTTCTTGAGGGTAGTAATTTCAATCACTTAAAAAATTAGATCTTTATCTGGCAAATCCATCTATTTTAAATAATTGTGATTTTTGTCAGTTCTGTTTAACTCATACAGAAATATACAGAACACTTGGCAAAGTCTAATAAACCAGATTATCCACTATACTAAATTTTTCTGATCTTGCTCTCTTCAAAATTTTACAACAATAAGAATACTTGAAAAGGTGATAATGCATATAGAGATGTTTCTTTAGACATGTTTACACATTCTAGAACATCATTAAATATGTTTTCCAGGTGGAAACTATGTGATTAAAGGACCAGAATACAGTCTGAAGAGCTTGCGTTTTAGCCCTGACTCCCCCTGGTTACCTCCTCCTTTAAGTCTCAGATGAAAGTATCTTCCCCAGGAAAGCTGTCCCAGACCTCCCATTTCCCATCTTCCCCAATAGGTCAAATGCCTGTGTAAAATGCTTGAAGAAACTTCGGCTATTTCTCCATAGCACTGACCACACATAATTGCTGTGAATGTATCTTTTAAGTTTGCCTCTTCTGCAAATCTTATCAACTCCACAGCGGCAGAAGTGAATTCTGACTTGTTCAACAATGGTATTTTAGTTCCTATCAAAGTGACACTGAGCACAACTTTGGTGCTTACACTTTTGTGTAGTATACTAGGTTTTGAGAAATACCCAGCTAGACTAAGAGAAGGAATGAAAAGAAAGTCTAAATGCAGATATCTGGGCGCCCATTCACGCCTTTCGCATTTAATCTATCCAGTTCCGAAAGGAAATGGGCAATTACTAGGAGGTTGTCTCTATTTTGGTGTGAGAACGTCTCCAAACTGAGAAGTTGGAGGCCGTTTCATCCTCTTCCCCTGACTCAGAGGATATTTGGCAATGTTTAGAGACATCTGTGGTTGTCACAACTAATTGGAGGAGGGAAAAAGGTACTACTGGCATCTAGTGAGTAAACACAAAGGATGCCATGTAACATCTAACATTATACACAACAGCCCCTGACTCAAAGCAAAGAATAATCTGGCCCAAAATGTCAACAGTGTCAAGTTTGAGAAACACTGCTCTAATCTAACTTTAACACCTTTTGAGAGAATTTTTTTCTTGTGAGGATTAGATAAATTAGTGGAAATGTATCTTATTAATGGGGTACGGTTAGGTTTTAAAGTTATTACACAAGGTATGCTGTATACCTTACTTTGTAGGAAAATATCATAAATATTATAAAATTCTATGCAAAATAGACCAAAGCATTACTCAATGCTTACATATCTTAAAAAGGAAATTTAATTACATTCTTCTAATACACTGAAATCTCGAGCTTCTATAAAAGAGGCATATTTTTTCAATAATGTGTTATTTCTTCCATGCATACTTGGAATTAATGAAGTAAAAAAGATGACATGGAACGGTAAGACAAAATGTAAGTCTTGAATTGATGTGGACTTGACCAGATATGAGTTGTTGAGAAATGATCAGAAAACATCTATGGTGATTGTTTCTAAACGCTACAAAACTTGCAATGGGCACCAATGGGCTTTTGTGTAGACAAGGCTTTGAGTGAGCATATAGTAAGAGTTATCCGTTGATATATTTCAAAGCATCTAAATATACTTTTATTTATATGTCTTTAGTAAAAAAAATAGGTATATAACATATTTATATTACTCATCTTCCAGTGAACTACAAGATAACGGAAAGTCTGAGGCAAACGCAAAGCTGACAGCATTTAGCGCTTATTTAAACTTTGCTCTTAGGAGCAGGAAAAGTGATAGAGTTTGGTGCATACTTAGAATGAGGAGGCACAATATTTGTTTTTAAAATGCATAGAGATCTCTACCACTGACTAGCTAGGTGACCATGGACACATCTCCTAACATCTTTAAGACCTCTTTACTTTTGTATTAGTAAAATGAAAAATAGTTCTTACCTTATAGGAGGGTTGCAAGGATTGAAACAGATATGAAAAAAGTGCTTAGCATAGAGCTTGGAATACAGTGAGCAATTATTTAATATCAGTTAATAAATATTGTTATGATTTCATTGTGAAAAAGAGAGCATTATTGTGGGAACCTCAGGATTAAGTTTATAGCTAGTAATTGAAAACTGCATTTTTTTTTTTTTACTAATAAAGCAAAGAATATAAGGGTTGTTGCTCACCAGATTGTTCAGAAAGCCCTAAATACAGTTTAAAAGACATCTACATACAATAAACTTCTAAAATAACTCAAATTTGATTTTACTAAGGGAGTTTGAAATTAATATAGTATATAGAAACCAGTATTCAGAAACCAGTATTCCTAAATAATAGCACATTAGTGGTGACCTATTTTTGAATAGCCCAACTGGGTACATGCTAAAATTAATGTCGCCATGGCATATTTGCTATGTGATGGTCCAATGGTGCTCAGATATTATTTATGTAATATCCTCAAAGTATACCTCCTCTTAAATGCTATGAGAATAGAAAGTATGATTTTAAAAGCAACCAAGGAAATTCGGAATTTAAAAGATGTACATTTTATCCCTCCAACAAAATGATAACATCTGTTTAGAATAATATTTCAACACAAGTTCAAAAATATACAACCTGGCTTATAAAGGGGGCAAAGCCAAGAGAATAAAGAGAAAAGTATTCAGTGTCTATATTTAAGTGTCATGAAATAAGCTTTCTAATGCTTATCTATTTGTGGGTAGGTGAGACTTAATGGTTGGAAACAATACTTTCTAGAATCAAAAATCAGTTATTAAATGCTGGGAGGTCCAGAGATATTTTTCCTGACATTACGATAGTGATATGTACTGAATAAATTAACTTTCTAATACACAGTAAGGAGCACAAAAAAACTCTTCAGAACCGATTTAACCTTGAGAGAAAATATTACTTTGTATTTAAATTAGATTTTTATCAAGATTTTCCTTACATTGCATATTATGCAAACAATCCTCACCCACTCTTTGAGAAGTGATTTCATTAGTCCATCATAAAATTATTTTGAAACAATTTAATTATTGTTTAATTATCTAAATTAATAATTATTTAATAATTATTTAATTAATTAATTATATAATAACTTAATAAGCTGAGCTTAAAACCTGAAGCTTAGTATAAGTACTGGGCAACAATTTATTTGAAAAACATAAATGGATGAGAGGCATTCTTTTAATATAAAAATAATTCTCTTCCTATCCTGCGCCTATGAAATGGGTAAAAGAATTTCCTGACAGAATGTCTTTACAAATACTGGGACTTCGTAGTTTTTGAAATTCCCTTCAAAGACTAGATAACATTTTCCATTAAGATATTTTATATTTCATGCATGTTCCCTTGGATTAAATTTGGATTGTAAATTCCCTATATAGTAAATTATCAAAAACATAATTCAGAACTCAAAACACCCACACCCACACCTACATCCACACCCACACCTATATCCACATTTTGGTGAAATAGAAGTTTGCAATAGGTCTCTTTATTTTGTCTTTGTCCATAAAGGAAAATACCTTCTCTATGTAGTGTTTTAATTGGCTGAGGGTGTTTAGTACACAATGCTCTATTGCCCTCTGCTGGCTAGAAATTGATAAATAAAGACTTCCGTCTGCTCCTTATCTACATGGGGGTCTTAGAAAACTATGGAAAATAAAGCCACAGTCCAAAATAATAAAACAATATGTTAGAGTGGCACAATTTAAAAACTAGTTTTATAAAACATTCTTTGCATGTTTTCACGAGTCCCTAAATTTTGCTTGCTTTTAATTAGTTTCCTTAATAGGTGAATAATTTGTTATTTGCTATAACCTTAAACACTCTCATTAATTAAAAAAGACATTCTATTTCATTATTTTAAGTGATAATTGCAAGACTTATATTTGTCTAGGAATTTGGGGATTTACCAATAAGATATGCATAATGCTCTAATTGTTGACACATTTGTGGAATACTTTTATAGTGATATTATGATGTAGCTAAGTATGATTTTATCTTTAAAAAAATTTTTATCTAGTTGAAAAAATATTTGCAACATAATTTTAGTAAAAGTATAAAAAATTGCTGGATATTAGAGTTCTTCTTTACTAATTATACAACTGACTTATCTTGCACATTTCATTTTCTTTTAAAGCATTTTTTTATATGCTGTTCACATCTCACTAAGGAAAAACTAACACTGGTGTATAATGGCGCATAAATTCTTTAATAAAAATAACAGTGACAGGACCCCAAGGAACATAAAATGCATAGACTGATGAATTTACCTGGTTTCATTTTAGCACTGCACGCTGCTTTAATGCTTGCTTACATTTAGTTCAAAAACGTTTCTAAAGAGTAACCTTACCATCCATGGCAGAAGATGTAGATTTTATTATTAAGAGGAACTTGCTGCTTTTTCTAAAATATACTTGGGTTAAAAGTTTAAAACAAAGCTGTCACTGTTTTTTCAAAAATTTGGCTGGTATTTTGAATCTGGGATTTATTTTATATTTTCAATAGTTTCTCTCAGCTACAATATAAGTTGAAATAATCTGGTTTTCATTTCTCTGAGTATATTTCCTTGGAACATTTCTGAAACTTGGGTCATGGTTCTTTGAAATAGGCTTTATTCCATGAGCTCTGTCTTCCTATTTTATCCTCAGAACCAGTGTCTATTATGAATCAAGAGGATAATTTCCCCCATAGTTTCCCTGCCAAAACAACTGTCAATCCTTTTAAATTTTTCTGGAGCAAATGGTATTTTATAACTTTAACTATCTCTGTTCCAGAATTTAGTGATAGATGAATTAGATGAATTTTCACATCTCAAAATTTCCAGGAACACATTTTCAGCTCAGTCTGAAAGTAACTTGAAGTCTGGTTCCCCATAAACTGAAAGAAAAAAGTTTTATCCTAGAAAATAAAATTACAATAGGACGAAAAGTAAGTTTTTTACTTTCCAAAGCATGAGAGATTTAAAAAAAAAATGCACTTAGTTTTTCACATTGAATCCTCATAAAAACATTAGAAAGAATTTTTTTGTTTAATTTCCATCTTAAGACTCAGGAACAGAGAAAAACGAGATTCAGAGAGATATAAGACTTGTCCCAATTCACACAGCATGGTCTATGCATCAAAAGCCAGGTAGGTCTGCCTAACTCAGAGTCCAAGGTCTTTTTATGACATGTCACTGCCTCTAGGAGGGGGAAAACAAAGCTGGGAGTCCATTTGTATCAGGGTCTTAAAATGATCATGCCCTTGATCTAGTAATTCCAACTCTGGAAAGCTAAGGAGATATTACATATATAAAGATGTCATGACAGCATTAATTAAAACAATGCAGGAATAAGAAAAAAAAACTAGAGAACGGTTACATTTCTAATAAAAATAGGTCAACTATGTATGTCATCTACTAAAGTATTACAGTCATTAAAAATAATAGGTTTTAAGTTACTTAGAAAGTTATGAGCTGCATAGGATAAAATTGGCAAACCAAATGTTATATATTATGTAATTATATTGGAAAAGACAGGTTTATAGGTACTGACAGAGAAAAATGTTGTTGGGTGAAAAAAGTTAGTTATGAAACAATAATACATATTTTATAATAACATATTTTGAAAAAAATACCCTAGCCCATGTCAAAAACAATTGTGTAGTGTATGTCAACCTGTTGATCTCGGGGACAAAAACAGTATCAATTTGAAAGTATATATTTTTATACTATTTAAATTTTATAACAAGTGTTATTTTTAAGATTATAAAAATAATAAAGATATAATATTTACAGTACGATTATAGCAATGTTGAAATACACCAAAATAATAACAGTTGATATTTTAGGGTGAGGAGTATATATTTATGCTTTGTTTTTAAAATTTAAAATGTTTTCAACATGTTTATATCTGTTGCATTGAAAAAATATAAAATCAGCATTATTAAAATAATTTGTTTCTAACTGTTGTCGTGTTTCTTCTTTACATTTCTCTATCTTGTGGATTTTTGTGAGAAATATTGTTTTATTTTGCTGTTCTTAAAGTAGTTAGCAGATTGTCATGGTAAATAACGGCCTCAGGTAGGTGTTTTGCTCTTATAGAACTCATTTACTTAGTTAATTTCTTTGAAAATGTTCAAATTGAAAGCCAACGTGACTGACTTATTGCTGACGTCCATTAAGGAATAAGAAGAAAAACATCACTGTAGTATTCTATTAATTCAAAATTCATCAATTCTCTAAAAGAGCAACCTGAAATTTAACTTCTATTAAACAACTTGAACAGTACAAACAAAACTGCCATGATCATTGATGCATTTTACTAAGGGACCTCATAGTTTTCAAGCATCTCAAGTCCTTAAAAGACACCTACTTACTTATAAATTAATAGATAAATTTTCAAACATATCTTGCATGTATTTTTAAAAACAACTCCTTTAAAATTGACGAGGCAATATCTTCTTTCCCTGGTGATACCAGCATAATATTTATAAATTGTGACTAATTTTGACTTGGGTTACCAAATTAATCTAAACTAATGAGAATTTCATATAAGAACCAGAACATATTACTACCAAAGTTGATCTCTTCATGTTACTAACTTTTAAATGTTAATGAAAAATAAAAGTCTTTTTTTCTCTCCTCTTTCTTTCTCTCATTACAAACACATAAATAATCATCTGTATAATTAATATATTTTGGGTTTTATTTGGGTGTTACCTTGAATAAAAAACATTGTGGATGTGAATTTATTAATCTTTTCCTTTCTACTTGACACCCACTCCTCTTGATTCTCTTTGGCAGAAAGCATTAAACATTAACTTGCTTTAATTTCAACATCATGTCAGAGTGGGTTGAATGTATATTGCCTTTCATGTATAAACACCTTTTAAATATTATACTCAAAGAAATACTTTGCTTTTGGAAGGCATCTTTGTGCAGATGAGTAAAGTAAGTGTATTTCTTAAGTTCTAAACTCCTACAGTAGATGGTCTTGGACACATTAAGGAAAAAAAGCCTTAAAAAGTTAAAAACATTTATGACAAAAATATTAATCAAATAATGATGTCAATATGCTATTAAAGAATACAAGTGTAACAAAATTATCAGTTTCCTTTATTCTTCAATTCTGAAAAAGAGTGACATTAACTAGGAGTTTTATAATAGCCCAAAGGAAAAAAGGTCTCTGTGTGCCTCAAATTTGGTATTTTAAGTTGAAGTCAGCTGTTAAGAATTACTGAATTATCCAGGGCAGAATCTTGGGCATGGCTCATGTTACAGTAAGTTGGATATGAAAAGTTGAACACAAGAGGGGTGAAAACTTTTCAGTGATTAAAAAGGCCTGTGGGATTGAGTTTTCAGATTCCAGAACAGCACATCAAGAGGAATGTTGCAGATTCTTGAGTTCTTGCAGCAAATTGTCTGTAAATCGATGAAGTGTTTCTGAAGAAACATATCAAGATGGCTCTAAAGAGTGTATAAAGTTTCTTTCAATTCTCTTGGGAATGAAAATTAAATTTGATGGGTGAAACAAATACATAACAAAGCTAAGAAATTGAATGTATCTAGATTTCAATCAGACCTGAAAGTAGGATGGATATAGTTGGCTATTTCACTTATTTTCTCCTTTAATATTTTTTGAAAAAACATTCATTAATGCTTTCAAAATTAATGTTAATTAACCTGTATTGTGTCTATTAAGTATTTTAAACATTCTATAGAATACAGTGACACCCCCAGGTGTTTCACTGTATGAATATTGTGCAACTTCTTCAGCTCTGTTAATCTAAATTTCAATCATTTCTCTTCCATTTCATAGTGATTCTCTTCTGAATCAGTCTTCTTTATAAATGCAACTGACATCTAGTTGAACTTGATCAGTTAACAGATAAGTGAAGATGTATAGGTATTGTTGATCTAAACATGTAACCCCAACATCAGTATTATAAAAGGATTCCATTGTTTACTCAAACAAAATATTCTTTTTTGTACCAGAAGGAATACACTTTGATAAAATTTGCCACAGAATTTCCATATATTGTAAAGTGATTTTATATTTACCAAGAAAATTCTTTAAAATCTATGCTACTAGATATAGGCTGTTTTTAATGTGTGTAAATGTGTGAGGATGTGTGTATGTGTGCATTTAACTTCAAGAAAAATAAACATCTGGAGTAAAACATGTCTTAATTTTTTGGTAAAAGATATCAGAGAAGTTTGGAATTTATTCAAAGTAAATTGGAAGTATATATTTTCACTTTTTATTTTGTTAGAATTTAACCTAGGAATTTATGAATGGGAACTGAACATTTTTACATGTGTTCTTTGTGATATTTAACTGTCTCTTCAATGTTTTATTTCTTATCAGGTAAAGAGTAATAGTTCTTTTAAAAACAATTCTTTGGGAAAATAAAAGTAGTTATAAGTTCAATTATCTCTCTATTGTCCCTTCATTATGATCTGAGAAAGATTTTTTTTTTTTTGAAGTTAGGTCAGGGGCAGGGTATAGCTCAAGTGGTAGAGCGCATGCTTAGCATACATGAGGTACTGGGTTCAATCCCCAGTATCTTCTCTAAATATGAACAATAAAACCTAGTTACCTCTCTCCTGAAAAATAAATAAATAAATAACAATAATGAATTATTTTTAAAAACAAGTTTAAAAAAAAAAAGCTAGGTCACCTGAGATTTAAGCTCCTCTGAGCTAAGAAAGTGCCATTATGATAGTGTTCAACAATTTTATAGCTATTTGTAATAACGTAATTGAAGGTAAGAAAATTACACATTGGAAGCTAAGTCAAAGCATAGAGCATCTAAAACTAAGTTTGGTAGAGACTTACCTCTATCATATGGTGATTTGAACACATTTGGCATATGCTCCAGGAAGACTCACATTTACTAAATTACTCAAGGAACCATTAAACACATATGTGGTGGTCTCTTACACAGTATACCCTTGTGATGGTGGCACTTTGCCCACAGCTATTGCATAATTGTTAGCTTTTTCTTTTAACAATTTGGTCTAAATCTTGAATCTTCTAGACAGTTAACTCTCCAATTCTTGTACTGTCATCTGTATGTACCACAATCAGCACAAATCAGAAGAGTTGCTGTGGACATCAAGAAGACACAACCTTGCTTTAAGGAAATAAACTTCTTAGATAACTTTTCAGTATATTTCCCATTCAAAAGGTAAGATCAACTTTTACTTGTATAATTGCTAATTTTATAATTTTCTTTCCTTGATCTCATTTCACTACTGTAAACTGAATACCTAGGTGGATTTTAAGATTCAGTAAAAAGCCATCTATAAAATATTAAAACTAGAAAGAAAGCTAACTTTTTTTAAAAAGCCTCTACAAATCTACAGTAATCAAAACAGCATGGTACTGGCAGAAAAACAGACACATAAATCAATGGAAGAGTAGAGAGCCCAGAAATAAACCTTCTTATAAAACACTTATGGTCAATCTATGACAAAGGAGGCACTAATATACAATGGAGAAAAAAGACAGCCACTTCAATAAGTGGTGCTGGAAAAACTGGACAGCTACATGTAAAAGGATGAAATTAGAACATTTTCTCACACCATTTATACAAAAATAAACCCCAAATTGATTAAAGACCTAAATGTAAGACCTGAAACCATAAAATTCTTAAGAGGAGAACATAGGCAGAACACTCTGTAACATAAATCATAGCAGTATTTTTTTGGATCAGTCTCCTAAGGCAAAAGAAGCAAAAGCAAAAATAAACAAATGGGACCTAATTAAATTTAAAAGCTTTTGCACAGTAAAGGAAACCACTGACAAAATGAAAAGACAACCTACCTAGTGGGAGAAAATATTTGAAAATGATATAAACAGCTCATACAGTTTAATATAAAAGAAACCCAAACAACCCAATTAAAAAACAGGCAGGAGACCTGAGTAGACATTTTCCCAAAGAAGATATACAGATGGCCAACAGGCACATGAAAAGATGCTCAAGAGTCCTAATTATCAGAGAAATACAAATCAAAACCACAATGAGCTATCACCCCACATCCACCAGAACAGCTATCATCAAAAGGTCTACAAATAACAAATGTTGGTGGAGATGTGGAGAAAAGGGAACCCTCATACACTGTTGGTGGGAATGTAAATTGGTGCAGCCACTGTGGAAAACAGTACGGAATTTCCTTAAAAAACTAAAATTAGAACTACTAGATGATCCATCAATTCCAGTCCTGGGTATATATCCAAAGAAAACAAAAACCTGATTGAAAAAGATACATACACCCCAATGTGCATAGCCTCATTATTTATAGTAGCCAAGATATGGAAGCAATACAACTGTGATCAACAGATTAATGGATAAAGAAGATGTGGTATGTTTTGCAATGGACTATTTCTCGGCCATAAAAAAGAATGAAATTCTGCCATTTAAAACAATGTGGATGGACCTAGAGGGTATTATACTTTGTGAAATAAGTCAGACAGACAAAGACAAATACGCTATGTTATCACTTATATGTGGATTCTGAAAATAAAACAAATGAGTGAATATAACAAAACAGAAACAGAAACAGACTCAGAGATATTGAGAACAAACTAGTGGTTACCAGCAGGGATGGGGAGAAGGTGGGGCAAAAATAGGGATATGGGATTAAGAGATACAAATACTTTGTGTAAAATAAAAAAGCAACAAGGATATATTGTACAGCACAGAGAAATATAGCCATTGTTTAGTAATAACTGTAAGTGGAGTATAATCTATAAAAATATTGAATCACTATGTTGTACACCTAAAACTAATACGTTATTGTAAATCAACTATACTTCAATAAAAAATAAAAACTTTTCCCTATAAAAGAGTATCATCACACCTGGTATTAAAATTTTAATTTTAATGGTCTTCCTAATGTCTCTCGTGATCATGGGTCAAATTCTACATCTCCTTCTCTCAGGTGGACTATAGCACTCCATGTGGCCAAGTAGAAAGGCTCACAAGCCTATATTCAGACCAAGAGAAGAAAGGGCTGTATTCTCTAAGCCCCTCAATATTGACAGCAGACTCCACCCAGAGGTTGCTCCTTTCCCTCCACGCAGAAGAAAAGCATCCCCATGTTAGCACATATGTCTATCGAATGTAGAAAGATAGCCAGGAGAGCAGCAAGTTTGCTGTGCGGGAAGGTCCAAAGTGGGGAAGAGAGATGGTTGAAGACTCTTTGTTAGACAATGGCCCAGAACTGATGTACAAAAAGAGTTTTGACCCAATCAATATTCTGTACATTTTGATAATATTAAGACGGAAAATTTTTTAAAAAGAATTGGCTTTTATACCTATTTCAAAAAAGAATAAAGATAATTGTTTTCCTTAGGGTAACAATGGAGGTATGTTCTTCCTTTCTTTTTATTTCTTTTTTTTAGAATCCAATTCTCTACTGTTTTCTGGCAAATGTATCTTCCCCTAAAAAAATGTCCTTTTCTTTTCCTGTGAAATTCAGTCTTGGAGATGAAGTGTTACACAATTTTAGAATTTAATTGTCAATCAGTATAATCTGTGGATCAAGACATTGGGGAGTATTGTACTATGTCTCAGGGAGGAAAATCTGGACAATAGAAAAGTCATGGTTTTGGACTGAGAATGGACATGGTTTTAAAATTCTAGCCATCTATTTAAGCACTATGTGACTGTAAGCAGTTTTCTTAACTTTACTCTCAGTTTCCTCAACTGTAGCATGAAGATGATAATAGCTTCCTTTCAGCACTGCTGTGAGGATGAAATGAGATACTCAATATACAGAAAATGTCTGAGATCTAGTAGATGTTCAATAATTAACCATCACTATTATTACATGGTTGTTTTCATGACCTATGGAGAGTTTAAGTAGATTGATATTAATAACAAGTTGTAATCAACCACAGAAATATAAATTTTTTTCTGATTTAGGCTCACAAAGGACTTCCACTTAGAAACAGAATTCCTGAGTACTCCAGGAAGCACTAATAATGGCACCTAAAGCATGAGAGGGGGTCAGGATTCTCCTCAATCTTCCTTTGTAATCTTCAGCAAGTCTTGGGTTTTGTGGTGTCTCCATTAATGGAGGGTGTACCTCACACCAAATGTGTGCAAATCAAATGGGTTAATAGGTCAAAATGTGTTTTGTAAGCCTTCATATTTAAAAAAAAGTTATATCACCATGGACTTTTCAGTTATTCACATCATTTCACAAATTTAATATCACAAAATGTTAAATCATCATTGACTTCTCAGTTATTGATACCATTTTAAAAAATGCAAGAAAATCTTTGGGAGCTAATAACCTTAAAAACTAAAAAATAATTTACCAGAAAGGATGAAATTGCATATTGTGAAATTGGTGATACCAAAGGTCTACTTATTTCTTTGTTTTCAAATCAACAAGCACCACTCTCATTTTATTTTTGCTTTTCTGATATAAACACATCAATTCTTTGACTATTACTCATATCACATAGTATTTCCACTCTTCTCTTTTGACATAATGTATGTTTAATAATCATTGGCTGTTGTTATTAGGGTGTTGCTTATTATTGCTCTACAGCCCTAGATGTGAACATGGAGCACCCTAAAATGATACTAGCTTTTAGTTTTCATTTTGCCATTTCAGTGGTTAACTACAATTCCCAGTTCCTGATGGCATGAGTCAGAGTCATCTCTTTCTCAACATAAAGCATTCAATTATGTGATACTTCCCTTGAAACTTTGATCTCTCTCTCTCACTGCTTACAAGAAACATCCCATTCCAGACATTTTAGAAAGTACAGCTCAATCCTTAACCTTTTCCCCCTTTCGGCTTTCTCGTGTGCCTTGACAGGGCAGGTCCTCGAATCTCCCAGATACTAGTTCCACCTCATACTGGGAACATGTCTTTTCTCACAGCTTTCCCCTCAATTTCCTGTTGTCTTAGATGCCAGCTTAGATGCCACTTCCCCCATCATCACCCTCTCTCTTCTTGGAAGAACAGATCAGCTTGGGGAAGTTAGGATTGCATAGTCCTATACCCCTTTATACATTCCTCTTTCTAGCACTAGTCATATTTCCCTATTTCTTTATCTCTGTTTTTGGTTGTTATTTGTGTCCATTTCTTTTATTTATAAAGTGAAATCTTGAATCACTCAGACAGTGTCTTATTCATCTTTGTGGCCCAAGACTTGGGGATTTCTCTTTCACTTCCTCAACTGAATCTTAGAGATAAAAATATTTGTGAGCCATTGGCTTATATCTTAAAGTTGAAACAGCAGTCTCTAAGAGTAATTATTAGTCCTGGTTTGTAGGAACATTCTTTTTATTCATACATCCCACAGGATGTTCTTTCCCGGTCTACACATATCAAGTGAATAGATATATTTTTGAATGATTTCCTCTTTTCCTATTTCTGATGCCATGACAGCCAACGAGTGAAAGATACAAGCAGAAACTGGAATTAACCTAGAATAAAAACAGGTAGAATCAACCATTTATATGAGAATGCCAATCAGAATGCTTTGTTTTCTAACAGCTTTTATGAACTTCTTCTACCAGATGCTCGTGTTAAAGTACAGCTTGGCTAAATTCTGCAAGGACAGATCTGCTTTTCCCAAAAGGAGGGGTTCATATGGTTATCCCACACAGGCAGCCTTTAACATTTTACTATCTGTGAACAGGAGGCCAGAGTGCTGTCAATCTCCTTGTGGTCTCTGAGTTAACTGTTACACTTGCCACTGTCCTCTAACCAGGACTGGGAAAGTGAAGTCCCATCATGGCCAGACATTCATGGTCACTGTGGTGGTGGAGGTGAACAAAGACCTAGTGTTGCTTTCAGGTCTTTATTCATATCTGTAACAGAAGGAGTAAACCACCCTGACAAGACGGGACTGTAGCACAGACATTTCCCCATTTCTTTGGCTCTGTTTTCTAACACTCCAGGCAGCAACATTCACAGCACTGCGATCTTGAAACACTTTGGGCTCATCTTTATATTATTTCCATGAATCATAAAAAAGGGATGATAGCTACCACTTTTTAAGAACTTCTATTATCCAGGAGCCAGACACACAGAGACACAGAGGTCCCAGCTGTATAAATAACATACACACACACACACTCATCCATTTGTTCATCCATTTATTCAACAATATTTTGAGCTGCTAAAATATGCCAGATAATATTCTGTACACACATATATATGCAGTCTCTCACACACATACCAATTTGATGTTTATTACATTCTAACTTTCATCTTTGTCTTTTTAAAGATGAAAAATTGAGACTTGGGAAACTGAGATGCAGAAAGTAAATACTTTTCATAAAACTAATTAAGAGCAGAGTCTGCTTTTAAACTCACATATGCCATAAAAACTCTCACTCTTTATACTTCTTGAGATCACAAAAAAGATAAACGTAGCCTTGTAATTTCTAAAAGAACGAGTCAAATATAATAGCAAGGCAAGGGCACTGATGTTATGAATTTAACAATGGATTACATCAGATTTCTGAAAAGTAATTCTGCAGAGAGTTCGAGGCACATATTCTCTTATACTAGCTGAGTTACCAGATCAGAAATTTTCTATATGTGAAAAGTAAGAAGTTTGTCACTGAATCTTTAGGCAAACATGCATTAAGATAGTAACATCTCTATTATGAGATTTAAATGATAGATGTTCCCAAAATGAACAAATCAGCTCATATTTTAGATGTACTAGGAGAGTGCTACTGAAATAAATTTTATAATGAAACCTGAATTCACAACAATTGCTTCCTGAAGCTCCATTTTATTGCTAAATCTAGATTTTTCTCCCTATTGTTTTTCCTCATTCTCTTATTGCCCAAATTCAGATAACAAAGTTGTATTTTATCAGACCTTTAATTTTTGCTCCATAATATAAAAGCTGCCAAATGTAATTCTTACACTACTTCTATCTTTTCATTTCTCTCTTTTCCTGAGACCATCACACAAAAATTATTCTAATGTAATACTTCCCACAAATAAACTAAACACAATTGCCTAATGCTCAGAAGACTGTCAATAAGACACATTAGATGCAACACATCTTTTTCCAGGGGACCTATACTTGGAGGTTTGCAGATATTCACCTTAATGGGATACAAAAAATTAAATCACATAAAATAAAAGAGGGACATTAATAAGCCAATTTAACACAGGATTCCATTTCTCCAATGGTTTGAAGCTTTATGCTTTTTGAATTTGCTCTTCTCAGGCACAGAAGTCATCTGTGAGTCTTAATAACTATTTTTAATTCAGAAAAAGTCTCTTTGGAAAATGATCCATCTGTTTATTGAAACAATCCTTTGCAAAGCCAAAGGGGTCACTTCAGGTCAAAACCCATATCTAAGTTGGTTTAAGCTCAGGGTAACCTAAACAGTGTGTCAAATTGGACTACTAGATATATAAAATGACGTCATACACATTTGTTCAAAACTCTTAGATTCTACATTCCCTGGAAAGAACTGGTTTTAAGGTTAAGATCTGGGAGGAAAAACCTATTGGAATGCAAAAGTGCATTTAACATTTGTTTATATTTCCACATCATTATGTTAGATTTAAGCTGTCAAACTAAGTTGATAACAAATGTTAAGTATAGAAATGTATACAGCAGCCAGCCTACTGCCAAACCAGGCAAACAAAGAACTCTTGTCAGAGGGTTAGAAATTCCAAAGTTAAATGCAAGGTAATATTTTCAGTGCAAGGTTTGTTTTTCATCTTTAATGGAATGATTTCTTTAAATGGCTGCGCTTGCCCAGCAGGACAGGATGGACACATTTTACAGTGGGATTCTGCACAAAGATTCACCTGCAAAACTAGCTCTACAAATGTAATTATTGCATGGCTGAACTGAAATTTACCTTGAGAAATAATACTTGGGATGAAGCATAGATACTTTACAAATGAGCCACTTTCTACTGCTGAATGTGAAGGAAGTCATTTGAATCTTTGTTCTCACTCTTTTGTTAAACAAATGAATTCAAATGAATGATGTATGTGAGACTATTTTATTTCCTGTTCATTAGGATTATATTTCTCTCATTTACTTTCATAACCAATGCAAAACAATTATATTTATTAAGGAATATATTACATGACGAATATTCTAGAGGATACAAACATGTATATCTGGTTTCTCCACACAAAACAATTATAATTTGGTTTCAGATGTCATTCATCAACCAATAATGAAAATAATAATAATAATATAAGTGTCATGAAAGCACAATGAGCTATGTGATGGAAGGGCCCTTATATTATTGTCTTCTAGGGCCCAATACCTCCTATGGCAGTGAGCATGGAATTTGGAGGAAGGGGAGAAAAGTCTATAATGAAAGAGACGCAATTTTTAAATGCTAGAACAGTTATTTGCTGCCTGACTGAGGAAATAATTAAGTCTCAGTTTCCTTTTATGCAAATTGAAGATAGCAACACTTAATCAACACTTAATATATAAAACAAATTATATGTATATATCACACCCCTTCTGAAGCATACATAGATGTTACTTTCCACTTCCTACACCTCTTCTAGCACCTCACTTTGGGCTCTCAGCAAATAATAGTTCTTTGAATGAGAAGTGCTGTGGAAAAATGATTTTGAATCTTTGAAATGAAGGAAGATGCCAGGACGAAAAACAAAACAAAACAAAACAAAAACAGGAGTTTTTTTTTTTTTTTTTTTAAAGAATTAGAAGTACTATAAAGCCTCCCAGGAAAGATAAAAATGAAAATTATTTTTGATGTTTCCTAGTTTTCATTATTATAATGATGGAAAAAAAGTGACAGATGCTAACTTTTAGCACAAACAGTAGAAATTTATAACTGCCTATTTAAGTTTTTCCAAAAAAAATAATGAAAGTGAAAATGAGGAAGGGGGCCCTTAGTGACCAGTTGCCACTAAGTTCGAAATCATCAAATTCATTAACTCAATGTTTTGCAAAATTTTTCAGGTTAAATTCCCTCGCTCATATTGGATTTAACAATTGCAGATAGAGATATAAATAGAGATGACATACATGTAGATATGAAATGCAGTAAAAAGTAACAACACTATATAAATGATTAATATGGAGAAATAATGATCATTTAAAATCCTATACTTTGAAGATTGTTTTCTTGCTTCTTAATTTGCAATGCTTTAGCTATTTTGTGAGAAACAATCAGTTTGTGAGGGCTAGAATGTGTTCTACAAATATAACATCACAGCAACAATTTTATATAAGAGTGAGTATTTGATCCCCATAAACTAGTCTCTGTAGTAAAGTCAACATTTGTCAAACTTCTCCAATTTTGCCAGATAATTCTTTATCAATATGGTAAGAAAAAAGTCTTTCTTTAGTCTAGCTGTTCTTAAAACCAAAGGCCCCTGACTTTTGATGAGGAAGATGTATCTTCATTTTCACTAACCACTAACTAAAAGTTAGCATTTTCTTTAATTATAAATGTACATAATGGTGGTTGGCCATCTCTATGATGATCCTCAATGATTTCTGCCTACTAGTATTTATGGCTATGTAACCCTCCCCTTTAGTACAGGCTGGACCTAGTGATTTGTTTCTAACAAATAAAAGACTAAAAGTAAAAGTAATGAGATGCTACTTTTGATATTAGGCTTCAAAAAGTTTGGGCTTCCATACTGAGTGTCCTCTTTTGATTTTTCAGTTGCTTAATCCAAATGCCGTGTTTTGAGCTACACTCTTAACAAGGTCTTGATGCCTCTGGTCAGTGGTCAGTGAGGGCCTGAGGCTTGTTAATCACCTTATAAAGAAATTTGCCAAACAATCTTCCCTTAGTCAAGTCTTGAGATGATTTCAGGCTTCAGTCAACACATTTAAAAGCCTTGTGAAAGGCTCTGAAGCCGAGGCACTCAGCTAAGCTATATCCAAATTTCTGACTCAGAGAAACTGTAAGATAATAAATGTTGGTTGTTTAAGCTTTGGGGCCTTTTGTTGTGCAACAATTAATAACCAGTACAGATTTTGGTAACTGGAAGTAGGGTGCTGCCCTCACAAACACTTAAAAATATGGAAGTCGCTTTGGACCTAGGCAGGGTATGGAAGCAGGAAGAATGTTGAGGAGCAAGATGGAGAACATCTAAATGGCCCTGAACAGACTTGTAGTGGGAATCTCAACTTGGAGCGTGCTGCTGGTGAAGGCTCAAGAGGGAGTGGGAAACGTGATCGGAACCTGGAGGAGAGGAGGATCTTTGTTACCTGGGAGCAGACTGTAGCCACACTAAACTGTGCCCAATGAACTGGCTGATCTTCGTAAGGAGATTTCCAAGCAAAGTGTTGAAGGTACTACTGTTTTTCTTGCTGCTTATACTAAACATATGAAAGGAAAGAGACAAATTGAAGGCAAAATAATTTACAAAAAACCTGCCAGAACTTAAAAGAATTCTCAGCCTCTCAAGATGGCAAATGATGAAAAAATTCAGAAATGGCTTCCGAGTAATGATCAGATCCAGGGTGCTGCCAGGAAAAAAGTGATCTAGAGATGAATCCTCTACATGTGGAGAAACAACCTTATTTCTAAGCATTCTCTTCAGTTCTGGCTCTAACTGAAACCTGCGTCTTCCTGAATATTCCAGGTGATCTTCCCAAGACATAGCTGTTTTCCCTTCTGCACTCCTGCTACTGCTTCGCCTTAATGCCAGGTAGCTGTCCTCATGCTTCCAGTCCATTCATTCTTCCAATGAAACCCCTTACTTTGATTACTAGGTCTTTAAACTCTACTGTTTACCATCTGGTTACTCCTTCTCCAGCTTTGAAAATTTTTATATCTTTTTTAAAAAGTTTTAACATGATGTTTATTTTTAAATCATTATTTTTAACTGAAATATAGGTGATTTACAATATTATATTAGTTTCAGATGTACAACCTGGTGATTCAATATTTTTATAGATTATATATTCCATCTAAAGTTACTAAAAAAATAATGGCTATATTTCTCTGTGCTATACAACACAGCCTTATTATTTATTTTACGCACAGTATTTGTATCTTTTAATCCCATATCCCTATCTTGCCCCTACTTCCCTTTCCGCACTGATAACCACTAGTTTGTTCTCTATATCTGTGAGTCTGTTTCTGTTTTATTATACATATTTGTTTGTTTTATTTTTCACATTCCACATATAAGTGATAACATAGAGTATTTGTCTTTCTCTGTCTGACTAATTTCACTGAACATGATACCTTCAAGGTCCATCCACATTGTTGCAAATGGCAGAACTTCATTCTTCTTTGTGGCTGAGTAACAGTCTATTCTTAACATATCACATTTTCTTTATCATTCATCTGTTGTTGAACCCTTGGTTTGCTTCCATATCTTGGCTATTATAAATAATGCTGCTATGAACACTGTGGTGCATGTATCTTTTCAAATTAGTGTTTTTATTTTCTTTGGATATATACCCAGCAGTGGAATTGCTGGGTCATATACTAATTCTTTTTAAAATAACATTTATATCTGATTTATCTCAACACTGACTTCAAGACTAGAATTTGCCATTCCCAATAACTGTAACACTGCACAACCTTAATTCAAATATTTCCTTCTCTTACAATCTTCCCATCTTTCGAACATCCTTCCTCAATTACTCTAATATTTCCTTGATCCCAGCTGGAGTTACAATATATTACCCCCACCCCCAAAATAATTTTTACTATTCATCTCTCAACTCATGTCCTTCTTCTTCTTTAATGTCCCTTCACTATCATAATTTCCTTGCATATTCCTGTGCAAGAATCTTGAAACACTTGTCCTCTTCTTCACTTTATTTCTCTGATAAGAATCAACCTCTGGTTAAACCTTACTCTCAGCCCCACTACCCACCAATCAGATTTTCTGCTTCAGGGGGTAACTGACTGACGGCTCCAGCTGCTGTAACTTGTATATCTATCACTGAGTTTGCAACAAGGACATGATTTCCACAAGTTGCTCTCAGCCAATACTGAATATAGTGGCAACACCAATATAGGACTTCTCTGACGGATGAGTTTTAACCTGGCCAAAACATTTTACAACTAACTGTGCCTGAGTCTGAGAACCTTCTTACCCCATCTTCCTTCTTTTCCTCACTCATTTACAGGGACAGATCTACAGTGTTGTCTGAAGACTCCTACCACATCTTCTGGTACCCTCCTCTTTTTCTCTAACAGGTATTTCCCCTAACTATTCTACATGTCTAATCCTGTCTTGGCATTTGATTCTCAAGGAAGCTCGACCTAATACAACTGGCATCTATGCAGCTGTGTGTGGCTGGAAAAGGATACACAACCATGCTGCCTACCCTTATTTTAAATTCATGACCATTAACTTTGAGTTATTCATTTAATAAGTATTTATGAAATATTATAATTCTGTCACTTCCTCTGTCCTTGAAAACCAAGATACTCGGTAACGGAGAAAGGAGATACAGCTGTAATATGGAAGAGACAAAGCAAAAACCTTGGGGTATCCTCACTCTGTCCACTGAAAAGGCCTGGAAACAGTGATTAATCAGTGAGCATCCCTAGACCCAAGATGATGTCTTGAAATACCTGTTTCCATTAAAGGAAGTCCGTGCTTTTAGTAAAAATGGCTGATGGTAGATCTAGACCAGCGAATATACAAGATGAGTCTGGAACATCATAGAATGCCAGGAAGCAAAAATGTCATTACCAGGGTAATGACAAAAGGTTCTGAAAGCCAGTTTAGAAAGACTCTATTGACCAAAGATGAAACAATTTAATCTTGGATAACGATAAGATCTACAGTAGGTGGGTACTCATCACATATGTTTAAATTCATGAATTCATGTTGTATTTAAAGTCTAGTTATCACCCTGTAAGGATGACTGTGAAACAATTCATTTTCTTAAAAACTAATTTGATAAAAGGAAAAGATCTAGCATTTGTCCTGTTTTCCATATGAACTGTACCACTGGATAGCCAGATGATAGATGATAGTAAATCTCTCTTTCTAAAATTATTCCAGCCAGTCAAAAATATAGAATTAGAATATTACCATTTTGCAACTCCTAAGGAATTAATAACGAGTGAAAAACAGGTATAATGTGCCTTTGTTTGCAAGACGATATGTTTATGAAATGAATATAATCTGCATTTGATCCATCTACTAGGTCCAGCTGCCAATTTACAGAAAATATAGAGTTCATTGTAACATATTGAACAATAACATGGAAAAGGCTGCAGGTCAGTGTCTTGGGTTCCTCGACAGAAAACTTGCAAGAAAAATAAATGGATGGAAGAGAAACCTGTAGATTAATTGAGCCCTAAAAGACAAATTATGTTTAAAAAAAGTAACACTAAGCCAAACTAACTAAAAGTAACACTAAGCCTAACTCTAAGGATGCTTACTTGCATGATAAAATCATAAAGAAAAGCAGGGAAGTGATTACTGTAAAAGCCAAAATAGTGGGGTTTTTTGGCTTGGAATGAGGGATTTGTGACTTGAATGGGGCACAGGTGGAGAGGCTTCTAAGGTGGTTGACAGCGTGCTGTTTCTTGACTTGCGTTACATGAGTGTTGTTCTTAAAATTATTCACTAAGCTATGCATTTATTTCTTTGGTTTGCTAGATCTACATTTATTTTATGAGAAAAGGTTGAAAATGCTATTCTGATGCTTCTAATCAAATTACTGAAAAAAGGAGAGACTTACTTTGTAATGAAAATGCTCTCACTGCCATGATATTAAAAATACAAATGCGACCATAAGCACAATTGCCAAAATATTCCTTTTTAACATAAAAAAAATGTTTTTCAGAGTAAATTGTTATACCATCTGATTTTATCAGTGAAAAATGCAAGCAGGAGGTTCCCACTTACTGTCCTTTTTCTCTTTGTTCTTCTTTTTACCATAATAATGAGCTCTTGGAAGACTTTTGAAACTCACAGATCACATCTGAAGAAATATCATTCAAGAAGATATAAGGCAGAGACAATGTTTTAGATGAAGCCCTAGCATGCCTGGAAAACCTGTAATCATTCTCAGCAGATAACTGATTATTTGGCTGGAATATGTTTAAAGGAGAAGCTTTGCTCCAAAGTTGGATAAGTGAAGGTGGGATTCAAGCACGATAAAGAACAGTAAGGGGTAGAGGGGCAGTAACAACTATAAAGCCTTTATGATTTCTTTAATATTGCCAGGAAGCACATAAAAGGTTTCCAGAGCTGACCAGATACTGTTAAAAAATAATTGTGGCTTCCTTGCTGTGAATTACAAGTCTTTCATATGTGGAAAAAATTTTGGTGGACACACAAGGCAGGAAAAGAAAATTAATTTTAATTTCAAATACTCTGTGACATGCTGCAGTTTTTCCAATGACAAAGATGTCTCATGATTTTAAAGAGTTAGCAAAGCATGTAATACTTGTGTAAGAAATTGTTGATTATTCTGCTGCAAATAGTTCCCTAATGAATGTTAACTTTTTATGGAAATGGTATAAAGACAAATAAAATTCAACCACGGAAGTAACATAAGGTAAAGTTTTATTCAGTAAATCTTACAACTGAATGATGCTTTTTAAGTGGTATTCTTTAAGAAGTGAGTTTCATAATTATTGCACAGAGTAGTAAAATTGTACTGAATTGGAAGACAGAAGACCTTGGAGTAAAATTCTGAATCTGTCGATTACAAACTGTGTGACTTTGGGAAACTAACTCAACCTGTGTGGATCTCAGATCACTTCCTACAAAAAGAGACAACCGAACTACATAGATCTAAAGTCTTTTCCAGCATCAGTACTCTCAAGTTAATCAACACATTTTTTGTGTGTGTTGATTTGTTTTCAGAGCAAAATAAATTCTGTAAAGACTGCATGACAGAGTCATCATGCCTGTATTAATTATCTATTGCTGTGTAACAAATTACCCTAGAAACTTAGCAGCTGAATAAAACAAACATTTATTATCTCACATAATTTCTGAGGAATCTGGAAGTGGTCTAGCTGACTGGTTCTGATTAAGATCTCTCATGAGGTTGCAGTCAAGGTGGTGGCTGGGCTGCAGGCATCTGAAGGCTTGGCAGGTGCCGGACAATCTACTTCTAAGTTCACTTACACGATTGTTGGCAGCCCTCAATTCCTCACTACCCGTTGACCCAAATCTTTAGCACCTTACGTCATAGGTTTCCTCATTGGGCTGCTTACAACATGGAAGCCAGTTCCCGCTGAGTGAGGGATCCAAGGCTAGTGAGTGTGTATAAGTGAAAAGGTACCCATGATTAAAGGCATAGTCTTGCATAAGAAAATATATGAAGTGACATTCTGTTATATGCTATCAGCCACATGGACCATCAGTGATTCGGTGATCAGTGATACATGGGAGGTCATGAATACTGCGATGTGTTAATAATTGGAGGGAATCTTGGAAGCTAACTACCAAAGTGCCTACACTAAATATGTAATTCAGGCACTACTAAATATGTAATTTCTCCTGACGGTTTAAAAGTTATTTAGGCTATTTCTATTTATTGATTGATTATCTTTATTTTCATTAATTTACTGATGGCTTTTTAAAGATGTGTGTTTGCCTTAACTAAGTCCTAGGCCACTAACCTTCTTCTGCAAAAGAGAAGAATCTTTTAACGTTTTAATTTTAATTACACTCAATTTTCATTTTACTATTATGAAGTGTGTCAGCACCAGTCTGATTTTACAACCATCAATAATTTGTTGTTATTCTTATTATTTGAATTTTTTTGGATATACCAATATTTGCCCACTTAATTTCTTAAAATTAACTCCTCCTTGAAGTCTAAGCCTTCACTTTTCCTCTAAAAAAAGATAATACTTTTTTTTGGTCATTCTCTCTACACATGACTAAGTAATAAACTTTGTATTGCCTAAAAACAGTATTTGTTTTACCCTTACTCTTAAATAACAATTTTCCTGGGCAGGGAATTTTACATTTATTGTGTTTTTTTTCAGTCAGCATGTTAAAGATATTATTTCACTGTTTTCTGATATGTATTGTTGCTAGTGAGATATATGTTAAATGATTTAATTGTCAATATTCATGGATAATCTGTCTTTTACGGTAGGGGAGAGAACAATTTGTAAGGTTTTTAAAAAACTTTTCTCTAAGACTCAGTGAGTAGCTTTACCCGAGGAGCCACATCTGTCTTTAATTCAGAAATTTCTCAGCCACTATCTTTTAAAATTGTCTTTCAGACATCTCTTTCAGCAATCTTAGTCATATGTGTTGTACTCTTATCAATTTTCAATGCCTTCTGATTTCTTTTTTTAATATATTTTTGACTCCATAGTTTTCTGTGCAACAAGCTAGGAAAATAATTTCAATTTACTCCTTCATTTCTCACTAATTTGTTTAATATATTCATTAAGTTTTAATTTTAATTACTGTATTTTTCATGTCTAAATTATTTGGTTATTTTAAAAAACTACTTATTCAAATTTTATTCTCTTTTTCTTATCGTTTTGCTTTTATTCTTTGATTTTTGTATTTCTGCATAGTTTTTATATGTCCTTCTGGTAATTTCTCTTCTTTTGATCCCTTTGACAATTTTAGCTAAAGTTACAGTCATCAGATTTTTTCCATTAACTCTAGTACTAGGGATACTCTGGCTTTTTATGACATTAGACTCTCTCTCATGGTGTTTCATTTCCTTGTGTGATTTGTACTTTTTCTGTGGTGAATGCTTTTCAATGAGTGTCCTATATGTCCTTAATTATGGAAGTTTCCCTACTGACTTTTAAAAATATATACATTTCAGTGGTTTTATGATAATTTCTCAGCTTGTTATTCCTCTCTTATGTAATGTAATTTGTAATCCTTGTACTATACACACACTTACACACACACACACACACACACACATTCTCTGACCATTTACTTCACCTCTGTACTCTCAGCAGCACAGATTCTAATGTATAGTAGATATATTTTTGGTAAATATCTGTTTCACAAAAGGATGCATGGATGGTCCATGATTCCTTAAATAAATAATATGCTGTAGCAATGTCTGAACTACCTTCTCTTCTGAAAAATTGTTCCATGTTTCATAACCTCACGTCTTGAGTTCATTCCCTCCATCTTGGCAACTTAAACTCTCATCTTCTAAGGATTCTCTCTAAAAACATTTTCTTTGGAAGCTTTGTTCAATTTAAATACGTAAGCTTTTCAAATAAATTACATGTTCTTATTAATATAAATTTCCTTCAGAAATATACTGATTTTTCATCTTGGCATAATTAGTACTATAGACTAAACGTTTGTGTACCCTACTCCCAAATTCATATGTTGAAATCCTAACCCCCATTCTTATGGTATTAGGAGGTGGGTCCTTTGGTAGGTAATTAGGTCAGAAGGGCAGAGCCTCAAGAATGGGATTAACAGCTTTATAAAAGATACATGAAGCACTCCCTAGCCCCTTAGTATATGAGGACACAGTGAAAAAATGTCTGTATGTGAACCAGGAAGCTGGTCCTCACCAGACACTGAATCTGCTAGTGTCTTGATGTTGGACTTCCCAGACTCTAGAACTGTGAGAAATAAATTTCTATTTTTTATAAACCACTAAGTCTGTGGTATGCTTTTACAGCAGCCTGAATGGACTATGACACTTAGATTTTAATATTCCCTGCTCTTTGCATTTTACTAGAACTTTGAGAATGTACTTAATCAGAAAGCACTTCTGACAACTTGACATGCTTGTCTTAGATATGCCACAGAAACATTCATGCAGAAGTTTAGCTTGTTGGCTGAGAGAAGAAGTCAGTCAACATATGTGTTCATTTGGCACTCACAATTTTAAAAAGATAGTAATTTGTTGTCAACATTGAAAAATAAATACACTGGAAATAGTAATACATATTATTTTGGGTGTGTATGTGTCAAAAAAAATCAGATAATGTGGCAGTCATAGCCTGCATTTTTTCCTTTTGACCACTGGTTAAAACTGAGATGCAGCTGCACTATTTTGATGGTTTATGTTCTATCAACTTTGCCATGGTGTTTATTTCTTTTTGTTTTAGACTGTCAGTTTCACTCACTTATATTTCTGCCTGGATCCTGTAATTATTTAGAGTTTTGGGATGTGGATGTGAAACATTCTTCATAGCTCAGTGTTGCCAAATTTTATTGCCTTAGGCCACAGGGTGAAAATTTTATGTACTGCTATCCATTGTTAATTAGTTCATTTGAAGTATAAGAATGAATAGACATTAAGGTATAAATATAATGATCTATATTTTAACTGAATTATATTGCTAACCTTTGTTTCTATTTTTTCTCCTATGAAAACATGCAGTTATTATTATAGGAACACAATTTTACACATACATTTAAGTTAGCTATCATGCAAAATTTGCCTAAATCTGCCTTGGACATTACAAGTATATTTGTTAACTCAACAAATATCTGTTAAACAAATATGATATATTCTTAAGGAGAGATGGACATTTTTATGATAGCTGAGTAATGATCAACTGATTAGATTACCACACAGTCTTAAAAACTGACAAATAATAAACTTGAAATGTTGCTATGGAAGTTACCTAAATAATGGCATTGGGCCACTGAGCAGCAAGATAACATTTAGATTCTAAAGTAGTCTGATTACTAGTTCTGTTTGTTTTAAAGAAAAAGAACCCAGTCAGTTTTAAGGTAAATTTAGGCTTATTAATGTTTATATTCATAGTGTCTGTCAATTTGAATAAAAGCCAAGTTATAGAAATTAATATATAAAATGTTAGGAAACAATACACATTATTTTTCAGAGTAAGGTTTAATTTTTAACTTGCATGAGACTAGCGTTTATAGAGGCTGGAAGGCTGGATCGTGGAAGTGTTGCTGACACTCAGATCTGTGGGAGAGCTCTGAATGGATATCCGAGCCATCAAGAATAATAACATGGAATCTTAAAACCCCAGTCTTAGGACCGCTTATAGTTACATTCCCAATTATCTGGAGCTGGCTTCCTTAGGACAGTGCCACAGGGAGCCCTTCATCTACCATGCAAACTTTGACAGAGGATGAGATTACAGACACTCCTGAAAGGGCATAATCAATATTCAGGCAGACCACAGATTAAAAAATTATATGATCTCAGTTGTGTGACCACTCTCTGGAGAGCACTATAAAAAAAGAGAACAAAGGGTGTAGTCCTTAGCATTCAGAAACATAGTTTGCTTTTATGTAGTCTAACCCAGTCTGAGTTCAAAAAAACACATTTGTACTTTTAATGTGATGCAAAGTTAGATCATCCAAAAACGACATGAACACAGTGACCATGACAATATGCTTGCTCCCTGTTAGATCATGATCATACTCATCAAGGGCTGCGGCAAGTGCCATTCTGCCATGCAGCTCCTTCTGTTCTACAGCAGGATGCTTCTTAGATATATGGAAGCAATAACATAAAGATAATTGCTACTACTTCTCTTCCCTGAAATGGGTGCATAAGAGTTGTGTGTAAATGATTCTTACTGTAATCCATAGATACCCTTACTTCCCAATTACTCTTCAAGTATACTCCCATTGCTCTTTAGTTAATTGTGTTCATTTAAATATTTCAGAACAGGAAAAAAAAAACGTGGAGCTATATTTCTTGAGATCCTTATCAGAATTGGAAATAATCAAAAATTCTACACTTTTCTTTTTCTTTTACTCAAGCCTTGAGCACCTTCCAGGAACAAGCAACTTGGAGTTAAGTGAGCTCTCTCTTGCTTCTGCTATTTACCTCTATATTCTATTTCAAAGTATCCTGGTTCTCAGCACTGATATTGGTAAAGAAAAATTACACGTAATTAGAGAAGGTGGGTCTATGTTCATAAATGCTTTTTAAATGAAGAGAGTTTAGAAAAATAAGTTAAGTGTGATTTATCAAGTTCAAATCATGCCCTATTTTATGTTACGGTGACATTGAAAAAAGTGTACTTTTACTCATTTCCTACTAAATGCTACAAAAATTTACTAGTAAAATAAAAGTATTTTTTTCTAATAGAAAAATGCAAAAAGTCAATAGCTTAAAATACTTCATTTTCTACTTTATCTAGTAAGAGTGAAAAGGCATTTTATAAAATAGGACAGATTTAGTTGTGAATTTTATCCCTCAAGCACAAGGTAGAAGATGTTAATGTAGAAGATCTACTCACAGAAATCTCTGTAACATTTAAAAATTTCCCTGATCACCAAGGAAAGTTACTCTGGATTGACATGATTCCTGTCCATGTTTTCTTTCTTTTTTCTTTTGGAAGATTGAAATAAGGTACCCTGTTAACTTTACATTTACAGATGTTAACTTAACATCTCCACACATCATGCCATGTTAAATATTTATACAGCCAAAAATTTACCATGGTGGAGAGGTGAACTGAAAATATATCAAGAATTCAATATTGTGTGATAACATTCAGAGTACTGACATCAGCATTTAGCTTCAAATATCAGTACGAATTTGAAAGAAAATAAACATTCCTAATTCTATAAACATGGGTCTTTCATCAGTTATTTTTAAATAATTTTACCATATTAAAGGGAAGGGTCAGGGCAAAATGTTTATATGTAAAGTACTAATAAAATATATACTTTTCTACTTATGTTAATGTACATAAAATTACTTAAAAAGGAATGGCCTGGGCAGTTTTCTGGTGTCATAGCTAAGAATGCTGTTTAGAGGATGTTGGTATACGTGGATTCTGTTGTACCCGTTCTGTAGCAGCACTAAGGAACAGAAATGAGTGGTGCATTGGGTAGGAGTGGAGGGGATATACCAGGAGGTACAGGCTGTTTGTCTAAAGGACATTTCAGGGAAATCTCTGAAAGACAATTTCAGAGTCCAAAAAGCACTCAGAAGGAATTCTAAAGCTATCAAGAAATATACTTTAAGAATTAGTAGCTTTAACTCCATTGTGTTTCACCATGCACTATGCTATTTGGAACAAGGCAAAAGCTCTTATTGCATTGAATATCCGATGGTATGATAATATAAATTCATAATAACAGACACGGAAAGGGAGATTTGGACAGCTGATGTTACTGAAAACGTTTGGCGACGTATCTGGGGAGAGGCAACATGATACAAAGACTTCTGACCAGTAGCCAAAACTGCCACTCACTAGCTATGTGGACTTTGGCAAGTCATATTACTTCTTTGTGCCTCAGTTTCCTATCTATAAAAATTGGATAATAACACCTACCTGATTGAGCTGTTATGAGGAATAAATGATTTCGTACATGTAAACTTCTTAGAATTGTGCATAGACTGTTTAAGTGTTAAGTAACTAACACATATAAATACATGCAGGATAATATATATATATTTATATATATACATAATTTATATGTAAATATGTACAATTCATTTTTATTTTTTGTTACCTTATTTATTCCCATTATCTTATTATAATTGAATAAGCTACCATTAAATGCAAACTATTTTCTCATGAAGGAAAAAAAAGCCTTTAAAATAATAAGAAACAAGCTTTCCATATGAAAGTCAAACTCAGGAGTGTATTAGTAGTTGTCACTAATTAAATCAGACTGGGGAAAGTCAAATTTATAGTGAAAAATCCCAGTATAAACTGGTAAATTCCACATGTAAAGGAGTAATTACGTTCTTGGAACATCTGGATACAACGTGATACTCAGTTCCATAGTCTTTCATACATTTGGTTGGGGGTTTATTGAAAGAGTGGAAGAAAAAGTATACACCTAGCACCTAGTGAAGTGACTTGCCAATACTATATGGGTGCCCTGGATGGAAAAATGAAAGCCAGCGACCCTCATTTCTAGGAATAAGATACACCAACATATTTGATCCAAACATATGAACTCTAAATACATATAACTAATTCGCATGTTACTTAATTTCTCAATTTAAAATGTTAATTGAGTGTGAATGGGATTAAAAAAAACTGAAGGGCTACTGAACTGTAGAAAGAAGTATTGTTGGATATAAAGTAGGAATTTTCAATATATGAAGGTGATATTCTCTAGCGGCTCCAACATACACTGTCTTTTAAATAGAGTTAAAATATACAATGGACTTTTTTTGGTCAATCTGTATATTCTGGGGACTTCAGTAGTTGAGTTTCAAAGCTTTCTGTTAGATGAGCAAGAACAAGATTCCAGAATTCCATATGAATTAAACACATTCCAACCAACAGAGAGTGATGGGCTACTTCAACAGGGCCTACTGCCCCTAGAGTGCCAAGGTGTAATAGTTTCTTCAGTCAACCAATTAGACAATATATTAAGAAGCAAGGAGCACTCCAAAGCAGGAGTGAAAACATAATGGTAAAATGTCACTCAGATAAAAATAATAGGAGACACCTGTAAAACTAGCATTAAATAGTTAATAAAGCATTTCCCATGCATTACTGCATTTGCTCTAAGGACATATGATCCTGTACCTGAGACAGTAGACAGCGCTGAATCATTACCTTACAGAAGGGAAACTAAGAATCAGTGAAGTCAGATTCAAGATCAACAATTTAATACATAACCTAAATATACTGAAAATCTAGGTGTTTTGGTCTAGTTCACACCCTTTCCCGTTCCTTGTAATATGGTCTTTCTTTTTACATGACTCATTAAGTTGTAGACTCTTAAATAATCTTAGAATTCATAGGTTTAAAAGCACATATACGCCCTAAAAAACCCTGTGAGCTCGTATTACTATGTAAATTGGAGTCGATGTACACGTTAAACTAATATTTCGTAAAGAAAATGAGAAAATAACTTTTGACCTGGAGATAATTATAATGAACTATTGTAAATATCAAAAATACTGAAGCACATAATAAAATAATTTATTTCAAATATGTGGATCTTATCCACACTTTAGATTATCTTTAAAAGACATGAAGCATATATGTGTTGCTCATAATTCCCAAATATAAATTCTAGAACTTAAAATATAAAAATAATACCTGAACATACAACATAAATACATAAAATCACTGAATTTTATATAAGAATGACTTATTTCAACAAGAGTATTTTCTAAGGGAATGATGTTTGCAAACTCTAATCTATTTTGTAAGGCTATTTCAAAGTTTGAATGAACACAGTAAAAATAGCTACAAGTCAAAAGAAGTGGGCTGAGACACCACTCTACTGTCAATTTAGAAAGTGATTAAACAAGCAGTTTTTGCTGTGTCTACAATAGGGCAAATGGAGAACAATTCTCATTAATAATTTCCCTTTGGGAGTAGCATATTTTTAATGCAACATGTTCAATATCCACTGAATTGCTTTGTGATCTGTATAAGATTGAACATGATCAATACAATTAAACCTAAATTTAGATGAAGTGACTAATGGCAAACAAAAATAAAACTCACAGCCCCTAGATTAATCTCAATGTAATTTTGCAGGCATTCATACAATAAAGGTGATAGTCCATTTATAAAGGCATGAGAGTTCTTATCCTGTTTAAAAGATGGCCAAAACTCTAAGTTAGAGTCTATTTCTTTAATTCAAAATGACCACAGGAGACATTTCACTCTTGAGATAGATACATTATGGAAAAAAGTACTTAGGATCAAAGGCTCAGATTATGATCACTTTTTAAATGATGTATTTCCCTGTTTCAAAAGTTTATACATGTTATAGAAAAATTCAAACATGAACATAAGCAAGATGATAATGTCACTGATAGGTTCATAAAAGTGTACAGAGTTGACATCAAATGCATGTTCAAAATGGAAAATAAATTATTAAGTGTTGATACATTCCATACATATTATTAAAACCATCATGTAAATAACCATCCTTTAAGAAAAAAATTATTTTAAGAACTTTTTCATTTCTTAATATTAACTTTCAGTTAAGTTACTATACGTAAATAGTATAGTAGTGAGAAATTGAGAGCTATCTCAAGTTTTCCGGGAAAATGTGTATTTCTAGCCATTCGCATGATAAAGCATTTTGCTGCATGTTCATAATTTGTATAAATCATCTGAAGTGTAAGTATACTAACATACAGTCTATGAAATCCATAAAGATAGAATTACATTATATTCTGTCAATTTAAAAAATTGGAACATTTTTCAATTTCTAATATGGTTTCTCAAAATTTAGAACCTGCCTCAAACAATGTGGGTTTAAACAGAAGTTTAAAGACTAAGCATAAAAATGTACAAAAATGGAAAAGAGGTATGAAAAAACAACATTTGCATGAAGTATTATTGCTATTAATGCCTATTAAAACATGTTTGATCCTTCAGTGAACATTAGAAAAGGTCATGGCTATGCTAATTCATACAGCCTTCATGTTTTCAAGGCAGTGTATTAAAAAGCTTTAGATGAAACAGTATCTGACCCAAATAAGTACAATTTCTCCCCCAGTTGGTTAGAGCAATTAAGGATTTATGTTTATTTAAATATTCAGCTTTTTCTTAACCTTTTCCAAGTATTGACCATGAAGCAGCGGTTCACCTTGGGATGTTATTTCAGTATCCCACTTCCAGAGGGCAAGGCTTTCTGACATGGCAGATCATATCGGGGCCCCAGTTTAGTGTATGTATCTAAATGTAAGAGTTGAAGTGATGCATTTTATCTTATGTGAATACCTTTGAAAAACAGGACAAGTGAATATTTCCATAATATAAAATCAACTTAAAGGGTCCCAGAAATCTTCCACCGAAACCTCTCATACACTTTTTATAATTAGATAGGTACACATCACTGTGTAATCTGGCTGTTATTTTTCTTGATAGGAATTTTTTTTTTTACTTTCCTGAATTTGAATTCTTGTAAAAAATGAGGCTGCTACAAATATTGGTGGGAACTTCTCCGTCCTCCCCCTCATGCTAAGATGTTGCCCTTGTATTAATATATTAGGTCAATCATTTGGTAGGCATCATGTCTTTTACAAAAATTCCCACACTCAGATGGCTGTCAGTGGTGGTGACAGTGAACCGTTATGCAAAGCCCCCCAAATACTTTGTAAACTCGAATCTTTGAGCACAATAGTAAAGTTCAGTGCTGGAAAGAGATAGTGTACTGAATACACAATACCCAGCTTTGTCTGATGGGGGCTTCTGTAAAGGAGTAGGCTACTTAATCTCCCCATTTGCCCTGGGGATTCTAACTGTTTTAATGTGTCCTTTTTGAGAGTCTGTGAACTGTAGAATATATGCTGGTAACAACTTTCTCTGGGGCTTTCCTTGGAAAAGCCCAAAGCTGCCAACACAAGAAAGCTGACACAGTGGTGCTAACAAACACAAAGGAGACCTTTAGCTGTTTGTGCAAACTGCCTGGCTAAAGTTTCATGTCATGCCTTGATGAAGGATCTAATTCTTTGGCTCATTGCAGAGGAATCTAGCTTTTGTGACAGTGTGGAAAGGATAGCTTCTTCATGGAGTCAGGAAAGAATGGAAAAATTTGATGTAACATCAAGGAAATTTGTGATACTTGAAATAAGATAAAGGATTAAATTATATAAGACTACTAATGACATTTACTATTATATTACCAATTACCTATGTTGATCATTTACTCAAGACTATTTTTTAGGATCCATTAATACCATTTACTTAAATGAGAAGTTATGGTGAAATGGCAATTTTAGTTTTCTATTATTATTCAATATTACACGTATTCAAATAAAACATTAAGTACAAAGTTAACTTCACTATGTCTTTTTAAAATTCAATGGTAATCATTCTGCAATACACAAATGTATCAAATCACCAAGTTGGCACTCTAAACTCAGCCAATGTTATGTGTCAATTATATCTCAATAAAGCTGGGAAAAACTCAAAGGCATTTAAGAAATTGTATTTAAAGTATTATTCTAACTTCTAACTTCCTCACTCAGGAATATATCTAGGATGCTAAAAAGAAATTCCACAGCTAGGAGTGCTAAGCTGTTCCAACTATTCAAATGGCATTCATATCTGAAGGTTGACTAAATTTACGTGAGCCAATACATCAATATATTAGAATTTTGCCATCCCGAAAAGCCATATATCATCTATAAGAGAACTTTTTCTACTTATGCATTTACAATGCTCATTAAACTTATGAAAATCACATGTATGCATGACTGCAAACTAGAAACCTTACTTAAGACGTGGTATTTTTACAAGTATAGCACCTAATGAATTTTGTAATATTGAATGTGTTGAAAGTTCACTATATGATAATCACCAAGTTAATGAAGATGAATTTTCTTAAAATGAAGAGAAGAAATATCTGAGTTTTAGATTAATGAAGTGAGACAGACAAAGCTGCATTAGAAATGCTCATAGTAAATAAAAGAAATGGGTCCCACTGTGTGACTTTAAATTGCAAATCCCACTTTCATACAGGATAGATAACCCTGTTAGTTGTCTTCTTACCTGGCCCAAACCATGCTACCCTCAGATCCCTCCCCAACACCTCACCTCCATCCCTCCTTGCCCACTGCATATGACCTGAATGGTCTGGAGAGCAGTGTGTTGAACTTATTTTAGCTCTCTGGGCAGGAAATCTCCCCTGTCTTGTGCAGTGTATTGTTCTACAGTCATACAGTTGACTTCTAATGAGGCTTTCAGGAATACTTTCTATACACATCAGGAAAAGGCCTCTAGTTTACTTTGACTGATTAAAAAAATTGTTCATTTGTGAATAGTGACTGGAAAAGAGTTGAACATGGACATAAAGAAAGACTAAAAGCGTTTAAGATAGTTGGCTCTTAGGCAGAAAAATAAATGCACAAAGTAAATGGTATGTTTTCAAATGTGGTGGTTGTGAAGATTTTGCAAGTAATTTATTGTTGTACTATTGTCTATGTCTATCAACTGATTGATGGTAGATTCTGCATTTATTTATCTACGGCTTACCATTTTTTTCTACTTAGGAATTGCAAATAAATTGGCTAAAGAACAGTTTATGTCTGAAAGGATAACATCTGAGGCCAAATAAAAATAGACATTTAACTACAAACTTTTTTAACACCACGCTCAAAATAGCCAATTTCGTTCTTCCTGATCATGGTATCTCCCTTGCCAGGTAAGTATCCAGTTTCATTCTTAACTGAAATCTTATGTTGAGAAATGGTAGAAATTGTAGCCCAATCTAGCTTAGTCTCAATGGTCTAATTTATTCCACATGGGCCAATCAGTGGAGAAGTGAACTACTCTTTCAAAAAAACAAAAACAAAGACAAAAAGAAGAGAGTTCAAACCATTGCAACTGGAACACCTTTAGTCCACAGATAGTACTTAATTCTGTGATGAAGGGACATTCTCTCAGCTATCTAGAGATAGAGATATCTATGGAGATAATCCACTAAATGAAGACTTTCATAAAGGAAATTTCAATTTTGGTTCTTAGCTGCACTCTGGTAATTTATTTTATTCTCACAGAAGTGTGTTTTGCTGCCATATTTTTTTCCCCTCACCACATAGGCTAGAAAATTCCGGTGTTTTTCACCTTGATAGCCTGAGCTTTAAAACACTATTCATTTGATTGCATTGGCTGACTCCAGAAGCCAAACCTGATAGCGTTAACACTTCTGGATTATCATGAGGTGGTCTAGTTTACTGTCTGAAGGCCAAGACAGTTGCTGGATTTGAATTCTGTGACAGTGGGCAAGTCATTTACCCTCTCTTGGTTTCAGTTTCCTCATCTATAAAATGAGGATAATAAAACATATCAGGTTATTGTGAATGCTAATATTAGCTAATATTTAGTGAGTACTTTCTATATGCCAGGGATTTTTCTAAATAGTTTTTATATATTCTTACAACAAATTTATGAAGTAGGTTCTATTATTATAGTTTCACTATATTAAGTAATTTGTCCAAAATCACACAATTATTAAATTGTGGAGCTGAGGTTTGAACCCAGTAATTTGGATTCCAGACTCCATCCTATTAACCATTGCATCAGACTCTCTGCATAAGAAAACATGTGTCAAGTTCCCAGGACAGAGTCCAGTATACAACGGAACTCAATTAAAGCCAGCAATTGAGATTCTGATCAGAAAGAACTGAAAAATCTGCAATCCTGCTGAGGTGATATAAGAATTAGACATATTTATTAATTTATCATAAAAAAGTCATTATTTAAAAAAATTATAAATTAATTTCAATTTGACTTAAAATTACATCCTTAACATAACAAGTATTTATTTATAGCAAATAGTATCAATTGCCAATATTTTTAATCTCTACTTAGAAATATTATTTGAAGTTATACTTTTTTGCATGGACACAGGAAGCACAGCTTTAGAAATATGACCTTCAAGAGTTTTTAAATGGTATAGTGATAAAATAAAAATTGATATTTTAAGGCAAGAAAGAAAAATTAAACATAAAAACTTTCTCTGCCCATTTGGGCCTCCTGCCTCCCCTCCAGTGTGCACTGTACATCTTGCCTTATGCATTAACCAGACGTCCCCAAGGGCAGAAATACCTGCTAAACCATAAAGATCAATTTTTCTTCTGCTGGCGCCAGCCAAGTAACTCCTTAGAAGATAACGTTCCTTTCTCCATCCTGTAAGGGGTCGCGACGACCCACCACTTGCCTGTATGTGCAGACATCTTTGGTGAATTCTGTGTACAATGCCAATATATCATTTCTCTTAAAGATAGCGACTGGTGTGGAACAGACTGGTCAGATGAACTGGGGAGATACTGGGCCTCACCTAATGGAGGTTCTTCGTTTAAATACTTATTTATGGCCTTATTAATGTTACTAGCTACATTACTTGTATTCTGGCTATTTTACAGGATGATTGTTTCTTGCATTCCCAAATGTGTCACTGAATCTCAGATAAAACTAATGATGATCAGGTGACCTGAAATGATTGACCAAAATGCACAGTACTCTAAAATCAATGATTGTAATAAAACTCTAGGCACAGGAAGAAGCAAGGAAAGGGCATCATTTCCTCGCCCATAACAGAGTTGTAAGACAGATGGTCCAGACGCTTTTGGCTACTGTTAATAGGGCCTAGTCCAGTAACAGCACGTAGAGTGGTCTATCTACGAAACCCTCGCCTGACCTGGGAAAGAGCTTTCCTAGGGCCATGGGACAAATTGGTCATGAAATGCTTTTGCAACCTTGGTTAAAATTAAGACCAAAAGGGAAGGGATTGAAAACTAGAGTGTGGCCACCATCCAGCTCTATAAAAATCAAGACATTAGCCAGTGCAGACGTTGACCTACAGGACATCCTGAAAGGGACCCAGAAGGAAGACCAGGATGAGGCACTTTGTGCTCTGGGAAAACTGCTGGAACTTCAGATAGTTAGATATTTCCAGGAGAAATGTTTTATGAACCTGGATTCTTGCATCTTCCCATCCTTAGATAAGCACTAAAACCATTAACTAAGATACCTGTTTCTCATGACTAGCAGCAACCTTCTACTGAGATGTGCACTCGATTGCACGTGTTCCCTTCTCCAAAATCACAGATATGCTGACCTCTCCCTTTATTTCTTCACAGCAGTTCTCAGAGCTCTCTGAGAGACTGTCTCCTGGATGAAAATCTTCAGTTTGGCTTGAATAAACTTTCCATTTCTTCTTAGATTGACTATCCATTATTTTTTTTAAAATCCACAATAGTATTAACAAAAGCATAAACACAAGTATTTTAGTAAAACCTTCTAAATTCAACATCCTGTTAATTGTATATTTAAACGAAGTGAGCACTTAAATCATTGGTATAACATAATTCAACAACTGTTTAGAATTAAACTCTATTTCTTTATTTATCTAATTTCAGTGATTCTGAACACTTCTTTCTTAAAGTATTTACCCTGATATGGTCTTTGCAAGGTATTTAATCCACAAAAATTTCAAAGTACTAATATACATCTAATATACATCACTGGAACATGTTGAGTCATGCAGATTTAATTTATGTTGTTTGGGCATAAGTTAAGTTTTAGCTTCATGTGGCTTCAAGAGTGAGATCTGATCCAAGATTCAGTTTAAAGTTCTGAAGGACAAGATTTGGCAGTGTGGAAACAAAAAAACATTTTCAGACAAGGTTTCACAAATGAGATCAAAGCAAGAGGAGAAGGAAGAGTTTTCTCTGGTTGTTAAGACTGTAATAAGATAGTGATAAACTTTTGAAGGCTGTGAGAGAGACTTAGAGGCTTTGTGTAAATAGCACTAAAACATTGGATAGCACCTTTTTCTTGATTCAGAGAATGATAAGGATTCTACTTTTGTAGCTAGGAAATAGGAAAATATGATAATTTTTATCATATAGAGGTAGCCAAGAGAAACTGTGCTTAGCCAAATGCTAAGAAAGTGTGTATAAAGATAAAAATTAATATCTTACGTAGTTTAGACTCAGGAAATAACTTCATCATTTTAAGTTTCAGCAAATTGATTAATTAATAGTGTATGTAGTCTATCATCCCTATAACCAAGGGCATGTCTTTGATTTTAACTAACTTGATGAAAAAGAAAACTTTCATAACTTCTATATGCATTAGGAACATATTCATTATTAAAAGATATCTCGTAAGAGCATATTTTCGGCCAGCTAACATGCTAGACACTGGGAGTACAAAGATCAACAGAATCACTCTGTAGCTTTTAAGCATCTCAGTTAGGTAATTAACTAATGGATTTGCTGTTTTGTAAGTTATGACGTGCAACTTTATCCAGGTCCAAAGGGCAATGATTTCACACCCTATGAAATTATTCAAAAGCTTTCTAGTAACAAAGAACCAAAGGTAGTAATACTTATGTGTGCAGCCTGATTGGGTGGTGACCACATGGCTGTTCTGTAGGATGAAATTTTTATTCAATTCAAAATGCCCTTGGTGTTTTCTTTCAGTGCATGCCACTAAGAAAATTAAACTCCTCTAGAAAGCATCAAATTGCCTAAAAGAAAATTAATTTGCTCTCTGGATCTTAATAGTGAAATTTAATGGCACTATCTGCTGAATTTTTCAAATACTCTGAAGTGATGTGGCTTTTGAGATTCCTAAGTAGGGCTCTGGTCTCTTCTCAATCCAACAGGAGAGCTTATTGCAAGGCATAAATAAGTCTCAAAACACTTTACATATATATTGCCAAAGATTAAATATTATTAGGCTCATTTTAAGATGAAAGGCAAAAACCCAAATAGATTGATAAAGGAAAAGACATACACTAAGTTAAAAAGTGGATCAGTGTTTATGGTTTACTCTATCAACTTAATGGATAAACTTGAAATGTGTTAAAGTAGAACTTTCAAGTAACAGTTTGATAGATAACAGCTCTTTTCAGAGTTTTAACAATTTTAATAGTCTGCTTATAACTTATATGGAAATACAGATGTGAACATCAAATTCTAAATTATATTTAGGAATTCATGTCTTTTTAAAATAACTAAACATTTGCATCATGCATGTGCAATTATAGTAACATCAACTGATTATTACTAGAGTACATATTTTACATTTCTGCTATTGTGCAAGAAGAGAATTGGGCTGAGTTTCCATAAAAGCTTGACAAATTTGTACAGAGCATGTCACACTATTGTAAGAATGGCTTAGAAAAGATAGGCTGCTGAAGCTGCTGATGGAAATAATTGTTCCTTACACAGCTTTACTTGCAGATTGCAGGGTCTCCACTAGAGGGAGAGTGTTAGGAAATGCAGTGACATTTTTCTATACACTGGTTAAAAAAAAAAAAAAAGTGGAAATATCATTTCCATGGAATCAGGCTTTCCCCTTTCCTTACTAATATACATTTGTAAGTGGAGAAAAACAGTCTTCTATTTTTCTATTCACATATATCAAAAACATATCTAATCTAAGAGTAAATTCATAGGCAACTATTAACAATGTTTTGTAATCCTGAACATTAAAGAGCTTCTTGAAATCTTTTCTTTTTTTCTACTTTTCATAGGAACATTTTGGGAACTAGTGTTCAAACATATTTCTTACAGATTTCTAAGAATTTAAGAAGAAATGTGCTGAATAATTCACTTAAATCATTGAACATGTTGATGTCTACCTTTAATAATCTCTGCAGCTGCTAGTAACGTTCGTTACATTAGAAATTATAAAGATAATCATATAGAGTTACTGTATATTAACATTCATTGAAAAGTAGAGTTAATTATCTTAAGGACCAGAAGAGTTGATGTGTATAAAGGCGTAGAAGGAATTCCAGGCATTTGTCTGGGTCAGAAATCAGTCAGAAACACAATTATTTTTACAAAAATTGAAAAATGGGATAGTTAATTTTTAAAAGGCAGTAGAAATATTTCTGTTAATTTTAAGCATAAGTCTTTCACTTTAGAAATTATGTTTCAATGTACACCTAAAATGCATTGATATAATATAAATAGGTACTTTAAAATTGTTAAAAAATTTCATTATACAGAGGCAGGTTTTTAAAATGTTAATGATGTGTTACTAAAATAGAGTGACTCAAACCAATTCTTCTTTCACTCAAGTTAAGTGACATGAATTACTTGAGCATATTCCTTCCTCTTTCCCTCCCTCTAGTTCTTCCCTCCCACCTTTCTTTTCTTTCCTTGTTTCACTTCGCTAATGATTAAGCAGAAATGGATGCTAAAGTATGATTTTTCAAATTTGAATGACTAATGACAAAAATAGGGATATATAAAGGGAAATTTTTATAGAAAATTGTGTTTTTTGTTAGAGAAAAAAAAAGTGTAATAAAGAGAGTTTGAGTAACCCAACTCATTTTAATCCAGCCCAGACAGTATAGATAACTGTGTTTATCAAGGGTTGAAATACTGCTGAAACTCGTCTTTCTAAAGACTTGTTAATTAAGTGGACATTTTTGTGATTTCCTGGTACCAAGGGTATCCCCATTTACATATGTTTAAAACGTATTTACTGTGATTGTTGGTGGGAGTTCAACGATTTTGGAAAGGAAAAAGGTTCTTTCTGTCGCCTTCTGTCATGGTGAACAATAGCATCACAATACTAAACTCAACTAGTGTTCATGACTGTTGTGTTCAATTTCACACTAAATTTCGTCTTTTTCTCATGGGGCAAGACTTTAATTCTGCTGGTTATTGGATATGGGAAAACACTCTGTCACTATAATTCTCCTATGTGATCCATGTGTAACAGAATGACTTTTAAATTGATTTCAAATTATTCATTATAAACATCCACTATCTCGTTAAATTGAATGGGATTAATTTTTCTCATAAAAATTATTCAGAACTCAGGCTACTGTCTTAGGGCCATATTGGACTACAACTTTGGTCAGAGAAAATATCAGAATGTAGAATGACTTAAAGCAAGCTCATTTTACCTAATAAGCCATGTAGAAGTTAAATTGTAGTTCTTTGAGTTCATATTTTTGAAAATACACAAATTCTTACAAACGTAAAAATAATAGAAGTTTAAATTGTGTATTCTGGATTGCTAGATTTAATTACTTTTTAAATAAACACAGTGAGCACATTATAAAGAGGGTCACAGGAAAGGTAAGATACATGCCTTTAATTCCAATGAACTTGATTTACTTAACAAAAGGGTCTTTCTTTGGCCATCAGCAAAACACTCAGTATTCTGAGAAAGGTTAGTGATATTTAATGGTTGTAAATTTTATCTTCATTCTTTTGTAGAGAAAAATTATTTGGTTTCTTATTAATTATAACCAGTTGTTAATGAAAACTAATCATATTGCAGGCTTCTTATTTTGAGGAATGCTTATGATGGAAAACTCATATTTTGCTTACCTTAGATTAATGTTTATGTATTTGTAATGATATATTTTACTCACTCAATAAACTTAGAACAAAAATGAGAAGTCAATTTGGCAAGATCATCTGGGAAAAATCAGAAAGAAATAATTTAATATATAATTGGATATAAACTATAGTATGACTAATATATTTTCCAAAATAAAATTCACTTTTAGGGAAGTTGATTTTATTTTTTAATATACTTAGTTACTTTTATAAAACAAAAACTATATTAATTACCAGTTAGCAAAAGAGGACATATATCCCAGTGAAGACTCTAAACCTCATCTAAATTCAGTTTTTAAATTTTCCCACGAAATGTTACTTAAATTATACACTCAGTGCTTATCCATATAGAAAATTCAATCAATAGAAAAAATTATAAAACAAAGTTGTCACTGAACATTTCCAATCCCAGTGGTCACCACTGTTAACAGTAGATGACATTAGATAACATTATCTTACTTTTATTATCTCTCTAAATAAATGACACTTTCCATGTTAATGAATAAAAATGTATATCATCCTTTCCAATAGCTGACTAATCTATTTCACAGATATATTATTATTTATTTAATTGGGTTCTTACTCATGGAAATTGAGTTTGTCTAAACCATTTTGTAACTATTATAAACAGTATTCCAAAGAACAGTATTGTACAAGTTTTTTGCACTGAGTTATAATCTTGTTGAGATTAAACTCTAGAAATGAAATTTGCTGAATCAAAGGAAGCATACACTTAAAAAATTGATAATTACTATTAGTCTATTCTCTTTAAAAAGTCTCTAATTCATACTCTCAGTAACAGTCACATTCTCAACAAGATTCATGCTTTAAGTCATCATAGAATTTGTCAATCCAGAAGATAAATGTATTGATTATTTTTATTCATATTTCTTGATTGTAAAGAAAGATGAGTGCATTAGTATATGGTTTTTAGACAATGTTATTTCTTCTTTTATGAATTTTCTTGCAAATCTTCTATTTTTCTGTTGGCATTATATATTCTTTTATTAACCAATTTATAAGTGTTCTTTGCATATTAGAAATAAAAGTTTGCTAGATACCTTGCAGTTTTTTTAATGAATTTATTTTATTTTTTGGTAATTCAATCCAGTTAATCTTTCTCCTTATTGTTTTTGGCTAACATATCATAATTAGAAAGATTTTTATAACCGAAATATTTTTTAAAAGACATTAACTATTATTCCACTAATTTCATTGTCTTGGATATTAACTTTGTAGGGGGGATACATAAGAAATGAGGAAGTTATTCCAGTATAATTTTTATTCCCCAAATAACAGGATAGGTTAGAAGTTAAAAGTATAGGCTTTGGATTCTGACTTGCCTTCATTCAAATCTTATTTCTTCCACTCATTATGCCTGTAATTTTGAGACTAAACTCTTTGTATCTTTATTCTCTTAACTGTAAAATGGGGCTGGTGATTATATTACCTAGTTCACATGGTTGTTGAGATGGCTGAATGAAGCACAGTGATGGACCCATTGTAACCACTCAATAAATGATGGTTCCAGTTATTAGTACTGTAGATAACGCCATTCGTTTAACAGAAACACCTTTCCTCATGATTCATAACCTAAGTTTAACATATATAAAATGCTAATTTGTAATTCATTTTATTTCTGGTCCGTCTATGTTTTATCTTTCTCTTTGTTACAAGAGGAATAACACATAGTTTTAATAACTATATTTTTATGCTGATTTAGATTTCTGAAAGATCAGAAGCATCTTTACTCTTTTTAAGAAATTATCTGTAGACTTGCCACATTATATTCTAGATAAAATAATGCTGTCATATCTTTACATACATATAATCACTAAATGTATGTTTAGTGAATGCTCACTATGTACCAGACAATAGTCTAGGTCTGTGTCCATCGACAGATGAATGGATAAAGAAGATGTGATATATATCCACAATGGAATATTACTCAGCCATTAAAAAAGAATGAAATTATGTCATTTGCAGCAACATGGATGGACCTAGAGATTATAATATTAAGTGAAGAAAGTCAGATAGAAAAAGACAAATTATTTGTTATCACTTATATGTGGAATCTACAAAAAAGTACAAATTTTATTCATAAACCAGAAACAGATTCATGAACATAGAAAACAAACTATGGTTACCTAACGGGAAAAGGGGAAGGGATAAATTAGTAGTCCAGGATTAACACATACACACTACTATACATAAAATAGATAAGCAGTGAGGACCTACTGTATAGCACAGAGAACTATATTCTACTTCTTGTAATAAACTATAATGGAAAAATCTGAAAATATATGTATATATCCATGTATGTATATGTATAACTGAATTGCTTTGCCGTATCCTGGAGCTGACATTGTAAATCAACTATAATTCAATAAAAATAAAATTTAAAAAAGGATGTATCAATAAAAAAATTGTAAATTATTTAGAAAATAAACAAGGTTTGGGAAGTAGGCAAGTAAGCAAAACAGACAATGATTTCTACTTTTATGAATCTCAAATTCTGGTATGGGAGACAAAAATTAAAAAATAAAAAATATATGTACAGTGTTATACAGTGATAAGGAATATGAAAAAAGTAAATTAGGGAAGTAGTTTAATTAGATCACACTTAGTGGGTCACATTTCAGCCAACACCTGACAAACCTAAGGGAACAAACCATGTGAGTTTGTGAGAAGAGCATTCTGGGCAAAGGGACTTGAAGTGCTGAGGTTCTCAGTGGGGAGCATTTCTGGAGTGTTTGAAGGACACTAGGAATTTCATGTGACTCAACCTGAGTGAATGAGGGAAAGAATAATATTAGAAGAGGTCAGATAAACATCCTGCCAGTCCCATAGGGTGAGTAAGCTGAGAAGCCATGGCAGAGCTTTGGGCAAAGAAGTGACCTAACCTGACTTAACATGAAAGAAGTTAACTTGTTTGCTGGGCTGCGAATAAACTGCAGGGAGGCAAATCTGGGTAAAGGGAAAACAACTGAAAGGTAACTGCAATGACTTATGTGAGAGACGACGATGACTTGGATTAATGTGGCAGAGATGGAAAAAGTATTGAAATTCTTAATACACAAATTTGAAAAAAAGTGTTTTTAGATTGGATGTTGAGAGTAAGGATGAGATTGGAGTCAAAGATAATTTCAAAGATTTTGTCCTGAGCACCAGAAGGAATGGGTTACCATTTTCTGAGATAGGGGAACACTTAGGAGAGCAGGGTTGTTGGGGATTGGAAATTCAAAGGTATTTTTTGTTTGTTTTTGTTTTTTTTTTAAACTGGAAATTTAATTTTGAGAAGTCCTTTAGACATCCAAGTGGAGATGTTGACTATGCAGTGGGATATACTGGACTGGAGATGTCTGGAGTAGAGACATGAAATTGGAAACTGCAAGATACAGGTGTTATTTAAGGAATTTTGGTATTGTTTCTTTTACTATTTGAATAAATGAAATTTTATTTCTGAAATACTATAGCATTTTGCAAATATCTTATATCATGAATTTGATCCAATCCCATTTTGACCTTCCTATCTTGAATTCCTTCTGTTTTAAAAGCCCTTAATATTACTGGTATCCCACAATTAAGGAGTACTTGGTATATGCTAGGGATAGTGAAGTTGAGACAATTATGAAAATTAAAAAAACTAAATTTGGATGTGGAAGTTAGTAATGGAGAAGCAGAAATCAATAATCAGTGCCTTTTTAGCACAACTGAAACCCAAAGTGAATCATTTTTAATACCCTACTCCACAATATGACAAAACTATTTTGCCGTAACCATAAAAATCAGTAGTCACTATTATTTTTTGGTTCATTCTTTAGCTGTCAAACAACATTTAATGATTAAAAAGAACTAATTTCAAAATTAAGAAGCTAATCAAATTCAGTGAAATATTTCATACATAAACTAAAATGATCAAATATATTGCACTTTAATCTCTTGCTGTTTTAAAATTTAGACACATACATACACACACACACACACACCCAAATTCCAAAGGGTCACATAGATTGAGAATAGAAGTAATTCAAGCTCTGTTTCATTGCCTTTAAAGTCAATATAATCCCAACGGTTATTCTAAACCTATGTTTTAATGCAAGATTATGTGATACCACAGGGTACAGAGACTTAATCTTCATGCAAAGTGAGCCTGAATGATTCTGAACCTTGAGAATTTTCTCTGGAAATGAACTCGTGTGACTCTGAGTCCACATGTGCCAATGATGGGCTGTACGACTTGGAAGTTCTCTGAATTAATTTTCATATAAAACATGCTATTCACTCAAATATAGGTAATACATATATGCTTTATTTGAATGTTTTATTAAAACTTGATGGTAAGCACAATTATTTACCTTACACCAACAAAAACATTCTTAGAGGAAAAATATTAGAATTGACAACACATGAAAATAAAAACAAATAATAATTTACTAGTAGCTTTATCATTGTTTCAAAATTTTCTAGACAATGTATCCCCTTATTTTCTGCCCACAGGGCAGGTAGTCTTACTATTGTGCCCTTAGTAAACTGCTCTCAAGGATAATATACCTTGTTCTATTTCGGGTAGTTGTCTTTATGACAGTGCCACCAAATGAAATACCGACTATAGAAATTGAGAGAGTTAATGCAATCTACATTTTCAACAAGCTCCCCAGAAGAATCCTATGCACAATGAAGGCTTGAGACCCCCTGGACTCGAGTGGACAGAGAACAAGAAGGCAGAGAAGGAAGGTTCCGAGAGGCATGAGGAGAGCTAGAAGATTCTTAAAGGAAATACACTCCCCTGCCCCACTGAACTTTGGCTTGACCATCTGATTTGTTTTGGTGAACAAATGTAAATGGAAGTGAGATGGGTCACTTCTGGGTAGCAGCTTTAAAGGCAAGACATATGTCACCAAATTCTTTTTCCTCTGCCATGGTGACTGGTAACGCAATGCAGAGAGGCTGCTCCACCAGCCTGGGTCCTGAAGTGTGATGATGTAGAGAAGAACCAGCTTATGTAACTGAAGACTAAACAACCCTGTTGCAGGCTACAGAGACTTGGGGTTGTTTATTACTGCATCATAACCCAACACTTTCTGACTGATATAAATTACTTTAAGAAGGATGGAGAAAAAATTAATATGCAGAATGAAGTTCAAATAAGGTAAAAAAGATAGAAGAATGTCTAATGAGTTTGTCAGTGAGAAGGTCAATGGTGCATTAGCAAGAGCAGTTTCAGAAGAGTGATGGGAGTATAAGTCAGAAAGATTAATTATCCTGCAAATCATCAGTACTCCATGGACATTCTTTGATATGCAAACAGAAAAGAACCTCCAGGTCTCATCTTGTTCATCGCACATGGCAGTTCAAATTAGAAGAGTATGAATTTAGATCATCAAGCTACATCTTCCCAAGAAAATCAAAAGATAATGATATCGCCAGGAGCATTACTTGAAGTGCTCAAGCACAATCAGCTTTTATTTTTTATCAACTTTATGAAAAATCCTTAGTTTTACATAGTAATGTTCTTTAAATAAATTTTTACCTCAGAATTTGTTAACCCATGAATCTGATTTTGAGGAAGGGGCAGAGGAGGGATTCCAATATGAAGAAACAACGAACTGGATTGACAAAGCGTTCCTTGAGATGCAAAATTCACTCAAGTAATCTTTAGGGTGATCCTTTCCTCTTGTTTATTCAATGTCTAACTACTCAATTTAGTACTCATTACATTGTGATTTCTGGCCTGGAATTTTGTGAAATCTGTCTGAAATTATTCTTAGTGCATCTAAGTGTGAAAAATTAACTGAACACAAGGTCCATGATAAATACTGTCTCTTAGAGAGTGGCTCAAGTCTTAAAAATAATCAAATATTCTTATTTTGAACCTGATACAATTCCAGATTTTAATTTTGCCCATAACCATGGTGCCAGGACCCAACAAACATCTTTAACAGGAAAAACATTTTATTAACAGCAGGGAGAAGAGTTGAGAGCTTATTCCAGTAATCAAAGAGAGACGTAATGATGGCTTAGATTAGCGAGCACCAGAAGTAGTAAGTGGTTGGATTATGCATGTATTTTGAAGGAAAAGCCACATTATTTTTCAACACATAGGATGTGAAAGGGAGAGAGGAGGACAGAGAAAGACACATACATGCACACAGAGTGAAGAATAAATTCATTTTTTTGGTTATGGTTTTGGTTTTTGATTTGTTTATTTTGTTCTTCTTCTGAGCAACTGGAAGACAATTCATTTAATGAGTTGAGAAAGATATTCTATAATCGCTTCCCAATCTATGGATTCATACATATGTACACGCACACGCATATGTTTCATTTTTTATACTAATTGTGGAATATAAAAACCATGTTCTGGATCATGCTTTTTTTTTTTTCCTTTCCTCCTTAAGTGTATCTTGGAATTTTCCTCTAGATATAGCCTGTAGATAAAGGTATCTCAATCTTTTTATGGCTGCAAAGACTTAGGCATAAACTTTAGATATAATTTATATATTTACCACATTTTATCCAGTAGGTTTTTTTTAATCCAGTAGTTTTAACTATTTATCTTAACTGTACATTTTAGATTTGTTTACAGTTTTTACTAATACAAAAAATGCTATCGTGGACATTTATTCATAAATATCTTTGCACGCATAGAGAAAGCATCTGAATCAGAAATCAGAAATTCTAGGTCAAGCTATGTTCATGTTAAATTTGGGTAAACATTGCAATTTGACTTTAATTTGCACTCCAAGAAGCGATGTGAAAGATCCCATTTTCTCACGCTTTTATCAAGATGCCATCACTTCCCTTTAAATGTATACCATGTGCCTGATTCTGCTTTATGCAGACATATAGTCTTATGTTGAGTAAGTAATCTAAAAAAGATTTCTAGTTCATTTTTTCTAATTTCTAAAGAAAAAAAAAGAATACAGAAATTATAAATTGAAAACCACAAAATAAAAGAATAGAGATGACAAGTAAGAAATTGATATGCAGGACTGATAGCCATTGTGTATATAGTTTGAAGAACACATATGAATACGCATTTCAATTGTGCACCTCTTCATAATTTATCTAAATATGTGATCAAATAGAATAACTCAGCATGGAACCCTAGTATTCTTACAAAAGAATTACAACTTTCATTTCAGGCTTATGGAGAAATGCATAGGATTGAATATTTTCCTTCTAAAGTTTCCACAGACTCCCTAACTTTGGAGTATGATGTATAGCTGAAATTTAACACACTTGAAATGAATTTAGAGACATCTGTATATTTTTTAGATACATGTGCTTTATATATGTTAGGCAATTGGGAGAATTCATTCAAAATACTCTATCTTTTCTGCCTTGATTCATTATCATCTTACTTTGGGGTAGCTTATTTCACTCCTTGGGATAAGAAACAGATAAACTAGACAAGAAGGAATTTTCTTACAAATGTGAATCTGGTGCTTTATATTTTTAGGAGTGCGCACAGTCTGAAACCAAAACCATATTGAATCTTATCTGCACCATAGGTCAAGTATTACTTATAGAAATCAATGAATAAAACCTGTGTTAACTGTTACAAAACTATTAATGAAATGTCTTATAAGGCGATACAGAGGGAAAAATGTTCTCACTTTCCTGTCACCTAATTTCAAGATGCCTTATGGATATCAGTTTACACTTGAACTCTTAAAGATATTTCTAAAATATTTAAATCTATGACATATTTATTAAATAGAATTTGTTAAAAAAAAGAAATTGTTAACAGTATATTAAAATGGTAATTCTTACTAAGAACAATATAAAGTTTCTTTTTCTCCTGATGACTGACTACCTAGTTCCAATAAAAGTGTATTTTCAATTTTAGTCCATCATCAAAAGGAAACCTGATGGTATTTAAATCAAATATTCATATAGACATTTATTAATATTCTACACATGTTTAGTAACATACTAGGTGTTGTATGTAAGTAGAACAGAGGCTATATGAAATATTGTCTTTGGTTTCAAAGATCTTACATTTATTTTGGAGAAGTAAAAATTCATATTCAGAAGAGATGGAATTAATTGCTTTGCTATGTAGTATAGGCTCATCAGTGGGTTGGAATCCATGACTCCTTTTCAAAAGCATAACCCAGTAGATCTCTGAGCTGGTTGTTACCACCATGTTCCTCTGTTGCCACTGCCATTCTCAGGTTTGGTTTGAACTCTCCATGTAAAAGGAGAGATTGCCTTTGAAGGCACTGCACCATCCCCCGCTCCTGTCTACAACTTCTTATCAGCAACCACAGTCTAGGCAATTTTAAGGCTTTGGGGAAGGTGAACATGGACTTCCCTTAAAAGAAAATTGGACAAGGAGTTTGGGATTAACAGATACATACTACTAGACATAAAAAAAGATAGACAACAAGGACCTACAGCCTGGCCCAGGGAACAATATTCAATTTCTTGTAATAAACTATAATGGAAAAGAATCTGAAAATATATGTATATATGTATGACTGAATCGCTTTGCTGTACACCTGAAACTAACATTGTAAGTTAACTACGCTTCAATAAAAAAAAGAAAATTGGACAATCTTATTACAAATATGTTTGAGTCTAGACAATCTGGAAAGCAGCAAGAGTAAGAAGGGGAAAGAAACACCTTCTGCATGAAGAAAGATGAGGTTTGAGTCTGACATTGTAGAATGTAAAGGACTTAGGCAGAATAATTGCAAATGTGGTAGAAGGCATGAGATTCAGATTATTTTGTCCCTTATTTCTTTTCAAACTACAACTTAGATATAGAAATATTCCACCGTAGTTCCAAAAATGAAGGTCAATTTCCCAATATTAGCCTTTTGAAATTGATCTTAATTAATAATCTTACTCTAAAGAGCTGAAATATGGATGTAACAGAATTTAATAAGAAAATAGACACAATCAATAATAAAAACACGACATAATGTAGAAATCTGCAGAATCTACATAAAAGAATATAAACATATATACAAAGTTTTTCATGAAGGTTTAAAAAAGTGAAGCAGATTTGCAAGTAGGTCATTTCTAAATTATTTAATTTTAGAGAGAAGCATTTCATTTATAAAGTTATAGGCATTATCTGAGTAGAAAATCTGGATTGTTCATGGATTTGAAGTTTCAAAAACAATTGCTGATTTGGAAAATGGGACTAGGGCTGGATTTTTCATTGAGAGGTGAAAGTAGGCTTTGTTTCAAGGAATACAATTCATCTGTTCATTAAAAATGAAACAAAACAAGAAAGTGCTGAGCAAAGACCTTTGACATATCGTGTGGCATGTGGTGCTTTTTTATGGAAAGCGAACTCATTTTCACTTGTGATTTTAGTATTGTACAATTAAATCAACTGTTTGTCAAGTCTGTTTAAAACTATTTCTTAGAGATAAAAGACCAGTGTGTTGACCCACTAAGCTTTGTATTACTTAAATACAAATCAAGATGCCAATGAATGAAAGCATTGCCTAAAGCCTGAGAGAAAAAGCACTATTAAACAAGAGTGTACCTTTAAATCTATTCCTAATTCATTCTTAGACATTTTTTTCCTCAGACCCTTCTAAATCTTTATATTCTATTATATATGTCACTATATAACCATGAGTTTTAAAAAAGATCACTACTTGTATTCAGTTTTTCTTGATCCTTATCAGTCTGTGGAATAAAGGATAGTTCTAACCTATGTGAGACTGTTACAATAATTTTTTTGGCTGTTTTCATATAGAAGTTCCTAATAAAGCATGATAAATTAATTGGCACACTATCCAGAGTACAGCCCGCTTGTCTTACCCTCAGTATACTTAGAAGAGTTACTGAAGAGAAGTAAAGACAATAAAGTTAGAAAAAAAAAATGGTTTGATGACTGAGAACTAAAAAAGAATGTCTGTTCATTCTCATATTCTTTTGTGACAACACAGATGAGATTTATAGGCTGAGGAATGACCCATATGTCGGCTCACTTTCCAATCTTACAGGCTCCTACAATGGTGGACATGTCAATACGTAAATTCCTTACTTTTTGTTGTCCTTTGGTTGAATTGGAGTTCCTAATGTGGCTTTATTAGAGGCAGTAATCCTTGTACAGCATTTTAATAGATAGACAATAGTATCAAATTCTAAGAAATTTTAGGAGCAATAACTTCCAAAACTGAATTCTCATTGCCATTGTCTTGCCGTGACCATGCTGATGACATGATATATTAGGCATGCTGAAAAAGAACCATGATATTGACATATGGGAGGAATATTCTCAGGGGCTGTCTGTCCAAGTGTAGATTATTTACCCTTAAAGCAAAACACACATGGTCCTGGCCTGTGCCTGTTAAGCATTTACTGAATTTAGATGACAAAGGTTACACCCAGTGGGAATAAATTTCTAAACTATGTAGCATGACTATATATAAGAAACAGATGACACATTTTATGTGGCCTTAGAGCAGATTACACAGTGTTCCATATAGTTGTTAATACATAGTAAACTAGAAATGTAGTACATTTGAAAGAATAACTTTCTTTTTAGAAGAACATAGAGGAGTTTTTTGGCTTACTTTCGAATTAACTAATCATTTTCACATTTATTTCTCTATATTTTCATACTTTTTTTTCATATTGTCACTGTCCGAAATGGCAATCACAGATGGACAAAGATACAGTAAGAGGTTGTCTCACAATTTTCTGCCTCCATAAAAATTCCCTAAAAATCACTGAGAAATTTCTCATGGGCAATCAATGTATTACATTTTCCCTACGTAGATGATTATGCGTCACAGGAAAATCATGAAGAAATTTCCCTATAATATGTAGCTAATTTTCCTGTTTATATGACAGAAAGAAAACACACTTAACAATTCTTGCTTTTCACTTCCAAGCACTAAATTTCCTCTTAACTGTACTTTGAAAAAGATTACTTGACATTTTCATTAAAAATATTCTTGAGCTACAAATATTAGGAAACATACTTCTTCTCCTTTTAAATTTGTTCTTTTCAAGATATACTTGCATTTTAAAAAATTTTTGCTTCAGAGTCAATTTAATAAACGAAGCACTCAGTACCAAACACTGTGCTCTTTGTGTTGGGCGCACAAAGTATGAATAAGACCAAGAGGCGCAGCAATCTAGGGAGTGGGAATTAGACAGATAGGTAAATTAACAATTACATGAGCTGTATTAGAAACAAGAAGTACTTAAGTGCCCTGTACAAGGCAACACAAGATCTTTCAGAGCAAGTCAGGTAAAGTCTCAGATGAGGTAACATTGGAATAGACTTAAAGGGAAAGGCCATTTTCAACAGGAAACCAGGAGGAGAAAAGGCACAGATGTTTGAAAATGTATAATTGAGTTTCTACCTTGATTTCCAGCATGAAAAAAATTCACAATTTTGGATTTGTATACAGCACAACATTATGATCACTTTTGAAGAAGATGAACATATTTCATCATTTAAAAACATAATTTTTATCATCAAAGATTATGAGCATTTCGTATGGTGAAATATGATTTGATGGAGATAATATTAGGGCAGGAGTTGGCAGACTGAATAAATATATTCATATATATATATATGTCATTCATGGTCCTGAATACTACCTGTGATATTGTGATTTATAGGAAGCATACATATTTGGTTATTCAGATGGTCAAAATATACTTTTCATTTATAATTTATCTTTGTCCACAGTTCCTAATTCACAGCTCCCAAAGTCCTTGGAATTTCCTAAGAATGGTGAATGATAAAGGTATCTTGCTATGTTAAGGAGGTGACTTTCGGAAACCACCTAAGGATGGGTGCCGGTTGCCAGGAGAACCAACCATGTGATTAGAAGGTTGGAACTTTCAGTCTCAACCCCTGATTTCTGGTGAGGAGAGAAGGGTTTAAGATTAAATCGTCATTGACCAATGATTTAGTCAATTGTACCTATGTAATGAAGCCTCTATGAAAATGGCAAAGGACAGTTTTTGGCCCCTTCATGGAGGGTTTCCCCTTCAGGCAACCAGACGCTTGGCAGCAAGCTCCCCGAGGACAGAAGCCCCTTTGTTCAGGACCACGCCCTAGGTACCTCTTCATCTGGCTGTTGATTCATATCCTTTAATATCTTTTCATAGTTCATCAGTAATCTAGTGAGTAAATGGGACTTCCTGAGTTCTGTGAGTCATTCTAGCACATTAGTCAAACCCCAGAAGGATGTCACTCAGATGCACAGGTAATAACCTGGGCTTGCGACTGGCATCTGAATTGCAGGCTGGTGGTGTGGGACTGAGCCTTTTACCTGTGGAATCTGAGTCTATTTCTGGGCAAATAGTGTCAGAATTGAATTGAATTCTTAGACACTCTGCTGGCATCCTAAAATTGCTCGCTGGTTTGGAGAAGCCTACACACACAATCACACATACACACACCTACATGCTTGAATTGTGTCTGGGTACCCTTTGGACTACCCTAACTCCAAAAAGAGCTCTTGAAGATCTGGGCTTCATGTTCTGGGAGGGAGAAATAGCTCAGCTGCATGTATTCTTTTCTCTCTCCCTGCAGAGGATGGGAATGAATTAGAGGGAGATAAGCAAATTTGATGGCAGGTGTACTAGACCCTAATATTTATTGAATATCTATTGACTGTCAGGCACTGTACTGATACTTTAAAATTACCATTTCAGTTAATGTTCACAAGATCTTTTTAAGATAGTTATTTTTCCCCTTCCTAGAGAAGTTAAGTAATTTCCCCAGTGTCAGCCATTGGCAGTGTAATAAATTTAAACAAAGCCTGTCTCACACAAATCTTATTTTTTTTCTTAAACCACATTCCTAATTTTTTTCCACACAGCTTTCATTAGGATGGAAAGAAGAGTGAATTTAAGGAGAATAATAGCTGGCCCAAGAATGGAAGAATCAATAAGAAAAAATTTGCAAACAATGAATAAATCTCCTTCAGAGGAACCATAGTATGAATTCACATGATCCTGTCTAAATTAAGCCGAACTTTTTGCTCAATAGCTGAAACAACCAATGTTAAGTGACAAACAATAAGTGTCCACTAAGTCTTCAAACATCTATTTGAAATCGTGTTATAGGGGTTGTGGGCTTTTGTAGTTATCTGATTCTTACATTCTGAGAAGGTCTGTAATAAAGATATTTCCTAGATTTAAGCAGAAGGGCAGTTTGAAGGCAAGACTTGGAGATAAGACGATTGTTTGAACTCTTAATTAACAGATGGGTCCCTTTGAAAAGAAGCTCCAGGCACCACTGTTTTGTTCTCGAACAGAAAAAGATTTCTTCCAGGATAATCTATAATTTACAGGGTTTTGAAAGCTGGTTGGATAAACTGAAGGCTATTAGCACCTATGGCAAGGAAGAGGGGGGTGGTCCTTTTCTGTAATCAGGCACCATGCCAATCTAGCAGATGGTCAGAGGTGCATGTAGTAGGTGCTTGTGTGTTATGCTGACTGAGTGGCTTCCAGGGGCAGTGGAAGAAACAGCCTCACCGTGATTGGAAACCAGAACTCATTTTTAAAACGGAGACAGAGCTACTCTGGCACCTGAGAACTCTTCGGAGAATTGAGATCAATACAGCACATAAGAAAGAGGCCTAATGACATTTATGAGTTAAAAGACAAATTTGTTGGCTAAACAATGTTTGGGAACAAATGTAGCAGCAAATGGGTTCTGCCAAATCCCCAGTGCAGACAGTGCAAACTCTGTTAGCAATTCATGATTCAGTACCATGTCTTTATGTGAGTCACTGTAAATAAAATTTTACATTTGTAAAAACGATGCCATGTTATGATAATCTGAGGCAGTTCCTGAACAAGAGCATGATTAGCTTTAACTGAATTAATAATGAGTCAGCCACCTGCCTAGAGGTTGCCTCTCTTCCCAGAGTCTCTGACTTCCTCAGTGTTTTTTTGCCCTGGAGCTTCATGTGATTCCACTTGCTTCTGCTTAAGGCTCTGATCCTCACAGTTATTCTTTAGGGTTTTACTCTTGGCAAAGCTCTACTAATCTGAGAACCACAAGACTCTGAAAGAAGAAATTATTTCAGCTTCAGTATGTGTGTATTTTAAAGTTGAATAACATAAAAAATAGTAAACAGTCCCATAACATTGTCTAGGCTATACTGACACCAAAAACATTTAGGGAATTCAATTTGGCAGGATTTCTGGGTAACATTTATCTGCTTGAATCTAACCATTTTAAAGGACTGCAGATACTCATGTTCGGATTTAAGTTTTAAGGCATGATTGGATGAAATGTCAATAAATGCAAATGAGTTTTGTAAAACAAGTTTCATGTGAACCAATATATTGCTCAGCTCACAGAGTCTGCATTTAATTGAAGCTGATCTCATTACACTCTAGGGGATGTAGTCAGGGCTTTGACCTACTAACTTCAATACCATTATTGAATCTTTTCTCAGTACTCATGTTGATCCGTATTTGTGTGTGTGCATATGTATACATATTTTTTGTAACTGTCTATGAAAGTATATATATATAACAGAGACTATTTCAACATTTACTCCTCAGACACTAGTACTTTTCCTATGATATAGTGTACAAGGTCAATTTAAAAAATTAGACACCATTGCAGATGCAATGGACAATTTTGTAACATAGGGAATTTTCTTCTCTTTTAATTATTTTTAAACCTAACTGATTTTCAGCTAAGAGAATGTGTTTTACCTGAAAGTCTGCAAATGTAAAGTTGTGACTCACAACAGTGTCATGCTTATGTGATGTAACCACAGCTCAAATCATCAGCAGGAATCTCTGAGAGTCCAAGATTTTCAATCATAAGAGTGGAATCAAGCTGATTAAACATCATAAATTGCAGCCATAAAACACATGGACAAGGCAAACATGTTATTTAGCTCTAGTAGAAGTAATCACTAGATATTCCAAATATTCTGCTTGCCAATTTCTATGAATCACTTTTATTTGTACCTCTTTTAAGAATTGAAAAAACCCAAATTACTGAAAGTATGGCAGTTAAAAATTTGTGGCAATGGTTGGTTAACAAAAATAAAATTTAAACAAGGAGTTGGCAGATCTTTAGCAAATATTTTTTGCTTCACTTTGATAAAACTTGACTATCCTCGAGACTTATTCTGAAGAAATGTCACTAATGCAGACCTGTATGTCCAAAGAGACAAGAACATAAAAGTTTCTTGTGCTATTTTGCTCTTATAAATTATTAAAGTCTTTTCATTATTTATGATGGGTATTATTTTCAGGGGTTTTTTTTGAGGAGCTTTTTATGATTCCTCTAATTAAGAATGGTTAACTATATCTGTGTATAAAATTAGCAGCTATAAATTCCTAGTGACCTGGTATAAATCTTAATTTGTTTGATGATAAAATGAGGAAATGTGAAAGTAAGTTATCAAAGAAGTTGTCCTAACATGATTCCAAAACCAGAAGATAGAAAGTTAAAGACTCAGTCAAACAAATTATTTGGTATGTAGTGAAAACAATGCACATGTTTGAGTTAATTCAACTGAAAACAAACAAATCTAATTAAATCCAATTATATTCATGTATAGTTTGCATACACTAGTAGCAGCTTATTAGACTTAACAATGTTAAGCTTTCATGTTTAAATATACATCAAACAAAATTTGACATCAAAAAAGAAAAAGAAAGGAAGCCATAGCTAAAAAATGAATATGGACAAATTTCCACAAACAGGAATGAACTACTAGCACATTTATAAATAGAACAAAGACCCTGGTCTTAGTTCACTTTTTGCGCTATTGTCTAAGGCGTGGTGACTCCTAGGAGATGGAGCTCCCATATACTTTGGAAATTCAGCACATCATCTCCAGCTGAAAGGCAGTAATTACTGTCACAAACAAAGACTGACCTTAGTTTAAACAAATGAAAGCTTTTTGTTGAGTAAGCAGTTTACAAGTACAAAATCCTATGAGTTTGCTAATATTCTGCAATCATATACAGTTCCCTTGACATACACCAAACAGTAAACAACAACAACCAATAGTGAACTCAGAATAGGCATTCATTATTTCTCCTAATAGTATGAAATACCCAGAATTATTAGAAATAAATTCTACTACCTTTATCACATCTGAAGCCAAAACTTATCATCCAAGAAAAAAGAATATGCACACACAAACATATACACGCAACATATGCAAATTCTCTAATTAAAAATGACATTTAGTAAATGTGAGGATCAGGCTTTTTCTGACTTTGACTGTAATTGAAGCAAATTATTATTCATTTTAAGGCATTCTGCTTCAATTAAAGACAATGAAGGACCTGAACAAATTACACTTCATTTTAACAAATACTGCATTCGGTCAGGGATTCACAATGATCGCAAGCCTAGGACCTTAATGTGAGAAGGAGGAAGGCTGTGGCCTGAACCCTCTAGCAGAGCTGTGGTTCTCTACTCTGCTAGCTCATTAGAATCACCTAGAGGAGATTTTAAAACAAAAATGCCAGTGTTTGTGCTCCGCCCCTGGGGATTCTGATTAATTGGCCTGAAACACATACTGGGTATGGAAACTCAGGTCAAGAACCACTCATTTGAAGAGTGCAACTAGGTGCAGGTTTGTTCTTACAGTTTTGTGGAATTCTGGATTCTCTCATGAGGAATTCTGAACTCTTTCACTGTCATATTATTTGAAAGATGTAGTAGGTAGGCAATTAAAAATTATTTCAGTCCAGTGCTGGTCAAGTTTAAAATGGAATTAGTAAAAACCATTTTACATGAAGTTAGGTTATTTCCAGAAATAATACTAACTAATGACACAATAGCATGAAAGTTTATTTTTTCAGATTGTTCTTCACTGACAAATAAATCAAATGTTTTTAATGGAAGTTATTAAAGTAAAATAAACATGTAACTGTAGTGTTGTGCAGGTCATCTCCATCCCCTAAAAAGAGCAAAACCTGGTTTTGTTCCTTTGAGTTATACTCTTTTTTATTATTTGTTCTTAATGTTAACAGTTATTGAATGTTTATGATGCAAAGGTCATTTGTTCAGCTATAGGCCTTCATGATCATCCTTTATTTCTCACACAATCATATGCATTAGGTACTATTAACATCATCCTGAGCCTTAGAGAGGTCACTTACCTTAAGGTCACATTACTAGATCATCTTAATTAACACAGACACAATCCATGCTCTTGGATGAGATGACTCACAGAGACGATCATGACCTTGCCCTATCTTATTTGAAGGACTACTACAAAACCATACCAACAAAATCACTGTAGTATCAGTGCAAGACCAGATGCATAGATTAATCCTAACCCTAGCCCTGATCCTAACCGTGACCCTGACCCTGACCCTGACCCTAACCCAAACCCTGTAATGTAACAGAATACAGAGTTTCAAGGCAGGCCCATACAGCTATGGAGACGTGGTCTAGAAAAAGTTGCTACCAACAGAGAAAAGGCAGATGGCTTTGATAGATAGTATGGAGAAAACTGACATTACATGAAGAAAAAAAAAAAAACCCACCATGTAAAAGGTGGCTTTAACATGCATTAAAAGCCAAAATATGAAAGGCAAACCTTGTTAACAGAAAAAATGTTGGAGTCTATCTTTGTGACTAATTTAAAAGCAAAACCATAAGACACAGTAAGATGCTATGACATAAGAAAATGAAGGAATTCTGTTTCAGACACCGTGGAGAAAGAAAACAGACACATGACTAAAGGGAAAAGATATTTAAAATATGTAAAATCAACAAAGAACTCCTGAAAATCAACAGGAGAAAAAGCAATGACTATAAGGGAAAAATGAGCAATGTTTATATCAGGCAATTTACAGAAGAGGAATCCCCAAAGACTACTGCATAAAAAGCGATGCTCCAACTCATTAATGCACAGAGAAATGAAAATTAAGTCATATGATATGGTTATGCACCTGACAGATTGGCACTCCCTTGCACTACTGGTGGGAGTGTCAAATGGTGTAGCTGTTTTAGAGAGCAATCTGGCAAGCTCCAGTTTGCTTTAGGCGAAAAACCAGCAAGTATTCTTAGATCCAATTTGGATTTCATGCAGTAATTTTAGCTCATAACTTCCATGCTGACTGTGAGTAGTATATAGAGAAAGAAAGCATGCTCTGCAAATGTATGTTACTATTGATATTGTTAAAATATTTATATGCATGCATCACTTTCTCCAACTTAGGAACCAAAATTGCAGAAGAAAGATGAGAGTGCTGTGAAAAAAGTCTCAGTGTAACATGTATGTGGTGGAAAGAGCACACCCTGAAGTTACATACCATTAGTCTGAAAGATGTCAACCAATCTCAGTAATGTTGGTTATGGCCATCAGTTGGTATTTATGGAGCTCCTGCTGTGTATATGGCTATGGGAAATATTTATTTTTGTAGAATGGATTGTTTCTGCCAGTTCCTGTGGGTCTCTAGAGGTTTTAATTTGGATTCTAATTCTTGCTTGTTTTGTTTCTGTTAAATCTGAAGTAAGGTTATGTATAATGGAAAGTTCTTAGTTATACTGGAAAAATCTTATAAATTTTCTTATGGTAACAGACTTGCCGTTCACATAGCTGGATACCTTGCTTATAATTAAAGCAACTTAATAAGTTGAAAAAAACACTGTTCTAACAATTATTTCTTTTTAATAAAGCAAATATTATATTTTAAAAATAAAAAAGAACTTACCATATGAAGGAAAAGATACTGTCTTTGTTTGGCTAGTTAAGAGATTTCTAAAAGCATATAAATCAGAGATTTACCATTCTTACCATTTATGACCTCCCTCTGGGAACCATAAAGCTGTATATTTTTTATTAGAATCTACTAGTGCAGTTCATTTTTATTACTGTGATGTCGCATTCTTGGGGTTTCATTAAATTAGCAACATTTTTAATGAATCTTAATTGCTTCAAATATGTTTCCTTTCGGTACGCTAACATGAAGAAATAACACAAATAATTCTATTTTGATAATCTGGAACAAATTCTAAACTATAGAAAGAACTGGAGTTTTACTAGAATTTTACTCATGTATTGTAAGAATTTAAATCAACAAATGACAGTGTTCGGTGCATTCATTATCTTAAGAATGAACTATTTTTGTGAAGACCTAAACTCTTGAGCAAGTGCTAAGTTCTAAATCCGCAGTCAATTTTAATTAGACTGCTTCTGAGTAAGTTCTCGTGAATGACATAATGCATTATTAAAATTTTCATGACATCGAAGGTAAAAACATTAGGTTACAAATAGCATGCATGGATTTTTTTAAAGTATAATATAAGCTAAAATATAATATGTATACACAAAAACATGAGAATGATAAATAATAAGTACTTACTATCTTCATATTCATTATATGAGTACCCAAAGTACTGAAGTTGCACAGGGAAAGTGAATTTTGTTAGAACAGAAAATATTCATTAACAAAGTCATCAAATATAAATGTATTCCCCTCAGATATCCTCCCCTCTTTGCATCTAGCACCTATCCCCACTCTTTCAGTCAGTCTTTGTAGATCAGGCTCAGCTAATCCAATAATCCAAAGCAAACACAACACATATAATTTGTAAGGTAAAATAGCAAATATGACCATAGATACAGGATCTCACACACAAAAAAAGAGATTTCCATAAAAGCATTGTTGGAGAATCACTTAGATTACAGAAAAAACATTGACAGATGAGATTTTTCAGAGTGAGATCAGTTGAAGGTTGAGGATGAGAAAATCTGTTAAGTATGGTAAGATGGGTACTACACAATGAATAGGATAATTCTGGTAAAATCAAATGTGTAGTGATGGATTTCAGATCTTTCCATCACATAATATTTACCAGAGAAATTGTATTAGATTTGATGCTTGATTCATTATTATAATGAAGATAGAGTCACAAACATAGAACATATTTTATTGAACATGCCATAAATAACTTTTTTGTGGTTTATTTTTAAAAAATTCCTAATGACCTTTTCAGTTTTAATGAAATTTGCACTTGCCTTTTGTGTGTGTTCCTGTGTGTGTGTGAATTCTCTTTAAGTGAACTTTGCTCATGATTGCAGATGGATAATGAGAACTGCTTGCATATTAAAATGGTGGGTGTGGATGATGTTATTTTTACTTTGTGCTTTTCTTTATTTTCTAAATTACCTGTATTGTGAGCGTATTACTTATGTAATCATTACAACCTTCAATATAAGTAATTTTTTGGAAATTGGTTGATACTCTTGGCTGCTTACTTAAATGAAGCTTATTAATTGACATGTGTGTAGCACTCTGAGTTTTAAACATTATGTCTTTTAAAATTATTATTTGGCTGAAATGAAGTGTTAAAGCAATTTTAAGCTCAAAGTATAAAAATCTCCCTTGAACTTGACAAAAACCAAACTGTTTTAGTTACAGTAGAATACAGGTGTCTATGTAAAGGCAGTGTAATCTATTTCTGATAAAACAATCAAATAATTTCTTACTCTATGTCAGAATGCTATCAATACCAAAAATATGTCATATGCAATTTATTTCATGTTCTAAGTAATCCCTATGACTTTGATTTCAGTCGAACTGCTTGATTCTGATAGTTGCTTGCAAAGCAAATTTAAGTGAATCTAGTATGAACGATAAAAACTGAGTTTTATCAACTACTCTTTATTTCTTTGATGCATAGAAAGTATAGAAAGTACTCCAAGTATAAATGTGTAATTTATGTAAGGCAGCAGAAGTAATGGGATAGTTGTATCTACTTGTGTAAAAAATGCACTTCTGTCATTGAAAGTGGCCTTGTTTTAACTTTTCCTCAGCATTTCACTTGTTCACCTAAGTAGTCACTTATAAACATCAATAACAGAATCCTAGTGTCCAATTACTTTTACAAGTTCATGCAGTCATTCTAATACTTCATTTTGATTTAAGTTCTAGAGAAATCTATTATATCTTAATAAAATGGTAATAACAGAATTTGTGTCTAGGAGCTTCTCTTTAATTTTTACTTTAAAGATAATCTTTAATTATTGAGTACAATTCTGAACTTCTCCTTATACAACTTTTCTCCTCGTAGAACTACTACTGTTAATGGAAACTTAAGGTCAAAACAGATAAGAGAAAGATAGGTTAAAACGAACTACATGGACTACACGTACATGAAAGGCTGTGGTGAATAGGGGTGTCCTGTCTCTGGTTAGTTCAGAGCAATGTCTTGGTTAAATTATAGAGTGAATAGTTTGACGGATTCTCTTTAGAACATTTTCACTAATGAGGATTTCTCTGCCAAACTCCTATTCTAGAAATGGTAATTTAATTCTCTGTAGTTCTTTGTGAAAGGATTTTCCTTGTCTCTACTGGTTCTTTTTACATCGAAAACACCTAAATTGCATTTGAAAAAAAGATAACAGAGGTATCTAGCATAATAATTACATGCTGTATGTATTTAAAACCATAAGTGGAATGACATAATATTTTATGTAGCTTTTCATATTCTTGATGTTAAGTTACATCATAGTGTCTCTTTCATTTTTTTTTTAAACAGAAAATTCCATTTCAGGCATTTGTTTCTGAATTAGATCTTTGAAAACTGAGGTCATGTTTGACCTGAATGAACATTAAAATCCCAACACATCAAAAACAAATTTTATAAGATTTAAGTCTTGGGTAAACTTCTTTTCTTCTTCTTTTGGTTTTATTTTAACATAGCTCTACCAATTTAGGGTAATTTTTCGAAGTTCTATTATAGATCATTTTCAAAATGCAGATGCTAGCATGAAACATAAGATAAAGTGTGCCATATTACATTATGGAATCTGATAGAACCTCAATAATTCTTAACAATTAATGTTAATTTCTCAAAACTCATTTAATCTCAAATTATGATATCTTTCACACATGCATAAAACTACACAAATATAATAGATACTCATTTACACTTCGCATAAGCACTCATTAAGTTTTTGCTACGTTTGGATTATGTTCTCTTTTTAAATAGAAACTGAAATTTACAGATACTGCTATAGCCATATTCCTATCCCTTTCTTCTCGTTTTCCCAGAGACAACCAGCACCTTGAAGTTGATGTGAGTCAGTCATTCCATGCATGTTTTTATATTTTTACTAGACATGTATGCTTCTCTTTTTTCATCTGAAAAATTAAGGTGTTATACTTAATAAATTGCTATCATTATCATTAGTTTTTAAAGTTTTTATTAGAACTGAGGAGCCCTAGAATTAAAATCGACTAGGTTTCTGCCAAGACTTCAATCTTTAAAATGGATTTGGGGGGAATAAAAAGCCCTTTATGTAACGGTTATTATGAAGTGTTCCATTTTTTCCATGACCTTTGTTTCCCACTTGTATAATTATTTGTACTGAAATTCATTAGCCTGCTCCTGAAGAGAAGCACTAAAGGCTATAAAAGTAACCATGGGTTAATTGGATAACTGTGGTAATTTGAAAGCTTATACATGCTGACTTTGCAGGTATTAATGTTACATGAAGCTTACTACAGATAACCCCTACTTTGGTATGAAAAGCAAATGAGAAGAGAGGCTAGATCCCCTGAATTTGTCAGTTGTGGCAAATCAAGAAAACTGCTTTAATCTGTCTCTGACTCAGTTTCCTCATCTGCGAAATAGATAATAAAACCCACTCTGCCAAGTCGCCATGAGGATTACACAAGATAATGCCAAACAAACAGTGCTAAGTGCACACAAGATGTAATTTATCACAGTGAATGTGAATTGGGTATATTTTACACTTTCAGAAATAAGTTCATTGACAGACTTGGAAACCTTGAATGTCAAGTAATTTCATTTCCATGTTGCCTCTTTTTTATTATTAATTAATTAATTAATTAATTTTAATTGAGTTATAGTCAGTTTACAATGTTGTGTCAATTTCCAGTGTAGAGCACAATTTTTCAGTTACATATGAACATACATATATTCATTGTCGCATTCTTTTTCGCTGTGAGCTACCACAAGACCTTGTATATATTTCCCTGTGCTATACAGTATAATCTTGTCTATCTATTCTACATATGCCTGTCATTATCTACAAATTTTGAACTCCCAGTCTGTCCCTTCCCATCCCCCTCCCCCCTGGCAACCACAAGTTTGTATTCTATGTCTATGAGTCTGTTTCTGTTTTGTATTTATGTTGCCTCTTGATATCTCATTTAGTGATACCTCTTTTCTTGATTGACACATAGCTTCTCTGGTAGACTTCTTGAGCTGATTTACCTGATAAGTAAATCATTATTGGGTAAATTATTTCAGAGGTCTAGCTTCTCTTCTTCCAATGATTTTGCAAGCACCTAATTTCTTGTATTAAATCCCTTTCTTATTAAAGTATCTAGAGACATTTCTGGTTCCTTCAACTCCACCAGCTCCTTCCAAAACTTTTGTTAGTTTTTGAAAATAAAGGCCCACCATGCAGAAGCTGGGACCTCCAGGATGACAATGTGGGATGTGTTAACTCACCTGCTTGATTAGAAGTGAGTGAAATCTGAATGCAATTAGAAAAAGAGCCCCTAGTGTAGATTTTAAAAGTTCTCATCACAAGAAAACAAAATGGTAACTACTTATGTGATGGATATTAACTAGACCTATTGTGGTAATTATCATGCAATATATACAGATAGTGAATCATATTGTTGTAAACCTGAAACTAATATGTTAACATCAATTAGCTTTCAATTAAAAAATAAATAAAATTAAAATTAGGAAAAAAAAAAGGAAAAGGAGACCCTGTTTGTCTGTAGCATAAAGTGGCAAAACAGCATCATGATGTTACCACCTGTGGTCACCCGTAATGAAATGCCAATTGAGGCAAGGCTGTGGTGGACTGTGAGATTCCTGCAGTGAGCTATTGTGATAGTAATAAAGAACACAAGGACTAGGCGGGTGGGCTGCCTGCTTCTGATTGCACTGAATCATTTAGAGAAGTGATATACCCAGTTTTTAAATTCTTGGCTCAAGGCATAATGGGAGGCCCAAAGGATATCTTGTGACTTACAGCCTCAGTGCTATTGTGGCTGAAATTCTGACTCAGCATTACTGGACTGGGGCCTCCAGTGTGAAAATTTAAGAGCATTGCCTGGGGAAAGTGCAAGAACCTGAAAACTGGAATAGAATTATGTGGGTGGGTTCGGAAAAACCTGAGTACTCCAACCCTCCCAATTCTCTGGATCCTCCCTTGCCAGCAGGAAGAGCTTTCTTCCTGTGATGAAGCTGGATCTGCCTTCCTTGGAGTCCCTGAGATAGTCATCATGGTAAAGGATACCCATCCATCCACCTCACACCCTGCCCTACTGCTCCTAATTACCTCCAGAGCGAAGGGTGAATTTGCAATAGGTCTACAATACCTAATCCAGGGAAAGAAGGCTTACTAGATTTTGCTAATTTATACCAACAGAATCCTTTAGAATATCTATGAGATATGATTCTAAACGTGCTAGACCAGGAAAGAAGGCAAATAATTTTAAGGGGACTGCATTTATTCATATGATTGGATTTAACAGAGATTCTGGAATCAAAAGGCTAGTTGGAACTGCTGGAAATGGTTCTAGCTGTGTGTTTGGTTTCGACTGAAACTTAGACTCAAATGACGTGTTTAGTAAATAAAGTTTAGATGCCTGAAATTCTTTGGCATAATGGAGAGGGAGGAATTCATGTGACTATCAAGCACTAGACATGTGGCCGGTCCAAATCAAGATGTTCTTTGAGTGTAAAAGAGTGCCAAAAATGTAAACTATCTTGATGATAATTTTAATATGGATTACACATTGAAATAATAATATCTTGTCTATATTAGTTAAACAAAATGAAATTTTAAAAACAAGTTTAGTTATTCCTTTTTTACAGAGTTTTAAAATACGGCTTTTAGAAGCTTTGGGAGTACACATGTGGCTTGCATCTGTGGCATGCATTTATATTTTTATTGGGCAGCGCTGACAGAGAGAGATTCAAATGTTTGAGTGGATTTATCATTTGTGACATACTTACCCATCCTCCAATTCTGTGTCCTGAAAGGGCCCATTAGACAATCCCTTCGACAAGGCATTTGGTACTACACTCAAGAGAGGAGCGCCTGCATCTCTGAAAAGCACTGCAGACTCTGTTCTCTGTAGGCTGGGGGTGAAGTTAGGAAGCACTGTCATTGTAATGAGCTCCCTGATTTCAGCGTGGATGACAAGGTCATGGAGTGACCAAGACCCCATGGCAGCAAGCAGTTAACGGCCAGAGACAAAGTGGACATGTTTTTCACAGTAGTCACCTGACCCCCAAGGATATTTCGCTGTGGTTTACAGATCATGAAACCCTAAAATTAACATAGTTATGAAGTTACCAAAGTATAATTAAGCTTTAAATAAATAAAAAATATTCTATGTGTGGTTAAAAAAGACCTGGCCTGTCCATTACCCAACTGCCAGAGCAAGAGCCCTCACCCAGTGCATGGGTTGGGAGCCCCATAACTGAAGGCGAGGCCAGGTAGTTGTGAAAAGGGGCAAAACAATGCCATCAAATTTATGTGCTATAACTTTATACCTGGACTTCTCCAAAGGAAGCTCATTTATCAAGATGTCTGATTGGAAGAAAGGGAAATGCAGACTGTTTGATGCTGCTAATACCTAGAGATCCGGAACACTACTGTGTTTCATCAGTCAAATGATAGAGTTCAGTCCTAATACATCTGCCAGTGTGCCTGAAAATCCATCTCGTGATGATCTTTTCAGTTACTGAATACAAAGTTGAATCAACAACTGGCAGACTAACAATCATCTCCCTGACCCACTGAATAAGGACTTTTTTCCTTTTATAATAGGGAGTCCTTAGAATTGCTGCTCCATATAAAATCAAGAAATCAAATGAAATACTCTCTCTGTGAAAATATGAGCCAATTACTGCCAGTTTCAAGGACTTGAAATACACAGTGGGTGTCTATCCTTAGCTTTTCCCCATTAAACTGTGTCTTTGGTCTGTGCAGAAGAGCCGCCAACGATCTGTCTTGGAGAATGACAATGATTACTGCATTAATTAATTAATTAATTAGGTGGAGATTTAAATATTAAAGACTCTTCCAGATATTGTCTCTTACTAAAGAAAGTTAAAAGAGACCCTGACTGTGAAATGCAGCTACTCTTCTGGCAAATGCATCCTTCTCTCTCCAGTAAATAAAGGATACTAGAATAATCCTGCTTTCACTTGGCAGGTATGGTCTACATATTCACTATCTTATTCTCTAAGGGCTATGTCAACCTACATCAACTATCTTTATTCCTCTGTGACCTTGATCATATCACTATCCCCAGGTCAACATCCTGGTCCACTAGATTGTTGAAATCATGCTCGTGAATCTTGGTGAGCAGTAAGCACCAGTTACTCTAGAAGCCTTTGTAAGGCATAAGCATTCTAAAGAATGGGAGACAGATCCTATAAAAAATATGACTCTGCCTACTATTCCTGTGAATTTGGGGGTCCAGTCACGGAGGGTATTCTTGCCATACTGATTCACATTTTCAGCAATATGTCTGCTTGTTGGGTATTTTTAGATAAGGGAGGAAATATATGTCACAGTTGGGTGAGCTATTCCTTCCTACTTACCAACCACTTAAGATGCTATTCCCTTTGAGTGTGACCCAGAGCAAGAGAAGGCTGTCCTACTGGTCAGCATGCTGGGTGAACAAGCTTTGTTATTTGGGGCCTATGACAGAAGAAATCAACTGTGCAGTGATGGGACATGGTATGGTGCTTCTAGCAAGTTTTAACAGTATAATCACAGCATATAGCACCTTGTGCTTTAGGGAAAAGCAATTTCTTCTTTGGGGAAAAAAAAGGGTTTTGAAATCCAGCTTTTGTCTTGCAACTTGGGTCTAAGTGATTGAACTTCTGATCAAGGAAACCTAAATTCCTCTCCATATCATGCAACAGCCATGAAATGGGTGATATGTGGTCCTCTAAGTCATGAAATCAAATGTGCACAGTAGCACACTATTATCAAGTGGAACCGTCATAGGCAAAGCAAGAATAGGTTCAAGCAGGTACCGACAGCACAACAATGTTGTATGCACAGGTTGCTCCCATTCATGATCTTTTCTTGTTACACTGCCACCTCTCCTCCAAACCATACATACGGCCACCTGGGGGTGTTTCTCATAATCAGGTGATGGGGAAAAGCAGACCTGAGCCTGATAAGCGTTCAGCTCTGCATGGTATGTTGGCACTGGTTGGAGGTGATTGTCGCTGCATTATAGCCCATACACGAATGTCATGAAGGAAAGAAGGAAAAGTGAATCCTGATTATGGGAAGAACTTTGAATAGGACAACTGGTCGTCTACTTTACCTGAAAGAAGAGATGACTAGAGGTACGGATCTACTAGAGAAAGAAGAGATGACTAGAGGTGTTGATTCAGGGATAGTAGCTTAAGGGCTTGATGGATGTTTGGGGTATTAGAAGGGAGGAATTTGAAGGATATGTAACAAGAAAATCTGGGCAACAGGTATGAGATGGACCTTTTGAAATGAATTCAGAACTGAGGATATCAGTGTTCTGGGTAAACACTTAAGAAAGAACATGCGTTGCATAGGAGGCTTCTAGTAAATAGGTGGCCATGTTGACTTACGTGTCATTCAAATTCTTTCTCCATAATCCCACTGCTTGCAGAATTGGCTCATCAACAGTGTGTCTAGGGTAGCAGTGAAAGAGGTTCTACATAGGCTTAAAGACTTAGTCTTACCCTCAACAAAACTGGATGGCCACCAATACTGCTGAAGGCCTAATCTGCCCACAGCACAGAGTTATGCTGAACCATCAAGACGATCCAGTAGCATACAGGTTCATCCAGCCAGCTGCTCATGAGGGCAGGATAAGTGATGTATCCTCACTAGAACAGATGTTCTGTGAATGAATTTTCTTTTTTTTAAATTTTCTTTCACACCATGTTTTTCCAGATCCATCATCCATGTATTTATTCTATGCCTTGTTTTATATCAGACTATTAAGCATAATAAGCTCTGAACAAAGAAATTATTTTTCAGCAATGAATTGAAAGGAAAGACTGACTACAGGCTTCAATAACAGTGGAATGACCAATGGAATGTTCAGTATATTCAGTTTGAAACCATCTAGATGCCTTATGAAGTTAGGTTTCTTTCCTCAAGGAAAGAGTGTATATTATGAACCAATGGTGAAATTCTGGCTTCTTGCATTATTAGTCTAGCAGTGCTTAGTATTTTCCACCAAGTATTTCTAGTTATTTCTCCCTCAAGGGCCATGGCCTAATTTCTTGAAATTAAGCATGCTTATCTGATTTTATTTGGACAAATAGAAGAGCAGAAGTTACTCCTGTGCAGAAGCTTTCAAAGCCAGTTCATGATTGTTCTTGCTGCTATAATCATGGATGCCTGCGTCAAGATGGCATATCTATCAGCCTCTGGGATCTGAATGACTATGTTGAACAGAGTCCCCTACAAGTATGTAAAGCCTGAGTAAGACATACATTTTTGTTTCATTTCCTTGGCACACTTATTTTGTGTTGCCATGGAAATTTAGTTTTTGCTTGTGACCACAGCATAACCTACTAGAGTACGCACCCTTAACTATAGTATCAACCATTAGCTGATTCAATAGTTTCTTACAGCAATGTAAGATAATAGAATAATATTTTTATAGCAAAAGCTTGTGTACTGATTACATCGCCCTCTAAATATTAACTTTTTTTGAGAAACTGAAGTTGAACTGAAGTCAATGAAATGTGAAAAAAAAATTCTACAGGAATGAATGTAAGGAGAAAAAAATGATCACTGCCTAAAATTCTCTCCAAAAATTAGAGATTAGGAAAGTTTAGCCAATTATCTTTTAAGTTTCAAAAAATTTAGTGGACTGCCAAATATTATTTCTTTTTTATGAATTGGAAAAGCTGAAACAAAAAAGCCGGCTCAGGGGGATGATTTGCATAGAACGTTAAGCAGGGATCTAAAGCCGTGCAGTAATGAGACTCTGTCCATGACTGTGTGCTGACAGTTCCTGGCTGGAAGTTGAGTGTCATGCTGTTGGCGTCCATGGCTTGGAAGGTTTTAAGCCTGGATATGTCTTACCAGGTTAGTGGGGAGTCATATCTAAAGCCATGCCTCTGTAGTCACATTGGAGAATAGTTAAATTAAAAAGTTAATTATTTTGCATAAATTGCTAGGTAGACGAAGATTCTTACTGAACTATTGAGATACTTAGGGAGTCCACTTTACTGTAGCTACTACAATAATTGTTTATTTCTTAAAAAATTCTTAAACTTCTTTAAAAACTCTGAATCTGAATCCCTCATATGTATAGGTGTTCTGTCTTAAGGATGTCATTCACACCTAAAGAGTGCCTAAATTTCTGGGTGTGTTTATTTATCTACACATCTCTAAAATTTGTTGCTTTGGGATATATTTTAAAAATTGAAAGCATCCTTTCAAAAATTCAAGTAAAAACTATTCATGAAAAGTATTTTCTCCACTGGAACTTCTAACTGAAGAAAATGAAATTAAATAAAATTTTCCTATTAAAATCAAGGATTTGCCATTTTATAGGAAGCTTAGACCTTTGCTCTTTCCTCCTGTGTAACAGAAACTCAAAATATTTAGCTGTAACATTTTTCAGACTGAAAACATTATCAAATATTAAGTAAAACAGTCAATACTTTAGTTAACACCTTTTTGGAATGACTTAAATTTCCAAGGTTTTCATGAAAAACTCTAGACTTAGAATTAGGACAACACAAAATTTGTTTAAAAATTTTCTAAATAATTGAAATAAAACTACCTTAAAATCTTTCATAGAATCCCACTGCCATTAGAGTTTAGCTTACTTTTTAATGTTCAAATTCTCATGAAGACTCCATGTCTCATATGTCTGTCCCTTAAACTTCAGGAAGGCATGCCTGCTCCCTATTGTCAATTACTATAAAAGTAATTTTTTTCTCTTTCTCTTAATTCAAAAAGAAAGACTTTTGGAGTATTAGACATACGTGTAACCCATTACCCCAATCTTCTGTCTCATCTGCTTCCTTTTCATATTTTCAGAGAATTAGCAGAATTGCCTAATAATTGGCAGAATTTCGGAGAGTTGGCAGAATTTTGGAGAGTTGGCAGCATTGCCTAATAATTGAGGTTGCTCAAAACAAACCACAGCTTCACAGATGTGGGAAAAATTGTGTCTCTTTCCCTTAAGTATTGAAAGACTAACCCTATTGGTTAAATGGATATGATGCTATAATTTTATTTCCAATATGGGTCAATAGTAAGTAGAGATTGTTTAATTTATCATTTTAGTAAATGTTTATTAATTCCCCTATTGTGCAAATTTTTGAATGCACAAGTTGCAAACAGCAAATTAATGAGGAGGCCACCAAATATCACAATCCAAAGAAGAGTCATGTGTGGTATTGATCTTAATAGAATTTAAAACTTAAATCCCCCATGGCCCTCGTACAATGCTCTCTCCAGAGCCGGCACTTCAATATGTGAATTTTGTTGAAGTGTGTGAATAAAAGATCATCCAAATATTTCATACAGAAAAGAACAGATATTTTGTATGAGCTTGTAAATTAGTATTTTATTTTCTAGAGCCAAATATAAAGTACTTAAAAATATATGTAACCACTAAAATGTAGTATTAATATGTCCTGCAACTTATTTTCTTACATTTTCTCATTTCCTGGCAACTTTGTGGTGTATTTTTAGTTTAAAAAAATGCACTGAAACTGGATTTGAGGGGCATGGTTCTAGTTAAGTCATCACTACTAAATATCTATACTATCTTGGTTAAATCATAATAACTTCAAGGGTCTCAGTTTTCTCACCTTTAACTGATGAACTTTGGGCAGATTTTTAATGCTTTAACCATATATTGGAAGATTCATAAGTTTAGTAGAAAATGTAGTTGATTAGAGTCAGTAAAATTAGCTTGATATCTTGACTTATGGAAGCTCTTTAGATATCAGAGAATTAATTAAAAAAAGCTCTCAGAAATGTAGTACATAATAAACAAGTGAAGATTTGCTAAAAGCATTGATGAACAACTGATACCAAGGATGCTTCCCAGAAAGTGGAAAAGAAAACAACAAAGAATTAGAAATTAGAAAAGAAAAGAGACAATTAACTAGTTTAAGAGGTCTGGTAGCAATTCCAAAAGACAGTAGGGAATACAGAGATGGGGCATTATCAAAGAATAATTTAATAAAATTTTCCATACCTGAAATAAATGATTCTCCAATTTGAAAGGACCCAACCAGTACTCAGCATAATCAAGGTAAACAAGTAAGTAAACAAACATGGACACGCCACCACAAGGTACATTATAGCAAAACTCCTTGTTTCTGATATTTTTTAAAGTTTTATTATGATATGCTTCCTGGAGACTAGGCTTCTGTTAAAAGGAGGATAAACCAAGAAAGAAAATATCTAGGCAATAGGAGAACCAACATAAAAGACTGATAAAGGAAAGTCCCAGTCTAGAGAGAAACCATTCAATTCGGGAAAAAAAACTTGGAAGGTTTTATGAGGGAGATGTCTGGAAAAGCCTTAGATAAATGGAATATTGGATATCATTAAGCGTTTAGGAAGTTTAAAAATGCAATTATTAACTCCAGAAAATGAACAATCTTGTACAAAGAGGGCAATGTAATCATAGTATTCTACGTGGCTCTGCAGTAGACTTACACAAGGACAATTTGCTTAATATTACCAATATAAATCTTGACTGTTAATTTAACAAAGAATGTGGTAGTGAGAGAGTAGGAACAAAAAAAGACTCACTAGATAATGTCTAACACTGACAAATTAAGAAGTATTTGTGGATGCAATCTACTTTAAAATAGAAAGGAAATTATCAGAAGAAACATCTAAAAGAGTGAGAAATGAGGTTGTTTAAAGGAAGTGGGTTCAAGAATGGAGTAGGACCTGCTTATTTTCCTTAATGCTTTTGTTTTACTTGATTTAAAAAAATGTGCATTTAGTTCTTGTGCTAATGACTCTAGGATGAGAATTAGTGGAAACTTAAAATAATGTTTACTAGAACTGTGCTGCTGTATAGAAGGAACGTGGCTAATCTATTTAATTTCTATCTATATGCTCAAATATAGCCTATAGCTACAACCTCAACAACCTCTTACAACCTCTGTGGTGTTGGAAAACGTGTAATTAATTTTGGACTATTTCTCTTCTGGACAATTGAAGCAGACATCAGACACTGTCGCTATTAATAACAGCACTTTCCTGAGAGGGTTGTTATGAGGATTAAATGAGTTACTGCATATAAAGTGCTTAGAAAACTTCGTTGTGTACATGAAATGATAATAAATACCAGTTATTAGAATCAATACATACAATTAAAAAAATATACATGCCATACTTAAGTGTCTGTTTGATTTTAATCTTGAAGCTATACCATTAAGAATGCAGAGCGACAGAAGAATCAATTCACCATCAATAATAGTTACTCGTTGAGATTCCAAAATGTGAGGCAAATCTAGTTTGGGGGATGTTATTTGTGTGTATATGGGAAAACATACTAATTTGCCCAGGATGTGCTTTTTTTAAATAAGAGAGCATATACTTTGTTTCCTACTACAGAATTATAACCAAACTATACTTGGAAGTAATGTTGGTTTGTAGAAGACTCCATTACCCCCATTTGAAATTACTCTGGGATTTCTGACATTCTGTGGCTAGATTTTTACTGAAACTGACATTGACATAGCTCTGATAATTATTTAGTTTCAAGATTTTCAAATTTGCGTTTGGCTTTTCTTCCAATATGCTACTGTAAATATAGGAAGCTAGTCCTTAAAATGGATCTATGGTGATGGGGCACTTTATCTTATTTTCAGTAAGCAGGAATAAGAGTAGAAATGGGGAATAAGCATATATTCTAGACATTATGAGTCAAATTTACAGACTTTTTGTACTCATAAACTTTGTGTCATTCACTAAAGCTGTACATAGCTTATGTATATATTTCAGACATTTAAACATTAGGCATATTACTTAATTTTTTTCATATTTGTAAAACACCATATGTACTTCCAGAAGTCAGTAAACAATGTACACTATTTAGAAGCTCCTTTAAGAAAATCATTGATTATTACATATACAACCTCTTTAAGATGTGTGTCTGACCCCACAAAGTGCTGATTTGAAACCCCATCTTACTTGTTCTTGTAACAAAAGCTATACACGTTGAAGTGTTAAAAGTCCCCAATATTTATGACATGCTTGGCTAAACAGAAAGTAGGCTACTTCTCTATAAATAAAGTTGATTTCTACGTTAGTAACGCACTACCATGCTACCTTAGAAATTGTTCTGTAATCATTGATTAGTAGAAGAGAAACAAACGTTTTCAAACCTTACATGAATTTATAGTATTTTATCTGGAGATGTTAAGGAGAAAAGAAATCAATTTACATTTCTTCCCTAAACTCTGTGAAACTGTATTTTCCTGGGCTTCTCAATTAAATCCCTTATATAATTTAGATAAGTGTAGTACATGGATTAAGTGGTAAATACTATTACAAGATATAATCATTTGTTGACTAGATTGATAATAAAAAAAAATAAATTCATGTGTAGGATATGAGGTCTGTGGATTCTAGTTTGATGGGTCAATTTGATAGTAGTGGTCCCAAATGGTTTGAGTAACAGAGCAGATGTTGCGGTGACAAATTAGCTTGCAGTGGAAATTGTACTCTTTGTAGTGGTAGAAAAAGGGAGAACTGGGGTGTGTGAATGGGCATGTTAGTGAACTGGTGATCTTCCTTGGAACTGTTTCATGTTCCCCAAAATATGTTTTCCAGAATTGTATGGCTTCTTCTGGGAAGCTTTTCTTCTTTAAATATATGCATGTTAGGGGGAAGAAAAAAGTCTTACATGTCAGCTCAATGACTTGAAGCAACATGAACTAAAAAAATAAACATCCAGTATACCAGTACATACAATTTGCACAGTCATTTTGAGATACTGTGCAAAAAGATACAGGTGTCACAAACAATACCAGATACATTTACTTGTTAACTTTCACGGAAATGTAGCTTGCAGCTAACTCATCTCAATGACTTATTTGACAACTGTTTTGTATATTCTCCAAGCGGCTTAATATTTATATTTTATCTCTAACAGTAATTTTGCTGCCATATCCAGAGTTACTAAACTCTAGACAATTTATGATAAATACGTAAAAATGTTGCTGAGCACACAGGCCATCTCGCTTCCCTCTGAACTGAATTACCTTTTGTGTAAAATATCCTATCAGCTCAATTATTGATGGTTATAGTAAAGAGAATTCACACACACTCAGACACACACACACACACACCACACACCTGCACACACAAACACAAATTTGTCAGTGGTTTCATTTAATGCTTTGTGTGACTACGCCAATTTCAGAGCCAACTGACCGCTTTATAATGGCTATCAAGCGGACAAAAACCACTTTTTTCTATTTAATTTTTATCACTCCCAGCGAAGGCTTTAATCAGCAAAGAAATGGTCAATATGTAAGTGAAAGAGACACAAATAGCATGTTTTATTCATATAGTAAAGAGGTTCTTGAATAATTGAGAATTTACTGAAATAAAATACACATAATAAACTTCCTTCAGTACAAAAGTGTTATACCGTCTCAGGAGGGAGATTATTGAGAATACTGTTTTTCTAGTCATTTTGCCTTACATGTGCTTCTTTAACTAGTTCCCTTGCAGAATACAAAGAAATTTCGTAAGTTTACTATCTCTTTGTATTAATTCATCTAATGATATGTTTAATACCAGAAATCTGACTACTGATTGACTCGATGGAGAAAAATAAATAGGAACAAAGAATTAAAAAATGTTACGTTTAGTCTTAAATGAATTATTATTTAGGTTTTCCTAATTCAACACTCCAACATGATTTATGCATTGGTAATGTATAATTTTCAGGAAATCCATAAGAGACAAAGAGCAAACCCTGTTAGTGTATCTGAACAATGCAGTTGTTTAGACTGGGTGAGCACAAGGGAATTGAACTAAGATGCACTGGCAAATGAGGATACCCATGAGAAAGAACACTACCTCGGACCCCTCTATTCATAAATATGAACCTCCTCTGGTATTAAGAAATGACATTTACAACTCTTGTTCCGGCTAAGTTTCTGGAAAAGTATCATTCCAACTCCCTCACCATCTCAACACCAATGGACTTTGATTTGCTGGTCCTTCAATCTCAGTTCTTACGTTGAAAAATAGGAGAAAAATAAGAATGCATTATCTACGACTAAATAAATATAAGTATTAAAGTTGCTCATAAAGGTGCTATTAATTTGTATACTTATTCCAAGTGTTTAAAACCTGAATTTTGTAGATGAGGTACAATACTGAAGAATATTATTGCTATGAAGACAGTAAGAAAGCTTCTAAAGTACCAGCTTATCATAATCTGATGCTAAGATGGGCTATCTGTTGGGTTATTCTCTTTTTAACACAACCATCTGTAACATTGTAATGATACAGGAGAGTTCTCTATTACCTCTAACTCCAGCTATTTCAACACACACACACACACACAAAACCTAGCCACAGCCCACAACCTGGCAAAATCTATAAACTGTGCTAACAAGAACTGATGAAAAGAACGCAATAAATAGCTGCTATGACAACAAGACCATTGTCACATCATTATCTGATTCAGTGGTTAAAGGTGTATTTTATTCTTTGCTTATATCTAAAGTTTTAGTCAAATTGTCTCAATGTGTAACTTGTGCAATTATATTTATAACTATGCTTACAAATTCTGCATGGAACACTTACATATTTCCAGGTTAATCATCTTTAGACATTTGTCATATGAATTATTCCCAATACTTTCAATTATTTAAATTGTTACCTTCATGCTGATGTATACATGCAACTATTTAAGAAGTGGTTCATAGATCAGGAACAGTAAGTCATGCAATCCTGAGATATAAGTTGGTAATTATGATTTATAACCCTGTTGTTAAGAGTTTGCTTTCTGTTTGTAAGATTGCAGGCATAACAACAAAAAAACAAAAGTACAAATAATTTTGAACCCTAATTACTTGAAGGTAGCCTTTTATTTCTCTTGCTAGCAATTTAGTTAAATATTAAATCTCTAAGAAAATATGATCCTTCTAAACATATTAGCAATATCAAAATTTCAGGCTGATAAGCATCTCATATTAAAACTAGACAGCAGGGATGCATGCAATTTTCATGTTAAATTTCTCTTCTCCAAAGTGTTTACTTTAGCAATATGACCTCCCAGCTGAAGAATGAAGAAAGTCTGGAAAATGAGGATAAGAAGTTGTTGGGGTTGTTAGCGGGAAGCAGGGATGACTAGAAAGATCATTTTACACAGGTGGTTGATGACTGATGGAGGTGGAGGTATTTTGGAAAAATGGACAGATAGTATTTGGGAAAGAAACACTCTACCTGTGTAGCCCAGCGAATTGTCATCGTTATCAGAGGTGGGGATTGGCGTCCCGTTGTCCTTTCCCCTCTCTAGGTCTTCAGGGTCTGTCGGAAACAACACCAGAGCTGCTGATGGGGTCACAGTAGTAACAGTAGTTGCCATTTCGATCACAGCATGTCCAGACACAAGTAAATCCACATGTGACAGAAAAACACACAGGGACAACACACAGCACACGTCCTCCTCGCCCCTCCTGCGGTACACTAAGCCGTGCGAAGGTCTCAGCATCCTGGCTTACAGTTTCTACTTCTGCTCCTTAATTTCCCTAATTCTCTGCTCTGCCTGCACCTTTGCTGCACTTCAAAGCTGGCGAAGGGCTCTGACTGCCCTCTGTGAGGCGGCCAGCGCGGACTGAAGGAGCATATGGAGGAGGGAGAGGGCAGGGTGGCTGAATGCTAGCATTGCTAATTTTCTACCTTATTGTTAATCAAAGCTATTGACTGTGATCACTCCCCATCATCGCTTCATCTCCTGCCAATTATAGACTCAAGGGATTGTACCTCATATGGGTGGAGGGGAGGGTGTGGGGAAAAAGAGGATCTTGTCAAAGAAGAGGGTGGATGATAAAAATGTCATACTTTTTTCCTGAGCAACAGCAAAGAAAGCGGTGCAACATCCCATCTTTCAAAAGGCAATAATTTGTCATCTTAAAGGATGGAGATAAATTTACTGGAAAGAATGCTTATGTAAAATGAGACTTAACTTTGCACATGTGGGTTTGAATATTTTAAAACATTCCAAACTGTTTGAAGCTCTGTATTACCATCATGCAGATAAGTATTTTCATTCATTCATTCTTCTTTTCCTTAACTAAAATTTTTATGTTTTTCCAATTTTACAGTAATTTCCCCAGGTAGAATTTGAGAGATGCAGCTAAGCACGACGGCACTTAAGTTCCAATACCCAGAAGCTACGTCACAGTATCAATATACATAGAAGCCCAGGGACGCCAGTCATTTCACTGGCTGTGTCCTATCTCTGTGTGCTAGATGCAGAGTCTCCAGCTCCACAGCTGATAAGCAGATACAGACACATAAAAGCTAAGTGTGTACCTCCGAAATCGAATACTGGAGAGTCATAGGTCATTCAAGTTGTGTTCTGCAGGCTTTTTATCACCTTAAACGCCGTCGACAGAGGATTTCCCAGTTCAAGCAGTGAAGAAGCACAGCTGTTTACTCGAGGAAGAAAGTGTGTCACTTAAGAATGAGGCAGCGAGTACACGCAGGTAATGCCTCTCTCGAAACATCACAGGGTCATTAATTTTGTGTTCCTCGGAGTCCTTTTAGCTAGGTTGGCACATTTTGTCTTAGATACTGCAATTCAGGGATGATGTAGAAAATGTTCAAAGAGGATAAAAAGTCCAACATAAGTCTGTTTTGCAGCTTTTTGCAAGGAGTTATTTTTTAAAAATTTCACTTTTTACTGAAGTGTAATTGATTTACAATGTTAGTTTCAGGTGTACAGCAGAGGAATTCAGTTATACATATACATACACATATGTTTTTTTCTTTTCATATTCTTTTCCATCATATGTTATTACAAGAAACTGAATCTGTAACCACTGCACACCCCTGTCTTCTCTCCTCTCCAATCCATGTGTCATATAATTAACCTGGTGTGGCTAAAATGAAGAGAAAAGAGCCTCAGATCTCTGCAGACTAAAGGGAGAAAAAAGGGCTCATTATCGCTCTATTCATTCTTGCCTTTGCAGCAATGGCTGTTGTCCTGTTTGTCCTTAAAATCGACTCTGAAAGTCGTAGAGCAGGGAACCAGTCCACTAGCTACCCCTCCAGCCTGTTAACTTATTTGTATGCACACATTGTTTAGGTCAGAGATTTAAGTCACATCAGTAGGAGAGAATGGGAAATGGGCTTTTGTGTGTGTGTGTGTGTGTTTGAAGCAGTGTAAGCACAATATTCCACCACAAACTAAGTATCCTTACTCAGGCAGACTAACCAAGTAAACGAGGTTGCTGTAGAAAGAGAAACAGAAGGTGCTAGTTCAAATGTATTAAAAAGGCTTTTCAGGGACCATCCCTGCTTGCAGTCTTGTTTTAAAAGATACAACGTGTTTAGGGTCAACCTTAAATTTACAGACCACTTATTTTTAGTCACAAATGCCCCTTTCAAAGGAAAAACAACTTTTAATTTGTGATGGGATAGCTTATTTGATGTGAATACACGCAAATCTCATCACTCTGTTAAAAATACAGTAAAAATTCATCCAAATCCAGGACATGAGCTGAATCAGTTTGTCTGTACAGAATCCTAAGACTCTGGGGATAAGGCCTGTGTACCCTTTGTTATTAAACCTTCCCTGAGAATGAGGACATTATTACAAAAACAACGGAGACGAGGAAAGGAAGTTCATTATCATTTGAAGTGAGATACCTAAATCTGTTTAAAGTAGGTTTTTCACCTACATCTAACTTATCCGAAGTGATTTCTAAATTTGCTCTCCTGTTCCCACTCATCACGCCCTGAGCCTTTCTTAGTTAGGCTCAGGAAAAAACAGACTCGGCACCACTAATCAATGAGCCTTACCCTACCTGTCACAGCGCGTCCTGTCTACCCAGTGCTGCCTTTAGTTCCTGATATGCTAGACCTAAAGGAAACAAATGATGCTGTTTTTACTAACTTCACCCATGTGTTTCTTCCCCTTCCTTCCTGTCAAAAGATTATTATAACAGGAAATAACCACTTGACTTACGGCATGTGAGCTGTAGGGCTAATTCAAAGGGAGTCCAAGAGATACCTGTTTAAAGTTTTTGTTAGATAGTGTTGATTATGCAGAATCTGTGGAATAGAACATAAAGAGGCAAGAGACTGCTCAGTGCTGACAATGTCTGAAGGAGGTCTTGCGCCCCTCATCTGTATTTGGGGCTGTCTGGGCCTGAACTGAAGTAGGTGTGGCTGCAACTGATGAACGCCCCCCTCGGGGCACTCGGGGTGCTGTCACCCCACAAGACTGAATTTCCCGGGGATCTGGGAATCTGTCTGCCTCACATTTCTGCACCTGTAACTGAGCAGGACCCTATTGTCATCGGTGTCCAAATGGTATTTGTAACTGCTTAACTGTGTAGTAGTTTAAATGGCTTTTCTCATGCTTCTGCTGACCAGGGTTAGGCTGGAGGGGAGGGGGGGTCTTGGATGATCTGCCCATTCCCCTCATTTTGCTCCCGACACTGCAGGAACAGCAGTCGAGTGTTTTGTGCATCTTGTTCATAACTCACCCCAGCTGCGCATGTCTGCAGCTATCTTTAGCCCCTTACAGTTTCTTTGTATTCTGTTGTCCCAGCCTGTGCAAACACTGCCTCAAGAGGTCTCAAGCCTGCCTAGAATGCCAGAAGCATATATCAACCTGACTTTAAACTGCACAGGTTTTTCTCTTTTACAGACCCCTTTCCTCAGCACCTTCATTCTGGCCACAAGAATCTTAGAAGAGTTCCAAAACCGGAGGTGAGCATCATACCCAGAAGAAGAAAGGGGACTGCTGCATCTGCAAAAACAAGGATAACTTTGCAACAAGCTGTTACCCTGTATGTGATCTCTATGGAAATACGCGGTCCCCTGGACTCTTACTATAAAACCTCCACTTTCTCTCTCTGGCAGGCTCAGAGCTTTGGAGGCATTAGCCCATTATGATCTCCTTTGCCTGGCAAAGAAATAAAGCTGCCTTTTCTACTTCATCTAGAACTCTGTCCTCGAGTCTCAGCTTGGTAGGTGGGGTACAGAGGCTGAGTTTCAGACCGTCATTGGACCTGCAACATTGCACAGGCTTCAACAGTGTTTGTTTGCTTGTTTTTTTCTTTAAGATAGTAAGTGAATTAATGAATAACCAGAAATGCAACTCTCACTTAAATGATAGGCTTTAGTATACAAAACAACTGGAAAATACAAAACTTGCATTTTCTGCACCACTATCATTGTCAGGAAAAAAAAAAAAACTGTATAAATTACCTCAAAATGCTATTTTACTCCATCTATCCCTAATATCTGTAAAAGCAAATAAAGCATTTTTCAATATAAAAGGAAGTCTTGAGTCATGAAATTATAGACATTCAAGGTTAGAAATAGGTCATTTGGACCCCCACAACAATCTTCCATCAGATACGTAGATTCATCTGAACTTAGTGGTCATGGGCCTTCAGTGCTTTTCAACATAACCAATTCCAATTTTACAGTTAAGTCTTTGCTTTCATGTTAGTTTTTTTTTTTAAGCTGTTTTCTAAATCTCAATTTGATTTCTAATCTGTGGGGCACAGAACCAACGTCTCAACTGTGAAAGCCCCTTTCCCTCCGATGTCCTTTAAATGCTTGTGTTGTTCAGGGTGCTGTCTGTAGCTGTCTTCATCGCGGCTTCAACTATTTTTTACAAGATAATGCAGTTCTTTCACTTCTTGGTTAGATGTTCTACCAATGACCCAATCTTATCTTCCCTTGCTCAACTTCGTGAGCATTCCAGGAAACCTCACACCTTCCCTCACTGGACACTGAACTCATCGTCTTCTCCTCCAACCGCCTTTTCCCCTATTCTCCCCAACTATGTTAAGAAAGTTATCACTCTGCTATATTTTTAATATTTTGCAATTCAGTGCAGTGTTAATATCTGTGGTTAAAACTGAACTCTGGCTTGTGGGCTTATTGTTTACAGTAGATTTTGCTACGTAGTTTTATTTTTATTTTTTTGGAGTGGGTTGTATGCCAAACTTAAACCTGTAGATGCACATATGTAAAACCACATATGGTTATATGTGTACCTACACAAAAATCATATAATATACACATCATTTAAGATATAGAACATACGAGTGGACCTTCTTGTAACAGTCTTACACAGATTTAATACAAGCAACAGCAGTGACAAAAAAGAAAAAAGATTTATAGCTTCTTTTACAATGGAAATTAAACTTTATCCTTAGAGATAACAATTTATCAAAGGTGGTACAACTTTCTTTAATGGTAAATTAAGTGGTAAATTTGAATTTTGTTATTCTATAACAATATCTTTATTGAGATTTCCTCAACACCTATGTTAAAACATAATGGAAAATTTGAATTAGAAAAATCACGATATAGCAACCTCTGATAAAATAATCCATTCAGACAAACATCACTGATGGATAATAAATCCATTTGGGTGAAAAGTGGTAGAGGAAAGCATATTTCATAGGGCCAGAAGTATCACCCCAGAGATTACTTGCTAACTGCACAGGGGAAAGTTTACTTTTATAATGGGTAGATCTGGCAGTTACTGCTTGAACTCAGTAACCAAACTTAGTATCATCAATAGTTGGTAACTAAAAGTGGACAGACAATCGTGTGATACAACATACAGTCTCACCTGTGAAGCATTCTTACTAACAATGCTTGCCCTGAATTTAATCAATACTTAAGATCCAACTTGAAATCAACAGAAAAAAAAATATCCTTAGGGCACACATGTGAATTACCTTTAACTTACTTTGAAATGGTTCAGAAAAGTATGTTGAGAGCACTGCAGCAAATATGGCACATTACTAACAACTAATCTATCGTGAAAAATATTCAAAAAAGTTCAAAGGATGGTGGATGAAGACTGAGTGGTCTAAAGCTTTCTCCATAATGTGCAGCAGAAATTCATGCAGTGAAACTTCCCTTGCATTGGTGATATGTGTAAAACAGCTAATATTTTTGTAGCACAAAGGCTCATATTTGTACTACCGTTCAGCCCATATTTCTCTAACTTGCTCATTATACTATGGTGGTGTTACTTTGCGGAAATGTAGAGAGAAGTCCGTTTTTTAAATTCAGTTTTATTTATTTATTTTTAGCTTTTTAACTGAGCATGAAATTCACAGCTCAGAACATTAGAATTTTCACCTTTATTCTTCCTTTCTGTCATATTCAGTTATGTAAATATACATTACATATAATGGCTTCTTTTTTTGCCCTACTGTAAAGTGTCAAGCCAGTTTCTTTATAGATTTGCATTATCACTGTGCAGGGCTTTGGCATTAATTGACATTTTGAAGATGACCATTAATAAAAGATTAGGGGAAAGCAAATGAATATAAACTACTATCAATATGAGAATTGTGTTCTACAAATTGGATCAATATACATTGATCCTTTCCCACTAATCAAGAGGAATGCAGGGAATGGGTACTTTAAATGGAGTACTGAGAACATTTAATTAGAAACCCAGGCAATGAATTATAAAATTAAGTACAAAAACTTTATTTGTGAAGCATTAAATTTATGTCACAATTTGACAAGTTCAAATCAAAGTTAAACCCAAACTTCTGCTTTCATCATGTGTGGTTAAAGTAATTATGGAAAATACATTATTATTTACGCCATGCTTTTGAACTGGGAATAAGGGGAGAAATGAGAGTTATATTTATAGAGACTAAGATAAAAAAAAAAATCAGTGAGTGCTTTTAGGAAGTATCTGCTTTAAAAAATTCAGAGAATGAAGCAAATAAAAAAATTCATTTACAATGAGGACTGAATGACTTTTCCAGAAGTCTATATGCTACAGAATATTAACTATGATATGTATCAAGTTCTAAAATTGTGCTACAAAATGTTGACTGAAACTTCATTTTTTAAGCAGCAATATGGTAACAGAGATAAAAGAATGTGTTACAACCATCTCCAATTTTGCTATTATAAGGAAAATCAAGGTTGCTTCCCTCTATTTCTTTCAAAGATAAAGGAAACAGGATTATTATGATCCATGTGAATAATGATTTAATGATTATTAGAAAACTTGTTTAGATAAAGTAAACCAAAATGTTAAAATTGACATAAAATATATATTCAAATAAAAGTGTTAGTGAATGGATGGTTCTTCCTCAAGTTGAAGACTTTATCATCCAACACTGTTGAGAAGAAAGAAAAAATTCAGAGTGGTTTGGTATTTGACTGAACTAAAATAATCTCCATGATAAACTAGGTAATTGTAACCATGACCTGAGATGCTGGGATTGTATTAAATGAAAAAATAGACTTTATACAATGATCTCAAATTAAATGTTAGTAATTTTTTTCTCATTTTCTGGTTTAGGCAATTAGACAACTGAATGAGTCATATGTGGAGAAACAAAAGTAAAAAACTGTACTAATTATCATCTCAAATAATATTTACACAATGCTTTATTTTATTGAATATGAACTATATCATTTTATGTGTTTGCATATTTTCTCACATAATTTGTACAGCTCTATCCAGATCATAGTCATCATCATGATTATGATCCACATCATCAATGTTCCCATTTTAGAGATGATGAAACTAAAGCTCAGAGAATTCCTTTCGCCTCTGTCATACAACTAGGAAACAGTGAATTTGGAATTTGATTCCAAATGATTTCTGACTCCAAAGAACCAACTCTTTCCACTCTATGACATTTCACTGTACTTTCTTTGCTCATCAATCTAATTCTAGGAACTGGATGGAATTTCAATAGAATATAGGCAATGGGACACCAGGTTAGTGATTCTTTTCCAGTTCCTGAGTACGAATGAGTAATTTCACAAATCTGTTTCTGAACTTCATTAAGTACATCACATGGCTTCTTCCCTGTCTTCTTTTATAGATAAGATAAAAGAAAGCAGTTTATAAGGTACTTGGTTGTGTTTAAACTAGATATACAATAACATTATTAAAATAGGGTTTATTATTAAAATAAGGCTTTGCCCACATATTTTTATTTATACTTATTTATTTAACTGAAATATAGTAGATTTACAATGTTGTGTTAAGTTTCTGCATAGTGATTTAGTTAAACATATATACATTCTTTTTCATATTCTTTTTCATTATAGGTCATTATAAGATATTGAAAATGTATTTTTCATTATATCAATTTGGAGACTAAACTACTAACTAAATAAAATCAAGATGAACTCAGATTCTTTTTGTTTTGGCAATTACATTTTTTGCTGTTCTTTTAACAACAAAGATTTATGTCTTGGGATAAGCTTAAGGGCACTTAAAACAGTCATGACTTACTCATCTTAGTGTGCTTAACCCTAGGAGAGTGCTAAAAGCAGAGTAGGTAATCAGTACATTTTTGCTGAATGATTGGATGAATCACTGAGGCACAATTTTGCTGGAGTCAAGTGTTTAAGATGGCGGTAACTTTTCTCAATGAATGAATTACCTCCTTTATTTAGGACTTTGTTATATACTTATCTACCTAAAGTTATAATCACTCTAAATTTAGTTCAAAACTGCATTATGATAAATTACTATTGCTGATGGAATACTATCTTTATCCCGTCCCCACTCGCCATGTAAACATATGCTCTAGGAAACAGAATCTTGTTTAACTTAAATCAGATGAGTGCTGTACTGGTGAAAGTTGTCCTTCTTGCATGATAAAGAGGGATGAGTTACAAATATCCACCTATGACAAGCCAGATATAAAGGAAAGTATAATACATGATGATAATTTTCAAAACTGAAAGAGGTTATAATATAAATAAACATGAAAGGTATTCAAATATTTCCAGGTAAGTGAACTGTATTTTTGCTTCTATTAGCTCTCTCTGATTTGAGTAATTTTAGATATAGATATAGATATATCCTGATCTGAAAAAATGGAAAGGATTTTTCTGAGAGACTATTCTTGAAACTGAAGTAATTAAATACAAATTTGGAATTAATATTTGGTTTCCAATACCACATTCTATTTTTGAACTTGCAGAAGTGTTACAATTCTGAAAAAAAAAATGGAAAAATAACTGCATGAAAATTCCCACGTACAATTTTGTTTGAGCTAATTTGTGGTAGATCCAGTCACATTAGGTCGATAAAATCTGATTCAGTAATAGAGACTTAAACCATATAAGCAAAAACAGAAAAAACAAAGATATATATTTCTTTATATGTCTCTATCTATTTATAAAAATTCTATTAACATAAAATATACTCCTAGGAAGGTAAATGCATTAATGGATAAGCCTGCAACTCAGAAGAATACAAATGTCACCAGACGATGCTTTTAACTCATTTAAATTCAACTTAATTTGACAAAACAAGATAAAGTGCCTTCTGTATGGAAATCATTCTATTGATGGAGAAATGCTCATAACTTTAAAACTATTTGTTTCCAGATCTCTTCTAGTGGAAACACTGACAAAGTAGAGCTCTTAAAATAATTGGGAAAATGAAGGTTCATCATGCTTTTTTTCTTTGATGCCTGGATGTTTGGTCTAAGAAAGTCACGGAGGTTTTCATGGAAATAGTAAGTGATGACTATCCCTTTATAGAATGAGAAACTCAGCCAATTGTCCAGTTGAATCCTGCATTTATTCAAAATGCTCAAGTCAAATCATCAATTACCTCTGGTGTGACAGATACCTTGGTGGGACGGAATCTAATCTGCAGAGATTTGCTCCCTTGAACTTTATCTGTGAGAGTTAATTTCCGGTCCATTTTACTAGTATTTCTGGCTCTCTCCGTCTGTTGACTTTTTTGTTATTCTCTCCACCCACTTTGCCCTGGTATTCAAGGGCTTTTCTTTTATTGTGCTTAGCATCTGCTACTGTTCCACTCCCTTCCAGTCAAAGCATACGGTGACTTCAACACAGGCTAATTAAACGGTGCTTGAAGTTAGTTAACAGGTGGTGGCCCCAGCTGCCCTGCTTGCATGAACAGACACATCTCGCATTTTAAGGGCAGAAATGGCACAGCAGTAATACCTGTGTTAATGGCGTTCTCCTTCCGTAGCACTAACGTTATGTTGGGATACCAAGAAGAAATAGGGTCATTCCTCTTTCGTAGAGGGAGAAGTCTGGCTGTGGGCTATGGTGATCACATTTGAGATTCTGAATAAAAACTCAGACCTCCTTATCTTTTTAATCAATGCTCTTTTTTCGTCATAGAATGGGTACATTTATTACCATTTCCCCCAAGTGTGTTAATAAAGCACGTTTCCAATCACTACTGCTAGTTAACACATTGAGTGATATTCAAGTCAGAGCCATAGAAATTTGTTAAATTCAGTCAAAATACCAAAAAATTTACTTAGCATTTTGGAATCACTGAAGCTAAGTTTGTTTTACTGTTTATTTAACTATTCAATACAGTGTAGTGTTTAGGAATCACCAGCTGACTCTGTGAACTTAGACAAGTTATTTTATCTTTTTAAATTTTTGCCTCAGTTTCTTCATCTACAAAATGTGAAATAATAGTACTGAGTTCATAGGAGTGTTGAGGATTAAATCAGCAAATATTTGTAAAGATCTTACTATAGTCCCAGACACAAAGTAAGTCAGTAAATGTTAGCTATTATTATAATTCATCCAAATTAGGAATCGATTTTAAAAGGATCATTTAATAGTTCCTAATGAAAAAAATCCTACATATTTGCCTCTTGAAATGAGAAAAGACACATTCTATTTTTGTTTTAATGTGTCAGTTTTGAGTTTATATAGGGGAAAAGGTGCATAAGGCATCAGTTAAAATTCAAGAGAAAAATGGATTTTGAAAATTTGATTTTTCTCTAGCTATGTTCCATCATTCACGCAGAACTCCCCACTAAATCATTCAGGAAGTATTTCCATGTAGACAGCATTTCATCTGAATGGCAGACCCCTTGAACTGCAGACTTTATTTTTAGTTTGCCTAATTGCCTTGTTGCTTTGTGCTGACAGGGATGAATTCACTCAATTTTATTTCTTGAGGGAAAAAACAACTCTTGATACTGAAATTACCCTACAGATTTCCTCACTCTTAGGGGAACTTTTTTTCCCCCTTGCCCACTGCTGTTTCAGCTCCTGGCCTGCTTTTGCTGTCTCCTGCAGAGGGACAGAAACTGCTGGTGCTTTGGAAGGAGGTGGGGAAAGTCGGAAACATCTGCAAGTCGGGTCCAAGGTCACGTGACAACTGCCAGTTCCTCCTCAGCCTGCCCTCCCCCAGGTGCCTGGCCGGTCATGGCTGCCATCCATCTGCAACCATTCAGGGCATCTCTGAGGCAGCATTCACTCAGCTGCTAAAGGGACAAATTTCCTCCATAGCCTCTTCATTGTCTGCTTTTTCTAACCACAGTCACGGTTTTACGCTCTTCATTCTAATTGTGCTTTTGATTATTGGGGTCATTTTATGCCTTCAGCTTCCCCAAAGGTCACAGGGATTAGCTGTGTCCAATTGAGGAGCAGAGAGAGCCAAGGAGGCTTACTCCCATTCATCCCCCTCCATGGATTTCCCCTCCCTGTGAGAGCGACAGCACTGCTTACTTTTTGTCTTTTTTCACTCTTGATATTTTCCTTGCGCCCATCCCCCACTTCTTAGAGAAGGCTGTTTGTCACCATCGTTGTGGAACAAGAGGTTTCACTGATGCAAATCCACACAGAAAGCAGGGAAGGTACCTCGGGCGCTCCTGATGGAATCAGCTTGCGCTTGATTCTTCCTTTATTGTTTCATTTACTTAGCTCACAAGCATTCAACATTTCTATTTTATAGTCTAGCTGCATTTTAAAACAGCATTCCCCTTTTTTGCTATGTCCTGAGTGTAATCAATTCCAGACACATTACATATATACTATTGATAATAATTATATATGCTGTAATAACACCTACACTCACTATGTGTTTTTCTTTCCTCTGTTTTACTTTGCCGATTCTGACTTACCTTTGTGTTTTGTAGGCACCATTGCAGTATTCAGAGTATTTTGATTTGCATATTTGTTTTTTTAATGGGAAATTCTGCCAGTCTTTATTTTCACAAGTAATTTCATAGTGAGATGGTATGTTTCACTTACTAATGTTGTTCCAAAAGAGACATTCTTATTGTAAATTAATGGAAATTCTTGAAATCTAAGACAATAAGAGTAACTATTTTTAAGGAATGTGTATATGTGTATCCATGCAGAGGGAGTGAGGCTTCTGAACAATAAACACCCCCAAATAACCCTAAATACTTTAAAAGACATTAGGCCATTTATATCATTATTCATATTCAAGCAATAGTGGAGACAGTTTATTACATAAAAATATTTTCTGGGCACTAGTGCTGTTGGCTCATGAAGAAGTCCATTCATTACCAATGGTCAACAGTTTAAAACACGGTAGGAGGCAGTCCTCAGTAGACTTTCCTTCTTACTAGGAATCAAATGACTAGTAACTTTCTAGTTGGTAAGATTATTTGCTTGGCTCAGAAGAAGGATGTGATCAATTATGATCTTGTTCATCAAATAATATAGCTTCATACATAGAAATGCTTTTCAGAAACTGTACTACGCATTCACCTTCAGATATGAAGATATTGCACCAATTAATTTCCACCTTCTAAAGTCCCTGTTTCATGATTCATAATACATTGATTTGTACATGTGGAAATATGCTCATTTGTAGATTCAGTGGCCTCTGAAATATTGCCTCACTTAACCTTTTCAAGCTTCATTCCTAAAACTTTGCATAAATATTTAGAGTGGGGACAGCCAAAGCGAGTAGGAAATGTAAGATTTTTGTTTCCAATGATGCAGCTCTATGTGGATACTTTTGGTCAGCACATACATGGGAAATGGATGGAAAGCTTAATATAGTAACCAATACTTTTTCTGTTGGTCTTTGTGACCATTTTTTAATAGAGGCAAGTATTTTTAAAGAAACACATTTTCCCGCAAAATGGGAAAGGGAACTGAAGTGCACAGATACGGAACAAAAATCTGCTGAGTTTTACATGTTGCCAGAATTAAGGTAACTATGCATGAATACTCTAGGGAAATTTTATAGAAATTATGAATAAATACTTTAACTCTTGCTGCTGGAGAAAGGGAAATGTAACTAGAGGAAAATCTCTATAATCTTTAATCTGTAACATTTGGCATTTGAAAATGTTCTAAGGCTTCGACATAAACCTTAAAACCATAATAGGGGGAGTCAGAAATGGACCTAAGATTAGCAATTTACATTTAAAAAATGAATGGCCAGTCTTGCACTAGTAGTAAATTAACATAAATAATTCAAACATCTAAGAATATTCTTTATTCTTGGATTTTTTGGGGGGATAAGACAAAACTATTTATTTACATTAATGTTAAAATTTTATTTTTGGAATGTGTATTTCAATGCTTAAATATAATTATAAAACATCTTAATAGCTGGTAAACAGACTTGCCAGTAAGTATAAATCTTTCGTTAGTTATAAATTGCTTACTTAGTTATAATTCTGTAGCTTCCAGTGGAAAAAGTCTTTTAATTGTACATAATACTGCCAAAGACAAATAGGTATAAAACATCATAGTGAATGAGAAAACACACACAATAGAAAATGTGCCAAAGTAGTTACACAATGTAGATAATTGACTGATCATTATAAAAATGATAACAGCATGTTGTATGCCACAATAGAGAATAGAGATATTAATGTCAATCTTTTCATCAAGCATATGTGTGCTTAATTTGCTAGGTCCATAATAGTTACATTATATATTCTTCTTGAAAAAAATATTGTACTCAGAAGGCTACTAAGTCATAACAAAAGTCATGCTGAATTCCATCATTGGAACTTTAAGCTCTACTGTGTTTTCTGGTGGAATCTGAGAAACTTGGAAGCTCTAATTTTATGTTCAATAGATATTATTAAATTAAATTTTTATTTTGAAAGAGTTGTATATTCACATTCAGTTTTAAGGAATAATGTAGAAAGGTCTATCACATCTTTATCCTCATTTCCTCCAGTGGTAACATCTTGCAAAACTACAGTAGGATGCCACAAACAGGATGTTAACAATGATTTAAGCAAGATAAAAGACATTTCCATCATGGTGCCTTGCCACTCTGCCCCTCCTTATCCTCTGGCAATCCCTAGTCTGTTCTCTTATCTATAACTTTAACATTTTGAGAATGTCTTACAAATGAAATCATACAATACGTAATTTTTTGAGAATGACATTCTTTCCATCAATGTAATTTTCTAGCTATTCATTCTGGTTGATGCATCTATCAAGAGTTCATCCCTTTTAATTACCGTGTAGCATTCCACGGTATGGTATATGAAAGCTTGTTTAACCACTGACCAACGGAGGTATATCTTGGTTGTTTCTAGTTTTGGTCTATTATAAATAAAGCTGCTATAAAGATTTGTGTATAGGTTTTAGTGTAAACATAAGTTTTCATTTCTCTGGGATAAATGCCTAGGAGTGCATTGCTGGGGCGTATGATAATTGACATTTAGTTTTTAAAGAAATTGCCGAATTGTTTTTCAGAGTAGCTGCATAATCAGTCAGTTTTAAAAGGCATACATGTATTCACATGGAAGAAATGTTTCCGTGGCATTATGATTAGGTTAAAGTTAAACCTTTAAGAACTCTTTCCTTTCCTCCCGCCCCCTCTCCTACCCTCCTCCTCTCTTTCACTTCTCTCTCTCTGCCTTTTCCCTTCCATTCCCTCTAGTTTTTTCCTTCTTTCCTTCTTTCTTCCCTTCCTTCCTCCCTCCCTTCTTTTTCTCATTTCTTGTTGCTTCTTTCTTCTGCATGTATGGAATTGTGACAGGAGGAATGACTGTGAGAACCTAATCTGAGAACAAGAAACATAGGTTTGTTAGTCCTTTAGAAGCGTTGAAGCTCAGTTTTTTTAGTTTTACAGTCTTTACAGTCTTCTTAACATTTAATAATATCATCTTATTCTTCTTATTTTAAAAATAAAGATACATAATTGTTATCAAGCACAGAGAAATGCAGAATAATCTTTTTGGTAAACTTTTTCTATTGATTGTGGCAAGCTAAAAGCCAAAAATATTGTTACTTGAGTATAAAAAAATCACAAGATAGAAATTTATGTTGTCACTGTGAGTAGTAGTCTATCCTCTAAGAGAAAAAAAATTAATATCTTAGGTTACTATGAAGTTCAGAATAAAGGATGTTTGAGATCATTAAATCCAACCAAAAGATTTGCATTCTAGGCTAGTGTAAAACTAGGAAAAAAGCCTGAACAAAACACCTATATAAAATTATGTTCTATAAAACACTTGTAGCTTTTGTACATATCTTAGACATTTTCATATACTTTTAAAAGTGGTGTTATTACATCAATGTACTAAAAACGATCTAGTTAGTTTAGCTTGTATTTTTGCAACTATAACAACCAGTGGCTGATACTTAAAAAATCAATTGTTAATATATATATGAAAAATTACATTGACCAAGAGAGTAATAATCACCTCAGGTAATTCACTTTAAAAGCAAACATAAGAGCAATAGATAAAACAGATTAAAAAGTCACTTATAATCTCAAACTTTTACAACTGTGGAATCAATTAGAGTTTGAGGAAGATAACTGATTCCAGAAATACATTTCAGTAATATTTATATCTATATTTGATCCCCTAAAAACTGTATTGTCCATTTTTTCAATATGAAACCTTAGAGATGAAGAATTATTTACCATACTAAAGCTAGTCATTTGAATGAATATATCTACCTTAGTTGCAAAATCTTGTTATAACAAACCTATGTAAATTAATAAATGGATTGTAAAGCTACTACCATAGAAGATGATGTAAGAAAAAGATGTTGTCCAACTGACCTGATCAATTTCTGTGAAAGAGATTGAAAGAATATTGATAGGGGTCAGACAGTGGATTGTCCTGAATTTAAACCACAAACTTTTATTCAATAAACTCTGACAGCTTGGGAGATAAAGTTCAGGTCACACTGGCATTATTTCCCTAACAGTGAAATAAAGCACAGTAAGACGAAACAAAATGATATAAAATAAAATAAGAATAACTTTCATGGCGTTCTTTGAATGAGATGGACAACGACTGAGATAAGGATATGTGAATAATGCTATTATAGATGATGAGATTAAAGATCAGTTAATTGGTAAGAAATCATATTTGGTGTGTTAAGCTCAACTTCTTAAACTTTTGTGGATACTTCAAATAGATGAGTTCATATTAAAGATAAAACAAGAAGAAAAAGGCTAATTATATAAATATTCTCAGAAATTTTCATAGACTATTTCTCTCTATAAAAGAGTAAACACTTACTATAAATACAATTACAAAGGCAATAATTTCACAGAGCTTGAAACTGTCCCCATCCCTACTTCTAAGGTCCACCTGCCATCAGTCACCTTTCAAGAGTGGCCTGTGAAAGGATGTTTAGGGCATCAGGGTAGATCCCAGAAGAATGAAGATGGAGAAGAATAAATCACTGAAAACTTTAAGAAAAGGAAATGGTCCTTAAAAACAGAGCCCATTAATACTATGGACTATATTGATTCCTTGTAAACATAGTTGCAGAAAAAATATGTTTATTATTATGCATTTGTAGAGCTAAATATAGCATGTCAGATGTAGGAACACAATATGCGTACATGTATATGTGATACACACACACATATATGCATATACATCCTGACCCTGTATGAAATATGCAGATATCAGGAGAAAATATGATTATAAGATTAAATTTTTTCTATTGCTTTGCTTGCTATTCAGGGTTATACCAAATTAAATGTATGATACTTTGTGGAATTACAATCAAAATTAGAAACACAGAAAAAAATATGAAGAGTACTAGAAGAAATAAAGAAGTGTTTTGGAAGAAATCGACCAAAAGGCCCAGTATCAAGTATCTAAAAATGTTCACTTACATCTTAGTGCATTCTGACTATCTAAGGAGAATGGAATGAGGAGGCCTAGAATTCAGAAATAAGACATATAGCTCCAGGCAGAAGGAAATAGTGAATATATTTTTCCCAACAATTGCTTTAGTTACATATTGACATAGTGTAATGGATATTTTGAAAATGTAGGAAGCAATGTCGGAATTGGTTTTGAAAGGAAATGCAAATAAATGTTTACATATCCGCACAAAAAAAAAACAACATTAGAGAACCCTTGATTAAAACCAACTAGCTGCATAGCAGAAATACTCTGAATTTACTTCTCAAGCAGCATGTAAAAATAACACTGGCTATTTGGGTTTAAATCCTAATTTCTTCATTTTGAGTGGCATTATCCCCATACCACCCATCAAGCAGGAACGTAAACTGAACGCAGCTGACAGATGATAGCTGGTCCAGCTATGGTTTAAAAGCTGAGTTTACTCTATCTTGTGTTCACAGTTAGGCCTGCTTGAGAGATACGCTTTGCCAAACACAAAATTCAGGAGACAGTTTCTAATTGAGAAAGCCAAGACGCATTGCCCATGAAGCTGTTTATGTTATGTTCATTAAAAAAGAAACGTAAACTGAGCAGGTGAGTTTTCTTTTCAGAAAATGAATCCTATTCAAGAGATCAAAGAGGCTAAAGATAAGGTATCCAGTAATATATTTAGGTGACATTCACCAGGCAGCTATATTCCATGCACAGCTGTTGTCCCAGGCTGAAATTAGCTGTTTAGAATTTGGGTTAAATAATCCCACACTTCAAATGACTTTAGGAAATTGGATGTTAGGAAGGCCAGCCAGCACCATCCAATTAAGTGGTCCTTGAACGGAAAAGTGCTTTACTTTGAATGGGGTGAGGGAAAGAGTTTGATCACATTTAAGCTAATCTATCATTTATCATAAGCAGTGGGTAAGATAGTTAATGACTTTATTGATTTTTTTTTTTTGGAGCTTAGTTTTATACACAACGTTTAATGAATGTGAGACTGAATGTGTGATTTGTTTCCCTTTTGTTACTGATGCTCTTAAATTACCTTTATCTCTGTATGTGTTGATTTCAAAAGGGAATTTCAAAAGGGCCTTAGGTAGTATAATTCTCTTAAACTGTAACTTAATTTTCAGATCTTCTTTTTTTTTAACTAGATATTTTTCATGTCTATAGTTATCTTCAGAACTCCCTTTACTTTTACTAGGAAGAAAAAAAAAGCATTGAAATTTTGCCAACGATGTTGGTCACAGACCTTTCAGCAATAGCTTTTTTTCTTGTTTCTCCTTCTCTTTCCTCATGGGCTTCTGTCCTAACACAACTGCTCATTTATGTAGGTCACTGTAATTATTCTTTGATTCCTACATTTTCTTTGAGGATCATATGGGCCATTTCTAGAAAGCTGCCTTTACAAAAAGACCAGGAAAGGAATGCAAGCATAATAGATATGCAAATGCTGCAAATGTGGTTAAAGAGCATCACAAAGGTGAAGGGGATTCATAGTTAGAACAAACAGCTAGTTAAAAAGTAAAAGAAAAAAAGCAGCAACTAGATATAAGCAGGGCAGAGTCTAAAATAGCATGACAGGAGAGGAACAAAACAAGACAAAATGACTTAGGAATTAAACGAGAAGTAGGCAAAGCTGGTTCCTCCCTCCCATTGCTCATATCATTGCTATCATTCATTCATACACAAGCAAATGCATGTATATACATGTACATATATATGACAGTGCATAATCCAATACATTGTGGCTGTTATCATTTTGAACAGACTGTTACCTGTTAGATTAAGAATAAGAAAAATAAAGTTTTTATTTTACTTTTACTTATTCCTTCTCCAGTGCTTTTTATTTATAAAGATCAGAGTTTCTGACTTACATAATTTTCCTTCTTTCTGAAGAACTTTTAATGTTTCTTGTAAGACAGATCTATTGGTGACAAATGTTTTCAATTTTTGTTTGCCTAAGAAAGTCTTTATTATTTCTCTTTCACTTCTGACAAATAATTTTTTAGAGTACAGAATTCTAGAATATTTTTTCCTCTCAACACTTTAAATATTTCACTCCACTGTCTTCTTCCTGCAAGGCTGCTGAGAGAACTCAGATGTAATTCTTATCTTTGCTCCTCTCTAGGAGGGTACTTTTTTCCCTTTGGCTTCTTTCAAGATTTTTTCGTTTATCTTTGATTTTCTGTAGTTTGAATATGCCCAGGTGTAGATTTGTTTTTTTCTTTTTTCTTTTCTTTTTCTTTTTCTTTTTCTTTTTTTTTTTTTTTGATATATACTCTGGTGTTTTCTGAGCTTCCTGGATCTGTGGTTTGATGTCTGACATTAATTTGGAGAAATTTTTAGTCATTATTGCTTTAACTGTAGTTTCGTTTCCTTTATCTCTTTCTTTTCCTTCTGGTATTCCCATTATGCGTATGTTATACCTTTTGTAATCACCCCATAATTCTTGGATATTTTATTATTTTTTTTAGTCATTTTCATCTTTTTCGTTTTTCAGTTTTAGAAATTTATATTGTCATATGCTCAAGCCTAGAGATTCTTTCCTCAGCCATATTCAATCTACTGATGGGTCCATCAAAAGTATCCTTCATTATGTTAACAGTGTTTTTGATCTCTAGCATTTCTTTCTGATTCTTTCCTAGAATTTGCATCTCTCTGCTTACATTACCCATCTGTTCTTGCAAGCTGTCTATTTTATCCATTAGAGTCGTATATATTACTCATAACTGTTTTAAATTCCCAGACTGATAATTTGAATGCTTCTGCCATATCTTCTGGTTTTGATGCTTGTTCAGCCTCTTCAAATAGTATTTTTTTGTCTTTTAGAATGCCTTATAATTTTTTGCTGATGACAGATTTGATATACTGACTGAAAAGAACTCAGACAAATAGGCCTTCAGAAATGTGGTGGTGAGATATGGGAGAGGGGATGCATTCTACAGCTCTTTGATTAGGACCCAACCTTTTGGTGAGTGTGCCCTACTGTGAACTTCAGTGCTTCTCACAACCACCCCCCCAACCTCCACCTTGGGTGGAAAAAGATGGCTGCCAGGGGCTTGAGGTGGGTATTTCCCTTCTCCCAGGTCTGTTAGGCTCTAACAGAACTCCAGCAGGTTAAGCACCGGTGAAATAGTTTACCTTGAGGGCAGGCCTTGCCCAGAAGAACAGAGTGCTTCAGCTTATTTCTGAATGGCCTCTTTTTCCCTCCCTCTGTGGAAACCTAAAAGGATTTTTCTCTGATCCTTACCTGGTCAAGCTCCTAGAGGTAAACCACACCATAGTGTGGGGAACCCCCTATGACTGGGGCTGCCTAGAGTTTTTAACTCTCAGACTTATCTACATGGGGCCTCCAGCCATTTATGGCTCACAGTTCAGATCCTCTACTCCAACACTAGTTCTTGAAGGGGAACCAGCAGGTTCTGCTGGTGGGTTTCTGCTCTGCTAAGTTGGGATTCTCTATATCTGCATATTTGTATCCCCAATTTGGGGGGCAGTGGTTTGCCCTGGGACCTCACTTCTCTGATATATCTAAGAAGAGTTGATTTTTCTTTTTCAGTTTGTTTAGCTTTTTACTTGTTGTTAGAATGAAGTGGTGACCTCTAAATTCCTTACATGCTGGACTCGTAAAAAAGTCCAGTCTTTTTCAATGTGATACACACTGAATGTGAAGCAACACTTTATCTACATCTGTAGTTTGAATTTTGCAGGCAGACTTACATGTCGTATTGTTTTCAGCTACGTGTAATAAATATCAAGAATAGTATGTCAAAGACAATATTATGGCAGCTAGGAAACACATATAGGAATATTCTGATACTTAACATTCAAGAAGTAGTGACTGTAAGTTATAAAATTAAACATTATCTTTATTTACAAAGGTTATTCTTAGAGAATTTAGACAATTTAAAGATATAAGCACTTAAAATTAAGAATTTAAAACTTTTAAAGAAAAAAGAACTCAAAGTAAAAAGCAAACTATAAATACTTGCATTATATTTCAAAGACAGCTACAGACCCACATGTACATATTTGCTATATACACTTTGATGCCTAGTTGTTCTTTCAAGCTTACCATGTCGAAAAAAGAAACCTTGATTTCTATACCCGTCACCAGTACATCTACATGGGAAATCTCTCCAAAAATACCATTCTCTTCCTCATCTTGCAAGCCCAAAACATAAAGTCATTCTTGAGTCCCCAGCTCACCCCTTGATTTCTGCATTTCATGCATCCATCTAATGACTAAGTATTGCTGGTTAAATCAACAAAATGTATCTCTACTTCTCTTCATGCCCACTGCCACTACGTTCTCCCAAGCACCCTGCATCTCTCACCTGGACCATTGCAATAGCCTCCTAACTAGTCTGCCAGTTTCTTTCTAATCTTCCTTTATAACCTGTTCAGATAGCAACCAGAGTGACTGGTTAAAAAAGAAAATCAGACGTAGATTTCTACTTAGAACTGCAAGTGACTTTCTATTACACTTAGAATAAAATGAAAATCTAATACAGCCTGCACCATTCTTCACATCTTTGTCTTAAGCCACAATTTACACCAATATTCCCTTTGTTCACATTGCCCAGGGTCTTCAAACAATAGGCCAGGCTCATTCTTGCTTCTGCACGTCACATTTTCTATGTCTGGAAGTCACTATTCCTGTATCTGTGGTACTGGCTCCAGCTCATCTTAGGTCTCAGGTCAAATGTAGCCACACCACAAGGTGTCTTCCCTGACACCTTTATCTAGCCCTGTTTAATGACGATAGGCTTGGCCCACACCTAACATAACTTTACTCATATATTTTTGTTTTCTGATTTTAAGCACTTTTCATAATCTGAACTTGCCTTGTATATTTGTTCAAATACAGATTGAATGTTGTTTCACTCCATTGGAATTTAAGCCTTGTGAGAACATGGCTTGTATACCTCATCTTTTAAAAATTTCTTAGCTATCTTGGGGAGGGTATAGCTTAAGTGGCAGAATGCATGCATAGCATGCATGAGGTCCTGGGTTCAATCCCCAGTACCTCCTCTAAAAAATAAATAAATAAACCTAAATACTTCCACCCCCTCCACATACAAAAAAACTAATCAAAATTTCTTAGTATCTAAAATAGTGTTTAATGTACTGTTCAGTAGATGCTCAGTAAATGTTTAGTTATACACAACTGTATTACTTGTGAAATGAATAAATAGCACAGACAACTCTTGCAATGGAAATAGTATAGATGTTTATGTTCAAGGTGAATTTTCATGTAATAAAGCTTTCACCTTTCAGACTACATGGGAATAAATTAATGAAATTAACTCCAAAGAGAAGATATGAAGAAAAAATTTAAATGAGACTAGCAGTGTTAACATGCACAACTCCCAGGAATATTGGCTTCTAAGAAAATAAATCTCATTCCAAGGACAAACTTGAAACTTAACTGAAAATAATAAGGAAAATAAAAGAATAAATAGATCTGCATTTTCTTTAATATGATTATCTTCAGTGTTCAAACCAACAATGTTGCATGTCCAAAAATGATTACAGTTTTTGACTATCAATTCTTAAATTTACAAGTAAGATTTTGTTTGCCTTTAGACTCTTTGTTCTCTATTTCAGTATAGTGGAGTGGTTCAGAGTACTCCACATCAGTCTTCTTCCTTCCTTCAAATCCTAGTTCTGTCATTTAATAGCCATATTATTTTAGGCAAATTATTTATCCTCTCTGAGCCTCAGTTTCCTCATCTGTAAATGTGAATATTAACACCTACCTCACAGAAAGCTTGTGCAGATTAAACAGTGAGGGCAATGTGGGTGTCTGTTCTAGTTTATTTCATTGGTTATGAACCTTCTGTTTGGGTAGTAAGATTCTTGGTATTCCATGACACCTACTGGCACTTACTCATAAAGAATCTTTATTGGATTTAGTGAACAAGGAAGAAGGAAAAGAAGAAAAACAATTTCGAGGATGAAATAGAGGTGGCTGTGTTCCAAATAACTGTCTCTGGAATCCAGGGGTCAGTTAGCTAAAGCAAACTGCAGATGGATAGATAAACTGTCATTTCCATAACTTTCTCTAAGTGGTAGTTGTGGGCCTTATAGCCAAGGGCCTCTTTCAATGAATAAAAGGGAATGAAAAGGTCATCGTTTCTCTTACACGACAGTCTGGGAGCATGACTTTCTGAAAATGTCTGGGTCCTAAACACATGGAAGAAACCTCTAGAATGATGGTCTTACTAACCAGGCAGTGATTTAAATGGAGCCTCCATTATCATTCAGGACACCCAGCTTCCAAGACACACCTCGGGCCTCAGGCAGCAAGTCCAAGAGCTTCTGGAGGTTACACAGCTGCCCTCCGACCTCTGGAGAGGACACTTTGCTCCACGGTTGGCACAAAGATGTGGCTGTTTCTCTAAATATATTGTAAAGAGGAAGAACAGAAGAAATCCCAAACCCTTCCTGAAAATATTCTATAGAAAGGTAAAGAGTCTTTTGATTCTCCCATAATTACCTAAAAAAAGGAATAAAGGGGAAAATCTATATGCCTTTAGAAGATCTGGAGTATAGATTTGTGGGGCAATTCATACTGGATTTTTATATTTCTACTTTTTTCTCTATTATCCCTACTTTCCACTTTTTTAATGTGTCCCTTTTGGTCCCATTAAAATATGGAAATCATGCAACTGAATTCAACTTGGAAGCTCACTCTTGGAGAAATTTTCTTAATTTGAAATCTCAGTCTTTTTAAAGTTCTCCTGCAGCATACTTTTGGGGTCTAGCATATTTCTTTTTTGATGTAAATATTTTGACTGGTTTATTTTCATTAATAGCCTTGATGCCATCTAATTGAAATAAAATATCACATTTGTAAGATACTTTAGTCACTGTGCTAAGCAATATAGTAAATAAAACAGGGTCCCAAACACTCAGGAACTCACCACCTCATGATATTCCTGAAGGTTTCAAATAATCTATCATAATGCTGAAACACAATATAAATAAAAATAAAGTCAGAGTTTCCAGATGCAGTAAAGTAAAGAACACACACATAAGGTTTGTTTCTATCATAGGAGGAAATAGGGTGAACGAGGAAGAAAACTGAGAATGAGGAAAAAGAAGGAGAAGAATGTGGAGGGAAAGGGCTGATGTGGTGCAGGGATGTGTCTTGACTCTCCGCTGTATTTCTACTTTAAAACAAAACAAGAGCATCTTCATTATTAATTGAACTGTCAAGAGAAGGAAAATAACACTATTTTAAGTATCTATTTGCCAAACACAAGGAAAAGCATGTTTACAATATCTATATTGTGTAATAGCCATTCATTCATTTGAGACATTTAGACAGTCACGTTACACGGGCTGCATTTTTTGGAAGGGGGATGTCATGAGGGAATCAAGGCTCTTCTGAATGATATGTAAGCTGAGATCTGAAGAATGGGAGATGGCTGTCTGAAGGTTTTAGCAGAAGACACAGCTCATACAAAGGCCCTGAGTTGGAAAATCCCGAGGTGTCTTCAAGGATGTGAAAAACAAAAACAGTGGCACATTTTGAAGTCAGTAAGGGTCAAGTCTGGCAAAAGCCAGAGGACGCAGCTCTACGCAGACCTCTGTAAAAGTTTTGATTGTCTTCTAAGTGCACTGGAGGGCATTTGGAAGGGCAGAATCCAATTTATATTTTAAAAATACTAGCCTGGCTCTCAGGTGGAGGGTGGAGGACGAATGTGCCTGCTTTGACAGCGGATAGGTGGTGGCAGTGATGCCATTTTGTAACTCACATCTTACAGATTTGGAAAGCAAAATGCAGGAAAAAGGCTAATTCAGGCTCAAGATTTCCTCTTAGTAGAACCACGTGGCATCAAGTAGTTAAAACTCCATCTCTTTTTCCTAATTTTTATCAGGGAGCAGATGTGTGGGTCTCCATCACTAAAATTTCAACAATAGCAAAAATAAGAAGAACAAATCATTTTATTTTGTGCTAACTCTGAGCATGCTCTAACTGTGTTTTAAGCTCTTAAAGCACTGTAATTCAAGGACTCTTCCAGCAAGTGCTGCAGAGAACTTAACACCCAAGGGTGCACAGATAATAATCAGTCAGGCTCTGATTTCAACTTCTGTTCCTTGAATCCAGAACTCACATTCTTAACCCAGATTAGAGAAGGGAGACCACTTTGTGATTTAACATGTTGCTCTAAAGGCTTATTACAGATGATGGCAAAAGGAATAACAATTTGACAAAAAAGAAAAATTGAGTTCCTCTTCTAGAGATCTGCTTTTCTGCTTAATAGTACTATGTTTTATTTCTATAGCTCTTTACATATTCATTTATTTGAATGAATATATATTATATAATATTTATTTGGGCTATAAATAATATATAAATATATTAAGTTTTTAAATTCATATATTTATATATCATATTTTCTCCTTAAAAACATTCTATGTGCTCTTCATGGCAATTGCTATTTTGTCCACTTTATTTCTTACTAAGTGGTCCCACTAAGCTAGGTGAGCCATCCAAGGACATAATCAAACAGCACCTCCTTAGAGAGGCTGCATCTAAAAACCCACCCTAGTCACATCCCCTAGCATCATCATCACCTAAAATGATCTTGACTTTACAATTTTCTTTTTCTGTTTCCTTCACTAAAATTTAAGGCCAATGAGATGGCGGACTTTAGTTACCTTGTTCCTCAGCACCTCAAACTTTCTAGACACATTGTGTGTTCAGAGTAAACATTTGTTGAATGCATAGTGCTTTCAAAACACATAATACTGATAAAAAATGGCAAACCTGCACTGGAATGAAAATCTTTAGAATCTTTAATGGTCCTTCTATCACACAGCACCATCATCTCAGATCATGGTCACTGAGATCATGTAAGGTCAGCCATAAATGAAACGGTACTTTGCATTTCAAAAGCAATTTCAGATAGATACGTTTTTACTTCACATTGACCACAGTTACATATCTTGGCCAGAGAAGTTTTTTGGTTTTTTTTTTCCCTTTGTTTTTCTGGATTGCATTTCACATGAAGGAGATGAGATCAGTCAACATAGTCCCTCGAGACTGATCAAAGCAGAAAGTATTGCATAAAACAACTCACATTTAACCTTTGCAAATGAATAAGTAAAGCGAAATTCATGAATTCTTAAAATATTGTCCCCTGATGCAGATATCAGCCTCTTTCTGATTTCAGCATTAATTCACATGGCCATCTTTTCCATAGGCAGTTTTATTTTTCCTAAGCAACTGGTATTGCCATTGAATTTTGTGGAAAAAAAAAGAGATGAGTTTAAAATAACATATTTTGATGAATCCTGTAACTAAGCTGAATAACGTTTAGAAAATAAATTCCATTTGAGGTTTTCAAAAGTAAGCTTTTAACAGTCTATTCCTTAAACATTTATGTTAAAGCTGAAAACTGCTTCGACTGTAACAATTTATGTGTGCAATCAGTTTATTAGCACAAAAGTATGTAAGAGGAATAAAATAGTAATCACCTCCCACTTTTTAAATTGTTCTCCATTTTCTGTAGTTGAATTCTGTGACAGCTGCTCCGAAGACAAAGGTGAAAATAGACTTGAGTACATCTCTGCTCAGATGCGTACACATGAGTGCCTCTCAAAGGACACAGTGACTCCCACTGCCAGTGATGCATGTGGTTCACAAACAAAGATAGGGGACTCCAGCCACATCTTCAACACTGAGTGGCACAATGCACAAGGCAGATTTTAAAGGATCTTTTTTTTCCAACTTGCTTTATTGCTCGCTAAGTCATGTGTGGTGAAGAAAAGAAAATAGGGCATCTTCTGTAGAAGGAGGCAAAAGTAGTCTGTATAAAAGTCAATACAGGTATATGGGAAGTACGTACTTATTCCTGTAGAAAACTGCATTTACTTCTTGGAATCAGAATAGTCAACAAATATTAAAACATTTACGTCAAATACATGAATATCTGTAAAGGAGAACATTTTTCCAAAGATAATGTTTTTTTTTTTTTTTTTGCCTAAAATTACTTAATAAATCCAATATTTTCTTTAAACAGTCAAGGATATACCTATCTGGAGTGGGAGATGTTGTCTTTCTCAATTAATAGCAAGCTAGGGAGGCCAGTCTCTCTTCTCCGCTGCAGTTGAGTATGTAGCACGCATGAACTGTGTCTGGCGTTTTCCATGCATTGTCTCAGTTACTCCTAAAAGGCAGGTCCAGATGTTACTCCCATTTTACGAGCGAAGAGACAGAGGCTCCAGAAGATAAAAGACTGTCAAGGTTGCACAGCTTTTAGAAAGTGACAGGGTCAGAACTCAAACCAGAGTCCCAGGCTGTAGCCAAACTGCCTTCCACAAATGCCTGTGAGCCAGGCTGTCAGCATTTCCAACCTTGACTCCAGCTCACACCACAGTCTATCATTCCCCGTGATTCTGGGAGTAACGAGTGCACACAGGCTAGCTCACTTCACAATTTACAATCCTGAATGTCCTCAGAATTAATGTTGTTTCTCAGCCAGGTGTAAAAGGCTTTGGATGATTTGGCTACGGCCAGCTTTCCTGGATGGTCACTGACTCCTAAACACGCTTGGTACCAGCTACAGTTACTTACTGTGCTCCGATCAACCACAGACACCTTTATTGCTTTGCCTATCCTATTCATGCTCCTCGAAACACCTTTTAACTCATGTTTTTGATGGGATTCTGTTCATCCTGCCTAGCTTTGCTTCACTACTTCCTTCTAACCCCTACATGGAATGAGTTGTTCTCTCCATAGCCAACCCAAGGCGGGCTAGACCAACAGCTATTATAAAGGTGATGCCCTGGATAATCCGCTCTAGGCATTGTAAATATCCATTGACTATTAAGTACAGTCTTCAAGTACAGGAACCTCTTTACTCGGATACCCCTCACATGCTTCATATTATTACCTAGTAAGTGACCGATAAATGTTCATCAACCATGTGACATGAAAATAGATTCTATTAAAGTATATGATTTTAAAGAAAAATTATTCACTTTTTGCACACTTTTACTTCAGTTTGTAGAGTTTAGCATTTTTTCCTTATCTAGCAGCAATTCAATGAGGTTATGTTGGTAAAATATTATCTATCTGATCAGAAAACATTTTCTAATTGCCTCTTGAGTAATACTTTATGTGGGATGGTCTGGACAAAAGATATAATTGAAAAACTTAGGGAAAGGATGGAAATACAAGATAGATTGTTAAAAAACGTAAGTTAAAAACTACACAATTAACTTCTATACTTAAGAAGTAATATATAGTCAGGTGCATAACTATATGTGACTTTCTTGATTAAACAAGGAAACTAAACTGTTGGGGTTGCTGAACTACTAATTAGGATACTTACAGATTCCTTTACTTTCTAAGCTTCTTAGAATTCTAAAGCCCTAACATCACCACGATCATCTACTTAGAGACAGGAAGCATGATCTGGTTATAGATTCATTCAAAGAACGTGCTTCAGACTTTGCTTCTCTGCTGTTCATGCTCACGGGAAATGCAGAAAACTGCACGCCCAACCCCCAATATTCATTTTCATTATCACCCTTTAAAACTGTGTGTATATTTTTATGTTCATATTGGACCTGCTATTTTTCTTTCTCTTTGTTTATTTTGTTGCTGCTTTTAAGTCCTCTGGGGAAATTTTTTTTTTCAGCTTTGTCCCTGGATTTTCTCTACTATGATTTGGTGAACACATATAATTTTTTATGGTCCACCATCATTGACAGGCTGGCCCCAAGGCACAGGGTTCTGTGTAGCACATCATGGTTTATTGATGAGCAGTGGGAACTGAAGCAGAGTGGCGGAAGCTGGCGCACCAGTTACAGATCCTTGTTTAAAAATCAACTGGGCATTCAGTAATGAGACCATGTGGTCTTGCCTGCAGAACTCAGCTCAGGCGAGAGATCTGTCTAAGGATGAGTTATAAGGGAAAAAAAAAATCAAACAACCATATTGTTCAAGTAGTTGGTGCTATCAGCAGTTTAAACCTAGCTCATTTCTTTATCACACTTTTAAAATTATTTAAAGGAAAGTTTAGGATGGAGCTAAGAGTAAATTACATTCTTGGAAAAGAGTTGTAAGTGCACGATAAAAGGAATGTGAGTTTATTTTTGGCCAAATTATTTATTTTAAAAAGTAGTTCTACTAATTTGAAAAAGACATATATGCACAAGACAAAGATTTTTAAAAACTATGAGTGAATAATCAGGATAACCACAGATGTAACAATGACTGTTGCAGTCCCTTTGGGAAATACTCCATGCTCATCTGCTTTTTAAAACCAATAAGGGCACACAAGCACATTTTCTAAATTTCACTTGTTTTCCTCTTTAACAATGCATTTTGGATGATGTTTCACATCAGCCCACATATTTTTACTTAATTTATTTTCATAGGGTCCGTTATATGGGTCTAGCACAATTCATTTAACTGATCCTTGCTTCCAGTTAGTAGACAATGCTCGAATGAACGTATTTATATATAAGTAGTTTTATAATTATGTGAGTACGTTTGCAATTTCATTTCAAAAAATTAAAAGCTAAGTTAGAGTATTCATCTTTTACATTTCTACCAAGATTTATGAGAGCATATTATCCCAATACTCTTAACACCACCAGAATTTTAGTTACGTTATAGTTGAAAAATGAGATCTCACTGATGTTGCAATCTAGTGGATTGTGAATAAAATTGAGCATTTTTCATCTTTTCCTATGATCTACCTGTCCAAATAGTTTGCAAAATGTTCCATTGAGTTTTTGGATTTTTTGTTATTCATTTATATATTAATAACAAAACGTATCATATATTGTTATAACTTACACATATAATAGTTTTTAATATGTACATTACTATCTTCTGTACTATTTGCTACAAATATTTTCTAATTAGCCTTTTATATTTTTGTAATGCTATCTTTATGTGAATGTTTATATCTTATGTTGTAACACATTTAATAATTTAATACTTCTGGGTTTTCTATCTCTCTCAAAAATAGAATCCTTACTCCAAGTTATTAACCATTCTCTTAAATATTTTCTAGACATTTACTTCTTTTAATTGTTATTGTTTAAGTTTGGGGCTGTTTGAAATATGCTTTGTAATAAAGAGTGAGGGGAAGCTCATCTTTATTTTTTTAAAATATTAAATACCTTGCCGCAACACTATTTGATGAAAAATCTACCTTTTCCCCATGTTTCAAATGCAATCTATTTTATTGCATTACTCTGTTTACTCATAAACCAACTCCACTCTGTGCCTCTACTGTGTTTAACATGTGATTCTGCTGCCTACATTTATTTACCAATATTAATTTCTTCTGGTATGCTACCATGTGAAGCTGCTGTTTTGGTTGTGAAGATATTATAGAAAGTAGTCTCCACATTTAAATTTTCTCATCCATCCATGTATTCAAAATTAGTTATTAAATATAGATCATGTGCCATTCACTTGTTTGAAATGAAGACATCAATACACAATTAAATTGGAGTTGAAAATAAGAAATATGTTTGGAAGAAACATTATCCCTCGCCTCATTCACCAAAATTGATATCATTTTGAAAGACAAAGTAGAGTATTGGCAAACTTGATTTAGTATCATAAGATGTAATTTATTGTCCAAGATCTAACGTGTCACAGATACACAACCCTAGTAAGCCATTTATCCTCTGAACCCTAGGTTACTGTCAAATAGAAAAAAAATGTTCTTGTTCTACCTCGTGGGATTGTTGTCAGAACCATATGTAATTTAATTTCCAAAGGGTAAACTACCACTTGAATCATTTAAATTGTTCTTAGACTCTTCTAAATTCCTATCCTATGAAGTTTGAAGCATCAGTAGGGTTTTTATATGAGAATTTTCACTCAACTGTTCTAGAGGAATTTAGGCATCAAGAGACACTTTTACTTTTGCCAGTTGTCTACAATAGTATAGGTGTCCAACAGATATGCTGATATAATTATAAATCTTTATGCTCCAATCCAGTATTTGAAAGGGGCTGCCATTTATTGACTGGAAGTGAAAGGGTACAGTTGTATAAGTGACCAGGTCTACTAACCTTAAGATTTACTGTTGCTCTGATTGCCAACGCGCAAATCAATATTCCTTTCATTCAGTCCAGGTCAAGCCCTTCAGTCACCATGAGGAAATGTCCTCTCACCTAATGGCTGGTACTATTCATGCCTTCTATGTACTGTAATGATGCTCATATTCCTGGTGCAGGGATGGGCACTTGATTTGTGTCTGGCCATCAGCTTTGCATTTCTTGACCACAGTGAGTGGTTGACAGATGTGCATGCCACCAATCAAAGCCAGTGAAGCATGGTGAGGCTTTTACTGAATTTTCTGGAAAGGAAATTGTTTCCTGTTGTGCTCAAATTTGAGTGGATATAAAGGCTAGATGTACTCTGGCAACTTTATAGTGTTTGAGAAAAAATATAGCACATAAAAGGATGTCGAGAGATAGGGAGTAACTAACCCCTGAAGACATATTTTTAAGCTGGCCATATGTGATGCAAAATATTCCCTTTTTAGCTTAAATCAGTTTGAGGCCACTCTTATTTATAGACTCCTTTGACAAATTTAAGGTTACTAGCAATATTGTACATTAAGTGATGATAGTTACTCTAGTATTCATATTCACAATTTTATTCTGTGTGTGTGTATCTCTTTTGCAAATTAAGTAACATATATATGTAGTTTGCAGCATGAATATCAAATATACATTAAATTTTTTCCAGTAAGGTCCCTTAATTAAGATACAATTTATCAGTGCCAATTTCAATAAAATTTTGTAAGGCTTTAAAAATCCTCTTTTTAAATAAAGGATTTCCATGCTTTCAAAAGTTCTCATTGGAAGTGAATGATTATTAGCTTATAATTTCTCGTTAGTACATACCGGTGTCTTCGTAGGTAGCCGTCAAAAGTTCAGTGCTAATGGCATATTGTAGATTCTATAAACACTTCAGAAACACTGTCAGCAGCAGTTGTAAAGGGAACTGTTAACTGACTTTAGCTGTGACTGTAGTGCAGTAGAAACCTGTAACATTTAAAGCTGACACCCTAGGATTTTTCTGACTTTCACTTGATTGGCTAGCCTATTATGTAAGGCAACTAGTTGTCCAGATAGACTGTTGTTACTTTCAGAAACCTTATGTGATCACACAATGATCACTGTGTGGAATGACGGCATAATCGTGAGAAATATTAAAAGAATGATCACATAATACATACTTCAAACTAATGGAAAATTAAAAGCACTTGATAATACCAAACTGTCTAAACAGCTTCATTCCTTTAATTAAAAGTCGTTCACTGACTGAATCTCTCTATTTCACACATACACACACACACATCTAGTAGGTAACATATAATGTTCCTCTAAGCCATTTTTACTGTTTACATCAAAGGAATTTAGTAAAAATAGCCACTAAATATATTTAATTCATGAGATCATTTTTTCAAGTTCAATAATTGTGTATCATTCTGATAGATATGCTCTTCTTTTAACCTCCTCATTAGAATGACAAAAAGTCAAAGCCAATTTTGGTAATCAAAATGGGAAAGTGGCATGAAACCATAATAAGGGAAAGCCAGCTGAGGAGCCAGCTACAAAACAATACCATGTATAATTGGTCCTTAATTATGCAAATTTAACAAATGGCAGAAGGATGGTTGTATGTCTTGACCAAGGCTGCCTGCCAAGTCAACAAGCTGGCATCCGTGCAGGAAGGAGCCACTCTGTGATCCTGACTGCGACATCTCCTTCCACATTGCCAAAATATTTTTGTGGAAGAAAGAAATTTGGTGATTTGCTAAGACAAGTTAAATTTATGTTTTTGGTGTGAGTGAATATCCCCAAATAGCATCATTAACAAAGTTTTCTTAATTACTTTTTTAAAAAAATAAAAGCTTAAAGACACCAGAATAAACCCAAATAATAATTAGCATATACATTTGTATGGAGGATAAGTTCGCTGCGCTGTTCTTTGGAAAAATAATCTCTACACACAGGTAAAGATTTTTGCAGCAAAAAAAGGTCTTTGATAGAGTAAATGTGAGCTGTCTTCTAATACATTAAAGAAATAAGCTACACAGGAAATTATTGCCATGTTTCATTTTTACACCATGATTTTCTACACATCTTTAAATATCTTTAAATTTATTTTTTTTTACTAATTTTAGAAAGATAAGCACTTTAAAATTCATTTATTCATGAGCTTGTATTAGGACTCTGTAAGACAGAGCTAGCTTCTAGAAGCATTGCTGCCTTCCTGGCCCCTGGTAGGCAATTGCCTGAAGTCCCCATTGCTCCCAGACCTTCTGTCCCTAACTTAGCACCCACAGGCACCCACTGCCTCCTGAGGTAACGGAAAATGCCTCTGCAGAGTCCAAGAGTCCCACAGTTTCAAAATGGTAGGTTTGGCCTTTGGTGACCCACATGGAGACAGACATACTTCCCAACACAGCCATGGTGGAGGTAACTTTAATGAAGGAAAAATAAATTTATTTAAACAATTTATTTCTTTTTCTCAAATATATTTATTTTGCTACTGCTTTTGCTTGTTTTTATTGAAGTATAATTGATTTGCAATATTAGCTTCAGGTGTATAGCACAGTGACTCAGTATTTTTATGCATTATACTCCATTAAAGTTATTACAACATAATGGCTATAATTCCCTGTGCTATGAAATATATCCTTGCTGCTTAGCTACTTTATACACAGTGCTTTGTGTCTCTTAATTCTCCCCCGCCCCCATTTTGCCCCTCTCTCCTTTGGTACCACTAGTTTGTTTTCTTTATCTGTGGGTCTGTTTTACTACTGTTTTGTAGGAGGAAGATAAGTGGCATGTTTTAGCATCTTGACAAAGATATTTACCTCTCAATATATTCTAGTTTGTAACAGGCACTGGATTCATTTCCTACTTCTTAAACAGCAAAATCTGAGGAAAGTTCCCTGATCATTTGCCAAAGCTTGCCACTCCAGGCAAGGTCTTGTTGAGAATGTATTTCAATAGGTCACGAAAAATACCTGAACAGCCTGGAAGAAATAGCATACAAAAAGTTGCCAAGAATTGAAGAGTAGGAGAAAAGAAGAATAAGGGCCAGGAATGTGTGGCACTAATGATTTAGAGTTAAACTGAAGGCTGAACTAGGGTGGAACCAGGAGTAGTAAATGTGGGTAGAGGAATGTCCTTCGCTGACATTTTTGCCTTAATCTTTGTATGTTCATAAAACACCCTCTACTTGAAATAGCATTATCACAAGTGAAATGAAAGAAAAAGATGTGTGTGCCTTTTTCTTTATGCATCAAACATCAATCAATTATTTATCCTATCTATCTATCTTAAATCCCAGGGTTCACAGTAACGGCATTAGGATTTTATAAATTTCTTCAGTAAAATACTTTCATTCACAATGGGATTAGCTCAGAATAGTTTTAGTATCTGTGAAACCCTGTCTTCCTAAAAAGCTTATTAATATTACATTTAGTTTAATATGATCAGACATACATTATTAGCAGAAAGCCTGAGGTTCTAAAAAACAAAGTAAAATAAAGAGAAACTTGGGCATTGCAGGTCATGTACATCATGAGTCACTGGTAAAATACTGAACATGACCCAAATTTCTGGAACAAATGTGTATACATTCTTTAAATAGATGATCCCAAGCCCTCTTAAAGTGTTTTGTATCAGTTACTTTGCATCCTGGGATTCATATTCTAGAAGGTCTTTCTTTCACGAAGTCTTAAAGGAAAGAATCCTGTATAGGAAAAGTTCGGCACTTGTTTGCGCAGTTCAGACAGATGAACAGATGCCATTACGAGGTTTATTCTCCTCTATCCCCTGGCTCCAAATCCTCAAGGCATATTGAAAGCACAGTTTTCAGGGATTCACACTGCATTAGCCTGGTAATGACACGGCTGATTATATTGCAGAAGTATGCCACTAAGATCCAGCCCTGCAATGCAAAGCATTCTTAGAAGACACTGTATGGCATTGTTTTAGGAGATCATGATGATATTCTCCAGTGGTACCATTTGGTTCTGCCACATTTAATATTTTTACAATGGTCTCCAAGGGTGGGAAAAATAAAACAAAGAGCCAAAGAGACTTCAACACTACAGAGTATAGATTGTTAAAGAAGCAGCTCTAGTATAAATCCTTTAACAAATTCAGTAAAAGGGTCTCTTCATGGTCTTCCATAAATGCAGACAACATCAAAGAGTAAAAAATTGTAGTACTAATGTGTGGTTTCAGTAGAACATAGCACAGTCTCTTTAGAAGGAAAGCCATCAGAGGGATGCGTGTTTGAAGGACACTTAGAGCAGCGGTTCACATCACCTGACATCCGGCGACCAGTCTCACGATTACATGATGACAGCACAGAATCACATTGCTGCCATCACTCCAGTGTGACCAGAACACACGTACTTCACTCCTCCTCCACCACCACTGTCACCCTGGTCCCGCCCACCATTATCACTTGCCTGCATCATTGCGGTAGCTTCAACTGCTTTTCCCATTTACTCTTGCTCCCTCTAGACCTTTGTTCAAAACAACATCTTCAACGATTCCATCAAAATATGAGTTAAGTCATGCTTCTGTTCTGCAAAGAGCTATTCAATGTTCCCTCTTTTATTTCAGAATTAAAGAAAGTTCTTATAGTGACCTGCAAGGACATTCACAGCCTGGCACCCGCTCTGATCTCATTCCCTATCCTCCTCCCTTTGTTCTTTCTGCAAATGCCTACTGGTCTTAGTGTTTCTCAAACACCTTGCAAGTTCCCTCTGTTAGAACACGTTCCCCCAGAAAGCTGTACATCTTGAACCCTTCACGTTTTTGTTCAACTAGCACTTTCACAAATCTGACACCTCATTTAAAATTGTAACACACCCCATCATACCCCACCTCTTTTACCCCAGTCAAATTTTATTTCCATGACACTTACCACATTCTACCTTGCTTTGAAATTTAAAGTCAATTTGTGTATATATTGTTATTTTTTGTCACTTCCTCTCCACATCACTAGAAGGTAAGCTCTACAAGGACAATAATTCTTTTTGGGGAGGGGATTAGGTTATTTATTTATTTTTGATGGAGGCACTGGGGATTGAACCCGGGACCTCATGCATGCGAAGCATGCACTCTATCACTGAGCTATACCCTCCCCCCAAGAATTCTTGATTTTTTTTTTTTTTAAGTAATGCTCTCCAGAGCCTAGAATAGTGCCTGGTATGTAACAAGATGCTAAATAAGTATTTATCATTCACATAAAATCATAATTCACCTAATGATGAAGTTTATAACTTTATTATAGTTAGCATGTGTGGCCAGAAGACCTTACTCTGCTATAATGTTTGTTGCAGTAATGCCTTCTGTACATGTAGCTCTTAGTTGTGGCATTATCAATAATTAGTTCCTAACTATCTAATGTATCTTCAGTGCCTAAATCAGTAAGGAATCAATATTTGTTGAGTGAATGAGTCATTTACACTCTTACGGAAAAACATAAGACATCCAGGGGCATCCTAGGCTTCCAAATTAATGCTATTGGCAGTCACTCTGCCTGAGATGACCTGCACACATCCATGAGGCTCCAGTGTCAAGAACAAGGACTATCAACATTCTGGCTACTCAATTTCTAATCATTTTCTAATCATGTTTCCTAACAGAGGCAACCTGTGTCCAGCCATGCCATTTCCTGCTGGTCAAGGTAATGCTAATTTTATTGATTACAACAAATAATGGTGTTTTAGGCACTGAAATTGATAGCACAATGGTATTTTCTAATCAATCCCGAGCATGTAAGCTCACTCTGGCAATTTTTTTGAAGTTAAAAGTTTTGTTCTACTTTGTTTATTCCTAGCTACTTCTACTTGCTCGTGTCAATACAATTCCAGAAAGTGGAAGGCAGAAATTTAGTCCTTAGCAGAAGCAACATACAGAATTTAACTCACAGTCTACTCTATTAAACTGTTTTGTATACATCCACACACTGCCTTTGTCAGGAAATCAACAGCACCGCTCTGTTCTAAATTCCTAAGGTTTCTGTCTTCACATCATCTGTTATGACTATTATCATTTTGGGGGAAAACTTTTCACATCAATTATGACAATGTACAGTAGCCTCTGATAGGGCACTTTGCCCCTCAACTCTCCTTACTAGTAACTTCCCTTTTCACAACTGTTTTATCAATTTTTTTCTTAAAAAAAACCCCAAAAACAAAACCAAAAAAACTTTAATCAGTTCACACCTTTGGTCCAGATCTCTCAATGCTCCCTCATTTTCTAATAATGCAATCTTACAATTCTGCTGTGACATTCAAAGACCTTTTAGAAACGTAGTTTCCTTAATCAGAATGCCTGTGTTTGGATTTTGGTTTTGCTGTTTATTAGTTGTATGACTCAGTCAAATTACTCAAATAAATTATATTTTCTTCATCGATAAAATGAAGATAGTTATAGTACACATCTCATGGGGTAGATTTATTGAATTAATGCATGGGAAGAATTTAGAATAGTGACTGTCGATGGTAACTGCTGAATAAATTTTAGCCACTGTGTACTTCAATATAGATAGAGGCAATTTGCACAGCCACAAACTTAGAGAAACCAGACTTGGCAACATCCCTCTTTAGCTTTGCTGGCAAAACCACACAAGTCTGTGTACGATTTGGTTAACAGAGCATCCAGAGAAAAGTCAACAGAGACACTTTACCTCATCAAAGAAAACATTCATCTTTAATCATCACCATTTTAGAAGAAATACTTTGCTGCAGAGTCATGACCTTTTGTCTTATATAATACAATAAACACTGTTTCTTCTAAGGAGATTGTTTCTATTTAAAAAAATCCTTAGAGAGTTAAGAAAAAGAGAGATGGGAATACCATGAGTCTAAAACTAAATTTGGCAGGAACCCCTTTGCTTGCTGAAAGTAGATTTCATCTCAGAACAGTAAAGTGAATACCCATTTTATCTCTCTTTCATCAGTTCTCAAGACCACTGCTCTGGCCAGTTCATTTTCCTCTCACCAAATCTCCTAGGTTCATTTCTGCCATGGCTATTTTATTTATGTTGCTCTTCCTTTGTAGAAATCTTTCTCTTTTTAATGTTTGGAGGTCAAGTTAAATGTCCAAAACTCTTCAATATCTCTAGCCACTATCAACCTCTCTGTTCATGAGCATTTGTTTATCTACTTATTTATCCAATATTGACTCAGTGCCCTGGGTGTTTCAGGCCCTCTGCTAGGAACAGAGGATATAGGGGCAGATAAGATATCAAGGGTTCAAGTCCTCAAGGGAGCATACACTAAAGAAAAACATATTGTCATTATTTATGGAAATAGTTGATTATAGGTGTTATGAAAGCATGTTAGGAGAGCATTTAAGAAGAGTGTTGTTAGGGAGAGCCCTGATCGGGGAGTGACATTGAAAGCTGAGACTTGAAGAATAAAGAGTTAGTTACACAAAGCCCTTAGGATAAAGGGGAAAGAGGACACTGGTAGCCCTGAAAACAATGATTTAAGTAGAGTAGTGCTGAAGATTGAAAAATGGAAAGAACGGAGCTGTTTAATAATTGAAAGAAGACCAGTGTAGCCGCAGCCTGACTGACTGGTGGGACGACCATGCTATGGATTTTTGGACTGTTAATGATTTGGATCACCTAGATCACCTAAAGAATTCTTACAGGCGCCAAGCATGTGGATTTGGAACCATGCTATATAATAGTGATAAATATTTGTTTCCTTATATTTTGTTATGATACATTTGTTTTATAGCTCTCCGTACAGTCCATGCCAAGATTCCATATAAGACATAAGGTTACAAATGTAGGGATCTTGTCATTTATTTGTTTTGTTTACTTCACACACACATTGTAGACAGTAAGTGCTTGTTGAGATTATTCTGCAAGATTCCACTTTAATCCTGTACAGTGCTACTTTTTTTTTTTTTTTGAGAAATGGAGACACACACACACATCCATACATAGGTTTTAAATATTATATGAATAGAGAAGTTTTCAAAAGAAATCCAAATAGCAGTAAAATTACTGGGACTACTTGATTTTAATCAACGTGAAAGACAACTCTGTTCCATGGCTAAAGATTTTAAGTGATTGAAACTTGGAATGAAATCTTCCTATGGAGATGTTACTCAATCACACCCCTCAGGGGAGGTAAAATTTTTAGTACTTAAACTTGCGATAAAACCATGTAAAAGTGACAGTTCTGGTTTTACCATTTTAAGATCAGATTGAATGATAAGAAGGAACAGTGAGAAATAAATAACCTAAGTGCATTTTATTACCTCACTTCAAATTTCACAGGTTTTAGGAGTCTTACTGTGAAAAGTATAATTAGCAGAGAGTGTCCTAGATTTACTGAGTATACAAAAATAAGGCCAGGTCCTAGGAAACGCTGAATTTCAAGTTTAGGGGAAAATTACGTAAACATTTGAACATTGATATTCTTCATAGTTTTAATTTATAAAAATGTAAATAAAAGGTTTAAAAACCATACAATGTAAATGTTCAGCCAGAGAGAGAGAGAGGAAGAGAGGGAGAGAGAGAGAGAGAGACAGAGGGGGAGAGAGGGGGAGAGAGGGAAAGAGACGGGAAGAGACTGGGAGAGAGAACTAACAAAGAAGACAATACTTGCAAGTGCTGAGTCTCAGCTCTCTGCATATCCTAGAGCACAGCCCTCTCATAAAATATTCTCCCTAGATTAGAGCTCAGGGCCATTGTGCCAATCAAGGGTAAGGAGGCAAATGAAACCTTCAGGCTTTCATCCTAGGGCCTCATTTACCTACTAATTACTGATGCAGTCATTACAGGCCTCCATCAGTTAGTTAACACACCACTCATTTCTGTTAACACATGAACGCTGTCAGAGGCCATGGTGTGCTATTTACTTTGCTATTTATCAGAAGATTTAAATGTGCTTCCAGTTCAGTTAGCAATCAAAGGTCACTCTTCTCTTCTTAAAATAATCCCAGGAAAGTAAACACATCAGCATCAATCCATATAATCTGACAACACGGCCCATTACCTAGGTAGCTAAGAATTGCATTTGTAAAAATTTTGCATTTTAATGACGAAAAGATCTGAAATGTTCAGATAGTTCTGTCCCTCAACTGAAAATTAGTATCCCTCTTTGTACAGCAACCTAAGTTCAATTTCCTTTCTATGTCAAAAATAAAGCCATGCAAAGTTTGGCCAATTTGCTGCAAATCTATCTTAGAGGAAAAAAAAGTTTCCTCTTGTGTACTTTTGGACACAGGTGTCATTATGACCAGTGAATTAACAAGTTATCTTTTCTCTCTCAGGAATTTATTTAAACGAGCCTGTCAGTAAATAGCCAAAGAAAGCTAAAGGATAAACAAGTTAGGAAGCATGTAGAGTTAACTGTTTGTCATGCTGGTTTTTCATGCTGGACACTTGCATTAGCCTGAAATAATCTATTGTTTATATTCGTGTTCATTACTGTTTAACCGAGCCATTTATGTATAATGTGCCTTCGTGTAGAGAGTTTTTATGTGGTTTATATCATGCAGTTGTTTGCTGGATCCAAATGTACTTGTTCACAAGAGCTGATTGATGCATTCTTGGGGATTTTATGAACTAGTTAACAAAACTCATTACTTAACAGTCTATTATTAAAATTAAATTATATAAATTGATAACTAAATATGTTAAAAATAAAGCTGATAGACACCAAAAACTCATAATTTCCTAGTTATTTCCCTATAGTTTTACTATTAACAATGCTCTTGAGGTTGTTTTATTTTATCTGTGTGGGAGAAATACTGTGTAACCGTGTGCTACTGAGCATGACTTCTCAACTTTTCATTTGGTGACGTCACATCAGTGGCTTGAAACTACATGGCGCAAGTGTGTATGCTGTGGAAATTGGAAACAAAACCCCACGTATCACTACATATCAGGGCTTAACTTACTGATTTGCTGATTGGACTTAAAGTGAAGAAAATGTTAACAATGCAGTTTAGGTGTTAAAATGTGTCCTGTCAGGAGTCATTACATTGTGAATAACACATATACAAAGAGAAAATATTCTATTCTTCAAAAACTATTAACCATTTCAGCAAAGAAATCATTCATACTATTGACAAACAGGTGAAGTTCTAACATACATTTTTATTGTAACATTTTGCCTTATTTGTTAGTATAAATGAAAATGTCAACCAACATTCATGTCAGAACTAGAAATGCAAGGAGAGGTTGGCTATAGATAAAAAAGTTAGGGAAAGCCAATAAAAATGCCCTCTAAGAAACAACTGACTGTGAAATCTACAATAATAACTATGGTATGTATGACATTATTACTTATAAATTATGTGCCATACATCCTTACATTAGTATTATGCTACATACGTACCCACCCCCCTTCCCTCTGGAGAATCCATTGTTAAACACAATCATATCACTGCTTACATAAAAATATATAAAATATAACAAGGCAATATATAAATTAAAACTATGTGCTAAAATAAAATAAAAGGAGAGGCATAAAAAATGGAGCCAGAAGTGAGACTTGTAAAGAAAACAAGAAAAATAACGTAGTTACCAAAGCCAACTAAGGTTCTCTGAGTAACCTAAATCAGTTCCAAACTTCCTAGCAGACACTGTGAAAAACAAGACCCAATGGGTTGCTAATTCATAATGTTTATTAGATGAAAGCATACTGATTACTTAGAAGAAATCATTTTTAATCCTATGTTTATTTGTAGCAGCTTGGGCCAAGTTCTGATCTTCAGGTTATAATGAACTACAAAAGTCCCCAAACAAACTAACAAACAGGAAATAATCACCTTCTATCTTCTAAAAGTTGAACATCTTCTTTTGGCTAAATCTCTTTATTCTATTCACTAAAACATTTTCATTCTTTTAACTAAAATGTCCCAGTATTCTGAATTTAATGGTTCCCTTGGGAGACAGCATCCCTGGAAGAGTCTTCTCCCTGGACCCACCCTGTGAGGAATAGGCAAGTTCCACCCGGGAGAGTGGATTTCAAAGTTCTCTGAAGGAGGGGTTGGTTATCTCGCAGACTGTCTTTTTGTTAGTTTGGAGCAATCACAGACTTGACATACAGTTGTATTAAAAGAGAGTACAAAACTGCATTGCTCACAGTTAAAAATGTGTATCACATTATTTGCATTTGTTAACCCTAAATCTTTCCAGCTATCTCTCCTACTTTATCAACCCTGTGAATTGTGTGACAGATTATACTGAAATACCATTTCTAGGATATGCCCTACACTTAGGTGCATTTTCTTCTGCTTAAGACATTTACTCTTTCAGTCTGAAATGCCTTTCTACCCTTATCTAAGATAAAGAATTTATTTACCCTTTAAGACTCAGACATGCTAACTCTTGATCCTCCCCACAAGAGTTAATAGCTTTTTATTCTCTGTTCCTAGAAGATATTCTTTTGACTATCTGTTTTTTAAAGATTTTGTTAAGCTCAGTAATTCAGCTGTTTGCATATTCACCTCTGTAAAACGAAGGCTCTTTGGGGTGAGGTCTGTGTCTTTGTAAGGAACGCTCAGGGTAGAAGTGCTTTATGCGAAACAGGCACTCACAGGTGGATGACAACTGCATACTGATGTTCAACGATGGGTGAAGACAATCAGTACCTTCATAATCATTATTAGAATTTTGTTTCATTGCCCATCATATGAGTCAACTATAATGGCATAGACAAATAGCAACACTTGGGTTCATCTTCCTCAGAATGATAACAATTAATGAATACACTTGCTAATAACCAGATTTTAAGAAAGCTTACTTGCCAATAGGATAAAACTGATTTTTCTGTAGAATTTTTAAATTGCTCATCTTTAAGGCTATAACATCAGGTAAAGTTTAGATCTTAATAATCAGATGATTAAACAGGGGAAGAAAAGGGCCAATTTTTTTTGAACGCCTTTATTTTGGTAAGAAAGGTGCTATTTTTTTTTTTTAATACACTAAAAAGAAGAAAACCAAGTGCTATTTACAGTTTTACATTTAATTTTATAGTGTTTGTCATTAATTAGCAGTATTAATTTTTAAAGGGAAAACATATTTCAGGTAATACTAATTGAACATTAGCTGGATGTTTTATTTTAGGCTTTTCTTTCATCTCTAATAAAATCACCAATGAGTTTAGGAATCTTTACTTTTAAAATACAAAATAAAACCACTATAGCATTTGTTAACAGTTTTTATACCCACTTTTTTTTTACCTTAATCAATCTAATATCTAGTTCTAGTAATCCTGAATCAGTTATTGAATTATATACATCATATTTTTATAATATGCTTGAATCAAATTCCCAAACTTGCCTATATAATTATTTTTCTTTATTTCCAGATGATGGAAAACTTCTCTCATGTTTATCTAGGCCACATTGCCCACAAACATAAACTAACACTGACTAAAATGCTTGATTATTGCAATTCTTACTGAATTATTTAGAAAAATAATCATCCTGCAATAAACACAGTAGAAATTGTGCTTATGACATTCTTCATGGTGGCTGCATAGATCCTTGCAAATATTCTTCATATCTAACCATGCAACGAGCATCATTTTCAGCCACAATGATTAGTGAAGCTAATCACTACTTTATGTATATTATTGGCATGCGATTCTTATTCCTCTCCTATTTGTCCCTCAGAACCATAGATGAAATGTTACAATGCCAAATACATGTTCTATGAATTGCATCACTCCATTGAAAAGATGAAAATTATGATTTTATAAAATAATAAAGGGAGGTCTGGTCATGTTCTGGCTGTCTTCTTTCCCCTTTCTCCAACTTCGTACTCAACCCCTTGAAGGCGAGGCTAATCCACTGGCTGCCCTGGGACTGGGGCCATTCTGGTTTATATCTAAAGATCAGTGGAAAAATGAAATTGAGCCAGATCTCTGAGCCCCAGGGACCTTTGGCTGCCTAAAGTCTTGCAGACCATGGGGCTGTCAGGAAAGCTCCTGAAGTTTGAGGGTGTGTTCAGATGATAGTCTTTTGCATAGCTCACATAGCTTTTGCTTGAATACTCTCCAATTTATATCACTCCTTATGTCAAAAGATAAAGCTACAGAAGATGTCTGATCTCTGATTAAGGTCATGTCCAGAAAGAAAGTTATCCATTGTGCTAAACTTTCTAAATAATATTAAGAAATAGCTAGTGTGTAATGTTTTGGCAACAAAACCATCCACACCAGTAATTTCCTTCAATAATTTATTTCAAATAATTTGTAGACTTAAGCATATTTGAAGGCTGTTATATTAAGCAGTATTTTCTTCCTCCTTATTCAGAATGTTTTAGGATTCACCTCAAAATGATCTTTCATTCTATGAATATAATTTAAAATCTTGTCATTAGTAAATGTAGGCCTCAAATTCTGCAAAACATTATTACAAGTTTATTAGTTTATAGTGTAACTTATTACTTATCCAGTTAGGTTATACATAATCATTGCTAGGCTTCACAAATTTGGGGCAAGATAACATATATTCTAGGGAAAAATATAGATTGTATTTTATTATAAGGAAGGCTATTATAATAAATATTTTCTATAAATAGAATAATAACATTATTATTTATTTTATATTATTATAGGGAGAATTTAGAAAATTTTGAATGAGATATTTTTAAGGTTTCAATTAAAAAAATACTTAGTTCTACAAAATTTCAGTGTTTCTCCTTTTTCTCCAAAATTTTACATTTCCCTAGTCTCCTGCCATCTCTAGGCAGGGCACTGAACTGAAAGGAAAGCTTAGATTCTCTTTTCAGGACATCAGGAAAGTAACGCAGTTCTCAATGACAGTAAAAATACAGGATTGCGTCCACTGAATTTCATACTTTTCTAAGGTCAGATAGACATTTGACCCTTTCTGAAATTTTGAAGCCTACCACTATGGATCTTTATTAGCTGCTGCACTTTGGAGCCAGAATTCTTAGTGCTTTGCTGGTAAGCGTTGCCTCTTGCAGCAAGACTAGTCCCTTTATAATAACCTTCTCCTCCCTGCAAGGTCAAGGAGCTAGGAGCTAGGGTATATAGGATGGGTGGGCCCTCCTACCCCAACCTTTCCCCTGCCACCCTCTGCCCCTGTCACTCAGTGGGTCTACTGCACGCCTCCCCCACTTTAGAAGGCTCCCGAGAATGACTTCCTCACACTGACTGGAGGACTAAAGGGCCCCATTGTGGAGCTGTCTTATCTTACATTCAAAGGAAATCTAAGTGATTCCAGGAAGTACAAATGGCTTTGATTACTGAAGCTATTTCTCCTACATAAACTGAACATGGCTTCGAGAAATTACTCCCCAGCTTAACAGGGACTCGGTCCTCACCCTTGTCCTTCTTGGTTTCCTGTAAAGAATTACTAGCTTCTGTTGTCTGAGGTTTTCCATGAATTACTTTTTAAAAAATCATTATCAGGTGATGTTTATTCTTTAAGATTGCATTTAAGCACTACTACCTTGTTTTAGTTTAGTTCTGATAACAATTGTAATTTAAGAAATTATACCACTGATTTTTTTCCAGAAGTAAGGTTCTTTTTGAAAAATTGTGAAGAAAATACATTTATCTTACTGTATACAAAGTCACGTGGCTAATTAGAAGCCTCTAACCTGCAAGGGTAAGGGATATGGTAGAGCATAAAAATAAATCACTATTAAAAATTGAGATGGAAGTATCAGTTTTTACCTCAATTTTTGGCAGTTTGACTTTTGTTATCTATCTATTTGCAAAACTATATATTTAAAGGAACAAAGGCTGATAAAAGATGCTTCCTCAATAAAACTACACATGTTCTATTCATTCCTTTTTCAAGAGTTCCAGTATATCTATTACGACTATGAAAATCTAATGAATGAAATTAGTTTTTAAGAGAGTAATATATTTTAGAGACTCTCATATGTTTGAAAAATAGCAGTAAATGAAGAAATTATTGGTGATTTAAGAATTTATTGTGAAGAAGCATTGTCAAGAAATTAATTGTATACGTTTCTACAAATTCCCCCAATGTGCATAAACATCCACATAATGAAAAAGGAATTAGTACCCTGGGTTCTTTTTCCTCATTTGATTAACATGCCCATTTTAGAAAAAAACACTGGTGAAAGATGTGGCTTTTGAATGAAAAAGAAGGGGGAAAAAAAAAACCCATAGTGTCACAGATGGCTGTCAGAATGAAATGAAGCATGGGTCTGTTGAGGGAATCAAACATGAGTGTGAAATCTGAACAGAAAGGCAGGGAGCAGAAGGCAACATTTCAAAAGGCATTTGGCACCAAGTGGCATTGTGAGGGTTAATTTACTGCCAGGAGCTGCTGGGCCTTTCATTCTCCATAGACACACAATAGACAGATCCCCAAAGTGCCCATCATAATCACAGATGCTGGGGGATTAATGCTAAGATGAAAGCTTCATGAATATTAAAAATATCAAAACTGCTAATGATGGAGCAGAGTTTGAAAAAACATTCAATCTCGAAATCTGAGAATATGGCATGCAGGCATAGTAAGACACTGTCTTTTAAAAACTGATTAAAACCTACTCAATTTGTAGCAGAAAGAGGCTTATGCATATTAGGACCTGGACTGGCTGCCAAACTTTACAAATTGCACAGACTAATTACCATAATTAAGCCTTGGATGGAAGAAGAAAATTCCATTTATCTCAGGCTGACTCAGTGGAACTTCAACAAAGAAAGTCCTGACATCAGATGGGCTTTTCCCTCAAATGATATTTCAAAGCCCACTAAAAATAAACAAACAAACAAAAGGGGCCCCGTCCTCTTAGAAGCAGGAATGGTAACCATTCAGTGTAAAATAGAGTTAAAGGGAAGAATTATTCAATATTACAAAAGCTAGTTTAGGGAAGTTTAAAGTTTACAATGCATGAGAAGTTCTATTAAAAAAAGATGTGCATTTCCTTAGTCTAAAAAAAATCTGAGTTATAAAATACTTGTGTATATGATTGATAACTTTTTAATTTTAATTTTTTAATTGAGATATAATTAACATATAACATATTAGTTTCAGGCGTACAACATAATGATTCAATATGTGCACACTTTGGCAAAGGATCACCACAATAAATCTAGTTATCATCCATCAATACATATAGCTACAATTTTTTTCCTTGTGATAAGAATTTTAAGATCTACTCTCTTTGGAACTTTAAAATGCACAATAGACTATAATTAACTATAGTCACCATGCTGTACGTTACAACCCAGGACTTATTTTATAACTGCAAGTTTGTACATTTTGACCACTTTCATCCATAGAATGGATAAAAATTTGAGAGCCTTCTAACTGATTGCATTGGCTTAACAAAGAGTTCTGTATGATTTAGAATTTGGTTAGCTTGGTTTCTGATGAGGATAAAGATGCGATAACTTGCTGCCTATCTATCTTTCCACTAATATGGACATCAGTATTAACAGAAGTAAACCAGGTTAGATCGTATTACAATTTTTTATTCTTTAGCTTTCTTAAATCATTTTTAAAAAGCCAGGACAGCAGGTGTAATGGTTATTTCCATGTCTTACCTAGCCTAAATTCAGTTTATCAATGAGTCAAGAGAACTTTTTCAGAAAAAAATGTAATCATCAAAGTTGACATTATCTTTCTGGATAGTAAAATTGCTACATCTATGACTATTTTTTGAAACTAATTTCTGACACTGAATAAAGGATTCAAAACAGTTACATCTGATTATGGAAAGCACTATGAACAAACTTCTATTTAATCAGTGTTGAACATTTGGCTTATATTTTGGAATGGATTGATTTTGAATCAGAGTAAAGCATTTGCACTTTTATTTTACAACAGTTGCTGGTAGAACTTGCAAAACTGATTGTACTTTAATTTTATTGGTTCACACGTGGAAATGTTTTTTGGTGTGCCTATATTTCAATGATTTAAAAAAAAATTGGTAACCAAAGTTTTAACTTTCCTCCTTTCTTTTATCCAAGTAGTAGCCTTTTTAACTTTAATTTTTCTATTGCCTTCAGTCTTTCTCCCACTAACCTATTCTTCAGAATGATTCAGGACACAAATATGATGATGGTGTTTAACTTTCCTCCCCTAGTGATTGGATTTCAGACTGAAGCCCAAATTCCCTAGCACAGCATCCAAGACCATTATAATGGCCCACAGCTACTTCTCTATCTTCATTTCTTGTTAACCTTTCTTCCTTCCTTCCTTCCTTCCTTCCTTCCTTCCTTCCTTCCTTCCTTCCTTCCTTCCTTCCTTCCTTCTTCTCTTCCTTCTTTCATTTCTTTCTTCCTCCCTATAAATTTTTTTGACTCCGTATGTTTTAGGCAGTGAAGTAGCCACTGGGGATAAATATCTAACAAAAGAAATACGACTCCCTGGCTCAATGGAGATTACACTTTAGTGAACAAGAAATAAATTTTAAAAACCCTTTTCACTCTTTTTCTCCTCTGAAATCACCACCACCCCACACCTGTGCACATACATATGTAGTTTTCTCGTTTCTAATTGCAAGCAGAGAGGAGGTACAGTGTAATGGCTAAGAACATGATTCTGGATTTTTGTTCAAATCCTAGCCCCATCACTTAGTATGCATTTGGGCAAGCTGCCCACCATTCCTATAGACCATTTCTCTAAGGGTTGTTGTGAGGATTAAATGAATAAATACTGTCTGGCACATAATCCTTGTAACTATCATTATTAACACAGTCATTACTGCAAAGGAAGGGAATCAAAGTGATGATGGCCTGTGACTGAGGAGTTTCATCCAATCCGAGGGGTGAAAAGCTTCTCTGATGAAGTATCGAGCTGATTTCTAAAGGATGTGCTGTTGAAGGGGAGTGATAGTGAACCTAAGTGTTTTCCATTCAGAAAGAACTTTCCCGTCGAGACCCCGAGGCGTCCAGCAGCCCAGAGTGTCCTGTGGCCTGAGAGGAAGCCAGTGAGTCTGTTGCACAGAATGAAGTGTGACAAATGAGGCTGCCACTCTGGTTCATCTTGTGGAGGGGCTGTGTTTTCTATTATTTATAAATTTCCTAGACTTTAATATCCCCTGGCCCTCTGTTTGTTACAGTCTTTTCCAAAATCCGCCTACTTGTTCTTCAGACGGATTATACAGCATTTCCTTCTGGAAGCTTCTGCCTCTGGATCCTGAGCCCCCAGGACCACCTCTCCCAGGGCTGCACCAGGTGCGTCTATGCTGTGTAAACCCACGTCAGAGCAGCCGTTGCTCTGAATCCTACTTTTGTGCTTCTGCATGGGGAGATACCTGATCACAGGGTTTTTGCCTTATTTATCCTCGAATTGACATTGTCCTGATACCAAAAATGGTCTCGCATACAGTATGTGCCAAAGTGTACAAGTTTGTCAAGTGAATAATTGAATTAAAGTATATACTCTCAAAGCATACCCTGAATGTTAAGACTGCAGGTTCTAAATGAGAATAGATACCCAACAATTTGGTGTTGGGGATGCTTCGAAAGATCGTTGTCCTGCGAAAGCCAGTATTTCCCTGGTGTATATTAACTCTCATTATAAACACAGACTGATTCTTTCATTTTTTAATGAAAGACATAGTTGAAATTCCCATTATGGATTTTTTTTTAAATGAGGGGTAAGAGAAATTTAAGGTAAATAAAAGAAATCTTCATCAGACTTAAATTTTATCTCTGCAAACATTCACCTACTCAGAAAAACAGTACAAATTTAACTAAAAATTTAGGAGAACTGACTTCATTTTTAAAAGACATCTTTATCAAAAGCAACAGTTGATTACGTATTTTCTTCCTACACGCTAAGATATATTACTTTTCTTGTTTGTATTTATCTTTACGTTCTCCTTCCTTCTAACCTTAACATGACTAGTCACAGTTGATATTCATTATTAATATCCTATGACACTAAAAGCAGATACAGCAATGAATGCTGTGACCTGAAATTGAGAGGATACATTGTTATCCAGCATCTACCGCACCGCCCTTCCCTCCACTTCCTTCCCATCCTTTTTTTTTTTTTGTCCAGGGACACATGCCTTTTGCCTGGGCAGCAACTGCACAGCTGATTGTAACAAGCTCCAGAGACTGGAAATGCCCTTTCCCTTCTTAGCATCTGTCTTTTGAGCCTAAGTGCAGAGGACTGTGACAAAAAACAAAAAACAAACAAACAAAAACTCATTTTGTCAGTTATTCTAGACTATAAATACGAACAGAACATTTGCCCTGCCCTAAACAGGGACTCAGCATTGTGAAAAAGGTTTGTCTATGACACATAATTACAGAGATCTGCCTTTGCTGTGCTGGGTCACAGTGCGGGGGGTGTGTGTGTGTGTGTGTGTGTGTGTGTGTTTGTGCACATGCATCGTGAGAGAATGAGTAGGAGATAGGGCTGGAAACGAAAACTAGGATCAGGGGTGTAAAGGGGGCAAAGTTTTAAATGAGATAAAGAAGAAACAGCCATTCTCACCAGGGGTTGAGTGAGAAATACATGAGAAATACAAAAGAAAAAAATAATTGAAGTGACTATGATCTCTAGTCTCCCAAGGATGGGACATAACAAGTATCAATCTAGAAACAAAGGAAATAAGTTAACTCATTCCTGCAACAGCTGCCTTAGAGCCTTATGACTCTGTGAACTCTGGTTGACCAGGGCTGGCCAGTGATGACAAGGAGGCTGAAGCTAGCGACGGGGCCCCAGCGAAACCATCACAGGGTCATTTGCTTTGCACATTTGCCAAAGCATGATTTTTAACTTTAATCTATGAAGGCACTTTTTAAAATTATTTTTTATTTCCTTTTCTGAAGTAAAGTCCTATAAATTTCATAAGCTTCCTGTTCAACAAAAAACTGGATCCATCGTAGAAATGGGATAAAAGAGAATAGTTTACACTTAGAGGGTTCCAGTGCTTCCTCCAAAGCCCATGAGGGAGGGGACTCTGGCGGTGGAGGTGGGAAGCTGCAGGTGGAGGGCCAGGTCACCCGCAGAGAGCGAGACTGGCGGGAGTGGCTCAGTGGACTCAGGGAGCTGTCCGGGTTTGGAAGACGCTCTGAGGGAATGGCACATGCAGCTGGCTAGGAGCATAAGGTGGGATTGACACGTTCTGGTAAGAACTCAGATGGGAAGGGGATCAGAAATGGGTGAGCCTCCTTGTTAAGAAGCTTTCCCCAGCTCAAATGGGCAGAGGTAGAAGAGAAAAAGAGAAGAGGTGAATTGCTGGGTGGCCTTTGGGGGCTGCTGGGGTAAGATGGTAGAATGAGAAGGGACCTTCTGAAAATAATGCGGCAGGGAAGTGTCAGAGCTGGCGCTGGGCCCCGCATCACTCCCTCAGCAATCAAGCTGCTGAAAGGAGACGTGGCTAAACTGATGATCAGGATTAGCTGTGGGTATGAGGTTATTCCAGTTATGGGAGATACAACATTAGAAAATATCCTGAATGTCTGTATTCTCTGAGGCAGAAACAACAAAAGTCCCCCCTGAGGGAATAAGTCGTGATTTAAGAACCTCAAGAAAGGGTGAGTTTGGCTTAACTTCCTTCTCTCTTTCTCTCTCTGGTTTTAAGTTTCACCATTTCTAAACAGGGTGGTGGTTTTGTTCTTGTAACCCAGAGTTCGTAAGAATGCTCTCTTTCTTAAAAACAAAGAAAGGAAGGAATGAAGGAAGGAAGGAAGGAAGGAAGAAAAGAGAAAAGTCCATATAATCTCCAGGTATTGATGTTGAATAAATAATGGACACACAACTGTCCTTAATTAGGAAGACTGACCTTCAGTGAACTAAGCCCCTGCCTTAAGAATTACATTACAAGTTATCTTACTATACTTTTATTGATATAGTGGGTTGGTGGTATCACATTAATTCAACTCAACAAAACTGTTTCTTCCCACCACTGCAGGGTCTTTAGAGCATCCGTGATGTTTGGATGTTTCTTGAAAACTTCTGAAAAATCCCATTAGCTTTAAGGTGCTGATGACTTCAATGTTCAACCACATCCCTTAAAAATTTCAAACAATGTTATTGTCAAATATATATATATTTGACAATAACATATATATATATACATATCTGATCTTTCTTTTTTAATTGGCAAAGACTTAAGCAAAGTTTATTTTCCTAGGATTCCCCTACCCAAGTGCACACATGGAAAGAGAGACAGCACAATATCTAATCAGTTTTTGTGTGGGTACGAAAGAGAAAATATTGAGAGTTCTATTTTTTTGGCAGAAAAAAGTAGAGAATCTTGCGTCCTTTAATGTCCTTTTTAAGATTGTGCTGTAAAACTTGCATTTTCTTTAAATGCTTAAATAAGGAAGAAAATCCTGATGGTTAAAAGGAGAACAAGGGCCATGCCTTCAGCCACTTGATAATAACACGAGGGAGAAAAGCCAGGGAACAACTTCTGGTATTTCTGTATCACCAAGTCTGTTCCATGACTACTTGAAAATACTTGTAGCTGATATAAATGAAGCGGAGAGGAGAACAGATAGCACCATCAAAGCAGGCACTCCAGCATACTGAACTCTTTTGTAACATTGGTGGCCACGGCAATCATGATTCTGTGGGAGTTTATGCTCATCTTTTTCAGTAAGATTCTACTTTGAAGTACAATGTAATATAACTTCTTTTCTAGGAGGATAGAGTGTGATTATAAGAGACAACCTTCAAGTGTTAAAAATACTTGCATCTAGAGGAAGTAGCTTAGCCTAGATTTATACCAAAATAATAACTGAGGGTAACTGGTTGGTGGCCCCAGAGGATATGTTTTCTAATCTGTTTATGGTACAAGTGCATTATTTGGACAACACTTTAAAAGATTTTTTAAAAGGTGAATATTTTTGCCATATACATCTGAAATTAATGGTAGCAAATTCACTAACACAATCCTAGAAAACAGGTTCTGTGGTCTTTAAAAAGATACAGATGTATTATACATATGCAGTGTTTTTATAGTAAACATTAGCAGGATTCCTTTCTTCTTCCCTTTTGGCTTTTTGTGCATTGCTTGGTAAAATATTTCTAAAAGATTGCTAGTCAGTTGTCATCCTGCTTCGCTCCTGACTAGGATATAATCAGATTTGTAGGAAAAACACATAAGAACCTAAGGCAGTTCTTAGAACAGTTGACTTGATGGGATATTAAACCATCTGTTGTCAATAACCACAAGCATTTCTGGTACTCCAGCCAATACAAACTTGTTATTCAATTATTAATAAGATGACAGTTAGTGCTTTACTGTGCTTCAAGTTATATAAAATGCATGGTTTAAATTCTGTAACCCTTTTGTTTTCCTCCAGAGTTTGGCTCTTTTAACATTTGCTAGTTTTACCCAATCACCAGTCATGTCAAGGGGGGAAAAAAAGTGCATTGGCAGGATGCAAAGAACAGAATAACATGTGACTTTTAAATGCCCCCAAAGAGAAAGGATTAGGCTGCCCATTATATTCTACAGATCGTTAACGCTCTGCTGTTTGCTCACGTTAGTCTCACAGTTGGGCCTCCTTTCCAAAGACAATAATCCTATCAACAGAAACTTGAAATGTAGGTCTTTCTGAGCTTTGGAAAGAGAGCTCAGCTCTCACTTAGGACAATGTGTAAGTTTCCACTGTGACAGACACCAGCGTGCCACCATGTGCACGTTACAGTACGTTCTGAGATTTCTATACAGAGTTGTCACACATCCTACCGTTGCTCATGCTTTAGGGAAGCAAGAAGGTATTGCTCAGAGAGAAAGAGGTTACATCTGGGTTTAAAGACTCCTATTTCTCTTGGCCAGCGTGGACAGAGGAATGAGGTCAGGGCTAGGACTTCTGGTAGGTGAGTCAGCTCAGGTCTCTTCTCCAAAGTGACCCAGGCTGGGGCAGAGCTGAATCAGTGGAAAACAGATTTTACGCTACAGCTCTTGTTCTCGGGAAAGGTGTCTTTCTGGTCTTGCAAATGTTTCCGGACAGACTCAGAGTTCTGGAAAGGACTCCTGAAAGGTGGAGGGAATTGCTGGAGCTCTCAGCTTCTAAGTTTTCCTTCTAAGAGTTTCCTTCTACAATCTCCTTCAACGGATGGCTTTCAGCTCCACAAGCCAGAATGATTATCAACACAATCCACAGCATTTCCCAATTTACCTAGAGCAAAAGTCAGGGCCCCTCTCCTTCTGTCTGGTAATACTGAACAGAGCACAGCTCTGAGATTGGGCTAGACTCCCACTTCACCATATTCTGCTGTGTACATTTGGGCAGACTGCTCAACTTCAAGAAAACTTAGTATCTTTCTTTGTAGAATGTGGTTAGTGATGACTTCTACTTGAGAGTGTTGTGAAAATCAAAGTACCTGCCAGAATAAGTCCTCATAGAACAGTTCTCAGTAGTTTAAGTTGTAAAGCTAACCTACCCTGACCTAGGCAACACTCTGAGAAGTGAAGACCTCTGGGGCTCCACTCTGCTCTGGTCTCTATCTCTCCAGCCAGGTGTTGGGACTTTATGCTGATGACAATAATTTATCTTTTCTAGGACCATCTGCTTTATCAGGAGATGATTCTAGTGGTTAGACAATGAAACCAAAAGAATGATTCTAATTATGGAATTTCAGGCAGTAGTCAGCAGAGACTTAGAACAAAAATTTTATCTTACTCTTTCCTTCACAAGTGTCTCCCTACTACACTAATACAGAGAGATGACATTTCAATTGTTGGATGACTCTTGCCATATTTGATCTTCAATGATATTTCCTCTTCAGAATCTTTACTCCTCATTCTGAATTTTTTGTATGCCTGTGTCCTAGATAATGACTGAGGGAAACAGTCAAGGAGATTAGAAATAATCACATGGAGATTTCTGTCTTCAGAGTGCTGGTTTAAATACCATTAGATCACTGATGGCAGCAGTCTATATGCGCTTATAAAACATGACTGGTGAGTTTGAAATTAATTTGTTGCCATAGCTCAGTATCTAGTTCCATTTAAAACCATCTGATAGTTTTGGTTGGTTATCTTGGAGAACTCACACATTAAATATTTCATCTTGTGATATGAGGAGAGCTGGCTTTCCTTTTTTCAGATGGGTCTTCTCAAAATGAATTTCAGTTTCTAGAATTAATAATAAGACACAGATATGCCTTATTATGACCTATGTCTTCTTATTAATATAACATAGAATTCAAACATTTTATATTTATTTATATTATACATATTATACATAAATATTTTATATCTAATATATAAAATATTTGAAATAATATATACAAAATATTTGAATTCTATGTTACCAGATCTTGTAAAAATTTTTCACTTGAGCCCCAAATTTCTCTAAACATTACTTAGAGTAAAGAATATACTTAAGATAGAGAATCCTGAAGATCAGACCTGGAAAGAAACAGTAGAATTTAACTGCCCCAAGCCCTTTATTTTAAAGATGAGAATTGCAAGGGCTAAAGAGTTTGAGTGAACTGTATTCAAAGTGACCCAGATATTTAAAGAGAGTTTTTGTACCATTATGCTGCCACTCAAGTCCTACATTCTGTCCTAATATAAATCTTGGGCTGGAGAATGTTATCCAAGATAAGTTTATTCGCTCTTCCACATGTGTGGGAGTATGTGCTTTTCGCCTCTCATCCCAGCCCCTCCCTCTGTATCCTTATGCCCCCTTTGCTAACCATTGGTGCTCTTCATAGATTCTGCTGGCTGACTTATGGACACATGGTAGGGTTGGACTGTCCCACCCTTCTGTAAATCAGGTGTGAACAGCTGACTTGCATTCAGTGAAATGTGAGTGGAGGATGTAAGTACTACGTGATTCCTCAAGTCCCTCCTCACTTTGCAATAGTCATAAACATATGCTGAGATAAGGTCTCCTCCCCTGGATTTCTGAGTGCCAACAATGAGCAGAGCCTCTTTCTAACTCCAAGTAGGACAAATGAAATAAACTACCCTACGTTGCCTCTTATTAGGATGTAGTATTGCATGGTGGTAAAAATGATAAAAAAGGTAATAAATGGAGAGAGAGTCCTCTGCCTAATATATGACAGAGTGAGCGAGCTACGGTTCCTCCGGAAAAGCTTCATTGTAGAAATGGATTACAACCCAGGCTCTAACATATGTGTAAAATGGGGAGAATATAAATCATACGGCCTTCTCATGTGAGTGGAGAGGTGGAGATTCTCCTCAGCATCCTTCAACGTCAAAAACAATGAATTCCCTTTTGTTTAGAAGAGCTCCAAAATGTCTAGTCATTGTTTAAATAGATATATATGTTTTACTCCTATCAAACACCAGTGTTCATAGGAAAAGATATGATGCTGTGCTTCAGAGAGGTCAGAATAAGGTGTGAAGAAATATGGAAGAACTTTCTGATCCATAGAGCTGTCCCCAGATGGACCTGGCTCTTTTGTAAAAGGCCAGATCACCATCTGGAAGAGATACTGAGGAAGATTTTCTAGACAGTCTCTAAATTTCCTTCAAATGCCAAGATTCTGACATCTCCTCTCTCTACCCTAATTTGTCTAACTTTTCTCTGGAGCTGTGTAGATTGCACGCACATGAACATTTCTTAAATACTTTCTGATAGTATCACCCTCTAAAGCACGATCATCTCTAATTGAAATTTTTTTTCTCAATTACTGTAAAATTTTAAACCTGGTGCTGAAAATAATTTTTGTCCAACACTGAATAATTCAGTCATTTGAAGAGAAGCCATTAAAATGCAAAGTGTTGGCAGAACTCATTCCAACAAAAGTTCCAAAAGTGATCCGGAAAACAGATGGCCCTGGGATTAGCTCACTCTGCCAAGATTTCTGGGACACATTTTAATCTGGATAGTATATAATCTCATTTGTAAAATAAAAATTTGGTTTCAGACCCAGCTATAGCTAAATTCCATAAAAATAATTAAAACTCATTCTAGTATACATGCGGAAATAAACCTGCATTTATTTTAAGCTGTTCTCAGATACAATAATCAACTCAATTTAGTTCATGTTATTTAAGTGATGGAGTAAAAAGAGAGCTGAGAAAGCAGGGAACCCAGGTTATAATCCTGGCTCTGCTCCTAATTCCTGTGTGATCTCAGGCAAGTTACTGATCCTCTCTGAGCTCAGAGGTCCACCAGATGTTAATACTCTGAGTGTGCTATTTCTTTGATAAAAGAAAAAAATGCATCTTCTTCCTAGTTTAGTACTAAGTGCAGAAAGCTTACAGATTGCAGTAGAAACCAGTCAGTTCTGAATTGCTACTGCTCTGTACCAGGTGTGATGGATACAGGGGAATCAATTGTGAAGATAAACAAGAGTTAAGAAATCGTGTTTAGCCTTTTAGAGACACCTTTACTATTTTTATGACTATATTTGTAATACTTTTGTATGTAAATATCTTTAAGTGTGTGTTTGAATTCTTAATGTAAACATAAAAAAATGTTGCTTCTTCAGTTTACTGCATAAATGAAAATTAGCAACAGATTAAATTCAATATTTTTGTGGAGAAACAGTTTACCTTGTTTTTCTTCTGTTACTACAGTAGTAACATATTATCAATATAGAAAAATAAGACACAATGGAAAATTAAAAGTATTTTACTGATATCTTTGCATCTATTTACCTGGAATCTTTAAAACATCTACATACATTCTGTGAGTATGTGCACCTCTACTGTGTTGTGGTATACACTTTGCATACACACAAACATTCACTCACCATTTTTCTGTTTGTAAAAATGGAATTTTTCTTACATTCATTTTTAAACTTGCATTTTCTTTTCATATGCTCTTTTATTGAACCAATACATTTCATAAAAGGTGAGCATAATTTTGATAACATTTGCAAGACATATGCTCTATGACAGCAGAGATCTTATCTTTTTCTCCACTGTATTCCTTAAACCCAGAAGAATCCGTTATCCTTTACTTACTAAATATTTACTAAATAAATAAACGAAAATAAGAAATTGAAAAATGTACTATAAACTCGGGCTTTTATTAAAATTAAGTTTACAGATATACAGAGAAGCTTTAAGGACATTTAATATATATCTTGACTGGTCTTTGATAAGACTCATATAAATACATTAAATATATAAAATAATTAAGAACAGAGATCCACCCACAACTTTCCTTGAATTTAAAAAATATATAAATATGAAAAAGGAATGAATATCAGTAGGAGAGAAAGGAAGAGAAAATTAGCACTAAGACCATGTTATGTAAGTTTATGCTTCTGCTCCTAAAAAAGGTGATAATTTATGTATGTGTATGTCCATGTAAATGTGTATGCTTATGCAGAGCTATAAAACCCCAGTTTTAAAAGAAAAAACTGATTCTTCAATTTAAGGAATATTTATCCATGTTTCCAAAAAAAAAGTATGTTAGGCTAATACATCTGTATCTTCAGTGTAAGATATTATACCAGAAAATACTGTCAAAATAAGGTGGCAGTCTGATGTATTAAGCAGTCCACCATATTGCTTCAGGAGAACGATAAGAAAAGTAATACAGCGCATTTATAACTTGTTTGAATTTGAAATCTGAGTTTTCAGTTCAATTTGAGATCATAGTTTAAGATGAATAATTTTAAAGAAACATAAATACAGAAACTTTTTTTCCAAAAGAGCAAATACATGATGTAGAAGTTTGTGAAATAAATAGGAAAATGAGAATGATAAGGGAAAATATGTTCAGGGAATACACTAAAGGAATTTAAAATAGTTCTTTAGGAGCTACATTCAATATCTTGTAGTAACCTATATGAAAAAGAATAGAAAATGAAGATATATGTATATGCATGACTGAAACATTATGCTATACCCCAGAATTGACACAACATTGTAAACTGACTATACTATAATAAATTAAAAAAAAAAAACGTAAAATAACCCTTTACAACTTAATGGTAATGAAGCCAAAATTAGAACTACATATTTCTCTACCAGACATTGCCAATTTATAAATACATTGTGTCACAGAATTTTATGTATTCATTGTTTTACTTGGAAAGCATTTTTCCTTAAAGAAATGTTTTAATAATGGCTCTATTACTAAGAGTCAGAAAGACTTCTAGTGTATCCTAAAATAATACTACTATTACTAGTATAATATAATATATTTCAACTAAAATTAACTCCCATTTTTACATTTTTTAGGAATGCACTCTGAGTTCAACATGGAGTTCTAAAAATACCTCTCTTCAAGCAACAGAAATGAGGAAGCTCTAATGCAATGCTGTTCAGTAGAACTTTCTGTGTTGATAGAAATATTCTATAAGACCCACATGTGCCTGACTATTGAGCAATTGGAATGTGTAGTATAAAGAGAAACTGAATTACTCATTTTATATTATAGCCACATGTAGCCAATGGCTACCTCATTGGACAGCACATGTCTAACTCATGTTTCTAAGGCATTGTTACAGACTGCATATTGGAGAGTAGAGTAGAGAGGTAGATTATATTCATTGGTTCACTATGATGGTAAGATAGTGTAGTTTGGCTTTAGTCATTTTATAAACTTACTGTCTACAGACAAATTGACACTGTCAAACCACTTTCCCTTTCTGCATTGCATTCTCCTTTTCCCATTCCTGGAGAAGGCCTACTCTACCTTCAAGATCCAATTTGAATGTTTCCTTTGAAATGTTCCACATAACTCAATTACTATGTTCTTTGCATATACAGAAGTTAAAGCATGTCTCATAAAATGTCTCACATCTGTAAGTTTTCTAAAGAGATTTTTTTTTCCAAACCAACTTTATCTTATGCAGATTTTATTACCATTATCATTTTTTTCAAGTGTAACCAGCAATTAATGGCTACCTGAATGAATGAATGAATGAATGAATAAATGAAAGTGTCAAATATAGATCCTTCCCTCAAGGAGTTTATAATAGAGATAAACACAGACATGCTTTTCTCTATTCTTTCTGTTATTTGTCCCCAAATATATTTTGGGACATATTCCAAATTTTATGAAGTGTACTATAGTATACAACCTTGTCAGAAGGAATGAGAAACTTCATATCTGCTGAGAATAACTTAAAATATATACCACCCTACCTGCCAGGCCAACTCAGCCAAGACCAGTGGCCCCTCAAACAGGGCCCACCCTGCCCCATCAGGCAGGCAGCTCTAGTGCCCTTCCAAAGTGGCTTCAACTACAGGGGTCCAGCTCTGACCATCAACACACCCAAAGCAGTTGCAGATGGGCCTTGCAGCCAGTCAGCCTGGGGGCCAGCCCCCACCAGCAGCATGCCTGCGGCAATCACAGTCCAATTGCAATAGGAATGTTCATGCAGCTCACATAGAGGATACCCTTGGAGCACCCTATTCTGGTGACCAGGGGAAATTGCACCACTGGAACACATCAGACACCTTCTATGGAAGGCCAGTTTTTCAAGGCTGGGAGGTATAGCTGATATACTTAATATATAGAAACAAACACAAAGAGTTAGGCAAAATGAGGAGACAGAGGAATACCCTCCAAGCAAAAGAACAAGACAAAGTTTCAGAAAAAGCACTAAATAAAACAAAGATAAATAATTTACCAGATAAATTGTTCAAAGACACAGTCATAAAAATGCTCACCAAACCTGTGAGAGTAGATGGACTCAGTGAGAATTTTAACAAAGAAACAGAAAATATACAAAAGAATCAATCAGAACTGAAGAATATGATAATTAAAATGAAAAATAGACTACTGGAGATCAACAGGAGATTAGAAGATGCTGAAGAACAGATTAGTGTTCAAGAAGGCAAGGTAAGGGGATCACCCAAAGAGAACAGCAAAAAGAAAAAAAAAAGAGATTTTTAAAAATGAGGATAAACAGACCTCTTTGACAACATCAAGTCTATTAACATTTACATTACAGGGATGTCAGAAGGGAAAGAGAGAGAGAAAGGGACAGAAAATCTGTTTGAAGAAATAATGGATGAAAACTTTCCTAACGTGGTGAAGATAACAGACATCCAAGTCCAGGAAGCACAGAGAGTCCCAAACAAGATGGATCCAAAGAGATCCATGCCAAGACATGTTATAATTAAAATGTCACAAGTTAAAGATAAAGAGAGAATCTTAAAAGCAGCAAGAAAAAATTCTACTTTTTCTTCATTCTTCATAAAAGAGAATCCTCATAAGACTATTAGCTGAATTTTACAGCAGAAAATTTACAAGCCAGAAGGGACTGACACAATATATTCAAAGTACCAGAAAAAAAACCAAAAGGAAACAAAACAAAACTTACAACTGAGAATACTCTACCAGGCAAGGTTATCATTCAAAACTGAAGAAGAGATAAATAATTTCCCAGACAAGCAAACGCTAAAGCAGTTCATCAGAACTAAAGTATCCTTGCAAGAAATGTTAAGGGAAATTCTGTAAATAGAAAATAAAGGACCACGACTAGAAATAAGAAAGTTATGAAAAAATTCTGACAAAAGTAAACATACAGTAACAGTAATGGATCAACAAACTATAAAGCTGCTATGAAGGTTAAAAGTAGCAGAATCATCTGTATCTAAAATACTTAAGTAATACACAAAATTAAAAGATATAAAATATGATGTCAATGACATAAAATTTGATGGGTGGGAATAAAATGTAGTGCATGTGGAATGTACTCAAACTTAAGTAACCATCAACTTAAAATAGACTGCTGTATACTTAGGTTGCTATAAATGAAACTCTTGATAACCACAAACCAGAAACATATAACTGATACACAAAAAATAAAGAAAAATGAATGCAAGCATAACATCAAAGAATGTCATCAAATCATGAGGGAACAGAACAAGAGAAGAAAGGAACAGAGAAGAACAATATAAAAACAGAAAACAATAAACAAAATAGCAAGTGTACACCTACCAATAATTATTTTAAATATAAATGAACTAAATGCTCCAATCAAAAGACATTCTTGCCACTTTTATTCTACATAGTACTGGAAGTCCTAGCGAAGGCTGTCTGACAGGAAAATGAGATAAAATGTATCCAAATTTGAAAGCAAAAAGTAAAACTGTCACTATTTGCAAATGACATATGATAGCATATATAGAAAACCCAAAAGACTTCACCAAAAAATGTTAAAACTCATAAATAAATTTAGTGAGGTTGCAGGATATACAGGAATCGGTTATATTTCTATGCACTAATAACAAACTATCAGAAAAACAAATTTAAGAAATTAATCTCATTTGCAATTGCATCAAAAAGAAAATACCTAGAAATAAATTTAACCAAGGATATGAAAGACCTATACTCTGAAAACTATAAGACACTGATGAAAGAAATTGAAGACAACAAAAATAAATGGAAAGATGTAACTCTGTTTATGGATTAAAAGATTTAATATCATTAGAATGCCCATACTACTTAAAGCAATATATAGATTCAAAGCAACTCTATCAAAATACCAATGGCATTTTTCACAAACTGGAGCAAGTAATTCTAAAATTTCTTTGGAACCAGAAAAGACCCTGAATAGCTAAAGCAATCTTAAGAAAGAAGAACAAAGCTGGGAGGTACCATGCTCCCTGATTTCAACCTATACTGCAAATTGATAGTAATCAAACCTGAATGGTACTGGCATAAAAACAGATACAGGAATCAATCGAACAGAGTAGAGAGCCACAAAAATAAACCCACACTTCTATGACCAATTAATTTATAACAAGATGCCAAGAATATACAGTGGGGAAAAGCCAGTCTCTTCAAGCAATGGTGCTGGAAAAATTGGACAGTTATATGCAGAAGAATCGAATTGGACCACTTTCTTACACCATGTAAAATAAACTCAAAATAGATTAAAGACTTAAATGTAACATCTGAAAACTCTTAGAAGAAAACATATGGTCTCTAACATCGGTCTTAGCAATAAGTTTTAGATCCGTCTCCTTAGAGAAGGGCAACAAAAGCAAACATAAGCAAATGGGACTACATCAAACTAAAAAGCTTTTGCAAAACAAGGGAAACCATCAACAAAATGAAAAGATCATCTACTAAATGGCAGAAGATATTTGCAAATGATATACCCAATAAGGGATTAATATTCAAAATACACAGAAAATTCATAAAATTAAAAATTAAAAATATAAACACTTTTGAGGAATCTCCATACTGTTTTCTGTAATGACTGCACCAAACTACATTCCCACCAGCAGTGTAGGAGGGTTCCCTTTTCTCCATACCCTCGCCAGCATTTATTATTTGTGGATTTTTTAATGATGGTCATTCTGACTGGTATGTTGTGATACCTTATTGTAGTTCTGATTTGCATTTCTCTGATAATTAGTGATATTGAGTATTTTTTCATGTGTCTATTGGCCATTTGTATGTCTTCATTGGAGAATTGCTTGTTTAGATCTTCTGCCCATTTGGGGATTGGAAAGCAATCTAAATGTTCATCAACAGATGACTGGATAAAGAAGTGTGGTGTATTTATAGAATGGAATACTACTCAGTCATAAAAAAGAATAAAATAATGCCATTTGAAGCAACATGGATGAACCTAGAGATCATCATTCTATGTGAAGTAAGCCAGAAAGAGAAAGAAAAAATACCATATGATATCACTCATATGTGGAATCTAAAAAAAAGGAAAAAGAAAAAAAAAGGACACTAATGAATTTATCTACAAAACAGAAATAGATTCACAGACACAGTGAACAATCTTATGGTTATGAGGGGAAGAGGAGTGGGAAGGGGTAAATTTGGGAGTTTGAGATTTGCAAATGTTAACCACTATATATATAAATAGATAAAAAACAAATTTCTTCTGTGTACAGCACAGGAAACTATATTCAATACCTTGTAATAACCTTTAATGAAAAAGAATATGAAAACAAATTTATGTATATATATGCATGACTGGGACATTATGTTGTATACCAGAAATTGACACATTATAACTGACTATACTTCAATAAAACAAACAATTCAATTAAGAAATATTTACAAGGAATACATGTGGATGGCCAACAGACACATGAAAAGATGCTCAGCATTACAGTCAAATCAAAATGCAAATCAAAACCACATGTAATATCTCATCACACCTGTCAGAGTGGCTGCTATCAAAAGGACAAGAAGTAAAATGTGTTGGCAAGGATGTGGAGAAAAGGGAACCCTCATGCCCTGTTGATAGAAATGTAAATTAGTACAGCCACTACGGAAAACAGTATGGAAGTTCCTCAAAAAATCAAGACTAGAACTACCATACAATCCAGCAGTTCCACTCTGGGTATTTATCCAAACAAAACAAAACCACTAGTTCAAAAAGATATAGGCACCTCTACGTTCATTGCAGTATTATTTCCAACAGCCAAGATTTGAAAGCAACCTAAGTGTCCATCAACAGGTGAATGGATAAAGATGTGGTACATATACAATAGATTATTTCTCAACCATAAAAAGGATGAAATCTTGCCATTTGCATCAACATAGGTGGTCTTATGTGGTATTATGCTAAGTGAAATAAGTCAGACAGAGAAAGATAAATGTCATACCGTATGGCTTATATGGTTTCACATGTATGTGGAATCTAAAGAACAAAAGAAATGATCAAAACAAAACAGAAACGCACTCATACGTATAGAGAACAAACAGATGTCCATCAGAGGGAAGAAGGATTAGGAGTTGGAAGAAACAGGGAAAGAGGACTGAGAAGTACAAAGTTCCAATTATGAAATAATTGTCATGAGGATATAACAGACAGCATAGGGTATATAGTCAATAATATTGCAGTAACTTTGGGTGGTGACAGACGGTTATTAGGCGTATCATGGTGATCAATTTGCGATGTATATAAATGTCAAATCACCGTGTTGTATACTCGCAGCTAATATAATGTTGTGTGTCAACTATCAGATGCACTGTGACATCAAGGTTAGAGTGTACACGAGAATGGATTCTTAAGGGGAAATGAGATCACTCATTACAAGATAGACAAGCTCCTAGCACTTTTTGTATTATTTAGATTATATTCCACTAATGAGAACAGGCTTGTAGTGGGTAGTTAACTATGTGAAGCCCACATTAAGGTTTCAGATAATAAAACATTAACATAAACTATAAATTATTAATATGCTACACATGTTGTGTGAGTGAATTCTGAGCATAAGGATATGTATTTACTAATTTCCCTTGGAAATTAACGTGCAAACTAACCATGCTCTCACCTTGCTTCATATAGGCCCACCTCCTGGGGGGAATTTGATTAATGGGAACAGTTATGAAAGGTATCATGCTTTGATTAATGTACTTCAATTTTTCTAAGAAGAAATCAAAGGGGACCTTTTTTGCACATTCAACAATTAAGTGATTATATTCTCTGAAATGTCTCATTCTTTTACTTTTGACATTTCTTGGTGCAGAAATTTCTGTGAATTAACACAGAAGAGTTTACATTTGAGTAAAGCTTCACTTGTTGATAACTAATTTATTTTTAAAGAGGTCTCAATAATACATTTTATTCTGGAGAAAGACACTTTTATTAAAGGAAATAAAAGAACAGTTTTACTATCTAGAGCAAAGGAACCTATGATTGTTTAATATTTGCCCTCTTTCCCTATTTTATGTTAACAGGTTGGTATTGTACTCTTTCTGGAACTGATTTGACTCTTGAAAAATTATTTGTCCAAAAGTTAAACTTAGGAACATGTCCTCATGGCTGGACAAAATCAACTATGTCATTTCTGTCGCTAACATTTATCCTGCTTTATGGCTTTGGATTGTATTTCTTATCAACACATTTAAAAAAGTATTTTGTTGCTCACTAATTATGCTCATTTATTTAATAGATATTCACTGAGTCCATATCATGTGCCAGAAATGATACTAAGTGTTGGTAAATAGTGTGGTTTCTGCTCCCATTGATTCTATACTCTAGAGGTGACCGATATTAAATCAGCACGCAGGTTACATGAAATTGATCATTGTAACAAGTGATAGGAGGAAAAGAAGGATAGAGGTAATTTTGCTGGATGAAGGGCTTTTCAGGGAAGGCTGCCCTAAGGAAATGACGTACAAGCTGAGATATAAAGAGTGAGTAGGAGTCATTCATAGGAAACATCGTGGAGGGCAAGGGTGATATGTGTTAGGTAGTGAGTGTGAAAGAACATCAGAGGGAATGGCAAGTCTAAAAACCCTATAGGTAAGACAAATTCCATGTTCGAGGAACTCTCAGAGGCCAGTGGTTGGGATATAATGAATGACAAGATGAGTTAAAAGAGGAGTCTATTAGAACATCCACGATCATGTAGGCCATGGTAAATAATTTTGTCATTGACTTACAAGTGAGAGAATGCCACCTAAGTGTTTTAAACCAAGTTGTCCATATTTTTAAAAAATGATCATTCTGTCTATTTACTGGAGGGTGGATTATAGTATGCAAAAGTTCACCTAGAATTCAGAATATTACCTTAGGATAAAAGGCGATGTTGCTTTGACTACTGTGGTGGCAACAGAGACAGAAAAAAATAGATGGATTCAAGACATATCTGTTTTTTTGTAAGAGGTGAGGAGAAAAAAGTTTTAAGAACGATTACCGGTGTTCTGGCTTGCACATGGTGGTGGCTGGATGTGATATTATAGAAACAGAGAAGATGAATGAGTTGCAGGTTTATGGAAGCAGTTTAAAGCTGAATAGATATAGCAAGGTTTGGGACATGCTAAGTTTGAGTTATTCGTGAAACACAAAATAGATCCCTCAAGTAGACAGCTACATATGAAATGTGACATTCAGGAGAGAGTATGGATTGGATGCAAAATTTTGAGTCTTTGAATATAGATGGTGATGATGATGGTGATGATGGTGATAACTAATGCAAAGCACACTTTCTTCCAATCACTATTTGAAGCACTTTACGTAAATTATCTAATTTGATGCTCAGAATGATTTTATGAAGTAGTTACTCCTATCCTCATTTTAAAGGTGGAAAACCTGAGGCACGAAAATCACCAGCTGTTAAATGTGGGGCCAGGATTAGAACCATGGCAGTCTGGATCCAGATTCCATGCTCTCATGTACTACCCTTTGCTGTTCTTCAAAAAAAAGCCAGGTATAGTCACCCTGCCCTATACACAAAGGATATAGCTTTGATTTTCTATCAGAGAAAGATTATATGTTCAGAAAAAAGATAAAAAGTAGAAATTGTTCCCTAACCTCTTCTGATTTTAGGATACAAGTCTAATCTCAATCCTCATGCTCACAGGGGAGGATAATCAATATTGAATCAATCCCAATAAAGTGCAGAGGAAGAAAGAAAGATGCCCAGAACTAATCTCTGGGGAATCCCAAACTGCAGTTTGCTAAAGAAGAGAAGCTGGCTACGAGGTTGAAGTTAGCCAGAGACATAAGAAGAAAACCAGGAGAATGTGGAATTATACAAGCCAAGAGCCAAGGGAAAAGAGAATTTCAAAAGAATAGAAGGCAACTGTGTCCACTGCTGCTAAGAGATCTAGGTAGGTTTATTAAAAACACAAGTTCCTCATAAATCAATACTAATTTGAAGGAAGAAATGTTGGAGTAGGTACGGACAGTTGGGATCTTAATCTACTCCTAGACCTGACTTTATCTAGGTGACCGTCATGGGGCAAGTCCCCTATCTCTCCAGATTTCAGGTTCCTAATCTACAAAATAAGTATGTAAAGATAATTTCCACTGGTCCTTCCATCCCCTAAATGCTGTTTTATTACTTATGGTGAACCAATATTTTACAATAATGATTTGTTGTTAAAATGCCTCTTTCTGAGCAAACATTATATTGTTACTCACAGTCATAGAATGGCTTGCAATGGACAGCATACTCTCCATGTGGGAAGTAAGCTTACACACAGATATTATGCAAAAACTCATTTTTTTTTTTTTTTAGATGTGGAAGTTACATGAAGATTGGATCACAATAGAATAGTTTCAGATTTCTGCATGGAACATTTTCTTTTTATCCTATCATATGGTCTCCACTGTCAACACAAAATATATTTATACACAGGGGAGCTTAGAAGGTCCTCAAGTGTCTGGCTTTCATACTCAAAAGTTGTTCAGTTTGGCAAGTTCCTCATGTACTTGTGTGTTGGACATTGGCATGTGTGTAGACACGTAAATGCGCATTTGCTGAACAGTGTGCACTTATGTGCAATTCCAAGTGGCATCCACATTTAATTGTGTCCTTCTGTCTTCATGAATCTGCACTTAATCTTTTATAATTACACTCTAATGATGAAAACAAAAGAGCATCTTATTCTTTACAGATATGGGGGGTTGGTTACCATCTGAGTAAATGAGGACAAATTATGTGACCCAACAAAATTGGAAGGGTACCATCTTTCTTCTGATGAAAACAATTGTTCTGCCTCAGTAATTTCTAGGTTCAATATCTTCAGTAGTAAGTGATTTTGACATCCCTAGTTATGAAGATTCTGACCTAGAAGGCAAGGCAGTGTTATGTTAGAGAATAGCAGGATACAATGATAAAGCAGCTATTATGGTTTCTGTTAACACACCAAAACACTTTTAATATTACCTGCAGATACAGCAGATCAGTGTAGTGATTACACGTCAGATGGATTTAGGCTTAACATCTTGGATTTACCAAGTGCTAGTCATGTGATCTTTTACAGGTTATTTGGCTTCTCCAGTTATCAGCAATGTCATCATTAAAGGGGGAATAATATTAATACCCACTTCATAGGCCTGTTGCGAGAACAAAAAACGATAGTGTACATAAAATTCTAAATACAGTGCTGGGCACACAATAAGTAGTCAGTTATTGGTAGATGTTTTCATTATCATTTTACTAATCCTATTGTTAGAATTGTCCCAACATTGTAGAGTGATGTTGTAAGGAATGAGCAAGGAGAATATGTAAGTGAAACTAATTAAATATATTGCATATTACAGATCAGAAATTGATATGGACTGGAGCCAAGAGCAGGGAAAGTCTGATTGTCATCGTGTCACACTGTTCTTTCATTTTCACAAGATTTTTTTTTTTTACTTTTTGAAAGTTTGTTCTGTAAAAATATATTTAATGGACTTGTTACTATATTATGAAAAATAAAGACTCATAAAATGAAAACTGTTTTCAATAAGTGATATCCGTGAAATCAAGGACAATTTTGTGGAGTTTCCATTACAACAATTTCCATTGGCAACAAAAATGTAAGTAGAAATTAGGTTCATAAAATTGCTTGGAGTTCCTATGGTCAATGAACACTTGTTGAGTGATTGACTTATTCTATGGCATTTAGAAATTTTTCTTTTGTTTTTCAGAAACCCCAAAGCCTTATTTAGAAAAGTTATACAGCAAATTAGATGCTAATGTCTCCTTTATCATAAATTCAGAATATGATCCATTATTAGGATTTATTTATTAATTTATGTCTTTCCTATTTATCATGAACTCCAAATATCAGAGAGAAGAGTATTATTAAATCTTTTTTTAATCTCTAGAATGTTAAGCATGCTAATTAATTAATTAATTAACTGGCACATTTATTTAGTTATTCATTAAATAAAAGCTTATTGAGTACCTATTTTATGCCAGACATTGGATAATGCATAGTGGACTTAAGGACTTAAAGATGAAAAGTCATAGCCTCTACCTGCAAGAATTTCTACATATATATGCAATATGTGTGTTTGAATACAATATGTGTAGAGAACATTTGTACTACACATGCATACAAATCTATATATGTATGCAAACAACCACAGTATAAGCCAGACTGCACCAAGAATGAGCAGTGGGTAAGGATACACTGTAGAAACGTGACTGAATCTTTCCAACAGAACTGATGACGTTTTCTCAGAAAATGTGGCATCCAGCTAGTGTCAGAAGGATGAGGAGGATTTTATCCAGTTGGAGAAAAGGGAAGAGAAGGATGGGGTGAGAGGAAGGCTATCCCCCAAAGATAAATCCAAAACACACACACACAAAATAAAGAGCATGGAGACAAAAGAGTGATTGGAAATAAAGAATTTTGACGGCATGGAAGTAATACAGAGTTATTCCCCAGACCTGCTAGTGAGCTAACAAGTGATCACAGCAGTCATCCAATTTTCAGTTATATGGGTTATTAAGAGCAAATGGGATAGGCACTATTCTAACACATGCAACATAATGAATGAGGTTCAGCCTTACAGGAGAAGGGTTTGAGATTTGCCACTAATACATGACGTACTTTTTAACATGTCTCTCTATAGTTCTAAGTCAAGTGCCTCTGGGACCATCCACTGGCAACATAGAGGGCGATTTAATAGTTTCTCCAGGTTACCTCTTCTTGTTTTAAGAATATTGAATATACAACTATGGGATATCCAGATCCAGGAAATATTTCAGTCTATTTGTGCTATTTCAATGCTTCAGATAGGGCTTCTCTCTCTCAGAGTTTGAGTTACTTAGATGACGCCATGCTTTTAAATAACCTTATTCTGATAGCTTGTTTTCCAGTGGTGTGACTGTCGATAACAGTACACTTAAATTGTGCTGCTCTTTCATACTCCTGTATGATAAACTAGTAAACACATACTTATCTTTCTCATAGAGGTGTTGTGATAATCCAGAAGAAGGGGAATGCATGAATGAATGAATGAATGACTCAGTCCTTGAGTGCCTTGTAAGAAATTCAGGCACAAATTGGGGCTATTGTCTATCACTCTTGCTGATTAGATTTAAAGCACTAGAATACTGAAATACCCACAAGTGTTGATAATTTGTAATTTATTATTTTTAACCTTTTTAATGAATGGAAGACTCAAGACACTTCTAAGAACAGAAATAACTAAAGTAGCCCCTTAAAACCAGTGTAATTTTTAACCAGTATGCTTCTGTGACATCTAGGGAAGTTGACTCCTACACGTTAATAATAATGCTGACCCGGCTTTAAGTGTAATTTTACAAGTTATCTCTCATGTAGATAGATGTGTTGCTTCACCTTCTTTAGTGTGTTCATTATGGTTTATCTCAGTCTGAGTGGTTTAGTTTTTGATGTGTATTTGGATCAACAGCTGTATACGTTTAAAAGCCAACTATCATTTTTTATTTTTACCCAGTCTTCCTGAATGCCCAATTAATTAAAATAATATTTCCATGAGCTACATATTTTAGGATGTGATTTTAATCTAATGACACATTTTTCTTTGTGGTTTGAGAATTCAACTGCCAGTGCTTTATTGTCATTATCATTATAAAATTTTAGTTAAAACTCAGCTACTTGTGTAATTCACATAAACTTTTTACGGCAAAAGAAAAGAGATCTTGTCCAGAAGTACATGAAGTGAGGGTGACTGATGTAAATTTTTCTACATTTCTTTCAACTCTAAGAACTTTTTATTAAATTTAAATGGTTACTCTGGTTGTAGGAATGAGACAAAATGGAAGTAGAGAGTGAACACAAATATCAAACAAAAGATATTTTTAAAAATGAAGTGTCAATGCTGTAACCGTAGGAAGATGAGAAACAGAGCCATTTATATGAAGCAAAGCAGAGGAGCAATCATGTACAGGGTCAAGGCAGGTGAAGTAAAGGAGCGAAAAGTATTGTAATGAGTGGAAACAGAAAAGGATTAGTCATCATTAAATTCAACGAAGTCTCATGGTTAGTGATTTTTTCGTGTCTGTGGAGAAAGATGAGGAAGCATCTGCTGAACTCATATGACATAGTTCTGAATGAAAGGACTGGTTTTGACATATTTGATTTTGTAAAAATGCGTTTGTGGAAAGAGATACTTATTTGCTTCTTGTTCTTGTTAACTATTGATAGAAAATAAGCAGGAACATTAGAAAACGCCATTTAAGGATTAAAAAATACTTAGACATTTCTTGGTACCCTAATTTCCTAACTCTTCTAACATGAGTCTAGACGCACTAGACAATGGAGTAAATGACATAAAAGAAGGAAGACTAAATGCTGTATTTATAATAAGAAAACACATTCTGAGCAGTGTTACAGAGAAGTGCCAATTAAGGTGAAATTTTGAGAGTAGGTAAGTGTGAGAAAATTTGTTTTAGAAAGAAGAATGTGTGCAAGAGCAAATAGCCGTGGCTGTGCAATGCCTGGCTAGGAAATGGCAAATCATCTAATGCAGCATGAGAAATCCACTAACCATGAGCTAACTGAACAGCTATGTTCATCACATTCTTGTGTATGTAAAATAAATAGGGAAAACATTTTGAAAGGGTAACTTCAAAAACAGTTTTAAAAAATCTTTGGTATTAAGAGGTCAGTCCTTAGCTCTCGTGACAATGATGCTTTGCATTTTACGGAGCACTTTTGTATACTTGTTTTTTGTTATGTTATGCATTTGCTACATAAAATGGTTCATGCGCTGAAGTTTCTAGATAACTGGATGACTTTTTGTTATTGTTGTTTTTTGGGTTTTTTTGGTAAATGAAAACAGAATAAAGACTCTGGATCTGCAGGAAATACTTTGCATTGAATACTTGTTCAGTTCCTGCATTATCTGTATGGCCGCAGAGGATAGAATAAGAAAGACTCGTTTAACATCAGGAAAGACATTTGACAGACCTGCATTCTGTCACCATATCTGTGCTGTATGTAGTCCGTGATAGCTAAAAGAATTTAAATGAAAGAAACTGAATGTCATCATTTTGCTTGGAAGAATAACTTGCAAGTGCACACAGGGAACATTAAAAAAAAATTTAAAGGCTTATTTATTAAAAGAAGAAGATAGTCTGTTTTTAGAAAATCTTTAACATTTAAATATTGTATTAGTAACATACATAGAGTCATATATTATTATAACATTAATAATAATGTTAATATTCTACTAGCATTATACTAGCATTAATAATCTAGTATTTTAAAGATCACTCCATTACATTATGTGAAAAGATTGGCATTCCATGCAAATGTGAAAATCATTGAGAAAAGTCTATTTATAATATTACTCTTGATTGAACATTAAATATAAGAGCAATGTATTGATAAATAAAATGTATGCTTTCCTTTAAATTTTGAAATATTACTGAGAAAAACATTGCACTCTACAAACTTTCTTGCATCATTCCCCAAATTCAATCAGTTATGGATTCCTGTTCCCTACCTACCAAATCTATCCTTTGTTTAGTCTCTCTGTTTCTTAATATCCCAGCTCCAGTGATTATCAACATAGCTCTGTATTATGCATTGCATGTTTGTGCCCTTTCCTCTCGATTCATATGTTGAAGACTTAACCCCAATGTGATGTTATTAGGAGGAATGGCTTTTGGCACGTAATTAGATTCAGATGAGGTCATAGGGCTGAAGCTCCCATAATGGGTTTGGTGCCCTTATAAAATGAGGAGGAGACACCAGAGCTTTCAATTTCTCTGATTGAAAGTGGGGACTCAGGAATAAATTTGGTCCATTTGTGGGCCAGAAAGTGGGTCTTCAACAGAACCCAATCATACTGGCACCCTAATATTGGACTTCCCAGCCTCCCAAACTTGGAGAAATAAATGTCTGTAATTTAAGCTATCTAGTCAACGGAATTTTGTTATAGCAGCCAAAGCAGGCTAAGACATCTTGGATTCTTGTAAAAAACCATCTAACTGCTTTATGTTCAAAGACAAAATGATATTTAAAAGTGCTTAACTGATTTCTAACTCTCTTGTTTTAAACCTCAATGGGCTTCCATTGTCCTTGTGGGAAAATTGCTATTTTTACAACTGGCCCTGGCCTTTTCACTTGCCGCTGTCACCTTTCCATTTTTATGGTTTGTCAGTAGAGACAACATATTTGTAAGGTTTAATACACATAAAACAATAGCAAATGCTTTCATAGTGCTTACATATATCACATATTCTTTTAAGCAACTTCAATGTATTAACTCATTTAACACACAATTCTATGGGTAGGTGCTATTACAAATGCTACTTACTAATGGGTGAAACTGAGGCATGTAAAGACAGAGAAACTTGTCCAAGTTCAGGCAGTAAAAAACTCACTTAGGCATTATATCAACATTTGTGCTCAGAAACACTTCTGGGGTTTGGAGTCAGCCAGATCAAATTTAAAATGCTGAATCATCCTCTTTACTGGATGGTAACATTGGGAAAATAATTAATAACTCTAGTCCCCATTTTTTTCAACTGAAAAATCAGTAAATAATCTTTTTCAGAAGGCTGTTGAGGATAACTTGAGATAATGCTTTTAAAGAACAAACCACAGTACTTATCATTTCATAAATATTCATAAATACTAGGTATTGTTTTGTTATCATTATGATGTAACAATCATTATCTTTTTCAGTACCCTGGTTGAGTATGCTATATAATATCTATGGAACTTTACAACTGCTATTCCCCTTCCAAGTAATATGTTATCTTTCAACTTTTCTTCTTTTGCTTGGATAACTCTTATTTGTCCTTCAGGTCTCAGTGTAGATGTCACTACTTCTATAAAACTGTCCATAATTCCTTAAGTCTAGAGCATAAGCCCTCTTAATAGAATTGTGTATTATTCACTCTCTTTAACTGCAATTATATTTATATATATAATATATATAATATATAATAATGATAAATATATATATATAATATATATATATAGATGAGTCCTCAATAACTAAAAAGTTTTTAATATGACAGCTTCTTGTTCATTGTTGGTATCTCCAGTTTCTGAACATTGGTTGAAATATAGTAAGTCTGGACTTAAAGAAATGGAAAGATATCCCATGCACTTGGACTGGAAGAATTAATATTGTTAAAATGACCATAATACCAAAAGCAATCTACAGATTTAATGCAATCCCTATCAAATTACCCTGAACATTTTTGCAGAACTAGAACAAATAGTCCTAAAATTTATGTGACAGATAATCCTGAAATTTACATGGAACTGCAAAGGACTTAAAATTGACAAGGAAATTCTGAGGAAAAAGAACAAAGCTGGAGGCATAGCCTCCCCAATTTTAGACAATACTTCAAAGCTACAGTAATCAAAACAGTAAGGGTACTGGCACAAAAACAGACATATGGATCAATGAAACAGAATAGAGAGCCCAGAAATAAACCCACACACCTACAGATAATTGATCTTTGACAAAGGAGGCAAGAATATACAATGGAGAAAAGAATGTCTCTTCAGCAAGTGGTGTTGGGAAAGCTGGACAGCTGCATGTAAATCAATGAAGTTAAAATACTCCATCTACCATACACAAAAATAAACTCAAAATGGCATAAAGACTTAAACATAAGACATGACACCATAAAATTCCTAGAAGAGAACATAGGCAAAATATTCTTTGCTGTAAATAGTAGCAATGTTTTCTTAGGTCAGTCTCCCAAGGCAAAAGAAATAAAAGCAAAAATAAACATATAGGGCCTAATCAAACATATAAGCTTTTACACAGCAAAGGAAGCCATAAACAAAATGAAAAGACAACCTACGAACTGGGAGAAAACATTTGCAAACAACACAACTGACAAGGGATTAATTTCCAAAATATACAAACAGCTCATACAACTCAGTATCAAAACAAACAAACAAACAACCCAAACAAAAAATGGGCAAAAGACCTAAATAGACATTTCTCCAGAGAAGATATACAGATGGTTAACAGGCACATGAAAAGATGCTCCACATTGCTAATTATTAGAGAAATGCAAATCAAACCTATACTGCAGTATCAACTCACACAGGTCAGAATGGCCATCACCAAAAAGTCTGTAAGTAATAAAGGCTGAAGAGGGTGTGGAGAAAAGGGGACCCTCTTACCAATAGAGGATTCCCACTGTTGGTGGGAAGGTAAGTTGGTGGAGCCACTATGGGGAACAGTATGGAGGTTCCTTAAAAAACTAAAAATAGAGTTACCATATGATTCAGCAATCCCACTCCTATGCATATATCCAGAAAAGATGGAAACTCTAATTTGAAAAGGTACATGCACCCCAATGTTCATAGCAGCACTATTTACAACAGCCAAGACATGAAAGTGACCTAAATGTCCACCAACAGATGACTGGATAAAGACATGCTCTATATATATGTGTGTGTATGTGTATATATGTGTGTGTGTGTAATGGAATATTACTCAGCCATAAAAAGAATGAAATAATGCTATTTGCAGCAACATATATGTACCTAGAGATGATCATACTAAATGAAGTAAGTCAGAAAGAGAAAGACAAGTATCATATGATATCATTTATATGTGGAATCCAAAAAATGATACAAATTAACTTATTTACAAAACAGAAGCAGACCCACAGACACAGAAAACAAATGAACAAATTTACAGTTACCAAGGGGAAAGGAAGGGATAAATTAGGAGTCTGGGATGCACAGATACACCTTACTATATATAAATAGATAAACAACAAGTACCTACTATATAGCACAGGGAACTATATTCAATATCTTATAATAACATATAATGGAAAATAATCTGAAAAAAGAATATATACACATACACACACATATAATTGAATCATTCTGCTGTACATCTGAAATTAACACAACGTTGTAAATCAACTATACTTCAATAACAAATATAGTAGATTTGGTAAATACTTATTTGTGGTATAAATGTGGAATGGGGAATAAACGAATGATTGAAATGATCTACCTTAGAGACTATCTTTACACACTCCTGCATTTTGTCCGAGGGCTACAAATAATCCAGTGGGGTCTAGTAGAACCTAAGGTGGATCTGGGACAAATAGAAATTCAGAGAAAGTTGGCAATAAATTAAAAAACTTAATCCACTCTTTGATTTTTATACTATTGTTTCCACAGGCGATTAGAGAGCATAGCCAAGCTGACCACAAGGAAACCTGACCTCAGGAAACCTCAGCTGAGCATCAGGAAAATTCTATTAATCTACATGAAAAATCAGAAATGGAATTGAGGTCAACTAAGAAATCAAAAAGAAGAAAGAGATAACAGCACCAAAAAGTCACTATTTTATTAAAAAAAAATATTCTCAAAGAAATTATACTCCCCAAACGCAGATACTACCATGGCGCACACACTAGCAAGCTTGTAGTTCAATAACTTTGGTATTTTCTTCTAGTCTCACTGATTAAACTCAGTACATTGGAATGTGCAACAGAATATTTGAGGAGCACATTTTAAATGTCACAATTTATTTTTCAGTTCCTTAGGCCTTCACTAATTTTAGTTTCCAAAACCTTGTTCTTCATTCACAAGCTATAAAATTTCCTTTAAGACCTGTTTAATGGTAGTGTCAAATGAGTTCACCATTTAATGGGATTGGCTGTTCTCCTAAGTGCAAAGGACTTCCTTGCACCCTCTCATCCAGCTGCCTGGCCGTATGCAGTTCTCATTTCCACCCTCTATTGCCTCAGTTCCTCAAGGGAAAAAATATCTGCCTACCTCCTAGAGGTGTTGCAAGGATTAATAAATTGCAAGGCACACTGAAAATTTTGGATAAAATACACTCTGACAGACTGAAGTATTACCATGACCACAAGTATCATTTCCAGATGCCGCAGATCCAAGGACAAGAGAGCAGGTCTGGAAATCTCATCCAAGCCTCCCACATGGAGGGTTATTGCCAGGCCAAAGAGTTACATTTTGATATTTAAATATCAGTGGCTTTATATCAAAGCCATCTTGCTGAGAGAGATTTTGTCTGGACACGTAAAGTGCCTCAATTGGCACAACAAAAGGCAACAGCCCTGAGTCATTAAGCCTCTAAAACCACAAGCAACACTATTCCCAGGAAAGAGTTTATCTCTATTAGAAATCAAAGAGAACTTCCCTTTCCATTTAAACTGATAACTCAAAATTATAAATGGCCAGCTTCAGTAGACCGGCTCTTTCTGTAGTCGAGAGGGTCACAGATTCCTTGAAATCTGAGAAGTCTCACTGAAAGGGATACTGAAGTTGGGTTAGTGCTCCCAAGTGAATCTTAGCAGGACATTTGTCTGATTTTGGACATGAGCAGACTTATTGTTTCAAGGAGCTCAATGGAAGTCAAATATAAAAATGTGTATGCTAAACAACTTGAATATTTATCAGTGAAACTGGTGGATCCCCAAACTGTGTGGTTCCTTTATATTTGTATCTCTGTGAGTATAACGATTCAAATGTTTTGTTGTTTGGGGGTTTTGGGGGAACCACAGGTGCAGAGAGTCAATCATACTTTATAGTTCCCGGCACAATGTATCATTGCTAGTGTGAAGGCCATCTTTTATTCGGCTTCTTTGTTCATTCCTTTCTTTCTATTCCTCTTCCCCATTCCCCACTGTCTTGACCCTCCCCTCACTTTGGCATTAATCCTAGTGTATTTGATGAATACCCTTTTATTTTAATGTGTTCTCTTTAAATATTGTGCTTTATGTGCATCTATTTAAAAAAAAAACAAATTTTATTTGCTATAGATACTTTTTCTTATTCTTTTTTTTTTAACTCAGTGTGGTGTTTTAAAGATCTACTCCTATTGCTGTAGGAATATCTGGTATGTTACCTCTAACTCGTGTGTGTACTTTTTAGTGTACAGCCTCCATCCTTTACTTACCTATCCCCCAGGGACAGGCACTTCAATTGCCTCCAACTTCTCGATAGTACGAGCAACACTGAGAAGAACATTCCTTTATGTGTCCTGTCACAGCCTGTATGAGACTTTCTCCCCGACATGTTTTGTGGTGGGTTGCAGAGTTATATAGTAGGTATGTGAACTTGATTGGATTAAACCTGTCTCAGATTGCTTTTCAGGATGATGGCATAATTCCACAATATGTTCAGGAGGTTTCCTATTTCCTGCTGCTCCTTCCAACACTTGGCATTATCCAGCTTTCTAAATTTTGCTAATCTCATGGGTGTAAAGTGATATGCTATTGTTGTTCTAATTAGCATGTCTCTAATTCCCAGTGGGTCTGAGCATATTTCAAGTTTGTTGCTTTTGGGTTTCCTAATGACAAATTGCTTTTTTATAACTTGGCCTATATTTTTCTCATGGTTCCTGCCCTTTTCACTTTTCCTTTTTTTTTTGTTTTTACTTGTATAAATTACTTTTATATTTTAGATATAACTCCCTTGTGGATTTTTGACTGTAAGTGTGTCTTCTTGCAACCTTCCATCTGTCTCTTAACTTTTCATGGGCTCTTTCCGTGAACAGAATCTTTTGGCTACAGCAATTGCTTTCAAACAGCAAGTAGAATCATTAGCTAGAAGAAAACAAGGACTGAGGTTTGCAGATAACTCTTCTCTGAAACATAAATACAAGAGTGAATATATTATTTAAAGAGATAAAAAGAAGTATGACAGATTGACAATGAGTCTAAAGATGGCTGAGAGGACCATTTTGCCTTTTTTGGTAACAAAACGAAAGTTAGTGTCAGATCATACTGTTACTTACTGGCTAGAATATTTAATTGAAGTACAAAATAACTTCGTTAAATGCAAATATATTTATCTTTACAGTATGCATCTCAATTAGAGAATTTGAAATAATTTCATTATAAATTGAACATTTTCACTGATTAATTAATAAAAACTAAATTTTTTTCATAAATATTTTTGATATAAATTCCCTTCTTTACATATTCAAATGAAGTAAAATGGCAAACACAAACACACACACTCACAATCAGTATGACAGTCAAAGAGAGATGCCGTTTTGAAATTTTATATTTAGAGAAGTTGTGATAATTAATGTTTACCCAACCCCTCATCCAGCATGAACACATTATTTTTGTGCTACTTTCTTTTACCCATTAAAAAAGCATTTAGAGAATAAAGCTCCATAGGAAAAAAATTCTGATGGGAATATATTTTCATGAGGACAAGTTTAATTTTGTTTTTCATACTCAGTGGGATTTGATATAATCTAGAAGACTTCCATAACTCTGAGCCAAAGATTCAGCAGGTGAATGTGCTATTAATCTGTTGCCTGAAAGGAAGGTGGGCTTTTGGGTCCACCTGCTGAAATAACTTTCGGTTAAATTTCTCCTTTCCTCAGGGAGTGGCTCAATTGCTCTCCTCAAGTTATATAATTGTAGATGAATACAGATCATAGAAAAGCAGGCACTACCTTTACAAGTAACTTCTGGACTGTCACAGACCATGTACCATCTTACCAGAAGCCAGCATTTTGTGAAACATTCATAAACATGGCCCTAAAAAAACCTACCTTCAGTTCATATCCTCTTCATATGCTCCCTAAAAGTCCTGCCTGCTTCTTAATTTATACATAATTGTGACAACACTATACTTTTAGTCTTTTAAATTCCCCTGCTTTATGTTTCCTCAAATCCAGTATAATATAGAAAGCCTTCTTTTCCTTAATATTTTCCAGATCATTGTATCATCATGGCCATAGACTCTGTAATCCGTGTTAGAGTGTATTGGTGAGGAACAGATATTTTGGAAATTAAAGAACCAATGTCCTCGTTAGTAGTTTCAAGTCAGATTCTTACCTCATTTCTTTATTTTTAAAAAAGTTTCTAATCTGCTGTTACCTCCTCCCACCTTTGTCCAGTTACTCCATCCACTAGAGAAGCACCTTTGATCAACTGTTCACTTGCTCCAACCCCTGTGTCCTATGTGTTGTGGATGAAGGACACTGACCCTGATCCGAATGACATGAAATGTGAGAAATACTAGTTCTCTTATGCTTACCAGCTAGATCACACATCCAACTGATCTTATTCAGATTCTGTATTCATCCTGTAGCTTTCAAGTTATCAACTGTCATTCTAGAAATATCACAAGGAAGGATGATACACAAGAATCAGCTGTGCCACCCCCTCAATAATCTGGCAGCTGGAGTTCTTGCTATACATTAAAACATCAGTTTTTCCAAAAAAATGAATTTCTTCAGTGATTTTCTCAAAGTCACACTTGGGTCCAAAATGGAAAATTGAAGGCTCAGATTGAAATATGAAGACATCAATTTACTAACACCTATATGTTTGTATTGGTAGCTGATTGTCTTCTACATATGATGCTTTTGTCACGATAGGATATAAATGCCAGAAATTACTCAGTATGCTGACTTTAGAGGTGAGCAAAGTGAAAACACACAGAACATGCTTATTTTACCAAAGGTTTTTCACAATAACTGGTAGGAAGTTTTCTAATGCATATCTATTTGCCAAAGCTCTTTACTCTTCTCTATGTAAATACCGATGGTGCACACAGGAAAGCTTGACTAGCTGTCCCTGGGGGAATCAGGAAGGACTGCACAGATGTATATTATTTTTCATTTGTCCTTTGAAAAACCAGAAGGAGCTGGCCAGGAAGGAGAACTCGGAGAGAATGTAAAATTTAAGGAACAAGGAGAGTTTAGGAAATTGCGAAACGTTACATGTCAATGAGCGTTTAGAGAGAAGGGGAATGATACGGTTTTGAATTGCATGCTGTGTTCAGATGAAAGGATTTGTGTATCAAACTAAGTGTCTAAACTTAATCCAATCAACAGGAAGAAGCAGAAGGAAGAGAAGAATGTCATCAAATTTGTTCTTGCCTAATATCGCACAACCATGGGGCGGATACGTTGGAGGAGAAAAGCTGCAGGTAACAACATGCTGCAAAGATTAAGGTCAAAGATGCTAAGTGCCTAGACTACATTTTTTTTTTATTTATTTAAAGCATTTTATTGTCTTTCTCCAGATAGGAAGGCTGGACACGCGGTTTACAGTCTTGTGGGACTGATTCACCAGAACTATCACGCTTTCTCAGGAAAGCAGAGAACCTTTTTTACAAGAGGCCTTGCATTCCAGCTCCATAAATTGAAATACTCCTGTTACCAGACAGAACGAACCAAGCTGAGGGCAACATCAGGCTGCAATCAACCTACTCACCGCCCTGGGGCACACAGGGCTCTAGACAGATTCTTTACCAATCCTGGATTCACCCCGGTCCATTCAAAGTCTGCTTTTTTGCCAACAATTAACCTGAGATAAAAACGCAGAGGTCAGGAGACAAGGTTGCCGACGGCTACACGCGGCTCCCCGGGAGGCCCGGCAGCGGCCCCTCCTCCAGGATCCATTCTGTCCACTCTGACCGCGCAAACCAAGCCGTCTGCCGCCCCCCTACCCCCTCCTTCGGGGACAGCCGAGGCCTGTGATGGCCTCGGGTGCTGTTAACCCGCCCCCCGCAGTCCTTGCCCCTCAGCGGCGCCCCCGGAGCCGCCGGCCCAGCCGCCGGCGTTAAGGGGGAGCTGAGGCAACGCCCGCGCTTCCGCCGCCCCTGGAGGGTCTGACTACATTTTGACAGTCGTGCTGAAAGGCATGGTCAGAATTCAGTTATTTCTTTAGTCAGAGTAACTGTTAATAATTTATAATCGTAGAATTATCCGATTCTTAGTATGGAAAGCAAGTTAGAAATCATCAGGCCCAACCTCTTCTTTTTGGGAATGAGAGTATCATACTCCTTAGAGGGTAAGGTATTTCATTAGGGAATTGCAGAGGTAGGACTGAGACAAAGTGTAGCAATCTCACTTACAAGCTGTAAGGTCATGGATTAGATAATCAATTTCTCCATGTGTCCATTTCAACACAGATACAACATGCAGATAATATCTGCTTCTTGTTAATGTGTGGGAAATGCCTAATATTGGGCCTGAATAAGATAGGGCTAACTAAATATTGATTTTCATTGTTCAATGATTACATCTTTAGTCCACATTGTAGTAGACCAAGCTCCTTTTTACTTTTTACAGCCCTAAATTTGCTTGAACAACTGGTACTCTGTCATTCTCTGGACATGTATTTGGCAGGGCATCATTTGCTTGAGAGTTGAGTTTATGAACTACACACAGGAGAAATGAGCAATCCCTGGGCATAGTGATTGATTCAGGGTTTACTACAAAAAACACTTTAAATCTCAAACACACAAATTTATCCCTTCCCACTCCCTTTCCCTACCCTCCTGGTAACCATAAGATTATATGTCTGCGAGTCTGTTCCTGTTTTGTAGATAAGACAGTGTCCTTTTTTTCTTTTACTTTTTCAATTCCACATATGAGTGATATCATGGTATTTTTCTTTCTCTTTCTGGCTTACTTCACTTAGAATGATGATCTCTAGTTCCATCCATATTGCTGCAAATGGCATTATTTATTCTTTTTTATGGCTCAGTAGTAGTCCATTATATAAATAAACCACAGCTTCTTTATTCACCATATATGAAAATAGATTTAAAAAAATGTTTCTTCTGTATAGCACAGGGAACTATGTTCAATATTTTGTAATAACCTTTAATGAAAAAGAATTTGAAAATGAATATATGTATGCAGATGGATGACTGGGACATTGTGCTGTACACCAGAAACTAACACACTGTAACTGACTGTACTTCAATTAAAAAATAAAAACAGGGAGGAGGGTATATATAGCTCAGTAGTAGAGTGCATGCTTTGCATGCATGAGGTCCTGGGTTCAATCCCCAGTACCTCCAGTAAATAAAGGAACCTAAATACTTTCTGCCACCAAAAAAGCCCTGAAAAAAAAAAAAAAAAAAAAACCAAAACATTCTAGACAAAGTGAAATCTGTCAGATTCAAATCTGGAACATTGGTTAGTGCTATCAGGAAAGTGGATGTAAAAATGATGCATAGCTCCCATCTTCCCAAAATGAAATGATAACTTTTTTGAGAAAGTGAAAAGAAAGGTTGGGTCCTTGTGATACTTTGAGTCCAATATAGACCTCAACCTGAAGGCAGACATAAGAATGACTTCCCAGGCATGTGAACTAATATACACACTTTTGGATTATGCTAGTGTAGCTTTTGTTACCTGCCACTGAAAGAGTCCAAAGTAAAACAATCTCAAAAGGAAAAAAAATTGGTAACATTTAGCTTCCACTAAGAAATGGTTAAAATAACTATGATTCTCTAGGGAAAAAAATGACAATGGAGATAAATTACCAAGATCTCTTTGAGAAAAAGCAGTCTTTCCAGGAGGGTTGAATAAATAAATGAGTTTTGAGGAAATAATTTAATTTTAACTATGTTATAAAACTATTTTAGAGATAATTCCATTAGCTGCATATTAAAGAATACTTGATTCATAAAATGTTACAGCAGTTGTATTTCTCAAAATGACACCCTTTCATGAGCTCAATTTACAGAGACATATAAAGGTTTCAAGTATATTTATGTAAACTGCACTGGCATGGTGATATTCAGTAAGCTTGAATTGGAGACACCTTTAAATTTACACTAGTGCATTACATTTAAATCTCATTTAAAGCAAATGAACCACAAGAAAACATTGTAATTTGTTGTAAGTATAGGATTTTGAACCAGAGGGTGGGAGGTGAGGGAAACATTGAGTAAGTAGTTAATATAATTAGAAGAAATAAGCTGTCTTTCATATATCACTTGAAAAGAAAAAAAACATTTTCCAAAATAATCAGTAAAAGAGCTTTTACAGTCTCATATAACAGTGCTTCTTATTATTTGTCAACCTCTTTTAAAGGAGGCCAATCATGGCCAGCTCATCTATAAGTTCTTGCAATATAAGCTGTACCAGAAAGGGGAGCATTATGTTCTTCAATATCATATTGTCACCAATTTTCATCTACTTTCTTGCCATAATTGATTCAGTTGGTGCAAGGTACATTGCCTAAATTAGATGGTTCAGATTCTTTGGCCTAATCAGTTGGAATAGACAACAGTGAGTGTTTACATTTTCTAGTTGAATAGAGTCTAGTCTGGTGTTAGGCACATGGAAAGCCAATGTCTCCTTTCCATTTCTCTCTTTCTCTCCTAAACCATATTTACTTGAGCTAGCTGAATTCTTTTGTTTTCCTTGCAACCAGGAAATCTATGACTAAAGCTTCCAAAGAATCCAATCTTTTACAAGAAGATTCATATAATGTGAATTGTTGACCTTTAAAGCTAAAAAAAAAAAAAGACTTACATTTATAACTAATTTTTAGTATATAAATCATTAGAAATCAGATACAATGTGGTGTACATATGACATTTTGAGACTTGAACATACCACGAGACATCAACTAATTAATTAGATAAATCATCCACTATTCCCTTAACTATTCAAGAGGAAAAAAAAAATCCGCCATGTTTTAGGAACCATCAGTAAGAGAAAATCTCCCACAAAAAATATATTATTGTAAAAAAAAAAACTACCCTAATATCAGATAATAATTGATGATAGGAAATCTAAGTTCTTCAACTCAATTCAAGTAATCACTTCAAAATTTAAACATGATTATCCGTGATACTAACAAGAGTTTTTCAAGCCTCTGAAAACTGCCTGTGCCATCTCTCAGCCTTCTTCTCTCTAGTATGTATAACTTTGATTTGTGGACATAGTTTAAGACTAGGTTACCTGTCCTCCCCACTCTTAAGTTTTATTTTGATCTCTTGTCTTGCTTAAGACAGCTAGATTCCATTTTGCCCTTCCTTCTTGCTTCCCTCCTTTCATTTCTTTCTTGCAAAAATTATTTATTAAATGCTTACTGCCCTACAATGTATACATGGAGACAATGGTGAACAAGCTGTAGGTACTGCCAGCAAGAGAATTTTTGGCCGAGTCAGATAAACAAAGAGGTATATTCCATATAGTTGGATACGCTTGAAGATAAGAAAAATTGTGGCTTATTCGAACGACACTTAATTCAGGAGGGAGTTGTATGAAGGTTTCCTGTGGATGGAGGTGAATGCTCAGCTGGACCTAAAGGAGGGAGGGGAGAGGGAGAGCAGAGAGATGCATCTGCACAAGGGCCCAGAAGCAAAAGGGAGCATATAAAGCAAGGCTTTGCAAGGAAGTTAATATGTGTGTATGTGTGTGGGGTAGGGGGTGGGTGTGGGTGTGGTTGTAGGAGGGACTTGATGTTGGTTACGGAAGGTGCAGGGAGATGTAAGAGATGAGATTTGAGAACCCAGGCAAAGCCAGCACACAAATTACTTTGTAAACCTTGCCTAGAAGTTTTCACTATGCTGAGAAGGCAAGGGCACATCACTAAGGAGATACAAGCAAAGGCGTCACAACAAAGTCAGTTCACTCTCTGGTTATGTGGGGAGAGATGGACTTCAAATTGCCATAATATTTTATAAACCATTCTTGTAAGGTGCCTTGGCTCTATATGTCTTCAAGTCTTCCCAATAATGTAGTTGGAGAAGCAGAATTTTCACAGACATAACTTCCTCAGAGCAAGCATCTTTATATATGACAAAAGGAAGACTCAGGGGTTGATACACAGCAGATAACCTGCCAAGTTAGCATGAAGGATAGGTGTGAAAGTACAACCTTTTAATCCTAGATGAGAACTAATGAACTAAGATTTTTAAAGTCTCCTTATCTGAATAACAAGAATTACCTAGCAACAAATTTTCTATTATCTCAAAATGCTATATTAGATGATTTATGCAATATAATTGGAAAGAAATTACATGTGTGTATGTAACCATTGATTTGTAAACATAATACGTAAGAAGATATAGACAGTGCATCTAAATCAAACCTCTTAAGTTAACTTTTATTTTTGGTCCCTGTGATTTCACATAAAAGATTTTAAAAAAATGCCATCTCTGGAATTAAATTGAACTTCTTTATCTATAAAATAAGCATAAAATATCAACACAGAACACAGTATATCAAGCTCTATCTTACTGGAGAATCTTTAAAAGAAAAATCTGAATCATGGATAATTATAGAAAATTCAGGAAAAAAACCTGAATTCTGTTAAGGGAGGTTGGACTTAACACTGAAAATGAATGATTAAAGACTCTTATTTTTGGTTGCACTGCTTTGTGCAAAAGGAATTTGTTTTTGTGGTTATTTCTGAAAAATAAGAGAAAGTCAATCAGGGTAGATAAGCCCATTGTGCTGGTAGACCATGTTGTTATTTTTGTGTAGCTGTTACTCTTCAGCATTCTGAAGTCAATTTTCAGACCTTGAACACGTGTAATCTACTGGGTAGAATATAATTACGTTTTTATATTATAATGAAAATTAGTTTTATATTTAAAAGAAGTATAATTTAAAATATATGTCTATATAGGGAAGGACCCATCAAAACTTTTTTTTTTTTTCTCCCCAGAACTGTGAGAGATGAGCTCTCGACATGATCCACCTCTTAACTCACAGTGCATGGGAAGGTGACTGTAAGCTTGAACAGCAGAGTCGGGAACTGAGACATTTATCTCTAGGATTCTATTAAGGTGGAAAACACTGTTTCCTTTGTAGACACAGTCTGGGCACCAGTGGCTCCCTGAAGGAGCGAAGCCTGTGGGGCAGAGGTGCCAGGTGGGAAAATAAGATGGAAACACAGCTCTGAAAAATGACTTTCCCAAAGGCATTTTGAACTGCTTCAGAAAGCGCCAGTGCTGTTCTGTTTGGTTCCAGATCAATATCAGCTGCTTCCCTTTTCTGGTTTGATCAAAAGCACAAAATACTTAACCTCTCCACTGCATCCCAGTCATGTCTTTCATGCAGGCAAAAGTATAGTTCTGTGTATGTATTTAAGCAGATATGCAACAATCACAGACTGGAGTTAAAGGAGCAATTTGGAAAATGCTTTTCTGCAAATCTGAAATCAGTCATGAATATTTAAACCGCTGAATATGAAAAATATCCTCGAATGTGGTCGAGGGAATGATGGTGGCTGCAGGTGTGGAAGGTTTTCAGTAATGTCCTGTGTTTATCAGAATATGCAGAAAAATAAAAACCAGTCATGATGTCTGTAAGATTAGTAATAGCAAATTGATAAAGCTAAATGTCAGCGAGCATTGGTAATTATTACATATGGGATTAAAATGTTTTCTAATTAAATTTGAATTACCTATGAGAACAATACTTAAAACATTCTACGTCTGTTAAAAAGTCATTATTGAGGAAGACATTGTCCATAGGAGTTCAAAAGTCCTTTATGTGGGAATTAGGGTGTTCTGTTTATTCCCCATGAAATCTGGGGAGAAATTTGTCTTTATCTGGTAAGAATGATCACGAAACTCACTCAGCATGTTTACTTTTATGGCGGGACTGCTCTTAGCTTATCTTCAAGCTGACAGCCACACGGCCTTAGCCTACATTTCTGGACCTTGTAGCTGGGTCTCTCCACGTCCTCCTTTCTCTATATACCCTAATTCTGTTTCAGAGCTCTGGGGGGTGTGTGCATATGTGTGAGAGTGTGCGTGTGTGCTCAATGCTCCAGTTATATCTGTGCCTTTTATTGTGATTCACTTCAAATCCACTTGGGAAGTAAGTGGGATATTGAAAAAAATTTCTAAACAAATTGAAGGTTTACAATGCATTATTACAACATTTCAAAAACCAGCCTGAATTATAATTCAGCTCTTCTTTAAGTCTTTCAAATATTGTGCCTCTGTGTTCTAAACTCCACGTTGGAGAAACAATTAGGCTGGGAAAGTACTACTACCAAAATGTCTTATCGAAGTAAAACAAAACTGAATAGGCCTAGTTTAAGGATGTGTATTAAATTCATCTTCCCCTAATAAATCTGAGCCTGTCTTGAAATTGACATCCGGCTCCTAATATGTGTGCCAAGTTAAGACATAGCAAATTTGAACTCAGTTTTCTGTTACAAAATAGTTTTAAACTTCCAACACATAAAAACACAAATGTAAAGTTTGGCTGGTTTCCTATCTGCACCCCTGTATAGCTGAACCAGATCTTAATTAGCTCACCTTGTACCTTCCTTGAAGGGTATTATTTTTGCTTTTTTATTTTATATATGTATATTCATAGATATATAGAAAAGCACATTTGTGTATGTGATATTATATTATATTATATTGTATTATCTGGTGTTGTATTTTGTGTCTTCCTCAGTTCAACAGCTTTCTTTCTGTGGACCCTTAGGGACTTTTTCCCCTCACCTTTTCCAGCTAATGTTAGTAAGAGCAACTACTTATGCAGAGCTTACTGTGGGCTAAGAACTGTGCTAAACATTCTACTCACTTTTTCACATATTATATTCTCAACAGCACTAAAAAACTGGATTGATATTGGATTCACTTTGTGGATGAATAAGCTGAAGTTTGGAACGCTTTCATAACTTCCCCGAGATCACACGGCTCCTATGTGTGAGAACACGGATCCAAATCTGCGTCTTCTGATGAGCCCACTCTGGGTCCAGCTCTCTGTGTAGAGTTTGGCACTTTTCTTACTTGAGGTCTGTCTACCAGTGCAAGTTCCCCAGCCTTTTTAAATCCTAAAGAAAGTGTTTCCTTAAAGCTATATGTGAAAGCTAAAGTCAACATCAAAGTAAGTTATATCAGTGAACAAATTCATGAATTATTTCATTTGAACTTGAAACATATCTGAGATGTAAAATTAAATAATTAGCCCATCTATTTTTAGGTTAAACTTTCAACAGATTTAGTGTCAAATTCATGATTTAATTGTCAAAATTAAGAAATTTCCTCTTCTGTTGTTTTTATCCCTAATGATCCTTTTTGTTGTTTATGTTTAATTCTTTATGCTGTATCCAGTCACTTTGAAAACAGAAATGATATACATAAGTCCTAAATAAGTCAAATTATATTGTTAGATCAGTCAGTTGGCTGCGAAGATGGGACAGTGGTGTCAAAGAAGGCTTTAAATTTTTCTGATGTCTTGAGAATCTGAGAGAATTCATTTTTCTGTGAGAAATTAGGCTCACGCCCTCTCTCTCTTTCTCTCCAGTTTTCTAGATGGCAGTTTCTATAGCAACCATCATCTTACTATTCTGCCATCCCAAATCCTCTCCCCGAGTGTGAAATATTTGTAAACTTTTTTGCCCATTAAAAAGCTTAGTAAGAGGAAAAAAAAATAGCAACCCTCCATTTGTTCCTCTTAACTTGGCACATACATTATGTAATGCACTAGTGTAAATTTAATAGTGTCATATGGTGACAGGGTCCAATCTAAGTTGCTGGGTGTGTTCCACCTACGACCATGGCAAATGGTCATCACTGTGGTAGGAAGTGCTTGGTTCAAATATTTTCAGTTCACCCACATGTGTACAGTAACAGGAATAAAGGAAATTAATGAAGAAAAGGCAAGTGTAGAAGTAAGAATTCCCAATTTGAGAAGATCCTCTTGTTTTTCACTTCTCAGTGGCCACATGTTCGACCACATAACATAGTAGTTAAAACGTGGACAGTACCCTCATTTGGGTCTAGCAGTCTGCCTTGACTGTGTGACTTTGATCAAGTGACAACCTCCTTATGTTAACGTGGACAAGAGAAAAAGTAAAATTACTGACCCTTTAAGATTGTAGGAAGACTTTGAGGTGCTGGATATAAAGTATTTAGTACAATGTCTGACACAGAGGAAGTGCTCAACAAATGTTAACTTTGGGGAAAAAAAATGTAGGAAGTGGTTTATATAAGCCAGGAGGCGCTAAGGTCCAAACGTAGTGCTTTTATTTTGGCATCAGTTTCTGTTAGTATTGCTATATAATTATTTTTGCAGTTCTGTAGAATACTATTTACTTTGAGATGAATAGTCTCTTCCCTCACCTAACTGCCCTGAACCCCTGCCTCCACCATAAAAGTCATTTGGTTTATGAATGTTGTATAAATTTCCTGTTCTTTCCACATAGCAATCTCTGAACTGCTGTGCATCAAATCCCCTATCTTAGAAAATGATGATAGTGCCTGTGAAAGGCTTTGTCAAATACACACTCCCTGTCCTAAAATGCACGTGCATCTTCCTTCATGCTGGCCCCATGCAGGTGATAACCTATAGGTGGATCACTGGCTGCTAATGAATCTGGGCAAAACTGCGCTACCCGTGAGCAACCCATGAGTCCGGCTATATACAAGGGTGTATTAGTTCTGCGGTTCATGTGCACTTAAGCCCAAATAGCAATGTCTCCATATTAAATCAATTTTCTTTCATTAAGTGTAGAAATAGATCATGTGCTAACAGTTTCTTTTCTATCTATGCTCACTTTCCACATGTGGGGGGATATATATACTTCATCTGTAACAATCTTTTTCTTCCCCCTCTACCACTCATTTTCTAAGGACACACCCCACATGAAAGCAGACATCATAAAATAATTGGGGGAAGCAGTTTGTAATATATCTTACCTCTCTGCTCCATATCCCAACAAACAATTTATATGTAAATACACAGAGCTAAGGCAGACACTAACTTGGCCTAAATTAAATGACAGTCTGTCCCTGAGGACCAGCAAACATTCTCCAGGACACCAAGGATTATGGTCTTTTCCCTCAATTGCCTGGCAGGACAAAGGACCGTTTGCATAATAGACATCCAGTCTCAGACCACCAATTTACATACAGAGAAATTAAAGTCTGATCAGAGAGCATGTGTGCATGATCAGTGTATGTACAGAAAACTCATTCTTTCTTCCTGTTTTGGCAACACTAATTTAAATATTTCTCCTCTTGGACAGCTTGATTTGCATTAACTCTGTAACTTAAATGTCATAAATGTCAGATATCAATGATTCTTATATCTTTATTTATGTCCTATATCCACGTACAAGAACATTGCATTAAGGAAATGAAATCCTCATGCTTTTTAAGAGGAAAAGTACTATTCTGTATGCTAAGGGAAAAATAAAATCCAAACTAATGTATCACTAGAAATGCAGGGAAAATATTTTGTGCTAGCACACATACTTGGAAAGCAAATAGTATAATTTAAATTTTTGCTGATTTTTTTCTTTCCCCACACCTCGTTAGGCAGAGAGCATCATAAATCCACCCATAGGTGTTTGTTAATTTTATGATTTTTTTTATTAATGAAATAGCATTAACAATGAAATGACCATAATATGAACTTTTAAAAAGATTTTCGTTACATAGATTTTTAAAGGTAACTTATTTTTTAAAGTCTTAGACAACTCATTCTAGAAGCTAATTAGAAAGCTAATTACCAGAATGGAAATGATTCCAATCTGTCTGAGGGCAATTTAGGTCACAGATATGCTTTAAGGCCAGGGAAAGGGACATCATCTTTCAAGTTAAAAAAAAAATCCTGGTTCTACGCTTAATGTTCATGTATAATAATATGAATTATGCATATATGATTTATTCCTGGATTTCTGTAAAATTTTAGGTGATTTTTTTCATATGTTTTGTTTAAGGAAGTGATGTCTCAAGTGAAATTAAGCACATTAACTTACTGCATGACTATTGGTTCTCATGGTGTGGAATGTTACATAGAATTTTTCAAATCTATTTGATCAAAGAATCTTTTTCCCTTGCTGTGGGGTATCTCCAAAAAGTACTCTTTTCTCAAGAAGTAGCTGAATTAAAAATAATTATTTGCTACTTTAATATAAATAGTTAGAAAGAGAAAAAAAAGAATTGAAAAGCAACTCCCCATCATACTCAGCTGGAATAAAGTGAAAAATACGGAGACATTTTAAGCAAGCCCATTTTCCTTTCTGAAAGAGGATGATGGATAGAAACCCACCTTGGAGATGAAAAAGCGATGGGAAAGATGATCTCAGAGGGAGCTGTATCTAATAGTTTCACCCTGAATATTTTGAGAAATCATTAAAATAAGTCAATGCTAACCACATTAACCAGTAATAATCACAAATTTTAGCTAATAAATTATTAATGTAACATAGCCCATTTGTCAGCAAAAAACACTTTATCCAATCTTCTCCTTCTCCTCATTACCACTCTAAAAAGTCTGATTAACTGTCAGTTATATACATAATTCTTGTTACAGTTTGTTTATTGCTTCTCAGCCACCCAGTAATCCTAGTAGATGAAAATATTTTTCATTTGTCACAGTGACACGTGCTATGAAGTGAAGATATGAACAGCTGCAAGGTCTCCTAAGCTGATAGAAGATAACATATATATATATATTTTAAGATTCCACCTGATTTTTTTAAACTTCCTATTTAGCTAAAATTAAACACAGGATTAGACTCTGGTTTCAGATATGGCTTTAATGTGAGAGGACAACAGTTTCAGAAACAGATTCAGCTAAGGCTTTGACCGTCATGCCTCAAACTTGACATTTTAACAAATTCCTTCGAAGGAACTTATCCTCCAACACATTCTTAGATTAGCCTTGCTTAACTCATGGCTCTTAAAGCCTTCTTAATTATTCTCTGTTTAGTCCCGCCCAGGCACTATTTTCATCAACTTCCTCTGTGCTGGCGTCTTGGGTGGTAGATTACATTGCTTTACCCTTAGAATATTTCTGCATTTCTACATTCTTGCTTGAGCCATGGATAATCACAATACAATTAGCCACAAGGATAAAATACAAGCATATAAAGTACATGTAAAAAAAGGGGAGGTTTGGCGGGGGTGGGGTGGGGTGGGGCTGGGGATTTTGATTTTATTTGTGCAGAGAAACGTAGAGTTTAAAATAAATGTCTCTACTATTTCAGGATGGTTTGTAGTTATGTGTTTAAAGAAAAGTTATCTCACATAAATATCTGATTAAACAATCTTACTGAATGGGATTCCAAATAAAATCAGCTCTAAGTAATGGTAAATGATCTATGGTTCTGTTGGTAGAAAGGTATAGAGCGTTGGCAGTAATAAAAATATCATTTAAACTCTGATCTACAATTCTTATACATGAGCTAGGTACAACAAGTGGAGATGGGAAATAGCAGGAAATCTTATTTCTAAAGATCATATAAATGAAACTTAACAGTAGAAGCAGAAACAATGCTCATGAGATACTGAAATCTTCTTATACAGACAAGTTAAGTTTCATACTGTGAAACTTTCTCAAGGGCATGTAAATTGGCATAAGGTCCCCGAGTATGTTTATTTATTCTGCATGATGAGTAATCCAATATTGATAAATTGGGCAATTTTGAAAATAAATCTTGCTATTGTTCTTTGAGAAATCTGAAGTCTTGTCAGCAATGGGCTGGAATTCCCATATGAAAAGAATTGGCTTTAGAGAATAAGTAAATGCTCCCTAAACCATCCCACCACGTCCTTTTGTTTTTGGAGGGCAATTTTATGCTTTATTAGGGTTGGGCTAGTGTCCACCACTTACATATCCTTTAGAGATTACAACATGCTTCCACATCCTTAGTCTCATGACTGGTGGTTCATAACTTTGCCTTTTTAAAAACTTTTATTTTTTCCTATTTTCTTATATCCAGGCCGTTTCATGCGTGTACAGTGCCTGCAGGCACTGGTGTTTGAAGCTCTTTGTACCAACTACAGTAAATTCTTTTGGATGGAATCCAAATTCCATCTCTCTTACACTGAATCCTGCTTTATTGCAAAGAGGGAGGTGATAAATTTATAGTACATGATTAAATATCTGTGTTCTAACATGTGCAAATAAATTATTGATAAGAGTATTTCAGAATATCAAGATAATTCTAACTATATTAGTTTTTAAGTGTTAAAGAGTTTTCTAAGTAATAAAGAATCTTTTATTTTCAGAAGGTAGCAGACAAGGTGACTCCCTTCACCTTGAGGTGGTGTTGTCTTGATTTTGCTAAAATAAGTTTATTATTGACTAGTACAAATTTGTGCGGATACTCCTATTTATTTCTGTGGGTAATAAGGCTCAGATTCATTTCATTTGATTCTAAGACAATCAGGAACAAGATAAGTAATGGAATATTAGTCATTTATAGATGAAAATGTATCTAGTTGTATAGTATATTTTAGATAGATGAATGTCTAAGTTTCCAAAGTAAAGATTAGCCCAACCTATAATACATAAAGTATAATTACTCCACAAGCTTTCTGGGAGTATTCTTTGACAGAAGCAGGGCTGCTTGTTTCTCCCCACGCCATTTGTTTATTCTTAGTCCAATAATCCAGTAGTTGTCCCTCCCCCCACACCCCACCGCTAGATTATGAGTCGTTTTCATGATTGATTTTTTGTGTAGCTGAACAGGTAGGCTGGGACTAAGATCAGAAATAGTTGTTAAGTAACTTGTATCAGAACCTAACTGTGGTTCAACCGAAAATGCCTTAGAGGTTAAAAGATTTGAGGGTCGTTCCCATGTTACCATGGAATAGCTGTGTAATCTTGTACAAATTGCTTAACCTCTCTGAACATTTGCTTTCTAACTTGAAAACAAAGATTGCTGGAGTAGATAATTTTCTATAGGTTTCTTGCATCTTCAGCTTTCTGATCATTAACTCAGTTCTAAAACTGAATTTAGTTAATATTGAGAATCTTCTATATTATATAGAATATACGACAGGAAAGCTTTTTATTTTTTGTTTGTGTGTGTGTTTACTGTTGCTTTGAAAGCACTGACTTGAAATGAAATTAAATTGAAATGAAAGCATTGAATTGAATCATGCTCCTAAGTAAAAAAGATACAATACGTATTATATGATAAACAAGAAGTATTCATTTAAATTACTAAAGAGCTTCTGACCAATCTGGGTACTGCATTTCCTTTAAATTAGTTCTTAAAAATGTTTCATTCTTGACTTAATATGCTATATTTAAAGATGCCTAGGAATGTTAGCATTAAGGGACAAATCAATATCTGTTCTTATTTTTCAGCTGCTTGTTTTTTGTTTTTTTTTTTGCAGGGGGAAGGTGCTTAAGTTTTATCTGTGTGATGGGTATACAAAATTCTATAAAAATCAAATGAAATTGATCTCATCATAAACATCCATCGAAAAATATGCCAAGTGAAATCTAATATAATTATTATATTATAGTTTCCCACCAAACAAAGTAAATGAAAGCATGCAAGGGCACTTTAATGGGCATGTTAACTTGTACCAAGTAAATGTGAATCTTTAGCTATCTCTTATCCCATTGTGTATGCTAACAGGATTAGCTAGTATTAGTCCCTCATCCACAAGAAGTGTGATATGCAGTGTGACCTGCAAATCTCTCCTGGGATTCAAAAGGGCTAAGTTGAACCATGCATGATTTCAAAGCAATTCTCAGCACAATTATCTGCTTGACCTGCAAGATGAACAAGCATATCATTTAATTAATTGCCAAGCTCTTGTGAACAGTGCTGTTCATTTTTCTAGTAATCGTCTGATGATACGCACTTGCTGATTCTTATGGGAATGACCAGAATTGCACATTAACTGGTCTGATGGCCACTTTCCACAGTTCCATCAAACACTACTTTTAATCTTGACATGAATAATTTTTTTATAGGAGTCCCATAAAAGCATTCAAAAGACAGCGTTAACAGCAGCTGTTTCCTTACTGCCGTGATAAATACTTTTGATCACCTAGAGTCATAATACAAAAACATTTCCTTCCCCACTTATTTATGAGGTACAAATGTAAGCCATATCTTTAAAACTGTAAAGGCATTTAGCAGTTTAAAATTTAGTCATATCTGTGGTGTGCTGAAGACTAATCCAGAAGGAATAGAATTGATGAAACGAATATATTCATTTATTCAGCTAGAATACAGGTGAAAAATTTCCATTTCATGTGGATGTGTGGTAAGCAGAGGAAAAGGGGATGTATGCTTTTCTGTTATCAGAGAAAATAGAATACAGTGAAACTACTGTGATGTAAAAATTCCAATCTGTTATTATATATATTTATTCGGTGCACTCAACTAGGAATTTGTTTTCTAAACAAACAAATGAAAAAGCAATAGACAGGCAGGGCGAGAAGAAAAAAAGAATCCCCAAACTACTTGGCCACAGATCTTGTCTACTGGATTCTCCTCTCCTCTGTCTCCTCGCCTTTGTTTTCCCTCCCTTCTCCCCTCTCTTCCCTCTTCCCCACTCTCCTTATCTCTGAATCTCTCTCTCTCTCTGTCCCATTGTCTTAGTGTTTAGGTTTCTGTTTCCCAGCTTGAGTTTCTATTGTATTTTCAATGAGATCCAGATTCTAAAGTATAATAAATAAAAAAATCAATGAGTTAGACAGCTGAAATATTTCCAACTCATTGTGATTGTCAATTATGTATCACCCAAATTTCCTGATACAGCATAAAGAGATAAAGTCAATGACACACTGTGTGGCTGCAGTCTTTAAACCAATGGCTACCAGGTATATTTCTAATTGTAATGGTTTATGTGTGTGTGTGTGTGTGTTTTCTCCCTGAGAAGCTGGCCCAACTTTGTGTCATAGAGTAAGATTAGCCTATGGTATACCTTTAGAGAAAAAAAATAGAATAAATCGTTTACTAAATAAATAATGACAAAAAGTAGATATTCCTTTACCTCCTTGCGTAAATTTTTTTTCAGGTAAAACCAGGTAATTGGTAAATATTTTCAAATGGTTTCCTCAGAATTTCTTTGCTGTAGCTCAAGATTTCTTTTTATTTACTTATGTGTTATAATTAACGTGTACTATTATATCACTCCCAGGTATATAACATAGTCATTTGAGATTTTTATACATTATGAAATGATCACAAAAAGCCCAGTTACCATACAAAGTTGTTACAATGTTATTGGATATATTCCCTAAGTGTACATTACATCCTCTTGACTTATTTATAGCTGGAAGTCTGTACTTCTTAATTTCTTAATCTCAATGCTATTGACATTTTTTTGCATTGGATAGTTCTTTGTAGTAGGGGCGTGGTCTGGGAATTGTAGAGGTTTAACATCATTCCTGGCCTCTACCCCTAGATGCCAGCAGCAACCCTCTACCCACACTGTGACAACCAAAGAGTGCCTTCAGACATTACCAAATGTTCCCCGGGGAGGTCGAGGTAAAGTTACCCCAGTTGAGAGCCACAGCTTCAGATTAATGCTCTGAAATGGGAAAATCTGGCCAGCTTCTCCCATTCCTAACACACACTAAAACACACAATTGTGGAAAGGAAGGCATATTTTCTCTTCCAAGGAGAACAAATAGTAATGTCCTCCAGACAAGGAGGAGGTAATCAGTTAAAAAAAAATAATATACAGCTTCAAGTACATTATTTACATCATCATTTTAAATCATTCCCAGAATGTAGGTACCCCTGGGATAAGGAAAAAAGAGGGAACCTGGGTCAGTAATTGAAGAAAATACACATTTATAGAAAATTATATGATATATTGACACTGATGAGAAGCAGACCCAGTTTTATTTTCAAGTTTTAACTCAGAATGAGTCCATCCTAAGGGGATATACTGTCACATTTAATGCATCTGTTTAACATACTCACATAGCTTGCTTAGCTATTCTAAATTAGTCAATTATTTTTCTTAAATTCCCATAGTTTTATGGATCCTAGTTCAAAGCTTAGTGTCTGAGTGAATTCATCTAATTTTTAAAAGGTATATAATTAAACTCAAAAACGGCTTTTTTCAATTCCAAATAGTAATAATTTACCACCATTCCATTTTACATCTAACACAAAAGTTTACATCTACCTAAAAGTCTGAGTGAAGAGAAGAAAAAATAAAATTTTGTCACTTAATGATTTTTTTGAAGTAACATTTTCCAAGCTGGAGTGAAGAACTATAAGGACTCATTAAAAATTTGAGTGAACGTTAATTGATCTTACAATTATTCTAATTATGTTAATTTAATTGTTGATTTTTATGGAAATAAGATGTTATCTCTTTGAGATTAGGACACTGGTTAGAAAATGTCCTTAGATACGTACATGAATACTGTTCAAATACATAGAATTGTACAGATTAATTGCAGTTGTTATGTTAAAACATCTTGTTTGTAAAATGGAAGTTGACAAAAATTCTGGGGCACTCAGTGGTATGAAAGGTAGTCCTTAAATGGAGAGTTGGAGTTTACACTGAGTGTACTGTGACTTGTCTTCCTCCCAACATTCTTTTTTCACTATATTCATCCTTTCCTGTGATACCTACTTCTCTGCTGATCTCTTCTCCCATTACAATCATCATTTTATTTTCCAGTTGTTGGTATTGCTTTTCACTTCTGTTTTCCCAGGCAAAACCAGAGAAACACTATATGTGTGACATAAATGCAAATAAGACAGTTTCTGTAATCAGATATGTAAACTTGGCCAATTTATTAACTCCCAGAAGTCTCAGTTTTTTCATGTGTAAAATGATAAAGTGAAGTTACCTCACATGATTAGTATAAGAATAGCAATTACTATTAATTCATGAAGGTACTAACACATTTTTGGTCAAAGAGTAGACGCTCCATAAAGAGTGAATATTATTCTTCACCAGTTTGAAAATTCAAGAGCATTTTCCCCCTTTGGGAAAAGAATATTATGGTACATATAAAATAAAATGTTGAGGAAGCCCAATATAACATAAAATGTCTTTCTCATAAATTTAGAGTCAAGTATAATTTACTATGGGTCTTTATTTTCTATTTTCTATCACTTTTTATCTCTTAAATTGATTGCATCTGTGGATTATAAAAGACCTTAAAAAAAGAAAAAAAAAAAAAAAAAAAAGACCATAGGCCCTTTTGCCATTTGTTTACAACCAACATAATTTCTAGATTTTTCTAAAAATTTGTTGAGCTCTAAGATTTAAGATTTAAGCTCTAAGATTTAAGATTAAGCTCTAAGATTCTGAACAGAATACAATTATATTCCATATTTGAATGGAGTTACTATAATATATATAACAAAAATATTGTAAATGTCTGGTGAATAATTGAACATGTTTAAGCTAAATCACTTATTTTGTTAAAAAAATGAGAAGTGTTTTTAGATCAGATAGGGTTTTCTAAGCCTTGGAAGCTCTTGCTGTTAGCTAGATTTTCCTTCTGGTACTCAGTATGTCACAATTATTATCTATCAACAGAACATTATAGGAATTAGTGACCAAACCATTCAGAGACATTTTATACAAATGGTATAAATTGAGCCTAAGTTCTCCTGTGGGTACTGAAAGGAAGAGGGACAAAGAAATTTGGAAGCAAAATTGTCTGTTTCAAACCTGCCTTCTGACCTTCCTGCTTGATTTTGTTCAAAAGCCAAGTTTCTTTAAATTTTCAATCCAATTCTCTTGGATCGCTCACACTTAGAAACCAGGAAGCAGGGGACACAAAAGGAACAGTGAATACCAGAGATGCTGAGAACATTTACCAGAAACATGGAAAAAATGTATTTCTGAAACATCTGAATTGTATCTTAAAAATCTAGGTTTTCCTCCTCTTTTTTTAAAAACAAAACCAAAACCAAAAACGTTTCCTTTAACCCTGTAGTCACTGTTGATGAACAGCAATATCTACCTGATTCTAGTAACAGCCAGAAGGCAATTGTCCAGCTGTATACATCTCCCCATATGCAAATATAAAGAATCTGATCTATCTCCTGATACTTGAGACCCAAAGGCAGCAATAGGACTATTCTGGGACCAGTTCCCTCTCCTGAATGACTTCAATGAGCCGAGTATGCATTAACATCAGCAGGCCAAATGACTGATGGCACGGGACCCATCCATATTTATCTTCTCAGGTCTGGACAGACATCCTATTGATTCGTAGGTCATTACACAACGTGTTAACAATCCACTGCCATCCAGTTCAAAAGGAAATTTGAAATTAGTGATGGGTCTTCCTGCAGGTCTGTGCCGAGGGCACAAGATGGGTAGTCAAGCATTACTCTGTTTTGACATCACTACACTCTTCCCCCATTTAATGTCAGTCTTACACAGAAGACTCTAAGAGATGGAAAATACAGAGCTTGTCTAGTTAAAGGAATGTTTTAAAGACTGTAAGTCTGTTCATATGGCCAATGTTTTCACGATAGAAAAATCATTTCTGAGAAAACTCAAGAAAAAAATATATACACCTTCACACATGTATATGTGCACACACATGCACCAAAACGCACAACCTGAAATAAAGTTAATGCATTTACTACATAGGAGAGAGATGTTTAAAGTGTTCCAAAAATGACCCCATTTTATTCTAGAACAAATGTGTGCAAATGTGTCTTATGTGTATATTAGTATGTATAAAAGGAGAGTTTGACTAAAGTCATTTTAAAAAGAAAACAAGCAAAACAAAAGAAAGCTAAAAACACAATCCAGATGAAAAATCAATATAAAAAATCCAGATTAGTCACTGTGATCATCAGTTTTGAAATTCTCACTCAGTCGACACAGAAAAAAAGTCATGACTGTTTTTCAACCAAAAAAAAAAGTTTTAAAAACACCAAAATGTGTCTTACATTCAGTCAGCTGGAATCTTCCCTTTCTGAGAGCAGTGCTGAGAAGTTTGTAAGAGTGAAACAGAGTCCTGCTTTCTTCAGCCATTCTCATGCTTTCGAAGTTCGTGTAACTTGATTTCTGCAGTTTCAGAACCTGGCAGTTAATTTAAGTTCAGGCCTTGACATGCCTGGAGGCGCTCAGCTGTGAAGGCAGCCTCATGCAGGGTAACAGCACCGTGCTTTATTTGGTTTTGAAAATTAAACCAAAAGGCGACTATTCAGTGGGCTATTTGATAGGGAATTAAGTTCTCAAATGACATTAAAATCATCCTGTAATCCGGAGGTGACTTTGAAATTAAAAGCCCACTTTAAAAAGCTCATAGCACAATTTATTCATCCACATGTGTGCTGTACCCTATAACCCTGGAGGGCCCCACATTTATTCCAACAATGTATTCATTGATCCAAATATTTGTGTAACTTCTCTATTGGAATTGTCCTCAAACCCCATTGCATTTCTATGCCTATGATTAATTCATGTGTGTACTAACTTATTCATTCTACAATTATTTCTTGAGCCTCACTAGGTTCCAGGTATGGTTCTAGCCACTGGTGATAGAGCAGTGAATGAAAAAGATGGATGAAAACCTGCTCTGCAGGAACTTGCCTCTTAGTGTGAGAAGAGAGGCAAAAATAGGCGAGTAAATCACACGGCATGGCAGAGGACAGAAAGTGCTAAGGAGAAAATGAAGCTAGGAAGGAGGATATTAGGGGCTTGGATGGGAAGAAGAGCTTTCTGCAAAAGTTCCACTGCAAGGGGATCATTTGAGCAAAGATCTAAAGGTGGTGAGGAAGTGAGCCATGCATATACCTTAGGAAAGAACATTCCAGACAGGAAGAAAGAACAGCATGTGCAAACTTATCCTTTATGGCATTTTTCGAGGTACATTTGAATGTGGAGATAAAAACAAAGTTTAGTAATTTGGAAGGAGGGAAATGAAAGAATCCTTGTAAATCAAATCATGATGCTGTACACCTTAAACTTGTCCAGTGCTGTATGTGCATTATATCTCAATAAAACTGGAAACAAGATTTCCCCAACCGTGCACATATGACCATACACACATGGACACACAGAACATAAGAGAGTTTTGTTATAAGGCAGTTGTGATTCTTTATTGTCTGGAAGCTCTCCCTCACGCCAGTCCTATGACTATTCTGCCCACTTTCGCGCTGCTTTGTTGCATACTTAGAACCAATATTCATCACTTAGCAAATTCCAATTTACTGTCAACTTCTTTTCTCTCCGCCTCCTTGCCTTCACTGAAACTTGGCTCACCTCTGGAGAGACCACTAAGCCAGCAGAATTCTTCAGTGCTTTCTATTTTTTTCCCCTAATACATTAGATATGTCATGGGCTGGTTCTTCCACATTCTCCTTTACAGTTTCCCTGCCCCCAATACTTCCCTGCCCTCTTGTTAAAAGCAAAACAAAACAAAACAAAAACTTTCCTCACGCTTCTAATACATCATACTCTTTTCCTCTTATTGGCTGACATCTCTAGTCTCTCTGTTGTTGCCCTTTATACAATGAAAAATCTCTGGCAGTGGCCTCTAGACTTCCTTGAATCACCAGTGACCCTCACCATTCAGGTTGTTTCCATCATCCATGTACCCTGATCTCTCAGGTCCTTGATCTCACCATTAAGGAAGAATTTCTCCTGTCCCATCCCTTTGCCACACTCTCTCACTGTCATGTAAAGGTACTGAGCATCACCTGAGATTGCTGCACACCTAAAACCACAAATTCAAGGCCAATCTCCTCTTAGAGTTTACTTGTTAAGACAACTGATATTTTAACCATATCAAAACTGACAGAAAGAACACAGCCTGTTTTATCTCATTCTGACCACCATTCCTACCCTTTATTCACTTCTCTTAATATGTAGCATAGACTTCCTGACCCTGTATTTCAATAGATGTATTAGAACATCCAAGTTAGTTGGTCTCTTTATTAAACTTGCCTCGAAAAATTTAATTTTGCATAAACTACCTACTTTCTCCAGGCTGCTCAGAACAACCATGCACACTGAGAAATGATCCACTATAGGGCAGACATTCAAAATAAATGTATGCTACCCAGCCTCAGGAGGCCCCAAACACTGGCCATTGAACAGAGAAACCCTCTCCCATTCTTTGGAATAATGTTCTTTGAGCTCCTGAAAACTTCTCCTTTGATTTGGGTCCTCACTCTGTATTGATGATCCCATTTCCAACCTCATAACTCTTTTGACTTTCTTCTTCCAAAAAAACTCCTCCTACCTTTGTGCCTCTCCTTGTCTTCCTCCCTCCTGTTGTAGCAAAGGGGCTGATTTTACACCTAAGGCCAATCCCACATCCTCTGCTCTAAATAATGGTCCTTCTCCAAATTCTCAAAGAATTTATACTTTCAATTAAATTTTCATGCTTCTATACATTCAAACGTACCTTCTCAACATGATTATTTCCAGTGACAGCTACACTTGCTCCAATAGCTATTTTTCTCAAAAGCATACCTCGAACCTCAATCAGCGTTACAAACCCCTCCAGCCACCACCCATCTTGTTACTTCACAGTAACTGCGACGGAGGAAGAGCAGAACTGACACCATGTTGAACTGCCTCCCTCATTCCTTATCTTATGTGTCTATTACTCTAGTAGCCCTGCACATAAAGAGTTAAATATTAGAGAAATGTTGCTTGTGCTCATTGAGTTCCCTGAAGAAAGTTCCCATCCCACGGTCCCAAGCTAGTTATGGCTGTGACCTGTTGGAGATAAGTTTGCTTTCAGCCCAGAAACTTTGCTAATAAGCAGAGATACGAATGGTAGAAGAAAAATAACTGCTAACAATTGGAAGTTTCTCCAGAAGCCTTGTGATCCAGAAAGCAGAAGAACAGAGAAATGTTATGCTTCCCCTGGAGGTCAAGGGGCTGCGAGCAGTCTTCACTCCCTTAATCCTGAATCCTCCCATTTCTTCTTTCCCTTAACATAAAAGAAGCCTGAATTTTCTCCCGAGTTAAGATACTTCTTTAGGATGGTAGTCTGCCGTCTTGGTCTGCTGGCTTTCCAAATAACTTTGCTATTCTTGCCCCAACGACTCATCTCTCGATTTACTGGTGTGGCAAGCAGTACAGCTTGGACAGGGTAACATCACTATTTAAAGCACTTGTCTGTTCATTCATTTTCTTCACTATTCTCTTCCCGTGAACACTCAGTCCAGATTGGCTTCTGCACTCATCACTCCACAGTAAAAGTTCTAGAGAAAGTCACCATAGTCACAGTGATTCCAGCATCAATGTTCATTTTTCAACACTTAATTCCTTTACCCTCTTGGCAACTTTGACAAAGGTGAATATTTCTTAAGGCCTTCAAGCACTCTTTTCTAGTCCATGTGCTGTTCTCTAGTTTTACTGCTACCCCTCTGGCTGCTGTTTCCCTCCAAGCTCCTTGGCAGTCTAACCTTCCTCCACCAGACCCCTTAATGTGGGAGTTACTCAAGGCTATGTCATGGGCTCTCCTTCCTTCACTCTCTCTAGAGTCTTCCTAGGCAATTTTTTTCATGTTCAACTTTTCTACTACCACCTATATGCAGGGGACTCCCAGAATTGTTTTTTCACCTCAGCCCTCCTCCCTGAGCTTCAGGTCTGTATATAATCTATATAATGCAGTATCACTATCCAAACATCTGAAAAGAGACTTGTCCCAACTGAGCTTTTGACCTTCTCTCCCATAACCCAGTCCTCTACCTTCTTTGGCTGGCTCAGTGAATGACAGCATTGAATCAGATATGCAGACCTAGACCTTAGGAGTCATCCTGACCCTGACCTCCAGGTCACCTCCCAAGTTTAATTCATCACAGAATCTTGTCAATTTAATTTTCCAAATTACACTCAGATTCATCCACTTCTCTCTATCTCCACTACCAGCAGTTTAGTCTAAGATACCATTATCTTGATTAACTATTTGATCTTGCGGGTGAATTCTGTGTGCTCAATCACCACCAGTCTCTCAGTTAATCACTTGTTTGTACAAAAGACCTCTCTCAATATACTCTTCAAACTGTCAGTGTCATAAGAAAAATACATTCAAAAAGAATAAAGAAACAGGAAAACCAAATGGAATACCAGATCTTAGACTGGATCCTGTACTGTTGGTAAACAATACTATAGAGGTCATTATTGGATCAGTAGCAAAAATTGAAATATGAATGTGCAAGTGGTGGTATTCATGTTAATTTTACCAAAGTTGAGAACTCTCCTGCGGTTGTACAAGAGACTATTCCTATTTTTGGAAATACAAATCAAGTCATTGTAAGAAAAAGGAAAATTAGGTAAAATGTTAATAGATAAATAAGGTTATGGCTGGTCTTTGTAATATACTTATACTTTGTGCTATTTTAAACTATTCTATACTTTAAAAACATTTAAGAATTCTTCAGTACCATAGGTGATTATACTACCTGTGTATCAGGGAAAAACCAAAACCAAAAGAAAAACAAAACAAAACAAAACAAAACAAACAAAAAGCCCCTGGTTCTACTACTTTTTAGTTGTATGACTTTACTGTGCTTTAGTTTCCTGAACTATAAAATGAACCTTTGTTCATGGGTTGTTTTGCAGATTAAATACAATGATGATGTAGTGTGTTTAGAATAGATCTTGATATAGAATAAACATACACATACACTAAATAATAGTTGTTAGTGATGTTATTAATTACTTTCATATCTTAAAAGAAATAATAATGCATATCAAACTTCTTTTTTGATAGGTTAAGTCCATCTGTATAGGATACTTTTAATTTGACACTGCAGATTAGTTTCAGAAAAAGTTTCTACTGAAGATGCTTTACATTGTTATGTGGACAAAAACCATGATTGATGGTGTGAGACTGGCTTACTGATTAAAACAAAATTGAAATATGTTTCTGTAGAATTTTGTATTAAAAGCATTTCTACTGAAATGATAGAAAAAAATCAGTGCTGTTAACTCATAGAAATTTCATACATCCTTATGTGCTTATATGTGCAAATGAGTTTGTATGCACAGGGTGGGGGCAGGAAAAGGAGGAGGAAGAAAAAAAGAGGAAAAGAAAATAAATAGAAAAATAAGAAGAAAACAAAGAGAAGATATTGATGGTAGTATAGAAAAGAGAGAGAAATAGCTCAACTCGGCTGCAAACACAGACAATAGTTGCATATAATTATAGTTATTTCTCTCTTGTGAAGGGTCAATCAAGGTTCTCCAAATGCAGAAAAAGATTAAGGGCCATTCAAAACCATGTGAAACATCAATACCCTTTGACAGTTTTGTAATTAATGTAAATGCAAACTATCCTGCGCCTTGTGATAAGGACAATCAACAAGATGAGAAGCCATTGGAGGGTATATTTGGAACAATCAGACGATGAGATCTGACTTTGATATACTTAAAATTTAATGCAAGAGATCAGTATTATTTCTGGTTGTCAGGGTGATTTCTTTCTTTTTTAAAAACCTATTTATGTGGAAAGAACAATGCTTCCATTGGCATGAATGGCTACAAATATTTCCCCAAATTAGGAGAGGGCTGAGGTTCATGTCTACAGATGGCTCATATTATATGGTCATGAAATTTGTATGGTTTACTAATGCACATAGCTCTGGCTAAATATGGAGAGATTCTTTAACCTCAAATTACTTAGACTACAAATCTTTCAAAAATGAATTCTGGTGAACAGCAAACGATAAAACTTGTAAGGCACTGTCACTTGTAACAGGGTTTAGACTAATTATCAATGATACCAATTAATTTCACTTTCAGGAAAAAAATCAGTTAGTAAAAATATCATTTAGAGATTCTTCACAACAAACCCTAAAGCCGATGTAATCCTTCAGTTTCCAAAGTATTTTAATATCAATAAGGATAGTCTAATTCATATTACATTATATATATTTTTCAATAATGTTGCTTAAAATGAAGATACCCAAATAGCCACCAGAAAAATGTTTATGATTTACTACAATAAAATATAAATTCCCCTGTGTAAAAGTGAAACATACTTAACATTCTTCTTGAAAACAGGTCTTGATTTATTGCATTATAGGGAATTAAGTATGTGATGTATTATTTTATTTTAATAATCTTTGGTAGACAACTCCAAGTTTTTTTTTTTTTTGAGGGTTTTTTTTTTTTTTTTTTTTTTTTTTGCCTCAGTGACCAAATTCTTCGGCTAAAAATCCTGAGTCAGTTGGATTAACAAAGAGAAAACTTAATCATATTACAAGCACCAAGAAAAGCTAAAATTGTTGCTAAATAAATGTTACTTGGGTTTCACAAGAGCCTTCAAAAATTAGGATGCTATATTTGTAATAAGCTAAATAGCTTAGTGCTCATCTTTGAATAATATCTTCCAAAATGATAGAAATAAGAGAAATATAAAAGTAAATTTCAGTCTCTTTTATTCCTGTATAGGTCTTAGATTATATTCATTCAAAATATCTTATGTCCTTGATTCTCAAGTCATAATTTTCCTTATGAATAGTCTTTCTGAAAAATGATTGAGAGTTGTTTTATTTTTTTATTTTACTATTTTAAAAAAAAATTTCAAAAGTATATTTTTGCCAGCAGGGACTGTTTCTTTCATTTTCTCTAATATTAAAATGTCATCAACAATAAGGTTTTCCAATCAGCCATTTGTAGCCTTCTGACAACTAACCTTAATTAGAATATCCAGCATCATTTCTCGTCTTTCACAGAGAAAACCCTCAAACTGAATGAAATAACAAGTCTCCTCCCACGTCCCTCAGATCCCCTGCACCTTCAGTCTGCTCAAGGATCTGCATGTCCCTCTTTTTTTCTTTTCTTTCTTTGTTTTAGTTGAAGTATAGTCGGTTTACAATGTTGTGTCAATTTCTGGTGTACAGCATGATGTTTCAGTCATACATATACATACCTATATTTGTTTTCATATTCCTTTTCATCATAGATTACTACAAGATATTGAATATGTTCTCTGTGCTATACAGTAGAAACTTGTTGTTTTTCTATTTTATATATAGTACTGAGTATCTGCAAATCTTGATTTCCCAATTTATCCCTTCCTACCCTCTTCCCTCCCTGCCCCCTGACAATCACGCTTATTTTTTATGTCTGTGAGTCTATTTCTGTTTTATAAATAATTGCATTTGTGTCATTTTTTCCAATTCCATGCACATCACTTTTGGTCTATCCAAATTCGTCCACTTTAGTAACCTGGTAAAGCCCAACACTGTTATCAAGCTTTTCCAGGGATTTAAAGCTCTGTTTTTCTTTTGCTGAATTCTTATGGCATATACCATATTATAACATTCAAATTATGGTTTTCAGTTTTATATATTTTTAGAGTGTTTGAAAATTTCCCTGTCCTTCTATTTCTGGTCTTATATCTTATCTCTGGTAGATTGTTGTAGTGAAAGAGGTTAAGACACAAAGGTCCAGAGCACAGCTTTATGAAGAGAAAAAAAAAGGATACTTTTCCAATATAAAAGGCAGAAAGAGAAATGAATGGGGTGGAGTACGTCAGGCAGCTATATTTTTACTTTTACCATAGTTATTTTCTATGCTTTACCCATAGGTTGTCTCTAAAGTTAAAAAACCATTAAATAGAGCTTATATGATTATTATTGTAAATATTGCTTAGAGCAGAATCTACTGGTGTGCTGTGATTACATTTCCTTGTCTTCAGTTGCCTGAAAAGTCTCCTAGAGCATTAAATCTTTGTAATTTCCAACATTGTGAAAAATTGGCCCTAATGATCTATTCTTGCCACCACTACCCTAGTCCAAACGCTTAACCATTCAAGCCTGGACTACTGATAGTTTTTAGCTTTTCTTTCCAATATATCCTTTCTTACAGATATATGGGGGTGGGAAATTATCTCTTTTTTATTGAAATTATTTATCTTTTGAAACTAGATAATTATTTCTTTAGATTATTGCCCATAATGACCCAGAGCAGCTCATTCAATTTTATTCATAATGGCTATTTCCAGTATTGCCTATTGACCTCTAACCTCTAATACACCACTGCCACTACTTCTGTTTATCCTACAGCTGGGGACACAGCCTCTGATTCACAGAGAAAACAGATGGTACCCCACCGATTCCTGACTTCAAACCTACAGGTATGGCCTGACTTAACTTACCCTTTTTCTTTTTTTCCTTTGTAAGGCTGTGCTCTAGACTGCTACTTCTCAGTCTCTTTGGTCATTTGACTATACACCCTCTCCTTCAATACTAGGCCCTTTCTAGTAGCATAAGAACACACCCAAGGCATTTTTATCCTTAAAAAATAAAGAAACAAATTAAAATAAAACACATGAATTACCTCTGCATGTCCTTTCTACTGACCCCCTCCACTTCTTTATCTCCCTTACGAATCATTGCATTCCAGCTTCAGTCCTAACATTTTCAGGACACAGTGTTTGCCAGTCACTAATAGCTTCCTGTTGCTAAATCCTAAATCCCAAATGGACAGGGGTCCCTTTTTGGTTTTCATTTTCCTTCTGAATATACCCCCAACTCCCAGTGGCTTCAACTGACATATGCAAATTAAGATCTTCCAAGAACAACCTTTTTTGGAGGGGGGACTGCCAACAAGTTAAAATCCAATGGGACTGGGAATGTTTCAATGAGTATGCAATTTTATCATTGGCCTATTAGATATTCTTTAACAAAATTACTCTTTAGAATCAGATTTGAATGTGTATTGTGTGCTCTGAACAATGAATCACCAGATTTATGGTATTTGCAGGGGCATATCTAAAAGAAAAAGAAAGCACGGGATCTGTGGCATGCAATCTTTTAACTGTTTTTATTTAATGGTAACAAGGAGAGAATAGAACAATGTATGTATTAAAAATGTTTGAAATTAAAATTATTGAACTATAAAGATAGTTAACAGCACTGATTCAATTTGCTGGCTGGCATTGCAAGTTAAATGAAAACAACTGGAGAAAGAATACTGAGTAGGTATTAAAATTTTACTACAGTAGGAATGAGATTCCGTGACTTAATCTTGATTCTTAAAAATGTGAGTTTGAGCACTCTCAAGGAATGGTAGACAAGAAAAAAGTGGTTACAATACAACCCAGATTGCTATACTATAATTGCTCTCAACAGGAAGAATAAAGAAGAGAAGCAAGCAAGTAGGACAAAGGAAATATTAGGATTTTTGTCAAAATAAGTGTTTTTTATTGGTAATAAGGTTCTTGAAAATGTGCTAAACATTCAGAGACATCCTCAAGGAAACAGAAATCATTGGGAATCAAAATATGCAGGGGCAGAAAGAGTGTCCTGCTTGATGAGAAAGACCTATTGTTTCAACTTGCAGAAACTGTGGAAAATTCTGGAGTAAATTTCTCCAGTGTTCATTCTATCTGAATCACACACTTCAGTTTTGTCAAATACTCTTTGCCAAATGACGCGGAAAAGCAACTGTTCTTGAGCAGTCTGTTGCTGCTTTTAAGCACAAAAGAAATAAAAGTGAAAAAAAAAATCCTACTGAAAAATTTAATCAACCAAAGTGTTTGGATCCAAATTCCAGTAATGGTAGCACCATGATCAAATGTACTTGACTATGACAAAAGCAGCCCACTGAGGAGCTGATATTGTCAAGACACCACCACATGTTGTAAAACAGAGAACATTATCAAGAATTTTTACCAAGAAAGTGGCGGGGCCTTCTGCCAAGCATGACCTGCACAAATCATGCCTTTTGGCATGAGCACAATACACTCTCTGATTCTTCTTGCCTTTTTTCTTTTTTTTTAACCTTGTTCAGGCTTCCCTGTTATTGTAAGAAATAAAATTTGGTTTATGCCTGAAAACAGTCATATCAAGCAAAGAAACAGACTATAAAGCCATGTAAAAATAAATTTAATCAGTAATTTTTCAGTTATCTTTGAGTGTTATCTAATTTTAAAGTGGAATATAACAAGCAATTTCTGCACTAAGCAAGTTGTGTATAATGAATTTTATTCATTAGCTAGAACTGAGATTGTAGACGTATCACATAGAGGGTATGGAAGACATGACCATACTCCACCCTGTCTCAACATGACCTGTACTCTACCCTGCCTCCAATGTTCCAGATTTTTAAATGAAAAATCCATATAGTCAAAATTTCCAGAAATTTAATACCTTTCATATGACTGCCAAAGTAGGATTTCTAGAGTCTTGTTTTCATGAGGTCTCTCTAACCTGGCTCCCTAATCTCTTCTAAGGCAAAGAGGACAACTGTTTGATATGGGTTCAATATTATCTGACACTCTGGCTTTATGACCTAGGAAATTACTTGATGTCTCTAAATTCCACTTTTCTAATTTATAAAGAGGGCAGAGTAATAGTTTTTATTTGAGCATTAAATAAAGTAACAAATATGATTCAATTGCTTGACATAGCCTAAGTACTCAATCCAGGTGAGCTATTATGATGCTAGAGTGATGGCAGAGGCAAAAACCTAGGAATCACTCTCAAGTCCTCCCTTTTTCAGGTCTTGATTGAATGTTTTTGGTGTCCAAGTCTCACTGAGGTTAACTCCTTAATATCTTTCAAGTCTATTTCCTCTTTCCCTGTCCAATATCTGCTTTGTTTTAAATTTGGTTTCTGTTGCATCCACTTGTCTCCTGGTCTCTAGTTTCAAGGCCTCTGCTCGAAATTTAATTTCCATATTGTGGTTTAACCCTATGGAATAATTTAGTCATACAGAAATCAGATCATATTACTTCTCTTAAAGATAAAATGCAAAATCACTACCATAGCACAAGAGCCCTTTGGGATCAAGCAACTACACAGTTTCTAGCCTCATTCTTACCACTCTCTTTTCAGCACTGTACAAGCTGATAATATTGACTTACGATCAAATCTTAATTAACAAAGAATATGTTAAACGTTTAAACCTGTTTGGCCTTTCAATTTATTCATAAGCTAAGTTTTTGCTTTTTTCTCGACTTTATTATTAATTATTTTTAAACTGGGGATAGAAATATGAAACTAAACTTTTTAATGCATACACACATGCCAAAATGTGTCTTTGCCTCAGAAAATATTTGTATTGCTACTGCTTACATGGACATAACTTTTTTTTTACTTTAAAAATATATACAGTTAGTTTTACCTTTAACCCAAATATATTTGAATTATACAGAAATAATGTTTATCATCCAAATGAGAGAAATGTACTCATTAATTTATAAGGGCACTTCATTTTTTTACTGAAATTGGTTTCTTTTTGCTTAATCTTCCAACAGACTTCCCCTAAATGACTTCATTGTTTCCAAACATAAAATGAAATCAAAATCATCCTCTAAGGACATCTCTCTCATTATTATACATTTTCAAAGATTATGCCACAAACTTTCTAGACAGTTTCATAAGTGAAATGCCAAGAATGCTTTGATCACCAGAAATGCCACTAGAGAAGATGGTTCCTTCCAAGGGGACACAATCATTTGAATATTTATGTTCCCGTATGTGGGTTTTGGCTTGCCATTCATCCATTTATTCATTCATACATGCAGAACTTCATGTCAAAAAAAAATGCAAGTATTAAGGATTCTTAGTATTTATATTCAAAAAGAAAAATATATTTTTCCTCATTTTTTCACTTAATCTGTAAACCTGGAATAATAATAATAGTAATCTACCTCAAAGAGATGTGGTGAAATTAAATGAGTTATTCTAATGTTATGCTTAAAACAATGCCTGGCACATAATCAATTCTCACGAACTGTTAGCTATTATAGGCTATTATTTCATAAGCAACAATAGAATTTTGATATGTGTTTAGCCTTCAATACTGGAGTTTTGAACTCACCTTAGATAAATAGTAATACTCAATACTTATGTAGGATTTAAGAGTTCATGGTTAACCTGTATTTTCCCTGAAAAATTAGCATAATGGTGCTTTGGGGTAATTTGGAAGGCAAGAATTAGAGTAATGATTCAAATTCCATGTAAAATCCCTCTTGACTTAAACTCTTGTACAGGGTCTACTGGTTGTCTCCTAATATCCAATTTCACCTTCATTCTCTTGGTAGTAATTCCTATGAGTTTTCAGCTTTTCTATTTTTACCATGAAAGATACATTTCCTAGACTCCCTTGCAGCTAGTTGTGAAATGTAAATACTTTTGGGCATTGGGCATTGCATTGAAACAGTATGCTAAGTCTGTACATTATTCTTGAAGGGGAGATCCCCCGCCTTCTTTTTCCCTTTTATGTAACTGGAATGTGCACATGATGGCAGGAGTTGGAGCAGCCATTCTGAAATAAAATGTGAAAGTTCTGTGTTGAGAATGGTAGAGAAACAAGATAAAGGGAGTCTGTGTCTCTTGAGCTCATGGCTAGATTGTAATACAAAAAAGATAAATTTCTCACTTATTTAAGACATTACTATACCAGGTCTTCGCTATAGTACTATGCCTGGATTCTCCACTTAAAAATTCCATATTTAAAAGTCTGGCTTGCTTATCTATAAAATTTTTATTCTATCCACACAAATATGGTAGAATAAATAATGTTTTTCTTTTTTTAAATTTAGCATTTTAATGATATCCATTAATGCCTATTCAATTATTTTTCATTTTATTTTAAAGACATAGCTTTGAGATTCTTGAGTGTGATATTAATTTAGCTTCAGTGAGAAAAAATATTCTTACAACTACTGATCTCAAAATTTAAAAATGCAAATTAATGATAGATGTAATTTAAAACAGATTAAAATAGATATAATTTCAAAAAATAATTTCAAAATCAGATATTTAGAAATTCAGATATTTTATGAGTTTAGAAATTCAGATATTCTATGAGTTAAGAATGCTTTCATTGTTACCTTCCCCAAGTGGGAAGCACTGGGTGTATCTAAATGACAATTCCAAAGGGGCCTGAAGTTTCATGGGTGGTAGAATATGGGTTTTATGGTTAAGAAATTCATAATATTTCATTTTAGAATGTTCTTTTTAGAATAACAAACACAGATGTTATTAGGTACCTGCTATGAGACAAATGGTGAGAACACAGAATGGATGGATAGTATATGTTCCTTCCTCTGAAGAAACATGAGCTCAAGAAAATTACCACCAATTGCAGAAATTTTCATATACCGGAATTAAGGTGCACATAGAATCACACATGAGATGCTGTAGTGACACCATAAAGAGAGCAATGGATTCTTTAAACCTTAACAAGATCCATGAACTTCATTGCTTATCATGTTCACCATATATAATTTTTCCTTTGAACTTCCATTTTTACTAATTATCTAATGCTTGTGGACAAGTAAGAAGTCTTTCCTGTCAAAAGGGAGAAAAATATTCCCTCAGTCCAATGCTCTCATAATACAGCTGATAATAGCTACTATGCATTGAGTGTCGATGATGTCCCAGGCACTTAACTCTCACTATTTCTTTTGGTTCTACCAATAACCCTATGAGGCAGGTGTTACTATTATTGACATTTTATGGATGAGAAGTACCCAAGTAGGGATTTGAACTTTTGTTTATCAGACCCCATTGTCCATGTTCTTTCCATTATGTCTTCATCCTTGACCCACTTCCTTATTGCACCACTGGTCATACTGCATAATAAGAATTCATTTAGGTTAACTGTTTCTCTTCTCCCTCTGACTGTTTGCTCCTTAACGCCAGGAGGCATATATTACTCACATAGGCACTCAACGAATTTTATGTAATAAAAGACATGTGCCAAAGAAAATTTCACTCAGTCTTTGAAAGGAAAGGATGCCACTGCAAACACACTCCGTCTTTAAGCTATGTACTTCAACATAAATAGAGCGTGGGTAGTCTTTTAAATATAGCCTTTCAAAACCACTTTCAACACGCAGGTTTCCTGCAAAATTCTCCATTTGTTCCTAAATCTATCATGCTTTGCTTTTGTGAAAAAGAGTTGCCAAATACATTTCTGATAAAACATTTTTCTGTGATGGCATCATGTGGCTACCCCCACAGGCTATACACCTGTGGTCAAAACAGATAAGAGACTGGCATGTTTGAATCAGATGATGAAAAGAATTACATATCTATGCTCTGATTCTACATATGAAACTAAGCAATATCAAGTCTGGGCTTAAAATGATTCCTTTACTGTATTTCTGTATTTAAATAAAACATTATAATACATTTCTCTCTCTCTCTCTCTCTCTATATATATATATAGAGGATCTTCAAGATAATGGGTTGTTTTCAGTTTTTTCTTTGTTCAAGTATACCTTGTTTCATTTCCCCCCCATTCTTCTTTTAAGACATAAGGGCATTCTGAAAATAGAATGTTAACAGCTGTAACAGTCTGGTTACAAGAAGTCAGAAGTGGCATGAAAGAATATCAAGAGATTTGGCCATCAAGTGAATTTCAAATTAACTAGCATACATGATTAAAATGCCTGAATTTTGGTTCACTGCTTAAATGTTTAAAATCCAAGAAAATCCATCTAGTCATAACACATACTTTTTAACCCACTGGCCTTTAACATTTAACATTGCTTCTAAAAGATCATATAGTCTGTTATTCTTCAGTAAGAAAATTTGGTTTTAAATTCATTCATCTGGACAGAATAAGATTTTTCTTTTTATTAACTCCAGATACTCTTTAATACTGAATTTCAAACAAAATATTTTCACATGGAAAACTACTGGGAGACATCTACATACTTTTTTGAGTTTAGACTTCATGTAGGACTTGTAAAGGATCCTTTAAAATTACACTTGGGTTATGTGAATGTGGCTGTAATCTGCGTCCTTCCCAGCATTCATTTATAAATGCATCCACCTGAGTATTGGCGACTTTTAGCTAACCTAGAATTTGACTTGATTAGGCAACGAGCTGGCTAGCTTTGAGGTCTTTCCAGATATGGGGGTGGGGAGGTAGGGGATTGTGAACCCTGCGAAAGATATTACACAGAAAAATGAAGTTTTAAAAAATTGGGTCATGACTGCAGCAAAGAAAAAAGTGCAGAGAGAAAAAGGCAGAGGTACAGTGTGGAAGGCAAAATGAAACAAAGGAAGAGTAATTAGGAAAACTGCCAGCTCCTTTCACTGGAGGCCTTGGGGGAGATGCTTTATCATGCCTAGTGACAAGTAACCTGCGCAGAGTCAAAACTGAATGTGAAAGGCTGGTCCTAAACTGACTGAAACAATAACGAAAAAAATCTTACATGTTATCACTGAATAATATGTTCCCTAAAGAACACACACCAACTCATAGAACTTGAATTCCACTCGGGATCACATCTCAAAAATGTTTTCCCCATGAGTGGGGTCTTGGCTGTGTCTCTGACTCAATCTGTCCCTAGGTAAGTGCAGCCCAAAGATGGGTTGGAAAAAACTTTTTTAATTAAACTGTCTCTCCAGTAACAGATATTTAAAGCATGTACACTGTGCTCTTTTAAAACTGATAATTAAACTTACTGACACTAATATGTGTGTATAGACATAGAATTTTATTTAGGATGTCTTACAATTTTAAACTTGTAAAGCAAGTCCTTAGGATTAATAAAATAACTAAAACATAACTTATGATGTGCCATACTATCTTCTGTGATGATATGCGTATGTCATTTAATTTTCACAATAGCCCTATGAGGCAGGCACTAAATTTATCCCCGGTTTAGGATAAGAAAACTGAGGCAAAGTAACATTCCACTGGTCGTTAGTTGTATAGCTGGTAACTGAACTCAGTGTTGCTCTGATGTCAAATAAATAATATATACAAGTTTTGCTATTGCAAATGCTTTTTTTGATGGTGAATATTGACGAGAATCTCACCACTTCTAACATCTTATTTGACTAAAAAGCCTGCTCAAAAGTGTTTCTACTGATGACTTTTCCACTGTCTTCATCATTCAACAGCTTGCTATCCAAGCTGCGCTTGCCTCTTATCTGTGTGACACTGTTGCTTATGTACCTTCTGCCTTATTTCTTCATGTGTAAAAAAGGGTGAGTAATAGTCTCCCCTACATAACTAGAATCAAGAGAGTTCTCGTGCCAATCAAACCAGTTAACCCACGTAAAGCCCTGATTGCAATGCTTGGCATGAAGTCAGCCCTCAGGAAGTACTAGCTGTCGTCAGTATCGTGGGCATGAGGCCGCCCTCTGCACATCTCGTGCGCCTGTCCTCCAATACTCCACAGACCTCATGTTTCCTAGTGCTGCACAAAACTTGGAAGAAAAAACAGCAGAGCTCTCTTGAGTTTTTGCGAAAACCAGGACAGACTCGATGGGGAAAAATCTATAAACACAGAGAGATCTTTTAATACACTGTAATAGAACTGTGGCACTTGTTTCTCTCTCTAAACAAATCATTTAAATTGTTCCAAAGTGCACGTACCACAAAATATTCAACTTCCAAAAAATTAAAAAAAAAAAAACCTTCTACTGTCCTGATAGCCAAACTCCATACCAGAATCATCAATAGCAGCTTATGAACTTCATCCTTTGAAGAAGACTTGAGACGTTTAAATATCAGAAGAAAGGAAAAGTCGATTTATTTGGAACAATGGAATTTAGGGCTTGGCAGCCATTACTCTTACAAAGGTATCTAAGGAGGTATGTTTACTAAAAGAACTCTGTTAAAACAACACAAAATAAACATTTTTTAAGGCAGTGAGAGAAGGAAAGGTAATAACAGAATCTCCCCAATTTTCCTTGCTATTTTGAGCAAAGAAAGCTATTTGGTTGCTGACAACAGAAGCTTTTCAGCTGCTGATCATAAATAGACGAAAATCTTATTTCAAGCTTCAGTCCACAACAAGAAGAATTATTCAATATTCTCTGCGACCCTGCTCACAGGCACCTTGGAACTTCTGTGAGTTGTAAGACATACTCCTCGAGTTATATACAATGGCATGGGATCAATGAGAAAATAATTTGTACTCCAAATACAAGTGGACACAGTAATGAGGCAGAAGGACTTATTTAAACTGGAAAGCCCCAGACACAGAATAAATAAGCATCTTGGCCGTGGAGACTGGGACAGACATGAGAGCATGTGGATTTGGGAATGTGCTTCCCTGCCGGAAATCATTCAATTATCAAAATTCTTTCCCCCTGAGACTTACAAACAGAAACCTTGGCCTGTGCCCAAATATTAAACATTAATGATGTTCTCCTGATGTTTAAAGAACATGGGGAAAGCTGCGGTTTACGTTAGTTGTTAGAGAAGCAGTTGTGAGGGAACTGGGAAAAGATTTGGGGGGGAAAAAGGATACTGCCATCAACTTCCAGCTTTGTTTTTCTAGTAAGAAGGAAAGCTTTTCTGGCCACTCAGCTCTGCTTTGAGATAAGTGATCGTCTGTTTACTTTTATGATGGCTGGTGGATTTATTCATACATCTAGCACATTTATCGGATGCCCACTGTGTGCCAGACATCACGGAAAACTCTGGGGTGCAAGCTTAAAGATGACAGAGTTTGTGCCTAAGAGGGATAGGATCCTCGAAGGGAAGTCAGAGTAAAGGGTGTAACACAGAAAGATAACTGGAATTTTCAGGAAGGAACATGGAACCATCAAACAAAAGGCTGACAGAAAGGACAGCAGAATAATGCTTTATGTAGTGCAGGCACATGGTGAGGAGTTTGGATTTTATTTTAGGTCTGACAGGAAGTCATTGAAAGTTTGTAAAAAGGGAAATATTGTGATCCAGTCAATAAAGATCACATCTGCTACTGAGTGAAGATATGTAACAGGGGATGGGAGCCGGGGTGGAGGCAGGGGGTGCCAGTTCAGCTTTGGTGGCAATGATTTAGGCAAAAAGATGAGGTGACTGATTCAAAGAGACGTCAGAATAGAATGTGATGAAACCTCAGAGTCAGGCGGTACTTGGGAGCGTCAGTAGGACGTGCTGCCGAGGAGCTGGGTGTGGGGACGGACTGAGAGAAAGGTGGGCCTCGGAGGTGACTCCTAGATACCTGGCTTGTGTAACTGGATCTGGAGTATTTTGGCTTTGTTTGGTTTTGTTTCCATGCTGGAACCTCAGAACTTACTCATCTAATAACTGAGACACCTGGCCTATTTTGTTTACTAGAGATTTTAAGGCGGCTCAGGTTTGGGAGAAGGGGGAAGACAAAGGGTTGCATTTTAAACAGACTGCAGCACAGACTCTTATGAATAGTGCAGAAAATAAATATGTTTGTATGTGTTTCAGGTACTATAAGGAATCCAGCCATTACTCGGCTTTATTTTCTTTCCATCAGAACTTATTTTGCTATGGTTGCAACGACTTCAACTTTTAAAAACTGGACCCATCTTAAAACAACTAGTTACTGCTCTTCAAGTTTAATTATATATGTATGTATTTATTTATGTATTTGTGTTTTGAAAAAGAAATCCGGAAACATGGCTATTAACTTATGCAGGCCAGCAAGTTGGACAATAACATTTTGTGTTAAACAGTCACTTGACCAACAAATTCAGATTTTCTTGAGAAAAGCCTCAAAGCAACAGTAAAGAAAAACTTTGTTGTTCTTTAACAACAAATATTTTGTGGGGTGGCGATTATATTGTATCACACAATGTATATTTGGATGAACAGTGGCTATTAGGGTTTTTTGTACCTTAATGTTAACCATGATTTCATCAATTAATGGTCACATCATTGAAATCATTGAACATTAAATACTCATGCAACTTAGTATGTATGCTGGGTTGAATAGCAGGCCCCTAAAGTTGATGTCCACTGGAACCTGTGACTATGGTCTTATCTGGATACAGGGTCTTGAGCATGGAATCCAGTTAAGATGAGATCACACTGAATTAGGGAAGATGTCCTTATGATGGGGTTCTTATAGGAAGGGGGGCATTTGGACACATACACAAGATGCATAGGGGAGAAGTCCACATGCAGATGAAGGCAGAGATTGGACTTATGCTGTCACAAACCAAGAGGTATCAAGGATTGCCAGCAACCCTCAGATGCTAGGAAGGGAAGGGAGGGTTCTTCTGTAGAGCCTTCAGAGGGAGGGTGGCCCAACTGACAACTTGATTGTGAATTTTTTGCCTCCAGGACTGTGAGAAAAAACAATTTCTGTTGTTTTAAGCCACCCAATTTGTGGTAGTTTGTTATGGCAGCCTTAGGAGACAAATACAGCATGCAGCAACAATTTAAATAGCAACCAGCATTATTTAATAATCATTATGTAACAGGTATTGTGTTAGGTGGAAGTTTGGAAAAATTTTCCTATCAAGGTTACTTATAATTCTGTTTATATCATATGTACACCTCCAAATTGCTGTCTTATTTAAATTTTTTTTATCATTACTTTATAAATCATAAAGCACACCCTGCAAAGAAGTACATAGTCACACATACACAAGCATCCCATTAATCTACAACTTTTCACATTTGTTCCCCAGGGAGATGCCTTACATTAAATTATTCCTGTTCTATCAAACTCACTAGACCATAAAACTGGCCTACAAGACTTGGCTAAACTTACACGTGTGACCTAACTCATGCCAGGGCGCTAGGAATTAAGCGTATACTGTCAGCATTCCAAACTACAAAATGCATTCCCATTTCTTTATACACTGTGCAGAAACTCATTTAACATTTGTTTCTATCTGTGAAGCACCCAAATAACCATTACATGCAATAAAAAGATGATTCATGTGCAGAACAAAAAGAAACTGGTTAAGTAAATTCTCTAAATTTTTAAATAATCTGCACTAGTGTCAAAGTACACAGTCATACAGAATTAGAGAGATGTTTTTATGGTAACACGGTCACTAACAGACCCCAGATGTACCATTAGAAGACCCTGAGGAAAGCCCCCGATAGCTTGGGCATTAAGAGGGACTCTGTGCTAAAGTAAACATCCTCTGGAACGAAAGAGGCTATCCTTCTCACAAAAACATACTTTAGTTCTTACAATACTAAGAACATGGTCCAATTCATCATTAAACATTCTAAAAACAATGGCATTGCAGATGTACGAAGGAGCTGCTTTAGACCTAAGTCACTTGCTGGATTTCTGGCTACATTTGGCTTTGTGACAAAACGCTGATTGCCTTCTTATGTTCCTTCAGTTTAAGACGGCCTCTAAGTCTTGCAGGAACTCCTCCACGCCAATTACAGCAAGGGTAAACAAAAACATTAAAAAGTTAGAGCCACAGGGCTGACAAAAGGCAAAATTGATCTGATCTTGGGGCTGGGTCTTTATAAGAAATGAAACTCCTGCAAGTGCTAAATCCTAATGGAGAAGGAAAAAGGAAGGAGAGTAGACAGTGAGTATAACTTGGACTCAGGTTTAGAGCTGCCCCAGCTCACCCTTCGTTATGAACATTTGGACCAAACTGGGTAACTGTCATGTGTAAGCCATATGGATTTTTTTGAAGTGATTAAAGCGGAGTGTGACTGTGTAGTAATTCCAGTTCTGCCATTTTTCTCATTATGCCCTTTGGGTTGCAATGTGGTTTAACCGCCCTGAAATTCAGTTTTTCTGGTGTACCTTGTAAGGAGTGCTTCTCCTACCTGGCAAGAAAGCTCTGGAGTGACTTCTTTGTGTTCTATTATTAATTTTCTTGAAATGCTTCCCTTGACTCTAAAATGTCTTTCAGCCCTGGGAAATCATTCCAATATATGCTCAGAACAGCTCCATATGCAATTAAAGTGGAATGGATCATTGTTGAAACATTTGACCGCTTAACTATACTTTTATTCACAAGGTCTCAGGTCAATAACATTATTTCCGCTATGAGCAATTTTTTTTTTTATTTATACACTTACTATCAACCCACTTGAGCTCGAACTACTACTTTGCTCAACAGGAACTTACAAATCTATCTTTCTGGCCTCTTTCTTTTATTCAAATTAGTTATTTAGACTTTTCAGTGTATTTGATGCTCTGAATATTTTATACTTCCTCTAATCCTTGAATAACATCTTTGTTCCCCCACAGAAAGGAAACACACACACACTCCCCTCCACACACTTGGAATATTAACATTGCAGCTCCAGCACAAATTGATAACTAAAATAAGAGAGGAACTAACAGAGATGATATTTGTTTTAGTAAACTTGGGAAATCAGGAGAGCCAACCATTTTCTGACATGAACTATAATGCCACGTTACAAAAGTAGCAGTGGACTGGCAGAAAGAAGGCCTAATCTGAAATATAGCTCTTCCATTAACTATGTACCCTTAGGAAAGTCTCCTTCATTACCTGAACTCCTCTCATTGGATGAACGCTTTCTCCATTAAGAAGTAAATTCAGTCAGGGGAGGGTATAGCTCAAGTAGTAGAGCTAATGCTTAGCATGTATGAGGTCCTGGGTTCAATCCTCAGTACCTCCTCTAAAAATTAAAAGAAAAAAAAAAAAAGACACCTAATTACCTCTGCCCATCCTCCCCAAAAGAAGTAAATTCATATAAGACAAGACTGTAATACGTTTTCTCTGTCGTGTCCCCTGGTGTTCAGAGCCATACCAAGGATATTCTAGTAACTTTATAAATCTCTGTAGAATCAGAGAAGGAATAAATGAACTTCAGTTTCCTCATCTGCAAATAAGGCATCATAATGTTTATACACAGGGGTTGTTAACAATAATCAAATGACATATGCAAAAGCATCCTAGACAATAACTGTCACAAGGTAAATAAATAAAATTTGCAGATACTAACTACTGCATATAAAATAGATAAACAAGTTTCTAGTATGTAGCACAGGGAACCATATTCAATATCTTGTAGTAACTTATAGTGAAAAAGAATATGAAAACGAATGTATGTATGTTCCTATATGACTGAAGCATTGTGCTGTGCACCAGAAATTGACACAACATTGTAAACTGACTGTACTTCAATAAAAATACACCTAAAAAATTCAATATATTCTTTTAAATAGAAGATGGAAAAAGGAAAAGAACCTCTGCATTTGCTAGGCAATGCTATCATGTATCTTACATATAAAAATAGGAACAGATGCATTGAATTTGTGAATCCATCACCCACGTAAAGCCAGGATGGAGAAATGTTTCTCCTCTCTCACTACACTCTCTTCTCCTTATCCCCAAATGCAGTTTAGCCTGGAGACAAAATGATACTGTTATCCCAGTTGATTTTACTGCTGAGCTAAATAATTTTCTGAATGTAACCTAATGGTTACATTAGGCAATCTATTTAGATTGTAAATAAAGCAGCATTTATATAAGCAAAAAAAAAATTCTGCATTTTATTCATTAGTGTCTCTGTGTTTTTTCAGTTTTACAGTAAAAACAAATTACTGCTCTGGACGTATATAGGTAGACACACACACACACACACACACACACACACACACACACACACACACATGCAATCTTTTGTAGTGGTAGTGTATGAAGGGAGATTTCAGTAGTCAGAATTTAGGCTCAGACACTGCAAAATGTCAAATATTAGTCATTCATCATCCCCCCACCCCAACCCCCCACTGACAGCAGGAAGAAGTACATTAAGAGAATTACTTCCCCATAAGTAAGGTAACATCTGCCTCAAAGCTGGGTTAGGATGAAGTCTGGACCATCTCCTCAGCAAGATCTGTTCATGTGCAGTAACATAACAGAGGCATACAGTTTTGCCTAAGGGCTCTTTCAGGATTTGGAATGTATAATTTGGTAGAAACTGTAACAAAGCAAGCATCGTTTGGCACACCAATAATCTGTCTTGAGTAAAGATGTCTGAGTACACAATTCATACATACAATTTTCATTCTTTTCTTTTGTCTTTTAATTCCATAGATCACGATGATTAAAAAAAGCACTTAAGAACAGAGGTTCTTCCATTCACACATTTAAATAATGACTTTCTGAATTTCCTTTTGGAACTCTGTGTAAAAGTAAAACAATGCTTTTTAATTAGGAAGAGTCACCCTTCCCTCACAGCCTGTAGATACATAGTACATGTGTTCATTACCAACCTCAAATTTTGAAGCATTTTCAGTAGACAGGGCTTGAGAGTATAATGAATGGGAACAGCATGACCATGTTAATCCAGTTGATTAAAACCAATGGGAACGAGTTACAGGTTAGAATTAATAAAGTTTCTATGTGATGTGATTGAAAGGAGTGGGTCTTCAATAAATGAGGAATGAAGAGAAATAAGAACGTCAATAACATTTCACTGATAGCTGAGATAGAACTTTAATTAGTAAGACAGATAAATCAATAAAAATGAAGAAAATAATATTAAGACCTCGGACTCAAATTTGTGAACTCATCTAAAGTTCTGTCAGCGAGATATTTGAGGAACTCATAATAAGACTTTAACATATAAAATGTCTTACAAGTTAAAAAGTAGCTTTCATCTACTCATCTATTCTGTGACTTTTTATTGTTATGACGCCCCTGTGATGAAGGTTAAAGCAGCTGTCAGTATCTTAATTTTTAAAAGAGAAAACAGAAGTGTCCCATTTTTAGGAAGCATTCCAGGTTGCTCAAGAGCAGGACTGAAGGGTGCCTTCTACTGTGTAGCGCGCTTCTAAATGTAATTAGGGTGTGTCTTTGTCACCTCTGAAGTCCTTGATTTTAACTGAAGCTGGTACATGGTATTCAGCAGTTCTGGTTAAATCAGTCAATGTACCTAAACACAGTGCTACTTTGGGGGCACAAATGATCTTTTTCATAAATAGGTTATGTGCTCACAAAGGACATATTCTGAGGCCTATCGCATAGATTATCACTTTCCAGAAAATAAGTCTAAGGTTCTAAACCTTTTAAAATAATGTCCCTTAAATCCTGGGCAAAAATAATCCACTAATAAATGAATGCTAAAAGTGAGGTGAAATAAATTAGATGTAAGCATGTTTTTAGATTAGCAGTCTGAGAATTTGGGCAACTGATGAAGTAGGGTGTAAACCTGATTTTTGGACTCATGATTGATTTCTATTAAATCCAGTCCATGACACAGAAAGAAGGAATTTATCATACTTTCAGGGGAAAAAAGTCCTTAGAGTCCTTCTCACTTGCTAAAAATATCAAATGGAACACAAGGGTACACACTGAAGTTGACTCTCTGGGCCAGCATGGAGTAAATTAGCAGATCTTGAAATAATCATATAGGCTGGAACTGCCACTCTGTGCAGCCTGATAATTGGACTGCAATGAATCCCTGGTTTGTGCTCCGCCATCATGGAAGTCCCTCCACCTTCTGGGCCAATTCTGGTTAGTCTGGCGTAGGATAATACCTTTCATTTACTGCAGCTCACAGTTCACACAAGTTGTTCACATTCCATTTGCTCATTTGATCCCATAATGATCATTTGAAATAAGCTGAAAAGAGAACATTGCCTTCATTTTATAAACAAAGAAAAGAGGCCCAGAAAGACCGAGTTGGCTTCCGCAAGGTCACCTGGCAGGGCAGGGGCTGACCTGCTATCAGAACAGTGGTTTTCTATGATATTGCTACACCATGACATATTCCAATTTTTTTTTTTTCACCTAGGAATGATAACCAGAGTCATTCTCCCAAACCACAACTGATGACATTAGAATAAGGAATCAGAGCAGGAAAGCAGTCACTCTAGATTCAGGCTTGTGCCTTATTCAGGTTAAAACTTCTGACACAAATTAAAATTTTGTTTATGAATAGAGACATAACTGAAATCCCAGATAAACATTAGATGATTTTCAGTCTTTGGGATGTGTTTCAGTCCAAATAAGTTGTGTCTTTTTCTCCCTTTAAGTGTGCTGGCCATATTTAAACATTTAGCTACAACAACTTCAAGCAGAGGCTAAATTAAATGGAAAGACTTTGGAATTTGGTATCTCCCTCCCACCGCATACCTCATTTCACACCCTGGCTGTACTTCTTATACCTACAATTTGACATCCTTTTGTTTTTATCTTTGTTGTTATTTTAACCACTTAATGTCAACCATAAACTATTTGCTCCTCAAAGATTATAGTGTACACATGTGAAATATGTTTTAATTCATAAACACACAAGAAATATATATTTATATTTTGAAATTAGGACACAAGATGGGAATATGATATTTATAGGTTTATCCTAGTTTCTCCATTTGAAAAGTTGATAATATAATTTATCTCTTGTTTTGTTTTCTCTCATTTGATCTTAACATGCTTTAGGCATATTGTATGTATCTCAGTTTGTTTTTGAACACCAAAGGTCACACTGATGGTCTTATTTACTGCTATCTCTGCCAATATTAATATTTTGAGTATGGTGTCACAGCAGCATCGAGGGAGAAAGATTCAGAATGAATTTCTCTTCCGGACACTCATCTCTTCCTTGGCCTGAAGTGCAGTTTGTGATTCAATTATTCAACTCCCTGGGCTCTTGTTTCATCTTTTAAATATTCTGTTTCCACCAGGAGACACAAAACTCAGATAATCACAAAGTTTGCCGTTTCAAAATGTCGACGACCCCAAACTCAAACCCTTCATCAGACTGTATGTGTTAAAAAATGATATTGTAGCACTGGACAATCCACTGCAGGTGAGGCTGCGGAGAACATTAGGCTACCACCTAAACATTCGTTTGAAAATAGCATTCAGCATGACCAAATTTACAACAATATTTATGCCAGTATGTGCCATTTTAAAGATGTGATGTCTTATAGAAATGCGTTTCTTGAATAGCAGAGAAAAAAGCATGTAGCTAAGAATTTGTGAACTTTGAATCTTGGCCCTAAACATTAATATTCAAAGCAAAATTTGTTTATAATTTCCCGGTCACTTTATGTACTGAATTTAACTTTTATTAATAAAGCATAATAATCTGCTATACCGGAGAATCTGATAAAGATAATAAAATAAGAGACAAGTGTTTAGGAAGATTTTTTTTTCCACTGTAAAATGCATTTTGTAATTCTTACTTCATAAACAGGTAACTTTTTAGGCTTCCAAGACCAGATACAAATCTAACTTTACTCTCCTTTCACTACTTTATCAAGTTTTAAAGAACTGTTAAAAATACACAGTAAGAAGAAATGAACAGAAAATTTAATATACAGTAATGCACTATACTTACCTTTAGATAACTGTATCTGTATCTGTATTATATCTAAATAAACTATATCTAGGTCTGTGTCTATCCAGCTAGGTTCTTGCAATTTTATTGAAAAAGTCAGCTGACTTAGTTGAAATTTAATTTAAAGCAATCTTAGTTATACAAAGAATCCTTAGGAATTATATAGAAAATCACTCCAGCTTCTTTACCACAAGCATGCAATTTCAAATGTGTTTGGAAATACTCTACTTGGTATTTTATGGTAGAGCTCAGAATCATTCTATTAGATATGTAAAAATCTAGTGTTTGTTATTTTTAATATACATTAAATATAAATGCATGCACTATATGTTATGTATGTATATTATCTGGGACCTCAAGCATTTATGGGAAATGAATTTTCTAATAATTTGGAATTCAATTGGTATTTATAGACATGCATAAACTACAATTTAAAAAATAAACTTCTTGTTATAAGTTTTAATTAAGTTTGGCTTAAACTTTACATAAGGAAATTTAGTTATTATATTATCAGTTTTCTTTTTGTCTTTGCAAAAAGTTTTACAGAAAGTCTTACAGTTTTGAATCAGAGAACAGAAGTATTCCAACAGATGAGTTTGTTATCTGAGCAAGATTGAAGCCAATGCTTCTTTCTTCTCTATTGTGTTTAACAGTATTAATGAAAAGGTAAAAGAACTTTAAATTCTGGTAGTAACAATCACAATTTCACTTGAAATGGCATATTGGGGTCTCTGGGGCCTCACATCATCATGTCTGATCTCAAAAACCATCAAATTTTAAAATAACAATTTAACTAAAATATATTCATAATTGTTTATATATAGTCTGCTAAATTAAAAATGAATCTGATCAATTCTTTGTTTAGTATTAATTTTCTCACACAGAAATGAGAAGCAACAGAAAGCAAACTCTATTCACTATACTTGTAAATCCTTTCCCCAGAAATTACCTTTATGTTGCTTTTAAACATCACACATGTGTGATAGCTAAAGAATTTTTCCCTATAGTTAAGGCCCTGGTAAATATTGAACCAATTTGTTTGCCTTACAGTTGATTTTAAAGATTATCTTTCTTTTGAGGAACATAGCATATTTTATATTATAAAAAATTCTATGGTATATGTTATTCATTTGTCTACATTTCAAACCAAAGGAAATCAAAATGTGAATATCTCTTTGCAGATTCCTATTTTTATATCATGTAGAACAGCTGCTAAAGCATTCATTCTATTCTGCTTTTATTTGCACCACTAAACATCTAGTGGATATAAAAACAAAATAGTACTAGGTACCATAAAAATAGGTTGCATATATTCAGTATAATGATTTTTCAAACATATTGTGAGTAAAAGAAGAAACAAGTTCTTCTGCCATCATGCATTTTTATGATCATCTTCTTGGGAAATGGCATTAAATCTATTCTTTTGCAATAGTTTCCATCTCCACCCTCAAACCCTGACCCAATGTATTTTTCTGGCTCTCTGACCCAAGTTGCTTGTACGATTGGTCAGGCTGTCCTAGCATTAAACATTTTAATTTATTTGCAAAAGATATTTACAAACCTCTTCTGTAAAAGACACGTGGGATAATGTATCAGATCTGAAAGGGAATTCAACATGTCAGTTGGAGCACTATATAATGTCATCGTGACATAACTGAATGAAGAAGAAATGCTCTTCTACCTAGTTTGAAAATAATCAGGAATCAACTGCTATTTCCTAGAGTTGTTCCACACTGTAATGGATCTAATGAGATTAGTGCTATAGTTTACTCAAGATTAGAAAAGAGCTTTCTGGACAAATGTGAAATTTGTACTTTATCTGAGGTACTCAGGTGAGGCAAAATTGAATAAGGACCTTCTCTGATTATGAGGGTCTGTGCAGATCTAAACAAAATGTTTTCTTGGTTGAAAGGACAGGTCATCTAGGACCTGGGAGAGAACAAAACAAAGTAAAACAAAACAAAAACATGTAAACACCCTGATGGATAAAATTCCCTAGGTAACTCATTTGACCTTTATCAAGTAATGTGACCTTTGAAGTATTGCCTCTAAGGGATAACTCTTAACCACTCAAGTCTTTTCATTCTAGGAAGTAATAAGGAAGTTGAAGACTCATCACTTTAGCTCCACAGTTTCACTGACTTTCTCCAAACCTAAGTAAAGTTCAGAGAAAAAAAAAAAAAAACAACGGAAAAGAAAGGTGTTTTGGTAGATAATTTAAATATTCCCAGCATTGGTGCTAGAACGTCAATCAACTTGTGTCCTTGAGGAATTGAAATGTACACTCTTCCGACTTACACTTGATATGCAGTGCAAGAAAAACATAGACTTTCATTGTTTTAAATTCTTAATTGTTTTAAGACTTTTGAGGTTGTTCTTTATCATAACTAAGGCTCCTTACTGGAAAAGTAGTTTTTGAGGCAAGAGATGAAGGAAGAAGGAGCTTGGATTGAATCAGTGGGAAATGAGAAGATAAGACAGGATAAGAAAACATTTTGCAAGTAGAACTGACATGGCTTAAACCATTAAAAGTTGTTAATTTAGAAACCAAAGACAAATAGTTCTTTTTTAAAAGTATCTTACATGAAAACCTTTTCCCTTTTTATTATAAAAAGAAACAATATACTATATATACTTCACATATAAATGTTAAAAAGAAGCACTGACAGAATATAATATAATAAGGCATAAAGTTTTTTGCCAAATTGGGTGCACTCTTACAAATTCCATTTATTTTATTTCAAAGAGGCCAGACAGCTCTCCAGCCTTCCTGAGATGCTTGAGATGTGAGAACCCCTAATATTGGATGGAATTAACCATCCTTGATGTCCAAACTTGAACCAGAAATGTCCAGTGGTGATAGAAAAGATAATAAGATTATACAGTTTTAGTGACTGATTTTAATTAAAATCCAGGATTTCAAATAGGCACTCAACATTGAGAGCAGTCTTATTTCATTTTTTTTCCAAAAGAACTGCTTCCACACACTTTAATATCATCTATTTTGTATTTTTTCTTTCTTCAATCTTCCTACAGCTACTTTTAATCTGCACTCAGCTTAGAACACAGTTTTCAACTTCTCAAAGTTGAAAACTATCTATTAAAGAGTACCTTTATTCTCCTGCAACCAAATCCACTAAGCTATGTACTCTAATTTCTTCATCTTCCTGTTATAACAGAACAAAGTATCTTTGATGACAAAACCATCCCTCCGTACGTGCAGTGGATTCCATTCTTCCTGCTTTCTCTAGGACTTTGCTCTTCAGACATTTCACTCTATCTTCTTCATCATTGGTTGTCCTAGCATCTCCCTCCTTGATTGCCTTATTTCTTTTTCCCTTCCTCTCCTCCCTCCTATGTAAATCATTACAAATAATGTACATTCTCTAGATCTCATGGTAAACAATAGCTAATTATATCACCATCCAGTCAGTTACTAAAGCCAAAAACCTGTTGATCATCTTTAAATGCTCCACTTCTCTGACTCCTTATATCCTGCTCGTCATCAAGTTACTGCATTTCTGCCTCCAAAATCAATCTCGAACCCATATATTCTCCCCAATCTCATACTGTCTTTTGCCCAGACAACTATAAACACTTAACTGGCCTCTAAGCCTTTATGCATGCCCTATTAGCAAAAAATTATTTTAAATTGAACAACAACAAACATAACACACTATTCCAAGCTTTGTGCCATGGCTTTATTTGAACATGCAGGACCTATTTTCCTTGCTTTTTCAGCCCACTAGAGTCTGGCCATCCAACATTAATGGATAATTTATTATGCCAACTATTTCCCAGCACATACCCTTTGTACGTGTGGTTCTTTCTAAGTGGAACAGTATCTTCCTCTCCCCCAGTCTCTCACATGGCTAGTCTTTCTCAACTTAAATATATAATTGCTCAAGAACTTCTTCTTCTAGTATAAACTGATCTCTTTATTAAGCATTATTTCATTTTCTTTATCACAAATTATCTCTCTGTCTCATCTCTCTTTCTCTTGGCACCCATTCATCCATTCTATTACCTAAATATTAACTTTTTATTATCTTCCCTTCACTAGATTTTAAGGTCCTCAAAAGACAGAAACTGTGCCTTTTATTTAATCTAGTATTCTATACTCATACTTATTATGATGCTTGGCATATAGGTACTTATGAAAGGTGTGTTGAAATAATTACCCTACCCTTGAAAAATATAACTCTCAACCCAAGGATAGGATTCAGGACTTAAATCAGAAAACCTAGGTCTGACTAAAGTTGTCTAAGAACATTCCGAGGCTTCAGATCAAGGGTACTGAATAACATTACCGCTTGCTGACAGGTAAGGCTGGAATAAGTAAAGACCCACGTTTGTTACTGCTCCAAAAATCAATCTTTGGAGATACAATCATAATTTCAGTTGTATCACAAGATAACATAAACAAGATTTATTTTATGGCTCTCCCAGGAACTTTTATTTACATTAGTCTGATTAAGTTTATTTGAAATTGTTTCTGGGTTTACTGACAGGAGAATGGGGAGGAAAGGATCTTAGAATACCTTGATTTGAATGCCAGTGCCTCCACTTTTTGACTCATGAGGACTTTCTTATTGGGAATAACACCCAAAATCATTTCAAGTTGAAATTATATCATAAGAGTGTTTGCAATTATCAAATCAGAAAATATGTATTATGTTCTAAATCATGCAAAGCCAATGTAACTTCTAACTGTTTTTATTATCTTTCTCATCAGACTAGAGATGACCATCTCTATTTTCTTGTGGAAAGATTATTAGGGTTTAATTTTCAAATTGGTAAAGTAGATTTTTACTGAGGTATCCGGGTCAAAGCTTAGCAAATTGTAGTTTTTCTTTAATTTATCATAAGCCAAATACTGGAAGAAACACAGTTATGCAATGTAAATAAAGCAGGCAAATTCCTGCCCTAAAGAAGTCTAACACCTAGAGGGGAGAGGGAGATTAAGTATATAAAATCAGGCAAATATTTTTTAAGTTATATGCGGGAAAATAATAAGGGTAAGAGTTCTACATAGAAATATCTACATAATAAAAACTCTGTATTATATGTTGGTCTCCCCATTTCAGCAGAACATTTGACTGAATAATAATGTTACTTCATTTTTATTATTACTATCACAAATAACAACTAACTCTGAAAACTCTGCTCTTACCCACTGTAACATTTTGCCTACTCAGCACTCTTACCTGTTAGAAGGTGACTTAATATACGTATTTTTCACCTTGTCATATTAATTGAAATATTTTAAAGCAATTTGTTCTGTATAATCTTAATGTATTTACAAAAGTTTTTATAATATAATGGTACTTAATATTAATATTGTCAAATACATGTTTTATGAATGAGAAAATACAATTTACAACAACACCAGTCCATGACAAAAGAGCAAAGCATCAAAAATTTGCAGGTAATAAACATCAGTAAAGAGCACATAAAACTTTATATACTTTTCTTTTCTTCCCCAAGTTTAGGATGGATTTGTTAATGCCACTGTAAATTAATGCATTCATCAATGAGCTATTATATACATATGTATGTAACTAGTTTTTTGTTTTTCTCGGAAGCTTCCCACACACATCTGTTTCTTTATGCAGATATTCTCTAAGATAATAAATGACTTAAGTTGTATGTTAATCAGAATAAAATCCAGTGAGAACTCACATATATGTAATTTCTACCCGTATGAATTTTGGTTAAGATGGTTAATTGTGTAAAGACTGAAAAACCAGCAAATAGAAAGGAAGATCTGATCAAAATGTATTTGGTAGCATGAAAATTATGAATATTCACATTTTCTTTTTTACATTGAACTGAGGATTTTATTTCTATGCAAATTCTCGCCTGCTCCCTTTCTGTCACATGGATCCTCATTCTTTTAGGCGAGAATATGATATCACACCCTCCTCCCAGCCCCTACTTTTTTTTAATTGTGAATACTCATATTTTTCAGCCTCCAAAAAGTGAGAAAAACCTGCAAGAGACAGAAGATAATCCTTCTTAGTACTGGATACTGACACGAGGATCCCTTTCCTTCTCTGTGGGTGGTGATCTCTGTAGCTGCTTTAAGAATCCCAAGCATGTCATGGCGTAGGAGAAGACAGGTGATGCATGTAAGCATGGACTTCACGTTCTAGCCCAAAGATCATTTTTCTATTAATGATATTGAGGTCTAACAGAAGTCTTAAAGCACATTGTTATCTGATATAAAATAAATTGATGCCCAAACCCTGAGCAGATGGGTTTTGTTGGTGTCCAATGACAGTGAATGGTTACAGTTGCATGAAGTCATAACTAACTGGTTTCACAGCCTTCTGTTTGAAAAGGTGCCCAGTCCATTTTATACTAATCAAAGTGGACATAAACTTTTCACTCTTTTGGCTCAACATTTCAGTATTTAAAAATCCTTTCCAAACACTGACACAATGAATAATTATTTAGAAGTTTGCTCTCCCATCTCATAGAAGGAAAACAAAAAAGCTTTTATCAGATTTTGAAGTTTCTCCCATCACTCTTCCTTTCATTTTCACTTTTTGCTTGCTTAATTTCATTGTTTCTGGTATTGGCAGAGAAAGATAGGACCTCTGTATAAACAAAGAACACTATCTGATATGGCAGTATGTGGCTACTTCAATTTAAATTTATGAAAATAAACTAAAACTTAAAACTTAGTTTCTTAGCTGCACCAGTTATATTTCAAGTGCTTGGAAGCTACATTAGAACAGTTCCACCATCGTGAAAAGTTTTATAGGATTCTGCTGTTCTAAGAGGCTAAACATAAAATGGAGAAACATATAATAAAACTATACTCTCTACTAGTTAAAGCCCTAAGTCCAGCTTGAGTGACTCTCCATTCTTGGAAGCGCTGTAAGCTAGTCTTGTTATATCATTCTTAGAGTTGAGCCCATTCTAGAAAAGAACTCCAGGAGTGGCTTACAAAAATAAAGTGACCTCCATCCAGTCACGATGATCCTCTAGGTTTTCAGAAGTTTTTAAACTGTCACAAATCTTGCAACACCTTATTGCCTTACTCAGCGGCCACCCTGCTACGAAGGTTGTGAAGCAGTAAGAAGCAACTCAAGCGGTCTGCACCGATGAGGGAGTGAGACTGGCGATGGGAACCTTATGCTCTGACTTAATTTTTCTTTTTGTGTTTCACCTCTCTACTGTTGAATTGCTAAAAACTCCTCAAAAATACCCCTGTCACTTACAAGCATTGCAGGGAAAAAACAATCTATTTGAAGCTTTCTTTTCTTACTTTTTACAGTCATGAAGCAAAACTTCAAGCTGACTGTATGTAGTATGACTTCAGAAGGTTTCCGTCACTGGTCTGCTTTGCAGTTACCTTAAATCTTATTTGTAACTTATAGAAGCTAAGACTAAGTAAAGGAAATCTCATTTACCAAGGAGTAGGAAAGCCCTGAAGAGCAGAGCTCTCTTGCATGTATCACTCACAGCAGCTTACAGACCACAGCGAGCTGTCCACCACTTGCAGCCAGAAACAAAATTTAAAATGGCCCTCATGTCCAGTAATTACTTGACGCCATACTCTTGCCAGCTGCTTTGACTATTATCAAGGGCCCTGGGCATTCGAACTTGATTCTCTGGAGGCTAAAGGAAACCAATTCACTGATATTTTCAGAAAGAATGTTGTTCTCAAAGAAGCCAACAACTAACGTATGTCATGGTCCAAAGGGATATTAAATCTAATAACTGTTAGTTCAATAAAAAGAATTCTGGCTTGGGCCAAATAATAATCCAGCCCTGCCAGAGACTAAAATTCCCATTAATGGTTTATATGTTTTCTCACTGGACTGAAGCCTTTCCTTGCAGACAGGCTACTGTTACTTCTGTGGCTAAAATTCTACTAGAAAAATCATCCTTTCCTGGGTATTCGTAGTCACTGGGGAATTCACTTTCCTGGTCAAGTGCTTTGACAAGTCTGTGCTGTTTGGGCAGTTTTACAACACTTTCACTGTGCTAACCACCCCTGATCTTCAGGGCTATTCAAATGCACCAACAGCATCATTAAGACTCAACTGGCAATTTGTAGAGATCCTTCAAATATTCTGGCCCAAAGCACCACCATTTGTCCTTCTAAGTCTCGGGTCTACCCCTTTTGGAACCCATAAACTCTCACCCTTTGAAATAATCACAGGATTCTCAATGCAATTGGCCCCTGATTCTTTCAATCCACAGCTGGTAAAGGGGGATATACAACAATACTGCAAAAACCTTATTGCTTCTGTTGAGAATAACCATACTTTTTGGAACATTCTTTACACAGTACATTCCCAGGAGATAAAGACCTTAAGAATCACAGTTTGTAGCCCAGAGATTTTGTCTATTGGAAAAGAATCCCCAGAAAGATTCTCTTCAATCCTGTTGCAAAGGCCCTATAGGGTACTGTTAATCAACCTTTGTGTCACCAAACTCCAAGGAATAGACTCTCAGATCCATGTGTCACATTTAAAGTAAGCACCAAACCCTGACTGGACCTGCACTCAGACTGATAACTTGGAAATCTTTATTTTGAAGAACTGAAGCAGGAGACAGCTGAAGGAGACAACTTTCCCAGGATGACTGGACCAGGCTTGTATACCTTTCCTTGACCTTAATTCCTCCCTCTCTTTCTTAGCCCGAACTTCTGCAAAAAAGGGGAAACCTTTCAGACTGTTGGATCTGTCACTAGAAGCTCCAATCTGTTCATGATGTTGGAGATCCCTTGGTCTTATGTGTCTCTTTGAACTCAAATTCCACTGTTGATTATACTCGCAAGGCTATGGGTGTTACCTGTTTGTTTAGGCTGTTATGACCAGTTTTCCATATCTTATTTCAACATCTCTCCAACCAAGACCACACAAGTTCCAATCCTATGATCTTGGTTGTTCACCTTTTTTAAGTAGGATCTGTTCCCTTGAACTCAAAGGGAACACAAACAGGCTAACTCCTCTTTGCCATGCTTTTAAAAAAGACCACTTTTGACTGGGACGTTTGCTTGAAGAATGTCTGCTTCCCATCTTCTTCTATATAATCATTTTAAGCTTTATATCTGTTGCTTGTCAAATCTTTGTAGCAACAACATGCCCAGAGTGATGCCAGCTCTGTGCTTTGAGATAATCTCCAAGGCTTATGACCTTGCTAAGGTATAGACTTCAGATGGGAAATGCCTGACAGTTCTTCCTCCTATCTTTCCTAGCTTCAACGGTTTCCAGACTGTGTACTTTCCCTCCAAAATGGGAACATGACATGCAGGAGAGTTCCTCTCTGGCATCAAGGAACAAAACATAATTCCATTAAAATTGGATAAACTGATTCTTGATCAGGGATTCTTTTAAGAAAAGATGTTGATCAAAAGGGGGAAAAGTGAAAATAAATCAAAGAAATCTCATTTAAAATTGAGTCAGGAAGGCTGAATGGGTTATTTCATGCATGTATCACTCACCAAATCTTATAGACCCTCACAAAAAGAAAGAGTTCCTTCTGATCCATCTACAACAAGCTGACTCCCTGGTAGCCAATGAAGAACCATCACAGCATTCCTCAATTTCCTCCTAAAATCTAATAAAAGCTGACCTTCCCTTGTTTCCTTGGACTTGCCTATAGTTTGCCATAGTTTGCATGTCCCAAATTCTAATTCCTCTACTATTCCTAAATAAATTCATTTTGATATATGAAAAAAAGGATGCAATAAAAATGATAAAATTCATATTTTATCAAATAACTGGCTTTTTTTGTTTTTTAAAGTCAAGACAACCCCTCCTGTAATTGTACCATATTTCCACAACTGCTTATTATTTTGAATATAATTTTCAATTTGATCAAATTTTGATTATTTCTTATTTGGTATGATACAAGAACACCAAAATTAGTGAAACAGAAATCTGATGAACATCAACCAGTGGTTTAGGGATATATAATTTATAAGAGTCATTCATTATGCTTGGGGAAATCATATTTCAGGTTAAATTAGGAGAATGATGTATTTCTAATCATTCACTGCCCATGAACCAAAAAGGAAAACAATCAGAAAAGTTCACAGTCAAGTTCACTTGCAAAAGATTGTGTGCAAAGAATAACAATCACAGATACATTATGACAAGTCTCCTTTCTAGTGGTTTTGAGTTCTGGAAGAAATGCTATCCTTCCCTTAATTGGAAATAAGCTATCAAACAAATCTTATCATTTCATCAGGCACCTATTCCTTTGATACTTCAGGATACATACACACCAAAAATCTGGATTTAAACAAACAAATATTTACTACAATACCAAACTTTTATTCCATAAGTTCAAAGTTGCATTGAAGATAATATTTCACTTTTTTAAATCTTGAAACCAGAAACACCTTCATTTAAATATTTGGGAATGTTCTGCCCCCATCTGTGTCAGTTGATGAGATATTAACAGTATGGTTTGGCCATACTGACCTAGTTGATAGTTTGACTTTAATAGCTTCACTTCTCCTTTTACATACCATCTTGGTTTCAAACTTACCTTTTGGTATCAAGCTCATGCTTGACCCCAAATCAAGGTGTTTTCTTGGTTTGATTCACTGCAGTGTAACTTGGTTTGCATTTGCCACTTGATTTCACCTCCTTTAGATAATCACATAGCTTAACTATTTCCTCAAACTCTCGGTCCCTAACCTTGTATTACTCAGCTTGGCTGACACCACCTGCATCAGTCTTATCCCAACCACCCCTGCAGGGGGAAATCAACTGACTGACAAAGAATCTGAGTACTGGTCAAACTGATAATATTCTGATCCTAAAATACCAGAATTAATGATGTTTGCTCACACAATGTCTGCTTATTATTAATACATTTTAAAGTATTTCAAATATAATAATATAATATCATATATTATATTAAATATGGAATGATATAATAAAAATGTGGTACAACATTAACCTTTATCTTTATAGATATGAACTGCAATATCCTTTCTAGTCCTCTTTCTGAAACACTGACCAAGTTCAAGAGAGTTGCATTTATTCAACCATACCCTAAACAGTTAGTGGAAGATGAATTTTTCTTCCAACTAGGAAAACAGATGTGTGTAAAAACAGCCTGATATCTACAGTTAACCTCTAAATATGTGTATGTGTCATGTTTCTATTTTCTGGGCTTCATATTTATTCAGAGGGGAATGTGATATTAAATATGAAGGGAAATAAGAAGTGACATCAGCTTATAATTTTCCCGAGAGAACAAGACCAGTGTCATGTTCATCTTAGGATTTTAAGTGTATGGCATAGTGCCCGTCTCAAAATAAGCCCAGTATCTTAATGAATGAATATGAATGAGCTCTATTTCACTTACATGATACCACTTATCGCCACTTTCCTTTGTGTAATATGGTCACACAGAAGAGTGCGTGTAGATTTGTAGTGTTTGGAGACAAAGGGGAGAAATATGCGTAGCGCTAGCAACCCAGTTTAGTTGGAAGGATTTTATCTATAAGGACTAATGTCAATAATACAACGGCACTGAGAACATCAATTCCATCGGTTCCATGCTTTCATGAGGGTCTATTCTTTGCACCTTGCCAGTTTTTTAAAGGTGAGCTTCAAGACTTTGCTGAAAATTAAAAATGTGTCTGTGAAACCTCAAAGGGACACATGGGAGCTAACAAGGTAATTAGCACTGTTTTTTTAACAAAATTTGAGACTGTTCTTCCCTGAGATACTGTGGAATATGAGCTGCAGATGTATTTACTCTGGCAGAAGACTCAAAATCAAAACAACTCCCATAAACAGAGAGTGAAAGAGCTATTTCCAACCTAAAATCGTAGATTCCGTATCATGTTACTTTTAGAATGAGACTTTCAATGCACTACTGCGGTGTTTACAGAATTGTTTTAAGTGACACATAAAAATGCATCCAAATCTCTTCCTAAAAGAGTAGCCATCTGAAAGGCTTTTGCCGTAAAGATAGCCTGTGCAGAGACACATTCATCAGTATACAGAGTGTCTGATGCTGCAAAGATAACATTCGGGTGATGCAGTTTCATATTTTGCCTCCTTGCAGGTTAACAACCACCTAACTGGACGTGAAAAGGAAGACAGGAGAAGCACTGATGTCCCTTGAGGAATCTGGCTAGGTTAAAAATACAATGTGTTTACACACAAACACACCTGCACTCGTGTACACACAATTAGTTATGGAAGTGTTTTTCCCCCTTTTGTTTTATTTTAGAAGAGTCTCTTAGCATATTAAATTGTGGCATGATCTCATGGTTTTAATACTACTAGCAATGAGATCTTCAATAGGTGTGCCTGGGAGAAAATATATTTCACATTTATGACTTTAGTATTAAAGAAAGTACCAGAATTTTGAAAGAAAGAAAAGAAAAGAAAGAAAGAAAGAAGGAAGGAAGGAAGGAAGGAAGGAAGGAGGGAAGGAAGGAAGGAAGGCAGGAAGGAAGGAAGGAAGGAAGAGAGAAAGAAAAAGAAAGAAAGAAAGAAAGAAAGAAAGAGAGAAAGAAAAGAAAAGAAAAGAAAAAAGAAAGAAAGAAAGAAAGAAAGAAAGAAAAGAAAGAAAGAAAGAAAGAAAGGAAGAAAAGAAAAGAAAGGAAGGAAAGAAAAGAGAAGAAAGAAAGAAAGAAAGAAAGAAAGAAAGAAAGAAAGAAAGAAAGAAAGAAAAGTTAGTGTAGTGGCCCAGAAAGGACTAAGCAAACTTAAGTGGTTCCATTACTAAAAGGCAAGCAGATGGTTTTTCAACTCAGCTCCCCCTGAATTGTTGCCATGAAGGAAGTCAGGCCAGGACTCTCAGATCTTTCCTTATTGCAAGAGAATCCAGAAATCAGAATTTTAGCTTGATGTCTTCTAATTATTAAATTCCTGCCTTTTTCCCTTGTTCAGAAATGGTTCAGGTAAAACAAAATACATCTGCCAGCCATATTTAGCTACAGGGATGCCAATTTACGATCTCTGTTTAAGCCGGTTAGTTTGGTCCATTTGCAATAGAGTGTTCTTGGATGCATGCATATAAATCTCCCTGGGCTACAATGCAGCTAGAGAAGGCTTTCTGGCTGGATGAATAGTTAAATGATACTTTCTAAACACTGGTAAAATATAATCAGATGTATCTAAGTAAATAAATAAACACACACACACACATATAATATGTAATATAATCATATTTATCCAAGTATTTATTTTTAACATAAAAGAAAGAATAATATTTCATAGGAAACAGTTTGTATCATTCACTCAAAATACTTACCACTATTATTATAATATGACCCTTTATATTAACATTTAAATTGCTATGGAAATCATGGAGTTTTAGATCAAGAAGAAATAATATTATCATGCCATAGCCAAATATCTTACCAGTTTTATTATTTAGCAGCAGGTAGGAAAGTAAGCTGTAAACATACGTGTTTTCAAAACAAATTACTAGGCTGTTGTGTGTCATGCAGTCTTTATTTCACCTCATCTCTGAGGAAAACTCAACATGTGTAAACAAACTATTACTAGAATTTATTATTAGGAAGCAAATATATGACCAGATCTGTCAAGGTTATTCTTATTTTTCAGGTCCCTTCAGTGTCCTTTTGTTCATAAGCACTGGTCCTCCTTCAAATAATTCAACACTGGGAATAGCCTCTTTTTTCTTGTTGCTAACACTGCAGCTGGCTCAGATACAGAACAGACCAAATCAACTAATCCAACTGATGGTTGAAGCTCTTGCCATAATAAAGTGGCTTAAATAAATTTTGCAAATGAAAAATGTGAGGACATTCAAAAGAGAACTGCTGGTGGCAACTATTACTTCTTAAATGTATATCGCACAATTTCCCTCTGCCTACAATGGCTTCCCCCTCTTTCCTGCCCAGCAAACTCTTATGGATCCTTTAAGTTACTGCTTTAAGTTACCGATTGCCTCCCACACAAAACTTTCTTAACTCTCATGAAGAACTAGTCCCTTCCTCCTCAGTGAGACTACAGTGCTATGTATGTAAGTATGCATGCATGTATTTATGTATAGCTTTTACGATTCTACCACTAGTTTCATCGGGGTTATAGGAGTTTGAGTTTAGCAGATAAAAACTACTATATACAAAATAAACAAGGATCTACTGTATAGCACAGGGAGCTGTAATCAATTTTTTGTAATGAGCCTTAATAGAAAAGAAACTGAAAAAAAAATATTAGTATGCATATGTGTAACTGAATCACTTTGCTGTACACCTGAAACTAACACTGTAAATTGATTACATTTCAATAAAAAATAAGAATAAAAAGAAAGATTCTCAGCATTTGTAACAACATTCTGGTACACTGGAGTTACTAAATTAGTAATTGTTAAATTAATGGATGATTGAATAAGTAACAACTACACTTTAAGCCCTTAATTATCAAACTTTCAAAATTAATCATTTATGTTCCAATATATTTTGAAATATGGATTCTGGAATAAATTATCAAGTAAAAATGATGATATGGAAATTTACCTAATATATAATACAGCAACCTAAGTATAAATGAGTGTGTGGAGCTGTATACACCTATAACTGCAATCAAGATGTTAAGGAATACAAAAACAAATAGAAGACTGGATCTATTTTAAAAGAGCAAGTGTCTTAACATTCAAAAAGGATTTACTGAGCACCTGTAATATGCCATGCAGTTTAATGTGTACTGGGGAAAAGGAAAAAATGTATGAAAGCATAAAGAAGGAAGATTTCCAACATAAAAAAGTGAAGACATTACCTTTGGGATATACAGAATCTTTGCATCCAATAGTTATTAGCTAATGAGAAAAACAGTGAGAGTTGTGAATGTAATTCTGCGATTACATTACTTAAAGATTAGGCAGGATCTACATTTACATGTTAAAAATCAAACACACTTAAGGCAGCACACACACACACACAGTGGGTAGATAAGCCCTCATTATCTACTTTCAAGACCCACAAGTCAAACAGAGAAAGATGGTTGAAAATACAACTAACCACAGCTGTTCGGGGGAAGGGATCATGGTCTAAACTAGGATTACTATGGAAATGCGGAGTTAGGATTTCCTCCTACGTTACCATTACATTTATTCACTGTCTTCTAATTTTAAATTTGGTTTTTGAATTGTTGTTTCAGAATATTCCAATTAGTAAAAGTAATACTCCAAACAATAGATTTTTTTAATACCAAATGTCTAACGTAGGCATTCTTTCCTGAAATAGAAGTTAAGGCAATAGGTGGATACTGAGCTTCCGTGCTTGAAAAGCTTACATTGGTGGATATGCTGTTTTGGAGCAGAAAAGCTTTGATTAAAGTAAAATATAAGAATCTGTTTTGGGGGTAACATGAAAGCTATAAGAAATTCATTAAAAGCAATATATGCATTTCAAAATCAAAATGTATCTCTATGTTTTTTTGATATATTTTTTCTACTTCACATATTTTAAAATCAGATGTTGGGAATACTTTCTTATCTTTTTAAAATTAAGACAAATTTAAAAATGCAGTAAATGGGGTGACTGTGAAAAATAACATGTTCCTGGAAAAAAAATAAACATTTTATGCAACATATGGAAATTTATATTGTGATGTTCTGTGCTCAATTTTTAATTTTTAATTTAATCTAAAGTTAATTAGACTGAATTTTAGTGCATTTAATAACATCAGGTGTATTGCTAATAAATACCTTACATTGCTTTGCACTCTATTTAAATTGATAATAACTAAATTTGTTCAATTTTATGCAGTTGAGAGAAAAGTCATTGCACTTATTCATATACGTAGGTAACTTTGTGCAGTTGTCAGAGGAAGCAAACATCTTTTTTTGCAGGTAATGAAACTGAACCTTGGAAATATCGAGGAAGAGGCCCATGGTAATATGTTTCAAGCCAATTAAGTTAAACTATTTTTGATGTATTTTTATGTGTATGGTATTTTTCTAGGCAACAAACTGGGACCATTCATCCATTTGTTCAGTGTTTATTTAAGAAATAGTGAGCCCTGAGTATATTTGACCCTGCCACTGTGCTGGAAATTCAAAGGTGAACAAGGGTTTTTTCAAGGAGTCAGTGGTCTAGAGGTAGAGACATACACGTGAAGCAAAAAATTCAATAAAATATGGTAGGTGCTAAGATAAAAATAGTTGGTGTGCAATGGGGAATACACTTAGCTTAACATAGTTATTCAGGGAGGATTTTCTGTGGGTGATGAACTCTTAACCAAGTTTTGAAGGTAGCGTAACAGTGAAGAAAAGAGAAAAGGACCCTCAGGATACAGGGTGCAGGATGAGCCAGTGTGCATGAGCCCCCAAAATGGAACCCTTTCTTTACCCACCCAATGGTTCATTCAACCAAGATGTTTTTGTACCAGTGACTGATGGAAGTGAGTGATACAGGTAAGATGCTGCTTTCACAGAACTTTCATGGTGGGAAACAGTAAAATCAAAGTCCAGGAAAGATAGGATGAGCACCTGAACAGAAGTGACAGAAGAAGTGGGAGACATGGGATGAATTTGAAAAATATTTAGGAAGTGAAATTTGTAGGTCTCTTGACTGACTGGGTCTGTGGGAAAAGGGAAACAATGAGAATTCAAAGATCACAGGCTTCTGGCTCAGAGAATTTGGTAGATGTGTTACTAAGTTTATTAGTTGAGATCTGGCATAAGATGAGGTCAATTTTAGATACTGAGTTTTTGCTGTGCCTCAAGAGGATAAGGACAGCAGACAGAAAGATATATAATTCAGCTATTAAGAGGAAGAACAAAGGATAAAGTGTAGACCTTTGGCACTAGAGTCCTTTGGTCTTTCCATAATTTAAGACAGCACCTCTGCACAAGGGAGGATATCATTGAAGAATGGAGAATAATTAACTAATAATTAAAATTTCAAAAAAAATGTAATTATACACATGTGAGACAGCCTAGGTTGATTAGAGTATTTTCGTATTATTTCTAAAGGGAAACTGATACACAACTCAGCCAGAAAGGAACAGAAATAACCTTGTGAAAATTAGAAATCTTAAACATGTGTCTTTTTGTACCTACGTACACTTGGTGCCTTGTGAATAAGTTCCAGGGTAATTCTAAATAACTCTTCATACCCAACTAACAAGTACATGCCTCAATTCCTTTTCAGACTTCAAAAATTCTGTTTCCTTTAATGTGTCTCAAGAATCTGTACTGTATTTTTCACTTATTTCCATCTCAGAGTCCTAACAATATGGATTAAATAAAATAATACGGTTCAGTATATCAAATGTTTTCAGGCTTGATCTAATTACCTCAGGGATATGAAGAAAGTTTAGATTTTATGTTTTAAGAAAATTGCAGGATTGCTCTTTTTTTCTCTCCCACATTCCCATTCAATCTGCTAGCTCTGAGTAGGCATTCTTCTCACTTTCAAAGAGTGGGTGTCCAAGAGGGTCCACATTTATCCATGAGTTATGAAAGGGGCATCCTGCTCTGAAGTTCCAGAATACTGATGAGGGTTCTTTCATGTGATACATCCACCAACACACACCCACACATACACAGTTGGGATCACATTTGGAATAAATATTTCTCTTGAATTTACCCAATTTGCTGCTCTAAATCTGTGAATGTTCTTTATTTTCTAGTTTGTGATGAACTGAAGGCTTGAGAATAGTGAAAAAAAAAGTGTTGAAAAAATACTCAGAACAAGTGTCCATTTCTTCTTGGTATGGATAATCATTGCCCAAAGGTAATATGATAACATGAAATATTTCTTGAATGTATCTTTTAAAAGGCCATGGGTTAATAATATAGGAACTATTCTTTATTATTTAAAATAAATGTATGTTTATAGTAAAAAGTACTTTGTGGTATAAAATACTAACCTATGTCTCAATTTTGGTAATTGTTGTAAAATAGTTGCTTCATAAAGGTTAACTGAGAGAAAAATAGTGAACAAGTTTTGAAAGTGTAATTTTAAGTTAAAATTGACATAAAAATACTATCAAGCTAAGTATAAAATTAACAAAATCTAACAAACAGTTTAGTTATTTTTATAAGAAAGTCTGTATTTGATTGAAAGGAGATTGTGAGTAAAGAAAATGTATTAATATGGTGATTGATTAATCTTCTGAATTTATGAGTCTTTATTTGTAATAAAAATAAGGTGATAAAAAAGTGAAGCCATGGATAAAGGGAATAAAATTAACTTCTAACTTAATTATTAGAATAGTTACAATAGGTGAGAAAGTAAAGCTTTAAAAAAGAACTCTTTACTCATGTATTTTGCTACATAAGTTTGTTTCATGTTATTCCCATTTTTTAAAATATTTCCCATGCCTACTTATATCTATAAAGCTCGTTTCACTAGTTGGTTTGATTTTTAGGTTATTATATTAGGTACTGTTGAATAACTGAACATATTGAGAATTATATTTTAACATTCCTAGTGATTTATAAATCAATATGTTATTCAAATACATTTATTCAAAAAGCCTATGTATGGCTAACTGATTAAAGCTACTCAAAGGTAATATTTTAGCTACAAGAAAACCGGCAAGGGGGAGAAGAGTTATTAAATCTCACACTCACTTGACTTAAAAATCTATAGCCCCCTTGGAAGGACATGAAATTGTGGAAAGCAAACCAACTTCGGCAGTGTTTTTCTTACCATATTGCCTGCACCTGTATATGATTGTAATTTCCCAAAGCATTACTAAATAGGTCAAAGGTTGCAGAGTTACTTCGCACAGAATAGCCCTTTAAACCCAGAAAACTAGTGTCTCATTTTAACCATACACTTAAATCTGTGCCTAAAATTAGAAATGCAAGGAATGTGTTCTGGCCCCTTCGTGATCATCTCTTGTCTGGTACCCAGAGGCATGAAAGAATTCTTGATCATGGGACCATTCAAGAAAGCTGTGCAATAAAACAGGAAGCAGGGCCAAGGAGACATATCAAAGCCTTGGATTTTTCCTTAGCTCTGCAGACATTTTGTGAAATTCATCCTAAGGGAGAGGATACAGGAAATTGGGTAATATTTTGCAAAGACCATTACAGCCTTGTGTCTCTCAATAACCTAACACATATAAGGCCTAAAATTCCAAGAAGTCAGATAATATAAACTTAATATACTGGATCTTTGAGACAAATGTGTAAATATGTTTAAATTTCATTATTCATAGTGGTTTACCATAAGATATTAACATTTGGTAACATAACTTTATGAAATACAAAAAAATGAAGGACAGACAAGGTGAAGGAAGAGGTTAGACATAATGAAAAAATATGACAAAGGGAGGGACAGCATGCCAATTTCATTTGCATTATTTGTGGATGATTTTGGCAAGTGATTTCAATGTTAGCGATGTCTAAAATTGTAAGTTGTGGATACCTAAGCATAAAAGCTACAGCCTCCAAAATATAAATAAAGTAATCAACTATGAAAGAGTTGAATCCACAAGCAAGCCCCAAAGTGAACATTCTTTACTTCCCAGGGACACCTTCCTGCAAATGTCTAATAATTTTCTCTACTTTATTGATATTTTGAAGAAATTGTTCATGGAAACACAGCTATACTCAATTTTTCCCCTTGTATTAAATGCTACACAGAAGCAGAGGAAAATCAGGTTCAACAGCAAAGAACTGGAAGCTTATTTATACTTGTAGTAAAACCCCCTGGACTCATGCACACCGACCTCAATTACTCATCTGGATTTAAACTCATGTGTTTGTTCCGGAGCTGTGGAGAAACAGGATGGAGGTACGAGAAATGAATGGGTTTTAAACTCAAAAGAGGCATTTCCAAAAGGCTGCCCAAGGAAGAAATGTGGGATCACAAAATGAATACGTATAAACATATATAATATTTACAGTGTAATAATAATAATAATACCACAACCTATACCTGAACAGAAAGTAATTAGAGTTGATCATCATTTTATAAATTCCAGATAAACATAAGGATTTCATTATCTGGTACGTAACTTTTCAAATCCACAAAACTTACAAAGATGGGTAGAAACCATTTTATACTCTGCTATATAAAGTTCAACCACAATGAACACAAAACAGTAAGTTACTTTTCTAAACATTTCTCCATCATCTTTTCCATGCAAGTAGTGACCTCACCGTCCATACATGTCCTTTTGCCTGCCAATTTTGGGAAGGTTTCCAGAGCACAATGAATTGCTCAATCCTATAAAAATTTAGCATTATGACAGCATGTAACAATAACACTAAGTTCTTCGGTTTGTTGATGAGGATGCATAAGAGACTGGTTTGACATCTGAATTAAATTATATACATAAGAATTTTGAAATATTTTGAACTTATGTAGTTTTGCTCTTCATTGCAGATGTATCTGCTGTCCTGTGTCTAGGAGGCTGACATTCAATCTGATAGCATAACCAATCAATCTCTCTGCTTTGGCTATTGCCTGGGCAACAAGAATAGTTTGAATCACAGATGGCACATGAGGCCATATAGTCATCCCCAGATATATGCAAACTATGTGATCCTCCTTTCCTTTTATCACTGTATAGTCCCATGTCGATGAAGATACTGAAAAATGCTAACACAAGCATTGAAAGAACGCACCAGTCATTTGCATTTCCATTCACAAGTGTGTTTTCCAGGCTCTAGAGAAATGAGAAACACAATGACTAAATAGTTACCCTGTCTTCCAGGTGGTTCCCCTTTAATTATTATGTGAGTGGTACCACCAAAATTTATGTTAACATATCTTATTCCAGTGTTTATGACCTATAATCTTGTTCACTTTTCATCTTTGCCTAGTTCAGTCCTCCCCAACCTCCCCTACTTCTAATTTTTATTCCTGCCCTTCTTACTTCATTGTGTGGACTGAATTTCAAAAAAAAAAAAGGAAAAGTAAATTAAACATAGTAATATTTGATTTTGATCTACATGTTTCCATTTTGTTAACTTGTGTTAACTTCTGGGGTAGTGACTTTTACATTTCTCTGCAGTTATTATTTTTTGTCTTTTTTTGTACGTAGTCATGTTTTATACATATCGTTAATTCAAATTGAATTCAGATGGAAATAAATAAGAACACCTTTGTCATTCACCATGAAACAAAGGAACACCAAACTGTCTATTTTGTGTGTGCATGAGATGATATAATTAAATTATAGTACTTTTCTTAAAGATTCAGCTAACTCTATGTGATACGTTAATTTGATTTGTTTTTAAGATTTCTAAGTAATTTTCATTGAAAATAAAAAAATCCTATATTGCTCAATTTTCAAACTTTGCACCTGTGAATAATAGGGGAAATAATAATAAAAAACCCTGCCATTTCCTTTTTCTGAGTGAAATGTTTAAAAGTCCTAAAAATACATTCCCCGATACTTGTAATTTACTATTATTACTCCACTTCTGAAAGTAAGGAAATCCTTTTGAATGACCTCAGTTTTTATTTTTTCTGAATGACCCACTTTAATGAGGTGTCATAATTCCAAAGGGTAAGGTTAACAACGATACTTTCAACTTTAAAGCATAAGGCACAGTTATAGCGACTAAATTAAAAAAAAAAAATAACAGTGCAACTCAACATTTCGCATTCTTACTTTAGAATACTTCAAACTGATGATTTCTTTTGATGTGTGTGTGTTTTGCTGTGTGTTTGTGTTTTCCTAATGGCAAACTTGAGAACAGAGTTTGCCTAGTTACAGTCTTGGATAGCAATCTGGAAATGCTTGAAATCAAGGAGGCCAGATGCAGGAACACGGTTGAACAATCAATCTTTCCTTACTTTCAAAACCTCTGTTATTGGACCAGCTTCCTTAGTATTCTACAGCTGCCCAGTAAAATGACCTCCCCCCTTCTGTTCCAATATCTATTACTATTACTAACGTTGAGTATTTTATTTCTCCTCACCTGTTATCATCCTTTCACATCCCCACATTTTTTTCCCATTTCTACTCATTTTAGATAGCACTTCAAGTGTGTAGAACCCAAAGACAAAGAATTTGTGTTATTCTCGTTTGTATAGTAGAACCATTCTATTACACTAAAAGGAAATGCTTTATTAGTCTTTTTACTCTTTAGGAAATGATATTAAATTTTGACAAGGACATTTGATGCTGTGGTACTCGAATAGCAGACAACATGTGCCTTTCTATGAAATGCAAATTGGGATTCCTGGACTCTCGGTGGGTTTTGCTCTGATATGTAAGAGACTATGAAGAATAGTTACAAATATCGGAAAAGTCTAATTTAGTCCCTGTGAAATTATTTTCCTAGACAGTCAAAAACTCCCCCAGAATATAAATGTGGCCTATGGTAGAAGTTCAAAGATGTATTAAAAATGCTCTTCTTTGTTAAAACAATAATAAAAAATTAACATGCTACACCCTTTGGTAATAGTGTCACTGGTCTCAATTTCCAGATTACATCCTCAAGCAGATAAACTCTGTTTTTCATGTTCTGGTCTGGAATTTAATGAAGGCCATAATGCATTAAATAGCATTAAACCAGTAAAATATCACACAAGCCAGAATATGTGGGTGTGTGGGGCACGTACATGTATGCTTGTGTGTGTGTGTGTGTGTGTATGTGTGTGTGTGTGTGTGTGAGAGAGAGAGAGAGGGGAGAGAGAGAGAGAGAGAGAGAGAGAGAGAGAGAGAGAGAAGAGAGGTTTGAAATTAGACTTGTTTTGAGGGTTTCTTCCATAGAGGGTAACTTCAAACCAATGGCTGCATCTTAATTTTCCTGTAGATGAAATATTTTACCACTTTCACTGTCTCACTCCCGACATTCAGACACAGTTGTAGCTCCTCCCACCCAGGAAGATTTAAGCTTGGATTTGAACTGGGTGCTATGCTGGTACTGTGGATAATGCCACAGCTAAGCTGCCTAATTGATCTTTTATCTTTCTCTCAAGTCTCCTGGTAAAAAAATAATATAAATTTTATGTTGCAGTAACAACATGCAAAGAATAATGGTTATGACTGCAGGGGAAAAAAATTCCAGAACCACAGCTTATAGTTCATTTACAATTACTTACATCAGCTTGAACTTTTGTTTTATGACCTGTTAACCAAATAACATATTTTGTTAGAGTAAAATTGCTGACTGTTATCAAAGAGCATTGTAATAAGGAGTCTGTCATTTTCTCATTGGCTGAGGTTTCATTTTCCATCTATGTCCATCAGTGGGGAGAAATGCAATTTGAAGAGTTAAATGGTCTGAGGACACACATTAACAGCAGGACCAAAAGAATTTGTCACCAAAATTCTAATGGCATACTCAAGCAAGCAATTTCCTCCTGTGTTCCTCTGTTCCACATCTAACTGTTTGCCTCCATTGTACTTGCGGTCTTGTAAGGACACAGACGTTGCTTCAAACCTGGTCCCTAATATACTCAAGTCCTTCTCTGCTATATCCTTAACATCAAATCTGCTCATCTCAATAGTATTTTCTTACTATACAGCCCAATATTTTATCCTTGACCCATTTATTTCAGGGGCACACATATTTAATCAGTCTTGATGTTCTTCCACATTGTCCTCTAGACATCTCTCTACCATAAACCCATTTGCTTACACACATTGTCAGGCTTTCTCTGGAATATTATCTTAATCTTTTCATTAACTAAAAACTGCTTCTTATTCAAAGAACAGCCGATTTAAAATCTTGTTAAAGAAAAAGCACTTCATTTTCTACACTCCTTGGCTCTCGGTCCTGGTAGGTAGGGGCCATACTCTGTTTCAGGCTCCTATTTCTAGAGCAGTAGCTTTCCACCTTTATCCAAAGAACTTTTCTTTTGTGATGTACATCCCATCCAATTAAACCACTTTTCCTCCATGATTTTTTTCCTGGTCACTCCCCAGATTAACAAGAGATATTAATCTATTCTATTTATTCCCTGCCGTTATCCTGGGGTATTTCAATATCCACGTAGAAAAGCTATCTATGACCCTGGCCTCTGAGTTCCAAAACATATGAGCCTAAACTAAATTTCAACTTTGTCATGAGATGTAATTTCATCTTATCTAAATTCTGTGATCTCGATATATTGGTTTGTTATTCCATATTGATTGCGAATTTTGTCCACAATGAAAATTGAGCTCCTGACTCAAACTTCTCCCAATTAATTCATTTCAAAGTTTCACTGAACCAAAACACTGCTTAGCAATCCTTTGAATTTTTCTCTGGCTTCTTTCTTTTGCATTATCTATGGCAGAAACTTGCACCATGTTGGCACCTAATGGGTACCTAATCACAGTATACTGAGATTTTCAAAATGTAATCCATATTAAATTTTGCCTCCTTCTCTACATCCCTGTGATGTTTTCCAGCTTCCATATTATTTCTTAAATGTGCCAGACAATCTTCCACTTCTTTGCCTGCTAACCTCCAAACTCATCTTCCCAAACCCATCTTAAGCCTATCCCTTTAATTATGACTCTCCCAAGGACTTGGTACTTCTTGAACCATTTAACAGATATGGTCATTTCTCTAATCATGCAGTCTCCCATACCCCCAACTCTTCAGGATCCCCCAGTGGAATGTAAACCCTCAATGACAAGGACAATTTTAGTCACATTTATATATTTAGTGTCTAGCACAGCATCATGCTTATTGTAGGCTGTAAATATATTATTGCTACCTAAATGCTTGTGAATTCTGGTCACTTTTGGATAGACTATCATAAACCTTCAGAAATATTGTTGGGTATTAAAATGAACTGGACTCTCTACAATTATACATATTCCTATGATAGCTGGCTGCAAGTGACAGCAAGTTCCACCTGGAACTCAGAAATCTAATCAGTATGTCAAACATTTGGAGACAGGGCCAGATACTTATCTACCCTGCAAAGCTGATATTGGCCCATTAAGAATAGCTGATTCTGAGTTTTCATTTTCTTGGATTCAGAACTGTATATAAAGAACAAATTGTGATCTTTTAAACTGAAATTCAAAACTGTGATATAAGAAAAGAGTTCAGCTAATTTGGGGCTGAGCATCCCTATGTATCCTGGTGCCTTGAAAAGTGATTATCATTAAATAGTTCTTTAAAAATAAGACTGAATGAAAAAGTTGAATAGTCAGCACCAGACTTTAAAAGGTATCATTCCCTTGAAATTAGTAGAGCTATTTTAGTTGCCATGGTCATATAGTTATTATTACAACCAATAAGATAGCAAGCATGTCAAGCTAATTCAGAAGAAAAAAGAGAACCAGCCAGTCTGGCTCTTTTAATGAGGTGAAACCCTTTTTTCACCCACTCTCACAAAACAATAATAAAAAGAACAAAATCCTCAAAATCTAAAGTCTATGGATTTGATGGGTTTAGGTAAAGGTGAACTTAATATTGCATATGTCTGAATAACATTTCATATTTTAAAATCAAAACTGTTTTGGTGACATTTGTATACAGAGGGATGAAAAATAGAAAATGAGGTTGACAAAAAGACACAAGGGGGTATGAAATCCATACTTGCAAATTCGGTAGCTATGACTGAACATCAGACCTTTTGGAAATCAAGTTGAAGAATGGAATTGTAATATTTTCAAACTCATTCTAGGGGGTGGGGTGGGGTAAATAAAGGTCCCTCCAATAAAGCTGTGTCAAGAATTTCTTATGAGAAGCCTTGCATAAGGCACATGAATGTGGACATAGATACATTTATTTGTTACTTCATTTGAAAGTTAAAATGAAACCCAATGATGCATCAATAATTAATTTTCCTTAGACTAGAGAGCAGAATATATGGAAATGAACCATCTTTGATATATTTTCACATTTACGGCAGCACAGTTGGACCAGTTACCAGATCTACAAGATTTAAATGATTAAAGATAACATTCTATGTGTAGACTTAGCAATAAAATTGCAATTTGAAGATGCCATTTAGTTTCTAGAGGAAGAGAAACATTGACTCATTGGAATCACCTGGTGTCCATCAATTGCTGAAACAAGACTTAATGTTTGTCTCTCACTTGCTCAGTCCTGGACAGGTTCCGTGGGGTGCTAAGGAAGCAGAAGTTATATAGATTTCCAATTGAAATGGATCTACCTTATTTTAAAGAGATTTAAAGAGATTAGTTTAGTTGCAGGTCAAATTTCCACTTGGAGTTTAAGTTACACCAGAAGAGACAATGGGCCATGGGGGGATATTGGTCTCTTTTGAGAGAGGCTTTAACTTCTAAAGGGGGTTCAGAAACTGATGTTACGTGCTTATGGAATCACTGACTTTGAATCAGAACCGTATCTGCCATAGTCTTTGTCCTGGTCATCATTCCCCATTTTTTATAGCTACTCCAAAAGGTGCTCAAATGTAAAACACTACATACTCTTTTTGGTACATCTAATTTTATGAAAACTAGTTTTTGAAGCCATGTGTTTACAACAGGAGAATGGAAAATGTTATGTTATCATAGCACTTGAATGTAAGTTTAAATTTTAAGATTCACAAAATCTCCAAGTCTAACCTTCAGTTCTGCTCTGGCTTTCACAAGTTTGCTTTTGATTTCTTTATTTTTAAATAAAAGATGTGGTTGGCATTCAGTTGAAATGCTCACATTTACTTCTCCTTCCTCTGGAAAACTAAGCAGATAGCCTAATTACACATTTTTTAGGAACTGCATAAAGTATAAACATTCAAAATAAACTGTTGGAAATATTCACTTGAACTCAGTTTCCTTTTAAGCAGTCTAGTTTAGCCCAGTGCTCTTCAATGGGTCATTTGTTATGTCAACCCACTATAGAGGACATCAAAGGAGCTTGTCACTAATTGATTACATTTCTCTACCACCATGATTCACAACACTATAGGGACAATTACATAACTGTTTGACCTTCGCAAAACTGTGAGTTTAACTAAACACAATTCTTTGTTATTATGATCTCTAATGGGCATATGCAAGTTAAGTATCATAGTATATAACTAGATTTTACAACATTGTCTATTCAACTTGTGACTCACAAAGATCCCTCTTTTGTGGCAACTGGAGTTCTGGGGAACAGCTGCTGATCTCATACTGAAATTAAAAACATTTGAGTTGTTTTGATTTATGTTAGCTCCCATGGGAAGAGAGAAATGAAAAATGGATGCTTCATGTAAACAAAATACCATTTCTCCAAGCTGTATGAAGAAATTTTCCTAAATATACTGAAATATTTTTTATTGAAATATGGTGAGAACACATTACTATATTGTCAGAAGGGAGGATGACTAACAATATTCTAATAAATGAACCGCTAGGATTTTTCTTTAATTAGCAGTGTTCTGAAGGTGCAACTTTATCATCCCAACTCTAAAACCCAAGTCTGAGTATTGTACGATGTCGTAATGAAATGCAACCACCGATGAAGATCATTAAAATGTTACAGTCTTAGGAGAGCCTAAGAAAATCAGTTTCTCTTTTCTAGAGAAGTTCTCAAAATAAAGTCGAATGTCTTATGACTTCAGCGTTTCACGGTATGTGAAATCAATTGTACCAGGATGAGTGAGAAAGAAATATTGTTCTCATATTGATAACTGTTAAATTAAATTCACTAATGTAGACTTCTGTTTAATGTAGACTATTTTTTAAAATGTCAGCTTACTTTATATACCTCTTGGTGGGGTGAAGCAGGTCCTTTTACGATGAGAATTCTCTTAGGAGCTTGTGAAAACAGATCATCAGGAGAGCCTATAAGCACACCAGCTGGTGTGATTGATTGGCAACACACGAACAAAAAGCCTCTGGGTTTAAAGGTACATTCCCCTCCTCCACTACTAGCTCATTCTATATTGCTTATTTGATGTTTTTTCTTTCTTTCTTTCTTTCTTTTTTTAACTGGTCCCTGACCCTGGTGAGATTGTGAAGGATCGAGCACATTATAAATGATAATATGCCTCCCCTCAGGAAGCAGGGTTTAAGAGTCAGAAATTTTCAGTAGTCCATGTTGTCTATTTCTCTCTTTTATGGTCCCTTGGAAAAGACTGAATCATTCTTTTTAGCAAATAGTAATGAAATATTACTTTAGCATGCGAGTAGAATTTCTTTATTTTGGGAGGTTCTGAAACATCCCGAGTGCTAGCTTACCCTTACATTTCCTCTAAAATAGTTCTAAAATCGCCAGTTGAAAAGTTGTTTTTTATTTCTTTTAATGAGTTAGAACTATGTAAATGGAGTTTTAAATAATTTAAAATGAATGGATAGTCCACGTGCAAGTTCTTCATTAAAGCAGACATTTTAAAAAATTTTAACAAGCAGAAAGATAAATTTGGATTTTAATTATACTGCAGAAGGAATTTCACTAACAGAGTAAACTATAAAGGATTTTATTTGAAATTTTTCGTTTTCAACTCCTTTGAAGAAGGGAGTTACAGACTGAAGCCTGTTACTGCCAAAATATCTGAGTATTACAAAGACTTCAAAACAGATTCAATATAATGACAATCTAATGGTTACATAAGTTATGACTAGTTCCTTTGAGTTCATTGTATTGAGAATACATCTACATGTAAAGCAAACGGATATAATAAATACACACAAAGAAGCTGTGTACTTTCTTTTGGCACCATTGAACCTTCCATTCCATTTTGGCACAATTCCTTCCATTGTGCATCATGACAATGTAGTATGCCATCTGAAGTAAAGGAGCTGTATTTTTTTCATCACCAAATATATATCACCAGATATACTGAAGTTTAGATCCCACTAGCAGAGATCAGTCTTCATACTTTCAATGAATTTTTTTAGATATAATGAAATTTATAGAAAAGAGCATGAGCTTTCGAATTACAGAGACCCCATTTGAATTTTGACTACAACTTTGACTAGAGTGTGATGTTGAGTAAATTATTTAAGTTTCTGGGTTCTGAATTCCTCATCAGGAAACGGGGTTAATATGTGGCTTAGTGGGAATTATGAAGATATGCAAAGCGCTTGGCTGAGCTCCTGACACATGGTGAAGGTGCCATCATTTTCATTTCTTATGGAAATAAGTCATGCATGCTATAATATATGCTCTTCTGAAGAACAAATCAATTTTCAAAATTAATACTGTTACCATTGCTTACTTGATCCAATTTGAAAAAAGTAATTAAAAATATTAAGTGTTTGCCAATAAATATAGTCATTTTGGAAGAAATCTTATACTTGAGGTAAAATAATTTTTTAATTGGCAGGAATTAAAATAACAAAAAAGATAGTTTTTTTTTTTTTACATATTTAAGTGAATTCCTGCCAATTCAATGGACTCCATCCAAAAGTTTAAAAAGAATTTAGAATTGTAATTAGTGAGGTGCATTTGAGCAAGAGCCAAAAATGAAAGATAATTTTAAATATGAACTACTAGAGAGAACATTAAAACAAACACTGGAAGACAACACTGGAACTAAAAGGTCTATTAAAATCTCAAAAAATGTTTAAACCTCTACAATATTAATTATACAAGGAAATAAATAGAATCAAAAAAACTTATAAAAATTAAATGAAGCTTTCATCTTAACATGAAGATAAATGTCTTACAAAGACTGTATGTTATTGTGAAATGTGATTGAGTGTGTGGATTTTCAATTTATAAACTGTCTGTGGTACAGACACACTTTCTATTAGAAGGCTAACACTTACACTTTTCTTTTGGTAATCCTTTATGCTAAGGAACATCTTTTATTTGGAATAATTTAAAATTCTAGGCCAAAAGGTAAATGCCTGCCTTCAGTTTTTCACCCCCTGCAGGACGCTTATACTGTGAATTGATATTTGCCCTTGACATGCTTCGTTAGCTCACTTGAAACAATCACACGCATTCCAATGGGTGGAGATATCTAACAAATTTTCCAAAACAAACAAACAAACAAAAAAGGAATACTCTAATGGACAGAAATATATAATAAATGTTCCAAAACAATAATAAAAACGATAAGACTTTTTCCCTTTGCTCTTCAAAAGCTGAGAGCTGTTCTTTAACCATACTAAATAAAGGCATAGCTAAAGAAAATGAAAAAATGGGCAATATTGAAGCATGGCGCTGACTCTGGAAACAAACTTTTGGGAAAAATTTTCTAACTTCATAAAACAAATGTAGTAGAATTCTAGTATACAAGTAATCTATTTTAGAATGGGTACATAACATATTATCTCTTTTGACTGTGTAGGTTCAATGCACTCACTCACCATCTACAATATTGTCTTTGTGTATGCTGCATTCCACGATACTCCAATCAAGAGATAAGTAAAATGGCTAATGAGGACAGATCCACCACACAGGGTTTATTTTTGGCCAGAGTGAAATGAAGGGGCCAGACGAAATTCCAGGAACTGAATGTTAGTACAGGAACTATATACGCCGTCCACATGTCTGAGTAATCTAATTGGCCTCTGCTCCCCTTTGCACACACAACTCTGCTTCCTTCTCAGCATTTCCACATTTACACTGTCTGACACCTGATACGGTTCATTAAGTCAAAATAAAGTGATGCAAATTGAGAAAGGTACTCTCTCCAATTTATTCTCTGCTTTTGAGCACAACCCTGAGAGAGGTCAAGATACTGTAAAATACTGGACTATAGTATTTATTTCTGTTTGGTTCTTGCTGTTTCTTAGAACTTTGTATATAATAAGTGTAGTCTAGAAACTATTTTACTAAAGTGAAGTATCCCCCCAACTCTCTCATTTGGGGCTCTATTATTTTAAAGTTTCTGTGTAGCATTAGCCCTTTTGACCAAATTGTAATCAATTTCCAAAAAAAAAAAAAAGTCAGTTGGGCTGTCCTTCCTCTTTAAATTCATTTTGTCTGAATTGATGGAGCAAACCACATATTATATATTAAGATATTTAAAAGAAATCATTGTTTTAAAACTATTAATACTGGAACAAGAAAAACTAAAGAGGTTTCCTGTGTTCTCTGAAGTTTAATTTTTTATCTAAAACACTATGCAATCTTGTATAATGGAAGTTAAAATAATTTATCACAGGAAGAGCAGAGAATATATCACTCATATCACCTATCACCACCTAAATTGGCATCATATGAAATAATAACAAGGCAACTTGGGAAATGAGTAGGGATAATCAAATATGGTGTTGAATTTGATTTGCAATTCTCCTTTTACATTAACTCTAGTGCAACTTTGAATCCAATCATGAGTATCGTTTCCTTCACCCATAATTATGGAGAATGTAATCCCTTTTTGCCAAGAGTGAGAAAAACTACCTAAAAAAGTACATAGTTCAACTTAATTCTGAAAGTTGAGATCAGGGCAGATAAGGAAGAATAAAGCTTCTGTCATATGCTTTGATGAGAACTACACAATGCTTTCTTGGGGAGGGAGGAATGAAGTTTATTTATTTAATTATCTATTTATTTTTAACAGAGGTGATGGGGATTGAACCCAGGACCTCAGGCATGCTAAACAGGCACTTCACCACTGAGCCACACCCTCCCACTTCCCTAGGAACCCCACAATACTTCTATAAGGATGGTGGACAAATGTTTCTTGATACTCCTCAGTTTTCATCTTTTTAAGTCTCATTTACCTTCAACAATAGAATAAAACTTTAGGAGTAAAAGCTCTTTGGATAATGTAAAGTATTAAACAGATAGATGCATGCAATTAATAGTTAACTAAAGCAAAAAAGAGCTGGAATCATTAACCCAAGTTGACTTTTTTCTGTCATGATTTTATTCTATCCTGAAAGTGGATTAATATCAAATAAGTAACTAACTGCTTAGTGACTGGATTAATTACAGACTACAGTTGACCCATGAGCAACATGAGTTTGAACTGTGAAGGTCTACATATACGTGGAATTTTTTCAATAAGTACTAGAGCCCTTCCTGCAGGATCCACGGTGGCTGAGTCTGCAGGTGTGGAAAGCCTACTGTGGGATCTGAGCCTTTTAGGATTTTGGAATTTACAGTGGGTTCTGCAACCAATCCTTCAAGGATACCAAGGGATGATTGTATATTTAATTTAGAATGGGTGATAAAAATATATGTGCATCACAGAAAAAATGGCAGGACTCCATACAGCATAAGTACTTTTCATTTTAAAAAACACAGTAGGTTTATGGTGGTATAATTGATGTACTATAAACTGTACACACTTAAAGTATATAATTTAATTAGTTTTGACATATGTATACATCCATAAAATCCTCACCATCATCAAGATAATGAACATATCCCTCACCCCATACAGTTCTTTGTGCTCCTTTATATTCCTTTTCTCCCATCTGTGGCCCCCTCCCCACCCCAAGCAACCACCAATCTACTTGTCACTACACATTAGTTTGCATTTTCTAGAATTTATATAAATTTAATTATATAATTGTTATTTTCCTGGTTTTATTTACTCAGCACCATAATTTTGTGAGGTTCATCTACAATTTAGTGTGTACTATGAGGTCATTCCTTTTAATTGCTGAATAATATTTCATTGTATGAATATACCACACTTAATTCATTCTTATGTTGATATATATTTGAGTTGTTTCCAGATTTGGATTATTATAATTAAAGTTTTTATGAACATTCATGCTCATGCTTTATGTGAACTGGACATATGCTTCAATTTATTTTGGGTAAATACTTAGGACTGGAATGACTGAATCATATAATAGTGAATATTTCACTTTTTCTAAAATTGCCAAACTTTCTTGTTTTCCAAAATGTAACAATCCAAAGTGCATCAGAGTTCCACTTCTTCTATATCTCATCCAATACCTGGTATGTTCAGAGTTTTTAGTTTTAACCGTTTTATTATGTGTCTACCTATCTTAATTATTGTTCAACATTTTGAAGTCTTGGGGGCAAAATACACTCACCAACAAATAAGTCCTAACTCATACTTTGAGGCAGGCTGAAATTTAATTCTCCCCTTATGTTTAGGAATTGGAAAAGAGAGAGTCCTACTTTTGAAAAAAAAAAGACATTGTAGAAAATATTTCAGAAGTGTGACTCAATGATTAAAAGTAGTTTGTATTATTGTTTTAGTACTTTATTTACTATTGCCTTATAGTACTTTATTTCTTTTGATTTATACAATTCCATGAGACGAATGTTTTTATTATTGGAAGGTAATAAAGCTCTGGGCTGAGAAGGTTTAAATTTGCCCAAAGTTTCAGTAGCAGTGAGGCAACAGTATAAACCAAATTGTACTATTAATGTTGACAAGAGAATAACAACATTCTCATGTCAACAGAAAGGAGGAAAAAGGAAAATACACACTATTAGCTTATAAGAAATAGTAATAATTTCCTTATATGTGAAAATTTTAAATGTATTTCTGTGAGTTGAGAAGATGGAAAAACCCTATGATAGCAGCTGAGAGAGTGTTAAAATCAGAATCAATTTTGCAGAGCATTTAATTTCCAAAAGACTACTGAAACAGACATGCAGATGCTTAAAATTAGTAACAGGATATAAATCTGAGATAGTTTTTCTCAGCGGAATAAGCAAGATGATACTTATTACAGAAACCTTTTTAACAGCAAAATACATAAAAATAACACAGGATGTATTTGTAAGGCCTTTTTTGAATTTATCTTACTAAGCTAGCCTTTTTAAATTTATAATTTTTAAATGAGTGTTTCATGCCAGCTGTAAAAATTCTACTATCCAGTCTTGATAGAAGAGGGTGTCAGAAGGAAAAAAATAGGTGGTAAATAAAATAAAGCTGATCTTAAAATCCAGAAGCTCAGATTTAATCTGGCAAGCATCACTTTTTGAACTCTCTCTCAAGATATCAAGGTACAGTATTCTTTCATTCCCAGGGCAATCACAGAATTCAACAACGTATTTTATCTATGTGATAAAGTAGCTTGAAATTCTTGAAACAGGTTCCCAAAAGAGATGGAAAAATTAGTTAAACAGTAAAGCAACTTTCATTTACTAGAACTGATTAAAGGGTAAAATGGAAACTTTATTGTAAACATCATTTCCAATGACTTATAACACCCCATAAAAATGTAAAAGGAATATTTCCACACTGGCCCGCACTGGTGGGGCAGATAGCAAAATATTTATTATGAAAAATTATTCGAGGTAAATTTGTTAAACGGTTCATTCACTGGTTGTATTCTCAGATGTAGAAATACATAGAAAATAAAAACTGGAAGAACTTTTCAAAGCAAAAGAAAGAGAATCTTTATTCCTTTAGTTCTCAGTTCTTCAGGGAAAGGGGAGAGAGCAGGGTCAGGGAGGCTCAGAATCTGAAGAAGGGTTTGCAAAAGTCATTCCCCTGCCTCCCTGAGACATTTCCTGCTGGAGAGATGGGGAGCATCGATCAGCCAGTGTTATCTGAGCCAATCTGTTTACCTCAGACTGTAAATCACCTTCGTGGATCTTAGCCCTGGACCCCTCTGAGATGTCCAGTTCAACCAACAGACATTATCCATTTACAGGCTTTTTTTTTTTTTAACTTAAAGTGAAATAAAAACCCTATGCATTTCAGAAAAAAATGTGTTTACACAACCAAATGATTTCACATCTGGTGAAATTCAAGCTGCCATTCTCTGAAAAACAACTCCAAAGTGCACTGCTGAGAAAAATGGTGCGATGCCTTTAAAAATATCCCTTGTCTATGAGCTGAAATAAATTGTACGTTTCAGGATTTTAATGGCTGGCTTAATTACTTAACATTTCTTTTAATACATTTCTGTGATAAATCCAAACTTGCTCAAATTATTTTTATTAGTTAAAATTACAGAATTACTGTAAAATAATGTATTAAATGTTATGGTTCATATTAGAATTTGTAATAATTATTTCAGTGTTGCATTCACAAAGATGGGAATCTCTTGGTGGTACATCAAGTAGATAGCTGGAAAGCCAGTAGGAATAAAATTGATTTGTTTGTTGGTTTGGGTTAATTTAGGAAAAATCCATTTAGTGAATTGATCTACTTTGGAAATAGTGTCTATGTTGATATGAATAACATCACAGTCACAAAAAACAGAAAAGAAACAATGCTGAGAAATATGTGCTCTTCTATACCAGAAATTTGAAAGCAATAAGCCTGATTTAAATTAACTTGCTTTTATCCTCCTTATAACAATGAGTGTCCTGTTCATAGGTAAAATATTTCTCAAGTCTGTGGTTAATTTCACACCTATAAATTCCCACAAGCTGACTGCTACGTGGAAGAAACTATCTCTATATCAGTTTACAAGAGCAACAAATGTTTTGTCTCCTTAAACATACTACATTATTTTATTGCAACAACTTTTCACAAGTTTTTTTTTTCCCACTGAAATATATATGAACCCATTAGTCAGTAAAGTAGAAATTGCCGATTTTTTGTTTGCAATGTAAAGAGTACAGGTGTAGGAAAAATAAAAATTCAAAGGGTAAATAAAAGCCAACAAATCAAATCACTCCACACTTTCAAGAATTTAAGTTAGAGACTACAACTGGGACAAAAATGAAATCATTCAGGCATGGGAAACTTGCACATTCTTTTGTGTTGAAGTCTATAATTTTCAGTTTGTAAATCTCGTTTAATTTTCACGATGAACCACCGAAGGAAAGTACTGACTTTGTATCCCGTTTACTCATTCAGACTCACTTGTGTACCCACTGTGAGCCAGTGCTGTGCCTGTCACAGTGGAAATGGCAGTGAGCAAAGGTCCTTTGCTCATAGAGAAAAATGGACGTTAGAATAATAAACCATTAACATACATGTCATTTGGTGAAAAGTTCCACAGAAAGGAAGAAAACGGAGTCAAGCAAGGGATGGGAGGGTTATTTTATGTGCTCTGGTTTGAGAGGTCCTCGCTGATAAAGTGAGACTTGGAAGGGAGCCTGAATGCAGCTAGAAGCAAGTACTGTATTTGGCCCTGAATCGGTTACTTGGCAGTTTGGATTGATCTTCTGTAAAATTCAATTATAAACTGATAAGATGGCAAATCAACAAAAGTGACATTTCATAGATAGTTGATGTGATCTTGAATTTTTCACTAGGTTTGCTATATAACAATCAAATCTATTCCAAAACCTAAGATAAAATAATTGGAAAATATTCAAGGTTAGCTGTTAGTACTGTGTTTAGAAACGCATTTTAAAATGAAGACATATCTCTAGGAGATGTTTCCTGATGAATATGCAGATAAAACATGGCCGCAGGGACAGTGCCCCCAGTCTAAGCTAATGCTACGCCAAAACAACCCCCCAAAGCCAAAAACAACCACAATGTTATTAAACAGTAACCAGAGTGATCTTAAGAATCACTTGCAGGTTTGTGGAATGGAAAATGCTGATTCTCTTAGAGTATTTAATGCTTATCTGTAGGTGTGGAAGGAAGGTGAGGGGGCACTGCAGCGCTAAATGACAGTAACACACTTAAAAATCTGAGCCACACACACAAAAAACTATCATTTTCAAAAAATTAAACAATTTGAATAAAGAAAAGGCTTAATAGTAAAATTTGTGGCAATCCGTAACAGTCAAAGATAATTTTAAAATATTTTATGAGATTGTGAAATACGAATTTTTTTACACATTTATTAAAAAGTAATTTAGATGAGCATACCTCTTCCAAATCCTAGAAATTAGGAGCATTCAATGAAGCATACTGTGTGCAGCAAATTGTCCAAACATTTTTCTTGGGCTGTTTATAATAATAGCCACAACTTAATAGTAGATGTAAAATAAAGACAAACTAAAACTAAAATTTAGAAACAACTCTGAATTATATCTAAACATATGTGAATTTAACTTATTCTCCTTTGAACCATATTTAACTGTTGTTCTATTTGCTTGCTTTTTTTTTTTAACATAACTGTCTAATTGAGCATTCACAATCTAATACGGTGCACACCAGGACCCAAACAGACCTCCTGTTAAGCCCTGAAGGGTAAAGGTTTTGTATCACTTCCAGATTTTCAATTAGATCCTAATTATAACATGCTTCATTTAAAGCTACAGGAATCCCCACCCTGTCAACACTACTGGACCATAGCATGTCTGTCTTAATTAGGTCTGATTAGTTCTGGGCCCAGCTCACATTGTGCACCCCAGGTCCGTTCAAAGCTGCTCATCTGTTTGGCAGCTGCTGGTGTGGAAGAACCTTATTCATCATGCTGCAAGAGAGTGTTCCCTCACCTTCCTCTCCTGGGGATGCTGGGCCTTTTGATATCCCATTGCACCATAGGATCAGACAAATAAGGCCCCTCACTTATCACTGGCCGTGTGGCGAAGCTGCGAATGGAAACAGCTGCCCAGGGGCTCCTACTGCAGGCACCATGAGCTTGTCCTGCTCTCCCAATCAATACAATTCTATGCGACTGTTTTCAGATTTCAGTTTCTCAGAGACTGATTTATTCATTAGACTATATGAAATAATACTTGTCATGCATTTTCCGAAATCTATTTTCAAATATAACCAGTGTTATCAATTTCATTGATATAAAAATAAAGAAGCGTTGAAAACTTGTGAACAAAGTGTGTGGTGACATCCATTTGGGTGTTCTTGCTGGTATTTGAAAATGTGTTGATTTTTTTTTCTTTATTTGATACACCGAGCCTGTTTCGTGACTAATGGTTCAAGCCATCAGGACATCCTCATTTACTCTGCTTTGTATCTGGGCAGCCTTTTGATAATGGTTGTATTAATACTGGGCATTGATATCTTTATCTATAGTTAATGGGACTTCTCATTTAGTTGTGGGTAATAGCTGAGGGTTATTTGATTTACTGGTCCTCAGTAGTAATAGCAGTAGCAGAAGTTGTGAGCTCAGTCTATGTTAGATTTAGTTTAGGTGTTTTTATATATATTAATTTAATCCAAATAGCAACTCTATAAGGGATATATCACTATTTAACACTGTGGAGTACACCACATAATTCCAATTTTAAAGTGAGCAGATACATAGAACTTGGGATTAAATACATTGCCTAAACATCCAGTTATAAAATTGCAGAGACAGGATTTGAATTTTGTTCTGCCATAATGGGCCTTATATAAGATTTATTTAGCCTGGAACTTAGAATTTTAGGGATAGAAAAATGAGATTTTCTTCCCTGCTATTAGGATTAACTTGTTAAATAGAAAGTGTAACTACACCTTTGGTCTCATTTTATACCCACCACCTCCTTGCTTATCAGGTTAACCTAAGTAAGAGCTGTTGCCTAGCTGTTCCCTCTCCATGGAGAACTGTAACCCTGAATATCCACAGGGTCCTCTTCTCTATCCCATCTCATCACTGATCTCAGCTTACATCTCACTTCTTCAGAAAGGCTTTCTCTGACCTCTGTGCCCAAAATAGTATCTGCCCAACCATCAATTCCAAGCATTATTCTCTACATTTTAATTTTCACCGGAGTTAATACTATCACCAATTAACCTATTTACTCCTTCTCTGGAGACTGATAAGGCCCATGAAAAAAAAAATTATTGATCTTATTCATGGTTGTTTCCCTCAAACTTGTGAAAGTATTTGGCACAGGTGGGTCAATAAATACTTAGATATGTACAGTCAGATAAACCATTCAAAGATAACAGTATTATCCAAGGGGAAATCTGAAGAATTAGAGTCAAGTAGACATTTATCTAACCTCAAAGAATACAGGCAGAGTCCAAGACAGTCAGTAAGGTTGGCTTAATTCATTAAGCTCAGGTATCCTCACAGTGAGGGGCAGTAGAGACCAGATCTCTAACTCTTCTGCCTTGTTCTTGACATCTAGTTTCCAACTTGCAACCCAAATGGGTATATGGTTCCCAGTCTCCTTTCTCTGAGCCTGAGAACTAGTCTTGAAAATCTGCTTGGTGTATCAAGCTTTTTAGGGCAAGTACATAACTTCTTTCCATTCCCCAACTTCCCAGTTCCACCCCTACTCATCCATCAGCACCACCCCCATCCCCTTAACAGGTATTGAATTACCACTGCCGAGCATAAATACCAAGTTAAGGCCAAGACATTTTATGTTATTCATTTTAAGAATTATTGCTCATAAGACTGCTTGAATTTTGCTTATTTCTTGCTCTTCTTCTGATACTTTAATATTGCTACACTCCAGGACTCTATAGTTAACTCGCTATATTCTATATATACTATCTTACTAGAAACTTCCTCCTAATGCAGACTTAAAAACTATCCAGGAATGTCTCCAAATTTCTATATCTATCCCAGACCCATTTGCTTAGCTTCAGATCCATTTATGCAAACAGCCACTCATTTTCACATAGAGAAATCAAGTTTCAAATCTTATATTATCTCCCTGGTTCTTTACCAACACTCAGACTACCCCTAAGCCTGATTTAGAATATATTATCACCATGTCTTGTAAACTCTACTTCCAAAATATTTCTCAAATCCAACCACTTCTTTCTATTTTCATTCACACAACCAAGGTTTGAATAATCATAGTTGCCCGCTTGTACTAATGCACTATCCTTCTCAATATTCTGCTCTCAGATCAACTGTGACCTTCAGTATGAGGTTTTTCCTGACCTCTATATTTAAATACAGACCCCCACATCATGAACCATTTTCAATTTCATTTCCCTGCTTTATTTATTTCAATGAAACAATCCCACCAAGGATTGTATATTTTATTTATTAGGACACTTGTTTATTGTCTATATTCCCAATGGAATATGAGTTCATTGAGGTCAATTCCAGTGCCTAGAGCAGCTACCAACAGATAATAATTGTTCAAATATTACTTGTTGAATAAATAAATATATGAATGAGAGCTGTTATACCTAAAACTGTAACTCTTCTTCAAAGCTAAGATACTACACTAAGACCAAGCTCCTTGATGTAAATAGGCCTGGCCTAATGAAATTCTGACCAAACCATCAATCTTTTAGGCATCTTCAGGTCTCTTGAAACTTGGAGTAGGAGTAATTTCGATACATGTTGAGACATTGACAGCTCAACCTGTCCCCAGCTTCACCACACAGCACTTGTAAAATTGCATCCATCCATTCATTAACTCATTAATTTAACATGCTTTTCTGCGTTAATTGGTATTTTAAAAAAAAAGCATCACATAGAATACCTACTCTGAAGTATTATAATCTTTTGAATGTGACAGTTTTTATTTAATTTCAGCAGATTAGGTATTAAAATATACCTATATGTACACACACACACATACACATAGTAGAAATTTTAAGAAATCATTTAGTAAGACCAAAGTTGTCACTTACATCCTCCCAAATTACACAAATTTTTCAAAATTATGATAGATCATAAAAAGTTTTGGTGTATTACAAATGTAGTAGTTGAAAAAAAATCATACAATTAAAGAATTAATAACATTCCAAAGAGATTTAAAAATATTGGCAGAAAATAGACAGTACTATTTATGCCTTTTCACTAGACTGTTTGAGAAGGGTGCAGATTTAAAAGCACCGTCCTATTTCACAAACTTTTATCCCTACTTTTGATGTGCAACCTTTTGTGTGATTAAGAAGAATGGATTGTCTGCAGAAAACGGATTTACTGTATAAAGCCAAGAAAATTGTAATCTTTCTTTCAGTGATTTCGGGAGCTTTCTTCTAAAACTTTATAAATCCCTTTCTATGTAGTTCAAATAGAAAAGACTGCCAGATTCTAGTATTTCTTTAGTGTCTGAGTGCCCCATAAACAGAGTGGTTATATATGGCTAATCTTTCAGAGATTATGAGTTATGTGACGAGAGATAGAGAGAATCCTATGGTCATTATGCAGATGAAACAATCCTCTCTTTTAGCCCCACTTAGCTAAATTCTGACAACACAATTCATACATAGGTGGGAAATAGGCCCCTGAGAGAACTCATTACACATGTTGCTAAGTTACTAACCAGTTAAAGAAAAACTAGATGAATAAGGAAGATTAAAATGCTTCTATGGTATAGCTTCTGCAGTCTGCATTTATGAGTCACAGAGCAGCTATTTAAAGTTACTTCAGAAAACTAGACACTTGAGGATGAGAAATGAAGACAAACGAAAGAAGACATGAGGCTACTGAGTTACGTTAAACTGGGCAGCTTAAATTCACAGGCACTATTTGTAAAAGTCTTATTCCTTTTTTTTTTCTCTTTATCCTACCTAAAATTAGAACAAAATACAGCTTAAACTTTAGGTTTTAGGCTGATGCCACAGAAAGCTAAGAAGCCTTGGTGTTTCATATACATTTTAAGAATGTGAATTGTCTTTCTATGACCTCCTGATTCTATCCAAGTCTCATACTCACTCTCCCGTAAAAGCTTAAAATTGGGATCATATTATCTATGTTTGGATTTTCCCCCTCAGACTTATGTTTTCTATTTTATTTTAGATTTCAATGAATGAATATCAATATAAAAACCTGATACAAGCTTCTGAAAATCCTACTCATTTATCCTTCCAATAAATACTCACTGCACAACATGAGTTGCCATACGTTCCTCCGGGTGTCTTGGTGGAGCAGTGAAAAACACATGAAACAGCTCTGACCTGACAGAACTTACACTGCAGTGGAGGCAACAGTCATATGCAAGATAAACAAGAAAATGTATAGAATATCAGACAATGGTGAATGTTAACAGGGATGATTTTTTAAGAGAGGAAAGTTTGGTGATGTAGAAGACAGAGTGAGGAAAATTATCAGAGCATTTCCAGACAGGAAATGGGATCTGGTGTGAAAGGCAGCTTTAAAGAGAAACACAGAGAGTTTATCTTTGGTACTGGGAGAGACGTTCAATTGTGTTGGCAGACGAGTAGGTAGATATGTGGACATGGCGGTGGTGATTTGTTAGAATTCTTTTCCAGTGCTTTTACATTCTTAGAGGCTAAGGATGGCATGAAGTAATGTAATCTGAAGGGATGAGAAATTTAAAAAGTGTCTGGAAGATTGAGAGGATGAATAGATTAAGGAATTACAACACAAATGCTACATAGCATCAAGGGCCCACCTAAAGTTATTAAAGCACTTTTCTCCTTCATTTATTTCCTACGTTCCTTACTTTGATTATTTTTTGCACAGTTATGTCACTCTGAAATTATAACAGACACTGATTACCAAGAAAGCATGCAGCTGTCCTCTTGATCAGCACATTGTTCATTACTCCAGAATAATGAATAAACAAATGAGAAAAGATAGTGAGACACTCTCATTAAACATGGCGGTACTGAATTCATCCCAATACACACTTCTATCTTCACAGATACAATTAGGAACCTGAGTTTCTAAAAGTGTGTTTTATCTCTAGAAGTAAACAAATAAGCATCCCTGCTTTCGCATAACCAGAAACCATGTCCTGTACGTGCAAGTAGGCGTGTATGTTAAGGATGACACCAAGTAGAAATAAAATTAATCATCACAAGTACTGTCCTGCCCCTGCTCTCATATTATCTTCCCAGCTCACCAAAGCAGAAGTGATAACTTTCTTCCTTGAATTCCCATAGCATACATGCTCCATGTCACTTGTTAAATATTCTCACCCTCTAGTTTTGTTGGGTAGGTTTCTGTTAAGTACATTTTAGCTGCTGAACTAGATTTTCAGGTGCCTCAGAGAAGTACAGCACTGAGATCAATATCATGTTTCTCTGGAGGTAGACTATCTGGATTTGGAACTCTATTCTGGCACTTTCCTGTTTCTTGTGGGTTATAGCATACGCTTACCTTACTTCAGAATTAATACACATGTGTGCAGAGACACCAACCCACATATGCACAGAAACTGACCAACCAAATACTGCTGCCTCCTACTTCAGTAATCTTGGGGAAATGATTTAATTCTATAAACTTATTCCTTTGAAAAATGTTCATAATAGTAGCTCTTAACTCAGAGACTTATTATGAGTATCATAATAAGTAACAAAATTAAAAGGCTTAAAATACTGTCTGGCAGACTGGTGGATTAAGATGGCAAAGTAGGAAAATCCTGAGCTCTTCTCCCATGGACACACGAAAACTACAGCTATGGATAGAATAACATCTCTGAGAACGACCTGAAGACTAGCAGAATATTTCTACATGTTCTACAACTTGTTTCAAGGATATAAAGAAAAAGTGACACCAAGATGAGTAAGATGGGCAGAGATGCAGTCTAGACAGACCCCATACCCATAACTCTGGTTATAAAGAAGGGATTCCCCATAAGACAATCCATTGATTTTACAGCAGAAACACTACTGGCCACAAGGGCCTGGCATGAAATATCCAAAGTGCTGAGAGGAGAAAAAAAAAACCAACAACAACAAACTTAAAACCAAAAGTACTCTACCCAGCAAGGTTGTCATTCAGAATTGAAGGAGAAATAGAGTTTTCCAGACAAGCAAAACCTAAAGGAGCTCATCACCACTAAAGTGGCCTTACAAGAAATGTTAGAGAGACTTCTTTCAATGGAAAGGGAAAGGCTGTACTGGAGATAAGGAAGTTATGAAAGAAGATCTCACTTGTAAATCGAACATATAGCGAAGGCAGTGGTTCAGCCACCTACAAAGCTAGTCTGCAGGTTAAAAAAACTAGTAAAATCAATTATATTTGCTAATCAATACATAAAATAAAGGGGTGCAAAATATCATGTGGAAACCATAAAATGTGGGGTAGGGGAGGGGGTAAAAATGTAGTGATAATAGAATCAGCCATCAACTTAAAATAGGTGCTATTACATAGTTTTTTTTATACACAAACATCATATAAACCACAAACCAAAAACCTACAACAGATACGCAAAAAATAAAGAGAAAGGGATAAAAATACAACACTAACGAAAGTCATCCAGTCACAAGGGAAGAGAACAAGAGAAGAAGAAAGAAACAGAAGAACTACAAAACAAGAAAACAGTGAATGAAATGGCAGTAAGTACATACCCATCAATAACTAAATGTTAATTTAATTTAAACTAAATTAAAATTAATTAAATTAAAAATTAATTTAAAATCTTGAGTAACTAAATAGATGGAACAAAAAACAAGACCCATATATAAGTAAGTCATGGGGATGTAACATACAACACAGGGAATGTAGTCAGAAATATTGTAAATGGTGACAGATGGTTACTAAACTTATTGTAGTGAGCAGTTTGCATGTTGAATCACTATATTGTACATGTGAAGCCAATATAACATTGTATGTCAAATATACTTCAATAAAAATATGAAAAAGGAAAAACAGCGTCTGGAATGTAGCCAGCCCTCAAAAAATGGAAGTAATTTTATTTTTTACTATACATCTTCATGTTCATTTTTTAGAGACATTGTCCACAGTGGTCAAATGTTGACTGATGACTGGTTACAAGGAAATTTGAAAGAAAAAAAAATTGCCAAAACTATAACAATTATATATATATATATATTAAACCAAAAACATTCTCAAAATCTGTTTATCATACATGCTTTTAAATGCATCCCCACCACTCCTTCCTTCTTTTTTTCCTGTCCTCTCTTTCTTTCAGTTATGATAAATTGAATGGTTTTTTGGGGGTTATTTTGTATTCTCTCTTTTGTAGAGCTATCTCTGCTCGTAGTGAATTTATGTAAATACCTTATGAAGTTCTGAAAAGGGAAAATAATGAGTTTATAACCCAGTCAACTTCCCCTAGACATTTCACAGAGTTGTGGAAAGATGGTATTTAGAGTTTTACGGGCCCTCAAGTGTGTGGGAAGGAAGGTGTTAGTTATATACTGTTTGCATAAAACGGTCAAATTGGCTAAATAGTAATAAGCAGGACCAACTGTTTGAGAAAATCAGTCCAAGAAAAATACAGCATAGAAAGAAAATGAAGTAAATGAAGGGGAGTAATGGGTTTCATGTATTGACATCACTGAAGTAATTCCTCTCTAAATACGACCTACTATACACTTACTAGTTGTTACTCTCCTGTAGTTAGAATTAATAAAACTTTGTATTTAGAGGAATGTTATCTATTTTTTTTCTTTTCTAGGCATTGTGAGAGAGAATATGCAAGAAACTTGCAATTCTTGCATGAAACTAATTACCTGCAGAAATTTATAATTTATACAATAAGATAAAATTATATAGATTTTATAACAATTTAAAAAACTGTAGTTCCATTTCAAATGTCCGTTAAAATTTGGAAATACTTAAAAATTTCCCCTTATACTGTGCAACTGTGTATATTTGCTCTCTCTCTCTCTTGCTATCTCCTTATATGTATATATATATATACATATATGTACATATGTGTATGTTATATATATAAACATGGATATGTTTATACTTGTATATATGTATGCCCATATTATGTAGGCACATGATTTTGATTGATCATACTTTGCTTTCCTGAACACCATGATTAGTTTAATTTACAGGCTTAGGATCTAATTAGGCCAACTGTATTCTCCCAAAGAATTTTCCAAGTCAGCAAAGTAGAATAATAGTGCTCTTTTACTATGTGTTACAAGCTGTAAAGTTACAGACATGAAGAAATGAGGAAAACATTTAGAAGCACTGGCTCAAGAGTGATCAGGAGACAGGCGCTGGTTTCGCACTTGAGCAGACATGCAGGTAGTGAAGACGAGAAAGAGGAAGCTAGAGGAAGAGCTGCAAGCAGAGTGTGCAGGCCCTAAGGATGAGCTTTTACCTCCTTGCTCACCCTGTGTGTGACATCTGCTCTTGATCTTTCCAGGTGCCTGCGTCTTGGTTAAGTGAGGACCCGATGTGCATATTTCTTGCCCTTGATTGACAAAGCTTCAGTGAAGTGTCAGCCATTTCCAACTAAAACTATTCTAATATCTTATTCAGTTAATTCTTTGATGAGGTGACATACCTACTCAAGTTACAAATCCCCAAAAAAGTAATCAACTTCCAACAGAACAATGAGTCTTGAAATAGAACTTTCATTTATAAATATATATATGTGTGTGTGTGTGTATATATATATATATAGTTCTTCTATTGTGCTAGTAATGTATTTCATTGTTTTATCTATAGTCATTATACACGCACACACACACACAAACACACACAAACATGTATAAATAACGCCTCTTCCTAGTTTAAGGGAATTCTTTTGACTGACTTCTTTTGAAAAATTCTAAGCCATAGAGCCACAAATGTGAATTACATACGTGTTTTTAAATTTTCTAGTGGCCACATTTAAGAGAGAAATAAAAAATAGATAAAATTAATTTTAATACACAAACATACAAAATATGATCATTTCAAGATAAAATCAATATAAAATTGTATGTCTTTGAAAAACCAGTGTGCACATCCACAGCACACGTAGCAGGTGGCTATCACACTGGGCAGCACAAGTCTGAACTAATTTGTGGCTTAATTCTGCTCTGCCTAACAATATTGATCAACATATTTTCTTGGAAATAAAGGAAAACTTTATCTAAAAACAGCTTTGGAATACATCTGAAAATCTTAATTGTTCAATTGAAAGTACAGATTTAACAGAGTATCTGGGCTTAAAAGCAGGTTCCACATTTATTAAGTCCGTCCAACTAGTAAGCTTCTTGGATACTGCTGAGAAATAATTGGACATAATTAGTGAATTAAATAACTTAAGGGCAAAATAAATATTTCCCTAATGTTTGTTTTTACTTAAAAATAAAGTGAAAGCTGTGTCTAAGAGTGGATGTGAAAGTAGTTGTAAAAAATGGAGCTGCTGCTTCATGGGAAAATATGCAAAACAGCTTAAATGTATTAAATGCTAACACCCTAAAATTAAATGCTGAGATTTCCTGTTTCTGTTTTTATAATTATGGCAGACATTGAACTTGGAGTACAGTGAAAAGAAAAACAAATGCCGACCGTAACATTTGTTGTGTAAGTACTTGAATAAAGAGTTAAGAAGAGTTTCACTTGTTGAAGTTTGATAAAGTTCTCCATGCAGAATTCTCAGTTCTCCCAACAACTCTATAAAGTAGCTATTGTTATTCTATTATTTACTTATGACAAACTGAGTCTTAGGATATTAAGTAACTTGTTAAAGATCAAGAACTGGTAAGATATATAACCAGGGTAGACCCTTCATATATTTTCTAACTTTGGAATAATTTCATGGAAAGATATATGTAATGTTTTCAGTAATACGTTATTATGTTAATATATCTTTAGTATAATTTATATTAATATATATTTAATATATTAAATAGAAGGTTCTAATTTGGGCTACTTAAACTGAGAAGATTAAACTATTGTTTATTTTCTTACTTCAGGGTGTATGTACAGAAATTTCAAATGAATTGGTAAGGAAATTTCAAATAAATCTGAGATAAGAAAATTACATTTAATCTTAGACGCTTTGACACACTTGTTTCTATTTAATCATTAAAATAACGGAGCAAGATTGATAGTATCATTCTTGCTTTACAGATGAGGAAACTGAGGCTTAGAAAGGTTCCTGCTCATAGTGGCAAACTGAGATTTTACCATGTCTGCCTGGCTATATTTCTGTGTTCTTCCATGATACCATCATCCTAAGATGAGGGAAGTTTTAAATGTAAGACATTTAAGAAAATTGTGTGTAATGGGGTGAAAGGAGAGGCAATGTAGTGTTTTTGTTTTCTAAGAGTCATTTTGAATCTTATTCAGGATCATAATAGCATGTTTCCAAATAAGGAATATAAAGTTAGATACATGGTGCACTTTTCTATTTTAGGTGTTTTAAATACTACAATACCTCAAAGTATAAATATTCATCATGCTAAAAAATAAAAAATTGCTTTCTGTCATAATTCTTTCATATATTCAATTCATTATTATTGTTAAATATTTTTGAACTCTATTATGTGTCAGACACTTTTCTAGGTACTGGAGTTATGATATTTATCACACAATAAAGTACTGCCCCTGATAAAACTTTTGTTCTATAGATAAACAATGCACAGTAGGATTTTGATGACTGTCAACTCTAGGCAAAATTGGTCATATGATCATCCTTATGAAATTTAAGCTACATTGCTGAATTGCTTAAATTTGCTACTTCATACATATTTGAGACTTTGAATCTGAGAACTCAAATTCTCTATGCAAAAACTATTAAAGGTATAAAGGTAGATAAAGGTGTTAATTAAGCTAAAGTATTACCCTTCGATAAAATATGTGACTACCTGTTAAATTCTAGCCTCTGAAGCAAGGATGTATAGAATCTTTCCCTTTGCCAATTGCAGATGTAAAATAAATACTGCCCATCTCCATCCTTATGTCCCAGGTCACTTTGTAAGGTTAATTGAAATGCATATTAAATAAATGCAGCACCCCACTCCCTTTCTGAGTTTAGAATTGACTAAAACTGTAAAATATTGCTGATGTGTTTTGCTAGAGGTATATTTACATTTGGAAATCTTTTTTTTTTTTTTTAAGGTTTTTTTTTTGAAGGGGAGGTAATTAGGTTTACTTATTTATTTTTAGAGGAGGTACCGGGGATTGAACCCAGGACCTTCTGCATGCTAAGCATGCATTCTACCTCTTGAGCTATACCCTCCCCCCTTGGAAAGCTTTTACCCATACTTTTTCCCATGAGTTTAGATTCTCTTTTAAATATCTAAATGATCTATAATAATAGTAGCTAACAGATAATGAACACTTATTCTGTACCAGGCACTGTTTCAAGTATTTTATACATACTATCTTTTGTGCGCCCATTGACTTTCTTTTATATGTGATAGAATCAATATTTTATTTAGAGAATTATTTTATTTATGTGCAGTAGGATATTATAATATGTATACACATATCATTCAGAGAGCACCCAATATGTATGGGTTCCTTTCACTACACTCATTTATTAAAGTTGCAGACTGCAATTCAGCAAGAACTGCAAGAGGGGGCGGTCTGAAGTTTCCTCCCTTGAAAGCAAAACACAATTATTACAGCCTAGAATGATATGAACTCCATTGTAAGCAATTTTGGAGGCAAAGAAAATTCCATTTTAGCTTAAACTGCACTTTTGCAGTACTGCTTCCTGTTTCATACATGGATCAAAGCAAAGAAAGGAGAGGGGCTGGATATTTGGGATGCTCTCCTTAATAGGCACAAGTCCATATTCATAAATAAACACAAACCAAATCCATAGTTTGGGTATAATATGATATACTGACTATATACCTCATTACTCATTCTCTTACGTCTGTGGTTTCAAACTTCAGTAGACATCAGAATCACTTGACTTTTGAGTCTAAACTTCAGTTTCTAATTCAGTATGATGACTTCAGGGTCCAAACATCTGCACTTTTTTTAAAGTTTCGTGATGCTACTAATGCTGCTGCTGGTCCAGGAACCACAATCTAAGAACCACTGATTTAGATAATGTGCATAAAATTTGGATTAATAGCTGTCGGGGCTGTGGCTTACTTGAACAATATATGCTATCAATCTGACTTAACCCAGGTACTCAGGCAGTCTCTGTACAGGCCACATGAATACAAAGTATCGCATCAGAAGCTGGGGTAAAGCAAATGATGTGGCAGTCTTCTTCCTGAAAAAGCCCTCAGGTTTAAGGAGGCCACAAATTCCTTTTTGAAGAATTAAATGGAGAATAGACATAAACCAAAAATGAAAACCAGCGAGTATAAATTGGTGTGTTAAATTCAGTGAAAATACTGAGGATCATGGCAGCATAAATGAGAGACAACCAGCCCACTCTGGGAGGTCCAGGGAGGTGTAAGAAGGACAGGATGCTTGAAATGAGTCTGGGAGATTGTAGGATAAGTGGGCATCACATGAGCTGGAAAAAAGGGCATCTACCTTAGTACTGTTCCTGGTGAGAGCCTGCACTTGCTACCAAAGAAAACAAGGCCAGAAAGTGTAAATGGGTTTATTACAAAAGCCATTCCCATCACTGCAAAATACAGTTCAAAGCCTATTCCTTATTTACTGATGGTGGGCTGTTAACAGTGAACATTTAGTCCTTTATGGTCCATTTGCCATCAGATTTCTCTGAGCACTATGTATCTTTTTTATTCACATCCCTTCAGATAAGGGTTCCCATACAGATACTCTCGAAATCTTTCATGAGTGAAGAAATGATAGGAAGGATAGGGAAAATTACACCATTTAAGACAATTCTTGTTTTATAATGTTCCTAAAGCAAAAACAATTATACGTGCATTTCAAACTTGCATTAGTTTCTCTTTCTTTTAAACAGATTAAAATTGTGGTAAGTGAGATGTGTAGGAAAAATTTGGGTCACTCTGCTTTAGGTTACCTGTCAGTTGTAATTTCAGAAGTCTAATGCGCAGATTTCTAAAGTCCTACTAATTAAAAGAATATCCAGATTATCTAAAGCACTAGCATGCTTTAAACTCTGGTGATTTTAAAGTGGTGTAGCTTTCCATTATTTTTTTGAGGTGGGATATCTGTTCTAATTTCCAATTAAAATGATCAATTAAACGTATCATTTGTTTATTAAGCATTCATTTCCACAGAAAACTGTCTATGCATGCATCTGTCCATGAGTACATTTACTAATTGTGTCATCAATTCTAAAGTCAAAGCACAAATGAGACTGCCAAACACCATTTACAAAGAATGGCTCCGTCATATCATCCTAACAGTAGATTCTGCTAATGGCAATCGATACAGCCCTGACCTATATTTTGGGGTTTATAGATTGCTGTATCTTTTGATATGGAATAGAAATCAGAATTCTTTCTTTGTAACTGTGTTTGGAATCAACTGGTAGAAGATGTCTGCTTTCTTCTGTTAGGAAAGCCCAGGTAAACTGCATCAGCCAGCCAGTGTTGCCTAGCAGAGGTAGTTCAGTTTCCAGATCATGCATTTTTCTTAACTGAGTGGTACAGATGTATGCCCTGGTAGTGTTAATCTGTTTGTTGCTTTAGTAAATCCTCAGACATTTGCCCAACTACCATAATTCTTCTGGGAAGAAAAGTTCTTACAAAAACTGCACAAGTGTAACAAGGGCAGTGCCTTAAAAGAAATGATTTTTTTTTAAACTGTGAAATTCTAACAGATGCTGCCTAGACAGTTGGGCCAATGAAGAACCCAATAAAGGGTATTTGGATGGGAAAACTGGACTAAATACCGGGACACCTGTGCCCTCCACTTCCTGGCCTCACACTGGTGTCGAGATTTAGGTAAACAATTTTGACATTTCTCGCCTCTGATAATGCCTATCTTAGAACCTCACAGAAATTACTGTGGAGACTTTTGTAATGGAAAAGGTTCCATAGTTCAGTTCAATGTATATTTATGTTGCACCTGCCATCTTCTGGGAACTGGAAAGTCCACATCAAATCAAACAGACGGCTCTTGCTGTAATGGAGATGGGTAGACAACTCTTACAGAGTGGATAAACAAAAAAACAAATCCTCAATTTATAAAGAAAATGACTGCAGAAAGTGACTAACACCGTGAGATCGGAAAACCACGGAACATGTGAGCAGGCAACGAGGGGGTCGGGAGGTAGCTACTTCAGACGCTTGGTGGGGGGTGGGGAGTGCAGAACCTCTCTGAGGAGAGACACTAAATTTGAAACCTGAATGATGAGCCTTCTGGGGGAAAGTTTCCCATCAGGGAGGACAAATACTTAAGCCTCCCAGTAGGTTCTGAGTGCTAGAAAGACAGCAAGATCGCCACATAGAGTCTAGTAAACACGAGGGAGAGGAGTATCAGGTAAGGCGGGAATGGAAGTCAGGGTCACGTGCATGCAGCACCTTGCAGCCCAAGTTCAAATGTGTGAATTTCAACTTTTGTCCAATGGGAAACTGCAGAGGGTTTGAAGCAAAGAGTTAGCTATTTCAATTTATGCTTTTGAACAGATTAAACTAGGCTTCCAAGCAGAAAATGACCCTCAGGGAGACAAGAGTACAGAGAGGGAGATAGGAAAGCCTGACAGCCCTCAGGGTGAGAGCTGATGGCGGCTTCAGTAAGTGTGGTCGCAGTGAAGAGGGTAAGAACTCGACACCATCCAATTAGTATTATTTTCTGATTTGTACAAAAGTGTTTTGTACTTGAATGTACAGCATTGGGCATTACAATATTTTAAACTTTCTCTAGGCCCAAAGGCCCTTCCATTCAAATCTTTGGAATACTACTTAAGTATCTTGGCTTGGTAAATCCAACAGAGTGCCTCAAATGATCTCATGCAGTATCCCTACACGTTACTTTATTTCATCTCCCACCCCTCAAAGGGAAAAAAAAAGAAAAGACAAGTGTCACTACATTTTGGAGAAGGTAAGAGGAATCATGGTAATATGTAAAACTTTTTCTAAAAAGGTAAACAATATCCTCTCACTGTCAAAGAGTATCTTCTGGTTTAAAAATAATATACAGATATTGACATAATGGAAAGGAATTTGAAGGCGTTTCTAATGTTTAAAAATGTAAGCACAATGTAATATTAAGAAATAACTGTGTGAGGTAACCTAAGAAGGAAAATCAACCTGAATTGTCAGATACATCCAGGGCTCTCTTGATAGATACAGTGGACAATTATTCTTTTTCATGGAGAACAAAGATTGTTTATTTAAAGTTTTTTAAAACAAGGTAGGTTTTAGTTGTCCTTTTTGGATTATTGTTTGATTTTGTGATTCTCGGAAACTATATATGAACCTACCTCTCAAAGACAAATACTACATAATGATTCTAATGGGGGTGTTATGACTTCAGGGTGGTAATGTCTCTGGGGTCAAACTTCTTGGGTTCAAATTGCAGCTCTGCCACTTAGCACCTGTGTGACTACTAGCAAGTCACTTAACCTCTCTGAGCCTTTCTTTCTTCCTCAGGAAAAAGGGGCATTACGATACTCAAATGAGTTCATTTATGTACAGCACTTCATTAGCATTAAGAAACTAAAAACTGTTAATATTTACATTATAATACACAATTAATAAACAAAGAAAAATGAAACAAATAGGAATTTTTAAGAAAGATAATTTAGCCACCATGAGAAGTATTTGAGGGCTACTTTGCAGCCCTTCCTTTAGAAATACTTACAATTCAGGGCTTTATATTCCTGAAAAAATTATCACATATTTCATTCTAAAAGAAGTACTATAAATAAGCTCAAATAAAAATGCCTGACAACTGTTCAAAACAAAATATATATGAGTATAAAATGTATTCTCTAAATATGAAAGTGTATTTTGGCAATTGAATATTTACTCAGTAAAACACACACTTGAAGATAAGATTCTTTCTATTTAAAAAAGACTTTAAGTGTGCCATACATACTGGAGAAAAACATACCAAGTGTTTGTTACAAAGTGGCTAATGTCCTTGACTGCCTGATTTCATTTTAAACATAAATCAAGCCCCTGAGTTCCTCAGCTTTGCCATCATGCTCAAATCATACAAACATGCACCATGGCCATTAATCAGCATTCTATAACTGAAGATAGATTTCTCAAAATAAATTTTTAAAATATGGCTAGAGAACAGGAAAATATGTAATGTCTTCTATCCTGTGGAGATAAATCAGCTTTTGCTACTCTTTCCGTGCATCAAGCAATAAATTGCATAGTCAAAAGGTACAGAAGAAAGTAGAGACCCCATGATCCATTCTTTAGTCCTCACCAGTCCTTTGCTGAGGGCTCATTCTTTGGGAATGATTCATATGACAACCCCAAAACAACAGACAAAATCTGCTTCTTTTCAATTCCTGCTGACAATGCAACAATGGAAATAACACAGCTCTCCGTGAAACAGAGGATCACAGATCTGGCCACACTTTTGTTTGCTTTGGTGGACTAGAACAATTTAAATTTTCTATACAATAAATGTAGACATAATAAGAAAAGCCAAGTTTGATTGTTCTGTTAGCTCATTTGTACAATTAAGAGGATTTAATCAAACGCACTTAATCAAAATTTTGTAAAACATAATATATGGGTTATTGGTTAAAATGTACCTTATTTTACAACAAAAACTGGTAGATTAATTACCACACTATCTCTTTTGTAAAATGAAAGCTACTTTATAAATTATCTTAGATCAAAGGAGTGAGACCTAGTTCACGTTTTACTTCAAGTGTAAATGTCTCATATAAGTGGCATCACCTGTATTAATACACATAGGCTCCTTCAGTGATGTGCTCTAATTTATATTGTCATCTTTTGAAACTGATGTTTGAAAAGGACAGTTGGCAGCTCTAGTAAGAAAACTCGTAAGGATTCAACCTTAATTCCTAATGTCAATCTTATATACAGGCACAATTTAAATGTTTTAAATGAAAGACATTTTAAATTTGTTTACAATGAGTTTTCAAAAATACTGGCAGGATATTTGAGTCAAAGTAATACTGAGGAGTTGTACTGAGGCAGAATTTCAAAATAAAACATTTGAAAGTCATAATAAAATTGTATGTACATAAAATCGATCTATAAATAATAATGTTTTATAACTCATAATCTTAAAAATATTCAGGATTGTGGATTTTTAGGGATAGAAAGGGCTAGAAAAGAAATCCAATACAATTTTACTTCTCTTATGAGAATCTTCTCTGTAACAGGTGGTTTACAGGTTTTACAGCTGACTCTCTCAAGGATAGATCACTCCATCATAATAATATTCCATGATTACAAATCCTTCCTTGCATTTTGTCCAATGCTGTTTGCTTGTTGGTTCCAGTTCTCTTTTCTGGGCAATAAAATAATGTCTATGCTCTCTTCCACATGGTAAATCTTGAGAAGTTTCTATAGTGTTATTTTCTCTGCAGTGAAGTCTTTATCCTGTTTCCTTAACCATTTCTCAAGTTACCAGGTAGCAGAACACTTTCCTGTTTGTACTAATCAAGGGTGTGAATATTCCTCTAATTACGTGGGGCCAGAACAAGCTAAATGTTTAATCATTGTTTATCATTTCCCTTAACAAGTAGAAGTCAGAAGACCTGGGTTCTGGAATGAGACCATCATTTTCTGTGGGGAATTAGCTTCTCCTTGTAAAATAGATACAATCATTTCTTATTCTTCAAAATATGTCAGCCCTGCCTAGTACAGAGATTCTGATGAATCAAATTTAAAATAAATACAGTTGAGGGTGCTTTGAAAATTGTAAAGCACTAAGAAGTGTAGAGTAAATATATTATTATTATTTTCAGATTTCTCTTAAAGATTAATTTAGTCTTTTTCTTTATCATAGGTGGCTGAATATCTAGATTTTACTTATGGACTGTTGTCCACATGAGATATGATAATACTAGTTATGCTCCAGTGTATACTAAGTCCCAAGCACCCTATTGGTGCTTGACCTACAGTGTTTTGTTTAATTCACACAGTCTTGTGGAGGTAGTACAATTATCTCCATTTTACGTATTAGGGAATTCCCACCCTTTACTTATACAAGATTATATGCATATTCTTATGAAATTTCCCTTGTTTGTTTTGGATCACTGTTAATTTGGACCAAGGGACTTCAAATGTCTTTGACTGCAACTCACTATTTGTTAAAAATTGAGTAAACTTTCAGTAAATCTATATATTTTTATTTATAAATTATATTTATTTGTACAAATGTATTAATATATACATTAGTAAAATTAAAAATTTTAAAGGATGATCTCAATTTAAATGAAAATTCTAAAATTTTCTCAGTGAGATATCCAATGTGTCTGTGGATTCTAGGCAATGTACTTTTAAAACATCCTTACTATGCCTCTATATCAGAGGTTCACAAACTAATTTTTTTGCTATTTTTTTAGCCTATTTTTGTACAGCCATGAACTCATAGTGGTTTTTATATGGTCAAATGGTTAGGAAAAAATCAAAGGAATAATACTATTTTGTAGGACATAAAAATGATATGAAATTCAAATTTCATTGTTTATAAAGTTTTATTGGAACATAGTCCTACTCAACTTACTTTTCACTTTGTCTATGACTACTTTCATGTACAACTACAGAGATGAATGCTTGTGACAAAGATTGTACAGCCCACAAACTTGAAATATTTATCATCTGGCATTTAAATGAAAAAGCTTACAATCTCTGCTGTAGATCAGTTAATCTTACTTATATCAGAAGTATGGAGATAGTCACTGGAAATACAATGGTGTGTAGTTAGAGAAATTGGCCTCAGAGTTTGAAACTTAGGTTATACCCCTAGTTCTGTCTCTTGCTAGCTACATGCCCCTTGGAAATGATCTTGTTTCTGGTCCTTTGATTCTGCATTTGTGAAATGATTCCATAGCATTGGGTGAGCCCTCTATGCTCCAATGTTCTTCAGTTTAATACTTCTGAAATGAGCCATGCATATACAAATATATCTGATGTGCATGCACTGCAATAAGAACCAGACATACATGGTTTAAAGAGTCCTTCTAGACTTGATGGGATAACCAACTATAGTAATAATAAAAATAAATCTCAGCACTGATAATACAGTTGGCGTCATTTACTGCAGGCTAAGAAACACATTTTCAAACTGTTATGCTTGAAGGAACAGAACCGCAATTCAGGAAAACGAACACTTCAGCATAAATAAATTATGATCTCCAAGACCATAAAAATGTTAATCCAGATTTAATGAGGAATTAAATACCCTAGAATTTACCATTAAATCAACAATTTGATCTTGATACTATAAAGTATTTCACCTTTTAGAGAGGCTTGCAAAAAATTTTTGTCTAGGTTGCTATCTAGATTTATTTTATCCATTCAGTTTTGTTCTTGCTTGAAAAATAATCAAGACTAAAATAACTGTATAAGCAAGTACAGTATGAAACATAATATTAAATGCAAGCCATTTATAAGAAGCTTCCAATTTTTAAAAATAGGAATAAGTTCCTTGTCTTTTAAAATATGCAGGTGTGCTAATTTCAACTTTCTGAATTATTCCTCTGGATTAATTTATTAACAGCGGCAACAACTATTGTAGACCTTCTTGTGGAAAGCATGTAATGGTGACTAAAAATATTTTCACCCGGAGCAGTTACAGCTTGTAAAAGTATTACAGGGAAAGAATGCCAAATAACAGAGGTAGATTTTCCAGATGCCTAGGAAATCCCCCCTCTGTGTGAAAAACATTTGGAATCTAAATGAATTCTTTGAGGACAATAGGTTACCCGTTTCTCTCTTGCCTTAGACTCATTGTCTGACTAAAGTTTCTTGGTGATAATGAAGGAGTGTAACATTCTCAGACATTGAGATTGTGACACTATTTGTGTAGTGACCTAATTTCAGAAGAAAAAGGCATTAGTGTGCAGGTTCTAACAAATACTGACATACTTTAAAACATAAGGAGGCAGATATTTAATGCCAGATTTGTCCCAGAAGATCCAAGTTGTACTATTGCAACATCTATATGAAGTATCAAAATTGAATCTTAAAAATGAGTATACCGATGGACAAATTAGTTAATGTCAAGAACAAATATTCTAGCAGACTCAAGAGACATAGAAAACAAACTTATGGTTACCAGGGTGGGAAGGGGATGGGAACGAATAAATTGGGAGTTCGAGATTTGCAGATACTAACTACTATGTACAAAATAGATAAACAACAAGTTTCTTCTGTGTAGCACAGGGAAGTATATTCAATATCTTGTAGTAACCTATAATGAAAAAGAATATGGAAATGAATATATGTATGTATATGTGTGTATATATATATATATGTAACTGAAACATTATGCTGTACACCAGAAATTGACACATTGTAAACTGACTATACTTCAATACAAAGGAAAAAGTATTCTGTAGCTTGCTGTTGAACAATTCATTGCTTGACATTGTAACAGAGAAGAACAAACCTGAATTCATGTTGAATGTATTCCTCTAGCTCTAAACTTGTGCTGTTTCCTGTGCTTAGTCATGCTGGTTCTGCACTTTTTGTAAAAGAATGTTGCCTATAGCCTGAAATACACATGATAGCCCATTCTCAGGGTTCTGATTTTTCCATTCATACAAAGATAAAAAGTTGCAGAAAGGAGAATAGCATTTGTCTTGTTGGAGGTTTATAGGACCATTGTGACCAGACCTATGTGAACAACTGCAAGAATGAAGGATTCTAGCACCATGAAGTTTGCCATAACCAGTCACACTCCCTCCCCTTTTAGTATTAAGGAAGCTTGAATTCTAACTAAAGTAAGATGGTTCTTTGGTACTCTGGTCCACCATCTTCTAGGTCTGCTGGCTTTCTGAATAAAGTCTCTACTCCTTGTCCTAATAACTTGTCTCTCGATTTATTGGCTTTTTCTATGGCAAGCAGTACAATCTTGGACTTGGTAACACCATCAGACAACAGAACAGAGAATAAGGAGAAGAGAGAGCTAATAAAATCTCTGACTTCTAAAGTGAAAGCTCTTCCAGCAAGTTCTACACACAGCTTGAGGGTGCATCTTTACTTCTTTTCCACCTCTATAACCTTAGCCTCTGGGAGCATGACTGGCATGAAACAGACACTCAGCAAACAGTTGCTGAATAAAAAAGGGGTGCAATGGTGTTGCTGCAACATTAAACTGGAGAACCTACACTATGTCAGTGTTTTGAAAATGGCCACATTCGCCATTTTGCCTTAAGTCATTTTCCCCAGTAGCAAAGATCCTGCTTGAATGAATTTATTCCTAAATAATTTTTGAGTATCCATCATTTGCAAGGACTTTTTTAGGCATTGGAGATAAGGCAATGAATCAAACATACTCTCTGACCTCATGGATCATGTACTCAAGTGGAGGAGGTCAAGACAAAGATAAAGAATAAAACACCATAATATAAACTATGGACTTTGGGTAACAACAATGTGTCAATTAGGTTAATCAACTGTAACCAATGTACTTGGTGTTGGATATTAATAGTAGGGGAGGCTGGGCATATCTGGGAGCAGGGGGGTATATGGAAACCCTTTGTACTTTGCATACAATTTTGCTGTGAACCAAGAACTGCTTTAAAAAATAAAGTCTATTAAAAATTGTGTTGTTAGAATAGATGGTGATCAGAGGACTGGAGAAAAAGAAAACAGGTTAAGAAAGGAAGTACTAGGGGATATTTAAAAGGTACATTATGATCACAAAAATTGCCTGAAAGTTTTTATATACTTTTCTTTCTATTTGGTTATTACTATTTTCTTACCTTTTTATCCCTATGCTATAAAATGTCTTTGATTTGAAGCACACACATTAGCTAAATTGATAGGACATAGCCCTATTAATTATCAAGCCTAAGATGACTGCCCATCACACAGTCCTCATTAATGATCCAAAAGGTCCCACAAGATCTGTATCCCACCTGCCCCAAACTCCAGCCTCACCTATTGTCCCCAGCTCCATCCACTCACACTGTCCTCTGGACTTCTCCCCAACACACCAAATCCTCCTACACTTCAGGCATTTGCCTTAGTTGTTTTTTATGTCTGGGATATTTTCATTTCATTTAAGCCATTTAAGCACCTAGAATCTGGAAATAACTGTCTGGTTGAATCCTAACTCCATTACTAATAGCCTATGACCTTAGCCAAGTGGCTAGTCCTCTCTCTGCATCAGTTTCCTCATCTGTAAAATGGAGTTATTACCTAGCTTACAGGTAGATTTTGAGAAGTAAATATGTTAATGGATGTAAAGCATTTAAATAGTGCTTAGCATATGGTAACATTTATATGAGCACTTCCAGATTGGTACACAATGCTTTCTTTCCCCTTCTTCAGGTCTTCACACAGAGGCTTACTGTGATCTTCTCATTTAATATTATAGCCTCCTATGTCACCCCCACCCCCATTTCCACTTTTTATTGTGTTGCATAAGATCTATCACCATCTAACTTCTTTTTTTCTTTTTAATTTAGTTTAACTGTCTTCTACAACAAAAATATTAGACCCATGAAGGCACGACTTCTGTCTGGGTGCTTGCTGTGTCCTGATAACAGTGCCTGTGTCAACAGTGGATGTTCCATAAATCTATATTTAATGATGAGACAAATGTATGTATGCATGAGTCCACTCAGCAGAGAAGACCTGAAAACGTTCACAGAAATCTTTGGATCCAACAATCTTAGACCCAAAGATATGCTGGGAAACACTAATAGTTTTGGGGCATCCAAATAATTGCTTCAAATTTGAAACAAATCTTTAATTCACTTATTTTTTGCTACCTTAAAAAGAAAGTAAAACCGACTGTTTTCTCCTCTAACTGACTAAAGTTTCTGAGGAAGCTTTTATAAATTAAAAGTTAAAGAAACCATTTTGGAGGTATCAGAATTCAAAAGGTATTTAAGATCTTTAGGATCAACTCTCTAAGTATATTATTTGTATAATCATCTTCTACATGTGTATTGCATACCACAGCAACAAATATTTACTCAAGAGAATCAGACCAGGGGATGAGAGTATCACATTGATACAGGAATGACCTAGGAATGGCTTACTCATAACCATAATCTACTTTACCAAAAAGTGTATAGAAGTATTTATTTAAACAAATTAAATATAAGCTAAATCATGCACTTACACTGCCCCATGATATGCTAAAATAGTTACTGCAACTTGCTCCGAAATTATAAAATAATAAAGATAATTTATCACAGAGAAAATAAAATAAATCTTTATAACTATTTTAAAGGTTTTAATACAATCAAGGAACACTAAAATGTTTCTTTTCATCCTATTTTAAAAAATTATCTTTTCTAGTTAATAGTTTGGACAAATAGCTTATAAATTACAAGGAAATACTAGGCTATGATGTTAAATCAGCAAAAACTCGTAATAAAAATTTCATTGTACACTGCATGTATAAAAGTCAAAATCAGTTTTAATTACTAATTTGAATTGTCTTCAATATTTTACGATTTTAAAATTTATTGAATTTCTAGTCTTATCTAATTTGAAAATGTCAGTAAATGCTTGATGCTAAATTATTATTTGTTGATTTTTAAAATTTTGATTAAGTAACCTTAAATCAACATAGCAGCAAATTTACTTATGAAATTCAGGAATGAATTATACAAATGACTACCTTCAAAGACTGCATGTAATTTTCTTTCGCCTCTGTCAAACAGAACCAGTCATGTTTTCAAAATAGATTTGCTTTCTCAAGAACAATTCTCAGGAATTTCATTCCTGAAGCTGCCTATTTGCTTCCTATCATATCACTTTATCTGACACAATATAATCACTTTGCACAAATTAGTTGCCTGTTCTTGCCAGAAAATTGTTTAACCTAATTACCAGATTTAGAGTCAACGGTATAGTTCCAAGGTGTGCTTTAGTTTTTGGTTTAATGTAATTTAATAAACATGCTGAAGACCTTTAGTGGATGCAGTGTTAAGGTAAATGTGTGAATACAAAATTCTAAAACAGCCTGTCCTTGTTCCAAGGGAACCTGCTCTCCCTCTTTGTTAGGTTAGATATCAGCTCTGTGTGAAATCCTATCACCCAGAATAGTCGAGATCAGTTTTCTCCTTGTAAGTGATGATGATAGTACCTATATTGAGCTGAAGTTCTTGGTTCTTGGTATTCAACACATAATAGTCAATTTTAGTGATCTCCCAGAGAAATTAAAAATATACCAAGAGTAAACATTTCAGAACTCTACAATATAATGAAACAAAATTTAAATAAATATTTTATCTTAAGTTAGTTATATTGGGAGGCAGTAAATAATTTCAATAATGTTATCTTTTTTTTAATGTAATTCAAAGAGCTACTCTTTTGGGATTATCTCCTTAGTCAGAATGTGTTACCAAGAAAAAAACGAGTCAGTATCATCTCTAAAGGCACATCTTATTTTTGCCCCACAGATGGTGTTATCCTGTTTGATTGTTCACATCATTTATGATCCATATCACTGAATATCTCTTGGATTTTGGCAAAAATTATGTTCACCATCGTGGAAAAAAATAGTAAGATCCCAAGTAATTTTCATATTGCTAGATTCACTGTTTAATTTTCAATCCTCGGATCGTTCCCTCCCCTTGATTTGTAGTCTTTACTTACAGGCCAGGACATTTCTCTCTCCTGGTTTTCTCCCTACATCTCTCTATTCTTTTTTCAATCTCATTTGCTGGTCAACTTCTAAACATCCCTTGGACCTCCTCTTTTTTCTATCTCTGTACTTGCTACCTTGGCAATTTCCTCTGGTCCCATGAATTTAAATACCAGTGTTCTCTAATGTTTCTCAAGTTTATAGTATTTCTATTCAGATTTCTCACCTGAACTCCACACTGTAGTATCCAACTACCAACTTGGCATTTCCATTTGTATATCTAATAATCACCTGAGTCTCAGCATAGTTAGCCTTTTCTCAATAAATGGTAACTCTGTTCTTCATGATGTTCAGGCTCCAAATTTTGAAATTAACCTTGCCTCCTCTCTTTCTCTCATCCTGCATACACCCCATCCAACAGCAAATATTACTGATTATATCCTCAAAATATGCCCAGACTCTCGATATTCTCCCACTAAAATATGAAGCTCTGTGAGGGCCAAGAAGTTTGTCTGTTCATTGTCATGTCCCCAACTGATGCCAGCACCCAACCCCTAGGAGGCACTCAAAAATTGTGCTAAATAAGTGGATAAATAAGCAAAAGTTTACAACTCACATAGTTAAAGATGATATCTTGATTCCTGTTTTGTATCATTACCACTCCAGCTGCCCTAGGTGTAAAATGACTCTTGTTTGTTGATAACCTTGAATTCCACTCCAGTAACTTGGATTTTATAATTTAATGACAGACTTATCTAATTCCAACACCATATATCTTGTCTCTATATTCCCTGCATCTTGGTGCCTCACACTTGGCAGGTGGGATGGCCTGTTTGTCCTGCTGGTCTTTTCAAGTCACTGGCTGTCCCCCCATCCAGTGTTTCTCACTTGAGTTTCTCAATATCACCTTATTCCAGTCTGGCTGGAATTTTCCCATCTTCTTATAGGATTTGCGTCTCTTGCACCTAGTTGCATCCCAAAAGAAAGTATCTTCCTTACCCCCAAAAGACATGCTTGATTCTCTCTCTCTGGTCTTTTCACATTAAAAAAAAAAAGTTAATGGAGGTACTGAGGATTGAACCCAGGACCTCATACATGCTAAGCATGAGCTCCACCACTGAGCTATACCCCCTTTCTTCTCTGCTGTCCTTTCCAGACCACTTCATACTGTTGTAATCCTCCCCAGCTATGTTGCAAGATCTAAGTATGCAGAGTGCCTGACTCCCGCTTTTGGGATTTTTTCACTTTTTCAGGTAAAAGCCATTTCAAGTGAACTTGGATCTTGATCTGAATGAGGGAAGAGAGAACTTCTGGAGCTCAAAAATTCATGTTATCAGAAACAGGGAAATGTGAGATCTCTGGGTTCAAGTGGATATAACAAAGGCTTGTAGACCATTCTAAGAGACTGGTAGACCCCTCTGAGTGGGCACCTAATGATGGCTTGCCTTAGCTCTCCTCATCTAAGGAGAGAGATAAAATAATTTCCCCTCTGAGGATGTTAAGACGAAAACTTCACTCAGGAATTTATCTTTGTACATTTTTTACTTTGTACCTCCTATTTTTTACAAGCTAAGGAACCAGTATTATTTTTTTTTCTTCTTAAAGACCAGGTCTTGTGAGGAAAATGTAGATACAAATAATTTTCATGGAATCTGTAAAGTGCTATGATTGAAATGTGTAGTGGAAGTTTATTGGAGTTGGGCAGAGAGAGAAAAAAGTACGTGCAAACCCAAGAAAGCTAGCAAAAACCTGGTACTTCTGGGTCAATTCTAGAGTTCAACAGGGCTGATGGAGAATGAATGTGATTAGAGATAATACAAGAGTCAGGCAGATGTGATGAGGCAATTCATAAACAGACAAGCCAGAATGGCTCCCAGTACTTTATGGAATGCACAAATTCATTAGTCACTATATAAATACCAAAAAAAATTCACCACATGAAATCATAATGCATCCATTCAGTTAACAAAATTTGGAAATGGGTAAGTCCAGGTGTTGGTGAGAGCCTGCAAAACCAAGAACTCTCATGAATTCCTCATGCATAGAGATGTGTGGAAATAAATCTGGCTGTACTGAATGAATTAGGTATGCACTTAGCATGTCATGGGAATGCGATCTCTGGTAGAAGTGTTTTTGCTACACAGGCTCAGGAAATGACTGCTTTAAAGAAGCCAAGAGTTGGTTGGATATGGGAGCTATGGCTATAAAATAATCAAACTAATGTCCGTGAATTACAAACCTGTTTCAGGAACAATTTAGATTTATTTGGACAGGCAACTGAGGCTTTGGTTTCTTATCTTGTTTCCATCTGACATTGTCTTTTGCCGTCACGTTCATTTCACATCTTAGCAGTTGTTATCTTATTCTCTCCATTCAGTTATTACCCAATGAGTCCCTCCCTGTGTCTCATTGCCTTACTGTAGTATTTACTCCAACTACCACACTTATACTAAACCTTAATCCCACTTATTTTTAACATTTCATTTCACATACTTATCCATTAAAATACTGATTAATATTTTTCTTGCAGTAATTCTTTGATTTCTTAAGTCAATTGTAAAAATAACATACCATTCCTACTTTATAATCTTAGAGGCTTCTTTTGTTATTTCTACTCATCTGAATTATAGTCCAGTATGTTAATTTTGATTCAATCAGCACAATGATCTGGTGGAAAATTTTAATCAGGAAAATTTTCCTGAAGTAGGTGAGATGGGAACAAACATTTAACATATGTTGAGGGGAATGAAAAAGGAAGGCATTCCAGTTGATGGGAGACTCAATGGCATGCAAATAAGTAGCATGGAAGAATGGAAAGTTGGCTGGATTTAGCTAGAGGGGAGAGCCAGTCTGTAGTGGAAAAAGATAAAATTAGAGAGGTACAAAAGTGCCAGTTGACAGAGGACCTTGAATTATAGGCCAAGAGTTTAGACTTGATATAGTAGCAGTAGCTGATTCTTGAACAGGAAGGTGATGTGATAAAAATGGCATTTGCAGAAGATTATTTTAGCAGTTCACAAAGGAATAATTGTAGCAAAAGGAGACTGGAATTAGGGTCACCAGCAAAGAAGTGATTGAAACCTTTATGTGAACAGAATAAGCCTGAAGTCATAGAAGAAGGGAGACAATGATGACTGTGTCAGACACTATAAAGGAAAAGGTCGGTTCCTGAAACACTGATTTCAGAATCACTTGGGATGTTTGTTAAGAATTCATATTCCTGTGATACATGCCAAAACTCTTTCATGTGATTCTTCCAAGAAGAGGAGTGGGAATGGGCACTTTAACAAATTTTCTATGTAATTTTTTTTTCACATGAAAGTTTGAGAAGTTCTGCTCTAGAGGAAGAATTAAAAGAACATAGTAACTATGCTTGAGAGTGAAAAAGGGAGGAAAATATACAGTGATTACATGCAGCTCATCCAAGACCCAGGAAAAATGATAGAGCAATTAATAGAGAGAATGTTAATAGATTTTATTTTTAGAGGAATTTTACCTTCACAGCAAAATTGTACCAAAGGTACAGAAAGTTCCCATAGACCTCCTGCCTCTATGCGTGCACAGCCTCCCCCATAATCAGCAGCCCCCACCAGAGGGGTGCATTTGTTCGAACTGATGACTCTACACCGACAAATCCTTACCATCCGAAGTCCATAGTTTACATTAGGGTGCACTTTTGCTGTTGTGCATTCTATGAGTTTGGAAACATCTATAATGACACGTATCCACCATTACTGTATCACACAGAGTAGCTTCACTGCCCTGTGCTCTACCCAACCATTCCTTCCTCCTCCTAAAGTCCTAGAAACCACTGATCTCATTACTGTCTCCATAGTTTTGCCTTTTCCCGAAGGTCATATAGTTGGAATCATACAGTATGGGGACTTTTCAGACTAACTTCTTTCACTTCACAATATGCATTTAAGGTTCATCCATGTCTTCTCATGGCTTGATAGTTCATTTCTCTTAGGTGCTGAATGTTATTCCATTGTTTGGACAGTTTATTTTACAGTTTATTTATTTAGTCACTTACTGAAGGACATCTCAACTGCTTCCAAATTTTGGCAGTTATGAATAAAGCTATTATAAACATCTGTGTGCAGGTTTTTGTTTGGACATAAGTTTTCAGCTCCTTTGAGAGTTGAAAGCATCACAATTGCTGGATTGTGGGATATGTTTAGTTTTTTAAGAAACCACCAAGCTGTCTTCCAAGGTGGCTGTATTCCCATTTTGCACTCCCATCAGCAATGAGTGGTAATAGAAATTTGAAATAAACCAAGAAATCAAGGTAAATTGTTTTGCCAACATGTTAGGATCAAAATGGATTAAAAAATCCTCACAGAAACAGACTTGGGACAATGAGAGAATTAGTGGGAGATCTGCATATTAAACACAAACGTTTGGAAAATATTACAGTGTTGATTACATTTGAAACTATTAAATATGGAGGCTGCTTATACAAAAATACAGAGTTCAAGACATATTTGTACCCAAGTCTAAGTGGTGGAAAGAAGAAATTTCGGCAAAAAAGGAACAGCAAACAAACATGGAAAAATATGTATGGCTGCCTAGGAAGGAGAAAGTTAAAATAACTAAAACAGAGAGGAGGAATTTGTTGGGTGTACCCTTCCTAAGATCCTTGGATTTTATGTCACATGACACAGATTTCCTAAACGAGGCTTGGATAGGGATAACATGCTGTGCTTTTAAAAAACTCAGATTCCCAGGTCTCAATCCTAACTTGAGTTTTGTCGTAGCATTTGAGTTATTTCAAGTTTTCACTGGCAGCCAACAAGCAGTGAAAAGCAGTTAGTACTCTAGAGGAAGCCGTGGGACCCATTTGACACCAAGAGTTTGTGAAATCTGGATTCGAAAATTACCCTTTCAGTGTTTTCTCATGCAAACGTTCTTCTAGCATGTGATTTTGGGTAAACTAAAACTATTTTCAGTTTTTCTCAATTAACATTTTGAAAGTGTACTTCTGAAGTGACGTTAGCTGAGTTAAAGTAGTTTTAAGATCGTTAAATGTGGATCACTTACACTGTGTCACTATGAACACATTGGGGAGGCGTGCTTTTTGTGTGTGTGTGTGGAAAACTCACAGTGCTAGATCCCTAATTCAAAGAGGAACATGTCTCATGTTTGTTCATTCTAGTTTATTTTCATTTAAAATCTTTTAGGTTAAGTTTAAGCTTTTTAAAAGTTATATTTGAAAACTGAGACACATTACTAATACTGTAAGAACTGGTGAGGACTCTTCAGGAGATGAGATGAGTATAGGAATTGGTTTTGGCAAGTTTTTCTCGGGTGGTTTTTATAACTGCCCAGAGGCTGTTTCCTATGGAGATTAATTCCTAAGCAGTCCACAGAGAGATGGTGGTTTATGTTGAGATAATACAGGTATAAAATATAGACTTGTCTCCAGGCATAGCTAACTAATATTACATTAGATGTGAACAGAGGTACTTTTCTAGATTAAAATAGAGCAGTAGTTCTCAGTCTGAGGCGATTTTGTCCCCCACAGAACACTAGGTAACATCTAGAGACAACTCTGATTATTACAAATTGGGGCAGGGGGAATGTTCTTTGCATCTGGTGGGTGCAGAGGGGTGATGCATCTAAACCTCCTGCAGTGCAAAGGACAGCAGCCCTCCCCCTCCCCATAGCACAGAGCTACTCGCCCGTGGTCAATACTGCTAAGACTGAGACACTATAAAAGAAAGAGGAAGACAGTTAAATGCAATGCATGAATCTAGTTTAAATTATAATTTAAAAAATTCAGGACAACAGCAGCAGCTATAAGAGACATTCTCAGGGCACTTGTGGGAAATTTGTGCCTGGTCTAGCCAGTGTTTAATATAGAATTATTGTTCCCTTTCTAAGGAGTGATGTTATTATAGTTAAAAAAAAAGGAATGCTTTTATTTAAGACATGTGTGCTGAAGTATACAATCTAGTTTCAAATAATACAGGGAGCAAAGAAAATAATGTTCATACATATTTATATCTATCTCTAGACAGAGAGAACATAAACTTGGTAAAATATTAACAATTTTTAATATAGGAAGAGGTATATAAATGTTTATTTATTATTCTATGAGTTTTTTGCCTTGTTTAAAATTTATTCCCTATAAAGTTGTGGCAAGTGTGGGAACAGAGGTGTAGGCAGTTGAAATGACTCAGTGAAGAATCTGACAACTTTGGCCAAACTTCTTTTATTTCACTTCTCTTCCCTCTTCCTCTTTATCTAGATGGCTTTGCTCTTGGCGGCGAACGATTCCAGACTGCCTCACTAAAGGGAAGTCTTTCGCGTCCACTGCTGGCTCTAATTACCTGTGTGGTACCTGTGAATGGGAAACAACTCGGTGCCTTTCAAAAACCATGCCTTCAGGCACACAAAAGAGGAAAAGAGATAAAGACCCGCACTGTGTGGGGGAATATCTAACCCCCGCCTACAGCCACTTGCTAATCATGATATGATAACTCGAGTGACTAAATTCCTACTGTGGCAAAGCTGTAATCTCTCCTGCGCTCTCCTTACCCAGCCACACATTCCAAGGTAATCAACAATTCTACTGAAGCAGATCTTTCAACTCTGAACAGTTTATAAGCTGCTGCCATTTTTATTAAAGATACTGGTGCTTATTTACTCTTGCTAAACATTCAAAAATATTTTTTCAGTGTTTCGTCGTGCTTTGCATACTGGGGCGCTTTGTAGGTACTTGATGAGTTCATGTGGTATTTTCTACAACTGGTCAACATAGTAAAATGTTACTGAGACGGGGGAGGGTAATAGCTCAAGTGGTAGAGTGCATGTTTGGTATGCACAAGGTCCTGGGTTCAATCCCCAGTACCTCCTCTAAAACTAAATAAATAAATCAACCCAATTACTTCCCTCCCCCCCCCCAAACAAAACAAATAATACTGAGAGGTTAATATGTGTGGAATTCGTATGGGATTAGGTCAAGAATAATTTCTGAGAAAAGAGTAATTAAAGTCAGTTTCATATACACCAAAGCCTAGGTAAACAGATGCAGTGATAGCAATTCATTGAATATACTTTCTTGCCTTTGATGTAAATGGCTATCTGTTGGTTACTATTCATATTCATAGAGCTATATTGTCATTTGATTTCTGAGTTAAATTAGAATAAAATACATTTCTACAAAACAGAACTGGCAGTGGCTTAACAGAAGTCGCTTCTGATGATGACAACATTTTGAATATGTTATATTTTTCAGACCAGAATTAAGGATACTCTAGATGCTATTTTCTCATACTTTTACTTATTTAGAGGTCTGAAACCCAGGTGGGATGAATGGAAGTAGGTTGAAATTGACTTTTAATTCTGCAGTTATGGTAATGTGGAAAATTATCTGTCTTAAACAGGCAGGCTGACCTGTGATTTCATTTTATAAGACTTTTATTAGATTCTGACTTTATTAACTCTTTTTAAAGGTCATATTTAAAAAAATGTTTGAACATATATGTTTAGCACCATGGTCTAACTGAATATTGAGCATCTAAGTGAATATTTCCAGGTTTCAATTTTTTTTTCTGTGAAGAGATCAAACCACTTCTCAGGAGTTTTGCAATGTTATGTTAGCATCAACTTTCCAACGGAAGCTTGACTCTTCTAATAAAATTTCCTAAATTACAAAGTTTCAATGTGAATCCCTATTTCCTTAGGAGAGCTTCATAAATATATTCACCACTTTAGATCATTGAGTCATATCATTTTAAAATTAATCATTTTCAAAATGATACATATTTTAGAACTGAAAGCATATGTATTATAATAATGATTACTTTGAATAATTATTCAGGATAAAGAGCTGGGTTATACTTTAGATTGAAATAGTTGAGTTGAAATAGTTTTCTTCTTTTTAATTTTTTTAAATTAAGTATAATTAAGTATAGTTAATTTAGAATCTTGTGTTAGTTTCTGGTGTACAGCAAAGTGATTCAATTATATATGTATATATACTTTTTCATATTCTTTTACATTATAGTTATTATAAGATATTGAATATAGTTCCCTGAGCTGTACAGTGGGACTTTGTTGTTTATTTTATGTATAGTAGTTTGTATCTGCTCATCCAAAACTCCTAATTTATCCTTCCCCTGCCTTTCCCGTTCGGTAACCACAAGTTTGTTTCCTATGTCTGTGGGTCTGTTTTTCTTTTGTAAATAAGTTCATTTGTATCACATTTTAGGTTCCACATATAAGTGATATCATATGATATGTGTCTTTTTCCAACTGACTTACTTTACTTAGTACGTCCATCCATGTTGCTGCAAATGGCATTATTTCATTCTTTTTTTATGGCTGCTTCCATGTCTTGATTATTGTAAATAGTGCTGCAGTGAACATTGGGGTGCATGTATCTTTTTGAATTAGAGTTCTCTTTGGATATATGCCCAGGAGTGGGATTGCTGGATCATATGATAACTCTATTTCTATTTTTTTAAGGAACCTCCATACTGTTTCCATAGTGGCTGCACCAATTCACATTCCCACCAACAGTGTAGGAGGGTTCCCTTTCTCCACGCCTTCTCCAGCATTTATTATTTGTAGATATTTTAATGATGGCCATTCTGAGTGATGTGAGGTGATTGATACCTCATTGTAGTTTTGTTTCTCTAATAGTTAGCAATGTTGAGCATCTTTTCAAGTGCCTACTGGCCATCTGTATGTCTTCTTTGAAGAAATGTCTATTTAGGTTTTCTACCCATTTTTTGATTGTTTTTTTTTTAATTGAGTTGTATGAGCTATTTTTATATTTTGGAAATTAAGCCCCTATCAGTCACATCATTTGCAAATATTTTCTTCCAGTCCTTAGGTTGTTTTTTCTTTTGGTTCATGGTTTCCTTTGCTGTGCAGAAGCTTCTAAGTTTGATTAAGTCTCATTTGTTTATTGCTTTTGAAATAGTTTTCTAATGGATACTTTATTTGATGTTATGATAATTATGACAATTTCAATTGTAGACAGTCAAAATATTAAATTTAATTTAAACTTCTCTTGGAGTTTACAATATGGTGATATGTAAAAAGTTGGCAAAAGTGTGTGTGTGTGTATATAAAGTTTTATAGATTAACAGATACATAGACAGGCAAACATATCAAAGTCTGCAAAGGAATATACCCAGAATTTTGATAGTATTTATATCTAGGGATTGATAATACAGAGGGGATACAGTGAGGTTGTAATTTTTCCTTTGTGTTTACTTTTATTTTCTAAATATTTCAGTGACATACATTAAATGCTAATATGTATATATATGTCTTTAAAAACCACTGGATAATCCTGTTTGCTTTATTTTAGGATTTTGGAGAAAGCCTAAACTTCTCTAAAATGGTAGCATATTTGTTTGACTGAAAATCTTTCTGATGATGGTCAAGGTCAAGTATTAGCTTGTATCCAGAACAGCCTAAATTATCCTCTCAAGGAACTGCATTAAATGATGATGACGTGATAGGTGACTAAATCCCTCTTTGTCACCAAGTTAATTATGGGATTTAACTTGTAACCTGGTTCAGGGCTAAGTTGTGACAAACAAAAGTGACATCTAACATGTCAAGCAATTTTGATATATTCAACCACAGGCAATAAACGGCAACACCCTGTTATTGGCAAAAACATCTTAGAGTCCTTACAAAGGAGATAGGATCAGAGAATATCTGGCAAACAGGTGAGCTGATGGTGAGCTGCCACAAGCAGGGGCAGAACAATTGCTTTAAAATCTTGCTGAAGTATAAGGACAAATACAGCATGTAACATTCAAATGTCAAGGAAGAAGAGTAGCTTGCCCATTCACCTGAGCACATCAATCAGAAATAAAGAGGTTCATTTTGAACAAAGGTACTGAATGAATGAACCATGGGCCTTACAACCAAATATAGTATACTGTGAATAGAAGTTGACACGTGGACTCAGGTGGGAGAGAGACTCTGTTAGTTTTGTTACATCGAGATACACATAGATAATAACACAAATATCAGGAACATCTTTGATTATGGCCAAATTGACTATAAATTGTGTTAATATTAAAATACATGCATTGATTTGCACCTCTTACATCTGAGATATTATTTCATGGTTACAAGCAGAAATGAGGGAAGGATTCCCTTTTAAAAATTCAGTCCTTGGCCGGTTCAGGGGTGGGTTCTGGGAGCATATAGGAAACACACCAGTGGAAAAAGTTTCATAACATAGGTGTGTACAAAGTGATTTGGAGGTAGAGGACTAAGAAACTAATTCTAATTGTGATATAGGAAAGGCATCCCGTTGGATGTCATGTTTGTGCTGGACTTTGAATTATAAACAGTTTTCTCTCTCTGATGAAAACTATCTCAGGCAGGCATTTGGCTAATGCTGTATGATGCATTTCTCAGCAAAAGTTACCAGTGAATTATGCATCTTATGTTTTTGAGTAGAAAAAGAAACAAATACTTTAGAAACTTCATATGCATACGGCAGAAATGTTTGTATACTTTCTCCCATATCCAAAGGGACAAAAGACAGGAAATTTATACTTGAAAATTCAAATTTTCTTCTCCAAAATAAACCTGGTTATGACTGAATAATCATTCAATTGAAAACTCAAAGTTTAATTAGAAAAATAATATTAGTAGAGCCTAACTATTAGTATGCCACTGCTTTAATAACATTCAAACAACATACTATAGCACAAGAGTTGGAAAACAATCTACTCAAATCTGGGTTTCTGTCTTGCTTGGTTTCTTAGGGTTTCTGATACTGACTATATTTGAGAAGATAACTCTGAAAAATCTTTGCAAAATAAAGTAAAATGCAGTATTTTAGCATAAACATTCATGAGTTCTGGATTTGTTTCATTTATGACCTAGGTTTAATGGAAGTAACAGAATCACAGAGGGGTAAGAAGCCTATGAGGATAAACTGGAAGTAAATGTTTGCTCATACTCATGAGGATAGCAAGATCCAGAGAGAATCTAAGTGACTTGCTCACCAGACATAGCATTAGCTAAATTTTCATTGGGTTCAGAAACTTTAATAATTGTTGGAAAACTCAATATCCTACTTTCAATAATGGAAAGTCAGTTAGTAAGAAAATCAAAAAGGAAACAGAAGATTTGAATAGCACTATAAACCAAATGCACTCCATGCAACAGCAGCAGAATATATATTATTCTTAAGTGTACACTTAACAGTCTCTAGGATAGGCCACATGCTAGGCCATAAAACAAACCTCATTAAATTTGAGAGAATAGAAATAATACAAGGTACATTTGCCAACCATAATGGAATGAAATTAGAAAACAATAACAGAAATAAGTTTTGGAAAATCACAAATATGTGGAAATTATAAAACATACTTCTAAATAACCAAAGGGTCAAAGAAGACATCATGAGGGAAATTAGGAAATACTTTGAGAGGAATAAAAGTGAAGACACAATATATAAAAAGTAATGGGATACAGCTAAAACAATGCTCAGAAGGAAATTTATAGCTACAAAATACCCACATAAGAAAGAAGAAATATCTCAAATTAATGACCTAACATTCCATATAAGATACTGGGAAAAGAAGAATAAAGTAAACCTAAAGCAAGCAGAAAAAAGGAAATGATAAAGAGTAAAGTGGAAAGTATTGAAATAGAGAAGAGAAAGACAGTAGAGAAGATTGACGAAACCGAAAGATGATTATTTAAAAAAATCAGCACTGTTGACAGACCTTTAGCTAGATTGATTAGGTAGAGAGAGAGAGAGAGATTTCAATTTCTAGAATCAGATCAATAAAAGAGGACAGTGCTCCCAAACTTACTGAAATAAAAAATATTACAAAGGGACACTCTGAATAATTATACACCAAATATATTAAATAATTTAGATGAAATGGACAAATTCCTAAAAAGACATACCATTGAAACTCATGCAAGAAATAGACAATTGCACAGATCTATAAAAGAAAAGATATTGAATTAGTAGTTAATTTTGTTCCAAAGGAAAGGCCAAGCCCAGATGCTTCACCAGTGAGTTCTACAATACATTTAAAGAAAAATTAATACTAATTCTTCAAAAAGTCTTGTAAAAAAGAATAGGGAAACTCCCCAACTCATTCTATGAAGTCAATAAAACCCTGACACCCAAAAACAGGCTAAGACACCACAAGAAAAGAAAACCACAGGTGAATATCTCCTGTGAAAGTATATGTAAAAATTTCAACAAAATACTAGCAAATTAAATCCAGCAACATGTTAAAAAAATGCACCATAACCAAATGGTATTTATCCCAGTGATGCAAGGTTGGTTTAACATCCAAAAAACAAATAATGTAATACATCATATCAACACAACAATACCCCAAAACTATATGATAATCTCTATAGACACAGAAAAATTTTTTTTAAATAATTCAGCACCTTTTCATGATAAAAAAAATATAAAGAAAAGCATAAAAAGGTACTTCCTCAAACTGATGAAGGACAGTTACTAAAACAACACAGCTAGCACCATGATTAATGGTGAAAGGCTGGATGCATTACCCCTATGATCAGGAACAACAAAAGGATGTCTGCTTTCTCTACTTCTGTTCAACATTGTGCTGGAGGTTCTAGCCAGGACATTTAAGTGAGGAAAAGAAAAGCTATCCAGACTGAAAAGGAAGAAATAAAACTATCATATTCACAGCTGATATGATTTTATATATAGAAAATCCTAAGCAATACACTAAAAAATGATTAGAACTAAGTGAGTTCAGTAAGGCTGAAGAGTACAAAAACAATATACAAGAATCAATTCTATTTCTATAGAACTGCAATGAACAATCCAAAAACAAAATTAAGAAAATAATTCCATTTATGTCAAAAAGAATATAATATTTATAAATAAATTTAACAAAAAGAGTGCAAAACTTTGATAACTACAAAATATTGTTAAATGGAAGAAGATTGAAATTTAAATGGAATAACATCTCATGGATCAGAAGCTCTAATATTGTTAAGATGGTATACTCCCTAAATTAATCTAGGGATTCAGTGCAATCTCTATTAGAATCTCAGCTTGTTCATTGTAGAAACTGACAAGCTAGTTTTAAAATTTATATGTATTACAAGGAAATGAGAATAGTCAAAATAATCTTGTAAAAGAACAAAGTTGGAAGCTTCACATTTCCCAATTTTATTTATTCCACAGCAACAGTAATCAGGACAGGGTAGTACTGATAGAAGACTGATGAATAGAATTAAAACTTCAAAAATAAACTTGTGTGTCTATGGCCAATTGATTTTCAATAAGTGTACCAAGCACATGCAACAGGGAAAAAATAGTCTTTTCAACAAATAGTTCTCACACAGCTATATATTCACATGCAAAAGAATTAAATTCTTCCCTCACAAATATATATATAATATTTACAAAAATTAAGTCAAAATAAGTCAAAGACCTAAATATAACATCTAAAACTATACAACTCTTAGAAGAAACACAGGGGTGAATCCACATGACGTCAGATTTTACTATGAGAAAACAAATGTCCACAGAAAACCTTGTATACAAATGTTCATTGTAGCTTTATTCCCAATAGACAAAAGGTGGTATGTTCATCAATTGATGAATGGATAAACAAAATCTGGTATATCCATACAATGGAATGTTATTTAGCCATTAAAAGGAACAAACGTATGGATACATGCTACAACATGGATGAATCTTGAAAACATTATGCTAAGTGAAAGAGGTTAGTTACAAAACTTACATATATGATATGTTTACATTTATATGAAATAACCAGAATAGGCAATTCTATAGAGACAGGAAGTACTTGAAAAAACACTGAACCGTATACTTCAAATGGGTGAGTTGCAAGGTATGTGAATTATATCTCAAAAAAAGCTCTTAAGAAAACAAGATTCCAGGCCTCTACCAGACAAATGGAAATTACGGTTAAATAAAATCATTTTGCTTCATAGTTTTATACTGTCCTATGCAGTTCAAATGCATTATCTCATTTAATATCAGAAACAACCATGGAGAAAAAAAAATTAAACTCCATAAAGTAGTTCAGGGAGCCACTAATAATTTCTCAACTTTATGAAGAGGTTTTCTTTAAAAGATAAATGATACAAATCAATATTCTGTTAAATGTCAAAGTTCCATTCAAATTTAAATTGTCTATGTAGCTGATAGTAATTAAGCAGCCCGTAGATGTCTATGTTCCAAAAAGATATTTTACTTTTACAAAATCAAGTATTTAGTTAAAGTTCCCAATGACTTTAGGATAATACTTATAGTTCTTTCCATATAGGATTTTTGATGAGTATTCATTTCATCCCTGCTCAGTGAAACTATCCGAATATGATGTTTATTTTCATTATATCTTGCCTTTAAAAAAAAACATGAAATAAAGCTACATAAAAGCTAATGCACTATCCAGTGGTTATTTCTAACAAAAGGGATCTGATTGAAAAAAAAAAAAAAAACAACTTGTGGGAAATTGTAAGGAGGGCACCATATGTCCTTTGCACACATGTTGGTACTAGTTCCCATAGCTGGAAAGATGATTTAAAGTACACTATGTGCAACCTGCTTTTCTGGTAATTACAAATCAAGACATATGTCTTTGCAACAGTAAGGAGTTAACTGCCATTTTAAGTGCTCCTCCAGCCCTGCTGAGTTAATTCCATTACACAGAAATCCCAACAAAGGTAATTTCGAACAGAGCATCCTGTTGGTCGATTTTCCTTTTGCTGAGCTTCTGCTTTTTGAACTGCAGGATGGCTAACTAGAGATCCCATCAAACTGCTAGGCTTACTTTCCTTCAGAGTGCAGGCCTCCATGATGCTTTATTCCTATGCACAATGTCCATACAAATGATATTTTGCTCCTCTGTTCTCTGGTCTTTCTTTACTATTTAATTCATCAACTAAAAAAGAATTATAGATACTCACTGTTTATAAGTTTGGTGAATTCATTTCATGTGTATACACAGGTTTCAAATTCACATACACAGAATACAGCTATTACACATATTGAAAAGAAACAAAGCTAGCTATATGTTAATCTATTAATATTGTACTGTCTAGAAAGAGCTAAGGATCATATTAACCTTTAAACTTGTACAACTGGATAACATTAATGCTTTAGTAATAAGGAGGTAATTTGCTTATTGACAAACTTCCTAAATGTGTCTATCCATAATAAAAGTTTGAGACTAGAGCAAAAGTACAAAGAGACAATGTAGTCAATTGAATGTATTATTTTTTATGTTCAGACTGTGGCAATCACTATTCTCAGATATTTAGTCAATATTAGATGTAAAGTACTGTTCTGTGTCTCTGAGACAAATTGTTAGGATTCCGTGGAAGAGACAGACAAATTGCTGTTATGTGGGAAATGCTGTAATAGATACATGATTAAAATAGAAGTAAAGAGAAAAAAAAAATATTTCTGATTGGTTGAATCTGAAAGAATTAATTTCACAGAAAAGAATATACACCCAAACACATGCACATACATACACACAATCACACACTCAGTCAAAAATAATTGTGCCTGAGAAACCGAACTTAGATTAGACATGTGATTCCTTATTGTCCTGTGAAATGATGGGAAGTTCAGTATGGCTGTACCTGATGATCTTTTACCTGCTCAATCCCCCGATTCAAGAGTATGGACATGGAAATGCTGGGGCTAAACTCAGGGTTCTTTTATACCCAGCTAAATAACTTTGATTTATTCCACTGATAGGAAGTCAAAAGGAAGCTAATAAAAGTTTTAAGCAGAGTGCTATGCTGGCAGTGTGGAGGGTGTACTAGAAGTTAGGTTCCAAAGGAATAGGAAAAAAGTTACTGCCATAGTATAGGAAAGGCACTACATCACATTGCTGCTGCTACTTCTATTACTACAAAAACTACCACTACCACCACCTCCCTACCTCCGTTATTGTATAGCATTTACTGAGCACCCCCCTGTGCCAGTGACTCCTCTAAGTAGTTAACGTGACAATTAGACCTAATCTTCACCACCACTGTTCATGTGGCAAGGAGAATGATAAGAACATTGTTTTCCCCATTCTTTTCAGGATTCTGTATCTGCCACTTGAGCTCATCTAGATATGCAGGCTCTTGCCTCCTTCATCTTATCTCAATCAACTTCCTCCTGACCTTTTCCATTCCTCTGCCCTCCAAAGGCCTGATTTACCAATGATGACTGCTCTCACATCAGTTTCCTTCATTACTTTGCATCCCTATCATTCCACTGGAGCTGCTCAGCAGAATTCCAAACAAACCAGTGCTGTACCCCTCATCTCTGCTCTGCAATTATGTAGCTGAGTTCTCTGGATTATATCACTCAAGTATGTCAACTGGCACAATAACAAATCAAGGTTTCCAATGACAGCAGAGCTTTCAGCACCACTGACCAACCTTCATGGATTTGTCATCAGATCCTCCTCTCACTTCCTTCCCTGTCTAATTTTGACACATTTGCCACGCTTTGTGAGTTATCTACTCAAACAGGTAATGGACACTACTGCAGAAGAGTGAAATTACTAGACCTACTCATGTTGCTCCTCTACTTAAAGCTCTTTGATAATAATGATGATGATAATAGTGATAATAGTAATGATAGATCAAGCCTAGAGGTGTCTATTTTGGAGTTATTAGCATATAGATCTTTTTTTTTTAACATTTTTTATTGATTTATAATCATTTTGCAATGTTGTGTCAAATTCCAGTGTTCAGCACAATTTTTTCAGTCATTCATGGACATATACACACTCATTGTCACATTTTTTTCTCTGTGAGCATATAGATCTTAGTAGAAATTGTGTGAGTCAGCAGAATTACCACTTTCATAAATGGATTTTCTTTTCATAAATACTCTCCACAAGTACTACCCATCAGAATAGCATTTCGCAAGTTCATTTCTATGCTTCAAATATAAGAACTAGAAATTCAGTTTCTCATCCGTACACCATGCGTAGTATTTGAAATTTTATTTAATAGACAGAAGATATCATTTACCATTTCAGACGAAACACTCACAAAATTGATCTGTTGACCTCAGATTCACAGCATTGTTAGACACACTATACTAATAGAGTGGGTTTCAACATGAAGACCTGACACCTTTTCGAGATACGTAAGATGCTTTGATGAAAGTACAAACATGCCCCTCTTACTAGTTCCGTATTTTTAGTATAGGACTTTTCAAGAGCAAATGTATTCTCCTTGGTATTTAATTCTTCTCAGGAACACAAGACTCATAAGTTAAAATGTTGACATGATAGAATTTCACCCAAGGTGAATAATACGTCTGACATTGTAGATCCGTAAGGAGGCTCATGATTCAGTACCACTCAACTTTTTAACCTTACATGTCACTGCTTTTACTTCTTTCTTTATGTCCTTGAATATACCAATATCTGAATTTGCCTCTACTTCTCTAATTCTGACACCTGCTAATAAATGTGTTAGTTTGCAGTTTGTCTTTTCATTTGTAAAAGAAATCAATGACCAGAAAATTTTCTCAGGGCATTTCTGGCAGGTACAACCAAAAAATGAGAATTCCCTGAGTTAATAGAATTTTCCAGAACTCTTCTAATTGCACTCTGGCTTCAGGTCATTTATTTATTTATTTATTGAGTTAAAGTAAAGGTTATTTGTTCCTGGGCATCTTCAGGTTTGGCCAAAAGGTACTGATTTCTTCTCTTGTGTATTCATATAAACTGGGCAATCAGGAAGCCAAAATGTGGTAGGTCAGTCAAGCTTCTAGACTCATTAATTTTTCTCTTTATTTCTGCTTCTAGAAGAGTTTGTCTTTATGATTATCAATATAGGATCAGAACATGACACAGAAGGAATGAGGAACTTTACTCTAGAAGTTTAAGAAATTCCTGTAAATGAAAACATAACCTTCCAACAATTATAAGGCATGTTCTACTATTTGTCTTCTTTGCTGTCTCTAACAGGTAGTCAAAGCACACACTTGAATGATGTCATTTTGGATTTATAAAGGGGAGACAATAACTTTTCAGAACCTACTGTTTAGAAGTCAAGAAGCTTCTACATATATTTAAGGGGAAAAATGTCTGTTAGACATCTACCCCATGAGTAATTGCAGTATGTTTTCGTGTCAGAGAATTAATGGAAACGCCTCAGGTATTAAGCTAAAAATGTGAATCATTATGACAATTAAAAACATTAACTGAGGTAATTATAAGAAGATCATAGTTTATGTAGAATTTCATTATAATTTATATAATTATCTTCAGTTATTCAGAAAAAAAAATAATAATAATGAAGCTGTTTATCTGAAGTGTTTACCAAACTGAAAATTGCAACTACAGAGAGGCTACATAGACACGCTCAAAATACTAATTTGAACTGGATCTGCCGCAAGTCTAGTTGTGTGCTAATGAATTCCCCGAGGACAGGGTGGTTTGGAGCAACTACAAGCCTTCTAAAAACACAACAAATCGCCAAATCAGATTACTTAATTTTAACTTTGTTTGAAATGAGTCTCATTTAAGGATAATTGCTAACCTCTAGCACTAACCTCTGGTTGTGAAGCCAGAAGGTATTTCTGCACGTATAAAATGTGAAATCTGGTTTCTGACTTTCTTAAGCTGAATAAATGAAATCAAATTTCATCTCCAGATCAGTGCAAGCAAGGACTAAAACATGAAATTAAAGTGGGAGGGGAGATAGCATTCTACATAAAAGCTTTTCAGGTTCTTCTTTGCATTCCCAGAAGAAATATATGTAAGGTTAGAATTTGTTTGCTGGTGTGGGTTTTTCGTTTTTTGTTTTGTTGTTTGTTTGTTTTTTGGTGTTGGTTTTGAATATTGGGTTTTAGCACAGTCTTTGGAGCAGACTTTCTTAGTTTGAATTCTGCCTTCATCACAGCAACATGACCTTGGTCATGTTGGCTAGTCTCTTTGACTCAGTCTCTTTATCTGCAAAATGAGATTATAAAGATAATACTATCTACGCCATAGGATTGCTACAAGGATGAAGTGTTCTAATAGCTATAAGACACTAAGAATAGTGTTTGGCATAAATGCCAGCTATTATTATTGGTACAGGGCAATGGAGTATGATTCAGATGTGTTAGTCATTGGGGTCCAAAGGAACAAGCAGAGGTCAGAGGAAAGATTCCGCCTGGGTACAATCTCCGTCTCCTCTTTGGATTTGGTTTAGAAAAAACTGATTCATCTCCTAAGGGGCCATAATCAGTTATTCAAGGAGCAGGTTGAAGCCAATAGTGCTTTGTGATTGAGGAAGTTTTCCATTTGCTGACTCCCTGGATCATGCCTTTTGTTCTTCTAAATCTTTCTTGGGATTTCAACACAGGTATCGGAATCCAAGGTGTGTCTGGGTGTGCTTTAGTTACAGTTTCTCATGACAGACGTCTCACTGTGCATTTAACACTGCTTGCATATTTGAGACCCAGTTTCCATTTAGAAAAATAAGACTTAAATTTCAGAAATGTGATAATTTAAACTGAGTATCTCCTTTCTCAAATTTGATCTATAATTTTAAGAGTGGAGTAGTAGTCTCCTTCCTGCACTTGGAAAGACACAAATGATTATACAAAATTATACTCATTCACACATTTTGCCATTACAGATTAGTAACATACCACACTACTTAACATGTATTTCATTGTCTTCAACAAATTTTTGATCACGGAAAGTAACAAATACTGCAAGTTGAGACAACATGTCACACTTTAATATCGAGTGAGCGACCTGTTTTCCCCTGACAAGTATCCACCTATAAATCAATGAATTGCTACTTAAAATGTGTTACTTCAGAGACCAGTCATACCATGTCCTCTGTGCTACTATAAGATTACCTCTTTATTTATCCGTGCTGCTAAGTTAATTATAAAAATGCTTGCAGTGAGCGAACATTTTGCTTGCCTAGTCAGCATCTTAAACTAGATTAATCTTCTAGCAACACTTAATGGAAACTAAATCACACATCAACATGCTATAATGATATAATGATGAAATAGCAAGTGAATCACTCAATTAACTCCTTGATAAATATCAAAAACATATTTTGCTCTTATAATTTAAAAGTCAAAATAACCCTTTCTGCTTTCTTCCTGGCTTCTTTTTAAAAATGGCTAAATTCTAGAGAATGAACATCATGAAACACATTTTTGCATACAAGGTAAAAAACAAAGGTACTTAATTCAGTTATTGACTGACTGAGCTTCTGAACAAAGGGGTACCATGTTTTATATCATATCACACATAATGTCTTTATTCATAGATAATAATATAGAGTTGATCATTAAAACTATATAGTTATAAATATGTATTCATAAATTGGTTGGTTCATTTTCTGTCTGTATAAGAATTGTTTTCAAAATATTTCTTGTTATTACTGGATTGGTGGTTGATGTTGACCTTGTTTTAAGGATTTCAGTTACCAAATTTCCATCATCCTGATGGGTCAAATCTTCAGTTTCATTCTAAATGCTAGAGTTACTCACTCATCGCTCAACCTATTGAGTAAACTATGAAAACAGTCATCCAAGCCTCAGTCATTCAGTGTGTAATCTAGAATTTTCCAGTTTTATTAATATGAACATATTTAGGGTTACAAGAAGATCCTAAAGAGAAAAAATATCAACATAATACATTTCTGATTAAAAGGCTCCATGATACTAGATTTAAAAAATCAAGTGACACCAGTCATGGCTCTTTGTTCTCTATAAGCTTACAGTACAGTTAGGGATGTGACAGCTATGTAAATTTAAAATAAAGAACTTCAAGTAGAATATCCCAAGAGGCCTAGAAACAGTGGGAGTGGTGGACTTCGGAGGAAGTGGTTTGAGGGCCTATTGGCAAGATTTCTGGAGTTGGCGATCCTTAAGCTAAGTTTGAATAAGAGGAGAACATTGATCACCAGATAAAGAAAGATAGTTTCAGGCAGAGGAGATTGTAGAATACTCTCTGAACTCTAATTATGACAGTAGCACCCAAGACAATAGAAGAAGAGATTGCAGTATATGTGCTCTAAAAATGTTTCGGATGGAGTTCAGATAATCCCAACTTCAAGTTTCAGTAATATTTAATTAATAAATGCTTCTTTTAAGAAGAGTCTAGTTATAGTCTTAATTTTAGGTTATTGGCCCAATGCCTCAATGATAATATCAGAATCTAAATCCCTTACACAGAAAATACATTTAATTTTTTCACTGTTATAAATAGAAATTCTGAACAAAACAGATGACAATGGAAAAAAATCTGGAATCAGTTTTTGACTATCCATTTAATTTTTGTGTGACCAATTTCCTATTGACTCCAGAAGCTTATACATGATTTGTGAAGACTTTATATGTTTTTTTAAAATTGTCACCTCACTTTCCCCATCCTTCTCTTTGTAAACTTTAATTCATGTGACTCCCACCCAATGTAAGACAAAAATAGACATCAATATAGCAAAAATAAATACAATACATAAAAATACATTTAGTAGAAGTAATATAAATTTATATAAACTTAGAGCTTATCAATATACAGAGCAACTATATCTTCACAACATTAATAATAATTAAAATATAATAACAGCTCTCACTTGTTGGGGGCTAAGTTTCAGCCACTTGATATGAATTATCCTCAGGACAACTTTATATGGTAAAGAAGCCTGAAGCACTGAACACAAGTAACTGGCTTTAGGTCACAGACTAAGGAGTGGCAATGCTGGGAGCAGGCTGGCTCCAGATTCCAGATGTTGAGCCATGTTGCAGGATGTTTCAATAAGACAATGCTCTTGAACCAGACCTCCTCTTTGAGGACAGTAGTTCTCATCTCTGGCTGCAAAACTAGAGCAAGAGTTAAGGCCTGTAACCACTGCAGATGGCCATGCTGGCATCCAACAGTTTTTGGGCCAGTAAATCGTTATTTGGTGGTCTGTGTTTCTGTGCTTTTAAGCAGCTCCACAGGTAATTTTGACGCACATTTCCGGGGCTGTGGATCTTGATGCAGATTCTTTGTTATTCCAAAGCATTGTGGTATCTGATGGACAAGTCATAGCCTAAACTAACTGACTGTGTTGCAATTGCCACCCTTCATTTGTCCATATAAGGACAACTTACAGTTGAATGAACTAAGACAAATATTTCCAATATTTCTTTTGATATACTTTACAATGAATCCTAATTTGAAAGGAATGAAATGTCCATCTTTTTTTTTAAATAATAGAAATTTCTTATTATGCACCTTTGTGTTACATAAAAATTAATGTCCTCTCTAAAAAATATTTCCAGTGGAACCAAAGAGTCAGGTAAAGATGACACAAACAAAAAATTATATTTGACCTTAAGACTTGTTACAGGAAGCTAAAAGAATAAAAGCAAGCAAATACCTTCTATGAAAAGAAGTTGACAGATAAATCTGCATAACTGGGGCTTATTAAGTAACTTAAATTTTTAACTCTGGGATCAATAGCTACTTAAAACTGAAAAAGGGAAAGGATAAGCTTTCTTTTTTCTTTAGAAAACACTAATGGAGATTGGCAAGGCTGAAAATTTTTAAATTCAGTGTCAAATTCTACATTTCCTGCATTTACTATAAAGTTGGAGGGATAAAAATGTTAGTATAGAAAAAGTATACTTATTTGTTGTGTCATCTTTTAACTTTTTATTATTTCTCTAAGCAATATAAGATATTGGTCAATATTAAAACTCACTGTAAGTTTATTGGTTAAGAAAAATGATTTTTTTTTAATTAAAAATAATTTTTCTCTTTTAAGCAAGGTAGCAGCTTGCAAAGGCAGAGCATTGCCATCTAGTGGCCAAATTTGGTAACAGATTATCCTTTCTGAACAAGTTCAGCAGAGGATGCGTAGGACACAAATTAACGTCATAAATCCAAATATAAGTATAAATTTTAAAATGTATGTTCACTTCCTAAAGAGATTTAGTTCAGTGTATAATAATGGGACAAACATACAATAGCTACACTAAAATACAAGTTTAATATTTAACAATTTAGTAAGAAATGAAAAATCATGTGTATCTAAGACACAGTATGTAAACAATGCAAGAAGGAAACTTTAATGGATAAATGAAACTGTATATGTGAGAAGGACAATAAAACAGTTTTCAAAAAACTGTATACTGAAGATGTTTCCAGGGTCAAGATTGTGCTTACGGTTATTATAAAGAGGATGGCTAACAATCCACAATGAAAAAAGAGTAATTTTTGTTCTCCTGTTTCTTACAGGAGAGACTAGGCAAAAATTGTATACAATTTCAGAACATGATATTTAAGCTAGAGAAGAGGAGAGGGTACTGAGCAAAATACTTAATAACCAAGAGATTTTATGAAAGGTTATATAATTCCTCTCACTGCAGATCCTGAATAATAAGATAAAAAAATTATTTCCTCTCCAAATGTTCATGAACTGTCTTATCTGGTGGGAAAAGGAATGGACCAGATGAAATTAAGTTTTCTTTCAGGCTTTAATTGCATTTAAAACCAACTATCCTCCCTCATAATTCATCTTTTTGGTTTTGAGATAACATGCCTGCTTGACCCAGCTGAAGTTCTGCCTTCTGTTAGTTCTTTTCCTGAGACTCCAATTAACTTTACAAAATTTCTCTTCAGGGGAAAAAAAAATCTAGGCAAAAGGATTAATTTAGCTAACAATGCTAACAATATAAAAATCTCTGTAGGAGCTTTTTCTGACCTATTCCAGGGACTCTGCCAACTCAAATGCTGGGATGATAAAAGAACTCTTCATAGTCCAGGAGATAAGGGAAAAACCCATCGCATCGGACTCAATTGCTCTTAGAGGGATTCAAAAGAATCCAAAATAGTCTTAATGCCTAAAACTGCCACATTTTCTATCTGGAGGCTCGAATACAAAAGGGTTCAGAAGGTTGACTTATCAGTGATGTAATTTTCTCAACCTGATGAGGAAGGCTTTTATATGTTCCAAATGAGCTATCAGAATAGGAGAGAGCCGCTCTTTTCCTCAGCCACTCAGAGGAGACAATATCGTTAAGTGAAACACAGAGCCAAGAATAAGACCAGCCGTGCGGCTCCTCCTGCTCCAGTCTTAGGTGTGATGGCTTTCCTTGGCCAGCCCCTGAAACACAGAAGCTTTGGGGACTTCTCTCCTTTTCTATATGTGACTCACAACACTGTTCAAATAAGCACTTCGCTCCTTTCTTGCCTTGTATTCAACGTGGTCATGAAATAAAAAGAAAGAAAGAAATGTAGGGAAGACTGGCAATGCTATCTTTTAAAATTATCTTTAGTTTGCTCACTGATAATACCAATGATTTTATAACTTTCAGGAAGTCATTTTTACATGGGCTGTCCTCAGAGTACACACCATGATTCAGATACAAATGAAAATTACATGTTTATAGTTACTAAACAAATTTGACTTGGAAGGCCATATAATTAAAGTGTATATAATTAAATCATGACTGCTAACTCTGCAAAGGTCCCAGAGTCACTGAGTCCTAGGCCTGCGCATAGGCACACGCACAGGCACAAGGCATGGACACGTGCAAATTCACGCATGTATGTGCAAACACATATATGTGTAAACACACATATCTACCCTGATATTCCTTTTATTATTCTGACTGACAGGTTGAAAGTTCCAATATCAATTTTATAATAAAAATGATAATCACTTTTGTGATCATTTGCCAAGAAGCGGTTTTTATCATCGGAACCATAATCCAAAATCTGAAAGATTAAAATATAACAAAGGTTAAAAAATAGACCTATGTTCACTTTAAATATAGTGAATTATTAAATTCAAGGAAAGAGAAATTCTAAGTCATTGATATTTATGTATTTTGTTGCAATTTTATTATATATTCTCTTTTTCAGTGATGCTCTCACAATGGTTTTGGTTTTATCATTTAAACATTATTACCACTTTCCAGAAATATCTTCGTTTAGTTTAAAAACTAATTATTCTTCCCTCAGGCCACTCACATACATTTATCATACTTGGATTTTTTTCCTTTCTTCTAATTTCAGCTTTAATTACTTATTTACTTATTTTCTGACTAATTGATCTTTTATTATCTAGCTTCTGCCTGTTGAGAATCAGAGATGAATAGGCCACTGTTTTTCTGTCTAGGTGGCAGTGTGGAGCAGCTGTGGTCACAATCTGCAGGGATTAATCAATTCAGTTTTTGTACAGCTTTGACTCTTAACCACATTTTTTTTGACATAAAATAATTTTATTATTTGAAAAAGGTGTTGGCATCAAAAACCTGTACAAAATATTTTTACAGCTATTTCTGATAATCATATGTCAAAAAACTTAACTTTAGTTTCACACCTTTAGTAAACACGTACACCTCCTGAGTGTGTTTTTCTTTTCTAAGGAATTGACTGAGGATACACTGCAGTATCTGATACAACCCTAAAAGCCATGGGAGTCAGTCGTCTTAGCAGCAGTGCTGCTCAGGAGCTATCTTCTGTCCTCACCCCCGGGGGCAACTTTGGTTCTGGCTGAATTCTGAAATAATACACTCATTCAGTCATTCTTCACTCTAACTACAGCCTCTTCACATTTCAGTTCCATCACTCAATTTCCAAATGTACTTGAATTTGGATTGCATCAGAATTTCCCATCCTTAGAATCTTTTACATCTTCTTATCTCTTGGCACCTCCTTGCTTCACTTCCTCTCCTCTCCTGATTAAAGTCCAAGGCTCATCCATGACCATAACCCCCCTTCACCAGTATTCTGGATATGCTTTCTCACCTGCTTGGCAAACCCATAACTGTCTCTCAGTCTAGGTCTTGGCTTTCACACCTGCACATCCACACAAAAGTCATTGTCAACAACCTGAACTTGACCCTGAATGAGGACAAGCAAATGCAATTCTGTGCTAGCTCCTACTCCTATTCCTCGTGGTTAAAACTGCCTGCCATCTGCCACTCAGTCTGAAGTCTTGGCTCCTCATCTCTTTGCTCTATTATCAGAGGACTTTTAACTTTATAAACAAATAGAAGCCATCACATGAAAGTGCCACCAACCTCCTCCACTGAGTCTATCAACTTGCGTCTTTACTTCTACTTAAAGTATACTTCCCATCAGGATTCAAATCCACCGGTCCCATTGGGGGTGTGGGAGGACAGCAGCCTCCCTTAAGTTCAACATCCCCTTTCCTAACTTCACTCTTCTGCTTCACTACGAAACTTCTTAAAAGAAGCGCTGTCACCATTGCACCTCTGACTTGCCTCCCAGCCTCGTCCCTCTGGCTAGGCATTCACCACGCCACTGTAAGTGCTCATGAAAGTCACCAACGTTAGCTCCCTATTGAAAGACTTATCTTGCTCTCTTGGGAAGACTTAGCAATGTTGGCTGTGCCCTACTTACACACCCCTTCTCTCTTCTTGGTTCCTTTGGACTCTGCTTTCTGTGGAATGTCCAGCCCTCAGCAGGTGTATGTGTCACAGGACACATAAGGGCCGTGGATAAGCATGCGTTATACGACTTAAGAATTAATACAAGAATGAGAGCTCCTGGGTCAAAGTCACCATTGATTTCTGCAGTTTTCAGTCTTCTCAATGGTCACTTCACTCAAGAAACAGGTGGAGTCCTGAATTCTTTCTGAGGCAGTTCATTTCACATTAGATTCCTGGTTAGAGGCTAAAACCACATTCATCTCTTAAGCATACTCTATATTTAGGATATCCTAGAAACAGAGGGAAGCCCTAAAGTTTACATTATGGAGTTTTCAAAGCTGCTGCACTTGGTCAGAAATAGGAAACAGAAATGGTGAGACACATTTCCACGAAGGCTCAAATTACACTATTTTGCAAAGTTTAAAATTTGCCCATCATTATCCATATATTACAGCTATATGTTATAATTATTTAATCTACGTCTCTTGTTAAACATCTAAATTATGTCACTTCACCAATTTACAGGAATTATGTGATTAGGTGTAATTATCCTAAATAGCTGAACACAATTAAAAAAATTTACATATAGGAAGTGTCATATATAATATGTTAAACTTTTTTTTTCCTCTTGACTCACTGTCCTTGGTCTATCAAAATGAGATAAAGGCTGACTCGGTTTGAATGGGATAAGGGAATTTCCAGCTCTAGGTGACCTCTGGCTCAGGGGGCCACCCACAGCAATTCTCTGCTTAAAGTAAGCACGTTTTCAGGCCACATGTAAAGTCCTGGTAGCTTCTAACCAATGGTACCAGCTGCGATGACGCTCTGATATCAGGTACCCTTGAGGGCCCAGCGGTTCTCTGCAGGACTGAGGGCTGGAAGTTGATCTTCAGATTTCCCTGCTCTGGTGACTTGCCAGCTGCTGTCTTTTCCCCTTCCGCTGTGAGGCAACAGTGAGCCCTGGCTAAGCTCAGTAAAACGGGTGCCTGGTTCAGATTCGTTGTTTACTAGAACGTGTGACCTTGGACAGTCTTACGACCTCTCGACCACTTGCCTCTCCTTCTAGAAAATATAGATGATGATGATGGACACTGAATGTGGGTAATAGCAGCTACACAGTAAGTGCACATTACTGTGCAAACCCCAGACTAAGTATCGCTTCCTCAGAGGCCTTCCCTGATGAACACGTTCCACTCTTGTCCCAGTTTGTGATTAAGTATTATGTGTTTGTTAGTTTAATATTGCTCTCTTTTAAGAGGCTATGCATTTCATGGAAGTAGACAGCGACTGATTATGCCTGTCTGGTGCCAAGCACTCCCTGCATACAAAGAACGCCGGACGGAGGTGGTGAATGACGTATAATTCCTTTCTTTTCTGCACTTTTCTCTTTGCCTTTCCTTCGTCTTTTCCCACAACCAGATGGTCAGTGAATATTTCATAGTGACCTGATAAACTCATTCATACCATAAAGTCCTTGAGACTCTGCCAGGATCACGAGAGACTTCATGGAAAACAGCTTTCTAGAAATATTTGCAAATTCTTAGGCGAGTGATAGATGCTATTACTACCATCTGCACATGAAAAGAGTCTATTGTGTCTGCAATTCACGGAAACAGAAACTCTGCTCTTAATGCCCAGCGCAAGGATTGGTGACAGAGTTATCTGGAGGCTCGGAGCTCCCACAAACCAACCTCCCAAGACTCTGCCAGGTGTGAGGCTGTTATTCCGGATCCAGGCTTGCTCCAACCACAGGAACTTGTTCCGGAGCTGCAGGCATCCATCCACGCTGCTCTCTCCCTCAGGCGGCCTTTGCAGCTTGTCTGGCCCTGCTGTACTCACTCCTCCCCCACATCCGACTCTGATGTCAGAGTGTGCTTTAAACGACCTGTTCTGACTTTAGCTATTTCAATCCACTTCCACTGTTTCTGCTCCTTTCTTATCCAGAAAAAAATTAAACACAGGTGGGTCCTGCTTTTAAGCACTTAGATATCCCACAAAAGACTAAAATATTGGTTAGTTGTTTACCTAACTGAAGGCTTATGTTTTTTTTCATGAGGACTCACAGAAGCAACACCTTCAGTGGTATCAGCTCCTGTGCGCTTTTTAATGTGATTTCATTAATAGATGTTTAATCCATGCAAAACTTTGCAAGAACACACCAATTTTGCATAAGTCATCCCTTCAAACACCCTGTGAATTCATATCGTAACAATCACAGAAGTGAGTTTTCACAGCTCACAGGGCAAACTAAATGGTGGGAAACACAGCCGAAAATCTTGTATCCTGCATGCGTCATCAAAATTAACATGCCTTAAACCAATCACACAGGTTAATATCAAGACACAAGAGAGCCACAAAACTCAATTCATGAAGCTATTGTCTCTTTTATTTCTTCTCTCTGCTTTAAACTACAGCAAGCTGAGGAAAATTTGCAAATCCTTAGTCATGTAGAAATCTGAATTCCCCATGTAGAAAGAACACAATATGGGAAAACCCAAATAAGTTCCATGTGTGAAGTCCCTTTGGTCCACTTACACAAGCAACTTCCCTTACACATTTTGGGAAAAGTCAGCTCATAGTAATTATTGAACACCAAGCTTCCAGTCTGAGTATAATTCTCAATATATTTCAATACCTAGAAAGTGCCTGGATCCAGACTACCAAAATCCACAGAAAAGAAGAAAAGTAACCAGAAGTGGCTTCTTCCCTTTCCCGACTCTCCTTGCTCTGACTTCATATAATCCTCACAAAGGTAGCCCTTTGGATATTCCTTTGCTTTGATTTTCCCAAGTACAATGAGAACATGCCTGTCTTCTGTTTGCTACATTGTTGTGCCATCTGTGGGTGAGTGAGCAAACTTTTCAGAAAAGTTTATTAAACTGTTAGATTTTGTTTAGTCAACAGGTGACCATTTTCACGGTCCTTTACTTTTTGCAAATTTTAAAGAGTTTTTTTTTGGTGCGAGGGAAGTCTTAAATGTGCAGATCTCTAGTCTCTTTCTAATACAATGCTATTATAGCAAGGCCACAGTCATACCAAAAAAAGTATGTTACTTATAATCCCTAAATTTGTTAGAGTAAAATGAAATACTTCACCAAAAATAATTGATTAAATTGATAGTTCTAAAAATTTTACATACAGTTGCTAAATTTGAAAATTAGGTAAATGTAGGTAAAATATAAATTAAAAATATAAGAGGAAAAATTTTAAGACCTGATAAATGGAGGAGAGAATCTTGCCATGCTTAATTTTTTGAACACATAGAAGTTTGTATTTTATATTTTCCGTGTTTATATTTCTTTTGAAGAAAAGGAAAATAAATAAACCTATTCTTATGTTTAATTGCTTCTTTGAACACTAACTCATTTTGTGTGATATTTTTAATATACATTGTTTCATTTTGTCCTTGCCACAACCATAAGCATGGGTAGGACAATTATTATATAACTTCCACGTTTTTCTGATATGGAAACAGAAACTCAGTGGGCTCAATGACCAGCCCAAGGTCATTCATCACCCAAGTGGCAAACTTGGGATTGATATCCCAATTTTTTCTAATGTACCATAATAATTACTTCTCACCTTCTCTATTTCTTCAACAGAAGGTTATGATTTATATTCAGTGGAAAGAAATACTTAATCAATCTGCAAGATATGTCTTCTGGAAACATATTTGAATATCTATTTCTAAAGAGACAGAATTGGAAGTTTCAAATGAATTTAAGCCAATGTCTCTTGTAGAGAATTTAGAGACATATAAAAGAAATTAAAGCATCCATTGTATAGATACATTTCATTTACGTTAGAAGATGAAAAATGAAGCAAAAGAGAAAAGAAAGTAGATAAGAAAAGCCAGTTATCCCTAGTAAATAAAAACCTAGCTTAGGAAATTTTGAATTCATATAAAAGTACAGAAGACTAAAATACAAATGCATACATAGAAACAAAATACTTGGGTTTTTGAAGTAGTATAAGGTGTAAATGGTAATACATAAATACTGAGGATTAAGAAAATATAGGAGAATAAAATAATATATTTACAGGCTCTTACGAACTAAACGTTTGTGTCCCCACCAAATTCAGATGTCAAACCATAACTTTCAGTGACTGTATTTGTATGGGGCCTGTAGGGAAGCAATTCAGATTAAATGAGGTCCTGTGGGTGGGTCCTTGATCCAATAGGATTAGTGTCCTTATAGGAAAAGACAGCAGAGAGCTTGCTCTCTCTCTGCCTCTTGCTAGTGCACAGAGAGGTCATTTGAGTACACAGTGGTACTCAGATGGCAGGTGGCCATCTGCAAGCCAGAAAGAGAGCTATCAAAATCAAATCAATTTGCCAGCACCATGATCTTGGGCCTTCCAGCCTCCATAAATGAGAATATAAATATCTCTTGTTTAAGCCACTCAGTCCGTGGTGTTTTGTTATAGCAGCCTAAACAGACTAAAATAGAGTTATATTAAATACTAAACTTTAATTTTTTTCTGTATATGTGTATATATAGTTTATTGAACTATAGTCAATTTACAATGTTGTGTCAATTTCTGGTGTACAGCACAATACTTCAGTTATACATGAACATACATATATTCATTTTCATGTTCTTTTTCACCGTAAGTTACTATAAGATATTGAATATGGTTCCCTGTGCTATATGATATGAACTCTTTATTTATCTGTTTTATATATATATATATTAGTATCTGCAAATCTTGAACTCCCAACAGACAAGTAAATCCTAACTCCCTCATCTCTATTAAAAAAAAATAATTGTTCAGTCTTTGTAACTAGCAAGAATCAAAGCCAATGATGTCTGCTTCAATTTGCTTCAGGCTTAAAGTATTACATTTCAAGGTTAAAATATGAAATATGTTTTTGATCCTATATGTAAGCTATGTGCCCCTTGACTAGGTCTCCTGTCTCCTTGTTATATTTTTTATTTGTCTTGCTGCTGACGCAGAATATGAGTAGCAGATGATCTCTGGATTATGATCTCTTTTACAACACTTGGAAAACTGTGTTATTCATTCTGAACAACTTAAAGAGAAGGGGAGTAACAAACCACAAATATTTCCCTATTGTCATACTTTGCGAGCTTAGCTAGTCAGGGGAGCTGTATCATTCTGTAGTCTGCAGATACACACAGAATGACTACAATTCTACAGAGAACAATAAATACATTGTCAAATACTGAGCCACTAAAATTCTGCCTTTTCCCTCATATTATAGCTTTGTAGCTGATCTTCAGTATTTATAATGGGGTAGCTTCCAGTTTATTTGAGGAAGGTCTTCTGAAGTGAATTTATTGTGTGCAATTTATTCCAGACCCTGGGTGAATTAACTTACTTTTGAGTCTTCCTTAGCTACATAGCCAAGAGGGAACATGGCCTTCTAAGGATCTTTTAGTTCAATAAAAGCTCCCAAATGCAACATTCAGCATTCTGAGCCACAATGTGTGGATTTAAAACACCCTCTGGGGATCTTTAGATCTATAAACCAATCAGCTGATTACCCTCATCCATTTATGCTATTTTCTCCCATGGATCACTTCCATCTGGGGTTTTAATTGGCTTTTTATTTCATATTGACTATATTTAATAGGACTATCATTCTTATTTTTTTAAATTTAGTAATTATATCACAAGTTTGTGTTAAAAACTAGAGCAAGTCTCAGTTAGCTGTTGAAGAACTACATAAAAAAGTGATGGGAATAGAAAGGGCTTTTTTAAAAGTGGAAAAAAAGCAAAAGTACTTGTCGTGGAGCCTTTTGGGGGGAAATTCAAAGCTTGTCCCTTCAGTGTATAAAGGTGCATGTCTCAGCTGAATTTATCACCTAATTCCAATGACAGCTACAAATATGTTAGTCCCTTGTGGAATATGTAAATGAGTCTCTAGTTAAGAATCTGAAACTTCACAGATACCTGGATAAAAAAAAAATTGAATAAAATAAGTATTCTTACAGCTTAGACATGCTTGCACATGGAAATGTTAGAAGTAAAATGAAATGTAAGACTCTCTCTCTTTAGAAAGAGTTAACCTATCTCTAGGTACTTAATGACATTGACCAATGAAAGTAAGCAATTCATTTTTAAAGAGAAGTTCATAGTATTTGAATTTCACTTCTTTTGGAGGGACAGCCATTAAAATATAAATTTGATACTATTTTGAACCATGTGATACATGCACATTTTAAGTAACCATGCATAAAATGATTAGTTGTTCTATAAGCTGTCAATTGATACACAAGCATTGAACACCTGTAAAATACTTTATTGGTATTACTGCTTAATTTCAATATTCAGCATCTCAAACTTAAGATTTTAAAATTTCTTTCATGAAAAAAATTTGATATTTAGAAGTTATTTAAAAACACTGCCTTGGAATAATGGTTGGGCACGTATTCTACTTTTTCAGAGTCATATTAATAGAAAGTATGCCTAACCTATCTTTTTTCAGGCTTTGATAGTCAAAAATGGTTTAAATTTCATTCCTGGAGAGAGTCTGTCATCCTCTCCAATAGCTTTCAGTGGACTAGCATTTTAAGGTCACATGCAGCCAGAAGAATTAAAATATACCAGCAGGTTAGCTTTAGGCAGTGAACTTAGCTTTGTAGTTCCTTGTTCTTACAAAAGAGATATGTATTTAAAGAATATTCTTAATATAATGTTTGCATTTGCCTATTCTTTGATTTACTTATTCAATATTTATTTATTCAGGACTGACTATATTCAAAACATGGTCCTAAACACAGGAAGACATAGTTTGTGTCTCCAAATCTACTATGGAAATTCAGATAGTCAACAAATACATTATTAAAGGGCAAAATAAGTGACATAATCTGGATATGAGTCTAGAGTGTTGATATGGGAAAGGTGCCTCTTAGTTGGAGGATCAGGGGAAGCTGCATGGTATCCTGGGGGTTGTTGGGGCACATACAGCTCGTTAACATAATAGTGTGATGAGAACAAGGGAGATAGATTTGAGGAGGTGAGAAAGGCAACAACATGGTGCTGGAAGGACTGAGTCTACTGGGGAGTGGACCCCAAGCAGCAGGATGCTCAGCAGTCCATTGGGGTAGACTAAAGTCAGTACTTCGTCATCTACAATGGGATTTTTACAATTTATTAGCCAGAAGAGTACACATCCATGCCAGTTCCAGAACAATGGCAAAGTCCCAGTCGTGGAAAGATCTATGCTTCAATTCCAGGGAATCAGTCAAAATAATTACCTGCCAGTAACCCTGAAGATAATAACATAGTCTACTTAATTCAGAGAAATTCTATGCTTCTTAGAGGGCCCCAGAGCTACAATTCAGATTGGGACCATCAGGAAAGGAGTCTCTGAGAGGAAACGTAGTCAGGTGGACTGAGGATACCACTGGCAGAAGTGGAAAAGCTGATACCTGTAGAGGGTTAAATGGAATTGCATTGGTCTCCTTTAGTCCTCTCAATATTAACAGTGTTAAGACCTTGCAGGTTAGGAAACCAGAGTTGGGAGAAGCTAATTGCTCAGGATTACACAACCACGAAATGATAGACCAGACGTTCAGCCCAAGCCTTCTATTTCCCAAACCCTGTTTAATTCCAAATAACGTAGTGTGCTGAAGACCAACTAACATGAAATAAATTTGTTAGAAGATTAGAAGTTTAGATCAAGTTTGAAAGAAATCTATCTCTATAAAACTGCCATCAGAATAGCTTGGAAGTGCTGACTGGGCTTTGAGCAGAGGCCCACAAACAGGCAACGGCCTATTAAATCAGCATTTTTCACCCTCAGTGAGTGTGTCTGAGTGTGAATGGCCTCTGAAAAACTCACAGGTTCAATTAATTAAGTGTTCAGAGCTGAAAACTGATGGACATCTGAGATGCTTGTCTTCATTTTTGCTAGATGATAATAGTATTGCAAATTTATTTAGAAAGAAGGGAATTTCTACATTTACAAAAATGACTACAGAAAAATGTGAAGCTGTGAGATTGTATCTGGTTTGTATCTGAGGCTTTAAATAAATATGAAAGAGTTAAGAGCTTCCTCTCAAAGTACACAAGTATATTTTACACTATAGACCAGATTTGGGTCTGAGCGTGATGAACTTTCACACAATTAGAGACCAGGTGACTTCAAAAGTTCTGGTGGGTTCTCTTTGCTTTAGTAGTTAGGATCTATATTGTACATCATTTCCAATCCATGTCACTTTTTTTAAGTTTAAATAACCAAAGAGGTGCTATTTTATTTTAATGCATTGCTGTACTCTTTAAAAAATATTCCCAAAAGCCTCAATCTTCACTAAGTTTGAACTTACTTCATTTTTGAGACCATCAACCTATTAAAAATCATGTAAAAAGTACAAAGTCCTTCTTATTCCCCAAACCTTTGCATTGTGTATAACATTACTTCATCTAATTATGAATGGATGGTCAACAGGTGGTCAGTACTATGACAAGGTATCTGTAATCTTTGTTTTCAGAAGCTTTTGTCCCTTAAGCTCTTTCTTTCATGAGTTTTATGGATGCCTGAAATTCTGTAATTTAAATCCATCTATTTGCTCCATGTTAGAAATGAAAATATGTGGTGGGTAGTATTTTAAATTTAGTAAGAAAGAGTTTAATAGTTTCTTCTTAAACTTATCTTTAATTGAGGAGAGCACTGGAATGGATAAACGGATTATCTCCAAAGTAATTGAACAGGAGACCAAATCTAAAGTAATCTTTGCCAACCACTTCAGCCTTAATTTATCTAATGACAGAAACACATACAAGCAACAACAGGGCTGTTCATATGAAATATGCCCTTAATAACGATAAACGCACTGTGCAACTTAGAACTGAAGGCATCTGGCAAGAAGAAAAAATATAAAGGTAGAAATAGTGATAAAATATACTTAAGGAAAAGTCAGACTCATTTGGCTAAGGTAAACTTGTCTAGCAAAGTATTTGGAACATAAATTTTGAAAGATGTGGCGTGACCAGATTTTCAGAGGTCTCAAATGCAAAGCTGAAGATGGTGGGTAGAGTTATAACAGATGCTGTCAGCTAATTAAACAATTTTCATGTGAAGTAACCGGATAACATGGTCTACAGCTTAGGCTGTAAGGAGGGACTTAATGCTTCTTAGGCCAGATGCTACTGAAAGTTAAGTTGAAGCCATGATTCTTAATAAGGCTGGTACTTTCCTAACACTTTCTCTTCAACACTTGATTATGGAACCAAGTTTTAATTGTAGTCTCATTTCATATCCTTAAGTTTTTTGGATCAATAACTGGTCTTTCTTGATATACAATGTCTGTTTCCCTAAAACAATATCTAATTTGTTTTTTGTTACATTATATTCCCTCTGTTCTCAATTCCTTATCATCAACTTTTAGTTGATAAGGTGCATAGGTAATGAGACAAGTGTTTAGAAGCTGGCATCATCCAGTAGGCTCTGGTGTATGTCAGCTGGTTTCCCCTTACATAGAATCTACATCCTAAGAAATAGAATGGGGAAGCAACTCTAAGCAGGACTCCTGTAACAGATGACATCAAGGACAGTTCAAAAAGTTGATGCTAATAAACTATGGAAGATATAGTTCGTATTTAAAAAAGAGGAGTCTTTAATGGGCTGCTGGGGAGAAAGAGAATTACCTATTTGCAATTCAAAAAGAGCTTTCTATTATACAAATCTTTACATGTAGGTTAATTGCCTGCCAAGATTTCCTTTTAGATCAAAGTCTAAGTATGCGAGATCAATGCCATACAATGACATATCATCATTTTTGACTACTTCACATGCTGCATAGAGTTTTTGTATTGCTTTTATTTCACTGGGGAGCTGGAAGTATTTTAAATTTTTTATATTATTTTCTTACTATTACATTTTTAACCCTGAAAGGTCAAAAATAGAGTGAGGAAAAAAAATCTCCACAAGATTTTCCATATTTAAAAATACGTGAATAAATTATTTTATCAACATTTTTAAATAACTGAAATATAGTAAGTGGCTTTGAACATTAAAAACTAAGTAAAAAAAAATGGATCTAGAGATTCAGTTTTACTGTGATTCTTTAATTTAAGGATGGTATATTATAAACACGCCCATGACACTTAGTATCATCTCTCTGTCCCTTTCAGTTCTGCTTTTTTTTATGAGCTGGAATGAAGCCACATTTTTCCCCCTTTTCTTTCTTGGCCAAGCATTCCCCAGAAAAGAACATTTTTTTAGTCTATTAACCTATAGCAAAACTTCATAAGAAAAGTAGGCATGACAGTTTCCATGTCCCTTTCAAAATTCATATAATTAGTAAACTCATGTCTCACTTGGCTTTCATATCAATACTTTCCCCTTCCTTCATTTGTTAAGTTTCATTAAATGAATTGCCAATATAGATGACTGGGCAGGTCAGTTAACTGGCCCCTTAACTGTGAGTAGCTTTGGTTCTTTGTGAGTTACAGTGTAAATGCTTAGTTATTAGGCTATTTTTTTTTTTTTTTAAGATTAGATGATACTCCACAGTAATAGTTTGTGCCATATGCCTTATTTTTTTAGTTGTTTATTTTGAGGACTATTGGTTTAGTTTAGAGATAATTTCACTTATTTTTCGTAACAGATGGGCTGGATATATCACATATGCAGTGCATCAAAACATCTAATCCATTTAAAAACAAGCTATTGAGAACAATCAACTGATGCCTGAAAGAAAATATTGGTAGGTTAATTCAAAATTTAATAATATTCCAGAGTTATAGCAAACATTTTATACTTTCATTATTTTGTTTTTTAAAGTTAATACTATTTCTATAACTGATTATCAATTTCAACGTGTTATCCTTCACTTTTGTCATCTTGTCTTCTGAAGCTAAAAATTCTATTATTTAAATTCCACCTATGAGTAAAAAACACAATGATAAAAATTGTTTTCGAAATTTTACATCTTAAAATATATAAGAAAAACAAACATAAGATACGTATCGAACTAAATATAGTCAGCAATGAAAACAATGTATAAATAGCCATTCATCTGTTAAATGTTTATCTCATTGAGTAAAGGGCAATTACACACAAATTGGAAAAAAAAAAACTAAGAAATCAAGAGGAAAAGAATACATAAATCTGAGAAAATCCAATCAGGCACTGAACAGAGGAGATTTTTTTAATTATTGTATTAAGAGGTCAGTGAGAGTTTATCACTAAACAATATAGTTGAGCTTGATTGTGAAAGCTTTCTTCTAATGCTTACATGCCTAATCTCTTTTAGCAAATCAATATGATATTAAGTCCGAAATGTTGCATTAAGATCTATTTATGTATAGGTTATGGGAAGTTAAACACACACACAAACACACACAAATTTTAAAATTATAGACAGAGTCATGATTCTGTGAAGGCAAACGCTGTGAAACCGTTAAACTGAGGATAAAATGATCTCATAATAATCTACTTTAAAAAGAGAAGGCATGAGGCTCAGTGACTGTGCAAGTAATCTCATCCCATATAGGACAGTTCAGCATCTTTTGCTTTCTTACAAGGGTGGGGCACACAGAAACCGCTGTGTGAAGTTTCACTGACAGAAATGTGACGATACAGAGAGAATTACAATAATGTTTTAAAAATTAAAGTTAGCAACTCAAATGGAGAGTGCCACAAAACATGCTTGCCTTTAATCATGTGTTCAGAAAGATCTATCTCTTATATGAGTGAGAACAATTTTCATTCACTAGGACTTTGACTATTTGTGTTTCTTAAATTCTGGCACTTGAGTTTGGAATAAAAAGAAACAAAAAAAACCCCAAAAAACAAAAAAACCGCATACCTTATCAATAGTAGATGGTTTCAGTTATTTTGAAGTTTTCTGTATATGTCTAATCCTGAACCTTATGTTGTCTGATGTGCACATGTTGTCACAAATGTTTGGAAATTCCTTTTTTTAGGACTGCAAATTCAAGAAGTTTAAGACCTTGGGGCCTGGAGCTGAAGTGTATAGGGAATGCTCTGTTGGTGAAGATAAACTCTTGCTAAACAGGGTTTTTTTTTTTTTTTTATAAGTATCTTCATTGAAATATTACACTGTTGCATGAAATATCTCCCTGCCTTTACGGGTTATCTTTCCACAAGACCAGCTAATCCTAAAGGCGACATAAAGCTTGCTGGATAAAAATGTGGAATCTGAGACTCTCGTGCAATAATAAGTCATGAACCTGCAATTTCTTGTGAACTGTCCCTTGGGCTGGAACTTAAACTTCTGTAACAGAAAGGATCTTGCTTGGTCCTTGTGAATCAGTTGGTACCAGTAGAACATGGAATAAATAAAATTAAGTTAGCTGGCAGAGTCATTCTCAGTTGAAGGGAAAAAAAAAAACATATAAAAATATATGAGCAAAGAAATAGAGAAACTCAGTGGAGATAGCTTCAGAAATACAGATCTTCAAGGGGTGAGGGCTGTGGTAAGGAATTAGCTTCCATGGTACAGATTTACAGAGAACAATTCAAACACCCTTTATAAATCAAATATTTTAATGATTCCCTTCTGAAAAACATCAAGCAGAATGCATGATATTAAATCCAATATAAAATGCTTGCTTCTGACAGTTCTTGAAAAGTAATTCAAAAATTTGAAGTCATCTTTATATTAGTCCTCAATTATTGGGAAGAGTTATCTCATTTTCAAAATGCCTGGATGTCATAATGTCACAGTAATAGATTTTACCCAAGATTTTTTTACATGCTCTACCTAAGGATGTTTTAAATAGAAGCAGAGGACACCAGGATGTGTGATTTACACCAAAAATACATGGGAAAAAAACTACTATGAACATCACTTTATTTGGAATTCCAGAGACTTTTATACATCTACTAATTCATTTATTCAAATAATTTCGATTTTATAAACTCATTGAATATGTAACGGAGAATTTAAAATGCAGGGAAGAAAAGGGAAATAAATTTTACAGATATACTAGTAACATTAAGGCTGCTTTGTTAATGAAGGGAAGAAGGGATAGCACATGCCAGGGTAAAAATCTCACTAATTAGAAACTGGGGAGATCTTACTATCAACTAGTAGAGTAAGATCAAGAATGAGTTCTCAGTTAGACCCACATTCTTTGTCAGTCATTGTGCTCGATGTGAGGCAATGAAAAATGACTGAGAGATGCTCGTGGCTCTCACGTTACAGCCGACAGGGCATTCAAGTAGAGGTATAACATGGATCAAAGCACAGATGCAGGGGAGGGTGGCCCAAGCAGGAGACGGGGAGAAACACTTCCAAGTAAGTACCGCCTGCACTAAAGCGACTACACTAGAGTCGTGTCACAGAGATGTCTGAAGCCAGATGAAGGATTTTGGACCTAATTCCCTGGCACAGTGGAGCACCCACACCTTTCAGAGTATGACAGGTGATGCTTTGAGTGTGGAAAGATAATAATAGCCTTATTATTAGACTATTCTTATTTTGTACCAAAAAGACAAGAAAACTTAAGCTTTATTCTTATTTATCACACAGGTTTACACTGACTTCTTCAGCCAGACATATATCAGAATGGTCATTTGTCATATATGAGAAGGCACAGCTTCCTGAAAAGAGCAGGGTAGTAATTTTGCAATCTAGACAGGGTGGCAAGTGGAATCCTCCTTCATCTGCCTGCTTTCAGCACTTTGTGAATGATTTAAGAGTTTAGATGCACCCAGGGAAGGACATTTGAGATCACCATATTTAGTCTGAACTAAGTTAGACCTCGTGAAGTGAGCAAGCACATGAAAAGATCCCTGCAAAGAAACTATGGGCTGATGATAATGCAGGTATAAGTGAACCAGAAAACGGCAGAGGAAACAATAGGAACAGTGACTATCACTACTGCATTATTGGATAAAAATCAGGGACATCTACAATTCAAAAGAGATTATGTTCAGACTACTATTTAAAGTATGACTCTACCTGCGTGCATGAGTGTGTTTCTATGTATAATGCCTTCAAATATTAGCTAATGATAGTAAAATGCTGTCAATGGTTAGCAAGATATCTGTTTAAATGACTTATTTCATGTTGATCTCATTCCTGCCTGTTCTCCAGTATTTATTTTCATACATTTCACAATGCCCATCGACACAATGACACATTTATGTACTTCATAAATAAATTTTAAAATACACCATGAGAAGTGCTCCATTTCTTTAAAGTACAAGAATGAGCCATAAAAATGTTCATTCTAGACTCTATCTAGAAAATGGAATGCCATGAAAGGTTTTAGAGTAAAATAATCAAATGTTCAGAACTTTGCTTTAGCAATATTATTCTGACTGCGATGTACAGGATAAATTAGAGACGCATAATGGCTTTGAGAGATGATGTCAAGGCAGTCTTTGTGACCTGTCATGTGGGTAGCCTAGGAGTTTCTTGCAAGCAGAGGCTGTGTTCTCCTAATATTGGTGTGATTAGCAATATCTCATGTGATAGAGGCATATTAGAATTGCCTGACACATATTTGTTAAGTTGAATGGAATACTTACAAGCTCATCTCTTTGTTAAGCCTTTGAAAGATCACTGTCAATGTCATCTTTTGACTAATCCGTCATACTGGAAGTATGGTCTTTTCTCCCTTTCCCAGAACATTTGATATTCCTGCTGCAGCCCCTGGACTGTTCTGCCTGATGCCATGCCTACCTATGTAATGCATGGATACATTCCAAGCAAATTTAGAATGTAAACTCTTCGAAAGGGGAACATACAAGATTTATCCAACTACCTAAATGAGAATTTATACATTCATATAATTAAACAGGGATAGGGAGAACTATAGAGAGAGTTAGAGCCTGGGACTTGAGTGTATCAGTATCTCTACCCCTCTCTCTCCTGTCTCCCTTGGTCAGCTTCCCTGGGAAGAGGAGTGAGAGAGGCAGGTGGAGAGGGGGATGTCTGCTGGAACAGACTATATACATAACTATATATCAAATAATATTACCACAGAGAAAAAAACTCTTACCTAACTTTTGAACACAAAATCCTGACTGGACACCTTCAGCAACATAGATTCCAAAGATAAGACATGCAAAGAAAATTTGAACTGTACTTGGCAGTACTGTTAGTACTAGTAATTGTTTTGTGCATATTGTAGGGTAGAACAAATAAATGCATATATTAGTATAGTTGAAAACCAGGATTCTCATGATGGGAAATGGAGCTAAAAATATGGAATCAAGGTTAAGGGATATAGAAAATAAATAAGAAAACATAGAAATACACAATCTGATTTCCAATAACAATAAGATCCAAAAAAAAGCAAGACAGAGTCATACGAAAATAAGTGAGACAGTATTAGCCAAAATTAGCCAAAATCACATAAAAAAACTAATTTGGAGGAGAACTCTGAACATCTAAGTGGACACATTCATCATCCAACTTGGGAGAAGATCATCCTGAACAGAGGAAACAGCAAGTGTCAAGACCCTGGGATAAGACCAGACCTGTCATTTGTGAGGGCTCTATGCCTTTCTTGGGTCTGAAGGATTGTCACTGAAGCTGAGTTTGGAGGTACAGTTATGGTCCAGGTTAGAAAGAGTACTGAGGTCAAAAAAGGGAATTTGGATTTTCATCTGAGTGAAACAAGATGCTACTGGCCAGTTTTAAGTGAAGGAGTGATGTGATTTTGCTTAGGTTTAATTAGACTCATTTTTGTTTCTTTGTAAGAAATGGAGTATAAGAGTACAGGTATGGATTAATGGTAATAGTGGAGATGAAGAGAGGTAGATTAATGCAGGATCTGTTTTGGAGATAGAGTCAAACAAACCTGCAGCTGGATTGAATGGGAGAGAGTAAGAAGTAACAAGATGAATCCAATACTTTCAACTGGATGAATGGACATATTGAATACTCGATGGGAAAGACAGAGGGAGGACCAGATGGAGATGAAGTGGTGGGAAAATCAAATATTTTGTTTGGACCATATAGTGCTTGTGATGCTTACTTTACATTCAGTTGGAGATGTCTGGTAAGTAGTTGGATATACGATTATGGAGTTCAAATTAAAAAAGAAAGGAAGAAAGAATGGAATAATGGAAGAGAAGGAGGAATTATGGAGCTAGAGATACAAAGTTGTTAGTTACAGACACATAAGATGACATTTATAGGCAAGTGACTGTAAGAGATTATTTAGAGAAAGATTGTAAAACAAGCTGCAAGCTTAGGGTACACATATTCAGATATTAAGAAAAGGATAGGAAATATGAAAAGGAGACTGAGAGAGGGTATCTGACAAGGTATGAGAACAAAGTATGTGGTGCAGTGGAAGCCTAGAGATGTATATGTTTAAGAAGGAGTGAGCAATTGTCAAATGATGTTATGAAGCCAAAGTAAGAGGAGAAGTGACTACTGTGTTTGACAATATATAGAGGGCTGATGTTTCCAGTAAGATGAGTTCCAACGGAGTGCTTAGTGTGGGTTCCTATCTGAACATGACTAGGAGAGACTGTAGTGAGGTAGGGGCAAGGGCAGTATACAGAACTCAAGAATTTCTGCTGAAAAGGAGAACATGGAGGGAGATAGTCTAAGAGATAATTCTTTTTTTTTTTTTCAAGATGGAGGATCTTAGGAGAGGATGACAAGAAAGCTCCTTTTGAAAGAAAGAGATATTAATGTCAGAAAAAAAAAAGACTGCAGAAAAAATATTCGTTGAGGCGAGAGATGATCAGATCAAGAGCAAAAGTAGCTTTTAACAAAATAGGGGGATTGTTGCACTAGAAGTGAAGGCAGAAAATATGCATATAATATGGATATAGTTGATAGACTAGGCAAAGGCACAATGAAAATGATTACTGCAGATTACTGTTCATATTTCAGAATGTGAAATATTGGTGCATATATGCCAGGGACAGAGGGAATGGTGGAAGGAGGTGTTGGAGGCCTGAAGGGAGAAACGAGAGTGAGAGTGAGGGAAAGCAAATCTGAGAAGTAAATGCATAAGATGGGCAGCCAATTTTCAGTGCATATTTGCCCAACTCGCAAAGGAAAGCAATACTTTTAGTTTGGGTGTGTGCCGGGAAAGGATGCTAGTGTGATAGATGGACAGCTGTGTTGTGAAGACCTGAAACAGAACATGTTCAAAACTGGAGAAAAAGGAAGAATGTTTTAAGGATACCCCCAAAGCACTGCTCTAACAAAACAGCACAGTTCTCAATGAATTATTAAAAATAGCAGTAACAGATCACAATATAGGTCCTATAGTAGTACTCACAGGCCAAAGAATTCTACACATTCGGTATCATTATCATTTTAATGTTGAGCTTATTTTGCAGTCTAAGAAATAGTAAATGACCATTTCAACAGCTTGTGACTCAGTCCAATTATAAAGTAAGGAATACTATTTTTTGGTCATAGTGTAATTGTTTTCATTCAAAAACTCTCCCAAACCTCCTACTTCCCCATCCTCACCCCAATATAGCATTCCATCATTATAGCCCCACCTAGGAATGCAAAAACTGAAATTTTCAGTATAATATGCAGAGATATTTATATGTATGAACTATATACGGTACTCTTCCAAATTAATCTGAGGTATACACTTTTTATGAATGGGTTTTATTGTTGACATTATCACTGGGAGTTAAGAGGGACAGAGAGATATATCATTATGGCCACAAGATACAAGTAAAGATCACTTAGTAAGAACTGTAATTGTTTTTGAATACTTAACTATTGCATTTGCAAATAGAGGCTTCAGTTTGGGTTCAAACAAAGTTGTTATGACATGATAAATGAGAAATCAATAGGAAAATAAATGGTTTCCAAAAGGCAAACTCACAAGTACCATTTTTTCCTTAATCTGCATCCAAATTTCTAAGACTCTCCAATTGGTGTGTCCATATATGAAGAAGTGTTATCTCTTATTTGAAGGCTGAAACACTATAAAGCAGGCAAGGACACTGGACCAGAAGCCCAGATTTCTTTTGTTCAGAATCCCCTTTAAAAAAAAGGAAAAACAAAGGGGAGCCTAAGGAAATAGTCCATCTCTCATCTATTGCTCAAGGAATTGATCCTCTAAGAATGTGTCAGAGAAGCAGTCACAGAGTGAATGTCCAAACCATCTGCCACAGGCCTGCCAAGAGAAATGGGTAAGCTAAACCTGCCCTGACAAGACTTTACCATAATTGGCTGGACAAACAGATCTTTTTTGTCAAAGAAAACATTTTGTGTATCACAGTTTTACTAAACGAATAATGCTTGAATAACAAGTTATTTTTTGTAAGAAATAATTACCGGTTTTGGAGAGAATGCTATAAGCCATGTAATTACAAGATCAAATGAATCTGTTGCTGTCATAAATTTCTCTTGACAGCACTTCAAGAGAAAGATATTAAAGTATGAATGATAGGAATGAAATAGTAGTCTTAATGCACGAGATTATTAGAATGGGTTTTAACTTCAGGGAGAAAGATATTCCAAAAGTGGGTGGCACTATTTTACAACAGACAATATATTAATGACCTTTCTGATTATTCAATATAAAAATACACTTCTACAGCATGACTAAATAAAAAAAAAAACTCATGTGAAACCTCAAAGCTAGGACCCATTACACTACCCAATTAATATTTTCATGTGATTTCCCCTAAGGCAATAAAAAGATCATTGTTTATTCACAGGCACAGACAGTATATCATTGAAACAAATATTTAAAACTATTTTAAAATAATATAACTGGAAGAAACACTAGAGATCACTTAACCCAAACTTCTCATTTCACAAATAAGAAAACTGAGACTGAAAAATTAAATGACTTGCTCAAGGTCACAAATCATGAACAGCTGTCAGCATCAGGCCTAACCTCGTCAAATCTGAAAAAGTCTCTCCCTTTTCCTTTGAAACATAATCCACTCTACTCTTCCAAATGGACTGTTTCTCTCTCCTACCCTTTCAGTGTTCTATCTATGACAAATTACTCAGGACTTCTTTCTCTGTACAGAAGTCATTGCCATGTTGGGCCTGTCTTCCATACTTGTCCCATGTATCATGCCTTCCCAATGCTATTAAGCCTATCTGATACAGGAAATTAGAAATCGAGGAATGCTGGTGCAGAATATTGTAGTTTTTCTACTTTGAGTGGAGAATGAAAGATGGGGGGACACAAATTTTGATAACTTTTTTAGGGAGACCATCACTTTTTTAATAACTCAAAGTTGTAATGGGAATTTTGAGCCCAGTCTCTTAACCGCTGTGAGTTGGTTACTCTTCATAGATGAGAAAATAGCCAACACTCAGGGGTTAAAAGAATAGGCTCTAAAATAGACTTATGTTTCAATCTAGGTTCCGCTTTTTTACAAGCAGTGATTTTAAGCAACAACTTCCTCATCAGGACAGTTTGAAGATTACGTGAGAATATCTATGTAAAGTGTTTACAATAAAAATGAGCACAGAGCAGAAGCTAAATGTCAAGTTATTATATCTAGTGGATATTGTTCAACTCCTCCATCTGTTGTCATCCTGTTAAAATCTGAATGCTTCTGTGTCATTCCACTGAAACCACTCTTGAAAAGTATGACCTATGACCAATTAAATGTCAAATTCAGTGACCCATTTTTAGTAGCTGTTCTATCTCAACACTCTCCAACACTTGAGACTGCTTACCTCTCTGGATGTCTTCAAATTCTCTCCTCCTTTGACTTCTGTGAACCCCCACTCTCCCCAGCACCGTATATATCAGACTGTTCCTTTCTTTCCCCTCTACCTTTTATCTTGATGATGTCATTTACTTCAAAGCTTGCAACCAGTCCCAGAATGCCAGGAACTCTGATGTCTATTTCTGGTATTTTTCTAATTCCAGAGATACATATAGACTCTAATTTCAAACTGATTTCTGTGTATTTTTATTCTAATGCACGGGACCAGAAAACAGAACTCATTCAATTTTCCTACAACTAACTATCCCTGAGTTCCCTGTCTTTAGAAATGTTATCTCCATCTACTTCATTGAGTTTCACAAAGGCTTCTTTGATTCTTTTTTCCAGCATGTCTTGAATGACAGCTCATCCCTGTTTGCTTGGGATGGTTTCAATTTATACCTACCATTTCATCTCCATTATTAATTGAAATCTCTTTCACTCTTAAAAGTGTTGTAGTATGGTTGATAAATTCTGTGATTATCCTAATCATGTTAGGCATTCAGCCTACTTCACAATCATTATCAGACTCTTGGTATTTCTTTCCATTCTCTGTAGTGTAGGCTTCCATTTTGGTTTTCTTTCTGGACACTATCTAGTCTCTTTAAGGATCATTGATATCAATATATTTCTGATTACTATATTCTTCCATGGTTACTCAAATGATCTTCCTAAACACAAGCCTGGTACTATTATTCCCCTTCATAACGATGTTCACTCTTTCTCAACTGCCCACCACACAAAGTCCAGCACCCTCTTCTCACTAATTTTGCATCTGCTCATCTCCCTTCCTTACTACATTTAGACTCAAGGATAGGCCATATTGTAGATCAGTAGTTTTAGATTAGAGAATATAACTTAATAAAGAGTAGACATGTAGTAATGTCTTTCTACAATAATACCTCTGGAAAAAATGCTAGCAGACTATAGCATTTCCTGATATCAGTCATTGAAGTGGGATAATATGCATTCCTGCCTGCCTGGCAGGGCCACTGTAAAACACAAATGTGACAATGCAAGCATGTTCAGCATCACCATACAAGGTGCATGACTATTGGTTTTGTTATTGTTATTTTTCTCTCTCCTACCCAAAATAGATGCATTTACTATTAATAGAGGCTTTCATTAAGGATCGAAATATTCAAATGAGTGTTTCTGCTATTCACAGGGAGGAAAATGCATTCTCCAAAAAGTAAATTTTGTGAGAACTCCATTATCAAAATTTCCTTTCTTTGATTAAAAAACTATATATTTAGGACTTACATTTTCCCTATTTTTAATAGCAATTGAAACCCTTAAAACTATAGGATGTAACATTTGATATAATCTTCTTAAGATTTTACCTTTTACAAATTTATAGATGGTCAAATTACTTTCCTGAGTTTTAAAACCAAATGGGGGGAATGATACCTCATCAGAAATAGGTTCAAATTTCATCCTCATCACCTTTAGAGAGCAACACACTATGGAGTATATTAACTCCAGTCCTCAACCTCTAACATTGACAACCAGGACTAAGGATGCACATAAACAGAAAATACCAAGATAAAAAATACTAAAAATGCAGAATCAGAAAGCATATGCATGTATATAAATTTCATACTCCAAAAAATAAAAGTGAATATTGTTTATTTATTCTCATCCTTTTAGATATTTATGTCTACATTACATATATGTGTGTATGTATATTCCATAACTTTATTAAATATATATTCCATAAATTAAGGGAATGCACATGCTCTTAAACTGGTTTTCTGACCGACCAAGCACTTGCAAATAAATTTGATTGGACTACAGGAAGTTGCCTTTTTTAAAAAGGGAATTTGAATATCAACAGTTTCCTATGGTTCAAATTAATAGCAAATGGGAACTGGCTAAGAGTATTTAAATTATTCTGCTCACGTATATATGGTCAATTTATTTAGGGAAAAGGAATCAAGAATATACAATGGGGAAAGGATAGTCTCTCCAATGAATGATATTGAGAACACTGGAGAGCCACATGCAAAAAAAAAAGAAAGAAAAATTAAAAAAAGAAAAGCAAGAAACTGGACCACTCTCTTAATACACACACAAAAACTAACCCAAAATGTATTAAACACTTGAACACAAGACCTAAAGCCACAAAACTCCAAGAAGAAAACATAGGCAGTAAGTTCCTTGACATAGGTCTTGATGATGATGTTTTTGGATTTGACACCAAAAGCAAAGGCAACAAAAGCAAAAAGTTCTTGTTCACAATTGGGACTATATCAAACTAAAAAGCTTCTGTACAGCAAAGGAAACCACTGACAAAATTAAAAGGCAACCTACCAAATGGAGAAAATATTTGTAAATCATAAGTCTGGTAAGGAGTTAATATCCAAAATATATAAAGAATTCATAAAACTCAATAGCAGAAAAAAAAACTGATTAAAAAATGGGCAGAGTATCTCAACAGGCATTTTTTTCAAAGAAGCATGAAAGATGGCTAACAGATACATGAAAAGACACTCAACATCATGAATCATCAGCAAAATGCAAATCAAAACCACAATATCACCTCACACTTGTTTAGAATGGCTAGTATCGAAAAAACAAGAAGTAAGTGTTGGCAGAGACGTGAAGAAAATGGAAACCCTGTGCACTGTTATTGGGAATGTAAATTGGTGCACCCACTATGGAAGACAGTAGGAGGTTCCTCCAAAAATTACAAATAGAACTACCATGTGATAGTAATTCCACTTCCAGGTATTGACCCAAAGGAAATGAGAACATTAACTTGAAAAGATATGCACCCCTATGTTCACTGCAACTTTATTTACAATAGCCAAAACATGGAATCAACCTTAATGTTCACTGATGGATGAATGGATAAAAAGATGCTATATACATACATACACACACACACACACACATATACAATTTGTCTATAAAAGAGGGAAATCTTGCCATTTGTGACAAATGGATGGGTCTTGAGTGCAGTATGCTAAGTGAAAAAAGTTAGCAGAGAAAGAAGAATACTGTATAACCTCACTTATGTGTGGAATCTAAAAATAAGAGGCAGAGGGTGGAGGGGGAAGAGCAAAATGGCTGAATGGGGTCAAAAGGTACAAACTTTCAGTTATAAAATAAATAAGTAATGACACAAGTAATGTACAGCATGGTGACTATAGTTATTAATACTGTATTATATATTTGAAAATTGCTAAGAGAATAGATCTTAACAATTCTCATTGCAAGAAAAAATTTTGTTACTATGTTTAATAATGGATGTCAACTGGACTTATTGTGGTGATCAGTTCACAATATATACAAATATCAAATCATCATATTGCCTATTTGAAACTAATATAATGTTATGTGTCAATTATATCTCAATAAAAAAGTATATATTTTTATTTATAAATTAGAACAACTTGTATATTTTAAAATGAAAATCTAGGAGAATTCCTTATTAAGGATAAAAAAGCTAATATATTTAACTGGAAATCCATAATTGGAGAATAGAGTCTTTATTATTTCTTTATGATATAATGTTCACATTCATGTTCACTTCATCCGTGATGCACACATTTGTTGATCTTTCGACAGATTGTTAAAGGGCCATTTAGATTGAATAATTTTATAATTTGAAATCCTGTTTAAATGTAAGTAATTTTGAAACATTCAACTACATGGTTATGTTTCAGGAAGAAAAGTAGACCCATTTCAAAGACTACACATTGGGAATTCCTTTCATGTTCATTGCCAATCAATATTGTGGAGTCTCTAGTTGATAAAATACTAAATGTATGAAAATGTTGGGGGGAGTGGAGTGGAGTAGAAGAATCCTAAAAGAGTCAAGTGCTCCAAGCCCTTTTATTTTATACATAAAAAACTGAGATTCAATGACTTGAAATAGTAATTTGGTCATTTGGAGTAACTATTAGGAAACCTGAAGAAAAAGAAACAATAAAAGATAATCAATCTGCATAACCAAAGATACACTTGCACTGGATCTAGTAGACTTTAGAACAGGATCTATTGACAATGCATTGATCCTGTAAGGCATTTAGTATGTAATGAACTAGACAGCTCTCGGGGAGTTCTGCAAGTACAACACCATGGCCTTGAGAGAAGAATGGGTAGCATGATGATCTGTATTTCTTAGTCTATTGAGAATTTCTCAATCAGGATTTCTCAGCTATTTCACTATCTAAAGTCATTTGAAATTTTATAATAACATTGAAATGTTTCATAAAAATGACCCATAACAGAAGTTATAATTATTAGATAGGTTCAAATTGTATCTCTCTCTTTCTCTCTCTTCCAATAAAAGATAAAGGTTAAAAAAAATCTTATTATTGGGGAATACTGTTTAAATTGACTTAAGGTTTTCTAGGGTACATGATGGTCAAAGGATCAGATGAAAGCACCCAAGAATCACAGAGGATAGTTCTACCTTGTCTGCAACGAATGTAGTAGAGGATTGGAGGTGTCAGAAGTGAGAGATGAGGGGAAGCAGAAAGGTTGAAGTGAACCGCGGGTGAAGTTGAAAAATCTATGAAATCTGTGTCTGCGTATGATTAGAAAACAATTAAGAGAATAGAAAATGTTGTAGCTGAAGAAATGATGGATGATAGGGCACTGTTTTTAAGAAAAGGGGAACAAAGGCCAGAGAGGGAGGTGAAAGAAAGATATTTTAAAATCTGCAACCTTACAGAGAAAACAAAGGAATATCGCCTAAAGTAGAATATAATGCAAACACGATTCAATTAGCTTAAAGCCACTTGTCATGGAAGAGACACTTGGGGAGAATTGGAGAAAAATTTTAAAATAAGCGTATTTTGGTTCTAAAAATCCTTTAGCTTGATATTAACTTGAGATGAGGACTAGAAAAAGAAATCTGGGCATCTTCAGAAGAGAGCATGTAGTTAAAATCTTGGGAATAATTGAAACTTCCGATGGAGGAGGTCTAAACTAAGGAACGTGATGGGTACGATGACCTGCTAAGACCTCCCTCACAAACGGCAGAAACAGGAGGACTGATATGAGAGGAATGGACTAATACAAGGGAGGCTGTGCTTCAGTGCAGTCTTATTACAGAGATTATTTTCTAACAGGCAATAGATACAACTGATGAAACGTTACACCATCAACAAGAAAGAGAAGGGAAAACACCAAAGTCAGCTTTGAACCGGTGGATAATTTTAGTTGTAGTAGGAAGGTCACTAAAACCTGAATATCTGGATTAAGTAGAGGAACTCTGAAGAAGTAGCCATGGTTATGATAGAAACTTAAGTCAATAGAAAAAGAAAAAGTCCCACAGCATGTTCGAGACTGAATGCTTCAGGGGAAAGAAACAGCAGGGCAATGAATGGTGACCCTGTGAATTTAGATTTCTCTTAGTACCACAGAAGAGACTAGAGAATGGGGAATATTTGATGAAGCAAATCAAAAAAGTTACTTGGCAATAAGATTTCTTTTTGGTGGAGGACTTGATTTTTTTTTTTTAATTGAAGATTTTGGAAGAGAACTTGCACATAAGGGAAGTTTTCAGATCAGATAAAAGTACAATAGTTTGTGTGTACGGAGGAGCTGGAGATGTGTCTATGTCCAGTGAAAATGCTCTCGCGATTCTCTCTTCCTACTCACATAAACAATGCAATAAGATGAATGAAACTTTAACAGAAAGCACAAATAAAGCAAGTCAATTTTAGCAAGTCACTTAAACACTCTCGACATATCTACTTGCTATTACAGGGCTCTTTTAAAGAATCAAATGAATTAAATGAAATAGTGTGTAGAAAAGTGCTATGTATATTTTCTATATTATATATATTATTTGATATAAATAATTTTTAGAAATTAGGAAACAACTGTATGTGAAGATAGATATATAAGTAAAATGTTATGTTTCTATTTGTTATTCACTTTTAATATTGTTGATAGGAACACAATTTAGTAATCTAAGTATCATTTATTCTTAGTAGAATGGGATAAATGAAATTATTACTGGACCTCCTATTCCTGATAGAAATGTTACATGTGAAAACTAAACCCATCATCAACTTAAGGATATTAATAGGCAGGTGCTGGTGAGTGTTAAAACAAAACAGAATATTTTAAAATTGGAATCACAGTCCTGATCAAGTTACCTTGTGTGGCCTTCTAATATGTATGTTCTAATTTATAAATTCTATGTTATTAGTACAATGCATCTTTTATGGTGACACAAAATGCAATTTTACCTGTATTAATTATTCCTAGAAGAACTTATGAATTCTAGATCTATCATTTTAATTTTTAATAGTCAAAATAATAAAGAACAGTATTTCAGTGTCTTGTATCAGATTTTTAGAAGCAGAACTGTTTCAATTTTTGACGTCATAGATCTCCATATTCTTTTCAAGGCTTCATAGGATAAAAATTTTCCCATCTTATGAGAGGGCAGATGAAAAGAAATACATATGTAGAAATACCTGAAAGGCACTTAATTTTCTTTTTCAAATACAGCATTTACTCTGTTCACTGTATAAAGTCTAAAGATATGAAGAAATGAATAAAAAATCCTTACAGTTTCAACCACTGTTAATATCTACATATAGTTTGCATCTTATGCGTATGTAAGTTACTACTATGCGTAGGCATATATTTCTACCTATATAGTGGAGATGACACTTAATACAAATTTTTACATTCCATCTACTTTTTTGCATAGCATCTTTAATATGAGCTTTTCTGGCATTATTTATGAAAAGGACCTTTCATAAACATTGCTTTATTTGCTATAGGATTCTACTTTGGGATTATGTTCTAGTTTATTTAACTAACCCTCTGCCATGGGGTATCAGTCCATCTGTTAGTCATTAAAAATATTCACTGACTACAAAAAAGGAAAAAAAAAATCTTTGTGAAGAATAGACTAAAAATCTACCTAATAAAATAGTAAATTATTCAAATATATTGTATAAGAATATTTCTAGTTTGTAAAACTTTAAAAGCATTTTGAAAGCCTTTTATATATATTTATATTTGTTGTGTTTGCTGTAATTATTAGTCAAAAGACTCCAAAGATTACAGCTAAATTTGCAATTCAGAAGCCAGACGCATTCATTAGCTGTCTTGCCTCAGTAATCAATCCTTGTCTTCAGTCAGTAAACATTTTACCATCTGTGATATTGGACTAACCTTTTCCAGGATACTTTAGTTCTGGAGGAATATCTGAGAAGGATCAGCACATTGGACAAGCAAGACTTACTAAGAACAACGTTAATAAGCAATCAGATCTGTCCTATTAGACGAGATCTTCACTTACTCAAGAAACAAAAATTAGCAACTTTATCTTAAATTCAAAACAAGTAGCCAAACAAATAAGATGTTGATCAGACAGGCAGACAAATTAACGAGGACTTATGCAATTGATGGGCAGGAAATATTGTTCTCCTGAATATTCAGTCAAAAACAACAAACATTCAGAGACTAAGGAAGCCTCATGCCAGCCTAATGACAATGATGAAACTTTAACCAAGGGTTCTCTTTTTACATCCAGTCTCTATCTTTTCCCAGCAGTGGACTAGGTTACCTAACCTCTCTGTGCCTCATATTCTTAATCTGTAGAATGGGAAAAACCTCCCAGGTTTACTGAAATTTTTAAATAAACTAAAATAAATTAAATATTTACAACAGAGTTTGGCTCAGAATGAACATTTATTGAGTAAAGTATATACATCTCGTATGTGTTAGCAACTAGCAGTTAGAAAGGAAACAATTTTTACTTTTCCTTATGATATTAGCTTTTAAATACTGTTCATTATCCACTACCAAATTTCTATCTAGTAGTGCTAGAATATGATTTAAAAAAAAAACTAATCTTCAATCATTTAATTTCTACAATTTGAAAAATTAAGGGATGTCTTCCCTGTTCTCTGTTCCTTCCTTCCTTCCAATTCAGCACTTTCTATTACATTATCATTATTTTCATGAAAATAAAGTAAATGTGTAATAAACTATCACATAACTTTATATATATGCTATATGTATAGCATTTATATATATATAAAACTGGAAAATTAAAAACAAAATGAATTATAATGAAATTATGTGTAATGCAATGTAAAATGCTTGGGCATATATTGAAGACGTAATGAAACAGTCAGATGTTTTCATCTATATGTAGAATCACTGTGAATATGGCAGCCAAAGAAATAAACTGAATCAGGCAATATTGATTCCAACACAAACAGTGACACCTTTGTCTGTGATGTGATCGGAGCAAAATAAAGTACAATCTTGATTCCTTTCACAAAGAAATTGTGTAGTAAGAGTTGCTAAGGAAAACAGAACTAGCTTCTAAGCTCAGATAATTAAAGACAGATTTTTTTTGCCCATACGAATTCTCAACGGGGTATTTGAAAGTTTTTCATGTGGGAGAACCACCCTAAGGATTGTAGGACATACAGCATCTCAGGTTTCTACCCACTAAATGCTGGTTGCAATGTCGCTTTAATAATTACGGCAACCAAATGTCTCTGCAGTATTCCAAAGTCTGCAGAAGAGCAGCGATCCTCTTTCTTTTTTTTTTTAATTTGTTATTGTCAGCCCCAAGGAGCCTTTTAAACACTTTCATCCTAATGGCATTCCTCAATGAAGTTATAATAGCGTTGATACACTACGCTTTACACATATACAAGGACAACTGTTCACCCCACAGGATCAAAGTTTTTCCCTCTTGGGGGCAAAATCTTCCCCATAGAGAATGTCTGTCCAGAGAGAACTAGACCACCGTCATTGAGAACCGCAGTTCATGCTGGGAAAGAACAGTCCTGGTGCCAGAGCTGAGTCAGGCCTGCCCACTGGGGCCCTCTGATCAGTGACAGGCTCCCACGTCTGTGACTGTGGGCACTTGCCCCTTCTCTGAGGCAGCAGTAAACAGAGAAATGTGAGATGCTGTCAGTGTGTCTATGTACATAACCAGAGTGGCTCTGTAAAATGTTAGGCAATTTCACTCTTTAGCTCAGACTTCTCCACTGGCTCCCCATTTCATTTAGATTAAAATCTCAAGTGCTTACATTGGTCTATCAGGGTTAACATGATCTGTTTCTCCTCTTCAACCTCCTTCTGACCTCTGGGCATGTGGACTTCTGGGCCTGCTCCCATGAGCAAGCCAAGCACACTTTTAATAGTCAGTCAAAGCTTTGCATTTATTTTGCCTTCTCTTCGGAACGCTTCCCTCAGATGGGAGCATAGCTCACTCACTCACTTCTTTCAGTTCTGTTCATTTGTTCAATGAGTGAATATATACTGATTAAACATACATTTTGAAATTAAAGGAGATTGTGCACATCCTGGCACGTCCATGTTTACTTATGAGGACTGCCAGAATACTTTAGATTACTTATAAACTGCAAATGACCACACATCTAGCACTCTATAAAACTGGCCTTAAAACAGCAAGATTATTTTCAGTAGGAACGAAGTCCAGTGCTTTCAGGTTGACAGAGGAGCATGGCTCCTTGCGTTGAGCATAGATGAAAGGGGTTTCATATTTTTCCACCTGGAGACATTCTTATTCTCTCTTTTCATATCACTACCTGAACTTGACTATGAAACATACTGACATTGTCTTCTATTCTTAAATTTTGACAGACTTTTACAGATATTTTCCAAACATAATCCAAAAATGACATGAAAGGCCCGAGCTGCTGCTTCACACACACGAGATCCTTGTGCAGTCAAGCAGAACTCATAACTCTTAAGTTTATTAGGTGCACATTTACCCCTGGTTTTATATTTAATCACTTGTGCAGAAAAGCTTGCTGTGTGTTGATCAGTTCTCCAAATTATGTCACCAAGTGTAAATTCATTTCAAAATACGGTAAATGTGACTTCTCGGCCAAACTATTAAATTAGAAAAATATTGCAATCAGTTAAAGTAAATTTGACAGTCTGCATTATTTCCTAGTCATAAAAGCCAAAGCCTTAAAAATTTTCCAAGTTTTTCTATCGATTTCCTGAGTCTCTCTATAAGAAATACACCTGTAACAGCCCTCTCAAAACACAAGGTTTCATATTTAACAAAGGATGTTATCAAGGAACACATGTTCTAATAGCATTATTTTAGGCAGAAATCTGACAAAATTTTGTATATGAATCCCCCAAACTACCCTCACATTTCAGGTCTTTTTTATGTGAAAAGAGTTTTTTCTTCCCCTCCCCTCAACATCGTAAACAGTTTGTACTTCTACTTTGAAGGCTCCATTTTACAAGTCAAGACTACTTTTTATAATAAGAACAAAATTCTGTTGTCTTTTTCCATCTAAATATTAACAACGCAAGTATTTAAAGATGGGAACTTGGTTTTAAAGCATTTATATTAGAATGTCATTTTATACAGTGTGGGTTTTATACAGGGAAAAATGTGCATTGTAAATATATATTTTAAATAAATGTTTTCTTAAATAAGTGTATTTTATTGAATGGAGATATAAAGGCACTTTTTAAAAAAATCACTATTAGAAGTTTGGCTAATTGGCTAATTGGTGTTTAAATGTGTAAATGGATAAGTAAGTCAATGAGTTGGTAAGCATAATTCTAAGATATCCTCTTAGCTTTCCCTAAGTTTTCTGGGCCCATTCATCTCACAATAAATTACTTAATTTTAGAAATACAATTCGACAAAAGGAAAAGAAATAGTGCCATCAAAAATTACCAGTTCCTGAATATTTACTGACTCCTTAATAGAACACAGATTAAAAGTGGAGGAACTATATACATACCCATATTTAAATTTGAGATAACAAAGAAAATCCAAAATGGGTTTCTAGCCAAAAGTTAATCACTTGGAAATTATTATTTTTTAATTCAATGGCTTGTTTCTAAGAATTGTTGATTAAAAAAATAACTTAGCTCTAATTTCCCCAAGCTTACTGTTTGATTGTGGAATATTTGCCCATTCATTCATTCATTATGTATTTATTTATTAATTAAGGACCAGTCTCTAAAATGCATTACTAAATTGGGTTTTAATATCAAGGTGATACAGTTAACTAAAATTTAAAGGCTGAAAGGTGTAAGAATTGATGTTTAGGCTTCTACATTTTGTTGATTGTGTACTCAACATTTTCTGAGAGTAGATATTATAAATGTGAATTGGGTCTGCATTCTTCACCGTAAGAAATGTTTAATAATAGAGGAGGGAATATTAAGTCCTTTGGTAAATGGCTAACGTTGTCATTGAATACTTTGAATACTCACACACATCCAATGGGTATTTCTAAACTCAAGTACTGTAGGCTCATCAGGAATCAATGATCAATGAAGTCAGTGTACTTCTCAATCAAAAGTGTCAGAAAAATGAGGGGGGTGATAAATATGGGTACTCTGAAATAAAACCAAGTGATCCCTGATAATTTCTAGCACATAAAATGAAAATATATTATATAGCAGTAAAAATAAAGTGAATTCTTGGCAAAGACAGAGTATTCAAATTTCTCTAATTTCCTTTAGGATTTAATCCTGGCTTCATTTATGGGAACCTTAAATGCACTTTCAAGTAACTTTTCAGAGAGAAATAATCATAGTTATACTTGGAGGTTTTATATATATATTATATCATATATATGTATATATACATAATGTATATAAATGTCTGCATGTGCACACATATATAGAACCTATTGTTTAACTGCTTTCTAATTTATATCTGTTAAACACATTTGATACTTCTTACAATTATTTGATATGATATATGATACTGTTCATTGTGTCTTAATTTTAGAAGGTATAAATCTCAAAATACAAGATAACTATCTTTGTCAGTATTCACCACAATACCTTACAAATTTGCAACAGGATTAGAAAAAAATAAACTTAAACTAAGATTAGGTTTGTGATTTGATTTGAACTTTTTAAATATTTTTCATAAGAAATTCTTATTCCATTAAAAATATACTCCTCAGTTTTTTGTCTTTGAGGGTTGCCAACGTATCTCTTGATATTACAGACCTTACTAGCTTTCCTTCTCTGCCATCATGTTACATTTTCCCAATGCATACAGTGACATGGGCTCTGTACCAACCAAGTCACATACTCTCAGGAAACAGCTCTCTTCTTGTTGGTAGTATTACAGAGAAGTATGTGCAATGAACAGAAAAAGAGGCATTTTCAAGAAGAAGAAAAATTTAACAATCGGCACAATCAGAATCGCTAGTACTTGAACATCTGTGTGCCAAAACTTTACAATCGGTGTGGTAAATCTTCACAACTTGTGGGAGAAAATATAGTTACCTCCATTTAACAAATAAAAACCGAGAGATCATGTCAGTTTTCACAACATACATGGATGTTCGAAGGTGGGATTTGGATCTTGGTATATCTGTCTCCAGGGTACCTGCTCTTATAAATTCCATATAATATAATGATTTTGAAACATACTGGAGACTTAACTGTTTTCCCCCAAATTAAATTTGAGGCTGGATGGACCACCACTTTACTCTAAATTATGTGTTACCTTTCAAGGGGAAATGATTTTGATGATTATTTTTATGATGACTTCATTTATCAAAGAAGAAATTTCCTTGGCAGCAACTGATGAAATTTCTGGCAGAGCTCATGACCTTCTTGCCCAGAAACTTTGTTAAGGTTACAACGCTACTCTATGATACTGAAGCATTAAATGCTTCAGGTTAATGGGCTGCCAATGTCTTCAAATTATCACTCATTCTCTCTCAACCCACTTCTCAACTACACAGCCTTACATCACAAAGAACCCCCATTTCTTCCCTCTGTCTCTATTTCTCTCTGATTGGAAAATGTAACAAAGCTAGAAATTTTAATGCTAATAATTTTGCAGATTCCTTTCTTCGTGGTAAAAATGAGAGATGAGCCAAGACTACACTACTTTTGAGTCTGCTCAGAATTTTCTTACTTATTTAAACATCACCAAACTGACATATAGTGTGAAAATCTTAATGGTGGGGTGGGAGTGTTAAACAGATTCATAGGAAAAAATGTAGCTACTTTGGCAGGGACTTTGGACAAGTTAGAGCAGTGATATATTCATCACCACATTTCCTTGGGTACACTGTTCTACTTCATTACACTGTCCAAAACTAACTGAGCTCTAGCACATAAAATTTTTTAACACTTCTGTAACCTAGGAACAATTTCAAATGGCCAATAATAGGTAGTTTCTAAGGAGGACTAGTGAATAGTAAAATTTTGAACTTGTCTCTTTTTCAAAGTAGCAAGCTTTCAAAGACATTATATCCTTAGGTGTGGTGTTACTATAACGTTGGGCTCTAAATTTTTATGAGTTTAAATCTCTAGTTTTAAAATCAAAGTCAATTGGAAAATAGTAGTCAACTGACAGAAATAAGCTACATAGCCAAATTTGTTGGCTTACATCTGTACCATAAAATGAGAAAAAAGAAATCTTATAGGCTTTCTTTTTTTCATAAATTTGAATGAAAACATTGTATTTTAAAAAATTAGAGAATATAGTTAAAATCACCATGCTGGAATAACTTAGGGTCATTCCTCTGTGGCAAAGGCTAGATGAATGCTGAATTTACCAAAACTGAGGTTACAGACATCAATATTGTTCATTCTCATGGATTACATACCTTCTTATAAAATCATTAACCAAATATAAAACATTTAATTTCTATCATCTTTACCAAAATGGGATCAAAGGTGTTGTATCTTTATTTTGAAATCCTGCTTATGTAGAATTTTAACTTTTCAATGTGGAATGGTTTGAGAATGGATTACCTGGGAAATTGCTTTTCTATTCATGTGTGTGACAGCTGAGTTCAGCTGTTTCCTTAAGCATCTCTGGAACAGCTGAGTGCTTTCTCCTGGTCCCCAGATTTGAGACTAAGGGAACTAGAGGCAACAAAGTTACACTGGAATGTATGTGATCAAGGAATTTACTTTCTGTTCATCTGCTACAGCTTTAAGTTATTGACCTTTGTGACACATATAGGGGCAGAATCATACTCTATAACTAGCCTTCCCTACATATGGGTGTATATGTTAGCACAACTATATTCACCATAATTGTGTGTTACAGGCTCAGTGCAAGCAAAACACAAAATAGGTAACTCCAAACTGATGTTTCAGTCTACAAACTTAACTGATCATAAAAGTTCTTATCTGTTCTCTGGCATTTATAGTTGTCCTCAGACAACAGGTATGGCAATCTGGAGAAAGGGAATGAAACAAAGTTGATTTTATGTCCATTGTCCTAGAGTTCTTTGGTAGTAAATAAAATGAGTACCAACCAATGAGTCAGCCAGTAAAAGCAGCTCATATTCTGCTATCTCTCTGTATCTTTTTTGTGGTAAGAAATAATAATGTAAATATTGTAATTATTCTTCACCACTTTGAATTGAATGGAAAGTGTGTAAATTGTCCCACTGAAATTGTGGTGATTTATTTCCAGCTATAATTTACAAAGAATTAGTGATAGTTCTTCCAAAAATACCACACTATAAATGATTGCAGACATGCTTTGCGATATTGTTCTCCACAAAAAGAAATGTGGTGCACTGTCTAGAGTTTCATTATGACATACTGTGTATCTTTAATGTTCAGGATATAAAGATAATCCTCTTGGGTTCCATGAACTTTACTAACGTAATACATGAGATCTCTACCCTCTGACTGCAACTAGTTACTCAGATGGTTGCAGAAAGGAAGATTTCTTCTTTAGGGGAACAGTGTCTGTTGTATGTTATAACATCTGATTCTGCCTTTTTATCTTCAAGGAAGCACATTATGCTTTTTCTCTGATAGGGTCCAATCACCCCTGGGGGGTTTACTGGCAAATCCTATCAGCTTCTCAAATTTCTGTATTGTACTATCAGTTTCAGGCTGTGTTTTAGTGTATCTTGGATACTAATCTTTGCCTGGAGGTAACTCACTACTTATACCATTAATCTATTGATTTTTGGTATCAGATTCATTATCTGATCAGCAATGTAAGCATATCTTTTCATTGGCTATTAGAAACAGAACAAGAAGTACTAACTCTTTCTTTTGTAACTTTATACTGTGGATTAAAGTTATACACTGTTTTAACTTACTGAACATGGTTATTTCTTTACAAGAGGTATTTCTTAAAAATTCATAAAATGAATAGTTGAAAAAGAAAAGAAGAGATAAAGAACAGTGAAAATTTTTTTTCAATTAAAATAACTTGTAAGCCTATTTAAATGTCTCATAGCTTTATAAAACTAGTATTTTGAAAGAAGAGTTAAAAACTGTTCTGCAGTATTAACTCTTGAGGATTGTGTAGTGTATGATATTGTCATAAAGTGGTGAAGATGAAACAAAATTGGAGAAAGAGCAATAGCAGTTAAGTTTTTATTCTTAGAGCTTTTAAAAATTTATTTTCAATGATTTCAGGGCATCACTGAAGGACTATTCTCTGAATAATTCTAATATTTCAAAAATTTCTTACAAGAAACACTTGACCTGTGGCCAGCGACTGAAGAGGCGCAGATGTTAACAATAACTATAGAGAGTTCATTTTTAAATGTTGTAATGGGAGGTTAAAAATAAAATATCAAGATAAGAAATGCACTGTGGTATATTTATGGAGGGGTTCTCCCCCTCCCCCAGAGGATAGAAGTTGTGGCAATCTTAAAAAGATTCTGTAAACCAGAGACTTACTTTTTTCTTTATAATAAGTATCTTCTAAGTTAATACAAAGCATCAAATCTATACATATGCTATGTCTACGACCCAGTCTTTTCCTTGGATGATGTGGCTGCTTTAAACAAACAAACAAACAAAAAAAACTAATATGTTTTTTTAATTGAGAAAAGCCTTAAAATATTTAAAAAAATAATTAGAGATTGTATATAATCACAATGCCTAACGAAAACCCTTCATTTGGAGCATTTCCTTTCAATTGAATTTCTCCTCAAACTTTCTTTACTAGAGCCAGAGACAGAGACAATAACAGGAGAGACAGACTTCTTGCCTTCTTGGGGTTTCTAGTCATTCTATTGGTGGAGAAATAAATACATAAAAACATATATGAGATAAAGTTAAATAACGATAAATGCTATAAAAAACAGGACTAGAGAATTGAGAATTATATGGCATGCAGTTCTTTTTTATTTAAGAAGGTCTTTATGTGTTCTTTTTTTGAGTCAAAGTGTATATAAATCATTACAGCCTTTTTTTTCACCAAATGTTACACTTTAAGCATTTCCTATACTGCAATTTTTTTAAAACTTACTTTTTATGTTTGAAAATGATTACATTTTACAGGATCTACTCTATTTATTTACCTTTCTCTATTTTACATTTACATATTCTTGCAAAAACTAATATCTTGGTGGATATCTTTGTGCATACTTTCATCAAATCATAAGGTTATATTCAATAATTTTACATGTTCCAAAGAACTTATTTAGCTGGTATACTAATTTACACTCTCAAATTTGATTGATATTCTTGAAGAGTCCATTTGTTTGAGTGAATAATCATTGAGTTTTTACAATGTGCCAGGAATTCTACTAAATGCTGAAAATGATACAAAGAGTCTCTTCCTTGAGTTCACAATTTCAAGAAATGGGCAAAATTGTAAACAGATGTAAAATGTCGGACAAATACTAAAATAATCAAATTCTAGTTACTGAAAAAAATGCAAGCAAAGGAAACATTTACGGGCACTAAAATCTCTCAAATAACATATGCAGTCCATTTTGAAGTAGAAGATTATCTTTAACAACCTCTGAAGTCTTTTTAAGCTTTTAGAGGTCCGTGAATAGAAAATGACCAAAAAAAATGAAAAGATCAATAAAGTTTCTGATGTAGGCAACAAAGAATATAAATTTCCTTAGACACGCAGACTGATGCCAAGACCTGGGACTTGACATTCTTTGAAAATTGGAAATTCTGATTGAGATTTCTTATGTTGACTTTCATCACTACCATTTTAAGTATAATATATAGCTCTCAATTCGTTAGGAAATTAAATATCCCTCTAAATATACTCACAAATCCCCCCAAAGGATATTTACTAAGTTTAACATAAGCTTTTTATCACAATTTACCCATGGTTGTGAGACAACTGATCCCAACAGGAATTCTCTCAGTTGAGAAATTCTCAATGAATTGCCTCAGCAGTTCTCACCCACTCTCTTCAACACAAAGGTATGCTTAGATCACTCACTTTTGTGTTACCCAAGCATTATTTGAAAAGTAAAAGAGAGAAGCACAGGGTTAAGACTTTGCAGTGCCCCTGCTGTTTTTGGCATTGAAGACCACCACAGCAATCATAATACAGAAATTACAGTTCAGTCACCTCTTGAGAAGTCAATTTAAAAACAGAAAACTATGCCTCTCTTTTAGGACAACTAGTTGATCAAGTTCCACCCATTTTTTTTTTTCCTGATCCATCCGCAGTCCCAGTTGTTTCCAAGAATAATTTCCCTAAAAATAATTTTTTGAAAGTTTGGAAATTCTTAAACTTTCTATCTGTAGCTTGCTAACGGTCTTCTGAAGATATTTATTTACCTCCAACCAGAATGAAGACTTTGGGAATGCCTACATGAAAGAGTAACAGCTTGAGTATTTTCAAACTGAGTCATTTTGAACCTATTGTTTTGAAAATGAACCCAAAGCTGACTCAGGAACTAGGATTGGGTTTCCTACAGTCAGACTGTCCTCTGAGGGAGCTTGGTGCCATGGAAAGAACACTGAATTAGAAGTCTAAACAGTGATTATAGAGCAGTGTCTGTAACCTAACTGCGTGAACGTTTTGGAGTTAAGTCATTTAACTTTTTGGTATATCAGTTTCTTCTTCTTTAAGTGGAAGTATTGTATCTATTCTTGCTAATCATGATATTATTGTAGATACATTTTCATATAATGGACATGAAAATATTATAAACTTATAAGACTAGATAAACAAAAATTATAACAAATCTTATGGGCTAGAGTGAATAGATTTAAGTCCAATATGTGGAGTAAAACTGATGTCACTTGGCGTTGGGGGATGAGTGAATTCTTCTTCGCATTCGCCAGTGGGGATTAGAGTTCTTGGTCCCACCTTAGAATAATGAGGGAGAACATCAAGGCAACATTCAGGTCCAGAGAGGAAATGGTCAATAAAATCAATCACTTCTTATTTGTGGATGGTGTAGATATCAGACCCATATGTGCGCCTTTTCTGAATCATGACAAGGAGAAAAAGAGATTAAAGGAAAAAGAGGAAGGAAGATTAAAGGACAGCAATAATCAATTACTGAGAAATTCAACTGAAAGTTGAATAAGTTAAATCTATAACTTTTTCCAGCTTATCAGGCTCAGGGTCCCTGTTGATCTTTCCATCAGAGCATTTCACATCAGTAAAGCAAAACTGTACCTGGGCCAAAGCTGTGATTAAAACAAAAGTCACAAGCTTAGCAATTAGCTCTAGGGTTACTTGAATCTTCTGGACTGTAGTTCCAGTAAAATAAGCTTATTGGCATGCCTCCTCTGAGCATTCGATGACATTTTGAAAGAAGCCTTCCCCTTCTCCAAGCAGATTCCTTGGTCCATTTTTATATTTTGCTTTTGAAGAAAGATATAGACAAGAGGAATGCATCCATCTCTAAGCTTGGAGAAGAGGAATATAGCTACATCTAAGCTTTCTACACACACACACACACACACACACACACACACACACACACGCAAATGGGACCCTTCCACCTATAGTAGCCTATGGGAGGGTAGAAGGGAGAAGAGACAGTGACTGGATCTGCCAATTAGCTCGGAGAGAAACAAATGTCAAATCCATTTCCTTCACCAAAAACAGATTCAGTTCTAAAACTAAAATAGTACTTTCAGTACTATATGCCTTAAATACATAGACACGTGCAACAGTGAAATTGTGGCGGTCTTGCGTTTCCATAGGGAGAGAGTAAAGAAGTTAATGAGGCTAAGGAGTAATATATTTATCAACCTGCAATTCCCAATTGTAAAACATAGACTCTTAAGTCATTCGAATCAGAGTGCCTCAGACATTTGCTACTTCTAAGTTTCCTTTCTGGTTACCCTCAGAACAAAATGCTTAGATGTAAAAAACAGCATTACATTGCTAGCATTTGAATATCAACAAATGTGAGCAACATATTTGAACTCAATGTAGAATAGCTAGTGTTAACTTCCACATATGGCTTTTGGATCTATCTGCTCCAAGTCTTTACAGTCTCAGGAATTGTAAGAGTTAACCAGAAAAGCCAAGCAAAAGTCTTGCAGTGGAATCCAGAACAATATTGCAGATGTGTGGAGCCTGCAGAAGGTGGAGTCCATTTATTCTGCATGCATATTTAATGCGTAAAATTATTTTTAAGCCTTAAAACAACCTCTTCGATATGCTGTGAACTGCAAAGCTAGTCGAACCCGACACATTCCTAAATATACAGAAGAAAGAAAGAAAGAAATGCACCAAGAGTGAAAATTCCTGGTTACTCACGATTCTTTTCACCTCTCCACCTTGATCCGGCTTTCATTCTGCCTGAGACACCCACAGGAGAAGTTATTTCTGCCATCGAGAGCAGCAGCATCAGTAACAGCACAGCCATGCCAGGTAAAAATAACCTCGATGGAGAGTCCTGTCACACACGAACCTGAAGGCTTTTACTGGGAGTAGAAAACCCTGGAGCCAATCCTGTCATTTTACTCAGCAGAAATGCAGAAAGGCTGTTTTTTCCCCATAAATTTTAAAAAAGCAGGTACGGTCTCATCAGGCTTTCCATTTGAATTATGCAGGGAATGTTAAAAAAAAAAAAAAAAAAAAAAAAGAAGGGATGCAAAAGCTTCCTCTATCCATAAGAAAAATGTCAGGAGCGATGAGCTGACAGTTCTCTCTGGTCTTTCTGCGGCTACCAGTTCCTAACCTGCTCTTGCCAACTCTCACTTGTTCCAAATGTTTGTCAACATTTTTCATAACACGATAGGAGATTTCAGCATTTTCCCACCTACCCATTCTGTTCCACAGATTATAGTACTTGACGAATCTGAATATTTAATTTTGGCACTGCAAACACACCTCATTTCAAACAGAGGTGGTTGTTAGGGAAAGAAAAAAAAAAACCTACTTTTTCTCAAAGCTCTATCTAACATCTTGGAGAAGAGATTAGATGTATAAGTATCTGCTGCTGAGACGTGATAAAAATATCTCTGAAAATGGGGAGGGGTAAACAATCAGCTTTCCTACTTAGCTTGTACTATGTAAATTATAGATTCAAAGAATAATGTGAAAAGACAATCTGCCAAAAATATCACAGATCCATGAAGCAGGCAAATGTAATGCACATCGCACATTCAAGGATCAACTGCATTGCACTGTAGACACTTGTTTGCTTTATAAATACATGTTGGTATATTCCATCTCTCCTGTTTCCTGCAGGATGATTTTTATCACCTTGTGAGCTGAGCAGATTTTTTAGCAAATTAGACTTCTCTGTTTTACAGTCAGGTCTATTTCCCGTGGGCAAATTGCAGTTATGTCTTGATTATTTTGGAACTACGCTGTCCCAACATGAGACGCGCATCTTCACTTTGGGGCAAATATTTATATTTTTTTAAAAATAAAAATAATGTCATGCTTTTAAGAACATTATAGGGCCATAATATACATACACTTGTTTTAACAAGCACATAAAGCTATTTTAGGATACTGCTTAAACACAGTAATATTCTACAACCTGACCGAATTCTACAGTTAAATAGTTCACACAGCTGCCCAAACATATTTCTAAAACACATACCTGAGAATGTGCTGTTTACTGTTAGTCTCCTATGCTGCAGCAGGAGAGGGAGAGAAAGAGAGAGAGAGAAAGAGAGAGAGAAAGAGAGAGAGAGAGAGAGAGAGAGAGAGAGAGAGAGAGAGAGAGAGAGAGAGAGAGAGAGAGAGAGAAAGGTCTACAGCAGCCAAGCCCATAACATAAATAGGTGAAACAGGCTGAGGTGAAGCAAGAGGGAGAGGTGGGGACTGCGGCTCTCAGTGGAGATATCTCTGTGAAAGGCAACAGGTGCCACTCAACCCCAGCTGAATGTTGCCATGGGAACTGCAGATTCTGGGTTGCCAGATGTTTCAAGTTTTAAATAGAAGCTAGAAGTTCAGATTATTATGAAGACTCTCCTAACAATTAAAGCAAAACTGATAAGGCTGTAAAATTCTTAACTAGTCCTATAAGGAAGAGCACTCTGAATCCACTTCTAACGTAAAATTTTCAAACTCTTTGAGTCAAGAAATACTTCTTGAATGCCTGTAACACATCAGATATATTATCAGTAGAAAATATCCGTAAAATAAGCTCATAATGTAAAGAGCAGACCTTTAAGCAGATAGTTTTTCACATGATATGATAAACGTAAACATCCATATGCAGTTTCTGTGGAATCACAGACAAGAAAATGTCTGACTTTCTGGGGGCATTAAAGAAGGCTTTTTTTTTTTCTCGTTCCTATAGATGAGCTGTAAAATCTAACCATACTAGGAAACTCCCCATTCTCCAAAAGAACATGAACTTTCCAGACTGTCAGTTCTTCTTATATTATCTTTCTCCTTGAAATACCTTTTACCCATCTCTACTCTGTATAATCCTATTAATGCTTAATAGCTTTAACAGAAGTTTATCTTCTCAGACTTTCTCAGGCATAATTATCCATTTTTCTCATGACTTATTCGTCTGAAAGTAGAAAACTCAGCAATTATTTTAGAGTTTAAAAGTGTGTGAGTGTGTATGTTCACATGGACGTGTGTGTGCCACACTAGGTATGTAGCTCATTGTGGGCCTGACTGTATTATATTCTGTTTATAGCCCTAAATTCAGTAATTACTGCTGCACAAGGAAGAAAATCATCAAAAGTCTATTGAACTGACAGTACATTTTTCCTACATTATTGGGTATTAATTTGAGTTGGTAAATTTTTAAATTAAAATATGACTCTTTCAAAGAGCCACAATAACTTCTTTTATGCTCTCAACATTATTTATATGCTGTCATTTGCTTTCCTTGTTCATAAGTATCACAAGATGTTACAAATAAACAGGAAATTCTACTTACATTTATTTCCTTTTAGTTAAAGTCAATTAGAACCATCAAATAAAAGCAGGACTTAGTCTCTTATAATACACACTATACTAGTGAAAGCTCAAAGCTTACAGTCTCTATTAACTTTCAGCTCACGAGACCTTGAAGATCAAGAGGGAGCAATTATAAATATGGGGTGTGTATTGAGTTATATGCTCTCATTTGCTTTCTTTGGCCACTAGTATTACAAGATGTTATAGACAAATAGGAAATTCTAGTAACATTCTCAGACTAGCCCTCAAATTTGCAAACTTGTTAACATAAAGACACTGAAGATTATCAGCAGATGGGTTTAATCTGCTCTAAAGTTATGAACTGGTACAAAGCCAGTTATTTGGCAGTCACACCCTAAATTCCACACGTCTACAGCTATTTCAACTTAAAACATGAAACAGGTAAAGTGCGTTTCCACTTGGCTGTGCAAACACACTCTAGTTTGAGTTGACGGAGGTGAGCAATCTCATGCTTCCTAAGTGAAACTGATCAGTACCATCATGTTAACTAACCTAATAAAAAATCCTGACTCATGGGAATTACTGGGAGCAGTCAAAAACCTCTGGCAATTCACTCATTTCAACATGTGCTTTCTGAGCACCCAACATGCGTCAGGCAGGAGGCTAATTGCTGAGGAGTTGCAGTGAATCAAATGATGTGGTGGTTGCCCTCATGGAGCTGATATTCTAGTAAATGGAAATAGATGCCATGTAACAAAATCCCACCATTAGATACTTTTAAATTGCATCTGCCATTAAGTGAAAGGGAAAGTGTCATAAAGAGATTGTAGCAAAGGGTCTTCAAGGTTCTTTGAGGAAGTTATATGTAAGAAGAGATAGAATGAACAAGCACATTCAAGGCGAACGTGGAAAATACAGAAAATATGTTCAGCCAGACAGAAATCTTATGCAAAATTTTCTTAGGCATAGGAGAGCTTGGCACATGTCGGGATGAAAGAACAGCTAAAGAGATAGGTGGAGAACTTTTCCACTGGAGAACTTTTCCATTTGAGCCTTTTGGTTTGAAAGCTTTGTTAAGAATTCTGAACTTTATTCTAAGGTTTTAAGAAAGAATAGATCTTTGCATTAAAAGGTTATTCTCCTTCCTTTCAACAGAGAGAAAATTATGGAGGATGTCACGATGGAAGTGGGAAGACCAGTTAGGAGACCTTATATAATGATAAGATAATAATGATAAGAGCAGGGTGGGTGTAGCTCAATGGTAGAACACATGCTTAGCATATGTGAGGTCCTGGGTTCAATCTCCAGTACCTCCATCAAAAAATAATTAAAAAATAAAAATAATTTTAAAAAGACATACTAGTAGTGATAGAAATAAAGAAAAATAAATGGAAGTGAATATGTTAAAAACATTCTGGAGGCAGAATTGACAAGACTGGCTAATGAATTGTACATAGAGGGTAAGCGAAAAGGGGTTTCAAGGTTGCTGCTAGGTTTCGGAGATGAAAACCTTAGAGTGGAACTATCCAGTAAGATTTGAATATCAGGGGTGACCAGCAGTCTTTTGAAATTAAAATGTTTTCCTTTGTTAAATAACTTTCCAAGATGTCACTACCATTTCAAGTCAGATAGGGAAGGGATGCAGAGAGTAGAATGAGAAGGAAAAAAATACATTCCTATATATATATAAATAAAATCTTAAATCCAGTGAGAATCAGCATATTTGTTCACAACATATAAAGTCTTAATTCTCACATAAGGGAGATTTAAATTAAATAAAGAATAATGGCTATAATGTGGTAAATGGATTTGGAGAAGTAAGAGTTGTAACTGGAAAACCAGTTATAGGCTATTGCAGAAGTCCAAGCAAGAGATGATAATAGCCTTGTGTTCTGGCAGTAGAGATGGACAGATGGATAGATCTTAAAGAGATGAAATCGTTCTAAGGCAAAGGGAGATAAACTTAGACCTGCCTAGCAATTAATGTTTTAATATTTTATAAATGACACAGATAGTTTCAAGTTTTAAGTACCAAAATTTGGAGAGACAATTTTAGATATTTTCACAACAACTCCTATAGAGTTTACCCAAAATCTCTTATTTTGTTTACTTTTTTGAAAGTTTTTTTACATTAGGAGAAAAAAACTAAAACATAAGTTTCCAGTCAGGAAATGGTGATATGACAACCAATTCACAGTTGCTTGCTTCTCGTTTTTTGCCAGAGATTTAAGTTCTTTAAGGGTTAAAATTATATGTAATTAAAGTTCCTAAAATAAGTATTTCAATATACAGTGGAAAAGTAAGAGATATGTTTTCAGGAAAAGAGTTTCATAAAAAAATAACTAAAGAATTTGAAGCATAATCAGGATTTAAAGTATTTAACAAATTCTAAAAGTTCTTTGTAGCTCCAGTTAACTTTAAAATGCTTTAAAAAAAAAACTGAGGCATCTTGGATATTAAGTTAACTAAGATTATTTAATATATTAAGTTAAATATAATCAGTCATAATTCTAATAATTACAAACAAGTCTCTATCGATTGCAGACATTTAACCATGCCTTTTAAGTCTTTTTGTCGTTACAGACTGTTAAACTGCTGTTGCAAAGCTGCTTCATCTTTAAGGAAATTCGTCAGAAGTCAGTGAAAACAGTGGGTTACAACAGTCCCACATCAGATGATGGCTGTGCCAGGATTCCAGCCCACACCCTCAGCCCTTGGATGCAAAAGCAAACAGCTGTCCTGCCCCTGGGGCCCCTAGATTAGACATTCAGAGATTTTTACTCCCTGATAGACAGGCTCAACGCCCCTACTCAGCCCGGAATTAGTTTCAGAAAACGGACCATCACCCCTCTGTAACTCCATAAGATTATGGGAGTAAAATCTCTGAGGGGGGAATGAGACAGGAATAGGGCAGGGCACAGCCATTCAAGGAATAACACAACAATGAACACCAGAATGGCAAAAGATTCAACGCCCAGTCGGCCCTGAGGCTCAAGCTGGTGAGAGATCTGACTTCTAGTTGATCTTGAGCTTCATTATACGCCCATTGTAACATATGAGCATGGTGAATAACACGTCCACAGGCACCATGGCAGTCCCAAGGCTAGCCACAAAAGGTCAAAGAGTGGGAAATGGCCAACTTCCTGGGAATCCCAGCCCCTTCCCCAGGCTAGTTAGACTGGTCCTTCCACTTATTAGCACAAGAAGCCACTGAGCCCATGAAAGCTGACAACACAGCGCTGCATGGCCACTGTCCCCTCTCTCTCCCTCTTCAGAGATGGCCCACACTCTGTCTATGGAGTGTGTACCTACTTTTACTCTAATCTAAGCACCCAACCCCCTACACCTCATGGCCTTTCTCTTGCCTTTTGATGTATCTCTCTAAATAAATACCTTTACCCACCCCCTACCCCCTAAAAAGAAAGAAAGAAATGAAATTGGTAAGACTTGGTGTTCCTTTGGTTGCAAAACACGCATCCATGTTTATAATTGTCAGTTACAGACAGGATTGCCTAGCCATGTGTAACACTAGTGGTTACTTCTTGAACTATAAATCAACAAAAACATGTGTGACATCTTCATACCATATTTTACAGGAGAAAGCACTTGTCTAGAGGATAATATTCTGACTACAACTACAGATGGTCTTAAAAGATATATTTTATTCCTATGGCCTTTTGCAAATTTCTTGTTTAAACATTACGTCCCTAATCCTTAAACCAGGACCAGGAGGGGTTGATAAAATGCCCTACTTCTAAGGGATATCTGCCTATTAGGCCCCCTAGCACAGCATCTAACACATTGAAGACCCTCAACAAATAGCTCACACAAGTAATTCATTGGTGTGAACATGTCAGAACAAAAACTGTGAGTGCTGGTGTCTTGTGTTCTTACCTGCTTTACTTCCTCCAGGAAGTTACTTCCTCCAGGAAGCCCTAAGTCCATCCCTGGTACCTGCTTTTAAAGGGATACCAGTGAATTTCTTTTGATGGCTTATGAAAGAGGATTCCCCATTTCTTAAAAGCATTCTGCCCATTGTTTGTATTTTGGTATCACGTTAGAGTAATCCATAGTATCATGGCACATCAGAGATGGATGAGAACTTAAAGCTCAAACACAATTACTTTTATATTGCCCAAATTGGATTCAGTATGTTAGGTCTATAAAGATACATGCCCCAATGCCATGACCAATGAAAACATCTTTAGCCGTGGTAACATCTTACTCTATGCACAGGTAATCAGAACAGTTATTTATACATAGTTGCAATCATTATTTAATTGATGAATAATTAACAAGCAAAGAAAGAGAACTGTTTTATGCAAATAACATTAACACCAATTTTTAATTGGGCACACAAGTATATAAAATAGGCTACTAGCAGACCTGAAATTCTTTTAGTAACTATGGGAGCACAATTGATACCTATGTATATAGATAGATGGATAGACACTTGGATGGATAGAGACACTGTGTTGGGTACCAGGTAAGTATTAGACATAACCATGCCTATAATCTCATCGTTGATCAGAGACCACCAAGCACATATAGAAAAAGAAATAGAAACATAAATAAATCTGTTTCTAAAGAAATACACATTTAATGCTAAAAGAGTTTGGGAAAAGGGTTATGTATCAAGGGAATGTGGGGGAGAAGTTTTGACTTAAGCAGGACTATAATTAAATGTTGGTCAAGGACAAATAATGACAAGGATGAGGATATTCAACAATGGAGTAAAAAGATGAGAGAAGAGATCAGGTTTTTGTAAGGCCACATCAAGAGGGCCTTGTGTGGCTAGAGCAGACCTCATCTGTAGGAAAGCCATAGTGAATGGCAGGTGCGTGTCACATCAGACATGAAGCTGATTTGAGGGGCAGGAGCATCGTCTGAGAGTGAGGAGCAGATCTTACAAGTTCTGAGCAAGGCAGTGCGAGGAAGAGACCACCACTTTCATAAATGGAAAGGTATCTTCTCAGCAAACAGATGGATCCTTAATGTTCAATTAGACAAACAGGATGATCTCTTTGCCAGGTATTTAATCAGCAACTCTGACACACAGGAATCTCCTGACCAGAGCATCACAGGTTTCCCTCACTTGAGTGTCACAACTTCTACCCTCCAAAGGCTGACAAGTCATTTTTTCAAGTAGATCCTAAGCCTGTGTCTGTATAAAAGAGGCACTACAATTTGAACATGATAGGAAATGAGGAAGAGTCAATTGCTTAGCTTGAGGCCGATGATCTCCATTCCCATAAGTCCTTGGTGTTCACTCTGCATCATGGAGATAAAGGGCACTCCTGAAAGGCCTGTGGTAGTGCTTGCACAAAGGTGACTGCAATGGTTGCTGCCGTCCGGAGTGCTCAGGTGCACGTTTCTTCTGGCAGCCCTCCCATGGAGGGCGGGGTCGGTTTCAGTATTACTTGAATCTGGATTGGCCTGGTGACTTATTCTGACCAATGAAACACTGTAAAATCGATGCGTATGACTGTCAAGGTTGGGCCTCATGAGGTCTTTACAGCATCTGCTTTTGCTCTCATGGAACTTGACAGCCACAAAAGGAATCTGGTCTATCCTACTGGAGGCTGAGATGCAATTGGAGACGAGTGAGGTGCTACAGCTAACAGTTTCCATCAGCTGCCAGACATACGAGCAAGGCACCATGAAACTTCTACCCCAGCCGTGAGCATCAGTATGTGCTCTGTAATGGGAAGATGTGGGTTATATGCATACACGCTCAATTGTGTCCTTAGTTAACCTCTTTTTGGCCTCAGTTTTCCACTCTGTAAAATAAGGATAAAAATACTATCTGACTTTTAGGATGGTTAGAAACATTAAATGAGTCAATGAGTTTGGCAGTTAGATAGAAATGAGCACTGGGCAAGGGGAGAGGAAGGGGGAGGGAGCCACCCAGAAAATAACAGTACACCTGCCCTCAGGATACGAGGCTTCAAAGAGTTTTACTTTCTCTAAATGAGGGCAAGCAGAGAAGCCGGTTAGAATCGAACGCTGCGGCAGCTCAGTAGAGAGAAGTACCAGGCTTAACATGATGCAATATCCATTATAATGTAATTAGCATTGTGCTTTGGGCCCCTTCTAGGTCTTTCTGTGTGCATCATGGGTAAGGGCACGCACAAAGGAGATGAGTGCAGTGCAATTAAGGGACCTGAACTGTCAATCAATCATGAGAATGTCCCTAAGCCAGGGTACAGGACAGGAGAAACAGGAGGGGCGGGCCGTTCTCCTCTCTTGGAGGTGTACTATACTAACTTTTGCTCTACTAATAAAATTTTCTGTTTATATCACACTTCAATCTCCTGTTTAATTCTTTTTCTTGGGTAAGACAAAGAACCAAGGCTTTTCCCCCTCCTCGCGGTAACAAGTGCAATTAAATATCCTAAAGCATTACCTGTAATAAAGCCAGCACGAATAAAATGTAGATAAACTGTATTAGTACTGCTATTGTTGCTGTTGCTGTAATTTTTGTTTGTCTTTTACGGAAGAGGAAACTGAGACTCAGAGGGGTTAAATGCTTTTCCCAAAGCCACAGAGCTGTGGAACCAGGGTCCAGGACCAGACTTCTTGTTCCAGAGTCTAGGTATTAACCACCACGCATTTTTGCACCTACTCTGTGACTCTCTGTGACTCTGATTCGCTGAGAGAGACTGTGAACCAGCCATTGTGGTCAAGGAGTTCACATACATCATATCATCAATATTCTAATTAGCCTGGTGCAACAAAAGTAAGCATTTTAATATGACTTTGTACAACATGCCAGCCCTTCCCACACCCCCACCACCTGTCTAGCGTCCTCTTCTGTGACTCTTCCCTCCCACTCAGCCTGGATTTCAGCCCATCCCCTCCATGCACCTCTGTGCGTGCCATTCTCTCTGGTTACCATGCCCTTGCACTCCTGTGTTTTTAGAAACATTAGTTACTTTTACTGCAAGCCTCTGTCTCAACATCTCCTCCTTGATGAAGACCTACTTCCTCGGTCTCAGAAGGTCATTAGGCACTCGCTCTCCTCCCAGTTACTGTCAACATACGATTGCTAAAACGGTATGTGACTGTTTTAAAAGTTTTGTTTACTTGTGTCTCTTCCATTAGATTGTGAGATACAGAAAGGACTCTATCATACCTGTTTTTATATTCCTGGACTTCAGTAAACGACCCCTGGATGGGTGCATTCTTCTGGTGCAACACATGCCATTTGGGCTCCTGGGCCTCTTTCTTGTGTTTATGTTTGTATACCTGTCTTTACATTTTATAGTGAAAATTGCTATTTGGGAGTCCAGAGAAGAATCATGGTTTAATGTAAAAGGCTGGGTTTGGAGAGAGTCAGACCCGGACTCAGATCACAATTCCATCACTTGTTTCACACTGTAGCCTGAGAAAGTGATGTAAATGCTATGTCTTGGTTTACTTCCATACAATTTGGGAAAATGATAGTTGTTGCAGAATCCACATATGTACATGTATCTAAAGAAGTGCAAAGATGAACTGCATTGTGATATGTAAGCACACTGAGTATGTAGTGGCTCAATCTTCTGTAAAAATTAGTATTATCGTTAAGGAAGATTTTATGAATGAAGCTCTCCTTTGCTTCATTAATTTCACATATATGAAACAAATGAAGTTTTGCTCTGGTGTCCTGCAAACTTTACTCAAGTTTTAAAAATAAGATGTTCATTAGAGAGTCAAAGCATTTATAAAAACAATGAGCTGTTAGCAGACTCAGAAGATAGGAGAATCAAGCATCCTGACATATTCGTTCAATCTTTAAACTGATAAAACTAATTTTTCTATAACCAGGACTTAATTGTTTAGGATGGATATTTGCATCAGCACACCAAAATAGAAAATTCCAACCATACAATTATGAACAATGCACATCTACTAAAAAAGACCCAAACTAACAAACACTAGCAACAAAGTATTTTTAGATCTCGTTTTCCCCATAATTTTATTATATTATCATTATTTTTATTATTATTATTATTACTACTATTATTATTGATTTTTGTTCTTGGGTGGGTCTGATCTTTCAAAAACATGGCACACAATCAACTTAAAAGTTAAAAAGCTATAAATAGAATTTAAAGTTTATGTATCTGTATAAATATGCAGATATACATGTATATGTAAAGATGTATATGTTTATGTATATGTGTATTTTGAGCATATTATAAATTGAATTACTAAATCATAATATTTATGTTTGATAAAAAGGAAGTCATTTATATTAGCTGACTAATAAAGGCATACCATTTCTTTTTTTTTTATTGAGGTATGATTGATTTGCATTGTTGTCTTAGTTTCCGGTGTACAGCATAGTGATTCATTTATATATATTCTTTCTCATATTATTTTTCATTATAGATTAATTCAAAATATTAAATAATGTTCTCTGGTTCTCTGGCCTATACAGTAAGATCTTATTGTGTATCTGTTTTATATATAGTAGTTTGTATCTACTAATCCCAAACACCTGATTTATCCCTTCTTCCCATCCCTTTTCCTTTTCCCTAACCGTAAGTTTGTTTTCCATGTCTGTGAGACTGTTTCTGTTTTGTAAATAAGTTCATCTGTATCATTGTTTAGATTCCACATATAAGTAATATCATATGATATTTGTCTTTCTCTGTCTGACTTAATTCACTTACTATGATAATCTCTAGGTCCATCCATGCTGCTGCAGATGGCATTATCTTATTCATTTTTATTGCTGAGTAGTATTCCATTGTATAAATATACCACAACTTCTTTATCCAGTCATCTGTTGATAGACATTTAGACTGTTTCCATGTTTTGGCTATTGTAAATAGTGCTTCTATGAACATTAGGGTTCATGTTTCTTTTCCAATTACAGTTTTCTCTGCATAAAAGGCACATCATGTCTATTGCATCTCTTACCTTCACTGCTGCAATCCTTACTTTGGTGACACTTTGTACATCATTAACTGCCCTTAAGAAAGCTTTAACAATCCAATTTATATCAACTATTCAACTAGCTCACATTTCAGTATCTTTGTTCAAAACAATTAAAGCTGATAGGGTTTCTTTCTACAGGTTCGAGCCTTTTTGGAGAAAAGCAGTACACCTCTTCATGTATTTTGTGCTTCAAGCTATATAAAAAGACCTACGCATCCTTCCAGACTTAAAAAAAAAACTACAGAATATTGTGAGACACTTTTTTCTCCCAGTGAAAAAACACTTTGAAAATAAATCCTATAGCTAAAAGTCTAACACTAGCATTTGTACTTATTTTGAGAAGCCAGTAAAGAAAAGACAATATTGACTTTTGGAGCAGAAGCATATACACTTTCTCCTGACTCGCCACACACACACAAATACAGGCACTGGTGATGCTTTTGCTTTCGTTGGCTTTAATCTCTGCATTTATTTGACATTTTATTGATAATTAAATGATTTCCTACATACATGAAACTTTTTATTATAAATCTGATTTGAATTCATGTCAAAAATATGTTTCTATCAACTCTCTTGGTAGTAAATGAACTCTATTCTACATTGAATTTGCCTCTGTTATCCCAGTAATGTTTTGAAAATGGAAAAGAAAATAGGGCACTTGATTCACTAAAAACATTTAACCAACAAAAGAAATTTTTCCTATCTCTTTAGAATAGAAAAATGTAGCTACGCTGTTTCTGGCTTTGAGTTGATTAAGGACGGAAAAGAACTGAAAATTATGTTAGTGACATAATATGTAACTGTTTGCAAAGGGAGTTTGACAAACATTTAAATTCAAATCCTTCACTAAGTACCTTGGCTGATGTATTAATTACATTAGTTTACCATCTTCAGGAGGGTTACCTGATTGTATCACTAAATCATCTACTACAGAAAATAGAAATATTCATTCATACCATGTTAGTTTAAAATACTTGGCTTAGTGCCTTTGTGTGAAGAGGGTACAAAACAGTAAAAACAGAGATTTCCCAATGAGTTTAGAAATCAGGATGATCTGGTGATAAAGGAGGGCTCTATTTAAATCCAAATCGGATGTTGGAATCACAGCTTGGTTTGGCTTTAGCAGACATCATACTTAAATTGCCAAACATATTTTAAAACTATTTGTGTCATTCCTAAAGAGAACAAAACAAGGATTGAGAATGTAATAATAAAGTAGAATTCAGAGTTCTCCAGGTTGTTCATTTGGAGAGGGTGGGGAGGACAGCGGAAAGTAAAACTCCCACTCGCCCAGAATTCTTCCCTCTCCCTCTCTTTTGACTGCACTGTCTTGGACCGAACTCCTATCATCATTAGTGCCAGTCACACTTTCTCAATACAGCTTTATTTAGTATATTTCTACAGTTGCAGAGGAGAAAATGCCTTGCAGTGACTTGAGAGAATTATCCATTCTGCTCAAGAGTCCAACGCATCCTGAAACAAACCTATGGCTTATAATGGAAAGAAACATTCAATGAATGAATGAATGAATGTTTTTAATGTTGGTACCGGGGATTGAACCCAGGACCTTGTGCTTTCTAAGCAAGCACAGAGAGAAACATTCAAAATCAGAGTGAATCTAGGCCATTAAGAATACATAAAAGTAGATTAATTTAAAAAATTCAGCATTCTGTTTCCACCATTTGTGGACTAAGAGGCAGTCTGGAAATAAGTGGGCTTTGTTAAGGGTGAGTCAACCTCACCTTTAGAAAATGAGAAGATAACCCTCCCCAGAAATAAAATTCTAGACAGCTGTCAAAGTATTTCATTTTTTACTACTAAGGAAACTTTGGGTTATATATTGCCAGTCTTCCTTTTCACACTGAAGTGTAAATATTCATAAGAAGTAGTGATATGTTAAATTGTGATCACACTTTCATGAAGTGTGAAATCTCAAGAGACAGCTTTAGGGTGTTACAAGGCCTACATTCAGATCCTGATAATACGGCCTATGGATAAATAGCTCTGAGCAGGTCACTCCTCCGAAATGAGCCCCCATGTTCTCACCTGTGAAATGTTCTTATTAAGAATACTTGGCTCGTCAAATTTCTGCGTGGCTCAGTTGAGATGATACGTGGGCATACGCCTTATGACTGTAAATAGGCACGCTGGTATGATTTTTTATTAGTTTTCCTAACAGAAAAGTATTGAATGATTTAGCGTTAGCATTTTGATGAAAAATATAAAGAGGAGCCCTCAGGAAATATCCAGTGAAGAGTTATAAGCACATATGCATGGAAGCTTAGTAGAACTGTGGAGAAGAGTGAGAAGGATGAGGATGAATATGGATGAGATGGAGAAGGACCAAAAATGCTTCCTTCATAATTCTCCCAACTGTCCTTATTAATATACGGTTCTGTCCATAAGACTTCCCTCCTTTCTTGGGTAAGATTCCACTTGGAGATTCTATATAGAGAGATTCAGAATAATTTTATTTCTGTGCAATTATGATGCCTCAGGGACATCTTCAGTAAGATTATTCTTGAATTTGTTTCTCTTACACATGTCTCTAAACTTCCAGTAGTTAGATGCTGCATGTGGTTCAAGAGACGGTGCCTGCCCGATGTGGGAACCAAGCCCATGTTCTTGCTCTTATTATCATCCTATACTATAAACAGCAAAATTAAATATATATATTTTTTAATTATAGAAGATACGTTCATATAGACATGATCTGGAAGAAGGTGACTGAGGTGCTTTTTTTTTTCTGGTCTGGGTAAGTCTGAGATTTCCCTCACATTACTCATGCACAAATTTATTCACTTGCTCCACACCTAAGCAACCATTTGAGGCTAGTTCACATTGAACATGACCTGGACCAGGTTGGATGGCCTGGTTCCATACCATTGTGAAATTATTGCACATTCCTTAAGCAAATCCAAGTGATCCATTAGTCATTCATGTATTCATGCAATCAGTAAATATTTGAGTGTTCACAATGTGCCACGCATTGTTCTCAGAAACAGAGATATAACAATGTGTTACAAAAAGAAAGTCCTGGTTCTCATGGAGCTTATGGAGCACTTAAATTTCCCTTTGTCTTTTCATGAAGACATGCAAAACATCCAAATGTGATACTTCCCAAGACCACAGCCCCTGATGAAGGCATGGCCTCAGGAGGCAATGTTTTATACTATCTCTCTTCCTTTGAAGATCTGATGGGAACTTGATGTAGGGGAAACCAATCCACATTTTGGCGAGTGATCTGTTCTGTGGAGATGTATTGAGTTAGTTGGATTTTAATTTTTAAGAATATGAATTAAAAGTACAAAGAGACAATGCAGAGAACACAGAAAAAAAAAAAGAGTGAATGGAAATCAGGTAAAGAGAGGTTATATGAAAGAGCAGAGGTCACGTTAGGAGGAAGTAGACAGCCGGGAAAGGTAAACCATGATGAATAAGCCATGAGAAGAGTAGAAACTGAGGAAACCGCTGAGGGGGGACATGCTCCTGAAATGCCTCAAACAGCCTGAGATTCGTTCCATTTGATTTGATCTTTAAACATTTTATCTACTTCTTGAAAGTAGCCTTATGTTATCTCTGCTTTTCCTAAGGAGTATTCCTGGGAAGCTGTGTGTGTGTTTTCTTGCAATAAACTCTGAATGTTGGAGCTAACTGGGGGTGAATTTCATCATCTTGCAACAAATAAACTCCCTACAATTAACAGAGGGCATATCTGCTGAAAAACACATATGACTACTTCCTTCCATTTCCACTATTCATTCCATACATTTTATTCATTTATTAAGATGTACATTTATACTGGATCACAGGGAGAACAAAGTCCTGGAAAGAAACTTGTTAGAAAATGAACAATGCTTCCTTGATAACACAATAGCCATTTTTAATGACAATTTATTTCAGTTGGTCTATTCAAAAGGATAAGTGCACCCCAATGTTCATAGCATCACTATATACAATAGCCAAGACATGGAAACAACCTAAATGTCCATCAACAGATGACTGGATAAAGAAGTCGTGGTATAGTTATACAATGGAATATTACTCAGCCATAAAAAAGAATAAAATAATGCTATTTGCAGCAACATGGAAGGACCTAGAGATTATCATTCTAAGTGAAGTAAGCCAGAAAGAGAAAGAAAAATACCATATGATATCACTCATATGTGGAATCTAAAAAAGGGAAAAAAAAGAGGACACTAATGAACTACTAAATCTACAAAACAGAAACAGACATGCAGATGTAGTAAACAATCTTATGGTTACTGGGGGAAAGCAGGTAGGAAGGGATAAATTTGGGAGTTTGAGATTTCCAAATGTTAGACACTATATATAAAAATAGATTAAAAAATTCTTCTGTATAGCATGGGGAACTTTATTCAATATCTTATATGAAAAAGAATATGAAAACAAATATATGTATGTATATGGATGACTGGGACATTGTGCTGTACACCAGAAATTGGCACATTGTTACAGGCTGTACTTCAATTAAAAAAAAAGAGGCTAGCAAAACTGCTTTATAAAGTCGTTCCTGTGACACCAAGAACAAAATGCTTGAACATCCTTGATCTATGGAAGCCAGGGATAATATTGAAAATGTCATGAGAGATCAGGTTTCCACCTGATTTAGGATTCTTTTCAACTTGTCTCACAATAGTACAATGTAGCAGAAATAGAGGCGAAGAAGACCAGTGGCTGGTTAGAGATTCCTGATTTTCCCTGGTAAACATCAAGTAGACACAGAAAATCCAAGACAGATGTAAAGTTTAATTGAAATTTCCTGAAACAGTAAAGACTGTGACTCAAAGAAGCATTGGATAAGAGCAGTGTGGGACACACACACACACACACACACACGTGCACACACACGTGCACATACACACACAAGAGGTTCTAAAATCTGGGCGATTCAGATCAGACCAGAAGACTAAGAGAGCCTTTTCCTAGACACAAATATAGATAAAGAGAAATTGGATAGAAAAATCTAGCTTCCACACTATCTCGTATTGTTGGTACACCCTTTGTGCTCTGATGACTGTATATACTCTGTTCTCATACCATAGCACAGCTTTAGCTATTCTCAATTTTTTTTGAATCTTCATAAATTTTTGAAAATCACTTGGCGAATTTTTACAAAAATCTTGGCAGAGTGGCCCCTACTTGCCTACAATTATTTAGTACCAAATGGGCTGAAGAGGTAGGAGCTGCCACTTTTGATGTAATTCAGTCTAGATATACTATGTGCTATAGAAACACATATTTGAACTTTCACTCTGAATTTAAAAAAAATAAGCAAAGATTAAAGTAGGAGAGAAGATGCAATGCCTTTTTGTGTACTGTCACTTAACACAAACAATATACACAATATACACAACATGCACAGTCCCAGGTCCTTCAGACACCAACGTGACTATCACTCCTTTCCCCCTTTCTTCAGCTATTTCTATCGCGTCTATCTCTGAAAATGTGGTTACAGCCAGGTCTTTTAGAACCAGTTTTACTGTCTTTCTCCTTTCATTCAGCTAAATGATGAGAAAACCATCTAATATAGTTTGAAAAAAAAACTTTTTTTAAAGTGTGTGGTTCTATATATACTGTCAAAACTGGGCCTTAAAATTTTCCCAAAATAATTAATGAAAATATAAAAACAAATAGCTCTGGGCAACATACAGGTGCTAAACTATTAAGTATCTGTCAATTGTCATGAGCAGTTAATGCAGTCTGCAAATGAAAACATAAAGTCTATTTTAGTGATTCCACTAAGTCTTCTGCTTTTATATAATAAACATATGTCATGTTCTATTTCTTTCTCAGATTAAGCAGAATTCTGTTTGTGTACTGGAGTCTGAGACTTTCAACCTCTGTTCTTATTCACAAAGATTGAAGTTATTTTCCTGTCTGATTATAAGTTTAGGCCTTTTACATTCAATCTAAACCTCACATCAGTTTGAGGAAAACAGCTCCCTTTTGCAACGGGATTGCAAAGGAACTGTGTAAATGCAGAACAAATTGGGCAACTTGTATATATGAATAGCTATTGTATACACATACTAATGACATTTTCCCACGTTCTTGGATGCTAACTTTTCCAGTTTATGTTCTGTGCAAGATGCCTTTCAACACTCTCCCTAAGAGTGCGATTTTTAGAATCCTTTATTTTTCTTTAGGATGGCCAATTCTGTTTTACTCCTAATGTCTATTTAACCAGTAAATGAAAAGGCAGTAGACCCTTGTGTTTAGGGGATGCAATCCTATGGCCAGGGTGTCTGGGTTTGAAAATCAGCTCTAATACTTGTAGGCCGGGACAACTCAGGCAAGTTACGTGACATTTTTCTGGTTTCAATTTCCTCATTGGAAATACATATGTAATAACCGTATTCACTTCACATTCTCTGTGAAGAAGAAATGGATTAGACATATGTAGCGTCCAGCACAGTGCCTGTTACATGAGAGATGTTGAACATGCACTCAGTACAATTGTTGTTATTGTTACTATTGCTGCTGCAGTTATTACTAAGCAGTACATATTCTGATACATTGCTGGTGGAGATGCAACATGTCAAAGGCAATATGTTTAAATAATGTGACCATTTCTTATGACGTTAAACATACTCTTATCCTAAACCCACAATTCAACCCTTAGGTATTTACCCAAGAGAAAAGACACATGCCCACACAAAGACTGTATGTGAATATTTAGATTAGCTTTATTCATAACCACCTCAATCATGAAACAAATCAATTGTCCATCAAGCAGTGACTCGATGAGAAAGTTGTTACACACCTACACAATGAAATACTAATCAAAAATCGAAAAAGAATGACTACCGATGCAAGTTAACACTATGGATAGATCTCAAAAGCATTATGCCAAATGAAAGAATCCAGAAAGAAAAAAAAGAGCTACTAATTATAAAATCTGATTTTGATGATTTTTCTTAAAAAGACCAAAATATAGGGATAGAAATCTTAGATCAGAAAACTTTTGATCTAAGTTTGCCAGCAAGATTGATCACAAAAGGACATGAAGAAATATTTTGAGGTAATGGAAATATTCTGTGTCTTTATTATGGTGATGGTCACATTACTATATTTTCAAAACACATAGAAATATACAACTGTAAAGGGTGACCTTTAGCATATATAAATTATACCTCAATTACCTGACATGAAAAATGAGAACAGGAATATGTACTTGTCAAATTACCAGATAGGATTCTGTGGAAATACTAATGTTAGCTTTGGAGGGCCATGGATACACACCTGTAAGCGAACACCTAGGCTACAATTGGAGATTCTGGTTCATCCTAACACGTGTCACAATCAAGCTGTGGCCACAAAGATTATGCTTATGCCTATGATATCGCTTCCTGAGCCAGGATATAAGCTAGTCCTGCTCAAAGTCTAAGCCCATCATAGCCCTCAGGCTTTGGGTCAGAGAACTTGACTCATGAAGGAGTACCCTGAAAGCTGCAAAGTCTATTCCAATTTATGGTTATTGACAGAAGTCAGTTCAGCAGCTTGAAGGGGTAAAGGAACCAGGGTTAACAGCATTGAGCTAAGCAAGGAGGCTCCTGGCAGCAAGTGACAAAACAGCCTACTGGCAGGAAATTCATAAACTACGTGAGTTTGGAGTAGAAAATTTGGGGGGCAACATCCTAATATTGTTATAGTAGCAATCTAAAACTAATCATTTTGCTAGCATTTCCATCACTCCCCAGGAGGTGCAATTTTCAAATTCCCAATTTATCCCTTCCCACTGCCTTTACCCCGTTAAATTTGTTCTCTCTGTCTGGAAATGCTAGCTATCTTGATTGTGGTAGTGGTTTCATTGGTGTATACATCTATCAAAATTCATCAAATTGTACATTTGAAATATGCGTAGTTTTCTGTACAGGAACCATACCATAGCAAAGGTGTTAAAAATCACTTTAGGGGTCAAATACTTATCTGAACTGGCCACTCCATATAGCACTAATTCTTATTGAATTAAGTCTGTTAGCTTCATTATATTTTTAGTTGAAAGTTCTGTTTTTCAAGCAATTAGTAAATTATATAGCATTCTATTTTGATTTAATTTACTCTTATTTCATTTTTCTTCTTAAATACAAGATATGGACGATCATTTTACTACTGTTATATGCCAAGTGCTCCTGTAATTGCTTTTATAAACTTTCTGAATTTTTATACTGTTTTTTGTCTTTCCCACTTTTCTTTTTTCCTTTTTGTGTTACTTCCTTACTGGTGTTTGACGTTCACAATTAGCTAATTTTGGTTTGTGATGCAATTTTAAAATCGATTATTATAATTTTTAGGGATTGAAAGTGTTCTATAATATTACAAAACAAAAATAAATATAATTTAGTTAATCAAATCATGAAGGTATTAGAGATCATGAAGTTTAAGAAAATTGATTTCAAACTATCTTGATCATTCAATTATATATAATATTTTAGATCTGTACATTTTCAGAAAATTAATTAAATAAAACAAAAATGAATAACAATTTTATTCTGTTTAATTCAGGCTTAATTTTTCAAATTCTTGATATAATTTAAACATTTGTAAGAATGCAGACAAGCTATACCAACAAGCAAGCAAACAAACAGAATCTTTGAAGTTCTAAATGCCTAAGGATTTTTAACTTAGATTTTGTTTTACAGAAAAATTACATTTCCCCCAATTGATTAGATCCCTGAGAAATCAAGATTTGGGTCACTTTACTATGTAGAAAACCCCGAACAGCTGAAGTGCTGGCTGAGGGCACAGGGACACAGACAGAGTCCAAGGGTGGCGCAAACCCATTCCAATTTTGTGACCAGTTGTAGAAATAAGGGGATAGTAGTAGATTTCCACATCCTTTTCACTTCATTGCCTTGTGCATGTTTGTATGTATTAACCAGTTTCCATTTTGCCTCCTTTCCTTGTTCTCTACATTTTAAAAGATTTTACAAGATGAAAAATTGGGACTGCAAGTGAACCAAAAAGGCTGGAATACAATCCTAAAGACTTACTCAGTTACTGATGGGATCTGGAGTCTCCATTTGTGGGAAGAAACTGAAAACACATATACGCGGTATATTATCTTGTTTTAGACTAGTCCAAGTTGTTAGAGTTGCAATTTAGAAGTTTTGGTAGAAGAATGTAAATGGATGTTGAGTAGCTCAAGTGTGGACTGTATGGTGGGAGGATGGGGGTTGAACCCAGGACCTCTTGCATGCTAAGTGCACACTCTACCACTGAGCTATCCCTTCTCCCAAAAGGTATCACTTCTGGATAACACCCTTAGTAGATAAAATGACAGTATGTAAGATGATAATTTAATTACTGAATTGGAAAAGAAAATTTTCACTATACATTGATGCATCTATATATAATCATTAAGATCTGTGCTTGAATAGTCTTAGAATTTAAATTTAGCATACATGATTTGCTCTTTAAATAAGTAGCAAAATAAAAACATCAGTGATAAAATATTTGAAGTGGTAAAGGAACATTTCGAAATATAATGAAATATTAGGGAAATGGAATAAATTAGATATTGACAGAAATAAAATGATATTCAAATAAACACCCTGTTTTATTCTTAGAGAAACTTTTGCACATAAAGTTTGTCCACCTGAATTCTGTATGAAATGACAGCACCACAATTGTTAATCTAATGTAACCCAGGCCACTCTACTTACTTGTTTTGAATTTGATATAAAGAAATGAGACCATAAAATACACACTGATTTTCAAAGGAAGAGATTTGTCAGATGTTTATGAGCAAAAAATTGAAAAAAATTTTTGAAGGATAGTTTTCAACTTTATAAAAAAAGAATTATTTGATATTTTTCAGTATCACAATAAAATTAATTAAACATTTGCAGCTCCCATGTGAAACTACGTTAACATTTGTGGAGTCAAAGTGAAAATTCAGTTTTGGAACAATATGGTAAAATCCCTCATCAGCTATAAATATTAAATAAACCTACCAATTCTTAAAAAATATTAAGAGTGGGAGATTCTTCTTTATTTGGCAATATTTGATGTAAAAATTGATTGAATTCAAAATCCTTTAACATTATCACCAGAAATTTCAATTTCAATTTTAACTTTCAATTTCAGTGCTCCATTTATCAAGAAGGAAATGGAAGAGTTCTTAGGCTTAAAAAGTAATCACATTCTAAGTACTATATAAGGAGATCAATTTAACTGAAATCATGTTAAAAGTTAGAGTGTTTGCTAAATGGAAAAGAAAGTGATAAACATTCCCCTGCCATTTGCTACCATTTACAATTTGTTCAAAGTCTGCCCACAGTGACTATGATGATTTTGGAAGATCATTATCAAAAGCTCTATATCTAGACCTCCTTGTTGTTAAATCAAGAATGTATAGCTCTTACTAAAATATTATGTTTATAAAAGAAAGCTCATTTTTTCACAAATATTTTATTTGTAAAGTTTATACTGTTTTAATATTAAAATTTCTGCTTTAGAGTTTATCTTAATAATATCAATAAAATATGTCTTTTTTAATCCAAACTGCATATAGACGCACCAAATTCTCTCCAGTTTACTCCTGATTTCTCTGTAAATATTTTTATGTGTTCTGTGTGAAATGGGTTGAGATGGTTTGGTCCAAAGGATAGGAAATAAACTTGAGAGCACTGAATTCTTCGTGGGGATTTCACTCTAAATGGAGATTAAACCATCTTGTTAAATTGATAGGTTTCTACTCTGAAAAATAATACTTCACATTCTTAGTGCACAGTCCTAATCTCGATGCACTTAAAAAATATGTTAGGAAATAAAATAGTTGACATGGGAAAATCATAATAACTATTTTAAACTACTTAATTCCATTGCAGAGAATTATCTGGTGCTTCCTAGTGACCTTTACTAGCTCCATTCGTAGCCTGAGTAGGAGAAACAGAGAGAAAGGGGGAGACCATATTTGTCTCAACATCTGCCCCTCAAAGTACATGTGCCTCCCAAAGTTCTGATTACTGTCACACTGCTTACTGAACCATGTTTTTTTAAATTAATGCTAATTTTTTTTGTTTTTACCCAGGGTTCATTAATGGCATCCTGGTTGACTAAATATTACCAACACAAGTATATTTATGAAGGCTATATTTTATTATACCAGCTTTGAAATACTGGGAAGTGCTATCTCTGATACTAAGTCTAAAGTTACTTCCTAAGCATTAATATAGTCTATAAGTAAAAGTTACACAAAATAAAATTATAGTAAAATGTTAGTTGTTTTTAAAAAATGTTTCGAATCATACATATAAATTTTTCCTCCAAAAATCTGGAATGCCTCCTATTAACTTTGAGGCTATTAGAGTGGCAGGCACATTCTTCTTCAAGTTTATTCTTCTCTGTACCTAGGTAACAAATTTTTATAGCATTTGAGGTTGAATTCATGTAGGAATGACCATAAATGCACAGAATTATAGTAACCAACAATGCTACTGAGTTTCTAGAGAGAACAATCAAAATTTGAGCTCTGTAAAGGACTGATCAAATTGAATAAAAGAATTCAGTTGAGAGCATCTTAGGAAATTCTTTATGAAATTCTGGCTTTCTAACACTGTGGATGGCCCCTTAAATGGAGCAAACTTCCTGTCAAACTTGTATCAGAGGGTTGCCCTTCCTTTGATAGCTCCTAAGTAGGCCAGGAGTAGAGTGAATGTAAGATAACTGAACCCTCCCTGAAATAACTTTGACTTTTCTGAGCTTATTTCTCTGAAGGGAGAAGATTCCTCCTTAAGATACTCCCTTTAACAAGCTGATTGATCCTCAAGTTTGAAGCCTAAAGAAAGGAAGAAACTATTGTGTGAATCAGAATCATTGATGGTGAATTCACACCACCGTGGAGATAATGCTTCATGTTAAAGTTAATAGTTTAGTATTTCACGAAAACATATTGGACCCTTGGGAAAAAAGGATAAAAACTCCTCAGTATAAAAAGTCTACTTTGATTGATTCCTCCCCTATAGATGGTGGTTTCATCTGAACTAAATCTTAATGATGTGTGCTAATGCATAAGATGCCATTTTTAAAATATGAAGTGAAACTGAACAAATTACTATGATTAGTTTGCATTTACAAGCCTAAATTATTTTCCACAGTGATGTTTGGATTTCCACAATGGACAAAACCTTTTATTTTTAGTCTAGGAACCTGCACTGTTTGATTTGTACTTTTTGGTGAACATTAAAATTCCCTATTAAAAATTATAATTCTCCTTTACCAGAGACTTATTATTCATGTTCTTTCAGCATAGATAGTTGCAGTGTCTTCAGTCTTCCATTTCAAAGTATTTACATTCAATGTTTATTCCCAAAGAAATAGAAGGTTCAGTCGACTCAATGTTACTTATTTATTTTGCTTGGATCTGTAGGTTGTCATGTAAACTCAGCAGCACATTTCTTTCTCACTTACATGTGGGCTTGCTGACTGACAGAGCTCTCAGATTTCTTTGTGGTGAAGGAAAGTTATTTTTGATACAGTGTGAGATATTTTAAAAGAGTGTTTGAAGTGTCAAAGTAGCTATCCGGGCCAACAAAAATGAAGATCATGTTCATAATTTTGTTCATTCCAAAACCTTCAGGCTGAGTTTCCTGGTTTCAAAAGAAGCATTGTGAAAAGTAAGGGGAGTTATAAAAGATGCTTATAGCATTGAGGGTTATAAAAACCAGCTTTAAATATTAAAACTTCACCCCATCCCCTTAATGTGATTTTTAGAGAGTTTGTTCTTTTCTCTCAAGGTATACATAGCGGTTTTACCTCTTTTGTTTGCACCCTGTTTTCCTGATCAGGTAAATCTCTGCGTTGTCTTATTCTGAATCCCTGATGTGTCTTAATGTAAAGATTTTAATATTGTGCATTTAAAAGATGCATTATAATGGTTAATCTACATGTCATCTTTAATCTCTAAATCATAATATTGGCAGAAACTGTCCCTATACATTAGTCACTGCTCATAGAAACCATGGTGAGATCAGACTAATCAGATAGAGAATCAAAGAAAAGGTGATCTACCTTATAGATGATACAAATAAAGGGTCATTGACTTTATTTAACTTTACCAGGAGAGCAGGACCAAATGAAAGAGACTGAGATGGAGTGATCAACCAGGGGTCAATGAGCAGTTATTGCTGTCCAAAATAGGATGGATGTCAAGCTTGTCTGCAGATGTAGCAGATTCTGGTCCTTCCTTCTTCCTTCTCTTCTTCCCTCCTTCCTTCTCTCATCCCTTCCTTCTCTTTCCTTTCCATCCCCTCCCTTCCCTACTTTCTGTTCACTTTTGCTGACAAAAAAGCAGAACAAGCTTTATCAAAGCTGAGCGGAGACATATTCTCTGACCCAACAAATATGCTCCCTGTAAGAATTTATACGTATGTTATCCAAAATATATATGCAAGAGTGTTTGTAGAAGCTACATTGGTAATAGCCCCAGACTGAAAAGTACACAAATGATTATCAACAGTATGATGTATAACTTGTGATACATCCATACAATGAGACACTACACACAACACTGACAACCCTCTTACACACAATGTTGAGTGAATAAGCCAAAAATGGAAGAACATATACTGTATGATTCCATTTCTACAGCAAAGCTAATCTATTGTGTTAGGTATTAGGATAGTGATTATGTTTGGGGGAGTTAGTAACGAGGGTGGGGCATGAGAGGAACTTCTGGGGAGCTGATAATGTTTTATTTATTTACTGAACACACAAAAGGTGTGTTTATTGTGCAAAAAGTCATTGAGTTGTACACTTGGGATTTGTATACTTTCATATGTATATGTTTTACTTCAATAAAAAAGCATATGCTTTTTATGGAAAATTTAGATGATATGAGAAGTAGAAAAAACCAAAAAACAGAGTCTCATAAACATAATTATGTTAACCTTATGGTGTTTTTCTTCCAGTCTTAGACATAAAATAAATGCTAATATAATGCAGACACATAATTGGAATATCTATTTTCTATCTATCTAGTCCTCACAGTTTATTTCATTTAATATTGTATAAACTATTTATACATGTCTTTTAAGTATAATTTCTAATATTCCATCAATGTGTCATAATATAAGTGTCTGCCTTTTTATTACTTCCTTTTTATTCTTGGAAGGATAATTTATGAGTCAAAGACATAACCAATTTTAAGAGTCTTGATTTTTTAAGGCTCTTGAGATTGCCAACCAAAATATCTACTCCAATTTGTATTAACACTAACACTGTGGAATATTTTAAAATATTCTTATCTATGTAGAATAAATATTCTGACATATGACCACTGGTATTAAAGTATAGATGTCAAACTGCTTGACGTGAATTCTTAAGTACCCAGATAGAAACAAGTGAAGGAAACTCAGTAGTTCATCTCCCATTTTATTGGAAGGAGTGATAGCAAATTGTTCTCCCTTCCCGAATTATCACACCATGTTGATCAGCATCTTTCATTTTCACTTAAAGTAAAATATTTCGCTACATAAAAACATTTTCAACCAATTAGATCATTTTTACCTTTTTTTTTTTTTCCCCGTAAGAATCTGGCTCCTGCATTTGCTACCTGGGTAAATAATCAGTAGCTGAAAGTAATTCATTTATTGGGCAAATTCCAATGATGCCTGCCAGCTCTTTGCTAATATTCAAAATGGTTATGAGCTCATTAACTTTAAGCATCAGTTCATTTGCCTCATTAAGTCACTAAAGTCTCAGGGAGATTGGAACCCAGGAGGGTTACTGGGATGGTGAGGCCACCAACAGATTGGACTGAAAGACACAGGGTATTCCAGATATGGAAGAGTGAATGGAAAAATCTGTCCAATATTCTACATCTGCACCATCAGGGTCTTAATGTCTAGATGAGTGAAGGAACAATGTAGTTGTGCTTTTAAATATTTTTGAGAAAAATAAATTAAGAATGTTGTTTGGGTTAAACAGATGAAATAATATTTCATAAATATTAATCACTTCCACGTTTAGAACTAATACAGCTTAGAAAAAATACGAAAAAATATAAAATCATGATTCTGTTCTGCAAAGTGAAGACAGGAAAATTTAGGACTGTAGAAAGTTACAATTGTCAGTAAAGCCCTAGATACTCCTTTTTTCTCCTCAATTTTAGAGAAAAGTGCTTCAGAGTAAGGTAGCCTTTTGTGGAGAATCTATTTTTGGTATAAAATTCACATTTCCCCTTCATCTCAGGAAAAAGTAATTTAAATACTTAACAGAAATTAATTTACTAGGAATCATTATTATCTAAATCTACTTTCAGGCATGCCTATATTCTTCATAATTACAACGAAGTAAATTGAAAGGACACTTGTTTTTTTGTCTTTGTTTTCTAATATCAACAATTATTTGACATAAGAAAATTATTTTTCCAGCTGGTGCACACCAGAGAGTTAATGATGCGACAACAGAAACAAATTCAATAGTTCCAACAGAAGCAAGAGTTAGAATTAATTTCACAACATAGTTTCCAAAATCTCTCCTCTTTGATATCAGTACATCATTTTCAGATTTTACTGTAAGTCTATGTCTTCAAAAAAACAACAAAAAATTCCAGTTCTGTAAATATTTATTGGGTGGCTGCTCCCTTTTTATGCTCACTTTAAGTCGAAAAGACAGTTTAAATATGTCAATTCTAATGCAAGAGGGAGAATGAAGATTAGAGAGAAAGTGAGAGAAGAAGAGAGGAAGAGAGAGACAATATTTTGATGAAACATCTGGGAAGATTTCACCAAGAGGTAACATTTCAGCCAGATCTGGAAAGATACCTAGGACTCCAACACACTGAACTGAAAGACAAGTGGGCATTCCAAGCATGGAAGAGTGAATGGAAGAAAATCTGTCCAAGTCTCTGCATCTATAACATCCAGGTCTTAATTCTGAACCCCATCCAAGCCATTCTTCACATTGCTATGAAAGTGATCCTTCAAGGATCATCAAGTCATGCTCCCTACTGGTTCAGAGTATAACGAAAACCCTTTAGTATGGAAAAATTGACCATCAGCTTGCCTCAGGACATCTCTCCAGCCCCATCTCCTGCTGCCTGGTCTTCCTCCCCTGCCTCACTTACCCCAGTTCTATCAAACGACTTGTGGTTTCCCAGAGACATTGTGATCTGGCATAGGCTTCCTCCTCTGTTTGGTATAACCTTTTGTTCATTATCTATGTCCTTGATTTTTACTCATTTTTCAAAACAAGTTTGAATAAAACTGCAAATGCTAGGAAGCTCTCACTAAAGTAAGATTACATTTGCTGATACATTAGTCTTATGTAGCTGTCATCTGTGAGTAGTCCTCATCCTCAGATAAATTCTTCTTGTTTGTATGTTACCGCAAACACACCTCTTAGCTCTAATGACAACTGCACTGGTCTGCTTATTAATTTCTCCTCTGGACCTCAGCTACCGGGTGGCCAGGATTTTCTTCTTTTATAATCTAATACAAAACAGGAGTTCAAATTTTTGACTGTTGTTAAATTAGACTGAATTGAGCAAAAGCATGGAAATGAGAGAATGCAGACATCGTTTGGGGATCATGAACTGATCCTCTGTGGTTGGGGGTACAGAAGAGAAATAAAGAGCCTTTAGAATGTTGAAGAAAATGGTCAGTGGAAATAATGTCCTGATGTAAAAGACTTCGAATGCCATCACAGGGAATTAGATCTCCATTCTATCGTCACAGGCATCCTGGCAAATGTTTTGAACAGACGAGTAATCCAATTTATACTTTAAAATCTTAAATAGGAAACATTCATATTAAATTAGAGTTTTACACAGAGAACGATTCATATTACATTTATTAACTAAAGTCATGCTTATATTTTTGTTGTCAACCATAAAACATATATGCTACATGTAAGTTTCTTTAATTATGGTTGTTAGAGTCTTTCAATAAGAGATGCTGAGATTGAATTTCACAAGAATGTAGAACCTGCTAGAGCATATTACATTTATTGGTAACAGACAACCACAACCATTTTTTTAAAAAGGCAATTGTTAACAAAATACTTAACATAAAATGGCATTCAATGAGCCTTGACAATTTTAACTACAAACAACACTAAATAATGAATCAGTGAGTTGTAGTTTCTTGGGTACTGAAACACTAAGACACATTTTGTTCTCTCCGATATTTTGTGTGTGTTTATTTACATATGTATGATTTCAACTATCTATGTGTCCCTCTACGGTGGCCCTAATTAGCATTTCTTTCAATTTTGGTCAACAAGTTTAAAAAAAAAAGCTATATTGTTTTTGCAATACCTTTTAGTGATTCTGTTCTATGGGGTAAGCTATGGAGCTGGAGTAGATCAGTTTTACACAATTTCACAGGAAGAAAACATAATATGAGCATGTAAAAAATTCATCCTTACTTTCCTTAGTCCCTCAAATAGGCACATCTTAAATTACTATTCTCAGAAAAAAGCAATTGGTCGTCCTAGATATAATGATATGACTCTGGTGCACCTACATGTATAGTATGTCAAAAAAGAAAAAAAAATGAATTTCATTTCCTAGAGTCTGCAGATTGCTAGTATAAAGGAAGGTTAAAAGAAAACTAAAATGATTTAGAAGTAGTAATAGGTAAGACACTCTGAAGGAATGAATCTGTGCTCCAGAGATTACTTCAAAATTGATTGAACTTATAACCACAACATAAAATGATTTTGTATTTAACATAGCAGTAGTTCTATAAATTTTATCTGCTACAGGCATAGCAGAGTTTGATTTCACCAAGTAAGCTATGCTGATCACAGTGGTTTCAGAGGCTGACTTCCAGGAAAATAAGAAGATCAATTTTTCCAAGAGGAAAAAAAAAATGTAACTAGTTCAGTTCAACAGTTTTCAATTATCCATTATTACACTTTTAATCAACAACAGCACAGAATGATGGCAGTCCTGGTCCTTATAAGAGAATACATTCTCTCTGCTGCCTGAATCTTATTTTTTATTTTGGCCAGATACAAAAATATAAATAAATAAAAAAACATGAATAGAGAATTGCCTGAAGACATGCAGTCCAACCTTATCTTTATAATCTAGATGACATCCTTGGATCAACTCAAACTATTAAGTTATTCACATACCATTCTTGAGTGAGTCTTCTCAGAGATTTTCTTTCCCTAAGTTGCACTTTGGTAGAATACTATCAACCTGCCCCGAGTAGAGATATAAGAAAATTCATATATAATGTATCACTGTAGATACCGTGGAGATACATAGAAAACACAGTCCCATGTATTGCAGAATATCTTTTTATGAAGATCTCTGATGGAAATCTCAGGCTTTTCCTGCCAATCTGGTTTTTTATTTAATATTCATAGACTTAGAGAATAATGTAACTAATCATGTTTTCCTTTTGTTTTATTGTAAGATTGCTAGGAGGTCAATATAGTCAACCTATTTTTGGACTTACGGAATATATTTTTGTGGTGGGCCCTGTTTTTTCTGCACCCAAAGCCCTGTTCCATGAAGTGCATTCATATTCCAGCAGCAGAGAGCTGTGGCTGCTCCCAACAGGGGCAACAGTACCTCACAGAGAGAGGTACTTGAAAATTCTGGGGAGCACTTTTTGGTTGTTAAATGACAGGGAGACACTATAAGAATTTAGTGGAAGGAAATCAAGGAAGATACATGCCCTGTAACATGTCAAGTATGGCTTCAGAACACCCCACCAGCAATCGACACAGGAAAAGAGACAGTCGTTAACAGTGTTACCTACAATGTAACTTCAGTTCACGTACCAGGACAAAAAAGTTTGCATTGCTTAAACATAACTAAATTGCAATACTATGTAAATGGGGAGGAGTTTGCAACTTCCCACGTTTGAACTTTATCCTGAGCTAGAAACCATTTTAGATAATCAAAATGCCAAGGACCGCAAAGATTTTTGCATTTAAATCATCAGTACAAAATACTATTATCTATCAGTGTTTAAAGCTGTCACATATATGGCATTGGCTTCACAAGTCTTGGGGTTAAGTCTTCTAATGTATTTTTCTTGAGAATTTATAGATTGAAGGAGGTGCATGTATTATTATATATAATTCCCCTTTATTTATTTTTCGTATTATAATTTTGGCAGTAAATTAGACTTTTTAATACTGTATGCATTTTGGTTATATTAACTATGAATTTCATCTAAGTATAATGAAAGGCATTTTTTTCTTCATAAAATAGGAAGACTGGATTAGATACATTTAAGGGACACTGGTTTAAGGTAATCAAAAGTATAATATTAATATTTTTGTGAAGCAGAAATAAGTGCACTTGAAATATTTTATGTACTGGTAACATTTTAGAAAAGTTTGAAAGGCAAATTTTGTATGAGTAATAATATGATGAATTAATATTTTACTAGAATAAAAATAGTTTAACAAAGTCACCTTTTTAAAAATGTTAGCAACACCAATTACAAAAATAATGAAAATCAGTAAGTACCTAGATGTAATTTTTAAAAAGATATATGTGATCTTTAAGGAAAAAATGAAAATGTTTTATAGAAAGATATTAAAGAATACCTAAATAAATGGAGAAATATACAGTACACATTTTGTTAAAATAATGAATGTAACAATGATACGATATTTCAACAAATTGAACTAAGATTCAATACATTATCAGTGAAAATCCTCTTAGCATTTTCCATTGAACTTGACAAACATTCTGAAATCTACATGTGCAAAGAATATAACAAGATGGAGAATTTATCCTACTGAATATAAAAACTTATTCCACCTGTGACAATGGTTTTATTACTGAAATAGAAAAACTTCTGTATGAAATGGGGTGAAGAACAGAGGAGGAAAAGTAGGCATATATGGAATCTTGATATGTAAGTGGGCATTGCAGACAGGGAAGAAAAAGATGAACTTTACAGTAAATAAAGGCAGCATAATTGGCTGTCCACATGAAAAAAATTAAAGAATCCCAAATTTATACCAATCATAAAAAATCTATTCTAGGTGAATTAAGCATTTAACTATAAGCCCAAATGATAAAACTTGAAGAGATAATACAGAATATATTTATCACTATGAGATGAAACATTTCTTAAACAAATGACACAATTACAAATTATATAGACAGGTTGTTAATTTCAGCTATATTAATAATGTATTTTCATGAAAAGACATCATAAAGAGACTAAAAAGAAATCACAAACCAAGAGAAGATATTATGTACATAATATTTATGCAAAGGCTAAAGGAAGAACTGCTAATAATCTAAAATAAAATGGCAAACAAAAGAACTTTTAAAATTTTTATATATTTAGTTTAAAAAGACATCCAAATGACCCATACACATGTAAAGAGCAATTAAGAAAATGCACATTTGCAGTGGAGAAAAGACAGTCTCTTCAACAAGCAGTGTTGGGAAAGCTGGATAGCTGCATGTAAATCAATGAAGTTAGAACACACTATACACAAACATAAGCTCAAAATGCCTTAAAGACTTAAACATAAAACAAGACAGTATAAAGCAAAAAGACACTATAAAGTCAAAAGCTTTTGCACAGCAAAGGACACCATAAAGAAAATGGAAGGACAACCTACATAATGGAGAAAATATTTGCAAATCATGCAGCTGACAAGGGCTTAATCTCTAGAATATACAAATAGCTCATACAACTTAGTAACAAAAAATCCCCAAACAACCCATCCAAAAATAGGGAGAAGATCTAAACAAACATTTCTCCAATGAAGACATACAAGTGGCCAATAGGCACATGAAAAAATAGTCAATATTGCTAATTATCAGACAAATGCAAATCAAAACTACAATGACGTATCACCTCACACTGGTCAGAATGGCCATTATTCAAAGCCTACAAACAATAAATGCTGGAGATGGTGTGGAGAAAAGTGAACCCTCCTCTAGTGTTGATAGGAATGTAGTTTGGTGCACTGACTAAGGAAAAACAGTAGGAGATTCCTTAAAAAACTAAAAATAGACATACTCTATGATCAGTAGTTCCACTCTTGGGCATATATCTGGAGGAAACTCTAATTCGAAAAGATAAATGCACCTCACTGTTCATAGCATCACTATTTACAATAGCCTAGACATGGAAGCAACCTAAATGTCCATCAACGGATGACTGGATAAAGAAGTTGGGGTATATACATATACACACATACATACAAACACACACAATGGAATACTACTCAGCCATAAAAAAATAAGCTAATGCCATTTGCAGCAACATCTAACATGGATGAACCTGGAGATTGTCATAGTAAGTGAAGTAAGCCATAAAGAGAAAGGAAAATACCATATGATTTCACTTATATGTGGAATTTGGGGAAAAAAAGGACACAAGTGAACTTATTTACAAAACAGAGACAGACTCACAGACATAGAAAACAAACTTATGGTTACCAGGGGGAAAAAGAAGTGGGAAGGGATAAATTGGGAGTTTAGGATTTGCAGATACCAACTACTATATATAAAATAGATAAACAACAAGGTCCTACTATACAGCACAGGGAACTATATTCAATATCTTTTAATGGCCTATAATGAAAAAATATGAAAAGAAATATAAATCTGTATGTGTATAAGTTCATCACTATGCTGTACACCAGAACTTAACACATTGTAAGTTGACTGTATTTCAATTTTTAAAAAAGGAATGATTGGAAAAAAAAAGTAAATGCACATTAAAACTATAATGGAACCATTTCACAATTATCAGATTGACAAAAATATAAAAGCTAGTCAATACCAAGAGTTTGCCAGGATACTGAGAAGCTGACATTCTCATCCACTGCGGGCAAAAGTGTAAATTTAAACAAGAACTTTGGAAAGATTTTGTATCACCTAAGACATTTGAACATTTGTATGTCCTACAACAAGCAATTTTATTCCTAGATTTTTATTTCAAAGACGCTCTTGAACATGAACACCAGGAGATAAATATTACAATATCAAAAAGCTTTGTTTGAACTTTTAATTTTTTGAACTCAAATTCAAATATTTATATCTATCAACAGGTGGCATCACTGTTTAAACTCCATTATTTAAAAATAACGGAAAATAAAATGTCCATGAATGATGAGAAGGATACATAAAATGTAGTGTTTTCTGTTGAGTACCACATAGGAATAATAGCAATTCAATAATGCTGTGTGCATCATCAGAAATAAATATCAGTAGTAGTGTTGAGAGGAAGGAGTCATGGACGAATGCATAAAATATGATTCTCTTCATCTTAAGCTTAACAACTGACAAAGTAAACAATTCATGCATGCTAAAGTCATAAGAAAAAGCAGGAGAAAGATTAACACACACAAAAAATGGTGATGTGATGGCAGGAAGTTAGTGAGGGAAATGTTATCCAAGAAGAGTGGAGCCAGGAGGATCCTAAGTGGCAGAAGATGATTGTTTTTTAACCTCAGTTGTTGATAACCTCAGGAGTAGTGTCTGTTTTAGTACTGTCACTCCTGCTGTATCCACTGGGCCTTATAGCAGTTACTTACACACACACATAAATGCCCATCTACTATCTAGTTATTTCAACCTTGGAACCCCATTCATTACTTTTTTATTTATGTTCAAATGTTGGGAAAGGCAGTCTTGTGCATGGAGTCTCTTGGCTCCCACCTGGCCAAGTAAGACTGGGTATTGAGTGGGTCTGCAACACTTCCTTCCTAAGAGATAGAAAGCCCGGACAGCCTGTGCTGGGCTTATCACCTCCTGTGGGATTATCTTTCCCTGTTTCAGGCTCAATGAATGGTCTTTTGCCTCTGCTGGAAGCGTGCGTGTCATGTGGCACTTAGGCAACCCCACTGTTACGTCTGTCCTCCACGGGGAATGGACTGGGTTCTTCCACTGCAGCACAAGACACACAGTGACCCGCTGGCCATGGTGGAGGGCTGCACCTACTACAACTAGTCTTGCTCTGTCTCTTTTCTATGTAAGCAAAGCATTGTTCCATCCAGTTCCTGACTGTGCTACATTTTCCTTGGTGACTCCAGTACCAAGATGCAACATTCAGACACTCAGAAGTGTTTAGAGTCCTTCCTGGGGACTGGTAACTGGTGCAAATACCCTACTTCCTTCTGCTCAACACAAAATGTTATACATATTTATTAATGTCATATCCAAATTAATGTACATATAATATTCACATACAATATATTAATAAATTGTATGTGCTATATATAAATATATTGAACCTCATTATTTAACCCCAGAGTGAACTTCTGAAGTTTTTATTTCAAAAATTACAAGGATGACACCAGAAAACTCACATCAATGGTCTTGTTCATCCTTGGAAACTCATGAGTAGAATTATGTGCATAGTGATTTTCATAGAGTATATTCATTTCTGATTTGATTATTTTTCCTGAATAATACAGAAATTGTTTTCTCTCATTATTTTTGCCTTTCCTCTATTACCTACAAGAACATAAATGTCTCATCCTGCCTTTTTATTTTACCATTTGTGCCTCTTTATTCTTAACAAATCTTGAGTTAACGTAAGTGCTGAATTCAAAATTTTACTTCTGTGGGATAACATCAAAAGTAAATTTTCCAGATCCCTACAATCCTCTATAATTTCATGTATCATAAATCAAATTATGAGTCCACAATTGCAAATCATCTTTCCCAAAATAAATGTTTGAAGTTTTACCATGCAACATGTCCTGTCTAATAATATTTCAGCACATTATTTGAACAGTCACTTGAATTTGGCATCATATACATTATAGCCTGTTTTTAGTGTTTTAAAATAAATGAGATCATGATGCAATTAGTGTTACTTATAATAGATATGTACAAAACTTAATTAAAATACGATAAATGGAGGATTTTTTTTCCCCCACCAAGCTGTCACAGTAATTTTGGAGCACATCTGTTTATTTACAAACCATAGTTTATATTTGTTCTGGATGTGCTTGCTAAAGATATTATAAGAATATGCCCCAGTGAACTTGCAGAAAATCAATATGGCTGTGCAGCTCTACATTTTAGACCATATCAGTATATTTAAGTTGACCTTTTACTCTCCTAATCTAGTCTTCTTGGTTTAAGAATAAATATCTTACACTTTTTAATTTGTTCTAGATTTTTTAAAAACAAGGAAACTATGTAAACTTTAAATCAACAGGAAAATTTATTTAACTTGACAATATACTTCATAATTTAAAATCCTGTTATAATAACTCTAATACGATATCATGGTGACAAACTGATTAGAGGGAGGTATCAACTGGTCGGTGCCTTGACCTACTCAGCAGGTCAGCGTGGAAGCATGTGAGACAAAGAATCAAATGGCCACTTGTAAGGTGAAATCCTGAAAATGAGCCTGAAATATTATCTGTCCAAGTACTAGGAAGATAAAAACGCACGGTAAAGGAGCACAAGGGAGAAGACTTAGAAGCGATTGCTGACTATGCATTTAATTTTACTCAACAGTGTAACATAAATGCAAACATAAAGTTAGACAAACAGAAGAAAATTAAACTAATAATGAGCTTGGGTTTAACAGGAAGAAAGACAGTCCAGAAAGAGAGTTGATAGTTTACAACTTAGTACGAATGCTGACAAACTGGGCTGATTCCCAAAAGAAAGACAAGCAGTAAGACCAGGCAATATCATATGCCCATCATGAGTCTCACTGAAGAAATGAGACTGCATGGTTTAGACAACATAGAGTGAGGGACGTGAGAGATGATGGCCAATGCTGTGGGGCCATTTCCCAAAGCCGAGCACTACGCTTGTTTTCAGTGGCTCTACAGAGAGCGTTCCACAGAAGTATCTCCTAACAAACAAAACTGTTAACAATGGAATGGATAGTGATATCATTAACAGGTGTTCAGCTTTTATCTGAACAAAACTAGTGGCACTGAAGCAAGGATTCAAGTGTTGGAGGGGGGTTCAACAACATAAGCTCTTAGCGTCTCTTAAGACTTCAGATCTATTGTTTTATACCATAGATTGTTATAAAATTTAATTTATTTGCTTAAGGCTTAACCAAAAGCAATAAACTTCCAGCGTGGAAGGATTAAATTGATTTGACTACAACATGAGTTAGTTTGAACCAAATGCTTATACTTGAGAATTGTAAATATAAAGCTAAAAAGATTAATCTTTTAAAAAAAACCTAAAACAGTCCTGAAGTATGCTAAGGTTATATGCACGTATACTTTGTTGAGTTGCTTATTCTTTTAATCCGAGTCACTAGGTGATATTAATTATACTGTAAGATACAGCTTGTTGAACTCCTTCACCCTCTGTCAATGGCAAATCCGTGGGCCTGGGTTGTCCGGATAACCTGTCCCACTGCTCTACTGGTCTTGCAGCTACTGCCACCACCACTACTCTTACTACTAAGACCATTTCTATTACTGCTACTACTACTACGACAATTACTTTTACTAGTAATACTGGGATGACTACGACTGAGAAGTAACACACACTGAGTTGTTATAATATGCTAGGTACTCTAAGAATGTTAGATAAGCTGAGTGACTTATCCCTTGAGCAACCCTATGAAGTAGGCACTATTATTAGCTCCATTTTACAGACCAGTATACTGCAGCAAGTTTAAGTTAAGCATCTTGTCCAAGACCTTACAAGTTAAAGGCGAGGTGACCAGCATTAGAAATAAGTGGTGGTTTAAGATTTTATACTCTTATTAATCTATAGTCTAGTCAAAAAATTCAAATGAATTGTGATATAAGCATGATTTTTAACACAGAAGCAATATGTATCTGTAGCAGGAAGTTTTCTCCAAATATAGCACATCATTCTAATCACATCTTTACACTGTTCTTAGCACCTCTGTGTTCAATCTCTTCGGTAATTCTGTTCATTTATTTTTCTCATGTTTGTAGGTGTCTTTTACAGAACCTAGTATTTTCATAGCATTAGCAGTTATGACTAAGCACCAGTTAATTGGTTGATCATGCTTGGTATTTGTCCTCCACTATGTTTCAGTCTTCCTTGTCTATGAGAGGGTATGCATGCCCCCCACCTTAGAACCCAAGTTTATGTTTCTGCAGAGAGTAGCTCTCTACCATGATATGAGATGCCATTTAAACACCAAAGTTGATAAGAACTTTTTTCTTTTATTAATTTCAAAAAGAAAGATTAGTGATTTTAAAAATCAGTCACTGTTATCATATAATTAAGTAAGGATAAATGTAGTGGCTTCCATGAGTATCAAACTGTTACTGCCTGAGAAGTTATGCACTTTTAAAGAAACTGTGATTGAGTGAATTAGCCATCATATACCTGGTTTGATGATAACTCCCCTCTTGGTTCTCTTCCCTTATTTGCACCTAAGCCTTCAGAGAATATAACAATTTCTACCTACAAGATTTAGCAGTATTTGTAGGGAGCTCCTCAGACACAAATAAATCAGGGAAAATCTTGTATCACTTCAAACGTTTTACCAAATTGGGAAAAGTCAACAAAATAAGTTGTTTGGTTTATTAGAAATTGGTAATATTCATTTTCTAGAGGATCAGAAAGGAACACGGACTAAATGTTAATTCAGAAATAAAAATTCATTACAAAGGATCTATTAATAGATACACTCTAATTAGAACATAAGGGAAAACTCCTGTGTACATATTGGATGTACCTGCTAAAAGAGCAAAAATCAAATAAATGTGTACATTGATAATACAATAGAAAAATGCATATAATCATTTCAGTCTCTTCAATCAAGGTATGTTTGAGTGCCTTAATTAGTATGCATAAAATAGATAAAAAGTCTGTAAGTTAATTCTTTCTAGAAGTCAAGAAAAGGAAAGTCAGGCAATAGTCTGTAGACAAATACATAAGCAGTTAACACATTTTGCTTTAAACAAAAGTCCATATTGCCACTGAATAAATTTTTAAAAAATGCAGATTTCTGGGATCCAACCCAGACCACCCAGCACAGAATCTCTGAGGTTGTAGCTCTACACTATGTGTTTAAAAAAACAAAACAAAACAAAACAAAAAACTTTGAGCATATTGAAGTTTAAGAATTACTGAGAGAAAAACAGGTTGGGTAGTTACAAGGGAGAGAGCCAGAAACTGCCAATACTAGTAGTTTTAAAGAGCTGTTCAGGGTTCAGACCCACCTCAAAAGTCAAGTACTGAAAACTCAGGACAGAGAATGAGCAAGCCTAGAATAAATCACAGCCGGAGACATTAGATGGTCAAAGGGCCAGACTAGATAAGAAACTGGGAGGAAATAACTATCCAAGGACAAAGCAAGCTAGCTGCTCAAAAGACTGCACTAAATCTCAGAAGCAATTTCATCTTTATGTACGAGACAAAGCCATAGAAGAAGGATCAGACAACAGCAACCATGAGTGATACATTTTGCAGTAATTATGGATTCCAACTGCTCAGTCCCTTCTAAACATTTCTGATATGATAGAGACCCCTCCCTGTCCTTGGTCAGCCTGAGCAAATTAATGAGATGAGATATAATTTTGCAAAAAAAAAAAAAAAAAGTCTGACTCTCAGCTAAAGTCCATTTGGCTTTTCAAAAATATTTTGCTGAGAAATGTTCTAGTCTGTTTAACTATATTTAAGTTTATTTTGTTAAAACATTAATACAGCTTGCCATAGAGAGTAATGGAAGCAATTTCATTACATGAGGAAGAAAAATCAAACATGGAAGCATACTATTATTGAGAAATAAAGACAGGAAAATAGTGCTGTAAGTGTTTATTTTCTATTCCTCTGACAAGGCATTTTGTTTTTTCCTTGACATACTATTTTTAGATGACTATGCATTCAGTTATTCTCCTTCATGTTAACAAGGGAAATCTACTATACTTGACGTGAGCTTTGATTTATAGCCATAAATTGAAGGAAAAAATAAAAATGCAAACATCAGGCACACAGAAGCTATTTATTCGCCCCATCTTTCAGTTGACAGACAGCTTCACATTCCTAGTAATATGTTTGAGCATGAGATAAGGAGATGTCATTTAAAGGTAAAGAAAGAATAAAAATTCCTGCAAAAAAAAAAGTGGTCAGAAGCTATAATTTCTATGAACTAGGGCCCAAGAAAATTCCAAAGTGGATAATTTGTTCATCTTTACACTATTATTTTCCCTCACTTATTTGATTATTTTGTACTTGAAACTCACATTATGTCACATCCATTCATCTCATCTGTTTTTACATTTGTTTCATCAGTTCTCACTTAAACATGCTCTTTAGGAGTAGCTGACACCAGCTTGCTCTGTGGGTAGCAGAAGTGAAGTCAAACACAGACTCTGTTGATAAACATATGGGATATCAGAATGCCCCTTTTCTTTTTCTGCTTTGACTCTTCAGTCAACCTGATCAACACCCCTGGCGAAAGTCAGCAAAACTAGTTTTCAGAGGTTGGTAAGGGTTTCTCAGGAAACATTCTCAGTATCCTATTTTTCAAGAGGGATTACAGCTTAATATGCTCACTCTGAATATCTTTTCTTATTTATTACCTAATTGGTCGACGTTATTAAAAACTTCTCAGCGAGTTGAGTTTCACTTCACACCTTGTAAAAAAGGCTAAAATATGCACACAGAAGACTTTTGCAACAGAGCAAGCAGTGTTGCTCTTTAGAGTGACTCATTATAACACAAGAAGTAGGGTCTGAAGCTAGACTGAGATTTAACACTCACCTCTGTGGAACAGGTGAAGTGCAACACTTAACATCAATCTTTACTTTTCAGTTAATGCAGCTCATTATGGGCCAGATGGCTTGACTGTTCTGCCATTTCCTGCATATTTTTTTTTTACAAGACTAGAAAGGTACCTCGTTTTTAAAAAAGTAAAATGTCATAATAGTAAGGTAAGTGGTTTCAGGGAGAGATGCTAAGAGTAATTTTGGATTCATTTGAAAACAGGTTCTAAAATACAGGTAAAATATGTCAGTAGTAAAGCATTTCAAAGAGACATTTAAACACTCACCTGAAATTCCCTTACATCTGTCATTACAATTACTTCAATTGTAGGGTTCTGGGTAATTTTCCTACATTTCAATTGTAGATACTGGGAAGAGCTATTTGATTTATGAGTTGCTCAAATCAAATCTCCAAAGTCTATCAATAGAGATATATTGGCTATTTCTCTATGCTATCAACACAACTGCTTGAAGGATTAGTCCAAATATGAGCTCTTTCTGCTATAATGTCTATATGGTAAAAACTAATAATTTCCAATTATTTAAAAAAGAGTTCATATTTGAACACTGCATAAATATAGCTTTACTGACGATTACTGAATACCAAACATGACATTCTGTAAAAATATCCAAAAATTCCATATAACTAAGCTTCCATCTGTATATCCGGAGTAAAGACATCCAAACTGCACTACACTTATCTTAATGTCTTTTCTTTCTATCCTGTAGGCACTATCTGCTGAGTAGCTCTAGCTTTAAGCTTCTTGTTCCTAAGTTTCTTTTTGCATTCATGCACCAACATTATGTAAGTACATGTTGAAATATGCTTGACCATAGTTTTAAGTTTGATTTTCGTAATGTGTTATCTTTAATTCCTATCACTCTCTTTGAAATAAGAGATTATTAATTAGTAGTTCAAATATATCTAATGGAAAAGTAAGATGGCCTTGAAGATTAACAGTCAGTCAAGCATTTGGTTCTTTATAACAGTTTAATCATTAGCCCTTTGATGATGCAATTTTAAGCATTTTTCTGAAGCCTTTAGCTCAGTCTGTTGACTTAACAGCAAGCATAACTTACTTTCAAACATCAAAACGTTTACTGAGAAACAAGAAAGTCACTATTATACCCAAACCCAGCATGACCAACAAAAGTTCTGCAGGCAGCAATAGAGTATTTTTTGGAGTCAGAGACACAGCATGGTAAGTGGTTGTGTAAGTGGTTGTATAGTTTAAAGAGAAAAAAGCCATGGCCATTAGTTCTCTTCTGTTCCGCTATGTCTTCTTTTTTAACCACTTTTAGCTGATTGTTGTACAAAGTGAAGTAAGTTTATTCTACAAAAAGTACACTAAGAACTGCCATGAAGTTTTCTCTTCCCAAATAAGTTACAACTACCAGTAGTACTAATTTAGATGTAATTCTTAGTCCTTGTGGGCAAGGTAGAAAATTATGTCTAACCCCTAGTAAGCATTAACTAAATATTTATTAAATAGATAGTTGCTTTAGTGGCTTTTTATATCAACTTTACATGCATTTTAATCCACACAATATTCTCTTTCCTGAATATTTATAAACCTCAAGCTTCTAAATCTAAAATGCCACAAAAACAAAGATTTTTCCAGGAAAGTTCTTGCCTTATGTTAGGATTATTATTTTTTTCTTTTTTTGCTCCCTATGTATCTTTCCCTTCAGGTAAATATATTCCCCAGAGTTAATTTTTCTCATGCCCTACAAATAATGGCTTAATATATTTCCACTCCAAAGACTCTGTCACTAAGTAGGTAACACTAGGTGCCTAGATTCTGAAAGCATAAATTCATAAATTCCAACACTAATGATGAATTTCACTTTGGAAGAACCAGTGGAGAGTGATTAATTTTCCTCATGATGTTCAAGGCATATAGTCACAGACATATAACAATTTAGAAGAACATAATCCTCACTATATACAAACTAAATATAACTGGCACTCATCAATTTAATCTTTTTTTGCAAAATAATTCTTATACTCAATTTAACATGAATCCTTAAATTATGTAATCAGTTTTTATTGTGCTATGTTATTGGTTATAAATGCTGTTTTCATTTACAAATAATATTTTTATTATAAAAGGTGATTATAAAGATTATTGTGAGATAAGATGAAATCAAAGAAAATCTGTGTGTGTGTGTGTGTGTGTGTGTGTGTGTCCCTGTATCCTTGGCTTCCTTTGTCCTCCCAAGTCAGATCTCTGGCACAGATGCTGTCAAGTCCATGCTAGAACCTCAACATTGTCTCCCACTTGGGAAGGGCAGGGCAAGAGGAGGAAGACGAAGGTGAACTCTGAACTGGTTCACAATTTAGGGCTTGAGAAAAAACTGAATTATGGTTTTCTACCATTCAGTTCTTCATAAAGCAGAGTGACTAGGTGATTCTAGGATTTAACAGGCTTCAGATGGGGAAAAATGCATCTTCACATCTTAATTTAAAAAAGAGAAAATCTGCTTGTTTGTTTGTTTGTTTACACATAGAAGGAGGTGAAACGGAACAGGAGGAGGACAGCCAAAGTGACAAAATACAAGACTGATCTATTTTCCTTAAAATTACATTTAATTAGCACTAAAATGAAGGGAGTGCTAATGGGTAGAGAGACAGAGTTAACCACACAACAAGAACCTGGAATGGGTGTGGTAGTAAGATACTGCAAACATGTTTCCTTAAGGATGTTCATCCCTTCCAAGATATCAAGACAATTATTGCCTTCTTATCATGAAGCTCCTCACTCTCTCTGACTGTTGCATTACAACAGTGAGTGTCAAGGATTTGGAAGAATAATCCATTTTGAAGAGTGCTTCAAAAATCGATGAGGGGATAGCTGTATTTTAAGTTCTGTATGTACAAAAGGTGGGCAGGGCTTTAAAAGTATCACACGTCCAGATGGCTACAAAGATGTAACTCTGCAAAAGTAAGTACAGGGGATTAATGAGGCACCATGTTAAAAAAGAAGAAAGAACAGAAAGGACAATAAAAAATGCATCTAAGAAAGAAAAAATAGATATATTGAGGAAGAAAAGCACTTTCTAAGAATGACTCAAAATGTAGAAATATTAAAACAAAACAGTATAAAATTTTTCATTGGGAAAAAAATAAAAGGTAGTTGAAAAGAAGGGGAGGGGAATTTCCAGCATAATAAAGTGTTAATTTTTAATATGATAAGCATGAGTATTAAACCAATACAAATAAAAAGAGCTTAATTTTTAAAAAAGATTAAAAAGAACAGATACCCAATTTGCCAGAGTGTTATAGTAAAGGCATTTATAAGTCTGATACATCTTTTTAGTCATCAAAAAATGCATATTAAAAATACTATTTTCAGCTATAAGCATGAATTTTTAACTGATAATAACCAGTTTTTGATTAAATATTCTAGTCTCATATATTGAACATTAGTATTGCAATAGATTTTCTGAAAGAAATTTTGGACGTAAGTTTAAAAAGCTTTTAAAAAGTTCACTTTTGGAAATCTTAAGGAAGTAAAGATATGTGGCAATTTAGCTATAAAGTTGTATATCTTGTTACTACAAAAATTGGAAGTGGTGTGTCTAAATATGGGTATCACTTTTTACAAATAAAGTTCAGTCATTACCAGAGAACTATCTTCTTTTTAATTCGTGTTTGCTGCAATTATATCAGCTCAACCATATACACCTCTTACGTTTTGGAGATACTAGAATTAGATGAATTATATTTAAAAGAATAGAATGAGTACAGAAAACTACAGGGTTTGAATCATTGCTCTACCAATTACTAGATTTGTGACTATGGGTGAGGTATTTAATTTTAATTAATAATCATCCATTAAAAATACTTTAGAGAGTTGTTTAAAATAAATGAGATAATAAATGGAAAGTGCTTGGAAATGTGCTCAGTACTTGCAGTGGACTGAAAGCTTTCGTCCCCCCCAAAATGTATATGTTGAAATCCTAACCCTCAAGGTGATGGTATTAGGTGGGGGGGGGGCGCTTTGAGAGGTGATTGGGTCATGAGGGCTCTGCTCTGGTGAGTGGGATCAGAGCCTTTACAGAGAGACTCCAAAGAGTAGTTAACAGCTCTGTGAAGTTCCGGTGAGAAGCCTGCTGTCTACAAGGAAGGGGAAGCTGATCAGACAGCAAGTCTGCTGTTGCCTTGATCTAACTTCAAAGCCTCTAGAATTTTAGAAACAAATTTTGTTGCTTATAAGCCACACAGTATATGGATTTCTGTTACAGCAGTGCAAAGACAGTATCTAAGTACTAAAGTAGTAATAACAATAATAATAATATTTTAAATGCTGTTATAGCCCTCATCATTATTCTTCTCAGTTCAGAAGTAAAACTCTTTAAATAAAATCTTTAAAAAAGGTCAAGTTAAGTCCAAACAAAACTTTCTCTTATACTGTTTACCAGGAAACCAATGATAAGTTTAAATGAAATATCGTATGTAAGAACTGAACATTTGTACCCTTGTAGCCCTCATAAAAGCATGTGTAACTTTATGTTAATTTACTAAATGATGTTTAAGTGAGGAATCAAATTTTTCTACTTATGATTATGTTGTTTTTCTGTGAAGTAGAATGCTATCAATATGCATCCATTTTAAGGGTGGAAAAAAATACATACCTTACTTATTTTTCTATGCTCATTTTTCCTCTAAAAACGCCTTCCTCATTTTACTCATTCTGTAGTTGCTTAATTCACACAAGCATATTTATCTTGAAAAACATTATCAATCAATCAGTCGGTATCATGCACTACTTCATGGTCAGACAAGAAGCACTGGAAATAGTTATTATCTTCAGAAAATGATGGCATATATTCTTTTTAGAAGGTCAAGTGTGGCTCAGAGGTTCCTTTGTACCTGCATCTAATTTACTACACATGTTGACAACAGGTTAAGTAAAATTAGTCCTTATAAAGGATTATATGAGGAAGACAAGGAGGGACCATAAATAATACATAAAACTTTTATAGTGCTTTATCAAATCATTATACTTCACTTTTTATCCGCTGACTTACTAATCTATTTACATGTATTCTTCTCTAAAACTACTATCACTTTAAATAATCTTTCAATTAAAAAATGATTTTAATTGAACTCTAAATACTCTACAATGTCTTTTCAGACAATAGAAAATTATATACATTTAAATCATAAAGCCAGAATAAAATAATCCACATTTTTGGGAACATTGTATACACAAGTCATTATTACATGGAACTCATTATTTTAAAAAGAAATAGAAAGAAATTGTATAACATGTTAGGAAGAATAAAACGATAAAATAAGATACTATGATTCAGAATACGGCCACGGAGAAAAACAGCAAATTTCAGTGAATTCATCATTGCAATAATTCTGCTTATGAACAATAAAAAATGTAAATACTTGAAGTGGAATATAGCTGCATTGGTAATAAACTTAGGTTTTTATATTTTTTCCTTAGAAGTGATACATTATAAACAATGTGTGGGCTTTATAACAAAAAATGAAATAAACATCCATTTTGACCCAGTAATCCAGGACTATTTGAGATGCCGTTCCTCTTACAAATTCTAATTCTTATCTCCTGAAAAATACAGCCAGTACTCTGGATAGTTATCTTTCACTTTAAAAAAGTGCCTGGTGAGAAAGAAACAGGAATGTGAATAATTTAGATTTAAATTGATAAATCTAATGCACATTTCCCATTTGCTAAGAGTTTTTCCATTATTATATGGTAATTCTGCCGTAACACAGATTGTAAATATCTAAATGTGTTTAAAATTTATCATATAATATGTGGCCTAATTTAGAAAATCTATTATCCATCTAACACACTTTCTCCAAAGTGGAAGAAAAGCCTTTCATGAGTTAAATATATTTTAGGTAGTGTTCTGATGTGATTGTATAATAAATTTACAGCAATAAAGCAAATACTTATAAATACAAAATAGCTACATTTAGGACTAAACCAGATGCCTTTGTGTGGAAGTCTAATGATCCTTAAATCAAGACTATTTATAGATCTGAGAGACAAATCAGAATACAGCAGCAGACAAAGCACTTAAAAATTGTACTGATTTTTCTGAGCCAACCAGAAAATTTAAATTCAGCCTTTTAGAAACCTAATGGGAACAATCTTTTAATGACTAACATACAACAATATAAATAGCAACCTCGCCTGCTTTAGTTGCTGTAGCATATTTAAACTGGATAGTCAGAAAAATACTAACTGCACATTTGCTTGGCTCAGCTACAGTGAAATTAATGCAGAATTAATAAAATCGTATTGAGTTTATCAGAGATAAAAGCATTGTATCAAATCACTTCCTTAAAACAAAAACATTTAAAAAAATAAAAGCATTTAAAAACAGTCTGACTACAATTTTTGTTGAGCTAAATTTTAGCCCCAAATCTATTTTATTGACGTATAAAATCATCATATGGTGGACTAATAAGGTCAAAAATTCTTTGACATTCTATGGAGAGTTGGGGTCTATTCCATCACTTGCATCTGGGATGGCCTATGACGCTTTGACCAGTAGATTGGGACAGAAAGGACAACACGCCAGATCCAGGACCACCCCTGGGGTGAACGGTAATTCCCATGTTAGCCTTTTGGAATTGCCATAGAAAAGTGCTGACAACTCTACTGATGAGACCCAACGAAGTGACCCTAAAAATGCAGAAACAAGAAGGGTACAGCTGAACACAGTCAGCTGAACACAGTCAGCTGAACACAGTAGTCTAACCATCTCCAGATTTCCAAGTCACCAGAATGGGCACGAAGCTGTCTGGTGCCTCGTCTTCATCCTATCTGCCCAGACACCAAGTGAACACCAAGTGACGAGTGGACACCACGTGAACTAGAAGAATCATCCACCCAAGCCCTCCTCACCCACAAAACTGTGAGATACCACGAAACGGCTGTTGTTTTTAGCCACTAAGTTTGGAGGTAGTTTTTTAGACAGAAATAACTAACCAGAAACATAGATGTAAGATTTACATTGTGTATTTCTTGTACCTGACAGATCCTAACATGTAGTTGGCGCTCAGAGGTTTATGAATGAATGAGCGAATGGATGAATAAATGAATATCTGTGGCAAATCGTGCTACCACTGGAACAGCTGTCAGAATTTGCACAGATGACACACAGTACACACAGATGCACTGTTACTGTACTTCAGAAATGCTTGTGATTCATCTAACATTTTTTCTGTCAAGTTATTTGATTTACATGTTATTTCTTACTAGAGAACTATTCTGAATATTTTTTACATGTTGGCCTTTTTCCATTGTGTATTCCCTGTCAACATCTTTTTAATGAACTTCAATAAAATCAACTATTACTCAAGTGATGTGACTCCCTCCCTCACATTAGACAGTTATAAGAAAGAGGAACAAAGTGATTTTTTTAATTTAGTCATTTCTCGGGTAACTTATTTCCACGTAGCAGAGCCTGAAGCCAACTTTTGATGGTAACTTTATTATCCTTAGCATTCGAAAGAATTTACTAACCAAAGTAAAAGAAGGCAAGGAGTGAATAATTCTTAAGTCCACATTTAATAACTGTTCTTATCAAAGGAATAGTGTAATAGAAGATGTTTGAAAATATTTGCTATGGCTTCTTTTTTAAAATGGTTTTATTGACATATAATTCACAAACCTTACAATGCACCTATATAAATTGTACAGCTCAGTGTTTTTTATTGTCTAGAATTGTGCACCTATCCCCACGATCAATTTTCTATCACTTTCATATGCCAAAAAGAAATGCAAACCCATTATCAGTCACTCGTTATTTCTCCCAAACCCCTTGACCTAGGCAACCACTGATCTGTTTTCCATTTTTATAGAGTTCTCTCTCCTGAACTTTGCATACAAATGGAATCACACAATACAACGTCTTTCCATGACTGGCTTCTTTCACTTAACATAATGTTTTCAAGGTTCATCCTTGTTGTAGCATATATCAGTCCTTCAATCCTTTTTATTGCTCCCCAAAATGTGGTACAGGTATATGCTATTTTATTTATCCATTCATCAGTTCATGGACATTTGGGTTGTTTCCACATTTTTAACTATTCTGAATAATGGTGCAATAAACATTTATGAACAAGTTTTTTGTAAGAACATGTGTTATTATTTTTCCTAAATATATACCTAGGAGTGAAATTTCTGGGTCATATAGCAACTCCACATTTAAACTTTTCAGAAACTGCCAAACTGTTTTCCAAAGTGGCTGTGTTACTTTATATTCCCACCTGCAATGTATGAGGGATTCAGTTTCTCCACATTCTCATTAATACTTGCTATCATCTGAATTTTTGATTATAGCCATCCTACTGAATGTGAAATAATATCCCATTTGATTCTGATTTGCAATTCCTTAATCGCTAATGATGTTACACATCTTTTCATGGGCTTATTGGCCATCGCATATATTCTTTAGAGAAATGTTTATTCAGATCCTTTATTCATCTTTAATTGAGTTGCCTTTTGTTACTGAGTTATAAGCATTCACTACATTTTCTGGATACAAGTCTCATACCAGTTATACGACTTGCAAATGTTTTCACCCATTATGTGTGTTACCTTTTCACTTCGTTGATAATGTCCCTTTGAAACACCAAAATACATAATTCTGATAAACTCCCATTATTTTATTTTATCTATTTTCTCACTGTTATGCTATGGATTTTTGAAGAAAGGCTTATAATCAATACTTTGGGTGAGCATTTTTACAGCAGGAGGCCATGAATTCTGTCTACAGAGCACAGGTGCCCTGCACATGACTCTAATCCTCCAGCAACTCTTCTGGCCTTAATCACATACCAGAGTCTTTAGGCAGCTGTAGACTCATGGCACCTCTATGGGATTAGAAAGCCAAGAGGAGACAAAGGCCCTAATCCTTAAAGAATGCAACATGTTTCTTGTAGTCCAGAAAGCAGAATCCTAAGGGCATCCCTGGTTAAACTTGAAATGCACTCTCAATTTATACATGGAATCCAGGTTGCATGTGTTAAGCTGCTTTACCAACTAGTTTTCTTTCCAGTTGTATGGCATAAACTCTTTAAATGAATAATATTTAATTAAATTTCCATGAAAATACTGGAAGTTATTAACTATATATGTAAAAGGGATGATTATTATGGATCTAAGTATGAAGCCTATTAATATTCTATTTTAACAATGGGTCTCCTGGAATGCTAGGTGGATCTCCAAACTGTCTCCAGTCAAACTTAACACAAAATAAGATCCTTTCAAGCACAGTCATTTATGTCTTCCAATTTCATTTCTTAACGGTGATTTCCTTTATTTTGCTGGTTACGCATTTTTATCTATAATAGTAACCAGTTGTTCAGAGAATTCCATGTTGTTCTGCTTCAAACTTTAAAGCTGCCAACTTTTTGAATCCCTAAATAAGATACTATTTTAATAGCAAGTTAACATTTACTGTCAATGCCGGATACAGTGTACCTGTTCAGTGATTTGGAATTCATTTTAACCAATTCTTATGAAATACTATCATTATTTATCACCAATGTTCAAGTATGATAGTTTGCCAATTCCATTGTGACCCTGCTTTTATACTATTTCTAAATATTTTAAATGATTTTGCTCAATGCAAACTGGGGAATCTTTTGTCAGAAGATATTTATATGCTCAAATTCTCCAAAGTCATAAGAAAATGTTTCTTCATACATCTAAATCTTCTTACATGAGAAAAGATTTAAAGTCCTGGATTGTTTCTTGGTGGAACAGAGGACTCTCATTATTTATCATACAAAAGTTAGTCCTTTTACTCCCCCATTAATTTTTCCTTTAGAAAATGACCGGCTTCCAAGAACTAACTACAACAATGATAACTAGGTTTCCCTTTCATTTTTCATCTGGTCATTTTTAAACAATCTTAGTTCTAGGCAGCTTATACATGTGATAATGAATTGGTGTTAGTATTGTCAATCTGCTTTGAAAGAAACCAGACTTGCCCCTAACTTTGAAAGTTGAGATCCACCCCGAATCCTCTCTAAAATTGTCCTTTATTTCTTTTTTCTGTGGCCAAAAGACTGTCTTTGCTGCTGAAAGCTATGAGAATATATTTGACAAAGTCTGTACTCTTTAAAGACACATATTTTATAAGAAAACAGATTTCAAAGTAATTCAGGCTATAATTACTAATATTTAAAACAATCTATGTTTCCTTTAAAGAAATAAGGTTTTCAGAGGGGAGGGTACATAGCTCAGTGGTAGAGCGCATGCTTAGCTTGCATGAGGTCCTGGGTTCAATCCCTAATACCTCCATTAAAAAAAAAAAGAAATAGATTTATGCACTGGGAAACAAAAAGAACTGGTGTATAAGAAAACAAAAATGAAGTTTTCAATGTGATCATACAAATGGCCATATTCATTTTATTTCAAAAACTGGTGTGTCACTTCTATTTTTATGGTATAATTATTTTCACTTGTATTTCAGCTATTATTCTCTTTAGATTTCTTCTTTTGTCTGTTTTGTTTTGTTTTTACTGAAGAATAGTCAGTTACAATGTGTCAATTTCTGGTGTACAGCACAATGTTTCAATCTTACATATACATACTCTTCAGATTTCTTAATAGACAAATAACACCGACTGAAGCCGAATAAGATTGCTCCTTTAAATTCTAATGACAAAGAGATCAGTATAGCTCATTTCACAAGTTAAATGAGCTAGTTTTATTTAAGAGTAAAATGAAGCTCAATTATTATTGCTTAAAAAGATTTCTATGAGCTAACACATTAAATCTGTAGTTAGGGGGCCTGATGTTCCCCCATAATTTGTAGATTCAGTTAGATCTTTGTGTGTCTTTCTCAACAGGTTAGGCACTGAAGTAACGAAGTACCTGAGATGTTAGGTACTTATGAGGGACTGATGGCATATTGAATGACTACATGGCCAGAAACACGTTAATTCACTTAAAAAGTGGTTTATGAAATAACACAGAGGAATAAATTACTACTATTTACATTAGTTTGGTGTCAATATCCACCTTTCTGAAGGGCATTGGGAATAGTATATTTTTCAAGGGTATTGATTAGCCTATATCCAGAGGAAGGTGGTCAGAATGAATAGGAGGGTGGAAACCATAATATGAAAAAAAAAATCAAGGGCTGGGAATCACTTTGCCTAAAAAAAAAAAAAAAAAAAAAAAAAAAGAATGGCTAATAAAAACAGCTAAATATTTGAAGGCATGGCTCATGGCAAAGACACATGGCCCTGGAAGGAAAAAATGCAATAATTACCTGAAGGCAAAAGTTCACTCTGTGAATAAGTTAGAGCTGCTCTGAAACAGGAGGAACATCTCTGCAACAGCACAGCCCCTAGAAGTGAGCAAGCCGATCCCAGGGCAAGGGTTTTGCAGTGGATACTGACTGGGAGAACCTCGGGGAGACCATGATTCTAAAATTTCCTTTGTTACTTTGGTACCAGCACAAACAAACAAAGGATTGATTGCATTCCCATTATATGTCTCCAGCTGCACTAAGCACATTTGGAAGCAAAATCTGGACTCTGTTATTTCTATAAGTTTACAACATTGATTAAAAGACAAGCCTAGAAATCATAAAACAAATACACAATCATAAAATCCATTTAAATGGCAGATTAAAAATTCCATGCAAAAAGGACTCCACTGATTTTACTCAATGTTGTAGCCCCAGCACCTACAGTGCTTAATGCTAAGTACATTCTTTCTTTATTTAACAAATAGTCATATTATGTCAGAAACTAGTCTGAGGTAACTAGAAATCATAATTGCTCACTTAATGCTTTTAGCAATCCTATGAAAAGTGTGCTGTAATAATTCATATTTCATACTTGAGACTACTGAGGCACAGAGAGGTTAAGTGACTTTTCCAAGTCACAGGGCACAATGGAATTTGAACAGTGGCTCAAAGTCCTTGCTGTAACAGCTTCTTTGCCCTTTAATTCATATAAATTAAATACATTAATTATTAGAGGTAATTCATATGTAGTGAAGAGAAAGATATCTTTCCTTAGGTGTCAAGGGTGATAAAGGAAATAAAACTCGAGACTGGAGAGAATCTACAAACTAGAGCCAAAATAGGAGGATGAAGGAAAACAGCATTCATTCATTTATTTATTGAGCACCAAAATAATCACATACTGTATGAAGCACTGGAAAAATATGAGAAAGACTAAGAACAGTTCCTGCCTCCAAGGAGGAAGTATGTAGGAAGAACCTGGTATTGGATTCGGACAGACCTTGATTAAACCTATTTCAGTCTTTCACTGACTAAGCCTGGGGAAGCCCTGAGCTTCACTGAAATCAGTCTGGGCTGTTCTGAGGTTTAAAGAAGATAATTTAACAAAGATAATTTAAAGTATAGGAGTACAATAAATGTTAATTACCTTGACCTTTCTCTCTGCTTCAAAGGAGTATTATGAACACTGTATGCAATTACGCAAGTAAATTTCAAAAAAGATATTTGGTACTTAGCAAGCATTTATAATCTACTTTCAAACATACTTAAGAGACAAAATGGTGAAACAAAGATCCCTCAGTCCATGCAGATGGGCCAACTTGGGGATCAGCCTGGTTAACAGTGGTAGATTCGTGTTGGAATATAATGAGACGTATGTTTAGACAAGAGAGAAAGAATAGTTTGTTTACAAAGAATTTAGAAAGACTGTAAAGAATAAGTCATCAAGGAAAGTTATTGAAAATTATACAGCAGGAAAATTAACTGGCAAGAAAAAGATTAATTGGGCAGCAACATACAGAATGAATTGAATTTTCTATAAACTGTAATAATGAGAAGTAACTAAGTTTCATTGCAGAAAATAAAAAGTGAATTAATTAGTTAAGAGGCCAGGATAGTGGCCAGGCTATAAGAAACAAACAAACAAACCAAGGAAAAACAACAACAACAACCAAACAATTGCCAAAAAAAAAATCAAAATTCAAGAAGAGGGATTGCTATGGGTTTTCCCTAATTCCTGAATGACGTCAAACACTTGATTCACAAACATGGAGAAGAAAAGTAGCTACAACATGCATGTACATCATGAGTTTGAAGTGAAAAACAACAACCAGACTTGAATCTCAGCTCCACTACACAATGCAGTGTGCTTGACTACTGTTAGTTTACTCTTCTTATTTATGAAATAGAGAAAATAACTTGGCATAACTGTTGAAGAATATTTTAAAAAAATATACACCTAGCACTATTAAAGATAATTAGTGCTTTATGCATTTTGATAACTTGTGTTACATGTTGGCCAATCTACTCTGAAACAGAAGAGTTTTTAATACAAAGTTACAACAATTTGAACTAATAAGAATATTTTCAGAATGGCTATCATCAAAAAGACCACAAATAACAAATGTCAAGGATGTAGATAAAAGAGAGCCTTCACATACTGTTGGTGGGAATGGAAATTGGTAGAGTCACTAAGGAAAACAGTATGGAGGTTTTCAAAAAAAACTAAAACTAGGACTACTGTATGACCCAGTAACTCCACACCTGGGTGTAAATGTCAGAAAAAAAAATGAAAAAATGAAAAAAATGAAAACAAAATTAAAAAGATACACGCACCCTTATATTCATAGCAGCATTATTTATAATTGCCAAGATATGAAAGCATCCTAAATGTCCATCAACAGATGAATGGATAAAGATGTGGCATATATGTAAATATATATATATATATATATATATATATATATATATATATATATATACACACACACACACACACACACACACACACACACACACACAGGTATGTGTGTATATATACGTATATATGTATGTGTATATGTATATACATATATACAAACACACAATATAATACTACTCAGCCATTAAAAAAAAGAATGAAATTTTGCCATTTGCAATAACATGGATGGACATGGGGGACATTATACTAAGTGAAATTAGTCAGACTGAGAAAGAAAATACTGTATGATATCACTTATATGTGGAATACAAAAAAATAAAATAAAACTAACTAGTGAATGTAACACGAAAGAAATAGACCCACAGATGTAGAAAATAAACTAGTGCTTATCAGTGGGGAGAAGGAAGGGCAATATAGGGATAGGGGATTAAGAGGTACAAACCATGACATAAAACAAATGAGCTATACGGATAAATAGTACAGTAAAGGGAATATAGCCAATCTTCTATACTAACTATAAATGAAATATAACTTTAAAAAGTTGTGAATCACTGTGTTATACACTTGAAATTTGTATGTTATACATCAACTATACCTCAATAAAAATCAATTAAAAAATAAATTTTCCTTTCTTTATACAACAAAACAAACATGCCAGCACCTGTATATTCTATATTTGTGTGTATACACACACACACACACACACTTTCTGGGCTTCAAAGTACTGGCATTTCTGTTTCACTGTGTAAAGGAAGAAAAACTTCATATATACTATACCTATGTCTCTCTCTCTCTTTCTACTGGCCATTTAAAATTTGGTCATTTAGAATAGGACATACATAAAAAGCATCCATGATGTGGAGGGATCTGGCAACACTGAACTATGAGAATTAAAAAAAAACTTTAAAATGTTTTTCAGGGAAAATTAGAAAATTGATGAGGATAGCTATCTTCAAGAATTTAATAGAAAATTAGAATAAAATGGCATTAATTTACTCTGTGTATACTGGAGAATGTTTGGAACATTGAACAGAAATGACAAGGAGATTATATTTATTATTATATTTCCTTTAATTTAACATTTATATAATATTTCTGCTTTCATTTACATTTTCTAAGATTATTAAATATTTTAATATGTTTTTGTTTGTTGCTTATTCATATCTTTCATCTACAAAACTAAACTATCATCTTAGTCTTCATTCACTTAAAATATATAATACAGATTAAAAATCTAGTGTTAGTGTTTATGAGAGATCATGCTTTAAAACATGTTTTTAATTTATATGGAATCAGATATGTTATTAATTCATTTGATTTATTAAACTAAAAAGGATGTTAAAGATTTGTTCATAACAAGATTATGTTAAAATATTATCCTATTGGGTTGTATTGGTGGTGATGTGTTCATGGGGGAATTGGAGATTAATTGAATTCAGTGGATGATTGTTTGAAATGCTCTGCTCTTATAAAAAGTTATTTGAAAAATAATTAAAATTAAAAACTAAAATTAAACGTTTTCTTTTACTATGATTTTCTGAATTTATATACCATATATTGAGTCTTTTTTGTCACAGTTAAAAATCTAGGCAGAAAGAAACACTGAGCAGAAGGCTTGTTCCCAAATGAATATATGGGAATTATATTCTAAAGACAAAACCAATCATCAGAAATGACCTGATTAATATGTACTTTCCTCCCTCAAATTCTTTGGACAGTTTCCTCAAATCCTGCCCAATTTCATACTTTCTGGTTTTTGGGAGATGGAGATCCTGAGGGATCCAGGAAACGGCCAATATTAGAACCACCCAGGAGTCTGACATCTCTGCAGGTTTATTTAAGAATCTAAGTATAATCCTTGATTTATCCAATGATAGATATGAATTCTAGTTTATGACTGAGTGTGAATTATTCTTCTAACAGGAAAGTACCTACTTTATACTGGTCATTTATACTTTATATATTTATACATAATACCAACATATTAAAAGAGTAGTAATTGAACTAGAATTAAAGGCTCTATGCATTGATGAAAGAAGGGTCCTAATTTTTAAGACACTTTAAGCTGTAGGAGTTGGTGACGCCCTTAAGCAAAGGAAAACAGTATAAACTTGTTATTCTAAATTCCAAACTGTAATTTACAGTAAACTTGAAAAATAATTATGGTCGAATTCAATTAAATTACAATTTACAGAGCCCCTATTTTGTGCCTGGCTTTTAGTTACAAGGACTACAGATATGAGACGATGGTTCCTGCTCGAAGTTAGTCTGTCTGGAGAAGACATTGTTCAACAAAGAAATGTAATGATTAGGGTCTGATGGCCTAGAGCATATGGTCAGTCGCCTATTCTAGTGTAGGGATTATTGAGAGTGTCCTTAAAAAAGTAACTTTCAAACAAAAATCTAAAGGAATATGAAGAATTAGCAAGATTAGGGAAAGGTACTGGGGAGTGGGAATAGACATGGAAGTGTGTTCAAGGCATAGTTGACAACAATATAGAACACAAACTTATTTCTCTGTGTAGTGGGTTGAATTATGTCTCTCCACCCCCCAAAAGATATGTCCAAGTCCTAAATCTGGTTACCTGTGAATGGGACCTTGTTGGAAATAGATTCTTTGCAAATGTAATTAAATTAGAAGCATTCTGTCTTTGAAGGGAGCCTTATATCCAATGATTGATCCCTTGATAAGAAAAAGTAGGAGATTTGAGATACACAGACACAACAGGCACAGAGAGAAAAAGTCCATGTGAAGGCAAAGGCAAAGGTTAAAGTTAGGCAGCCCCAAGCCAAGGAATGCCAAAAGTGAAAATCTACAAAAGCTCTCTTCAGGCTGTAGTAATGTCTGCATTTTTATATGATTCTGACACTGAACAAGCTCTTTCCCTTTGATATTCCTCAGTTCCCTCATTTCTAAAATGGAGGTAATAATAGTATCAATCTCAGATGTTTAGGTGAGGATTGAATGAAAACACAAATGCAAATTTCTTAAAGGAGCACATGGTGACTGCTCAATGAGTGTTAGGTAGTCTTCTAATAAAATATCTCCAAATCAAATGCTCTGCTCTAAGAAACAGCACATGGAGTGTTTCAAATATTTTGTTTATTTTATGCTTGGTGCTAAGCTAGATTTACAGACTGTTTCTTGGAACACAAAAAAATCTGTGATTCAAATAAGTTTGGGAAGCACAACCCACCACAACCCTTGAAGATTTAGGATGCACACTGGTATTAAAATACTCCTTAAATTTGTTTAAACTAGCGTCTTCCAAATTTATCTGACTACAAAACTTCTTCAACGAAAGAGGTCATTAACATCTTGAGTGAAAACAAGAACACTAGTCTAGGAAATCAGAAGATTCGATTCTTGTGAAGCTCTGCTCTTTAATCACTAGATGGTTTTGGACAAACTTTCACCAGTAGGAAAACTGGGGGAAATAATACCCACTGGAATTGTCTCACTCAGCGCAGTGTGTCTAACAGTGTAAGTGGATCATTTTTCATCTCTCTCTTTTTTCTACACAATGAACTTGTTTTCAGTAATAATCATGAAATGAATAAATACTCTAAGGGAATGACAGAATTGGAGTAACTCAAGTTCTTTTTTTTTTTTTTTTTTTTATCTCTAGCCCCACTAAGCTACCAGTGTTTACATCAAATCGACTTTTAAATGCAAGAATGTTTAGGATCATAGGGGTCAGAATCATGAACAGTTGCCAAAGTAAGCTTGGACGTTTCTGATCTATTACATACTTTATCTTGAAATGAACACATGCAGCTTAATCTGCATATAGATGAGACTGGTTGTGTTAGGGTTCTAACTCTGTAACTGGGAGTTTTCGTATTAATTTCCATGTTGAATAAAATGTCTATTAAAAGGTAAAATAAAAATTTGCTAATTTTTAGCTTCCATATATATTATTAAAACTCAGTGGTGTTCAAATAACTCATAATGAAGAAAATCCCTCAGTTATCCACGAAGCCACAGAGAGACAAGAACACAAGCCATTATAATCATAGATAAAAATTACAGAGGAAAAGCTGTTTTAAGTAGATTTCAATATATAACTAGGGTATAATTTTTCATTAGAACTTAGAACAAAAAATATTTTTGGAAGAGTCTATTTTGGAATATTTTATTCTTATATTGTTTAAAATCATCAAAGTATGGGGGTAATAGAAAATTGGATTGTTTTTAATCAGTTATAGTTTTGTTTTTTAATTTTCTACAGAAAATGCTCTGCCTAATTGCATGTACCAGATGTGGACCTTGCTGCGGCCCTTCCCACTAGTCTCACCAAAAGCTTTAAAAAGAAAGACACACAGTGTTCATGAAAGTTCTTTGTAAACTTTCGAGTACAACAGAAAGGTAAGGCATCATTGTTAAGGGTCTAAAATCTCCACAGTCAGAATTTACTAGAGGGTTGGCTCTTTTACCAGAGGGTTACATATCTTTTGAACCAAAAACCTCTTTGGAAGATTAGTGAAGCTTATGGGTCCCCTTTTCAGAATATTATTTTAAAGCATAAAATAAAATACATATGATTAAAGTCAGACTGAAATTTGCTAATAAAAACATTTCTAAAAACCTCTGATATGGTAATTCATGTGCCCCCTTACCTACATGTTATATAATACGATCCAGTTGCAGATAGTCAAATTGCCATGATTTTGAAGTACTGAGAAATAAAAATGAGATTTTTACACATTTACAGCAACTGCAATATAATAAAAAATAATCAGCTTTTATTGGTGACAAAGTCACTGGTATTACTAACATTTCTGTGGTTTGACATTAATTACATTCACAATTGGAAAAATGCTATATTTCAATAAAAGTATATAGAAATAAAGATGTATCCTTTCTCCAATTTAAGTTCACAAATTATCCAAATTCAGAGAACTTTTAGAGGTCTATGAATCCCATATAATACTTTCTGAGTAGGTTACATTGAGCTTGAAAGCTTCCAAACTTCTCTTTTCTTCTTACCATTGACTCTATATTTTCAATCGGGAAGTTCCCACTAAGGAGCTTGTAAATCTCTCATTTTTGAAATAATGAACTTAGGTACAGGGAGGATTTGTGAGTGGTAAGCAGTAAGTCCCAGAACATCATACTTTCTTGTTTATTAGATGCAGATAAGAGATGGCTTGTGATACCCGTGAGTATGCTGTTAAAAAACATTTTCCCTAGAGAACTGAAAAAAGAAGACCTAACAAGTGAGAAGGGATACAAGGATGAACATGTTAGAGGTTCCACAAGCTAGCATGGGTGAGAGGAAAAGCTGTTTTAAGTAGATTTCAATATATAACTAGGGTATAATTTTTCATTTTGAAATTGAGGTTTTATAGGTAGGTAAAATATATAGTATTTTGATCTAATAACAAGGCAGATTTAAAATGTACTTTTCTAAATGAATCAAGTTTAGGTGCATTGTGTCATTGCTATACAAGATTCATAACTGCACACTTAACAGGTTAAGATCCTTGGATTCAGTTTCTTAACTGGTTTAAGATTACATGGCATATTCCTGTCCAAAGGCCTATGTACCATTTTAATAGTCATTAATTAATTAGTTAAAACATCAATCTATATTAAGATACTAATCTATATGTACACCTATCTGAACCTAACTAATTAAATATTCATTGTGAAAACACTGAGCGTTTCTCCTCCTTCATTCTGTATGTGCTATTACCTTACTCTTAATGCTACAGAGACTGTGTGGAATAACTATGATCTAATCAAGTGCACTATGATCAGAATGTAAAAGCAAATGGAGACACCAAACAGGGCTGCAAGGGCTCACGGATCCATGGAAGAAAACAATCAAATGAAGATCTGAAACTAGAATCTTGATTAAGAAAGGTATGCTACTGAATAACCAACTTGGGGTATTAGCGGAACGGGGGAACCTCAATGTTCTTATGAGCAAAAACCCTGGTAAAGTTGCACCCGAATCTAGGCTGAAGGTATTCTCCAATAACTAAGGGCTAGGAAATTCAGCTTAGCCAACTTGGAACTCAGTCAGTTGTAGACCAAACGGAAACCAGACATTGATGTTAAGCTTGTCAATATGAGACCGTTACTGAACAACGTGTCTGGAATATTTCAACAGACGTGGTTTGAACTGCTTCCACTCCCCATTGCTCACACATCAATTGTGAGGAAACTACCTTTCCAATCTCACGATACTCAATTCCCCAAAACCCTCAGCTCCTCAGGAAGGTTATTTAACTTTCTCAGAATATAATGTTTACTTCAAGTTTCTACCCTTTCATTTAACTCTTTTACCATTCCCATCCCACCTTCCGACCATTTCAAATGTTACTTGTCTTTGTGAAGGCGTCCTCATTGTTCTCCCCTACCTGCCAGGCAGAAGTGATGACCCCCTCATCAGTGCTCCCTGGAAACTTCGCTTAGTGCTTTATTTCAGCCTTCCCCTGATCCGTGGATCTATGCATGACTGTTTCCACCATATATTTTTGAGATTTCTAAACATCTGATGTGCAATAGAGAAACTAACCTGACCTGATTTCTAATGTCAATGTACCTAAAATCTAGGAGGAGCTACAGCTAAATAACAACAACAAAAATAAATGAGCATCATCTTAAGTGGAGAAAATGCAGAGTGTCCTATAGACATATCAGAAGAGGACCGTAGACAGTCACATCATGCTGTAGCACTCACTTACCTGTTTTAGTCCTTTCTAGCCTACCTTACAGATTGAACTTAATCAACAATTATTGCACAAATCAAGACATAGATGATAATAGAAAGTTAATGACATTCCATAAATATCTATGATATACAGTAGAAATAATGCAAAGGAGAATGGGCCAAAGCTGGTGTCTGGTGTCACTTGTAGAACTTGCATATCTGTCAAGTCTTTAGATAGCTACCTTACCATGAAGGTAATATAGGAAATCTGCAGTATCAAAAATAACCTTCATTTTGTAATGGGATTCCTTATAGCTCCCTCATTAGTTCCCATTAATTCAGTTAAGTGGAATTATTGTCTCCTAAATATTAATCAAATATAATATTATGTCAATTGAACTGGTGGCTGGTCCTCTGGAGTTAGATCATCCATCAAGCATATTAGGGTTATATTAGACCCTAAGCATAAGTAGTATATGACATTTCATGATGTTATCATGTTAAATTTAGTTCAATATACCTTTACCTACTCAGACCACCAAAACACTGAGATTCATGTTTCCTAGTTTTTCTATTAAAAGAAAAAATGAATAGGAAATTTGCATTTATATTAGGCATTTTGACTCCTTTGACATTGAAATCTAAAGCAAACCCTATCACTAAAGGAAAAATGAATCTAAAAAAATAACATATAATACAAAGTATCCAAAGGTTTTTTTGTGCACAAATTCTAATTTGTTTCCATAGTCAGTAAAGCCTGGTTTTAGCTACAATAGCTTTTATCATTTTTGAAAGCTGATTTTATTGTTGGGTTGCCGAACAGTCTTTTGTTAAGAAACATCAAAATTACTTAGAAGACAGTCATCCTTTCCAAAGTATTTTGGTTATTTTTGATGTAATTGGCACACTCTATATACACATTTTGAGTCTTTGATGCTGTGAACTGAGTCTTACAGAATATGTTAGAATATATTATTCAAATTAATTCTAGCCTTTGCTTTAACCTTTATAGTATAATTTTTCAAGTATATCTATAGGGGATTCTATGAAATCAATATGGGCCTAAAGATCTTTTCCTGTCTAGATGGGCACAATTCATATGCAATTTTATTCCCCTGATTATAGTCAGTCTCTGCTGGGTGGGCTCAGTAAATTTTTTCAGCTCACTTAATGCATCTTATTGTCCATACCAGGATCACCTTTTGTTCAGTATTGCTGATATGTCATTTCACTGACTAAAGAGTTCCAGGAAACATACAAAGCAGTTTTTATGCACGTGTGTGTGCCTGTGTATTAAATTAATCTAAGTGATTAATATTCTCAATGTCATTTTCAAAAGTTAAAACTGCAAAAGCTCACTGTGGAAACTGACGCACACTTTAAAAATTGGAGTCTGGTTTAGTGTGGAGGGGAAAGGATGTTATCAGCCTTACTTTAACAAAAGAACCATTTTCCTTCATGGGACCATGGTTCTTTTGTTCTTTAGATCATTCTAAATCACTGCATTACATATGATTTTATTTTACTTCTAATAGGCTATACACATGAGTTTCCAGAGCTATGCGTAATATAGCAATTTCTCTCCAGCACAGAAAGGACATGTGAGATCAATTTTTTTCCTCCATACATTTCCTATTTTAACACACAGTAACTAATTTTACTTGCCAGGTTTTATGGCCTTTTATTGGTTATGCAGTTTTATTTATATTCTTGCTTGCGACTAATTATCACATTCTGCATAATTTATAATGCATTCTACTGATGGTGAAGTCTGAATAATGAAATCCATCTATAGAAAGAAATTGACTGCCTCCCACTGAAAATGCCAAGGAGAGTCTGAGCAGAAATTGTAAAAGACTTGGGAATTTATACTTAAAGTGAACTCACTTCCTTTGTTCCACAAAAGAAAAAGAAAGTCTTTGGAGAATGGAGCTCAGTTGAATTTGGTCCAAAACAATTTTACCTACTTTCTGTAAACTGTGTGACCTGGATTGATAGTCTTGGATCTTTAATTCTTACACTCTGCTACTTAAAAAGGAATAATAAAATTAAAAAAAAAAAGGAATTAGGTATAAGTGAACAGTTCATCACTGGGTTCATCGATACTGCTGATTCTGTGAAGTAGCTTAGGTTCACTTATACGACCATTACTAACATTATTAAAACACAGACCTATTTTAAAAAGAAAGAAATTGCCTATGAATGCATTCTTTTCCTTTGTCTATTAAATTGTTCAAGACACTAGTATAAGAAGATGCATTATAAATAAATATTTCCCAAATCTAATGGTCAAATCTTTCTTAAATTGGCTATTCTGTGCTACTGGGAACTTCAGGACATTTTCAAACCATTTTTATTTCCCTTTTTATTCCTTATTGATCTCTAATTTTTATCTCGTCCCCTTGTTACTCCTCCTTGTCACTGTCTTACCACCTTTCTATTCTGCTTGCTTTCAATTTTAGCAATTGTTGCACATAGTTTAGAAGAACTTTTGATATTTTTTCTGTCAAACTTAAAACAAAAAAATGTGTTAAAATGCCTTTTATTTTCTATGTTATGAAAATTCAGACACTTTCTTTTACTTATGGTAAATGGTAAGAATGATGTGCATAATCAGTACAGAAATAGAAAATAAATTGAAAATTATGGCTCTTTATGTAAATTTTACATAGAAAACATATATTCTATCTTCTTTCTACTACTTCCTCAAAAAATCAGATCTGTATAATCTGGATTCATTTAAATCTTAATTTATGAATATTTGGGTATCCATCCAATCATTCATATACTTATTCATTCAAATACATATTTTATTCATTTCTTGAGTACATTAATAAAAATACTGCCAAAAATATTGACTTTGTATAAGTAAAACTAAGGCCTCATGCATAATGTTGCTGCTTATTTTGGATAACACACAGATAGGCCTTGCCTATGCAAACAAGTATAAAGCACGCTCCTTGTTTCCAAAAACTTAAATTTTGTTTGGGAATGCACGTAAGTAACATGAAGGATCATTTATAAAGAGCTTTACAGAGGCTAAATAAGATAGAACAAAGTAAATGGAAAAATGAATGGGCAAGTTAATGTTAGGAAACAATTGCCAAGGACCATGTTGACCAGAAAAACAGATACAACCGGGTTTGATCTTGAAACCCCAGAGTAAATGAAGAAAATAATGTTTATGGGATATTTGGGCAACTAGTTAATCGTATTCCCAAATCCTTTTTCCCTTTCTTCCATTATCATTACTTTTGCCCTGCCATCAGCTGCTCAGCTGAAGATTTCCCAGGCTCCCTTGCAGCTGGGTGGACCAGATGACAGTTCTTGCCAAAGGCAAGTGATTGGAAGTCCTGTGTGCAACCTCCTTAGCTCTTGCTTCACTCTTCTATATCCCTTTCCACTGCCTCCCAATAAATGCAACACGGCTGAGCCAGTTCATATCAGTATCACTCAATCAACAACAACATCCAAGGGATGATGGAGCCGCTAAAGAAAATCACGTGGTTCCTGGAGAGTTTTGTAGAACAGAGCTGCTCTGCCCACTGCACTTGGGCTGCTTCACACAGAACATCAAGGCATCTAGCTTGTTTGAACCAGTGCAATTTTTCATGTCTGCTTTTGTTGCAGTAGTTTAGTTTCTGCCCTATATTGTAACTCCTGCCATGGATGATAAAGACCCCATCCAGAGGCATGCAGATGGTTGAGATGAACTGAAAAATGGAGGACTGAGAGTTTACTCTTGATAAAAGAAGGGAAAAGGGGAGAATGAAAGAAAAGTGTGAGGGATTAATAATAGCCATGCCACTGAGTGGGAGAAAATGGAGATTCAGAGGGGCTTGCTTTGGGAAACAAAATACTGAAGAGTTCAGTTTTCATATGTTGCCTCTGAAGCAATAATTCCACATTCAAATGAAAACAAATATAAGGCAGTCACAGATGTAGGGCTGGTTGTCCATGGGAAAGGCAGGATGGGAATTCCAGCAGGAGAAGAAGTGCTTTCTCAAGCCAGACACATAACTATCAAAAAGATTATCTCAGGAAGAGAAACAAGGCCCTGTCTGAAGACGGAGCCTTCAGGTCAAGACATTTAAGAGTCAGATGACCAAACTACTTTCAAAGATATAACCAACAATTAAAAATATACATTTAACATCTGTTCATTAGATGAGATCACTGTAGGGAAGTAAACAGCTCTCTGACAGCAGAAACAGCACTGACCTTGATCATCTGAGAGGCGTAGAATGTTTGCTTTGTCTTAGGGGTGGGACTGAGTCACAGGTCTTTCTGTGTCTCAAAGTCCTCTTGCATAAAGTAGTATGATATATGTTTAAAATGGTGATGAGGTGTTGCGCTGTTCATTTCTCTCTTCTCTGACTGATAAAATTCTAGTTATTGTTCAAGAAAACTGTCAGACATCAGCATCTCTGTGAAGCCTATATCCTGAGGAAAAATCCACTACTTTTGATTATTGTATATTTATGAGTTCGTGTTTTTAGCGAGATGTCATTTATTTTTTGTCAATTAAAGTCACTCTGCTGGTTATGTACTCTTTGCAATAACTAAGTCGATTTGTTCAATAGATGGCACAGATAGGAATTTCAGACATATATATGATGACATAATACAATTATAATAGTTATTATAATAGGCTTGGATTTAGAAAGATTGCATTAATTTAGAAACAATTTGGTATGCCGTCTACTGAGAGTTTGAAAAGCCTTAATATGCATATAATATTTTATTATGTGCTCTACTGTATTTGAAGACCAACTGATGGAGATGGTTTAATATTGTGACAAACAACTTGGTTTTGTAAGCCTTTGTCACTGCACTGAATTCCCCTACTCTTACACTAGATTCTGAATTCTCCTAAGAAGGAGAACTTGTACTAATTTCACTAACCACAGTGTTGAGCTGGTGAACGCTATGTAACAGACACCAAGTAAGTGCTGAATAAAAAGATGTCTGAATGAGTGAGTGCTTTGGATAAAATGAGACAATATATCAATTCTTTTGTTAGTATTTTAATTCAAAAGAACTGAATTACTTAGAAATTACTAAAATAATGCAAAGCTGATCCAGTTTCCCTCTGATCCATCTGTCATATTTATTATAATTTTAAATTGACAAACATAATCACATGTATTTAAAAATACTAGAATTCATGCCGCCATTGCAGAAGATTAAAAATGGAAACCATAACTAGTTCCTACACTAATAAAAGTTAGCAAAATACTGTCAATTCAAAGTATCCTTACAAAACACATAACTTAGTATTCACTTCTGGTCTTTTTCAAGGCTGTTTAAAATTTGTATCTGTAATTTATTTATTTAACAGATAATAGATACTATGAATCAGATGCTATTTTAGCACTTCAAAATTATTATCTCATTTAATCCTCATAACAACTTCATCTGCACTTTACAGATGCAAAAAATGAGGCAACGACAGATCTTGTATTTTATCCAGGGTCAAACTGCCAATAACTGTAAACTGTAGTCACATGTTGGCAACTAACATGCCCCAAACTTAGTACATTTTCGGTTCCCTATCACTAGACCCTACCACTCTTTATTCGACCTCTAGATGCCACTTGTGACTCAGTCTTTGAAGACACAAGCTTGGAAGTCATCCTCCAAGCCTCTTTCTCATATCCCACATCCAACTGGTTGTCTGACTTCAGCGGATCCCTATTACCTACAGAAGAGAAGGTAAACTCCAAAGCAACGTTCTTTCCCACTTTGATTTCACCACCTTCACAACCTCATGTAGAGCACAGACCCTGGAACCACACAGCCTGGGTTTGAATTCCATCCAGTTTTGATGCTTGGTAGCCATGAATTCTAAAACTGTTACTCTCCCAATACGTAAGTTTCCTCATCCATCAAACACCTATAAAACAGTGCCGACGTAGAATGGTTATGGTAAAATTCAGTGAAAGCCCCCAGAAGAGACCAGCACTTAGTAAAGAGTTTAGGATGTATTAGCTCTTCTTGTTAAGTAACATTGCTATAGATCCTTATGCATAACCCTCTCATATGCAAAGAAGTCTGAACTCCCCATGGTTCATTAAAGGTACGTCTTCTTTAATGCACAAAAGTAAATGTAAGGAAATGCCTTTGTTCAAAGTGTTTTCTTTACTTGGTAAACTCCTACTCTCCATCAAAACCTTTCCTGGACACCTCCGAGAGTATTAGGCATCTGTCTACCTCCTTCCCAGAATAAGTACCTCTATTATAGTATCTATCATAACCTATTGCCTTGATTTTGTTGCTTTCTGTCCGTGAACTCATGTCACCACTCTACCCCCAGGAAAATGCCTAGTTTTCCAATACTGCTTGGCTAGGCACAAGGTCAGACGAGCAAATGAACAATGGAATATCTACCCCTTATAAAGCACTCTCACAAATAAGTGCTAACTTTTGGGTTGCCCAGTGAAAATTTTAGCTAGGGTGTCAGGGGCACACCTATATTAATGATTGCTCCCAAATATGTTTTTACCAGTATGTACAAAATGGGGGGATGAATGGATAACAGAGAGGAGACCACAGTATGACTTTCTATTCTCTTGGTTTTTTTTTTTTCCCCACTTATAAAGGGTATAGATTAACAGTATAGCTAAAGTTGAGTTGACACTATAATCTTCTTTATTTCCCTAATACTAGGTTTCTGGTCTGTGTTATTATGAGAGGTTTAACTCTCAGCCTTCACCTCAGCCTTCTGGTGTCACCTGGCCTACAGGCTTAATAGCTTTCCTAAGCCCTTAAGTAAACAGTTTAAGAAATTTACCATTACTCTATTGAATTAACTTCTGAGGCCAAATATAAAGCATCTCATTTTAACTCATTTTAACACACAACTCATTTCTCAAGATTTAGCAGCTGAGGAATTTTATGAATGTGAAATGATCATTATATGTATGCTCTTCAGATTTGAAAAAAGGGATAATGAGAATAATAATTTATAATATGTTCCCTCTTGTTGTAAAGGCGGCGCTATTTAAAACTGCAGAAAAATTATGAAAATACTAAAACGTTAGCCAATGAAAACACAAGACCATTGAGGAGTTAAAATAAGCTCTCTAACAAGCATTAGTACTTTCTGGAACCAGAAAGATTTATATTTAGAATCTGCTAATTCTTACTGAACAAAAAGTAACTCATCCTTTTTTAACTAAAAAATGAAAACAAAACATGGTAATATAAAATTAAAGAAAAGAGAAAAAAATCTAAGAGCTATCTGAATCTAAATAAATAAGACCAAAATGAATATCTGAATGGTAAAAAAACAATAATCTCAATTTTGCAATAATCTTAATATAATTAGCATGAAAGAAATAAATTAACATCCAATGTTCTCTGTTTCCTATGGCCTTGCAAACAGGAATTCTTCTTCCTCAAAATAGCATCAAATCACTAGAATATTTATAAAGCACTTTAACAGGTCATAGCAAATTGGACTAGCTTTTTATTGCTCATGCTACATTTGGTCCAACCTGTACGAGAAAAAGTGCACACAGGAAGACAGAGACCTTGAGTGACATAGAGAACACATGTATTCTTGTGGTGACTATTGCTAAATGCTGTATTTTATGGTTTCCACTCTTTCATAAAAGAGCCATGTCCTCCAAAATAAAAACAATGGAAATCATGACAACTAAACAAAAGTAATATTTTCTGTGGTATTATTTTTTAAACTCTGAATTGCTGTCTCAAAATTATACCATAAAATATTTTGAACATGTTATTAGGAAAATAAAAATCCTTTTGGCTGGGAAACACTGTGTTGGATTAATATTCTTGGATTGTTTTACAGATACCTAATTGACCACCAGAGACAATAAATACAATTCTATGAATCTAATGGCTAGACACAGCAAATTAAGATAAAGCAAATACTAAACCTTAGAGCCATGCACTTCAGACAAAATATATTTCTTCGTCTAGACCAAGATCTATATATGCATGTAAAGTAACAAAGAAATCAGATTTAATTTGTTGTGGGTCAGCTTCTGCCCTTGAATACTTTATGTATAACTTCTGCTGAAGTCAATAAGATTTACCCTTGAGTCTCCAAGATCCAAATTGGAGAATTGGATCTCTCCTTGCTTCCACAGTAAACGATAAAAAAGAACAAATGACTGTAGCCCTAAACACTTAGGCTTAATATTCAACATAGATAAGTAATTTTAAATGATTTTTACATACATTATTAATGAATCAAAATTAAATCTGAAAATACACATGTATGTAAGTATTAACATATGTGGGGAGAATATAGTCAAATATGGTTTAAAAGGACTACAAACTCAAGAAAAAAATGGCAATTACAATTGTGGAACTAAAAAAGTAAGATTTACTTATTTCTTAACATGAGTTTGAACACATAGCATTAACATTAAAAAATAGAATTAATAAGTTCAAATATATTTAAAATTAGACTGTAATCTGTTTATCAGTGCTGCCTAATGTTAAGAAAATAGGTAATACTTTTCTAATTAAAAAAAACTCTACTGTTACAAATGTAGAGTTTATCAAGATATTGATACTAAACAGAATTTGTGAGAACACAGGTTTCTCCTGGTTGTCTTTTTTTAACCTCATGTTAGCAGCATGTTTTCTTCACCCATCATTTTTCCAAATCACCATTCCCAGTGTGTGGAGGTGCAATACAGTTCCATATACAATTCATGTACCCGGAGAAATAAACAATTCATAAGTACATTTCCACATATGGAGGATTTTATATGTGTATTTCAAAGAAGTATTTACATGATAACAAAGAACTTGGCACTCTTCCAACAACTCATTTGTTGACAAGGTCTCTCTCAGGGACAAACCCAAATAATCAATTTTGCCTTGATGCAAAGAAACTTTGAATATTACTCAAACATATAAATGCCTCATTATTTGTTTTATATTAATTAGTATTTCGTGCACTAGCTTTGGCCTGGGTATGTTCTTAAAATATAAATGTGATCATATGATTTACTATTAAAAGTTTTCAATCATTTTCTGTCTTACTGAAAAAAAGAAAACTTTACATTTTTGTGTGGTAGGTGTGTGTGGTCCTTCATAGTTTGGCCTCTTTGAACATCTCTTGCCTCTCCTTGCCTTACACGCTGCACTCCAGGCAAACCCAAGTCACCGTTTTCCCCCGTTGGATCAGCACCTTTGAACAGGTTCTTCCCAGACTCCACTCCTTTCCTCCACCTTCATGAGGCGGGTTCCTCCTCATCTCTGCATAATAACAAACTCATTTTACCCTTTAACTATAAATCTCTGAACTATTCCAGTTGTTTTGACCACTCTCTCATTAGCAGCTCATATATTTAAAGAGAAATAACCCAAACCAGAGGCGTGACAATTGAGGAGGGAGGAAATGGAAAGAGAGTAGAGGAGATTGCTTAGAAGCTGGTTAAAGAACCTCTCTGAGGTTTTGCAGGCCTGGCCTGAGTGACAATTACAAAGGTAATAACAGGAAGTCCTTTTTTTTTTTCCTATTTCAAAGTTTGTACTTTTTTTTAAATAAAAGTATAGCTGATTTACAATCTTGTGTTAATTTCTGGTGTACAGCATAGTGATTCAATTATACAGACATATATTCATTTCATTATAGGTTATTACAAGCTTTTGAATATAGCTCCCTGTGCTATACAGTAGGACACTGTTGTTTATCTATTTTGCATATAGTAGTTTGTATCTGCTATTCCCAAACTCCTAATTTATCCCCCTCCACCCTGCTTTGGTAACCATTAGTCTGTTTTCTATGTCTGTGAGTCTGTTTCTGTTTTGTCAATAAGTTCATTTGTGTCATTTTTTGAGAATGCATAAATAAGTAATTCCATATCATACTAAGTGATGTAGGGCAGACAGAGAGAGACAAATTACCGGAAGTCTTTGCTGGCGTGCCCCACAGGGGACAGCTGCCCTCTCCATACCACTGAGTGCACAGCCAAGGACTGCAGGCACTGAGTTGTGGTCAAGGAAGTGGCCCCCTCTGGGCAGCCCTGTGCTTAGGCGTTTTTGCATTCCTGGCTCAGGCTCCTTCGTTCAGGGACTTCTTTAAGTAGGGTCTTTGGCTTTCCTCAGGTGCCTCTGCTAAAACTTCCTTCCTGGGGACGGGGAGTTAGGGGAAGAGCAGGAAGCCTTGAAGATACTTTTTTCTATACATCTTAATACTAATTACCAGTTCTATCCCTTCCCCCTCTCCCTTTCTCTGGCTCAGGTCCATTGAACATCAAAAGCCTTTTATTCAGGTCTCCCAGACCCCCAAGTCCATGCTGATCCACCTTAGCTTTGGTCCATACCATTCAATGGGGGAAAAAAAAATGGAAGGAGAGGTGGGGGAGAGAGCCACTTGCTCTGGTTTCAGCCTCTTGTTTATACTACCGCGGTACCCATTTAAAGATTGACTGTTCACTTCCACTTTTGGCTTGACTACTCCAACACCTGGCAGTTCCACTCTCTCCAGCTCAGCTGCGCTCCTGACAGTGGGATGGAAAGATGGTAATGAGCTCCAGGGAGCTTCTGTATGACTTGAAGATGTTAGTAAATGGAGGTGCTGAAATAGAACTGTCTGTGAAACACTACCTTGGCTCTGTCATGAATTGCTGTTGCCGGTAATAGATTTGTAAAATTCATGAAACCGTAGCATCTTCAGCATCTACATAAAAACTAAGGAGCAAAGCTGAGGAGTGACAAGAAGTTGATTAAACTGATCATTCTTTTCTCTTCTGCAGTAAGAGAGGTACCCTGCATTAACTTTGGCCATCATCCTTAAAAGCGTGAATTTGTTACGGTCTAATGGTATCCTTCTTCCACATGGGAAGTCAGTTGATGGGGTGGGAGAGAATATGATGGTTATAATTTCCAGGAAAGTGATCGAATCTGATATTTTATTATTTTGAAAGCCTAAAAAGAGAATAATTAGATTCCTGATTCCAGATTCCTGGGCCGAAGAGGAAAGGAGGTACAGTGATCTGATCTGTGAGTGGACAGTTGGTGTTTTGAGGATGGTTTGCAGTTTGGAAAAGGCTGTTTCATGTGAACAGGGGAATGGGCACTTCTATAAGGTGTCTGCCGATACCTACAGCAGCAGTCAGACTAGAGGACTAAAACTGAATTCCAACCTAAACACTCTAGACCAGCTGTTATTTTCTGGCTGTCACTCACATTGGAGGCTTCTTCAAGATAGTGGGTACATGTCAAAGGGACTAGGGATTGGAGAGCCTTTAAGTTGTATGTTTTTACACCACAAAAGAGGCAGTAGGGTGCAATCTAAAGTTACATAATTAAGCTTCTGTAAGCCATTTGTGAGTTATTTTTTTCCATAAAATGAGCAAAGATATTTATCTTAGCATTGCATGAATTAGCATGAGACTCACAATTTATAAATTCTTTAATTCTGCCTTGAATTAAGGTATAGATCTGTGAGATTGATATAATAATTTTAAAATAATTTCTTACTGTAGAGTCACATGACTAAATCCTCAATACTATTAATATTAAAATTCCTGTTACACTTCCATGATAGTCATTTCATATCAGAAACTGAGAGCATGAGTCAATATTACTTTGGGTAACTAAATAATGTCCAATTTTAGACTTTAAAGTATAAAAGGAAGCCAAAATACTAACAATTGATAAGAAGCAAATATAAAACACTTTAAAGACAAGAAGTCAGGTATTATTTAAATCAAATCTTCACTAAAAAAAAGAAAAAAATCTCCAAAATAAATACCTACAATAGAAGAGAATTACTGTAGATAAAAAATGTAGGATATTATTTAAAATTTAAAAACAAGGAGGGAGGGTATAGCTCAGAGGTAGTGTTTATGCTTAGCATGCATGAGGTCCTGAGTTCAATCCCCAGTACCTCCATTAAAATAAATAAATAAATAAATAAATAAATAAATAAATAAATAAATAAACAAACAAACCTAATTACCTCCCCCAGCCAAAAAAAATTTTTTTAATTAAAATAAAATTTAAAACCATATTCTTCTTAGTTTTAATAGCTATTCATACTTCCTCTTAATTATTAGTTAAATTTCAAAAATACATTTCCTACACAAACACCAAATATTATTTTGGATTTAGAATTTTACAGGCCCAAACTCAAGAAAAATAATTATTGTTATATTTTAGAATTTATAATATATGATGAAACTTTATACTGAATGTATAAAAATGATAGATGTTAATAAAACAGAATTTAAAAAATAATCTGCTTAGTAAACATACTCAAGCATCTATGCTGTCAGATACCATGTGAGGGGCTGATGACATGGATCTTAAAAACGTAATTTCCAAAAGGATCAAACTGAAGGTAAAATTAACTGGTGCTTTCTGATTTTTTGTTTTTTTCATCTTAAAAATATCAGAAAATTTGTTTAAAAAGTTTACTTTTTTCTCATTAATTTAATATAGATTCAAAAATCAAACCAGTTATGAATTCCATACCAAAGATCAATTTGACAATCATGGCCAAAACTATGAAATTCTGTCTTAAGTACATGTGACTTTTTGGATTCATCACTCTAAAAGTCATGTTAGAGCTAAACTTTAGATTTTAAACAGCCCATGAAGAAATGCAGATTTTGGACTGCTCAGGGATATCCTTCCCTACCATTTCTTCCCTTCAGCCTCACAGTTTTTTTCAGCGAAGAGGCAGCCATGTTCAAAAGTGAGTTTTAAGTAGGAAAAAAAAAATCAGCATAAAACTTACATAAAGACCCAGAAAAAATATAATCTAAAAAATGAAAAAACAACAAAAAACACATTAAAATTACATATCACTTAAAAGTCACAAAAATAGATCCTTTAGATAAAAATTTCTCTTTAGCTTAAGTGAAGTTTTATATATATATTTTAAAAAACAGAATAACAAAAAGACCATTAAGAAAACATATACTAAAAAAAGAACTAGAGAAAGAAGGAAGGAAGGTAGGGAGGACATATTTCAAGACAAAATAAGAGAATTAAAAGTGAGATGACACAGTTTGAAGAAAAAACTAAGGACAAACAGCCACACTTAAAGGGAAAGAAGAGGAGATGGAAGAGGAGGAGGGGAAGAAAGAAGGAAAAGGAGAAAAACACAACCTACCACAGATTTGGGGTACTCAGGCATGAGGAATTCATACAAAACAAAACAAAAGAGAGCAAAGCTGTACTATTACACGTAACAGTGGAGTCATACGATGCACTTTCGACCTTCATTGGGTTAGTTTTCATAAAGAAGTGTACAAAAATAAAAAGGAGCAGAAAATAATTCAAAAACATAACAGGCAAAGTATAAACTTTGATTAAATGAGTATTTGAAGCTACACATTGAAAGGAAACAGTTATTCCAGGAAAAAGGTATATGAAACGATCGCTTTGTGGGTTTTGCCCACAGATACCCTCATAGCTGATTCATTCCCGTGTCTCCTAACAGCAAGGCAGCACTAATGACCCTACTTCAAATGGCATCACCACTAACACCTGGTCCATGATTCTGCACCTTGTTTTCCATATCTTTTTTTCCTGAAGCACTGAATGATCACTGTTTGACATGGGATGGATAGATAGATAGACAGACAAATAAATAGATATTTGTTTATTGCCTCTCTCCCCAGTTAGAATGTGTGCTCCAAGAAGGGAGTCTTTTTTAACCCCACTGTATTCCCAGCGACTACACTGAAACATCAAAGCTATTAGAGTTTATTGAGCAAATAAATTAAATTTAATATTTTTAATATATAAAGAATCATATAGTAATATGGACAAAAAGGAGCTGATCAGGTTCAAGAGAGAAAATCTTATTGATCTGAGTTTTCCAGAGTAACACACTTGCTTAAAGACAGAGGAGAAAGGAAATACTTATTCAAAGTGTACCCTGACAACTGAATTCTAAATATAAAGATAATAGGAATTCACAAGAATGCTTGGGGAATACATGATTCTTTCTTCTTGAAAAAAATATTTTAGAAGATATCAAGAAGGTCAAGAATTAAACATTTCAAAAGTGAAATTCTGGTAAAGAATGGGCATGATCTATTTAAATTCAAATATAAGGCTAAACGACCATGTGAATTCTGGTCACGGAATGAAAAGGGAATGTTACAAACTTTGAAACTATGAAAATCTTAATAAAATTAAGGATAATTAAGATATGGGGAGGAATGGCTGTGTGCAAGGGTCCTAATTTCTATCATTCATTGCTGGGAACAGATACTATTTAAATTTGAAATATGAGGCCAAAATAATTCAATTTTTAAAAGTTTTTAAAATAATCTTTTCTTAATTTTAGAAGTATCACTGGGAACTGAATATTTATTTATTTATTTATTTATTTATTTATTTATTTATTTATTTATATGCTTATGTATCTCAGTATATACATCTCTTTATTTTTCTAATTATCTATATTATTAACAAAAATGCCTCCATTGTCTCACCTATGAAATGAAAAAAATTGGACTCACTGCATAGGGAAGTAGAAGAATTAAATAATTTATGCACACTTAAGGACTTAAAACCCGGTCCAGCTATCTATTTGTATAATATGCATGTTAAAGATGATAGTTTGTCAGGGGGGATGATTTGATAAGAGTGAAAATAAATCTTTGCTGCTTAATTTTTTAATACAATGGGCACCTCTTATTTTTATGAGTGTAAAGATAGTCTTTAAATATGTTATTACCAAACAAGAAATATGGGGAAAGTATTACTATTTTATTGCAGTAGGTGACAAACATCTATTCCTATATGTCTGCAATAGAGTTTTAAAATACATTATCCTGTGTATATGCTTTTTATACATTTTTTTGTTTCTAAATACGACTCTGTTAAAACCCATGCAATCATTTTCCAAAGCTGGTTCTGTGCCTCCTCCCTTTCCCCTTCTTTCAATGTTGCTTTGATCTCTCCTACAGAAAACATATGTGGAAACAAAAGCATTGTGCTCTTTCTAATATCGGTGTCTTAGTGACAACCATCTATATTTAGAGATACTTTTGTAAATTTTAGTGGGTAGGTGGAGAAATAGGGGATTGAAGAGGACAGGCTGTAAGCAGAGTGCTGTTGGGGAAAACTTATAAAACATGGCGATCCTCTCAGCTTTAAGCAGATTCCTTCTCAGCAAGGATCACGAAGTAGTACACTGACATACCATTCAACCGGCCTTCCTACTCATGGTTAAAATAATCCCCCAGGATGTATAATGAGCAAATGCTTTTATTTCTTCAAAATTGAATTTCAAATTTATGATCAGTATCTCCTACAGGTTTTACTTCATTTTTCTTTAAACTAGAATTGTTTATATGTATTTACAATCTAAAACACATATGACATTAAATGCCTCACCACATGAACTCATTACATATAAAATAATGCCTTTTTTATTTGGTATTTATTCTAGTAATTATGGTAACTGAAAAGTGTTGATTATAGCTAATTAAAATCAGATGGAGTAACACCCATACAACTATCTTTTATAAATAAGATAGTATTCACTCAGACCACATGTGCATCATAAAGATAACAATTAATACTGAATGATGCTAAATATTAAATCAATGACATTTCTCTATGATGAATAAAACTGGTTATGTTTCCCTTTGAAACTACAAATGGACAAAAATCTTGGTACATGTTGCCCTCTAGTGGAATTTTAAAAATAGGCAGGTATTTTATTTTGGTACCTTTTCAATATCTGCAATACAAAAGTTACTAACACAGATGCTTTTTAAAGACAAATTAACTTATTTCTGTAAAAATGGTAAGTACTATAAAAATAATTTTCCATTATTTTTGAAGTTGATAGGTTTTACTTTTAAAAATCAAGAATTGTAAAAGAAAAAAAAAAGTCTCTTCTAGTTATTAAATACCAAGAGAGTGTGATTCATGTAAAATGGTAGGTAGAAATAGAGAACTCAGGTAAAATATTTTATTTTCTAAGGATCTTTGTCAAGAAATGTTATCCAAGTGCCTCTGTAAAACTACCATCAAAAACTTCTCTCTCTACAACTAGAATGACTAAAACTGTATTTTACTTTCTTGGTGGAAAGCAATAATTTGAAAAGCCCATAATATTAACAAATAACAAGTAAGAAATAGTGTTCACTGAAATGTGAAAAAATAATTTACAGAAGCATTTGTGTTACCTTTTGATTTTCTTGCAAAGACAATATTTTACTCTGCTCTGCTTCTGCTAAATTTTTTTTTAGTTTATAACTTTAATACATATAGATAGATACATTTTTCTTATTTACATTCTAGTTTGGAAGAAGTAAGTGTACCATGTATATAAAATATATTCTATTTATAATAAAAATGTAAAACTATGTTATCATAAATCCATCATTTTACATCACTACTTGGTCCCTACTTCAACTTTGCTGTTGCTTATCTTTTATAATACATAATTTAAGTTCAAGTGTATTTAGAATAAGAGAATCTTATTTAAGTACTTGTGCAGACTCCCTTTCCCTAAAAAATAGTTTTAAGATATGGTACCACAGTTAATTGTAGAGACAGGAAGACTTGTGGTTCCACTTACCCTGTGAAAAATTATGTAACAAATATTACTCAATTATATTTCTTGTTTACTTATTAACAAATACCCCCATTCCAAAACCAATCTCTAAAAGTAATTTAAGCTAGTGAAAACATAATTATATCAAGAAATTATAAAGTAATTAAAAATAGCCCTGGGTTATTTAAAGAATGATAACTGCAGCTCAAATTAAAGTTAAAAATGAGCTATAATAATTCATTAAAAAAATCTTTCCAATCTGTAGGTCATTTTTTTCTCTTTTAAATTATATTTATGTTATTTCATTTCATTTCATATTTTAATATTACAGTCTATTTATTATGGATTAAATATATATAACCTTTCTCTTTACTCAATTTATGTTTAAAAACAATGACTATAAGCAAATAACTAAACATAGATATTATTAGAATTTTTAAAAAAAATAAAGTATCAATAAAATAAGGAAACAAATGGTTTTATGTTAGTGTGAGCTTTGTCATGGAACATGTCACATACTTGCACGAGGTACCAAAGATCGCTTTTGGTGGCACTGGCAAGTTTTCATTTGTCCTCAGTGAGTGCCACTTACTGCTCCTCTCATTTTCTACTTAGTTGGCTGCAGTGAAAGTCCTGCTTCTGAAAGACCCTGACCACACTTTCCCCCTTCCACGGTCCCCTGGACTCCATATCATCCTCCCCACTGAAATCTGATGTGATTCCTTGTCACAAATGTGAATTAAAGTTCTATTATTAATACAAAGTGGCCTTTAGAAAACATTTGTTTAAATAATCAGTTTTTAAAGTGGGGAGGGCAGGAAGGGATGGTATTAATGGTCTGCATTCAAATAAGACTGAGAAACCCTAAGTGCTTACCCATAGTTTTCTGCTTATGGGCTAGTCTATGATCGATTTCAAAGTCGTATGTATTTTAGCAAGGGGGGCCCTAGAGCCTGAATGGGGCTCTAAAGGGACATTTCAAGAGATCATGTCAATCAGCCATGTAATATTGGTACATTCAGAACATAATCTGAGTGTGTCTCCTCTCTTCTTCCCTCTGCTCCCTTCCCTTCCCCTCTTTTCTCCTTCTGTCTCACCTTCCTCACCTCTCACCACCCAAGCACACACCTTAAATCATGACATACATCCTACTTTTGGCTGACGAATTTTTGGAGACACCATGCCTCCAACGCAGGGTTTGGCGAACCACGGATGGCACAGCCCTTCCCCTCGTTTGGTGAACACATTTTATCGGAACACCGCCACGCTCTTTTGTTTATGTGTTGCCTGTGGCTGCATTCCTGTTGCAATGGTGGGGCTGAGAGGTTGTGACAGAGACGGTGCGGCTCACAAAGCTGCAAAGATTTTACAGATAACATTTGCCCAGCTCTGCTCTAAAATATTTTTGTTTTCTCAGTCGGTCCATGAAGCTCTCCATTGATGACTTTTTCACTAACCCAGCACAGTTTTAGAAATCCTGCCTTTCATCTTTCAGAACAGAGCAGGGCAGAAAGTCAATTCTTGGCATTGATGTTTTCTGAAGGAGTATGGAATAAAGTGCAGGTCTGATACCATGACCACTCAAGCAGATAATGCTGATGACTCTTAGAACTGAGTGTCTCCATGCCAACTGGTCCATTCTGTCAGCAGACAGACCAAATGAGGTGAAAGAGAAACAGTCAGCTGTGTTCGCTCCCTTGCTATCAGAACTTTGAGAATCAACTAGGAAAAAATGTTCACGCACCAGTCAAACTCAGTGAAAGGATTAGTTTTTTTTAGCCTAAACTCATTAAATTCTTTTTCATCTTGTTTTCAGGTTAGTCAGGCAAGAAGTATTCTTAATCCTACGGCAGCAGCTGTAAAAAAAAAAAAGTTGTTTTTTTTTTGCAAACCCAATCTCTATTTTTCTTAAGTTTCTTAACATATATGTTTTCAAGGCCATGTGACTTCCAGTTACTAATAATGGTCATTATCAGTTTCGAGTATATTCAACAGTGTCCCTTTTCCCTTTAATTGAGTTTGGGAAATATGCACAGTTGTTTTAAATAACCATGACACACTATACTGACTTAAAAAGGTAAGGTTGGACAAAGCTATTTGAATCAGATAGCTCGAACTGTAACACACATCCCCTTCAGGAAAGTGTAGTCTTTTGCTTGCCTTATTCGGAGTGAAACTACCAGCCAGGCTCAGGGGAATAAAGCATGATGCTGTCCAGTGATAGAGCAGCTCTCAGGAAACTCTTAGATCAATGGAGGCTGAGTGCCCCCAGGTAAGTTACTTCAACATGTCTTCAATCATCCCCTCTATAAATAACAAAATCCTAAGCGCCCTATGGTGGATGGGGTGTGTGTAAAGGGATGGGGATGATATACTCAGAGAAAGAAATGAGTGAAAAAGCAGCAACTCCCAGAGCCTGTTTATAACTTTGTATTTTCTCTGGGAAATCTGTTTCCAGTCTATTGCAGAAAAGCATGATAAATGGAAGCATGTTTTTCCCATCGTATTTTAAAACAATGGCCATTGTCTGCATTTGTCTATTAAAAAGTCAGAAATTGTTACAATTTATTCAACAAAGACTTCTTTCATTTGGGATAAACTTTGACAGAATAGCCATCTTATGGCTTGAGCAGGAGGTTTTATGTTCTTATTATGTAAATTTACTAGCTTTACTTTCACAAGGCACAGAAGGAATTTGGTCATAAATGACAGAACTTCCAAGGTCTGGGCCCCCTTCGAGATCCTGTAAAACTGAGCTTTTTCATAAAGCAGTATGTGATGATGCGCAAAAAGGTCTAAACTCAGGTCATACTCTTAATATCAAAGAATTAACAAAATTGATAACAATCACATTTGAAAATCTGTAAATCAAATTTTTATGTAGTATTATATTGGTATTGAACTGGTTATATTAATTCTAATGAGCATTTATATAAAAAAAACTTTCTATATATATCTTTGTTATCTGTCCCTTGATTTTATGAGGTTAAAATACATTATCTGCAGGTCATAAACTTTTGTGGAAATATTTTTTTTAATAAATATGTTGACAAAATGAGAAAATATTAGCAAAAATTCTGAGTGCAATACAAATGTATAAATATGTATTCATACTTTATTTAGAAACATAATTTGTATTGTAAAATGCCATTAAGATTTATTCCCTGATTATTTTTCCTGTAAAAAAAAGCATTAAATGTAGAACCTAAAGCCAAAGAAATTGTAAAAATGGGATTTAAAGCTATCTTTCTCTCAGCTTGAAATTTAAAAAAAAAATACATGCAGAACAGTTGCATTTTCTAAAGAAGTTTGAATTAATCTGATGACTATTATGATAGATTATTATATTTCAGTATTGTTTCAGGAATTGAAGGACTGATCATTTGAACTGACACTGATCCCTTAATGGTCTGAGCGTATTGGAATGGACAATACACATTTCACATTTCATGTTGTCTTCCCTGCTTTCTGTTCAAAATTTTTTTCTTATTTCTGTTTGCCAGACAATATTCACAACTGGTATAATTTTACTAATAATACAAAATCTTTAATAAGAAAAAAATAGCAGTAGTTGTGTGTATGTGTGTGCATCTCTCTTTCTCTTTCTCGTGTGTGTGTGTGTGCGTGTGTGTGTGCATATGTGTGCAAGAGATGCCTGGTAAAGCCTTTGAAGTTTTGGTATAACTTTCTCTATTCAGTAAGACAAACTTATATAATTGTAATAGGACACACATTCCACTTTATAGCTCTTAAAATACTTTAAGGTGCTGAGTACCTCCCTATAATAACCTTTTAAATATTCAATTTTGTGAAAACTATCTTCTTATATTGAAATGAACTCCTGTGTAATCCATTGTTGAGGTGGAATTAGTGTGAATTTGCTGCATAAAGAGTCATCATTAATGAAAAAAATTAATCTCCAAAGACATTCTAATTTATTAAATTTCTTTCTATATATGATTCCTTTCTTTTTAATTGACTTTCTTGTTCCATTTGGATCCTTTTCAATCTCCTAGCAAAGAAGAAGAAGAAGAAACAGGAGAGAGAGAGGAGGAAGAGAAGGGGAGGAGAAGGAGAAAGAACAGAAGAAAGAGGAGGAGGAGGAGAAGAAAAAGGAGAGTGAGAAAGCGAGGGGGTGGGGGCCTCATCTCAGCAGACAAAAATTGGTGGTTTGGTTTGGAGAGAAAAATGAAGGGGCTGCTTAATAACAAGAATAATTACTCTAGTTTAGAATAGTTTGCAATATCTTGTTCACCAACAGTCTATCTACTGGAGAAAAGGCATAAGGGGCAATGAAGATGAAGAGGAGGCAGAGATGATGCTGTCCACAGATTTACTCTCTAGGAAAGTGGCTCAAACAGGTAGACACCCGTGACATGGGAGAGATTGCTGTCAGTCACGTACACAGTGGTGGGTTTACAGAATGATGGGGTTACTTATGGTTGTGATTTTCAGATACAGTTGCAGAGAAGAGTCAGCATCTGAGATACATCTTGAAGGATGAGTATGGCAGGTAGGTCTGGGTAAGGGGGGTTGCAGGCCATAGGAACAGTGTGGTCAAGTGCACAAAGGGATGATCAGCGGCATCTGGAGAACAGTAACTGGCTCACGTAGGACAAGGTGGAAACTAGAGTAAGAGGGTTACTGACTGGAAACATTTAGAGAGAAGCTGGAAGAATGTCTTAGTGAGTGAACAAAGAATCAGGATTTTATTAAGACAAAAAGAGGGGTTGCAGAGGGCTTTGTTTTTATTATTAATGTCATTATTATCATTTGACTGTTCGTAATATGGCGAGTATGTTGAGATTCCATGATTAGATATTTGCTTTGCAAAACGAAAAGTCTTTCATGGCCATGAGGAGGAACTGAAATAGAAGAAGACTGGAGACAGTAATAGTAATTTAATTAAATATATGGATGACAAATAGTAAGACCTCTAACCAGCATGTAGGATGAGAAAAGAAGGTGGAACAGAAATGATCCTGAAGACAGAATAATCAGAATTTATCAGTAGATTGAAAGTAGAAACAAAGAAAATGGGTCAAATGCAGCCCACGAGATGCCAACACTAAAGTTTCGGAGAAAAATAAGAAAATAATGAGAGGAAGCAATTTTAAGAAAGAATCAATGAGTTTGGTTTTGAATATGCTGAGTTTCAAGTGCTGTGAAGACATACACGCAGCTCCTGAACTTTAGGTAAGTGAAAGCACAAAACTGGTGAGTAAAGAATTTGAATTTGTTATCCTTAACCACACAGCTAAGCCTCACACGTGATCAGTTCCAGAGTTCATGGAAGGTTAAAACAAGGCACTTCTGTGTCCGGTGTTGTACTCGGCGTTCTTATTTTATGCAGGATCACCTACATTCTGGGAGTGACAGTCATCCCATCAATCAGCTCATACTTCTAGAGCTTCTCTGGAGACCTGGTACTGTTTTACATAATGAGATGAAGGCTGGTGTTAGATCATCACCCCTGCAATACTACTTAGAGACCATTAACCCGTTTGTTAAAAATAAGAGTGAGTGACACGATGGTGCACAAAACTAAGACTACATCATTTGAAATCTAATATGACAGCTTGAAAGTGGACTCCTTGATGAAAATGTAGCTCAGAAGCAGCCACCTACCAAGGTGGCTACAGACTGAGAGCATGGCCGTGCCGGAGCCCCAGGCACACACAGTGCAGGCTTCTCTGCAGAGAGTGGTCTGGGGAGAGGACTGTGTAAAATTGTAGAGCATCATCTAAAATCTTCCAGTGGACTTTGGGTTAGCAGCTGCAGAGATACATGTTTCAGTTCTAATTTAAGGAATTCTGGATGTATTTGGTCTCCAACTATTACGAATGCTACCCAGACGACTAGAAATCAAGGTGAGGAGGGATTTACTTGCTTATTTGTGCATTCACATTAGGAAATCATGATGCTGCAGGACAGGGTAGAGCAAAAGGCGATAAATTTGTAAGGAAGATTTTCAGAGCCATTCAACCATCTCTCCAATTGTGCATTCCTTGTATTTTGAAAATTAGAGGGATGGAAGAGTTTTTAGCTGACCTTTTAAACACTTTGTGTTTGTCACAGAGAAAAATTGGTCTCTGAACATTTTTAACTCTGTAAATCCATGTATAGCCACATGTTAGTTTCTTTGAAACAACATGGGTATAATTCTATGGTGTAAGTGGGTAAGGTTATGGATTTACCAATTTTTAATTTTTTTAAGTAATAATTTTTAATAATATTGATGAAAGTACTTTACCAAAAGCCACAGTGCATGGGCTGAATTGTGTCCCTCCAAATCCATATGTTGAAGCCCTAACCCTCATTACCTCTGAATGTGACTGTATTTGGAGGTAACGTCTTTAAAGTAGTGCTTACATTAAAGTAAGGTCCTTTAGGAAGGGCTCTAATTCATATGACTGGTGTCCTTGTAAGAAGAGGAAATTAGCACACAGTCACACAGAGGAGACAGGCATGTAGAAATCAGGGAGGAAGAAGAAACCAACCCTATCAACACCTCGATCTTAGACGTCTGGTCTCCAGAGTTGTAAAAAATGAATTTCCCTGGTTAAACCACCCAATCTGTGGTACTTTATATGGCAGCCGTAGTAAACTGATATCCACGTTAACAAAGCTGTATATAGCCTTTGAACTGTCATTGCTCAAGAGAACACAAACAGTCTGATCAACACTTTTATATTGTTTAAATAAAAGAAATTTCCACAAAAAATATAGGTCTTCATTATCCCAAATAAGAATTCTCAGAAAGTATCTTCTAATTAAAACTTGTGTTAGTATAACAAAAGAAAATGCAGTATCTAGTTCCAGTTTTCTAATTAATGCTAAGAAAAAAAAATCAAAGTTATAAATAAAGCAGTTGGATTTCACTCATCAAAACGAGTACACTTGCATTTAGCATAGTTTTTGTTGGAGGCTGGTCAAGTGAATTACACAGATCCTCTCATTTTGTAAACAACCAGTGACTCATAATACATATGCTTTATTCGCATATAATAATTCAGCTTACTTTTATTAGAATCCAGAGTTTTCATTGAAGGAAGAAGCTGATAAAGCAAAGCATAAATGTCCTATAGCAGAGTTGAAAAGAATGCACATTTGAAGAAAAGAGTAATTTTTTTTTCTCAGGATACTTTTAGTAGCTTTAACTATTTTTAATAATATGATAGAAATTCCTTAGCGAATGTAACATCTACATGTAGTGATACATAGCTAATTTATTACAAAAAGATAAAATGTTATTTTGAGGAGTTACTTCTATCATGAAATGAGAATTATCTTGAAGCAGTCACCTAGACTTGTCTTCTTCCTCTGAAAGAATTAGTCCAACATACCCTGTTATTATGGCTGGTTCTATTTTACTTTTTTTCCAGGAAGGCAGCCAAATTTCAGTAATTAACAGTATTTATGGCTGGATTAAATCTCACTTGCTGTAGTTTAAACACCTTTCCTTTTAAAGTTCTTGTTTATGTTCATCTTAAATGTGGTCTCTTGTTTACTTCAAAGCTAGTCTACAGACTGCATCCTACTTGAAGAAGCTTCTGGGGTTTGGTGCTTTTAGGAAACTCAGAATTTCAACATTCTGAAAGTTCATTCTCTGATTGGTCATGTACAGTATAATTCTAGGAATAATCTTGAATTTTCCACTATTTCATCTTTTCCCCTTTATTGCATATACAAATTTGTAATTATATATTCATTTATGTGATTATTTGTTTCTCTTACATACCAGACTACACACATTTTCTTGCTTAACTTTGCCCAGCTCTTAGCACAAGCTGGACACATAACAAGCCCTGAGTACATCTGGTTTCTGAACTACCAGTACTAGGTTGCAATGTTGAATAAACTCTTCCTTGGTCTTAACCTCCCTCCATAAACCACATTAATGTATTTCTGTGAAAAACAGACTTGAACTGTGGCTATTTTGCTAATCTTGCTTATTGTTAATCATAAATCAGCTGATTTCCACTGTAGGGTGTACACCTTGAGGTCATAGTATTTTTCCCATTTATGGAATATTTACTATGTATCATGATACATGCATTGTGCAAAGATGTATTGTGACATAAAGCATCTGAGGTATGAACTATTACAATCCCTAATCAAAACAAAAAATAAACAAACAAAAAAGTATATTGATGCTCAGAAGGAATAGGTAATCTTTAAGATCATTCACGCAGGAAATGGGTACAAGATAGAAAATTAGGTCTGACCGTTTACATTCCTGAAATCAACAGCCAGATACCCAGGTCTGAGTACCTGGTTATTTTGAACACCCTTTCCTCTTCCTTTCGTCTTTTGGATGAGTGAGTTGGAGGTTAAGTTCCTTTATGACTCCAGCCATCCATAGCCAATTGCAGTGATTAGATCATTCTCTTCTACGAAAAAAGTATCGCCCCTGATTTCCAAATCTCCCAAACAGAATCAAATAAACAGGGAGAAAGTAAAATCTGTGTAAATTCTGAAATGTCTGTGCAACAAAAGAAATTAAGCTCTTTATATCACACAAATGTGTGGGCAGACTCTGAAAAAGAGATGACGCCAACGGATAGTATTTTTATGTGATCATGGCTAACGTGAACTGAAAAGTCCCACCAAGGTTTTATAAACTATGAAAAAAAAAGAGATATTTATAAACTATCAAAAATCCCACCAAGGTTTTATAAACTATGGAAAAAAACTATATTGAAGTCAATTATGAGTCATCTCATATCCAAAATTTGTCTGTTTTGTGATTATGCCTTAACTTGAAAAATTAGAATACCTTCCATATTTATTTTAGTTTACCTATTTCAAGGGGGTTTGCCTATACTAATTAACTTTGTTCTCTAACCCATGAGGCAGCTGGATGCTCTGACCTTATTTTCAAAGATGGGGAAAAGAAGTTCTGAGAATCTTGGTGATTTGCCCAAGGTCCTTCATAATAAGGGGTAATTAAGTCTTCTGCTGCTAGAATTCTCTATGCTATATCTCACTCCTTTCCTAAAATTGGAGTTTTATTGTGAACTGACCTTACAAAAGGTAATAAACCAAACAAATGTTAAGGATAATATCCTTTTCCTAAACAGGAAATATTTCATCACATAGAGTTTAATTACTATCATCACAATAGAATAATATATTCCAAGACAAAAAAAAAATTGGCATCACACTGAAGAAAGAGAAATAAACAAAAGACTGGGAACTTACAGAAAAAACCTGGCGTTAGACATTCACCTCAGAACTAAATGGTCCTAAACTATAAACAGTACCATAAAAACAAAATACACAGTGCAGGATTTTAGTCCAAGCCTTCCAAAGTTTTCCTTAGAAAATAAGATATGCCTTTCCTCAATAATGCAAAAAGCAGATCTTCTAAGGTAAACTGCCCATTATTTAGGCAAAGAAAGAAAAAAGGAAAGAAATCCTGATGGAAAGGGACTGAAAGCTGCTGTTTGTATCAAGCACCATGAATCAACCCTAGCCCGACCTTCACATGGAATATTTAATATCTAGCAGAGGATCTGGGCTTTGAACATCAAAATCTCATTTCAGATTACTGATCTGTGAAATTCTAGGAGACATCAGAAAATCCCATGGAAGATAACAAATAACCAAAAGGAAATATCAGCAAACAAATCAACACTGTATTTAATGGAGCATACGAAACCATTTTTGGAGAGTTCTGACTGATCTGTGGAATTTTAGGTCTCACATTTTATAAGGAGATACTTTAAAATGTAATAAAATATTGTATACTCTACCACAGAAATGACTTAAAGTAACTAGAATATGTAAAACTCCATCTACATATCCATAAACAAATATAAGTATTTTAATGTATTTTCCTCAGGAGAAATAATAAGGCTCCACCATCTTTTAAATAAAATAATCTTTAAGTTACAGGGAACATCAACAGAGAAAAAAACATTGCACTAAAAATGAATATCAGGAACGCAAACCATACCTTCAGTTACAGGAAAAGTAATTAAATTACTCTTCTCACACAAGCCCCCCGCGTCCCACCTTCTCATAAAATCACGAGACTCACTACATAACTGAGAAGTAATTCCATTCATAATGACATCTTTATAGAATGATTAAGTCATTTTTTGACCTACAAAAGCCAAGGAGAATGTTGCCTTGTCAGAGTCAGCATTTACACTGAAGAAAATTTAATAAGAATAACCTGAAATAACCATGGTAAAGAAGAGAAATCCCATTCTCTGGGCCTAAGATTGCTTATGCTTGGGTTTAGCCGTTTGTCAACTTATATAGAGTAGTGATTTTTAAAGATAGAATTAATTATTTCATTTACATGAAATTCAGTAGCAAATTGGGATACCTCTCTGGCAAAATTATGTTGCTAAAAGGGCCCAAAGTGACGAGTTTTTGAATGCAGGTATTTTAGAAGCTTGAGGAGAAAACAGTCCTGCCTAGCACATGGTAGATATAAGGCTCACTGAGAACTGCTTCTGTTTTCCCTGATGAACGCCACTGAGATCAAAGCCTTTTTGTTCTCTAGGCCACGACCTTTAGCCACCACCTCTCATCATGATGCTATGCATCGCCCCTTGTTTTTGGGACAGTGGCGCCCATAGGGAAGTGGGACTGGTGGGTATGGGTGGGAGACGGAGAGAAAGGTGAGCCTTCTAGGATGGGAGCTGGGGCAGACAGGAACACGGAAGGAGGCAGGTCAAGGCTGATGACTGAGTTGAGAAAGAGAGAGCTTTTTTGGAGAGGAGAGGAAGGGAACAGAGCTCATCACTTATTTGTGGTCTCAATTCCCAAAAAAGCACATTTAACTCAGATCTATGAGGGGGGGTGTGGTGGAGGGGTCAGACGAGTTCCTCTGATATTCTTACAGCATGGTATAGTCTGCTCCTTTCAAGGTGTTTCTTGAAGAATTCAGAAAAAGCAGAAGTATGTTCAAGCTGTGACAGCAAAGTGGTGGACATGACTGACCTGTTAAAAGTTCAATTTAGCCAATATGTGTGTTACCTCTTCTGTTTTTTAATGCTTTGGGCTGGGATCCAGTGTTTCGTTTGTTGGGGTTCACACACCCTCTGTTGTCTTATACTTAATCCTCTTCAAAAGGGCATGAAGGCATCTGAATTTTCCATCCCTTTTCCAGAGCACTGGACACAGAGTCTAGTGTTAGAGGGATTAATGCCCGATACCCCATTATCACTGGAAAACCTTCAATCTATTGGTGTGTGTGTCTGTGTGCGTGTTTACGAACCTGTAAGGATTTCCATGTTATGTTGGCTGTTTGGTCCCTAGAAATATGTAATACTCAGCACTAAAGAATGAGAAATGACATTTTTGGCTTAATCTGTATATTCAGCAAATTCATACACAGAGGCTAAAATGTACACACTTAAAATATACACTTAATATTTTGAACTACTCATTGAACTTTTATAGACTGTAAAGGAACATGCTTTTGTTCTTAAAGTTCCTTTTCTCTATATCAAAAGTGTTTCATTATTAAGCCAATTTTTAAAGCTATGTGATCACATTCTTAACTGCATTTTCTCATCTCACCATGGTAGAGAAACGTTTCTGTAGGATTCATATAAATCCTTGGCCACAGTCGTACTATTCCTTCCTGAGTATTTTTGATCACAAAAGCGGTTCACTCTACTAAATGTGAATTTTTCTAAGCCTTGTTTTCTCACTTCCCCTTCCAAACAGACCCTGGAGATGGGATCCTTCGTGGCTCACGGCAGCATGCATGCAGTCAACACAAGAGCCTGAAAAACAGCCCAGCGCAGTCTTCTCCCCATGCCTCCTCATGTATTATTAAAGCCAGCAAAGCTTCCTGGATTGCTGAACAAAGATGACCATCCTCCACCAATGAATTCAATCTGCAGGCTTCTGAATGTTCGCCAGTGCTCTGTGTTGCCTGCACATGGCAGATATAATTGGCAAACTGAATGAAGAATTTCCTATTCTTACTAGGCAGTATTCCAGATAGAAGATAAGAAAGCCTGAATAGCTAAGCTGGCATGTGAAAGGGGCTCTGTTTTTCATGTAACACGTATTATGAAGATGCAAATTTCCTCTCAACCTCATCGCACAGAAGCAACGTTTGTGGCTGCTCAGCAGACATTCCTTTAGCGGTTAGCAATTTGTGTCCCCAGGGTCTTCTTTGTCAATATTTTCCAACTCTGTTTTGAAGAAATATAATAACGTCTTCTCAGAATTCCCTATAGATGTATATTGATGGATATTTATAAATCATATCCTCAGTGTTGTATTATCGGTCTATTCAAAATGCCATATCCAAGGATCTGTCCTGCTCCATGCTCATTTCACTGAAACTGAGGTTAGCGAAAATCAAGGTAGCCGTTAGTTCAGACCCACATTTTGATTAGGTAACATCCCATAAAAAAGAGTCATTAAATATCTAAGCATCATTCTGGCCAGTCGGTATGGAGCCATTTTTTAAAAGTACCTGGTTGATGTGTTCACATGTGTTCAAGTACGTTATTTTGTAATTTTGTTCCTATCAGTATATTTCCTTCATTAAGTCATACATGCTGTGCACATATCCTCTAAAAAACTCATTAAGCTTTTACAGGGAAAAGAAAATATCCTTGTCCCATATTTGGCTTTCACTGTCTAATTTCTTCCCTTGGTGTTACCAGATATTTGGTTTTCCTTCTAGAAGTGGTCAATGTGTATAAAGAAAAAAAATGGTCATAATTATAGGGCCCTATGCACAGTTTCTATACCTTACTTTTTCACCATAACCACTTTTGAAACCTGATAATTCACAATCAAGCTGAAACTACATTTACTATTAGCATAACTGCTAAATTTTAATTTGTATATTTGATTAAAAGCAAACATAAATAGGAATACAGTGGACACAGAAATGCTATTCTTGCATTCTTGAACTCGCTGCTCATTCAAGACGACAGGTGCTGAGTGCCAGCTACTGCAGAGCATTCTGCTAAACCTTCAGCTAATGCCCAGTTCCACAGGTCACCCCTGCCATCTAGGACCTTGCAGCCATGGGAGAGATGCCAGCTTGCCATTAGCCCAGCACATTTCCCTTCAGGTCATCTGGTTGCCCACCCCTCACCCTCTCTTTCCCGGTATGAGTCTGTGTTTCCTCTTTCTGTCTCCCTGAGCACGTTCCTTTCTCATCCTTGATCTGGCTCTGTACCCACAGCTAGGTGTTTCCGCTCTCCTTTGTCTCCATCTCTCTTCATTTATCTTCAGAATCACATATCTCCCCATCTGTCCTCTTTTCTGTGTTCCCGCTGTCTGTCCAGCTTTCTATGTCTGCACTTCTTCTCTGCCTGCCTCTTCATTTTCTTTGTAAGTGAATATTCATTTGCTGGGCATACGCCTGCGCCCCCTTCACCTGGCTCACTGCTACCTACACTTCAAGCCTTGGCATAAATGCTACTTTCAGAAAGCGATCCCCCTTAACCAGATTAAATCGTTTTTTACATCTAATTTCACTCTTTCATTCTTTCTTCAAGGTCTAATCTCACCTGCAATTATGTTTTTAAATGTATTTTTCAAATTTTTGCAAGAAAACACATAATGTTAAAAGACAATAATAAATAATTCAGTGGAAAGTCTCCCAAATACCCCTGTTCCCCTCCAGCCAAATCTCCACACAGTGCTTCCCAGCACTGTGATCCACGCACAGGTTACTGTTTAGTTTAGTTACTTTTGAACTTTTGCATAGTCCTTTTGTGTCTATATAAACAAACATGAGATTCCCTTTTTTATTATATACAATATATCAGTAGCTTATACATACCACTGTGCACTATACTTTTTCTCATAATGTGTTCTGGAGATCTCTCAATATTAGTAAATAGAGAGCTTAGTCATTTTTTTCCTTAAAGATGCATTCTATACAATTGTCTGTATGTATCATAGATTGATTTCACTGCCTACTGATGGATATTCATTTGTGTCCGATACAAAGAAGTTAATAATCTTGAGTGCCCACTGTTTCACATATGTGTGAGTTTAGGCTAAATTTCTCAAAGTGCAGATGCCTGATAAAAGATTATGTGCATTTTTCATAAGAAAAATATCCCACTATTGCCTTAAATGGAAGCTATAACAAATTTACACTCTCATGAGCAATATAAAGAGAAGCTGTTTCTCCAGTTTTGTCAAGAGAATACATAAGCAAACTTAAAAAAATCTGTCGGTCCAGTGAGTGAAAAACTGCATCACAGTGTATTATCCATTCTCTCTGAGGTACCATGAGACCCTCTCGCTCTCTCGAGCTCCTTCTGTTAGTCTGAAAACAGGCTCAGTCTTTTCCTGCTTTAAACAAAGGAAGCTATTTTCCTGACTTCATTTCTCCACCTAGTTATCACTTTTTCTCATTTTCCTTCACTTCTTTTCAACCAGTCATTCTTGAGTCCATTTGAATCTAACTAGTGTTCTGATCGCTCTACTGTTAATGCTCATTTAAAGGTTATCAGGAACTCCCTAATTTCCAAATCTATGGAGGACCTTCTGTCCTTATCTCACGTGATTTTGGGGGGAATGTTTGATACCGACCATCATGCTCTCTCTCCCTTCTAAAAATTCTTAACATTGATTTTTGGGGAAAAAATCTTCTGATTGTTCTATAAACACTTTGGTTGCTCTGTGTCAATCCTTTGATAGGCTTTTATTTAAATCCATTCACCTTTTTTTTTCTTTTAACATTTTTTATTGATTTATAATCATTTTACAATGTTGTGTCAAATTCCAGTGTTCAGCACAATTTTTCAGTTATTCATGGACATATACACACTCATTGTCACATTTTTTTCTCTGTGAGTTATCATAACATTTTGTGTATATTTCCCTGTGCCATTCACCTTTTAAGATTAGTAGACCCTAGGATTTAGTCTTTGCTCTCGCCTTACTTTAGAATCCCCCCTGGTCCATCTCCTTTATACTCATGGTTTCCAGTGCCCTAATCTGATAACATCATTAGCCCGAAATCTTTACCTCCAGCCCACCTTTGCATCTGCTTACACACTACTCTGGGAGTTTGTATACTAGAGAAGGACATGAGGTGCAAAATATTATGTTAAAATTTTCAGTTACAGACTTGTTATGAAAAAATAGCTTGTATAAATAATTAATAATAAGTAATACTTAAGGAGTGCTTGGCTCATGGCAAGGACTAAAGTATGAATTGTAGACGCTTTGTTATTACACTATGAAATACGTTCCATATAAGAGCCTCATTTAAGCCTTCAATTGTTGAGAAATGAATGAAGAAATGATGATTGAATGAATATTTACTATTCTAGGGAGGGATCATTTAATCTCTTCCAGAAAGCTGAAAACATGATCTGGAAATGTTGAAAATATATGTTGAAAAGATCTCTCAGGATTTGTTGAACTGGTTGGCTTGGGGAGCCACCTGGTGGTAAGAGAATACGTGAGGAAAGGGGAAGCTTGCACACGTGAGTGGTGTGCAGCTTCCCCTGGAACAGTCAGGGCCAGGACTGTCAGATCTCACACAGGACTCTACTCTTAGAACTCTGCAGTCCCTGCTTACTTGATTTTCTGTATATATTTTCAGAAAAAACATTTATTTTCCTATGGGTTTATTTAAGTTACCAACCTGGCAGTAGATACTCAGAACTGGGAGAAGAAATGCATGGGAGTGAGGTACGTAAAAAACAAAACAAAACAAAACAAAACAAAACAAAACAAAACAAAACAAAACAAAACAAAATGATTCAGCTTATCCCATCAGAGGGTTGGAAATGGTGGCAATAACGGCTCAAGTTGCTGCTACTAGCCTACTTCCCTTCCTTTTTTTCCATTTTTCTATTGTCCAATGAGGCCTCAGAGTTAACTATTGCATAAACATATGCATGCCAGAAATAGGTACAGAAGTGTCTATTAAAAACAAACAAACAGTGGGCAGAAGACCCAAGAGGATTGCTTTTAAGATTTGGGAATGAAGGGCTAATAAGTGAACAAATAAAGGACCTATTGCTATATTATCCTAAGATCAAAAAAAAATCTCCAAATCTCAGTGGTTCTTAATAGTATATATTTCTCACTCACGTGACATGTGGATGGTGGCTGGTTAGATGTAGGTTTACTTTGTTCCAGAATAGAATGCTTCTCAATATAGAACTCAGACTGAAGGAGCAGCTCCAGTGTGAGATGTGCTATTCTTGGGGCAAGGGAAAAGATCAAGAGATCTCAAAGAAACTCTCACTGGCTCTAAAAGCCTTTTCTCAGAGCCAGCACTGGTGTCATTCTCTCACATGTCATTGGATGAAGCACTTCGCACAGTCAAGCCTGATACGGATGGAGATGGAAATATACTCTCATTTAAGAAGTGGGTGTATACTAAGTGTAACATAATTTATTGTCCAAAGTAGGACAATGTTGAGAGTGAACGTGTTTTTCTATAATTAAGCCAAGACAACAGGTGAACATTGGGATTGTCCTGGCAAACTGGGATGTATCATCTCCTTCTTATAATCCTCTTACAGGGGATAAATGAGCAGATAATGGGGAATTATCGAGTTGATCACAAGCTTCCATGAAAAGACTGGGCATTTACACATGGATACATAGACATACTGAGGGAAGGAAGGAAAACAGGCAGGAAGAAAGGCTAGATCCACTGCATCAGGAAGTTAGATGTTAGCCTTAGGCTGTGAGCTCCTTCCTGAGCTAGAGGTCAAGACGAAGAGAAATGAACCAAGCGTAGTGCGATATAAACGTCCTGTTTCTCAAAAGGTAAGCAATGGTAAGAAAAGGAGAGTCCGGGTGCCATTTCTTTGGCCTCAGAGATCAAAGCACATCCCTGGGTCCCATGGCCTTAGTGGGAGTAGAGAGGACAAGAGGGTACAGAGTATCTGGTTTTGTCAGTTCAGCAAATGGCAAGTGTTTAATATGTAAAACAAAAAAGTTTATTCAATTATATTCGCAGGTGACAGAAGTTGGAGTCATTTACAATTAGAAAGATTGAAGGATTAAGATAAACAGAAAAAAAACAAAACTCCACAAATCTTATAGGTTTAGGGTTTTTTTGAATGTAATTTAATTTTTTTAACATTTTTTACTGATTTATAATCATTTTATAATGTTGTGTCAAATTCCAGTGTAGAGCACAATTTTTCAGTTATACATGAACATATATATGCTCATTGTCACATTTTTTTCTATGTGAGCTCCCATAAGATTTTGTATATATTTCCCTGTGCTATACAGTATAATCTTGTTTATCTATTGGGTTTAGGTTATTTTTTATAAATTAGGAATTCAAAATACAATAGAGATTAATTATCTAGATGATATACAGATTGATATGGAATAGAAGGGTGATTAGAGCCCAAGAGGGAAAATCAATTAGCCAACAAATGAATGAGAAGTTAACATATTCCTATTGCTAAAACTTGATTCTAATGAAATTAATGTTTCTTGGCTCAGACACAGCTTCAAAGCACGAAATTAAAAGCAATCCTAAGCCACCTAAAAAGGATCTTTTGTGACAAAAAATACTTTTGAGGAAGAAGCTTAAAATCAATTTTTTAATCATTTAGGGTGTAGGGCAAAAATACTCAATTTAAAGAAGAGACAATCAGTTAATAAAGTTCTCTAGACTGCAATTCACAGTGTTAAAGAAAGAATATGCATTTCAGATATTGTCTAGACAAGAGCTCTTGCCACTGAATGAAGTAAACTTTGATTTTAATGCTACTGCCTTTTTTCTTTTCTTTTCTTTTCTTTTTTTTTTTTTGACCCCATTCAAAGAGCAAGCCTAAGCAAGTGGTTGTCTTGGGAAAGCATCACCCTGCTCTCAATTGCTCATTTACTAATTGCAGTGTTTAATGATACTAGTTTTCTATCCTTAAATGTGTCCCAGGAACATACAATTTAATTTTTTTGGTCTTTTTTTTTCCTGTAATTCAAAGAAAGCATTATAGTGCCTTAAATATCTACATATTTATACAGAAAATATATTTTAATATGGTGTTCTTAGTGTTTTCTATTTATAAAATATTGGACATTATTTCCTGAGGTAAAGAACATTTATTCGAAAATTGTTGGTATAATAAGTTTGCTGTTTTAACCACAAGGTGGCAGAAGAAGCTAGGCGCTCCATGTGCCTTTTCCAAATTGCTCAAGTAACTTCGGGCACCTTGTTTTATCAAAGTCAGATGAAAGATGCTGAAATAAATGTTCACTGTGCCTTGGTTGACCTGGACACATGGGTAAGACAAGTAACTATATAAGTAACAGCTTTTGAAAGAAGTTAAAACAACTGAACACTCATATCCTCAAGACAAACCCAGTTCAAAAGGTATTTTAAACTTTGTTTCTAGTAAACATTTGATTGGTGTCAAACAAACACTTTCTCTTAGCAAGTTTTTTTTTTTTTTCTGACACTGTGGTCACATTTTGCCTCCTGCATTGTGGACCCAGGGTCTTTTCTCTCCCACAGACTGTTCCTGAGACCACACAGAAGATGCCTGGGGAGGTGCCCTTGAAAGATGTCTTGAACATCTGTGCCCAGAGAGAGAAGCGATCACTTTCCTTCCTCCTCCTACCCAACACTATTGTTTGTGGGAACATGAAAGATACACTTCTCTTTGGAAACGAATCCAAAGGAAGTTACATAGTCACCCTAGAGTAATAAAATAAATTATAATTTATCATAACCTCCATATGGCCCAATATATGAAGTTAACAACAGCAACAAAACAGTCAAGATGTCATCTGCTGGCATATTTCAGTTCATATGAGGCAATGTTACTCTGAAGAAATCATAAATGAATCATTGTTTTGGTGTAATAAATGCTGATTTCTATATTTTAATGACTTGCTGGTAATTGTATTACTAGAAGAAAATCCAAAGTTCTGCAAATGGCATTTAAGCCCCTTTACTATCTGCTGTCCTTCTGCAATAGTTCTCTGTTTAACTAAATAGACCCTGGCCTTTTACACCACTGTCTCCCCCGAGACTGTTACTTCTTGGAATGTCCTCTCTTCCTGCAACAGGCCCGTTGCCATTTCTCCTTCAAGAAATGACTCAGAGATCATTTCTCTGAAATCTCTCCTGAATTCTGCTCTGAAAGCAGAAGTAATAGTTTCCTCTTCTGAAATCTTAGCATCATTGTTTCTGGTTTCATCATGATGATCATTTAATTCTACTTGCTTTGTACATTGATGTCTACCCAAGGAGAGGAAACTTATTTCATCATCTCTATGTCTCATGCCTACTGGGGAGCTTTAAACAGAAGGGGAATGTGATGAGCCTCTGGGGAAGGAATGAAGGAGTCAAGAACACCTATAACTTCATGCAGCATGGAGGGTAATGCATCTCTACATTACCATTTCTATTTGAGGATGACTTGTATATTCAAAGAAGAGTATGCTTTTAGAGTTTGTCTTCAGTTGATTTATTTTTACATTAAATTCAGAAAAAAATCTTCAAATTTTGTTTAAGTTGTAGAGCACAAACTTTTGTGCCATTATCCTTCAATTCCTCACATTATTTGAAGTCATACATATAAGACAATTCAGCATATTAAAACTGGAATCTAAATAACATACCCTTTGGTGTCTGTTGCTCCTAAGTACAAACCGTTAGTATTTCCTTAATATTTCGAGTAAACAAACACCTGTTAAATACACACAATGATAAAGGCAACGTGACAGGTGCACCTCATACCAAATAAATAACATTTTATACTTATCCTTTGGAAGTAGACCTGAAATGGTTCTAAAAACAAATGACTTGATGGTTATTTGTGTCTTTAGAACAAGCTCAGCTTCACCCTAATGAGGTCATAATGAGGGGTTTCACAGAAGTCAACTAAGCACTATATTTATCCCAAACAAAATGGTAGGCGTTGATTGACTTCTCAATCCTTTAGTCAAAAAAACAAGTCACAATGACACTCACTTTAAGATAACTGAAAATATAGACCTTGAATTTTTCATGCAAAAAAGTGCCTAGGAAAAGAGATTCCACCAAGAGAATGTCAGAACACGGACTATACAATCAGAAAACCACTTAGCATTTCAGAACCATGGGGTAGACTCTGTTGTCCAGGAAAACTATGACTCTCATAAACTTATTCCTGTATTTAAGGAAACATTGCTTGTTATTTACATTTCTGGAGGGGATTTAACATTTTTGACAAGGTAATCTACACCATCAATGTCATCAGTTACTTGCCTGAAAAGAGTTTTTCACGATAAGAAGAGACACCTAAAGGTACCCAATGGAAAAGGAGCTTGGAGTCAGTACAGAAACACCTGATCCAGGTAGGCTCAAATACTCCCACTTACTCTCCTCCATTTGATGCGTGTGTATGTATGTGTGAGTGTGTGGTGTATCGGAATTATTTAGATCTTTTTTCCTATAATTAATGAAAATGTAACAATTACATGTGAATTACAAATTTCTTCAACAGATTTTAAAAATTCCACTTAGAAAGCATACTTTATGCATAAAATTTAATACTCTACGTATATAAACATCTAAAGCATCATAAATTAGCTTTCCTTTAATTTTTAGTGAGGGATTGAATGTATATAGAAAAAAGTAAAGAGTTGACAGTTCCTACTGGAATCAGATGAAATGCCACCATAAAAATGGAAAACCTGATTGTGTGTGGGTGTGGCTACTCTTTGTTGGAGGTGAATTCTTCTCTATATTACAACTGGAAAATATTGTTCAAGTAACAATTCTAAGGGGTGTCCAGGGTTTTTATTTTAAGCTAAGAACAGCATTTGCCTTAATAACTTCAATTTATTTAAAAACTGGAAACAAAGCAAAGAAGAAACTGAACTCATGTTAACTACATTTTGTTGAATTGATCTATGTGAATTCATTTGTATTTCTCAAAACATATGTAAGTGCAAAATATTCTGAAGTATTTTGAATCTTATCATTTACTTTCGAATGTCTTCAAAAATGGGAGACATGTCTTATTCATTTTGTATTGTAATGGTTGGACATAAACTATATGTAATATATTTTTAATTGAATTGAAACAAAACATGCTTCTCCAATAACACAAAGGTACAAAGTTCTATTATTCCTCTGGTCACATATATTTTGAATACTGTAGAGATTTCAGACTAAATACTACTTGGACATGTCATAAAAATCTTCAAGCACTGAACAGAAAAATGTATTTTTCTACTTATATGCTTTATTTTCTGCCAATGAAATCAAAATTTATTTAATGAAAAAGGTTCACACCATTTATTATGTATCTATCATATTTGTCAATATAATAAAAATTAGAGAAAGCAATATTAAATATAGAAATGTTTTATTAAAATGTCCACAAGAAGGAGATGGTGTCTAAATTTTTAAGCCCCAATATATATGCTATAGTGAGTGGTTCTTATTAAAAAATAATATAAAAATTAATTGCACTGATTATTGAAATTGCTGCAAAAAGTAAGAAGAATTTCCAGCTACTACCATGTCAATACAGTAATTATAACCTTCAGTATATATATTTTCAGACAATTTTATACTTGGATAATTTTCTTTTACATACATACTAACAATAATCTTAACATTTATTTTTCATCAGTTTATTTTCCTAAGCATCAGAGGCAATTTTTCACTTGAAAAATAAATTTTATGTGTGTACTTTCCTTAGAATCCCTTTCAAGTCTTTTACTCTCTAAGTTAATTTTCTCACTTAAGGTATGCCACTAACAATAAAATGCCTCCAGACTTTTTGTATTAGTTCCAAAGGAATTTCAGACATAATTTAGAAAAGCACATTTATTAAAATCCAATTCCTCTAGATACTTTCAAGTGCCAGAAACTTTAACAGGGCAGCTGTTGTATCTTCTAATTGGAAAAACTTGCGTAAGTGCAAAATGTTTCAAAGCATTTTGAATCTTATTATTTACTTTAATTAAAAAAATCATGAAATATTTAAAACTAACATTAAAGTTAGTACATATATTGTAGAAGGAGAGTAAATATCCTTTAAGGGTTCCTAGGTTCTTGGGAAAGAAGGCACAGAGAAAAGTTATACGTGAGTTCAAAAAGCTGTCTCTGTCACTAGCTTTGTGATCCTTTGGCAAGTGCTTATATGTGGTAGCTGAGACTCAATGATATCATGAATTGGGTACAATGATACTTGCCTTGTAGGGAGGATTGTTAAGTTAAAAGAGCATAAGTTAAGAGCATAGTGCTTACCAAGTAGCAGATATTTTAAAAAGTGGTAACAAGTATCTTATGCTGTTACCTGAGTATTCATTTGATTTCAACAATTCTATTAAGAAATAAAAATTCAGAGATGATGTTTTCCTTACATTTAATAACAAATGAACACAAACTTTGTATCCAGGAGTTTGTGATTTAAAGGCCATACTACCAACTCCTTTCTCATTAATGAGGACTCGATTTTTGTCTGAGTGTTCACTGACTTAGCGATTTAGGCAGACTTTCTACTTTTAAGGGTTTTAATTTGTAAAATAAGGAGATTCCATTCAGTAATCTTTTGCAATTATGATTCTAAACAATTAAGATAAATCTAGAAGATAAAGATAAATCCAGTTGTTAAAAATGTTTGATCCAACATTACAGATCGTTCCCATGTTAGATTCTAATAGACTGTCTAAATATGACAGAAAAGTCACCCTCTAGTCTAAGCATGAATTGGGATTTATTACTGTTTCTGTGCATTGAAATTCACTTTCTTCTGAATCTATAGGAGGATTCCATGCATAACTTCCATGAAATATAATGGTAATTATTTGAAAAAAATCAGTTTTATAGTTGTCTGGGAATATATTCCAAAGCCAAATTGAATAGATACTATGTTATTTAATTTTACTCAAATAAATCCATCCAACAAGAAGCGTATTTTCCCTGCAGAGATCTATAGTTCCACGTTCATTTCATCATTTGATTTTCTTAAATATAAGACTAAACTTTTAATGAATTTTAGAAAGTTTTTACCAATAATTAAAAAGAACACTCTGCTTAAAGTACTGTAAAATATGTTATTATAATTTGATTCAGGTTTGTTACGAGGATGCCCACAAATAATTCAGCTGCTAAATAGTTTGCTAACTTATAAATCAAATTCCTTCAAATTTTTTATGATTAATACTATTTGCAAAACAAGATATACAAGACAACTTTAACAGGTCTCCACACAGAAAGAGAAAATTCTTCCATTCTTATGCATTCAATTCATCCACATTTCAAGGAGATAGCAATTATTTCAAGGACAAAAAGAGAAAATTACAGTCTCTTTGAGATTATCAGGGTCCTTTTGGACAGCTAACCTCAGCAAAAGGAATGGTGACATTTATAAAAACATTATCAACCCTCAAACTAAAGGCTTCAGAGAGAAGGACAATTGGATTTGCACATTTCAGTAAAACACACACAAAATTGTGTTAAACAGCTAAATGTTTCTTCAGAGATGACTAATATGTTCACATGCAAGATCAAGTCATTTCTCCTGTTTTCAATCTGGCCTTTCATAAACTTCTGACAGAGTCCCTGAAAGGATATTATGCCCATTTAATGCAAATATTCATTTTCATTTAAGTGCTTGAATATAAGGCTGTGGTATGTTCTAGTTCACAAATGCTATCACAAGATTCAGTAGTTGCCAGAGAAAGGAGTCTTGACTTTGCTCTACCTGGAAATAGCTATCCTCTGATCTACTAAAACATGCCTGGCTTACTATGAAGTAACTGTGTTACACGGGGGCTCAGGACAGATAAATTTAGTGGTTTCTGTCCAAATATCCTGCCCTGTGCCAAAAGAAAACAAAGCAAAACAAACAAATAAAACGGGACTATTATGTGCAAGTGGGTTGATGTATTTTATTTCTTCCATTCCATTGTGTTTGCCACAAATTCTTGCATCCAAAATAGACCCATGAAACTTACCATTCTAGACTAGGAGCAGTGGCTAACTCCACCCATCAACAAGAAAATTGCCTTGAAAATTGTCTTCGCTTTTTGGTGAGAATATTGGTTACATTTCTTTACCTTCTTCTCCAACACTTTAGAAAATAAGCCTGGAAAACCTACTTCAGAATAATCTACCTAATTTAAAAAGAATATACTACTTCTCCACTCTTAGCTGGAGTCAAGAAGAAAGGAGAGAGCCATGCAGAGAATGGAAATGAAAAATCTAATGTCTTTTCTATCCCTAGGGTTTGGATTTGGGGGTTTTTTTTTGTTTGTTTGTTTGCTTTTTGGACAAGAGACAGGGTAGGGGGTAAAGTGAAATCCCCCGCATTCATCGAAGTTATTCTTATTCAGAGATGGCACAGGTAAAGCAACTGGAAGGAAATACCGTTGTATGCTATAAAGTTATGGTCCCTCAAAGTAAGACTTTTGGGGGCGGGGCTGGGGGCTTAAGTTTAACTTGCCCAGGCTGTCCTCACCCTCACATGACTTAGGCACTGAGTTGAGAATTTATGGGCTGCTCCCCGCTCCCACCCCACCCCCCAGCCAGTTGAAGGCCAGAGGCTGGCTGGGAGGTGTGGCCAATACCCACTCTCACGTGTGAGTAAAATAAGGGCGCTCCACTGCACGTGGCTAGAAAACAAGGTATGTGTGAGAACTGACCCTCAGCAACCAAACTGAAAAGGTATTTTACTGTCCAAAATAATAAGAATAATTTTCTGAATATGAAGGTTCTCATGGTTTAAGTGGATGACTGTGGAAAACTAGATTAGATGGATCTTTCTATCACAATATATGAATATGTGGCCAACAATTTATACTTCATAGTAAGTTAATGAAACACACAAAAAATGTTGTCATTTATATTAAAACAAATGAATGAATAACAACAAATTAATTACGCAAAATCACAAAGTTCTTTTGCACCTTGTTTAGTAAGCAGAGATCTTACTGATCTTACATCTGTTCTCTTCACTTTTTGCCTTTGCTTTTGTTGATTTACTTTATGGAAAATGCTTTCTAGGTTAACATAAAAACTTTAGTTTTCATAACATTGCTGGATACATATTAAATAAATTCATATGAAAATGTGTTAATCCATGTTCTTGACAATGTAAAACACCATTATAGTAGTTTATCTACATTTTTCACTGTTTGGAATGTCTTAGGTTAGACAGCAAAATAAGCATACACAAACAGGAGTGATTTTATCAAAATACTGTGCATTCAAATATTGAGATCACTTTGCTTATTACAACAAAGCAGCTAAATCTTTCGGTCTCAGCACTGAGAATCTTCCATGTTTTTAATGGGAATTTGAGCCCCAAAGATTAGGATTTACTAGTCTCCATGCAGTATTTGAATCACTGCAACAGTTACTGTCTGCTGAAATAAACGAGGCTCTGGATTCTAGACAGCTCCCCAGACCAAATGACAAGGCTTAAAGTGATGCTCATGTATAATCATGTAATTTAAAAATCAGTTAAAAGAAAAAAGCTTCACATTTTTCCTCACAGAATTCAATGTCTTTTTGGAGATATCGTCAGTGATGCAGTTGAATGCCCTAACCACAGAGATGTGAGAAAATATTTTGATATCACATAAAAGAAACAACTACCTTTCTGGAATGTCTTTATAAAAAAAATTCATAATAAGTTTTCTTTACACATTATGTATCTAAGACACATAATGCCTCCATTATACAGAATTGATGCATAAAATTATTTCTGCAACGTATAATTGAACTCAATGACCATAATGTCATAACACCTTTTGTTGATTTTTAGACAATGTCTTGTAGGACTTAATCTACTGCTTAATTAATATTCTATGGTTTATATTTATATTTCATGTACAGCAAGAAGTATGCTTTTTAATTTTTGTAATATCTTACTGAAAGATATTTTAAGAAAGGTCACGTCTTATTAGGGATGTTATTGAAAAAGAAAGAATTCAAAGATATGAGTAAGATTTAAAGGAAATTGAGTATTGGATCAAAATGAGTTAACTAACCAATCTTCCAAATTTCTATAAAAATCAAAGTAGTAAAAATATATGATTGTAATGTAGTAAGTAAATGAACTTAAATATTCCTATGACAAATTTTAATAAATGGACTCATGATGCACCTGTTTATTTGCACACATAGAGAAAATGTAATTGTTTGTCATTTTAAGGTAAAATAGTTAAGGACATGGGATAGACATTTGGAGAATCCTCCCTTCCTTACCAACCCAACCAAAGAGATATCTTTGTTAAAATAAAGGTAAAACTCTCACATTATAATTTGTTTTAACATAGTAAGGTAAAATAACATAATAACACATAATAAAATTTCTGTAAAATAGTATGTTTTGATTCAGAATTTCAAAGTTTTTAAAAAACAGAACTATTTTAACATTGCATTTTATTACTGTCAAAGCACGCATCATAACTGACATTTTTCTTCATATTTTATACCCCCTCCTAGGTCCTATTGCAGCAATAGGTATGGCATGAGGCTGTACCTACAAACAATGACCCTCAAATAAATATCATCAGCCACTAACTCTTCTGAATCCAAAAGAGATCTGTTTCCCATTTACCTTTTTTGACGTTCTAAGCTCAACAATACCCCAAACCAAACTTATGGTCAGAACAAGCCTTGAAAAAAATGGTATCACAGGTAGAATCCTTCAAGTCACCCTAGCATCTCCTTCATTATCACACGCATTCTAACCATAACCAGGCTGGTCAACTGTGCCTCCTAAACACCTTTCAAATCCATCCATTCTCGATAAACCCTGTCACGACGACTCTGGTTAAAACCGAGTCATGGCTACAGTTTTCTAGATGACTTAGCCTCCACTCATTACTGAGCAGTCAGAATGATCTTTCTGAATGGCAGCTCACTCACACGCACACCCTGCAACCACACAACCCAAACATCCTTCCATGGATTTTATTTTATTATTTTTTTCTGGAATAAAGATAGAAGTCTTCTGCATGACTTACCTGATCTTGCATGACATGTCCTCAATTCCTCTCTAGCCTCATTGCGCAGGACATGGCCCGCCATTCTGCTCAGCCATACCAGCCAACTTTCCGTTCCTTAAATGCGCCATTCTTCCTCCTGCTAAGTGTTAATGTGCACCTTGCTTCCTTTACCTGGAAACTTTTCTCTGAGCAGTCACCCAAACTTTTTAATTATTCATCAGATCAGACCTCATTTCTGTAGTAAACCTTTCCTTGACCTCTCCATCTTGGTTGGTATCGTCTCATGTCAGCAGACATACTCTGCAGTGGACTGAATGTGTGTGTCCCTCCAAAATTCATATGTTGAAATCCTAACCCACAATGTGATGTTATTAGGAAATGGGACCCTTGGGAAGTGACTAGGTCATGAGGGTGGAGCCCTCACGAATAGGATTAACTCCCTTATAAAAGTGACCCTAGAGAGCTCTCTAGCTCTTCTTTCCACATGTGAAGATGCAGTAAGATGACCATCTGCGAACCAGGAAGCGGTCCCTCACTAGATACCAAATCTGCCGGCAGCTTGATCTTGGACTTCTCAGCCTTTAGAACTGTGAGAAAGATATGTTTGTTGTTTAAGCCACCTAGTTTATGGAATTTTTTTATAGTAGTAGGTCGAATGGACTAAGCCACCCTTCTTCATGATACTTATCATACATCCAGGAGGCATCAATTTGTATGATTTATTGATTAATTTCCCACAAGTCCTAAACTTCTTAGGAACTTGTAGTAGTCATAGTAGGCGCTCAGTAAATACACAGAATGAAATTAATGAACTACTATCTAGCAGCTACGTAAATGCTTGACGTAAAACTGTGTAACAACTGAAATTGAAATAATGTGAACTTTTAACTGTGTCTTAATATTTAAATGTACACACACAACATGAATATTAAGGTACAATATTAGAAACTCTGATAAATACAACAAATTGATCCCTGACCTCTGCTTTGTGCTTTCTATGGGAATTTATAGCCCAGGTACCTAGCTCAGTAGATCGGCAGGATTTGACACTCATTTATTAAATATGTAAACGCTTGATAATAAACATGTTATTTGCCTTAAGCATGGCATACCAAACTAGGAAATTCAAACTCCAAGACTGAAGCATTAATCATACTAAGTTTGAAAGCACAAATCAAAAGTTATCACTAGACAGAGACCTGAACTATCATCAGATAACTTGTACATACAATAGGAACAGGAGAATTGAGAGAGAATAAAGAATATGAGAATATGAGAATGTGGTTTGCTGGAGAGAGGATTCCATATATGTTCTGAAACATCAAACTGCTTGACTGGCACTGAACTTTTAGTCAAGGTGGATGGTGTGTCAACAGAGAGTTTGACCAGAGCTAAGGTAAGGAGATGTTGGTTGACTCTGGAAGGGAGTTTGAGTGGTATCCTTCGACTTTGTCCTGAAGGCAGTGGGAGTTTTTCAGAGATTTTCGGTTTGGATAGTACAAATTAGATAAGAAAGAAACTGTCATTAGACTATTTCAGTAATTCAATATGAAGAGAAGGTGGTTATAGTATATCAGTGGCAATGAAGAAGAGGGCATAATTGGGATTATATTAGAACAACTGGAAAAGGAGACTGACATCCACTTAACCCTTAACAAACAAGATGACTCCAGAATTTTATGTTTTCTATTATTTTTCCAAATAAATGTGAAAGAAAGATAAATTCGGTGACAGACTTACTATAAAATGACAAGGCATCCACGTAGAACTGCTCAGCAAGTAACTGAAAAAAATGAATCCAAAATAGTCGCTAGGAGTGACTATTATTCAACACAATCTGAATCCAGAATTTCTCAAATTTTAGAACTGTTAAAGAGAGACCACCACCAGCCAGTACATATTCAAGCCATTGATATTTTCTCATATGTTACACAAACATTGTTCAAATACAAATGCACGTCTCTGATCTCCTCTCTCTCCTGAACTATTGGAATCCAAGTTGCTACTGCAAAAAAACAAAAAACAAAAAAAAACCCAAAAAAAACCAAACCAAAAACAAAACCCAAAAAAACTTAGAACTTTAAAAGAGTCTACAGGTTCAGAGGAAAAGAAGGAAGCAGAAATCAGGAACAGTTCAGAAAAGGACCTGCTCTCAAAGCACAGCAGCCTCAGAATATTTCCTTCACCCCAGAAGCCATTTCACGCCATTATGTTGCATTGTTAGAAATTCTATCATTTGCGGTTTCACTTAGATTAATCCTTTTACATTGAATTGTGTTCAGGGGATTATCACTCAGTCATCATCTGTAATAGTTATATTAATCGGACTGCTTTTTTTTTTTTTAATGTTTTAAGTACTTTGAAGAAAGATTAAGCTCCGTTGAACATAAGAGGCAAGATTTTCGTCTAGGATAGAATATTCTGGTGCCTGGGCAGGCCTGGGTCACGGAAGGGGCATAGGGAGTGTGATACTGTGGGAGAGGTGTACAAAAGAAAGGGGAAGGAATAAAATACAGTTCTTTTGCCTTGACAGTTTCAGTCTTTGGGGACTCCAGTGATGATTTATCTTTGTGAGTATTTGAAACATTTTCTGTATTATCCATTTGATCATTAGTTATGTAAAACCTAGTAGTTTCTTTTTACTTGCTCTGTAAAATATTTGAAAATACTAATTATTATTATAATTCTACATAATTTCTAATGCAATATGATGACTTGATGGGATAAGGTTATATAAATTTTCCTGCTTTAAAATTTTTTCTCTTATAGTAAGTTTAACAGTTGAAATGATATCAAAAGTAAACATTTATGTGGAAGTGATATATATATATTTTTAATGGAGGTACTGGGGACTGAACCCAGGACCTTATGTATGCAAAGTACACACTCTACCATTAAGCTATACCCACCCACTTGGGGAGTGATATTATTGCTACTCTTTTTGCATTGAAACATGTGGAAACATATGATACTTCTGTGGCCTCTAGAAAGTGAGGATAAAGAGTGGGTCAATTCTGGGCTTCCTTTCTTCTCCTTAAGTGTATAATGTGATTCTGAAGCTATGATAGCCCTTCGGTATATATTAACTTAATGTATTTTGCCTCTGGCTCTAATTAACATATTTTAATATGTATATAACTCTTTGGGAATACAGAAATATCTTTTAAGTATTAAGAGTCTACTATATTTACTTTCTTGTATTCAAGTTTCAAAACAGTATGCAATGGAGGTTTATATCTTGGCAGATTTTACACTGTGGTAGGCAGAAAGCTGTCCACCTCCTAATTCCAAACACCTATAAATATGTTATTTTACAAGGAAAATAGGAATTAAGGTTGCAGAAGGAATTAAGGGTGATATTCAGCTGACCTTAAAATAAAGAGATTATCCTGGTTTATCTGGGTGAGTCCGATATCTTTGGTCCAAATCACAAGGATCTTTAAGGCAGAGGGAAGCAGAAGAGGGAATGTCACTGTGATGTGACGTGAGAAAAACTCAAACAGCCATTGTTGGATTTGAAGATGAAATATGGGCACATGAGCAGCCTCTTAAAAGATGGAAAAGGTAAGAAAATAAATCCTTCAGAAACGAACACAGCCCTAATGATATGCTGACTTTAGCCCAAGGAGAGCCATTTTGGACTTACAGAACTATAATAAATTTGTGTTGTTTTAATTAAGCCACTAAATTTTTGATAATCTATCACAGAAACAATTAAAAAAAAAACTAGTATATCACCATCTCTATGGAGAATAAAAAGGAATCCAGTATATTCCATAGCTGGCACTGTCGCCTGCCAGCCACAGTAAGTTCCTAGATGTCCTTCCTAGCTGTCTCCTCAGTTAAATCAACTTGGTTGATTCTAGTAGAAATTGCTCAGTTTACCTGCTAATATCAGCTACGCCAAGTCCTAATGAGCATATTGTTACATTCTGCCCTTTGATAGAGCCTAAAAATCTCTGTAACTCTGTTTTAAAGAAAGGAAAAATATATGTTACTTGGTGCTTTCTCCAAAGTAGGAAATGTTAATCTTTCCTTTCTTATCAGTGCTTTTCTTTTGGATGGTTTTCAAAAGAACTAAATGTACAGCACACTCAAGGTTCAGTCCTCAGCCTTGGGGGCTGCTGTTCCCTCATCAAAAAGCTCATCCATCTATTGACAGATTTATTGGGGCTATCTAAAAATTAAGCCTCCTAGATTTCCTGTCTCCAAATAGAATTTGAATCTGATCCTGCAGGCACTCACCTGACCTCCCCTTGAACCTTGATCAGGGGCTTCTGATCCTCTCTGCATTTGACTCCCTCAGGATGCATACTAATGACTGTAGCTTTTACTTCTCACGTGCACATTTAGATAGCTCTCTGCTTTTGTCTTTGGTCCTTATGATCCACTGCAATGCTTGTCTATGCTTTTCTTAGTTAAATGTTAAATCATCTTTTACCCAGTCTCTCCTGGAAGACATTTTATAGGACTAACTCCCAGATCTCCTATCCCATGAAGTTCAACTCTATTTTCCAGAATTATAAAAGAGTTAGTGAAGATTTAAGTTTTCAATTACCATTCAGAATATTTATGAACGTATCCACTTTCAATAACCAAACTCCTAGGAGTACAGTGGGAATCCAATTGATACCCATTTTCGGGACCCATTAAAAATTAGCATATTTTTATGTGAAGTGAATTTAAAAATTCCACTGTAGAGCTTGGTGTCAGATTCCCTACAATAAACTGCTGATATCCCTTCTCTAAAAGTGCATTTACCTGTGTTATTTAGGACACTGTAATTCAGTGTGAACTACTGAATTTCTACAGAAGAGAACACATATTATTCCCAGAATATATTTCTGTAATAAAAGAAATCCAGGAGCTTTATCTCTGTCAGTCCTTACAAGTGTGTTGACAGTAAGGAAATGATGCATGATGTCTGGAGCTGCTGCAATCATCTGTGTCCATGAAGGAAAGTCATGAGACCAGAGAAGCAGATCCTCAGCTCTTGATTTCTTCTCTCTCAATACCACCCCTTTCACCAGTCTGTGGGTGCTATAGGTTGAGTTTTCGTGTCCTCCCACAGAGTGCATATGTTGAAATCATAATTCCCTAAAGTGATAATATTAGGATATGGGACTTTTAGGAGATGATTAATTCGTGAGGATGGAGTGTCGATGAATGGGATTAAAGTCCTTATAAAAGAGACTCCAGACAATCACAGAGAGAAGATGGCTCTGTCTATGAACCAGAAAGTGGACTCTCACCAGACACCAAATCAGACAGAGCCTTGATCTTGGACCTCCCAGACTCCAGGGCTGTAAGAAATAAAATTCTGTTGTATATAAGCCACCCCATCTATGGTATTCTGTTATAGCAGCTTGAATGGTCTAAAACAGAGGGTTTTTTTCCATAGTATTTTCTTTTTGTCTATGCATGTACATGTTTACTATATATGTACAGATACTTTATAATATGGTAGGATTAAGTAATACCTGTCATTCCCTGGTCGTATATCTTGCTTTTTTATTAATATATCCTGGAGATCTATCCATCAGTACACACATGCCCCTATATATACTTTTTAAACTGCTACAAAATATTTCAAAATAACTTTATATAAGTGTATATAAGCAACAAAATAATCTTTTGTGTAGGCGAATCCTTTTCCTATCAGGATTGTTCTTAAATGTTCTTCACATTGCAGATGTATATCCCAGAGAGCTTTCCAAATTGATACGTCTGTATATACACATACAAAAACACACCCATGCATACATACACATGCACAAACACGCATAAACAGATGTGTATCATAAACTAGTCTGTTCCAAGTCCTATTTGTCTGTGTGTCTAGTCCAGTGTCAGTGTCATGCACTGTAGTTTTATGAAATGTTTCTGAGAGAGTAAGTTCCACGAATATGATCACCAAAAACATAAAGAGAACTCAGAGGTTACACACATTACATAATTTTAGGCAACATTCTTACATCCATGTCTGATAGCCTTTGGACTTTGGATGTCTAAAGATTTTGTGTCTCAAAGAGTTCATACCAATTTAACGTATTTGCCCCATTCATGAGAGAAGTAGCACAGTAACCAAGAGTGTCCGATTCATTTTCCCAGCAATTCTCTTACTTTGAAGATTTAAGGCAAATGAAAACATGCTTCACTAACACATTGCAAGGAGGTTTAGAAAGAATAATATTTCATTTGATAGTGCTAAAAAATACTGAGAGATTTTGTCTACATGAGAAAAGTAGGGCACATTATGGTTGATAGTGTCACAAACATGCGTGACCCAAATCAAGCTGTCAGCAGTGCTCGACTTAAGTGGCTGCCCTCGTGCGTCTGAAATACTCACTGTTGGTCAGTTGCAAGCCCAAATGTGTATTACTAACCTTGGTTCATCAGTGACAGCAAGACTATACGCTGTGCTAACAAATGTTTATCTGACAGCTTCTTCAAACTGCTAACGTTCCAAATGACTGTATCCCCCCTTCCCAGCCACTGGGTTAAAGTGTTTCATTGTTCTAGAAACCGTTGTCCCAGTGTTTAAAAAAAAAAACTCTCATCTCTTAAATGTGTAAAACTTATTAATAATGTTTCATTTTTGAGTTGTATGTAAATGCCATGTTAGGGTTTATTTTTTGTAATCTTTTTAATCAGAAACAAGGGAATTAGCCAGCTGTTTGGAACTCATGTTAGGATGTAATTAAACATCTGATTGAATTTCTGTGCATATCAAATAGCAGAGGCTAGTGTCTGTATACAAGACAGACCATGCTCATTAGAATTTAAAAAAAGCCCTACCAGATGACAATGGTGGAGTGGCAGCGAGAGTTTTCCTCCAATATTCTGTCAGTGATAGTGTTTCTCAAAAAAAAAAATCTCATATCTTAGCAGAGTTCAGAATAATATGTAAAACATGGCAGCCAAATAGTTTATCAACTGAAACATCTTTACAGCTGACTACCAATATATTTTCTATCATGCAACCTTTTCAAAGGAATATTGCACATATTTCAAGTTTTACAAAACAGAAATATCGAGATATTTTGTTATGGAAACATTCCTCAGTGCCTCTTTTATTTTAGAATGGATAAATAGAAACATGCAAAAAAATTGAAAAGAACTTTAAGTTATCATTTATACTAGTTATTTAGGAAATATATGTGGTAAGTTGTCTTTTTAAAATTTACGAAGAATAGGCTGTCTCCAGATTAATTATCAAATAATTTAATATATGTTTAGGTCTTTTACTAAAGAACCATGATGCAATATTCCTTGCATTTTAAAGCATATGTTTTTATAGATGAACATGAAAAAATAAAAGTAAAATATGCATTTAATTTTTTATAGTACTAAGACTTTGTTTAATTGATATCATTCTTGGACAAGCCAGTGCTGTTTATTTAAACTATTTGAAGTTTGGAAAAAAATAAAAATGCTACATCTTTCAGCTTTATATAAAGATTTGCATAGTACATCAAACTATTAATCTTTTTAGTATAATATCACATACAGGACAGTTTTTCATGGTTAAGAAGGAGGTAAAATCCTACATAACACATATGCCCAATCATGCAGTGAAATTTTATTTCCTGGACTTCTTTGGAGTAAAAAGTGTCTATTCATCATTACGTTTGATTTTACGACGTGGGCTTTTGCCCAAAGGAATTCTGCAAAGACGTGAAGATTAATTTTACATGTGGCATCAATGTGGACTTAAACCTAGGCTTTGAAACTTGTAATAATTCTTTCACTAATATGATTATTTTTCATAATTCCTTAGAGGTTACTGTAATTCTAGTACATGAGCCAACATTGTTTGATAAGTTGCAGTAATGACATATCTCAGGGCATTGAAATTTGACACATTTTACCAAAGAGTTTCAGCTACTCTTACAACAGATGATGAATTTATAACACAATAATTCAAAAAGTTTCTTACACTTTTATTGTAAAACAAAATGGAAAAGACACTTCAGCAGTACTTGGCAATATTTTCATAAAATATGATTTAGCTTATAAGTCCAGAATTTAGAGACTTATATATGCCATTGCCTATAAATTCAAGAAGTTGTCCAAATAATGCAATACAAGTTGATTTGATAAAATATACATTAAATGAAATTATTTTATTTCTACAAGTTACATTTAAACCATCCTCAAGGTGAAGATTTCACAGGGTCTTTGGTATCCTCATATCTCTCTGTGTAATTGTATCCAATTCCTTAGTTTCAGTATCAGCTCTAGACCCAGTAAGTAGCATAAGTTCGCGTTAGCATGGCTTTTAGAATATCGCATAAGATCATTACTCCATTTCTTCCAGCTCTTCAGCAATAAGATCAGGTAAGTTTCTGGACCCAACTAGTTTGTCTTGGTCTTGGACCAGGCTGGCAGGGGAGGCTGAGGTCAACAATGTGAATTTCACTCCTGACGGACTGCACTCTAGTGAATACTGTGGTCACGTTGCGTTTTAGATTCCAGCAACACTGATGCGCTGCACCTGATCCAGGATACCAGGGCCCCAGCACACATCCTGCCTACACGTCCCATTCAGGAATATCATCTGCAACAATGTGCTGATGTGACTATTCCTTGCATGCACTTCTGCACCTTTTTTTAATCTGTAAATGCCTAATGAGGTATTCTTATCTGGCTCGTCACAGTCTGAGTCTACTACTTGACATGTGTCCCTGGAGTAACTGAGCACCCCCGAACATGGACGACACCCAAATCTAGTTTCCTGACGGCCCTGAGTGTGAGTAGGAGAGTATATGTGTGAATATGCACTTAATATTAAATTTTCAAAAAGTCTAGAGGACCATGTAATAAGCTCTCAGGCAACCATCCCCCAACATCAACAATTACCAATTCATACTCCCACCTACCACTCCATCTCCAACCAAGAGACACTCATGCTCCAGTCACAACAATCCATTCTCTGATAAACACATGCATTTCAGCCTTTTCTTGTACTAATTTCTGTCTGCAGTGCACTTAATGTCCCAGATCTTTATTTCCAGCTCAGCAAACTCCTTCACTGTCTAGTTTCACTTTTATCTTCTCTGGTAAGTGTGTCCTGAAAACCAAATTTCTTCTTTAACATGTCCCCACGGCACTTTGAAGTTCCCCATCAACTGTTAAGTCCCACTTTTCGTGGGCAACTCTGTACTCTTGTTAGGTAGTGCTTACTTAAGGCCATGGAAATTACCTTTTCAATGTCTTTACTCTCTGTATATAACTCTTAGGATTCAAAAGGGTTTGAATGAGTACTATTCCAAATCCTTAATAATATAGTATTTATTACATTTTGCATAATAATGTATATGAAATTTTCTACTGCATTTCTCTTTTAGATGTGATGGATAAAATATACTTTTATTTGAGAAAATTTCTGGTGAGCAATTTTTCATCTTAATGTCCTTTGTTAAAACGAAATTCTGAAACAGTGTCAACTTGGTTAAAAAAATACATAGGTAATCATACGCATATTTGTCTCACTTTAATTAAAAAGTTTACTTCAAAGCTGTACTAAGTCTAACCATTGTGTCAGCAATACCAGTCACAAACTTCGATGACTTTAATCCACGCACATTCACCCGCATTTCACCACCTGGTTCATAGGGTTATTGAACTGCTCGTTGTAATTTAAGTGAAGTGACAGGTCAGTTCAAGCAACTGATCTGACCTACTTTCTGGCACTTGATTCCGATTGAAATTGCCCACAACAATGTTTCAACATGGTATGGACATGCCTCCCCTCTTCCCCAGTGGTGTCTCTGACACAGAGTAAGGAAGACATTCAGAGAGTTTTGGGGGGAGCATGTGTAAGAATCAGGGTATTGTGATTATTTCACAGTTTCAAAAGGGATACAGTATTCATTTGAGGAAGGTGAAATAGTTGAAGTCATACACATGCTTGAAAATATGCTTTCCTTCATAATGTATCTTATCAAACTTTGAAAAAAAAGATTAAAAACCCACAAGGTATTTTGCTAAAATCCATCCACTTTCGTCTCCTGAAAAGTTTAGCTGGGCTTTCTCTAGAAGAAATGTAGCTTTACATATGACTTCTGTAAATACCTATAAGATATACATGATACACTAATTTAAATATGACCTCACAATACATATGAATTCTCTAATTAAAAATAACTTAGCCAAAGAATGATGACTTTCAGTGGTTGGTTTCCTAAATGACATTTTACTGTAATAGAATTACTAAGCACATTAATCAGCCAGGTCAGCGACTCTGATTTTATAGGGTTTGCTCTTCAGTTAAATTAGATCATCCACTGGTGAGGAATAATATTTTTCCACAGCCATTGGGCTAAACCTGGAAATACAATAATCTTTCGTCTCTAAAGGACTGTCAGTGGCAATTAACAGGATTTATTATTAAAGTGTCTAAAAATCACAGACTCTAATTTTCTGCTTCAGTGTATGAATCTGTACTATTATATTTGCTCACAAATTTACATAATTTAGAAGTTTAAGATAGTCCCAAACTTGAAAGTATTTATTTTCTCTCATAGCACGTGCGCGCACTGTCACAAATTTCTAATTCGCTTTCCCAGGTTATAAAACTGTGCCAAGAAAAGGTCTCACTGTAACTTCCTGAATAAAACTACTCATCAGAAATGCATTAGAAAAACGCTGACATTTTTTTTAACTTAATGTTAGCTAATTAGGGTTAACAGAAATTCTTCCAAGCCTCACTCATATCAATACACAGTATACATTTAGGGGTTTGCAATGGGTCCACATTTTAGAAATAAATAACATTACTAGTAATAATGCATGATTTTGATTATAAAATTAAAATGTCTGCTTCTCAGTTAAATGAAATGTCTCGTGTAATCCTCACAAAACCTCTATTATTTGCATATAATGGAAGAGGTAACTGAGAATTTAAAGCGTCTGAGTTCCCCATCACTCAGCTAGTAAACCGATGAGCTAAGATTCAGACAGTGATCTAATTTTATAGCTTCCTTCCTCCCCACGGCTTCACTGCTTTGCTTTTGAGTTGTCAGGAAGGTGCAGAGATGGCATTTTAGACAGTTTTACCTGCCAAATCATCAGCCTATATTTAAAAAAAAAATCAATATGCACTAACTAAAAAGATTTATTCAAATATAATGAACTTTCACAGGAATACATCACATTATAGAGTGTGATAATTCATAACTGTACCTGAGAATGATGTAAAAATCAAATTTAAAAGTCTTTGATATTTATTTGATTAAAATATCAACCTGTGTGTGTATTTATTTTACACAATGAACTGCATAATGTGTCTGACTTGCTTAGAAAGCATTTTTCATTGCACAGGCAGGTGGGAGAGAAGCTATTCATTACCTATCATCTTCCCAAGTAATTATAAACTAGAGAGCATGCTTGGAATCACTCTGGGGAGTATTTTTCTGGGGGAAAACCAGGTGTATGTATATGTAACAGCTAAGCAATCCTAAAGGATGAGATTCCCCAGATTTACTTTTTCAAGGGTTTAAGTTTAGTCTTCGGAACTGTCATTTCTCTTGTTCTGCGTAAAATATGGCATTAAACCAGGCATACTGTTCCTTTCAAGTTGATTTGTGTTCCCTGACACAGGGGTATCAAATTACCGTGGGGTACCCCCTGCCCTTGATTGCCTGAGAGAATAAAATGGGTGAAGAGAAAGCGCTTCACTGGCGAACCCAACTGAAAGAAACCGTGAAGCAAAATCATTGATTTGACCTGTTAAATGGATTATTCAAGCTGCATATAAAATTTTCTCATACTTTAAAGTTGTCACTAAATTGATTTATGATTAATGCTGGGTGAATAGTTCAGAATAATAAATCTGGACTTAATCCATACAAAAGCATATATATATATTTTGTCCGCCAACAGAAGCAAGCCCTTTTTATTAGCTGTGTTCAGCTCTGACTCACGAAATCCTTCACTCAGCAACTCATGATTCAAAGAGAGAACTCATCTAGTTTTTATTCTATTTCTCTGGAGTCCCCATGAGGTTTCCTAAATGCATTTGTGGAAATAGACTCTAAGATTCAAGGTAGTCATGTGTATGTAAATGCAGTGGTGAATTTTAGTTTCCCCACCTATTCCTTCCATATATTTGTTGTCTTTCTTTTAAGCTTGATGGAAGCAGGAATAAGCAAAAGTGTATAAATTAAAAGAAACAAATGATCCTATAATGCATAGGAATTTCACATTTTAAAGGGAGACCCTGTGGCACACACTGCATGGAAGAATATTTAACTTAGCACAATATAATATTCAGTCAGGTTTTCATAAGGCTGACCCACTTGAAGACTGAAGAATATAAGCAATATTAGTAATTCAAAAATGAATTAAAATTTGTTCACATTTAATATAAAACTTTTTTTTTATTTAGCCTAGTTCACAGCTATTTGGAAGAAGCATCAAATTGCTCTTAGCATATTCTCTTTCAGAGCCCTTTATCTAAATGAGTCAGTTTTTTTTCTAGGAGGAATATTTTATATCTCATGTTGAGGTTTTAATCTATAACTTATTTTTCCTTTTTATGTTTTTAGTTGATTAGATTATCTTAGTCTTCATGAAATTTTAGTATTTACATTAACAATTTAAATACTGTAATCTATAGTTACCGTTACTGAAATTTAGATTGTTTTTAACCTACCCATATAGATAAATTTATCTTCAAAATTATTTGAAACTAACCAATTAGATAAAATGTTTAGTATAAAATATTCCACTTTTAAATGACATTGTAGATATTAATACAGGTGCAGAGATGGGCATATTCACAAAACCTTAGTACCTGTTGTGGGAAACTTCTGAAATACTATATATTACTTACGTTGGGTAGAAATTATAGGCTGTATATTTTTTAAATTTTTTGTATATATTTTTCCTTTCCAAGTTGCAAAAATAATAACCTAAAGATATACATATATTGAATACTGCAAATTGCATTTTCTTGGTAAAAAAACTTGCATCTTACCATGTTAGGGTGCAGAATAAAGAGTAAGGCAAGAATTATGAACTAATTGCTTAGCCTTGGACTTCACATTGTTAATTAGGTGACCTTCAAATTTCTTTTTATCTCTAAAATGACATAATATCTGTCCAATTTACCTAATAGGATTTTTCTGAAACTCAAAGGAAATGGTATAATATACATCAATGCATTTTCTAATCTCTAAAATGCTATTTGGTGACGGTTTCTTAGAAACTAGTATTTAATATTTTCCTACCTTAGATAAATACTTAAATAGAACCCCTCTAGAAATGGATAGAGAAAGCACGTGTTACTCAACAGCAGCATGTGGGCAGAAACAAATTACACTGCCAAGTTCCATGAAAATTAACTAGTGGACAGTGAGCGGACTCACTGGAACCTCAGAGCATGCAAAGGTAACTAAGACGAGTGATGGATGAGGAGAAGCATGAAATAAAGATCATCAAGTCCTGAAGATCATACACATACACTCTCCCAAGCTGTAATCTTCTCATCCACTGACACAGTCTACGTGAGAATGCCATTTTCCATTTCCTCACAAGCAGATGGGCTGCACAGAGCAGACAGTAAGAAGATGTCATCTACCCCTTCTTTGTTGTTATTGTTTTTCTTCCAAGTCTTTATATTATGAAATTTTTGCCTGATTTCATGAATATACAGTACGTGGGATACACTAAATAAGTCATTTGTCTGGTTCTTGAATACCCTAGTGATGCTCTAGTTTTGGGGAGATCGAGGGAGGAGAAAAAGAAGTAGAGGAAGATTTTGAATTATTGACACTGAGGAAGAGGTGATGATGGGAAAATCATCTGAACATGTCCAGTTGGTAGTTAGAGATAAGGTTCTGGACTTGAAATGAGAGAACTGACTGGGCTTAATCTATTATCTAACACATAGTTCTACTTCACTACTGGACTTGCATTCAGTGATCAATTTTTTCACAGCACACATGGAACTTTAAAATAATTACATTTTCTTATTAGCAAGCAAAACAACACACACATACCTAATAGCATATCTTGTTTTTATTGTTCTAAAGAATGGAACAATGGCTCTACTTTCTCACATTTCCATGGGATTCATTTCTGAGGAACAGAACAATTCAATCTACGTTATAAATGGCATGTCTGATTTAGGAAGACTTACAGAAAAATGCTAAATTTTCAAAAGTGTTCATTTCCCCTTCTGCAACTTGTATACCTTTCGGAATGTTTATTTGCAATGTGAATTAAGAACTAAGTAATGTTGGATTTAATTTAACAAACATGGAATGACAATTTATTAATGAAAAAGACTGAAACACTTTTCCAGCAAGTATCTGAACACTAGTCAGAGTAATAATAATAACAATCATAATAATAAGTGCTATTGAACTTTTAATGACAATCTAGAGAGTCAATCATAGATTTGCTTGTGTCCCAGTCTATGCTCCCCATTTGGTTAGAACTATTAGAGTGTATGAAAGTTATTAAACCTGAAAATTACCCTGGAGAATCTACTTTTTTATTGAAGCATAGTTGACTTACAATGTTGTATAAGTTTCTGGTGTACAGCACAGTGATTCAGTTATACATGTATGTATATATATATATATATATATATATATATATATATATATATATATTTATTTATATTATTTTCTCTTATTGTTTATTACAAGATATTAAATATAGTTCCTTCTGCTATAAAGTAGGACCTTGTTGTTATGGAGAATCTATTCATTGCTTTCTTTGTTACTTACAATGAAATACAAAGGGCTTTAACATGAAGGTCCTTGTCTTGTCTGCTCAGGCTACTCTATCAAAATACCACAGTGTGGGTGGCTTAGACAGCAGAGAAGCATTTCTCATGGTTTGGGAGGCTGGAAATCTGAGAACACTCTTCATGACTTGTGAATGTCAACATTCTCATCGTGTTCTTATGTGGACAGAGCATCTGGTTCTCCTTATAAGGCCACTAATCCCATCATGAGGGTCCCACCCTCATGATTTCATCTAAACTTGATTATGTCTGTCCCAAAGGCTTCATCTCCAAATATCATCCCATTGGTAGTTAGGGCTTCAGCGTATGAATTTTCAGGGACATAATTCTGTCTATAGTGATCCTATAGGATTTGGACTCGAACTACATCATCATACAATATTCTCATTTTTGCTTAGTTGATTCCAGCCCCTCTGGCCTTTTTTTTGGTTCCAGGAACACTTTCCTGCCTTAGTACCCTTACATGTGTTTTCCTTTTGCCTAAAACTCTCCCTCCAGGCCTGTGCTTGCCTGATCCCTCCTCCTCTTCCGGTTCTCTACTGAAACAGCCTCCTCTGCCTTGTTGACTCCCAGTCTCCTCCAGCCACGTTGTCCTGCTTTGGTTTCTTTATCGATTTGGTTTATTTATCAATTTCTAGAACTGGCCAGCTTGTACATTGGCTTACCAATTTTTTTGTCTATTTCTCTTACAGAATGTAAATTTCATGACAGCAGCCTCCTCCACTGCCTTGTCCTCTGCCTTTTCCCCAATGCTTGGTACACAGTAATCACTTCATAAATGCTTACTGAATTAGTTAATAAATGAATAATTTGCTTATGAACTAAAGCAACAACAACAACATCATTCTGGACCTTAGTGTTTTAAATTGGTTCCAGACATAAAAGTGATTTCCCTTCCACATCCCCTCAAAAAAAAGTAAGTAATGAAACAGCACTTTGTATGCCCTCGGCCACAGCAAGCTCAGTGTTTTTTTCAAAAAGTATTAAAAGAACAAAGTTACATTCAGTGTACCGGGGGAACTTGTTTACTGGGCAAAAGGAAATGCATTCTCTTACTGATAGATACTTTTAAACTAAGCATTTTCTTCTGAACGTGGAAAAGAATGAGAGAAGTGACATAAGATAACACATAAAGAAGAAGAGGCAGAATGCGGAGAGGTAACGAGGAACACCACTCTGTGCTGGGATGGTTAGGTGTGTCGGAGGGGGTGCAGGTTCCTCTACTGGAGTCCCTGCACCTCAACCCGGCCCCTCTCAGAAGACGTCACATAATACCGAGGGGAGATTGTGGTCTCCTGTGGGACAGCACTGGTTTCAGTCCCCGCTCAGCCACTTAGGGTGTTACTTAATGTCTTTCACCTGTGAGATGGAGTTTTTATCTTGCGGGGCTACCTTAATGAGTGTTAATCCCAACACTTTGAAGCATTCAATAAGTGATTATTATCTTTAACAATATTTGGTCAATTATGAATTAAGAGCAGGGGTGAGGCAGACTCTACAAGATGACAGAACTTGAGATGGTAGGTTTTTTTTATTGTGATTATACAGCTGCTGCAGATATGAAACTGAGATTGTTTACAATTATTTTCTTTACTTTCAGAAAAGATCTGAGTTCACTAAACCCAAGCAGAGTCTGGTAATAAGGCCTGCATAATGGTTTGCATAGATGACCTGGCAAAGTTAAGAGTTAAGCATATGATAGATCCATCCTAGGGTTATATACAGTAGAGGTACCCAGTTCTCCTACAGGAAGAAAAGGATAAGAGTCAGAAAGTTAAAAAAAAAAAAAAAAAAGAGTTCGCATTTGTGATTAAAGTGAATATTTGCACCTGATTTGTAAAAGTCAAGATTGGCTAAATATTTAGAAAGTTTGCACTGTTTAATGATTAGGTGTCCTGCTGCTGCACAGGACACACTCCACTTTTCTCGGAAAGAGGAAGATGACTAAAATTCTTGCTGATAATGGGAATTTTTTTCTTTGAAAGCTAGTTCCAGGGCAATCATTACAGACCATGTCCACTCAGCATTATGTCCTCTCTATCGACAATGAATCACTGTAACAGGTTATTTAATGATGGCCTCCAGGCACTGTGAACAGGTGATGATCAGCATGCTCTATTTAGAACAATCATGTTTACAAATACTTATTAAGGGCAATTAAAATAGAAAAGTGCTGATTCTTGAAGCGAAATAACTAAACTAACTGTAATCTTAGTAAGATCTTATTATTCAGTGTCAAAAATACGGAATCATGTTGGATTAAAACCAAAGCTGTTTGGTTTAGCATTTAAGGGAAGAAACACAAGCAGTTAATTAGGGCAAATGCTTGTGTAGATTTCCAAGGCAGTGAACGATCCATGACAGCGGGACTTGAACTGGATTTGGAGGAGTTTGCATAACATTTATAGAAACATGTGGAGGAAAATGAGAACTATGTTTACTACTGAGCATCCATCTAGGTCCTTGCAAGTGTTCTCACTTTTAATTTCTTCTATTTCTGATGTAGTTAATTTTTTTGTGTATATATATATATATTATATTTTTATTGAAGTATAGTTGGTTTACAATGTGTCAATTTCTGGTGTACAGCATAATGTATCAGTCATACATGAACATACATATATTCATTTTCATCTTTTTTTCACCATAAGTTACTACAAGATATTGAATATAGTTCCCTGTGCTGTACAGTCTGAACTTCTTGTTTTGATGTGGTTAATTTTAGTTCTACCTTGCAAATGATGAAAGTGAGACTACAAAGTTTTAGGAATTTTCCAAGTACATGTAACTTAGTCTGGCTGCAAAGAACTTGTTCTATACTGTGCTACTTTTAAGCTAATTTATAAGTAAAATATTATGAGGTGATATTTTGGGGTGGGAATGTATGTGATATTTGTGCACACGTAAGTATACAGAGGACGGCATATATTTGGGGATACAGTATAATCCTCAGTGATTTTTGAGGATTCTGGGACTGCTCCCTAACCATATATTTCTAGAAAAAAGTCCTCTCTAGGATGGTGCAGCCCAAGGAAATGGGAATTTGTCTTTTTAATCTTATTCCTGCATTGATACTTTATAATGAAAATGACATGTCCCACTGTGTCTTCCCAGGGCTACCCAGCCGTTTTACAGGGTTTAAGTTCAACGAGGAGGACTAATATCTACGTCTAAATGAAATAAAATGTCTCATGGTGTGACCTTTTCTTCCCACCTGCTTTCCAATGGGATGAAGACTTCCAGAGTAAAAAGCATGGACATTTTATCAATATCAAAGACACATGAGTGTGGTTTCCCCATATCAGGTTTTGGTTGTCTGTAGAGACAGTTTCAAACACTCATTGCCACTCTTGGTTGAATCACTAGCAAAATGCCCAATGGGTGGGCATCAATCATCTGAGACAAAAGCACTCATTAGGAGATAGGAACAGCCAACTTTCTCACTCAAGAAGAGAAAGATTCCCCTACGTTCCCTCCACTGACCCTCCCTGCACAAGTCCCTGATCCTGTGATGTTGAAAGCGAGACTCAGTCACCAGGTTCACCGCTGATCTATATTTTTGTTGATTTACTCATTAAATCTCTTAAACAAATGCTGGGTTGAGTAGTTACAGGACAGAAGCAGGGCACTGAGGAACGGGTTTCCCATGCCCCAGGAAGTGTGAACACTCATCCCTGAGCATGTACCATGGAGTTGCTCTGGGAATGACAAATCTACACACATGGTTCACATAAAATTAGATAACTGAAGTGGAACCACACCTTTAGGCACACTGCAGGGTTGAGCAGCATAGTACTGATTTGAGAACAGACACTTGCTTATTATAAGTTACAGGGTACATTCATCCAGCAACAAACAGTACATCAGCATTGGTACTTCCTTCTCATTGATAACTTTCAATATATAAAATTACACAGCGGGGATGTTAAGACAGTTTTTATAGTGGCTAGGTTCAAGACTGATTTGATGTGAACAGGACTGGCGTGTGTCCAGATACACCTATAAACACTAGATTCTATGAAAAAGAGAAGCACATTCTCCAATTCCAATGTGGCCATTCTTGAGTATGACTTGGTGCTACTCTCAGAGTGGTGACCAGTCTTAGATGCCAATACTCACTTTTGGTAACAGCAGGATTTTGAATCATTGCCTGCCTCCACCATTCAGAGGCAAGCCATCAGCACGGTGGGAGCACCGGTTGGCGCACAAGTAGAAGAAAGCACCTGTAGAGGGGCTCTCGTGGTGCTGTCCTCCTCTGCTTGGTGGAGAATCTGGGGTCACTGACAGTGGATGATGAGACAGAGTGTTTGTACTCAGTGTTACTAACTGAATTACTCTTTGAAGGGAAGGTTTGCTTTAGAAAGGATTCTGGTCTCTCACTGGCTAAGAGATACTGTAAGAACAATCCAGTTATACCAGAATGAATGTATGAGGGGGGAAAATCAAGATTTCAAGCAAAGCTACTTTGAGCAGATTGATTTTACTTGTATTAAATTCATTAACTCATTGTACTTTAACTAAGCACCATTTATACTTAGACATGAAAAGAATGAGGGTGAGGACAAAAAAAACTGTATTTCCCTCAAGGAGCTTATAATATAAAGAATTTTTGATGTTTAATGTACAATATATGATGCACACACACGATAAAACATGTAAGTGAGAGAGCTTAGAAAACACATACATCACATACTATGGAGATCTGGGAAGAAGTTCCACAGGAAATGTGGATCTACTTTAAAAATAATGTAGTTCCCTTATTCTTTAACTTATAAAAAATAGGATCTCTGGAAGTTTGTACCTCGTAATCTCCTTTGTCTATTTCACTCATACCCCAACCATGCTCCAGTCTGGCAACCACCGGTTTGTTCTCTGTATCTGTGAGTCTGTTTCTGTTTTATTTTATTTTTTAGATTCCACAAATAAGTGAAATCATATGGTATTTATCTTTCTCTGTCTTATTTATTTCATTTAGTGTAATACTCTCCAAGTCCATCCATGTTGCCACAAATGGCAATATTTTATTTTTTTTATGGCTGAGTAATAATAAATATATATATATACACACACATACACCTCACATCTTTATATCCATTCATCTACGGATGGACACTTAGGTTGCTTCCCTATCTTGGCTACTGTAAATAGTGCTGCAGTGAACATAGTAGTACAAATATCTTTTCCAATTAGCATTTTTGTTTTCTTCACATAAGTAAGTCACAGGGATGTAATGTACACATAGGGAAAATAGTCAACATATTGTACCAACTTCATATGGTGACAGATGGTAACTGATCATTTCATAACGTATGAAAATACCTAATTACACTTGAGACTAATACAGAATTGTATGTTAACATAACTCAGTAAACAACAGGGTCCCAGAGTTAAGGATTTGTTTTTATTCCTCACCTCATCCTCATCTATAAGAAGCACTATTCCTTGGTTAACACGAACATGTTTCTGGTGGCGACCTAACTTCACTGAAGAGCTATCACTCCCTGAAGCAGCGGGGTTGATAAGCCAAAGTGTAAGACAAGTGAGGCTTTTACAGCACTCTCTCACATACAGAGTGAGAAGCACTTTAGAAAATGGCTCTATACACGTCACATGATGCCATTTGGAACGTGAAATAACTTTTATTCAATAGCCAAGTCTGAGTCCTTATAATATGAACGGATTTCATTGTTTTAGTAAACAAAAAACCCACCCTCTTCCTAAGATCATGGCTTATGTTCCAATACATGCTTAGAAAAACTGAATAATGTATTGTTGCACGATGGTGAAATATTGGGGGGGAACTAATTCCTAGTATAGGTACAGACCAGAATGAATAATTCAGTCACTTTAAAACAATGACCCTTGGAATAAGAATTAGTGGGACATATAAGAAAATCCTTCCAAAGGGGTTTACAGCATAGAAATAACTTTTAACCAACAACTGAAATTTGGAGATAGGGGTAGCATTGAGTAAGTAGCCTCACTTAGTAAGAAATATATTCACTTCGCAGTTAAAGAGTGAAAGCTGTTCTGGATTTATACTGTTTTAAGTTTTGTAAAATAAACTTTGTTGCCAAATTTTCTTTATTCTCTACCTCTAGTCAAGACTGGAAACTGTGCAGACCTTTTGGCTCTCAAAACAAGCAAAGTATGGGCAGGGGGAGAGAAAGAAAATATTAATCTTGGCAAAGAAAAGCTCTTAACTATTCAAGGTTTATGCCCCTCTTTGTGTGGTATCCAGATATTAGCAGAACAGCAAACTCGTAGTGACTATGATATCCCTGGGGTGGCATTTAAACATCTTGTCATTTATGTGACAAAATAAATGTAGAATTTTATTTGAGCCAGGAGTAAAAAGATCTTTGAAAGGGTGATTTTTTCCCAAATCTCTCTCTTTTCAAGCATGTAAGGTAGAATCACCCCATTTTATAGGTGAGTAAACTGAGGGTGCTCAGAAATTAAAGTATTTTTATTTCTTTTTGCACTCATATGTTCCTTTATAATTAACAATATATGGATAATGGGGGACTTCTTTATCTCACATCCTATGATATTCTATAGACTAAGAAGCAAAAGGTCTGAGACTATTTTTTCATAGAGTACTGAAAGTGAGAAAAAACAGCCTTCTTTCATCGTAAACCTGTACTCTGATTTAAGAGGCTACCGACTGCAATGGAAAAGTTATTAGACAGTGTCACCTAAAATGTGTTCTGCAGAACAATAAGCCCATACATACACACACACACACACACACAAACACACACACACACACACACACACACACACACACAAAAGACCTCTAGTCAAATGTGTTTGGACAACAATAAGCACTGTGTTTCATGACTATTCCCTGTGAAATTAACACATCTGAGATACAAAAAAGATGCACTATTGTCTTACGTGATTCAAAGGTATTTTCAGTTTCATGTGTGAGATTCAATGCAGCATTCACATCAATTAAAGTAGTGAGTTTTCCTTCCTATGACTTGTGCAATAAAAGCACTCATCTCCTAACTCTCAGATGAGTGCTTATGTATTTTATATTTTTAAATTGAGTGTGGGCACAAAGGGGAAGCTGTCCTGATACAAAATTTTGTAGAAGCAACCTCTGTTCTCTTCCGGAATGGCCAATTCACAAATTTAATAGAAAAACATGTATACATTTTAAATATGCAAAGTATAACCATGTGAAACACTCTAATGTTCACTCCCAAGTGAATTCCCTGAACCAATAAAAATTATTTTCCAATTTAATAGCTCATGGTACCCAGTCATTAGCTTGGCATTGGCAGATCGTTGGTAGTTTATGTAGGGAATGAGAAGCAGATCATTCTGTTCGTTAGGCTTCAATTCCTGCCTGGATGTGTTAAATCCCAAGGAAATGCACCAGTGTGCAATATATGCATTTTGTAAACTTTCACACTGCAGTTCCCCAGAGGCTCAGGCTACAATCAGTTCTTAGTTACTAGGACATAACGGCATATTAAATATATATTGAACATTCACTATTGCTAAGGCAATTACAGTTCACATCGACAAACGGAAATACAAGCCTCTGCATTATTTTTCTAACCTCCATAACGAAAGAAACAGACTGCTCCTTCAAGTAGGTGTGAAATTCCACTTTAGGTCCGAGCTACTCCAATTTCACAGTCGAATCGTAGATTTGTCCCAGAGCCCCACTGAGTAAATCTCACATTTGCATGCACTCAAGCTCATTACCGAATGTGATCACGATGAGATTCGACACCTCCATTTATTTGTCGTCAGGGACTGGGTTTTAAATTTGAACGAACCTTAATTGTGCTTATCCCACAGCAAGCCAGGGTGATTTCTGTCCTGTCTTGACTTGTCATAACAAAATTTCCACTTCTAAAACACTCTTTCAATAATTCTACTCTTTGATCAGCTTTCCAGTGCAGTATTCTGACAGATACTGAATTTATATCATGCCATATACACACGTAGGATACAGGGTTATCATTTCATGTGATTTCTTTTTGAGAAGGTAATAATTTGAACATTTTCTATTAGAGTACACATAAAATGCTCATTCAAAAATGAATCTTAATATCAACTGCCAGAAATTTAGAACAGGATATAAGAAAAAATTTTTCACTCTGTGGTAAATAAAATGCTGTATGTCAGATATGCACCAAATGTCATTTTTTTGAACAGTACAATTGACATAAGTAGGGTCTTCAAAAAAAGTAACTCTATTCAAAATTTTATTAAACCTTACATTATTACTAAATATCACAAAATTTAAAAGGGTAGCTTCCTTTTCAGTGTCAAAAATTAAAGAATTACAACCTAATTTTACATGTTATAATAATAATCCCAATGAAGATCTCAAACAATGCAGAATGCGTCTGTGACACAGGCATACTGACTATTATTCTATTCTATGTGTTGAGGAGAGCCTAGGCTGTTTGCTTTTTAACTGTCTTAACACAAATTAGTTCTTACTGCGTTGCAATCACAAAGAAAAAAAGAATTGATTTCCCATCACTCATTATAAAATTTTATGTTTAGTTGATAAATAGTGAACTGATAAGTGAGAAATCAATAGACTCAGCTTCTTTTAGCATCTTTGGCTGCATAGATAAATAACAATACTGGTTATAAGTTATTTTCTACTGACAAATTTTAAGACCAGCTTTACTCCACTCTCTACTTTTGAAAATTAAATAATCTAGAATATCATTAGCTCAAAATGTCTCTATACATACATTTAACTTCAGTTAACATATTTTCTACCCCATATGCACTTATTAGTTCTGTGCAATTTCATGATACTGATCTAGGTTTCATAGGACCTAGGAGGGGAGAATAATACTGGTACTTAAATTGCTTACAGTTCAATGGGTGATAACTTATAACTGTACAAACGATAATTCTTTCTAAATAATATAGTATTAAGTCACATAAGCACTGCAAAAATAAAATGCTTTGGAACTGCTCAAAAAGAAATGTGACTAGTTGGTGATGACAAAGCAAGAGAGATTAGAGGGAAAGTGAACATTTCAGCAGTGATATAAAGGATTGTTAAGGGGGGAGGGTATAGCTTAGTGGTAGAGTGTGTGCTTAGCATGCACGAGGTCCTGGGATTAATCCCTAGTACTGCCACCAAAAAAAAAAAAAAAAAGAAAGAAAAAGAGAAGATGGTGTTAAAATGTATACTTATGACAAACGTACAGAAGCTTATCTTCAGGCAGTGGGAGTGGCATTAGCAAAACCATGGAAAAAGAAAGACATGGCCCAAATATGGGTAATCGTGTCTGTTGTGTAGTATAAGTGTGTGTGCTTAAACTTAAGATGCACAGTAAAAGATAGATTTGAAAAGATATGTTGGGCACAAGACCCTAGAAAAACAGAATGACACTGTAGTAAGAATTAACTTATTCATAAGGCCAAATTGCTGAAAAAGGAAAGATCTGGGTAGGCTGCTTGATATAGTAGAAAGTAGATTGCACTCAGAGCTGGAAGGCGCACACTTCAGTCATCTCAGAGATCTGAACAGGTCCCTTAAACTTTTAAACTTCACAGTTCTGATCTGTAAAGTAGAGCGACTGATACGTAACTCAGGACTTACTGTGAGAAGTAACTTAGAGAACAAAGGTTGGTGAGTCTATGAACACGGTACAGAGAAGATACATGTTTGCTCAAAAAGTATGACCCCTTACCCTTAAAAAAGTTAAGTTGGCATAGTGTATGGAATGACTGAATTTGGATTTAGAAAAATGCCGAGGTAAATTGGTCCTAAGCTTTGGTGTGACAATGGGAAAAGAAAATAAAAATGCAACTATTTATAAAGACTTTTAGTCACTACAGTTTCATGTTAAGAGAGGAAATCTGTTATTAATTATATTTAATATATTGTCATTTGCAATGTTTTTTACATGTTAAAAATGTAAGTTAGATTGTATTCAAGATTACCCTTCACCTTGTCTCATGTTGTTTGATCCAGCCTCAGAATGGTTGCTGAGCTCAGAACCTCAATTGGCAGAAATCCCAAGGTTGGCCACATTTTTGATGACACTGGCCAAAGCTATTTGAACCAGGAAGACACCTAATTCCTGGGCAGTCAAACTACCGCATGAGTAATAATCAATTAAACTAGTTGGTCTATTTCTATTAATTTTCAGTGTGAAATATAGAGCTGGTAAGGGGTGAAGAAGCAGAAAGATGGAAGAAAGAGAAGACAATGTACTGATTTACATTAGTGATGCAGTAGAATAAAGATGAAGGATATTCTGACAGCGAGGTAAATTGACTGCCAAAGCTGTTTTGGACCCAGACAGATGTCTGAGCTGCATGTTCAGTAGGCCTTGTGACCAAAAAAGTTGAGATTTTGGCCTTGTTATGGAGCTGAGCTTTTCCTGGTTTTCTGTCAGGCTTGGTTACTTGGTTAACACTCTGGTCTTCTTTATTGCCATCGGTTTCTTTTCAGTAAAACCTTAAAGATTTCATATAACCTGAAGAATCTCCTTAGCAAAAGAGCCTAACCAACAGCAAAATTATAACTTTCTCAACAAAATCCATTCTATTATCTATCTTGAGTGACAGAATGGCGCTCTTAGAGCTAATATACCAGGAATTGCATATAACCTGCAATTTATCCAATCAATGGGTACATCAGTGGAGTGTGCCATGCATGCTAATACGATTTGTCATGTGTGTTGAAGCAGATCAAAATATGTGGCTTCTTTGTCATATAATTCTAAAAATTAATATGGCTCTTCAGTAAATTCATGCAAGATGGTGTGTTCTACATTTTTTTTAAAGAAAAACCTATTTTCCCTTTTATTAGCATTTGGTTCAGTTAAGTTCAACAAGCATTTATTAGCTGCCGACTACATACTCAGCACTGGGTACTTCATTTTCATTTATACAATGGTCAGCTGTCACCTCATTTTCCTCATCAAGCTCTTCCAAACAGAATTACTGTATGAGCTTCTTAAGGCTCCCATAACAAAGTACCACAAACGGAGGGGTTCAAACAGTGGAATTTTGCATATTTTACATTTGCTTTCATAAAATTACATGTCAAAGTGTCTTTCAGTATTGTAATGCGTATCTGTAAACCTTTACTTTTAACTCTTTGAATGCACAGAATCAGTTAACTTCAGTTCTTAGAGGATTTTTAAATACATTTGATCAAGTCTAAGTTACCATGATTTGTAAGATATATTATGTATGTATCCCTCCTCAGAGTCACCACTGCCAAATATTACTGTGAAAGTCATTGCATTTCAGAAAAAGTAACGTAAAAAAGTGTACCTTAGAATTGTTGAATCTAAGTACATAATAAATCATCTACTTACTTAAAATGTTCTTGTTGATGATGATTACAAAATAACCATTATAGAGATGTAATTAGTTTTCTAGTTACCTGCAATTAAGACTCAAACTTGAGTTTCCTCAACCATAGGTCAGTGTAATTTCCACCCATCATATTGCATGAAATTATATGTAATCTACAGTTACAAGAGATGATAATTATTTTCTTACTTCCTCCAATACATTGTTGTATTAATCTATGTATTTATTCATTCAATAGACTTTTACAAAATATTTTACTACATATATGCACATATACTATATATACTATTGTAAAAATTAGTAAAAAATTATCATTTCCACTAAATAAAATGTTACTTCCTACTTCTGTGGATAGTTTTATGGTAGATTATTCATATTTTAATAAAATTTAGGGAATATACTTTAATTCCCCCTAATTAGTAATCAACTCTCCACTTTACTCCATACATATAATATTTAGCCATATTCTCTTCCACAGCTATATTCAATGAAACGTTTTTAATTTTTAAAGAGGAAATTGTTTATCGCACTTTCGTGTTACTATGAACTGATAGTTATCTCTGTCTTATAAAGAAAATTAATCTTCATCATACAAAGGTTATCACTTAACCACTCCCATTACTCTAATCACTGTCTATGACTTTTAATTCAAAGAGTTCCAGTGATTTACTTCCCTTGCATTTTTAGAGGATCAATAAAATTCCTGTAGTTGAATTTAAGCCATTTTATTTTATAAAAAGAAATTTGAAACTATGTGGAATTTCTGCCTGTCTTGATATCTGTTACTGTATCTGTATGATCAAAAGCTTTGGTCAAGAAATGTCAGTGTCATCTCTAATTAAAAAAAAAAAAGGTTTTAACAATTAACAAAAGAAACACTAACTGCAACAGTAATTTTCTTATTCTAAAAAAAGAAGTTTTTTATTCTAAAAATTTTCAATTCTGAAAGGAGAAAAAAAAGCCTGTAATGTCAGAAGATATTTGAATAAATAAAGTAACTCAATTTTCAAGTAGTGTCTTCATACATACTTTTATCAAACCTTTTGAGGATCTTTTGGGCTAATGATTAGTCCAGTATCTAACTCAGTTATTTCTGTACATACGGAGAAAATCGTGTAAATTTTAAAAATGCATATCCACTGTCACCTTCATTCACTTCAACTTTGAATACTTGTTCATATATGAATTAGTGATTATATAATCTTAAGATATATGATTAAAAAGAATAATTTTCATTGCAATTGTATATTTCCCATTATCCTTGGAAAGATAATATTTTTTTTCTGCAAAAAAATTGTTTTCCAGAGCCCTCAAGCCTGTGACAGCATGACAAATGAGGGAAAGATACACAGGTCTGTTAAATCTCATCTTTGATAAGCAGTCTATGGGGCTCATGCTTTGAATCAATAAACTTTAATAGACATCGAGTCCTTCATTCAGGTATCCAATCAGTGTTTGATTCATTGTTATTTAGTTATGTTGTAATAATGAGCCTGATTAGAAGAGCCTGTCAAAGCTGTGAAATGATTTAATGAATTTGGAGCTCGTGCATTCTAGTATTAGCTCTAAGTAAACTGGTGCTGGAGGGTAAATGTGGTTGCATTTTAAGATCTGAACTACATGAGGTATATTAGAATAATATTTCTTCAAGTTATATAATCTTGCTTTTCTGTTACATATATGGTCTTGGGTTAAATTAAAACTCTATAATACAGTTAGTTAAATATAATTTACAGTTAAACGTGATCACATTATCATAGCATGTTGCAGAAGAAAAAAAAGCACCGAATACCTTATTAATACATGTTTGCAAATACTTTTTTCCCCCTTTGAGTGGAACATTCGTTTGGTACACAACACAGGAAATTTATATGCAATCACAGACCATTAATACACCTGTTGGTTGTATGATATTATAAACATACACCTTAAATTTACACAATGTTTATTACAAAATGAAAGCAAATTTTCAGAAGATAAACAGATTTAAGAGTATTAAACGTTCATATTTAATGGTGTGGGTCTCCTGAAAGAAGGGATAAGGCTTGGAGTAAGAATTCCTACAATAAGAGATATCTGAGCTGAGTCCTGTGACACTGGGGACATGGGCAAGGTTTTCTAGGCTGAGTATCAGCTTATGTGAAGCCCACGAGGTAAGAAACATAAAGTTGGGATTGAGGGCTTTCCCCAGTGTACGCTGTTGGAGCTTGGACTGAAGGCAGGAGGAAAGATGAGGATGTAGATTTAAGCACGGATCAGATCAGAGCACTGTAAGCCATGCTGTGGATTGTACATTTTATCCCTGAGGTTCCAAGAGGCCAGAAAACTTTTCCAGGAAAGTAATTTGGTGGGATTTGTAGTTTTTGAAGACTACCCATGATGCTGTTTGGCGAATGAGCTGAAGCTGAACAAGACAGATGGCAGGTTGTGGGAAATCCAAGCAAGAAATGATGGAAGACTTAACGTAAACAAACAACACTGTGGACAAAGAGATCCGGACAGATAACCATTATGTTCAACAACAGCCAGACGAAGACTGCAGCGAGGCAGCATAGTACACATCACTGGGTTTAGAACAGTCTACTTGCCTATTACACATAAAATGCCTGAGGTGAGAAGAAGGAGGTAGAAGAGACAGAGCACAAAGATGATTCCTATCATCTCAGGGTTATTTGTGGATCTCCTGAGGACAAACGTCATCTCTATATGATTAGAATTAATAACCTCTAGGTGACAACTGGCTTTACTCTTAACTTCCCAATTTAAAGCTTTATACATGTGGCCTCCATAGATAAACTCAGCCATTAATCTTTATCCTTTGACAAATGGCTACTTCTTGCCGGGAGGTTCAGTGACAAAGGTCAGAGGTCAAAATGTTCTATCTGAATATAGTCTGTGGACTATGTCATGCACTATTGTCATAAAATGACACTTCACCACAAGTAAAACTTACTTTTGCCACTTTGTTTTTCCTAAAATGACTCCCGTCTTTAACATGGCAAACATTCTATACACACATGTATGCATACACACAAAAAGAGTAAAATAAAAAAAATAGAAAAAGAAATAGCACAGCAGAAAACACAAATTTGAGGCTTAACTATAATTTTTTGTTTATATCATGTAAGTGTCTGCCAAAGGGTACTATAACATTCTCTATCTTGATATTCAAGTGGGATTCAGGTTGACATGTGTCCAAAAGAACAAATCTGAGACTAGATGAATGCTCTCCTGAGTTGAGGGATAATGTTGCATGAATATTGAGTTTAATTCAATAGTACTAAGATGCACCAAAACAGTCATGCAATCAAAACAACAACATGCTTTTTGAACAGATTACTGAATTGGTTATCTTTAACTTGCCAAATTTATTTCTCATTGCTGTTTTTCAATGTAATATTGTAATTAAACACCCCCACCTTTACATTGACGTTTTCATACTAACATAAGGTGATAGCCATTGCAAAAAACAGACCAAATGAAAAACAAACCTCCAGTGGGTTTTCCCCTCCCCATGTACCCCAAATAGTTTATTTTTATACAAATATCTGTCACATATTGGTGATAAGTGAAAGAGATTCTAACATGTTTGAAGAAATTCAGTTTAAAAATAACAAAGTTACGAAAGTGTTTGAGATTGTGTTCCCAGTATCCAATTAATTTCATCAGCATGTGGTATCTAGTGTTTCAGATACTTGCCCCTGGGAACACACCTATGGCTGAAGTGAATCACTGTACTTGACGTCAGAGTGAGATCACCTACAGACAAGAGCATCGTGCCTGGACGTTCCCTGTCCTCCTCTTCTCGCTATTGCTTATTTCATTCAGTTATATCTCATTTCTACTTGTAGCACAGAAACCTGATCTTGAAAGTATAAAATGAGTTAAATAAAATTGGCACCATGAAGTTTCACAAAAATGATGTAGATAATTAGATCTTGGTTTCAGAAGAAAAGAGATGAATGACAACTATAAACAGAGTAATGTAATCAGAAATACCTCAAAAAGCAAGTCCATCCATCCATTTATGCCCACTGCCCTGCTTTGCTTCAGGGTTTATTGCTTATACCTTTTTTTACTAGTAATTTATCCTTTCGGCATTGAAAGTTCATTTTTGGTGATAAGTGTGCTTATGCCAAGTGGACTTTTACTATCTTCATTCAAAAAAAAAAATAACTAGGCTTGTCATAGACTTTCTGTAAATAGGATGCAAATTTGAATAGAGGAGAAAAATGGTAGAAATCAGTTAAATCTGTTAAAATATCCAATAAGAAAGAAATTATTTGTTGGCAGTTTAGAGCTTGATTATAAATCTTAAAAGATCCATTGTGAAAATAAAATCATTTTGTTCATGTTATGAAATTACTTAGATTTCATAAATTACACAGTGTATCAGGGAGCCAAATTTGGACAATTTTACATAAAAACATCTCATGTCAAAGTAAAATATATGAGTTAAGCTTATATTTCAATTTTTTGCAAAAAAGTAGAACTTAGTGATTTAGTAAAATTTATTATTTTTTGCTCAAACATTCAGATTTTTGTTATAAAGCACATAACAAATGGAACTAGTTGTCTTGATATGACATTTTAAAAATTAAGATTTATTTAATGTAAATTTGTTCCACAATATAGAGCTTAGAAAATTAATACTGAATTTTGAAGTAAAAATTATACAGTGGACTGTCATTCTATATAGATAGATGTGAGAGAGAAAAAAAATGAAAAATGGATAAGTTTGCAAAGACTTCAATTCCACAGTAGACACATTTCTTTAAATGGAAAATTGTTCTTATATATAACTAGAAAATTCAGGCTGAACAAACAGAAGGGATAAAGCAAAATTGAAAAAATTGTGTTTTTTTTCCCCACAAGTTTTTGTGTGAAATAGCACACTTCTAGTAGAACTCCGAGGCTTCTGTGGTGAACAGGTTCTGCCAAATTTCCCTTTACCAGCTCAGTGTAGTTCACCCCTGGTATAGCCCAGAGCATGTGGATTTCAGCAGAGAGCATGGTTCAGTGCACTGAAGGATACTGTACCTCTTTTAGGAGACAGTAATCATACGTCATTCTGTGATCTACCGCTGTGTTCTGCTACTGGTTTCATAAATAAAGTTGAGAGGTCATTTCCACCATAAATTTCTTTTGGTCAGAAATTTTTCAGTCAAAAGAAAATATGTAATGGAGGACGGAAGGCCAAAGTCAAACACAAATTTACCACCAAGGTGATCTTTTATATATTTAGGGCTGGTCAACTTAATTGTGAGAATGCGAAGATGGTATCAAAATTATTTCTGTTATAATTTGTAAATTTATAATATGTGCTTTCAGAAAGCATGTATTAAGATGCCTTGGTAAGAAAGTTTCTTTTTTCCCCCATCTTTGGTTGGATAGAAACATGCTGCTTTGTGCAAGAATTCAAATTCACTTAAAAATATTGCCAAAGAGTTGATAACATTGGTAAATTTAATAAACCATCTGAATATTTCATACTTTTTAGTATCACAACTAAGGAAATTTATCAAGTGATATTAGTTCGTGTGTAGAAAATAATGCCTTGATAATATTTCTCATTGCATGCAGAGACAATGGGATAGAATTCTTTAGCCAGTAAGGTTTCCTTCAAGTTTTTCAACACATTTTTAGTAATGATGTAAAAGGAGTTGTCAAGTAAAATGCAAGCACATGCATTTGAATTCAAGTCTCTAAAAAGAATCATTGGGTGCATATGAAATTATTTATGCATAATATTTTTATGTGAATGGTAATCAAAACTAATTCCCACAGAAAACTGTTGAACTTTAAGCCTGGAGTTGGCGTCAACTACAAAAAGAAAAATTAACTGCTGGAAGGGACTGAAAAATTCTATTTTCAGGTCCTAGAGTCCAGCCTATGAAGATACTGGTTTGGAATCACTGTTAATAGTAGAGAAGAGCATCACATATGTATCTTGTTCTCCACCACCAAGATTGGGGAACATGGGATGCACATACATGCAGTGGAATGAAGCACAGTATTGGTTATCAGAGAGAACTCCTTATGTTTTCCTATTCCACTTTTTTTTCATGGAGAATGATCTCATGATCTTGACAAATGACATACTCTTAGACTTCAGTTTCTTCAAGTGCAAAATTGAGAGGCTAATACCTAGTACACAGAGGAATTTTGAAAATTAAATACGAAAATGTATGTAAAATGCCTATCGGAACATGTGGTGAGCAAATAAATGCTAATAATAGCCATGAAAATGATGACCTTAAAATTAACATTTTGAGATTGAAGAAGTTACAAACCCACATCTGCTCAAGGCTGCTTCTTTCTTTAGGGATAAGTCTTAGAGAATAAATCTGGAAACTACTTTTTGTTAAAGACCATATCATGCAATGAATACGGCAGAAAAGGAAAGACCCTTCAAGATCAGACTGGACTCAGGAGAGTGAAAGCTGATTCTCTGCTCTGCTCAGCAGATGTCATACCAGCAGAGAAGTCCTGAAAGGCTGGGCAAGCTGGTGGAAACTTTACATCCCCTTACAAACCAGCATAGAGCACTGCACGTTAGGATACACTCATAATCAAACCACACCAGTTACAACAAATTTCCCATTGCTCGTAGGAAACATCACAGGGTAACTCTGATATGGAGACAACTTGGAATTCTTGCTGAAGTGGCAGGATTTCCTTCAAATCCTGCATAATGTTAGACTGAATAAATTGAGAAGACAGAAGACAAGACAGAAAATGTTCTCACAACAAAGAACTCTCATGGAACTCTTTGACTCGAGCCCTTGTTTCCTGAGCCATTTAAGTAAACATGAATCCTTGGGTCTTTCCCTGAGTATTAAAAGTGTCTGAAGTCTATAGAGCTCTGTTTGGCTCTGAATTTACTCTTGACCAACAAAAAAACCTGAGTAACATTGAACAACAAAGGAAAATATTTTCCTTTTGCAAGTTAATCAGGAACAGCTTAATCATGTTAGTTCATTCAGCTGAGATCATAACGTTGCCCACTCCAACTTAAGTCTAATTACACAGCATCATGCATCTCACAGTAGACCTCAACACCTATGCATTTGGAGAAAAATATGCATGCAAATAAATAGGAAAGCAGAAGAAATTATAGTTTCCATTAGTTTTTAAGTTCAGCTTTATTTGTTTTACCAATGAAACTAACCTAGTAAATATATTTGTCAGATCTGGATTTAATTGAATGTAAGAAAACAACACTATTTGGTTTAAACCAATTGACGATAATCTGCAAGCTCTGTAACACAAACTATCATGAAAAAGGGTCTTTTTAATCTTGATATAATAAGTAATGACATTGGTGGCACAAAACCCTGGAGAGGATACTAAAGTTATATTTTGGACGCAGTTGTTTTAGCATGGAGCATTTTAAAAGATGGTGATATAAACTCAGTAATTTAGGAGTGTTTAAAGAAAATACAACAGTGATACACGTATCTTATATGAAAATCGTTTTCCATTTTATCCATTCCAATTTAGTGGAAGCTAAAACACTCTATTTTTGTTGTCTATTCACATATGATAAATATTCATATTTTCTTCCTGGTATTAACTATTAACTTTGTCCAGTATTCTAAGTATTCCAGATAATATAGTCTTCTATTCTCTTTTTCTCATCACTAATTTGAAAAATCTGAATATTGAAAAAAATTAGCTGAACCCATATGCTACTTTCTGCAAACACAAGTGTCACTGAATAATATGTAGCTGGTACTCTTGCCACTTTAAAATATATTGACAGAGTGAAATGACCATTTTGGTCCTGCCTTGATTTTTAAATCTTTTCATTAAGTGCGTGAATTATTATAACTTCTTGAGAATCTAGGGCAAGTAATTTGTTGTACTTCCTTCCAATGTGTTTCTTTCAGAATTTTTAAATTAAGAAATTAATCAAATATTTCTCCCTGGAAAAGTGTGATTTTTATCCATATCAGTCTACATAAATATATTTTAAACATTAAGTGGCCCATGGCTTCGTTCACAGCTAATGAAAATGCTTTTGGTAAATGTAAGGTTTGATGCAGTGAACACAAGCCTGATTCTTTGTATCAGCAATCCTATTTCTCTTTATAGATGGGCTTTGGAAAGCAGATAAATACTGATGTTGGTGTTACTATTTTAAAAAGGAAACCATCAAGTTTAAAACTAAACATAAAAAATAAAATCTGTAAGTAATTTATGTACTAAAAATTAATGCAAAGATAAACCACTTTCTAGGGAAAATTGCTTGTCAATCAGCAAAGTAGATGCCAACTAGATAGACAGTACACTTACGTAGGGGCAAAGGAAAATGGATTTGAATGTCTTAATGGACCATTACAAAATCATCTCTCTCCTTATTCAAGTCTTCAAACAATTAGAAAGTGAAAAAGTTGGATTTGGCGATTATTGATGCCTGAACTTCAATTTCAGCCTTGACTAATCCATAAAGTTTTTCCCTCCTCTGTTTTCTACATGAAAAAAAGGAGACTGATTGAATACATTTTCCCTAATCTTAGCTCTCACCTTCTCTCTGTCTCATCTCTGGCTACATATGGGGCCCATGAATCAACTTTAGGGCAATTTCTCAACCTCCTGAAATTGTATGCAAAGTTTTGTATGTTCATGCCTGTATGCTCTGATCTAGTTAAGTAGATAACTCATGCCCAAGAGGCTAAATCCTACGTAGTTGAAATGACTTCCCATGTCACAGTGCAAAAGTAAACTCTATACAATCCTAAATAGGGAATTACTTTTTAAAGAAAATGGTTATGAGTATAGTATGTTACATTAATTTTGTTTTGTACTTTGAGTTTTAAAAGAAAACCCAGATGTAATCTCAGAAAAGGCATTTAGAATCTACTTATAATTTTGTTATACTTTTATGTAATATATTTCACTCAACTCTCTGGGCAATATAACACACCAGGGGGTGATGGGTGAGCCACCTCCTTGGCCATCACCTCTCTCAGAAGAGTGTAATATCATATTTTAAATTTGCCCTCGGTAGTTCTGTGTTTGGTGTTCCAGATTCTTCTCTTTCTTATTAACCAGGTTTAACCTCCAGTGCTGTCCTACACATGCACACATTTAGTTATTTTGAAAGAAAAAATGCACTTTGGGTCAATTGGGCACTTTTTTGGTGAAAGTTTTAATCAGATAGTTTATTTCATTTGGACTATTTGTTTAACCAGGCCCCAAATACTCTTTAAATATGTTGATTTATTTGCTAACAATTTTTTAAATGTATACTCTCTCAAATTAATAAAACTAATGCTGAGTCAAAAGCATTTGTATTAAAACTAGGGACTAACATGAATTGAGAATGGTTTGACACTTAAGCCAGCAAACATTAAAGCACTAATAGCCTTTTATATTTATGCTTACAAAGTAAGTGATTAAACCATTAAAATTCTTATAGGATAATAATTTAATTTATACTATAGTCTTCATTCATATTTTTCTTCTATTTAAAAATTATTATGTTTTCTATATACCCAGTGAATTTGAAGCTACTATCCAAATTCAAGTCATTTAAAATGTACATGTCTCCAACGTTTGCAATATTTTGTCCAATGCTGAGCACGTTAATAAATCACCACAATTAAAAGTGAAATATGTCAGTGCAATCAATGAAAGAACTGGTAAATATTAGTAAGACCAAACTAACTCACCAGAATGATCTCATGCAGATAGACACTTCCTGAAGCTTTGGTATCTCATGCATCTCTGAGGTAAACTGAAAGCTAAGGAAGCAGCCAAAAATGATGGCAAGCATCCACCTAAACTCATAACAGCATAATTAGATTTACTGTTAAATAGATGAGTACAAACAACAAGGTCCTAATGTATAGCACAGGGAACTATATTCAATGCCTTGTAATAGCCTATTCTTGTGAAAAGGAATATATATGCATAACTGAATCTTTATGCTCTACACCAGAAATTAACGCAACATTGTAAACCGACTGTACTTCAATAAAAATAAGTAAAAATTAACTAAATAGATGGGCAATTCCCTACTACTCTAGGAAAATGAACTACTGAAATGTATGAGTGTGCGTAGGTGAGTGTGCCTGTGGGAGTGAAACTGATTGAAAATTACAGATTATAGGATTAGGATTATAATGAGCAAAAACTCTTTTCTGATTGCAGCTATTTTTACATCTGTGCTTATTCTCCCAAGAGAGAAAGGTTCCATTTTTCGATCAGAATCATGATGCTAACAAACAGTGGATTACTAGGAGCATTCACATCATCAAATATTGATTGTCATCAAAAAAGCAAATGCTGAAACTGACTGACAAGTGAAGCATGATCAAGAGAATATGACTAAGAGAGACCAGAGCATTTGTATGTAAAATTAAAGAAAAGTAAGGAAGAAATCTCACAAAACTAAACTAAAATATCATGAACAGTTAGGAAAATAAACAATTGTAAAACTGTGATTGTACAAAGACAAAACACATATAACATGTACCACACATTTTTTTTTAATTGTAGTATAGTCAGTTACAATGGGTCAATTTTTGGTGTACAGCACAGTGTCCCAGTCATGCATGTACATATATATATTTGTTTTCATATTCTTTTTCATTAAAGGTTATTACAAGATATTGAATATAGTTCCCTGTGCTATACAAAAGAAATTTGTTTTTTCAATCTATTTTTGTATATAGTGGCTAACATTTGCAAATCTCAAACTCTCCTATTTATCCTTTCCCACCTCCTTTCCCACGATAACCATAAGAGTGTTTACCATGTCTGCGGGTCTCTTTCTGGTTTTGTAGATGAGCTCATTAGTGTCCTCTTTTTTGTTTTTTCACATTCCACATATGAGAGATACCATATGGTATTTTTCTTTCTCTTCTGGCTTACTTCATCACACATTGTTTTTGATTAAAAAACTATGACTACAGGATAATAATAAAATAACTATAGTCAGAATCAACCCTGTTTTATATTAGTTTATAATATTCCTTAGTACAAATTATTAGTACTAGTTTGTGCCTTATATTTAAAATTACACTAGTGATTATCTTTAATTCACACTACCCTTTGAAAATATAATAAAACGATTCATCTTTAGAATAATTTGAATCAAAGGAAATTTTAGGTTTGATTACTACAGTGCAAAACCCATAATGAGTTACTTCTATGGCCTTGAATAGAACTCAGTGATAACAATCAGTAGTTTTCCTAGCTATAAATTAAAGAAAATTATAATAGTGCTGAAATAAAATCATTCAAGCAGAGTCGCTGCATGAACAATACCACAGCTGAGGAGTAATGCCACATGTACATTATTGTTATGTCTGCAGTGCTGGGTGATAACGATTTTGACTGTAATTCATGGTGTGTTTTAGGTTGTAGAAGCAATAAAATATTGATCATCAACATGTCCAGCCATTATTCAGAAGATTAGATCAATTTATGAGAAGCAATAACTTGTAAACGAGTGACCTTCCAAAGACCAAAAGTAATTCCCTGGTAAAACCACTGCAAGTCTAGCACTCTTCAACCTAAGTTACTAAAAGCCAGATATTGGAATAAAATGATAAAATATACTTTTGAGCTCAAATCATAGGTAAGTTATTTGGGAACCATTACTCTGTAAATATAACATTAAACATGTTTTCAGTCTTTGATAGCATGTGTAGAAAGTTAAATGTTTATAGAATTTTTTTTAAAGATAGACCCCTTTTTAAGCTCAAGGCAGAAAATAAAGCCAACAAAGTCAAATTTTTATACACTACTTAGTGTGATTCAGATTCAAACAGTAAATTTATAAAAGGAAACTGTTTTCTAAAATATGAAAATAAATGTAACAGTTGATTTAGAAAATATATTACTATTACTTTATTAATGAAAATAGAAAGAATGGCAGTTAGTTTCAGAAAATAAAGTGATGTAAATGCTCCCCACATGTTTTGACTTACTAAAAATTTCAGCTTAAATTGGTTCATTACACAGTAGACTATTTCAAATCATAATTAATACACATGCCTATGTGATACATGCTCAATTATTAGCACTCAGTGGAAGAGCATTCTATTTAACTTATTTCCAGCAACAACACTATGATATATGAAGACAAACAATTTGTTGAATGTTCTGGATAATTATAGAAAGTATTTTTGTATGCTTTCCAAATTTAATAAAATTTTCTGAGCCTTTTGTTACCAGAGATTAAATGGCTCAATATAAGTTTACAGATTAAAGAAAAAAAATAGATGGAATTGAAGAAAACTATTTTAACATGTAAATAAAATTATAAAATAAAACATGCCACCCATTTTAAAGTCATACTACTCAGCCATAAAAACCGACAACATAATGCCATTTGCAGCAACATGGATGCTCCTGGAGAATGTCATTCTAAGTGAAGTAAGCCAGAAAGAGAAAGAAAAATACCATATGAGATCGCTCATATGTGGAATCTAAAAAACAAAAACAAAAACAAACAAACAAACAAAAACAAAGCGTAAATAAAGGACAGAAATAGACTCACAGACAGAGAATACAGACTTGTGGTTACCAGCGGGGTGGAGGGTGGGAAGGGATAGACTGGGATTTCAAAATTGTAGAATAGACTACACTGTATAGCACAGGGAAATATACACAAAATGTTATGATAACTCACAGAGAAAAAAATGTGACAATGAGTGTGTATATGTCCATGAATAACTGAAAAATTATGCTGAACACTGGAATTTGACACAACATTGTAAAATGATTATAAATCAATAAAGAATGTTAAAAAGAAAGAAAATGATTTATAGAAACAGCCAAATAGCATATATTGAACATTAAAAATCTTTTTTAGAAATAATGCAATACCTCAAAAAGACTAAAGAGGAATAAATAGGGCATTAATGAGCTCAGCTACAAAACAGAAACAGACTCACAGACATTGTAAACAATCTTATGGTTACTGAGGGGAAAGGGGGTGTAACTTATAATGAAAAATGTATGAAAACGGATATACGTATGTGTATGTATGACTGAAACATTACTCTGCTCACCAGAAACTGACACATTGTAACTGAGTATACTTCAACAAAAAAAGACTAACTATGAATATTCAATAAAAAATCATTTTATGTGTCAGTATATGTATTTATAACACACTCATAATACAACCCTTTTCTGATTAGACGAAATACCTATAATTTTAAATATTGAACTAAATGCACGACATATAATTCTAGAAATTTTAAGTTACTGCTGCTTGTTGTATATAGTAACATTGCTATGGTTGGATTTAAAAGAAGACTAAGAAAATATATGATTAGGTAATGAAAATTGTATGTAATGAAAATTTATTATCTACTTATAAAATTTTAGCTGAAACTATGCTATCTTTTTTATTGAAGGTAAGTTATGACATGGTATCAAAAGGGAAAGAATAGCTTTGTGATATGATAAAATGCAACCCTAAATTAATCATAAAGTATTTTATGACATGCATATTTTATAGTCTCAATTATAATACCCATTGTCAAGCTAAAGAAGAAGTAATAAAACAAAAGAGTAAAAGTTAGTCATACAAAAGTAGGTTTCTAAGCCAGAAAAATACAAATCAAGAGAATTCAGTTAAAAACTTGAAACGTGACTTTTTTTTTCCTGGCAGAAAAGAGACGGATTTAGTCCAGGGAGTCATTCACCTTTCAACTTTTCTAATATACTGTGTAGACCATGTCCTATCCAATCCACAATTACGTACATCAAACAGGATAGGGAAGATCCTGCGTTACATCTAGGGAGATGGCAGTGTGGGCTGGCATGGGGTGGGCAATAGTATCGCGGATTCAGGAGTCAGACGACCCAAGGTGGGTTTAAATCCTGGCTCTGCCAATTGTTAAAATGGAATTAATTCTCTTTCACAGAGACCTTTCAAAAATTAAATGAAATCAGTACAAAGAAGAGCAAATAGTGAGTGCTCAGTGAACAGTGCCCATGGATGATAAATGTATTATTTGTTAATCAGAAATTAAAGACACAGTAAACTAGATATATTGCAGATTTTAATGCTATTTATTATTAATTTGTTAAAGCTTGTTTATAAAATGTATCCTCAATTGCCAATGGCTAAACATTGCAACAATGAAGATAAATTATTCATGCAAATATTTTCATGGAAAAATTCCAAAAAGCTGTCATTTAATTAAATTATAAACGTTAAATTATTGATAGTTTAAAGGAAAATGATAGATTATCAACAGATTCAATCAAATTTAGCTTTCAGTTTTTATTTCTAATGTTTTATTTCTGCAAACCCACCCAAATAATCTTAGTTACCTCATTAAAATTACCTTAAATCTCCAATAAATAATTTCCAAAATATCTCTTTTAATCAATCAAAAAATCCAAGATATAATAATTAAACACTTACTTTACAGCAAATTCTACTATATAAAGACCAGGTAAAGAGGAACACATCCAAATATGCTATGGAATTTGACTTTTTTGGTTAACTTATAGTGAAGATATAAACGTAACATGATATATATAACGTTATATATAATGCAATATATATTGTATTATGCAGGGACACTAAGCACAAAATGAGGACTATCCAGAGAGATCTGAGATGCATGGTTGCTTGTTTCCACTGTGTCCACAGATCTTTTGTACTAAAAGAAGTGCTAAAATAGAAGAAGTACTAAAAAAAAATGTAAGCCTCTTTTTCTTTTTCTTTCTTCATTTTTTAGGGTGGTTACATTGTATCAGGTCTCATACATTCTATTGTCACATGACTTGGCTTCTGATGTAATATAATACATTTATATAAAATAATTATATTTGTGACTGTGTCAGACATTTCTAGGGTGAAGGTTTCATGATTTTAACATAACATTTTCTGTATTTAAACTGAACTGGTCAAACTGATTCCTTTGATTCTAACTTTCCAAATAATTCATGCATTTTGATACATTGTTTGTCCACGTTATTATCTGTTTTGTGCACTACACACTTTTTTCAGCCTTTATTGAAATTTGACAACTCTAGTATTTTAAATAACTGTTCTAATTATTAGTCATACTTTTACCTTAAGTTTCACATTTCTTTCTTTTTTAGTGGTTATTCAACTAAAACATACTATTAATTTATTATCTAATTCTTGTAACTAATAGTCATAAAAATTTAATTGTCAGTAGTAATTCAACCAATCTAATTATTGTAGTCATCTTTACTTTTACTATTTTATTATTTACTTTTATCAGTCAGATTGCATATAAACATCAAAGATCCTCTAATACCATGTTTTGTTCCTTTCTATTAATAATATTTTAGTTAAGACTGGTGGATCTGTGAATTTTATAACAATTAGACCACTTGGGTTTACTACACAATAAATTAAACTAAAAAATGCCATTCTTGGTAAGTTATAGTTTATTTTCCAAGCATTAAAATTAAAGAGCATTATGATATACCATAAAAAGTGAATCACATTTATGTGAATAATTGAACTCCTCCAAAAGTCACAACGACTCAGCACAAACATAAACAGGTATAAACGGAAGAACAGATACAATAAAACTAAAAATACACCTCCTGCCAGACAGCAACTGACTCACGTTTTCCTTGGCTAGTTCTAGTCAACGTTTCAAAGTTTCATTAAGTGCTTCCCTAATGTCTTTAGACTAGCAGTTTTCAAATATTTTCTGCAATTAGTATATATTTTATGTCTTTGTGTGTTTCTTAAAAGAGGAAATGCAAAGAAATACAAATACAAGTGGTATATGTCTATGGTTTTCTTGCTGTAAAATACTTCACAAAATAAGAAAATACTACAAAATTATGAAATTTCTTCTATCACCAAGACACTTAAGAAAATAAATGTTAACTTGTGGGCATCCTTCTGTTTGTTTCATGGCATGCTTTCAAAAACTAGAAATTTGGGTGACATATTACAACTTTATAATATTCATCATGCTAAAACAATCTAGTAATAATTATAACAAAATCAACACTCTAGTCTAAAAATATGTCAGAGCATCAATAAAAACATTCACAATTGTAATGTTTTCCTTGTTTGCCCTGAAGCATTATTTTACTGTTTCGGTAAAACTGTCTCATAGTTATGACTTAACATTCATATATTTATGTATTCTGTTAAATTTTCATTCTTTTCTTTGATTTTTGTCGTAATGAAATTATGTCACATTTGTTTGTCACAGCAAGTTATAACTTCTTCACACTGGTTAATATTTTCTACTCGCTAAATACTGTATCTGAAATTACACACTGAATAGTCCTTTGGGTTGAAGGCATGGCATAAGATTCAGTACTCTGAAAAAGTAATTAATTATTCTCGCATACCTTATCCACATTAAAATCCATCTCTTTTAGGCCACGTTGTTTTCTAATTCCTCCATGTACCTGGAGTTCTCTTTTCCAAAAACTCTCTTGGTTTCAGTCATTGACATCACCACCTGTGCTCAAAACTACCTGATAAACTTTCACTGAACTATATCATCTGTCCCCTTCATATTCTGAAAACTCACTAGTAATATATGTTTTTCAAATGGCTGCTAATATTTACTGAGTGCCGTCCATGGATGAGGTATTATATGAGATATTTTAGTCTCCATGTAATCTTCACAGCCACAACCATGAGTTAATTATTGTATCCTTTTAAAAATGAATAAAACAAGTAAACAAACCAAAAACCATTCTGCAAGTTCCCCAAGTTCACGTATTTCATACAAATCCAAGTAAGTTTGACACTAAAGCCAAAGCTTTTGATTAATATCACTCAGCTTACTTACTGTAAATAAAGCAATCTGTTAAAATGGCTAATTCCTACATTCACTTGATACAAATGCTTACAAAAATGAAAAAGGAAAAAGAATGCATCTCATCTTTAAAGGGACAGCATGATACAAACAGAAAGTGAATTGAGAGAAAGATGAATTTTAGACCTTATGGTTTAAACTTGAAGAAACCATCTACATTTTCATTAAAAACCAACTGCCAGACCTTCCCAGACTGTGCGGAACTGCTTCTGTGTGAATCCAGAACACATTCAACTCCTGACCCACACTCACGTGTTCCACCCAAATGACACTTCTGAATTTGTCCTCCTTTCGCCACTAAACCACTCGTTTCTGAAACAACTATCTTTCCTTTTCACATAAATTGTCTCTGGACTTTCTTTTTAAAATTATTTTCATTTGTCATGTTTTCAGCTCCATTTAATATTTTTAAATGACAAAAAAATCATTTTGTGGTTAGACTATCATTTCCAATTAATATGCAAAGTAAAGAATATTTTACCGTTACATTGACAAAAATAATACTAATATTACCATTTTAACATATGATTCTGATTTCATATATTAGTGCTACAGAAGATATTCAATCCAATATTATTTCTTTACACTGAAAACATTACGATGGGACCACTATATATTTAAAGTAAACTATCTTATGTAAAGTGGGATAATCTTACATATTTAAAAGCACTTAGGAGAAAATCTAGGTGACTTTGGATTTGATAATGAGTTTTTAGATATGACATCAAAAGCATGATCCATGAAAGAAAAATGATAAATTGGACTTTATTAAAACTAAAAACTTCTGCTCTGTAAAAGACAGCACTGGGGGAAAAATAGATAAGCCACAGACTGGGAGCAAATATTTGTAAAAGACACATCTGATAAAAGACTGTTATCCAAAATATTAAAAAGCACTCAAAATTCAACAATAGGAGACAAACAACCTGATTAAAAAGTGAACAAAAGATCTAAACAGACATCTCACTGAAGAAGAGATATGATATGTATGTATAAACAGACATCTCACTGAAGAAGAGATATGTATAGCAAATAAGCATATGAAAAGATGTCCAACATCATGTGGCATTAGGGAATAGCAAATGAAAGGCACAGTCAGATACCTCTACACACCTCTTAGAATGGCTAAAATCCAGAACATTGACAACATCAAATGCTGGCAAGGAAATGGAACAGCACTGGACTATCATTCATTGCTGGGGAGGAGGGAAGCAATATGACACATGAACGGTCTGACATTTTCTTACAAAGCTAAACTTAGTTTTACCAAAAAAGTTCCTTGGTGGTGATGCTAAAAATAGGATTCAATGAAGTAAGTTTTACTCCACTGGCAAATTAAGTGAATATAATCAACATATTAGTTAATTACAGGTTGATTAAGGACTAATATTATCTTTTATTTAGTATTGGCCAATTTTTATAATATCCACTGTTTAACTGGTGCATACTTAGCAACTCTCTGTACATTACCAAGTTTGAGTATACTTCTGAAAGTAAAGTATTATAAAGCCAGTTCTTATTATCGAATTAACATTATTTAGAATCTTGCAAACTTTGGGGGGAAAAAAAGCACAGTATCTACTAAAGCTATTTTTGTTTTCTACCTAGGAACTTCTGTGAAAGAAATGACACAGCTGGTCTAGCAAAGAAATACAATAATTTCAGCACTGTGCATACTGCTTAGGAATTTCAACTATCATGATGGTAGTAAGATCACAAGTGAATAGGCTTAGTTTTCTGATGAGTAGACTTCTAAACCTGAGAAAGATACATCGGGAAGGAAAAAGAATGAGCCAGTGAATGGATTAATTTTAATAACACTTGTATTCTTATTATGCTATTTTTTTTTCTTTACATTCACCAAGTTTGTGGCTTTAAAATAAGAATCTATTAAGAAGAGCTGGTGAATATTTGTACCTTGACATAAAATAGCTTTGAGGAACATAAGGACTACGTCAGGCTCAATTTCCCCCCATATATCATATTTCATTAATTCAAAATCATTTTTTTCATATTTGGACTCTGAATTTTCACAGTTGATGGCATTTTACAATAGCTATGAGTCAGACAGCAATTTTGATATGATTGTCATTGACTGTGATGTGATTACTTGGTCATAACTGTTCACATTGTTGTCATTTCAGTTAAATTATATGCATTACGGAGGATATACGAGTTTTATTATCATTTAAAATGTCTTCCATGATTCCTCTGTAATTAAACATTGTCAGTAAATGTTACTGTTATTTCAGGCTTAGAGACAAAAATTCAATGATAGATTTGACATTGCTGAAGAAGCATCTATTGTTGGAGAAATGGTCACAAAATTATATTCTTTATGAAGCAAAAATTAAGTTACTTAATAAAAGAAGACAAAGGTATAACAAAGCATCTGCTACCTGAGAAATTTCAAAAGGATTGTTTGTCACCACTGAACAAAATGCAAGAGAAATTGTCTACTCCTTCAGGAGGGATGAAAGAAACTGCAAAGCATTAGGAGCTTGATCTGATCAATGCATCACACAGACCTATCCTTAAGACTGTGTCATGGCTTAATTGGTAGTTATATTTTTTCTCAGAGATACATAATAGAGATACTATTGTCATCTTATGTTTGGAGACACACAGTTTATTTAAAGAATGTGAAATCAGCTATAAATTGTTGAAGAGAAGTAATACTTCCTGTTCTGCAACTACCTAAAAACCACAATTTGCTCACCATATTAGAAAATAAAAATCCAAGAAGAGAAAAATATGCCCGATAGAAGAGATGAGAGTCACAGGGTTATAAGAAGAATCTATGATCCAGTGAGTAATGACATCTCATGAACAGATCAACAACATAGGGTGGTGGGGCCCCTGCTCCCAGCTGATAGTTTTGTCATGCTTATGCCTCTGATTGAATTCCATGTCAAGCTATGAATCCATGTAGGGTAAAACAGCAAAATAAATATTAAAGACCACTTAGATAGAAAAATGAGAAATTACATATTTTTATAGAAATATTTTCATGCACACATAACTTAGTTATTTCTGTGGAAACATCACCCCAGTAGCTTAGTAATTTAGACAGTGACTATTAACGTAGAAGGCAAAAATGTCATAACATGATAAAATTCCTATCACTTTTTAGAAGGTAAAAATTATTTCTTAACCTCTATACTGCCTGTATTAACCAGACCTATATTTATAATTCAGACTAATAAACACAAATATTGTTTTATATGCACACCTGTATTTAAATATATGTATTGAAATACAGATAGTATATATGTATATGTACATGCACATACATATATGTATATTGTGATTTTTATTTCATATATATGTATGTATATGCATATAGAATTATGTCACATAAAAAGTCATTCAAAATTTGCACTGTGGGTTACATTTTAGGAAAAAGCTGAGTTTTTATACTTGCAAGGCCCACATGCATTCAACCTTTTGTGTTGAATTATTTGTATGTTCTTTATATTTTAATAGTCAGAAATATCCATTTTATTTGTTAATTATTGAATCATTAAAATAAATTATTGTCAAAGCAATTCTCCCATGTGAAAACATGGCAGAGGCTGAGTCTGATTATACAACAAGGAACAAAGACATGTGGACAGGAAAAAGCTACAAGTAAAGAGAAAGAATAAATGAACTCTCGCTAGGCAATCTAGGAGAAAATAGTTGAATGAAGTAATGACAGTGTCCCTGGCAAATAGAGAATTTTTTACAAAAGGCTCTCTACCCTCAGGCACAATTACCACAGCTGTACCAGATAGCCTCTATCAGTCATCATCTAGAACAGCGCGTCTTTCTATTAACCAAGCAATAGAGGCGCAAAAATTACTTACACCAGCCCATATGAGGCACTCGGTTTGCTGCAATGCATTCTGATGACTTAATTAGGTGAACCATGTGACACATGGCATTTTTCAAACCAGGTCCATCACAAAGGCCACAACATCAAAGCAGAATGGTCCTGGGCTCTACAGCTAGATTACACATACGAGTTTCTTCATCGAGGGTCTTGTCACTAATGGTGTCTGCTGGTTCACTTCCATCTACTTAAACAATTAGATAAAACCTTACACTAGCACACCAAGGCTGATGAAGAGCCTTGGAACTGAGTACACCTGGCAATTTCTCTCTTAATTAAAATCTCATCTTCGACTGAGTGATGGTCTCTAGAAAATAAGAAATGTATTTTTTTTTTTCTTTAAGGATTTCTTCTCTCTAGTGACTCGACACTTCTATTGTGAGATTTCTAACCCTATTGAACACCTACAAACACGTGAAAATAAACAAAAAGTAAACAAAGGTCACATCACGATGCCAAGTGACATGTAATCAAAGAATTTTTACAATGCGTTTGTGTCAGTGAAGGAAAACAAGGGAAAAGCCTTGGAAACACAATTACACTGAGATAATAAAGCATACGTACCAGATATTTTAATGAGGATTTACTCCATAGTTTTGATTGCATTATTGATCTTTTGAATCTAACTTTAACCTGGTTAATTGCCCAGAAAAGTTTGAATGGCATTAATATCCATACAAGAAATGATAGCAAATAATGGATATATATATAAGAAAATATAAATATGAATGTTGATTTTAAATAACGTTATAATTCATTTTGAATTTAAATCCAGCAAAAAAACAGAAAGCAAATACTGGCTCTAAAACCAGATAGAAGTACTCTATTACCCTAATATTTGTTCTACTTGATCTTGTAAAATAATTATATGTTGTAAATCACTAAACAATAAATACACATAAAATCGAATCACAGCGTAGCACACTGTGTCTGCCTGATTTCATTAGTGATGCCACCATTGACCTATCCTCCTACAATGAATCTTGGAGTTATACTTGGTGACTCTCTCTCCTTTTCCCCTCACTTCCTATCATCATCACCCACTTCTCCTGACTCTATATCCTACGTATTTTTGCAAACCTATTCCTCTCCTATCTGTTGCCCCATGTATAATTAGGCATCGTCATATTTTTTTCAGCAACCCCTTCCTCTTGTTAATTTATTCACTTATCTATAAACATTGCATAAATAATTTCTATGTTTACATTTTAAGTATTGATAGTACTTTTGCAAACCTCCAACACTGTTTCTCTCTCCTATCATGATAACAATTTATGACAGTTTATAATTTATACATAGAAAATTAGATGTGTCATTGATTTCATTATTTCTCCCCCACAGAGAAAGAGAAAGGTGGAAGATGCCAAGACTGTTTTCATTAACACTGTCTCCTCCAACCTCACAATACCGTGCAGTATTAGATGTCAAATCAATATTTGTTGAATTAATAAATTAAAAAAAGAAACATTTGGATGTACCACATTTCCACAGAGTTACAGTAAAAAAAAGGTCTTACTAGGTCACTCCCCATCTTAAACTCTTTCACTGCCTTCCTTTTGACCAGAGTTTCCATCTAAAGCTGCTTAGCTTTGTATAAAAGATTCCTCAAGATTTGAACTTCAAATTACTCTCTGAACTCACCTCCAAACATCCCCCGATATACGATTTCCTTTCTATCAAGCCAAATAGGTGTTCTCATAGTCAACAGAGCTGTCTCTTGGCATGAGCCTGAGATTTTCTTTTCCACTCACACCTTTTCAATCAGAGAGCACTCCTAAGACTCAAGTTCCACTTAATGAATCCTAACTTTCCAATGGACTCTTACCTCCTCGTTTACCTGTTCTGTGAAGTCTTCCACACCCTCCTCAAGTTGATGCTCTACAGAACTTCATCTTTACTTAGAGCACATGCCTGTTTTCCCTTAATGACACCTGTAGTAGCTACTGTCCCACGACAACCATATAGTGCACCCCAGGCCAGTGACACTCATTTACAGATGATAATGAGATTATTACCAATGTTAGTAAGAGCAGCTCCATATATAAAATCCTCTCAGTGTTCTAAATTCTTTGATTATTTTACCTATAATTCAGGTACAAATAACACAAGGTAATTCTAACATTCCTTCTGAGGAGTTAACTGACATGGGGGAGATTAAGTTATTGACCAAAGTTTACACAATTAATATATAGCCCTTTTCAACCGAAAGCCACATTTTCTCCACTATGACATTTTGATATTCTTGATGTTTCCTGAGTAGTCTTTCTTTCCCTTTCCTTCCTTCCTACCTTCCTTCTTTTCTTGGTATAGGTGGGTCCCTTATTATTTTTGTAAAAATTAAATTGTGAAAAGTAATAGTCAGAAGATATTCTTTTTTAAAATTTTTGTGGTTTTCTTGTAGCTTTCCATAATGCTTATAGAAATGTGAAAAACTAAGTTTTTATTATATTTCGTTTGTAGTGAATATTGTTTTTGGTATTATATTTAGGCATGAGTCATAAATTTATACTTTATCTTTTGGTGGTCCTTCACAGAACTGACCTCTTAGCTACTAGACACAGTGGCATAGTGTCAACCAACAACACAGTGGGGCCCATGAAAATATTTTTATTCATTTTAAAATCAGAAGAGGAAAATAAACATTTACAGCCAAAGATTTTATTTATGTTGATGTCAACTTTTTTTTACAGAAAGTTTGCATAACTGAGACATTATTCTAATTCTAATTTGGATATAAATTCCCAGCCACTTAATGTCTGAATCAGTACTCTATTAAGGCTTGGGCAAAATTTAAGGGAAATTGTATCCATTAGGCAAAACTAAGTCAGAATCATGTAAAGTATAATTTTTTTAATTATACAGGTTAATTTTCACTGATCTATTTATTTGCTTAGTGGCTTTTTTCTTGACTTATTGACTTTCAAAATTATATATTTTATTTTTAATAAACATTTAAAGCGTTTCTGAAAAACATCTATGAAAAACATGTCGAGAAACACTTCTCGAGTCATACAGATTTATTAAATCATGTATATAATCAAATCACTTTTTTAACAGTAACATCTGTATCAATGCATAATCAGAAGAGTTAACATTTTAAAGTACTTTTGAACCTAAATGTGATAACTAATAGAAGAGACAAATAACTCTGTTAAGTGTTTAAAATTAATTAATAAATTTCTGATTAGTGCAATGCAAAAAAAAAATCAAATTGTCTATGAACAAGCATTCACTATAATTTCTAAATAATATGCATTTTCCTTATCACTTCCCGAGGCTACTATGCTATAGAAACGAATCACAGCTATTGGAAAAAAAATTCCTGTGGATAAAACCCTTGCATATATGCAACACTTTTAGTTAGATAAATTAGTCAAATAAAGAAATGTTTAAAGATTCTATCACATTTTAATTTCAGAAACTTATTTTCAGTTTTCTTTTTGCCTTATACAGCAGATTTTTAAAATCTGAAATAAATACTCAAATTTATTCAAAATCTGTAGGGCATGTAAAAAATAAATCACAAAAAATAGGGGTCTATGGGTATTATATGTATACACTTCCTATTATTTCTAGAGTTTTACATAAAGAATTCTTTCATTAAAATTTATGATCTATCTATAGGTGACTCAAACCCAGATAACACTTTGGTCCTTGCAAGTACCTTCCTTTGGATAAAGCAGCAAGGTACTGAAGTGGTGGTGGATGGATGTCTGAGAGGGGAGGGGAAGCAGTAAATCATTTCAGACAATTTCATACTCAAGGCTTGTTGACATGAGGCAGGGCAAAGGAAATCACCCTGTCAGCGCCTGCATCTTTAATGAAGGACAACGCTGTTGCTGCACACTTAGAGAATAGAGAGGGAAAAATAAATCATGTTTAACTTTAAAGTGGGCTGTCGGATTTATTCAAATAGAAATGCAACCTTGTGTGCTTCCTCCTCCCCACCTATTTCCATTTAAAATCTTACAGTATACACCTAGATTCAACCTTTTTTTCTTTTAACCATCGATGTTCTTCAAATTTTCAATTCAATTTACTATATGCCGAATAGATACTTTTAAAACATATCATTTAACACTTGTCTTTTATTGTCTTCCTGACATCTGTTGCCATTGGAGGTGGATTTAAAATGTGAAGATGGGTAACTGTCAGATTACTCTGGAGCAGAGATTACATAAAGATGTAGCATGGGCCAGATACAGCATGCCTCATGGGATAACCACCATTGGCTTAAGAGTATTTTATATGTGAATGAGAGAGAAGGAAACTTGACAGGACAAACATCTTACAGTGGTTTTAATACAGAGGCAGATTTTAAAGGGTTCTGTATGCAATGAAGGCAACAACTCAAATGGTTGGAGAGACCCAACCATTCTTAGAATCCACTTCTTAATTATTCTTTTTCTCTTAAAACTGATTTACTTTTCACCAACAAGTGTATTTCTTCATTTAAAATGTACATGGAATTTCTAGTCATCTCCCTGATACACCAACTGCATCACATACAATATTCTAAAACACAACAGCAGTTTTTAAAACATATTATATAGAGAAATGAAATAGAAAAAAAAAATGATCTGGGTAATCCGTCAGTTCAAGCATTGTTTTAATATTTAATCACACCAAGTAACTAAGTTACAGTTTGACTGAAAAACTCTATAAAATAAAATAAATGCAGGTCATAAATAATAATATATATCAAATCTATATAAATACATAGAAATGATATATATTATTTTATTTGTGTAATAAAATAATAATATTCAGGTAATAAAACTATCTGCATTACAACGGTTATTTTCATTGGTCTTAAGGACCCTGAGGCATCTTGTTCTGGTAGACTCTCTACCAATGATAACTCACCAAGTTACGTCCTATAGACCATAAACTTCTCCATAGTTGTTCAGAAACATGTTACATACTTTCATTTATCTGTCTTTTGAAATAAATTTCTGATGAAGGAGGATATTCTTTCCTCTAGGGAAAGAGTGGAAGTAAATCAACTGAATGAGAAACTATGTTTTTGAAAGTCACTGATATTTGATCTTCCCATCTTTGCTCCCTCTGAGCTGTGCTAAACTCAGTCAATGTCAGGGCCTCTACTAAGCATAATAAAGCTAGAACAACAACAACAAAAAGAATCAAGATCTCATGTCATTCCGAGGTTAATGTAAAGGAGGAGAGATCCTAAGGCTCATGACTCCTTTTAGGAGGTTTTCTCATCACCTTAGCTTGAAACCAGTGCTCCCAGATGGAGGCAGTTATGAAAATGACTTCCACTCTGCAGGTGTTCCCTTTGAAAAGCTAATAGCATATTTCTTTTGACAGGTAAATTGCTTTGAAATAATTCTTGAACTCTGTGGTCCTGAACGGGGAAGACATTTAGCTTTATAAACCCCAATTTGGGGCACCCTGATTTCTTTTTAAGGTGTTGTCTCAAAATGGGCCCTGAGTTACTAATCTGTATGACTTATTTCTGCAAACTGCTAACCAACTGATCACCTTTGTACCCAATCTACGTATTGTATTAAGCAATAAATTCATGTATTTCAGCTCTCTTTGGTTTTAAAATGCTTTCATGTAAGATAGTAATTGCAGAGTTTTGACAAATTTTGGAGCCAAATGTTCAAGGTGATATGTCTCCTCTGAAATTACACAGTATCTTCTTGAAAGAAAAGGTAACTTTACATTCCGTAGATAAACTTTACAGCTCCTACCACACATCTCTACAAGCATTCCTTCTTCCGTATTTCTAGATAAGTAAAGATGTTTCAAACCACACTTGACCACTTTGAGATTTGATTACTTGCTCAGTAACTAAATCATGGACTAAATTTGTTGACCTGGAGCAGTGATTAGCTGGTAGGACAGTTTAGGACAATTACACCTAAGCTATCTCTAAATCTACAGTCATAGTTTACAAAATATTTTCTCATAAAACCTATTTATCCTGATGATTTGAAAGTCAGTGAAAAACTTCAGACTTAAATTAACATTTTTCATATGCTTAAAAATGCATGACATTTTTTCATACTGTCATTTTTTGATATTGGTTTATTCATTAATATTAATCAATACTCAACAGAGTAGTGGCAAGAGAAGGGAATGTAATAACAGGCTGAAATTAAACACTTGCAGTAATTTCAGTGTGTTAACCTAATACAGTAAAAAGCAGCTAAATGGACTTTGCAACAACAGAATTGAAATTTTCTGTATACCTCCACTCTATGGGAATGCTCTTAACAGATATAAACATACTTTCTGTTCACAACCCCTTTATCTTCTAAACAAAAATGTCAATCTTAACCCAGCAGGGGAAAAAAAATTCAAGCCCCAAGATTATTTGAAAATTCTAATTTGTGTGTGGATACACATGATTAGTTACATACAGATGCTGAATATTAAAATAAACCATAAACAAACAAATAACAACCAAGCTTCACATTTTGGTTTAACAAAACACCAAACACCATTCTTTTATGAATAACTTGACTGAATTATGATGATATTTTAAATATGTCCAAGTTAACTACAATTTTCCCATAGTTATATCTAAGAGGAAAGTTGAAATTATATTTTGATTGGTACATCAATGCATTTTTATATTTTCCTGCACCATTACACGAAGTTTAGTCAGCTTCTTATAAAAGAGTTGTACAGCAATGTTCTTCTAGCACCATCAATAAAACTATGACTTCAAGGAACCAGATTTCTAACATCACCAAAAACAACAGTAACCATGGCAGCAGCACAGCAGCATGCTGCATTTTTATTCTGACATTGTTCAGCCCGTTAATTAACATGTCACTAGTCCAAACAGATTTAATATTTTACTTTCCGTGATGTTGCTTTTCTGTAGTACTAACATGCATTGCGACTCGGCTACTCTTTTTGCGCTACACATTTCTTCCCTACTGCAATTGTCCTTCCACCACTCTAATCACTTAAAATAATCACTTCTTCCATGCTTCTGTAACAATGAATTTTTCTGAATTTTTCTGTTTCTCTAGGGAATTAATAAAGTGCTCTGTACTCAAGAATAACCTTTGATCCCTGAAATTTATCAGCACACATACTTAAGAAACCATTGCACACAGACTTACAACTTCCAAAGAACAGGAGTAAAGTTGATTTACAACACACAATAAAAATAAATGTAAAACAAAGAAGGGATACTGATCAAGGTTTGACGAAACATGCATGGCACTTACCTGGGATAAGCTGTGCCAGGAACAGGTGACTTTTTGACAAGCTGAGGAGTGATATTATGGCCAAAAAAGGAGCATGTTTCCATTTCATCTTTGTCCCTTCCTTGCATTCCACCCAGCCAGTGACACAGATATGTTTTATCTGGGAGAAAAAAAATAAACACAGAAATTTTTTTAATGGTTAGCTATATTGAGATCAAGACAATATTAAAGATATGTTGTGAAAAATTATACTACAAGTGCATTTGAAATGTCATTTTTCAAAATGATAAAACTAAATCATTAAATGAATTCAGCCGACACAACATACATTTTAGGATATACGTTTTGAACAAATGTAGTAATTATTAATTTTGAAAATTCATTTCAATCAGATATAATAATAAATGATTCCTCAGTTTTCCATACACTTTAGGGGATGACAGATAAGTGCTTCTAATTTCTTACTAATTTAGTTAGAACACGCTCAAAGGATCTAGAAAACTATGGTCATTCATTCACCAAACAAATATTTGCAGACTGTTCATAATGAGCCAGTTACTATGGTATTTGGGGGGCACAGCAGAAGAAAAAAAAAACTAAATTATTTATTTATGCAGGTACATAAACAATTTGAAGCCATTAAAATTATATCAGTTTATAAGCAAATTCACAAAACAAACAACCCTTAACAGCTGTTGTATTCCGAACAAGGCACTTCATATCAATCATGAATAACACAGCGTCTTGTAGGCAACACAGCCCTCGGTCATCAGGGCTTCAGCAAGATGAAGACTCTAACAAATGGCAGAATAAAACTACAGGAATTAATTCAAGTGGAAGACCGATCAGTTTTGCCTGGAGAATTGACCAAATCTGTAATACCTAATACAATTTAAATGCTATGTAAATAGTTGTAAATGTAATATCAATACTCTATAAATAGTTACCAGTGCACACTGAAAATATTTTGCTTTTTGGAAATTCCTGGAATTGTTTTTCAAATATTTTCCACCCTCAGGTGAATCCAAAGATGTAAAGCCCACAAATATGAAGGGCCAAGTGTATTCAGAAGATAACTCTGATAGGAATGTGAAGGATAAAGTAAGTATGAGGAAAATTAGCATAGAGGCCGTAACAGCGGTGCAGAAACTTACAATAATTGCTTACAAAGGAGCTTGGAGAGGAAGCAGAGCAAATGGCTGGTGCTGGGGTGGGAGTCAGAGAGGTGGCACTACACAAGCACTCCTTGAGGAACTTGGCGACTGATTAGAGTTGGGAGATGAGAAATGGAAGGAAATTTATTCATTGAGTCAAAAACATGCAAATATATCTAGCACAATAAAAATATAATTTATTCCCAAAGAAAGATAACATTCTATCGCTCATTTTTGAGATAGAGTTCCAACTTGAAAAGAGAATGACCAGCTTCATTCTGCGGGTTTATCTACACAAAGCTATTGCCAACCTGTCTGGACTGAGCTGTCCTTACTTTATCACTTTTCACTGCAGAATTAATTGCCAGATTTTGCTTTAGCAGAGCCGCCTAATCCTCCTGCCAGCTACAATGATCTGACCTCACTGAAGGTATCTGAGGATGGTTTCTTTTCTCTTAAGAACTCTTCAAGCAACTCCTGTCTAGGCTAGAACTTTGGCTCCAAAGAAATATTCTTCGCCACTATAGATTCATTTTTGTTGTCTATCTTCCTTGTTTGGGGTTAATATCCTGGTAACTTTCTTTATCTTGGTGAATCACTCATAAATGACATCATATACCCACAGTATCTTCCATGCGTTATCTTCTTAAGTGTCAAATGAGAGTAAAGAGTAGATTAGATTTCAGATGAGCACAAGCCTAGCTGAACAGTTCTGCTCTTCAGTCAACGCTATGCAGTTGTTAGTTTCTCCAGAGACTCTTTTTCAGGTTTATCCATTGAGTGTTTTGGCTTATGGTCACATTGTTCAGTGACGTACAGATAATTAGCTCTTTCAGAGGTAATGTGTAAGTATACTGCATCCTAGTAATGTCTTCTTGACTGGGTTTTGATATCACAGCTGCCCTATCATCTTGGATCCTCTTGCCTGGGGATTTTCTCATATTCCTCCTCAGTTTAATATATGGTTATTATGTGCACTAACCACCAGAGTCCCTATTTTGGAATAAACCCCTAAAGAACCTCATTCTTTAAATGTGCACAAGCAGTTTTGCCTCAGCTTTTGATGTAAATAAAAGCACGTTTGAATCTAGAAGCTATTTATAACTTGCTCATCATTTGAAAATTTAGAATGATTATATTAGTTAAATGATATTTTAAAGTCTATTTATTGAAACAGATTTTCATATTTGTGATTAATTATATTCTAACAATTTAATTAATAATTACATATGGCTTATTAGTAGCAGTTGGTTTGGATAAAATAAAGGCCTCTATCAAACATGTACATTCTTCTTTTAAATCAAAACAATGATCACAAGGAAATAAACCTGAAAGTATGAACATTTATTATAGTTGGTTGAACTCCTGCAAGTTATGTTAACAGGCAGATATTTTTCAAATTCTGTAATGTTCAGTATGTATCCCAAACAAATTTTTGTTATCTAAGGACTATTCTGTGAACTTACGTGGTAAGTGGCTAATAAAGTGACATGATTTTAAAGTAGGACCCACAAATCAGAAGTGGCAACTGCATTATTTGATATGTACACATATCACGATACTTTGAAGTTTGATCTTCAAGAATCTTCTCTAAAAATGGAAGTACTGGAAGGTAAAAATACAAGCTTAATAGCAAACGTGATGAACCCTTATTTAAAATCACACCTTTTGACATATTAACAATAGGACAATTGATTTTAGTGAGGAATGGGATGTAATTGTGTTTAGATTCTGTATCACAATATAGTGAACTCAAAAACCACAACCACAACCTCTATGAATATAGAAAGACTTCTCATCAATGTGTATATATACTGCCTATTATCAAAGCATTAAGAATGAATATCCGTATAGTTGAATTAAAGAAACTAAAATGATATGAGAAAAAAGAAAAAAAAAGTTGCAATATTCACTTCTATTATGAAATATTAAGCTAAAATATGAGATTACAGAATTATTCAGTGTAATAGAAATGCTTTAGAATGTAATTCACTTGGAAGTAGTAAGTGTATGGAAGTAATACAGTGCAGTCTTTTAGAAGGATAGATGGTCAAACCAAAAGGTTTGGGTATGAATCTCAGCTGCACAACTCAGATGTTCTTTTACCCTGGACAAAAAATTTAAGTTCACTTAGTCTCATCTTTCTCAAACATAAAATGTGAAGTAATAGTAATATCCACAACACTAGGTGAGATAATATACATGGAGTGCTTATAAGTCTGTCTGCTCCATCACTTGATCTCTGTTAACATCACCATGCCCTCCAACTTCAAATAGCATCCAATGAAGTTTCCCAGCGATGATGAGAGCAAACGTGGATTTGTATTTACGTGTTGCTTCACATTTGAATAGTGTCTGTTTTAGATTTAACTTGCAAGATATTAGTAGTTTTGATTTACTTTAATGAACTTTATTAAGATGAAATTTATGCATGGTAAAATGAACTGATTTAATGTATAAGGTTCAAATTTGACAAGCCTACAGACCTGCATAACTTCCAACCCAATCAAGATGGAGACATTTTCTACAAGTGCCGTGGTGTTGAAAGGTAATATGTGATAAGTATATGCTGTGCATGTGTACATGACACTAATGCATATTTTTAAACAGTAATAAATGTAATGATAGACTGGTATATCCCCTGTTTTGAGGAGCATGATTGCTTCAGAGCGAGTTTTCAAAAATATATTTTGGGATAATCATGTTTCACTGATTAAAAATGCAATTTCTTAGAAAGTGAAAATGTTCCATAAGAAATTAATTTTAGTAAACACGTGGTTCAACAAAGTAAAAACATTTCTTTAGGTACACATTTTGGATAACTTAAGAGAACACAGATGTTTCCTAAACTTATCAGTACATCATGTTGACTATTTTTCAGCTTCTTCTGAAACTCTTCATCATAGGTAGCCTCCTCCTCCTCCCCCTTCCTCTCCCTCTTCTCTTCCTCCATATTCTTTCTTTTACATTTAGAAAAACTAAAATTATTTACTGACACTTTTCTTATTATTAATCAAAATTTATTTTCTAAGTTACACCTCTTGTTCTAGAGAAAGAACATATTTTTAGAGACTTGTCTTCTCAGTCTTTTCATCTTATTCAGCTTAATTTTTAACTGATTATCATCCCATGGGCCATAAGTTAGGAATGTTGGACATTTTTCACAGCACAACAAAATCAACAACTGTTGATTATTCCTGCCCTAATCTTAGACAAAAGAAACAACAGTGGCTAGTGAAGTAATAGTTATTCCTAAAAACAGTCTGTCCTTGTGAATCAATGACTAGAGATGGCCAGCCTCATTTTGGATTTTGCATATAGCAGATGAATTAGTCAGCAACCCACATATGGAGTAAAGAGATATTCTCCTTCTTGACAAATTGGATAGACTAAAGCTTGGTCTAACTCAATAAAAATCTGCAATCAGATTTTATAAAAAAGCTATAAATAAACAAATAATAAATACTTTAAACAGTTAATCTATGGAAGCAGTGGAGACTCAAATAGATATGAAACAAATCTACTTTCTTCATATTAGAGTTGTAGATAATTTATTACATGAGTGACAAAGATTAAAAGGATTAAACTGGCCATGGAGGAAGTCGTCTGAAGATGGGCAGGGGATAGGGCTGGTCTAGGCTTTAAAGGGTGTACTGAAATTATACAACTGCAGAAAGTGATAAAAGATGGTCAGTAAGGGGACACACTCAGTGTGTAGGTAAGTGCAGCTACAATGGAAGGTGTGTGTAAAAAGCTGAAAATAAATAATACATATATACAGCACTTTGAAGTTTACTTTTTTATTAGCCCATCAGACTTAATATTAGGAAAATAAATCATAAATTATTACCTCCCATATTAGAATATAAGTTAAGAATCTTTATGAGATTTGTCTGCATGAATGCATATAGTTAGCAAATAAGTGAGCTGGAATCAACTGTACTATTTTTCTTATTATAAAATCAAAATGTCAAAGAACTGAATGCAAGACTAATTCAAAGGCACTTTCTTACCCGTAGTGTGATGGCATAAGGGACAATATAGCTTGGTAACAATTATATAACTTGGAAATGAAAGTTAATCAATACGAAAGAAACCATGTACAGGCTTACTAGTATGCATAGTTAATAGGACATTACATGGAAGTCTGTTCGGTGGACAAAAAATAGAATAAACATTAACACATTGCAAAGGAAAAGCAAAAGGATTTGATAGTGCACAGAACACTCGAGTTAGAAAAATTAAGAAAAATAAAGAAATGTACGATGCTGTTCCCAAAATTTCAGCCTAGAAAATAAAAAAAAGCTTAATAAGTAGTGTGTGTGTGTGTGTGTGTGTGTGTGTGTGTGTGTGAGAGAGAGAGAGAGAGAGAGAGAGAGATGTCTTTATAAATGACTGGCCAATCTACTCTTACTCTGGAGTTCTCTAGAATAAAAATATGTATATAAGACTGCAGTTAACTCTACTAAGAATTTATTATCACTCCTGTTTAGCTGGGATGCATTTAATCTGAAATAAGAAGTTAGAGGTGTATAATATTTTCTAAAAATGTAGATTTAATGCTTTCAAATAGACAAGGCAAACTGGACAAATTACTACCAAATTCTTGTTACGTTTTCACACCTCCTATAAAGAATGTCTTATCTGAAAATAGCATAGTACATATAAATGTACTAATGTCTTACAAGTTAAACCTAAAGTACTTAGGGCATATATATATGTACATATTATAATTAATCTATATTACATTTGATTTCTCATATACTTAGGGAACCCTAAGGAGGCAAATATTACACACTTAGTCAAATGTTTAAATTATGCTAAACCCCAAATATTAATATCCTAGACTTATTAACATCATCATAACTAACTTTCTGACTTCATTTATACACATGGATTTTGTAAAGGGAAAAAATAGGAAAGAAAAGAAACTAAGAACAAAAGACTCTGGCAAACAAGTCTGAAATCAATACTGAGAATAAAACACATGAATAGAAAGTACAGAGGTGAAGACAAGATAAGACAAACCTGGAAAACCGGGTAGAGAGTTAATCAGGAGTAGCAGGAATAAGAAAATCAGCAAGGTTCTCGGTGGTTTGTCACCCAGTTTCTTAAAGATCCTGGATACGTAGGCACAGCTACATTATTACTCACACTTCAATTTTATTTGAGTGGATCGTGGACTCTATATCCAATTAAGCCTCCATTCATTGCACAAAATATTAATTAATTCTTATCACATTTCCAGGAAACATAATGTTTTAAATGTATTGCGAGGAAACAAAGGGTATGAGGATAAAGCTCAGGCTGTACATGAAGAATGAGATACTTATTCTATATCTAAAATGTACTAAAATAGCTTACGAAGTCAGGATAAAGACGCAAAGAAACAAATTTTTAATCTATTAGTCCCATGTAGACATATATATTACTATCAGTTAATAGTCAGAGAGACGATAATGCAATCTGAGACATACATCCTTTTAGAATTCTTAAGTCTTCAACCTACAAATTCAGAAAAACTTCCATAGACTGAATGTTTCTGCTCAAAATTCATATGTTGAAACCAAATCCCCAACATGGAACTAGGATGTGGGGCCTTTGAGGGGTAATTAGGTCATGAGGGTGGAGCCCTCATGGGTGAGATTAGTGTCCTGATAAAAGAGACCCTTGAGTCGCAGTGAGGGGGTAGCTGTCTGTGAACCAGGACGTGGGCCCTCACTGTACACCAAATCGGCTTTGATTTTGGACTTCTCAGCCTCTAGGTCTGTAAGAAATAAATTTCTGTTGTTTACCGGCCACCCACTTTAAGGTATTTTATTACAGCAGCCTGAACAGGCTAATACAGGAAGCATTTTGGCATACAGAGCTAATGTAAATGTAACAGATCTATTACACTTCTGAAGACTTCCAAAATTTTGAACTTTGGTTTTGTACATTTTACTGAGTAGAATGTTTGAAGACATAGAAATGGAATGGATTATTAATATTTGTTTGTTTGTTTGTTGGGAGGGAGGTAATTAAGTTTATTTATTTCTTTATTTTTGGAGAAGGTACTGGGGATTGAATTCAGGACCTCATGCATGCTAAGCATATGCTCTACCGCTTGAGCTATACCCTCCCCCCTTGGATTATTAATATTTCTTAAAAGAAAAACATTGAAAGAAATAATACTAACTAGCATAAAAAGTGAACTTCATCATCTCCCCTACCCACTTTGTGTGCTAAAGATGTTACTATGCTATAATTTTAGGAGAATCAGCACAAAGAAAGGGCGAATAATTGTTTTATTGCTACAAAATGAGAATCAGAAGCATCAAATAGTTCTTAAAACACTGCACATGGGGTATTCAAATTACTGATTGACATCATCAAGTAAAGTACTCTGAGTAGCCTGAAGACAGTCAAATTCATGGTCACTGAAAGTTCTACTCAATGTTTAGTCTCCTTTCAGCATGCTGAAGCTGACACTTCATCGGTGGCTTAGCTATGCTAGTGTGACTTTTGGGTTAGATATTTTACTATCGCGCATTACAAGAATTCATATATGCATTTCAAGATTAAAATATAAAATCAATAATAAGGACAGTGAGATGGTTGTCAACCACTGGCTAGACAATGTTATCATAATGATGGAAATGCAGTTATATATAAAAATAAACATAATGTGCTATCCACAGGGTATGATGAAGATAAACACCAGTTTCTCTACTGTAGCTACCATAATCATTAAAGAATCAATGGCAAATTAAACTGCACAAATCCTTAGGGGAAGAGGCAGAAAAAAAGCACAGCAGTAAATGCAGAAAGGTTCAAATCAATTTCTCACCCTAAACATAGTGAAGTTCATTAGTATTGCCAACATAGAGGCAAAGGTAAAGACAGCAAAAAGGAGATTTTATCTTCTTTTCACTTTAATTATAGGATTGCCTCAGGCAACTTAAGTTTTCTAACTTGTTTAAAAAAAAGATTGTGTTCTTCTATTACTGGAATTGTACTACGAATAAATAAATTTAAAAGATTGTTTAATGTAAAGAAATTCTAGATGTAAAGATACAAAACGTAAAGGTTTAATATGAAGACGATGCTACCGGGTTTTTGTTTTTTTGTTTTTTTGTTTTTTTGTAGCTAAAATGAAAACTGTCTGCATCAGGCACTCTTTTCAAAATGAATGTTCAAATTCACAAAGATGATTCCTTAAAAGTATACTCATGTACACAAAGACAAAAGGAAAGCAATTTTCAAACAAAAGCAATTTTCAAAATGCTGTGCTCACATTGGCTCAGTCAGATGAATCCTGTGCCCATTTGACCTTCAATCATATTTTTCATTTCATCATTCTGATGAAAATGAGTGGGGCACATGACGTTTGGTCATTCTAGCTGAAAGTGAATACAGTTGCAGACATTCTTCTGGGAAGTATCATCTTTCAAGTAACGTACATGGTAATAAACATCAATAGCCTCACTTATTCTAGAGTAAGTGCTGCCTTTGATAAGTTAGATTCATCGCAGCACTGGTAACAGAAATAGAGGAAATTGTCTGGGCGTTGGTTTGGTCAAAGAAAAGTTACAGATGAAGCTGGTCTGACTTGACACTTAAGTAGAGAGGGCAGAGAATGAGAGAGCATAAGAATGAAAGAAAATGAGAGAAACCCAACAGTTGGTTTAGCACACAAGCACGCTGAGCTGGCAATTCCTGGAATTAACAACAAACCAACTGTACAGCAAGTGAGGTTAGTTCTCTTCTGAACATCCTCAGCTTTCAAAGAGTGTGGTTGTGATAATTCTGTTTAATCTCATTGAAAAGGAATGTCTGGTGACTTTTTTTAAATTTTTTACTTTAGAGACCAAGACTTTCATTAAAGCCAGCGACACTGCAATTTAAAATATCTGATGAGATTTTTAAAAAAGTATATTTAATGAAATATGATCTCACTATTACTTTCTCTGAAAACAATACAAAACAAGAATACACCCAAAAGTATCCTAAAATGACTATATTCACACACCTTATTTTAATCTTTTAATAATATTTGAGAACCTATGATATGTCATCCTGAGATTCAAACATAAATAGGACATAGTCCTTGCCCAGGGAGAGTTTATAATTTGCAGAAGGAAGCAGACCCAGATAGATTAAATACATCGTGGTAATTTCTATAACAGAGCTTAAATAGTGTGTTTGTTCTATGAGATCAAAGAGGGAACAAGGCAATCAGGTTTCTGGTAAATTGGAAAATGTTCACCACAGATATAAACATTTCAGAGGGATCTTGAAGGGATAACAGTTGTTGATCAAGCCAAAAGAGTTTAGGACTGGAGAAGAATGGAATTCTAAACAGAAGTACAAACTGTGCAAAAGCATGCAGGAAAGAGTCTATTTGTTTAAAGAACAGTAAATGATTTTGTTTGGATGGCATTTCAGATGACATACATGTGTGAAGCTGTGACTGGAGAGGAAGCTGAAAAAATAGAATTAGGCTGAAATGCAAAAGGCTTTGTGTGCAAAAAAAAATGTTTAATCAGAAGAATGAATTAAACAAATGTGGTTTCTAGGATAAAACTCTGTGAATCATAGACATGAAGTGGGAAAATCTGGAGACCCACCACGAGGCTGCACGGGTCACTACTGTAATAGTCTATAGTTCCAGCATTATGCCTGCCGTGTAGCAAACACTAAATATTTGTTGAATTAAGGGATGGCTGAACGAACACAATAATATGAACACAGTGATAGGCATCTGAACGAATGTACTTGCAGAAAACACAGAAGTACGCACACATGAATTACTATATATAAAATAGATTAAAAAAGCAAATTTCTCCTGTATAACACAGGAAACGATATTCAAAATCTTGCAGTAAACCTATAACAAAAAAGAATATGAAAACAAATACATGTACGTATATGTATGACTGAAAATTATGCTGTACACCAGAAATTGACACAATATTGTAAACTGATATACTTCAGTTAAAAAAAAAAAGTACACACACACAAGCTGTAACATTCAAAAAGTCCATGTCTATGAAAATGGCCATTATGTTAGGCAAGAAATCATGGTGGTTAAGACAGAGAATGTTTACAGAAACCAGTATTACTCACCAAAATTAACCACAGCAAACCAATCTCAGTTTTCATTGTTATTTGCTTTTATTTTCTAAACAAATTGATTTTAAACGCACTGCCCTGAATGTGAATGGGGACCTAAAATTGGTTCAGTTCTACTGGGAGATGAGTCACAGCATCATTTTTAAATGGATGTGACATTTAAATTAAAATCTACTACTTCGGGTTTGATTTTTTTTTAGTGCCTAAATGATTATGTTTTTTACAGCTATTCATATTAAAGCTCAATATTAATTTCCAAGCTGTGAGTACATTGCACATTAATACTTAAATGAGCTGCAAATTTTCAGATTGCTTTAGAGCAAATTGCTCTAGAAATATCATTATCTGAAATGCACATACAGCCTATTCAATCTCAGCAATTGCTTTCACTTGTGTTAGATTCGTTTATGAAGATATCACAGCAGAGAGGGAACAGAAAAAGCAAACATTAAATTTCAGACAGAATATTAGCAATATTTTAGTAAGAAATGTATCAATGAAGTTACAGAGGAGCAGGCCAAAAGTAATTTTAATATGTCAGCATTTGCAAAGACTCATAACAAAAAGGTTCACACACAAAAGGCTGTGCGCAAAACATGGGGCAAAAAGTCTGCTGTGACCAGCAATTGTGTTGCATGCATTCTAGAAGCTAAGGGTTTTTGAAAGGCATTTAGCTTTAAACTACTCAGTGTTCCTTTGAAACGTCCTCAGCAGGACCAGAAATGGAGGATTCAATTTTCAAAGATAATTGTGGCAGATAACTGTCTCATGCCTTTTCAGCAAGAATCTGATAAAACACCTAATTACTAACCAAATGATGTTTGAGCTACAGAGCTTGGCTGATGCGAAGGCTACCTAGAAAGACCTGGTCATTCCTTCTACCCAGAGGGGAATGCAGTTGGATTGTAAATTAATTTCATTTATTTGACTAATGAAATCTTATGAACGATCCTAAAGAAGTAATTTATGATTTTAACAATAGAGCAGACATTTCATCATAAAATCAATGAAAGCCACAAAAATAACTTCTCACCACAGCACATCTAAAACAACCAACCGAAAATAAAAACAGGTTCAGTTGGAGGTTCAGGCAGTTTAATCTTCTTTGTGTGACTATAATGATGCTATCTATTATCCTGGAAAAAGCAAAATTTTAACATTTTGGGATGTTAGAATTTGGCTCAACTCTTCTAATAAAGATATTAGTCATAAGTGCAGGACCCTTTATCTTCAAGCGCACATGTATGCACACTTAGCTGAACTCCTGACTACTTCTGTGTGTGATTCTCTATCATATCCTTGGCCTTTACTTGCTATGTCATGTTGTCATATATAATCTAAGGCCTAAAATTAAGACCCAATATTGTGTGCTGCCTTGACATCTGGTGAAATTGGGATGGCCTCAAGTGGCCGGACTGCAGTTTCCCTCCCCACTTTACTCCTGTGAATAAGGTCCTCTAAGCAAACACCTTCCTTACCGAGGGGACCAGTCACAGTTCCTGCTTATCTCTGAGGGCCAGGTTTCATTACCCAGCCAGCTTACGGAATTATTCATACAAGCCAATCACCCTCCTGGGAGAAAGGGCATCTCACCCTCTTGATACCACGAAGCTAGCCTCCCACAGACTCTGGTCCTTCACTCCATCCTCCACTCCGTTCCAGAGTGCAACCCCCATGTGACGCTGCATGGCATGTGGTGTCTTCTTCTGCTGGGCTGTGAGTGTGAGTGATGAATTACTGTTGCTCTCATCTGTCTAGTGTTTGACGCCATGTGTTCAACCATCCCTAAATCTCTATGGTGAGAGCCTCTTACTCACCAAAGGGGTGAATATGAGGTGACCATCCTAGGACCACTCAGGTCCTTATTCTTCTTTAAGTAAATATGTCATTTGATTAGTATATTGCCAGGGTGACTGCCAAATTGTGGCAATCTAGATAGGCAAAGAAAATGACCAGAGGCTTCCCTATGTCAATGAAACATACACTGACATGTATTGAATGCTTTCCCCAGTTCCCTTAGATAGTTCCTACTGGCCTAGTGACTACTTGTGTAAAATGACAGAGGATAAGGTTAAAAGAGGAACATATTAACACAAAACAAAAACAACGCACTCCATTACCAAAGGATGATCAGAAAAGGGATTCGTCCACTGAAGAATGAAAGCTCACTGAATTTCAGCAAGTTATACACAACAGGTTAAAGAAAATTTTCATTTTAAAGATAAAAAGATGACTATTTGGCAGCTGCAGTAGTGTTTCTTTTGATTGCTTTTACATTTTGCCACATTTTGTCTCTATTTGCCATTAATTCAATATTTTTGGTCCTGCGGGTACCTTTATTTTAGGACTTGAGATCAGAGAAAAAGAAAACCTGATTAGTGCAGAGGTGGAAAAAAAAATCAGAACAAAAAATAGCTACAGGAAGTAGAAGGAAAGCACATATCATACGTTTTCCAGTTAAAATTGGGATATGATAATTACTTGAAGGTAATTATTACACGCCTCCACATCTGTACACTGAGCTAAAGCATTTGAAAGGTTTCTTATCTCTCCAAATACTGAAATATTACAAAGCAATCAAGGGTAAAATAGTGAGTTTTAGCAATAGCAAGATCATAGAAATAGTAGGTATTTAGTTAAATGTTTTTCTATTTTAGTCACTTTTAAATCCAGGAAGTGGTTTGAGCTTCAAGGTATAAAGAGTAATTTTTTTTTTTTTTGCAAAATAAACACACAGTTAAATAGAATTTGCAAAATTAAATTTCAAGTCCATGATTCTCTCCTGATAATTAGATCAAAGATTAAAATTTATGCTGAGATGATTCCCCGCTCCCCAGTACCAGATAGAGTTCATTACTTTCTACCTACTTTATCTTTTGTGCAGTAAAATAACCCCTGAAAAATCATTATTTAGCCTTCTTATTTTATGGTCATTTTTCTACAAAATGCTATCCCAACACAAATACCTATTTTTCTATTTTGTTCAAGCCAATACTGTCATCTCTTTTCTGTCTTTTCCTCTTGAGTCGATTATTTCCAGCAGCGTTCAGACATACTCTGCTACCTCACAACTGCAAACACAATACAAATAAAAAATAACAGTCAAAAGTATTTGTTGCTTTCTCTGTCTTATCTCACTTTGCATAATGTCCTCAAGGTCTATCCATGTTGTAGAAAATGGCAGAATTTCCTTCTTTTTCTCATGGCTAAATATTTCATATATATATATATGTATATATATACATATATATATGAGATAGGTATATATCTATCTATATATATAAATAGAGAGAGAGATCACATTTTCTTTACCCATTCATCGGTTGACGAGCATTTAGGTCACTTACGTATCTTGGCTGTTGTAATAATGCTGCAGTAAACGTGGGATACATATATCTCTTTAACATCCTGTTTTCATTTCCTTTGTGTATATACTCAGAAGTGGAATTGCTGGATCATATGGTCGACCATTTTTTAATATTTTGAGGAGCCCTCATGTTGTTTTCCATAGTGGACGAACCAATTTTCATTCCTACCATCAGTTTATAACGGTTCCCTTTTACCTACATCCTTGCCCACAGTTACCTATTGTCTTCTTGATGACAGCCATTCTAACAGGTGTAAAGTGATATCTCATTGTAGTTTTTGATTAGGATTTAGTCAGCGATTAGCAATGTTGAGCATCTTTTCACGTATCTGTATGGATGTCTTCTTGGGAAAAATATTCTGCTGCCCATTTTTAATCATATATGTTGTTGTTGCTATTCAGTTGTTGAGTTCCTTATTTATTTGGATATTAACCCCCCTTACCTAATATATGGATTGCAAAATTTTTCTCCCATTCTGTAGACTGCCTTTTCATTTTTTTCCAACATATTAATTAAGCGGACACACGACTTGGTCCATTAACAGATAGTGGTAACTGCTACAAAAATTAGAGTAAAGGAATGGAAAATAATGGAGTGCTATTTAGATAGTACAGCCACAAAAAAAAAAAAAAAACTGAGGCAGTGATGTTGTGTAGAATCCTAAATGATGTAAGCAAGTAATGAGAAGTCTGGGGAAGCACATTTCAATCAGAAAGAACAAAAATTGCAATGGCTCTGAAAAAGCTTGATTTTTTTGAAGAGCATCAAGAAGGCCAAGATGGCTCAAGCAAAGTAAGTTTTATCAGTAAAATCTAAATATAGTTGACCCTTAAAAAACCTGGGGGTTTTGGGACACTGACCCTCTGTGCAGTTGAAAATCCAAGTATAACTTACAGCAGACCCTCTGTAAACACAAATTCAACCAACTATGGATCAAGTATTACTGTAGTATTTACTATTGAGAAAATTCGTGTATAAGTGGACCTGAGCAGTTCAAACCCATGTTTTCCAAGATTGCTTCTTCATTTTGTTGATTGTTTCTTTTGCTGTGCATAAGCTTTCAAGTTTGATGTAGTGTGATATCACTTATATGTGGACTCTAAAAAACCAAACTCATTAAAAATCGAGTAGAAAGGTGGTTAATTAGGGGCAGAGAGATGAGGAAATAGGAGAGATGTTCTTTAAGGATATAGAATTGCAACAGTAAACTAATAGGTCAAGGGGATCTAATGCACAGTATAGTGAATATTGACAACAATATGGTATCATAATCATCAAACTTGCTAGGAGATTAGATCTTAATTATTCCAAATCCCCAAAAGAAATGATCATTATGTGTGGTGATAGAGGTGTTAATTATTAATACACTGGCAACCATATGACAATACAAAATGTATCAAATCAATATATACTTTAAATTTACACAATGTTATATGTTAAATATATTTCAATTAAAGAAAACATATATAAAACCTGTGAATCTGTGACTAAAAAGAAAAAAAAAAGAGTATTTGTTGCTTGATTCCTTATTACATTCCACTCATGGCTTTTATGCAGTTAAGTTCTTTTATTTTTTTATTGAGTTATAGTCGATTTACAATGTTGTGTCAATTTCTGGTGTACAGTAGAGTAATTCATATATATACATGAAATATATATATTCCTTTTTGTATTTTTTTATTATAGGCCATTACAAGGTACTGAATATAGTTTCCTGTGCTATATAGTAAGACCTTGTTGTTTATCTATTTTATACATAGTAATTAGTATCCACAAATCTTGAACTCAGTTTATCCCTCCATCCCCTAGTTTCCGATGTAAGTTTCTTTAGAAGAGTTCTCTGTTTTCACTTTCTCCATTGCCTTAACATCCCTTCATTTTTCCTACCACTCCAATCTGACTTCCACTTCTATCACAGTGCTGAAGCTTCTCTTACTAATGTGGCCAATGACTTTCTTCACGCTTTCTTCAGTCACTGCCTGTTCTTTGGAAATCCTCCTTTCTCTTGGCCTCTGTTCTGTTACTCATTCTTGGCTTTCCTCCTAAAATCCAGTACATTTTAGAGTATTTTTTGGACCCTCCTTCTCCTCCTTCTCTACTTTACTCTTAAAAAGTGAAATCTCTAAAGAGACTGTCCTGGGTCTTTTTCTCTTTCTAGAAAATTCTATCTATAAATATTTTCTATGTGCTAGTATTTCTGCAGTCTAGCTCTCCATCATGAGGTTCAGGCTCATGTGCCCAAATGATTATTTGACATCTTCACTTGTCATCGTCTTAGGGACATCTCACATTTAACATGTCCAAAATTGAATTCTTGATCAAATCCCCTCTATCCCCATCTCTGAACTAAATATGTTGCTCCTCCGGTCTTTCCCTGCTCTTCCATCCAGGTACCCATGCCACATGCCTGAGAACCATTTTACCCTTGCCCTACCTTCCATATCCCAACCATCACTGTCTCTATTGGTTTCACCAAGGTATTCATAGACAATGAGTTTCATCACCTTCCCTCCCTCCCTTTCATAGCTAGACCGTCACTAAGTCCTGTTGATTCTATCTCTAAATTATTTATCAAATCTTCCAGTTTCCGTCTACCTTCACTATATCTACTCTTGACAAAATCACCATCTTCTCTTGTTTGGATGTGACAATTACCTCCTAACTGATTCCTCTGTTCCTAGCCTAGCTTCCACATTATCCATTGGGTAAATACAAACAATGAGGTTTTTAAAATACATTGAGTAAAACATATGCAATATAATACGTATAAAGTATATACCTAAGTACTGATCTTAAGTATTCAGCTCAATAAACTTTTGCTATGTATGTATCCACTACCCTGAGCAAGATATAAAATATTCCCTATATTTAGCAGTTTCCTTCATGCTCCTTTCCAGTCGATTCTCACTTCTATTTCAGGAAACTGCTATTTTTACTTCTCATGTTCAGTTTTGCCTTTTCTTGAACTTTATATAAACTAAATCCTATGTGCTCATATGTGATTTACATTACAGTATAATGTCTGTGGGGCTTATTCAGGACACCTTCAGTATCAGTAGTTTAGTGTATTTTTATACTGCATAATATTCCACTTTGTGAATATACCACAATTTACTTACCTCTTTTCCTATTGATGGGCCTTAGGATTTTTTCCTGTCGACGTAGCTCTTCTTACACATGGCTTTAACATGGGCTTCTTTACAGCCCTAGCTCCCTCAGAATATATCTGTCTCATAAATTCAGGAAAAGCTTCGTAAAAGCTTGATTTCAATATACCATTTTCTCTCCAAAAACTTTATACAGTGTCCTTTAAATGCTCATCCCATCAAGTTTAAGCTGGAGGCACAGTAAAGGTCTCCATAATTGACCTCTGTTGTGTTTATCCAGACTTATTTGCCACTCAGTACTCTTCCATCAGGACCCTTTATCCATCAGACCAGCTTTAACTTTTCCTCCTTTCAGTCTCCTCTTTTTTTCCCTTATTATTTCCTAGCAATATCTTTTCTCTGACTTTTCCTTCCTCAAGAATAGCCAGTGTATTCCCTCTTTGCCTAATAAAGTTCTGCTATCTTTGGACTGTCTTTGGTAACTTAGTCAAGTCACATTTGCTTGGAGAATTTTCCTCTGGCATAGCATGGGCAAAACCTCAACTTAGTACTTGATTGTCTGCTTTTCCTGTTTTCTGTTTTATAATTAATCAACTACTGAAGCTAGATAATAAGACCAAACTATCCAAGAACTTTTTAATGTTAGAGAACTGCCCCAAATCAAGTCTATCATTTCATAATACTTTGATAGGCACCTAAACTTTGAGATTACATGTGAGTACAGTTTCAAACATTACATCAAATAATATGGTATCATTTTGTGATTTGTATTTGATTTTTTTAAAGTAGGAATAGAAAGCAAGAACTTGTGGTGTCAACACTAGATCTTATGCTAAGCGTCTAAAATAGAGGACCAACAGATAAGTCATATCAGCGAATGTAGTGACAAGTCCACTGAGAATTGTGACCAAAAGTGAGGACCCTGGAGCTGCAGAACGTGACTGACCAGGCAAGACTTAGAAGCCATCTGTTACTGCGGTCACTTTTCTTCTCAATAGAATTGTCAAAACAGGACAGACACAGGATCTCCACCTAGAATTTATGTGTGTCAGCTACCACCACCTTCTCAGGAACACCACTACCCTGCACTCAACAACGATTCCATGGTTCATTCTTTAACGCTGGAGCTTTCCTCTATATATTCTTACTGAAATATTGAGACTAGGTAACTATTACTAGGTTATTTTCTAAAATCCTAAACACACAAAATTTTGGGCCTCTTCACAGTAGCAGTTATTCTTCACCTAAGCCACAGTCTTTTCTAAGGCTTCAGTTCCTTCATGTGTTCTCCCTCATGAAATAGTCTTTTTTGAACACTGTAACTCACGAATCCAAGTCATTTTTTATACATCGGTCATGAATACCCTTCTGCTTATGTCAGTCTTCCCACCATCTGTGAAATCCACCTGGTCTGCTTTAATGCATTTCTTAGCTTGTGATCCTTTCATATGGCTGCTGACTCAGTCAGCCCCGTGACCCCTCTGGACACCTTTTCACCTCCTTTCCACTGGAACCTATTACCACTGGTCATACCTGTGATCTTATGCCTGCCAGATTTCTATCTTTTGGGTCATTTAGGGCTTCTGTTTTTATTCATATCAGTTCTCTTACATTTTTCAAGATTAAAAGCATTTTACAACTCAGCAATTTCAAGGAAAACGTATTCTTGATGAAGGATAAAAACACCACAATGTGTTCCTGAAATAATATTGATTTTTTGAAATAAGATATTGCTTTACTAACTGCTCTTTATTTATTGCAGCACCAGCAATAAAAGATACGTCAACTATTTTTATATATGTTACCATGAGTACACAAAATCCCATGATTGTCCTCACTGTGATTCCAGATAGAATTTCCTTAATATTAATTCAGAATATTGTATACTTAATTTTATCACTACTTTTCTATTTTTCAATAATTGTCATTAAAAAAATTACAGTGGAACCTAAAAATAATATTACTACTAAAAACAGTGAAAACTGGAATAGTTTTACCACATGGGTCAAAGATTTCCTTAATTATCATTCATGTAAGTACATTTTAAATTTCTTAATACAAGTGTTTATCCTTATGAGTAAATTGTAAAATAATATCTATTTATAATATTAATACTATTAAGTGTTACAGTGACCTGAAAAATCTACATCTGACAAACCTGTTACTCTCACAGATTTTAAATTACTCATTGAATATCAATGTTTTCTTCATTTGATGGGCTGTTAAATTTAAGTTAAAAAAATCAGAAGAATAAGATAAATGTAAGGGTATAGTTAGCAGATTTCAAAATATACTGATTGCTGAGAATACTGAGAATTCCCTTCTCAGTAACAGAAAAATTCCAAGATATTTATTTTTCACTCCTTGTATTATAAAACTGTCTTTGATTAAAAACTTGATTATTTATTTTCCATTTTCTTTCTTTTTTTTATTTTCACTGTGCAGTGGATTCAGCTGCATTCATTTCTTATTTTTGCCAGTGCTTCTTGAATTGTTTATTGATGAAACTGAATTTAGATAAACATGGCAATTTAACAAGCTGTAGAACTGGAAACTATTTTAAATAGCTTTTAATTTCTAAAATAAATTCTTCCTCACTCAGGCTATCTGTTCGAATGCATACTCATGTACACTGCACTCCCAGGAGAGAAGCATCTAATTGAACATGATATTTTATGGCCCTAAGACACGTTTGTCATACCCAGGATGTTGAATATTTACAGTCATTATAAAAGTGCCTGTGTAATAAAAGTCTCAGAGGATTTAAAACTAAACAGAATCTTGAAGCTAAATCACATTTATGCTGTATGTATGTGGTACTGTATTGCTCAATTAGTCTAATTGCATCAAATAACTATGTGAATTGTATTCTTCACAAAAATTGAAAATAAATATTCATGATGTCGAGTATGGCTAGTCCTCAGTACACAACTAAACTGTGTTACATGAATATGCTTAAATGTTGGTTATTTGGAAATCTGGATTATATTTTCTTGTAAAAATTATAATGAGCTTTATTGTGTGGTCCACAAATACCTCTTTATCCAAAATGTGTCTGTAATAAGTATGAGCTCTTTAGTCTTTCTTTGGTATTATGTTTATTCAATTTTCTACACTGGTCAAGGTAGGGACATTTTCTGACCCAGAATCACTTTAATTTTAAGCCTTATATCTTTCAAGACGTGATCATTTTCAGTTCTGTACTATCTCTCTGACAAAGACAAACCAAAGGACAAACTCGTATGATTCCACTCACATGAGATGCCCAGAGTAGTCAAATTCATAGAAACAGAAAGTAGAATGGTGGTTGCCAAGTGCTGGGAGGAGGAATAAATGGGGAGTTATTATTTAATGGGTATGGATTTTCAATTTTGTGAAATGGAAGTCTGGAAATGGATGGTGGTGATGATTGCACAACAATAATGCACTTAATGCCACTGAATTATTCATTTAAAGATGGTTAAAATGGTAAATTTTATGTATGTTTTACCATAATTAAAATATATTAATTTGTTAATTATTTAATGGACTAAAGTATGAATTAGGTTATTTTAATAATGTATTAAACTAACCTATGTAATTGTGATGACCTAACTGAGGTCATTATGAAACTCCAGATGATCAATATTTAAAAGAATTGTGTATGTTTTTCTTCTTATAATGGAGACATTTGGATTGACTGAAAGTTTGTAGAATTTGGACAACACTGAATTGCTTAGAAAACAAACGTCACATTCAAACACGGATAAAAGTTTACCCTTGAGTTCCAAAGGGCTTTACGAAGCCAGGGCAGTTTCCAGTTAACACAGACACTCCGACTCTATGGGTAAGCCTTCAGATTCTTACTGTTGATAAAGAAGGCATACCCCTTTACTTGTTAGTTATACTTTTTAAATTTTTCTGTAGTGAAAATGTTTTTGTAATTTGAACATGATTCTGATGACAGTGAAGCAATGTTTTTCAGCTTTCATGGATATTATACCACATAAATTGTGACCGCAATTCTCTTATGAGTATTATCTTTTACAAACACTGTAGAGCTCATTGCTTCACTCATAAGTTCTATATCAAATCTGCTTCTGTGGCTTTTTCATTGCTTAACTGTTAAAGTGGTACTGCTAGTTACTGAGAGGATCAAAACTGAAACATGGAAGTGATGTGGAACTACATACTTCTAAGGTTGGTTTTTCATATTATGCAGAATATGGATATTTAATTTAAGTAATAATCAACGTAAAATCACACTATTAATTAGTTGCTGTATTATAACATAATACATAAAGTATTATAACATAGAATAAATACATTGCCTTAACTCGAGAAACACTGAAATAAAAATGTAGACAGAACATAAAGAGATGTGGAGACAGAATGAAAGACAAGCAAGTATATGTAGGAAAATGAACACAATTTTCCTTATTTAGCTGCACTCCTTGATTTGAAGGGTAAACTCAGCTTTAACACTTCTATTTGCTAATGTTAACATGTGCATTGCCTGCTGACTTTACCAAAATTTTATATTCTCATTCACAATGCACAGCAGTTGTTTTGGGGTTAATATTAGGTACAATATCTCAAAGGAGAAGAACCTCTCTTTTCTAGAATGTGACTTGTGTTAAAGGTGACAAAGGAAATTATCCCAGATTTCCCTTACAGGTCACCACACACGTTTTGTTTATTTCATAAAGCAGATGAAGAGTAATTTAAAAACCAGTTTATAGTATCCAGGCATTGCGAAGTAGCAGATACACTTTCTTCTTCTAGTATTTTAGTTTATACTTGCTTCATACTGCTTAGTAAACTTTATCACTTGTATTATACCATAATTAAAATTTTATCAGATGTAACCCTGATACACTGCTTCAGAATTCCCACAACTTTTTATATCAGAAAGCCCCTGTATTTCCAAAATGGGATCCAATAAAAATCCTGGGAAGAAGGAATGTAGAGGGAAAAATAATGATAAGTAGGAGACAAGAATGCAGCATTTGTTCACTGTGCTGTTTGCAAACCAACCGACAGTCAGTCCTCCTGATCTCAACTGTTGTAGAATCTTTCCATAACCCCAATGAGATTTAAAATTCAAATGCAGAATTATTGTTCTAATATATGCAAAGAGCATTTGTCTGTGTGGACGTATATGCATGCGGCATCCAAATCTGATTTGCAATATCTAGTGTTTCCTTCTAGACATAAGAGCTCAACCAAAATGTTTTTCCTTCCTCAAAATATGGGATTTAATTACAAGTAAAAGTATAGGAACTTCAGAATAAAGCTTTAAACACCTCTTGGAATCAATTATCATCAAGTAGACAGTAATTGCCCGCTTAGTATAGTTATTAATGCTCACTATCATTTTATATAGGAAGAATGTAGAAAAGGCTGTCACACAAAAGGACTGAATCTTAGCCTAACGTAAGAAGAAATTTTATTAGTGACAGGTATTGGATGCTCACTAATCTCTCTGATAACATGAGAGTGACTTAAGAATATTTCACTAATGTGAAAAACGTTTTAAACAAGCATTTGAAATGGGAGGCATAATTAAGAGAAAGAAAATCAATAGAGCCAAATGTATGAAAATTCATGAATTGGGAAACAAATTAATTTTAAAACATCAGATTAAGTAGGATTTTCTGTAGAGAAGAACAGAAAACCAGACTAGAATACAAATGGTGTCAAATAAGTGGTTTTGAAAAATCAGTGGAAGTAAATATCTAAAATGAATAAACTAAGTATAATAAAAATATAGGGAAGAGTTTTTGCCCATAAACTGCCATAGTTTCCCATTGGCTTTTTAAAACAGGTTCAATTCTGAATTATATAATAAATTGAGGACATGGAAAAGTTAAATAGATTAAATAAGAAAAATCATAATTATTTTGATTTCAGAATTTGGGTAAAAACAGAAAATTCATAAATCCATTTATATTGCCATGGAACAAAAAAGTATGGGAAATTGTGTTCTCAAAACAAGTATTCTCTGATGCCCCATGAGAACTGTTCTATTTTCACTAAACCCTGAACAAAGGGACTACGATAAGAGTATCTGGCTAGTTTTCATTTCGGTGGTACATGTATATTTTGGTAAACTGAAATAGTGTGTGGAGTGAATTTATCAGAACAAGAGGTATATATAGATTTGGTAATGGATTATCCATTTTTGCAAATTTGAAAATAACCCCCAAAAGGAGTTCATAAATATTGAAAAACAAAGAGATATTAATGTATTCTTCACATTAATTAAAAATATGATTGTTACTTAAAAGACTAATTAAATATTCTGTCATTTATAATAGACATGTTACAAATAAGGTGACTTGAAAATAGATTATAATAACTAATTAACAAAGAATGATAGAGATGACATTCTCTAATTCTTAAAAGCATGACATATTCGGGCTAAAGGAGTTTTTAATATCAACATCATGCGTGTAAATAAATATAATATTAAGTAAAATAGCTAGCAAGATGGTAAGTTTAAGTTAAAATATATAATTAAGTGTAAATGGTATAAACAAATCAGTTAAAAGACAGATGTGGTCAGACTGGATTTAAAAAAAGCAAAAACCAATTAGATGATATGTCTATGAGAAACACATAATAAACATAATAATATACATAGAATAAAAGTAAAATGTTACAAGAAGACACATCTTGCAAAAATTAAAACAGTGAAATGTGGAGTGGCTATATTCATATCAGATATATTCAAGTTCAGAACTACTATTGCCACACATAAAAATAAAAATAATGATAAATGGCTCAATTCATTATGATGGTAAAAATCCTAAATGCATACACACAGAATGACAGAGTTTCAAAATGCATGAAGGAAAAAATGAAATGAAAGGAGAAATAGATAAAACCACAATAATAGTTGGAGAGTCCTCTCTCAGTAACACATAGAAAAAGAAATATCATTAAGGATACAGAACACCTGAACTACATTATCAACCAACCTGAGCTAACTGATATTTACAGAGCACTCCACCAAACAGCAGAATACACACTCTTGTCAACTAGACATGGAACATAGACCAAGATATATCTCATCCTGGGCCAGAAAACAAACTCAAATTAAAAAGAATGAAAATCATACAAAGTTTTTTCCCTTAAAGAAAATGAAGTTTAAATAGAAAATGCTAACAGAAAGAAGCATGGAAATCCCCAAACATTTGGTAATTAAATATTACGTTTATAAATAACCTGTGTATCCAAAAGGGAAGTAAAAAGGAATATAAATTATTTTGAATTAAATAGAACAGAAAATATAACACAAAAAGTCATGGAATGCACGTAAGTAGTGCTTAGCATGAAATTTAAAGCATTAAGATAATAAATGGATTTAGCAATGCCTCACGATAAAAGGTTAAAACATAAAAATCAGTTGTATTTATATAGTCTTGTAATAAACAACTGGAAATTGAAATAATAAAAAACTATATTATATTAAAGCATGGAAAATCATAAAATACTTAAAGATACATTTAGCAAAATACGTGCAAGGTTTGTATGCTGAAAACTTTAAAATGTTGATGGAGAAATATACCAGTTCCATGAGCTGGAAAACTCCATGTTACTATAATGTCAATTTTTCTCAAACGGGTCTATAATTTCAATGTAATCCCAATGACAATCACTGATTTTTTAATAGAAACAAAGATGCTGATTTGAAAAATTCACATTGAAAACTAAAGCTGATTAACTAAATTAACCAATATGGATCTAAATAAGAACAAAATTGGAAGACTCAAATAAGCTAATTTTAAGACTCAAAAACTAATACAGTTTTGTAATGACATAAGGATTAACATGTAGATCAAAGAAATATAACACAGAATCCAGAAGCAGACCATACATATATACACTCATATAGTCAGACCAAGGTAATTCAGTGAGAAATAGGCGGTATTTGCATAAAAAGGTATCTTGACTGTTACTATATAAAAATTAACCCCAAATGGATCATAAAAGTAAATATAAAAACTAAAACTCTGTATATACCACCAGAAAAATAAAAGAATACATTTGTGACCATAAGTTAAGCAAATATTTTGACAAGACACAAAAGCACTAATTAGAAAAGAAAAAAAAATGGACTCCTTCAAAATTAAAATCTTTTGCTCTTCAAAAGACACCACTGAGAAAATGAAAAGTCAAACTAGCGATGAGGAGAAAATATTTGAAAAATAGATTTCTGAGGAAGGACTTGAACCCTGAATGTATAAAGAACTCTTCTAAGTCAATAAGAAATGAAACAAAAACCCAATAAAAAATAAGGAAACATTTTGAACAGACGCGTTAACGAAGAAGAGACCCAGATGACCAAAAGTCAGATTAAAAAAAGTTCAACACTGAGTCATAAAAGAAACAGAATAAAACACAATGTTATACTATTATACATACATTGGAATGACTAAAATTTCAAATAAGGTAGTAGGAAATGCCATACAAAACAGTCTGATTTCTATGCATACATATTTGTTCTTATTTCAGAATTACTAGAATAGAGGTCTAACTTACTGGAATTAAAATCTAATGTTAACTACTGCTACTCCCAGTTTTTCTTTCCAAGTAGTAAAAAACCTTTAGTTTCCACATATAGTGACATCCAGAGCAAACTCTATATTCAGCATAATTCTGATCCAGTAACTAATCCTTAATTTTTAATAGTGAAGGGCTTGGTATCTTGTTACTGTGGATTCAATCTTTTATATTAGTACTTGAATAGTTCTTTTAAAAAGCAAAAAGAAAAATGACCTCAGATACCCATCTCTCAATTCTCAAAGTTGTTACTAACAGATCTCTAATTGAACAAAATAATCTTTCTTGTTTGGTAAAAGCTCCAGCTTCAGCGACTGAAGCCATGTCCATCTCTGTGGTCCAGACATGTCTGGGCAGGGCTGACCTCCCTGAAGGACAAAGCCCACTGGACTCAGAAGCTTCCTTGTTGGGAACTCATTCAGATCCCAGGTGTGACAAGCTTGACTCGGTACACAGCTAGTCACTAGCAGGAAGAAGTAAGTCTGAATAAAGATTTGGAATATTAACTGAGCTCTGTCTCAGACCTTGAGAGTTTAGGATGGTGGAGCTAGAAGGCTTTAAGAATTGCTAACAATTGTGAACACTCTGTGATTTACTCCAACAGATTGCTTTCTGCAAATTTCTGTCTCACTCTGCCAAGAAACATTGCATAACCCTGACATGCAAAGGTTCAGAATACGCACACAAGAAGGGGCAAGAAAAGTGGCAACAGTGCTCAGTAAGGGAGTTTGTTTTGGTTCCTCGTGGTCAAAGTTCTATCCAGCAGCTGGGGAACAAGTGGAAGAGAAAGACGAGGGTCAGGGAGCTGCCTGGCTGTGATGAGGCACCCTCTGAACTCCCAGGATTTCTGGGACTCTTCAGGGTTGAATTTCTGCATCAGAAGGTGGTGACATAAGAAACGAAAATGGGTTACACTTTATAATTCCGTCAACATTCAACATTCCTAATTCAGTTCCCCAAGATAAAATATCTGATTCCTTTAAGATTCTTTCTTTGAAAATCAAGTTAAATTTTCTATAATCTGGAGAAGAAAGGGTTAGAGTTAATAACTTCCTTTGAGAATCTTTTCATTATTTATATCTTGTATTTATTTTTATAAAATATCAACTCTACTTAGGTACATTTTCATTTTGGCCTAACATGAAAGATATAAAAAGACACAGCATAATTTGTATCTAATCCATTAAAATACATCATCATAAATTAATTTCCAATTATAAACTAGTTGAAAAAGGGCAGAAGTCACTTAATTTCCTGTGTATTACTTTGTCTACTGGACTGAAAAAGAGTGTTCATTTTGTGCCTTCAATATTCAAAATGCAACTATAATTTAATCATGCCTTCCCATCTGATAGGAGAAGGAGAACATGAAGAGAGGGACCACGTGTATAAGGCCTCCTAGCAGAGTTCGGGGACAAGTCGCAGGTAATTCTGTACAGCACTGAATCTGTGTCAGCTGCTCCCGTGCACCCTTCACGCCCATCCCTTTAATCCTCATGGCAACACTGTGATATAACAGATGGGTTCCTGGAGAATAATTCAAAGTGTCAGACTTCCTGCATGGTCTCCTTCAACTGTCTCGACTTTTAGATGCAGATGGTTGAGTGTGGACTCAAACACAGCTGGCCACGTTTTCACAACTACATTTAACTGACATATTTTACAGTCCCCTTTTCCGTAGTAAATTGGGGCTTAGCCTTTAGGTTACTCTCTGTAGCTACATGTATGATGCTTACAGCAGCTATCCAAATAGCAAATTCAAACAGGATATTGATTCCACTGAGTTGAAAAAAAAATCATTTTTTTTTATTTCCAATATGTTATGTAAAATAGTATAAACAGAACCCTAATTTTCCTGCTCTCAACAGCCAATAGGTATCCCATCATTGCTAGTAAATGTAGTTGATATGTCCTCTTTCTTATCAGGAAAATAAGTGAGTTACAGCCTTTATTCTTAGATAGTAAGTTTTGAAGTCAAATATGGAATATGGATTACTGAGTATCATCTTCTTAGAGTACTTAAAGCAAATATTGATCCTGAAAAAAATATTCTTTGAAATTTATTTTTGTTTCAACACTGTGGGAATGATTTTCCTTCTGAATATGGTACAGGGTTATTTTAACTTTGATTGTTAAGAAATGTGTTCATTGTTAATAAAAGTGGTTAAACTCAACGTGTACACAGTCACAACAAACTAGATGTGAGATGTGCAGAGAAGGAGTGGAGGAGTGTGGAGGGCAGACATGGAGGTGGGACATTTGAGATTTTTCACTATGGCACTTACTCTTTTAGTTAGACCCTCGTCTCTTCTAATCATAGTTTCCTGTAACTAAGGAGAGTTAGGAGTAAACAAATATTGATGGATATACACCCACACATCTTAATTGATTTTTTTTCCACAGATTTTTCTTTCACTTACTTTTGCCAATTCTCTTATGTCCATTATGTTAGTAGTCTCAACTGCCATCAGTTTAATTATTTACCTGGTTGAAATCTTATTTCGTTTAAATCTGGAATCCTTTAAAACAGATTTTACATTATAATATAATATAATGTGTATGTTTTAAAAAGAATTGAAGCAGAATTTCACTAGAGAAAAATTTCCATGTGTACTTTGACGTCCTTTGAAATACAGAAATCGTGATATCAACACTGAAAGTCCTGTTGGGACTGTCTGTCTAGTTCATCTTTTCATTAAATACAGAAGTTCCACACTTGAATTTATTCATAAGTGTATATGCACTAGAGAAACAACAATCAAAAACTGGGGCAAAATCTTGAATTTATGTTGAATCTGGGGGAAAAGATGTGTTTCTATGAATTTTTACAAGACACTTATTAGGTGTTCTTCTCAAAGTTCCTGAATGCATTGACTTGCTACAGGTTTTCTTCTCCTCTTTTCTTAGCCAATCCCCAAAGCAGTCACTCTACCCATCACAATATCCTGTCAGAAAGGGATTCTTTTGAAGTTCCTAAGACAGTCCCCTCCTTTTTTCTTACTGCATTGTTAGTGAGGTGTTCTTGGTTCAAGACATCAGCAGAACAAGACTCCCTTCACATACACGTTTAATCCTTACCCTATGAAAGCCTTATTCGAGAAGAACTGAAAGCTCGCTGGATAACACAGGCAACAACAAATGGTTTGCTTCTGCCGTGAGGATTGCAGACACTATCATGGGTTTCAAAGGAGGATTTGAGGGGACAGCAAGGATGTTACTGAAATAACTTTTGCATGACTAGGATTTACAGGGTTGGCTGAAACATGTTAGTGATATAATAAAAATCCAAAGTTTGAAGGCAGAATATTTTATTTTAATCCCTCATCTTTATCAGATACCAAATATTATATCTAAAAAAAAAAAAGAAAAAATTTGAGAGCTAAGAAAAAGAGGGGCAGCTTTGTTGAACCCAGTAAAAGCTAAACCCATGAAACGCCATGGGTTTGCGACCATTAAAATTAAAATTAAATAAAATTAGGGGCCCAATCACAGTAATTTCAAGAGCTCAGTAGTCACACGTGGCTAGAGGCTGTGGTACTGGACAACATAGTAACTATTTCGATTATCATGGAAAGTTCTACTGGACATTCCTGATATCCTGACATAGAGCAAGTAACTAATATGAAGCGGAAATTTTTCACATTTTGTACAGCAATCTTGCAAATGTAGATACTTATTTATGAGGTGATCTAAAAGATCACAGTAAGAGTCGGTGATATTTAGTAACTTATTTCTACAGATTAAAAAATACTTTTCAAAATATTGCATACTGACAAAATGTTAGTAAAATTTGGGGAAAGAAGCACATATGATCTTAAAACATTTATATTCCAAATGTTTACGTGTGTTTCCCACTTCCTAACACGTTACGCCTTCATTTTATGTATAGCAAAAAACAAATCTTAAAATGTGGCCTTCCTTCACAAACCCCAAGCCCCTGAGGGCACTTTTCAGAAGAAAAACTTATGTTTCAATTTTTTTGTAGTTTTATACTAGAAAAAATGGCCTCTGAGAAGGCTTCCAACTTTTAATATGCAATGCTATAAAAAGTTTAAAACTATATGATGAATAAAGCAAAAGTAGGGGATACTGTATGGTGATTTAGTCTCATCTGCATTTTCAATTTTACAGCAAATGTACAATCTCATTTTCAAACACCTTTAGTTATGCTTGCTGTTTTATACTGTAAGAGATCTATATAAAGGGGACTGGACTGTGATCATGCGATGGTTTAACACATAATACGATGCTTTATTACTAGAGCATGACTTTCGAATGACTCCATTTCCCAGAGGTGTTAGGGCTGTGAGTTATACCAGCTACTCTAAATGAGGCAATAAAAAGCACTATCAAGCACTCTGTTTATTCCATAAATAGTATAGTAGTCCTCCAGTCTTCTTTCTAAAACAGATTTTTGACTTGAGTATATTTTAATCTTTTTCCTTTGATATGTATCACTAGGATGAGAAAAATGTTGATTTTTCTCTGAATTATTTTATTGTGACAACAAAAGTGAAAAAGGAGGGAAATAACCATTAAACAGGATCAGATGCAAATAGATACGATATTCTCTAATTTTAACATAAAATGTCAGAAAGCTCAATACACTCAGGCTACTTTAATTGGGAAAATAAAATTAAAACACTGGAAGGGCAGTCACTGAAATCAGCATACACCATGTAACAAGAGTATTAGTGATATTTAACACCATTCAAATGAAAAACAGCCATATTTTGTACTGCAGAAGACCCAGTAGCAAAGAAGCTCCATTTGCCACATTATATTTGCAACAGCAGAGAAAAAGTAGTCTGATTTTCCCTACGGTAATTCTGAATTATTTAGCCTGAATCTCAGTTTCTAACTTGCCAAGATACAACCATACGTATCTTCTTAATTATACCGTGGTCTGATTTTTGAGGAGACTGGCAAGCAGACTAATTTCTGTATAAGGAGATAAATTTCATTATTTTTCCCAGAAAGAGTAAAAGGAAAGAACTAAGGACTCCTTGAGAGAAGGAAAAAGAGGAAAAGTGTTTTTGATTTTTGAGCTTGACTGATGCTAATAAAATACTCTTCCCGCCTTCCTCACCAGGCTGGACCACTCACTCACTAAGTGTGGGAGTAAAAGGTGCTTCCCGGTTCTTTGCCAATCTTCCATCCAGTCTGGTCCCATGTAACTCAATACTGGCATTACGGAGAGAACTGTGTGCCTAAGATCCTTGAGGTTCAAGAGAAAAAAATCCTTGCTTTCAGAATATCTAAAACCACCATTGTAACACAGGTTGTAAGTTTATCTTTGTTAAATTTAATTTTCTTTTAAATGGTAATATTAATTGGAAGAAGATATAGTGTTATGAACAGGAAAAAAAATATAAATAATATCCACTAATAATATCCACTGGCATCAAATCAATAGTTTCCAGAAGAGAGTTTCTATATAAATTCAGATTTTATCTGAAAATTATAATCTTAGTTTCAGATTGCATTAATAACTCTATAGGTAGCCGTTATAGGTTTTAACATCCTAGAATACACAATCAAATGATATTCTTGAAGTATTTCATAGCATAGAAATAGTGCAGCTAAATTAAAAGCTTTTATCCAGACAGTGCCCTTTATTTCCATATGAGGAATGCATTTTCTAAATGTTTCTTGATACATTAATTTCTAATTTTTTTCACTAAAGTGATAAGGAAAAAAAAAACCTTTCTTTTCAGAAGGACTCTGTACTATACATCTGTTTTGAGGTAAGTACAGTTTTCATAGTACGTAATTAAGTATATTGTGAGAAGAAAGAATATTTTCCAGAAAGGCATAAACCAGTAGCACTTCGCATGAAATCAAACAGGCTGCAAAAAAAAAATTCATAAGCAAATTGCAAGAATCTTCTCTACCTTAATTCATACTCCCCCAGAAGTGTTTGGTATTTACTTAGTAGACTACCACTTAAAGGTGATGTAGCAAGCAGCTCCCTAAAAATATACTGTAGTTTTATTTTATGAAAATCATTTTATTAACTATAGAAAAATGAACCGACTGGTGGTGGTGTGTCTTCTCTGCAGCCTCAGCCATCACTGAATATTTATCAATAAAGTAAACGTAAACTTTTCAGGAAAGAAAAGGGACCTGGAGTATTAGGATGGGACCACTAGCTAGTACTCTTCTCATTATTACAGCATGGCTATTTGAGAGCATTCCTAATTTCTCCTAAATTGTTACAGTAATGCATTTTTATAGGATTGTTAAAACTCATCCTTCCAGAGGTTTTTAATGATTTGAATCCTTAATATTTAGGAAGCATATGCATCAGTAGATTTTAAGAGGTAAAATGAGTTTTCTTCTTTTAAGTATGTGCATATTAAAGTTCTCTTTGCTCCATCACCCAAAGAGAAAAAGAGAACTAAGAAGTGTAAAAAGAATGGGTATTGAGCCAGCAGTTTTAATAGCATTGCCATCTCAGGAACAATACTATGAATTTAGCCTACTTTCTCTTGCTCACTGGTTCTCTCTCTCTCTCTTTCTCTTTTTCAAGTTAACTTTAAAATCAAGAGATGGGTTGAGGCACCTGTGAAGAAATAACCAGGATATTCTGCAGAATATGTATTTGATATGGAAGCATGTCTCCATTTTTGAATGTAGTAATCATAGCATTTGCTTTACAGTTATTACACACTCATTTTCATTTTATGTTATTCATAAAGTTGGTTGTTTTCTTTAGAATTGTTAAAGTGATTGGTTTTACTAGAGGCATCTTCAATCTAAGGAAAGTAGTAAAACTGTATTTTAAAAGTGCAACATTAACAGTAGAAACTTTCTTCTCCTCACGCTTATTGTTCAAACATAAAGTGCTGGTTAACTTGAAAAAGCCCTGCACACGCCAGAATTTTTATAGCTGTAAACTTACAAAATTGAGAATGGTTGAAGGCTATGATGAGAAACAACTTCAAAGAAAGAGAAAACATGGCCTGTTATTAATTTAGAATATTCTCAGATTCTTCATGGTTTCATTTTATTTTTCTCTTCATTTACTCTCCAATCTTTTTTCTCATTATCTTTTACTGGAGAATGGAAGAAAATGCAGACAAGGCACATGACAGATATATACATATTTGCCAAGCTTTTCCTCTTATGGAAAGAGCGAACTCCTTTCAATGGTACCTAACCCTGCCGATGGTTTCAATGACAAGATCACCAAAGTGCTTGGAACTTCTCAACAGAAAGGTAATCAATGTGAAGGGCTATAATAGTGGGTTCTCATATTAGCATTTACAATCTCTTCTCTTGAGGAAAACTTCATCATATAAAAGTGAATTAATACTTTGGGTTGAATTTCCTAGGATTCTTAACCATTTAATCTGGACCTTATCTCAAGTGAGATATTTTTTAAATGGGAATATTTGTCTGAGGCAATCTGATAAATCATTATGATGGCTTTTAATGCATGTTGGTAACCAGTTTAAAAATACTTCCAGGTTCTTTATCACTTGGAAGTACTTTTTTTTGCTTTTAGAATCAATACCTTAAACCATTTCTTTCCTTTCACTGCTTTTCTCTTATCTGATAACACCTCAGGCTCTCTTTATATTCCCTTTCCAAGACATGACTTTTGTTTTTGTCTGATTTCATTTATAACCCAATTCGGTTTTGATATCAATGATCAACTTTGATATCAATTAATCACCCTTCAAGGTCTGACTCATATACTTCAAGGAAAGCTTCCTGTAGTGTTCTATTTTTATCCAGTTCCCATGCTACTTCCTGGCACTGTTCCATCAGAGACCATATGCTGTTTTGTTTTGTGGTTATTTCTGTAAAAATCACAGTCTTCTACTGAACTGCCATGATAAACCACACTGTGGAGTTCCCTATCGCTTATGCCATTGGGCATTTTCACCTCCTAGGAAGCATCAGTACTGAAAGTCAAGAAAGCTTAACACCTGGGCTCACTACAATTTCCCAAGTTATAACCACAACTGAACTTCCAGAGAATATACCATTGGACTTTGCCTTCTTAGGTTTTGCATTCTTCAAGTTTTCTTTACTGAAATGCCTGAGACTGTTTGCAATAACTAAAACAGTCTGCCTTCACTCTTGTTCAGGGTGAATGGGTGTAGGGAAGGTGCACTTCTTCAAACCTGTATGGGACATTTAACAGTGGTTGGTGCCACAAGAACAAAGGGGGTTGGTAGTGATGGTAGTGTGGTGGGTCTATTTATGGGATAACCTGAAACAATATACTCACATTTTCTACAGCCCAACAGTAATGAGGGAAGGCATCTGATTAGCTGTTTTATTTAGGCATCTGATTAGGTGTTTTATTTCTCCATGAAATCTGCTTCTCAGAATGCCCTTTTCATTCTTATGTTTACTAGTCAAAACTTTGTTATGCTTTAAGACAGAGCTTAACTGGTATTACTTTAAATCATTGCTGATCAACCTCCTTTGCCAATCTCTTTCTCTTTAAACATCTTAAAATGTCTAGCTTAAATATGTAGAATTTTTCACATTTTAAAATATTTTCTGTTTTTTAAAATAATTATCTGTTTCAGAATTTCTATGAGAGTGAAAGAGTAGGCACTGTTTTTGAATTTAAAACCACATAGGAAAACCATATAGCAAAAATTAAAAACAAATACTGGATGAATTAAAATATTTTAAAAAATGAAGGTTTATATATTATGACACAATAGTCATTTAGGGGAGATAGATCAACAACCAGTATGCATTCCATTGATACTATCAATGTAATATTCATAAATTGGCAATATATGTACCTATCATACCTACGAGTCTGGGTTTACTGTAATCAAATTAGGTAAGTGACAAGAGGCAAGTAGTAAACAAGAAATAAAATAATAGTAATGAACTAAAAAATAGAGGAGTTAAGCTATTTATTTTATTGTAGTCACAGAGCTAGTGGGAGGCAGAGTGAACATGTAGAAGCTAATTTATCTGACTTACAAACTATTCCCCATCATAGAAAATCACGTGTTGTATTGGAAACAGATGAATACAGGTGTTCCACCTAATCATACTTATCTAAATACTATATCAGTATTACTTGCATGATCAATTAACCCATGGGGAAAGTTAACTTTCTTGTCACATTATTTCAGATTAAAAAATAAGTTAGAAGTCTAGTTTTGATGATATAGAAAAATTAAATACCTAAAACTCTTTTGCTATAAAAATTTGCCTCTACAAATATTAGATAGAATATTATCAGACCCCCTGTTACATACGTAACTGAACTCACAAGAAAGTAAGGGAAATTTCTAGGAGCTGTAAATAAGAAGCAACTGAAAAACCAGAACATTAAGCATGAGCTAATTTAATCATGAGATTGCTCTAGAGGGCTTGCTGATCTCAATAAGCTAGGACAGTGGTCCTTTCCCCCCATCTTTAAAAAAATCGAAGTATAGTTGACTTACAATGTATTATTTTTGGATATACAGCATAGTGATTCAGTTTTTTATGTATATATTCTTTTTCATATTCTTTTTTATTACAGGTTACTACAAGCCATTGAATATAGTTCCCTGTGCCGTACAGTAAGTCCTTGTTGTTTTTCTATTCTGTACATGGTAGTTTGTATCTGAAAATCCCAAACTCCCAATTTACCCCTCCCTTTCCCTTTCCCCTTGGTAACTATAAGTTTGTTTGCCCTGGAGTCTCTTTCTGTTTTATAAATAAGTTTGTTTGTATCACATATAAGTGATATCGTATGATATTTGCTTTCTCTGACTGACATACTTCACTATTCAGTATGATAATCTCTAGTTCCATCCATGTTGTTGCCAATGGCATTATTTCACTCCTTTTCATGGATAAGCAGTATTTCATTGTGTGTGTGTGTGTGTGTATGTGTGTGTGTGTGTGTGTGTGTGTGTGTGTGTGTGTGTATATATATATATATATATATATATATATGATGTTTTCTGCATCCATTCATCTGTCAATGGACATTGAGGTTGCTTCCATGATCAATGGAACATGATAGAAAGTCCAGAAATAAACCCACATACTTATGGTCAATTAATCTATGACAAAGGAAGAAAGAATACATGATGGAGAAAAGACAGTCTCTTCAATAAGTGGTGCTGGGAAAACTGAACAGCCACATGTAAAAGAATGAAATTAGAATTCTCTAACACCATATACAAAAACAAACTCAAAATGGATTAAAGACCTAAAAGTTAAGACCAGATACTCTAAAAACCCTAGAGGAAAACATAGGCAGAACACTCTGACGTAAATCGCAGCAATAAGTTTTTGGATCTGTCTCCTACAGTAAAGAAAAGAAAAACAAAAATAAACAAATGGAGTCTAATTAAACTTAAAAGCTTTTATCCAGAAAAGGAAACAATAAACAAAATGAAAAGACAATCTAAGGAATAGAAGAAAATACTTGCCAATGACACAACTGATAAGGGATTAATTTCCAAAATATACAAGCAGCTCACACAGCTCAATATCCAAGAAAAAAAAAACAATCAAAATATAGACAGAAGATCTAAATAGACATTTCTCCAAAGAAAACATACAGATGGCCAACAGGCACATGAAAAGATGCTCAACATCATTAATTGTTTGAGAAATGCAAATCAAAACTACAGTGAGGTATCATCCCACACCAGTCAGAATGGCCATCATCAAAAAGTCTATAAATAATAAATGCTGGATAGGTTGTGGAGATAAAGGAACTCTCCTACACTGTTGGTGGGAATGCAAACTGGTGCAACCACTATGAAGAACAGAATGGAGGATCCTTTAAAAAACTAAAAATAGTTACCATATGATCCAGCAATCCCATTCCTGGGCATGTATCTGGAGAAAGCTATAATTCAAAAAGATGCATGCACTGCAATGTTCATTACAGTGGTTCTTAAGTGGAGACGATTTTGTCCTCACGGGGACATTTGAAAATGGATGGAGACATTTTGGTTGTTGCAACTGGGGAGGGGTGTATATTGCTGGCATCTTGTGGGCAGAGATTAGGACTGCTACTAAATTTTTTACAAGTCTCCCATCTTCACCAACCACCACGACCACCACTAAACAATTATCCATCCCAAAATTCAGTCGATAACGTTGATGTAGAGAAATCCTGCTCTATAGCCTAGATACCGATTCCTAGTTAAGATGGGAGAAAAAGTCTTGGGCTAGTAAGATCTAGGGAGTTAGAACTGAGATACTTCATGTTACAAAGTCAAGATTTTTTCAGAGCTAACTGTAAGTGAAAGAGAGAGCTAGAAATAAATTTACTTTCCAGGCAAAAGGAAATTTGTGTGTTTTGTCCTGGGACTGAAATTTGTAGCCATAATATGCCTTTAGGCATGTCTGCATTTCAGGCATCCTCTGTTACTAAATCTTAGATAACTCCCAGCCTTAAAATTTATTCCACTGTCGTAAAACACTTGGGATTCCAGCAGAAGCAAGTGCAAAAAGCAGTGGAGAAAAGAATTTTCAACACAGCCACACATATATAAGAGCTCACTAAAGATAAACTCATAATCTGAACTATAAAATAAAACATGAGCAAGAGTTCACAGATAATACAACAGGATTCAACTCTTAAGCACTTCAGGTAACAGATTTTTTTTTCCAGACAGATATATTTTTCAAATAGATATGCTCAAAATAGTTAAATATATACACCAGGATTTAGAAATAAGTGAAAAGAAGAAATCACTATTAAAAATTAACCTGGACAAAAATGGGTTGAGTGATAGTAAAAGAATAATCCTTAGATTTAAACTCTATACTAGTCCTGAAAAAGACAAAAACAATAATCACTAATCAAAAGACATGGTAGGGAAATTGTAGAAGATCAATAGTAGACAGGCAATCTTAAGGTCAACTACAGAAGTAAAAGCAAGTGTCTAGCAAAGAATAATTATCCCAACTGCAAGGTCCTCAAACATAATACTAGAAATTAGAAGATGATGCAAATCATCAAAGTTAAGTAAAAAAAACTGTTAACCTGGAATTCTATGTGCTGGAAACCTACAGCTATTTTCAAAGGCAATTAAAAAAAAAACTTCCCCAAAATTCCTTGCTGAAAGGACTACTAGAACTTGGTTTTCAAATCTTGCAGAGCATTAACATCACTTGGGGGACCATTAAAATTCTCAATACCAAATCACAGCTCAGATTGATTAAAATAGGATCTCTACGGGTGGACCCGAATCATGTTTTTTCTTTTCTTTTTTCAAAATTCTGTGGATAATTCTAACGTGCAACTTGATTGAAAACCAGCAGCTAACATGTATTGTAGCAAGAAAGCAATCAAAACCAAAAGGAAGGTAGAAGTAAGCAAGAAATTGGCAAGCAAATAATTGCTGAATGTACAACAACAATAATGCCAATAATAATAACTACATTTATGTTATTTATCTCTCTCTATATTGTGTATATATATATATATGTGTGTGTCTATATAATTATATAACATATGTTTATGCCACAAAGGCATAAATATAAAATGGATAATAAAGACTTGTCATTTACAGACTATGTTTTCTGATTGTAATATAATAACTCAATTAAAAGTCTACAACTTTGCCCAACATACACATATTTGAGAATTTCAGAACCAAGTATCTAAAAAGTGCCCCTCAAGTGATATTAATAGCCAGAGACGAAAACCAAGCTTCTGCAGTCTTTTCAGCAAGGAACTTTTATGAAAAGGCTTTTAATTAAATGTATATTTACTAGAAATACAGTATAGCACATCACATCCCAATGAGATGGTCATTAAGTCATCAAGGGTTAGAAAGAGAAGGAAATTGCAGAAAGTGGTTTGTAGGAGTCTTCAACTGTATACCTCATAATTCATTACTTCCAAAAAATTTTAGAAATGATAAAGTTGGGGCAAAATATTAATTTTGAAGAGCAAGTTGATAGTATATAAATAGTCAGTATTCTTTTCTGTGTAGTTTTATAGGCTTAAAATATTTCCTAGTATTTAAAAAAAGAGCACTGCTTTTTAAAAAATGCACCTATGAATAAAATTATGTGAGCAAGTTAATTTTGGAGCAGCAGTATCTGTATAAATATTGTTGTTCAAATTTACTTCACAACTGGCAGGTTGAAAACCCTCTTCCTAAAACTGAAGTCAGCTGATTTATTTGCAGAACTCAGCAGTGCATCATGTAGTCAGCCACCTCTTAGCCTTAGTCTGCAACGTGAGTGCCCCAGGAGACCAGCCACTGCATCACTTCCTCCACCTTAGGTCTGGAGAGCCGGAAGCGTTCATGGGTGAAATGGACACATCCAGAGGCTCTCCTTGGCATGGTTTAATGTTTCATTTGGTAGCAAAAGGTATTATATTTTCATTCCACTTACATTCTTCTTCTATTTGTGCATGACCGAAAAATCTATTAAACGTCAAAAAAGTTCACTGAAAAGAAACTAATATTGCTCAAAATAAAATTTATTTTACCATAATTCACCGACATTTTCCCTCCTACTGCATTATGATTGAAATCGAGGTCACAGTACAGTTCAACTTACATTTTGCGATGCCAAAGTTTTATAGATGGCAAAATGCTCGTCTTTCTCTCCATGGATTAATTTCGAATGTAAAGTCATACATGTCAGTAAAACGGAAGCCCTCAAGTGTCACATTCAGTATATTAATGATTTATCTTTGTATTATTTTATTCTCAAGCTGATTTTTCCTGTGATTTTTTTTTAATATAACACCTGAGTTCCTTAGAACAGACTGGACACTCATCCTTGTAAATCACCATTTAATAAATGGTGGGATTCTTCACAGGAAATTTAAAGCAGAATTATTTAAATCCTCTTTAAGGTGACTGAGTTCTTATGTGTTCACATGAATGACTAGGGCGTGTCATTTCATCTTTCTTGTACTCCTTCTCTAAAAACTGTTTCCATCCTCATACCTCATTCATACTTGTTAGCATTCTATTGTTAGCTAGAGAAGTAGCTACCAGTATAAACTTGGATATGTTAACCTACCTGCAAAATTAGAATATTATGGTGTCTACAATTGTTCAGATGACCTTGGACCCTGGGAATTTTTTTTGATTTTGCACAACTGCTTTACAGTATAGAATTAAATAGTCGAGTTTACTACACAAGACTTCCATCAAGCCTCAATAAAATTATCTATGTGGGTTACGTGGCTCAGGGCTTGGCATGAATTTTCCTTGCAGTGAATGTTACCCTTAGAAAGAGCTGTGTGGTGGTGGCGGTATTCACAGTGGTAGTAGTAGTATTAGCGGTGGTGGCAGAATGTGTACTCGTTATTGTTTTAATACTAATGAGACACTAACAACAAATATGAAAAATCGTGAAACAAACTGCTCCATAGGAAATATATTTGTTGTCTTACTTTCTGAATTTGAAATTATTCTAAGAGTTCTCTTTCAAATATTCTATTTCAGAATGGACAGCCATACATAAAGAACAGATAGCCCTTATTAATGAAAATAATAAAGCCTAGCTCTGTCACAACAGCATTTCATTTGTGCTGGCATAAGTGGACTTGCATATTATTCTAATAAGTATTAAAGATGTTTATTTACCTAACCAAAGAAACCATTAAAAATAATCCTGAGCAATTAGAAACTTTTTATTAAGTTTAAAGACTGAAAAAAAATTAATTCTACATCATCTGATAACTTCTTAGAGAATTATCATATATAAAATTATCATACATATGTATATATCTTACATATATATCCATATTTAATGATCATTTCAATATTATTTCAAGAAAAATAAATTATAAATCAATGAATTAATAATACAGAATCATTTTTAATACAGAAAACTGTCCTGTCATATATAACTCTTGACAAAGAAACCTATCTCTTAAGAAGATAAAACCCATAAATATTTGCTGGACATATTTTGCTTCTCTTGTTCAAGTTCACTTCCTAGGAAGCTAAAACCTCTCTCATATTTCACTACCTTTAATTTCAAAAATAAAATGTGAATTTGTATTTTATGATTTTTATGTCAAGGTTCTTTCCTCCCACAAAGGATTTGGCATGGATATGAACAGTCACTGTAAAAGGTCCTTCAAAGTGCCATACAAAAGAAATAATTTTCAGGCATCGACTAAGTTTTCAAGTTGAAATTATTTGCATTCAAGGGCGTCTTTTCTAAAATGCATAGATCAGTGTCTGAGATTGTTCAAAGGCCATCAGAAGACCTTCTTTTGTGTTATGTTTCTGGGGAAGGCCCAGCAAAAGGCAGTTCCTAGGGTAAGAGGTTGTTCAATAATGTCAGATGAGTCTCCTGAGTCTTGCACTCTGTCATATTATTTTCTGCTAATATTGACACAAATGGAATGAGTCTTCAGTTTCTATTCATCTGTATGGTTATTATCAAAAGGGACAGCATATAGCTATATCAATGTGTTAATTTAAGCTTGCAAATTGTAACTGGGAGTGGTGGTACAGTTCCTTAAACTTTCACAAAGTAAAGGTTAGAAAATAATATTTTGCTTTGTAAAAAGACATAAAGAGTATCTATCGAAAGCTGAAGCTATTAACTTGTGATTTTAAAAACAGCTGAAAATGAAGATATGTGTGTGTATGTATACATGATTGGGACATTATGCTATACACCAGAAATTGACACATTGTAACTGACTATACTTCAATTTAAAAAAAAATGACATATCAAGGATTGAATTTGAATTTTACCTTGTATGTCTGTTATTAACTACAGAGATGGACCTAGAAATAAGGGATAAGCACATTGATAAAATATTTATTACAAACATAGATATATCAGCACATGTGTGATATATATATATATATATATATATATGAGAGGATGTCTTGAGTTTATGGATATAACTTGATATTTAAGGACAATTCATATGTAATTAATCACCAGAGAAGAATGAGAAATCAAATATAGCATCACAAACAGATATGGATAAATGTTTTCACAAATTACAAAATAAAACCTTAAAATGACTATACTTGTGAAGGATGGAAAGATATTTCACTCCAGTGGAAAATCACATTTCATGGAATCATGCAAATTGGAAACCAGAAGCAAACAAAATGTGTATATATTCCAATGCTGTCATTTTATGTAAAAGAAAATTGAATGTCAAAGACAGTAAATGACTTCTTCTTTCAACATAAAATAATATAATTTTTATTAGTTTTACTCATAAAACAACCATAATGAAAAGTAGAAATCCCATTCCATATATTTGGAGGTATATGTTAAAATTTGTATTAAAGAACAACTTTAAGTTTCTATTTATTCAATTTCCTTTTAAAAGATGCATATACAAACAAAACTTATCACATTTATTCCCTTGCAGACTATCTTTCTAATTTCATAAAATCATTAACATATGAATTCCATTCTGTCTAGCTCTTCCTTTTATATCAATATTTTTTTTCTTCCATTGCTCACACACCATGTATTTTCATTTCGCTTCTCTATTATCATTTTGATTTAAGTCCTTTGCTTTCCTGGACTGACTGCTTCTGATAAACTATTCCTATTTCATCTCTTCTGTTTGGCTCTAATGATCCACAGTAATTTTGTAGCTTTTGCTACATCACCACCTCTTAGGCCTGTGTAATGAGGTATGCAGTGCCTTCAGTTTTTTTGCCTTTATGGTTCAATCCTAAAGTATAACGTGAGAAGTAAAATTGGTATTTTGTTAGTTAGGAAGCTCATGAGAGTCACATTTATAGCACTGCTTTATAAACTGTCAACTGTCACAAGAAAATTTGAGGATAATTGTCCTTCTACTTAATTAGTCCCTCTCTTCCCTTTAATAACAAAGCAATTGCTTAAAAATATAAATAAGTATGCTTAGACATTTTTTCACCATATAAAGATCAAATAAAGTGAACTCCAGTACATTATAGAATATTTAAGATCAAAAATACAATTGATGTAAGTTTATCTGGTTTGCTATCATAGCGTCTTAATGACAAACGCTGTATATTAAAACTTGCTCAAGTCTATCCTCATTTTTCTGATGGTATCAACAGAGACTTTGCTGGTGGTATGAATGGTGGACCACAGTTAAACATAAATACTCTTCTATCTGAACATTTTTCTGACATAAGGGAATAAAGAAAACAGTAATCTGTCTTCAAAAAGGAAATTGCAAAACATTTAATGCTCTGACATGAAAGACTAGCAAAGTTGTGAAATGCATATTGGAGTAGAAAATCCATCGATCAATTTTTAGAGCTCAATTGAGTTCTGGACAACATTAAAGGCAGACACATACCTTAATACCTCACTTATCTTAAGATCATTTATCTGGCAAAATCAACTATCCAGAATACTGTTGAGAACAAAGAGATGATAGATTTAAATAACATGTTCATGAACATAAGAGCAACAAATTGTAGATACTCAAATTTAGGTATTTCGACTTCAAAATCTATACTTAATCTACATAATTAACCTACAACCTATACTTAACCTCTATAATGTAAGAAAAAAAGAAACTTCAAATATACACACATAAAGCAAATGCTGACATATCTGAATAAAAGTCATAAATTCCTTTTATTAAATGTTTGCCTTTTCCACATTGGAGGTTTAATTCTACTAACATTATTGGCTCATTCCCATCACGTTCCTCATGTACAATATATACTTTGCAAAACAGCCAAGTTTAACTTACAGTTTCTTAAATGTAACATAAAACTGTTGCTAACTACTGCATAGATTATTTTTTAACCTTTGCCAAGACTTATTAGGGTAAAAAAGGAAATGCATTTACTGATCTAAAAATTTACACCAAAAGCAATGTATGTAGAGTTGTAATTCTAAGAGGTGGGCAAGGAGAAACAAATGCTGAAGGGTGAAGAAAGGAAAAATCTGAATCATCTGAGCTGGTTTCTCAAATTTAATATGCAGTCAACCCCCTTTTTTTTTTTTCTTTTGTCCCAAGGTGATCTAATACTATCCACCACTTTAAACAAACATTATGTATCCAAGATCCTTAGAGTCCCTCATATGGACTGAATGTTGGTCAACATACTTGCATTTGCCTTCTAACTGTTGACATTACCCATATCTTCAAAAGTCACATATGGAGGACCTAACCCTCAATGGGATAATATTTGGAGGTGGGGACTTTGGAAGGTGATTAGGTTTAGAAGAGGCCATGACATATATTCAGAGGGAACTCTAATTTGAAAAGATACATGCACCCCAATGTTGATAGCAGCACCATATATGATAGCCTAGACATGGAAGCAATGTCCATCAACAGACAACTGGATAAAGAATTTGTGGTATATTTATACAATGGAATACTACTCAGCCATAAAAGATAATAAAATAATGCTATTTATACCAACATGGGTGGACATAGTGATCATCATTCTAAGTGAAGTAAGCCAGAAAGAGAAAGAAAAATACCATATGATATCACTCATATGTAGAATCTATGAAAAGAAAAAAGAAGACACTAAGAATGAACTAATCTACAAAACAGAAACAGACTCGCAGACATGGTAAACAAACATGGTTACCAGGGAAAACAGGGTGGGAAGGGATAAATTTGGGAGTTTCAGATTTGCAAATATTAATTACTATATATATAAATAGATAAAAAACAGATTTTTTCTCTTTAGCACAGGGAACTATGCTCAATATTTTATAATAACCTTTAATGAAAAAGAATATGAAAATGAATATACATATATATATATATGACTGGGACATTATTCTGTACACCAGAAATTGACACAATGTAACTAACTATACTATAATAAAAAATTTTTTTAATTAAAAATTAAAAACATGTTTAAAAAAGATTCTAAATTAAAAAAAAAAAAAGGCCATGAGGGTAGGACCCTCATGATAGGATTAACGCCCTCATAAAAAGAGGAAGAGACAAGATATCTCACTGTTCTTCTCTCCATGTGTATGCATGCACTGGGAGGTGATGTGAGGACATTAAAAATAAAGGTGGCCCTCTGAAACCCAGGAAGAGGGCTCTCAGCAGACACTTAGATCTTCTACTTTCAGTTCTCCAGAATTGTAGGAAATGTTTTCTGTTAAGCCACCTAGTCCATAGTATCTCGTTACAGCAGCTCAGGCTGATAAAGACAGTCTCCTACCTCATTCCTCAGTCTTAGATTTTTAAAAGTCAACAAAAATTGTTCTTTTGTAAAATATAACTGTTCTCAGTGGTTGTTTCCAGTTTCAGACAAACTCTAGATGTTCCCCATATTAACAACTGGTTCACCCTCTCTCCAAAAACCACAGAATCCTGTTTGGCAAGCACCTCATTTGCTTTTATTCAGCTATCAGTGGGGTTCAGAGTTGACAGCTGATTCCAATGAAAGTACCCAGACCCATTTGACAAAAATTTAGCAGCCAAGAAAGATGGATCTGTGCTATGGTTCATTTATTCCTAACTTTGGGTAATCTTTTATTTCTCTTTCTTTCAAACTCTACATTAAATCCAAGGGCAAACTTGGTAGATTTCATCTTCAACACATCTCCACAATCCAGCCATTTTTCACCCCTTCCACATTGCTATGTTGCCCAAGGCACCAACATCTCTTACCTGGTTTGATGCTGTATCTTCCTAACTGCTCTCCCTTTTCTTTGGGGCCCTTCCGCCATCCTAGTTTATGCTTAATACAGCAGCAACTGAATGAGTGTTCTTTCTATCAATCAACCAATCATGTCCTCTGCCCAAAGCCCTCGAATACCTCCTATTGCACTCAGAGTAAAAGCTTACGTCACCAAGCTTTTCTATGTCCAGAATGCCTGTTACTTCTATGACCTCACATTCTTCTTCTCTTTCTATTTGCTCTAGCCACTGTGTCCCCTTTGCTGTTCCTAGAACTATGTTTTCTGCCCTGGGCCTTTAGACTTGCTCTTTCCTTTGCCTGAAAAATATTTTACCAGGTAGCTGTGTGGATTTTTCCTTTTACTCATCAAATATTACCTTCTCAATGGAGCAATTCCTCACTGCCTTATTCAAAATTATAAATGACTTCCCTACACATACACACATACATGCCTCCTTATGTTCCTACATCTGTCAGATGCTGGTCTGAGTTAAATCACCCATTGATGGCATCTCATTTCTACTCCTGCATTTGCCTTCTAAGTTTGTTGACATTACCCAATACCTTCCTCTAACATGGCTCTGTTTACCTAAATCCTTCCAGCCAAGTTTCCTAACTAGGTATCTTATATTCAAGGATGTCGTCAAGCAATAAGTACCTGTACTTACATCATATTTACATCCCTATTTCTGAAATAGATGAGAGAGATTAAGAGGTACAAACTTCCAGGTGCAAAATAAATTAGTCACAAGAATGAAATGCATAGTGTGTGGGGAATACAGTCAATAACTATGTAATATCTTTGTATGAGACATATTATAACTAGAATTATCACAGTGATCATTTTGAAGTGTATAAAAATATCGAATCACTACATTGTGTAACAGGAACTAACATCATGTTGTAGATCAATTATATTCCAAAAACAAACAGACTCATAAGATATCAGATTTGTGTTTTGTGTTCACCAGAAGGGGTGAGGGGAGGGGGAATTGGATGAAGATAGTCAAAAGGTACAAACTTCTAGTTGTAAAATAAATAGGTACTAGGCATGTAATGTACAATATGATAAATATAATAACACTGCTTTATGTTATTTATGAAAGTTGTTAAAAGAGTAAAAGAGTTCTCATCACAAGGAAAATTTTTTATTTCTTTAATTTTGTTTCTACATATGATGATGAATGTTCACTAAACTTATTGTGATAATCATTTCATGATGTTTGTGTCAAATAATTATGCTGTACACTTTAAATTTACACAGTGTTATATTTGAATTACATATCAATAAAACTGGAAGAAAAAAAGAGAAAAATAAATAAATAAAAAGTTACACTTACAGTCGATAGGATTTTAGAGGCCTTAATACAGAATATAATACTATTTATATTACTAAGCACAAATAGGAATTTTATCTCATAATGAGATAACAATACTTAAAATCACAGTTTCCCTTTTCTAATATAAAACTGATAATATAAAATTTTTAAAGTTCATCAGACGAATACAAAAGAGCTGGTTACTAAACCAATCACGTAAGTGGTACTGTGAAAATAATCAGTAGTTAATCTTAAAGTTAATTCTGACGTATATATGCAAAATGGATTTAAGTAGACCTCCCTCCCTCCTTTGAAACAAGGAGTAATGTCTCCAATTTACACATGTTGCATGGGGTATGCAGGCACTGTAGAATGTTTGAGCCTTAATCTACAGAAGCCAGAGTGTAATTAATATAAAGATCATGGAAAACAAACTTTCAATCTGGCATCTGTGGGATGACATCTGTATATATATATATAGAAGTTAACAAAATAGTCCTTCCATTGTTTGACATGTGGAAGGATGACTTTGCCCTAGCTAATATTAAGAGAGGTACATCTCATTCCATACAGTAAGGATCCAAGCAATATACATTAATTTTTTTGTGTTTTTTTGTATGTGTATGTATATATATGTGTGTGTGTGTGTGTGTGTGTGTGTGCGCGCGCACGTGTATATATATAGTCAGTTTACAATGCTGTGTCAATTTTTTGTGTATATATATTTTTTACATTTGTTTTGATCCATTCTATATGACAAGAAGAATCCCTATATGCTGATTTCATTATGCCACTGACCTCAGCTTACATTTTTTTTTTATGTTTCTTGAAGTTGGGAAGAGAGAATGGAAGCAGAAAGATCAGGCCCCTGGGTAGAAGCTGACCCTTGTTAAGCAGTCAGGAGTCCTCTGACTCTTCTTCCTGCATCTCCTTTACCATGGCCATCTCCTCTTCTTTCAAAATGTTACATACTTGAAACCAAGAGTACAGTCAGTCCTCCTCATCTGCAGGTTCTGCATCCTAGGTTTCAGTCAACTTTGGATTGAAAATATTTGGGAAATAAAAAATTCCATAAAGTTTCAAATAGCACAACTTGAATTTGTCATGTGCTGACAATTATTTCACATAAAACTTACATTGCTATTAGGTATTATAAGTAATCTAGAGATGATTTAAAATACACATCTTCCTATGTACAGGTTATATGCAAACACTTCGCCATTTTATATAAGGGACTTGAACAGCTATGGGTTTTTATATCCCCGGGGGTCCTGGAACCAGGGTACCAAGTGAAGACGGTATCTTCAATTGAATATTCAGTACTTGGACTTCATAGCAGCAGGACTTCCCAGAAGCCTAAACAGGATCACCAAAAAATATGACTACCTGCAATAGATTCTATATATTTCTTTGTGTTGAAATAAGAGCTTTTATTCCTAATAATTAAGAAACAAGAGCATGGCAAAGATGGTTGGGAACCTAAAGATTCTTTTAGGTAAAGACCTATATTTTACAAAGCAGGAAGGCGACTTAAGGGATGTATCTCAAACCAAAGAAGATACTGACGGAACTAGGTTTACCAGTGATGTGACCACTGTTGTATTCTCAGTACCTGATCCAGCCATTCCAGCAGTTGTCCTTTTAAGCTGTTAGGGTTACTACATGATGTATCAATAAAATGATAATATACATAAGGGTAGGATTTGGGGGGGTTTGTAGAAGAAGGGGAATATCTCAACTGAATCATTGACTTGTATATTCATTCATTAATCAGTTAACATTTTTAAAGCTTTTTTATTTGTAAAGTGAGGATAGAAACAACTCCTAGAATGATGACTGCTTAATAATAAGTACACAAAATATTATTTTCTAACATCTATAATAATTTTAAATCAGTTTTTATCACCTATATTTAAATATTGGAGAGTGCAAACAATGCTATTTTGGTTTTGATTTTTATTTTCATAAATAATACAAACAAATATTAAGTCCAGTAGAAGCTGATTTGTTTTTTTCAAAATAATCACAGTAAAATTTTTACCCATTAAGACATACAAAATTGGAAAGAAATCATAGAATTTTGGGGTATCAGGGAATGCTTTATAAATGTTAAGGAGGGTTAAGTATTCTTCCTAATCTCCTGTGTGAATACAAAAAAAAACTAAAATAAATTCCTACAATAACAGTGTAATTTGTTTTTATAAAGTGTTAATTTTAAAGAAATAAACCAATTGATATTGAATGATAGGAAATGGTACAATAAGACTGAACACAAAAAGGTCAGGGAAAATTACCATCTCCAAATATTAAAGATTTCTTATATAAGATTTCTATATGAAAAAATTGCTGAGTTTAAAATTAACTTAAAAATGTAACTGAGAGGCATTCCTCCTTTTACTTATTTTTCTACCTAATCTATATTCTCAAAGATAAAGTGAACCATACTTTTGAATGAATCCAAATGCTGGTAGAATTAATTTGAACTTTTTTGCTTGGAACCTGGTCTGAAGCTTATATACTGAAACATTGCTCCAGGCAGCTATACTCCACTGATGGAATTAGTAAGTCAATCTACCCTCTATGACTTGAGGGAACCATAAAAATCATCTATCACTGATGGCAGGCAATGAAGGAAAAATTGTATGTAATGTCAGGTGGCTGAATACAGGAAAAAGATATATGGTAATAACAGTACAGGCAGACAATTGCAGGTAAGAAAAGAATTGCTTAAAATGATAGTTGAAATAAGAATATACACATTCAGGCATCACAATTTACTTTCTTTGATTGAAAAGAGAAAAAAACTTATGTCTTAAAGATAATGTTTGGATCAAATTTGACAGTTTGAATAATAAGCACTTCATGTAACAATTCTAGATGACTTGATAGAGTACTACCCACATGCCCATGATGGAACGAACATAGTCTGAGAGAATTATTCTCTAGATCACAATATTCCTGATATTACAGAAGGAATGGCTGATTATTCCTTGATAGTAATTATGGGGATATTTCTAATGATGAAGTTGTTGGAAAAATGTAAGCATGTAACTATTTTTTCTAAGCTTCCAATAACTTCAGATATCTTTATCTTCTATGACATTAAAATATCACTAACTTCTACCTCCACATTTTTGCTTTCCAATGCAGCATACCATGGTATCATTCAGGCTTCACTTGGCATTAATGCATTCATTATGTTTTTAGGTGCCCTATTTTTTAATACTGTCAATTAAAATAGTATTTGTAAGTGTTCATTCTTCTATCTGCATGCCATAATATAACCAGCAAATATAAGAACTAAAATTTTATAAAACTTGTTTGTATTAACCATCCAGATTACTGAAAGTATTTTAAAAGATTAACAGATAACATAAAATATAATGTTTAAGATTATTGAAATTTGAAGGATATCAAAATTTTATAACACAGGTACCCTCATCAAAAGTCTGTTTGAGATGTATTGATTTAGACATTTAACTATCAACTAAATTAGAGAAGTGTTTTAATAATAGAAGTGTAGTACTATAAATAGACAGGTTTTTAGCATTTAGTTTTAAATGACTTAAAGGAATTCAAATTTGCAGGTACTAACATATATATATAGAGAGAGAGATAGATACTATATAGCACAGGGACCTATATCCAATACCTGTAGTAACTTATGGTAAAAAAGAATATGAAAATGAATGTATGTATGTTCATGTATGACTGAAGCATTATGCTGTAGGTTGAGAAATTGACACAACATTGTAAACTGATTTTACTTCAACAAAAATAAATATATACAAAAAATTTCAAATTAAAGGTAAACATGGTTAGAGTTTCCTTGTGTAGGAATTGGTTTGTTTTGGACTCACTCACCCAAAACAATGGTCTGATGATTTTCAGTGGCCAAGTACATTTCCTTAAATTGGGTAAGGCCCAGCAGGCTCATTTTTATATACAGTTTTACTTAAACTGATTCAAAGAGCATTTGTCAAACTGCTGCAGTGTACAGTGGACTTAGGGTTCAGGAAAAAAAAAAAAAGCAACACTCTTTGGTTTCATGTACTTTACAGAAAAAAATTGAGTACTACTCTTGGATTACAAAATAAAGAAGAGGAACAGTAGCTTGGGTTTTGTGATACTTATAAGGTAAGTAAATTAAAATTAACATTACAGCCAATGGATGGACATATGGGAGTGCACACAAAGTGCGATGACCTCTGTTTCTCATGTTAGTGTCTACCAGAGAGCATCCACCATGAGAGAAGCACTAAATCACAAATAGAATTACTTGGCCAGTTGATACCTAGCCTCTGTCATTGGCCACCCAGTGCTGGCACCAGCCATACATGAGTAAAGGGACCATGGTATCAGAGATGGAGGCTATGCATAAGCCCAGCAACATAAACACATTTATCAAAGCAGATCTACCCATGCTGCCGCCAAAGCCCCAGCCCTCCAGAAAATGAGACTAACATTCAGTTCCCAATATGGCGGCATTGGTCAAAGAGACTGCACTGTCACTTAGTAGGAATTTTATTATATTGGGCAAGAATACATTCTGGCAGGAGGAAATACTTCATGGGATGCACATTTTCTCTTTTTTTCTAGTAGGCCTCAGCTAGCATCATTATCCCAGAGCTTATCAAATGTTTTATTCACCAGCATGGAATTTCACATCATATTGCATCACACCAGGAGACCTCTACATAGCAAAAAAATGTGAGAACATAGGGTCACATGCCATAGCATCCAGAAGCTACAGGCCTGAGCGCACTTTAAAACAGCCTGTAGAAGGCACACCTGAAGTTCCATACCAAAGACCATCCTTTAGAGAATGAGGAGCCATATTCCCAGAAGTACATTTGACATCAGATTCGTTTGCATGATGCTATGTCTCCAAAAGGTGAAACACATGAATCAGAGAACCAAGGAGCAGAAGCACTGCATTCACTTGCATGGCCTCCTTGGCAAATTATGTTTCCTCTTCTGTTAAATCTGCGCTCTGACAGGATAGATGTCCTGATCCCTGAAGAGGAAGCAATTTCATCAGGGGACACAGCAAAGGTCTAATTCAAATATAAGCTACGAGCATCACCTGGGAACTGTAGCTTCCTTTAGCTAAGAGACTAGATGGGAAGAAAATAAACCTCCAGTTGGTGGGGATAATTGACCATGGCCATGAGAATATCAAAAGTATGCTATAACAAACAGGGGCAGGGAGAAATATGTGTAGCGCCTAGGTGATCCACCTAAGTGCCTCTTTGGTACTACACTCCCACACAGACCAGTACAGCAATCTCACCATGAAAAAAAGCACAGTGACCTGGGATTCAGACCCCTCCCCATGAGGATCTTTGTCATGCCACCAGGTAATCACCAAGACCACCTGAAGTGCTGGCTAAGCAGGAAGGAAACCTAGAACGAACAGTGAAGCAGGAATAAAATAACTATCCATTGTGGACCCAAGATAAGTTTTAGCATTAGAGGCGATGGCTTATCATCCAACCACTCCTCTTCTACCTTTCCCCAGGGAAGACAGCTGCTCAGACAGCCTACAGGATCTACTGCAAGAATTTATGCTAAGAAGTAGAGCGAGCAGAACAAGGGATCAACCGGTGAATAATTACAGTGTGCTCACTGTCCCGATGCCCCTTTTTTGAAGGACTTCTGGCCCTACCTCTTGGGAGTACTGTAATTCCTACAGGAATTACTTAACTTCAGAGACTCATTTCATCCAAGGTCATGCACTTCACATGGGTGGCCCAAATCAAATGACTGATAGCTACAGAGGTTATAAAGTTCTTGGCTAATTTATTTTAACAAACTATTTTTTACTAGAAAAATTAAAAATAATATATTGCATGGGTCTTAATACTTGAACATCAAGCATATTCATGAAGAGCGAGTATCTTCATGTAAACTGTTCTAGATGGAAGACCCAGATGGTACTCCTCTGAGGGAGGAGTTCCAGCCCCCACCCCAATTGGCCCCATCACCTCACAGCTCAACCCATCAGGACACATCCAGGGATGGACCAAACACAACGCCTGGGTGTATTTTCTCTTCAAGTGTCAAAGATCCCCAAGCGATCCCAACACCCACCCCTTCCTACCCTTTCATTCATGCATCTATAAGATAGCTGCCTAGAACAGGTCAGCAGTGAAGCTCCAATCACCACCACCACCACCAACAAAAAAGATGCAGACTCATTTTCCCTGGCTTCCACGAGGGTTTCTCAGGAAAGTGTACTTTAATGAACATCCTTCATGCTACATTCTGACTCAGAGTCCCCTTACCAGAGGAAGCCAGCTTGCAATACTGCATGACTATTACAGGCTATTTTAGCCTTATTAAGGTCTTTGCTTAATTGCAGTCCGAGTTCTGCCTATTCAATTGAACAGTCATTCCTTGTATTTATGCTTATCTATTTTCTTTCTCTTTCTCCCCCTCCTTTTTTCCTCATGTTTTCCTTCCCACCCTTTATTGTATTTTTCTTTTTCGTTGAACAACCAGTCTTCCATTGTTCTTTACTCCTCCCTCCCTGCCTCCCTCTTCCTTTTTATCATTTTATATTTTACATTTTTACGGAAACAAGTGTACATTTAGAGATTTAACAGTGCGGTAAAATTGTCATTGACGCCTATTTTGCCTGCAAGTTAAAGTCCTTTTTCGGAAGCAGTGTCTTCCATATCACATTTTACATACTGAAATTTCATGTCTTTGAAAATAACCTAGATGCTGTCAGCTGGTTAACAGCAGGGAATGTAGCAAATACCCCAGTACAGAGACAACATGAAATGATTTTTACTGCATTTTTCATTGTGCTTTGTTTATATTTTTTTCTTTTTGTCTCTTTCAATGCCTAACCGTAATAATCCTCTTCCCCTGAAAACTGTTAAAATCTGAGCAGTGCCTCTCCAGTTTAAAATGCAAAGAGCAGTCCTTTTTTTTTTTTTTTACAGGTTTTCTATGATAATACTTAGAGTGAGTCACTCATCCTGAAAGTGAGTGGCCTTCTAAATTACTGTGAAATAACCATGGCTGCTATTACGCACACTTACAGATGTGATTTAAATTCTCTGGAACTCCTCTGCACTTTGAATGAGAATTAGCAGCTCTGAAAGATTTAACTTCACATTGGAAAAAGATCAAAGCAAGCGGCAAAATGAACTTGAAATTTTTCTTCAGGATCGAGGTTCTAACGCTTTTCAAACCAAACTTCAACCTCCAAAATGTTTTCAGTCTCTCACAAATTTTCTCCATTACAGGTAATTTGACTGCCTTAATAGCACCTGTTAATAAAGTTTTTTTTTCTTTCGTATCATTAAAATTTCCTTCCTTGACTATCAAAATCCTGTTTTGAAAAAATCAAATCTCAAAATGAAATGGAAGGAGAAGCTTCAGTCCTATTTTAATGAATGCTCAATGGAATTTCTACTTTGTAAAGGAAGCTGCTTCTGCCAATGCTCAGGAGGCTTCATTCAGGTATAATAAGAATTATAGGATCAAACACTTGCCATTTGAAAGAGACTTCATAAGCATCATCATTTGATATTTCTCTTACCTGGTCTTTCCCGTCAGCCTCTTAGATCCCACTGGGCCCCAAGACCATCAGCATTTGCTCAGCTAGTAAAGTCACTTGGAACAATGGCAAGAAATAGGAATAGAAGTACAGAGCTTTGCCTTGGAGCTGCCACACAGCTATGGAAGGAATGAGCATCTTTATAAGAGGGTCACTTAGAGCCTTATGAGAGAATTTTAAAGAAAGTTGTGAGTCCAAGAAAATGACATGGTACTTTGGCAGAACCGCCAGATGAACCAAAGGAATTACTATACAAAGTCATCATAGCATATAAGGTGGTACTTATCATTGACTGCCAGAAACAGACAAACAAAAGTTGATGTTAGAACTCAGAAGCTATAATTCTAAGTAATAACAAAGAAATGCAGATATTTTCTTCATGAAAATAATTGCCACTAATGTGGACGTGATTTTGTTTTATATTGTAGGTCATCGCTTCCTGAATTCCTGGTTTTCTACAATTTTATTTACTCCATAGCACTCTCTGATCATTGTTGCATTACTTATTTGAAAGAGTCACACCACTATGTCACTAATAAAATTATTACAGAAATAGTCTCCATGAAAAATGCCATAATATAATGGAAAAAATTGTTATTTATTGGATTGTATTCTTGGCAGAAGGCACTGCTTACAAATCTTTACTGATAAGAATATATACCATGATGCCTCAGATTTCCCATCTAAAAAGTTTTTAAAAATATTCTGTAATTGGTAATTCCTCTCATTTTCTTCCTTGTCTTGCTTTTTATTAATTTGTCATCTGCTTGTTACCAATTCTACTTCATGCTCACAGAGTTTTCTTTTTAATTTTTTTATTGAAGTATAGTTGATTTACAATGTTGTGTTAGTGGAGTCTGGTGTAGAGCATAGTGATGCAGTCTCACATATATATGTGTGTGTGTATATATAGTACATACACACACACACACACTTTTATGTATATTTATATATGCCTTTTCATATTCTTTCTCATTATAGGCCATTACAAGGTATTGAACATAGTTCCCTCGCTGAGTTTTCTTAATCCACAACCTTACCTCTTTTATGTCTCCATAGAAGTTGCCTATGTTTCTAGAGCATTTGCTGTAGTCTGCCTAGTTGTATCAGTTTATAGATGAGGACACTGTTGACTGTTCAGTCCTAGAAGACATCTAATCCTTGGTTCTCTTCCTACTTCTATCAATGTTTGCCTTTTACGTGTTTTTGTTTTCCAAATTTCTGCTTCTATATTCTAGTCTCCTCAATCTATGTCAATTGTCTTATACTGTTGGTTTCAAATATCCTAAGCTATATCCCAGATCAGTATCTTCCCTACAAACGTGCTCCTTCCCTTTGTTCAAGTATCCACCAATAGTTCAAGCTACACATTTTAGATACACTTTTGAATTAATTTTCTGCATTTTTACAGAAAATTGAAAGCTTTTATCAATTCACACAACAAAATTTTAAAATATTAACCATGTTGTGGGTTTGCTCTAGGTGTCTCTAGTATCATAATGATATTACAATTGTTTTATTTAGATGTCTCTTTCCTCTATTAGTCTGGAAATCCCTAAGGGCAATGATAGCAGCTTAGCAGTTTTTGTTTTTTTTGTTTTTAATTCCAATGATGTGAATCTTCTAAATTAGATTGTAAGCAATGGAGGGCAGATACTGTTTATCTTTACATCAATAACATGTCTTGCAATTAATAGATAATCAGTACTTGCTGAATTGTGTCAGTCACATATATGTGAACTCCCACTCTGCTACTGTCACCATCTTAGCTCTTCATAACGCTCACTCTATACATCCCATAGATTCCTAAGGTCTCTAAATGTATCAGATGAATTTCTTTATCAAGCGCTCTGACCGCTTCTATTCCTTCATGCATCTGATAGACAATTACATGCCTTATGTGAGCCAGTCACACTTCTAGATATTCAGGATTAACAACCTGTAAATATAGACACGATCTCTACTCTCACAGAGATGAAGTTTAGCTGGTGATTCAGAAAATGTTTTATGCTGAGAACTGAAGAATCTGGAGAGAAACCAACCTTTATATGACTTTCTCAGAGCACTGATGATGGCTCTTCCTGATCCCAGCCCTCTGAAGAAGATAGTCTTGTCTCCTACATGTTTTTGAGAAATCCATTTTCTCTTGTGTTGGTTCCTCTAGGGAGCCTGCCTTGATCCACATCTTCCCCTCCTCATTTAATGACAGACAACTTTTAGCATCTCATTCCAGCTAACATATCTTATAGGACTGAGTTTTTCTTTTTCTTTTTTTTTTTCATAACAAGGCATAATTTCTTCTCCATCATTTGAAACCATTTTTTTCCTAGCTCCCTTAGAGTGCACACCTTGTGGTTACAATACTTGTCAAAAACTGTACAAATTAAGGTACACTCCATATACTCTTGATGTGTAAGTGTTATAGTCTAGCTCTGTGCTATGATGGCCTATTATGTCCCCTTTGCTCCTGATATCTTTAACTTTCCACTAAAATTCTCTATGGGAACAAAGACTAACAATCAATGTCCAATGTCTTCCTGGACTGTAGGCAGTATTTCTGAAGACTGAAGGCACCAAAATGATGAGCATGCTTGACCAATAGATTATATATCTGTCCCTGAATGGAGAATATTAGATGCTTTCTACATTATCTTATATAAGAAATAAGGAAAGTACAATAATTTAATAAATATTCCATTGTTTTTGCATATATATATCAATTACTTTGATTTTATAAAGTAACAAATTGGGATACATAATGAGAAATAATGAATTTGAATATTTTATTCTTCAGTTATTTCTCTGTTCTTGAAGATATGGTTTAAAAACATTTATGGAAAATATTCTGGATCTGGATTAAAGTATAATTATGATACCATATTATGGGGCTGTTTATTCAGCAAACATTTTATAGAGTTTTGAAATACTGCATAGGTCTAGAATAGCTTTGTGTGTATTTATAAAGTCAAGAATTTCATATAAGACATATATGATTTTATTTACTATTATAGATTCCATTTAATACTTGTTTTGTTAAGGTGTTTTATTTAAAACATCCCCTTCAAGACATCCATCCAGGGAGGAGCTCAAGATGCCAGAGTAGGAGGACATGGAGCTCATCTCCCACAAGAGCAAATCAAAAAACATCTACATGTGGAGCAATTCTCAGAAAAAAGCAAACTGGAGACTGGTAGAAAGACTCATACAACCAAGGCTGCAAGAAAGATCCACAGTGAATCAGGTAGAGAGGGAAAAAAAGCGATCAGGTTGGGACCTGAGCCCCTGGGAGGGGACAGAGAAAAGAAGGGGGATTAAATGGACTCAGAAATTCTCCCTGGGCAGTGAGTGGTTCAAACCACATATGGAGTGCCGCATACCTGGGGTCTGACACCAGGAGAACAAGTCTCCCAAGCTGGTCTGAAAACCAGTGGGACTGACTGTAAGAAATCTAGACTCTGCTCATGAAGAGTGCATGCACGCTTGCTTACTCCCGAAACAAGGTGGACGAAGCAGATTGAAACTGACTAAGTCTCTGGCCAGGTTCCCAAGACTGCCCAGAATCACCCCGGCATAAGCCAAGCAGCCACTCTGGCCCCTATTGCTCTGTGGAGCAGCTCCACACTAGGGCGAGGTCTGTCACAGCCAAGGAGAGTGCAGGGTTGTGGGGGACAGAGCTGACTTGGACCAGACATTACCTTTGAATGGGGGGAGGGCAGTCATTAATGTTGTTCACAGAAGCAACAAATCAGGAGCATTCTGGAGCTCTGACTAGTGCCAGAAATGCCCCAGCACACACCCCAGCCCACACTGAGCTTAGGACCCTTTTACTCTGTAGTATAGCTCCCCACTAGAACAAAGGATGCTGCTGCCAAGGACAGTGCCCATTTGTCAGGGATGAAGTCACTCAGACCTGGCACAGCATCTGAACAGAGTGAGGGTAGCCCTTACTGGAACTCAAGGATGCAGCAGATAGGGAGCAGTTTATAACTCTGACCAGTGTGCCTGGATGACCCAGGGTATGCTCTGGTCTATGGCATGTGATCACTCTGGCCCCTCTTACTCCAGCACTACTCTCCCCCTTAGTGAAGGTGACAATGCTGGGAAGGGCAGAGCACACACTTAGAGGGAACAGAGCCATTTAGGACCAGACCCTCAGGGCTTCTGTCCCAGCAGCTTGGTATCCAACCCCACCACCCCACCACCCCAGGGTGGTATTGGCCACTTAGCAAATGAGAAGCCCTGGCTCATGCCTGGCTCTGGTTCTAACTCCTTCATCTCTAGTCCAACCTCCTACCAAGGTGATAGCTGTAGCATACCCTGGGGGAAGACATGACGCATGCTCACTTCAGATCCAGATCTCCTACCAAATTCACTGGGCAGAAGTAGACTATACAGGAAAGCTCCCACACAAAGATACACCTCAAGTCCGAGATAGGTAACTAAACTAACTAGGGAAAAGAACAGATGAACAACACAGTGAGAATTTTAACAAGGAACTAGAAAAAAATGAAAAAAGAACCAGTCAGAAATGAAGAATACAGTAACTGAAATGAAAAACACCCTAGAAAGAATTAACAGCAGACTAGCCGGTATGGAAAAACCCATATGTAATCTGGAAGATAGAATAATGCTAATCACCCAATCAGGCAGCAAAAAGGAAAACAAATTTAAAAAATGAGAACAGTTTAAGGGACTTCTGGGACAATATTAAGCATATGAACATTTGTATTATAGGGATCCCAGGAGGAGAAGAGGGAGAGGAAGGGGTCCAGAATGTATTTGATGAAATTATGGCATAAAACTTTCTGAACCTGAAGAAGGAAACAGATAATCAAGTGCAGAAATCGCAGAGAGTCCCAAACAAGATGAAACCAAAGAGAACAACACAAAGACATATCCTAAATAAAACAGCAAAATTTAAAAATAAAGAGAATTCTAAAAGCAGCAAAAGAAAATCAAAGAGTCACAAAAAAGGGAACCCCGATAAGGCAATCAGCTGATTTTTCTGCAGAAACACTGCAGGCCAAAGGAAGTGGCACGATATATTTAAAATACTGGAAGGGGAAAACCTACAACCTTGGATAATCTACCCAACAAGATTATCATTCAGAATTGAAGGGGAGATTATGAACTTCTCAGACAAGCAAAAACTAAGAGTTCATCAATACCAAAGTGACCAGAAAATAAACATTAAAGGGTCTTCTCTAAGTGGAAAAGTAAAAGACACAATAAAAAGTGAAAATTTATAGGAAATGAAAAATTCCACTAGTAAAGGAAAATATGTAATAAAGACTGTGTATCAACATAGTAAATAAACTAGCATGAATATTAAAAGATAAAACATTGTAAAGTCAACAATAACTACAATAAACAGTGAAGGGATAAACATGAAGATGTAAAAAATGACATCAAAATCATTTAAAAATCTTAAGACCACCTGAAAGATGTGAAAACTTTTTACTTTGGAACATTTTTAATGAAACAAGACAAATATGGGGGGAGGGTATAGCTTAGTAGTTAGAGTACATGCTTAGCATGCATGAGGTCCTGAGTTCAATCCCCAGTATCTCCATTAAAATAATTAAATAAATAAACCTAACTACTTCCCCCCACCGAAAAAATAAATAAATAAGACAAATGAGTTTTATTTATGTAGGCCCTATTTGTTCCAGACATAATTTGATATAATCAAGATAGCTGGATATATAACGATACCAGAGATTTTTGTGAATGATGTCAATGAAGCAATCAGTGCCATTATGCCATGTTTTAAAACTTCTTAGAATATTAGCTTGATTTATATTTATAGTTGTTCCACAAAATGAATTTTCAAGTAAAATTTTCCAGTTTCCTTAAAATAACTTATTAATCTGTTAAAAATTATATTCTTTTACAAAAAAGTTCTTATTTGGGAACTGGAAAGAACTCATACTCCTCATAACACAAGAAGAAAACTGCTGTCCATTAGGAATCGTGGCATATTGCCTTCCAACTCTTGTTGCTCTTAGTTATGAATGGAAGTTAACGTCTACACCACCTTCAGAATGAACACAGCCCACTGTTCTCATTGGCATCAAAGTGATTGACGCCAATATGACATAATGGATTGTGACCAAGTAGGTGATGTTGACAAAGATTTCTTTTCAATCCGTAAGTTATGATAAAAATCTTAAATACAGAATATTTGTAAGGCCTTATTTTTTACTGTACTGTAAATTTTAGCACAAAGATATTCTGAATTGACTTCTATGTGTAGGATATTGTTCAAAATTAAATGCTGAGGTCAAACTGGTTTCCACCATTTGGGAAGCATGGCCTTGTCAGTGAAAGAGAATGGCTTTCAATACCAAAAAACATCCTTTTAAAGGATGTTGGGTTTTTGTTTAACTCAATAGTTCTTTGAATTAATACTAAGATTGTTGACTAGATTAGAATGAAATCCTCCTGAAGCAAGAAATAGTCACCAAAATTAAAATATGAAAAAATTCCAGGTAACCTCTGAATATATTTTTTTAAAAAGTCTACGAAGTTTGACTATATCAAGACTTTATTTTCCTTTAATGAATCAATGGCATTCTTTACATTGGAGGACATTCATTCACCCAAGGGAAAGACCAACACTCTACCCCAGCCCAAAAACAAACACACAAATAAGCAAACCAGAGAACTCAGAGTAGTAAAATGAGTCATATATTTATGCTATATACATATATATATATATATATATATATATATATATATATATATAGTGTAAGAGAGTCACTTGGTAGCCTAGATGCCTTCTTTTTAGAATAAAAAAGATACTTTGAATTGTATAACTTAAATGGCATGGATCAGCCTTGAGGACTTCAGCTTCAGAAAGAATGGGGTAGACCAAAGACCAGTGTTAAATACACTATGGACATATTCAATAATGAGGGAATAGATACCTTTTGTACAATTATAGTACTGTATGTAGGAGACTCTAATCCCTAGAAGAAAAAAAAAAATCCTAGCTTGGTCTAATGACATACCAGATTAGTGAGAAACCATTGACACTTTTGAATGACAGAATAACTTTTCTTGAAGTTAACCAAAAGAAACCTTTTTAAGTTTTAACAAAATGGTGCTTGAGTTAGAGAGAATAAATGTTTTACAGTTTTGTTCACTGAGATTGTGTTTTGTATATTCTAATCTCTTCTACTTAGATTTAGAATAGAAAGTCTCTCAAAATATAAAGTGCTCAAAAAGAGTAGATTTTTGTATATAGCTTTATATTCCAGGAGATACAATCAGTTGTTTAACAATAACACATTGAAGAAGATAACCAAATTATGGGTAGTACTTGGAATAAAAAGTTTTAGAAAATGTTGCTTCATCAGGCAGGATAACCATCTACATTCTTGTCAATAGAGATGCTATAAGAAAGATACAGGATATTTTCATGAAATATGATTTACTTATAGCCAGCTAATTTAAAATAAGTCATAATTCACACTCAGCTGGTTTAGGAAATTTTCACAAATGTGTGCCTTTTATATTTCACATAAGTACATTAAATAGATTTAAGTCTGCCAGAAATACAGCAAAATAAAGAGAACTATGGTTAATGGTCCTTCATATGAGAATGGGCAGCAGCATATTAAGTAAAAGATTCTATCTTTACAACAGAATAGTATTTCAAGTTGTAATTCCGACAAGTGTAACAGTTACCTGATGATTCATGGTCATATCCAGAATAGTCTATCAACTGACAGTCTAACCTTCACCTCTAACATACTGACCACAGATAACTTATAGACTCCAATGTAGAACTATCAAAGTGATCTGCTGTTCTCTATTTTTTGACAAAAGCACAAAACATATTTGGTACAGATTCACTTAAGAAACCAAACTTTTAGGTGAATACTGACATTTTTCAATGAAGACTTAAGAAGCACAGGGCACATACAGGCCTCACCTTTCAAACTGAAATTGTCTGGATAGAATTAGGAGGACAGAAAGCCACATCTGGCCACTTGATCCAGTCAGATAAATATAAAGACTACATGAAATGGCTATAGAAAATGTTAGAAAATTATTTAGGACTCAAGTTCCTAGAGTGGGTTTGGGCAGCGATTTATTGAAATATTTTCAACAATATTGATTCTATAATTCATAAGGAACAAAAAACAGGAATAAGTAATAAAACTGCTTCAATTAACTAGTTTGGTTTTGACAACAAACTCACTCACCCAGGTAATTTAGCTATCTAGCTTCAATGTATATCATGTGTACATATTCTGTAGGGGCGGGGCTGGCTCCTAATTAACAATGAGGCAGGTATGAGGAATTAAAATAGTCAATACATTAACAGTTATAGAAATGAGATACTGATTCGTGTATAGTGTTAGCAGCTGTAACCCATGCTCACTTGGTGATAGGCAATTAATTACATAAATTATTTTTTTAAAAAGGTTAAATATAATATGTTTGAGTTTGCTATGAATGTAATGGAATATTACAATAAGGGGACCAAGGAAAATGTAGCAATAATTTCTCCTTTAAATAGAAATCTCCGTAGAAGAGAGGTACTGCAGCTGTGAGAGAGACTAAAGCACAGAGACTTCCTGAAATAAATCAGAATCTCTGATAAAATTTTCACAGGAGTCTTTTTTTCTAAATTCTTCCTTTGAACATATTGAAACAGGATAATTTATAAAAGCTGGAACTCATCCAGAGTTTGGCAAATTTACATAGTTCATGCTTAAAATTAGTTTACGCGTGTACTGTTCATGTTACATTGAGTGGGTCCATGAAACAATGGTATTTATTTCTAACAGAAAGTTATGGTTAATATTAAAACAATCAAAATATAGTTAGAACTAAAATGGAAGTTGAATTTAAATGGAAATACAATTTATATATGGTTATGTTTCTTAAGTTTGTCATAATATCAAAGTACAGAAAATGTATACAAAGTACTGATGTGTATTGTACTGGCAGTATTTAAAATCATCTGTGTGTTCTATATTTGTTCTTAATTTTCATGTATAAATATATATGGTAAACAATGACAGATGCCAATTAGCATTCCTGAGTGTTCAGAAAGATAAAATTAATGCCTTTATTTCTCATAATGTATTCACCCAAATGTTTCATTAGTTAGGTAATGTAATATTAATGAGGAAAATAACTAAATTATGCTGGTCCCAAAACTGTGAACTGTAAGCTAATCATGAAATCGCTGTTTCCTTTTCACTTAACTTTCTATTGCATAGGTTTTCTCTTAGATTCTCATTCACAGATCACAAAAGAACAATTTGGGTTACTTCAAGAATTAATTAGACATTTGTATGAAAGCCACCAGAACAACTGTTCCCCTTGCGAGTTCATAAAGCTGTTTAATTCGCCCTTGTATTTTCATTCAGAGAGGCTGGCAACACCACAATAAAGCCCAGTGTGCACAGTAAGCCAAATTTCCGACCAAATTGTTCGCTTTCATTTACTCTGCTCACTTAAAAGGCACACACACTCACACCTTTTAACCTTCCCAGTGGCACAGCTGAGGCACTCTTCACTCAATGAAACACGACTTAGGACAATGTTCTCCCAGCCAACCTATGAAGACTATTTGAGTTAAAGTCTTTGTTTAGTCTTTAGTTGAAAAACTAGTTTATCTCCCTCTGCCTTTTGACAGAATTCTAACATACTTTACCCAGTGTTTACTAACTTACCCAATGAGTTTAATTCTTAGATTTCATTTCACTGAAGAAAGATGTGCATTCTAGTAAGTCTTGAAATTAAAGCACATAGGATACACTTCAGATTAGATTAAACCCTTTTTATTTATTTTTTAACTGAAAGATGGACCTTGGGATCATTCCATTCTATTATTATACTTTACATCTTAGGGACATAAGAATATATCTTATTAGTCATTCTATAGTTGTTGCCCAAGATACCCTTCCATCAGTATGAAACCCTGAGTAATGCCTACTATTATTCCTCACAAGGATGAAGTTACCTCATAAGTTGTAATTTGACACGCAAGGAAAGAAATCTAGCTCCTAACACTTGACTGTAATGATAATGTCGTCTCTGTGCCATGCCAACACCTAGGCCCATCTGTGAGAAGGGCACGGTGCCATGTGGAAGCTAGAACATCAGTGGCAACAGCATGTAGATGCCAATATGGGGAAGTCAAAGTGATAGCCTGTGGCACTCATCAAATAGCTGATCTTTTGTAAGAAAATCCCCTCAGTAGCAGGCAATGCCAAGCGACGGCCAAGTGCTTCATTACTGGTCGTCACAGCTGCTGATGCTTGTGGGCATTCGTAACTTCAAAGAATATTCCTTCCTCTAGTCCTATTTCCAATTTGCCTGAAAGCCAGTCGCTTTACATAAAGGAAAAAGTGATGGGATTATTTTCAGAAACAAAGCCTTTTTTTTTTAATTTGTTGTGTCATGTAACAACTTTCCATTTCTTACTTAATATTGTTGCTAAATGGCTGATTTAACAATTAGGGATAATTTTGTTTTAATCGTGCAGTAATAATTTATATAAGTTCATCAAGAATTCCCTTGAAGATAAAATATGAATAGTTTGTATGCATGTGGGTATGCATGTAAAAATTTTAGGCTATAATTAACGCATTAAAACATGTGAGAGATTTAATGTTCTAGAACTGCTAACACAGGTCAGGTATCGTGGGTAAATAATGGATACAGGCTGGATTCAACTTGAGTGACAATGAGCATGCTTAGTGTCAGTACAAGTTCGATTTGTTTAGGTTACGGTTCCAGCCAAATTTCTTTTTAGTCTAGAGTCCCTGTTTTAGGAAGCAAAGTAGTTGAGTGTTTAGAGAAAGCAATGAATGGGCTTTGTTTCTGGAAATTACATTTGGTTGAAAAGTTGTTCTTTATTTGCAAAGAGCAACAATTAAGGTTTTCTTGGTCTGAGGCATTTTTGGCTTTTTTAATTTTAACTATTTCTGAGACAAAGTCTCTTGCTAACAGCAGTCACATTTCCTGTATTTGAAGATATTTATAGTTTTCCTAAGTAAGTCAAGTCCCCTTCAGGGGCTGACGACACCATTGCACTCTATGAGAGACACACCAGTCATTGGATTACCACAAATTCAGCTCTAAAGAGAGACAGAAAACTCTCCTTATTTTCAATTTTTCCTATAGGGGAAGCCTTTATGACCAACCAAATTAAAATTTTCTTCACAAGGAGTCAGTAGCTACAAATCAAAAACCCCAGAAAGTCCTTTCCGTCACTAATAAACAAAAATCACACAATAATCCACTTTTTTCCTGAAAATAGAGTACTAATATTTTATGAAACGATCAGCAAGTGGCTAAAATTTCTACTAAGGATTCAGAGTAACTACGAATATACAACTGAGACTGACAGCTCTGGGAATTTAGCAGGTTATTTAAAATATTTTAAGCCTCAGTTTCCTCAATTGAGAATAGAAATGGCCTTACAGAGTTCCTGAGAGGGTGGAAATTGTGTAATGTTTGTAAAGCAATTAATATTAAGTCCAATACTTGACTGTTTGCAGTACATGAAAGCAATTAATATTATTAAGCCAGCAATCCACTTTGACTCTCATACTGTCTTTTAAAATAGTATTTTTATTTTAGAAATTAATGTTTGCTGCAAGAATTTTGGAAAATGGAGAAATACAAAAAATGAAAAGTAAAATAACCCATAATTGTACCACACTAAGATGAAAACTATATTTTCCATGTGTTGCTTTGTTTTTTGCTCCCCTTCTCTGACCCCCTCCAGAAAGTTCATTCTGAATATAATCTCTTATAATTGGAAAACTTATAATTTTGCACAAAGCAAAATGAAATTTGGATTCACTTTATCTGTAGGTAACTATTTCATTTTCTAGACAGTCATTTAAGGAATATCCTATATTCTTTGTACAAGGTAACACTTCTGCACTACATTCTGAAATTGTACCAAAAATACAGCTTACCTATCTATATCCATGTATGCATTTCTCTATATTTACAGAAAAGAAATATCAATCAAAACAATGCTAAAAGTTGGGGAAAAAACAGGTAATTCACAGGGATACAACAGTATATTATATAATTTTGATATGATAATACTTTTAAATTAATTCCTGCTGAAAATTATATAACAAAAAGATGAAACTGACATTTAAATTCTAATTATGTTTGCATTTGGTCAAGCATGGTGCTTCTGTTGCTATCATTACAGCTATTTAATGATCTCAGATCTGAGCCAAAATTTCAAGTGTCTGTGGGAAACCACATTAAAAGTGCATTTGGTCATTAGAGTACTACCAGTATGTGTGTATGAGCCTGTACATCCCACAGGAATTGGGATGAAACAAAAGTAAATGAGCATTTTCTTTGATATATATGTTTGCCTTGAAATTTTATATACTTTTATTAGCTTAGTGATAAATATTCAAAAATGCAAAATCTCTCTAAGATACATTGAATCCAACTCTCAATTATTGAGTTTAATGAGGGGTGGGGATTGCATGGATAATTGAAATTCACAGACGATATAGATGTCAGACAATAGTTGCTCACTCTTCCCTCACAGCTGCATTAACAAGAGCTGCTATTAAGATCCGTTTGAGCTTCCCCTCCTCTCTATGAACTTGGACAGCTTCCAAGGGAGAAGACAAATGACAAAATGGCAGGTAGCTGGAGGCTAAAGAAAAATAGCAAGGTGATCTGAACAATCTATATGTGAATGATCAGCACTGCTGAACAGAGAGGGATCTGATGCAGAAAGCACAGGGATAACTAGTAATTAATATTTTAAAGTTATTCTTCTTGATTGCTGAAAAAATGGGGATAAAGAATGTTGAATCTTACAGAACTGTAGTCACTGGTGACTAATACCAATCAGTGGAAAATGTTAACTAAATCTTCTTTTGATATTTATAAAAAAGGTTTAAATAAAAAAATCAGAGCCTGTATAGTATTGTCATGGGAAAGAAGGCAAACTATGACGATGGACCAAGAAGATTTAAATTCCCATTTTGTCATAATTGCCTTGGTGACTTTGGGAAAGTAGTTTAATGTTTTCTACACCTTCGTTAATGCAACTACAAAGTAGGTCTACCGATAGCTCTGACCTCACTGGGTTGTTGTGAGAATTAATGAAACTAATACATACTGTATTGTTGCCCTACTGCTGTGTAACAAATTACCACAAAGTTTGCTGCTTAAAACAAATGTTTTATTATCTCAGAGTGCCCATGGGTCTGGAATCCAGGGACAGCTTAGTTATATCCTCAGCTTAGGGTCTCACAAGGCTTCATTCAAAGCATTTGACAGGTTAATCTAGAGGCTCAGCTGAGGGATAATATGCTTCCAGTTTCACTCAAGTTGTTGGAAAGGGTGTATTTCCTTGAGGCTTCATGCCACCTGTTGTTTGAAGGCTGCCCTCAGTATCTCGTCACACTGGTCTCTCAACATGGCCTCTTCCCCGCAAGTATAGGGTTTAATTCTAAAAATGTCTATTAAAGGGCTCAGCATGTTAGGTATTCCCAAAAACCAGCTGTTGATATTAATAGTATTGTTACTGTGTTGTAATCCATAATTTGGCAATGAAAGGAGCCAAAGATGTATGACTCTCCATTCCTATTGGGGATGGGAACTAATTAGCAAAATTAAATAATCACCTATTACAACTGATTAATCTGTCTTTTGATAATGATACCAAATTATGGTACTTGTCATCATGGTAAAAAAAAAAAAGAAAGATACGGCATCTTATGTGATGTTGCTACCAATCAAATTTCAATATAAAAATACACAATCCTACACATAGTATCATAGAGATTTTACAGATTATTTTTGACATTGTAAGCTTTGTAGAAATAAATTCTTAGGCCTTAGGATAATTAGTGAAAGCACTATATTTAACGGGGGACATTTGCACTTTATCTTGATAAATAACATTTATTATAAGTGAAAGAGAGGTAATTACGTAACTGGGTGTTGGTGAAGGGAAATGTAAGAGGGAGAGCAAAAGTTAAAGTATACTAAAATCTTGTCATGTTAAGAAACTTATTATAGATATGGATTACTTTTACTTGAATTGGTATAATAGACATGAACATATATGTATGTCGAATTTATAAGTGCAAATTTATAACTAAAAATAGCGTTCAGGCTGTCCAAACAATTGGAACAAAAACAACAACTATATTAAGACAAACAGCTCAATCTAGCAAAACTAAGGAAAAAAGGATGGTGATAGGAAACACGACACATCAAATAGAAAATAGCATAAATAAACCCATACATGTAATTTATTAAATAACTATAAAATGGTTAAATTTCTTATAAAAGTAGTATTTACATCAGTATCAAACACCAAACACAAATCTTGGGTTAATACTTCTTACAAGAAATAAAACTGATGAAAACACAACTTTCAAAGTAAAAGGTGGAAAATACATACAAGGTAAATGCTTACAAATAGTAATCATGAGTGGTAATATTAATAGTAAACAATCTAGAATCAGGATAAATTGGAATCAACAGATATTTTATATTGATAAATGTATTAATGGACAATCTATAACAGACTTTTTGCAGCATTGAACAGAGTATTGAAATACATTAATCATGAATAATGAAAAATACAAAAAGAAAGCTATAAAACCACACTAGTGGTAGAAGATAAAAATTGAATAAAAAGACACAATAAAAGATTAAGTAAAATTAAGCATATAAGGCAAGAGAAAGTGAGACCCTCAGATATGCAAGGAAACAGTGAATTTAGCTTTTGCATTGAAAGTTTTTGCTAAAATTTGTGAACTTGATTTTGGTTTTCAATTTTATTCTACAGGCCTGAGGGAAGCTAAAGAAACTCCAGTGTCTGTCAAAGGCTACAAACTTTGCAGGAAATGCTTCACAAGTGCTGGATTGTGAAGAACTACTCTTAACAAAAGAGTGAATTAGAAATTAACTCCACCTTGCAAGGCATCTGAAGCAAAATATTCTTTTTCAAAGTTATTGATGAATGGAGTAGGAAATATATTTCATGAGATTTCCTGATCGCAAACTACAAGAGAAAGTCGTACGTTGTGTTTAAACCAAATGGACACTACCTGATAGTCAGCAAAACTTCAGGCATGTAAATTGGTTTAAAGGTTTTCTGAGCTGTTAATCTTCATGAGTATATGGTAGAAACAAATATTAATATTTTGTTAAACATCTTAATTTCTAGCCTCAAAGAACTTCCACATAAAATTAAAATCAATTCAAGCAAACAGTCCTAAAATTAAACAACACACACACATACACACACACAGACACACACACACAGAAAAGGCACCTTGATTGAGAATAAGCAGAAACTGCAGATATTTAAATTAACAGTTAAGATTTCAGAATCTTTTAAGGACTAAAAAATAATAAAAATATGAGCAAGCAGCATAGAATACAGAATTGCCAAGAAGATTCTTTTAAAGCCCACGTAAAACTTCTAGAAATTAACAAAACAATAGCCATTGAAGTAAAAAACAGATTTGAAAACAGAAAGTACAAGCAATGACTACCAAAGGATAATAACCACTTTACATTATCCAAAGTGCAAAATAAAAGATAAAGATTTTGAAAACATAAACCTATGTCAACAGTCAGGACAGTCAGAGTAAGGAAATTTACAGTAAATCTATTTGGAGTTCCAAATCAACAGGAAATAGAAATTTGGACGGAGGTATTGTTTAATCGTGGAATACCTTGAAAATTTTCAGAAATGATAAAAAATACCAAAAATATGACAAGTTTTCAATTAGTAATGAAAGAATCCAAACTTAGTCATAGCATGTTGATAGCTCAGCACACTAAAGTCAAACAGTTGCTAACAGGTGCCAGAGACAAAAGACAGATTAGTGTCAAAGAATGTTAAATTGTTGGTCAATTTCTCAGCAGCAGGAAAGGAAGCCAGATGAAAGTGGAATCACATTTTCAACATGCTAAGAGTGCATCCGTACCCAGCAAGAACTCTGTCTCTATTGGAGATAACTGTCAAGAATGAGGAACAACAAAGAAGATTCTTCTAACATGAACTGTAAGTTTTATGGGAATAATTCATTAGTAGAGAAAAGTAAAAATGATAATGCAGGATATCAACGGGAAGTTTGCTGATACTCTTGAGTGTAATGGAATGGATCTAAAACATGCAGTGCTTGCAATTAGAAAAAATCATGGCTTTCCATTTAGCATAGGTTATGCTTTGCTTCAGACAACCCCAAAATTCTAGTGGCTTAAAATGAAAAAGGTTATTTCTTCCCTGTGCTATATGTTAAACATTAGCTGGACAGAGATTCTGTCTTCATCATGACTATACTCCCAGAATAGCCATTACTTAGAACATCCCTCTCTCCAAGGGATGAAAAGAGATCTCCCAGGACTTCCACTGTCATTAAGTGATCTGGTCTAGGAATGGGACATATGATTTTCATTCTCAGTTCATCGGCCAGAACTAACTCATGGACCCACCCAACCCTAAAGGATTATGCAAAGTCATCATGTGCTCAGAAGGCAAAATAACCTCAATCCTTGGAAGACAGTAGTAATGACTACCACATCTGGATAGATAATCTGTTTAACAGAAAGAATGTCAAAGAACAAAGAAACAGATATTGATACATGCATAGATGTGCTGGTGAGTGCTGGTTGAGTGGGGAAATGTGGTGGATATTTTGCCTGATTGCTTCATATAAAACAAGATTAATATCTGAAATTGAATAAGAGATATGAAGCACTGGATAAGAGGGGGAAAGACACAAAATAGAACAGAAAAATAGGGTAAATGAGCTATAGAAATAATTATGATTTTCAATCAGCATAAAGTGCTTACATCATATTAAAAACAATAAAGTAAATGGGACACAATTATAACTGGATTATGTGTGCTTTCCCAGTCACGTTCAACCGTTATAAAGAAGGGGAACATTGTATTTAACAAGGCCATAGTTTTTCCAAGACCATGTGCAAGGAAGAAAGAGGGGAAAAGGGGTTGAGAGTGTATGCATTTTAATGATGAGCCGCAGAAAATAACCTACTCAATGAGGGAAGCAATGCACAAGGATGAGGAGGGTGAAAACTTTTAAAAGAAAAATTATGAGATCTGTGGGGGTCAAAGATTTTATGGACTTCAGATGCCAGGGAAAGTGAGGTGGGAATGGTATAAGTGGTGGTCAGAGAGTGGGATGCTTGAAGTTGAGGCTGTTGAATTAGTTATTGGTAATGACTGGAAGATAATTTTTGGGTGCAGCACAAGCAAGATCCTTGCAGGAGATGAATTCAAGAAATTGAGAGGACAGTATATCAAGAGTCCCTTGCTTTTGTGGATACCAGAATCACTCAGGTTAGAGATGGGGCAGTATGAAAGTGACTGACAGTGAGAACACTAAAATCTTCAAGAAGGAAGAGGATTAAGAGATAACTGATAAAGGAGCAGTAGCTATTTTGAACACATGCAGTTCAAAGATATGGATAGGAATGGCTTTAAAAGTGACAAAGAATAGTAAGGAAGACTCCCATACTGCCTTCAAGCTCAGTGACAGGAGGGGTGTAGGACTGAAAACAGGCACAGCCCATTTTAATGACCTCAGGAAATACCCAGATTTTAATTACAGCCAGAAAGGAAAACGGTCTTTTAGAGAATCCTGGTGACAATGGGGAGTAAGCGTTGGAGGCCACTATGAAGAAATCTATAAGTTGGAAATGAGTGGGAGTTAGGGGTAGAGTAGGAAAATATGAAGCCATGTGGCATTTAAAGAGTGAAAAAACAATGGGGGCATGGAATCTGGGTGTTAACTGGCACCAAGAGGGATGAAGGACACAATCAGACTCATTCTGCTGATCTTGCGGCAGAAAGAAGTGGCAAGGTAGGGAAGTCAGGAAAAGTGCATGTTTGAAGCCCAAAACCCTTTCAAAGGAGACATGGAGGCCTGGAGACTGGGCAGATTTATTCCATGGGCACTGGGCTTCCTCGTGACACTTTCAGATGTATAAGGAAACTCCTGGGGGATGGTGAAGGTTATCATTCAAAATCATGAAAACACATCTTCACTTTCTCAAGAAGAGTATGTTACCTTACGAAATATTTTTATTTAATTACATCTGTGTGCCTGCTGGAAGTAAAACATGAATAATTTTTCTTCTATTATATTGTTACAGCACATTAAAGTCACTTTTACCCTAACAGTATTTTAAAATTCAAACTTAGGGGCGTTTATATTCTAAGCATTTAGCAGAACAGGGACCAATCAAAGAAAATGTGATTTTCTTTCTTAAAAGTAAATCTCTGCTCCAGGCATTGAATATTCTGCTGTTTCCATCCAATAAATAATAACTAATACTATATCTTCAATTAAGCAGACACATTCCTAAAGGGCATCTAGGATAGATAATCACTCTTCAGAAACTTATTTTCTATGGATGAAAAAACCCAATGCACTAATTCTCATACCTGAAGCATCACCATTTTTAGCTCTAAAACTGACACAACTAATATACTTTCTGAAATTAAAGTTAAAAGCACAGCCTTTGAAAAATGGCAGTGGCTGCCTAACATGAAACGTGAATAACAGTGTATGATTTCCAATAAAGGCATAGGCTTTCTCAAATTTCTGCTCTCACAGATTTTATCCTGGCTGTATAATTCACCAGGAAATGGCTCATAGGAGTGAGCATTAATGGAGACAGATTGTGGACACAATTCTACCTCACAGAGTCCTAGGATCATATAGCAAATTCATCCAGCAATAGTCCATACAGGAATAAATGGACATTTTCTTCATCATTTGCACAGAAATCTCTGTTATTCCTTCTAATGTCAATTGTCAATTTAAGAAAAGTACATCTCTCAAAGATGGCTTACTTTTTCTTGTTCACACACACACACACACAAATCCCAAACTACACAGGAAGGTTATACTGAATGGTTCTAAATATTAAGAAGAAAAATAGAACTAGCTTATGACTTCTTGCCCTTACATGGGCATAACTAAATCCCTTACATTTATTTTTTAAGGTTTTTAAAGAATATGGAGATATTTCAAAAAGTTTATGAAGTTAGCCAATGAAAGAGCTGGAAATAAAATCAAGTCACATAATTCTAAGCTCAGAACGGGTTCAAGTTGCTGCAAAACAGTCACCTTCAAAGAAGTGAGTCAGGAAATTAAGAATCAAAATTATAATCTTATTCAAAATGTGTAAGTGTAAAAAGCATATATAGGATATAGTAATAGTTTTAGAACTACTTTTTTACATATCAGTCATAGTTTAAAAAATACTGTGCAGTCCTATTTATTTATCTAATCATTTAACATGAAAGTATGATTTAATATGTTTGAGTCTATCCTTTGGTAAACCGACAAAACCTTGCATTTCAAATGGACAAAAGGTGATAGTTTAATGTCTCCAAATTCAATGTGAACTGTGTTTCTGTAATAACTGAGAGATATGGCAAGTTTCCCGTTGACAGTCCTTTATTTCATAAGATTTAAAGCAAAAATCTAACAAGATTTTGACTTTATTATATTGATTTGATTTCACATTGTATACTCTGTAATCAGAATATACAAAAGTAAAATTAAGCTGATAAGAATATTGTTTTTATTAAGATATACCTAACGTAATATGAATTCACCCTTTTAAAGTTTAATTAAAAACACAGTCATTTTTAGTATATTCTCAAACCTAGGAAACCATCACAATGATCTAATTACAAAACATCTTCATCATCACAAAAAAAACCTCATAGCCATTAGCAGTCATTCCCCAATTCCCCTTGATCCCAGCTTCTGGAAATCACTCTCTATTTTCTATCTCTAGGAATGTATCTATTCTGGACAATTCATATAAATTAATCACAAAATGTGGCCTCATGTGTTGGACTTCTTTCACCTAGCAGGTTTTCAAGGTTCATTCACCTTCTATCGTGTATCAGTACTCCATTTTTCATGGCTGAATAATATTCCAATGTTTGGCTACACTATGATTTGTTTATCCATTCATAAAATAACATACACTCCAGTTGCTTCCAATGTTTGTCCATAGTGAATAATACTGCTATGAATATCCATGTACAAGTTTCTGTGTGGACATGTGCTTTCAGTTCTCTTGACTATATACCTAGGAGTAGCATTGCTGAGACATATGGTAATGCTATGTTTAACACTGAAGAACGGTTGAACTGTTTTCAAAAGTGGTTGCACCATTTTATATTCAGTGTAAGATGGTCCAGTTACTCCATATTCTCACCAATACTAGTTATCATTCATCGTTTTTATTATCGCCCACTTTATGCATGTGGAATTGTATCTCATTGTGGTTTTGATTTGCATTTCCTAATGACTACTGATAAGCATATTTTAATGTGTTTATTGGACACTGGAATATCATATTTGGAGATTATTCAAATTCTTTGCTCACTTTTAATTGAATTGTTTTTCTTTTTAATGTTGAGCCACAGTGTTTTATATATTCTGAATGCAAGTCTGTTATTAGATATTTAATTAGAAAATATTTTCTCTCATTCTGTGTATTGTGTTTTGTTTCTTGATGATGTCCTTTGAAACTTAAATGTTTTCATTTTGGTGAAGTCCAGTTTATCTATTTTATCTTTTGTTGCTTATATTTTTTATCTTATATCTAAGAAATGTTTGCCTAATCCAAGGTCATAAAAATTTTATGCCTGTTGTCTTCTAAGAGTTTCATAATTTTAGCTTTTACATTTAGGTGTTTGAAACATTTTGAGTTAATTTGTGTATATGATGTGAGCCAGGGTTCAAATGAATTCTTTTTTTAGGATTTCAGCTTTATTGATCCAGTAATCCTACATCTGGGTGTATATCCACAGGAAATGAAAATAATATGTTGATGAGATACCTGCACTCCCATTTTCATTGCAGCAATAATAATGATATTGTGAATAAATTCACAATACCCAAGATATGGAAACAACCTAAGGTTCCAACAACAGATGAATAGACAAAGGAGAATATATATATATATATACATATATATATTCTTTATTAATATATTTATCTTTTATATATATTCTTTATACATATAAAATATATAATTAATATATATTAATTTCAACTTAATTCTTTTGCACTTAGCTATCCAGTTATCCCAGCACCATTTGTTGAAAAGACTTCATCCTTCATTGGCTAGTCTTGTTACATTTATGGATAGCAATTGACAATTGACCATAGACATACGTGTTTATTTGTGGATCTCTATTCTATTCCATTGATCTATATGTTTAACCTACTCCAGTACTACACCATCTTGATTATTGTAGCTAATATTAATGAAGAGCCTTGCATGTGATGAGTAATTCTCTCTTGCTACCTGTATGATTCTCTATTTGTCTTTGCTTTTCATTAGTTTAACTGTGTGTTTAGACATATATGTCTCTGTATTAAAATTTATATGAAGTTCAATGCTCCAGCAGACAGTTTACTGTAGTTCTGCCTTACCTTTCATTTCCTGGTTATATAGAGTAAAAGGTAGGGCAGGGATGAGATCTTAGGGCATTCTCTTGTGTTTCTTGGGCATGTGCACAGCTCTGAATATGAGTGTGGCCCTCTAAATTCATAGGAATAAATTGGAGCTTTCCAAAGTTGCAAATGTACATCTCAATACCTAACTTTTACTTTTCTATTTTTTCAGCCAACTTTTTACCACAACTGCTAGCACTGCTGCCTGGGGTAGATGTGATGTTAAACAACTGTCTCTGGGTGGGAAGGGATAAATTTGGGAGTTTGCGATTTGGAAATGTTAGCCACTATATATAAAAATAGGTTAAAAAACAAATTTCTTCTGCATAGCACAAGGGACTATATTCAATATCTTGTAATAACCTTTAATGAAAAAGAATATGAAAATGAATATATGTATGTATATGCATGACTGGGACACTATGCTGTACACCAGAAATTGAGACATTGTAACTGACTATACTTCAGTACAAAATAAATAAATAGATAAAAACAATTGTCTCTGTTTCAAAAATACACTGGGGATAAAGCTGTGTGCAGTGAGCAAGTTCTGAGTTACATCAAATAAAGACAAGGTTTCCAGGTAACTACCATACAGATCATATAATGGCAGTAATCTAGGGGTGGGTCTTTGGCAAGTTAATACAGGATCTCAAAGCTTTGATTTTAGGTATTTATATATATTCATATAAAATTAATAAAGGTTCCAGACAACTTGATTTGGCATCACGGACAGTGTAAAACAATGTTATGTTGTAAAATAATTAGATGCTGTGATTTATTGGGAAAGCTGAGGCTTTGGAACCTACAAATATGAACTCAATGCCAGCGACATAATATGTCTTACAATACTGGGTAAATCTCTTTACTCAAGTGTTTCTTCACCATTTAAGGAGGAATAAAAACTTTGCCACATGAGGTTGATATAAGAATTAGGTTAGATATACTGCCCAATGCAGTTTCATAGTAAACACTGATCACCATTCTCTTCTCTCCGTGAGGCAAATAAGACAAAGCAAGAAGAAAGCATTGCAACAAAAGTTGCTAATCAACTAAAAGTGAAAAAAATAAGCAGCAGATTAGAATTAGTTCAGTGGCTATTCAGGAGAATGTCTTGCCTTTTCTTCCTATAATTCTTCCTCCAATCTATTATAAAAACAATATGTTAACTTTTTTTTCCTTCAATTTAGTTTTATCAATGCATTTATGAAGTTGTAATGTTTGAATTCATGTGTTCCTGATTTAAAACATAATCTGGTGACAGAATGGCTAGATTGGAATAACATGTTGTGATAAAAAAGTATTTCAAAATGAAATTCCAAAGTTCAACTCTCATAAATTCAGAATTGGTTAAAGGAACAGTCTATGTAAATTTAAAATAATTCTGAATTATCAAATAATTATTTATTCAGCTGTAGAAAGAACAGCGATGATTTAATGAAGTTCCTGACAAACTGAATCGATGTAAATTATAAATATCACTAGCTGTTAGTCAATACTGTATTTGGATTCTGGCAAAACTGTAAAACTGCCTGTTTTTTCTGATCATCCCCAAATACTTTTACAAAGCCCCTAGTGCCCTCCCCAATATATTTGTACCCTAATCCATGGAACCTGTACACATGCTATTTTACATGGAAGACGGACTTTGCAGAGGTGAATAAGGTTAAGGGCTCTGAGGTGAGGATTTGTTCCCTGGATTATCCAGGTGGCCCTAAAATAATCACACAAATTCTTAGACACAGAGACCTGTTCTCAGCTGAGGTCAGACAGAGAGCTGTGACGACAGAGGAGAGGACCAGAGAGATGGCGGTATGAAAAGGACTCTGCCTGCTCTACCTGCTGTTGCTGACTTTGAAGCTGGAGGAACAGGGTGTTCAGAAACAAGAAAAGGCAAGAAAACAGATTCTCCCCTTGAGCCTCCAGCCAGGAACGCAGCTCTGTCTACACCTTGATCTTAGCCCAGTGAGACTGTGTCCAATTTCTGACCTACAGAACTCTAAATAATAAATTTGTACTGCATTAAACCACTAAATCTGTGATATTTTGTCACAGCAGCAATAGACAAGTACAAATATATCTTTTCCACTAGGCATGTCTTAACCTGTAATCCCAGTTACCTAGTACTGTTATATCGACCTCCAGCTGAATAGCACTTTTTATCTCAATGTCTCTAAATTTTTTCTTATTAATTTAATAAATATTCTCCAAATTAGTCAGGTCTCAGATGCCAGGCCCTCAACGTACTTTTTCATGTCTTTTATTGCATCCAAAACATCCCAAGCACATGCCTAGTCAATTATAAAATAAATGAATGAGAAGTAAAACAATATTTGGTAATTACATTTTTAAGCCAGCATTTTATTTTATTTTTTTTTTCTGTTTGTTTTTGGTGTGTGTGGAGGGGGAGGTAATTAGCTTTATTTATTTTTAGAAGAGGTACTGGGGACTGAACCCAGGACCCCATGCATGCTAAGCATGCACTCTACTGCTTGAAATATACTCTCTCCCTCCATTTTTAAATAGTTACTATTTACAGGATGTCTACTATGTTCCAGACACTTTATATATGTAACTTCCTATTTTCACAGTGAATTGCAAGATAAGTACTATTATAAGAATTGTGGCTTTAAACAGATGTCATTCTCCTTTGTTTAGTAAGAGGATTTAAACACAGGTCTGTGAATTCCCAACTCTCTTGAGAACCAGTCCTTATACTGTCTAACATTTTTGCATTAATGAGATGATCTCTAACCCAGAGAAATAGCTACCTGGCTATGGAATTTCTAAAGCCAGATATATCCACAGCCACAGAACAGAATTTCTGGGAAATCAGTACCATCACCTCCGCCCTTCACAGTCACTACATATTATCTCAATGTTCCAGATCACAAAGGAAAAAGGCAAAAAAGTCTAACTCTTCAAAACTTATAAAAGAAACAACAGCCCATGATAACAGTAGATAAGGTGGGAAATATTATCCATTACATAATAGAATATATAGCATAGATGTACTTTATAGAACACAGTTTTCTGCATAACAGACATAGAAAGATTTATCTATTTATTTTACAGTAAGGTATAATTTGAGGATGGAAAAAAATGTATCCCTACTATTTTAGATAAAAATGTCTAAGTGGAAGAATTTGTTTTCTCATTACAAACAGAACCAAAAAATTAACAGATACATTCTATTCTTAAGACCAACTGTGTAGCTGATGTGAATTTAAGGGTCTGGAAACTGTTGTCTTTATTATGGTAACCAGTTTCTCACTAATCCTAGATATAAGCTAAGCTTTAATAACAAGTACAAAGTTAATTTCTAGGCAAGAACTCCTAGCATTATCATGATTTCAATGGTAACAGGTTCAAATTGTGATATTTACTGTATGTTTAAAGTAAATTTTGATGCACATGTTTCTTTTTCAAACCAACCTATGAATCATACATTTGATTGCTCATTCTTAAAAAAAAAAAAAAGTATTTTTGTGCCTAGTGTTGTATTAGCCACAGAATATCACAGAGAGAAAATTGTTTCGAGTCTTCCTTCATAGAGGTATCTTCTGCTGCTGGAGAATAGGTTCTTGTCTCGCACAGGAAAGAATTCAAGAGCGAGCCACAGTAAAGTGAGAGTAGATCTACTGAGGGAGATACACCCTCCATAGACAGAGTGCGGGCAGACTGAGATGGCGAGAGAGGCAGCCCTGAGTTGTGTGAGTGGTTAGTTTTTATGGGCTGGGTAATTTCATATGATAACAAGTGGGAGGATCATTCCAACTATTTTGGGGAAGGGGTAGAGATTCCCAGGAATGGGCCCTTCCCACTTCTTGGCCCTTTATGGTCAGCCTGGAAACTGTCATGGTGCCTGTGGGTATGCCATTTAGCATGCTGATGTAGTACAATGAGCATATAATGAGGCTCAAGGTCTATGGGAAGTTGAATCTTCCACCATCTTGGGCCAAACTGGTTCTAACCAGTTTATGTCTGTCCCCAATGACTATGTCATTTCTTTTAATGGTTGTGCCCTGCCCCCCTCCCTCCTGTCTCATTGAGGGCATGCAGCCTGCACTCTGTCTATGGAGTGTGTGGTAACATTTTCCACTCTGGGAAACAGACATAATTAAAATTTTTATAGAATTATAGGTTGCTTTTCTAGAGTTAGAGAAAACCTCCTGGCAGATAGAATCAACTTTATGCCTAAAGAAAAGCAGGAATTATCTAAGGGAAAAAAAAATAAGGTTGGGGTGGGAAAGTATTATTGTCATAGAGAGCAACAATAGTTCAAAATAGAAAGCAAGAGATGCGGTGGTATGTTTAGGAGATATAAAAGGAGCTGTGATTTGTTGAGTATTGAACACAAAGCAGAAGAGTCCAGAGTCAAAGCTGGAGAGGTGGGTATAGATCAGAACACACAGGCTCTGTGAGGCAATGCTTACTTATCCTGAGAGAATGGAGCTATCTTGGAGAAGAAAAAAATATATATCTGAAATTAAAATGACCAAATTTGTTTCTCTACCCTGGCTGAGTGAGAGAATGGTTTTGGTGAAACCAGTTAAGATGCTGAGATGGACAAACAAGTGCCTAGTAGCCTGCTGGGTGGATTAGTGTCCTGACGTGGGAATAGAATAGCAGCGTTAGCCTTGAAAGCACTGATCCAGTCACAGGCCCTGTATGCCTCTTCTAGCAGCTGGATTCCAAAAGAAAGACACAGGAAAGCTGGTGTTCCAAAAGCAGTTTCGCTGAAGTACTCACACAGCTTGTCTCCTTAATCAAATACATAGAGATGTGCTTTTTGACAGAGTGCAAAATCTAAGGCATGAAATTTAACTTAAACCTCCATTTTGTCAAAGACAGCAAAAAGGACTAAGTAAATGGTGCCATATTCAGACAGGGTTTCTCAAATCCCATTTGAAGATTATAATTGCCAAGATTTATTTAAGTAAGTGTCAGTGGGTATCTAAATTCCATTATATTTTGTCAAAACTCAGACAATGTCTTGTTCCTAAAACTTTTGGATCTAGCCAAATTTGGAATTTGAATATCATCTTTAATAAAGAGAAGTTCAGACGAGAATTAGAGGCCTAAATTGGATTCGGAAATGAGTATTTTGAACAACTTCTATGCAATCACTCAAATACATTAGATTTCCTTAGATTTGCAAAGTCTTTATAAAAAAAAAAACTCTCCAGAAATTATAGAATGAGGCACACATTCTAGCTAATAAATTATAATAAATATTACTTAGTAGAAAATATTCATTTTGGTGTCAGGATGTATATTCAGCATTAATTTATTATCTTATAAATAATGAATTAGCCAGAGAACAAAAAAATAGCTTATTCACTTATCTCTTTTGTTACCTCCACATTTGTATAACGTCATTAAAAAGTTTAAGGGATTTTAAAATAGATTTATTAGTGACAGTGATGTGTCTCTTGATAGGTGAAAACGTGGTTTACCACCTACCTTGGCCCATCTCAAGATCAAGCTTTTCTCCTTCTGTCCGAAAATGTTTCAAACTAATAAAATAAATGGCTCACATTTTCTCCATCAACTTAAAATTAAGAGAAGTGGATGCTACTTTCAAATGGTATCCTTAAAATAATGTTTGAAGGGATATTATTAGTACAGACTTTATCCATTCACCTTAAGCAATGTGCTGTTAGCTGTGGTATCCGTAAGAACATGTAGTTCATATGAACCAGATCTTCATATTTACAAGTGTTTCACAACATAATCATGAAAATACTTTTTAGAGCATAAAAAAATAAAGAATCCTTTATAAGAAGTATAACCATTCTTTTTTTTTTTTCTGAAAAGCAATTTGGTAATAAATATTAAGAGCTTAAAACATTTTATAAACTTTGACTATGTAATTTTGCTTCTAGGATTCTATCTTATGACAATAATTATAATAAAAATGTACTTTTCTCTATTTTCCCACTTCTTGGAAGAAAATCAATTACTTTAAAAGCAAAGGGACAAAAACACATTTTTTGAATTGTAGGACCTTGTCAGTGTACTGATTATCTCCAGGGGAAAGAGGAAGGAGATGGAATCTGAGGCATTCTAGCTATTTGTTACATTTTGTTCAGAGATTTGAAGCAAATGAGGTAAATTTGAACATCTGATGAATCGTACATGCTGTCTTTTTATTAAAAGTAAAGATCTTTGAAATAAGACAAATAAAAGACTTTAGCTATGTCTAATGCATAAAAAATCAGTGCATCATTAAACAAATCGACTGAATATGCAAGACATTCAGTGTAACAGCTTGGCCCTCCTCCGTTTGACTCAAAATTATAAAAACTTTACCTTGAATTCCAATTTAATTATACTAATCCAATGTGCACTATTGAAGCTAGTTTAATATACCCCTTTGAAACAGTGTTCGTTTTCTATTATTCTTTTATTTTATTAATAAAAAAAAAAAAAAAAAACCTCTGAAAGTGCAGAAAATTCCAGCAGCTTGAAAATTGCTATTGAACAACCTTAAAGTGATTTGGGGGGATTAAGAGTCTATTAACAAGAAATTACATTTTGAAATATCCCATTACTAAATGTAGAATCTGGAGTGAAATATTCAGCATGTAAAAAAAAACATATAAGGTATTTTGTGCTGTCATTGAGTTCACAACTAAACCACTGTTGGGTAAATAATTTTATTATGGAGAATTTAGTCTCAAAAAAATTTAAGTGTGTATTGCTGTGGTTTTCCCCTGCTCTATTTATAACAAAAAATAGCATCATTGTATCATTTGAGAAGATATTTGGGTATTTTTTTTTCACTAAAATGTTAATATGTGAGTATATATATTTGTGATATAATGATAATTTGTATCCTTTCTAAAATTTTCAAACTGTATGTTGGTATAGCCTTTAACTTTCCCCAAAAGAGGGATTGCCAGTCTTGGGGCAATCCCTTTAGACAATTCCTAAGGCTTTGCATGTTTATTCCCTCCTTGTTCTGGATTCTATTGCTTTTCCTTATTGCTTACTTGTAATGAGAAGAATCTGGCCTATGGGAATACTAAACAGAAAGCCAATTTTTGTTGCTTATAAGATATAAATAATAAATCTTACTGTAATAACAGATTATATTTGGGAATTGAGCTATAACTCAGTTTAAGTGAGTTATTTATGTAAACAGAGGATAGAAGGAAAAAAGACATCCATGGCAATAAATTTTATATAGCAAATTAGAAACAGCATCTAGGCATCTTTAGTGTTTGCTCCTCAGCACTAATTCAAATGAATGAAAGATAATCCTGGTACCTGACACAGTTTTAACTAAACTGATCTCCCCAAACGGAGCAGAAGTGGGAAAAAATGGCACCGAGATAATCTGCCTCCTCACAAGTCTCTTTCCAGGTTGTACTTCCTTACACACTGTCAGCACTTCAAGGTGACGGTGAAACAGACGCATCTGTTGTGGTCTCAAAGAGATTTTCAGATTGAGATCACATAAAGTCATCACTAACTCCTAGTGTTTTGAGTGGCAAATTGATAAATTTTGTTTTTCTGAAAATTATTCTTAGGGAATAAAAAAAAAAAAAATCACAGCCAGATATATTGTCCCAAAAAGGATATTGGGTTCATTTCTTTGGGAAAAGAACCAAGGGGTCTAGTGATAGATAAGCGCTAGAAGGAAGGCAGGGGTAAATGTCCAGAAAACTAAAACCTCTCTCGAGCTCTCAGCCTGGTCCATGTGGCTTTCCTTGATGCCGACCATCCAACCAGTCAGAACTGGTGCTAGGCAGGACAATGGACTAGGGCTATTTCCACCTGAGTGATTAAGAAGAATGATTCCAAATGGCATATAATTCTCATTGCATAATAAAATAAACTTTACAAGTAGTCACTCAAAGATATTTTAAAAGAATGAATAGCTAAATGAGCTGATGGATGGATGGATCAAGTCATCCCCTGTTTGGAATTTTAGCAATATTAATTAAAGAATTACACAATTTTCAAAAAAAAAAAAAGATACAGATACCTCCTTCACACATACATATGATGCAAGTAATTCCAAGTGAACTAGGCTGTATTTTGAAATAGTTAAGATACTTTAAGGAGAATAAAATAATTCAAACGTTTTGGAACATCTGGAAAGGGAGAATAAATGCCAAAGTATAGGCTATAAGTAATGACAAAAAAGATATGGCTATATAGATTATTCTTAAAACTAAAAGACTTTAATATGGGAAAACAAATACAAAAGAACAAAAAACACGACCAAAAGATAATATGACAAATATTTGTAAAATTGCATGCCACAAATACATGAAGAACTCATATATTAATAACAGAAGTTTAGGAGCCTCATGGATGATGAAATGCAAAGTTCACAAAAAGGAAATATAACCAAGAAACAGAAAGATTTAATCAGAAACACAAAAATATTTACTCAACAATAAGCTAGTATTTTATTAATTCCTAAAACTTGGAAATAATTATGTCTAACTTTATGGAGGGTGGTCTTGTAAATATTGTCAACATTTTGTAAAAACCAAACTGATCATACAAGAGCTGAGTTAAATATATACCCATTCCATTTAGTTGCAAAATCTCTATTAACAAATTAATCAAAAGTATTTCTAAATGAAAATGTTGACTGCAGTATTATTTTAAGTATTAAAATTTGGGAGCCACTTCCATTTCCATCAATTAGGAAATACTCAATTATACTAACTTCTCTCAAAGGGATCCTATGCAGCTAATTAAACATAGGGATTTTGAAAACTTATGTGACACAATATTCTTTGACACAAGGTTAAATTGAAAACGGTATTTCAAAATATATAGTTTCTGACTACAACTATTTAAAATGTATTTAAAACTATTAATATTAATAGACAAGGGGGAACATACATCAAAATTGTAATAACATACCTGGTTAGTTAATGAAGTCATGATTCATTTTTTTCACTCATATTTTTTTCATGTTTTTATTCTTCCTTTATTATTGGTTAAAGGAACGATCACAGGCAGACGGGTAGGTAAGGGAGGTAAGCAAACATATACGACAGATGAAAGTTTAATTAGAAGTTAATTCTACATTATTTTTACTGTAGTTTAGTTCTCCCAAAATATGCTTCTATTGAGAAAACCTAGAGGTTCAACTGTCGGTTTTGTCTGCATCTCCCTGCTGAATTATTTTCCATTTAGTTAACAAAGAAGTGGATTTGTAGCTAAACTGCCATCAAGTTACTCAATTCAGTCTGAAAGTATTCCTACAGGGGACCAGTACTAACAGAAAGAATTGCTGGCACTATCAAAATTTTTTGAGGAATTCAAGTGTTTAGTCAGTCAGCGAGAACATTAATAATTTATAAAGTAAATCAGCACATAAAGCAGAAAGAGTTGACTCTCAACCACTACAGAATAAATCAAGAAACCTGCTGAGGAGATGTTGACATTGCTGATAAGCTTCAAAATAATCCGTTTTTTAACCTTTCTAAACAGTTTCCATATTTGATCACAAAACGAAAGTTTAAGAAAGGACTGTATAATTAGAGCACATCTCCCTGTTCATAACATCAATTATGGACTCTGTACAAAGCCTAATCGTATTCTTTTTCAAAGAAAAAACATTAGATGGTATTTTTTAATAAGGTTTCTTCTTATTAAAAAGAAGACCATATATCTGTTTAGGTAGGGCAAGAGATGTAACAGAATCTAAAATAAAGAGAGAAGTTTGAGTGAGCAAATGCATTTTTAAAGAAAAGTAGTGGCTCAAATTTGAAAAGTTTTAATCGAAATGATAACTTTTTTTTTTTTTTTTTGCCTGAAGCCTAAAAGTAATCCATAGTATGGAAATGCCTGGGATACCATGGTAATTACCGAACAACATAGCACAGGCATAGGGACTCGCCAACTTAGCAATAGAGAATGATTTGTGTGCCATCAAGGTGCCTCTGACAACTCAAAGTCTTGAATTGCCATAAATACAATAACAGTCTAAATCAAATTGAGGCATTCATCCATATTTGAACATAAATTTTTCTGGAGAAGGCAATGTATCACATTGTTGAGACACCTCGGATCCTCTCACAGTCCTGTTCTAACGGCAGATTTACCAGAGATACAAATCTTGCAATTACCTGGAGTCCATGGATGGGGTCCCAGAGAAAGCCTAAGACAGGGGCTGCTACTTACTCAAAAACATGTCTTCCTTTCTTTCCTAATTAATGAACTCACCGTTTTTAGCTGACTAACTGGTTGACTACAAAAAAGACTGACTTTCTGAAACTAAGTGCTAGCCCGTGGGCTATCAGTGGAAGTGAAACCTGTCAGCTTCTGTGAACATTCTTCGAAAGATAGTTGCTATTTGCCTTTAGCTCATGCTTATGTATCTTTTCTCTACCCTGCTGCCTGGAACCTAGATGCTGCTATTCTAGACAATGATGCTAACGGTGACACCACAGAGATGGAAGAACTCTGGTCTAAAGAGTATTATGGGTTCCTGAGCAGTTTGCGGAGCCAAGCCAACATACCAACACTTAGCCTCACATGTGTGGCCATTTACAAAAGATGAAAATACATTTCTGCCTTTTACCTGCCACTGTTATTATGGGTCAGTGAAATTTACTGCCAAATATGATTCTAACTATTACTTTACAGACAAGAAGTCAAGCCTGCACATGTCAGGCGCTTTTAGAGATACTCTGCCCAATATGGTAGCTCCCAGCCACACATGGCCACCTTAGCACTAGAAGAGTGTAGTTAGAATTGAGATGCACTGCAAGTGTTAAAAATACAACATATTTTGAAGACCTGTAATAAGTTGGATATATTATGTTAAATATACTACTAAAATTAAGTTCACCTAACGTGTGGGGATTTCTTTAATGTGACCGCTAGAGAAATTTTAATTACTTGTATGGCTTACTTTATATTTCAGTTAGGCAGAGCTTTTCTAGAGTTTACAAAGCAGATATCTAGACTTCTAACTCCTGAAAGTTTATATATCTAGATATCTAGACTCCTGCCTCTTGGTTACAGCCTCTCTTTGTCAGACCACACAACCTCTATCATGTGGTAAGGGGTAGAACTGGGTTATGTTGGTAGATGTCATTAGGATTGAAATTAGCTACGTAAAAAGCGTGCCTTCATTTGGTTTAAAAAAGGACCCAAGTCAAAAGGATGTGAATAATTCTAAGAAAATGTGTATTTTCAGCACAAGCTGCAGCTGGAATGGTCGGACAATATAATCTTGGAGGATAAGCTCTCCGAGCTGGTAAAATTTTAAGTAATGACAATATCTGGGTGGAAGAAATAAGTATGGTTTGCTCAAATGGACAGGAGATAAAGATGCTAACACATGATGTGGTCAAGGGATTTATAAAGGCCCAGGTTAACCCATTTTTATGTAATTTAATTCTGACAATTTATACTTCATCGCTTCTTTTACTTTTTAAAAAATTTTTGTTTTATTGCGGAAAGAATACAACATGAGATCTACCCTCTTAGCAATTTTTAAGTATAAACACAGTATTGTTGACTACAGGTAAAATGTTGTATAGTAGATCTCTAGAGCTATTTATCTTGCTTAACTAAAACTTCAGGCCCATTGATTGGTAGTTCCTCATTTCCTTCTTCGCTCAGCAATGATCACTCTATGAATTTGACTATTTTAGATACTCAATATAAGTGGAATCATGCAGTTTTTGTCTTTCTGTGACTGGCTTATTTCATTTAGCACAATCTCTCAAGGTTCATCCACGTTGTGTATCACAGAATTTCCTTCTTGTTTAGGGTTGAATAATATTCCATGGTATGTAAATACTACATTTTCTCTATGCATTCTCATTGCCTCTTATTTTCTCCAGCTTAATGCTTATGCTGGATATTTCCTGACCTATTGAAGTCCACTGCTTCTCTCAATTGCCCCTGCATACCCAGCTACTCTCCCTCGTTTCCAAAACCCATTCCCTCCACTTCCACCTTCAGTCTTGGGTATTGATTATCCTATTAGCCTTCACACAAACCTAAGAAAAAGGTATTATTGTTATTATTATTATTATCATTATCATCATTATCTCTATTTTAAAAATAAGGAAACCAAGCACAAAAAGACTGAAAAAAAAAAGTCACCCAAGATCACACATCTAGGAAGCAGGAGAGTCAGATTTCAATCTTTACTGCTTTAACCTCAAGCACTTAATATTTTATGGTCTATTGTCCCTGGCATAGTTGCCAATTGTTAGTGACTTCCCAGTATCCATTCTCTATTTTGTTTAACCAAAAGTTCGAATATATTTTGGAATCCCTGTGGATCTGGGACAGTGAGTCCACTCTTGAAAAGCAGCCCACTCTTGGCTTCTAATTGCAATGATTCTTCCAATAATGAGTGTGTGGCCAAAGGCAGGTCAACAAGGGTGTCTCTCAGGACTTTTTCTGGGAACAAGATAACAAACTACTCCTTTGCATATGAGTTAAGAAGCATGTAACCTTAGGAACCTTATCATCCAGCATCAAAAAATAAAGAAGATAGAAACAAATAAAGAACTAGCATAAAATTCTAAAGGATCCAAAACCTATGTACTGTGACCTAACTTGACAACATCTTAAAAGTTGGATTTGTATTGTAAATCATCTCCATATTTTAGAACGGAATGCATTTTTCAAAAATCTTAATTGTAATTAATCCCTTTAAATCACTTAAGAATAATCTATTTCTCTTCTTAAATACAACATTTAGTCCAATGTGTATTTGAAAAACATTTGAAATAATATTGAATCCCTTAATATAATGCCAAAATGATTAGTTTTATTAATTTCTCAGGTTGAGAAATTTATAAATTATCCATATTTTGTACAAAAGCTTATGTTCCTGTAAAAATATGGAACATTATTTAAGAAAAACTACTTTATAATTATAATTTACTTGGAAAACTTTAATTTTTAAAAATCTATATGGTCTCTTACATGAGTTACCTTGGAAATAAAATATTTCTTTGATAAATGAGTTTTATGCCAATTTATGGAAATGAAACAGTAAAGAACATCTTTGAATAATGAAACTTTTAAACTTTTCTTTGTGATAAAACTAGATGACAATTTTACCTAATTCTTTTATTTTCAAAGATTATTTAAAGAGTTTCATTGGGCCACTTTGAGATTTTTCCTATACTGTATCAATATGAAAATAATGGAAGATTTAGTATGATATTTTATTCATAGCTATAATAGAATGTTACGTACATTACAGCTGAAAAGCAAATGCCTTTCTTATGTTATTCAAATTCTTGGTCCAAAGAGAAGCTTTAATAAAGAGAAATGGACAGATGGTATTTTCAGCAAAAATTTCTATTTTGTACAGTTATATTACTTTGCAGAGTGACATCTGCAATCAATTTTTTTTACTCTTTTATCAAGCTATAAACCATATCTCCTTTTTGTCATGTTATATTTTGAAAATACTTTTTTTTTTTAATGCTGGGCCAGTCAATACCCTAGTAATTTACATAAAGCACTCAAAGCTGTAAGGGGAAAGTTATGAACCTTTATATTGAAGCACACACCCAATCTTTTTTAATGTAAAAGGATAAGAAGTCTATAATCCACAAAATTGATGTATATAATTAGACTAAACAATGTACAGTACATCAGTGTAGACCAACAGTTAATTTAGGACTGATATATGAGAACCACTGTGTCATGTTAATATGCAACTTACCTAATCTCCCTTTTATTTTCAGAGATACGAATTTTTTTCCCCAGAATGGTCTAGCCCATTATACTGTAGCTGAAAAAAAGTAAAATTGTTGAAGACTAATTTTTGCAGTTTACATAAGTATACTCTAATATGTAAGCAATAACTATATATTGCAATTTAGAACACACAGAATCAGCAGCAACAAAATTATTTGAGCAAGTTCGTGGACAAATTGTCTTCACTTGTACATGAGAGGTAATACATGTAAGAGAATAAATTTTAGAAGTATTTTAATTAGACAAGTATTAATGTTTTAGGAGAACGTTACATTATATACTAACATTAAAATGACATTAATATAATAAATACATCTGAAGAAATGCAAACTATCAATGGGCCAGACACCTATTTTTCCTAGATGTTCCAATTCCTTAATAACTAGATTCTGCACAAAGCACTTTTGCTGGCTTTGCTCACCCATAGGAGTAATGTAATTGTCTAGCAAGCCAGGGAGATGAAAGGAAAAAGCTAAGACTTAAAACTGGAGCTCTCATTGAAAACACATGCAAAGAAACAGAAAGTGATAAGCACACCTGGGGACAGGGGTCAACAGACATATTGCAAAAGGATACACATTTGTAAAAATATAACAATACAGTATTAGAAATAAAAAATAGATGTTTTAAATACAAACTTCGAGCTGAAATCAGAATTTATGAACCAAAGAATGATCTAAGAGAATTACTCACAGAATAGTGGAGAGGCAGGGAGATGAAAGAATAAAAAAAAGAAAAGGGATATGGAAGATAGCTTGAGGAATTCCTGGCAAAGACTTAATAGGCAGCCTAGAGACATAACAGCTTTAGAATATTTCAAAACTGACAACAAGCATGAAACCACAAGCACGCTCTCTATCTATGTATCTAGTCATGATCTGTAGAACACACAATCTTACAGCAGACATTAAGGACACCTTACACACAAATGACAGCCAACTGCTCAGCACCGAAATAGAAGCCAGAAAACAGTCCAACAAAATCACCAAACTGTACTTCAAGTGGAACAGTCTTTCAGGAATGAAGCCAAAATAAAAAGTGGAAGCACTGCTCACCCCAAGACAACATAAAGGAACCTTTAAAGATACAGTGTGAAATGAGAAAATATAACCTGAAGGAAGGTTTTAGACAGAATAATAACGTGCAAGAGAATTAGTAAATATGTAAATAAAACTAGAAAAATATTGTCTGTGTGAAATACTTATCATAGTGATAGCTAATGGTTGAGTGTTAAAGGAGCACAGAATTAAAAGCTAGAAAACACTAGCATGTAATTTTGGATGGAATGTTCCTAGGCATATAGAAGAGAGTGGCTATTTGATGTGGGAGCAAATGGACTTACTCCTCTGTATTTAGGTGTTTGATTATTTGAATCAATCTTCTAAACTTAGTGAAAATATCATCTCTATAACAAATCCATTTTTTTTTTCTCTTCTAGACTCTGAACTTGGTGAAATCTGGCCAAGTGTAAAAGGGATCTTTGAATCATTAGCCCTGAATATAGTACCTGGTCACCTGTTGTAAGTAAGATTCACTGAATTAATGAGTGACTAAAATGAGTAAATGCTGAGGCCAGTTCTATATTATCACACAATTTAATAATGCATTAATAAAAACCACAAAAATAAGATTATTTCATTTACTTTATATAAAAATGAAGAATGTTTACAATTTACTAGTGTTTAGTGAGGGGGCATAATATATCTTGCACTCATCTTGACCTCTTAGATGCATTCATTTATAGTTCTGCTATGGAAGTCATTGAACTTCTCTGTGTCTCAGTTTCCTTATGCCTAAAATGGATAATAACTGACCTGTACTGTTCACAGAGCTGTTATTATGAAAAAGCAAAGGAACTGATATATAAGAAAAAGTTTAGGAATTTATAAAAACTCCACTGAATGTATTAAGTGAAGCATCATCAGTATTATACATAGAGATTATATATAGGTATTTTATCAGATAAATCACTTCCTTTGATTGCATTTAAATATCTCTTGTTTGTACTTTGATGAGAAAAAAATAATTATAGTGCTAGAGAAAAATTTAAAAACAGGTAAGTATAAAAAAGAAAAATGCAAAGTCACCTGACTTCCAAGTATGCACTGATAACCATTACAATATTGATAATATTATGGACAGCTTATTTCCATCTCTTGGTACTACCGCTCCTGCCAATGCTACTAACAGACACACACTCATATACAGTGTCGAAATTAATTTATAGTAGGCATATATCTATCTACCTATGCTATGTTTCATGTATCATGCCGTGCTTTCATTTTCACCCACCACTCCATGTTGGAAATATTCCACAACTTAAAAATTTCTCAGCTTACATTCTTTTTAGATGGCTCTACAACAGTGTGTTGCAGTGCAATAACTATATGTAGCTACTCTTCCACTGGATACTGGTCTTTTCCCAATTCTTAGTAATGAAAATAACATGAAAATAAACATTTATACAATCTCTGTGTGAATCTACTGTTTTCCCTTTGAAGTGAAACAATGATTTTTTTTTCCCAAATGATACAAACATAAAGCTCAAGATACATTGAGCCAAATTCCCCTCCAGAAAAAGTTATTGAGGTAGAAGGCCATCAACAGTATAGGAAAGGGTCAATAAAAATAACCAGTTTTCTGAAGTGATCAACTTCAAGAATCTGGAAATTTTTATCATCATTAAATTATTATTATATATGATTTGTTATTAATGCCAAGATAGATATGGCCTTATTCTTATATTGCTTATATTACATTATTAGGAATAATCACACTGATCTTTTTAAGGGCAATACCCTGGATTATATATGTAATATCAAGACAGTTTACATGATTATATGAATTATAGGTGCATTATGGAATATTACATAATATATTCAGGAACATTTTGGGCATGCGATATAGATGTGATAAACAGTAATTTCTATAATTCCTAAATATATATTTTTTGACTTGGTCTTAGTACAGTTAAGCATTGGTATGTTATACTCACATTTTTATTAATGGTGCCTTTGTAACTAAATATATTTTTTGTTAATTTGTTGTATAAACAAAACAATACCATAAGAATTTCCTAAACTTCCTGGCCATAACTGAAGCCAGATTTTGGATCACGTTTTAGTTGTGGCACAGAAAATAGGAAGAGTCAATCTGTCAATGGCAAACATGACGATGTAGCAACTATGAATTTAGTTGACCTGATACTCACCAGGCTGGTCCTCAGCCAATAACACCAGCTGCACAAGAACTGGAAGACAGCAGGTAAAACCCATAAACCACAAGTAATTTAATAGCACAGCTCACAAATATAAGAGTATTCAGGTCTAAAATCGACAAGGTTATTAAGAGATGCCTGAAGTCTCACGGAAATTTAAAGGAGAGTCAATGACAATTTGGTTAGGGAGGAAGAAGAACAAGATGTGGGACAAAAACTCTAATTGCAAGTAATAAAATAGTATGTAAATACTACCAGCAAAATATACAGCTCATAATTTTGGACAAAGATGCGTGGAGACCCAATCATAAAAGTCTTGAGCTGGATTCTTCTTAACAGTTAATCAATTCATCACACAGAGAACTGTTTATGAAAACAGTGACAACTAATATCAATCAAAAAGCCTGAAGGAAAGTAAGCTATAGATTTTGATTCCTGCTTATCTTCAAAGGAATAGTGTTAGAGTCCTCCTAAAGATTTTCCTCTAGAAAGTATGCATTTTCTTCTAGCTTAAATGTTTGTTATTTTGTTGAAATCTTCTGAATAAAATCTGTTATCTGCAGGATTTAGACCTAGAGTAGATGAAATAATTTACCTGTTTTGCTCTTGCTCTCTTAGCAATTTTATAGACAACATCTCTGAATTTACTTATATTGCTAAGGCACTGAGAAGGATCAAAAGCCAAACAAATGCATTTTTAAGTTAAAAATCTTTCAAACCATTTGTGGACCCAGAACAATCTTGATAAGCTAGGAAAACATACTGCAGAAAATAAACACTGACCAGGCATGCACATTTGACTGTTTTACTTCCAACTCTCATTGCTTGAATTGAAAATGCACACATTCAAAAAGACAACTATAAAATAATTTGAGAAAATATTATTTACCTCACAAATATTTTATTCAACTTTTTAGTGTATCAATGAGTGTATCACTTGCAAAGGTATTATTGTACTATGAAATTTTCTTCCAACTTCTACTTTGTGCATGTTTTATAATGCACATATATTAGAAGCACGTGTTCTTTTTTTAACGCTAGTGGTACTCTATAGCAGAAGTTTAGAGAAAGAATAGCCACAAATAATTACACTAGAGGGTGTGTTTGTGTGTGAGTGTAGCCATGAAACTTTGTGTGGTCAGTATGTTTGTTTTGTGGGTTAAGTGGGAGGGAAATGAACGAACAGAGCTATGTCTCGATTCCTTTTGACTTTGGGGCAGTTCCACCAATTCTTAAAGGAGCACTATCCTTGAAAGCATAAAGTAGAACATCATAAAGAGACAGAACAAGGAGAAGAATTAGGGAGCAGAAGTAGAAATGTCAAGGAGTTCCAGGGATTGGGAGATAGGCAGGGAGACCTAAGGAAGATGAAGAACTTGAGCTGCTTACAAGGGTCTGATAATAGCATTGTTTTAATACTAATTTCAGAGTATTATATAAAAAGAAATTCTAAGATTCAGAAACTGCCTTCATCTTTAATATATTTAATTTTCATTACCCATGACAACAAACTTGCTTCAAGGCAATGATATAATTACTATTAAGTACAGATATATTCCGAATTTCTACCAATACTTAAACAATTTAAGCATTGAAATAGAGTATTTTCCCACACTATGTATCTCTTCTAAAATGTATCCAGCTTTATGATATTTTAAACAACTCTAAACAAAAGAATCATCAAAGAAACAGAGGAATTTTTCTTTCTTTCTGTGACCTGGAATAAACTAAATCTATCAATGGAAAATTTTCAAAGAAGGATGAGAAATAATTTGCTGCTTTTAGTTTGACATTGGGGGTGTTAAATTGTGACAGGGAATAAACAAGCATAAACTATGTGCAGGGAAGAATGTTCTAACAAGCTATAATAGGATGTATACTCATTCTTTGATTTTTCTTGCCATTCATTATACTATTGTAATGTTATAATTACCTACTGGTCACAGTGATAAGCCACTGTGTAATTATCTCCTCCACAGTGTGTCTAAAGGATAAAGGGAAAAATAACTTGAGCATGCTAAGGATGCTAAATAACCTGCAGCCACCAACACAAGGTAAGCACAGCCATTAAATACTTCTTATTAATTGAAAAAGGTTAAAAGTAAAATGCAGAGATCTTTTCATTAAACAGCAGAAGGAACATGGCAACATTTCTCTTAAATAAATAATAATGTTGCATTTCAGAAGGAAGCTAATGAAATGCTTATATTTATGGCTTAAAACTCCAAGCTGCAGTTAACATTTCTATAAAATTAATTTTGACTAAAAGGCTCCATAAGCTGGAACTCCATTCATTTTGTATTGGTCATTTGTTGAACTAAAAGAAGTGCTGAAGCAGAAGGTATCTGTAAAGGAAAGAATATTGATAGCCACTGCAGCAAGCATAAATAAGAGTGTCTTGCTGAATGTGTGTGGAAAATAAAGACATTATTTATACTCAGTGGCAGGTCCACAATGGTTTTTGGCAAGAAAAGTCAAAAAGGGGTGATTTATGGGCTTCTTTAAGAACTTAAGTAGAGTTCTAAGAAACTGGTCTAAAAATGAATCAGTTGGCGTGAGATGATTAAACATAGGAAGAAAAATTCTAATTCCTCCTCATGAAAATGAGTATACATGCACAATTATGCTTAAGCAGTCCACTATTTCAATAACAGTAATTTAGGTCTATTTTCATAAATTGTTTATTTGCTATGAAATTTATTTTGAGCAAAGTAAAGTTAAATCATGTTCCATGGACATAACAGACTACAAGAATTAAATTTTGAATTGGATACATTTTTCAGAAATATTTAGTTATGCAATAGATATCAACACGAAAGACTGAATTTATGTGTTCATGCAATCTTTAAAAAAGAGAACTTCTCCAAAGGAGTCAACTTTCTACAAAATATGTAAATCTCATGGTCTTCATATAATGCTAAAATAGAAGCATTAGTCCATGCTTCTGAGCTTCCTGGCAATCAAAGTAATGAAGGGAATATGAAGTTTTGAGGTGAAGTAGCTTTCCTATCACATTATAAAAAGCATGTGAACTCATGTGGAGAGACAAAAAGTTTTAATTCTAATGCTAAACATTTATTGTGTGGTTCTTTCAAAAGGGGAACTGACTCAGCATAATAATCAATGTTTGCCAAAAGCTTTACACAAATTAATGCTCAATAAATGTAACACAACATATTGCCTGGCCTACTCAAAACTACTAAAATGATTTTGATATGAGCTTTTCTGTTTATCTCAGGAAAAAAATCAACACTGTGCTATCAAAAGGTATCTCTGTCAAATGGGGACTTTCTAATATTTGAGGGATAGCACAGACCCCTTTAGCAGCTAGAAGGAGACTAGACACCCTTCTCAGAATAAAGGTAATAAATGTGTAACATTAAAAATAGCATTGCAAAGAAAGCTACATAAATATAGTTTTCAAAATGTATTTTGAGTTATACTATTATAACCTGTAACAGCTATCATGCTTCAGAGTATTCATGCCATTCTATAGATGCCTCTCATGTTGAATCCAGGCTAGTGGAATTAACAAAGTTAGGTCAGAAGAAGATTTGCAGCTTCTGCCTTGGTCTCCTGGACCAAGGAATGTTTTGGAACATGCCCTCTTGGAACTTAGCCACTATAGGGCAGAGAGAAACCATGTGTAGGTGCTCTGTCAATCACAGCTAACCTACCAGCCTACTACCAGCATCAACTGTCAGTCTGGTCAGTGAGTCATCCGGAACACCCACCCCAGATGAGCTTTCAGATAGCTCCAGTCCCAGCTGACATCTGAATGGGACTCATGAGGGACACCCCCCCCCCAGAACTACCAGTCCAGTAAGATCAATGAAACAAACCATTGCTTAAGATACTAAGTTCTTGTGTGATTTACTAGACAGCCATAAATAAGTGGACAAATGTGATTCTTTATTAATGCATTAAGTAATAAGATCATGCAGTGTCTAGTAACCACAGTGATTTCAGATCAGTGATAAACATGAAGTATATTCAAGATTTTTGAACATCTAGAGTGTTCTTTGGAAATTCTGAGATTTCTATTGAGGCTAAAGCCATAGATACTGCCATACAATACTCTGGTTAATTGCTCACATAAACAATTAAGGAAATGTTTAATTTAATTAGAACTTAGTAGAAATAAAAGTGAAACATTTTTTCCCTGTTCAAGGATTCTCCTGAATTCTAAGCATGATTGTAGACTCCAAGTTAAGAACTTCTGAGCTAAATCATTGCTTCAAGATGCAACAATTGTGGAGAGGATTTCTCTTATTTAATACATAAGCTTTGCTTTTTAAATAGGGAAGCAACTCCAGTGGGTTATTTAATCCAAACTTTGAAGACAGCTATCAGACTACTCTTAATGACATAAAAACTGAAAAGTATATAATATACAACATAATGATAAATCCCTCCTGAATATTTAATTGAATCAGCAGTTCAAATACTGATTTCAGAAATAAGAAAGCACCAAAAGTTCTAGGCTGACACTTTCTTGTCACCAAACTTAACTCCATTCAGTTAGCATAGGTCTATGCTTACTTTCCCTAGGCCCACTTTCAAATTTTACTAAATGTATCTCTGGAAATATTAAACGATACAGTATCTTCATCACTATGCCCCATGTTTAACGCTTGTTTTTCACCCCCTACCTAGTCTAGATGCATGATGACAAGTATGGATCATCTTGAGTGCTGACTCTGATGAGTAGTGTCAACCTGGAATCCTCTATGGAGGATCTGAAGGCGAGATCAGAGTCCCAAGGAAGAATAACATGATTAACCATCAATATTTTCCATGCGTATCGGAAGGTTGAGAGGTAGAAACTTTCACAGAACTCCAGTTGCTAAAAATTAGGAAAATAAAGCCACTCCCCTCCAAAAGTTAAGCAAAGTAAGGCTAGCTTAAGATTGCATTGGAAATAAACTGGGCCAGTAATCAAAACACCTACAAATTCTTCTACAGCCATTTAATCAAAACACCTTCAAGTTTATAATCTTCGCAGAAGTTTTGTTTCAAGATCAGTTTAGATCACCAGGCAAGATAGAAGACATTTTTATTGTTACTCATTAAATAGTAGACTATAGAAAACATTTTTTAAAAAAATAACACCACCAAGTATTTTGAGGAACCAAGAGAATGTGACATCTTTTGGAAAACTAATTTAAAATGTTAAAAGTTATAGATGAAAGATTTGGCTTATCTGTCAGGATATATCTGACGCTCAGCTATCTAAGGGAAAACTACCAAATAAACTGACCTCTCATGCCTTTTCAAAAATCTTATTTTGCTGTCAAAGGATTCAATTCATTCTCCCCTATCTCCCCCCAATTTCCAAGTTTCTGAACTATCACTTTATTAAACGTTTCATTTCCACTTGACCTCAATATAGATTAAAAGCAATGATGCCTTGTGTAAAGTGTACTAAATAAATGTTGCTAGTGATTTCCTCTTGAGGTCCACAGGCATTAATGGAGATAACATGATTCAATTGCCGATTGTTGCTTTTAGCCAACATTTTCTTATCCCTGAGTGGCTGGTCATTCAAGTTAATTATTACCATCCTGAGAAAAAGCTCCTGTTGCATAATGAAAGTTCTGACTATTTGGTCAGAGACAATCTCCTATAGCTTCCAGAAAGAAGCATTATTCACAAATTGAAGACATTTAATTAGCAGCTGATTTTTTTTTTTTTTTTTAGCATTACAGTTTGTGTGGTCTCTTTTTCTCTCTACCCATCAGCTTTTATCTTTTCATCTACACTATCTTTGTCGCAGCTGGGTTTTGATAGCTTAGATAGTAACAGCAGTGCAAAACTAGCATCTAGATGTGAATAACAATATGCAGCATACTCAGTGGTCTGGATTACCATCAACGCCATGTCGAGAGGTCACCTATGCCCCAAGTCTGGAGTACAAGGGCCAGCAGCTCTGTTTATAATCATCCCAGTTACTGCTCACAATACTGCATTTGACATACATGTAACGCATTTTAAAAAGATAATGATATGTTGCCCAGCCTACTTAATGGGTAATGTTTAATACTTTTAACAACCAACCATAGTTATTTTTGATGAAATATCATTGTAAGTTTTTCTTTTCATAGGAAAGCCCATTCTACACCAATAATACCACAGCCTCCACCATTCCCCTGGCAATGCTGCAATGCACAAGAATTTAAACAGATGGAACGGGTGATGGGAGTGCCCTGTTTTGTGACCTAAAGCCACCCTTCTTTCCCTTGGGATCAAAGGTGAAGTTGTTTTCCATGCTAACTCTTTGTCCTGAGGCAGAGTCTATCAACTCTGCCACGTTTCTGCTGAATTATACGATGGTTCTGAAGTGTGAGCGGATGTTCCCTTGAGACTGCGTTTCAATCTGATTCATTTCCATAAGAAAAAAGAACCCTAGCATAACAAAATAAAATGACCATATTTTATAGGCAATAAGAGGGAAGATCAGATGCAATTGATAATACTCACCAGATCTTTAAGATAAATTTGCGGTGAATGCAATTAGCCCCACTCCCCCCACTCCACCCTGCCTAAAACTATATCTTTCCAACTCTCTTAAGAGAATTGGACATACTGTGCTTCATACACCTTATGAACATCACGTGTACATTTAAGTCATATTGATTTTAAATGTTTTACATATTTTGATACTTTGGCATCTCTGTTAAGACAATAATACTATATCAAAATTACATGAATAACAATGACTTCCTCTTAATCACACACCAGAAGCAACAGAAAATTTTTCTCAGACATATGAAATTTAAAACTGAAAAAGTAATTTTAAGATTGTTTCTTAAGAGGTTTATTTTTAGTGATATAAATTAAGCTTAACCTTTTGTGTTATAAACTATATTCAGTTAGGAATTAAATTATTATATGAGAAATATGATTTTGGTTACCCCAACACTTAAAGTATAGAAATAAAGCACTTAACTGTCTTTTATAGATTAAAACATAATGTTTTTATAAGATCTCTCTAGTGATGCCAATATTATTCTAATAAATTGTACTAATAGAGGATCTTGGTTTAAAATACAGTAGTCTTAGATCTACATTCATCTTTTAGTTATCCATTTCTCACTTTTTGTTTTTTAGCATGTCACTAACATTTGATACTATTTCTAAAGCTTAATTTTGGACTTTTGTGCTGGTTATGTCAGTATTTAAAATTCCTCTTATATTTCATCTCCTTGACTCTAGTCAAGGCAAAGAACAAACATTAGAACTATTAAAAATCCCTTTAACCATTTTTAATTTTTCATAGTTAATGGACCAAATCATAGACAATCAAGAGACTTAACACCCACTTTAGCTTAAGTATATTTATTAGGTCCTGGTATTTCTATTATCTTTTCTACCTCCAGCAGGCAGCATCTAAAAGGGTCCCCAGTGCTCACTGCCTCCTGGGGTCCATGGCCTTGTGTAAGTCTTTCCTCTTAAATAACTTGCTTCCAATTAATGGATTACGGCAATGTTGAGTGGACAGCGTGTCCACGATTAAGTTAGAAAAGATTGGGGCATATGTCTTGCCCACAGATTCTCTTTATTCTTTCTTGGCTTGTCTGCTTGGTGAGGCAATCAGCTGTGTTACAGAGAACCATGAGGTAAGGAACTTTGACTCTGGCCAACAGGGAACGAAGGCCCTCAGCCCAATCACCCGTCAACTGTGTGAATGAACTTAGACGTTGAGCCTTCAGGTCAGACCCCAGTTCTAGGAGACATCTTGACTGAAGTCTCATGAGAGACCAAGAAACAAAGGCCTAAGCCATGTCTGAATCCCTGACCCCCAGGGAGTCTGAGACAAATAAAAGTGTTTAAGTCTCTAAGTTTTGAGGATCATTGCTTAATTATCAATAGATAAATAATACACTTCCTTAGACTTTATTTACCTGGGGGTTTCCTGCCACTTTTCAAAAATCTAGAGTGTTCCTGTGTCCCCACATGGAAGTGGTAGAAGCCTTTCTCTGTAAATCCTCACCCTCCCTCCTTGCCAGCACAGACTGTCATTTTTCTTTGGTTATCATTACCCCATAAACTCCAGGAAGATGCTTCCTTTTCCAGTCCTCTGGGGTTGCATCAGTATTAACCTCAAACAATCACTGCAGACTGATTTTCCTTGCCAATGCAAGTCACTGGTATGTGGCCCTATCCTTGCCAATGAGGTCTGAGTGAAAGTCTATTAGAGAACTCATAGGAATGGTTTCCCAATCCAAAGAAAAGGATGAGTGGGAAGAAACACCTCTCTTCTTACTCATATTTGCAGGCAATGCCACCATCATGCAACTAGAAAGAGAGCCATTGTCACTTTCAGAGTAGCAGGAAAAAGATGAATGTGATTCTTATGATGTTATGTTATAATGCCACTAAATTAATCATCCTAGAATTACTCTCCCATCTTTTATTTTATGTGGCACAATGAAGCTAATTTTATATGGGTCTTCTATAACCTGCAGTTAAGAACATCCTTGCTGATACACTTGCTAGAATGTATGCCTTCTAACTGATGCTGAATACGTGCAGAGCTTTCTGTTCGGGTGCCAGGACAGGTAGGAGTCCCTTACACAGCATTAATTACTTAAAATGGTCAAGCTCCCAGAGATATAGTTGTTTCTAAAATTTTTATTTAAACCTTCGAATTATATCTGGCCCTTACTTGTTCTCAACAACAACTTGCAGCTCTGGAACCATACAAGTGAGATCTCATACAGCCAAATCAGGAATGGAAGACTAAACTCAAACAAGAGTCTAGAAGCCTTTCTCTACTGGGCTCCTCATCTGCATTGCAGAGCACAGTATGTGATGTGAATGACTATTTTATCAGTTCTGTGGAGGACGGTAAGTAAGCATTGTGTAAATGCCATTCTAGTAGAGAAGTTAATTCATTACAGACGAGGGGTGCCTTCAGGCATCTGGACTTGAATCACTCGTGGGACACCAGTTGTCAAAGGATGTTCTGCTTGTTAACCCCATACTTCCACAGCTACACTAGCTCCCCTCCATTCTCCAACCCATGTATCTATTTTTCTCCAACAAAACCTCTAACAGTGCAATATTCTTGATCCTTCCATTCTCAGGATTGGACTTTGTATAAAATTATTTTATCCAGTCATCTTTTCCAGAAGTACCTTTTTGTAAGGACATCATATAGGGATTCAAATCTAATCTATATTACAGTGCCTGATATGTACTAGGATTTTAATGAATGCTCAATGTTGAAAGATCAAAAAAAGGGCAGCTGATATATTAGCTGATTCTGATTATGGCAGAGTCCAAATTCCAAACTCCTGCTAAATGAGGAATGATAAATTGATTTTGTTATGCACTAATTCAGTATCTCACTGTTCACATGTATTTTACTTTTAAATTATTTTGTTGATATTATGTCTGAAAAATTGCTTTTCACACTATTACATTCTATTTGCCAACATCAAGGCTTTTATGGTCTTTTTAATTAAGCCAAATATATTTGTGCTTACATTTCTTGCAAAGGGAAAACACACTTTTCAGCTGACAGTTAATACAATGCGAATGAGGTATATAAAGGGACTCAAATCTGTACAGGGACTGTCTGAAATTAAACTTATGTTTATACACAGGAGCTGGTTGCAGGGAAAAGAGTAATAAGGACATTTCAAATGCAAGTTCAAAGAGCGCTTTGTGACACAGTTTAAGCTCCATCTCATAGTCTTAGGGTTGACTAATTGAATTGCTATTGATAAGATGTCACTTAAAGAGACATCTCTGCAGTGAAACATGGGTTTGCTGTAAATGACCTGTCATTAAAGTCGTGGGTAATGTCCGTATCTAGAATGAATTCAAATGTACCTACTAGCATTGTGCTCTGGAGGAGTTAAACCAGCAAGGATGGGAGGAACACAGTGTCAGTGATCCATTAGAGAATTATGCCTCAGGTGCTATGTTAATTTACTTGCTAGCAAACATTAATTGAAGCCAATCAATAAACCATGTAGAAAAGCTGAAACTGCAGCTACATTGTCAGCTACACTCAGATGTATTTTTACCTAAAATATGTGGAATATTAGTTTTGAGTTTTTAGTTATATCAATGTGGATATTATAATTAGTTTTTGTATAATTTCCATACAAAAGGTGATAATATAGAAATCATAACTTGGAGAAATGGTTTCTAAATCAGGTTTTCCCAAGTGTCCTATATTTAACCAGAAATCACTTAGACAACTAAAATTCAAATTATGCCAGTATATAAATATTTTCATCAAAACCCAAATATTTATTATTTACCTTGTAAAATGAAATCATAAGTGTTTCTGGGTCTGTGCTAAATTTCAGCCATTCTGCCATTTTATAGAAACATCAACTAACTAACACAGATAGGTAAGATTTTCTACAATCTGCCTCTGTAGCAAGATACAAAAACCTTTTGCATAAAAATATGCATTTTTTAAATATATTTTAATCCTTCATACTGAAGATGAATTAATCCTTTTCCCCCATTTTTTCCACATCTCAGTAGAGACTTCCTACTAATGTGACTAAAATATGTAAAATACCCTATTACAAACAGAGTAAACACATTTTTCAAAACAGATTTTAGAGAAGACATATATTACCTCCCAAAAGTTAGTAGTATGTTTTTCTCTAAAGTAAAGCTCCATATATTGTAACCTGCTTTTAGATTTAATGTGATTTTTAATTGCCCAGTCATCACTAGGCTAGTGTTCCTCAAGACTGATTTCAATGACTTCAAAATAAAAACAATCATGGCATTCCTTATCACACGTGTACACAGTTACATTTATGAGAATTCATCTATGCCAGAAAGCAGACAATATGCCAATACTGGCCAGTCACTTAATAAGGAATACTTAGACACCTCTTGTCACTCTTAGAAAATTATAAATTGTCTTAATCTCCATTCATATTTCATTTATATTTCTCTGTTTCATTATATCACCTCTGACCTTAATGCTAACCTTTATTGTTAACTGAGGGGGATTAAAAAGGTGAAAAATTATAATTAAAAAGGTGAAATATTTGTAAACCAGCCTTGACAAACTCATTTAAAATAAATCAAATTTTAATATTGATAATTACACATATCAAAGTTATATTACCATTAAAATATGACTGTATTTCCTCATTTGGTATAAAAAACCTGTACACAAACTTTCTATATATTTTACATAATCATTTCTTTTATCAAATTTCAATAGTATATGCCTTCAAAAAACCTAATTTCAGTCACTTGAAATTGCTTCCACTTAAAAATCATGATTTTACTGATTTTTCCCCCAAATTCTATATTAAGCCATTTGATGAAAATCTTTTCATAGCAAGCTCTCTTCCAATAAATCACTATAATTTGGCATGGTTTCCTTTATTTCTGACTGAAAAGCTTCATAGATTTATAGAAGAGTAATATGAAATACTGTCATCAGTTATTTTGGGGAAATCTTACATAATTGGGTAAAATGCTAAATTATATAAGAAATATATGAAGAAATTATTCCACGTAAAAATAAAAATGTTTATATTATTTTATGTATTAGATAATTTCTAATTCCCATTATAGTTCTTACATAGTTCATTTTACTTGGGAATTGTTGAAGTTTAGTTCTTAATGAATAAGGATGTATCGTACTTAATTTTGAATGCTTGTATTATGCTCATTTCATTTCTGAATTAATCTTCTCTTTTTTAAACCAATTCTTCAAGAAATATCAATATTTTGCTTTTTACCACTTTATTTTCATTTTCAGTTTTATTAGGTAGAATTATTACAGTTCGACTGCACATATACATTATATTGCAAGTAAATACCTATATATAATATACTGCACATATTTCTTTTTAGTTTACATATATGTGCTGATCATTGTTTCTAAGAACAGATTAGAGTTTTACCACTAACTTTCATCAGAGAATCATCATCTCCATCCACTGTGTGATTCTAATAGCATTGCTTGGCCTAACTCTAAGAGATGAAGTCAACTTGCAGCTGAGGGAAAGTCAGAGCTTATGAGTAGAAGCCTGCATCAAAGCCTGTACTCTGACATGCAATTTTCCTAGCTGAAATGAGCTCTTGAATTAGAGTGCATGGGAATTCCTATAAAGCTAATTAAAATTCCCATATGAGGTAAAAGACCATAACCAAGGCTTGTTAGTGCATGTCTCTTTGAGAAAAACAATCTTGCTTAGAAAAAAATTGCCTTATTAGTTTCATATTGAATGCTTCCAATCCTTGGCAGAACAATGTTCCTGTAAATTAAAATAAAATCAGAGGCCATTTTATATTGATATCCGTATATAACCTCTGTATTTATTTTATTTTCAATTGCCTGAAGTTTTAGTCATAATTTGCTTTTTATTTGGTGTTGCATCATTGTGGAAATTCTGTCAAGCTTTATTTAATAAGGGAGAGAGATTGTGAAGAAGTAACTGTATGCACAAACCATCAGCCTCTGGAAGAGAAAGGCTGACATTCAGCTGTGTGCTAACTAATTAAATGTCACTGAATCCAGAGGCTAAATACGCATCAGTTGATGATTTGGTAGATTTTACTGCTGCATATGTAGATTTAATTATAGAGTGATTGAAATTAATAAAGTAGCACTACCTCCCAGAAACATATTTTATGACCCATGATTTCTCTGTGAAAGAGCTTGCTAACCATTGCCCTTACATAACTTAATACTTTGCTAAATTCATTAGAGGTGATTAGATTGCAGATTAACAAGCATTCACCTGCATATTATTCACTGATCATTCTCTAGTTGATCCAAAATTAACATTCTGTTCCTTTGCCTAGTAGGTGCCAAGGATCCTTCCCTATCATGAGAAGTCTTTCTAATATATATTCTGTCTATCTATCTATCTACCTACCTACCTATCTATCTATTATTATCTACACTGTAATCCAGGAAATTTATACCTCTTCCTTCAGGTTGCATATATACATAAGTGTTTTCTTTTCTTTTTTTTACAGTCATACTACGTAAATGAAAGGAGGGAAGATACGACTTAGAAAGTATCATCTTCTCAATTATCTGCTGTTTTTAATCACCTATTAGATATTATTTAATAATTAAGAATCAATAATAGAGGACACTCTCTTTGCCAAAAGCACAGATGATATATATATGATAATAATTAATAACTACCCATAAATCATTTATATTTTAATTTGGTGTCCATTTTGTTCATTTTAAGATATCTACAAAGCAATTTTACTCCCCACTCCCTCTACCCCAGTGGTAAATAGGGAAATATAACCTGAAATGAATAGACTGGTACAAAAAGAGCTAATATGTAGAAGCATTTGATCTGAAAATGCTTTCTTCAAAGCACATTTAATTTCCTTAGAGTGAATATACATTACCAAATCCCCAACATCTGGCAGAAACATGTATCAAAAGTTCTGTACTTCCAGAGACTGGCAGTTGAAATTGTGATTTGTAATCACTGTGAAAATGCCTTTTTCCTATATAGAGTTAGGTCATTTCCTCTTCCACATTTGACAGTCAGAAAGCATGCTATTCTGGTGACTTTTTAAATGACAGGGATGTCCCTTTCATATAATTTTCTCACTTTAATATGTCCTTATCTCTTGGGAGATGAAATTGTGGTATCAGATACTCATGAGAGAAAGTCATACTTTAAAAAGCATTATGGGAGGGGCAGTGAGCAATGCGTAAATGCCTATGACTTGTGCTATTCTACAATAGATGCTTAGAAACACACAAAGCAGTTCACTAAATGATATTTTTAGGGGATCTTCTTGTTTTGCAGAAACAAGGTATGCATCACATTCATCTGCAAAGCATCTGAAATGCATCCCTGAACTCTTTAGACCTACTAACTCAAATTCTCCAAGGCTGGGATAAGGTCTGGTTATTTAAGTTTTTAAAAGCCTGACTAGGTGATTTGGATGCCGACCCCTGGTTAAAAGCCATTGTATTAAAGTAAGGGAGAGATGAAGCGAATAAAAGTACCCAACAGTTTTCATCCTGAAGCATCCCAGTCACTGCAAAGTCTATAATCCCTGCCACATTCAAAAAAACAAATAAAACCCAATAAAAAACACGACATATCAAGTAGGCATAAATATTATCCAGACCTATACTACAGGTTAGATTCATATATAAATTTTCCAAATTGTTATATGAGAATGTAACATAGATGGAGCACCTAGCATACCCAAATGATACAGGAATTATAACCTCTGCCTAAAGGGTTTCTAACATATATGTTGTTAATAAAATTCAGCCTTGAGAATATGTATCCATTCAGCTGTTTTGAAAGCAAATATGTGAGTGAAATAAGATATTTTTAATCTTAGGAAATTCCTACGGGTGGAGTGAAATCAAAACAAATATTTAAAAGGTGAGACTATCAGCTATTCAAATGTAAATATTATATATGTTTTATTTTAAAATTACATTAAGTTATACTAACCTAAAAATATGTCAGTATTACTTATTTTAAATTATTGTTTTTAAGTAAATAATTATTTTACGATAAGGAAATAGAACAACAATTCCTCAGATATTCATAAAAAAGGACCAAAGGAGTTCTTGGGCAGACCCTAAAAAACAGGAAGGGTTTTTGGATAAATATTCTGCCATGCCTGTATATACCCTTCCAAACCACAGCTCTCTGCCTCCCCATTCTCAGCTAAACACACTGAGAAAGTTTTGTACTTTTGTGATCTACAAGTGACAAATCCGAACCCATCCGAATCTTCTGTGCTCCCTTGTTACTCTGAAAATCTCTACCTGTGGTTAAAAACGTCCTTTATTTGAAATGCAACAGACATTTTTTTTCTCATTTTTTGCATTTCAAAAAGAGTTGATAAACTTTTCCTTTGACTTATGTGACAGTGTTCTATTTTTTTAACACTTTTTTCCACTCAATTTAAAATTCTAATCATCCTTTAGAAGTTGATAATCCTAAAGACCTGGTCCTAAGCCTTTTCTTTTTTTCTTTTCCTACCTTTTTTATTCTCAGTTCTCATTGTCCTCCTGTGTTAGTACGTCTGTTTTCATGGTTGAAAGAGCTATACCTATGCTGAAGACTCCCAGTGGGTTTCTTTCCCACATCTCTGTGATGAGCTGCAGACCCATATATGTTACTATCCAATGAACACAATTATTCCAAAACCAAAATGATCACCTATATCACTCTACCAGCCCCTAAAATAACCAACCAACAAAACAAAAATATTTCTGTGCCCTGTTCCATGAATGGCATCCTCCATGGCGTTGCCTGATTCAAACACCTGAGTGTCCTTCTCCAATCTGCCCATCCCCCTAGTCCAATCAATCTGCAAGGACTTCAGTTGTTTCTTCCTAAAACTGGCAATTGTTTCACCACTTCCCCATTCTTCCACCACCACCTGGTTTGGGCTACCATTTTCTTTGCCCAAATTACTTCAAGAACCCAATTATCTTTTTATCATCTATATTTCCCATTAACCTTAGAGTTAGGCAAACTTTCTCATATGCAAATACAATTTTATTTCCATTGTTATTAAAATGTTTTAGTCAACGAAGAGGCAGGATAAAATTTGCCCTCAGGAGAAAGAACTCTCCATAAACCCACATCTTTTCAATTTAATCTTTCACCACACCCACTTCCTCTTCCTTTTCTGTCCCTCTTCCCTCACTTACCTATATAAGCACTCGGTGCTAAAGGTGGGCTGAATTGGGTACAAATCCTTAAATGAACACTTGTTCCTTCTCAACTCCAGACCACTTCCTTTTGTATTCCTCCAGCTAGATCCCCCTTTCCATCATCCTCTTTACTTTCGGTGTAGATTTAGAGGTTAGTTCTTCCAAATACCTTCCTTGATCTATCCTATTCAAGGTATAGGATTACTTTTTCTCTACTATCACACTCTCTGTACTTACCTGATTTTATTAGTTATCACACTATTTTGTGATTGCCTATTTTCCCGTATTTTCCATTATTATGTATTCCTCCTGAAAGCAAACACCGTGGCTATGCTGTTCTCACCTGTACCCAATTCCTAGCTTCCCCTCCCTCTGATTGGCTTCTGCTGAGTCATCTTGTGATCAGGTCCACTATCAACACCATCATTTAACCCTTCTATTCTATTTTAACCACTTTCTTCTTGGCTTCTTCTTAGTTTATAAATAGACACACATCTCATTAAAAACATACAAACAAATCAAAACAAAAAACACATAACCTGGTACCCACTCTGTACCACCAAACTGCTAAGGTTCATGAAATTTTTGATTTCACTGGCTATCTCTATTATTGTTTGAGTTCTTTTCTTTTGGTCTTATATCAAATATTTATCTGACTGTAATTTCACTCCCACTTTTATTCCAACATTAAGACAGGGTGCAAAGAGTCACGAATTATCAGTGTCCAATACAGTGAGCATTGATATTTAGTATCTTGGCTATCATCCCTAAAACTCTTTCCTAGACAGTACTGAAAAGCTCCACTGAATACAAGTATTCCTATTCATACCCGAGGTTAGAGAACTTAGTTAAAACAAACAAACAAACAAACAAAACCCCTCTTGCTCTAAGCCAGTACTTCTCAAAATCTTAAAGTACACGCAAATTACCTGGGGTCCTTTTGGAAGGCAGCCAAGACCTCAGTAGTCTGGGTTGGGGCCTGAGTCTTCACTTTCGAACAAGCTCCCATGTCAAAGCTGCTGGTCTGACCACACGTAGAGCAGCAAGTATCCGCAACCACAGTGGAGTAACTACGGAGCTTTCAAAACAGCCTTCCCTGGGTACCCTGGGAGACTGATTCAATTGATCTGGGTGCGAGCTGGTTCCTGGGAGTTTGGACTGCTCCCCAGGTGATTCTACTATGCAACAAAGCTTGCGAACCACTGTTCTAAGTCAGAACAAAGTCTTCCTCCATTAAAGCCCTTCTTCTAATCATGCTGGATAGGCCACGTGAGATTTAAGTGTCAAGTAATGCCCATTTGGCCTTTGCTCCTCAAAAAGCATAGGTGGATGCAGCCACCGTCTGCACCACCTGGAAGGATGAGTGTTTTTGTCAAGATCCTCAGTTGGTTTGTGTGCAAATTCAATTCGAGAAGCACTGGATTAAGGTAATTATTTACGTCAAGTAGGCATTTATTTATTTATTCATTTTAATAAAATTGTTCATGAGGTATAATGAACATACAACACTGTGTGTGTTTTGGGTGCACAACATAATGGTTTGGAACATGTATATATTGTGAAATGACTACAACAGTCAGTTCAGTTAACCTTCATTATCACACATAGTTACAATTCTCTTTCTTGTGATGAGAACTTTTAAGATCTACTCCCTTAGCAACTGTCAAATATACAGTAGAGTAACAGTCACCATGCTGTACATTATATCACCAGGACTTATTTATCTTATACCTGGAAATATTTGGATAGGCATTTAAAATATCAAAACTTATTTAGATAACATTAGTAGCCCAATAAGGAATTCTTTTACTAAGTTCATCTAGAGTGTCTAAATATATCTCTGCAAATGATCCTCTTTCTTTGTTAGACTGCATGGTGATTCCTACTGAAACAGACCGTCTGGAGTGGAGCAGAGAGAGCAGAAATTTCCATTCAGACAGACCTGTGCTCAAATGATTGCTCTGCTCTGTTATTCTGAGAAAGTCATCCCACTCCTGCACGTTACTTTCCTTAACTTTAAAGTGAAGAGATATCTTGGGGATGTCATTGCTGTCAGTTCAAATGAATTTTTTGGTAAAAATGCCTGACACTTCAAATCAAAGGCCCATAGATCCATTCAAGTATTTATTTACCCACTGATTTTGTATTGAGCACTTCAAATTATAATAAAGGAAATAGAGATGTTAGAAAGAAGTGAAGAATTTGTTCTCTGTGGAGCTCCCATTTGTGTGTGTGTGTGTGTGTGTGTGCACGCGCTTGTGTGTAATAAAATAAGTAAATGAGGTAGAGAAAGCTTAGGCGGGTGTGACAAAGGGGTAGTCAAGTTTTCTTTGAGATCTGAATGACGGGGAAAAAATCACCCCGGTGAAAATCTGGTGAGAAATAGCTCAGGTAGAGGTAAGAACAGCCACAAAGACCGAAGCATGGAAGAGCCTGGTGTGTTCCAGGCACAGAGCAGGCTTGTGAAGCGGACATGGAATAAATGCGAGGAGAGCCTGGTGGGAGTGAGGCTAGAGGGCTAGGGGTACCTCCATCATTTGAAGGCTGCAAGGAAAAGGCAAGCAGTTTCCACTTTCTTCTAACTGCAAAGTGGATACACAGGAATTTTCAATTAAAATATGATCTTGTTTTCATTATTAAAATAAATAGTTTTGGCTGCTGTGGTGAGAACTGACTATGGTGAGAAGGGGCTAAAATGGAAACACTAGGGCCAGTTATGAGGTTATTACTTCTAGCAATACAAGCAAGAGATGATGATAACTTAGACCAAAAAAATCCTAACTTTCTATGTGTGTCATTCATCCTGTGCTGGCTGCATGCACCTCCTCAAAGTGGCCAGTGCCTCCCCGTCTAACAGGTCAGTGCGCTGTGTAAGTGATATTCCGTAGCAGACTACTTTGAGGTCCAGGATTCCACCCCATGGTCTAGTTATGAGTAATGACCATAAATATAGCCTTAAATACATCCATATACTAATAACTACCAGGTGATTTATAGCTGAGCTCCAAAGGTTTCCCTCAATATATAGTTCCATCTCTGTGACTCAGCAGGCATTAAGTTAATGGCAATGTCCCTGAATTATTAACCTACTTCACTCGCAGGTAATCTGGAGAACTGGATGAGCAACCTGTGTTCAGTGTCATTCTGAACTGAATATGTTTCAATTGTTTGTCTTTTTCTGCTTCTAGTCTCCAAAAAAAATTTAGTATCAAAAATATTGTGTGTACTGTTTCATTCATTCAAATGTATTTCTTGATTTGCTTTTACATCCAGGTACCAAACTAAATACTAGGGAAAATTCAGTGGCCAAGAAAACATACATGGTTAACTTCACAGATAATATTGTTCACTAAGAGAAGGCATCCGAAATACAGACAGTCCTATCAGGGGCCATCAGGGGCACTCTCTATGACATGAAGAAGTTTAGAAAAGCCTTCTTATAGAAAGCAGGGTGTTAGTTGTGAACTCAGCAAAACGGAGGACAAAGGGAGTGGAGAAGAGAGAAAGAAAACAGTATCCAGAATTGAAAAAGACCATGGCACCATCAATATTTTCTAAATGTGTAAATAAAACCCCTGCACCAGTTGGATGACCTAACCTAACCTAAGCCTACCTGTGCTGAAGCCAGAGGAGAGACAAAGATTAACTAATTCATATGTTAATTAATCAACGAACATTATTGAGTGCCTACCACACACCAGACATTAGTAACTGCACACAGAAGTGAGTGAGAGAAAAGTTCCCTAGAGCTTAACTTTCTTAGGGCTTGGGAGACGAGAGGCAGTCAATGGACAAACAAGTCACTTTCCTCCCCCGCCAAGCCAGCTCATTGTTTAAAGTCAGAAGTGTAAAAATATAACAGATGTTCTTTGTTCTATCAACAAATCCCACCTGTGGGACACCCTACAGTGTTTTTGAACAGGTCTGTCAGAAAGCAAGTGATTCAGAAAATCACCTGGCAGAGCTAAGCACAAGAAACACACATGACAAGGCTGTCAGGGCTTTTCAGCTCAAGCGATGACAAATGCCACAGGAATGAGCCCGCTTTCATTACTCCTCCCTGGAGTCTTTCTACAATCCCAGGATCTTCATCGGCGTCTTTTTTTTTTTTTTTTTTTTAATTCTGTATGACTTGAATTAGTTCCTCCTTTTGCCACCTATCTCCGCATCTTATTCCATCCAACTTCCACACCCCCAAAGGAAACCAGCCTCTTAGCCATCTGCTTGGTCAGAGATTGCCCTAGGACCCCTTTGAATACTGACAATTTATTTCTTCAAGTGAGCCAGAGGGGACTGTTCATCCTGGAGAACACTGAAAAGTTTCGCAGGGCCAATTTTATTTTTTCAGCAGACTCTCTTGAATAATTGAGTACGTTTCACACCAAATCAAATGATAGGATGGTTTTTCCTTTCAATTCAGAAGTGTGCTATTTCAGAATCCCAGCATCTGCAATAAACGATTTTCCCACTAAGAAAAGAAACATTTTACTGAGATTTAAAGACCATGCGAGGTAAGAGACTCTCCAGAAAGGCATTAAAAATTAACTACGGGCTGAAAATCCAGAATGGAAATGCCAAAATAAATCTGAGTTTTTCTCAAATATAAAGGAGACGATACAAATAAATCTCACGCATAAAAACTTTAACATCCCATCACCTTAGCCTGCAGATCCAATTACCCTCCAACGTTTACTGCTCAAACACGCTGAGCATATTCACCAGCCCTCCAGTCAGAAAATAATAAAAGATCTGCAGGTGTATTTACACTCAGAGGGAAAAGGTAGAGGTGTGAGAACTGCCATCATTTTCTTTGGAGTTATAAACAACAGAGTCCATGACTAGCAAGAAATCTGTGCATCAGCTTTGCTAATTGTATTACACTGTTTTGAGTAAAAATGGGGGGAAAGAGTCAAAGGAAATGTGACTTGATATTTTGCTTCAGAGTTTTATAATAAAATACTAGGCTATTGCCTTGTGTATTCAATGCCATTTAGAATTTGCATTCCTAGCATTCATTCCCTTGTAGGCAATCACAGACAGAATGTGTCCTGAGGAATTAGTTGCCTGCCTACAAGTTACTCACAGTCTACTGGAAGAGACAGACTCCCCAGATAGATAAAGCCAGCACAACGCCACGCATGTTATAGGATGATATGTGCCGCTTGCTACTGGAACACTGTGGAAAAAGCAATGAATTCTGTCCCAGTTTACTTGAGCTGTCTGTGCAGGAGAGTAGGAAGCCATATACGCATGGTGGCTTAATGTGGCACACACAAATAATTTCTCATGTTCTCACAATCACCCTGAGTTTGGGAAAAATATGCCTGCAGAAAAATGGATGTTTGTTACCAGGATGTATTAGTGTATGAAGTTTTATAGAACTGAGGCAGGGAAATATAAGGTTTTACACAAAGGGTAAGAGCTATTACATTGCCTGAAGTCTTGAGTCATTCATCTTTATCTCTGGCACACGTGTGAGATGATCCTGAAAGCCAACAGCTGCTAAAACAAGTCAATTAGTAGAGAGCCCACAGCTAAACCGGCTGGTCAGAGGAATATCTGGGAAAGGTTTAATGGTCGATGGTGTAGACTAAGAGAAGAAATAAAGTATACTTTAAAAATAGTGGTTCTGGAGCTAATTCTGCAAATACTACCCCCGTGTCAACTTGTCATTGTATATAGTCTGGTTGGGGTTTGAGTTCTCAAGAGGGAGTGCAAGTTTGGGGAACTCCAAGAAATTATCATCATGTCAAAAGAAACAATATGTGAGTAACACAACCTTATAAATCAACTATACTTCAAAAAAAAAGAAAAAGAAAAAGAAACAATATACGAATGATATTAATTCACTAAATTGCTGCAAAATGAAATATTTCAATTGATAAACTCTTTCAACATTTATTATTTTTTAAATATATTTTAAAAACAAAGATTAAAAACAAAAAGACAAGTAATAAGGAAAAAACTGAGGAAAAGATAATTTTTTGGAAGATGTTCAAGGAACCTTCTGGAGTATGTACTGAGAACCAGCCATCCTTTAAGGCACAGGAGGTACAGTGCCCCACGGTTCACTGTTTACACCAATAGAGGATCATAGATTAGTCTATGTGAATAGTTTTTCCTAGGATATACCACCAAAGCAATGTATTAATAATTAAATCTGGAGTATCATCATGCCCACTCAGTTTTAATGATTTCAAGTTTCCAGATTATTCCATGAGATTTAAATTACCTTCATGTATTGGGGGGAAAAAACAATCCAGTTCAGAATGGCAGTGTCAACAACACAAAGACCTAGTTCATGCTGACAATCTCATATAATTTATTTCTCCTTTTTATAACAAAGCATTTTTAAAATATATAAATATTCTAATTGGTAACTGTGATATAAAAATAGTAAATTGTACCAATTCTAAAATTGAACACACTGCAGGAGATTCCACTACCCCCATTTAAGGCACTCCTTTACCACATCCTGTTACAGAAACTCATACATTGAACTGCATACCCTGGTGAATTTTCAGATTTTACATAATGTGCGTAAATAGACCTATAAATAAGTAGTATTACATGTAGGAATCCCTTAAATAAATGTCAGTGCGTTCCACCTTTTAATTTTTAAGTTTTAAAGGATACCTAGTCTTCAATACTTTGAATGGATAGCATTTTTTTTAATGCACAAAAGTTAAACTTAGTTCACTCTACCAGTCAACACTCTGTACATCACAGCAGGACTGACCATATTAACATGTATAGAAAGTATAAAAATAACTGCTAGATAGATTTGAAAAGCCTATGTGGTAGATTATGAAAAGGGCTGCAAATCACTCCCATCTCTAAAACCAAATCTTTACAATAAGATAGTGCAGATTATCCAGTCAAGAAGTGGAGTCTGTTTCCCCAGTTATTACTATAAATTTTTTTAACTTAAGTACAGTCAGTTATAATGTGTCAACTTCTGGTGTACAGCACAATGTCCCAGTCATGCATACACATACATACAAATTTTGAATCTTGGTTGCCATGTGACCTGGTTTGATCAGGAAAACATTAGCAAACTTGATCCAAGCACACCTGGAACAGACTGTGCTTCGGGGCTTGCTCTCTTTGCAACCCTGAGACCACCAGGTGAAGAGCTCCAGGAATCTGCTGGAGGACGAGAGAACCTTTGGCCCCAAACAATCCATCTCAGCTTGGTCGTGTCCCCCAGCCAACCATTAGACATTTAGTAGTTCCGGTGTTAAATTTCAGACCCATCTAATTACGGTACCGGTAAAACACTTAGGTGGGCATTGCGATGGAGACGTGTTTCTCCTGGTACTTCTCTATCCAGATCTTCTATTTAATTCTAATTATTAAGTCCATTTAATTCTGTGTCTCAGATCAGAATTTTTTTAAGCTTCTGTCCCAAACCAGACCGACTGCTTCCTGTTATCAGAGTTCAGCTCTTGTTCCCTATCGAATTAAAAAATTAGCCTGTGTACAAGAAGTTCTCTGGGCTTGCTGCAGAAATCGCAGCTATTTCTGACTCCCTTGCTATTTCCTACTCTAATTACTATTGCAACATTAGCAATTGTTCTTACAGGGGCTTCCTCCAAAAACAAATGTGCCTGACGAAATGCTTTCTGCCCTAAGCACTGGTGCTGGGAAAGACCTTCATACATTGCCGGGTTTGAGGATGCTAACAGAGACCGAGTGGCTTTAACCCAGCAATATTTTTAGGATCAAGCAGAACCAGGAAGACTGTCCCCAATGCTAAAAATCTCTTGTGCTCACTGTTGTTTCATGTATTCAGCAAACATCTTGCCAAAAAGTTAACTTTCTCTTCCTGAGATCGAGTTTTGTTTCATTGCTACCACCCACCTATGTATTTGTGTAAAAAAATAAAAACAAAACACTTACTCGCAGCAAGTACCTATGTGAGGTGCTGTGTACTCAACGGCTGATAAGAAATAAACCCTGTCCTCAAGGAAAACTTACACTCTCCATTTCCACAATAAAATGACTCACATGTGGAGAAAAATATTAACAAGGAACCCTTTATTAAAAATTTATACACTTACTGCATTTAAAAATTCCTGCTATCTTTTGAAATGATGAACTAGGAAAAAACATTCATATATATATATATATTCAGACACACATACATAATATAAATACATATCCTCCCCCCAAAGGTAAATGCCTTAAATGGCTACTTTTCTATAATCCAGGATATAAATTGTATCCAATGATTATTCCTATTCAAACCTTCTATTTCAGCCAGAAGGGTGCTAGTTAAGTGTCCTTGTGGTTTGAAGGATAAAAGGTGGCCCTGCAAGATTCAGAGTGCTTTTGCTTTACGTACAGCTTCCATCCATTATCCTACCATTAAGTCACAGAGAAGGTGCTTATCGCCACATTGTCATTGGTTGCCCCTGCTTTGTCTGGGGATATTCTAGCTGCGACCAAATTCTTAATCACAGCATTGGTATCTTTGAGATGTAACACCTAAATAGAATACTACTTACAAGGTGTTTTTCTTTTTTAAAGAAAAGAATATTGTTAATTTGTTAATGTAAATTATCAGTTACCAACTCTGGAAAGAATACAATCCAGTTCTTGCTTTTTTTTTTTAACTGGCCGAATAAATTAATGTAATTCTTCAGTTCTAACAGTTGTCCCTGACTGTCAAATGTATCAGAGCATTCTATAAGGAGACTCGTTCACATTCAAAGGAAACAAAACAAAGGCAGTAAAGCTTAAAGAAATTGGAGCCAGAGAGAGGTAGGAGCAAAGCCCACCCATGCTTCTTATAGGTTGTGTCTTTAAGCCTTTGTTTCTTTATATTTCAAAATGAATGTAATAATATCAATTCTACAAGCTCGGGAAAAGATTAAACAAGGTAACCATGTAAAAACCCTTGAACAAAACAGGTAGCAAAGATTGAACAGATGCCATGTGCCTTCTTTTTGGAACATAATACTTAAGTATAGTTAATTAGAATATCGTTACAATAATAAGGAAATTAATTAGGCCATTAAGGACCAATCGAATTATATATGTATATAATTACCTTAAGGTCAAACTAATTTATTCTTTTTTTCTTCATCTATGGCTTTTTTTCCCCCTTAAAAATGCTCCTGATTGTGAATCCATGTTTTTCTTTTTATAATTAGATATTCTTCTTCACATAGCTATAATTCATATAAAAGTGCAATACTGTAAGTTGCTTCATATTTGCTTTTGTGCTGCTTTATGGATGCAGGGGCAAGAGAATACAAAAATATACTTTGGAATTTTATAGTGAAGAGTAAAAAGGAAATTAAATAATCAAGTCAATCTGTATAATTTTCTCCTGTTTCCAAAGAAAGTGGGACATTTGGTTGGATTCATCCCTTTTTCAGGTTATCATAAACTAACTTTATGGGAAAAATGTTCAAAACTACCTTTTCCAAACATTTTATCCACCCATCCAGAAATAAAATGGTATAATTTGTAAAATGTAGATGTGATTAACACACTCTCTTTAATCCTTAAAAATAGTGAAATTGTGGAGATAAAAGATAAGAAAAATCTACATTAATTTTTAGGAAGAAATAGTCTTCTATTTAAGATGACTCATTGAAAGATACAAATAACTAACTTGTGATACAAGCTTCCTATTCATCAATTTCTGCCCACTTTACTGCTTTAGTACTTAAACCATAAATTTTTACGATCCATCTTCTAATTTGCAAGTCTTCTAACATCTTCTAAAACATGATTATAAAAAGAATTTTCAAAACAAACATTTTGATCATCAACTTATAACATACATTTATGCTTATATTAGATCAATTTCTACTTCATTTTTCCTCTACTTCAGATCCACTTTCCATTTCTGAATCTGTACTTTCTCAGATGTAAAGTAACAGGATTAGAAATGCCACCCCAGATTCTCCTCCACCTCTAATGTTCTGGGATTTTATATCTAATATGTTTACTTAATTTCCATGTTTTATATCACCAAAAAACCTCAGAACCATCATTGAACCTACAATGGAGCACAGCTTTTAAAACCAGAGAAAGTCTAAAGGAATAATTTCAATAAATATACACTTGTTGCAGTGACAGCTTATATTTGCAAAAGACTTGATTGATAAACAGAGTACTAGTGTAAATCTTGTAATTTCTAGTTTATATATTACTTAAATATCATTTTCTTAATGCAAAGTAGTATCAGTCCATCATTATGCTCTCTTAAATAAAAAAGATGAGCTTAAATTGTTATTTAATTTCTAAGTTATGTTTCAATGTTATTTTCTTTATACAAAGGAGAACTTCAGCCCATAGATCATACAGCCCTAAGTAGGGAATATAAACTCACTCTCATTTAACAAATTGTTGTTTTTTTTTTAACACAAGTATATTTCACTTGTAGATATATTTCTAGATTTCAATGTTTGACTAGAGGGTGAGCTGGAAGCACAATGTGCTCAAGGAATTTTAGAACACTCAGTCCTTTTTTTAAATTTATTTTTGAAATATGTTTTATTTATCTGGACTTACATAGGACGTTGGTACTCCAACAAGGAGTTTGAAAATGGAAATACAGGGATTCTAAACATGTGTATATCTATATACACACATACAGATTTAAAAAGCACTCTCCACTAATAAGCTTAGAGAAATCAGAACTTTTTTTTTAATACAGAGAACTACATAGTCTATATGTTAACAGTACACTTCTAAGCAAAACTACATAACAGAAGGAGGAAACTGGGGAAGCAGAAATCTTAGGGAGCTAAAACTGAAAAGAAATTACAAGCCAAATTGACGGTACATGTATTATGACAGGAAGCGGGGCCAAGTTTATACTGCTTAATAAGGGGGATCATAGAATCAGAAGCCATAGTTCCTCTGAGTATGACATTCTGCAGTCACAGATGGATCATTCTATTTATTTACAGTCACCTCACAACCCAAAAGACATCCCAGAAAAACTGAGCATGATAAAAATGACTAAATGTCAGATGGGACTAATATCTGAGAAATGTGCAAAACCAATAATCAGTATACTTCAGGGGGAATAAAAGAAGCATGTACCAGTTAGAGGAAACACACAATGGCAGATAATGGGACAAAACCGGAGACAGGATAAATGATCAAGTAACATTGCTATAAACATAAGAAAAAAAGAAAGAATGTGAAATTGTCAGCATAAGTAAGTATACGACTATGTGAAATTATTGATAATCTGATTGGAAAACCTGTCCTCATCTTTTCTTTCACTTAATTACTTAGGTTTCTGACTGCTCATAAGATACATAGCCGTTTAATAACCATGAAAACTATATGCAGATTTTTGTCAGATTCAAATATATTAGTACTTTCTATTTTGAAAAAAATTTAATAAGCTTTATATACATTTTACATATATAAACTATTTCAAATAACAACAAATAGTGGTGAAATTTCAAATAGATCTTCAGATTATAGTAAAATGAATTCAAGAAATCATTGTCTGATAGTGAATTATATGCTTGGTGAAATGCTGTTTGGTGTATTCAGATTCAGAGGCCATGCAGCAATAATTAACAAAAGGGAAACCTGCGATACCTTATTACAAGTATTTAAAAAAATAAATCTCAACTATATCATAAAAAGCACAGTTGTATTATCTTTATAGCAGATGGAAGAGGTTAATTATAAAACATTTATAATCTTTACGTGTGGAATTACAGTATTAGCATGGATCTGCATGCATGCTTAAATTATGTTGTTTAAATATAATCAGTTTTATTCCAAAGTTTTGGTTTGAAATAACAGCTATGTTACCAAATGGCAAAGCCCTACATTTCTTTTCTGGTCTTTTCTGTTTTATTAAATTATCTTCACTTTTTTAGATGATAAAGCTACTACTACTACTATAACATGCAGGTATTATGAAATAATTTGTGTATTTTATCAAAAATTATATGACTAAAACAAACAATTCATTTTGCAATGTACTTAGTTGTTGTAGAGTCCACAGGAGAATTTTTTTTTTAATGAGTTTTCTGATGTAGGAATGTAGCCTAAATATGTTGAGCAGTAGCTTGGGGATATATTCTTCTTTCTACTAGGAAACATTGGCTGACAGTGAAGGCAGAGAACACAAGTGTGGGAATGCCTTTACTTCTCATACACAAGAGGAAGAATAAATAAAATGTGCTTGAGATCAAAGTAGTATGCTAGTTTTTTAATTTTGTGCATCACATGAAAATTTTTCTTGCTGTCAGTGCTTAATATTTTAAATTTTCCTTAAATTCATTCAGTATTCTATACTTCAATACACAAAAGTGCCTTGCATTCTCAAATAAATGTGAATTAACTTACTATATTATTGTACTATTAAGTGCAAAGATGTCTGCACATTAAAAATATAATTCTATAGCACTGCAATCTAAGTGTAGGATAATCAATTTACTATCTACTCAAAATATGAATTCAATCAACTCAATATGAATTTCTATAAATCTCCATCAAAGCGAAGGAAAGGTATTAGTAAAATCCAACAGTTAAAATCCTTTGTTTGTATTTGATAATTTAGCTATTATGTAGATAAACTATAAATTATGCACAGAAGAGCAAAAAGCTGTGTGTGACCCATGGTAGGATGACAAAACTAAAGATATTCAAGAGCATGAATTAAGGGCCATTGAATTAAGTATGTATCTACATATCCAGTGGTCCGTACATGGACTAGTACACACTAGTAAAGGCATAAATGAAGAATAAAGATCATTCTTCTCTCTCTTGGGATACCAAAGTCTTCTTTTTCTTTTCTCTTTTCTTTTTCTTTAATATTTAAGGATAGCAATCATACTCCAATTATCTTGTAACTTTTGTCTACAATTATATGAGCAAGGACTTATAAAGTATTGAAAAGCTGATTATTCAGATAACAAATTCAACAATTTTCCTTACTCATAGAATCATTCATGGATGGTCATAGGGTGTTAGATACCACTATATTTTTCTATTTCCCAGAAGAAAGATGTGCAATCTCACCATTAAAATATAGAAGCTGAAATAGCACTCGCCAGAGTCCTTGAATACACGCAACGATACATGATCTCAGACATCCACGCAACAAAAATAAGAATTTAAGTATCAGCTGTATTCCAGACACAATCAAATGCACAGAGGAAACAAATAGAAACAATATATGCCTCCAATTCTTCAGTTTTAGAGAGAGAACCACTGCTCTATAATAAATTTATATATAGTATAGTTTAGAAGGGACACAAGCCTACACATTGCTATTTGACGTAACTCCTATTACAGTTATAGGAACAATGCATTGTGGAACCAAAAAGGAGAAAGCTGCTACATTATTTCTGTCTGGGGAACTCCAGAAGTATTTTATATGTGTGTGTCACTTTAAAAATATGAGTCTACCAGACAGAGAAAGAATATTCAGCCATTCTACTCAGAGAAAAATATGTGAAACGACAAGAGTTGGAAGAAGTTCCTGCATACATCCCTCCACATATACATTCAACACATATATCTTTTGAATAACTCCTTTTTGAAAAGCACTCAGCTGGCAATGGAGAAGATACAGATGCCCATCCTTTCCTCCTGGCACTGACAATCTGGTAGGGAAGACAGACACCGGATAATTGTGGAGTCTTTTTTTTTTTTTAAGGGAAAGTAGAGTATAGAAGGGGTTTCGGGTGTAGGGTATTTTGGTCAAGGGAAAGGAAATTTGGTGAGGGAGACAGGTGTATGCAGATGGTAAAAGATCTCATAAAGGATGTTAAGTTGTTTGGACTGTATTCTGCAAGCAATGGAGGGAAGTTTTTAATCCAAGAGTGGCATGACTGATGGGATATTAGAAAGGCAACACTGATAGCATGAAACAAGGAAAATACATCAAGGAGAGAATAAAAATTATGGAAAACAGGAGTCTGTCAAAGTTCCACATGGGAGATGAGGACAGCCTGAGTAAATTTACCTACAGAGGTGATGAAGAGGAGAGGGAAAGAAAAATTGGAAAAATATTTCTGAGATACAATTTAAAAGAATTAGAGATTCCCAATGTAAGAGACTTTGAGAATTTGAGAGACTGTTCCACAGATGTTACTTATATGACCTAGGGCAGGAAGAGGCGGGGACAATTAAGGCATATATACAGACTAGAAGGCAGCTACTTGGGTGGCGATGAAGGAATTCGTTTTGGAACAGGAGAAATCCTGCAGTGGAGTGGGAGTGAGGACATACAAATGAAGAGATGCAGTAAATCCTGGACAACAGAAGTTTAAAGCTGGGGAGAGAGTTCTGTGCCCGAGAAATAGGCTTGCGTATCAGCAAAATACTTACTATAGAGCAGTGGTTCTCATATCTTCTGCCCATTAGAAACACCCAAATCGTTTTTTAAAAATCGATGCTTGTTGCATATCCCCAGGGATTCTGATTTAAGTGATTTGGGGTGCAGGCTGGCTACAGGGATTAAAAAAAAAAACTCCCCAAGTGATTCTAATGTGCAGCCAAGTTGAGAACCTCTGCCAGGAAGGGACACATTTGCATGGGGTCTTTTAATGCTAAGAACCTGGATTCTGAAGTCAAACAGGAATATTTAAATTGACACTCTGCTAGTTATGCATGAAACTTCGCACATGAAAGCTACATATTCTTTATCTGCAAGACAGTGGTGATACTGTGTACTCGCTGAATTGTACGGTTATGCACCGAAAAAATATAAAGTCGCTTCTCACAATGCTGAACGAGCATCCATAAGTGTTATCATCTATAAGTACCATCATCTGTAAGTGTCATCAATTATTGTTATTAATACCACATCATCTTATTTTCCAGTATATAATGATTGAAGCCATAGAGTGAAGGAGATCACAGAGCGAGAATATGCAGATTATGAAGGGAACAGCTCCACGGGCAGAATCTGGGGAATATGCAACATTTAAGAGACATAGAGGAGGAGGAGGTAGCAAAGGAAGAGGCAGAAAGGTCAGATGTATGGAGGAGATGTAGAATACATGGTGTCTTGGCATTTATTAGATAAATTTCAAATGTCAGAGATATTTGAAGTAGGATGAAGTCTGAAGCTTGGCCATTGATTTGGCAAATTTTAAATCCATGGAGTCTAAGTGTGATCAGATTAGGGCTGTACAAATCTACCATTAGTTGAGGGGTGAAGAATTAGAGATAGACCAGGAAAGGCAAGGGGAGGGGCCTATTTCAAGGAGTTTAATTTTCAAGGGGAGGGCAGAGGATACAAGAGAATAACTTGAGAAAGAATTATGAAAACTTTGAAGGACTTTTTTGTTTTCCTAGAGTGTAAATGATTATAAACTAAGTAAAGTAGCCAGTTACTGAAAAGTCTGAAAATATACGAAACAGGAAAATCAATGAGCTTTGGCCCCAAGGAGAATGGCTTTTGTAGAAGAGAAGAAACAGTGATTTTTTTTTTTTTTTTTTTCTGAGACAGGAGTGTGTGAGCAGGTGTTACATATAACTGAAGACAGGGAGAACCCGCTGATGCTGTGGGGCTGGAGCTACTCTCTGCTGGAAATTGAACTTGCTGAAGGTGGAGATCACTTTCATTCTCTGCTGTGCCGTTCAGTGTCTAGCATCCTGTCCCACAGAGATGGGCACTTAATACATGTTTGGTGAAGTGAACTATGACTAGTTCATGCTTCTTCTGAGGGACTAAGTAATGGGAGACAAGAATGTAAAAGTCAAACAAGGACCAGCGAGAAGATGCTGTGAAGGAAGGAGCAACACAGTAGATAGTTTCCTGTCTTATTTATGTTCTCTCTTTTAAATTCTTCCTCCTTTCGGAAAAAGAGGAGAAACTTGATGGAGAAAGAATGAAAGTGAAAGAAAGAAAGATGAAAGAAAGTCTCTCGTGTGGATCTCATGTACAACATGGTGTTTATACTTAATACGATGCTACGTATTTGAAACTTGCTAAGAGAGTGAAACTTAAATGTTCTCACCACAAAGAAGAAATGGTAATTATGTGACATGGTAAAGGTGTTAACTAATGCTATGATGGTAATCATTTTGCTCTGTGTAAGTGTATCAAGTCAATATTCTATCACTTTAAACTTATTCAATGTTATATGCTAATTATTTCTCAATAAAGAATAAAATGCCTGGACTGCAGAAGGCAAGGCAATACAGTTTTGCAACAAAAACATTTTTCTGCTGCTCTGGCAGCTGTATCTAAGGCAAAATAAAGAATATGTTCACTAGGATATTAGCTATAGCTACGGATCTAGATAAAAAGTACAAATAAGCAAATTATTTTCTGATATTTTCCCTTACCCCCCCTCAACAAGCTCTTATTCTAGGAAACCACTTTAAAAGTAGTTTTTCATATACCCTCAAATTATCTCACAATGCTCAGAATGAAAGTGATTGTTTATTTTGTCTAGTTAGATTATTATGCTAATAAACAAAATCAGAATCTTCTTTCTATACTCCTGTACTTATTAATTTGAATTCAACTCAGTGGAAAAACACCTGCTATCAACAGCATCAGGCAAACGAGCATGATCGACTCAGCCCAACGTATTACCTTCATGGAAAAACAGTTTACACAGCTCATACCATTTGCATGGTACACAGATCGCCTTATCTCTGTGCAGTGCACAAAAGGCAGTAAATTTCAGGATGCTTTTTAAGTATAATAGATCATCATCCATGAAGAAGAGTTATCCATAAGATGCCAGGATAAACCTACCTAGAAAATTTAATGGTAATAGAATAGGAGGGTGAATTAAAGCAATATTATATCAGAAGGTGAATCATTATACTAAGGAAAGAAAAAAAAAAAAAAACTAAAAGAGGGAGGATAGTACTGTTTCTTTTTTTCCAGGACCAAGAGCAATCCGTGTTCTCACAATCACAACAGTAAGATCCTTCCTTGTACACATCCTGCCCCCCAAGGAGTCAGCAAAGAAGCAGATGCTCCATAATCTGCAATTCACAATATCTGCATACATTTGTGTCACTGGAGTAATCCCATTGGATCATTTAGTCTTTGATCTAGCAGTTTGCACGTTCAGGTGGCTAAGGCACTGCCTTACTGGCCACTTTGTATCAGCCCCAACACAAAGTCCTCCTGGGGCTTCACATCTACTTCACTGTATCCAGTTATGCAGTTATTTTATCCTAAAACCTCCATCATACCTCATCAACTGTCATATTCAGAAGCACAATGCTCATAGTTAAGGGTTTTTTTTTTATCCCTCTATCAAATGTGCTTGTTTAGTACAGTACATCCCACAGACCAGATGCACTGTACATATATTCATTTTCCATAAAATGTCTTTTGGCTTATTGCCTTTCTCTTTATATTAATAGACAGAGAGACTTCCATGGGGTTGTGTTTAAAATTAACATTTTAAAGGGCACTGAGAGGCCACATTGGGAGGTAAATATTTTTCTAAGGGATTAGTGTGCCCAACCAAAAATGACCTTAATAAGTATCTGTCAAAGTAATTTTGTAATATGGTAAAATAGATATAACATAAAACTTGCCATTTTAACCTTTTAAAGTATACAACTCAGTGGCATTAAATACATTTACATCGTTGTGCAATCACCATTACTATCCACTTCCAGAACTTTCTCATCATCTTAAACTGAAGGTCTATACTCATCAAACAATAACTTCCATTACTTCCTATCCCACCCCTGATCGCCACCATCCTACTTGCTGTCTCTATGAGAATTTGACTATTCTATTCCTCATATAAGTGGGATTGTACAGTATTTGTCTTTTTTTTGCATCTAACTTATGTCAATTAAGATAATGTTTTCAAGCTTCTTCCATATTGCACTATGTACCAGAATTTCATTCCTTGTTAAGGCTGAATAATATTCATTTATAGGTATACGTCACATTTTGTTTATCCCTGTATCTGTTGAGGGATATTTGGGTTGTTCTTATCTTTTGAGAATTGTGAATAATGTTGCTATGGACTGGGAGTAAAAATGACCTATTCCAGTCTCTGCTTTCAATTCTTCTGAGCATATGCCTCGAAGTGGAATTGCTGGGTCATACAATAATTCTAATTAGCTTTTTGAGGAACCATCATACTATTTTCTAGTGGCTGCATCATTTCACATTTTCACCATTGATGCACAATGGTTCCAGTTTTTCCATATCCTTGCCAACACTTGACCTTTTCTCTTTTATTTCTTTCTCTTTTTTTTTTATAATTGCCATCCTAACAGGTATTAATATAAAATTAAATTTGATATTTGAGGAAAAGTGGGTGCATTTACCTCCTGATATGAAGAAATCTAAATCTTAAGGAATGAAATTGTTACCTCTGACTCAATCCTATTTCTCATATGCCTTTGTTTTAAAGGTGACGTTTGTTATACTGTCAACTCAGGCGAGCAGGTTTTGGGTGGACAGTTAAAGAATTCACAAAAGACAAATTTTAATACTCTTTTTGGTTTCTTTAATGTTTCATACTGTCATTATCATCTTGGTCAAGTTGAGATTATCTGTTTCTTTCCAGGAAAGGCTAAAACCTATAAAGCTGCAAAATTATCCTCACCAACATAATCATAAGTATAATCCAACACAATGGCACCAAAATCCATTTTCAATGGTCCACTGAAAATCAAACCTTACTAGCATATCCTGTAGAATTCATTTATTCCTTCATTCATTTGTTCCAAATTTTACAATGAGTTTACTTTTCTCAACACTGTACAATAAATGTTTCTGCGATGATGGAAGTATTCTATAGTGGTCCTATGTGATACATTAGCCACAAGCCATATGTGGCCATTGAATATGTACATGTGACTGTTTCAATTGAAACTTTAAATAATTAAACTTTAATTAATATAATTAAATGTTCAGTTCCTCTGTCACATTTAAGTGCTCAGGAGGTACCAACAGCTAGTGCTTAGCATATTAGACACAGTAGGTTTAGATGGATACACTGAGAAATTGTTCATTATCTTTCTCTTAGTTGGTCAAAGTCTGGTCATTAAAACCAACACATAAATATTGCTTGTAATAAAAGGTAGTACAGGGGAGTGCTAGGACTTACTGAAACACAAATGAAAGAGAGATGAACTTCCTGGAGGAAAATTAGAGTAATGCTTCAAAAAGGGAGATAACAATTAAGTTATATCTTAAAGGATGATGATAACCTCATGGGTAGAAAAGAAGCAAGATGTTTTAAGTCAACTAAAAGGCAAAAGCAATGAGTTGGAAACAACATAGTGTGTTGAGGGATAGTGACACAACACCTAAGAGAAGTGAGAAAAATGGAAAGAAGTTAAGAGTATTCTGAGTCTGAGTGTGAAGGGCAATAAACTGAATAATTTAGACAAAGAGGATGAATAAGTAAGCATACATCATGAGTTTGTTCATTTCCTAAAATAGTACCTTTCCATGATTGGAGTTGTGATAAGGAACATTAATTAAAAGGAATTGAATGGTGTTGGAAAAACTGGACAGCAGCATGTAAATCTATGAAGGTAGAACACTCCCTTAAACCATACACAAAAATAAACTCAAAATGGATCAAAGACTTAAACATAAGACAAGATACAATAAACCTCCTAGAAGAAAACATAGGCAAAACATTACCTCACATACACCTCAAAAAATGTTCTCCTAGGGCAGAACACCCAAGGAATAGAAATAAAAGCAAGAATAAACAAATGGGACCGAATGAAACTTACAAGCTTTGGTACAGCAAAAGAAACTATAAACAAAACAAAACGACAACCTACAGAATGGGAGAAAATTTTTGCAAAAGATGAAACTGACAAAAGCTTGATCTCCAGAATATACAAGCAGCTCACACAACTTAATAAGAAAAAAACAAACAACCCAATCCAAAAATGGGCAGAAGACCTAAACAGCAATTCTTCAATGAAGACATACAAATGGCCAATAGGCCCATGAAAAAATGCTCAATATTACTAATTATCAGAGAAATGCAAATCAAAACTACGATGAGGTATCACCTCACACCAGTCAGAATGGCCATCATTCAAAAGTTCACAAATGACAAATGCTGGAGAGGCTATGGAGAAAAGGGAACCATCCTATACTGCTGGTGGGAATGTAGTTTGGTGCAGCCACTGTGGAAAACAGTCTGGAGATTCCTCAAAAGACTAATAATAGACTTACCATATGACCCAGTAATCCCACTCCTGGGCATATATCCAGAAAGAACCCTACTTCAAAAAGACACCTGCACCCCAATGTTCATAGCAGCACTATTTACAATAGCCAAGACATGGAAACAGCCTAAATGTCCATTGACAGATGACTGGATAAAGAAGAGGTGGTATATTTATACAATGGAATGCTATTCAGCCATAAAAAATGACAACATAACGCCATTTGCAGCAACATGGATGTCCCTGGAGAATGTCATTCTAAGTGAAGTAAGCCAGAAAGGAAAATAAAAATACCATATGAGATTACTCATATGTGGAATCTAAAAACAAAAAAAGAAAGAAAGAAAGAAAGAAAAGAAAAAGACTCATGGACATAAATACAAACTTGTGGTTGTCAGTGGGGAAGGGGGTGGGAAGGGACAGATTGGGAGTCTGAAATTTGTCAATACTGACAGGTATATATAGAATAGATAAACAAGATTCTACAAGATAAACAAGATCTTGTGGTAGCTCATGGTGAAAAAGCTTGCAACAATGAATATACGTATGTTCATGTATAACTAGAAAATTGTGTTCTACACTGGAAATTGACACAACATTGTAAACTGACTATAGCTCAATAAAATAAAATTTTTAAAAAAAGGAATTGAAATTAATAATAGCCTGGGTGTAATTTGTATTTGTTGTACAGGTCTTTTTTCATTATAATTTTAACCTGTTTGCAGGGAAGCTTATAAATACAAGATTCTCTTATTGGCTAAGGCAGGCCATTCTTAAACTCTCTTAAATCACTACCCAATGCTCAAATAATCCAAGACTTGATTGGCACAAACCGTGTTTGTTTGGTGTCTTGTTGTTCATTGCAGAATAAACTCCTACAGTGAGTCATGTTTCTTCCTTTGATCTTTGTAAGTTCATTTCTAAAGTTTGCCTTTGCTAGAGTCTACAGATAAGGAAAATGTGTCTTTGGGATATTCATTAATATTCTCCATAAAGAACTAAAACTAAAGTAAATGATTATAGGCATAGCTAAAGGCTCATTAGACATGAACAATTCCCATACCATTTGAAGAGATTATACATTTTGTCATAAAAGGCATTGGCCTATAACTCTGGATGAATGTAAACCTATTTTGGTTGAAATCTTAATTAATGCTTTTCATTCTGGTTCATTAACACTGTGATGATTCACTAAGATGATGGTCCACATACCAACCTGGCAGAAATTACCAGAAAAATGCATCTCAAATGAGGACAGATGCCAAGTAGTCTTATAGGCAAAAAGCAATTAAACCACATATGGAACATTTATATATGATAGTCATATTTCTTAGCATATGAAAACTAAAATCAATTCCAGGCAGATCAAAGACCTGAATGTAAAAAGCAAAATTTAAGAACTTTTATGAAAAAACATGAGAATATCTTATGACTTCACCATAGGGAATGATTTCCAAAACAAGATGTAAGAAGGAGAAGCTATAATGAAAAATTTGAAACACAGCAGTTTTTTTTAATAAAAGACACATATTTTAAAAAGAAAAAGATAAGATATAGCCTAAGGAAAAATATTTGCAAATATTTGCAAAAATGAATTAGAAAATATTTGCAAATGATGAGGCTAACAAAGGTTTAATTTCCAGAATATATAAACAGCTCATACTTAACAAGAAAAAACAAACAACCCAGTCCAAAAATGGGCAGAAGACCTAAACAAGCAATTCTCCAGTGAAGACATACAAATGGCCAATAGGCACATGAAAAAATGCTTAATATCACTAATTATCAGAGAAATGCAAATCAAAACTACAATGAGGTATCACCTCACACCAGTCAGAATGGCCATCATTAAAATGTCCACAAATGATAAATGCTGGAGAGGGTGTGGAGAAAAGGGGACCCTCCTACACTGTTGGTGGCAATGAAGTTTGGTGCAGCCATTATGGAAAACAGTATGGAGATTCCCCAAAAGACTAAAAATAAACTTACCCTATGATCCAACAATCCCACTCTTGGGCATATACCCAGAGGGAACTCTAATTCAAAAAGATACATGTACCCCAATGTTCATAGCAGCATTATGTATTGTAGCAGCACTATGTATCGTAGCAGCACCATACACAGTAGCCAAGACGTGGAAACAACCTAAATGTCCATCAACAGATGACTGGATAAAGCAATTGTGGTATATTTATACAATGGAATACTACTCAGCCATAAAAAAGAATAAAATAATGCCATTTGCAGCAACATGAATGGACCTAGAGCTCGTCATTCTAAGTGAAGTAAGCCAGAAAAATAAAGCTAAATATCATATATCACTCATTCGTGAAATCTAAAAAAAAGAAAAAAAGAAGACACTAATGAAATTATCTACAAAATAGAAACAGACTCGCAGACATAGTAAACAATATTATGGTTACCAGGGAAAAGGTTAAAATTTAGATAAATATTTCAGTTATTTAATACAATACTATATATGATTGAAGAGTGTACATAAACATGGTAAAATCAACAGGAAATGCATGGGAATCATAATAGAAAATTTACAACACTGGTTACCTCCTAGAGGGAGATGCAATCTGAAAAAGTACATGGAGAGCTTCAATTCTATGCTTAATATGTACTTACTTAATCTGGGTGGTTGTTTTCAGACATTTGTTTCACTATTTTCTCTGTCTTTGCCCAATAAACATGTCGTAATAATAAAAAGTCAGAATCATTAAAAGCCCCAGCTACTCCACACAGCAGCACTTAGACTCTAAAGGCCATCTTAGGAACATGATTATCGAAATTCTGCTCTTGACAAGTGTGCCTTTCCTATTCAGGCCTCTTTTATTTCAGTAAGAATGAATCGCATGATTTAACTTGGCTATACTCTGTGATCAGCTCTTACTTTAAAGCACAGTAATCCAAGAGGCCATCCTCACAGCTCTCAGTAAGATCTAAAATGTTGTGCTCATGGCTCCTCCCTCAACTGCCAGTCAGCCTCCACATTGAATTGACCTGGCTGAGCTGAGGAATAACCATCGTGGTAAACTCCAAGTGCCTGTTTACACCTGGAATGCTTGCTGACATACAGATTCCAGAATCTTACTCCCACCCTGCAATGCACTAAATCTGGTGGGGGAAGGGAGTTTAGGGAGTGGCATCTGAAGTGTTACTTTTGTTGATTTGGAGGTTTCCTTGGTTCAATGGCCAAAATTTGAGAAATACTGCTTCAAGGAATTCAGTCTCAGGGTGGAAACGAATAAATGAATGCGATGGAATTTTGGAGATATTATTAAGAAAGGATAAGAAAGAGACATATTTAAATCTATTTGCCTAGTATGGAAGTCTTCACAGAAGAGGCAACAACTATTTTGTATTTTCAAAAATAACCCAAGGATCAAGAAAGTGAAAACCATTCTGGGCAGAAGTTCTAACATAAACAAAAACAGAGAGTAATGAAATAGCCTGAGTGTTTGAGAAAATATAAATTGATTTTCACATTAATTGATAAAGCTGAAGACTGAAGAGAGGAATTCTGGGTCCAGATGAGAGAGGACCTTGAGTAATATGACAAGGAGTTTGGACTTCATCATTTGGGCTCTAGTCAGATGATTCTGCAGACATAATGCACACGAATTCAAGTGGAGCAAGAACGGAGGTGAAGTGATAGCTTAGAAGGCTGATCCTAAGAAACATGGGTGGGAATTAGGGGTGAGTCTGTCTGTAGGAAGATGAGGCTAGATTCAATGAAATAACATAAAATCTTAATTCCTTGTTTTTTTTCATTGCTTGAATGTAATGGATGAGGCAGAAGGATACATCAAAGATGAATTTGTCTGGATGCATAATGTGCTATTTATGACTTGGAAATCCAAGTAAAAGAGCAAGTTTGGCAGGAAGGATAATGCATGTGGCTTCAAATGGTTTCTTTTACTATACTTTCCTTTAAAATATTTGTCATCCATCTCTATGTGGAGATGCCAAGTAGTCCCTTGGCAATAGAAATGTGATAATCAGGAGCAATATATGGACTAAAGATATAAAATTTGGATACCATTATTGAAATAGATAATTATAATTGACAGATAATTTATATAAAATATATGATTTAAATAAAACTCAAATAAGATGGCAGACATTATAACTGGTTGGAAATTTCTGAGATGTGTAAAAACTATGAGAGTTAGAATAAACAGAAATTTCATGGTGGAGGCATAACGTGAACCTCCCCAGACTAGTGGATTGGGATTGGCCAAGAGAAGGGGAGACTCTTCCAGATCACAGAAGCCAGGTGTTCAGAAATGTGAAGGTGGAGGTATACAATTTTGAGCCCAAAATGACATGATGGATTATTCTCAGACTGCTTGGTCATATTTGTCCATGCTTTAAAGCGAATGTTAAAGGTTCTGTTTCATCCCTCTTCTCTGACCTCAAAAGAGGATGATACAGTTGGGGTGGGGGTTACAGGTGGAGCTTTCTGACTAAAGAAATTATGGCTATGCCATCCTTGGAAAGTTACTGTTTATGGAAGGTCAGTCTGGGGAAAATCTAAAGAATGGTTTGAGTGTGAAAAGGACATTTAGGAGAGTTAGAAATTATGACTGCTGAAACAAAATTCAAAAAATTATATTTTTTTATTTAAAAATGAGGGAACAATAATTGGCCCATGGCATGCAGGAAAAGCATACACTATATCACGAAAAGGAGTTTCCAATAGTGAATCCACCCCTTATTTGCTGAATTGTTATGTATATTTTGATTAATCTCTCTGAGATTCAGTCTCTTCATAAGCTAAAGAAATCTAATAAAGTCTATTTCAAAAGCGTAGTGTGAGGATTGAATGAAATATCTTTTGTAACTGGAGTGCCTAACACTGTGTCCACAGTTTTCCCCAGTTACTCTTCTAGGAGCTTTATTTTCTATAGAATTAGGATAATTGGCTGGTCTATATAGCACCAATATATTTTAGGTATAAACATGAATGCATCAACAATATTATTGCTCACTTAATTCAACAGCACGTTTAGAGAGAGAAATGATCACGTGACCAGGTCATAATTCTAGGCTACTATATGGTATTAGAGTATTTTTAGAACCCACAGATCTCAGAGAAAAAGAAAAATCAGTTGAGTTTTCTGGGTGATAAGGAGGAGCTCATTCTCTAGTGGAATGGATGGAACCTCACCTCAAGTTACATTTCAAATGGTGCATTGCACCTGTTCATTTATCAAGCTGCCACGGGCTTGCTTTGCTGTCTTGCTTTTTTTTTTTTTTTTTCTTTTCTTTTAAAATTCACATCTTTGCAGTCTCGAGTTGCTCAGCCTCATAATGAAAGCAACATATTAAACCTTGCTTAAATGAAAATAGCTCCTAATATATTAAAGCATAGATGATGCCAAAAGGTGATATCTCACAGCTGAATATAACATTAGTTTCCAAATAATTGCATGCAAGTGTATAGCTTCCCTTTCATTTCTGATCAATGTTATTTGGATTTGAATTGACTCTATTATATCATAATATAATGGCAATTATATAGACCAATACAATTCTCTTTGGAGAGATATGAGGATATTTTTCTTTATTTTATACAAAGAGAAGAGAAAGTCAGCTTTAAACCTATAGGACTCTCGGGGCAGTTGTCAGTCTCCCCTCATCCCACACTCAGAACTGCGCTGCATCACTGAAAATCATTAAGCCTTTGCAAGATACAGCCTAGAAGATGGTAACACTGGTTCAAGGACAGGGGAAGGGAACGGAAGTAAAAGGAAGTAAGCGGGAAAATATAGCAAGCGTGTGATTAACAGCTGTTTTCTGGAGCAAGCCTCCATTCGGGATCCACAGCTGTGTCATTGTACTTCAGTTCTGCAGATCATACAGGGATAAATTGGAAAATGTATGGAGCAAAAAGATATGTGGAGAAAGGTTAAAGGAAGCCCCAAATCCATGGCAACAATATTAGGTGAATGCCCTCACTCCTTACTCAGTTTTACCCATTCCCTCTCTTATGGGAAGAAGCTAGATGCCCAAGAAACAAACAAAGTCCTGCTACTAACTGGATATTTGTTCTGGGTTGCTGCTGTTGATGATTTTGTTTTTGGGGTTTTTTTTTGTTTTCCTTTTTTGAAAGAAAAGGAGAGGGCTGATGGAACACCAACCTACCTACCCTTTAATAACCTCCTGTAATAAAATCAACATGCTTCATGCCTTCCAGCATGCTTTCAAAAGAGCTACCTGTTCTTTCTCAAGATATAGAAGAGATACAGAGATTGGGGAGGAAAACTGAGCCTTTCAAAATACTAGGTCCTAGGAGCATCCAATTTGGGCCTGAAAGCTTAGCTGCCAGGCTTCTAATTGGATGCCTAATATATGGGTGGATTCTCACAATATTTTTTAGTATTACATCTTAGTTCCCAAACAACTACAATGAAGGACACACATGTAATGCAATGACATTATCGTCCATGTGTTCAGAGTTGTGTATTTCCTCTGAAAGATCCCCTACAAGCAACCAACATCCCCGTGTGGACCATTCCAGAATCTATGCTCCTTCTTCCAAGTGCTCAGCGGGGGTTGATAATCCACCTCCAAATTAAACAGTCTCCCGCCACTACTTGGAAATACACAAACCATTCTCTTCACAGCCCTTTGTAACACACAGCCTGATAAAATCACTTAAAAGAAACAGGACAGATGACCCAGAGGAGTTTACAAGGTCAGGTCGTTCCCTGGTGGGGGCGTGAAAGGGTGGGAGGTGCTGAGGTCAGGGTTAAATGACACTGCCAAATGAACCCCCACCCCCACCCCTGCCCTGCCCTCTCCTTCCTTCATCTCTAGAAGGAGTCTCCAGTGAGCTCCTGCTTCTGGAAGCCTGCCCCTTCCCTGCCACGGAGAGATTAGGAAGCGCATTTCAAAGCCGCATCTAAAGCAGTCCACTTAAAAGAGCGAAGAAAAGCCTGGCCAATGACCAAAATCGGCCCAAATCACTTGCTACCTTTCTCCTCTTTGCAGCCTCATTAGCGTTTCCCTCCTTTCCTCTTCGTCCTCTTTCCCCTTCTGGTTCGGGTCCTTGAGGACGTGTGGCGTGCACCCTAGGGATGTGGGGGTAGCTGCAGCAGCTCTGACCTGAGGCTGGAATGAGATGCTTTAGCATTTCGTCGGCCTATCCCACCTGTCTGCCTCCAGCACAGTAGTCCCTAGAAGGGTACCCCGGGACCTCTGCGGCCAGGTGTGCGCGTCCTGCGCTGGCCCCTCGAGGACCTCTCGGCGCGTGGCTGGGCGCTTGCGGGTTCCGCAGGGCTCCCACGCCCGCCGGAGCGGCAGCCGGCTGCGGCAGCGGACTTGCCCGCCGGGCTCCGCCTGCCTCTCCCCATTGTGTCCGCAGCGCTGCGGGGCTGAACCGCGCGCGCCGCCGCAACCGCGCCAACTCCCGAGCTCCAGGCGGGAGGAGCCCGGGAGGGAAGAGGGTGCAGGGAGAAGGAGCGAGAAGGGACCCCAGAAGGGCACAGCGTTTCATCAATAATACAGAGGCGCCTGGACCTCCCTGCAATACGTTTCCCAGTTAAACGCCACCAACTGGAGAGCTTCCTGGCACGTCCCACGCGTGTGGTTTTTTGTATGTGAAAGATGGGACGCACCTTGTTCATTCATCTATCTTTGCTCTCTTCCTCTTGTCTCCCTCAGAAAAAGGACCCCCAATCTTGGCTTGAAATCTCCACCTTCTCCACATCAGCATTCCATTTCCAAGCAAAAAGCTGTAGGTTGGAAACGCAGGTCTTTAAAGACCTCCGTACATGTTACGAAGAGTTTACCAAAATTCATCTAGTAATGCTGATTTTCAAAGCCCCCATTCTCATCCTCCTTCTTGGAGAATGCTTTCAAAGTTTGGAAGCTCAAATGGCCTGGGACCTGGTGATTTCCGCTCAGTCCCCATCATGAAACGCGGTGCGGTCAGACACCGAGATTACGCGGCAAAGTTCCCCGAGCGCCAACCCGGCAGGCCCCTGATGCTAGGAGCATCCTAAGAAGCAGTTCTGCTGTTTGTTGCCAGGAAGCCCAAATGCGCGACATAACCTCCCCAAACAAGGATTAACCCAACCATATACAACAGACACAAATCCCAGAAACTTCTTTGTGAAGCAGATCCAGCCCACACAGAAGGGACAGTCAGCATAACTTGTAAGGAAAGAAACAAACGTCTCATCCCTGCAGGGAAACTTGTTGAATCCCGCCCGAGCGTACGACTGCAATTTCCGATTTAGCCTGAAGGTTTTTGATTCTACCCCCCAAATACCCCGGTGCACCAGTCACAATTTCAGGACAAGCTGCAGAGTCCTTTGCGCACCCATTCTGCACTCCAGCCTCCCCCGATATCAAACCGAGCTTATCACGTTAGACAATTCCAAAACTGGCTGTCGCTTCCTCTGCCATCATTCGGGAGACTTACCCTTTGATAAGACTGTTCTCAGCAATCTGGCGGCTCGGTGGTGCTGGCGCAGCCCTCCCAACTTTGCTGGGCACGGAGACCTTCCCGAGTTTAACCAAGCAAAAAGCTGCCTGCGAATTACAAATTAAGTGTGGGAAATAGGGAGACAGCGAAGTCGCGTTTCTTCTCAGTAACAGCACCCTGGAAAAATCCAATCCTTCTTCAGTAGAGAATTCTTTCGAACCCGTTATCTGGATTACTATTAATGCGCAGAGCAGAGGGCACTGCATGCAAATAGGTCCGAGTGCGCCCTTCCATTGGCGGCTGTGGAAGCCCCTGGGTCCTACTGCTCAGGTCCTAAACTACACAGCAGCACCACTCACGCAGCTTCGGGGCGCGGAGGGGAAAACGCATTTAATTGATTCGTTACCTCTGGTATTGTAATGCCTGCTGCGATGTTTAACGGAGAAAAAAAACCTCGCATTTAAACTCATGTCATGTGATCTATCATTTCATACTTGCTTTTAATTGTCTGTGTGGAGTGGCTTTGAACATACAAAGGCTTTTTAAAAGAACGTTTTCTGAGGAAAATTCACGCAGATACATTTGGCAGGAAAATCCTCTTTTTGCTCTCTGGTAGGTATTATTCGGATGTATATACAGGAACTATTTATATAGTCAGATATAAATATAAAGGTCAGTTCTGCCTTTTACTTATATGAAATAACATCTAATTTTACGAAAATGCATGGCTACTCAAAATAACTTAAATGGGTTAAAATGGTAGAAGCTAAAATATGAATGGTAAGATATATGGGATATATTTTCTGAACACTGCTGAAAAATGCCATCAATAACAAGGCCGTGGACATCATTTCTTTATTTTGCAAAATAAGAAATTCAGAACTATTTTATTAGTGAGTATTGACACAAAAATATAAATCAACATAAAAATCTTGATAATGTCACAATATGTCAAGCATTCACTATTAATTGCCACATTTTCTTTTATAGTTTCTCTCTTCGCAAGCCCATTAGTAATGCAAATTGGCACAAGGAGATTTAAAGTGAGGCAGGCCTGGGGTGACTGGCAATTTGAAATGTTGTAACATTGTGCAAAAACACTCCAGTACATCATCATTAAAGGTAGCTATCTTAAAAATTAGAATATTAATAGCTGAATCTCAATATATATGAATTTAAAGTCCTTAAGTATGCTTTCTCTGACCTTTAATTTTGCGGAAGGAAAGAAATCCTCCTGTAAACTGAAATGACATAGATTTTACCGCGTTTAGATGTAAATAATAATGTCAATTTAATTACAAAATTATTATGTCTATAATTTACAGCTCAATGCTATTGGAAAGTGCTACACTGTATTAGGTCAGCAGTAACCAACTCATAAATTCACCAGCCATGTGTAAACTAAATCAATGAAAACGCAAAATGCAAAAATACAACAGAATTGAGATCTTATTCCAAACACAGGTATAGCATTTGAATTTATGTAGCATGTGCTACGATCCTTCTTCATTTCCATAACTCCTTTCCCTTGTAGCTCCTTCCCTTCCCCCCATCAGTAACCCTTGACAACAGAAGTGTTACTTCAAGTCCAGGTTGCCTTTGCTGCTTTCCAGACTTAACTTACAGATTACATCCTTGTAGGAAACAGAATTAACTCTTACATGACTGAGAAGTAAATGAGTTTCCTTCAGGGGTTAGAAAATCCAGTATTTTAATGTATATTTCCAAAGTTTTCACTAAACATACATGTTTGAATGATCCACAACCACTAATTCAGAGAGAAAAGATATGATCAATTGTCATGACATCAGAGTCAGTTTGCTGTAGTTCCCCATTACCATTATGTCTCTGGAAGAATCTTCTGGAATGACTTCTACTGAGTTATTACAATTACTTTAGCCCAAATTAAGAATTTTTCAATTGACAATAGAGTTAACATAAAAATATCAAGATATTACTATATTCCATGTAAGAGTTTAAGGGACGTATTATCAGTAAAACAAACAAACAAAAAAGGCTGTTATCTCTTTATCTCTTGTAAGGAAAACACAATGACCACACAAAGTTGAATGGAGATAATTGATACTCGGTTCTTTTTTAAAACAAGTGTATTATTGGTCTTTCAACTTCCTACTACAAGTGGATTTGAAAAATAATAATCATTTGCAGTCTTTTTAGAACTGAGAAAAGAGGTGTTCTATTCAGGCAGAGTTTGTACAAGATTAATGCAATTTATCTATGACTAATTTCATAGAGAAGTTGAATGGTGGACAAATATGATAGTGCACAAAAGTAAATAAATAAATAAAAGCCGGCCTGTTAACACATTTAGCATGCAATCATTTGATGCATTCTTACTTTCTGCATTAAAGGTTGAGGCAAACATACACCAAGCTAATGATAATCATACATTCAACTTAATAGTTTTTCAGAAAAAAATATATCCTACATCTCTTCAATGAGTTACTGATGTTTATCCTATTTATTCTTACATGTTATAAGACATAATATAGATTGCACATAATGTATATTTATAAATATTGAAAATATTTTACCTTACTTATGGGATACTAGGAAAAAAAAATTTTTAAACAATAATATTGAAGCCACAATAGTTTTCACCATTCCCAGATGTGTAGGAATATCCTTGATCTATTGTTTACTATTTGAAGTATTGTTGGACCCCTCATTTTGTTGGTGCAGTTTTCAAGGACAATATATGCTCTGTTAGAAACTGATTTCCATTATGCCCTTGGATCATGATGACAATGCCTTATTGTGGCTAATGTGAGCATCTATAAAAGTTGGAAAGCTACACATACCTGGCATAGCCTTGTATGCCATTACTCTAATCACCTTACTTTCTAAATTTAAACAGGTAAACTTGTAATAGCATATCATTTGGTGAAATATAATGAACTCTAATGATATTCAGCTACTAGCCAAGCTATTTTTAAAAATTCTGTCTCTAATAATTTTGAAACATGTGTAGATTAAAAAATCCCAAAGCCATAGACATTAATTTGTTTGTCTACTTTAAATAAAATATTCATTTAAGTCTGATTTTTCACAGATGAAAAAGGAAATCAGCAGATGTGTAAATTATACTTTGAAAGTAGAAATATAAAAGAAAGAATATGTTCAAATGGGCATCTTTTCAGATGTAAATCAGTAGTAATCAGCAGTATGTATGCTACTTGCAAATTGGGATACTATGATATATTAAAATGTGCTAAAATGCCTTCTAAATAATGTCCAAAGTTGCAAGAGATTACATCTAAATACACAGCTTATAAACTAATTTGGGTGAATTGCTAAACCAGGTAAAGAAAATATATCTCAAAAGTTAAAAATAAATCTATATAAGATAGTAAACTTGAGGAGAAATAAGGAACTTGAAAAAGATGAACTAAATTTGATACTAAGAAGAAGAGATGAGAACTTCATGGTACAGTAATTTTGGTAAGATGATCACCATGAATGGAATGTTCATTATATGGAGAATTCTAATAAAAATTGGCATAGAGGAGGATATTTTACCGTGTATCAAGCAGAATTATAAAGCAAGGAAGATTAAAGTTGACAATAAATTGTAGAAGTGAAATACTTTGGCAGAAGATGAAAGCACAAACAACAAAACAGAAGAGAAATGGGGTAAGATTCTGTTTCAGTACTTTGAGATTAGAGAAAGTGTTAATAAACAGAATATTGCTACCTCTTACCTCTTATACTAAAAAAAAACCCTGTAAATGAAAGCTCCAAATGTTTTTTCTGAAAAATGACAAAAAAATGTAAACTTACATTAAAACACTTATAAAATATCACATAATTTTTAGCTACAACAAACAGATGGATATGGATGTAGATATATAAAACACTATGTCACTACTACTTCTACGTATTGGAGGCTAAAGACCCAATCGATTTTCTGTATGTTCGTTATATTGAGGCTAATGGTCAGATGTTGTGATTTGCCCTTCAAAAGACATAGCTGCTTATACTATTTATAGAGAACACTGTACTAAACAAATTCTAACTTGTTTAAAAGGCACTCATTTCATCTGTTTTAAGGACTCCTTTAGGATCTACTTATAAAGCATAATAAAACAATTATTTTTAACTATATTCTTATTCATATACCATAGTTCTTAGGTAGTTAAATTCAGTTAAGCTGTAATGTTATTTGCTTTTATCCTAGACCAACCTCTGCCTTTATGAAAGCTAGCGTTAAAGTTGAGACATTTGCTCATTCTAGCGAATACAAAGTCTACTTTCATATGGCACCATGTTGGACACCTAAAAGTAGATAAATCTACAATAGAAATTAAGAGCAAACATTATTTTTATTTAAAAAGAAAAAGAAATGAATGCAACAGCATCATCCTCTAAGAAGGAAGGGATTGCAGAGTATACATTTTAATGTTAATAGTAAATATTTATAGCAATGTTTGTTTTAAACACAAAACCAAAATAGAGCAGCCATATTCTACTTACTGAGAGAGACAGTACAAAATTAACAGGTACCTAAAAATTGGGAACTACTTAGATCCTAAGTTTGTTCTGTGCTATTCATTTAGGCAAAACATGTCCAAATTTGAAGAGACACCATACTTATCCTCTACTTTGATTCTCCAAGCTTCACTACTAGCTGTTATCTTTTCCAAAAGTATTCTTTTGGCCTGAGTCAACCTTTATTTTTAAAATTTGCTATTCTTATTCTATTTTTAATTTTTGATATTAATGTGTTTACTTATCAGAATTGAATTCTAGGACTTCCAGCCCTTCAAAACCCATGTTTCATTTTTAGAACTCTGTGTTTAAAACATATTAAAAATCATTAATATGTGTGTATTGTAAATACAGGTGACTTTCTTTTTTCTCCTTCTTTTTTTTGTTCATCTGTATAACATTCCATGAGACACACATATTAATTTTGTTTTTAAAGGAGTAAAATTAAAAAGCAAATTTGACTATTAAATCAAATAATCAAATATATATTTCCATTTTATCTCCTGTTATTTTTGTATCTTAGGAAGGTCACTAGCGTTTTGAAACTCAAATCATGGCTCTCTAACGTGGAAGTAACTTTTACTATGGTAAGAGTAAAATGTGTGATAAGATTTTGTAAATGCCACATTTTGAAACTAAATCAATCTTAAAAGAGCACCTAGCTATTTTAACTGTATTCAACTATTTAATACTGGAAAAATTGTATATTCACTTTATAAATTGCAAATATGATCATCAAAGCTCTCTTTAATATTTGTTTAAAATCTTACAAAGAGATATTAAAAACACTAAGTTTCTAAAATAGGGAATAAACAATAAATAAGAATATTGCCATGCCAGGGAAATTTCAAGAATGGGCTTTTTATTTTTATTTTTTGGTGGGGGGACGAGGTAAGTAGGTTTTTCATTTATTTACTTCTAATGGAGGCATCAGGAATTGAACCCAGTACCTTGTGCCTTCTAGGCACACATTCTACTAGTAAGCTGTACCTCCCCCACAAGAACAGGCTTTTGCAAATAATCAGTAAACAATTAGGGTATTTTAGGGCACAAAGAGAGGGCATAGGTTTATTGAGAAGGAATCTATGTAGCAAAACTTACTTTCTATTTTTGCTAAGTTAGGCAGCTGTTAGATCATGAGAATGTCTTAGAAGCAGTTTGTCTTGATTCCAGCTAAGCATTTAACAAGGGGTTTCATAATTTCATTATATACAAGATAGAGAAAAAACTGACTAGATGATAGCACATTTCAGTGGATTTGTAACTACTGGAACAATTGGACTTCTTGTGTTTATTCATCAATATCAACCTGAGGGGGAACGCAAATGTCTTGTCACAAGCCTGTGCACTTGATCCTGTGAGGTTCAAAATATTATCAGTGAAAGAATCTTCATCAAATGCACAGCTGAGGTATAATTGAGCCAGAAAGCCAACATCTTGAAAAACTAACTGAATATGAAAATGGGCACTCAAGATTTCAAAAATAAAATAGGCAAACACATTAATGCTGAAGTATAACATTGCATAATACAGTATTTGAAAATCAAGTTCAGATCAGTGAGAAACCACTTGTGTGGTTAGGTCAACCACAAGCTCCACATAAGCTGATAGTATGATGTGAAAACTAATAACGCTATCTCAGGTTGCAGTTACCCAAGTCCTGTGTTACGATCAAGGTATGTATTAGTCACACTACTCTCCTTTTAAGTCATTTCAAAATTGTAGATATTTGAAATTTCTATCTAGAATCCTTATATTTAAAAAAATCTCTAATAGAATCACTAATTTAGGGGCCAAAAATGATCATGAGCTTAATTTGAGCTCATCTTCGGTTTGAATTTTCAAGACATTTTTCCTGTACAGAGTGTAAAAGGCAGAGATAGAAACACATTCAATTGATTATAAAATTCTGGTAATCTGAGAGCCATCATATTTTGCTTTTAGATAAAAGAAGAAATCCCCACAAATAATTTTATAGACTATATTGAATATTTACTATAACATAATCAAAGAATCCCATAAAACAATGGAATTACTGATATTAAAAAATAAAATTAACCTCCCTTCAGATTAAAAATTTATATGAAAGTCAAAGTTTTCAGATTATACAATATTGACTGATTAATGTTCTGCTAAAAATATCACTAAATCCTACCTGTTCAAAACAGAAGGAAATGATGGAGGTAGTATAAAGGATTAACAACAAATCTTAAGGTTCCATTATCCTTAATGGAATTAAGCACTAGAAATAGATGCAGCTCATGAATAATAAATCTTGCCAAAATGTGACCACTAGTTACTTTGCTTACATTACCAAATTTTAAGCACAATGTTTAGTAGACACAACCAAATAAATAACTCATATCCAAATGTATAGGTAAGTATTACTGTGATGTATGTTTGATAATTGGCTACAGGTAAAAGAAAAGTTATAGAAAATCATGTGTTCAAGTGTCTTATAGAAAATACAGTGCTTAGCAGGGTGCTGCAAAAATCGATAATAAACTCTTTCAGTGATGACGTTGGTTAATGATTTATGAACTAATATAGAACATTAACAGCACATCGCTTAAATTTGCAAAATTTAAATGACTTGCTTTTTGACTAGGTATATGTATTTTAGTGGTAGTTAAGAAAGGTTTACAGATTGGAAAAAAAAATCCATAATTTTGCTATCATCATCATCAGGAACAGCAATGTAGAATCTCTCAAGAAATTTTGAAAACTATTTTTTCAAAAAAGTAGTAATATTAGGCTTTTATCAACAATTTTGCTGTAATATTTGAAATCCCATATGCTAAATTATATTACTGCTCATTCAAGATTTGGGGCATTCTGAAATGAATCACTGATCCATGACCACAAAGTACTACTCTGAAATCTCAATATTATTAATGTCTTCTGGATCCATTGTGTGGTTTTCCTTAGAAGGAATTCTACTTTACAAAGAGTTACTAAAACACCATAGGAAGAATCATAGTCCCATCTTCTTACACTATCCAGGAAGGATGTGGTTCATACCACATTCTACTCCAGGCTGAGTTTTCAACATGGTCACCATTACTATAGATCATATTCGCAATAGTATCATTGCCATATAGCTCGTATACAGAGAAAAGTAAAAAGGACTTAAAATATTTCAATCTGGGTCCTGTGTTTTGGTATTTATTGTTCATGATTCTCTGAGCCTCTGGAAAATAAAGATATTCCAAAAATGAAGGCAGAAGCAAAGCTTAAAAAGAAATGGACATCACTTTTCTCTCTACATTTGCAACACTTTTTAAGCCCTCCAGTCTCCTCCTACCCTGCCCATGTCCTGGACTGTGCAGAGTCCCTCCACTGGAACAGTTCAATCTTGGCAACTCTCTTCCCCTACATAGAATAGTTGCTCTCTGGATCTGTCTCCCCTCATCCCACCTTAACAAATAACCTACTGCATGCCTCATTCTCATTCTGAACTGTGAACTCCCTGTTGAGATTAAAATATTTCATCTGATAAACATCTCATGTTTTCCATCTGCTTCAAAGACTTGCATTTCATCTGGAAATCTTCATCAGATGCAACAGAACTCTAATTTTAAGCAATAATTCTTGGTAGGCTGTGAAATACTATATTCCATGGCTAAGTATGTTTTTGTGTTTTTTTTCTTAATTTTTATTGAAGTGTATTTGATATACAATGTTAATTTCAGATATAGAGCGAAGTGATTCAGTTATACATATACTTATGTACATATTTTTTCTTTTCAGATGTTTAACCATTGTATGTTATTATAAGAAATTGAAATAGAGTTCCCCGTACTATACAGGAAGTCCTATATAGTTATCTATTTTATATATAGTAGTATATGTTTATTAATCCCCAACCCTTAATTTTACCCTTCTCAGCCCTTTCCCCTTTGGTAACCATAGTTTGTTTTCTATGCCCATGAGTCTGTTTTTGGTTTGTAAATAGAAGTTGTATCTTTCTTTTTTTTTTTTTAGATTCCATATGTAAGTGACATCATATGATATTTGTCTTTCTCTGCCTTACTTACTTCACTCAATATGATAATCTCTAGGTCCATCCATGTTACTACAAATGGCATTATTTCATTCTTTTTATAGCTAAGTAGTATCCCATTGTATATATATATAGCACATCTTCTTTATCCAGTCATCTGTCGATGGGCATTTAGGTTGTTTCCGTGTCTCGGCTATTGTAAATAATGCTACTGTGAACACTGGGGTGCATGTATGTTTTCAAAGTATAGTTTTCTCTGGATATATGCCTAGGAGTGGGATTGTTGGGTCATATGGTAAGACTATCTTTAGTTTTTTAAGGAACCTCCATACTGTTCTCCATAGTAGCTGCACCAAACTATATTGCCACCAATAGTGTAGGAGGCACTTTTCTCCACACCCTCTCCAGCATTTATTCTTTGTAGACTTTTTAATGATGGCCATTCTGACTGGTATGAAGTGATATCTCATTGCAGTTTTGATTTGTGTTTCTCTAATAATTAGCAAAATTGAGCATCTTTTCATGTGCCTGGTGATCATCTGGATGTCTTCTTTGGAGAAATGTGTATTTAGGTCTTCTGCCCATTTTTTAATTAAGTTTGTTTCTTTGTTTGTTTGTTTTTATTAAGCTGTGTGAGCTGTTTGTATATTTTGGAAATTAGTCCCTTGTTGGTCGTGTCATTTGCAAATATTTTCTCCCATTCCATAGGTTGTCTTTTTAGTTTGTTTATGGCCCTTTGCTGTTCAAAAGCTTTTCAGTTTAATCAGGTCCCATTTGTTTATGTTTGCTTTTATTTTCGTTACTCTAGAAGCCGGTTTGAAAAAACATTGCTGAAATTTATATCAAAGAGTGTTCTGCCTATGTTCTCCTGTAGGAGTTTTATAGCATCTGGTCTTATATTTAGGTCTTTAATCCATTTTGAGTTTATTTTTGCATATGGTATTAGAGAATGTTCTAACTTCATTTTTTTTACATGTAGCTGTCTAGTTTTAGTCTCCCTTCAAATTTCTCTAGCTTGGAAAGCCTGAGCAGATTTTTTAGGTGGGAAGGAAGTCATTGCTATAGGAAGCATTTAGATAGATACAATTATTCCAAAACTTCATGGTTTCCATTCTTAAGTATGGGGTATGACATTTGTAAGTGCAGTTTCTGGCTAAAGTTGATGAACCAGTTTGCTTTTTAACATTATCTATAGGTAACAGTTCAATGGACACTGTGAGCCCCAAAAACGAGGGGAAGCATTCTATCTTATTAAGAAGCTTATGAAATTGCATAGTCAAGGATACAAAACACCCCAAAACTATAGGATGCATAATTAATAGTGGAGTTAGTAAGTGCAACTGAGGCATAAATTTTATTGAGGACAACAGAAAAGAATCATCTCTGGAAGGTGAGATTAGACTAGGCAGAAATAGACTGGTTAAATTTATTTAAACATGGTCCACAGTACAGAGAAGAAATATAGATTTCTCAATATGAGAAAAAATGTGAACAAACAAAATTTCAAGAAGGGACAATAAAAATGATTTAAGGTCTAAATGAAATGATTAGTGGACAGAGATTAAAAGACAGTATCCATTTAATTTGGTGAAAAGACTAATGGGAAATTCAATCACTTGAGAGCATCTATAGGGTAAAAAGGAGGATAAAAGGAGCAAATTTTAGGTTAGTAGAGAGAAAATAACCAGGAGTAATGGGATAAAATTGAGTATAGGAAATTTTTGAGTGACTGTCATAGAAAAGGCAGCATTGTTAGGTCTGTTAGGCTGAGGAATTGTTTCCTAAGAGACATAGCAAAAAGCCCCTTCGCTTGAGCCATTTATGTAGTCCAGACAAAGAAGTGGGTAATGGTATAGGAAACAATTCTATATTCACAAAATTATGGGCATTATGATCCAATAGCTCCTATATCCCAGCACAAAAAGTCTCTAATGCATATAATTCTTTGGCTTCCAGCTTTTGTATTTTCTCTTTTTAGAAAAAGCTGATAGAACACTGAACAGGGACCCTGAAAATGGACTTCTTCCATGTACCACTTCAAAGGCTTTTATAATTGCATCACTCCCTTATATCCATATTATTTACTATGTTAATCTTTGTGAATTAAGATTCTTTAAGCAAGAGAGATATTCAAATTTATGATTTCCAAATAAATGTTGGTTTACAATACAAGAATCTATGTGACATATTTCATTGATCTATTGACAAACATAAAACTCAATAAAGTTTGCTTTTATGCCCTTGGTTTGATCATTCTTTCAAGATATCTTGCAATCATAATAGAATTGTAATTTATCTAGTATTTAAACAGCTGAAAAAATTTTAGCATATAAAATCATTTTCTTTACACATTGTCCCATAAAACTGATAGTCACAAAAATGATTGTGATACATGTGTTCTATCTTCAGAATGATTTCATTAACAACATTGTATATTTTGTTTTATTCTCATGTATTTAATCTGATTTAAAAGAGGGGAATCTACATATCTGATGAAAATTGTAAAAAGTGATCATCTAAAATAACTTGGTCCCTAAATGTGCTGGACAAATAAGAAAACTTAACCTAAATAATCGGATAATGTTTTTTGTCATGAAGGTTTTTATTCAGGAGCATGAAAGGATTTACTTGACCTGACATATGAAGTAACATAGGGCTGAGCTGCTCAAAAATAGTTGATAGTATTTTAGAGTTTTACAGGTATATTTAATATTTCTTATTATCCTCTAAGGAAACTCCAGCTTGACAGAATTAAGTGATTGTTCAGTAATACCCAGCTGATATGGGAATAAGATGCTGATACCATGTCTTTAGTCTGTAAACACTGCTATCTTTATACTTCATCATTTGAGCTCTCATAATAAAATAGGCAGTAAACTTTATAAATAATCATTTCTTTTTCAGTTTGTGGGATTATCCTTCCTGGATATGAAACAACACGGAGTAACTGAAGAAGAAACAAACTGTAAGTCACAAGGCAAGAATTCTACCACTGGTCTGCTGCTAGAGCTTGGGTAAGCAGTTTAATTTTATAAGTCTTAGCTTCCTCAACTATCGCCAGTTTGGTTACATAGAGTTTAAGGATACTGTTCAACCCAAAATGTGATTCAAAGCTATAGTGGCATAATTTTTAAACAATGTGAGGTCATTTCAAAATTGTTTCTAATTTTATTTTTACAATTTAATATTTACCACTTTCTTTAATTCTGAAAGGTTAGCCGATACACTTGAAAATTCTTTATTTGCCCAATAAATTAAATTAGCTAACTAGATGATAGGTGTTGTTTAATGAGGATGTTTGCAATTAATCATGAATATTAAGCAATTTCTGTGAAAACATTTCTAACATTTTAACATATATTTACATTTTTAGCCTTTGAAATGAGTGAGATTGATAATCTATATTTTTCCTATTAGGTATTAAAAACATCAAGGAATCAATGTCAATCTCCCATCAAGCTTAGGGATTTATATTTTTCAGCAGTAGCACAGTGATAGAGTTTATGTTCCTGCTCTCTTCTGCACAACTTAGAGAACTATCAATTTCCAGACTTGGCACTTTAAGAGGATATAATAACCTGGGGTGTTTCCAGAGAAGAATGACTTGGAGGGTAAGGAGAGCCAAAATAATATAATATGCTTACAATATTGGAGAAATTGGGGATGTTTATATTGCAAAATTAGATTTAGACAGGTTTTTGATAGCCAATAAATTATTTTTGCCTTTACAAAATTACTTTTGTCTTTATAAAAGGGGCTTTATGATCAATATCCTGGAGCAAATAATGTACCAGTACAAAGAGTTGTGTGATAAAAGCAAAGTTAATTATTTTCCTGTCCTCTTAACATGAGGGTACACCCTTGTGTAACATTATCCACTACACACAAATTCAATATGGTTGTCATATATTAGTGAAAATCACATTTTTCTGTAATTTTAAAACTAATCCACTTATCTAAGAAAAAAAAATGGTGCCTTTGGAAGATTCATAAATGTATGGAGCTGTCAGGTATTATGTCAGTCTCTGAAGACATAGCATGAAATAAACCTACAAATTTCTTTTCCCCATAGGTTGAAACAGATCATTAAGAAAACAAATAGAATTGAGTAACTATAGACCATGCCAATTTATATTAAAAAAAAAAATGCACAGTAGATGACAAAGAGAAAAGGACCAGAGTACACAGGTGGGCAGAGAAAGACTCTTTGAGGAGGTGACATTTAAATGAATATCTTACACATAAGAATAAGTCAGCCATGTGTAGAACTAGAAGAAACACAACTCAGGTACAAGGATGAAAGAGGAGACAGAGTAGGCTTAGGGAGCACAGTGTAAAAAGAGTAGAGGGTTGGGGTAGGCGGAAGGACCTATACAGATGGATGGGGAAGAGAGCCTTGGTGATAACGGTTAGATAAGTGCTTGTTATTTCATCAGGGGCAGAAATAAATATGAAGGTAAGATATGAGTGAATTATTTCTCATATATATGCTAGAGGCAGGAGAAGGATGAAATTCAGAATACTATTGAATCTTGGAAAATTATCTCAGAAGTACAGGGACTTTTGAGGATCATTTCCTTCTATGTCCCACACTCATCCACACAAAAGCCTGCACACAAATATTTTTAGCAGCTTTGTTCATAATTGCCAAAACTTGGAAGCAACTACGGTGTCCTTCAGTAGATGAATGGATAGATAAACTGTGGTACATCCAGACAGAGACATATTAATCAACATTAAGAAGAAATGAGCTATCAAACCATGAAAAGACATGGAAGATGCTATAAAAATGTATATTACTAAGTAAAAGAAGGCAATATGAGAAGGCTACATACTGTATGATTTCAGCTACATGACATTCTGGAAAAGGCAAAACAATGGAGACAGTAAAAAAGATCAGTGGTTGCCGGAGGCTGAGGGGTGGAGGGATGAATAAGCAGAGCACAGAGCATTTCTAGAGCAGTGAAATTCTGTGATATTACAACGGGGGATGCATGTCATTCCATATTTGTCAGAACTCATAAGAATGTACAAGAGCAACAATGAACCCTAATGTAAACTCTGGACCTTTGGTGATTATGATGAGTCAACGTAGGCTCGTTAATTGTAACAGATGCACGCTCTGTCACGGGATTGGTGGGGGGTGTTGATAACACAGGAAGCTATGCATTTGTGGGGACAAGAAGTGTATGGGGAATCTTTGTGTGTTCTTCTCAATTTTTCTATGAACTTAAAACTGCTCTAAAAATAGTCTTTAAATTATAACAATTTAATAATTCAATTCTCAAATAATATATAAATATGTGAAAAGCTATGACCTTTGTGGGTCTTGATCATTCACTCATTCATGCAGTATTTACCGAGTCCTTCTCATGTGCCAGGAACTCTTGTAACCAAAAGGAACAAGAAAACCAAAAGTGCATTTCTTCACTGAGCTTGTACTCTAGTGGAAGAGACATTCCAGTTAAATCTTGTATAGCTGTGATAGCCTTTTTCATATTTGATTTCAGATTCATTTTCCACCCTTTTCTGCTCTGATCTGTATATCAGGTAATTATACCCTGTCCCCAGGCTTTCTTAATCTCAGGTTCCTGGGGAGGCTTTTCCAATTGGGGGCACTTATGGAATAGGAGGTGTGAGGAGAGAAGAGCCACGGAGTTTCATGCCTCTTTCTACGTTTGGGGCTTCTCTCAGAGCAGCTGTGCCTCTTGCTTCCTCCAGATCTGCAGCTCTTGCTTGACAGTCCCCCAGAGAAATGCAAATTAAATGTAAATTTTAAACATAATGAGATACCATTTCACATCCAGACCGACAAAAATTTAATAATCGGACAAAACCAAATGCTGTCAGGGATGAGAAGCAATGGGAAAACTTGTATTATTTTGGTGGGACTTGAAATTGGTAAAAACATTTTGAAAATAAATCTGAATTTCATAGAGAAGTTGAAGACAGACAAATCCTACTACTCATCGGTTCTAATTATACACTCTAAAGATACATTTGCACATGTGAACCTAGAGAAATGTACAAAAATGTCCCTTGCATTACTGATATTTTGTAATAGAAAAATATCTCCAAATCACCCTAATAAGCATTTAGAGGAGAATAGATAAATGAATAAATTAAATTTGGGGTTTTTTTTTTACATTCAATGGAATAGTCTATCAAATATGAATAAATAAATTTGTCTTGAATTAACATGAATACTTTTTTTAAAAATGCACTTTGATGTAAGGTAAGCAATCATAATCTATCACAGAATACCCATATACACATGTAGTATAATTCCAATCATATAATGCTCAAAACATGTAAAAATAAATATTTTTCATATATGCAGACAGAAATGCTAAAGTACTTATTTAAAAAATAAAGCAGAAGTAAAAACAAAATGCATGGTAGAATTTTTGGGAGGGAAGGATTAGGGAAGAAGATGAATTTGAGTGTGGAATCTCAGGCATTTACAAGGTACTAGGTGATATTCTTTCTCTTAAGATGATGAATGGATACATGATATTTACTTTTTATTATTCTTTCTCTCATACTTATAATTTATCTAAATATTATTTTGCATTTTTTCCATAATTAATTACAGTACAGCTTGATGCAAATGTAAAGTTCTGTAAGATTACTATCAGCACCATATTATAATTATCATTGTGATAATAATAATAAATATGATCTGATACATAAAATACATCTCAAAAATATAAGAAACATATAGGCAATACATAAGCCAGATATACTAAAGGCTGACAAATCAGAGAAGGCTATCCTAGCAGAGAAAACACTAAGCACCATGGACATTTCTATGCCTGTTCTGTCATTCTTATGGAAAGTGGTTATCTCTGGGTACTTATAATCTCCACTTTTCCATTTAAATTTAAGTAGACGCATATATATATATATATATATACAGGAAGGCTTTGAATAAGCATGGATGTCACAATCACATGTTATTCTCCTGTAGGGATTCATTCAAAGCCTTCCTGTATATTGCCAGGACTCTAATACTCTGTGTCTAGATGCCCTAGACTCAACTGAATTTTTTTAGAACAAATAACCATATTAACTCTTTCAAAAGTCTTCTCATATTATATTAAATAGAGAAGATACTTCTCATCTCAGTTGATTTCCTAAAATGTTTTATAAAACCCCAGTGGGGCGAGTCAGACTCATATCTAGGTTTCATTATCCCCCTGACGATTAGGTTTTTCATATTCTCAGAAGGACCAAACTTCGCAGGATTGTGATCCTTCCTCCTTTTGTAATTCCTCTCTACCAAGCTGGGAAAACATGTGCATTCTTTTATTGATGGCTGACTTCATAAGGAAGTATTAAGGGGCTGCAAACATCCAATTACCAAATATGAACATTCTTATGAATATAATGAATATAAGTCTTCACAGGTTTTTTTTTTTTTTTTTTAGCTGGAGTCTTCTTTATTTTTCTCAGTAAATGGATTAGTACAGGCTGGGAGGAATTTTATAGCCAAATTGGCAAGAAAGAAAATGAAAGCATGAAAATTTAAGCGTACCTTCCAGGATTAAGGTGTTTAATGTTTAAAGGTTTTTTGTTTGTTTCTTTGTTTTTAAGTACTTGAAGGATGGAAAGGAATGAATGAAATGGAGCTAAGAAAATTAGCAATCTTACTATTCTAGGCTCAGGGATTTTTTTTTTTTTTTAAGTTTCTAAAAATCAGTGTGTTTATTTTGTAAAGTTATACTGATTCATTAAAATGTTGAGTTCACCATGGGAGTTAGTAACCCATGAACAAAGAAATTATGAGAGAAGAGGGTAGAAATCATCATCAGGGCTATAAATTAAGACAGGTTATTCATTGTGGGGCTATGGGGGAGATCAGCCCATGCAAATGCAAAATCACTCTAAGAGATAGGACAGAAGTCATATTTTATCTTGGCATCTCCATGACCTTGTTTGATTGACACATAGTAGTCATTTAACTGATGTGTATTGAACAAATGACCATAATAGGCATAAAAGCCCTAATGGGGATCTCTGGCATGTTGTGAAGTGGGCAAGATTCATCCACATATGTATCACAGTGAATATGTGGGTGAAGTGTCCTGGAATTCAGTGCTGTGGCCCACAGTGACCATGGGCTTTATGCTAGCAACAGTGGATAATGTTAACTAACGTCTCTACACTGTGATGGATCCTTTACCTTCAGATGGACTGTATATACGTGTGCGTGTGTTTGGTATGTGTGTAAGTCCATTAACTACCTAGCACACAACCTCTTAGAGTCATGGTCACTGGCATCCAGGATATACTGATGGGTATATCCAGCATGAATCACAGTGATTGGAAGCAAGTATATCATAGCACTACTTCAGAAAAAAAGATTCATCTTATACATAAGCAAACCACATATCCCTTAGATACAAGTGTTATACTTCTGGATCTGAGTACTGTACTTAACTAATCATTTTTAGTATAAAAATACTCAGAAAAAAATGAACATAGTTTAAATGGTATAAAGTTAAAAATAAAATCCCCTTTAATCTACTTCTTATCCTTTGCTCCTGCCCTGGTTCCTGTATCCTCTAGCACCAGTCTCCAGAGGTAGCAGAAGACATTTTTCAACTTGCTTCTTTAGGTAGAATAGAATTTCTAATGGTGAGGTTGGATGTGGATGTCCTATTTTTCAGTGACTCTGAGTTTCTAAGTAATCCTGGTTATCAGAAGGCACCACATAAAAAGAAACATTACAAAACTAAATCCCACTAATGCTAAGATTACCATATTTTAGATAATCCCATCCTGATATAGTAGGGTATATTTGCTGAGTGTTAATGGTAAACAAAGTTGAACAGAGCTTCATTCATACTGATGAAAACTTGCTTTAGTAGAAGATGACTAGTTGATAAGCAATCAAAATAACAGGAATATAATTATGCTACGTTTTGGGGTTTTCTATTGTGCTTCCTTCTAATGAATTATGTAGGATCTTTAAGATATACGTGACTCTCCACCTGAATTCAGTTTGAATAATTGCACTAAGTGGACATCCTTAGATAAGCATTCCATTCACTCAGCCATTCACCCATTTATCCAACAATTATGTATTAAGCCATTCTTTTAAAATTTCCCTATTTAGTAGCCTTCTCAATTTGTACTACAGACTGTTTGAAAAGATTGGGAAAAATTAGGAAGTTATGTATGTTGCAGTCCCTGGGTTTTAGTTCAAATATTTCTTTATTTAAGAATGAATAGTCTGAAAAAGAAATAGTAGCTTTATTACAATCGATCTCCTGAGCTGTATTTGGGCCTGGGCCCATTGCTCTTCTGGGAGAGTATTTTGGCTTGTGGCCCTGCTGAGTTACCAGAAACTGTGGTTATAGATGTAAGACTGTCATTTTGTCCTAGGAACTTACTTTAGAGCCAAGAAGATTAACTGGTGCCATAATGAGAAATAAAATTCAAGAACCTTAATGGAACTCCATAGAATTATCTGAGACTTTTTTGAAAAACTATGAAACTTGATTTTTTTAGAGTTTAAGTTACCTTCAAACCTGACTTCTCATGCCAGTATGTCTTTTTTAAAATTTACAAAAATGATTTTTAGAAAGAAATGAAATAAAGACACAAAAAGAAAAGAGATGAATGGAAAAAGCAATTGTCCATGCAAAACTACAAAGGCAAAGAAAATTCCCCAAAGGGGTGCAGTTAAAACTTTCACCTAAATGATATCATCATAATATCATGACTGGTAAAAGCACTGTGTTTCTGCGTTAAAAAGCCTTGGATTATTTTTCTGGGAGAACACAGGAAAGAGAATGACAGTATCATATTGGTATTAGAATTTTGAGATTTCTAAGCCACAGGCAAGAATTTTAGCCTACCACTAACTCATTAAGTCTGTACATTTCTACTGTGGCTTATCCCTGTGGGTAATAAAAGGTTGTGTCACAATTTATTCTGCGGATGACTTTAGGATCCAAATCAAATGAGATGGAATTAAATGTCCTAGGCTTCCGAAGAGCAGGTTCATGTAAATAACACAGTTTTAGCTCTTGGAAGATAACATTTGTCTTAGTGATTTTAGAATATGAATGTGTTCTAGATATCAATAAATGCACTGCAGTATTCACAGGAGAAAATATAGTAAACATGATGTCTGAGAGAAGCTCTCTTTTAGTTGTAAAATCCTCAGAATTCTGACTTTTCTTTCTGTACAACTCATGATAAGTTTCTATCTGCATTTTTTTACTTCTTCCTATATAACCCAAAGTTTCATACTAGTTGTCTACTTTCAACTTTGTCCTCACTCTCAATTTTCTCATTCTCTTTGGTTATTTTGTTTGATCTTGTATCATTCTTCTTTCACTGTCTCTTCATTGTGCAGGTTCTCTTCATCTTGGTTTAGAGAGCTATTTCCGTAATCCACACATCATTGTAATAGGCTTAAATTTTAATCCATAAATGATATGGGCAAATTTATTTTTCAAGTTAATAATGAAAATGTAGTAACTGGGTCCTATGTATAGTTCATCCTCAAGGCTATTTATTATTAAGGAGAGTTATTATTTTTCACTAGCTGAGGACTACATAAACTAACTCCAAATGAAAAATCATTATATTCTTTATAGTTACGGTTAACGTTAAGAAAGCTAGCTATAAGAGAAAATAATAGCTCTGAACTCTCCAATACATCTTCAGGAAATTTCAAAATGAATGTGAAGGACAATGGCATTGAACGTTGCTGCCTTTTCATGATAGACTTACATTAATCAAAAATTCCAAATCAGTTGAGATGAAGCATGACTTGCTTTACAAAAAAGAATCTTCTTACAAATAATAAAAATGCTATTACCACATTTATCTTAGATGTTAAAAATTTGTTTCTGAAAATGTCTTAACGATGGGGTATGTGAACTAAAATCCAGTTTTCTATAATTCTGAAGCTGTTTTTGCTTTACCTCTTCAGTAACTGTTGGTATTTTCCAGGAACTCTAAAGGACAAATGCTTTTCTGGATTTCTTCCAAAGCAGTACATTAAATGACCTTGATTGTGCTTAGAATTTCAATTTGAAACCTCTAAGCTTAGACATGAATTCCAGCTTAAGGATTTTTTGGTAAAATTCCTACTGAGGCAAGATGTGTAACAATACAAAACAAACAGTGGCTAAATAAGTCTCTAAAATGACAAGTTTGAGGATAAGTGAAAACTAAATCCCACTAATGCTAACAAATTAATTGGACATAGCAAAAGAATGATATATATATATAAGATTCCCTGCAACTGTAACATTTGGTAAAGAATTCCCTTTAATATTCAGTTGGGTTGGCTTTTCTTGAGTACTAGTAATGCTACTGTAATACAGAAAATCATCTGAGGTGATTCAGAAGAGGTTTTCAATAAATCTTTTTTCTTATTTTAATTTCCTTACTTTGTATATTTTACTAAAATCCTTCTCTTAACAAAGCACCTACATTTTTCATGTTGATCCCTTGAAGCTTGCCAGTAAACACTATAGAGAAATTAACTAAAAATATTTCACTGGGTCTCTCTTTTATTATTGCTATAAAAATTAAGAAAAATGAACATCAGTTTGTGCTGTCTCAGAATATTATGCCCCTTAAAAACTGCACTAACGAATGCAATTAGAAGATATACATCCATGGGAAGAAAATGTCATATGCCTACAAATGTTATAACATATTGTCTTAGAAAAGGATCCAAATCGATAGCTTTGAAGAGTCCATCTAGCAAAGTCTAGAGTTCTTGGTAAATACACGATAAATGAGTAAAGTAATGACTTTGCAAATCACCTTTATAATATTAAAAGGATTAAGCAGTTACCTTATGAAACTGAGTAAAATGAATTTTTCCTATTGTGAAACGTACAAAGAAAGTGTAAATTTATGTCCTTGAAATGCTCACAAATTTACCAGGAAAAAAGTAAACACATTAATTGGATTAGAATGAGAAAATATTCTATTATTATATGTTAAAGTTATATACTCTATGCAATGACAATATTTAATTTTTGGGGGGTGCTTTACCTTCTTTAACTATCACAACAACCCTGTGATGCAGGCACTCTTCTCATTCCTGACCACACCTACAGTAACCAAATCAAAACACATTAATAAGCTTGCCCTGGTCAAAGATGCATAAACTCAAGTAGGCTTACAACAGCACCTAAGCTTTCATATGTATAGCTGCAGCTCTAAAAGTTTCGAGAAGCTACATCAATATATGTTAGATGGTGAGGAAAAGTTTCATGCAGTATGTGGACCTTGATTTCTGTTTTAAAGAAGAATGTGAATGTGTATAGTATTAACAGGTCTGGAAAATCTATGGCAAAGACCAAATTTTTTTACCAGATGGGCATGGTGAAATTCAGGGTAGAGACAGGTCTAGATTGAGTAGGATAAAAATTGGGTCAGAATTTTATTGATTTTCAAGGCAGTAGAAAATTATAGATTTTACACTCTAAGAGGTGGGAGATATTGACTATCTGGGAGATTTATACAAATTTTCTGTAAACATTGCTTTCACAGGCCCAGCAGTCAATATTAAAGAGTAGTCTAAAATAAATTATTGCAATATAGTGATATAACAGATACATGTCAATATGCACAATTAAACCAGAGGAGGTCCAACAAAATCTCCAGAAAAGGTGACATCTGAGTTTTGTCTTGAAGGTAAAAATAATGTTTTGGAAAGATTCATCTGACATTAATGTGAAAGACGAACTAAGCAGGGGAAGGACTTGATATTAGGTAGAAAAGAGAAGAAACATAGTAAAAGAGATAGTGTGTGGTAGAGGTCATCAGATGCCAATTTCTTTTAAGCATGATGGATTATTGGTTAGAAAAAGAGTCCCAAAGAATTATAGTTTTAGATAAATATTATGCATAAATAAGATGACTCTGGGCCAGTTAATTTATTTATAGTAACCATGCTGCTAATAAGACCAGGGTTATGGGGTTACTCACTCTGTTCTGTGACCTTGAAGAAAAGGCCAGTCAGGAATTTTAAGAGACATTCCACAGAATGTCAAAGAAAGCTAATATGAAGACCTTTCTAAATTCATGCCTATGATGGTCAACATTGAAAAAAATAAAACCCTCCGAAACATTAGTCAATGAAGTGTGGACCAAGCATGGGCATCATCACATGGACTTACGTGATAATCAACAAGATTTCCTCTGCGCTTCCCAGATAGAGGGGAATACTGGATCACGTCTACATAAGGTCTTTAAAAATCTTTTTCAGTTTTACTTATTTATTATTGTATTATTTATTATTTTATTTTGATGGTGGGGAGGTAATTAGGCTTGTTCATTTTTTTAGAGGAGGTACTGGGGATTGAACCCAGGACCTCATGCATGTTAAGCTTGCGCTCTACCACTTGAGCTACACCCTCCCCGTACATAAGGTTTTGTTTGTTCATGTTTACTTCCTCCTGCACTAGCATCTGCATAACCTTCACTGCTGAGGCCTAAGTAATAATAAAGAGAGTAACATCTATCATGACTCAGATAATTTCAGAATTAGGTAGAGAAGAACAAATAGCTACAATTTATTTAGCACATAACATGTTGGCATTATATAATTTTTACATTTTATGAACTAGGAAGTTTTATAAGCCGATACAACAGATGAGTAGACTAAGAGTCTTATAGCTAGTGGGTGTCTAAGCGAGGACTCAAACCGGGGAATACCTGCCTTCAACTCCATTCCCTTGAACAACATAAGATGCACCCCCTGATCCTGTCTTGTGGGCTTCCCTGTCACAGACTCTCAGTCTTCGTTTTCTTTTTCCTTGGGCGATAACACTGGGTCTTAATTTGCAGTGCAGAGAGATGGTGCAGTAAGACTTCAGTGCAACAGGCTTTGTCTTAGTTCTTCCCTCTGCTGTCCTCAAGACTGGCTTCAGTAGCTCTCCCAAGTCAGTTACTCTCTCTGTGTGCATTCTCTGTAGGCATCCTATCAAGCAGCCAAAGGGTCTTCGGAAAAGATAGGTTGTTTTTGTTTTTATTTTATTTTTTTCATTAAGATGTGTAGTCTCCAAGGTCCATACATCTCTAAAAATTCTAGTTTTAAGAAAGTTAATAAAGTTGACCCAATATTATTGATGTTCAGGGAATTCAAAGAATCTGCAATTTCTCTCTGGAATTTCTCTTTTCTTAGTCTCTCATTATTTCCAGAATTTATCTTGCTATGTGAAATTTCTGTCAATGATTTCAAATATTTACTATCAATGTGGTTAAACAAGTGATAAGTATCTAATATATGTCAAGTTAAGTTGGTAGGCATTGAGGATAAAAGACCCAGGAGAATTTATTGCCCCAGGAATCCAGAGGGTATTTGCTGTATCAGTGGCTTATGACCTAAAAATCTTAGTAGGACAGTGAGAAAAGTAAACTGAATTTATATGACATGTTTTCATTGATATATTATTTTTTTATCCCCAGTAGAACAGCTTCTGATGATGGGTAAGGTATTAGGGGACATAGAATTGGGGTAGAGATGATGGATGACTGGCCACCAAAGTTCGCATTATCAATAAAATAAAAGTTTTCTGCTCTATTCAGTAGCTATTTTTTTCAGGAGACAAGATTTGACTTGAGGCAAATATAGATTTAAATAAAAATAAAATAAGGAAATCTCTTGTCAATAGTGCCCTATTCAAAGGAGTCATATGATTGAATATTTCAGGCAGAGGTTTTAGAGATCATGATTATCCTGAATTTTCCAGAAGAAATCAGAGAAATAAAACTAACTTTAACTTTGTTTGGAAAGTACTACTTTGAATAGGCTTCTAGCAAGCTACTAAAACATTTCTATTGATTCAGCTTTCTGATTACTTGGTAGTAGAGAGATTCTAGTGTTACCTGCCTTATTAGAATCCTTATTTGTACTGGCAGAATCAGTAGAAATTTTCCTTAGGTTGGAACAAACTTTAGACCCAGTAAATATAACACGGCATGTTTCTTTTTCATTTTTTTTAAGGTGAAATCAGGCTAATGTAAAAACTAAAGCAAGCTTGAAAGAAGAAATAAATTATATAATGACTGGTAGTAGTAGGAGACTTACTGGCTTTTTGTGGCTTGAGCGTTTGGTGTATGTGCAGTGTAGACAAGTTTAAAACTTCCTGCTTTTTAGTATTAGTGACTAGTACTAATATTATTATTAGTTACTACCCCATTTCTCATTAGCTGCTTCCCTGAAGTCACTCCCAAAGTCAGCAGACTGGGTATTTCCAAATGGAGAAGTTTTGAGGAAAATCATTGTGATTCAGAGAGAAAATAAAGTGTGAAATCTTGACAGTAAAGAACTTCCTGCTCTACCAGTAGTGGCAGCAGTACTGCGGCTCCTACTTCTCCTCTTCTTTCCAATGTGATGTTCTTCCTAGTTTCAATAATGTGCATTTATTAATCACCTGCCATGGTCCAGACTTTGTAATATGTACTTGAATTATACAACATTTCACTGAATATTCCCAACACGTGTTTGAGGTAAATGTTGAGATCGCCTTTTATCAGATACGGAACAAAAAAAAAAAAAAAACTTCAGATAATTAGTCACATTCAATCAGCTAGAAATTGAAAGAATGTGATTCAAACTCAGGCATATCTGTGTTCAAAATCAATGCTTTTCCACTCTGTTACCCTGCTTCAAATTTGTACAGACCAGCATAAGAAAACGTTAAATATTATAATTTGTGTTTCTATTTTAATTGAGATAATAGTGTACAAATATCCGATTCTGTTTCTAGGAAGAATAGCATATCGCAGACAACACATTGTTTGAGCAAAGAATAGATATCTTATCTTGAAATCTGTAAGTTAGTGTGTGTGAAACAAAGCTGGAATGCAAAAAGTATTAGTTGACTCCAGTCAACCAATGGTTGACCCAAGTATAATAAAGATGTCTTTTAATTGTTTTTTTAAAAATCACTGATCACTTTAGAGTATTATAAAAATTGAGCCTTTGCTAATGAGAAGGTAAAATACCATAGTATCCACATGTATTTTTATAATAACCTACATCTATAAGCAGAGAACATCTCTTGAAAGCTGATCCACTTTCAATGGTGACAACCACTTGCGATGGTGACTGAGTAAGCATCTTTTAGGTAATAACCTAAAAAAGTGCTCTCTACATTTAGTCAGCACCTTGATTGGTCTTTGATTATAATCCAGAGCCCAAGAGCCCCAGTGTGTTTGGGTTCTGAAGGTGGACCAGCAGAAGAAATGGCTCGCCAGTCCCAGCCTGGCTCTCACTGGCTGGCTGACCATGGGTTACGCATGCTGTCCAGGCCTCATTTTCCTCAATGGTCAAATAATCCTAGCAGGATTGCTGTGAGAAGTAAATAAATTCATGCATAAAAAGTACTAAACACACTATCATATATAAAAGGCTTTTAATTGTCTATATTTCAACCCAAATTTGAATTGCTTTTTCAAGGATATTTGTTTGACTCTAGTAGTCTGTATCATTTTTTTTAAAAAATTTAATTGTAAGAGAGATAAATGTTTTTAAATAAAATGAAAAATATTGAAAGATGAAACATGGTTCATTGATGTAAAACTAAATTATTGCTTATTCTCTGGAAATTGATGAATTAAATATTTTAGCTTGTTCTAGCTAATTTTTGTGTGTGTGTGGTTGTTTTTCAATCTGATTTCTCCTGAATAACCCCAGAAGCCCCATGCTAAGCGGTGACTCAGACACACTTTGCAATAATAGCTATGTTAACTGACTTTTAATGCTATTTTCCTTCCCAGTTGCTCTCCACATGTCCCCGAAGTTTAATAAAGCTGAAAACATTTTATTTTATTGTCTCAAACTATTGATTATCTGTTTAATGCAATGTTGAAAACTCGGTGATATATTGCCTTTGCCACAATGATTAAATGAATTATCTTAAAGAAATAAGAGTTCTGCTTTAAAGCAAAGAAACCTAATACAGAATAAAATTGTTTCTTTCCACCATTACTTGTGGCTCCATTAGAAGGCACACAAATCTTATTCTCAGTCTTGCAAAGAAAAGAAATTTGATTGTTTCACAACTGATTTAGGTATTCCTAGGGGCATTGCATGACAATTTAGATTTCTACTTCTTGATTTTATTGCCAACGTAAGCTTATTTAAGAAAATGAATAACAAAGCCACTGACTTCAGAGAAATGGAAACATCAGAAAAAAATCCTTTGAGTTTGGACCTCATTAAACAACAACAACAACAAAACTATTTGAGCCAGAAGAAATCTCTATGAGGAAGACAAAATATATGTTACAATTTAAACCAGTCCTAAGAGTTGTCTAATAGTAATGCAGGGTAATAAGGAAACAAATACGGTGAAGTCTTGTTTTAGTTTGCTAGAGCTGCCATAACGAAGTACCACAGACTAGGTGGCTTAACCAGAGGAAATTTATTTTCTAGAAGTCAGAGATCAAGACGTCCTCAGAGTTTTTGTTTGTTTTTTTGAGGCCTCTCTCCTTGGCTTGCAGATGACCATCTTCTTCTCTGTCTTCATATGGTCTCTCTTTTGTGTTCGTCTATGTCCTAATCTCCTGTTCTTAAAGACACCAGTCATATTGGATTTGGACCCACCCTGGTGACCCCATTTTAACTTAACTACCTCTTTAAAGGCACCATGTCCAATACAGTCAGGGCTGAGGTTTAGAGCTTCAGCATATGCATTTTGGGAGGACCCAATTCAGTTCAAACAATTGCTTAATATAAAGCAGGTGTATATGAGTTCCTTCATCCGTCTTGAGAATGTGGCATTAAGACATGATTTCGCTAACTGACTTAATTTATTTGTGGGGATGAGAAACTCAGCAGAATCACATTCCCCTGAGATAGCCCTGACCTTGGACATGGTTTTTTTTTTTCTAATACCTCTTCCTTTTCATAGAAATAGTAGATCCCTTTTTCAGGGAACAGCTCCTTTTCTTTTCACTCTAGTATCTAAACATGTCCAAATAGGATGACCCTCTTCTTAAATACATTCACATGCCAGAACAGACTGATAGGTTAAGGGGAGAGCATGTGAACAAAACCATCCATTATATGTTTAGATCCAGAGCAGAGGGAAGGGACTGCTCTCTGGAGAGAAAGCTAAGAATATGTAAGCTCAGGATTTCCAAGATGTGCCAGTTCTGGGTTTCTGGGAAACAGTCTACAATGGGAAAGGATGAAACTAGCATGCAAAGTTCATTAAGACAATGGACAGAAAGTCTAGAAAATTAAAAATTCTTGACCATCACTAACTTATCATTGGCCATTGTGGTTATATAAGTCAAAAAATTCTCCTGTTTTCTAAGCTAGCTCAAAATTAGATTTTGTAACTTCCAAGAAAAGGTTACTGGTTTTGTCTCCAGTGAGACAAAGATAGAGAAGTAGAGCAGCAGAAATATGATCTCCTGCTATTTCATTTTGTAAACAATTTTTGAAAATACTGTGACCAGTGCTTTTATTGTGAATCTTGGTATAGAAAACTATTTCTTCTGGTTCTGTCTTCAAAAAAGCCTCCAGAGATACATTTTATTTAGTTAGTTTTGCTCGTATGGAGGGTGAAAAGCAGCAGCCTCAACGTGGAAATGTGATTTTAAAAAATAAAATAAAAAGAATGAGTCAATCTGGGTTTCCTCATCAGGATCCCTGGTGCTAAGATCTGATCATTTTATATGGTTTCATCTAAAGTTACACACTCAACAAATAATTTACTAGAAAAGCGAGACAGTTGCTGAATGTATCTGCGAAATACTATATAACTCTTTTACTTAAGTTGTGCTGCAACTTTCTCTTGTTAGGCTTAATAAAACACCCTCTAGATCAATGCTACCAAAAAGTTGCATGAATACATCCCATAGTGTGACCAAGGTATTTATGGTTATATTTTACTAAGTAAAATGAAAGTCAAGATTCCTAATATATAATAAATGGGTTGACACTGGCTTCCCCACTTAGTCTCTGTGGTAAGTATCCATGTGCTTTCTATGCTCAATGATCCATTTTAAGGATAGTGTGTGAATTCCAGAATGGTGAGAATTGATACTAGTGTCCTGATTAATTCATTCACTTTCAGCATAGTGTAACATAGTGCATTTTTGTATAATGCTTTAACTGTGTTTTTAAATTGTAAATCTGGTTTTAAATAACTTAAAACTAGAAACAGACATTTAGCTCAAAAAAAAAAAAAATCCTGCATAGAAAATGCAATACCAACTACAAGAGCACAAGCAAACAACAGCAAAGTTGACACTTCTACTGCTAATATGAGTCATTCTTCAGCCACATTAGAAAGGTAAAAACACATCTTAAAATGATCAAATCATATTGGCAAATAATGTGGGAAAATGAAATTTTTGAGAGGATAATTTGAAACAAAATTGCATGCCTTATGGCAAATGGTGAATCTCACCCTAACATTAATATTCATTCCCATATCTAATACTAGAAAGTGACCATAATAACTAGCAAAATCTTAGATTTTAATAATATCCTTAAAATTAATGTTTGTATATGCTTCATAATATAAGTAATATGTTAGTATAGAAGTATCTGCTTATAATTTATAAATAAATATGCATACTTTTTGTACATGTTCAAAAATTTTATCATTCTGACACACAACTGGAGGTTGTTTTTCAAAAGATCTGAGTAACACTGTGATTATGCATAGCATACCTTCAGAATTTGCAATTAAGTTAATCATATTTAACTGAAAGAACTAGATATACATTTAAGTATGTTCCTTTTCTATAAACTAACTTAAAAAGATAATAAGCAAAAGGTGCATAAGACAAGAACAAAATTCAAGGAACAAAATAGCTTTCCATAATAATAGTTTTTATCTAGGACTTTACAAAACCCATACAAAAGCCATAGATAAGGAACCCACTTAAATGTTCAGATACCAATGCTGCACCAGAAATTTTGATCTTAATATAGGCTCCAACAATGTAGTTCCAAAAAACTTCCCTGGTGTTTCAAATCAATAATTCCCATTTATAAGATTATAAAATATTTATTTAGATATTTTCATGTATTGATGTATAAATCATCTCTCTCTCTTTATTCTCTTTGTTTCTGGAAATACACCAGAGACTGACTTGGTATGGCTTTGTAATCCTTAGACTATAATGAGCCCTCTGTTGGATGTAGTATTGTATATATTATTTCTTACTCTGTGCCTTTTTTTAACTCTGTTAATCAAGGCCTTTGAAGATCAGAAGTTCTAAATCAAATGCAGTCCAGTTCATCAATTTTTTTTCTTTATAGTTAGTGTTTTTGTGTCATGTTTGGAAATTTTTGCCTATTACAACATGAGAAGTTCTCTTATTTTGCTTCGAAAGCTTTTTTTTTTTTTTACCTTTTTCAGTTAGATCTGCAACCCATCTGTAATTGATTGTTGTGCCCAATGTGAGGTAGATATCAAGATGTGATGGATAATTAATTTTAGAAGAGGAGTGAGCAAGTTAAGGGAATGGTAATGCAGATGATCACTGAAACCATTTAGATACTGAACTAAAAATAAAGAAGAGACCCAAGGCTGAAGAAGATAATTGAATTATTCTATAACCACTATCAGATGATAAGGAATGAAAATATTAGCTATGATGATAATAATAATATTATATATAACATATGTAATAATACACATAAATAATATACATGGCAAATATCAAGAAATTTGAGACACAAAAATTTGATAAATTTTAGTGTGCTATGTCATCTTTCAGAGCAAAGAATAAATAAATTAAAAAACAAAAATACATAGTGATTCCAAGGTTCCAATGAATTTTATAAACTTTTCTTAATTTCAGTAACCAGTATCTCTTAGTCAAGAGAAACACATATCTGAATTTCAGAAGCTTCTCAGCTTAAAAAATATTTTGTTAAAATGTATTTTTTTATTAAAATCTGAAGACTTAAAACTAATAAGATACATGTAAATAAGTCCTTAATAAAATTATTTCCCCAGCTATACCCATGTGTGTGTGTCTGTGTGTGTGTGTGTGTGTAAGAGGTTGCTAATGGAGGTGTGGAAGAATTTTGGATGTTTTATTTATTTTTCCTTTTTCCTTTTTATTATTGCTTGATTTTTAAAAATAAAGATTATATATTATTTTTAAAAATCGGTAAAGCTATTATTCAATAAATGAGTTTACATAATTAATGGATTTGTGTCCTGATGTTACCAAAACTTTACTAAGTGAAATAATACAGAAAGAGAAAGAAAAATACCATATGGTATCACTTATATGAGGAACCTAAAAATATGACACAAATGAACATATTTACAAAACAGAAACAAACTCACAGACATAGAGAACAAACTTATGGTTATGGGGGGAAGGGGGGAGTGAAGGGATAAATTGAGAGCTGGAAATCTGCAGATACTAACTACTATATATAAAATAGATAAACAACAAGGACGTACTGTATAGCACAGGGAACTATATTTAATACCTTGTAATAGCCTATAATAAAAAAGAATATGAAAAGGAAAAAAGTATATATATATGTATAACTGAATTACTATGCTGTACACCAGAAACATAACATTGTAAATGGACTATAATTCAATAAAGAATATAAATATTTCTATTTTATTTTGATAATTATAAATTACAAATCATAATTTTATAACAAAAATTACAGGTCTAAATATTGTATAGATTCTTTAATTACTATAGTAAATAAATTACTTGCAATTATTGATGTCTCATTATAATTATTTTTTTCCTTATTTGTAATATTAATTTTCAAATTTAAAATAGTTTTTCTTTACACTTATAACACAATTGTCAGATGATACTAATGTTTATTATATTGATGACAGAACTGATCTTTGGATAAAAGTAAATACAAATCTATCCTCCCTAACTTTCTCTAACTAAAAAAATAAAATAATATAGTAGGAAGAATTGGATACATATTAAAGTAACTATAATAGAAAGCACATATTAGTGGATTAGAGGAAAAATAGTAAAAATGGGTCATTTGTTTTATACAATGGAATAAAGACAGTCTCTTCAGCAAATGGTGCTGGGAAAACTAGACAGCAGCATGTAAATCAATGAAGCTAGAACACTCCCTTACACCATACACAAAAATAAACTCAAAATGGATCAAAGACTTAAACATAAGACAAGATACAATAAACCTCCTAGAAGAAAATACAGGCAAAACATTATCTCACATACATCTCAAAAATGTTCTCCTAGGGCAGTGTACCCAAGCAATAGAAATAAAAGCAAGAATAAACAAATGGGACCTAATGAAACTTACAAGCTTCTGCACAGCAAAGGAAACCATAAACAAAATGACAAACTATGGAATGGGAGAAAATTTTTTCAAACGACTAAACCGACAAAGGCTTGATCTCCAGAATATATAAGCAGCTCGTACGACTTTATAAGAAAAAAACAAACAACCCAATCCAAAAATGGACAGAAGACCTAAACAAGCAGTTCTCCAAGGAAGACACACAAATGATCAATAGGCACATGAAAAAATGCTCTATATCACTAATTATCAGAGAAATGCAAATCAAAACTACGATGAGGTATCACCTCACACCAGTTAGAATGGCCATCATTCAAAAGTCCACAAATGACAAATGCTGGAGAGGCTGTAGAGAAAAGGGAACCCTCCTACACTGCTGGTGGGAATGCAGGTTGGTGCAGCCACTGTGGAAGACAGTATAGAGATTCCTCAAAAGACTAGGAATAGACTTACCATATGAGCCAGGAATCCCACTCCTGGTCATATATCCAGAAGGAACCCTACTTCAAAAAGGCACCTGCGCCCCAATGTTCATAGCAGCACTATTTACAATAGCCACGACATGGAAACAACCTAAATGTCCATTAATAGATGACTGGATAAAGAAGAGGTGGTATATTTATACAATGGAATACTACTCAGCCATAAAAACCAACAACATAATGCCATTTGCAGCAACATGGATGTTACTGGAGAATGTCATTCTAAGTGAAGTAAACCAGAAAGAGAAAGAAAAATACCATATGAGATTACTCTTATGCAGAATCTAAAAAAAAGAAGAAGAAGAAGAAGAACATAAATACAAAACAGGAACAGACTCATAGGCATAGAATAAAAATTTATGGTTGCCAAGGGGGCAGGAGGTGGGAAGGAACAGACTGGGAGTTCAAAATTTGTAGATACTGACAGGCATATGCAGAACAGATAAACAAGATTCTACTGTATAGCACAGGGAAATATATACAAGATCTTGTGGTAGCTCACAGCGAAAAAAAAAAATGTGACAATGAATATATATGTATGTTCATGTATAACTGAAAAATTGTGCTCCACACTGGAATTTGACACAACATTGTAAAATCACTATAACTCAATTAAAAAAATGTTAAAAAAAAAAAAAAAAAGACTAGAAGTGGTGAAGGATTCTGGAAAATTAGGTTTATCTGAATTGTTTAAGGTCTTGATTTTTTAAATAAGGGTCTAGTGCTTGATTCATATATATAAGGAATCCATCAAAGATTTTAAATGCTTAACTAAAGTTTATTGAAATTAATCTGACTGCTGTACATAGTATAAGTAAAGAGAGGGAGAGATTAAATAGAGGGGTACTGGTAAGAAGCCATCACAGTTGCAAAGTAATTAGTCCTGCACTAATTTGATATCATTGGAGTGGGAAGGATGGAACAACCAATGTTAACAATATGTAGAGATAACATCCAATGAAGCAGGTTGTTGGTTGAAAGTAGATCGTAAGAAGAAGGAATCAGTCAAAAGTAAATGTCTTGTGTTCAATTCTAGATGCACACAAAACAGAGAATGCAGAAAGGGAGCCCAGTACAGGGAACTCAGGAAAAAGAGGTAGGGTTGTTTTCAGGTAGAGAAGGGGCAATAGGCTCCTATATTTCAAAGGCCAGTGAAACAAACAAGGGGCTGTTTTTTTTCTTCTTCTTCTTCTTCTTCTTCTTTGCTGCTTCTTATTTACTTATTTTTGCAGTCTGGTGTCATTTGTTTTAGAAAATTTCCCACATTCTGGATTTGGTAAATTACACCCCTGTAGTAAACCATTATTACTTTTTTAATCCCAAATTTTCTATGTAAAGTAGTTAAATCTAGGAAAGTGCTTAGATTCAAGTTCTTCACCTCCTTCTCCTCTACCTCCCCCTCTGTATTCTACAAGAATACTTTATAGATGAGCTTTTTGGTTTATTTTTCTTCACAGTAAGACATAAAATTTCTGGATGTTTCACTTTTACATTTGGATGTTTTGTGTCACTTGATGTGAAATTGATCAGTAGATCCAGTTCTCATGTGCCAGTTCATTTGTGATAAAATTTTCCATTACTCTTCCACCCAATGGTTTCATTTTTCTTTGATGATATTACCTAGATACATTATTTCAGATAGTTTGTTGTTGTTATTATTTGTTTTATTTTGTTTTGTCTTAGTTCTACCACTTCTTTCATATTTATTATTTGGAATTCTTCTCTAAAGAAAGTTTTTCTCTCATCTCAGTTACTTGGGTATAGTAAAATACAGGACAAACAGGAGGAGCAGGATAAATTTTTATTCTTTCTACTTACTTACTAATTTTCAGAATACAGTCAGGTTATAACAATCTTCAAAGTTGACCAGTAACATACTTTATTAACTCAAGGATTTAAAAAATACAGTCATTGATATGTTTAAATTTAATGCATACATTCCTTTTGATGCTCAAACTATTGCACCTTTGGTCAAAGAGGGCTATTTCAAGATGACTTTTGTGTCCTTTAATCTTCAGTAGTAATTCATAGCTTTCTTGTTTTCTGGAATGAAAATTTATTTCTTATCATGGAGTCCTGATTTATTTTAGTGAGTATTTTATTTGGATTGCACAATCTAGGTGTCCAGGTACCAGAAAGTCTCATTGCTACTAAATATTTTATTTCTCCTTCTAGCCCTTTTCAGTATATAATTGGGAAATATATTTTTTTCTAAGAAAGGGAAAATTAATGAGTTTTTACTGATTTTTATAAGTCAAATTAAGGATTATGTGACAAATCTATCTATCTGCCTACCTACCTACCTACCTACCTATTTATCTACCTATTAATCATTTATCTATCTGCCTACCTATCCAGATTCACTTGTTTCAGTTAGCCTTTAACTTCAAAGGAGTTTTTACTTTTATACCTAATTTAGTTTTCAAATTAAATACTCAAACAAACAAAACACAAGGAAAAAGGTACAATCAAGAAGGTTGCAAAATTGTGGACCATAAATTCAGAAACCACAGAAAAAATACATTAATGATCATTTTTATTATTTACAGATTAAATCACCAAGAGCAGTTCTTGTGGGATATGTTAAAAGTGTAAGTTATTCAGTGAAAACACATTGAATATAACAAGTATTGTAATGTAATACCAAAAAAGCACTTATTATGTACATTCGCTTATGTTTCCAAACTTTATTGTTATGCTGTAGTTAGGTCAGGGATTTTTGTAGTGTAGTGTCTATAGAATTCATATTTTAAGGCTCCTAACTGGTTATTTCTCCCAATTTTTTGCACTCCCTTTCCATCTCTGACCTTGTGTCCCTTTCCTCGGCATAACTCTCCACTTGCTTATGTCTCATAGTAAAAGTCAAAATACTTACTATGCTCTGCTGGTTTGTATATGATCAGCTCTTCCCAAGCCCTCTAATTCGTAGTCCTCATTGCTTATTACTAACTACCACACTCTGTCCACATTGACCTCATTTCTAATTGCTAAGTATGCCAACCACATCCCAGTCTCAGTGCACAAAGCTGGGTTTTGATAGAGACTGGGGAGATGATGAAAATTTTTTATCACCTAGTGTTGTAGATCTTATCTTTGATTCCTTTCGCTTATTTGTGTTTTGTTATTTGCTTAAGTTATTCTATTTTCTCTGCTTTCCTGGTCAAGTAAACTACAAAATTGTTAGAATCAGTTCCTAGAAATATGATGATCTGTTTTTTTGTGAGTAGTTCCTCTACTATTATTTATTGAATGGAAGTAGATGAGTTTATAAAATTTCACAAGATATCAAAGAATTTTATAGGAGGATGAGATTTCTTATATATAATCCGACAACTTTATTGGATCCCTGATCTGTGTTTTAGGTAAGACCTGCCTTTAGGGAGCAGGGAAAAGAGGACCCAGGAAACAGTTACGAAGAGAGCTTTCAGAAAGATAGGAGGGGCCCAAAGGAAAATGGTTTCAGTATATCAGAAAATGAAAGAAGAAACACTTTTCTTCAAAGAAGACATCAGTAGTAGTAGTTACTTCAGAAGGCGGAGGAACTGAGAAAAGTTATTGGCTTAATTTGGAGTAATAGAATAATAAAAATGGAGTCAGAAATCAGCATGACGCTGTCCAACGTATTACTGAATAACGTTGAACATTAACATGCAGTGGCTGTCTCTCACAATTTTATTTATATTGCATTCATTTTAATAGTGTTTAACGCAGTCAGAAGATGAAAACAGAGATTGTCTTATATGAATGGCATTTTTTATTGAAGTTTTATTCTCAGGTTGAATTGAATTATAAGCCATGTCTAAACACATTAAACTCAAACCTTAACTAGGTGTGACTTGCATAAACTGAGACAATTCAGAAAGCATTTTTAAACATAGCTTTAAAGTAAACATATTAACTTGATAAATGTGATTAAATGTTCACTATCCAGATTCATTCTGGAAAACTTTCCATTTAAAATAAGCATCTACAGCATTATTCATTATACTCAGAAGCATTAAATTAATGCCTCTTTTCAAAAATTTCAGATAGAAGAATTCTAAATACTGACTTTGGATTAGAAGTATGATGCAATATCCAGCAAAACATAAGAATATATAAAATTTAGATTTTAAAACATTTAAATTATATCCAATAATTAGTGAACAAATTTACTGTATACATTTGAAATGTCAAGTATTTGCATGATGTTGAGAATCTATTTCAGCTATCACCACCCAATTTTTTTAATGTAAGATTAAAATGAATTAACTTGTTTTTACATTTTAGGAACACATATAATGCTTCAGATTATCTTTTAAAAACATATTATGGTTAATGATTTTATTATAATTATCGATGAATTATAAATTTTTATATTGAGTATTTTTCAAATAAAAAATGTGTTTATTTTGAAAAAGAAACATTAGATAACCACTTTTAATATTTTGCAATAACTAATTCTGAATCTCCCATCACTTTAATACCGAACATAAAATTTTATACACTGACTTTAAAAATTAAACTTGTTTAATCATATTTCCACATTAGGAATTGTGCTCTTACAATCTCTGTTTAATGGCTGTATGGTACACCATTGGATGGATATAGAATAATTTTTTTAGCCAATCATTAAATATTGTTGTTTATCAATGATGGAAAAAAAGGTTTCATGGTATATCCTTGTAATCATATCTTTGTTTATACTATGGTTTCTTCACAATAATATCTAGAAGAGAATTTCAGGACTAAAGTTTATTTGCCTCTTTAAGATGTATGTTGCATAAATTGTTCTTAAGAAGTTTTATTTGCAGTGTGTAAGGATTTGTCTACTCCTTTCTCTTTGACATCACTGCATAGTACTATTTAAGTATGAAACCCAGGTATAATAGTCAACTATTGCACAACAGTGAATTTTAACAAACTTCCTTTATTTATTTGCTCACAGCATTGATTCACTCTGCGGGCCGGTGAGACTGGCTGCAGGCTTCTTTCTGGTCTAGGTCTACTTCACATCTCTCTTCCTCCTTCTTGGGCACTAAGTTAACTGGACATGTCCTTCTCATTCATGACCACCAGACTGCGCATGGACTAAAAAGAACACCTGATGTCCCCAGGCCTTGGCTGTGAACTAATTTATGATGTGCTGTGCCCCTGTCAATATCTTATTGAGCACAAGTCATATGGCAAAGCCAGAGGAAAGTGGCTGGAAAAAGAAAAGTGGTGGGAAAAGAAATTCATTCTGCCCAAGGACAAGTAGTGTCGTTTGCTGAATAATTTGAACTGTTACTTTTAGTAAAACATTATTGATTCAGTTTGCATTATTTTATCATTAAATGTCAGTATTTGGAGACATTTATCTTTTCGGTGAATAGTCCATCTATGATTTAGAAGCTTAAAAACTGTACGTATTCTCGGCTACAAAACTTTATTCTTTAGGATTTCTGACACTGATGTAATTTTTATCAGCTACTTCCTCATCAGTATGCTACATAAATATTTACTTATAATTTTTCTTGTTTCATAAAAATTATATATTGCTGAAGTTGCATAATATATGTTTAAACACTAACTTTATCTGAACCTGTTTTGGTATATGTGGGAAGCTGGTTTAAAAAATTACCAGTTGTATTAATTTATTAAATATTTATTTAATTTATTATTTATTTATTTGATTGATACATTGAATAATTGAGACTATCCACTACACTTTTGTTAGTTTTATTTTATTAAAAACAATGTCATGCCTATTATTGCTGTCTGCATTTTTGTTTCTTATTCCTCATGATCACAGTAGCCAGAAGTTGAACTATTGCACTGGTCAACACAACTACTTCTTGTGTAAATTTAGAAATTCTACCTTCTTTTCTTCCCTCTTTTCTCTTTAATCAATTAATTCTAATCCCTATGTACAATAAATGTTTTTGTCATTGTTAGTTCTTTCACCTCATGATTCTTACTTGTTTTTATAGCTTCTTGAACACAGTGCTTAAGTAATTTTTACTCATTTTAAATATAAGCAGATTTAATATTATGAATATTCCCTATGATGTTGGTCGTTTCCGAGAAATATTAGCAATAGAGCATCTGTGGTCATTAATACCTAAATCTTTTACATGTAGTTTGGCTTTCTTTTTAAATCAGAAATTATTTAGACCATAGCCATCAACCATGTATGACCTTGATTTTAATTATTATGCTTAGTATATTTTTGAGTTAGAATTATGTTTGCATTTAGTCTCAGTGAATTGGTTTTTGTCATCTTACATTTGATTTGTTTTGTGACTCAAAAGATATTTTCAAGAGTACTCTTGTTTTTGAATTTGTAAGTTGCTAAAATTGTTGTTCTTACTTTTGTTACTTAATTCTGATGTTTGTGTGATATTATCAGAGAATGTGGCTTGTAATACTTCTATGAAAGTTGTTTGAATTTTCTTTGTGGTAAATTACCTTATCAGATTTTGTAAAGGTATAATATGTAGACTTTCTATAAACATGTGTATTTTCTATTTTTGTATGCAGATTTGTCTATGGACCTAATTTTTTGTCATTTTATTCCAACCCTGTATCTTTATTTACATGCAATTTACTAGATTATTTTGCATTTGGATAGAGGAGCATTGACAGCCATTGGACGGTCCTTATTTGGGGCATAAGTTGAGATTGTGCTTTCCTACCCTCTTGAAATTAGACCTGCCCAGGTCACCTGCTCTGAACAATGAAATATTAGGGAAAGTGATATGTGTCACTCATTTCTAGTTAAAAATTTTAATTGCTAAAACTTAATTCCTATATTTCTTTCTAATATGATGATGCTGGAAGAATAAAAGGAGATTGAACTCTCAGCCCAGAAGCTTTTGTGACTATAGTGAGTGGAGGCTCTTGCCAACCCTTGTTGGATAAGTGGCAGGAGAAAGAAATAAATCTTTGTGGTTTTAAGCCATTACATTTTTGAGGTTATTGGTCTCCAAAGCAATTTTTATTTTTGTCCACTGAAATCTTGCCTTCAGTTTTAAAATATTGGCATCTAATCAAGTTTAAAATAAAACAACTGAAGGGGAACATAAGGCAGCTAGAGCAAAGATAGTTGTGGGCCAAATTTGATCCATTTACCATCCGATAAATATCTCTGTATCATCTTTTCCCACTATGATTGATATTTTGCCAGCTTCTCTTTGAATTTCTAATAGGTATATTTTATTTATTTTTACGCCAAAGTTTTTGTTGGTTAAGTTTTCAATGTATATTTATTAAAATATACTGATTCTTTGGCCAAGGAGGTTGCAAAGCACAGAGTGTTTAGATATGAGAAACATACAATCTGTAATGGAAGATAAACATATTTGTATATGTAACTTGCATGTATGTATATAAAAGGTATGTTTTTTATATATATATGTGTATTATTGAAATAAATTTCTAGTTCTAAGGTGGCGCTGCTGTTGCCTGGGGTCTAAACCCAAACTGAAATAGCTTTCGTGTCCCTGTAAATGCTCCCCTTGACCAGAAACGCAGTACATCCAGTCTGCCAATCCGCAAACACCATGACAGCTCTAGGCTTTATACTTAGTTCTCTGTTCCTTATTCGTTTTCTATTTTTCTCTTCCTGGTTCCTTATTCTTTATCCTGTAAAAGCTTCCTGCCTTCCTCCTGATTTTGCTGTGTCTGAACCTCTGAGAACAGAAACTGCCTACTTCGTGCAGTGTTTCATAAATTTTCTTTATATCGCCTATATTGTCTTTAATCACTTTTAACAATAGATATACATGTTATATGTGTAGGACACATATATATGGCAGCTTTTCTTTATATTATTTCCAGCCAATCAATTCTCAAATAAACAGTTTTTTTTTCAATCTGTATGTGAAATATCTATTCAAATAAATAATAAGAGCATTTATTTAAATAATAATGTAAATAACTTGGAATAAATTGGGGGTTTGGGTTTAACATATACACACTACTATATATAAAATAGATAAACAACAAGGGCCTACTGTATAGCACAGGGAATTATATTCAGTATCTTATAATAACCTATAATGGAAAATAATCTGAAACAGAATATACATATATGTATAACTGAATCTCTTTGCTGTACACCTGAAACTAACACAACATTGTAAACCAACTATACTTTAATTAAAAAAAAGAATAATGTAAATGAATGAGGAAAAATACATTTATTAAATGCCTCTCTGTAAGTAGGTACTCTTAAACATTATGCAAGCAAGAATCAATTGGATACTTCTAAAATTCTAATGAAATATGTACCCCATTGCTATCCCCATTTAGCAAGTAAAAAAAAAAAAATGAACTAAATATCAGAGATGTAAAAGGTCATATAGTGGATGAAGGAAGTGGCCTTGAAACCAATCTGTCTGAATTTGAAACCCACACAGACTCATTCTCCACTTGATCCCAGCCCTCACTTCACAAAGGCCTGAAAGCAAAGCCGATGGGCATGTGCTGTCAGGGTGGGGATGACAGTGTGGGGATGGCAGTCATTGGGAGGCTTGTGCCAGGAGATCTCACTGCTCTATAAGCCCCATTCCTGGTCACTTTCTCAGCTCACTGATCTCTGCTAGTTGACTCTTAGAATTGTCATCCCTGGATATTGTCAACTGAAACAAACAAACAAAAAACACAACGTTGAGAGTTGTGAGTTAAGTTTTACTGGGGGTAAAATGAGGATTATGGCTCTGAGGATCTGCTCCGAGGAGACAGAAGGGAATATCAGTATTCTCTATGATTTTAGTGGTGGGCGTGTCCACTCAAGTACACATTTAGGCAGAGGCTTGCTGCTAGTCTCAAGGAGCAAATGTCACCGTTAATGATTTTAGCATATTTCTAGATATAAGGAGATGCAAGATTTGGGGCCCCTAAAATTTCCTAAAAATGTCAAACTATCTGCAGGCCTGTTCTGCCAGTTTTCCCAGAGCCCAGAGCACCTCATTCCTGATCTCCACCCTCTACTCCTTTCAGGGTGTGTTGAAGGTCAGTGGCTGCAGTGGCTCATGATTTAATCCTTGTAGAGGTAGATGGCAAGTGGCAGTTTTTAGCTAACATTATCAACCTTTGGTAGGCTTTTTGCTTGTTTTCGCTTTCTCCAAATCTGTCCCTAAAGAGTCACACATCATAGGCAGTCACTTCATTTCTCTAGATCAGGGTTGTCAGTAGCCAACTAAAAAATTTAGACTCAAGTTTTTTATAATAAGGTACATTATTTGATAAAGATTACATTTTTCTAAAAAATAATAAGAGATAACCCAGAACTCACAGTATTAGCAGACACACTGCTGATTTTTCACAAATAATTGCATTGAATGCTCAGATTTTTTACTTTTTCTAAGAGATGCTATTATTAACTCATTTTTTTCAGATGAAGAAGCAAGGCTTCAGGCACTTTTGTGTTTGGCTCAAAGTCATGCCACCAGTAAATGAGGAGCCTAGATTCAGACCCAGGATTGCAGTGAAATATTTATTTCTCAGTGAAGTATGCATTGCAGGGTTGGTAGGAGGGACAATTTAGAATAGTAAATAGCATTGACATCTATGCTGCATTTACTTTCTCTTTCTTAGTTATCTTTACATATATTTTTAAAACCATAGAACACGTACTACCATCAAGCCTGTTTCCTGCTCAAGTAACTCATTCCCCCTCAGTCCTCTTTCTTTCAGTTTTCAAAATCTGATTCCATTTTAAGTCGTTACCTCATCAGTTCTTCAAGGCCATTGCTCCATTTCCTACTCTCTATCTTCCCCATCCTTTATTTACCTACACTTCTCTCCTCCCTTCTTTTATTGCATGTCTTCTCCCTGCAGCCGAAAGCTAATTACAGGTTGTATGATCACTGGTCATTGTGCACATTTTTAAGTACTGTATAGATATATTTCAGGATCTAAGGATTGTTTAAAGAGTTTGCATTTTATTCTACTGACTCTTATAGATTAACTAATTCTTGAATGGACTCTGAATATTTGTAGCTCCAACTACTCTTATTCTGAAGATTTTCCAAAGTAACATTTGATCTGGGGTTACCATTGGCTAGTTCTAAATAGAAAGAACGCTCTTTAATCTTACAGCTGAGGGTTTTTAGTTCACTTACTTAAAAAAAAATCTAATACATTGCAGTTGAAATAAGTACTAATTTCTTTGTCTAAACGTTGATTTGAAACGTCTTATTCTAAGGGGTGTCAATGACTTTTTCTTGAAAAAAAGTTTAGAAAATTGGTGTTAAATATGGTTAGTGGTTTCTTTACTGCAGGACTCAGAGGTTTCATTGTGTTAATATTTAAATGTACTTAAAATTTTTGTGGTCACATGATATCCATTAACATTTTGGGGGGGATGCCGATGATCCCAGGACACAGCTTGAGACACCCAACTATTCTATCATCTTAAATCATTCCATATTATCTTAAAGTGGTCCAGGATTAAAGGAAATTTTATCTTCAAATCTGTGCAGATAAAAAATTATTTACTGTGTTAGAATTTAATCCAAGCCACTTAGAAAACTTTTATTTGTTGCCTACTGTGTTTGTGGCACTGTGTAGGAGAAAATGAAGACCAAAACACAGATCAAACACATTTTGAAAATAAGCTCTGAATCTTGTTTTCAGGATGCTTATCTACTAAGCCCATACGAGTCCTGCTCATAATGAAATGTGATAATGGTTTTCAAATTCAATACAAAATTATTTGGTCCCAAAATGTGATGATTTTATGTTGTATCTGGCTCAATATTGTGTTTCGGAGATTTATCTATGTTGTTTATATTAGCAGTTTGCTTCTTTAATTGCTGTTTATTGTGTGAATATATCACTTCTTGATGTGTGTTTGTTGTCTCCAATTTGTGGCTAATATGAATAAAGCTGCTGTGAACATTTGTGTACAAAAAAAAAAAAAAAGACATGAAAAGAACGTTTTTTTCCCCTGCCTCAGAAAGTGCTGAATTTTTATGATAACTAAGTAAGTCTTGCCTAGTAAGTCTTGGTTTGGTTGATTCTTTACATTTGTGAATATATGCTTACTAGTGTCTCATTGTGATTTAGTAAACACTGACGGTCTACTAAACTATTTAAATTTTAAAAAGCTAACATGGATGGAAAATAATAGTTGCTTTGGAAGAAGAAAAGAAGAGAGATGTGACAATGATGACCTTATTTTAAAGGGTTTGCAAATTTAACTAATTTTTTTTTTACCCTATTCATCTGAGTTTACAGGTTGGGACTACTCTTTAAAATAATTTCTAGTATCTCTGGTGATTTTTCTAAGCAGAGAAGAAAAATTCACACCATTGTAAAGATATAACAGCTAGAAGGTACATAAATGTCTGAATGGTTTTATGACAGGCATTAACATCCTTAATAACTAAGTGGAATGAATCTGTAATGGACTGACTGATTAATAGGATGTTAATGGGTCCAATAGCTGCGTTGTGATGGAGTAATTCTGTACGGCTTATCTGGATTTGTATCTGCATCCCAAAGAATAAATACAATGTAAATCAATGGCAAGAAAATATTGCTAAATAATAAAATTTACATTTACTCCCTTTTAAAGGAAGAAAAAAAAACAATGCAGGGGTAAAATGGATAGGGTCATTTAATAAGCTGTTTTCTCAGTCTATTTGTTAAAGAATATTTATGAGTCCTTAATACCAAAAAGTTTTTTTTAATACTCCTATACTTCCACAATTAGAAAAGATTATGACAAATCTGACTTTAAAAGATCATATAAGACATTACAGGCAATAGTTGTCAATGAAGGAAGAACAACTGGCACGCCCTGGAAGATGTGGGATGGAGTTGGGCTTCCTACCTCCAGAATCCGTGTGTGACTACCTGGTGCTTCAAGTGCAGGTTTTGGGAGAAGTCCACGCGCCTTGTGGACTAAAGCCCTTGTGACCATCCCGACAGAGCAAACCAAGCAAAACAAGAGTTAGAGTCCACCTGCTCTAAAGTCATGTGCGCACATGTCCTTCGATACCCTGCCCAACGTCTCTGAGCTGAATCTGAGTGATGTTCCCTCCGTATCCCCCAGATCTTATACTGTCTGATTTTCCATAGAGTGCTGTAGATGAAAATTCAGGACTGACAAGACACACCTGGAAGAGCAGCCTCTTAGTTGTCATTCAGAGCAATGCCTTGATGCCCAACTGACACCAAGGCCAAGGAGTTCTCAGCCCTGAAGGAGCTAGGGCTACCAGTGCAGGCCAAACCTAAGAATTATAGTGGTAATGCAAATGCTTAGCATGCATGAGGTTCCAGGTTCAATCCCCAGTACCTCCTCTAACAATAAATAAATAAACCTCATTATCTCCCCCAACTAAAAAAAATTAAATTAAAAACAAAATTATAGGTGGAGCTGGGGCACCTGCACAGCCAGCTTGCTGAAAGAATGGCAGCTGAGGGCTGCAAACACTACCTCTGCCTTGTCTGGGATCCTATTTTTACTCTACAACTTTATAATTAGCAACAGTAAACAAGAGATCTACATAGTGGTGTCTGGGCTTCACCCAGACCCTTCTTTTACACATCAGCCCTACCAAACTTTGCAGACACGATAAAAATCCAAAAGTATTTTTACCAGATGAAGCAGTGTCAAATTCCAAAGTGGAGTTTACAAAAAGAAAAAAAAAAAAAAAAAAAAGACCCTACATCTTCATCTTGGAGGCTTGGGGAGGAATTTTGCTCACTCCTGGAAGTCTTTCAATTGCTAAGCTCCTTATCACATATTTTTTTTGCATTTCAAGTAGAAATTTTCTTTTGCTTGAGATTTGCTGACAGTCTAGAGATGGATCTGTAACCATAGACCTGACCTATGTCTCCCGTACATCATAACTTAACAGAAGCCTAAAGTCAGTGTTTTGAGCTGAGACATTTTTACAGGTAATTGTGCTGCTTGGAGTATTTTAGCATAGAGGAGGAGAGAAAAATTTCTGATTTTTTCCATGCTCATATGTGCAAATAGGTCTAAAATGAATGACTCGTAACACAACACTCCATCCTATAACTGGTCTCATTAATCACTTTTTTCCCAGCTACTGCTCAGTCGCGGCCGCCGCCTTGTTCGCAGCACAGCGGACCTCGGGAGAGAATCGTGCTAAATATAAGTCCATGAACACATGCGCATGTGCGTAAACAGAGGAAGCTTCGCGCTGGGGCATCGTAATCCAACGCCACGGCTCAAGTTTCTCCTTCCCCGCCCAGCTTCAAGTTAGGGGTCAGGCTGCTGTACCGTGCGGATGCTGGGCTGCTGCGGGGACCAAGACTGTATTTTCCGAAACCTGCACTTTAAAACCACATCTCCTTTAGGTAGCCTCTGGGGTCTTACCAGTTCCACCGCACTGAAAAGTGTTCTTCGTGGATTTTAGTAGTATGGACACATGCAGTAGCTAGGAAACACTCCAGAATAGCTCAGAAAACACTGAAAAATAAAGGCTGCTAGGAGGGATGTACCTTACAAGATACCAGAATATAATAATGATGCCTGTGTTACTAAGCAAGATGCTGTTTCCACAGAAATGAACTTGTGGACTAGTGAAACAGCATAGAAAGCTCAAAAGTAGAGTCCCACATGTGTGGAGATTCGAAATATAATGAAAGTGGCGTTTCAACAACTACAGCAAAAAGAAACATTTTAAGAAATGGTGCCAGGACACCTGAATCACCCATTTAGGAAACAATAAAATTAGATTCCTATCCAACATCAAACCTAAGAATAAACTTCAAAATAATCAGAGATCTAAATGCAAAGAATAACAATGTAAGTACTAGAAGAAAAACAGGTAAATCGCTCTATAATTTGTGTGTTTGAGAAGTTTCTGACTATGACTCAAAATCTAGATGCAGTAGAAGTCAGCACTGATATTTATAACCATCTAATAATGACATTAATGATGATAATAACAACAGCAAATTTTGCATGGCAAAAAAAAATACACACCTTAAGCAAAGGCAAAAAAAAAAAAAAGAGAGAGAAAAAAATACTGGCTGGAAAACTTGCAATATATGCTACATATAAAAAGCTAATAGCTCTAACAGATTAAGCTTGCAAAAACATTTACTATTCAAAAAATAAAATAAAGCCAACAAATATGGCTTTAAAAAATAAAATATTTTCCAAACTGAAATACATAACTTTATTTCCAATGAGTTATCATCACACTGAGAGGGACTAAACAGAATCAGTTGAAATAAATTATGAAGTCTTTTAAAAAATTTGTAGTCATAAGGGTTAGCGATTCTCGTAATACCATGTTGTCGATAACTGAATACATAAGTAAAATATATTGAAAATAATGGGAGCCACATTCTCCCTGTTGAGGAAGAGAATTACAAAGAAGAAAGACTGGATTGATTTCTGTGCCATTGGATTGGAATGGAAGTATTAAGATGATCTTATAAACTCAGTACATTTATCTATAGCTATATAACATTTACCTGTATCTAATACTGATATGTATGTGTGTCATGTGTGTGTGAGTGTATGTATGAAAATAATTTCCAAGCTGTTCCCTAAAAGGGTCTAAAAGCAATGACATCAGTATCACTGTACACACCTAATGTTCACTTAAAATAATGAGGGCTTTTTAGGGAAATGGTTGATTCCTGGGCCAGAGCAGAAAAAATATCAAATAAGCCTGAAATATCAGATGTCAGAAGTTATGCCAGGAAGTAGAAAGTGCTCAAAAAGTGCTGAAAACATGTCAAAGCTGACAGTAATCAGCTTAGATGGGCTCTCACTAGCCAAATATGGATTAATTTGAACAATTAAACAATGATAGAAACAGGTTTTAACCCACTGAATAAAATAAGAATCTATCAGTCTATACTGACATAAGCAAAGAAATGAATATATAAGTAACTGGGGGCATGGGGAAAGGAAAGCTTTACATTAACAGAAACATGACAATAAATTGAAGTCCAATGATGGAGTTAGAAAATCATCTTTTACTATGATCACTGCACTGACTGACGCTGGCAAGAATAAGCAGCAGGTGCTGATACTAATGGTAAAAATATGATGAGGACCAGGATATTTTCATGGACTCGAAGTATCTCCCCACAAATTATTTATTCATTACAAAAAGGAAACAGACATTTTCTTGTGGGAAATCTAGCAGACACTACCTTGTCCAAGTGATTAATGTTAACATTAGCAATACGAGAACAAGCCAAATTTATATACCTCCTTACATGATGCACAGGGAAAGACACAACATCACTTCTGTGGCGTTTCCTGCAAAATTGAGAACACAAATCTAATTATGGTGAAATGTAAACTAAAGGGATCAAAACGTTAGCATGTGGTAAATCCCCGTAAAGGATATACTGGTGTTCTTTGGGCTAGTCTTGCAGAATTTCCTCCAAGTTGGAAATTATATAAAAATAAAGGTACAAGAATTACAGGCATAACCACCAAAGGTTACACGTAGAAATGCTTGGTGACTGGAAATCAAGATGCATGGATGGGTACATATATAATTTTATATGCAAATAGTTTGTTATAGATCTAAGGCTTTTATTTGTAATATTTTGTTAGTAACTTGAAATTATTTCGTGAGAAAAATGGTGTTTTTTTTTTTTAATGTGAGATGAGTGACCTCAAGTACGTGGATTTTTTAACCTAAGCTTAAGACGACACTAAATAATTATATGATTTAATATTAAATAACCTGACTCCAAATACAGTGTTTTACTTCTCTGTGTGGCTATCATCTTTTGGGTGGAAATTCTCACTGGTGACTTTTTTTCCCTACCATCCAGAGCTAAGACCTAGTTAAGCAAGATTTCTTCTCCTTTGGCAGAGCAGATTTTTTTTTTCCTATTTTAAACTGTTCATGTCAAATTTGCAATTATGGGTTTTATTCAGGTCTCTGATAGAAGTTCGCAACTTTTATGACACTCAGCCTTTCTTCTTTTCTCCAAAAGTGGTCCATTCATTCCTAAAACTGAGGTAACAGGGAATTGACAGTTGATTGCTTGAGCACTCAGCTCTCCTGACTTAGGCCTGCTTAACGTATTCGGTCTCAGAATTCCCACTCTTTCCTGCCAGCTCAGCAGTACACTTTAAATGATTTCTTTAAAGTCTTTATCCAACATTTTTAGAGGTTTGATAATAGAGAGTTTCAGAAACATTAAATTGACATATCACCTGAAATGGAAAATTCTGCTTGTTTTTTCCCCTCTAAAGAGTAAAACTGGTATGGGGAGGAAGTCGTGCATTAACGGTCAGTGGTAGCTCAGTTTATCCAGTGATTTGGTACATTTATCATAAGGCCAAAAGTAAACACCTTATATGATTTTCTTAAATCTTACCCACACTAAGGTCTATTTAGACTGATTGTAGCTATCAGAAAATGTGCTAAATATTTTCATTCAGTTAGGTTAAAATATCTCAGGTTCTGTGTTATCAATATAGCTTCATAAAATGTAATATATATGTGCATATATACATATATATTTAGTTTAAATAATCTACATAAACATTGTCAGAGGAAGTTAATACTTTTAATGAGCAATAAGCTCATAAATTGAGGAGAAACGATCTAATAGAGAAAAGGTCAATATTTATGAAGATTTTCACAGAAAATTAAATCAAAACACTTGATAAATATGTGTAAAGCTATGACTAACATCATTATAAATCATGTAATATCTTTTTTTTTGAAAAACAAAAGAAGATCCAATAGACCATATTCCTACCAGGGAAAACAGTACTCTCACATACCACTGCTGCTAATGGTAATAGTCTATGGAAGACAGTTTTTCATTATCCATAAATTAAATTGTTAATTTCATATATTAAATTAAGGTGACATATTCTTCAACAAAGCAAACCCATTTTCAGGAAGTCTATCACTCTTAAAAAGTAAGCATCTATGGGAGAGATTATAGATGCAAGGATGTTTACTGCAGAATTATTTTTACCAGCCAAAAAGTGCAAACACTGGAAAGTACAAAGCTTGTGAGCAATTGCAAAATTTTTGATATAATTGCAAACTGGCATATTATGCAGCTATTAAAAATAATCATTTTGAAACCTTCATTTAACAAAAAGACATATCTGTAAGACATCGTCAAGTAGAAAAAGGCTAGTTATTATGGAATTCATACAAGTATGATTGTATTTTAAAGGGAAGAATGTCAAGATTTTCATATATAAAATCTTACCTATTTATATAATATCCACATAGATATATACATGGTTTGTATATAAGGCTAATAAATGCATGTCACATATTTGTGTAAAATTATATAGGCTTGGAGGAAAATATGGAAATATACCTAAGAGATGGTTTAAAAAGTTTAAATAAGTTGAAGAAAAGGGAAAGTTAAGGTGAAAAGAAGACAAGAAAGAAAAAAAATGTAACCTTTAAAAAAATTACCTAAGCACTTAAATGTAAAAATATATATAATATATAATATTCATTTCCTATATATAACAAGTATATTATATATATAAATATATAATATATAGTTTACATTTAAGTGCTTAGATGTGTATATATATATGTGTGTGTGTGTATATGTGTATATATATACTTAGAATGTCCTACATATGCATTATAATAAATATTGTTTAAAATAAATTATCTTAAAATTATTAATGCTCAATTTAAAATGCATATCTTTTAAATTTTTATAGCAGTTTCTCCACAGAGTATTAGCTGTTGAATCTTAGAAGTGGAATAGACCTTGGTTTACAAGTAGATTGACTGGATTCTCTCTGTAACTTTAAAGTCCAAATAGTTAAAAAGTGTGTGTGTACTTGAGTTTTTGACATAATAACTTGAAAAGATGCTACAAATGTCATCATCTATACATTTTCAAGGAACAAATTAAAAATACTGCAGACTTGAACTTAATTCAGACGTTAGTAAAAGTAACGTGAGTATAAGTGAATGAATCCCCACATATTGGAAACTTCTCAGCGCATACCTCGTGGTTTCAGGGTCTCTGTGCTCACCTCTCTTAGCAGCCTTTGAGGAGGGAGGTGTGTCCACTGTACTCAGGAATGAGTTATTAACACCTTCTCCTGCCTTGGTGTGCTCATCAGCTTTTGCGCCTACAAGATAATGGGGAGGGTGAGGCTTGCCACCCCTTTGCTGGCAGAGTCCTAGATGAAAGAACTTTGCTTCTCTGCCTGAGCTGTTCTCTTCTGTGGCCCCAATGTGGTTTAAGCCTGAGTGTCAGATGTCACTTCACCCTTTCAATTCTCTGTGCTCTGGGTACTATACATTAATACTGTACACTGCATGGCTTAAACAACAGAAATTTATTTCTCACAGTTCTGGCGCTGGGAGGTCTAAGATCAAGGTACCTGCTGACTAGGTTCTTTGTGAGAGAGCTCTTTTCAGTTTACAGAAGACTGGTTACCTTCTTCGTGTGTTCTCACACGGTGGAAAGAGAGTGAGCAAGCTTTCTGGTGTCCCTTCTTGTAAGAACACTAATCTTATCAGATTAGGGCCCTGCCCTTATGACCTCATTAACCGTAATTACCTCCATAATGGCCCTAACCCCAAATGTAATTACATAGTGTGTTGGGGTGTCAACATATGAGATTTGGAAGGACACAAACATTCAATCCATATCAGTTACCTGAGGCTTAAAGCAGTATCGTTCCTGCTTTCAATCTCACAAAATCTCTCATAGAAACAACTCTTTGCTGTCAGTACTTGAAAGTAGAGCACTGAATCTGGCAGAACTTAGATGCCAGGCTTTTTCTTTGATTGTCCTCATCGCTCTCATTGTCTCTTCCCATGAGCTTATGAACCATCTTTTCACCTACCGGTACTTATATACATAAGATGTATGTACATAAGTATACACACACACATCTATCTTGTACATAGAGACATAATGTAACAACAGGAAAATGTGGGTGGAGATGGGATAGGCACGGGGATCCCTCTTGTCCCCCAGGACATTCAATCTTGATTATGAATCAGCCAGAATAGTATTTTACATGTAACTAGCTATCATTATTTGAGAGTGTGTATATAAACTTAAGACAAATCTTAATCAGCTTATCCCAGGGGAAAGCTTCATAATCAGGCTACTGGATCTTTAGAGACTGAAATGGAAAGTTGAAGAAAACCAAGAGAGTGTAAAATATAATACTGTAATCATGATAAAGAAATAAAATTATTGTTTCCTGCTAATTAAGGAGAAGGGAGAACATATGCAGTAAACACTAATGTAAACAGCAAAAGTATTAGAAAAATCACTATGATTCTTAGGGCAAGCATTATTTTATTTTGTTTCTAGTTTGGTATGTTTCAAAAGAGTTGAAATTCTTATAGTTATACAGAGTAATGACATACTCAAAAGAGGCAGAATAACTTGAATGACGAAACTTCATTCAAATTAATTCTCAACAGCATGAAGCATTGTTTATTTATAAAGTCACTAATATTTACCAGTTAGAATACTTGACCAAAAAAGATCCAATACTTACAGTGACCTTGGGAAAAGTGACATGTGTGCTTTATATCACAGCATTTCAGAATTAGCAATAAGTAATGAGGCTGGCAAAGATAACCATCAAATAAAAAACATAAGTAATTAACTGCAGCAATGTAGAGAGGATAACGTGAGTCTGGGAAATGGGCCAAGATAAAGGTCACAGTAAGTGTGTTTTTTAAAATGATGGATAGGATCTAGAAGACAAAAGAAAATTTTGATGTAAAGAAAATATGGCGGTACTTATATATTCTGGAGATCAAGCCTTTGTCGGTTTCATTTGCAAAAATTTTCTCCCATTCCATAGGTTGTCTTTTTGTTTTACTTATGGTTTCCTTTGCTGTGCAGAAGCTTGTAATTTTCATTAGGTCCCATTTGTTTATTCTTGCTTTTATTTCTATTGCTTGGGTAGACTGTTCTAGGAGAACATTTTTGAGATGAATGTCAGATAATGTTTTGCCTATACTTTCTTCTAGGAGGTTTATTCTATCTTGTCTTATGTTTAAGTCTTTGATCCATTTTGAGTTTATTTTTGTGTATGGTGTAAGGGAGTGTTCTAGCTTCATTGATTTACATGCTCCTGTCTAGTTTTCCCAGCACCATTTTCTGAAGAGACTGTCTTTATTCCATTGTATATTCTTGCCTCCTTTGTCAAAGATTAGTTCACGATTTAATGAGAAAAAAACAAACAACCCAATCCAAAAATGGGCAGACAACCTAAACAAGCAATTCTCCAAGGAAGACATACAAATGATCAATAGGCACATGAAAAAATGCTCTATATCACTAATTATCAGAGAAATGCAAATCAAAACTATAATGAGGTATCACCTCACACCAGTCAGAATAGCCATCATTCAAAAGTCCACAAATGATAAATGCTGGAGAGGCTGTGGAGAAAAGGGAACCCTCCTACACTGCTGGTGGGAATGCAGTCTGGTGCAGCCACTGTGGAAGACAGTATGGAGATTCCTCAAAAGACTAGGAATAGACTTACCATATGACCCAGGAATCCCACTCCTGGGCATATATCCAGAAGGGACCCTACTTCAAAAACACACCTGCACCCCAATGTTCATAGCATAACTATTTACAATAGCCAAGACATGGAAACAACCTAAATGTCCATTAATAGATGACTGGATAAAGAAGAGGTGGTATATTTATACAATGGAATACTACTCAGCCATAAAAACCAACAACATAATGCCATTTGCAGCAACATGGATGTTACTGGAGAATGTCATTCTAAGTGAAGTAAGCCAGAAGGAGAAAGAAAAATACCATATGAGGTTGCTCATATGCGGAATCTAAAAACAAAAACAAAAACAAAAAACAAAAATATAAAACAGAAATAGACTCATAGACATAGAATACAAACTTGTGGTTGCCAGGGGGATGTGGGGGTGGGAAGGGACTGGGATTTCAAAATGTAGAATACATAAACAAGATTGTACTGTGTAGCACAGGGAAATATATACAGGATCTTGTGGTGGATCACAGCGAAAGAGAATGTGACAATGAATGTATGTATATTCATGTATAACTGAAAAATTGTGCTCTACACTGGAATTTGACACAACATTGTAAAATGACTATAACTCAATAAAAACGTTTATATTAAGGAAAAAAAAGAAAATATGGTGGTACTAATTCTTAACTCATTACTCTAGATAAAATTGAAAATGTGCAAAGAAAAAAACACTCACTACAATTGGAATGCAATCAGATTTTAAAATCCCCCAATTAATTATACATTTTTAATAAATATATGACTTCTTTCCCTTTTTGTACAGTTAATTACAATCTATTTAATTTCAAAACAAATACATATATGTTAAGAAGCATGCTTCAGGCAATTTTATTTATTGTGTTAATTTAAGCCTTATGCATAATGACCTTAAACTTACAACTTAATATGTAGATAAGGCAATACTATACACCTCTAGGGCAACCCAAGATGATTCATGGTACGTAAAGAGGAGGGCAGTTAGCTTAGGAAAGTCTTTGAACACTGGAGGATTCTGAATGAATCCAAAACTCAGAGGGAAATGAAGTGTTGACGTTTCAAAGAATGTGGAAACTAAAAAGAAAAGGTCAAGAGGGCGAAAGTGGGGCAAGAGAGAGCCTGCCATGAGGATGGATGTATTCGGGGGCTATTATAGGACTTGTGCAAGAATAGCAAAAGTTTTGATGGACATATCCACCTGGAATTTGGAGGAATGGAGCATTTTGCTTACTATTCTCATGCTACACACAAACACACACACACACACACACACACACACACACAAGATCAAGATACTAATGATAACAATGCAAAAACTACTCAATTCACTGAAATTCCAATACTTTAACTTGAGGAAAATGCCACTGGGAAGGATGTAAGATGTAGTAGATTTTGAAGAATAACATAACAAGAAATTCCAAAGGAAACACATGTCTTTGGCTTTGAATCAAATTTTACTTCAATTTTCAGCAAACTTTTTTTGGGAAGGTGACCTGGTCACCGTACCCACTGGACTATTACTAGAACTCCAAGTAGGTTTCAATGTGAAATTCTGCCAGTCCTCTACCAGCTGAATGAGATGTGGCAAAGGAGAATACTGGTGCTACATCTTGTGAATTCATAAATTGAACTTTCATCTCTGACTATGTGTAACTCATTCAGGCTCTAGTGAATCATCTTAGTTAAATGAAGAAATAGTTATTATTTTCCAATTACATTATTTTACAGGTTTATATTTAATCGTACTCCTGGTAGTACAATTTTCCAGTTTCACACACTTTTATTTATTGATCTAGCACTTAAAACAAAAGTTGTGGTAATTAAATAGACCATGACCTTGATATAGACATATAATTTGGAAATTACATTTCCTAATATAATTATTATGTAAATTTTACATATATCTAAACTTCCTCTTAATTACACTTAGCTCTTTATTATCCAGGAGTTGTGTATCTGATTTAACACATCAGATCTGTAACTCTTACTGGCTCTATTATTTTGGTCATTTAGCTATTTAATCATTTATGAATCCATCACTTTGAGGACTCCTCCTGTTTGCAGTACTTGTGACAAGTTGTGTGCCAAAACAGAGCAAAATAATAGCAAATATTTTATGCATTAGTATTTCCATTATTGTTTGGCTACCCCCATTGGAAATTTCTAAAAAATTAATAAATAAAAATTATTTTATTTGGTTTCACGCATTCTTCAACTATAAAAATCTGATTATATTTTGAATTAGAAAATTGCATTTATTTTACACTGCTTGTAAACTTTTGATCATAAAGCTACAAAGTAAGAGGACAGCAAAATTGTAATAGAGTTCTGGTACTACTTAGGAAGTAGGAAGCATTGTTTAAAAGATGATTAGAAATTAAAGTGCAAGGTTTTAAAGTTTTTTTTTCCATAATTTCACAGACCTTTATAAATTACCATGTTCTATGAAGTGAAAAGTTTTTTTCTGTTACACATTGTGTATCTCCAATGTACAAGACAGAGAAGGCACTTAACATTAGTTGACTTACAATGCAGTTTTTCAGTTACCCAAGTAAAAGAGACTGCTAGTCACTCTACTATCCCCATAGTAGGGTCAAGATTTGAATTAAGAATAAGGATAGGGTTAGATTGAAAAATATGTACCTTTGAAAAAGATTATTAATTGGCTATATATGAAAAAATGTTTCTTTTTTAATTCTCTAGTGTTAAATATTTAGGCAACTGGAAGATTTGAATAAAAACACAATACAAATTATTAAAATGATTACTTCAAAGACTCATTTCATTGGAAAAAAATACAACTGATGGCAATAACTTGGGAGAAAAAGATGACGGTTCAAATATGATAATTCCAGTCCTCAGCAACATGAAGCAGGTGGAAAGAAGGCAGCTGGGATGTGAGCTGGGATGTGGACCAGTGTTTATGGCTGCCAAGAGACCCAAATACAGAAGCACTCCCTGCTGTTGGAGGAGAGTAATAAAACTAGCCAACATCTGGGTTTTTAATTAGTTGAGGACAGGGTTTCTATCTCTGGAATCAGGTGAAGGGGCCACCATTTTCTGAAAGATTGTTCAGTATCAACAGACTGTTGACAAACCCTAACTCTAGTAGACCATGGGTTGTGTTAAGGGCTATGCTATAATCACTGAGGAGAATGTGGGGTGTTCAAGTAGGGACCAAGTCTCGTGGACCGATAAATACAGCAAATAAAAGTAGTGCAGGAGAGCTACAACTCTGAGTGCTTATGACGTTAAAGGAGACCTGGAGAGTAACGTGGAAACCAGCCGTTAACATAAGTCTCCTAGCCATTAGACCTTAAAATATTCTTGAATGCTTTAAGAGAGCAAAAGCCAGCGCACTTGAAAGCAGCGGGTGCCAAGGTCAACTCAGTAAGAACACAGGCTCTTTGCCCCTTGTCTTCTTTCTTACTTCCAGCTGTGCACAGAAAATTCAAGAGCCACAGGTCTTAACTGAAGCCAAAGTCACTTCAAAGTTTCTCCCTAATTATGAAAGAGACATTAAGAAACTTCTCCTCTGTGTGTGCATGTGTTTTTTTTTCCCTTTCAGTTATCCTGAGGTAGAGTACATGTCTTATCCACTCTCTTTGAAGGAGAAAAACAAAAACAAAACAGAACAAAAACTAAGGCAATCACATCCTGACAGCACCCTCAATAATATAATATCTTTGGTAAACAAACCGAAAATAATTTCCCAGGATGCTAGAGCTCTGGACCTCAATTCTGAAAGTGCTTAGCAGTGATTTTTGTTTGTTTAATTCCTAATGGAAGTGCCAGTTTTCCTATTGATTTTTCAACCTCCCCTGACAGTATTCTCACATGTCTATGCAGTCTGCCTTATAATCTACAGGTCCATGCCGATAGAGTCATCTACACCTATCAATCAGAAAGGATTTATTAAACACAGGCTATGTACCCGGTGTTCTAGGGAATAAGAAAGAAGTGAAGGACACTCTCCTGGCTCTAAAGAGACGAACCAATATTTTGTCACAATCAATAATAAGACTGTGTGAGTGTAAACAGGAAGTATATTATCTGGTAAAGGATACGATTTCTCTAGCTGCTTGAAGACAGTGCAGAAATGTACTGATAATGATAAATCTGGCATATTGGGTCTTTGGGCATAGAGCATTTTGCTACTCTGTTTTTTCTTGCTTTTAAGTTTGTCAGGAATGTATTTTACTCTGTTTTATTTTTCCAATTCCCTTTTGGGTGACACTGATTTTTACTCTCTCCTTGGTCTAATTTTTAGATTGAAGTCTTACATATGTTGGTGGTCCTTGTTTGGGGACCAAACTGATGTTAGCACACGTGATAGAATGATAAATATATTTGCTAATCTTAATATGACTGCTTATTTCTCTATTCTTTAGTGTTTTGGAGGAAATTAGAGGATATAAATATTGTCAATGCTAATCTCTGGAAGTTTACAAATACAGATTAGAACCTTAACTAAACAGATTCATTTCAGTTTCAGGGTATGTTTGGTTATGTGCACTGGGGACGTGGTATGAGGTGGCGTCCTGTATACAGTGACACCATGAGTGGGATAAAATCTGTAACTGCTCCTCTCTCCTAAGCATCCTCTCTCAAGGTTTTAGCTTCCCTTTGAACCTAGCTGGGTCATTATTTCATCACTTTTCCGAATGGGATAATCATACCCTCCACTTTGCCTGCTGCTAAGGGCTGCTCTTTTTCTGCTGTGTATTCTAGCTTCAAAATGGAAAAATTCTCCATTTCCCATTATTTATTAAGTTTTCACAGATCAAGTTATTATGAAAATAGAAAAGTGAAATAAACCCACAAGCAAGAAAATACAATAGGGCAGTAGCAAGCAAGAATATGGGAATATTTTTGTAATCAAGAATCAAGACACTGCTTGGCATACCTGTCACAAATATCCAGGCGTCTATAGATACATAATTCTGTCAATATGTTTGTTGACCAGAGCATGTTCTGTAGCTCTGTAGCTGTGAGCTGGTCTACTTTTGTGCAGTTTGCTAGTCTTCTAATGATACTGAGCTTAGTTGCTTCCTCTCTCTCTCTCACTATGTGGAAAACAATCTTGCACAACCTTATGTATGATCTATTTTCTATTGTAAAAGAACATGCCTACATTAGATGCCCCACTAACTTCTTTGTAATACACATTTCCTACATTTCTTAGATTTTTTTTCCTGAGTCTTCTTTTTTTTTTTTTTTTTTTTTTTCTGGCCTTTTGGTAGCTATTCCTCACAAAAGAATACCCATTCTTCCAAATCAGTGTCAAGGAAAAGGACTGCATACTTGAAAATAAATAAATAACAATATAATCAATAGAATTAGGACCCTCTTGGTGGGAAGGGAATTTTGGAAGAAAGGAGAGAGAAAGAGAGAGGACAGAAAGAAGCAACAAGATCTTTAACAAGGAAACTGAGTCACTATTTTCATCCTCTCATTTTCTTGTTTATTTTTAGCAAGGAGCAGTTATGCATGAGAAAAAGAACAGAGTTTTAAGGGCTTACAGTTCATTTTAATATTCCACAGGATCTCTATTCCTAGGTTTTACAAGATAGTCCTCAAAGTGTTTTTGTATCTGGACAACAAGAGTTCAATTAAATACACTTCTCTTTCTTAATCTGATTATTTCCTTTTGATATTTGTTAATTGGTCAACCAGAGAAAAGTGAATCAATTAATGATGGCCTTTTTCTACTTTTCTGTTCCTTCTATAGAATGTCATTGACTTTTAGAATTGACACTTACTATAGAGAATTAGCTTTCAGGAGCTTTATCTGGAGACTCATAAAAAAATTTCATCCATACTATGAAAGTAGTAGGCTAAACTAGGTACACAAAGAAAGTGCATAATTTGGAGCAACTATTTAATTTATTTTTCTCTTCTGTAAAATGAAGGAGACTGGAGTTAATGTAATAGGAAATTTCTTTTTTCCTATTTCCAATTATTTTTTTCATATACATGTATATACACACACTCCCTCACCAATTTAACAGCCAATTTGTAATCTGAAAACACCTTAAAATTCACCAAAATTATATTGCACTGTATTCCCCTCCTGATACTAATATATATGACCCACTATAAAATATTTGAATATACATCAGAGACATAGAAACACTGTATTATTATGGTGGAAAAAAGCATAGAAATTAAAATAAAGTAGTTCTGGGTTTGTCAGTAACTGGACAAGTTACATGACCTCTCTGTGCTTCAGATTCTTCCCTTGTGAAATACATCTCCCAGGGCTATTGTGAGAATTAAATAAAATTAACTGACTAGATACATATGTGGGTATCAATTTAAGAGACTTTTACTTTATTAAATATTTAGATACCTTCTGTTTCTTAAGCCTTGATGGCATGATCTTGGTTGGATTTAGTTAAATATGGGTGTAAGTACATTTGGGAAAATAAGTGTATATATATGTGTATATATATATACATGTGTATATAAAATATGTGTATATATAAAACTATATATAATTTAAATTATATAATTATATGTATAAGTATATATAAATTTATACATATGTATAGGTAATACATATTATATAAATATACTATTTACATGCAAATAATATATCATTTAAGTATATATCATGATAATATACTTTATAAATACGTGCACAAATATTTTGCTAAGTATATACATCTAGGACCAGTGGAGAACAGTTCGGTTTTGGTAGGTCTGAGTCTGGGAATTCTGCAGTTTATAAGTCCTTTAAGGGCAGTAACACTATTCTGTGGATGTTTGAATTTTCCATACTTCCATATACAGAACATTGTGTAATTGGTATGTATTATAGATTTAATGAAAAATTGTTGCCATTGAATAAGAGTGTTCCTCACCTATTCCTATTTGCTTAACCTATGCATTTTGACAAATCTTTAGAGTTTTGAGCTGATGACAGAGTTTTAAGTGTGGTATATCTTCCAGGCTAGGCAATCGCTTTTTGAAGAATAACTGTGCCCTGGCCTCTGGAATAACTTGGTAAACCTCCTCATGCACCATCATCTGTTTAGCATAAATGCAGCATTTCATCCAGCAATCCGTAGAGATTTGCAATTTGTCTGTAGTTGACACTTGGAAAATCTTTTTCTCTAGTAGTTTTCCCACTAGATTAGAAGGACCAGGTTGATCTTTAATAAACCAGATGCCAAGAACTTTATTATCATTACCCCCTGGGTATACTTGAAACTATCTCAACAATTTGATCATTTCTACAGTGCCTGCAACAACCCCAGCTGCAAGTCACTCTGAGGCTTTGTTTTCTTGATACTGCAGCTGTGCTGTAGGCACTCCCTTGATCAGAAGTTCATTTACATGTTTATACAGAGTCAAGAAATATTAATATTCAATATTATTGAGTATCCAGTATACTCAGGCCATGGTTCTCGGCACAGGATGTGCAGATCCTACTTTGCCACTATGGAGATGACATCCTAGTGGAAGGGCTATGACAACTTTAGCCACAGAAACTATGGCACAGAATATAAAAATTATGTTCAGAGTACTCAGGGAAGATACGTCATAAAAATCTACCAACTATGAGGGATTAAGGAAGATATTTAAGAAGAAATTTGAGCTGATTTTGGAATGAATGAGTAAGAATTTAACTCAGCAAAAAGGAAAAGAACATTCCAGGCAAAGAGAAAATAGAGTAGCAGAAGGAGCAGTGATGGTTTGATAAACTGAATTAAGTCTTACACAGTTGAAGCCAGCAAATATAGAAAGAATAAGGAGAGAGGAAACTGAAGATATTTGAAGGATTGAGTTTATGAAGCACCTCAAAGACCCTACTGTAGTTGTGGTTATTATTCTAAGGGTCATGAGGAGCCAATAAAGGATTTTACATGCATGGATTGTGGGTGGCTGGTATACAGCATGGTTAAATTTTAGTTGGAAAAGGTCATGTCAGCTGCATTGTGAAAGGGAGAAACTCACATGAAAGAGAGAAAGAGATCAGCTAGTGCACTGGAGCTGAAGGCCAGGTTAGAGATGATTAATAAATAATTAGATTTGTGATAAAGATGAGAGAATTAGAGATATTGCCAAGACTTTAATGAAGTAATACCTGCAAATGTTATTAACCAACTATTTTGGGGAGAGGCAGACAGTAAAGACAATGTCAAAGATGAGTTCCAGACATCTGGCTTATGTACTGTAGGAAAAACATCACGAGAGTGTGGTGTCATAGAAAACAAGACAAAGAGAGTGTTTTCGGAAGAAGGGCAATGTCAAAAGTATTAACTTCTACAAAAAGGTCAAGTAAATAAGAGCTATTAAGTGTCTTTGGCTTTAGTGACAAGGAAACCATTTTGACCTCAGTAAGAACCATTTCACTGACGTAATAAGAGCAAAGGCCAGATTAGAGTAGGTTGAGAACTTCCTGGGACGTAAAGAAAAGGAGTCTGGGATGTAAGACAGCTTGTTAAAGAAGTTTGATGCTGAAAAGAATCAGAGAGAGCAAGCATTAGTTAGAAAAGGAGTTGACACCAAATCACCATTTTTATGTACAACAGGGTAGCAGCTGGAAGCAACTTGGTTTGGGGCCAGAGGGGTGGGGGTGGGGTTTGTTGGTGAATCGGAGACTGGAGTTATTTTATGAGAGCATGGAAAACAAGTTAGTTATCCTGCCTTTTCATGAAGTCCAGTAAAATAATATACATAATCAGAATAAAAGATGTAGGCAAGATATTAAAGATGTCCTTGAATATAAACACTGATGTTCTGGAGGGATTTAGTCTGTTTTCCCATTTCCAAAGAAAGCAATTCTCTTGGTTTTGTTTGGATGTGGTCTTACCCAGAGGAAAGGAAGTAGAACAGATAATTATCTTCATAAATTTCCCTCCATTCTCTGATTCTAAATACCAAGATGACAGTATATTATTTCCTGATAGAAAAAAAGGGGGACTTTTTTCTAAAATGAGTAAATTATGTCCGGAACTTACACAGATTCTGGGTAAATTCTGCTTCAGTTCATAAAAGGCAATTCAGTGACAATAACATGTTGAAAAATTTAAAATCCATTCTCACCAAAATATTACACATATGTATCTATGGAAACAATGTTTTATAGGCAAATGATTATCACGTCCACATTCCAAAATAGATTTATATTTATAGTGACACACAAATATTTGAAATGAAGGAATATTGTTTCTAAATGTGTGATTTCTCAATATCTCTCATATGAAAACAGTGAAATAAAACCGTACACTGTGTCATTTTAATGTGTGGTCTCACCTATATTAAAATATATATATTCATGGAATACAATACAAAAAATGTTACGATAGTCTTCACTTGTATGGAAATATTCACAGAACCCTAGGGCAATACAATGTAACTTTTCAAAAGTATTCCAACTTATATGCCTTGAACAACAATATAACAACTTAAAACAACTATATACTTTTTCATATTAAATTAAAGACTTGGGAGAAAACCACAAGAAGCAATGTAAAGTTTTCTACCTTAAATATAATTACAGAATGAGACATAAGACATGTTGTAGCTGTTATAATTGTATTAAAATACTGAATATTTTACTCAATAATTATTAAAGGAGGATGTTCTGAGGCATGAAAATTACTCTTATGATAATAAAGACTTAAAATGATGTCACTAATTTCAACTTGTTACATAGCATGTTGAAGGACAAGGTAATGAGGAAGTTATTGAGTTTCCTGGGAACTCTAATTTAACTTGTGGAATTTTTGTCAATTTAGGATTAGTTTCCTGTGCTTAAATCTAAATAGGTATGTTTACATTGAGAATTAAATGTGTGCTGTATTGATTTATAATAAGTATTTTCCAGTTTTATTATAAAGCTTGTTTATGTAATTTATATAATTTTAACTATCCACTTTTTTAAAAAAAGAAATGAAGTTTTACAAAAAGCAAATAACCAACAGACAAATAAGTTATTCCTAGCACTGGGTAAGTACAGAGGTGATACATAAATGCGTTACCCTCAGGCACCTTTAAATTATGCAATAGTCCTTTTTTCTTAGGAAATTCAAGGATTTAATGACCTTGGCAACATAGTAACAGTACTATACATCTATTACAATAAATTATAAGAGAATTTAATGTCATAAAATATCTTGATTTCCGGAGGAACAAAATTTCTTCTAAAAAATTAACTATATCTCAATTCTTCATATATCTTGTAAGATGTCTACTCATATGACAAGACTGAAGTATATACTCAAGGAAAAGAAAGAAATTGCCTAGAAATCAGTACAACTTTTCAGAACTTAAAATACCTTGCATCGAAATATCAAAAAATGAGTTAACATTTTTGTCACTCTTTGTCATCTAAATAATTACTATAATCTTATTTTTGGATTTCTGAGTAAATGATTTAAGACATTCATATTTATGATTCTCTTTTCTTATGATGCATATATTGTTCATTCAAACAGTTACATTGAGTAGCTAGTAGGTATGCATTCCTAAGTATTTGAAAGACATTTGTTATGATTTCTTTTTATCCCAGTAAATGAAAAAGTCTGTGAATAAATGTTTTTACAATAGATACCAAAGCAAGTGTGAAAGGACTTCAACTGAAATGAAACGGAGAATCTCACACATGTGACCTCAGGAAAACAAAACTTAAGAACTGAGAAACATATTTCCTTTAAACACTTGATTTACGGAAAACAGGAATTTATCTTCTCAACAATGAACATCCATCAAGAATCTGTCCCTGTCCTCAAGCCAGTGAACTTGCTGCTTGGAATCTGGCTGGACTTCTCCCTCTTTGCACATATCCTTTGCCTATAAATGCAGTCACCTCCAAACCTTCAACAAACTCACCTGTAGCTGGCTATAGTTTGTATTTCCAGAATTGTAATTCCTCTGCTATTCCCTACAAAACTCAATTTCACGTAATTTAAGCTTACCTCAGTTTACCTCTTTATTTAGGTTGACACAAATGAATGGTAATCAGTATTGCTGCAGTCCTATAATCAATACATACTCTTTCTAAAAGCATTTTCATAGTAATACCTTACAAAATCTCTTCCACTTTTAATAATTTCAGAATTTCCCTTGTGTTGACATAGAACAAATAGCCTGCCAGATGTATCTTCAGCAAACACAGTCCAAATATTAATTAAAACTTAAGAAATCTCTCTCATTTCAAAGGAAGTAAATATTATATGAGTCTAAATTACTTTTGCTGATTTTCCACCTCATCACCCAGTGTTTCAAGAGTTGTCAAAATGTTAGAGTAAAAAGTACTCAACAAGGTGAGAGTCTATTTGTATTGACCTGGCTACAAATTAACCATGTTATGTAGGGAGAACAGATTCTCTTGAAGATTTAAAGTTCCTAGACTTCTCTGAAACTTCTGAGTCTACAATAGTGGCTCATCTTTTCTCATCAAGAACTTATCTACCTCCTGGGCTAGAAAATGCTTAGAGGTCTTCATCCCACATTCTATTGCCCCTGCATTCTCCCTTGGCTGCCAGGCTGATAATCAGATTAAGGCAGATATAATCCATCCAGAGATGTGTTGGTCCTTTTAAGGAAGCAAAAAGAGTATAATCTCAAATGAATGAAATCTGCCCAACGTGTACTGGTAGGGAACTGGGACTATCCATGTGACTCTACTGATAACAGAGTGTCTTCAGTTAAGGAAACCAGAAAATAAGACCCATCTAGGGAGATTTTATTGACTTGTGAAAACTTTTTTTGGGATAAAGGAATTGCACTCCTTGGCTTAGACCATAGAGGATGGCTCTTGAAATTGTGTACATATAAACTAAAAGTTAGGTTGACTCCTAGGAACCTTGAAAAAGGAATCGCTCACGGGGAACAGGGTAGAAATGCCTGAGTGAGAAAGAAAAGGGGTTTAAAATCTCATTAAAAAGGATAAGCTGGGATAGACATATTATGAGAGATACAAAGTCCTAAAGGAGAACTACATTCCATGGGAAAGTGCAGAGTATACCACACTTGGTAAGACCATTAGAAACGTGCTAATGAAGAGATACCAACATCATTAAGAAGTTCAGGGATGGCTCTCCTCTGAACAGAACTGAACTCACTGATAACTGATATTTTAGGGGCCCTCAAAGAGTGGAAGCCAGGTACCAGCGCTTAGACGTCAGAAGCCAGGCATGTCAGATAACTACTATAATGCCTGAGCATTCACAGCAAGGGGATCTGGCACATAGAGAGTTATGGTGATGGTTAACGAAACATGCATTCCTAGGGACAAAATAGATGAATAGTAAACAAGGGCACTTCTTCACATTGTTATTTAAAAGAGAGAAATATTGGATGAACAAGAAGCTGAGGTCAGTTGCACTAATAAACTTTTCAAAATCTTTTGACTAGTTTCTGGAATTAGTCCAGTTTCTGACACCAAGCCCTCTGATAAAAGAAGTGGTCGGTGCCCTATGGGGAAGGACTGGACATGGTCATGGCCAGTATACACTCTAAAGGATTTCCTTAGTCCTTCCCCAAAGACTTCTATGGCATTATCTTAAGTAATTTTAAAATGAGAGAAGGAGAATCCTCACACATCTATTGTTGGACATCAGCTCTGGGTAGACACTGATACCCGGGAACCTGAAGCATCATCATGTCTCTTCAGTTAGAAGGAATATGGAGGCCAGAAATAAGTGGATTCCTGGCTGGAGTCTGGTTTTCAGTGTGTCTGTAGATTTGCCTGGTGATTATTTCACTGGTGCCTGAGTATATAACTAGGATAAATAAAAACAATATCACATCAGAAGTGGGGGAAACAATGGCGATTATTGCCAATCTCAAAAACCTAAAAAGTGCAGGGCTAGTGGTCCCTATTATATTTTCATTTAATTCCTCATTCCAGCCCTACAGAAACAAAGTGGATTCTGAAAAATGGCTGTGGGTTACTGCAGACTCAAACTTCCAGTAGCCCTGGTCCCAGCTGCTGTGCCAGACTTGATACCTCAGCTAGAGCAGGTTAATGTGGCCTCAGGTATAGGACGGATGACTACTGGATAAATAAACACATCCTTTTATATTCCAATTAGGACAGAGAATCATAAAAGTTCACATTCACAACAATATATATTTTTATTTTCCCCCAGAGCTGTGTTAACCCTCCCATCCTCTGCCGTAATATACTCCAAAGAGATCTGTACCATCTGGATATCCCATAAAACATCTACAGATCCATTACATCAGAGGCATCCTGCTGATGAAGCAGGAGCAAGAAGTGGCCAGCATGCTGGAGGTCTTGGTAAGACATATGTGGTCCAAAGGATGGGAAACAAGTCTCATAAAGATATAGGCTCTGCCACTTCAGTGAAGTGGGAGGAGTCCAGGCATCCAGGGCATGTGAGAACAGCTTCTCCAAAGTAAAAGACAAGTTGATGCAACTTGCATTCTCAACACAAATAAGAAAACACAAAGCCTGGTAGACCCTTTTGGATTCTGAAGATAATATACTCCATATCTTGGAATATTGTTCTGATTTTCATATCAAATGACATGGAAGGCTGGTAGCTTGGAGCTGAGCCTGAAGCAGCACAGAGAAGGTCCAAGCTATATAACAAGCAGTTGTGCCATTTGGGCCATACAGTTTGCAGACCTTGTAACGCCTGGGTGTCAGTGATGGAAAAAGGTGCAGTGTGCAATGGAGAGTCAGAGTACAACACGGACTCTTGAGTTACTGGAGCAAGACCATTCTATGTGCAGCAGAGAAACATACACCTTTACAAGAGAGCTTCTGGGGCTTGACTGAGTTCTTAAGAGACAAAATGCCTGACTACAGAGTACCAAGTAATCATGCATCTGGAATTGCCATAACGGGCTGCGTTCTTTTGGACTCACAAGTCATAAAGTGAAGTGGGCATGGTAGTTATCCATTGTAAGTCAGAAATGACTTATCTGTGACCAAGCATGAGGTCCTGGTCAAGCAAGCTGCATGGACAGTTGTCCCAGATTCCCACTCAACCGTCATGGTTATATCAGCACCCTTTCCTCAGCTCACAGTCGCTCTCTGGAGGGTTCTGCTTGACTGATGCAAAATGAAGAAAAGGCACAACTTGGTTTATGGATGGGTAAGCTTGGTATGAGGAAGCCATCCAAACGTGGATGGCAGCTACAATGTAGCGCACTCAGAAGTGGCCTTAAGAGACAGCATAAGGAAAAAAATCTTCCTGAAGGGCAGAACTTCAAGTGGCCCACCTGGTTCTCCACTCAGTGTAGAAGGAGAAGTGGTCTGAGTTTAGAATATATATAAACATATGGGAAGTGGAAAATTGCCTGGCTGGGTGGTTAGGAGTCTAGCAGGAAATATATTAGAAGGTCAAGAACAGCGAGATCTGTGGTAGGGCATATGCAGGGACATATAAGAGTAGCTATAAAGTAAGGCTCTTCCTGTCACAAGTTGATGCCCACCAGGAGACATTCCCCACAGAGGAAGCACTATAGAGCCAAGTAGACAAAATGACTGAGTTGGTCAGTGTCAACCAGCATTTGCTAGAATTCACCCCCATGCTGGCACGGTGGGCACAGGAATTCAGGGGCCACAGTAGAAGAGATGGGGGCAATGCAAGGGTTCAACAGCATAGATTCCCACTTGGGCCCAACCTGCCACTGCTGACAACCTACCAACAACATGTGAGCATTATGACACTATTCCTCAAAGAAACAAACTGGCCACCACTGACAGGGTGACTACATTTGCCCTTTCTGTCCTGGAAGAACCATGGGCTTATATTCCAGGAATAAACGTTTAGCTCAGGCACGTGTTTGGCTTTTCTCTCCATAAGACCTCTATCCAAAGGCTTACAGAAATCCTGATCCACAGGCATAGAATTCCACACATCACAGCATCCAGTCAGAGGAACAGCCTCACAGGAAAAGAGACGTGGGATTGGAGCCATCATCATCAGATCCACTGGTTACATTACATTCTGCATCATGCAGAAATTATAGGCATTATAATGGCGTACTGAAAGTGAAGTGATAGCCTGGAGGCGATGCCCTCTAAGGAGGAGGTGCCATGCCCCAGGATGCTGTACAAGCATTAAATTAGAAACGGCTAAATGGTACTGCATTCCCCAAAGAAAGAATATTTAGATCTTAGATTCAGGAACTAAAATATAGAAGGTGCCCCACCTTTCAATATGCTCCAAGACTTACATGGGACTTTGCGGTTCCCATCCCTTTCACTTTGGATGCTGTAGAGTTAGAAGCCCTGAATCTGGTCTCAAACATGGATGCACTCTTGCCGGGAGCACAGCAAGAGTCTCAAAGCACTGCGAGCTAGGACATCACCTCGGCACCTTAGATCAGAGGGCAAGAAGATGAGTCACTTTCTTTTCAGGGATAATTGACCCCGATTATCAGAAGGGGATGGGGCTGTGGTTTCACAGTGGGGACAAGGAAGGCTGTGTATGGAGCTAGGGTGCCTCCATGTTGGGGGACTCATCATATCCCCTTGTCTAACTGTAACTGTAAACAGAAATGCACACGTGTCTGGAAAAGTGCATCATTTCCAGCCTGAAAAGGGCATGGCTGCTGGGGCTTCAGACATTTCAGGAAGTTCACCCCCACTGGATGAAGCACTGTGACTGGCGAAAAGAATAACTGAGGGTGGGGAGAATTTAGAATGGACAGTGAAAGAGGGAGAAGGGAGTATGGATTATAGCCCTGAGACCTCTGAAGCAATTGGGCCTGTGGTTTTTCCCTCTTTTTCCCACTTCAAATTTTCCCCTCAGGAAGGAATTCTCACAGGCACCATGAGAAAGAAACTTCTTCCCAAACCCACAGGATCGTGCAGTACAACTGGTAGACCACAGCAGACAAGGAGACACACTGCTTAGATGTCCCTTCAAGAAGGGACTAGCTGCCCAGCAGTGAGGAGTGTGCCCCACTGTTGGCTCCTTCAAGATCCACCCTAGAGGGAACCCCAGTCAAAAACTGAGGAAAGTATTGTCAGATGAGAGCATGCCCTTCTCAGGGAAAGGCCTGGACGCTGACTGGGCAAGATGTCGGTCCAAGGTCCTGAGCATTTCTACCAAGGAAAACCTCCTCTAAGGGGGTACCCTTTTCTCCAAGACACTTTGCTTGGCCAGCAGAGACTTTACTGTGGTCTGAGGGCTTCTCTCACCCAATTTTTCTTCCTTTCCTTTTCCTTCACAGGTGTTACTTCTTTATAAAATTCTCGCACTCCCAACTCTGTCTCAGTGCTTGTCTCTGTGAGAACCATACCTGTGGCAACACGACCTGAACAACATACAAGGTACCCATGATTTTACCCCTATTGCCCAAGAGAGTGCCTTGGAGACAGTTAGGACTCAGTAGGTCTCAGCTGGATGTGTGATGCTTTGTTCTCTATATGATTTCTGAGAGAAGGGAGTGAACATTACTCCTTATCCAATTCCAATTCTCCTCTGTTCCTTATGGTACATTCTTTTTTTTTTTTCTGTATATATATATATTTTTTTTTTATTGAAGTATAGTCAGTTTACAATGTTGTGTCAATTTCTGGTGTACAGCATAGTGCTTCAGTCATACGTGAACATACATGTATTTGTTTTCATATTCTTTTCACCATAGGTTACTACAAGATATTGAATATAGTTCCCGGTGCTATACAGTATGAACTTGTTGCTTATCTATTTTGTATATTAGTTAGTGTCTGCAAATCTCAAATCCCCAATTTATCCCTTTCCACCTCTTTTCCCACCTGGTAACCATAAATTTGTTTTCTATATCTGTGATTCTCTGTCTGTTTTGTAAATACATTCTTGAGACCAGAAATAATACGGCATTGGAGAAGGGCAGCTGAAGTTAAAGTACTGACATTTTTTTTTCCTTTATATTCAAGTAGTCTTTACTGGGTATTAAAAAAAATCAAATAAGCTACTAAAAATTATGTAACTGCCACTTTGTTATTGCCACTGTTTGTATTTTTTTCTAAAACACTTATTCTGTGAACTTTTGCAGTTAAGCTCAGGTTCATATACAGGTGGTGTTTTTGGCCAGTTGTAGAAGACAGTACCAAGGACACGCTCAGACTCTGATGGTCTCAAAGTCTCCCATCACTATGTCCTAAATCTCCGGAACCTAATATTAGCCACCTACCCATCTGTATGTTATTAATAGATTTATTCTAAATAATTGTCTGATGCGATCATGGGTGCTGGCAAGCATAAAATTTGTAGGGCAAGCCGCAGGCTGGAAATTCAGATAAGAGTTGATGTAGTCTTGAGGAGAATTCCTTCTTCCCCTGGAAACCTCACTTTTTCTCCTAAGGCCTCCAAATGATTGCATGAGATTAATTTATGGAAGTTAATCTGCTTTAGTCAATGTCTACTGATTTAAATGTTAATTACATCAAAAGTGCCTTGGAGCACCATCTAGACGGGTGTTTGACAAAACAACTGTGCACCACAGACTAGACAAGTTGACACATAAAATTAACCATCAGAGGGCTATTTTATCTGGATGACCAAATTTAAATGCATTTCTTGTTTCTGGAAAAAAGGAGAAATCTTGGAGTTTTACTCTCCTCATATCATCAGAAATAAGCTTCTCCATTAGCTAGGAAGCCACAAAATCAGGCTTTGTGAACATGTAAGTTTCAGTTGAAATAAAATAAAAGGGCCCCCTGCAGAGCTGAGCTTGGTAAGGCCACCTCCTGGCTCCCCAGGTCCCCATTTATGAGACCAGAAGTCAGGTGACCTTTGGAAGTTAAGAAAACTGTTAATTCATTCTCCTTTTTAATGTTTCTGAACAGTATTCCTGCTCAGAATGTCTGATTGAACTGATTTGAGGGCTCCATGCCCTCAGTATATGAAATCCTATGCTAATGAGAAATAAAGAAAGAGATCATATCTGTGATTTTTCTTTATCTTTCTGCATTGGACCACACACATTTCAGATTTACTGTTTAACAGCTACGTGTTAGAGATGCGGCCCTAGACTGTGGTTTAAACCTGTTCAGTACACAGTCTCTGATTCAAGAAGAAAGAAATCTGGTGTTTAGAGAGTGGGAAAGCCAAAAATAAAAGTTGTTAATTTTACTCTCAGGTTTACTGTCAGGCTCAGTTTTATTTTAAAAATAAAATTGAAGAAAAATTCTTGCCCAAAGTGAAATTAAGATGATGCATAAAAATGTAGTTAATAATTTGAAACCCGTGGGTTTGAGGGCCATTTTCTAACGCTACACTGAAATAGAAAATAGAATAATAGGAATGGAGAATATACGAGAAACTGCCTTTCCTTTGGGGCCAGGAACTTTGAGGAGGAGATGGATTCTCATAAAATTCTAGTGCCCTTTAAATCTACTCTGTAGCAAGGTAGACTAAACAGAAAACAGCTCTACTTCATTTTGTCAAATAATTTGATCTCTCTATCTCAGAGAAATGTTCCATTTAATTCAATCACGTTTTCTGAACCAAAAGTTTGTTGTAACTGTACTGTGACTCCCTATCCATCTCCACTGAAAACAAAACAAAACAAAACTGTTCTTAGCCTTTATTTGATTTTATAGGACTTTATCTCTTGGTTTCCATGTCAGATCTGTAATGCAATATACCCTCCAGAAAAATTATGAAGATAAAAACCAAGTGAAATTGAATTTAAGCGTGAGGGGAAATAGTCAACATTTCAAAGAATAACCATATATGAAATCATCAGGGTACCTCAGGGCACTATGTCATTTTAACTAAGTTGTTTTAGAAATACATTCGCACTGTAGTTAGAATTACCTAGGAAATATCTGACATACTTCCAGACGTGAGAGAATAATAAAGGGTTGTCCTTACTGTTTAGTTTAAAAACAAAGACATGGTGATTTGTTGTACTGGAGGGTTTGTGTAAAATTGGCATCATAATTTATTGTTTCTTTTACTAATGGCTTTAAACTATGAAATTTAGTAATTTAATGGGTACTTTTTGATCTCTTTTTTTGAAAAAGTCTTATTTCTGGCGTTTCTGTTTGTGCATTTGCAATGGGGTATTTAAAGGATTAGTAACCTCACTTGTTATTTCTGTAATTGAAGATTTTCCTGTACTGCTTTTCAGCGTAAAAGGTTTGTTTGCATAGATAAAGTCCATGACACCACATTAGTTGCATCTACTTCACATTCTGTTTGGAGAAGATGATGGATCAGCATCCTATTTTATGTGTAGATATTAATACTCAATCTCAGTAGAATTCCGGGTAGTTTTAAGAGCACACCAACAGGTTTGGCTTGAGGCTTCACTATATACCATGAAAAGCCTGCTGAAAAACAAAGGCTCTCAACTGACAGAATAGAAGGTCTGGAAACAGGCCCACATCTATAAAATTAACATACAATTGACAAAGTGACACTATAGTTTAGTGGAGAAACGTCGGTAATTGGAATAAATGGCACAGGATTATTAGGATTTCTATAACCGGATTTCCATATGACAAATAATGCATACTGACCCCGATTTCACATCATATGAGAAACAATTAACTCCGGTTTGTAGATCTAAGTGTAAAAGATACTCTTTTTGAGAAAAGATAGTGACTTACCTGCACATTTGCCAGGTTTAGCAGAGCACAGATATCCGGTTCTCTCTCCCCACTGCTTCGTGTGCCTTACAGCTCCCTTATTCCTCCGCTGACGGGCCGTCTTACAACTAGATCCCATCAGAGGACTGATCGCACCTGCTCTGCGGCTGCTGCGACTCTTACCACTACGGCCACGACGACGGAGCGTCCTGAGCCTCCTTCCTGAATGGCGCCCATACCTCTACTTTTGCTCTTGCCCTTGTGCTCTCCAGAAAACAAAGACTGTGTGCATTTACTATTTAAATAAACAAGTGCTACTTAAGTGAATTTTTATTGCTCTTAGATTTTTTTTTTAAATCCAAAATCTAAAGGGTACTGCCTCCAGCCTGCTTCTCCACCAAGTGCTCACTCAACTTTAGCTGTGTTCTCAGTCCTCTTTTCTAGAGTGTTGTTGTTGTTCATTTTGTTTTGTTTTTGTTTTGGGGGGTAATTAGGTTTATTTCTTTATTTATTTTAATGGAGGCACTGGGGATTGAACCCAGGACCTCGTGCACGCGCTCTACCACTGAGCTGAACCCTCCCCACGTTTGGTCTCCTTTCTAATATCTCACGTTCTCTAAATGTTACTAGACAAGACTTCACACTGACTGATTCCTCTAGAGGCTGTTTTCTTCTGCTCCGTATAACTGGTTCCTTCACTTTCTACAGCTCACTGTTGAATTGTTACTTCTTCTCCCCTAAACATTTCAGATAGCTAGATGTTTCCCATGTACTCTATGGGATATATTGTGTTTATTTTCCTTATTGTTCTTATCAAAATGTTTGTTTATGTTATCATTCATTTACTTTCTATTTTCTCCACTGGAATTTAAATGCCATGAAAGTGGAAACCTTGACTTCTTTTGCTGACCTGTTCCAGTGATTACTGGAATCTGGCACAGTGCAATGTTTGATGTTTCTGGTATAGTCGGTGTTCAGTAAATATTTTGAATAATCGATTATATCCTTCCCAGATGATGTCAGATATGGATGGATTAACACCTTGCTACTCAAAGTGTGGTCTCGGACCCACAGCAGTGGCAGCACCTGGGAGCTTGTTAGGTTTGTAGAATCTGCGTTTTAACAAAACCCCAGTTGGTTTATATGCACATTAAAGTTTGAGAAGCACTAAATTAACACTAAGAGATTTTTCTTTTGAGCGCGTACTGCCCAAGAGTCTAACATCTTTGTATTCAAGTAAGATTAATCTTAAAATGCCCTTAGAAATGAAGAGTATTAAATAAGAACTTGAAATGTGGCAAATGGACTAAGTAGGGAAGAGAAATGAAGTATTTTGAGAAAGGCTTGTAGACAGGAGCTAGTGAGCCATACATACATCGAGGGAATCAGGAATACAGAGTCCCACGTCACCAATAGTAGTTGCCTAGCATTCAGCATATGGACCAGGACACGTGAAAAACAATTTTAAATGAAGCCAATGACTAGGAACTGAAAATGTCTTCTCAGACATAAAGAGAAGTGGCAGTTACAAAGACACCCAAAATAGAGTGTGTAATCCCAAACATGGGAAGTTTATAACATAAAGTGCTGTGATCACTGAGGGAGGGGAAGCTGGCTATTATTCTAGACATGGTTCAGTTTGTGCCTCCCACACAATTTCTATATAAGGTACTAAGAAAAAGGATACCATGAAGCAGTGTCCTGTTTCCGACCATCTTTCTAAAACACAAAATAACAAAATTTAAACTTCCTAAAATATAAAAAGTAAATTTCAACTGATGCCGAAAGTTAGCCTTGTGATGGACTCTTTTGGGCATACAGTTTAATGGGCTGTTGGAAGTGGCAAGAGTTTAAGCAACCAACATACTAAGTTTTTCTACAAGAGTAGGAACACCGATAGGAATTTCAGTTGACGTGACTTAGGGTTTTGCATGGCAGAGAAGAAGCAAAAAGTTACCTATCAGTGTATTTTAATTTATTTACTAAAAATACAGCTTGGATAAAATGTAAATAAAACTTTAACTGTAGCAGAGAGTGCTAATGAATATTTTACAACTTTTCTTGATAATTGTTTTCATGAAATATCATTTCTCCATCCAATAGGTCACCTGGTATCAAGAAGAATTCCTACCTGGACTTGGTTAGTGGAAATATAGGATAATAAAGAATTTTATACTGAAAGCTTTATACAGCTTTATTCATTTCTCACAGCTGAATGGAAGATAAATTACCAACTTTCAGATATTCAAAATTATTCAATTTAATGAACTGCCAAGTTGTTCAATCATATACATCCAGATTTCTCTGAAACCAAAATAAATAGAATCAGGGAAAAGATGCTTTCAAATTATTTTTGTAGAAACCCTATCTCAGTGTAAGATGGAGCTCCAAATGACCCTGATGATGGTTACACAACCTCCAAATGTTTTGTTGTTTTGCTGTCTCGAAGTAAGTGGAAATAATAAAGGAATACAAACGTAAACTTCAATTCTTTTTCACTGGATATAAATATATATATATATATAATGATTAGGTTAAGGTATTGACATGTTTCTCAGTGACAGTGAGCTTTTCAACATTTCTTGGTTTTTTTTTTCCATACAATAGTTTTTCAGCTTAGGACAATGCTCTTACATCCATGGTTCCCATAACGTGCTTGGCCAACTACACAGCCAATTCAAATGCATGGGATTGATTTCTTGCTATTTATCTGATCACATATCAGCAATCTGTTTGGAATGCAAGATCCCTGAGGTCAAAGACCACAACTCATTCATCTCTGTACCCTAAGGCCTAGCAAGGCAATCAACACCATTGTGACCCTCCAGTGTTTCCTGAATGAAGGAACTAGTACAAAGAATCCAGACCTTAAAGTAATACTTCCCTGTGGTTATTTATCCAGGTGTTAGATGACAGTTCAACCTCTGAGAAGAAAGTTTACTTTTCCAGTAGTATTGATTAAACTTATGATGTAATATTAAACTTACGAAGCAGAGTTAAAACTCAAAAGTCTTGATGGCTTAAAATGATGAAGGTTTATTTCTCACTCATGCTCTGTGTCTATCATGGTGGGCAGGAGTTCCTGCTTATTGTGGTCAGTAAGTTACCCAGGCTGATGACATGCCAGTGTCCTGACTGTTGCCAGAGAAAGAGAATGAAGAATCACAAATTGGCTTTAAAAACTTTTCCCTACAGTGACTAATAGCACTTCTCACACTTGATTGGCCAAAATGAATTATAAGGCCAACCTAGATTCCAAAAGTAGAAAAGTCTAAGGGAAGAAAGGCACCCTCACGTGTGCCTGAAAGATCAAAGCTAAGAATATTTGACCAAAGTTCTAACGATTATTCCTCCACCAAAATTTTTTTCAAAGGGCATTAGGGTCAGGATATAGTGATCCTTCACCATCTTCACATTGGCAAAAAACGTGTGTGTAGGAGGTGGAAGATGGGGAGGCCAAGGACGGTTGATTGTGTGAAGTGTTGCTGCTGGTTTGAATCTTGGAAGAGTTTTAATCCAGGTGAAAAGTCCATTGCCAGTTTTATGACAGATGCAATACATACTTGAGTAACAAGAGCACTAGCTTAAGACATGACTTAACAAGTGTGTCTCCTGGGCTGTTTTGTGATGCTTTGCATGTTTTGAATTATAATTAAATATGTTTACATATAACTATACTTGTACATACATATATATATATGTATGCACACACACATACATATTTAATATCTCACCTCAAGCCCAAGCAAAAGAAGCATCTAGAAAGTATCTTGCACATAATTGGAGGTAATCAGTAAGTTTTCACTCTCTCTTAGTGATATTATAGATCACAGTTAGATTTCATATATTACTTAATGTTAACCTTTACTAGAATATTAAACCAAATACTACAAGAATTCTGTTCAAAAAATCTTTTTCCTGTTATGTCCAAATTTAGACCATAAGATTATAGAATTAAATAGCTCTATGATCTAATATTACAAGCATCTGAAAAGTAAATATACAGAATTTATACAAAAAGAACTCCACTTTTTTCAAATGACATTTGTACCAAGTGGGAGACCTAGAATTCAGATTTTTGGCATTATATCCAATAAAAGCTATATATTATAAGTAGTAAGTATTAATTTTATAAATAAAATTACTGAATGCATTACTGAACATTTTATTTTGAAGCCAAACAATTATTCCTTTGAATGGTTGTAATTTTAGATGGTATAAGTTTCTGAAGCCTGGAGGTGTCCTTATTTAAATTATACCTGTGTATCTAAATGCCTTGTCAAAGTGAATTATAGTCTGGAAAAGAATTCTTGGGGCATATACAGGTCAAATCCCTCCTACACGCACCACTGCAATAAAAAGTTCACTATAACAAAAAGTTCATGGAAGTGCTGGCTGGTGGCCCATGTTAACAAAGCAGATCTAGTGAGAATGAATTCTCTGGCACTGAGTAACTATATCAAGAAGTTTTCAACTTCAAGAGCCATAGTAATTTTTAATTGCCGAAGGATTTATTCTCTATTGTGAGTTCTTTGCTTCTCATGATTTGGTTGAGAAGTTGATCAGTTTTGTCCTTTGAGAAATATAGATGAACTACTTAATTTTCAGCATTTGAAAAATATTTCCTATAATATTTCATATTGTCCATGTCTAGGGGGTTTAGGGACGTATGTGTAGTGGGTATTGCATCCGTGGTCTAGGGGAGTGGAAAGAGTCCTTTGCATTGCTGAGACTTCATAAAACATTTCTTTCTATATTCATATCATTGAATTAGAATTGACAGGTGAACACTCAGTGTCAAATATTTGCTTTTCTTCTGAGTTTGGAAAATGTTAATACTGTGGATCCAGACCGTAAGGGAAAGTAGACGGTTTCAGAAGATGGTTTCTTCATTACTGTGGGATGGGTGGATGTTATTTTGAGGTATCAATCATCCTCCAGGGAATTCTCTCCTCCCTATGCCTGTTCCATCCCTACCCTTTCATACACCTAGACTTTGTTAGCCTCATTGCTTTAAGTAAGTGTTGCAATGACATGAACATCAGTTTTAACTGTCTCTGGTTCCTTATCAAAATATAGAGAATATACGTTTTGGAGAAAATATTTGCAAGGGACAAGGCAAAATCTCTTCTTCTGATCACCATGTTTTCCTTAAACCTTTACTCAGTCCTTCCTTGGGCCATACTTGCCAGAATCTCATGACTCTCACCCCTCCATAGGCACACACAATGTACCAAACATAAAGAGGATATGCCTCGGGCACTTGTTGGGATGGTGGCGGTATGAAAATAAGGCCTCCCAGCCATGTTGTCCCTAGTTGCTTGGGGGAAGAAATACTGCGGATGTTGTATAGAACCATCTAGAGATTCACACTAACTTGAGACAGAGCAAAACATATAGTCTTGTTACATACTGTCCTAGAGACAGACATTCTGTGGAGAGCCCATGTTGAAAATAATTGAGTGCATTGATTAAATGAATGCACTGATAAAACTGTGGGTTGCCAGATCAGTGATACAGGGAGGTAAGAACAGGAGAAAAAAGTTCGCAAATAGAAGGAATCTGATCGCTCACTGGGCTTGGGAGAAGTATGAGAGCTTCTACGTATGAAGGCAGAGATCGGATTCAGTGAGAATAAAGGGATGGGGAAAGTGAAAGGACAGGAGACGGTAATCTGAGAGGGATTTACAGATCAGTCTTGGGAGTGAGTCAGTTTTACATGGTAACAGACACGACCGTGCTGGTGAGAGCTTAGGCATGGTGAATGCTGAGACCACTGGAACTGGGTGGTTGGGAGGTCAGTGGAATAAAGGGGATGCAAAATTCTCAGGTTGTTTTTCAAAGAAACATTTCTGATTAGCAGTTATTAAAGTAACTGTAATTTGGAAGGTAGGTTAAAGGGAGAAAACTTCATCCCACTAATAGGCAGAATTTAGGTTGAGGAGTTCTTGAATCTATCAGCCTCAGGCTCTCCTACCTGCCTAATATTCATTTCCTCATTTTCCCATTTTTTTTAAACCCATTTTCTCTTTTTAAGGGAACTGTGATTTTATTTTCTGTGACAGTGTCCCCAGTTATACGTGCTCACAGCCAAGCCTGTCTTACAACTCGGTGCAGCTGTCTAATGAGCATCTCGCCGTAGAGATGTAAGCGAAGACAGGCAGTGGGGATTCCTCCAAAGGTTTCTTTGTTGTTGTTTTATTTATGTGTTTTTTTCAAACTGACTTAATTGTCCTTGCTCCTATCCTTTTGCCCTTTGTCTTTCCCCCTTTTAACTCCTTGGAACAAGGATGCAATATCTGGATGCACGGAAGCCAACTTTTGAACATCCAGAGGAAGGCTTTGGGTTAAGATTGTGGGAGCAGAGATCCAGAAAGAGCCTGGACTCGGGTGGCTTAGAGAAGGCAATTTATTATCTCCCTGCACCTTCATGCTATTTGACAAAATTAAGCCTTATGTGATCATAAGACAAGTTTCTGTTACAGGCAACCAAACACAATCCCTAATTGGAAAAAGATCCAGTTGTAATGGTGTTGTTGAGAAAAAGTTATGCCTTAAGCAACCAAAATCTAACTCCTCAGATGACTGACATTGACCTAATGATGAATTCACTGATTAAGGGGAAGGGCTGTGTTTGGCTAGTGTCCTGCCATTTCAAATCTGCCTCTCCAGGTGTTCAGGAATATTCGCAATCAAAAGAATATTGGAATTCATTTATGATAATCCATACTATGCTATTCAGTTTTATTAAAATGTTATTCCTCTGTGAAATTGATCCTTAGGTTAATTTGGAGGCGGGGAAACTTGCCAGGTCAAAGTTTGAATAAATTACAGGATGAAAAGTAGCATATGTTCTCAAAAATCTGAAAATTAGTTGCAAAGTCACAGCTAATTTAATTACCTGGTTTTACTGCCTTGGAATAATAATGCAGAATGAGAGTTATAATAAAATTAGCCAAAATACAGCCCATTGGAAATTTTAAAGAAGAAACCTGCATGGTTTGGTTGCCTACTTTAAATACAATGGTTTTATTAAAAACAAGATATAATTTTAACGATAATGATCTAGGTACCTCATAAAACCACATTTCCATTTCTATCGTGCAATCTAATGAAACACATTTGTTATCTACCGTTATCTCTCATACATTCAGTTGAATATTTTCAAATACAGATTCTCAGATTAAGTGGCTAGGAAACAGTATGCAACTACAGATACCAGTAGAACATACTATGTAAATGTAGTTGAGACAACCAGTAATGTTGGATCTATGTAACACTGATTGATGACTCTATAATACATATATAGTCAGATCTGGTGTTTTGCTTGAATATGGCTAAATAAACTGGAAATGTATGATATGCACATAATTTAAAATACGTGCATAAGACATCTCTGGTCAGAGGGTCTAAGAACTGAGCTTGCTTTAATGTAATTTTATATAAGAAAGCTTTGAAAGAGAAGATTAATCTTCCTGTCCTGTACAAAGTTCAGGCCACCAATCTGCCTCTTAATTTCATTACACACACCCTCAAACACCCATAATTCCATTGTCCATTGTTTTAAATAACTCTGTGTACAAATTGAAGGACTTTCAGCTATGATTCAGTGCTGTTAATTTCTAATAGCTAATATGATAACCACCAAGCATCATCTAATTTAGTCCTTAGAATTGACAGTTAAATAAAACTAATGTTATTAAAGGCAATCTTCATAAAGTGAGGCTCCTTGCCCTGATAAAATCTTTTATTACAAATTTCGGATCTTATCCAGCCTGGTAAAAAGATGATTATATTCAATTCCATAGTTCAGGGTGGTCTTTGCACACACATTGAGGTTTCTAAAAATTTTTCAAGTCTTTTTCTTTATTTACTAAGTGATCTGGAATTCTTGGATTTAACCTCAGTTCTTCAATGAAATATGTAAGTTTAAATAAGCAATTTCCACTACAGTGTGTGTGTGTATATATATATATATATATATATATATATATATATATATATACACACATACATACATATATATATATATATATACACACACACACATATATATGTATGTATATATAAAAGATTAGTCACTGTTTCCCGCTCAGCAATAATAGTATATCTGGGGAAAAAAATTCTCTGATAAATACTTCTCACATTTTCATCAGTTGCAGAACTGGAGATGCAAACAGATAGTAGTTCCAGGCCTGAAAATTACCATGGCCTCAGTTTATCCTCTATAAATAGACTGTCAAGATTCTTTGTAAATACAGTTGTGTCAATACAAATTATTTTTAATCTCATGTTACAACAATTGTTTGAATATTTTATTCTTAGCAGTAAACATGCCTTCACAAGTTTACAACTTAAAATCTGTTTTTAAAATTAGCTACCTTGGATAACTATTAAAAAATCAAAAATAATATTTTTAATCAAATGTAATCCCACAACTCAGAGATAATGAGTTTGAATTTTGATATTTTTTGTTTCTGGTTTTTTTCTATGCATAAATGTGTTTAAAATACAATTTTACAGTATTTCATATTTGTACTTTCATACATATTCATTTGGTAATTATTTATATAGTTCTTCCTAAAATAAAAAAAAAACTAAATGTTGGAACTCATAGTTGGAATGCGTCTTAATAATTATGTATTCCTACATCCCTTTATAACGTTCTTCAGAGGTCCTCCTAGCATCATTCCAACATCAAAACATCCCTTAAAAATCTTCTGAGTGCCCCTTATCTTAAGGATAAGGAGACAATTTTGCCTTATGATTTGCGATTCCATTTTAGACAGCTCTAATTTTATGTTAGACTTACTTCACTGCCACCCATTGGCTATATTTCTGTCCTCTAAAATTACAGAGAAGAGGAAAAATTTCCTTAGAGTAGGAGAATCTCACCTCCAGGCTAAACAACTATTGTTTCATCAATGACGCCATGTATGGGATTGTGCTTATCTTTGCTTCTGGTGGCTCTTGTTTGACAAATCAAGAGACTTCTTTTTTCTTCTTCTTTTTTTTTTTTTTAATAGATGTTATTCTTTTAGAGCAGTTTCAGGTTCACAACAGAACTGAGCAGAAAATACAGACAGTTGGCGTATAGCCCTCCCTACTCAGACATATACTCTTCCCTACACTCAGCATCCCTCATCAGTGTGGCATATTTGGTACAATCGATGAACCAACATGGACACATTATTATCAACCAAAGCCCTTACTTTACATTAGGGTTCACTCTTGATGTTGTGCATTCTATGAGTTTTGAAAAATGCATAATGACATGTAGCCACCACTATAGTATAATACAGAATAACTTCATTGCCCTAAAAATCCCTTGTGCTACATCTATTCATTCCTCCCTCCCTCTCTCCAAACTCCTGGAAACCACGATCTTTTTATTGTTGTTGTAGCTGTTCCTCAAAGAAGTTATTTTTCATACGGGCTCTGTATTCAGAGAGCCTGGTATTAAATCCCGCCTCAGCAAGTTACTAGCTTAAGCAAGGTATTTAATCTTTCTAAGACTCAGTTTCCAAATCTGTGAAACAGGGGTAACAATTGTACCAAAATATAAAGTCGTGTAAGGACTACATTAGTTAATATACACGAAGTGCTTAGTGCAGTGGCTGGCACAGTAAGTGCTTAATGCATGTTAACTATGATTAATTTATCCCAGTTATTCATTTACTTTCATGGTTTCCACTATTAACAATGTATTGATGACTCTATTCATTGTCCCCAAATGTATCAAGCTTCAGATACATATAACCAGCTCTTGTAGATATCTGAGCCTGAACTTCTTATGAATTATCTCCCACCCTTCCAAGGCTGCTTGTCTGGCACCAACTAGCCACTCACTTAGGTAGGATCCTAGGAATAACATATGCCTCTTTCCCTCTTTCCCGCTACATCTCTTGTCCCCTTGTCTCTTCTGCCTCACATCCCACATTCAACTGGCTTAAATTATCTCCCCTCCAAAAGATATTTTGAAATCCTAACCCCTGGTACTTGTAAATGTGACCTTATCTGGAAACAGAGTCTTTGCAAGTGTCATCAAGGTACGATGAGGCCATACTGGATTAGAGTCGGTCTGAACGTCAATGACTGATCCCCTTAAATGAGAAAAAATACAGAGATGCTGAAGACATAGACAGGGGCTATGTGAAGATGGAAGAAGAGAAGTGAATGATCCAATTACAATATAAGAAAAGCCAGGGATTGCCAGCCATCACTGGAATCTAGGAAGTGGAAAGGAAGGGTTTCCCCTAGAACTTTTATAGATAGGCTGGTCCTGCTGACACTTGATTTCAGACTTCTTGCCTCCAGAAATGTGACAATAAATTCCTATCTTACGTTCATGGTGCTTTGTTCCAACAGCCCCTAGGAAACTAATATAAACTGAGTTTTCAATTTTGCTTTTATAATATCTCTTGAATTCTTTTCCATCTCCAGTAGTGATTCCAATTTGGCCACCAAGTTGTCTCTCCAAATAATGCCTCTGCTCCTGGTCTTTCTTAAAGGTCACAGAAATGATAAAACAGGAATAAACAGAAAATCACAGATAAACGTGATGGAAAGCTAAGCTATATTTATGCAGACTGAAGAATATGTTCACCGGTCAGTATATGCTTAACTAGAAATTTGAGTTCATATTAATGGACTGATAGTAAGCTGTTAGTCTATGAAGTTGCTAATTTTCAAACTTGAAGACATGTTGGTGTGATAATATTTGTGTGATTTGCTTCTTTATTTTTTTCAAAGGTGACTTCACAAGAGAGATTTAACTGACCATTTATTTCTTTCAAATTGTGGATTGGTGGAGCCAGACTCTTATCTGCTTTAAATATTATCTATGTGCTGGTGACTGTCTAATTTGTATCACCATACTGACTTCTACATTTAAATGATTACTTGACATTTCCACTCGTATTTCTTATAAGCTATGAAACCTAATGTGGGCAAAATGGAACTTCATGTTTTTAACCAAACCTGCTCTTCCCTAAGTGTGTCCCATTCAATTCTATAACACCTACATTCATCAAGTGCTTAGATCAAAATTTACAGTGTCGTACTTGTTTCCTCTTTCATATCTCATCTTCTGACATTTAATCCATCTTCTCTGCTTTATCTTCAGAATACATCCAAAATGCAGTTACTTTCCAAAACCTCCATGGCTCCATTCAAACCTGTGGCCCTGTTATCTTTGCACTAGACTGCGGTGAAGGTACCCTAAATGGTGTCTCTACTTCTATTTTGGCCCCAGGCAAGACACAATATTTGTTCTCCATGAGCTTCCAGATGATTCTTTAAAAATATAAATCATATAATATCACTTACTATCTACTCAAATCCTCTGCTGGGTCCTGATATCTTTAAAATACAATCTATGGCCTTGAACAGGGCTTGCATGGCCCTACCTGACCCAGTGCTTGCAATGACCCCTGCTTTATGTCTTCTCACTCTTCCTAAGGAACACTTTCCCAGCTTTCAAGGCAACTTTGCTTTTTTTTGAAAAAAAAAAAAAAATCAAAGATGATTCTCTTCAGAATATTTGCACTTGCAGTTTCCTTTTCCTGAACTATTTGTCCTCAATCTATTTCCATGGTTTGCCTCTATATTTTTTCAAAGGTCACCTCACAAGGGAGATTTAACTGACCATTTATTTTAAATCTTCACATGACTTAGATTTACTATAAAGTTACAGTAATCAAGACGGTGTGGTATTGGCAAAAGAATAGACAAGTAGATCAATGAAACACTTAAGAAGTAGATTCACACAAGTAGAGTCAATAGTCTTTGATGAAGGAGCAAAGGCAAGACAATGCAGAAATGATAGTCTTTTCAAAAATGGTGCTAGAACAACTGGACATTGACATGCAAAAAACTGAAACCAAATCTCAAATAGACCTTAAGCCCTTTACAAAAATTAACTCAAAATAGATCATATGCCTAAACGTAAAATGCAAAACTGTAAAAATCTTAGAAGACAACACAGGAGGAAACCTAGACAACCTTGGGTGTGGGGGTGACTTTTTAAATAAAAACCAAATGTGTGACCCATGAAAAAATAACTGACAAGCTGGATTATGTTAAAATTAAAAAATTCTGGTCCATGAAAGATGCTGTTAAGAGAATTAGAAGATAAACTACAGACAGGGAGAAAATGTTTTTAAAAGGCATATCTGATAAAGAACTGTTATCCAAAATATACAAAGAACTCTTAAAATTTAATAATAAGAAAACAAACAACTTGATGAAAAAATGGGCAAAAGATCTGAACAAACACCTCAATAGGGAAGAAAAACAGATAAGAAATAAGCATATGAAAAGATGCCCAGCATTATATGCCATTAAAGAATTGCAACTTAAAACAACAATGGGATACCACTCAATGCCTATCAAGATGGCAAAACCCCCAAACACTGAGAGTATTAAATGCAGAGGATCATGTGGGCATAAGAATTCTCATTCATTGCTGATGGGAATGAATGGTCTGCCACTTAGGAAGTGGTACACCCACTTAGGAAGATATTTGGACAGTTTTTACAAAGTTATGCATACAATCCAGCAATTACACTCCTTGGTATTTACCCAAAGGAGCTAAAAACTTACGACCACCCAAATACCAGCACACAGATGTTTATAGCAGCTTTATTCATAATTCCAAAACTTGGAAGCAAAAAGACGTCCTTCAGTAGGTGAATGAATAGATAGTGTTAAATCCAGACAGTGAAACATTGTTCAGTGCTAAAAGAGTTATCAAACCATGGAAAGACATGGAGGAACTTAAGTGTATATTATTAAGTGAAAGAAGCCAATCTGAGAAGACGTCATGACTCCAACTATATAACATTCTGTAAAAGGTAGCGCTATGTAGACAGTAAAAAGGTCAGTGGTTTCCAGGGGCTGGGAAAAAGGAAGGACGAATAAGATGAGTACAGAGCATTTTAGTATCATATTCTGCAGGATGCTATAATGGTGAATATGTGCTATTGTACATTTGTCAAAATCTGTAGAATGTACAACACCAAGAGAGAACCCTAATGTAAACTACGGACTCTGAGTGATAAAGATGTGTCAATATAGGTTCATCGATGATAAATTGTATTGTTCTGGTGAAAGATGTCAGTGGGGTTGGGTGTGGGAGCAGGGAGTCTATGGTAACTCTCTGTACTTTCTGCTCAATTGTTTTGTGAACTTAAAACTATTCTAAAAATAGAGTTAATTAAAAAAAAAAAAGGATTACCAGAGCTTATATCTTGGTCAGAGATTTTCCACAAGAAAGGAGTGACCAAATGAATTTTTTTGTTGTTAAATATCAGACTTTGGAATTGTAAAGTACCTGTAATTTTTCTTTGGGCATCAATAGTCTTAAATCAGACTCTGGAAAAGTGGACAAATAAAAACAAATTTTTCTACAAAAATCCTCTCTTAAACCTAGTCTCTTATTCCACTCTACTTTTTGTCATAGCACTCACCAGTAATTGACACATAATGATATTTCATTTATTTATTGTCTGTCTGCCATGGGAAAATGTGAGGGACCCACATGCGATCTGGGACTTGGTCAGTGTTATTCACGGCTGTGAATCCTTTGCTTCTAACATCCTGCCCAGCACTGAGGTATTCAAAACGACCTGTGGAATGAAAGGAGTGGGAGAAAATGGAGTTGAATTATTCTTATATTATTAATGTTTTGCTTGTTTAAAAAATATCTGGAGTAATTATCCCAAACAATGAAGGCAATTAGATTTGGGTACATTTTAATAACTGAAGAAAGTTAAAATCTCTGTAAATACCTAGAGTAAGTTAAGAATTTAGTGAAAGTTTGGGAGAGAAAACATCAACAACTTGGAGGGAAAAAAAACAACGAATGTAATTAAATTTTCCGATTGGTGCAGGAAGCACATATCGACTTTTGAATTATTTCTATAGAATGCCTGATTGTGGCTTTGGGGTGTTTGTGTGTAAAATAACATACCAGACCTATGCATTTTGGATAAGAATCCTTTCTACCTTGTTAATAGCATGCCATCTTATTCATCAGGAATAACACAAGTAGCATGAAATATTTTCATTGTATGTCTAGGATTTTCATATATAAATATTTCTAGATTTTCAGACACAGTGTTTCTCATTCCTGTTTAGTTCCAATACTATGAAATTACCTCTATCTCTTGTCTGTTAACCTAGGTTGAGGTTACTGTACTTCAGTTTAATTTTGAATGTAGCCTGAGGCAGAGGCCAGAGCCGTGCTGTGTCCTAGTGAGCTCAGCTGGTTTTATTCCGGTTCTTTGTGAAGAATTGCCTGCCTCACAGAAAACACCAACCTAATTGGTACCCTCGCTGTTTGTATCTAGGGAAAAGCTGCAAACTGAATGCACATCAACTGATGCTCAAGAATAAACAGAAAACATTGTTAACAAGATGATTTGTATCTCTAAAGAAATATGAAACAGATCAATACAGTCTAGAAACTGAAAAAAGCCGAATGTGATTTTGGAATGTCTTTACATTTTTAGGGTTTTTTCATTGAGTAATTTAAAGTTTCCAGTTGAGAAAATCGAGAGGCCTGAAATAAATTCTGACATAGTTCATTTTAGACAGAGTCCCATGTTTCCTTCAAAAACGGATAAAGTTGATTAAGTAAGACCAGCTATTTCTTTAAAAAGTATTTGACAGATATTTCAGTGAAATACATTATCTGATTATTTGGAGTTTATTACAGAATCCATCTAAGCCATTTCTGGACATTAATTCAGTATAGACTATATTTCCATCCTTTTATTGTTTCTCTTCTGAGGATATAAAGGACTCGATGCTAAGTTAGCATGTTCAACCTTAGCCTGACATCTGCAAATATATTTCAAAACCTCTCAATATTTTAATCATTTAGGATGGCAATGCATTCCTAGAAGTCCCAAATAGTTACTGAGGGATGAATTTTTTTTGTAAATAATAAAAGTTCTAAAACTAAGTGAATCCCTGGGTTAGTGCTTCCAAACTCCTTTTAGATAGTTCTTGAAAAAGAACTTTGGGAAATTAATGTCCAGTCCGAGATACATATGCCTTACATTAAATTATTAAAGGCATTCATGAGACATGTAATTTTAAACAAAACAGTTTGCCCAAAAATATTCATTCATAGAGGTCTTTTTCCTGATACAGTAATTAACAAACCTCTGGTTAATAAAAACAACATGAAGAACTATAAAACTGATCCAACGTGTAAAAAGGTTAGACTATTCTGCTTGTCCTTTACTGCAAGTACTTTCAAGTGACTACCTCGAAGTACCTTGGACCATGGAGACTGCGCCAAGTGATTGCAACAGATGTTCTGAACCCCCAGAGAGGTAGGAGGAGACCGGGTTACCCCTTGGCATTGTTCTGGGAATCTATATCACCATGTTTCCGTAAGGTGAAATTGGTGACTCTCATCATCAAACCATCGTCATCACTGGCGTCACATTATTAGATGACCTTACAGTGGGCACTGGGCTAACACTTTATGTTCATTGCTTCACTTAATACACAGAACAGTTCTTCCATAAGACAGCTGTTCTTAACATGTCCATTTTACACATAAGGAATCTGGGACCCAGGGAGGTTAAGACACTGGCTCAGGGAAACACTGTTAGAAACTGAGAACCATAAAACAAGCCTAGGCTGTTTAACTCCAAAGTTTCACAAGTACAGTGATTGTGATTTTATTTCTCAGAACCAATGTTTCAGATTAAGATTAAGAAACCTTCAGTCATTACTCTGTTTTGCTGATGTACTTTAGGCCCTGCCATAACCATACTGACTATTTAAAAAATGCCAAGTTCCTTGAAAAATAAGCGTCTGCCTTTTTACACATAAAATTTATTTAGAAAAGCTAAAATTTTAGATAGCAAAATTAGATAGAGAATAACTACCTGAGAAAAACATTAAGAGATACATTGCACTATCATTTGTGTTTATTTCCTTCCCCTATTTTGCTTATAAAAAATATTTGTGTGCAAGTATTATAAATATACAGGAAGAATAGTTGATTTTCACTTACAAATATTTTATGAATATTTCTGTATGAAGGATTACAAATGTGCCATCACTTAAATAACTGAACAGTGTTCCTTGAAATGGATGTACAATAGCTATTTACTCAATCTTCAGTTCCTAGATATACAGATGTATGTAAACATTTAAAATTTATATTTGGGGGTCTTTCGGTCCCCCTTAATTTCAGAGAACATTTATTAAGTTTTCTAAGAACTATTTCTAAAGCTTTGCTTTGCCTGAGATGATAGAGAAAAAAATTACCACCCTTCAGGTGTGTGTGTGTGTGTGTGTGTAGGTGTGTGTGTGTGCTCGCGCGCGCGCGCGCGTGCGCGTGAGAAAGAGAGAGAGAGGGAGAATGTGAGTGTTTAACTCACAAAGCACTGACAGTTTTCTCCCAAACAGCCCCCACGCTCCAAGCTCTCCAACTCCCTTACATAGCCTGGAGGCAGATGCTGAGTAGGGCAGACAGAGTTACTGCCACAGCAGTTTGGCATTGCCTGTGTAAATGACTTAGCATCTTGCTCTATGTACTTGGGAATAACTATCATTTTCACCTTCGAGTCTCTGTTGAAACACTAGGAATGGAAGGAAAAAATCAAACACTTTGGGATGGAGTTCAGACACACTGATATCTAATTATGTTCCTTATCTCTGAACTAGACTCAAAATACATAAGCAAAAAACTTAAAACTCTGTTCTTGGTCTTTCCCACTGTAACATTCAGGGTACTTTGGCTGCTAATGACACAGAATGACCCTAAGTGACTAACAGAAACGGAAGGATAAAATTGCATCAAAGGTTAACAACAGTTAGTGAAAATAAAAACAAAAACTAAGAACCAGAAGTGGAACAGACAGTAATGAAGATGATAATATAGAAGGCTGGTCACCTAAGAGCCACCACTGGAATATTTGAAATTCAACTGGAGACTGGTATTTACAGAAGGAGTCTGATGTCAGGAGCTTCCAGGCATTCCTTTCATTTCTTTGATGGGAGAAAACAATACCCTGCTTTACCTTCTCACTCCTACAGGGCAGGCTGTGTGGGAGAGATGATGTCCCAGAGGGAAATCGGGTGCTGCTGTGCACGGGTCACGGAAAATAGGAGGCCAGAAGCAACACAAGTCAACTACACACTCGGAAACACTTCTCCTGCAGCTCAGCACTGGAAAATCTTGAAACATTCAATATTTGAACACAATGTTCGAACATTCCAAGGGAGTCAGCACTAGAAAAATTGTATTAAATGGTAAAATTGGTTAGACTTTATTCAGCCTACCTAATCAACTTATAGTAACTTTACTCAAATGTAATATAGATGAAAATCTCTGTATGAGCTGTTTTTACATCAAAAACAACCTCAGAAAGAAAATCTATAATGGAAAGCATGTACTTTGATTCTACTGTCAAATAGGACTTAAAGCATAAAAATAGTAATTTAATTTGCAATATGGCAGAAATCCCTACCATGCAAAATAAACAACCTTAAATGTAGAGTGTCTGGAAAATTCTGTTACAGACCCCTGGTTCTTAATGTCATTTCATGTTACCCACTGAAACACCATTTTGAACATGATGAATGTATGTCACGAATGACAAGTGAAAAAGATCAACCCTTAACATTTTTTTTAATGTGTCAGTCAGAACCTCTCTTGATGATGAATTAATGTTAATGAGGTTTGATGAATGAAATGAGGCACATTACTGTGGAGAGACACTCATTGTTGAAGAATTGGTAGATAGGAGACAGGAGGCCTTAGCTTACTGTGGAATATTACTCTAGGAACTTTAAATGGAAGAAACACAAATACTGAAGCACAACATCCTCTGAGACATCAGTAACCTGAGAAGAATTATTGTTCTCTTCATCTCTTTACTATGATATCACCTTAGAGCTCTGATGGACCCTAAGGGAATATAACAGGAAATTTAAAGGCAAGTTCTTCTAGAGGGAATGTTTCAAATGGTTTTCTCTGTCCAATTCTCTGTCCTAGAATATTACTCTAGGAACTTTAAATGGAAGAAACACAAATACTGAAGCACAACATCCTCTGAGACATCAGTAACCTGAGAAGAATTATTGTTCTCTTCATCTCTTTACTATGATATCACCTTAGAGCTCTGATGGACCCTAAGGGAATATAACAGGAAATTTAAAGGCAAGTTCTTCTAGAGGGAATGTTTCAAATGGTTTTCTCTGTCCAATCATACTGGAAAAAAACGTTTTCTCAATGAGTTAGCATGCTGATATCGCCCTGTAGGCCATCCTGGGACTCTGTCGAATATTACTCCATTACTTAGCATGGACAAGCAGGGCTGGGCTTGAAACCAAGTGGAGGAGTCCACGGATACTTCTCTGGAGACAGTTCAATCTCTAGGTTTTTAATCTGTTATCGGTAGGACAGTGGCAAGTCGGGGATTAGCAGTTTAATAAGACATGATGGTGAGACACCTCAAGAAATAGGCAAAGTGGTACTAAGAGGTGCACAGTGGCAGGTGGCCCAGTAGCTCACCGGTTGGCACCATAACTTTGTATTATTTACCTAGCTGAGGGGCAAGATTGAGCCATACTACTAAGAAAATAAAATTATACAAAATGTAAAAAAATTGAAGACTGAAAAATAAAAGAATGTGAGCACAGATAGGAAATCTGAGGATAGTTTCATAAGGTGAAAGCTGGAATTTGGGAAAAAGAGAGATTATTACTATTACTTTAACTGGGATTGAGAAACATGTACTAAGTTAACCCAGGGTCAGTTAGCATGAATGTTACAGGGCTGAACCGCAGAATGTCGGAGTGGGGCTCAGTCCCACTGGGCAATTCTTAAAAACCTGTTGACAACTTGAATGGATTTCCTTCTCCCCTAAATCTTCAGAGTTCAAGTAATTCCTCCTGATCTAGTGACCACTCTCTTACAATTTCCTTATTCTTATATGATTTCTTCCCAATTTATATACTTTTGACATAGAACCAGATATTTCTTCCTTTCTGTCCTTTCAGATTTCTGTCCTCTTTGGCTTTACCAGTCAGCAGTTTTTGTTGAATGACCTTAAAAATGTTGTATAAACAGGCGGTTCATCAAATGGCAGCAAATGATGGGGTTCACCCAGCTATCAGGCATCAGCAAGCAAGCAATGGTTTACTTAGCTTTAAGGAGACAGGTTGGGAGGTGAAGAAGAAGACAGAGAGGAGATAAATAGCCTAGAGAAACTTGTCCTTATGGCAGTTGGAGAAGACTACATTAGCAGTTCCCGAGAACTGATCTGTGTGTAAGTAAGTCGGGTATTTTTAAAGTTTCACGTGATTCTCTTGTGCAGCTAGGAATGAAAACTCCTGTTAGAGCATTTGTGAACTTAACATGTAGGGGTAAAAAAATTAATCTGTGAACAGTTAGGGTCTCAAAGAGCTTTCCAATGGAGTCCCAAGATCAAAACTATTTAAATAATAATTGCATGAGGTCATTTGCCTTTTTCACTTGTATTCTCTCATGACTGTAAAGTATGTTTCCTCAGTGGCTACATGATACGTAAACCAATAGATGGAAAGTAGAAACAGAAAGATGAATACACCTGTCTTTTATTAAGACAGATTTTAACAAAGCTTGTAAAACGATCTGATAGTTTTACAAGAGAACACATACACTAAATACAAACTACTCACAAATTTTTAAAAAAATAGAGCTATTTAAAACATGCATTATTTATGTTAAGTAAGGATTTATTTTTAAATGAATGAATAAAGAAATCTCATTTCAGTTTTAGTTTCTACAATGAATGCTGATTGATTTCATCCAAATAAACAGTCATTCTTCAGAGCTCTTAATAATTTTAGGAGTATAAAGAGTTATTGAGACTAAAAATATTGAGAACTGCTGCTCTGTGGAGTGATAGATGCTTCAAGGCTTTTGAGAGACTCAAAAGCTTCTATATATATAGAAACTTTCTACAGATCTGTTTAAAGAAATGTGCTAGGCAGAGGTGATATTTACCAATGCAACACATAGCTGAGCACTTTACATTTAATAAGATGCATATTCATATCTAACACAGTATGCTGAACACTTTCAACTTATTTATCTGTCTGTTCCTTTGGAAGATTGTTAGGGATTTTCCATCGGAACCCCAGCTTCCACCCAGGAGCGACTGACCGTTGTTGCTCCATCTGCGCTGGGGAGAGCGCTTCAAGCTCTCAGGGCTTGATGGCATTAGGCAATAAAATATCCAATTAACTGCTCTTGCTTGATTCCCATGTTGACTGTGAAGTCATATAATTATAATTTAACTTGCCTGTAGGGAAGGAATATGCTGATCAGTAAATAGAAGTATTCATTCCTCTTGATAGCTATATGTTTTATTTAATAATAATTAGGCCTCACTTGGTTATCTTGTAAATTAGACTCTTGCGAGTGCGGTCAGCCTGACTTAATGTCCTGGACTGAGGGACTCAGGGTGCACCTATACCCACGTTTCTGAGCCTGAAAAAACTGAATGCCATGCCCTAGAAATGGAATTCCAGTCAAATAAGGACCCTTCAGGAAAGCCACCCTTCCCTTCTTTCTTGCATCCTCCAGAATAAGATTGCATAAGTAATGTATTTAATTTAAATCACTACTCCTTAAGCCATCACTGGAGTTTAACATAGAGATATTTGAAATAATAAAAACCATTTCTCTCTTCTCTGAGCTGTTATTAGAAATCTGTACAGGTAATCTTAAATTTGCCTGAATAAATTAGATTGGTTTTAAAACACAATGACAAAAAAAACCAAAAAAACAAAAAACAAAACACTTCATTACAGCACCACTCAAACTTTATAAATTTTTATTAAATGGTCTAAAATCATTGGATAATTTAGAGGAGTTGACATTTTGCACTCTTTTTTTGATAAATTGTTCTTAAGAATTGCATTAAATTAAACTTTATTTGAAAAAAACTTACAAACTATAAACTTATAAACTGTATGAATGAAAATTCAATTATGTTATAGGAGCTAAACTTAAAAGATAAGAATCAAAGTTATCTTCAAAAGAGAACACATATGCAGACGTTGTGCTGTGGTTGTGAGTGTCGACCAGCTGCTGTGAGCTGAGTCAAACCTGCAGGTGAGCCCAGGTCCCTGGACCCTCACCGCGTTACTCTCCTCCTTCCTGGGGGGCCTGATGACGTAGGGACCCTCCTGACACTGCTGGGCCTCCAAGGGCTGCGGGTGGAGCAGCAGGAGCACCAGGGCCCCTGGGGAGAGGCTGAAAGTTGGCCTCGACCTTGGCCAGCATCTGTCTGTTGCGGTCACTCTCCTTTCACAGGTCCTGGAGCTTTCTCTAGGTGGCCACTGCAGCCAGCTAGCTTCCCTCAGCTCTTTTCTCTTGGAAGCAGATCCCTTTGAGGTGGTAGGAAGAGGTTCTCTCCAGTTCTTCGCCTGCATCTTGGGCGATCTTCTTGCAGAGGTCGCACATCTGACCTGTGGAGTCCAGGTCTCTACACACATTGGTGAGTTTCTTCCTCACTTCTGAGCAGCAAGCTTCCACCTGAGAGAATTATCTGTGAAGCTGCACCATGTAGTCATCATAGGCATCAGGCAGACTTTGAAGTTTCAGCTTCAGCTGCTCAGTCTCACCATCAAGCTGGGAATTCTCACACTTCACAGACGCTTCTTCTACTTGGAGACTTGTTGTTTGTGCTGTAAGCTCTTGGATCGTCTGCTTTTCTTCCTGCAAGCGTTTGGCTGTCCCCTGATGTCCCTCTTGAGGATGTGGAAGGGGCACACTGTGGTCAGCATCATCTGTGATGCCTTTCAGATCACCTTCTGACCCGCGGACAGGGCGATGGCCATTTTCTGCTTCCTCCTGCTGGATGTCTGCGTGCCCTCCATCCACATGACCTCCAAGGAGGTCGGGCGACGGGGTGGTCTTTAGCAGGTGGTCTGCTATGGCTCTTAATCGGCTGATCCTATCTTGCAGGACCTGTGCCTTTCCTGCCTTCGGCCACTCCAGCCTCCCTCCCAACTCCTTTCCCTGGACCTGTCGCTTCCTTCTCCCAATTTCTGGGTGAAACAGTTCTGGACTTCTGGAAAACGAATATTTTTATTCAAATCATTCTCTTCTTTCTTCTGAGATTGTTCTCCATTTTCTCTGATGGTTTTAAGATGTGTTTTCCGTCAGTGACTTGGGAAAGTTGCGGAGGCTGGCTCTTCTGTGCCTTTTCCATAAAGTCAACAGTGCCCTGAAACAATGTCTTCCTTGGTTTTTCTTTCAAGGCCCAAAAGCTTAAGATTCGTAATAAGGGAGGACTGGCCTCGAGCCCAGGTGGCTTGAGGACTTCATGGGCCTGAGTCATCGGTCCAGTAGTCTCTCTCCATTTTCCACAGACTTCATCTTGGGCTGAAGACATTTTTCTGAGCGACTTCTCCCTTCTTAAAATGTACCATCTATTTACTGCCAGGACCAGCACCCCAGTACACACTAGGATCTCCCAGAGAAACACAGGGAGACCTGGGATGTGTGTCAAGCTTTCATAACAAGCAGCAGAGCGCTCCACAGGGGCTCCAGGATCAGCTGGAGAGTGGACCCAAGGGCAAGCAGTAAGACTTCCATGGCTGTGAGGCCTCCCCAGCTCTGCCTCTGAGGACCAGTGTCCTGTGGGCCCCAAATAACCGCTCAGAACCCTGTGATGTTCCGTCTCCAAGGTTAACTGCCTGACCACCAACGCTGGGCAGTTAGGCTGGGGGAGGGGAGGCAGGCCAGGTCCGAGTAAACAGTTGTCCCTAACTTTGCTTTGAAAGTGGAAAGTGACTTCACTTACTTAGGCCCTGGGGCAGGTGGAAGGGTTGATCACAGACTAGAGCTGGGCCACTCGAGGCCCACCTGGCCCTACAGCAAACCTAGAGGGTCAAAGCAGGGCCAGACCCTGTCCCTTTCTGTGCCTAAGAGCAAGTCAGGGCAGAGTGTGGTGGGGCTCTGTCCTGGGTGAAAGCCATTCTCCTGAGTTAAAGTTTCCTTCTGCTGCAGAGAAACCTGGTCCTGCCCCCAGAGTTCCCAGGGATCGCCCTCCTCTGAGGCTTCCTCCCACCTAGTGTGTGGTCACTGTGGGAAGACAAGGCCCCAGACTGAAGGGTGTCCCCAAATGTTTAACCAGGACTAGGAATCCATCCTCACAACTTAGGAGACTACACTGGGACTGGTTGGATCTCATCATTTCATGGATTCTATGCAGCCAGCACGTCCCTGTTCAATCCATTTTCCTAGAAGGGGTGACTGTGCTGAGGGCTGAGACAGGGACCCGGGTTCCTTCTGTCCTGTGGACATATTTGGCTCATACCTCCCATTGAGTCTCTAATTCATTAGGTTGTCTTCCCAAGTGGACCTCTACGGAGGGAGAGGTCCTACTTTCTGCTTCATTTGGCCCCATTTATCTCATTAATCACATCTTGCTCTGCTGACATCTCTCAGGCCAGCTGTAGGCTCAGAACCTCCTAGTCCACCCCCCGGGACTCTGTCTTGACAGGCTGGTCCCCATCCCTTTAGCAAGAGGGAAATGACAGAATCATCTGAGGCCAGTCTGAGGTCTCTGACTGATGACAGGGTTCACGAGCCCCAGGGGACAGTGGTGGGGCTTGGGCCTCGGGCCCCTCCCCGGGGAAGTCAGACCCCTTTCACGGTAGCAAGAGCCAACCCTACGCCTGCAAGTGGTTGCTGGTTTTTAAAAAGGACCCGAAATGGGATCACACGTGACTACATCATAATATTTTCTCCAATACCAAGCCAGCCCTAAAAAGAGAGAAATAGAGTTAAAATATTGCCCCAGAAAGAAGTACAGGATATGTAAAAGCTTCCGAGAAACTAGAGGCAATGGGGGAGGAGGGCAGGGCAGGGACAGTTGCCTTTATGATCATCCTTGTGTGACTACTGGAAAGTTTAACCTCCACGCACCTAATGCAGCAATAAAGAGTAAATGTCACTGTCTGGTTCAACCCATAGTTAATAAATCAAAATCTAGGTGGATCCCAGGACCTAGTATTTTAGTATATTTGTCCTTGTGTCCCCAAGGTGGTTGGATGCAGAGCCAGGGTGGGGACCACCGGTCCTCACAACCATGATGTCACCACGATTTCTTCTGCTCCAGGGGTTTATCTCTGAGTTATCTCCGCACCAGGGTGTGAGGGGACAGGAGGCAGACCATGCTGGTCTTCTGCCTCTTGCCCACATCGGTCTTCTACATTGTCAAGGCCTGTCCCGAGGCCGCCTTCACTAAATGCTCGCAGAATAGATGTGTGAACACTGCACATATGACAAAGGGTAGGATTCTGCGCGTTTCCCCGCTGTTCTTAACCAAACACGAGGCTTCCTCATGCCCTCCGAGACTGGACTGGTCCAGATGGACTCTTTCCCCACGTCTACAAAGGGGAAGAAAATGAGGAACTGCTGGAAGTCTGCCTAAGCCTTAATGACTTAATTGAAAACAATCTTATTTTGATATAACCTCCCTAAACTTTTTTTTTCTGTAAAAAATGTCCTTTCGTAAAATGACAGCAATAATGAAAATGGTTTGTTGGTTTTTAATTTCTGATTTGGCAAAATGCAAAGTGGGGAACCCAATATGCAGGACCAATGGGCTTCTATCCCTGTGGACGTTGTAAGGGTCTGAGTGTCGCAGTCTGGGAATGTCTGCTCAGAAGCTGGTTTCTGACCCATGGCTTTTTCTCTGTCCTGCCTGGGTTCCTGCCTGGAAGTACATGTTCCCAAGTTCTGAGGACAGCCCATAAGAGACACCAAATGCCCAACTACCTTTATAACCACCCATATCAATCTGCACCCACTGTACACATTCAGCGTTAAAAGATTTCATCAGTATATAGATTTTAACAAAGATTTTTGTGTGTCTTAAATATTAAGGGGAACCATTCCACTTTGTAGGAAAAATAAAATGCAAGGAAGGAGTGAATTGCCCATTGATCTCCATAAAAACACTTTTAGTCTGTTTGAGCATTAAGTGCTCTTAGAAGCTTATTGAACTTCTGAGCTATAACTCCACTTTTATACTAACTCTTTACAGCCATGGTTTCAACCAGAAAGACGAATGTTTTAAATTAGGTGTCCAAGAAAAGCATTAACCTTTTCAAGTAAATTGTGTTATTTCCTTTACTGCTGTGAATTATATAACTAAAAATAATGTTGTGTCCACAGACAAAAGATGCTACTTGTGACCCACCATAAAAGGGAGATGTACAGCAGTGTGTTCCATGGAATGATGGCTTTGCGCTAAGGAGACCATACACTCCTGAGTTGTCTGTGGCATATGCCTCTGTGGTTCACTGGGGCTCACTGTGAAGGCCGTGGGTCCTATCAGCCTGTGTTAACAAAACAGAAACAAAAACCCTGAGATTCATGCAACCACCATTCCTTCACACAACCAGGTGGCCCATGGGGTTTGCTTCATCCTTTTATAATAAATTACACCTGCCTGGCAGTTGCCATCATCTTATAATAAATTTTCCTCTCAGAATATTCATTTTGTCTCTCTTGGGCTCGGATCTCCAGATGGACAGGCCAACAATGCGTTCAGCCAAAATTGTGTTGCTTCTCTAAACATAACTTTGTTCGTCCCCATACAACACTTTTAGTCTCTTGAAAGCAATGCAATGCATATTTAAAATAATTAAATATAGGTCAGGTATATATCTGTAACTGCGGAAGAGTCCATTCACTGCATACTAAAAAAAAAAAAAAATTCAAATATCTATTGTTCGCTGAGCAACAAAATAATTAGCTCGGAGGATTCTGGCCTGAGATGGTCTGAATATCAATGTGCTGGTAGAGAAGAATTTTCCATCTATATGAAAATAAAATAGCAGTGGACTCATCCCCTCTACCCCATGCAATTTCCTATGGTTTTCGCCCACAGGAAATGTTAAGAATTTATCAGGCAGAAAATTGTAACAGAGATGTGTCTCATCAGTATTAAGAATGTCGTGGGTTTCCAGGTTTCCTAATGTGTTGAGAAAGGAAAAAGCCTTCAGATGATTCTCAGAGGGAACAAGAAGAGGCTACATTGCTTACAAAGCCTGGAGAGAACGCAAGCCAAATAGAACTACAGAAACAGCAGGATAAGGACACCTCTCTCAGCAACAACACAGATGACATGACCCACAGAAACCCCTGTTTCTGTCCCTACTTGCTGCTTCAGGCAGCCTGCCGGGCGGTGAGCAGCGGCTGCTGAAGTCAAAAGCGGTTTTAGGCCCTGATCTGTGATGTGTCATTTTGTTGCACTAGGACTTCAGTTATTGGCACTATTGTTCAAAACACTTCTTCATTGTAAGTTAAGCTGCATCAAGAGTCATATAAAATATGAGCTGCGCATAGAGATATTCATATATGAACATTAAAATACCTGTAAAGCTTTCTAGTAGGAAAAAAAATTAATCTCAGTATGATCAGTCAAATGCAAGGCAGTTAAAAATGATCAGATAATATACAAACAGAAATTCATCCCCCCTTTCTGGAATAAACTAAAGACAAAATAAATTTTATTTTTCTAACATAGGCAATTTAATCACAAATATTGGCTAGTCCTTTCACTAGATCCTGTATTAGATGAATAAATAGTAACTAATAAGATTGATTTGCTTTGAAATTATCATTATTTGAGTACAATAAATTATTCAAACTAAGAGTTTTTTTTTAATATTCAACAATATTAATTAAACATTTGTTTAGCACCTACTATGTGGCAAGTAGTAGGCTATATGAAGAAACTACAACGGACAGAATTAATCTTAGCCTTCAAGTTCAGTGTAGTCAATTATAATGTAGTATAAACTATTAGAAAACAAAAAAGAAAAGAAATTTGGATAAGGCAAAGAATGCTTTCTTCTACAGGAAAAATGTTATAAAATTACTCTATTAAACATTTACCCACGTATAAATCTGGGTCACACCTTAATTCTCTAATTGTGGTGAGTTACTGTTAGAGCAGATTTTGTTCAGGTAATCTATCTCCTGGTAGTCTTGTCTTTAAGAACCAAGATCAAGACTTCCTAGCCTGTTTAGTTTACACAGGCTCACGTGTCTGTCTTGACAATGTCTTTCTTTACCCTTTATACTAAGTGGATTCAACCTTCTTGGTTGCCACGAAGAAGGAAATATTCTTTGATACTGACAGGCTGTTATAGTGCTAGAATTCCAATTCAACTGAAGAGCATTGCTAAGGAACTGAAAGATCCTGTGTTCCCCTCTTAGGATCTGTCAAAGTGATTCCGGTAGGTAGAGGAGATAAAACAACTCCAACACCTTCTTAACACTGTTTATTTACAGATTTATTAATGGTCACAGGAAACTAGGTTAAGGGAAAAATGACTTGATTTTCTCAAATACACATGTTTTGATTTACATTATTTACTTATTTATTTAATTTTTTTTTATTTTTGGGGGAGGTAATTAGGTTTGTTTGTTTGTTTGTTTGTTTGTTTTACTGGAGGTACTGGGGATTGAATCCTGGACCTCGTGTATGCTAAGCACGTGCTCTACCACTGAGCTATTCCATCCCTGCGATTTATATAATTTATGTAAAACATTAACCCCCTCCATTCTTTGTTCTATGATTAACTGAGCCTGTATTTTGATTTCCGACCTCTGGTGGTTCACTTTTTACATCTAAAGAATCCTTTAGTAACTCTCTTTTCCTATGTCCACATTTAAAAAATTTATCTCCTTTAACTTGCGTCAACAATCAGAGTAGGTTTTTGGTATCCTATGTTACCTGATGATAATTCTAATTCTAAATGAATTTTATCTAAATATCAGAAAACCGTAGGATGCTTCTGCATTGACTACTATCCAGAATATGAGATGCTTATTTTCCATTATATTGTATAGAAATCAGTTGGTTTTACATTGACATGTCTATTTTTCCACAGCTCTTGTATTTTATAAAACTGTTTTTCATATATTTTAGAGTGTATTTCATACACATTATTTTACTCCTTGTCATTCTACACATTTGTGATATTTAAATTGGAAACTTTGACAACAAAACAAGTAATTAAAGTAAAAGCAAAATGACCATGAATAAACAATACTACTGTTTATTAAGCAACTAATCTGTTTGATTTAGTGTCAACTTAGCACGTTTAGAAACTTTGAAGGACCAAGTTTGAAAAACTGACAACAAAGATGTCTGTAGAATAGGTATGTAGATGAAGCCTATGAAAGTATAGAGAATGTGACATTGTTTCGGGCCATGTGAATGCCTCCATCCATATTGAGTCTTACTGGTCAAGATGTTTGTGTAGAGACACTCCAAATATTAATTACTTCCAGGCTTTCAGGGACTCCCTTGGTTTAGTTTCTGTTTAAGTGCTTCTAACATGACTTGTTTGTTTGTTTATTCATTTATTTGGTATATACTTTAAATTGAATGCCTGCAGCTAAAAGGTACATTAATGATAAGTGTGTAAATCAACGAACTTCCACACTCATGTGATCAGCAGTCTTTTCAATAAACAGAATTTTAGCAGCATCCCAGAACCCACTCTGGCCCCTTCCAGGATTATTCCCTTTCAAGGCTGATCATTACCCCGGCTATCGATTAGTTTTACCTGTTTTTGAAATGTATATAAGCATACTAATTCAGGACATATATCTTTGTGTCTGGCTTTCATCCCTCTACATTATAAGATCATGTTTCCTATGTATAGTTGTAGTTCAAAATTCTTATAGCTGCTTTTTTTTTAGAACCAGAATCCAATCAAAGTTCACACATTACACTTTGGGTTGTTTTTTTGTTTTGTTTTGTTTTTTGGTTTTTTTTGGTGTGGGGAGGTAATCAGGTTTATTTATTTATAACAGAGGTACTGGGGATTGAACCCAGGACCTCATGCATGCTAGGCACACACTCACACTCTACCACTTCTTATTACTGTATAGTATTCAATTTTATTACTTTATCATAATTTCCTTATCCATTTTTCTGTTGATAGCAGTTTGGAGTGTCTTGGTTATTACAAATAATGCTCCTATAAATATTCATGTACTTCTGTTTTGTGAACATAGTACTCCTATTTTTGTTGGGTATATATCTAAGGAGAATTGCTGGCTCAAAGAATATGTATGAGTAGATATAAAACACAGTTTCAAAAATGATTGTATCAATTTATATTTGACGTTTGCTTGACTCTAAAAGTGATGCCTCCTTAACTTTGGTGCCCAGGCCATAGACTAGTCCTAGCCTTGCACTGACTTTCTTAATGGATGATGAAATTTCTTGATGAATAATATACTTATTGGTTATTTAAATATCTTGTTTTGTGAAGTACATATTCAACTCTTGCATATTTTTAAACTGGATTGTCTGCCTTTTTCTTATGGAATTGTATGACTTCTTTATATACAATATACTGTGTTTTTTGTCAAATAGATACATAACAAATATATCCTCCCACTCTCAAACTACCTTTCACTTCCTTAGTGATGACTTTTGAGTAGAGTAGCTCTTAATCTGTAGAGTAGTTTATAATGACTAGAGTACTTCTTAATTTAATTAATTTTCTAATTTAGATCCACAATCCACCTGGAAATTATTCTTTGTGTACGTTTTGAAGTAGAGGTCAAGATTAAATTTTTTTCTATGCAGATAGTCATCTGGCCCAGCACCATTTCTTGAAAATACCATCCTTTCACACTATTCTTCATCATCATCTTTATCATAAATTAAATAACCATAGATGTATGACAGTTTCTAAGCTGTTCCACTGATCAATTTTTAAATTATTTGATCAACATCATACTGACCTAAATAAGGTAGCTTTATTTTTGGTCTTCATATGTAGAGTATGATTCTTCTAGTTTTCTTCTTTTTATTCTTTAAAATTCCCTTGGCTAATCTTGATTGATTTCTGCATTTTTGTATTTACATATGATTTTTATAATCTGTCTGTTAATGCCCCCACCCCTCCCTACCAAAAAGAAAGAAAGAAAGAAAGAAAGAAAGAAAAAACTCCGTAAGATTTTAAGACACTGTACTGAAATTACTTTCTTATTACACCCAAAAGCAATGTTGGAGTGGCTTTATACTATATATATTATATATCTCTTCATTTAGGTTGCTGCTTTTGGAAAAGAGAAAGTTGTTTCCATTCACAAAGAAGACTGATAAAACTGAATCCTTACTAAAAACCATTCTAGAATAGCTGCGCTAGGTATTTGTCACTTTCTCTCATTACACATACAAGGTCAATAAAGAAAAATGACATTTATGGAGTAATGCTTGAAGAATATGCAGAACATCTATGGCTTGAGTAAACTGATAGGATCCAGGCCTCTTCTCAAATTCCGTGACCAGCTGATTACCAAGTGGTTCCGTGGGGCCACTTATGAACCCAGGTAAAAGGACTTAACAATCAGTTTAAGACATGTGCCTTCAACAGTGGAGATGCCATCAGTGAGGAATGAAGCTGGCATGCATTTTCCATCTCACACCTGGGTGCTATCATTTTCCTCTGCTTTAGACTAGGTTTTTGGAGTTTCTTGACTGAATTGTTTTCTTTTGGTCCCTTCTTAGATGTTTTCCTTTCTGAATTTTTGAGTGATGTTACGATACTGTCATACATTAACAGAAATGTCTCTAAAACTCTGGTCGTACGTTGTACACAACTTTTACTAATTACAAATGGGTTGTAGAAATTCCATTTGCTGAATTATAGTGTTCTTTTTGTGAGGACAAGTAAAAAATTTATTAATTTCATGTTTCAATCTGAGAGAATTCAGCTTCTGAACAGTCTTGTTTTTATCTTATGGAGATCATGAATCATGCAACTAATTATGTTCTCAAAGAGGAATTAAAATATTAGAAACAAATATACAGATTATCTATAGATACATGGATTTTTTTTTAGAATCTGTTTGTGTCAATTTTTTCTTCTATTTATCTTTTCTCTTATCTCTTTTTTGACCCAATTTTTTTCTTTAATTTAATACATTTTTTCTATTATTGTGACTTTTATTGTCCTATTGCCTATTTTAAAGTTCATTTTGTCCTGAAAAGGAATGAATTACTATTTCAGTGAATAGGTGATGGGTAGAGAGGATCAGGGAAATTGCATGAAAGAGAAAAGTTGACATGAGTTAAAAGGGATTTGTGGGCAATGTATTAAACAGCCTTTAATGACGGAATTAAAAGAGTTAAAAATAATTTAAGTAGAAAGGAGAACCTTAAGAGAAGAAGAAATAAGATGATAAAACCATATCAGAGGAGATGCCTTTGTGGCAACAAGTGAAGGGCAACAAATGACACCTCGGTTATTATCCAAAGCAAACCAGGAGGTAGAGGCATCAGGAAGGAAAATGAGCTTTGTTGTATAGTGAAAGGAATGTCATTTTCTGAGGTCTTTTACAAGTTAGCTTTTCATATCATAGCAGCACAAAAGTTTGAACCTAGTCTGAGTTCCAAGGTAATGTTTCCTTGCAGAAGATCAGATTACTTGGCCATCACCCAGGAATGGGGAGATGGTGAGCTGCATAGTCTCATGTGCTAATTGATTCCGGCATTGATTCTGCTAATTCAGGACACATGAAACATTGATTAACATAAAGACAGTGTTCACTGATCGTCATAAAATTCTTAACCAAATCCTGCAACGAAGGTAATCAGGAACTGGGGACTTTCTTCCAGAAGCCAGGAAGAAACACACATACACACACACAAACACAAGCATGCACAACTGAGAACAATTTTGGAAAGGTTGCACTAATAGAAAAATCTGCTTCATAACGTGACAGGGGATGACGAGGCAAGACCTGCTCTAAAGACTAGTGACAAATGAACGGAGGAATTGCTTGGTCGTGCACGGCTCTCCCGAGAGCTGGCTTGGAACTTGGAAGCCTGACCATGCCAGTTCTTAAAACAAAAATTCTTGAGTGGGTATGGAGCGCACTACTACCCACTGTTGAACAACCAAACATTAAACCAGTGTAATTCTGCTGTATTTCTACAGAAATACTGTAAGGTTAAAAAAATAAAATAAAACCTTTTACATATAGAACAGTTTTCTGCTTTATATACCTCCTACGTGCATGTATGTCTTAAACTGTCAAGATACTTTAATGAAACATAAACATATAAGTAATTCTGGAGGAAATGCTGGCTTATTTTAATAAGTAACACTCAGAATATTACCATAAGATTCTTTCTTAACCTGAATCACTTAAATTTTCTGAGAACTGTTTCACATTAGTAAAATAGGATTGTTGGATAAGATAATTGCTAAGATGCCTTCAGGCTCTCAAATTGCATAATTCTCTAATTATGCATGACTACTGGCAGTTGAGTTTTCTCACATTATCTCACGGACAACCACAGCGCCGTACATACTAGGAAGCTAAAAATGTTTAATGCATGAGTAGATTTTAGTTTGTATTGCTTAAATTTAAAGGAACTTAATAAAATATACTTCTCAACAGCAGAATTATTTCCCACAAAATATTCTTAAAGTATGTTTTCCCCATTCTAATTTTTTCAAAATAAAGATAAACTACAATTTGCTTTGACAATAATATAATAGATAAAATATTAATTATACTCAATGTAAATGGAATGCTACACTAAAATAGTCTTAACAATTACTTTCATTTTGCCCAACGATATATTACCTTGAAGCCTGTTTTCATATACAACAAGTATTCAAGAGGTCATTGGACAAAGATGCCCCAGAGTATGCAATTCAACCAAAAGAGTCACATATGACTTACACAGGTGTTTAAAAATAAATACACAATAATAGTAAAGGGTTGTGCTGTCTAAACAAGGTTTGTGATAAGGGGAAGGAAATTCAACTTACTCAAAGTTTGTAAAACTATAATCAAATAGTAAAGGTTATTAGTTTGTAAATTATTGGAGCCACTTTCTGTCTTCAATATTACAGTTAGTGGCTGGCAAAAGAGTACACAGATATTTGGATAGGATAATAAAATATAGATGTGTCAGGCTAAAGGTAGGTGAGAAAGATTGAGGCAAAGTGTCTTCAAGATTTATCTATTTAAAAAATAAAAAATAAATTTAAAATTTATCTATTTTGTAGCATGTGTTAAATTTTCCTTTTTAATTTTTTAATTTTTAAATTTTTTGGTTTTTTTCCTTTTAAGACAATAATATTCAACCATATATATATACACATACGCACCATGTTTTATCTATTAATCCATCCATGAATACTTGGGCTACTTCCATCTTTCAGATATTGTGAATAATGCTGCTATGAACATGGGTGTACAAATATCTATCTGAATAGCTGCTTTCAATTTTGAGAAGGGGGTGTATATTCAGAAGTAAAATTGCTGGATCATACGGTAATTCCATGGCTAATTATTTTAGAAATCACTATATCATTTGCCTCTGGGGCTGTATCATTTTATATTTCCACCAGTAATGCACAAGGGTTGAATTTTCTCCACATCCTTACCAGCACTTGTTATTTTCTGTGTTTTTTATAGCAGCAATACTAATGGATGTTAAATGTTATTTTCCTTTGCTAGATATCAAGATGTCTTCATTATATCATGTTTTTCTGAATAACTGGAGTGCAAAAGTAATTATGTTCTCCTCTAATTTCTGAGTTTAAGGACATTGGTGACAAATATTCTTTTTAATGTCTACTCTAAGATACCATTCTGATAACTTGTGAATAACAAAAGATGCTAGTTTTATAATATATTACAAATTGTAAGGTATAAATGTGTCCAATTACAGCCTGTTTTATAATCACACTTCAGAAAATAAGAGAATGCATTTTTTCTTAGTATTTTACAACATAACCAAGGGAACTGCTAACTTGCTGATAGAATAAACTGTTAATAAATATTAATGGTTAACTATTGTCTCTGTATCCATATTTAATTGGTATTCAGATAAAGTACATATCCATGGGAATTAAGTAAGTATTCAATAATTAATGCCAAATTATTCATAGTTTTACTTTGACATTTCATAATACTCCATTAAAAGCACTGAAGAAAATCCCACAAACATAGGCATGTTATTTAAATTTAACAATTCTATTTTCTTTAAACAGGTTGTTTACTTTTAGATCAAGAAACTTGATGAAAAGTTAATATCATAAGGTCAGAAAAGCAAAGCAATTTATTCACAATAATATTTAGTTTTATTTAATAATTAACACTGGAAAATGTAAATCTACTTTGGTTTACTCTTAATGAAAGTATAATAAAATTAGAAATAACCAATATCAATTTGCATTTAAATGGAAATATTGTCTTTTGTTAACCCAGTTGTTTCCTAAAGAATGTGATTACAGCCTACAGTTTATAGGTTCTAAGTAGAATGAATTAGAATTCATTTCTCTGTCTCTTGCTCAAATTGGTAAATTCTAGTCCTAGGTATAAACCAAAGGCAGATGAGTATCTATGTCCAGTAGTAAGATATGCAAGAATGTTTGTATCAACCAGATATAACAAGTTAAAAAATTTAAACAGCTAAAATGTGCGTAAAATAAAGAATGTCTCAAAATAGGTTATCATACTTCAATGAAAAGGTATGAGTTACACTACCTAAAACATCATGGATACATTTCAAAAATATTACTTAGTAAAATATAATTATGAAATTTAAAACCAGGGTAAAATAAGCTAATATGACAACATTCAGACACGTTTAAGGAAAGTTAGTGACTGAAAGGGACAGAGGAAGGATTCTGAGAGGTTGTGATGTTCTCTGTCTTAATTCTAGTGACAGTGAACTCAGTTGTATATATTTATAAAAGTTCAATCTGCACTCTTATGATATGTGACTTTTAGTAGACTATACTTTAATAAATGAGTTCATAAAATGAAAACATTGCAAAACATTTCTCTAGGACCTCTCTCAAATCTGAAATTTTACAACTCTACCAAATCCTTAATTACACTCCTGTTCTTACTGTTTTTATTGTCTATGTCTACACATTGTCCCTTGCTTCATGTGCTTCCTCGTCCATATTGATTATTCTCAGGCCTGGCAATTTCCTAAAACTTCAATGAATAATTTGACTCATAATTATGCCTTCAAAACTTTTACTACCCCACTCTCAACTTCATCGTAACAATCTCTCTTTTTCTCTTCCCCCAATAAAGCTCTATAATTTAAGTGTTAAACAGACCAAGATACAGCAATGTCACACATCAACTGTAAGCTTCTTTTCTACTTTGGATTGGGAGAAAAGCATTAGAAGATACTAATCCTATAAACTGGTAATATGTTGGTAAGTACACTTTTAAATGACTGTCATGTTCGTTGACTCTGATTTAATTTTGATCACATTCTTTTGAAGTTTCAACATCAAGACTGGAAAAAAATATTGGAGAATAATATCCTTCTTTAAATTGCAAGTCAAAAGAAATTAAATCTGTACATTTGATTTCTTAGTAAATCAAGAAGTTTACTGATTTTATTTTCACATTTTACTATTTAAAAAAGTTCTTAAAAATTAGCCATTATGTGTAGGTATATGTGTCTTTCAAAAATAATAAAGTGAGATTAAAAAACAAAGCCTTAAAATATAGAAAATTCTACATCTCTCATGGTATAACAGAACTCAGCAGTATTTTTCTCTCTCGGGGATTTGTGACAGCACTCATCTCAGAGCAATTCTCACAAATGTGTGTTTTGAATCCCATGTTATTTGAGGAAAGCACCTTCTTCATAACAATGTGAAGGCACATCTAAATTCTAGGGGATTTTATACCTCAGTAAACATCAATACAATGCAAATGATGATTTACTGGTTTTCTTTTATCTATGATCTTTTATTCATTGCCTCATGTAGATCAAATGTGAAATGTAGCTTTTGTTCCTCAAATATAGAGGGTGCAGAATTCTCGCATCAGCTCTTTTTTATTAAAAAAGAATGAGAAGGCAAGTATTCTATTCTTTTGCATTTTGTTTTGTGATAAATCCCTTCTAGTATTAAAAAAAAAAACTAATAGCAATAATTCTTACTAAAGAAAAGGGTTTTGGTTTTTAAGTATTAGATTTCAAGATTTTTCTAACTCAAAAAATATTTTAATTCAATAAAAATTAAAAGTGCAAATGTTATTACATTCCAATGTGCAGTGGTGACATTCATAAACCCGCTTTACATTCTCCCTACTTGAGCTGTGGTAGCAGGCTGAGTAGTGGAGGAAAAGCACCATGTTGGATAGCCCTTATTTTTTACTTTGCTTTGTGCTAGTTGTTTTGTTTGTTTGTTTCATGCTGACATAACTGCCTACCTGAAATTTCTGCTTACTAGTCCCTTACAAGTTCAGCCTCCCAAGTACACCCAGAAGACATGCAATCATGTGACAGCACAGAAAATGCATACAGATACTTCTCATGACCTTGCAGAAGAGTTCCCTCAGGATAAGCATCTAAATCCTCAAATTTTTAAACCATTTTTCTCTTTCAACACCCTTCCTCTCTTGTTCCTTCTGTCCTTTCTTTTATTTCTCTTCCCTTCTTTTGTTTTTGGGAAAATTAGTAAACAGAAATTTCAATTAAGATAGAGTTGGGAGACTGGAAGGGGGAGCTCTCATGCTCTAATAGATAACAGAGCCCAAGAGGACTTGGCAAGAGCTCAGCCAATGAGAGAGTGTTGCAACTCGGCCAATGAAAAGCCATGGATCCTTTGTTTACTATAGCCCTCCCAACTTCTTCCCTTCTTTAAGAGTGCTCCTCTCCGTATTTGCTGGAGACTTGCAAGTGGCTCACTATGGTTGCAGACCCAAATGACAATTCTTTGCTAATCCCAAATAAACCTATTTTTTAATTTAATATTATTTTTTTTAGCTAGAGAAATAATTGGCAGTCTATTTGTTTTAGGTCAACATTTTCAATTAGTATTTGACCAGGATCTGCTACATGATAAACATTGTAGTTGTCATTGGGGTTATAAAGATAAATACAATAGAGACATTGTCTTCAAAGAAATTTAATAAACTATCTAGTGTCAACTGAACAAATGACCACAAGCCTATAAAACAACTGCTATAATGGAAATAAACGCATGGATTATTATTGTATTTAATCCTGACAATAGTACTTTAGATATGGGTATTATGATGTTTATTTTGCTAATTACAAAGGTAATATATGCCCATTGTGGAAATTATATACATGTAATGATAATAACAATTATTATTATTACTATGAACATTTATTATGCATTTGCTTTGTGTTAGGCAATTCTAAGCACTTACATTTCTAAACTAAATTAAAATTCACAATAAAACGTTGTTGCATGTCTTATTATCCTATCATTATCCTCATTTTCAGATGTAAAAATTGAGGCAAACAGATGTTTTATACTTAAAAATTAGTAAATCTTTGTTGGAACTAAGATCATTTGATTTCTGAGTTTGCACTTTTATCATGCTCTCAGCGATGTGAATATCACTCCAGCTGCAGTAGTGGGCATGCTCTGCTTTTGGTCTTCCACATTCATTTTCCCTTTTCTTTGGCCACAGAACCCTGGTTTTTCAGGCGGGGTTTCATCTCAAGCTTGGGGCTGCTCCATTCCTTACAACTCCAAATGTGAGCTTTAAAGCAATCAGCAACTTCCTTTTCCCGTGGACATGTGAATGGTTTGCAGCTGATCATGACAGCGATGCATAAAAATTATCCAACCAAGGAGATATTTGGTATGGGCTTCTGAGTAGGAAAAAGTCCTTATTCTTCTGCATAAGAAACACACACTTCTCCTAAAAGTGAACAAGGAAGAAGGCAGCACTTTGAAGCTTTTGGAAGTCATCTTATCAATGTGAGAAGAATCTATTTTATGTATCTTAGAAGCAAAACATAAATAAAAATAGGTAAACTGTACTACAGGATGATTCCTTATTTAAGCTATTCAGATGCCTACATTAAAATTTTCCTTTAACTGTTCAATTCTGTCTAGATTGAGTTTCTGTTATTTGAAAACAAGAGTTTCCAACCTGAGGCATTTCAATAAACAAGGCATGCTTTATTGCTCGCATAGTGTAAGTAAGTACATAGTATAGATAGACGGTGCTATTGTCCCTTCCAAATCTTCTCCAGCCACAATCTTACTGATTTGACTCCGTTATCCTTGACTTAGATTTCTTCCATTTCTCTCCTCAAATTAGTATTGATATTTAAGTGTCATTGAAATAAGATAGTAAAGAGAATATTCCTTAAAAGACTTCTGTTATGAGATATGCAGGAATGTTTAAAGATTGGGGTGGAATTATCTTAGCATATACCGTGTGTCTGCCCTGGAGATAAAAATGCAAACAAGTAAACAAATTCCCTGTGCTCACCAGTCTTTTAACAACACTGAAGGCAGATATAGTGGACAAGCCATTTAGAGACTAGTAGGAAATAAATGTAAAAACATTTAACACACATTTTTCTTGTTGAATAATCAACATAGAATAGCAAAAATTAACTGAATGTTCATGTTTAACAAGTGCCCTTCACTTACATCAAAATGAGATGACTGATAATTAGAAAAATGTCACAATGGCTCCATGTTGTTCCTGTAGAAACCTTTGCCACCCAGAGGATGTGACATACATTCCACTGTTTTGACATGATTAAGTGTCAAGGGAATGACATTTCTGAGGTAATGTAAGGATGAATTACAGTGACTAAAAATGCAGGTTTATATTACTTGAACTTAAAGAAATATATATGTACAAAATTCACCTCTGTAAATGATTAATAATTTAACAGAATTCAATTTTTTTAATAAAAAAGGGAAAAAAAACAATTAAATTAAGAAAAAAGAAAAACCCTTCAACCCAAAGAACAGGTAATGATATTTAGAAAATGTATTATAACCCACTGCATTTCTTTTCATTTCAATACTATTACTTATGAATTTTGCTGCTAATAAATATGTTCTTTTTTTACACTGGAGCAAATGGACTATTCACTAAATAGACTATTGTGAATCAGGCATTTCCAAATAGACTTGCTTTATTTCAATATTATTAGCTAACTACTGTTGGTTACATATTATAAGCTATGTATTGTTTATTTTAATTTTAGAAATTTTTAAAAATAAGCAAAATATCTTTAATTGTACTTTATGTTAGAGAAAATATTTTCACATACTTTATTCTGCAGAAAACTTGATTTATAAGAAATAGTTCTGTTCTATAATTTTTTTAAAATATTATTGTAAGGTTGAAAACCTATAAAAATCTACAGTTTACTAAAGAACAGCTGTCTAAAATTTTTTATCTTGTCTTTGTGAAAAGAAATACTTTTTTTTGTGTGTGTAGAAGATTATGAAGTTCTTTATTTAGGCAAGATTCAGTTAAATTTGCCACTAACTGGTTAAGAATAGCCTAACAATTGTTTTTTGATTTAAAAAAATGTGTTTAAATAGAACAGCTTTTAATTATCATTTGGAAAAAACTTCTTTAGATTGCTAAGGATTATAATGTGAGGTTTTTCGGTCTAAGAAATTTGAAGATTGAAGAGTGCTATGGACTGAATTTTGTCCCCACCTCAAATTCAAATGACGTTCTAATCCCAAATGTGACTGTCTTTGGAGATAGAGCATATTAGGGGGTAATTACGTCATAAGAGTGGGTCCCTTGGAGAATTAGTGTGCTTAAAATTGAAACGACGCAAAAGAGCTTACCCACTCCAACAGATGAGGACACAGAAAGAAGATGACAGTGTTCAAGCAAGGAGGAGAGCTCACCAGAACTCAGCCACCTACGCTGGCGCACGCATTTCAGATCTCCTGCCTCCAAAACTGTGAGAAAATAAATTGTTGTTTAATCCACTCTATGATAATTTGTTATGACAACCTGAACTGACAATTACAAAGGTAGATCTAAAACAGACCCCTAAGACCACAGCAGAAGACAGAAAAATAATGACAGTGGGTACAAAAGTCATTTAGTATCTATTCATGAATGACTCTGTTCCTGGCTCAGCAGAGGATGTATTTTAATGAAGCAGGTAATAACAGGTATGAGGTATCAGGTAGCTCTCAATACTATGAAAAAATATATTTAAAGTAGTGTATGAGTACAGAGTTTGACAGGATTGGTATTTTATTTATTTGTTTGTTTATTTTCTTATGAAAGTAGTCTCACATGGTTACTAGGAGGAAAGCAGGGAGGGATAAATTGAGAGTCTGGGATTAGCAGACGCACACTACTATGTATAAAATTGATTAACAACTGATCCTACTGGGAACTATATTCAATATCTTTTAGTAAACTATAATGAAAAAGAATATAAAAAGAATATGTATGTGTGTATAAATGAAGGACTTCTATTTTAAATATGATAACATGGCAGCCACAAATAACTGAAATAAATGGGGATGGATTTGGGGGAGAGTCACATGAATATTTGAAAGAAAGGCATTGAGGAAATGAAAAAAAAAGCAAGTGAGAAAGTCTTGAGAATAAAAGAGTGGTATGCATGGCATGTCCATGTGAACATCAAGTAATTGATATGGATCAGCATGTGTGTGGTGGGAGGAAATAAGGATTGTGGAGGTTAAACATCATTTTTGGATCCTGGATTCCTTGGTAAAGATTTTGGAATTTATTTGAAAAGCTGTAGTATAATTGTTTAAACTGAACATACACCTTAATATGAAACTTGGAAAATTTGAAAAAAAAATACCTGAAGAACGGGCAATTGATTAAAAGATTCTGATTTTTATTGATAATGAAATTCAGAGAGTCAAAGAAAATATAATGGTCTATAATATTTTCACTGGTTAATGTCATCAGATTTTGTGGTAAATGAAGCCTTCTCCAATTATCTAATTCTCTAAAAGAGCTTCTTCTTCCACAAAAATTGTATCCTGCCTAACTTTTCTTCAAGGCACTTACCTCACAAAAGGCCATCCTGGAATCTATATAAAATTGTCCCTGAACCAACGATGGTTCCACCTTATGATTTTTTGGCTTTCCCATGATACGTGAAAGCACTACACATTCAGCAGAAGCCATACTTGGAGCTGTGATCTTTTCCTGGGTTGGTGAAATGTGGCAGATACTCTCCTGTGATGCTGGGCAGCAGCTGCCACAGCTCCCGGTCAGCCACGCCACCACGAGGGTGAACAATCAGTACACATAACATCTATTCTGTACCCGTACCCCCATTCTGTTTTTTTACTTTCTATACAGTATTCAATAAATTACATGACATATTCAGCACTTTATTTTTAAATAGGCTTTGTGTTAGATGATTTTGCCCAACTGTAGGCTAATGTGAGTGTTCTGAGCGCGTTTAAGGTATGTCAGGCTAAGCTGTGATGTTTGGTAGATTAAGGGTATTTAATGCATTTTCTACTTAAGTTATTTCAATTTACAGGATTTGTTTATCAGATCACAACCCTATCTTAAGGTGAGGAAGATCTGTGTCTATTTCTTTATTCCGTTTCCTCTGCTTTAGCATTGGAATGGAAACTTCCTGAGGGAAGGGATTTTGTCTCTTTCTTCAGCATTGTATTCTAAATGGCTGGCCTGATGCTCATTAACTACTGAATGACTGCACTAATGAGTCACAGCAGGTGAAAAGCAGTTTGGGTGTGATGATGAGAGAAATGTCACAGAGAGAATGGAAGTGCTATTATAGTGGAGTATTTGCCTATTTGTACTTATAAACAAAGAAAGGTGCCTGCCATAGATAATCTAAAGAGAAATGAGAGTTAGTAGGAAAATACCACAAATCAGCCCCAGATATTTTTTTGAACTCATAGGAGACGTAATTCTGTGCTGAGGACACAATATGCTGAGAACAGAACAGGCCCAAGAGACATATTGTGGTCTATCCATAATGGGAGATGGACTGGAGGGACAAAGTCAGAACCTTCGCAGGAGCATGAGAGAAACAAGAGCGATTGAAACTGGGGAGGTCGGACAGCCATCCTTTACTTGGCATTTTAAAAAGCGAGCGTATCAAATCCTCTTTAAGTTATTTCTACTAATATATTTATCAATATTGAATTAAACTGAATATGATCCCCATTAAGTTCTAGTTTACTTTGAGAGAATACTGACAAAAGTATGTTCATAGCACCAGTTTTTTATTTACTATTGTAACTATAAATGAATATTTAAAAAATTTTTGCATATTTAATATAGTAGGTTATCTAGTACTTTTCTTGTATTTTACATTGCTTAATTTTGAGAAATGTGAATTTAACTATGTTGTATTTAAAATGTGTCTATTTGAAAAAGAGACACTATTAGCTGTCTACAATTTCTAACACCAGTTAAATCTGTATTATTAATTTCAAGAATAAAATTTTCCCATCTGATTATTTAAGCCAGATAGGATTTCAGTGCCACCAGGGAATTAGCGCAGGAATGATTTGGAGATTTGCATAGTAATTGGTATGACACATATGCCCTACTGTAGAGGGCTATGGACACGGATGGTAATGAATTTGCTTGCCAGGTCCCTGCGATCACTATAAAAATGGGATGAAATTGATTTTTTTTTTCATTCTTTGAAGTTTGTAAGTAACCATGCTGGCTAATGAGCTAATTTGAATAAGCTTTAAACAAGAATGTAGTCACATTAATGGTAATTATTAGAAAGTAGCACAAAACGAAGCTTTTTAGCTTTCATTCCAAGTTTTAATTAGCAATTAAAAGAAAAGTTATCTGACCTATGATTAAGTTTCAATGTGTTCTTATATATATATATGTAAAATAGTTTTAGATATGTTATTTCCATGGAAAAGTTCTCTAAAGGAAATATTACCAAATACTAAATATTCTAAAAAATACATTTAAACTAAATAGTGAAACTGCAGCACAGTTATCAGTATCCTTATGTGTAAATTACACTCTAATAAATGGAAACAGAAAGCCTTCTATATGAAAATGTCAGCTAAAATAATCCCAGTTCTTTAAAGTGTTAAATGATTTCTGAGTCACAGATTTGCTTTTCCCTAATTGAGAAATTGTCTGATGCATGGTGTGCCATAATGATTGTCATTTTTAGAATACAAAAATATTTAGTAATGATAAAATAAACTAACAATAAAAAGCATTAAAATATTTTCTTGGTCACCTCATTTTTGTCATTGTAGCCATAAAATTTATATGATAAAACGTTTAATATAATGTATTGCCAATCATATATGTAATATTAGAAAAGGTCTTAACATTTATTTTGACTTTAGAGGTACGTAGTAGATTTCAATATCATTCTCAGTACCTCTGAACAGGTCAGAAGGACAAATCCACAGGAAAGAAAATGTTATTCAATTGAGAAGTGTAGAAGTGTTTACCGTGAAGGTGATGAAAGATAATTTCGTTTCAATCAGGGCTAATTCATCAGCAAAACATTTTCAAGTGGCATGGAAACTTAATAGTTTTCAATTTTCATGTATGCCTTATGGGTTTTCCTAAGCCCTTTAAAACATTCTACTTTTAAATGTGAGTTTCTTTCCTTAGAACCTTCCCCATTACCACTCCAAGGATGGGAGCATTATTGATGTAAGGCAAAGTCCGTAATTTATTCATCTTTGAACCCTATTATTTTTAGTTTCTGGCACATAGAAGGTGCTCAAAGAATGTTTGTTGAATGCAGAAGCGAATCTAGCTTTCCCTGCTGTTATCCACAAGGAGAACATTTTCAAGTTAAAATAAATAAATAAATAATAATAATAATAAATAAACAAATAAAAACTGCCTAGGAATAAACTGAAAAAAAAAAGAACATTTTCAAGATAGTAACTAGGGGTATTCATACTCTTAAAACTCCTATATGTTTGTAATTCCACTGGTAATTATACAAATTTCACGGAAATTGAAAATATCCTTCAGACTATTATTAACCACAAAGTTTTGCCAAATATCCTTCTAAGTGCTTTTAAGCATGAAGGCTTAATAACATAATACAATCTTAGCAAAACACAATACTTAGAAAATATTTACAATCTTATGGCACAAGATTAATTACTAAAATACCAGCCTGAAAAGAATATATATATATACCTTGTACTCCATGTTTCCCAGCTTCTTTAATAGAGAAAACAGAATATAATTTAATGCTTTCTTGACAGAGTCATTATCATGAACCTCAGTTATGTGACATCCTATTCCATTACAGATACAATGTGACCGCAGATGTTGATGGCATGAATTCTGTTACTAAGTTTTAATAGTCTCGTGTAATTAGCTGCAAGTTACCTTGCAAAGGTCAATTGTTTTGTCTTCTTCCCTATTTTAGTCACCTTCTTTTGCTGTTGTTATTATTTGCTAAGTCCCTGTAATTAGCTAAGGAAAAACTCAGGCTATATTCAAAAACAAATCATGAGGAAAATACATAATCTACTTAAAAATTCTCCATACGTTGGGTTTAACACTTTGCGTGATACTTACAATGACCTCTAAAATAGTAGAAATTTCCCCAAACACTGGCACCTGAACATGCTGCCAGATGTTTTATTTAACAGATTTGAAACTAAAAATCAATTTGGTTGTCATTCATTGCCCTTTTGAGGATTTAGCCATAAAATAAAATAAAGAAAAAAGAGGGAGATAGACAAGAATCTCTATTTTACATTAAATGTAAAAGGGAATTTTGGGGGTAACATCAATCCATAATTATGATAGGGTTATTTTATACAGATGAATAGTCAATAGGTAGATACACATATTCACAAATTCATAACAAATCTACTTAGTCACAGGGATACTTGGTATTAAAAATACCCTATATAAAAATTTCAATATATTGAAATGTTCCTTAAAAAGGCTATCAAATATTTTAATGTGAATGCTTGGAATCATTTAGCTTAATTTTTTTTTTCACATTTTCAAGCTGGCAAAAATTTACAAGTGGGTAGACTGCCTTATTATTTTTAGAGCAGTGTTTCTTATTTTCATATTATGCACTGTCAAGCAAATATTATTTAACTAATCTTTGCAATTTGTCTATTACATTTTCTGTCACTAGTGGAGATTGCTGATCAAATTCTTTTTTATAATCTATATATTTTATATCAATGTCATTGTTATTCCTTCTGTATTATTCTCATGTAGTAAATAACCTCATGTTGACCTTTGCTTACAAGCTGCTTCCCTCTGAAAGGGCATCCTGTAATCTATAGACATAGCTAAAGAGGCCAGGAAGTTCAAGGTGTGCTGTCATACATGCAGAATGTCATCAGGTAGCAGGAACCCCAAGGAGAATACTAACCTCCCCTCTTGCTGTGGTCAAGCATCCCAATGATGTCTTACTCTGCTCTGAGGTGCTGTCAGCTGAGAGGAAGCAGAGTCTTTGAGACATGAGAGAGGAAGAAATATTTGCAAACTATTTCTCACTTTTAAGGTCTTTTCTCCAAAACGTGTGCATTCAGTTCTTAATTACTGTGTTTTCTGTATATTTTTCAAGCTGGCATCCAGAACTGAGCACAGTTTACTGATAAGGGTCTGGCACATAAGGGTGTTTGAATGGCAAGTGTAGCTCTGGTTTCCTGCACACTATTTCGATTATCTATTAATGCTCTCTAGATTTTTTTTCAACATCATAATTAAATAATCGGTTTATTTTAATTATTCTTCTTACAGTCAGTCTGTTGTGATGAGGAAAACACATACAAACTAAACCAAAGGGGGAACACAAAAGTGAAAGAAGACTTCATAGCCAATCAAGTACATGGGTGCTGCCCTGACCTGCCATCGACTTGAGCAGAACACCTAAAGTCTCGAGCGTGTGATTTAATCTGCCAGATTCCAGTCATAAGAATGTTTAATTCCTAGGGCAGACCATGAAACACTTCATCTACTTTCCTCAAGCATACCGTGCTCTTTTAGAGCTTCAGGGATTTGCTCATGTCCCTTCTACCTGGAATTCATTTTAGCTCCCATTTTGCCAGCACTAATCCTTCCTTTGAAACTTACAAGGAAGCACCTTCATAATCCTAAATTAAGTAGCTCTCTGGCATGCAAGCTCCTATAATAAATCCATTGCTCCTGCTCCATCAGCTCCTTTATCAAACCACACTGCAATCACCTGTTCTCTTAGTCGAATTACCATGATGGCAGGACATCCCCCACCTACGGCCCAGACATATCCAGCATGGCTCTAATACTTATTCTTTAATCATTGTATATCCTCTATGTTTTTAACTTTTCTTCCAAAATATAAATTGAACAGATGCAGCTTGATGATATTCTTCAATGTATTATAAAAATGGTTTTATCTCTGGTTCATATAGAGGATCTCTCATTGATAAGAGTTCTATCTAGGTGTTCTATCAGTTGGTTTTTCAGATCCATTAAACATTTCAGAAACTGGCAACAAGAGTATGAGGTTCTCTGCAATCCCAGAAAGGCCCCAGTGTTTCTCCTAGTTTTCTGCTCCTGACAGACACAAGTTAGGTTTAAGATGAAGACTTTTCCTGGCAGAGATACAATACTAAATGTAAAAAAAAAAAAAAAAAAGAAGCAAGTTTTCATAAGCTAAATCCATTCTAATCAGAATAATTGAGATTATTTTCTTCCTACATTTTTAAGTTAATATTGTCCTTTCATTTTAAGAAAAACTGATGAAGGTAAAAATGGTAGTTTTCTAATGGTCTTTATTTGGAAAAATAAAATGAAATAATATTGATCAATAATCACCTTTGGGTCCTTCCAATTTTTGTTGTGGTCACTGCTGAGCTATCACTGACCTCTGATATGGATACTCTGAGAAGGGTTTTTCTGGAGCAGTTGCTAAATATTACTCCTGGCCGGGAAACTTTGTGGATCTAATCACAGGAACTATATCTAAAACATTTGTTCAGATCTCAGAGTGATAAATACATGGAAGTGACTAGGAAATAATGCTTTTCAAGTAGTTTTATACTGTTTAGAGTCGTAATATGAATCTTGTTCTCAAAAGAAAAGAGCAGCATCTTTTTAGTTCAAAATGAGTAATTCGTGGCCTTGAGGCTCACAGGAGGCAAGCTCGCATTGCAGTGCTGCTCACAGTGAGGGCTCGGATGTCTACAAGGAGACTTCATCGCAAACGCTGATGCCTTACAGCCACTCAGGAGCTCAGTGAAAGAAAAAACACTATGATTATGTGTTGGAGGAATAATGAAATCATGCAAGGAAGGAAAACAATACTGCATAGACCACAGCAGCAAAAGCCCTTTAAAATAAAGCCCCTTTAAAATATTAGCAAATTTAAACTTTATGCTACTAGTAGTCACGTTGCATCATGAACCTTCTGTAATTAAACTCTTTCTAACTCAAAGTTTCTTTAATTATCACTCGGGATGAATAATTTTTATATTTTCTATGTGCAGAAGAGCAGCATGTTGACTAAGACAGTTTGAGAGGATATTGTAAGATACTTTCAAATTAGCCCAACTTACTATGTCTGAAAATTTATACATTCATTTTTAAACATTGTGTATCTTCTATTGTTTTATTTTTCTTCCCAAATGTAACATACTGAACATACAACAAATGCATCCTGATTGTGTTTTTGAAGTGTTATAAAAATAGTTATATTATATATAGTTATTATATATAAAAGAATGATTTCGACTGACTTAGCAGAGACCTTCATAACTATGAAATTACTGCTATCACTTTAGTGGTTTAGGTTGAAGAGGTAAAAGCTTGAATAAAATTTGTACCATTTAATAGATAATGAGATTTTTTAAAATGTTCTAAAACCAAAGCATAGTTAAGGCAATGTGTTTAATATGCACAAACTAAATTCACAGGTTTAAAACAACTCCTTTTTTAAAATTAGGTGTTAGACAAAAACAATGCACAAAACTTTTTCGTTAATTAAAAAAAAAACTATACCTGATACCTGTAACAATAAATATTAGTTAACTGATCATAAAATGATTAAAACCCATGAAAAATTATTACTTAGTACAATTATTATTATAACAATATAACCAACTTGCTCCAAATCCTGATTTTATCTATAGATTTGATAAATCTCTTCTTCAGTAAGGCATTCTGGGACGTTCGCTTTGCTCTGGGGCTGCGGCATTTAGTCAAGTTTCTCTAGCTTCATTTACTGCTCACAGTCCCGCTATTTTTGTGCCACCATCATCCTCAATCAAAGAGCTTTTTATAGCATTGCTACTTCAATTTCCTGTGTCTGTGTTTCCTGCCACCACTTTCTTTTGGCAGAAACCAAAGTGGAGAGCAGGAAAAGTGCTTGAGACAGATTTCCACCCTACGAGAATCATTTCCTTCTTATCAAAAACAGACTCGGTTCCCCAATCTCTGACTTTCTCTGAGAATCTCTGTTCGATTACTGGGGGTAGATTAGAGGCAGCCAGTTTTTACAATACAACAGCTTTTCTCTAATTTCTTCGGACTCCTAAGGACAACCCACAATTTATCTAAAATCAAGACATTTTTCTTAAGTTACTTCTCTGCATGGTGCTTTGTTAGTTATATATTCCTTTGTCAGTCCCACTCAAGGGGCCAATAGTCTAGGAAAAGTATAATTTGAATTTTAATAAAATCCATTCAAACGTGATTTAGTAAGAACACAAAGTAAACAATAAATTAAGAATATAATTTTTAACATGAATTTAATTAAAGAGATTTTTGTTTATAAACACAAAACGATTCACTTCACCCCTCAAGCTGGTAAGATATTTTTGTATTCATTTTTTTTTCCTTTTTAATGCACCATTCTGATTAAAGTGTTCTTTAATCAGAGTTGATGTTTCATGTTATCAAAGGGGCATTAATTGCAGTACAATCTAGGAATGGAATAGAGAAACTTCAGTGTGATGACCTTGCTCAGACCTTAATTTTGGACTTGACCAGAATATTCATTACAAACAGTCAATGCAAATTCTGATTTCAAAATAGTTGATTATTGCTCTTCTCTCACACAGGTGTGGTCTGGGTTTAATAAGTACGGTAGAGCAAAGGAAATGGGAAAGTAAAAAGAAATGAATGGCTTTCCCTAGATGTTGAAATACTGAAATTTTGTTCAAGCAGAACAAAACCCATAAGATTCTACCTTAAGATTTTAGTGAAAATGGAAAATTAGCATACTCTTTTACATTCTGTTAACCCTAAAAATCAGATCTCTTGCTTTTAAAAAATCTTTTGCTTGGAAACATGAACTTTTAGGCAAAATACCCATTGATTTATTCTTTTTTAATTTATTCACGGAACAAGCATTTGAGCTCACAAAATATGTAGGGAAACTATACTCACACAAATTGTACACCAAAGACAGTATTAGGATTTATATGTGACTGCTAAGTAATATTTGCTGCAGAACATTCTACTCACTTCATTAAAATTAGTCTTGGAATTCCTCATAAACCCAAGATGAAAAACAGATGAGAATGGAATCACTTTTATGAAAACATAGGTGAGTGTCCTGGGAACTTTTGCCCCATATTTCCATTAGGCTCTTGGCACAAGGTTTTGGATCATTTGAGGACAATTTCATTAAAGAACTATTTACAAAAGGATGGATGTAGGTTGGAGAAAAGAAAAAGATAACCCCTTTCTTAGGATTCTTCCCATTCTGGGCCAGAAGGAATCAGGGAGAAAGTAGCTACCAGCAATTGGAATCCAGTGAATTGCAGATGTGGACAGGGTGAGATGCCTGAATTGGTCCTGTGGTAAGGATGCCAGGAAGAGACACCTTGGTGATCTTCCTTCCTTCCCTCCCTCTGATAGAGTACACAATACTCTTTTTCACTGATGAGTCTAGAAAGACTAATGCTGATGCAGATCACTAGCATTTCTCTCCAGCTTATTACATTTGTTTTATTCTTAAAGGCCAAGAATAGGTTTCTAAGTCTCCAGATGGTCTGGCTTTGTAACTACTGAGATTTGTTAAAATAAAATTTTCTGCAGACAGTTTACTGATCTAGTTGGCTTTAAACTTAGCAAGTCATGAATCGAGAAGCATCCAGTCTAGAAAATAGAAAGAAGTTTGAAAGAAGCATAAATATAGAGATTGTTATAGACCAAACTGAGTAGGAAGCAGGAAGTTATCCTGGGCATTTGCTGATTGGCTGGAGCAGGGTTACTTTTCTTATATTGGAGCAAAGAGAAGTCTGGGAGCCTGGGGAGGGTAACTCGTGCTGAGCAGACAAGTGCTGATGGGTTGCCTTTGGCCTTCTGTTTCTGGGACAGTGGGACATAGAAACTCAGTAAAGTTTTGTTTTAGTTAGCATGAGTGACTCCATCTTGGGTCTAGTCTGGTTACTTTAACAGACTCTTTCCTGCTTTCTTTCTTTTCTTTATGTTCTTAAAATAATACCGCCCTTTTTTTTTAGCCAGAGAATCTATTTATTTGAGAGCAGAAAGAGAGGATAATTACAGTTTTTATCTTCAAGAGTTTAGCTGTCCTGACGAGTAGCAAACCTCCTTGGATGTGGTGAGGATGTGCTTGCCAGGGGGGAAGAAGTAATGCTTCGTATCTGGTAAATATTTAAGATTCTGATTAGTAACTTGTATTTTCTGAAGTTCTCTGTCAATTTCCCATCTTGCATCCTTTTCCCCCCTCCTCATACTGAGTGGAAACCGCAGTAGCTGTGTTTACTCTCCCTTACACTTGGCCCTAGTTCTGCATTATCTCCATGGTTGCCTCAGGCCAAAGAACCCTGACGGAGTTGTTCACTTGGTGTGCAGCCTTCAGCTTTTTTGGGTCTTCCTTTTACTGGTTAGTGTTACTTTCCTACACTTCAGCTTTTCCTTTCCATTTTGTTTTACTATTAAACCTTCTTGTCCTCAGGCCAGAGTTATCTTTCTAATACTCAGATCTGAGTGTATTTATTGCCTGAGATCTCTGAAAATTCTTCTGCACTTTCATTGTGTGTTTAATTGTCAGCATCCCCAAATGCACTGTGAGCTTGTGGACTTTTTTCATCCAACCCTCAGCATAATGACAGGACTTGATTACATGCGTGGTAAGATAATGAACAAATTATTTTTGAAGTTTGAATCTTGAATAGTTTCTTTCCATGGATATGTGCTACAGTGTAACCCACTTATGCTCTCCCTATGTAGATGCATAATATCGAAAAAAGCAATCATGAAAAATGTTGTAAAAATAATCAAAGAGAAATGCTTTCTCCTATTTATGCACTTCTGGAGTTTTAACCATGTTCACTATCTTATCACACGGAGGCTAAAAGGTAGAAGAGTGATTTTTATATAAAGGTTTGTTTTTGAATGCCTGAAATAATTTAAAAAAAATTTTTTTTTTTTGGTTTCATAATGGCTGCTTAACACTCTAATAGAAAGCATCATGTTTCTTAGCACGGTCATTGAATGGAATGATATTTTGAGGTCCTGCTTAACGCTGAAGATGTGAATTTTGGAAATAATCCATGACCTTGCCAGCACCACTCAGATACACACATTTAACTTTCACGCTGCACCAGCAGAAGGATGTGTAGGAACCAGAGCCCGTAACTCTAGGTCCAGGCAATGCTCACATGTTTGAAAGTGTCTTAGGACAGCCCAAGCTCTCCATACTACTGACAGACACACACACACACACACACAAGAGGGAACACCCATTTCATAAGCACATTTTAAATTTAAATAGGTTCAGATAATGAACACCACTGATACTTTTTCTCCTAATGTAGACAGTTCCTAGTGCTGCATAAGAACGTGTACTCCCATGTGTTCACATGCACACACTCACACATCATTCATCCTTAAAAAAAAGATCAAAGTTAATTTAATTGAACTATTCACCTACAACTGAGAGGCAGCTAATTGACTAAGAAAACATGGGAGAGTATATGATCATTATTTTCAAGAAATATTTGCTTCGTGCTGCTGCTCTGGCTAATTCTCTGTGACTTACCTCCAAATATAATGCCCAAATTCAAAATTTGAATTGGTACAAAACTAGTTCTTCCAGATACACACTCCCACTGTACTCAGTTTTATTTCTATTCTAACAGTGTCATAACATTACGATTATTTTCTTACATGTATGATTACATCCAGAACTGTGAGCTTCTCAATGCAAAAAAAGTGGCCTATTTATTGCTGTATGGATAGTAACTAAGGAAATCAGCAGACAACCAACATGTGTTGTGGGATGAATGTATAAATAAACGATAAATGAATAAAAGAATAAATTAGACTTCAGCTTGTAAATTGATTTCAGGTATTCAATTCTTTGAAAAGGATTCAAAGCCATATGTTGCCTTCAGTTTATATAACATACAGGCATTGATACATGTGTATATGTCCACATGCACACACACACACACACAGAGCCTGAATTTCTATAATGTGCCAGGTATTGGACTTGGCACTTTATGTCCAAGTTTATTGACCCTCACTTTACATGTGAGAGAAGCAGCTCCGAAGGATCAGAAATGTACTCCAAGTCATCCAGCCAAAAAAGTAACTTACCACCTACGATTGTGTGAGTTCAAGGCCTATGAATTTTTATTACAGACTGATTGGAAATTTCGATATTCTCCACTAATATTAGACACTAATAAAGCAACTCTCCCCAAATTCCATCCCTGATAATTGGATTTGACAGAAGACCAAGAAACCAACAATAGGTTAAATACAAGTGTCATAAAAATGCTCTGTAAAAATAAGTGGGTAGAATTCTAATCTCCAAAATACTCAAAAAGTCTAAAAATTAATTGAATATGAAGAAATGTCTCTATTTTCAATTCATAAGCAACCCTAAATTGATAAATCTTCTTTATACAGATAACTGAGGAATTATAAAGAGAACTGAGGCAGTAGAGCATTAATATTTGAGGAAAATGCTGAATCAAAGGCACTGTAATAGCTGTTGGGGAGAAGCAAAATATTCAATGGCTAGGCTTCTTGTTTCTAAGTGGTAGCTAACATTTTTTTGTGTATATATATATATATTTATTGAAGTATAGTCAGCTTACAGTGTTGTGTCAGTCTCTGGTGTACAACATAAACGTTTATATTTGACTAAGAATAAGTTGAGCTATGTCATTGTGTTGTAGTATCAGCTATTAGTTGAGCACCTATTATGTGCCAGAATCTCTACTGTAAACTGGAATACAGCAGTAAAGATAAATGTCTTTATTCTAAGAGATTTTAGACTTTTTTTATTAAAGAGATACATTAAATAAGTGACTGCATAAACTTATGATGATATTCTAATATGGAAATACACGTAGTACTACAGGAAATAAAAGTAGGGAAAATAATATAGTCCAGGAATCAGGAAAAATCACTCGATGGAGTAAATATTTAAGATGAAATTTGTAGGTCCTTCCATGAGTCACATATTATTCGATGTCACCGTAAAATAATAGGACTTAGAGTTGATTAAGTCTGACCTGCATTTCTATCAAAACCTAATCACTTATGATGATGGCCTGGGGCACCTGTGCCGGGCCAGGTTAGTCATCTTCTAAGCAGGAAAGTTTGTTAAAGGCAAAATCACGAAGCAGATGTTCAGAATATAGCCATCTCTCTCCTTTTCTCCCCAGCCTCTGTTTATTCTTCCCTTTCTCAACTCCAAAGACTCCATTTCCTTCTCTTCAATAAAGATGCATTGTTAGCTTTGAGCGGTGAAATTTCTCTGCCTTTAAAGGAGACTGAGTGAAATTGATTGCCTTTCAGCTCCCACGTGTAAAACAGAAAGAAGAAAACTTTGCTCCATCGCCGTCATATTCATGGATTCCTCTCCCTGTCTATCTACCAGTCTGCCTGCCTGTCATCTATCTACTTGCCTACTTATCTGCCTACATATTGAGGAGGTGGGGGAGATGTAAAGGTGGGCGATGGAGTCAACAGGAAAGGAAGATGACAAGGACAGCCAGTGGGGCGTGTGTCACTGACAGATGGAGACTTCACTCTCCCCTCATGCCACACGGTTCTGCAGATGTCTCTGGTCTTTTTACCCATGATGCCTTCTGATATGCTTGTTTCCAAAATCAAGTCATGTTTTTTCCATTGTCTACTATATTGCTTATTGAGGTAAGGCAGTGTTAGAGCCTAGAAAAGCAAGGTTAAGTAAATGTCAGCGTTTGTGTTTCTGATTTATTTCATTTTACTTCTCAGAGAAGAGCCTTTTAAATATTCAATTATATACATTCACATTTATTTATATATTTATAATCTATTCGAATTGTATTTTTATATACAATTTTGTAAATCACCCATGTGAGTCAAGATCTTACTTCTCTTTTAAAATATAATGGCAGTGGTGGTAGAACCAACACTGTCATAACAGCAGTGTAAGAAAGGAGTGCCAGAAGTCATGTAAGAAGGGAAGGGGACGTGATGGCAGCCCAGTCCACAGACAATACAATTCAGCCCATATTGTAAGTTCTTGACTGCTTCAGAAATGAGATCTCATTTATAGATACTAATGATGCTCTTCAGGAAAACTGTGTTCCTTTTGGTATGATCAGCAGTGTTCATCACTAATCCACATATCCTGAGGCTGAGTTTACGTTAGGGATTCCATTATTATAATAGTCTTTATGCTAATCTTTGCCAGCACTGGCTTCTTTTTGCATCCTTAGCCTGTTGAGAGTTCTGTTGGCACCTTATCAGCAATAGGGAGTTTTCATCACAATCACATCATACATTGATAGGAATGTTTAAGGACATCTTTATTGATCCATCATGTGAGCAAAACCTTTAAGAAACAGAGAAGATAGAGCTTCTATAGGTCTGTAGTTATTTGAAATATATTCAGAGAATGCAGATTTCGATCTTAAACATTTCCACCATCTTAGCACAATGATTTAAATCATATGTAATGGCATGAATTTTTCTATTCTCTAAATAATTCATGAAAGAAAAATCCAGTGTAAGTACAACCTTTGAACGTACATGTGCTATGAGAAATAATATATTATTCTCTCTTCTTGCAACTTAACTATTACAGAAACAAAGGTTATTATGTCAGAAGAGATAAGAAAAAGGAAGAATATGAAAAAAGGAGTAAAAAACAAATTAAGTTTGACAATGCTGTCAAACTAGCTTTGGGTTCACTCATGTCTTTCATTATATATAGTCAGTTCTATGTCAGAATCTCATCATCACCAGTGGATGGATTCCCATAGCTTACTGACAGGTAACACTGCTTTCAATTTTTTTTCACTTCACTCTTCTTGTTTTTACTTTTGGGGAACTAATCTTTCATTACAGACGTTGTCATCTTTTTGTTATTCTCCTACCAAAGACTATTTAATGTGTAATTAGCAAATTAGAAATATATCAAATGGTAAACCCATTCTCAATGCTTATCTGATATTTTGAATTTATTTCCTCCTATACTTTTCCACAAGAAGGCAAATACGTTTCTTACAGTTTCTTACATTTTTTTGCTTATTCTTTTCTATTATACTCAGCAGTGTCTTCCCCATCCTCTCCTCTCTTTAAGGTAAATATGTGCACTTCCCCTTTTCTGGCTCAACAGTCGCTGAAACAGACTATTTAATATTGATAGCTGTGGTACAGACAAGGTACTAGCTAGCTGATTTTACTTTTAAAATCCGCATTGTGCATATATATGTTGCAGGTACAGTGAAAAATAATACATTGCTAAATAATCAAGATTCAAAACATTCATTTCTTCATTCATTTCCCCACTTTCAATAAATAATCATTAGACCATGCTACATGTTGAATAATGTATACGTCATGATTTAAAGTTCTGAATGGGTTAAATTTGGACACTTAATCTGAAACCCAATTTGGCTTATTGATTAGCATACATCAAAACGGTCCATTGTAAGATGGACCAACAATCAACTTTAGTCAGCTCTCCTGCTACTTACGTTGAATTCAACGAATCCGTCAAGAAATAAATGCTGTGTGCTAAGTTTTATACTAGTATATGTATTGAGCTTGGCTAGGAGGAGAGCAGATGGGCGAGATAAAGAGAAGACATTGAAAATAAGTAGAAGAAAGAAAAAAACCAAAGTCAGAAATAAAAAAAGGAAAGAAAGAAAGAAGGATGAAGAAAAGAAAGATAAAAACCATATGGTCCATGCTCTGAAGTATTTAAAATCGAGTTGGTTATCTAAACGTGAGCTAGGGAATTTCTGAGACATACAGTTAAATAGGTGTTTGCAGCTCTCCAGTGCTTCCCAATTTCTCTGCTGAGACTTAACCAAAGTGAGTTATCAACACAGGCCAACAGAGCAAGTTCAGAGGGGCCCGGAGTTGCAGTTGGCTTCTTCTATGGGAAAAAAGTCATGCTAGCACTCAAGAGTTCCCCTAGTAACATGTTAGCAATTCTATGCTGGGTCACATTTACATACTCTGATGTTCCGGTCTTACTGCGTCTTTCAGGATACTAGAAAAATAGTGTAAGTTGATATTTTATCAACTTTTAGAACTCATGCATAGATGATATTGCTTTGGGAATGCAAGGAAAGGAAATCTTTTTTTCCTTCCTGAAGTATCATGGTGTATGTGGGTTAGAAATTAATCACTGGTAAAAGTATAATGTTTGAATTAATAGACAATAAATGAAAACATTTTGAAAATATTTTTAAATAGACCTTCTAAATATTTTGTTTCAGAATGAAATAGTGGGAAGTATGAATTTTGAAGACATACAAATCCATATTCAAATATTAACCCATCACTTAATTTTGGACTTTATTAATTAGATTAGTTAATATCTTTGATACTCTCATTCTCCCCACCAGCAGAATTCAAGTCATATCAATGTTTCTTACAATTTCTTTGTGAGTCGAATAAATCAGCATTTATACCACTTGTGAAACAAAACACAGGGCTGGAACCATGGGAGGTGCTGAAGGAATGGTGGTTGATTATGGTGATTATGAAGATGACAATAATGAAGACAATAAAACCTGGCATTGAAGATATTCAATAAATACTAGTATGCTTTCTTTAGGAAAAAAACGTATCTACATAATGAAAGATTATAAAGTGTTGCATGTCGGAGCCACACCTGGGGTCAACTTCAGAGGTGTGGTGAGTAGATTTTGAATTCAAACAATAAGATACTATTATGGGGGAGAAATCACACATTATTGTATGAATTTCACTGAAAATAAATTCTATCTAAATGGTGAGTAGAAGGAGGGAGGGAGGGGAGAAGGAAGAGAGGGAGAAACTCAGAAACTGAATAAAGGAGACGTAAATAAAATAGGCAATAATATAAAGAAGGTTTGTTAAATTGATTTAATTAATTCCCTTAGACAACTTTTTACTTTTGACTAAGCATCTTTTTAATGAACCAAAAAACTGTCTTGTGGAATCTCAAAATGTCAGTAATTATTTGAATATGTAGAGGAGAAAAACACAGAAAGTTATAGTGATAATTTGGTAGTATATAAACGAGCTCTTTGAAAAGTCTTGGGTTACATTTATTGATTAGCAAAGTACACTTAAATCCCTTCACACGAATACACAAGAGGGTCTTCAAAAGAAGATCTTCATTTTCTCTCATCTTCTAAGCTTTATGGCTCTTTGAAGAAATGTTAGCTCTGATACATAAAGTTATCTTTAAGACAGGTTTGTTGTCCTGTGAGAGTAAGTTCCCCTGAAGGAAACACCACAGATCATATGCCATGATATTAAGAGCTTATCTCCTGAAATTTGGCAAGAGGATATAAGAAATGTGTGTTCCCCTCTTAAATGAACTAGGAGGTGTTCATTCTAATGCAGAAAATAAGCCAGACTGCATTTTAGACTGTGGAAATAAGATAGAGAGCCTTCTTTTTTTCTTCTTTTACTCTTTTTATTTTCTAAGTCACTTTTTAAAGTAGAATTTTTTTGTAGATGCATAGAATTTTTACATTATTAAAGCATCTAAAAATCCTGAACTAAAAGGACTTCAGAGGTGGAAGAATTTTTTAACATCTTTTAGCCAAATTTTACATTTTAAATTATAGGGAAAAGCCATTCTTAAGCTTTATATTTTAGTGATGTGAAAACTGGTTATTTGGCACTGCCCTCTCTTTCTTACACTCACATACACACCCACACACACACCTGTCACCTGTCATCTGTACATATCTGATACTACTATATTATATTATTATAAATATTGTACAACTGTATTAATATATACGTGTATATGTGCGCTTGTGTTTGCATTCTTTTCTTTGCCACGGCACTCCAAGAATAATTCACTAAAATACATTTCTTACTTCTGATAAGCCTATTCAGTAGTAGTTCTGTTATTAAAATAAAAGTTAATTATAAAATTATTAACAAGGTATCCGAAAAGTTATGCTTTAACTTTGAATTAATAGAATTTGATTTGGAAGATCTTTTTAAAAAGTTATTGCTTTACTCTTAAAATACTTTTTGGATTGAAATTGAATACTACAAATTGGGAAAAGCATCCTTAATTAATATGAAAATTACCAAAAGGGAATAAAGTTATCTAAGTTTAAAAGCTTTAAAAGTAACTTAAATGTTTACAATTTTTCAGAATACATTTTCTTCAGCTAACATTTGAAATACTTCATGAATTTGAAAAATATAAATATTAAGTCATGCAACCTGTTGGAGTGAGCTTATTTAAGTTTTTGATATCAGAGTTCCTTCTTATAATATGAATATTTTATTGTCCCAATTTAATCAACCTTTTTTCTTATATTTTTTATATGATGCTACTAATAAAATATAATTTGGATTAATATTATTAATACTATGTGAGGACCCATTTTTTACAAGATATTGTCCTAGAAATAGACAAGAATGAAAAAAATACAAGGTTTAGTACATTAAAAGGTGTATGCCTAATGGAGAAAAGAAATACCTAAATGAATAACTTCAACAGAACATTGTAAGATATAATAATTAAACTCTGAATATTGTTCTATGGGAACTCAGCAACTCTAATTCATTTATTTCCAAAGCATTTTGTTATACATTTTACATCACAAATCTGAGACCTTTTTGCTTTTCACTATTTCTATAATATTCAATGTTAATTGATTTGAGATAAATAATCTTGTCTTTTGTTGGCTCTTTATGTTAGTGATGAATACTGGACTAATGTAAAAATAATTGAAGACTTACAGTAATATATAAGGTATACATTACATACATTTATTCTATTTAGGGAAGTATTTTTATCTATGTGTTGGCATCAATTTGCTTTAAAATTACACATTTTTACAAAAATGTTGCTATTTTGATAACAATGGAATTCATCTTAAATGAGAACATTGAAACAAATAGTTAGAAATCAAAACAATGAAAATAACCTATAAGATAAATCATCATCTTTAAAATCTCTATTAAATAATACCAATGTCAATATCTGACACATGTTTTAATTGTTTGTTGTTAGTGCATTTTCCGGCACATCTATAAAGTTTTTCCAAACTTTCCTTCAGTTATGTACACATTTATTGCATGTAAATACTCAAAAGTATCATGCTAGGCATTGGGTCATATGATAATGATTAAAATATAATCTTGTGATCAAGGAATTCACAAGCTAGTAAAAAGACTGTCAACTAACAAGCCACTACAAGACTAACTGGCACAATATAAAATGTACAGTGGAGGGATTTTGGAAGAGACAAATCAATCCTTGGTGGAGGTCTGCGGGAGATTGAGAACACTTTGTAGGGGGAGGACGCATTAAAGATGAGTTCTGCAAGATACATGCAAGTTCATAAGGCAAAAGAACACTTTTGGGAAGAGAAGACAGATAAGGCAGAGTAACATGTCCACAGATCCTGAATAAAGGAAAAGAGGACACTGGAATTAGAATTATGTTAAAATTAAATGAATGTTTAAGAGAAGGTCGTTTAATGACAGCCTCTGAAGCTTATCCTGAAAACAATGCAGAACCTCTGACAGATTGCAACAAGGAGGTGATAACCAGACTTAAGTTTTAGAAAAGTCTCCAGCAATACTCACAGTGAGCATTCATGTATATCCAGCTGACTATGTTAGTAGCATTTGAATTTTTTTAGAAATACATCTCAGTTGTTGGATGTTTTGGAAAAAAGGAAAAAAAATATTGCCTTGAATTGTAGTGTTTTCTACACTCTCATAAAATATAAGCTCCCTGAGGATGATGATCATAACTTTTATTTCACATAGAGTATCTTACAAAATAAAATATTAAAGACTGGGTGTTGAGCTGATTGACAGTCACCCTTGCTGGGGACGTTAGGATGTGTGCCAGATTACATGGAACGCAGTTTCAATGTGAAATAGTCTCTCTTTGTGGATGCTACTGTTCTTTTCCTTAGCAACCACTGGTTTTACTGATTTCTATTTTATCCTTAAAGAAAAAAAAAAAAACTAAAGAAACATTAATTATAGGCATCTCGGGAAGATAAGAAGATGAATTGACTTTTCTGCATCCACATACCAGTATCTCAGAGGTAAAATGAAGTATTTTTCCCCTGGTCTCTTTTAAAGGGGATTATTTTGTAGAAGTCCAATGCTACCAAGAAATTGGTAGTGTTTATTGCTTGTCTCTAATGGAAATTACATTTTATGGGGAATTGAGATTGATTATCCTTATCTTGACAAGTGAAGATTGAGGGCATATACTATGGAATAGTGTACTGTCTCAACAGCAAATGGAAATGTTTAACATCTTAGTTACTAAGTTTTTAAGAACAGGATTATACAAAAGGTCTATTTGATGCAATGATTTCTAATTTTCAAATCAATGCTATTTAAAATCTATACAATCACTGGTTTGTTTTCCTAGAGGCAACAAAATATCCCATTTTATTGATTGGAAAAAATCCAATTTGGTCTCAGTATTATTTCTCTATCAAGAATAATAAGAAATATGGGATGTAATTATAGTTATTATGAGAAATGTAATCATGTAGTTCTTTAACATCAAATGTAGAAAAATAGTAAGGAATTTATAATATTGGTCTCTGTAAATTATATTTTCAGGGTGTTACCCACACCCTGTGTTACTAGATATTAATGATAAAAAGAATGCATTTTCAAATACTATAAAATACTGTCTTAGCAATGTTGTTTCTATGGAATTGAAACTTCAATTCCCATTATATTGCAATTTAGTTTATAAAACCACTATGGTTCCCTGTATTATGTTCATTGTATACCACTTAATACCAACCACTTAAAAAAATGGTTAAAAATAACCAAGATCCAGTTATAAAATAAATAAGTTCTGGGAAATAATATACAACATAGTAACTATTGCTAGCAATACTGTATTGTATATTTGAAAGTTGCCAATAGAGTAGATCTTAAAAGTTCTCAACACAAAAAATATTGTAACTATATGAGATGATGGATGTTAACTAAACTTACTGTGGTAATAATTCCAAGATAAATACATATATCAAATCATTATGTTGCACACACTATGCTAATACAATATTATATGGCAATTATATCTCAATAAAACTGAGTGAAAATCTTTAAAAAAATCAAGAACTGAGAATTCTATCTTATTCCCAATTTGGAAGCCAGATTTTAAGAATTTATGAGAGTACATGGATACATATTTAATGATACAACTTCTGAATCTCATTATATAGTCTCATTGTTTCACTGTCAAGACAACTAGGGTTTAAATATAATACCAAAGTTTTGCAAATATGAATTGAGATAATTTTGAACAGACAGATCTTATGATCTAGAGGCATAGGAAAAGACTGACTTTCATGAAGATATTTTCATACCGTCGCTTGAGTAATTTCTTGCATTCTAAAAAGGGTTTTCAGCTAGACCATAAAAACCCTCAGAGGAGGAAATCCTCTTTTACAATCATTTAATGACATTATTATTATTATTATTATTATTATTATTATTATTATTATTATTATTATTATTATTATTTAGTTATCGACTTGCAGTCCATCTGACAACTTATATCTAACATAGTGTATTTTGACATAGGAGAGAGCAGTTAAGCTTGAAGCATGAAACATTGCCTAAAGAAGATTCCCCTGGTTGGGCACTGTGTACCCAAAATGTAGTAATAGAGAGCTCTGCCACCAAGAGGGGATGAAAACAAGTGTCACAAAGGTAGGTCAGCAGCGCTGTAGGAACGTGGTAGAGGGACACTGATTACCTGGACTTATTTCATGATCTTTGCCCAAGGCAGGGTTTAACCTCAGGTAGCAGTAAGTATGTTCTCATCAATGTTTCATGAGAAGTCATCTATAGCATTCAGTTAATTTGCTTCACCTACAAGACTGGTTCCTTAGTTATCATTGTAAATATAATATCTGAATATATAACATATAATGTCATAGAGAAAACTGGACCTGTGGGAAATAGTTTGGCTTAATAGCATTTAATCTGAAAGATCAATGTACAAATCTCTTTAAATTTAAATTATTGACCATCTTTATGTTATTAAATATTTATACATTGTCTGAAGGGGAAGATTTACTGACTATTTATACGATTCAAGCTTAAGGTAATGGCATTATACAGTAGGATATACATTTACTTTTTTAAAAAAATATTTTATGTGAAATAGATATGTATTTTTGAAATAGAAGAAACTGTGTTTGTTACTTTTTTACTAAGCAATGGCAGCTTGAAATTCAATTTATTTATAAGTGTATACTGAATAATATATTAACTAATACAAAATTTTGATATTGAAAAGGAGCAAAAAATGTACGCTATCTTTCACAGAACTTCAAAGAGAATTTGTCACAATGCTATTTTTTAAATTGTAGTTTACAATTTTAAGTTATAATGTTGATAACATAGTTTTAATAGATCAGCAGACTTTAGAGATGTGGGTGTTGCATTTGTATATTGTGACAAGAAACAGCAAAACTAGACTTTGCATACAATAGGTAGACTTGTTTAAAGTTAAGTTAGTACAGATGTTATTTTAAACTTCACATGTCCACAGAATGAACTCAATAAATATTTGTTGAATCAAAGTATACATAATTTCTAGATGAAAACATTTTATCTAGATTTTGCTTCATAGGAACTGCTAATACTAAATGATAATACTATAGCATTAAAATTAGAATTATATAATGTAAAGGCAGTATGTGATTTCACCATTATTGTCAGAGTTTATGAGATTAGGCATTTCATCCTTCGTTCCAGTTACCAGCTCAGAGCCTGATTACTCCTTACTTTCATTTATGAATCTGAATAAATGTAGAACTGACTCCGTAGCTACTGCATATTCGACTTTATCCATCACCACTGCTAATGATTATCTGGCTCTGAGGATTAAGTCTATCCCCTTCACAATGCCCTTTCCTGTACTTTGTGAATGCATTAGCCCCTTTGACCTTCCCTTACTGATCAGGGGACACAGTTTTAAGTTGCAGATTGGGAGCAATCCTTTATTTCTTTGATGTTTTCAAAGCAATTGAATAATTTCACGCTGAGTATAAAGTAACTGAGGCAAAGACTATTTCAAGATATGTGAACTAAAAGGTGGGAAATGGATGATGGATAATGTTCCTTGTTAATTATGTATCTAGTTCACCCCTACTTACACAACCATTCTGTCCTAAGAAATTTTGTGCACTAAAAGATTCTTGTAATTTTAAATAGAATCTCAAATAAGATTTCTAATAAAAAATATGTATGGTACACCATGAATCACAACACATCAAGGATATCAATATAATGACTAATCTTTTTATGTAGAAAGAGATTTTGAAATTAAACAAGCAAAGGCAACATGTAAAAGGTAGTGTTTGCAGCAAGTAGTGGAGAACAACTGACAGATTTTATAGGACAGACATAGAGATTCCATTTTTCACTTTTTGGGTCACTTGGGTGGGGTATTTAATCTTTAAACTTCAGTGTCTTCTGTACAATGAAGACAATCATGCAAACCTCACAAACTGCTATTCATAGTAAATACCGCAATATACACAAAGCACCTGCATGGTGCCTGGCACATAGTAGGTGCTTGTGGAATGATTGCTCTCTTGTTTGTTCTTCTTCAATCTTTACCTGGTGAGTCTAACATTTTTCAGTATTTTAAACCCATCTGTAGGTGTCATTTTGTAATTATTTTCCTTCCTTCACTGGGAGGCCAAGCATGTTCATTGAAATTAAAGTGAATATACATCGTCTTATTTTTGAGCATTGATTCCAGAGGACCTGAAAGCAAAGACTGTAACATTTGCCCTAACTGTTGTAGTGGATTCAAGAACTGCCCTATTTAAGAGGGTTGTGAGATGCTGCAGCTCAAAATCTATGATTCCTTGGTGTCTTTAATTTTTGCATTCTCCTCCAGATCTTGGTATTCTGTGAGAATTTTTCCACATGCAGATGCATTTTCTGCTGTGTTTTCTTGAAGGTAAAAATAGAATTCCATTTCCCCTTCCCCAGATCATGGGAGGTATATTTATTTACCACTGCAATCTCCTTAGAAACTTGATCTAAATTTACTCCATACAGAAACTTTCCCTGAAGAAACAAATCTTACTATACATGCTTTTTTCTCTGCATTTCATTAGTAATTATGTTAAGATACGAGAATGACACCTCTTCCCTCTGAACTCAAAAATCTGATTTTTGCTAGTTTTGATAAGGGTTGGAGTGATGTTTCTCTCTTTTACCAGTTAAGAAAAGGTTTACAAAGTAAATTAAGAATCTGTGTGAGATATTTTTGTGGGTGAGGAGGATATGTGAGTAATAACAGAAAATATGTTTTAAGTATTTTAAAAAGCTTTAGAATCAGTTTGAATATAATGGTTTGCTAATTAGACACAATATCTGTTCATAAATGTAATTTAAGCCAATCTGTTGGCAACTCCACTTAGCTGCATAATTTAAAATATTGTAAGTAACTAGAAAAAATAGAGCTGTGTTCTCCGTAAGTATGTTTTATTTAACCATTTCATTAACATTGAGAATGTGCATTCAAATTGTTTCCTATTGGTACATTTCAGAGTATTAATTTTTAATTAGTTGGCAATTTTTTGTTTAATTGCACATTGTTTGGTCCTGTAAATCCTTTAATATTTTAAAAAGTATATATTCTATACCTTTAAAAAAAAAAAACCCTGGAAACTAATTTAAGTAGAACACTCATTTTTCTCTACTGACATCCTCGTTTCTGTCCCAGTGCCATGGTCTCAGCATACAGTCTTAAACATTGCTGACAAACCTATTTGGAGCAAGATTTCCATACATTTTTGTAAAATTGCTCCTCATTTGTTGGATAACATAAAAATCGATTTTTTTCCCCTAAATTGCAGACACAATCATCCACTCAATTGTTACAATAGGTTCAGGTACCTTCAGAACCATTCTTATTTGTTCTATTCCCCCTTACCACCTACATAAAGCCAGAGGGAGCCCCATGTACCTTAGAAAGACCCGCTTTTTTCTATGCCTACCAGCACAGCTTGGCTCAGGATATCATGCATTTTATCACAGCTAGCATAGCTGTCTCCCACGCGGTATCTGTGCTTCTGGTCACTTCTCATCTCCACATGTCTCCAACTTTTCATCATCAACCAAATTTTCTAATTCTTCTTCTTTAATAAAAGCATTTGTTGGACTGTTGGATAATATCTGCATACAGAATAGTATCTAGACTTCTAAGCATACCATGCAAGAAAATTATCTTCTGATTTGCAGCTACTTGCTCTAAGTCCCCCTGTTCCCATAACATCTGTCCGTCATCTCTTCCAACTGCGTGCTTTAGGTTTTATTCACATTGGCCCCACTATTCACTGGAAAGGACATTGTATTTCATTATATTATGTGTGTACACACATACATAATTCATATATATATATTTAAAATATATACAATTTCATGTTCTTGCTTCTTCCTGGATTCTTCTTTAAAGCCTACTTTTCTTAAAATATTCAGCTAAGATTTTAAAGTGTGCCTCATATTCTGTCAAGTTCTGTTAAAAATTCACAACCCTTCTCACTCAATCTAGGCTATGTAATAATTATTCTGGATTCTCAAAGTACTTTATACCTATATTATAACACTTCCAACATATTTATCAATTGATTTATGAATCTCCTTGACTCACCTTAACTCATCTTCTTCACTTTGAGGAGTATCTGGTACAAAGATAATCAATAAATGTTGAATAAATTAATATAAAAGTGCCCAGCCATTCTACCAAAAACCACTGATACAATTTGAAAAATGGTAATGATTTCATAAGAAAGACAAAAAAAATCAGTGAGTCATGGATTTTTTTTTTTAAAATTTCCCTTTAGAAATAGCACAGTATGGTACTTAAACTTTAAATTATTAGAATTAAAGTCAAACGTTCATTAAATAATTACTTAGATTAAAATTAGATGATATCTCTAATAGCCCTAAGCTTTTAAGTTTTGGAGTTTGTAAGAAGATAATTAATTAGAAATATCTCATGTACTTCTATGTAATTATTTGTCTTTTTAATATCAAAGTGAGAAAATCATGTTACTTGTTAAAATGTTAAAAATCTATAGCCATTTAGATAAATCTTTCATAATTCTGTCACCCACATTTAAAAGTTACGATATTTCATTTACTTGTTTTTTCTTTTTTTTAAATTTTGAATTATACTTAATACAATGTCAGTTGTTTTGACATATTAAGAAATAGTATTATTAAATACACTAAGTGACCAACATCATTAACCATTTTTTTTTTGGACTGACAGCTAGACTGCATTAAATGTATATGAAAAATGAAAGATTTTTATTCCCAACAGAATATAATTCTGTAATCTAAAGTTTTTAATAATACAAATACAATAGCAATAAACATTTTCCTACATATCTCATTACATCTTTAAAATTTAATCTTTGCAATGGAATTATTGGGTCAAGGAAATTCTTAAAGTTTTTGAGAACACATTATCAAATTAATTTCCAAGTTTATGCAAATTTACATCTTTCCAGCAATGTTTAGGACCGTACTTTTCTGCACTGAGCACCATGACTTTTAAATTTTTTACTTATTTGGGTATGACATTCTTTCCGTATATAAATTTTTTTCTCTCTCCTCCCACTCCTATTCCAGTTCTAAATCCTACTCCTAATAATACCATCTGACTTTGATGGACAGCTTTAATAGACCGGTCACTGTCCTAAGGACGTGCATATAGTAGCTCATTGTATCACCATAGCAGCTCTTTAAGAATATACTGAAAGAATTATCTATGAGCTTTAGTATTTTTCTGATGCGTTTATCTTTCATGTGTTTTCTTTATGAGAAAAGTAATTTCTACTCAGATTTTTGCTATTTTACTTTTAAGTACTTTCTTTTTATTTTTATATTTAACAAATTCATTTACTTTATGAGTTTTTATTGTGATGAAAAATCCATCACACAAAATTTACCATCATAATCACTTTAAGTGTATAGTTCAATAGTATTAAGTATGAATACTATTTGGTCTTAAAAGGAAGGAAATCCTGTCACATGCTACAACATGGATACATATGTTACAATATGGGGCACATTAAATTTAATTTACTTTTAATGATTTAAGCTTTTTCTTATTACCAAGATTTCATTTTTTAATGTTATAATAGAATAAACAGGAACCAGGACCCGATTAATAAAAGTGTATATAGCCAATTATTTGATAAAATATCTGAACATTTTTATGAGGAATATTGCACATGACAGTTGATTGAAATATTCTTGGTTAGAAGTTTCAAATTAGAATGTATGACATCAACTATAGAATCTATACGTAGATCACAGAAACCCCAGGAATAGTGAGAACTACCTGATTGTCTCTTGTCAGAGACAGCCCAATATTGGGAGCCCAGGAAGCCATATTGATTTCAGGCTCTCCAGGATCATTTATCACCTCCTAAATGTCATACCAGCTAAAATTCTGGCTTCCATAAGTCTATTCTTTAATCATGAACCAGGGCAATTTTTTTAACCAAGAATTGGTAAGTTTGACTTCAAAGAGGGAGAGCAAAGAGTTCCTCTATATTTAATTTAGCTATGTTAGATTTATATTCATGTCTAAATTTTGAAATATTTACAAGGTTGAAAATTGAAACAGTGTATTTTTAAACCTTCTGTTCAAGTAGCTATATTGCTTTCTACAAAGGCCATTTCACAAGTACTTTTCTTGAGTAACCTCCTAATCAGACGTTGCTGCACCTCATCTTTCTGTGGTTCATGGGCTCTGACAGCGAAATAACTCACTATACTATTTTTCTAGGCTAATGATATTAGTATGTATAGGTCATTTTGGTTTACAAGTCCGAATGAGTTTCAGTTTCCTGATAAATAAGAATCCTTGTAAATAACCTAAGACTATGCTCGCTCAAATACGGTTATTTATACTTTGCTAGCCTAAGAAGAAGGACATTGCCATTTTTATGGATTCATTAAACTAGTGGGGGGTTGGTATATTTTCACATCTTTCCATTGAAATATAGTTTAGATAAAAACTAATCTTACGGAAGCTAAAATTCTCTATACAGCATTGTTTATTCAGACATAAAATTGGAAGAAGTTACCCCTCGAGGACCATAAGCTACAGACTAATGTTTAATCCAGAAAGCAGAGCAGAACAAAGCAAATAATAGGACAAGTAGAAAATGTGCTATTTTTTTGAACCTGGGGAAGCTAAGGGTCAGGAATAGGTCTGAAAAGAAGACCAAAAGAAATCCAGTACTATTTCTGAGGATTAATATTCATTTATTGCATATTATGACTAAGAAAATAGTAAATTTAAATATCAAGTAATGCATTAAAAATTAAGAAATATTTAGTAATTATGTTAATCTGCAATGAGGAAGAAATAAATGACTAGAAGCTAATGTGACAAACCAAATGATTATATAATATATAGAGACTTGGGAGAGGCTAGAATTAAATTCTCCTTTCAAATCTTAATGGTTTTATAGATATATTTCATCTACATACTTTTTTTTCGTTCTTTAAAGCTTATTTGAATTAGTTTTACACATGAAAAATTCTAATTTTTATAAGCATTACTGCTTTTTTTCCCTCACTTTTCCTCAGGGAATTGATTTCATGCATCAACAGTGATGAAGCTAAAATCACAATGTGTTTCTTGTTTTAATTCTTAAAAAATACGTAAAAGGTACTACTCTTTTAATAATGGGAGTTATTTGCAGTGAAATAGATAATTCAAGACATATACCTCTGAATGTAGAAAGTAAAACTTGGCCCTTATTTAAGTCATAGTAATTTGGCTAAAAAATTTGAACATGTTAGAACATATTTGTTATGAAAAATATATATATATTCATAAATATATATATATTGAGGCACCAAAAATCATAAATCATTTATCAGGACATTTTATGTTACAAATGACACAAAAATAACTCAAACTGAATTTAAACAAGAACATTTACTGAGCAAATCGATTTAAGAGTCAAGAGAGCTTGCTACCTTAACATCCACACAGTAGCTCAAACCATGTCTACCTTCTTTGGTGGCCTCTATCCTCATATTCCTTCTTACCCAGCTAAGGGCTCTCAAATGTGTTAGGTAAGTGACTGCAGCAGTTTCATACTCCACAGTCTCCCATTACATCATCTGGCTGGAGAAAAAACCTGGGTCTCTCTGGCTGGCTTAAGTCATCATGGCAGGTTCTTGGAGCTCAGAAGAGAATAATTTTCACCATAATAACTCGGGCAGGACTGGGAGATGGACAAATTTCCTCCACACTAAAATATCAGGCTCATGTGGGCGGGAGAAAAGGCAAAGAGAGAGCAAGGAACACTTGTCCATAGCAAACATATTACTAATATTAGTAGGACTATAGATTTGAACAAGTCCAAGTTACGTGATGCAATCAAAATGCAACTATAATTTGGCCTCCCACAGCTCCTAGGTTGGGGAAACATTTTTCTTCTGCCAGTAAATGACAACTCTGGCAAGCCTCATAATTTTTTTTTCTTTCTTAGGTAATAAAGAATCCTAGGATTTTTTTATTCACAAAATGAAGCCTTGGTTCCAAAAGTAGAATGGCAGGACCAATATATTGAACACTTCAGTATTTATTCAAGAGTCTTTCCCAATATCCTCTTTTCATCTAGGTATTAGTTGCTGGCGGGCTGCCTGACTCTTGGAGAGGTGGTTGGCTTCCCTTATCCCATACCCACGCATTCACCTGGAGCAGTGACTGATCTCTCCAGGTTGAAATACCTGGAAAGAAGAAAGGGAATGTTCTTACCAAATCGAAACTGTCCTAAGATGGCTTTGGCTCTCTGGAAATGGTCGATGTTCGAAGCCCACTTTGTGATCTTTAGTGATGTCATGAAGTCTTCAAAAGTCTCTGGCTGAATAAAATAATGCCATTTGCAGCAGTATGGACCTGGAGATCACCATTCTAAGTGAAGTAAGCCAGAAAGAGAAAGAAAAATACCATATGATATCACTCATGTGGAATCTTAAAAAAAAGAAAAAAAAAGAAAAAGAGAAAGAAAAAAGAGGACACTAATGAAGTCATCTACAAAACAAAAACAGACTCACAGACATAGTGAACAATCTTACAGTTACTAGGGGAAAAGGGGTGGGAAGGAATAAATTTGAGAGTTTGAGATTTGCAAATGTTAACCACTATATATAAAAATAGATAAAAAACAAATTTCTTCTGTATAGCACAGGGAACTATATTCAATATTTTGTAATAACCTTTAATGAAAATGAGTATGTGTGTGTGTATACACACACACACATTACTGAGATATTATGCTGTATACCAGAAATTGACACATTGTAACCGACTATACTTCAATTAAAAAAAAAAAAAGAACCTCAATGAATAAGTAACATCAAATAAAAAAGAAGTCTCTGGATGAATCTAACTGCACATCTATGGGATAGGTGCTTTATACCTTTTAGCTGTGTCTTCAGTCTTCCTTCGTTTCTTACTCTCAAGGGTTTTGCTCAGACTTGGGCAAATTCTCTAGGACTCAATCCTATTTTAAATAAGCCTGGGTTGACGTCTGTGTTTGGCCCACACATGACAGCCACACTGTTACATGGTTTACTCTGCCGTTGTTGGAAGGGCAGTTACTTTCTAAACATGTGTCTCTGTTCCCTCTCTGCCCAGTTGCCTCAGGCTGACAGCCACACCCTCACACCTTGAGTTTCTTTAGATGCTCCTTACACACTCACGCAGTACGCCCTAGAAATTCTTGGGTAACTCATATGAGCTGTCCAAGGGAGCTTCCTTGAAGTTTCTTCTACTAGTTCCTCCCCATCTTTCTATAAGGGAGTCAAAAGCTTAATTTTTCCTTAAAAATCACCAGCATAACACCTGGTAGACCTAGGATTTAATGCTAAATGACTCCAGATCCCTTATTCTTTTTTTTCACTTTTAACATTTTTTATTGATTTATAATCATTTTACAATGTTGTGTCAAATTCCAGTGTAGAGCACAGTTTTTCAGTTATACATGAACATATATATATTCATTGTCACATTTTTTTCTGTGAGCTACCATAAGATCTTGTATATATTTCCCTGTGCTATACAGTATAATCTTGTTTATCTATTCTACAATTTTGAAATCCCAGTCTATCTCTTCCCACCTCCCCACCCCCTTGGCAACCATAAATTTATATTCTATGTCTGTGAGTCTATTTCCGTTTTGTATTTATGCTTTGTTTGTTTTTGTTTTTGTTTTAGATTCCACATATGAGTGATCTCATATGGTATTTTTCTTTCTCTTTCTGGCTCACTTCACTTAGAATGACACTCTCCAGTAACATCCATGTTGCTGCAAATGGTGTTATGTTCTCAGTTTTTATGGCTGAGTAGTATTCCATTGTATAAATATACCACCTCTTCTTTATCCAGTCATCTGTTGATGGACATTTAGGCTGTTTCCATGTCTTGGCTATTGTAAATAATGCTGCTATGAACATTGGGGTGCAGGTGTCATCCTGAAATAGGGTTCTTTCCTGATATATGCCCAGGAGTGGATTCCTGGGTCATATGGTAAGTCTATTCCTAGTCTTTTGAGGAATCTCCATACTGTCCTCCACAGTGACTGCACCAGACTGCATTCCCACCAGCAGTGAAGGAGGGTTCCCTTTTCTCAACAGCCTCTCCAGCATTTGTCATTTGTGGATTTTTGAATGATGGCCATTCTGACTGGTGTGAGGTGATACCTCATTGTAGTTTTGATTTGCATTTCTCTGATAATTAGTGATATTGAGCATTTTTCATGTGCCTATTGCAGATCCCTAATTCTTAATCACCCATATTATGTCCTTCTAAAGATTACCACATGCCTATATTTCTCAAAGTATTTTATGTTACATAGAAAGTAATATTGAAATAGAGTTTACTTTTGTGTAACAGAAGAACTAGAAGTTAAGTGAAGAGGGAGTTAGTCTATGACCAAGTATTAATATACTTAATTTTTTTTTAGCTCAAAGAAAAGATTGAGTCCTTCCGCACTGAATTATATGTCTTATCAGCTAAGATAGGTTGATGTGTCACAATTTACACTCTTTGAAACAAATTCTTCTTGGAGTCTGAAGCAGTTAGAGGAATAAACTTCCTAGAGAGAATACGAACGTGGCTCTGTCAGCACCGCAGACACCCCGAGTTGAGTGAATTAAATGCTCATGTGCGGATAAAAACAACTCATCTTAGTAGCAACACACTGCACCTGTACTTTTCCCATGATGCACAGTTTCATTAGTGATAAAAAAGTAATTTGAAAACTCCTGTCACAGGAAGTTAAACTTTTAAGTAAGTACCAGCCTTATAATTTCGAAGTATTCAGTGGCTGGAAGTTCTTTTCTCTTATCACTGGGATAAAACGTTATGTGATGTAACACAAGCATCTCTTGCTCTCTGTGCACACAAGTTGCACTTAGGGTCATGCCATGTCATATTCTGCACACGGTGATTGTTTAATGCTGTTCTCTGCTGCTGCACTAAGTATCGTATCATTCATCCTAGATGACTCCCTTGAAAATTGCTTCTAAAAGTTTGTGCCAAAAATGCTCATGATGTGAACAATTTACTATCCTCTCACTATTAAGATACTGAAAACTGTCACTTGAGGAAATTGGATACTGTACCCTGTAAAACATGTTGTCGGAAGCTTTGCTTCAACAATTACTACCTCTCATCCATCAGCTTGTGAGTGTTGTGTTTACTCAGTTGTTAAATTTAACACTGTAAGACCACTCAGATGTCAGGAAAGGAGAAGTACTGAAATCTCGTGTGGTGTTTTGGTGAACAAAATGAAGGTGTTCGTATTTGTGCTTTTGTTTGTTTTTTATATTCTATGTATCTAGCCATTGAGAAAGTCAAGTTATTTCTGCACCACAGGTTTGTTGTAAACTTTTAAACATAGTTACTTTCATTGATGTTAGTAGACATTGTTTCAACATCACTTGCAGATAATGTCAGGTATTGAGAACTAAGGTTTTTATTTCAACAATTACCATTTTTTATATTTCTATGACATAAACTCCTTTTAATCTAGGGTTAACCCAATTTGTCAGTTTTTGACCACCTTAAATGGCAAGCACATACTATTGTAACAAGGAAAAAATGTATACCAGTATCAATAATTGAATGGCTGGATAATAATTCAAACACACACTCAACTTTCAAAGCTCAGCCTTAAGTCTTGTTCCAGCATGAAGCTATTCCAGACTTTTTCTTCTTACAGTGACGTCTCCTTTTTTCTGAAATTACAGCACCTACTCTCTTACCTAACAAGTAATCAAGTAATCGGGTACAACACTGGACATCTTTTGAAGTATGATATTTTTATTTAACATATTTGTTAATATTTCATATTAAATGGCAAAGTAATGAGCAAAATAAATTTGTAGTTTGTTCAATCTCTTCTTGGAAATAGAGTCAGAATGTAGATGATAGTTCTCTCACTGAATGAATCATTCAGTCTTTCTAACTCAGAGATTTATTCGTTTTGTTTAATGAGCTGTAATTTACCCTCAATAAAAAGTATGACTATTAAGTGTTCAATTCAATGAGTTTTGGAAATTTTATCCACTCTGTAACCATCATTCATTTTTTTTCTATCACCCAAGGAAGTTTTTTCTTTCCCCTTCACTCTCAATTCTTACCACCACCCTACTATTTGTAACCACAATAGCAGTGCTAATTTTGTATTATTTAAATCTTCTAGATTTATATATTGGTTTAATTTATGCAATAAGCTTTAGTTGTTTTTTCCTAAAGTTATAGTTACAAAAATATAGAATTGTGTATGTTCTCCTTTGCTGTATCAAATTGAAAATTCTACTTTAGCTTGAACATAAATGTGCTTTTGGTAGTCTTTGATTAGTTGGCTTTATTTAACACAATGTCAATAAATATCAAAGAATCTGCACTTTACAGAACACAGTGATTATAAGCAATTAAGTGCTAGAGCAATAAAAAATAAATGAATAATCAATAAAACAAACAAAATACTTTTATAAAATAAAAAAACTAATCATAATAAAAATTCAAATTTCTTAAAAATAAGTGACATTGAGACAATTACATTTTAGAACTTGTCAAATGCAGATAAAGCAAATATTAAAAATGGAGTTTTATTGTATTTAAAGCTAATTCTACCCAGTTGATGTTTTTTAATGTTCAAGCACTTTGCTAGAAGTTAGATATTCATTGTGGTCAAAACAGATACGATCTTGCCTTCTAGGAACTTAGAGTCAATTACATCTCATTTATTCATTATTTATTTAAGCATTTGTCCATCAGATTGAGTCCTTATGATGTGAAAGTTGATGTAGTGATATATAGATTATATAGAACCTGTTTTCTAGACACTTTTATCTCATTAGAGAGAACACAGACTATAAAAAAAATTATATATTAAAATATGTAATTATTATATATTATAATATGACTATATTGACAATATATAATAAAAGACAATATGCAAAAGGGAGGATATATATATATGTGTGTGTGTGTGTGTGTATACACATATATATAGACAGAGAGATACAGAAAGAAAATATTATGTAAGGTCAAAGCAAAGATGGCTTGTTCCTATTTACCAGGATAACACACACACACAAAAGTGGTATAGAATTAAAAAGTATGCACTGGAATAATAATTATATTATTTCATTTTACATATATAAAACTATTCCAAAATTGCAAAATTATTTCTCATTGCTTAAGCTTGTAAAAAAAAAAAAGGAGAAACTCTTTTTAGGGAAGCGTCGAATAGGAATATTGTAACAGACATGGAATCTGGGCAGTGTTGTCTGTTACTTACAGAATACAAAGCATTTCCCTATTTGAAGTAGGGGATGACTATGATGAGCAGTGTTGAAGTTGCTAGGGCAAGGAGGGTCTGTTGGAAACAAATTACCATGGGTCTCTTGCATTTCTGTATGTCTTGATGGTAGGTGCTTTGATGACCCTTGTTCTGAACTGTTTCTTCAAAGATGCTTGCAATGCCAATGTCTGGAGATAACCCAAGTATTTTTATTGTGTTGTATAATAGAGATAATATCTCTATCCAGGGCAAAGGTCAAGCATGGGTATAGCCCGTTATAAAAGATTTTTATTCCCTAAGCTTGAAATTCTTCAGCAGTGACACAAACCCACTCTCTGTACAGCCTTTATTTGGGTTTCTCCAAACTGGGCCCTGGGACTTGGGGGTGAAGGGGATAGGCACAAGCATGAAACTTGCCCCAAGAGTAATAAAGTCCTTTTCCTCTGATCCAGGAGTCCTATGTCTTTTGTCAGCATTCATAAATTGTGGCACATTAACTTGTGAGCTGGCAAGTAGAATGACATCTCAGACAATTCACTGAGTCTGTATCATGACAAGAAGTGGAAAAGAAACTGAAGAGGCTGGGGGAAGGCAAGAATATTGAATTGACTCAAGTAGGAGAGACTTTAATTGCACTGGAGAAGGGTATTTATGCAGACTGCCTGAGGTTCCAGATCGCTAAGGAGCTAAGGATTCTGGTTGAATTAGGTTCAAGCACCATCTCCAATTCCTCCTTCTATGAGGGCTCTAAATAAATGGAATACAAGGCACACTTGTTATATGAAGACTCTTCTGCACATCCTTCAAAGATGAGTATTGATATTTGGTGAAGTAATTAGGCGCCTGCTTTCTCACCTTTTCCTGGAGTGGGCATTATTGCTAGTGTTGGTTTAAGGAAGAAAATGGGCATTCTGATCTGATCATCATTCTGGCTGTGATTGAACCAAGTGGTGCCATAGAACTAGTTCAAAGCTCCTCTGCTATGGAATATAAATTATCTAATATAGAGAAACAAGCGTTCTACCCAGAGATCTGGCAATGGGACAAGGTAAGTTAATGAAAGAAACTTTCACATATTGAGGTATGGGAAAGTCATTCTGGATTATATGTGATTTGGCTTGAACTTTATGCTAACTACAGCAGCCTATCTTATGGCCTGCCAAACATTTATTATACATCTGCTTCAACCATTAAAGAAAATAATGTGCTTACAAATCAAAATGGAGTAACTGTGGTTTGGGCACTCGAAGTGGAGCCAGGTGACCACTGTGGATGTGGTTTCAGACACACTTCTGTATTACTGAGAACCTAAATTTTCTGAATTATGTCAAACTCAAAGACACCACCAGCTATTCTCAAAACAAAATAGGCTATCAGTATAGGCCAGCTGCAACCTTTTGGTCTCAAGATTTCTCCTTGTATCTGTGCAGTCATTTCAGACCCTAATAAATCCTTGCTTAACAAGCACTCCTACTTCTTGTCAGATGAATCCTAATTCTTGACAGACAACTTATGTAACTTTGCAGTTTTTGCCTCTATGAGCATTCCCTACATTGTAGTCCAGCAAAACAATTCCAGTGCTTCTTGAGTCTGTGTCTCTCACGCTATAGGGCTCGGTTTGGCTCAAATAAAATTGTTTTCTATTCCTCTTATAGATTGTTTATTGATTATTTGCATTGACAAAGCTTTACAGTGAGTTCCCACGGAACAGATTGTGATATGATGGCTGATAGGAAATAGTAGTAGGTCTGCCAATATTATAGGTCCCAGAATTTTATAGGTAGCTAAATAGCTGTAGAAGTGGAGGACATGCAACTAAACAAAAGAGAAGAGGTGATACTATGACCTAAGCAGTCTTAAATTTGACACCAGTCATTTTACCCAAATTGTAGATGGCCTTGGGCAAGTGATAAGACAAATGGTACTGTCCTGGTTGGATATTAGTACTTAGTATTATTATGGAGAGCTCAGGTCATAGGCAAAGGAAGAAGAATTTAAGTTTTATTGAATAACATCAAATGTAACAAGAAAGGAGTATCTTGGATACTGATATGTGTCCAAGGGTGACGTAAAATGTGAAGAAACTTGACTTTGAAGTGGTAATGGGTTGCAATTCACGATTTCATTGCCCCTTGAGTCATGCTGATTTATAATTAATTAGTTTCCCTATTGATATAAATAATGTTATAAGCTGAATCTACCTGAGAATCAAAAGATACAGGAAGAAGTAGAAGGGGAAAGCAACTACTGCCCTTGTAAAAGAAGAAGAGTAGCCTTAGGGAGGAGATCAATTTTGATAATGCCAGTGAGGCACTGAAATCTAAATCTTACCCTTGGAGTACATGGGGCTCCTGAGGAATTGCATCCTGTATTTCGATATTGATATGGAAAGAATGGTGAATTGCATCCTTCTAGGGAAATTTTTCTAAGTGTTGGAAAAAGGATGCAAAGCTAGGTATAGAAAACATAGGAGGTATAGAAAGCAGTATCTCGCATGCTCATCCCCCAAGACATATACTTCACTAATCCCTGGTGAATGCTGAGACCACATATAATGGCTCTCATTCATTCTAAGAAAATGCCCTCTTTCAGATTTCCTGAATGATGTTACACTTGCACTTGTGCACTTATGATGACCCTGAAATTTACAGGGAAGTTTGCTGTGTTGTAATCATGGTTGTATGTGTTACTTGTCCAGCTCCAGGGAGACAACTGCATTTTCAGTTTAGAATTTGCTGCTTCATAGATAGCCTGGGGTATATTGTTCAACCATGCCTCTCATTTATGTTTTGGTGTGTAAAATAGAAGCTGGGAAGAAAAAAGAGCTGGATCTGGTATGTCACAGCTGACATGTTTCTGACTTCAGACAGCATTCACATTACCGATTCCCAGGAATTAGGGAGAGGAAGGAGGGACAAGCAAGAGGAAGCTCCTGGGTAGGAGTAATCACTGCCCGTAACTGGAGAGGACTTTGCTGTGTGTTACAGCAGTCACACTCAGTAGAGCCAAAGAACAAAGTCAAAGATCCTCACTGGTTGTACCACACAGGAATGTGGCACACTAACAACAAAGACAAGAATTCTCAGATGTGCCACTACAAACAGCAGCCAGAGATCAGCACTTTCTACAGAATCTGAGGATGCCAGGCAGGCCTGCACTAGACATCCATCCATTAAAATGCTTAGCAGTTCATCAAGTGTAATCAGAGGGCACAATGCATCCATCTTCTAGGAAAGAAGCTGCCTAACAGTTCCAGAATCTCTCTTCACTACAGATCGCATAGAGTTTGAAACATAGAACTGAATTCCACATGAAGATATTTTGCACATTTTTCAGGAGCATGGATTCTCAACAGCAAAGGCACCACCCCCTACAGAAAGTTTTGGAAATTTGTGGTCGTTGTTTCTCCTGTCACAATGAGTCTAGGGAAAGATGTTTGGTGCTAAAGGCTTTTAATGGACAGAGGCCGGGTGTCTTAGGCATTCTGAAATGTCTGGGACAGTTCTTCATAATGAAGAATTACTCAGAATTTCACAAAATTTAAAATTTCCCCAGGCAATCACTTCTGTGAAAAGCCACTTGAAATCTTATCCTATGCAGAACAAACTTCGTATTTAAACATAAAGTGTTTCTTTTCAGAGTTTTTAGCACGTACTAAAATTTCCAGAGTAGAATACTACAAAATACGTTGACCTGGGAACATACCATTTTGCTGTTATTTTTCAGAATTACCAAGAGTTAGTGTTCATTTCGAGAAATTGTGTCTTTGAGGCCAACAATAATTATGGTACTCACGTTCCCAGTAGGACATTTCTGGGCCACTCTGTATGTGTGGCTGGGTTTCCAGGCGCCTGTAACTGTGTGTGTGTGTCTGTGTGTGCAGGCATCATTCACAAGATTTTCTACTGTAGTCACACTTGAGCATTTATAAATAAAACTATTTTGTTATAAATCACACTACCTTTTTTTCTCCTATACGTTAAAGTTAGTGTGTTTTAAAAATATGTGTGTGTAATAAATGTTACAAAACATTTACTATTAAAAGGGGGCTTTTGTTCTGAGATGCTTGAGAACTGTTTTTCTAGACTATGCATGCCTTTGATGAAGAAATATGATTGGCTGCATTCCCATCTTCCCCGCTCTCTCCTGTCTCTGTGCCACACCCCAAAGGAGGCCCTAAGTCCTAGATCGGCTTGTAATTCTACGTCCTCTGGAAGAGGTAGCGAAAACACTAAGCAGCGTTACGTTACCTCAGTTCATGCTGGAAATGGACACGATGGGTCTGCTCTTCTCCAACGTGAATATTTTCCCTTTCCTCAACCATTTATCCATATTCCTTTTTTTTTTGAACTCTCTAAATATGTCTCTAGTTTTTCATTAATATCAACAACCAACTGAATTCATTTGTCTTTCATTGATGGTTCACTTTAACTCAGAAAATGAAAAATCTGTCCCCTTTTGCTAACACTAATGTTCCACAATTATATAAAGGCTTACATAAAATTAGAAAAAACAAATAAAGCAAGCTCTAGAAGAGATACTGAAATTCCTGGTCATCATGTTTGCTATTACATGAATTATTTCCGTCAATGTTTCTGTGGGAAGCTGTTTTTATTCCCAACTGAGTCAGTAACATATTGCCTCATGCACTAGGTTATTGGAGGGCCACAGTTGTGTTTGGGTCATTTTGTGTCATTTTAATAGAGGGCCATATAAAAATGCTTTTAGACACATACTCTAAAGACAGGCAAGATCTGATAGCTTTCTTTTCATCTTTCTCTCCCCCTCTTTATTTCTTTCTATTTTTCTTTTTTCTTTTTTTTTGTAATTGGAAAGTTGGCCTATTTTAAAGCAGTCTGTTAATGCAACAGTGGTTTTGAAACATTGTATTAAAGAGACCATTTTAAAGGAACCACTCAAGAAATCATTAGCAGCTTATATAAAAAGAAAATAGCGTATAAGGTACATATTTATGGCTGAGATCTGACACTCAACTGAGAGAAAAGGGGAGGGGGGACTCTTTCTTCATTAGCAGCACGACCAGAGCACTTAGGGATTTCACTCCCTCACATCCATTATTTCATCTATTGTCCTAATTTAATTTTCCATGATTTTCCTGACAGTGAAGGTTGGCCACTCTTAAGTAAGTACAAAAGGTTTGCAGCACTCATGTTAATAATTACACAAGCTGTTGAAGCTTTTTGCTGAAGGGTGTATTGTCAAAAATATCAAATTTAGACAAAAGCAGAAGCTACAGATGTGTATGAAACTGGAATCCCTGAGTGCCTTTGTTTTTTATCCACAGAAAGAAGCCACCTCGTGAGGTCTAAATGTTAATAAAGCATTCATGCTGTTTGGAACCTTTTGAGACTCTAAACAGGAAAACAAGATCTTTGGAGAACTGCCATCAAATTGTTGCTGCTATCGTCACTGCTGTCACTTACCGGGGTCCTTCTGACAATACAAAACTACAATTTCTACATTCTTTCTTAGCCAAATCAATTCGTTTTCTAATGTATGTATTGGCCGGTTTTAGAATGGCTGATCCCAAAATATAAGTTCCTAAACGTGGAAAGAAAGTGAATTTTAGTCCATTATCCTTCTACCTGTTCTTTAATGATTCAACCCGTTGCCCTCAGTTCATTCTTTTGTGTACAGAACACCAAATTCCCCACCGTGTGAAACTGCTTTGTGCCACTGAGGCCGTGCATTACTGGTTTTCCAGGTGGTCACGGGTTATTATAAGGAGCCTGCAAATATCTGTGTCCATCAAATATTGATCATAGACTAAAGGAATATTGTCTCATTCATTTAGTACCAAACCTTCTCAACTGAAAGAAGGTGATTTTGCGAAACAGAATATGCAAACATATTTAAAAGTAATACCTAACGTACAACAGTGGTAGAGAGATATTTGAGATATAAAAGCCAACGCATTTTTACTCTCATAATCTTATCTTTCTCCTAGCCATTGAGTAAATGCCAATGGGCTGAAGGAGTTGACTAGAACCATGAGCAGAGAATTTTGCTCATCTTTGAATTGTTAGACTTTCTGAGTCAATTGAGAAGTAATAGATACCCAAACTAGGTTATTTGTAGATAGATTTTTTTAATATTTTTAAATCTTCAGTTGGGAGTTTGGGATTTGCAGATACTAACTACTATATATAAAATAGATAAACAACAAAGTCCTTCTGTATAGCACAGGGAACTATATTCAATACCTTGTAATGGCTTATAATGAAACAGAATATGAAAAGGAATATATATATATAAATAAATATGTGTGTGTATATATATATAACTGAATCACTATGCTGTATACCAGAAATTAACACAACATTGTAAACTGACTATACTTCAATAAAAAAAAAAAAAACCTTCAAGAACAAAGCTCACTGTAAGTCATTATTTGAAGAGTGTAAACATAAGGAATGTCATTTCCCTGGAGGAAGGATTGTGAAGTCCTTATAGTTAGTTCCTGAAAGGTAAGCCTGTATTGGAGGTGATGATACCAGGTGAAGACTCTGCCTGAATCTCTGAGAAGGGTCTTAGCACACGCCAGCTACACCTACGCCTCCAAAATGAAGGGGAAACCTAAAGTAGAGAGATTTTGTCCCATTTACTCATGACAGTAGCTGCATTAAAAGAAGTGATACATGTTTAAGCAGAAAGAAGATCTGAGACAAGTGTTGTGTTTTCAAACAGACTGCATGTGCCATTGAATAAACACTCAAATTCTTGTGTCACCTTTAAGTAGCTGAGGATTGAGTGGTGATTCTGCTTAGAGTTCAACTGAAGGCAGAGGAGAGGCATCCCTATAACTGAGGCGCCTGTCTGGGCAGATCTAAGCCACTCTCAGGGGAAGAACACAGTGGAGTCTTTGGTTTTAGCAGCACCAGAGGGTAGTGAAAAGAAGACTAGTAGAGTGTGACCTACGTGGACTCAAGTGACTCCTTGGGTTTAAATCCAGCCATGCCTCTTACTAGCTGAGTGACTCTGGGCAAGTTACTTAACCTCACTAGACTTCCGTCCCATCATCTGTAGTAGATTATTAATAGTGCCTTTCTTTTAGGGCTGTTATTAAGCTCTATCCATTTATAACTATAACACACTTAGAATAGTATCTGGTACATGGTAAGCACTGTATTTGTGCTTGTTAAATAAGTTGTGTCAGCTAGGGGTAATGGCCAAGCTCTCTGTGAGCAATCATGGTGGGTTTCTCCAACAGTCAATTCCACTTGTCACAGGCTCTTCCTGGTGGATGCTTATAGGACAGAGACCAATGCCCAATGCAAAATGAGATGAGCTTTCCTCACCAATGACTCTCCGGGGGAGACAACAGGAGCAACACATAGACCAGATTACCCCCCACTATGATTTTCCATAAACTTCTCACTATAACAAAATGTCACACAAAGAAAAATAAAAAAGCAGGCTATTTGAAAGAAAAATCATGAAAGGCTGAACATGTACCCTAAAAAAAAGTAAGAACATGTTTATTCCTCCTTTTTTTTTTTTTACTACACTAGTGGCACTTGTGGATAAAATAAGAGATGAGATTATAGGTGAGAAAAAAATATTTTAATAGGTAAAGAAAAAAAGGTAATAGGTGAAAAAAACCTTTTTTTAATTATTGTATTCTTTCATTCAATTATGGTTCATCTGAGTTATGTGTTAAATTCAGAGTCAACAAAAATATCTTCTTTTTTGTTTTGGTTTTTGGTTTTTAGGTTTTTTTAGTCAATATATAGATTAAAAATACAACTAATAGCATGAGTCATATCAGTGCATGCTCTTTTTTTTGCAGCACAAAGTGCGATCTTGATTCTTGAAATGTTTGAGCATTGCACTTGGACCTACTGTTTCACCCCTGACCCCCTCTACCAAACAAATTGACCTACATCCATTTCATGACTCTTCACTTTAATTTCAAACTGAATATGGAATCTTCAGCAGCAAGAATTTCAGAAACTGTAAAGAAAATATTTTAGGAAAGTGGGGAAAGACTGTGTAAGTCAAATTTAAATGTCATAATTTTTATGTACCTATACTGTTTTCATATTTTTAGATAGATTGGAACTATTATAGTTGCCTTCAGTTGTCTATACATAGCTCTTTGATAACTTGAATCAATATTTATGAAACAGTTAATATAATATTATATAAAGTTCCCTAGAATATGTCATTAAAACTATATATATAAAGTATGGGGCCTCAATTTTGATTTTACAGTCTCTGGAAGTTTTTAAATGATTCTATTTTAGAATTTTTTATTAATTGAACATAATCATGAATCTTAAAATTATTTCAATAAATTATACTTTTAACTGCCTAAACAGGAGAGAAATTCATATGAAATCTAAATACTTTTACATTAATTTAATTTTAGTAAAATAACAAATTAATTAAGTCGTGCTTTTATTATTGATGATGGCAATCATTATTTGGTTTGAAGTAGTATACTAATCCATTAAGGTCAAGGAAGACCAGGATATTATTGGCTTTAATTCCACAGTGTGTATTAACCTCCTTCCATCTCAGTAAATAAGAATAAAAAGACTTACTAAAAACTGGCATACGAATGTTTTTCACAATAGCGAGGAAAAACTGTCCTTTATAAAAAACTTTTTTGCATAGCATATTATAATTCTTACAGCATTTTGCATCCTGATAAACCTTTGAAAAGTAAGGTTTTCTACCTCACTTTCTCCTTGTATGGTAACTCTTTGATGTGGCTAAGCAGTTGAGAAAACAAGGTAAAAACAGAGTGATTAAGTAGCTTGTCCAAGGTCATCCAGATAGTCAATGGTGGAGAACAGAATGAAAACAAAAAACTTTGGACTAATGTAACATACATATAATTGGCTTACATATAATTGGTAGTTAAACAGAAAAAACACAATGAGAAAGCAAACAGAGGGCTTTTAACCCCAGTTTATGCAGCTGTGGCATGTGATAGTGAATCTCTGGAATGAATTAAAAGGACAAAAACAGACTGCAAGATCAAATTTACCTGCTTAAAACAGACTAGCTTTCCACCCTTTTCATTGCAACAGTGAGAGGCATTCTCAGGACATGCAGTCTTTTTGTTTAAGGAACTCTGTAGAAAGCATTAGCAGTGAACACTCATGTTCAAAGGGAACACTTAGGAAGCCTCACCTCTAGCATTTAACAGAACAGAAAATAGGGCAATGAATAATCAGAAAAAAAAAACAAATGTAGTCACTAAAATTTATTTAATACTATTAAGGAACTCTCTATGTTAAAACACTCCATTTGGACCAAATCTAGGGCCACCTCACACTACAAATGGTGTGCAGGGTCAGGACAAGAAGAGGTCTTCAGAGTCAAGGGACGTGACCCCATGGGGACTGTAGCCCTCTGTAGACCATGTTCTGGGTACCTGGAATCCCAAATCCTCCACCCAATTGACCCTGAGCCTACTTTCTAGACCCGTGCAGGCCTCTTTTCCAGGGCACTGCTCCAGAGAGTAGACATCTGCGGCCCAAGGAATGGCCCAAAGGGAAAGGGGGTTGGATAGAACTTTTATGTCCACATGGGAATGCTTGAGGCCTTTTATCATGTAGGGTAGAGTCAAATGTAGGATAAGATCTCCTGCAGTCATCATATTCCAGTATGGAGCCCCAAAGACTACTAGAATCTTAATCTTTAACCTGGCTTTCCAGGTCATTATGAAGATTTATTTCCAAGGTAGAAGGCTAGATATATTGTATTTAGTGATTTTGTACCTTGACCCAAAACTTTTAAATATTTAGACACGGGGTATTCAGTTCTCCCTTTGCACCCTTGATCCAGGCTGTATAATTACCGGGGGGGGGGGGGTAGGTCTTCAGACTTGTAGTCATTGTACATCTAATCACAGATTAATATCAATTCTTCCATTTTCATATCTTGATTCCCAATGCCACCATTTGATTCTATTTTAGCATCAGTTCCCAATGCCATCATCTTACTGCAAGGCTCTGACTCACTTTCCACTTGGCCTGTGGCACCTGCTTAGAATGTGATCTCCCCATCCTCATCTCATCCTTCTTCCAACTCAGGCTTCTACCTTATTGGCTAATACTTTGAATTAAAATTAACTAACATTAAATCTGATAATAGAATTCTGTAACTAAAAATAACATTATGAGTCCCCTCTGATTAAAGGGTTACATTCAAACTCTTTAACGTGGGACCAAAAGGCATAGTTGAAATCTCGTATTTGCCCATTCTCTGTGGGCTCTCAGTTTCCATGCCTTTGCAGGTATTGCTTCTTCCACCTGGAAACCCTTTTCTATTTTCTCAGCCTGAATAATTCTTATTTATCTTTCAAGATTCAGCTCATGTCTTCTGTCCTCTGGGAAGCTTTGCCTGTGTCCCTTAGACTGAGGTAGGTGCCCTTTCTTTGTGCTTCCACCTGTGCATTTTCCCATTAGCACTCAATACTGTTATTGATTTTCTTGTCTGTCAACTCTAGAGGCTAAGCAATTTGTGATTAGAGGTTGTGATATTTCACTTATTCATAAATTCATTTACAAACATTTGTTCAGATCTGTACCAGTCCATATACTGTGCAAGTCACTAGCCATGCAATGACAAAACACACAGGTCCTCTCATTGAGGATGCAATGATAAAGCATGGTTACAGTCACTAGACACTGTGATGTGGGCTTAGATGGAAATAAGTATAGGTTGCCATGACAACTCAGAGGAAGGCCACCCAATTTTGTCTGCCTGGAGGAGAAGGCCTCCTGCAGAAAGTGCGTCTGAGCTCTGACTTGTGTAGGATGAGTGTCTGGTAGACCCAATGCCTGTTGCATAACATGCATATAAGTTACCCTTCGTAATCACTACATTGGAAGTCTTTCAAGAACGTAACAAATCTGGTGTGGACTGCATGAGTCACAGAGGCAAACAGGGTGGAGCCAGCGGGATGAAAGAAAAGGCTCTAATAAAAATTAGGACCAAGTCACTGCCCAGCCACTCTAAGCCGAGAAAGCACAGTCAGTAGAGTTCGAGTAGAGACTGGGAAAATGTATGAACCATTTATCTCAGCATTTCACAAATGAGGTAAAGACTGTATGAGCTGTTGCAGCATCCATTCCTGTCTAAAAGGCTTGAGTTTATAAATGAACATTATATGTATAATATAATTCACTACCCATGTTAGTTCAAAGAAAGTGAATGCTTCACTTCAACTTTTCCTTTCATTGGAATAGCAGTTTATCCTTTCCTTGCCCCTGGAATATGAAGAAAAAATGTGCTAGAAAAAATAATTTAAAAATACTGTAACTATGAGTGAATGTTGCTTTTATCAGTTACACATTGGAATAAGTTAGCAATTCCTAATGTCTGTCTCTGTGTAGATTTATGATAGTGGCATAGGACTGTTTAAAGTTCATTCCATATGACGGGCTCAGGTTTTCTCAGCTATTTCTTGATTATGTTTATAGCATAATATGTCCATTTAAAACTATCCATTATTGTTAAGAGATGGATTTTTACTAGTAAAACTAACATAAATTTGCATTCCACCTTCTTTTTTTTTTTTTAAGAATGAGGATATCAGTTAATAAAACCTTGTTCTGAAAGAAGCAAAAACTGTGACTATTCCTGTTTAAACATGTCACAGTTAATGTGGCCGTCTCCTTTTCTGAGTAAATTAAAATTTGGGAATATATAAAACTAGCCTCTAGCAAATATTTGAACAAACATAATTGGATCTATATATAATAAATCACACTATGTGAATAAGACTTTGTTTACATGACTCCTGCTGATTTCTGTGATGTCATTTCCCAAAGCAATCTTAGTAATAGTTATACTGGGGGATCATATTGAATACATTGGATTTAATGAGTTTGTTCAGGCCATGCCTTAGACCTAAGTCAAATGTTTGTCAATATAATTTACTAAAGTCGCCCTGTATAAAAATATCTTTTTCTATCTAATCAATAAACCTATCAGAATACATATTAAAGGGAAAGAAAAATCTTAAATTTGTTTAAAAATATAATTTAGGAATGGATACCAAGAGCCAATCAACTCTATTCAGAAGACAATTAATATATTTAGCCAAGTGTTCCTTAAACCTTGTACAGTTAACTTTCTTTGTTAAAACAGCTCCTTTTATATTTCAGAAATTTAAAAAAATGCTAACTAAATATATTAATGTTTAAGCCATTGTTTGCATATTTTCTTAAGAATATGTTTCAAAATCTACATATTTTGCTTCTGCTTTAAAAAATCCTATTTATTTATGTTTTTTGGAGTGGAAGCCTGTATAGTTTGAATTAATGTTCTCTTATTTTATGTAATAGACAAATTGAACCCTTGCTTTCTAATTGTGATTTGTACAGCTCTCTTCTGTGTGTTCACATTCAAATTTTATAACCTACTGTATTTTATAACCTACTGTATTAATAGTTGGATCCCAAATTAATATTTCCATAGCAAGATTCAACAAAGGATTTAATATGGACTCTAAAATTTAGACAACTATTAATATTTTGGTGATATTTTAATGTCTGCATGTAAATAGAGTTTATTGAAATACAATAGTAAATTCATGATAACATAAACTGTAAGAGTTTTCATTGGAAATTATAAAAATTGAAGTGTTTTTCTTTAGTTGTGACATATTTTACAATGAGTGCATTATTGTTTTAAAATTAAAGAATACAAACAATTTGTGAAATATGTTCTGTCTCAAAATGTTTACATATAATGAAGAATCAAACAAACTGGAAATAAACATCAAGCAGAAATCTGTTAAATGTTATAAAACAGATACTCTAATAAAACAACTGCTCTGACTGATTGTTATATAGAATTGTATTTCCAGCATTATTCGAAATGAATTTCTGCTTAGTACTACAAATATTTTTAAACAAAAATTTGAATATTTCTTTATTTGCAGCTGTTCTTTTTGTTTTGTAGGTAGGAAGTAAAAGAAAATTGTAAGGCCACTATATTTCTAAATCTGAATTTATTTTGGCTGAAATCACTCCATCAATTGCTGAGAATCATTCACATAATTCTCAGGAGCTAAGCTGGAAGGTGAGTCACATAAAGGACTCAAATATGTAAAATATTTCTGGCAAGTCTGGTGCTATTTTCTATATAGATTACTAAAATTATTCTTCAAGTAAATATTTGTTCTCCTTGCATTCATTGTGGTGGGTGTATTTTTCTAGTTAGTCTCTCATATTTTTTAATAGATTTATTTTAAACATAAAACATGGTGAATTCTATTAATAGTCAATAATTAAAATATAAAATGATTTTTAATTTTTCTTATAGTACTAAACATTCAGCAAGAATAATGTATAATATATAACTTCTATCACATAGAATATACAAACTTAATGGAATAAAAATTTATTCACATTAAGATATGAGGCCCAGGGTGGTTCCTGGTCACGAGAGACGTGGGCTCTCAGTAAACACTAGTAGGCTCGTTCCTGCACATAATACGGAGATTTGAGAGCATGATATCAAGTCATTGAGATCATTGTCACAGCCTCCTAAATGATTTCTCTGCCATCTTCCATTTGATGCCCTGTAATGCTGCTTGGATGATCTTCTGCAATTTAAATCTGTTCATGTCAGTCTCCAGCTTAAAGTATCATTAGGTTGGGCTTGATATTCTAATTTGAGTAACATATAAAAACTCACTAGTCTGCCAAGCTCATAATCTGCCTTTTGCACATGTTCGTGCATGTCTCTGATGTATTTTCCATTATGCTTCCCATTCCTAGAATAAGTATCTCCATCCTGCTTGGCTTTTGTGCATCTTTCAACACTTGACTTGTGTGTCATCTTGTCCAGGAAGCCTTCCAGCCATCACCCAGGCAGCGTTAGTGCCTTTGCTCCGTGTGCACAGAAGCGCCTGCAGGGGTTGGAGGTGAGAAAATAGTTTGCAGAAGAAATCTTACACTGCGAAAATATTTATGAGGTTCAAGACTGTCTTCATATTTCTGGACTTCGCAGTTCCTCAAAATAGCCCTATCCCTGGATGAAATATTTCTTCCTTGATTTCAGTACCTTTTGCTTCAATCAAATTCTGTATAGAAAGCAAGCCAATCTCCAGAGTCAGTCTTGCTTTGGCTGGTAGAAGAGGTGACGTTGAATCTGGGATTAGCCAAGGCCATTAATCTCCTCTCCATGAATGGGAAGTGGGGATACAGAGAAATTATAATCAGTGATATTTTTTGTTGTTTGTTTTTTCTGGCCTATACCTCTAACCTGTAAACTCAGGAGATTTGGGCTACTGGTTTTTTGGGGCTTGGGGATTAAGCAGGGGAGAACAAATGTGTATTTACAGAGTTCACTATATTAACCTTCTTATTTACTGTATCTGGTTCTTTTTACTTTTACTATAGATTCAAATCACCACCTGATGTCATTTCTTTATTCCAATACAGTTTTGACCCCATCCAAATGTGTTGTATTTTTATTATCAAATATGTTATATTTCTCCATGTTTTAAGCCTGACATTACAATTGTATACAAACTGGTTTATATCATTGTTCTTAAAATCAGTTCAGAAAAGAAAGGATAGGAAATATACATTTATACTGTCTTTTATTATCACATGATTATCTTTACTGGCACTGTTGTTTTGTATCTGGGGTGGGTTTTCAGAGGTGACTTGCTGTCAGCCTGAAGAATTTCTTTCAGTACACCTCTTAAGGTGGATCTTTTAGCAACAAATTCATTCAGATTTCATTTATCTGGGGATCTCTTTGACTTCTTGTCTCTATTTCTTCTGATAAGAAAATAGCTATTTTTTCTTTTTGAATTGGGATCCTTTTACCTGAATGAATCATTTTTCTCTTGTTGCTTTTAAAAGTTTTTTTGGGGGGGGGACCTTTGGGTTTCATCATTTTTAATGTGATGTATCTGTGGATATCTCATGTTTACTGTCCTAGAAACCATTCTGTTTCTTGGTTGTGCAGATTAATATTTTTCACCAAATTTGAGAAGTATTCAGTAATTAATTATTTAATTTTTTTTAGTCCTTTCTCTCTCCCCTCTCTTTCTGGTATTTATGGTACATTTATGCTGATATGCTTAATAAAGCATGTAAAAATCATAAATAAAAATAAAATAAGTAATCTCTCTCAATCTATTCATTTTTATTCACTCATTTTTCCCCTCTGTATCAGTCATCTATTTTTCAGTTTGTTGGCTCTTTCTTCTACCTGTCCCAATCTACAGTGGAGCCCTCCAGTGAAATTTTTATTTCAATTACTGTATTTTGCCACTCTAGAATTACCACTTGGTTATTTTAAAAAATAATTTCTATCTTTTTATTTATAATTCTTCATTCGATGAGACATTGTAATCATATTCTTTAAGCATAGTCTCCTTTAGTTCTTTGAACATTTTTGTAATAGCTGCTTTGAAGTTTTTGTTAAAGCCAACATCCGTGATCTCGCCTATGAAGATTATGTTGTCTGCTTGGTTTTCTGTGTATGGGTAATACTTTGCTATTTCTTTTCATGCCTCATAATTTTTTTTTGAAAACTGGACTTTTGATGTACTACAGCAACTTTGGATAATTATTACTTCCTTCCCTCTTCTCTGGAGATTGTCTTTCTTGTCTCCATCAGTGAGTGTTTAGTGACTTGGCTGCACTATTTCAGTTTGGTCTCTTTCCTCTGCAACGTGAAGCCTCTGATGTCACTCTTAGATGGAGTAACCTTCTGCACACACACAGTCACTCCGGGAAGATGGTGGTTCTAGTGGGCTTTCTTTGACTGTCTCAGTGGTACCTCCATTGAGCTTTCTGCTTCCTTTAGTACTACTCCCGGGTGTTAGACCTCACTAATTTCTGGATGATTATTTTGTCATTGTTAACACCTCACAGGAAGATACATTGCTTCATGATCTAATCCAATGAAATTTAGGAAAGAATAAATTTTGAGACCAGTCTTCGAGGCTTGTTCTGACTCCAGAAGAGCTTTTTTTTTGGCCATCTCTTTGCCTGGTTGTCTCTGATAAACTAGTTGGCTAATGGTTTGACTGCTCTCCTTGAGCTATCAGCATTCTCTTAATCGCTTTCCCCTCAAATCTCCACTGTTTTCAAGAATGTCCTTTGACTTAAACTTCTCCTCACTGCGTTTTGAATAAATTTAGTTTCCTTGGGAAGACCCCTAGGCTCTCTTCTTTGTGCCACCCAGAACATAATCTCTGAGCCACCGTTCCCATTGCTGGAGGGGATAATCACTGATCTTCTCAGCATGTTTCTCTGGGTAGGAAGCTCCATCCTACCCAGTGAGCTGGTGTGAGTCAAGTTAGGGATGCAATATTCTTGATCTTCCATGACTGTGGTAGAGCCTCTGACCTATGAGGAGAGGCTGGCTGGAGGAAGGGAGCCCTTGGCTTTTTGGTTGAGCTTACCAGGCATTTAGCATCTCTGCAACTCATTGTTGGAAAGAATGATAATTGCTGGAGGTCTTCCCCTCCCAGGAAGATACCTTATTTCTTGATTGGGAGCTGGAGCTACAATGAGAAAGAGAGCCATCTTGGCAACATTAACTCAGTGTGGACCTCCGAGGCTGAACTTGGGTGGGAGGAGTGAGGGGTGGGTTGTGTTTCATATGCCACAGACTTGCTGTTCTTACCGAGATTTAGTAGATTTTCTCAAACAGATGTTTCTTCATTTTCTGTATGCCCTTATGACAACTTCCAGAGACTTTAAATGGTGGTCATTTTTATAATTTTCACTGTTTATGGTTGTTTCACAGGGGACTGAGTCCATAGGGCTCCTCATATACACATTCCAGACATTGACATCCCATCACTATTTTTTTTAATTTAATTATAGTCAGTTTACAATGTTGTGTCAATTTCTGGTGTACAGCATAATATTTTTAAATGTTCCTGAGAGAAGTACAAGAAACCCATCTAAAGACACAAAAGGAAGCAGCCACACAGAGAGAAGAAGTATACGAAACAGAGAGAAACATCTCTCTGGGGTCCCTATGATTTTCCTACCCTGGTTTTAATCTGTGAGATTGAACTGCATCCTTACTATTGTTCTCCGTGAGGCACTAATACGTCCTTAAAACACATCACCTTTCTTTTGCTGGGATTAATGCTATTTGTGAGCAAACAAAGGTGTTCTAACCAAGTAATTTATGAGTTAAACCACAGATGTTTTGAAAGCCAGTAAGGGCTATGGATTCAAGTTGGCACTGCCAACAAAGATTTATTTATGAAATTCTTTTTATAACATTCTAAACTTCCTAAAGTTTTCTTTTTAGAAAATAATACTTTTGAGAATGGTTACTCACTAGGCTCACTAGGTATATGACCCTGGAAATCTTGCCTCAATTTTTCCACCTGTAAATAAAATAGTATCAACCTAACAGAGCTGTCATGAAAGCTAAATGAATTAAGGCTCATAAAGTACTTTTAACAATGCCAGTGTAGTAAGCATTCAATTCAAGTCAAAATTCCATTAGCAAAACTTTGGGGACAGTTTTCTTAACACTTGGAATAGTTACAATAAAAACAACAGTGTACCAATACACTGGAAGTATCTATTTTTAAGTTTTAATTCAGTAATTAAATCTTTTAATAAATTTTATTCTACTTAGATTCAAAGCAGTGCCCTAATCTCCCCTACTGTTGGTTACTAAACACTGAATTCCATGTAAAATTCTCAAGTCAATTGCTTCTAAAAACTACTAGTAGTATTTCATTTCTAATTATAATAAAATTAAGTAACTTTTCACTACCCATTCAACTGCACTGAACCCAATTAAGTCACATCAGTTCAGTATTCACTAAAAGATAACTATTCAAAAGACATAGCTAGATGGTCAAACCAGAATCTATTCTGGTAAGGTGGGACTCTAGGTATGTTGACAAGAGAAAATAATCATCTTTCTAGATGGTGTCAGTGCACAGCTGGACAAATTGTTGTTATTCTAAACATAGCTTTAGAATCTGACAAGTTATGGGTTACATCAGTGAAGGAATTGAATTGATGGATTTTATTGCTCCCTTATTGAAATTTTTCGGTTACTCAGTCATATAAACAAAAATGTGCCATGTGAGTAAAACATATGAAAGTTGGAGAAATCTTTGCTGTTTATAGTATGCTATTACATATACAGTTTTTTCATAGAAAACTGTCATGTGTCCATAGACCAGGTTTAAAGTGAAGATTTTTAAAGATTTTTATTAATGAATAACATGTAGAAATGGGAGGAGGCTGAGTATATAAACAGCAGCAAAACACAATGGTTTATTTTAGTAACTGTTAATCTTTAATTTATATTTGTCACTGTGATAATTTTCTCCATAATCTTGAAAGGAATTTTTTTTTAAAAAAACTCTAAAAATTGTTCTAAATAATATTCTAAAACTTTTTTCTCTTTTAACATAAAAACTCTATGAAAAAAATATTTGTCAGCTCAATGTTAATTTTAAAGGATGTAAAATGCACTAGAATGTATTTAGAATAAAATAGAAAGCTTTTTTGATTACCTTACCTACATACTGCAATTATGGGCATTATTAAGGTTATAGATTCGGGACAAAACACCATGTATACTTCCTAACTTCAGAGATACCAAGCTATCCAAATGAGCACCAAACCCTGACACTTCCATAACACAAATAAGTCACTTCCCTTAATATATTTTGTGTCTTTATATCAATATTATTCCTCTGAGAATGGAGGAAACAGACTATAAATCAAGCAAATAACTTGCATGATAGATTATGAAAAACATTTGATCTTTTGATCTTGAAACCACACAGTCAAAATGCTTTTACTTCCTGGCATGAGTCCCAGTCTCCAAGTGTCAGTCAAAGGAAATATTTTCGTGATACAGTGTTTGATATTTTACATCCTTTTCTAAATTTCTCTCTCTCTCTCTTTTTTTTTCAACTATTGGATATCTTTACAAGTTACTTACAAATAGCAGCAGGATATGTTACCTAAAGGGAAAAAAATTATAAAACTAATTAAAACAGGATTTCCTCAGGACATTTCAGCTGTAAAAATAGCTAAGACATTGGTGAGAGAGAGAGAACTAAAATTAAACATGTAACAAAATTGCTCACTGTTAACTGCTAGCTATGCACACAGGTTTATGCTCAGTCCCTGGACGCAATGTCAATCCACCATATCAGTGAACACCATGAATACTTGATAAACCCACAGCAGCAATACCAGAATCAAAACTGTGTTAATGTTTGCACAAGCAGAACTGCCCAAGGATTTTAGCTATCCCAAGACTATAACACCAGAAAATAAAACACAAGTTTCCTTTTCCTTTTGACTTCTAAAATTTCCATTAACTTTTTACACTTGAAAATGAAAAATTAAAGATATTTAACTTGCATCAGTTCATTTATTGCTATTTTAAGTATCATTTGTTCATATTGCAATGGATAAAATGATAAGGATATGAAATGAATAGTCATATTAGCAACTAAATTTAATAAGTATATCTCTTCAGATATTGGGCAAATTTGTATATTATAAAATTAAAATATGCAATATGTAATCTTCAGTAAGTATAATTTGAGCAAGTCTGCTAGTTCTTTAATGCATAATATTTGATATATTTAAAATATGTATATAGGGAATTATTTTTCCCTACATACATATATAATCCATCTTATTTTATTGAGGAATTAAATGAACTTTGCTCACATTGTTGTAACATATTCAAACAAAAACATTTGGAAAAGCATTATTGAGAAAAATACATTTATAAGTCTCAAATGCTTATAAATTTCAGAGTGATACACACTTGCTAATTTACTGTTAGTTAAAATATGTATTTTTTATGATGTGGTTTTGTAGAAAGAGAACTTGGGAGACATGAAATCTAATCTCAACTTTCTATCGACGCAATTTAGTAGCAAACTGATTTACCTCTGTAGGTCTCACTTTCCTGAGTGGGCAATTTAAAAACTGTATGTCTCCTACATAAATATGCAAATTATTTTTGGTATCAGGAATAGCATAGCAGTCACATCCTAACTTTTGAGTTCAAGCTACAAGAGTATGTTCTCTGTGAAACTATCTTTGATGACATGTCTTTGGTCGTATTGCTGGAGAATCTTGCATTGTCAGGGGTTATCCTAGAACTACAGTAATGTTAGAGGCAGAAAGATTTTAGGATAAGGTATGATAAGATAGGTAAGTTATAATTTTTGTGACTCTGCTGAGAAAGCTAAAAGTTATAGGACAAGAAAAACTCACTACTTAGTAGATAGTGCTTGTGGAATTACTGAGAGATAGAAAATGTTCCTTGCTAGAGAAATTACAGTCGGTGAGGCAGGAGCCAATCAATACCTGTTAGGGCGAAGAAATTTTGAGTGCACTTGCCATTCATAGACATCTGGGAAATCAGAAGCAGGTCACAGAGCAGGAAAGGAATACCACATACACTAAAATTAAGAGTGGAAGACCGAGGGGATTCTCAGAAATGATTAGTTGATTACACACACAGTCGTGGTGGAAGAAGTGAATTATTCAGCCAGTCAGGAATTGCTGGGAGCTGAATTAATGGTCATTGAGACCTTGAAAGCATGACCAAATTTTAAACCACTGGCAATTTTTTTTTTAAATCTTTGTTTCTGTTCTTATTCTCTTACAATAAGAACAGTCTGCATCAGTGAAAGTCCTGGCAGGAAATATGAGTCACATTTAACTAAAATTTTGAATGAGAAGTGTACATGTATATATCTTAACAAGCATCCAGGGACTAGCAGCAGCAGGAAGCCACCCATACACTTGAAGAGGCGAGGAGAGAACACTGTGTCACCAGAGCTAGTTGAGAACCAGATCATGAAATTGGAGTAGCTTCACAGGAGCTTTTGCCCAACTTGAAGGGATCATCCACTGATGGATCAAACAGGGAGGAAATGGGAAGGGCTGAAGCATTAAAGGGAATGGGGATGAAATATCCTGAGCTCTGTCCTCAAACCCTCAGACCTTTTCTCTGAGCCTCCCCTTCACCAAATCCAATTGGAAGCTGGAGGGCAAGAGAGCCTGGGTGATGTAATTTGCAAGAATCTGTCTCTTAGAGGAATAAGGCAGGGCAGAAGTCATAGAGAATAAGAGTATGTGTTGGGGGTAGTGGGAATTTAGAGGTGGGAATAAAGATCTTCAGTCCAACTAGAAACATCTTTTGGAACCATTAAATGGTTGTGTCATTAAACATCTTGATTAATATATAAGAGGAAAGCTTTACACTGACTTCCACTTTACTGTATTAATTTAATAATATTTCAACAAGAATGGGATTAAGTATACATTTTACTGTAGGTATAAAATATAAAATGTCATTCTTGGGAAATTAATATTCTGAGAATTAAATGTATACAACAGCTCAATTTAATTCCTGGATATAATATATATTATACATATATTTATACATATACATTCATATAATATAAATAACCCAGGAATTAAATTTATATATATACATATATACATGTTTTTGTTTCTTCAACAGAATCTATTCCCAATGGGAAATCACTTAGAGAAAACAGAGTTCATTGAAATTGACACCTAGGGTCAAATGTCTTTGGATCTTTGATAAGGTCAAGTGCGTTATCTAATGTAAGCGTTAACACAGGACTGAAAGAGCTTTCTAATAGCAGATGAAATAGTTTCAAAGGGTCCCAAAAGGTAGGGACAAGGACTAGTGATTCGGTCTGCTAAAGACTGATGATGTTTGTAAAGCAAAAGAGATTTATTGACTTATTTATTGATTTGACTTATTGGTTTGGAATGATTTTTTTACCCAAGAAGCATTCATGGATGTGCCACATATACAATCAGAGAAAATGCAGCGTTTGCAGCTTGGTTGAGAGTGAAGCTCGGCAGGCAGCTGCGAGTGAAGAGGATTTAATGAAGAAGAATGATTTTTTGCAGTAGAGATATATTACACAGCACAGCACTATTCTGAGTCAATAATGATGACTAACTGAGACGAGACAAGAATTAGAGGAGCAAATGATGCCTGGGGAGTGAATACAGCAAGAGAGAATGAAAAGACACCATGTAATTATAGTTGTTTTATTTTCCCCCAACTATGGAGTATTACAGAATAAAAATTGGTGAATGGAGAGGAAGTCACACAAAATAAGCAAAATCAATAATGAATTTCAGTTTGAACTGATACCCAAATAACGTGAATTTACATTATAGATGAATAAAATAAATTATAAGTAGCATAAAAGATTGAGGCCCAACTGATTATTCAGGTAGAGTTGATTGCAAGAATCCATATGATGTTGAATAAGTGATTCTAGATAATGAATTCATTGGAAAGATATTGGACAGCCCATAGGATTTCCAGAGATCCAGAGAATCAGGTTTGGAGACCACACAACCAGAAACAATTTACAAATCATTATGTAGCTCTGGCTCACCAAAGACATAACTGATCTTATCTCTGGAAACCAGATGATAATGTCATGAGACAGAGTCATAGGAACTGCCTCTAGTAACACAGCCACTGCTGACTGGCCTCTGGATTTAGTTGCAGTCACTCCAGACATCTATCACCACAAAGCTTTTGTTGTGTCCATTCTTCATTAGGTCACTAGCTTCCGTTTCAGAGTCAGTGTATGGCAGAACCTTGGTCAGGTGTTTGTGCTTCAACTAGGAAGACCTGGGAAAGTAAGCATCTAGTATATTCTGGACGTGCCTCATTAGCTGGGGGCGTCTTCACAGTATGGAGATTCAAATGTTGAGTGGGCATAGAATGGCAAATGGCCTTTGGAGCAAATAAGCAAATACTAGAACTAAAATACCCTTGGACATGATTATTCTTGATGCAAAAGGCATTATAAATGAAGACATCACAATTTCTGTCATTCTGTTTACACTGCCCAATTCACCCTGGATACTTTCTTCCCTTGGCTTCTATGGAATATGAATTATTTCATATTTATGTTTGCCGTCTTACCTCTGTGGTCACAAATTTTTGGCTTTTTTCTCTGCTCACTTTCTAACTGCAAATATCTTCCTAAATTTTAACCTTTAGCCTCTTCTCCACATTACACAGGCACCTTTGGTCATTCCTTCCATTAAGGAGTTTGTAGAGTCATTAACAGTCTTGTGTAAGTGTGCCAATCCTTCTTTTAAGCTACTGTTGCATTTCTATAAGCATTGCAGATTAATAATTTTTAAGATAAAATTAATCACATTTCCCGCAAACCTGCTATTCCTGCAGACTTTTTTTTAATCATATATACTTTAAGGTTTGAGAGAAGCCTAGTTGCAGAAAATCTGGCACAAATCCTTATCTTTTGACTCTTTTTAAAATTTTATTTTATCTTTAATTTTTCAGTCTAGTAAATCTTAATCTCACCCCACAGAGCCAAGAATTCTGTATTTGTGTGATTGTTATGTATGTTAAATCCTCCTTGGGTACGAAACATTTATAATACCTGGCAGCAAATACAGAACACTAATAATCAGAGAACAAGAAGTTTGTTAGACCTATTGTCTATCAACAAGGACACAGCACTTTATAATTGGTATTTATATACATTATATGTAAAATATATATTTTATATTTTAAAATATTAGTATCCATTGTCCTTTTATTCAGTTTTTTTATGAGCCAAGTGGTGAAATTAATACTGTCTTTAAAGAATTTGCAGTTATAAAAATTTCAAAGTTTCCAACTGCGAATGTCACATCTGAATTTTTGTTACTGGTCAGCATTTTATGGTATTCAATTTATCCTGATTCTAGTAAAATCCTCTAGTGGTCTCCTATTGACACTTCCTCTTCATTATTTGCTTATTCCTTCAAGATACTACACACACACCCCTACATACCATGTAGACACTGCTGCCATGGACCTTTTTGCTGATCACTACACATTCAGTTGCCTTCTGACTGAAGACCTGAACATAACATCCATATGTATTCATTCTCCTCTTTACAGTCATAGATATCTGCAGTATTTTCTAGGTTTTTATAGGTTGGACCAGCTAAAGCATAACATTTCAGCTATGACATAAATTTTGTAAAGGGAGAGCTCTCTAAAATAAGCAAAAGATAGTGACCAAAGCTCAAGTTCAATTAAGATGTTGATCAACTTCTGCTATAATAATTGCACAAACCAATAAATAAGATAAAAATACTCTATTTCTCAAATCTCCTGGGATTAGTCACTGAACTGCTCTCTCAAAGCCCAGCAGCTACTGAGATGAGCCATTAAAACTTGTGAGGACAAATAATGTGCTGTTTCATTCCCAATTGTATAATAAATTTTCGAAAGGCAAAGATTCTAAGTGTATTTTCTTGACAATGAATACAAGAAGAATGTCATTGTTACTAATATTTCAGGACTAAAATTGTCAGCCGTTGATTAATAGTCATGTATAATTTATCAGGCAAAATGATTGCCAACACAGATGCACAAGAAGAGGTGTTATGAATTAGATCAATTCTGTTAGATTTTTGTGTCGAGAAGCCTGCATTCCTCTAACAGAAACATAGGAGCTCCAGTGGGATTTGAATACTAGTTATATGTAAAGAAACTCAATCAGCAGAAAAATGATGTGGCGAATATGCTTTTCATATCCTTTTAAAACTTTGTTTCCCTGGGATGAAAAAGAAAATGTTCTGAGGAGGTTTATTTTTTTTTCCTGCAAAAGAAAACACAGTTTTGTGCCTTTAAAATTATGAGCAGAAGCTGGTACCCAAATGATCAGTGGCACTGGAAAAAAAAAGGTAAAGGAGTTATTTTTTCTCTTTTTTCTTATTAAGAATAAAATTACCTTGAGCATTAATGTAAAAGTTTTTATTAGCTATAAGCATGCATTAATCATAGTTTTTAGAATGCAAATGATATAAAAAGACATTATAAACAATATAAAAATGCAAAATAACCATTTTTGCACCACCCAGCCAATTTTCCACCTGCTCCCAGCCACATCCACCGAAGTGATTTTACACTGTTTCTATTTTATGTCTTTTGTAGTTATTCCAGAATTTCAAATAATGGGCATTCAACTCTTTATCTATATAAACTTATCCAAATAGTTGACTCTTTATTATCAAATACTGAATTTAAAGAATATATCTTCTTACTTTAACCCCATCTACTCATCATGACCTTCCTCCAAATTTTGCTAGTTACATTTTCTTTTAAGCTATTCTATTACTGTGTTTTATGACTTTAAATATAAGTAAACCTCCATTTCTTGACCCAGCAACTTTAAACAGAACCTCTAGTGAAGAATGAGCAAAGTAGAATGCAGAATTTCTTACAGCTCCTTCACCATTGACCCACCCACCATGTTTTTTGTGAGTTGAGTGTGGTAGGCAAAAAAAAATATACTCCCCAAAGATATAGTAACATCCTAACCCCTGAAACATGTGAATATTACCTCATATGGAAAAAGTATGAGTATTATCTAATACATCAAAAGATGTAAGATAATCTTGAAAAGTTTCTGCTGGTTTATCCAGGTGGGTCTAAATGCAATTATATGTATCCTTATGAAGGAGAGGCTCAGGGATTTCAATTACACACGCACACAAACACACACACACACACAAGGCCGTATGAAGATGGAAGCAAAAGACTGGAGTGTGGCAGCCGTAAGCCAAGGAATGCCAAGAGCCACCAGAAACTAGAGGAGGCAAAGAAGGATTCTTCCTCAGAGCCTTTGGAGGGAGTGTGGCCCTCTCAACACCTTGATTTTAGACTTCTGGCCTCTGATACTGTGACAGAATACATATTTGTTGCTTTAAGTTTTATATATGTTTCTTTAAATCTGAATTTAAGTTACAGGAAAATGGTTATTCATTTGATTTCCTATTGAATTCTAGATTCAAAACTGTTTTTGCTAATAATTTAAAGACTATCCTACTAACTCTTAGGATTTAGAATGATGATAAATATTTTGACACATATCATGGGTGGCCATGAGTTTTTCCTTTTTCATGGCTAAGTAATTAATGTCCCTTCTTTTTCTTTCATTTCCTATTTCTGGAAGTTCTTAATGATTTTTTTGGGGGGGGGCTTTTATATTTTGAAATATAGGACTGTCTGTCTAGATGAGCATCTTAATTTAATAATAATAATCTTCTCAGGCTTTGTTCATCCTTGAGGAATTTTCTTCTATTACTTGGGGGTTTTTTTTAATCCCTTTTTCCTTTCTTTGAAATTCCTACTAGATAGACATAAATGTTCCGGATTAATTTTTAAAGTCTCAAATTTGTATCCCATTTCTCATGATTCGACAGATTTATTCAATTTAATAATCCATACATTTCATTGTCTGAATTAATTGAAGTGGCGAGACCAAATAGAGGCATGTTGGGCTAAGGCATGAATGGTTAGTTCTACATGAACAGGTGCAGTCCACTTAGACCTCACCCTAGGCATGAGCGTGTTCAGCACTGTACGTCAGATAGGACTGGGGACCTCAGAAAGTCAGGACATTGAAGCCTAATCAAGAAATACAGAGAAATCCATATGTGTAAACAAAACCAATAGGATCAGTCAAAGCTTGAAAAACATAAAGCAGCTCCTTTCAAAGTGTGGTCTGTAGTCCACTTAGAGTCTTAATCAGAATGTGCAGGTCTGTTCTACGGTGTTTAGTGGGAAATGATGTGAGTCCTATATGTTCATGTTTATGTGCCACACAGTTATTTCCTAATGATTTACTAAATATCTTGGGAAATTTTTGTATTTATCAACCCATGTTAACAGGCTGTTAGAATTCAGTGATTTTGCCATTCCCCAGAAGCAGGGGATGCCTAGATCCTGTGCCCCTTCCACACCTCCTTTCATGTAAAATGCATCCTCTTCTCTGAGGTGAGAATGTGTGGAATCCCACGCTGATAGATCAAGTTCTCCCTCAGCCCTTCGAGACTGGTGTCAGCTGAGGCCTGTGAGCAGAAAAAGCTGACTTATACCTGAAATACGTGTTTATTCCCGTCAGAATCAACTGCTGGGTGCTTCAGATGGGTTGCTGTCATGGTACTTTGGGGTCTCTGGATATCAGAGTCAGCTCAGACCAATAATCTTCAAGTGTTTGGCTATTCCCTTTATCCAGTATGTAATTACTCAAGCAAATGATGGTAATTCCATTTGGAGAATAATCGGGATAATTGTTCCCATGTGCGTGTAACATCTAGGGTGGTGTCTTTCCTCTTAGGGACTTGACCTCTTCAGTCAGTGGGTTCAGGGTCAAAAACTAGCACAGGTCTGAAAACTGGGGGAGAAAGTGTGTTTTTTACACTTTCAATCTGTCGGTCATTCACTTTCCCTGGATGCCCAACTGTTTTGCACCTCTGGACATGTTTTCAGTGAACCACTTCCGTAACATTTCGCTGATCAGGCCTCTAAGACCACCCCACTGACCTCAATAGGATAATTGCATTCACTTGGCTTCTAATAGCTGCCATTTGGCCTCACTGCTCAAGGGTCCTATCATTTATCTCCACCGCTATCAGAGAGACGAATTCTGTAATCACCTCTCCTATCATTATCTCTGGTGTGCAGAGAAGAGCCACCACTCAGCCTCTCAGTGATGCTTATGGCGTTGGTGCGTGGCCTGCCTTCCAGGCCACCTGTGGGGCATGATTGTTTGATGGCTTTCCAGACTCACATAGCATATGTACTCTAGCCTTCCTACTTCTCTGATCCTTTTCATAGGTTCCTCTCCTTTCTATCATGACGATTCTTGCAGTTCCTCATGCTTCCACAATTCCTGGAGGCATTCTGGAGGCAAGTTTACATCAGCTCCTGGAGTTCTTGCCAGAGTGTTAGATCCTGTATCAAGAGAAAGTGCTCCTGAAAAATGTCTCTTTATTATACTTTATTTCTGAGTTCCTTCCCTTGAGCAAAGCCCTTCGGAAACCAATCCCGTGCCTACTCTCCTTGCTCCTTCTGATTTTTCTGGCTACATCTTGGAGCTCCTTTAAGATATAATCCCTATCTTTTTTCATTAGGTGAAGCACATCCCTGGCTGAGGTTTGCTGTTAACTCTGTATATAAGGATAGCAGCCAGGAGAGAAGTTGGGAGCAGATTCTGAGGAGGACGCTGGTTATCTGCCGGGGAACCTTCTGACTTATTTTCAAGCAAAGGGGATGCTACTTCTTAATGAGAGGGTTTAGGCCACTTTTGCCAGCTCAGCTCAGGGAATCTGGGGCCTCAAGATTTTCAGGGGCAGCAACACAAATGTCCCCATTCCATGCCAGTGTCACATTCTTTTCCAACCAAGGTTCTGAACTTGACACTGAAGACCTGTGATAGTTGAAAGTTTTGTCTCATTTTGAGCTGGGTGATACTGGTAAACCTAGTCCCCTGTTTCACAGAAGTAAGTGCTGCTACTGATTTCCTCTGGCTTTCACCCTTGCTTTCAACTGGTCATCAATCTGTCTTGACATTTTGTTTTTCCCAGAGTGCCAACTGAGCATAATTAGTTCAGTAAGAGTCACATAATTCCCTTACATTTGTAATTACTATTTCTTCTGTTTATCTCAAATACCTCATATACTCTTCTATATAATTCATTCCTTTCATCCCAATTCACCACTGGTAAATGGTAACTATTGGTTTGTCATTTATGTCAGGAACTCTCTATGTTCTTGACATAATGATGAGACCCAAGATGAGAGCTCCTTACCAGTCAGACTGCAAAAGACTCAGCTCCAGAATCTGAGTACCTGCTCTCCCAGACCACCCCTTGAACTGATCGTCTCAGTTGCATTACCTGAGAAGCAGAGACTGAGGTGGAGTTTAACTTCCAGGATGTTGATTAGAGTTTCCCTGGGATTGACACCTATGAAAGGAGGAGAGGGAAGCAAAATTGGGCCGAAGGAAAAATTAAATTGCATCGAAGTCCCAAGGACAAACTCAAACAATCATCCATGTGCTCTGAAGCAAGAATGAGCTTTTATAGTTGTTTCTCATTGGGTTGAAATGACCAGGGTTTTAAAAACTCCTGCATTAATCAGACTTTGGGCGTGACTACCATGGGAAAAGGCAAGGCACTTTGGACAAGGTAGCTCTTGCTTCTAGGGCATTCTCTGAGCAGGCTGACAGCAATTCCAGAAGCTGAGGCAACAAATCCATCCATGAAGGGTGACCTGCACAGCATATCACGATGTCTGCCACATACTGCCACAGGTCCACCACTCATATCTGCCCAACCCAGAGCCCTAATTCAAAATCCTCCCGCACTGAAATCTCCCCGTCCATGCAGTAGGAATTCTCCTACCTGTAGTGTATTTGAGTTAGTTCAGAAAGGTCTTGAGTTGGTCTTGGTTTTAAATTGAAACAAGTGTTAGTTTTCCATTACTGGTTAATTTTAGTAACTGTTTGACATGGACTATTTGATTATCATCACAGTTCATAGTAATACAACTTGCTTTGACTGGTTTTTCTCTTCTTTTTTTTTTTTTTTTTTTTTTTGGCTTATACTTTTTCAATACTAAACTTTTTGTAATGTAAGAAATTTGTTTTCTTGTTGTTGTTTTTTTTTCAACTGAGACAAGAAGTTTGGGACCACCAACTTTCAAATGAATTCAAGAACCCTCAGAGAAAATACACTGAGGAAGAGAAAATCCTAGGCAAGAGTTTGCTTATGTCCATCCTTCTTTGTACTGACTCTTGGGAGTGCTTGTCCGTGGTAAGTGTGAACAAAAGTGTGTGACACTTAAATCTTAGTCGGAGAAAAAGCTAGCTGTTTTTTATTTTGAAAAGAATGGGTTTTGTGATCCAAATAGCAGTTAATATAAATATAGGTGTTCACTATAAAAATCTTTCTATTGTATAGAATGCACTGATTAAAATCTGTCAGAATGGAGGGGAAGTGCCAAAATTCACCACAAAATATACACCACTGTGCACGTGTTTTTCTAAGTCCAGAACTACAAGTTATGGAAACAGTAACTTATTAGATCTGCTCTATGAATCTGCTTCTTATATAATTCAAAATAGAGAGATATTTAACTATATTTTAGATATTCTATTTTTGAAAACTTAAGAATGACAGTTTTATCCTTTTGTGTCTCTACTATCCTACGTTAAACAACTATTTGTTAAATGTGAGATGCAGTGCTAGTTTTGAACAGAGATTCCAAAATGACTTCGAAATAGATCTTAAATTCAAGGAGCTTAAATTTATATGCCAGTTTGAACAAGACTGTCTGTAGCATCATTCTCTAGTGCTAAGTAAATTCAAATTATAACACTTTTTCCACCATGTTACATACTTGTATGCTCAAGGTTTTGAATGGTCGCCAGGGTGGCTATATTTTATAATAATATTTTCTATAATTAAAAATATTTCAAATAATGATGTTCAATTAGTATGAAATATTACACGGGTCTTAGGGAAGCGTTTCTTTAATCCATCAATATTCTGAAGAAAATGTACTTACTCAGATGATGTGTTTGTTTCCTAGGGTTGCTGTAATAAATTACCAAAAGGTGTGTGGATTAAAAGACCAAATATCTGTTCCATGCTCCTCTACTAGCTTCTCGTGGTTTGCCGGCTGTCTTTGGCATCCTTTGTTTTGTAAATGCATTTCTCCAGTCTGCCTTCATTTTCACATATTTCCCTGCACCTCTTCACGTAGTCTTCCCCTTGTACAGGTCCATCTCTGGGCCCAAATTAATTTCCCTTTATAAGAACATCTGTCATATTGGCTTAGGATTCACCCTAATAATCATATTTTAATTTGATTACTTTTGTAAAGACCCTATTTCTAAATAAAGTCAGACTTCGAAGTACTGCAGACATTTCTTTTGGGAGGATGCTGTTCAACTCATCACAGATGAATAAAGATTATTCCAAACTGTAACCATATTTGCAAGGGCAAAGTTCAAAAATGAAGTTAAATCAAATTACCCACTTTACCTAGAAGTCTTACATGCTATAACGTTTTTAAACTCACAGAAAATTATGTTATGTAGATTTTTAAAAATGCTCTTTGTATCCTTAAAAATTTCCTCTCTGCTTTAACTCTTAGGACTTTCTGCACATTTGATTTTCCCTGGTTATGTATGTAAACTTAAATACTTTAAAAATCTATGCAGATTTCATCTGCTCCCGTCTACTTCTATATTAATTTTAAAGCGATTATCCCCCCAATAATTTGGCTCTAAAAGGAAATAAGGATACACATCATGTTGGGATCAGTGCTTCTTCTTAATTCCTTTTTATGCTACATTCTACTAGGCTCTTCTTTTTAACTCTCTGTACTATCCATCTGTGTACATACAGATATATATGTTGTAGGATATGATTTTTTATTAAATGTGTTTTATTTTATAAGGCAACAGTTCACAGCTTTGGTAACACTTTATAATCTCTTGGGAAAAATAAACATTGAGTGGTTTGGTTGAAAATCTCTCTTTTAATAAATAGTTAGACCACTATCAGGAAGTCAATAGCCCTGACTTGATTGTCTTACTAGTTTTGTGCCTTTTATAAAAATTTTTCCAGATAGCTGGTGATACTTTGACATGCAAGTTACTTTAAAATGGTTTAATCATTCAGTGGGCTTAAGATATCCTGAGAGAAAATCGATGTGGTAATTTCATTCCAGGAAAATAAACTTCTTTTTCAAACAAATGCATAATGTACCATGAGAAGAAGTGCAGCTTTTATATGGATTTATCAAGGAATTTTCTTTCTACCAAAAATGAGTACTCTGGCTAGACTCTTATTCAGCCTCCTGAATCCTCCTTGTTCCACTTCAGGAATAACAATCCAGTCTTTTGTACGCTGTGGCCCTTCTCTGCCTAGTCCTATTTATCGTTATTCACCCCATTAGTTCAAAAACAGTCAACTCTTATCAGAACCACTTTCATATTTCCCTAAATGGGCTAACCACAGACACTCTGAAACATAATCAAAAGGTTTTTCTCATTGAAACAACGTTGCTTGTTTTAAAATACAAATCCATTAGCATTACCCATTTGCTTGTAAATTGTCAGTGGCTCGCTATTACTCTGAATATAAATATAGGTCCCATAAGATGGCAGGTATGTGTCCAAGGCCACAATCTCAGCTAATATTAAGCAAAGTTTAGAAGTTTATGAAGTTCCTTTCCGGTGTTTCTTCAGTCCCCAGGTGAACCTCCGCCAGTGCCTTTGTTATTTGTGTCCTGATCACTGTCATGATTTTCCCACTTACTGATCCTCTACCCAATGTCCCCAAATGCTTCTTTTGAACTCTATTGTCCAACTTCATAAATAAAAAATTAAGAATACAAATATTTATGTTCTTGCATATTGATGTATTTTCAAAAATGTCCATTAGGTACTGACATTGTTTAGGTCAAAGTGACAAATTTTCACTGGATTTACGCATTCTGAGGGATTCCAGTGGTGGAGATTGGTTGGCTTCATGGAATTTTCTTTGTAAACATGAACATTTGCCATTATGCAATCACCTACTGCCACATCAAATTTCTTACCTTGAAATAAGTGTAGGAAATGCTGAAAAAATATTTTTTGACATGATGACATTTTGCATAGCAGTGGAAGATCATTGACCAAAACTCTTGTAGAAAATTCAAATACCCTTAATATCAAAAAAAAATTTTAAAGTAAATACTGAAAATAGCACCATTTAAAATCAATCAGGTTTTATTTCCTATTTATATAATTAATTAACAACAGCTTACTTTTATGAAGTTTCCATTTGCAAATGGAACTTTAAAAATTTTCTCAAGCTGTTCAACCAAATAGTTTCAAATGTATTTGAAAATTAAGTCATCTTATTCCAGGGTTAATGAAAGTAGAACAATGTAAAAATCATAAAATCAGCATAAACAAAAGGTTTATGAGCAAATGCAAGGTTATGGTTTAATGCTCAGAGAAATAGCATATCCATGAGTAAATTTAAATGTAGTTTTAAGGTATTTCAGAAAACTCTTCTAAAATGTAATAAATGAATGCTTTCCAGCTTGTGAACAGGTCTGAAACAAAATTTCTCAAAAGCATGGAAGGAGGTTTTTCTCTGAATTTCCTCCAATGCTGCACATTTCATTTGCCTTCATTTTTATTTTATAATTTTAATAAATTAGAGGGTGGATATACTTCAAAGCATGTAATTAAGAGGCGAAGATTCTGATCTTCACTTTACCACTAAGAATCATGTTTAGTCACTTACCTCTCCAAAGAAGCAAATGAGAAGTTTAGACAGAACATGAACATCTGTTGAAAGTTGACAGTTATGTGATGTTATAGCTCATGTAAGGTTGGGTAGTTGGTACATGGGGGTATGAGATTTCTTTTCTGAAACTATGCTGGAGGCTGAATAAAAGGACTTGTTTATTAACCCAAGGAGCATGCTATTTTATCCACCAGAGTAATGGTAGTCAACCTTGTTCTATGTAAGAATGAATAAGGAAGTTACTATAAAATGTACATTCTCAGATTCTGAATTTTTTTCATTAGAGATTCTAATTTAGTAAGTCTAAGTTGGGACAAAGAATCCACTGTTTTTAACTAGCATTCCGGGTAATTCTGGTGATAAAGTTTTCTTTGAGAAACAGTACTCCAGGCCATGAGGATCAAGTAGGTGTCTTAAAAATTCAGGCACGAAAACAGATTGATCTATTTCTATTTAATTTTGGAGGCACCATAAGTGATACCTTAGCATGTGTTTGTGTAAAAGTGGTTACATTAATTTTTGCCAAAAAGACATGTGTTTACAGAGAAAGAATTCTATATATAGTACACTACTGAGAAAATATACAGGATTTATGCCACATGTACAAATAAATGATAGATGACATCTTAGTGACAGTAAATATTATAACAGTGCTGTTGGTATTGCATGTGAAGACCTCTTTAAGAAATACGCCTCTTCAATACAGTGCCACTTTACATAATATTCTCTGTCTAAAGCATTTGCATTTATAATTGGTATATAAATGTTCATGAAAACTGAAATATTCATCAGGCAAAGAAAAAGTTTTATGAAGAACAAGAAGTTTGATGGATGCTTCTGTAAAAACGAACTGTCTGCATTAAAAAGTGACACGTTTTGTAACTGTTCATAATGGTGATCTCTTACTAGCTATAAAGCAGTGAGCAATATATAAAATTTTGATGATAAAAAGATTCATCACACTTTATTGCACTGTAGGAAGCTATAGCGCTGATTATTATTTTTATTCATATATTCCCCTTCTTTGTATTTTTAATCTAACATAAAAGTAATTGTGTATATTTAAAACTGTACTAAATTATGAGGCTTGAGATTTTCTCCTTTTAACAGAAAGGAGATTCCAAAACATGGATTCCTATCAGATTCACTGGAGGTTATTATAATCATTGTTTTCCAATATAAAATGTCTAAAAATTTTTTAAAAATCTCGACATAATATAAACTTCGAGAATATTTTATTATTTTATTTAGGTGGGAAGTTGCTAATTGGGTGAAAATTTACACTGCATCCAACGTTTTTCTTCATTGTATCTCCATATTATTTTCAAATGTTAAAAGATGCTCTTGATAATATTGCCATATTTTTAGATGTTATATTTCTAAATCTAGATTTAAAGTTTACCTTGTAAATTCATGTTTTTATTTTTTGTATTGATAAATATATTTTATTCTCAGTTTCTTAAGGCACTAAATCCATTGAGTCATTGGCCTTTATTTTTTTACCAAGAAAATGGATCTATAGTAGAATAAAAAAATTAAGTTTCATAATAACAGACTTTTTGTTTGTTTTTAAGTTTGTAAGGAAGACAACACTTTAAAATGAAATCCAGACTCTTGAGAGACAAAATATGTGAGTTTGAGTCTGAAAAATTTACTTTTAATATAAAAGTTAGACCTTTGCTGAATCAAAGTATACAGAATTTTCACAGGGAACCAAAGAGATAGATATATAAAGAATTTAAGCAGTTTTCACTCCTTTGTCTGTAAGAGACAAAACCAAAAGGAAGAGTGGAGTTTCTAATGGGAATGTTTCCACAACATAAACAAAGTAAATGTCTAAAATCTGCCCAAATTGAGGGTGGGGAAGTGACAGAGAAAAGTCACTAGTAAACACTCGAGAGTAGATGTGATCACAGCCTCACTTCTCAGGATAGAGTAACATGCAGGCATGTCTCATAGAAAACCTTCATTTCAAGATGGTGCTTGAGAGTCCCTGAGTCCAGTCTGAAGTGTGAGAAGTCAAAAACGACAGCAGATCGAAAGGGACCCTGGGGCTCACATTGGGGAGAACTTAGCACATGTGTTCCTCTTGATGTGCTCCCAAAAGACACTTTTGGTTCAATGACATAATAATTAACATAAGTGAGAGCTGAGATGAAAAATATGCCTCAGTGGAGGCCAGAGATATCCCCTCGTGTATGACAGCACACGTATTTCTCATCCAAATGCCTATGAGCTTTCGGAACACAATTTTATTAGACCCCCCAAGTATGAATATTGGTGGGTCTAAAACTATAAAAATTATTCTAGAAACTGCCTCATATACACCTTAAAAGTAGGTATAGCACATATTACTGAAAAAGCAAAATAAAAACTATCTAAATTGCTTATTCTGTAACAACTCTATCCCCTCTCTCACATGTTTTCACATATATATATATATACACACACATAATTAACACATATCATATTTTAATATATCTTTAAAAATTAGCAGTGTTTATCAAATACCTGGTTAGGATATTTTCAGAAGAGAATTAACAAGTTTACTGGTGAATCTCTGTTCTCCTAAATGAATGTAATTCATATCAAATACGTCAAGTCTGAAGTCTCACAATACATGGTCTATTACACTTCAACTAGCAGAAAGAGAAATTAACAGTTCTGGTCATGTCCTTTTATTCATTATAAACAGCTACATTATACAGAGGAATACAACTAACACTTTTCTCTTATTCACTCCTTCAACTTTTTAATGTGTAAACAGAATCGTGTGTTTCCCCTTCTTAAACCTCTCCAGTGGTTTCTAATTGTGCTTAGATTATAAATAAAATCCTTTCCCAAAGTCTGCACCCAACTACATCATCTTGTCCTGACCTGGCTTTTTTTTTTTTTTTTCGATTTTATTTTTTTAAACAATTTTATTGTGGTATAATTCTTGTACAGTAAGCTACCTATATTTCAGATGTACGATTTGATGAATTTTGAAAGATGTACACAACTATGAAACCACCACCACGATCAGGATACCTAACATTTCCATCACTCCCCAAGAGATGCAATTTTCAAACTCCTCATTTATCCCTTCTCACCTCCTCTACCCCCTAGTAACCATAAGGTTGTTCTCTATGCATAAGAATCTGTTTCTATTTTGAAAATAAATTCATTTGTGTCTTTTTTTTAGATTCCACATATAAGTGATATCATGCGGTATTTTAATTTTTCTTTCTGGCTCACTTCACTTAAATTACAATGAGATATCACTTCACACCAGTCAGAATGGCCATCATTAAAAAGTCCACAAACGATAAATGCTGCAGAGGGTGTGGAGGAAAAGGAAACCTCTGAGACTGTTGGTGGGAATGTAAATTGGTGCAGCCACTACGGAGGACAGTATGGAGGTTCCTTAGAAAGCTAAAAATAAACTTACCATATGACTTGGCTTTTTGACCTTAATTCATACCATACTCCTCCCTTCTCACTGGTTCCAGTCACCTTAAACTCCTGCTGTGGGGATATACCAAGCCCTTTGCTACATACATCTTGCTTGATTCTCCCTTAGATCTTCACATGCTTGAGTCTTTCTGGTAATTCAGCCCTCAACAGACACGTTGTCTCAGGGAAGAGGAGCCTTCCTGATTATACTGTATGAAGTAGCCTCCCCACCCGAGTTACACATACACACAGCCACAGCCACAGCCACAGCCACAGCCACAGTGCTCTGCTTTATTGTTTTCATAGCACTTGTCACTGTCTAATTTCACCCTTTGTCTGACGTCTTGAACTGATATTGTTAAATAATAATAATTATTGAAGGTTAGTGAAGTGTTTGCTTATCTATTTTTATTCATTTTTGGCTTGGGGATAATTAAAGGAATAAATAGACATTAGAAATTATAGCCAATAACCATATGATATGTGAGTTACTACATATAATTTAAGGTTACTAGATCACACATTATAAACCAATGACTATGGAGATATAGGTCTGGAGACTTAAATTGATTTCTTATGGACCATGGAGGGCTTTGAATGTTTTGCCAAGAAGTCTGACTCTGACAGAAAAGCAATGAAATATTTTAAGCTTTTGAATGACATCAACAAATGTAGAACTGGGAAAAATATGTTAGCTATAGTGAGATAAGAAATTTGAGAAAATGTTGCCATTATGTTCATTTTTATGTATTCATTCATTTATGCGAGTTATTTACTGAGCACTGTTTTGGACACTGCAGATACAGTGGTGAGCAAACAAAATTCTCACCCTTATGTAATTTACATTCCAGGGGACGATATGGAAAATAAACAAATGAACAAATAAATATCGGTGTAAATATAAAATCCTATATAGTGAGAAATGCTATGGTGAACAATAAAACAAGGCCAAGTAGAGGCAAGGTGATGATGTGGTTATGTTTGGAAGCCTATCTTAGTAGGTCAGTTTTGAACGGAAATGTAAATTTACCATAGGAGAGAGCTGTGACACAAAATATGGCGAAATAAGCACACATACATTTCTCAAACACATTTGTCTTAGGACACCTTTATACTCTTAAAATTCCTGAAGATCCCAAAGAACTTGTATGTGAGTCATATCTATTTCTAATCGATGTTTATGTCTATGTGTCTATGTCTACACCTATATGTATAGCCGTATCTGTATCTATATTTCTGCATCATCTCTATATATCTTATTAAGAATTAAAATGAAGTCTATTTATTAATTCATTAAAAAACAATAAAAACCTATAACATGTTAACATAAACCGTAACTATATTTTCTAAAATCCAAAAAGTTTGATGAGAAGAGTGTTTTCCATTCTTGCAAATTTCTTTAATTTCAGGCTAAGCAAACCCTATTTGGATTCTCACATTTGTTTCTACAACCAATACACTGCAATGCATTGTTTAGACTGAAGTATATGAAGAAAATATGGCCTCATGCAGATATGTAATTGGAAAGGTGAATATTTTCATAACCATTTCAGATAATTACAAATATTCTTTGCTGTTGATGCTACACCAAAACTCTATAAAAAGTAGTTTCTAAAAGGTTTATTTCAATGTGGAATCTAAAACCACATCAAGGAACTTCCTATATTCTGTTCCAATAAAATTCATTGCTATATTACATTCTTTGAATGGATATTTTATCCATATATAATTTTATAACATCATGTATTGGTCTTTTGGAAGATAATGATTCATTGAGTTTTAGTGTTAGCACATTTCATTATAAAATACCAAATAAAATTAGCTTTGTTTTTATTACCACCAATCTCATAGTAAAAGTCTTTAAATAATGGGAAACTCAATGTTAAGAAAAAATTCCCCAAATCTCAAATGCACGAAATAAACATGCTGGGTTTTTTTCTTTAAAGTGATAGGCTGATTCACTCTGTTCATTTTTGATAAAGTAGCTGTCAAGTCCAAATATTCATAATGTAACAGATGTTCTCACAAGTAAAATGGTATTCCATGGTGAGAAGGGGATAGGCAGCTAGTTCAGTGCACAACTCAAACAACTGCCCAAACTGTTTTCCTTGAGACAATCATTTTACTTTTGTATGCATCAGAAGTGCTTTTTGTGTGTTTTCTACTTTATCATACAGAATATTAAAAAGATGCTTACTCAAGAGTCAATATTTAGGTAATTTTTACTGTTTCATCAAGAACATTTTTAAGTGAAACTGGAATTTTGTTTTTTAGCAGTATATGTTGATGAAGAGTTCAATGACTCAGTACAATCTGGTGCTGCTGCTTTGATTCCTGCTAAGCTGCCCACGCTTTAACCCCCTTCAGGGCAAATATTAACATGACAGAAAAATGCAAATGACACTGTAATATAATTATGGAAATTGTTCTGAGCTAACAGATTCTCTGAAGGCTTCTTGGGGATGCCCAGGGATTACATAGTTCTTGGGAACCATTTACACACATGCTATATTGGATTCTGCATGAGGGCTGAGTTGATATAACCCATTACTTACCAACAAATTTTAATATTATATTTTACAGATAGAAGGGACATTCTGAAATAAGAACAAACAGAAAAAAGATTAGAAAAGGATTACATGTAGTTATAAATTTTGCTAACCATCTATCACATGCAGTTTCATTTTGTAAAGAGATTAGTACCTTAAAACTCTAGGTATGATACTCATTTTAGCTAATATCTATTTCCCAGTGCCTGCATATCACTTGTAATGTAGGGTATACAGTGACAATAATTTATAGTACAAGTAAGATACATGTGTGAAAGCCTCATTTTCCCGGCCAATTTATTTTGTGAACACCTCGGAAAGGTTATTTTTACATATGGAGATCTAGCCAATAGACAGGGATCATTTTAATAGTTTTCACCTTGTCTCCTCATTTTCTGTGTTCTTTCACCTTTTCTAAGGATTCAAGTGGGCACGAAGCAGCTCCCTCTGTTGGCAGATTTTAGGAGTCACTGAAGTGGCCATGTAAGACTCATCTGTTCCTGGTAGAAGTCTAATGCCTTCCAGCACATACCACAAATTGGCAATCTACATTGTTTGTTTAAGTTCCCTATAAAACAATATCTGGCAAATTTCCTGTTTCTGAAATAAAATGCCCTCTGCAGTTACTAGCAAGTATCTTTACTGTTAGGTGGATGTCAATAACCCACATTGTTTCCAAACACATCAATACCTAGGTTAGTACCAGACAGAAAAGACACTTGAAAGTGATAGATTCACCCACAGAACTTCTCTGAACAGACCAAGTCTGTTCTTAATATTAGTGACTTTTCCTTATCTCCACAGCTATATGTTTAGCTAAAAGAGACAGGCTTTGCAGCCATGAAGAAAGTTCCGGCACCTCTAAAAGTTTGCTAGGTCAAGTTAACATCGCCTATCATTGCATTAATTTTTTGTTAATTACAATTTGAACAAGTTTATTTGTATTAGGTTCAGTGTGGGAACATGTGAAATGTGGCTAAAATAAAAGTTAAATTTAGTCAAATTACCTAGTTCCAGTTCATGAAAAGCCAAGACCTTAACGATGTTACTTAAATCCTGTCCTTGCTCTCCCATCAAGATAATAGTTGTATGTACCTCATAAAGTTGTTTTTGAGATTAAATGTATTAATATGAATAGAGAATGGTGCCTGTCCTATAGTAGCTGCTTACACATTACTATTTTATTATTATTATTATTATTATTATTTACATTAGATAGTTTATGTATGTAGTCTTCTCCTGGTTAATTTGGTAAATGTAACTGTAGCATGCCTACATTTATACTTCACTTTTGCTCATTAACTCATAATGAGTATGAATTATCTACCTATGATATACAAATAATGGGATTGTTTTCTTTCCAATTTAGCTTCTAGATTTTTGCCTTTGGCTGCAAAGCCTGTAGCAAAAATTATTCCACTTCAGTTACAAGAATCTGAAGTCCAGGACTGGAAGCATCTTCCTCAAAGAGTTGTAGAGAAAAAAAATTGGACAGCCCAGCCAGACTTTATAAATCTCCTTCCAAGACTATCACTGGCTGGAGAGATTGCTTTTGGCAAATAATTAAATCAAGTATTGTTTAATCTGTTTTACAAAAGAACACAAAACAAAGCCAAATCAAATAAAACCTTACAACCATTCTTTGACAGATCAAATTAGGTCTGCAAACCCTGTAGAATAAGAGTAATTGCTAGGCCGTGGGTATGTAGTTCATTATTTAAAAACATACACAATTATAATTGAATAAGGATGGAATAAGATTGTAATAAAACATGGGTAATATTTGGAGTTTAACGATAAAGGCTATCGTCTCCCTCGTGTGTTGGACAGATGTGTGTTTTTGGCAACCACTTTGAATCTTTGCCCAGGCCCCATTACAGTCATCCTTATCTGCATTTCATACAGAGAAATAGAAAAGAAAGAAAAATCCCAGTCTGCTGAGGCAGGAATAAATGCCTTATGCATCTGATATTGTTCATTCATTCCGCTGAAAAGAGTTCTGGCCGTTTACCAGCTTTCAGTAAAAAAAGATTTATTTTCAGTCATGAAACTAATTTCTATTAAAATTGCAAGACTCTTTTCACTAGTAGACTGTTTTTTGTTAAGATGGTTAGTGAAACTAAACAAACAAACCAAAAAAAGAAAAAAAAAGTATTGGGAGAGAAGGGAAGGAATTGATCTTAAAATAATATATATCCTGCAAAAATTTGTTTTCATAAGGTGACTGTTGTCCATGGGTGAGATAATGTAGACTAATTTGAAGAATGTGGAAAGAGAACACTAAAATATTTAAAAGACTTCAAAAAGATTGATTTAGAAGTGAAGAGGGAATGCAAAGTTAAGTGTTGAGAATGTATTTAAAGTATATATTCTCTCCTACTTGTATATTTATACATACACGTATACAGTATAACAATGTATATGTATAGTCTTTTCTTATTATATATTTTGACTGAATGCTGATCATTTCACCACAATATTATTACAGTTTATGGCTGAAGTAACTTTTAATTCCATTATTGCTTGGAGATGGATGAAGAGCATAAAAAAGAATGAAATTCTTTCAAGTAAGTCTCTTGCTAATGATAATAGTTCTTAGTGAAAATATCTGATTCATATAACACTATTCAAGAAGATTTTTGTTAAAGTTTCATTTACCTATGGAGTTTTCTCAGCGTGACAAAGGGTGCCTATCTGAAGAAAATTAGAGGCAGAGCTAGGATGTGGGAGAACCTTTATCATAATGAGAGAATGAGTAAATTAAAGTCTTTAAGATAGTAACCAAATAAAACACACACACACTTCCAGAAGTATGACCTATTAAGTTTCTTTTTATAAAGGTCAGTATCTTAGTGTTTTGAATAGTATTTTTGTGCCTATATTCCAATGGGCACCAGACTTAACTATAATTATTAAAACTCTTAAAAGTATATCTTTTACTTCCTCCAAAAACATAAGTAATGACTGACTGAATTTATACATTTATTAAAAAAAGTATTACTGGTTTAAGAAAGCATTTTTAAGGAAATGTACATAGTTAGAAATTTCTAGCAAAATCATTCCTGTATATTCTAGCTAAGTAAGATGAATTTACAAAATTCATTAAACCGAGTGTATAGCCTTTTAATTAGAGGATCTAAAATCTTTATCATAATAATTATGAAAGGTACAAAATAGATATTTCTTCATACATTATATTTTACAGTGATATAAATAAGTATGATTATGTGATCAAAGAGTTGTCAGATAAAATATTTCTATGTGAGTCATTTCTTTTCTAATATTCTATTATCACTCAAATATTAATTATCTGGAGTTAAAATGTTCTTTAATTTTTCAAAATACATTTATTATGTTGCTTACTAGGTACTAGTCAACATGCAAATCTACAAGAAAAAATTGATACGCTCTTGCTTCTGACTTCAAAGTACTCAGTTTAGAACAGGATTGGTGACTGACTCGTGCCTTTTTGTGCTTTCTGTGTATTTCTTTGCTCTGCCTTTACTCCCTTTCGTGATTGCCAGTCCTTCTCCAGGAAGACCTCAGAGGGAAAACTAAGTGTTGATGCCACATAATTAAACACTTAATTTATATCTGAAGCTATGTGTAAATGACTATTTTATCTTCTCTTTATCTGTTCTCTGTTAAATGTTGAAAAAGAGAAGATGGGTGAATAGAGGAGAAACAACTTGACCACAAGAATTAAAAATAAGTAGTTCTAGTCCAAAGCAAAAGAAAACAAAAACAAAAAGCAAACAAACAAACAAAAAAGAGTAAAAACAACAAACAATGTGTAGGACAGAAGACAAGGAATTGATCTTCACAAAATAAAATATATATATATATATATATGAATATGTGAGAAGGAGAATTTATATTATTGTCTGAAGATTAGATCATTTAGACTAATTCGAAGAGCTCGATAAGTGGAAAATGGAAATTAAAAAAAAATTCAGGATCGTTGGTGTACTAAATGAGGATGAAGTTACCACACTTTAAAACAGAAGAGGCAGAAAATAGAGTAAAAATTCAATTTTTTTGATTCAATTTTCATCATTTGCTCTTCTCATTTTACCCTCTAGATTGACAAGTAGTTTCCTATATTTACATATTCCATGAAGAATGTGATCTACTTAGTATGAAATGATGACTATAAATAACTAAAAATGCTATTTCAAAAGTACTGGGTTAGGTATAAGTTCTTAAAGTCACTCTGTTATAAAATGATAAGGTATGTATTTTACATTTTGTATATCAGACTTAAAAAATGTTTACACACCACAATTTGGCTGATGAAAGTCATTAGCAAAAGGTCATGGCAATAATTCTCCAGCACATATGTTGTTGAAAAGATAACTAGCTTCATTAGTGAATTAAGAGGTAGATTAAATAACAATGTGAACAAGGAACCTCTAATAATTCTCAGTAAAAAAAACCCATTTAATTAAGAAATGATTTAAGACAGATACACCATATTATAGATAAAATATGCCATTTTTCTACATCATGATGTGGCAGGTCCTGTAGTGTCTCTCCGAGGTCTAGTTTCTCTTGCAAGGCACTCAGCTAGATTGTGTTTCCCAGTTTCCTTAGCACTGAGATGTGGCTTTGTGCCTAGTCCTCAGGAATAGAACGTGAGCAGCTGTGATACGGATCACGTCTGAGTCAGCAGTCTGAGAAGGGTGTTTGTTGTACTATGATCTTTAGACTTCTCTGGTGAGTGGTGGCCGGATGGTGGTGAAGCCACTCAGGATCAAAGATGAAGTTGCCTGAATCCATGAATATTTTAAGTGGCAGAACCCTGCCCGCAAACCAGAAACGACTCCCTGCATGTGTCATAAGCAAGAAGTTAAGATCCACTGTGGCTGAGTCAATAAACACAGAGTTTATTCTAATATTTCTAACATGGTGAGCCTACAACCTCACAGTTTAACTTTCAGTCTTTTTTGAAAACTAGCTTGTTATCAAGAAATCAGTAAAACCGAGCCAAAGACATTCTAATTTTAATTCATATGTTCAAATGTGTCTTTATTATTCGGTGTGACAAGCATATTGTGATACATTTTAAATTGAAATACAGGAAATGACCATTTTTGGTAGACCAGACTGGTTGAATATAGGCAATTTCATAAGAGTCCAAACTTATATTTAATCTCATATAAAGTATATTTTGATACCAATATGGTAAGGAAGTATCAAATTTCAAAATCAGCATTCTGTATTGTAGAATACAAACTAATACCAACTGGAATTTAAACAGTTTTAAGTCCTGAACCTCTAATATAGAATTCCTTTTCATTAAAAGAAGTTGCTATGATTTTCAAATGCAAAATCACTATTTCACTGTATAAAAAGTGAGTTCATGGATTCTTAGTTTTTCTCTTTGAGAAATAACACTCCCCAACCTCATAAGCAGTGCTACCCTGAGTCAAAATAGGATTTTCCATCAATTGCAGCTCTCCATGTATATCACCGTATTGATAGATGTTTTTTCTCATCACAGGAACTCTTCCCTTTTCTTCATGGCCTCTCCCCAACTTTGAATTGATATCTAACAATTATAAAGGAAGTGAACTCCATTTCATGTAGATTGAATTTTCTCTTTGCTTCACGCAGTCATGTTTTCATACCTATAACCTCAGACTTTACCCTCATTTTTTGTTTTATTTGGGAACACTATTTCTCCTAACCAATTCCTTCTTCTGCCTACATAAAGTAATTATAATTATTTTATGTTTTTAAATATTTGTTATTTACTGATTATCATTCTGCCTTCTAGATAGATGGTTAAGTAGTGTGAGAAAAAGAAACATCCTTAACTATAAAAGGTATTGTTAGGGAAGGCTGTATAGTACAGTGGTTAAAAGTACGATCTAAAGGCAGATGGCTGGAACTTAAATTCTGATTATTTCTCTACATTGATATTTTGACCTAAGGCAGCTTATTTAACCTTATCAAAAAATAAAAATAATGCTAGTATTTAAATGAGCTAATTCCAGTAAAGCACTTAGAACAGTGTTTCCCAAATAACTTATTTAGTTGTTGTCATAGCAATGGACATGCTTTGGCCAGTGAAATCCTGTCCGATTGATTTGTGGAACTCTCGATCTCTTTTCTTAATTCCCATTAAGTCAAACAATATTTGCTTCAATTCATCCAAACATAACCTTTAGCTTAGCTAAAGAAAAGCTTTTAGTTAAAGGTCTTTTTATAGGATCTAAGTAGATTGAGTCAACAATCTAGCAGCCTTGTATTCTCAGAACAGAAGATGCTTCAACTCCGGTAAGGGGGTTTTAGGTTTCATAGTTTTGTGACCTGAAGGGACGCTCTTCCTTATTCCATTAAGTCTTGCTATATCAAGCCCACCAGCTTTCAGTCACTAACCTGGTTCTTAAACATCCCCAGCACCATCCCCTCTCTTAACCCCCCCCACCCCTTCTTATCTTTCCAATTTCACTTCAGTTTCTTTGTTTACATTCCTGTGCTTATGGAGGCATCTTGATATATGCGGTATTCTTTCTATTTACCAATCTATTTACTCTTTAGTGGCCTTGGCAACTTCCTGTAGAGGGTAAGATGGCAGTTCTAAACAGGTACATAGCTTCAAGATATTTTGTAGCCTGATTATTGACTTAAAGGTTTTCCTCTCTTTTTTTTAATAGTTGTTGGCACACATTAGAAAAATGTTATGTATAAATATTTTGGAACTTAAAATGTATAATGTAATATATATTTGAAATATATAATAAATAAATTTGATGCTAACAAATTTACTTTCAAACCAAGTTTAAATTTTATCAGAAATCTAATATTTTTTCCTTTTTATTCCTTACATTATTACTGTATAATAGTGTTGGAATATAATTTAACTACTCATTCCTTCAGAAGTGCTGTGAGCTCTTTATAATAATATTCATTGTAAGTATTGCATTTAAAGCAGTCGTACTCTTCGCAAAGCCAAAATGGTATTTAGCCTGTTTGAAGAGAAAAGGAAGGTAAAGCTAAGTCTTCTATTCAGTGGTTAAAAGCTTATGGGTTAGAGTTGGATAAACCTGGGTTTGAATCCCAGAATTCCCACTTATAAACCTTTGGCAAGTTTATTCAACTGAAAATTGGGGATAATAATACCAATCGTCTAGGCTTATTATACTGACTGCAGGAGATACAGCGGTTAAAAATGGTAATAGTTAGCGTTATTATTAGAATCGAAGAAGCGTGCCCTCCGACATCCCAGCTTTAGGAACGCACAGTGCTCAGCTGAGCATTTTGCTTTGTTTTTGATGAATCGTTTCAATTGTGCTTTTGGCACTAGGGCTGTTTTCATTAGGACAGAGCCCCTTCCTTTTACATCAGGGCATCCCACTGTGGCTGGGTCATTATTTAACCATGACAAAAGTTTGAAAATTATTAGCATGTGGGACTGGGGCCACCACATTTTGCTCTCGCTGTTACCAGTGGTTTGTTGATGCTAATGTGTGGCCCCCTGTGGTGATTTTTTTCCCTTTTAGTCTTTGACTTTCTCTTTTGTAACATTTCACATGTGGAGCCAGAGCGATGAATATTTTATGCAGTTGTTCTTCTGTGCAGCGTGATACCGCGGGTTCCATTCAACTCTCCGGCAGCGCTGCTGCCCCTGAAAGGTAACTGAGAGCGGGAGCTGAGACTCTCCTGGCTCTGCGAGTCTCCTGCGAAAACGAAAGCAGACAGTATCTTGTCACATCATGAATTTATAAGGAGTTAATTAAAGGCTTTCCCTTGCATCTTAAACACATTCGGAGTCCCGTATCACAAGGAATGATTCCTGTTTAATTACCAATGGCTTGTAAAAATTTGCTGCTCAAAGTGTATTTTAATGTCAGGCAGATGATTAATACAAATAGAAAACTGTCCCTGGAAAATGTCCAAATAACATAAACCTGCACCATACTCTGTGCATATATTTTTCTCTTAATTATTTGTGGAGAGAGACATATAATTTAATTTTGAAACTTTTGAAACTGTCATCTTATGTATTTATGACTTTATCACATTAAACGACAAGACTGCATATTCATTTACTATACTCTTTGAATTATCTTACTCAGTACATTCTATTAACTACTGTTTCTTACTGTTTTAGATTATTTTTAAAAATAAATGCGGGTTCTACAATTGTGCCTCTAGAGGATTGTGGGTCAATTTTTGTAGACTTTCAAGAAATGCCAGGGGAGCATACGTTTCAGTTCTGATATGGGACATTGTCAGTTACTACATATTTTATGGGGAAGGGAACATGATAAAAATCAGATTCTAACATGGTTTAGAAAAAAAAAAAAAGCTAAAACAAATCAGTTTAAATTAATGTGGAAGAAATTTACCCTAAAGGACCCTTCGATTACCCCTGTTAGATAACTGATTTTAGCTGATGTACAATGGATACTCTATTTAAGTGCTCTTATCAGAAGCCCTGAAGCTGTTGTAGTGGTCTCAATAGATTACAGCTCCTCCACTGGAAAGTAAATAATCAAAATTAGAATAAGTGACTATGAGGCACGGTGAATCATTAGATGATATAAACAGATTTTGTTTTCAGCACCTGACCATTGATTATTCAGATGTATCTGATTTCTTTGAGCAGGCCACTACTGGCTGTTTATAACTGACACGGTAGCACAAGAGTAAAATATATCCCTACGTGCATTTTAATTTTATTCCTTAAGCAAATTCATTTTTACTAAGGGCAAAATATAAAATCCAGAAAACTTCCATTTTGTTACAAGGTGATTCTTTAAAAAATAGATGACATTGTCACGGTAATACAGGGTTTTTCATTTTTCTTTTATTTAACTCCCTTAATCATAATATAAGATGTTTTCAGTTTCCTACTTAGTTAGTACTAATGATAGGAAAACAAATCTTTCTACGGTTCAGGCCTCCTTTAGGCTTTTAGTGAGCAAAATATCTGCCTATATTTGGAGATGGCAAACCTAGGACAACTCCCATTTTAAGTACATTCATTTATATTTAGGAATTTCTGTTCTGTCTTAATTGTCTTTGTGGTCCAGGTGCAGGCGCATGACTTAGGCCCTTAGGCATCTATGCTAGCCTGTGTTTCAGAAGAACAATGCAAAAAGCATGTGATTCGTGGAAATGTTCTTCTAGAAATGTGGGGGGAGTCTCCGCTTTTAGGGACAATGGTGTTAGTGGTCCAAGAGTCCAGGGGAGACACATGGCATCCAGTCTATGGAACATGACTAGTGTGACTTAGCCATTCAGGTGTGGTTGGGCATTGATCCTGGCTGTGTAACTGCTGTGCTCAACGCCGTCTCCCCAGAGATTTAGTGAGCGACCAAATATTCTTCAATAAATTCTTTTTTCTGTTATTCTCTTAAATTGGCAATATTAAATTATGTTTGTAACTAAGAATTTTGTTAATTAACATTATACCTAAAAATGAGCAGTTAACCATATGGTGTAACATACTATAGGTAATACAGAATGTCACCATCTTTGAAAATATTACACCTACATATCCGTAGTTAGTAACTAAATTTTTTTCATTTTATCTACATTCTTTCAGTTTTAGGATTACTCCTTCCAAAGCATCTTTAGTAAGGTTTTCACAAATTATACTGCCACACCTTAGCACGGATTTCTTATGACTGGTTGGGCTTTGATTTAATAGACCAGTCTAGAGAGACCCTGAGAGCAGAGGAAGTGTGTTGGAAGGTGGAATTATTGAATTAGGGCACTGAAGACCCTTTCACTTCCTTCACAATTTTGCTAAAGACTTTTCTTAATCACATCCATTTACCATATACTTTTCTCTCCTAGGATGCACTTATATATTTTGCCAGTTGTGTTTGTGTCCTTTTTATATAGCCATTAGAAGTCTCATGGAAAGCCAAATGTGTACAAGACGCAAAAACATACGTTAAGATATCTTAGTCATTTAAGCTTTAGCACAATCTCACGACATATGAGTATTACAGGTGGATAGGAGGGGAACTCAGAATATTCAGCAACTTGTCAAAGCGTGAGAGCTGATAAACACTGAAGCCTTGAACCAAACCCAGGCCTGTTTGCCTCAAAATTCATATTTTTACCCACCAGATCTTCTGCTTCAATGGTATACATCATGATTTTATTATTCAGTTGGTTGCTAAAGGAATTTTCCAAATCTACTAGAGACAAATTCCTGAAGATTCCTAGATTCTGTGTTCCCAAATGACTGCCTAAAGAATCCAGTTCATCAAGGTACTAGCTTAGGTGTAAAACCAACACCCATGCTCCTGTGCTGAGAGAAATCCAATCTAGTAAGGCTTGGACTAAATGTATATATGGGCTAAATCTAGACACCTACTTGCCTTGGGTCAGCACTTAGTTTTACTATAAAGGATTTCAGAAATACATGTTAAGAGTTAGTTCTGCATTTTAATACTTAGAGGAGGATAAACTAATAATCATATTCACATAAATCCAAAATTGACAGCCCAAGTCTTGAACTATTCGCTGAATTTTAGATCTAAATTCCTATTGGACAAATTATAGTGGATTGAATGATGACCCCACTGCCCATCAAAAGATATGTCTACATCCTAAAACTCAGAATCTATAAATATGCCCTTATTTGGAAAAGGGTTTTTGTAGATGTAATTAAAGATCTACAGTAAAGATGACATACATTTTGGATTATCAAGGCTGACCCTAAATCCAATGACTCGTATCCTTAGAAGAGACAAGAAGAAGAGAGAAATGGAAGAGAAGATCAAAACAAGATGCAGGCAGATATTGAAGTTATGCGGCCACGGCCAAAGAACACCAGGAGCCATCAGAAGTTAGCAAAGGCAAATTCTTCCCTAAAACCTATGGAGGGAGCACAAACCCACCAACATCTTGATTCTGGCCTCCAGAAGTGTGAGAAAATAAATCTGTGTTATTTTAAGTCACCAGATTTGTGGTAATTCATTATGGCAGCCCTATGGAATGAATGCACATGGCTTTTTACATTTTCTGCCATAATCTCAAATGTAATATATTTGAATGCAGCCTTTCACTCTTGCTTGAACACTTCTTTCTTCTTTATTTTACTGTCTGTTAAACTGAAAGGCTTAAAGCTTTAGAGATATTTTGACTTTTCCATTCTTTCATATCTTAATTCTATCTTCTATGCATTTACAATTGCTTTCTTTTGCAAGTATTAAATATATACATAAATATTATTGCAAGTATTCTCCGCCACCCCATATATATACACACACACATATATATATAAAGCTTCCTAATGTAAAACATTAATAAACAGATATTGCAATTAGAGGTGGGATACCAGAAGGAGGAGCTCTCTTGTCTTATGCAGATGGCAGAGCTCAACAGGAAGAAGAAAGATTCTTCTTCTCTTGTGCTAAGAACTCACCAGTGAAAAGCCATGGACTGTTTGTTTACTATACTGCTCCCAACTTCCTTCTCCCTCTATGAGAGGGCTCTCCTCCCCTTGTTATGTGGGAACTTGCACTTGGCTCATCATGGTTACAGACTACCAAATTTCTGGTCTTGAATGAACCCATCTTTGCTGGAGAAATATCTGGCAGACTATTTGTTGCATATCAGCGCTACTATGTGCTAATTATTGTAACAGGTGACAGGGACGCAGTATTCTGGGAGACTACCTTAATCTCCGGCCTCATAGAATAAGCTAGAATATGCAGTCTAATAGATGTCATTAGCCAATAATTACATAAATAAATCCTGATACTTTGAACCTGAGAAACAGTTTCTCCACCTTCAAAACTCCTGATCTTAACCCACAGGATACTAACTGGTCTGCTCTTCCAGAGGAGCTGGGCAAAGGAGAGAGTAGACTGAAGAAACTGGGTTTAAAAGTGAATGAGTAAAAAATAAAGAACAGCAGACATTTTATGTAAAAAACTTCCTTGGAGTATTTAGTGCGCAAAGGAAAAGGAGGAAGAAAACAATTAAATTTGAGAAACTAAGTCCTATTTCATGTGGGACATTCCCCAAAGAGACAAACTTATGGGATTTCCTAGGACCAGTCAAGTAATATGTAGTCTCTGTGTGTCAAATGGTTTTGGTAGCAAAATTTGACCTGAACTGACCTACGTGTATACATTTGTGTGTGTGTGTGCTATATACATGATGCTGTAAGTGTACCTGTGTGTGTGTGTGCATGCACATATAATTTTTACTTTTTACTCACAGTGATTGTACATTTTGCTTCATAAATGTTAACACGTTTGTAATATGGAATACTCCTAAGATTGTATTGATGGTGTTACATGCAATGTGATATAGACATATTTTTAGCTTTTTAAAATCCGAAAAGTTACATATTCCAAAACCTCTCTGGACCTGTGCCAACTTAAAAAATTCAAGTATTTATGTTGGACATTTTTCCTTTCAAGCATTCAACAGAACATAGCTCCATAGAAAACACAAAACAGCAGTTTGCAAATGTGGCTGTAATAAGACTTAGTGAATCTTCCTATAAGACCAATGACATAGTAAGAAATTGAGCACTTCAGTATGTAACAAACAAACAAACAAAAAAAGCGCAAGACATGCCTTAGGGCTAATTGATGAGAAATCATGTGATTCCTACTCTTATCCTGAAATGATAGGAAAGGCAGGAACTCTGAGGTTCTGGGCCTTTCTCCCAGTGGATTCTTAATTACCCGAGGGTTACTTAAATCAACAGACTTCTTAAGGCACAATGGGTTCAATAGGAAGGTAAACTAAATAACCTGAATTCTGGATTGTGAAGTAATTTCATAAATAGTCTCTAAATACAAGGATAACTAGACTCATAGCCCTGGACAGTTCTGCTTAATACATGTTGTTACTGTGTAATTGTCACTACCTCTCCCTTTTACTCTCAAAAGCACCTTGATTTGTACAATAATGTGTATGTTCTTATGGGCTGAAGTGTGCTCCCCTAAAGTTCATATGTTGAAGCCCTAACTCCCAGCACCTTCCAATGTGGAGTTAGAATATTTAGAGATGAATACGTTAAAATGAGGCTGTTAGAATGGGCTCTGATCCAGTCTGACTGATGTTCTTATAAGAAAAATTTGGACACACAAAGATACCATGATGTGCATACACAGAGGGAAGACCCTGTGGTAACACAGTTGCAAGTCAAGAAGAGAGATCTCGGAAGAAACCAACCCTGACAGCACCTTGTTCTTGGACTTCTAGCCACCAGAACTCTGAGAATATAAAGTTTTGCTGTTTATGACACCCAGTCTATGATATTTTGTTATGACAACCCTAGCAAGCTAATACATGTGCTCACTCCACTTACTGTTCTCTCTCTTTCTCATTCTCTCTGTCTTTAATTAATTAATCTAGTTAAGAAATTAGTAAGAGGCAGAGCTAATATTTAGGAAGCATCATGGAATTATGAAGTAGTACATCTTTTCAGCCTTTTAAAAAAAGAACAACAGAATAACACCAGGTTTGTCCGAAACAATGATCATGGTATTTGTAGGATTTAATAATTCCCCTCTTTCTGTAGATAATTAAACCCCAGAAACTGGCTGATATAACAGATTTACACTGAGATCCTGGGGTTAGGAAGGGGGACTGGGCCCTAGATTTTTCTAATTTTACTTTTAAATAAATATAATAATATTGTTTGATGAAATGATTCAGGGAAGAATTTTTCTACAATTTAGTGAGAGCCAGAGTCAGTGAATGACCTCACCTGATCTATTTACACTGACTTTTGCCCTGAACGTACTTAAAATAAATTCAAAAGCAAGTGCATTTAATGGGATAATCCCAGTTCCCAGTAGTTAAAGAAATGCTCTGAAGACCTTTCTAAAGAAACAGATGCAGTCTAAGGGGAGATCATATGAGCATTTTGCCAAAACTGTGGCAGCTGCTAAAAGAGGGAATATAATTTAAAATCCTTTGGGGTTCTTTGAGCCACATTTCAGTGCTGCCTTAAAGAATTAACTCTCTAATGACTGGCATGCTATATTTATCAGGAATTTGGTTAAAAAAAGAAATCCATTATTTTTACCTTGTTCAGGGCTTTTCTGCAAGTTAGCCAGTAAAGAGAAAACAGAAAGTGGGCCCATCCTTAGAAGGAACACACGGACACAAATTCTCTTTAGTCTGATTTAGATGTAGGAAGAGCTGTCCACACAATCCCCTTTCTTCCAGTAACAGGTCAGAAAGCCCTTTTCTTGCTATTGGAGGAGAGTTTTAAATAGATTTGAATCAAGAGCCTTTGATGAGACCTGATGAAATTTATGAACCTTTGCTTCAGAAAAATATACTTATACACAAACGTACAAACATTTCCATGAAAGAGTGCCCATGGTCCCAAAGACCTGCCTTGGAGATTTAATGTGTCAGATCTTAAAGACCTTCCATGAAGAGTAATATTATTACTTATAATACATGCAACCATATGAGGAATAGAGCCATACGTGATTAGAGTTTCTTGGCATAGCAGGGAATAGGTGATATTCCAAAGAGCAAAACAAAAGCAACACAGGAAATGATCCTGGGAAATCTAAAGGAAAAACAAAATACCAAAGGAAGGAATAACTAAGGACATTCTGATTTATATATTTTTCTCAGGGGAGTCTAGGATTTCAGTTTTAATGGCTTACTGGTATATATTCCGTTTTATAGAAAAAAGACAGATACAGATAAACAGAGTGATAAATTCTATGAGTGCAGATAGAGACATAGAGATAGAGATATACAGAGATTGAAATATACAATAATTTATCCAGAAAAATACATGCTAATGCATTAAAAGTTTTAGTCCTTAAACGAATATTTGCTTATGGCTATTGGTATGGACTGATGTTTGTGTCCACCCAAAATTCGTATGTTGAAAGCTCAACTCCCAGTGTGACCATGTTTGGAGTGGGGTTATTGGGAGGTAATTAGATCATGAGGGTCTAGCCCTGAGGGATGAGATTAGTGTTCTTACAAGAGGAGGCACCCGAGAGATGATCTCTGTCTCAGCTGAGCAAGGGAGGCCATCTGCAAACCAGGCAGAAGGCTCACATCGGACACTGAATCTGCTGACACCTTGATCTTGGACTTCCCAGCCTCCAGAACTGTGAGAAATGAGTATGTGTTATTTAAGCCACTCAGTCTACAGTATTTCTGTTACAGCTATTCAGACTGACTTAAGACAGTAATAATGGTTACAAATCACTTATGCATTTTTAAATCTGTTTTTTAAACTTCATGCAGTTAAGAACAGAAAAAAGTTTAATTTAATATTACTACATCTGAGACATGAAGGAAAGAGGCACTACTACATGTTATTCATTAGAACACAGAGCACAGGCACGCTCACACTTATGAAGAGGGCTGATTTTTAAACTGCCAGTTACCTTTGGTTTCCAAATTCCATAAAATTAAACTCCAAGTAGTTCCATCAATCAATTATATTAATCAGATATCTGAACAATCAAGGAATAATTTTCCCAGAGATTTGATTTGATCCAGAGACGAGTATGTTTTCAAATGGCTTTGGTTCCTCTGGTGTTTCAACTCTATTTTTCTTAGTGCTGGATTCATTGCTAGACTGTAAGTGATGACACGAAGGCTGCTGTCTTAGTCTATTCAGGCTGCCATAACAAAATAATATCATGGACTGCATGGCTTAAACAGAAATTTATTTTCTCACAGTTCTGGAGACTGGAAGTCTGAGATCAAGGTGCCGGCATGATCAGGTCCTGGTAAGAGCACTCTTCCTGGCTTGCAGACGGCTGCCTTCTCTCTGTGTCCTCACATGGTGGAGAGAGAGGGCTCTGGTGTCTCTTCCTCTTCTTATAAGGGCACCAGCTGTATCGGATTAGGGCACAACCCTTATGACCTCAGTTAATCTTTATCACCTCCTCCCAGACCCTATTTCCAAATACATTCACATTGGGGGTTATGGCTTCATATATGAATTTTGGGAGGACATAAACATTCAGTCCACAACATTCTGCTCCTGAGCCCACCAAACCAATGTCTTTCTCACACTCAAATGCATTCATTCCACCTGGACACCCCCAAAGCCTTAACAAATTCCAGCATCAACTGTAAAGTCGAAGTCCAAGGTCTCATATAAATCTTATTTAATCAGATATGGGTAAGATTTGATGTACAGTTTATCCTGAGGCAAAATTCTTCTCCAGCTGTGAATCTGTGAATCCAGACAAGTTATGTGCTTTTAAAATACGACAGACAGGCAGAGGATAGACACCCCCATTCCAAAAGGAAGAAACAGGAAAAAAGGAGGGGGTGACAGGTCTCAAGCAAGTCTAAAGACTAGCAAGGTCAATTTTATTGTATCCTAAGTTGCAAGAATAATTCTCTCGGGGCTGCTGTTCTGTCCTTCAGGCCAAGTGCAGGGGCAGAGTCCCCCCATGGTTCTGCAGGGCCACCCACCCCTTCAGCTCAGTGGAGTGTAGCTCCCTCAGTTTTCCATGAGGGCTCTGCCCTCTGAAACCACACAAGCAGCCTTCCCCCAGAACTGTGGTGGGACCACCCTTGTGATCCCTGATTTGTCTTAGGAGTTATTCTTCCCTTTTCTTGAAGGATAACAGTTATTACCAGCCTTCTTTCATTCATTCATTCGTTCACTCATTCATTGCATTTCATTTTTCTTCTTTCCTTTAGTCCCATCTGGCAATGTTTCTGTTGCTAAAATCTCATTTCTATTCCAGGCACCTGCTACTTAGGGGCTGATTGGATTTGTCCATGAGATCCACACCATCTTCCTTATCAAATTTTTGTGCAGCAACTCCCTCAGTGCTCTCTGCAGGGATGAGCTTTCTCTTTTTCTGCAATATGGATAGGCCGAGATTTTCCAAATCTTTAAGTTCTGGTTCTATTTTGCTTTAACAATTCCTTCTTCAATTCATGGCTCTTCTTTCACATTTTATTATAAGCAGTTGGGAGAACCCAGGCTATACTTTCAATATTTTGCTTAGAAATCTCCTTAGCTAAATACCTACTTTCATGGCTGTCAAGTTCTATCGTCCACAAACCACTAGAACACAATTCAGCCAATTCCTCGGCCACTTTATAACAGGATCCTTTTTCTTCCAGTTTTAACAATCTGTTCCATCTGAGACCTCCCCAGAATGGCCTTTAATGTCCACATTTCTACCCAGAGTTCCTTCATGGCAATCAGCTTTTTAAAGCACACACCTCAAAACTCTCCCAGACCCTGCCCATGACCCAGTTCCAAATCCACTTTCACATTTTTAGGTATTTGTTACAGCAGAACGCCACTTCTCAGATCAACATCCGTCTTATTCAGGATTCTCTGGAGAAGCAGAACCAATAGGGTAGAGAGAAAAGAGAGAGAGATGGAGTAGCGGGGAGAGAGAGACAGACAGAGAGAAATCTAGAGCTAGAAAGAAATTAAAGTGGTGAAGGCAAATTTTATTCAGGACAATTGCAATAGAGGAAAAGAGATCCTAGTATAGAACGGGGCTCCATTCCAAATGCAAGAAGGGATAAGCAGGGTTGTATAGCTAAGTAACATGGGGGATCAGTAGAAGGAGACATCAATTGTAGGGCAAATTCTGGCTGAACCGACTGAAATAAAGATGCAGATAGAGGTATAGATGTAGGTGTAGACACAGACATAGATATAGGAATTGGCTTACATGATTATGAAGGCAGACAGGTCCCAGGATCTGTAGCTGGTAAGCTGGAGACCCAGCAGAGTCTCGGTGCCATGCCAGTCCAAATGCTGGCAGGCGTCAGACCCAGAAAGAACTGATGTTTCACTTTGGGCCCAAAGGCAGGAAAAAAAACTAATTTCCCAGCCCAAGGCAGCCCAGACAGGAAGAGGTCCCTGTTACCTGTCAGAGTGTCAGATATTTTAATTTTATTCAAGCCCCCCACTCACTGGGTGAAGCCCAATTTCATTAGAGAGGGCAGTCTACTCAGTCTGCAGATCCAGTGCTAATCTCATCCAGAAGGACCCTCGGAGACACACCCAGAATTATGCTTGACCAAATGTCTGGGCACATGGTGGCTTACTGAAGTTAACACACAATTTAACTATCACTACAACCAAATGACATTTTTCTGATCATTTAAAATATATCCTGTGATTCACTCTATTTGGGTTAACTTGCTATATGTGACTATTCCTGCACTAATCACTACATATGCATAGATGGATTTACACACACTGATTAGCAAATGTGGGCTGTGCTTCTTCCCTTGAATTAATCACAGTTGTTCAGATGACTCATTTTGCTTCCTGACAAGGTCTTCTGTTTCATGACCAGAACTTTTGAGCAGATGGTGGTAAAGCCATTCCAAAATTGATGGTAGGATTTCCTAAAGGAAATTTAGAATCCAAAGCACTTTGTCCAGGAGGAGGAAAGGCAGGCAAAGAACACAAATTGTTTTCCCAAACTGAAAGCTGATTATCAGAAATTTGTACTTTATAACCATGTATTTTATATATATATACAAATTACATTAAAATATATTTTATTATATAATTATTTAATATAAAATATATATTATATTAACACACAAATTATATTGTCATATGATGCTTGAATATTGTGTTGTACTATACATTGGCAATAAACAATCTACCTCAGGTCATCTTTGAGTCAAGGTTTCCAGTTACAATAACTCATGGCTTTAGAAATGTTTATCTTACTTGTTACAGCGTTTTTTTTATCAGGTCATTAGATCTTTCTCTATGTTTAAAAAAGAACAATACAAATAACTGCTTTAATATCTGAATTTGTATATAATAAAATATCACTGTAGGTTAAGAGTTCTATATCTTTTTTCTCCCTCAACCCTCTTGTCAGACACAGCTTGGTAATGTACTAACTTTTGTGAATGTGTGTGTGTGTGTGTGTGTGTGAAGGCAGAGAAACACTTTCAATCACGCCAAATCACTAATCTATTTCAAACATCCCTAAATGTTCTAAGTTCAAAACCAAAGATGTTGGTAAACACACATTTCACTGTTTTTATTACTCATTCTTACATACAGGTATTTTTAAAGCTGATTAAACTGATGAGGTTGAATTTTTTTCTATTATATATCATTTCCATATAGATTATCTGTGTGCATTTATTAGTCAATTTATTTACTGAAATTAGCTGAAATCTTATCTCCCCCAAAGAAGTTTTGATGGATGGAATTGATACTTGCATGATTAACTTACTGCAGCAAAAGCTGTTGGTGCCCTCTCTCTCTTGGTTCAGGACTCCCCATTACAGTGCTCACCAGAGGACTTCTAGCTGCTAACATCTGCCTCTCTTTCTTCTGGACCTTTCTTTGGTGGATAGAACCCACTCTGCATAGAATGTGGTCACCTGCCCCCTCCTCTCCAGCTCCAGTAAACTCCTCTCCCCGGCCCCCAACAGCCCCAACCAATAATTGACAGGAGTTAGTGTCAGCTCCCTCCCTTTGGGGCTGTGGAATGCAACTCTGAAGCTCCAGTTCTCACTGGTTTCCAGAATTTGCATTGAGGTTGAGTTCCAGCTATCTATCAGGATACCTTGCTTAACAGCACACATTTAATTGGCTGCCGTTTGAATAGTGTACTGAGAAAATCCTGGAAACTCAGAATGTGACCTTATTTAGAAACTGTTGAAGATTATAATATTTGCAGACACAATTAGTCAAATATCTTGAGAAAAGTTCACACTGGGTTAGAGTGGACTTGTAATCCAATGAAAGCATTCTTACAAGAGGCAGAAAAGAAAAAAAAAAAGAAGAAGAAAGGCAGATACAGAGGGAAGAAAGCCCTGTGAAGAAAATCGTAGGGACCAATGGATGCCAGGATCCATCAGAGCTTGGAAAAGGCAAAGAAGGATTCAACTCTAGAGCCTGCAGGGTAAGCATGGCCCTGCCAACACTGTGATTCTGGGCTTCCAGCCTCCAGAATGGCGAGAGAGTAAATTTCTCTACTTTACTTGAAAGCACCAAGCTTGTGGCAATTTGTCTTAAAAGCCCGAGGAAACTACCCTCCCCTGGCCCCATTCTTGCTTCACTTCTGTACTCCCCTCTGGAAGTTTCCCGGAATCACGTTTGAATTAAATGACTTGCATTTAATTCACTGATTCAGGGTCTGGAAACCTAAATCAAGATGCCGAACAAAGTCTTGTGGTAAATGCTGATTTTCTGAATTTCAATCTGCCCTGCTCACATTTCCTGGAGAAGGGGATGCAGAATGGTGGAGACACATTTTTATACATCAGCACTCACTTCCTGGCATCTCTGCATCCGCGGATGATTTGCAGAGCTGTCATCCATCGGGCACGGTCGAGAGTTTGTAGACAGCCCTTCCCACACTTTCCCTCACATTTCTGGAAGCCAGAAGGATCACAGAGACAGCAGTTATGCCTCTGTTTTTGGCTGGAACACAAGCTGTCTGAGCCAGGCTTGCTGCTCTCAAGAGTTTGTTTTAGAATAATAATTATTGTTGACTTGACAAAGATCAGGAGAGAGACCCACAGAGCACCAACCATGGATGAGCACAAAGGAGAAATCTCTTTTTAGTCTGTACTGTGAAATGCACTCTCCTAAGTAAGAAAAAAAAATTATTTTTTTAATGTTTTTTCCGTTTTCTAGGTAGTTGTAAAATATGTTGAAGTTTTCAAACACTTGAGGCACAACATTTTAGAAGCAATTCATTTTTTTCCTTTCTAATTGTCTATGTACACTAAAGTAAATGCTCATTCACATTTTTTTAGTTTTATTTTATAGCTTATCTTTAACTGTAACCTTTGAAGTATAGCCTTAGGGCCAATTTTAATGTTTTATTAGTATATTTTAGTAACATGGTAAGAAGATGTTTATACCAAAAGATGAAGATACATCAGAAATACAGAGAATGGTCCAGTAAGTAGAGTGCATGCTTAGCATGCATGAGGTCCTGGGTTCAATCCCCAGTACCTCCAATAAAACAGATCATAATAAAATAAATAAATAAAACTGAGTACCTCCTCTCCCCCACAAATTTAAAAAAATAAGAAAGATGCACCAGAAATATAATATCTAATTCAGGGCATAAAAAAAGCTTAAAATATGGGTGAGCAAGTTTAAATGATGGTTGGGTTTCAGATTCTGGTATCTCATGAAACTTTCATCATCAAATCTCAAGTGTTTTCATTTAGTTCTGAACGCTGCCATCGAACATTAACCACTTCAGACGTTACCAACTGGTCTGCATTCAGATCACATTAGCTACTAAAGGGAAAAGTCGGTAAAAATGGTAAACTACCTCACAGATACTACTTCATGAGGCTCTAATTTTGGATAGAATATACTGGCTTCCTAAGATGAGGAGAACTGATTTCTAAACCTAGTAATTACAGCACTTCATGACTCAGGTCCAGCTTTCTAGAAAAACTCTCACATTCTCTTTGTTCCCTTAAAAATCATCAGCTGTCTAAACCACCCCCTGAAGCTTCCCACGGCCTACCTAGAAATGCCTCTTTCATGCTCTCATCCTTTGAATAAGGAATATTGTATTTTTTAATTTGAGACCAACACTTCATCAATTTCAGAAACAAAGCTATGGTTTTATGAAAATTTATGCTTATATATATATATATGAGATACCTTTACAAATTTGTCTTATTATCTATGTATTTTATATCTTTAAATGTTTCATAAGGATTTTGTTCACTTTAAGATATTGTTTAATTTATATTTTTTTCTAGATGTGGTAAATATTATCTTATTTTCTACTAAACAGAAACAGAGTAATGGTGTTTATTTCTTCCATTGATTATATATCTATCTTCCTGAATTCAGTATTTCTAATGATTTGTGGATTGCATTAGATTTTCTAGGTAAAATTACCAAGCTCTATTTTTCTGTCATATTGTATTAGCTAGATCTTCACATTGAATTGTTGTAGCAAATTTGTAGCAAAGCTGGAAGTCTGCAGGTAAACTCCAGAGGGACTTGACTGCATCATGTCTCGGTGTTTGGTATTGATTCTAGCAAGTTTTTGCATACTGTGAATGTTATCTCTAAATAGTACAAAACTTTATTTTTCCCAATTATAAGTTGAATGGTTCAAAGCTTTTACATTATGTACAATGATTTATTTTGTAAGTTTTACATAGATACTGTTTATTAGATTGAGAAGATTGCCTTCATTCTTTTCCTAACAACTTTAACAATAAATGGTTGTTGAATGTATCAAATGGTTTATGTCAAAATATTTTTTCTGTTGGTTTAATTTTTGCTGTATCTTACAGGGATAAATTTTTCTGATATAAACTATCCATTTATTCCTGGGATAAACACTTTTTAATTATGATTTATTATTTTAATATAGCATTGGAAACATTTAGCTAATAGCTTGGTTAGAAATTTGGCCCAGATTCATAGGCAAATTGACCTGTACTTTTTAATATTTGAACTATCCTTATCAGTTTGGGATTAAGAATATACTAGTCTCAAAAAAACTCAATCAATACTACCACTAATAAGAGAAATAATTATGTACATTGGGGGCTTATTACATAGTAGGCATTTTCTATGAATTTCACTTGCATAAATTCTGAAATTCTAGCATAATTCAATGCATCTTAAAATGTAACCATCAAATTGCTTTTTCTTTTCTGTTTTCTTTTACCAATTTTATAGGACTTGTCATAATTACTATCATTGTCTTTTAATACAGAGGACACAACATCAGCTAACATTTACAGAGCACTTGAAATTTTCTAAGTCTTATACATTTATTAATTCATTTAGTCCTCACAACAACACTACAAGGTAAGGACTATTGTTATTCTCAGTTTATGTGAGGAAACTGATGGATCTGTCCAAGGTCACATAAGTGGAACCAGGATCTGAAGCCAGGCTGCCCTTAATCATTATGATATATTGCCTTTCAAATGATGATGGTTTCTTACAACTTATTGGCAAGAAAGATTTTCTACTCTTAGAAAATCTGATGAAACCCCATTATGATAATGTTTGCTTGTTCTTTTATAGAAAGTAAACTTATCACCAGAGAAATTGCATCAATGGTAGTCTCATAAAATATCACTACAATAATCTCTACCTGATTAAAGCACGGTTAGGATTTTGTCAAAATAGCCAAATTGATTAATAATAGATGCCTTATAAATAGCACATTTTAGGCACTATGTTTTAGGTAAATTGTAGATAGATAAAGCATGAGTCAAAAATCAATGCTATAAGGGATGATACAGGTCTAGTTAATGTTATTCATACCTAATACTCAAAGCATTTCTTTAATATTTGTTTATACATTTAAGAGAAATCATTTAAAATAATGCTCCCAGTTGTTTAGTAGTAGTATTAAGCTATGAGAAATGATTTAGGTGATGATGATAATATTGTTATATTATAAGATATTTTATTATCTCTCATGGGCCAACTCATTGCATTTATAGAATTACTTGGTTTTATAATTCATATCATTAGATCTTAAAAAGTATACTTTTCAATAATGAAACAGCATTTAAATCCCAGGTGCAGTGTTTAGATAAATAAAGGACAAATCTGTTCTTTTGAAAAATATTACTGGGAAAGTCCAATCATGCTGTTTTATTAAACAGCACTGAACATGCATAGTGCGGTTATGACAATGAACAATTATTTGAAGTGTTTCTGTCTTATCAATTTTATTAACCATTGTCTCCTGCTGAGTTATAAAATACTTGATGACAGGCAGGATGTTTATTGACAATACTTTGAAATTGTGTTTTATTCACTAGATCTCCTCTTACTGGAGGGGTGAGGAAAAGGTAGAAAGAATTAAGCAGGCTTTGTAGGTAAAATAACATGATAATTTTTTCCCTTACCTGAGAAGGCAATTGGGAAAACAAAAAGAGCAGGAAGACAATTTCTATGCTACTCACATACCTTTTGGTATTAAATTAAATTAAATTAATGATTAAAATTTATGTTCTGTACAATTTTAATTAAAATACTATTAAGCCTTCTGATATCATATACACAAATTAACTCCAAATGCTAATATAAAGGAATAGCAGTCTCTCACATATACAATTCCAAGACTGTGTTATTTTTCCTTTGTATCAAATCACTCTCAATTTACCTAATTAAATAATTTATATTCTACATGAACATTTGGAATATATTTAGAAAAAGTACAATTGTGTAACCTGAAAAAATTTCCATGCAATCCTTATCTCATGGGCATTTAACACATGCTTAATGAATAAATAAATGATTTTTTAATATTTATATTTTAAGAATATTTAAAATTATTTATACATGCTTTTTCAGTAACTAAACATTCAAATCAATAGGTATATGTGGTAGGCTGAATAATGGTCCCCAAAAATGCTCACATTCTAATCCTTGGAACCTGTGAATGTCACTTTTTATAGCAAAAAGGACTTTGCATGTATGACTACTTCAAGGGGCTAAAATGGGGATTGCACTGATTTATCCAAGGGAATCTGATGTAATCCCAAAGATTCCTGTAAGATAGGGACAGGATCAGGGGAACAGAAATTGACATAATAAAGGAAGCAGAGAGAGATTCAAAGACACTAAGCTGCTGACTTTGAGGATATCGGAAAGGAGCCATGAGGGGAGGAATGCAAGAAATAGAGTTCTAAAAGCTGAAAAAGGCAAGGAAGCAAAATCTTTTTTTTTTTCCTTAAACATAGTATATTTCAGGTAATGAGGTCTATACATCTGGCTTGCATCTTAACCTAAGTATATTAACAAGATCTCTCCTTTTGCTTCTCTTTTTCCTCCTTCTGACTATGTATATATATATGTGTATATATATATTTATACATACATTTTTTTAAATTGAAGTATGGTCAATTTACAATGTTACATTAGTTTCTGGTGTACAGCATAGTGATTGAGTTATACATATATATTTTGCTGTTCATATTCTTTTCCATTGTAGGTTATTACAAGAAATTGAATAGTTTCTTGAGCTATACAGTAAGACCTTGTTGTTTATCTATTTTATAGGTAGTAGTTGGTATCTGCAAACCCTGAACTCCCAATTTAGCCCTCCCCACTTCCCCTCCCCACATAACCATAAGTTTGTTTTCTATGTCTGTGAATCTGTTTCTGCTTTGTAGATTTCTGTCGTATTTTAAGAGTCCACATATAAGTGATATAATGTGGTATTTGTCTTTCTCTTTCTGTCTTACCTCACTTAGTATGATAATCTTTAGGTACATCCATGTTGCTGCAAATGGCATTATTTCATTCTTTTTTATGGCTGAGTAATATTTTATTATGTATGTATGTATACTACATCTTCTTTATCCACTCATCTGTCAATGGACATTTAGGTTGTTTCCACATCTTGGCTATTGTATACAGTGCTGCTATGAACATTGGGGTGCATGCTTTTGGATTAGAGTTTCCTCTGGCTTTACGCCCAGGAGTGGGATTGCTGGATCATATGATAAATCTGTTTTTGTTTAAAGAATCTTCATACTGTTTTCCATAGTGGTTGCACTAAAATACATTCCCATCAACAGTGTAGGAGGATTCCCTTTTCTCCACACCCTCTCCAGCATTTATTGTTTGCGGGCTTTTTAAGGATGGTCATTCTGACTGGTGTGAAGTGATACCTTTTGTAGTTTTGATCTTCATTCCTCTGATAATTAGTGATATTGAGCATCTTTTTAATAGATGCAGAAAAAATATTTGATAAAATTCAACATGCATTCATGATAAAAAACTCTTACCAAAGTGGGTAAAGAGAGAACATACTTCAACATAATAAAAACTGTTTGTAACAAACCCACAGCCAACGTAACACTCAAAGGTAGGAATCAAGTACTTTTTGAAAGCCTCTAGAGGGAGCATGACCTGATCAACAACATGGTTTTGTCCCATTAAAACTCATTTCAGAATTCTGACCTCCAGAACTTAGATAATACATTTTTGTTGTTGTAAGCCACTAAATTTGCAGTAATATGTTACAGCAGCAACAGAAAACTAATATAGCATATTATGCAAAATAGAAAATACACCCATGATTGCAATTTCTTATAGTAACAGCTAGTCTACATAGCTTGCAAACACATTTTCTACTTTCTCACCTTCCATTGGCCCATCAACTCTCAACAATCTCACATTGTTCCTTCACCTCAGTCCAGTTTTACCTGCTTCAAAATGGTTTGCCAGTTTCTGTAATAAATGTTTAAAATATAAATAACAAATTTACTAAAACACAATCCTGGTTTTGCAAGACTAACATGGAGTTCATAGGAAAAACAAAACAAAGCAAACATATTAAGAACTGGTGCTCTAAAACTCTTCTATCCAGTGCAGGAGTTACTAGCCAAATGTGTACTGATTGCTTTAAGTATTGTTAGTTTGGATCAAGATGTACTTACTATAAGCACAAAATACACACCTAATATTGTTCCTGAACCAAGTTCATTTCCCCCATGCACAGCAAGCTAACTCCTGAGATGCCAAGGTTTGCAGCAGAGCAAAGTTTATTCGCAAGACAGCCAAGGCAGGGAATGGTGGAACAAGTCTCAAATCCGCCTCCCCAAAAGCACGAGGGACTTGGGATATTTATGAGATAAAGAAATAGGGCTGTATGAGGTATAGAAAGCCTGGGGAAATGTGGCTGGAGATAAGAAAAATGTGCGGTAATAGTCCCTCTGTGCAGGTGCAGCTAAGCTACAGGCTTCTTCATGGGTCACATGTTCAGAAAATGTCAGCCTCCACCCGAGGGTGGAGTTTTGGGCCCCCTGATGGCAAAAAGTCACCAATTGGACATTTGCATGTGCCCAATTGGATGGTCAGTGGTCCCAACCGCTCTTACAGCTGGAGCTTGAACCAGACACAGTTAACTCCAGGTTCCTGGGAAACAACCAGGGCAAACCCCTTATTGTTTAGGCTACTTGACGCTTGGAGGACATACAAGTTTTTGTAAAAACAAAGTGAGTTGTATCAGTGAAGATGGGTTACAGTCATTACTTATAAAGTAAGTTATAGTTTAATGGATCTAACTGATGGCTACCCTTGTTTTCTATATCAAATGCTTAAGCAAGGAAAAAAAGGAAAGCGTCTCAGTAATTTTTATATTGATTACACATTGCAATAATAATACTGTGCACATAATGGGCTGTAGTGTAAGTGCATGACACTAAGCTTTTGATTGCCAAAGCATCTATTTCAAAGACATCCATCTCAAACAAACAAAGGGTCAGCTTTAGGACTCAAGTTACTAGCAAAACAACTGGGTAAGGCCCAGGTTCTGCTCCCATCCATGAAAGTCTCCTTTCAGAAAAGCCTGGTGGATCCAGGTATATGATGCCTGAGTGGCCCTGCCTTTCTCTTCCTGTTTCCTAATTCTCACTCTTATGTTTTAAATTTGCCAATAAAGAATGAAGCCTTGAAACCCTATGCACCCCACCATTGACCCCAATAAAGGTAGAGACCAAGGTCCACCTCTGCACCCTCTCTTTCTCCTCTCCCAGCGACCTCACTCTGTGGCCCCATGTGCTGTGTGTATCCTCCAGGGCCTGTGAGTAATAAACTAGTTTTTTTTTTTTTTTTAAGTTCTCTGATGGTAATTGCTGAGATGAGTCTTGTAATGAGAATCAGAATCACAGGGGCTGGTCCAGCCACATTGGCACCAGTGGGGAAATGTCTGTGGGGACCGCTGCAAGCAGAGGGGCCCGGGTGAGTGCCCGCAGGCATTTCTATCTGATAGCATCAGTATTGACAGATTGACAAAATGTGGGCTAAATAAAATGGTTTTTTTAAATTGTTTTTTCTTCTTTAGGCTACATTGCTATGATTTGAAACTTAAGGGGTTCATATAGTTATTTTAGTCTAGGGTACTATAAGAAGCAGAAAGGTCACATCTCTAACCCCATCCATACAAATAATCTATGTTTCTTCCATAGAAAACTATTACTTGCCAGCGTGCCATGATGAAAGTACTGTTTACACGTGCTATCCTCTCTACTGGGATTGCTTTTTCCATTCTCATTCCAGTTCCTCTACTTTTCAGCTAGGCTTTCTTTGCACACCTCAGTGTGAAACAAGCATTCTACTTGCTTACATTTTTGAATATATCAGAAAAATCAAAAACATCTGGGTATATCAAGGGCACAGAATATAATATTTTCATTTTTATATCCCAGATCTTGGCACAAAATATATACTCATTTTTAATGAGAAAATAAGGGGACAGTGTTTTTGATGTGTCATTTTTATTATTAATATTAAGTAGAAGGTACAGAGGAAAATTCCATGACCTTCAATAGATTTTTTTCCCCTCTTAAAAAACAGAATTAAATGTTTGCTTTTAAAAGTATTTGCAGCATTTTCAGTATAGAGAAGTATTTTGCTGTCTAACTTCTAAACAGTGTGTTATTCAGTGATGCCAGATATATTTCATTATTTCAACTGGATGCTGTACTTTGACAATGTAAACCCATACTTGCAATGTTCTCCGTAACAACCTGGCAAGGTAAATCAATAGCCTCCAGGGAAGATTTTCTGTATTATTTTTCTTAGAATCTTCAGTGTCTTGAGTTGATGGCACACAAAGGAGCTCATAATATGTTGTATGTTTTACAGTTTTTACATAATACGTTTTACAGTCAAAGGCTGCCAATGAAGGGTACTCGGCACATCCTCTGTTAAAGTAGGTATTTCTGAAATTTAGGAAATTTGATTGATTATATTGATTCCAGGGTTCTGTGCCACTGCTTTTCATTTTATGGGGCATTACAAGGCTCTTTTCCAATGGTACCTAGTGCTCAATAGCCTTTCTCTGAAGTAATAACTATTCTTCAGAGGCTCATGGTGGTTATATTCTTCTCTTCCTTCCTGCGTCTCTGACATTCTCTCCAATTTGGCTACATTCAGGAGAAATCAAGCTGAACTCATTCAGGAAACAAAGTTCTTTCCAAGCCATGTGATAAGGTTAAATGAAAGAGCTGCCTTTGGCAGACAAGAGATCTTTTCTGATGAATTAAATTATACAATCCATTAGGATAGAAAATATACATCATGCCAATTTGATTTAACACATGGATCATGTATTTAGCCTTAGGGCTGAATTACATCTTCAAGAGTTGCTGTTGGGTTGCTTCCACAAAGAAAATATTAATGTCCAAACCTCTGAATGACACCACCTTTTTGCCTATTTATTTATGAAATGAACATTTATTGAGTATTATAATGTAGAAATAATGCCATAGAGAAGCTCAAACTCTACTAAGAAATAAACTTTTAAAATAATGAAAAGTTGTGATAAGTTCTATATAGTTGGTCTACAATGTGTGTAAAATTCTATGAGTGTGCAGAAGATGGAGGAATAATTTTTTCTTGGTATCTGGCCATGAATAATGTAGTTGGTTTTCTAAGATAACTCTTCAAGTCTAAATCTTCCATTGTATAGGACAGAGGAATAGACAAAGAATAGCATATAGGCTCCCCTTCACCATTCTTAAAGACCTTTCTTGCTAAGCCTGTATACTACATCAGATTGTTCTCAACCTAACAATGTGGCAGATACTGCCAATTAATCAGAGTTGGCTGTCCCTCAAGATAAAAACTTCTATCATCTTTGCTGATGTGGACCAAATTCTGATGAAACTTGGTAGAGACTTACTAAAGAGTAATCTGCCAAGAACATTCAGCACAATGACCTTGAGAAGAATATCCAGTGAGAAAGTTAGATTTACTTTCCGGTATGAATTACATTCAACCATGTAAACATGCCCTGAAGATAAATGTTATATGTGTGTATGTGTATGTATGTGTGTGGGTATGTATGTTTGCATGTATGTTTGTGTGTATGTATCTATGTTGTGTATGTGTGTTTTTGCTATTTTAGAATTTTTTGTCTTTTTAATATTATTTATTGTTTTGTATTAAGATTTTTTTATATTATTTATATAATGCTGTTTACATTAAGAATATATTTGATAAAGATATTTTTAACATATATTTGATAAAGATAATTTAAAGTGAAATATATTTGATAAAGATGTGCTGGAAATCAATTTTTGTTTTCTATTTTAAATAATTAGATATAATATGATCATGATGACTATTTGCTGAGCGCCCACAGAGCATGTGTAAAAAACTAGCTTCAACTTCTTGTGGGAGGGGTATATATCTTGGTGGTAGAGCACATGCTTAGTATGCACGAGGTCCTGGGTTTAATCTCCAGTACCTCCATTAAAAGATTAAATAAATAAATAAGTCAATTATAGGAAAATAAAATAAAAAACTAACATCAACTTCTAAAACAAGGGACATACTCTAAAAATATTTAATTTTAACATTTTTTAAAGACATAAAAAGTATATTTTTTATAAAATTGAAAAAGAAAACATGCTGCCAATGAAGTCAAAATTAGCATTGAAGGTAGCAACATATACAACTTTATATTTAGAAAATTGAACTTTACATTCCAGACCCTGTTCTTGGATATGAAATTGTGATTACTTGTCTGTATAAATTTCTAAATATAATACATAACGTCTCAAGAAAACAGCAGCATCCTTTCATATGAAGAATTTATTTGGGATCTGTTACCTGTTTTCTATGTTGAGTGTACTTTATTAATCCACAGCGATATTTTTCTGAATTATATGTGAATTACATGTCATTATCATTGCTGTTATATCATTTTTGATTTGCCATTAGTGGTTTAACTCACCATATGAATTATGAAACTGTTGTTCATAAGGTAAATACTAACTTCATTCATTTTCTATGACATTTTTGCATGAGGAAAAGTGCTGCTAACATAATTACAAGATGGTCGTTGTGATTTCATTGGAATTCTGTGGATTATAATGGGTACCAATTAATTTATGCAACATGCTGAGTGCTTCATTTCATTCACCAGAAATTAAAAAGATGTCTACACTACAGCTTTGTGGTTTTACAGAGACTCGGTTATCCTTCATCCCACAATAATGGCAGTGAAATTGGTTTCCAGACATGTTGCCTTTAAATTCTCATTAAGAATAACAGAGCTAGAAAGAAATTGCTGTCATTGAAAAAAATTTCCAAGGCAAAATATGATGATTTACATTATTATTTTCATCTTTGGAGTTACCTATGAGTATTTTTTCAGATAAATGCTGTAGCAGTATTATTATTATGCATATTTCTCTACTATATTAACCAGCACATCCTAAAAATACTAATATTTTGCTTTTAGTGAAACTCTCTACACATATTACATAAATTGAGGAAAGGGATCTTCTCATATTACATCCTTCTGTATTGTTCTTACTATTTCCAAAAGATATTTTTTTACTATTTTTATAAAAAGAAGTTAGAAATACATCCCATGGCTTTCTATTACCATAGAAATGAATTTTTAAAAAATCTTGTTCGGATGAACAGCCTATCTTCCTGTTTTTTGGGGTTTTTTTCCTCCCTTTCAAGTTTGTAAGTAAGCACTATTGTGGGGAAAGATTGTAAGGTAATAGATTTCTGGAAATCGTTTTGAGATGAATGAATTTGTTTACTAGATAAATAAATCTTCTGTGTATACCTATTGAAAATAAGAATCAAAAAGTAGGATTCTCTAATTCAGCCAACTTGGAATAAAAGTAATATATTAGATAAAATCTTCGTATTCTAATCCATGTTTGATATGTATATCATCAATGTGACCTTGGGAGTAAAAAAATTATTTTAAATTTACATCTTTCAACCTAGCATGAGGAAAATGCTGCTGACAAACTGAAAAAGAAGTCTTGGAGCAAATAAAGTTCTTTATATATTAAGCTTATATAGCTGTTGAGGAGAATGAAGGATAATAAAAGATTAAGGAATCTATTAGAGGACAATTAAAAGCTCCAACAATTGTGATAGTCATTTTTTTCAAAATTGTCTAATTTATTCTAGGTCATTGTTTTCTGAAAATTAAAAAAATAGTTTAGTCATGATGGAAGAATTATTTTGACACTTTTTCTGTTATATAAACAATGGTGCTTTATCTAGAACTGAAGACAGAATTTCATCTGAGTTCATGGCAAAGTATAATTAATGGCTTAACAAAAATAGATCCGCTATTTTCTTCTCAGACTTGAATTGAGTTTTTAAGCATAATAGGATTTAAAATAATCAGTGGTAGAAAGTATAACTTTTCATTCTAAATAATATTCCATCTTATGGCTTCTGCTTTATTGGCCAGTACTCACTGAGTATGCGACCAGTCATAAATAACAATCAGAATTTACCGTACACTTGCCACATGTAATGCTCTGTAGGTATTTTTTTTGTATATTCTGAAATTTGGTTTTCCAATCAATGATATGATAGAGATTCCATATTTTCTCACTTTTCAGGTAAATAAGTTGGAATGCAGATAGGCTAAACGGCTTTTCCAGAAATGGCAGCCTAGCCAGATTTGAGCAAGGTGGGCCTAGCCCTTCTTTCTAAGTGCACTCTGCTGTCTCCATGTAACTCTATTCGATATTAAGAAATTGACATTTACACAGCATTGTGTTTAGCTTCACTGTGCTTAGAGAATCCGATGGAGAAGATTGGAAATATGCTCAATAAAGTAAATAAGAGATCATAGTACTGAAATCATAGGAGAAAATATAGATTAAAGTATAATTAATATTTAGGTTCTTTTAATTATTTCTACACGAGTCTTTAATAAAAAGCATTTAGAGGAGCCTATCCTTTTGAAGAACTGCTCTTTAAGTCAGAATAGAATGAACACATAATGTTATTTATTTTAATATTTTTTATTGTATGCGATTAAATCCTCAGCAAATGTCAGAGATTAATTTTTGGCACACAGATTAAGTTATGCATCTGCTGATAAATTAAAATTGTGTGAATAAAATTCTAAAAAAATTATCTGAATTATATTATTAAAGAAGCATGATAATATTTAATGTTAAATGCCAGTAACTATATAATAAGCATAAATATTTTAAAGTCAATACCATTTATCTTATTTAAATCTATTTTAACTATAATTATAAAATTACAATTATAAAAGAATTGTTTTTAAAAATAATATTGATTAATTCATTTTGATTAATTAATTAATTAACTAGATTAATTTTGATTTGGTATTTTAAGAGGTTGATTCTCAATTATAACATATTTCTTTATTACCATTATTTCAGATATCTTTGTTTATAATAATGGTTATATTATTCTTGTATTTTGACATATGTTGTCATACCTATAGATGTTATAGGTGTTACATTTTAATGCAAATTAATATAGTGCATATGAATAGCAACATTATTACTAAATATATCTTAATATATTTTATGTTTTGACTCAATAGATAATATACTTTAATCACAAGTAAATTAGGCTTTGATCAATGACCCTGAAATTTTGAAATGAAAAACAGTAAAACTAATAAATATGTCCCATGTTCATGGCGAAATATGCTTTATTCATGATTTAGCTGTCTGGGATAGAGCAACTTAAAATTTCAGGTAAAGGTACATTTGGTTGGAGACAAAACTATAAATCTCAAAAGCAAAAGAATAATGATTGTTAACTAGCTTTTTATTGTGTTCAACATGGTAATAAGAGTCAGAAGGAACTTGGATTTTTATCAGTTTCCAGTTTTCAATTTTAATGTTTAATTTTCTTTCTCTTGTGGTTCTTCTGTGTTTTTCAATCACCCTGACTCTTTTATCAGTTTCATCTCTTTAGTTTCTTTTCAGTTTCACATATTCTTAACTTATGTGTCTTCACATGCGGTTGCTGACCTTTTGGCCAGTGTTTGTTCCTCACCTGCACTGTTACGTCTCCAAGGAATACATATTTACTTGTGTTCTGCTAGGCAGTAATGATGATGGGCCCAACAGACATTACGTAAAGTAATTTTAGAATAAACTCTTTCAAGGTTAATTTCCCATGCATATTTATATATGTCACTATCCAAGACTTGCACTTGATTATAGAACAGTTTGTCAAAACTTCCCAATTTCTATGGCTAGACTGACATGAAACCATTTTATCCTAATGAAAGGCAATCCTTAGTAAATTCAAGGCCTCCAATCAGACATAACATTTCTTTGGAGGCTGTCTACAAGTATGCATCAATATGTTTGCAGTTTAATTTGTCCATGCTTTTTCCTACCAAAAGTTTTCAGATTTTCATTTGCAGAACTGAAATGTCACAGGGTTATTGTGAAGACTAAATGAAATAATTTATGTAAACTGTTAATTAGATTGGCATAGTCCATGCTCAATAAAGTTTCTACCTCCAAATCAATTTCCTTAATTTATAAAGAAAACAGTCAGTCACTCTGTCTTACCAAACATTAGTAGATATTTACTTGACAGGAAACTGCCCACGACAAGATTCTTTTCCAAAGAATTGTCTGCTTTGAATGTAAAAAGGAAGAATTTATTTTTGTCCCTTTCAGTGTTTTCATTCTTTTTCCTGACAGCCAAATATTTCATATGCATTGAGTACAATTAGCAGAGCAGGTAAAACTGTAGAGATGTAAATTATTCTAATTGTGGCAGCCATGGAGGTGTGCCACTCAGGCCTCCTAGCAAGAGAGTACCAGCTGGGGCAGGTTGAGTTAGCTGGCAGCTCCCACCTGCTGCATCTTCTGGTCTCACTGAAGTATTCAGGACTTCCTAGGTCCTAGGTCCTTCCACACTTTCTCCTGGATGTTCTCAGTGAACTAGTGAGCAGCATGAGGGCAAGAGACCTGGGCCACTTCTGCCAAATGTAGACACCTTGAATGGGAAATCATTGCAGTGGCCTGGCTGAGACTAGAAATAAAATTATGTGCATAAAGAGTACTGCATTTGGTATTATTCAAAATTTCCATGCCATTAAGTAAGGGTGTAAGAAATCACCATATTTACCATGGAATGAGACCTCCATTGTTGTGTTTTGCCAAGTGAGAATTATATATTCACATTTTCTGATATTACAATGGTCAATTTGAAAAAATTAGTTATCAGAATCATCAAAGAGAGTTTTAAACAGAGCTCTACTAATTTCAGAAGTAAATTTAATAAAATTATAGACTTCTAAATCTATACCTTCTTACCTTGAACTCTTTTTTTTAAATAATACATTATATACCACAGTGTAATTTTATATAACATAATAGATTGATTTTTTTAAAGAGTTGTAAAGTGTCTTCAAAATTATCCTGTATACTCCCCTCATTCTACATAAGAGCCAATTAAGATTTTGAGAAACTAAGGTTACCATCATTACCAGAACCAGAATTAAAATCCCTGTCTCTTTTCATCTTTTCATCAAAATAGTCCAGTACTCTTACTTTTTGTTGAAGTATAGTTGGTCTGCAATGCGTTAATTTCTGGTGTACAGAATAGTGATTTACTTACACATATATATATTCCTTTTTATATTCTTTTTCATTATAGTCTATTATAAGATATTGAATATAGTTCTCTTTGCCATACTGTAAGATCTTCTTGTTTATCTATTTTATAAATAGTAGTTAGTATCTGCAAATCTCAAACTCCCAATTTATCCCTTCACCCCTCTTTTCTCCTTGGTAACTGTAAGTTTGTTTTCTATGTCAATGAATCTGTTTCCATTTTGTAAGTAAGTTCATTTGTGTCTTTTTTTTTTAGATTCCTAATATAAGTGATGTTATATGGTATTTTTCTTTCTCTTTCTGCCTTACTTCACTTAGTATGACAATCTCCAGGTCCATCCATGTTGCTACAAAAAACAGTATAGTGTTTTTAATATTGCTTTTGATCAGAACAAAAGTTTAAGGGTTACACATGGAGTTTTACTCCGACTCTAATCATTTCTCAATCATCCCTCCAAATGTTAGACTGTCTCAGAGCACAAAATGTGGAAAAGTTACATAAAATAAATCCACGTGTATTAGAATTTCAGATAAAGGGAACTGGGGCTTAAGAAAGATTTGTTGATTATTGCAAAACTTGGAGTCTCAATTCTAAATGCAATGCAGAATGATTTATGGATGCAAAGTGCCCTGCTTCATCTCAAAGAGGAATCCTTCATACTCTAAGTGTATGCCAGTGCAAATTATCAATAGATCAGACTTCAGTGCCAAAATGCAATTTCCTTCCTTTCCTATCTAAAATAAGTGGCATTACTCTAATTCAGTTATTATATGTTTTTAAAGAATTATTTTCTTGAAGACACAATATATTTCTTTTATAAAATACTGATGCAATCATGAGATTAACAACTTTTTATTTTATTAATATCCACTCATACCAAAACACCTTGTTTTCTCATAGTTTATGCTAATACACACTAATCTTTTAATCCTACAGAGAGCTACAAGTGTGCATTGGGTAGGGGAACAAAATCCTGTGAGCTCAATATGTTAATGCCAGAGGGCTAGAAAATGAGCTGTTCTGTGTGTAAATTTTAAAAGAGCATGCAGAAAAACTTGTTGCTAAAATCTGCTTCAAATGAGAAGGATTTTCATTAATGATGAGAAAATGTGGGTCATGGTCTCTGGGGATGTACAGATGAGTTTACAATGGCAATTTCAAAGAGCAAAGCCTATTAGGCAGATGGTATCATGGAAAAAAAAAAAATGGGGCCCGTGCTGAGAGGAAGGAAAAGTCCAGATCCTCTTAAAGTGATAAATACAATGGAAGGTGGGAAAAAAAGAAGATAAGAAAATACAGATTCAGAGCTAGAAAATTCATAATGAATATTTGAATTATGGCAAAGATATTTTTAAAAAAGAGAAAATAAACTTTAAAAGCCATAAGAGGTAAGTATGTCAGACAAGTCTTATGCATTTGACCACTTAATTTACTATAGCTCCACAAAAATATTAACTGAAATTTGATCGGCATTCAAAATTTTATTGTTAGAACTGATTATAATCTAAGAATTGCCAGGTCACACTTTTGTTTTTTATTTATTTTATTAAAAATTTTTCATATATATATATATTTATTGAAATATAGTCAGTTTACAATGTTGTGTCAATTCCTAGTGTATAGCACAATAGTTCAGTCATATAGGAACATACATATATTCATTTTCATATTCTCTTTCACCATAAGTTACTACAAGATATTGAATTTAATTCCATGTGCTATACAGTATAAACTTGTTGTTTATCTATTTTTTTATATATTAGTATCTGCAAATCTCAAATCTCCAACTTATCCCTTCCCATCTCCTTCCCTCCCTGGTAACCGTAAGTTTGTTTTCTAAGTCTGTGAAGTCTGTTTCTGCTTTGTAAATAAATTCCTTTGTCTTTTTGTTTGTTTGTTTTTAAGATTCCACATATAAATGATATCATATGGTATTTTTATTTCTCTTTCTGGCTCACTTCACTCAGAATGACATTCTCCAGATTCAACCATGTTGCTGCAAATGGGATTATTTTATTCATTTTTTATGGCTGAGTAGTATTCCATTGTATAAATATACCACAGCTTCCTTATCCAGTCATCTGTCCAATGGACATTTAGGTTGTTTCCATGTCTTGGCTATTGTAAATAGTGCTTTTAAAAACATACAATAACCTTGGATATAAACTCCATTTAATTTAAACTTTTATCTAATCATTTCATACTTATATTTACTTTTCACCCATATTTTCCAAATAAATTGGAATATAGCAATGTGTGTGTGAATATAGCAATGACTTCTTAAACTTCTAATTTCTTCATAAGTAAGTTTGTTGATGCAATGCATTACCAGTTTTCCAAATTTAAAATTACTTCATTATTTATTTTTCAATTTTATGATAATCTGCTTATCTCAAAATTATCAAACACTGAAACATACAAACAATAAAGAAAAAATAATTTCAAGACCTACTATCCAGTTGTAAACATTGTCAACACTTTTGAGAAAATCTTTCAGATATCACTCTATATTGTACACATATGTTAGCAAATGATTTAACAAAAACGGAGTAAGATGTGTGCTGCTTTATAAACTTTTTGTGGCTAAGAATCTTCTGTGACATCTTTCTTATCTATAAATATCTGTCCCTTTTATACAAAGTGTTATCATTTAGTGAGCACTTACTATGTTCTAGAATATAGCAATGTAAGAGCATATAACAGGTGTTAAATGTTGATTGTTATCGTATTACTTAATCTTTACAAAGATTCTATATATTAGTAATCATTATATTTATGAAATTTTTAAGGCCATACAGTTATAATTTTTTCCTTTTCTGATGTCATTAGATGTTCTTAACATTTAATCAATGAATATAGGGTATTTACCCCAAAGTTATCTAGTCAATCCTCTTTTTATGTATTTCTAATTTATGTAGAATGTCTCATAATTACAAAAATATTTGGTTTACTTTTGCCTTTAAATTTTTATCTATTCATAATAAACCCCTAGAATATAAACTGTTAGTTCAAAGGAAATGCAGTATTTAGATTTTGAGATATATTGACAAATCACTGTATAAATACTGTTCATCAAATTACAGTCACCCTGTTGCTTTCAATGCAAGGTATAGTCAATATTTTAAACTTTCTCCAATCTGATAAAGCAAAGAAATCTCATTTTTATATACTTTTATATATGTTATCATTGACAGTTTAAATTATTATATTGTGAGTTCTCTGTCAATCTTTTCAATATTTTTCTATTGGGCTATTGGCCTTTTTATTGATTTGTAAGAACACATATCAGAGATATTCCAGTGTAACATAAGAATAAATAGTTTTTCTTGATCCATCACTTTACTTGCAACATTCTAATAAAAACATAAGTATGCTGATATTTGTATTTTATTTTGTTCAAAGCTATCAAATGTATAAAACTTAACAAATGTTTGAACATGAAACATAATCCATGGTTTCCTTAAAAACATATGTGGGTTATCTACTAATCTTTTCTGTGCTTAATTTTTAGTTGAATTTCACTGTGAATAGAGAACTTCTGATCTCAATATTTTGAAATTTGTTGTGACCAGCTTTAAAAATCAGTAAACTTAGTAAATTAAGCAAATCAGTACTTTTGACAACTGTTCTCTGTACTTAAAAAGAATGTTTATTCTAATATTATTAAGCACCAGCAACATTAAGTTTTAGGGGACAGTATAAAAAAAAGCAAAGAAAATTGAGAATAACTAAAGTATAATCAAAGATGTACGGCCATAACCAAGAATGAGCGTGGGGCCAACTGTGTCATAGGCTGCCAGCAGGAGAATGGAGTGATGATAATCAGATTTGTTTTCATAAATCATTGGGAAACTTGACTGTAGAAGTTTTAAAAAGGTGGTTATAAGGGCATTATCTGATAGCTCTAATATAGAATGAAAACAAAATTGGAGAAGAGATGTCTATGTTTGATTCCTTTATGGCTATGAGAAGGAAGATTCAGTTTTCCATTATTGTGTTGTCCTCCCCAAGTCTGAGATCTAAAGGAATCTAGAAAAAAATTTCCTTTAGAAATACAGTTTCTATAAAGTCTTAATTCCAGATTGGACTGAGGTAAGAATATCCAACATGAATTTATTACGACTGGCCTTTCATTTCCTAGTGATTACTATTACTAATACAGTAATCTAAAACAGACTTATGCAATAACATAGAATAACTTCTCTATTTTTTTTTTCCTTTTGGTACCTGGTTGTTTATTATTTGGTCTCCATACATTTGCATCTGAGAGAATTATATTCTTAAGTAATTTCCACAGAGCAAGGGCAAGGTAGAACATGACCCATTGAGAGAAAACAAGAACAACAATAACAAAACAAATAAGCAAACAAACAAACAAACAAACAAAAAGAATTTATCAGTTATGGAGCCCTTAACCATGTTACATGTGAGAATAGTCTACCAACATTGTGCTTAAAGCAGTGTATTCCAGCCATGTAAGTTCTTGTCTCTATACTTTTATGCAGGGTGTTTGAACTCGTAAAATATGAAGCTGTAAATAAATAGACTTTACAGCATATAATTCCTGAAATAGAATAGGCTATTGTCCTTTAGGGTGCATGGAATGCCTGCAGGGAAAACCAAAGGATAATAAAACAGTAAAGATTTTTCCATTTGCACCAGGAAACTACAAAGAACATAAGCAGGGTACAATCATTAAAAACACTATTCTTTCACAAGTGCTTTGTCTTTCTGCCTTGCTCTAGTGTACTGTTTTTGTTTGAAATTCAAAATATTTTAATTTAAGCAGTTATTTAGTGGCTTGACGTCGTGGTTACAGCCAGCCTTACTTGTAACCACAAAAGCCAGGTGCATGGATCACACTATATTCAAAGTATTGTAAAAAAATCTCTCCACACACAAAGATCTTCCCAATTCTGTGACTATACACTACTGGCAAAATCCTTCTAAAAAGTCTATTCCATGGAATTCGTGTTTTGTTTTTTGTTATCCTGTGTTATTTTAAGTGTTATTTGGAAGGATAATACATTGTGCCGTTAATCTCTTAGCACCAAAAAGTCACTCTCTTTTAATAATCAAATCTGTCCCCATAAGATTGTTTTAAAGATTAATTGACTTTCTAGAAAGATGCCTGGTATAAAATGTGTTCAATACATGTCAGTTATTATCTTTACATACATTCTATTTGTTGAAATCTCAACATTTCAGGAGTATTTCAGTTAATACAGTTAATGATCTTGTTGGTAGATAATATTATTATTCACATTTTACATAACATATACATTTACAGAACTAGAGAGAGAAAGTAACATTTGAAAGCTCAACCACATGCAGAGCTATTAAATGGTGTAATGATTCTACTAATTGTCTTTTAGTCAGTCTTCAGAGTTCATGAATACTGCATCTCAAATTATCTAGAATTTTCTGATCCAAGTAGAAAGATCTTATAGGAGAACTTAAGAAATTCAAAGAAAAAAGACTTTGAAAAAGTAGAAAATACTAGAAATTTTCTTTAATATGAAGATTAAGAAAATTTCACTGAATTTAAGTGAGAAACAATTTGTAATCATTAATGTAAATTGTTAGGAGGATACTTGAAGAGAAGCCAAATTTTAGGAATATCAGAAAAAATTATATGTCTAGTGGGTGGAAATAATGTGCACACACAATCCATTTTGCTAATTCCCACCTTTACTGAGCATTTATTCTGAATTAGGAACAAGTTTGAGGGGTTCTTCAAGAACACAAAAAGAAAAAAATTAGGCTGTATCTGGAGCTGATAGATTTACAGAAGATGTAGGCATATAAACATGAGAAAATTTATGACTGACTCTTTTACTTGTAAAGTTTTCCAAAGGTTTATTCATTCAGTTTATTTGCACACACAAAAAACAAGTCTAGTTATGAATATTTGGCTATGTTCTATCTTGACTTAGAAAATAGATACCCAAAAGCTTTTACTTAAACTTCAAGAATTTAAAATACCAGAACTACTGAGAAATAACTTAAAACTTAAAGTTTTACATTCTGCCTATCAATATGTCTTTATAAATTGGAAATTCTAAGTTAAATTTCAGTTAATATTCTTTATTCCTTTAAAAGTTACTTTAGTTCTTCCTAAGTTTGATTCCAAGATAGATTTATTAAAATTTAAATTTATTTTTACTTTTTTATTGATTTCAAGAGTTTATCTTGATAAGAGCTTAAGAAAAAATACTTATTGTGCAGCATATACTATTCTGAGTGCAAAATACATTTGCGTACACCAAGTGTTGAACTTTGTAATTAAATATGCTAACATAGTAATTACCTGTTCAAATTATGATGCATAATTAGTATAAGTGCATATAATTACATAGTTACATGAAACATCCATGTGATAATAAAAAATCTTACAGTATTATTGAAGATGAAAATGGAGAATTAAATAGTACAGTGAATTAAATTCAGAGAAAATATCCATGGCTCTCACAATGTGCTCTGTCATTCTCTTTCCTATTGATTAGCAGTTGTTTACTTAGCACAGTTAAATTAATTCTTACTGTTGCTTTCAACAGTTACAAATGAAAGAAGCAAATAAGGTAAAAAATTGGATTAAGTAATTTAGCATTTAGATGACTATCTGAATCACTCAGAATAATTAAGTCCATAACAGAAAAGTAAGAATTTTCCTAATGTCAACAGTGTCTAACATGAGTTGTGATCTATTGATTTCAGAAAGAGATGAATAATTCTAAAATTAGAATAATTATCTTTGATAAATGTGTGATAGAATGAAGATAGCTAAAGAGTAAGTCAATGCATTTATCTAGAAGTCTCTTTACTACAATATTACCCTGCTTACTGTTAGATTTTGATGAGCAATGTGTTGTGATTTTTTTTCATACACATGGCAGGAAATTTGCAAAAGCTGCTTTAAGTTTTCATTGAGGTTGGGAGAAGGTGTAGCTCAGTGGTAGAGAAGTGGTGGTGCTGGGGATTGAAGCCCTGGGTACTGGGTTCAATCCCAAGTACCGCAATTAAATAAATAAATAACTATATAAACTAATTACCTCCCCCCACAAAAAATTTTTTAAAAAGCACATAAATTTTCATTAAGGTAAAATTATGAAGGTTATTCCTCATAGTGTCAATCATGTAATAATAATCAGTTAATATAAACATACATAATTGTATAAATGCATTATTTGTATAAATATGTACGTTGCATAGTTGAATTTAATTAATTAACTCATAAATAAATGAAGCCATGTAGATAAACCTTTGGCCATATTCATGTGCTCACTCTTATGTTGGAGCAGACTTAAAATTATATCTTAGGGAAAAAGTACAGGCTGAGGTAAGAAGCCCTTATATTAAGTTATCCCGGATGGTCCAGTCAACATTTTTAAGAAGATATTAACCCCAGCTCCTGGAAGTTACACATTATGACTCTGTCCTTAATTCACAACACAGAAAGTTGATACACTGAGTGCTTGTCAGAAAAGTATAACCCTTTGATAAATTACACTGAGCTTATCTGAATATTTATTGAGAATTGCCCCAAGGAGATGCAGACCATTCTGTTCTCTGGGTAGCCTACATCCCACAATTAATCAAATCCTGAGGAAGCAGCGTGGTTAAACCGTATCGAGTTAACCTATCATAGACTTGTCTGTGTTGAACTGTACTTTTGTTTTATACCTATGACATTGACCTTCATTTTGAGTCATAAAGACTCAACCTGGAAATGCAGAGAAAGGTCCATAGGAGAAATGTCCTTGTCAGCTTGCACAGGCTGTCACTGCACAAACAGTTCTAGTAGAGCATTGGGTTCAGAGGTCTGTAGAGAATGGAAGTAACAGTTGTTGACAAGGATTTTCTGGGTTTGGCAAAAGCTCATTGTGAATATAATGTCTTCTGAACATTAGAGAAAGGGTCTGAGTAAAATGCAAAAAAGTGACCCAAAGAAGGCTGCCAGAGTACATGAGTGGTAATCTGTTAACAATTTAATCTTGCATGAAAACAGAAAGTTAGTTACTCTCACTTTTTAAAATATTCAGTGTGCCCTGAAATGTAAAATATTTGCTTTATATTTTGTCTTTCACTATTTCAAAGTGAAGGTCACTCTCGTGAAATATTGTTTGTCATGTCTTTGTCAAACAAAATATGTTGCTCAGGATGTCGGATTCAGAAAGAGCCTTCGGTCACACCGAAGTTCTTTGTGGCTGTTTAGATTTTGCCAATTTGTGGAGTTAATGTTAACAGCGTTTTCCGACACACTGTCAGTTCACAGCACCCATAGAGTGCCCCGAAAGCAGTTCATAATTTGTCTGTTTTGTGAAATAGTAATCAATAGTCATCAATACTAATCATGCTAGAGTTTGTGATCATAAAAGTACTTTCGCAAATTTTGTAGTTATTAAAATAAAAGCATATAACCAGCTAGTGTAATTCATATTATGTCACAAATTTTTCAATTATTTATTTTATCCTCAAGCATGTTCCAATACAATGAAATATGCTGAACTGAGAACAGTAAAAATTATCAATGTGTCTGCTTGTTCTAATCAAATAATCTTGGCTTTATCTCATGCAAAATTCCTAATGATGTTATTCAGAAATGATAAGTATCCAATAATCTTTTAAAAGTCAACAAATAATGTGTATTTACTACAGTCCAGGCAGTTATAAGCACTTTGCATATTAACTCATCTGAAAATGACAATAGCCCTATAAATTCTCTTCTTACTGTGTGCATTGTACAGATGAAGAAATGGACGAAAAAGGAGATGAAGTCATTTACTTAAAGATACACATTAGTAAGTAAAAGTGGTAGGATTATAACCTGGTACCAAGTATGGGAACTAGACTGAATCTGGGGTGCCTGTGGTTAATTACCACACCACTCGGTCACTGAACACCATTTCCAGAAGTGTACTTCACACATATTTTTTTTAAGGAAGGCAAATCTTTTCACTTTATTTCTGGATTATACCAATTTCTATTTCACATATTTTAGTTCAAGCCCACGTGCAGAGAGGTATTGTGACTTCCTTTTCTGTGCATAGGGACTTACTTTTGCCTTTCGTAATTAATCACCCAATATTAAGGCGTAAACACACACATTCAATGTCCTCTGTCAACTAGTATATCTGTAACCCATAAATCATAATTTGTCCAGGCTTCTGTGATAAAGACTCATCGAAATCATGGTAACTTTGCATTTATTTTTATAAAATACCTGTTGCTATCTATTACTTCCCAAGAGGCCAAATTTCAGTTTTGCACAAAAGAGAAATTCTATTACTTGTTAACGAACGCTCATTGCTTATTTCTGAATAGTGTTTTGGTAAATGTGTCTCCCTTTATTCTTGGCTGATCCCTATTTTACTTTTCTTTAGAAAGCAAGTTTATGTAAAAGAAGTTTTATATTCAAATAGATGCTACTGATTAGAGGAGATTCTTGCCATTCAAAATACATACGTTCTCCAACAGGGGAAAACCCTGAACACAACCCAGCAAGGGATTCTTTCCCTTTTTGGCATTTCCATTACTTTTTCAGTTCTATCACTAACTTGTCTTTAAGTGCCATGATGAAAGGTGTGGCTTAATGTGGAAATGTTTCATTACAGAAAAAGAAATTTTGCAAAAGTTACAAAGCAAAGAAGAGTAATCAATTCAAAGCAAAAGCATGAGATAACTGTTTATCTCAACAGTGACTGAGAACAAAAATTGAGGAAAAAATTGGTCTCAATTTTTAATGTTTGTGGGAAAATAAAGACAGCCACTCTTACACTGGGATATTTGCCCCCAAACTTTTGCCAGGCTTTAGATGGTGTTTATAGTTAGGTTGCTAAGCAGACATAATGTTCCCCAGTGAACTTTCTCTAGTAACTTAGGAGGAAATAATGGGTTTCTGTTGTCCCTGTAAATTCCTGTTTTCTTAAATTTGTGAAATATTTATTAGACCCCTCTGAGATTACAATCTAACCATCACAGCAGGACATAAATGCTTTTAGTATTTCAATGCCCAAAATTGAAGACAGGATACACAGAAACCCTTTTTTTTTTCACATTTTAAAGAGCTTTGCTTGTTATTTTTGAAATCAATGAAAAGATGGTATATCATTTATTTCAATCTCTAATTATGCTAACAGGTATGTCATTCCTATCATTTTTATTTGATTGGGCTAATTTCAAATTTATTTTTCTTTAATTTTTTCCTATAAATATTTAAAACTTGACTTGGAGCAAAATGTATATACCTGAAGATTAATCACCTATCAGCTGAGACAAAAATATGCTACACTACTCTCTACTGATGCTCCTATGAAATCATCATACATTGTTACAAATATAAAAACAGATGATTTAAACTGAATTTACACGCTCAGAATGCTTCTGCTAGGTGGAACAGAAATCTAGAAGAGACTTCATGGTTTTATTTGTGACCCAGGATTTCATCAAGACTGATAATTTTTTTTTTCTATCACTCTTGTCTGCCATCCACAGCCTTATTTGTCTTTTCTTCAGGCTGGCTCCCCTCATGTTTGCAAGATAATCATAGCAGCTTCAGAGCACAAATCCACTATCCACTTGAGAAGGTTTAGAATAACATGTTTCTACCTTTATCTTTTTATAAACTTGAAGAATACATTTCCCAGAAGACTTCTTATCAGACCTTCCCTAATGTTTCATGGGCCAGAATTGCTTCACATGCTCATGCCTAAGCCAGTAAGGAGAGAGGGAAGTTGGTGATTTCAGCACATTTTGATTGTCATGGACTGCTGTTTGTGTCCCCACCAGACTCATATGCTGAAGCCTCAGTCCTCAGTGTGATATTATTTGTAGGAAGGGCTCTCAGGAGGTCAGAGAGATGGAGCCCTCGTGATGGGGTTTAGTGCCCTTACAAGAAGAGACACAGGAGGGCTTGCTTCTCACCCTGCTTCCTGCCATATGAGGAAACAACAAAAGGTGACTGCCTACAAGCCCAGAAGAGAGCTTTCGCCAGACACCTGATCTGCCGGCACTTTGATCTTCGAATTCCTGGCCTTAAGAACTGTGAGAAACAAACGTTTGCTGTTTAAGTAACCCAGTCAATCGTATTTTTGTTATAGCATTATAAATTAAGACACAGAAGTTCTCTTTGATGCTTGGTATTAGAATTGTGTTCCCAAATCATGACTGTGCACAGAGGTGCAGATTAATAAAACTGTGGATCTCTTAAGAAGGGAACCATCCCAAAAATGAAATTTATGTAAATATGACCAGAAAAATAGACTAAGACAAGCCTGAAGTTTTAAAATTTTGTAAACCACCAATCTCTGGACTGCTCACCAAAGAATTATGCTCTATGCCAGGCTAGACTGCTGTGTATGTCAACACTGCAGTTACGCATGTCACTAATCAACACATAACTGATGAGGTAACCTGAGGAATTTAAGGCATACTTTGTTTTATTGTACTTTGCTGATATTACAGTTTTTATACAATGAAGGTTTGTGGCAACCTTACAACGAGCAAGTCTGTCTATCAGCACCATTTTTCCAACAAAATTTGCTCACTTTTTGCCTCTGTGTCATATTTTGGTCATTCTTGCCATGTTTCAAACTTTTTTATTATTATTTTATTTATTATGGGATCTGTGATCAGTGATCTTTCACGTTATTATTGTAAAAATATTGTAACTCGCTGAAGTCTCAGACAATGGTTAGCATTTTTTAAAAATTGTATTTTAAAATTAAGGTATTTTTAGACAGAATGGTATTGTACACTTCATAGACTATAGTATAGTGTAAATATAACTTTTATATGCACTGAGAAACCAGAAAATCATGTGACTGACTTTATTGAATGTTCGTCTCAATGTGGTGGTCTGGAATCAAACCTTCAGTATCTCTGAGGTATGCCTATATAAATGCTTACATAAATACTGTGTTATTTTACCTGAAAGGTCACACAGATTTCATAATAAAGTTTTTTATTTTAAAAATGCAGTACTTAGCAACCTTAAATTATTACCAGAATAAAAATGCTTGAAAATGTAGAACACTTTGCGTCTTCAATTAATAAGAATTTTTCAGTGTTATCAGATTGGGAATTTTCAATTTTAATAACCACTGAAATGGATATTAATTAAGATTTCCTCTAGAGTAATATAGTTCTAAAATACACTGAACCATTTCAACATACATATTTATGACTTATTTAAATACAATTAATTTTTCTGTTTCTCCTGCAGCAGATTGATATTTCAGATCAGTTTATCAAGTCATTTTTTCAGTATGTAAAACACTATGTTAACCTCACCTCCAAATTATTGGAAAAGACAAATATTAACCTCACCTCCAAATTATTAGAAAAAACAGAATTATTCCCTGTACTTCTCTTCAGTACAACACACGTTTGTACTCTGATGATGACCAAAAATAAATCCTTACCATTTCTAATACTTTAAGCAGCATTTTTTGTCATTTTAATTTAATTCTTATTGGGTTTTTTCTTATTTGGTTAAAAGAGAAATTTGTCAATGAACTGGGTGTGATAAAACTTAAATTTTGTTATTTTAATTCTTTCCGGATGAAATCAATCTTCAAACAGTAATATTGACCTCAACATTTTAAAAATCACGACTAATATTTTTCGTACTTTGTAGTAAGGTTTTTAGTGAGTATACTATCATTGTTAATGTTTTCTTTGCTTAAAATCACCTTTTTCTACCAAAAAGCCCCAAGTATACGAAGAATAGTGTCACTGGATGCCCACTATCCTGATGTGCGGCAGTGATATAAAATGCATGCTATTAACATTAAAAGGGACTTTGCAAAAATGGAGATATAATTAATAATTCATATTGGCCTATTACCTGTAATGAATTAGTGGGAAGCGGGAGGTTTATAAACCTCTCAGGTCTTGTAAGGGCTGTCATCTTGGTTCACTTTCCCTAAGGTCTAAAATTCATGACACTTATAAAACAGCATTACCTCTTTAATAGGTAAAAAATAACATATCAGCTTCAAAATAAAAGTTCATTATAAAACCTTCAGTGAAAAATCTGTTCATCAGATACAAATATACTACTCATTACCTTTTACCAGTAATAAAATGCTTTTCCTAGCATTTCTATAAAATCTTAAACAATGGAATAAAGTAGTATGATGGACCAGATTCCATAAATCACCCTTCTGATTAATATATCTTTAAAAGCTGAGTAATTTTTCAGTGCTTAAAAAGGCATCTTTGAGTTTCAACAAATCAAAGACTCCAGAGGACAACAACAAAGTAAAAGTGAAAAAACTTGTGTCATAAGGTAGCCCAAAGTCAGCTGTCACCTTAAACATATATTTCAAACTTTAATGTATCTGACCTTAATTTTAATGGTTTCACAGGATTAGAGATGAAGAAAATAAAGCCTGGAGCCCACTTGACATAGAAAGTATTATATCAAAACCTCCACAAAGCTAAGATCCTCAAATATTATACCTCTGTGCAAGGCTGAGCAAGAAATCAACCTGCCAAGCAGAAATAAGTAGTAAATAAACTTTCTTGATTTGAATGAGACATTGGGTAAATGAAGACAAGAAAAAAGAAATCATAATTGAAAATAAAGATCTACGATTCAGCTGTTACATGGATTCATGGCATAAATTTACAATATTTATATGGAAAACACAAGGATAATTTAACTTAAAGTAGTCTCCAGTTGACATTGATTTCACACAACCAACAGAAGACTATGCAGTCTATTTCAGGAGGAAAACAACTTTACATTGACCTTAAATAATTATTCTGGATAAAGTTCCAAGGGACGTCATAACCAAAATTCATGTCAATCAATTAAAAACAAGCCACAAGGAAAGTGAGTTTGCAGAAAGGACAGGCACTGGAAACAAAGTTGTGAAGATTTCAGATATTGACAATATGAGATTTAATTTAGTTAGATATAGTTAAAAGAAGTAAAGGAGATTGTGGACAACATGATCAGTCATAAGGAAAAATATAAAACACTGAAAGATGCATAACTTTGTAAAAGAGACTAAAAGACTATGTGTACGAAAAAATATAACAACCAAATTAAAGATTTATGGATTGTTCCAACAGCATATTAGGTGCAACTAAAGAGAAAGATCAGTTACTTGAATTTAAGTTGGATTAAACAATTCAAAAAGTAATAAAGGTAGGAAAATAAATTTACAGTATGAAAGAGAGGTAAAACCACATGTAGGAAAAGGTAAATTAATTCAACATAGATCTGATCAGAGTCCCCAAAGGACCTAGAAAATAAGAAATTTTTTAAAAAAGATATTCACAGAAGAGATATTAAAAACTTTTTCCAAATTATTAAGAAGAAACTCCTATAGATTTCGAATCATAAAATTCAATGAATCTCAAGATGGGTAATAAAATAAACTTGTAAACTCACACTTCAGTGCATCTTAAAACATTGACCAAACTCAAAGAAAAAAAATCTTAAAAAAAAAAAAGAAAGCTGGGGGGAGTGGGCATGTGGGGAGATGGAGCGCTGTGAGGCCCGTTAGACTGCACAGCCCATACAGTGAGCTGAACAAAATTTGTCTTTGGGTCCTGCAGCTGGAAATATCTGTGTCAGCCTGGCATATTTTGCATAGCATTCCTTTATCTGGGGAATTTCTCATATTTTTAAAATACCTCCTCAAAGCAGAAATTGCACTGCCATTAATGACTACGAATAGATATAATACAGGTGCTGCCAATCAGATGTACTCATGTAGGACTTCCATTTCGAAGAGAGAAATGTGTGACAGAAAGCTCTGAGTGGATCTTTTTTTTCTTATTTATTTATGTATTTCTTTATCTATTTGACTGAGAGGACAGTGGTAGGTTTTCTGACTCTAGAAGGCACCAACTGATGTCTTTTTAGGACCTGCTGCCCAGAATCAACAGTCCAAGCTGCGGTGATGAATTTCCCATTGCAGTTTGGACTTTGTTCTGAGATTGTACTCCTCCTAGCCAAATTCTAATTCACTTGGAGACTCTGTGAACCAGCAGATACCATTTAGCAAAGGAAATGTATGATTAAACTTGTCAGAGTAGGTTTCAGTGTTTATTTCTAAGAATCTTGCTTATTACAGAAATTGACATTCATTGTCTTTTCAGCTTTCAGACTCAAAGGACAGGAGAATCAAGGTAAGGTCAGCTGGCTACAGTGAACTGAACGAGCATCAGGTATCCCTTTAGTATTTGAGTATGGGACTCTAGCAGTCTATAGAATACATCAGTGAACTGATTAATAGATAATACCATTTGGTCAATGTAATGAATTACAAATTGAGAGTGAGTCTTTGGGAGAGCTGATTGGCTTTTGCCAAAAAATATCAGAGTTCAAGACAAAGAACTGGCTAATTGGACTCTTCTAAGTATACTAGAGAACTTACAGGATGAGGCTTTTGTCAGTTTCAATTTCAAAATGAAGAATGTTACGAGAAATAGGTATTTTCTATGATTGTACTAAAAAAAGACTTAATATTTCTTCTAATTATATGGCTAAAGCAGTTGCAAACCTTAAATAAATCAAACTGAAAATAAGTTTAATCCTAACCTCACTGTATCTCTGATGTAACAGGACACTGTTATGGAGAGAGAGAGACCTTGAGAATTAAGAAAGGAGCAGGTGTAAGAATATGTAAGATGACTTGGTAAGTATCCTAACCATCTAAATCCCATTGAGCTTCATTTCCATCATAGGCAGTCTTTTCTCCCATCCTACAGGTATCCTTCCTGGTGGACTAGAAAACCTTTAGAAAATCATGCCAAGGAGAAATCAATTATCCTCACATTCCACACACCCAGCCACTGTCCCTAAATATAAAGAGTTAGATTCCAGCATTTCCTCCATGTGAAATACAAGGTTTCAATCCTGAGAGGAGGAGGCCCAAGTGCCAAAGAATTGTTATTTTTATATAAACCAAAATTCTGAAAATATTTATAAATACTGATGGTATGAGAACCAAAAGAGAGGAACATATTTTAGATGAGATTGAATTTATTATTTCAGATGAATAATATCTGAAAAAATGATCAGAAGTTCTAGATATAATGTGCTTGATTTAAAAAATGGTGAAGAGTTCTAACTTTTTTTGTTGTTGTTCTTGGTAGGTTGACTACCTGGATTTAACAGCAACTTACAATAAATGAAATTGAGATACCAAAATTTCCTTGGTTTGATATGGAGACAGTAACCCAAGGATTTAGTGACCGGGATGTTGGAAAAGAATCACCATAGCTCATCTACTCATTTACCTCTCAATAATGCCCTAATAGGAGGTGCAGAAATCACTCACTTCATCGTAACTTAGATCATACATTACTGAGGGGGAGCGCCAGCAACACTGTAAAGCTGCTGGTGGCTCTTTTCTGTGATCTAAGATGCGGGGGATGATGTCGTCCAGGGACGATGACTTCCACTGGGACGATGTTATAGGCTGAATCCTGTCCTCCTCAAATCCATATGTTGACATACATCCTATAACCCCAGTACCTCAGAATGTGATTGTACTTGGAAATAGGGTCTTTAAAAACATAATTAGGGTAAAATGAAGTATATGAGTAGGCCCTATTCAATGTGACTGGTGTACTTATAAGAAGAAGAGATGTGAATACAGACACACAGACCAAGGAATGACTGTGTAAGTACACAATGAGAAGACTATCTGCAAGACAAGGAGAGAAATCTCAGAAGAAATCAAACCTGCTGACACCTTGACTTGGATTTCTAGTCTCCAGAATTACAAGAAAAAAATTTTTTCTTGCTTAAGCCATCCAGTCTGTGGTGGCTTATTTTGCCAGCCTTGGCAAACTAATATGGTTGGGTAGAGGGATACTGGGCTAGCAGAAACCACTCTGACCTACCAGAGACAAGGAGAAGAGTTACTGTAATATTCAGCAGGGACAGAGGACAATCTGAGAACCTTCATTGGCCCAGATTTTGATAGTAGCAAAAAATATACCACAGTCCTTATGACAAAGTATACCAGATCCCACTAAAGACTTACTTGACATGTATACTTAAAAATTACATCTGCAGAAAAAAGACTTGACTGAGTCTCAAAATATACAGAGAATCCTCATATAATTCTTCAACCTGTGTCATCATATCACAGAGCCAGGGCCCCTGGATTAAAAGTGAGGGTGAGAATCTTTGAGAAGAGACTCTGATGAAAACTAACATTGTGTGGTAATGTTTTTCTCATATTTTTTTCTCAAAGGAATATGTGATTACCACAAAGACTGCCCTCAGGAAAGGATAATAACCATACATTTCAATAATCATATCAATCAGTTTAACTCCTTACCCCCAGTTTTCCCAATGCATACTCAAAAATGTGCAAAAATAAAAGTGTGGCCATGTGTCATGGTGTCAAATTTGAGGATTATACCTATGGCAAAAATACAGACTTCCCTTCACCAAGGTTGACCTTTCTCGTGCCAGTGCTGGGTGCCTAACCTGCCAGAAAGTCCTACGTTCAGTCCCTAGACTTTACCACATTCGTGGGAGACCAGTTGGCCACCTGGTGATGGGTTGAAAACACTGTGATACCTTTAAATCATTGAGAGGCAGCAATTTTATGTCATTTAAATCATACTCTGGGTTTTACTTGACTTCTTTGAGCAGATATCTCTTCCAATAAAGCCATCTGTGGAATTGCTGAATACCCTAATCATGATTATTCCTATAAAACATTGCTTCTGACCACATGCAGCAAAAAGATTAAGGCAATTAACTGCAACTGAACCTGAAGAAATCTTTGGTGTTACTGTCGAAATTATCCATGAGGATAATTAAAGCTTTTGCTTAGTTACAGTCCCAGATATCAGCTTATGAAGCTGGATTGCTGTCTTACTAGATATGTTCTATACTTTGAACTAGAAAATGATGCATTGTCATGTCTCACTTAGAGCCCAAATATACAGGTTCAGGAACTAAGAACATGGAATTGGAAGCAGTATTTTTCACTATAAAGTTTATCTCATTTTCACATTTATTTGTTTCTTGTTTCCAAGGCTTCAGGTTTTGGTGGTTTAGAGAAAAGTGTCTGAAATCTATGACCTGTCGGCCAAACCAAGTCCACCACTTGTTTTTGTAAATTTCACTGGAACGTAGCCAAGCCTATTTGTTTTTGTGTTGTCTATGGCTGCTTTAGTGCAATAACAATAGAACTGAGTAGTTGTAAAATATAGTATACACAGCTCATACAACTTAATAATAAAAAAACAAACAACCTAATTCAAAAATAGACAGAAGACCTGAACAAGCAATTCTTCAGTAAAGATATACAAATGGCCAGTAGGCACACGAAACAATGCTCAGTATCGCTAATTATCAGAGAAATGCAAATCAAAATTACAATGAGGTATCACTTCACACCAGTCAGAATGGCCATCATTCAAAAGTCCATGAATAATTTAAATGCTGGAGAGGGTGTGGAAGAGAGGGTGCTGGTGGGAATGCAGTTTGGTGCAGCTACTGTGGAAAACAGTATGGAGATTCCTCAAAAGACTAGGAATAGACTTACCATATGACCCAGGAATCCCACTCCTAGGCATAGATCCAGAAGGAACCCTACTTCAAAATGACACCTGCACCCCAATGTTCATAGCAGCAATATTTACAATAGCCAAGACATGGAAACATCCTAAATGTCCATTGACAGATGACTGGATAAAGAAGAGGTAGTATATTTATACAATGGAATACTATTCAGCCATAAAAACCAATACCATAACACCATTTGCAGCAACATGGATGTTCCTGGAGAATGTCATTCTAAGTGAAGTAAGCCAGAAAAAGAAAGAAAAATACCATATGATATCACTTATATGTGGAATCTGAAAAAAAAAAAAGACAAATGAGCTTATTTACAAAACAGAAACAGACTCATAGACATAAAGAACAAACATGGTTACTGAGTGGGGCAGGGAGGAAGAGGTTAGGAAAGGATAAATTGGTAGTTTGAGATTTGCAGATTCTAACTAATACATATAAAATTAATAAACAACAAATTCATACTGTATAGCACAGGGAACTAAATTCAATATCTTGTAGTAACTTATGGTGAAAAGAATGTGAAAACAAATATATGTATATTCATGTATGACTGAAGCATTATGCTGTACACCAGAAATTGACACAACATTGTCAACTGACTATACTTCAATAAAAATATACATGTACAAAAAAATGATAGCATATGGTCTACCAAGTATATAGTATTTACTATCTAGCCCATTTAAGAAATAGTTTTCTTATCTTTGGTTTAGATTTCATAGTATCTAAGGAGGGAATGTATTGAAAGTGTTTGCCAGAGAATGCAAAAATGGTTTCTTGAAATCAGAACTAAAATATCATCTTCCAATTTGGGGTTCTCAATGTCACTGTTTGAACTGGTAAATGTGAGTTTCCAGCATTGAATTAGGTGATTATACTTATAAAGGCAAATATGTTTGCTGCTACATAATGAAGAGCAAGTACACTTGGAAATGGATAATGAAAGTGTTCGGAAGACTAAGCAAACCCCTATGCGAAGGACCACCATGAATTGATACTCCTCAGGAACAGAGATTTGGATCACTCCGTCAGGTAACAAACTTCAGTCACCTTAAGTGCTAGCTGTGAACAAAGGGGATATAGATACCACAGTGGAGGAGGAAATCGTAAATACCAATTGAAGCCATGTGACCAGTTATAAAGCTAAGTACTGAATTATCTGTTCCTATACTTTCTTTGCGGTATCACAAATTTATACACAACTCTTAAATAATTTTTCTTTCCCTTAGTCTACTTCTGCAGTTATTTTAAATACTAATTTTAGTTGTGTAAGTTTAAAAATTTATATATAGAATAAAATATAGAATTAGGGTGGAGTGAGAGGAAAAATGGGTATCACTCAGATATCTGGAGAAATCAAAACCAACACTTGATTTTGAATTAGCAAATGAGGCTTTGGGTTGCCCTACTTTTGAGAAGTGAGTGATCAAAACCGCTGTGCTGCACAAATCTGGGTGGTATCCTTTATATTTTATTGTATGAAATTTTTAGCACATAGAATAAAATGTGACTAGAGCACCCTGTTTAACTCATATTCAACATGGCGGCCTGGAAAGTCAGCAGTATTTTATTTTCATGTTTATGAGTGATATTTATAATATGGAAGGGACACACATCAGTTGTGGTTGTTGTTCTGGCTGTCATTATTGTTTGGAAGTTTAAGTATGGAAGAACATGGGTAGGGATGCTGGACTCTAGTGGACATTGCTATGACTGGAGTCCCCTCACATCCCTTAAAAATTCTTCAAGAAGGATCTCCCTACCCCGAATACAAGCTAGTGCTGTTCTTTCCCAACATCCTTTGAAGAGAGGACATGGGAGGGTAATTTAGGGACTCAATCATATGTATCCAAACAAAGTTTCAATTCAGAGCAGGGCAATGGGAGAACGCAGGGGCCAGGTGGAACCTGAGATTTAGTGAGGGCAGCAAGGAGTGAAGTTCTGCTCTGAGACCTGGTGGCAGTGGCTTACAGGCAGCCCGAAGACAAGCTCAGGCAATGTTATCAGGTGCATATCCTTCAAACAGGGCTATCGGTCCGCACAGAGTGTTGAATTGCCTAATATTTTCTTATACATGCTTCTTCCTGAACTAGATAGGGTGGGGTTTGTTTTTGTCATGTAAGGGTCCTGAATGAAATGCCATTATTTTATAGTAATTGTAATGTGAGCAACAGTGAACTGAATGGTACAGTTCTAGGATAACAAATTGTTGTACCCATGATTTCCATTATATGTGTAATTACATTGACATTGTTTATAAATAATTTCTACATATTGGAAAGAAAGGATGGTGAAGATTTTGATCTATCTCAAGTAGAAGTATTATATTTTATCAATCACCACACATCTTATCTACCAGTTATTTAATATAAATACCATCACTCCTGGCATGTTATTTCACTCACATTAGAAATATGGCTGGAATAATTGAAGCAGGAAATTGACAGAAATAGATAAAATGTCAAATTCACCCTGCTGGCACCGCTTGCCCCAAGGCACACACTCGTTTTATTTTACTTTTTAACAATTCTCTTTCTTTTAATTAAATTATACAATTTACACTGTTTAATAGGTGAATATCTGGTAAAAGTTAACAGCCATCTTGTACATGATGTTTTATTTATGTTTTATTTCAAGTGCATAAATCTAGCCCTCTGATTTTTTTGTACTTAGTCCTAGTGGATTGTTATTTTTACATGTGGCTTATAAACAACATTTCAAAAATTGTAAACATGGATACAGAATACTTGTGGCAGTTTTCCAAATTAATTAACTAATTAACACACCATATGTGGCAGCCTACCAATATATGTATCCATGAAACAGCATCTGTGTGTGTGTGCGTGTGTTGGGGAGAGGAAATCATCAGGAAAATAAAATCTAAATACCAATCCCTTCCTTTACATCTGAAATTTCATGATATATTTAAGACTGTGTATGAAGGGATAACACATATTAAAAGCTATGTTATGCCTTTGGAATCTTTAATGCCTCTCTAGATCCTTACTATTGACAGCAAATATAGCTAATTTAAATTAACATACTCTTTATATCTTATACAACTGAAATCTATTAATTTTATAATTAAATATGTTAAAATAATGAAATATTAACCCAAAATATAATCAAATTAGCCTTTAGTAGGAAAAACTGTTTTAGATTAGAAAAATATCTTTTCAATATATTCTTATTCAGAATTATGGAAATTCAATTATGGTTAATATTTTAAAATATATAAAGATAGTTACTTCTAAATTTTAATGAAATTATTCTCTTTTTAAGGACACTATTACTTGTTGCTGTCAGTCTCAAACTCTTTTGGATAAAGTAGTTTTCAAATATATAAACTAAATGTTAAGTGTTGTAGTTTCATTCCATGAAATGCAAACATTCTCTTTGATAAAATTTATTTATTCTACCATCTATAGTGTACATTTCTGTAGATATCCAGAAACCAGTATATCATAAAAAAGAGAAATGCATGATAAGAATAAGGATCAAAAAACTGTAGTGAAAAATAAATGATAGTCTCCAATACTTTGTTAGTGGAAACAGAAAATACACAAACTTGAAATACTAAAAGATGGTATAAAAGTCCTTCAGTTTTACTCCCAGCCTGCCAATAAAACAAGACTCAATAAAATCAGGTAGGCAAAGTGCTATTTCCCACACATACGCCTCTCCCATCAATATCTCACATTGTACACCTGCAGTTTCAAAACAAACCAAAAAAACAGAAGAGCACCAAGAAGTGATATGATGTACTTCCTAAAGTGTGGTGCAGACGCAGTCTTTCAGATGTGTAATTTCCTAGATAACAAATTTACTAGAGTCATTGATACGTTAGTTTATCTTTGGTTCAAGGAAAGTTTGAGATTGACGTGTTGTTTAGTTTCCCCTGTAACACAGACATATGTATTTTGTCTTTCAGAGTTTATTATACCATTTGTATAAAATTACAAATGATAACTGATAAGATTATAAGGTTATCAGAGTTTAAAAACAGTTTTCCAGATGAAAGTATTATATTTATGAGCTTCAAAAAGTCTCAAGATAGAATAAGGACATTTACACATAATTTTAAAAAATCATGGTGGTGACATACAGGGTAAGATAATAGAATATTGTGACCTTTGTCAAGGATCTACTACAGTTGTTACATATAGCTTGATTGTTTTCTTCTTGCATGTGTATAAAAAATTATTTCTGTCTCTCTAGAATTACTGTTGTTCTAAACTGCTGTTTAAAAGTTTGTAGTTTCTCAATTACTTACTTTGTTCCCAGAATTAAAGTCTTTCACTACTAAGTGTAATGTTATCAGGGTTTTTTTGTAGCTTCCTTTTATCAATTTAAGGACATCCTCTTTTATTCCTAATATGATGATAATTTTTTATAATGAATGTACATTAAATTTTATTAAATCCTTTTACTATATCAATCATGCATTTTTCCTTTTTTACTGTGTCAACATGGAGCTTACATTTGAAATATTAAGTCATTCTTGTTTTTTCAGGATAAATGCTACTTAGTTGTTATGTATTATTAGTTTTATATATTTATAAATTATAATATATATTTATTATATATTACTCATATTTATTTACATGTTGCTAGAAACTATTTGCTAATATATTATAGAGGAATTTACATCTATACTTATGATAAATATTGTTCTCTTTTCTAGTAATGTCTTGGTCTGGTTGTGGTATCAGAGTAACGCTGGCTTGATAATATGTGTTGTAAGTTTTCCTTCCTCTTTAAATTTCAGAGCTTGTGAAGTATTTGTATCATTTCTTCCTTAATTATTGGGCAACACTGAATATTTTGAAGGCTATGAAAGATTTTTAAATAAAATACAACATAATTTAAAGAACACAGTTACAAAAAATATTAAAATCATTTTGGACACAATTTGAATTACAGTAATTTTTTTAAGTTTTAAACATTCTTAAAATCTGATTGATGGTGGACATCCAAGAAAGTGTTTAGTGGAAGGTTTACCTTTTTAACTCAAAATAAGCATTTCTACAAACGATTTGTTGAATCCCATTGTGTACATGTGTATGTGTATATATATATGTACATGTACACACATGCATGGATATGAACATATATTTCTTACTTTCCCTAAATTCTGTCAGTTGCTTATTTTGGATTAGCAGAATATCTCAGCCTGTTCAGACACAATTATGAATTATGTTTACTACAACCAAGGCTAAATATATTTCTACTCCATAGTCTTCCAAATCTAGTCAGGACATTCTGTGTTTACAACAATGCTATGCCCCTTTAAAATTTCTAGTCACATTATCACCACAGAAACAAATAATTTTTTCTTCAACATTAAACTTTCAACTTAGTTTATAAAAGCATTCATAGGGATATCTGATGTGGTACTTTCAGCAGAATAAACTTCAAAAATCTAAACACTGAGTTCATGAATTGAACCAAAAAAGAGGTCTATTAATGGAATTTATCTAACCGATTTTCTATTTGAAGCACATAATACAAAATTGACATAACTATTTGCTATCTCCTTATGAAGCTGAAAAATTCACAATCTCTTCTCTTCACTTTTCGTATGTGCCAAATTAATTTGAAGAAAGTCTAAAAATTAGCCAAATTAATTTAGCAAGATAATCATTTGTTCAAAATAAAAAAGTCATGTTTCACAGAGTAATACATAAATGCACTTCTACAAGTATAAATGTCAAATTTTGGTCTTCAGGGAATTATTTTTCCCAAATAGTTACTAACTTCTGAGTAAGTGCTGCAGTTTCTTTAGCATATTTGTATCACCTAGTTTGCATATGATTTTGGCCATGAACAGAGACCTGACAATGGATGATTAATGTCAGCAAACATTTTGTGCAAATCACATGCTTATTTTGAATATTTTAGGAAAAAGAGATGCAGTTCTTGATTTTTTGTTAAGTAGAAATTTTATTGGTAGGTTGTGCTCATTGCTTCCAATGGCTATACAAAAAATTGAAAAGTGTCTGCAGACAATAAAGTTAATAAATAGTGTAGAATCAACCCATAAAACAAATGACAAAACCAATATAATGAAAGATGTCATATTACTTCTGTATACTCTAAGGCAGGACTGTTTAGCCTCTTTTCCCTATGTATATTTCACATGGACCTAATTTATAATTGTCATATCTCTCTTGAATTGTATACCTGACAGGCGGCGGGATACCAGGCCAGCACACCAAATGCCCAGCTAGGGTAAAGGTATTGCATATTCCTCCTACTAATAGATGCTCAAGAGTCACAGGTCCTAGTTGTCCTAAGCATTGATGTCAGAGGACACTTCATATCATCAGTAAGTTCAGTACATGGAGGAAATCTACTAACCCATTGTAGCTTACTTTAATAAAACAATTACTAAAAATGCCTCGCTAAAAATGAAAAATCCCACCAAGCACTAAATTGCAGGAGATACTGGGACAGCAGGAACAAACCAATCTGATCACAGACACATCAAGATATATGCCACCCTGGTTAGATGAGCCATTCATTTTCCTTTCTCTTGGCTACCATACCTGCATATTTTTACATTGTCACATAGCAAGAATACTTTTTATAGATGAAACTGAATCTTCATTGATTTGACTGTAAGCTGATTTTAAACTTTGGAACAACAATGCAAAGCCATGTAATGTTTGAGTCCACAGAATCTCATCCATGAATATGTGATAGTTGAAGGAGAAATAAGCTAAGAAAACCAAAAGCAGAGAGGAGGATGGTGGGTTATAAAGACGAAAAGAGGCATTTTCAGTTACTAATTCATTTACTTAATACATATTTATTAAATGCAACACTTACACCCTTTAACTACACTCTATCTTGTTAATAATGCTACATGTTACAGTGGACATATTTATATTTGCAGGCATTTATATTTGAACTCTGTGAATTATAGCTGTAATATGATTTGCTTTTTTACCTTGCTATACTGTGCTAATCCAGAGGATTTCTGTAGCCTTCTTTTGAGCACTGACTCTTTTGATATTTTTGTTGCTGTTGTTGTTTTGGCCAGAGTCCATTTTGGAATACTTCTAGTCAGGAAGTCTATCTACTTGCAACCTGAAAAATATTTTAATGTTTCTTTTCACAGTTGAGTGATAACTGCATGTAGAAATCTATAATAAAATATTTTTTCCTCAGAACTTTGTAAGCCTTACTTTACTGGTAAAAATCAGATTCTGGTTCTTTACAATAAGCCATCTTTTTTCTCCTTTTTGATACTTTTAACAATTACTTTTTTTACTTTGAACTTTTGAGAAATTTCCCAAGAATGTGGCTGTGCATAGATTTTGTTTTTGTTTTTTCACCCAGGGTAGGTAAATTCATTAAATTGTTACTGAGGTGTTTAATTTCTTTGGAGCAATTGTAAATGGCATTATGGTTTTAACTTTGAGTCCCACAACTTCATTGTTAGTATAGAGACATCTGATTAATTTTAACTTGCTGATGTTATATCCTTTGATCTTACTGAGCATGTGTTATTTTTAGGAGATTTTGGTAGATTCCTCGGGATTTTCAAAGTAGACAATCCTGTCATCTGCAAATAGGAAATTTTACATCTTCCATTCAATTTATATGCATTTATTATTTATTTTATTTGCCTTATTGCAGAGATGAGAACTTGCTATACTATGTTGAGTAAGACTGATGAGGGTAGAAATTCTTGCCTTGTTCCTGAGCTTAGAGAGGAAGTGTTCAGTGTTTATTAGTAAGTATTATGTTACCAGTTTTTCATAGATTCTTTTTTATCAAGTTGAGGATATTCCCCTCTGTTCATAGTTTTTGCAAGATTTTTACCAAAATATGTGTTGGATTTTATCAATTGCTTTTTCTAAACACATTAATATGATGATATAATGTTTTCTTCTTTATCATATTGATACAGTGGATTGCACTGATTGAATTTTGAATTTTAAACCAGGCTTGTGTATCTGAAATAAACTCCACTTGGTCATGATATATAAGTCCTTTTATTCATTGTTGGATTTAATTTGCTAAAATTTTGTTAGACTATTTATTCCAAGTTTATGAGAGATATTTGACTAAATTTTTTTCTTTCTTTTTTGTGAATTTTTTTTTTCTATAAAGATAGAATGATGTTAACTTGAAGACACTTGAATCTTATCTCAGGTTATTGGTTTTCTTAGTCTGGATCCCTTGAAAGTAGAGTCTGAAGCAAGACCTTGGATGTTACTTTCTTATTTATGAGATAATATAAGGAAGTTGGAGTGAGGGAGTGGGCAAAATGTGACAATAAGCAGAAAAAAATAATCAATGTTGTGTTGTTGAATCAGTATAGGCAGTAGATGGTAAACAATAGGGCTGAATCTCCTGGGGATACTCTGAGGAACTGATACATCCTGTTATGGATTGAATTATGCCCCTTTCAAAAAAAAATACGTATATATATATATATATACACATATACATACGTGTGTATATATATATCAAAGAACGAGAGACTGGGACACTTAATGTACTGATTCCTGTTCCCTTTGCTTGACATTTGACCCCATTACTATTAACTCATTCACACTTTGGATGTGTGCTGTCCATGAGCTGATAAAAATCCTACACCTTTGGAGGAAACTTCCAAGCAAAAAATAAATAAATAAATAAGAAGAAGTCTGAGATGCAGATGCTTCTTGCAAGCCGTAAATGTGCACAGGAAACTCCCCAACAGCTACAGTAAAGTTAAAGGTGGGCTGACATGATGTGATACCTTGTCATTCTTACATTATTAACTCCTTCATTCTCTTTTCGATATTTATTTTTTAAAGTTGAAGTTAGACAAATAAAAGCTTTCTGGATTTAATTCCTAATATCTCTCAATTTTCTTTTCTGTTTCCATATTTTAAGTGTTTGCATTAGTCTGTGAATCACTCAATTTTTCTTATAGTCTTTTTTTAGCATTTTTTATTGATTTACAATCATTTTACAATGTTGTGTCAAACTCTAGTGTAGAGTACAATTTTTCAGTTATACATGAACATATATATATATTCATTGTCACATTTTTTTCTCTGTGAACTACCACAAGATCTTGTATATATTTCCCTGTGCTATACAGTATAATCTTGTTTATCTATTCTATATTTTGAAATTCCAGTCTATCCCTTCCCACCCCCTGCCCCCTTGGCAACCACAAGTTTGTATTCTGTGTCTATGAGTCTGTTTCAGTTTTGTATTTATGGTTTGGTTTTGTTTTGTTTTGTTTTGTTTTGTTTTGTTTTGTTTTGTTTAGATTCCACGTATGAGTGATCTCACATGGTATTTTTCTTTCTCTTTCTGGCTTACTTCACTTAGGATGACATTCTCCAGGAACATCCATGTTGCTGCAAATGGTGTTATGGTATTGGTTTTTATGGCTGAATAGTATTCCATTGTATAAATATACTACCTCTTCTTTATCCAGTCATCTGTCGATGGACATTTAGGCTGTTTCCATGTCTTGGCTATTGTAAATGTTGCTGCTATGAACATTGGGGTGCAGGTGTCTTTTTGAAGTAGGGTTCCTTCTGGATATATGCCTAGGAGCAGGATTCCTGGGTCATATGGTAAGTCTATTCCTAGTCTTTTGAGGAATCTCCATAGTGTTTTCCAAAGCGGCTGTACCAAACTGCATTCCCACCAGCAATGTAGTAGGGTTCCCTTTTCTCCACAGCCTCTCCAGCATTTGTCATTTGTGGATTTTTGAATGACATTCTGACTGGTGTGAGGTGATACGTCATTGTAGTTTTGATTTGCATTTCTCTGATAATTAGTAATATTGAGCATTGTTTCATGTGCCTGTTGATTGATCATTTGTATTTCTTGCTTGGAGAACTGCTTGTTTAGGTCTTCTGCCCATTTTTGGATTGTGGTGTTTGTTTTTTTCTTATTATGTCGTATGAGCTGCTTATATATTCTTGAAATCAAGCCTTTGTCATTTAAAAAACTTTTCTCCCATTCTGTAGATTGTCTTTTTGTTTTACTTATGGTTTCCTTGGCTGTGCAGAAGCTTGTAAGTTTAATTAGGTCCCATTTGTTTATTCTTGCTATAGTCTTATATTAAGTTTCTTTATGATTACGGTGATGGCTATATCCAAAATTATATATTTTTCTGTGAAACTTGAAAATTCTACCAATGTATGATTAAACATCATTTCTTTGCACTGCATTGTGCCAGATCACTATTTTAGGGTGTTTTTGAAAATTCCCATTTTTAACATACTGTTTGACTTCTCTATTTTAGAATCTAAATAACCAATTCAAAATAGCCTTAAAATTTCTTCACTTTAAATTTGATTTTAGAAGTTAATCCTAAATCCATTTGAGTGTATTTTTTGTGAATGAAATATCTGTATCTATATTTATATTTATGGCTTCATTTATATTTTTGACTATTCTTTAACCACTCATCACACTCTTTCCATTTTTGGTAACACATATATATACAGAAAATTACATAAAGCATATAATATACTATAAATCATTATATAGCAAATATGCAAGTAATTCATCAGAAGAAATGGGACAACATAAACCCAGAATTCTCCCTGTGCTCTTTCCTAACCATACCATCCGCCTTTTTGAGGTCACCACTGCCATTACTTTGTAATAATTATTGTCTTACTTTCATTCATAGTTTTAAAAGGCATATATCTAAACCTTAAAAATTATATAATCTAATTTTTCCTATTGTTGATCTTTATATAAAATAATCTATATCATATTTATTATTTCAGACTTCGTTTTGTTCAACCTTACAATGGCATTTTCCCTGCGTATGGGTTATAGTTTCTTGTTTCTTTGCAAGTCTCATTTTTTGTTGTTAACGAAAACCAAAAATATTTTAAATAGTAATAATATGTGGCAACTCCTGTAAACAGTTCCTTTCTCTCCCAACTTTGTTTTTATTGCTCTTTGTTGTAGTCATTTTTGTTGTAGTTCAGCTATTTTCCTGGACCAGTTCTGTAAGGTCTGTATTCTTGTGTGAGGGCACTGAAGGATCTACTTAGCAATCTTAGTAATCATCTAATGATTAGATAAAGTTGACTTACATGCCTTGAAGCAGTAAGTATCTATCTTTTCTGAGGGGCTTTACGTGTGTGTCGGGGTTTGCCTTCAGTGCTGTAGCAATGGTTTACGGCTCTGCCTTAGACTTTGTTATCTGTCGGCACAGAACTTTATTGTCAGCCCGGCATGAGATTAAGGCTTTCTTAATTCCTTTCCAGTCATGCACACAACACTTCCAACATGTGTGGCCTTCTAGATCACCAGGAACATTTTGGAGCTTTTCAAACCCTAGATGATTATCTCATTCCTCAGTTTTTCCCTTTATGTATTTTTATTGGCCTCATGTTTGTCCCAGATGGTTTTGCCACTTTAGGCAACAGCAATGTTAAATAATAGTTTGATGTTTTTAGACAAATGCCCTGCGAAAAGGCTGTTCTGGACTGAGCAAGCTCCAAGTCAGGTCAGTATGGACAAGTTTTGTGAACTGAGCTTTTCCAAGCAGGTCAGATAGAGACGATGTTCTGACGACGGGGCTTTTGAGGGCCTTCCAAACTGTTCTGCCCACTCTAAAGCTGCCCTGTTGCTTGGTTGCAAGGCTGCTAGTTTTCAAGACTAGGAAGAGAGGGAAAATACCTGGCAGATTAAAATACCACAAAGCTTATTGATCTTACCAGGATGAGTAAACATTCATGGGATTGTTGCAAGACTGTGGTTTATTCTCAGAATTCTGAAAAGGTCTATTTTAACAATTCTGATATTGTTTTCACTGCTTTTTGAGGGAGTGGACTTTGCCATTTTGGAAATACTTCACTCTCCGTATGATCTTAATTTGCAGTTCCTTGATTACTAATAAAGTTGAGCATCTTTTCATATGTGTGTTGCCCATTAGGGTTTCTTTTCTGCTGAGAACTACATAATCAAAAATTCTGTTCTTTTTTCTCTGTTGAGTTGTTGATCTTATTATTTATCATTGTGTGTTTTTGCTGTACACAGGATATGATCCCTCAGTTGTTTGTACGAGTTGCGAATAACTTCTACTACATTGTGATTTGTCTATTTTCATTCTCTTATAAAGCCTTTTGATGAAGAGAATGTCTTGTTTTTAATGTAATACAATTAATGAATCATTTTCTTTATAGTTGGTGCATTTTCTCTTCTTGCTTAAAAGTATATATCCTATATTGAGATTGTAAAAATATTATTTTATATAACATTCTAAAACAATATAACTTTGCATTTCACATTTAGGTATGTAACACACAATAATTTTCTCATGCAGTTTGAGGTATAAAAGCAATCTATTTAATTTCCATATGGATACACTATTTTCCAGCACCATTTATTTAAAAATACTTATTTTACACACTTATATGCAGCATTATCTCTGTCTTACATCTATCCAGTCTCAGTATATGCACAGGTATATCAGGAACTTTATGTTCTATTTGTTTATTTACTTATCGATGTGACAGTACTAGACTGTCTTAATATATATTTATATTTGTTCTATATTTCATATTTGTTTATACTGAGGAAAATAGAGAATAAAAATGTTTAAGATGAGACCAAAGAAGACCATGTTTTTGTGGAAGAACTTGGAAGTATATTGGAGATAGAACTATAAGGACAATACACTATTACACTATATTAAAGACATTTTCATATGGAGCTTAATTTCATTGAACCATCTGATGATTTTGTCAAATGAGATAATCTCAAAGTCTTATTATCACTGCCCTTATTATTCAAATAATTTAAAAAAGAATAATTACTATCATGACTACATCATAAAAATATTTGCCTTATTCACTGTTATAAAGCGAATGGCAATATATTCAGAATAATATATAATTATATAGAGTTAATATTCCATAATAATTTTTTCAACAAACAAATGATGATTATAATTTTAGTTCATGAATTTAGAAAGTAACACAAAATTTTGTTACACTCTTGGCTTAGCGTTTAAAAAAATGTGACCTTTCATATCTTCTTCAATAATTTTGATATGTAAGATTTTCTTGACATTTTAGTTAATATTCAAATACCATTTTCAAGCCTGGAAGCAACAGTTTTAATGCAATTTACTATTATACATATTTGTCATTGATATTGTTTAATCTCTTCAAAGACTTTATGAAATTCGGCATTATTTGACTGAAAATAAAAAGTAACTTGTTAAATATGGATAAGACAAATATTACTATTGGACAAACCAATTTTGTTGAATATAAGTATTGGTCCTCAATGTGAACATTGTTGCCTATTACAAAATAAGCATGGTTTCTAAAGTGCCTTTGTTTAATAATGTCTTCAAAAGCTGGACTCAAATTTAATTAACAATTATCAATGTTTAATAGATAAGTCAGCCTGACTAATAGTTTTTGCTTTGAGTTCCATTTTATTTAAGTTTAAGTCGTGTTAATACTAGAGATAATGATATGAAATGGAAAAAAGTCAATATATTTCCTGATGTTAAAAAATAGTGCATGCATTATTGGTCAGCACAGCTACTACATAAAAATGTAGAAAATTTTAAACTTAATTATTACAGTAAATTTTAAAGCATCTTCAAATGTTCATAAGGGTGTAAAGGATAACAATGAAAAGTGTGGCCTCTAAATTCTGACTGAGTTCAAATCAAGCTATATCATTTATTAACTATATGACATGGACAAGTTATTTAAACCTCTTTGCCTCAGATGTCTCTTATAAAACTGGGTTAATAACAGTTATTATTACAGGAATTATAGTGATGTTTGAAAGAGATAATACATGGAAAGCATCTAGAATGGTGAGGATTAAATAAAATGTTATTTGATTTTGTAGCAGTATACTTAAGTGATAATACAAGTTTCAGTTAACCAGGCTTAGCGTTATCTATTTGTGATAAGTTCAATGAAGTAAACAGAATTATCATACTTAGAACCAGAGAACACCCATATTTGTTCCATTAATACAAGCAACATCATTCCTTAGGTGGCATTTATTTTGCTGATTCATTGATTTACTTGGAAGTGGGAGATACCTGTAACTTTTAACTTCAAAGTAAATAGACAAATATTAATGTCTTTATTTACAGAATTTATTCATTCATAGGATTTCAATAAATGCTACCTTGATTTTTTCCAGTTATTTAAATGAAAAGTATACTTCATTTCTGCTACACATATATGTATATACATATATCTGCATCTATGTATATCTATAATACTATTAAAATGCAAAAATTTCATTTTACCAATATATTACTTTGAAATATTTTAAAGTTATTTCTCCCACTAATCTTTAAAAAATATATTATACAAGACCATTTTTATTCTCCCAAGCTTTATAAATCATTTGAAAAAAATCATAAAGAATATGAGAAAACACAGGAAATTAGGAGCAATAGTTTGGAGGCAATGTAATTACATATCCATTAGTACTAACAGAGCAAATTTTTAACTGAGAAAAATTAGAGCATAACAATTACGGTGATTTTTCTGGGTTGTTGTGAGGTCATTATACTTCTGACTACAAAGGGGCACAGGAAAAATTTTGATGGATGATATAAATTTACCTTGATTGCATTTACATGATGCTATGGCTTATTACACCAGTCAGAACTGTACAATAAAAAAAATAAAATTTACTGTATGTAAATATATCTTAATTTTTTAAATGCTCTGGGATATTAAAGGACAAAGATGAGATGACTTCTTACTGTGGGATTCACCCATAAGCAATCTCCCCAAACAAGTGCCATATAAATCAAATCAATGGCCAAGAAATGTTAAGCAATGATTCTAATCAAGACTATCTTTGAATCCCCTGGTTCTGCTAAATTTTATTTTTATTTTTCCCATCCTATGCTGGCATCCATTATTTTGATTAATATTTTGTATCAAAATATTACTTCTAAATTATTCAACTGCCTCAAAGTATAGTTTTGTTTTGACTTTTAATTAACATTTATCAGTGGCAGCTTCTATTTTTATTCGTATTTTCCTTTATATATTGGTGATCTATACAAAATAGTTCCATGGAAATGAGCTCTGCTAATGCCTACATGATCCTTGTAAAAACCACAATTTACTAATAAAACACAGCGGATTTGATAGCCTCCAGTGCTTCAGGACAAGATCAAACGTGAGCTGAATATTTGGGGCATTTCTATTCTATTGTCTATTCTTTAGGAGTCTTCTCTTCACTGATTAGTTCCTTTCTCTTTTTTGAAAAAATCACACATTGAAACTATAAACCCACTGATCAACCAGGTTAATAAGGATCTTTGCTCAGGATTCTCTGGAGTGTTTCTGTGCAAGAGATTTAGCCAAATAATCATGCACTGATTAAGAACATATGAGTAGGGTGGAAGTGAATATAAGAATGGATAAAAGGAAGCCATTGGTATTCACAGTATCTATCTACTAAACAGGAATTTATACACACAGCTATGGCACAAAGATGACCCATAGAAAATGGCACATGTCACTGAATAGATATCAATGAACTGCGATGAGTTGATCTCTTTTATCTTTTTGTAATCGCATCTGCTTGCTATCCTAGGATTTTAACCTTAAATAACATTTATACTCATCTATACATTTCTGATATACAAACATAATTGCTGCTGTTTTTGTGACTGAAGACAATTGTATGCTTCCCTTTTATTTTAGTTCAAAACTATCAAGATAGGAGAGAGGATTTAAAGTAAATAACAGAATATATTTCTATCACCCTAGAACATTATTTAGAGAGGGGAAAGCACAGGCATTTATTTATAGTGAAGTTATGATTTTTTTTCTTTTTAAGCAGAAGTGGGTTTTTTTTTAATCTCACTAAGATACACAATTTTGGATTCATTAGTATGAACCATTGCTCATTTTATGAAAATGAAACAGAAATACTCTTTTATGTTCATAAAACTTACCAAAGCACATGTAATATTTAAGTCAGCTTCTCCTCTATACCTGCGCAATTAATACAACATATATTCTCCAAATTCAGTTCTATTACATTATATGATTTGTGCATTTACAAATGTAAATATATAGTATATCACTATAATAGTGTATGCAAATATATAGATATTTATTATGACAGTGGAATTTTAGCAAAGAAAATATCCCCAAATTTGGCATTTATTTTCTAAATAGTATACTTTATTTTTCCAAGTTATAAGAAATATCTACATTAATTTTAATTACTTTAATGTATAGAATAGTAAAAAATCATTTAGACTGAAATGTGAGGTTATCTATTTTGATTAAAGACTGAATCAAAAATATTGAGAATCTATCACTTGCTTTTTTTTTTTTTGCATTCTGCCTTCATCAAAATATGCAAATGCAGATGAATAATGTCTGCTTCAAATTAGACACCTTAAAAACCATAGGCTTATTAGAAACTGAGGACACTCTATAAGTCACTTGTCTAAAATCTGAGGCTGCTATCTAGACTTTCATGTGTCCTTTCATATTTGCTAAATGGTGCATATTTTCTTTATCAAAGACTATCCTGGCCAGATACTGCCCCTAAAGACACCTTCTAAAACCGAAGAATTTAGAATGGTATCGGGTTACATATAAATAAAAATAAATACATAACACTGAACACAAATTCTTCTTGAAAAAATTGTTTTGTGACAAAAAATCACTTCTGAAACAATCTCACAAGGTAATCAAAAAAGCTTTCTTTTCTTTAAAAGAATTGCCATATACTGAAATAATGAAGCATTGGCACTGCACTCACCTTGGCAAGGTTCAAGGTGATTTTTTTTCTAATTAATTCCTGATGAATATAATAGGCAAAAGGAAACAATTAAGATGTATAAAGTTATCAATGTGTCCATAGCAAACAGACATTAAATCTTAGTTGAGTTTTAGTGTATAAAACAGTAGAATGCTACAATGAATATACAGAAATTATTAAACAATTAAATCAATTTAACTAGTATGTAATCGTATACCTTCACCAGAATTTTAGATTAAAATATTTTTTAATTTAAATGTTATCACTTATAAAATTTTTGGACATAAGAAAAATAATAATTAAATCTAATGAAATGAATATGACTTTGAAAACTTTTTCAGTGGAAAAATGAATTTCTTCCTGAAAAGCTTATAAATTTTGAAATATCAGTAAATTAACAGATTTAAAAGAAATATTTGTCATCCATTTTCAAAAAAAACCTCCAGTGTGACAAGATTATCTCCCTCCAAATGTTAAGAATTTCTAGATGTTTAATCTATGACTTCCTTAACATTAACTGTTAGGAAGAAAGACAGTTCCAAAAACTCATTACCCTGGACTGGAAGCATAGCTCCTGGCAGTATAGTTATGACCCAGTATGAGTATTATAATAATTTGTAGCTAAGATAAATATGTTCTAATAGATATCATAAAATAGGGTTATAAGCATTAGGTTGAAAATGAGAATAATCTCCAAAGCTATTATTTTTACTGGTAAATCTAATAAAATTATGTTTCTTTATAAAAGTATTTAAATACTTCCCTAGATTAAAATTATTTAAATGTACATTAATTATTCTTCAAAACTTTTCAATATGTTTAAGTGTATAGAAACTAAATGAAACAAAAAGTTATCTAAGGAAAATATAAAACCATTTCTGCACTCAAAGAATGTAGATAGTTCAATACCAATGAATATTTTATGATAGTTTGATTTATTGCTTTAATTTCCCACTCAACTTTATACTCACAACTGCAAAAAATGACCATCTATAAGAATATGTGGTAAAATTTTGAAAGAGATATATAATAGTTCTCTTATCCTATAATTTATTTCATATTATTGTTCAGTCTTTTGAAATGTACTGTGACTTATTTTATGGCCTAGCATATAGTCTTTCTTTTCTATCTTGATTAACGCTCCAAATGTTTGACTGCTGTGTTTTCTTAATATGAATCAGGTCAGGTTGGTTGACAGAGTTGTTCAGGTATTCTGTATCCTCAGATTTTGTCTGCTTGCTATAGCATTTATTGAAAGAGAGATGTTAAACTCTTCAATAAAATAGTTTGTGTTTTAAAAAATATTAATTTTTTATGAATTTCAGAGAGGTAACATATACACTTCTGTGTGTATACACACACATGTTTGCATATATGTGTGTATATAAAAATTTGCATATAAATATACACACACACACATATACACACTGCCTTTAAGAAAGTCACTGGTTTTGACAAAACTGAAAGTGACCACCCATTGCACCCACCTCAGTTCTCTCATATTTTAGATGATGCTTGAACCTAGAGAGTTTAAATATTTTGCCAAAATATTTTGCTAAAATATCATTCATTTTATATTTTAATAAATATTTATGCATATAGAGGTGTGTGTGTGTGTATGTATAGCTTGGCCAAAAGGATACATAGCATATCTTTTACAGTAGAGTGCAAAGTATGCAAGAGGTGAAATCATAAAAGACAGTCTACTTTTAAGCTCACATTTTAAGCTCACATTTTGTTATTAGGCAAATCTTACACAGGACTTTGAGCTTCATCTGCATTGTGATAGAATTGAAGTTGGTTATTTTGTCAATTCTAAACTCATAGCTTAGGAACATTTACTATGGTTTAAGGCCTGTTCTAAGTACTTTATATGGATTAACTCATTCATATAAAGGATTCATCTAGCCTCACCTAATATTTTGCATTGATCATCATTATCATTTTCATTTTACAAATGAGGAAAATGATGAACTCAGAGAGTTAGTGTAGGTTGGCCAAAACCATATGGCTTGTAGGAAGGCAAGGTGGAATTGACCACAAGCAATGGTCTTCCCAGTCTAGGCCCTTAACTACCATGTGGTGTTGCATATACATTATGAAATATATCAAAAGTTTGGTTCTCTGTTTAATTTTCCAATGTTCTCCTTCTGTTTATATATAAGTTAAGACTGGAACATATAAAAACTAGGAACACTGCTTTATATTTCTAACAAGTCAGCATAATCTCAATCTTTTAACTGCAATTCACTGTCCCACAAAAGTTAATATAGCCAAATAATTAGCTACTCATTTTAATATGTAGCCTCATTAATGAGGCTTCTAAACCCTACCTCTTGGCCTTGTTGGTTGACTTGGCTCAGTAAGTGTCTTAGTAAACACTGAAATAATCATACTTGGATTATATTTCAGAAAAAGTTTTTACAAACAATTTTGAAAGTATGTAATGTTCTTATCAAACTTTTGAGATTTCAAAATGTCTTATGAGATTCCTCAAATGCTCCAGTAATGTGAGCGAGTATGTTATTGTTTGTTGTTGCCAGAATAAAAACTGTTGGGATATTATAAATTTACAGGCTATACATATAGTTGTTTAGTAAAAATGGATATGGTTTTCTCAAAATACAGTATTTAAATCAGAAACAATAACAGATAAGAAGCAATTTACAAATTTATATAATATTTCCACTAAATAGAAGCCAAACTTCTTTATATTGAACAACTTTTGGTTTTATTTTTACTTAATTCAAAGTGAAGATGACATTTAATTTAGCCAGTATCTATTAACATATTTTTGAGTTTTTACATCTAATTAAGTCTATCTTTGTGCCATTATAATTCAGTTTTATTTTGATTCAAGGCCAAAATTTAGCTACTGTGAGAACTGTTGAGAATTACTAGCTTATTGTTTACTTTATCTACCACTATAAATAGCCTTTCTCAGTTAATTGGCTCTTATCTAAGATAATTCAGGAACAATGTCTAAATCAACATTGGGAATGCTCTGGGAAAACAAGCTACTTTTTCTTTGCAACTCTTGGACTGTCATATTACTCTTTAGACTGCTTCTGCCACTTGGGACATGTGAGATTCTTTCCAATCTCCATTTATAACTGTATATGTGTGTGTGTACAAAGTGTATGCAAATATATGTCTATCTATACATATCTATACAACTTGTATAGATATCTGTGTTTGTGTGTGTGTATTTTCTACACACACTGTCATATTGTACTACTTTCAATTCACAGAGGAAAAAGCAGGGAAATAAAATATAATGAGATAGTCACCAGGCTGGAGGGTATAGAATAGAACAGGGGATTCAAAATCAGTGGGCAAACATAACAAAACAAAGTAAATTTTTAAAAAAGAAACATAAATTAGAGAAAGGTGATGGTGTGTGTTTACAGAGGGGCAGGGAGGATGGTAAATGCTAGAGGAAACAAATATTGCCACAAGCAAGATTTACAATAATCTTTCAAGTAAGGCATGCATAAGGATATTAAATCTGCCTGGGAGACCTGAGCCCAAGGCTTTTTTGGGAAGCAAAGCAGCAGAGTGAAGACAATCCAGAAATACATGGATAGAGGACTTGCATCCAGTAAGACGTGATAACATGATAATGAAAACAATGAAAGGTAAAACAAACAAACAAATAAAAAGCCACTCTATTAGAATCAGACAATAGGAAAATATAGCTTATGAAATTTACACAATAGGGCTCTTTGTCTTTAAGGTAATTGCAGAATGTGTTTTATATTATGTCAACAATGTACAAGCTTTAGACATTTTACTAGGATTAGTATTACCAACTACCAAAAAGAAATACCAACTTCCAAAAATTTCAGAGGGGAATTTGTGGGTTTTATTTCCCCAAAGAAGTGGTGCAGGAAGGTAGATTTTCTTGTTTATCATCATAAATAAGGTATGATTTATCATAAGGGATGAGAGATGCCACGTAGGATGATCCCCTTGACAATCTGATAAATGTGGACATTATATTATCTTCAGATTAAAATCTGGCTTTAATTTGTACCTGATTTCAGAATAATTGACATCATAAATTCTAAATTATATCTTATTCAGTCTAAATTTCCCATGTGGTGGATTTCCTAATTGTTGAATTATGACTATTAAGAACTTTATGCCATTTGATAAACAAAATCAAGACTACTGGTTGCTGATCTGGTTTTTAAAATTTCTTAGTTATGTCCACTTTTACAAATTTCTTGACACAGTTATGCTTAGGAGTCATGATTTACTTTGAATGTGTGCAAGATGAATTTAAATTATGTTCACTATTTGAAAGGTCAAAAATGAACTCCTGCTTATAGATCTATACCACTTAATAGTTGACGAGATAATCTTGATTAGAATTGTCGACACAGATTTTTCTGGAGGGATCCAATTTTGCAGAAAATACAAGATGTGAAAAACAAACACATCTTCATTGCTAAGGTTTGTAGTATGTTTAGAAGCTTTTATATGAGTGATTATCCCTAAAAATTATTTTTTCCAAATTTTGGCAAACTATTTTAGAAATAACTCCTCCATTTTATCTAATGAGTAAAAGTGACACTGCTAACAATTAATCTAGCTGAAAATTAATTAATTAACAAAATTCTTTACAAACATGTGAGTCTTTTATTGTTCTGGTTTTTGTGAATGTTTTTATTTTCGAGTTGTTCCAGTTGTTTAAGCATGACAGCACTAATTGATTTTACTCAGACAACATGGAAAATGTAAGATATGATCCGTCAATATTTACTCTGTGTATGTGTGTGTGTGTGTGTGTGTGTGTGTGTGTATTCTAGTATTTGAAGTGGAAAGAAAATATAAGGAAAAGTCTTTTCATTGCTTGAAGATCTCTAGCATCACTTGGCACCCAGAGGACCACTTTAAACAGAATGAGACTCTATATGGTCCTTAGATCCAAACCAGGCTATTTATCCTGTTGTTCTTGAGCAAATATGGAGAATTTCATTTTTCCTGGACTTATGGTGTTGTAATCCACTCTTTCAAGAACTCTGTGATTGTAACTTATTTCTGACAGTTTTTTTGTTCCTATTATCATTCCATTCTTTCACATATTTCTGACTTATATAAGAATAAAGGACATCTTAACATGGTTTAGTGATATTCATAGTATTTTCACCTAAATTCAACTCTGGTAACAAATTGTCTATGTTTTCTAAGTAGGTGATTTGGAGAAAATCCGTTAAAGTACATACTCAACACGGGACGACCAGATCAACTAACCAAGGGGAAACTTTCCAGAGAAAAGGAGGAAAGAGACTGAGAATCAGGCACATGTGGCTTTAATCAAACACAAATATTTGTGTTCAGGTGGCAAGTTAGTGAACTTCTATGTGGGTCTCAGTTTTTTCAGGTGAAATGTGACTGATTAGACAATAATAATTCCAGGATTTCATGATTTATAAGATGTATGAATTTAAGATAATCATACTGCAACTATTAGTTTCTGTCCACTAAGTTCCCAGTGGTGTTGATTTTTTAATTCTACAGGTATGACACAACACAATGACATAATATTAATTTGTTATTTTATAATAATAATGTATTATTATTATAATGATTAATAATAAACAACTTTAACACATTTTTTAAAATCTTAATGCTTTTTCTATGAGTATAATCGGACTGGTAGATGAATACTTTTTCTTTTACTGATGATCATAATGATTACTTTTATTAAGCAAAAAACATGCTTAAAATTCTTAGCAGTTAATGTATACGTTAATTAGAAATTAAGGCGTGCCTATTCTCTGAGGCCTGGAGTTAGATAAAAGATTAGAATGTAACTGTTATTTTCACCTTTTTTAATGGAAAATTTGCTTTTATCTAGAGCAACAGAAGAAAGACATTTTCATAATGGTTATTGAGTCTGTGTGATATTTGTTTATTTCAGTGTCAGTTTATGACTGTTTGCAGCATTTTCTTCGCTTACTTATCCATGATAGCTAAGTAAGCAAAATATGTATTATTTCCTCCAAAGCATTCATACTTTCCTCAAGGATTAGAGGAAGAAAGCATCTATATGGAGCAGCAACTATAGCAATATTCCCTATTTCTTATATGTTCACATATGTTACAAGGTTCACATATGTTAATGTATATCCAACTTCTTCATGCTAGTGAAGTCTCTTGATTATTGTAATTCAAGATATTGCTAAATACTAACTGGAGGGACTTTGAATCATAAGGTATTTTACTGCTTATCCAATTTCTACTCTTGTTCCTCTGAATAATTTTTTCCGTAAAGCCTTGCCAGCAAGTTAAAATTCTCTACTATTTCTTAATCAGTGTGTCCTTCAGAAGCATTATTGAGACGCCCACATTTAAAGCTAATAATCAGATAGATTTTTGTCGTTGTAATTACTGTTGTTGTTGCTTACAGATACTGTTTTGGAAACACCATAGGCCTCTTTGAAACTTTATGTTCAAATTAAGTTCTTAAATAGATTTGCAAGTCCCAGCAATAATTCCTAATATTTGTATAAGAAGATGTTATAACTGGAATTGGCATTTATGGGTATCATATTTTATTACTATAATATAATACATCTTTGGGATTTTATGATGCTACCAAATTAATTAATGACTGAGGCATATTAAGACAAATTTCAGATTGAGTTTAACTTAGTTATAGAGTGAAATCGTATTTTAAAATTATAAAGCATTGGAAGGGAGGAAAATCTTTTCCTCTGCCTCTCTAGGTTCTTCTGTCTTGCCTAATAATTAAATTGACACAGGACAGATTAATAGGAGAAAACAAATTAAATTTTTTACATGTAGCAGTCCATAGAAATATAAGACTCCATGAAGTGACCAAAGCAGGCAGCTTTTATATCTTTTAGACAAAGACATAATTATTTGTGAAGTTTTGACCAAAAAGGGGGATTTTTCTTGGGGTAGCAAATTAATAAAGAAGTAACAAAATTTGTTTATACAGCTTTCTCCGCCTTGTATCTCCTATCTCTAGCAGTAAGGACGCCTCCTACCCTCCTGGTACAAGGAGGGTACCTTTCGCATGGGGGATTTATTTCCTGCTTTCCAGGGGACAAAGGAGCGCTAGAGTCTTCTTGCACTCAGATGTTTTTCAAGTAACTTCAATTCAAAATAATCAGTATGCCTAACTGGCATATTTTGGGGCAGCCTGCTCTGGATCCCAATAGCATTTTGTCAAATCAAGTTGGAAAATTATAGGGACACAGTTTACAAATTTGATTGTAAGGCAATTTTATTTTATTGTTTTTTGCTAAAACTTCAGCATGATGTATAGGGTATAAAACATCCCAGTGGTCCTAAAATATTCATTTATTTTCATATTTTTCTTACTAAATTTATGCTTTATCTAAGGCAATATTTTATGTTAATACTAAGGCTAAGGAACATTTAGTCCAACTTGAATGTGAGAACTTTGCTTTACACATTCCAAAGACAATGTGTTTTTTTGTTGGCCTTGTTTTTCATTAGCTTAAATTCTATGCTAATTATGTTCCTGGCAAGATTTTTACCATAGCTTGTTCAAAGACTTAAAGTATTTATGATCACAAGTTCGTTTAAGATTTAATAAACATATTTTACAATGAAATAAGTTGAAAGTCTTTTTAAAATAAAAACATAACTCATCTTAAAAGAGCTGATGTGATATAATGACAAATGCTATATACTTACTATATAATTTTTCTAAGTTGACAAAAATCTAAGTACTACTGAAACATGTTATTGAGCATTAGTTAAAGTAGCAAACCTTGAACAGATACCCCAAAATTGTTTCAAGCACTTATGTTTCCTGCACTTGATATAGGCAGTTTTATTAAGTATTTTCCCGAAGTGAGTGCTATTCGGTATCTATGCCTATAAATTGAATTAAATCTCAAAAGAAAATCTTATCCTCCATATTCCATACATTGATAGGACTGCATGTAACATTTTAAGACTGTCAATATCTAAAATTTTCAGTATAGTTTAGATTTACTTTAAAATATGAAATAATATTTACTATAAATTCTGGCAAATACACATGTAGATAATTAAGATTGCATGTATAAAATTAAAACAGCTAATGACATACATGAGGTACAAAAAACGCCCCAAATTCAGCTATTGGTAAAATATAACACATTCATCTAAACCAAGGGTTGGCAAACTATGTTCTGTGTGGGGTAAGGTAGCAAAGCCATAGGGTTTCTGGGCAACTACAGGCACACCTCGTTTTATTGAGCTTTACTTCATTGCATTTTGCAGACATAGCATTTTTTAATAACTTAAGGTTTGTGGCAATCCAGTTTTGAACAAGTCTATCAGCATCATTTTTCCAACAACCTTTGTCCTGTGTCATGTTTTGGCAATTCTCACAATATTCCAAACCTTTTCACTATTACTATATTTGTTATGGTGATTTGCAGCCTGTGATCTTCGATATTGCTATTGTAATTTAGAGACCCATGAACTGTGCTCATACAGGATGGTGAACTTAATAGACATGTTTTGTGTGTTCTGACTGCTCCACTGACCAGTTACTCCCCAATCTCTCCCCTTCTCCTCAGGCCTTCTCATTTCATCAGACACAAAGATTTGAAATCAGGCCAATTAATAACTCTACAATGGCCTCTAAGTGTTCAAGTGAAAGGAAAATCAGCACATCTCTCCCGTTAAATCAAAAGCTTCTGAAGGACGGCATGTGGAAAGCTGAGACAGGCAGAAGGCTAGGCTGCTGGCACTAACCGAGTTGTGAAAGAAAAAAAAAAAATTCTTGAAGGAAATTAAAGATGCTACTCCAGTGAACACACAAATGATAAGAAAGTGTAACAGCCTTAGTGCTGATATGGAGAAAATTTTAGTGCTCTGGATAGAAGATCAAACCAGCCACAACATTCCCTCAGCCAAAGCCTAATCCAGAGCAAGGCCCTAACTCCCTTTAATTCTATGAAGCCTGAGAGAGGTCAGGAAGCTGCAGAAGAAAAGTCTGAAGCTGGCAGAAGTTGGTTCATGAGGTTTAAGGAAAGAAGCTGTCTCCGTACCATTAAAGTGCACAGCGAAGCAGCCAGTACTGCTGCAGAAGCTGCAGCAGGTTATCCAGGCAATCCAGCTCAGATCATTAACGGAGGTGGCTATGCTGAACAATGAATTTTCTCTGTACATGAAACAGCCATATTTTGGAAGAAGACACAATCCAGAATGTTTATAGCTAGAGGAGAAGTCAATGCCTGGCTTCAAAGCTACAGAGGACTGGCTGACACTCTTCTTACAGGCTAATACAGCTGGTGACTTGAAGTAAAAGCCAGTGCTTATTGACCATTAAAATCCTAGGGCTCTTGAGAATTATGTTAAATCTATTCTGACTGTACATGCATACCTTAGAGACATTGTAGGTTCGATTCCAGACCACAACATTACAGTGAATATCACAATAAAGTGGTTCACACAGTTCTTTCGGTTTCTCAGCACATACAATGTCTACTTTGTACTGAAGTCTATTAAGGGTGCAATAGCATGTCAAAAAAAACAATGTACGGGGGGTTGGGTATAGCTCAGTGGTAGAGCGCATACTTAGCATGCACAAGGTACTGGGTTCAATCCCCAGCATCTCCATCAAAAAAATAATAAACAAACAAATAAATCTAATTACCTCCCCCCACCAAAAAAAAAAAAAAAAGAACAAACAAATAAATAAATAAATAAACAAACAAACAATGTACATACCTTGATTAAAAATAATGCTGTTGGAAAAATGGTGCCAACAGACTTGCTTGACACAGGGTTGCCACAAACCTCCAATTTGTTAAAAAGGCAACATTTGAGAAGTGGAATAAAGTAAAGGACAATAAAACAAGGTTGGCCTGTAAATGCAGCAACAAAGCCTGGGTGACATAACATCTGTTTACAATATAGTTTACTGAATAGCTTAAGCCTACTGTTGAGAACTACTGCTCAGGAAAAAGATTCTTTTCAAAATATAACTGCTTATTGACAATACACCTGGTCACCAGAGAGCTCTGATGGTGATGCACAGCAAGATTAATGTTGTTTTCATACTGCTAGCACAACATCCATTCTGCAGCCTCTGGATCAAGAGTCATTTTGACTTTCAAGTCTTATTTTTTGAGAAAACCTTTCATAAGGCTATAGCTTCCATAGATGGTGATTCTTCCGATGGATCTGAACAAAGTAAATTTAAAAGCTTCTGGAAATAATTCACTAGTCTAGGTGCCATTAAGAATATTCAAAATTCATGGGAGGAGGTCAAAATGTTAATCTTTTAACAAGAGTTAGTTGATTCCAGCCCACATGGATGCCTTTGAGGGGTTCAAGACTTTAGCAGAGGAAGGATCTGCAGATGTGGTGGAAATAGCAAGAAAACTAAAATTAGAAGAGGAGCCTGAAGATGTGACTGAATTGCTGCCATCTTGTTCTAAAACCTGAACAAATGAGGAGTTGCTTCTTATGGATGAGCAAAGAAAGTGGATTCTTGAGACAGAATATACCCCTGGTGAAGATGCCATGAAGGCTGTTGAAATAAAAATGAAGGATTTAGAATATTCAAGTTAGTTGATAAAGCAGAGGAGGGGTTTGAAACTATTGACTCCAATTTTGAAAGAAGTTCTACTGTGGGTAAAATGCTATTAAATAGCATTATACACTATATAGAAACTGTTCATGAAAAGAATGTTAATCAATGTGGCAAACTTCATTGTCTAATTTTGACATTGTCACAATCACCACAACCTTTGGCAACCACCACTCTGATCAGTCAGCAGCCATCAGCATGGAGGCAAGACTCTCCACCAGCAAAAAGATTATGACTCGCCGAAAGCTCAGATGCTGGTTAGCATTTTTAGTAATAAAATATTTTAAATTAAGGTTTGTACCTTGTTTTCTTAGACACAATACTATTGTACACTTATAGACTACAGTAGAGTGTAAAGATAACTTTAACATACATTGGGAAACCAAAAATTTGTGTGACTTGCCCTATGGTGATATTCACTTTGTTGAGGTTATCTGGAACCAAACCCATGATATCTCCAAGATATGCCTGCACTTAACTCAGCTATTTTAGTGCAAAAGCAGCCATAGACAATACATAAACCCAGGAGTGTGCCATGTGGCTGTGTTCCAACTAAACTTAACTTACAAAGGAGAGCCCAGGTTGGATTGCCCCTCCCAATACTATGCAGCAATTTCAAGCTCACCGAATTCTGATTGAAACACTTTTCTGTTTGGAATGTTTGTGAAGTGGACATCTGATCAGCATTTATGCATATTCAGCCCAGCTGTATGATAAATTGAATCACTCCTCACAGTTACACAGTTAAGGAGCATAATCCTGAGCTCTTTTTACAAACTTGGGGAAGCTTTTTTAAAGGAATACTACTAGGGAGAGGAAAGGATACAAACATGTCACATCAGATTATGATTAATAAATATCTTCAAATAACCATTTCCTTAGACATTGGTATTTCATTCTAGTATAGCATACTAGATCCATGAAACAGCTATCAACAAAATACTTTAATATGCATGTGTCTATATGAATATGCATGCATACATACATATTCATATAGACACATGTATATTATACATATATGTATACACACAGGTTTACACATATGTAAGTACATAGGTATATATAATTTTCTAAGTCTATCTATCTATCTATCTATCTATCTATCTATCTATCTATCTATATACATCAGTTTGCTAGTTAATTTGGTTCCAGTGATATGTTTACACTTTTATATGTTTGTATGTTGTTCTGAGTTTAATTCTGTTTCTGCTGAATGTCTGGGCACAGAATCCACATATGATATTTAAGTTTCTTGGATGTTTTTCTACTTGCCTGGCACTGAAAGCATAAGCAAGAAATGAGAACTACTCACTATGACTATGCTTTTGGGGAGTCTTATTAAGGTAAATCCAATACACTGGTTCCAATAATATAAAGCTTATATTGGATTTCAACGTGTGGCTTTGATACCCTAGGCATGGTGCAATTTTCTGAATTATTCACACATAATCACTCCAGGGGATAACATCAAAGCATGATGGGAAAGTGCCTTAAAGCAGGCAACCATGAAGAGTCTTGTCCTGTAGCCGAGATTCAGAATACATTAAGGATGATGATAACACAACTTTCATGACCTAAATGTGTTAAATTTACCTATTCAGAGATGATGGCGGAGATGATGATGATTTCAGATGTCTCAGATAAGCATTTAATCATCATTTTCTCCACTTACTTGTTATTAGAGGAATATACATTTTAAAAGAAGAAGAAAGAGAAGACTAATTCACTAAATGGCATTGATTCTACATAATGCACAGTTAGAAATGTCCATCAAAATATGGCTATGAGAAGTAATGGAGTAAGTAAATTGTGTCTCTTAAACTAATAATAGAAGAATACTATTATTACCTAAGTTAATAATCATGTTTTTTAACTGAAGGTACATACTATTTTCAGAATCTAAAAGAGTTAAAAGAGATAAAAACAAAATTACATCTCAAGTAATCTAAAATTCATAATTAAAATAAGTGACTATATTCCTTGAAGAAGAAAAAAGAAGAAAAGGAAAAAGAATAGCTGAATATTATAAATGATTTGGCAAAATAGAATTTCATAAGTTTAAGAAATGTAAACAACTTTTGAAATTCTAAGACTAGTACACAAAGGAACAAATACAGTCCAATGATAAGTAAAGCTAGATGAATATTATAACATTTGTATAATTTTATAATACTTATTTTTACAGCTTGTTCTCATTTGCAAATCCTGTCTTCTCAATCCATAAGGTACCCAGCATCTATTACCCAAGCATATGGTTGGATACAACTGCTTTTGATGACTGAGGCATGTAAAAAAAGACATGATGCTGGAATGAGCTTGGAATGAATGGCACTTTGAAAAGAACTAGTACACAATTCACTGACCAAGAAGATGACTGGTAGAAGAGTAGGCTTACAGGGCCAGGTCCCGTAAGAATTCATAAACCGTGGTAAATTCCAGGTGCCACAGATGCCTATTGGGTTTTAAGCAGCATGATGACATAATATTCAATATAAAAAAATGTCACCTGGGAACTCTCTGGTGATGAATTGTTAGGAACCAAAATTGGAGGTTGATAATTGGGAACACTGAAGATCTATTTGAGCATAAGAAAAAAATTCTGGAGTGATTGTAGAGAGTGGTGAGGAAAGTGGAAGTAGAAATGAAATTGACTGGGATAGAAACAGATTGTAAGCAGGTGGAAGCAAAGAAGCAATGTTCAGTTAAAAATACCAGTGAGACGTCCAACAAGAGATTTCAGATAACAGAACGTGTAAGTCTGGAGTTTAGAGTATCTGTCCCAAGTCAGGAAACATATTTAAGGGTTGTCAGTATGGAAATGACACTTCAAGCAACAAAAGAAAATGGAAATCAGAGTTATGTCTACAAATGAATACTCATATTGTATTAAGAAATCTACTACCACCTCTGTTTCAACAAGTGTACTCCAATTACCTTCTGCTAAATCTCACGTTGCTTTTAGTGAGAACTAGAGAAGGTGAGAAGAAAATATTTTTATTTAGGCAAATACTTTTGTACATTTTTTACTTTGCCATTTAATTAACAAGCTTAATCACAGCTAAAATATTTATATGAATCAATTCAATTTTAAAAATTGTTCCTGATTGATTTTAGTAAATATTATTTATTACATGTAAGAAAGTTGCTTCAGGGAAAACAAAAACTTTTATGAGAAGTATAATTTACAAGTAAGTTTAAGTAATTACTTAGTATTGATTTTATTGGATAAGCCTTGGGCCATGTATTTGACAATTGTCAAGAAATGGAACCAAGATCCTAAATAAATAAATAAACACATATATTTTAAAGATTTTTTTTTCTAGCTTTAGAGTCAACAAGTCCTTTTCTCATAGGTTTTTTTCCTTCTAGAAAAGACATTTTATTTGAGAAAAATGTCTTTTATGCTCTATGAGTATAGAATTTATTAAATTTTTGTTGGCTTTAGGTAGAAGGTATCTTTGAGGTTAATGTGGAAAAATAATAAAATAAAAGGAAAGGACATAATTTAATCTGAGGGAAAAAAATAATGTTTCCAAGAATTTCCAACATGAAACCACTTTTAAAGGAAAAAACACATATGATACCTACATATTTGTGTGTGTGTGGAAGAAAAAAAATGTCCCTTAAGAAGTCTGTTGTCCTACATTTATAAGATGTTTAAAAATACTTGTTTACTTGACAATGTTAGTCACTTCGTAATAACTTGTTATACTAATTTGAGTGACTGCACAAGTGTATTTCTTTGAAAGTAATTCTTAATTCAAAATTTTCATTTGACATTCCTTTCTAGCAATTTTAATATAAAGAATATTTTATAAAAGTCTTAATTGTGGAAGAAAATACACATGAAAAGGTGACAAAAGTTATCTTCAATAATTAACTGGAAGATTTACTAAGAGTAAATATGCTCTACTTATTAATACAATTCTAAATTCAAATTGGTAAAGGTTAATAAAAAATTTAAAACTTCAAATAACTGAGATAGTATGTGTAAATTGTGTGGAAGAATATCTAGTACCCAGAGAAGCCAATACGAAGAACCCTTAGAACTCAATAATAAGAAAACAAATAAATCAATTAAAACGTGGGCAAAAGATCCAAACAGACACCTCATCAAGGAAGATATACAAATGAAAATAAATATGAAAAGATGGTCAATGTCATACGTAATTAAAGGATTCAAAATCAAAACGAGATACCACTCCACATGTATTAGAATGGCCAAAATCCCAGACACTGAAAACACCAAATACTGACAAACATGTGGAGCAAAAGGAACTCTCAGTCATTGCTGATGGGAATGAATGATACAGACACTTTGAAAGACATTCTGGCAGTTTCTTACAAAGTCAATATACTCTTACCATACATTTCAGCAATTATGCCCCTTGTTATTTACCCAAAACAGTAGAAAACTTACATCTACATAAAAACATACATATCATGAATGTTTATAACAGCTTACTCATAATTGTCAAAACTTGGAAGCAACCAAGATGTTCTTTAAGGGGTGAATGGATAAACAAACTGTGGTACGTTTATACACTGGTATAGTGTTTAGCACTAAAAAGAAGTGAGCCATCACGCCATGAAAGGACGTGGAGCAAACTTAAATGCCTGTTGCTAAGTGAAACAAGGCAATTTGAAAATGCTACATTGTGTGTGGTTCCCACTGTACGAACCTTAATGTCAATTTATTTAATAATATTGATTCAGTATTGGCTCACCAATTGTAAGAAATGTATCACACAAACGAAAGATGTTAAAATAGGAGAGACTGAGGAAAGGGAGGAGGGCTTATGAGAATTCTCTGTACTTTCTGCTCAATTTTATTCTTAACCTAAAAATGCTCTAAAAAATAAGCATCAATTTAAAACAACAACAACGAAAAAACCCACAAACACAACAACAACAACAACAAAAGAAAAAAGAAATCTCTCTGTATCTTATAACTGCACATCTCTGGGAAATTTACGTAACAGTGAAATAGTTCCAATCTTCTATATATTAAGGGAGATAATGTACTTAAAATGCTAAATGTATACCTGGAATCTAATAACCATCAATAAAAGATTGCTGTTTTTGTTGGTGATTGTATTCCTATGAAGTCTGTTATCTGAAAACCCACCATCAGAATTAAAATTGTAATAGATAATAATTTAAATAACATGAAAAAATTAGAAAGAGTAAAATATTAATTGCACATTTCTAAATAGGTCATGGAATCAAATGACTGCAATTTATAAGGCAAAAATTACTTAAATATGGAGTAAATTTTAGAGTAAGCAAATAGACACCATTGAATAAACAAATAATAAAGTATCAGTTGATGACCAACAGCATACTCCTGCTTTGCTCTAATTTCTTTCATCATCTCCAGAAAAAAAAATTATAATAAATTGTAAACAATGGGAAAGTATTTTTAAAAACTAATCATACTCAAATATTGATGCAGAGGTGGGAAAAAAACATGAAAATAATGTAATATTTACAGGAGAGTTCATGGCTACAAATCAGAAGGCTAGAAGACTCTTGCAAGTGCACTTTTTCAATGCTAGTCAATGAGAGAAACGGCAGAGAACAGAGGATGTGCCAAAAGAATGAGGACAAATATTATTGCAACTTCCCAAAATGGGAAATAAGGGGATTCTAAAACTACAGATCACTTAGCCTATAAGCTTGACATGTGTCTTTGGCAAAATTGTAAAACAGATTATGTAGCAGATGGCTTGTGAGTATTTCACAATTAGAGTGTTGATCACTAGGCTCCAACATGAATTCAAGTGGTGCAAATCATAGCAAAGTAATTGCCTTTCCATTTCATTGTGGCATAAATTAAACCAGTGGACTAGGGGAATACAGATTCATAACAACCTGAATTCAGTGAAGAATTTTGCAAAGGTTGATATCAAAATGTTTTGTGCGATTTTCTAAAATGTTGCTGGCATGAAAATGTTATTACATGGAATTTTTTGTTATTGAATAACTAATTCTTGATACAAATTTGTGGATACAGTTTTTAATAAGTATTGTATAACAGGAACACTTGTGGAGCATTTTCTAAAAAAACATGTGCTTAGACCCAGAGCCTACCCTAGACATCCTGATTCAGTAAGTCTGGTTATTACTTTGGTTATTTTAAATAACACATTACAAAATAATATAATGCAATTGTCTTTCAATTTTATCTGTGGAAAAACAGTATACTAGTTAAAATTATTCCTCTAGTTTTGGGGCTGCACTATTTATGTTTCATAAATGACTTTATTGTATCTTTGACTATTTTATAGCTATTCCATCTATAACTCATCATGATAATGATATTATTTTTAATTTTTATTTTAAACTTTATTTCCTACTATTAAATCTATTTTCAATGTACTATGCAGCTTAACCCTTTAAATTATAAGTAATATCATGAGTGCTCTCAAAACTCTTCAAGTAGTTTATTTATCACATGGAATAAAAACTTTATCCACAAATTTCAGTACAACCCCATCACCTCTCAGATCTCATTTCCTGATGACTTTCTTTCTCATTCACTTCACTTAAGCCAGACTGGACTTTTAAAAATTATTCTTCAAACTGGAATGTCACTATATCGATACCATAGCATTTATAGTCCATCTAACCTAGATACCCACATGGATTGCTCCATCCCTCATTTATTTTATATACTGTCTATCTCCCATATGAAAATTTTTGTCTACTTAGTTCAATGTTGTATCCATAGGTACTTAGTGGTATGTAGCATATATTTGTTGGAACATATATTAATAAGTGAATAGAAAAATAAATAACATGGGTTACCTCTGTCCCTCTGTGTCCTAAAAATATAACAACTGATTTTACCTGAAATTAATCAGAATATTGATTATATAAATTATTGATCATAGGATTATATAAGACCACCATTTTATTTACTGTTGCCATTCTCATACAAACATATTTAATAAGAAATGTAATATTGATAATATAACTACTTCCAAAGACTATGTCTTAGTTATTTCATTGCTTTACTTAAAATACTGCCATCTTTCTTTCTAATTTACCTATGCCTTAACTATGTTTGACATGAACTTAATTGATATTTTCTGAAAAAATTGTAACAGCTTTTATAATGTCTGTTTTATGTCATAATGTTGTACATTATGTTTAACATTTTAAAGGATGTCAAAAATCTGTATTTTCAAACTAGTATTGGGATAATTAGGTTCACATTCAAAGGAAAAAATGTGGAACCATATCTCATATAAACATTTTAATTCAAATTGAATCACACACTTAAATGTAAGGGCTAAAACTATAAGAACTCTAGGAAGAAAGCATGGAAAAAATCTTAGTGAACTTTGTTAGTTAATGAAACGCACAAGTGACAAAAAGTAATTTGGACTTCATCAAAATTTTTTTAAATTGTATTTCAAAAGATACCGTTAAATATGAAAATACAACTCAGAATGTGAGAAAAAAGTTGCTAACAATATATCTCATAAAGGACGTTTATACAGTATATATCAAAAGCACACACATACACAGTACAACTTAATAAGAAAAAGAAAAATAACTCAATTTTAAAATCAACAAAGGTCTTTAGACATTTATTCAAGGAAAATACATGAGTGGCTATAAGCACATGAAATGAAGCTAGAGCTCAATTTTGCCCTCAGCATTAGAGTAGGGAGAGCCAGAGGTCAGCCCAAGTTCTTCACTGGTGCAAGTCCTTAATTCTAGGCCTTTCCTCATCTGTGAAATGGGCTTGCAGCAGAGTTGTTCAAATGACCAAATAAGAAATGGGCATAATAAACATTTTTCATTCAGCTGCTCAAAAAAAAAATCATTAGTCATTATGGAAATGCAAATCAAAACAATGAAATACTACTTCACACTCACTAAGATGAATAAAAAAGACAAACTTAACAAATGTTGGCAAGGACATAGAGAAAATGGAACCATTATATTTTGCTGGTAGGACTGTAAAATGGCACAGTTGCTTTGGAAAACATTTTGGACATTCTTCAAAATGTTAAACACAGAGTCACTGTAAGACCAAGCAATTCCATTCCTAGACATATATCTCAAATTGATGAAAACATACTTTCACTTAAAAAGAAAACAAAATTTATAGCAGCATTTTTATACTAATAAAGATGAAACCAATCCAAATATCTGAAAACTAATGAATGGATAAAAATAAGATATATTCATATAAAGGAATACAGTTGGCAATAAAAAATAATAAAGTGCTGATACACTACAACATGGATGAACCTTGAAAACATTATGCTAAATGAGAGAAGCCAGTCACCATTCTCTTTCCTGTTGTCATCCTCATAAAAGCATACTTAATGATAAGTAATTTAACAATTTAATGTTTCCATTTATATTTCCAAAAGAGACAAATTCATAAAGACAAACAGTAAATTAGTAGTTCTAGGGAATTTGAGGGAAAGGGAGAGAGGAGAGTGATTGCTAACATGCAATGTGTAATATAAAAAAAAAGATTTTTTTCAAGTGAAGAAAATCTAAAATTAGATAATGATGAAGGTTGAACCACTCTGTGAATATACCAATTTTTTTTAAATCACTGAATTATACACTTTAGAAGATGAATTTTATGCTATGTGAATTATATCTCTATTAACTGTTAAAAAATCCAAAATATGACATTATGACTAATTACCTAGTGTTCTTGTTCAACATGGAAATACTTAAAACCTTTGGAGAAGCTTCCATTTATTTTTATTTTGAATAAGATTTTCTTGTAAAGATGACAATGAGAGAGCATCTTTTTCTTGCTAATAGAATTTTGGTGACTAGTGGGTGGGGCTAAAAGCTCCCATTTACATCATCTCCTGAGAAGTCTATATGCATAAACCATACTTTGCTCATATAAAACTGGTCACTAAACACACCTTAATCAGTCTGGGGTGGGTGTCCACTCTCAAGGCTGAAGAGTTTGTGGTATGCCCGGAGAGCTCTGCTGTTCATCAGAGAGTCGCTTAATAAAACCCATCATATATATGTGTGTGTGTATATATATATATTTTTTTTTTTTTTCCTGAGTGATTCAACCAAGCAGTTTTGGTTGAAGATGAGACACACAGACTAAAATAAGCACAACACTTGAAGTAATAGATGTATAGAAAATCAAAAGCTGTGTTGTGGAGAATACAGTGTTGTGGGTAATAGTGTATTTTGAAGAACCTAGATACAGAGACACCAAAATGGAAGATCTGAGTCGTAGGAATAGTAAATTCTAGAAATTCTAATTACGTTGCTAAGATACTAGACAACTAGAGGTATATTGTATCCTAAAAGGCAGTAAAAATGTCTCCTTCACCAGGAGGCTCCTATTTCCCCTTATTTCCCGTGAATCCATAAATTAAACCCTACAATCTGAGATAACGTAGCATATAGTTCTGTAAGTAGATGGTGTATATTTTTGTTTCTCATTTTTGTTCCTTTTTATTTTTTTATTTTTGTTCCTTTATTTCTTTTGGCTATACATTAATATCAATTTCTTTTTTATATTTTAATAAGATCCAAATCTTAAACTAACTTTGAAAATACATTCTTTACTCTGCCCACCCCCAGGATCATATACATTGTTTTGAAAATTTTTTACACTTTGGATTATTTTGGAGCTTAATCAAATCCTGATGTATCATTTTAAATTTTACTACATATTTCTGTTTTTATTTAAGCCTCTCTCATAGGTGGTTTTTTTCATTATTATCAAAATCTCTAACTTCTCTTAGTCTCCATTTTCTATTTTCAATTTATGATCCCTTTTTTGGTCAAATTTAATTTCTGTTATAATGATACTATTTATATAACTATCATTATCTTTTCATATTTATCCTTAAAGCAGATAAATTTATGTTTCTTATTTCATTATGGTTTTTTCCCCCAAAACTGATATAACATCTGAAATACAGGGAACTAAAAGAGGTTTATTTCTTGCTTTTACTAGATTAAATATCAGAAAATCAGTTTGTGTCTTTCTCTTTAAATTCTGGGTATTTTTTCTGTGGACACAAAGTAAATGGAATGATTTATATATGATTTTCATATTACATAATTTCTTATAACTGTTTTTCCTTTTAATGCTGTAGCCGTGAAATACTTTCTTCAAAAAAATTTGTACCTGAAAGAATAGCATGTGAAATAAATTAATACTTAGTTGTTCCACTTTAAATTCTGCCCGCTCAGTGTTTCCTTCCTTCTCACAGCAGTCAGTCCCTCAGCATTTCAGAATCCCTTTTAACACAAAATTGAAAACCATTCAATAAATAGGTTTTATAATAACCTATAAATCTTCCCGACCGTACTATAGATCAGTGTCTGTCAAACAGGATGAGTTTGCCTTTACCCTGAGGGCATTTGATAATGTTTGGAGATCATTTTGATTGTCAACAACTGGAGTGAAGAGTTCTTCTGACATCTAGAAGGTAGAGGTCGAAGATGCTGCAAATATCCAACAATGCACAGGATAGTCCTCCACAACAATACATCGCCCCCAGCCCCAAAATTCCAAAAGGCCATTGTTGAGAAACCCTGTTATGGATATTTATTATGAATAAGCATTTAGTCAACCAACAATATTAATAATCATGTTGTTAATAACAACGTTTCCTATGGCCATGTCCTGAGTATAAAATTATAAACCAGTATGAGAAATTATTTCCATAAATTTACATAAGCAGCTCTTATTCTCAGTAATAATAAGCGAGTACACCTGTAATCTTTGTTTCCTAAGTAACAGCAATGTGGAGGTGAAAATTAAGAAGTGGGTCAAACCTCAAGTAAATCATCTTGGCTTTTACTCTTAAACTTGCTCCTAGGGCATTGTTTTACAATACAGCAAATAGCACCAACAATGCCCAGTTGTTTAGACCAAAATCTTGGTCATCCATCACCTTTGATTGCTTTCTTTCTCTCACTGACGTATCTCTTTCAATAGAAAATTCTATTGTGTGTGTATGTGTGTGTGAAATGGTTAGAAGCAATCAGTTTTTATATGAAAAATATAAAAATATACGGTGACCACTTTTCCTCATTTCCAATCCTATTACATTAGAGCAAGCCATCTGAACTACAGCAATAGCCTCCAACTAGGCAAATTAGCTTCTGCACCCCGCCCCTTGTTTCCCCTCTCCCTCCACGGGTCACTTTGCCACACATTATTCAATGTTATACTTTTATGATAGGAATACGATTATGTTTCTCCTTTCCAAAATTTCTCAAATAAATTTCCATCACACATAATATAAAAAAGACAAAAAGGTAACACCTTACCACAGAAGATATAAAATAGTAACTAAACATATAAAAAGACCCTCAACACTGTATATTATTTGAGGACTGCAAATCAAAACAATGAGATACCACAACATTTCTATTACAATGACTGAACTCCAAAACACTGACAGCACGATTTCCTGGTGTGGATAAGGAGCAACAGGAACTCTCATTCATTACTGGTGGGAGGACAAAATGGTATAGTCAGTACCATGGAAGACAGTAGCAATTTTTTCACAAACCTAAATATACTCTTACCGTAAGACCTAGCAGTTATGCTCCTTGATATTTACCCAAATGATCAGAAACCTATGTTCACACAAAAAGCCTGCACATGATTCTGTGTAGCAGCCTTATTCATACTTGCCCAAATTTGGAAGTAGCCAACGTGTCCTTCAGTAGGTGAAAGGATAAACAAACTAAACTGTGGACCATCCAGACAATGGAATACTACTCAGCACTAAAAGAAATGAGCTATCAAGTCATGAAAAGACATAGAGGAGACTTAAATGCATATTGCCAAGTGAAAGAAACCAATTTCAAAATGCTACATTATATTTGCCTGCCAGGGCTGTTCTAACAGAATGCCACAGGCTTGGTGGCTGAAGTAGAAGTTTATTTCACACTTCTGGAGACTGAAAGTCCAAGCTCAAGGTGTCAAGGGTCTGGTTTTTCCTGAGGCCTTTCTCTTCGGCTGGGAGAGGGCCACTTTCTTGCTGTGTCCTCACCACCCTTTCCTCTGTCACACGCATCCCTGGTACATCTTTCTCCTCTTACAAGGACACTGATTATCTCAGATTATGCCCCACGCTGATGACACAACTTAATCTAAATTACTAACTTAAAGACCTTGCATCCAAATGTAGTCACAGTAGGGGTTAGGACTTCGACATACACATTGTTGGAGGACACAGTTCAGTCTATAATAGCTCTATTCTTTATGATTCCAACTATATGGCATTCTGAAAAAGACAAAGCTATGGAAATAGTAAAAAGATCAGTGGTGTCCAGGGATCAGGGAGGAGAGAAGGATCAAGAGGCGACCACAGCAGATTTTTAGGTCAGTGAAAAGACTCTGTGTGATACTGTGATGGCGGATATATGTCAGTATACATTTGTAGAAACCCACGGACTGCACAACAGGGAGTGAACCCTGAGGTAAATTGCTGCGTCCAGCGCAGCTCGGGACCGTGTCTGAGGACGGGTGACGCAAGACTTAAGAAACAAAGAGACAAAGTAAAGAGCAAAGATGGGACCAGGGGACTCAGGATCTCGTGGATCTAGAGCACCGAAAGCCTGGTCAACATCATATTTATTAGGAGTAACAGCTCAGAAAAAAATGTGATCAAAAAGCTGGGGCTTTAGATATTCCATGCGCTAAGCACTAAGTTCTGCTTGCTGATTAACTGATTAATTTCAGGCCTGTCCCTTCCAGGAACAATCACCCTCCTCCGGGTATGCAAAATTTCTATATCTATCCTGTTATTGCCTCCGGGACATCTTGAGATAGCAAATATTCCCCCTGGGCTTAACCGCATGCTTTCATGCCAGAACAAAGTTGTTAATGGATGATCTGGCTTTCCGGGACCAGCCATTGTTTCACCCTAAGGAAATATCTGCCCTCCTTCGTGCCCTTATGGTCAACCTCAGGATTGCTCACCACATATTTTCTTTAGCATAATACGTGCTATAGGTCATCTACTGTGTAAAACATTAAAACAAAGCAAACATGTGCATTTTAAGCAAGCAAGTGTGTATATAATATTTTAAGCTCATGGAAATTTAGGTGCGGCTTGTTTTCCAGCAGTAAATTACGGACCTTAGATAATAATGCTGTGTCTATGTAGATTCCTCAGTTACAACAAATGTACCTCTCTGGCGAAGGATGTTAATGGTGTAGGAGGCAGTGAGTGTGTGGGGCATAGAACATATGGGTACTCCGTAATTTCCTGCCCAATTTTGCTCTGAACCAATAACTTATTTAAAATGTAAAGTATATTAAACAACAACAACAACAATGAAGGTACTGCATTAACTTCCTAGGGCTGCTCTCACAAGGTACCATACCCTGGGTAACTGAAAAACAATGGAAACGTATTGTCTCCGGGGTCTGGAGGCTGGAAGTCAGAGATCAGTGTGTTGGCAGAGGCATGGAATCTCCCTTTGAGACGTGTAGGTGAATCCTCCCTTGCCTCTTCCTGGCTTTGGACTGTTTGCTGGCAATCGTTGGTTTTTCTAGGTTTACAGCTGCCTAACTCCAATCTCCGCCTTCATCACCACATGACATTCACCTGTGTGTCTCTGTGTCTTCACAAGGATGTCTCCTTATAAAGGCACCAGTCTTAATAGATTATCGACCCACCTTATTTCAGTATGACTTCATCCCGACCAATTACATGAGCAATGACTATTTTCGAATAAGGTACATTCTGTGATACTGTGGGTTTGGGCTTCAACATAGCTTTTTTCTCACAGGAGGGGATGCAGTTCAAACCATCGCATTACCATGATCACATGGTTGTTGACTTTATGGCCTCTGACCCCCCTCTAAACTCAATTCCTGCCCATCTGCTCTTCAGCCATTAAAATAAGGCCACATGGGCCTCACTGTTCTGCAAACTACCAAAGATGTTTCCACACCAAGGTCTTTGCATGTGTGATTTCTTCTGCTTGGAATACCCTTTCCTGGAGATAGGTGTGTGCCTCCTTCCTTCACTTCACTCAGATCTCAGCTCAGAAATGCTCTCCTGAGAAAGTCTTCTCTGGCCAACCGTGCTGCCATGTGGTATCTCCTTTATTTCTCTTTGTAGCACTTCTTGTTGCTTGATGTTTGTTTTTATTTAATATATATCCCCATTCAAGAACGCAGGGGGGTGTTGTATCTCCAGACACTGGAATGGCTTAGCACATGGTACGTACTCAAGGATATACACTGAATGAGTGAATGATAAGTCTGAGGAGATAACCAATAAATAGTTCAATCACCAGCCTCAGCCCATGAGACCCCAGGATAACCTGAAAACTCTCATACTCTCTGCCAGGGCATAGTTCATATGCCATTCTTTGTCTGTATCTTTCTTAATTGCTGACTGAGTTTCTCTCTCATTAGACTGAAATTCTTTCCTTTGCAAAATCTGGTTCCTAAAGTGAGATTAAAGAAGAATATTCCTATATCATCAGTGTTTTTTCTAAAAAATTCTTAACTCCCCTAAAAGTACATAAAAAAACCCTAAATATATATAAAATTAACCCCCTCTAAACGTATCTAAAGGTTAAGGAAAAAAATTCCTTAATCTCCCTAAAAGTATATAAATCATGATTCAATCGTGATTTTAGAGTATGAACCTCTGGATAGCAAAATGTGTATACAAATGTAAAATGTGTACTGTAACTCATGACAGATTAAAGAGTTCATGTTCAAAATATGATCCTGCAGCCTCTACGATTATCTAAATAAAAAAGAGAGAGATTTGGTACAAATGTGACTGTGTAGGTTAAATGTGAAAATAACATAACAGCAGCCTGCCCCTGACAAGGCTTCATGGTGTGACCCTCAAGGGAACATCCATTATGGTAGCTGTGTCTGGTTGGGTTATTTCCCTTCTTCATAATGAGGCATTGTGCTGAAGTGAGAGCAAGGTGCTTCGGTCACTAAGGATAACTTTATTTTATTAGATTACTAATAAGTTTGTGCTCTTGGTTTATCATAATATTCCTTGTCAAATATCTGGTTCATCTGACCAACCCTTTTATTTAATTGGCCCTTTGAGTGTAGCCTTTTCCTTGGGTGCCCTCTGAGTCCATTGCCAGGACCAGCTTGGGTAGCAAACATGATGCAGTTCTCAAGTTATGCCTGCTGGGAACCCACTGCTGCTGCTGAACAGAGCAATGAACTTACACAATTTCAATTGTACAAAATCTCTCTTTCGTTTATGCAGTTGCGAATGCTGCACACTGCCTCGTGCCCCTCAGGACATTTCATCGAATGCACTAGCCCAGAAGGTAAAGGAAAACTTTTCCTCTTCTACTTCTTGTAGAGTGACAGCTGTAAAGCCTGTCCACAAAACTGCCTCCTATGTCGCCTATTAGACTCACAGGATTATGTTAACATTGCCCAGAGACATACAACTTTGAATAACCACATGTTCCTGAACCAACTCTGCAACGCTTTATATAAAAGAGGGCATCTATTACACATTCCCTGTTTATTATCAGAGTTCTAAATCACTTTCTCAAGTCTTTCATGTACTTCCTTACTCCTTATTTCTAATTCTCCTAGACATATGACTTAATTGTGGTCTACAATGTATCCTTTGAAGCTGAGCATTTTTCCCCATTCCTCTAGATGGGATCTTGGCCCCCTTCAGTGATGAACCTGGATAACCTCCCCAGCTATGTAACCTCCAGCTGCCTGGTGCAAATACTCGTCTTGTTTTTGCAACTCCTAGGATACTTCTCCCCAGCATTTCCATGTGCAGGGGAGATACCGCTAGCTTCAAGAGTTAGAGCTGGGCAGATTTCAGAGATATTGTGATTCACATATTTTTATAAGAAAGAAAGAAAGGAAGAAAGAAAGAAAGAAAGAAAGAAAGAAAGAAAGAAAGAGAGAAAGAGAGAAAGAGAGAAAGAGAGAAGGAAGGAAGGAAGAAAAACCTTCCTCCTGTTTCCTTCTGTCTAATATCACACACAAACACACATCCAGACCACTTGTTATTCATAAATACTCTCGTGGTGCCCTGCACAAACGAGACATTTCCATCTACAGGCCATGTGCAACTACTTGTTTTCTCAATAGTGAAGGGGTTGATTTCATCTATCCATATGGTCACAGCATCCTCCTGTGACTAGGCAAAGGCATTCATAACACAGCTGCCCAGCTTTAAGGGCTCGTGCTTTGAAATAGAACAAACTGCACAATCTGGAAACAAACCCCAAGACTACGTTTGTTTTAGAAGCTCTCTAATGAACAGAAATAAATATGCCAAAAGAAGCCAACTGTCCCTAAAGCTATGCTGCTTGTCCTTATACGTGCTTTTGAGTTTCACAAAAATGGCTCAGGCTTGAGAATTTCATGTCGACATTTTTAAGTCTTTTCAGAAAATAGTAATGATTTCAGTGACAGTCCCCAAAAAACCAAAGCAATGATATTAGGAAGAAACTGAACTCGACCTGTTTGTTCTTAATCCTCAATGTATAAGTGATGTCAAAGAAAATCACCTTTTATAACATTCTATGTCTGATGAATTATTTTTCTCTAAAAGAGCTACCGAAAAAGAAGAGTTTTCGTTTTGGGGGAAAAAATAGCCATGGGTAATATCAAACAACAGCACAAAAATCATGCTCTTTTAAAATAAAATCTCTTAAGTTTGGGAGTATCTTAGTGTTTTATCAGACAATAATAAAATACATATGCATGTCTATGAAAATTTTGAAACCCTAATTCTGTCCTAATTCTACCACTGAACTATCCGGAGATTTTTTTTTTTAAAAACACAGTGACTATCTCTCATGTTTCAATTTGGTGAAAATGAGCTCAATTAGGTCCTTCTACAGTCTATTTTATATGTGTATGGTCAGTAGCTAGCAGACACCAGAGAAGCACTTCTACAAATTTTTCTGGAATTAATATAATTAACAAATCTTTAATTTACTGATGTATGCTATATGTAAATCCTTCTTATAAGGGCTACACTTTTAAATAATCAACTATTGAGGCATACAGAACAAAATGCTTCCACTTTAAAGCTTTGTCAAATGTATAACAGCTACCTGAATCAAGGCACAGAATATTTCCATCTCCCCAAAAAAGGATTTTTCCCCCTTTTTGCAGCAAATCTCCATTCCTTTCTCAATTTGTGGTTTCAAGTACCCACTCACCCAGTTCCTATTACTATGTATTTGTACTTTCTGGAGTTTAATGTACATAGAATTATTCAGTAGGCAATTTTTTTTATGTCTGGTTTTCTTCGTTCAGCACTAATGTTTTTTTTAAATTGATATATATTGTTGCACCTACCAGTAGTCTGTCCGTTTTTGTTGCTGAGTACAGTGTTTCAATATCCCATCATTTGTTTAACCCTTCCCCCGCCCCACTGTTGGGCATCTGAGTTGTTTTCAGTTTAGGAATGCTATGATAACAACTGATAAAAATTCCTGTACAAGTTGTTATGTGGACGTATGTTTGTATTTCCCTTGGGTGAATACCTAAGAATAGCTTTGCTAAGTTCTATGCCAAGCATATCATTAATTTGATGAGATATACTGATTTACAATCTTGCCACAGGGTATGAGAGTACAAGCTGTTTCAAATCCTCATCAACACTTGTCATGGTCAATCTTTTAAATTTTATTCATCCTAAATTGCTGTGGTATTTGGTTGTAATTTTAATTTCCACTACTTAATGACCAATGCTAATAAGTACCTTTTCATGTGCTTATTGGTCATGGGTATATTTTGTTATGTGAAATGAATGAACAAGTATTTTGCAGTTTTTATTTGGTCATTTGTTTTCCTATTAATATTTGTAAAGATTCTTTATGCTCTTTTATTTAAATTGAAGAATAGTTGATTTGAAATGTCGTGTTGGTTTCTGGTGTACAGCAATGTGATTCACATATATGTATTTTTTCCATATTATTTGCCATTATGGTTTATTACAGGATATTTAATACAGTTCCCTGTGCAGTTCCCTGTACAGTAGGGCCTTGTTATTTATCTATACTTTATACAGTAGTTTGCATCTGCTAATCCCAAACTCTTAATTTATCCCCCATCCCCTACCCACTTTGGCAATCATAAATTTGTTTTCTATGTCTGTGAGTCTGTTTCTGTTTTGTAAATAGGTTCATTTGTATCATATTTTAGATTCCACATATAAGTGATATCACACAGTATTTGTCTTTCTCTTTCTGACTTACTTCACTTAGTATTGTAAGGATTCTTTATATATCAGGATATAAGGCCTGCATTAGATACATGTACTGAAAATATTATCTTCCAGTCTTTTCTTTTCTTTCTTTCACAGTATCTTATAAAGAAGAGACATTTAAAATTTTTGATAAAGTATAATTTATTTTTTTCCCTTGAATTTAGTCATTTTGATTCTTAAGAGATTTTCTTACAGTACATCTTGAAATTACATAGTGTAAATCTTCAAATTTTGTTTTACCAAAAAAGGCTTTTCTAGGTACTTTGAGTTTTCAAAAATATTTTATTTTTATTCAATTTTCTTTTAATCCAATTACATTTACGATCAATGTGTCTAGTTCTACAAATAGTCTCTTGGGATTTGGCTATGGATTATATTTTCTTTTAACCCTTGAACATTTTTGTATTACATGTCTTTTAAAAGTTTTGTCTGCTACCTTTATTATTTTTCTCTCCTCTACAATATGTGATCAAACCTTAAGGTGACCCATATGCAAATTTCTGGAATTTTCCTCTGAGTTTCTTTCCCCACTGTGTTTTGCAAATTTCATCTTCCTCCGTGTCTCTGAATTCTGATATATCTTATCTGACACCTTTACTGAGACTCTCATGTTCTGTTGCATTCTGTTCTGTCTCTAAGCTGGAGTGGCAGCGTACCTCCAGATGAACAGGCAACTCAGGAATTTGTGGCTTCAGCTAATTTGTTTTTCATTTTGAGACAGGAGGGAAAGGGGCAGGGCACAACCACTGAAGGAATGACATAGCAGTTGAGGACAGGACAGACTGGTTAGAACCAAGATAGCAGAAGACTCCACTTCCAGGAGACCTTGAGCCTCATGGCACACCCACAGGAAACATGACAGTCCCTAGGCTGATCATAAAAGGTCAAAAAGCAGGTGGGACCCCTATTCCTGGAAATCCCTGCCCCTTCCCCAAAGTACTTGGAATAATCCTCCTACTTGTTACCATATGAAATTACTGAGCCCATAAAAACTAACAGCTCCATCTGCACCTGGGGCTGGGGTGGTTCCCTCTCTTTTGCCTTCTGAGAATTCCTGCATTCTGCCCATGGAGTGTGTATCTCCTAAGCCACTCTCCCATCGGAGTGCAACCGACCACATTCTGTCTACAGAGTGTGTATCTCTCTAAATAAACTTTCTTTCACTTTCCTATGCCTCACTCTTGAATTCTTTTCCTGCACGAGGCTAGAACCTATATATACTCTGGCAACATTTTCACCGTGATCTCTTAGAGACCATCAACTACTGTAATCCACTCAGCTATGCAGCCATAGATTGAGACTCTGGGGGACCAAGCAGACAACAGGCCTCGGGAGAAAGAACAGCAGCAAGTTGCTCTTAGAGTTTTGAGACATCTGAGTTCCATGCAACAAGAAGCTAAGAAATAAGTTCTATTAAACATAGCTGGAAGCTGGAAGCAAAAGATTATAGATTACAAACTTATATGGTAAAATCAGAGTAAGTGTTTTATTTTCTGCTTCTGGGGTGTACTATCTACGAAATAATCAACACAAAGTATTTGAAATGTGTTTCTAATATATAAATTCTTTACAAAAACATTCCTTCTACCAGTGTGTGAATGAAATAGTTCTTCTCCCCTTCCTTCATTTTGAGAATATATCTTCTGGTCATTCTCTTCCTGTCAAGTTAATTTTCTTTTGATGGGTTTAGTTTTTCCTTTTAAAAATCTTGCTCATGCTCTGAGTTGATGCTTCTCTTATTTAAGTTTTTAGTTTTTATATTCATTTAATTTTAGCCTTAATTTCTTAGCTCTAATATTTAAAATATTTCACATTTTAGCTCACCATTTTAAATAACATTTATTTTAGCCCTTTGTATTTTTACACATCTCTACCTTCTTTTAGCACTATTTCCATTTTTTAATTGTAATTGTCTCTAGACAGTTGGTTTAATTAATATTAGCTACCTTAATTGTTTTAGAAATTATTTATTTCAAATTTTTGTCTCTAATGTATTCATCTAATTTTAAGCTAATATGCTCCCAAGAACTTATAATTTTATATTAATTATCCATTCCTTTTTTCCAGTGTTATTCTTATGTTATAGTCAATAAATTTATTATTTTTCTAATAATTCTGATAGAGTTTATAGAGGATGAAAGATCCAAGAGCAACTTCAAATCCATTACCCATTAATGATTTAGTCCCAAATTCTTACCTCATTTTACAAAGGAGACCTATAAAAGAGTGATTCTTTACCCAGTCATTTAAAAATTACTGAGCGATAGAAAACTGCCTGAATTAGGTCTTCTCTTACATATTTATGAGATTCCCAAGGGTAAGCAGTACATTTTCATTAGATGATTTAGTTCCTTCAAGAGTAATCAGACAGTTGCTTCAGAAAACAAAGTGTTTGCAAAATAACACAGTGCTAACCTAATGTTTTCTTGTCTACAGGATTCAAGTGCATATTTGAACACTAAAGAATCAAAAAGAGCTCTCCTGGAATTCAGTTCAGCTCAAAAGAGCTTACTGGTTGGAGAAAGGGACAAGACCCATCCTTCCACAAATTCAGCATCACTGTGGTGCTCCAGCATCACTCACCAGTCCTGAGGAACTCAACTGCCTCCGTAGTAAATATGGGTCATCCTGATGGTGATAAATGCATATGCCTTATGATTTGATGATGCCCACTGCTTTGCCCAGGGTCAAATTTCTGAAAAGAGTTGAAAGGTGGAACAACTTTTTCTTTATACCACTGAAAGTCCTCAGGTTTAAGAGGTACTGTTGCTAACAACCTGCTGCAAAAGTCCAGCACCTTGTCTGGTGTGGATTCTGACCGGCAGAAGTCCCACCGAGATGGAATGAATTACTCGAAACTGTGGAAAGTCAAGAGAGCGAGAGGGAGTTGGGAGCCAACTCCACAAGTCTCTCAAATGCTCCCACATTTATTGTGTATAGTCAAAGAAAAAATCATTAACAGCTGTGTGGTGGAATGCAGGAATTTAGGGAAAGACAGGATGGGACAGAGATTGTAGAAGTCACAATGAGTACAAAGGCTTTGTTTAGGGAAGTCATGGGGAGAGGGGAACAAGATACATTCTTATACATCTGTTAAAGCAGACCACCAGACCAGACCAGCCAGGTCCTTGCTTTGGAGATAGAAGACTATCTAACAGCAGGCACGCCCAGCGTTTATAGCCGAGGGCCTGGGTCTTGCTTTGAGACCGAGCAGAGTGCTACCTAAAACCTCAACTATGCAAGCAAGGCATTGTCTCTGCTTTTTATGGCAAGGAGACAGGAGTGTGGATGCATAGGCGCCTGCTTGCAAAGCAGTTACCAAGCACATTTATTCTTCTTAAAGGAGATGAGCGGCTGGGGTCTTTTACAATTTGTTAACCCAATCATGGGCTTCCACAGTCTGGAGCCCAGGAATGATGTGAGGGAAAGTGTAAGCCATAGTTTTCTCCACTCCAGTCTGAAGTTAGGGGTCTGAGAAAGAATAATGTGCATATAAATGGAATCCAAGTCTTAGAGGACATCAAAGAGGGAGTTAAGTTAATTCTTGTATAACCTAGATGTTCAAATTAGCATACAATCATTTCAGCTTTTCTAAATAAAGCTGCTTAAAAAATAGCTATCAGGGTTTAGGACAGAGGTTTTTGGAGTTTTTCAAAACTAGATGTTCTGTTGGTTTCTCCTATAGGATTTATTGGCAGGAAAATAAAAGAGAGCTCTGGTATCTCTTCCTCTTCCTATTGGATTAGGTCAGACCCTGATGACCTCATTTAACCTTAATCATCCCCTTAAAGGCCCTATCTCTAAATACAGTCACATTGGGTACTAGGGCTGCACATGTGAGCTTTGAGGGGACACAACTCAGTCCTTAGCACCTACTGTTACAAGCATCCATGTAATGAAATTCAGAACCAGAGGTTGAAGTGAAAAAAGCTGCAGAAATCATGAAAACATTTCACAAAGTTAAAAAACACAACACAAATTACTATATACTTGAGGGGTATATATGTAATTCATGTATGAAAACTATAATAAAAAAAGGAAAATTACAAAACCCATTCTGGGCTTACTTGTCAACCTTTGCTGTAGTGGGAGAGGGCGGTGACTGCAGCTGAAAGCACAAGGAGGTCCTCAGGAAGGATGATGTCTGCGGCTTTAATTGGCTGGTAGATGTATGATACCTTATCTTATTATTCCTCATAACTTACATTTCAAATTCCATACTTCCTAGCCTAATATATCATCTATTGTAAGATATTGTCTTAATTTAGATACGTTAAAATTGAAAAGAAAATGGGCATCTTATCATTAAAGAAATATATCCTTCTATACTAAAGATGTGTTTTACTCTTCAAATTGTGAAACAATTTTTCTATCAAATCGGTATCACTCATACATATTTTCTATGAATTTATTTTAATTAAAAGTAAGTGATCTATCTCCCTAGTGTTCAAAACAATAGAATATTTTTTCCCCAATGCCCAATTTTGGTTTTTTATTATACTAAAACTTGAACACAATAAAAAGGCATCTTAGTATAATTTTGCACTTAATATTCTATTGTTCTGTGTTCCCAGTACTGTACTTTTTCACAAAAGAATATTTTAATATGCCTTTGATTTCTATCACCATGTGTGAATTTTCTTTTTGCTACTTTTAACTGGGGACTTGTTTTCATTTCTGTTGGTCACCCTCATCTCACCACCCCCAGTTTCTAAGATACAGGAGGAAGCAGAGTGATGGCCTTTCAGGTTTTGTAATTGGAAGTTGTATTACTTGTCTTGTCAGGCTCTCTGATTGATTGCAAGAAACATTATGCTTATTTTGTTAATTAACTTTAATCCCTATGCAGTCAGTTAAAAATATAACTCTTGGTAATCCACTGAAATGTAAGAAATTTAAATGTCTGTCTCTATCCCAAACTCTGTTAAAATCATTTCTGCAGAAAAGGTTGTCAAATTTCCAAGTAAACATATCATTATCTGGCATTCATGCATTATGGATTTTTTTCCCTTTTTTTTTTTTTTTTTTTAGTTTTACATCTCATGCATTTCATTATCATTATCCGTTATCCAACTAGCGAGCATGCCCACTCCACAAGTTTCGTGTAGTGTGTTCGTATCAGAGCACACAGTTGAATTAAAAGTGCAATACCAGACCCAGGCATTGTGGTTCGGTATTTTACAATTAATTTAGTGTAACAATGCTAATTTAGGTCTGCATTAAGATTCCTTTTTCAAACATGCTGAAAATGTAATTGTAGTGTACCCAGGAAAATAATAGGAATGGCTTGCCCAATTTATTACTCGACAAAAGAATTAGTGTGATGGCCAATTAAAGGATGCTTTTAAATATAGTTATTATATTGTTTATCATGCAGAATTAACTCAAGGAAGGTTAAAGGTGTTATTAAAAACATTAATTTAATTCCTTCTATAAATGACACAAAATTATCATAAAACATGATATATGGTCATGGAAGAGAACTTTAATGAAGTTGTGGAATAATTAGGGGAGTTATCATGATAATTTGCTATAATAAAATTAGAAGTCTAATAGCACATTTTCTTTTTCTTATTTTCAAAGGAATAAGTGATGTTTGATAAAATTGGCTCTGTTATATTTTATATAATGTATATTACATATAATACATTGTCTTCTAGCAATAGTAACATTCTTGTTTCTTTTGTTAAAGATGGCTGCTTTTATTTCAAACCTATGAAGTAAAAAATGTCAGTCATGTCTAATATTAACACTGACTGCTTTTTGTTGTCTTTCCAGACGAAGTAGAAGCACAAGCAAGGGAGGAGATTGAAAATCTGAATAAATGAAGGAAAACACAAACACACACACACACACACACACACACACACACACACACACAGAGTTTCTGTTTTCCCCAAAGCGATGCTTCAGCTCAGTTTACAATCTTTCGTTGGAGTTCCAGAAAACAAAGAATCTGTCCATGCTTCTATCAGTGTTCCTCAGAATCTTTTTGTTTGTTAAGCTATTAATTGGTTCTGTAGGGAAAACATTGTTAATTTTGCTGTTATCGTTAAATGTTTGCTGTCCTAAACAAATACAATTAAATCTAACAGCAAAATCCTGAGTTTTTTTTAAATAGGTGCTAATAATCTTTATGAATTTCTAAGAATGGGAAATAGATTTCATTATTTCTCCCAAAACAATTATTTCTTAAAGGACTAAGAATGTATTAACATTTCTAAGAACATGGCACATCACAAAAGACCTACATAATTTAGTTACTTCGGATATTAAAAAAATGCTGATTTTCAAATACCTAACGATTTCCATCCTCATGCAGGCTCTGAGATATATTATTTAAATAGCTCAGAATGTCATGCAGGAAACTCTCCAGTCACTGCAATAACAACTGAAGTATAAGAGGTAATGGTGATAAATATAAATAGTGATGAAATGTGTTAAAATATGTATTCGAATTGTATCCTTATCTCTTCACTATTGAGAACCAGAAATGTTGCAATTGTTGCATATAAGAATTTTCAGGTACTTCATCTTTAATTTTTTAGGTAATTCATAAATCCATTGGCCTAGAAGCTGAATGCTGTAAGGGCACTTATTTTATATTTTGGTGTGATTATCCAGCAATCACAGACTTCGTGTTCATGTTTATAACCAACTAAGCATTCCTGAATCTTGGTGATTATGATGAGAAATTGCTTAAGCAAAATCAGAATTAATAATGTGTAAGGGAATTTTTATTATTTTCATCTTTAATGTATATGAGAAATGCTATAAAATTAATGTATCACTCTGACTCCATGTCAATTTAAGAACATTCAAATCCAAATGGGAGTGATGTTTATCACAAGACGCCACAAAGGAGAGGAAGAAAAAATTACCTGTTGCAACTTCAAAGATTGCCTGTTGAAACTTCAAAGAGATATCAAAATTTACCCTTTCCCTTTCCATTATCCTAACCTCTAACATTATTATAAAATGCGGCTGTTTAACAATTGTGACTAGAATAGGGTTATAATAGCTGTTTGGATTTAAATATAAAGCAATCCTATTCAAACTTTAAAAGCTAACTTTACGTTGAGACATACTTTGGCCTCCAGTGGCTGACTTATATCATGGGAACGATATTGGGTAATATTCTATAAACCAAATAGTTGTAAGTCATTGTCACTTTACACAATTGACTTTAGGGGGACCAAAGTAAATGTAAGAAGGGCTATTTTCTGTTCCCCATACCTACTGTCTTATAATATCACTCCAACATTGGTTATTGAGTTATGATTAATCATAGTTAGTAATAATATTTTATATATAATTTGCTAATAATTAACTTTGAAATATTATCTTCTAAGTGTTTTGGAAGCACAAACAACAAAATATATACTCCCTGGAATATTTTATTTTAGCACTGACAAAATAACAAAATGTTGATTTCATACCAAATTTACAGTCTGAATTTTCCTTTCCTACACTTTGGCTATCCTTAATCTGTATTTCTTTACTGTTGTCACTTCAGGGACATTAAAGCATTTCTGACCCTCTGTATTACCTAAAATATTTTATTTTTATTCATTTGAAACTCACTTCAAAAATCTATGAATCAGTCTAAATGCTAAGTAACAAACCATATATTATGTTATTTGGAGAAAAGAGTATCATAGAAATTTAAGAAGTAGGGAAAATATGCCTACTTTTTTTGGAAAACTACTGTTGTTTTAGGATAATGTCATTCTGGAATTAATTATGGTAAACTATTTTATATCCACTACCATTAATTTGAATGTGTTTTTAGATGTCATTGATAATTTAAAATGAAAGCATCTTTTAACAAGATTTTAGTAATTGCTGAATCACTCACTAATCAATAAGCAGTTACAGAGTAACTACATTCAGGAAATTGTTCTAAACGTTTTGTAGAATTTAAAATACATTCAGTAGATCCCTGCCCTCAAAGAGCTCACAGTTTATTTAGAGGCATTTTGCATGGTAGTATTTTTTCCCATATATTTATTTTGCAACTAATTTATTCCTGAATTTTTTTACCTATAAAGATATTAACCACTACTCCAATACAAATTTTGTCACTATAGAAAGTGTTCAGTTGTTCTGGGAAGAATTCCTACCCTATTCTAATATTCAGACCATGAAATGGGTAGTTATTCCTTGCCCGTGTCCTTTTTTTCTGGGACCTCGTGCATGCTAAGCATGTGCTCTACCACTGAGCTATACCTTCCCCTCTCAGGCACCATTTTAAAAGATAAACTCTGCTTATCTCCAAGATGATGACAAAAAAAAATTCTATTCTATTTAATCAAATACACGACTATGCCTTTTAGGAAATATAATGCCTTTTCAATCAAGAGGGTGCACTCCTTTGTGTGTGTTTTCAAATTGGGTTACATTGTCTCTGCTTATGTTGAGAAGTGTGAGAACTGAAAGGCTTAATTAAAAAAAACAAAGTAATATTTGCGTACATTTTCATTTATCTTTAGATAAACACTTAATGATAAAAAGTGGTCAGATTTACATTTTCAAATGCAGCATACTTCTATCACATCATTGGAGAATACTGGAATACCATCTAGTCAAAAGATGGATACACTGTACTTCAAGTAAAAAGAATATGCTTTAACACCAAGAATAATTGCATTCAAGATAGAGCACCTAATTACATATTAACATAATTTAAAATTTTCTTATAGTGCAATACATACATTTGGAAGACTATCTAGTTTTTAAAATAGCTAGATGGAGGCCATTTATGAGAGGCCACTCAGGGTAAGGAATAGAGCACAAATTGTTTTACTTTTAGCACACAGTGTGCCTCTCTCTCATTCTAACCTTCTCTGATTACCCCAAGGATAAAGCTAAGTTAGTGCATTTTCCTTAATTGTATTTAAAATAAATCAATTAAACAATGTCTGTTTCCTTTTTGGCAGCTTTTAAACATTGAAGTAATTAAATAGGATTTATACTACATGTGTTTGTCTGTGACTTATTATTCCTTTCTGCAGATTATGTTCACAGCTTTCATTCAAGTCAATTCATCATCTGAACTTTGGTCTTTTCCCCTCTTCACAGAATTTTACAGCATGAATATACAATTACTTTATCCACTCTACTGGACATGGATTCCTGTGCTGTTTTCAGTCGTTGCTGTTATAGAACGAGCTTGCTCAGATGCACCTGTGCAAACGTTTCTACAGCATACACACTGGAACTGAAATTCTGTTACATGTGTATTGAACTTTATTTTGTAACAGCACCAAGGGAATTCAACTTCTCAAAAGTTATTAGACACTGAAATCAGAAGACTGCTGTGTTAGCCAAATGCAGGGAAACTGGCTTTCCTGGCAAATATGGTGGCTGGTGGCAAAGGGATTTACAAGCTCTGAAGCAGTGGTACCATTTCTTATATCCAGTCTCATATCATGCCAGCTGAATCTGGTTTTCTACTAGAAGAGCCTCATAGTATCTGGCAGTCTTTCTATCGGCTTTGTGGTTGCTGACCACTTAGAATAAACCAGTCACATTTCTACTATGTATATAACTAGGAACAGAATTGCTGTGTCATAGGATATATGTGATTTCAATTTTTGTAGCTACTGCCTAAATGTTTTTTTTCCGAAGCAGCGGACCAATTTATATTCCTAGCAAATGTTTATTCCTAGCAACTGTTCATAACACTGGTAACACTGGGAATCTTGAGAGGTTTTAACTTTTGCTAAGTTAAGAAGAACCAAGTTGATGTAGCTTATCCTGGTTTTACTTTGCATTTCCTGATTACTAATGAAATTGACCCTGTGGAAATGCTTATTCTTGTCTTCTGCCCACTTTTTACTTGACTTGCTTTTTTATTATAAATTTGCATGAATAATTTGTATACCCTGTATATTACAGTAACAATATCACATCTCCTAATAAGTGTGATTTATCTGTCCACTCTTTTTATAAATTTGCATCTCATTTTAAGAAATATTTTTTATCCAAGATTTGAAGATAAAATGGTTTAAATTTTGCCTTCCAGAGTTATGTCCTTGATTCATTTATAACTAATTCTTTCCACCCTTTGGGTTTGTGTGCTAATAATCCTTAAAAGATCTAAGAAGAGATCTAAAGGAAATTGCAATTTATTCCAATAGGGCCAAGGGGATATTATTAAGAAAGTATAAGTTATTAGACTGATGCTACAAAGCCTAGCATGGAGGAAGGATAGAAATTTGTTTTCTGTGTTCTCCTTATGGATTAACAATTTTTCCTGCCACCCGCTCTTTACTGAATATGCCCTCTTCTCTCCACTTATTAGCGAAACCTGCTCTAGCAGCTGTCAGGATTTGTGGGTCTCTTGCTGGGCTTCCTATTTAGTTTCTTGTTATATTTTCCAGTCCTGCTGCTAATACCAAACAGCAGTAAAAACCAAAAGCCTTTATTGTTTTAGAGCCCTGTCTCCTTGGTGGGAACTGAATTCCAATTTCCCAACTTTCCCAATGAATTCCAATGTTGGGTGTGTGATTTTGTTGAGAGCCTGCCACTGTTTTTGGAAAAGGTAAACGTCTCAAGGGGGAAAAGCATATCACACGCACGGCTCTGCTCTGATGTGAATGCTTGCGTCCTCTCTAAATTCATATGTGAAATCGTAGCCCTCAGAGATGGTGGTACGAGGAGGCAGGGCTTTAGGGAAGAGACTGGGTCATGAGGGCTCTACGCTCACGAACAGGACTATCACCTTTATAAATGAGGCCCCAGAGAGATGCCCAGCCCCTTCCTCCACCCAGGAACACAGGAGCCAGTTGGCAGTCTGCAACCTGGAAGAGAGCCTTCCCCAGAACCCCACAAGGCTGGCCCCCTGAGGTCAGACTTCCAGCCTCCAGAACTGTGAGAAATAAATTATTGTTTATAAAAGCCACCCCGTCGGTGGCACTTTGTTACAGCAGTTTGAATGGAGTAAGACAAGCTCACCTCTCTCGGATTTCTGGCCCTCCAGGGTCTTGACCTAGTAAGTCTTTGCTGCTTGGGCCGCTCTCCAGTACCTAGAGCCAGTTATTCATCTTTTGCTCCTGTTCATTTTTCCTACTTGTGATGCAGGAAAAACGGACGTGGGGCATAAGGAGGGCCATGTCCCAGGCTTCGGTTGAGCCCCTGGGACGTGCCCCACCAAGTGTGAGTCCTTGGTTTCGCACAGGAAAGAATTCAAGAGTGAGCCGCAGTTGAGTAAAGGTAGATTTATTTAGAGAGATACATCGAAAGGCAAGAGAAAGGCCACAAGGTGTGGGGGTTGGGTGCTCAGATTAGAGTAAAAGTAGGTACACACTCCATAGACAGAGTGCAGGCCGTCTCCGAAGTGGGAGAGAGAGAGGGCAGCGGCCATGAGGCACCGTGTTGCCAGTTCTTACGGGCTTGGTGGCTTCATATACTAGTAAGTGGAAGGCCTGTCTAACTAACCTGGGGAAGGGGCTGGGATTCCCAGGAAGTTGGCCATTTCCCAGTCTTTGATCTTTTGTCGGTAGCCTTGGGACTGTCATGGTGCCTGTGGGTGTTATTCACCATGCTAATATATTACAACGAGCATATAATGAAGCTCAAGTTCTGCTAGAAGTCAAATCTCTAACCATCTTAAGCCTCAAGGCCTACTGGGGGTTGAATCCTCCACCAATTTGATGTTAATTGCTGTATTTTTCCTTGAATGGCTGTGCCCTGCCCCCTTCCTGTCTCACTTGTTCTCAGCAAGAGGAATGGTCCAAATCAAATTAGTCCTCCATTACCATAGAAAGAACCAACCTGCCTATTGATTTTTTTCTATTATCATTTCACTTATAATTTTTAATTTTCTTTCTAAAATTCACCTTATGCATTTTATAGCCCATCTTTCTTATATTTTTTAAAAATTATTAATTACTTTAAATCTGTTAACTTTTTAAAAAAATTCTGCATGTCATAATTCTGTATTATTTATAGTTCTCCTTCTGTAGTTTGTTTTTCTTCTGCTTCAATTCATTGTGGCTTGCTTTCAGAATTTCTAATATTAATATAAGCTCCTTTCCTTGAAATTTTCTCTGTAGATATTCTTGGTGGTTTGAATCTAAATGCTTCCCTTCAGAGGATTTTTGTTTACTTTTGGAGGCCCTGTCAGTGAAGAACCCCTTTATGCTTTTTACTTGGGTATTTTCAGAGGATAAAATTATTGTGAATTCTGGGCTCTCACATAACTGATTATTTGCCTGAGGTAAGAGTTACCATGAAATACTTAAAAAAAAAAAAAAAATCACTTTCTCCTCACACTCCTCTAGAACTAAGGCCAAGCTCAGAAAGTTTCCTCAGTGTCTTTCTCTATTAAGTGTCTTCTCCATTCCCATCACAATTCATACTTAACATACTGTACTTTAAGGGTTCCAGCTTTCTTCAGGATTTCAAATCCTGTTTCTCACCCTTCAAGGGCATCAGGTATCACTTCCTGTTCTTGACACGTGGCCCATTAAAATCCAGGCAGTAGCCAGCAAGACTGGCAGTTAACTCGGGCAAATTCCTACAGCAGCGTCCCTTCATTCTGTAGATTCACACTCTGATATTATTTTTTTCTGTTTCCATTGAACTTTCATACTTTTTTTGTCAGTTAGGCTATAATCTTTAATATGATTTAAAACATATTTCAACCACCATTTTTTAGTGTTATCTACATAGAACTTTGCCAGAACATTAAAAAAAAATTACAAAGTATTCCATCTCCCCTTCAATACAACTCCATCTGAATAGTATTGTGCAAATTTTTCTTAAACATTTAATTGAAGGACCTTTAGTAGAGTATTTATAATCATTTGAAAGAAAGATATTACTGAAGTCCAAGATACTATTATAGCTTGTTTTTACATAGAAAGATAATCAAGTAACTCTAGAAAGAAGTCTACAAATTGTGCTTATGACCTCATTTTTTAGTTCTAAAACAAAAATATTAAAAAATCAAACATCTTGAATAAAATAATAAAAAAACACAATTGTTTATTATTAGAGCTTAATTAATTATCATCTCACTGTTTATTTTACAGGGTCAGTGATGCTTCCTCATTTTAGCACTTAAAATACTTAAATTGAATTTCTAAGTGGAAGTATAAGGTTATAAGCTAAATTTGAGGCTTTTTCTATAGCCTCAGATAGGTCAGATGCTTTGAGCCTTGTTTGAATCTTTCTTGCAGCATTAACTAAAACAATTGCTAGGAAGATACAAATACCAGATCGAAATAAAATAGAATCCAGGTAAGGACTATCACTGGACCAATTACTTGTATCTAATGATCAAGTTCAGTGACATATATCAGGCATTGATGAGAATCTGTTCCATTTGAGAACGGGAACAAATCCTTTTCCCAGGGGAGGGGGTACATGACAAGCGATGTATACAAAGATGAAGGGATCCAAGAGTGAATGGCTTTCCTGCACTGTATTGCCTGTGCCAAATCAGCCCCATATTTTTGGACAGTGCAGGACCCAAATGTGGAGGGACTTTGACATCAGAATTTGTGTCTGGTAGCCGTGAGATTACTGCTGTGCTGTTGCTCTGTATGCTGTGTTGTTTCTTGCTTGGTGGTATTGTTTAGAGCTAAGTAAACTCAGTGCTAAGTGAAGGCTGTGGTGTCTCGTAAGTATGACATCAGTCTGAAACCAGGACCCTATTCCTACCACAACAGAGAAGAGAATCAACTAAATATCTCAGAGACAGTTAAATAAAAATAAAAAAAATAGAATTTCAGAAGTTGATAATGTTTCTAGAAACTTCCTGAAACAATCTAAAGATGAAAGCTATATGTAATAAATAATCATTTTTTAAAAGTGTGTGATTAAAATGTTCAGTTTTATATTTCAGGTTATATGAAATTTACTGGATAAAATCAACTTTTTAGGACATGAAAGGAATGAGAATACATTTCATTGCTCTCTAGAGCCTAAATGTTTATGTGTCCTCAACTAATAAAATGGATTTGACAGCCCTTTCTCCTGTTGAGATTTCAGTTGTCTAAACTATTTTATAAACCCTATTGTTCTAAAGGTTTACACTCAGGTAATTTATCTAAAATAAGACAATTCTTAGGCATTACATGCCGGAAGATGTTTGTATATGCAGTAGAAATTCTTTAAAACATATACCATAATCAAAATGTTTAATTTTGTATCACACCTACTCTTACACTGTCCGGTGTCACACTACATTGTTGAAGAAAATTGTTTTCTTATTCCTTCTGCTTCTAGTTGAGCCTAAATGTCTTCATAGTCTGGCATATGATTAATAGAGAAGTGAGTTTGAAAAGTTATGTTAATGTCAAGATAACACAAGAAGAAAAGAGAAATGCAAAAAAAAGGCTTCTATAAACAATAGAAGTCACATGATACTTCTTTAAAACCTCCAGTATTTAAGGCATATAAAAGAAGAGAGTAAGTCATCAAATCTATGTGTAAGTAAAATTATGATGGTATGTTTATTTGTTCATCTCAATTCTACACCATATACTTAGGGATAATAAATAACTTTGTGTCATGCATTGATAATCCCTATAATCTTAATATGGCCTGCAGACAGTTTACACATAAATATGGCGATCAGTTTGGAAAACAATATATAGAGGTCCTTAGCTGTCTGTCAGTCCTGTGTTATCTGTATCTATTTGAGTGAGTGTGTTTGCTTCTGTGTGTGTATATTTTATATACATCATATTAGATATAATTGATCCCAGAGAAATGCAGATCTTACTATAATGGATTCTCCCCTGTTCAAAAGGTATGTAACCTTTTGAATAAGATATTATTAACTTAGAAGTAGCTTGGCCATATTTGAAAAAAAGAAAAATTTGAGACAATTTGCTGAAAAAAAGTTTGAGGGGAAAACACATATTGATCAGTACTAAGTAGTAAAAATTTATTGCCATGTTGTCAGTTGCCTTATTCCAGATCAATACAAATCTCACCAAAAGCTTCTTAAATGCAATAAGAATCTGACAAGACCTTTTTGTCATAGATTAGTGTTAGAGCAATGAAAGAGCCCCTAAGGAAAATTGTCTTTCTGGCTGAAATGCCAGCTGTATTCTGTTTCTGAAGTGTTCTATGTATGTTCGACATCTTTATTGATATTGTGGATATCTAAAAACAAAAAAAACCAGAACCTAAACATTTTGTGTGCAGAGTCAATGCAAAATGAGGATAATCTGAAAATTTAAATTTGGATTCATTGTTTCTATCAGAAACCCGTGATTTTATGCATATTACATTGCTGAGCAGAATTGGATTTTAACAGCCCCAGACCAATTAAATTCTGTAGCAGTTTTAGACTACTCCATCCAGGTTTTAAATTAATAAAAAAAAAAGGTAATGTAATACATTTAATAAGATTTAAGAATAGGTTAGCAATGCATTTGCTTTTCTTAAGAAGAAAAAAGGTTATAAATTGGATACAACTTAAATTTAGATTTCCCCAACAAAGCGTCTATATAGAATAGTGGAATCTAATTTGGAAATGCAGAAGGAGTTCTTCGGAGCTCGAGACAAGCTGCATTTCATGAATTCTGATAACACTAGAATGTAGTCATCTTGGCAGTCCTGTAATGTCAGTTTGCATAAGTAAACCCACTGAGGCTTGCTTATTTTGGTACATTGGACAGAGAGAAAGCACATGCATCTTCCGTGATACTTATGCAAATTTAATTTTACGATAAGTATCAATTTAACTGTGTGGAGATTTATCTTTTTCAAATAAAAGAAAAATCTGATTTTGGAACCTTTCACTTAAATCCATTATTTTAGCACCCCTTCCCTAGGCAGATACATTCAGGCATGGGTTGCATGCCAGTCTTGTTTTTTATCTGTGTCTCTTCTCTAGATTTTGGTCTTTGCAATCTCAGATACTGTTTTTTGTTAGTGTACCTGTATAGCCCTATTTACTATAATTTCTATTAATTGTTAGAATTAGTCTGATTTTAAGTATTATATCAATGTATATAAAACATCATACTAATAAACAATAGTGTTTTACAAACATAATATATAATATATATGACACAAAACAAGAACTATTATTCTAATCATTATAATATATGTAATAAATGCATATCGTGTATGTATATACATATAAATTATATTGTATTATATGATGTTAATTTATATTATATTACATTATATTATATATCAGTGCCAATCAAAGCACAGTGATATTATTATGAAAACTACTACCATGATTTGAAGTTAATTTGTCCCAGTTGCTTTAAGGAATGCTGCTACCTTGCAGGAAATTTCAGAATTAAAAGACAAGGTTACGGGATGGAAATATATATTGCAAAGAACTTAAAATAGGTATTTATTTATTCTCACAATTCTTAGCCTCAAGGAAAAATATCCAAAGGGCTACTTTGAATATTATTTACTGGGATGTAGGACAACATGCTGAGAAGCACTGGGATGGTTTAGATTATCAGCAATATCAAAATGGACCTATCTTTTTTCTCTGATGGAGTTTAAAAGCCATTATTGGTGTCCCATTCCCATATTAGTGGGCTTTAATATAAAGAAGCATATGGTTAATTACACAAAGACGCTTGTCGCTATATGGTGCTGTTACCTGGATCAAAACTTTGGAACCCACTTTTATATAAAGATTTCAGTAATGTTAGAGGACAACAAATCATATATAAGGAGTGTGGCTTTGAGGGAAAAGTATATCTGGCTTCCAATGCAGGCTCTGTATTTGACTAGCTCTTGACCTTATGAAATTTACTTCAGCTCTTCGGCCGCAAGTTCCTGAGTGTTAAGAACAGGAATAGTTATGACACACCTTTCTGAGGAAGTTTCCACTTCTGCCGTAGAGCCTTCATATGCTCTCCAACGAGAGAAACAGCGTCTTCATGTGAGTCCTCCTTTATCCACTAATCACCATAAACTCGCTGCTTTCTGTCCTGTTTTAATTTCTTGTCCCCCCCCCCCCCGAAGTTTTATTTTTTCTGGTCTTTCTTAGCCACTAATTCCTAATCATTAGGCTTTGTAATCAGATCTTCTTGAATTGGTCTCCTGGAGACAGGATGAGTTCCCCAGGAAAACCTGATTGCTTCCAGAAACCTCCAGACCAGAGATGAAATTGCAGCCTCTGCTGGAACACAGCCACGTCCTGTAGGAGACGTCTGCCTTGTTTCTGGTTGCCCTCACCACAAAGACAGAAAGTTGTGACAGAGAACTGGTGACCCTCAAAGCCTAAAATGGTTGCTATCTTACTGTCTACAGAAAAAGTTTGTGAACCTCTGGTCTAGACAATGGAGTGACAGTCTGGTTTTATGGTGAGTTGTTTCAGGTGGAGCCCGTCTTTATGGTAGAAGGAAGGAGTGCGAAACTAAACACCGGGTGCATCTGGCAACTACAGTGCCACTGCTTACATCACAGTCATTAAAAACCATTAGACAGACACAGGTCAAAGGACTAGATTAAAAAAATAAATAAAAGCTTTCAGTTGATCAAGTTAGGCACCAAACTCATGTATCCCTTCCTTATTCTAAAATAGTCTTCAAGTGGTAAGGAACTATTATTCTAACAAGAACATATAGCACAAACCACACTTTGGACCACATTTTAATTTCCTATGGGGAATTCTGTCTACTTCTAAAATCATTCACAGATGATCTCTGCTTTCAAGCCCCAATTCCCAAAGACCTGAATTCCCACTTGGGTGGAGAAATCTTTAGCTAATAGTCTTAGTTCCTTTAAATTTTTGTTCCTTCCACTTAATGTGTACTTGATTCTGAAAAAGAAAAAAAAATCGCGGTTTCTATTCTTGTAAATATAGCACCTTTTGTGACTACTAAAACTAATGTAAGAATCATTAAATAGGTGCATTTATTCATTGAGATATTATGCCCCTGTGGCTATGGACATGGAATAAATCAGGCTGAGCAGCCCTGCTCTCCCTAAGGGCCTCCAATTTGGTTGAAATATCTTTCTGCCTGAAGTCATATGGTTTAGAACCTAATCAAAATGTGTGGATTAGGATTCCTGAGCATTTTTGACAGTCTAGGGAATAAATAGGAATGAGAAAGGGAGTCTCTGGGTCGTTTTTATGTCAGTGCTTTTTTTCAGATACTGACAATAGTGAAAGAGGGATATAGCGCATTTTAATTTCTTCTAAATCAAGTGTGGCTTCTACAGATCATGTGTACGTCTCAGTATGTTTTGTAACTGCTGATAAAAGATAACCTGAGAGATGGAAATGACAAGAGAGCAGATTGATTTTTATACTCAAAAAATCATTTAAAAAATTATTTATTTGGAGGTGACTTCTGGGACTTCCACTCTTAAAATAGTTTTAAGTGTTTCCAACCTGCTTCCTCGTAGATACAGACTGTTTCTTTATTCCTTCTTGAGCATACAAAAGCAGGCTGTTCAAAAAGAAACTAACAAACGTTTAAGAATAGTATTAAAAATGGCTCCCATTACTAGATATAAAAAAGCTTTAGGGAATTTGTGGATGATAAATATCCTTGAACAGTAAACATTCTTTCTCAGAACACCACGATTTTGGTTATCTATTGCTATGTAAAGCTAACAACCAAATTTTAGTAGTTAAAAGCCTCAAAATCTTCACAATATATACAATTTTATGGGTCAGGAGTTTGAGCAGAGTCTATCAGGGATGACTTTTATGCCTCCTAAATTCCCTCTGTTGGTCCTTAGCTGAGGTGATTCACATGGTTGTAAATGGACTTGACTGTATCCCTCGGTCTAGGGCTTCAGTTCTATCTGTCCTCTGGAGCCCTTGGTTTTTCTCCACACGCTGTCTGCTAAGGTAGGAATGTTCAAGATGGTTTCTTCATTCATATTATGGGGACTGGGCTGGAATGAAGCTGGTGGCTCCTGGGCGTCTGTCTTCCTTTTCAGGCCTCTCCACATGGCTAGCTTGGTCTTCGCCATGGCACGGCATCCTCAAGATAGTCAGACTTTTCCCATGACAGCTGGTTTCCCTCTGGGTCTTCCAAGAGACGCAGGTGAACAGTGCAAGGCCTTTTTCCCATCCAGTCTCTGAAGCCACCTTCACAACATTATACATCAAGGAATGTGCCAAGGCCAGTTGGAATTCAAGGAGGGTGAGGAGGGAATAGTAATGGCATAAACATAGACCCAGGCATAGTGGAAAGGAAGTGCTGATTGTTGATCGTGGCCATACTTTGCTATTTGTTAGAGGAGTGAGAAACTTTTCTGATGACAACAATGACAGAAAGGAGGGAAAAGAACATGGGGTTTAGCAGTAGGGAGCCACAGACTGCATTTACGTACTTTACCTTGACTTGATGGACATGACCTCATCTCTATGATCCTTAATTCCTTAGCTGGATACATAAACCATGGACCACCTGGTTGATACTACCTAAACTGGAGCTGCTATCTTATTTCCTCCTTAAGGTTTATGATTTTGCTCTCTTTTCACAAAACAGAATTAAGACGAGCTATGTTGTTATTGCCTTTCTCACTTACTATTATTTTGTCTTTCTGCTCTTCTTCTAGCCCAAGTAGTAATAATATCCTGAGAAACTGGTTAGAAGTACGGGTTCTTTTCTCTTAAAACCAATGTTGCAAATATGCTTCTCCTGATGTATTTGTAACCAAAGGAGGTTTTTCTATGGACGGCCTAGAGGTGTTAAAACAAGATTACTGAAGAATCCTATGTTACTTTGTGAATTAGAGGAAGATTTGCAGCCTCGGTCAATGAAAAGGCATGTAGAGCAACGCTGAGGAACATCTGCTATGTGCTGTGGTGCCACTTGCACGTCATAAAACACATAGTGGGGATCAGCCACCCTGCAAAGGAAGCTTTCAGAATCCGGAACAAAACAGGTAACAGATGTTTCAGTCAGATGGTCAAACTAAAATATGTATTATAACTGGCATCCGAGGCAGAAAGTAAACAAGATTTATACCCTACATAGTGTTTTAATTACTCTGCATTCAGAAAAGTTTTACTGTTAAATTTAGTACTCTTATTCAAAGATAGTGGCATCATTCCTGAAGATATCAGTGTTCTATGGAAAATCAACGTTGTGACAGTATTGTTTACTACTACTGATTTGATTACATTTGATATAGAAAAAGCCCTTGCAAGAATTAATACAGAACTTTATATTTTTATGCCTAACTGATATCAGATTATTTAATATAGTATAGAGTTAATTATCTTTAAGATTAACCTTTTCATTTTTTATCACTTAATTTTATATCATTTTTGTTGAGAGGTAATTGACATATAACACTGTATTTGTTTTGGGCATGAAACAAGGTGATTTGATCTATGCATATGTTGAGAAATGACCACAAGAAGTCTATTTAATACCCATCATCAAACATACTTATAAAGTTTTTTCTTGTAATGAGAACTTTTAAGATCTACTCTTTTAACAACTTTCAAATATGCAACACAGTGCTGCTAACTACAGTCACCATGCTGTGCGTTACATACCAGGACTGACTTATTTTATTACTGGAAGTTTGTATCTTTTGACCACCTTCATTAATTTCACCTACCATGCCAGTTCCTACTTTTGGCAACCACCAATCTTTCCTCTGTATCTACGAATTTTTTTAACGTTCACATATTAAATGTTGCAAACCTATATGTCACATATTGGTACCTTATTAGATGCAAAGATTTCACTTAGTAGTGGATCACAGTTGGTTGTTACTGGCTATATTTTTGAACACTTAGCTCTTTCCTTTACTTGTATAAATATGCACATGCCAACCTCATAAAGAACCAGAGAGAATTTAGAAAATAACTAATAACACTTAAAAAACAGTGAGTATATGTTTTCTTCTGAACCACACCATAAAATACAAGATTTCCTAGACACTGCAGGACTTAACAGCACAACTAAGCATTATTATTCAAGCATGAGAAAAGGACAATGAAAATTGATTAATGCACTGACAGGAAACAGTCCAGAAATTCTATTTATTTTACTGACCTGAAGAATAAAAAATTTAAGAGGCTTACTTAAGCTCCATGGCAAAAGTGTCCTAGCCGAGCTGCCTCTCATTAGGTCGCCCAGCAGCATCCTTTGTAAATCTGGTTAACCCCCAGGATTACTTTTACTCCTACTTACTTGGGAGCTCATTTTGAATGCTACTGCTGTGGCTGTAGCTGTCTTTTCCAATCTAAAAACTAGCGTTGATGATAATTGCCTAGTCTTTACATTGCTTAGTTTTCCAAGGAGTCTTTGACACGCCGCCTCTGTAATGTTTTCACCAGCCGTCGTTTACAGGGACTACCTCATGACTCACAAGTAATTGGACCTAATTGCAGGTGCACTCAAACCTTTACCATATCAAAACAAGAGGCCAGAAACCAATTGTGGCACAGTGATTCCAGAAAGTCATAGCCACGTGACTGTATCAAGAAAAAAATAAATAAACTGACAAAAGGGAATGTTCTTTTTACATACATTGATCTCACTGAGTTCATCATAATAAGTTTCTCCTTCTTTGTTCCCAATAATGAAGCCTTATCTTCTGAGTGGCTGCTTCCTCACAGCTACCCTCTGGGTCCTTTATTATAAAAACATTGCATCGTATCTTTCACAAGTGGATAAAGTATTTCATCCTTTATTAGCTTCTTTCCTCTATAGACAAAGTACAGCTGGTAAAGATGTCATTCTTGTTCTTTGGAACAAGTAGATTAGTCCATTTCCTCGTGGGGTTTGGCAAAGTCCTTCAACAGACGTGACTGGCAGAGGAAGAGGCTGGAGATGCTGGCCCCAGGGAATAGACTGCTGACTTGATAAATCTTTGGGTCATAAAAGGTCATCTCTTTATGTCTGGAAGAAAGACTGTCTCACTAAAAAATACCAGCAAGAGATCTTTCTGTAGTGTGAAATGTAAAGAAAACAAACTAATACTGAATGAGTATTTGCATGCTGGCAACATGAATAGGCAGACAAACACAGGTACAATATTTTCAGTCGTAAATTCATTGTGAATGATTTTTCAGATTTTAAAGTCATTGCTGCAGAAAAGCACATGCCTTTCCTATGTGTTTTGATTTTCAGTGGGCTGTGTAGTGAATACACAGTGAACCCCTAAAATGGTCAATTTTAAGCAGAAGTAATTATAGGCACATCCTAAAAATGCTACTTTGAAATCTTCGGGTAAAAAAAGACTAGAAACCACACAGTGTTTCTTAAAAGCTGCTAGAAATTAAAGGTCACAAGGATATTCGAGATTGAACTACTTATTATTAATGAATTCATAAACCTCCCCATAACATTTGGCTGCAATATTTTCAGCTTGAAAAAGAACAGTAAAAACTGAGATTAAAAAACAAAAACAAAATCAAAGCAGAGTGACCCAACCAATTAGTCAGCCCCTTTAGAACCACTCCACCACACCCACCATTCCTAAATTTAGGGAACAATCCTGTTTCTTCCTTCAATTTGCTTTTTTTTTTTTTCTCAAATCAAGAAATTGAAGTATTCTAAGTATATGCTTGCACTGCTTTGGCCATTAGGAAAATGCCAGTGATATTGCCAGAGAGTCTTTTTTGTTTTGTTTTGTTTTGTTTTGTTTCTGTTCCTACCTGGTTTTTTAACCATAGGCTGTGTCATGCCCCCTTAATGTCAGGGCCATTTCCTTTATTCCCAGTGAATTAATCTCATGTGCTGAGTCCTCAACACAGGAGCTGTGCCCTAGGAAATTTCATCAGTACTCCACACTGTAGTAATTCTTTGTCTGAAGAACAAAAGAAGGGCACAGGTTAACCCCAAAATAAGAGCTTTACTGTGAAAAGGAAGCAATTCCAGTCTGCGGACTCAGGAAAGCCTCGATCACAACAGCCCAAACTCCATTTCAGCTGTTCCAAAGTTTGCCATCTAATTTTAATATTATATATCTCCACATACAGACACAAATGCACACAGAGCTTGCTAGATTGTGGTCCCTGGCAAGAAAAATTCCAAAATAGGACGTAGTTTCTAGTGTTTTAGACATTCAATATCTGGATGCACTCCCAGGATCCAACTGGAGTTTAAATATATATATTTATTACTATATAACTGTATACATATGTGTGTATATATATATATGTATATATATATATACACAAAAATTCTGTTGCAATTTTTTTTAAAGTGAGGCAAACATTTTACTCATAGATATAGATATATTGGGGGCAGTAAATCATCCTAAAATTTGGGCAATATGAGATCTGTATAGAGAACCAAAGTGTAGGGTTAGAATTTCATGAATGACTTCCGAGTGCAGGTAATGATAACAGGAGGAACAGCTAAAATTTTTGTTAAGCCCTTTATTTGCATCATCTCTAGTCCTTATACAGCCCTGTTCACCTATAACTACTTCGGTTTCACTGATAGCATCTGGAGCTGTTCAATGACTTGCCCTGTGTCACAAATATATACTTGGGTTTAATACCAAAATTCAAGGATGATAGAGTCAAATATTTTTGAAATAATATAGAAAGTGCTAATAAGAGAATACAATTATAAAGGAGGCCAGAATTTTCTTGAGCTGAATATGTTTGTGGGTCAGTCTTTCACAAGTTACAAGGACTGAAACACACATGAGGAATACAGTGTTTTTGCAACACTGTTATTTAGAATTGCTGCCTGCAGGAATGGAAGGACCTCAGAGGATGACTGTTTCTGGTAGTCTGAGTCTCTGAAGCTTAACTTAAAATAACAAGTTTATACTGTATAGCACAGGGGACTATATTCAATATCTTATAGTAACCCATAATGAAAAAGTATATGAAAAGGAATAATATGTACGTATGTATACGTATGACTGAAACATGATGCTGTACACAAGAAAATGAATTGACACAACATTGTAAACTGACTATACTTCAATTGAAAAAATAACATAAAATAACTTATGATGTTCTGTTCCGTTTGGGAGGATTAGACGATGAATCTGGACAGTGAAAGAGGTCTCCATTCAAGAGTGAATTGGAATGACTGAAGGAGACAGACATAGAGAGGGTGCATCTCAGAAAACGACTTATTCGAGCATCTCATTTTACACAAAGAAAATGAAGTCCCAGAGAGTTAAAACAGTCTTTGCGTGTCATTCTATGTAGACTCTCCCTAGGAAATCTCACATGCTCCCTGTCATGCACATTGCTCACGTTTGAGCCAAGCAGAACTTCACAGCCTTCCTCCAAAGGCACACATGGGTGTCCCATCTGGTGGGAATTCCCTTTCTCCACTTGGCTTCCTAGAAAATTTCATCTCACTCTTGGGCATGGGGCCAAAAGTACAATGTATATTCTCAGTAAGATCAATTAATAAGCAAGTATATAAATAAAATGTAAAAATGAGCCATTTCTTCATATTATTATCAATTTCTTGTTGGTGGTTGGAAATAGGTGTCTATAGCTTAGTTCTGTGAATCTGCTATGAAAATTAAAAGCAGTGGAGACAATGACTCAGAGGAACTTAGAGATCAAAACGGCTGAGAACTGGGAAAGGAGCAATGGACAAATACTCTTGGTTGGGCATCAAATAAAGCACAATAAAAGATGAACAGAGGGGCATGTCTATGGAATCTTAGCTGTGAGGCCAAGACAATTTAATGCTTTTTCTTAATTCCCACATATGCATAGGTAGATCCTCCATTATATGACATAACCTGATCCTGTTTCTGCCTTGTGTCACTTTGTATGTGGACAGCTGTGAATGATTTGTGAGAGAACAAAATCCGTCCACACAGTGGCCATTGTGTGAAACAGCAAAGCAGTAACTTCCTGGAAGATACCAATGCTTTATTATTATCATTAGTATATTATTATTACTATTATTATACTTTTGTCTTTCATGGCTAACCAAAAAATTTCATTAGAGAAAAATCAAATCAAAATTTTAAAATGTTCAAGCCAACAATAGTTAAAATGTTTTATATTTTTATGAGAAAATTAGACATCAATTATGACTTTGTCTACAATTTGTAAGCATATTTAGCAGTTTAGGAAAAAAATAAGGCTTTTTAACATTAGGACTATTAAATTTAGAAAAATAACACTAAAATGTTACAAATTGTGACAAATACAAATGACCTCCAAGTCCCCAATTCCAATGGATGCTTTTCATCCTCCCTGTAATACGCATTTGCTACCATCTTTTTATCTGTAAAAATCCAGAACTTGGCTTCTCTAAGCTATTTTGGAAGTTAGATGAGGTAACATATCAAGTGATACACAGATTTTTATAATTTTAATTTTACTTGTTGCACCCTAATGAAGCAAAAAAAAAAAAAAAAGAGAGATTGAAGAAGGTAAAATATATTAAATTACACTAAATTTTCTAAACTAAGACTCATACCTCTTAGAAAGATATAAGGGAAAGTTTATATTGATCCAAATAAAATTTATTCTCTACATCAAGAAATAAAGATACTCTAATTTTCTATTGATTACTTAGTAAAGCTTTAAAATAAATAGCAAATTTGATTGCAAATAAAAATGGTGTAAATTCTATTTCAAAAAGTCAAATAGAAAATCAATGTATTTTACACAATAGAATGTGATTTAAATAGTCATATATGTATCTTGCTTAATACTATAATAAATTAGTAAAGCAGTACACTGAATTTATTTTCCAACAAATTATAATTAGAAATGTAAATATCCTAATTAATAGTAGAAGGCACAGGCATTTTGTTACTTCATAAATAGGAACTCATTTAAATATATTCATGCACTGTAAACTGTTGCTTGGTTTCTGCTCACAGTAATTAGGCAACCATGAAATTAAAGGGAATAATGTGATTACATTTCCCATCACATTATAATTTTTTTAGGGTTGGAACAGGAGGAGTAACAGATAATAGAGTGTTATATTTTTGTTGTATTTTCTCTTTCTACTGATTTAGTATGGTTTCTCAAAATGCATTTTATTTTATACTTAAACATACATGCCCAATTTCATCTACCTATTACATTTTATTTTGAATATAATTTTTAAAATAAATAATAAACAGATTTTTCTGTTATCTCTAGATTTCTGTTAATTACATGTCTAAAGCATAATTTTTAAAGGGTGAAAAAAGAGTTTGGCTAACCACGTCACCTTTTCTGTGTCTGTGCTTAGTCCTTGCCTTTCCAGTGATACCTACCAAGGCCAAGGCGGTGATTACTGCAACCTGGCGCCCCATCCCCACCAGCGGCACTAACCGGGTTTTCTTTCTGGAGCGTTGATCATCTTAAAATACACTATATAATTTACTTACTGGTTACCATCTGTCTCCTTCAAGGCAAGCTTCTGGACAGCAAAGATCTTTGTCTTCTTATGACTGTGTCCTAGCCTCATTTTACAGTGTTTATTTAAAAAATAGATACATCAGATAATATTGTTCCATTGGATCACATTTTGTTCATTTCCTATGTTAGGGTAATCAAATATAAAACATTCAGAATACTGTTTTGGACACAGCATGCATTTTAAGATTTTCTAGAAGCAGCATATTTTTCAATGGGATCTGCTTATTAAGGTTACAAATTTGAGATATGTCTCAATAAGGAAAAAGTAAGATAGAACGCTTAGGAAATGCAGCTTCATTAATTAGTTGATAATTTTAATGGAAGCATCACTATCACTATTAAAAATCTGTCATGATAGGAAGTCTAGGGAATAACTGTGAGTTTTTGAAACTGTGTCTTCAGGTACTGCTGACAGAAGCAGTGAATTTAGAAAGCCAAATAATGATTTTTCCTAATACTTCCTAATACATCCATCTAGCTGGATCTAGAATTTCATCCCATTAGTGAGAGGGGAATTTACATTAAAATGAACTGTATTTGACTATTGTACAGAAATAATAAGTTTGTCTGGTGTGTGTGGGGATAGGGCGGGGTAGGATGGTATGTGCTGCCCACACATGCGTATGTATGCATGTGTGTACATGTGCATGTGTGCGCACACTCAGTGTCCTGGAACTTGGTGAAGAGCTCATAACCTGCCTGTGGCTCAGTCTGAAACCTTTAGAGGTGAAAATTGCCAGTCTCATCTGAGGAAAAATCTGAATTATAAGCTTGGCTGTAGGACACGAAAGGATGGATTAAAAGGGAGTTGTTGACTTGTACACTCAGGTGTGGTGTCCACAGTGAGATCCAATACCATCAGATAAGAAATTCAGAAATTGCTGAACAACATTCATAACTCTTAAGTATTTGTAAATTGTGTGGCTTCCCCCATTTCTATAATTTCTTTTTTAATTTCCTGTCACATTTCCAGTAATTATGGGTAGTAGAAGCCTTAAATTGAAATGCCTCCGTGCACCTGTCTTCAAGAGCTCTAAGGAAGAAATACATCATAGAATAAGCTTTCTACTTTCCAGCCAGACTTGGGAGAAAACAAAGCTTTCCCAGGGTAAATTAGTTGGGGGCAGCTGCCCCACGTGGAAAAAAATCAGTAGTAGTCCTCATGGCTAGTAGTAGAGAAAGAAAAACTGGAGAGGGCCTGAGAAAGGACCCTGCACTTACTACATTTTAAACTCTACTTGTAGTTTGCCACAATCACTATCACCCCATATTACTCACAATAGTTCAGTTCATACATTTCATTCAACCACCTGAAACTTAGAGTTATGGGCCCTGTTTTCAGCAGTATGAACTCATCGTGGGACGTACACATGAAAATTCTGAGGAGGCAGGACTGGAAAGGAATAAATGATCGCCGTATCCTTCTCTAGAATTATTACCAATCATCTGTTACCAGAACCTCATTACTATATTTGGCATAGTCCATTTTAGAAGAGAAAAATCAAACCGATCTTGCACAGAAAGCCACACAGGTATTCCAAATTCTTCGAAGCAATGCAAATTACTCTATCTGCTCAAATGTGGACTTTATCAACTCTGAACACACTTAATCACAGTATAGTTATTCTTCTGGAACCCAGGGCATAGTAGAGTGGTCAGACAGTCTCACTGGCAAATAAATAAATAAATGAGCTTTGGCCCAGAGCCTTTTTGAGTGTCAATTGACATTCAAACCCGGTAACTACCCATCATTTTCCTGGGAACGCTGTGAACGGGAGACTTATTTTCCTTGAGAGCCACTTAGAATTTTCTGTTGTGACCTTAGGGACTGCTTTTTTATTCCGCCACCTGGAGCTCTTTATTACAACTGCTTTTGCCTCCCTGACCCTGAGTTCCCTCTGAAGTTTCACCTTTTGGTCTCTACCAGTCTGGAGCTCATTTTTCTCCTGCAGCTCCCAGGGCTGGTGGCTTTTGCTAAGAGGTGAGAAGGTGATTTTTCCTAGTGTTACAGCCTCTTAATTAGCCAGATTGGAGAATTTGCCCTCTAAGTTCCTCCCTCAAAAACCATGAAATAAGTCACAGCAGGTTTGAGTCAACCCGGTGTGGCACTGAAAGTTCCCACCACTCACAACTGCCCCGCAGTCAATAAGCACACCGCATCAGAGGGTGTATGCTTAGCTGAGTCTCTTCTGATGGAAATTAATTTTTCTGCATAGCCCAGGATGTGGTCCACGGGGTTAGAGAGAGTAATATTGTGAGAATCGAATATTTTATTCATATATTGGTTTGTCCTAAAAGACATTGTATGCGTTTGTTATAATATGTTATAATATAATAATATAATATAATATAATGCGTTTCATTAACCTCAGTTAATGAAATGTTTTAGAAGCTTATAGAGGCAAAGATCTTAAAAAACACACTTTAGGGTTGACTTCAGGTTCAAACTTATTTTAACCTGTTTTCTAGGTAAACATAATTCCTATCACATGAGGACAATGCAGCAGAATCAACCCCGTGTTCTGTAATTGAAAGATTACAATTGAAAGATTTCCTTGAAGACAAATTTAAGAGATGGTTGCCTTTGAAGGTTGATGGCTATATTCACCTCTGCTCCTGGACGGGTCAGAGCTGCCAGCTGGTACCCAGGTAATGGAGCAGACTGATGTTTTCCCATCCCTTCTACTTGTTGCACAGGCTCAATCACATCAACCTACTAGGATTTTGTCTGTATTTGTGGCTTCTCTCTTCTCCCAGGGTATAAAATTTTAATTATTCTACAGAAAACGTTTAGCTTGACTAATGATCTAACACAGGCAAATGAATTTGGAGAGCCTGTGTTCTAAATATTCATATACATACTTATCTATCGCAGGAAACTATAGATGACATTGTTTTAAGTTAAATTGTTGCTCTAGATGTAGAGAAGGTGAAATTATGAACCGTACTTTGTTAATTATTCAATAGGTACATTTCAGATTTTCTTTTGTATGTTGTGAGAAGAATGTTTACGGCAGCAGAGCTACATCTTCAATGCTGCTAGAGGCTCGTGGAATGTCTTTTCTTAATTGTACTTTCTTTTTCCTCCTCTAATATTTCTACACTTTATCAGGTAGAAGATGAAAAAAAAATGAATTTAAATTACTGATGGCCCTTTTGAATAGTTTATTACCTATTGATTTACATTTTTAATTCTATATCTATCTCCATTTTGCAACTCCATTCTCTTTAAAGACTTCTCCCATTGCTCTTTGTTCTCCATTTTTATTAGATGATGAAGCATTGACTGTAGTTTATTAATTTTAAATCTTGTTTTCAATTTTTTTGCATTATAAAATAAGAAAATGTTCTTGAACTTTTAAAAAGGGTTTCTTTTTTGAAATAAAAAATGTTAATTGGGTTTAATGGCTTAAGCATATTGCACTGATTGTGGACGGTCTTGGTCAGGTGTGAGCAAAAAATGCAAATTTACTTTCATTTTAAACTCATCCATTAAGGTTAGATTCTTGGATTTTGTAACTAGCCCTCACCGACATTCATTAAAGAAAAATGCAAATAACAACCACACTGGAATATTATGCTACACTTAGCAATTTAGCAAAAATCCCTACATTTGATAATACATTCTGTTGGCAAGGCTGGGGAGAAAGAAGTATGCTCATATATTCCTGGGGGCCTGTAAGTTGGCTCCTCCACTATGAGAAATCTTTACAATACCTATCAATATAACAGATTTATATACATTATGACCAGCAGTTCTGCTTCTGGGAATTTATCCTTCAGATACTCTTGGCACACATGCAGAAGACAAATGCTCAAGGTCAGTTATATGGGCATTGCTTGTTAACAGTGAAGAATTGGAAAAAATCCAAATGTCTATCAGCAGAAGACCATTTAAGTACATTTCAGTACATCAGTGTGAAATAATATTGGGCAGCCCTAAAGAAGAATGAGAAAGGATTCTATTCACTTATAGGAAAAAAATTTAATTTACATTACAAAATGAAAAAAGCAAGACCTAGAAAAGCATATTTAATATGTTTATTTTATATAAAAAGGTGAAAAATAAGAATATATATCTGCATTTGGCTGAATTTGCATAAAATAACTATTATTTATTTACTGATAGTTGAATGGGATCTAAGAATATGCAGGACAAAATAAGGAGTGAGATTTCTACTCTACTCCATTTGGCTCAAACATATTAGGTATATTACTTATTATACACACAAACACACACATACAACAGGTTAGGAGGGAATGAAGAAGAAAATTTATCAGAAAACTTGTGATAACTCATGTTACTACAATTGAACAAAGAGTTTGGTTCCAAGGAAATTTCTGTTATGATGGAAATATTTGTGTCTTGATTGTGGTGGTAGTTTCACAGGGGTATATATCCTTGAAAATTCACTGATTGGTACACTTTAAATTGATGCAGGTTACTAAATGTAAATCATACTTCAATAAAGTTGGTTGAAATAGCTTTATTCTGGGCCTCCAAAAATACTACTACTACTAATTTTTATTATATTTTATTACTATATAATATATATTATTACAACTGCTACTATTATTATTATTATTAACTATATAGAGACCATTCTATCACATTGCCTTTAGTAGACATTGCCTCTAGTCGCTACTTACATGAAGTGGAAAGTATTTTTCCACATGCATAATGTTTGATCACATATGAAAGCATTTCTAAAGAGTGCTAAGGCAGTCTGATTTGATCTTCACTTATCAGCTCTTAGAAAGAGGGGCCACATAAGCATTCTGTCTATCTTAACCTTGTTCATTTTCTCTAAATGATTTATCATGACTTGACATGCTATACATAATTAAATATTTGTCCTCTCCTTTTAGAACGTAAGCTTTCCGTGGACAAGGTCTTTGTTTAATTTGCTGCTCTGTCCTCCGCACCTGATGTCCCTAAGATGTAGCAGGTACTCTATAAATACTTGTTTAATCACTTCTTAAGAAATGGATTAAAATATGTTAGAAAAAACTCTTACAAAGTTGCCATGTTGGAGAGTCAATTAAGACTCTAAATTAGCTCTAAACAGTTAGGATTCCCTCCAGCATTGGACTGAATCATCTTGTCTTTGACTGAGTTCCAGAGGAAGTGGTTGGCTAGTAGTTACAAAGGGAAAAAAAATGTACAGAAAATCATTGGAATTACACTCTAATAAAATGAGATGCTCCCTTTGTGATCCATGGAAGTTGAGGCTGGCAGAGATAAGAGCAGATTCACCTATTCCTTTTCAGCTCACTTCTGGGTGTAAACTTATTAAACACCAGGTTTGCTGGGAACCATCAACCATTTAACCAGCTCTGTCTCTCTTGTGTGTAGTCTGTTTGTTTAGTTTGCTTTGTGTGTGTGTGTGGTGTTTGGTGTGTTTGCTTGTTTTATGCCCACCCTAAAAGTTGAATTCCTGTGTGTTAAATGCTTATTATAAAGGATCTCAACTACTAAAGATTTCATGATCATCCTGTTTTTTGACTGGTTCATTTATTCAGTTATGTGTTTATTCAGCATATTTTTATCAAGACCTACTAAAAGCCAGGCACTGTTTCAGGCACAGGATGACCATCAGGGAATAAAAAGCCTGCAGTTGTCATCCAGAGTTCATGTACTTATCAGGAAGACAGAAAATATACTTATAAATACATGCAATCAAGAAATGTTAAGTGCTAAGTTGATACATAAAGTGTATATATCTAGTTATTATGTGGAAAATAGACTTGTAAGGGGATGAGTGAAAGCCACTGAGCCCTATGAGATTCCTGGAGTATTCAGGAGAGAAATGGCTTGGTCTGTATGAGTTAGGGTATTAGAAATGGTGAGAAGTAGTTGAGCTCAGTGCATATCTTGAAGCTACAGTGGATATTCTAATGAATTGGATGTGGGGTCTGAGGGCATAATAGGAATCATGAATGCCTCTTTATTTTGCTTAAAGTAAACAGTTTAAGGATGGGGGAGTTGAGTCTGTTTTGGTTATAAGTTTGACATGACTATTGGGCACCAAAGCAGGAATGTTGAGAGCAAAATTGGAAAAAAATGAAGTTTGATATTAGGAGAAAGTCAGTGCTGAAGATATTAATGTGGAATGTACTAGTTAATTAATATTAATTATTCTATTAATATGGGGTGGATAGATGGCATTGTAAAGCTTGAGATTGTAAGAGATCATTTATAAAACAAGTGAAGCTAGAGAAGTAAGTGGTGAGAGGTGTGAGCCTTTGGCACTCCATCATTTAGAGGTTTAGGAAGAAAGAGAAGAGCCAGCAAAGGATTCTGAGGAAGAACAGCACCAAGAGAAGGAGTGGGCATCAAAGTCACGTAGGTATCTTCACCCTGCAATGTGCATTGCAACATCATTCACAATAGCCAAGACATTACAACCACCTAAGTGTCCATCAGTGGATGAGTGGATAAAGAAAACATGGCTCATATACACAATGGAATATTAATCAGCCATAAAAAAAATAAGGAAATCCTGCCATTTATGGCAACATAGACTGACTTTAAGGGTATTATGCTATATAAAATAAGTCAGACAGGGAAAGACAATTGCTGTATGGTCATTTATATGTGGAATCTAAAAAAGCTGAACTATAGAAACAGACAGTAGCCGGGCAATGGGAAAAAAGAGATGTTGGTCAAAGTGTATAAACTTCCAGTTATGCGATTAATGAGTTAAGGGGATCTAATGTACAGAATAATGATTATAGTTAATAGTACTGTGTTAGATACTTGAATGTTGCTAAGAAAGTAGATCTTAAATGTTCTCACTACAAAATAAAAAAGAAAGGTAATTATCTGTGGTGATGGGTTGTGAAAACTAACCTTATTATGGGACCCATCCCATGATATTTATGTGAATCAAATCATCACATTGTACATCTTAAACTTACACAGAGTTAAATGTTAATCAGTAAAGCTGGGGAAAAAAAAGACGGGCAGGAAAAACAAAACAGAATGAAAAAGCAACAGTGAATATATTGTCTTGGAAGCAAAATGAAGAAAATGCTTTAAAAAAAAAAAGGATGATGTAAGAATCTGTATTAAATTCTGCAGAAATATGAATAAATTGAGATTGAGAAGTAACCATTGACTTAAATGAGATATTGGCATCTGTCAGTTTTAATCAAAGGGATCTCTGTGGACTGCTAGGGATTTACAGCTAATTAGAAAGTACTGATAAAAAAAGAACTGGAGACAGATATTTTAGATAATTTTTTCAATAGCTTTGCCTTAAAGGTGATATGGCTATGTCTGTATTCCAGTTATCTATTGTCTTGTAAAAAACACTTCACAGGTCAGTGACTTAATCAAATAGTCATTATATTCTACCTCCAGGTTTAGCAGCTGGGAGATAGGCTGCTCTGGTTGGTTCAATAGAGCTGCACTCACACCCCCAGCAACTTAGCAGGGACTTTGGGAAGGCTGAGCTCAGCTGGGGCCCTTTCCCTTTCCCTTCCCCTTTCCATGTGGTTTCAGGACCTGTCCACCTGGTGTCTTCAGTAGGACAGTCAGCTCAGGCTCCAAGAGTGTGTATTTCAGGAGACAAGAAGAGGAACTTGCCAGTCTCTTTAGGTCTGAAGGGAAAGCCTGACACCATAAAAGTGTAAGAAACCTAGAAACTTACGTGGTGTCACTTCTGTGATATTTGATTGGTCAGAGCAGGTACAAAGACTGTCCAGTTTAAAGAGGAAGAGCCATAGACCACACCTCTCCATAGGAGAGTAGCTTAGTCAACCATAGGGTGTATTTGGAGTTTGTAAGGGAGGTTTTTTCAAGATGGGAAATACTATATGGGAACATCAACTTCCTCAGCTTGAGCTACACTTGGACTTGTTTTTGAAGCTCTCCTCCCTGTATTCAGTAGCACTGATTTTGTCTTCTACCACATGTCCATTTTGTCTTCTGTGTCCACATGTCCAGTCTCAAGTCTGGCAGTTCCTCATACCATATACTTTTCCTTCCATGCTTTTGAGTACTTTCCCTATCCCTGCATATCTTCCTGCAAATCTTACTAACCAGTCATTTTATAGGTTTAAATTTACTTTCTTTGAGAACATTTCTTGATGATTCTGGGTAGACTTGAACAACCACTGCTCTCTCATAGACCATTACTTCTTCACAATTACACTACTTCACATTTTGTACCCAATTATAATTGTACCTTTATACCTCTTCCATCATTGTAACCTTCTTGAAGGCAAGGAGTGTGTCTTTTGAATCTAGTGCCTAACAGATAAAAATATCTGTGGAGTCACTGATTTTCCCCACTAGATCCCTTTCTACATATTTATCTTAACTAAATTCTAAGAGTACAAAGTGGTCAAATTCAGTTATAGGAAGCTTAATTCAAGATTACTCCAGATTAATAGTATATGCTATAATCATTGTTGAGTTGTAATCAAAATAACTGATGTAAATTTCTATTCTCCATATTTTATTCATTGTTACTACATTACTTTCTTCATAGGCCTCACAGAATCATTTTGGTTTAATATCAATAAACAAATATTTTCAATGCTAAATCCTTTGGCTACATATTTGTTACAAGTGTGATAGGACGAAATGATATGATAGCTATAAAAATCCATTTCAGATATGAGAAAAAATATTGAAAATAATGGTTGAGTGGTATATACTCATATAGCAGTGCAAATAAATAATTGCTTTATACCCTTTCATCACTCAGCTTAAAGAAATTATGGCATATATGTCTATGTGGGTAACAGTGATTCTAGGTTATCTTTAGTTTTAATTTGTTTTCTTAGGTTGAAAAGTTTTCAAAAAGGCAATATGTTAATTAATTCCATTAAACCATGGAATCCTCTGGTCCTACAATATATGTATCTGTAATGGCTGTTGGCCTGATAGAATGTTGGAATTACCTCCAGTGGTTGCAGATGTGGGGTCAATAATGGACATAATACCAACCCAGTTTGGGTTGCGGTTCTTTGGAGTTTTGTGTACACCTTAAATCAATACCCTCTCTATGGTCTGCCACAGGTGAATTAGACAGGTGTGGAAGCCAAGAAGTGGAAGGAGGAGTGGTCTGTTCACCATCACTTCTAATAACTCACTTGGGGAATTCTGGTTTCCATTCCTATAACTTTTGGCTTTGTGGGTCCAAATATGCTGCATCACGGTGGAGTGACTCTGTCTCTAATGGACAGAGTTAAAGTCCTGCTTCATTTAATCATCCAGATGTCACCCAGTCCCTTCAAGCTCCTCATGAGATAAGACTAGGAGGAAAAGAAAGTTACAACACTGGCAGAGTAACTGAACTGATTATCAGGAGGAGAGAGAACTGCTAGATCGTAATGCAGAGTTGCTCAGGGTCCCTGGAACCACCAGTCCCACATGAAGGGATTTAAAAGTTTATATACTCCCTCATCCAGCCCTGGGGTGGCATGTAGCCAATGACTGACTGACAAGAGGGTGCAAAAAGCCATTCATCTTTTTACTGAAGGATGATTTACCTTTCAGAGCTTCCTGGAGCAGATGGCGTCAGAATGCGTCTGGGACTTTCTTGGTCTCTTTCCCTCTCCTCTCCTGCCTCCCAACTCTCTGACCAGCTTCTCCAGGAGCATTTCTAAACATATCACTTGCACTTGAATTCTTGGCACAGGCTATTTATTCTTATTGGAGAACCAAATACAAACACCAATGTTTGATTTCGTAACATTCAATATCTTAGAATGAAAATTTGGTATGTAGAAATAAATTCCACAATGCAATACTGTTATGTTTTTTCATGAAATGACACAGAAAAGTATTTTCTATAGGGATTACTCATCTTGGCCATGTTCTAATTGTAATCCATACCATTTCTCTATGTGTTAGAAATTTAGACCTGTTACAAGGCATAAGTAAAATAGGGAAGAAAATGCTTCATATGCTAGTGAATTAATAGACTAGTTTCTTTTTACTAGCTTTTTCCAAATCCAGCCCCAAAGACCTAATGCCCAAGAAATATTACAAAAAATAATATAATATCTAAACCATTGATCTACATAAATGAGGACAAATATTTGTACGTGGCACATATAGAGTCTTGGAGGAGCAATGAGACATCTTCCTCTATCTGTATTATGTGAATTGATCCTCAGGGACAGACAGTGACTGATGCCACAACCAGGTTATACCTGGACTGAATCACATTTTGCATATTTTTCACCTGAATAACTCTATAGAGAGAGCATAATATTTTTAAATGCTATGCTGCCTGAAGTAACAGCTAAAGGTTTTTTTAAATTTTCTTTCATTTTTAAAATAACAAACTGCCTGCAAATACTTAGAGCCATATTTAATATATATTGTTGAATGAACAAATGAATAGATACATCCTATTTCTTTAAATAAAACATAAATTTCTTATTCTTTGCCAACTGTGGTAAAAGATACTTCTCTGCAGTAAGCTCCCAGATTTTAAATTAGTCTTTTATGATGAAGGAGAAACACTGATAATTGAGGCCAGATAAGGCCAACTGTTAAAATCAGTTTAAGGTAATAATTAAAGAGGTGAAAATTGGATTATTGTAAGGTGACTCCTGCTGGGAAAATGTGTTTTGACTAGTGTGAAATATATCTATATATAAAAATATGATTATTGGGTCAATTGAAAAAGCATATCCTAAAATCCAATCCACTTAAAATGTGGGAATTGTGTTGGATTCTTAATGATTTTTACCCTGTGTCTACTAAGATACTGTTGGCAACTGTGGAAAAGAAATGTGCATTAAACAAATGCCCAAGTCTCTTAGAAAAGATTCTCACTGCAGGGTAATCTTGTTGCTAACTTAAGGCAAAAAAAAAAAAAAAAAAATTATGAAAGAACCATTTTCTATACCATGCATCAAAGACAAAATCACCATAATTTATCTATTGTGACAATATTTCATTTTTCGCTTGTTGATTTTGTGCTCTGTCAGTGTGGGGGAAGGGCTCCTATGAGAACCTGAGTGGTTTAAGGATTATTGTCAGTAAACCTCAAGATGTAACCGGAGCGATAATGGAAAAATAATATTCTGTTGGAAATCTCTGGAGGTTTTGCTACATGAAGTATAATTGGAATGCCCTAGCAAACCAGTATACCAATTTCCAAATCAAGATTATTAGTCATAAAAAAAATATGGATACTTCAAATCCATCTTGGGAGTTTAATCAATAAAAACAGCAGATAAGAATACAGAAAACTGTCTGAATTTTGAAAGTCCCACTAGCAATAAATGTTTCTGAGGGAGAAAGAAACCCCCTTCATATTCATTATTTAACCACTTTGGTTTATAGGTCTGACTTTTTAGGAACAAAGCATGGTATTCTGTTGACATAAAGCATTTTCTTGAATTTCTCTTACTGTTAAAACCCTTCAACTTCCAGATGTAAAGCCATTAGAGACAACCTAAGACTTTAATTGTGAAAAGATACAATTAAAAATTTTCTGAGGTAGGGATACTCTCTGCAAATATATATTTAAATATAGCAAATAAATATATAGCATAATTATATTCTAAATACTAAAGAATAATTTTGGCCAAAAGGACATGAAGATTAAGTTTTAATTTTATTTACATCAAATGAATATTATAAAGTCTTCTTGAAAACATTTTCTCATACGTGACTCGAAGCATTTCTTTTGCCAAGTATATAATTTCATAAAATATAATTCATCTCACATTGCATATACACATGAATTATTTGCTTCATAATTTAAAAATACAATTAATTTTTAACTATATGTGTCTCTATCTATATGAAATTAATAGAAACAAAATAATGTGCAAACAAACTCAGAATTTCTACAACATGATGCAACTATTAGCAAGAGTGGGCATTGCTATTTTGAGAATGGGAGCCCAAGATCTAATATTCCTAATATAAAATATACCTTTACATTCAGTGAATTTCTCTCCGTATAGGCTCTGACTTTTCCCTATATTACCGCCACCATGGTAGAGTGTTAAGTGGTTAGGAAAGAAATGACAATACCAATTCACAACTCTGGAACCCAGCCGGGATCAGCTGCTAAAGATATTTCTGATCAGAAGTAAAGGAATAACCTGCATCTGCAGGGCGCTTCAGCTTTGACAGCAGGAAATCCCTTCAATCTGAAATCTGAGATGCCCACAAAAATAACTGTCCTGCAATAGTCTGACTCAGAAGGTGGCTTTAAGCAATAAAACATGGCATCATCATGATTTTGTCTTTTTAGAATACAGACTCAATATACGTACTTCCATGTATGCTTATCAAGTTTCAAGAATTAATAAATGTGAAACATGGTGGTGTTCCCTTTAAGGGTGTTACTCATCTAAGAAATTTAATTGTGCACATCACCCAACATAAGATTATTATTTTTTCTCATTTTTAAAAATTTTATTTTTTATTGAAGTGTAGTTGATTTACATTGTTAGTTTCAGGTGTACAGCAAAGCGATTTAGTTATACAGATATATATATACATTTTCTTTTCAGATTCTTTTCCATTGTATGTTTATTACAAGAAACTGAATATAGTTCCCTGTGCTATACAGTAGGTCCTTGTTGCTTATCTATTCATTTTTAAATTTAAATTTTTCCCCATTTTCTGCAACATTCATTATTTATAATAATTTCTTTCTGGAGAAGCAGAGGATGCATTTATGTTAATCTCCAAATTTTCATAACAATGCATTGCTTCTTGGCTAGAAAATGGCCTGGCAATTCTGAGAAATTATTTAGCAACACAAAACTGATTGGATTAGAGTGTTAGTGCAAATAATATTATAATTTCTCCCCAATTTTTGGTCACCTGCATGAATTCTCAGAGAAAAACTTCTCAGAAGAACATACCAAAGGCACCAGCATCCCTCTGAGGAAGCTTCTGTCCTGCCATACCCAGGGGTGGCTCTAGCTGACACAGGCACCTCTCCAGAGTGGCGCCTGCTTCAGAAGGTCGGCCCTGTACACCAGCACACCCGCAGCAGTTGTGGCTGTACCCTTCAGTTAGCTAGGTCCAGTGCACAAGCAGGCCTCAGAGACAACCAGGACAAAGACCCACCCCATCACCACCATGTTTGCAGCAGTCTCAACCAAGCCACACAGCTAGTGAGCCCGGAGGCCAGCTCCATTGGCCAGTGCACCTCATAGCCAGCCGCCTGGGGGGTAACCCCACCCATCAGGGTGCCTGCAGCAACTGTGGCCAAATCACCTTATGTCCACTGCAGCATCATTTACAATAGCCAAGATATGGAAGCAACCTCTGTTCATTGATAGAAAAATGGATAAAAAGATGTGGTGCATACACACAATGGAATTTTACTCAGGCATAAAAACAAATGGAATGTCCTGTATATATCTGTTAAGTCTAACTGGTCTAATGTGTCATCTAAGACTACACATTACTATATATAAAATAAACAACAAGGACCTCCTGGATAGCACAGGGAACTATATTCAATTTCTCATAACAACATATAATGGAAAAGAATCTGAAAAGAAAATGTGTATATATATATATATATATATATATATCTGTGAAACTAAATCACTTTGCTGTACACCTGAAACTAACATTAATTAATTTTTAATTTATATTTACATCAAATCAATGTTTGAAAGTTATATCTGCTCTTTAGTGAAGCTGCTTTCCCTCTGGCATCCTGGTTACTCACTGCCTCTCTTTGGGAATTTCACAGGCCCCTCTCTGTTATTTCTTCATGTCTACTCTTGTCAAATTGAGTCAGCATCTCTAAACACATCTCCATAAGAAATATTATCCATTTCTTTGTTACAGAAAAAGCAGGAACAAAATTCCTATTTACACAGTCTTATTTATTAGCTAGATTTTCATGATATTTGGTCCTTCAGAAACAATGGAAGAGGCTTATAAAAATGCATCCAGAGAAAGGCAGAATACCAATGAAAAATATAAACTTAGAATTGGGAAAATATGAATCAGAATAGAATGAATAAAAGGTCAGGAAAAGTATGTGTAGCAGATATCTAATAGGACATTTAGATTAGTTAAGATTAGTTAGATTGAGTTGAGACCCAAATACAATTGACTATCTTAGTCTAAAATAAAAAAGACCAATCATTAAGTAAATTAATTATACCACAGAGTTAAAACGTATGATTCATGCTGGAGTGTGGGAAGATGCCAGTCAAATGTAAATATCAGTTTATTTGAGTTTTTAGAGTAGGTGGTATTGAATCAGTTTTGTAACAATGGTTTTACTGAAAGATCAATTTCCTGTCAATGACCCCCTTAGTTTATGACATATTAGCATATGGAATATCAGTATATTCAAGAGTACCTTCACATCTTTAGATCATCCATGACAGTGGAAGGCACAATTGAAAACACTGCTCACACTTCCCACTTTCAGGATATTTTGTTACTTTTCAGAGTTTTTATTGAGGCCAGTACTGGAGGAGACATGGCTGCCAGTGGACTGAGACCTGGACCTGGGCAATTAGAGGCTCCTTGTCCCCTCCCCTGTCCTTGGGATGTGCAGTCTGCTGACCTCCCCCAGCTACAGGCTGCCCAGGAACGTGGCCTTGAGATAGTAACGTGATGATGAGTCTGTCTGGATGGTATATGTGACTGAACTCAGTTAAGGCCTCTATATAAACTTTTAAGATTTGACGAGCAGCTGCAGAGATCTATTCATCTTGCTGCCGCCCAAGACAAGCCTCATAAATAAGTTCCCTTGTTTATCTAAACTGCCACCTACCAATCTGCAGTGGTCAGATTTTCTCTTCTCTCTGCCCTCCGAGTTTGGGGGCTGCTTTCAGGTTACACACACGCCGCTCCTGTGGAGGTTGTGAGCTCAACGCCTGATCTTTTCATTCCATTTATCTGATTCAACTCTGTCTGTACTATTCTCTTCCTTTTTTTTTTTTTTTTTACAGCAATACCTCCTCATTGGTCTCCTTCTTCCAGTTTCTTTCCATGATTTCCAACAGAATTACATCTTTAAAAAAACCTGGTTATTGCTTACTTGGGCAGCACATATACTAAAATTGGGATGATACAGAGAAGATTAGCATGGCCCCTGCGCAAGGATGACACGCAAATTTGTAAAGTGTTCCATTCTTTTACAGGCACACATTACTGCATATAAAATAGATAGACAACAAAGACCTACTGTATAGCACAGGGAACTATATTCAATTCCTTGTAATAGCATATAATGAAAAAGAATCTGAAAAATATATATATATGTATAACTGAATCACTTTGCTGTACAGCTGAAACTAACATTGTAAGTCAACTACACTTCAATTAAAAAAAAACAAAACTATTCACTTCCCTGCTTAAACTTCTCTGTATGCTGTGTCTAGCACAAAGTCTAAAATCATGCAAATGTTCTCAATACTTGCCTTCAGTTGTCCTTTTCAATAACACAATGCACTATTTTTGGCATACAACATATCAGTAGCTGATCTATTTGTCGACACTTTGGTTTTGATCTGTTTGCTGTTCATCTCTACCTCATTTCCCCCAACCCTGGCACAGACCCAGAAGAAAGTGAGCAGCAACCAGGCCACCATCCAGGCAGCTCTTTAAATCGCCTTCCTAGTACTTAGTTTGCAACCATCTCCTCATTAACAAGCAGAACAGAGGAGAATTTATTGCCTGACTGACCATGCAGTTTGGTCAATAAATTTTCTACATATTCTCAAGGACTTCCTTCAAAACCCATTAATCTACCCCAAGGGAGGCCTTTGTCTTTCTTTTCCAGAAAGACATGTCTCTGTCACTATCACATCTTTGTAATCAGAACTGCTCAGAACTGTAAAGAGTTTAAGATTTTTACCCTACTGGCAAGCTGATAAGTTGGCCTGCCACAGTTCCATGGATATTGGTAGAAAAACAAACCTCTTGGCTCCAAGACGAAGGGCAGTTTATTACTGCAGTAACAGTAGCCAGAGTACAATCATTGCTTTTGGTTCCCCAAGCCTCACAGTATGACATACGAGGGCCTAGGCACACATTGGGGTACCTTGGAGAGGAACCCAAGGAAGGATTAGAGGAAATCCTAACCTTTTATAAGGGCCACCAGCAAACTTGTCCAACACTGTCCCAAAATACATCATCTGTATTGTCTTGGAAAACAATCAAATTTATCCTCAGCTTCACAGGAAATCACTATTTCTATCTTTCAAGGATATTTTCTATGTGAACATCCTTGAAAAGACAGTAAAAACAAAAAAACCATTAATGACTTTTCTCAGAAGATGTAAGGGAACAAATCTCTCCCAACAGTATGCACACATTATGATGCGAGAGTAAAGAGAATTAAGACTAGGGAGTGGGGAAGGGTAATAGCTCAGTGGTAGAATGAGTGCTCAGCATGCATGAGGTCCTGGATTCAATCCCCAGTACCTCCAACTAAAAAAAGAAAAAAGAGAAAATGGAATGGGTATTGAGCATCAGGCAAGAATCACTAACAATAATAAAATTTAACATCACCTAGAGCTTACTATGTGGAAGGATGATTAACATAAAATAACATGTTACTGGCATTAACTTCAACGTACAAACGGGACCAAAAAAAAGTTTCTTGCTGGAGTTACCAGTAAGTAGCACTGCAGTTGAACCCATACGTCTATCTTAAGAATCAGTGACTATTTAAAATTTGAAATGACAAAATGATAGTTGTAACACATTAGTTAAAAAGCATAACATCAAGGGTCATCTTGGAACTCACCTCTTCACTTATGAACTTTGTCATTAACAATAATGTCTTACCTGTGGTTTTATGCACTCCTTCACTGTCTCATCACTCTGCTTTTCCCCCCAAATAAACACTACTCTCTATTTGGGTTTATCATTTTGTTGACTTTAACTTTTGACATATAGAATTTTACTATATATATATAAAGTAATATAAGCTATAATATAATCTTTTAATTTTTGAAAATATAATATTTATATTTTTATAATTAATTTTTATATAGTGTCATGCCCTAAAAATCTTCTGTAATTTGATTTTATTCCACTTATATGTTTGTAATGTCCAGTTTACTTTATATAGTTATAGGTCAGTCATTTGCATGGCTTCATATATTTTATGCTTGAACAAGAAGTTCTTGTTTTTCATTCCATTAAAGCATCAGCTCAAAGTCCAAAATTTCTAATCTAAATCTGAAACCCATCATCTCTGTTAACATTATGACAACTGTCTTATAAATATTGCATGATATATATATATATATATATCATATATATATATGTCATATATATATAACTTTCTTTTTGCTATAAAATATTTTAGTTTTTATATTTAAGATGCCTTTATTATCTAGTTGTGGACATTGGGAAATTACACAGGGCAAGCAGTCCAACTTGATAATTTGTTGACCACAGAACTGTCTTCAGCTGACTTGCTTTTGTTTCAGGATTCACTTTGAAAGCTTCTGCCTTCAATCTGTCATTCCCTTTGATACTTTCCATTTTGATTCACTCTGTTATTCACTTCAAGAACCCTAGAAATGTGCATTTTCTGAATCTCACTCTTATTCCAATCATTCTTATAATATAGCCTCAAGTTTGTAGTCTTAAAACGTTAAATAAGTCTAGCAATAAAATATTTTTCATGTTTAAAATTTGACTTCTGAAACACATTTACAAATGGAGTTAACTAACAAAACTCGAGGCTGCATTATTGAAATAAAGCTACATTTAACTTTCTGTGTACTGTATTTGAAAATTCCTACTTTTGACTACAGATAAGTCATAAAGTGAAATGTCATATTGAAACTCCTCCACCACTGCCTGTAAGAATTTCTCATATACTTTTATTATTTAGTAAAAATAAATGTTTTTCAAAAAATCAGTAGTATTTATTTCACTCTGGCAATTTCTCTTTCATTACAATTGTGTTTTAAAATACTAATGTAATAGGGAAGAACCTTTGAATCCTATTACAAGTTAATCACTCAAGAGATGTGGCCAAAAGCTTAAATTATGCATAATGGTCTATCTCTGGGAACCCTACTTCCCAGGTAATGTGTGTCAAACTGGAATATTTTCAATGAATGAAGCTAATGAGTATTTAATTTTATAGACAGTATATATTTTTTACTTTTTCTTTCTTAAATTCTCACTTTTATGACTTTAAATTTCACCTTCCCTTTAATAATAAATAACAGTGGTATATATGAGGATTTGGAGACAAAATATTAGACTTTTTTACCCTTTTGCTATTTAATAACATAAGCTGTAAGACTTTTGTTAGATAGTGAAGAAATTCAGTTTAGCTTCTCAGGTCCATGTACCTTTCTTTGTATGCGCTGGGGAATATCCATTTTCACCTCAGATTATGAACAGGGAACATGTCTGTATGACTCCCTTGAGCCTTTCTGCCTAACCCATATGTGTGTTTGCTGCAAGAGCAGCTGTAACAAAATACTACAAACTAGGTGGCTTAAATGAAACATGTATTTTTTCAAAATTCTGAATGCTAGAAGTCCAAGGTCAAAGTGTCTGCAGTTTTTGTTTCTTATGAGCCCCTTATCCCTGGCTTTTAGATGGCTGCCTTCTCACTGTGAACTCAATGGTCTTTCCTCTGTGACCTTGGATCACTCGTGTCTCTTTGTATATCCAAATTTCCTTTGCTTAAAGGGACACAAGTCAGCAGACTGGGGACTACCCTAATGGCCTAATTTTAAATGAATCACCTCTATATAGGCCCAAATACATATTAGGAGGTACTAGTGGCTCAACTATGAATGTGAGGGGTACACAATTCAGCTATAATAATATTACATAACATTTGCTTAATAATGAGTGTATGTGCGTGTATAGTTCTGTGTATTTATTTGGGAAATGTTACATAGCTTTTTTTAATTTGAAATGTAATTGACTTTCAATATTTTATTAGTTTCAGATGTACAACATAGTGATTCAATATTTTTATAGGTTATAATCCATTTACAGTTATAAAATATTGGCTGTATTCTCTGTATTGTAATATATCTTTGTAGCTTTTTAATTTTATTTTATACATAGAAGTTTGTACCTCTTAATCTTCTACCCCTATCTTGCCCCTCTCTTGCTTTGCCTCCCCACTGCTCACCACTAGTTTGTTCTCTATATCTAAGTCTGTGGGGTTTTTGTTGTTGTTGTTGTTGTTTTATATATATATATATATATATATTCATTTGTTTTATTGGCAGAAGACTTAAAGAGACATTCTTCCAAAGAAGACATACAGATGGCCAACAGGCACACGAAAAGATACTCAACATCCTTCATCATCAGAGAAATGCAAATCAAAACCACAGTGAGATATCACCCCACATCTGTCAGAATGGCAATCATCAAAAAGACCACAAATAAATCTGACGAGGAGGTGGAGAAAAGGGAACCTTTGTACATTGTTGGTAGGAATATAAATTGGTGAAGCCACTATGGAAAACAGTGTGGAGTTTCCTCAAAAGACTAAGAATAGAACTCCCGTATGATCTAGCAATTCCACTCCTGAGTATAATCAAAAAAAAAAAAAAAAGAAAACACTAATTTAAAAATATACATGCACTACATGCACCCAACTGTTCATAGCAGTAGTATTTTCAATAGCCAAGATAACGGAAACAACATGTGTCCATCAATAGACGAATGAAGAAGATATGGTATATTTGTATATATACATATACATATGAGAATATTGCTCAGCCATAAAAAAGAATGGAATTTCTCCACTTGCAACAACATAGATAGACCTGGAGGTATTAGGCTTAGTGAAATAAATCAGACAGAGAAAGAAAAACACTGTATGTTATACCTTATATGTGGAACCTAAAAATGAAATAAATGAATTCAACAAACTTTTTCAGTACATTATAAAATATCCTTTTTGCCAAAGCTTGCTTCACATTTTCTAAATTATATTTTAATTAATTTTACATGTAGCTTTTCCTTAATTCTGTGCTTTTATCACTCAAAAGTTTTCATAATTTGTACAAATTTTTGTTTCTTAAACTAACTTTTCTTTTTCTAAAAAAATGTTTTATTGCAACTGAATGCTATAGAATTTCCCTAAAAGAATACTTTTTATCTCTAGTTTTATACACACATATGTATATTAATGAATAATAATATACATATATAATAAATATGCATATTTTAAATGTTAAACACCATTTCATTACCTCATAAAATAAGTATTCTAATAAATATTCTAAAATATTCTACTAATGTTACATTTTTTTTAAAGAGATTGCTTTAGGACACAGAAATATTGGAACATTTTAACTTATTTCAACAAGAAATGCAGTTGTGACCAATTTAGAACTGTGATTCATTTTTCTTTTATCTTGTGATTGTTTTGATTGTTTTGATTGGCTCTGCTTTTAAGTATTTATTCAATTATATTTTTATGCAATAAATCGATGTGCACAGAGCCAAACGTTAAGCTGTTGCTGTTTATAGTATGACAAACCTGGAAAAAGTGTGTCTGTTCTTGAAGAATCTCATTATCTAGCATCAGAAGGAAATTAAAAAAAGTTTGAAACTGTAGAGATAGGCATGTGACAAGGCATGTGGCAAGGCATGTGACAAGGCATGAGATAGGAGACATTAGGGTAGACAAGTGAATGCCTACGAGATAAGAAGGAAGTTACTGAATACTAATACTTGAGATGGGACTTGAAAGTGTAGGAGACTGACAGGTAGACAGATGACCAGCTACATGGGTGTGAGTAAAGAGAGGACTCTTCAGGGAAATGGAATCCCATGTATGGAGGCCAAGGCAAGCTGCCCAGCTAAATTTTGAGATTGCAAATAGGTTAAAATCATTGGGGGCTGACAGAGGGCTGAGAGTGGACTGGCAGAGGTGAGTCTAGCTGGCAGGCAGAGACCAGATGGCTGGGGAGTGGCTAAGCTTTGCTTAGGAGCTGGGGTAGCGTTTCATCTGTAATGTAAAATCACATATGGTTTTAAAGAATGGGTTATCACTATCATAACTATACTTTAGAAAGATGAACCCAATGACAAAACGGAAGATGGACAGGAGGGGGTGAAACAGAGGACCAAGTGGTAAGTGATTTAATAAGCCAAGACAGAATAATAGAGTGCAGAGATGAGGTTCTGACAACAGAAATAGAAATTTTCTCTTATTTTTATTATTCTTTTACTTACCCTGAAAAATATTTTTACTGTTTCATATAATCAGCCTTTACTTAGACATTTAGTAGTCCTAAATGTCCTAACAGCATCGTGTAAATTTATTTCTTAACAACTTATGATGCACTTATTTATAATTCACTTATTTAAAAAATATTTTAGGTGGTTTACATTGAAAATCATAGATATAATTTAATTAAATAATTAAAATGAATAAGAACAGTACTACATATGCAGTCAACATAGAAAAATTTCTGAGGCACACACTATACTTTTTTTTATAAACATTTTATTTAACTTCTCAACATCCCTAAGTTATGTGCCATCCTGCCATTTTAAAGATAAGGATATTTTTCAAAGTGGTTTTGGGCTCTTAATCTTGGAACTGGCTACTAGAATGAGCTTCCTAAGAAAAGGCTGATCTTTTATCTATCTTTACTCTACAAATACATAGCAAAAAAAGCTGACTAAAAACGTTAGAAGAATAACAACAAATCACCTCTAAATTTCCTAATATCCAGATTAAAAAAAAGAATATTGTGGAATTTTACTTCTTTACCCTTTTGTTCTTGTCTTATGTAAAAGGAACATGGCAAAACTAGTATGAAATGGCTCTTAACAGGGAGGAAAATACACACACTTTACAAGGGTTTTAGACCTGCTCCATGTAAGGTCATGTCTCATATCAGCCTTTGGCAAAGAACAAAGTCATAATTTTAATTAATTTTGTCAATCCATTGACTAATTCATTTTTTTAACTACCAGTCTTTCCGCACCTCTACTCAAGATTGAAAACAGATAATTTTCCTCAGGAAAGTGTAATAGGGAACATTTTTCTATTAAAATGAAATCAGATATGTGCTAAAAGCAATAAACGTTAAGGGGACCTTAAGTACACAGAAGGGAACCCAGAAATGACTTTCCAGAAATGGTAACACTTAGGCTATAATTTTTTTAAGAACAAGAATAAGATTTATTTAAGTTAAGAGAAAAGAAAGGCTGATTTTGTGGGAGCGAAAAAAAGAAAAAAAAGATTTCTGCAAATGCAGAGAGGGCCAGGAAAGCCTTGCTCCCTTTGGAGACATTTAAGTAGTTGGTATGACTGGATCTAAGGGGAACGGATTTAGGGATTCCCTGGGCTTACTGAGACCAAAGACAGGGGAGAAAAACCAAGTTTTCAAGTATCCTTGTATTCTGCTCAAGGAGTTGGGATTTAATTTAAAATGTATGGGGTTTTATTCAAGTATAACATCAAAGATTTGGATTTTAGGAAGATCACTTTAGCAACAGAATGGAATCTAGGATGATGCCATTAGAAACAAAGCAGAAACAGACACATTTTGAAATACAGGAGAGAAATGATGCACTAATAAAACAGCAATAGGATGGAAAAGACAGAACTTGAACTGGGGTGGAGGGAAAGGAAAAAAAGCAGAGGGGCACATTTATAAGCTGTCCTTCTTTAGGAGGTATTTAAAAGAATACGTTTAAAGAGAGATCCGAAGAAGACAAAAAGGTGTTAGAGAACTCAGAGGGGAAATCAATCTCTGACACCTAAGAAGGTAGTTCAAGGATGAAATGCTATTAAACTAATTCCATAGAAACTCACCTGGGTTCCTGCTACAACTTGCATCCATTTCTATTCCTATGATCACTGCCATAGTGTTGGAATCTGGCTGTGATTCTGGGAGGTACAGAACAATTTAGCTGTTTTATGTTACTCAATGTTATAAAGAAAAATAAAAAGAAATGAGAAAAAGTTCTAATTAATCTGAAAAGAAATACACTGGAACAAACCTACATATTTGACCTTTTGTGCATCTTTGATTCACCAGCCCAAACAAACCACAGCCAATGGTTTTGTACTAAAAACTGATTTATACCAAAAGGGGAAAAAAAAAATTTCAGCCCCTGTGGTAACTAGAAATTGCTGAGGTTTTCATTTATTAGGCTGCATTTATAGTTTTCAAGGTCAAACCTTATAACCCATCCTTAAATCCCCTTAGAATAGTTAGAAACATTAATATCAAAAAGGCAGGGGGTGGGAGCATTGCTCAGTGGCAGAGCGTATGCTTGGCGTGCATGTCCTGGGTTCGATTCTCCAGTACCTCCATTAATGGGATGGGAAGGTGGAGCCAGCAGCCTGGCTAGAAGAATTACAGTTCTAGAAAACCACTGAGCTGAATTCTTATGAAAGATGTAGAGACACTTTCAAAGATCCCACTGGCCTTATGTAATCATTATAAATACTTCGGTTTTGAAACTTGAATGTGTATCTTTACTATGATGAAAACATCTGTATAGATCACAACGCTGGAACAATAGGAATTACAAAAGAACACATCACTAGTGGTGGAAGTTCTGTGGGATTTTTAATATAGAACCAATTTCCTTCTTCATTATCAATACAGAAAAGCAAGTTTCTATTGAGGGAGAAAAGTAAATGCAAATATTTCATTTTGCAGGAATCTTTTCTTCATGAATTCCACTGGATTTCTAATATTTCTACATAGTACAGTTAAGCAGTTAGATAAGTAGGGACACCAGGCAAGGGGAGTGAAAGGGAGGGAACAATCCAGAAGATAACCATACACCTGCCCTCAGAATAAGGGGCTTCAAAGAGTTTTACTTTGTCTAAATGAGGGCCAGCAAAGAAACCAAATAAAACCGAACGGCTGCAACAGCACGGTACAGAGAAGGACCGACCTGACACGACCCAGGGCTCATTATAATGTAATTAGCTTTGCAGTTTAAGCACCTTTGCCAGGGGGTTTTCTGCATGCACTGTGAGGAAGGACCTGCACAATAAGGAAGAGGTTACATAACCTACACATGCCACTCAAATGATGTCAGCTCTCAAATTAGCTTAAGACAGCCCCTAGATGACCACGCAAAAGAAACGGGCTGGAGGTGGGGGCGGTCGCTGCTTCCTCTCTTGCCTTCAGCCCTCCGAGAGGTACTTTCTCTTTGCTAATAAGCCCTTTGTTTACACAAAACTTTGGTCTCCCGTCCGAATTCTCTTTCCGGGAAGATAAGGACTTAGGCTTTCCCCCTCCTTGGGGTAACAGTATCAACCTCTTGACCTTTTTTGTAGTATGTTACACCAAACCTGGGAAATTCTGTCGTTTTTATTCTTACACCATTTAATGAAGAGCACGTTGTGACCCCATCCAAACTGCTGAACAAGAAACCCTCACTGGAATTTGCTTGATTGCTCTTTATCTGCGCCCATAAAATATTTCTTGAGTATTTCTAAGTAAATCTTTGTGTGTGTGGTGGGGGACAAAAGGGCAGGGCAATGCAAGATAATCATTCTCTCACCTCCACTAGCACTGGGAAACAATTTGCATTTGACATCTCTGTATCTTTCAATTCTGTTATCCCCCCACCCCACATCATTTATTGTTTTTCTACCATTGCCATAACAAGCCACTACAAACTTCTAGCTTAAAACTATAGTCTGTTACGGTTCTGTATGAACCGTGATGTGCTATTCTAAGCATTCTAAAATCAGTGTCAGCAAACTGCATTCGCCTCTGGAATCTCTATGCAAAACTGTGGTTGTCAGACTGAGGCCCTGGTATTCTTGCTGGCTCTGAGCTGAGGGGTATATCCCGCTTCTAGAAGCTGCCCGCATTCTTTGGCTCATGGCCCTCCCCTCCATCTTCAAAGCTAATAAAGCTGATTGGCATCCTAGTCACGCTGCACCTCTCTGAGGAACTCGTCTGCCTTCCTCTTCTTTGCCGTATAAAGTGAGATATTCTCGGATGTAATACCAATGGGCTAAGGTAGTGGGGGTCAAAATCCTGTCTACCACACATCAGAAATCTCAATCCTAGTAAGACTTCCCTCCTATCTCTTCTATGAACACTTCTTTCATTTATGGAGACACATACATATACTACTAAATTTCCTTATATTTATATTATGTTCCCCCAGTAAATCCATACCCAAAAGTCCTTATACATACTTATTTTTCAAGTCCTGACTCAAAGCCCATCTTTTTCACAAAAGCTTTTTGACTTCAGATCAGAATCAATGCCTCTGTCTCTCAGAGTTCTTACTGGAGAGAGGATGGATAGGACAATTAGGGAAAGGGCCAAAGATTTATTCTGTGCCTACGGTATGCCAGGTGTTTTAAACACATTTGTTGTACACACCTATCCAATGAAGTTGGCATTCTTCATCTTATTTAATAGGTGAGGAATGTCCCAGAGAGGGTCTTTCCCTTCGCTGATACCAAGTGGCTTATAAACGGAGCAGGTAGGATATGACAGCTGATCTAGTTGTTTGTAAAACATCTGTGTTTTTCCTGCTGCCTCAGTGCTCTTGGTACCTCTGGGACAGCCCTTGTTGGAGAACATGTACTGTAATATGGCAGGTGTCAATAATCCCTTGAATTAAAATGATCTGAGCCCTCCTTCCACATCTTGTGAGAAGTCTAGTACCTTTTCTAGAGTTTTGGGAATTGTGCTTTGCTAACTTCTCTCCATGTAGGAGCTCACTACGGCGCCAGCCTCCTGGCAGCCCTCATCCCCGTGCGAACTCCTGCAGGTTTTTAGGGCGTATCTCGTGCCTGCTCCTGAGTGGATGTGTAGGTCAGCATCTTCCCTACTCTGGCCTGGGGCTGATCCTCTGTGCTCATATCCTGCAGCTGCTGTTCTCTCTCCAGTACTTTCCGCACACATCACATGCTTCTTTCCGAATTTTGCAAAGCACCGCGAATGCATGGCTGTTGGGTTTAACGTGTTTTCACCAAAGTTTGGGAGAAATAGAGAGGTATTCCAAATAACACTGACAAGGACTGAAAAATAAGCATGAGACATTGTCATTCTTAAAGTGTCCTCAGCTGTCTCTGCCATCAGACGTTTCTCACTTGTTCTTTATCTCCGTGAGCCCAATCTGCTGTTAAGCCGCTGACCATCAGCATCTCTCTCCCCAAATCCTTTCTCCCAACTCTGATCCCCTCCTATTTCCAGATCACCCATAAAGCCTGTGCCTTATACCAGTCATGGGAAAAATGAGATGTCTAGTTAATTTATTATTCAAGCAGCACAACTTGGAAGTGTGTGGAAAGCACTCCCATCCTATTCCCAGTAGAGAGATGAGCAAAGGGGAACACACTTTACTCAATAAAAAGATCCAGTAAGATGTTCTCCAAATGGAAAGAGCTAGCTATTTCTAATATGAATTGTGTACCCCCTCTTCTGAATTAAGATAGTATTTTTAATTTTTTTTCATGTTTGTAGGAGGCGGGGTGGGAGGCGCACGTGCATTTCACCACTAGAGTGTGAGCTCTTAATTTTGGGGGACAATATCTTACTTCTGTTGGTTTTTGTGTACCTTTTTTACCTAGCCAATCCTTTGCACGCTGTGATTTTTAAACGATCAACACGTGAAGCATTGTTTTAATAGCTTGTTCCCTAAATCACTTGGGAAAAGACAGAGTTGAGTGATTTGTGGTTTTCTGAATGATTCTAGGATTCAAAAATTATTTAACTATGCCTCTTTTTATCCAATTATTTACTTTAACTGCGATGATTCTTGTTTTATTTGTTATGTTTTGTTAATAATGAAGATGCCATTATAATATAAAATTAAAGATTTTCTTGAAAAATAAATCAGTCCCAATAGGCCCGCAGCTTTAAAATGGATTTTAAACATTGCGCATGGGCTTTATTTTTCTCTATGTAAAAGTAGCATGTGCTCAAATATACGTATATATATATATTCTAGAAAAGAAATGCCAGCTTTCAATAAAAAATCCCTGGACATATTTAGTTACAACCTTCGAAGTGAAAAAATAGGTTAATTATTTTAAGGTTGCTATTTGTTTGCTCTGTTTTCTAATGTGTTCCTAAACGGTTTGGGGGGTCTGACAAAAGAACAGAATTAAAAGCCTACACAAAACGTATTCAGTGTGTTTTCATACTTCGTGATTCCCCAAATAAAGGAAAACCAGAATTTCTTTGTTTTGTAACTATGCAGTTGATATGAGATATTTGCTAAATCCTATGTAATCCCATTTAAAATCCTTGGATTAATAGGTTTTGGGTAGAATTATTTTGGCCTATGCAATTTGCCATGGCTATCAAGCCTCTTAATATGCTTATAGAGATGGTGAGTAACAACTGAATTTGGAAAGCATTGCACATGGAAATTGTAAAGTGCAATGCATTTACTCATCTCTGGAAAACTGCCAAAGCCGTGGGCAAGGAAACTGCCAAATATGTGTGTGGGGCCCTCGTGAATGACAGGCTAAAGTGCATTGGAGGGTGTGAAAACAGGTGGTCTGGGAAGCCTGGCATCAGCAAAGCATCTGGGCCCTGAAGTGTGACTACCTTATATTTTCTACTCCCAAAGGAGAACGATGCTAATCATGAGCACAGAGGCTGGCATTGTTTTGAGTCCTTTGTTGTGCAAACTTTGCAAGGTATTAGAATCAAAATAGAACCACGCTTTTACTATCTGAAAACTCAAAGTCTTCTCTGTAATTGCTTTGGATCATATATATTCTTACTGCACTGTTAGTAATATTGGATGCGCTTATTATGTTCATATAGATGGGCCATTTTTCACTTTTGAAGATGCCCATATGCTAAATGGATGGGTGGTTTTCTGTCTTCTGTTTTCAGTTACAGATTTGACCCCTAATAAATGCTACAAAATAAATACTAATTATAGACATAATGCTTCTTTCTTGATTTCTTTGTTTTTCACTCTTCAGTTTAAGGAAGTAGAGCTCGAAAGCACCATCCCAAACTACATTTTTTTGGATATTGTAAACTAAACTGCTATGAGCTTTTTAGAAATAGTAAAACCCTCTTTCATAATACATTTAGAGAATATTTAAATATAAGCCTGGACCACACTAGAATAAAATTTAATTATGCTTTTAATAAAGAAGGAGCAAAAATAAAAGCAACAGGAATGGCCATTTTTATTTGCCTGATACATAGGGCAAGTTACTTTTTCACTGTATTTCAGTAATTCTTAGAACTGAGCAAACTTTATAATCATGAAGGGAAGGGTATAAAATACGGGTGTATAACATCTACATGTTCATGAATAATTTGATTTAATTGTATTGAATCAAAATTCACACTTCACTACTTTTAAAAGCTTCCCCAAGTGAATCTAATGTCCAGCACGTGTTAAAAACTACTGCTATCCCTAAAGTTCTAATTGAAACTACTTTAGTTATTCAACCCCCATCACATTTTATGCTTGTAATGCACCTCTCTTCTTCCGTCTCTGAACTTTATGAAAATGTCTTCTGTTTTCTCCTTCCTTAGTGTTCTACTTAGTGGAAGGGAGATTTTATTTCTAAAAAGAGCACTGATTTTGGAACACCATGATCATTAATAGCACCGATTGTTTGATGCCCCAGCTGGTGAAAAGTGTGGGTAGGGCAGCGGGGGAGTGTTTGCTAACCCTAACTCTCATTATCACCATTTTCTTATTTGATAAACTGTATAGAAATGCATAATCATCTTTCCTTTGGGTTCTAATTGTGTAAGTTAATTAGAAATTTGTAACTTTTTAGCATAGCACTTTACAATCAGAAAATCAATTGGTTAGAAATTTATAAAGAATTTTTGGTGTAAGAATCGTCTAAGCCTCTTCTGTTAACAAACAACATGAGTAATTGTCAACACTGGTATTACTGCTAAATGCTTGTCTTGTATTATTGTAATTTATACAGATTGAATTTTAATTTTATCTCAATGTGAACATACTTGACACTAGACAGAAAAAAATTTTTTATTCTATCAAAATAATCTACATTAAAATTGAAACAAAAATATAAATGCTATGTGTGTAGCCTCCAGATATTACTAAGAAACAATAAGCAAAGAAAAATTGATTTTTAAATTGACTTTAGTAATTTTCTTAAAGATTATTATCATCATCTCCCCTCTTACTTATCTTTCCTTCATTATGCTCTTTTTTCTTCCTTTTTCTCTTCCTTCCTCTCGTTTTTCCTTTATTGTAGATATAATTCTTTAAGGGAAAAAAAAAAAGACCTGCAGTAAGGAAAACACGTGAAGCAGGCCATTTTTACCTTCGGGAACCACCCTTCCTGTTTTCTATAGTCTCCTCTGAACTTTGCCCCATCACATCTGGGACCTGACCCGCTCTTGTTGGGTGTGCGTTACCCAGACCTTTCTTGGGCTACACATCATATGTGCTGTACCCTGAGAAAACAGGCAATATTCTCACATCATCTACCTCAAAATATATTTGCACCACTGCTATTTCCTTGCTAGTCTGCTAGATGCCTTGTTGGACCAAATATTTTACCAAGTGTTAATGGTAAATAATGTCTTATTATAAAAAAAAAATTATTGGTCATAACATTTTATGTTTGCAGTAGAGAGGTAGAATATGAAAGAAACTAAGTAGAAGTTCAGGCCAGTATCAGTAGCTTCATGTGTCCATTATATAATAGGATTTGATCTTTAATTTTGTAACTACCAAAACTGGTGTTATTGATTCATCCAGAGATAAGCAATTTCACTGAAGTGACTCACACTTTCACAATTTACAAGAGATTGATGTATAAATGAGGATACAAAATAAACTTTTTCAGGTTATATTACATATATAATATGCACATAATAAGCATGTTATTGTATACTGTGTATTATCCTTCATTATAATTTAAGTTAAATAACAGGAACTGCCTATTTTATTGACCACTGTAACCTAGACCAATGCCTGACACATATATTAGGTATCCAAGGAATGGTGTAAGAATGAGTTTATAAAATAAAAGTTTCACACTATGTTGCAAAGTCCTCTTTATTTATCTGTTTCATCCACCAGTGTTTAAATCCCATGATGATGGGACTACATTATTCACATATATAATGCTTGTTCTAACACAATGCCTCAGCAAGTCAGTATATAATTGCCTATAGAAGTTAGATTTTAAAAGTGATAGAGATGATGATGATTATGATGATGGCAAGTAATCATCTAAGAATGATGACTCCATAGGGGATGTTGGGGAAAGAAGGGAAGGTTTGAGATCATTTTAGAAATAAATGATATTATTGAAGAAATATAAAGAGACTGGCAATTCTGGGTGCTTTTTGAGGTTGTGGTTTTCACATTCAAGAAAGTTCACTTAACACATTTGCGTAATTTTCTCCAGCAGCATTCAGCTTCTCAGCTGCAGCCAAGGAGTACACAAACATTTAGTTATAGCTAGGCCTGGGGTTTTGCCAGAAGAGTAAAAGCAGGAAGGAAAGAGGGAGAGAGAGAGAAAGAAAAAAATAAATGAGCCAAATGCAGAATCATCAATGAGTGAGAAAGCTGAGCAGCATCTATATCAAAGAATCTGGATTTTGGAGAAAATAAGTGAGAAATTCAGCATTGGAGTAATAATGAGAAACAATTGATGAAACTCTGTCATCTTGAATACTGAGCTGTGTGAGTTCAATGTGGGTTGGATACCTACTACCTGAAAAGTCTATAAAAGAAATTGTCTTCAAGAGATAGCCAAGTGCCAACTGGGGCATCAAGACAGGAAGAGTATCTTTAAGAATTGTTGGAGACACAGAGTGATTTGTTGATTATAAGATCTGAGTTTTTAGGGGTATAGGAGAAACATTTGGGAGAGAGGGAGAGAAGGAGAGAGAGAAAACCCTGGAGCATGAAATCAGAGTAAGAGAAGTACAGAAAGTACAGACACAAGCATCTTTTAATGGATGGATGGTCCATCGGATGGACAAACTGATGGGGACTGCAATGGACAAGACTGTGAGTCATAGGATTGTACATCCATGGAGAGAAGGTTTTCCAGTCTTGCTACCCAAAAATGCGATTCAAATGTCCTCAATATCTTCTTTTAAGTCATTGATAAACTGCTGACTGATAGAGAATGATCATGTATATTTGATCCTGGCACAAGAGAATTTGCTCTTGGATTTACCATCAGTGCTTATATCTCCTCTTATTGCTATACATCTGTAGTATAAAGGCACCTGTGGTCCTGCCTTGGAGCTTTGTATATAGAAAGGGAAGACACCATGAGCTAAATGTAATGCTCAGTTTAGGACAAATGGATTTAAAAAGCCAAGGGCTAATCAGCTGGATTAGATGAGGTTATCTTTGGGTAGTAACAATAAAATTATATGAGACTCCAAAACATTAAATATGTATATATAAAAGTACATATTTTTGTTTATTTTACATTTTTGTGTAAAAGTCATTAGTATGCATTCATTATTTATGAGAATAATTTTAAAAACTGACCCTGGAACTTCTATCTGAATATTTGCCTAAATATTCTATATTATTTTTCTCAGAACTATAGCTAATATTAAAGCATTATCAGAGTCAATAATAATAGAGCATAACTAAATCCATTTTAGCTGTTAATGAGACTTCCTTATGTTAAATTTCAATGTTGTAGTAAGATTACAATCATTTATTATGTGAAATTAAGAACTTAAAATTTCACTAATGGTGCAATTTTCTTGCTAATTTATTCTTTACTTAATAGCATATAATTGTTTGAATAAAATTTCATGTCTCCTCAAAACAGAAAAGGCATTGTGAAGAGGTATATTCAATTCTAACTAAAATTTTTATTTAAATTATAAAGAAATTTGAGATTGACATTAATGCATTCTATGTTTGTGCCTTTTTTCATACTTTTGAAACAGCAAAATGTGTGTGATAGGTGGTCAGGTAGAGTACTACCAACACTTACTAAGCATGCAGTAAGTCATAATCAAGTGTCAACTTTGCAAGTACATCGCAGTATGAAGCAACAAAAATGGAAATAAGTATCTCAAAATACATATCTCACTAGTTGTGATAATTAAAATATTATCTTGTGATTTAATAATTGTTATAAATACGAAGTAGGAAGCATATGAAAATACTGAGTGCCTCCAGCTGCCTTCCAAGAAAACATTCATTGCTTAATAGCTACATGATAAATTCTGGGAAGAAAATGTTCACTGTTTAATGCACTACTTTCAGTCTGTTGATGAATACTATTTAGACTTCTATATTCTTTCTTTCTAATTTATTTATGCAGGTAATTATTGAGCACATACCATGTATATAAATTTACAAATTACATTAAGCACTGAAGAAAAAGTCAAGATTGAAATGAGAGATTATTACAGAAGAGTTAACCTAAATTTGACACTCAGAGATGGTTTCTTTGGGAAAATGTTATTTGTATTAAGATCTGAAGGATATAGAGTAATCACCCAGAAACCAATGTGGGAAAAGAGCATCCTGTATATAGAGACAATGTGCAAAAAAAGATGATAATCAGTTGATCTATAGATCTGAGCTCTGACAAGAGTTTGGTTCTCATCAAAGTGAATTTAAAAAATTTGAACTAAATCTAACATGTAAAAAAATATGAACAAATGACTGGCTGATTTTAGAAAAAGGTAATCTAATGATTGACAAATAATGCAAAAGCTACATTTGATATTTTCAAATATTCTAAAGTTTTTCGATCTTTCTAAGTAACACATAGACCCCCGGTTCTCTATTTTAAGTTTTAATTACACTTATAGAAAAAATACTTCCAGCTGAAAGATTAAAGGGCTTCTCCTTTCATTTCTGTTGCCCATTTTCTTTGACTGTGCACGCGTACATATCAGTACAGGTGCATGTTACATATCAATAGCTCTGTAATCATCCATCTGCTAATATACTGTGGCTTAGTGCTTTCTCTGTTTTTCCTTCTGCTCTGATAAGGGTTTACTTTCAGTTGGCTTTAAGCAGGTACTAGTAGAAAATGGTAACTTGGATTCCCATCTTGAAAAATACATTATTCCAGCCCTCACTGACCACTCGCAATCTAATTTGACTCATTAGTGTTTTTGCCCTAGATTGATTTCCAACATCCCTTTTGTGCAGACTTCTACCACTCTTCCCAGTCACATCAGGCACCTGCACGGACTGAATAGACTTATTTCATCACACTTTGCTATTATTGCAAAGAAATGGTGATTTTCTAAATGGTCTATAAAAGCCTGAAAGAGCTAATTCAGCTTTCCAAAGGGCCTAATTTTAGCTGCGGAACTATCCAGGTAAGACTGATTCCATACATCTGGCACTAAGTGATGTTTGCACTAAGAAGTTTGGAGCCCAAAAGTATCCTCCTCTGTTGAAGATTAAATCATTATAGAAACACCACTCATACTCATCATACTTTTTAGACATACCCTTAAACATTCATGTTATTTTTCCTACATAAAATTATATAAACATAAAAAATATCATTTCACATTAAGCTAGTATCATTCTAAATGTTATCTATATAAGCTTAATGCAAAGGCCATATATAAAATGCTCAGTCCAAAGAACAAAATCTTTCATCCCGGTAAAATGGAATAAAATAAATAGAAAATTAGTGAATTTGCCATTTAGGTGCCAAGTACTATTTTGCACATAAAGTTATATGTCCTGATATACAAGATACTTAGGTAATACTTCATTCTCTGCTTTTTCTTTTCCTACATAAATTATATAAGAATGTTTAAATCCTAAAACAAGAGTTCTAAAGCTTCTGAGATGATATGACTTGTAATGCATTTTGCACTCTTAGACGTTAAGGGAATACTCTGTTTATGGTAAGGACAGCTCCAGCAGCATTAAGTGACAAAAACAACTGTGAGGAAGTTTTATGTTCTTATTGTAATAACCAAAGACCCTTACCTTCTTAAGTTTTTGACATACTAGACATCTTCATATTAGCGTGTTCAATGTCATGAGACAACTTTTTCTAATAGTTAATAAAGTAAATTAGGAATGGGAGTAATTTTTATGAGAAAAACATTATAGAGAGTCTAATTGACTCTGGGTTTGTAGGAGACATATAATAAACTGATTGTGAATCTTACCATGTTAGGATGAATAACAACCATGAGTTTTACAGTTGAAATTTTTATTTCATTTTTCCCATACTAACTGATACTAAATCTACTTCTAAAATAGACTTTAGCCAACTTATAATAAAACCACATAAATGTGACAGAACTGTGAGATCAGAAAAATACAAAACAAAGAAAAACATCCAAGGGCTGAAATCTCATATATGGGGAGGTGAAGATTAAGGGAAACAATACAGTTATGTCAGAAGAACAAGGTTTTCCTGACTCCAAGCTTCCTGGGAGTCAGTGGAGGAAGGAAGCAGGATAAATTTCAATGGCATAAAAAAAAAATGACTCAATGGGCCATTGGAATGTCTCCTGGTTAGTATTTTTATTAGCACTGTAAAAGTGATATAAATTTTACTAGTTTCCTGTTGTCTTATACTCTGCCCATGATCATCATATCATCAAAGTTATATAGAATTCCTGAAATCTTAGAAATAATATTCTACTTACAAATTAAAATTTTGAGAAAAACAGAAATTCCAAATCAAAGTCTCTTAACACCCTATGACCTGGATAAGAATGTTTGCTGGCATTTTTGAGTGCTAATCATGTATCCTATGTCATTCTACAAAATATTACGTACATATATATATCTGATAATTATTTATATATCTGATAACTCTTTTGATGCAAGAAGGTTGGGTGGGTTCAAGGATGAAGGGATAGTTGGATCTAGACATAGCAGGAGTTACTATCCTTAAACGATTGTGAAAACTTATGTCTGGGTATTTTGTGTCTAAATATAGTAATTAGAATCTGTGTATCTAGTATTATGAAGTAGAATTTTCAATTTCCTTTATGAAGTAGTCTTTGAAGCCTACTAAGAGTGAGTCCATGTGATGTGAGGAAGAGGCAGTTGCAGGTCTGAGAAGTATAGAAACATTTTAAAATAGAAATTTAGGTGAGATCTCAAGCCAGAAATGGCTATGGATGTCAATATTTCCCCCTTTTCTTTATACAATCTTTTAAAACAAAAACAACAAAAATCACCATAAAGGGAGAAAAAAATTCTTATAAACTCCATTTGACTTGAAACTAGGAAGCAGATTTCATCTACAGATTCCAAATTATGCTTAAATGCTACCACAACATCTAAAATTGGGCATAAACTATGTGAGAAAATTGAGAAGTGTGGATAATGACAGTAAGAACCAAGGGAGTTTATGTCAGAAAATTCTAGGGAAAAATACTTTTTCTAAATGTTTATCTCTTGATGTCAACAAGATATGTGAGAACTGTGGTAAGTGAGGAAGGCAAAGAAAGTCCTTCTGCTTGTGATTTGGCTCTGGATTTGGAGTTGCACAGTGAATCACAAAGAATACAGTCTGCCTCTCTGGCAGCAGGGCTGAGTGAGCCTTTCGTGTATAGACACTTCCCCTGCCTAGTAGAGTAGCTGGACCACTTCCTATATATAGAAAACAAATAAAAATGATTAGACCAGGTATATCTAACATATATAATGAGGAATAATATAATAAAGGAAATTACATGTTATTGTTACAAAAACAATATAAGTAAAACAAGAATAAGAACATTTTTCTCTACCAAAAGACAAAGTGATCAGAAAAAATTCTACCTCAGAGAAAATACAAATTTTGACCATGTATTTTCCCATGTTAAAAAACAAACAGTATATAAATCCATTGATGAACAAACACCACAACACAAGGGGAAAAAAAAAAGTAAAGGATTAGAGGATCAGGGAGATGGAGGAGACAAAATGGGAATGTAGACAGAGTTCGGGAAGGAAGCAGGGGCAATACATCACAGCATCACAGAAATGAAGATAAACTTGGAAAAAGCACAAACAATAACATGGTAAGAGACATGGAGGGTAGAAAAGAGAAAACAAGCACAAGGAAATGAAAATAAAATAAGTGTTAAATGGTTAAGAGAATAATAGATCTAGAAGACAAACAAAAAGATATTATGTATAGAGTCTTTCAAGACATAAAGCAAAATAATGGAACAGAATCTAAGTCAAAAATATAATATTAATAGTTAATCTGTATATTTAGAAAGAATTAAAGTCTACACAATGAAAAGGAACATCATTTGGCTGAAAAAAAGAAGTAGCATCTCTTTGAAGGGGGAAAATTAATTTAATGGGACTCAGATTTTTTTTAAAACCATACTCAGTGTCAGGACTGTGGAACATATAAAAGACACACTCAAAGAAAGAAAATGTCACTAGCAACTTAATATTCAGCCAAATCTCCACCCAAAAGTTCCAAAGAAAGAAAAGAAAATAAGAAATCTCTAAAAATGACAACACATTCTGTTAATGAGGCTTGGAGAAGTAGGCCCTCACACTGATGGTGAAATTATTAACTGGTTCAAACCTTATCAAGAGTCCATTGCTAACACTGATCAAATCTAAAACACATATACACTTGACAGGGTAATCTCACTTCGAGGAATTTATTCCTATGATATGCTTACTTATATATGAAATGATATATTTTCAAGTTTATTCAGCTTATTGTTGGTATTACATTAAGATTAAAAACAACCTGGGGAGGGAGAATATCGCTCAGGTGGTAGAGTGCACGCAAAGCTTGCAGGAGGTGCTGGGCTCAATCCCTAGCACTTCCCCTAAAAAATAAATAAACAAGTAAACCTAATTACCTCCTCCCTCAAAGTAAAATAAAATAAAATAATTTTTAAAAGATTAAAAACAACCTAAATTCATAAATTACTTATATCCACATAGTGAGAAAATGAAATGGCAAAATGTTTTATATGCTGTTACAGATCTCCAAAATACGTTGTTAACCAAAAAATTACAGAACAATATGGGTACTATGTGATACAGGCAAAAATAAAATGATGAAAAAATAATGTGTTTATTTCCTTTTGATTGTACATGTATTAAAGAGTTCTAGAAGAAACATAAGAAACCACTAACTGCAGTTGTTTTTATTTTGAGGGCAAGGTTTGGATTGGGAAAATGGAGGATGAGCAAGGCACTAAGAGGAAGACTTTCACTGTGCATCTTTTCTGGAATTTGGGGATTTTAAGTCATTGAAGTGTGTTACATATCCAAAAGAGAAAATGAATAAGTTTAATGAAAAAAAGAAATAATAAATATAACAGGTGAACGACCTAAACAAATACTCCTATGCTCACAAATGAATTCTTCATTAAGAAGTTTTTGTAAAGTCAACATAGAAAAATACCATAGTTGTAGCACAATTTTTAATAATATCGGCTATATTCTGAGAAATAAAGAACCTCAGTGTTCTGTAATCCTACCCAGCTATGTAGCTCTGATATGTGACAAAGTAATGTCACTATACCAGCTTCAGCTTACATTGGAACATGGTGACAATCCTATTGAATAATTTAAAAACAAACAAAATAATAAACACATTGCCAACAACAAAACCTTGCCACTATAGTTAGTCATCATTTAAGGTTTAAATTTTGTCAGGACCTGTTTAAGTTACTGCTGTTATGTGGCAGTGCTGTCCTATCTCTGACATCATTGCAATACTGGTGACTTTTGAGAAGATCTGTGTCATCTAAAAACTACTGAATCTATTTTAGGGTAGGGTAGTTGGAGAGAAGGCAAAAACTACACAAAGCACCTCACTGAGAAAAGGAGTTATTTTAACTTAACCACATGTGAAAATCACTGCAGAATACATTCAAAAGATGATAAAAGAAAAAATTAATATTACACTGTCATTTTCCAGATATACATAGTGGCTCTCACTCCTAAAATAATTTTGACTAACAAAATGGTAATATTCTGTGAGTCTACTTCTGTATTACTGGAAGAGAATGCAGAAATTCCAAATTGCCTCTCCACTAATTTTTACAGCTAGGAAAAAATGTTTTCTTCCACATTACTGAACAGGAAATATAACTAACATATTATCTCTGCAAAGCTCTGAAAGTGAAATATTTAGTGAATTCTGTTGACATCTAGCCATTATAGGTGAAGTACAGTGTTTAACTTTTGGTATTACAATGCCACACTCATAAATGGATCCTGGTTATTATTTCCGAATAGGAAATTAAAGTGTAGGAAAAATCTAATGGAAAAATTAAATTAACATTACTAAATTGGAAATATGATGATTAAATATCTTAAAATAGAATAATTTTGCCTGCTTAATAAAACCTTTCATTTATTTTAATAAGTTACAGCATTTTCTCATAAATAAGCTATTTTAAAATCCATTTGTGTTTGTTTTTTAAAAAATCTTTTTTTAGAATCACTTTTGCCATGCAGCTGCAGCACAATTACCTAGTATTTTAAAATGTTCTTTTGAAAGACTTTTGTAAACTCAAACCATGAGTTTTGCTTTTTTGGTTTTTATCTCAACTCACAAGTCTTTTAATTACCATCTAAAGTGATTCTACATCCCCCATTCAAATATATGATAATTAACTGGGCTAAAATTACATGCATTGTAAGGTGCTGCCAGATAGAACCCCAAGTGGTGATACATGGTAAAAACCAAAGTAAATTATCTTCTTGAAATTAATGTATCTTCAGTTTACACCGACAATAATGTAAAAACTAAAGCAGCCATTTAGACCAAAGGAAGCTGCAAAGCATATTATTGAGAATAAGATATTAAATGAAGACGGAAAGAACAGATGAATAAGTTTGCAATTCTTTATGTGGTGCTCAATGCTTCTGCTTTTAAATTAACACTCTAATTATTCTGTTTATACATCTGTTTATATGATATATACGTTTCCAGAGTATTCAATATCTAATTACACTGCTTGTTAATAGAAGTGTATTTTATAAGATATGTTAAACCATTTCTCTTTTCTCTAAATAGTAATTGTAGAAGCTGTAACAAGCAGTGCTTATCTTATTAGAATTGATGAATTCTAATACTTTCTACAAAGGGAAAAAAAGTATAATATATTAGAACACAGACACACACGTATGGATCACTCAAATAAGTAACTTGCATGTGTAACCATAATATGAAATTTTTAATTGCCCCATCAAAAATTTTCCCACTTTTCTGTACTATCTGAGAATCCCTTCAACATGCTCACCAGAGAAATATAAAAACATAAATATAATGCCTTTTTGGAAAGAGAGTAGTTTTTAATCGACATAATTTATGATTTTTACTTTCCACATTTAAAATCCTTTGAAGTTTTTGCTGCTATTAGAAGAAAAGACAAGTAAAATGCAACAAAACTGGGAATAGCAAAATATCCAGTAATGTTAATTTTTATAGAAAAATCACCTAAACAGCAAAAATCCCTATTACTCCAAATCTGTCCTATGATATAGTGGTGGGGGCCAGTCAAATAGGTGGTAACCACTTCTTGTTTCTCCTTATATAAATTTGAAAGTCTATGCCCATTAGTGATCAAAACAAACAAACAAAAACAAATAAAAACTCACTTTAAAAAAAGATTCTAGCTATAGGGTGGTGAAATTATGGGGTACAACTGATAACTGAGCAGGACATAGAAAAGCTCATCTCCAGGCCTCCCTGAGTCATAGGAGAGCAGGCTCAGGCAGTTGATTAGGACAAGCCTGCAGGCACTGGGGGATGGCAAGGACTCTGATCACCTATCTCAATGATTACTCCCTCACTTCCCTTTAAAACTTTTATGGCTGAACAGAATCTTTGGAGATAGTTTTTTGGGGGAGATGCTGGGTCCACCATATTGTAGGCATTCTGATTAAAAGCAATTTTCCTTTTTGTTGCCAAGGCTGTTACCCCCAGGATCATACCCCTGCCCCTCCCTCAAAACAAATTGTCCTTATCTAAGTCTTAGAAGGCAGCTGCAGAGGAGAAACAAGAACTGGTTAGAACAGAGTCAAAGATGGTGGAGGATTTGACTTCTAGTGGACCTTGAGCCTCATTATATGCTTACTGTAATGTATTAGCATGCTAAGTGACACACCCACCAATGCCATGACAGTTGACTATTGCCATGACAACAATGATAAAAGCCCAGACAAAGACTGAAAAGCCCATATAAGGACTAATTAGTTCTCTCACATTTGGAAGGAGAACATGATGGGAGAAACCTCTCAAAAAAATACAGGTGGCCCAACCTGGGCCGTAGATATCTCAACTGACCATCTTGGCTGATGGCTCCCCACTCAAGAGCCTTTCTCTCCTTTTCCCCCTCTCAATGCTTTCCTTTTCCTCTTTTGAGAAATAAAACATCTTTCACTCTCTGCCTCAGCTGGGAATTCTTTCCAACCAGCAGGCAAGAAGCCACCTTTTGTGGTATCCTCATTCTAAGTGGGAGTCTTCCATCGGCTAACAAAGCACTGTCTAGCAAGATCATCCAAAACAGTTTTCAGTGACAAGAGATTTTGTTCCCCACAGGGCACCTTTGGCAACATCTGCAAACATGTTTTATTGTCATGGCTTGGGGTGGGATAGATCAAACAAACTTCAATTGGGCTCCCTCTATGCCCTCTTCCCAAAAAGGACTCTATCTTGGCATTCCATGTCCTTGTCCTGCTGAGCCAAATTTTAGCAAAGAATCCTACTAAGTCAGTTTATTGAGAGCCTCAGGCCTCAACCCTGATGTCTGATCAAATTCCTCATCTCTTACTCTTGATGCCTAAATCTTTGGCCTGTTTTTAGCAAGAATCTTGTTAAGCCAGTTTAGCAAGAATTCCCTTACTTTAGGAATCTAATCAGGTCTCCTCTGGTAATTTTCAATCCGCTGACCCCCTCATTCTGCTGTTTGGCTATAAATCCTCAGCTGTCTCAGAATTGAGCTCAGTCTCTCTCTCCTGTGACAACAGTCTTGACCTCTATTATAATATTCTTGAATAAAGTCTTCCTTGTGTTTTTAACAAGTGTCCAGTGCAATTTTTGTGTGTGTGTAGAAAGTGTCAGAATAATTTATCTTTAGCAGGATACTGTTAGCATCTAGCAGTGGGTGGGCACCAGAAACACTGTTAAGCATCCTATAATGCCAGCTCCAAAACAAGGAATTGCCCAGCCAGAATGTCAGTAATACCTGTTTGAGAAACTCTATTTCTAGAGAGAGATCAGAATGGCTGACAAAAACGTGACCAAAGGTGGTCTTCTAAGCCTATTTGCTATAAAAGAATTAAGCCAACTTGAAGGTGGATTGCATGTTATTTTTTAAGGCCTGCCTGTACTGGTAACCCATATTCAGTGCTAGAATTTGGGAAATTAGTAGGTAGGAAAGCTTAGCCTAGCATAGAGATTGCTTTGGAAATCAATGGATATGCGTCTCAGTATAAGCAAAGAGATGTTTGAAATCTGACTGTTGGCAGAAAGCAGACCAGCAAAAACATTCCTGCAGCTCTAGGCAAGGGCTCTACATGGTCAGACTTAAAACAGTGAGCAGTAATGGGGCGGAAGCAGTAACCGTAGACTGCTCATATGGAGGTCTCCCTAAGTCAAGCATTACAATAACCACCTTAGCACTGAAGAAACCCCTAGAATGTTAATGTAATGCAAGCAAGGACTTCAAGAGAGAGGCAACTCTTGAACTTCCTGCTCACAAGACAAGTGTGAACTTGCATGTAATTGGAAAATTAATCTAAGGGGCTTAACAAGAATGAACTAAATATAACTTTATATTATGTGTCAATTATTAAATTGAACAATATATGTATTAATGCTACAGGAGCACAGAAGAAGAAAGATTAATAGTCACAGAAGGTTTAGCAGAAGATGTGGAAATGAATAATACATGTAAAGTATGACTTAGCTCAATTCTAGAACAATGCAAGTCCTCAAGGAAATAAAAAAAAAGGGCAGCTATCACTGTTATCCTGCGACTCTTTTAAAAATGTTCATGCGAACGTTAGAAGAGAAGGGGAAGAAACGCCAAGTTACAAAGACTGAATTGAGGCAAATGGAATAAAGATATATAGAAACAGAGTATAGATCAAGCTTAGCATAATGCTTATACAGATTGGATCTAAATTTATGATGCTAATTATTAAAAGTATCAGGTTTGTTAGACTTTGAAAGATTATGTGCATCACTGAATGTCATGTGCCTCAACTCTCACCATTTTAATGCCCCATTTTATGTTTCAGGAAAATTGAAGTATTACAAGTCCTTACTTTCATAGGGTTCTTCCCCTTCTCTCATCGGTTAAGACTTTACTTTTTAGAAAGCAACATGAAAGTCAAAGGGCAGAGATTTTCCACACACCTCTAGTCTTCACACATGCACAGCCTAACACCTTATCAGCATCTCCTTTCACGGTGGCACATTTTTCAAAACTGATGACCCTGCACTGAGGCATCATAATTGTCCAAAGTCTGTCGTTTACACAAAGGTTCACTCTGATGTACATTCTATGGTTTGGATAAACATATAATGACATGTATTTATCATTATGGTATAATATAAGGTATTTTCACTGTCCGAAAAACCCTCTGTGGCCTACCTAATCACCGTTCCCCACTCCTCAAACCTCTGGCAATCACTAATCTTTTTACTGTCTCCATAGTTTTGCCTTTTCAGAGTGTCATACAGTTGAAATCGTACAATATGTAGCCTTTTCTAATTGGCTTCTTTCACTTAGTGAAAATACATTTAAGTTTCCTCCATGTCTTTTCTTGGTTTGATAGCTCATTTCTTTTTAGTGCTGATTAATATTCCATAGTCTGGATGTACCACAGTGTGTTTATCTATCCCCTCCTCATTTAATAGTGTTCTCCCTTTCCAGAATATCTTTTCCTAGCCCTTTGCCTACAGCAATTTCTCCTGGCATAGTCATCGAGACCATTACCCAATGGTCACATCATCTGCAAGCCCATCCTGACCACCCTAAGTGTTCATGTGAGTTAAGCATCCTTTTTCCTTTCTTTCTGTAACTCCCTGTGCTCATTATGCTTATCACCGTGCTTTGTAATTGTTTGTCTGCTTACCTGTGAGGACTTTCTCTTTCACTAATCTCTCAGTCTCTGGTACAGGGCTTTACACCCAGGGAAAGTCAATAAGCATTCCTGACGGACTCTCTCTGCTTAAGAGCTTTCGGTAAAATAATCACCTTCAGTAATTACAAACATACCCACCCAAAGCAAATGCTAAAAGACAACGGAAAAAAACCAAACCAACAAACCTTAAATTTGTCAAGGCAAAGAAGGCTAAGGAAAACTTATCTTTAATATTTACTGCAGGTCTTTAGAAAAGATCTTTAATTTCCTTTTTTTCTATTATAAAGCATAGAATACTTTTTAACCAATCATCAAATATCATTCTTTGTTCAGTATAAGATTTTAACACCGATTCTGGCAGGAAGCACACTCTATAACATACAAGCACTCTGGACTGCCTGGGTTAAAATCCTGACTTTACTGCTTAGTAACAAATTTCTTTGCCTATTTTCTCTTCTAAAACAAAACAAAACAAAGGAGGAGAAGGGATTAAAAAAATAGTAACTCCCTGGAAAGTCTGTGCTAACCATTAAACAAATTATTCAATGTAAAGTTCTTGCAAATATGTCTGACAAGCGTAAGTGTTCAGGAAGTGTTAGGTATTATTTTATTATATTTTCAATTAATGCGTTTGCTTACCAGTGTTCAAGATATAAAACTTTTTTGTAATACTGAATATAGTAATGACAATTGTTCATCTTTGCTTTATGAGACCACATGAAATATAACAGTAAAGAAAACAAGTGCCGATAGTTATCCAAGTATTTTCCATGTGCTCTGTCATATTTACAATCCACTTTTCTGCTTTTTATGAAGAACATCCTTTGTCTTTTGATTTCCATTTTTTTTTTCTTGCCAATAGAAGGGACTTTAAAAGTCAGAAAGCAGAAGAATGAGGTTGGGTATTACTGCCCTAACCCCATTTATGCCATGTCACTAGGAATGAACAGTTTCCTGAGCCTTTAGCAAAGTATCAGAGATCACTAGAGACCAATACTTTCTCTGGGCTCTAGCAATTTCTCTTTTCTTTTGCCCATCCAGTTCCTGTGTTAGTTTTCTTTTGTTGTTGTCACAAATTACCACAAACTTAATGGCTTCAAACGACACAAATGTGTTATCTTACAATCTGGCAGATCACAAGTCTGACTGGGATAAAATCAAGATGTCAACAGGGCTGCGTTCCTTCTTGGAGGCACTACAGAAGAATCCATTCCCTTGCCTTTTCCAACTCCTAGTGTTAACAGAGACGAACAAACCTGACCCCATATTGGATCTACGCCTTTAGTTCTAACCTTCGTGCCCTGTTGCTGTGCTTAGTCATGCCGGCTCTGCACCTTTGTAAAAGAATGTTGCCTATAGCCTGAAATATTTATGATAGTCCATTCTCAAGGCTCGGAGTCTCAGGCTTGATATTTAAAGGTAGAACACTTTTCATTCATATGGAGATAAAAAGTTGCAGAACAGAAAATAACATCCATCTTGTTGGAGGTTTACAGGAAAGTTGTGACAGGTGCAAGAGCAAAGGATTCTCACTCAAAAAGTTTGCAACAACCAGCCACACCTTTCCTCTAAAAGTATAATTTTAAATTTAAATTTTAAATTTAAGTACAAGTATAAATTTAAGCCTAAATTCTTACTCAGGTAAGATGGTTCTTTGGGACACCAGTTTACCATCTTCTTGGTCTTCTGGCTTTTCGAATACTCCTTGCCCCAGCACCTCAGCTGTCAATTTTTGAACCTTTCTTGCAGCAAGGAGTACAAGCTTTGATTCAGTAACACGAGAAGCTCATGGCCCCCTTTCTCCTTCTGTCTCCAAAGCCAGCAATGTTTCATCTCTTTGACCATTCTTCATAGTCACTTCTCCCTCCAATCATAGCCAGAAGATGTTCTCCACTGTTAAGGACCTATATGATTAGATTTGGCCTGACTGGGTAATACAGAATAATCATCCATTTTTAGGTTCCTTAAGTTAATCACATCTGCAAAGTCCCCTTCACCATATAAGACAAAAAGGTTCTGGGGATTAGGATGTGAACATCTTTCAGGGTACCCATTTTTCTTTCTAACTCAGTTCTAGAGTGGTACAATCCTCACCTGTTGCTAGTCATAACATACTGCAACATCTCTGCCTGAATATTTATGAATAGAATCTTTATAAACAACCCATTTTGAGTGTGTAAGGATACTGACATTCCCACAAAGGTAAAATATATATTGGAGAGAGGATATTAGTGAACAGGAGGTTATACAAATCTTTTCGAAGAGTGTGAGATGATGTAAGATTGGTAGCTGGATTAATAGTTTGGGATGTGAGGGCAATATGGCTGTGACATCTGTCACCCATTGATCAGCAGGGTTGATTAACAGTACGTAGAAAGCAAAAGACCTGAGGATCCTCAGAATGTGACACCATGTGTAGTAAGTCAAATACTCTTGAGGAATTCCTGGGAAAGTTAGGAGTTATAAGTACCAGAGACTAGATGAGGACAGAGTGGAACATTTGAAAACAAGGGTGTTGAATAAATGTCTGCACAATGTATTAAGTACACTTCCACACAGAACAATGGAGAGACTGAATTTTCTAGAGACACTGAATGGGCAAGTTTCTGAATTCCTAAGCACCTAGAAAAAGAGAGGGCAGCCGCGAAGGTGTGGAAATTATCTTCTCAGGTTAACAGAGAATTATTCAGTCAATCAGCTTTGCCTTGCTCTTAAAACCTCAGCAGGTAGGACTGTAATTTCTAGTGTTGGAGATTATAGACTTCATCTTGGAAGTAAAAAATATACCTATTTTAAAGACCTGCACATGGTGACATTTTAGGTCTTCTCTAACGAAATGCCCTTCTCATTCTCATAATGGCCAGTCACCTACTGAGAATCAACTAAGTAATAAGCAGAATGTCACTGGCCATGTTAGAGGATGTGTAGACACTAACAGGAATGGCTTTGAAGAAAGTCCAGATAGAGACCAACAACCCTTTAGATTTTTTTTTTTAATTCTAAAGTATCTATAAAAAATTTAAAACACACTGTCACACAAAGCCAATGAAATTTTCCCACAAAAATAGAGCAAATGGGAATAAGGATTAAAAAAAAAAAAACTCATACAATCACCTAAAACAGTCCAATAATTGCCTAATAATAATTTCAGAAAAAGAGGAATGAAGGAACAAAGTGGGCTGGGGAACTGAGGTTGAGAAGTTGGGTACTTCCTTTCCTATCTGTTGGCTTCTAGACAGCACGCATGGAAATTAAGCTCCAGGTGGTTTAGGGTTCATGGCGGAAGTAGTACCTGTAGATAGCAAGAGTCCTGACCACTAGTAGCAAAGTTGTTAGTGGTAGAAAGCAACACTGTTAGTCTAAATGGATTGTTTTGCTTCATGATCTTGCTGTGCGTGGTTCCTTTTTTCTGTGTTCTCTTTTTCTGCATTTCTTCTAATCTTGTTCAGCAGCCTTCACAAAGATGCAGTGAGCTTCCTAAGACCCGTCACATAAATTTCTATTCTGCTTATGTTAGCTAGATTTGGTTTTTCTTCCTTGTAACCAAGATCAATGAATCATACAATTTATTACCCGTTTAGTACTATTTGACTTTTAACTATGTGCGTAGTAATTTTAGATGAAAAAAAAAAAATAAGGAGAATTACCCTGGAGAAAAGCCTTATTTATAGCAAAATTCTAGGAAGTTTGGATTTAATTTTTCTAGGTAGAAAGTAACTTGTCCACTGTTAGCTTTGCCAAGGAAGGTACAGATTAGGCAGTGATAATTTTTGAAGAATCTCTGCATTTTGGGGCTGGTATGAAATCTAAAATATTACAGTCATTAACAACTAGTATGTGTTTATTAAACTATTTAAAGAAATAAAAATAAAATTTTATTTTATTATAGAACATTCTTTAGTTTATTTTTGGTTGTTGTTATTGTTCTCTTAGAGTGTAAATAATTATTCTTTCAAAAACCATGCTGTTCTATCATTTCTTCCTGTTTGATCTGCTAAGATAACTTGCCTCCCCCTTTTCAGTGGTAATGTGATTTTTCTTTTTTCCTAGAAGTTCCTTGTATAAATAACAAACTCTGCTCTGGGCAGGCATGATAAGGCAGGAAGGAAATGCTTAAAGTGTTTACATTTAAATAATCTGTCTCTCAATTTCCCTTTCTTCTGTCCACCTCTTTTCCTCTTGCTCCTTCCCTCCATTCCTCTTTCTCTCCCACTACACATACACACACACAGCATTTTGTAATTCATTCTCATTGCTACTTAATGAAGACTGAAGACTTTTTGTATAATACAGAACACCAATTTAGACTGTTAGACGATAAACTGTATGCATCTAGAGAAGTATGTGAAAGTTTAAAATCCTAATTTTCTAATATTTATATCCATTACTAGAATTTTTTAAAAAGTTTTTCTATTTATAAGATATTTGTAGAAATGGTTTCCTTATGAACTAATGCTTATTTTAGAATATATGAGTTACTGGGGAAAATGAACGGAAAATTCAGATAGGTGTGTTATTCAAATTATACTAGAAAACGTTACATTTTGTTGAGTCCTAAGCAAAAGCTGCATAGCCTTTTTTTGTGCTCTGTGATTAGAACAAACATCTGAGCAGTGTGTACAGCATTTTATAAGAGCATATTATAATCAATCTAATCCCATTACACAGGGTAAACAAATTAGCCCTAAAATTGCTGAAATTTATCATAGATTCCAATAACTGTTCATGCATTATTTGCTCTGCTCTCCTTAAACATGTGTTGCTAAGCCCGTTTTAGGCTTCCACATAAGGATTAGCCTTTCCAATCACATTGAAAGCCAGATTGCTTAACTACAGCCCAGAGTGTCATGCTACAGATAATCCATGCCCTTGATTAATGCTCTTATAATCAATTGCTGTTGCGAAGTGACTCCTTCCCATCGCACTCTTCACAAAAAGAGCAGATGGTATTTAAAAGGTTATGGCAGAAGGGCATTACAGAGGTCAAATGGAACATCGATCAAGTGGGCAGAAAAATTGCTTCTTTTTCCTGGCTTTTTCCTTCTTATCCTAAGAATCCATAAAGGAATGTAGTGTATGACTTATAGTTTGATCTATTGTTCAAGCACCGAGATATTTTCTTGTTTCAAATTTCTGTGTTGTTTTGGGTAATGAACCTGGAAATTGGATTCCTTGTGTGCCAATAAAAAATTGTACCAGTATGAGCATCTCAAGCAAATAATTCTTAGGCTCAGGAAATTTTTTTTTTCCAAAAATTTTAATGCAGCCAGAGTATTCCAACTTCATAAAAACTTTAATATACAGTGACTCTCAGATCAATTTTTACAGAGGTAATGGCTTTATTTCTAGAAAATCATTCCCAATTTTCATTTTTATGTGAAATTAAATGTGGTGCTACGTGTATAGATTTTCTCTCTCTTCCTGTCCCTTTTCACACTAATGACAGTCTATCATATATTTCAAAGTGATCAGTTCTCTTTTTAATTGGCATGCTTGGCTCTAATGAGGTGGAGTCATGCTAGAGAGACTACATTCCCATGTGAAGACTACAACAATTGAAATTAAGTAAGAAAATGTCAGCATAAGGTTGTTTCAAAACTGAAATGTGTTATTTTAATAAATCAGTGCCTTCAGATACATTGATTCAGAAGCCCTGACCACGAATAGGTCACTTCTGCACAATATAATGGTGATAAAAAATATTCATTTTACAAATAGAGAGAATATGCACCCTTGAATTTATGGAGAAAAAGAAAAGATTTTCCAATAAGGTATTGGTAGAAGGTTTATGATACCAGACATTTGTGTACCTTTCTATTGTTCAATGTGCTATTACATGCATTATCTAAGTAGTCACTAATAATTTACAAAGTACTTATTTCATATATATGTTAACTGTCTGCAGATACAAAGATATTATCTTTGTTGTCAAGTAGTTCAGATATATTTGGGGAGGAAACAACCTTCATACAAAAGTGAAAAAATATTATTTTATTTTTTTTCAAGATGTTTCATAAGAGAATAAGTGGTTAACTGTCCTCACAAAATGCTATTACGATATCACTAAGAGAAAGTGTGTGTGGTGCAGACTAGCCAAGAAAATATTCGGATTGCAAAAGAATGATTACGATTTAAAAAGGCACTTCAGAAAAGACTGGAAGCGAAGACACAGAAGTGGGACATCCTAGGTCAGCCTAGGCCAGTGGAGCTGCTGTGGTGAGAATTTCACACATCATACATGTTTGAAAGTCTGTTGAGGCCAAATTGTAAAGAAGCTTAAATGTTGTGCATAAATGTTTAAACTTTATGACACACACAAATGTTTTTGACGGAGGGAGTTTTCCTTCACATAAGTGTAGGTCATGCCTTTCCAGTAGGATGCAAAGTGTTTCCAGTTTTCTAATTTTAGCTCTTACAAACGTATATGGTTTCAATGTCTTAGCTACTAGGATCAATGAATCTGAAGGGAATAAAAGGGATATTTTGCTAGATGCTACCTGGAAGGAACTTTAATCTTGCAAAAAGATGAATTTATACTAAAGGACTGGGGAACATTCACTTTGTTTGTGACATGCATTATAATAGGAGACGGGATTAATCAGGAGGGTTCCATTGACAGAGACACTGAATGGTTTATTGAGTGACTTCTCTACATCAGACCTTAGCAACAACAGGCCTCATAAAATATAGCCCTGCTCCTCAGGAGTTTCTAGTCTAGTGGGCAAGGCTTGCTGCCATACAGAGCATGGAAGGTGGACATATGACATGGGTCCAGAAGATACCTTGGAAAAGAAGTGCAAGCTGAACTTGGATGGGAGCATGAACTTCAGCTGTGTATGAGTGAGGAAAATACCAGAATGCACTGGGGGAGGTGTTCACACTGCAAATGACTTTACCCTACCTGGATATTCTGATAGCGCCCAGGTCAGGACAAGGGGCCCTCCTTCCAACCCACTGGGAATCACTGAATTTAGCCCACCTGCAAAAAGGAAATACTATGAAAAAGAGCCTGTGTTTTAGAACTATCAATTCAAAATGGGAGAATGGAAATAGAAAAATCAACTACAATTTACCTGAACTCTGGAGATGAAGGTTATATTCTATCCTGTGTGACCCCCTGAGACATCAGTATTATTCTGGCTTTCTTTATATGAATGACAGGTGAAAAGCGGGAGAAGTACCAGTGGATTCTCAACATGGTTAAAGTACAAACAATCTTTAAATCTATACAATGGAAGAAAACTGGGGCTGCTGTCTGGCTCACACTGACTTCTCCAGAGGCCATGCCTGAGCCTGTGACCCTCAGGAAGCTGCTTCTCCCTCTTCAACTCTCACTCTATCAGTGAAAATAAGCGGGAGATACTATGATCTGCCTTCCTGGCCACAGTGATGGGCTTAAACGTGTCCATGTGACCAAGCCTGAATCAGCTGACCACTTTCCCAGAACTTTTCCAAAAGAGAAGCTGGGACATGGAGTCCTCTTTCTTTCTCAGTAGACAGTGCTGTGACATCTAAGCCCCAAATAGGGGTCAGCCCAGTCTAAAGTTCCCATCATTGCTTCAGAAAAATGATTGCAGCAACTTTGAAGTTTAATTCTATTAGTATTAGATAAATCCTTAGGGTTTGACATGCTAACTCCTTGTTTTTTTCCTATGCATAAACTCAGCCATACATTTGACAGATACTTACTCAGCAACTGCTATGGGCATGAGGTGCATTTGTAGGTAAACATGAGATTCTGGAATCAGATATATTTCATGCCTTAGAAGTCAGTTTTTAATAAAATATTTTTATAAATAATGGTTAGATCCCACTCTTCCCACTTGGTAGCACTTGAATCTGTGTTCGTATTTTCTGTAATCTACAGCATGCATTATAAAAAGGAGCATTCTAATAAATACAGAAGTTCATGTGGAATTGTTTTGTGGCATGCAAATGAATATGCTTGCACATTCCTGGACATAAATATGAAACTCTATATGTCAGTAGGTGACGTCGGCTCTGAAAAAGGGAGCTAAGCTCATGCACGTTGCAGATAACTATATTTAATTCTTTCACTTCTACTAAAGTAATAGACATTATTCATTGTCATATTCTAAAAAAATTTTCACAAGGGAAAAGTAATCTCCGATCAAATTCTTGCAGGATTGTTTACCTGACCACCCTCAGGTATTTTAAAATTTATGTTAACGCAAATCAGGAGTCTATGCTAAGGCAGAAAAGAAGTTAAAAAGACCTTATGATTTTTTTTGTTTGTTTGTTTACCCTTGCAGCTCTAGTAAGGGAGGAACATTTGTCAATAAGCATGAATTGTCACCACAATTTGTACATGGCAGTTTTCATGGTAACAGGAAGTATACTAATTCTAAGTAATGTATTAAGTGCTAACTTTGCAATTTCTTCTATTCATTCCTGATTTGATATACAATTAAGGGCATGCCATTTGTGATACTGGATGGTGCCTTTTTTGGTATACTTACAAAAACCCTCATAGACCTTGGAAACTCAATGAGCTAGAGAGCTAGAGAATACAAACCAGTTCCTACATGTTCAAAATTATCCCAACCGTAGAAGGGGTGCCCACTCCTGTGACCCCTGTGGTGTGGGTTGTCATGTTCCTGCACATTTCTCCTTTAATGAGAATAAACAAAAGAGACATGAACTGTTTGTGATGTGCACTGCAGAAACAAAGAGCATTAAGCACATCAGTGTGCTCCATAAAAGAATTAGAGCAATGATGTTTAAGGGAAAGCCTGTTATCAAGTGGATCAAAATTTTTATTCAGGGATGTGCTTAAAGACAAAAGAGCTATAAAAAAAATGAAACATCTTCATATGTATTTTACACCAATAATTTACCTTCATAATAAATGTTTGGAATAGTTTCTGGCTCTTTATTGAAACAGGAATGTAAAAGCATGAATAAAATAATCACTGTGTTAACTGACTGGCAGTCTATTTTTTTCCCCCCTCTAGAAGGGTTTATGCTCAACCTCATGAAGGAAAAACAGTCATGCTCAGAAGTTTGTGCTCATCTTTCACAGCTATCAGTAGAAGAAAATGTTAGCTCCTCTCAGGAAGAATGGATGCTCATTATAGACTTATTTATATGTATGATTTTATCAAATAGTATCAAATATTGTAAGTAATCAGATAGTATGAAGAAGTCACAGAGAAAGTAGGAATATGAAATCACAATTCTATTTACTTTAAGTCTTACTTCCTAGTTTCCATTTTTGTTACTGGTGACATCATAATTTATATAAGTTTCTATTTCTAATTAAATGCTGTAGACTACATACTTAGGAAAAATGAGAAGGTAGCTTATTTATGCAAACTTTCCTTCTTCTGAATTTCTCAAGATGTTAGATATTTATATTATTAATTTAGTTATTTTATGATAGCTTTTGTAACTTTAAATAGTACACTTAGAATTACAGTCAACCTTTTGATGAGGAGGGTGGTCTTAGAAATTCGGTGTGCTCCTTCGAATGCTGTGTTGTCCTCCTCAGGGGACTAGGGAGAGAAAAGTGACCCCATCAGAAAAAGGCGACTAATTTGAGCAGGAGGAATTGGCTGTAGGCAAAGTTGCAAAGGATCAGAAAGTGAGTTCAGATCATGGACAGATCTTAAATAATATTGTAAGAAATGTGTATTTTATTTTGTAGGCACTAAAGTTTTTCTTAACTAATGGTAAAGTAATGTGTTTGAACAGCATGCGTCCAGTGCTGCCTTAGACGGTGACACTGAACAAGAAGGTGCTGAAGGCAAAGATATCAGTTAAGAAATCATTGCAACGATTTAGTCTAAAGGTGAAAAATTACATTCCTGGCAGAGAGAATAGTGAAGATTTATGAGAAATAAGTGGATACATTTCTACTTGAACTTAATAACTAGTCGATTGTAAGGCTGGGACAGTGGGAGTCAGTAAAAAGAGAAATGTATCTAGGATGACTCTGAAGTGTCCAACTGAAGCTTTCACTTTAAATCAGAGATAATACAGGAAATGGAATATGATTGGGTGAAATTTAGTGAATTTTTTCTGTTGAAGTTTTTCTTGGCCCATGGAAAGCCTTTTCTCTCTAAAGAGCTAGAGGGGATGCTGAAACGTGGAAGCTTGAACTCTCCTTTTCTCTCTTTTGCTGTACATTCTGAATCCCTATCTGTTAACTCCTCTAAGAGCAAGCAGCTGCTGAGGTTTCGTAGTTTGTGTAAGCACTCAGGCTTTGTGAAAAACTAACCTTGAGACTAGGTGGAGAATTTTCCACCCTTTGGAAAGGGCTCAAGAGTCCTGGGACGAGTACTAGGAATATACAGGGCACAGACTGGAACATGGAAGATCACAGGAAAGCTGGAATGTGAGGGATTCTTCTTCTTTGGGAAGGAGGCAGTGCCATTTTGTTTAAACTTACCGGGTCTTCCTTGTCCCCACAAAGCAGAGAAGAACTCATGGATAGAATTCTCACCGTCCTTAATGTTGCTTCCTCCTAGTTCCCCACTAGGGAACCAACATCTTTCATTATGATACACTGAAAATCCACAAAATAGACCGTTGTAGCTCATGGGCCTGTTACCCACTCAGTAGACAATAGAATAAAATGTGTTATCAGGGATCATTAGGCAGAAACAAGAAAAGGTACAAGTGAAATATTTGGAATAGCTTCTAATGAAACTGAGCTACTGAAGGAGACAGAGAAGAACTTGGAACACCACCAACAACAAAAAATAGTAAGATTATTTAAGAAAATTTAAAAATTGCCAAAAGCTGGAATTTTGATAATACAAATAAAAATAAAGTTGGTTGTGGACAACAAAAAATAGAGGTAGCAGAAAGTAAACAACATGGGGAATGAGAAAAGAAAACTAGTTAGCGATACAGAAGAGAATGAAAAAATTATGAGAAAACAACTTCTGTAAATTTGTGGCCACAGAAGCAGGTTTAAGGATGAGTTTCCTCAATCAAGGGCTTTCTCAATAGCAGCAAAATTGTTAAGTGTAGAAGTATGTACTTGATGGATATCCATCCAAGTCAAGGAGAACTCAATGGGGGACATACCAACGCAGAGAAAAACAGAAAAAAATAAGCTATTCCAAGTAATTAATTTCTTTTGATGGTTAGCATGTTTCCCAGTTACATACTGGCAATTCTAGTAAGCCTATCCAAATAGTTGTTCTAAAATTGCCTCCTTATATTTGATCTAAAAGTCCCAAATAAATCTTGTTTGAACCAGTGCACACAGATTCTCACCCACGTCCATTGCTAGTTATAAAGTAATCCTACTCTAGCAAGAATAAAAATAAAATTTTTTAAAAAGTATATAAAATGTAGCATACAAACTATAACTTAAATTAAAATGTGAACTATTACGAAAATAACAAAGTAATTAAATAATAAATAAACAAATAAAACCAAGTTTAGATTTCAGCTATGAATCGGTCACCGTATGTCAGGGTAGTTTGATGAGTCGTCAAGGTTCTATTTAAAAGTCAGAATCATTGTTTATTAATTCTTCTTAGAGGATATCTTTTAATCCAAAGGTCTGAAATCCTATCATCATCCCTTCTCCAGTTGCATTTTGCAGAAACGCTAAATTAGAAGTGCCTAGAGCACCTCCAGAATGGATTTCAGAAAAAAATTGGGATCTGGAGGTAGAATTTTTGTAATTATCTTCATTTAGGAGATACTTCCCTTAAGGGGGTTAAGAAAATGCCCCCCAGGAAGAACTCAGAATAAAGGCAATCCTGCAAATAAAACAGAAATAATCATTGGCAACAGAAGTAAGATATTTGGTTCAGTTTCTGTTCTCAGTGTTGTATCTGTGTCTTCTCACCTGCCAAGGCTTTCAGATCCATTAAAACTGTAATCACAGAAGTAGTGGTAGGAGATTTTTTTTTAACTCATAGAATCTGGAGGAGTTCTCCCTAGTACCTGGTTTTCAGCAGTACGTCAGCTCTAACTCCCAAACTCTGGGAACAATTCTATTAACTCATTGCTCTGCAGGAGACGGGGGGTGAAGGGGCAACCACTTCTGTAGCCTTTCAGACTTTCACTAAGCAAGCCAGGAGTTTCAACCCTGCTCACACACTTTAAATGTTGTTTTGTTTTGTTATGTTTGTGGCCCAAGAAGATGCTTATTTTGTTTTTTAAACTGATTTTTTTTTCCATTTTTATATACCATCCACTGTTATATTTCTGGAGCAGCAGAATAGTGTTAAGGCATTAAAATCTAAAGCAAGCCATTGTGAATGAAAAATACTGCAAACCATTATCAGTAAACAAAGAAAGCTGAAACCATCAAGTCATGAGCTGCTGCCGCCACCCCCCAGTGAAGACAAGCCTGCAGGCCAGCCAGAGTGGTGCACTCTGAGGGAATTCAGAATAAGAAAGGACTGGATACCAGCCCTAGATAGCTAGGTGCTTGTCAAAGGAATGAATTCAATGAGCCCAAATGTTTGCTTCCTCCCATACACAGAAAAGCACTAAATTCTTTAACTTGAGATGCCTGGTTTTCTTTAGATAACGAGTAATCTTTTATTGTTCCAACTACCTGGTCTTTGTTGTAAAACTCTTATATAGCTAGCTCCTCCCCTACCTCTTCGGAGCAGTCCTTCAGAGCGATCTGAGAGCCTTCCCGCCAAATAAAACATAACTCTCAACTTTTAGGCTGCACATTTATTTCAGTTGACACCATCTTAATCAGAAATCATAGTTGTTGTTGTTTTTTTTAACATTAGGAGCTCTTAACTGTTAAGCATGTTGTTACAACAGATGGAAAACTCACAAAATTCCTGCAATTTAAGTACATAATGTATGGTAATTTGACATCAGAGGGGACTGAAACACAGAGACACTGGTTAACAAATCCAATATAAAAAATGTTACTCATATGTCTAAGATTCAAAATCTGATATCTTGATTTCTTATTTTGCTCATTTTAACCCAGCATACTGATTTCTACATACAGTTGGAAAAGAGGAGGGGAAAAAAAGGAGAAGTTAAACAATAGAGTAAGTGAAATTCTTTCTTCTAAACTCAAGTTGAAAGACCTGGAGAAAATGATTTGTCTTTTAGCCAAAGTTTCTCCATACTAAATAGCAGATGTATTGCATTAAAGCTTCCCTATGCCTGTGTGGTGTGATTCATGGGATTGGCAGGAATAACAAAGTGATGTGTAGATTAATGGCACTGCATGGGGGCAGGGGATGGAGGGTGGGGACAGGTGGGGAGAGGTGCCAGGGAAGAGAAACTAGAAGAGAAGTTATCTCTTACTATATTCTGATGAAAACAAAGTTTCTTTCTTTTTTTTTTTTTTTTGGTTTGTACAATAGTGTGAGTGATGGCCATGTGTCTCACTGAGAAAAAGATACTGTCTCACTCTAAGATCATAGATAAGGGTTAAGAGTGCTGGAGTCCATGTTACTGGTTTATTGTGTGGCCCTGGGCAAAGTACTTATTTCCTCCATTTAAGTGTTCCCACAGGTCCCTTGACAAAGTGATTGTCTCAACTTAGTCCCTCTATTCCTTTCACTCTCTTGGTATTCTGCACCCCTCCTTCTGCTTGTGGAGAAGAGCAGTTTCTAATGTTTGTTAACCGTTTCATTCTTCATGCTCTGCTTCAAGCTCTGCAAGATGCAACTGATAGCCTTGAGAACAAACTTTTCCTAGGGAAATGAACGGCTTTTCATGCTCACTGGGATTAACATTTGGAAAGTAGAAAAAAATCAGGCAGAAGGGAAAAGAACCTGGATTCTGTCTGAGCCTATCTGTGCAATAATGAATTCCTTGCTATAAACCAAATGAGTTAATTGCAACCATAGGAACAATTTAATTTAATTTAATTGGAATGTGAACAGAGAGATGTCTGAAGGCATCAAATCACACCTGGAAAGTAAAAAGCTGTAATCTTTTTCATTAAGTTAAATGAGGAAAAGGCCCGTTTTAAGAATAACTTGTGATGACTTCAGCAGTATGACCCCAATTTTTCTTCTAAAAAATAGTCTGCAATGTAAAATTGCTTATTCATCTTCAATGTCCTGTATACATCTGAAAATGTAGATTATCTTAAATATGTATATTAAGGTCAGTTTTTTAAAATGTAAGCTTATCTCCTAAATTATTGGCATTTGACATATAAGTGACTAAAGTAAATGGGTAAAAGTATGATTTACTTGCTACCAATAGTCATTTAAAGAGCTGCATACGAAGTCCTTTCATATATATCACGTGCTTTCACCCTGGGAACAGTAAGTATTATCGTATCATTTTTACCAATAAGAAAACGTGAAACAGAGAGAACTTAAATAGTTTTTCTTAAATCAGTTAAGAATAAATGCCATTTTTATGGTTAGAATTGAGATTTCACAACCTGTCTTTTGTTTTCAATTACATCAGCCAATCAGAAATCATCTATATGCCTAATAACCATCTTTGTCATCTTATTACCATTATTAATCTATTCACAATCAACTAATCCTAACTTATGCCAAACATTTACATTTATCTTTTTGCTACCTGTTTTCTTTCCCTCTGGGAAGTAATATTGCTGCTCAATACATAGTGCACTCTCTTAAATTTATGGAAACAGAAGCAACTGACTTACTCTCAAGTAGCTATCAAGTAATCCTCAATTCAAGTGATGATTTTTACTTAACAAAATAATTTTCATTAGGAGGGAACAACTGCATCAACCTGCCTTTTCCAAGCCTGATCTGTCTCTGGAATAGGCAGAGGGTAAACATATAAATTCATTATCCCATCTCCCAGTTCTACTGAGTATAACAAGTTTGTTTGATTTCATCCAGAGGACCTAAAATCTTCCACATCCAAATTCAGCACTTGCTATTGTTCATGTACTACAATCTGTTACTTCAAATTAAGACTTTTTGTGCTTCTAGTCAATAGAATTAAGGTAGTGTCCTCCATAAGGTAGTAGATATTCACTAGATAAACATTTCCAAATTCACACCGTGATCAGACTTGGAGCTGGATAATATAAGGCAGCCATTCCCTGGGTCTTCTCAAGCCTAGAGATGTGTGTTCCATCCTACTCCATTTAAGATTGGTCCTGTGTCTTACCCGTTTTAGGAGCTAAAATGGACACTCGGATCATGTAAAGAAGTTTCTTCAGTAAATTAATGATGAAGAGATGTAGAATACATACAGGCTGAAAGTATGTGCTCTAGAACCAGAGACCTTGGGTTAGAATCCCAGCTCCACCATTTTCAACTGTGGAACTTCAGGCCACTTTTATCACATCTGATGTCCTTAGACATCATTATTATAGAGTGTGGATCCACTTCATAGCTTGTGGGATGGACAGATTCTAAGCTGATCCTCTATGGTCCCCAACTCCGAGTATTCATACCTTTGTGTAATGTCCTCTCTAGGAGCGTGAGCAGAACCTGGGAGTTAGTTCTAACCAATAGAGTATGGCAAAGGTGATAGGATGGCAGTCTAGTGATTACGGTAGACTGTATAAAGACACAAACTTGCTAGAAGGCTCTATCCAGGTACTTAACCCTTACAGACTTTGAAGAAGCATGTAAACATGTTAGGAGGCCCACAAGTCAAGAATGGCTTTTAGGGGTTAAGGTTTCTGGGAGCTGAGAGCAGCCTCTACCCAAGAGCTAGCATGAAGCTAGGATCCTCAGTCCCATGACTGCATGGAGATGAATTCTGCCAACAAACTGAGTGAGCTTGGAACCATACTCTTCTTCTGCAGTCAGGACTCTTGATGAGAACACAGTCCCTCTAGTGTCCTGATTGCAGTCTTGTGACACCCAAGGCAGAGGATCCAGCTGGGTAGAACCCAGTAAGCTTAACCAACATAGCTGTGATATAATAAATGTGTGATATTTTAAACCATAGAATCTGTGGTAATGTGTTGTGCAGAAACAGGAAATTAATAGAGTTGTGAGTATACATACTATTTTTGCCCAAAACAAAACACATGATGTGCACTCAATAAATATCTTCAAAGATGCAAGTATAAACATATGGTAAAGTTTTCTTTAAGTAGTTCCAGATAACATTATGAACAAATAGAAAATTAATTTTTTAAATGATGCAAATACTGATATTTCATTGCATACCTGTAACAAAGAAAATGATATACCACTAACAAAACTAATCAGAAGCCTCTTAGGATGAGATCAAAACTAGATTTCAAATATTAAGAAGAAAATTTATATGTACACCTGTGTGTATACAATAATATGTGTAATATAATATATAATGCTACCATAACATTAATCCACATATGTATGTGTAGAATTTATATATATATATGTGTATGTGTGTATATGTATATATATATATATATATATATATAATGTTATTTTCTTAAATATTATATGTTGGACATGTTGCATATGTTTCATGTATATTCCATATATATGTGTATATATATATATATATATATATATTTGTTTTTGTTTTTGTTTAATTCTTCTTTGCTTCTTTATCTTGCCTGAGGGAGTGGCTTTAACTTATGATTGTAACAGTGCTACCTAGCTCAATATGTGATGGGTAGTAGACACATAGAATTCTTTTTAAATGATTGACTTCATCAGTCCAGGCCTTATACTATTAATTGAGGCTATGAATAATTTCAATAGTACTCTAATATCATAAAGCTTATTGTCTAGGAATAGAATCAGATATACATAAACAAGTATTTACAATATGCTAAGTGCTAATAGATCTATAAAAGGTTAAGAATGTAGCATTAAGTAAGGCAATAGTCTGGCTGATGGGATCAAAACGTTGTAGAAGTATGAATTTACATAAAAAGGAAGAGTTCATAGGTTGAAAAGATTAGGAATGATAATTACACATCTCTTCCCCTCTCAAGTAGATAAAGATCAGAATCCCACTAGCAAAGTGTCTGACAAATCTACTTTAAAAGTTACTAACCTAAGGCAAATAGTCTGCCAGATATGTCTCTAGCAAAAATAGATTTATTTGGGATCAGCAGAGAATTGCAATTTGGGGTCTGTGAACATGGTGAAGCATTGTGCAAGTCCCACACAGCGAGGAAAGGCAAATGCTTCTACAGAGCAGAAAAGGAAGCTGGGAGAACCATAGTGTATGAAAAGTCCACGGTTGTCATTGGTGAGCCCTTGCCAGGAAAGAAGAGGAGACTTTCTTCTTGTGGTTGGGTCCTTTCATCATCACAGGGTGTGAGAACTCCCCTTTCTGGTTTCCCAAGTCTATTTAATTGAAGTTTCTGTTTATTAATTTTTTACATTTTCCCCTTTTGATCAGAACTTTTTTCTGACAGCATCACTGATCAAGAGTCAGATTTTCTAGTTTCAGTGGCTTTTTTTTTTCCTGGGTATAGTGTTTCATGTCAGAGGGAAAGTGTATAGATGGGAAACATATTAAGTTCACATTTGAGTAACGAGCATTAGAAGGAAGAAATCTCAAGCACTTTTTATCTAAAGTCTTTATCTTATGTTATTAAGATCACAGACATTGGGTATCATCTGAAGCATTATCTCATCATCAGATGTTTGGCAACAAACTTCCAACAGGCCTAATCCAAATACCTTGGGAAACTGTCTCATCAGATGTTGTCTGCTTCAATTCAGAGAAATCTTTACTTTCAGGTCACCAAATTAAATTATTTTTAATAGAGCAATTAGGCCTTTGCAATATTGGAGTATCTCTCCTTTTATCAGCTGTGAGTCAAAAGAGGCAGAAACCATGTGCATTGGGCATCCTGTGACTATTTCAAAGGGTGAGAGTTTATTAGCCACAAAGGGATATATATAAAATTTGAAACGACCAACAATAATGCATTGGGTTAAGGTATTTGGAGGACCTCTACAAAATTTTTCAAGTCTTAGGAATGCCATTAGTGCAACTGACTAAACTAGAGGCTTGAGGGTGGTAAGCACAGGAAAGAGGTTGTAAAACCAGCCAAACAATGCAGTCTCATTGAATTACCTAACCATAAAATGGGTTTTTCAGTTACTATGAAGTTTGAGAGGAGTTTCCCAGATAGAGATCATCTCCATAAATGCATTAGCCACAGAAGAGGCAGTAGCCTTTTTTGTAAGGCAAGACCTCAGCCCAGTGTGAAAACACAGAGACTATGTTTATATCCATTAGACACAGTTTGCATGGAATCCATTTGCCAGAACTCAAAAGGTCCATTGGGCAGTTTGAAATTTGCCGGAGCAGTACTAATAGGCTTCTCTGGGTTGTACTTCAGACAAGTGGGACAAGTGACGTAAGCACTTTTTGTGGGTTTGTCCATGTTTCCCCACCAATACTGATCCATGAAGACTAACACTGGTCAGTAGACCTATGGTCTAATGCATGTACACTGGCGAAAAGTGGAAATTTCAGAGTCTCTGGTAGGAATGGGTTGTTATTTGGTCCAAACCAGAACTTTTTATTAAACCAACAAGTATTGAATTTTCATTCTTATTGTTCCTTTTCTGAGGCTGATTTTCTGAGGGAAGTATTTCTTTGGACCATGATGGAGGTTTGGCTGCTGTTCGTCACTTTAAGGACAACATTCATTCCAGAAAGGTCAGCAAGATGATTCCCCCTAGCTTCCAAGCAGTCAAGTTTAGAATGCCTAAGAATCTTAACAATAGCTAAAGATGGGAGCTGCACTAAGAATTCTGCCAGGATCAGTTGGAGATTTTGCTCATACTGAAGCTGGCGGCTGACTAAGTAGGAGCCAAAGAAATGGGAGTGATGACTGAACTGACAGTTTCAGTGAAGCAGCCCTTGTTCTCAAAGGAATGGTCCAAAGTCTAGGCAGCTTCAATGGAAACGGTCTAGTCTCAAAGTGAGACCAAAATGGCAAACAAGCACTTGCATGCAGAACAGGCCTTAACCAGAAACACACAATCTTGAAACAGATCCAGAATAAAGTCTGGAGAGCTTCAAAGGCAAAGAGAATTGGGAGGTAGGATCCAGGATAATGCTGTTCCTTCAAACCCCAGCGTTGGTGAGAAAAGTAGTGAGCCACAATGTGCTCAGTTGTGGGAACTGTGTCTGTTTGCTCACCAGTCCTGGAAACTTCTGGGGTCTTCTCTGCCCCCATCCATAAGCCACCAAAATGTTGACCTAAAACAAAAGGAATGCCAGATGTTTCTCCAACCAAGACAGATTTACCTGGAATCAGTATAGTATTGCAATTCAGGGTCTGCAGGCATGTGTGAGTCTCTGCATGGCAAGGAAAGGAGGACACTTCCATAGAGAGGGAAGGAAGTTGGAGGGCTCTGGTAAACAAAGAGCCCATGACTTTTCTTTGGCTGAGTCCTTGCCAGGAAAGAGGAAGAGTCTTTCTTATTCCTATTGGGCTCTGCTAATATCACAGGGCACAAGAGCACTCTCTTCTGGACTCCCTACTATATTTAATTGACATTTCTGTTGATTAATTTTTTACAAAGCCATCAGGGTTGGACCTGTTGGCTCACTGGTACTCTTCTCATATGTGAGAGGAAGAGAAGATAAAGGGAACACCAGCAACAACCTCTTGCCTCTAAAGGTGGAGGGTTTTGAGCTGATGATGTGGAACTGTCCAATTTGCTTCAAAAATGTTTCTTAAAGTTTTTAGAAAAAGCACACAAAAAAATTAAAGAACGTATTTTCCTGCTTATTTAATTTTGTTCTGGCTTCTAACTGTTGTGTTATTCTTGTACAAAATTAACTACAAAAATGATATTTTTTTTAGGAGTTGGAAGGAAGTTGCTATTCTCAGAACACTTACTTGTTTTCTGTCACTGTTCCTCTTGAGAGTGACTAGCCCTTCACCTTAATTTGTCTGAGTCTTCTCTATTACCCTCACCAAACTTCTACTGAACATTATAAAATTCTGCAACATGTTGTGAATTTTAGTTTACATATTGTGTATCTTCATGGTTTAGCCATGTCACTAATTATGGAATATGAATTCTTCAAGTGTCCAAGCAGAATGAAGCGTCTGGGTCCACAGCAGGTTGGAGAAGATATTTGAGCTGCAGGGTGATGTGCTCACTCAGGGTTCAGACTAAATGCTTACAATAAGATCAGAATAGTATTGATTTATTTTTGCCTGTTTTTTAACATAAAAAATGTAAATAAATTATATTCATTTGTGTATGTGTTTTATTCACTATGTAGTTTATGTTTATCCAAGATATTCATGTTCTCCTTGTATCTTTCTCTCTCTCTCCCATACGCATACACAACCACAACCACACACACACACACATTCCAGGCCTTCACAGCATCACATTGCTCACTGTCCTTGAAAAGATAAATGGATAACTTGTAACCATAATTATACATACTCACTGGTGTAATGAAGAGAATTAGAAATGTGTACACAATAGCAGTGCAGGAGAGAGGAATCATAATTAGCAACTATTAATCTAATAGAGAGAAAAAGAGCCAGTTGAAATAATTAACACATGCCACACAGAGGGATCGTTTATGATAAGGCTGACTGAAAAGACAGCAGCATTACTTAGCTTTCTCCACCAGCAAAGAAAGCCAGAGAGAAAACAAAATGCATCTTTAGTCCAGACAGCAGCCATCATGTTTACTGAGCTGAGGTGAAAGTAGCCTTTTTAGGAATCCATTTGGTAATTCTCCCTTAACCCCTGCCTTTACTAATAAAGAATCCCCTACGCTCTTGTCTTTTTCATAACATTTGGTCAGCAACACACTTAAAAGAAACACTCAAATTACATTTAAAATAACCTTTAGTTAAGAAAATATTTATCTCTGCATATAATTTGAAGAAATTAAAGAGTCATGCATTTGAGAGGCTCACATGTATTTGCTCGCTCTTTTGGCTTTGGTTTACTTCTAAAATATATATCCTAATAAAAATATCACTACAAATAGTTTTAAATGGTCCATAGACAAGGCATGCAGACCTCAGTATTAACAGGGAGATTAAATCTATTCACACAGCCTACAAACAGGGGAAGAGAGTAGAAATGGTTAAAAAAGATCTCATATGGCTGAAAGAATAATCATTTGCTGCTGCTTTGACATTCTCTTCACATCTAAGTAAGTAATTTAATTCTAATAAAATTCAGGCTGGTTTTGAGTGTATTTATTTCTAGTTTACTACTTTGAAGAAGAATTGAATGTATAATGAAAAGTATGAGTAGGCTTGAGAAATGGATTATTAGAATAACTGTAACCTCACAAAGAAACAATCCATATGTCACTAGATAAAAAACAGTCAAATGTATCTTCAAAAATCTACTGCCTTTTAAATATTTTTTTTAATTGCATTGAAATGCCTAGTGGCCACGATGGGTATTTCCCACCAAGTCCTCAAGCTCATGTGATGCCTAGTGCTTTGTTTCCAAGAATCAATTTATAAATATTGAAAACTAAGAATACTAAGTTAAAAAATAAATATTTAATGTTGTTATCTGAAAACAACTGTTAACCCTTATCTTCTCAGTAAGTAGACACCATTACTCATGACTTCTGTAAATATTTCATTACATGATATTGAAAAATTCAAACAGGATATGTGCTATTATCTGCTTTGAAATGTCTGTTCATCTTTGGCTCCAAGACCAATCACGAACTATTTTACAAGGGAAATTAAGAAAGGGCATCCAAAATCAGGATAACCTTCATATTTTGGGGTAAAATATATCTACTTTGTTAATGTTTATACTTCTTTTCTTATAACACCCCACCGATTTATTTACCTGTGTGTCTTGTCTTGAACTTCACTATTGTACTTTTGTTCCACTGGTTTCAGTAACCCTTTGCTTAGATTATTTATTGTTATAGCCCCTTTCTCAGATTTTGCTTTTTCATCTTCATGAACAATTGAATATTGAATTTAAATCCATGCAGGAAAAATAAAACGGATACTTTAAAATCGAATGTGCATTTTATTACATGACTTCCCAATTAAAAAATTAAAAAGATGAAATACTCAATTAAGTTCTCTTTATCTCTCCCAGAAAGCCTAGCCTTTCATTTAAATTCTTGATACTCATCAATGTGAACGCTCTTCTCCAGAAACACTGCACTGTTTGCAGTTTTCCTGCATAAAATCCACTGATTACAGCTTTGTTACATAGCTATTCTGTGTTCATCTGTGAAAATTCTACAGTTTCCTCAACAACTAAATACTATTCATTCACAGAGACTTTTCTTACTCTATCCCAACACAATGTGATGAATTTCTACTCATCTCTTCCTAAAACAATTTTTCTGCATAATCATTTTGAAACTTTGCTTTTTATTTACTTGTTATTCTTCTCCCATTTGCTTCCTTTTATCCCCTTTAAGAAAAACATAACATCGATGTTTTTTTGGAGACATGGGCAAGCCCTTAGCCACTTTAGTCCTCAGTGTCTTATCTATAAAGCAGGATTCATAATAATGATTATAATTTATTGAACATTTCTTATAAGCTATATACTGTAGTAGATGTATCCATTATCTCCTTTACTCTTTACAAATATCCTATAAAATATCATTATTTCTGTTTTGCAGTAAAAAATCTTCCCAAATTTTTGTTCAGGATTGAAACTTAGGTCTTTTTGACACCAAAGGTCCTAATATTAACTACTAGGTCACATATTCCTACCTATGTCATGGATTCTAAATTGAAATATACATATAATAGATTCTGTATTAGACAATTATTATCTCTATTTTATTTATTTCCTCCCTAATTCTTATTATTTCTTTTCTTCTTCTGACTTTAAGTTTGTTTGTTCATCTTTTTCTAATTCTTTTAGGTGGTAGGTTAGGTTGTTTATTTGAGATTGATCTTGTTTTTTGAGGAAGGCCTGTATTGCTATGAACTTCCCTCTTAGGACTGTTTTTGCTGGATCCCATACATTTTGTGTGGTTGTGTTTTCATTGTTGTTTGTCTCAAAGCATTTTTAAATTTCTTCTTTGACTTCATCCTTGACCCATTGGCTTTTTAGTAGCATGTTGCCTAGTCTCCATGCCATTGTTTTTTTCTCATTTGTTTTCCTGTGGTTGATTTCTAGTTTCATGTCATTGTGGTCAGAAAAGATGCTTGAAATAATTCCTATCCTCTTAGATTTGTTGAGGCTTCTTCTGTGCCCAAGTATGGGGTCTCTCCTAGAGAATATTCCATGTGCACTTGAAAAGAATATATATTCTATTTTGGGGTAGATGTAATGATTTTGTATTGCTTGAAACAGTCAACAAGGTTACTGATACAAATTCTCATATATACCTTACATGTAATTAAATGTAGGCAATAAACATCCCTGTAAAAGAGTTGCACTATAGTTATGGGCCCATCAGAGAACTGAGACAAACAGCGCAAACTGCCAAATCACAATCTGGAGAATCAGGCGTATCCAGAGAGTTGAGAGGAGCTCATCTGAAGCAGAAACAATTGGCGTCATAAACAGGTAGGAACACCTTAGTGCAATTTTGATCGAATGCTGGGGCCTGAGTGTGAGCTTACTTGAGAGTGAGAAACCCCTAGGGGCTGCAATCTCGGTACAACCCCTCTCCTCTGCCTATACACACACACACACACACACACACACACACACACACGTAATTCTGTGAGATTTCCCTCCAGGAACTTGATCAGATTCTTACAGTAGAGACTGAACAAGATCCCCTCCTGGATCTGAGGGGCAGGGAAACACATCCATTATGAAATACTGTCAGAGACACCTTCATAACTGAAGTCCACTCTCCAGGGGATGAGACTTTAAACCTTATTCTGCCTGTGAAAAAGGGATACTTCTGGTTCCAGTCCTCTCTGACTTTTCTGAGTCACCTGAGGTGGGGTGCTGGGGCATAGGTAGCAGGAGATAGGGCTTCAATAAACCGATTGCAGATAGGGAAGGCGGTAAGGAACAGAGAAAAGATATTTATACAACTAAAAGAAGTCAGAAACAATAGTGAAAGTCACAGTCCTGAAATACAAGCTCACTAAAGGACTGAGACTTAATTGAAAGATTACAGAATGCTTCTTTCTCCATACCTTACCACTTCCTCACAAGGTTCTAGCATAATAACACTGGATTGCAGCTGAAGGAGATGCAAGATGCAGGATCTCTCTGAGGAGCAACTTAACGAAGGGAAAGGAAAACCTAAAACTCTAGAGGAATTTGTAACCTCTGACACCTATAAACACAGCAAATATTAAACACAGCCTGGCTCTTAACTAGATTAACATACAACTTCGTATTTAAGGCCTACTTATTTCAATCCTTATTATAAACGAAATAAAATTATAATAGAGATAGAGCACTTTCTGGACATAAAACACATTCTACAAAAATAATAAAAAATCGTACAAAATAGGCGTTGAGGCCACAAAAAATTTAAACAAAAAAATCAAAACATTAATATTAGAAATTGCAAAATGCCCAAATCTTTGAAAACTAAACAACACATTTCTAAATAGTCTAGTTATCAAAGAAGTCTCTAGAGAAATTAAAAAATATTTTAAACTAAATGAAAAGGGGAAAAAAGCCTTTTCAATATTTGTAGGGTACAGTAAAAGAGCAATTAGAGAGATACACCATTGATGTATATATTGAAAATGAAGAATATATAAAATAACCTAGATTTCCATCATAGAAAATTATAGAAAGGTGATCATATTAAATCTAGAGTGAATAAAATTTGAAAGAGGACACTAATAGAGAAAATTAACAAAACCAAAAGTTGGCTCTTTGAAAAGATCAACAAAATTGACAAATCTCTATCCAGAATAACACTGATAAAAAGGGAAAAGATACAAATTGCCAATATCAGAAATAAAGTGATCATTTTTGATCCAATGGACATTAAAAATATAAAAAGAAAAAAATACATATGTTTGTGTGTAACTGAATCACTGCTGTATACTTGAAATTAACACAACTTTGTAAATTAACTATACTTCAATAAAACAAACAAAAAAGGGAATACCATTTAAACAACTCTATATTCACAGATTTGATAACTTAGATGAAATGGACCAACTCTTTCAAAGACACATACTATCACCACTCACACAGAAAAAAATAAAGAATTTAGTTCTATATCTATTATAGAAATTGAATCAATAATTAATAACCATCAAATACAGAAAGCAACAGACCCAGATGGTTACAGTGGTGAATATACCCAACATGTAGAAACATAATAGTACTAACTCTGCATAATATCATACAGAAAACATAAGTAGAGGGGACATTTCCCAACTGAGACCAGTTTACCTTAATACCAAACTCTAATAAAGACACTGAAAGAAAAAAGAAAGACTATAGACCAATATTTCTTATAAACTTATACAAAAAAAATCATTCACAAAATATTAGAAAACTGAACCCAGAAATATATAGATCAGGAAAGCAATCATGACCAATTGTGATTATTCTAGGAATGCAAGATTGATACATGACAAATTGAATAAGAGAAAAATTTTAATCATATCAATAGATACAGAAAAACATTTGAAAAGTTCTAATTTCAGACAGTCAAAATAAAACCTCTCAAAAAACAAGAAAGAAAAACTTTTGAAACTAATAAAATAAATTAAAAAACATATGACTAACATAACATTTAATAGCGAGAGTGTATTTCCCTATAAGATTGGAAACAGAGCAAGGATATCCTCAAAGAATGACCAAAAAAAAAAAAAAAAAAAAAAAAGAAGACCCAAAACAACTCCTGAAACTAAAAGCAAGTATAGCAAGTTAGCAGGCTACAGGATCTTTAAAAAGGTCAATTATATACCTATAGGTCAGCAATGAACAACTGGAATTTGAAATAAAATATACCATTTGCAATAAAGTAGACTGCTATAGAAATAGTCTGAAAATACATATATTCAACTGAATCTTGACAAAGGTACAAGGGCAATTCAATGGTAAAAGCAGTCTTTTCAATAAACAGTGATGGAAAATGGAATATCAATATGCAAAAAATACTATTTACTTACACAAAACTAGCTAAAAATAGATCATAGACCTGCACATAAAATACACAAATATAAAATTTCTAGAAGAACATATATGAGAATATCCATAACATTAGGTTTCATAATGATTTTTTAGATAGAACACCAAAAGCATGCTTCATAAAGGAAAAATTTAATAAATTACACTTTGAACATTAAAAACTTTACTCTGTGAAAGATACTGGTAAGAATGAAAACACATGGACTAGGATAAAATATTTTAAAATCACATGTATTATGAAAGACTTGTATTCAAAATACTTGAAGAACTCTTACAAGTAAGCGAATAATGCATTTAAAAACTGGGCAGGAGACCTGAGTGAATGTCTCATGAAAGAAGATACGCAGATGACAACATCTGAGAAGACGCTCAGAATCATTTGTCATTAGGAGAATGCAAATTAAAACAGTGAAGTTCTACTGCATAACTATTAGAATGGCTAAAATCCAAAAACAAAATCAAACTGACAAAATGAACTGCTAGCAAGAATGCAGAGCAACAAGATTCATTTTTCCAAGTGTTAAACATACACTTTGGAGAGATTTTTAAAAATTTCTTATAAAGTCCAAAACAATCTTCCCATACAACCAGAAATCTTGCTCCAAGATATTTATTATCTTATTTGAAAGCACATGTCTACACAAAACCTTCATGAGGCAGCGTATAGAACCTACTTTCATAATCAACAAAAACTGGAAGCCAGCAAATGTCCTTCAATAGGTGAGTGAATAATAAACTACAGTGCATTGCTACAATGTAATAATATTCATCTAAAAAAGCAATGAGATGTCAAATCATGCAAAAGTATAGATGGATCTTAATCATATTGCAAAGTGGAAGAATCAGGCTAAAAAGGTTGCATTCTGCACAGTTACATGCCTTTCTGTAGATGTATAGAGTTGGCAAAGAGATCAATGTTAGATAGGAGTTTGGGAAGGAGAAAAGTGTTGAAGAGAAGAAATACCTGAATTTTTAGGGAATTTAAACCATTTGGTCTGATTCTGTATTGATGGATAAATCTTGACACTATGCATTTGTCAAAACTCATAGACTTTTAACTCCAAGAGTAAACTCAAATCTATGAAAATTTAAAAAAAAATAACTAATTTAAGAGGTCAGTGGATCCTAAAATGGAATTCAGACTCTGAAAAAAAGATCAAACTATATTACAATGTATGAAATAACCTCACAAAAGTTGGAGTGGGGATACCTGACCCAAGTAACTTTGAAAATGAGTGGGGACTATAAGACTAAAAGCAAAGAAAACTGTGTATGAGCGCAGTGCTCTAGTTGATAAAATTATTTCCATAGTGTGTATGGGTTATACGTTCTGAAACCACTATACTTATGTACTGGAACTGAACATTCCATTCCACCATACATTAATTACATGGGTAGCATATGACGGGAGCCAGGTTCCTCACTACTTGAGGAGGAGATTACAAGCAAAAAATGCGAGAAGGCTAGGATGATCCCTGTGGTATTAGATGAGGGTTAGAGGCATCAATATGAACTTTCATGCTGGTTCAATAAAGATGCAGAAGACACACAGGGAAATACTAACAGGCAGGTACACACACAGGTTAGTATACACATGCATATGTCTGCTGACAGGGCCTAGAAGCCTTGAGACCCTAGTAGCAATGGACAGACCTTACACCCAGATATTGTTTCTACTATTTTCCAGTAAAAGGAACTAGGTCTTCTTGAAGAAAAGGCCTACTTTAGGGCTCAAAAAGGAAGTATACAAGACAAATCTGGACCATTTTCTAGTGCTGGAAAGTAAGAAACTGCTCAAAATATATACCACCAAGAAGGGACACAGGAAACACCTAATAGAGCCCCTAGTGGCCACAGCTGGAACAATTTTGAGCATCCAAACAAAGCAGTATTGGTTACAAGCCACAGGATGAAATAAATACCCATGAGTCCACACTGATGTGAATAAATCATGTAAAAGTTCAAATAATTAGTGTGGATCCTCTGCTCTGAAAGAAATGGAACATAACTGCATGCTCCTTAAGTGTGGGCTGTGCTTTGGGACTTTGTTCCAATGAGTATAGTGTGTAAGGGTCTGGGGGAAGGGGTGCATTTACACTGGAGAAACTGTGGAGCACTGCCTTAGCCAGGCGCTCAAGGTTAGCACCAGCACTGGTAAGTCATGACGGCATGTCCCTTGATATAACATGACGGAAATGGTACCTTATCTCTGTGATCTTCCTCTAAACACACACCTCTGCTGTACTCAGGAGAAAAATGTAGTGTGAACCCAAACTGAGGGACTATCCATAAAGTACCTGATCAGTATGTTTCAAAACTGTCAAGGTTTTTAAAAAGAAGAAAAGTCTGAGAAACTGTCACAGGCAAGAGGAGCTCATAGAGACATGGCAACTAAATGTCACTTGATATGATAAATGAGATTCTGGAGCAGGAAAAGCACATTACATAAAACTAAGGACATATGAGTAAACTACGGACTTTAGTTAATGATAATCTATCAACTGCTTCAGTAATTGTGACACATTTATATTATTAATATAAGCTGTTAACCAAAGGGAAAGTGCATAGGACATGTATGGGCATTTTCTGTACCATGTGTTCAACTTGTATGTAAATTTAAAACTATTCTAAACCCAAAAGTATATTTTAAAAATATGGGCAAATGATTTGACTAGACTCTTCACTTAGGAAGACGTATGAATGGCAAACAAGTACAGGTTAAGGTTTCTCAGCTGTATTGGTCATTAAGAAAATATAATTAAAACCACAATGAAAAACTACTACACACCTTTTGGAATGACTAAGATGAAAAAGAATGAACGTATCATCTAACGGTGAGGAAGTGGAGGAGCCAGAGCTGGTGGAATCTAAGATTGCACAACTTGGAAAGTAGTTTGGAATTCTCTTAAAAGTTAATCATTCATGATCCAACCATCCCATTCTTAGGTATTCACTCTGTCTCTGCTTTTTTACAACCAGTTTGGGATAACCAGTTAATAATTCGGAAATCTCTCTCTCTCTGTATTCTCTCTCTCTCTCTCTGCCCTACTCTATACAATTTAAGCAGTTATGCTAAAAAAAATTATTATTCAATACAAATGAATTTATGTTTGTTAAGAGAACAGTATATTAATATTACTTTCAAATTTAAGCCTATGATTCTTTCAGGAAGATGCAGATATTGGATATGAAGCCAGAAGACATATTAGAGATTATCGAGTAAACCGCTCTCTCTTTAAAAGTAGGGTTACTTAGAGAAAAGAATATTTAAATAGTCTGTCCTATTGATTTTTGTCCTATTTATCAAATGATTTTTAACTCTAATCTTATGTGTCGCTACCGCTCACAGAGTAAGCTAAAACTCTTATTTTCAGTAGAGACAGGAGGAGAGAGGAGTAAGCAGTGAGAAGAAACTGGTATTTTGAAAGGACCTCATCTTGGAAACTGATGAGGACCTTTTGGTGCATATTTAGACTATTTAACATTTTTTACAGATGTACTTACAATACAACCTTGTTACATGGCTCTTTATTTACATATGCAAGTCTTTTTTTTTTTTTGAGAGAAATATTCCTAGAAAGAGAAGTTTAGTTTCATAGAAATGTGTATTTGTAACTACTAGATAAAGCCAAATTGGTTAATAAATTATTTTTCCCATTTAAACACACAACAGAAGTGTATCAGAGTTTGTGGTCCCCATATTGGTCAACTTTGGTATAATTCTATACATAAATCTGAAACAAATTTAAAGATAACTATTGGCAAAACATTAGAACAGGATTCATAGAAGAGAAAACTGCTCAATAAGTTTATGAAAAACTTCTAAATGTATTTAATTGTCAGGAATATGAATATATGATGGTGAGACACTTTCATATCCACCATATGTGAAAAATACAAAATATTAAATATAATTTTAAATGGTCAGTTTTTAAATATTTGTTGTTTAGGCAAATCAGCTGCAAACTACATTAAAATACTGTGAAATTTAAATGTAAAATGCCATCTGAGTAAGTCCAAATCTTTTGATCTTGGGCAATTAATATTTCTCTGTCTCTGCTCCCACCACTGAAAATGGAAATTTTAGTATCTATCTCATATTTTTGTGAGAACTAAATTTAAAAAAAGAATGTAAAAAGCTTGTGCAACACAGTTAGCAAAAAGTAAGTGTTTGCCAAGATTTTTACTACTATTGTAATTACTACTAAGAAATACAAATTCAATTAATAAAGATGTGAATATTGACCTTCTCTTCCAGCAATGGCAGTCCTGAAAAATGTTCTTATTGTGCTTCATCATAGAATCTTATTCAGGTAAAATTGACAATGGGCTGAAATGGTTGGATAAACAAAGAGGGCAGAAAAAAAATACTGATGCTGGCATAAATTCTTGCAGTTATTCAAAATAAGAACAGTAGACAAAGCTAGAAGGAGAAAGAAAAATACCACATGGTATCACTCACGTATGGAATCTAAAAAGATGAGGCAAGTGAACGTATTTACAAAACAGAAACAGACTCACAGACCTAGAAAACAAACTTGTGGTTACCAGCAGGGAGGGGTGGGGGATGGAGGGATAAATTGGGAGTTTGGTATTTGCAGATACTAACTAATATATATAAAATAGATAAATAGCAAGGTCCCACTGTATAGCACAGGGAACTATATTCAGGACCTTGTAATGGCCTATAGTGAAAAAGTATATGGAAAGGAACATATGTATGTATAACTGAATTACTATGCTGCAACCAGAAATTAACACAATATTGTAAACCAACCATAATTTAATCAAAAAGGAATTAATATAAAACAATGATAAAAAGGAATAATAAAAAAACAAAAAAACAGTTGAGTAAATCATGTATGAATCTTTAAGTTGGAGCTTGGTTGGCCATCTTGATGATTATTACTTAATATGTTTCCTGCATATTATTAGAGTCTATGTCCTCGTTTTAAAATACTGCCTCCTAGAAAGCTATGGATCTTTGAGAAAGTAGTTATACTTCATCATAAATAAAGCCCCAAATTACTAAAAATTGAACAAAGACATTTGCTTCCTGTGTGTAGATATAAAGGCATGAGTATATGCATAGATAGTTTTACAAATTGATGATAGATAGGTTGGTAGATAGATAAATAGATAGGTACTAGACAATAGATATATAGATAAATACATACATACATAGATTAAAGGAGTCAAGTAGCTCTTGAGAAGGAACAATGATAATCACAATCTCATATGTGTTAATAGCTAAGATTTATAAAATTATTACAATATTCCATACAGTATGCTAAGGTTTTATGTAACCTGTTTTAACTTAAACAACATAACAGCTCTGTGACAAAAATACTATTGGTTTCCCTTATTTAGAAATGACTAAACTGAAGCATACAGAGATTAAATAACTTACCCAAGACCATAAACTATGAAAGTAGAGCCAGGATCATAACCCTGTTCGTTCAGCTTCCAAAGCATATGGTCTTAATTACATTTCATTTCTTAGTTGTACTAACAGGGATGGCTGAAAGATTTCCCATGTAATACTAAAACCAAATTTTTCAATTCTAAGATATTCAGGGTTTGGCCATAATATTTACATATCTTGGGGAATTTGTCCTTTTCTTTTAATAAATCAATAATCTTAAATTGGAAGGGCCAGATGGTGGAATTTAACCCTTAAACAACTTTGAAATTTCAAAAACAAATAAGAAAGAAGGAAGAGAGAAGGTAGGGATGGAGGGAGGAAGGAAGGAAAATAAAGTTTAAATGTCTCAATGTCTATCTGAACTACACATAAATATTCTGAATTCATTCTTTGTCCAATTAACTAGGATCAAAGAGAAAATAAATCAGACTTAATTTATTAACAATAGCAACCTTAAAATGGAATCAGAATTCATTGCAGCTAGAATTCTGTTGACAGATGTGCAAAAAGTGCAGAATATGTAACAGTTTCTCTGGATATTGATGTTCTACTAAGTAAAACAAGGAGATTGACTTACATTATGTTTTCAGTTCTAATATCCTATAATTTTTTTCCCACACATCATGTTGGAGGTGGGAGGAAGGGAAGTAAGAGAGTGACACAAGGAATGTTAAGAAAATAAATGGACTAGTGAATCCATAATTATTTTCCTGACTACCACAGGGCATAATGAAGAATCACTGTGATTTTACTATTCAGAAATTTCAATGCTTTCTGCTGTGCTGAGCATTAAGAAAAAAAAAATACAAGTGCCAGTTCCTACATTTACAAATCTATACAGACTAATTAGCAATTAAATGGAAATTTTAATAAATGCTATGAATCAAGCCTAATTGTATATTCTGTCAGCTAGCTCTGATGTGCAAAATGCCAATCCATACTTTTCCTCTGTTACTCTGAATAATTGAGAATAAAGTGGGTGTGAATTGCATAACACTTCCTGAGTGCGTACTTCAAACAAAATCAAGGAAATTCACAACTTATTTGTTTACTATAAAAACATTAATCAATTTTACATTTTCATAGATATGAATATGAAACCAAGCAGTTGATAAAAATATGTCTTCTTCTGAATTATGTCATAGTAAATTAAACACACTCTCTGAGAACAGAAAATAGTCTTCAACTATAATACGTTTATGTTCATGCTCCAGGCACCCTAGACTATAGCCCATGTGGTAGTAGTAGTAGTAATAATAATAATAATAATATAAAAATACACTGAACATGATAGATTGTCCACTTGCATTCCATTTTGTACTGTATGGCAATATGAATCATGAGGACATATGATAAGCAAATAACACAATGACATTCTTTTATTTTTGGCTGTTAAATAATGTTCTACAGAAAAGAAATACTACTCTATCAAAAATGATGACAATATTATACTAATACTCAACAATTAGGTCTTTTCTTTTTAATCCCAAGTATGTTCTTGAGACTAAGAATTTCAAAAGTAAGAGGATCTAGGGTATACTGTTTTATAAAACATGATTAATGTAAGTAACCTGGCTTAGTAGATAAGGCTTTGACTTGGAATCAAAAGAGAGAAGTTCAAACCCAAAACTCTCTAGCTTTATGCCCTCTGAATCTTTGAGCAAGCTGGTAAACGGAGGCTTAATGTCCTCATTGTCAAAGTCAGATTAACAATTTATACCTCAAAAGTAGTAGTAAGTATCCATTAAAATATTTTCTAAACAAGTTTTAGGTTTTAAATCACAAAGCAAAAGTTAGCATGCTGAACCAGTACTTAATTGTGTAAAATACGTTGAAGTTAATTTAACCAATGAAATTAATGTATCTCATTGAGTCATAGGCAAGTGATACATAGTATTAGACATCATTTTAAAATTTCTACTGTAATGTCTATTTGTGGTTAAATTTCTGATATGTCTGTCTATAACAAATGCATTTATAAATATTTAGAGTGGTTGAGGAATTCTGTTTACCCAAGTACAAAGATAATTGTACATTAATGACAATTTTATAATATTAAAATTATGCTTGAGACATTTCGTATCTTCACATTCTGAATCCCTTTATATAAATTTAATCATGTAACTTACATAAGTTGGCCTCAGCAAATTTGTAAAATAGAGTTCCAGCTTTCTGTAGTTTTTTATTTTTTTAATTTCCACCTTTTAAGACAGAAACATTTCTGCCATTTTGGTGATTTTGATGATTTCTTCTTTCATTACCAAAGACTTAGGCCATATCTTTAGCTTAAGCTTGTATAAGAAGACTAATAGTAGTATAGTTTATCATTCCACAGTATCATGAAATTTTAACCTAAAATTTCCTGAACCATTGAAACGCTGTTGACCTGAAATAAACTGACTGCGATATATTTCTCCAGCAAAGATGTGTTTATTTGGTATCAGTAGAGAATTGCAATATGGGGTCTATAACCATGGCCAGCCATGCATAAATTCTCTGCATGGTAAGGGAAGGAGAACTCTTTTATAGAGGGGAAAAGGAAGTTGGGAGGGCCATAGTAAACAGAGTATGGCTTTTCATTGGCTGAGTCCTTACTAGGAAAGAGAAGGAGTCTTCTTCTTCATGTTGGACTCTGGTATTTTTGCAGGGTGTAAGCACTCCCCTTTCTGGTCTCCCAACTCTATTTAATTGAAATTTCTGCTTGTTAATTGTTTACACTACCCTAATCATATTACAACAGAGAATCATTAAGTAACAAATGCTCTTAATAAGAGATGTTTTTTGGTTAGTGTTAACACTACAGGATGAGAGATAGATACAAAGAATATACAGCTTTGAAAAAGGAATGTTATAGCCAGCCTCAAAAATGGCTCCCAATGAACCTAACTTTCTGTTATTCAAACAGTTCCCTCCCACGCTGTATCGGGGTTAATCTTTGTGACCAGTGTAATACAGCATACTGGAAGGTGCTTGTGACTTCTGAAGCTGGGCTATAAAAGTTGCTAGTGGTTATATAAGATGTTGCTGGTTCTAGGATGCTTTCTCATGGATTTCAAGCTCTGAACAAAACCAACTGCCTGTTTCTGGGGACATGCACAGTCTTTTGGGGAGGTCTGTACTGAAAGAAACTGACAGCCTCTGACAACACCTAGCACCAACTTCTTCGATGTGAGTGAGACAAGTTGGAAGGGGATCTTCCTGCCCCAGACAATCCTTAAGTTGACAGCAACAATGGCTGACACCTGTCTGCAATCTATGAGAGACCTGGAGACAAAACTACCTTGCTCAGCAGCTTCTGAATTCTTGACTCACAGAAACTGTGAAATAGTAAGTGTTAATTGTTGTCTTGATACACTAAATTTTGATGTATTGAATATGCAACACAGATAACTAATAGAAATAAGAAGCAGTATTTTTAATCAGTATTTTCCATATATCATGAACTAGTATTTCTATAAAATTCATGATTCTGCATACTGAGGTGTATGACTTCTCAGATTCCCTAATGATATGTTATACCTGAACATAGGATTTTCTTGGCTTAAACATGATGTACCACTTTTGGGTTTATTAACATTTTCAAACACATTATTTATTCATTTTCATTTGTAAAAATTACGTCATTTCAATCAAAGTTCCCAAGGCCGTGGCATTTTCATTGCTACTCCACTTCATTTACACATTTTAATACAATGTATATTTCATTGATTGGCAATCTCATTACTCTTGACATTATAAAGATTTATAATGAAAGGTTATAAATGAAAGAAAAATGAAAATTAAAAAGTAATTCCCAAAAGTCCTGTAAAGTCTTTCTTATAAAAAAGACTAACTTGACTCTTTCTGTGATGTTATTTACTAATTACTAAGGGACTTTTTCAATAAATTTATAGAAGTAGTGCTTTTTCTGGATTCAGCTTTACTTGCAAAATTTAAAAAATAACAGGTTTTCTATATTAATTCAATTAAAATTAGAGGAGTTTTTGACCATACAGATTTAAAAACATAATAAAAATAATTTAAATGTTTGCTTATGTTTCAGTAATCATTAAGGTAGTCAATTAATCTTTTTCAATAAAGATTAAAAAATTTATTTTTTCTTTAACAAAAATGAACAAGAGATACTATTCTTTTGTTCTCCATTTTGAATCATGGGCTATGTTGTTTTTCAAATGTAATATTTTACTAATATAGTAGATATTAAAGCAATTATTTTAGAAACTTTAAAAGTAAAATTATTTTTTGTTCAAATGAAATTAACTTAAAATAAAATCAATTTTTGTTCAACCTCATTCTTAAGAAGAAGATGCAAACCACTACCACAATAAATACTAATTATACTTATTAGACAGATGAAAATTAAAGTGTTTGGCACTCTATGCATTAGCAAAAATAAGGACCTTAAAATTTTATGGTGGCAGTGTGGTGGATGCAATCAATTTGAAAATGATCTTAGGTCAGCCAGTAAAATTGAAGCATTTACCCCAACGTCCTAGAGAAATTTTCACCCAAATATACATGGCAACAAGGCTGAAAATATCCATGGCAATGTTTATCATACAAAAACACTGGAACAACACAAATGTCTATCAGCAAAGAATAGAAAAATGAGTTATGAAATACTCATACAAAGAAATATTAAAGCAATAGAGAGTAAGTGAACTGGAGCTATGCAGATCAACGTGACTGATCTTCAAGAACGTGATGCTGAATGAAAGGCCAAGTTGCAAAAGATCATATACAATTTAATTTCATGTATTGAAATTTCAAAAACATGGAAAATGAGGCTATATATTACATTTTAGTTATAGATATTAAGCAGAGGAATGACAAACACAAATTTAAGATAATTTTGTGTGTGATGAATGAGTCTATATGAGAAGACATATGCAAGATACTCCAATGCTGCTTATAATGTTCTATTTCTGATGCTATGTAGAGTACATACAGATATTCTCTCTACATTTGTAACATTCTATTTACATATTCATTTAGATATATATCTATGAATGTATGAGCACGTGTGTATGTATGCTAAACATTTCTAATTAAGTAAAAAGTGTATCAACATCAAAAATTTAAACCATTATCATTCTAGAATAAATCAAATATACTGTGGAATACAACAGAATAGTCAACCTATGTTAAAAAGTAATCCATTATAAAGAGACATCAGAATATGCACAGATGAAAGTAAGAAGGGATTTCTTAAACCAAAAATATAGGTTGAATGTGACTTAAGAGAAAACAGACGTTGACAAGTAATTAAGAGGGAAAATTCAGTTTAAATTACTCTGGTAAAACACATTTGGGCATCCACACACAATCAAAGTGACAACACAGGAAACAGACATCAGAAAAATCAATAAAATGTTAGGTTACATTTAATGACTGGTGTGACTTGGCTTGTATGGCTTTTTATGACAAGAGCCTAGTTGCTGGAGGTGAAGGAAGAGGCGGGAGAGGAGGGGAAAGTGACAAAAGAGAAAAAGGAAAAACATAAGCCCTGCAAACTCATAAAGATAAGTAGAAATTCAACATATAAATGATAAAATAAAATTTATTGTAAATGTTTTCATGTATGTATTGTTCAAATTTAATTTATAATCATGCAACATTAGGAAAAGAACAAATATCTAAGTGCCAGGTTAAGTATTTATCACAGGAAAACTGTTTTATTACCACAGTTGAATCTAAAGTCAAAATACTGTCAGACTCACCAAAGTAGATGCTGACCTTTCGTATCAGTAGAGCATGAAATGATTGCCCTGTTCACGTGTTTTCATAATTCTTATTTCTTCCTTAGACAAGATCACACATGAGTATGACTGTAATAAAATGTTCCAGCAGGACATTTATCTTGGCTTTAGGAGCATAAATCAAGAGTACTAAAAGAAGCTCTCTTAGGAGTCATCTACATTAAACAATGCACCACTATTTTATGGTTAATATGCTATCCTAGTCACAGATCATAAAACACAGCCACACTTATCAGTGGAGTTATGGTTATCTTCCCCAAACCTTGGAATATAAATGGCATATGCAGGACTAGCTCTTGAACCAGATCACTTTAAATGGATCAAAGTCTTTTAACTATTTAATTAAAAATTATCCAAAATTGCTAAGTATTTTAAAAATTGCATAACCCTTCCATAACTATGTAATATGTATCATTTTGCTACTTTAATAGGCTTTCCCACTTGGCCATCATTTTGAAGGAGCAATGCCAAGGGCTGGAACACTGATTTTACTCAAAATCCTGCAGTTCTTCTGTGAGGCATCCCTAAAGGAGTGCAGGGCCAAGATAAACAACCCTTGTGAGCCTGGAGCAAAGTCATTACATGATGCACTGCACTGTAGCCATTTTTGTTACGCCTCTTGGGATATTGCTAAAGAAAAACAATTCAAAAGTAAACTTTAATGATGTTTAGAATAGTAAGGTCCAGCACACCACACCCTTCCTCCTGCAAGCCCTGCTACTCCAGGCAGCTGCCCCAGGGGCTTCCTCTAAGTTCAGTTCTTATTCTTCTACTAAATATATCGGAAACACTGGAAAGATTTTCAGGAGATTTACATATTCTACAATTTTAACATTTATATATGGAACATCTTCCAAAGGAGTTTATATTTCTGTCATTTCAAGAAGCAGTAGTAAAAATTTCATCATATTTCATCAAATTTCTGGAGGCTGATTTTCCCCTCCTTTTTAGCTAATGCCCTGGACATGTTATTTTAACATGCTTTCTTTGAAGGAAGCCTCTTCACCCACCTCTTTCCTATTACAGAGCTCACTAGACTATCTAAACCATGTGTTGGCTAAACTGGAAAATGTTGACATAAAAATGCAACGATGAAAACCTATTTCACTTTCTCTTCCCATCACAGATCTAAGGACTTGAGAGAACAGGTAGAAAGAGTTGCCTCAGTTGTTCTTGCCCTTAAGAAAAGAAAGCTCTTGATACTGTGGAATCTGGTCTCAGAATAAATTTCTAACCAGGAAATGCTCTGAGGTTTATGTCTGTCTGGTTATTTCTTACTATTTCTGGAACAAAACATCTACTGCTATTACTCTCCGGCCTGGTTGGCCAGTCTTAGCTCAACCTCCAAAGTAATTCTATCTGATTACTGCCTTGGTTTAGTCTTTATTTTCAAACAACTGCTATTTTTAAAATTCTGTAAATGTTTAAAATATATTTTGTTTCTTACATCACTGTCTTCATTTTTCAACTTAGCAATTTTGATAATCAAAATAATATATAATGTATAATTCTGTATCTCCCTTCATATATTTTCAATCATTTTGTAAATGCAATCAAATGCAATAAGTACATATATATAAAAGTTTTGACAAATTTTTGTATTTGTATAATCACAGCTACCACAATGAATATATAGAATGTCTTCCTCATTCTAAAATATTATCTTGTGCCCATTCTCATTCAAGGCTCACCATTACCCTGTGCCTTGGGAAATGAATGACTAGCTTTCTTCCACTATACATTACACTAGTTTATTTTCAGTCTGTTTGATTTTTTTAAAAGAAATTTTTATAAATGGCATTTTACATTATTACATTTTTTAAGCCCAGAATATTAGTGTTAAAATTCATCAATGTTTTTCCATGACTCAGTATTTCCCCTATTTTCATTGGTTAGTGGTATTCCAGTGCATAAATATACTATCACATATTATCCATTCACTTGTTGATAGATGTGGGGGTTGTTCCCAGTCTTGATTTTTGTGAATAAAGCTGATATGAAAATCTTTGTGCAGTTCTTTGCATGGGCATATATTTTAAGTCAATCATACCTCAAAAAAAAATTTGCCTTTTCTCTGTATGCAATTAAAAAAATCAATTCACCTGAAGGCCTGTTTTAAGCTACTCCACAAATTTTAATGTTATGTTTTTATTTTCCTTTAGTTAAACATATCTTTTCTTTCCCCTGTGATTTCTTCTGTTATTTGTCATTTATAAGAGTTTTGTTTAATTTTCAAATACTAAAGTTTTATACAGTTTTACATATGATTTTATAGACAGTCTTTGACTTAGGATGGTTCAGCTATGATTCGTCAATTTTACAATAATGCAAAACAGATATGCATTCAGTAGAAAGAGAACTTTGAGTTTTCAATTTTGATTTTTTCTGAAGCTAGCGAGCAATACTCAGTATGATACTCTCTTGTGATGTTGGAAGTGGCAGCGAGCCTCAGCTCCCAGTCAGTCACACAGTCTCAAGAGGAAGCAACTGATAGACTTGAAACCATTCTGTATCCATAAAACCATTCTGCTTTTCACTTTCAGCACAGCATTGAATAAATTACATGAGATATTCAACATTATGTTATAAAATATGCTTTGTGTTAGATGACTTTGCCCAATTATAAGCTAATTTAAGTGTTCTGAGCACATTTAAGGCAGACTAGGCTAAGCTATGATATTCAGTAGGTTAGGTGTAACAAATGCATTTTTGATTTATGATATTTTCAACTTACATTGGGTTTATTTGGATGTAACCCTATCGTAAGTCAAGGAAGATCTTTAGTCTGTGAACTCAATCATTTTAAATGTATTGAGACTTGAATTACAGGTCACATTTTCTTGCTGCCTTATACATCTAACATTTTTGATAAGATGATAAACATTATAAATGTTAGAGGTTGACTCTCTGGATTTATTTATCTCCTTTAAAGAGCTTGAGGCTATTTTTTATTGTGGTTGTTTGTTTATTTTAACCTGTAGTTACTTATAGATCAGTTTGATCACTTCGAGGCCTATTTTTGAGCATTTCAGTGGAAGGTCTAGACTGGTCTTTACTTCAGGAATATTTCTACTAAGATTTCATCCCTCCGTGGTTTTTAATGTATGCCCTGTTTGATTTCTAAAAGGGTCTCCACTCTGCCTGGTTGGAGTTTGATTGTTTCCCTCTTTTGCTCAAACTCTGGGAATTATTCATCCTACACCTTCCTTGCAATTCTTTACTTGGCCTTGTTGAGTTTCTCACTATAGTTGAGTGCTCAGCAAATAATCTTATTTAAATAGGGAAAACATTATTTAAATATTTGGAGCTCTTTCTGTATCTCTCTCCTTTACTGAATTCTGTCCCACAACTTCCAGTTGTGGCAGCTCACCCTTTTCCCCTTAACCACAATCTCTGTTCTCTCTACTCAGCAAGGTCTCTAGATTCTCTAAGGTTTTCCTTCCCTGCTTTCTCCTCCAAATATTTTACCCAGGTACAAAGTTAGGCTGGTCATTGGGTTCACATTCTTTCTTTCTTTTTCTCAGATCACAGCCATACTCTGCCTATTGTCCAATGTTCAAAAACTATCATTATATACATCTTGTTAATTTTCTCATTGTTTAGAGTAAATATTGAATTTGCTCTTTTTTACCTACGACCAAAAAAAAGAAAAAAAAGAAAGAAATCTCCTTAGTTAGTTTTTGATATAAACAGAAGAAATAGGTGCATGTGCCTGTTAGTGTGCAGAATTTGACAAAGGATCATTAGTTACTAAGTAACAACAAACACTTCATTTCAAAACATAAATTAAAACAAGTCCAGTTAGATGAATATCCAATGTAATACAGATACAAGGTGAGTATTTTTAATTTACTAGTTTCCTGAGATCACTCTTTTTATGAACGTTAGACTTCACATTAATCAGAAAATGAATCCTAAATGAGACTATTTCATGAAACTTTTCAAGAAGAAAATTAAAAAGAAATCATAGAGAATTTTAAAATCACATTTTAATATATTTGCAAGTATATCATAATTTTAGTACTACTGCTCGTGGGATTCAAAATGAAAATCTATCAAGAAATAGGCCTAGCATTTTCTCATACGGACATGGAATATTAGATGTGATGATAAATTATAGATATGATTGAATGTGGAGCTGAATGATTAAGCTTGCAACCAAAGAGCAAGCAGTCAATAAATACTACTTGACTGATTTATAGGCAAGGTTGTAATCTTAAATGCATCCAAAAGTTAACGGAAAAAAGCACATAGTAAAACTAAAAAAAAAAAAAAAAAAAAAAAAAAGCTAATAACATGTTACTATAAATCTCTTCACCTCAAGACAGCACCTTTTATTTCTTAAAACAAGTAAACCAAAATATAGGTTTGCTTATATCTGGGATCAATAAACTCATTTTTCAAGTAAGCCAGTTCAGAAATATTGGAAAAAATAGACCATATCTGAAAGTTTGTCTATTTTCTGTAGTTTTGTGATATTAAATCCTAAGAAAAATACTGAAGAGTCTAACTTAGAATGTGAAGTGTACGTGGATATTTGTAATTTGCAAATCTTTTGACTTCAGAGCATCCTTAAGAGAATTAAAAGGTGTAACGAACATGGTTGCCCACTTTCATATACTTCCCGTCTGTCTTCATCTCTCTGGCACTAACACGTGCATGTGATCAGTGTTTTCCTTTTGAAACCACGTACAATTATTCCTCCACCTAAATGTGTCCCTCTTGATGTCCAAAGAAGTAACTGCTGTTCTGCTGCCTTCCATTCTCTTAAGGATTTTTTCTCTCTTTTTTTTTTTTTTAACAGGGGATCAACTGATTTGTGGGATAAATTAATCTAGGATTGTTGCTTATTATATCAAAGACCTATTACCACTAACTCCAATTCTCTTTCACAACGGGAAACATCTCTGTTTAACAGCAGTCTTCATTGCAATGACCTCATTTTGTTTGTAACTTGGAGAAGTTAAGCGTTAACCCAGAGTTAAAAGTTTATGCTACTAAGCAGAGCAGATTTTTTGATGACAGCTCAGCAAAGAATGCGTTTGGAGAAACAAAATCTTGGGGAATTTTAAAATCACTGCACTGGCCTTGTTCCAGAAGGCACATTTTTATCCTGTTCTCATCTTGTAATGTTAGACTGGGTAAAGTAACTCATTTCCTGCCATATAAAGAACCTAACTTTTCTCTTGCTAACATTCAACAAATTTAAACCAGGGCCTTCAAACTATGACATAAATTCTCATTTGTTATATTACTAACAGAATGTTCAAACTTATGCTCATAGAAGTTTAGCATCATGTCTATGAAAGATTGCAAGGTATTGTCAGCAAGCACATTTTCCTGCCTAGTCACAGAAGTTATTTTGCTAGTTAGAACTATTTATTTGATAGTATAAAAGCAAATGACTTTAAAAAAAAAAAGCAGACACTAAACTTATTTTCAGAAACTGCACCACTCATCCAAAATGTAGAATTTTTCAAGGAAGAAAATTGCATTTCAATGATTTCTTTAGTCATAGATCTTAGCTTATTTCTAGCTTTTATAACTTTAGGGAACTTTCACTCAAAGGTCTGGTAAATTTCATTATGTCTTGACTGATGAAACAAAGGCAGATATATGATTTCTTAATAGGACTTGTCTTACGGTAAGAACAGATAAATGAGTTGACCTAGTGGGTGTCCCCGAATGCCTTAGAGAATTAAATGCCCAGCTGAGAACAATTCCAATCAATGGCAATATCTCGGGTGCAGTCAGATGTCGTAGTCTTAGATTATAGTTCAGCCACGAACTTCTGATTGTCAACTTAACTCAGGAGAGGAGGTTCAAATTTTAGTTTCACTCCAGATTTAGAAAAATCTCAAATCCTGGTCAGTTCTGTCTTTTCAAAAAGAGTCTTAATTTGTCTCACAATTTTAACACAGATTCAAAATAGTGGAAAAAGAAAAAAAAAGTTTTACATCACCTCTTAACAAGTCCCAGTGGCAGAAAAATTCGAACATTGTATATTTAGCTGTGTGGCATTAATCCATATTGTTTCTCAAACAAATAAACTGAGGTTCCTTCAATGATTTTTCAAACACACTCGAAACTATAATACTGCAGGAAAATCAAAACAGAAAAAAAAAAAAGGTTAACACTGGTATCAGGCAAGTATAGTACTCTTCATTCTTATATAGTGTATTTTAACAGGTAAGGATTTTTTGTGCCATATGATATGATACCAAATTAAGGTCCATTTTTCTTTTTGCGGATCTTTGGATGTAATGTGATAAAATAACACCAGTGTGCTCCTGAGATGATATTGTCACCACAGGAAGATCTTTATTTAGACAACAATATCTGTCTTTGATCTTTGTCTTGGCACAAGTACTTAGAAATTTCTATGGCAGATCACCTAACGCTAAACTTATAAAGAACAGACTGTGTTTTAAGATTTCCCTTTATAACAAATAATAATTTATTTCATAACATTCTGAGCATGTTTGCACAAGAAAAGTATGAATAAATCTTTGAATTTTGTATCACTCTAGCTTTTAGACTAACAGGCTATTTGAATGTGGGCTAGTCACTAATCTTCACTGGATCTTAGTTTTCTTGTAGTTAACGATGGAATGTTGGCTATAGGATTTCCAAAGGTCATTTTTGTTCATTAAATCCATGACACAAGATTTCTTTCCATAAATATCTTAAATTCTACTGAATGAAATATGGATACAGTGTTTTTCACTCCTTATATTTTCAAAACAGTCATTTTTGCAAGAGAGTTTTTACATGGGAATGTATTCAAACTTATTGTCAATAAGTAACATAATAAGGAAACATCCTTTGTGGATTTCTTTTAAAAGAAGATGTAAGTAATTATTTTCCTTTAAAGCTACAGGTAGATAGGTTTTATTTCAGATGCATATCCTGGAAAACAATACATTACTTTTAAGACTAAAATTGATTCTGGGCCACAAAATTAGTTTTCAGTCAAAATCTTCCTAAAAGCAATTCTTGGAAGATCTTCAAGTGTCATCAAGATAGTATAATCTCTCTTTTTCTTTGTACATAGTAAGTTCACAGAATTAAAAATCATAAAGATACAAAGAAAACACTTATACTGTATTCTCCAAACTTAGGCTTACCAAATGACAATAGGAAGCAGATAAATCTCCTCATACATGAAATAGAAGGACGTCTGCCTGGTTTTCTGGTTGATAGAGACAGAAAATCTCCAACTGAGAAGTTAGCTAATGGGGAATGGATACATCATCATTCTATCTTCTCTTGTGCTCTAGATTGCTATCCTGTACTGTAGATTGTATTACAGATTAAGTGCTCTACTCAATTTAGTTCCATCTTCACAATTTTTAGTGAAATTTCTCAAGAATTCAGACAATGGTTTATATTTCAGTACTCTAGCAGGCCTTTATCCTTTTCCTAGAAATTAGAAATAGATGTTTCTTGACATATTTTAGTAAGAAATCAATTATATTTGAATTTCATGTTGCCATTCACCAAATGCAATGAATAGATTTGAAGATTATTTTAATCAAGGCACTTAAGAGTTTAATTTTACCCTATCCTGAAAAAAGTTGTGAAGACCTAGTAAGATAAATAGAGATAAAAATTATTGACCCTCTATTGACATTAAGGTTATCTTTGTCAACAAAGTCCATAGTTTCATACTGTAGAATCAATTATTCATTCATTCAACATGTTAAGCACAAGCTCTACATGCCAACAAGAAATGGCTATTCTCTCTGCATTGTAAATAACTGTTCCTTCACTGTGGGTAACAATTCCAAATCTGAGTTAGTAACTAATCTGCTAGCAGATACTCAGATGACAATAATTTATTGTGATTCTGAGAAATAAACTTTTTGCAAATAAGTCAGGTTATTGACATGATTTTGATCATCGTCTCTCATTGCTCCCTTCAGCAAATAGTCCACTGCCATTTGTATTTGGATTGGAATTGTCTATGTCTCATAGTTAATTTGCAATAGAGTGAATAACCTCTGCATTTATAGATGTTGGAACTATTTACCTACTCTTCCCACAATTCTATTTTTGTAATTCTGTAGCTATTCCTGGGTTGAAATTCAGACCCTTATTTAACTTGTTTGTTGAGTACTGATGAAGGAAGAAATAACAGAAAATGGATCCAGCCTTTTCCCAAATTTGAACCCATTCAATAAAGCCAATGTTTATCTGCCTTACACAAATCCTATGAATCTTATTTTCTGAAAATACATGAGGGCTGTATCCTCCATATAGCTTCTTTCTTAGTGAGCGTATTTTTTACCATATTAATATACATGTAATTAGTAGAAAATTGTCACAAATTCTGAAAAGTTTTCTTATATTTATTATTTTAAATTTTAGATTTCTGGCAAGTATGTAGAGACTTTTCATTCATACAAATGTTGTAGCTTTTGATCAGCACATCAAGGACTTTTAACGCAAATTCAACAAAGAACAGAAAACAGTGTTTTGTAAAGGCTACAGCTGTGTATTTTGTTTACTAAACCAGTACCCTGGTAAGAATTGTAATTATGAAAATGACATATGTTGCTGGTGTGAAAATAACCCAACAAAGACCTTTAACAAAGTAAACAAGCAAGTTAAAGCTTAAAAAAAAATGAAAAGTCTCTAATTTTGTGAAGTTTTTAAGGCAAATTAGGAGATTTTTTTAAAGATAACTAGCATGCCATTTACTCTGCCTATTTTATTGAAAGATTTTCAATATCTACTTAATATGTGGGCTGAACTTTGCTAAACAGAATAATTGAACATAGAAATGACAGGAGATGTCATTTTACAATATCTAATCTGGAAACACAGAATAAATATCTGTTAAAATCTTTGGTATAAATTTATTGAAAGAATTGTTTCCAAAACCTTACTTTGTACAGGACCCCTAAGTAAATTAGGGATAGAGAAAAACATTTCTTTCTTTTTATAAACATTTAGAAATAATTTTGGCACTAAAAATCAAGTCATAACTTGTGTATGGTGTAAATAATAATGTAATATTGTATTTATACAGAACTTTCATTCAGGGGATGCGAAAGCAATCTGGGGCTTAGATGTGTAATTTTGAAACATGGAAGTGGAGAGCCACCCACCTTCCTTCCATTAGCATTTATATTGAGAATCCAACAGCGTTTGGCTAACACAGGGGATGAACACCAATTGCAAGTTTGTTGATTTCGATAGAGTCTCATGAGTGGATATCATGTTGTCTTGGAAACTAAAGTATCTATAAACACAATTGTCTCCTGTTTAGATTGTGACAGCAGGTATGAACACTTTGTTGGATTATAAACTATGCAAACTCTAAGTTCATATTCATATTACCATGGTAACAAGGACAGGTTTCCATTAAATAAGATGAAAATTATAAAGAATTTGATGTTTTGAAAGCAGACTCATATCTGACTGTAAATTTGTTTCCTTTTTCTTTGTTTCTGTTCTTTCCAGAATGATGATGCAAATGTAAATAATAACTATAACCACAGAGTACATATTCCATATATTTCACTTATTTTCAGAGCACTTTATAAAATTCTAAAATATTTGGTGATTCAGTAAATAAATTACCTGTAAATGTATTAATTAATATTTACTTGATCATGTTTCTGGCTGAATTGAATTGTTGCTATGATATTAAGATTTATTAAAATAAAATAGCAAAAAAGATAAGTTATATAAACTAATAATAATACTTCTATTTGAAGTGCAATTGTTAAACTTAATGGTGTTTTATCTGTATATTTCTTTCATGCCCCTCCCTGCATTTATTGTAGTTAAATCCACATTACTAGTGTTTTTATTAAGATAAATGAGTTTTCTTGTTATAGAAACTAGGATATTAAAATATATTGTTAAAAACTGAAAACCATAGAGCCGAAGGTCCTTTGGATATATTTAACTCTTTGTATTTTTTATTAGATTAAAAGATTTAATCTAAAAAGATTTAAAAATTATTTTATATCTTTTTTGTATAGCAACTGAATTTTAAAAATCATGCATGTTGCCTATAAGACTTTTAAATGTAACCAGGTTAATTAGTAGAAAATTCCAAACCATATGTTTTTAGAAAAATGAATAATCTTTCCTTCTTGATTCTTTCCCTTAATATAAAGAGATGCTCATGTTTCTTATATGAACATATCTACTTTTTAAATATCTGCATAATATTTTACAGTTAACATATCATTATTGATGTAGCTAATTCCCTATAGATGCAAAATTAGGTTGTTTCTAATTATCCTATTACTAATTATGTAATAGTATCTTTACACATACATTTTTTGCTTACATCTATATAGTTTTCTGCAGGGTAAATTCCAAGAAAATATTTTATTTTTCATATGAAACTTAATAGAGACAATACTGTAAATTATCTTTGACAGTATTCAATGATAATAATTATGTAGAGTGTATATTTTACCTACTTTGGCAAAAGTGCATTGTGCTTTTGTAAAATTTTATCACATATGTACTGATGCACACAGATGTAGGACACATTTTAAAAATTAACTGTCTTGCATATGTATTGCACACACAAAGATGGTTTTATTTATGTATATCTATCCTTTACAAAACTTGTAGTCATTTTTTAATTGTTCAATTCAAGGAGCTTAAACTTGGAATTAACAATTACAAAATCAAACAATAAATAAATAAATGTATTAGTCCTTACAAAAAGAACATAGAACAGTCAACTATGATGAAATCCATGAAAGCAAGAGACAAATGTTGAGTCTGAATGCTGGGTCACCACCATCCTGGAGAAGAGAGATGGTTGAGATCGGCTTCAGATTACAGAGTCCAGTGGGGAGGAGCTAATGTTATTCATGAAACACAGATTAGAGGTTAGACAGCCTTTGCTGATAGAGGGTAATTACAGGGGACTATAAAGAAGTGTTTTGTATTGTACTTCATGTTACTTAATATTCAAGTATAGGTCAACTAAATAAATCTCAGTTATCTTGCAATGTATACAAGTAGTCTCAAAATTCCGTGTCAAGCAGTCATTCTATGATATTGGTGTTGAGATGAATTCAAGATCCCCCATGACGCTTTCCTCTTTTATGGCACTTTTCCTCTTATTTCACTGGTCAGGTTCATTGAAAGCGAGTCTCCCTATGATTCATGTTACTCTAGATTAGTGATGTCAACTTGCAAAGTTGTGAAAACCTTGCTCTTTCATTGTCTGACCACCGTTCTCTGCCCAGCACCAGGGCTGTGAGGAGCACTGCTCTTTCTAGCACCGTCTCAGGAATATACCATCACTGCTGAATAAAGCTCTTCAGTATCACGTTGATGCAGTTTATGACATGACTGATTCCTTGGGCCTCTGTATGTTATTTTTTTTTTCCTCAGAATAATTAGCCACCTAGAATCTCAATATAATGGTGTCATACAGTTTTGGTGGGTTTACAGGTTTGTAGGTTATAATAATCTCTTTTATTAGAATATATTAAAAATGAAAGTCAAGGGTATTACAAAAGACCACACACACAAAAAAAAAAGCACAAATGGACAAGGGATATTTGATGGGAAAGAAATACCTGAGTGTGTAAGATATGTAGAGATTTAAAAGGCAAACTCTTGTTATTTTATTTGGTAAAGATTCTGATTATATATATTAACGATTTATTTAAAAATAAATGGATCAATTCCTTTTAGGTTTATAATTGTTAGATAACTCTCCACAAGTGCAGGGTTATTTGTGACTTTTCTAACTCAAATAAATCTTAAAAGATACGAGAACAATTTTAAGTTTAAGTTTTATTATAATTTAAAAACTGTATAAATGTTATTATAAATACTTTATATTAATTACAAAATACTTTGGAGGAAAATAACAATGACTATTATATTGTATCATATAGTAACACATTATATATCAATGAGTATATAAAAATAAGACAGTTACAAATTATGTCCCTCCTTCATCAACTCAGAAACCATCTGGTGATTTTTTTTAATTTTTAAAAATATTTCTACTATAGAAAAGAACTTAAAATTTTAAAAAATATTCTCCCTAATGACTTAATTTTAGCAAAGTGTGCATACATCAAACAGATGTTATACAGAAGTGTTATCTGTGTATTAAAAAGAGAGTGAGTAGGAGGAGGGGGAAGAAAGAGAGAACTGCTTCTTTCTTCATTTGTTTTATAGGAGGGACTTTTCTGAGCACCTGTCTGCATGTCCTTCTGTGTCTACAGGCTTGTATTGAATCAAAGGCTTTAGTTCTAAATTCATCTGTATTAATTACTAGCTGTTTCTTTTTCTTAAATTAACCATTTGATTATCCTTGTGCTAATACCACACTGTCTTTATTACATTAGCTTTATAATGTCCTGATGGCATAGAGTAAAACCCTCCAAATGTGCACTTCTCATTCAGTATTGCCTTTTTACTTCTTTTGTATTTTAGTTTTGCAATTTTTACACATCAAAAAACTTTTTAAAAAGACTCCTGGGATTTCTATTTGGATTTCATAGAGTGTACAAATCGATTTGAGCAGAATTGGAATCTTAGCAATATTGCTTTTTTTCTTATCTATGAATACAGTATTTTTTAAAATTTATTTAGGTTTCTATAATTTTCTCACTCATAATGTGACATTTTCAAGGGCAAAAGCTTCCACACATTTTATTTAATATATTTGTTATATTTCATTTTGGGATTCCATTTATATTGCATATTTGAGCCATATTTTCCATTACTAGTTATGTGGAAATTCAATTTATTTTTTCTGTGTTGACCCTTGTCATTTGCCATGTTTACTTATTAGTTCTGGTAGCTTTTCTGTCACTTTTAAAGTATTTTCTGTGTATGCAATAATTTCACCTATAATTAAAGTCATTTTCACTTCTTCTAAACTATATGCTTTGTATTTATTTGTTTTTACTGATTTATTGCATTAACTAGCTCTGTCAACACAATGTTGAACAGAAGTGGTAAGAGTAAACCTTCTTGATTGGTTTTTCAACTTAGGGATAAATTCATTTGTTCTTTCACCATTAATTATGATGCTAGAGTTAGGTTTTATGTTGATTATTCTCATTAAGTTGAAGAAGTTCTCTAATTCCCAGTATTCTTAAAAAGTATGTTATCAAAAATGGGTATTGAATTTTGTTAAATGTTTTTTTTTCCTGCATCTAACTAGATGATCATGTGTTTCATTCCATTTTAATCTGATAAGTTAAATTAATTTTTCAAATATGAAAATCAAATGTTTTACCAGAATAATTTCTACCTGGTTCTGATGTATTATCAGTTCTGCATATTACTGGATTTGATTGCCTAAAATTTTGTCGGATCCTTGCAGTTATGTTCATGAGGCATATTGATCTTTAGCAGTTTTTGTTTGTTTTGCTTTGTTTCTTGTTCTGGGGGACATTTTTGAGTAATTTTCTTGTAATGTCTTTTGTTGCTGATGATATTAGGTAAATGCTGGCCTCAAAAAATGCTGTAGGAGGTAATATTTCTTCTCCTATTTAGTGGAATATTTTATGCACATTAGGTTATTTCCTCTTTAAATGACTTGTAGAATGACTTTTGGAGGCCATTTGAACCTGAGTTTTCTTGTAGAAGGTTTAGGAGCTATGATTTCCATTTTTAAGAGACAAACAGCTACTCAGATTACATAATTCCTTATAAATGAGCTTTAATGTTTATATCTTTAGGGAATTCATTTTAATTTAATGATCTTTCCTCATTATCCTTTTCGTATCTGTAGGATCTCTAGTGATGTCCATTAATTAATATTTGACAAATCTCATTTGATAACTTATTAACTTATCACATCTCCTGGATGTCTAATAGGCATTTCAAATATATGACCCAAATAGAGTTCTTGATGCACAACGGTCTTTCAAAAACTATTACATCTGCTGAATATTTATACATTATCTAACTAGCTTCTTGAACCTATTTGATGTGCCATTCTTTATTTCTTTATTTTCCCCCTTCTCATTATTATTCCAATCTAGCTATTCAATATATATCAATATTTTTTAATCAGTAAATATTTCTAACTATTTTTCTCTAACACTATTGTCATCACATAAATCTTTCCATTCTGGCTGGAGACACAAGAAATATTCACAGGCTCTAGTGATTTTTTTTTTCCCTTTCAGTAGTTTTCTCCTGGTTTCATTGACAGTACACCATGCACACACAGATCAGTACTCAGCCAATATTCAACCAAACATTCTATTCTAGTAGACCCCCCTGCAAATCTCTCGCTCTCCCTTGTTCCCTCTTCTGTGGGAAATCCCTCTCTGCTAATTCTAGCTACTTCAACCTCCTGTATTTTTATCTCTATCCTCCCAATTCAGTGGACTCTCGGCTCTGTTTGAGTTCTCCCTCTTTGCACTACAGATTAACTATTTCTGAGCAGTTAGTTCAGCAATTACAGAGCTCACCTTATTTGGTTCTGTTTTCTCAGAATTTGCAATTCTGTGCTGCCTTGGTCCAATGCCTGGGAAAGTGGTTTTACACATTTTGTCCAATTCTCAGAATTATTTTCATTTATTTTCTTTCTCTTTCCTCTTCCACACTTTTATTTCTTGGACTTGATAAATATATTTTAGATCTTTTCATATTGCCTAATAGATTTCTGAGACTCTTCATTTTCTGAGCCTTTCCATGTGTATGTTTATCATTTCAAACATGGTGCATTCCAGTTCATCAATATATTCTAAAAGTTTCTTATCTCCTATTTAAATGACCCAGTAAAATTTGTATTTCACATAATTTCATTTCATCACTAAATGTTCATTTGTTTCTAATTTTTATCTTCCATTTCTGTCATTTCTCTCTTTAGGTTTGTGATTTTCTTTAAATCCTTGTGAAAATACTTATTGTAGTTATAACAACTGTTTTAAGTACTTGCGAGCCTATTTTATTATTACTGTCTTTTTAGTCTCTCTCTGTGGACTAATTGTTCTACTATTTATAGATTATATTTTACTGCTTTTACATATGTAGTGGGTTTTAACTGGTTGCTATATATTTCATGTTGATAAATACTGGATTTGTTGAATTTCTTTAAAAAGTAGAGGTCTTTGGGCTGGTAGCTCAGATATACATAGATCATCCAGATCTGACACGTATTTTTAACTTTTAAATAAAAAAAGGTTAAATTCCGTTACCCATTACGGTATTGCTAGTAGAGCCCACTAATATGACATTACCACAACGGGGTTCTCCATGGAAACACAGCAGGTTGAGCAAGGACTCACTATTACACTGGTCACTACTCAAACATCTCCTAACCCTGTGTGAGTGTTGGGCACTTTTCATTTTACTAGAGTTAGATTTTTCTCAGCCCCATGGAATTTCATGCCACATGTATATGGATTAGTTGTCAGTTACAAACTCCAGGAACGCTTCATCACTTTTCTGGAGCTGTTTCTCAATGCAGCACTCTCTTCTCAAACTCTGCAAGTGCTCCAGACACATCCGCCGTTTTGAACTGTGATATTTGTCTTTTCAATGCAATGTGAAAGCTGGGTGTCATCTCATTGTAATATTATCTGGAAAGTGTTTTCAGGCAGAGAGACTGGGCAGCTGTAGAAGTCACCTGCTTTATTTTTGTTTTCCTAGGGCTCGCAGTCTTGTGCTGCCTACTGTCCAATATCAAAAGACAGCTGTCCCATTTTTTTGACAATTTTTTTTATTTTTAATTTTTTTAGGATTAATTTTTTTAAACTTTTTTTTATTGAGTTACAGTAATTTTACAATGTTGTGTCAAATTCCAGTGTAGAACAAAATGACAACCTATGGAATGGGAGAAAATTGTTGCAAATGATGAAAACGACAAAGGCTTGATCCCCAGAATATATAAGGAGCTCATATAACTTAATAAGAAAAAAACAAACAACCCAATCCAAAAATGGGCAGAAGACCTAAACAAGCCATTTTCCAAGGAAGAAATACAAATAATCAATAGGCACATGAAAAAATGCTCAATATCACTAATTATTAGAGAAATGCAAATCAAAACTACAATGAGGTATCACCTCACACCAGTCAGAATGGCCATCATTCAAAAGTCCACAAATGATAAATGCTGGAGAGGCTGTGGAGAAAAGGGAACACTCCTACACTGCTGGTGGGAATGCAGTTTGGTGCAGCCACTGTGGAAAACAGTATGGAGATTCCTCAAAAGACTAGGAATAGACTTACCGTATGACCCAGGAATCCCACTCCTGGGCATATATCCAGACAGCTGTCTCATTTATTTTTATTCCAGGCTTCTAACTGTTTTCGAGTGAATAATAGTCCAGTCCCAGCAAAGGAGAAGAAACACTTGGAACCAACTCAACTAATTAAAACTAAGTAAAGAGTTCTAGTTTCAAAAATATCTACTAGATTCATTGACAATTTTAGGACATGTGTCTGAGAGGAAGGAATCTGTTGGAACTTTCTCTGGGTACAGAGGAGATGCCAGGTGTCAGTTTTTGATTGTTCTGCTTTGTTTTTTCTGGCCCACCTTCTACCTAGCCGGTCCAGCACTGGCAGGTGCCATTCTAACTTTCCCGATCTAACTTACTAGTTCTGCTCACTATGCCCCAGGTTCACATGGGGACCTGACCCGCCTGGTGTTCCTCCAGAGGGGCTACCCCTGCCCCAAAAGACATGATGGCTAGCCTTGGGTAGTACTGGAGTGCCTCTAAAGCAGCCCCCACCCTGGGGGCCAGTCCCATACACCGTAGTGCTTGCAACAGTTGAAGCTGTGCCTTACTGCCAGCTGCCCCGGGGGCCAACCCAGCACATCAACACACCTGCAGCAATCATGGTCAAGCCATAACAGGAAGGCACATGCAGCCCACACCAGGAATACATGTGGAGCACCTGGCCCTTGCACCCAGCTGGACCATGCTACTGGGCCCTAAAGAACACTTTCTACACAAAGCCCCTCTTTCAAGACTGGGAATACATAGAAACAAACAGAGTTAGGGCAAATGAAGAAACAAAGGAATATTTTTCAAACAAAAGAACAAGACAAAAGCTTCAGAAAAAGAACTCAATGAAAGGGAGATTAGCATTATTCCAAACAAAAAATTCAAAGTAAGATCATAAAAATGCTCACTGAGCTTAGGAGAAGGATGGAGAAGCACAGTGAGAGCTTCAACAAAAATATATAAAATATGCAATCAGAGCTGAAGAATACAATAACTGAAATGAAAAATACACTGGAGAAAAGTAGCAGCAGCTTAGACAATGCAAGAGAACTAATCAGGGATCTGGACGATGAGCTAGTAGAAAACACCTAAATGCAACAGCAAAAAACAAAAAAGGAAACATACAAAAAACGACCAGAATAGTTTAAGGGAACTTTGAGACAGCATCAAGCTTATTGAGTTACTATGTTGTAGTCATGAAATTAAAACAATACTGTATGTCACCTATAACTTTAATTATGACAAACATCAATTTGTTTTCAACCTCATTTACTTTTAATAATTCAAGTAATATATCAAGAATAATAATGACTAACATTTATTGAGTGCTAGCTACATTCTAGGGCATGTGTGCATTGCACTATGGAATCCTTGCAACAATTTTACAAAATAAAAAAAGATTACTAGACCCCTTTTAGTATTGAAGAATTTGAGACACATACAGTTTAAGTAACTTGTCAAATTTCAAGTATGAATGAAGTAAATGGTAAAGACTGGATTCAAATCCAGACAGATCAGCTCTATTTTTAACCATGAAATGTTGCTTCTTATCCCATCAGATTTTTTTTAATCTAAATCTGTTTCAGATATATTCAGCTATGCTTTTGTATCTAAAAGCTTCATATCTGGGAATGAATAGCAGTAGAACAGATTTTAGTGTTATCACCGCTTGGTAACCTAGTTTATCAATTAAACTGTTAATATAAATTGAAAGACTTCAATAAATCTTATAGAGGTGTCTTGTGATTTTAAGCAAGCACAACATACATAGGAAAAAAGAGTTTTTTTCCCTACTTCATATAAATAGCAAACAGGAATATAATATCACTAGAAGAAATCAAGAGATTCTAAAAAAGTCTAGGAAACTTGTGGTTTTGAGTCATCATTAGCTTTCTATTATACCCTTGATCTGGTGGGATGTCTATATACCTCATGTCCACAAATTCTCTAGATTTCTGCCATTAGGTTTTGCTTGAAATACAAATTAAATTATTCAAGCCTTTATTTCAGCATAATTTTAAAAAGTTAATTGCTTTCCTCTTGCATTTTTGAAGATAAGCAAAATAATCACCAATTTTCCAGTCATTACATGCCTTACCTTGCCCCTAACTTCTTGGCACATTACCTCTGGATGTTTCGTAGCCTACTTTCCTGCTCTTTAGATGCTGATGTGGTCACTTAAAATATGAAAACAGATGGCTGTAGTCGTATTTAAAAACTATTAAAACAATGCTAATAGTTTAATCAAATAATAAAAGACTTTATTTAAAGCTTTGGGCTAGTTGCTGAAATTAGCACACTGAACAGGAAAAAAAAAAAAAAAAAAGAAAACCCACAATATCCCTCATCATTACTTCATAAGAGCTTTAGCCAACGCCTCTTACTGCTCATCTGGCCGCACACTAAATTGCTAAAATCTCTGTCCCAGGTTCCTCCAAAATTCCTGCTTTGTTGATTCCCTCAGATGATAAATAAAAACCATTTAGTTATACAGTTTTACTTCTGTGTTCATCAACCTTTTCTAATACAGCAGATCATTTCTTTATCTTAGAAAAATTTCAATCATTTTCCCAGACATCTAGAAGGAAACTCTCTGTAGAATGTACACTCAGGAAATATTGATACAATGATTTTCAAGTTTTTATTGAAGTCTGATACATGATAAGGTATTTCAAAAATAGTTGAAAGATTCAGTGTTATAAAGAGATATAGATATGGGTATCTGGGAATGTTATTTAACACAAAAATACGTGTGTGTCAGATATCACCAGTGTGTTCAATATTTTATCTTTATTTAAAATAAGATTCTAAATGATTCTCACAGTCTTTTTAATAACGTGTTCCTGTAATATTGTCTCTTTTTAAATATCTGTTTGAATTTAACAAAGGAAAATCCTACATTGTTATAAAAGACATGATCACAACTTTAACATGAAAAATGATATTGGGACCTAGATTGTATATCCTCCATTGTTTTACAGAGAAATTGCACTATATTGTAGTGCCTCATACACTTCTATCACAATAAAATTGATTCAAATGAACTTTGTCACAGTGTTGACCCTCTGAATTTATTTCTGAGATAAAGCAAATTGCTTTATTTTGACTAGATTTATGAAGATGTATTTCTACATCTGTAAAATCTTAATCACAGTGGACAATTTTTTCAGCAGGCCTCTTTGACTTTTTAAAAGTCTAATGAGCACGATGGCTGTCACATCATCACTTCAATAAGTGCTAAAGGGATTTGATACCTAAAATATTGCTAAAGGAGGGTGAAGGGTAAAACAGAATAGCTCTCTTAATGGAAGAAGCTTAATATAATCCCAATCATTATTGTATTTTGAAAGTACACAGATACTAATTTGGACTTCTAAAAACAGGAATGTTTTTAGTTTTTCAAGTTTTTCAGAGAACATATTTTCCTAACAACAAAATATCAGTTTAATAAGTGGGTGTAAGGAAAAAGTATCACAAAATAAAGAACATTTATTGTTGTATTATAATTAAGAAATACTTTCTATTCTAAAACATATATATATATATATATATATATATATATATATGATCATCTTATTATGTCATTTTAAATTACATTCAAGCCTGTGCTGCTTTAGAAATATTATCTTAAACACAAACATGGAATACAGAAATTAGGCAAAGTTGTGGCTTGTCAACTTCATTTTTTCCCCAAGTTTATTGAGTTATAATCAGCATATAGCATTGTGTAAGTTTAAGGTGTGCACCATAAAGATTTCTGTATTGCAAAATGATCTTTGCAATAAGTTTACCTGATATCATCACCTAACATAATTACAATTTTTTTTGTTCATTCTGATGAGAACTTTGAAGATTTTAAGCTGCTCTTAGCAACTTCCAAGTATACAATATTGTTAACTACAGTCATTATGTACATTACATCCCAGAACTTTGTACAGTAACTGAAAATTTTTATCTTTTAACCAACTTTACCAAATTTTCCCATCCTTCCCCCTCCCCTTAACTTCTGACTATCACGAATCTGGTCACTGTTTTTATGAGGGTTTTCTTTTTTTTTTTTTTGATTCCACATATAAGTGAGATCATTCAGTATTTGTCTTTTTGGTCTGACTTATTTCACTTAGTATAATGCCCTCAAGTTCCATCCATGTTGTCACACATGGCAAGATTTCTCTTTTTATGGCTGAATAGTGTTTTGTTGTGTGTGAGTGTGTGTGTGTGTGTGTGTGTGTGTATGTATTACAATTGCCAAGATATGAAAACACTAAGCGTCCATTAATGGATAAATGGGTAAAATATGTGACAGATATAGAGGGAATGATAGATAAACAAATGTGATATATAGATATGTAGATACACACACACGAATATCACATTGTCTGAATCTACATATCCATTGATGGACGCAGTGTTTTCATGTCTTGACTATTGTAAATAACACTGCAGTATACATTTGAATTCAGAAATCTCAAAATAGTGATTTTGTCTCCTTCAGTTATATATTCAGAAGTGGAATTACAGAATCATATGGTAGTCCTGTTTTTAATTTTTTGAGGTACCTGTACACACTGTTTTCCACAGTGGTTATACCAATTTACATTCTCATATCAGTGAAAAAGGGTTCACTTTTCTCCATATTCTTATCAGCATTTATTATCTCATTTTTTGATAATAGCCATTCTGACAGATGCGAGGTGATATCTCATTGCAGTTTTGATTCCCATTTTCCTGGTGATTAGTGACACTGAGCACCTTTTCGTGTACGTGACCACTGAATATCTTCTTTGAAAAAATAATCTATTTGGGTACTTTGCCTATTTTTTAAATAGATTAGTTGTATTTTGTTTGTTTGTGTGTTTTGTTTTGCTATTGAATTGCATAGGTTCCTTATATATTTTGTGTATTAATCCCTTATCAGATGTATGGTCTGAAAATATTTTCTTCCATTCTGTAGGTTACCTTTTCAATTTTGTTTTTCATTTCTTATGCTGTACAGAAGAGTTTTATTTTCATGTAGTCCTGATTACTTATTTTTGATTTTGTTGCTTGTGCTTTAGGTGTCTAAAAAAAAATCATTGCCAAGACCCAAATAACAAAATGTTTCCTATGATTTTTTCCTAGACATTTTATGGTTTAAGGACTTATATATGTATGTCTTTAATCCATTTGGGGTTAATTTCTGTAAGTGCCATAAGACAGGGAACTAGATTAAATTTTTTGCACTTGAATATTCAACTTTCCCAGGACCATTTACTAAAAAGACTATATTTTCTCCATTGAATATCCTCAAGTCCCACATCAAATATCAGTTTACATGAGTTTATGCATCGATTTATTTCTGGGTTTTCAGTTCTGCTCCAGGAGTCTATGTGTCTTTTTTATGCCAGCACCATAATCTGCTGATTACTATAGATTTGTAATATAGTTTGAAATTAGCCTTACACTTTAAAGATAGTATCATAATTTCTTTTACATTTAGGACACATTTCTAATAGAATCATAATCTTCACACTTGAAAATCTTCTAAACCAAGCACTAATGCATTCATTTATGAAACAATACCCATTGATTTTAAACTGGAAGAAAATGGCTGGTATTTTCTCTCATACACATTCTTATCTTAACAGCAAAAGATAGAAAAATATATACTGCTCTGGAAATGTACATTAAATCAAATTTTCAAGCACGTTTTGTTTTGGGGCTAAGATATCAGTCAATTAAGCCATAAAACATAAAGTAAATACTGAGTATGAACTTTTGAAAGTTAAGTGCCAGTTGGTCTGATGGTAGAAACAAACCAAACACAATGAAATTAAAAAAAAAAACTATGTGTATAAATAAATATATATATATATATAAATATATTTGTGTGTATATATTTTTTGTCTGTATATATTTATATATTTGAAACATATTTCCTTTTAGTTCTGGCTAATGCCAAATAGACTAATACAAGCAAATAAATAAAAAACTAGTGTTAATGACTCAATGATAATCATTTTAATTAAATAAATGAAAATAAGCTGTATCTTACCTGAGCTGATAAACCTTGTGTAGCACTTTCCTTTTAATGATACGTTGTATAAGGTTTTTATTATGAAAATATGTATTCTTGGTGCCTAAGTTATTTTATTTTCTTGTAAAAATTCTTTAAAGAATTACATATCATTTTATTTTTAGTATTAAAACATTTAAATATTACTTAATATTATATGTCATATGTATATACATACATACACACACACGTTTTGTGTTTGTGTATTTTTTTTAACATTTTTTATTGATTTATAATCATTTTACAATGTTGTGTCAAATTCCAGTGTTCAGCACAATTTTTCAGTTATTCATGGACATATACACACTCATTGTCACATTTTTTTCTCTGTGAGTTATCATAACATTTTGTGTATATTTCCCTGTGCTATACAGTGTAGTCTATTCTACAATTTTGAAATCCCAGTCTATCCCTTCCCACCCTCCACCCCCCTGGTAACCACAAGTCTGTATTCTCTGTCTGTGAGTCTATTTCTGTCCTTTATTTACGCTTTGTTTTTGTTTGTTTGTTTTAGTTTTTGTTTTTTAGATTCCACATATGAGCGATCTCATATGGTATTTTTCTTTCTCTTTCTGGCTTACTTCACTTAGAATGACATTCTCCAGGAGCATCCATGTTGCTGCAAATGGCATTATGTTGTCGGTTTTTATGGCTGAGTAGTATTCCATTGTATAAATATACCACCTCTTCTTTATCCAGTCACCTGTTGATGGACATTTAGGCTGTTTCCATGTTTTGGCTATTGTAAATAGTGCTGCTATGAACATTGGGGTGCAGGTGTCATCCTGAAGTAGATTTCCTTCTGGATACAAGCCCAGGAGTGGGATTCCTGGGTCATAGGGTAAGTCTATTCCTAGTCTTTTGAGGAATCTCCACAGTTTTCCATAGTGGCTGCACCAAACTGCATTCCCACCAGCAGTGTAGGAGGGTTCCCCTTTCTCCACAGCCTCTCCAGCATTTGTCATTTGTGGATTTTTGAATGACGGCCATTCTGACTGGTGTGAGGTGATACCTCATTGTAGTTTTGATTTGCATTTCTCTGATAATTAGTGATACTGAGCATTTTTTCATGTGCTTTTTGATCATTTGTATGTCTTCCTTGGAGTATTGCTTGTTTAGGTCTTCTGCCCATTTTTGGATTGGGTTGTTTATTTTTTTCTTATTGAGTCGTATGAGCTGCTTATATATTCTGGAGATCAAGCCTTTGTCGGTTTCACTTGCAAAAATTTTCTCCCATTCCGTAGGTTTTCTTCTTGTTTTATTTCTGGTTTCCTTTGCTGTGCAGAAGCTTGTAAGTTTCATTAGGTCCCATTTGTTTATTCTTGCTTTTATTTCTTCTAGGAGAAAATTTTTTAAATGTATGTCAGATAATGTTTTGCCTATGTTTTTCTCTAGGAGGTTTATTGTATCTTGTCTTATGTTTAAGTCTTTAATCCATTTTGAGTTGATTTTTGTATATGGTGTAAGGGAGTGTTCTAGCTTCATTGTTTTACATGCTGCTGTCCAGTTTTCCTAACACCATTTGCTGAAGAGACTGTCTTTATTCCAATGTATATTCTTGCCTCCTTTGTCAAAGTTGAGTTGACCAAAAGTTTGTGGGTTCATTTCTGGGCTCTCTATTCTGTTCCATTGGTCTATATGTCTGTTTTGGTACCAATACCATGCTGTCTTGATGACTGTAGCTCTATAGTATTGTCTGAAGTCTGAGAGAGTTATTCCTCCAGCCTCTCTTTCTCTTCAGTAATGCTTTGGCTATTCTAGGTCTTTGATGGTTCCATATGAATTTTATTATGATTTTTTCTAGTTCTGTGAAATATGTCCTGGGTAATTGGATAGGGATTGCATTAAATCTGTAGATTGCCTTGGGCAGTGTGACCATTTTAACAATATTGATTCTTCCAATCCAAGAGCATGGAATATCTTTCCATTTTTTAAAGTCTTCTTTAATTTCCTTCATCAATGGTTTATAGTTTTCTGTGTATAATTCTTTCACCTCCTTGGTTAGATTTATTCCCAGATATTTTATTACTTTGGGTGCTATTTTAAAGGGGATTGTTTCTTTACTTTCTTCTTCTGTTGATTTATCGTTAGTGTAAAGAAATGCAACTGATTTTTGAACGTTAATTTTGTAACCTGCTACCTTGCTGAATTCTTCAATCAGCTCTAGTAGCTTTTGTGTGGACCTTTTAGGGTTTTCTATATATAGTAACATGTCATCAGCATATAATGACACTTTTACCTCTTCTTTTCCAATTTGGATCCCTTTTATTTCTTTCTCTTGCCTGACTGCTGTGGCTAGGACTTCCAGGACTACGTTGAATAGGAGTGGTGATAGTGGGCATCCTTGTCTTGTCCCAGATTTTAGTGGGAAGCTTTTGAGTTTTTCACCTTTGAGTACTATGCTGGCTGTAGGTTTGTCATATATAGCTTTTATTATGTTGAGATATGTTCCCTCTATACCCACTTTGGCGAGAGTTTTTATCATAAATGGGTGTTGAATTTTATCAAATGCTTTTTCTGCATCGATTGAGATGATCATGTGGTTTTTGTCCTTTCTCTTGTTGATGTGATGTATTACACTGATTGATTTGCGTATGTTGAACCAGCCTTGTGTCCCTGGGATGAACCCCACTTGGTCATGATGTATAATCTTTTTTATGTGTTGTTGGATTCTATTTGCTAAAATTTTGGTGAGGATTTTGGCGTCTATGTTCATCAGTGATATTGGCCTATAATTCTCTTTTTTTGTAGTGTCTTTGCCTGGTTTTGGTATCAGGGTGATGGTGGCTTCATAGAATGAGTTTGGGAGTATTCCCTCCTTTTCAATCGTCTGGAAGAGTTTGAGAAGGACTGGTATGAGTTCTTCTTTGTATGTTTGGTAGAATTCCCCGGTGAAGCCGTCCGGTCCTGGACTTTTATTTGTAGGGAGGTTTTTAATTGCTATTTCTATTTCCTTTCTAGTGATCAGATTGTTCAAGTGTTCAGATTCTTCTTGATTCAGTTTTGGTGGACAGTATGTTTCCAGAAACTTGTCCATCTCCTCTAGGTTATCCAGTTTGGTTCCATACAGTTTTTCATAATATTCTCGTATGATATGCTGTATTTCTATTTTGTTTGTTGTAATTTCTCCATTTTCCTTTCTTATTTTGCTAATTTGTCCTCTCTCTTTTTTCTTCTTTGTGAGTTTGGCCAGAGGTTTGTCGATTTTATTTACTTTTTCAAAAAACCAGCTTTTGGTTTGGTTGATTTTTTCTATGGTCTTGTTAATCTCTATTGTATTTAATTCCTCTCTGATCTTTATTATTTCCTTCCTTCTGCTGCTTTTTGGGGCTTTTTGTTCTTCTTTTTCTAATTCATTCAGGTGGTGGGTTAAATTGTTTATTTGAGATTGTTCTTCTTTTTTGAGGAAGGCCTGTATCGCTATAAACTTCCCTCTTAGCACTGCCTTTGCTGTGTCCCATAGGTTTTGAGTGGTTGTGCTTTCATTATCATTTGTCTCAAGGTATTTTTTAATTTCAGCTTTGATTTCCTCATTGATCCATTGTTTTTTCAATAACATATTGTTTAATCTCCATGCTTTCCTTTTTTTCTCCTTTGTTTCTCTGTTGTTGATTTCCAGTTTCATGGCATTGTGGTCAGTAAAGATGCTTGAGATAATTTCTATCTTCTTAAAATTGTTGAGGTTTCTTTTGTGCCCAAGTACATGATCGATCCTGGAAAATGTTCCATGTGCACTTGAAAAGAATGTATATCCTATTTTTGGGGGGTGTAATGCTCTGAAAATATCCACCAAATCTAGTTTTTCTATTGTAGTATTTAATTTCTCTGTTGCCTTGTTTATTTTCTGTCTGGAAGATCTGTCTAGTGATGTTAATGCAGTGTTAAAATCTCCAACTATGATTGTATTCCCATCAATATCCCCCTTTATCTCTGTTAGTAATTCTTGTATATACTTAGGTGCTCCTATATTGGGTGCATATATATTAACGAGTGTAATATCCTCATCTTGTATCACTCCTTGAATCATTATAAAATGTCCTTCTTTATCTTTCTTTATGGCCTTTGTTTTAAAGTCTATTTTGTCTGAAATCAGTACTGCAACACCTGCTTTTTTGGCTTTTCCATTTGCATGGAATATCCTTTTCCATCCTTTCACTCTCAATCTATATGTGTCATTCTCCCTAAAGTGGGTCTCTTGTATGCAGCATATTGAAGGTTCTTGCTTTATTATCCAGTCTGCCACTCTGTGTGTTTTGACTGGAGCATTTAGTCCATTAACATTTACAGTAATTAATGATAGATGTGTGTTTATTGCCATTTTGAACTTATCTTCGCAGTTGAATTGGTATATCCTCTTTGTTCCTTTCTTCTTCCTTTTGTGGTTTGGTAATTTTCCTTTGTATTATCATGGATTTTATTTAATTTTTGTGACTCCTTTGTAAATTTTTGGCTTGTGGTTACCCTTTTTTGAAAATCTATCAACCCATTACTGTAACTGTTTTTATTAAACTGATAGTAACATGATCTCAAACCCATCCTACTGTTAAAAAAATTTAAAAAAGAAAGAAAAAAATATTCTATATTTCCCTGCCTCCCTCTCCCACTCTCAGTGATTTGTATGTCTTCTTTTATAATTTCATGTTTACTTTATTTGTAATTCATGAGTTATCACCTTTCCAGTTGTGTGTTTCTCATTTCTGTAGCATCCTGCTGCTTTTCTATTTAGAATAGCCCTTTCAATATTTCTTTTAGCATGGGTTTAGTGTTGCTAAACTCCTGCAGCTTTTTTTTTGTCTGTGAAACTCTTTATTTCTCCTTCTATCCTCAAGGATAGCCTTGCTGGATAAAGGATCCTAGGCTGCATCTTTTTTTCATTCAGGGCTTTGAATATATCTTGCCACTCCCTTCTGGCCTGTAGTGTTTGTGTAGAGAAATCAGCTGAGAGCCTTATGGGGGTTCCCTTGCAACTTACTCTTTGCTTTTCTCTTGCTGCCTTTAGAATCCTTTCTTTATCCTTGACTCTGGCCATCTTGATTATGCTATGTCTTGGTGTGGGTCTATTTGGGTTCTTCCTGTTTGGGACCCTCTGAGCTTCCTGTACTTGGATATCTGATTCCTTCTTTAAGTTTGGGAAGTTTTCAGTCATGATTTCTTCAAAAACCTTTTCAATCCCCTTTGATCTTTCTTCTCCTTCTGGGACCCCTATCATGCGAAGATTGGGACGCTTTATATTATCCCATAGGTCCCTTATGCTATTTTCATTATTTTTTATTTGCTTATCTTGTAGTTCTTCTGAATGGGTGCTTTCTATTGCCCTGTCTTCTAGATCACTAATTCGTTCCTCTGCATTATCTAGTCAGCTTTGCACAGCTATTAGATCATTCCTCATCTCTGTCAATGAGTTTACCCATTCTACTTGGCTCTTCTTTATAGCTTCAATTTCATTTTTGACATATTTTATATCTCTAAACACTATCTCTTTTAATTCCTTCAGCAATTCGATCACTCCTTTTTTGAAATCTTGATCTAGTAGGCTATCGATGTCTATTTCGTTGATCTTTCTTTCAGGGGATTTCTCTTGTTCTTTTAATTGGGAAAGGTTTTTCTGCTTCTTCATCTTGCTCATACCTCTTTGGCACTGTGGTTTATGGAGTATCAGTTGTTTATTTTGGTCCTTAAGGATTTTATCTATCTGATGCCTATTTAGGAATAGAACTTAGGAAAAAAAGAAAAAAAAAAATAAGAGAGAGAGAGAGAAAGAATTTTAAAAGAAGGGAGAAAGAGGGTTTGAAAACAGTGTATAATGAATAATAGAAGAGTGAGTTGAAGCAGAGTATTAATCGGGTTGAGACGTCCTTTTAAAACCTTTACAAAAAAAAGGCGGGGGGGAGATGAATAGATGTATTTGAAACCTGTGTCTAATCAATAGCAGGACATCAAAACCCAAGAGAAATAGAAATGAATTAAGAAGTAAAAATTAAGAGAGTAATAGAAAATAGAACAGGTAAAAACAGATTAAAAAAAAAAAAGGGGGGGGGGTTGTCAGTGTTCTCCTGGAGTCTGTGTGCTTTTACTGTGAAGTCTTTCTGTCTTCGTCCTGTTTTGGAAGCTCAGCTTACTGTTTTCAGAGGCCCTCCGTTGGCACCCTCTTCTGTGCTGCTCCCAGCACCTGTCGGCAAGCAGATCACGCCTCCTCCTAACACTGGGTCAGGTGCAGCTCTCTGCTGTGGGCGGGCGGGTGGCTGCCCCTCCGGATGCTGCAGTCAGATGCTGCAGACTGGCCAGGTAGGAGGGCGGGTCGTGCCCCCTCCCAGCACCTCGGTCAGGGGCTGTGTTCCTGCCCGAAAGGCGGGGGGGCCGCTCTCCCTCTACCTGCGCCACCGGTAGCTCCGCTCTCTGTGCGGCTGTGCGCTCCGTCCTGGTCGGCGCTCCGCAGGTGGGCTCGGAGAAGACCGAGGGACAGCCCTGTCCCTGCTCTGAGCCAAAACCCAGCTCCTTGTTTGTCTTTGTGGAGCAAGTTCTCTGAGGGACCAGGATGGAAGGATCCTATCTGCCCCGGGCTGCAGGCCAGTTTCAGTCTGGCCTTTGAGGCTGCTAAGCCCTTCAGTGCGGATGTAGGTTTCGCTCCCGCCCCCGCCTGGGTGCTAAGCCCGGAGGATATGGCGGCTGTGCCTGAGCCCCGCCTCTCTTCCCCCGAAAACTTTCCGCGGGTTTTCAGAGATGGGGGTGTGCACCCTTCCCCCGAGAGCACATCAACCTTGCTGTTTTATGGACGGCCCAGGTTGTTCTGCCCTGTGCACCCACAGCCACGGCACGCAGCCCCTTGCGTTCCTCCGGGGCTGCCTCCATGCAGCCACTTCCGTCCTCCGCCCGGCTTGTGCAGCCTGGCCCTGCCCGCCGCTGACGGCCCGCGTCTCAGGCTGGGTGTCGGGGGGACGCTCTATGCCCGTTTAACTTAGTTCTGTTAGTCAAGGGCTGCTCTGTACAGATCTGAGCCTCGGAGGCTCCCCCTCCGTCCCGCTGGCCTCTCAGTTGTAGAGGGGAGACCCAGTGAGCGAGCGCCAGTCTTCCTTTGCCGCTCCCTCCCCGCGGGACCCGTCCCGCGCTGCTTTGCCTTTTGTTCTTTCTTTTTTCCTTTTCTCCTACCAGATTTTTGGCGTCTTTATCTTTTGAAGAGGGCAATGTTCTGTTGGAGTTCCACAGGTGCTCTGGTTGGCTGAGTGGGTCTGTAGATGTGGGTCTTGGTGTATTTGTGGGAGAGGGTGACCTGCGAGCGTCCTTCTACTCCGCCATCTTCTCCGTCTATCTGTGTTTGTCTATTTTGTAGGATATTCACGAATGTTTTCAGCAAATTAACACACCCTATTTATCCTGATGATAATTTTAGAGTAAAATGTATTTATTGTATGACAATTATTCATTATGTGATGGATCTTTTAATCTTCAATAGTCTTTAAGGATTAAACCCTAGAAACTATGATGTGTATAAAACTTTACACTAAACACCAAATATAATTTTAAAAAATGTAAAATAATGATTATTCTATGAGTGTGTGTACTTCTCCTAACTTTGTAGGAAAGTGACCAAAAGTCAGAAAAGAAAGAAGGAAATTAATACAGAGAAAAGGCAGATTAAATAAATAATTATATCAGACAAGGCTTGAATGTACGTGTAATGTATCAAATTCCTAAACAATACATTACATTATGTGTAGATTTCATTCTATTTAAAAGAAATCAGTAGTTTTAAACAACATAAAATAGTATTCTAAGCTTGCAAAATAAACAAGAAACAATGAAGTACTTAGAGACTATTGTATTTCATTAAAATATGGAGCTGCTCTTTATTTAATCAATACTGACTGAGTTATAATAGGGCATTTTAAATGTCTAGTTTAGTATTTCAAATAATATATCTATAGTGTTAATTAAACCAGAAAAAAGGACTGAATGTCACAATCATTTCTAGTTAACCTAGTGACTTTTTCCTGTAAGAAATTTTCATTTTTTTATTATCAAATATCAAGTGTGTAAATCAAATTATATCTGCTTTTTATCATGTAAAAATTAGAGCCTGGCCTAAAAGGAAATGTAAAATTAAGAGTGACATATAGATTGCATTTATAGTGAGGATGAGAATGTAAGCTTCAGACATTGCATTAGGAAGAAAAAAGGAATCTTTCTGAAGACTTTTGTGGTTCCAAGTAGCCAAATAAATCAGGATTGTGTGTTTACTAAACTGAATTATATGCATATCATGGAATAAATCCAGAATGTCGGCTACAGTAATGAGTATACCCAAACTACATCAATATTTCATTTACTAATAGTAATGTATAGCACAAGACAGGACGTAATGTGTTTGCAGAAGCATTCAGGCAAGGAATTCAGGCATGTGGGCTTATTTTGCAGAGCAGAGTATACTGATTATGCTCAAAGATTGTGTATCATCTCTGTTTGAGCCTATAAATCTCTGTGGAAAAATTGAAGACCCGATTTTGATATGATATTATTGGAATTAATAGAGTTGCAAAATATATAGCCTATATGAAATCCTTGGGAAATAAAATCTATTTTCCCCAACCAAAAGGAAAGGGATATTTTCTTTAGCATGTTGTGGGTTTTGTTTTAAAATATCAGTTTAAATGATATGAAATATGTTTTTAAAATCAATACACCTTTAGGAAATTTAGAAAAATTATGTTTTAGGATTTACAACTCTAAGCCCAGTTACTTTCACTCTATGCCATACCTTATCTGTCTTCATTGCAAAGCTTTAGGATGTGATTTGCCATTATAAAATTAAGCAAGGGTAGTTCAACCTTAAGTAGTGCATTCTTTATCTCATTTGCAAAATAAAGATGTTGGAATAAGGCATCTACATATTTTTTTGCCAATTCTAAAATGCCATAAATTTGTTAATACAGCTGTGGGAAAACTGGCACTCCCACATTTCTAGTGCAAATTCCAATCTGTAGAACCCTTATGGAGAGGAATTTAACAAAACAACATATGTGTTTATCTTATGATTCAAAAATTCCCCTTCTTGGAGTTTATGCTGAAAACACACCTCCAATAATATGAAAATACATAAATGTGTATTCATTAATTGCAGGATTTTTTTGTATTTACAAGATACTGGAAACAGTGTGAAAGTCCATACATAGCAGAGATGTTAATAAATGAGTATATCCACAAAATGGCCATGTAGCTGTAAAATGGAATAAGAAAGATCTATAAGATCTGCTGTAGAATGATTTTGAAGAAAAAAGAGTATCTATACATACAAAGGGATAACCAATTTTGTGAAAAAAGAGGGGAAAATAAAATACATATGAATTTGCTTCCTTATGCATAAACACAGAAATGGTAAACTGGTAACCAATGTTAGTTACTTATGTTGAGATGGCTGCACACTGGGTAGAAAGAATAGAAATTAAATAGAGATTGAGAGGGACACTCCTGTGAATGTATTTTTTATACAATTCTGACTTTAAAATTATGTTAATGTTTCACATACCCCCAAAATAATAAACTCAGAAATCAAAAGTAATAGAGAAAACACTAATATAGAAATGAACAGAAACACATAAATTCAAGTAGATTTCAAGTGATTAGTATAATTATAGGAAAGAAGAAAAAAAATAACAGTATTTGGACTATGTGCTTTTAGGCTAAACACAAATCTTGTACTTTAGTTGCTATTTCATTTCTCTATTTTTATGTGTTAGCAATTCTTAAAGTGCTTTCCATGTATTCTATGAGTGAGTTAATAGGCTAATATCCTGTGATAATGAGATCCTGATTCGTCACTGTTAGTTTGAAAGTGCGTGGGGGCTTCCTGGGTGAAATCTGAAACTGGCCCTGTAGGAGTAGGGAAAGGAGAAACTAAAGAAAAAGGCAGTCTACTCCAGATTAGTAGGTGGTAGGTTTGGAATTGGCAGATGATAGATGAATACATAAGAGATACATACTGAAATAGAAGCGACGTTATAGATATTTGTGAAAATACACTATACATTCATTTATTTCCCATACTGTCCTCTAATATAGCCAAGAAGCCATGACCTTCAGTAGCATGGAACACAGTGTCCAGATTTTGGCTTCTATATATGTCTCCACTAAAAGGAACTAGAGATCCTTCATGAAATGGCGATGCCAGGACTAGATCAACTGATCCTAGTTGAGTCTAGAATACTGTTACGTGCCAGCAAGTCAGGACATGCTTAAAGAGTGATGCAGAAATTTCAAAGAACGTAAGAGTCAACATGAAGGAGTCCATACTGAGAAATTTATGACAATTTGTGTATCAAATAAATAATATAAGTAGATAATTATAATACAGTGAACACCATAAGAACCCAGGAATGCATATTGATACAAATAAATAAATGCAAACAAATAAGAGAATGTTCTTCCTAACAGTAGACAGACAGCTAAAGTATGTAGACAGGATGGCAGAATTACAAAAAATTGCTCTTTGATAATCATAAAATAATAATTGACCTAGGCAAGGATCCTCAATATGTGTAATAATTAGCATTTGAAAGTCTTATGTTTAATAACTTACTGTAATCTCAAAGTATAACATCACAATACACTTACTGATTACAATGGGGAAATAATAATTTCACAGTGGAGAAAGCTCACAGTCACCACCTTAACTGAGGGATTAAAATTAAGATCTACAGTAGTGGGATACTTCAACTTTAGTAGTCACTTGATACAATGCACTGAGAGAAAAACACGTGTTGAAAGCCCTTAAAGAGGCAATGCCATTGTCCCTCATATATTCAAGGCTCAGGACAGCTCCGGTCACTCTTTAGTTAGTACCAGGTTTGCCTTGAACCCCAGCCAAAGCAGAATACATGGCTTTCTTTCTAAGAACCCCAAGGAGGCCTTCTCTTCCGGACAATCAGGACAACCGTTCTTGTACTGATGTGTGTATGTGTGTATGTGTGTAGAAGCAGTGTTTTTTGTTTTTTTTTTAACCCTGCATTTTTTTTCTCCTTGAATTCCCTTTCATGTTTGTTTATCCACTCAAAAAGGATGCACTGAGTTCCTCCTCTGTTCTGGGTTCAGTGACAGAGGTTGAGGGGATGAATCTGGTATGGATTCTTCACGAAGGAGATTATAGTCTGGGTAGCACAGACCTCTGTCAAGCCTACAGCCTTTTAGTGTCATAAACTTGATGGGAAAGGACCTACAGAATCACTAACTCAGCTCTTCCGTTATTGCAAAGATGTAGACTGAGAAGTAGGGAGGGTAAGTGGTTTGATCTAGGTCATTTGGATGGTTCCTGGCAGAGCTGGAGGGGATCCCCCGCCCCAGCCTAGTATTTTGATTAATAAACCACACTTCTAATCTAGATTCTTGAGAAAACATGCCTTCTTTGGTATTCTGTCTCCCTCCCTTCAAAAGGCTCTGGAACAACCAAATGGCCACCATCTTCCATAGCCAACGGGCCTGGATTCCCAGCAGAGGAGCACTCCCGTCAGCCCACCCCCATTCTGCAGCAAGGAAGGTGTTTACTAGCACTCTGTTAGTTCTTGGTTGATTTTTTAAAATGTGTTGTTTGAAATCCTTGCCTTTTATTGGTATATTTACTTTATGGCATACATAAAGAGCTGTATTAAAAAATAAATTGTGTTGTAAAAGCAAAAAAAAAAGGGGGGGGGCACTGCACCATTCATGAAGAGAAAAATCCTGCTGGCTTTGAAGAAGTGAAATCCTGCTGTACAAGAACCTGTGAGATGACCGGTTTTGGCAAGAAATGCTCAGAGATGCTAGGAGCTGAAAGGCACCTCTGACTAACAGCAGGAAAGTGTAGAACTTAGCCCTATAATTGCAAAGAACAATATTCTTCCAACAACCACATGAGCTTGGAAGAGAATTCTAAGTTCTGGAAAGAAACAAAGCTCAAGCAGTAACATGACTGCATCATTGGGAGATCTGAGCAGAGGACCCAGCCAAGTTCTGCCCAGGCTCCTGATGCAGAGGAACTATGAGCTAATAAATATATCTTAGCTCAGACTGCAAAGCTTATGATTTTGTTACATAGCATAGACAATTAATACACACACGTTATTAGTATAATTTATGAGCTCTATACCAGGGTACTAAAGCATTTGACTGACACTATCATACTGTTCTTGATCATACTGACATTATATCTGGCATTTAGTTAACTGTTTTATACAGTGTAAAAATCTATTCTTTTTATATATTTATAAATTTAGATTTTCAATTTCTTCCACTTTACTATTAATTAGGTTTATTTTACAACTGTTGAATATGAAACCTACCACAGAGCCAAATTTTAGCTATCAAATGATTTATCACTAAGAAAAGTTTTAAGTATCTTTCCTGCAGCAGTATGTTTTGTGACATTACTTAAATAGTTAATAACTATTCTTTATTTACTTCTTATGCACAATTGAATTGTTGATGGCTATTTGTGTGAGCATACTCTGACACACATTAAATATCCTTTTCTAAAAATCTTTTTATCAAACTTAACTTTTTAGAACAGTTTTAGATTTACTTAAAAATCAGAGAAGATAGTACAGAGAGTTCCCAGTTTCCTTAACTATTAATATCTTACATTAGTATGATGCATTTGTTACAGTAAATTAACCAATATTGATATCTGGTAATTAAAATTTACAGTTTATTTTAGATTTTATTAGTTTTTAACTAACATCCCTTTATAGTTGCAGATTCCCACCCACACTACCATATTACCTTTAGTCATCACATCTTTTTGGCTCATCTTGGCTATTGTACCTTCTCACTGTCCCTGTTTATTATCCCTTTGAATATTTTGAGCAGTACTTAGGTATTTTGTAGAAAGTTTCTCAACTGGATTGTCAAATTCTTTTTTTTCTTTTCTTTGTGATAAGATTAGTGCTGTGGGTTATGGCTAGGAAGACCACAGAAGTAAAATGGCGCTGTCATTACATCATATCAAGTGTACATATTGTCAATATGATTTATGACTGTTGATGTTGCTATTCATGCAATAATTAAATAAACAGATGACAGTTGATGGGAGCCAGATTCTCACTGTTGGAGAGGGAGTTTACAGATAAACAAGGGGAAGAAGCTAGAATGATGTATGTGGTAACGGATGGGAGACATCAGAATAAACTCAAGTTTAGTTGAATATAAATACAGATGGTTACATATAGAAATATTTATAGATATGTGTATATATACAGGTTTGTTTAAACACACATAATTTTGCTCTGTTAGCTGAGAAGACTAAAAACAAACAAACAAGCATCCCAGTAGCAAGGAACACATCTGGTACCCAGATCTTGTTTATCTTTACTGTTCTCCAGTAAAAGCTACCAGGACTTCCTGTAGCAATGACTGCTTGTAGGACAAGGCAGGAAATACACAGGTTGAGCTTAGAGCATCTTGTAATGCCAGAAAGTAAGAAAATGCCCAAACACACATATATGCACACATCACACACACAGTGATAGGGAGATGTGGCAAAGGAGTTCAGGAGCCAACTGAATGAGTCCTCAATGTTCAATCAAAGCTGGAACAATATGAACAATCTCAAAATAATACTATAACACAAAGTATAAAATAAATATCCACAAGCCCATAGAAATATTGATAAATTAATTAATGGGGAAGAAGAGATAAATGTCTCATGAAGAATTATTCCAAATAACAGATACTTCACCCTCAAGGTGGGAGGATCTGACTCCCCATTCCCCAGGTATGGGCTGGACACAGGGACTTCCAGGGTATATAGTGTGTAAAGGTGGGGAGGCAACAAGGTGGAAAAGGTGACTCTACAGTGAAGAAATTTTATTAGGTGATTGAGGATAACAAGAAGTCATAAATCCTTTGTTATTTTGAATGACTTACTCCACCCACCTATAATAATATCTGAAATGTATTCTGAGTCTGATGTCAAACTTATTGACATGCATGGTCACAGATGAACCAGGGCATTAGAACTGAGAATAGGTGCCTCAAAAGGACTTAGAAAGTGGCTGGTATTCTGAAGTGCTGTCTTGCTAGACACATTGCCACATTTAAATATATAACTAAAATACAGTAATTTAGAATTACTTAAATTTATAAAAATTGGTAAAAATAATTCTGAAGCAAATGAAAGGATCTACATATAACTTGTTTCCTAGTACTATATACATTTACCTTATCACTTTAATGCTATTTAACTTCAATGGTTAATAGATTGCCTTGAATCTATAGATGTTGCATACATAATCTTTGATTTGATGATGACTCAGTAGAACAGAAAGATTGCTATTAAGTGATTCTTCACTTTGGCATATTATTTTCTGCCCTTTAAAAATGGAGATTTATGTACACGACAATTGCATAATTTTAAATGATACTTCTGTTGATGAAAACCCAGCTGGTCTTTCAGAAAAAAAAAAAAAAAGAAAAAGCTATCTTCTTTACCAATTAAAAATCAAGAGAATAAGGATTATAATAAGCCTCTTGGGAGACTTGTCTTTTGTTTCTTTGATAAATACATGATTATAAGGATGAACTATATGAGTAGCAATAATTTCCCAGTAATATGATCATTAAAAGACCTCTCAACTGCAATATATCACTGTTAATTGGGGACAGATGATCATTTTAGTGACATGCTCAAGTCATTATCCACATTTCAGTACTTCATGAATACCTGAATCTTCTTAATGAAGTGATTATTTTTTAAGAGATTTTTCAGTGCAAAGATCTTAATAGGGTTGTTTATTTTAAAACTGCAAAAAAGTTAAAAAAATAGAATTAAGCATTGATAATTATGACTATTTGAGAAAGATATTTAGGGAAAGTGAAGCAAATATTAACTTTTCATTATTTTTGTAAATAGCAAGACTTTAACATTTACTACAGTCTGGCTCTATGTTACCAGTTTGGGTATGTAAACAAAATCAACAATATTGATACCTGTACCCTGAATCATTGCTCCAAATTTTAAGATATAATTTGTTAATTTAAATAGATACTCAAAATATGAAATAATATACTCCTCAAAATCTCTACACAAATTTTGTGTTTCCTAGTGATTATTATTACTTTTCCCTTATATAATTTAATACCTGTGTGTAGCTTTCTTTACCTGTGAAATCTAAGCTATAATATCTCTAGTATTTGAAGGAATTCCAAAGCAAATCAAGTTTGCTCTTATCTTCTCACTTTAATAATTAATTGTGTATTTCCTAATTTTTAATTTGATATCATGATCACATCTTGTTATGAAGCTTACCAAAACGTCAAAAAAAGTTTTTACTGCAGGATTAGTTCTGAAGATTCAGCTAGTGATCTTTTTATTGATAAATTATTCTATATTGCACAGTTTAAGTATAAATTCAAATTTTGACACAACATAGTATGCTGTACTCCTCTCACAAAACTAATGAATTTTCTGCATTTTGAAAAGTGTGTATCCTTTCTATTGGCTTCCTTTGCACCTCTCTATTCTAGTTCTTTTCTTACTTCTCTATTTTTTCTCCATTTTAGTTTATATATTTTTCTCTTTTGTTTGAAACTCTTAAATATCAAGATTCTACAAGTTCTGTTAATTACTCATTTCTATTCCAATTTCCATTCCTAATAATTTTTTTCCACATTCATGAATTCATGAATTTCAAAATGCTGTTTCCCCTGTTTTAAGCTTCTGCCACTGTCTTATATGTTATAATCATATTATCTCATTTAATCTTTACAAAAACTTATGCCTCACTAGTGTTATTATTCTCTAATTTCTGATAAGCAAACAGTGAAACAGGGAAGTTAAGTAACTTGCTCAAGTTCACACAGGGAAAGGAGGTAGCCAGCATTTTAACTAGGACTCTAGTTACTATATTTCAGGAATATTTTCTGTACCCTAAATTTAACAATTCTGTTATTTTTCAATAAATGTGGGGTTTTGCTAGTCAGTAACTCATCCTCTCAAACTGGAAGGGTTCTTATTCTCTTCCTTTTTATCCAAATTCATTAAATTCTATCACCTCCTTCACACATTATTTTTACATCTAACCTCTATGTTCTCACCTCAACTGCTCTAATTTTAGGCCTTAACCTTTATTTTGGCAATTACAACAGCATCCTATTCCTGTCATCCTTTTCTCCCTGTCCCATTTCAAATTAATTGAGCATCACACTGTCAGCGTTACCTTACCAGAGATAAAATTGCCCATGTCACTATGTCTCTAATTGTTCAAATTATTTTATTTAGATAATAACATTAAAAATACATTTGTATGCCTTAAATTGTCAGGCCAGGATTACTGCATTAGTCTCAGTGGTATATTAAGAGACAACTCTAAAACAAATTTAATTGTGGTCTGATAAGCAAAATGTTATCTGGTAATTGGTAGACTCTTTATGGCTGACAAGGCCAAACCCCCAGCCTAATGGCATCCTGAGCCCCTTTGACTTGACAGATTTCTCATTCTTTATAGTCTACATTGGTCATTTCCACTGGAGGCCTTCTTGAGAAACAAAGGAGAGAATCAAAGGGGACTCACTGATTCACTTGCATCCTTGACCTTGTGAGAATACCTTGTATGGCTTGTTTATTAGTCTGTTATTAAACAAACTAGGAGCAGCTAAAACCAATCCTGAGTCTCCATTCTCCATTCTCATCGGCTTTGAAACGGGACCAGCTTTTACAGTGGCCTACTCAAGACTTTCAAAACCTTACTCCAATTTGACAATTTAACATTTCAATCTCCACTACATCCCTAACACAGCCTATGTGAGATTCTCTACAGGCTGGAGAAACTGTAGATGCTTTTTGTTCCTTGACCTGGAGGATTCAATTCTTTGATAAACTCAGCTGCAAAACCTACCAAAAATAGTGTCCCTTCAATCAAGCCTGTTTCCCAACTTTCCCAGTCTGTTGATCTATACCCTGCACATTGTTTTTTTTTTTTTTTTTTTTTTTTTTTTTTTTTTTTGTGGTTTCTCATATTTTATTGCAACTTATCTGACCCCATTCCCATTTCCTTCCTTGATAATTAGAAACTTAAGAGCAAAATTTTGTTCATTGATTCACTCTGTATATCTCTACATGTCTTTTCTTTTCTTTTTTTTTTTTTATAGTTTCTTTTCTTTTATAGGGGGTAGGTAATTAGGCTTATTTATTTATTATTTTAATGGCAGTTCTGGAGGTTGAACCCAGGACCTCATGCATACTAAGTGCTCTCCTTACCACTGAGCTATACCCTTCCCACCACAGGTCTTTTTCCATTTCTGCCTTTCTTTAGTTTTACAACTGACATCACTAGGTCTTTGGAGAGTTGCCACTCTCTAGATGCCTCTTGTTTTGTGATACTTACAATGGTTGCTTTACTTCATAGTCATTTTTTTAATTGAAGTATAGCTAATTTGCAATGTTGTGTTAGTTTCTGGTGTATAGCATAGTGATTCAGTTATATGTACATGTTATTTTCACATTCTTTTTCATTATAAATTACTACAAGATACTGAATATGTCAATTTATCTAATTATGACATTTTATAATTAGTGAACCAATATTAATATAATATTATTAATGCATAAAGTCCATTCTTCTTTCAAATTGCCCTAAGTTTTACCATAAGTCCTTTTTCTGCTCTAGGATCTCATCTGGGATACCACATTACATGTACTAATCATGTTTCCTTAGGCTTCTCTTTGTTGTAACAGTTGAGCAGATTTTCTTTGTGTTTTGATGATCTTGATGGTTTTGTGGAGTAATGATGATGAGGTTTTTGTCCCTCAACTGGGACTTAACTGATATTTTTTGTTTTTCAATAGGGTTACATACATCTTATCAAGGGTTTGTACTGTCAATATAGTATACTGCTCATGAAGTTGACATTGACCTCCTGGCTGAGTTAAGAAAGTGTTTGTCAGGATTCCCCACTGTAAAGTTACTATTCCCATGTGCCCTCCACACACACACTTCATACTATATTCTTTAAAAGAAAGTCATTATGTGCAGCCCATGTTTAAGGACTGGGAGCTATGCTTCAGTTCCTCAAGGGTGAAGTATCTACATAAATTATTTGGAATGATTCTTCATGGGGCATTTGTCTATTAAACCCTATTTATGTATTCAATCGTTTCTTTATAACAGTGTAGACACATGAATATTTATTTTATACTTTGGGTGAAAATCTAATACAATTTTATTTATTTTGCTGTTCAAATTGTTCCCATGTTGACCATTAGGAGGTCTTTATCCATCTCCTATGTCCCTTGGATATACCTCTATCATTGTGTGTGTGTGTTAATTTTTAACCTTTCCTTACTTTTTGGCATGAGTTGATACTCCAGCATTATCTTGTATATTTTACATCCCAGTCATATATTTTATATCATCAGCCATTTTTCTAAAGAGTCCTGTTTCCTTTATTGGCAAATGGTATTAGAAATCATGAATTAGGAGGAGGAGGATATAGCTCAGTGGTAGAGTGCTTGCCTAGCATACACAAGGTCCCAGTTTCAATTCCCAGTACCTCCATTAAATAAATAAAAACCTAATTACTCCCCAAAAAGTAAAAAAAAAAAAAAAAAAAAAAGAAATCATGAAATAGGCCCTGGTTTGCTCATTGTGACTGAGATCACAATCATTTGGATTACAGGGCAGGGAAATACACACACACACACACACAAGTCCATGTGTACACATCTGTCTGTCTATTTTATCTATCTAGATATTTCTGTGTATAATTGACTGTATTTACATTTAGCTAAACATAAGTTATTGTATAACTTGAATCTATTATCATGTGTATCATTCTAGCCTACACCCCTTCCTTTTCTTTCAGTGAGAAATTTGACTCCAACCACCCATTCCAGCATACATGTATAGAAGTGCAAAACTGTTAACTCACACTCCTGTGGGATGCTACTTTATCAACTAGAGTATAATGCTGATGTGCTGTTTACTTTCACTTTAATTTCAAAGTCTCCACTCAGATATTAACCTCTGTCCTGTGACTTGCTATACTGATTTATTAATTTTAGGAGGTTTTTGGTTTTTTTTTTTTTTTTTTTGGTTAATTTTTGGAACTTTCTATATACACAATCATGTCTTTTGCAAATTAATTTAATTTTTTTCCCAAATTTTTTATTTCCTTCCAATTTATTTTGTTTTTGCTTCTTGATGTATTAGGTAAGACTTCCAGTATAATTTCGAATAAGAATGGTGAGAGAAGACATCCTTGCCCTGTTCTCAATCTTAGGTGGAATATGTCTATTTTCTAAGCATCATGTCAACTGTAAACTTTTTGTAGATATGGTTTATAGAGTTGAGGAAGCTTTCCTCTAGTCTCAACTGAGAATTTTGATCATGAATAAGTTTTAGATTTTGTCAAATGCTTTTTTGAAACTACTGATGTGACAATAAAATTTTTCTTTTTTAACCTGTTGATGTGGTGGATTACACTGATTTTCAGATATTGAATCAGTATTGTATCGGTGGACTACATCCACTTAGTCATGGTATGTAATTCTACTTATACATTGCTGGGTTCTACATGTTAATATATTATAGAAGATGTTTGCATTCATGTTTCTGAGACATATTGATCTGTATGTTACTTTTCTTATAACATCTTAATCTGGTTGTGGTATTAGGGTCATGTTGAATGTTGAACTCAGAATGAAATCTATATTTTGGAAAAGTTCGTATAGAACTTGTATCATTTCTTTCTTAAATTTTTGGTAAAATCTATCAGTGAAACCATCTAGTCCTGGTGCTTTCTTTTTATGAAAATTTATCATTGATTCAATCCTCTTAAGGATACTATCACAGTCACATTATCTATTTCTCTTTAATTTTTTTGAGACCTAATCTTTAACTCATGTGTTATTTAAAATTTTGTTGTTTAACCTCCAATTATTTTGGATTTTCCAGCTGTATTTGATTTCTAGTTTGATTTCATTATGACCTCAGAATATAATTTGTAGGATTTCTATAACTTTAAATTTATTAAGCTCTGTTTTATAGCCCTGGATGTAGTGTATCTTGGCAAATTTGTCATGTAAATTTGAGAAGAATGTGTTTTCTGTGGTTATTGGATGGGATTTTCTACAAGTGTCAATTAGATCAAGGTGACTGATATGTTGTTCAGGTCAACTATATCTTTACTTATTTTCTGCCTACCCGATCTTTCAACCACTGAAAGACAGATGTAGTTTACAAGTATGTTAATACATTTGCCTGTTTTTCTTGTCTGTTATATCAGTTTTTGGCTCATGTGTTTTGGTGCTCTGTTTTTGAGTGCATACATTTTTTAGAATTGTTCCATAAATGGGAAGAATTAACACCTTAGTCATTATGTAATATTCCTTTTTATTCTTAATATTTTTCCTATTTTGAAGCCTGCTTTTTCTGAAATTGATATAACTACTACAGATTTCTTTTGATTAGTGTTAGTATGCTATGGTTTTCTCCTTTCCTTTACTTTAAATCTAATAGTGTCTTTATATTTAAAGTGGGTTACTTATAGATGAATTGAATCTAATTTTCTAATTCTCTCTGACAATCTCTCTCCTTTAATTAGTATAGACAATTCACATTAAGAGATTACTTCTAAATTTTGATTAATATATAACATGTTTTTAAGTATTTTCTATTTATTGAATTTGTTTATTTTGCACCTCTTTTTCTGCTTTCTCTGGTTTTAATTAACTATTTTATATTATTCTATTTTATTTCCTTTCTTATATCAATCATACTTCTTTTTAAACACTTTTTAGTAATTTCCTTAGAGTTTTTATCTTACATTTTAAATTAATCTGTTATCATCAAATAATAGTATATCCCTTCATGTATATGCAGATACTTTATAACAAACTATACTTGATTACTTTTTTGTTTTATGACTATTGTCATACATTTTCAATATCTATATGTTGTAATCATCTAATCTGCTGTTATTGTTACACCTTACAAAAACATGAATTTCTAGAGATTTAACTTTCTGATTTATCTCCCTTTCTCCTTATCGGAAAAACTTCTTTTAAAACATCATTTTCAGGTCACATCTGCTAGTGATAAAGTCTTTCCATTTTTGTTTGTTTGACAAAATCTTTATATTTATTCCATTTTGAAGGCCAGTTTTCCTTTTTCAGAGTTGTAGGCTGTTATTTTTAGTTTATCACTCTATATATTTTTATTCCACTTCCTTCTTTCTTACATGTTGAGAAGTCCACTGTGATTCTTCCACTGTGGTTCTTCCACTATTGGTGAGAGTCCTCAGCCTCAACTCTGGCTTTTTTCAAGATTTTCTCTTTGTCTTTGGTTTATTTCAGTTTCAATATGGTAGGTGTAGATATTTTGCGTTTATCCTGCTTGGTTTTCTCTGAGTGCCTTAGATTCGTAATGAAGCGTCTGTCACCAATTTGGGGAAGTTATTAGCCATTACTATTTCAAGTATTTCTTTTACTTCATTTTCTCTTTCTTTTCCTTCTGCTATTCCAATTACACATAAATTATACCTTTGGGGATTGTTATCCTACGATTCTTGGGTGTTCTGTTTGTTTTGTTTTGTTTTGTTTTGTTTTCACTCTTTCTGCATATCATTTGGAAAGTTACTATTGACTTATCTTCAAGCTTACTAGTCTTTTCCCTGGCCATGTCCTGTCTAGTGACGAGCCCATCAAGGCATTCTTCTTTTCTGTTACTATGTTTCTTAAAATTATTTTAAATTTTCTTTTGAGCCTTTCTTAATTTCCATTTCTCTGCTTATATTGCTACATTTTCTTGAACGTTTTCTATTTTTCCATTAGAGCTCTTAAAATATTAAACTGATCTTCAATTCCCCATTTAATTATTTCAATATGTATGTCATATCTGAGTCTGGTTGGGATAGTCACTTTGTTTTTATGGACTGTGTTTTCTTATGCTTTTGGTATGCCTAGAAGTGTATTGTTGAAAGCCAGACATGATGTAGAGTGTAATAGGAACAGAGGTTAATAGCCCTTTATTTTGAGGTTTTATGTTCATCTGTTTAGGAGTGGTGCTTTGTTGTTGTAACTGTAGATGCCAGAGACTTAAAACTTTCTTAGGATTCTTTTTGTATATCCCATTTTCTTTGAGCTTCTTCAGGTATTCCTTCTAAAAAGAGTATATGATATGCAACACTTTTGGCTATACTCCTTTGTTATTTTATGTGAATTTTGTTGGTACAGTGGTAAGGCGCAGAGGAGGGGACACATCTATAATCTCATAAGTAAATCTCAGTTTTTAGTTAGTTTGTGTCCCTGAGCTGTGACTTTTTCTAATGTTTCTTTTTTTCCCCTTCCTAGCTGAGAGAGGAAGGCTACAGGGGGCTGGAGTAGGAGAAACGCCCTTCCCAATGTTCTGATAGTCTTTTCCCTTACAGAGTAAGTCTTTGTTAATGAGAATTACCTGGGCATATTTCATAATGGCTTTGAGGTGGTGTTATGTGCTGCATTCTCAGTTCTTTGATGGTTCAAGAAATTACATCTATTTTTAGTTTGCTCACTTTTTCTCATAGTAAGGATGAAAGTGATAACTACAGAGCTCTTTGTATGTTGAAGCTGAAAACCAGAAGTCTTAAATATTTTAGGCAAGAAAAAAAAAAAAACTCAAAATGAAATTCACTCCCTTAGCTTTTAGTTTGTTTATTTGTTTTTATTTTTCCTTTCAGTGATGTAATTATCAAGTGACAAATGCCTTCCAGGCATGTTTCCCATTTTGGGGGGAGTGGTCTCATCCTAATATCTCCCCACATCATGAAAATTTGAAACTCTGCAAGCATTATGCAGTTTGATGGATCTGCCACTCCCTACAGAGAAGTATCACTAAACAGTGTTAAAGAAATATCCCTCCTCTGAAAAATAATTTTGTTTCACATTTCATTATTGAAATTGCATTTTGCCCTCCAGAGAAGCCATTCATTAAAGCAGTCACTGGTAAGATTTATTTTTCAAATATGGAAATCTAGAATTGCAAGACTTATGCTTCATTTTGTATAACCAATGCACAAATGCATAAATATAAATAAAAGTGAAATGATACTTTCCAAATAACAGATCTGAGAGAACTATGAGCATGACATCACCAATCAACATTTGCTTGATTTAAAGATAAAATTTCCATGTATATGGCACTCAGAACTAACTAGGATTCATGAAGGATATAAAAAAGTTCATCAACCACTTACATAATTAAAAAAAAAATCTTACCAACAAAAAAAGTTTGCAAAGCATTACTGCAAGTCAAAGCAAGCAGGATTTTCAGAGCATGAATAAAACCACATTTGCATTTTTAATAGCGTTATTAGTTTTCTATTGCTATATAACCAATTACCACAACCTAGCAATTTAAACAACATGTGTTTATTATCTCAGAGTGTCTGCGCATCAGAATTTTGAGCTTGTGTTTTCTGGTGTCTTACAAAGTCTTATAAAGCTGCAATCTAACTGTCAGCTAAGCTACATTCATTTCTGGAAATTGGGATCTTCTTTAAAAATCATATAGTTATTATTTTGATCTCTGGTTGACTGAGGCCCCCATTCTTTTCTCACTGGAACTCTCAGTTCCTAGAGGTCACATGGAGTTCCTTGCCACATCTCCCCTCCATAGGCTCTTTCACACTTTGAATATCTTCTTCAGGAAGAGCTCAGATTCTTATGTTGACACACCTGGTGAGGTCATTCCTACCCAGAATAATCTTCCTTTTTCTTTACTCGAAGTCAACTCTTATATGATGAAACGTAGTTATGGGATAGAGACCCTATCAGATTCACAAGCTATGTCCTCATTTAAGGGAAGGGGATTATCTCAGGTGTATATACTAAGAAATGGAATCTTGAGCACCATTTAAAAATTCTGCCTCCATAAATGAGTTAGCATTATATTTATTGGTTTGTTTTATTTTAATTATTTTCTCTCTTAAAAGCAAGCATGCAATAATAAGTATGGAATAGCTTCTTCCTATAATCTCATTTTCATTATGATACGTGTTTTCTTAAACAAAATTGGAAGTAGTGTATGATAGGTCGTTACTGTTTATTTTTGTTTTCAAACTCAGAATATAAGCAGCATCCTGCACATAAAATAAACAAGATACTCTATATAAAGCAGTTAAACACTATACAGTACATATATTCCACCCTCAAATTGCCTCATCCTCAACCCTATTGTCAACAGCAGTTAAGAGATTGGTGCTTGATAAGTCTTGACTAGGCAAAGAATCTACTAATTATAATCGTACTCTTTCAGGAATCTTGTAATGTTAGGTGTACTTTCTAATAGGTTCTTCTTCCTGATGTGATTCTAGAAAATTCCTCGCTGATTTAAAGTTCTCTAACAATAAGACATTTTACCATATGCATACACAAAGTCATTGATAAGTGAAGTACAAACCATATTATAAATTTGCTACACAAGAAAAAGCTAGTCAAAATATTGCACCAAATTTGTTATCATTAATTGATTCTGAAGAAAACAGTTTTGTCAGTTCTCATAGACATCATATTGCTCTAGTTCAAGCAGCTCTGGCTGTCATTTATATGTGTTTTAAGAATAAAACAAAAAATTATGGTTTAGAGCAGAGGTCAGCAAAATCTTTCTGAAAAGGACCAGGTAGTAAATATTTTTGTCTTTGTGGCTGCATATGGCCTTTTTTGCATAGTCTTCTATTTTTGTTTTTGTTTTTTTTTTTCATTTTAACAAATATTTAAAAATATAAAAATCATTGTTGGCTCTCAGTCTGTACAAAAATAGGTTCTAATCCACATTTGACTTTCTGGCAGTAGTTTTCTGACCCCTGGTTTAGAGGAATAAGATTACAAAACAAACATCTCATCTTTGCTTCCTACCCCCAACAGTCTATGAGAACTTGGGTGTAGATATTTTCATTGCTAAAAAGAAATGCAACAATGGTTTCCAAACTTTCTCTTTTCTTTTTTTTTTCATATATGTATGTATGTTTGTATGTATGAATTTATTTATTTTTGTTTAGACTCTGGTTTTGCTTTGGAGTTAGTATAATTTATGTAGGACCTGAAAATCCATGCCTCTCCCATTCAAAATAACTAATTTTGGATCAGTAAGAATAACATATTAAGAATAGTCCAATTATTTACTATATGTATTTTATATACATGAACAATTTTAAAGATTACTATTATAGACAGAATTATAAGCTGCCCCCATGACCTTCTTCCCTTACTAATATGCCTGGGATTGTGCCACATTAATGCACATGGAGATTTTCCAGGGGGGCTGAATCTAAGCATGAGTTCTCTACAAACAACAATTTTTCTATCTTTTGTGGCAGAAAAGAAATTTAGAGAGATTTAATACAAGAGAGATAGTCTGTTCCTGGCTCTGAACATGGAAAGGACATGAGAACAGCCACTAAGAACTGAGAGTGACCCTTGGCTGGAGATCAGCAAGAAAGCAGAGACTGTGGGAAACACTTAAAAGAAAATGGACTTTTGCCACAATCTGAATGACCTTAGAAGCCATTTTTCTACACAGCCTTTAAGTAAGAGCCCACTATGCTGACACCTTGATTTCAGCCTTGTGAGACTTAAGCAGAACCCAGCAAAGCCCTCTCAGACTCCTGACTTAGTGAATTGTGAGCTAAGAACTAGGTGCTGCTTTAGGTTGCAAAGTTGTGATCATTTCTATGCACGTCTTAAGACAAAGTGAAAATGGAAACGGGATTTATAGATTTTTGTAAAGTGTGACTGAATATTTTAGAACACAATGTGAAGTTTAACCCCAAAATTCTTTGTTACTGATAAGAGGGTATTATTGTTTAAAAAATGTTTTCTCCTGTGTCTTCTTCTTCTTCTTTTTTTTTTTTTTTTAGATTTCACATACGAGTGATATCATATGGTATTTTTCCTTTTTCTTTCTGGCTTACTTCACTTAGAATGACAACCTCCTAAACTGATTATACTTCAATTTTTTTTTTAATTAAAAAAATTTTAAAAAGAGAATTTTTCCTGAAGAAGCAGTGAAGTACCCCATTTTTTAGTATATTTTCTTGAAATAGATTTCTAAAATAGCGCTCCAGTAAATGTCCTTGATTTTTATCATGTGTGAAAGTTATGCTTTGAATTTTAAAATATTTATTTTTAGAAATTATTCTTAGTTTAGAGTCACATCATATAACTAGTCTTTTCTATTGTTAATGGAAGTTGAGAGAAAATATGGGGAAATTACATAATTTGGTAAGCTTGTTATTCTCTATTGCTTTTGTACTGAAATATCTAAATCTTAAGTATATACTACATTTTTAGTGTTCAGACAAGAGGAAAATAAGAAGGAGCATTTCAATTGATAGCACAAAGGATTTTTCATTTTCTTGGTAATAGGGAATTGTGTAATTTCCTCCTCTCCAAATGGTCTACCAGGTTATTTTAATCTCAACTCACCCACTCATAATCACTGTTTTATTGTTATTTATTAAGCTAGATTGAGTATAGCTGTTTGTCCTGAGTGGGTTCTGGCTTACATCTATTCTTAACCCAATTTTTATGAATGAAGATACTGAGAATTGGAGACAATGTAAGTAACTCACTCAAAGTTGATCACTTATATGTATGCTCTGACACATACATTACTATTGCATTCCAAAGCTTGACTTTGATCTACCACACTGGTTCTTTAATGTTAGCTGGTAATTTCATTTATTTATTGAAGTCAATACCACTTACAAGTTAATCTTTATTCCTAGGCTAGGTGATCAATTTGGACTTGACTCACGGGAAATAAAGTATCTTTAGGACTGTAATTTACTGAACCAACATTAAATTAGCCTCGGTGCAGGTTCTGTCCTGACTGTTGTAATCAAGTTCCAGTAACTGGAAACTTGCATCAAATCCCTGGGTTCCTATTCCTCCCACTTTTATACCAAGTCTCTCAAAAATGGCTGATTGCTGGACCTGAGCTCCAATCTAAGTCACTCTCTCTTTTCCTATACTTCTTTCTCTGCTGTAAGAGGTACTGGAGATACAAGACTAGAAAGACACAGTTTTAGTTTTTAATTCTCAATTAATTGTTATGGGGGTACCACCAACTATCTGTTTCTTTAACGGTTGCATATCCATTCCGTACTTAATACATTCACATGTCTTCTATTAATTGCTATTGAAAGTAAAGACACACATTGCTGTAAGACTATCTTAAGAATTGTCAATTTCCTGGCCTTCTCTAACTTCAGTTTAGGAAATATTAACTCCCCTAAACTCCATCTCCCGGCCTTGCCTTATTTGTCTTGCTTTTGCTAACTGAGTACCACTTATTTAATATTCCTTACAACAATGTTTTTACTAGGCAACATAATCATGTACTACTGTAATATAAACTTGAATGAAACCACTCACTGCCCCAGCCACAAGCTATCTCTAATTATTAGCATGCACTCCATCATATATTCAATGATAGCAATAATGAGCATATTTAAATATGAGAATATAAAAATATTGATATTTTAAAAAATGAATGCACATATTTTCTAAAATAAGTTCATGTGGTTCTTAAGTAATTAAATAAAAACAAGATTTTCTACTTCTTCATTATTTATCCTCCATAGAAACACACAAACACTGTTATACTAACTGAAATTAATGACCAATAATTCCTTTTCTCTTAGGAAATTCCTTAGCATATTTTTAGCTCTCCCTGATGTTTTAGGGATTTTCAGTTGCATCAGTGGTGTTCTAGCAAAAGTATATACATATATCCATTTTTCAAGTCCAGACATTTTTAAAAAGGGTAATAAAACTGTCAGATATCATATTTAAAGCAATTTTTGAGAAAGTCAAGTTTTATTTGCTGTTCCATCTGCTGAGATGGTTCTCTTCATTACTCAAGAAATCAGTTCTATAAATTTTTAATGGGACAATTTCTCAAACTTGGTATAACATCTGTGAAGAGATTATTCAAATAATGCTTTCAAGTATGTGAATTTATCACTGTGAGTTAATGTTTAATCATGGATTCCTATTTGTTGAAGAAAAAAGATCTGACATTTCACATTTGTACATTTTGGATTACATGATCAAGGCATTTAAAACAAAACCATGTGTTCAAATGTTTCGGCAAACACTACTCCAGATAATGCATCTATCAAGTAATGTGATGGCAGACTTACTGAGAAAAGAAATTATATACAAATAAGTTTTACTTGATTATTTCTTCACTATTCTTCTAGCTTGTTTATTTGATGTTTTGCCTTTTTTATTTTGGAACATAGAATAAAACATTCTTGGGGTTTAACAAACCTATTTGGGATGGAAGTATTCTAGCCCATTTTTTCAAATGGAAAATAATGTACTCTCAGTTCATTGAAAGCTATGTAGTCAGAAGATTTTGATTTAAAAATATATATATAAAAGTCTGTCACTTGACTGACAATAACAGAAGCCAATAATATGGATTTTAATAATGAAGTTTTTAAAAGTGAATCTTTTTTTAAGTTAAACTGTAACAATGCTTTAAGTTTAATTCAATTTTATTTCTTTACACAGGCATAACCACTGACATAAAAGTGAAAAACAGATTCATATTATTGAAGTAAAAAGCATGAACTTATAACTATATTGAAGATACATGAAAGGTCCAGATATTTTAAACAGTATATAAAGTTATTTTTCAACCTCATATCTACCACCAATATCAAGAAAGTGTAGAAAATGACACAGATAAATAAGCTACATAATATATATGTGAGCTTGTATTCTTAATATATCCTTTCTGTGAAACCTGAAAAATAGTTAAAATGATGAAAGGTTTAAACTAAGTATTTTTTTTTGTTTTTCTTATACTTTATTATATAGAAACAGTAAGATACTCGATAAAGTTGAAATCTAATTTTCTTGGGAGCAAGAAAACACATACATTTTCCTTAACCTGTTTGCTTGTGTGTGTATGTGTGTGTCATAGAAATAAAATAAATCAATTCTAACCAAAAAAAATATAATATAGTAGCCAGAATTTGTCTTATCTAAAACTCATGTCTTGGAGGGGGAAAAAAAAGGCAAGGAAGAAACAAAGGCTAGGGAAGAAAGGAAGAGAGATAAACAGAGAAAAAGAACGGTAGAGACAGAGTGAGACAGAGAAATGGCTGAAAATTCTAGGTGTGGTTAATCTTAATGTGAAAATAATTTACTGAAAAATTTGATTTAACCCAGCAATTTGGAACCTGGGAAAACTCCTAATCCTAGACGAAGATTGCCTTCATTAATTCAGGTGTTTGGTGATCACAGATTGTTAATCCATTATCTGGTTAAAAATGTATGGCTGAAAAAAGGATTTGATGGTGAAATAGTAATAAAGTAGGAGCCATCATCCTGATTTTTATAAGGCTTACAGTCTGCTTGTAGAGAAAAATAATTCATTAAATCACACAATACCCAGACCATAAATTATCAAAGTATATAATTACATGCAATTTTCTGAAGTTCAGATCAAAGTGCTTAGGAATTTAGACAACAGCAGGGTGGTCAAAGTCTGGGATGGATGCTAAGCTCAATAAGGGCTCCCAAAGATATTCAGGTCCTCACCCTTGGTACCTGTGAATGTTACCTTATTTGGCAAAAGGGATTTTTCAGATGTGATTAAATTAAAAATCTTGGAATGGGTGTATTATTTTGGATTATCTGGAATGACTCTATGTGTAATCACAAACATACTTTTAAGAGGGAGGTAGAGAGAGATTTGACTCAGAAGATAGAAGCCTGAGAGGAAAGCCAATATAATGGGGAGCCATGAACCAAGGAATGAGGACAGTCTCCAGAAACTTGAAGAACCAAGAAAACTGATTCTTTTCATAGCTTCCTGAAAGAGTACAGCCTGCCAACACCTTGATTTTTGACTCAGTGAAACTGATTTTGAACTTCTGACCTCAAGAACTATACAAAAATATGTGTTGTTTGAAGCTATCAAGGCTGTGGTAGTTTATCACGGTAGCCATGCAAAACTAAAACACGGTGCATTTTGGAATACGCATTTCTGAATTCGTGGATTTGTTTAACTACTCTATGCTAATAATTCTAGCAGTGTTCCATTACTGTAGAGATAAAAAGTTGTCCACCAGCATGAAGCTAATTTTTTTTTGATGGAGAATATATACACTTTAAGTAAGTAACCCTATAAATAAATATGACAATTTCAGAAAGTATTACGCAAAAAGGGCAAAATAATATGAGAGTAAGTTTTAAGAGAGTGAAAGACACTCCACACTGGAAGAAAACATTTTCAAATCACATATTCAACAAAGGACTTGATGGAATATATGAGAACTTCTCTCAAAACAGTACAAAATAAGCAGCCTAATTTTTAAAATGTACAAAACACATAAACAGAATTTTTACCCAAAAAAGATGTGGGATGGCGAGTGAGTGCAGGAAAGATATTCCGCATTATCAATGTTTAGAGAAATACAAATTACAATCACAGTGAGATACCGCTAGACTCATATCAGAAGAGGTAAAATAAAAGCATACTGACAATACCTAATACTGATACGAATGTATAGCAAGTTCAATTCTTACCTATTATTAGTGGGAATGCAAAATGATACAGCCACTCTGAAAAAATTGGCAGTTTATTATAAATTTAAACATATGGTTACTATATGATCCAAGTATCCCACATTTGGATAGTTATGCTAGAAAAATAAAAACTTTTGTTAACACAAAAATGTGTATGCCAATGTTTATAGTAGTTCTATTTAAATTTGCAAATATCTGGAAATAACTCAAATATCCTTCAGAAGATAAATAATATCCAAACAGTGGTATATCCATGCAATGGACTACTACTCATGAATAAAAAGAAGTGTATTGATACAAATAAGAATTTGGATGAATCACAAAGGCATTATGCTGAGTGAAAGAAGCCAGTCTCAAAATGTTACATACTATTTGATTCCATTATATAAAATTCTTGAAGAGATCAAACTATAGTGATGGAGAACAGATCAGTGGATGTCCATGGTCTGGAGGGGCAGAGAATGTGATTATAAAGGAATAGCATTAGGGAATATTCTGGGGATTTTGGAATAGTTTGCTATCTTGATGACAGTTATGGTTACACATACCGAAGCATGTGTAAATAATAATAAAGTAATAAAGCCCATAGAATGTACACCAAAAAAAAAAGTCAATTTTACTGTAAGTCAATTTATTTGTTCAAACAATAAAATAAAAAAAAAATAGTACTGTGATTTTCAGCTTGTTCATTCAGAAAATAGTAAAAGAATGGTGACAGGAGTAAGGCAGAAAAAATTAGATTAGTCAGCGTAAGGATTCTGAAGAGCTGAAGTCTGAGCAGGAATTTGGATGACAAGAGGGATCGACTCTCTGTGGATCTAGAACAGCTGGGCTTAGACCCGGGTGAGGGCACATGCAGCGGGAAGGCAGGGAGAAGTTGTGTGTCTAAGCGAGAGGGAAGGCTAATGTGTGCACCACACAGTGAGGAAAGGAAGGAAGGTGGCATCAGCAAGAGGTCAGAGAGAAATTAGTTAAGAAAGCATCACAGAACAGATGGCTCTTAAGAAGTGAGAACAACTCATAGTTGAATAAAATACCTTCTCCAAAACAGAAAGCAAGGACCAAGCTGAAAAGGTTACACACAGTATGATTCCAAAAATGTGACAGTCTGGAAAAAATAAAACTATGGAGATGGTAAAAAGATTAGTAGTTGCCAGGGTTGAGGTGCAGAGGAGGGCTGAACAGGTGGCAGACAGAAGACCTCTAGGACAGTGCCATTCCCCACGATACAGTAATGATGGCATGTGTCGTTGCGTATGTGTCTAAAATCACTGACTGAAAACAAGAGTGACTGCTAATGTAAACCATGGTCTTCTAGTGACTATGATTTGTCATTGTCAGTTCATCAATTGTAACAGCTATTATTACTCTGGTGAGGGATGTTGATAATGGGAAAGGTTATGCAGGGAGTGTATGGGACATCTCTGTACAATTTTGGTTTGAACTTTATACTGTCCCCAAAATAAAGTCCTAAAATTAATTAATTAATTAAAATAAATAAATAAATAATCTAAAACAAAACAAGCAAAAGCTTTATTATTTTCCCTAAGTAAAATTTATTTATTCAGAGTTGCTTTAACTCTTCCACCAAGTCCAGTGATTTTGCAAGAAATTTACACCTCCTTGACAGTTTTTTCCACCCGTGCCTCCTTTCTTCTTTCCCTCCTTTCATTCCTTTGTATTTTTGTTATTTGTATATTTTTAATTATCTTTTTACTTCTTTCTTCTATATAATCATAATCAAAATAAAAATACTTTAAAAACAATAGTGTATCTAAAACTTACTTGCAGTCTCATGACATAGAATAGTGTCTTCAGTGTGGCAGAGACTTCGTGGATGTTGGTCAGGTTTCTGTTTGCTTGCTTCTAAACAGTTTCTAAAAATTTATGTATTGTAGAAATAAATGTCATATAAGTTTCCTTTAAGTTTCTAACATATTAGAAATGCAAATGTTTCTAATGTATTTTGTGTTTATCCCAGTAACGCTTTCTCTTCTCTACTTCAACAAGAGTAAGAAAGTTATCAAAATAGTTTTTTGAAAAGTGATCCTATGGAAAAGTATTGAACAGTCATAGATATATATTTAGATGAGGAAATAGAAGGTTAAGGGGATAATTGATACCTGTTTTCAAGTGTACTAAGCTTGATTATAAGACTCACGTTGACCATGTTCTCTAAATGTATAAAGGTCATGGCAAAGATCAAATCATCGTAAGTTCCTGCAATACTGCTAATCAGACACAAAGAAGAAAAAAGTATTTAACCATGATGGTAATTAATTACTCAAGCAAGCTATCATGGGGATTGTAGAATTTTAATTCTAGAAAATGAAAAAAAAATATATGTATATTTCTTGATTGTTTCTATTAAAGTAAAAGTGTAGTACAAATTAACCCTGTAGGATTACAGCCCCTCTATCAGAGAAAAATAAAACTCAGTGTATTAATGTGTAAAGTTAAATACAAATGCGTGTCTTAAAGTCGTATCCATAGTCTAAGTATTGATCAATAGCAAATTGTCAAAAACATCCAATATTGTGGTAGGTTATGTAGGGTATACAAGAGAAGCGTAAAACTATGTCCTCTATCAAAAAAGCAAGACAGAAACTATAGGATATGATTACTGACATGAAAGACTCATTTCGTAAGAATTTATGTCATTAGATGTAAAATTATATTTTAGATCTTCAAAGATGAAGAGGTCAGCAGCAAGTGAACATCCATGGAAGGCTTCATTTACTTACTTATCAATTACCATTCAGGTTTTATCTGTTTTAATCTCTTCTGGGGTGGGAGTTACCAACATAGAACCCTAGCCTCTGTATAGAAGGTAAAACTGGGTCAGTGATGAACACTGCAGAATGAAAAAAATACGTGAAAACATAGAGTGGACATGAGCATGATGTGATGGATGTCCTGGTAAGTGCTAAGGGTCACAAGGAAATAACG